>NW_026606065.1:41502500-51502500 GCF_029834395.1 Sorex fumeus
CATGTAGAAGGCAAATCCCCTACATATTGTGCTATCAGTCCGGCCCCTCTATTTTATTTTATTTTGGGGTCATGGTCACAGTCACGGTCCTCCCGTTGTTCATCGATTTGCTCAAGCAGGCCTAGTAACGTCTCTCCTGAAAATGCTCTGGTGTGACTATTCCTGGGTCTGTGCTCAGAAATTATTCCTGGAAGTGCTCAGGGTACCATATGGGATGCCAGGGATAGAACTTAGGTTTGCCACATGCAAGACAAGCCCTACAGACTATACTATCACTCCACCACACTTTATATATTTCTAAAGGTTCATCACTTCACTTAATCTCTTAACTTCCCGTTAGTCATCGATTTGCTCGAGTGGGCGCCAGTAACGTCTCCATTTGTCCCTGTCGCGTGCTAGTGTAGCCCAATGGCATCTGTTCGCTCCGGGAACATGAAGGGCCTCAAACCGATCGTTCATGATCTTGACAAAGTCTGACCATCTGGTAGGTGGGCGGCCACGCCGTCTTTTGACACCCCTTGGAATCCAATCAGTAACAGCTCTAGTCCAACGGTCGTCTTTAAATCTCATTACGTGACCAGCCCATCTGATTTTCGACATCTTGGCATATGAGACAGCGTCCCTGATCCTTGATCCTCGACGGATGTCAGAACTCCGGATTCGTTCTCTCATTTGAGTGAAACGTGATATTCCAAGCATAGCTCTTTCTATTCTTCTTTGGGAGACCTGAATAGCGTTCTCATCTTGTTTGCATAGGGCCCAGGTCTCTGAGGCATATGTTAATGCAGGAAGAACAGTGGAATCAAAGAGATGTGCCTGGAGCCGGTGGTTCTTCGTCCTCTTAGCTATTTCTTCGACGTTCTTGAAGGCGTTCCAAGCCGCTCTCTTCCTCGTGTGCAGCTCGGGTGCCAGGTCATTTGTCCTCTCGACCTCTCGACCTAGGTACACATAGCTGTTGCATTCGGAGATGGTCGTTCCTTTGAGAGTGAATGGGGCGTCAGGAACAAGGCTGTTTCTCATAAACATTGTCTTCGTAAGATTCAGCTGTAGTCCTACCTTTCCACACTCACGGTCAAAGTCGGCCAGCATTTGTGCCGCTTGGCTGATGTTTGGTGTTATTAAAACAATGTCATCAGCAAAGCGGAGGTGGTGTAGTTGCCGACCATCTATCTTCACTCCCATTCCTTCCCATTCCTGTTGTCGCATGATGTTCTCGAGGGTGGCACTGAAGAGTTTCAGTGAAATGGTATCACCCTGCCGCACCCCTCTTTTGACATCAACGATCACTTCTTTGTAGAATGGTGAGATCCTGGTAGTGAATCCGCAATACAGCTCACGGAGGATCCTGATGTATTGGGCTTGAATGCCCTGATTGGCTAGGGCTTCAATGACCGCTTCCGTCTCAACAGAATCAAAGGCCTTCTTTAAATCAATGAACGTTAAACAGAGCGGCATCTTGATCTCCCGAGAAACCTCAATGAGCTTGGTTATCGTGTGGATATGGTCGATGGTGCTGAATCCTTTGCGGAACCCGGCTTGCTCGCATGCTTGTCCTTCATCTAGTGTTCTGCCAATCCTATTTAGGATGACTCGAGTGAACAACTTGTAGATGACAGACAATAGGCAGATCGGGCGATAGTTGCCAATGTCATGGATGTCTCCCTTCTTGAACAGTAGTACGGTCCTGCTGGTTTTCCATTGGGATGGAACCTTGCATTCAGACAGGTAGCGTGTGAAGAGCCGAGCCAGTGTATTGATGAGTACTGACGGCAGGTTCTTCAGGTGTTCAGGTCTGACCTTGTCTGGGCCGGGTGCTGTTTGTTTCTTTACCAACGAAATGGCATGTCGGATTTCAGAAGGGAGAACGTTGGGAACGACATATCCATCCTTTGGAATTTGGTATGTCGGCAAGTGGACATGGCTATCGAAGAGATTTGAGTAGAAGTCATGGATAATCTTCTCCATTGCCGTTCTGGAGGATGTGATGGATCCATCAGGACGTCGGAGGGCCGTCATCTTGGTCTTATAGTTGGCGAAGGACAGGCGGACGTTACGAATACTTTTCCCGGCTTCTGCCGCATCTACCAGTACTTCTGCTCTTCTCTCTTTGAGGTCTTCCTTGATCGCATCTCTGCACTGCTTCGCGAGCTCGGACGTTAGCTTGCGGTTGCCTGAGGCATGCGCCAAACCACGCTGGCGAATTAGCTCAAGAGTTTTCGAAGATAGGCGATTTTTTGTGCCTATCTCTCTCTTGGCGTTCCTCGCACATTCATGGAGGTGCTGAACCAGTCGATCGTATTCCTCGTCAATGTTGTCAACAATGGCATCTTCCCATGTTGCCGCAATAGTACCATAGAGTTCCCAGTTGGTGGTCATTCTGGGAGTTCTCTTTTTGAACTTTGCAGCCCTTTCTCCCCGCTCTGTGAAGTAGAATTTTGCACGAAGGAGACGGTGGTCCGATCCCGTTCGAAATTTTGGGACAACAGCGACATCAGTCAGGCAAAACTGTCGATTGAATATGATGTGGTCTATTTCGTTGTGGAATCGTCCACCGGGAGACTCCCATGTCCATCGTTTAGATTCTGCCTTCTGGAACTGTGAGTTACCGTGAATGGTCTTGGTCGACATGATGAACTCAGACAGTCTCTCACCCTGTTCGTTGCATTCTAGGCCATGGGTCCCGATGTGAAGTTCTTCAGCTGATCTTCTCGGTCCTATCTTGGCATTAAAAATCACCCACAATGATCTTGTAGAAGGTGTGGTCTTCTTTATAGAACTTCTCTAGCTCCATGTAGAACTTCTCGATTTCTCTTTCATCATAATGAGATGTTGGTGCGTAGACAACGAAGATAGAAACTGCAGGCAGTGAGCCACATCTATTCAAATGTAAATGTCCGATTCAGGTTGTTAGGTATTCGAATGAATCAATGCTCTTGGCCAAGTTTGTGTTGACAAGGACACCGACGCCTCCAACACCTCTTTTATCGCATGTTCCGAGGAACAGTTCTTCTCCAGTGTCGAAAACGGCATGGTGAGATTCGTGCCTTCTTGTCTCGGTCAGGCCAATGATGTCGTACTTGATCATCCGCGTTTGTACCATCAGGTCCTCGATGGATGCATCTGATGCTAGCGTACGTGCATTGAAAGTACAGACGATCATTTTTGTCTTCCTTCGTTGTGGCAGCCTACGTCGGCCTTGAGATTTTGTCGGCCTCTCCTTTCTCATCCTTCTCAGTGCTGCCATGTTGGTGAAGCCTTCAGGGTCAGGTGAATGAGACCAGTTGTAGTTACTGGTTTTGGTATATTGAATACTACTACACTACTTCCACTACCCAGCCACACTCCAGGACGCTTTCCGGACCCGCGCGGCAGCTCCGGCCGAGACCCACGCACAACTGAAGACCCACAGAACAAGATAAGCGGAACTCTCTGAGATCTTGGACTCCAGGCTCGGCGGACCCAGGGACAGAGCTTCTCTGCTTGCTCCCACCACCACAGGTGACAAAGGGATTCTAATCAGAAGCCCCACCCTACCCTGCCCTGTCTGCTTCCATCAACCACCCAGGGATCGAATTGTGCACAGCAGACCCACCCTACCCAGATAAATACCCCACTTGCAGACTTCCATTCTCGACACTACTTCCACTACCCAGCCGTCGCCATACTCCAGGACGCTTTCCGGACCCGACACATTATAAGACACTAAATACCCATCTTCTGGAATTGTCGTACCATATTTGATAGGGTTCAAATATGGTAACACCTACAAGGGTGATTAGAGGTCACCCCAAAAGCCTCTATCCCTCTCGGAAAGACTGGCAAGCTACCGAGAGTATTCCGCCCGCACGGAAGGGCCTGGCAAGCTATCCGCTGTGTATTCAATATGCCTAAAGGTTCATAAAGACATTTATGTGATGAAATCACAAAGAATGATAATGATTACTTTTAGCATTCTTAATATAGAGGAGAAGCATACAAAATATTATTCCCTGGATTTTGAAAAAGAGTAGGACCCTTCTGACTAGTTGAGTTGCTTCTAGCCTCCACTGCTGTTAGTCTAGGCTAACCATTTGCTTTGATTTATTATAGCAAGGTCTCTCCACACAAAAAGATCAGTGCAATTAGAAATAATTTTAGAAAGCAAACAAACTAATTATTGGATTTATTATTCAAATTTCTCTTTAAGTAACCAATGCTACATTCAATGTATCTTTTTTTCCCAAATACTCTTTCCTCAATCTTCACTTTCCCTACTGAAAAATCTTAATCTTACTGCATATAGCATTGGAACATGTTGTGCCTACCTTTGTATATTTTTTTTTTATTTTGACTGTATTCTCAGGTCATTTTGCTAATGGATGTTCTGCCTGATGCATAGGATATCCAGGTATAACTTGGAGCGTTTGATTGTTTCTTTTAAATGTTATTCTAAGAAATAAAAAAGGACATTATTTAGCCATCGTCAAAAAGAAGAGTTGATCAACTTTAAGTCTTATCAATATCTCATACTGTCATCAGTGAGAAATTGATCTGGAAGACATGCCACTGACTAGTTCAATAAACGTTTTAATCTTCTTTAGACCAGTATGAATTTCTTTAAAGCTTTTAATCATAAATATGCTAGCATTATTTCCTAGAAAATCAAACTACAGTTTAATAGACTTCAAAAGAAAAAAAGTTCATGATTTATGGTTGGTATGAGATTAGGCTCAGTATTTGTCTAAAATGTTTCATACAGCTCACACTGGGTTCCAGAGGTAGCACACTGTATTAATTTTAACTGTTTGCTTGAAGCCAGTTATTCTGAACCTCTTGATAATAATGCCCCTTTGTAGAGTTTGAAATACTGTAGAATAACTCACCCTGCATTGTACCCACATGGTTTCCTACTTAAGGATTAATTGCTAACAGTTTGCCTTGTCCTTTTGTGCATTATGCTCTAAACATAAGGACTCTTTATAATTAAGGGAAATTGGGGAAATTGCCAGTACCCTGGACAGCAGAGTAAATGCAAACTTGTATTAACAATACTATAAGCTCCTGTTTTTGTACAGGAAATTAGAATAATGGGCTAAATTCACTGTTAAGTTTTATTCTACAATAATGATTCTTTGGTGCTAATGCTTATCCGAGGATAGCGTGACTGTGTGACTGCAATGGGCAATGAAGTTATAGCTTTATCATTTCCAGGAATCTTTTCAAAGACATGCAATGAAGAATATTATTCAATTACTCTTGGAATAAACTAGGTAATTTTCAGTTCCTGTGAAATACAATATTCTTTTCTAGTGCATCTTAATTTTTAAGTTATTTCAGAGGGATTAAAAATAGGGATAAAAATAGGGATAAAAAAACAGTAAAACTTAAGAATGATGATATTTGTATTATTCTTTTAAAATTAGATTTTCTTTAGCAAATTATCTACTTTTATTAAGCCAATATTTGTATGTAATTTCACTCACTAATCTGGGTGTGAATAAATCTATGCGTATGCCTTACAATAGTGTATGTCAATATAGCCATGTCCCCCTCAACATAGAATCTAATTTTGTTACTCAAAATATCTCAGTCAATTCTTCTTCCCTCAGACGGCTCCATTACCCACTATTCTGGTAGATTAATATGTTCTAGATTATCAGATAAATATATTATATAATGTTCTCTTATTTCATTCAATGCATGTATGCCTTTCTAGTTCATTCTTAAATTACTAGTTTCTTTAAAGTTAAAACAATTATAAATAAATAACTGTAAGTCCTTATGTATAGATATGTATTCTGACATTTTGATTTATTTTGGTATATATCTAGACATTGTGAGACTTGTTGCCTAGGTATTTACCAAAATAATTTCTTCAGTCATTGATGATTATAAAAGAGTTGTAAATAATTACTCTATGCAACCTGATGAGCTTGGGCATATGCACACAGAGATACACCTCTAATTAAGGAAAGGTAAAGGTAAAGGTAAAGGCCCTCCCGTTGATCGTCGATTTTCTCGAGCGGGCCCAGTAACGTCTCCATTGGAGACTTTGTTGTTACTGTGTTTGGCATATCGAATACTCTCGGTAGCTTGCCGGGCTCTCGAGAGGGGCGGAGGAATCGAACTCGGGTCGGCCATGTTGGCCGCTTGTAAGGCGAACGCCCTACCCGCTGTGCTATCACTCCAGCCATTAAGGAAAACCTGATTAAATTACTGCATTGAATAAAAGAATAAGAATTATTTTTCTCTGTCTACCTTAAAAGGAAAATATCTACATTATCAGTATTCACCTGAAAAAGTTATAAAAGTGTATCATGGGAGCATATTGTTTTTTTTTTTCTCTTTTTTGTAGGTAGATGATACACAACAGTAAGTCTGCAAGAATCTCAAACCAAGCTTAAATCTTTACACATATGTCCAATGAACTAGGCTTTATTTTTTTAATTATTCAAGTATTCTCTTGCAACTCCAAAAAGAAGAATTAGAATTAGAGAGGAGATGGAATGCTTTAATTATGAAAATAAGGGATGCAATATAAAGACAAACAGGGGCTAGAGAGATAGCACAGTGGGTAGGGCGTTTGCCTTGCACACGGCCGACCTGGGTTCAATTCCCAGCATCCCATATTGTCCCCTGAGCACCGCCAGGAGTAACTCCTGAGTGCAGAGCCAGGATTAACCCCTGTGCATCGTTGAGTGTGACCCAAAAAGCAAAAAAAAAAAAAAATTAAAAAAATAAAGGCAAACATATGCTCAACACTAGCCAACATGGCCCTGGCATTGTCTTCATGTGGCCAGAGGGCTTGGTGGCATTTGCAACATGATAATATTTACATTTTTTTACTTATAAAAAAAACTATTTGAAGGCACTGGACAAATCGTCCGGTGGGTAAGGTGCTTAATTTGCACACAAAAGACTTGAGGTGTATCCCTGGCACCACATAAGGTTTGTTGACCCACATCAAAAGTGATCCCTGAGTACTTAGCTAATAGCAAGCCTGAGCAGAGCTGGGTATGGTCTAAAAACCAGAAAAAAGAAAATTATTTAAAATCTGGCTAAGTTTTTTTAAATTTATTTTAGTGATATGTGTGTATGGTACTCACCAATTAAACACAGAAAGTTTTAGCTGTGCAGATACAGAAATGGTTTCTGCAAATACACCCAGACACTTTGCACATCTTCCATCCATAATTTTTGTCACCATCGGAAATACATTTAATTATTTCATCTGGTTCAGAGTTACCATAAAGTGAATCATACTTCTTATTGACCCACTTTATTGATACTATAAATTTTTATAGATAATTATGCCTTGACTTCTGAACATGGCAGAGCCTGGCAAGTTACCCGTGGCATGCTCGATATGCCAAAAACAGTAACAATGATGGTCCTCATTACCCTGACCCTAAAAGAGCCCCTAAGATGCCATTGGACTATACTGGCAAGTGACAAAGACGAATGGAGACATTACTGGTGCCCGCTCAAGCAAATTGATGAACAATGGGATGATAGTGATAGTGATAGTGACTTCTGAAAATATTTTCTGGCTTAAGGGAAAAATTATTCTAACTATTCTTCTCTGGGCGAGAAATTTCTAAGAGTTAGTAAAAGCTTCCAGCAGAGTCGGTCTTTGATACACAAATTAAATTAAGAAAGACTCACATCTCCTTTCTCTGATATTTACACCTCCAAAGTCAGTAGCACACTGCATTAAAAAATACAAAGCAAGATTATTAAATGACTAGAGACCACCTCTCTAGCAAAAATATGCCCAAACCAATTAAAATAATCAACCCCAAATAAATCTGCAAAACTGGGGCTCTTCGCTTATTCTTGTTTCTGTTTTCTAAAAAAATCATGGCATTTCTACTGTGGACACATGTGGTTAACCATGTCTCTTGTTTCTAGAGTAACTATAGCTGCTTTTTTTTAATGACATTGACCTATCTTGCGATATGCCCTATATAGCTAAGGACCCAGGCATAGAGCAATAGGATATGCTTAAATAAGCAAAAACTTTATCGATGTGGAAAAATTACTTCACGTTCCAAATTTTTAGTCATTTGTAAAACAATGCAAAAATACTCTTAGCTATGTCTGATTTTTTGCACATAGTTGTCCGTAGTACTTAAACCCTGAATGATCTCCACGAAACTTGTATTTTTCTTGTAAACATTATTATTTACTTATAAAACTTATAATGAGAATAATCACTGTAGCACTGTCCTCCCGTTCATCAATTTGCTAGAGCGGGCAGAGTAATGTCTCCATTTTGAGACTTGTTGTTACTGTGTTTGGCATATTGAATATGTCATGGGTAGCTTGCCAGGCTTTGCCGTGTAGTCAAGATACTCTCGGTAGCTTGTTGGGCTCTCTGAGAGGGGAGGAGGAATCGAAATCAGCTCGGCAAGGTTGGCTGCATGCAAAGTAAATGCCCTACCACTGTGCTATTGCTCCAGCCCAAGTATGGACTACAATACAAAATAAGTAAATGTTCATACTGTTGATGTAAGATATGAGAATTTAATAAAATATAGTAAAATTAGATATTAATCTATTCCCCAGAAATTTCACTCCTATGTATCTTCGCAAAGAAATAACTCCACAAATTTGAAAAAATGATCATTATAACACTTCTTATAATAGCACAAACCAAAACAGCAAAATCTATCCATCAATAGCAGGACATGTATACTTTGCAGTTACATACATGACAATAACAATAAATGGAATAAACTAAACCTACATGTATCATTATACATATCTCATAATATAGTCAGGAGGGCACCTGGGTTCCAACCCCGGCATCACATAAGATCCCCTGAGCCCAGTCAGGAGTGATCCATGAGTGCAAAACCAGGAATAAACCCTGAGCATAGTCAAGTGCGCTCCCCCCAAAAAGAAAAATACTAAGCATTAAAAAAGCGCTGATTGAAGATATATAAGTATTATTTTGTAAAAAATATAAAATAAATAGTATATGTATCACAAATAAACAGCATAAATATCAACATATAAGTACTGTAAGATAGTTATTCCAGGACTATTAGCAGGACTAGGAGTAGAAAAGAGGTAAGAATTACAGTGAATATGTAAAAGTGCACTTTGTTTCTCAAAGGATCAAAACTTGCACAATCTGTGATTAAAGACTTTATATCACTTATAATTAAATTGTTTTTAATGAGTACATAATATCCAAGCTGAAAATTACTTCGGATCATCATACCCAACCTACTCACTTTATAAAAGAAGGCCCGGGTGCGGGGGTGGGGGGCTGCCTCTGCACCACGAGAGTGGTCCTGGCAGTCCCCAATACAAGGCACTACCATTGAATCACCAGCAAGGTGATTAAGTAGCACCAGAGTCTCTTGGCTCCTTAAATTCCAAGCCTAAATATGAATTAAGAAACACACAGTATATTAAAAAATTAAAAATTTTGCTAAGTTATAGTTATTTAATACTCAGTGATCCAGCAGCACTGGGAGGAACCTCAGAGCACAAAGCCTGGAGTAGGCAATGAGCACCTATGGGTTGGCTCAATATAAGCAAAAATACTGAAGTTATGCAAATATATAAGGTCAATGAAGAATGAAACCATTTCTATGATAATCAAATGTATAGTTTCATCATCTCACATGTGAGTTGCATCATTATTTAGTGTTTTACAAATAAATGGCGTTTATAAGATGTGTTACATGGTTTTTAAAATTCTATTGGATATTAAGATAAGTGTTTAAAAATATTAATGCCTCTTCCAGTTATATAAAATTTTAAAGTGTTATTAGCAATAAATTGTGATGAATAGTTGAAAAAGAAGATAAAAAATAAACTGACTACTATAAAATAATGATTAGCTCCAGTAGCACAGCGGGTAGGGCGTTTGCCTTGCACGCAGCCAACATGGCCGACCTGAGCTCGATTCCTCCGCCCCTCTTGGAGAGCCCGGCAAGCTACCGAGAGTATTCGATATGCCAGACACAGTAACAACAAAGTCTCCAATGGAGACGTTACTGGGCCCGCTCGAGCAAATCGATGATCAGTGGGAGGGCCTTTACCTTTACCTTTACCTCCAGTTTCTCAGGTTGATGTAATTATTCTAATTTCATAAGAATAGAAAGAGAAAGATAAATTAAGTTAGAAGAGAGAATATTTGAACGTAAATGCTTTGATTCATTATTTGAATAGTTTTGATAGTGGAGACTTATTCATAATAGATACTCTTATACAAATATTATACATATATGTATATATATGTGTGTGTGTATATATATATACTTGAGCCACAGCCATGCTCAAGACCACTCTCCACACTCTCGGACAAGCCTCATGCATGAAGGATCCATCAGAGGAACCCAGGTGTATGGGACCCGAGGCTGAGATCTCCAAACCTGCTCGAATTGGGGCTGGGCCTCCTCCACCCAGATCCCTAGTCTTCCAGTAGCTTGACGGTTACACCCACCAACTTCCCCTCGTGCAGAGTAATCCCATCAATGGTCAAGATCCAGAGACTATAAAACCAAGCTCCCAGAAGTGACCTCTTATTGTCTAGTTCTCGCTCTTGGAGAACCCAGCAGGCTACCGAGAATATTCTGCCTGCAAGGTGGAGTCTGGCAAGGTCCCCAGGGCAGATTCGACGTGCCAAAACCCAGTAACAATGATGGGGCTCATTCCCCTGACCCTGAAGCAGCCTCCAAAGTGGCACTTGCTAAAATCTCAGGGCTAGGACAACTGGGAATATTACTAGTGCCTGCTTGAGAAAATCGATAAACAATGGGATGACAGTGATACAGTAATATATATATATATATCTATGTGTGTGTGTGTATGTATATATATACATATATATGATATATAGATATATAGATAGATAGATAGATAGATAGATAGATAGATAGATAGATAGATCTCTCTATGACCCAGGAATTCCACTTTTAAGTATCTAACCCCAGAACCAAAAAAACACTCATTGAAAAGGATGTATGCACACCGCTATTCGTTGTATCACTTACTATAATAGTTAATATTTGGATTCAAACTAGATGTCCAGCAACAAATCAGTGAATCATGAAGAAGTGGTATATATACACAATGGAATACTACACAGCTGTTAGAAATGATGAAACCATACAGTTCGCTGCAACATTGTTGGAACTGAAAAATACGTTAAATGAATCAAGCCAGAAGAAGATTGGTAAATACAGGTTATTACTTATATGCGGTGTTTGAGTAAGTAGATAACTAAATGGGTGGTGATGCCTAGATCATTCTTGACCCCAGAGTATAGGGTAAAATAAATAAAGGCAGTCAATGGGAAGGGGGAGAAGAGAGAGATAAGAGAAATAAGGGTCAAGGAGACCCAGGCAAATTGGTGACGTTTAGGAACTCTAGGGCTAAATAGTAAAATCTAAAGTCAATAATACTTAAATAAAGAGATCCAAACTTTAATAACCAAATTTAAAAGGTGTCTGTCAAGATGGCAGGCTGGTGTTTGGGTGGGTTTGTACAAAAGGAATCTGGGAACCCTGGTGGAGGAAAACTGACACTGGTGGTGGCATTGGTGATAGAACATTGTATGTCAAAATCCCAACTACGAATAACTTTATAATTCATAGTTATTTGATAAAATAAATTTTTGAAGAAAATACTTAATTAAAAAATTTAAAGTATGCTTTTTAAATTATTCCAAAAGTGGCATACCATCTCACTCTTGTCATTTTTCTCTGTGAGATTTCTCTTGGCACTTCCCAAATTAGTTGCACCTTGTTTTTTATTTTGATTTTCTACGATGTCAAATTAGGTTTCATATTTTCTATATTCTATGTTTCATTATTTCATCCAAGTTTTGCATGCAGCATTTGGTTACAGAAATAAGATAGAATAATAATTTAAGTTTTATAATATGTAAACTGAGAAATTCTGTTAGAATGAGCTATATTTTCTCTTTTAGTTTTATGTTGTTGGAAAACATACTTGTCTGCATCAAACAGAAATACCCGATGTTTCATATGGACAGTTTTCTAAATATATTTATAAAAATTAATCCTCATGGTTTATCTAAATCAACATTTTATCCCAAATTATTTAACATTTTAATGAAAATATTCATGTTTAATGGAAAGCAAATAATATTGGAATCATCATTATAGCTAGATGCTAGAGTAGACACATGGTATAATGATAAACAGAAGATGTACTGGGTACATATCCAAGTGCTTATTATCTTCTTTAATTATACAAATAGCTGAGATAGCTATTATTGCTCCTGCTCTTCAAAAGAAGAAATTAACTAGAATACGAGTTAAACGCTTGCTAATAATCACACAATTAGTAAGTGACACAGTGAGAACTGAAATTCAATTGGCCATACTCCAAATTTAGTTGTCATTGTTGCCTCAGGGAGATGTTCATTTAGGCAGATTTCATTATAAGTAATCATATAGGGAACAGAACTTATCTTTCATGCAGATTTTATATAGATCCTAAATTAATGTAGAAATAGCAAAATGTTAAATAATGATGACAAAACATTTTCTATTAGCTTATTTTTACATGTTGAGTCCTCCAAAACTTTAAAAGAAGTTTTCAAAAGCTCTACAAACACAGAACAAGTACTCAAAGAGAAATTCTAAAACAAAATGTCATATCCACTTTATAAATTCACAATCCTTTTAGGTTACAATGGTTAACTATATACATATATATATATATTTAAATTCTGCTTTGAGTAGCAACATCTGACACTCAAAAAACAAGGGAATGTGCATTAGTGACACAGAGATGTTTGATACTATAACTTCACTTTGCTATGATGTAAAGTTGACTGCATTTAAAAGTTTGATGGTTTCCTCAATTTTTTTGTAAAATCTATGACTTATTAGTCTATAAAATACATATTCTAAATATTTTAACCTATGCAATATCATTCAGTATTTATATACATATAGGCACTTATATGTATATTTTAAAAAGCTATCAACTATTAGTTACTATTATTTACATTAAAATATGTAAAAATTTGTTAAAAATCACCTATAAGTATATTTGAATATGTACACAGATGTTAAAATCTTTCCAACTCTGATTATAAAATTTTAGCATATTCTGTTGCTATAAGCCAATTAATTGACTTTATTCATATGCATTTTTAAATATTTACAGTGTTGGTAAATAGCTTATGCTATTCATTTTTACACAGAAATTATAGCTAGTGTTATTATCTGTATGAAGGTGATTCTAAACAAAAATATTGCATTTGGCTTTTCTAATCACATTACTCAGTTTACAGGATTATTGAATGATACTGTTTCAAGCTGTCACTATTATCTGATTGCAAAGTATACACATAAAAAGGGGGACGGAGAAATATTATAGGAACTAAAACATTTTTCTTCAGCCTGGGTTAATGCCAGCATCATACTCTTCACTGTATAGTTTGAAGACCAAGAGCACCTCCAAGAGAGACCTCAGAAAACAGAGTCAGATACGAAAAATTCCTTTTATCCATTTCTAATAGTAGAAACAGTAGAATTCCAGAATAAGCTTTCTTTCATATGGCAGGGCATAGTAACCCTGTATTGTAGTAACATAAATTTACTTCCTTTGTTAGGAATTTATTCCAATTAAAATTCTAAGTCAAAGCTAAGCTTATTTTAATTATCTTGTCTGTCTTTTCTTCTATTGTCTCTCTTCATATGAAGTCACAAGGAACCCTTTAAATGATGACTTTTTTGCTGATTAGTAATTAATAGCAATATGGTTTGTATGGAAAATATACAAAGAATCTAATATGCTGATTCATGAAGTGTCGTGAAGAAGGATTAAAGAAGACTTTTCTATGTTTTCTAGGTTCCAAAACACCAAATGGAGGAAGGTCATCAATGTGATTTTTAGAAGAATTTTACGTTTATCTTTAGTTAATGACTAGTTATTTAAATGATAAATAAGAACACACTCTGTATGTTTTTTATGGAATTGCACCTTAGAAAGCAAAACTACTGGGGTTCAAATTCATGAAGGGTATTGCAAGAAGAGAAAGAAAGGACATTTTAACTTGTGTACAAAGATATGCCATAAAATCAGTCAGAACAAAATACTCTGTAGTAGCCCACATAATTGGATTATAAAAAATAATTCAAAGAAAAGGTCAGCAGGAAATTATATAGTATATAAACAAAAAGTTTATAATTGGACTGATAATGTAAATGTCTCTGACTGTGAGAACCAGAACTTATTTTTTAGTTTCTATATTGACTAGTTGTAAACTGCAGGGTAGAACAATAAGAAAAAGGTCTAGGTAAGTTAGAGAGTGAACAAAAGTCTATTATGATCTTTGAAAAATATTGCAGAGGTGTCAGATATATTTGGAAGTGAATAATTTCCACATCCTATTTTTCCTAATCAATAGTGAATTTTTATAATTTTAGGTATTTAGTGTAATAATTAACATATAAGCCATATTGAGGCATGTGATTTTATATGATGAGTTCTGGATGAGAAAAAAACCTCTGGGTAATTTTCACTGGGAACATCTAATATGATTTTAAGTGATTTTTAGCCCTTAATTGAAACAAGGGATGTCTGGAGGATACAGAATTGGGTTAAATAAAATTTATTGTGTACAAATCTAAAACCACCGCAGGACTGGTAAAGATAAGAAAACTATAAAGATATAGAACTGCTGTTTAGCATAGCTTTCCGTCTTCTCCAGCAAAATCCACATAGATCTAGAAAAACCTTTTACATAGGAAATAAAATTAAGTGTATTTAGAAAAAGAAATCCCACAGAGAAAATCTAATTCAAATATTTTCGTTACCCATGTTTGACTGAATACTTCTCTGCATATCAAATGCCTTTGTCTTCAGAGGAAATTAGACTAGAGGATAGCATTGGCAACCCCTCATGGTCTTTGTGTAATCAAGGCACTTAGCAACCTGATATTGGTTGTGGGCATTCTTTCATTGGAAACAGCACTTGATTCTGCAATGACCTAGCAGACTTTTTATTTAGTCACTAATGTGAAGAAGTAGGGGGCCCCATTCTGAACTTGAATATAAATGCCTGTTTGCTATCAAGATACTGTTAGTTAAAGATTCATTTTACTTTTATTGATTTCATAGAGATTATATACCTTAGATATAGAAATGTTACAAAAATGAACATAGCATTTATTAACCATGTACATTCATATAGTATAAGTAAATTAGACTAGCATCATTAGCACCCAAAATGAAACAATGGTATATAATTTAAATAACAATGGCACTTACTGTTGAACACTATTTTGTAATTTGTCAAAATCAATGACAAATCCTTGTCAAAACTTCATGTGTTAAAATTTATTTTGACATTCTGTGTTTAACTGAAACTTAAATGGAGTGTGTTTATTTCAATAATAACTGAGAGATGAATAAAAAGTAAACTAAATTTCTTCTACACTTTTCCAGAGGAAAATAAGAGAAAGATGTAGTAACTGATGTATTGTTTATAGTTAGAAGTAAAACAATGGCATTGATACTTAATAGACTGAAAAGAAACAAAATGATTTAACATCATATTACTTGGAACAGCAGTCAAGTAAAAAATTTTCACTGTCTCTGTCTTCCCGTTGTTCACCTATTTGCTCCAGCGGGCCCAGTAAGATCTCCATAGTGACACTTGTTACTGTGTTTGGCATATCAAATACATCATGGGGAACTTGCCAGGCTTTTCTGGGCGGGCGAGATACTCTAGGTAGCTTGCCCGGCTCTCCGAGAGGGGCGGAGGAATCCAACTCGGATCGGCCATGTTGGCCACTTGCAAGGCAAACGCCCTACCCGCTGTGCTATCACTCCAGCCCAAGTAAAAAATTAGAAGGAATAAATGCAGAGTTCAATTTAAAGATATAAACAACCACTTAAAGTGTTAAAAAATAAAATAAAATCAATGATATAAAATAAATGCATTGGGTTAATTGTAAATATTTATTATATGAGTTATTAATCAAAAGAATATTTAGAAGGAGAAAGGCCAGCACTTTTTGATCTCACTCCTTTGTGGAACATGGAAGTGCAGAGCAAAAGAAGAGAAAAGGCCAAACACAAACTAGCCTTAGACTCTGCATATAGAACTGAGGCTGTGAGGTGAGTGGAATAAATGTAGGGAAAAATGTGTCTAAAGATTGTGTTGGAGGGAGGTTAGTACTTTCTTGTTGGGTAAGGTGTGGAAACATAAATTTTGGACTGTTTTGAAATTATACTCCTAAAATATGTAAAGTCCTATAAACCAAAATTTTCTCAAAGAAAAAAATTATGAAACATTATATTGAATCATTTATTAAATTGTAACTCTTAATAATTAAAATATTAAATATTATGTGATCTTCCTTTATCTAAAATAAATTAGTTAAAAGCATTTTTACTACTTCTCAGTAGTTAGTAAACGTTCACTCAATAATTTAGATCCTATCACGCATATTTAATAAGAAAAAAGCATTTTACTTTGACACAAGTAGTACAGTAAATATACTAAATATGGAGAAGTATACATAGAATTTATATATTTGTGGTATATATTGATCTTATATACACATATAAACATTATCTGGATAATAGCCACATTTTTCTGTAAATTTCCTCAGTAATACAGAAGTAATACAGAAACAAACATTAGTTATGCAACAAAAATTTGTGCTCTTTAAATAATGAAACTGCATTTTATTCTTTTTATTGTAGCGATCTTGGGCCAGTCCTTGCAGTGTTCAGGTCTTACTTTTGGCTCTGTACTCAGGAATCTCTCCAGGCACTGCTCCAGGATACCTGGTCCAACCAACAATATATTTTAAATACTTTATACTTTCAAAAATAAATCCCTCTTACTTTTAAATAGCACATCAGAGTTATGGAAGCACAAAATCGAATCCAAGACTTAATGTTCTAATTTATAAAATACTCTTTAATGATATTTCAAAGTTAATTCCCCTTTGGGCTTATCTTAAATGTTGAATATCATTGATATTATATTATTTTCAGTTCTCCAACATAATAATTCTATAATCATGCATTGCAAAATATCACCACAAACAATATAAGTAGTATCTTTAAATACATTCATAATCTTTCCCCCCCTTTGTTTTAGAACTTGTAAAATCTACTCTGTTAGCAACTTTAAAATAAGCAAAAGAGGATTAGGCATAGCCACTGAGCTATGCCTTACATACTATGAATTATTTATCTCATAACTAGAGTTTATACCCTACATCCTCAGTATCATTATTTTTTAACAATAGATATTATTTAACAATAGAGATTCATTTTGAAAAATAGGTGACTGAATGAGTTCATTGTCTTACAAACTTCAAAGAGCATAATTACAGAAACTTAGATGATGTAGTCTATTTTGTTATTAGGCTCTATGCTGTGTAATATATTGGATTTTCTTTTATATATGTAATATATTTGATAAAACATGATTAAGACAAGTATGATCAGACTATCAATATTAAGTATTGTATTTTTTCTATTCTTTATAGATCAAATTAATTCTGTTTATCTGAAGAATTTTGAATATCAACAGTCACTTATTTTTCTGGCAATTCTAACTTAACACAGACATTTCAGTAAATCGAATTTTTCCAGTTATTTATATCAAAATGCATAAAATATACTTTTATCCACGATAGAAATTTCAATATTTTCACAATAAGTAAGCTTATTGGCAAATGTTTTCATTCATAAATATTGCCAAATTCAAGTGCTTGGATTCCAGCCAAATTCTTTGCAATGAGGCAATGCTCATTATAACACAACCTACTGGGTAAGACTTTCAGAGAAAACAAATGGCTGCAGGATGACAGTCGTGATATGGTGAAGTGGGTAGGGAAAACCAGTAGGACACAGCATGCAGGAAAATTGCCACAAGCAATCACTGAAGCACAACAGCACACAAAATGATGTTGCAAGGGAATGTGGAAAAACAGCAGTGGGTCAACTGTGCAGCAACAGTTATCGTAAAAGGGTGATACACAGGGAGTAAAGGCATCAGTTACCCAGTGGGGAGAGAGGAAGGGACATTGCATGAAACATCAGCTCTCAGAGCAATTGAAGAGTTGACATTTATGAGGTATTTTAAGGGAATCAGTAGTCCTTGAAGACGTTTATAAAAATAAACAGCATTAATACTTTTTTAAAATTGCTAAGATCAATGTAGCACAAAGACATAATGTCTGTTATTGGGGTGGAAGAAGCACTTTAGTACTTTTTTTAGAAAAAAACTTCAGATTAAGCATTTCATAATAAATAGATATTTAAATCCTTTAAAAATTCCAACTTAATCACGTCCACTGTATAACATCATAATTGGTGATATTTGCATTCTAAAGTACTTTCATTACTTTTAGTAGAATATTTCTGCTAACATATTAATTTTATTTTACCAATTCCATAATCTTAACTGTTATAAAATATATTTCTCTAAAACCTCCACTGATTAAAAAAAATACTAAGTCGTGTTTGTGGAAATTCAGTCCTGACATATTAATATTTAATGGAAAATTATTTTCATTTTATGGTTTTTATAGTTTAATCATATTTTATAGTGTGAGCCAAAATTCCAAATTACAGTGCACTTTCTTACATTCCTTAACTTGCCAATTTTCACAATACAAAATATTTTATTCCTTTTTATTATTTATAATTTTTATTTCAACATAAACATTTTTCTATATGTTAAACAATGTTATATAATTTATTTTCCAAAAACATGTGTGCACTTACAATAAATAAAACAGGAAGGTGGATGGCTTTAGAGGGAAATTTTTCACAAATAGAAATCGTTATAGATTCTTTAATCCTCATGGGATCTTTAACATCGTGGGGAGAAAGTGAATATAAATGATCTTAATAAAGTACAAGAACATGTGATGCTACAAAAATTTATTGTAGTTATAAAATGAGAAAACAGCAATTCCAACTGAGGTTCTTCGAGTTTGCTTTTAGAGAAGGTAAAAATTGTATCAACTTACAGGAATGGGCACACTTCTGGCAAAAAGTTAATATAACAAACATTTATCCCTTTTTTGTATTATGAGAATGAAGAGAAACTAATCCATCAAAGATTTACATAATTATAATATTTTATTAAAGCCATTTTAAAAATGGTCTGGAGTAGAAATTTAAGAATACAGAAACAGTGGCATCCACAGAAATTCGCCACAATAAATGAAGAGGATAGTTTGGTGTTTGACCCCAGTACAAGACTGTTTGTGAAAAGCCAAGGTTATGATTTATATTGGGTATATTAGATATAATTTCTTTCGATATAAATCCTTACTTATAATTGGTGCTAAGTTTTAGTAGCACTGCACTGTCTGTAGCACTGTCCTCCCTCCCATTGTTCATCGATTTGCTTGAGCGGGCCAGTAATGTCTCCATTGTGAGACTTGTTGTCACTGTGTTTGGCATATCAAATACGTCACGGGTAGCTTGCCAGGCTTTGCCGTGCAGGCGAGATACTCTCGGTAGTTTGCCGGGCTCTCCAGGAGGGGCGGAGGAATCGAACCCCCTGGCTATATGCTAGGCAAACGCCCTACCTGCTGCGCTATCGCTCCAGTCCATTTAAGTATTTATTTTTTTTGCCATTCACTTTTGTATGGAAACTGGTTTGACGTATTTCATAGAAAATAGTTTACTCAAGATCATGATTCACATAAATCTATTATCATATTTTCCAGTTAATTCAGACATTTGAAGACAAGATTGTATCATATAGTTCAAAATATCAAAGCCTAAATAACTATAACTATTATAGAAATGTTTCTATATTATCTACAAGTTAGCAGATGCTGATTGAATTCCAAAGTGTACAAATTTTCATTTATACCAAATATTTTTTTAAAAATGTAGTACGTTTATACCTATAAAAATATTGTGAAAATAGCCAATGTTGTAAAAATAAGTTGTTTTCTTTTCTTTCCTTTTTATTTATTTATTTATTTATTTTGATTTTTGAGTCACACCCAGTGATGCTCAGCATTTACTCCTGGCTCTGCACTCAGGAATTACTCCTGGCAGTGATTGGTGGACCATATGGGATGCTGGGGATTAAACCTGGGTTGGCCATGTGCAAGTCAAACCCCCTACTATCGCTCCTGCATATATAAAATCTTTGTTTCAATCTCTGGCACTCAAAGATAAACACACAAACTAGAAACCATAAAATATACGTAGAAAAATAAGTGTGTTATCAAAACAAAAGAAAATCACTTTCTAATGTTTTTATAATTAAAACAGGCTGGAGCAATGGCACAGAGGGTAGAGCTTTTGCCTTGCACATGGCCAATCTGGGTTTGATTCCTCCGTCCTTCTCGGAGAGCCCAGCAAGCTACTGAGAATATTCTGCCTTCACAGCAGAACCTGGCAAGCTCCCCGTGGTGTATTTGCTATGCCAAAAACAGTAATAACTCTCACAATGGTGACGTTACTGATGCTTGCTCGAGCAAATCAATGAACGATGGGAGGACAGTGCAGTGCTACATTTAATTTTATATCTTGTGGGAAGATTATTGATTTTATTATGTGACCCCTTGATTTCAAGAAAAGCTTCCAACTTAAGAAATACCAATAAACATAATTTCCAATTTTAAATGGTATATAAGTTGACATTCTATACTATCAGCCTTTTTCTTAAATAAATTTGTGTAAAAATAAAGAAATAAAATATGATGTCCTAGATATTCTTTAATCAAAATTCTCTCAGATGAAAACAGAACAGATCCTTCCAATGATGATAAAATGGTCTGAAGTCACAAAGCGTCTTTAGATTTAAAAATGGAGAATGGTGACAGAATTAATGTCAATCTTTCTTGTATCATGATTTTTGGTTTGTGTGTTTGGGGACCACACGTGTGTACTCAGGGGTTATTCCTGGCTCTCTGCTCAGTAGGAGGTTCGGCAGGGACTTGTGCTGGGGATCAAACAGTGTGGACTCTGCAAGGGAAGAGCATTAGCCCTTGCACTGTATCCCTGGCTCCATTGTGATATAATTAAAGTCCACTTCTCATGGACTGCCTTTAGGAAAGAGTTCTCCCTTCTATTTATCTGCATTTGGAAAACAAACAAATAAATTTAAGACCATACACTATAAATTATATAATTCTGTCCACCCAAGGTGACATCAGGAAGGATTTGGAGAAATCCCCCAAAATCACAAAATCTTGACTATTTCTTCTGTTACTAAACTTGTAATATCTTTTACTGCACAGAGGAACAGATGCAATATACTGCATTTTACAGAATATCTAGCTTTCAAGGACTCTAAATGTAAGTCAGTTCTCAATTTATGTGCTTAGAACTAATGTTTCATTGCAATCTTGTCTACCTGTGAACAGCCTCATTATCAATAGCATTAATTAAAATTATTGATTATTTTAATCATATCACTTTATGCAAGCATCTATATATTTATACATTCTAATTACATGGAAATTAACATGCATATGCATTCTAGTGCCATTTAAGACTAACACTATCAGCATTAATGCTTCATTTAAGCCTAAGGATGATTATCATTTTTGTTTCTAATTTGGCACCAAATTTACTTTACTTCCAGTACTTCCATATTTAAATAATAACTTTGTCAACTATTTATGTGACTATTACAGTCTTGAATTTAATTTATTTAAAATCTTTCTTCCCAGACTTGACATTTTTCCAATTTCTATTTCTAATGTGTAATATAATGTTTAATTGATTGTTCCTACTTTAAAATGTCAGGAATCTCACTCTGCCAATACTTTTATACAGAACAAAATAGATATAAATATAACATATTTAAATTGACTAAGAACAGAACTAGATAGCACTAGTCAAATATGCTTTGCAAATGAATATGCAATAAAAGTAAATTTGACATTTGAAATTTATATGGTAGACAAATAGAAAAAAGTCTACCTGCTAAAGACGGTGGAATAAAATAAAAACTCATTGTTATAATATAACTACTAATATCATCTTATTAAACAAAGAATTAAGTTTATGTGATACATGGAAATCAATATAATTTGTTGAAAGATAATTGCTCAAGGATGTCATCAACATATTTGCACAAGCATCTTTTCCTAATTTTGGATATTTTTCTATAAATCTTTTGTTTAAAATTTTAATTTCAAATTATAAACTAAATATAATATAATACGGACTGGAGCGATAGCACAGCGGGTAGGGCGTTCGCCTTGCAAGAGGCCAACATGGCCGACCAGAGTTCAATTCATCTGCCCCTCTCAGAGAATCCTGCAAGCTACCAAGAGTATCTTCCCTGCACCCACGCCCCCCGAGCCCCGCCTGAGGACAGCACGGACCCCAGCGCGCGTCCAGCTCGGGGACGGGCGCACCCAGCAGCCCACCACTCCCCCCCATCCAGGTGGGTTGGAGGAGCCCAGCGGAGGCCCGCCCCTGACCCCAGAAGTGCCGCCCGCCCCCCGAGCCCTGACGGAGGACAGTGCGGACTCCAGCGCGTGTCCAGTTCTGGGACTGGCGCGCCCAGCAGCACACTGGCCCCCCCCATCCAGGTGGGTTGGAGAAGCCCAGCAGAAGCCTGCCCCTGACCCCAGAAGTGCCGCCCGCCCCCCGAGCCCCACCGAGCCCCGCCGGAGGACAGCATGGACCCCAGCGGGCGTCCAGCTCTGGGACCGGCCCCCCCCCCCCATCCAGGATCCTGGGAGGGAGTGGCCTTGGACTAGCTAGGGGCATGGCCTCTAAGAATGGGGCGTGGCCTCCTAAAAGTGGGCGTGGCCTGCTTCCTGGCGGGCGGCCGCTTACGTGGCTGCAGGTATATCACTCACTCCAAGCAATTTGGACCTTCATCCTTTCATCCTTTTCATCAAATTGTTACCTAATACCAACCAAAAATTTCTCACCTCTTCTACTACAATTCAACAAAATCCCACTCGCCTACTCCATTTCCAACAAAAGTCCTGTTTGAAAATAGCTATACAACCTCAGTAGTAAATAGCACCTCCTCCAAAAGTTTCACTCAATGTCAGTTATAAAACAAAGAATAACGCCTGATTGAGAAGAAGGTCAGACTCAGAAAGGTAGAAGAGGCCTACCTAGCAGCAACAAAGCTGAACGGCTCCTGGCAGTCTCTCCTCACTCAACCAGAACAGTAACAGCGAGTGTGAAGGACCAAACCACACTGGTCACAATGGTAAAGCAACGCAAAAGCCCACCAAACTTTCTTATTCACGAGGCTAGCCCAGAAGACACCAACAGTACTATAGCCTTAGACAACCACTGTGACAAGGAATTCAGAATGGAGCTACTTAGGATGCTTAGGGAACTAAAAGAAACAATGGAAACCAATGTCAATAAAAGACAAGAGGATTTGAAGGCAGAAATGAGGAAAATGCAATCGGAAATGTCGGACCTGAAAAACCTGGTAGCCGAATTGAAAACCTCAGTGGAAGGCCTCAGCAGCAGAGTAACAGTGGCTGAGAACAGAATCAGTGAGGTCGAAGATCAAGTTCAGAGACTTGTCAGAAAAGAGCAGAAAATGGAAAAGAGATTCACAGTTCGAGAACAGATGGCAAGAAAAGATCGTGATGAAGCCAAGAGGGGTAACATAAGAATTATTGGAGTCCAAGAGGGACAGGAAGAAAACATTGATGAAGAAGAAACTGTCAAAGAAATCATTGCTACAACGTTTCCAGAGCTGAAGAAAACTTGTGACCACATGCAGGAGGCCCGAAGGGTACCGGCTAGAAGAAATCCGAATAAAAATACCCCAAGACACATTCTGATCAAAATGACCAAAACCTTAGACAGAGACAAAATTCTGAAAGCAGCAAGATCGAAGAAAGAAATCTCTTACAAAGGAGCATCCTTAAAATTCACAGCTTATTTTTCTGATGAAACCCTCAGGGCCCGAAAACAGTGGTGGGACATAGTGAAAAAACTCAATGAAATAAATACTTCTCCAAAAATACTTTACCCAGCGAGAGTCTCATTCATAATAGAAGGAACAACACACAGTTTCACAGACAAACAACAGCTCAGGAACTTCATAGACTCAAAACCGTGGTTACAAGTACAACTAAATGGGCTACTTTAAGGCAAGACAGGCCTCTCAAATACACCAAATTTCAACAGAACAATGGGAAAAAATCCCATAACAATAATCTCTCTCAATGTCAATGGGCTAAACGCACCAAGTAAAAGACATAGAGTGGCAGGATGGATTAGAAAATTGAACCCAACATTCTGCTGCCTGCAAGAAACACATCTCAATAGTCAAAGCAAACACAGACTCAGAGTCAAAGGCTGGAAAACAATCCTACAGGCAAACAGCTCCCAGAAAAAAGCTGGGGTAGCCATCCTAATATCAGAACACATCAATTTCAGAGTAAAGAAAGTCATAAGAGACAGTGAAGGCCATTTCCTATTGATCAAAGGATCTGTACAACAGGAAGAACTTACAATAATAAATGTATATGCACCTAATGAGAGACCAGCAAAGTACTTAAAGCAACTACTCATAGATTTGGAAACAGACATTGATAGTAACACAATACTAGTGGGAGACTTCAACACTGCTTTGTCACCTCTTGATAGATCAACCAGACTCAAGCTTAGCAAGGACATACTTCATCTGAGGGAAACAATGGAAGATAGGGACTTAGTAGATATATACAGGACACTTCATCCACAAAAAGCTGAATACACATTCTTCTCAAGCATACATGGAAAATTCTCCAAGATAAACCACATGCTGAGCCACAAAACATGCTTCCATAAAATTAAGAAGATAGAGATTATATCAACAATCTTCTCAGACCATAATGCGCTGAAATTAGAAGTAAATCACACACAAAAACAGAAAAGTAAATCAAACACCTGGAAATTAAACAATGCACTACTAAACAACGAGTTGCTTAGACAGGAAATTAAAGAGGAAATCAAAAGATTCCTAGAAACGAATGAAAATGAGGACACGAGTTACCAAAACTTATGGGACACAGCAAAAGCAGTCTTAAGAGGAAAGTTTATAGCTCTACAAGCATTCCTCAGAAAGGAGGAGCGAGCCCTAATAAATAAACTAACCTCACAGCTTAAGAACGTGGAGAAGGACCAACAAAAGGAGCACAACCCTAACAGGAGGAAGGAAATAATAAAACTCAGAGCAGAGATTAACGAGATGGAAACCCAGAAAACAATCCGAAAGATCAATGAAACCAAGAGCTGGTTCTTTGAGAAAATTAACAAAATCGATAAGCCCCTAGCAGAACTCACAAAGAAAGGGAGAGAGAAAACCCTAGTAAACCCAATCAGAAATGAAAAGGGGGTCATTACAACAGAAACCACAGAAATTCAGAGGATCCTCAGGGAGTACTTTGAAAAGCTTTATGCCACGGAACATCAAAACCTCGAGGAAATGGATAAATTCCTAGACTCCTACAGACTCCCAAGGCTGAACCAAGAAGACCTGGAATACCTGAACAGACCTATCACCATCAAAGAAATTGAAATGGTAATAAAAAGTCTCCCCAAGCACAAAAGTCCTGGCCCGGATGGATTCACAAGTGAATTCTTCCAAATCTTTAAAGAGGACTTACTCCCAATGCTCTTTATGCTTTTCCACGAAATTGAAATATCAGAAACACTTCCAAACAGTTTCTACGAAGCAAATATCACACTGATACCAAAAGCAGACAGAGATACCACAAAGAAAGAGAATTACAGGCCGATATCCCTGATGAACACAGATGCAAAGATCCTCAACAAACTACTAGCAAATAGAATCCAACTACTCATCAAAAAGATCATACACCATGACCAAGTAGGATTCATCCCAGGGATGCAAGGATGGTTTAACATTCAGAAATCAATCAACATAATCCATCATATCAACAAAAGAAAAGATAAAATGCATATGAACATATCAATAGATGCAGAGAAAGCATTTGACAAGATCCAACACCCCTTTATGATGAAAACCCTAGCCAAAATGGGTATAGAGGGGACTTTCCTCAGCATAGTTAAACAAGGATGCCCACTCTCTCCACTGCTGTTCAATATAGTACTGGAAGTACTTGCAATAGCAATTTGGCAGGAAAAAGATATTAAGGGCATTCAGGTAGGAAAGGAAGAAATCAAGCTCTTACTATTCGCAGATGATATGATTCTATACTTAGAGAACCCAATAACCTCCACCAAAAAACTCCTAGAAACAATAGACTTGTATAGTAAAGTTGCAGGCTATAAAATCAATACCCAAAAGTCCATGGCTTTCCTATACGCAAACAGTGAGAGAGAGGAAAGCTATATGAAAAAATCAATCCCGTTCTCAATTGTGCCCCAGAAAATCAAGTACCTAGGAATCAGCTTAACTAAGGAAGTAAAGGACTTGTACAAAGAAAACTACAAAATGCTACTTTAGGAAATAAAAGAGGACATGAGGAAATGGAAAGACATCCCCTGCTGATGGGTCGGGAGAGTTAACATTGTCAAAATGGCAATACTACCGAAAGCACTGTATAAATTCAATGCAATTCCTATAAGGATACCTATGACATTCTTCAAAGAAATGGAGCAAACACTCCTGAAATTTATATGGAACAATAAGCGCCCACGAATAGCTAAAGCAATTCTTGGGGAAAAGAAAATGGGAGGAATCAACCTCCCTAACTTCAAACTTTACTACCAAGCGGTAATAATTAAAACAGCATGGTACTGGAACAAAGGCAGAACTGCAGACCAATGGGACAGAGTTGAATACACTGACATCTCCCCTCAATCATATGATCATCTAATCTTTGATAAAGGTGCAAGAAATGTGAAGTGGAGTAACGAAAGCCTCTTTAACAAATTGTGCTGGCATCACTGGATGGCTACATGCAAAAAATGGGCTCAGAACTCTGCCTAACACCATTGTATAAAGGTAAGATCAAAATGGATTAAAGACCTCAACATCAGACCAGAAACCATAAGGTACACTGAAGACAAAGTTGGCAAAACCCTCCATGACATTGAGGCTAATGGTATTTTCAAAGATGACACGCCACTGGCTGAGCAATTGAAAACAGAGATAGATAAATGGGACTATCTTAAACTAAGAAGCTTCTGTACCTCCAAAGAAACAGTGACCAAAATACAAAGACAGTCTACAGAATGGGAAAGAATATTCACCGAATACACATCTGACAAGGGATTGATATCAAGGATATACAAAATACTGGTTGAACTCCACAAGAAGAAAACATCCAAACCCATCAAAAAATGGGGCAATGAAATGAACAGAAACTTTCTCAAAGAAGAAATCCAAATGGCAAAAAAGCACATGAGAAAATGCTCTACATCATTAATCATCAGGGAGATGCAGATCAAAACCACAATGAGATACCATCTCACACCTCAGAGACTGGCCCACATTCAAAAGAACAAAAGCAACCGATGCTGACGCGGATGTGGCGAGAAAGGGACACTCCTTCACTGTTGGGAATGCCGACTGGTTCAGCCCTTTTGGAAAACAGTATGGACGTTCCTCAAAAAATTAGAAATTGAGCTCCCAGTTGACCCAGCGACACCACTCCTGGGAATATATCCCAGAGAGGCAAAAATGTGTAGCCGAAGTGACATCTGCACTTGTTTGTTCATTGCAGCTCTCTTTACAGTAGCCAGAAACTGGAAGAGACCTGAGTGCCCAAGAACAGATGACTGGTTAAAGAAACTTTGGTACATCTACACAATGGAGTACTATGTAGCTCTTAGAAAAGATGAAGTCATGAACTTTACATACAAGTGGTACAATATGGAAAGTATCATGTTAAGCGAAATGAGTCAGAAAGAGAGGGATAGACATAGAAAGATTGCATTCATCTGGGGGATATAAAATAACAAAATATGAGATTAATACCCAAGAATAGCTGAGATCAACACCAGGAGGATTACTCCATAGCTTAGAGGCCAGCCGGGTATTCTAGGGGAAAGGACAGTTCAGATGGAGAAGGGAACACCAAATGGAGCGTGTTTGGATGATCCTCCCAGGAGGGGAGATGCAGGTTGAAAGTAGACTGGACTGAACATGTTTGCCACTCAATGCCTCTTTTGCTAATCACAACACCCAAAAGGAGAGAGAGAACAAAAGGGAATGCCTTGCCACAGGGGCAGGGGGGGAATGGGGGGATGGGGGGGAGGGATATTATCCTGATGGTGGAAAATGGGCACTGGTGGAGGGATGGGTATTTGATCATGGTATGACCGAAATCCAAGCACAAAAATTTGTAAATCTACAACTGTACCTCATGGTGTTTCACTAATAATAAAAAAATAATAATAAAAAAATGAATATGTAATAAAAGTAAATTTGACATTTGAAATTTATATGGTAGACAAATGGAAAAAAGTCTACCTGCTAAAGACGGTGGAATAAAATAAAAAAACTCATTGTTATAAATATAACTACTAATATCATCTTATTAGACAAAGAATTAAGTTTATGTGATACATGGAAATCAATATAATTTGTTGAAAGATAATTGCTCAAGGATGTCATCAACATATTTGCATAAGCATCTTTTCCTAATTTTGGATATTTTTCTATAAATCTTTTGTTTAAAATTTTAATTTCAAATTTTAAACTAAATATAATATAATACGGACTGGAGCGATAGCACAGGGGGTAGGGCGTTCGCCTTGCAAGAAGCCAACATGGCCGACCAGAGTTCATCTGCCCCTCTCAGAGAATCCTGCAAGCTACCAAGAGTATCTTCCCTGCACGCAACGCCTGGCAAGCTCCTCGTGACATATTCAATATGCCAAACACAGTAAAGTAACAATTGTCACAATGGAGTCATTATTGGGCCTGCTTGAGCAAATCAATGAACAATGGGAGGACAGTAACAGTGACAGTGACAATATAATACAATATTATTATTAAGCAATAAAAACAAATGTACTCACATGTCATAATATTATGTATAGAGTATCCTACTAAATGTTAAAAAATAGACAACCTAATCAATAAAATTATATTAGTTTCATATACTATAAAACAAAGTAAACTGATAGGCATCATTAATTGAGATGGTAGGTAGGAGACCATGATGTTGACCAAATGGTTCACATGTTTTCTCTTTATTTTTTCTTTGTTTGTTTGTTTACATTTTGGGGCAACACACAGCAGTGTTCAAATCTTGCTCTTTGTTCTGTGCTCAGGACTTTGTCCCTATCTGTGCTCTGGCTGTATGAGTAGATCATGTGTGGTACTGGGAACTGAGTCAGAATCTTCCAAATGCAAAGTAAGTACTGTGCCCTCTACACAATTTCTCTGGACCACATTTTTACCACATCACTTCTTAGTGAACTCCCAGCACTGCTAAGATGACAGAGAAGCATCATTAATAGAGCCAAGCACTGAATATTCGGTATCTCACTCTCAGTGCAGAACAATGATTGAAGACTGGAAAATTACAATGAATGTGGGCTTAAATACTTTTATTAAAAGGGTAACAACAAAATGGCGAGAATGTGAGGTGGATGCTGGATTAAGCACTTGATAATATTTAATCATATCAAACCAATGCTGTAAGCATTTAACATATTTAAGTAAATAGAATCATCATATTGTATACTTTGAGCATATAAAATTTTGATGGCCATACAGTTGGTACCAATAAATTATTTGTGTATCTGCCCACTAGATGATTAATCAGAAAATGAAATGATTTATGAATAGGAAATGGTTAATCTTAAAAACTTATACCAAATAATATCTATTATCATACTTAAAGCATGCAATTTTTTGGCAGTAATATAGCATTCAAGAAAATACGAACTATATATCACATGAGAAAGTATATTAATGGTTTCTCTGAATAATATAAATGTCTGAAAGAACAGGTTACAAAAAGACACAAAGAAATTTTATAAGAAACTTATGTGGTTCTTATATTGATTATGATGATGGTTTCAAGTGTATTCAATGTCAAATTTATCTATTTGGGTATTTAAATATATGCATAGTTTCTATGTAAATCCTCTTTCTCTCTCTCTGTCTCTCTCTTTTTTAAAATTTTTGGTCCATACCAGGTTAGCCATTTTTAGGACTAGTGTTTTATTTGCTCTGGTATCTCTCTAGCTCTATAAAAATTAAATCTTAATAACATTTTATTAAAAAATCAATAGATGATAATCCTACAACATAAAACCACTGCTAGAATGAGAACCAGAAATTTATATTTCTAGATACATTTCAATTTTTATTTAACTTACCTTCGACTTTGAAATTTACTCTAGATTACCCAATTTATCTTAGAGTCTGTAAATGTTTTTACCCTCTGCACACTTACGCTGCATCTTCAGTTCTTTATAGTTTCATTCTTGTGCATTTTTTTGGGGGGTCACATCTGGCGATGCTCAGGGGTTATTCCTGGCTTTGCACTCAGGAATTACTCCGGGCATTGCTCAAAGGACCATATGGGGTGCTGGGAATCGAACCTGGGTCTTCCATGTGCAAGGCAAATGCCCTACCCGCTGTGCTATCACTCCAGCCCCTCTTGTGCATGTTTGAAGATATCTTCTGTTTATTCGAATTATTTTTTTAAAAGGCAATTAAAAAGTTGGTAGTTTTTCTGTAATAATAAATTAATAACTCAGGATTTATTTACAAATTTCTTTTGATATTGGAAAAAGGGTGAAAAATCCAAAGTTTTCTTCAGCTTTAACTCTGTTTTCCAAACATTTCTGTGTCTCTTTCATGATATAAGAACTGAAAGCACAGTCTACCCAGGAACTGTACAGCTACAACATGGCTTGTGTCTTATTTTGGAAGCTCTGAAATTGACACTTCAAGTGTCTGCTTTCATATCCTTAAGAGAAGAAAGTTGGTGAAATAGTGCTGTGACCATAACAAAAGAGACAGTATGAAGAAACTAGTTCAAATCAGGGCTCTTACCATAGTTGCCCTATCACACACGAAACAGCCAATACGTATATGGTTTCCACATAAAACAGATGGACTCTCTACTCCCAAACCATATTGTTAAGGCTTGTAAAACTACTGACTGACAATGAAAAGCAGATTTTACTGCTTCACACCCATCTAGACAAAAATATGGTTCTCATAAAAATCGATTCTTAATTCAGACAAAGAGATTGTTGTCTACTAAAATGAAGAATTACATCATTCATCTATGTGTTCTATTTAGAAAGACACTCCAGTACAATACTAGATTCAAAATATACGATAGGTTTCCCATTCAGTAAAATAAATGGAAAATAAGAATGATGGAACATATATCTCTAGTTTAGGCATTAGCTTCAGTAACTCTAAAATATTATGTGCATGGCCAAATATTATTCTTCAATTCACTATTTCCTTCATGATCATGCTTCAAAAGATTTTGCCTCTGTTTTTACAGATTTGGACAAGGAAGAACAAAAATATAGAATGTAGGATAAGATTCATAGTTGATAAACATTGCCACCTGATGATTTTTTTCATGTTATAAAAGACCAGAATGAAAAACATTTTAAGTATTATAAAAGGTTATTTTGTTTGATGCTTCTTTTTAATTGTAGCTGAGAGAACAAGGTTACAGAAAAGCTTATGGTTTGGATTCACAAAGTACTTGCAACTGAATTACCACAAATTTTTGAGAACAAAGTATAAAGATTCCTTGGCCACTGACCTTTGTCACATCCAGTCTGTATCTTCCTCTATCCTCAAGCCCTCAGACACAGCACTTGGAAACTACAGTTCTGTAGTCAAAGTCCAAAGGTTCGTTATCATTAGATATCATTACATATCATTATATACTGTCAATTTCTTTATTTTGTATCTTTATATGCCACATAAATGATATCTTCAAGTATTAGTTTTTATCACTTTTATTTTGTTCATCATGACGTGTTTTAGCTCCATTCACATTGTAGCAAATGGCAGGATTGCATGTTTTCTTATAATTTTTGTGTTAAACTAAAATCGGGGATAGAATTGATTACTATGGCTAACTAAAGTAGCAGAATTTATTGAAAATATGAATGGCAGGATTGAGGACTCATCTTTTATCTCAGGTTTTGATCCCAAGTACCTGATATTACCTTAAAAGTACAAGAGGTGGGGAATGGGGGTGGTAGGATACTGGGAACATTGGTGGTAGAGAATGGGTACTAGTGGAGGAATGGGTACTCAGTCATTGTATGACTGAAATGTAAGCACGAAAGTTTGTAAGTCTGTAACTCTCTCTCATGGTTATTCACTAAAAAAATTTTACAAATTTTTTAAAAACTTCAAAAAATTATTTTTAACATAATTATAAACATGAGGCTATATCTTATGCATGGTATATATACCATTAGTTACTTTATAAGATTGTGTGTGTAATTTAATTAAATATGCATCTGAGAAATATTTTTAATTTTTAATTTACTATTATGAATTATTTAGTAGCTATTATAAATTTAACTATAATAAATTAAATTGGTTAAAAACAGTCATTCATAGAATAAATTCAAACTGTTACTTTAACTTACCCAAGTAGAGGAGGGAACGAGTGAAGCCCCAAAGAACCAGGTAAGCAGAACTTTGTGACATTGCACTCCAGGTTTAACAGGACCCAGAAAAAGAAATTCTCTACCTGCTCCCACCAATCTCCAGCGACCTAGGAATCAAACCCCAGAAGCCCCATCCTACCCTGCCCTGCCTGCTTTCACCTATCTCCAGTGAACCAGGGATCACACCAAGAAGCCTCACCTAACCAATACCAGAAAAATACCTCATCGGTAGACCTCCACTACCTCCACTACCCAGGCTACTCTCCAGGCCGTTTTCCGGACTGCGTGGAGGTCATTAAGTGGCACACCTAATGCCCATCTTCCAAGATAACCGCACTATTGATGGGGTTCAAATATTACTTGAACCATGGGAACACCTACAAGACCGATTAGAGGCTCCCCAAAAAGCCTCTATCCCTCTTGGAGAGCCTGACACGCTACCGAGAGTATCCTGCCCTAACAGCAGAGCCTAGCAAGCTTTCCGTGGCATATTTAATATGCCAGAAACAGTAAATACAATGGGTTTCATTCCCCCAACTCTGATAGAGCCAGCAATATGGCAGCATTAAGAAGGATGAGAAAGGAGAGGCTGGTAAAATCTCAAGGCCGAACTAGGCTGCCAAAATGAAGAGGGCTAAAATGACTGTCTGTACTTTCAATGTAACTACACTGGCATTGGATGCATCCATTGAGGACCTAATGGTGCCAGATCGAAAGATCAAGTATGACATCATTGGTGTGACCAATGTGAGAAGTCATAAACCACATCATGCCATTTTCGAAACTGGAGAACTCTTCTTCAAACATGCGACAAAAGAGGCATTAGTGGTGTCAGTGTCCTTGTCAACACGAACTTGGCCATGAGCATTGATTTCAATGCCTAATAACCCGAATTGGACAATTACACTGGAATAAATGTGATAAATGTGGCTCACTGCTGGCAGTTTCTATATTCGTTGTCTACGCAACACCAACCAATTATGATGAAGAAGAAATTGAGAAGTTCTACATGAAGCTGGAGAAGTTCTATAAAGAAGACCACACCTGGGGCTGGAGCAATAGCACAGCGGGTAGGGCATTTGCCTTGCACACGGCCGACCTGAGTTCAATTCCCAGCATCCCATATGATCCCCTGAGCGTTGCCAGGAGTAATTCCTCAGTGCAGAGCCAGGAATAACCCCTGTGCATTGCCTGGTGTGACCCAAAAAGCATAAAAACAAATGAAGACCACACCTTCTACAAGATCATTGTTGGTAATTTTAATGCCAAGATAGGACCAAGAAGATCAGTCAAAGAACTCCATATCGGGACCCATTGGCCTAGAATGCAACGAACAGGGTTAGAGACTATCTGAGTTCATCACATCGACCAAGACCATCCATGGTAACTCAAAGTTCCAGAAGGCCAAATCTAAACGTTGAACATGGGAGTCTCCTCGTGGACAGTTGCACAACGAAATTGAGCACATCATATTCAATCAATGGTTTTGCCTGACTGATGTCACTGTTGTCCCAAAACTCCAAACAGGATCAGACCACCGTCTCCTTTGTGCAAATTTCTACTTCATGGAGTGGAGACAAAGGACTGCAAAGTTTAAGAACAGAACTCCCAGAATGACCACCAATTAGGAGTTCTTTGGCACTCTTGGAGCAACATGGGAAGATGCCGTGATTAAAAACATTGATGAAGAATATGATCATCTTGATCAGCACATCCATGATTGTGCGAAGAACGCCAAGAGACACAGAGCCACAGAAAGACTCCTGTCTTCAAAAACTCCTGAGCTCCTTCACCAAAGTGGCTTGGTACGAGCCTCATGCAACTATGAGTGAATATCCAAGCTAGAAAAGCAGTGCAGAGAAGTGATAAAGGAAGACTTCAAAGAGAGAAGAGCAACAGTGCTGGCCTCGTCAATGCAGCAGAAGCTGGGAAAGGCATTTGCAATGCCCACCTGTCCTTCACCAACTACAAGACCGAGATGACTACCCGCCGACATACTGATGGATCTATCACATCTTCTAGAAGGGCAATGGAGATTATCCATGACTTCTACTTGGATCTCTTCGATCCACCTGCCACTTCCACCTGCCAACATACCAAATTTCACAGGATATATATCTCATTCCCAACGTTCTCCCTTCCCTTCCGAAATCCTACACGCCATTTTGGGGTAAAGAAGCTAACAGCACGCGACCCAGACAAGGTCAGACCCAAACACGTGAAGAATCTGTTGTCAGTACCCATCAGTACACTGACTTGGCTCTTTACATGTTACCTGTCTGAATGCAAGGTTCTGTCCCAATGGAAAACAAACAGAACTGTTCTACTGTACAAGAAGGGAGATGTCTACAACATTGGCAACTATCACCCACCCGACATACCTGTTGCCTGTGGTCTACAAGCTGTTCACTCGAGTCATCTTGGATAGGATTGGCAGAACACTAGATAAAGGAAAACCATGCGAGAAATCCGGGTTCTGAAAAGGATTCAGCATGATCCACTATATCCACACAGTAACCAAGCTCATTGTGTTTTCTCAGGAGTTCAAGATGCCGCTCTGTCTAACATTCATTGATTTAAAGTATGCCTTTGATTCTCTTGAGACTGAAGTTTTCATCCAAGCCCTAGCCAAACAGGGCATTCAAACTCAATACATCAGGATCCTCCATGAGTTGTATTTCAGATTTCCCACCAGTATCTTACCATTCTAAAACAAAGTGATCATTGATGTCAAGAGAGGGGTTTGGCAGGATGATACAATTTCAGCAAAACTCTTCAGTGCCACCCTTGAGAACGTCATGTGATGACTGGAATGGGAAGGAATGAGAGTGAAGATAGATGGTCAGCAATTACACCATCTCCGCTTTGCTGATGACATCGTTCTAATAACACCAAATATTAGTCAACTGGCACAAATGCTGGCAGACTTCAACCATGAGTGTTGAAAGGTTGGACTACAGCTGAATCTCACAAAGACAACGTTTATCAGAAATGGTGTCATTCCTGACGTTCCATTCACTCTCAAGGGAACGAACATCTCTAAATGCAAGTTATGTGTACCTAGGTCTAGAAGTCAATCTGACGAATGACCTGGCACCTGAGTTGTGCAGGAGGAAGAGAGTGGCTTGGAAGGCCTTCAAGGTTGTCGAAGAAATAGCTAAGAGGATGAAGAACCTAGGATACAGTCACATCCCTTTGATTCTGCTGTTCTTCCTCCATTAACAGATGTCTCAACGACCTGGGCACTAAGGAAACAGGATAATAACGCTATTCAGGTCTCCCAAAGAGTAATCAAAAGAGCCATGCTTGGAGTATCACACTTCACTCAAGTGAGAGAAAGAATCCGGAGTTCTGACCACCATCAAAGATCAAGAATCAGGGATGCTGTCTCATTTGCCAAGGAGTCTAAAATGGTTAGTGTGAGGTTTTTCGTGTTTCTGAAGCGAGCAGACACCAATGGGCTACACTAGCACATGACAGGGATGGATGGAGACATTATTGGCGCCCGCTTGAGCAAATCATGAGTAATTGGATGTCAAGTGATAAAATGATCAACTTACCCAAGTTTACTTTATTTTTATTTGCATATAAATTTCTTGAACTAGTAATGCATTTAAGTATGCTAAACATTTAAACAGGTTGACAAAAAACCAAATAATTTTAAAACATTAAATTTTAGTAACATATTGGATTATAAAAGTTTCTGAATTTTATCAATGTGTCTTAACATGACAATTTTTGACTTTTATTCAAATATCACACAGCAAGTTATAAACACTGTTTACTAATTTTCACTAAATACCATCAAGAAAAATTATAGTTATTACTGACATTTTACATGACTTCAGCTTATCAAATTTTTTTGAATACTTGAACATTGCAACCTATTGAAAGTCAATGATGATATTAAGAAGGAAGGCAAATTTTGAATGAAATTGTGCAGAAATGTCTCAAAAAGAGATTACTAGATAAGATATTTTTCACATGTTATGCAAAGTATGGGAATGTTTGCAGGATAGTAAAAGAAAATTCATAAATATAAAAATAATGGGAGTTCTGGCAATCTATAATAAGTATAATTATTATATTATTAAAATAAAATATGAAGATTTTAAAAATAATTATATAAAGAGTAATATTTAAATATATTTTAAGAACTTATATAAGCAATTTTAAAACTAAAGCAGCATTACAACCATGAATAATGTCTCATAGCCTGTATTTTATAAGAATAACTAGGAAAGGGTCTCAGTGAAGATTCCTAGTAAATGAAAACACTAGAAGATATAAAGATATAAAAATAGTAGGAACAATTTAAAAGCTATAGGATTTTAGTACCAGAGACAAAATTAATCACAGAGCAAATGGTCCTGAAATAGGAACTATTATTTTCTTTAAACAGTATCAGAAAAATGGATGAATCATAAATCAACATTAAAGGAATTATTTTCATTATGTGGTTTTGTAAGCATAAGAACTAAATTTAGATCTTCAAAATTTAAAACAATACATTTTTCTAGCTTTATGGAATACATGTTTATAAATGACATAATAAAACTAAAGGGAAATTGGTTTGAATATTTATAAAGCAACGAAAGGTAAAGTAGTCCATCCCCTTAATAGAATCTTAAAATATTAAAACAAAACCAAAGTGCTTAACTACTCAATAAATAAAATTTAGTTATAAAATAAATTAAAAATAAACTTTTGGATATGTTAGAAGACTTAAAGTTAAAATATCCATTTAAAATATCCATTTTGCTATATATACAATTGTGTAGAAAATGGATATGCATGAGATGGACAATTCAGGAAATACTTATAGTATTATATAATCAGAAAATTCATAAAATACATATAAAATTTAAAATTGTGTGAAGTAATTTCACTATCACTATCACCCCGTTGTTCATCGATTTGCTTGAGTGGCACCAGTAACATCTCCATCCATCCCTGTCACGTGTTAGTGTAGCCCGATGGCACATTGGGGGCTCTTTCAGGGTTGGGGAAAGAGGGCCATCGTTGTTACTGTTTTTGGTATATTGAGATTGCCACAGTAGCTTGCCAGGCTCTGCTGTGCAGGAGGGATATTCTCGGTCGCTTGCCAGGCTCTCTGGGAGGAATGGAGGCTTTTGGGGAAGCCTCTAATCACCTTTACAGGTATTCCCAGTCAGGCATATATGCAGGCAGGATACTCTCAGTACCCTGCCGGGTTCTCTGAGACTGAGAAGTTGAGAATAAGAGGTCACGTGGCCACACATGCAGCCATTCGCTTCTGGGAGCTTGGTTTTATACTCTGGATCCTGGCTGTTGATGGGGTTACATGCCAGTTGGTGGGTGTAACTGTCTAGCTACTGGAAGATGGGGGATCTGGGTGGAGGAGGCCCAGTCCCAAGCAGGCTTGGAGATCTCAGCTGCGGGTTCTGCGGGTTCTCTGCTGGTTCCTTCACATGTGCAGCTCCTCAGAGCGTGTGGAAAGTGGTTTCAGCATGACTGTGGCTGGGTCCTGGAAGTCTTCAGCTGCCCCGGTTCTGCTTGGGGCAGAGAAAGAAACTCAACCCGCCCTCCTCCAAGGGGTCCCGGTGAGGACAGTCAAACATGGAGACAGGAGATTCTGCGTTGTTTTCTTCTGGGAGCTTGGTTTTATAGTGTCTGGATCCTGGCCGTTGATGGGGCTACACGGCAGTTGGTTGTGACATTATGGTTATTCCAGATCTCTACTTGAATGCCAGAGGAGTTACAGTTTCTTACAGTCAAGTAATTTAGCACAGAGTAATTAAAAATGACTTCAATAGCATGATTTTAGAAACTGTTCTTTAAAAAACTTAAAATTTTTATAAGAGTGTGGTAGATTATTTATTACCTAAAAACACATAACTCCATGGCATGTAACTGTGTAAAACTCTTCCTCTGTCCAGGCTTTCTGCTTCATAAAATAACACTTAAATGAAATAGTACAAATGTGAAAATAATTATACAAATAAAAACATTGTATTTAAAATTAAAACAATTAAAAAAAACATTTTGCAAAAAGCAATATACATATATATTAAAAACAGTATGGGAAGGAATTAAATGAAATTTAATTTAATGTCATTTCTAAGTTTTTCCCTCAGGGTAATAAATTTATTGATAAAAATTATTTTGAAATAAAATATATATCCATACTGAGGATTCACACAAGACTGACATATCACAAGCTATTACCTTATTACTAAAAATTAGTTATATGAGATACAAATAGAAAATAGTATTTAACACATTTTTAAAAAAACATGGAAACTATAAGTGTCTTCAGTGAAACACAAAAATTATAAATAATTGGAAGAAATGGTTGACTAGGGGATAATGCACAATTTTAGATAATGAATAGAGGTGGGAGTTTTAAGAAACTGCTCTGACTTTCCTAATATGCTTCATTACTGTAAGAAATTTAAAAAACATAATTTAATAAAGTATACAAATATGCTTAATTTATATGCATAATTTAATAAAGTATACAAATATGAATAATTTAATAAAGTATACAAATATGCTTAGTATATGCTAGAGAAACTTTTGGACGTTGATTTGAGCATGACCAGGAGTTATTCCTGAGAACAGATCCAGAAATAAATCTGAGCACTATTAGATATGATTTATAAAGAAATATATATAATATATTACATATATTTTATATGTGTTTATTAAGGGAAATATTTGTTATTTTGACAATTTCAGTCTGTCTATATAGATAAAGATTTAAACAAGACTTTTCCTGAAAAGTTCAACATGTGTACAGATTTGCTGACTGTATAACTAATAACTACAAGTTTGGGGAAAGTGTTACACAGGAATCATTTAGAAAGCAGTAATTAATGGTGAAGACTCTGTTGAAGATTTTTATACGTTTGTTTTTAACTCACCAAATGAATAAAAAGAAATAACTTCCTTCCAAGCACCTTCCATGTGTTCTGCCAAGATATTGCTTAGAGGAAAAAAAAATCCCAAATTAATGAACTTGTAGGAAAAACTGAAGATAACTCAGCATTGAAATCAACAAAACCAAAGAAATAAGAAATACCAAGTGAGCTATCTAGATGTATTAAAATCATTCAACAAAGAAGTCATGTGTTTTAATTAAACTTTTAAAAATTAGCTTAAAATCATAAATTATTTAGAAAGTGTAAGCATATTTACTATTTATAAAATAAATAAATTTGAATAATAAACTAAAATAATATAAAAGTCAAAAGAAAAATGTATGTTCTACTAGTATAGGTTATTGGATATAGACAAAGAACCGGTTGTTTCATTTACCTATGCAACATATTTCTGCATTTACTTATGTTGTTGATAGAGCTTCTTCATTAGTTCTTGGTGAGCTGAAGATTTTGTCCAGAAGAAAGAGAAGCAGGAACAGAAAGCATTGAAACATATTACAATACCGTTCATAGGGATAAATGTCAACATTCAGAAAGAAAAGATAAAGAAAAGATAAAAACAATAAACAACAGTACAGAAATAATTTGTTATATTACACTAAAAAGAACAAATCTTGAAATATTTTGCATTATTTAGCTAAAAATAAAATAAGGAATATCTACAAAAGTTACCCAAATTTAATTGATCTACTGTATACTTTTCAGGTGAAAAATAAAAAAAAAAATCACCTAATATTTTCTACAAATTTTCCTTCTTTAAGCAATTTGAAAATTCTCTCAACTGAATCTGAGATGACTACCTCCTCCATGTATCATTCCAGTATTGTTTGCTCGAGCAGGGCCAGTAACGTCTCCACCGTGAGACTTTTTTGTTACTGTGTTTGGCATATTGAATACGTCATGGATAGTTTGCCAGGCTTTGCCATGAGGGCGAGATACTCTCAGTAACTTGCCGGGCTCTCCGAGAGGGGCGGAGAAATCGAACTCGGGTGAGCCATGTTGGCTGCTTGCAAGGCAAACGCCCTACCCGCTGTGCTATCGCTCCAGCCCCAGTATTGTTTAATGATGATATTTAATATTCTATTTGGAAAACAGTGTACATGCAGAAACATAATCTAAGAGTTTTAAAGATTGAGGAAAAATGCAAAAACTCTTAGAAAAGAAATTTACTATAGTGATATAATTTATCTTAGCTACATATTACTGCATAAAATTTAAAAGAATTTAGATTAATATTTTTAGAATCAGGTAAATTAAAAAGGTAAAGGTAAAGGCCCTCCCGTTGATCATCGATTTGCTCGAGCGGGCCCAGTAACATCTCCACTGGAGACTTTATTGTTACTGTGTCTGGCATATCGAATACTCTCGGTAGCTTGCCGGGCTCTCCGAGAGGGGTGGAGGAATCGAACTTGGGTCGGTCATGTTGGCTGCGTGCAAGGCAAACACCCTACCAGCTGTGCTATCGCTCCAGGTAAATTAATTTAAGCAAAAATGCAAAACCTAGTAAGCTATGACTCAGGTGAAATATTCCACAGTGCTTTTAGTTCTACAATGAATTTACAACCATATACCTCCAGTTGCTTATTAGTTTTTTTTCTGTAATGGTCTATTTAAATATTCCCTCTAAAATAAAATGAAAAATTAAATGTGATGGACAGTACTTGTCCTACTTTTTCTGATTTGGGATATGTAATGAAAACCTGGAGTTCCATTACATAATACTTGTTAAATTATGTAAGCTTTGAGTTATTAAAAATATTTAAATTGAAAATATGTAAATTCTACAAAATGGTGAGTAAATAGTTATATAAATATTAAAATATTGAATTCAAGAAATGAAAATTGAAATATTGTGAGAAATTTACATAAAATATTAAAGAAAAACTAACAAACCCAGTAAACAAATATACATTGATTAGTTTTAATTCTAGAAATGATTGGCTTTTAAAACTATTTCTAAATGAAATTTGTTGGCCAGGTTAATGTCAGCCCAATGTGTAATTAAATTAAAAACCTATTCTAAAATTTAATTTCCTTAATAAAATTGCATTCCAATCTAAGTGTCAAATAAACTTTATCAATAGGAGCACATTCAACATATATTTCAATATTTATGCACTATGAAGGAAATACACAGGGGAGTAAGTTTTCTATTGGTAAGAGAAATAGGATATAAATAAGGAAAGCAATAATCAATATGTGTACTAAGAATGAATTCTACCTGGCTAAACTATTTATAGACAGAAGTAAATCAATTGATATCATTTTTAATATTCTCCTCTCAGAAAAGAGCAAAATAATTTGTCAAAAGTTGAGTAAGGATATAGAGGATACATTATCTGTCATCTCTATAATCAAGAATATGTATTTAAATAAAAATAATGTTTAAAATTTTAAAATGTCTATAGAAGCATAAATATCATCTAAAAATCAAATCAATTTGATAAAGAAACTAGAGTCAGTCACATGCGAATGTAAACTACGAAGGAAAACGCTCAAAACTGTGTTGAGCTTGAACAACAACAAAAAGCCAAACACCACAAAAACTAGAGATTAGAAACAGAATCATTTTAAGATAGAAAGCCTTTAAAAAACTTTTCTAGTGAGTTCAATAAATCTCACTTTCCTCTCCTCTAAACATCGTGTTCCAAGCAGGCAGACACAACCTCGAGCCAAAGCTGGACTCTTTCTGACCCTCCATAGAAAAACGGAGATCGCACACTCAGAGCTTAATTGGCCAAATCGAAGGGCGACTCAGGGAAAGTGGCATAGCTAGAGAGCACAGCGGGGAGGACAAACGTCCGTCCTGGCCTGAAGACATGGGCTTTAAAGGAGACAGGTGTTTAGGGTTTGCTCAGGTCCAATTTGCTGATTTGGGCTCCTATTGATTTCCTTTCTGAGACGCCTCTGCTCTCAATGCAGTTCTGTGCTAGTGTTTCAAGGAGACTGGGGGAGTGCCCTTTGCCACATTCTCCTGGATTGGTATTGACAACCTTGCCCAGGCTGTTGTATCATCATGGGCAAGGCCCGACTAGTTCCACCAGGGACCCTGATAACTGTGTGAGCTCTGCTAAGAGGACAGATAAAGGAAGCAGGAAGGGGAACAGAACCTCAGTGGGAAGAGGAAGTAGGAACTTGCTTTTGTTTGTGGTTCTCTATCAATAACATTTAGAAAATACAAAAAAAAAGCTATGTAAAAGAGATGATGTTACTGTATAGGAATAATGCTGGCCTGATTTTGCTATTGCCATAGCTCAGAAAACTCTGCATGAAAATCTAATACATCGAAAGCAATGTTCTATCACATGATGTTTCTAATATTTGGTAGTAAAGGTGATTTTTTTTAACTTATATTGAAACCACTGACACTTTTATTTAGGCATCTTATATCCTATTTTTGAAGCAGACTCACCTCAAGGTCGAAATTATCTTGACTAGCCTGCAAAGCTAATCTTGCAAACAAAATATCAATAGGTATCCCATCAAAATAGTTTGACAATTGATATAAATCAGTCCTCAACAGCTCTTAAACCTTTCATTTTTTTCCTGTGCTTTCAATTTATAGTATGAGTTGAAAAAGTTACTTCCAACAACATGCCTTGGGGCAATGCACAAGACACTAAAATTGCTTTTATTCCTTTTCAGCACCAGAAATTTATATATTGCCACCTTTTGCATTTATTTCTAACACGCAATATTCAAGTGTACTTTTCCTCTATATTTTGCTACATACTTTGGCTTTCTGGCTTCCTCATATCAATTCTTTAATTAGGTTATTTAATTTCCACAAAATTAAAACCACAATGTAGCGCTTCTTCTTCCAAAACCACAAGGCACCTCGGTGACTCAAAAAGTGTACAGAATACTTGGGATTGCGAAACTGATAGAAGACATAATGCCATAATAGTTCATAGAGATGTGATTGTAGCGATCCTTGAGTTGAGGACCAGAAGTGGCATCTTCTGGTCCTACCTAGTCACTTTCTGCTACCTCCCAGGACATGATCAACTAGAGTGGGGTTCTGCCTCAGCCCTGAGTCTATCCCCACTCCTGCACACCCACCTGCTCTTGCCTCTGTAATTGTTGGAAATCTATGTTTTCCAAGTTTTTTCCAACTAATGACCTCCATCTGACCTTGTTTTCTTCCTGTTTTCCATCCTACCATTTTGTCCCCTGATCTCATGCAAATCTCCATTGCCTTTTATTTGGTTTTCACCTGTGACCCCACTGAAATATTCTGGGTCATATAAGGGCACACAAGGAGTCCAATGAAGAACTGCACTATATACAGAATTTTAAGTAAAAAATTGGAAATGCAAGTGAGTGATACTAGTCAACATTGGTAGATATGACTGGGACAATGTAAATTCAACTGTGGGAGAACAGCAAATTGAATTTTCACTTTGTATCATTTTGAAATTTTAACCATATATTCATTATAGAAGAAAAGTATAAAGACAATCTGAGAGAAGTCAATGTGTATGAAAATATCTGATTAAAAGGGGTGGGTAAAAATCTTATAAAATACATCAAAAATGTATTTCATATATAAATTTATACATTTGATTTCACAAATTTGAAGAATTATTTTCAATAAAGTATCGTAGGTAAACAAAGAACATGTCTGGAAATATTAAGGGACATAGTTTTGCTGTCTAAAACACAATAAAAATACAAATAAATCGAAGACTAAAGCAACATGCTAAACAGAAATGTAAATGCAAAACAAAAAATAAAAACATGGAAAAAATCAGTAAAACATTGATACATAGCCTGTTTTTTTCCTCTTTGTTTGCTTGTTTTGTTTTCTACCAAAGCAAGTTGCACTCAGGACTTTCTTGTGGATCATGCTCAGTAATGACTCCTGGCAGTGCCTAAGGGAACGCATTTCATGTCAGGTGTACAACAATATTTGGCCACATGAAAAGAAAATATAAAAACCCCAAACTCTCTCTCTGCAGCAACATATCTTTTACACTTTTACATTGGCATAATTTGAAACATAAAGATTATATGCAGGGTATAGTCAACTGAAAGTGAGGTAAAGACAGTGATGAAGGCTTGCAGTCTCTTTGGTGGAAGTGGGTTATAGTGATTTTGTGTATTTCTATTTTAAGTTTGAACATTAGTTTAACTACCAAAAGTATAGAAAATCTAACAAAAAGAAATAATGGTATAGTTAAAAGAAATTTAAACAGTGAAAATAAGTCAATGACAATGGGATGGCTATTATCAAATGATATAGGGAATGTGAAACTGATAGGTTGATTGATTGGCAGTTGACTGACCTATTGGCAGTCACTGCAGTGAGTGGTATGTGGGTGGTATGAAGGATTCAGCCAATCAGAGGAGAAATACTATACCTGAAATGTATAGAGCATTGTAAGCCAGTAGTATTCAATTGATTTCTTACATCAATTATTCTCTTAGTAATTATAGGTGCACCATAAGTCACCCGTGGGGCCCACCGACAGCAGTTACAGACAACCAAGGAATGGGAGTGACTCGGAAGCACTGTGATGGGTACAAGCTGATAAACCTAAGCTCCTGGAATCTGATAATCTCCCAATGCTGAAGCAAGAAGATCTAGAATAACTTAATAGTCCTATTAATATCAAGGAAATTTAAACTGTAATCAAAAGTCTTCCCAATAACAAACTGAGGTTCAGATGGATTCAAAGCAAATTTTTCCAAAAATTTAAAGAGGACATATTGCCAGTACTTCTCAAGCTTTTACAGGAAATTGAAGAAACAGAAACTCTACCAAACTGTTTCTATGAAGCTCATACCTCTCTAATACCAAAAGGAAACAAATACATCACAAAAATTATACAGGCTGATATCCCCTACGAACACAGATGCATAGATTCTCAACAAAATACTAGCAGATAGAATTCAACAACTCATCAACAAGACCATACACCATGACCAAGTGGGATTCATCCTGGGGATGCAAAGATGGTTTAACAGTTGGAAATCAATCAACATAATCTGTCATATCAACAAAAGAAAAGATAAAAACCATATGATCATATCAATAGATGCAGAGAAAGCATTTCACACAATCCAGCCCCCGATTATGATAAAAAAAAACCTTTACCAAAATGGGTATAGAAGGGACTTCCCTTAATATAGTTAAAGCCATCTACCACAAACTTATGGCAAGCATCATACTCAATGGGAAAAACTAAGAGCCTTACCTCTAAGATCAGGGATGAGACAAGGATGTCCACTCTCTCCACTGCTCTTCAACATTGTACTGGATGTACTTGCGATAGTGGTTAGGCAAGAAAAAGATATTAAGGGCATTCAGGAAGGAAATGAAGAATTCAAGCTCTCACTATTTGCAGATGATATGATACTATACTTAAAGAACCCTAAAACCTATGCCAAAAAACTTCTAGAAACAATAGACTTATATAGTAAAGTAGCAGGCTATAAAATCAATACCCAAAAGTCCATAGCTTTCCTATATTCAAATAATGAGAGAGAAGAAAATGGCATGAAAAAAAAATCCAGTTCACAATTATGCCCCAGAAAGTCAAGAACCTAGGAATCAGCTTAACTAAGGACATAAAAGACCTTTACAAAGAAAACTACCAAACGCTACTTCAGGAAATAAAAGAGGACACGAGGAAATGGGAAGATGTCCCCTGATCATGAATCGGGAGAATTAAGATTATCAAAATGGCATTACTTCCCAAAGCATTGTACAAATTCAATGCAATCCCTATAATGATACCCATTACATTCTTCAAAGAAATGGAGCAAACACTCCTGAAATTCATATGGAACAATAAGCCCCCACGAATAGCTAAAGCAATTCTTGGGAAAAATAAAATGGGAGGAATCAACCTCCCCAACATCAAATCCTACTACAAAGTGGTAATAATTAAAAGAGCAGGTACTGGAAAAAAGACAGAGCTGCAGACCAATGGAACATAGTTGAATATACTGACATCTCCCCCCAAACATATGATCATCTAATCTTTGATAAGGGAGCAAGAAATGTGAAATGGAGCAAGGGAAGCCTCTTTAGCAAATTGTTCTGGCAATACTGGACAGCTACATGCAAAAAATTGGGCTCATATCTCTACCTAACACCATGTACAAAAGTAAGATTAAAATGGATAAAATACCTCAACATCAGACCAGAATCCATAAGATACATTGAAGACAAGGTTGGCAAAACCTTCCACAACATTGAAGCTAGCAGTATCTTCAAAGATGACATGACAGTGGACATGCAAGTGAAAACATAGATAGACAAATGGGACTATCTTAAACTAAGAAGCTTCTGCACCTCAAAAAGAAACAGTGACCAAAATACAGGGAGAATCTACAAAATGGGAAAGGATATTCGCCCAATACCCATCCAACAAGGGGTGATATCAAGGATATACAAAGCACTGGTTGAACTCCACAAGAAGAAAACATCCAATCCCATCAAAAAATGGGGTGATGAATTGAACAGAAACTTTATCAAAGAAGAAATTCAAATGGCAAAAAGGCACATGAGAAAATGCTCTATATCACTAATCATCAGGGAGATGCAGATTAAAACAACAGTGAGATACCATCTCACTCCACAGAGACTGGCCCACTTTCATAAGAACAAAAACATCTTGTGTTGGCGCATATGTGGTAAAAAAGGGACCCTGCTTCACTGCTGGTGGGATGCCGACTAGTTCAGCCCTTTTGGAAAACAGTATTGACAATTCCAAAAAATTAGAAATTGAGCTCCTATTTGTCCCAGCAATACCACTCCTGGGAATATATCCTGGAGAGGCAAATGACAGTTGCACTTCTATGTTCATTGCTGCACTGTTCACAATAGCCAAAATTTGGGAAAAAAAAACCCCTAGTGTCAGAGAACAGATGGCTGGTTAAGAAACTTTGGCACATCTACACATTGGAATACTATGCAGCTTTTAGAAAAGATGAAGTCATGAAATTTACGTACCAGTGGTTCTACATGAAAAAGTATCATGCTAAGTGAAATGAGCCAGAAAGAGAGGGACAGACATAGAAACAATGCACTCATCTGGGGAATATAAAGTAACAGAATGGGAATCGAACACCCAAGAATTGAAATAAGTACCATGAGGTATGCTCCAGGGCTTGGGAGCCGGAAGCATATGCTAGGTGAAAAGGCAGCCCAGATAGCAAAGGGAACACCAAGTAATGGATGTTTGAAGGACTTGCTCAGGATGCGAGATGCGTGCTGAAAGTAGACTATATACCGAACACGATGGTCACTCAATGCCTCTATTACAAACTACAAGACCCAGAAGGAAAGAGTGAGCAAAAGGAAATGCCCTGCCCCAGAGGTGGGGTGGGGTGGGGGAGATGAGGGGTGGGGGTGGGAGGGCTACTAGAATCATTGGTGGTGGAGAATGGGCACTGGTGAAGGGATGGGCACTCGTTCATTGTATAACTGAAACCCAAGCAAGAAAGTTTGTAAGTCTACAACTGTACCTCATGGTGTTTCACTGATTAAAAAATAAAAAATAAAAAAATGCAAGTGAACCCTCAAACATATCAAAATTTATCTATTTAGGCAAAAGTAATATATATACATATATATTTGATATCAAGTGAATTCAACTTGCTAGATAATTTAAATGTGTTTTTAATGATAAAATTGTATTGCAAAAATGATTGTAATGCAATTAATAGAATGAATTCCCTTGATTTTAAACCATACCCAGCTGCTCAGGGCTCTGAACTCAGGATCACTCCTAGCGGTATGGATGCAGTGGACCATATATAGTGCTGTGTATCGAACCTCGCTTGACTGCATGCCTGCAAATGCCTTACATGCTATGCTATAAATCTAGTCCCAAGATAGGATTTAAAAAAATTAAAATAGAAAAATTGTTCAATTTTAAAACTTATGGTATTCTGCATTTTATTCATAAATTAACCAAGTTAACAATTTTTTTTTTACAATTGGCAAAATCTTATGTGCTTTATTCTGAATTTGTGTCATCTTGATGTAAGGGTTAATTCTATAATGCAGTATTACTAATTTATGTAATTCCGGAAAAAATTAATGTTCCCTGTGTTTGTATTACAATTTACTTTATGTTTCACATTGCAAGACTAATCAGATCGTTGAATATTTCCTTGTGCATTAACTTTGCAGAGAACAAGTGGAAATATTCATAACTTCCACAGTCTCTGATATTTCCTGAAACACTTTCTGGGCATATTACCTAAATAATATACGGAATTTATAATCCAATTTTATGCATTAATGTTTTTGTTTAACTTTATTATAGCTATCTACCTACTAAGTTAAAAGACACTTAAACATTACTTTTTTCCAGAATTCTTAAAAATAAAATATCTGATAATCATAATAAACAAATCTAGAGGCAGAGTTTGCCAGTCAATGTATACATTTCATTTAGTATGATGGTATTAGCAGTCAAATGTTACTGTACTGCTATAGGAATAATTCCAGAAGTCCTCTATAGGATGCAATGGAATGATTCTGATGATAATTGGTTTAATAAAAACCCAGATTTATAACCCAGATATTTCTGCTGAGAATTGAGGATTTGTATCGAATGATTAGTTGTTCAGCCACAATCATTACTATATAAAGATTACTATGACAAAATGTTCCTGTCCAGTTGCTGTTAAAACTTTCACAATTGAACTTTTCACCCTACCCCCAAAAGTGAATTCTACTCTGAGTTCAGGATAAGTTTAAAGGTAAATACATTTAGGCCAGAATAAAATTCCTAGAATATACTGAAAGTCTGAGCTAAGTAGGCTCTAAGCACCTTATATTCATACTTTTATTTTTCACTGTGACTAGAGTAAATTCTTATGCATTATTTTATTTTCTATCATAGTTTTTTCTGTTGGTACTAATTTAATTTTTTTAAGTAAAATTTTTCCTTCTTTCCAAGAAATTGTGAGGTGGAGTATGTATGGTGAGAAAAATACTGAGACAGCAATTTCCCATTTGTCTATACTTTATTTTACTGTTATTTTTTGATGATTTCATAATTTTTCTTAGTGTCAATTTTACTGATGCTAAACAGTATCATATATTGATTCTTGTCCCCAAATATATTAGTAAATAGCGTATTTTATTATCATGTCTATTACATATAAGAGACCTATGTTGCTTTTTATGATAATATATTAAATAAATGACTAAATTCATGCTTCATTATACTCTTGCTTATTAAACAAAGCTATAGTCAAATTTTCTTTTTTATTCAATTAAATAGTTTTTTCATGTGAATGTAGGTAGATATCTGTATTAATGTATGAAGTATTTGTTCATAGAAGATGATGATGAAAGTATATTATACTCATTCTCATTTAAATGAGGATAATATTAATCTTCAATGTTATATATAAGCCTGAATAAAAATTCAAATGAACCAGTATTTGATCTGAGCTTACTAATTTCAAGGCAGAACTTTTAACACTGTGTTCTATGGTCTCTCACTATTACAAATCGCTGTACCACTGTCATCCCATTTTTCAACGATTTTCTCGAGCAGGTACCGGTACCATCTCCTTTCATCCTAGCCCTGAGATTTTAGCAATTGACACGTTGAAGGCTCTTTCAGGGTCAGGAGAATGAGACCCATCACTGATATTGGGTTTTGGCATATCCACTATGCCACGAGGAGCTTGCCAGACTCTGTTCTGAGGGCAAGATACTCTCAGTAGCCTGCTGGGTTCTTTGAGAGCAAGAAATAGACAATAAGAAGCCCTGCAGCCTCTTGGAGCTTGGTTTTATTGTATCTGGGTCTTGGCAATTGATGTGATTACATGGCATCAGTGGCAGTTGATGGGTGAATGCCTAGCTACTGGAAGATACGGGATCTGGGTGGAAGAGGCCCAGCCCTGATCCGAGCAGGTTTGGAGGTCTCAGCCCTGGGTCCTGCACACCTGGGTTCCTCTGCTGGTTCCTTCATGTGTGAGACTCATCCGAGCATGTGGATAGTGGTCTTAAGCATGGCTGTGACTAGTCCTGGAGGTCTTCAGCTGCTGAATTATTACAAATATGATTTATTAATTACTCAAGTAGAAAACATTTACAAATTGACGGATGTGGTGGTTTAGCAACCAGACTATCTTCATTTCATGCACAACTCTTTATTATGACTTGCAGAGTCTGGTACCATTAAATTAGTAAACAGATGAAAAGTGGTTTTGATTAAATATAAAATATATTTATACATACAAAAACTGCACTGTCTGTAGCACTGTCCTCCTGTTGTTCATCAATTTGCTTGAGTGGGTACCAGTAACGTCTCCATTGTGAGACTCGTTACTGTTTTTTGGCATATCGAATACACATGGGATGCTTGCCAGGCTCTGCCATATGGGTGGGATAATCTCGATAGCTTGCCAAGCTCTCTGAGAGGGATGGAGGAATCAAACCCAGGTTGGCCAATTGTAAGGCAAACACTCTAGCTGCTGTGCAATCACACATATAAAACTATATTTTTAATAATTTAATGAATTACATGACAGTGACATGCACATTATAGCTACATTATGTTGCATCTTTGTCATTTAACTGCATACAGAAATATTACACATTTAAATATTCTTTAAAAATATCTGTAAATTAATCAAATAAACCTTTCAATATAGAAAGGAGTTACATTTGATATGAGTTTGTAAAATATCAGAGAAAAATCTTTATTTTTTAATAAGCTTTGGAAGTGATTTTGTGAATCAAAATTGTCTCATGCTGAAAACCTTAATGAACATTCCTGTCTGTCTATCCTCCCATTATTCATCGATTTGCTGAAGTAGGCCCAGTAACGTCTCCATTGTGAGACTTCTTGTTACTGTGTTTGGCATATTGAATATTCTTGGTAGCTTGCCAGGCTCTTCGAGAGGGGCGAAGGAATCGAACCCGGCTCGGCCAGGCTGGCTGTGCGCAAGGCAAATGCCCTACCACTGTGCTATCACTCCTTAATGAACATTAGGACCTTATAATAAAAATTGAGAGAATCCTTGTAAATGCTTATAAATTCTAAATATATAAATCATAAAAATTTTAATGAAATAAGAATTAATATCCAATGGAACAATGATATGAATACATGAGCAGAGGGAACACACATGCAGAAAGGCACACGTGTAAGCACACATTCACACAAAGAAATATAAAAATGACCCATTTAAAACAAAAAGAATCTGACCTATACAGTTACGTCCTTATAAATATACTTTAAGATAACATTTCTTATCAAAAGCCAAAATACATCAATTAGCTATTTGCCTTCTCCCTTCCAATCCTTTCTCTCTTTTTGATTCTATTTCAAAGATGCCCAATGGGGGTGCACATCTGGTTTTTGGTGCTCTCACCATCCACTGTGAGCCTCACTGAGGTCAGACTTCATTAGATCAGCACTTAGACATGCTTGAGAGAAGTCAGCCTCTTTATCTTTGCTTCTCGCGGACATCGGGTTGTAGTGCTCTCAAGGTGAGCTGTAATCACTGTTCTCCTAATACAAATATTCACCACGGGAGTCACACATATGGTCATATGCTCCCCCAGATATTTAGCTGTAAAGCTCGCCAGGCACACTTTTGGGTTGTGATGCTCCCACACACTTGGAGGTGGTGAAGTCAGAACTCATTTGCACTGACACAGATATCAGACAGCAGGAGCTATCAGAAAAAACAAGTCAAAATGCCAGGGTTATACTTAGTATATGTTGCGGCGCTAGGGACCTCCTGTTTCCAGGCAGGTGCTTCGGCTGCTGAGCTCTGAGCGAGGACACCGAAACCTACAGAACATAGATAGCATGTTCAGTTGCAAATCTCTTGGCCCAAACATTGTTGGTGTAAAATAATAGAAGTACTAAATCAAGATTTAAACAAAATCTTGTAAAATGACACATGCATTTCTACATTTGTAAAACTAGTACTAGGAAAAGAGTGTGCAAAACTTTCTCCACTGATGTATAATTTTTTGTGTGTACAAATTATTCTTTCTATATTCAATTTCACAAGGACTATGAACATCTCACATATTCATGTGCCAATGGAATACAGATTGAAAACGCTCATCAGAGTTCTCCCAAAAGACTTAGTTGACTCTGCAAGTCAAATAAACCTAGTCAACCTCAGGGTTTTCACTTTTACAACAACTAAATAATTTGATAATTTTCATATAAAAATAATTTTTACTTTTATTGTTTGATGATAATTATCATGCAAGACAAAACCTTATAAAATATCTCTAAATACAGAATGAAATTTGTACTAGTTTCTTAAAAGTTAGCTAACCGAAATAATTTCTTAGTAATTAGATAGTAATCTAATTATTAATTATTTTAGATATAGATACCCAATAGTTTAGTATGGCTAATACTTTTTCATGTATTAAAGATGGCATACAACATGAATACAAAACCCTGTTAGTAGTAAAAAGTTGAATAAAATTCAGAGTGATTTACTATAGAATAATTTAGACAAAAGCATTTTGCTAGTTGAGAATTATATAAAAACTCAAGTTACTTAATTTTTTAATGCAGTTTACTCATCCATAAGGTAAAGGTAAAGGTAAAGGCCCTCCCGTTGATCGTCGATTTGCTCGAGCGGGCCCAGTAACATCTCCATTGGAGACTTTGTTGTTACTGTGTCTGGCATATCGAATACTCTCGGTAGCTTGCCGGGCTCTCCGAGAGGGGCGGAGGAATCGAACTCGGGTCGGCCATGTTGGCCGCTTGTAAGGCGAACGCCCTACCCGCTGTGCTATCGCTCCAGCCCTTACTCATCCATATCTTGAAAATAATAGCAAATGATAAATCGACTACATGCTACTGTCAGAATTAAATGAACTCAACTAGCTTGTTATGGTAGGGGATGGAGTGGGAGAGTGGGAACTGGGACAATGGTGGAGGAAAGCAAACATTCTGATGGAGCTTCTGGTGTTGGAACGTCTTATGCATGAAATCCTACTATTAATGTTATGAATCATGGTTCCTAAGCTACATTTTTTAAAAAATGGTAAGCTACATTTTTTAAAAAAATGAACCCACTTAAGAGAAATGCTTATAACATGATACACATACAAGCACATTCGTACACAATAAATACATCTTAATCATTATTTTGTGTATTAATGAAATGCTAAAACTTGTTTAAAAACTATTTTCTAGGTAAGACAGTATAAATAATTCTGAGTTAGTCACCAAGCCTTAAAATCAAGAAATGAAGGCTGACTCCAAACAGTTTCTAAAATATGTGACTCAAAGGTAATATGTGCAAGCAGTTTCTGGAATATAAGACTCAAAGTTAATATTTGCAAGCAGTTTCTAAAATATGTGACTCAAAGCTATCCTTTAGGTCATTATTGGTTAAAAGAAATATTACCCAAATTCATATGCTGAAATCAATTCCCAATGTAATTGTATTTGTAGATGGGGATCTCTGATTGTTGATGTGGTGACAAAGAGTATGCCACACAGATGGGATCTATGCAAGATGACATCTGTAAGCTAGGAAGTGGCTTCTCTCTAGACAGATTTTTCATTAGCCTGATCTTGGACTTACCAGCCTCAGAAACATATATTTTTACATCATTCTTTAAAAAAAATCTCCTAGGGTATAATAGTTTTGTTAAAAATGTTTAGACAATTAGATTAGCTTGCTTTACAAAATTACTTCTCAACTCATGAAACAATTTCAGGTCCTTATTCAAGGACTTAAAAAATCATCTCCGTGTATTCACTGCCTGTTTACCTTAAGCAAAGCATAGGGATTGTCCATGCTTCTCAGCAAAGATCTAAGAATTACCTTCCTCAATAGTAAGTTTAATTCCTTATCTTGGATGTCAAATTTTTGTATTCATTCACTATATTTTAGACTCCCAACAATGATATGAGTGGTTTCAGCAATCTAATTAGCATAAAAGATTCTGGTTTTCCTGATAGTCCCAAGGGTTTTGATGACATAGAACTTCAGAAGCCCAACCCATTGGCAGCCGCTGCATTTATTTCCCAGATAGTAGGAAGACTCTCTGATGATACTACATTGTCTTCCAGTCTCATCTTCTATACTATTTTTTTTCCCTTTCTGCCATGCAATCTCTAACTGATGAGCAGAAGCCAACATTTCTCAATGAAGCTTTAAATAGTTTTCCCTTGGAGAGTAATGAAGATCATTTTATTCCTGTTAAAGCAGTCAGTGGCACCCTGGGTACCCCTCACACCCAAATCTCCTCCTCAGGGGTAAGGATAGAATAATAATGAAGACAAATTGTGGAAGTTCCTAAATTTTCCTCTGTTGATGAAATTTAATCACATACTTTCCCAAAGGGTTAGTTGCAAAGAGCAATCATTTGTCTCCCAGAAATGTTAAACAAGAAATTTAACTATAACAATATAGCCATATAGACAAAAAAATTATATATAGTCTGACTTTTTATGACGAACTCATATCAGAAGATAATCTGAATATACTTACCTGCAAAGAAGACCTAAAAGACATTGAAAAAATGTAATTTCTCATAGTATCTAAAGTAAACTTTAGGAATGTAAATATTTTAGATTCCAATGTTAGTATTAGCACATTATGACTCCTGCCCTTTTCAAAACATTTCAGCCTATCATCTGCTTTACTAGGTCACGAAGAATAAATCAAATCCCAAAGTCCTGCCTATCAAAATATTTAAAATGTTTGTTGGTTTTATATTTAATTAAAAATTAAAGTGTGTTGAGGAGATACATGAGTTATGTAAACTTTTAGGGAGCAAAATATCCCTTCAATCTGACAAATATCACATAATAATTTGATTGAAATTTACCAAGAAGGCAAGGACAAAAAAAGAGCTTTATATGCGTTTATAATCTGAATGTTAACTCCTCCTTTACAATCCCCTTTAGCACTGACAGTGTCTGAATTTTAAGCATGAACATCTTGGAATCTGACCTAAGCCACACATTTTGAGTGTGATATCCAATGAATAATTTATAACGCATCACCTCTATCCAGACATTGTCATGCATACAAAAGTAAATAAGGAGAAGTAAATAAGTTGTGAATGTCTAAAAGTTTGTTTTAAAACCACTGACTAAACACTGTAGAACAATTTAAGAAATAGCCATAATTTTATAAACCTTTTCATTTTTATAAATAATAGTATGGAAAACAGCTCAAGGAAGTATTTTGTTTGAGGTATATTTTATATTCTAAATGCCAAGATAGCCAAATCGAAATTATACTGTTGAGCAAGGGTATTTTATTATTGTGTGTGTATATATATGTATATATACATATGTATTACATTTTATCATTAATGAATAAAAATAAAAGCAATTTTCTCTATTATACAGGGGATAAAGACTACATGATTTACGGTATCATAAAAAAAACTTTAAGAACACAAAATTTTGTGTAAGTTAAAAAATAGATGATTTAAATTTATCTTCAATTCACAAATGGGAAAGCTGAATTACTGTTAACTTACTTTTATTCTTACAATGTCACATTTATGATAAGTGTTGCAGATAAGTTAAAATGATACTTTGAAAAACAATCCTTCTGAAACTCATTTTGTGTGTTTCATTATGTCTCATTGATTTGTTTTAGATAAGTACATGATTTAAGATGGAGAGGAAGAAGGTGAGTCATATCCACTATATTCAGGAAACACTGCTGGTAATGATCAGGGGACTAGATGTGGTGTCTGAGAAAAAAAAAAACTTCCCTCCCCTCTCCTCCCCTTCCCTAACCCTCCCCTCTGCCCCCCCCACCCCCTGTCTTTCCCTTCCCTCTCCTGTCTTTCCCTTCCCTCTCCTCCCCTCCCCTCCCCCTCTCCTCCCCTCCCCTCCCCTTCCCTTCCCTCCCCTTCCCTCCCCTTCCCTTCCCCTTTCTTCACTTTTCTTTCCTTTTTCTTTGCTATATCTAACATTGCTCACAACTTATCCTTGACTCTGTTCAGGCATCACTCCTGGTGGTATTTGGGGGACCATAGGCGATGCTGGGGTTCATCTGGATTTGATCACATTGCACCTATATTCTCTTTTTAGCTAAGTAAGAAAGTTTATTGTATGTATAATACTTTAATATGTCTCAGTTCTTCCAGTACCCTAGAAATGTTAAAAGAAAAAAGTTTTTTTGCACATAATAAAAATTATATTTATATATACAAATATTTCAACAGTAAATAGAACTTATATTACTTTTGAATTTACTTGAAAAATTGGTAGTCAAAGATTCATTGGTAGAAAGAAGAGAGGCAGAGAGAAAGAGAGAGAGAGAGAGAGAGAGAGAGAGAGAGAGAGAGAGAGGTGCCTCTCTTAGACAGGCAGGGGGTGGGGGTGATAGCGGAGAACCTGGGGACACTGGTGTTGGGAAATGTACACTGGTAGAGGGATGGGTGCTGGAATACCGTATGACTGAAATCCAATCATGAACTGCTTTGTGAGGGTCTATCTCACAGTGATTCAATAAAAAACATTTTTTATAAAAAGAAGATTCATTGGTAGTTTTGTTCACAAAACAGACATTTTGCAAATACTTTTTAATTTTGTGTCTCCAGCGTAACTGAAACAGGTATAATGAGTTTTGCTTTTTCTATGACTTCTGCTATAAATGTTCTCTCTTTTCTGGAATAAATACACACAAGAAAATTTAATGAGGACATTGGACTCAAAATAGATATGCATAGAAATTGAGTAGCCTACATATGATCTTAGGCTTTGTATACCAACTTCTCCACTGAAAGAATAAAAATCATGATTTTTTGGAGCCACTCAAATGATTTATTCTCATAAATTCTGTGACATATACTTTGAAAACGCTTTTTTGGGCAATGATCATTTGTTTTAACTTTGATATTTCAAATCAATATTGTAACTACTTTCGTGGTTCTATTACTATAATATTGGAGCTATTTCCCATGGTGGAAAATATGATAAAAGATTTTGGCCTAGATGACATTGCTAATAGAAAATGTCCACTAAAAATAGATTCAATACATGAAACTTGTATGGATGTTGCAAGTGTGATTTCACATCTACCTTTGCTGCTGATGTTTTGTACTATGTATTGACAATGGTTCTTTTTTGTTTTTAATAATTGTTTTCTAAGGATCAATATGCATTCTTAATTATGTTTCCAAGTCTTATTAGTACTAATGATTAGGTGCTTAGCCTAGATCAATATGACACGCTCAAGTCTTAATTCATTTTGCTACAGCAGATTTCAGGTTATGTTACAAAGTCTTTGTGGTTAGTCCTGATAAATACGCATCTCTAGATAATGTAAGTGAAATGTTACCTTTTTAAAGTTTAGAGAGTAGAGTGATCTCTGAGGAGGTGTACTCTAAAAGAAGACAGCATGATGGTCAAACATATGAGACTTACTTGCATAAAGAAATTGAAAAGGAGAAAGCCAATTAAATATACCATATTTTCTATTTGGCAATAAGTGGTTGAGTGCTGTATTCACATGCTTATCAGACTTTAGAACATTCTGAGAGGTTTTATATTTATTTATTGATAGGTTAATGATTGATTGTCTAGTAAACCCCACTGGCATGCTCAGGACATACTCGACATACTCCTGACTCTGTGCTTAGAGATCACTCCTGGTGGACTTGGGGAATAGTGTTGTATAGCAGGATCAAATCCATCTTGGCAGTGTGCAAGCAAAGTGATTTTAGTACTGTACTATTCCTCCAGCACATAGTTTTAGAATTATGATTATTAATATATAGGGTTGAAGCAACAGTACAGCAGGTAGGGCACTTCCCATGCATTCAACACAACTGGGTGATACCTAGCACCACATATGGTTCCTGAGCACTGCCAGGAGTGATCCTTGAACACAGTCAGGAGTAAGTCCTGAGCAGCACTGGGTGTGGCACAGAAACAAAATTAAAAATTATAACGATATGGTAACCAAATACTGCAGTTACATTTAAGTCAAATACCTTGTATTTGAAAATAAGTCCAAAGTGCTTGTTTCTAAAATGCTTCTTATCAACATTTTTGGGGCAAAAATTGTGTGCATAATTTTTCTCTAAATATCCTGGAAGTTGTTTTAATTTCACATCAAACTTTCAATACAGCGATCGTATTCTAGCATCGGTGCTCAGAAAAGAAAACCCAAGTGTGTTTCTTCCTCTAGGGATGCTACATGACATGCCAGAATATAATGAAAATGTCTGTCATATGTGTAATGATAAATGAAACCATTACTGAATTAAAACAATTTTTAAATGTCTTAGAGCTTTTTTTCCCCTGTATACAATTTTCTTGGAATGTACTAATCATTTATTAGATCATGCCTCTTGGAGTCACAACACAAAAACTTGTGATAGATTTTTCAGTTCACCTTGGTAAACTACTGTTATATAGTTGCTTGTTTATTCCTAGCATTTAGAGCACATTTGAATTTGAGAATTTACTTCTAACTATAAATAAAAGATCACTTTTTAATTTTTTAATATTTTTTATTAGTGAAACACCATGAGGTACAGTTGCAGACTTATAAATTTTTGTGCTTGGGTTTCAATTATACAATGATCAAATACCCATCCCTCCACCAGTACCCATTTTCCACCACCAAGGATCCCAGTATCCCTCCCACCCCATCCCCCCATCCCATCCTGCCTCTGTGGCAGAGCATTGCCTTTTGTTCTCTCTCCTTTGGGGTGTTGTGGTCTGCAAAAGAGGCATTGAGTGGCAATCATGTTCGGTCCATAGTCTACTTTCAACATGCATCTCCCATTCTGAGAGGATCCTCCAAACACCCTTTATTTGGTGCTCCCTTCTCTATCTGAGCTGCCCTTTCCCCTAGAATGCCCGGCTGGACACTAAGCCATGGAGTAATCCTCCTGGTACTGATCTCGTCTGTTCTTGGGTATTAATCTCCTATTTTGTTACTTTATGTTCCCCAGATGAATGCAATCTTTTTATGTCTATCCCTCTCTTTCTGACTTATTTCGCTTAGCATGATACTTTCCATGTTGTACCACTTGTTTGTAAATTTCATGACTTCATCTTTTCTAACAGCTACATAGTACTCCATTGTGTAAATGTACCAAAGTTTCTTTAACCAGTCATCTGTTCTTGGGCACTCAGGTTTCTTCCAGTTTCTGGCTATTGTAAAGAGTGCTGCAATGAACAAACAAGTGCAGATGTCACTTCGACTATACTTTTTTGCCTCTCTGGATTATATTCCCAGGAGTGGTATTGCTGGGTCAAATGGGAGCTCAATTTCTAATTTTTTGAGAATCTTCCATACTGTTTTCCAAAAGGGCTGAACCAGTCGGCATTCCCACCAACAATGAAGGAGTGTCCCTTTCTCACCACATCTGTACCAGCATGGGTTGCTTTTGTTCTTTTCAAAACCACAATGGGATACCATCTCACACCTCAGAGACTGGCCCACATCCAAAAAAAAAAAATCACTGTTTTTGTGTATTTATACACAAATAATGTTAAATTCTATAAAATAAAAGTAAAAAGAGGGAATTTGAACACAGGGTTCAGAATTAGAAATAGTAGGGGAGTAAGGGTGAAAATGGAGAAAAAAAAGATAGTAGTAAAGTTCAAAGATATTTCTTTTACAAATATTTTTATGATGTTACTTTTTACTCGATGAATCATACCTCTACTTGTACTTGTATACTTCTATACTTGTAAGTTTATACATCTACACACACATAAATGAGATGATACATATTTATATTTATAGTAAATTTTTAAAAAATCTAGCACAAAGCAGTGGTAATGTAATATGAATCCAATTTTGAACTTAAACTATTTAAAATGAAAGTAAAATTTTTTAAATGTTTTAATGAGAAATCTCTAAAATAGGCAGTATTACTATAATTTTGAATGAGTTTTGATGCAATTACTACTACCACAATATCAAAACTAGAGTCTGAATTTCTCATAGAACTTAGTACACTTTGATACATAAGATTTTGGCTTAACTTCAACTTGCTAATAATTTTTGCTTGTCAAATTTATCTAATTTGTTTGTACAGGATTTCAATGTGTATCTAAGTTTTCGGGAAAGCAGTATATTTAAATATCACCAACAAAATATCTGTATGAAATGTGTTGGAAAGACTACTCAATAATAAAATCCAAATAAAATTAGAAATGGAAATCAGAGACAAAAAAGTGAATGCCAGTGTTGAGCAATGAACACAGTGAGGGGATGGATACCTTCTGCAGTGTGAGACACGTAAACTCATACTTGGGAGACAAATTAAACTGCTCATCACAAACCATTCTTTACTAAAACATTTCCCCATAATAAAATTTCATCACTATTAAGCAAATATTAACAGTGCATCTACACCTTCTCCAAATCTATTCAATAGAATCAACCTATTAGACACAGAGTAGAGTTTCTCATCACACAATAATAAATTGACATTTGAACTGGCATTTCAGTGTCTGAAAGCTCTATTTAGTCAGTCAACCCCTGAGAAACACATCCAGATCTGGTGTTAGTGAAGACTTATTTCTGCTTCAAGTTTCCAAAGTAGCTTGGGGACATTTTGCTGGGGACAACTGTTTTGTGATGTCTCTTGGTTGACAGTTAACTTACCTCTCCTGATGACACTCTGCTTTGCCCATTCACACTTCAACAGGTTCTACTTGATTGAAGTGCCCCCCTCAAGTCTACACAAATGGAGATAACTCTCTTAATTAGAGTTCTCTGTATGTGGCATCTGAAAAATCCTTCTGTGAACACACCAATCGCAAACTGCAAAGAAAAAGAGACCTAGATCATGACTGCTTTACAACCAAAGCTGACTCCGCTGAGACCTGGTCTGTTTTCTCCTTCTGCCTATCTGACTAGACAATATAATTTCACATTTAGATCTTGCTTTGCATTCCACATGATATAAGAAATCTTAGAAAAACAAGTGAGAAAGAGCAACAAACTTTAAAGTCACAAACCTGGTCTCTGACAGTACTTGATTTCTAAGACTTTTTTAATCCACTGTCCTTGAGCTGTGTGTTTTCTTATAATTTACGTCTAAATTGACTTTTTCAAATATCTAAAAAAAATATGCTACTAGATGGTGAATTGAAGCTATATACTCAACCATTTGTATCAACTATCTGTATAAGAAGAAAATTAAATACTTATTGATTGAAAAGTTCATTTTTGAGCAACACATATCCACCTATTTTGTAGGAATTTTTTATGAAGTTATATTGATTAATGACATTATATGCATTCTATGGTGGATCGTTATGAATTTCCTTGATAGGCCATTATATGTGGATATACATTAAACACCACTAGTAGACCAACTTTATCTTAAGCCATTCAGTTAACATCTTTCACCCTTTTTATTTGTTCCTGCATCTCCCTTCTCTCACTAGTGCTAATTAGGTTTTATAATCTAAAATTTATTTTAATTAAATTAGTTTGTATGGCTTTTCTATATATCACATATTTTCATAAATTTGTCTTTCTTTTGATTTAATACATTCTGTATGTTAACACTATTTCTTAAGCCCATAAAAATATGGTTTAACTTAGAATTATTATCAGTCTATCATGTGTAACAAGTGTTAACATTAGGTATATATAAATTTACCATTTTAAAATACTGCGTGAATATGAGCGTGTATGTTTTTATGTAGTTATTATCTATATGATCAGCCATATTTTAAAAAAGCAATTCTCTGCCCGCTTGTTTTGTCATTTGCGTCATTAAAAAAAATCTTTTTAATATATATTTATTTAGTTCCCCATTTGTGTTTTTTGCATTTTCTTTGTAAGTCTGTTTAAATTTAGCAACATGTTTAGTTTTATCTCTAGCATTGTGGAGTGTATTCTAGTTGTCTAAGCTCAAGAAAACCACGGTATAACTTACAAAGAAAATACATGTGTTTGATTAGCGTCATCCACATTTGTCTTATAATGATATTGGCCACAGATTCAATTAATATTAAGCCATCACCAGTATCAGCACCTCTGCACCAATGACCCAATGTCCACTTCGTCTTCCCATTCTATCTTCTTTAAAAAATCATTAAAAAGTACTTCTTATAGCTTCGATTACATGTTTACACTTCTGTGGGCACATATGGTTTGGACGTATCTAGTTGCAGCAGCTCTGTGTCACTAAACTGTTCAAAACCCTTGGCCAATGGCCTTATGTTAATGTAGCCATCCTCTTTGTCCTCACCCACCTAGTCACCCCCCTTTGTTTTCAGTTACTATCAATATTTTATTTTATTTATTTATTTATTTTATTTTTAATAGTGAGACATCATGAAGTACAGTTACAGACTTACACATTTTTGTGCTTGGGTTAGCATTCTCATTTCTGTAATCCAGGCCAGATGTTTACTGTCCTTTAATATCAACCATTTCCTTGATTTACTGTGTTGTATACCACAGACAGATTTTTGTCTTTATCTCTCATCAGTGTAAATCACTTTGCTTAACATGATAACTCCAGTTCAGACCTAACTCCAGTTAGGTCTCCAAAGCACAAAAAATCAGGTCTGTATGTTGATTAGTGGACAAAGCATTCATGAACAGTGTCCTAGTGAACCATACATGTAAAGACATCAGACATCTAGGAACAACCAAATTCTCAAATTCAGTATTTGCAGAAACTTTATAGAACATAGCTGCTGTAAATAGTGAGTATCAAAGGAGAAAAAAGTAGGTAAATTGGCTAAATGGAGTCAATTATCTTTTGAACAATGGCATTATATAAAAGGGTAGTATTTTTTAGAGTTAAATTTAATTATCATAAGCAAATCTTAATTTATAATTACATAGCCCAAACTAATAATTCCATTTTCTTTAGTTAAAATTAAAAATATAAGTTTTATAACAGATTAATGAAAATCAAATCTATATACTCATTAATATTTCATACACACGTGTGAATATATATGTGTATAATTTAGAATGTTGTCTAGAGTCAATAACACTTATCTATTTAGAGGTTTTTTATTATATTAAAATCATTTATTGTTATGGAATTTATATTATATATTTTATTTTATTTTTATTCTTGGGTCACACCTGGCAATGCACAGGGTTTACTCCTGGCTTTGCAATCAGGAATTACTCCTGGTGGTGCTCAGGGTCCATATGAGATGCTGGGAACCAAACCCGGGTCAGCTGCATGCAAGGCAAATGCCCTACGCACTGTGCTATCACTCCAGCCCCATATATTATATATTTTAAATAAATTTTATATTTGTTTAACTGTTTTATCCAATTGTGGCTTATTTTACAAATACAAAGTAGATAAAGGAATAAAATATAGCAATGTAACAATGCATGTAAGTTACCTATTTAGAGATTATTTTATGACCAGATTTCTTACTGCACAACTCAGCATACTGATTAAGGCATGGCCCTTTCCATTTTTTATACTACCTTTATGGAATAGCTAATTGAATCTATACAGAAGATACAAGTTCATGGGGGTTGGGGAGCATCTGATGAATGTAAGCATTTAACAAACTCACTTGGATTTTGAGGTGCTTAAATGTGTTTAAATGTGATGATGTCACTAAAATTTTATTAAGTTTAAAGCTGTTTCAAGTTTGCCTGACTTATTACAAACATCACTCTTGGGAAAATTAATAGCTTTAATATAAACTTATATTAAACTGGTGCTCTGGAAATTTTTATGTATACTAAATTGTGTTATTTTATGCAAACAAATTTGAATAAATTAATTGTAAAATTACTCTATACTAGACTTTTAAATCCCTAATAATTAAACAATTTAACTAAATTTTGGTCTTCTAAAATATTCAAATTACAATAAACTTTACCGTAATTCTTACTTAAATGTTTGGTTTAGAAGAAGTAAAAATAAATGTGAAACATACAATTATAAAATAATTAAGGGCATAATTACAAATTCCAACAATTTATTAAAATTGCCAGTTACTTCACATTATGCAAAATGTGATCATGAAGTCAATAACAGTATTTGAATTGTTTATATATTCTCCTTATAAAAGATGTATAGTAAAAAGCTAATAAATATGAACATAGACAGTTTTAAGACAAGAATATGTGACCCAAAGTATGGTTCAACTGTGATTCAACATTCTTATTTGTATATTACAGAGATTATAACTAGCTCTTTCACATTATCCATTAAGTTCTTTAAGAACTGTCTTCAATTTCAGCTGGGAAATCAATTATGCAGAATGGGTAGATGCATTTTTTCCTAACTTTCAGAGAAATTATCATGCTGGTAAATTGTGACAAACAAGACCATAGAAATATTGCACTTTAAGCTTTAAAAATGGATGCAGCAAGAGAAAAGAAGAGAGAGAGAACAAGGGGGAATACCCTGCCACAGAGGCAGGATGGGACGGGGGGGATGGGAGGGGATGCTGGGACCCGTGGTGATGGATGACGGGCACAGGTGGAGGGATGGACACTTGATCATTGTATAACTGAAACTCAAGCACAAAATTTGTAAGCCTATAACTGTACCTCATGGTGTTTCACTAATAAAAAAAGAAAAAATAATAAATAAAAAAAATTAAAAAAAATTAAAAAATAAAAATGGATGCAGCACACAAACATTTTTCTCATTCATGACTCTTCTGCTGTTTGAAATTTGAGATTCGGTCACAGGCAGTCTAGTAGACACCAAGCAGTATTTCCTCAGGTTCTACCCCCTAGGAGTCAGACTTCTGCTCACCCTGAATGTGTCTGCTTTAGAGAATGCAGTTATCTGAACAAGTTCTCTTAACATTTCTATAGCAATCAGCATTCAGTGGGTGATTTGCTGAGTAAAAAGACTCAGTCTCTTCAAAAGGCTCTGAATAACTTTCTAAGGCCAGTGAAGGTGAAAAAGTCTGTCCTATTAGGAGAGATCTTGTACTGGCTGACATTACTGCCTACCAGTGCTCCTCCTCCCCTACAAATGATGTCATCTCCTAGGAAATTTCTAATAATTTCTCACACAGAAATATTCCTGCAATGATTTCAGGAAAATTTCACTGTCAAGCAGAAAACCTTCAGGTTCAAAAATGAATATGACATTTTTACTGTAATAATAGAAGTTCTAAAGAGTAACATCTTTTGTTTGTTTTCGTTTTCATTTGGAGCCACACCTGGTCCTGCTCAGGACTTACTCCTTACTCTGCACATATGTATGGCAGCATGCAAGACAAACGCTTTACTGGCTGGACTACCTTGCCAACGATTTTTTAACCTCTGTTACTGTGAAGCTCTATTGTTCATAGGCAAACCTAATCTGTAAACGATAAATACTAACTTAATTGAGTGTTTTAAATTGCTTCAAAGGATAGCAATGTAGCACTGTCATTCCATTTATCATCAATTTGCTGGAGCGGGCACAAGTAATGTCTCCACTGTGAGACTTGTTAGTGTTTTTGGCATATCAAATACAACACGGGGAGCTTGTCAGGCTCTGCCATGCGGGAGAGGGCAGATACTCGGTAGCTTGCCTGGCTCTCAGAGAGGGATGGAGAAATCAAACCCGGGTTGGCCGCCTGCAAGACAAATGCCCTACCCACTGTGCTATCGCTCCAATGGATAATATTTTAAATTTACTATTTAAAGTGTTTTGAATGTAGGAATCATCAGTAACTTTTCAGCTTATATCTCTATATACATGTATTCGGCATATTGAGTACGACACGGGAAGTTTGCCAGATTCTGCCATGCGGACAGCATACCATTGGTAGCCTGCCAGGTTCTCCAAAGGAAAAATAAGATAATAAGATGTTGCTTCCGGGAGCTGGGTTTTATAGTCTCTGCGTCTTGGCCGTTGGTGGGACCAACCTGGCGCTGGCGGCAGCTGGTGACTGTGACGCCTACCTCCTGGAAGATGGGGGGTCTGGGTTTAGAAGGCCCACTCCCAATCCAAGTAGGCTTGGAGACCTCAGCCCCAGGACCCACATGTCTGGCTTCCTCTGCCAGTTCTTTCATGCACGAGGCCTGTCAGGACGTGTGGAGAGTGGTCCCAGCATGTCTGTGGCTGGCTCTGGAGGTCCTCAGCTGCTGGGGCTCTGCTCAGGGCAGGGGTGATGGAGAGAAACTCAACTCTCCCTCCTCCAAGGGGCCCCGGTGAGGACAGCCAGACATGGGGGCAGGAGACTCTGATGATGGGTCTCATTCTCCAATTCCTGAAAGAGCACTGAAATGGCTCTCTTAAAATCTCAGGGCTAGGAAGAAGGAGATGTTACTGGTGCCTGCTCAAGGAAATCGACGAACAACAGGATGATCGTGATCATGATCGTGATCGTGATCGTGATCGTGATATCTATATAAACTGGATCATTGTGCATTGTCACTGTCACTGTCCTCCCATTGTTCATTGATTTGCTTGAGCGGGCCCAGTAACATTGTGAGACTTGTTACTGTGTTTGGCATATCATATATGTCACGGGTAGCTAGCTAGGCTATGCTGTGCAGGTGAGATACTCTCGGTAGCTTGCTGGGCTCTCCGAAAGGGGCAGAGGAATCAAACTTGTGTCGACCATGTTGGCTGCATGCAAGGCAAACACCTTACCCACTGTGCTATCGTTCCAGGCCATTGTGCATTGAATGAAACATAAAAATAATGGTTGAAATATTTAACATGCCTACATTTATAATTGAAAAACATCAAAGAAGTTTATTTTTAACTTGGAATCATTCAAACCCAACATTGTGAACTATTGTTTTTATGAATATTCAACTCAATCAAATTTAGAATAATACAAAGACTTTGAAACCAAAATATACTGTTTGTCTAAATGGAAGGTTCAATTAGATTTTAAAACATGACACTCTTGCTTATTGACTGTGACTTCTACAGGATGCTTAATCTCGAAGCCATCCTTTCTTTGGCTGGAGAGATAATAGGAAGTAGGGTGGTTTCCTTACGCACAGCTTGCACAATTACAACTATAGGGTCATTTCCTGGAGCCCTGACAAGAGCATCCAGGTGTGATCCAAAAACCGAAATAAATAAATAAATAAATATAAAACAGCCATTTATTTGCTTTTAAAATGATCAAAATAGTTTATTTTCCTTAAAGAATTGTTATGCTTGAACTGAACCCAATATATAGGAATCTGATTTAGTTATGCATTTTGCATGAAGATGTAGTAGCAGTGGTAGTCATTGTAAATAATTTTGGGCCTTATTTAATAGCAGAGATATATAAAACTATATCCTATCAAAGTGTACCAGCTCCAACCAATCTGTGAACTCTTATGGAACATCTCTTTATTGTCGTGTGATGCTGAGCTTTGGTAGATTATCCTAACCTATTATCATAAATATTTATTAAATAATCCATCATCAAAGTTTCAAAGGAAGGATTGATTTCTGTACTCAAAAGTATCAAAGTTAACCTCTATTTTTCAAATTAGCATCCAATATAATTACTTAACTAGACAGACTCTTGCTTTATTAAATAGATTCCAAGAATTCAGTGAAAAAAAGCTCATGCTTAACAGTTAAAAGACTAATGTTGATAAAATACCCTTTTACAATGCAAAATCCTCTTTGTGATAAAAACATGTTTTACTGAAACTAATTACTTTTGTCAAAGGTTAATAAAAGATGGCTAAATTTGAAGGTAGGTATAATGTAAGCTTAACCTGTGTATTTAAGATGAAGGAGGCAAGAAATTGAGGAGTGAAATAGCTTAAAGTTTAAAAATAGAATGGCAGACTACTTATAATAGAGCTCTTATTTGATTATAGAAATTAACAAAGTAATTTAACCCATACTTTTCTCCTTATTCAATTTTCAAGCTTTTATAGGTGATAAGGAATGACAGTATTGCATTAGGTAAATAACAAAAAGAGAAGAATATTAAAGAATAGTTTTATTTACTATATATAACTCCTTTCACGGAATAGATTAGTTTAAAAATAGTTATTTTATGTTATCAAATGTGTAATTTAGAAGAAAATTAAAAGACCAAACCAAGAAATTTAAATGAAATAATTTAAACAGAGAATATTTGATGCAGAATATCATTAACTAATGCATAGTTTTTAAACATGATTATAACAAATAGAGGAATATTAACTAAAGAGAAGCCATTCCCTTGATGATTAAAACCGAGAAATCAGGGAATAATAAACGGAATGTTTCAATAGCACTGAATTTCATACGTAGTTAGAGAGTTTACAAACATCACGTACTAGATAGGGAAATCCAATTGAGAACCATAGATGAGACCAACCAAGCACCCATCATCACTTGGAACTACAGCTGAATTCTTCAGCAAACCCTCTTCAAAAAGGTCTATAAGGCCTATTTGATATATGTGATGTTATGTCCTCTAAGGTAAAAGTGTTATTTTCAGGAACTCACAAAAATACACAAAAAAACTGTCTATTGGTATGGATTTATAATTAATGGATGTAAATATCATCATCTATTTTTCATATTTTTCATATAAACTATAAACAACAGCCTGAGAAGTAAGAATCTGAATCCTACGGCCGGTAGGATGCTTGCCTTACACAACACAGACCTGGACTCAATACAGCTCTACATATGATCCCTAGAGCCTCACCAGGAATAATCCCTGAGCACACTGGTACCACCACAAAAAAACAAACAAACAAACAAACAATGAAGACTGGAAACAGAAAATAAGCTCTTTATCTTTTCAAGAATTCTCTCAAATTCTCTACTAATAATTATTAACATTGTAAGAACAAATTTTTAACAATGTATGTATGGGTCAAGCTCAATTATTGCAAAACAGCATTAAAATGAATGTTGATATGTGATTTATTATCATTAATTACTAAACAGTACAATTGCAAGAAAAATGTTGATCTTAAATATTATAATAAAGTGTACCATAAAAAATACTTATCCTTAAACATTTGATATTTGTGCCTCTACCTCTCAAATACCACATGGATAACCAAAATTTTCTGTTAAGTTATTCATTAAAATTAGATTGCTGAATCTTAGAAATCAATTCTTTTCTATAATCAGTTAAACCAGATCCATAAATATGAGTTTTCACTCATAATAGAAGAGTTTTGTAGTTCTAGTAAAAGCTTAACATAAAATTTATAGTTCTGCAGTAGAACATAAAACATTTAATTAAAAAGTGCATGCTATTTAGCAAACCTAAAGGAAAGAAACATGTAGATATAACCATGTTTATCTCACAATCAAAACAAAAGTTAATTCTATTTTTTGAATTAAAAGCTAATATTTTTAAAAATGTTTTAGTGGAAACTGTAGGAACCTTTATGTATATTACATTATCTGAAAATAGTGACAATTTGATTTCTTTTCAAATTTGGCATATTAAATCACCTCATTGCAGGGAAGGAGAGAAAAGAGACAATAGGGCTGGAGAAAAAAGAGATAATCTGGAGTTAATATGGAGTTTTATAGGAACAAGTGCCAGGGAGTTTATATAGTGTCAAGTAAAGGGTATGGAGGTAAGGTGTGTATGGGGGGGCACGCATGTACACACCTCTGTAGTATGCCATCAAGTTCTAATTTTAACCCATCACCTAAGTGTTAACCTCTTTAACTTATTTATCCACCCAGGGACCCACTTCCCTTCTGATAACTGCTATCTTGTTCTTTTAACAAGTGCAAAAGTTAATTTCATTGATTTTATTTGTTCACGTTTTAACACTTTATCTGCCACAGGGAGTGAGAGCAAAGTGTTTACCTTTCACGACTTATGTTACAGAGCACAATATTCTCTAGTTCCATTGGTTCTGTTGATAAAAAAGGTTCCTTTTTCAAATGCTTCAATCCCGGGTGAAGGGCCTGAATCAAGGGCAAGCAAAGCAACAATGAGAGGGCAAGAGAATCTTGAATTCACATGAGAGAAACTTAGAAAGTAACCACAAAAAAATATGAGCTCCGTTGATATAAAAGCTGTGCTGGATTTATCACATAGAAAAATAATATTAAAGCATGTAATTTTATGTTTAATACTTTAGTTTTATTGGTATAAATTATTGGACTAATTATGGGTGGCTAGATGTTCATTTTTTACAATAAAACTCACTCAAAAATAGAAAATAATTCCCAAATTACAGATTCTGTTTTAAAAATATATATTTGAGATAATACATGGTAAGTAGGGAAAGATCAGATCAAATAATTATATTTTATGACACGTCATTCAACTTGTCAATGCAACAGTAATGGCCAATAACATTCTGTGATAAAGTCAGATGAAAATAGATATTTTTAGAGGATCAGAGTAAACCATTTTCTTCTGGGCACTGCATTTCCCCTATTGCTAATTGAATTACAATATTTTATTTAATTATTATTCTTTTTCATCAGATTTTATCTGAGGTATATTATCCTGTTTAATAGATATCGAAATAAAATGAACAAAATCAAAAAATATTTTCTAATTTTTTATTTCCAAAAGCTAGACAAATGATAAAACAATATGATTTAGAAAATAACATATTTTTCCAACCAAATTGCTTTTAAAGCTGTATTTATCCAGAGTATATATAATATTAAAAATATTAATATCTATGATAATTTTCTTAATTATGTCTTTGGTAAGGAAAGTAGTAACAGCTAGTCTATAACTCGTGAAATCTCAAAAACATAGACTTAGTAAAAATATTTGATAAATATGCTCTTGGGACTGCCTTATGGTGTGTTTAAGTAGTGTAACCTTAGACTGTCTAAATTGATTAGGGTCTCAAATTAAAAATTGAACATGCATGGGAAGCAACTACCAGATAATAATCAATTTATATGCAAAATTACTAGAAAAAGTGTGAAGATACTTTCTGAATTAAATCCCTTTCTGAAGATAATATTCATATATTTCACTTGTATTTTATTTTGATAATTCATGTACTTAATCTTCCAGGTGCTCTATAGTACAGGTTGGAAGAATCTAAGAATTGTGGCAACTAGCTCATCTATATGTTTCTTCTATATCTTTTGACCACTTCTAACTTTCTAATCACAGATAATCTATTATAAAATCACAATCACAAATCACAAATCATCCTGTTAATTGTCGATTGCCTCGAGCAGGCCCCAGTAACGTCTCTTTCATCCTAGCCCTGAGATTATATTCAAGGCTCTTTAGGAGAATGAGACCCATCATTGTTACTGGTATTTGGCATATTGGGTACGCCACGGGGAGTTTGCCAGACTCTGCCATGTGGGCAGGCTACATTCAGTAACCTGCCAGTTTGTCCAAAGTAGGAATGATATAATAAGATGTCATAATAAGATGTCGCGTGGCCGCATTCGCGCTGGGAGCTGGTTTTTATAGTCTCTGAGTCTTGGCCACTGATGGAATTACACAGCGCCAGGGGACCAGCTGGTGGGTGTGACCTCCGCCTACTGGAATTTGGAGGATCTGGGTAGAGGATGCTCGACCCAAATCCGAGTAGGCTTGGAGATCTTGGACCCGGAACCCGCGTGACTTTGTCCCTCTGCCAGTACCTTCATGTGTGCTTAGAGTGGTCTCAGCATTGTGGTGGCTGGTCCTGAAGGTCTTTGGCTGCCGGAGCCCTGGTCGGGGAGGGGAGGAAAGCTCAACCCACTCCACTCCAAGGGGCCCCGGCGGCGAGGACAGTCAGGCGGGGGCAGGAGACATAAATAAATTTTATTTATTTATGGGTAACTTTGTAAATAAAATCTAATAATGACAAATATATCTTAATACTTTTGATTAAAATATCATAAGTATTGTCATTTATTATAGTTTAAGAAGTCATAATATTATTAGTGCTTAAAATGAAGTGCCTACAATTCTCTATCGCTCTTTTCTTTCCAACCCCGTACCTCCACTGTTTGGTAATTGGTTTTGTGTTTCAATGCCAAGAGCATGTCATTGTTCAGTACTGTTTGTTCTCTTATTTTGACTACATACTCCATGTATGAGTGAGGCTATATAATATTTTTCCTTCTCTCAATAATATTTCTCTTAATATGGCACTATCGAATTTCATCCATATTGGATATAGACTGCATGATTTTACCTTTTCTTACAACTGTAGATTATTTCATTGTGTACATATTCCACAACTTCTTGATCCTTAATCCATCTTTTAACATCCATTTTTGGTTTTTTATCCTGACTACTATAGTAAGTACTTCAATGAACATGGATATGCTTATGTACTTTGTAATTAATTTAACCGAAAGTAATGTAATGCAATGTAATGTAATGTAATGTAATGAAATGTAATGTAACAGAATGGTTAGTGGAATTGTCAAAAATAATTAAGTAAGAGAAAATTTGTGAAAATTTGTTATCTCACAATGAGTTAATTAAATTTACTAATTATTTTCTGAACTTTGTGTTGCTAATTGAGTCTTCTGGGTAGTTTTTGGATACCAAATTTAAGTAGATTTTATACTTAAATTCTATACGAATTTAAGTAAATTCTGTCAAATTTGCTGTGCTGTAATTTGATGTAGTTCCATTTGTTTATTTTAACTTGTGTTGGCTTTTTCTTTTCTTTTTATATTTATGTATTGAAACACTGTGGGAAAATTTAGAAAGCTTTCAGGGTTAAATCTCGGTCATACAATGATCAAACATCCTTTCCTTCACCAGTACTCATTTTTCACCACCAAGAACCCCAATATGTCCCCCTCCCACCCCTCCCAATGCCTGTGAGGCAGATGATTTCTACTTAACTTTTGTCTACATTGATTATATTCATTATTTTTCCAAAAATACACAATTATTGTTTAGAACTTCCCCCCAACAATCAGAATTGCTGAAAAGGCATTGTGAAATACTTTGTTTTCTATAGCTGGTTATGAGAGTCATATAATGATTTTGGATTTCTGCAAAGAGCCAGATAATTACGAGATTGGTTTCTGTGCATCTGGTGTTATGGCCATGCCATAGAACCACTCGTGGGGGGCAACTCGTGACCTCAGTAGGGTGTGAAGGACGAGGCAGTACCACCCCTCTTCCCATGAGACTGCAGTTGCCCAATCACCAACGGCTCATAACTGATTTTCATATAAGCTCTGAGGTGGCAGCAACCTGCTGCTGGGGTGGAAAAAGGCGGAAGGGAGCAACATCCTTTCCCTCCCGGGGAGGTATGGCGCCATAGTTTAACGCATGGATCATTCGCTTTTCTGCCACAAGTTGCCGGGCTCTGGACAAAGTCCTTTTGCCTCTGGAGCCATGGCCATGCTGGAGAGCTGCTTGTGGGGGGCAACTCGTGATCTCGGTAGGGCGTGAAAGATGGGCCGGTTCATTCCCCTTCCCGTGAGACTGCAGTTGCCCCATCACCACCAGCTCATACCTGGCTTTCCTATAAGCTCTGAGGTGGTTGCCACCTTGTATGTGGTCCAGATGCATTTCTGCCAAAAGCAGCTGGGTTTCGAGATTTGTTTCTGAGTCTCTGGGATCATGGCCGTTAATCAGCTTGATCAGGAGTCAGAGAGACTGTTTGTAGGCGGCGACTTGGGGTCTCGTTGGGATGAGGAAGAAAGGGCCAGTTCCACCCCCATCTGGTGAGGCTCCGTGTGTCTCATCACTGCAGGCTCAAACCTGACTGTACAGTGGCCTCTGGAGGATGGCAGTCACCCAGAAGCCAGGGGGAGCAGGCCAAGGCATGGAACCTATTTCTACCTAGAGTGGCCCTGCACCAGTAATCTACTACAGGAACAGGACGCATTTCTGCCAAAAACCTTTGGGTTCCGAGATTCGTTTCTGAGTCTCTGGGATCATGGTTGTTAAGCAGTTCGATCAGAAACCAGAGAGGCCATGCTTCCACTTATATAGCTGAGCCAGAGGTGGTTGTGGTGTGTCTCCCACATACCTGACTTTTGGCTGTTTACTTTCTTGGTAAACTTTGCCCCAAGTTTTTGAGGTCTGACCAAAGGCACAGCAGCGATTTTGGGGTATCTGAAAGTCTGGTGGTGCCATCAGGCTGCTGATGCACTCACCTCACAGGTACAGATTGACCTGCTGGTGGCACCATACCCCCGTGTGTTGGCTTTTTCAATGTAGTCAAATCATTAAAAAAATATCACTAAGTGGCACTGTCTGGAGATCTACTTAAGTTTTCTTCAATATATTTGACAGATTCTGGTATTATCAAGGTCTTTAATAAATATGATATTCTTTGTGACTTTCTTGCAGATGGCTCTTTCTATGTTGATGTATGTTTCTTTTATTGCTATTTTTAGGGGTTTTATTGTGAATGCATATTTAATGTTCTCAAAAGTCATGCTGGCCTGAATCAATCAGTATAATCATACAATTTTATCTTTTCTTTCACTGACATGGTGATTATGGTCCTAAAATATTTTTTCAACAAAGATCTAATGTTGTTGGGATTCTTCTGGACTTTTGTTGACTTACGTTGTCAAAATTGAGCCCCTTCTCATAAGTCCTAGTTCTATATTTTCAGCTGTTTGATGCTGGAATCGACAGGTGTTGAGCCATTCATAGATCATGCTCCAAGGCTGGGTGACTCCATCTGCCTGACTCCATAGTATGGTACTTCACCACACTGGTACTGGGCCATGGTGAAAATTTTGTGGCATCTGATTTTGCTCCCTGGTCTGTTGCACTGGGCCTTCTGGATTTTGCACTCAAGCAGTGATCTGTGAGTGCCTGGGGCTTGCTCACAGGTATGCTCCTGTATCATGTTTTAATGGAGGACATTGTGAGGGTATTCTGAGACTATTTATTACCTTTGGATTTTCAGCAGATTTTAGAATTTTTAAGGTGAGTGGAATAGAGTTATTGCATTGTTGCTTACATCAGTGGATGTTGATGGGGAGAATAAACGTGAAATACCTTAACTGACCTGGATCCCAAAGAACACAGGGACCATAGTCTATATTCTGCTCACACACTCTTAGGGAATCTGGGATAGAGTGGGTGGGTAGAAAACTTAACCAATACTTTTCATGTGATCAGGTTGGTGGGAATAATTGGGGATCTGTTAGCCTGTATGGGTGCCAAACAGTCATCTCTAATTCTTCTGATTATGATTTCATAATCCTATTTTTGTGCTATCTCAGTACCATTGGTATTCTTTTATTTTTTTTTTATAATTTATTTCTTTATTGAATCACTGTGGGGAAAGTTGCAGAGATTTCGGGTTTAGGTCTCAGTCATGTAAATATCAAACACATTTCCCTTTACCAATACTTATTTTAACCGCGAACCCCAATAGAACCCCCCTCCCACCCCTCCCAATTCCTGTGAGGCAGATGAGTTCTAGTTAATACTCTATCTACTTTGACTAGATACATTGTTTCGATAGAAGATGCACAATTATTGTTTAGAGTTTACGACCCCCCTCCCCCGCAATCAGACATGCTGAAACAGCATTGTAAAATGATTTGCTTTCTACAACTTGGTTTAAGAATAAAATGATGTCGCGCGGCCGTGACAGCACTGCATGGTTTTGGATTTCTGCTACTTTACTTATTAACCCTGGAAGAATTTCTATTAAAAGTTACATAGTTAAGAGATTGGTTTCTGTGCTCTGGAGTCGTGGCCGTGCCGGAGAGCCGCTTGTGGGGGGCAGCTGGCGACCTCGGTCGGGCGTGAAGGACGGCCCATTACGCCCCCCTTCCCATGAGGTCCCTGCCGCCCCCAGCCGCAGCTCAAACCTGCTGTCCACAAGGCTCCCGTGTGGCCGCCATCTTTCTTTCCAGAGAGGAGTGGGCGAGCGGGTCAACACCCTTTCCCCTCCGGGCAGGCATGCTGGCGCGGTTTAACACATAGTCCATTTGCTTTTCTGCTCCAAGCGGGTGGCTCTCTGTGCTAAGTCCATGTGCCTCTGGGGCCGTGGCCGTGCCGGAGAGCCACTCGTGGGGGGCAGCTGGCGACCTCGGTTGGGCGTGAAGGACGGCCCATTACGCCCCCCTTCCCATGAGGTCCCTGCCGCCCCCAGCCGAGGCTCAAACCTGCTGTCCACAAGGCTCCCGTGTGGCCGCCATCTTTCTTTCCAGAGAGGAGCGGGTGGGTGGCCATTGGTATTCTTTTAATGTTGAAGAACAAACTACAAATACAGTTTTGCATAATAAAAGTAAGAAAACTGTCACTATCATCATTACTCATTAAGAAAGCTTTTGCAATATCTTTTGACAATGTTTGCATTTGAAATTCAGCAAAGAAGAAATCTTGAAAAGTTAGAAGGATACTATGTTGTTTAGTGATGACGATTGACAGTTAATTAAACTAGTTTGTAGACTCAGTTGAATAAATTGTGACTAACAAGAAGTTAAAGATCTGGGATCAGAGCAATAGTACAGCAAACAGGTTGTTTGACTTGCATCCGACCAAACTGAGGCCCATTTCCGGCACCCCATGTGTTCTCTTGAGTCCCACCAGATGTGATTCCTGAGAACGGATCTAGGATTTAGAACTGTGCACTGCCATGTGTGACCCAAAACCAATCAAACAAAAAGAAGTTAGAGTCTCTAAATTTATTTTTAATTTTCTTCATGTTTTGTTAGGTGGGAGAGCCTTTTAATATTTACATAATAGGGAAAATGAGGGACATTTTCAAAATAAAACATTCTATAGTATAGGTATCTCCTATGTGGATAGAAGAAAAAGACCTAATACCTTATATTATATCTACACCAAAATTATTCAATTATTTTTCTCTATAGTTTCAGTTGCATAAATAGAAATTATAAAGAGATTATATCATCAATATATGTAAGAATAATTGCTATATTATTGTATAAAACTGATTTATCTTAATTTTTAATATTAATTCAAACTGGATGAAGCTATAAAAGTATGATAAAAAGAAATGTCGAGTTAAAAATTCTTATGTACTATCCTAAAAATTTAAGAAATTTCTCTTTCACATAGCTAAATGGATTTCTACACCATGAAAATGTAATGCTATAATGTTCCTAGCAAGTTTATACATGAAAAATGGTTTCATTTACTAGATCAAACCTATTGTGCTGCTATAGTAAAGCTAGGATCCATTTATAAAAGGAAAATGGTTTAAACATTTGTTTCATCTTTTTACATTGTCATAAAAATGACTGTGTTAAATGGCTCTTCCTCTGGGTACAGGAAAAATAGTAGATCCTATATTTATAACTGAAAGAGCTCTTACCACTAAGTTCTGCCAACACATGTATGCTAGAATGTAATTGAATAAAAGTAATTCTACCTAATGGACATTAATTAACTTGATGGGAGTATAGGTGTATGTGTAGATTAATTGAAAGTGATATTTGAATTTGCCATGTACTTGTGACATAATATCCACCCCTGAAACTCAAAGTAGAAGGCTTCAATTATCAGAAAGAAATAATCAATATTCTTAAGTCCTTTCTCATTCTGAAATAATTATTAGATTGCCTTTTGAAAGTATATGTAGATAAAGCATGGGGTTATACATTGAATAGTCTTACCTATTCTCCTGCAGGGCTGGAGCAATAGCACAGCAGGTAGGGTGTTTGCCTTGTATGCGGCCTACTCAGCTGACCCAAGTTCGATTCCTCTGCCCCTCTCAGAGAATCCGGCAAGCTACCAAGACTATTGTGCTCGTACGGCAAAACCTGGCAAACTACCCGTGACATATCAATATGCAAACACAGTAACAAGAAGTCTCACCATGGAGACATTACTGGGCTAGCTTGAACAAATCGATGAACAACGGAAGGGCAGCTACAGACAGCTACAGCTACATTCTGCTGCAATGAAAATCAGAAATTTTCAGCTACAAAAATTTAATGGATGTGGGAAAACTATCAATAGGAATTGTTTTGTGAACACATGATTCTGTTAATCTTATTGGACAATATAGCAAAGATGACTTTGTAGGCATTTGAAATTAATTCGACTTTTGAAATTAATTCGAATTTAAGGATACTGTATCATTAAAATACTTATAATGTGTAATTTTTCTTTTCTCCTTTATAAAGGTTATATATCATTTTTTGAATTCTACTAAAATGCTTTTTTGATTAAATGTTTGATTTCAGTTAAGAGTGTTAAGTACCTGATGTTTACTTTTTGGGAGGTGATAACAGTACTCATTATCATACCATATTTTTTTTAACTCTGGAGTATGAGGAACCACAGGTGATACATATTCAATGGATAAATTGGAAAAATATGTATTTGGAAGCCAGGATTATGAAAATAAAAATAAGTTCATAATGAAAGTAATTAAAATATTTCAACATATGCATAAAATTTCTCGGGCAGTAATCTCTGATTTGACAATAGTTAATTCTATACACCAAGACAGAAAATATTTTACATTATTTCTCTTTTTGGGGGGCTCTGAACAAAGTAAAATTGGTATAATAAATATTATGGACTTTGATCTGTTCATGTCTCAGTGATTCTCACGAAGAACAGTGTGTCTTTCCTTACTATAACACAGACTACTTTTCAGAAATTACTTGCTAAGAATATCTCAAATTTATGATTTGATTTCCATTGGAATACCTGTCATTGCTGTCCCTCCCATTGTTCATTGATTTTGCTCTAGCGGTCCCAGTAACATTGTGAGACTTGTTACTGTGTTTGGCATATAGAATACATCAAGGGTAGCTTACCAGGCTTTGCCGTGCAGGCGAGATACTCTCGGTATCTCTCTGAGCTCTCTGAGAGGGGCGGAGGAATGGAACTTGGGTTGGCCGTGTTGGCTGCGTGCAAGGCAAACGCCCTCCCTCCTGTGCTATCACTCCAGCACATTGGAGTACCTAGGGTTATAAATAAACAGGAAGCATTGATTTTGATAAATCTGGCCAGTCTCTATTAAGAAAACTATTTCTTGTTTTGTGAAAAAAAAAAGTGTGTATAATCTGTCACATACATGTGAATTCAGAGACCATGTGTATATTGAGACCATGTGTTAGACATGTGGAGAGCACTATTAGGCCCAAACATTCTTGCTCCTCATTTAAGTTTGTGTTTCTTTGTTGACATCATATCTGTTTTATCTAACCAATGAATGGAGTGGTTTACGAAAATCTACTACTACTATAGTGATACTATTGATTTCTCTTTTCTGGCCTGATAGCAGTTGCTCTATATGTTTTGATGGCTTTAATTTGGCACATACCTCTCAGCAGGTGTTAAGACTGCTTTATTGATGAACCCTTATTCATTATATGAAAGTCTATCAACTATCTTACTGACTTTTATAGTTTGAAATCTAGTCTGCCTACCAAGAATTATTGACACTTTATTTTTAGTCTGCCAGTTGATTCCATGTGTGTTTCTTAAATTTTTTTTTATTTCAACAATGTCTATTTAAATAATTTTTTATTTAACTTTGAATTATTCTTTCTACATAGTCAATTATGTAAGGTAATCTTAGGTACTCACAACTGACTGTGTTTTGGTTGTATTCCTGGTATGGTCCTCAGAGTATCAGAGTATAATGAAGGGTAAGATTTTGAACTGAGGACCTTACACATAGGTAAGTGCTCAAGGAATGGGTCACATCCCTGACTCCTTTTAGCATCACTTCTTAGGAAAATGTTTTTGTTAGTGATTACAAATATCAACTAAAGTTTATAATCTCTGATATCAGACAAATTATACAGCTTTTATAATAATCAATCCTTCTGGTTTCAAGCTAAGAGATCAATAACAAATAGGATGATGAAAACAAGTCGGGGAATTTTCAAAACCTTTTTTAACTCAAATCTTCCAAAAGAAATAAAATTTCATTTGTATAAACAGATGGTTGATCACTAGTGCAACCGGTGCCTGATAAGATTTTTCTTCAGCTTGTCTTGTCAGAATCACAGCCCACACACTTATACTTAAAAAAATAAAATAAAACTGACTTAAGACAAACTGCATTTATGCAAGATAAAATAGAGAATAGAGGAATGGTGTTACTTTTGACAAATTTAAATCCTCATTTAGCTTATTTTTACAAGGTGAATAATAGCAGTCAAATTCAGTCCCCTGTATAAGTTAATTTGCGAGTGATTAGAAACTTAACTATGTCCTTATTTGCTTTTGTTTCTGACATTGAAGTAACTATTACTATGACCAAAAAAAAAAAAAAAAAACACTTGGAGGCTCAGGAAAGGTGACAATGTGTTTCCTTAGGTAGTCAGTTTTCAATGTCTAGGTGAACTGAGGACAAATGTGATGACAGCTAGAATTTAAGAGAGAACATTTGTCAAGTGGTCAGAAACTTACCAAATATCAGGTTTACATAAACATTACAAACTGGTTTTTCTATGGTTTTGGATGGTATGCATGTTTGTTTGTGCATGTGCATATGTGTTTATTCACACTTTTATGTTAGGTAAAGCCAGCAAGATTGAATCATTTATCCAATTCATCAAAAGGCATGAAGACAAATTTTCAAACATTTTTAATTAGAAAAACAATCAAAATTAGACCAAGGAATGAAAAAATGTTTATGAATGAAGAAAAAATATTTCTCTGAAGGATACCCTCAATCTATCCCCCAGACATAGTTTTTTTCCAGATACAATTTTTGAATATTTGGAAGTATGTAGTATAAGATAAAAAATGTCGTTGTAAAGGTACTTGAGATCACTGAATGCTTTTTGTTTGTCTTATAAATCATCTTCCTAAGCTTTTATTATTTTCATGCTTAATTTTATTTTATTATTTTATTTATTTTTCTGATTACCTGATAATTTAGTCAGTTGATTTAATTTATTAATTCATTTGTTAATTATATTTACTAGTATAAAATATTAAGTACACAAATTTAAAAAATGCTTATGCCATATATCATACAGTATGTTCTTAAGTTCAAAAAGCGAATAAATGATTATAAATATAGGAATATTACATCAATTTGGAGAAAGTTCTCTTTTTCTTTTCTTTCTTTTTTTGGAGGGTGGGACTCTTAGTAGTGCTCTGTGCTTACTCTTGGCTCTGTATTCAGTTATCGCTTTGGGTAAGCTTGGAGAACCATTTGGGATTCTGTGAATCAAATCCAGATCACAACTGTGTAAGGCAAGTCCATTTCTCACTGTACAACTCCATAGACCCCAGAATAGGCCAATTTTATTATCATATTGTTTTCCTTTGTACCTAACTGAATTGGCAACAACAATTCACTTAGTTTTGAGAATTATATATATAAGTGGACTGGAGCAATAGCACAGCAGGTAAGGTGTTTGCCTTGCATGAAGCCAACCTAAGTTTCATTCCTCCATCCCTCAGGGAGAGACAGACAAGCTACTGAGAGTATCCCGCCTTCATGGGAGAGCCTGGCAAGCTACCTGTGATGTATTCGCAATGCCAAAAACTATAACAACAAGTCTCACGATGGAGACGTTACTGGTGCCCGTTCAAGCAAATCGATGAACAACGGGATGACAGTGCTACAGCACATACATAAATAAATTCATTATTGAAGTTTCTTTTGAAAATAAAATTAGTTAAAATTACCAAAAGTTAGCTCTATGTTACTTGTTATAGTTTTGTATTTCTTTATATTTGCCTTGCCTATCTCTTCTTTTTTCTCAGCTGAAATTTAATTTCTAAAGCACTTATAATAAAAGCTCTTAATAGCATACAGAATCTAACAAAAAATCTATAGAGAACAGGGAGGTAGGATATTCCTGTCATGTCCAATGCTACTGCATAAAGAGTTCTGGTAGCTATAGAAGGAGGGAATAAGGACAACTATCTCCTCTAAATTTTGATTTACTTAAGAATTTTAGTGAATGCAATTTTAAAAAGACTTCTCATAAGAAGTAGAAACAGAACATTCTTTTTATTTTTCTGAGTGATAAAGGTAACAAAATAATTCATTTGAACCTTGTACACTAATGGAGGATGTGTCCTTAAAACACTGTAGAGAGGAACTCTACCATTACCAATATTGTAAATCATCGTGTTTGAAAAAAATTAAAAATGAATATAAAGTAATTATGTTGGAAGAAACGGAATGTCAGACCAGAGGTGACTAAGGAAGAAGGGAGGGCCATAGTTACCTCAGTGGTGGGGGTGGAGAGTAACTTTGTGCATAACATACACTTAAAAACTATTTTAACCATATTATGTAAAACTAAAATGATTTTTAAAAAGTCTTTGCTTGATCACTTGATCACTTGACATCCTGTTACTCATTGATTTGCTCGAGTGGGCACCAGTAATGTCTCCACTCTTCCCTGTCGCGTGCTAGTGTAGCCAAATGGCGTCTGCTCATTCTAGGAACACAAAGAGCCTCAAACAAATCATTCAGCGTCTTGTCGAAGAAGTCTGACCATCTCGTAGGTGTGCAGACACGCGATCTTTTGACATCCCATGGAATCCAGTTTATAATGGCTCTAATCCAGTGGTCATCAGCAAATCTCATTATGTGTCCAGCCCATCTGATTCTTGATGCCTTGGCAAATGAGACAGTGTCCCTGATTCTTAATCCTCTACGGAGGTCGGAAATCAAGATTCTTTCATTTGAGTGAAGCATAATACTCCAAGCATAGATCTTTCTATTCCTCTTTGGGAGACTCAAATGGCGTTCTCATCCTGTTTTCTTAGGGCCCAGGTTGCTGAGGCGTATGTTAATGCAGGAAGAACAGTGAAATTGAAGAGATGTGACCGGAGCCGTAGGTTCTTCATCCTCTTAGCTATTTCTCCAATGCGCTTGAGGGCGTTCCAAGGCACTCTCTTCCTCCTGCGGAACTCAGGTGCCAAGTCGTTCGTCATGTTGACTTCTCGACCTAGGTACACATAACTCTTGCATTTGGAGATATTCGTCCCAGTAAGAGGAATGGAACATCAGGAAAGAGACTATTTCTCATAAACATTGTCTTAATGAGATTCAGCTGTAGTCAGCCTTTCCACACTCAGGGTTAAAGTCAGCCATTATTTGTGCCACTTGGCTAATGTTTGGTGTTATTAGAATAATATCATCAGCGAAACAGAGGTAGTTGCCAGCCGTCTATCTTCACTCCCATTCTTTCCCATTCCAGTTGTTGCGTGATGTTCTTGAGGATGGCACTGAAGAGTTTTGGTGAAATGGTATCACCCTGCCAAAGCTCTCTCTTGACATCGATGATCACTTCCTTGTAGAATTGTGAGATCCTGGTAGTGAATCCATAATACAGCTCACAGAGGATCCTGATGTATTGAGTTTGAATGCCCTGTTTGGTTAGGGCTTTGATGACAGCTTCTGAAATTTGCATTTCATTGAAATTTGCATTTCATTTCAATGCCATTTCATTGGTAAAGAAGTAAATAGCACCCTGCCCAGACAAGGTCAGACCCGAACACCTGAAGAACCTGCCATCAGTACTCATCAATACACTGGCTCGGCTCTTCACATGCTACCTGTCTGAATGCAAGGTTCTGTCCCAATGGAAAACAACAGGACTGTACTACTGTACAAGAAGGTAGACATCCACGACATTGGCAACTATCACCCGATCTGCCTGTTGCCTGTGGTCTACAAGCTCTTCACTTGAGTCATCCTGAATAGAATTGGCAGAACACTAGGTGAAGGGCAAGCACGAGCAAGCACGGTTCCGAAAAGGTTTCAGCACAATCAACCATATCCACATGATAACCAAGCTCATTGAGGTTTCTTGGGAGTTCATGATGCCGCCCTGTCTAACTTTCATTGATTTAAAGAAGGCCTTTGATTCTGTTGAGACTGAAGTTGTCATCGAAGTCCTACCCAAACCGGGTGTTCAAAAAGTCTTCAATTTGTATTAATTTTGTTAAGAGTAAATAGAAGTTTTCAATATGCTAACATTCAGTGTGATTATATTAAATTTATTTGTTAATAATTTATTTTTCCTTCTAAGTTGTTAAAATTATTTGATGTCACTTTTAAATCAATATTAAGTATAACAATTATTATTTTTATTTATTTTAATGATTATTTTAAAAACCTTGAGTAGAAATATCTATATAGAAAAATTCTTATTTCCTTGCTTAGTAATGGTATTTGTTTAATTTCAAATCTCAAATAAAATATTTTCTTTTTATCAAACATGATTTTGTTGATTAAAAATAATAGTTTTGATGTCAGAGAGAGTACAAAGGGTAAAATTTCTATACATGCCCTGACTTAGGTTTGATCCAGGGTGCCATATATGTCCCCCTAGGTGTGAGTTTCCAAAGAAAAAAGTGCAGTGGTGATTCGTGGGATGTGAACCTTCCATGACCAAGATCTGTCTCCTCAGGCGGATCCAAGGGAATGAACGTTGGGTGAAGGAACAGGGAAATGGAGAAACAGGGCCTGGGCTCCAGACTGGTCGGTAGTCAGTTTATTTCTCTTTCCTCCTCAGTGTAGTCGTAGTTTTGGTTGTAGTCCCAGGCATCAGCATTACATCGTCCTTGTCTCCTTGTAGACCTCAAAGTCCTCTCTTTCATTATATCCTTTTCCTTGTCTCCATGTAGTCTCATAGTGCTCAACTTCCAGTCATCGTCATCACCTTGTCCTCTTTCTGTCCCCCAAATCCCAAAGTCTCAGTTCTTATTCTCCTTCTATTTGTCAACTTTCTAGTCCTCAAAGATGTCAAAGTTCCAAAGTCCGCATTCTCCTCCTCTGGACTTCCACATCTAGTCCCCTCATACCCTTCCAGCATGATTGTATAGAAATCATGAAGAGTAGGGTTACACAAAGGTGAGGTTGAACATTATCATAACAACAAACAGAGGTAAAGTCACTCACTCAGGACATTAACTCAAGGACAAAATCTCATTTAAGGAGAGTACTCCAGATTACTAGGAAATCTGCTCAAGGGCAGGATTTTATCCAGGGTGTGTTACATTATCCTTTACTAAGATAGTAATCTATTTCATCAATTATGGTAAATTTACTTCTTATAACATTTTTTATGAACACAGTAAAAGATATATTAAGCTGAAAGAACGGCTTTTCCTGGGGACATCTCGCTATGTATCTCAGATCACGATTCCCAGAATGGGTTAGTTTTCCTTAACTGCTGCTGAGTACTTGTTCAATTACTTCCTTTTGGGTCATGACAGAGTTTGTTCCATGACCATACTCTTAACTTATTATACTTATGGTGTTTAGCTTGTACCCTTTCAATGCCAGGGTAGCCTATAGCTTGCTCTGGATTCATCCAGTCCCTTCATTGGAACCACTTTTGGAGTGCTCAGAACTAAGGGCAACTGACGCTTGAGTCAAGTAAATATGAATGCTCAGGAGTAAATATTATTTTGGAGTCAATTCACTCCCGTGTTACAAAGCATAGTATGAACTGTCTTCCTGTGTCTATACCAAAAGGATATTGCTAAATAAGCCATGCTAAATACATAAAGAAAAGTAAGAAGAAAGCAATATAGGATTATCAGGGCTTGATGGAATTGGGTGTGCCTCAGGGGCACTGTTGTGGAATTAGCTCAATGAACCTTAAACTCCCTGTGGAAGGAGAAAGGACAATCCAATGTTATCCAACACCTGGGCACTTTCAAAAATGATTTCTGGGCACAAAAGCAGTAGTAAGTCTGAAAAAAGCCATTATAATCCCCAAACAACAAAAATAATTATATTGAAAAATTTTAATTTGGGGGGAAATAATAATGGGATTTTATTACTTTAAGGAGAGAATTATAATAGCTCATATATCACAGATATAATAATTAAGAAATAGCACACTGCCTTTGCATAAAGGATTTTAATGGGAAAAGTAATTTTTCAGTAATGACTACTGAAATGAAGCATCAACTTAAAATTCACATTTCATTGCCAGAAAAGAGAAACAAAACCTGTTTCATCTGTATCTTTATTTAAGATACATTAAGTGTTCCCACCTACTAAATGAAAGGAATAAAATATTTGCTTAAGAGAGGAATAAAGTATCCCATTACATTTTCATTCACTTTGTTAAGTTACATATCAGTAAAAGAATTTTATAATAAGTTTTTCTTTACCCCTCAGGAGAGAATATCTGAAAATTAAAGAAAGCCTAATAGGATTTTGATGTAGAAAACATGTTAAAAGCTTCCTGAATGGTACTTCTTTTCATAGATGGCATAATACTGGCAGAATTACCTGTAAATATTATTTATAATGTTAATTTTCTATTAGTTCCAGCAGCTTCTAAAAAAAGAATCATAAAAGACATCAATAAAATCAATGTGAAGGTGATCCTTTACTTGAGGCAGTGATTCCCCTTTGCTATCATTCCAGATGCATTATCCATTCTAGTGATGTGCTGCATAGTATATTTATTGAGTTGTACTTAGGTTAAACAATAAAAGTAACAAACATAAATGATATATAAGCTCCCTTTCTTTATGAAAATTTCATTCAATAAGGTAAATAATAATAATAATTGCATTCATCTGGGGAACATAAAGCAACAAATAATATGGCTTAAATGAAATTTCATAATATTATTAAATAGAATGTGATAATTCCTTTTCAGCACATCTAAAGTCCCCAAAAAGTATCTTCTGCACTATGTAATTTAATACTGAGACTGGATTAAAGTTCAAATTAAAGCAGATTTGGTCATAAAGCTTTTATTGGAAAACTCATGTAATTCTAGAAAGAGCAAGGTAATATCAAAGCCTCAGACCCAAATGGAAGCAGAGTCTTCTTAGCAAAATCTTCCAGCTCATCTCTTGTCTTTATTTACCATTTAATAACTTCATGTATTAAAATATCCTGCTGTAAATTATATATCACAATGTTTTAAAAATATTTTCTTATACATGCTAATAAGTCCACTCAGAAATAAAGTTTTCCCCAAGATGAACTATTGGTTCCTTTTTTAAAGCCTTTGGGAAGTACTTTAATTTAGCTTTGGTGAAATTTCCACCCTAGAATCACTCAAAATATATCAGTGAAGGGAATGATAACTTCTAAAGTGATAATTGTATCACCCATTGCTGGATATGCAAAATTGATGTATCCTAGACCATCTGATAAAACTCCCTTGCCTGCTCTCACAAACTTACTTTTTTTCTATTGTAATTGCAATCTTTTGTTTCTGGTATTTAAGTGCTACCTGGGACCTGTTATTTGGGACTCCATGAGTGTTAGCAAAACAAGTGCTGCAACCACACAGCCACTGTCAGATCTAGCCTGTGATACAGAGCCATCACGAAGTTCCTGGTGAGACTGGTTCTCCTTAATTAATAGATTCTTGATAGTTTTGGTGGACAGTATGTTCTTCTGCAATTGTTTGTTCATTGCAGCATTCTTTACAATAGCCAGAATCTGGAAAAACCTGAGTGCCCAAGAACAGATGACTGGTTAAAGAAACTTTGGTACATTTACACAATGGAGTACTATGTAGCTGTTAGAAAAGAGGAAGTCACAAAATTTACATACAAGTGGTACTACGTGGAAAGTATCATGTTAAGCGAAATGAGTCAGAAAGAGCGGGATAGACACAGAAAGATTGCATTCATCTGGGGAACATAAAGCAACAAAAAGGGAGACTAACACCCAGGAATGGCTGAGATTAGTACCAGGAATTTTGCTCCATGAATGGAAGGCCAGTCACACGTTCTAGGTGAAAAGGAAGCTCAGATAGAGAAGAGAGCACCAAATGAAGGGTGCTCCAGGGTGGGAGAAGCATGTTAAAAGTTGCCTTCCAATGGAACACACTTCTCTGGAAGCGTTTTAGATAACGGTGGCTATATCCATCTCAGCAAACCCAACACCCTCAGCCATTTGTGTCCTTCACCTAATGACAGCCAAGGTAACTTGATAATTTTATTCAGCTCAGCATGTGCCATTGATTTCTTTTCTAGGCTTCTCAGAGACACCCTAACAAATAGTTTAATCTATCCCCTAAAATCATTTCCAGGATGTTAATGCCCTATCTATCAAAAGAACTTCCAAGTAAGGGGATTTTTAACTAGATTTAGAAAAAAAATGTTTTTTGCACACTATGAGACAAAAGTTTACGTACTTCAAAGTTTTGATGAAATTCACTGGTAAAGTTATTTGGTCAAGAACTTTTATTTAAGGAAAAGGTAGGTTTGGTTTGGTTTGGTTTGACTTACACTTTTTCATAGTTGTAATAAGTCAGTACACATTTCCATTTTTTCCTTACATTTGTATTGATAAGCTAAATTTGTTTAAATTTGTCTATTTTTCTAGGCTATCAAATTTGTTTACCTATAGTTCATAGTAACATAGGTTAATGTCATTTATATTTCTATGACATCAGTTCTGACTCTTATTTATAACTTTTAATTAGTTGTCTCTATTTTCTTCATCTGAAGCCTGAAACAATTTCATTTATCTCTTCAAAGACATAGTTCTTAGTTTCATTGATGCCAGGCATCAATCTTTGGCATCCCATTTGGTCCTCCAAACCTGGCAGGATTGATCCCTGAGTGCATAGCAAAGAGTAAGACATAGATGGGGAGGATGTAATATGGGGCACATTGGTGGTGGAAAATGTGCACTGGTGGAGAGTTGGGTGTTCAATTATTGTGTGACTGAAACACAAATATGAAAGCCTTGTAACCTGTATATCATGGTGATTCAAAAAAAAGAGAGAAAAGAAAAAGAAAAGAAAACCTAAGCACAGCCAAATGTGGCTGAAAACAAAACAAAACAAAACAAAACAAAAACAAAACAAAATAGTGGACATGTGTACATACGGCAAGGGTGATATTCATAGTTTTTCAGTATTGTTAATAAATAAATAATTAAAAATGCATCCCTAAATGCATATATATACACAACACAAAATAAATATTTTCCTCCCTCCTGTTAAAAGTTTCTTTTCGTGGGACGGGCACAGAGGCCCAGCTCTGGGCAGCAAAGCTGAACGGCTCCAATTCCAACAGGTACAGCCCGCTCCCAAGGGCCTGGGTCCCTCTCTGGGCACGCGCAGCTAGAACCAGCCCCTAGAAAGCCGGTTTTCAACCCCTGATCAGTGTGGGACGGGCACAGAGGCCCAGCTCTGGGCAACAAAGCTGAACGGCTCCAATTCCAACCGGTACAGCCCGCCCCCAAGGGCCTGGGTCCCTCTCTGGGCACGCGCAGCTAGAAACAGCCCCTAGAAAACCGGTTTTCAACCCCTGATCTGCGTGGGACGGGCACAGAGTCCCAGCTCTGGGCAACAAAGCTGAATGGCTCCAATTCCAACAGGGACAGCCTGCCCCGAAGGGCCTGGGTCCCTCTCTGGGCACGCGCAGCTAGAAACAGCCCCTAGAAAGCCGGTTTTCAACCCCTGACCTGCGTGGGACGGGCACAGAGGCCCAGCTCTGGGCAACAAAGCTGAACGGCTCCAATTCCAACAGGTACAGCCCGCCCCCAAGGGCCTGGGTCCCTCTCTGGGCAGGCGCAGCTAGAACCAGCCCCTAGAAAGCCGGTTTTCAACCCCTGATCTGCGTGGGACGGGCACAGAGGCCCAGCTTCTGGGCAACAAAGCTGAACGGCTCCAATTCCAACAGGTACAGCCTGCCCCCAAGGGCCTGGGTCCCTCTCTGGGCACGCGCAGCTAGAAACAGCCCCTAGAAAGGCGGTTTTTAACCCCTGATCTGCGTGGGACGGGCACAGAGGCCCAGCTCTGGGCAACAAAGCTGAACGGCTCCAATTCCAACAGGTACAGCCTGCCCCCAAGGGCCTGGGTCCCTCTCTGGGCACGCGCAGCTAGAAACAGCCCCTAGAAAGGCGGTTTTCAACCCCTGATCTGCGTGGGACGGGCACAGAGGCCCAGCTCTGGGCAACAAAGCTGAACGGCTCCAATTCCAAACAGGAGACGTTCCCAACTCCTCGCCAGTGCCAGGGACTTTTTCTGGAGCCGCAGCCGCTAACTCGGCCGCGAAATATTTTCCACTTCATATGCCATAGGAACCATAAGCTACCTTCTTAGATGGAAACTTCTCTAGTTTAGCTCAGCCACTAGAAACACAGTAGCCAATAACTCATAAGCCTATCTTAACTCACACTGCATATCAAGCAAGAATAGTAACAGTGAACGTGAAGGACTAAACCACACCTCTCACAATGGTAAAGCAACGCAAAAGCCCACCAAACTTTCATATTGAAGAGTCTAGCCCAGATGACACCAACAGTACTGTAGTGTTAGACAACCTCTCTGACAAGGAATTCAGAAGGGAGCTACTTAGGATGCTTAGGGAATTAAAAGAAACAATGGAAAGCAATGCCAATAGAAGACAAGAGGATCTGAAGGCAGAAATGAGGAAAATGCAATCAGAAATGTCAGACCTGAAAAATCTTGTAGGCGAATTGAAAAGCTCAGTGGAAGGCCTCAGCAGCAGAGTAAGAGCAGCTGAGAACAGAATCAGTGAGCTCCAAGATGAAGTTCAGAGACTCTCCAGAAAAGAGCAGAAAATGGAAAAGAGACTCACAATTCGGGAACAGATGGCAAGAGAAGATTGTGATGAAGCCAAGAGGGGTAACATAAGAATTATTGGAGTCCCAGAGGGACAGGAAGAAAACCTCGATGAAGAAGAAACTGTCAAAGAAATCATTGCTACAACATTTCCAGAGCTGAAGAAAACTTGTGACCACATTCAGGAGGCCCAAAGGGTACCAGCTAGAAGAAATCCGAATAAAAATACCCCAAGACACATTCTGATCAAAATGACCAAAACCTTAGACAGAGACAAAATTCTGAAAGCAGCAAGATCGAAGAAAGGAATCTCTTACAAAGGAGCATCCGTAAAATTCACAGCTGATTTTTCTGATGAAACCCTCATGGCCCGAAAACAGTGGTGGGACATAGTAAAAAACTCAATGAAATAAATGCCTCCCCAAAAATACTTTTCCCAGCAAGACTCTCATTCATAATAGAAGGAACAACACACAGTTTCACAGACAAACAACAGCTCAGGAACTTCATAGACTCAAAACCATGGTTACAAGAACAACTAAATGGGCTACTTTAAGGCAAGAAAGGACCCTCAAATACATCAAATCTTAACAGAACAATGGGACAAAATCCCATAACAATAATCTCTCTCAATGTAAATGGGCTAAACGCACCAATTAAAAGACATAGAGTGGCAGGATGGATTAGAAAATTGAACCCAACATTCTGCTGCCTGCAAGAAACGCATCTCAATAGTCAAAGCAAACACAGACTCAGAGTCGAAGGCTGGAAAACAATCCTACAGGCAAACAGCTCCCAGAAAAAAGCTGGGGTAGCCATCCTTATATCAGACCACATCGATTTCAGAGTGAGGAAGGTCATAAGAGACAATGAAGGCCATTTCTTGTTGATCAAAGGATCTGTACAACAGGAAGAACTTACAATAATAAATGTATATGCACCTAATGAGAGACCAGCAAAGTACTTAAAACAACTACTCATAGATTTGGAAAAAGACATCAATAGCAACACAATACTAAGTGGGAGACTTCAACACTGCTTTGTCACCTCTTGATAGATCAACCAGACTCAAGCTTAGCAAGGATATACTTCATTTGAGGGAAACAATGGAAGAAAGGGACTTAGTAGATATACACAGGACACTTCATCCACAAAAAGCTGAATACACATTCTTCTCAAGCGTACATGGAATATTCTCCAAGATAGACCACATGCTGAGCCACAAAACATGCCTCCATAAAATTAAGAAGGTAGAGATTGTATCAACAATCTTCTCAGATCATAATGTGCTGAAATTAGAAGTAAATCACAGACAAAAACAGAAAACTAAATCAAACACCTGGAAATTAAACAGTGCACTATTGAACAACGAGTGTATTAGACAGGAAATCAAAGAGGAAATCAAAAGATTCCTAGAAACGAATGAAAATGAGAACACGAGTTACCAAAACTTATGGGACACAGCAAAGGCTGTGTTAAGAGGAAAGTTTATAGCTCTACAAGCATTCCTCAGGAAGGAGGAGTGAGCACACATAAGTAACCTAACCTCACAGCTTAAGAGCTTGGAGAAGGACCAAAAAAAGGAGCACAACCCGAACAGGAGAAAGGAAATAATAAAACTCAGAGCAGAGATTAACGAGATGGAAACCCAAAAAACAATCCGAAAGATCAATGAAACCAAAAGCTGGTTCTTTGAGAAAATTAACAAGATCGATAAGCCTCTAGCAAAACTCACAAAGAAAGGGAGAGAGAAAACCCTAATAAACCGAATCAGAAATGAAAAGGGGGTCACTACAACAGAAACCACAGAAATTCAGAGGATCCTCAGGGAGTACTTTGAGAAGCTTTATGCCACGGAACATCAAAACCTCGAGGAAATGGATAAATTCCTAGACTCCTACAGACTCCCAAGGCTGAACCAAGAAGACCTGGAATACCTGAACAGACCTATCACCATCAAGGAAATTGAAATGGTAATAAAAAGTCTCCCCAAGCACAAAAGTCCTGGCCCGGATGGATTCACTAGTAAATTCTTCCAAATCTTTAAAGAGGACTTACTCCCAATGCTCTTTAAGCTTTTCCACGAAATTGAAATATCAAAAACACTTCCGAACAGTTTCTACAAAGCAAATATCACACTGATACCAAAAGCAGACAGAGATACCACAAAGAAAGAGAATTACAGGCCGATATCCCTGATGAACACAGATGCAAAGATCCTCAACAAATTACTAGCGAATAGAATCCAACTACTCATCAAAAAGATCATACACCATGACCAAGTAGGATTCATCCCAGGGATGCAAGGATGGTTTAACATTCGGAAATCAATCAACATAATCCACCATATCAACAAAAGAAAAGATAAAAAGCATATGATCATATCAATAGATGCAGAGAAAGCATTTGATAAGATCCAGCACCCCTTTATGATGAAAACCCTAGCCAAAATGGGTATAGAGGGGACCTTCCTCAACATAATTAAAGCCATCTACCCTCTCGGAGAGCCCGGCAAGCTACCGAGAGTATTCGATATGCCAGACACAGTAACAACAAAGTCTCCAGTGGAGACGTTACTGGGCCCGCTCGAGCAAATCGACGATCAACGGGAGGGCCTTTACCTTTTACCTTTTACCACAAGCCAACAGCAAGCATCATCCTCAATGGGGAAAAACTGAGAGCCTTCCCTCTAAGATCAGGGACGAGACAGGGATGCCCACTCTCTCCACTGCTGTTCAATATAGTACTGGAGGTACTTGCAATAGCGATTAGGCAGGAAAAAGATATTAAGGGCATTCAAGTAGGAAAGGAAGAAATCAAGCTCTCACTATTCGCAGATGATATGATACTCTACTTAGAGAACCCAATAACTTCCACCAAAAAACTCCTAGAAACAATAGACTCGTATAGTAAAGTTGCAGGTTATAAAATCAATACCCAAAAGTCCATGGCTTTCCTATATGCAAACAGTGAGAGAGAAGAAAGCAACATGAAAAAAACAATCCCGTTCACAATTGTTCCCCAGAAAATCAAGTACCTAGGAATCAGCTTAACTAAGGAAGTAAAGGACTTGTACAAAGAAAATTACAAAACGCTACTTCAGGAAATAAAAGAGGATATGAGGAAATGGAAAGATATCCCCTGCTCATGGGTCGGGAGACTTAACATTGTCAAAATGGCAATACTACCGAAAGCATTGTATAAATTCAATGCAATCCCTATAAGGATATTCATGACATTCTTCAAAGAAATGGAGCAAACACTCCTGAAATTTATATGGAACAATAAGCCCCCACGAATAGCTAAAGCAATTTTTGGGAAAAAGAAAATGGGAGGAATCAAACTCCTGAACTTCAAACTGTACTACAAAGCAGTAATAATTAAAACAGCATGGTACTGGAACAAAGGTAGAACTGCAGACCAATGGAACAGGGTTGAATACACTGACATCTCCCCTCAATCATATGCTCATCTAATCTTTGATAAAGGTGCAAGTAATGTGACGTGGAGTAAGGAAAGCCTCTTTAATAAATTGTGTTGGCATCACTGGACGGCTACATGCAAAAAAATAGGCTCAGAACTCTACCTAACACCATGTACAAAAGTAAGATCAAAATGGATTAAAGACCTCAACATCAGACCAGAAACCATAAGGTACATTGAAGATAAAGTTGGCAAAACCCTCCATGACATTGAAGCTAATGGTATCTTCAAAGATGCCATGCCACTGGCCGAGTAAGTGAAAACAGAGATAGATAAATGGGACTATCTTAAACTAAGAAGCTTCTGCACCTCCAAAGAAACAGTGACCAAAATACAAAGACAGTCTACAGAATGGGAAAGGATATTCACCGAATACACATCTGACAAGGGGTTGATATCCAGGATATACAAAATACTGGTTAAACTCCACAAGAAGAAAACATCCAACCCCATCCAAAAATGGGGCAATGAAATGAACAGAAACTTTCTCAAAGAAGAAATCTGAATGGCAAAAAAGCACATGAGAAAATGCTCTACATCATTAATCATCAGGGAGATGCAGATCAAAACCACAATGAGATACCATCTCACACCTCAGAGACTGGCCCACATTCAAAAGAACAAAAACAACCGATGCTGGCGTGGATGTGGCGAGAAAGGGACACTCCTTCACTGTTGGTGGGAATGTCCACTGGTTCAGCCCTTCTGGAAAACAGTATGGACGATTCTCAAAAAATTACAAATTGAGCTCCCATTTGACCCAGCAATACCACTCCTGAGAATATATCCCCGAGAGGCAAAAATGTATAGTCGAAGTGACATCTGCACTTGTTTGTTCATTGCAGCACTCTTTACAATAGCCAGAAACTGGAAGAAACCTGAATGCCCAAGAACAGATGACTGGTTAAAGAAACTTTGGTACATCTACACAATGGAGTACTATGTAGCTGTTAGAAAAGATGAAGTCATGAAATTTACATACAAGTGCTACAATATGGAAAGTATCATGCTAAGCGAAATGAGTCAGAAAGAGAGGGATAGACATAGAAAGATTGCATTCATCTGGGGGATATAAAGTAACAAAGTATGAGATTAATACCCAAAAATAGCTGAGATCAGCACCAGGAGGATTACTCCATAACTTAGAGGCCAGCAGGGTATCCTAGAGGAAAGGGCAGTTCAGATAGAGAAGGGAGCACCAAATAAAGGATGTTTGGAGGATCCTCCCAGGAGGGGAGATGCATGTCGAAAGTAGACTATGGACTGAACATGTTTGCCACTCAATGCCTCTTTTGCAGACCACAACACCCAAAAGGAGAGAGAGAACACAGGGGATTGCCCTGCCACAGAGACAGGGGGGATGGGGGGATGGGGGTGGGAGGGATATTATCCATGGTGGTGGAAAATGGGCACTGGTGGAGGGATGGGTATCTGATCATTGTATAATTGAAACCAAAGCACAAAAAATTGTTAATCTACAACTGTAAAAAAAAATAAAATAAAATAAATCAAAAATAAATAAATAAATAAATAAAAGTTTCTTTTAATTTAAACCCTCTGTGCTGCACCTGGATAGGTCTAACCACCACCTACTGCAATATTAGATTACATGCATTGGAAATGTCAGAAATGAAGCAAACACGCTGTCTGCTGCTCGCTGTAACCATAGATCACATGTTAAGAGAAAACTCTAGTGATGCCGCCTGTGGAACTCATTCATCTATCTCATGATTCTCCTTGACCCAGAGCCACACCAACTTCTCTTTAGTTATTCCTACATGCACTTTTGTCTATTGTTTCCTTTTCCTGCTAAGGCACTTCTCCCATTATCTGTCCTTTTTAAATATCTATATTTTACTTTATTAATCATTCAGTTGAAAATGAGGAAATTGAGGATTAGTTGAAATAAGGGCAATTCAATCCTTTACTGGTCTTTCGTGGCCGCACAATATTGTCAAGAATAGTTTTGGTCTACCAAAACTATCAAGAATCTATAATAACAAGACACTCCCACTCATTTTCCATAATTACCACACTGTAAAATCTAAGCATGCTGAAGGTTGTGTGTTCGCAGTTTCTCTGGACAGCTCTATCTGACCGGCTGTGTTCGGTGCTCTTGAGCCACTGTGTGTGGCCTGGATCAGGACGGCTGTTGGCTAAGAGCAGACAATGGAAGAAATGAGAGCCAGGCTGGTTGGTTTTAGTTGCTGTTTATTCCAATTCTCTTCACTCCTGTCTCTCCTCTTTCTCTCTTCTGTACCCCAACCTGGAACCCTTTCTCCCTCTCACTTTGATTCTGGATCTCTGGAGCCCAAGCCCCCTCCGATCTTACAATCTTAGTTTATATAGCGATCAGGTAGGGTGGTGACACAAAGGTGGGTTGAATATCAACAAATCAACAAAGAGAGGTAAGATCACTCCTCCAGGAGATTCACGAAATCACAAATCATCCTGTTATTCGTCGATTGCCTTGAGCAGGCCCCAGTAAGGTCTCCTTCATCCTAGCCCTGAGATTATATTCAAGGCTCTTTAGGAGAATGAGACCCATCATTGTTACTGGTATTTGGCATATTGGGTACGCCACGGGGAGTTTGCCAGACTCTGCCATGTGCGCAGGCTACATTCGGTAACCTGCCAGTTTGTCCAAAGTAGGAATGAGATAATAAGATGTCATAATAAGATGTCGCGTGGCCGCATTCGCGCCGGGAGCTGGTTTTCATAGTCTCTGAGTCTTGGCCACTGATGGGATTACACGGCGCCAGGGGGCCAGCTGGTGGGTGTGACCTCCGCCTACTGGAATTTGGAGGATCTGGGTGGAGGATACTCGGCCCAAATCCTAGTAGGCTTGGAGATCTCGGCCCCAGAACTCGCGTGACTTTGTCCCTCTGCCAGTACCTTCATGTGTGTGGAGAGTGGTCTCAGCATTGTGGTGGCTGGTCCTGGAGGTCTTTGGCTGCCGGAGCCCTGGTCGGGGCGGGGAGGAGATTAACTCAAGGATAAAATCTCATCTAAAGAGATTACTTCAGATTACTAGGAGATCTGCTCAAGGGTGGGATCCCAACAAGGGTGGATTCTTTCCTCAGCTAGTAACTACTTAAATAGTTGTAGTAAATCTACTTCTAATACTTCTAGCAATGTCATTCTGTATGAACACAGTAAGAGATATAAACTTACAATTTTGTTCTTACTGAGAACATCTCACTAGATATTCCGCAGTCCTCAGGCCAGGTTAGTCTTCCTAGCCCCAGCAGGGCCCTAGTTTCTTCATTACCTTTGGTTCATGACAGCATTTGTCTATGACCATGCCCTCAACTTATAGTTGAATATTGTGGCACTTGGGCCTGACCAATTTCAATGGCAGGGTAACTGACAACTAGTCCTGGGTCCATTCAGTCCCTCATCGGGACCCTGGTTTTGGGGTGCTATGAAATAAAGGCAACTGAGTCAAGAAAGCAGATGCCCAGCAGTAAATATTATTCAGACAATCAATTGCAAGGCAAACACCCAAGTTACAAATAAAGAAAAGAACAGGAGTGACTCAGAAGCACTGGGATGGGTGTGACCCAATAAACCTAAGCTCCCTGAGGAAGGACAAAACAGTGTTATCTTACATCACACCATATTTGATGGGGTTCAGACAGTAGGCAAAAAAATATAGAGGAAAAAAAACTATATATATATGTGTGTGTGTGTGTGTGTGTGTGTGTGTGTGTGTGTAGAAAGCCTGGCAAACTACCGAGAATATCCCACCAGCATGACAGAGCCTGGCAAGCTACCCATGGTGTATTTGATATGCCAAAAACAGTAAAAATAATGGACTCATTTCCCTGACCCTGAAAGAGCCTCTAATACAGCAGCATTAGAAAAGACGAGTAAGGAAAGCTGCTAAAATCTCAGGGCTGGGATGAATGAAGACCTTACTGGTGCCAGCTGGGTAAATTTCTAAGCAATGCCATGAAAGTTACAGTGATATTGTTCTTTCTAAGAAAAATCCAAAAAAAATATGCATTTCATAAGCTCACCCTCTTAAATTAATATACTAAGTATCCAATACCTGAGATAATTCCAGAACTGACTGCATGTTTTGGTTGAGAATTTAATACTGTACTAATTATTCAATGTTCTCTCTCACTTCTTTTATTTTTAATTTATTATTATTATTATTATTATTATTATTTTCTTTTTGGATCACACTCTGCTATGCACAGGTGTTACTCCTGGCTTTACACTCCGGAATTACTTCTGACAGTGCTCGGGGGACCATATAGGATGCTAGGAATTGAACCCTGGTAGGTCATGTGTCAGGCAAAGGCCCTACCTGCTGTACTATTACTCCAGCCCAATTTCTCACTTCTTTTAAAACCTTTATATTTTATATGACTTCAAGGGAAAATGTTACCACACCACGTGCACTACCTACGTGCCAATATTTATAATTTCTCTTGATGAGCAGAAGTTAATGGTTTGTTATATCCCAGTTACTTATTTTTGCTTTTACTATCACTGTTGTTGGAATAAAATCTCTAAAGACTTTACTTCACCAGAGAATGTTTTGTTTTCTTCAATGTACATCATGGGTTTCAATCTAACATTTAAGTTTTTAATCAGAAATCTATTTTGGGATTAATTTTTGTGAATTTGGTCTGAGATTTATAAATTTCATCTTTCTTTTGTTATTTCACTTTCTTAGTATCTCGTTTAAATATGCTTTCCTTTCCCCTCTCTGTGTTCTGGTATCTTGTGTGTTAAATGAACTATTTATGTATGTGTGGATTTATTTCCTGTCCTGTAATTTTTTCTATTGCCTTCTGTGTTTACCTCTATGCAAATACATTACATAATGCTAATATAATATAATGTTTATTTTACAATTGATTTGTAGCATATAGTTTAAATTTTAATTGTGTGATGTCTTCTTTTTTGTTTTTCATTACTGGGGCTTGATTTCTGTTAGCTATTTTCATCTTTACAGACAGTATTTAAGAAACTACTCAAAGCTAAAAATATACCTATTGGCTCTTACATACTTTTTATTCTTATTAAATTAAAATGAGGTTTTCATTATCTCTTTAGAGTGTATCAGCAGATACCAGACATGTACAATATATTTGATACATTTGAAATACCCAGTTCTCATATCTGCTGTGGCATTTTCCTTATCTGAGACAATTTCCAGAGTGTCTCTAATGAAGTCTTTTGATTGTGAATTGTCGTTGCCACATGATATGCATCATATATTCTTTTCATTTCATTTCGTTTCATCATCCTGTTATTCGTCAATTGCCTCGAGCAGGCCCCAGTAACGTCTCTTTCATCCTAACCCTGAGATTATATCCAAGGCTCTTTAGGAGAATGAGACCAATCATTGTTACTGGTATTGGGCATATTTGGTACGCCATGGGGAGTTTGCCAGACTCTGCCCTGTGGGCAGGCTACATTCGATAGCCTGCAAGTTTGTCCAAAGTAGGAATAAGATACTAAGATGTCATAAAAAGTTGTCCTGATAAGATGTTTCTCGTCCGCGAATGAGGTGGTTCCGGGAGCTGGATTTTATAGTCTCTGAGTCTTGGCCGTTGATGGGATTACACGGCGCCAGGGGGCCAGGTGGTGGGTGTGACCCCCGCCTACTGGAATTTGGAGGATCTGGGTGGATGATGCTCGACTCCAATCCGAGTAGGATTGGAGATCTTGGCCCCAGAACCCCCGTGGATTTGTCCCTCTGCCAGTACCTTCATGTGTGCGGAAAGTGGTCTCAGCATGGGGGTGGCTGGTCCTGGAGGTCTTCGGCTGCCGGAGCCCTGGTCGGGGTGGGGAGGAAAGCTCAACCCGCTCCCCTCCAACGGGCCCCGACGAGGAACATACATATACATATATATATATATATATATATATATATATATATATATATCATGGTTTTTTGTTTCTTTGTTCGCTTTTTGTTTGTTTGTTTGTTTTGGGGGTTACATCCGGTGATGCACAGGGGTTACTCCTGGCTCTGCACTCAGGAATTACTCCTGGTGGTACTCGGGGGACCATATGTGATGCTGTGAGTTGAACCCCGGTTGGCCGCGTGCAAGGCAAACACCCTACCCACTGTGCTATTGCTCCAGCCCCCATCATGATTTTCTTCCCGCTGATGAATAAACAGTCAGAGAAAGCAGCATCTTTGTTTCAGGCCACTGTTGATATCATATGTTTTGTTCAGGACTTCCAAGAAGATTTCTATGTGAAATTAGATCTGCAAGATATATCTACAAGATGGATGGGATTATCCATCTGATTATGGTGCAGATATGATACTTGAAAAGTAGATAGGAAAGTTAGAAAGACTGAATAGGAATAAGGTCTTAGACTGTAAATCAATCTTAAGCAAATTATGGCCAAAGGAGTGTTTAATCTTCCAGTCAGAGATCTCTGTTAGAGTGATATCTCCACCAAACAAGTAAGCTCCCAGATCCCTGATATTCTCAGTTATTGCTTGGCTAGTTCAAATAGAAGAATGAACTAACACATTCAGAGACAGATGAGGTAACTAGAACCAGTCATCAATGAGAGTCTTTATTATCAGAGCTTTCAGAGTCATACTTGAATGATTATACCTTGTAATACTTATACCTAGGCCAAACAGTCTTCCCAGTCATGCAATAAGTGCATAGGAGTAAAGATTTAGGAGGCTTACACTCACTTTATTGTTTAATATTACAATCATGTACTTTCTTAGTGTTTTTATAAACATTGAATCCCACCTTTTATTTTGCTTGGAATTGATGATTATGTATTTAATATTATATATTATCATAAAATTCATACATGCTATCATAAAATTAATGAAACTAGTCATTTTGTACTTTCTAGAGTAGGGTATTTCCACAGGAGAATTAAAATCCCAGTGGCATCTGGAGATCTGGATCAAGAATTTGAGTGCCTGCTTTGAATACATGAGGACTGGGTTCTATCCCCGGAGCTGTAACTCCCCAGCATTTCCAATAGTGCCCCCAGGCAGCTGGCTGAGAATTTTCCCTGAACACTAAATGATTTGGTCCAAAAATCAAAAAGCGAAAAATGAACTTCCTATCAGTTATCCCTATGAGTATATAAAACATGTTCTTTATCTATTATGACTTTGTATTCTATTTTATTACCTGTGGCAGAGCCTGGCAAGCTCCCCGTGGCATATTTGATATGCCAAAAACAGTAGCAAGTCTCACAATGAAGACATTACTGGTGCCTGCTCTAGCAAATCGATGAACAATGGGAGGACAGTGCTACAGTGTATACCAACTCATAAATTCTTTGGCTTTGGTTCTCATAGAAAATGAAATATATATGCTTATGTTTATAAACATAACTTAGATTCCATGAAATTTTAATAGTTTGCCACTTAATTTTGATAATTAATTTTCGCAGTGCCAATAACTAAAGCCAGTGCTTCACACATGTTAGGTTCAATTACTGAGTCACAGCTTCCGACCCCCGCTGAGTGTTAACTCAAACTCCCCAAATATGAAGTGTATACTGATTCCACTTTTCTCTGTTACAACTGGATTTTACTTGAATTCCATTTTTATCTTATAGGGCACCTTTGAAAATTTTGCCTTTACCTTAGACTATAAATTTTGATAAATTTAATTTGGTTTTATTCTTGAGATAATTTCTTTTATGTTTTATTTATTTTTGATCTTTGGGTTTCAATGCCTCCAATATAAACAATAAAATAATTTCCCAGACCATGGCTTAAAGTAACAAGTTTTCTGCTTCATTTCAGTGTGCATAATTCTGACAATCCCTGGCTTTCTAAAAGTAGAACTTTAGAATTAATATTTTTCTCTGAAGTTATTTTAACTTTACCTGACTTCTCTTAAACTATTACAAATATTAATTTAATGATACATTTCTTTTCTTATTATTTTAACATTATTTTTTTTTCCAAACCTTAATTGCTTTTTTCAACTTCCACTTTTAAAATTTTCATTTCTCAGAGTTATTTTTCTTCATTTCTGAAAGGCCGGAGTATTTTTTTTCAGTCTTTTTAAAAGTCTAAATAATTTCTTTTGTTTACATGTTTGTTTTGGTTTGCTTTGGGGGACGTACCTGGTGAGGTTCAGGACTTGCTCCTGGTTTTTCTTAGGGATCACTCCTTCGGGGGCTCAGGAGAGCATATGTGGTGCCAAGGATTGAACCTGAGTCCCTAAGGCAAGTGCCTTACAAGCCTCATTATTAAACCAATGCAAGTGCCTTGCCCCTTTCAATCTCTCTTGGCCCACTGTCTTTATTTTTTTACTTTTATAGTAATGGAGTTAGAGCTAGTCTCCCATTCCTACGAGTAAAAATAATGATTTCATCTCTATAATAATGTATCTATATATTTTATATTGATTAATGTGAAAATTTCAGTAAGATATTATTTAATCTATAGTTTAAATCTTTAAAGTTCACAAAGTCTTAGTTAATGAATAAACTAGAGCTACTTTGGAAGCAAGTGTGGGAAGTAAAATAGCATGCCTGCTGTGAAGCCTCTGAAAGCTTGGGCTAATAAACCTAAATTCTATAAACTCGACCATCTGGAGAACATGTGGTCCCACAGTTGCCCAGAGATTCCTGAACATGAGGCTGCACAAGTATCCTAATTCATTCACTCACGTGGTTTATCCAGGTTTGTAGGAACTTAATTATATAGCTCAGTTTTGCATCACTACAATTCTGTTTTCTGTTAGTAGGGATGCTACCTACTGTTTTTGTGTACAGGAAATATCCTTTTGTAAGACTTCATAATGCAAACAAAAATGCTAATAGATGTAAGGCAATGCAACATAGATTGATGAGAAATGAAGGCAAATAAAATCCCAGCTGCTCGTGATTTTGAAAGGAGCACCTAGGAAATCCTTGTGAGTTTCTCAGCTTCTAGAACTTGCTTCATGCTTGTTTTTGTTCACTGGATACTAAGCACGCAGGCTTTAAAGGGATCTAATTTCAGTGGCTGCAAATCTTTGCCAAAAGCTTATACTTATCTAGGTGGATATTTAGTCCTAAAATTTTATTTTAATATTTTCCTATCAATTTGTACCAGGTTTTGAGAAAAACAGAGATTAAGTTGATCCATTCGTACTCCTTTTAATCTGGTCTCATTTACAGTAGATATAACTAAAATTACTTATTGATCTATGGCATGCTGGTTTTATTATTTTAGCGCTCCAAGTCATTGAACATCTTCTGTTTTTATATGTCTTTGGACATTTATGTTGGTTTTTGGACAGTAAGGAGAATAAAATCTAGCTCATGTACAAGCATATGTTCTGGAGATGTGGGACCTGGATGGTCGTTAAAGAAACATTTGCAAGCTTGGTCCAAATGATCATTAGCAAAAAATCAATGAATTCCTAAATAAGTGATATTTTATTTTATCTATGAATTATGAAATGTATAAAATCATAATCATCTAGTAAAAATGCTCAAATGTGTATATATAACAGCTTCTAAATCCTTTACCAGAATATCAATTACAATTACTAGTAAGTTTAATGATCTGTTGATATATAGACATACTCAATTCTGTTCTGATACCTTAAATGAACAAAAACTAGATAAATATACATTCTTATCTCTTCAAGAAGTCTTAAAACCTTACCTTTATGAAATCAACATATAATTTATTCTATTATCTTCTCTATTTTTTCTCTTGAACTTCTATTTTAAAATATATATAATAATGTGATTACATTTAAAACTAGACGGTGATTTCAGCCAATGCAATCTAAATTTTTATAATATATTTTTCAATTGTAAGAAAGAAGTCATAATAACTGAAAGCTTGGAAAACTGGAGAAAATAGAACTTCAGCATAGACAAGGAGTTTTCAAGAGTCAAATTATGTTGAAGCTAAACTAAATGCATTTTTTAGTTACATAGCTACATACTTTTTCGTTTTCAGTTATATGTTTGCTTCAGTTACACGAAAACTAAAGATTTCTAAATAAATCATGGTGTTTATGTATTTGTGATAAAACAAAAATGGCAATGTTTTAAACTTGCAAGATGTCTGAGCTACAGTTCAAATTATCTCTATATGTAGAAACTTGTATCTAGAATTTAAAACTAGTACACAATAATTTTAGTAACAGTACTCTGTCTAAATGCTTTCATTACAGTTGAGTAAAATTCATTCAAAATTTATAATGAGGCCACATCAGCAAATATGAGGGCTGAAGTCCCCTCCAAGTGATGCTCAGGCCAGAGCTGTGGGCATTCTGGAGAGTCACAGGAGTTACACCTGGCCATGCTCAGAACACATCAGGTGGTGAGGATCAAAATCTGAGACTCACACGGACCTGTCAGGTGCTCTGCCTCTTAAATTGTTTCCCAGAGCTAACCCCAGCATTTATTGTCTCTGTATCTGGGGAATTCCAGAAAACAGCTCTCAAGCACTAAAAGATCCATTGCCATTTACTATCTATTCTTTGTTGCTTTATTTAATCTTTGTTTATTTTAGTTGGAGAGCTCATCTGGAGTTCCTCCACATTTATTTCTGGGTCTGTGTACAGGAATAACCCCTGACATTGCCCTGACCCTAGGGACAGAATGTGGTGCCTGGAATAAAAGCCAGGCCAGATGCCACAGCGAGGCAACTACCTTCCTTCTGTATTTTCTCTGCCCGCCATTGCCACCCCCCTTCCCAACTCACTTGCTCTTTTAATCAGAAATTGATTTCCATTCTCACATTTTAATCAGACTTCCTCCATGTCCAAATAATATGTTATCATTTTTTTTATAAAATTGTGCAAATTAGATGGATTTAATTAAGTGGATGATCAGGAGGATCATGGTTAACAAAATTAGTTCATGTCCTACAATAGTCTATGGAAATAGCTTAGGTTCAAAATTACTTAAATAAAATTTAATGAATTACTATCTACACTACTTCCACTACCCAGCCGTCGCCACACTCCAGGACGCTTTCTGGACCGGCGCGGCCGCTTTGCGGCCCCGTTACACATCATAAGACACTAAATACACATCTTCCGGAATTGTCGTACCGTATTTGATAGGGTTCAAATATGGTAACACCTACAAGGGTGATTAGAGGTCGCCCCAAAAGCTTCTATCCCTCTCGGAAAGACTGGCAAGCTACCGAGAGTATTCCGCCCGCACGGAAGAGCCTGGCAAGCTATCCGTTGTGTATTCGATATGCCAAAACCAGTAACTACAACTGGTCTCATTCACCTGACCCTGAACGCTTCACCGACATGGCAGCACTGAGAAGGATGAGAAAGGAGAGGCCGACAAAATCTCAAGGCCGACCTAGGCTGCCACAACGAAGGAAGACAAAAATGATCGTCTGTACTTTCAATGCACGTACGCTAGCATCACATGCATCCATGGAGGATCTGATGGTACAAGCGCGAATGATCAAGTACGAAATCATTGTTCTGACCGAGACAAGAAGGCACGAATCTCACCATGCCGTTTTCGACACTGGAGAAGAATTGTTCCTCGGAACATGCGATAAAAGAGGTGTTGGAGGCGTCGGTGTCCTTGTCAACACAAACTTGGCCAAGAGCATTGATTCATTCGAATGCCTAACAACCCGAATCGGACGTTTACATTTGAATAGATGTGGCTCACTGCCTGCAGTTTCTATTTTCATTGTCTATGCACCAACATCGCATTATGATGAAAGAGAAATCGAGAAGTTCTACATGGAGCTAGAGAAGATCTATAAAGAAGACCACACCTTCTACAAGATCATTGTTGGTGATTTTAATGCCAAGATAGGACCGAGAAGATCAGCTGAAGAACTTCACCTCGGGACCCATGGCCTAGAATGGAATGAACAGGGTGAGAGACTGTCTGAGTTCATCATGTCGAACAAGACCATTCATGGTAACTCACAGTTCCAGAAGGCAGAATCTAAACGATGGACATGGGAGTCTCCCGATGGACGATTCCACAATGAAATAGACCACATCATATTCAATCGACGGTTTTGCCTGACTGATGTTGCTGTTGTCCCAAAATTTCGAATGGGATCGGACCACCGTCTCCTTCGTGCAAAATTCTACTTCACCGAGCGGGGAGAAAGGGCTACAAAGTTCAAAAAGAGAATTCCCAGAATGACCACCAACTGGGAACTCTTTGGTACTATTGCAGCAACACGGGAAGATGCCATTGTTGACAACATTGACGAGGAATACGATCGACTGGTTCAGCACCTCCATGAATGTGCGAGGAACGCCAAGAAAGAGATAGCCACAAAAAATCGCCTATCTTCGAAAACTCTTGAGCTAATTCACCAGCGTGCTTTGGCGCATGCCTCAGGCAACCGCAAGCTAATGTCCGAGCTCGTAAAGCAGTGCAGAGATGCGATCAAGGAAGACCTCAAAGAGAGAAGAGCAGAAGTACTGGTAGATGCAGCAGAAGCCGGGAAAAGTATTCGTAACGCCCGCCTGTCCTTTGCCAACTACAAGACCAAGATGACTGCCCTCTGACGTCCTGATGGATCCATCACATCCTTCAGAACGTCAATGGAGAAGATTATCCATGACTTCTACTCAAATCTCTTCGATAGCCATGTCCACTTGCCGACATACCAAATTCCACAGGATGGATATGTCGTTCCCAATGTTCTCCCTTCCGAAATCCGACATGCCATTTCGTCGGTAAAGAAACAAACAGCACCTGGCCCAGAAAAGGTCAGACCTGAAAACCTGAAGAACCTGCCGTCAGTACTCATCAATACACTGGCTCGGCTCTTCACTCACTACCTGTCTGAATGCAAGTTTCCGTCCCAATGGAAAACCAGCAGGACCGTACTACTGTTCAAGAAGGGAGACATCCATGACATTGGCAACTATCTCCCGATCTGCCTATTGTCTGTCATCTATAAGTTGTTCACTTGAGTCATACTAAATAGGATTGGAAGAACACTAGATGAAGGACAACCATGCGAGCAAGTCGGGTTCCGCAAAGGATTCAGCACCATCGACCATATCCACACGATAACCAAGCTCATTGAGGTTTCTGGGGAGTTCAAGATGCCGCTCTGTTTAACGTTCATTGATTTAAAGAAGGCCTTTGATTCTGTTGAGACGGAAGCGGTCATTGAAGCCCTAGCCAATCAGGGCATTCAAGCCCAATACATCAGGATCCTCCGTGAGCTGTATTGCGGATTCACTACCAGGATCTCACCATTCTACAAAGAAGTGATCGTTGATGTTAAGAGAGGGGTGCGGCAGGGTGATACCATTTCACGGAAACTCTTCCGTGCCACCCTCGAGAACATCATGTGATGACTGGAATGGGAAGGAATGGGAGTGAAGATAGATGGTCGGCAACGACACCACCTCCACTTTGCTGATGACATTGTTTTAATAACACCAAACATCAGACAAGTGGCACAGATGCTGGCCGACTTTGACCGTGAGTGTGGAAAAGTAGGACTACAGCTGAATCTTACGAAGACAATGTTTATGAGAAACAGCCTCGTTCCTGACGCCCCATTCACTCTCAAAGGAACGACCATCTCCGAATGCAACAGATATGTGTACCTAGGTCGAGAGGTCAACTTGACAATTGACCTGGCACCCGAGCTGCGCAGGAGGAAGAGAGCGGCTTGGAATGCCTTCAAGAACGTCGAAGAAATAGCTATGAGGACGAAGAACCTCCGGCTCCGGGCACATCTCTTTGACTCCACTGTTCTTCCTGCATTAACATATGCCTCAGAGACCTGGGCCCTACGCAAACAAGATGAGAACGCTATTTAGGTCTCCCAAAGAAGAATAGAAAGAGCTATGCTTGGAATATCATATTTCACTCAAATGAGAGAAAGAATCCGGAGTTCTGACATCCGTCGACGATCAAGGATCAGGGACGCTGTCTCATTTGCCAAATTGTCGAAAATCAGATGGGCTGGTCACGTAATGTGATTTAAAGACGACCGCTGGACTAGAGCTGTTACTGACTGGATTCCACGGGATGTCAAAAGACTGCGTGGCCGCCCACCTACCAGATGGTCTGACTTCTTCGTCAAGAAGATCATGAATGATCGGTTTGAGGCCCTTCATGTTCCCGGAGCAAACAGATGCCATTGGGCTACACTAGCACGTGACAGGGACAAATGGAGACGTTACTGGCACCTGCTCAATCAAATCGACGACTAACTGGAAGTTAAGTGATTCTAAGTGAATTACTATAAATGGATGACTGTAAGAAATATGTTGTAATGCACAGTGAGCTTGAAACAATAAACATACATTTTCATATGTAAATCCCCCAGAATATAACAGGAGAGTTATAACAGGAACCCATTTTCCAAATATTTGTGGCCTAATTTCTTTGTGATGGTCTAAAGAGTATTTTTAAGTATATTTGTTGTTTTATTCTTTTGTTTCAGGGGAGTTAACACTTTTAGGGAAATAAACAAAGAATGTCAATTCCTGAAATTAGAACAAAATTGGTTATAAAAGAGAAAGACTATAAGGGATAGAACTGTTAACTCATGACAAATTCTGTTTCCCTTATGGAAAATAGTAAAGATGATGAGGATAGCTTGCATGAGTCTAAATATTATGGTTTTTATTTCTGCTAAGTCAACCAGAATAATCATGAATTTTTATTATAAAATTATAAGTTAATATTATAAAATTGTGGGCTGGAGCGATAGCACAGCGGTAGGGAGTTTGCCCTGTGTGCAGCCAGCCCGGCCAAGCCATGTTCAATTCCTCCGCCCCTTTCGGATATCCCAGAAGCTACCGAGAGTATCTCCCCCACACGGCACAGCCTGGCAAGCTCCTTGTGATGTATTTGTTATGCCAAATACAGTAACAACAAGTCTCACAATGGAGACGTTACTGGGCCTGCTTGAGCAAATCGATGAACAATGGGAGGACAGTGACAGTGATTATAAAATTGCATGAATTATTACTGGTTTATAAAACTGTTGTTTAATAAGGTAACTTCAATGATCTCTATAATGCCAGTTTTCCTCTTTTTTTAATTTATATTTTGTTTTGTTCACACTTGGCCATGGTCAGATTTTACTCCTGTCCCTGTGCTGAGGGATCACTTCTGGCAATTCTCAGCATTTCATAGGCAGTACTGCAATAGAATCAAGTTCTACTGAATGTAAAGAAAGCACCTTAAATTCTTTACTGTTTCTGGTCCTTCCACAGTATCCTCTATGGATGCAACATGTACTTTCTTTTTGGAAGTTAGAGTGCTCCCAAAATGTGCTCAGGAGGCCCCATGGATCCAACTGTGATTCTTGGTATTGAACCAGGCCATGGTTCAATACAGAGCCTGAAGAAAAGTGCTGCTCTGGCTGTGTGCTGCCAAAGGTCACCAAGTAGAGTTGGAGGTTCTCCAGAGCCACACCCTGTGGTGTTCAGAAACTTCTAACATTAAACCTGGCCGTGGTCAGGGATCATGTGCTTTTTCCCTGGACAGTGCATGCTTGAGCTGACGTATCTCCCAGACTATTGCAAGACTACGTTCTTGACTATTTATGACCGAGTTCAAAGCAATTCTTTCTCTTAGTATGGCATTTTCAGATAACTGTGTGATGATTTAATTAAAAACAGCTTTGGTTTCTTCATAATCAATAAGGTGCTCATTTTCATGGTTCTATAATCATTGAATAGTATATGCTTAAATCTCTCCTTTTTTCATGGAGTGCTACAACAGAATGTTCAGGTTTCAAATCTTTTTGTGGTTATGCTTTTCTTTGAACCTGAAAATTAATTAATATTGTGTTTTGAATAGTACTTAAATCATATTACTCATAAAAAGACTCTCAGAAAAGGTTGAGTTGAATCAAAGCAGCAAGAAATTTGTCATTATGGTGATACCCTCTATATTAGTTTGTAGCTTTATAGTTTTTGAATGATTTTATTTACTTTGAAATATTTTGTCTAGCACAGCAGTAGGGCATTTGCCTTGCACGCAGCCAACATGGCCGACCCGAGTTCGATTCCTCCGCCCCTCTCGGAGAGCCCGGCAAGCTACTGAGAGTATCTCGCCCGCACGGCAGAGCCTGGCAAGCTCCCCGTGACATATTCGATATGCCAAACACAGTAACAACAAAGTCTCCAATGGAGACATTACTGGGCCTGCTCGAGCATAATAACCAGTGAATTAGGGTCTTGTTGAATGGACATGTCTTATATTTTTATACTAGTTTATTATCTGTAATAATAATTATCAAGTTTTCTCCCTTCCACTTGGAACTTACTGGATAAAGAATGATTATTGAACAAATAAATTGTTTTGAAAACTCTTGATGTCTCATTTCTTTTTTTCTTTCTTTTTTTTTTTTTTTTGACTTTGGGCCATACAAGGCTGGTCTCAAGGTTTACTCCTGGCAAGGCTCAGAGGATCATATAGGATTCTGGAAAACAAACCCAGGTTGGCCACGTAAGGGAAGTGTTTTAACCACTGTATTATCCTATTACTCCAGCTTCTGTGTCTAATTTTTGGAATGTGTTTACTACCCCAGCATGCCACAGGTATGATCATCTTAAGAACACACATGTTTTAGAAAGCAAAGTACTACTGGGCCCAATAGAAAAGTATGCATAACTTAATTAAGTTCAATTCTTTATGCAGTCAAAAGGTACTATGAGGAAGTCTTGGGCTATTTTCTCATTTTGGAGCTAACATGACTCAAATGTAAATTTTCTTTCTTATTTAAATGGGCTGAAGCGATAGCACAGCGGGTAGGGCATTCGCCTTACAAGCGGCCAACATGGCCGACCCGAGTTCGATTCCTCCGCCCCTCTCGGAGAGCCCGGCAAGCTACCGAGAGTATTCGATATGCCAGACACAGTAACAACAAAGTCTCCAATGGAGACGTTACTGGGCCCGCTCGAGCAAATCGACGATCAACGGGAGGGCCTTTACCTTTACCTTACCTTATTTAAATTGTCACATCAATCTGGAGTGACCTGTGTGTGTGTGTGTGTGTGTGTGAGAGAGAGAGAGAGAGAGAGAGAGAGAAGTTAAATGAGGCCTACTGCCCCAGGTATCAGAAAACAGAATATCTCACTTGCTTTGCAGGAAGGTAAACATTTTGTTGCATTCCAGATACCAATGAAGACAAAGGCAGTGTTTACATCTACTTTTCAAAAGATCTATCTTTCAATCTCTTAATTTCAGGAATATTCATGCAGATAGAAGGGGGTCTTGAAACTTTAATTTTGTCTTTTTTGTGAAAAAGAAAAAAAAGGATGTCATTTTCAGATAAGATAAGCACCTAGAAGAAAATCAATATTTCGGAATAAAAAAAGCTATGATATAGTTTCTGTGAATTTTTCTCTTAAAAAATGCTTGTTGATTTCTTTAGTTTTCTTCTTGGCTACTAAAGGGAAATGGCAAGCAGAAATAAAATCAAAAATAGGCAAGTGTCTGCGTGTTCTTCTGTTTTATCTTCCTTCTTCAGAAACGTTTGTAACCTATTCATTCCTACTGTAAAACATTCCCTGCAAACTGAGCCTGAAAGAATTACTTTCATCTCATCCACCTTATCAATGTCCCCTACCTTCCCCTTCCTTCTCTCCTTGTCCTCCGTGTACAAAAGCCAGGTTTTGAAAACACAAATCTCCCTCATTTTCTTTTCTCCTCTTTGCTTATTTCTTTTAGGAATTCTTTTGCCACTCATTTTTCACATCTCCATGCCTTGTAACTTGCCTCTGGAGTTCTCCATTTGTAATTTAGATACAGATAAACCAAGAATCACAAAATTATCTTCCTCTATTCAGTTCCAGAATGTTTGGTGAATTATTGTATAAACCAGAAAGAATCTTTTAAATATTTTAATACTGGATGGAATGAATAGAAAATATGGGCAGGTTCATGACATACTCCTTTTCAAAATAAATGAGACAGATGATGTCTATTTTAGGTACATATCAGATGATACTTATGATTATTATTTTTCTTACATTGTAAGTGCGGAGGGTTCAAATTTAATCTCGAGTTTTAACAAATTATACAAAATTTTATTAAGTTTCTTTAAAGATTATATAGGGAGAGCAAAAGGGAAGATGGTTTGGCAACAGCAATGTGAACACAGGCCACTCTGCTTATAGAACTTTTAGTCAGCTGGTCTTAGTCTTACTGACTACTGAAGAAATGGTATTATTTATAGATATATGCAAATAAATATTTATTTTCATATATTAAAATAAATCTTTTATTTTCATATGCATATGTTACTTAAATGTATACACATATATGTATATTATATGTGTAATGATAAGTAAGAAAATGAATGTAATAAGAATAATGAAATTGTAATGTGAACTAAGAAAATATAATGAGGACTGGAAAACAGAAAACTGAATCTTATGCTAAATAAGAGAAGGGGGGAAGAAGCATTCGTTTTACTAGTCCCTCCGGGCCACCAGATTTACTGTAGTGTACTGGACCTGAAGAATTTATGGGAATGCCCGGAGACACCTGAAGATGGCACCAAATGGGCAGAATATACTGTCACTAACTGTTTCCCTTTTTTTTGGGGGGGGGTCACACCCGGCGATGCACAGGGATTACTCCTGGCTCATGTACTCAGGAAATACTCCTGGCGGTGCTTGGGGGCCATATGGGATGTTGGGAATCGAAATTGGGTCAGCCACATGCAAGACAAACGCCCTGCCCTCTGTGCTACCACTCCAGCCCCCTGCAGCCCCTTGACTGTTTTCCTTTGGGGGGCTGAGGGCCATAGGTATTATGCAGAAAAGAAGCTTTGATTGTTTGATCTTTACCAAACTATCTCTGTATCTCCTGTCTAACCCAATATGGATCCCTGAGACACACTAGGATATGAGAGTGACCAGTAGCAGGTCCTAGTGGGTCTTGGGGATCCATATTGGGTGCGAGGAATCAAACCCAGGTTTGCTGCATACAAGGCAAGCCCCCTACCCACTGCATTGTATCTCCCATCCCTTCCCAAATATTTACTTAAAAATACTGCTTTCTTTAAAATTTGAAAATGAACGTTTATCATATGCTAATTTTAATCGATTTTTAGATCTATGCTGTTTTGCAATATTTTTCCATGTTAAGATAAAGATATTTATATAAAAAACTTGTATCATATTTGTATTTCTTTCACGAGCTAGTTCCAATCAGTTGAAATTCACAGTAAAATTCAGGTCATTTTATTACCCTGCTTTCTTGTGTCTACTACTTATTATATTAAACCAGATACCATAAATAAATTTGATCTTTAGTGTTCTTTTCTGGACTAACTTCTCATATTTGATTTTCAGTTGGTTCTGTATTATGAGTTAAACAAAGCAAAAATCCTGCTCTCTAATATTGCAGTAACATATGGGAACTGCCCACGACAAGCATAATTTTGGGACTATGAGGAGAGCTATGCTATTCATTCTGAGCGCCAGTCTGTATTTAATAAAAAACTAAATGACCAGAGGTCCTGGATTTCTAGTGTAAAAAATACCCAGTGATAACAGAATACAGATAAAGTAGGGTGCAGTGCTTAGTGATAATGTGCTACTAACTTGAATCTTTCCCCTTTATCTGCCTTAAATTAATAGTTTGTTCTCTTTTCAGTTTTCTTTTTTATTCTTGTTTATTTCATTTTCTCTTTGAGAATCTAGAGGCTCACCATGCAAAGTGATGCACTCTACTACCAAGCTTCATGCCTTTTTATTTACTCTCAAGGGGGTCTCTTGAGTAGTACTTAAGAATCCATGAATCATTACTGGCATTACTTGGCCTGATGTTTTAGTGCTCGGTTTCATGCTGTGGTGCTGTTTGGGCCCAGTCAGTGATCCTGGGTTCATCTCAGCGGTGCACGGGATGACATGCTGTCCAAGGATTCAATTTTAGGACTTGGCACACTGCTTCTCCTTTAAACTATCTCCTCTCCACCTTATGATAAGTTTAGGTAAAAATATTGCATGATTAGCTATTTCTTCCAATTATCTAATTATTCAGTAATAAATGGATCTCATTTCCCTAACCCTGATTATGCAGAGTCGAGAAGGATATGGAAGGAGAAGCTGATAAAACACCAAGGCAGACATGGGCTGCCAAAACGCAGAAAAACAAAAATGATTGTCTGTACTTTTAATGCTCGTACGCTGGCATCTGCTGCATCCATTGAAGACCTTATGGTACAAGCACGAAAGATCAAGTACGACATCATTGGTCTGACCGAAACGAGAAGACATCAATCCAATCATGCTGTTTTCGACACTGGAGAAGAACTGTTCCTTGGAACATGTGATAAAAGAGGCGTCGGTGGTGTCGGTATCCTTGTCAACACAAACTTAGTCACAAGCATTGATTCATTTGAATGCCTAACAACCCGAATCGGACGATTACACTTGAATAAATGTGGCTCACTACCGGCAGTTTCTATCTTTGTTGTCTATGCACCAACATCCAGTTATGGTGAAAAAGAAACTGAGAAATTCTACATGGAGCTGGAGAAATTCTATAAAGAAGATCACACCTTCTACAAGATCATTGTCGGTGATTTTAATGCCAAGATAGGACCAAGAAGATCAGTCGATGAACTCCACATCGGAACCCATGGCCTGGAATGGAACGAACAGGGTGACAGACTGTCTGAATTCATCATGTCAACCAAAACCTTCCATGGTAACTCACAATTCCAAAAGGCTGAATCTAAACGTTGGACATGGGAGTCTCCCGATGGACGGTTCCACAATGAAATAGACCACATCATATTCAATCGGCGGTTTTGCCTAACCAATGTTGCTGTTGTCCCAAAATTCCAAACGGGATCAGACCACCGTCTTCTTCGTGCAAAATTCTACCTCACAGAACGAGGAGAAAAGAATGCAAGGTTTAAGAAGAAGACTCCCAGAACAACCACCAACTGGGAACTCTTTGGCTCTGTTGCAGCAACATGGGAAGATGCCGTCATTGACAACATTGATGAGGAATACGATCGAATGATTCAGCACCTCCATGATTGTGCAAGGAATGCCAAGAGAGAGATAACCACAAAAAACCGTCTTTCTTCGAACACTCTTGAACTTATTCACCAATGTGGCGTGGCACGTGCCTCAGGCAACCACAAGCAAACGTCCAAACTGGCAAAACAGTGCAGAAAAGCCATCAAGGATGACCTCAAAAACAGGAGAGCAGCAGTACTGGTAGATGCAGCAGAAGCTGGGAAAAACATTCGTAATGCCTGTCTGTCCTTCACCAACTACAAAACCAAGATGACTGCCCTCCGACATCATGATGGATCTATCACATCTTCCAGAAGGGCAATGGAGAAGATTATTCATGACTTCTACTCAGATCTCTTTAATAGCCACATCCACTTGCCCACATACCACATACCACATGATGGATATGTCGTTCCCAATGTTCTCCCTTCCGAAATCCAACATGCCATCTCGTCGGTAAAGAAACAAAAAGCACCTGGCCCAGACAAGATCAGACCTGAACACCTGAAGAACTTACCATCAGTACTCATCAATACATTAGCTCGACTCTTCACACGCTACCTGTCTGAATGCAAGGTTCCATCCCAATGGAAAACCAGCAAGACTGTACTACTATACAAGAAAGGAGACATCCACGACATTGGCAACTATCGCCCAATCTGCCTATTGTCTGTCATCTACAAACTATTCACTCGAGTCATCCTGAATAGGATTAGCAGAACACTAGATGAAGGACAACCATGTGAACAAGCTGGATTCCGAAAAGGATTCAGTACCATTGACCATATCCACACAATAACCAAGCTCATTGAGGTATCTAGGGAGTTTAAGATGCCGCTCTGTCTAACATTCATTGATTTAAAGAAGGCCTTTGATTCTGTTGAGATGGAAGCGGTCATGGAAGCCCTAGCCAATCAGGGCGTACAAACTCAATACATCAGGATCCTTCGTGAGCTCTATTGCGGATTCACCACCAAGATCTCACCATTCTACAAAGAAGTAATCATCCATATCAAGAGAGGAGTTCGGCAGGGTGATACCATTTCACCAAAACTCTTCAGTGCCACCCTCGAGAACATCATGCGACGACTAGAATGGGAAAACATGGGAGGGAAGATAGATGGTTGGCAACTACACCACCTCCGCTTTGCTGATGACATCGTTCTAATAACACCAAACATCAGCCAAGCGGCACAAATGCTTGCGGACTTTGACCATGAGTGTGGAAAGGTGGGACTACAGCTGAATCTTACGAAGACAATGTTTATGAGAAACAGCCTTGTTCCTGACGCTCCATTCGCTCTCAACGGAACCACCATCTCCGAATGCAACAGTTATATATACTTAGGTCGAGAAATCAACATGATGAATGACCTGGCACCTGAGTTACTCAGGAGGAAGAGAGCGGCTTGGAATGCCTTCAAGAGCATTGAAGAAATAACTAAAAGGACAAAGAACCTCCAGCTACGAGCACATCTCTTTGATTCCACTATTCTTCCTGCATTAACATATGCCTCAGAGACCTGGACCCTACGAAAACAGGATGAGAACACTATTCGGGTCTCTCAAAGAGGAATCGAAAGAACTATGCTTGGAATATCACGATTCACTCAAATGAGAGATAGAATCCGGAGTTCTGATCTTCGTCAACGCTCAAGAATCAGGGACGCTGTCTCATTTGCCAAGACATCAAAAATCAGATGGGCTGGACACATAATGAGGTTTACAGACAACCGCTGGACTCGAGCCATTACTGATTGGATTCCACGAGACATCAAAAGATCACGTGGACGCCCACCTATAAGATGGTCAGACTTCTTCGTCAAGACCCTAAATGATCGGTTTGAGGCTCTACATGTTCCTAAAACGAACAGATACCATTGGGCTACGCTAGCACACAACCGGGATGAATGGAGACGTTACTGGCACCCGCTCGAATAAATCGATGAATAACGGGGATTAAGTGATTCAGTGAAGTGATGACTACTTTTTTGCTTTGTTATTTGTGAATTTTTTTCTAAATAAAACATTTTTCCTAAAAGATTAAATTTTTCTCCCAAATATTTTGATATATTTTGTTTATAAATTTAAATTACTTTCAGAAGTATTTCAAATCACTTTTGGTTCTCTGAACCAAGGTATTTATATTAAAATTAAAATAACGTTTTGGTTCAAGATTACTGAATTACTGGTTTTATTTTATTTTATTAAAAATTGTCAGATCTCTTAAAAATTCATCAGTTTACTTTTTATTTTTCATAGATTACATTTCTGTATTTTATATATTTAAAATTAAGTTATATTTTTTATGATTGCAGTGTTTAGTGCATATTTTTTAACTTTTCATCTTCTTGCATTTTTTAACTTGCTATCTTATATATAAAGGACATCTTATGTTTAAAACATCCTAAGAAACTATTATATACCTGATCTATCTTGGAGTTAAATAGGAATGGTATTTTTAATTATTATGTATACTTTTTATATATTTAATATATTGTAGTTTGTATTTTGCAAAGCTTCCAACTGATGGTTTTCTGTGACTACATGTTATTATATATTATACTTTTACTGTGCATTAATCCAATTATTTGCTCTCTTATCTGTTTTTAATCGAATTTTATTTTTATAACCCTTTTAGGTAACAGTTGCTATTCTTTTGTTATGTTTGACTTCCCAGCATATTCTTTCATTCATCCTGCTAATGTTCATCATTTTGATAATTTTTGTTATATTTGTACCCAAGATGCGATTGAATTTTTCTTTGGTAAGCAGTTTGGCATAGATTGAGCACATAATTTTATTATTTGCATGAGAATTCTTATGTTATGAGTAATAGTCCTGCCCTTAGGGACTTAGTCCCAGCAGTTGATTTCAACTACCCAACCACCGCCACCCTCCAGGCCGCTTTGCACACACTTAGGCATAGCCTCATGCATGAGTGACGCCTCAGAATCCAGGTAATGCGGAATTTTCTGACCTTGGACTTTGGGCTCAATGAGACCTTAGAGCAGAGATCCTCTGCCTGCATACCCCAGTCTCCAGTGACCCAGGGGTCACACCCATAAGCCACCTCCTGCTGGTGCCAGAAAATCTCCTCATCAGCCACCGTCCAGAACTCACAGCTGCTTCACCCAGAAGGAAGCATAAAATGCAGCCCCCATAACCATGCCACCGGACTCCGCACCGGGCTGTTTTCTCTTGGGGTTCCCCAGAGGGAGGCGGGTGATTGCTTCCCATTCCAAGAGAACCAAGCCCAGGCAGCCGATCTCCACTACCCAACCACCACCATGCTCCAGGCCGCTTTTCACGTGCTCCTGTTGAGCCTCACATATGAGTGAACATATTCCTGGACACATCATAAGACACTCCCTACCTATTTGCCATAATTACCACACCATATTTGATGGGGTCCAGACAGCAGGCAACGAATGATAAAGGGAAATATATATATATATATATATATATATATATATATATATATATATATCGGAGAGCCCGGCAAGCTACCAAGAGTATCCTGCCTGCATGGCAGAGCCTGGCAAGCTACCCATGGCATATTTGATATGCCAAAAACAGTAACAATAACGGGGCTCATTCCCCTGACCTTGAAAGAGCCTCTAATGAGAGCATTGGGAAAGACGAGTAAGGAGAGGCTGCAAAAATCTCAGGACTGAGACAAATGGAGATGTTACTGGTGCCCACTCAAGTAAATCAATGCACAATGGGATGACGGTGATACAGTGATAGAGTGATGAGTAATATTAAATTCCTCACATCCACCTTTGCCTGCTCTCTTTCAACATCTATTTCACTGAATAGCACTGCTTATTAATCTTGCTGAGGATACCTATCTAAGTATCATCCCTCATATTTACCTTGGTTTTTGTATCTTTAAGAAAGGAATTAGGGGCTGGAGCAATAGCACAATGGGTAGAGCGTTTGCCTTGCATTAGGTCAACCTAGGTTCAATTCCCAGCATCACATATAGTTCCCTGAGCACCACCAGGGGTAATTCCTGCCTACGGAGCCAGGAGTAACCCCTGTGCATTGCCGGGTGTGACCCAAAATGGTAAATAAATAATAAATAGCACTGTAGCACTGTAGCACTGTCCTCTCATTGCTCATCAATTTGCTCAAGGGGGTCCAGTAACATCTCCATTGTAAGACTTGTTGTTACTATGTTTGGCACATTGAATATGTCATGGGAAGCTTGCCAGGCTTTGCTGTGTGAGCCAATAATCTTGGTAGCTTGCTGGGCTCTCAGAGAGGGGCAGAAGAATCAAACCTGGGTCAGCCACGCCAGCCTCATGCAAGGCAAACGCACTACCTGCTGTGCTATTGCTCCAGCCCAATAAATAAATAAAATAAAATAAACAAAAAGGAATTAGATAAATTACACGTATGCATGATATTCTTATGCAATTATCATTAAAGATATAATCTTTATTCAGAATTATTTTATAATTCATTAACTTTTTCTTAGGCAGAATCCAACATTTCAAATGAACAAAATAAAGCAAAGTGCTATTTTTACTCTAGCTGTTCTACCTAACTGCAATTGCTATTAACTCTTCTTCCATTTCCTTCAAGGAAAATTCCCAGAAATAAAGATATGCAATTATCTTCTAAGTTTCTTTTTATTTTTTGTAATGTCCAGATGACTTTTGACCTCATACGCTTAATCTCCCAATTTTTGTAGCCAGAAATAGAAAATAGAAATAAATTTGTCTTAAAGTCCTCGACTGTGACACATGGTCTTCATTAGTCAAAGGAAGCTGAAAAATCTTATTTTAACTTTAAACTTAATAAGACAAATGTCCATAATAAGCAGTGGGTTAAAAAATCTTTGGCTTTAGTTAGTGACAAGCATGGTATGTACTACTTACCTTGAGAATTACTTCAGCAATAAATACTTGTCAGGTATATCACACACACACACACACACACACACACACACACACACACACACACACACACTGTCCTCCCGTTGTTCATCAATTTGCTCGAGCGGGCCCAGTAATGTCTCCATTGTGAGACTTCTTGTTACTGTGTTTGGCATATTGAATACTCTCGGTAGCTTGCCAGGGTCTCCAAGAGGGGCAGAAGAATTGAACCCGGCTTGGTCAGGATGGCTACATGCAAGGCAAATGCCCTACCACTGTGCTAGTGTGCACGCGCACACGCACACACACACACACACACACAATACACACATAGAGTGTTATTTATTCAACTAATCTGAAGTTTACTTCCTTCTTTCCTCAATATTCTTTATCTTTATAATTTTTATATTTATTTATCTTTAGAATATGGCTTCACATATGATAAACAAGATTTCTTTTTGCTTTATTTCCATCTCTATAGATTTAGTTTCAATATGTGCCCTTCTTAAGATATTTCTTCTATCAATAAAAATAGAGTGAGAAAGAGAAAAAGACAGAGTCAGAAAAAGACAGAGAGAGACAGTCAGAGAGAGAGAGAGAGAGATTTTCTTATTACTGTAGTTAACTTTAGATTAAAAACCAGTCTTGAGGACTCTAAATTCTATATCATTGCTGTATCATTTTCTCTGACTATATATTTCTTATTTTATCTTTTATTTTGAATCAGACACATAACTGTCATAGATCTTCTGATAACTCAGTATGATCTTTTCAACCAAGATTATTAGCACTAACATTTTCATAATATGAAATATAATACATAAAAGTCTACAAAAATTAAGACATGAGATCTTTAAGAAGTAATCATTCTATCATATCTACCTAGAATGTCAACTTTTGTAAAACTTCAATGAATAATTTTAAGTTATTCATTATTCAGTATTAATGAATAATGCCATTTATATTATATATTCAGATCACATACATTTATCATATGTTAAACAAACTATCAATCAACAGAATTGTTTCTTTATTAATGTTTATGGGCAAGATAATATTTTAATATTATTTTAATTAATTTTAATTATTTCTTAATTTGCAAATGAGCAATTGTTCTATTTGAATCATTTGGGTCTCCATTTATATTTCACTTTACTTAATTATTTTCATTAGACTATTATTGTGTTATCACACAAGCTTTTGTATGCAACACTGAAAATCAGGATGTATATGTGCTATATGAAGTTCACTATTGAGAGTCAAATTTTATTCTTCACAATTTATTTGTTCCTTTTGTCTCAGTTTATCTGTACACATTGTTCTATCATTATTGTGACTTCTTAGTTGATCTTTTGATCAAAAAGCAATTTCAATCCCTCTCCTCCTACCCCGACATATGTGGTGTGTGTGTTTGCGTATGGGTGTCTCTGTGTGTGTATGAAGATGTATACATATATGGCAATACGACAATGATTTTCCATTATGTCATTTCACATAATCTCATAAAATAATAATTGTGTTTTCATTCATTCCTATTGCTTTCCCTTAGATATCCATAGTACGTATGTGGCCAAAGACAAGGTCACTTTTTCTCATTGCTGTTTCCCAGCTTTATCCAGTGCTTTACAGAGAGTATTCTATAATTAAATGCTGAATGGATGAAATAGTGAAGCTGTAATGAATATGGACTTATTTAATTAAAACAAAATTATTTTTAAAATTACAAAAATTGTAAATAATGTGTCATCTCACAAACTATTTTGCAGTTATGCAAATATGTATCTAGCACAGCGGGTAGGGCATTTGCCTTGCATGCAGCCAACCAGGGTTCGATTCCTCCACTCCTCCTGGAGAGTCTGGCAAGATACCAAGAGTATCCCACCCGCATGGCAGAGCCTGGCAAGCTCACCGTGGCATATTCAATATGCCAAAAACAGTAACAACAAATCTCACAATGGAGATGTTACTGGTGCCCGCTCGAGCATATCGATGAACAAGGGGAGGACAGTGCTACTTATTGTGAATAATTTTTTGCCAACACAAAATATATAATATTTCTATAGAAATAGAAACTCATATAACTTTGAAAAAACAAGCATTCACTCATATATGAGGCTGAGTTTTAGATGTGAAACCACCGTAAATATTTAAAAAAACATAAATTGCACTTCTGTTGTAACTGAAAATTTTTTTTATTTTTTGGGGGGTCACACCTGGGCTGGAGCGATAGCACAGAGGGTAGGGCATTTGACTTGCATGCGGCCAACCCTGGTTTAATTCCTCCGTCCCTCTCGGAGAGCCCAGCAAGCTACAGAGAGTATCCTGCCTAAACTGCAAAGCCTGGCAAGCTCCCCATGGCATATTCGATATGCCAAAAACAGTAACAAGTGTTGCAATGGAGATGTTACTGGTGCCTGCTTGAGCAAATCTATGAAAAACAGGACGACAGTTCTACATGCATGCATACATACATACACACATACATATGCATATATCTGCTCTTTATGATTCCAAATTTTATATATTTTATGCCAGGAAACATTTTATGCCAGAAAATAAATTTTATTTCACATAGATTGGAACAGAAACTCTTCTCTCAGAATCAACTAAAATTACAGATAAGGTATCGATAAAACCTTTTGAATTGATCAAGATCATAGCTATCAATCATAAGCTAAAATTATTCTACTAAATATGTTATTTTGATAACTGTGCTCAAATCATTTGATTAAAACATAGAGTACATATTCATCTTACATAATGTCTATTCAAAAAGAAAAATTTAAATGTAACAAATAGAGTAAAAACCGAAGCAAAAATACTCAAAATGCAAGTGCTCAGATAATTAACCCCAGGTTTTTCTTCTTGTTAGTGAAAAATCAATGAGTCTAATTTAAATGTATTATAATTTGAATATTACCCACAACAAAATGTTAGTAACAACTACTAATAACAATCACAATCATCCAGTTGTTCGTCGAATACCTCGAACAGGCACCAGTAATGTCTCCTTCTTCCTAGCCCTGAGATTTTAAAAGAGCCATATTCAATGCTCTTGCAGGGCTAGTAGAATGAGACCTATCATTGTCACTGGTATTTGGCACATTGAGTACGACATGGGAAGTTCTCCAAACTCTGCCATGCGGTCAGGATACTTTTGGTAGCCTGCCGGGTTCTCCAAGTAAAAATGAGATAATAAGATGTCATGCGGGCACGTGCTTCTGGGAGCTGGGTTTTATAGTCTCTGGGTCTTGGTCATTGATGGGAACTACCTGGTGCCAGCAGCAGCTGGTGGGTGTAACGCCTACCTACTGGAAGATGGGGGATCTGGGTGGAGAAGGCCCAATTCCAATCCGAGCAGGCTGGAGATCTCAGTCCCGGGACCCACATGCCTGGGCTCCTCTGCCGGTTTCTTCATGCATGAGGCTTGTCTGGACGTGTGGAGAGTGGTCTCAGCATGGCTGTGGCTGGTTCTGGAGGTCTTTTGCTGCTGGGGCTCTGATAGGGGCAGGGAGGAAAACTCAACCCGCCCCCCTCCAAGGGGCCCCATGAGGACAGCCAAGTGCAGGGTCAGGAGACTCTGCTAATTACTAATAACACTTATATATTTTTTATATTTATTTATTGAATCACTGTGGGAAAAATTACAAAACTTTCAGGTTTAAGTCTCGGTCATGCAATGATCAAACACATTTCCCTTCACCAGTACTTCTTTTTCACCACAAAGAACCCCAATGTACCCCCTCCCACCCCTCCCAATGCCTGTGAGGCAGATGAATTCTACTTAACACTATATCTACTTTAATTACATTCATTATTTCGACAAAAGATGCACCATTATTGTTTAGAGTTTACACCCAACAATCAGAACTGCTGAAAAGGCATTGTGAAATAATTTGTTTTCTACAGCTGGTTATGAGAACCATATGATGTCGTGCGGCCACATCACAAATTTTGGATTTCTGATATTTTACTTATTAAGCCTGGAGGTGTTTCTGCCAAGAACCAGATAATTACGAGATTGGTTTCTGTGGCTCCGGAGCTATGGCCGTGCTGGAGATCCTCTCGTGGGGGGCAACTCGTGACCTCAGTAGGGCGTGAAGGACGAGCCGGGAACACCCCCCTTCCCATGAGTTTTCAGTTGCCCTGTCACTGCCAGCTCATACCTGGCTTTCCAAAAAGCTCAGAGGCAGCCGCCATGAATAACAATTATATTTTATTACCTTTTCTATCAATTCTTTTTCCAAAATTATAATAATTATAATTTAAATGCACTTTGAAGATAAAATTTAAAAAATCAACTCATTGTCTACCATTTTGAGTTAACTTTTTGTTTTGCTTATTAAAAAATAATGATGAAAACTGAATTCCTTAGCCTCTCCTATATAGCCACACAGCTTCTCCTAGATCTACATTTTATATTCCAAGCTTTTGCTAGTCAATATTAAAGGTCTCCAATAAATGATCTCTTTGAAGTGGCATTGAAATATTAGTTTCCTGTAGTTGATAGTTTGAGTTATCGATGATGTATGTACTCATTTTACTCATTTATTTTACAATTTTATATAAATGTCATACTTGTGGATATGCATTTTTCAAAGTAAACACATAGATCCAAAATTAATAGTTAATATAGCTTGAGGCAAATTATCAAAATATTTTATAAGTGCTACAGCTGAACATTTTAATACATTTCGAAAATAAGTTAAACAATATCCCAAGAGTTCACTCTCAATTAAAGCTTAAAAATACACTAAGAGAGCATAAATTATAAATCAGTATTGCACGAAGCATGGTAGTATAATGTCATGGTTCTAAGAACAATAAAGCTTTAAATTTCCCTACAGGCTATTTTTGCCTATTTGGGTATGTTGCTCAAGTTATGCATTGCCTGAAGTAATATTTTCTCTATAAACAATACTTTCTAAACAAATTGATGTTCTGTACCACAAGTTAGGATTTGATTACTGAAAATGTGTATATAATGCAAAGCTAATTATAAAACCCCCAAATTGAAATGTACTTTTTTTAGGGATTTAAATGATTTCCACCTAGGGAGAGAACTTTCAAAATACACAGAGCTAGCAGGATGCTTCTGCTACTAAACAGCAAATAGTTGAAGCCAAATAACACATTTTAATCCTTTTCATTTTCCCCAACAATTCTATGAAGCTTTAGAGAAATCAAAAATAGTACTTAGGACAATATTCTACATAATGCTTACCTCTAGATGAAGATTCAATTGCTTTTTTATAAAAAATTATATACAGAGAGAGTGTACTTCTAATTAGTGTTTCTATAATTAGCATCTCATTTGGTCACTTCTGAGCAATATTAACATGAACATTTCATTTGCCATTTTGTTTCCACAGGAATTTCCAGCCATGGTAAATGACTTCCTTGGAACCACAATTTGGATTAAAGACAAATGTCATAATATGTTTTTGCAGTAGTCAGAATGCCTTTTACATTTCATAAATAAATCACTGTACATTCTTTGTTCTTTAAGTTGTTTGCTTTATTATCCTGTACATGAGAATCATCTTACTGTTATTTGTTATGAAATGATTCGTAGTATTTCTCACAAATATAATCTTTATCTTGTATGACAGGAAATTCATATTCTAATAAAAATGTTCACTCTCTCTAAAAGGCTTAAGTTTATTTAAAAAATTTTCTAGTTATTCTATGTAGTCATGAATACAGAATAAGAAAAAAATAGTACTTATAGATATTATAGTACAGAGAAAATTTCAAAGAGATCTGCTCTGTATGTTGAAGTTTGTTTTAGTATACAAGAGTCTGATAGTCTCACAAACTTTATATCGATGACTTTTTTTTGTGCCACAATTTTCTAACAAAATATTTAAACCCTTTTCTAGAATTGTTTACTCAAAAATACCCGGTTTAATTACTGGCACATGGTGTTGTTCACTACATAAAGCTTTATTTATTTTAAAATAATAAAAATAACAGATATTCCTTAGCTGTAACATTTCTAAGACTGCAGGAATGAATAGAGAAGAAAATATCAAATATTATAAAATTATAATCAGAAAAAAATTTTAGTAATTATGTCATAAAGAGCCAGTTAGAAAAAAATAAAAATCTAACAAATTAGCTTACATTTGAGAAAATGACTAAAAAATTAATATAGTACTCTTGCAGGTCCATTTTTTAAATTTTATTGATCCAACTTTTTCAGTTCATTCAATGTTAAGATGAGCTTCACTTGTGTAAGACAACAATTGAAAAGCCAATTACATCTAAGAGGTTCCTAGGGAACAGACACTCTATGGTAGAACAGTTATCTAAAAAATGCAGGGATAACTCAATACGAAAGACTGACTTTATCCAAAAGGAAAGAGCTTACATTGAGAAATAGCCTAATGACTCTGAGTCTCCTGAAAATGAATATTTTCACCCATTGATCTTTAGTCCCCTTGCTTATTTCTGTATCTTAAATGAAAGGTTCATTTTAATCATATATATCCTATATATAAAAATAATTCTTTTTGAACCTGATTTTAAAAGGTCTGAGCATGATTATAATCGTGTTTTTATGTTCTTATTTTTAGGAATCTGAATCTCCCAAAAGTGTTTCAGAGGGTCTGCCACACAAGGACTTTTTGCAGTGGTGAAATTAAATTATTTTAAATAGAGTTCAGCGCTTTCAGGGAGCTTTCTTTGTACTAGTTTGGTCCAAAATGCATTGTTCCTCTGGAACTTCCAGAAGCACTGTGATCTCTATTATACTCATCTGTTCTTTTGCACTGAAGAAATCCACAAAAGATAAATATCTATGTTATCTAGAAAAATCATGAAACTATTGACTGCAAAATAGAACATGGTTCCTAAGAGGGAGATGACTATAATTCTGGAACTGGGTCAAAAGATGTTTTCTAAGTATCTGATTCTGAGCAATACAATTTGGCAAAATGGTATATGGAATAGAATAAAACAAAAGTACAATGATACAACATTTTAATAGAGAGAAGAGAAATTATTTCTCCTGGAACTATCTATTCCAGCACAATTAAACTCACTTCAAGTGAAAATAGATATAAGTGCATAGAGAGAAATGTGAATTTTTTCTTTCAGCTTCTGAAAGGAAAGAATGAGGTTCAACTCTGAATAAATCCTTAAATAATTGTTTTAATCATGCCTGGTTTCTGCTGAGGATAAAAACATCTTTTTTAAAAGAGTGTCTGTTAATTTTATCCAGTAATTCTCTCAGTTTTCTCTGCAGAACAATATGAGAGAGGTGGTGTTGGTTGTGTGTGTGTGTCTGTGTGCATGTGTGTGTGTGTGTGTGTCTGTGTCTGTGTGCTTCTGTTTAATACTGTCAATCCTACTCCTGATATCCTGCTTATCATACATCACTACAAAGAGTTGATGATAACCGGTGCAGACAGAGAGCAATTTTGAGCAGGAACAAACTGGTTCCAATAAGCCATTGATGTTACCTTGGTATACTTTATGTTTCTAGTTTTATTATATCTATTACTATAAAGACCAAATGTTTTCCATGTAAAGAGGCATCCTTCAAGATTTAAATGTAGCATCATTAATATTTAGAATTGCAAATAAAAAATTCATGCCTTTGTAGCTTGAAAATAAAATGTCAGAAAGAAAAACTTATCACTTCTAATATAAGATCCTGCTTTTAGAGATTAGAGAGACAAACTAAATTAAGTATAATGTAAAAATCCTGACTGTAAATAATAGCATTTATCTTATATATCTGTCCAGATCTCAAGTATTTAATGGAGATTTATTCAATTTATCCATGTTTGCTATTCAAATAACATATTCACAGATACCATAAAGAAAAATAAAACCCAATGCTTGGATTGAGTTTGCAGAACTGAAGGATGGGGGCAAGGTGAGGAGGGTGATGAAGACTCCAGTGGAGAATGACAGAAGTATATTGATACTTTTCAGTATTCGCTCTTGCAACATCAATTGAGAAAGAAATTGAACCCCTAAAATATAGACACTCATGAGAATTATCACCTTAATTAAAACAAAAAATGTATTTCCCAGCTAAAAATAAAAATAGGCATAATTATAATACAAAACAACAAATGTGCTTGTCTATTATTGACTATTATAAAAAAAAGTCTGAATGTGCATTTTTGTATATATGAATAAGTGATTTTTATTTCAGTACATTCATTATCTCTTTCCAAAAGTACTTCATTTCCTGTATAATTACAACAGGTTTCATGTCATTTTGTTTGCACTAAAAGTAGATCGTGACCAGTGTATGAAAAGTTTTCCTTTAATTGTGTTGAAATTACTAAAATACAGGCTGAGGCAATTATACGGTTTCAATGACTATGTCATGAAGTGTGGTAAGTCAGTCTGAACAAGGCTTGCCTTCATAATCAAAATGATATGAATACAGTTGAATTGAGGCGCCTGATAAGATTTTCAACCTACGACTGTGTACTGATTAAGTTGCTATACTAGTTTGACAATAGAAATTTATGCAAAGAGCCCTAAAGAATGTTTCTTTATTGTATCTTAAGGCCCTCCAGAATATTCCTTAGATTCAAAGGACAATATATTTTCATTGACAAGTTAAGAATGCAATAAAACTGGGCAGACATATATTTTCACCTTAGAAAAATGATCTTACTCTACAGACGAGTGTACTGACATCATTCTATCTGTGACCAGATTGCTAGTTATCCTGTCACTCTTTCTTTTGTTCTTCTGGATCCTATTTTTGTTTTAAATTACTAATGGGACATAGCACTATGTAAAGCTTTAGGTGTTTGTAATTATATATCAGTGTCTTTTACTGTTACTGTCACTATCACTGTCCTCCCCTTGTTCATTGATTTGCTCGAGTGGGCCCAGTAACATCTCCATTTTGAGACTTGTTGTTAATGTGTTTGGCATATAAAATACGTCACGAGTAGCTTGCCAGGCTTTGCCGTGTGGGCAAGATACTCTCGGTAGCTTGCTGGGCTCTCCGAGAGGGGCAGAGGAATCGAACCCAGCTCAACCAGGCTGGCTGGGCGCAAGGCAAACCCCCTACCGCTCTGCTATTGCTTCAGCCCAGTGTCTTGTACATTTTTCATTAATTTATGAACAAAAGTAGTATCCTTTCTTTTATGATGCAGTTGAACACTGAATAACATCACCTTTTTGATTGAGACTTAAAATCCATGACACATATTTAAATATAAGATATTTACTCTGCATTGGAGCCAAGCAAAACTTTTTCATTCTCTACATGCTACTTACACAATAATGACTATTTTAAAGTATGACAATGCTAAAAATTGTTGTATTTTTTAATATTTCACTCTTAAGAAGAATGTGTTCTGCCATTTGTAAAGAAATTCATATGTGTATACATGTAGTTAAAAAGATTCCTTAGAATAGAAAAATTATATATAGAAAAATTGTATTTTAAAAGGATAACACTGTTTTGTCCTTCCTCAGGTAGCTTAGGTTTATGGGGCCACACCCATTCCAGTGCTCCGGAGTCACTCCCATTTCTCTGTTTATCTGTAAGCTCTTCTCTGTGCTCTTCTCCCCAGCCAGTTAATCACCTTTTCCCCCTAATCATATTCTGTTAGGTTGTAAGATCAGATCCTTCTAAGGACACTAAACTTGTATTGTACATTATGTCTTTTGTATAGTTTACCTTAGAGCAATGTCCTTTTTGTATCAACACAGGAATATAGTTAATATTATGCTTTGTAACTTGGGAGTCGATTGATTCTGAATAATATTTACTCCTGGGAATCTGCTTTCCTGACTCAGTTGCTCTTAGTTTCCAGCACCCCAAAAGCAGGGTCCTGAGGAGGGACTGAATGGACCCATGGTAAGCTGTGAGCTACCCTGGCATCAAAATGGGCCAGACCAATGTGCCACGATATTCAACTATAAGTTGAGGTCATGATCATGGACAAATGCTGTCGTGATCCAAAAGTAAGTAACGACGAAACTAGGACCCTGCTCGGGCCAGTAAGACTAACCTGGCCTGAGGACTGTGGAATGTATAGTGAGATGTTCTCAGGAAGAACCAAACTGTAACTTTATATCTCTTACTGTGCTCATACAGAATGACATTGCTAGAAATATTAGAAGTAGATTTACTACAACTATTTAGGTAGATTACTAGCTGAGGAAAGAACACACCCTTGTTGGGATCCCACCCTTGAGCAGATCTCCTAGTAATCTGGGGTGATCTCTTTAAATGAGATTTTATCCTTGAGTTAATCTCCAGAAGGAGTTGCCTTGCCTCTCTTTGTTGATTTGTTAATGTTCAACCCACCTTTGTGTCACTGCCTTATGTGATTGCTATATAAACTAAGACTGTAAGCTTGGAGAGCAGAGTCAGAAGTGAGAAGCCTCTGGTTGCAGAGATCCAGAGTCAGAGCCATAAGGAAAAAGGGTTCCAGATTGGGGCCTAGGAGAGAAGGAGGCAGAGGATAGAGAGCAGTGAAGAGGATTCGAATAAACTACAATTGATATCGACCAGCCTGGCCCTTGTTTTTTCCTTCGTCTGCCCTTGGCCGACAGCCATCCTGATCCAGGCCACACACAGTGGCTTAAGAGTGAACGCTGGCGGTGAGTCAGAGCTGTCCAGAGAGCCCGTGAACACACAACCTTCAGCGTGATAAGATTTTACAGCCATTATTGAATAGAATGCCCTAAAGGTGTTAGTACAACACATCTCATCTATAGAATACATGTTTTGTGTAGCCTTGCCATTTCTTAACAATTTCTGTAATTTTTGTGATATGCTTAGATTATTCACATCACTATTTTATAATGAATGCTTATTTACTTAGAATGCTTGTAATTAGTTCTAAATTATTATTCTTTTGCTTTTCATTTAATACCTTAGTTTTTATTCATTTGTTCATTTCTCTAATGTATTTGTTTTTGGTGGAGGTTAGAGTTTGGGCAATTCATGGCTCTGTGCTGAAGAGCTTCTTACAGCTGTGCTCAAAGTACCAGGTATTTTTGGTAATGAAGTCCATCCCTCTCATATGCAAAGCATGCTCTCAGCCATTTTGGCTGTTATAGTCTCAATTTCCCCCCAAATAACTTGTTATATTTAAATATATTAAATATAAATAAAAATTAAAATTAATACATTTTGTGATGTTTTAACCTTATCACTTTTTAATAGTTGATTTTGAAATTGTCACATGAATTTCATTCTGGTTACAATCAATACCAAAAGAAATATAGAAACGTATAATATTTAAGCTCCTCTATATAACAGCTTCTTATATATCTGTAAGCTCATATGATATATATATATATATATATGTGTGTGAGTGTGTGTGTGTGTGTGTGTGTGTGTGTGTGTGTGTGTGTGTGTGTAAATAATACAGAGAGGTGCTATGGAAATTTTCAACTGGAGCTCTGATTTTCTTTTTAAAGATCAATGATTATAAAACATTCACAATACATTGCACTTAGCTAAATTTTCACATTGTTATAATCATTGATTAGTTTCATTTTGTCAACCTTTATTTCCCTTCAGTGTATAAAATTTATTTGCGTTGGCAATCCTTTTGAGAAGATTATTTTGGAAATAAACTGTGCTATATTTTCTTGATTTTAAATGGACTATTTCACCCTCATTCCTAAATTTGATTTGTTCTTACTCAGCTTCTAATAACAAGAACAACAGAAAAAAAACATTTGAAGTATTAAAAACTACTGCAGACGGTGTTCTTTTTTCTATAGTTCCCGAACAGAAATAGTCTTTTAACTCATTTTTCCCTTTAAACTTTGTATCATTTTACTTTACCTACTTTCAGGATTTTATTTTTTACCTGAGTCTTTCACCAAATTATCATTATGTATCTGATCATGACATTTTTGGGATTAATTTAATCTGAAATTCTTTGAACTTCTTGAATCTGTCACTTTGTACCTTCTGTAAAATTCAGACTTTTTTCGATATTTATAAAGTGTATTTATAATTGATACAAATTAGAAGCTACTAGGATCTCCTTCAATAAGTAGAGAAATGCAAGCTACCCATGACATATTTGATATGCCAAACACAGTAACAACAAGTCTCACAATGGAGATGTTACTGGGCCCACTTTAGCAAATTGATGAACAACGGGATGACAGTGCTACAGTGCTACCTCCTTATAATACATGTCTAAACCTGCAAAATGGGCAATGCATATTTGAACCATTATATAAATTATTTTATTTTCTGCTGATGTTTCCATGCCAGTGGTCGTTTCCTAAAGCAGCAATACTTTAATTCAGGAGGAAATGGAGAAACCCTAAGGAGTGAAAGAAGTGTCAGATGCAAGTGGAGGTGATTTGTATTTTTTCTGTTTATTCATTTTAAGAAGATATATTTCTGGGAGTGAGGAATACTGAATAATTTTTTTCCTGATGTAAGAACATCTGTTTCAAATGTACCCCAACCACTATGGTGGGAGCAGTTATGAATGCTGGGAAGCAAGTGGTCTATGGGAAATCTGTATGGTTTCCTTTCAACTTAATTTTCAATTGTAAAGTTCAATTTATGTTTGTATTTAAAATATTTTGGAAGTTTATCACAGCCAAATGAATGTGTCTACAATTGTGTTACATTTATGATCTTAATGTACATTTATCTCACTTACCACCATGGGTGGGAAACTAGGGCCATTGGTGGTGAAAGAGGTACACTGATGAAGAGACCAATATTGGAGCTATGTATCACCAAAATGAACAGCTTTGTCACTGTGTATCTAATGTTGATTTAAGTTAAAAAAAAACTGAAAGAAAAAGAAAGAAAGGTTACAATCTTCCATCTAGTATTGCCTTTCAGAGATCTTTATCCAGTTCTGTGAACCAGACAAGCATGAGGTTCCTTAAAGTATTTAATTAATGATCAACTTTTGTGGTTCATTCTATGATGTGTTTAGGTTCTAGAAGAATAGAACACAAAATATTCAAAACCAGGGCTACCCTGGGATAGCTCAAAGAACTAGTTTGTGGTGGCATATGTGAGGTCCTGGAGCTTGATCTCTTGCACTGTGTCTCTCCCCAAAACTTCCAGTGTGACATTGGGGGGACCCAGATCCACTGTACCAAAGAGCAACATGTCACCAACCCCAATATTAAGTCGCTGACCTGTACAGTCAGTTACATATCATCTGCAGTGGCCTTGGGACCTTTTGTACTGCTTGGAAGCATCCCTTGGCAAATTATTGGGAACATGGTATGGGAAGTATTGCTTAGATTTTATTTTTCCCATTCTGCTGCTATCTGCATTACAGGGTTTTCAAAGAGCTGGTAAATAAATTCGTTCTTGGTTAAGATTATAGTATCTTTTTCTGGGAAAGACTGAACCTACCTTCAATTTTTTCTGGAACCAAACATTGACTTAGTTCACATCATGAACAGAAAACATATATCCTTTATATATTTCTCTTAGGAAAAATATAGATGAAAAATACTTTTAGTATATCATTGACTATCACTGTTTCTACAACTCTAAATGTCAGTATAGATGATTTATTATGTAATTTATATTCTTTATCATGTTAGCTATTCAATTTTTCAGAGCTAATAAATGATAGTTACTAGTGAGCTATGTGGTAATATGGTAGTTGAAATCCCAGGAATTAATTTCAAATGAATGAGCATAAAAAATGTTTAACCCTTGAACTTGGAATAACTTCCCTACTAATCTGTTCATTTGCTTTAAATATTATGCTGCTGTTATTTCAATGAAAAGTCTAACATTCCTAAAATACCAACTTTGATCTTCAAAAATTGCCCACTTCTCTGAATTATAAGAAAATTCATCATTTTAAATTGTACTTTCAATTTCAAGTGAGAGGAGCGATAGATAGCACAGCGGTAGGATATTTGCCTTGTGTGCAGCCAGCCTGGCCGAGCTGGGTTCGATTCCTCCACCCTTCTCGGGAGCCCAGCAAACTAGCGAGAGTATCTCACCCATAGGGCAAAGCCTGGTAAGCTACCCATGATGTATTCCATATGCCAAACACAGTAACAACAAGTCTCGAAATGGAGAGGTTACTGGGCCCGCTTAAGCAAATTGATAAACAAGGAGAGGACAGTATTTTTTTGTTTGTTTGCTTTGTTTTTTCAAGTGTAATATTAAATGATAATATGTAGAAATATGCCTTGCCATTTATAGCATTAAGAATTATTTACATAGGAAAATAATGGAGAATTTTTTAACCAATTATAATAAATTTAATAAGATATTCCATGAATATACCAATTATAATCATTGTATCCTTTTGGTAATAAAGTTTCATACTGGGCTATATAAATAACACAGAGAACAGGAATAACATTTTTAACAATTATATCATAATTTTATTTTAAAAAATATTTGAATTTTCACCCCAAAATGTTGAACTTTAGTAATTTTGAAACTCTATGAGCTTTTACAAAGTTTGGGAGATAACTCTAAGTGGCAGAGCAACTAATGCTTACCACAAGACCTCAGAACCATATGCCGTAACGCCCCCTCCCAAACATCACCAGTTAACATTTCACTCCGCACAGAGTACTAACCTAACTTGCCCCTATTCAAAAGTAAAACAATGCTGTCAACCCCAGTCTGATCTCCATCACTGCATATGGTGCCAAGAGTGTTTTTAGGAGCAATATCTAATCAGAGTCAGGATTAAACCCTGAGCAACAATCAGTGTGGCCCAAACATCCCATTCTCAAAAGAAAATAACCTATGAGATTGCCTTAATGTATACATATATTTAATGAATAATATATGTGAACATGTGCATATATATGTTAAGTGAAATATAGTCAAGGGTACTTTTTAATGCATCCTTCTGAAGTAAGTATATTAGTTTCCTAAGATTTATAAAATGTTTGTATTTCTTTTCTATATAAATAGATTCTTTTATGCATCTACAAGCAAATTTATGTTTCAAAGAATATTCTAGTTTTGAGATCAGAGCAGTAGTTCGAAGGCTAATGCACATGTTTGAGGCCTAAGTTTGATCAATCCTAATGCAACATGTTCCCCCGAGCACTATCAGGAGCAATTCCTGAGTACCATGCAGGAGTAGCCATTTTCGACCCCCAAGCGTAACCCAAAAAACAAAACAAATTCCTATTTTTGGTGACAATATTTGTGGGAAGCTGACCTCCATGACCCTCCGACCTGGCAGATGCATGTCCAGTACTGTAACTATCTTGGTCCCTCTTACTCAAATCCGGAGCTACGTAAAGATATCTCCGGGCAACATCTGCTATTGCTTCTCCTTGTGACTGAAGGTATTCAACAATGTAAAGATCCTGTGACATCTTTAACCATATATGGACAAGACCCTTTTGTGTAACTACCTCATGCCTGGTATGTGAAACATATAGACTTTGTAACTTTCCTAACCATATATGGACATGACCTAGTGATGTATGCATAGTTTCCTGTGTCGAAAGGTATATAATACCCCTGCTGCCCTGAATAAAGTCCTGTCCTGTCCCTTTTTCTTTCTGCTTCTAAACTGCATTATGTCTCTTGTGTTTTGTGTGCATTTGGTCGATCTCTCCTTGCACCTAAGGACCCTGGAGCCACTTCCGTGAGCCGGAGGAGTGGTCTGGCGGGGGGCCCCCCCCACAAATATTCATATTGTTTTGTATTATTACTTCATTTATTTGGTCATAGACCTTAAAATACTTTGTTTTATAGAATTCCTATGTACTTGCAATTATTTACAATCAATCTTATATTAATTAATTAATTAATTAATTAAATCCAATCCATCTAAACAGTTTCCTTGGGGCACACAGTTTGATGCACAGTACAAATATGTTGTCATAATGAGCAAATCCCCACTGAACTCTTTTTGTATAATTCTATAAATTTGTTCTTGATTAATGTATCTTCCAGATATTAAAACTCCATTACTTCGGAATTTAAAAACAAGTCTTAAAGACATGCAAGGCTGTATTTAGAAGTGTTCTTTTTTCTGACATCAGAATGATCCAGATGATCTATTAGAATTTTTCTATGCTTCTTTTTTAAAATATTGCTCGGGGCCATTGAGATGACTTTAAATTCATCCTGCTGAGAAGCTAAGCAGAAAGGATTAATATAGGGTATGTTCTTGCATTTATAAGAGCTAAACTAGGTTGTTTAGAATCAGAACACAGCAAGTCGGAAGGTACATCTAGCAATGACTTTAACGGATTATTACCCAATTTTAAAGAGGAGAAAAAATATGTCCTCCAGTAATTTTATTCATTCAAATGTAATCGGAATGCTATGAAATAGATCCATGAGGCACCTTCACATGAGTAATTATTTAGTTTCTCTGTTACCAAAAGAACTGGTTGGAGGAGCAGTGGTTAAATGATTTTGTCTCTATTATCTAAATTTATATTAAATTTTCACCATAAAATTTGATCTTTGATGGGAACTGCTGTGATAAAAATATGAAACAAGGAGGCCCCTCCTCAAGTTCGTTTTCTTTTTAACACTTTTGTAAATGAGAACTACTTAAATGTACCAGAGAATCACAATTACCTGCAGGGCAATTCGAGCTTTGGCTGCAGCAGCAGAAAGAATTGCCTTTTTAAAGCTTATCCTTTGTTTCCCTGGGGTGAGTTTTATTATTCCCCATTATAGCTGCCTCATTCTTAAAAATGCACAGATATGAATTAAGACACTGACCAAAAATATGCCCAAAGCGTTAAAAACTTTCTGTTTCTGATTTTGATTTTCTGCTTAATTAAAAAATAATATTTGAGTTCATTTTTTATGTCTGCTAATCTCTATTTACATACAAGTTTTCAGTGTGTTTGAACAATAAGATATGTTTTATTTATGTTTTGTGAGGTTTTTATTTCATCTTTAGAGCTCTGAGTAAATTATACTTCTTCTAATAGAATATTCACAGATTGGTGGCCTTCAGGAATAAGAAAATGTCATACATAGTTCTTTATTTTTAAACTAAAAATTTTTGTGAAAGATTTGACAGACATTTAAATACACAGATGTGTATTAAGTAAGGATTTTGATTTAATATAGTTCAACTATGTGGATAGGCCTCTTAGTTCTCTTGTTTTTGTTTTTTGTTGTTGTTATTGTTGTTGCTGATTTTGTTGTCTGCATTTATGGAGATATATACACATATTGTAAAAAAATGGTAATTTTTTTTTTGCTTTAATGTTCATACCCTGTGATGCACAGAGGTTACTCCTGGCTTATGCACTGTAGTCAGGAATTACTCCTGGCGGTGTTCGGGAGACCATATGGGATGTTGGGAATGGAACTCAGGTCGGCCGGTGTGCAAGGCAAATTTCCTGCCCTCTGTGCTGTCACTCTAGCCCCACATACATGTATTTTTAAAAACAATTTTAAAAAAATCCCCACTTATTTAAACATCATGGTTTACAAAGTTGTTCATGATAACTTGTTGTAGAAATTCAATATTTCAACATTAATTCCACCACCACGGTCACCATCCCCCTTCACTGTTACCTTCAGTTTTCTTTCTTCTTTTAATTAATTTTATTGAATCACCATGAGATGGTTATAAGCCTTCATGTTTGCGTTACAATCATACAATGGTCAAACACCCATCCCTCCACCAGTGCACATTCCCCACCACCAATATCCCTGGTATAACCCCCCTTTCCCAGAAAACGACGTATGTATGTAAGTCCACAATATACTTTATATGTCACCTTACATACCAAACATGTCGCCTTATATGCCTAAGGTGATAAGTTTGATCTGGCCTAGTCTGCCTTATCTCCAGAATCGCTGTATGTGTTCCCAAGACTGGTAAACATATATTTAGGATTGGCATCTTGTGTCCCCAACGCTTCTGGGGAGAGTAAAAAAAAGAACTATAAATGTTTATGTGTAAAATACAGTTTATATATAAATACAAAAAAAAGGTAAGTGAATCTTTGTGTAATTGATTTTAAAAGTAATTAAAATATGTAACTAAACTAACACCTAAAATGAAATTATATGTGTTTCTTCTAAAATAGAAAGTAATGTTGAGATACTTTGCTTACCTAATTAGAAAGCAATAGTAGAGATTAAATAACATTAAAATATGTGGAGTAAAGGTGTTTTATTAAAAGTTATGAATCCCTTGCTTTTCAAGTTGTGGTTTATACATACTTAACACTATATATTGATGATGAATTAAGATGTCATAGGACAAAACAAGGAGCACATATATGTGACATAAAATAAGAAGATAGATTCAATGCTAGTAAATAATTTTTACAATAAGTAATTTTCCCTCATAACTGGAATGCACCACTATTAAGAACATTACAGATGGCTTATTTTGGGGGAAGAAAATCACCTAGAACTAAAATAATCTGAGTCCATTGTGTCCATTCTGTATTAAATTAGTTTTAGCATATTTTTATTGACTTCATTTTGTTCAAAGTAGATAAAAATAAAAAACCCACAACTATATGGTAGTATATCATTTGTGGGAAAAAACTTTAATTTAGCCCAGTAATAGCACTGTCCTCCCATTGTTCATCGGTTTGCTCGAGCAGGCCCAGTAACATCTCCATTGTGAGACTTGTTGTTACTGTGTTTGGCATATCGAATACATCACAGGTAACTTGCCAGGCTTTTCTGTGCGGGTGAGACATTCTGGGTAGCTTGCTGTATTCTCCAAGAGGGAAGGAAGAATCAAACCTGGGTCGGTCAGTCTGACAGCGTGCAAGGCAAATGCCCTACCGCTGTACTATCACTCCAGCCTAGCCCAGTAATAAAAAAACAGTCATAGTTTAAAAGCATAAGCATTATATTTTTCTTCAAAAGACATTTATGCAAGTTGCTGTAATTTAAGTTTATAAAAGTAATATAGAATTCATTGTTACAAATGTTTCTCTTCTGAAAAAAGATCAGCAAAATAAAAATATTTGTGTTTAATTAGTATTTAGAAGACTTAAATTTGAATTGGTAAAATAGCACTTTTTTTTCCTTTTAGTTTTTGGGCCAGATCTGTGGCTGCTCTGGGATTACTTCATGCTCTGTGCTACTGACTAGGGGAACTAGATGAATTTCCAGGGAACAAACACTGGTTGGACTTTAAATTTTTTTTAATTTTTTTTGCTTTTTGGGTCACACCTGGCTATGCACAGGGGTTACTCCTGGCTCTGCACTCAGAAATTAATTCTGCCAGTGTTCAGGGAACCATATAGGATGCTGGGAATTGACCCGGGTCCGCTGCATGCAAGGCAAACACCCTACCCACTTTGCTATTGCTACAGCCCCTGGTTGGACATTTTTTTAAATTTGCTTTTTGGGTCACACCCAGAGATGCTCAGTGGTGAGTCCCGGGTCTGCACACAGGAATTACTCCTGGCAGTGCTCAGGGGATCATATGGGATGCTGGAAATTGAACCTGGGTTGGCTGTGTGCAAGGCAAACGCCTTACCCGTTTTGCTATCGCTCCAGCCCCATCCAGTTGGACATTTTTGAAGCAAGCTTTTCTCTTATTCATTATACAATCATTCTACTCTTAGAATAGCACTTCTAAAAATGTACTGATTGATTATATCATAATTTAGAGTGATTTAGCATATTTTGTAATCTGAACGCAGGGTAATATAGACTCACTTTGTTGTTGAAAAATATACAGAAACATATGTCTCTGTATATATGTATATACACATACAAATATGTGTATGTATATATATATCTGTTTACTGACCCTATGTATATGTGTGTATATAAATATATATATAGGGCCAGGAGACACATACTGTTTATGGACAATCCCATATTTGATTGTGCTAACACATAATGTGAACATTATATATATACATATACAACTTGTATGCATACACATCACTTAATCACTTAATCACTTAACTTCCCGTTAGTCGTCAATTTGCTCAAGCGGGCGCCAGTAACGCCTCCATTTGTCCCTGTCGCGTGCTAGTGTAGCCCAATGGCATCTGTTCGCTCTGGGAACATGAAGAGCCTCAAACCGATCATTCATGATCTTGACGAAGAAGTCTGACCATCTGGTAGGTGGGCGGCCACGTGGTCTTTTGACATCCCGTGGAATCCAGTCAGTAACAGCTCTAGTCCAGCGGTCATCTTTAAATCTCATTACGTGACCAGCCCATCTGATTTTCGACACCTTGGCAAATGAGACAGTGTCCCTGATTCTTGATCGTCGACGGATGTCAGAACTCCGGATTCTTTCTCTCATTTGAGTGAAACGTGATATTCCAAACATAGCTCTTTCTATTCTTCTTTGGGAGACCTGAATAGCGTTCTCATCTTGTTTGCGTAGGGCCCAGGTCTCTGAGGCATATGTTAATGCAGGAAGAACAGTGGAATCAAAGAAATGTGCCCGGAGCCGGAGGTTCTTCATCCTCTTAGCTATTGCTTCGACATTTTTGAAGGCGTTCCAAGCCGCTCTCTTCCTCCTGTGCAGCTCGGGTGCCAGGTCATTTGTCATGTTGACCTCTCGACCTAGGTACACACAGCTGTTGCATTCGGAGATGGTCGTTCCTTGAGAGCGAAAGGGGCATCAGGAATGAGGCTGTTCCTCATAAACATTGTCTTCGTAAGATTCAGCTGTAGTCCTACCTTTCCACACTCACGGTCAAAGTCGGCCAGCATTTGTGCCACTTGGCTGATGTTTGGTGTTATTAAAACAATGTCATCAGCAAAGCGGAGGTGGTGTAGTTGCCGACCATCTATCTTCACTCCCATTCCTTCCCATTCCAGTCATCGCATGATGTTCTCGAGGGTGGCACTGAAGAGTTTCGGTGAAATGGTATCACCCTGCCGCACCCCTCTCTTGACATCAACGATCACTTCTTTGTAGAATGGTGAGATCCTGGTAATGAATCCGCAATACAGCTCAAGGAGGATCTTGATGTATTGGGCTTGAATGCCCTGATTGGCTAGGGCTTCAATGACCGCTTCTGTCTCAACAGAATCAAAGGCCTTCTTTAAATCAATGAACGTTAAACAGAGCGGCATCTTGAACTCCCCAGAAACCTCAATGAGCTTGGTTATTGTGTGGATATGTTCGATGGTGCTGAATCCTTTGCGGAACCCGGCTTGCTCGCATGGTTGTCCTTCATCTAGTGTTCTGCCAACCTTATTTAGGATGACTCGAGTGAACAATTTGTAGATGACAAACAATAGGCAGATTGGGGGATAGTTGCCAATGTCATGGATGTCTCCCTTCTTGAACAGTAGTACGGTCCTTCTGGTTTTCCATTGGGACGGAACCTTGCATTCATACAGGTAGCGAATGAAGAGCCTTGCCAGTGTATTGATGAGTACTGATGGCAGGTTCTTCAGGTGTTCAGGTCTGACCTTCTATGACCTAAAGAACCCTAAAGAAACAAATACATACACATGTACATACTTATTATTTATAGTTGGATTTATATTTACACTCAAATATTTATGCTTTTGCTCACTGCCTTTGGGAATTTGTATAAATACAACCCTATAAAATGTGTTTAGCATTTAATACTAAAGGTTTAGCATTTAAATGATGCATATCATTTGAATTAAATTCAGCATAATAATACATATTATCTGAATATGTAGCCTTTGTGTTTTTGAGATCTATGTCCAGAAAATTATTATGGATGATATATATGTATATACAATATATGTATATACAATGGGCTGGAGTGATAGTGCAGCGGGTAAGTTGTTTGCCTTGCATATAGCCTCTCTGGGTTAGGTTTCTCCGCCCCTCTTGGAGAGCCCGGCAAGCTATCCAGAATATCTCACATGCACGACAAAGCCTACCCATGACGTATTTATATGCCAAAAAACATTAACAAAAAGTCTCACAATTTGTTGTGAGATATTACTGGGCCCGCTCGAGCAAATCAATGAACAACGGGAGGACAGTGCTACAGTGCATTGTATACAATGGATGATAAATAAAACAGTAAAACTACATATGAGGTTATAGAGATATGTGTAGTAGCTTTATTGTTGTACAATTTGTAAAGTCTTGAATAAACAATATATACATGAATGCACTTCTGTAGTTTTATAATTTCTAAACAAACATTAATTAATTTAATCTCACAATGATATGATGCTACCTATAGAGTTTGTAGATTCAGAAAGAATAGTTTGGCTAAAAGGTAATATAATTTGTAGATAGTAGAAGAACTTTTATAACAAATAAACATTCAAATTAATTTCTAAGTCTTGGCTTTTGATATTTATAAATATTCATAAACAAATAGCTGGCAGTGATTGAAACAGAAGCATTTTATATTAGTCTTTTTCCACATAACAAAAATTCAATGGTAGGTAATGCAATACCATTGTAATTTAGAATTTTTTTGTTTGCCATACTTTCTGTTAGTGATAGAATTGTTATTTTTTAAGTATGACTTAATCTGTTTTCTTCTTTATTACAATCCCCAAATATCAAAATGCATTACAAATGTTGCTATATCTAGTGATCGATGTATTCTAACATAATTATAAAATTGAAAGTGACTGAGAACTATAAAATTGAAAATTACTAATGGATAATACTCACCAGTCAGTTTTGTCTTATCCTATTGACTATAATCTTGAAAGAAAAACAAATGTGTCATACACTTCAATAATTTTGATTTCACTGCTTCATTGAAGAAAGCATGATGAAATTTACAGAAGGCCTTATATCAGGCAGGGAGAATCTTCTAAACACCTAGATTGGAATCTGAAGCAGTCATAGAAACAGATCCCTCAGAATGTGAAATCACCAAGTAACTAGAAATCCCACAGCTTTTTCTCGCCACCTTCATTTGGTGGTCTTGCGCCACTTCCCCACCCGTCATGGCCAATGCCATAGGCCAGCAAAGGAGGAAATGAGGGCCAGGCAGTTTGGTGATCAGTTGCTATTTATTCCATTCTCGCCACGCGCCTGTTCCAATCTCATTAAGCCCCTCATTCCCGTCTCTTCTTGTCTCCCTTGTTGGTCTTTCGGTGCTCCAACTCACAGTCCTGGTTTCTCTAGTCTCTCTCAACTCCTAATCTTGGCGGTAGCAACAACTCCTAGGTCTGATACCACAATCAACATATCAAAGCCCTTCCTGATCACCTGCAGCTGGGAGATCCATCTCAAGAGTGAAATACCACCTAGTGGTTTTTCTCCTTTTCTTAGTCCACTGTAGCACTGTAGCACTGTCCTCCTGTTGTTCATTGATTTGCTCCAGTGGGCCAAGCAACAGCTCCTTTGTAAGACTTCTTATTACTGTGTTTGGCATACGAATATGTCACAGGTAGCTTGCCTGGCTTTGACTTGCAGACGAGATACTCTCAGTAGCTTGCCGGGTACTCTGGTTTCTCTTCAAATCGCATAAATCCTTAGTCCAACAATCTTTTAAACATTCATCTTGATTTTATTTATTAATATTGGCTACTTTGGATGGACACAGTAAGAGATACACCAAACTTGTAGGGTGACTCTCCTGGAGACATCTAGCTGTAGATCTCAGACTACAGTGCTCAGGCCAGATAAATCTTTCCCAACCCTATTAGGGTCCTAATCTAGTTGTTACTTTTTGGATTATGACAGAATTTGTCCATGACCATGCTCTTAACTTACAGTTAAGCACTTTAGACTGGCCCATTTCAATGTCAGGGTAGCTCACAGCTTGCCCTGGGTCCATCTAGTCCCTCATTCAGACCCTGCTTTTGTGGTGCTAGGAAGTAAGGGCAACTGAAGCTTAAGTGCAGAGAACAGATACCCAGAAGTGAATAGTATTCAGAATCAATTAAATTATCAAGTTACAAAAACAGCATTAACTGTCTTTCTGTATCTATACAAAAAGGTCATTGCTCTGAATTAACTATGCAAAGGACACAAGAAGAAGAGAAAAGCAACATTTACAGGTTAACAGAGTCTGATTAGGAGGTAAAGGTGATTGGTTGAGGAAGCAGAGCACAGAGTAATAGGTTACAAATAAACACAGAGGAATGAGAGTGTCTTGTAAACACTGTGATTAGAGTAACCCAATACATATAAGCTCCTTATGGCAAGTCAGGAAGGACAAACCGATGTTATCCTACACACTGAGATGAAGATGAAGATGAACAGTCATCCTTCCATCCCCCACTCCAACCTTATCACTACCATTCTGGTTCTAACATCTCTCTGTCACCATATTTCCAGAAAAAAAGCATGCGTTGGTAGAAGACTGAAAGAGATGAACTGGACACACAGGAAAGGAAGTTGATAGCAGAGGGGTATTATCAAATTCTAAGTCTGAACCCCAAATCTTTGCTGACAAGATCTGGAGAAGGGATGCAAGCAAGGAAAAATTAACATTTGAAATTTTCCAGAGATGTGCACACATGCAGGAGATGACACTGGAACTGAGTTATACTAAAGGATAAATTCCTTTTAAAAGTGGGGAGCTAATGCCGTATATGGAGAATGTGGCATGAATGCTATGATGGTTTCTTCCAACCTGCTGTCACCTCAATTTTGTGATGTCCTCCTATCATAAATGATTTTCTCACATGTGTCACTCAGGTTATGTTCTTTACTGAAGTTATGACAAAGAACTAGCTTTTGGTTTCAAGATGGATCTCATGCCTGTCATGAAAACCATAATGTAAGTAAACTCTTTGTAATTAAAAGTAGGAAAGAAGAAAGAAAGAAAGAAAGAAAGAAAGAAAGAAAGAAAGAAGGAAGGAAGGAAGGAAGGAAGGAAGGAAGAGAAAGAAAATAAATAAATAAAGAAAGAAAGAAAGAAAGAAAGAAAGAAAGAATAAAGGAAAGGACACAGACAGGAGAAAGGGAGGGGAATGGAGGAATGCAAGGAAGGAGCAAGAAACATAGAGTTGAGAGAGAGAGGAAGAGAGACAGACAGACAGACAGATAGACAGAGAGACAGACTGGCCCAGATTAGGAACTGAATTTACAACTATCTCTGGGTGTTTTATATGTTTCAAGTATTTTTTTCCCAAAGCATTGTAGAAATTCAATGCAATCTCTATAAGGATATCAATGACATTCTAAAACAATTTTGAGAAAAAGAAAATGGGAGGAATCAACCGCTAAAGCAATTCTTGGGAAAAAGAAAATGGGAGGAATCAACCTCCCTAACTTTAAACTCTACTAAAAAGCAGTAATAATTAAAACAGCATGGAACTGGAACAAAGGCAGAAAGGCAGACCAATGGAACAGGGTTGAATATACTGACATTTTCCCTCAAATGATTATCTAATCTTTGATAAAGGAGCAAGAAATGTGAAGTGGAGTAAGGAAAGCCTCTTTAACAAATTGTGCTGGCAAAACTGGATGGCTCCATGCAAAAAAATGGGTTCAGATCTCTGCCTAACACCATGTACGAAAGTAAGATCAAAATGGATTAAAGACCTCAACATCAGACCGGAATCCATAAGATACATTGAAGACCAAGTTAGCGAAACCCTCCATGACATTGAAGCTAATGGTATCTTCAAAGATGTCACGCCACTGGCTGAGCAAGTGAAAACAGAGATAGACAAATGGGACTATCTTAAACTAAGAAGTTTCTGCACCTGATAAGAAACAATGACCAAAAAACAAAGACAGTCTACAGAATGGTAAAGGATATTCGCCAAATACACATTTGACAAGGGGTTGATATCAAGGATATATAAAGTACTGGTTGAAATCCACAAGAAGAAAACATACAACCCTACCAAAAATGGGGCAACAAAATGAACAGAAACTTTCTCAAAGAAGAAATCCGAAAGGCAAAAAGGCACATGTGAAAATGCTCTACATCATTAATCCTCAGGGAGATGCAGATCAAAACAACAATGAGATATGTCAAACCACAGAGACTGGCCCACATCCAAAAGAACAAAAGCAACCAGTGCTGGCATGGATGTGGCAAGAAAGGGACCCTCCTTTACTGTTGGTGGGAATGTCGACTGTTTCAGCCCTTTTGGAATACAGTATGGATGATTCTCAAAAAATTAGAAATTGAGCTCCCATTTGACCCAGCAATATCACTCCTGGGAATATATCGCAGAGAGGCAAAAAAGTATAGTCGAAGTGACATCTGCACTTGTTTGTTCATTGCAGCACTCTTTACAATAGTAAAGAATCTGGAAAATTTTTTTCAGATTTGCCAGAATCTGGAAAAAACCTAAAAACCTGAGTGCCCAAGTACAGATGACTGGTTAAAAAAACGTTGGTCCATCTACACAATGGAGTACTATGTAGCTGTTAGAAAAGATGAAGTCATGATATTTACATACAAGTGGTACTACATGAAAAGTGTTGTGCTAAGCCAAATGAGTCAGAAAGAGAGAGATAGACATAGAAAGAATTATGTTCATCTGGGGAACATAAAGTAACAAAATAGGAGACTAACACCCAAGAATATCCGAGATTAGTACCAGGAGGTTTACTCCATGGCTTGGAGGCCAGTCACACATGCTAGGGAAAAAGGCAGCTCAGATAGAGAAGGGACCACCAAATAAAAGGTGTTGGGAGGATCCTCCCAGGATGGGAGAAGCATGCTGAAAGTAGACCATACACCAAATATGATTGCCACTCATTGCCTCTTTTGCAAACCACAACACCCAAAATGAGAGAGAGAACAAAAGGTAACGCCCTGCCACAGAGGCAGGGTGAGATGGGGGGGGGGGGGAGAGGGATACTGGGATCCGTGGTGGTGGAAAATGGGCACTGGTTGAGGGATAGGTATTTGATCATTGTATAATTGAAACTCAAGCACAAAAATTTGTAAGTCTACAACTGTTCCTCATGGTGTTTCACTAATAAAAATTTTTAAAAAAATGTTTCAAGTATTTTTGTTCATTATACAATGTGAAAGCAAGTGATAAATCAATGAATGCTGATACAAAGGAAATTGAAATTTACTTGAAAACATTAGACAATTGTGAAGGAGGAAAATTCCTTGGAAGAACAAATCTTCACTATAGATGGAATCCCCCTAATTTGGTAAAGGATATGTGAAAGGAATTTCATTCATAAGGCTGTCATGGGAGTGATGTCCATGGTGTAACTCAGTTCTTTGTCAGAGAAAGAATCAGGGACAAGACAGTGAGACTAATAGTAGAGAGAATTTAAGAGCAGCCACAGAAAAGCAGAGTACATCATTCCAATAGAAGAGTCACAAACCATCTTTGTGGGTAAGAGTTTTTAAGGAGTGAGCTACATAATAGGACTAAAATGTAAACGGGGTTGGCCATGAGTTGCATGATTGGTATGATGTTAGTTGTGTATGTCTATAAGAAGTACATGCTTCTCATAGATCACATATACCATTAGCATCAAGTTATGCAACTAAGAACAGTGTCAATTTCTAGGTACTGTGAGTGAAGATAGGAGAAAAGTAGGGCCAGAATTCTATTGACTGAGCATGTTCTCTACAAAAGTAGTTTTTTTCCACACTGCCTGTCTGTCAAAGGTGAGACAGTTGGTGCTGTTTCAAGGGTTTTAAGGAAAGGGTGGCAATCTTGCTAGGGTCAATGTTACAGGCTAGAAATTAAAACCTTCTGCGATCTGATAACAGTGATAACTTGAGACCTTCAAGCATATCAATACACACTGATTAACTTGTTATTACAGAAACATAAATTAAGAATTACCCATCTCTTCTCACATACCTTCTTGAATTGCTTTCTCAATAAAATAGAGAGACAGTATGTGAATAAATACATACATTTTAAGCAAGCAGCTGACCAGAGCTTAAGAAAGTAGGTCGTCTCCAGTATGGCACTTGATCCCTCTGAGAACTTTCAGCAATCACCCCTAACAGAGTTGGAACCAAGCTATGTGTGACCCAACCCAACACTCCCCCACCCAGTTCCCAAAAGAAAAAGCCTTTCTAGATTTTGCTAATTTTTAATAATGGCCAAATTACATACTTAGGTCATTTCACCAAAATTCATACACTTCCAAATTAATTTTGCTGTAATGTCACATTTCCCAAAACTTTGTTATTGTGAGGTCAGAATGTGGGTGGCCAGAGCAAGGCCCCCAGGTCTCCCCAGGAGAGGAATAGAGAGATTGGGGTACGCAGACTGATGGTCAAAATGGTCCATTTAATGCAGAGCTGTTAGCATACTTACAGAATATCTGTGAGGGTTTAGGACTGCACTGAGGTGTAATTGATGATTTACAGAGGTAAAAAGTTTAAACAGAGGTGATTTTCTTGGCGGTGGGGCGGGGGGGGGGGGATTAACTCAGGAGATATTCTGTGTCCCAGGAACTTCTATATTACTTTCCTCCTTCCTTTGCTATCCAAATACTTGCATTTATTTCAATAAACACTGTTAAAGATACAGATTCCAAAAGCTTAGTTCCCTGTCTCCAGGGCAAGTCCTCAGGCCAGTTCAGCTTGTCCTTCCCCATGGGGGCATTGTCTTTTATGCCATAATGACTTGCATCAAGATCGTGCTTTTATGCTTTCTAGAATGTCTGATTTTGATGCTGGGTAGCTTTGCAGCTCTCCCCAGATCCATCCAGGTCCTGCAGTGGGACCCCAATTTTGGGGATGTTAGAACTATGGCAACTGAAGCCTGAGTCAAGTAATAGTGATGGATTCCCAGGAGTAGATATATTCAGTTAATCAACTCCCAAATAATAGGAGAATAGCATTAATGGTCTTTCTGTGTTTAAGCAAAGAACATTGTTCTATAGTAAAATATGGAAAGGCTATAAGGGGAATGGAAAAGCAAGTATTTCACTTCAAATACAAAATCCAGAATCACCACAGTTTTGACTTATAACTAACCAAAACTGACTTTGGGAATGTAACAATGAGAGGTAAAGCACAAAGGAAAAGTTAAAAATAAACTCAGGGGTTTGAGATGCTCAAAAGAGCACTGTAAGCTTCTCTCAGGGAAGGAAAAAGGGCAATTTGCTGATGAAGCTTAAAACACTTAGGGTTGTTATCCAGCAGTTATTATCTCTTTTTCCAGTAAAATCCCTCTATACAAATCATGTCCATACACAGATTATATCCAAAGTCAACAAAAACTATAAAAAAATACTCAGTGATAAACTGCTTACATTATAAATACTGTCTGTGGAATTTCAATTCATTTAGCTTATTTTCTTTCAAAGCTTTTATTTCTTATAAGATAGCATGCAGTTTTCTATATATCTACTCAATCCTTTTAAATATTTATGGAAAAATCCAGCTGTACTTATATCTTAATAAAAATTCTTTCACTCTCATAATTATATTTTAATTTCTACAAATTATTATTTTTTAAAAAAACATTGATTATTTAAAATTGGTCAGTTTCTCTGAATTTTTCTATTTTAAAATTAAATTTCTAAGAAATATTTTGTTCTATTATATGTATTATCAAATTTTATGCAGGATAAATTTTATCTTATGACTTGTTTGTTTTGATACTTAATGATTTTCGTTTGAATTGTTCATGTTTATTCACATAAATTGTGCTTTCTCTAGGCCTAGTGCAAATTGATGCTTCTGTTAAAATACCTTCTATGAATATAAGATCATTAAAATATTTTATTGGCCTATGATTTAACATTGTAGATGGGATGAATGTATGTGAAAAAAAAATATTTGAATGTCATCAACGGCATTCTACTCCACTTATACTGCAAAAGCCCAAACAGTTTTAGTTGCAGTCCTTTGAGAGAGGACACAACCCTTTGGGATTCCAAACACATACTATGTAGAAGATGATTCGTCACATAGACTGTCAGAAAGTTTTACCTTCTTTTTCTCAAAACCTGAATATCTGACAACTCAGTGTTCTTGTTTGTTGTTGCTAAATTCCCCAAGGGAAAAGCAGCATTTACTTGACTAGATGGAGCTATTATGATAAATCCTTACAATCTTGTCAGATAATGTGTGGATTTAAAATGTATTTTCAAATATTTTCAGGTATTTCTTAATCCATTGTCAGCAATAGTAAAGGAACTTTTATTTTTCTTTATGGACTCTTTTGTCAACTGCATTATTTTCTACTGAAAATGTTTATCCTATATAATAATGACCAAATTTTAGTAAGTCCCATGAACACTCTCTGGCATTCCTTGGCTTCAACAGTGAATTAATATTCTATTGGGTCTTCTTTTTGAACAGCTTATTTTTGTGTATACTGTATACTTATTTTACTTTTTGTTACATTTTGTTTGCTTATTTCTTCCTCTTACATTCCTTTGCAAGATCTCTGGATTTCTTCCATATAAATGCAGGGAAATTAACTTGTAAGTCAATGGTTGATCATAGTCCTTATGTAACACATAAACAAGGGATCGTTTACATATCTTATTGGTCTGTATCTTAACATACCACATAAAATAAATATATCTGAAAAAAATATTTGAATGCCATCGAAATTGGAAACATTCCAATCTACATACACTGCAAAAGCCCCAGAGCCCTAAGGCTCTATCTGTAGCACCTCAAAAAAAGGTCTATGTAGAATTTAAATATTCTGATTTCCCACCTAGGCTAGCTATTCAAACCCTTAATACTCAATAGAAACTTTTTGTGATTTTAAAAATGTTGCTTTGGGTCCTAGTTTTCCAGTGCTATGGAAATGGATTTCAACCATCTACATTTATAAAACCAATCTATTTTTAAGAAAACATGTATCATAATATCCTGTGCCAGGTGCTTAGACTGCAGCATAAAATAGCATAGGGGAAATTCACAAATAACATGAGGTTTTCACACTGGCGGGACCATTTGTGAGGGGGAAAGGGTGGGGGAGAGAATAGTGAGATAGTTATGAGGAGTGCCAGTTGCTAAGTGCCAAGGAGATAAATCTCAAAATATGATAGAAATTTTGAAGGTTGCATTTGCACATCTATATCTGAGATTGTAGAGTGTCTTAATGTTTATGCACAATATACCACTAGAGTTTATTATGATAAAATATTTCCTTCCAAGGTAAATTTCAGAAGAATAGAATCCTTTAAACTGCTTCTGTTAAAAAGTGAAAATCATCTTAGCATTTAGCTTCTTCTCTTCATCCCATTTACCCAATCAATAAATTGTTAAACTTCTAAACTTAAACTAATATTCTCTTCATTTCTCCTGTATCAACAAAGTACTTTTGTTAACAAATGAAAAAACAACTTTTTTGAGCTTTGAATCAGGTAGTAAATAATGCATTCAGCTTAGCATTTTATTGACTGTATTTTATTTAAACTAAAACCAAAATATTTTATCTTAATTAAGTAGCTCCTGTGCTATGACTCCTATCTCTCCAAAATGATAGCCCTCTTACAACCTCTTCCTTACTCCCGTCTCATTTCCTGTGTTATTTTCACTAAAATGCTCAGCGTTCTTGCCTGCATAAAGTTGTGCCTTTAAATCAGAAGTTATTCTATTGAATGTATGCATTAACAGGCTTCTGTACATCTTTCTATTCTAAACTGATGAGACTTTTATTAGCCATCCTCTCTCAAATGGTCTTCCCTCCACCCAAAACTATGCTCTACCCCGTAGAAAGCCATGAAGAGAAACTAGAGGCAGCACCTTTGAAGCAAGGACAACTCTTCTGTTCCCTGAAAAGCTTAAAAAGAAAGATGGTTTGTTCTCATTTTGTCCTTTTCCCAAAGCCTAACCCTTTTTTTTCACTCTAGAAATACACAGTTTGCCTCAGGGGAGCAGCATAGGCAGGAATAAGGGTATTAACCCTTATTGTTCATGGGAAACTCACCAGTCTGTAACCAATCTTTTGGGCAAAAAGCCTTTCTCTGAACTTTTCTCTAGAAAATAAATGTTTCATGTGACCTTGTGAGTAAACTGGAGTTTGGGGGTAACTGAATTTGCCGTTTGTAACCCATGGGACTTGTTGCCAACAAAGGTTGGTATACTAAACACCATGGCTCTAAAGCAACAATGGAACCAGACCTTTGTAATTAGAACATAGTTTTGCATATATCATTTTGTTAAATCTTTTAAATTTACTAATTTATATTAGTTTTCTCTCACTATTTTAAATCTCATAAAATGTATGTTTTGAAAAGTTGTGATTCTATTCATAAAGCATGGCATGTATCTGTCAATTTATACAAATGAATGTATAGCTTCTTTAGGACTGTAAGCACAATGTTGTAACTGTATTACCCAAGAAGTTTTACCTCATTTTGTTTCCAAGAATGACTCCACCTTTTCAGATACCCATTAACTCCCACGCTCTGAAAATACCCCGTGTCTCATTTATGAAAGGACATTACTATGGTTTGACGAGAGTTATAAACAGTATTTTTAGGAGTAAATGTGTCATTGTTTTATTAATACAGTATGTATTAGTGAGATCATCTTTTATTTTTCTTTCTCCATCTGATATATTTTAATTGGCATGTTACCATTCAGTTTCATTCATATTGTAGGAAAAAAATACCTTATTTTTTCTCATAGCTTTAAAAGATATACAAGTTCTCTATCAACTCATCTACCATTGAGCACTGAAATATAAAGAGAGTTAAACTATGAGAGGAAAACTAAGTAATTATATACATATGTAATTTTTCTCATTTTTGGAATTCAAAATCATGCTATTCACATTTACAGAACCCTACACTCATGCCTATTTTCATTAACTAAAGTATACCCAAAGTACTTTTTTCTTTTTATTTAAAATGTAAAAAGTTGAAAATAGCATTTGGACCCCACACCAGGCTGTTTCATTCGGGGCACCCTGGAGAGGGGTGGGTGAGTTCCTCCTCCTCTTCACAAGGGACCTAGCCCTGGCAGCTGAAAACCTCCAAAACTCAACGGACACCATGCACATGGCCACTCTCCACACACTCGAGCCAAGCCTCACCCATGAGTAAACCTATTCTCAGACATCTCATACCTCAGCCCACTCAAACCCCAAGAGTACTGCACTACATTTGATAGGATTTGAAGCAGAAGGCAACCCATATTAGGGGAAAATATTACATATATATTATTGATATATTATTATTTATATATAATATTTTATTAAGTGTCTTATAATGTGTCACTTCGCCACCACGCAGTCTGCAAAGCGTCCTGGAGTGTGGCGGTGGCTGGGTAGTAGAGGTAGTGGCTTGGCTCTTCACACGCTACCTGTCTTAATGCAAGGTTCCATTCCAGTGGAAAACTAGCAGGACTGTACTACTGTACAAGAAGGGAGACATCCACGACATTGGAACCTATCGCCCAATCTGCCTATTTTCTGTCATCTACAAGCTGTTCACTCTAGTCATCCTGAATAGGATTGGCAGAACATTAGATGAAGGACAACCATGCGAGCAAGCCGGGTTCTGAAAAGGATTCAGCATGATCGACCATATCCACAGGATAACCAAGCTCATTGAGGTTTCTCGGGAGTTTAAGATGTCGCACTGTCTAACGTTCATTGATTTAAAGAAGGCCTTTGATTCTACTGAGACTGAAGTGGTCATCGAAGACCTAGCCAAACAGTGCGTTCAAACTCAATACATTAGGATCCTCTGTGAGCTGTATTACGGATTCACTACCAGGATTTTACCATTCTACAAAGAAGTAATTATTGATGTCAAGAGCGGGGTTCAGCAGGGTGATACCGTTTCACTGAAACTCTTCAGTGCCACACTCAAGAACATCATGCAACGACTGAAATGGGAAGAAATGGGAGTGAAGATAGATGGTCAGCAACTATACCACCTCCCCTTTGCTGATGACATTGTTCTAATAACACCAAACATTAGCCAAGTGGAACAAATGCTGGCCAACTTCGACCATGAGTGTGGAAAGGTCGGACTACAGCTGAATCTTATGAAGACATTGTTTATGAGAAACAGCCTCATTCTTGACCCTCCATTTGCTCTCAATGGAATAACCACCTCCGAAAGCAACAGCTATGTGTACCTAGGTTGAGAAGTCAGCATGACAAATGACCTGGCACATGAGTTGCGCAGGAGGAACAGAGCGGCTTGGAATGCCTTCAGGAGCGTTGAAAAAAATAGCTAAGAGGATGAAGAACCTCCGGCTCCAGGCACATCTCTTTGATTCCACTGTTCTTCCTGCATTAACATATGCCTTAGAGACCTGGACCCTACACAAACAGGATGAGAACACTATTTGGGTCTCCCAAGGAAGAATAGAAAGAGCTATGCTTGGAATATCACGTTTCACTCAAATGAGAGAAAGAATCCGGAGTTCCGACATCTGTTGACGATCAAGAATCAGGGACGCTGTCTCGTTTGCCAAGGCATCAAAAATCAGATGGGCTGGTCACATAATGAGATTTAGAGATGACCACTGGACTAGAGCCATTACTGACTGGATTCCACGGGATGACAAAAGACCACGTGGCCGCCCACCTACCAGATAGTCAGACTTCTTCATCAAGATCATGAACGATCGGTTTGAGGCTCTTCGTGTTCCTAGAGGGAACAGACATCACTGGGCTACACTAGCATGCGGCAGGGACAAATGGAGATGTTACTGGCACCCGCTCGAGCAAATCAATGATTAACGGGAAGTCAAGTGATCAGGTGATCAATATTTTATATTGCACACAGGTCTCAACTTTTAACAACATATTAGTAATCTCTTACAGAAGGGCTTAATTGCCCCTGGGTGAAATACAACTATCTTAACACTCTCTCCTCTAAGGAACGTTTTTTGGAATATTTTCAGTGGTTTATTAATAACAATCAATACAAAATAAATTATTTCGGTTCTGCTTTGGGTCAGGGGTTGGGATTCAGAATGGAAACATCCAAAATATGTTGGTGGGAAGGTGTAATGGTGCTGGATTTTGATAGAATAGTAAATGTAATCAAATATTGTGAACTACATTATAAAAGTAAAATGAAATAAAAAAAAAGAAAGAAAATAGCCTTTGACATTTGATCTGCAGAGCCATTCAAGAGGCTGTGGACTGTAAGCAGGAGAGGCAATTTCAAACTTTTTCTCCAGGAACTACAGGTTTTACAAGATGTTGAAAATGCTTTGGCAATGCTTGACCAAAAGCTAAGATATAAAATGTTGATGTCCTTATCTACAATTAGCAGTTTTATTGAGTACCAGGAATTACAATACTATTAAGTATGCTTTTCAGGCATATGTTTTTCTGACACCACACCCAGCAGCATGGAGCACACTTCAACCTGTGTCATTTCTTTAGACTAAACTTTTCTGATCCAGTCCTGTGTTCATTCTATAGTCAATGGAAATTTAATTGAAGTACACTGTTGATGGTCAGCAGAATCCTTACTCCATTAATCAGTGAAAGCCATTATGTTGAATTAAGTGAAGTCCATAAAAAGATTTATGGAAAGCAGTAAGTTATGCTTTTTTGGGTATTTTTTAGTGACTAAATTTAAAAATATTTTTCAAAGACATCAAAATACAACTTGAGATTAAGTGCAAACATACAAATTTTAACTATGAAGGTATCACTGTATCGCTGTCCTCCCATTGTTCATCCATTTGCTCGAGCAGGCCCAGTAATGTCTCCATTGGAGACTTTGTTGTTACTGTGTTTGGCATATCGAATACATCATGGGTAGCTTGCCAGGCTCTGCCGTGTGGGCGAGATACTCTCGGTAGCTTGCCGGGCTGTCCGAGAGGGGCGGAGGAATCGAACTCGGGTCGGCCATGTTGGCTGCGTGCAAGGCAAACGACCTACCGCTGTGCTATCGCTCCAGTCCTAACTATGAAGGTAGTCATTCCTAATTATATTTACATGTAGTTAGAGAGAATTTAGCATCTAAAGTACATGAATAGGGGCTGAAGCAATAGCACAGCAGGTAGGGCATTTGTCTTGCATGCAGACAACATGGCCAACCCTGGTTCGATTCCCAGCATCCCATATGGTCCCTTGAGCACCACCAGGAGTAATTCCTGAGTGCATGAACCAGGAGTAACCCCTGAGCATCGCCGGGTGTGACCCAAAGAGCAAAAAAAAAATTAAAATTAAATAAAATACATGAATAAATCAAAAAGAAACAAAACAGAAAATCATAACTTATAATGTTGTCTGTGAACTTACACAATCATTAGCTTACATATCAGCTTTTATAATATTTAAATATTTAATTTTAACCTTTACAGATTAATAAACTAATAGTTCTGAAGCTTGGTATACAGTTCTGTTGAAGCAATTCTTTACATCCTTAAAAAAAAGGACTGAAAATATATTAAAATTACAAAGAACATGAGAATTGGTATTCAGTATAAAACATGCCACATGAGGGAGACAGGGGTAAGACAGAGAAGGAGCAATATCTATTATGAAAGGAAATATTCAACTGGAAGGAGAAGGTGGTCATGAAAGATGTATGAAACCCTATCAGCAGCAGTGCTGTAAATCACACTGCAAAATGTATACATAGATAGGTAGATAGATAGATATTCTACACCTCTTGTAAAAGCAGAGTGTGACTCTAATGGGGGCGTGAAGCAGGATGTGAAGCAAATGAGTAGGACATTGGTGGAGAGAGTTGAACCTTGATGAAAGGATGAGTTTTGAAAAATGCATGCCTGAAACACAATCATGAATAGTTTTGTGACAAAATAAAAATAAATAAATAAATTGTTAGAAAGGATAATCAAATTAACAGAAGCTTAACATATTTACTGAGTAATTTCACAGAATGGTTAACTTTGCTCACACAGTGCAATGAACCCAGAACATCTCAATGTTCTGCACAATAGCAGTCTTTTATTCTATATTGATTACAGAAAGTAGATACCTATACTCTTATTGCAGTGATCTATTACTGCATAACAAACCAAACCAAGATTTAGTGACACATAGGATGTCTTATGATTTTGGACACTTTAATAGGGACATTCTCCCCCTAAAATAGAAAAAAATGCATATAAAGACAGACCCCCAGAACCTGGTGATTATATAAGTGATGTCACAGGCATATAGACCCAAGCATTCCATTTTTGCTATTGTAACAGTTTAAGCTTTTCTGATGAGAAGAAATATGATTAAAAGAAAGAAAGAGTGTGCTTCATTTTGGCTAAATTCCAATATGAGTAACTAACTTGTCATCTTTTAGGCAGCTTTAGGGGGACATAAAATTAATGCTCCAAATTTTTTAACAAGAGGAAAATTCCTTCATTAATGGTTAAAGATTTCTTCAAAGGATGTTTTTAAATCCCTGTTACTTCACACAACATATTTCTTTCACTTGGTTGAAACTAGCAAAGTTGTACAGAGAAAAAATGCTTGGCTGTAAATCATAAGAAAGAATATTTGACTTAGAAAAAAACTTTTTTACTATCTCTAAATCATCTTCAGCAAAACTTTACAATACTGAAAAGTAAAAGCATTAAAAAAAATTTCCATCACAATGTCATTGCAAACTTATTAGATACATTGTATTAAAAAATAAAATAAAGTCAATGTGCAGGTAAATGTGGATTATTAATGCTAATGAGCAAAAATAATATACTGTGTTAAACACCCTTCGTTTTATTCAGTTATAATTTTATCACATCGTAGATGCTAAAAATATATACTTATTAATCAATACATTTTAGTTAATGTAAACTGTATAACTTTACCTAAATAGAATCAATGAGTCTTATTAATTTATATATATATCTATTCCTTTTAAAATATATGATTCTTTCCATTATTTTGAATACTATTAAAGAATACAAATAGAGCATTTTTTTGGCCCTATAGATTCATAGCATAGTATTAAGCTATAATCAAAACAGCTAGGCAATAAGAAAACTCTGGAAAGAAAAATAAACATTATTATGTGCAACAATCATTGTTAAAGGATAGTTTAGTTGGATATATATGATTAGATGATATTATAATGAAATTAGTTTATCACTTATCAGAAAAGAAGATAAATCTGTTTTCTTCTAAAAAGGTTAAAATAAATATTTTCTTTTTTTAATTTATTTATTGAATCAGTGTGGTAAAGGTTACAAAGCTTTCAGGTTTAGGTCTCAGTCATGCAAATATCAAACACATTTCCCTTTACCAATACTTATTTTTTACCATGAAGAATCCCAATAAAACCCCACCCCCACCCCCACCCCTCCCAGTCCCTGTGAGGCAGATGAATTCTAGTTAACACTCTATCTGCTTTGATTAGATTCACTGTTTCAATAAAAGATTCACCACTATTAGAGTTTACCCCCCCCCCCCCCCCCCAAATCAGACATGCTGAAAAAGCATTGTGAAGTGATTTGCTTTCTACAGCTGAGTTCAAGAATTAAATGTTGGTTTTGGATTTCTGCTATTTTACCTATTGACCCTGGAAGTATTTCTACTGAAAGTCAGATAGTTAAGAAATTGGTTTCTGTGTTCTGGAGTCGTGGCCGTGCTGGAGAGCCGCTCGTGGGGAGCAACTGGTGGCCTCCATAGAGCGTGAAGGGTGGACCGAAACGCCCCCCTTCCCATGAGGTTTTACTCGCCCCCACACCCCCGGCTCATACCTGCTGTCTGCAAGGCTCCCATGTGGCCACCATCTTTCTTTCCAGAGGGAGGAGGGCGGAAGTGAGCAACACCCTTTCCCCTCCGGCAGACTTGATGGCCTGGATTAACGCATAGTCCGTTCACTTTTCTGCTCCAAGCTGCTGGGTTCTGCATTAAGTCCTTGTGCTTCTGGGGCTGTGGCCGTGCTGGAAATATTTTCTTATCACCACCCATTTTGCACTTTTAGAAAATCCCTTCTCCCAGTACCATAAATTTACTCATATAGTGCTTACCACCTATCAGAAAATATCCCAGCTTCTAACTCTCAATGAACTCATATGAGCCCTTATTTGGTTTACTTTTAAAATTTAATAAAAGTAAATCTTCTCTTCACGTCTTCAGATGTCTAAATTTGAGTCCTGTTCTCTTGCCCTACATTCTAACCCCTCTGCTATTCCTAAATAGACTTAATTTGGCTAACTCAAGGCATTGTTATTTCATTTCATGGTAGATGCCTCTAACTCAGTTCCTCTTTCTCAACCAAACAACAGTGCTCTCAGCATTAACTATCCACAGGAAATTCCCATGCTAAAATGCCTCAGCTCCTTGGAAACTATGTAAAGATCTATCTTGTCTTTCTCGCTCTTCTGCAGTGCCTTGGGCCTATCTTCCCCCAGTTACAATCACCCAGATGAATGTAAGGAAGAATTGCAGTTTTAAAGCTTTGTTGTTTTGACATAAGTAAATTTATTTCTCGCAGGAATGAATTTTAAATAGCTATGTGTTATAACCAATATAACAACATTTTCTGGTCCCAATATTCAGAAACATAATTTGCATTTTTATTAAGGTGTAATTTACATACACAAAACTATATCCATTTTAAATGTACACTTTGATGAGTTTGATAAATGATTATGCACATGGTATCATTCTACCTATCAAGACTAGAATATTACTCTCATCCTAGCAAGTTCCCTCAGTGACTTTTCTAGTCAATCTATTTCCTGCACCATCAACTCAAAAATTCCAAAGTAATGCCCTTCTGACTTTTATCATTCTAGATTACTTTTGACCTTTTGATGATAACAGTAAATATGTGCTAAAATCATATACTCTCTTTTTGCAACAATGACTTTGAGATTAATATGTGACTTTTTGTTTCATAGCATATTTTTATAATTGACTAATAATTCATTGAATGATCATAACACATCCCAGTTTTCTGTGGTTAAATATTAGACTTTTTATATATTTGTTTTATGATGAATACATGTTGCAAAAATTTTCTGTATCATTTTTGGTCCTGTTTTTTCATATATAATTGAATACAATGTGTTTAATCAAGAAGTTACACAGATATACTTTATTATTTATAAAAGTCAAGTAGGGGTTAGGGATCTCACTCAGTGGGGATCCATCTGTCTTGGATGCCTGAGACTCTGAATTCTATCCCTGGCACTGCAAAATGAAAATAGAAAAAAATTACTTTTTCTTAGCCTTTCCTATTTGATTCTTTTCTTCATTTTTCTTCCACGTTAATTATTCTACTTCTTTTCCTTTTTTATTGTTGCAGTGCCTAGAGCTCTCGCATTCGTGAATGTGTTGTACTTGCATAGTTGTGGTGCTTGCCAGGTGTCTCGCTTGGTGCAATGATCACAAGATTGGTTGCAGGGCTGGTACACCACCTCTCCGGGGTCACATTTTTTATTTGTGTTGCACACATTTTTGTTACAATGCTTGCCGAAGTCACACACTTGGTTGCAGCATTCACACCTGCATGTGTGCACAAAAAAGCACTGGGCTGCAATGCACGGTGTGTGACACTCCTAGGACCTCACACTTTAGCTGACCAACATCCCAAACATGCTGTTAGAGCACCGCACATGCACATTATGGCTGCAGAATTTGCAACACTTGGTTACAGTGCCTGCTTTGTTATACTGGCACACTTTGTGGCATTCCTTGAATAGTTGAATGTCAATGCTTGTGCATTTAGTCCAGAGCACTCACAGCCATAGTAGTTGTAAGCTAAAGGTCAGACAAAGGCTGTGCTACTGATGCAGGCAGGCAGGTAGATAGGGAAGGCCCACTTCCTCGATGCAATGGCAATGAATTTCCTGGGAAATAGTAATATTATCAATAGCCCTGAAGTTGCAAAACAAACGCCAACTCTGCAGAAAACAGGAACTAGGGCCTAATAAGGCTGTCACCTGGCTCTCACAACAGACCTGGAGAAGGCTGGACCCTACTCCGAGGAAACGAAAGATAAGACCCAGTAACTCTGGGTCCCTGTTTGGCAGCTGTGGATTTGGGAGAGAAAAGGCTCATCTTTCTCCTTCCCGCCCTACATAAGCCACCCATGGGGCCACCCGCATCACTCCAAGTATGAAACTCAGGCATGCCAGGTGTGTAAACTCACACAAAGTGGGGGCACGGCACCCACACTGCGGTGGCTCTATCTCTCCCGCCGCCCGCGTTCGGTAGTCTCACCCTTCTCCCACCCCGGAGAGGTCGATGGCGATGGTCAGGCAGAGGAAGGAACGAGGGCCAGGCTGGTAGGTATTAGTCGTAGTTTATTCTGATTCTCTCCTCATCTGTCTCTCTATCTCTGCCCCCATCCCCCTTCATCCTCCTCTTCCTTCTCATCCTCTCTGAACTCTCTTCTTCCTTCTGCCTCAGCCCACTCCTACAGTACAGTTAAATCCTCTCTCCATGAGGAATTGGGGGAACAAATACACATAGGTGCGGTCACAATCAATAGGGGTGGAGATCAACAGGGGTAGAAATCTTAGCCTCAGGGAAGACCGCTCCTAGGACAGATCCTTCCTCAGCAGGAGGACCCACCCTAGAGCAGAATCCCATGGGCGTGCCTCTCCTCTCCTTGTCGGACAAGCATACAAGAATATAATATAAATCATTTTGTATGGATACAGTAAGAAATATCTTAAACTTATAGAATTGCTCTCCTAGGACCATCTTGATCTCAGACTACGGTGCTCAGGCCAGATAGTCTTTCCCACCCCTAGCAGTATCCTAGTCTTGTCGTTACCTTGGATCATGACAGCATTTGTCCATGATCAAACTCTTAACTTATAGTTAAGAATCATGGCACCTTGGCCTGGCCCATTTCGCTGCCAGGGTAGCTCACTGCTTGCCCTGGGTCCATTCAGTCCCTCGTCGGGACCCTGCTTTTGGGGTGTTAGGAACTAAGGGCAACTGAGGCTTAAGTCGAGAAAGATGCCCGGGAGTGAATAATATTCAAGGCCAATCAAATCCTAAGTTACAAAGCATAATGTTAACGTTCTTTCTGTATCTATACAAAAAGGATATTACTTTAAGGTAAACTATTCATAAGGCATAAGGAGAGGAAAAGGGCAATATTTCACTCATACATATAAAATCATAGATTTCTGGGAAACTGATCTTACAAATTAACAAAGTCTGATTAAGGGGAAAGCTGATTAACTGGGTGGGAAGGAGAGCATAGGAAAGACTGTTTACATGTTTACATGTAAACACAATGGAAGTGGAAGTGCCTCTGGAGCACTGTGGTGGGTGTAACCAGATTGATGGGTGTAACCAGATAAAACCTAAGCTTCTTGAAGGACAAAGCAATGTTACCCAACACCAGGAATTTGGAGACCTGTAGGGTGATGTGTTGTAAAATACCTGGTGTTTACAAGGCAGATATTCTACCCTTGAGATATAATCTGGGCCCTTGTTTTATTCTATTGTAGGATAACACTGTTTTTGTCCTTCCTGCATAGCCTCAGGTAGCTTAGGTTTATTGGGTTGCTCCCATCACAGTACTCCCATTCCTCTGTGTTTATTTGTAACGTCTTTATTTGTGCTCTGTCGACTTGTAAATATTGTTTTTCTCTTCTCCCTAAATCCTTTGCATAGTTTATTCAGAGCAATATCTTTTTTGTATGAACACAAGAAGAAAGTAGTATATGCTATGCTTTTGTAATGTGACTCTCAGTGATATTTTCCTCCTGGGAATCTGTTCTCTCACCTAAGCCTCAGCTGCCCTTTCTTACAAGTGCCCCCCAAAGCAGGGTCCTGATGAGGGACTGGATGGAACCAAGGCAAGAGGTAAGCAATGTACTCTGCTGGCATTGAGATGGGCTGGCCAAAGCGCCATAAAACCTAACTATAAGTTAAGAGCTTGGTCATGGACAAATGCTGTCATGATCCAAAAAGTAATAACTAGATTTGGACCCTGTAATGGTTAGGGATGATTAATCTGACCTGAGCACTGTAGTCTGAGTCTGTGGTAAGATGTTTCCAGGAGAGCTGTCCTACAAGCCTCAATAGTACCTTTTATTGTGTCCATACAAAAATAACTAGTATTAACATGTATTGTAGCTATCTCTCTCTCAGCGTTCCTCACACAATCATGGAAGTGCTGAACGAATCGATCGTATTCTTCATCAATGTTGTCAATGACGGCATCTTCTCATGTTGCTGCAATGGTGACAAAGAACCCCCGGTTGATGGTCATTCTGCGAGTTCTCTTCTTAAACTTTGTAGCTCTTTCTCCCTGTTCCGTGAAGTAGAATTTTGCATGAAGGAGAAGGTGGTCCGATCCCGTTTGGAATTTTTGGACAACAGTGACATTGGTCAGGCAAAACCGTCGATTGAATATGATGTGGTCAATTCGTTGTGGAACCGTCCACTGGGAGACTCTCATGACCAACGTTTAGATTCAGCCTTCAGGAACTGTGAGTTACCATGGATGGTCCTCGTCAACATAATGAACTTAGAGAGTCTCTCACCCTGTTTATTACATTCTAGGCCTTGGGTCCTAATGTGGAGTTCTTCGAATGATCTTCTTGGTCCTATCTTGGCATTAAAGTCACAGAAAATATTCTTGCAGAAGACGTGGTCTTCTTTATAGAACTTCTCCAGTCCATGTAGAACTTTTCAATTTCTCCTTCATCATAATTGGACATTGTTGTACACATCTCCCATCCCGGGAGGATCCTCCCAACACCCTTTATTTGGTGCTCCCTTCTCTATCTGAACTGCCTTTTCAACATTTTTATTTTGATGAAATATATTTTGGTTTGTTTTTATGAATAATGGTTTTGCCCATTCCTATAGATATTTGTCTATTTTAAACTTCTGTGTATACACAAATGTGTTTTCAACCACTATTGAAATAAAATAGTGTTCTGTTCCTTTCAAAGAGCCTTACACTTGATGCAAATCAATTGTTTGAGACTTTTCGTATCTGCTTTTCTCTGTAGCAGCATAAACATTTTAAGAATATTTTCAGTGTCTAAATCACTGTCACTGTCACTGTCCTCCCATTTTTCATCGATTTGCTTGAGCAGGCCCAGTAAGTGTCTAAATATTCTTAATAATTCACATTCCAATCTGCGGTTGAAATGACTTATATTTTTATGTATGAATGCAATTTTTATAATGCATATAAGGGTAACGTAGAAGAAAGATTGTGTTATATTGTCTATTTTGTGTTTTTGGCTGCACCACTCCTGCACCATATTCTGTTTACTCCATATTCTGTGTTTACTCCATATTCTGTGTTCAGGAGATTATATTTCATGCATGGGATCTAACTGAGGCCTGCCACATATAAGGCAAGTTTATTAGTTCTTAGTTCTTCTGAAATTTTTAGACCTGAAACATTGTTTTAAAAAGCAGGCACATATTAAGGAAATCAAAAAAAACAAACAAACAAAAAATTATCAGTCAAAAATCATAGCACTGTAGCACTGTCTTCCCATTGTTCATCGATTTGCTCGAGCAGGCAGCAGTAACATCTCACAATAAATTGTGAAACTTGTTGTTACTATTTTTGGCATATCGAATACGTCACGGTTAGCTTGCCAGGCTTTGCCGTGCAGGCGACATACTCTCGGTAGCTTGCCGGGCTCTGAGAGCAAAAATCATAATAAAGAATTATACTTAGAAAACAATATTTGAATTGTATATAAAAATATTGAAACATATTATCTTAAGGTATAAAAATCAAAAAAATATTGCATGGTGTTTGTAAAATATCATTTTCTCAGACTATAAAATAACATGCTTGTTTGTTTTTTATGAGTATGAACACTTATGAGTATAAAAAGTTCAACAGTACGTTTTCTTTAAATTTTAGAAATATAAGAAAACAAAACACATGTGTAACACGGTAGTCACCAGATAGTGTAACTAACTAAATAATTTTTTAATCAAAAACTGATTCTACAATGTAAGATCGGGATTTTTAAATGTGACAGTTTTAATTTTGAGAGACAAATTTCTGTTTTATTTCATCCTTAATGAAGTAAACCTAATTATCCCCTTGCATTTTGTTTTAGTATTTAGGTCATTTGAGACCAATTTTAATATTTGTGTTTATTTCTCATACTAATCTTATTCCAAGAAGAGCAGGGTAATTAGTTTCTGTCTTTTGAAAGTAACTATCTTGTTATTTTATGTAATTTAACTGAGTCTAGTATATTTAAAAAGTTTTGTTAGCGTATAGCCACATTCAAAATCTCACTCACTACATTTTCCTGGTAATATTATTTGAGTTTCATGATTAGTGCCAAGAGAGTTAATTCAAATACCACAAGACCTTCTTGTTATTATGGTTTGTAATTTTGTAAATTGTTATTAAGCATTAAATATTCATGAGTTAGGTTTATTTTTAGTTGTCAGCAATGATGTAGTATGGTGCTGGGGGCTACTCTTTCTTGTAGACAATGTTATTAATCAAGAATAAACATTAAAATATTCTTTGAAGAATAAACTATATAAAGTAATAAGAATGTATATTTTATTTTATATTAATCATTTTTGGTAGAATTTATCAAATAATTTAGCATTATTTTTCATTAAAATGATGTTAACTTAATTCATCAATTGAGAACTAAGACAATTAATCTAGCTTTTGTTTGGCTTAACCTGTTCTAAATATTTTCTAAGAGTTTTTATACTCACTTATTCATTTAGTAACTTGAAATTTTATGCTTAAGACACATATCAAACTGGAGATAGCACAAAAGAACACATTCAGAAGACCAAGAAAAAGAATAATATATCCTATGTATAACTCAATTCAAAATATCTATCAGCAGATTCTCATGTATATGAATAGTAATTCTATAACTTATGAAAAATAATTAAAAATGTAAATATCTTTAAAAAGTAATAAATTGTAAAGAATGTTTTTCTACTCAGTGCTGATGATGATTACATTATTAATAAATAGAAGCTTATATTAGAAAATGAGCTCAACATTGTGTTCTAATTTCAAATTTTTGTAATGAAAGTATATTCAAATATTCAAACTATGCTAAGTTTTCTATTGAGTAATTGTCATCCTTTGATCATGTAAGTTTATAAAAGCAGGAGTATTGTCATCAATTTGAGATAATATCTTGATAGCCCCAATATTATAACTTTAATATATAAGAAAAATTTAAATGTGTATATTCTATCAATATTCTTTTATAGATCAAACTATTACTGTTGCTGATTTTTATTTAAAAAAAAATCAACTGATCAAGTAACTTGAGTAGGATTCCCATATCTAGGTAATGCTCAGAACTTTAAAGAGTTTTTCTGTCTTATTTACCATCCTTCCAGGCCTTCTGTCTTTTTGTTCTATCAGGAAAATGTCTCCACTGAGCATGGTCTGTTAAGCATGCGGAGTTGATATGAAGCAGAAACTCACTCTTTAGCTGTTAAGTGAATTTAGAGAAAGCCAATTTTTCATTAACAGAAGTCAAAACATTTTATCTATATCCAACATTTTAGCTATATCCAACAGCTATATCCAACACCAACTTTAAGTTTTCTTCTAACAATAGTTAAAATATTCAAGAAGTATAAACCTTCATAGAATTTGAATTTTCCTTTCTCAAGTGAGTTATATTTTTGAAATCTATCAAAATACTTAAAAAATATTTCTTAATGTGAATAGTCATATCCTTTCCTAATTCCTCATATTAGTTATATATAGTTATGAATAGAGACCTTATATATATTACTTACTATAAAGCTTAAATATAAATGTTTTGACAGTGACAATTTGTCTATATGCACTTAAATTTAATTGCGAAATTTTCAAATGGCACTTATTTTTGGAGTATCATGATAACTCTTAAGAGAAATTTATTAGAAATTTGCATAACACACCAAGTATTAATATCCATCAATTATAAACAACCTACAAAACCATCAATACACTATAAAGGAGAATCAAAATAAATATGAACATATTATTCGATGATTTATTTTAAATATATGAAGCATTGGCCAATTTATCCAAACTAGAAGAAATAAATATTGATATAGCAATGAAACTGGAAAAATAAAATAGAAGTACAGAGAGGGATTCTAGAAATGGTAATGGGGACTCTCAAACAATGTAAATGATACTATGTATTTTAAAAAAACAATTTCGCAGTTACTACCAAATACAAAATGCTTATAATATTTGCCTCAGCAGGTTTTACCTTTAGAATTTCTTTAAGCTTATTAAAATACAGGTGCATGAACAGGATGAAATCGTTTTTTTTTATAGTAATTATAAAAAATTGGCAGCTAGAGAGAAAGTACCATGAGTTGTTTTGGCCTTCCCTTGAACACCACAAACCCTGATTTGATTGCTGGTACCACATATGATCCCCTCAAGATTCCAGGATTGATTAATTCCTGAACTCAGAGCCAGGAGTATGCTCTGATCACAGCCAGGTGTGGCCCAAAATGAAAGAAAGGAAGGAAGGAAGGAAGGAAGGAGGGAAGGAGGGAGGGAGGGAGGGAGGGAAGGAAGGAAGGAAGGAAGGAAGGAAGGAAGGAAGGAAGGAAGGAAGGAAGGAAGGAAGGAAGGAAGGAAGGCGAGCAAGCACACAAGCAGGAAGAAAAGAAGGAAGGAAGGAAGGAAGGAGGGAAGGAAGGAAGGAAGGAAGGAAGGAAGGAAGGAAGAAATGAGAGAGAGAAAAAGAAAGAAGGAAAAAAGGAAAGAAGGAAGGAAGGAAGGAAGGAAGGAAGGAAGGAAGGAAGGAAGGATAAAAGAAGGAACAAAGGAAAGAAAGAAGGAAGGAGGGAAGAAAGGGAAGGAAGGATGGAAGGAAGGGAGGAAGGAAGGAAGGAAGGAAGGAAGGAAGGAAGGAAGGAAGGAAGGAAGGAAGGAAGAAGGAAGGAAGGAAGGGAGGGAGGGAGGGAGAAAGAAAGAGAAAGCAAGCCTGGGGAAATAGCTCAAAGGTTTGGAGCGCATGAGGTGAATGAATGGGCTTTGATCCCTGCCAATTTATGGTCTTAAGAGCAATATTTGATGGATCCCGGTGGCCTGCAGCATTACTTATGGAAGCTCTCTGCAAAATGCAGTGGATATAAACAAAAATCAGAGTTCTTTTTTGAGCAATGAAGGGGATCCTGTCTAAAAACCCACAAACAAAAGATTGGCTACCTAACTAATATACCTAAACTAACACTTTTTCAGGAAGCAACCACTAAGAATGAAACACCTTTAAATTAATATGTTGGTATGAAAACATATCCAAAATATAATGGTATTTAATAACATTACATAAATATTATAGCACTTATCTCCCAAATAAATATATCATATAAAGATACACATATAGTTATTGACTATCTGATACACATAATTATTATTACTACTAGTAGTAATTGAGGCCATGTGAACAAGATAAAAAATGCATGTTATCTTAAAAACTTAAAAAGCATATGGTTAATATACTTTACAATGTAATATATTTGAAAGTCTATATTTTCATTAATTTATATGATTTCAAATTACTAAAAACTAATCAGAACAATCACATTTATGGAAGGTGGTTTTGCAGGAAGCAATGCAACTATTTGCCTAAGGAATTTTTATTTCAAATGACATCCAGGCACAGATTGTGTTGGCACTACTTGGAAAGAATATTTTAAATATAAATCCCAATTCTCATCACACACTCACGTAAAAAAAACCTGATAAGATCGAATTTTATATTTAATAATAGAATTCTTAATTATTGTAACACTAAAAATTGAAAAGGCAAACTCAAAAGTCTGCATTTAAAGGGATTTAATATAGAAAAGCATTTCTATATTAAGGACCTTGAGATTACATATTCAGAATTCATCAAAGTGTTATTGTAAAAGTAGCATTATGAAACTTGACGTTCTATAGATTCAAGAGAGTTGAAAATATTTTTTATATTTTATACTTTATAAATACAGAAGTTTGATTTTAGACAAATACGGTGTCCTTAACGATACTAAAACTACTTAATAAATATCTTTATATATTCTTATTTTTTTCTTTCAGAAAATACAGAATTAAATGTATTACTCAAATCATTAACGATACTGCATTCTATTTGTTTATATTACTTTTGTTTTTCATTCTAATTCAAGTATTTTATTTATAATTACCACTAATTTTATTTCAATCATTATTAAAAGTATATAATAATAATCTACAGATCCTGTGAATCTTGCCAAATTGTTTTACAACACCCAACAGCAGGGCTGACCACAGAGATTGAACAAACTCATAAGAAGACAAATAAACATTAGACCATCCCAGCTTTAGGATAATCTGAGCACCATGAACGGTCTCACAGACAGCCACTTATTAGATACAGTATTGCTCCCGGACAAGTGAGCCTAGTAAATAGAAATTATTAAGTACAATTAGTGAGCACATCAACTTTTAATAGGTGCGGAAGAGCAGAGGCTGGGATGTTTCACATTGACAATCAGCAGGAATCTAAAAGATCATAATCTGTTTGGTTACCCTATCATGCATTCTATTCTCTGCTGGGTGCACTTTTGTTAACACTTTTTTTTTTTTCTAAAACCTAAACTGTTTTGCTCAGGCGAATATTCCAACCTGGAGTTTTTTTGTTAGGAGAGCAGTTTCCACAATTTGCTACATGGAATGCATTTACATGTTGTGGAATGTTAGATTGATCAATGATAGATGATGACAGATAGATGATAAGAAAATAAAAATGCTGATATAAGTGTGTTATTTAGGTTGCTCTCTCTGAAAACTGATTTATAGGTGTAAAATAGCACTGTAGCACTATCCTTCCGCAGTTCATCAATTTGCTGGAGCCAGTCCAGTAACATCTCCATTGTGAGACTTGTTGTTACAGTATTTGGCGTATTGAATACTGCACGGGTAGCTTGCCAGGCTTTGCAGGGTAGGCAGGATACTCTTGGTACCTTGCTCGGCTCTTTGAGTGGGGCGGAGGAATCAAACCCCGGTCGTACCTGCTTGCTATCGCTACAGCCCAGGTGTAAAATACAAATTATAAATAATTTTTCAAGTAGGACATATTTTAGCAATGTTTTGAAATTATATATATGATTCTTATATTAAAGGAATTAAAGTGCATTACAATTCAAAATCAAAATGAAATTAAGTAATAAGTGACAAATCTGCAAATGAGATGAATGTGCATTAGCTCTGCAGCACTGTCCTGTTGTTCATCGATTTGCTCGAGCAGACCGAGTAACGGTCTCCACTGTGAGACTTCTTGTTACTGTGATTGGCATATTGAATACGTCATGTCATGGGTAGTTGCCAGGCTTTGCCGCGTGAGCAAGATACTCTTGGTAGCTTGCTGGGCTCTCCGAGAGAGACAGGAATCAAACTCGGGTTGGCCATGTCTACCACGTGCAAGGCAAGTGCCCTACTGCTGTGCTATTGCATTCATTGTCACTGTCCTCCCATTATTCATCTATTTGCTCCAGCGGGCCCTGTAACATTGTTAGACTTGTTACTATGTTTGGCATATTGAATATGTTACAGGGAGCTTACCAGGCTTTGCCTTGCAAGCAAGATACTCCGTAGCTTGCCGACTCTCCAAGAGGGGCGGAGGAATTGAACTCGGGTCCACCGCTTCTGCTGTGTGCAAGGCGAATGCACTACTGCTGTGCTATCACTCCATCCTGTTATTGCATTAAAAATTATAAAATATTCATTTTGCTACATTATTCAGCAGGTAGAAATTTCATTATAAACATGTCATATATTTGATATTATTTTCAAAGTGAATACAAACTATTGCCTCAAAGGGTATGGTTTAGAAGAAAGAAGTAAGTAATATAAACTGTAGGAGATTGTTGTTTAAAAATCTGATGTTGATACATTATAAAATTCATATTCATACTAATCATTCATAAGTGTAAATTACTTTTTAATATCATGTCATAATAAGTTATATTGTGCAATACAATCATGAGTTTATTGCATAATTAAATATCTGACATTGATTAATAAAATATCACAATTTACTTTCACAAGTCGATTTGCTCGAGCGGGCCCAGTAACGTCTCCATTGGAGACTTTGTTGTTACTGTGTTTGGCATATCGAATACTCTCGGTAGCTTGCCGGGCTCTCCGAGAGGGGCAGAGGAATCGAACTCGGGTTGGTCATGTTGGCTGCTTGTAAGGCGAACGCCCTACCGCTGTGCTATCGCTCCAGCCACAAGTATCAAGTCAGAGTGAATTAATTAGGGATATAGTAACAAACTATAATAAATTATAAATACTTTTATACCAAAAATCATAATGATTAAAACTTTCATGGGTACCACTTTCAGTGGGTCAGTCAACATAATAACAGGACATTTTACATGTATATATGAAGGTATTTCATATAACCTTATTTTGACAATGTTATGTTTTACCAAAAAAATTAATGCCTAAGTTTCTTAGATTGACAAATGAATTCATAGCAGACTAGAAAGTAAATAACATACACAATTAACAATAAAATGTCATTACATTATAGCTAATATCATCATTATTATGTGTGCAGAATTCCAAAGATGGATTTCTAAATTTTACATAGTTTTTTTATTTCCCCTCAGCAACTCTTGATGTCTCAGGAGACTATCAGATTCCTGGTCCTGGAGAGAGTTTATAGGACTGGAGCAGATATTTTCCATGCATCAATCCTTAAGCTTGATTTCCTGACACAGCATAGTCCGTTGTACTATGGAAGAACCCCTTTGGGCACTGAGCCAGGAATAGTCCCAAGTATTGCTGGATGTAGCCCCAGAAAGGACTAGCAAAAAAATAAAATTCTTTTCAATCTAATTAGAGGTCCTGATAGCAGAGGATGGTTTCGATCCATCGACCTCTGGGTTATGGGCCCAGCACGCTTCCGCTGCGCCACTCTGCTGGGCATTCGCCTTACAAGCGGCCAACATGGCCGACCCGAGTTCGATTCCTCCGCCCCTCTCGGAGAGCCCGGCAAGCTACCGAGAGTATTCGATATGCCAGACACAGTAACAACAAAGTCTCCAATGGAGACGTTACTGGGCCCGCTCGAGCAAATTGACGATCAACGGGAGGGCCTTTACCTTTTACCTTTACCTAATTAGAGGTTAATATAGAAATGTGCAATGCTTAATATATTTCTCATGATTCCTCCTCCTGGTAACATGATACTTAATACTTGTAAGACAAGTACACACTGAGCCAGGGGTAGCTCAGTGGCAATCAACCTACCTTGCAAATCTGATGAGGATTTAATTTCCACCACTGGAAGCATTATCCTGCAGGCACTGCCAGTTGGGATCCGAGCACCACAGTTTAAATCTCTGGTGCACTGATGCAAAGTGCATGCAAGAAAAACTACTGAAATAAGGTGTCCCTGGTGAGCTGAAACCAAAATATGCATAACCATCACAACTAAAGAGTGCAAGTTTGGCAAACAAGAGTGTGCAACTCATTATAATTACTCCCAGGATAAGTCCTGGTGGGACTTGGAGGACCATGTGTGTAGTATCAGGGATCAAATCTGGATGGATAATTACAATGGACACTTCTTACCCTCTGTATTATCTCTTTGGCCTTGATGTTATATTTCTTAACCTGTCAGATGGAAGCATTAGTGAGGCAACTATAATAAAACTAAGGTTATGATTTGAAGATTGATGCATTAACTTTTTTATTTATTCTGTATGTTGTTTTTATTTTATATTTTTTTATTGGAGGAAAGGTTATCCCAAGCAGCATGTAGGGAAGTAGACAAGCACTTCCTGTGACACTCAACCTGTAAGAGTTAGATACTTTGGAATTATAGCATAAGTAAGAAGTGGAAGTGGCTTCATGATACTCCTTTGAACTATTTTTCGAGACTCTCATTTTGCATTTTAATGTAGTTTATTTTTAATTATAATGAGCCTATGATTCAAATAATATACCATACCAATTTTGAAAACAATTTGTGAAATTGATGGGAATCTTATAAACATGATGAATAGCAATAAACATTAGGACTGTGCTATATAATCTATAAAATGGATTTAAAGGTGTAATTGAGAAGTGTTCCCAGACATTTCATATAAACTTGGGAGTTACAAATAAAAATGCATTTCCCTGTTGAGATATATGATCAAGAAAAATTCCAGTGAATCAAATGATAATAAAATAGAATTTTCAAAGTAAAAATAAAAGTTTGATGAATTTTGTAACTGAAGCAGTATCAGGGAAATTTTATTTACTTGAAAGATATTTTGTTGACTTTCCTTTTTGCACCTGGAATAAATGTTCTTTCATGTCATTGCAATCATTTATAGCTGTCAATAGTAGTTAGATTTATGATGGTTAAAACATAACATTGTTATGTGACAGTTCAAAAGCAAATAAATCCTGCGATAGCTGTGACTGTATATTGTATTGTAGGAGGAAAAATATAAACACATAGAACAAGAATGACAGTTCCTTTTTGATTCTCACATAATGTGGTTTAGTTCTTGAAAACTAATTTTAATTTTTATAGTTCAAACCATAAGTAGATTATTTTATTTGTATTCAATATATGAATATTAACCCTTGTATATAGAGAAGTAAACATGACAATCAAGATTCAGAACATTTTTATTATGTCTTAAAATTTTTCCTCATTTTATCCCTTTCTAATCACTACCCCACAACATTCACACATTTAACCCACATTAACCACAATTTTGTTTCCAAGAGTGTTAGTTTGTCCTTCTAAAGAAGATATTTTAAATGGAATTAAATAGCTGTAATTATCATTCTACTGATAAAAATATTCTTTCATCTTAGTTGTAACTCATTGAAAATCGATTCTCCCATCAATATAATACATCAAGATAGATATGTATTGTTGTCTATCACAAGTTTAACTCTTAAAAATTACTTTTTATGAGTACACTTGCTGCAGAAAACTTTCACGTGAGTTATTAATTAACTTAATAACTAAATTCTAATTATGTGGTGACTTTATTTTGTAATAAAGTGAGAAACTTTTAAGCTGTTTTCTTGAAAACAACTTTCAGCAGTTTCATTATTTTGCATCTTACCAAGAATAAAGTTTCCAGGGGCCCATACACTTAATAGAATTTGAGGTAGTTACTATTTGCTTTTAACTACTCTAAATGGTATAGGGTTGTATTCCATGTGATTTTATTTATAGCTCTCTAACAGCCGCCTCTTTTCATGTGCTTGTTTGATATGCTTATATTCTCTTTCATTGTGATATGGCTATTATTTGAAAATCTTTTGGCTGTAATCGATAGTAAAGAAAGTAGAGTGCTGACGGTTGCCCCTCCTGAGTGGCTCTCTGACACGGCCATGGCTCCAGAGGCAATAGGACTTAATGCAGAGTCTGGGAGCTTGCGGCAGAAAAGTGAATGGATTATGCGTTAAACTATGCTCCATGCCTACCCAGGAGGGAAAGGTGTCTCTCCCTTCCGTCTTTTCCCACCCTTACCCACTCCCCACCCCCCAGCAGCAAGGTGGCCGCCACTTCAGAGCTTATTGGAAAGCCAGGTATGAGCCGGCGGTCACAGGGCAACTGCAGCCTCATGGGAAGGGGGGCAGTACCGGCTCATCCTTCACGCCCTACTGAGGTCATGAGTTGTCCCCCACGGGCAGCTCTCCAGCAGGGCTGTGGCTCCAGAGGTACAGAAACCAATCTCACAATTATCTGGCTCTTGGCAGAAATCCCTCCAGACTTAATTAGTAAAATATCAGAAATCCAAAATCATATGGTTCTCATAACCAGCTATAGAAAACAAATTATTTCACAATGCCTTTTCAGAAGTTCTGATTGTTGGGTGGAAACTCTAAACAATAATGGTGCATCTCTCATTGAAATAATGAATGTAATCAAAGTAGAGAGAGAGTTACGTAGAAATTATCTGTCTTACAGGCATTGGGAGGGGTGGGAGTTGGGGTATATTGGGGTTCTTGGTGGTGGAAAATGAGTATTGGTGAAGGGAAAAGTGTTTGATCCTTGTATGACCGACACTGCAACCTGAAAGCTTTATAACTTTTCCCACAGTGATTCAATAAATAAATATAACAAAAATAAAAAAATAGGGTTCTTACATTCTATATGGTCTACCATGATTCCATGCCTGACATACTTTTGGTCCCCCTTAGCCCAGGAATGATACCTGAGAACATCCTCAGGAATAACCCCTGAGCAACGCCATATGTGGCCACAAAACAAATGACAAAATTGACAGTTCTACATGTTTAAAAATGTTTAAGTAAATTATTATAAATAATTACATGCATATATGGATTCATATTCATTCACCTAAAGGGTGCAATATAGTGATGTCATCAAAAGGAGTTACAGAAAGAACAATGAGATGGCAAAACATACATTGTTTCTTTACATCTTTAAACCCAGCCTCTTGTGTCTAAAACTTCCATTTATCCCATTGAACTCTCTGGCCTCTCATTTACTTATTTTTAAAACTGGTCAATACATTTTTATGTATTGGAAGTATACATTAAGTTTATTAATAATAAACTTGATCACACTTGATTTTTAAGAAAACTTAATGGGTAAATATATACATGTGTTTTCAACCTGACTTCTATGAATCATGAGATACATAGATATAATTTTTAGTGATTTTTTATATCCTATTAAAATAAGTATAAAGCTTGCCTATATTCCCAGTAAAAAATGTTTTATCATAAAAAATCATGTTTTATTCATTGTATTATTTGATATAGATCAGTAACAAGATATTGTCTATTCTCAACAAAATTGAAAATAAAAATATAAATGTACTACAAAAATATAGACAAAAATAAGTCAAGCATTTATTAAGTGTTTTTATGTCCCAAGGCTGTAATATTCAATTACCGTTAAAATGCTGATGTTAAAAATGCATTCAATAGGTTAGCTTAAAAGTGATCCATTTCCAGTTATGAGATACATAAAGTGCTTAGCAAAAATATAATATACTCCTGTCTGCCTCAGGATTGGTCGGAATACCTACTGAAGCAAAATTATGAGATTTAATATCCAAAGAAAACAAATATTTATTTTACAGTAGAATAAAAACATTTTGTTTTTAAATAGGGACTATTGTCTAAGACACTTGCAATACTGTCTGTAGCACTGTCCTCCCGTTGTTCATCCATTTGCTCTAGCGGACACCAGCAATGTATCCATTGTGAGACTTGTTGTTACTATTTTTGGCATATCTGTACACTACGGGAAGCTTGCCAGGCTCTGCGTTGTGAGATACTCTTGGTAGCTTGCCAGGCTCTCTGAGAGGAACGGAGGAATCAAACCCGAGTTGGCTGCATGCAAGGCAAACGCCCTACCCACTTGCAATACTATCATACCTGAATGTTTAAGTCCTAAAATCATCTAGCACAATTTACTAAACTATTCCCTTTTAAAGTACATGTTTAATTATTTATTTCACATTTTAGGCACTGTGCTTTACAATACTGTTAATGATAGGTTTCAGGCATAACCTGTTCAAACACTACACCCTCCACCAGAATGTCTTTTTTCCGCCATCATTACCTCAGTCCCCCCCAAACTCCCATCTTTACCTCATCCATGCCTTCTTTGTGGTAAGCTTCTTACGGAAGATGAATATACATTTTCAACTGTCTTTGTGCATTTGTTATTCCCTACTATGTTTCTTTACAGCCCACACAAGAATGAGATTATTTTGCTTTTCTTCTATTGAAAAGGAAGAATGATAATATTAACAAATTTATAGTTTTATCATATTTAATGAATGACTTTTGAGGGAATGCAGAAGAGCTATGAATTTGTTTGCCATGATTAATATGGTTAGAAATAGTGGCTGGAGAGATAGTTCAAAGGTGAATCTTTTATGCTCCCTAGAGCAATTCTTGATCATCTTCCAATCCCCACACGCAAATATGATGGAATGTATTAAAAAGTTTTTAAATTTTTTAAAGTTCCTGACTAAAAAGATACGGTATTTTTACCTGAGCTCTAGGAATTTCAATGTAGGATACAATCATGAAGCTAAGAAACCTCAAATTTGCCCTTAAAGGAAAAAATTAAGGGGTTCTATAGAAACATGTAGATTATAAGAAAAGTGATTTAAGCGGAGAGCTGAATAGTGTTAATGACTTTGAACTATTCTTGGCTATACTAACTGATTCTCTGGAAAGGATAAAAAGAGAATTTGATTCAGTCTTATTATCTATAAACATTATATTATTTAACATTTGTAATGATTTCTTGATTCAGTCCAACACAATTTTTCTCCAGAAAAGCTTCTTCACCACTAAACTGTATTGTTTATCACTGCAATTATTTTATATAAGTTAATGGTATGATGCACTATGTAAAAGAAATCAATAGCTCTGACATGAAACACATTTTGAAGTTATAGGAAAACAAATATCTTCTGGTCTGGTTTGCCCTTTAGTGAAAGATATATAATGTGTGAAGTGTTCTGTCTTTGCATGCTTTTTAGTCACTCTTTTGGGAAAGTCTAATTTCTTTAGGTACTTTTCAGTGGAGGAGGTAGAACTTAAATCTGTGTAACAGTTATATTTTTGCTTTTTGTACCTTACCTTATAAAATCCCATAACTTACCTGCTAGCAATATTGCCTGTTCTTTTTATTACTACATGCTGCTGAGCCTGTATATTATGGTATAATTATTCCATAATGCAGTTTCCATACTGGTGATATTTTACTACTTTGTGTTTGCCAATAAGCAAAATTTAATTTATTTTATATATGAAAGCATGAAAGTAATGTACACTGAGAAATCTGTGCCATGTAGGACTTTCAGAATCATTCAAATAATAAAGAATATCTTGCAAGTGATGTAGATAAGCAACATTCACTTAAGCTTGAACTTTATCTTAGGAGTATGTGAGAAGAGGTCAAGAAAAAAGAGTTTGAGTTATTAGTTGAAGATCATTTTACGGCAATGGAATTTTAGGAGTAAGGGTGGAGATTTAAGTGAAAAAATAGAAATAAATGTCAATTTATAGTTGAATAATTGAATGAATTATATATATATATATATATATATATATATATATATAAAGTAAAAGTTAAGTAAAGGCCCTCCCGTTGATCATCGATTTGCTCGAGCGGGCCCAGTAACGTCTCCATTGGAGACTTTGTTGTTACTGTGTCTGGCATATCGAATACTCTCGGTAGCTTGCCGGGCTCTCCGAGAGGGGCAGAGGAATTGAACTCGGGTCGGCCATGTTGGCTGCGTGCAAGGCAGACACCCTACCCGCTGTGCTATCGCTCCAGCCCTACCACCCACCAACTGCCAACTGGCGCCGTGTAATTCCATCAACCGCCAAGACCCAGAGACTATAAAACCCAGCTCCCGAAAGCCCGTGGCCAAGCGACATCTTATTATCTCACTCTTACTTTGGACAACCTGGAAGGCTACCGAATTTAACCTGCCCACATGGCAGAGTCTGGCAAATTCCCCGTGGTGTACCCAGTGTGCCAAATACCAGTAACAATGATGGGTCTCATTCTCCTAACCCTGAAAGAGCCTTGAATGTGGCACTTTTTAAAATCTCAGGGCTAGGGCGAAGGAGACGTTACTGGCGCCTGCTCAAGGCAATCGACGAACAACAGGATGATCGTGATCGTGATCATTATGTGAATACAAACCAAAAAACACATATAAATTTGATAAATAGTATTACATTTTAATTTTTAATTGAATATATGCAATATTAGCCCTTAATCAGATGCATGATGTGCTAATATTTTATTTCATTTTGTATGATCTGGACCGATAGCACGGTGGGTAGTTTGTCTTGTACCTGGCCAACCCGAGTTTGATTCCTCTGTCCCTCTTGGAGAGCCTGCCAAGCTACCGAGAGTATCTTGCCTGCAAGGCAGAACCTTGCAAGCTCCCCGTGGCGTGTTCCATATGCCAAAAACAATAACAACAAGTCTCACAATGGAGATGTTACTGGTGTCTGCTCAAGCAAATGGATGAATAATGGGACGACAGTGCTACAGTGCTATGATGGTTTTGAGTTACTCTGTTTTCACTGTGTGGAAGCTTTTTCATTTGATATAATCCCACTATCTTTTATGTGAATGTAAATAGGTTTATATTTTATTTTTATGAAAGTTATATTTATATTTAAATTATCATATACAATTTTATCTGTGTAAAACTCCTTTGGGCCCTGAGAGATAAACACAGGCTTAACATGAGTATGTTCGTGAGTTTTATCTCTTGGGCCACAAAGGAAAAAGACAATCTTTATCAGTGGAGAGGAGCATTGGGTGATGAGAGACAATATGGATTAATTCGGAACCTTGCTCATAACTATAAATAGTATTGCCTATTTTTATTATATGTACATAAACAATTTGCCTAATAAAAATTAAGTTTTCTTTGGCTTGTTCTTTAAGGCTGTGTTCTCCTTTGAACACATATGTCCCTTGCCTATCTCTCTGTTTCTTTGCTTGCCTCTTTCCACTCTGAGAAGCCTGTACTCATTCTCAATCCTCAATCATATACTTCTCTCTTTCTTTCCCTTCACGTCTTCCTAAATAAATTTCAATAAAACTGTCTTCCTTCACAACCCGCTCCCCCTAAAAAAATGAAAAAGATTAAGTCATTTTTAATTAATGGTTGCCAATTTGTGGGTTTGATCTGTGTATTGAAATACTTAGAAACAATGACACAAATAATTAAAAGAAAACCCTTTTATAATTGGTAAAGTAAAAGAAATATATTATTTTGTTTTATTATAGATATTATATTTAATTTTTAACTTTTTGTTTTTGATTTTAAGAATTTAAATGTTTTGGAAATCTTTGTTTAATTATAACGCATAGTACTATAATTATTGATGCAAGATACCCTACTTATGTGTCTAATTGTGGCATACCATTAATGAGAGGTTAAAACTCTGCCATTAACCTAACAGGTTAATGCTATGTAGCTTCTTAATTAGTTTATAATATAGATGCAGATTGATTTTTAAAAACATTTTAGTGAAACTAATTTGAGGGCAATAGGCATAGAATATGCTTTGACCTACAGATTTGGAAAGTTGCCTACAGTTTAAACCCAGCTATCTAGACAACAAAGCTGCTTATTTTAGGCACTCTGGAATGAAATCTGGTTTTAGGTTTAATGATGAAACAATTTATAAATTAATGGTGTTTTCATATGAAATCAATAAGTTAGTTTTTAGTAGCTGTAATTCTAGCGTTAAATCTTTTAGCGGAATAGTATATAAGTCAAACTTAAGTCTTCATAGTCTTGTATACTTTTATATGTATATGTATACTTTTATATTATTGATTGCCTATAGTTTTTCCACTCAAATGGTTACAATTTGGTTAATCACATAGTTTTTGTCATTGTAGACAATTAAAATTAGAATAGTAGGTATTCCTATAACTCCTACTACCTTTCCATTTCTTGTACTATGAAACTTGAGTTAAGTGTGGCATGTAAATTAGCCATATTATCCACATAAAACAACAGAGATTGATTAGGAAAACAATTTTTATTTTATGATCATGAAATTAAGAATAATATAAAATGTTATATAAGGGGTCTTCAAATCAAAGTTGAAATATGTATACTAAACAGAATTAAAAGACTTAATATAGTTTAATTTAAAGACAGATGAATTTTATTTTAGTAATACATGTTGAAAATAGATGTTTGGGGCTGGAGTAATAGCACAGCAGGTAGGGCATTTGCCTTGCTTGCAGCCGATCCCGGTTCAATTCCCAGCATCCCATATGGTCCCCCAGCACCGCCAGGAGTAATTCCTGAGTGCAGAGCCAGGAGCAACCCCTATGCATTGTCGGGTGTGACCCAAAAAGCAAATAAATAAATAAATAAAATGAAAATAGATATTTATGGAATTGGTATATATTATGACCTAGTAAATTAATTTATGTGAGTACATTCTTCAAACACATGATGTGAGTACACTTAAGTACTCATTTGAGAACAGTAGTTGCTGGGTTCTATCCTTCATATTTTTATCACTTGTGTTTGGATTAAAACACTTTTCAAATTATAAAAATTGTTAAATCACTGCTAGTGATTAATGTAAAGAACCTATTATGAGAATATTTCACAAGGGGTATATATTTGGTTCAGTTTGAGTAATTTTTTCATGCTGAAAAGATTGAGCAAATTTTGTGATAAAACTATCACAATTAATAGCAACTAAAACTGCAAGTGTAAACTAAAGTTTTGCTTTATTGAGTATATAAAGTACATATTGGTGTTTGAGTAACAGCACAGCAGGTACGGTGTTTGCCTTGTGTGCAGTTGTTCCAGGTTTGATTCCTTTTTCCCTCTCAGAGAGCCCAGCAAGCTACCAAGAGTATCCTGTCCACATGGCAGAGTCTGGCAAGCTCCTTGTGGCATATTCAATATGCCCAAAACAGTAACAACAAGTCTCACTTCGTGTTTCTGGAGCGAGCAGATGCCATTGGGCTACATTAGCTCATGACAGGGACGAATGGAGACGTTACTGGTGCCCACTTGAGCAAATTGATGAACGGGACAACAGTGCTACAGTGCTACAGAGTATATAACCTGAAAATCAGAATAGTTAATGAATGAATTCTCCTATAAGAACAAATATAATTATTCATAGAACTTAATAAAAGTATGCTATGTCATAACACATTATTTAAAATAATGTATAAAGATGAATTAATGGTAATTTATTAGTAACATCCCTGTTAAATCATATATTATACCAAGAAAAGTAAAACCTAAGATCTTAGTATAATATTGCCTTCATGCTCATAGTCAATGATATACATTTTAGTCTTGTAGAAATATAAAAGTAATAATATACTTTTTAGTCCTGTGGAAATGACAATAATTGTAGTAGCTGAAGTAAAATAAACGTGCAATAATGTCTGTTTCTACTCTAAATGAGGGCTGGAGCGATGCCACATTGGTAGGGCATTTGCCTTGTGTGCAGCCAGCCCGGCTGAGTTGGGTTTGATTCCTCCGCCCCTCTTGGAGAGCACGGCAAGCTACTGAGAGTATCTCGCCAGCCCAGCAAAGCCTGATAAGCTAACCATGACGTATTCAATATGCCAAACGCAGTAACAACAAGTCTAAAAATGGAGACTGGGCCCATTGGAGCAAATTGATGAACAACAGGAGGACAGTGTTTGTTTTATTTGTTTTCTACTCTAAATACAAGATAAAGTGTCTCCATAATATACCAAAGAGGGTATTTTTTAACTAAATAAAATGTAATAATTTAAGAAATATTACCAAAAACTGATGCAATAAAAACATAAACTCTTGAATGGCTGAATAATCATTCTTAGTGTTTATGATAATGAATTGTTTATAGTAGTAACATTAATACAATACAAACTGAGGAAAACATCTGCTGAGTGAAGTGAAATAAATAAGTCTGTCTACAGCGTGAATAGATCTGGAGCTAAAGCTAAACATAGACTCTGTCTCTTCTCACGCATGCTTCAACCTTTGCTAACATGGCTAGAAGCGGGAATGGAAGTGGAATGACTCGGAATTAGCATTACTTATTTGGAACAGGGGGAGTGGTCTGTTCTACTAGGTACTCAAATGATTAATGGAATTAATAAGACTCTGTACCCCTCAATTATAAAGGGCATATTGGTGGAGAAAATTATTAAAGTATCTGTGTTTGTTTGCTCACAACTGCATTTGAGAGTTGATTGTTTAGCAAAGCTCCACACTGACCTAGTTTTGTACAAATTAAATGGCTGCATGTGGTTCCTACTACTCCAGTTCAGACCACAAACAGCATAAGATAAAGTGCCAACATTATTATGATTTGTCAAGAATAATCAGAGGCTTATGAATATTAACACAACCCTTCAGCTTTGAAGTCAGATTATATTAAATAATAGTAAAATGTGATATATCTGTTTTGCGAGAGCATCCAATAGTAGTATATGACTGTATAGTCAGTGCCATATAATTATACACTGGAACCTAGCAATTCATTTCTCACTATTTAGTCTTATAAAAACATATGGAACAGTTTTTAAAAAGCATTCATAAGAATATGAAATAAAGTGGCATTTGTTATTGTCCATTTAGGAGGTGACCTAGAAAACTATTAGTACAGACCATATTAATATGTGCCTTTAATTGCATTATAGTTTGTCATAAAAACACAGATACAATAGACATTCAGTAAGTTTAAAATATTAAAAAAGTAATTTAATATTCTCATTTTAAATTATATAATGTGTGTTGTGTTATTCTTAATAAATAGTTCTATTATTATACAAAAATACCCTTGATAGCACAGTGGTAGGGCGTTTGCCTTGCACACAGCCAACATGGCTGACCCGAGTTTGATTCCTCCACCCCTCTTGGAGAGCCCGGCAAGCTACCGAGAGTATCTCGCCCGCACGGCAGAGCCTGGCAAGCTCCCCGTGACGTATTTGATATGCCAGACACAGTAACAACAAAGTCTCCAATGGAGACGTTACTGGGCCCGCTCGAGCAAATCGATGATCAATGGGAGGGCCTTTACTTTACTTACTTTTGAAATAAAAATATAAAGACTTTTTCAAAAAGTGTTGGTAAAATGAACTTCATGGGGACCAAGAGATAATATAGGGATTCAGTCTAATTTTTAGCCAACAGCAGTTTAATCTAAGGTATATCGTGGTCCACAGAGCATTAGAGAGTATCATCCTGGAAAACCTTCAGTACTCTCCTAGGTATCCTAGGAAATATTTTTCAACTCATGATAGAATCACTGAAAACTTGGGTGCTCACATTGATCATTCAGTCTAGCTGACTAAGAATCCCTGTCTGGAGCCCTGAGCTTTCTGAGCATCATTCTGTAGCTTCTCTGGAAACAAATTAATAAGTGAAATAAGATAAACTTTGAACTGGATATTGTATTGCAGAATCAATTCTTCCAGGTCACTCATTGCTAGTTAGGGCTGTCCTTGTAGAGCCGGCCATGACTGAGAACCAGACTCAGTCCTCTTGAGTCAACTTCACTATTTTCTCTAGGACAAAGTTAACTGACAAATACTTTTTCAGAAAAACAAAATTGCTCAGTGTTCCCCTGAAAATGTACCTTCAATGAACAAATATAAAGCATCTCCTAAGTTGCACCCAAGGCTGTTTCCACTCCCTAGATCATACTGGGCTGGAGCGATATATAGATGGTAGGGCATTTGCCTTGCATGTGGCCGACTGGGATTCCTCCTTCTGTCTCAGAGAGCCCAGCAAGCTACTGAGAGTATCCCGCCCACATAGCAGATCTTGGCAAGCTCCCCAGGGTGTGTTCAATATGCCAAAAACTCTAACAAGAAGTGTCACAATGGAGACGTTACTGGTGCCTGCTCAAGCAAATTGATGAACAATAGGAGGACAGTGCTACAGTGCTATTGCAGAATCAAACCATCTCCTACATACTTAATAAAGTTCATGGTATTCCGATAATAGTTCAAATCTTGTAATACATATACATATAATTAAAATTCAATAGCACGATTATATATAATATAAAATTCTAATCAACTGACTCCCCCGAAATAGATGTTGATATTGAAAATATTTGCTCTCACTCATTATATTCTAGCTTCCCAAAATCCAGTTCAGTAATTATCTCTGTCTCTATTACTCTTCCTGTTTCTTTTTTCCCACGCTTGCTCTTGCTTTAGTTCTCTCTACACCCTTTCTTTATATTTCAAACCTAGGGATTACAACAATTAAAAGAGTTTATCAATATTTTTTATATTACAGTGAGTTTAATAAATTTTACAATGCTGGAGGTCATCAGGCCACTCTATCAGTTGTAAGGAGTCTTAAAGGTTAAGTAAGACTCAAGATCTGTGTTTACATAACACTGGGGATCAAACCTAGTTAAGGTGCACTCAGACACTCTAAAAAATCTCGGTACTATCTTACAGGTACCAAAAGTTAAAATATTAAAATTAGCGTTTCATGAGCCAGAGAGATAGCACAGATTATAAGGCCTTGTACTCTGACAACTTGAATTTGATGCCCAGTACTGTATATGGTCCCCCAAACCTAGCCTGGAATGATCCCTGAGCAAAGAACCAGAACAAAGTTATGAGGACAGGTGTCACCTAAAAAACTAAAAAAATAAAAATTTAAAAAAGCATTGGAGTATACGAAATATGAGAAAAATGTGTAATTTTTTAAATGTGTAATTTTAAGTTTAACTTCTTTACAGTTAAATCTAGATACAAATATGGAGTAAAAGGAAACAATGATTTTATAAATGTTTATAAAAATTTGACACATAAAAGATTTAATAAAATGTATATTGACAAGAATATGCTTTTCATTCTATCAGTTTTAGGTATTTTAGGACTACTGGATATTTATTCTAGGTATTCCATTAACATTGGTTAGTATGTCATCAGTGGCATTATTCATAGTTAATATTTTTACCCTGAAATTAGTCACCAAATAATGTGTTTGAAGTGTTTTTATCACCATTAATATAAAATATTATTGTAATCAAATATTTGTTTTAGGCAAACATTTGTTGAAGGGGAGGCATATGGCCTCATGTAAGCTCTCAGGGTATTCCAAAGGGGCCACAGATGAAAATCACTTAATGGGAGTCCATAACATAAGACTAGAAGCCAATCACTAGAACAAGGATTTCGGAGTATTTTCAAGGAGAAACAAGATCCTATTAGTCATTTCTTGCAAGCTGGGCCCCAGTAAAATAGTCTATGTAAAGTACCTTAATACATCATGTTAGCTGAATGTTTCTTACTACTGAATGTTTTTTACTACTCTGACTGGAATATACTTATTGTCTTTCAAAGACCCTCCTATTATCATGGATTACTACTTATCCACCAAGCAATAGAAATAACAAACATTACCTTAGTGTCCTGTATGTAAAGTGAATAAACCAAGCAAAGCCCTTCCAAAGCTGAGTTGTGTTATTTATCTAAGTATGTTGAACAAATAGAAAGAAAATCACTTCACCATACCTGTTTCATCTTTACTAGATTCCCACTGAAAACCACTATAATATCTAAGACTGAGTGAATATAGGTATCACTGCTTTTATTTTGTTAAACTGGGTATGAGTATGCTGAACTTGATCACTTGATCACTTGACTTCCTGTTAATCGTCGATTTGCTCGAGCGGGCACCAGTAACATTTCCATTTGTCCCTGTCACATGCTAGTGTAGCCCAATGGCGTCTGTTCGCTCTAGGAACATGAAGAGCCTCAAACCAATCGTTCATGATCTTGATGAAGAAGTCTGACCATCTGGTAGGTGGGAGGCCACGCCGTATTTTGAAATCCCTTGGAATCCAGTCGGTAACAGCTCTAGTCCAGCTGTCGTCTTTAAATCTCATTATGTGACCAGCCCATCTGATTTTTGATACCTTGGCAAATGAGACAGCGTCCCTGATTCTTGATCGTCAACGGATGTTGGAACTCCGGATTCTTTCTCTCATTTGAGTGAAACGTGATATTCCAAGCATAGCTCTTTCAATTCCTCTTTGGGAGACCCGAATAGTGCTCTCATCCTGTTTGCGTATGGCCCAGGTCTCTGAAGCATATGTTAATGCAGGAAGAACAGTGGAATCAAAGAGATGTGCCCGGAGCCGGTGGTTCTTCGTCCTCTTAGCTATTCCTTCTACGCTCTTGAAGGCGTTCCAAGCTTCTCTCTTCCTCCTGCGCAGCTTGGGTGCTAGGTCATTTGTTATGTTGACTTCTCGACCTAGGTACACATAGCTGTTGCATTCGGAGATGGTCGTTCCATTGAGAGCGAATGGGGCATCGGGAACGAGGCTGTTTCTCTCTCATAAACATTGTCTTTGTAAAATTCAGCTGTAGTTCCGACCTTTCCACACTCACGATCGAAGTCGGCCAGCATTTGTGCCGCTTGGCTGATGTTTGATGTTATTAAAACAATGTCATCAGCAAAGCGGAGGTGGTGTAGTTGCAGACTATCTATCTTCACTCCCATTCCTTCCCATTCCAGTCATCGCATGATGTTCTCAAGGGTGGCACTGAAGAGTTTCGGTGAAATGGCGTCACCCTGCCGAACTCCTCTCTTAACATCAATGATTATTTCTTTGTAGAATGTTGAGATCCTGGTAGTGAATCCCTAATACAGCTCACGGAGGATCTTATGCATTGAGCTTGAATGCCCTGAATGGCTAGGGCTTCAATGACCGCTTCCATCTCAACAGAATCAAAGGCCTGCCTTCTTTAAATCAATGAACGTTCGACAGAGCGGCATCTTGAACTCCCTAGAAACCTCAATGAGCTTGGTTATCGTGTGGATATGGTCGATGGTGCTGAATCCTTTGCGGAACTAGTCTTCAAATTCACTGAAATATCAGATGTACGTGTCAGTGTTTTGTATTTATGAAACTCAAAGCTCAAAAAGTGTGATTTAATTTTCCGTTATTGGAAGAGAAGGAATATTATTCACAAATATGACAAACCTAAATAAGCAGTTTAATGAGAGTAAAGTAAACTACTCTAGTAATGCAATCATAGTAAGATGACTTCCACCTTAGAGGATTTCTTGAGTGCTAATATATGAAACCTATTCTATTTGAGACTTTAGTATTTATTGAAATTTTACAAGTATATTTGTGGATTCCCTCAAAAGTTAAGTAATAGTAAAAGGGGCAAATTCTGTTAGCATTTATCAAAGACTTTACTAAACTTATACTTGGATATAAACTTGGAGATGAAAATTGTCATTTTTTAAATGTAATGCAAAGGACAAAATCAAGAGCATCAAAAATAGCAACATTGAAACCTGAAGTAATATCTTATATATAGTGCAAACAGTAAAGTTTGAAGGCAAGGTACTCAGCAGAGCAGAAATTTCTGTTTGCCAGATAAGTTCCAGGTAATTTCATCCATTACTTTGGATGAAATTCTATTAATATCAGTATTTATATGCATGCTAAGTGGAATATCTGTTTAGTCTCCAATAACATAAAATGTTATTTTCCACTAATTTTGAGTCTATTTCTGCTGCACATATTATTTTTTTAAAAATTGTCTATGAAAGCTATTGATAGAAGGAATAGTTTATCCATGAGATATCAAAAAGAATCATTTGGAGGTTGTTGGAAAATACGAGATATTTATGTTAATAAAATAAGTTTTACTAGTCTAGTTCCTATCTTTTGGGCATTTGTTAAAGGTCTATCATAAGCTCACTAGAGGCCAAGGTGGATAAAAAAAATCACATTTTTTTGCTGGACTTCACCTATTCATGCATCCTAGATACCTGGTTTTTATTTTAATTTTTTTTCTGCCTGACTTTGTAATCCATGATACTTTGAATTTTATGTCTTTATTTATACACAGACCTACAATAAGACTGGTAAATGTGTAGGATATACCTAACTCTAAATGAATGATATAAACTTCATAGGATTTGATAATTGCTCTTTCTACTAACTATTGTGTCTGGATCACAACTTTCACTTCAATTTGTATACTCTTGAATAATTTGATGAAGCTATGGTTTACTTCTAAATATGAAAATAAGCCAATTGACACACTATTCTGGAGTCACCTACATCCCTATTTTTGGTGTGAAAACTTTCATTTTGTCTAACATTTTTCCTCTTTCATTTGTTCTCTCTCATCCCCCATAATTTCTTTAGAATTAATTATCACTCAACAAAACTATTAGACTAATGAGATGTTCTCCAGAATGTACAATTTGAAAATATTTGGTTTTTATTAATATTTTCCAGTGTCACTCAAAACCAGTTCTCAACCATTTTAATTTTAACACATATTTAATGAGCTGTGCAGTATTTCTAATATTTTCAAACAAAATATAGAAATGGTTGTTGCTTGCTAGCACAACCTTTAATTACAATTTAGAATGAAGTATAAAATGATTCTTCAGGAATTAAAAGAAAGAAGTTTTATTCCTCAAGAATTAAAAGAAAAAATGTTTTATTCTTCAAGAATTAAAAGAAAAAAAGTTTTATTCTATGCTCTTTGGTTAAATTTGTATCTTATTAACAAATTCAGATTCTTCAGTTCCTGTAGATATGTAAATAGATTACAAGCTGATTTTTCAGCTAGTAACAGTCCTCTTTTTGGATTTTATAACTACTATTATTATTCTTTGTTTGCCACACACAGAAGCACTCAGGGCACTTCTGTATCTGTGCTCAGGGACCAAGGATCGTTCCTAGCAGGGTCCAGGGAACCACATATGATGCCAGTGAGCAAAATTCATTCAGTGCCTTCAAAGCAAGTACCCTGTAGTCTAGACTATTTCTCTAGCCCTGCTATATATTTTTCTGGTAAGCATTCATTGTGTTGACATAATTAAGATGTATAAATATACAAAGGAAGATTTAAAAAGTGAAAGCTATAATAAAAGTCCTTTTCTCTTTTTCTTTTTAAACCATGCAACTGACATCTCCGCAGTCAGTCCACATTTTGAAGACAAATTATAGGCTAAAACCTTTGACCCCTTGAGCACACAGCAGCAAAAAAGAAAACTGACTGGAGGGCACTACAACTCCGGAAGAATTCTCCGGGCCCCATACAGAGCTGATATCACTGGGAGGTTCCAGATGGGGTAGGTGCTGTGTCCCCGCCTTCTCCAGATAGAATCCCGGTGACCAAGAGCTTCTACAAGCATGGCTCTGGCATGCAGGTACCAGGACTATTTCCTGAACTGCATGGCTGCTTATGCAGCCATGTGACATTTCCTGATACACAAAGTGATCAATGAAAAGTAAATGATCTATCATTTGTCTCTGAGAAACAAACTTGAACGGTGGTGGGAAAATCTGAGCAAAATATAATGCCCAACGAAATGCATCTGGACTGTGTATTTAACTATGGTACTATGCCATCCTGGGAGGGAAAGGGTGTGTGTCCCTCTGCCTTTCCCCCTTTGCGGAGGCGACATGGTGGCCTGCATCATTTAGAGCCTAATGAACAGTCAGGTATGAGACTGCATTGATGAGGCACGTGGGACTTCACAGGATGTGGGGAGTAATCCACCCTGCTCCCTGCTATGACAGTGCTCCGGGTTGCCACCCTCAAATGCCTCCTCTGAATTCTGACTGACCATGAACCCAGAGGCACACATACCAATCTCAGAACCCAGGGGCTTCTGGCAGTAATCCCTCTAGATTTATTACTAAAATATCAGAAATCCAAATTCGTGTGGCCTCTATTGCAGTCATATGACATCATATGATCTTCATAATCAGCAATAGAAAACAAATTATCTAATGATGTCTTTGTGGCAGGTCTGAATGTTGGGGAAAATTCCAAATAATAATGTTGGTTCTTTTGTCATAATATTGAATGTGATCAACATGGAGAGAGAGAGAGAGAAAGAGAGAGAGAGAGAGAGAGAGAGAGAGAGAGAGAGAGAGAGAGAGAAATCTGTGACACAGGTGGGAGGGTGGGGGGTTATACTGAGGTTTTTGATGGTGGAAAATGTGCACTAGTGAAGGGACAGGTGGTGTTTGATCATTGTATGACCATATGAGACTTGAACTGAAAGGCTTTGTGACTGTTCTCACTATGATTCAATAAATTAAAAAAAAAAAACCTTTGACCCCTCCTCTAGTGGCATATCCTCTTTAGCTAAAACTACTGAGAGAGAAAATGGAGCACAAAATTAGTAAGGAAGCATAGAAAAATAATATTTAGAGAAGAAAACTTAATTGAGTGAGCAATAAACAGAAATAGAAAATGTTATTTAGAAAATGATTGTATGAATCATGACAGTGGTCAAGAAGAAGCAATGATGAAACACAAGTGTTATTGATTTCATTACTTTCCATATGTGCTCACTTCGGCTGCATCTATACTTAAAATATCATTACTTTTCATAAACTTAGGAAATTTAAAAGGCATGGCTTTGATAATGCTCAAATTGAAGAGCAACAGATTGAATAATTTTTTTTTTTTTGCTTTTGGGTCACACCTGGCATTACACAGGGGTTGCTCCTGGCTCATGCACTCAGGAATTACTCCTGGTGGTGCCCGAGGAGTTTTACATCGGAACCCATGGCCTGGAATGGAATGAACAGGGTGACAGACTGTCTGAGTTCATCATGTCAACCAAAACCTTCCATGGTAACTCACAATTCCAAAAGGCTGAATCTAAACGTTGGACATGGGAGTCTCCCGATGGACGGTTCCACAATGAAATAGACCACATCATATTCAATCGGCGGTTTTGCCTAACTGATGTTGCTGTTGTCCCAAAATTCCAAACGGGATCAGACCACCGTCTTCTTCGTGCAAAATTCTACCTCACAGAACGAGGAGAAAAGAATGCAAGGTTTAAGAAGAGGACTCCCAGAACAACCACCAACTGGGAGCTCTTTGGCTCTATTGCGGCAACATGGGAAGATGCCGTCATTGACAACATTGATGAGGAATACGATCGAATGATTCAGCACCTCCATGATTGTGCAAGGAATGCCAAGAGAGAGATAACCACAAAAAACCGTCTTTCTTCGAACACTCTTGAACTGATTCGCCAACGTGGCTTGGCACGTGCCTCAGGCAACCACAAGCAAACGTCCGAACTGGAAAAAACAGTGCAGAGAAGCCATCAAGGATGACCTCAGAAACAGGAGAGCAGCAGTACTGCTAGATGCAGCAGAAGCTGGGAAAAACATTCGTAATGCCCGCCTGTCCTTCACCAACTACAAAACCAAGATGGCTGCCCTCCGACATCATGATGGATCTATCACATCTTCCAGAAGGGCAATGGAGAAGATTATTCATGACTTCTACTCAGATCTCTTTAATAGCCACATCTACTTGCCCACATACCACATACCACATGATGGATATGTCGTTTCCAATGTTCTCCCTTCCGAAATCCAACATGCCATCTCCTCGGTAAAGAAACAAAGAGCACCTGGCCCAGACAAGATCAGACCTGAACACCTGAAGAACTTACCATCAGTACTCATCAATACATTGGCTCGACACTTCACACGCTACCTGTCTGAATGCAAGGTTCCATCCCAATGGAAAACCAGCAGGACTGTACTACTATACTAGAAAGGAGACATCCACGACATTGGCAACTATCGCCCAATCTGCCTATTGTCTGTCATCTACAAACTATTCACTCGAGTCATCCTGAATAGGATTAGCAGAACACTAGATGAAGGACAACCATGTGAACAAGCTGGATTACGAAAAGGATTCAGTACCATAGACCATATCCACACAATAACCAAGCTCATTGAGGTATCTCGGGAGTTCAAGATGCCGCTCTGTCTAATGTTCATTGATTTAAAGAAGGCCTTTGATTCTGTTGAGACGGAAGTGGTCATGGAAGCCCTAGCCAATCAGGGCGTACAAACTCAATACATCAGGATCCTTCGTGAGCTCTATTGCGGATTCACTACCAGGATCTCACCATTCTACAAAGAAGTAATCATCCATATCAAGAGAGGGGTTCGGCAGGGTGATACCATTTCACCAAAACTCTTCAGTGCCACCCTCGAGAACATCATGCGACGACTGGAATGGGAAAACATGGGAGTGAAGATAGATGGTCGGCAACTATACCACCTCCGCTTTGCTGATGACATCGTTCTAATAACACCAAACATCAACCAAGCGGCACAAATGCTGAACGACTTTGACCGTGAATGTGGAAAGGTCGGACTACAGCTGAATCTTACGAAGACAATGTTTATGAGAAACAACCTTGTTCCTGACGCTCCATTCGCTCTCAACGGAACCACCATCTCCGAATGCAACAGTTATATATACCTAGGTCGAGAAATCAACATGATGAATGACCTGGCACCTGAGTTGCGCAGGAGGAAGAGAGCAGCTTAGAATGCCTTCAAGAGCATTGAAGAAATAACTAAAAGGACAAAGAACCTCCAGCTACGAGCACATCTCTTTGATTCCACTATTCTTCCTGCATTAACATATGCCTCAGAGACCTGGACCCTACGAAAACAGGATGAGAACGCTATTCGGGTCTCTCAAAGAGAAATCGAAAGAACTATGCTTGGAATATCACGATTCACTCAAATGAGAGATAGAATCCGGAGTTCTGATCTTCGTCAACGCTCAAGAATCAGGGACGCTATCTCATTTGCCAAGACATCAAAAATCAGATGGGCTGGACACGTAATGAGGTTTACAGACAACCACTGGACTAGAACCATTACTGATTGGATTCCACGAGACATCAAAAGATCACGTGGACGCCCAGATCACGTGGTCAGACTTCTTCGTCAAGACCCTAAATGATCGGTTTGAGGCTCTACATGTTCCTAAAATGAACAGATACCATTGGGCTACGCTAGCACGCAACTGGGATGAATGGAGACGTTACTGGCACCCGCTCGAATAAATCAATGAATAACAGGGATTAAGTGATTAAGTGATAAGCGGTGCCCTAGTTACCATATAGGATGCTGGGAATTGAACCCAGGTTGGCCACGTGCAAGGTAAACACCCTACCTGCTGTGCTATCATTCCAGCCCCTGAATAAATTTTAAATCATTCTGTTTTAGAAAAAATTCTCAGGAAAGTGATATTCAAATGGTATGCTTGGAATTTGAGCACATTTGCAGTGCATGACATGGTTCTTTAAGACAGTTGATCAGACCTTCCTCCATCTTCCAGGCATCAGCAACAACTCTCTTCCATAGGAGTCCTGCTTTGTCCAAGTTTCCTGTTGCTCGTTCCTCAATTAAAATTTGTCTCTTTTTTAAAATGACTATTTAGCCAATTCTTAAACTAATTATAAGACACTGTAATGGAAACTATGCCCTTCTTTATAAAAACACTTTTAAAAATCTGCTGGAGAGATAGTAAAATGGATAGGAATTTGGCTTGAATACTGCTGACCTGGGTTTAATCCCCAGCATTGTGGATGGTTTTCTGAGCACTAACAGAATAAATTTCTGAGCATAGTGCCAGGTGTAAATCCTGAGCATCACCAAGATTGCCCTACTTCCAAAACACTCTTACAAAATAACAAACTCATTCTATTCTTCAGATTTCTATGTCAATGACATTTATTTTGGTTTTCATTTTGCATCATTATACTTAATTCAATTATAAACTAATAAAAGAAAAAATATCTAGAATAGAATTACTTTTAGAAACAGTAGTACTTAATAGTTTATAATGGCATATTTTAACTTAATGTTTTGCATTACCAGTTGACTCAATTTTATTATTTTTCTACTATTGCTTTTTGTTGTTGGTTTTGGTTTTGGTTTTGGGTCACACCTAAAAGTGCTCAAGTGTCACTCCTGGTTCCATGCTCAGTTATCACTCCTGGCAGTTCTTAAGGGACCATATGTTATGGCAGTGATGAATTTGGATTGATCATGTGCAAGGCAAATCATTTCTTCTTTATAGTCAAACACTTGTAGCATATATAAGATTATCAATTCATAAAATTATGTAAAAATCCAATAAAACTTAATAGATACTGCAAAATAGACTATTTTGATGCATATTCAATTAATCATGCAATGGTTGTAATAAATTCCAATTTTACAAATATAGAAATTTACTTCTTGGTATAACTCTTGACACTGATGATAACATGGCAGAATATGGAAACATGAATGTCAAATGCTTTCATAGTGCATTATTCTAGGAGAGGCACAACTGGCAACTAAGTATAAATCAAGAGTTTTCAGATAATCAAAAATCTGTGCAAGATAATGGGCAGAGAGTCTGTTCCATTTAGCAAGGCAGAGAAGGCTTTGCTGAGGGGGTGACATTGCTAATGATATCTGGAGAAAATAAAAGCCATCTATATAAGAAATTGTATAGATGTTATTTCTGTTTAAAAGAACAGCAGTACAAGTGAGGGGAACATTTCTAGTTATCCAAGTAATAGAAAGATGGTGTTGCTAGCAATTTCCTAGTGCACATAACATAAAAAGCTGAAAGAATAGGAAAGTATCAAAGAATTTGGGGCTAATTAAACAGAACCTTCCTAGTTGCATTAAAAATTTGTTAGAGGCCTATAATAAACTTGTTAAAGGCCAAGATGAATTTTAAAATTCCATCGCTTCCCTCATTCACGTATCCTAGTTTCCAATTGCATTTTTATTTTCTGCTTGTTTCTCTCTTCCACAATATTTTGAATTATTTAAGAGCAGAGTCATTTATGCCTTTATTAATCCACAGACCTTGCATAGCACTGATGAAGTTTTAGGGCATAATTAAGTTTAAGTGATTTAAGCTTTATCGTATTTAATAATGGCCCTTTCTACTCACTGCTGTCTCTGAATTACAATCAAAGACTCAGAAAATTCATAACCCATTTTCATAATCGTGTACAATTACACTCTGAAAAAATCAGTTTTAGAGTAAATGGAATCTTTAATTGTCCATTTTAGTAGTGCATTTCGGGTTTTTGAATAACAAAATGATATAAAAATACAATGATTACCAAATCTGCTGAACATATTTCACAGAATTTTATACATGTATTTCAAAGAGCCAGAGAGTTAGTACAGTGGGTAAGGTGTTTACCTTGCTGCCGGCTGATCTGGGTTCTCTCCCCAGCATCCCACATGGTACCTGACCACCATCAAAAGTAATTTCTAATTCTACCCCAGGAATAACCCTTGAATACCACTTGATATAAACCACGAAATAAACTAAAACAGCCATCAAAATTAGGTTATATTGAAGTTCATATTGGCTTTGTGTATATCTATATTAATGCAATAGCAGTACAGCAGTAGGGCTTTTGCATTGCGTGCAGTGAGCCCAGCCAAGCTGGGTTTGATTCCTCCGGCCTTCTCGGAGAGCCGGGCAAGCTACCGAGAGTATCTCTCCCGCACGCCAAAGCCTAGGAAGCTACCCGTGACATATTCAATATGCCAAACACAGTAACAAGTCTCAAAATGGAGACATTACTGGGACCGTTTGGGCAAATCGATGAACAACAGGAGTACAGTGACAGTGACTTAAAATTGCTACTATCAGCCATTTTTCTCTGTCAGTTATTTCACAGAAAGTTTTTCAGAAAGCTTAATAATTAGTTAGTGTTTTACTCAAAGTATATCATTTTGATCTTTAGATACAGCTATTCATATTTGTCCTTTTTCTTAATATTCAAGAATGTCAAAACAGTCATCAAAACATCTGCCTGTGCTGGTCATTTGTGTTGTGTCTGAATGACACGAAAAGAAGCTCAGAGGTCTGGCCGATGTGACATGCTTTATATTTTCTTATGATTTTGACATCATTTTATTCTACAATTCGTTTTCACTGTGCAATAAAGTCACTTTGAACCTGAGTGAAATAGTTCAGACAGGTTTCTTTTCTAGCCTCTTATATCTTCACTTTTCACTTTGTAATTTCTCCTTTTTACTAATTTCCAATTGATTCGGTTTTTAATCAAACTCTTTACTCAGCACATATAGTGCTGGATACCACTCTTTAAGAAAAGAGTTGTCAGCTTAGATACGATCCTCATCTAGCTTAACAAAAGATTCTTTACTGGAGGAGGGAAAGAAAAGGCTGATTGGGCTCAAACCTTACTTCAAGTTGAAAATCAGTCTTAAGATAGTGAAGACGTGAAAAACAAAAAAAGAAAATTCAGGCATTTTGTCACATTTTATAGGTCACGGTCACGCTCCTCCCGTTGTTCATCGATTTGCTCGAGCGGGCCCAGTAATGTCTCCATTGTGAGACTTGTAACTGTGTTTGGCATATCGAATACATCACGGGTAGCTTGCCAGGCTTTGCCATGCTGGTGAGATACTCTCGGCAGCTTGCCGGGCACTCCAAGAAGGGTGGAGAAATCGAACCTGGGTCAGCTGGGTCTGCTGCATGCAAGGCAAATGCCCTATCTGCTGTGCTATCGCTCCAGCCCAACACTTTATAGGATAAAATGTAAAATAAGACTTTCATTTTTAGGGCATAAGCTGTACAAGCTAAATTACATTTCTAACACTCTGCTCATAAATTTATAATATACCTAATATTTTTAAATTAATGTATATAACACGTTTGAATATATTGTTAAATAAAAGGTATTGAGAGGTCTCCAACACTAGTACAGCGGGTATGCTGTCTGCTTTGTATGCAGCAGACCTGGATTCCATTCCCAGCACCCCATGTGGTTCCCAAAGTCTGCTGGGAGTGACCCCTGAGAACAGAGCCAGGGCCAGGGACAAGCGCTGGATATTACTGGTTGGGGCCCTCAAAGCAAAGCAAACCAAATCAAACAGCAAAACAAAATGAAACAAAACAAAACAAAACAAATGACACTGAGGCACAAATACCAATGCTGTTTTTTTCTCTCACAATTGACTTTATTGCCTCTAGGTGTGCATGTGTGTGTTTGCTGGCGAAGGGGTGAAGGTACCAGTGGCTACACCTAGCTGTGCTTGGGACATTCTCTTGATTCTGTGCTCAGAGATCACTAATAAACTTTTTGTACTGCTTGTTGTGCTATTCTTCATGTCCCAGTTACCTCTGTTTTCAAACACTACAATACAAACATTAGCACTGTCCTCCCATTGTTCAACAATTTGCTCGAGCGGGCTCCAGTAACGGCTCCATTGTGAGACCTGTTACTGTTTTTGGCACATCAAATATGCCACTGGGAGCTTACCAGGCTCTGCCGTGAATACTGGCATTGCAGAATGATTATTACAATTATTTCATTAATTAACACCTTTCTGTCATAACCGTGCTTTCATCAAGTTATTTAAAAAAAATGAGTGGGTAAATAAAACTCTTTAGTAATAACAAGTTTGTTAAACATTTTCAGAGGTTGAGTTTTAGCTTTTTTAAAAAGCAATGCTTAAATTCCAGTGTATCTTATGTAGTGGAAGAAAAAATGTAAGGAAGGAGTAAAATAGAGGATTATATATATATTAATTATACATAATATATTTAAAATGCTGTGTTATACTCTTTGCCTTTTTTCTCCCACTGCATACAATATACGCATATATGAAAATGCACATCATGATAAATGTGAACTGACTTTTCTTTTTTAAGTACAGGATAATCTTAATAAATCCGAAGAATAATTATAAGTGATCTGGGTGAGTGGGTCTGTGGTAGAGCAAGTTCTTTCAAAGAGGCTCTGTTTTTATTCCCAGATATCTTGCACCAATCCTTTAAAAAATATTGGTAATAATTAAATTAAAATACATCTATCTTTATCAGATATTATGTCTCATATATGACCATAATTACTTAAAAAACTAAATAAATTGAAGGAAGCATATTATTGCTTACCTATTAAAACAAACATCTACTAATTTTCAATGTTTTCAATGCATCAGAACTTTTATTTACATTTTCAAGTAATCTCATTTGATTTTGAAAATTTTCTACAATATTACATTGTGATCATTTTACCAAGTCACTAAATCATCCATCCGATTCTATGGCTCCTATATATTTACATCCACAATTTTCTTATAATAAACTCATAGAAATCTGTGAAATAGCATTATTATTCCAATTTTGTAGATCAGAAATACAGAGATAAAGTACTATTATTGGAGTCAAGATAAATTTCAGCTTCCATAAGATTTGCTTCAAAACTCTAAGAACTGTAACCTCTGATTCTTCATATTCCCTCTATTTATACCAAAATTTATTAAAGCCAATTGTAGTATATAGGTCATTTCCTTTTCTCTATTAAATAATAAATGGGACAGTGCCAAAATAATTAAAAGTCTTTATTTTGAAGATTGGCAGTAAATTGAAAGATTCCTTAACTGTTGAACTTATCCATTCTTCCATTGAACATTGATTACCAGGAGAGTTACTGATTTTAATGGCATTTTACATGATAATTTCAGCTTAAATGAGATTTTGAATATTTTAATTAGGTATGTAGTATTTTAAATAGAATCTATAATTGGCATCTCAAAGTTAAACTTTTCCTTTCATTTATTTATGCTTGAGTAAGTTCCTAAAGAACATTTATGTAAAATGCATTTTGACATTTTAATTATTGATATTAACATCTTACATCTAAAGTTGGTAAATTCAGTTTTGCAGAATTATTTCTTATTCAAAAAGACATTTCAAAGAAATTCTGACCCAAATAAGTTTACTTTCCAAAAGAGTTTTTGAAACTCATATTTAACTGCTCCCTCAAGTGAACGTGTCAAATAATTTTAGGTAGATATTTTTCCACTGAAGCTAAAATTTATTTTTGAAAATAGCTAACTATAAAAATTTTAATAAGAAATAAATGAAACTTACATTATTAAACCATATATGGTCTATTTATTGCCAGTTTTTTTAATAACTGTGAGATACAGTTGCAAAACATTCATGTTTGAGTTTCAGTCATACAATGATCGAACATCCATCCCTCTACCAGTGCATATTCTCCACCAACAATGTACCTAGTATATTCTCCCCTTTTCAACTGTACCCCTGCCTCTATGGCAGACAATTTCCCTCAGACCCTCCCTCTGCTTTTGGGCATAGTGATTTTATTGCCAGTTTTTAATCATATTGGTTCTAATTAAAAATTTCACCAGTTTTCCCCCCAATTCAGGGTAGTTTATGTTAAATTGAGAGTAGTATATAATATATATTTGATTATTATAAAATATATAATTTTCTAAGTGGTATAAGATTTAGAATTTAAATTATTAATTTAGGATGCAATGATTTGAAATTCTCAATATTTTATTTGATAAATATTAAAAATGATATAAGAAAAACACTGACTTAATATATCATGTACATGCTTAATGATGTTTCACTTGAAGAGAACTTTTAAGAATAGACCAATTTCAACCTAGTTATACATAATTCAAATTATGTTTTTAACTCAGTGTGCCAAAAATTTATAGAAAAATATTTGAATGTTAAAAAACTCTTTTGATGTTACCATTATTATACTAAAGAATCTAATTAAGTCTCCAGACTAAACAAGTAAGACCATTTTTCTGAAGATCCTGATTGTTCCAGAGTTTCCTACTGAGACTAGATTCCTTGATTGTGCCTGACAAACACTTTGCTTGAAGCATTTTAGGCAATTTAGCATTTAACTGAGCAAGAACAATTCTATCATATCCATTTGCATTAGGGACATTCACAAACAGCATATAGGTCTGCGAGAATTCCTTATCTTTTGGAACAAATGGTTGTGAAAAAGAAAGTAATAAAAATGCAAGCAGTAGTCTTTGGTGACATAACTTTAATTTTCCAAACTCACATGGAATGGGACAGTGCTAGGCATCAGGAACATATGTTAATCCTGTTTTTGTGAACAATGTAAATGTGAATTGTTGCAGGTATAACGGATAGCATCATTATTGAATGTTCAGGGAATTTCTAAATTATAACAACAAATGAATAAAAACTACTATTTTTCTTTTTTTCTGATATTTATTTAGTCACTATGATTCACAGTATTGTTAAAGGCATGTGATGGATGTTTTAATTCCACATTCACCACCAGTGACAGTGTTCCCCCAACATCTCAAGTTCCAGACCTACTGTTATTCTTGAGCTAAATACTCAGATCAAACTTAAATTATAATTTTTAAAAATCCCATTAATTTTTGCTTATGTGTTGTTTCAGCTATTAATATACTACCTTTTCTACTCGCATAATGATCATATATATAACCCTGTGTCTGAAATTCTTTGTCATTAAATACTACAGAAACAAATTCTCAGTGACTTAAATTTTGTATTCCAGCTAGTCCATCTTTTCCCTTTGTTTATCCTCATTTAAGCAACAAAACCTCTTGCCCTTAAAATTTCCATGCACCCAATTTGAAAAATACGGTGGAACTATAATGGAAACTTGAACTTTGTCTGAATCCTTTTTTTTCTTTCTAGTGCTAACACAATAGCTGATTCACAGTAGGCAATTGGTAACTATTTCTGGTTGTATGAAAAATTACCAATGTAACTACCAAACCAAGAGCGATAGCACAGCGGTAGGACATTTGCCTTGCACGCAGTCAACATGGCCGACCCGAGTTCGATTCCTCCGCCCCTCTCGGAGAGCCCGGCAAGCTACTGAGAATATCTCGCACACATGGCAGAGCCTGGCAAACTCCCCGTGATGTATTCTATATTCCAGACACAGTAACAACAAAGTCTCCAATGGAGACGTTACTGGGCCCGCTCGAGCAAATCAATGATCAACCGGAGGGCCCTTATATGACATCATTTTGAGTAAATGCGTTGGGTTTCAATATAGACCATGTAGAAAAATTTCTCTTCAATGTCAAACATTTGTAGAGAGGTCATGTAACAGCAAACACAGGAAACATATTTTAATATTTGACCTTCAAACTGAAGTCTTTCAAATTATTTACCTTTTATTGTCTTTTGTTAGTTTTGAGGGGACATAACAGAATTGAAACTTACATCCAACTCTGTGCTTAGGAATCATTTCCAGCAAGACTAAATGGAGCTTAATACGATACCAGAGATCAAGTTCAGAGAGGCAGGATGAAAAGCGGGCACATTACCCTTGAATATTTTAAGTTTTATGCACTCTCACATATTTAAGGTAAGTATATTAAGCACTATAAGAATTTTATAAAATATCAAAAAATCAAATCACCACTGAAAGAACCAATATAAAATGCTTCATTTCCAGAATTCATATTTGGTAAACTTAATACTTTAAGACAATGATTCCATTTATTAAACAACAAGAAACATTAAAGTATATATCCATTAAGTGTTAACAAAGTGGTTTAATTATTAGACAAACTACAATTTAATCAGAAACTGGTCCAAATAAACTTAATTCAAGTATACAACAGAAATAAAATATTATCTTTATTGTACAAACTCTGTAATGTATATATTTTTTCTATTGCACTTTATCTGGTATTTTACTTGATATAGAGTATATAGAAGTGTCCCTTCTTTATTGGAAATTATTGTTACCATTGATATATTGGGCTGGAACCATAGCACAGCAGGTAGGGCGTTTGCCTTGCATGCAACCAACATGGCTGACCCGACTTCGATTCCTTTCTTCCTCTTGAGAGCCCTGCAAGCTACTGAAAGTATCTCGCTCGCACGGCAAAGCCTGGCAAGCTACCCATAAAGTATTCAATATGCCAAAAACAATAACAACAAGTCTCACAATTTGTTGTGAGACGTTATTGATGCCTGCTTGAGCAAATCGATGAACAATGGGAGGACAGTGCTATAATGCTATTGTACATAGTTGGGCTGGAGCCATAGCACAGTGGGTAGGGCATTTGCCTTGCACATGGCCAAGCCCTGTTCTATTTCTCCGCCCTCTCAGAGAGCCCAGCAAGCTACTGAGAATATCTCGCCTGCATGACAAAGCCTGGCAAGTTATCCATGATAAATTCGATATACCAAACACAGTAACAAATCTCACAATGTTACTGGGCCCGCTCGAGCAAATCGATGAACAACGGGAGGACAGTGCAGTACAGTGCTATTGTACATATTTAATTTGTTGAAGGCAGAGAAATTTAAGGTATACCAGAATCTCCTTGACTGTTTTTACAGTTTCATGAAGAAAACTACTTTCTAAACACCTTAGTTTTACTGTCTGTTTTTCTTATTCTTTACACAAATTCTCTAGTTTTAAGATCCTACTTCAAAAATTTCCTAGGGTTGTTATTTTTAGCACTGCAAATATCTTCATTCAATTTAGTCCTTTTCAAGGTTCCAACTGCTCTCATTATTTTAGCTCTCACTGAAATCTCTTACTACTCTCCTGTCTTGAGGGATCTTTAAATGTTTGCAGATGCTCCCTGTGGAATTATTTTCTAAGGTGTGATATTCTATAACATATTTTAACTTCCCACCAGCCATGCTAATGTGACGAGAGAATCAAGTGTGTACAGCCTAATTTTCTATCTATAATATATTAAATGACTATATGCTAGATGAAGTAAATATAAAATATTAATGCCTAGCATAAAATATTGAGTCACTGGCAGTACATTCTCTGAGATCATATTTTAAGTCTAAAAGTTTTCTTGTGGTAGTAATCAAGTACAATTAACTTACCTATCAGGGTCTCAGTTTTTTTCATTAGTGATTTAAATAACATTAAAAGAGTTTTTCCTTAATAGCTTTATGAGCTTTAAATCAGAAAATAAAGTGTTTAGTAATTGGCATCTACTAGTACTTCATAAACATAACCTGAGCTTAAAAAGTCAGGTTTTAAACAAGTGTTACAGAAGTGCTATCAATAAAATTTACAAATTAATTCTGTCATGCACAATAGTCGCATTGTTAGAAAGTAATTCAGAACTAAAATTGATTTAGGTGATACTATAGTAATTATAGTAAGTATGTTTTTTTGTCCTGACTCATTACACATTTTAATAATGGCAAATAAACTCTGCAGATCATGGAGGGAGATAGAATATGTAATTTTTAGCAATTTGTTTCCCTCTGAAATATTTTATATAGATTTTATTAATATATCCCACAATTTATCTTCCATGGAACACAAATTGGAAGATTTTGTCATTAAAATATTGAGCTAATAAGCAATATTCCTATATCTCATACTTCTACATTGAAGATTTATAAATTACCATTAAGCTAGTTTTCTATCTAATTACAATGTCTCCCACAGTGTGTAAATTATGAATAATGCACTTGTGACACATAAAACAGATAGAATAGCTAAAAATGGCATTATTATTCGCATTAAAAATTATTAAGCTGCACTATGTAGTCTCAAAGAAAAGAAATTTCTTGTTACTCAGATACACAGGCTAAATCAATGAGAATCAATTAGGACCTAAGTAAATTTAGAAGTATGCAATACCAGCTCCATACTATTCTTTTTTATATTGAATGATAATTTGTACATCATCTTGGAGTGCTTCATAATAGTCAATAAAGCAATGGCTTAATAATCACAAATGTGAAATATATGATATAAATATCAGGATTTTGTAAAAATAATGGCAGTTTGTTATACTAACTTCACATGCAAATCAAAAAAGAGCATTTATATTGGCATATCAATAATAGTTAGAATATTCATTATGAATTAATGTTCCATATTATAATGAGGTAGCATATAACACAGTTTGTTGTGACATGAATAGAGGTGGGGTAATTCATGCTAAAAGGAATGGGTCAGAAAGACTAAGGTGATTTCACTAATATGTAGAATATAAAGAAACAAAGCAAGAATTAGATATTTTCAAGTGGAAAAAACGATGAGATATGGCCAATGGAACTGTGGTATGAGCCTACTGGGGATCAGAGTGAAATGGTGTTGACATAATAGTGAAGTGATACGAATACTTAGATGCTGGGCATGATACGTCAGAATTGTCAGTATAAAACAACGATATTGATACTATTGTGAAATAAATTAGTAATGAAAGGAATTGAATTGGATTCAATTGATATGGATTGGATTGCAATTCTTTAAATTGCTCTAAAAATTTTTCTTACACAGAAAGGTTGAGTTCTTTAACTTGCTCAAGATCCCAGATGTCTTTATCATTCATTTGTTTATTGTGGAAGTTGCAGGATTATAACAGAAGTGCTTGGGCTACTTCCTTTACTGTTCAGGGAATTATGTGTTGTTAGGTTTAAAAATGAGATTCCCACATACAAAGTATATAAAATAATATATAAATATCTCCAACCAAATTATGACAAATGTCACAAAATTTCAGACAATGACTTTGAGATGATGACTCATACCTGAAGATGATCTCTCTATAAGGTAAATAAGATATCACTCATTATTTTTCTGTAGCTGCATTATGATTAGAGTTCATTGTTAAATACAACATTAATAACAATGCTCATTGAAACGATTCAAATGTCAGACTTTTAGTTTATTATTTTAGCAGCTTGCTACATTTGTCTAGATTTCTAGCACTGTCTAAATATCATGCTAGATGAGTGCATTATGTTGCCACTAATCAGAGATGCATTAGTTTCTGAGATTGCTGACTCTAAATGATTTTTAAATTTTAAATCTGTATCAGGTTTCCTATATTTACATGTCTGAAAAATAGAATCCCTTATTTGAAGAAATCTCCAATTTATAACTTTTTAAAAAATAAATTGTATATTACCTTTTGGATCGCCAAGCTCTGCAATACAAATGATGGCAGGTGAATTTGCTTCTATACCTGACACACCCTGTGGGTAATCAATACCATATTAGATGCTGGCATTCTAAACTCTAAGGAGCAAAAAAGAAAATTGAGATGCATTGGTCAAAATAGACAGAAACGGCATTGTAATCACTCATAATAATTGTTTTATACATAATCATTCAATTATAAATAGCTATATAATACTTTGTACAGAGATACCATAGCTGGTAAGGCTATGATAACATTGCCTTGCACGCAGCTGACCTGGCTGACCCAAGTTCGATTCCTCTGCCCCTTTCTTCGGGAAGTTACCAGGAATATCTGGCCTTGATGACAAAGCCTGGAAAGCTACCTGTGATTTATTCAATATGCCAAACACAGTAACAACAAGTCTCACAATGGAGGTGTCACTGAGCAAATCAATGAACAATCGGAGGATAGTGCTACAGTGCTGCATAGTGCAGAGATAGATGCCTATTTAAACAATTGTTCATAGTAATTGTTGTATAGATAAATCCCTAGTCAATTTTGTTTTAATATTAATAATGCAAACAACCCCCTTCATTATTGTGTAGAGTAATCATAAGATCTTTTTATTGCTTCCATGACTTTTCTTTCTTTGCTCATGAAATTTTACTCTTCCCATTAACCTTAGCCATGCCAATTTCTTTATACAATAAACCATAAGTTGAAATAATATATACAAAACTTCTGGGAAGACGCTTTAGTTTTCTTTACTTCATGTTTTCTTCCTTGCATTTGTAATCACAGCATCATGTTTGAAGACGTGATCTGTCAGCTTCAATCATTGACTGAATAAGATAAATAAAGACTTCTGGAAATCTATAATAAAATGTGGTGTTGAAAAAAATTACTTTGCTTTTAATTCTTTTAGGATCAGTGGGTTCTGTAGTCCTTTCACATTATCAAATATTTCCTGACTTACAGTTTTAATACCAGCCACAATTCTTGATTTACTCAACATTTTCTATACATTATCATCTTAATCACCTCTCTAAAGTTCAGTATTAATTTCCTTTCTAGCTAATACATAAAATACATCTCTTTGGATTTAAAGAAGAGGTCATTTTTAATATCTCATTATGACTGCTCTGGCAGAAGTTGTGAAATATATTGACTATATTAGATTAAACCAAAAGAAAGCTCACAAACATGGTGAGTAGTTCTTATTCCACATTTGACAGAAGTTTGGATGCATCTTAGCAGTGAGCCTGAGAAGCCTGATACTGAGAAGGTTGAGGACAGTAAGTATTGTGAAGAAGACAGTAACTTATCTATTCAAATGGGGGGGGATGCTGGGACCCATGGGGATGGATGAGGGGCACTGGTGGAGGGATGGGCACTTGATCATTGTATAACTGAAACCGAAGCACAAAATTTGTAAGCCTATAACTGTACCTCATGGTTTTTCACTAATAAAAAAAGAAAAAAAAACTGAAAAAAATAAATAAATAAATAAATAAATAAAAAATACACTAGTGACTTCAAAACAAAATATATATATGGATAAATGTTCATATAAACATGTATACATATTACGCGGGTAGGGCATTTGCCTTGCATATAGCCGACCTGGATTTGATTCCTCCACCCCTCTCGGAGAGCCTGGCAAGCTATCGAGAGTATCCCATCCGCATGGCAGAGCTTGGCAAGCTCCCCATGGCATATTCGATATGCCAAAAACAGCAGCAACAAGACTCACAATGGAGATGTTACTGGTGCCCACTTGAATAAATCGATGAACAATGGGAGGACACTGTTACAGTGTTATACATTTACAAAGATATATGTGTGCATGTATATGTACACAAATATACATATTTTTTCACAGTTCTTAACTCAGAAGTCCAAAATGAAGTCTGTGATATTCACATTTTCCCTCTATTCTCACATGGACAAAGGGAAAGCAAAATTTCTAATCTTTCTATATGACCAACCATCAAATTCATGAAGGCTCTAGCCACATTATTTAACAAATCCCTAAGAAGTTTTCCTCCAACATCATCACATCGGGAATTCAATTTTCAGCATTTGGTGGGACGTAAGCTTTCAGTGATGATCAAGAAAAAGTTATTCAATAGAAATGAATCACAAATATACTGCAATATAGCTGTGTCTCCTTTTCAGTTTGTTTGTTTTGTTTTGGGACCACACACAGCTTTTGCTCAGGGCTTACTACTGCATTTGTGCTCAGGGATCACTCTTGATAGGCCTGGGAGACCACATCGGATGCTGGGTTTCGAACCGGGGTGGTCTCCATGCAAGAAAAGCACCCTACTCACTGCACTAGGGCTCTGACACCGTTGTGTTTCCTGTTCTTGTTTAAGAGTGGAAGCATACAGTGGGCAGACAGACTTCAAAGAAACAACTACAGGAACTCAAGCAGCCTCAAGGTTGTCACAGTGCCACTTCTCTTCTCAGGCCTGACTGCTTGAACTGAATGCTCCCGTCACCCTATTTGCACCTGCTGTATCTCAGAGTAGCAAAGGCACAACGGTTATTCCAATGGTGCTAGCAGAGCTCTCAATGTAACACTTTGTCTCCTACTGCAGGGTTCAGAGTCGGGTGTTGTGCCCGACTGCCTTCTCTCACATCCAGAAGGCTGTGCTCCGTTAAAGAAGGCAGAGTCAGGGGTTAGCTCAATAATAAAATCCAATACCAGTCTTCAGGGGATGCAGAAAAGGAGAGCCCTGGTTGAGAGAGTCGCAGAGAGAGAACCGTTGCCGGTGAGAATCACATGCATAGGACACTACAGATTGAAAGGAGACAGATTCCGAATCATCTGTCCCAAGATGCAGGTTCTCCAGCTGGAGTATTAATGCTGTTCAACCCACTGAATCTTAGACTCCTCCAGGACTTACTATTCCTTTCCTCTTTCTAGACCTTCTTTTCATATTAGGAGGATGTCTGTTGAAAGTCTGCTCCAAATTTTGCTTTGGAGCTTGCAAAATGTGTGGAGTCATTGAAATGGAGAGAAGTTGCCTGCCTTGGGATATGTGGTACCTGCAGTCTCACTCATATCTGATTCAAAGGATATGAAAGTGAGTTTTCACTTTAAACTTTTGAATTATTGTGGATCAAGTAAGACTTGAGAGCTGTGTAGATGGAAAAAATGTATTGTTTACGATACAAGAGAATGGACATGGGCCAGTCAGGAATGGTATACTATAGACTGGATGGTTGTACCAAAATATTTGAAGTAGCTAAAATAAAATCAATTGATCACTGAAGTAGTAATTAGTAGGTATTCGTTCGCACACACATGCAAAACAGAGTTTGCAAACTAAAGCATGGCAACTGCCTGTTTGTTTGTTTGTTTGTTTTGCTAACAAACAGCTTATAGAAAGTAATCAAACTAGTTTTGGCATCTCAGGGAATTTTCATTGTTGGTCACCACCTGTTTTCGGTTTAACAGGGTCTGCTCCTAAAATTCTTAAGTGATGAAACTTAATCCTCAATGGAGCGGTATTTGGAGGAAGGACCCTGGGAAAGTGATTAGAATTCTAAAAGTCAGTCACTCACAGATGGGATTAGTGCCCTCACAGAGAGACCTCAGTTCCCCAAGTTCGTTCTGCCAAGCGAGGACAGAGAGAAGATGCACATCTGTGACATGGAATCTCAATTTCCCAAGACATGGAGACTGTTATTCTCCTGATCTAAAAATTCCTAGTCTTCAGAAATATGACCAATAATTTCTGTTGCTTATAAACTGCCCCATGTTGCTTTGCCAGAGCAGCTTAAATAGACTCTGGGCAAATATTAAATTCAGGAAGAATTAGTGACTGAGTTATTAATTTCCTTGTTTTTTCCTCTGCAATTGTTATAGAATGTATGTGATCACTCATGTGTGAAATGTATTATTTCTTTCAAATACACTGCTTCTCCAGTGGAGAGTTCTGAATACTGCCACCTGTCTTGTTATCCCTTTGTTACACCAGGTAGTGATTTCTTTCTTTAAAAGAAGCAAATGTATTTGCCCTTATTCCCTAGTGCTCACCAATCTTTACACAGTTCTGAACTATTGAATTATTCTACTTATTATTTTATCTTAGGTGCACTGTATTAAGGTAGGTTGTTGACTAACATATAAATTTGGGTTAAACACTTCCTAGCTTCCGAATATTTATAGATAAAAATAAAATTCTCAGAGGATAACATTTAATAAAACTAAGCCATATTTTGGACCACTTTCAGTGATGCTTGTCTGGGTACTGCCTCTCTGATAATTCAGTATTTAGGGCCTTTGAGACTGTTCTAGGCCCTCCAGTGCTTAGCGACTAACTAGGTGGGGTAGATGATACTTAGGGGCTGGAGCGATAGCACAGCGGGTAGGGCGTTCGCCTTACAAGCGGCCAACATGGCCGACCCGAGTTCGATTCCTCCGCCCCTCTCGGAGAGCCCGGCAAGCTACCGAGAGTATTCGATATGCCAGACACAGTAACAATAAAGTCTCCAATGGAGACGTTACTGGGCCCGCTCGAGCAAATCGACGATCAACGGGAGGGCCTTTACCTTTTACCTTTACCTTAATAATCCAAAGGCCTGTATTCTGTCACTGGATCTGTTTCCGCTCTTCAGTGTCTTAATTTAAATGAATATATCAATAAATGTGATCTATTATAATACCACATATAACACACATGTTGATAATTCTGTACAGGTTAAATTTTAATAAGCAATATGATCACATTTAGTTTATCTTATGGTGTCTTTCAAGAAAATTAGAATAGCTGATCTGAGAACCTGAGGATAACTGAGATTCAGAGTTTGGCTAATGACAAGCAGATACCAAACTAAAAAGTCTATTTGTTGCTGATACTTACAAATATTTTACATGGCCGTTAGAGCTTTGGAAGAAAACATAGTTATATTCCAGAAGATGCAGTGGGCTGACTCATTTCATTTCTTCTCAGATAGATGCCAAAGTAAGAATACTGCCATTAGGGTGTAAGTGGCTGAACTTCATTCGGTTCCTAGCACCACATGCTCCCTTAAATACTGCCAGGCATAGACTAAAAGGCCCCTGAGCATTGCCTGGATGGGAAATACAGGCCATAAGTATACTGCATCCTCAGACTTATACAGGACCAGGCACCCAATTGGCAGTGGACCTGGCACCATTAGAACTTCTTAGGAGATCAGGAGGGAAAAATCGTTTAAATGTTCCTCTAGATAAACCTCTTCTAATTTAGGTTGGAGATATAGTAAAGCAGGTAGGGTACTTCCCTTGTATAAGGTCAACATGGTTTCCATCACCAGTACCACATGTGTTCTGGAAGCATGTCTCAGTGCGTGGGGTGTGGACCAAAAATAAAACAAAACCACAAACCACAAACGCTCCTAATTATTAGTTATCATGATTGTTCAAATCAGACAAAGTTATTTTTTGCCAGATGGCATCTTCATAAGCAAAATATTACCATTATATAAGTGACCTAATTTACTTAATACAAAAATATCATTTTAATCACCCTCTTTGTTAGAGAATCACGTTTCAATCATTCAGCATTTATTTAAAACATTAAAACAATATCAACCAGCTATAACACAGATGCAATTATTTATAATCTCTTTACAAGCGGTGTATATGTATCTTTTTTCTATTATCTACCAGTATGAAAATATAATGACCATCTGATATTTGTATATATTTCATTTATTATGTATTAGATGAAAATATAAATTATTGCTGATAATGGTGAGAGACAACAACATGCTGCAAATTAAGCCCTTCTGAAGTCTAATTAAGTGATAAAATGAGAGTTGAACTTGTTTATATTACTCATTAATAGGCAAAATAAACTGGTTACTAATGCAACTGATGGAAGTATTTGATTTCTAAAGTCTGGTAATGTTCATTATTATATACATATGGAAATTAAATATAATTTATTCATAATATAAATATGATTCAAAGTGCTTGTGTTTTTACTAGTGACTTAATAATATGTGGCATTCCAATACTTGATAAGATTAAACTTTATGGAAGCAAAATATGAATAGAATATGTTCATCTTTAATGTGAGAATCAGTTTTCCCAAAGGGATATTTTTTAACTCAATTTCATCTAAACAACAGGGATAGTACATTGTGCAGATGGACCAAGATAGGAACATAGAGTGTACAGCTGTTTGAATCTAGCACACAAATTCCCAACTTCTGTTTATGTCTCCATAAAACTAATAACCATAGTTCAGTACTGGGAGTTGCAAATTATTCTGCTCAAACTATCTAAAATTTTAATTAAATCAATAATCCTCTCCCTCAGTTCATGCTATGATTACATTCTTTTTTATCTTCTTCCTAACTTATATTTACGTATATAATCCCCTTCCACATTTTAATTAAATTGGAATAATAAGAAAAATAACAGTAACAAGTAATACCTTGTGGAGAAATCTTGGTTGATAATAAACATTTCTGTTGTTCTGATTTCTTTAAACACAAAAATGAAATGAAATGATAGAAAGTGCCACATGGAAATTACCATTTGAATGTTCCCAGTGCATGCAGTTTATGACAATAGAAAATATTTAGATGTGCATTTTTCTTCTGGTTTTGATTGAAAGATATAAAAAATTTTGGTTATAGGTTGACAATAATAGTTTAAACATTATATAAACTCTCATGAAGATAAAGCCAGGATATAAGCCTTCAATATCTATGAAATGAAGAAGTGAATAAACATAAAATATAAGCCAGGCTTAAAATCTTGTACAATATGTGGTAAATAGGATTAATGTATTTTCATCGATTTTCTCGAGCGGGTCCAGTAACGTCTCCATTGGAGACTTTGTTGTTACTGTGTTTGGCACATCGAATACGTCATAGGTACTTGCCAGGCTTTGCCGTGAGGGTTCGATACTCTCGGTAGCTTGTCGGGCTCTCCAAGAGGGGCGGAGGAATCGAACTCGGGTCAGCCATGTTGGCTGCATGCAAGGCAAACGCCCTACCCGCTGTGCTATCACACCAGCCCATGTATTTTTATATTTTAATATTATTTTATAAAATGCCAATGGAATCATTAAATCTAAAAATAGTTCACTAATAAAAGTCTGTTAATATTTTAAATAATAATGTGTTAACTATTATTATTATAAGAAATTTTGACATGAGCAAAGGCCTTTTGTTGATCATCGATTTGCTCGAGTGGGCCCAGTAACGTCTCCATTGGAGACTTTGTTGTTACTGTGTTTGGCATATCGAATACATCACGGGGAGCTTGCCAGGCTCTGCCATGCGGGCGAGATACTCTCGGTAGCTTGCCGGGCTCTCCGAGAGGGGCAGAGGAATCGAATATTAAATAATTGAAGACACTTTCTATGTACTGGAGGGATAAAAACAATAGGCGCAAATGACATAGTACAAAGTATAGGTTAAAGTGCCATCCTTAAATTTAATTGACACTATTTTAATCTCTGGTGCTAAATGTGGTCCACTGAAAACCACCAAAACTGACCCTAAGCTTGAACCAGGAATAAATCTGAACACCTCTTTGTATGATACTCAAACTAAACAATGACAAAAGATACTACTAAATGGGAGATATAATATGCAAAAATCTTCCATGCTTATTTTTTTCTATTATTCATTTATTTATCTAGGAAATAAATATTTTTTATTTCTGTCTGTTCAAAATTTTGAGACATATTTAAGCATAAATAGTATTTGTGTAAAAAGTGGATTATTCAAGTGATTAAAAATTGACAACAAGCAGGTAGGGCATTTGCCTTTGCACGAGGCGGACCTGGGTTCAATTCAGGGCATTCCATTTGGTCCCCCAAGCACTGCCAGGAGCAATTCCTGAGTGCAGAGCCAGGAGTAACTCCTGAGCATCGCTGATGTGTAACATGAAAAGCAAAAAATTAAAAAAATAGAAAAAAGAACCAAAAAATGACAAAAAAAAACAAGTGATTTAAGGAGTCATATCACTTGATCACTTGGTTCCCCATTATTCATTGAATTACTCGGGCGGGTGCCAGTAACATCTCCATTCATCTCTGTTGCGTGTAAGCGTAGCCCAATGACATCTGTTCGTTCTAGGAACATGCAGAGCCTCAAACCGATCATTCAGGGTCTTGACGAAGAAGTCTGACCATCTTGTAGGTGGGCGTTCATGCGATATTTTGACGTCCTGTGGAATCCAGTCAGTAATGGCTCTAGTCCAGCGGCTGTCTGTAAACCTCATTACGTGTCCAGCCCATCTTATTTTGATGCCTTGGCAAGTGAGACAGCATCCCTGATTCTTGAGCATTGACGGAGATCAGAACTTCTGATTCTATTTCTCATTTGAGTGAATCGTGATATTCCAAGCATAATTCTTTCGATTCCTCTTTGAGAGACCCAATAGCGTTCTCATCCTGTTTTTGTAGGGCCCAGATCTCTGAGACATATGTTAATGCAAGAAGAACAGTGGAATCAAAGAGATATGCTCGGAGCTGGAGGTTCGTTGTCCTCTTAGTTATTTCTTCAATGCTGTTGAATGCATTCCAAGCCGCTCTCTTCCTCCTGCGCAACTCAGGTGCCAGGTCATTCATCATGTTGATTTCTCGACCTAGGTATATATAACTGTTACATTCAGAGATGGTGGTTCCATTGAGAGCAAATGGAGCGTCCTGAACGAGGCTGTTTTTCATAAACATTGTCTTTGTAAGATTCAGCTGTAGTCCTACCTTTCCACACTGACGGTCAAAGTCGGCCAGCATCTGTGCCGCTTGGCTGATGTTTGGTGTTATTAAGACAATGTCATCAGCAAAGCGGAGGTGGTGTAGTTGCCGACCATCTATCTTCACTCCCATTCTTTCCCATTCCAGTCGTTGCATGATGTTCTCGAGGGTGGCACTGAAGAGTTTCAGTGAAATGGTATGACCCTGCCGAACCCCTCTTGACATGGATGATTACTTCTTTGTAGAATGGTGAGATCCTGGTAGTGAATCCATAATAGAGCTCACGAAGGATCCTGATGTATTGAGTTTGTACGCCCTGATTGGCTAGGGCTTCGATGACCACTTCCTTCTCAACAGAATCAAAGACCTTCTTTAAATCAATGAATGTTAGACAGAGCGGCATCTTGAACTCCTGAGAAACCTGAATGAGCTTAGTAATCGTGTAGATATGGTCGATGGTACTAAATCCTTCGGAATCCAGCTTGTTCACATGATTGTCCTTCATCTAGTGTTCTGCTAATCCTATTCAGGATAACTCGAGTGAACAGTTTGTAGATGACAGAAAATAGGCAGATTGGGCAATAGTTGCCAATGTCGTGGATGTCTCCCTTCTTGTACAGTAGTACAGTCCTGCAGGTTTTCCACTGGGATGGAACCTTGCATATATATATATATATATATATATATATATATATATATTCATATATATGTATATATATATATATCACAACCATCCTGTTTTTTGTTGATTGCCTCGAGCAGACCCCAGTAATGTCTCCTTTGTCCTAGCCCTGAGATTATTTTTAAAAAAGTGCCTTACTCAAGGCTCTTTCAGAGTTAGGAGAATGAGACCCTTCATTGTTACTGGTATTTGGCATATTGGGTACGCCACGGGGAGTTTGCCAGACTCTGCCATGTGATATATATATATATATATATATATATATATATATGAATGTATTTTGAAATTTAGAAATGAGCTTGAGTAGCCTTCAGAGAACAAATCAATCAGAAACTTGATTTCCTGCACTTGTACAGTCAGTGCAGGAAACAGGGTATTGCTAAAAAATAATTCTGATGGATTTCCTTCATAATTAGCTAATATAAACAACAATTCAGATCCATTAGATGAAGGCTTTCAAGGAACTGCAGCTTGACTACACAAGTATGAGAATAAATGATGCTACATTTCTCCCTGGGATGTAATTTTTTTGAGCCATATATTACTTGACAGTTCTTGGGACTCCTTATAATTGAGGCTTATGAGGAAAAAATAAGCTAATATCTTAATGTGTATTTCTTTAATTTCCCACATTATTTTAAAGCTTATATGAATAGTTCTCATGACTAAATATTATTAGTGATTGATAAATAGTAGTAAAGAAGAAAAGATATAAATGTAATAAGTATTGAATTTTGTATTTTGATTTACTCTGTGACTCATGTATTTTTTTCCAATTATGTCTAGCTTTCATGTTATATGTTGCCAATTTTCTTAAATATTGAAATTGAGTACATATCAGAACTTAAATCTAAATAAAAGAAATTACCATACAATATGTTATGGACAACTGGTCTAATTGATTAAATTTCAAAGACGAAAAAGAATAACCTTTGCTCATTCTGTTCTTCATTTCACTAGGTACAACCATCTGTTGTTTTCACTTTTGTAATAAAGAACTATTTTAGCAACTTATGATATCTGTCATTCATTGCTAGATATGTTGTAAATAAATTACTGTAATTTTATTAATTGTCACAGCTTACTCTTGGAATGCATTATATTTTAAACAGTTTCTTAACAATTGTATTCAATGTCAATGAATATTTGCTATTTTAAATGTACAATTATGACTACTGTCATAAAATATCTAAGTAAAACAGAACAGCAAAATACATACAGCAGATTTAAAACAATTATCATGTTTTTCAAATCCTTTTGAATCTAGAAAACTTTCATTTGAATACAGTTGTAAACTTTAACTAGTATATCAGCTTTATGTTAATATAGTTGTCAACATGTTTTCCAAATTATATTATTGTAGAAAGTTTATATCTGAATGTGATTATAACCTTTGACTTAGTGTATCCACTTTTATGTGTGTGTGTACAAATTTGTATATAGTTGTAAAGTAAATCTTTTCAAGAGTATTTTAGAGATGCAAAATTGCACAGTTCAAGCTGTCAAGTCAAATGTTCCAATTTAATATTTCTGAGGCATATAATATTTGAACAATATATTGTTATTATATTTATTTATGCATACCATATATGTGAGACATATAAGTATATAAACTTACCTATGAATTATGTGACTTATATTAATCTGTCCATATAAACATGTTTCACAGTTAGATCATTTGCAATAATATCTGCTTCAATACTCATATGTTTTTTATATTTATTCATATATAAATATATTCAATTGTCACTGCTATTCTGCTGGTTGTAATTTCCCAACTCATTTCTTATTGTTTGAAATTCATCCTCCAGTAATTTTACAAGACAGACTCAGAAACTCAAAATGAGTTCTTGCTACTATGAAATCATTGACTTTATACTCAGAAATTGAGGCTGATTGCTTAATCTATGCATCACACTCTCCTTCGCAAAGCTGTTCAATTATACTGTGAATTTTAATATTGCCTTTGAAAATATTGAGGTTAGCTGATTTATTTTTTTACTTACAAGTAATGCTATTTTATAAAAGGAAAACTCTATACTATCTTCAGAATTCAATGTAATTATGAAAATGTCAGTAAGAGTAAGCAAGTTTTGTTTAATTTTTCTTGTCAAATTGTATAACATTTCAATATTTAAGTTTATGTATCTAGAAGTATTTGTAACTTTGAATAGCTTATTAGGTATAAGATGCGCTGTAGTACTGTCCTCGCATTGTTCATCTATTTGCTTGAGCAGGCCCAGTAACGTCTCCATTATGAGACTTGTTACTGTGTTTGGCATGTCGAACACGTCACGGGTATCTTGCCAGACTTTGCCGTATGGGCGAGATATTCTTGGTAGCTTGCTGAGCTCTTCGAGAGGGGCGGAGGAATTGAACTCATGCCAGCGGGGTTGGCTGTGTGTAAGGCAAATATCCTACCTGCTGGGCTATCACTCCAGCCCAGGCATAAGATGAATAAAATGATTTCTTAGAATAAAAATAAGGCTTTTTATCTGATACTTTAATGAGTAGAGTAGAGAATGTTATTTTGAAGATGCTTGTTAAGAAAGGCAATTATAAAATGAAGTGTAAATGGAAAAACTAAAGGCTGTACATCTTCAGAGCAAACAAAATTATTTGAAATAAAAATATTTAATATTTTTAAAATATAAATATATTTATAGATATATAAATTTTATATTCTATAAATATAAAAACTGTTAATATAAGCATATTATAGCAACCAAGTGCTAAGACCATTATTTATAATGCTAGTTATATTTATTAGAAATAGTTTTAAATTTCTAAAACCAGATATATAGAATCAATAATGTTTCCTACAATTATTCTATTTGCAATTAATATTTAAAATATAAACGATAAAATAATTTAGCAGGCATATCACATACTAAGTTGAGATTCAAATGAAAAAGTTCATATTAAAAAACTTGCTGTAAGTCTGATAAAGATTATTCCTGGGAATCAAATAACCTCTTATCTTTTACTATGGATGTGATCATATATTGGAAAGTTTGTATGAACAGAGATTGGCAATCTGTGAAAAGAAACAAGCAAGGTAGAAGCGATGTTTGAAGCATCCTGGTTTCAGTCAGAAAGCACTCACACTGGGAGTGTGGAGAGGAAACAGTCAAAAGGAACGGACGGAGTCCTGTTCTGTTTGCACAGATTTCTTCCTTTGAACTTGTTTTCAAGTCCTTCAAATAACTAGTTCCCTAAAAACTTTGGAAAATTAATAATATTTCAAACATAGACAAATGATTCATTTGAAATTGAGAGACAAAAGTTGTATCTATAAACTAGACCATCAGGTGCACACACACTGATCTAGGAGTTGTGTGTTAGAAGTAGATGTTCCTCTATTTTTTGAATCTCTTTATGTTTTCTTTAAAGATCTTGAGGTCTACATTTATTATCTGTATGAAATTCATTGTGTATTTGTTGCGATATTTAAAAATAATAAATCACATTTTATTACAGTTTTCAGCTAAAAGTATAATTTATGAGGAAAGTGCAATGGTCCCTTCCTTTTGTTTTTGTTTTGGTCTCAAGTTTCTTAGATACCTATTAATGAGTTTTAGTATGTCTTTAGTTATGATATGAGTTATTTATATAGATGGCATATATAGTTACTACTTTTGAACATATGTTGGCCTTATTATCTCTTCATGACTTAGCTCATTTTTATTTAGGTGCTTATGAATACATGTGCTTTAAATATCATTGTGCTATCTTTTGTTTATGTGGTTAGGTTTTAATGCATTTTAAAAATAAAACACTTTTCTGAGTCCCTATACCTTCTATTTTGACTGTCCCTAATGATTCATTCAATCATTTATTTTTGTTTCAAATGTTTCTGTTACTCATTTTGTTGTTGTTCTTGTTGGCCATGTTAGCATATCAATATTTCTGTATCTAATCATGTTATTATTAACTCATCATCTTTAGACTAAGCAGATTCTTCTATTCATCCTTCAAATTGATGTTATGTTGTCTCATTTCTTCATAAAAATTTTTTATTCTGCTACAATTTATCATCATAATCAAGGATTAACTTATTTTGTTTTATATTTTCTTATAACAGTGGGTAGGGCATTTGTCTTGCACGCAGCCGACCATGGTTTAATTCCTCCCCCCCTCTTGGACAGCCCAGCAAGCTACTGAGAGTATCTTGCCCACACAGCAAAGGCTGGCAAACTACCTGTGACATATCTGATGTGCCAAACACAGTAACAAGTCTCACAATGGAGATGTTACTGGGCTCGATAGAGCAAATCAATGAACAACAGGAGGACAGTGCTACAGTGCATTTTCTTGTAAAGTAATTCCTTCCACAGTTACTTCATTGTTAACATTGTGATTGTATGTGAAAAAAGTGTTTGTTTTATAAATTTGGCTGAAATTTTGATCAATCATATTGGAATTATATAATTTCTCCAGCAACATTGAATATTTTTGTTGTTGTATTTCTTTTTCTAAATCCCAATTCTAGATAATTTTGGAGTTAGAAATTCGATGCTTGGGACTGGAGCGATAGCACAGCGGGTAGAGCGTTTGCTTTGCACGCAGCCAACATGGCCGACCCAGGTTCGATTCCCAGCAACCCATATGGCCCCCCAAGCACTGCCAGGAGTGATTCCTGAGTGCATGAGCCAGGAGTAACCCCTGAGCATAGCTGGGTGTGACCCAAAAAGCAAAAAAAAAAAAAGAAAGAAAGAAAGAAATTGAATGCTTTATTAGCTAAGCAAGATTTCTCCTGCCTTTGTCTACCTTTCTTAGACATTAAATTGATGTCTGTCCTCTTCCCAGTCAAAACACGGGAGACTGTGCACACACCAAAACCCCACTAGCCATGCCTCCTCATTCACAATTGCAGTTTATTTGCCCTCTTACAGTAACCTTATACAGATTGTGTAAAGCATATAGTCAGTTTCTGATTGTATTTTAAATCGATGTTTTCCTATTTAGTCTATTTGGGCATTTTTTTTAAATGAGCAAATGTTTTTATGTATGTTTGTTTAAAACTAATATTCATGTACAGCCAGAGATATAATACAGAGACTAGTCACTTGCCTTACATGTGGATGGACCATCAATTCTGGTGCCAATCTGTACTCAGGGTATGCCATACTGTCCCCAAAGCACAGAGACACAGTGGCTGCAACGGAGGGAACAAACCAAAGAGAAAAAGGAAAAACAGTCCTGTTTTGTAAGCTTTTATAAATTTTTGTTGTATATCTAATATATATTTATGTATGCATAGGCAAATCTATAAGCATACATGTATGCATGTATGCATATAACATGCATGAACTATGTATGTGTTTTATGTGTTTATGCATAATAATATATTTATTAATGGTCTTCTTTGAATTACTGAATGGAAAATGCAAACAGGCTTAAATTGACAAATGTTTGGTATAAGGGGACATAGCATTTAGATGCTTCTCTCATGTAATAGGTATTGTGGAAATTATGATATATTGCAATCAAGTTCAAAAGCTAGAAACTGAAGCAATACATTTTCTTTCTTCACTTTCCTGTCTGAAATCTGAATGACACATAATTCCCCTTGAGGTGAGAGATAGTTATATATGACTTTGCCTACTAATCTAATGGAGACAACGTATTTGAGTTCAATAAACAATTAATATTGTGAAAAAATTCATTATTTTGCAAATCTTACAAATGGCAAAGTGAATGATTGATCTATTTCAGGGTTTGCTCAAATTACATTGTCTCTGGAAACTCTATGATAAAACACAAGCTATTATAATATAGAAATATGGTATAAAGTCAATAATATGTTCATATTAATAACAACATGTGCGTCACCAAATCAGTTAAAATAATGTTGTAAGTCGAGGTTTTTAGTAAAATTAAAATAAAATAGTAAAAGATAAAAACACTGAACAGCTGACTAAGCAGAAGAAATAGCACAAAGTTAAAGTGTTTGCCTAGCAGTTTCAGCTGTAACTCCGGCGCAAATTCCTGAGCAGAGTCATGTATGGCTCCTGGGTATTCAAGAGTGAGAGGCTTCCCCAGACCCCTCCGCAAAAGAAAAAAAATAGGGGTGCATGTATGTATGGATAATTTTCAAAATGAGAATTTTCAGAAAACTTCCAATTAAGGGAAAATGCTACCAGAGCACTGAAATTAAACATAGCATGCCAGGGCCAGAGTGATGCTGCAAATATGGAGGAAAATCCCTATGGATTTTGTTGTCAAGTCAATTTTTTAAAATAGAAATTGATATCCTACCTAAAACAATAAAAATGGAGGAAAATAAAACATTTAAAATATAACATTAAAAACATCCTGATGTTTTGCCATCAGTTGTTGGAATTTTTCTAAACTTTTGAATCTTTTGTAAAGTGATGTTTAAAACGTGAATAAAAATGATTGTTGGTCATGAGTTAAAGAGAAAATAATTTTTTAGATGTTTCATGTGGTATAAATTTTGAACCAAGAAGCTAAAAGGTACTTACTTAAAACTATCTTAATGATTTTACTTAACTTGTCAATTCTCTAATTTACAAAAGAAAATTGTTTCCTCAAATCATTTGTTTTCATATAATGGCACTCATATTTTGCCTTCAGTTTTAGAAATTTACAAGACAGATTCAGTGAAACTAAAGGTAAAAAAGAATGAAAGGATATAGATTTAAAATTTAAAATGTAATAACTAATTTTTAAATCTTAAAACGAAATGACTTGTGGTCTGAATATTGAGAGCAGAAATGATGCATAATAATATTAACAAAAGCTAGGATATTTTGAAGAAAATGCAAAAAAATATATAAAAATGGTTTGCTTAACTATTTCAGAGAAAAATCATTGCCACTTATAATTTTCCTAAACGATTTAAAGTTTATAAGATCAAAGTAAATTATTAGTCAAAATGTTATCTTTTCTATAAATATTAATAGACTTACAAGAGTGATTTGAAAATTTGAACTGACCATCATATTATTTTAATAATTCATCTCAACTTTTTGCCAACTTGTTTTACAGTTCTCTATAAGTAATATATTCTTTTCTATTTAATTGTGACATCCATTAACTAAAAACAAATTCCTTAAAAGGAAACAAAAATTAATTTTCTCAGAAAAAAATATTGGTTGTGTTTTTTAATAATTTATGTAGGAAAAGATATATATAAATTCTCTATGTGTTTTTGTGACAAATGCACATTTAAAATAAATCTTACATCATCATTAATAAGGGAAATACAAATTAAATGAGAATAAGATACTATTATCCCTCTGGAAAAATTAAAATTTGAATGGCTGTTCATGCTAAGTATTGAACAGTATATGGGTAAACTTTATTCTCATACATTAGTTGTAGATATGTACATATTAAATCATGCACTCACTTAAGAAAATGGGTTGCTCATTTCTTAAAAATAAAATAAAGCATAACAAAATAATATGCTTAACTGCTACATACTACAACTATTTCACAGAAAATAGAAATCAATACTGAACTGTCTTCCATGTAATCAATTTGGTTTACTTTCTCACTGGCCTTGAGAAGATCATTACATCCATGGGTTAATCAGTGTTATACCACATGTGTACCTATGCTGATGCACATAGTAGTTTTGCACATGGTATACCACATGGGTACCTATGCTGATGCACATAGTAGTTTTGTGGACTTCTTGTCTCTGCCATATTTTTCTCGGGTCTGCCGTTACCTTCTTAGTATGTTTCCTTGCACTATGGTATAGAAACTCTAATGACAAGAAGTTTGTGTATTGTAGAACTCATTTGGTTTGTTTCTTATTTCTCCAATATCCTTCATCCCATGACTTCTAACACTTGGGAAATGTTGATTTATTTACTTCCTCCTCCTCCCTCCTTCCCTCCCTCCCTCCTTCCCTCCTTCCCTTCCTCCCTCCCTCCCTCCCTCCCTCCCTCCCTCCCTCCCTCCCTCCCTCCTTTCCTTCCTTCCTTCCTTCCTTCCTTCCTTCCTTCCTTCCTTCCTTCCTTCCTTCCTTCCTTCCTTCCCTCCTTCCTTCCTTCCTTCCTTCCTCCCTCCCATCCTTCCTTCTTGCCTTCCTGCCATCCTGCCTTCTTATGCAGGCATCTCTGATAATAACCCTCCTTAAGCTTTTCCTTCTCACAACCCATAGCAGCCCAAGAAATTTTTACATGAACTGGTTATAGAAGCATATTAAAAGTACACAAATGGCTGGGCTGGAGAGATAGCACAGCAGGTAGGGCGTTTGCCTTGCACGCAGCCAACCCAAGTTCGATTCCCAGCATCTCATATGGTCCCCTGAGCACCGCCAGGAGTAACTCCTGAGTGCAGAGCCAGGAGTAACCCCTGTGCATCGCCAGGTGTGACCCAAAAAGCAAAAAAAAAAAAAATAAGTACACAAATGGAGCATTTACCAATAGTAAATTATATTGAAGTATACTTAAAAACAATTTTTAATTACATAAAATCAGATGGGGTTATCATCTAAAGTTGAAAAAGTGAAGCTCTAGAACAACCAAAACTAACAATAAGAAAGCAAGGCTTTGTCTTACTAAGGGATAACTGACTCAGAAATGAAATCTTCAGTTCGACAGAATTTTGACAAAAAAAAAAAAAATTCAGATTGTTCTTCTTTAGAACATCACTTGTGGAATATAGACTATTTCCTAGTATGCCTATAAATAAAATGGAAAAACTGAAGGTGAAAAACTGTAAATGCACTTGTCAAAGCAACACAGTGTGTATGGTAAATCATTTGAAACGCAATAAGACCAAATGTTGTCAGTTCTTTTTGATCATCTTATTCAAGGGCAGTTTTACAGGGTAACAGTTTTCTCACATCTTACTCTCACTATTAAAAGTGCACAGTAGCTAAGCTGTTGCATTATATCTCCTCCAAACGGGACTAATTGAATGATGGAAAGACTGACAAGAAGCTTGACATTTTAATAGAATTGTTTTTGCAGGCTTTGGGACCGGTTAGCATGTAATAAAGTAGTCTGTGATCCATGATGCAAGTTTAAATATTTTAATTAATTGATATAATTTATTTTTACTTATTCATATGCTTGCCTATAAAATTGAGTCATGTCATCAATTTAATGAGATTTTTTAAAAAGTAGCATTTGAAATGTTGCCCAATATTTTATGTTACAGGTAAGCATATATTGGTTATAAAATTAAGATGCAGAAAATATCAAGGTAATCTTAAAATAATCCAAGTTCTGCTTGACAGTAGAAAATATAATTTATAGTTCCGTTTCACAAGACCAAATTTCATGATTTTTTTTTTTTTTTTGCTTTCTGGGTGACACTCGGCGATGCACAGGGGTCACTCCTGGCTCTGCACTCAGGAATTACTCCTGGCAGTGCTTGGGAGACCACATGGAATGCTGGGAATTTAACCTGGGTTGGCCGTGTGCAAGGCAAACGCCCTACCAGCTGTGCTATCACTCCAGCCCAAAATTTCATGATTTTTGCCCATAAATAATTATTCTTAAAATTTTCATCTCATGAACTATGAAATTAGAAATCAAAGAATGTCTCTATATTTTCCCCTAGAAAATTATTTAAGTCCTCTTGAAATGACATATATGAGATACATAAACAAAATTTACTAAATATGATGTGGAAAATATATGAGATATGTAAACAAAATTTATTTCATATAATGTAGAAACCAAGAATATTTGGAACAATACTAGGGAGTTATGAAACAAGTAACCTAACATTATGTTTGTTTTTTATATCCCACAAAAGAGTGAAATTATTCTCTGCCTGTTCATCTTTCTCCATTACTCATCTCACTCAGTGTGATGCTCTCCATGTCCTTCTATGTATAAGCAAATTTCATCACTTCATTTTTGTTCTGGAGGTTCTATAGAATTCCACTGTGTAGATGTACCATAGTTTATTTATCCTATCATCTGTTCTCAGATACTTGGGTTGCCTCTATTGTGAATAGTGCTATTATGAATATAGAAGAACAAATGACTTTTTCACATTCTGTTTAACAGTTAGGACAGAGAAAGGACTGCTATAACAGTGATGGTTGGAAATGGTCACTATGGACAATAACTGAGTGCTGAAAGAAAGCAAAGTGATATCATGATAACCTTTCCGTACCTGTATTGCAAATCATAATGCCTAAAAGGAGAGAGAGCATAAGAAAGAGACAGACAGAGAGAGACACACAGAGAGAAAGGCAGAGACACAGAGAGAGACACAGAAAGAGAGAGGGAGATATATATATATATATATATATATATATATATATATATATATATATATAGAGAGAGAGAGAGAGAGAGAGAGAGAGAGAGAGAGAGAGAAGAAAAATATCTACCTAGAGGGAGGCATGGTAGGAGGGAAACTGGGGATATTGGTGGTGGGAAATGTACACTGGTGAAGGGATAGTTCCTGGAATACTGTATGTCTGAAACCCTATCATTAACAACTTTGTTATTGTGTATCTCATTGTGACTTAACTGAAAAACTTTTTAAAAAGTAATTTAGTTTTTTAATAAAAGATTCTTACAAATAGCACTTTTTCTGTGTCTACAAAAATTTCATTGACTTAATAAGACAGAATTATATACTGATGCCACAAAGAATCCAACACTATGGGCAATGCATAAACATACATGAAATAGCTTTGTTCTTCAAAGCCGGTAAAATGAATTCATAATGTGGAATGATTTTATTTTATTATTTTTTTTATTAAATCACTGTGGGGAAAGTTACAAAGCTTTCAGGTTTAAGTCTCGATCATGCAATTATCAAACACATTTCCCTTCACCAATACTTAATTTTCACCACCAAGAACCCCAATAAACCTTTCCTCCCAACCCTACCAATGCCTGTGAGGCAGATGAATTCTAGTTAACATTATCTACTTTGATTAGATTTATTGTTTCAAAAAAAAAGAGGCACCATTATTATTTAGAGTTTACACCCCCCAAATCAGACATGCTGAAAAGGCATTGTGAAATAATTTGTTTTCTACAGCTTGTTACAAGAATCAAATGAGGTGGCACGGCTGCTATCAGAGCTGCGCGATTTTGGATTTCTGTTACTTTACTTATTAAGCCTGGTAGTATTTCTGCTGAGAGTCAGATAATTATGAGATTGGTTTCTGTGGCTCTGGAGCCATGGCCGTGCTGGAGAGCCGCTCATGGGGGGCAACTCCTGACTTCGGTAGGGCATGAAGGACGAGCCGGGAAACCCCCCCCCCCTTCCCATGAGGTTTCAGTTGCCCCATCACAACCGGCTCATACCTAGCTTTCCATAAAGCTCCGCAGCGGCTGCCATCTTTCTTTCCAGAGAGAAAAAGCTGGAATGATTTTAAACAGAGTCTAAATTTATTGTATCACTCTGAATCGTGATAGATCAGAGAAATAACCAAGGTTGGTTCTATCCTGAGCTGGTTATTAAAAAGTCTGTTGAACACATGTTTTTACAAAAATGAGGAATTTTCTAAAGAAAGCAGAAAAAGGTTTGGGGGAGATCAGGGCATGATTTGCGATTATCAAGGGGATGAAATTGACTGGATATGAAAAAAATCTAGAAAAACTCAAGCTGGAATCAATCATGCAGTTCACACAGACCATATTTTGTAACATCTTGGAAAGAGAATGATTTTTATCCCTGTAAGGCATAGTTTCTGTACTTGTTTCTGAACAAAATTAATAATAACCCAAAAGATATATGTCCCAATGAAATATCAAAACCAAATCTAAAGTATCATATTTTTTTATTAGTGAAACAACATGAGGTACAGTTACAGACTTACAAATTTTTGTGCATGGGTTTCAGTTATACAATTATCAAGTACCCATCCCTCCACCAGTGCCCATTTTCCACCACCACAGGTCCCAGTATCCCTCCCACCCCCATCCCCCCATCCCACCCTGCATTAATAAAATTAATAAATAAAATTAATAAAATTTTAATAATAATAATGTAAATAATAATAATATTAATAAAAATATTAATAAAAATAATAATAATAAAAATAATAAAAAATAAATAAAATTAATAAAAGGGCATTCCCTTTTACTCTCTCTCTCCTTTTGGGTGCTGTGGTTTGCAAGAGAGGCATTGAGTGGCAGACATGCTTGATCTATAGTCTACTTTCAGCATGCTTATCCCATCCTGAGAGGATCCTTCCAACACCCTTTATTTGGTGCTCCCTTCTCTATCTGAGCTCCCTTTGCCCCTAGCAGGTGTGGCTAGCCTCCAAGTCATGGAGCAAAATTCTTGGTACTAATCTCGGCCACTCTTGGGTGTTAGTCTCCTATTTTGTTACTTTATGTTTCCCAGATGAATGCAATCTTTCTGTGTCTATCCCTCTCTTTCTGACTCATTTTGCTAACATTATACTTTCCATATAGTACCACTTGTATGTAAATTTCATGATTTCATCTTTTCTAAGAGCTACATAGTACTCCATTGTGTAAATGTGCCAAAGTTTCTTTAACCAGTCATCTGTTCTCAGGCACTCAGGTTTTTTCCAGATTCTGGCTATTGTAAAGAGTGCTCAATGAACAAACAAGTGCAGATGTCACTTTGACTATACTTTTTTGCCTCTATGGGATATATTCCCAGGAGTGGTATTGCTGGGTCAAATGGGAGCTCAATTTCTAATTTTTTGAGAATCGTCCATTAAAGTATCATATTTTTAATTTTCTTTTTATATGAGAATAATTTAGATATAATTGACTCTCATCACAGTAGATTTGTATTTAAATAACAGAATTCTGTGCAATGGAGAATGATGGAATGGGAAATAAAATGGACTGTGAGGTGAGTAACTGGACTGAATCTCTAGATTATAGGTGGTGCTCATTTGGGGAAAAGTCCGTTTTCTCTCCAACTTTCATTTCTCCCCATGTAAAAGGAATGCTTCTTCGGAGTCACTTATGAGTATAAAACCTAGCATCTTTTCTAAGTTCATGAAGAACTTAACATAAACTTAAAGCACAGAAAATATTAAATGAACTGTAACTATCAAGCACTAAAGCCCAAGATTAACAACATGCCCCTTCCAAATAATTCCCTCAAACATGAATTAGATGCCAGAAAACAAAAACCTTTTCACATTGAGCAGAAACCATAGGTTTATAGGGCTTACAAGTCATATTTAGACTTGTAAATTAGGTTACAAGCTCTTGCATCCAGGGACAAAGTCTTATTTGATTTCTTCATCCCAAGTGCCTAGTAAAGTGCCTAGTAAATAGTAGATGCAATAAATGTTTGATGAATGCATCTATTAAGAGGGAAAAGGAAGAGCCAAAAAATCCTTTCTGACCATCAATTGTGGCAAGTGGGAATAGACCAATTTAGACAACTTTAGTTGTTAAATGAAAAGCAAGTCCGAAGGGCTTGACACAGCTGGCTTTGAATTGAGCTGTGATACTCTTCAGTACATTTGGGAACTGAAACAATCATGCTGGGCTGGCAAGTTCTCTGAATGCTTCTACCAAAGTAGCTGTTATATATTATAAGCTAATTGCTATTGTTACTCTGAAAGGGTCTTTTCCACTACAGTGTGCAATAACATTTTTATAAATTGTCTTGAAAGACTCAAACATTCTCATCTTAGAATTGGCAATAAAAAAACCCATTTTTATTCCCAAGTTTTCATCACAAATGTAAGAAGCAGTAACATATAAGGGTCATTCAGATACAAAGTTCTTTAGAGATAAAGCTACAAATACTAGTCACTACGTTGTTTAAATGGAAGAACATTAAAACTATAATTTTAGGTCAAGAGAAGTAGTAAAACCAGTAAGGTGCTTGCCTTGCATTCTATGGTCCCGGGTTCAATCCCTCGTACCACATAGTCGCCAAGCTCTACCAGGAGTAATCCCTCAGCACACAAGCAGGAATAAGTCCTGGTCATACTGAGTGTGACCCCAAAACAAAACTATAAATAAAATCGCGATTTAGAAGCCTATATTTATCTAAATGAACAGAATAAGAAATTTAAGTAAACAATCAAATCACTGTCCTTTGGGTGGTTACTTCTGCAAAATCCTGTTAATTTAAAATATGATACCAAATTATTTTCATAATAAAAATGTTTGCTGTTTCCATTATTCTAGCATTTACATTAATAAGAATAAATCTGTGTTGTTCAAAGTTATTGGAATTTTATCCCCAATTAATGTAGAACAGTTGTAATGCCTTTAGTACTCAGACTTACATATTAGGGAGTTGAGAGTGTGAAATTCCCCAGCATTTAAGAATATCCTCATTGAGGTACCACCCTTGAAGAGTGGACTTCAGAAAGGAGAGCCTATAGGAGAATATAAATATCATGAAATAATATGAGAGGGTCAGCCAGAGACCAAGGATTTTCTATGGCAATGTCTATAAAATTAACACTAATACATGAAGAGAAGTCCAGGCCAAAACAATTAGGGAAACATATATAAGCTTGACCCTATCGCTATTTTATGCATTTTTTCCACTTTTCAGAAGTCCTTGTTGAAGACAAATCTCACAATTCTCTAAGTAAAATTCTTTTGATTAACTCTTTTACCAAAGGAAGTAAAACTAACCTAATGGAAAAATAAATCTGTTTTATAAAGTATAATCTCTAGTGTATAGCATTTTACTCAAATGGTGTTTGTAAAAAAGTGAACTTACAAGAATACATTCTCCTACAGTTGAAGAATGATAAATACTTTTGTGTACTTTAAATATGTCCACATTCAGTATCCTAAGGTTTTGATGAGAATTTTTATACCTGTCTTCTTAGGAATATAGAATTATTGCCTTTGCCTTTGTTTTCCCTCTCTCCCTCCCCCTTCCTCTCACTTCCTCTCTTTTTCTCTCTATCCCCCCACTATATCTCCCCCTCTCTTCCCCACACTCCACTCTTTCATTCTCACTCTTTCTGATCTCTGTTTTTTGGGTTTAGTTTGAAGGTCTTGTTTAAGTTTACTTCACAAAGAATATGAACTGTCTTTGACATTTGTATCCTTGACTAATTTCTTTCAGTTTTCTGAATGTTTTTGAGCTTGATATATTTTATGAACTGAATTGAATCCCCATAGAATACATCTATTGAATTCCCAATCTTCAAAGTGCTTGTTTTGGGAAATTAATCCTGAAACTGATGAGATTAACTAAAACCACAAATCGAGCACTAATGGATGGCATCCTTATAAGGATGGGAAGAAACAATGAGAAGTTGCATCCAAGGCATAAAGAAGCATAAAACAACATGAAGAGCACAAAGGGTAGCTCTGTGAAACCATGGAGAGGTCCTCAAGATTCCAAGCTTATTATTACTTTTATCTTGCACTATTAGCATGTATATTAACAAAAAAAAATCACTTTCACTAATAGTACTTCATTTCTTAGGGGCATTCCGCAGTGGTCAAGCTTCACCAGATTTATATCCCAAGCACCAAATTGCTGGAGTTCAAACTTAGACTCTTGGTTGTTCCAGCCATTTGAACCGTCTCCCCAATTCTAAAATTCCTGTTTTGGAGACACTCATTTGTGATATTTGGCTAGAGCTGTCCTAGAGACAAACACGGAAGTCTTTAATGTCTCCATTTGAGGAAAACTTCTAAAATTCTCAACAACATCTGACTATTTTCAGCTTTCTCTTTTATTGTATCTGTGAGTCTCACTAACTTAGCTTTCTGAACTTTCTGCTCTGTTTTAGAAAGTAGAATTCAATAGTCTTTCTCATGTCAAAACTCTAAAATTGAAACCTATAAATACAATGCCTTCCCAAATATCATTCCAAAAGAGTTGTTCGCAGTTAGAGAAAAAGTTAAAATGTGTCTTTCACATAATTAAGTAATGATAACAAAATATGCAATGAAGATAGAAAACAGTTCTGTCTGGTTTACTCTGTATCTCATATCGCTGTGGGCACTGTTGTCATCAAGAAACTTCTTTTGCCAGCACAATTCATATATTTTTACATAGAACCAGTATGTTCTAAACATAAATTTATTATTTGTTGCCTGAAGAAAAATCTATGTTAGGTTGACCTTCCACATGAATAAGTATTAATGCATTTTTCCCCTGGATTTTATATGTTCCTTTGCTTACTACTGCTATATCTTATTGATTTGACAAATGCATGCAGTTTCCCCTCAGGCTCTACAAACAGATCAAAGATTAACAAAAATTTTTCCATCCCCTAATTCCTCTTAATTATATTCTTTGAGTGTTTCTGATACTTATCTCTGCACCCATATGTTGTTCCTATTAAAATTGTTTATCATAATAAATAAAAAATACACTTTTCATTTTTATTTTATTTAATACTTTTTTGTTGTTGTTGTTGTTTTGGGTTACAGTACTGAAGGGTTCTTCTTGGTTCTGATGATGCTAGGGTACCATATGGAATGCTGGGGATAAAATTTACTTTATTTTCTTATTCCCTTTATTTAGATTTAAAAAAATGTTTCTGGATAGCAATTTTATTTGCAGTTTTGTTTGGGGGTCATATGTGTTGTGTTCAGGACTTACTCCTGCCTATGCTCTGAGGGATTGCTCCTGTAAGGATTGGGGGAAATAATGTAGACCCAACCTGGGTTTGCAGCATGCAAGGCAAGCACCATATTGGCACTACTTTCTCTGAGCCCTAAACAACTATGTTAATGTTACATGTTGTCTTATTCCTGGGTCATAGCAGTGTTTCTCTCCTAGATTATCTCCCAGCAAAATTCTGTAATTACAGCTTTTACATGTTACACGTGCCCTCTGGGCCTCAACAATAGTCCGATATTTGTTTTAGCAGTTGTTCCATCTTCAGTCAAACCAATTAATTACACAAAATGCACAGAACATTAAATACCCCGTTTATCTCATTTCAGATATACTCTCAAAATAATAATGAAGTATTGTGTATTCTTAAGTATATAGGTAAATTTATGCTAGTGAATGGAGTGGTCTGTAACTTCAAATTGTGTTTATGTTGAGTGGCCTCAAAAATAAGAGGGAAATGGGTATATCATTTGACTAAATCATGTAATCGTGTAAAATATTAAGGAGAAATAGTAGTAAGTTAGTATTAATATTAAAATGCACAAAGAGCAAGAAAAAGACAAGAAATGTGCATTGGAAAGATTAAATCAGCTGTTATACGATAATGAATTTAGAAATATCTGAAACTGAAAACAGTGACCAATTGGGAAGAGCTACTGTATTGTATTCATATGCATATCAGAAACTGCCTAATCCAATAGTTGATAATCTTTCCTTCCTTCCTTCCTTCCTTCCTTCCTTCCTTCCTTCCTTCCTTCCTTCCTTCCTTCCTTCCTTCCTTCCTTCCTTCTTCCCTCCCTCCCTCCCTCCTTCCTTTCTCTTTCTCTCTTTCTTTCTCTCTTTCTTTCTCTCTTTCTTTCTCTCTTTCTTCTTTCTTTCTTTCTTTCTTTCTTTCTTTCTTTCTTTCTTTCTTTCTTTCTTTCTTTCTTTCTTTCTTTTCTCTCTCTCTCTCTCTCTCTTTCTTTCCTCCCTCCCTCCCTCCTTCCTTCCTTCCTTTTTTCCTTCCTGCCTGCCTGCCTTATTCACCGAATGGTCAAATTCCTTTTCTATCAAATGTTTGCAATCAGAAAAGTCTTTGTTGAAAGAAAAGGAAAGGAAGGCAGAAAAGATCACAGATTAGAAAAGTGTTTACTAAAGCAGGATTTGAGAGAGAGAGAGAGAGAGAGAGATGCTTTTTCCTTTACACCCTTATAACAAAGTTTGGTGTGCCAAATTTTCTTTATTAATACAGAGATATATCAAAGCTCCTAAATTATAATAGAAGTTATAAGTTTAGAGGAGGGAATATTCTTTGTTTAACAATATTACAATGACAAACTTAGAGACATTTTTAATTAATTAATTAATTAATTTTTGCTTTTTGGGTCACACCTGGTGATGCTCAGGGGTTACTTCTGGCTTTGTGCTCAGGAATTACTCCTGGCAGTGCTCAGGGGACCATATGGGATGCTGGGAATCGAACCTGGGTCAGCTGCATGAGAGGTAAACACCCTACCCACTGTGTTATCACTCTAGCCCTCTAGAGACATTTTTTAAAGTTAAGAGCACAAAATTCTTTTGACTTATTGTATTAAAATTAGATATTTTTAATGGTGCAATGATCTGAATTCTGCATTATAATGTGAAGTCTAGACATAAGTTTAGAGACAAGTATCTTCACTTTGTCAGACATTTTTAGGTCAGATGATGGGGTGGAAAATGGTTGGGCCTCACTGGATCGTTCTCAGGGCTGACTCCTGACTCTGTGCAAGGGATGGCATCCTGAAGTGCCTAGGGGTATTTAAATGGTCCAAAGATCAAACCTGGGTTAGCTGCTTTTTGAAAAGCCATATCATTACCTTGTATACTGTCTCTGGCTCCGATTTGTCTACTTCTGAAATAGTTACATCTGAGATGATTTTAATTAACTCATTGTAAAGTTCTTGTGTTCACTGAATATATTATTCAATAGATTTTATTTATTCGATTTGCTCGAGTGGGCCCAGTAACGTCTCCATTAGAGACTTTGTTATTACTGTGTCTGGCATATTGAATACGTCATGGGGAGCTTGCCAGGCTCTGCCGAGCGAGCGAGATACTCTCGGTAGCTTGCCGGGCTCTCCGAGAGGGACGGAGAAATCGAACTCGGGTCGGCCATGTTGGCCGCTTGTAAGGCGAACGCCCTACCTGCTGGAGCGATAGCACAGCGGGTAGGGCGTTTGCCTTGCACGCAGCCAACATGGCCGACCCGAGTTCGATTCCTCCGCCCCTCTCGGAGAGCCCGGCAAGCTACCGAGAGTATTCGATATGACAAACACAGTAACAACAAAGTCTCCAATGGAGACGTTACTGGGCCCGCTCGAGCAAATCGACAATCAATGGGAGGGCCTTTACCTTTACCTTTATTTATTCAGTTATCTTATTTATAGTTGCATAATAAATAAAATGAAAATGCTACTATCAGACACTGAAACTTATTTAAAATTGTTCTCTTTCTCCTAATAGTCAAGGAAAGACAAGGGTTTAAATGATAGTTCTCAAAAGGTAATCTAGCATAAGTAAATGTGAGCAAAATATGTTTATTTAATTGAAAGAGGAATATACAAGTTTAACTTATCTAGAGAATGAGTTGCCCTGGATTGACATTTGCTCCCTTTTCTCAGAAGATAAGGGCTTATTTTCTCACGTCCAGCGGTATTAGGGACTTTCAGTTCTATAGCAAGATGAAATACCATTTTTATTCACCTCATCACGGGGCCTTTCCTCAAAGTCCCTAGAAAGAGCTACATAACCAGTGCTCAACATGACTGACATGTTGAATTTTTTTTTCATTTTGGCTTTGAAGCCATTCCCTTTGGTACTCAGGGAGTATTCTGGGTTCTGTGCTCAGAAATGACCAGTGGTAATGCTTTGAGGACCATAGGTGGTACTGTGTCACAACCTGCAAGGCAAGCACCTTACTTAATACACTCTCTATCCCCTCCAGGACCCAAATGGTTTTCTTCTGTGTAACTTAAGTAATGGAAGATAATTATATGGATAAAATTTTTCTTTTACTAAATGAAAGCATGTGGGGGATGAAAAATGAGTTAGAGAACTTAGAACTTCTGTCACTTATATTTAACCTATGGATTTATTCATAAACATTAATTTCAATCCAACTTTTATTAAGGAAGCTACATGACATCGGTCTGATAAATAACATAAAATAAATGATAGAAGAGCGACTGTGAAATATATCACTGATAAGGAGATGATTGATCATTGAGCTAAATATTTTAGCTTAGTGATATAAGAAGTATATATATACATACATATACATACATTCATATATATATATAGGGCTGGAGCAATTACACAGCGGTAGGGCATTTGCCTTGCATGCAGCCAACATGGCCGACCTGAGTTCAATTCCTCCGCCCCTCTCGTAGAGCCTGGCATGCTATCGAGAGTATCTCGCCTGCAGGTAGAGCCTGGCAAGCTACCCTTGATGTATTCGATATGCCAAACACAGTAACAACAAAAGTCTCCAATGGAGATGTTACTGGGCCCGCTCGAGCAAATCGATGAACAATGGGAGGACAGTGACAATGACAGTGACATATATATATATATATACATATATATACACACACATATATATGTACATACATATGTCTCATATGTGGACTCAAAGGCTGTCCATTTTGTACAGCTGAATACTGATTTAAAAATTATACTAAGCATAAATTCAGTCTTACAAGTGAATCAGATAATAATCTGTAGAAGATAAAACAAAGTAAAGCTCAAGAAAAGATAGATCTTCTCATTATTACTAAGGGACATAATATTTAAATTGGACATATACAAGATATAGAAGATATTCTATAAGTAATATAGAATATACATAATCACAGAAATTATGTAAATGAAAAGTTAGAGAAACAATAAAAATAAAGGACAAATTTATCTAAAGTGAGTCATCAGGTCTGTTAATATGAATTGTTTCACATATTCCCAACTAATTTCACTTTTCATTGTTTATACTACACCAGTACATAGCACTGTAGCACTGTCCTCCCTTTGTTCATCGATTTTGCTCAAGCAGACACAAGTAATATAGCACAACAAATTATGAGACTCATTTTTACTGTTTTTTGCATATTAAGTATGTCACGGGGAGCTTGCTGGTTTTGTTGTGCGGGCACGATATTCTTGGTAGCTTGCCAGGCTCTCCAAGAGGGCCGGAGGAATCAACCTGGGTTGGCCATGTTGGCCGTGTGCAAGGCATATGCCTTACTCGCTGTGCTATAGCTCCAGCCCACACCAGTACATAAACAGGTAGTAATGAATATTTGGTAATTACAGTGTTATTTCAATGTCAGGTATGTGGCAGGTCCCTTCAAGGGGTTTTGAAGTAATTTCTGTTATCTGTCTGAGGGAATTTCTGTTATCTGACTGTTTCCAAACAATATTTCACAACCACTAAGACTGTTTTAAACCTGAGAGGTCATAATGTACTATGGATGAGTATCTCCACAAATTGCAAAGCAAAGCAGAATTTTGGGATTCTGTCTTGAAAATCTTTACTAATAGTAGACTTCTGAGAAGACTATTATATAAAATAAAGCTAGAGAACCTTAGACCTAGAGAGATGGCATTGATTAGATAGCTAACAAAATAGAGGGTAACATTTCTCAGGACAGGTATAAGATATAAATTATATATCTTGAAATACAGGATTTAAAAAATCTGTTCCAAGCAGATAAGCCTAGCTGTGACTGAAGGTGACCTTCAGTTCTTAGATTCTATTATTTTTATCTTCTAAAACAGGATTAATTACCTCTCAGTGAGTGGGTGTTAACTCTCAGTATTTCAATTATTTTACACTTCCACTTAATTTTATGAATCATCAAGGCTCAGAAACAAAATAAACAAATTTCACTTGTTCTAATAAATGATCGCAACCCATATACAATGTTGTTAGTTTTGAACTTTGCAATAACAGACGAATAAAACAACCATCAAGATGTGTCAGTTTTCTAATTATTTTGTTAATGTACAAAGAGGTCACAGTGCAACAACAAAAAAGTAGCTCCTTTTAACCAGAACTTTGTTAACACATAGTATTCAAGGTATACTTGTAATATATGTCTAAAGTGTTATATATACAGCTACTGAAGGAATCATGACTGGGGCTTTCTGCCACATTTGACTTTTTATCAATGTGAGAAATATATTTAAAATATTAAAGGAATTAACTAACAATATAAAAAAATGACCTAAATTACTTATGGATGAAACTTAGTGGTTGATTTAATGCTTATCATTTATATACATGTATATATATTTATTCCAAGAACTATTTTTATATCTATTACTAATAAAAGCTTATTTTCTTCAAGGTATAAAATTTCACAATTAGTATCCAGTTACTTTAGTAAAAAGACACTAACGCAAAAATGTATTTTATTTTCTATTATGATGATGATGACTATCTACAACATTTTTTCACAAAATACTAAAATGACTCAATCTTAGTTCATGACCTTAAAGACTGTTAGGCAGGAAAACATATGTCATATCCTTCAGAAAAAATTTATAGCATGGCATAAAACAAAGAATAATTTATGATGTAAGTGCTTACAGTTTTGTACTGACTTATACAATTATATTCATTTTGCTTTGTTATTGAAAAATAAATAAATTCCTATTTCAAATGACAACTTGGAAAAATATTTCCATTACTATTTATTGACAATTCTTGTCCTTAGATGATGATAAAAGAATTATTTATTCCTTTAACAATTCCATGTGAAAGGAATTGTCCATCATCGAAAGTGAGATATATTGACAAAAAGAAAACAATCTTATATCTTATATCTATGTCTTCTCAACTTTGACTAAAACAAGACAGTTTTATTCATTTGTTGAGCAATTCCTTGTTTTGAAGTTCCCAATGCAGTGTTTGTTGGTTTGTATTTGACAAAACTTTGATTAGTTACTGAAGGAATTCTATTTCAGTCTAAATCAGTGTCACAAACAATTTTAAGCATTTTCTTTTCTGCCCATAAGTTTTAAGACTAATTAGTTGTGCTGGGTGTCTTCGGGTTTTATGTGTATTCTGAAAGGAGCTTCATGTTTTTAATATGTGATAGATTGCATTTTGACTCTCATTGCTACTATTACATACATAAAGAGATATATTTTATCTTCTTGTTTACTTTGGATATTGTCCTTTATATTTTCTTGTTCAGGTTTGGGGTCCTTTTCTTGCTAATAATCACACATTCTTTGAAAACATCACACATACTTATTTTGCTTCTACACCTAAAATGTTTGAATTAACTTATAACAATTTAAGATTGTTTTTTAGAATAATAAAATTCTGAAGTTCTCGTTTTCTCTAATTGTTGGCAGAGAAAAATATGCTCAAATGCTGGTATTGGTTTGAACAAACGAGAACTTTTGAGATGTAATGACACTTATTAAATCAAGTATCATAACATAAATTTAATATTAGATGAAACGTATGAATTTTAGGTATGCTTTAAGCTTAAAATATTTATCTTAATTTTGGCATAGGAATAATGGTGTTTAGAAATTTCAGTAAAGCATGCACTTAGATTTTAGTAGCCTTGTAAATATCAACACAATGACTTTAGAAAATAGCCATGCTAATATAATACGACTCAGTTGCATATAGTCATTATTGCAGCAATATCCATAGTGAAGATTTTTGTAAGAATGGTTTACAAGAAAAATGTTAAAAGAAGTTTCTCAGGTACAAAAAGCGAACTTTTAGCTTTCATTCTGTTTTTGTGATTTGGTGACTAAAAGCCAGTCCTGTATTTTGAACTCTATCTACCAAACCTGTTCAAGTCCTAAACTTTGGTGTCAGTAAATGGTATTATTGAAAATCGAGTATAGATAATAATGCTAAGATGGATGTGTTAGGATGAATACTAAATTTATATGCAAAAAAAGAAAGAAAACATGAAGAAACACAGGGAAAAATATTCTAACAATGATAGTGATGAAGTTGATAGATATAGACAAGAAAAATTCACCAAGTTTTTCTGGAAACTTCCAGAAATAGGAGAGAGACAAGGAACAAATTCTCTGTTAATACTTCTTGAAGGAACTAATCTCATAAATCCCTTGATTTAAAATTTAAAACTTCCATAATAGCAGACAATATGTTTCTCTATTTTGGGGGGAAGGGCTGTGGAAGAGCTAGGAAAATAAATTAGAAATTCAGATCTCATAGAAACTCAGTCATGAACTGAACTATTAAAGCAGGAATGTAAGCAAACTGTAATGAATAGTGTCATTATGAGGAACGTAAAGCATTGGCTAAAATATTGTACAAGGGTTAAATCTCTTGCCTCACAGGAATTAGATCCCTATTTGATCCTTGGCACTACAGATCATATTCTGAGCATCACTGGGAGTTTTGCTGAGTATAGAGTCAGGGGTAATCACTAAGAACATTAGGTGTGCCATACCACACAAAAAGAAGGAAATAAAAAAAGAGAGAAGGATAATATAAGCAGTTAGTAGCTACAGTAAGTAGGGAGAGGGTGAAAATAATAATACAGTAGCAAATATCAAAGTCAGTTAACCAAAATACTAACAGAGGTTAGAAATCACATCATCTATTCTGATTTAAAATCCTCAAGTTATTTCTTTATAAGTCATATCCCAGTTCATTAAAGGTCTTAGAGTATGTACAAAAGAATTGAACTTAGAGAAAATTTTCTTCCGTTCTAGAACCAAAATACTAAAATGTTGTGGGACAATAACTTTATGGCAGTATTTTCTACACACCGTTCATTATCATTTCAGTGTCTCACTATTACTAAATCTTTAAAACTAACATTAAAATTCTAAATGCTAAATAATTATATATCCTTCAGCTCTTCTGATCTAAAGTTATGCCTTTTATACTTCATGATCCATTATCTATTACTATGATTTGGGATATTTAAAATAAAGTCCTAAATCTCTCTCTCTCTCTCTCTCTCTCTCTCTCTCTCTATATATATATATATATATATATATATATTAGTCAGAAGAAGTAAGTGTTAGAGAATAGAAATAATTGTATGCCCTTCAGAGTCAGTAAAATTACACTGCTTTGGTATTTGTCTAAATCCAAATCTTCGTCATGCTGTTTTTTTCATCACCATGTGTTAAATATTTTCAGGTTCATTACCTGAGTCATTCTTTCTATCTCAGTGAATCATCTTCTTTTGTCTCAACATAGTTGAGCTTATATATCAGCTCTCACCATGATTTCAAAATAAATGTTCTTGATTTCCTGTTTGTATATTCTCTCCTTGTGATACTATTCATTTCCTTTTATGTTAGTTTAGCTGATTGGCATAGGTAAGAAAAGTTTCCAGAGAAATTTCATTTTTTTTCATTCCCTTCCATGTCACATAAATTCCATTAATACTAATGTGTATGCACGCACACACACATTACATACACACAAATACATACACACAAATACATACACACCCCTCAAAATTTACAAAAATCACAATCATACAAATATGTCATATACCTACATTGTGTGATAGTAAATTTTACTTATCACTGTATCACTGTCATCCTGTTGTTCATTGAGTTCCTCGAGCAGGTACCAGTAACTTCTCCTTTGTCCTAGCCCTGAGATTTTAGAAAGTGCCATATCTGGGGCTCTTTTAGGGTCAGGGGAATGAGATCCATCATTGTTACTGTTTTTTGGCATATTGAATAGGCCATGGGGGGTTTGCCAGACTCCACCATGTGGGCAGGATACTCTTGATAGCCTGCAGGGTTCTCCAAGAGTAAGAACTAGATTCTGGGAGCTGGGTTTTATAGTCTCTGGGTCTTGGCCGTTGATGGGATAGCACGGTGCTGGGGGCAGTTGGTGGGTGTATCGCTTACCTACTGGATGATGGGGGATCTGGGTGGAGGATGCCCAGTCCAGATCCGAGCAGGCTTGGAGATCTCAGCCCCGGGCCCTGCATCATGCCTGGGTTCCTTTGCCGGTTTCTTCATGCGTGAGGCTCGCCTGTGTGTAGAGTGGTCTTAAGAATGGCTGTGCCTGGTTCTGGAGGTCTTTGGCTGCCAGGTTCTGCTCAGGGAAGGGAGGGAAGAGAAACTGTACTTAAGAGCTGGCTATAGAGTACAGGAGTTGTGTAGCATTTGTTTCACATATAGCTGTTCCTGATTTGGTCCCCAATATCATTTATGGTCTTGTGAAGATCGTCAAGAATAAATTCTAGCTCCTGAATATTGCTAAGTGTGACCAAATATCCTTTATCTCCTTAACAAAAGATTATATTTTTTACATTTATAACAAAATATTACTCACTCTTTAGAGATATCAATCAATTTAAAATTTTGTCTCAAAATCATAGCCATGATACATATAATTTAGAATAAAATTAATAAAATATGAGTAAAATTAACCCCTACTAAGAAAATTTTAACACAAATTTACATTTAGTTTTCTAATTGGTATTTTCAGCTAGCTTGCTGTGATACTGTGATTTAGAAGAAATATAATATTTTCATTCAGATGAGAAGCACATGTTTTTCATGTGAATTTGATCTTAATGCATAAATCTTGACTCTCGGATCTCCAAGTCTTTTCAATATTTGTAACCATCATCTATTGCGATGGTTACAGAACATGTCTATTGCATAAATGAAGCAACTTTCGAACCCACCTGAACACAGTGACGGTTACCTAGGAAACCAAACAAATAATAGGAAAGATGAAATTTGTGATCCCTAATCCCTGAATATCTTGTAGGACTTAAGAAAAATTAAGAAGTTGAATCAATGACAATGATGAATGAGTTCAACTCTATTGACTATGTGAAAAATCCTTATATGAAAACTCAATAAGTAAGGATTTTAGGCGTGTTAAGATTGGTGAACATGTGAATATTTGAAAGAACTGTGAGCCTATGGGGACATCAAAGTTTTGTGCCATATCTATCTATTAATCTATCTAATCAATCAATCCCCAATTCATTTCTTCAATCTCAATGTTCCTCAGCTTTGTCCTGCTATAAACAAATACCTAGTAAATAAAATGTTTCTTCAGATTATGAGATGCTCTAACAAATTCATAGAATTTGTGCATGGTGATCCAGGAATCTGTATGCAGTCAGAAGTTTAGTTAATAATAACCAGTACAGGTAACCAAGTGACAGTTACCTAAACTAGAATGAGATTTTAGGGAGACTAACTCTTTGTCTATGGAAACTGAAGTTCTCCATGTGTAGTGTCAGAACTGAGTCAAAGTTTGGAATATCTCAGTTTTGTGTTATGATTTGGGATAGCCTCCATATCCTCTCATACTGATATTGCGTCCAGGAGTCCATTTAATTGTGAATATTCACAAAATAATATGCTTAGTTTGTACAAAAATAAATAGATGCAATATTTTCTGAAGTAATGATGGCTTACAAAAATATTTTGTATATGCTTTTATATATAAGTGTCTGTTTAAATATATATGTATATATGTATTTATTATGTTTTAATTATGCCAAAATTATTGGTGAAATATTGCATTTAAAATGAAGCAAAACTTGTTATTGAGTCCATTCCAATTATTATTTGAAACTTATTAGAAAAGAAAGATTCACTCTATTTTTCACTTTTGAACTTTTCACATTGTTAGCAATCTCTCACAAAGTAAACATATCAATCAAACAAGTTTAAATAAGTTCTCTAAGCTTGTCTAAAAAATCCCAGTTTGTACTCACAATACAATCTTTTCCAGGCCCTAGAAAAGAACTCCCACAGCTTTTCTTTCTGAGAATATAATTATCCTTCTATTAATATTTCTCCTATCCACAGAGTAGAAAAAGTCATTCAAGGAATTTTATACTCTTACCAGAGCAGGAGTCACCAATAAGATTCTGAAAGTGGTTGGGGATAACAAATGTGAGCAATTGCCAAAAAGGTATGAAAATGGAAGCTATTAGATCCCCTGACCCTATATATGAAATTCTTAAAAATTTTGTGTTTGATGGAGGGGGGTTGGGGCACCCAGCTATGCCCTGAGCTGACTCAGGGCTCTATGCTCAGGGATAACTCCTGGCAAGGTTTGGTTAGAGATATGATAAGACCATATAGGCACTGAGCATTGAACATAGCTGACATGTACAAAATAAGTCCTATCCACTGTACTATCGATGCAGGCCCAACAACAGATATCAGTTGCATAGATGAAGCTCCTGAGAAGGCTTCTGAGTAGAAACAACTATGTAATTTCCAATGTGCAGTGATAATATTGCTTATTGATTCTGTCACACTTAGAAAATATAAGCAATAAGATACTTTAGCTACTGTAATGATGAAACCAAAGCTGGATAACTGTATAAAATAGTATAACTTTTTTGCTATTTGATTTATCCAATTCTGTAGATTCTTGGGAAAATCCCCCAAATTAGACCACTTTATTCACAAGAGTTAAAAGGTTGATGCTCTGTAGGTGGAATCTTGACAATTTTTATGAATTTTTGAACGAGACCATGTGTACCTCCAAAGTAAAAGATACATGATACAATAAAAGTCATAAAATATGTCACAACTATAAAGCTAAAATGAAATAGAAGAGCAGCCAGGACTCTGTACATTAGCCAAAATGAAATGGCTTACTTGAATGTTTAGATAAAACTTTATCAAAAATAAGCACAGAGTTAGAATTATATTGTACTCAAAAATCTGAAGCTTCTTTCTAGAAAAAAAATGCTCCTTTGTGTGCAAATTTATAATTAGAGTTTTATATTATAAATGCTTGTTAAATTTGTTGAAATGCTTTTTTCTGTTTTTTTTTTTTAGTATTTTTTATTATGCTTATTTTCTCAATTCACTGTATCACTGTCACTGCCATTCCATTGTTTGTCGATTTGCTCTAATGGGTACCAGTAACATCTCTATTCATCCCAGACCTAAGATTTTAGCAGCCTCTCCCTACTCATCATTCCCAATGATTGGAGGCTCTTTCAGGGTCAGGGGAATGAGACCTGTTATAGTTACTGTGTTTGGCATATCGAATACAACATGGGGAGCTTGCCAGACTCTGCCCATGTGGGCGGAATACTCTTGGTAGCTTATTGGGCTCTCCAAGATATATATATATATATATATATATATATATATATATATATATAAAATTTGTTGCCTACTGTCTGAACTCCATCACACATGGTGTGGTAACTATGGAAAATAGGTAGGAAGTGTCTTATGGTGTGTCCAGAAAGCGGCCTAGAGTGTGGTGGTGGTTGGGTAGTGGAGGTCGGCTGCTGGGGCAGGGAGGGGTCTCTCCCACTCCCCTCTGGGATGCCCCAAGTGAAAACAGCCTGGTGCAGATAAAAGAAGTTTTGTAATTTCTCAATTACAGTAATAAATTTTTCCCCCGTCCCTACCCCAGAGGAATAGATGCAGAAGACCTGTCCTTGAAATTAGTAGTAACTATAGCTTTAATAAATGCAATCAGGCAAGAATCATGAGAATACTTTGCCAACATATTTTATAGACTCATATTTTATATTCTTTTTGGGAGCTTAACAGTCTATCACTGATGTTAGAGCAGTACTTAATCACTTAATCACTTAACTTCCCGTTAGTCGTCGATTTGCTAGAGCGGGCACCGGTAACGTCTCCAATTGTCCCTATCACGTGTTAGTGTAGCCCAATGGCATCTGTTCACTCTGGGAATATGAAGGGCCTTAAACCGATCGTTCATGATCTTGATGAAGAAGTATGACCATCTGGTAGGTGGGCGGCCACACGGTCTTTTGACATCCCATGGAATCCAGTCGGTAACAGCTCTAGTCCAGCGGTCATCTTTAAATCTCATTACGTGACCAGCCCTTCTCATTTTTGACACTTTGGCAAATGAGACAGCGTCCCCGATTCTTGATCGTCGACGGATGTCAGAACTCCGGATTCTTTCTCTCATTTGAGTGAAACGTGATATTCCAAGCATAGCTCTTTCTGTTCTTCTTTGGGAGACCTGAATAGCGTTCTCATCTTGTTTGTGTAGGGCCCAGGTCTCTGAGGCATATGTTAATGCAGGAAGAACAGTGGAATCAAAGAGATGTGCCCGGAGCCGGAGGTTCTTCGTCCTCTTAGTTATTTCTTCGACGTTCTTGAAGGCGTTCCAAGCCACTCTCTTCCTCCTGCGCAGCTTGGGTGCCAGGTCATTTGTCATGTTGACTTCTCAACCTAGGTACACATAGCTGTTGCATTCGGAGATGGTCGTTCCATTGAGAGCGAATGGGGCATCAGGAACGAGGCTGTTTCTCATAAACATTGTCTTCGTAAAATTCAGCTGTAGTCCTACCTTTCCACACTCACGGTCAAAGTCGGCCAGCATTTGTGCCGCTTGTCTGATGTTTGGTGTTATTAAAACAATGTCATCAGCAAAGCGGAGGTGGTGTAGTTGCCGACCATCTATCTTCACTCCCATTCCTTCCCATTCCAGTCATCGCATGATGTTCTCGAGGGTGGCACTAAAGAGTTTCGGTGAAATGGTATCACCCTGCCGCACCCCTCTCTTGACATCAATGATCACTTCCTTGTAGAATGGTGAGATCCTGGTAGTGAATCCGCAATACAGCTCACGGAGGATCCTGATGTGTTGGGCTTGAATGCCCTGATTGGCTAGGGCTTCAATGACCGCTTCTGTCTCAACAGAATCAAAGGCCTTCTTTAAATCAATGAACGTTAAACAGAGCGGCATCTTGAACTCCCGAGAAACCTCAATGAGCTTGGTTATCGTGTGGATATGGTCAATGGTGCTGAATCCTTTGCAGAACCAGGCTTGCTCGCATGGTTGTCCTTCATCTCGTGTTCTGCCAATCCTATTTAGGATGACTCGAGTGAACAACTAGTAGATGACAGAAAATAGGCAGATCGGGCGATAGTTGCCCGGGCGAGAGCAGCACACATTTCTTATTTCAATCTTGTCTTGCCTCATTCAATGTGGGCTGCCATAATCAGACAGACAAAGCATGAAGAAATTTTGGTGGAAATTTTGGCTGCAGACAAGCATCCGCTTAAGGTCTGTCAAATAAACACATGTATAAGTAATTCTTTTTCAGAAGTTAAACAAGTACGCTTTCCTAAGTGTGCCCTAGTTTTGGTTCTGATCATATTTGAATCTGTTGTTGGTTTTAGTTTGTTAAATATTTTGCTAGCTATTGTTTTTGTTGTAATGAGATGTGACTTTGTTTCCTTCTAGTATTTCGTCTTGTTTTTCTATTAGTAATTGATCATGTATAAACTAAATAGGCATGGCAATGTTTTCTCTTATTTAACTTACTTTCTTTTCTATTTTTACTTTCTCAAAAACAAATTATTAAAGCCAGATCATTTATCATGTATTTATAGACATGTTTTAGACATACTATGTTCCAGCACCTGTCCCATCACGTCTGTACTTCCCTGCAACAGAGTTTCCAGGGTGCTCTTTCTAAACCCTCAACTCCCAGCCTGCAACCGAAGCAGTCACATTTTTAAGTCTGGTTGCTGGAGATTGATTGTCTTATTTTGTGGGTATTGTTACTCTGTGCTCTGGATATGTAGCTCTGTTGCTCCTTTGCACCACCTGTGTACTTAAAATTTCTTGACCCCTTCTGCCTACCTGTCTTTTCTTCACACATCCCCTCCACCCTCAATTTCTTTTCTTCTCTGTCCTTCTCTGTCCTATACTCTGGGTCCATGGGTGACTTCCGAATCCCCACAGTTTTAAACACTGAATTTCCTTGTCAAGTTATTCTATATACTACATAAGTGTGAGATCATGCTGTGTATGTCCTTCATCTGGATTACTTCATTTTACATGATTTCTAAAATCATGAGAGGGTGAGCATGCTTTCTCTCTGTCTCTGTCTCTCTATTTTTCTGTCTCTCTCTCCTTCTCCTCTTCCCCCTCTCTCCCACTTTTGGTCTCTTTGGAGCCAATAATCCAACCCAAGGTCATTGATTCCAATTGCAAAATTTAAATTTTCTAGATAATTTAATAAAAAACATGTATCCTGTCCAGATCAATAGACAGCAGTTAGAGTGTTTATTGATTTGATTCCAGATGCCCATATGGACCCTTCCTGAGTTCACCAGGATTGATACACAAAGTCCGGAGTAAGCTCTGAGCACTGTTTGGTTTAATCAAACAAAAGCAGAAAAAAAAATTCTATCAATAATGCAAAACTGATCATTTTAACAGGTATTGATTACAAATATTTAAAAATAGCAAATGGCATTTTTCTTGAAAAAAATTCATCATAATCATATCCAACTTCATAGAAAAAGCAAGAAACTCCAAGCAAGATGTTCCAGAGAGAAACAGGTTAGTTTAGTAAAGCGGCAGGGTACAAAACCAACACCCTAAAGTCCATGACTTAAAAAAAAAATTTAAAAGGTCCATGGATTTCTTACATACAAATAATGAAAGAGTAGAAATAGACATTAAAAAAAATCCTGGTCACAATAGTACACAATCATTACCACAATCATTATCTTTGAAAAAAGTTTGCTCATAACTTTAAGTCTCTTTCGGGTAGTGAGTCAATTCTGTCAAAAAATAATAGAGTATTTTATATTGGATGTGGTACAATACCATCTTTACGATATGATTTTTCCTTAGGTAATAGGTTTGAAAGTGATTTTTTCTTAAACAGATGTGATTTTTATTTTTATTTTTTTTTTGAAATTTATTTATTTATTTAATTTATTTTTTTAAATAGTGTATTTCTTTATTGAATCACTGTGGGAAAAGTTACAGAGCTTTCGGGTTTAGGTCTCAATCATGCAAGTATCAAACACTTTTCCCTTTACCAATAACCATTTTTAACCGTGAACCCCAATAGAACCCCACCTCCCACCCCTCCCAATTCCTGTGAGGCAGATGAGTTCTAGTTAATACTCTATCTACTTTGACTAGATACATTGTTTCAATAGAAGATGCACAATTATTGTTTAGAGTTTACGACACCCCCCCCCCCCCAATCAGATATGCTGAAACAGTGTTGTGAAATGATTTGCTTTCTACAGCTTGGTTTAAGAATAAAATGATGTCGCGTGGCTGCAGCGGCCGCGCGGTTTTGGATTTCTGCTGTTTCACTTATTAACCCTGGAAGTATTTCTATTAAAAGTTAGATAGTTAAGACATTGGTTTCTGTGCTCTAGAGTCGTGGCCGTGCGGGAGAGCCGCTCATGGTGGGGCAGCAGGTGACCTCGGTCGGGCGTGAAGGACGGTGCAGAACGCCCCCCTTCCCATGAGGCCCCTGCTGCCCCCCGCCCCCGGCTCAAACCTGCTATCCACAAGGCTCCCGTGCGGCCGCCGTCTTTCTTTCCAGAGAGGATCGGGCGAGACAAATGTGATCTTTAAAACAAAGCTGGAAAACATGAATGAATTCAATTTGATCCTAACAAAAAGAAAAGAGAAAATAAATAATAAATATAAATTATATGTAATTGATGAAATTTTGGATTTCCTATTGCTAAACTAATATATTTGCATTGTATTGTTAAAAGAGGAACAGAGAAAATCTAAAGAATAAGGAATTATTTTGAAGTATTTGAACAAAGTGTCAAGATAAATTTTGTAGTATCAAAAGCTTACATATTTTAGAAAGAGCATTTTCAAACAACCTATTTTCAACTCAATAATCAAAAAAGAAAATAAGTTCAATTTAATCAGAAAAAAGATTGGATATCAAGTAACAGAAATGAATTAAATGGAAAAATAAAGGAAAGCAATGAAAGGAAATTAATTTTGAAAGGTCTACAAATCTGGTATGTCTTTAACAATACTGAAAAGAAAAAAAATGGTATGAGATGCTAAAAGCACTGAAAATAAAATTAATGATCTTCCTCCAAATTTTAGAAGTATTATAAAGAACTAATATAAATAAAAACTCCAGACAACTAAAAATTACCCGAAATGTAATAGAAATATCATTAAACCTTTTTTTCAACAGAGTAATAAGGTACACTTTAAAAGAACCAAGTTTAATTATTAAAAGTAAAACGTAAAACATTTAAATTTCAAATTTCTAAATTTAACAGACTGAAGGTAATAAGGAAAAAACTTAAAAAATAGTCTTTCTATTACTCTTTTTTCTCTCAAATTTGATGTCAATTGATTTAGGTCAGAAGTTTAGTCTCAAAGAAACACTTCTGATAAAACTAAGTAGAAAATTCTTATAATTATTCACTGAGCCTTTGCAGCATTGTTGGGGAACTTGGTAATATTGGCTCATTCGGGATATTTGGGTCATGTGGAATGCACAGTTTTTTTCTCTGGCCAGGGACATGGGACTGCACTTCAATAAGTCAACTGTGCTCCCCAGAATACTATAGAGATTTTCTTAATCTAAACATTCACATTAACCTAAGGTCAGTGTTCAATTACACTTGAATGTTTTGCTTATTTACCTTTCTTTATTATGTAGTAAACTGTTAAATAGTAAATAGTATTTTAGTAATGTAGTAAATAGTAAAGTGACCGTATATGCTGTGAAGTAATGTTGGGGTTATTTTATACTTCATGGTTTCAAAGTTTATCTTCCTTTTCTTTTACTCCTATCTCTGAACTATCTACTCAGGTAATTCAGTGGTCCTCAGAAGACCATATATGATGCCAGTGACCAAACCCAGCTAGACTGCACATAAAGAAAAGCACCTAACCCACCCACTGTACTTTCTACTTAGCCCTGAATGTTTTCTTCTTGTAACTAATTAATATCTATAAAATTCCAGTAGTTTGATTTCTTTATATTATGTTGCCATAAGCCTGAGTTTTGCTTCAAAAACAAAATCAGTTTGAATATAGAGATCTTACAAGCCTTTGTTGAATAGATTCAAAGTCTCAATTTCCTGTAAACAAATGTAATTCCTTGTCTGATATTCAATTATTATTGGTGATTTTACTTTACCTTCAATGGTTAATTCTATTTGAATTGTCCTACACAGGTGTACCACTTTTCCCACTGAAGCCATAGAAGTTTTTTTCATGGAAGAATCATCTCTGAGCTAAAGTGAGCAGCCAACCTGTGTGTTTTAAGGAAACCAACTTAATTCCTTAGCAATACTGTCTTCTGTGCTTTAGTAATACATGGTTTTCTGATTACTGTAATGGAATTTGGCAAGAATACTTAATAGTTATTTCAACTTTGCAAATTATTTAGGATAATCCTGTGTGTGTGTGTGTGTGTGTGTGTGTGTGTACACAACATATGTGTGTGTTTGTAGTTGTGGAACTGTGTGTATGTAAGTCTGTCATATCTTCATTTACCATAGGCCTATTGAGTATAGATTTTAGAACCCAGGATTTCTGAACTACTATCAAGTCGATTGATTCATTGATTTAACTGTGCTTAGTGCCATGACATTTCCAAGTTAAATACATATTTTTTTTTAAAAAGGATGGGACTGGAGCAATAGCACAGCGGGTAGGACGTTTGTCTTGCATGCAGTCAACATGGCCAACACAGGTTTGATTCCCAGCATTCCTTATGGTCCCCTGAGCACCACCAGGAGCAATTCTTGAGTGCATGAGCCAGGAGTAACCCCTGAGCATCGCCGGGTGTGACCCAAAAAGCAAAAAAAAAAAAAAAAAGGTGTATTTTCAATTGCAGGTAAAATGTCTTTTCCAACTCCTGAACAAGACCACAATCACCTTAGAGGCAAATAACTCACCCTTTATTATAGAACAGGCAAAAACTAGCACCTCATGTTTACTTGTGCTTTTCAGCTGCCAAGTATTATTCTGAAAGTGTGTACTGTTACTCTACTTTCAATGAACTTACATTACATTCAGAGGAGTCGGTAACATTAACAAATTATTTTGTATTTTACCCCAGAAGCTTGTTCCTGCTCCCCAAAAGAAGAGAGTGGTTAGGTCAAGGGCAAGTATTCATAACAGATAAATGAGAACTGCTCTTTTCATCAGAAAGCAAGGCAGCCCATGATATTGAAACTTAACTTCATTCTTATATCATAACTAGGCTCCTGTAAGTTTACCTCTGAAATAGGTTTGTAGAGGTAAGAAATGAGTGTGATTATCTCCCACTTGAAGACAATTGTCCAGGAAATATCATTATAATCCTTGAACAAGACAGAGACATCTGCCTCTTAAAGAGAAAGGTTAATTTTAAGAATTAGAGTGCTCTCCCTATCCCAAATACTCCCAAAAGTCTCAATGCTAATTTTATTTCATTATTTAATTTTGTTCTAATCAAAGCTCTAGCCTAACATAAGGCAACTGTAAGATATTAAATATAATTAAATAATTTTATGACCTTTATGAGTCAGATTACACATTTTATTTTGACTATTTTTGTTCCATGATAATGAGACAAAGTGATTCATTTAGAACTCTTATTTAAATATGAATTCTCTTTTTTATCTGAGAATTTAAAACTTTTCTACATAATATTTTTTAAAAAGTACAATAAGAAAAATGAGTGCAACTCATACCCTTTCTATTTCTCATGTCTTTGACATTGTTTCATAACAATTCTTGGAAAGCTAAGGTCATGGTTTAAAATAAGCTTCACTAAATATAGATAGCAAATTATTGTGTTACGCTATACAATGGGTCTCAAGAGTCACATCTATTGGTGTGAGCTATTTTTAAACTCAACTATAAAAATTTATCAATCCTTTTTTAGAAATTTACGTTCTCTTTTCCCTTTGATCTCATACTTTCTATAATTGTTGTATTACTGTCAATAGGGTATTATTTTCAGATATTAAATCAAATCTGATTTTCTATATAAAATTTAACTGATGGATTTATATTTACTCAGAATTATTGATAGAGATGAAGCAAAGAGAAAATTGCTGGAAGTCCTAATTTGAATATACTACATGATATCCCATCCCATTCCTGGCAGAAAATAAGAGTGAGGCAACACTTTATCTTGCAATCACTCATCTCTGAGTATTCTGTTTTCTCACTGCGTAAGAAAGAGATTTTACTTCATTTTTTCTTCTCTTATTAACTTTTCCTGTGTCCACTATGGTACCTGTGCTCTAAAACTTTTTTTCAGTGAATCAGGCAGAGACACTGTCTCAGGAGGGACATCTGGCAACAACCATGGACATGGGCACGCATTGTGTTTCTGGAGTTTCACTCGCTGCCACTATCCTTTACCTATAATATAGATTTAGAATTTATATTTTAATTTACTTCTTAGGAATACATAATTAAAAGGTAAAGGTGCTCCCGTTGTTCATCGATTTCCTTGAGCGGGCCCAGTAACGTCTCCATTGGAGACTTTGTTGTTACTGTGTTTGGCATATTGAATACGTCACGGGGAGCTTGCCAGGCTCTGCTGTGTGGGCGAGATACTCTCGGTAGCTTGCCGGGCTCTCCGAGAGGGGCAGAGGAATCAAATTCGGGTCGGCCATGTTGGCAAACACCCTACCGCTGTGCTATCGCTCCAGCCCCAGGATTATATAATATACACATATTATTTGAAAGTAGCATCTCTAGTATAATTGAAACTGAAGTTAGCACGAAGCAGTTAAAACTCGTAAAATATGCATGGTCATTTAGTAGCATTTTTTCATTTTCAAATTGTTTACATATGCATTAATTTTTATTTTCATATTGTTTAAATATGTAATAATATTTTATTTGAATATCAGCAGTATAAGTGAGTATAGAAAGTTTTAGAAAGTAAACTAAGAGGCAAAGTGTTTGTTTATAGTTTTTGTAATGTATATGATTTTCCTAATACAAATATAAGTGAGACAAAGTAACAATACTTATAATGATAGCCTTTGAAATATACATTGTCTAGTTGACAGGAACAATATTTAAAAACAGTAATGAAATGGGTAAATTGCAATAATGACATTTTTGCTCTAGACACCATGAGTAATATTGAAGCTTTAGTCCATTTAATCATCAAAAGGTAGATAAAATGATCTAGAATTAGTAGCTTGGAGATACTTGTACTTGAAGTATAAAAGCTAACCTGCCAAGATTAAACTAATACTTTAATTCTTCACAATGAAAGTTAAATTTTTCTCAATAAATTCTAGACAAATGAATTTGGGATAGAATTATCAGAGCAAATATAGCAGTGAGTACTTGCTATCATAACTGAGATATGAAATAAATAAATGAGTTCTTTTTAAAAGGAAGTTTTACAAACAGGGAAAATTATGGCAGAATTCACAAGGTAGTATATCCACTTATGTTTCATGTAACATGTTGCAATAAGATGGTAGTTCTCTCTCTTTCTCTCTCTTTTTTTTAACTGACAGATGCTTAAAGGCTTAAAGGCTAATAGTACATGTTGAAATGCAAAGTAAAAGAGGTTTTTCTTGCAATGCGGAAATGGTTTTACAAGAGTAAAACAAAAATAGAACTTTTCTGCTGATTTCTTCTTATGAATATTATTGAATGTTCATAAAAAGGATAAAGATCAATATAAGACACTGACAGAGCTAAAGTCAAATTCTAAATATCAGTACAGTTTATCCTTTCTTCAAAAGCCACACTTAATCACTTAATCCCCGTTATTCGTCAATTTACTCGAGCAGGTGCCAGTAACATCTCCATTCATCCCGGTTGCATACTAGCGTAGCCCAATGGTATCTGTTCATTCTAGGAACATGCAGAGCCTCAAACCGATCATTCAGGGTCTTGACGAAGAAGTCTGACCATCTTGTATGTGGGCATCACGTGATCTTTTGATGTCCCGTGGAATCCAATCAGTAAAGGCTCTAGTCCAGCGGTTGTCTGAAAACCTCATTACGTGTCCAGCCCATCTGATTTTTGATGCCTTGGCAGATGAGACAGCGTCCCTGATTCTTGAGCGTTGACGAAGATCAGAACTCCGGATTCTATCTCTCATTTGAGTGAATCGTGATATTCCAAGCATAGCTCCTTCGATTCCTCTTTGAGAGACTCGAATAGCGTTCTCATCCTGTTTTCGTAGGGTCCAGGTCTCTGAGGCATATGTTAATGTAGGAAGAACAGTGGAATCAAAGAGATGTGCTCATAGCTGGAGGTTCTTTGTCCTTTTAGTTATTTCTTCAACGCTCTTGAAGGCATCCCAAGCTGCTCTCTTCCTCCTGTGCAACTCAGGTGCCAGGTCATTCATCATGTTGATTTCTCGACCTAGGTATGTATAACTGTTGCATTCGGAGGTGGTGGTTCCGCTGAGAGCGAATGGAGCATCAGGAACAAGGCTGTTTCTCATAAACATTGTCTTCATAAAATTCAGCTGTAGTCCGACCTTTCCACATTCACGGTCAAAGTCGTTCAGCATTTGTGCCGCTTGGCTGATGCTTGGTGTTATTAGAACGATGTCATCAGCAACACGGAGGTGGTGTAGTTGCCAGCCATCTATCTTCACTCCCATGCTTTCCCATTCCAGTCGTCGCATGATGTTCTCGAGGGTGGCACTGAAGAGTTTTGGTGAAATGGTATCACCATGCAGAACTCCTCTCTTGATATGGATGATTACTTCTTTGTAGAATGGTGAGATCCTGGTAGTGAATCCGCAATAGAACTCACGAAGGATCCTGATGTATTGAGTTTGTACGCCCTGATTGGCTAGGGCTTCCATGACCACTTCCGTTTCAACAGAATCAAAGGCCTTCTTTAAATCAATGAATATTAGACAGAGCGGCATCTTGAACTCCCGAGAAACCTCAATGAGCTTGGTAATCGTGTGAATATGGTCGATAGTCACACTACTGATTTCATTATGTTTGTGGATAAGATGGAATGTCATCCAGGGAATCAGCTCAGGAGATTTTTTTTTGTGTGTGTACATTCTAGTGTCCATTGATCTGATCTACAACATACTTTTTTTTTTTACCTGCACTTTCCCTATAAAAGTTCTTTCTTGCCACTGTGCAAATAAGATGTTTATTTTGAGGACATGAATCTGGTATCTTTCAAAGAGCTTGCTGGTTGCAAATATATCTTTTCTTGACCTGTCATAGCCTCTTGGTTAATTGGTCCAGATTAGTAATGGATTAAAACCTCATGATTATAATAATTCCATTCAAATATGATTTCAAAAGCCAATTCCTTCTAAAAACACTTTGTTTTCCTCTTATTTCCTTCTATTTCTATTTTCCTCTCACCTTGTTTGTTTCTATCTTTTTAATTTTTAATTAAAATTTAACATTTAAAAGTCACTTTTATTATATCTCCATTTCTTCTAAATGTATATATAATTTACATTTATTGAGTTATTATGAACTCTAACAGTATCATAGATTTATTAAAAAATTCATTTTAATAAGTTTCCTTTACTTTTCTAGATGTTTCAAGATAAATAGCTTAGCATGATTTCAAGAGAAGTGCATGTAGGTTGAATGCAAAATAAAATAGGTGGTTTAATCAAAAGTGGAAATCTGATCATTATATTTTGTGCTTTTCTTAAATTCAAATTTAAATATTTAAATATATGCTTAGCCCATTCAATGTGTTTTAGTTTTTAATTATTTTGGATTAATCATAAAAGTATATTGTGAGAAAATATATGAATTTGATTTTTATATTTTGCTTAGTCCCCGTATTGTTTTCTAACAGCTTGTGCTAATTTGCATCTCACAAAAATTATTGAAAGTAATTTTAATAGTTTCTACATTCTCATTACATTTTTGATTGATTTTTTTCATTCTGATAATTTTTTTTTAATCAGTTTGTAGTGGTAAGTGCCTTTGATTTTCTCACAATGACATTGAAGTTTACATACACCTTTTGGCAATATGTAAGTCTTTAGAAAAATGACAGGTAGAGACTCTAGTCTGTTATTATGCATTTTCTTTTTAGTTACTTTTAATAATTCATTATACATATTTTAAATATTAACTCTGATAAAACATATGATTTGACAATATTTTCTTAATTGGAGATAATGGTGGTGGGAAGATGCGATGTTGGTGGGATTGGTGTTGGTATATTGAATATGTATAACAAATCATCACAAACAACTCTGAACACCATAGTATAAGGATAAAAAAAGTTAAAAAAAAGTTAATAAAATAAGAAAACAATATGTTTACAATTCTGTTGGTTATTCTTTTTTTTTTTTTTTTTTTTTTTTTGCTTTTTGGATCACACCCAGCGATGCTCAGGGCTCATGCACTCACTCATGCACTCAGGAATTAATGCTCAGGGGTTACTACTGGTTCATGCACTCAGGAATTACTCCTGACAGTGCTCTGGGGACCATATTTTATGCTGGGAATCTAACCTGGCTCGATCGCGTTCAAGGCAAATTCCCTACCCGCAGTGCTATCGCTCCAGCCCCCAGCTGGCTATTCTTTTATGCTTTCAGCCTGTTTTGCAATTTTGCTATCTAGTGTATTTTTAGCATAATCTGGTCTTATTGGTTTTTTTTTTGTTCTCTTCATTTTTGATGTCAAGTCCACAAAATTGCTGTCAAGATGAATGTCAAAAAGAATCTAAATCAGAACCTCAGAAAGATCCTAGTATTTCCATATCCATTGTAGGCCGATTGTCAATAGTCAGCATGTGAAAAATATCCGTCAACAGGAATGGATACAGAAACTGTAGTGAACACATACAATATCTTCAATTGTTTGGAAGGATATTTGATATTTGCAGAAACTATGTAAATATTTCTACACATCTGTGTTCATAATTGCATCTATATTTAGTAATAATGTGATTGTACTTAAAAATTTGAGAGTAGGTCTCATGTTTATTTTTCTTACCACAATAAAATATGTAAATTAATAAACATGTAAACCCCACATTGACCTAGTTTGATTGTAGAAAAGAAAACTTTATACAAGCTAAGTAACTATAGTAGATAAGTTTTAAGCATTTTACTATTGATTTGAACTAATCTAACACGAAGTCTCAGAAAGTTAGTAACATCTAGAGCTTTTTTCATTTTGTTTTTGTTAATTAATATACTTCATAAAAATACATTAAATGGATTCTATTGAAATCAATCTGAAACAAAAGTTTTCATTATAGTCAATATCACTGCAGCCCTGCACTGCCCTGTTGTTCATGGATTTGCTCGAGTGGGCACCAGTAACATGTCCACTGTGAGACTTGTTACTGCTTTTGGCATATCGAATACGCCACAGGGAGCTTGCCAGACTCTTCCGTGTGGGCAGGATACTCTCGGTAGTCGGACTTTCTGAGAGGGAAGGAGGAATCAAACCCCAGTCATCTGCTTGAAAGGCAAACGCCCTACCCACTGTGCTATTGCTCCAATCCCCTAGAAATCATGAGGGGACACAAAGATGGAGACCTTTGACATGTGGTTGGTCTGGAAGGAGCGCTCCAGGTATTCAGACATGTTCACATCGACCTCTAGTGTCTGCTACCCTTCCAGGACCTGGATGAGGATCAGCTCTCCCATCTGCCAGTTGGAGCGCTACATTACATATTCAAAATTCAGGATGTAAATATTTGTTAAAATTTGAGTTCAAAATGAGATACAGAGAAAGACAAGAAACTGGTAGACATACAACACTTTTTTATTCAAATGCAATCATTTGTGTATTCATTTGCAGTTTTCCTTTCTGCATATATTTTTAATCCTCTTGTAAGCATTACAGGATTTCTTGGATCCTGGAGGAAGCAATCCACATTACTTCCCAAGCTCCCATGAAGTTTTCTGGAAAGTCAAACTTTAGGAATTTATTCCTGCCACCTGCTGGAATGGCACAGAATGAATTAAAGAGATATATGAATGGTAATGCAACATATTTTGAAAAAAAAAATTATTGGAGTGTGTTAAAGAAGTTTTTAGACAATTTGATTTTTCTGTAAATTGAAAGACATAATTAAATAGCCTGTACACTTAAGTCCTTTCAACTCTCTTTGGGTATGTAATAGTAATACTGGAGAGTCTAGGCCATTTTGTGAATATAACTTATAACCCTGTTTAAAGGTAAACAGATTGAAGGAAAATACACTGTATAGTCTAGTGATGATATCATCTGTAGTTGTACTTTTTTCTTTTCTTTCTTTCTTTATTTTTATTTTTTTGTTTTATAAGGTAGTTCACAATACTTGATTACATTTAATATTCAAACACCAATTCCACCACCATAACACCTTCCTACCAGCATATTTCGGATGTTTCCATCCTAAGCACCAATCCCTTTCCAAAAGCACAATGGAAATAATATATTTTGTATTGTTTGTTATGGTAAACCGCTGAGAATGCTAGAAAAAAGTATCCACAGAGGAAACAATCTGAATATTATTCTATTTTGGTGGGGGCCATTAAGACCTTCTTTATGATATCATTAACATGTTCTTAAAGGTTGAGTGATGCGAACTTTTATATATATATGTAAATATATACATGTTTATATGTATATATATATTTACCTCTATGATTGTTTGCCTACTATTTGAACACCATCAAATGTGGTGTGGTACACTTGGAAAATGGGTAGGGAGTATCTTATGATGTGTCATTTGTGGCCGCTTGGTCCAGGAATAAGTTCCCTAGTGCATGAGGTACGGCCTGAGCATGTGGGGAGCAGCCTTGAGCATAGCAGTGGTTGAGTTGTTTTTGGCTACTGGGACTGGGTCCCCTGGGGTGGGGAGGTCTTCTCTCACCCACACCCTTCTGGGGCGCCCTGAGTGAAACAGCCTGATGTGCAGTCTGGTGGCACGGCTATGGCGGGCATCATGTTGCTCTCTTATGGGAGAAAAAGCCATACAACCTGGATGGTGGCTGATGATGAAATTGTACATTTTTTTCAAGCCAGGTTTAAAAACAAAAACAAACCAAAAAAAACCACTTTGATAAATTAGTTAAAAAATACATCACATATTAGCTATCACTATATTGATACAACTACTTTAGTCAAATAGTTTTATATACTTTGATGAGAAAATGTTGATCATTTCATTTTGTTCTACAGGAAACATTTTTCTATCCTTTTTAAATTATATTTTCAGCATAAGAATAAGTCTATTTATCATATTCAGCATAACAATAAGTCTGCTCTTTAAAGGTGTTTAATAAATGTTACAGTATCTATATATTCTGTTTACTTAGATGAGCCCTATATTCAGAATTTTTTAAATTATAAGATTAGTTAGATAGGAACCAGTTAAATACACATTCATTATGTAGATAAATCCATCCACTGTACATTTTTTCTACTGAAGTCTTTTTTGCTATACCAATATTTTAAATCATTGATAAAAAAGTAAAGCATCACAATACAATCTCAGACCAAAAAAGCTTAATGTATTCATAAAATTTTTTTTCAACAGGTATCTCACTTTTCAATTATTTTTGTATAACAATGTTTTTTGAGAAAATAAAAATAATTAAAGTATGTTTATAACTGAGAACTTTATCCTATTAATTTTTTTAATTTACTAAGGAACCATATTGATACAAATCAGCTGAAAGTATCTAAGCTGTGTCTGTTAGATTTGAAATTATTATATCAAGTTTTCATTACAACTAAAATTCATTATAAATTTTTGAAAGTTTTTTAAGCTGTAGCACTGTAGCACTGTCCTCCTGTTGTTCATCGATTTGCTCGAGCAGGCCCAGTAACGTCTCCATTGTGAGACTTACTGTTACTGTGTTTGGCATATGGGATACGTCACGGGTAGCTTGCGAGGCTTTGCCGTGTGGGCGAAATACCCTTAGTAGCTTGCCGGGCTCTCCGAGTGGGGTGGAGGAATCGAACCTGGGCTAAAGTAAAAATTATAAAAGGTATATGTTATAAAGTACAAAGTTAAAATATGATTCTGGACCTTTTTGGTATTTTTAAATGCTTAACATTATAAGTACTGTCTTTGATCTTGATTTCTTACAGAAGGCTTTTGTTTAATTTTTACACTAGAAACTTAAAAACATCTAAAAGGATTAAAGGAGAAATTCAAGTGAATTTGCTTTATTGATTAAATTTGATTGTGAGGCACCATATTTCTGATCCATAAAAACAGTAATCATATTCAGAGAATTCTTAAGCAGAAAACTTGAAAGTGAAGTGTCTTGGAAACAGAATGTGACATCAACTATATATTGTATAGCAATTTTAATAGAGCCTATACCACTGAAAGTCTTCTTATATTATAAAACCAATTACATGCTTATTCTGAAATCACATTTCACAGCTTGCCTTATCACATTACCACATAATTAAGACTGGCAATGGGTCTTTACTTTCTTCCAAATCAAATGGCCTAGACATTTTCTAAGGTCAAATGAGTGAGAAAAGAAAACAAGTTCACTGTCTTGACAGACATCTGCTCCATGCTTTTATCATAACTCCACTTCCACACTCGGTAATCAAAATTTAGTGTTTGCGCCTTCCTGCTGATTCTCTCTTTACTTCTGCCTTTGCCACCTGCAAATGTTGTTATGACCATGGCTGAACTATTAGGAACTGTCTGAGCATGAGGTCTAACAAAAGAAGCCTTGCCATTAACTTTTCTAACAAAGCATCCACTACACTGAGATTTCTTCCATGGAATAAAAGACAGAGTTTAGACTCATTGCTTAAGTTCACATTTTTGTTGGACTCTCACTGTGGGATCTTGGTCAAGAACCTAAATGTATCTTTGCCCCACAATCTGTGAATATTAATTAGGGGATAACAATACTATTGACTGTTGAATATTAACAAAATTGAGTCCTATAATTCTTTATAAAACTCTATTCAAAATGACCATTTTCTTGACAAACCAGGATTTCATTTTCAATAACAGCCACATAAATGCTCAATATACTGATCATATTTCTAATTGTGTAATATATAATTAATGGGATAGATTAGTAATGCCATTGCCATAACCACTGGGAAAAATGATAAAACAAAAAGTTATAAATAAGACGTAAATAGACAATCATCATCTATGTATCTGGGTAAAATTGAGATTGTGTAATAAATATAAAATAAATAACTGTATCTGAAGTTATACTTCATCAAGAACAATGCCATAGTCAAAGGAAAGAGCAATAGCTTTAATCAGATTCTTCTCAGTTTCATTACTTGTTCCTCTATCTGTGATTGGGTGATTATAGTGATATGACTTTATGATTGAGAGATTCCATTTAATTAAATGGAGGAAAGTATGTCTTCTTCTTTGTAGTGCACCATATAATTAAAATACATAATATATGAAATAATATTTATATCCCTGTGTTTTGACCTCTGCTTGACCTCCAATGTTTTCTCCAACCTAAAAATTTGTGCTGGATAAATATTTGGACTATTTTTCTTTCTAACGATATTTAATTATACAATAATCAACGTCACTTCATTTACCCCTCTAATTTATCCTTCTGAAAATATTTTAATTTCATAATGAAGAAATACATATTAATTTTTATGATAAATTTAGTTCAATAAAGCAGAATTTTTAAACATACACTTTAGTATGAGGTATAAACATTACAATGTGATAAATGCATTTGATTTTTTTTTTTTTTGCTTTTTGGGTCATACCTGGCAATGCACAGGGGTTACTCCTGGCTCTGCACTCAGGAGTTACTCCTGGCGGTGCTCAGGGGACCATATGGGATGCTGGAAATCGAACCCGGGTTGGCCACGTGCAAGGCATACGCCCTACCCGCTGTGCTATCTCTCCAACCCGCACCTGCATTTGATTTTTAATCAGGTATTTTGAACTTCCCATCTTATGTTCTTAGAAAAATAATTAAAATATTTTAAATTTTGGCAATACTAAGGCATTTTAAAAGTATGCATTTAGTAAGCAAGTATTATAATAAAATTATTAAATTATCTTTTAATAATAAAGGATAGTTAAATATCTTCTCAAAATAAAACCCTTTATTTGCTTGGTATGTTATATTTCATTATGCTTTTATTGCATTGAAGGTATGCAGAGGCAATTATCCTTTTTTGAGAAATGTATAAAAAGTATATGATGGAAGCTCAAAAAATGCAAATATACAGAGAAAGTACAGACAATTTTCTGTCAACTCATTATAGGAAAACAATTCAAGAAATATTTCCAACCACCAACTTATGTATATACTTGTTGATACAAGAAATAGAAGGATAATCACATGAGATAATTTAGGGGGGGAATGGAAGCACTGGGTATAAAACTCCTTACCCGACTGAGAGTATAGCAGCTAAGGAGCTTGGCTTGTATGCAGCTTATCCTGGTTTGATGAACGGCACCAGATGTGGTTCCTTGAGTAGGGCCAGGAATCATCCTGAGCACAGATTCTGGGTAAACTCTGAGCACTGTTGGATCCCCTCATCCAAATTTCAAAACAAAACAAATCAAAATAATGGTGGCTGTAGCAATAGTACAGAGAGTAAAATGATTCTTGCCTTGCATGTTGCTGACCCAGTTTGATCATCGACAATACATATGATCTCCTGATTCCTGCCAAGAGTAATCCCTAGGTGCAGAGCTAAGAGAAATTCCTGAAAATACCAGGTGCTTCAAACTGATATAAATGAGTGGATAAATAAATAAATGAGTAAAAGTCCTTTGCCTTTTGGTCACTTTTCAGAAAACATGTAACCCATTAATGAATCATGTAGTTTATTTAATAGAAAGGCAAAAAATATTCTGTTCACAAAAAAAATCTCTGATTATTTAAAAGCAAGGCTGTTTATAATATCCATCTTTTCCTGCACATATGATAACAGTTCTCTCCCAGAGGGTGTCTCGGTGACTTTATGTAGCCATATGTTTGGGGCATATTTTTATGATAAAGACGGAAAATTACTAAAGAAGGAAGTACAGATTTGTGATAAAAAGAGTACATAGAACTTTGACTAGCTAAAGGGAAGGGTGCCTCAATGTGGACCAGAGCAGAGTGCCTTACCTCTGCCACCTACTGGCATTATATTAAACTGAAAAAAGAAAAGCTGACATCATTTTAAAGTGAATTTTACAGGAATTATAAAACTAAATTTCAAATTATGTTAATAGTTCACAATTTGTCATGACATATGAAACAGTTTTCTTAGAATTTGTCTTCCTTAAAAGCTAAAATATCTGTATATCCAATGATGGAAAATAATGTTGCAAATGTATTTATGTCAATAAGCCCCTATTTACCAGAGTTGCTATAAGAATCTTATATTGAAATAAAAGAATATTACATAAGGAGGCCGGAAAAGTATATAGAGTGGCAATGTATTGTTTTATAGAGAATCTAGGTAATAAATTCATGTGTGTCTGGCAGAACTATTCCTTTCTAGTGGAAATCTGCCTCTGGTAGTTCCAGCTCCATGGCTTCCTTGCTATCTATGCAAATGTAGGCCTGGGAAACTTATCTACAAAAGAAGCACATGATGAGAAGCCATTATGTAATCACTATACAATGCACTTACAGAAGATTTGAGCTACATCTATTCTAAGAGAAATTATAGGGACCCTGTATAATTATGGTTTACACAAATACATATATGATTATAATTTGAAGAATTTAAGGAAATTGTTTTTGTTTTCTTTTTGACATTTGGGGGCAAAATTCTGTTTCAAGGAAACTGATTCTTTTTCCTTTTCAGGAGAGCACAGACAATTATATATTCAGAAACATAATAAGTATGATACCAATTAAAGGTAAAAGATACTTTAAGTGACCATTTACTATTCATGCATTTTTTCCACTATGTCAAGAGAATACCTTAGAAAAGACAAAACATTTTAGAATCAAGAGGGGGAAAAAAACACATCTCTTCAGTGTAGCCTCTGTCTTATTTTATGGAATTTAGTTAAATTAAAATTATTCATGCTTGTTAACTCTAGATCAGTTGAATGCGTTAAAAAGGCTGTCAAATTTGTTCAGGTGCTTTCGCAGAATGCACAGCATAGATGATGCCCTTTCTTGACAGTGCTCTTTAAGAAGTGCAGCTCTCAGAACCAGAGAGCACATGGGGAACAAACAAGGATAGTGAAGACAGTAAGTAGAGACACCTTGGTGCTGAGGACTGCTCACTTGAGACTGATGAGAGGATCTTGTCAGAACATCCTCCCCAAATCTCTGAAGTTCTCCGGGAGCTGTCATGGGAGGACTACATTTATCATCTATTATACGGTTTGGCAAGATTCAGTTTCAGATGTTCAGTGTCAAACATCTGCACTTGTGGGTAACTAAAAGCATTAATGAGGTACAAATAAGAAGGACGTGGATTGTAGTTTTATCACCTTTTATTTGATAACTGAAACATACTGTGGGTGGTTTAGCACCTGTTGGAACAAGCGTATGCTATAAAGATTACAAAATGTTACATGAAATCCATAAAATAATATGTCACTTTGTTATGGAGGGAATGTGTTTTGAGCACACCTAGCCGTGTTTGCAAGTGACCATCACAGTATTCAGAAGACCATATGGGATGCTGTGGATGATATAAGGGTTGGCCGAGTACAAGGGAGTATCTGACCTCCTGTACAATCTCTCAGCTCCTTAAAATAATGTCTAGACATTAACTATTATACAATTTATATGCTATATTATAAAATTTTTAAAGAAACATCTATTTTAATTGATCTTTCAGATACTGAAAATGCAAGCCTGTTTGTCATGCTAGGAATAACTGTCTTTATCCTTTATAAGTAGAGTTATCAAAAGAAAAGTGTCTATGAAGATGTACAAAATAACATCTTGTCTGTCCTTTTCTGCATACCTATAATGCATTTTACATAAGAAATAAATATTACTTTTTCAGAAAATGGACACTAGTAATCATTGCCATGGAACACAGGCAGACCTATGGGAACACTCAGGAACCGCTCTTGGAAAACCTGACTAGCGAGTATAACTTGGATCTTTTCTGAAGAGCGGTTGTGCCCAGGCTTCAGAGGATTTGGACAAGTTAAGGCTTCAAGGTCAAATCACGGAGGGGAGCAACATGATCAAAACCATTGCATTTGGTCACTATGAGCTCGATACCTGGTACCATTCTCCCTATCTTGAGGAGTATGCACGCCTGGGCCGTCTCTACATGTGTGAATTCTGTCCAAAATACATGAAGAGTCAGAAAATACTCCGCCAACACATGGCTAAGTGTGTGTGGAAGCCCCCGCCCAGTGACGAGATCTATCACAAAGGCTCAATCTTCGTGTTTGAGGTGGAAGGCAAGAAAAACAAGATCTACTGCCAAAACCTGTGCCTGTTGGCCAAGCTTTTTCTGGACCATAAGATATTATATTATGATGTGGAGCCCTTCCTCTTCTATGTCATGACAGAAGCGGACAACACTGGCTGTCACCTGACTGGGTATTTTTCCAAGGAAAAGAATTCATTCCTCGACTACAATGTCTCCTCTATCCTTATCATGCCAGAGTACATGAGACAGGGCTATGGCAAGATGGTGATTGATTTCAGCTATTTGCTTTCCAAAGTGGAAGAAAAAGTTGATTCCCCAGAACGTCCACTCTCGGATCTGGGGCTCATAAGCTACCGCAGTTACTGGAAGGAAGTTCTTCTTCGTTACCTGAATAATTTCCAAGGCAAAGAAATTTCTATTAAAGAAATTAGCCAGTAGACAGCGGTGAATCCTGTGGACATTGTTAGCACTCAGCAAGTCCTTCAGATGCTCAAGTATTGGAAAGGAAAACACCTAGTTTTAAAGAGACAGGACCTGATAGAGGAGTAGATAGCCAAAGAGACCAAGAGATCCAACTCCAATAAAACCATGGATCCAAGCTGTTTAAAATGGACCCCTCCAAAAGGCACTTAAAGTGACTCGATACTCTGAGCCAGCTAACCCCAGCAGTAGGAATCCATACCCTAGGGATCTGTCTGTCATTTCCGTTGCTCTAGTGATTGGCAGGCACAGCATCCTCTGGGAAGGCCCCTCCCCATTCCTCAGGACTGTCATCGCTCTGATCTTCGTGCACACTGCATACGCTGGTTCTGGGGAACTTTCTGTTTCGGCCTCCGTGAGGTTGCCCAGATGGGATCTCTGTTAGACTTGCGTGCAGATCCCGCGTAGCACTGACCCATGGTGTTCTGTTTTGGTACTGTACCTGTCCAGTCACTGGTTCACTCCTCAAGTTCTTTAGCCCCATGAGGCTGTATTGTGTCTTTTAAACTTGGTAATAGTGCGTCTTGCTGCCTGGTCTCACCAGACCTCTCAATTACGGTTACCAGAATCTTTCTAGTTATTCCTTAAACCTGTGTTTCGGAGGGGCAGGAAGCTGATTGTGTGTACTGAGAGGGCTCCATGACCTTGGAATTTCATCTCACTTGGAGTTTTTTCCTCCATGTTTTTGTTAAAAGATTTGCTTTGATTCATATCAGGCTGACCAGAGCCAAGTATTTTTGAAGATTCTTCAGAGATGAATTTGGGTAACAGCACATAATCTGAAGGGGATGGAGAGAAGAATTCATAGGTGTTGATTCTCTATTTGGATTTGAGTTCCTCTGTGGGCAGTGGGCAGTGCCTTGGTAGAAGCAATTGAATGCTTTTTTGCCTCACCAGAAAGTATCCAGTGGTCAATGTTTTTTCTTTACTCCCTTCCTCTTTTTAAATTTGCAGGTTCCAAAATAAATTCTGCCTCTCCCTTTAAAAAAAAAAGAAAGAAATATTAAATTTGTGTTGAAAAAGTGAATGTAAAATATACATATATATGGTTTTACATAATGATAACCTACAAACTTACATTTTATTTCTGTTTTATTTTCATTTATTTGCATTATATTTGCTCCACCAATTTTATTTTTTCTTATTTCAATTCACTATGTTTGTAATCTTATATACTAAACATGATAATGATTGCTGTATATTCACAATTACTGAAATTTCTAAAGGTATGATGTGTAATAAATATTTCTTAATGTTTATATCAATATTTTATGTTAAAGCAGCTATGGTCTTCAGTGATTTCTTCTTTTACAAGTTTTTAAGAAATTATCTGATGTTCTTCAGTGTATAAAATATTATGCTACCAGTGCATGATGACATCATCTCTTTGTCTCTGCAATAGAAGAGAGTTCGTTTTTATCAAGTTTTGGAAACATTCCATTACAAAAATAGGGAAGATACATTGTCCTCATTCTTTCAAGTATCATTGATTATTTTCAATTTAATTTGTATCATTTTATGCGTAGACCTCAATACAATTCATGGAAGATGAGTAAGAGTATAAAATGATTGGATATATGTTAAATTATATTCACACAAATGCTTTTCAAAAACTGAGCAATAAATTAAATAATATCCGTATTTTATGACTGCTTAAATAAAATAAAATAAATAAAATAAAATAAAAAGGATGGGAAGGAAGAAGAGATCTTGGCTGGAAAGATAATACAGCAGGTAGGACATTTCTCTTACATGCCAGTGATATGGATTCAATCCCTGGCGCCACATATGGTCCACTGAGCCCACCAGGATTGATCCCTGAGCATAGAGACAAGAGTCAGAGCAGAGCACCACCAGGTGTAACTCCTCCCAATAAAAGAATAGATCCCTCTTATCCTATAATATATAATTTACATAATAGTTCAAAATTATATATAATAAAATGTTAGAACAAATATTAATATTTTACTTGAATTTACACAGTAATAAATTTGTATAAATAATAATTTATATATTAAAATATATATTCAGTGTGTTAAGTTTTGAAAATAGACAGTTTGGCTTAAATTTTTGATAAGAAATATATTTTCTTTGTGTAATCTATTGTTTGATATCTATAGCATGCTTAGTAAATAGTGAAACATATGAATTAAACTTAAAGTGGGGACATTTACATATGCAAAAGCTACTAATAAATTTACATAATCAAAGCTACTAATCCTAATGTTGGAAGATATGACATTGTAATTTTTCAAATATGGATTGCAAAATAGCCTTACTATTGTTGCAGTGGAAAGCCTGACAAAAATAATGTGATTCTATTCATCAAGAAATATCAGACCAAGTCAACTCAATGATACTATACAAAGTAACTAACCAACTTTTTAAATAAAAGAACATTAAGTCTTATAAACAAAATAGTATTTGAGAAAGTGTTTCTAATTTAATTAGACCTACAAATTAAAACAAATAAATACTATTAGTGACCCAGTACTAGATCCTAGAGAAAAAGCCTTGAAATTATAAAGGCATTGTACTAAACATTTTATATTTAAGATAGCTGTGCCATTGTATCCTTGTTCCTATATGCTTTTCTCCCCCTTCCTACCTTAATGGTAACAACTGATAAATCATAGTCTACAAGTGCAATTTTGTTTCATGCACTGCATGTTTGTTTCCTGAATAAAATACAGATGAATGAAATTGGTCTTTTTAGGCAATTGTCCCCTCTCTGCGAGCCAGGCAAGCTATGGAGACTTTCCCACCCACAGAGGAGAGTCTGGCAAGCTCCCTGTGGTGTATTGGATATGCCGAAAACAGTAACAACAAATCTCACAATGGAGACATTACTGGTGCCTGCTCAAGCAAATTGATGAACAACAGGATGACACTGCGACAGTGCATGGTAATTGTAATGTAATATGGTAGTGCATTGATTTTCACTCATGCATATATAAATTATACAATTTTTGATATGTTGCTATTTAATAATTATGTTCAAAGGAGAAGTATCACTGGAGGAAGTATGGGAGGGTTTAACACTGACAATGAACTATAATATTTTAGAGCAGGGAGATCTATACAAACAGTTGTCTTTTACTTTATGTTGTCTATTCAAAAATTTTTACAGGGATTGTTACTTTTTAAGTATTTGATATTTTTGTCCCAGGGATTAATCCATCATCCAATACATGCCATGATGCTTTCTTACTTTGAGTGATACCACTAGAAAGAAACAAACATACATATAAATAAATAAGAAATATAGACTCTGTTACTCTAACACTAGGGAACTGGCCACCATGTTGGGATGTGAGTGAATTGAGGAAGCAAAAGGAGGCCATGGTGGAGGAAAGACTTTGAAAAAGCCGATGTCTGAACATTCTATGCATGAAGGAAGCCCTACTATTAACAGTCATATAAATCGCTGTACTTAATTTTTTGAGCATCCAGTAAGTGGCCTGGAGCATGGTGGTGGTTGGGTAGTGGAGGTCAGCTGCCAGAGTTGGGTCCCTTGGGGTGGGGAGGGCTCTCATCTGCCCCACGGCCTCACATATTATAAGACACTTCCTACCCATTTTCTACAATTACTACCCCATATCTGATGGGGTTCAGGCAGTAGGCAACAAATCATAAAAAGAACTATATAAATATATGCCTATCGGAGAACCTGACAAGCTACTAAGAGTATCTTGCCCGCATGGGCAGAGCCTGTCAAGCTCCCTGTGGTGTATTTGATATGCAAAATACAGTAACGACAATAGTCTCATTCCCCTGACCCTGAAAGATCATCCAATCATTTAGAACAGACGAGTAAGAAGAAGATGCTAAAAATCTCAGGGCTGGGAGGAATAGAGACGTTACTGGCGCCCCCTCAAGTAATTCGACGATCAATGGGATGACAGTGATATTTAATTTTTTGAATAATGATCTTTTAATAGAGAAAAGGGAAATAAAAGATGATCTCACTCATATGATATAAAGCGAAGGACTCTGTACTATGAATGAAAACAAACACTCAGATTTTAACAGAAGTGAAATTATCAAGGAACAGTTGGAGAGGATGGAAGGTTCCTGTTGAAAATGATGAAGGAATACTAGCACTTTGGTGAAGGTTGACATGGTGTAGTAATATTGTACCCTAAAACATATAAACATTTAAATGTTTGTAAACATATTTTGTAAACAAGGTTCCATCCCAATGGAAAACCAGCTGGACTATACTACTATAGAAGAAGGGAGACATCCACAACATTGGCAACTTTTGCTCAATCTGTCTATTGTCTGTCATCTACAAGCTGTTCACTCGAGTCATCTTGAATAGGATTGGCAGAACACTAGATGAAGGACAACCATGCGAGCAAGCAGGGTTCCACAAAGGATTCAGCACCATCGACCATATCCACACGATAACCAAGCTCATTGAGGTTTCTCGGGAGTTCAAGATACTGCTCTGTCTAACGTTCATTGATTTAAAGAAGGCCTTTGATTCTGTTGAGATGGAAGCGGTCATCAAAGCCCTAGCCAAAGAAGGCATTCAAACTCAATACATCAGGATCCTCCGTGAGCTGTATTACGGATTCACTACCAGGACCTCACTATTCTACAAAGAAGTGATCATCTATGTCAAGAGAGGGGTTCGACAGGGTGATACCATTTCATTGAAACTCTTCAGTGCCACCTCCGAGAACGTCATAAAAACAGGATGAGAACACTATTGGGGTCTCTCAAAGAGGAAGTGAAAGAGCTATGCTTGGAGTATCACACTTCACTCAAATGAGAGAAAGAATCCGGAGTTGTGACCTCCATCAAAATTCAAGAATCAGGGACGCTGTCTCATTTGCCAAGGCATCCAAAATCAGATGGGCTGGACACGTAATGAGATTTGGAGACGACCACTGGACTAGAGCCGTTACCGATGGGATTCCACAGGACATTAAAAGATCACGTGGCCGCCCACCTACGAGATGGTCAGACTTCTTCGTCAAGACCCTGAACAATCAGTTTGAGGCTCTTCATGTTCCTAGAATGAGCAGATGCCATTGAGCTACACTAGCACGCAACAGGGATGAGTGGAGATGTTACTGGTGCCCTCTCGAGCAAATCGATGCGTAATGGGATATCAAGTTATCAAGAAACATATTTTACCTTGGTCAACATATTTAAAAATATATATAGACGACATTATTGCACTTTTTAGTATGTTTAATGTCTCAATTTTTATAACAATGTGACAATTAATCAAAAGGGAAGCCCTTCCCTTTTACCCTGGAAATACAATCTAAAGCATATAGGAATAAATGGACACTCTAAAACTTACTTGCTCTAAAGTGGTTATGTAAATTAATGCATAAATATATGTAACTATTTAGGAAGAATCTTAAAACAAGACAAACTTTTAATGCTTATAAAATTGAATCATATGTATAGAAAGACATTATGCTATTTATAAAATTTCTGATTTTCTTTGAATACCCATTTGTTCAGTCCTTTTCTTTCAGCAAACGTTTGTGAACCTTTGTTTTACCTCACTGTAAAATATTACCAGAGGTCACCCAATCCTTCACATAGATCCCTGGAGATGCAAATACATTGCTCCTCCCTATTAACCTACCAAGATTTGCCAGGGAGAGTCACCACGTTTCCTGTTCATTGCTTGAAAGTCAACCCCAGTACTTTTGAATGCCTTGATTAAAATCATCACCATATTATAGCCAATAAAAATTAGACTTTAAATGTCAGTAATGTATATTCACAAAATAATTGTGGCGCTCTTGCCATGTCTGTTCTGTGGTCATGCCACTTCCCCAACCCGGATGGCCGATGACATTGGACGAAAGAAGGAGGAAATAAGAGGTTGGTTGCTGATCAATTGCCATTTATTTCAATCTAGGCTTCCTCTGTCTCCTTCCACTCTTACTCACTTCCTTATTGCTTCTCCCCCTTGCTCACTCTCATAGCCTAGTTGTAGAGAACAGTTACCAAGGTTTGAGAGAAGCAATTACAACATAGGTAAGGGAGCACAATTAACATATGAAAGCCCTTTTTTTAGGGGAAGCTCTTCTAAGACAAAGATATCATCCTTCTAGGAGATCTAGTCAAGAACAGAATTCCATCTACAGGGTGTATTTCTCCTTTTCTTATTCCACAACCTTTTAAAAGATCACCTTAAATTTACTTCTTAATCTTTCTAGTCTTTTTGTATGGACAAAGTAAGAGATATATTAAGCTCAAAGGGTGGCTCTCCTGGGAACATTTCACTATAGATCACAGACTACAATCTTCAGGCCAGATTAGCCCTTCCTAAACCTAGCAGGGTTCTTGTCCAGTCACTTCTTTTTGAGTCATGACAGAATTTGTCCACAACAGTGCTCTTAAGTTATTGTAAATTTTATGGCACTTGTCCTGTCCTGTTTCAATGCCACAGTAGTTTTCAGCTTCCCCTGGGTGCATGCAGTCCCCTTTATTGGGACACTGCTTTTGAGGTGCTAGAAACTAAGGGCAACTGTGTTTTAAGCCAAGTAAATATGACAGATGTCAGGAGTAAATATTAGTCAGAGTCAATTAACTCCCAAGTTAATTGGAAGGACCTTTCCTTTAGCATAGCATTAATTGTTTTCCTGTGTCTATTACATATAGGACATTGGTCTAAAGTAAACTATGCAAAGTGCTTAAGGGAAAGAGAAAAACGATATTTCACTTACAAATACAAAACCCAGAGTCCTTAGAAGGATCTGACCTTACAAGTCACAGGGCTTGATTTGGGGATTTAAAGTGATTGCCAATAGGGGAAGCAGAGCACAAAGGAGAGGTTAAAGATGAACACAGAGGAATAGGAATGCCCCAGGACCATGGTGATGGGTGCAACCCAATAAACCTAAACTCCTTGTAACAGGAGCGGAGGAGAAAGGATGAACCAATGTTACACCTAAAATGTTTAGAACTATAATCAAGTAACTAGCAATTATTCAAGAAGTTGCATAACAAAAATGCACTCTAAATCTTGTGAATCATGATATGTATAACAGGTTTTATATGATTCAGCAGTGCAATAACCAGCATAAAATATCAGGCAAATCACATTGTATCTGGCAATAAAGAATTGCAAAGGTCATATTAAAATTTTTATTTCATTTTAAAATCTCCAAATTTTCTAAATATATGTTTTTCTTTTGATACCTTAAATATAATTAACATTCTGTTCAGTCTCACTAAAAACAAGTAAAATCTAAATGAGAATGCTGGAGTTTATTTCAGCTATTCTGCCAGAATAATTCCCTAATTTATCTTTGACAAATTGTTCTCATTTCACAAAGTCACCAAATGTTGCATCTTGTGGCATGCATTTCTGGCCATATTGCCTGTTTATGATGGACCAATAATACAAGAAACAATGCTCAACTCCCATTAATCGTGGAAATGTAAGCCAAAGATAATGAAGTAACATACCTTTCAGGATGGCCTTTGGCCAAGAGACTGGAAATAATTGCTAGCAGGAGTGTACAGAAAAAAAGAAGCCTTCATTCATACAATATTTCAGCACCTGTCCCTTCACTATACACTTTCTGGCAGTATTAGAAGACTATATAACTGAAACCCAATCATGGGCAACTTTGTAACTGTTTATCTAACGGTGACATATATTTATTTTTTTAGAAAAGAAGCCTTCACTTCATTCTCATTTGGTGACAATATAAATCCTGCTTTTATAGTATATAATATGGATATTAAAAATGTTTTAAAATAAACCGTATCATCTAAAACTTCCACCTCAAGATATCATACAAAGAACACAAAAGCACTAATTGAAAAAGAATTGTGCACACATATTTTCACTAAATCACAAGTTTGATCTGGAAACAACCCACGTGCCCATAAATAGGAAAAAAGATAAAGAAGATGGATGCATATACACAATGGAATACTGCCCAAGGAGGAGAAAATAAGACACCTCACATATTACTACAGCATGAGCAGAATTACAGGGAATCCTAGCAAGAGAAATAAGTGAGAAGGACAAAGATAAATATTACTTGATCTTTTTCATATTGTTGATATAAAAATAATGTGAAAAGGGAATGTATACTATCTAGTAAAAACGAACTCTAGACTTGATGGCAGAATTGAGTTTACCATCAGTGTGTTTAAGTCAGGCAGGGGCTTGGGGTAGGCAGTAAACTAAAAAGACCCAAAGTAATTTAGTGATGAAATATTGGTACCTTGGTGACTGATATATTGCAGAACCCTTATATTCCTGTAGCACTTTAGCACTGCCCTCCCTTTGTTCATCGATTTGCTCAAGCAGGCACCAGTAACCTCTCCATCTTGAGACATGTTGTTACTGCTTTTGGCATATATAATACAACACGGGGAACTTGCCAGGTTCTGCTGTGGGAGTGAGATACTCTTGGTAGCTTTCCAGACTCTACAAGAGGGGCAGAGGAATCGAACCCAGGTCGGCTGCGTGCAAGGCAAACTCCCTACCCGTTGTACTATCACTCCAGCCCACTGTACTTCTACATCATATAAATACTTAAAAATTTGTATAATTGTCAAAACCATATTACCTAGAATTGTTACCTATATTACATATATTAGAATCTTAAATAAAACAGCATTTTAAATTTACCAATAATTGTGGGGAAGAAGGTCCAGGTGAATTTTTTTTCTACCTTTATACAACATCTGATGCCGACTTAGAGTTTTAGTAGTTTGAAAGACAGCAACTGAATCTATTCCTATGAAGTAAAGCTCATATCATGTATGAAGAGATCATGTAGAAATAGGGGTACATTTGGGGCCCTATTATGTTTTAATTATGGTTGATTAGGTGGTGTATGATATGCTCAGTAAATGGATAACTTACTTTTTCTAAGATAGAACAAAAGAGTAAAGGATAAAATTGTAAATAATTCTCCAGAGATTTCTTTAATCTTTTAGTTTAAGGTGTGATTTAGACATTCCTTGGGAGAAATCAGATACACTATTATATATATTGGAAATCCAGTGAAATTCATTCAGAGCTTTGGTAGTTTCTAAAATCGTATTTTGTCATTGTACAATTATATGGAATAAAAAGAAAAAATATATGTTCTTGAATAATACAACATAGGCAATTGATATATGTAATGATAAACATAAATAAAAATATTCTGTAAATTATAAAATTATGATTTAAAAATAAAATTTTAAAGTATGAAATGAGATTATGACAAAAGTGATATGATTTCATTGCTGGGTGATAGACAATTTTCCAGAACATTTCACCACAAATACTATTTTCATCTCTTTTCATATTTTACTAGGGAATTCTTTTAATTGTATTTTCCAGAAACTTTTGAACTTTTAAACTTAAGCACCTAAGTTTAATTTTTGCCAAAGAGATTGTGCTCTTAATATTTGGAGAACAATTGTCCTTCTGTAGAGAAATAATCTTCAGTAAACAATGCAATTTTTTTACTTTATTTTCCACACAGTATTTTCCTACAAATCCCTCCCCTGAGTTATTCACTGTTCTTGTTGTGATCAGTTATATGAAATTGAATTAGCTTAAAAGACAAATTTGAGCCACACTCAGTAATTCTCAGGATTCACTCCCTAATCCGTGTTCTTTAAATTTTCCCAGTAGTGCTCCAGCAATGAGCATGCAGTACCAGAGATAGAACTGGGGCCAGACACATGCATGACAACTGATTTAACTCCTTTACCATCCTGCTAGTCCCATATTTTTGGATTAATGAATAATGTTATATACTATATAATATATTATATAATTAGAATGCTTTTATGGTTTATTATTCTTATTAGAATGCTTTTTATTTTTGCTTTTTGGTCACAGCTCAGTGATATACAGGAGATACTCCTGGATCTGCACTCAGAAATTACCCCTGGCTATGCTCAGGGCACTATATGGGATTCTGGGAATCGAACCTGGGTCAGCAGCATGCAAGGCAAATGCCCTACCTGTTGTGCTATTGCTCCAGCCCCTTATTAGAATACATTTATGAATCTATTCAACATTTATAGTATAAAATTATATTGAGATATATATTTTTATATACAAAATTATATAAAGTCATTTGTAAAACTGGTTTTAACAAAGTAATAACATACTATAGCCCTGTAGCACTGTCCTCCCGTTGTTCATCAATTTGCTTGAACAGGCACCAGTAAAGTCTCCATTGTGAGACTTGATATGAAATACACCACAGAAAGCTTGCCAGACTCTGCCAAATAATATACTAATATAATCAAATATGACTCGTGCAATCAAAGTTCAAGTAATTGTCAGCAGACTCCAGTTTCTAAAATCTTTGGAACACATAATAGCAGTTTCTCTTTTCAAAACCAGTTGAGACAAGCTTCTATTAATTCCAGCCTCTTTGTCAAATGATAATCTTATTAAATTAGGCATAGTCAAGATACTTTATTTTCTATGAACTAAAAGTTAATTTATTGGGAGTATTATTGCTTTTGGAAAATCTGTTTAAGTTGCCATACAACATAATATAATAAAAGAAGTGATAACCCAACCTCTCTTGCTATTATTATATTGCTTGGTCTATTGGTCCTATTTATTTAAAAGACTCTTTGTAGTTGTCTTGGAATTCAACTTACATCAATAGTAATTTTTTCTTTCAAAATATTCTTTTTAGAAAAGTCCAAGTCATTCAAGAGTACTTATAACTTGTGGGAGCGATAGCACAGTGGTAGGGCCTTTGCTTTGCACGCAACCAGACCGGCCGAGCTGGGTTTAATATCTCTGCCTCTCTCAGAGAGCCCTGCAAGCTACCAAGAGTATCTCGCTCACTCGGCAAAGCCTGGCAAGCTACATGTGACATATTCAATATGCCAAACACAGTAACAACAAGTCTCAAAATGGAGATGTTACTGGGCCCGCTCAAGCAAATCAATGAACAACAGGAGGTCAGTGACAGTGACAGTGTGACATAAATGCTTTTCAAAATGAATCTTTGTGTTTTTTTTTATATCAAGGCTAAATTTCAAGATGTAATCTCAGGATTATAATTTTGCTTGGGTGCATTCTAGGTACAATGCTACATTCATCCAGATACTTCTCTTAGAATGTAGTTTGGTGATAGCTGAGAATCAAATATGTTTTATGGTAAAATGTGAATATCAACATACCCGAACTCAGTGATGTCCAGGTGTTTGTTTAACATTTATTTTTAGGTATCTGTGAAGGTGCTTCAGGAAGAGATCAACATTGGAATCTGCATATTAAAACTAAAAGTTAGTTTTCCATGGCCAGAGGGATAGTACAGCTGGTAGGGCACTTGTCTTGTGTGCAGCTGAACTGGGTTCAATCCATGGCAACACTAAGCCTTGCCAGGAGTTGCAACCTCAGCACAGAGCCAGCTGCAAGTGATGAAAATAAGCTGGTGGTGATCCTAAAACAAAAGTAAAGTAGTTTTCCTCAATGAGAGTGATAATCTTCTAATGGATCTACTAAATGGATTAGCGATAGTTTCTTTATTCTCTGCTTACTTGGATTATACATTTTTTCCTGTCATAGAAAATTAATGATCCTGATTCTAATTTTTTTTTTTTTACAAAAAAAGAAAGTTAGTTACAACTGTCTCCCAGGGTCTTCATCCTTCAGTTCTGAACTAGAGTTAGACAGTGAGCATTTCTGGGCGTCCAATTTATAAACTGCACATTGCAGAACTTCACATCTTCTTTTATATTCCTACTATTTAAAAGGCTCTTTGTAGTTATCTTGGAATTCAATTTACCTCAACAGTCACTTCTTCTTTCAAATATATACTCTTATAATCACGTAGGAAAATGCCTTAGAATTTATTCATATCATATAGCTGGCATTTCTCTCAGGAAGGCTAAGGGTAATAAATGTCACTGTCACTGTCACTGTCCTCCCGTTGTTCATTGATTTGCTCCAGCGGGCCCAGTAACATTGTGAGACTTGTTACTATGTTTGGCATATCAAATATGTCACGGGTAGACGTCCAGGCTTTGCCGTGTGGGCAAGATACTCTCGGTAGCTTGCCAGGCTCTCTGAGAGGGGTGGAGGAATAGAACTTGGTTTGACCGGGTCTGCTGTGTGCAACATAAACATCCTACTTGCTGTTTGAGTAAATTCACTAAATAATGTAAACACTACTTCTAGTTTTTATAGGTAGAAGATATTTACCTACTCCTCTGTATTAATTTTATAGATGCTTGTCAAACAATCAAATTAATAACATAGGTTGTGGAAGAATACGCTTAGAAATGAGAATTCCAAGTTGAGGAGGAAAGCTGAGGTTACAGATTCTGAGTAAATACACCACAAGAGATCTGGATGTTGAAAGACAGAGGAAGTAGACCTGAGCAGGAGAATGTGACTCTTATCATGATGACTTAATGCTTTCTGAATGGATGTTTGCCCTGCTATAGAGACAGTTTTCTCTGCTAAAGAGATTATTTCTGGTAAAATCCTAAACCTGAATTATATTCCCAATTTATGTTCTTCTAAGTAATTAAATAAGTGCTAAAATTGTCTTCTAAAGCACTAGGTACTTGATTGACTTTAGTTTAAAATAATACACTTGCCAAAATAATGCATCATGAGCAGAAAAGCTTCGAACTTTTTGGAGTCAATGATCCTAAGTGGTTTTTGGAGGTCTATTCCTCTGTTGCTAATTCAATTTTTATCTCTAGCAGTAAGGCATTTCTCATTAATAGTCATTGAGAATATCAATATTCATTGAGAATATCAATGAACATATTGATATTTTCATCAATATCTTCAATCATTGATATTAGCAGACTTATTTTCTGATCATTTTAGTGCAATGCATGTCCATTGATTACATTAAATTATTATAGTAATTATAGCATTTTCTGTTTAACTTTCATTTTATGTATATTTAGATAAATACCTGTTTAAAGTTCTTACTCATATCTTTACTGTATTCTTTTATTATTTGCTGAATAATAGGCTTTAATGTAGGCTCTATCAAAATGCAATTATGCATATATATTGAATTTGCTTAATTAGACCAAGGGTGCTGTTTTATTTATTTTCAGATAGATTCATAATTGAATACCTTTTCTGTATTTTTTTCTGTGCCCTACCTGTTGTACTATCTCTATTCCCTTGAATTTTGCATTTGGTTGGATATGTAATGAAATTTTTATCAGTATATGTTTTACGTATAAGATTGTGTCTCTAAATTAATGGCAGTACCATACTTTGAATATTATAAATTGCGAGTGGGTTTTTTATATATTTTTTCATTTGGAATAAAGTAGTTTTTGCATGTTATTTAACATAACATAATGAGCTTACTAGTGATTGTGAAAAAATCTGTTGGAATGTTGATGGAGGATTTTCTCTAATATATTACATCCATAAGACATATGTCTAAAATTGTATCCATTCTATATATACCCATAGCTATAATATTCCAGTAATGTTGTAAAGACAACTTTCAACAGGATGTCTTTACAAACAGAAACATTCACTTAAAAATTATTTTTTGAGTGATATGTACTCTGATTTTTTTTAAAGAATCCTCATTCACTCTTGTCTACCTATCCATATAAATGCACCACCAATACATAATGACAGTACAAGCAAAGTTATGTAAAAATGTCCCCACAAATATTTTATTTATTTATTCCTTATTTATTTTGGTTGATACCCAGTGATGTTCAGTTATTACTCCTGAGTTTGTGCTCAGGGATCACTCCTGGTTGTATAAGAGATAGAACCGGGCCTGCCACACACAAGGCAAATTTCTTAATCCATGTACTATCTCTCTGGCCTCAAATGCCAGTATTTTAAACATCTTCGATAATCCAGTCAACACCAGTATTTCCTGATTTATGGTGCCGATAACACATTATGTTATAGTTACAGGAATTCGCATGCAATTTTATGTGTATTAAAATATATGTGTGTAAATATATATATCACTGTGTAAATATATATATATATATATATATATATATATCACTGTCACTGTCCTCCCGTTCTTCATCGATTTGCTCGAGCGGGCCCAGTATCGTCTCCACTGGAGACTTTGTTATTACTGTGTTTGGCAAATCAAATACATCATGGGTAGCTTGCCAGGCTCTGCCATGTGGGCGAGATACTCTCCCCGTATCTCCCGGTATACTCTTGCCGTGCGGGTGAGAGTATACCGAAGTACTCTCGGTAGCTTGCCAGGCTCTCCAAGAGGGGCGGAGGAATCGAACTCGGGTCGGCCATGTTGGCTGTGTGCAAGGCAAACGCCCTACCGCTGTGCTATTGCTCCAGCCCAAATATATATATATGTATATATATATATATGTGTGTGTGTATATATATGTATATATATACATGTATATTTCAAATATGCTATGTTTTATTTAGATAAAGTTCTATTTGCTGACATTGGGAAGCAACCTTAAGTTGAATTACTAGATAATTATCATGGTTACAGTTAACACTACATAATCTACTTAATCTACTCTTGATTGAAAGAAAGTCATTATTCATTACTATAACCCTAAGTATGACATGGGATTCAAAGATGTAAAACTGAGGTCTCTATTTCCTCTTTTCAAAAGGTTTTCATTGTTTAAACTTCCAAGTGTATTTGACACATTTGTTTACTAAGTCCTAAGACAAAGAATTATTCTTTAGTTTGAACTCAAACATAGATAAGTTATTTGATTTTTCTTTTCTAAAGTGTTCATTCATTAATCCTAGATAAAATATATACATTTCTAATTGATCCTATCCATCTTAACAGAAAACTCTTGTTGGGATTTTGCACTAGAGGTACTTCTACCTGAAAGTTATATTAGCCATTGTGCAAAATATTTAGCACTAGAGCCAGAGTGATAGTACAGTGGGCAAGGTACATGTCTTCCACACAGCAGATCTGGGTTTTATCCCCTGCACAACATATGGTCGCCTGATCTCTGACTGAATTGATCACTGAACACAGAGCCAGGAGTGTGATAAGAAATAAACTTTTTACCTGACTCTGACTTTTTTCTCTTTCTTAGTCATTCTGCCTTTGCTTATGTTACTAAATTAATCAACTAACTCAAAAATTGTTCTTAAAGGATTTTAACATGTTAAAAAGAACTTTAAATTTTGTACTTTTTAACAATCTCTTTGTAGAAGATAATGTTTTTATACTATTTCATCACTAACCAAGCTGTGATAAAGATTTTTTTTTTAAATTGCACTTTATGACAATGAAGCACCCACAAGACAATTTAAATGCAATTTGTTTTACAGAAAATAGTTTTCTAAAAGTTTTTAATTGATCTCTGTGTTCAGACATTAATTTGAAAATATGATGCTATGTAATCAGGGCTTTGAAGACCTTGCTTATATTGTCTCTGAGATATTATTATTTCCCTGTAGTATAATGATCTCTAATGAAAATCAAAAGTCATAAGGACATGGAAACATTATGAATTTTCAGCTGGAAATGAAACTTCTAAAATAGAGATAATAGGGATTTTCAGTTCTTTAGGGGAGTTAAAAAAGAGCATAGCTTAATCTAAGTTTCATCGAAGATTATCATGGTAATTATACATCTTTGGAAAATAATTTTTTCTCCTTACACTTAATTGCTATTGGACTTTTATTGTTTAAATCAGTATAGTTGTAAGTACCTTACTTAGTCTGGGGAAGAAACTATTTGTATTTTAAGAATTATATCTATAGATGTAATACTTAGATTATAGATATAGTTCCTGCAGAATAATTACCAATTTTGAGAGTAAGCAAAAACTATTTTAGTGCCATATTTTTAAAAGTCAGTTGTTTCAGTACAGTAGGTGGGGTCTTCTATTTGCAAGCAGCTGACTTAGGTTTGATTCCTAGCATTCCATATAATCTGACAGAAGTGATCCCTGAATTCAGAGTTAGGAGTAACCTCTGAGGATCACTGGGTATGGACCAGAAACAAGAACAAAAAAAATTTGTTGTGTCAAGCTATAAATTATATTAAGATACACAGGAAAATTAATATATTGCCAAAGTCATTAAGATAATTTGAAATGAAAGAATTTCAATTATGTGTTATATGTTGGGATGGAGCGACAGCACAGCAGATAGGGTGTTTGCCTTGCATGTGGCCAACCTAGCTAACCGAGGTTCAATCCCTCCACCTCTTTCAGAGAGCTCGGCAAGCTACTGAGAGTATTTCTCCTGCAGGGCAAAGCCTGGCAAGCTACTGTGATGTATTCGATGTGCCAAACACAGTAACAAGTGTCACAATGGAGTGTTATTGGGCCTGCTCGAGCAAATCGATGAACAACGAGAGACAGTGACAATGACAATATTATATTTTATTTATTTTATACCAATTGTATTATAATTGGTATATCAAATTTTAAGCGTGGACTTTCAAGACTGTCATAAACAGGGGCTGGAGTGATTGCACATTGGGTAGGCTGTTTGCCTTGCACTAGGCCGACCTGGGTTTGATTCCCAGCATCCCATATGGTCCCCTGAGTACCGCCAGAAGTAATTCCTGAGTACATGAGCCAGGAGTAACCCCTGTGCATCGCTGGTTGTGACCCAAAAAAAAAAAGATTGTCATAAACAAATATATGCAGTTTTAAATATTATGCATATGAATCTGTTGAAATGTATTTGACAACCATTAACAAAATAAAAATTATAATTTCTAAAACAAAATATGCAGTCATAAAAAAGTTAAGATAACAATGCCCCAATATGTATAGCTTATTTTGTTTAAGAATTAATCTATAAGAATTTAAAGAAATGGTAGAAATAAAATAAAATATTTGGTACTTAAAAAATAATAAGTATTTGGAACTACATTATTTAATTTAGTAATGATAATAAATTTTATCCAAGCCAATTGTATCATCTCAATTGCTTATAATAGTTTTTGTCCAAGTATTTTGATTTTCCCTGAATTTGAGTTAAATATAGTTCTCAAAATATGACATATTTTAAACATTGCAGATTAACTTTTCTTATTTTAATCTAAAATGGAAAAACATGTTTTTACTTTAATTTCCTAAATACACTGATTATACCCTTTCTTCCTATTTCTTAGAACAGGAACTTAAGTTTCTTTGAAAATATTTAAAACTGCATTTGCCTTACTTTTTCTAATATTGATTTTATTTGAGTCTGCTATCTCTAAAAATTTCTTAACTTAGAGATATTTTACAATCTAAATCCTATTATCATATCCCAAATTTCTTTGTTTCCTCCTCACTTATCCACTGCTAATATTAGGACAATGATTTTTGTAGGTTTTTGTGGGAGTGTGAACATTAGATGCATTTCGTAATTATATCTCATCTAATTAAAGAGTAAAGCAAATACAAAACATTGACTTTGATCATTGCAATCACCAATTTTCTGATAAAGGGAAATCAAACATTTATAAATTCCTGTAGCTATGTAGAGTGGGGCAAGCTACAAAGAGTATCTCACCCACATGGCAAATCTAGCAAGGTCCCCTTGACGCATTTGATATGCTAAAAACAGTAACAGCAAGTCTCACAATTTGTTGTGATATGTTACTTATGCCTGCTTGAGCAAAATCGATGAAAAACAGGAGGACATTGCTACAGTATGCTTAATATGTAAGTATTGTCTGCAGGCATTGAATTGCTGATTTCCTATTAATCAATCAATCAGTTAACTGATTGTCAAGCTTGACTAAGTACAAGACAGATACTCTAGTAGGAATTTCAGAGGAAATTTTTATTTTATTTTTTAACATGGAAACATTGGGAACTGTCGCCTGATCTGCTTATTGTCTGTCATCTACAACCTGTTCACTCGAGTCATTCTGAATAGGATTGGCAGAATATTAGATGAAGGACAACCATGCCAGTAAGTTGGGTTCCGCAAAGGATTCAGCATGACTGACCATATCCACATGATAACCAAGCTCATTGAGGTTTCTCGGGAGATCAAGATGCTGCTCTGCCTAACGTTCATTGATTTAAAGAAGACCTTTGATTCTGTTGAGATGGAAGCAGTCAACAAAGCCCTAGCCAAACAGGGTATTCAAACTCAATACATCAGGATCCTAAATGAGCTCTATTACGGATTCACTACCAGGATCTCACCATTCTACAAAGAAATGATCATCCATATCAAGAGAGGGGTTTGTCAGGGTGATACCATTTCAGCAAAACTCTTCAGTGCCACCCTCGAGAACGTCATGCGACAACTGGAATGGGAAGGAATGGGAGTGAAGATAGATAGTCGGCAACTACACCAACTCCGCTTTGCTGATGACATCGTTCTAATAATACCAAACATCAGCCAAGCAGCACAAATGCTGGCCGACTTCGACCGGGAGTGTGGAAAGGTCAGACTCCAGCTGAATCCCATGAAGAGAATGTATATGAGAAATGGTCTTGTTTCTGACGCTCCATTCGCTCTCAATGGAATGAACATCTCCGAATGCAACATTTATGTGTACCTAGGGCGAGAAGTCAACATGATGAATGACCTGGCACCTGAGTTGTGCAGGAAGAAGAGAGCAGCTTGGAACACCTTCAAGAGTATCGAAGAAATAGCTAAGAGAATGAAGAACCTTTGACTCAGGCACATCCCTTTGATTCCACTGCATTAACATAAGCCTCAGAGACCTGGGCCCTACAAAAACAGGATGAGATCACTATTTGGGTTTTCCAAAGAGGAATTGAAAGAGTTATGCTTGGAGTATCACACTTCACTCAAGTGAGAGAAATAATTCAGAGTTCCGACCTCTATCAATAGTCAAGAATTAGGGACGCTGTCTCCTTTGCAAAGCATCGAAAATCAGATGGGCTGGACATGTCATGAGATTTGGAGAGGACCGCTGGACTAGAGCTGTTACTGACTAAATTCCACGGGACATCAAAATATCCCGTAGCCGCCCACCTTTGAGATGGTCAGACTTCTTCGTCAAGACCCTGAATGATCGGTTTGTGGCTCTTCGTGTTCCTAGAATGAGCAGACGCCATTCGGCTACACTGGCATGCAACAGGGCAGAATGGAGATGTTACTGGCGCCCACTAGAGCAAATTGATGACTAATGGAATATCAAGTGGGCAAGTGTCAAGTCAATATGGAAAAGCAATAAAAATGCTGGAAAGGTAAATGAAAGAAAGATAATTGATTCTTAATCCCTGCCTTCCAGCAAGCTTTTACCTGTCTCCTGAGGAATAAAAAGATATTAACACATTCCTACAGCGGTCTATAGATTTATTTTCCTAAATTCATAAAACAATGTACAAGTTTCCAGTTCTTGTTCAAAAACCTTAACTAATATTTTATTGGTGTACAGTTGAAAAATATTGTTGATTTTTTTTCTCATGTTATATATTTCAACCTCCTGGAGTGTGTGAAGTGTTACTTGGTGGGTCAAAGAAAGAGATAAATAGACAGTCTTTATTTTTCTGTCAACTATCGTCACACTATCAGGCTCAAAAAGAAATAAAAGTTCTACATATGAAATCTGCTAGGTTTTCAGTTTCCTGTTGTTTAAGTTCCTACCAAGAGTTCTAGGAATATTAAAAGGATCAACTAAAACATTATTGCACTCCAATAAATCCTATTAACACTGACCCAGATATTAAGAGCTTTATTGTTGGAAATGTTGAGAGTCCCCATTATCTTGTCATACTGAAAAAAAAGAAAAAAGGGCAGACACCCTAATCAAAAATATTTATTTTCAAGAGTTGATGAGATACTACAGTGAGTAGGGCATTTGCATTGCAAATGACTGACCTATGTTTGGTTGCTGGCCTTTCATGCGTCCCCCAACCACTGCCAGGTGCAATTCCTGATTGCAGAACCAGGAGCAAGCCCTAAGCATCACTGGGGGTGACCAAAAAAACAAATAAAAAATATTTTCAGTTACAACAGAAGTGTAATCAAGAAATCCACCCCTGGGTGATTATTTTAATATCCAGAAGTCTATCAGTCTGTAATTCTTAAAATGTATAAAACTTAACTCTTTTGTCTTAAATTGATTTTTGATTCACATCCAGAGGTATGCAGGGCTTACTTCTGGCTGTGTGCTTCAGGATCTCTATAGTGGGCCTCAGGTTTTGGCCATGTGCAAGGCAATTACCTCACCCTTTGTTCTCTCAGACCCAACAACTTTAATAATTTTTAAATCCACACTATCTTTCGGTTAAGGTCTCTAATATTTACTCTAAAATCCCATAACAGAGACACTGCAGGGGATGATGTATAATGTATTTTATAGAATGCAACATATTTGACAGGTATTTCCCATCAACTTAATTGATTACTCAACATTTAAAGAACACTATTTTGAATATCAGCTCTTTACTAATTCATGTAATACAATATTATTGATCACCTATCAGCTGTCACACAAACTTAGATGCCAAGTTTGCAAAAGTGAACACAGCAAGTTTCCTTCCTTCATGGAGTTTATATACTAGTATAACAGTAGATATCAAATGCATAAATATTTCATTAGTATCATTTAGTTTTCAGAAGTAATTACATGAAGAAAAATAAAACTCTTAAGGATGCAGTGAGTCTACATTGGTGTTGACTCTGAACACAACCGTTTAGTAATATTTAAGTTGTAGAAAACACCATCTGTGGTAGTCCAACTTATGTAAGAAATTTGGTTTTATCAACAAAATAGAATGGTTAACTGTGAGGCAATCGAGTATGAGTTACAGGATATGAAAAATGAATTTCTTGATAATTGTAGAAAGGAACTGATACTTATTACTGATGTGATAAGAATCTATTGAACATATAGAACTCAGATTTCAGTCTCTTGATCCCATGTTGCAAAGTCAGGAGAGACTAGGAGAGAAAAATGAACCAATTAGCAGATTGTTGCCATTGTTCAGGTCAGAGATAAGAAAACAAACACCACTAGTTTCAAATCTGAAACACAAAGAACTTAGATTCTTATTCATATTCTTTCATTTTAAGAAAAGAAACATCAAAATACAAGAACAAAAAATCCTGTGGGGTTCATCAGAGAACATACTTGGCAGCATACTCAACCACACTGAAATCCTAAGAGATATGCAAATGTAGATCACCAGAGAGCTCATTTACCTGGAGCAGAATCCATCAGACTCAAAGTAGTAAGAACACTTAAGTCACAATTTGCATAAGCTATTCAAGGCTGAGTGTGACTTGCATTGAGTGCAATGCTCCAAAGAACTTCAGCCTTACTTCCTTACACAAGATTTTTCTGAGTCTCAATATCAGGAATCCCATTAGCCTCATGAGAAAGCACAAAGGAGGAAAAAAAAAAGAGAGAGAGAGCCCTGGTGACTGACAAGTATAATGGGAACATAAACATTTTAAGCATTTCCTGAACATTCTCTATATCAAAGGCCCTCTCAGCTTGGGGGAAGTGAAAAGTCTTTCTGAACATAATCTTCTGTGTGGAGACAGCAGTTCACCAACCTCTAGCTGTTTCTAGGTTTGCTGCCTCGCCTAAGGGAAGGGTTAGCTAACAAACATGGTGAGAACCATAGCCCAGAAATACAAGGCAATTAAATAACTCAGATTTAAGCTTAAGGTTGTAGAAACTCCCCTCTGCTCATTCTTTCTGACCATATCAACAGGATACCATTTTAATAACAAAGCTTTAAGTTCAAAACTATTTAAAGAGTTCTTAGGGAAAACTAAAGTATAAAAGGAAAAGCAAGAGGAATTAAAGACTTGCATCAAGAGCTAGAGTGAGCATAATTGCAATCCAATTTATAATAAGATTAACGTAAAAAACTTATAAGAAAGTTCTTCCTGTTTCAGTTCCATTAGAGAAATATAATGTTGGACTTTAAACAAAAAAATGTGGAATGTAAGTCAACAAGCAAACAAAAAATAGAAGAAATAGACATGCACACAATCGAGAGAATATCACAGTTGGAGTGGTTTAATGAGCTTGATCAATCATTGCTGTTGATGACTTCCAAATACTCAGTTTGAATCTCATATCTTCATGTGACTCAGTTTCTCTGCAAGGATGTGCTAACGAGCTCAAAATGAAGCTCTCAGTGACAATCTCTGAAGGCCCATAATCCCCTTAATTTCTTTACTTTGTTAAATGGCACAACCACTCATCATATTAATGCAAAAGATGCAGGAGTGGTGATGGTAGGTCTTTTTTTTTGTTCTCCACATTTTCCAGGTTCTTCAATATTTTCAAGTGAAAATATTGAGTAGTAAAGAGGCTCAGACTGAGTGAAAGTAGAAAAGTTCATTGAAAAGTAGAAGAGAAGGAAAAGGAACTCCCCAGGTGGAGAGGAACTTCCATAGAAGGGAGTTTTTATGCTCCTTGCATTTCTTATCAATTGGCAGGTGTTTTCAAAAGAAAAAAGAAAGTCACAGAGCTGTCCAGCTGGTCAAAATCTCTAGTGACATTGCCCATTATCATAGTCTCCCTGTCAGCCTGCGCTTCAGGACAGAATTTTATCATCCTGGAAAACTCCAGGTCCTTGGAGATGAAAAGTGTGCTAGATTGGTGATGGAACAGCTGGCAGAGGAGACTGTGCCCAAGGGAAACTGGGCTTCCTCTTCCTATACCCCACACCATATGCATAAATTGGTTTCTTGATATCTTAACTTGCACCTCAAATCAACCTGAATATGGCAGATCTTTCTTCAATAAACGTTCTAAATTCATGTACATTTTTAGAGTCTCTTATTTTTCTCATAGTATTTTTATCATGTTAAGTGAACTTTATTTTTAAAAGTCATGGAATAATTATTTTTTTAATAAAAGAATAACAGAAACAGTTGGCAAAGACCCCCATGACCCTGCTGTAGTTGGGGTGTTGTGCCCAGGCAGATCAGAACTGATAATGTCTGCATGAGCTCCTGCCCATGTGGACATTAAGTCCTGCCAGCCTCACTAATGCAGCCATCCAGTGGCACCTGCCACCTGCTTCATCCACTCAGCATGAGAACTGGTCCCTTTTAGTCACATTTTTGAGGAACTGGGTTTGAGGGTGAATTGAAATTATGTTCTACTCAGAAAATGAAGATGTTCTTCCAAATTTCCTCTTTGGTTCCAGAAACCAGTAAAGATTTTGTCACAGAAAAGATTTTCGGGAAGATACAGTAAAGAAAAAAAAAAGTTTTAAAGGAGAATGACTTGCTTTTCCAGGAAAGGGATTTTTGCACCCTTCAAAAAAGGCATTGGAGGCTCTGTACAGCATTGGAATGGAATACTGTACAGAGAGTGAAAGGAATGACACTGGATTTGACAAGTGGATGACTCCATAATTGGAGAGCCTTGACCAGCCTTTGGAGCCGGTTATTGATGGCTTCTTACCGAGGTGTTTTAGCTTGGATTAAAGGTCTCTGCTGAAGAGGTGTTATTTTTCTCAGTTGTATCTAGGCAACTTTCCTGTCTTGAGTGATCTCTGAACGAGGTCCTCGGATGGTAGTATGACGACTTTCAGAATAGATCTTGTTTCTCCAAATCATTCTTCCTTTCTTTTAAAATACTGACTTTTAATCTCTGTAAAACTTGCTTAATTTTAATGGTCCCCTGAAATTTATTCCAAGGTGTTCACTTATTGACTATTTCACTCTGTTCTATCATCATCATTTTTCAAAAATGTCACATTTACCAACATTAATATATATTGACATGTTAAATAAAATCCATATTTTAGTCATTTTTTAAACAGTGCCATGATGTCATCTTAGTATCACTTTGGCTCTGACAGTTTTCAGACTAAAAGAATCTAGTTACACTCTAAAGAAATGTCACATCAACATGATTTAAAGGGCTTTACACCACACATAATAAATTATATGACATTCTGACAGGAAATTAAATTCACCATGTCAGTTAGAAGAAATTCAGAACAATTAAAATGGGTAAAAGTATTTGAGCAATAATAATATTTATTTCGGAAACCCATCTTCCTTCATCATAAAATACTTTTGTTTGCACATGATATTGCAAAATAATTCTTCAGTCTTCATTGTTGTAGTTGTATAGTTCATCTATTACAATCTTTTAAACTGAAAGCAAGTAGTGTTCTTAAGTGGAGGATTTTACCCTGAGAAAATAATGTACGTATAATTTTTGTTTTGATCTTTTACTATCCCTTTGTCTGTGCCTTTACATGCTGAACTACAATAAAAAAAAAGATACAAAAATTTATAGAAGACACGTTGTAGATTTTACAGCAATAAAGTCAATTTGATTCTGGGTCTCTTAAAATTTTATGAAACATAGATTGTATAGTTCCTCTTAGTTCTATGAGATTTCATTTTATTAGTAAATGGATTTATGTAATTCTAAGCTACACTTATTTTGGATTATTTTTCTCATTATATATGGTGTTACTTAATGAAATTTCATGGAGGCAACACAGACAGATTTCTTTACATTGCTATGACATTTGGGGACTACTTTTCAAAACTATGTAAGTCTCACTCCACCACCGAATTTCTAGTGACATCACACGATTGAAAAAGCTAAAGCTTTTTCTTCCACATCCTTTAGCTTGTCCTCTGCTAGTCACACTAGAAACCTAGTATTTTCGGTTTTTTTGTTTCACAATATAAGATTTTTCTTCTGCTTTATACTCTACTAGCTCTGGCTACTTGTGTTTCAAAGTCCATAATTATTATATACTACCTGACTTTTCTCACCTCAAGTTCTAGACATATTAAATTAAAAGTAAATTTTTACTTTGTGTAGCTGAATATAATTTGGGTTGATTCCAGCTTAGGATATTATAGAAATGTTCTTGTTAATTTAGGGTTGAAAATATGGCTAAAATTATTTTCTACTTGTAGTATCACTGAATCATATGTTATTTTATGTTTTTAAAGAAACTTTAATGAGTGTCGGTTTATATTCTCAACAACATTGGCCGATTTCCTTTTTTTCCAAATGCTTTTATAAGTTGCCTCTTTGATAATAAATATATATGTATGTATATATATATTTATCACAAGTATGGAATGATGCATCATTTTACTTTTTTATTTTAATTTTGCTAGTAGTAGTAAACTTGGACATGCTTTTAATGTATATGCCACCAGAGCGATAGCATAGTGGGTAGGGCGTTTGCCTTGCATGAGGCAGACATGAGTTCTATTCCTCCACCGTTCTCTGAGAGTCCAGCAAGCTTCCTAGAGTATTCTGCCCCCACGGCAAACCTGGCAAGCTCTCTGTGATGTATTCAATATGCCAAATACAGTAACAGCAAGTCTCACAATGGAGATGTTACTGGTGCCTGCTCGAGCAAATCCATGAACAACGGGAGGGAGGACAGTGCTGTACAGTGCTATATTCCTTCTTTCAAATGTCTATTTTGCTCTTTTGCCCATTTTTGATTGGGTTCATTGCATTTATTGTTTTAGAGCTGTGTGAGTTCTTTATATTTTGGATAGTACCTCATTGTTAGATTGTAAGATCTGAAAATAGATTTGCCCAATTAGAAACAATTTTGTTTTGTATCAGCTTAATTTATTGTGTAAAATCTTTTTAACTTCACACAGTTTTATATGTTTTGTTTATCTCCATTGATATTGTTGTTGAGTCTCTAACACAATACTGGAGTATTTATTTTACTTTAGGTCTTAGAGGTTCTTAATTTTTGCATATGCTGATAAATATGTAAATAGACATCCAATTTTATGCATGAGTGTCTGTGAGGGTCTTATATGGTTTGCACACCAACATTTATTGAAGTCTTTTTTTTAATATTTGATTATCTTTGTCAAAAGTTTGATTTTTGTATAGAAAAATAGATTGACGTAAACATATGAGTGCGTTTCAATGCTCTTTTATTACATAATACTCCAATACATTAATCTCTGTATTTTGTTGTAATATACCGTTTTGATTATTATTGCTTAGAAATAAAGTTAAAATTCAGAAGCATGATGCCTCCATTTTTCTTGTTTGCAAGGATTTTCTGACTATTCCTCGTATTTTGTCTTTCCATGCTATATTTCTAAGAAAGTATATTTATTTTGTGTAGGGTTCTTTGCCTTGCATTTAGTTGACCTGGTTTCAAAGCCTGGTACCATGTGTGGTACTCCAAGTTTCACAAGATGTGATCCCTGAGAAGAAATAAGCACTGAACACTGATAAATATGAACCCCAAATACATTAATAAAATTTAGCACCTTTTCATTTGAAGATTTTCCTTAAGATAAATTCTATTAATATTTTTGAATATAAAATTACAATGATCCAAAAATGCAAGTCCAGAATTTCTTTTTATTTATCTCTAACATGTTGGACCAAATATAAAAAATATACTTCTTCGTTATTTAAAAATTTTGAAACTATTTTAACTTTTATTCTTCTGAAAAATTGCATGTTTTTATTTTTATTTTATTTTAATTGATAATTCTATCTATAAAGTTATGCATATTATTTGCTTTGATTGATTTTTATCATTTCAAGGCCTTTTTTATAAAAAATATATAAAACTTCACAAAATACTATAAGCAAATTATAAAAAAATTTTGATGCAAACACCCATTCCAACAATAACATATAAATAAAAAGAACAGTGCCCTTGTGTCGATGACTACTAATGATGACTAATAATATATAGAACACTCATTTAGATCAAGATGGGATGATAGAAAAAAGTTAATTTCTAATATCCATGTCATCATTATAAAGGTATATCTTTCTTTGTTGTTCTGGGGAATCTTGCTCCTGACAAATCAAAGAATAAGAAATTCCAATTTACTTTCTACTGGTATTTATATATCTATATTATTATATCAATCTATATCTTAATTTTTGGGTTTATTTATTAACTATACTAAAAACTCAGTTTTAAATCATTAAATACTATTGATATGTCCTAGTATATGTGAGATTTTTATTTTTAAGGAAGCTCTTTAATAATTTCAAGCCAAATTTCATAAAAATATTAGAAATATAAAACAGAACTCACATAAATGAATGAAAATCAAGCAATGTTTCTTCATAGAGAAAAACCAACAAGAATACAAAATATTTATCATTTGAAGCTATGAGTTACATTTTATCATTGCATATGCATTTGTGCTGTTTATTTACTAAAAACAAATATTTTAATGTATAAAAGCACAGCAATTAGTGTAAAGTTAGCTTTCTTTATATGAAAAATGTAATAAAGAAAATATACCTTATATATTAAATTCTTAAAGTATTATTTCTTTATTGCAAATCACTGTGAGAGGAAATAAGGAATAATAAACTTAGAACAAAATTATATCAAAAAGCATCAATTAATTATATTACAAATGGTAAAATATTTTATGTGAATTTTATTTAGTTTCTATCTTCATTGTCTACGTACCAACATTCAATTATAATGAAGGAGAAATTGAGAAGTTCTACAAGGAGCTAGAGAAGTTCTAAAAAGAAGACCCCACCAACTACAAGAACATTGTCAATGATTTTAATGCCAAGATAGGACCGAGAAGATCAGCCGAAAAACTCCACATTGGAACCCATGGCCTAAAATGGAATGAACAGGGTGAGAGACTATTTAAGTTCATCATGTCGACCAAGACCATCCATGGTAATTAACAGTTCCAGAAGGCTGAATCTAAACGTTGAGCTTGGAAGTCTCCCGGTGGATAGTTCCACAACAAAATTGACCACATAATATTCAATTGACAGACTTGCCTGACCTTTTATGTCGCTGTTGTCCCAAAATTCCAAACGGGATCGAACCACTTTCTCCTTCGTGCAAAATTCTACTTCACAGAGTGGGGAGAAAGGGCTGCAAAGTTTAAGAAGAGAACTCGCAGAATGACCACCAACTGGGAGCTCTTTGGCACTATTGAGGCAATGTGGAAGATGCCATCATTGACAACATTGACAAGGAATATGATCGACTGATTCAGCACCTCCATGATTGTGCGAGGAATGCCAAGAGAGAGATAGCCACAAAAAAAAGGTCTGTCTTTGAAAACTCTTGAGCTTATTTGCCAATGTTGCCTGCCACAAGCCTCAAGCAAACACAAGTGAACGTCTGAGCTTGCAAAGCAGTGCAGAGAAGCGATAAAGAAAGACCTCAAAGAGAGAAGAGCAGCAGTGCTAGCAGACATGGCAGAAGCTGGGGAAAGTATTTGCAATGCCTGCCTGTCCTTCGCCAACTACAAGACAAAGACAACTGCCCTCCGACGTCCTCGTGGATATATCACATATTCCAGAAGGGCAATGGAGAAAATTATTAATGACTTCTATTCACATCTCTCTAATAACCACATCCACCTTCCAACATACCAAATTCTGCAGGATGAATATGTCATTGCCAACGTTCTCCCTTCTGAAATCCAACACGCCGTTCCTTTGGTAAAGAAGCTAACACAACCTGGCCCATACAAGGTCAGATGCGACAACTGAAGAATCTGCCGTCAGTACTCATCAACACACTGGCTCGGATCTTCACATGCTACCTGTCTGAATGCAAGGTTCCGTCCCAATGGGAAACCAGCAGGTCTATACTATTGTACAAGAAGTGAGACATCCACGACATTGGCAACTATCGCCTGATCTGCCTTTTTTCTGTCGTCTACAAGCTGTTCACTCGAGTCATCCTGAATAGCATTGGCAGAACAATAGATGAAGGACAACCATGAGAGCAAACTGGTTTCCCAAAAGGATTCAGCACGATCAACCATATCCACATGATAACCAAGCTCATTGAGTTTTCTCGGGAGTTGAAGATGCTGCTCTGCCTAACGTTCATTGAATTAAAGAAGGCCTTTGATTCTGTTGAGATGGAAACAGTCATTGAAGCCCTAGCCAATCAGGGTATTCAAACTCAATACATCAGGATCCTAAATGAGCTCTATTACGGATTCACTACCAGGATCTCACCATTCTACAAAGAAGTGATCATCCCTATCAAGAGAGGGGTTCGGCAGGGTGATACCATTTCAGCAAAACTCTTCAGTGTCACCCTCGAGAATTTTATGAGATGACTAGAATGGGAAGGAATGGGAGTGAAGTTAGATGGTCAGCAACTACACCACCTCTGCTTTGCTGATGACATTGTTCTATAACACCAAACCTTAGCCAAGCGGCACAAATGCTGGCTGACTTCAACTGTGAATGTGGAAAGGTCGGAGTAGAGCTGAATCTCACACAGAGAATGTTTATGAAAAAGAGTCTCGTTCTTGATGCTCCATTCTCTCTCAATGGAATGAACATCTACCAATACAACAGTTATGTATATCTAGGTCAAGAAGTCAACGCGACAAATGACCTGGCACCTGAGATGCACAGTAGGAAGCGAGTGGCTTGGGACACCTTCATTTCATTTTTTCATTTTTCATTTCATCATCCTGTTAATCATCGATTGCCTCAAGCAGGCCCCAGTAACGTCTCTTTCATCCTAGCCCTGAGATTATATTCACGGCTCTTTAGGAGAATGAGACCCATCATTGTTACTGGTATTTGGCATATTTGGTACGCCACGGGGAGTTTGCCAGACTGCCCTGTAGGCAGGCTACATTCGATAGCCTGCAAGTTTGTCCAAAGTAGGAATGAGATAATAAGATGTCATAATAAAAAATTCTGACAAGATGTTGCGCGGCCGCGTTTGCGGCCGCGGTTCCGGGATCTGGATTTTATAGTCTCTGAGTCTTGGCCGCTGATGGGATTACACGTCAGGGACACCTTCAAGAGTATCTCAGAAATAGCTAAGAGAACAAATAGCCTCCGGCTCTGGGCATATCTCTTCAATTCCACTGTTCTTCCTGCATTAACATACACCTCAGAGATCTGGGCCCTACAAAATCAGGATGAGAATGCTATTTGGGTCTCCCGAAGAGGAATTTAAAGAGCTCTGCTTGGAGTATCATGCTTTACTCAAATGAGAGAAAGAATCCTAAGTTTCGACCTCCTTTGACGGTCAAGAATCAGGGACGCTGTCTTCTTTGCCAACATGTCAAAAATCAGATGGGCTGGACACGTAATGAGATTTGGATACCACCACTAGACTAGAGTCATTACCAACTGGATTCCACAGGACATCAAAAGATCGTGGCCGCCCACCTACAAGATGGTCAGACTTCTTCATCAAGACCCTGAATGATCGTTTCAAGGCTCTTCATGTTCCTAGGATGAGCAGATGCCATTGGGCTACACTAGCACATGACAGGGATGAATGGAGACATTACTGGTACCCGCTTGATCAAATCGATGAGTAAAGGGGATGTCAAGTTATCAAGTGTATTTAACGAGTATGTGCACAAATAAATATTTTTCACAGGGGAGTGAAGCAAGAATAAATCTATAAAGATTATAAAAATTTAGCTTTAAAATTCAGAACAGCTGAAAATTAAAATAGATCTGTTCTCTCAAGAATTAAACAAAATTGGACTTGGAGTAATTGTGCAGTGCAATTTGCCTTGCACAGAGCCAACATTCATTGGCCTTGGCATCTCATGTAGTACCAAAGGCCAGCTGAAAATGATCCTTGAGTACAGAGTTCTGACTAAGTTTTGAATACCACTGGGTGCAGCTCCCAAACAACTAAACAAAATTTACAGTAGAACTGTCCTCCCATTGTTCATCGGTTTGCTTGAGCGGGTACCAGTAATATCTCCATTGTGAGACTTGTTGTTACTATTTTTGACATATTGAATTCGCCGTGGGGAGCTTGCCAGGCTCTACTGTGCATGCAGGATACTCTCAGTAGCTTGCCATGCTCTCCAAGAGCAGTGGAGGAATCAAACCCGTGTCGGCTGTGAGCAAGACAAATGCCCTACTTGCTGTTAAAGCATTAGTTAAAAAAATTCCATAGAGTATAAATGTTCCAATTAATCATGACGTTCAAAATTGACATAATATTTATGTTGTACATATATATGTCTACATATACTTAGTATATAAGTTATAACATTCAGTAGGTAAATTAATATGCATTGTCCCTTCCAAAGATGCAGGAACAAACATCAAATATAAAATTGCTTTATATATTAATATGATGCTAAGAATTCATTCCAAAAATAACAAAAAGCCAGAGCTTTATCAAGAGTTTTATTATTATCAAAAGATCTCAGAAATTCAATTATCACTGTTATTGACAGAGTCAAGGGCCTAATCCTCTACCTTTTGGATACCTCTACCTCTGCCTGAGTCTGTCAATATACTGAGTTTGGGTTTCTAATTTTCCCCAAGAACAAATACAAATTCAAACTAATATCATATAATTGATGTACAAACATCAAAGTTAAAGTAACTATAATAATAAGTCAAAAAATCTAACCATCACAAACATTATTTATAGTTTTATAATCAATCAGTTCTGTCTCTCACCATACACAGACCTCCAAAAAGTAAAAAATCAGAACACACAGTAAAAATTGAATCAAATAAGAAAAACCAAAGAAAATCATTTTCAACAGGCCATGACACTCTTGATGTTTCCACTTCTGTAATAACAATCTTGCCAAAAATTCAAAATATTAAAATTCAAAACATTAGATGTATTGATTCAAAATTGAATACAATAAATATAAAAATTAGTTATTTTCTATGCAGCAATTTGTTATCAATATACTTTTATTTTATAAGATACAGTGATTTTAAGGAAGGGAAATTTCTAAGGGCTTGATGGAAAGTTTACATATTTAATTAAAAAAAGCCACAAAGACTTGCATATAAATGTATACATGTTTAGTTTTAACGAATTGCCTGTAGTGTGTATATACAAAATAGAAGTATGTTTATGAGAATAAAATTATCATGCAACAGGTTGTTTTAGTAAAAGGTGAAAGATGTGCATGTTCTGGAGTGAAGGCAGAATATACAACAGGATACTTCAGATATATGTATTCTTAAGTCCCTTATTCCACTGACACAAAGAGGGTCAATCAATAAGGTGATGGGTAGCATAAGAGACTGCTAGCAACAAACATCAAAATGGAAGGTGAGAGACTCAGTCCTAAAGGAACTTCTTGCCCACAAGAGAATAAGAATCATTTTTTAAGAAAATAAAGAGGTGTCATACTTCAGAAGGGGCAGGCTGCATACTGCTGGACAACAATGTAGTAAGAAATTCCCCTGTGGTGTTGTCCTTTGAGGTATCTGCAAATATAAGAGAAAACTTAAGATAAAGTCTGTGTGTTAGCTCACTTGTAATAAATTGTTGAATAAAGAACAAGATAAAGGAAAAGTTCTTTTTCCTGCATGTTTTCTTTTTAGATCTTTGTGGAAAAGAGTAGTGACCCAGACCTAGTTATGTTATGCCAAGTATGGTCACTGTGGGACATATACACTAGAAGAGACATACAAGGTAATTTTGATTTTGTTTCCAAAGCACAGAGATAGAAGATATAGACATAGATAGGAATATATATATGTATACATTATATACATATGTATGTACATATGCATTTAATTTGCTTGCTATAATTATGATCTGGCATCTTAAATTAATATCTTCATGTAAGAGTTCAAAAACCACCATCAGAGTCTGCATTTAACACCTATATTTTGGGTTAATACCAGGTTTATTGAGATTTTCAAATGAATATGGGTTGCTGGTTCTGCTAAAAGACTGCCTCATTTGCCTGTTTAATATGCTATAAAACTGTAAGTTATAAAAATGCTTCATTTTTATTGTTGGAACTATCAAGTCAATTCTAATTTCTGAAGTATCATCATTTCTGGTATTTCAAAGATTCATTGATAAGTTTCTGAATAATTTATTCATGGAATAAAGTGATATTTCTTTCTGTATTTATGTAAACAAAATATTTTCTTCAGAAATTACAATGTTTTTAAAGGTTTGCATATTCTGGTCATATCAGGCAAAGACTAAAGAACACATTTTAATTGTAATGATAAAAATATGTGGTTTATTGATTTACTGCAGATCATCATTGAAATAAGATTTTATTTTTAAGTCCTGAAGTCTGAAACGAGGCAACAACTGACTCAACCAAAATATTCATCAATTTGCACGAGCGGGCCAGTAATGTCTCCATTGTGAGACTTCTTGTTACTGTGTTTGGCATATTGAATACTCTTGGCAGCTTGCAAGGCTCTCGAGAGGGGTGGAGGAATCGAACCTGGCTCGGCAGGGCTGGCTGCATGCAAGGCAAATGCCCTACCGCTGTGCTATCACTCCAGCCCACCCAAAATATTAACAATATTAAATTAATTTACAGTAGTTCACTTAGTCTAAAATAGAAAGTTTTGAATTCTCCCCATTTTTTGATGTGGTTGTATGAGATTTTTTCTTGTAAAGTGCTATCAGTGCCTTATATATCTTGGATACTGACCCCTTATCAAGATAAATGGAACTCTGAGACCTTGGACTCCAGGCTCAATGGACCGGGGACAGAGATCCTCTGTTTGCTCCCACCAACCACAGGTGACAAAGAGATTAAAAAGTGGAGCCCCACCCTACCCTGCCCTGTATTCTTCCACCAACCACCAGGAACCCAGGGATTATATTAAGCACAGAAGACCCACCCTACTGGTACCAGATAAATACCTCACCAGCAGAACTACACTACCTCCACTACCTCCAGTACCCAGCCGCCACCATGCTCCAGGCCGCTTTCTGGACCAAAGCAGCCACACAACACATCATAAGACACTTAATACCCATCTTCCAGGATTGCCACACCATATTTGATAGGGCGCAAATATGGTTTGAACCATGGGAACAACTACAAGGGCAATTAGAGGCCGCCTCAAAGCCTCTATCCCTCTCGGAGAGCTTGGCAAGCTACCAAGAGTATTATGCCTGCATGGCAGAGCCTGGCAAGCTATCTGTTGCGTATTCGATATACCAAAACCAGTAATTACAATAGGTCTCATTCCCCTGATCATGAAGGAGTCACCAATATGGCAGTGTTTAGAAGGATGAGGAAGAAGAGGTTGATAAAATCTCAAGGCCAAACTAGGCTGCCCAAAGAAAAAAAGACAAAAATGATTGAACTTTCAACGCACATACACTGGCATCAGATACACCATCGAGGACCTGATGATACAAGCTCAAAAGATCAAGTACGACATCATTGGTCTAACCTAGACAAGAAGGCATCAATCACAACACGCCATTTTTGACACTGGAGAAGAACTGTTCCTCGAAACATGCGACAAAGGAGGAGTTGGAGGCGTTGATGTCCTTGTTAACACGAACTTGGCCATGAGCATTGATTCGTTTGAATGCCTAACAATCCAAATCAGATAATTACACTTTAATAGATGTGGCTCACTGCCAGCGTTTCTATCTTAGTTGTCTACGCACCAAAATCCAATTATGATAAAGGAGAAATTGAGAAGTTCTACATGGAGCTGGAGAAGTTCTATAAAGAAGACCACACCTTCTACAGCATCATTGTCGGTGATTTTAATGCCAAGATAGGACCGAGAAGATCAGCCCAAGAACTCCACATCGGGACCCATGGCCTACAATGGAACAAACAGAATGAGAGACTGTCTGAGTTCATCATATTGATCAACACCATCCATGGTAACTCACAGTTATAGAAGGCAGAATCTAAATGTTGGACATGGGAGTCTCCTGGTGGATGGTTCCACAACAAAATTGACCACATCATATTCAATCAATGGTCTTGCCTGACCTAGTCGCTGTTCTCCCAAAATTCTAAATGGGATTGGATCACCTTCTGCCTCATGCATAATTCTACTTCACAAAGCAGGGGGAAAAGGCTGCAAAGTTTAACAAAAGAACTCTCAGAATGCCCACCAACTGTGAGCTCTTTGGCACTATTGAAGCAACATGGGAAGATGCCATCCTTGACAACACTGACGAGGAATACGATCAACTGATTCAGCACCTCCATGATTGTGTGAGGAATGCCAAGAGAGAGATAGCCACAAAAAAATGCCTGTCTTCAAAAACTCTTGAGCTTTTTCGTCAACATGGTTTGGCACATGCCTCAGGCAACCACAAGCGAATGTCCAACCTTGCAAAGCAGTGAAGAGATGTGATAAAGGAAGACCTCAAAGAGAGAAGAGAAGCAGTGCTGATAGATGTGGCAGAAGCTGGGAAAAGCATTCGCAATACCTGCCTGTCCTTCGCCAACTACAAGACCAACTTGACTGCCCTCTGACATCCTGATGGATCTATAACATCATCCAGAAGGACAATGGAGAAGATTATCCATGACTTGTACTCAAATCTCTTTGACAGTCTCGTCCACATGCCAACATAGCAAATTCCACAGGATGTGTATGTCGTTCCCAACATTCTCCCTTCTGAAATTTGACACGTCATTTGTTGGTAAAGAAATGAACAGCACCTGGCCAGACAAGGTTAGATGTGAACACCTGCAGAACCTGCCGTCAGTACTCACCAATACACTGGCTTGGCTCTTCACGTGCTACCTGTCTGAACACAAGTTCCGTCCCAATGGAAAACCAACAGGACTGTACTACTGTACAAGAAGGGAGACATCCACTGGCAACTATTGCCCGATCTGCCTGTTTTCTGTCGTCTACAAGCTGTTCACTTGAGTTATCCTGAATAGGATTGGAAGAACACTAGATGAAGGACATCCATGTGAGCAAACTGGTTTCTTAAAAGGATTCAGCACAATCGACCATATCCACATGATAACCAAGCACATTGAGGTTTCTCAGGAGTTCAAGATGCCACTCTGTCTAAAGTTCATCAATTTAAAGAAGGCCTTTGATTCTGTTGAGACTGAAGTGGTCATCAAATCCCTAGCCAAACAGGGCGTTCAAACTCAATACATCAGGATCTTCCATGAGTAGTATTGCGGATTCCCTATCAGGATCTCACCATTCTATAGGGAGGTGATCATTGACGTCAAGAGAGGGGTTTGGCAGGGTGATACCATTTCACCAAAACTCTTCAGTGTCACCCTCGAGAACGTTATGAGATGAATAGAATGGGAAGGAATGGGAGTGAAGATATGGTCAGCAACTACACCATCTCTGCTTTGCTGATGACATTATTTTAATAACAACAAACATTGGCCAAGTGGCACAAATGCTGGCTGACTTGATCTGTGAGTGGGGAAAGGTCAGACTACAGCTGAATCTCACAAAGACAATGTTTATGAGAAAACAGTCTCATTCCTGACATTCCATTTGCTCTCAATGGAACAACTATCTCCGAATCCAACAGTTATGTGTACCTAAGTCAAGAAGTCAACATGACAAATGACCTGGCACCTCAGTTGCGCAGAAGGAAAAGAGCAGCTTGGAATGCCTTCAAGGGCATTGAAGAAATAGCTTAGAGGATGAAGAACCTTCGGATCCAGGCACATCTCCTCTATTCCACTGTTCTTCCTGCATTAACATACGCCTCAGAGACCTGGACCCTACGCAAACAGGATGAGAATGCTATTTTGGTCTCCCAAAGAGGAATTGAAAGAGCTAGGCTTGGAGTACCACGTTTCACTCAAATGAGAGAAAGAATCCAGATTTCCGACCTCCATCGATAATCATGAATCAGGGATGCTGTCTAGTTCGTCAAGTGTCTAAAATCAAATGGGCTGGACACCTAATGAGATTTGGGGATGACTGCTGGACTAGAGCCGTTGCCGTCTGGATTCCATGGGACATGAAGAGACTGCATGGGCATCCACCTACAAGATGGTTAGACTTCTTCATCAAGACCATGAATGATTGGTTTGAGGCTCTTCATGTTCCTACAATGAACAGACACAATTAGGCTACACTAGCATGTGACACGGACGAATTGTGATGTTACTGGTGCCTGCTCGAGCAAATCGATGATTAACGGGAAGTCAAGTGATCAAGTGATCAACCCTTATCAGATTGTAAATAACTTTTCTTATTCTTTGTATCTTGCTGTTTCTTTTCAGGTTCAGAAGCCTATAAGAGGCAGTTTTATATATTTTGACCCATGTATCAGGTTTGGGGGTCAGTGATTTTACCCTACTTCCTTAGTATTTTCATTTCTTAAATTTTATTTATGTAAGTGGATTCTTTCTGAAGTTGTCAACTTTGAAATTCTCAAGATTGAATTAATTCCCCAGTAATATTTCTGGTCAAATTTATTTCATACCTGAAAAGCAGAATTGCAAGGAATATTTCTCCTTAATAAAAGTATCTGATATTCCATACTAGTGTTAAATGTTAATGTCACAGTGAAGAAAATGCTCTAATAGTGAACATTAGAACATTAGTGAACTTGAAAATTCTATCTAAAAAAAAAGGTGTGGAAAAATTTATATAGGTGGTATATTATAAAACAGTAACAATGATGATCCTCGTTTCCCTGACCATGAAAGAGTCCCTGATATGCCATGTAGCTACACTGGCACGTGACAGGGACAAATGGAGACGTTGCCCGCGCCTAATTTAGCAAATCAATGAACAATGAGATGATAGTGATAGTGTGATAGTGATATTATAAATTAGTGGGAATAAGTACACACAAATATATTTAAAACATAAATAATGAATTTAGAATATTTCATTTATTTTGTGAATGCACATGCAGCTTTCTACCAGCATTAAATATAATTGGTAGTCATTCGGGTTTCTTCTTTTGGAAAGTTTCTGTTCATTTCATCACCCCATTTTTTGATAGGGTTAGATGTTTTCTTCTTGTAGAGTTTAACCAGTGCTTTGTATATCCTTGATATCAACCCTTTATCAGATGGGCATTGGGTAAATATATTTTCCCATTCTGTAGATTGTCTTTGTATTCTGGTTATTGTATCTTTTGAGGTGCAGAAGCTTCTTAATTTAAGATAGTCCCACTTGTTTATCTCTGTTTCCAATTGGTTGGTCAGTAGAGTGTCGTCTTTGAAGATACCATTAGCCTCAATATCATGGAGGAATTTGCCGACCTTGTCTTCAATGTATCTTATGGATTTTGGTCTGATGTTGAGATTTTCAATCCATTTTGATCTGACTTGTGCATGGTGTTAGTTTGAAGTTTAAGCTTACTTTTTTTTTATTAGTGAGACATATGAGGTACAGTTGTAGACTTACAAATTTTTGTGCTTGGGTTTCAATTATACAATGATCAAATGCCCATCCCTCCACCAGTGCCCATTTACCACCACCACGGATTCCAGTGTCCCTTCCACCCCCCATTCCCCCCATCTCACCTTGCCTCTGTGGCAGGGCATTCTCTTTTGTTCTCTCTTATTGGGTGTTGTGGTTTGCAAAAGAGGCAATGGGTAACAATCAGGTTTAGTCTATAGTCTACTTTCCGCATGCTTCTCCCATCCTGGGAGGATCCTCCCAAAACCTTAATTTGGTGTTCCCTTCTCTATCTGAGCTCCCTTTTCCCCTAGCATGTGTGGTTGGCCTCCAAGCCATGGAGTAAAATTCCTGGAACTAACCTTGGCCATTCTTGGGTGTTAGTCTCCTATTTTGTTACTTTATCTTCCCCGATGAATGCAATCTTTCTATGCCTATGCCTTTCTTTCTGAGTCATTTCGCTTAACATGATACTTTCCATGTAGTACCACTTGTATGTAAATTTCATGATTTTATCTTTTCTAACAGTTACATAGTACTCCATTGTGTAAATGTACCAAAGTTTCTTTAACCAGTCATCTGTTCTCGGGCACTCAGGTTTTTTCCAGATTTGGCTACTGTAAAGAGTGCTGCAATGAACAAACAATTGAAGATGTCACTTAGACTATACTGTTTTGCCTCTCTGGGATAAATTCCCAGGAGTGGTAGTGCTGGGTCAAATGGGAGCTCAATTTCTAATTTTTTGAGAATCGAAAAATATGGAACGCTTCACGAATTTGCATATCATCCTTGCGCAGGGGCCATGCTAATCTTCTCTGTATCGTTCAATTTTAGTATATGTGCTGCCGAAGTGAGCACTAAGCCCGCTTTTTTGCATGTGGTTGTCCAGTTATGTCAGCACCATTTGTTGAAGAAACTTTCCTTATTTCACTTCACATTTCTTCCTCCCTTATTAAAGATTAGATGTTCATACATTTGGAGTTGTGTGTAGGGATATTACACCCTTTTCCATTGGTCTGCGGCCCTGGCTTTGTTCCATTACCATGCTGTTTTAATTATTACCGCTTTGTAGTAGAGTTTGAGGTTAGGGAGGGTAATGCCTCCCCACGTTTTTTTCTCAAGAATTGCTTTAGTGGTTTGTGGGAATTTTTTGTTCCATATGAATTTCAGGAGGGCTTGATCTATTTCTTTGAAGAATTTCATGGGTATCCTTATAGGGATTGAATCTGTATAATGCTTTGGGGAGTATTGCCATTTTGACGATGTTGATTCTTCCTATCCATGAGCAGGGGTTATGTTTCCATTTCCTCATGTCCTCTTTTATTTCATGGAGTAGTGTTTTGTAATTTTCATTGCAGAGTTTCTTTACCTCTTTAGTTAGGCTGATTCTGAGGTATTTGATTTTCTGGGACACAATTGTGAACGAGATTGTTTTTTCATGTCACTTTTCACTCTCTCAAAATGAGAAAATGCTCTACATCACTAATCATCAAGGAGATGCAGATCAAAACAACAATGAGATATCATCTCACAACACAGAGACTGGCCCACATCCAAAAGAACAAAAGCAACCAGTGTTGGCGTAGATGTGTCGTGGATGTGGCAAGAAAGGGACACTCTTTCACTGCTGGTGGGAATGCCAACTGATTGAGCCCTTCTGGAAAACAGTATGGACGATTCTCAAAAAATTAGAAATTGAGCTACCATTTGACCCATGACCCAGCAATACCACTCCTGGGAATATGTACCGGAAAGGCAAAAAAGTACAGTCGAAATGACATCTGCACCTCTATGTTCATTGCTGCACTATTCACAAGAGCCAAAATCTGGAAAAATAACTGGAGTGCCCAAGGACAGATGATGGTTAAAGAAATGTTGTTACATCTACACAATGCGGTACTATGCAGCTGTTAGAAAAGATGAAATCATGAAATTTACATACAAGTGGTGCTACATGGAAAGTATCATGCTAAGTGAAATGAGTCAGAAAGAGAGGGACAGACAGAGAAAGATTGCATTCATCTGGGGAATATAAAGTAACAACTTGGGAGACTGACACACAAGAATAGCTAAGATAAGTACCGGAAGGTTCACTTCATGGCTTAGAGGCCAGTCACACATGCTGGTGGAGAAGCCAGCTCAGATAGAGAAGAGAGTACCAAATAAAGAGTGTTGGGAGGATCCTCCCAGGATGAGAGATGCATGCTGAAAGTAGACTATAAACCAAACATGATTTCCACTCAATGCCTCTTTTGCAAACCACAGCACCCAAAAGGAGAGATAGAACAAAAGGGAATGCCCGGCCACAGGGTTGGGGTGGGATGGGGGGGGGGTGAGGAGGTTAGAGGTATTCCGGGAGCATTGGAGGTGGGGAATGGGCACTGTTGGGGGGGTGGGACTCAATAATTGTATAACTTAAACCCAACCACAAAAATCTGTACGTCTACAACTATACCTCATGGTGTTTTATTAATAAAAAATTTAAAAAATAAATATAATTCATAGCTAATATTCTTAAAACTTGAAAATTAGTAATATATTAATTATATCAATATAGCTGAAGATATTTTAAATTGTAAAGAAATATTATTTGACCTCCAAACATTCAAAGTGTTTAGATTTTGATTCTACTTCGAAAAACTTTTTAAACTATGATATTTTATTTAGGTGGAGTACAATAGTGTGATGATAAACTATCTCTAATTTCTACTAAGAAGTTTGTGATCCTTAAAATATATTTTTCTGTGATAGCCTCTCACTATCTATATTGCAAACCATAATGCCCAAAAGTAGAGAGAGTATGGGAAAAATTGTCTGCTATAGAGGCAGGGGGAGATGAAGGATGTGGGTGAGGGGATACTGGGAACATTGGTGGTAGAAAATGAACACTGGTGGAGGGATGGGTGTCTGATCATTGTATGAATTAAACTTAAACATGAGAGCTTTGTAACTGTATCTCATGATGATTCAAAAATAAACAAAAATTAAAAATATAAAAATAAATAAAAATTTAGTAAATGTGCTTTTCACAAGTAATTTAAAAATAGCACTATTATTATTATTACTTGTAATTAGAGATAATGATGCTATTTTTGATGTTTCTGCTTTAGGGTATTGAGTAATATAGTTGAAATAAAAAATCGTTGTCTGATCAGGCAGAGGAGAGAAATTCAGAAACCGTTTATTTTCCTTATGTTAATTCCTCTGAAGATCTTTGTTCTCACTTGAGCATCTCATTAATGGAGAGAACTTCAACAACTTTCCAGGTATCATGTTACTGCATAATGAGTTGAAAAGATATTCCAGGAAACTATAGGATTTGCCATCAGAGTTAATAACCATAAATACAAATTCTCCCTCAAGGGGTTCAAACTAGGTATCCCTGACTTGGTCACCTATGGTTTGTACTACATATATTGTGCTGGGCAGTTTTGCATTGTTGGATTTTGGATTTGGATTGTTGGTGACACGTTCCTGCACAATTGAGAAAAAAATGTCTCTGCTACCAGCTGTTTTACTTTAGAGATTAATAAAAGCTAATTTCCTTTTCTTCTTGTTTCACATTGCCAAGGTTGACACCTGGGTGCAGAGTTAAGTTGTGGTTTCCAAGTCTTGATTTAGCATTAAAAGACAAACTAATATTTTTTAAGCAAAATAGTTTCAATTGAAAAAATTTAGAAATATGATGGGAGACAGAAAGATATATGTTCAAGAGTGGATTAGTAATATAATTCATAATAATCTTACTATGTATGTATTAAATATTTATTTTTGCTGCTTTATTCTAAAAATGAGTTTTCATTGCAAATGTATTTCATTTGAATCAATAAGACAGTATAAAATAGAGTGTGGATTAAATTTAAATAACAGAAATAATGTGTTTCAGAATATTACATTTTATATTTTTCATTTTATTTAGAGAAGCAGTGAGTCCTAAAAAATTAATAGTTTCTTTTTGGAAGGTAAAGGTAAAGGCCCTCCCGTTGATCGTCGATTTGCTCGAGCGGGCCCAGTAACGTCTCCATTGGAGACTTTGTTGTTACTGTGTCTGGCATATCGAATACTCTCGGTAGCTTGCCGGGCTCTCCGAGAGCGGCGGAGGAATCGAACTCGGGTCGGCCATGTTGGCCGCGTGTAAGGCGAACGCCCTACCCGCTGTGCTATACACTACATTAAATACATCACACATTATATACTGATTTTAAGGTTAATTCACATTTGAAAAGAAAAAAAATTAGAATACAGTATTTCTGGATGTTCCAAATTGTGTATGAATCTTTATGCTAGATTTTTGGATTTTGATGATATTAAGTATGTGCATACTAAAGTTGGAAAACTACTTCCTTGAAAAACCCTTTATTATTTTTTCTCATGCTAAAATGATTATTGTTTATAAAATCTACTGCATTTGGCAAAATGGAGCCAATTTCTTCACTTCATTGTACACTAAAGATACATTTCATCTCATCCCTTAGAATTACAAAACAAAAAAATATTCTGAAAATAGTAATTATTAATTGTTAGAAGTACTTTCAGTTAATCTTTTAGTTTACATTAGATTTCATATTTTTGGGACCGAACTATAGTACAATGGGGTAGGGTGTCTGCCTTGCATGTGGCTGACCTGGGTTCCATCCCCAGCATCCTGTATAATCCCCTAAGCACTGCCAGGTGTAATTTCTAAGTGCAGAGCCAGGAGTAACTCCTGATCATCACCAGGTGTGACCAAAAACCAAAAATCAAAAAACAAAGAAAGAGGATTTCTTATTTCAAGAAACATGTTCACAAAATAAAGATTGAAAAACTCATATTCTCCCAATATCAAATTTCTAGCTGGAATTGATTTAATGTTTTACTTATTTTTTTAAATTGTCCTTACCCTTCCAAAGTTAACTGAGTTTGAACATTTGTTCAATTTTATAACAAACTTACTAACTCACTTACAAAATTTTATCCTTGAAATATTTAATAATTTAGAAGCACTTGCTTATTAATGATATTGAATCTTAGTAATTTATAGAAACAACAGTATAGATCCCAGGATAAATGACAATAGTTGTAAATCACTGGAATCAGTGATATATGTGGAGGCATCCAATAAAACGTTCGTGTTCAAACAATAATGTGTCCTTGTGTGTGTGATGATATATCTATATATCTATTGAATCAGGTGTTCTATAAATTTAAAAATATCTATTAGAGTTATATTGTTGTTACTATTTCAGATTTCCAAAGATTTGGATATGTTTAATAAAATGCAAATATTCAATGATTTTTATCTGCAGAATTCTACTGAGGGTTTTTTGGTAGACAATGGGGTGATATATTATGAGAACGTTTTCTTGAGTGGAGAATCGGGGTAAAAAAAATAAGAAAATCAGCAATGGCATATTTTATTGATTTAGTTTTCTTTCAGCAATTCCATACTCCAACTACATTCAAATAAAAATGCACATCAGAAGTTCTAGAACTATAATATCTTCTCATATAATTATGTTAGTCTCTGAGAGAAGAGATGTCATGATATAAAAGATGTTCAATTTGATTAAAAACATAATTACATGTTTGCAAAGCTATTGGATACAAATGAATGAGGTTTAGTTTATTGCAGTGGTGTTTAACTGAAACAAGTAAATAATGACATTTATTTTTTGGTGGCATTCCTGACAGTTGAGGGCTTGCTCCTGCTCTGTGCTCAGGGATCACGCCAGGCAGAATAATGAAATTCATTATAAAATATAACTCTAGAGATAGAGTCGATTACACCTATTTTAAAAATGCTAGTAGCCCAGGTCAGGAGACAGTATAGTGTTTGGGATGTACATCTAGCAGGTGTCCAACACAGATTTGATAAACACCACGTGGACTACTAAATTGTACCATGTATAAATCCGAGGCTACACATGTATAGCAACACATTTTTTTAAAATGTGAAAGTTAAGTAAGAAGTTTCAGATAAGTATGGACCACAGTAGGATGCCCAGGTATTGTTATCACTTTGCACTCTTATCTCTGAGATAATAGATTCTGCACCAGACCTTAGTCTTTGAGAGACTAAGAGATAATGGAATGGGTAATACCTGTGGCTAATGTCCAAATAGATAACTAGAAGGGTTCAAGAATAAATAGATGATCAAAACCGTCTCCCAAAAGCCAGAATACTCTGTAATCCTTGAATTTTCTGTAGTATTTTTGTTACTCAATAAATAGCACAGAGATTCATTTTTTTCTATTAAAAAAAGCACACACACACACACACACACACACACACACAAATGAGCCATTTTTAACTTAATCCTATGCTAAGTTCCTCTCCTGCTGGGGACTTTTCCTTTTCCTCATACTTTATAATAAAACTTCCTATTTCCAACTCTGATATGATTATTTTTGATACTCAATATTTTCAGTCACAGGACCTGGAAACTATGGACCATCACAAAGACCCATTATCATGGTCCCTTTGATACTATTAACCAAACACAAACCAGAATCAGTAGTAAGTACTTTTTACTTCTGAGACAACAGACCCTCTATGATATGACTCTATGATATGCCAAATTATATTGTTTCAAAATCTTGTGTAAAAAACACCAAAGTTTAACTGTCACTGCTTGTGCAGGAAGATTATATAAAAAGCAAAAGCAAAAAAAAAAAACCCACAAAATTATGCTTAAATGTCACGACCTAGTACATATTTATTTTGCTATAATATTCATAAATAGTTAAATGTAGCGATAAGTCATATAGATTCTTTTATAGGAGTTTTATTCATTGCTAACTCTATATTTCTGAATTCCTTGAATATATACATAGGTATAATTTTGGTGCAAAGTTAGTTTCTGTCTCCCAAGATTTTTTTCTTTTCTTCATCCAGTGAATGATTTATATTCAGCCTTAAAAATATTATAGATTAGGGGCTGGAGAGATAGCACAGCAGCTAGGGTGTTTGCCTTGCACGTGGCCAACCCGGGTTCGATTCCCAGCACCCCATATGGTCTCCTGAGAACCGCCAGGAGTAACCCCTGAGTGCAGAGCCAGGAGTAACCCCTGTGCATAGCCAGGTGTGACCCAAAAAGCCAAAAAAAGTATTCTAGATTATTATATCAATACACACAAATTTGAACTCTGTGTAGCAGGAAATTAAGAAAGTATCTTTTTAATTTGTTTTTCCTTTAAGTAATATTTTCTAAAGAACTATAGATAAAATGTTTTTTCCTGAAAATACACCTGGAAATGTTTTAAATTTTATCCAGTTCAAAAATAGAGTAGCGCTTTTTTTTTTCTTTTTCAGGAAGAATCCATGGGGATTCTCTTTCAACACATAGCAGCTTTTGACCCCATGTGACTTATTCCCTGGAGTGAGTAATTGCACTCTGAAATAGGGAATAAGGAATGGCCTTCACAGCTTGAAATTCTGAGAGAAACCAGAGATTTGAATGACTGTACTATCACTCTCTCTTGATTCTTTTCATTTTTTTCTTTCTGCATGACTGTGATTCTTCTGTTGTGAGCTACACCCAGGTGTATTTGATGTCCCACTTCTCATTCTTTACTTGACTACATATCAAATCTATCTTGAAATTAGGCAGTAGAACATATTTCTGTTCATAAATATTGATAGCATTTAGCCTAGACTTCTGTTGTATTGTGGCTTATACAAATAGATATATATTTGCTTTTTATCCATATGGTCTGTATTCCAGCTTTCAAGACCCATGAATTTACAAAGTGCTCAAAATACCTTTTGTTATGTTTTTGGGGTGGCTTTTGGAAAACACGTAAGCCTGTAGTCAATTGTTCACTGAAGTCAAATATGTAATTAAGAAGCTTAGAACAGTTTGTAGCAAATATCAAAAATACACTTAACAATTTGGGTTTGAGATTAGCATCTGAAATAATAAAGGAGCAGTATTATAGCAGCGCCTTTGCTTTAACCTTCAGGATTTGATACTATCTTCAGCAGATAGTCAGAATTGGATTAAACTACAGGGCATTTCTCTGTTGTTGGAGTACTGCTCTGTGGTATGGGAAACCTATTCCCCCATACATTGGCTGAAGGGGGCTAAATCTCTCATACTATATAAAATCACTGTGGTAAAGAGAGGTTACAAAAAAATTTTTAAAGAAAATTGAATTTTTAATTTTTTTCGTATTATACTCTTGTATATCCACATAAGCACAAATAATGACAAGTATGATAAATACTATCAGAAATCATTTATGAAGATATATCCATGCCTACATTTATCATTTTGATATGCTTAACGCTCACCAAATAAGACATATGCAGATTATTTAAAGTAGAATGAAAAATTTAAGAGTTAGTGTTCTAGTTTATTTTTTTCTGTTACTTGTTTCTTAATGTATGTATGTATTATAATTTTCTTGCATAAAGCTACTTTTGAGTTTTCTACTTTAAAATTGTTCTGATTTATATCATCCCCAAAACTACAGAAAGATAAAATTAACTATAAGATTATTTATGAATGTTGATTATTACAAACCTCTAATGACTTGGGCCAGAGAACTCAAATGTTGAGTATACACTTTGGGTATGGGATGTCTGGATTTGATCCCAGGTTCTGAATTGGGGATGGGGAGGGAGGCGGCATGCAGTTTGGGGGCTTACTACTGGAACATCCTGGTGATGCTCCTGGGATCCTCCAAAGTCACTCTGCTAGTGGACAGAAGACTATTTAAAATGCTAAGAATGAAAACAGGGTCAGTGCATGCAAGTAAATTCTCCTCCACTGTACTATAACTCTGGCAGAACCTGTTGTTAGAATAGTACTATATATCCTAAAACTTAATGATGTGTATGTGAATATACATATATATGTATATATATATGTTATAATCATGGGTTAATTATGATCGATGAAGACTCCTCTCATACATTGCACTGTAACACTGTAGCACTGTTGATCCATTGTTCATTGATTTGCTTGAGCGGTCACCAGTAACATCTCCATTGTGAGATTTGTTAATGATTTTGGCATATCAAATATGCCATGGGGAGCTTGCCAGGCTCTGCCGTGTGGGCGGGATACTCTCAGTAGCTTGCCAGGCTCTCCGAGAGGGGCAGAGGAATTGAACCTGGGTCAGCCACATGCAAGGCAAATGCTCTACCCGCTGTGTTATGGCTCTAATATTCCTTTTATATTGAATAATTCTTTAATAAAAATACTTTGAGACATTTAAAGAGTTTCAGAAGACAGAACTGATTATAAGGACCAAAAACTCTAAAACAGAAAATTGTCTTTGTACCAAGAGCTGAATACACCAGATTTAAAGCCCAATTTCTGCAGATCTGAACTCTATATAAAAATTTGTCATCAATATTGTGCATTTTAATTTATAATTCATACTACCTCACCACTAGCCTACCAAGGGAATGACACTCCTCTTTTACAGGCTTGCTCACCTATTCAATTCCGTTTCCTCTTTCATACAAATACACACACACACACATACACACACACATGCATATACAAGCACATGCACACACACCAAATCAAAAGATAAATTAACACAAGGATAATAAATTGGGTATAGTGATAGATGAAGAGAACTGCATGTTTTCTGGTTCACAATATCTTTGTGAGAAATAAATGTGGAGTGTACTTAGGGGAGTGTTTAGAATATTTGAAGAACAAAGTAAGGTATATATTAAGGTCAGAGCTAATGTGGTTTTAAGTTATATATGTTGGATTCCTGAATAGCAATTTTCTATTCTGTGGAATTGGGCTCAGATGTCCCTCTATCATTTTCTCTTTCTTCATTGCTTCACTATATATAATTACAATGTGTGAGGAAAATATGTATGATTGGGGTGATAATATTAGATATAATTTTTAAATCAATAAATTGTTTTAGACTAAAAGATGCAATTAAAGAATATGATTGAGGGGCTGGAGCGATAATACAGTGGGTGGGGCAGTTGCCTTGCATGCGGTCAACCCAGGTACGATTCCCGGTATCACAAATGGTCCCCTGAGCCCCCCAGGAGTAATTCCTGAGTGCAAAGCCAGGAGTAACCTCTGCACATCAGCAGGTGTGACCCAAAAAAGAAAAAAAATGATGTAATTGAATATATTATAATTGAATATCATAAGGGCTGGAGCGAGAGCACAGCGGGTAGGGCATTTGCCTTGCACACAGCCAACATGGTCAACCCGAGTTTGATTCCTCTGCCCATCTCGGAGAGCCGGGCAAGCTACCTAGAGTATCTCTCCCGCATGGCAAAGCCTGGCAAGCTACCCGTGACGTATTCGATATGCCAAACACAGTAACAACAAAGTCTCACAATGGAGATGTTACTGGGCCCGCTCAAGAAAATTGATGAACAATGGGAGGACAGTGATACAGTGATACAGTGAATATTATAATTGAATATATTATTACTGATAAGTTCATTACGGATAAGTTCATTTCTTTATGTTGGTAGATCTATGAAATATTTGTATTCAAGAGTCATTTTCAAAATTAAATTTTATATAATATAATATAATATAATATAATATAATAGAAGTGTCATGATATATGACATATGTCATGATATATGTCTACTATACAAGAAAAGAGACATCCACGACATTGGCAACTATCGCCCAATCTGCCTATTGTCTGTCATCTACAAACTATTCACTCGAGTCATCCTGAATAGGATTAGCAGAACACTAGATGAAGGACAACCATGTGAACAAGCTGGATTCCAAAAAGGATTCAGTACCATCGACCACACCACCTCCGCTTTGCTGATGACATCGTTCTAATAACACCAAACATCAACCAAGCGGCACAAATGCTGAACGACTTTGACCATGAATGTGGAAAGGTCGGACTACAGCTGAATCTTACGAAGACAATGTTTATGAGAAACAGCCTTGTTCCTGACGCTCCATTCGCTCTCAACGGAACCACCATCTCCGAATGCAACAGTTATATATACCTAGGTCGAGAAATCAACATGATGAATGACCTGGCACCTGAGTTGCGCAGGAGGAAGAGAGCGGCTTGGAATGCCTTCAAGAGCATTGAAGAAATAACTAAAAGGACAAAGAACCTCCAGCTACGAGCACATCTCTTTGATTCCACTATTCTTCCTGCATTAACATATGCCTCAGAGACCTGGACCCTACAAAAACAGGATGAGAACACTATTCGGGTCTCTCAAAGAGGAATCGAAAGAACTATGCTTGGAATATCACGATTCACTCAAATGAGAGATAGAATCCGGAGTTCTGATCTTCGTCAACGCTCAAGAATCAGGGACGCTGTCTCATTTGCCAAGACATCAAAAATCAGATGGGCTGGACACGTAATGAGGTTTACAGACAACCACTGGACTAGAGCCATTACTGATTGGATTCCACGAGACATCAAAAGATCACGTGGACGCCCACCTATAAGATGGTCAGACTTCTTCGTCAAGACCCTAAATGATCGGTTTGAGGCTCTACATGTTCCTAAAACGAACAGATACCATTGGGCTACGCTAGCACGCAACCGGGATGAATAGAGACGTTACTGGCACCCGCTCGAATAAATCGATGAATAACGGGGATTAAGTGATTAAGTGATTAAGTGATTAAGTCATGATGGAGACGTTACTGGGCCGGCTCGAGCAAATCGATGAACAATGGGAGGACTGTGACGAATAACCTGATGAATAAAATTCCATATAAGAATTTACGCAGCAGACCCTGGCAAGCTACCCGTGCCATACTCGATATGCCAAATACAGTAACAATGATGGTCCTTATTTTTGTGACCCTGAAAGAGTCCCCAATATGGCATCAGGCTACACTAGCATGTGACAGGGACGAATGGAGACATTACTGGAGCCCGCTTGAGCTAATCAATGAACAATGGGGTGATAGTGATAAAGAGAAAGGCTATAGAAGCTATTTAAGTGTTAAAAACAATACAAACTAATTATCCATTAATATTATCCTAGTGTTAAAATTAATTGGTGAACTTGTTTCTAGAAACAAAACATTTTGCATGGGAGAAAAAATATTTTTAGTGTAATTTAATAGACTTATTTTAAGCATGTAAATAATTGCTTTAGCTTTATATACACTTGTGTTTTTATGATTAAAAATTTGAAGGAGCACTAAAATATGGTAGTGTGAGTAGGGCACTAATATTGTACTAAGTCCAACCCAAGCTTAATTGCCAGCACCTAATATGGTACCAGGAGATGAGCTATGAGTGATGCCTGAGCACAGAGGTAAAGATAAGCCTTAGTACTGCTGGATGTGGTCCAAAAATTAAATTAATATTTGAAAGCATTAGCACTCATTTACCTACCTTCTCTGTATAATATACTTTCTAAAATTAGATTTCCCTTAAATATTCAGAAACTTCTGTCAAAATGGGAGTAAATTTTGTTAAACTACTCTTTAAATGCCATTTTAAAGTCTTTAGCTATGACACCTCAAATGTTTTTGTAAATATACTTTTTAGATTTTGTATTTTAAAATTTCTGTTTTACTATTTTTTGGCAAATAATTTTAGAAGACAACAAAAGTCAAGCAAGTTGTCATTGTTTATAAGTATACTAACATATTCTAAACACATATATAAATAATATTGACTTTAAAGTTTTATTCCATTCAGGTATCTATTATGAATTTATATAATTAAAATACTAAATGAACACTTACCACTGAACCAGTGAAATTTTTAGATATCCAGGTACATAAAAATATAAGTTTGCATTTTAGAATTAGAAAATATTTTGTTTTTAATTTTTTGTTTTTATTTATACCTTTGTAAAATTATTTGACCAGCTTCTTGCTTATATATTAAGTTTTATCAATTGCAATTCACTACAAAATTCCAGTACCTGCATACTTTAGAGATCTATTTGACAAGTTTGAACACTTAACCAACTTGTTAATAAAAATATTGAGTACCAGCTCAGTGGCTAGTGCATTTGCCTTGAACACGGCCAACCTGGTCAATCCTAGTTCGATCCCTCGGCCCCTTTTATAGAGCCCGACAAGCTACCAAGAGTATCTCGTCCCCATGGAAAGCCTGGCAAGCTTCCCGTGAAGTATTCGATAAGCCAAACATAGTAACAAGTGTCACAATGGAGATGTTACTGGGCCCACTCAAGCAAATTGATGAACAACAGGAGTACAGTGACAGTGACAGTGACCATTATATGTTACTTATTTTAAGTTATTTGATATTGTGAATTCTTATTAACAATCATCAACAGAAGGAGAATGTAAATCATATCTGTTGGAATATTTTATGTATGCAGCAGCATCAAAATCAATCTCTTTAATATAAAACATGTTTGTAAATTTTAATAATTAATATCATTAGCACATTAAAGCTTGTTTAGAGAAAATAATGAGTTAGATGTTCACCACAATTTATTGGTAAATTATTTTTCTTTCAGTCTAGTAAATTAAAAAATTTTTATATGTATTTTTACTAAAGCAACCTGGAGCATGGCGGTGGTTGGGTAGTGGAGTTCGGCTGCGTCCCTTGGGGTGGGGATGGCTCTCACCAGCCCCACAGCCTGACACAGAGTCTAGACTGCTTTCCAGACGCTCAGGCCGAGCCTCCTATAAGAATGAAGTCCCACAGAACCCAGATAATGCAGAATTTTGTGTCCTTGAACTCTGGACTCAACGGGAACCTGGGATAGAGATCTTCTGCCTGCCTCCCTCAGTCTCCGACTCAGGAATGACGTCCAGAAGGCATACCCTGCTGGCCTCCTCATTTATCACCCTCCAGAACTCAGGATGCTCCTCCCATACAGGAGTATAAAATGAGGCTCACAGAACCATGCCAATGGACTCCGCACCAGGCTGTGGGGTGGGTGAGATCCCTCCCCACCCTAAGGGACCCAGCCCCAGCAGCTGACCTCCATTACCCAACCACCACACGCTACAGGCCGCTTTCAGGACCACACAGCCGCAAAGCGGCTGCACAACAAATTATAAGACACTTCCTACCCATTTTCCATTATTACTACACATATCTGATGGGGTTCAGAGAATAGGCCACAAATCATAGAATAAAATATACAAATATATACCTCTTGTAGAGCCCAGTAAGCTACCGAGAGTATCCCGCCTGCGCGGGCAGAGCCTGGCAAGTTTCCTGTGGCATATTCAATATGCCAAAACCAGTAACGACAACAGGTCTCATTCCCCTAATTCTGAAAGCGCCTCCAATCGTTGAGAACAAACGAGTAAGAAGAGGCTGTTAAAATCTCAGGGCTGGGAGGAATAGAGATGTTATTGGCGCCTGCTCAACGGGATGACAGTGATACAGTGACATTGATTTTTACTACATTCATGATATATTTTATAATGTAACATATCCTAAAGGAACCACAGTTTCAAATCTTCACCTTATTTTTACAAATTAGTGAATATATTTGAATCCTTTTAGGAGCTATCTGTTCTATATTTAACGCATTAAATTATACTGCTATAAAATTGTTTGCTTTAGATTATTTGCAAATTTTCATTTTGTTAGCATATTCTCGAGCTGGAGTAATAGCACAGTGGGTAGGGCGTTTGCCTTACAAGCGGCCAACATGGCCGACCCAAGTTCGATTCCTCCGCCCCTCTTGGAGAGCCCGGCAAGCTACCGAGAGTATTCGATATGCCAGACACAGTAACAACAAAGTCTCCAATGGAGACGTTACTGGGCCCGCTCGAGCAAATCGACAATCAATGGGAGGGCCTTTACCTTTACCTTTACCTAGCATATTCTAAATACCAAACTTGTTTTTATGAATAAATAAAAACCTTGATTTTAATCATCAAAATAAATTTAACAAAATAAATATTTTGACAAAATCAAATATTTATAGTGATATAGATTTTTTTTCTTCACCACGTTTCTAACAATAACAATTAACTTAAAAATAATTATTTGCTTTTCCTTTCAGGGCCTGACCCAGTGGAACTCTTCTTCAGAGAATCCTTCTGGCTGGGCTTGTGAGATATATGTGGTGCTAGCAACAAGCCCGTTTGTACTATGTACAAGGGAAGCTCTCTGTATTTGCTGTACTGTCTTAGATTTCAATCACAGGTTCTCCCAAATGCATTATCAATCAAGGAAAGTCATAAGAATTTCAGAACTGCATTACAATATAATTAGTGAAGTACCATAATCTTAGTCATTTCTGGCCACTTCATGAAATATTATGGATGGCATGATTTAAACAAAGGAAGGGTATATGACTTTGGTGGCTAAAAAATTCATGATCAAGTTTTCCATATATTTGTTGCCTTCAAAGTCTGCTTTCTAATTCCCAGAAGGCTACCTTAAGTCAATAGCCACATGTGATATGGGATTTAAAAAAAAAGTTTCTAGATCTCTCTAATTACTTAAAAAAATTGATGAAATTGATGTGAGACACATTCTTATAGATTCATCACTAGTCAGAGACTCTATGTCTTGATAGAATTATAATGAAGAAGATACAGTTCTACTTCCACTCACAGGTCAAGGAAACCAGGAAGAATTTTCCAGGTGAAGGAATAGTTTTATTAGCAACAAGCTGTCAAATTGGAATATGGAGGAGTTTTCTTTTTCTCTTTCATTTTTTTTTCAAAATAACCATCTGCATGGATAGTTCCAAGATGAAAATAGTGTTTATAGAAAAAATAGTTCCTAAAAGTAATCTTGCATTTTGCACCACACCTGGTACTGCTCAAGAGACCATATGTGATGCCTGGGATAAAACTTAGGTCAGCTCCTTGAAATCAAGCACTCTACGTGTTGTACTATCACCTGGCCTTCTAGTTCCTTATATTTTCTGGGCATAGGGGTTTTGAAGTCATTGGTGCTTCACATTAACCTTACTGTGTTCAAGTGTGTGTGTGTGTGTGTGTGTGTGTGTGTGTGTGTGTGTGTGTTTAGTCACCAAATTATTGTTATCTCTGCTAAAATTCCATTATTTCTAATTCCTACTTCACAGTCTACCTGAAAAGCTCAAGATTTCTGATTTAGCTTCTTTTTTTTTTTACCTTTTTTTTAGGATAAATGAAAGGGGCTTTCTTCACATTTTCAACTATCTCTGCTTAGATTCCTTGATGAGAAGTAATTTTTGGTTTATAACTTTGAATTCACCTCTTGGTTGATGTCTACTTCATCTTTCAGTTAGAATTTCAACATCTTATTCCATATTCAGGTTACAGATTTCAAACTATTGTTTATATTTTTTAAAATGATATTTCATGCTCAATTAGTATGTCATTAGGAAAATAAAACAATACAGCTGATAAAAAAAGACTCAGTACCAGTGTAGAACATGAAAATAATTGCCCAAATGATTAACAATGACTCATTGTGGCTAAAAAAAAATGACTATAAGTTCAGTGCTATAAGCTGAATACATTTATCATTTTACTTAAAACAGAAGTCAGAAATTCTAAAATCAAGATATGAACAGTATGGAGCACTTAGGAATAAGATGATTCTGTTTCTTTGCTTTTTATAGCTTCTAGAAGCTACCATAATTTTTGGATCTGTATGATTTTTTTGCTTTTTTTCTTTTTCAAGGTCTCCTAGACTACTTTTAGCCCCCCTGAACGACCTAAATAATCTAAGAAAATCTTTACCATCTTTTTTTAATCATATCTCAAAAATTACCTTTTTCCATGTAACACTTTTGTAGACCTGGGATTTAGACAAGGGCACTTTCTGTAAGTCACAGATCTTTCTATCACAGTGAATATTAACATGCATGTAGGTAGCACAAAAGGGAATATAAGCAGAACCAAATTTTGCACATTTTATAAAGCAATGTTGTATAAAAATCACTTACATCCTCAAGAGACAAGAAGCTATATTTTCAACGGTTTAAAAAAGATTTACAGAGCATTGAGAAAATTTATGTGACATCTTATTGCATAGGTAGAGGTCTTTTGGTCAGCCTCATGGACATTACTGCATTGTTAAAACTGGAGAATGAACTTTGCACCGTGAAATGCCATATCTTTATCCCATGAATAAGACTAAGGAATCAGATTCTCTTCAAGAGAACACTGCAGGAAAAAGTAAAGGGGATGCCAATGAGAAAATTTATCTGGTCAAGTTAAACCGGAAAGGCAGAGTACACCCATGCTATTGTCAATTGGATCTGAGACTATTGTAATGCAAAGGAGAGTCTGAACTTCATGTGGCTGAAATCAAAGATGAGCGAACTTTTAAGTTTCGGGGGGAAAACTGATGAAGCATTTCTGAAGGGCATTGGGAGATAGAAACCGTGATTAGGCCAGTTATTTTTAAGGAGGAAATCTAGTTGCACCTCTTTTCCACAACAGACAAAGAAGTCTATCTTTCGTATTGATTACATTTCCAAGATGTGGTTCCTAGTTCCACGAGAAGGGCAATTCGAGAATGTGAAACTGGTTAAGATCCTGAGAGGTGAGATTTACATCTCGAAACGCACAGGAATAATTTTAAATGGTACATTTTCCATTATTATTAATGCTCTATAGAAAGAGAGGTTAGCTATTTGAGCTGCAAAAATATAAAGTTTAATGAAGTTCATGCAAATGTTAAAAATTCTTTTCTGGGCCAGAGAGATAATACAGTGAGTAGGGCACTTGCATTGTATTTGGCCAAAGGGTTCAATCCTCAGGAGTGCTTCCTGAATGCAGATCCAAGAATTAATTTTGTATACAGCTAGCTGTGGCTCAAAAATCAAAGAAAATGTTATTTTTATTTGCAGAATTTCAATATGTTCAGGTAAAGAAGGAAGAAAATCTTCTAATTTTGCCATGTACTAAAATAACAACTCTCCTCACTTGATAACCATTTAAAAAGTCATTAGAGAAACTGGAATATAATGCTAGCCTGTCCTTCTAGCACTGCATATTTGAATATTTCATAATACCTATCTAGAAACTATATATTAATTAAGATTCAGGAATAAATTTTAGATAGATTTAAGTAGGTGCAGTCATAGGTTAACCTTGACTTCTGATTTGTTGGAAGATACAGCAATAACATATTTTAAGACACCTGAATCGACTCTAAAACTCAAGAATAGAGAAAGCCTGAGAATGCCATAAACAAGAGATGCATTTTTCTATAAATGATGCACACCCAGTCAAGTTGATGTCTATAAAGTAGTACAATACACAGTGTAAATCAACTCCAGGAAAGATTATCCCTTGAAAGAATTGCAGCTAGAGATAGGACATGATTGAAAACTAAATTTCAGTCAGAAAATTGAAAGACATATCAGGAGCAATCCTATAATTTATCATTCTCTACTTATGGAAATATATAATAAAAGACATGCAGAGACTACTGAAGAATAAACATTTTTATCTAGAGTATAAAATTATTGTAAAAACTTGAAATAGTCTGTTCTTATACTTGAAATTTGCCAAGAATGATTTGCTAATTAATTTTCTTCCTTAAATAGTAGCAAAGTAAAGAACTTCTGAATAATGATATTTTAATGTAACCAGATAAAGTATTAACATGTAGTAAAATATTTCAGAATTTTATTTAATTGTTCATAGAGTAACATATTCTATGTTTATTAGCATTGGTATAAATTAGCAACACAGGCTACCTATTAGAAGGGACATAAATAATTATGAATATTTTTAAATATTTGAATCATAATATTTATATTTATATATTACAAAATCAGTGTTGCTTTCAGTATTTATGTAAACATTTTGTCTTCAAAAATCTAAATTATTACTATTCCTGTATACATATGTTCATAAAAAAGTCATAACATTATCTCATATAGATTCTACGATTAGAAAAAATCTGATTGAAAACATTTAATTTCTGTATTTACATATATTTATTAAAAGTGAAATGGATAACTCAAACTCCAAGATAATTTTATCTGAGAAATAAAAAGACAAAAATATTCTACCTGTATTTATTTAAAGAGATTAATTTTTATGCTAGGATTTTCTTTGGTTTTTATATCAGGAAACAGTCATTTAGAACATATTCTTTTTTTTTTCTTGCCAGGAAGACATACATTTTTTTATGCATGCCAATATTATGTGAAAACACACGTCACATAGAGTAAAGCTATGTAAGGAACCATTGTGTGCCAACAAAGGAGGCCTCTTACAATTCTTGCTGCAGGTGTCACTCGTACTTACATGAGAACATTTCCTGTGGGCCAAGGAGTCTCCTGGGTATGGAGTCTTTTACTAATCTCACTTCCTAATACAAATCTTCAAGACTTACTGCTAGGCCTTTAATTCAAGACCTGCAAGGCTGTTGGTTAATTTGTTTTGAGGCAATTGCACAGAGGAATGTTACCTGCGAGACTGTAGATTCTGAGTGACTGACATGATTAATAATATGAAATGGATTTCAAGGAAGATCTACATCAGGGAAATATAAGACTGAAGATGATCATAGGATTTTGAGAAAACTGTAGGATGATTAATTAAATGTACATAGATTGTTGTGCCCATATATACCCATTTTACTCATAGAAGTTGGAAATAATATATTTTTTACTTTCCTCAAGTAGATCATGGGCTGGAGCGATAGCACAACCGTAGGGTATTTGCCTTGAGCGCAGCCAGCTCAGCCGAGCCGGGTGTGATTCCTCCGCCTTTCTCAAAGACCCCAGCAAGCTACCAAGAGTATCTCACCCACATGGCAAAGCCTGGCAAACTACCCATGACGTAGTCGATATGCCAAACACAGTAACAACAAATCTCAAGATGGAGACTTTACTGGGCCCACTCAAGCAAATCAATGAACAATGGGAGGACAGTGTTTTTTGACAGACAAATAGCTCATACAATAATCTTTGCAAAAGATCAAAAGATGAAGCCATTGTATTATAAAAAATCAGTGTGCAAATTTACCTTAAATAAAATTCTGGGAATGATGCATCTGAAATGGCTATATAGAAAAAAAAAATTACATGAACTAGTAATCTTTCCTTCAGGAGCTAAATTTCAGTGTAGTTAAGTTGCTTGTACAGATGGCAAAATAGTGAGGGCAAAATACAAAGAAAATTTACTAGAATGGATCTAGCATTCTATTTTAGAAGAAACGTCCAACTGGAATTCAGTGACAATAAGAAAGTTGAGAAATTCATTTTATAGGATTATAAGGAAAACAAAGATGATTAAGTATCTTAAATAAGCCTTGGAATACTAACAATAGTGTTTATTTAGGTATTAAGTGGCTAGATATCTATACCAGAGGAATCTATCAGTACGAGGACTGCAATGAATGATAAACTGTAAAACAATTGATTTTTATATATCCAACAAATAATATTAAAAATAATGATCACACTAGATGCTAACAATCTTTCAAAATATATAGAATAAAATAAAATAACATTTGCCTGATGACTACATTTCAGGAAGGCAAAAGTTTAGAGGTAGGAGCATTTTGAGGCTGTTTCTATAGAAATATCACGTTATCAAATATTGTTTTGTTAAATATATTCCATAAATGTTTTACCATTAAAAAACGAGTTTAGTCACTGTGACTTGCACTACTGTTAATGATAGGGTTTCATGTATGCACTGTTCCAAAATCACACTCTCCATCTGAGCTTTGGATTCCTCCTCTGTTGTTGCCGCAGAATCCATACCCCAAATTCCTCCTTCGCAGCCTTTCACAGAGATGATCCAGCTCTAATCTTCTGTACCCTACATGACTTCTGAGCATTGCCAAAACTCATATCGGAGCACGGAGTCAGGAATAAACCCTGAGAAGCAACTGGTGTTCGGCAAAACCACAACGCCCTAACAAAAAGGAAAAGAAAAACATATATACCATCTGATTATGTAATATTTAATATAGTTTGCCAAATTGAAACATATGATAACATTTAGATGGACAAAAGATTTATGTTTAATTTAAATTTCTAGCTAATTATTAAGCACCTATGTAAATAGATGGATGAAACAGCTAAGTGAAGTTTTCCATAGCGTGAGATTAGACCACAAACTAATAATTATGGATAGAAAAATATATTTTGTTTAAATACATTTATTAAATGGCAATTTGCACCATGTGTATTCTCTATTGGCTTGTTTGATAATATAAAATAATCAAGTGAAGGACATGCTTGAATCTACTTTTTGGAAAAGAGATATCTAAGAAATCAGGAGCCTGTATCTGATTGAGAGTTTCTAGAGAAGTTAATAAACATCAGACACTAAACACAGAACAAAATATTGAAACTGCAATGTTAAGAGGGTAAAAATCAGTCATTTCTTATTGCAAATATGTCAATATTAATGTTTACTTGGAGATCGTTAAGTTAGAATGTTATCAATCTGGGAAAAATATCTACTAATCACCATATTAAGAAAATGTGCACTCATTTTAATAATATCGTAGTTGAAGATAGAGTATACTATCATCATTTTCATGGTAGAGTACTACGTTCATAATATTTTTGAAGGTGCATAAGTAAAAAGATATTAATTTTACCACTCAATCCTTGGCATGGTTTTATTTTTTATTTTTCAGTTTAGTTAATTTTCCAAATATCAAATTGACCAGAGTGTCTTTGAATATTTTTAGGGATACCAATATATAGAGATATAAATAAAATCCTTTTGCATAATTAAAATTTTTATGTTTTAAATTACTTTCAAAATATTAAATCACCAATAGGTAGAGATTCTAGTAGCAAATGGAAATATCTTAAAAATATATTCTTTTAGTTTTAATTTAGATATTCTGTTCTGATAAACAAAATACTCTTAAAGCTAGAAGCATAATCACAGTATTTAACAGCAATAATTATCAAGGCAGTCGGACAATACTAGAACTGAGAGAATAATAGAATCCCACAGGGGTAAGGACGATAATTAGTAGAAATGTCAGATAAATCTTTTTAAAGATAAGAGAATATAGAACAATTTAAACATAAACTTAACAACATATACATGCTTGTTTTGATGAAGTTGTCTTAAATTTTCTTATAAATAAAGGATATATATTTATCCATGTTGTTGCCAGTCATTAAGCAGTCTTTTAATTTTTCAAAAGTAAACTGAAATATATTTACAAATATAGTTGAAAAATTAAAAACTTAAAGAGCCATATTTAACAATAGAGATTTCCCACCAGGAATAATAGTAAAAAGTACATATTTTTGTAAAGGTTATAGGTAAATGTGGTTATGTATATCATACAAGAAAGGATCTCTTTTTTAAAAAAGGGGGAGATGTTGGATAACATTGGTTTATCCTTTCTTCCTGCCGCAGGGAGCTTAGGTTTACTGAGTAAATCACAGTGCTCTTGAAACACTCTCACATTTCCATTCCTCTGTGTTAACCTCTCCTCTGTGATCTGCTTCCCCTATCTATTAATCACTATATTCCCAAATCAGACTCTGTGACTTGTGACTCAGATTCTTCTGAGGACTCTGGATTTTGTATATGCAAATGAAATTATTGCTTTTCTCTCTCCTTTATGTCCTTTGCATAGTGTACTTTAGAGCAATGTCCTTTTTGTATAGACAGAGCAAGACATTTAGTGAGATGCTTTTGTAACTTGGGAGTTAAATGACTGCAAATTGAATAATATTTACTCCTGGATATCTGTCATATTTACTCAGCTTAAACCTCAGCTGCCTTTGATTCCTAATACCACAAAAGATGGTCACAGGGAATGGGAGTTCCTCGGAAGTACCGTGATGAGTGTTACTCCATAAACCTAACATCACTGTACTGATGTTATCCAACAATTCTTAATAGATATGTTCATATTGTTATTTCTCCTGCAGATAAAACTTTTTATTTCATACTTTAGGATATAACTGAAACAGTATTATAATATTGTTAAGGAATTTTAGGAATAAGGAGTAACTGCATTTTTTAATTTTAATTTTTGCATAAGTTTCTAAGTTCCTTAGAGTGTTCTTTACATTGTTTTAAATGATTTGATATATATTTTTATTTTTGTTCTCTTTTACATAACTCACTTTTTCAAAACCCATGACCTTACATATTAGACAATCAGGGACTATTCTTTACATTGTGCTCAGGAGTGACCCCTGGTGGTGGGGGGACAAAATGTGTTTCCTGGGGTTTCAACTGGGGCTTGAAGTATACAAAAAAAAATGACTTATTTCTTGTATTATCTTTCTGTTCATAAATTGTTATGCAATTAATTACTTTAAAATAATTAAGTTTAAGTAGACAAATATTTTGATTTATAAGTGTTTAAATTTTTATAAAGATTTAATATTTTATTGAGATACAATTGATGGGTGTGTAACAAAATTAATTTTAATGTATTTTATATCTTGAGAACTATCACAGTCAATCTAGTTAATATATAACCTCGTAGTTTCAATATTTTTAATATACGAGAATTTTATTATTTTTTGATTTTAATTTTTATAGAGTTCTTTATAATAATTTATTACATTCAAAATTTCAACACCAAGAGAATTTTAAAGATTTACTGCTTAGCAATTGTTAATAGTACATTGACAGGCATTCAGGTAATATACATTACAGGATTTATATATTTTATAAATGGAAGTTTATATCTTCTGACCACTGTCAATGATTTTGGCATCTGGAGACTACTCACTTGTTCTCTTAATCTAATGGCCTCTCAATATATGTATTACATACCATAATGCCCAAAGGGGGGAGAGAGAGAGAGAGAGGAGACAGCTAGAGAGAGAAAGAGAGGAGAGAGAGAGAGAAAGAAGAAAATTTATATGTAAATATAATGCTATATTTTGCGATAGAGGCAGCTGGGGGGAGGGGTTGGCAGAATTGATACGTGGAAAATGGTGGAGGGATGGGTGTTGGAACATTGGATGACTGAAATCTGTTGAGGAAATCTTTATAACTATCTCACAGTTATTCAATTTTTTTAAAAAAGGGAAAAATAAATTTTAAAAACTAGGACACATGGGTCATAGAGAACATAAATAAATTTATAAATAAATAAATAAAACGTTTATTTTTAGATTTACATAAATTCATATTTATCTATATAAATAAATGTTATTTATGTTTACTATATGAGTGAGATTATATAGCTTTTTATTTTGGTTATTTAATTTCATTTAATGAGATGTTTTCAATTTCTGAAATTTGATCACGAAACCTTTGTAACTGTATCTCACTGTGATTCAATTAAGAGAAAATAAAGGGAAAAAATAAATAAAAAACACTAGAAACCAAAGGTAATAGAGAAAATAAAATAAAAGTTTTGTTATTTAGTTTTGTAAATTCACTATGTGAGATCAGATGGTTTTTGTATTTTATTTTTTATTAACTTAATCAAATGTTCTCAATGTCTCCTCATTCTCTTATAGAAGGCATGATAGAAGGATCTTTCTATGGCTGAGTACTATTCTATTTTATAAAACTACCTTTTTTTTTTACCCTACATCCATCCTTAAAACTTAGTCTGCTTCCACATTTTTATTGTTATGCAATGAACTATAGAATTTACATATAATTTTGCTTTAGTAATTTATTTCCTTGGAAAATATGAGTTATATAATTTTCATAAAAATTGAAATCATAGGTTTTCAATGTAGCATAATTCTGAAACCTGGCATGATGAATATAATGATACCCAGAAAATTGCATTGCATGAAATGTTAACTTTCAGTAAAACAAGAGCAAACAATTTTTCCTCTTCCATTTGCTTGCACTGACATTTCAACAATATTTTTTCATCAGAGTAACGAGTACACATGGTCACATGTCAGTTTTTTGCATGTGAAAGAGTCTGTCATACAGCTGATGTCAAATTCAATCACCAAATATCTACATCTTTATCGATAATGTCATTTGTTACTTTCTCAATGACCGGTATAATTGTTCTTCAAGGAGTTGATGTGAAAGAAGGGCTTCATTTTAGTGACTCTTGTTATAGATCACGGTCACGGTCCTCCCATTGTTCATTGATTTGCTTGAGCAGGCCCAGTAACGTCTCCATTGTGACATTTGTTACTGTGTTTGGCATATCGAATACGTCACGGGTAGCTTGCCAGGTTTTGCCGTGCAGGCGAGATACTCTCGGTAGCTTGCCGGGCTCACCGAGAGGAGCGGAGGAATCGAACTCGGGTCGGCCATGTTGGCTGCTTGTAAGGCAAACGCCCTACCGCTGTGCTATCGCTCCAGTTATAGATAGATCATACAGAAACATTAATAGAAGAGTATCTAAATGTTTGCATTTAACTGGATTTATGTTTGCATCTTTTTTTGACCCAAACTACTGCATTTTGTTGTTCCAATATCCAAATATCAGCATGGAAATTTGACAATTGCTCTTTTTGGGTATAGATGTTGAGAGTGAATATGTTTTAGTAAGAGATAGATAGATAGATAGATAGATTACATATATATATATATATATATATTTATATACTCTACAAAGCACTCTTAACACATCTCCAGTCCAACTTCTTGAAGGCAATTTTTTTAAGTAACAGATTTTATTCGGAGGATTTTTAAGGTGTGGAGGGGGAGAGAGTGAGAAAGTAACGTACTCAAGAGAGAACACAGGCTTCTCCAAGGGCGGAGAGAGAGCCACTAACACACATCCTAACATAGGACATGAACGCATGAAAGTACACATCTCAAGAGGGGAGATGCGGGCCACACATGTACTTGAGCACCACATGTGCTCTGCCACATGGGCGTAAGCAGCACATGGGCTCAGACAGCATATGCGTGCCTTTGAAGGCAAATTTTTAATTATTTCCTATATAACATGCTGACACTGTGCTTTCATTTATTAATATAAGAAAATTATTATTGATTCTTCCTACTTATAACGTATGCCATACGAGACTTGGGGCTGGAGTACAGTGGGTAAGATTCTTGCCTTGCATGCTGCTTAACAGAGTTTGATCCCTGGCATCTCTTATGGTCCTTGAGTTAGCCAGGATTGATTCTTGAGGAAGAGCCAAAAGTCACTCTTAAGCATCGCTGGGTGCAGATCAAAAAACAAAACAAAAAAGATACACATGATTTTATCTACTTTCCCCTTTCACTGATATTTATATAATTGCATCATTATCTAAAGAACATTTGAATTGCTGTTGAAAATTGTTTCAACCTTCAAATGAATTTCTAATTCAATCTACACAATAACAGGATTTCACACCTGTCCTGTGATTGCATTTCTTCTCTCAGTCTCTGGTTTCATTTGTAACATTTATACATTATTATATGCGGCATTTTAGAGGTGGTTTGTATGTATGCGTGTGTGTGTGAGTGTGGTTGTAGGCCATATCCACTAATGCTCAGAACTTGCTTACTACTTGCTCTGGGTTCACATATCACTTCTGATGGTGCTAGGGATCAAATGCAGTTAGGCCCCATGCAAGTCAAGTGAGCTGCCAGCTGTACCATCTTTCTGACCCCCTCATTTTCAATATTTTTAAGTTATTTTTGAATGTTTCAAAATATTCTACCTAACTTAATTCAAATTATAAACCTATAATTTCCACTTTTGTCACTAGAAAATCATGTTTAATTTTGTTCCAGTTAATTTAAAATATTCTATATTTTATTTATTTAATAAGAATTGAAAGAGCTATGCTTGGAGTATCATGTTTCACTCAAATGAGAGAAAGAATCCGGAGTTCCGACCTCCTTCGACGATCAAGAATCAGGGATGCTGTCTCGTTTGCAAAGGCGTCAAAAATCAGATGGGCTGGTCACGTAATGAGATTTAGAGACGACCACTGGACTAGAGCAGTTACTGACTGGATTCCACGGGATGTCAAAAGACTGCGTGGCTGCCCACCTACCAGATGGTCAGACTTCTTCATCAAGATCATGAACAATCGGTTTGAGGCTCTTTGTGTTCCTAGAACGAACAGACGCCATTGGGCTACACTAGCATGCGACAGGGACAAATGGAAACGTTACTGGCGCCCGCTCGAGCAAATCGATGATTAACGGGAAGTCAAGTGATCAAGTGATGAATGCTTTGCCACCATGTATACTCAAATATGACTCCCAAACTTAAATGACAAACATTTTGAATTTATTGTAGTTGCTCTTTTTTAAAAAATCTTCTCTTTACCATATTTTCAAGTTTGCTTCCTATCTAGACTGTAACTTTTCGACATAAATGTTTTTACTGGAATTTCTGATTACCTTTTGTCTTTTTCTTTCTTCCTTTATCACATCAAACATTTGTTAACTCAATGTTTGGGACAATATATATTTTGCTAAGAAATGGATGCATTTTTACTTACTCTTTAAATCCACTTACTCCTTTGAACACACAACTTGCTTGTTAATCTTGATATATCTTTGCTTGCTTTTTCCACTGTGAAAAAGCCTTTGCTCTCTCTCTTGAACAGATATTTTCTATCTTCCCTGTGCATCTTTTATTTTTGTTTGTTTCTTTATTTGTTTATTTATTTGGAGTGGGGAGTGAACAGAACTCCTGGTGGTGCTTAGAGCTTTCTTATAGTTCTGAACTCAGGGATCATTCCTGGAAAGTTGGAGAATAAGGGATGCCAGGAATAGAAACTGGGCCAACCTCATGTAAGGCAAATGCGGTGCACTACCTTTGGTAACCCCAACGTGTCCTTTTAAGTAAATTTACATATGATAAAAACTATCTTTCTTATTTTTTTTAAAAGAAAAGACATGGATAGGTTTTGCAGGTATTAATATGAAATGGCATTTTTTTTTGTGAAGAGAGTTTCTAACACTCATAGTACTAACATTTTGATTCTTAAAACCAGGAAAAAATGGCAAACTTAAATATAAACAAAAAATTTTTAACACTCAACAAATATTTCTTAACTCATATTTGACATTACAGAAATAATGTAGCAAATTATTTAAAAATAAATAACTACCTTCAATGTCAACTAGATTATATTCTATTCAGAAAATAAAAGTGGACACAGTCATATTTACAATAAATGGAATTATTAAATACCTCTTCATGTATATGTGTGCTTTGGAAGAATATGCATAATGATTTTCATTCTGAGCAATTAATATATACACACTGATAAGTCAATTAATGAAAATTCGAGTAGAATTAACTACAAACTCAAAACATATAACATATGTTTTGGCCACCACTTCTATCTTTACCCAAATCCTATGAATTTAAAACTTTGTCATCAAAAATTTGAAAGTCCAGATTTCTCTTGTCATGGAAAAAGTTTTTCCCAGGAAAAATCCACGTTAACTCTCATCACTGAAAACAAAGTTAAACTAAGCATCAAGTTCTTCACTGTATCACTGTATCATTGTCGTTCTGTTGTCCATCAGTTTACTCGAGTGGGAACCAGTAACATCTCCATTTGTTCCAGCCCTGAGATTTTAGCGACTCTCCTTACTTGTCTTTCCCAATGCTGCTGTATTGGAGGCTGTATTCAGGGTTGGGGGAATGAGACCCCTTATTACTGTTTTTGGCATATCGAATATGCCATGGTTAGCTTGCCAGGCTCTGGTAAATTCTTAGTTTCCCTAATATGAGTAGTCGGCTCTCTCCTCAACTGCAATTAATAATTCCTATTCATATGATCTTTTTCTGTCTTAACAATAGCTATCATGTAGCACTACACTCTCCTCCCTTTGTTCATTGGGCCCAGTAACATCTCCATTGTGAGACTTGTTGTTACTGTGTTTGGCATATTGAATACGTCATGGGGAGCTTGCCAGGCTTTGCCGTGAGGGCTAGATACTCTAGGTTGCTTGCCATACTCTTTGAGAGGGGCAGAGGAGTCAAACCCAACTTGGCTGGGCCGGCTGCGTACACGGCAAATGCCCTACCGCTGTGCTATCACTCCAGCCCCTATAGAGGCTAATTAATAAATTACAGATTTCCCTTCTCTAAGACAATATGCAAAAGTATTGAATATATCTATATGTATATTCTACAAGTATAACAACACTGACATTCTAATTGTTGCTCTTATTTTTCTGGAAAATGAGTGTAGTACTGCATTAATATTTTGTAATTACCTGTTTATTAAACTGTAGATTGGGGAAAAATTATTCTTGTGGGTCTATTTCTTGTGCTTAATTAGAAGCATGCTAAACAGAAAGGGATGGTATTACATATTTTAAATATATATATAAAACTCTGTGTGACCTTAGCATCTTAAATTACTAATTTTATGTTTTACATATATATAACAGATATAGGAAATAAGTGTCTTACAACATTATCGCTGGCTTCTTATTGCTATAAAGCAAAATAGTGAGTTGACTATCAATATAAAATTACCCTTTTGACAGCAATTTAACTAAACCAGACAAAAATACATCTTGTACAGGATCTTTATAAATTAAGAAATAAAGTAGGAATACATAAACTGATGGGTGATATTTAATTATTAAATTAATATCAAAAGATTTGGGGAAAATTTGTGGATTTTCATTGTAAGTGCATTAAGGCTAACAAACAAAACTTTCATTGAAAATCTGTCAATTTGTACTTCTCAGATAATAAAACATAATTAATATGAATAATATGATATCTAAAAGAAAGCATTAGAAGCAAAAAAAAGCATAGGGAGACTTCACTTTTGAATGGAAGAAAAGAGTAATTTTATTTGATTCTGTTAAATATGTCAGTCAGAAGAAACAGAACAATAACATTAATAATGTGTTCCCTGATAATACAGGAGCGAGCTGAATGATGAATCAGATTGGGATTGCAGATATTAAACCCGAAAATGTTGGAACTTACAATAATAAAAAGACTAAAGAGTGTTCCTGAAAGGCAAACAAATGAAAAAAGGACACAGATAATAATGGACACAGTGATGATGATTTAAGTTACACTGAGTGGCACAAGAGAAACGAAAGAATAATGAAGGTCTTAAATTTGTTCAAAGTGAATACAAACTGGATTTGAAAATGGAAATGGAACAAAACAAAGAAATTATTATCACTTAGTTAGTGGTGCTCTGTATTGTGAATTAAAGCCAGAAATAGTTTATTTAATGTTCTAAAGTAACGACCTCTAAAAAAATTTATCCTGGAACAAGCTCCACAGTAATAAATATCTATGATGCTATTCATGCAGTCAAAGTGTTAGTCATTTTTCTCCAAAGTGAAAATATATGAACATAATTTCAGAACAAGTCTAAGTATTTCTCTAGTTTATTTGATCCATTGATTTTATTTTCAGTTTTTATATTAAAGCACAAATTCTGAGAATCTCATCCTAAACAAGAAATTCACCACAATTCAGAGAAGATCAGCCTTGCTTATCCTTGATCAATAATTACACTTTACCAGTTTCTTGTAGTCTACAATTATAAGAATGTTTCAGAGAGTAATTGGGATATTTGTTAGTTCAAAATATTAAAAAAGTGGAAAATTTAGTAACTATGTAATTCATTTTTATTCATATCATTTATTTCCATCATTGTGGGTGGGAAACAAAAACTGAGACATCATTAAATGTGCTTCTTTCCAATTTTGTCATACTTAGATCATATATAAATGTATATATATTTCACTGATAACCTTGTATTTGTTCTAGTGAACTGTTTTAGAAATTTAAAATTCTACAGAATGTTCTATCCACTATTTAGTATTAATTAATGGAATCTTGATTCCTAACTGAGCCTTTTGTTTCTCTTGTACCAATCTTGTTTAGTAGAGATATAATTTCATATAGAGAAAACTATCTAGGTTCATACACTCCATATAGCATGAAAATAATGAAAAAAATAGATATTTCACAAGCATTTGATACTTCTATATTTTTACTCATCAAAGAGTTGTAAATTTTAAGATGCTTAGAATTCAGTTATAAAGGAGATATTTAATGACTCACATGCTCTAGTTTCTGCAATTTTGTTTTGTTTCTCGTATTTTACCTTTTTCATCCCTGCATTCAACACTGAAAATCCAAAATATATTTTTGCATGTGATTTCTTAACCTAGCCTTTGCTGAAACATTATTGAAAAGTAAAAACAAAGACCAATGTTCTTTTAGAAAGGAATAAGATTAGCAGAAGAAAGGAGAAAAAGCTGGGATACAAAGAGAACAGTGTTGGAGTAGGGGAAATAGGTACAATTAGTCCCTATTAAGTTGCCCTCAGAATAGAGATAGTGACACACTAGTATGAAGGTCATCCTGAAGGAATGCCCTGGATTGCCTAGCAAAGAAAGGACTAGAGAAGGGTTGCATCTCGACTCTTTATTACTGTCTGATCAACATTTATCCTGTGGAGAAATAGGCTCTTTAAAGTTATGGTCATCATCACATGACTCTCTACATGGGGGAAGTGGAAAACCATGTTCTTTACCTTAAAATTTGTTTAAATCTCAACTATTTGTGAAATCCAGGTTTTTAACCCTTAGAAGGACAAATACTCAGGCCCACAGAAAATTATTTTTTGTGTGTATGTAGCCCCCAAAATGGACAAGTGAAAGAAGCAATATGTTTTATTTCTTAATCTATATCAAGAAGTCATATTTAATTATTTAATAGACTGTTAATAGCTTTATTAATTTTTTAGTGGGTCATACCAACAGTTTTCATATTTTGCTGTTGCATTCTCTTTTGCACTGTTTATCTGTTCAATGATTTTTTTTTCAAATTTTGAATTATACCCTGGGAAAACTATTAGTTATTTATGAGATCTTAGGTGGAATGTTGGTGATTTTTTTAGCAGAAAATCAATCTAAGGCTGTAAATTCTAATCTATATTCTGGAAGCTATGGTTCCACTGTTCATTTTTCTAAGCTGACAGTACTATTTAGTTCTTACCTGTGGGTACTACATAGAGCTCAATCAGAGACCTCCATGGAAACTTTCCATTTGCCCATTTAACAATGTCTTGCCTACAATAACTGGAACCAAATGCATGTAGACCCAGTTCTGATACATGCTATGAAATATGTAATTGGGATTTTCTAAACTCACTTCTTCCTGATTACAGGGAGTTTCTGATTCACAGAGTGCCTCCCTTTTTTTTTTAGTTTTTTAACTGGGGTATCATAATCTCTGCAAGACTTTGCAAAGAAAACTGTATATGGAAAAGAAAGGGATCAAGCAGCAGGATATGATAATATGGAAAAAAATCTGTGATTTATAAAAAAACAGGCATTGGAAATTAAGTGTAGGATTTGTATTCTGACATGCTTTGTTATTAAACAACTTTGCAACATATTATAGCTCTTTGACTCTATATTTATATATAAACATATATTTCATATTTATATGTATGCATTTACACTTATTTAAGTTCATATCTATATATTTCAATAATATTCATCATATTAATATAAATATAAATTTAAAATAATATATTAATTAAAAGTATATATATATATTATTTGCTTGTTTTGCACTCATGAATCATTCCTAGCTCACTTGGGGTCATATGGGTGCAGGGGATCAAACTCAGGTAGGCCTTGTGTGAGGTAAATTATCTGTCTGCTGTACTCTCTCTCTCTGGGTCCAGAGTATATATTTTTGAAATACCTTCATCGTGTCTAGAACTCATTGCCCTAAGAATGACCCTCTAAAATTTTTATGCAAACAAAATTTTTAAAGTTTCTCAAATATACGTTTGTTTAACATAACGTTATAAAAGAAGGATAGATATCCCCTACCTTCTGAGATAGGACATACCTACTTTGTATGTTTTAATATATTATTTTTGTGGTCTGGCACTAAAATGTATAAAAATTACAAATTGTAACGACATTTCATACATATGTATCATATATTCATGTATACACATAAATATTAAACTATACTTGAGGAAATGAGTCATAATAAATAAATGTTTATATGCATTGTATAGTACCTCTTTAGAATAAAAATGTCATGTAAGTGATCTGCTTCTGATTAAACAATTCATAAAAAGCTAGACAGGAACTCTTTTTTTGTATGAAATATATAAGCATTACAAATAGCCAGCTAGAACTTCAGCTTCATAGATTCAATTACTTGTTTGTAAATAATTAATATTAATGATTAACTCACTTATATCTATTGACATTAGACAAAAAATATTATTTTTAAGAAGTGTAGGTTGATTGCATTTAAATCCACTTTCAGCAGCTAGTAACCCAAATTTTAAAGGACAAAAATATGATTATTAATATCCTTTTTTTCTGCCCTGCTTAGTTTGTAACATATTTTTAGCTGTAGATGAAGAAAAAACAAGAAGTAAACTAAGTATGGAATTGATATTAACTGAAATGCTAAACATAGAAGATGTAAGACACTGTCCTAAATTGTGACAATAATAATAAAAATAGAATTTTGTTATAGTATTAGTTTAAATCATAATAACAAAAGTTTTACATGTGCAACTGTGATTGACAATTTTTTTATCTACCCTATATTCTCTTGATTTATTTATATCTCTGTTTAAATAACATATTGTTAGGGAACTCGTTCTGTATAAAATGCTTTCTACTCCAGTTCTCTACAGATAATGATGATGCTTTATTTGTCCTCATTGTCTTTCGAGGAAATATAACTGATTGAATATATATATACTATACATATATATACATATATATATATATATATATATATATAAAATAGTGGGCTGGAGCGATAGCACAGTGGTAGGGCGTTTGCCTTACAAGCAGCCAACATGGCCAACCCGAGTTGGATTCGTCTGCCCCTCTCGGAGAGGTCGGCAAGCTACTGAGAGTAGCTCGCCTGCACGGCAGAGCCTGGCAAGCTACCAGTGACGTATTCAATATGCCAAACACATTAACAACAAGTCTCATGATGGAGATGTTACTGGGCCCGCTCGAGCAAATCGATGAACAATGGGAGGACCGTGACCGTGATATTTAGTAGTTGTGTCCCGGAGGAGTTTTGCTACCAGCATGTAAGAATTTAGTTCAGATTATTGCTCCACTGTGAATGACTTTATAGTTTAAGCATTCTTGAACTATTTGGGGAAAATGAGGAAACAAACCCTTCCTAGTATGTTTTTCTTCTATCAGAACAAAACATCCACTCTGTCTGGAAATGGTACTTTCATTGTGTTCTCACTGCTTATCCATGCACCTGGCAGTTAACAGAAACTCCAAAAGCATATGTTGACTGAATGAGCAAATGACAGCACACATGGATAAAGTGAATTCCTCATTATAAATCCCACAGACTTCATCTGAAATACTAGGAGAGAGAAAAGCAATGCAAACCTAAGCATATGTTTTACTAAAGAGTGAATGATTCCATGAATCATTTGAATTCTTGGGTTACTGCTGGTGATGAAATAAATCACTGTGGATGCGACCCCCCATCCAAAGCTATTGGTACACGGGACATACCTTTGGCACATTTTTTGCATTGGCATTCTCCATATTTCTGTAGGCGTGAGTGAAACAATGAATCATGGAAGCCAACAGCAATAAAGAGATATGCTCTGCAGAAAATACATCCGTAGGGAAAAGGTGTCAGAACCAACGAGGGACCTGAAGTAGGAAAATAGTGACTCCAGAATGTTGATGCTGACAGTGGTGACTTTGAGCATTCAAGCAGAAACGTTGGCTAGACATGTTTCAGGAATCACTTTAGTCATCATCCCAGGCATTGGTAAACATGGCAAGAGTTTTTTATTCTTTCTTGGAATGTATGTTTTTTTCATTTAAGTTACTGATGGCAGAACAGACATAAGTGACATAGATACATCAAAAGAATGTTATGTTTGAGGACTCTGGGTGCAGAGCATTTTAAACCTCTTTGGAATAAGAAGTCAGGACATTTAATGGAGAGTTCTTCATCAGCTAGAGGTTATTTCAACAAAATCATAAATTATTGCTTCTGTCAAAATAAAGTGCACACTTTATTAATACTCAGATAAATTCTAAAATGCATAACTAAGAATATTTGTGAAATCAGATTAAATTGTAAATATGGTTATTTGAAGGACAAATTGCCTTGAACAAAAGTAAGGAAAGTGCCACATGCAACATTATGTGCATATGTGTGTATGTTACATGCAATATGAGATTGCATGATATAAAGTAGGGACCATATTTTCCTAAGCACTTTAGACCAAAACATTATACTGGGGACAAAAAGATTAAAGAAGGCCAGAACAAAAAGTTTTATCTTAGCTATTAAAATGTCATAAAAATTATTATTAAACCCAATGATATCTCCTTATACGAGCAATGGCACTTAAATGTTTAAAATTTTTACAAGACAAAAAAAATTTCCAAGACAAAACTTTAAAAGATAAAAATTCCCTCTGGCATACGGTGGCCGCCACCTCAGAGCTTATTGAACAGCCAGGTATGAGCCTGGCGGTGATGGGGCAACTGCAACCTCATGGGATGGGGGAGTGAGGAACTGGAATGTACTTCATGCCCTACTGAGGCCACTAGTTGCCCCCCAGGTGTAGCTTTCAGGCACGGTGATGGCCTCAGAGGCACACTGACCTAACTCAGAACCCAGCAGGTTGCGGCAGAAATGTGAGTGGACTATGCATCAAATTATGGCGCAGTGCCATCCCCCACCCGGGATGGAATGGGTGTCTGTTTCTTCCTCCCCACCATCCGCAGCAGCACGGTGACCACCACTTAAGAATTTATTGGACAGCCAGCTATGAGCCAGCAGTGATGGGGCAACTGCTGCATCATGAAATGGAGGGCAGAACCGGCGCGTCCTTCACTTCCTACCAAGGCCATAATTTGCCCCCCAAAAGTGGCTGTCAGGCGCAGCCATGGCCCTAGAGGCACACAAACCTATCTCGTAATTATCCGGACTTTGACAGAAATCCCTCCAGACTTAATGAAAAGTAAAATATCAGAAATCCAAAATCACGGAGCCGGTATTGCAGCCGCGTGACATCATATGGTCTCATAAGCAGCAATAGAAAATAAATTATTTCACAATGCCTTTTCAGCAGTTCTGATTGTTGGGGAGAAATTTCAAATAATAATGGTGCATCTATTGTCAAAATAATGAAAGTAATCCAAGTAGAGAGAGAGTTAAGTAGAAATCATCTGCCTCACAGGTATCGGGAGGGGCAGGAAGGGGGGTATTTTGGGGTTCTTGGTGTTGAAAAATATGCACTGGTGAAGGGATGGATGTTTGATCATTGTATGACTGAGACTTAAATCTGAAAGCTTTGTAACTTTTCTCACGGTGATTCAATAAATAAATTTTAAAAAATAACATAAAATTGTTTAGATTTTCTTTATATTATTTAGTTTTGACCATGTTAGCTGCGTGCAAGGCAAACACCCTACCTGCTGTGCTATCACTTCACCCGAGTTAGATTCCTCCGCCCCTCTCGGAAAGTCTGGCATGCTACTGAGATTGTCTTGCCTGCCGGGCAAAGCCTGGCAAGCTACCCATGACGCATTTGATATGCCAAACATAATAACAAGTCTCACAATGTTACTGGGCCTGCTCAAGCAAATCAATGAACAATGGGAGGACAGTGACAGTGACAGTGTTTAGTGTTTAGTGTCACTGTCACTGTCCTCCCATTGTACATCGATTTGCTCGAGCGGGCCCAGTAACATTGTGAGACTTGTTACTGTGTTTGGCATATCAAATATGTCACAGGTAGCTTGTCAGGCTTTGCCGTGAGGTCGAGATACTGTCAATAGCTTGCCAGGCTCTCCGAGAGGGGCGGAGGAATCAAACTCAGGTTGGCAGTGTTGGCCGTGTGCAAGGCAGACGCCCTATCTTCTATGCTATTGCTCCAGCCTGTTTAGTATCATATCCATGATTTTTATAACAGGTATCATTTTATTATGAAAAGTTCTTTCATTACAGTTTTTGAAAACAATTTTCTATTTTTCTTATATATATTTTAATTTTACTAAAATCAATCATTATTCTTATCTCTAGTATTTTTTAAATTTAGGTGAGATCAATTCATGGTGTCTCTTTGTATTTTTGTTTTTTGTTTGGGGACCCTGAGAACAGCACATGTTTTTTGTTTTTTTCTATGTTTTTTAGATTAAGGATTGTCTTTTCTTTTCTAATTTTTCTTGTGTTTTTTTTTTTGAAACACCATGAGATACAGTTACAAAGATTTCGTATTTGAGTTTCAGTCATACAATGATTGAACACCCATACCTCGGCCAGTGCACATTTTCCTCCACCAGTGCACATTACCACACCACCAATGTCCCCAGTATCTCCCTCCCCCTTCCTAACCCTCCCCCAGCTTCTATGGCAGACAATTCCCCCCATACTCTCTTTCTACTTTAGGACATTATCATTTGCAATATAAATACTGAAAGTCTATCATGTTTGGTCCTTTATCTACTTTCAGCATACATTTCTCATGCCAAACAATTTTTGCAACCATCGTTGACTTACTGATCCCTTCTTTATCCAAGTTGCCTTATCCCACTGCTTATGAGGCAGGCTTGCAACTATGGAATAATATTCCTGGCTCTTGTGCCTACTGTCCTTGGGTGCCAGTCTCATATTATGTTATTTTATGTCCTTAAGGGCTTCTCTGGGTACAGTGTTCAGAGACATGATGCTTGTGGGACCATGTACAAGGTACTGAACCCCAGAATCCTTTATACAAAGAATTTTATCAGCTAATAGAGCTGTCCCTCCATCCCTACCATCTCATATCTTCCTAATATTATCTACAAATTCACTGCCACCATTTGTTGTTTATATAACCAATTTCTAGATTCAATACTTTATGTTTATTTGCTTAACTATTTTCCACTTTGATTTAATGGAAAACCTAAATTTTATATCAATATGGCAATGTAGTCTATAAATTGTGTTTTCAAATGTCTATTAGAACCAATATGAATTCATAAAGGTTATATTTTATCCTTTTTATCCTTTATTTTTATCCTTTTTTCAGAATAAATTATATTTAGGTATGTTGGATATTATTCTAAGCTGTCAGCAGTCTGATAACCTGATGTATCAAAACTGGATTCACATCTCAGAAATTATATAATTCATAAATTGCAATCTACTGAGTTTTTGCTAGCACATTGCATTATATTCATACATTTCTACTTAAAACAATGCGTTGTCTATGTCTAAAATATTTTTATGCTATTTTGTCTTCCATTGAAAACTCCAAATCAATTCAAATGTAATTCTGTAATCAACTCTTCCAGGTAGCATTTGCTGAATAACTTCCAAACTCTCAATTAAACCAGCATTTAATGCCAATTATACTATTTTATGTCATTTTGAATGTACTTTGTAGTGAATTCCCAAAAGATAGTGAAAAGTTAGCTGACATTTTTATGTAGACTTTTCTTTTTGTAGAGTTTTCTGTGAATTTGTTGATATGAATTAGAAGCAGCATGTTTTAATTTTCTCTAGAGAGATCAAAGGAATACTTAGTTTTGGATCAAAATTAGTTAGCAGAGATAGCATTTATCTCTTGTCTCTCCCCCTCCCAGTAATTTCAACATATGGATACATATGTGGGGACAAAAAGTTTTTCATTAGAATGAATATCAGATGATAAATGAAAAATGATACTGTAAAGAAAGGGGGGAAATGAGGTGAGCCCTTTAATTGACTCAGAATAGTGCTTTTTAAATAGTAATATAGACCATTGTTAGCGAAGGAAGAAAGTCGACTTAAAGAGTTTTACAAAATTGTATAGTGGATCAATAAACTGTGAGGAGGAGGTGGTGCTGAAAACGGGAAAGTGTTATGAATGAAACCCTATCACTAACAGTTTTAGGTGTCATAAGAAACAGGAAAATAAACCCCAAATGCCAAGGATGTTAATAGAAGGAAAGAGTCTGTGGCAACTGCATACATATATAAAGCAAACCAACTGATTGATTTTCGGAGCAGAGAGAACTCAACGATGAAATGGACCATAGACGAACAATGAGTAAGATGATATATTTAAGACTAATTATAACAATAAATATAATGCACTTGTGTCATTATTCTGGTGGGTATTCACTGGCCTGACCAAGGTGACCTGAAGGTTCCTTTGGTGTGTTTGGGGCCGAATCAACATCTCCCTGTTCAGTTGACAGAGATAGTTTGTTGAGCATTATGATAAACAATGAAAACATGTAAAGCCCTTTTTCTTCACAGGAAGTTCTAGGAGATACTCAAGAACAAAATCTTATCTAAGTGTGGAATTACATCTAAGTGTGTATTGCTTTCTCCTTTCCTTAGCCAGTATCCATTTAAATAATCATCTTAAATTTACTTCTTAATTATATTTTTCGTCATTTTGTATGGTTACAGTAAGAGATATATTAAACTTAAAGGGTGACTCTTCCTCAGGACATCTTGCTATATATATCCCAGACCACAGTCTCAGGCCAGGTTAGTCTTTCCTAACCCCAACAGGATTCTTATTACTTCTTTCTGGATCATGATAGAGTCTGTTTCATGGCCAGTCTCTTAACTTACTATACTTCATATGGTGCAATACCTGTTCTGTTTTAACGAGAAGGTAGCTTATGGCTTGCTTTGGGTCAATATTTGTCCTTCAGAGGTACCCCCATTTTTTTGGAAGAAACTGGGGAAATTTTTATTCTAGAAACTGGGGAAGAGGCAGCTGCCACAAGGTACATGTGGTCTGGTATAGGGGGGACCCCCATTTTGAGTGCTAGAAATGAAGAGCAACTGAGGCTTAAGTCGGGAAAAATGATGCATGCCAGTAGTAGATATCATTCAGAGTCAATTAGCTCCCATGTTACAAAAGCACAGCATTAACTGTCTTCCTACATCTGTACAAAAAACTATAGAACTGTAGCACTGTCCTCCCATTGTTCATCAATTTGCTTGAACGGGCACCAGTACCATCTCCATTGTAAGACATTTTACTGTTTTGGCATATTGAATATATCACAGGGAGCTTGCCAGGCTCTGCCATTTGAGCAGGATACTCTCGGTAGCTTGCTGGGCTCTTCAAGAGGGATAGAGGAATCGAATCTCGGTTGGCTGCATGCAAGGCATATGCCCTACCCACTATGCTATTGCTCCAGTACAAAAAGAACATTGCACTAAAATAATCTATGCAAAAGACACAAAGGAAAGAGAATGGAATATAAAGTAAAGGTTTGATTTGGTAATATGTGTGATCAATAGATAGTGGAAGAAAAGCACAAAGGAGAGGTTAAAGATAAACATAGAGGGTTGGGAGTGCCTCATGGAATTTTGTGTGCTTCAGAAGCATTATGTTGGGAGTAACTCAATATACCTAATCTCCCTGCAGACGGAAGAAGTGACAAATCAATACAAATTTTTTAAAAATGATTAGAACCATACTCTAGCACATTTGCTTGTTTTTGATTCCCTGATTAAAATATAGCTTTACACACCAAAGTAATAAAAGAAAACCCTATATATGCCATTTACACAAATCATATTTTCCTTAGTTCAAATTGCTTAGTTCAATGTTTCAATATGCATTCCTTAAAAAATGTAAATAACTTTGGAATAAAAGGGAATGTCCTCAACCTCTTAATTTCACCAAATTCAAATTTCAGTACTGAGTGACTGTCCTTTAAGATTGGGAACAAGGCAACATGCCCACTGTTACCTCAGTTCAAAATTTCTTCAAATTTGTAGCCAATTCAATATACCAAGACAAATTCAAACATTAATATATTGTATAGGAATAAATAAATCCTGATATTTTCAAATGAAGTGCCTCAAATGACTTATAACTTAGTATAAAAAATTTTTCAGAGAGTGGAGAGATCGTAGTGAGTAAGTTGCTTGCCTTGCATGTGGCTAAACCATGTTTGAACCCTTGCATCCTATATGGTCTCAGAGCCCCCAAGAGTGATCCTTTACTGCAGAGCCAGTTGCAAGCCCAGAATACTGCTGGGTGGAGCCCAAAACACCAATAATAATAATAATAAAGTGAGCACAAATGCTGGCCGACTTCGACCGTGAGTGTGGAAAGGATGGACTACAGCTGAATCTTACGAAGACAATGTTTATGAGAAACAGCCTCGTTCCTGACACTCCATTCACTCTCAACGGAACGACCATCTCCGAATGCAACAGTTATGTGTACCTAGGTCGAGAAGTCAACATGACAAATGACCTGGCACCCAAGCTGCACAGGAGGAAGAGGGCAGCTTGGAACGCCTTCAAGAGTGTTGAAGAAATAGCTAAGAGGACAAAGAACCTCCGGCTCCAGGCACATCTCTTTGATTCCACTGTTCTTCCTGCATTAACATATGCCTCAGGGACCTGGGCCCTATGCAAACAGGATGAGAACGCTATTCAGGTCTCCCAAAGAGAAATGGAAAGAGCTATGCTTGGAATGTCACGTTTCACTCAAATGAGAGAAAGAATCTGGAGTTCCGACCTCCATCGATGATCAAGAATCAGGGATGCTGTCTTGTTTGCCAAGGTGTCAAAATCAGATGGGCTGGTCACGTAATGAGATTTAAAGACGACCGCTGGACTAGAGCCGTTACCGACTGGATTCCACAAGATGTCAAAAGACCACGTGGCCGCCCACCTACCAGATGGTCAGACTTCTTCATCAAGATCATGAACGATCGGTTTAAGGCTCTTCATGTTCCTGGAGCGAACAGATGTCATTGGGCTACACTGGCACGCGACAGGGACAAATGGAGACGTTACTGGCACTCGCTTGAGCAAACCGATGATTAACGGGAAGTCAAGTGATCAAGTGAGCAATAATCCCCAGACATCAACAGTACAAATATCATGACTAAAAAGAAAGTGCAGCCAGAGTCTTGCATTCGGGTTCTGGGTACAATCTCTAGCCCTGAAAAAGAAAAAGGAAATTGCACTTATCATTTCTGTGGATAAAAGATACTACAGTGGGTTGGGTGCTTGCCTCGCATCACGGTTTGCTGCCCACAACTGTATATGGACCCCCAAGCAGCACCATAACTGATATCTGAGTACAGATCTAAGAAACAGTCCTGAGCACCATCAGGTGGGTCTAAGCACCCTCTAGCCCCCACCAAGAAAAGTAAAATATTTTGTAGACTGTCAATAATACAAGTAACTACATAAAAACCTATTCATTCTTTATACAGAGTACTCTCCATACTGTGGAGGTGTTTCCCAAACTAATTTGTTCTACCCTGACCTTGTTTCAAGAACAACAAAATAGTCACTCAATAAAACCTGGGAATCTCCTTTTTTAAGGAAATCAAGCTGCCTCTAGTTTTATTAGGAGCTAACTCTCACTCTTCTGGATCATTCTAGAAATGCCTGGGAATTACACCTCTGCTTTGAGAAGCAATTGTGGATGAATGGGATTTTATGCTGATAGCAAAAGCAAATGAGAAATGGAGCAAACATTCTACAAAACTGAGATTTTGATAAAAGTTGTGATATTTTAAAACAATGTAAGGTCTTTTTGTTAAAAATAATGAAAAAAATTTCATTAAAATATCAATCCATGAACAGTTATAAAGTTTTTGAGTTGTGCTTAAAAACTGGAAATTGCACATAAAACCATAATATATCTCTACATATCCATCTTTAAATACAATCTTATATAGGCATAAATATGAGCAACATAAATTCTTCAGAATAATCTCAAAATAACTACACAGAATCAAAGAAGTTCAAGTGATATATTATTTTAGATACATACAATTCTAGTCATGTACATAATATAAATTAGACCATTGATGATCGGTGCTTGAAACAATTAAAAGGGGCTTGTATAAGTAAAGAAATTTTGTCAGTGATGTGTATATTTGCCATCCAATGTTTTTAGCTATGTTATATATCTCAAACCACAATAATTGAGCACTTTATGTATCTCTGACAAGTTATCTTGCATTATTTTCTCAACGAAACTTAAATATTGACATTTACTGTAGAAAAAATATAAATGCATACCTTCAGTTATTAAAATACATTTTAACTTTTATTCTTTTTCAAAACAGATTTTTCACAGAAGTTATCCTCCAGGGATATTTTGGAAGTACACAATATTATGTGCTTAAAACACTTAAAAGGGCAAAATCACTTGCATTAGAAAATTAATAATTGAGCTTTTATATAGCTTAGCATTTCTGCTGTATAACAATTAGTCAGGAATTCAAAAATTATATTTATAAAAATATATTTGCACTTTTGTGTTCATTATAGCACTAATCACAATAGCCAAGTTCTGTAACCAACCCGGACAACACAAGAAATCACAATAAATGTGAAATACATATATATGAGATATATTTATATATACATATATACTTATATATATACATAGACTGTGCCTACATACATACATGCATATTAATGGAGAGAGAGATGTACATTACTCACTTATCAATAAGAAAAATTGAAATAATGCAACTTACTATGAAGTGAATAAAATTAGTAGAAACTATGCTTAGTGAACTCAAAAGGAATTAAGTACCAATACAGAAACATCTCTCAAATGTGAAAGAAATATAGTAAGACAATAACAAATGACAAATGACTAATGTAATAAGCCCAGAAAGTCAGCATATAGAACCTAACTTACCATCAAAGTAGAAAGAAAACTTGATACATTGGTATAGGATTACTGACACTGGGGATGGATGTGCTGTTGAAACATCATATTGCTAAAACTTTATTATTAAAATAATTGCAAATCATGGTGGTGAGATAAAAATGAGAAGAAAGGAGAGATATTGTTTTATGCTATTACCTGCTACAACCACCTTATTATTCAAACGTTGACATATCACAATTTTCTGTAATATCATGTTATTCTATATACAAGATGTTTAATAAGACATAATGGCATATTAAGCAAAAGGAATAAAAAGAATAATAGCTGAATTATACTGAGTTGCAGCAATTCCCTTTAATATAAACTTTGTTGCATTATTTTTCCCCAAATATGTTATAATGGATTTAAAATTAATTAAATTTTATGATGAGGGGACTGTGACTCAGATTTATTAAATAAAAATGGTAACATGTAGTTTATTTGAAAGTATAAGATTTTAACAAGTATGCAGAAGTTCACATACTTGATTAGAACTGCCACATTAAATAAAGTGTGGTAATTCATATACAAAATATTCAATAGTATTAAAATTATAATAATAACAATACTTATTCTCTACAGATTAGGAGCAACTAGAAACTTTTTACGCTAAACAACTTTTAATATTCATCTTTTTCTCAGAGTAATGTCTAGATTCACAGGTAAATGTGTGCCAGATGTTAAGAGATAATGCAACACACAGACAGGTTGCATAAAGTGATTTTATCATTTTCTAGTGAGAATTCATGTTTGCCAAAATAAACCATTGTTGTTTCTAAGGGGTGAGGTTATAACTACTTAATATATTTGTGATTTCTATTGAATAGCTTGTGATGATTGTGTTGAACTTTTTTAATTGAGAAAACTGTAAACTATTTACATATTGAAAAGATAATACGATTTCCATGGATGTACCTTCTAGCACCTCACTAAGGAAAAGGATGGAGAAAGAAGTATATTGTTCCTATACAACGATAACAGCAGATGCAATTATCTGACTCATTTTGGCAAACATTGGAATGTTATGTTCCGAGGCAGGGTTTTGAGAACTAGAAAGTGGGGTTCAGACACGTCTTACAAGTCCTAATGTCAGGTAAGAACATTTCTTGCAATCTAAACATAACTCAGAAAACACACTGGCACTAGATAGACATTTCAATATCATATCTGGGTTATAAGCATTAAAATAGTTCATCTTTGCTAGGTGGAATTTGTCTTGCTAATCCATCTTCATATAAATTCTTTAGACCATAAACTCCTAATTATTTATATATACATTTTTACTTTTGGCATTTGAATCCTGTTCTGGGTCCAATGGACAGTATTCATTCCTCTATCATCTATCAAGAACTTGTATTATTCCCCAAGCTTTAATGACAATTTAATACAAATCATTGTGTATCTTCTATTTTGAATATCTCAAATAAAGGCTAATGTTTAGTTTCACTTTATCTGAGGGGAAGTGTGTGAGGGTGACTTCTCTTGCTCACTTACTGACAGTGCTTGAATGTGACTGGCTCCTTTCTCCAAAATATTCTTTTCTTTCAGGCTCACACTCTATGATGATTCCGTATTACTTCACAGTCTCCCAATTACTAACTTCTTGGTTTGTACTTTCATAGCTTGAAGGCATGTGCTTGTGGTTCACAGTTTCTTTTTTCCCCAGGGTCTGGAATATTTATCAGGCATGTGTCAGGGACATTCACTGTTAATATATATGCTGCAATGGAACACCAAGGATTGATTATCACCAATAACCACCAAAATTTTATTCACATTTTGAAATTTTTCATCACCCAAATTTATGTGACTTTTAACATTTCTGTTTAATTTATAATTTTTAATATTATACCTACTAATTTTTAAATAGGCAAGCATATAAATATAGTTGAATGATCTACTTTTATTTAACTTTTTGTTATCATTTTGGAGCTACATCCAGTACTGCTCTCTGGGGACAATATAGTACATGGCTTAGACTCAGAAGTCTATATGCAAAGTGATGAACTCTAGCCCTTTGAGTTATTTCAACAGTCCAAGTTATTCTAAATAGACTTTTGGTGTATTTATATTGCTTGTTATAAATAATCCGCTAAAATGGTCCAAGGAATTGTCCTTAGAGAAAAGTGTGTGAAGAGTGAAGATTGCTATATTCCTTGGAGTGGTTAAGCCCTTGCATTGAGATTGCTAACCTATTGTTAAAGGTTGAGAATTGTAAGTGTGTATATATGTGTATGTATATATATATATATTTATATATATATACTTTTTCTCCTTCAGATTTGTTGCCTTCTACTTAACACCTCATCAATTGTGGTGTGCTACTCTTGGCACATCAGTGGTGTAGAGTATGAGATGTCCAGGAATTCTAAAATTTTAAATACTGTACATATACAGCTGAGGTTACTTAATTTATTTTCTTAAACTGTCTGGTGACTTTAGGTCTGGAAGCATGTCTGTGGCATATCACTCTGTTCTGCTCTCTTGTAAGAAATTTATTTGTGAGTCTGTGGATCATGACTGTTAATTAGCTTATATAGTGTCAGTTCCTGGACTTGACTGCTGGGCTTGTGGAAATACAGGGAAATGATGGGGATGTCCTACTCCCAACTCCATGCAAGCCTGAAAATTCAAGTCACAAGTCCCACTTACTTGGGTTTTCATTCATTCATGTATGAGGCTCATCCCAGCCTGTGGAGATTAGTCGGGAGCATGGTGGAGATGAGTTTTCGAGATTTTCAGCTTCAGGGGTTCTGTTGGAGTAGGGAGGGAACTCACTCGCATGTCTATCTCTGTCTTGCCCCATAAAAGACAGCCTGGCGTGGGGTCCAGAGGCATCTCTATGGTGTATCCTATACAATTTCTTTTACATATATGTATGTGGTTTTGTAAATTTTTTGTCTTTTTTCAAACTTCCTTCAGTAGTATAGAGCTTGCTTATCTTTGTAGTTGTTTTTATTAGAGACATGCATTTATAGAAAAGCAAACCATATTCACAAGACAAGGGGAGTCCAGCAAAGACAAGTGCTTGAATAAAGTCTGCATTTTATCATAGCTCAGTGATGAGGTTTTCTTTCTATACTGAGACATGTTAGCACTTTAGCACTGTCCTCCCATTGTTCATCGATTTGCTCGAGCAGGCCCAGTAATGTCTCCATTGTGACACTTGTTACTGTGTTTGACATACTGAATATGTCACGGGTCACTTACCAGGTTTTGCCCTGCAGGCGAGATACTCTCGGTAGCTTCCTGGGCTCTCCTAGAGGGGCAGAGAAATAGAACCCGGGTCGCCCGGTCAGCCGCGTGTCAGGCAAATGCCCTACCCATTGTGTTGAGACATATATTTTATCTTATTCATATTCCTAATATTGTAGAGAAAGAACAGCTCAAATTGCATGAAATCTTAAATATGTAGTTTATATCAACATCAGTTTGATTTAAGTGCATGACTTAAATATATTACTTAAACTACCCTGCAATTGTTTTAGGACCAGTACCCTGACACATTTCACTTATCATACTTAATTTAGTTTTTAATATCCTTATGGTTATGGATCCTAAAACTATACAAATTTTCTAGATATCCTACAATTGAAAAATTTCAATAATGACTTAGATATTTTAACACAGTAGATTTATCTCCATCTACAGCATATTGCCAATTTTTTCAGTGTCATTTTTTCCTATTTTTACTTTCATCGGGGCCCAAATCCACCTTTCCATTATCACTTACATATACTCTCTGTATCACTTTGAATTTATCTCTAAGTTCTTTGCTCCACTTCTATGCCTTTGGGTGTTTAGACTTTGTTCTTTTACTGACCTATGATAGATTTTTCTCCTTATTTTCCAAGAAAATCCTAAATGGGATCTTTTATCATGTATAATACTTTAGTCTTGGAGTAGAACACAGCATTTATTTATATATGATATCTGGATGAATACATTTATTTCTACATAAAAACAATGTGTATATTTTCCATATTGAATAAAAAACCCTAATTTCCAAAAGTTGAATAAAGAGCCATTTAACATGTTTAACATTTCTTGTGGTAAAAGTAAAGGAAGGGAATACTTTTATCATTAAATAAAACATGCAGCTCTAAAAAAAGACAAAAGCGATGCAGCAATTGGATTCTAGTTCAAAATGTATTTAATTTTTCTAATATCTATATTTCTGATACTATCAGAACTCTATCTGAAAAGTCTAGTCTTATTGTCTCAAATTTATTCATTGCACATCAATCAGTTTATATTACATTTTTTCACTAGAAGTCATAATGGCTTTCTTGCAATTTCCGCTTTTTTTCTAATGTAACATGAGAAATATATGTGTGGAATATCATTTAACATGATCTTAACAGAATATATAAAAAGTGTACTTTTTTTATCACACTAATGCTGGTTATTTGTCTCAATGTGCTAGAATTATTTTTAAATGCCTTATTAAATATAACTCTCCTATATTTAATTGTCAAAATTCTTTAACTTATATCCAATGCATTTTAAAAATTTATTAATTTATTTTTAGTTATTTCTAACACACAATGCAACACTTATCTGACACATAAGCTTTTATTCTCTGTCTGAAATTAGAATGCATATAATTTTCCCTATAATTTATAGCATAAATTAATAACATAAATTGAAAATAATACAATACAATTGCATAGCAATATATTCATCATTATTCATTATAATTAAATTTGTATATATTAAAGCAATTGGGAATTGTCCAAATTAGTAGCAATGGAACACCAGCACTATTTATGTATTGTGTGAGGTTTGGCAAGTATTTTACTAAGCGATTTTAATTAACACCATTTTAATATGCAATTTTTCTTTTGTGCAAATAATATGACTATTCTTATTTATATTTAAGTAGGTGAGGAAAGGACACTATGTAAATTCCAAAATTACAATAAAGAGTGGAATATTCATTGCAGAACAAGAATACTTTATTTTAGAAAAAATGTTATATATTCTGAACATCATTTTTAGTTCATTTCAAAATAAGGTCTTTGAAGTCTATGAGGAGAAGAATTTTGTTTGCATGTTCAACACAACTTTCAGAGCATTGTTCCTGGCATGGTGTATTTTATTATATGAATGAATAGGTGATACTTTCCCCTTTATAATATACAATAGAATATATTGAATATTGATTTTTTTCTGGAAAAGAATGAAAGGACCTGATAAGTATGTACTTTATTAGTAATTGTGCTAATTATTTGTCTTATTTTAAAAATGCTGTAAAAGTTAAAACACAATGATTCTTTCCAAAATAAACAGCTAGAATTTACCACAACCACTACTGAGTTCAGAAGAGACAATAATATACTTTTGTTCCTAAAAGGAAAAAAGCTAGGAGTACATTTTTTCATATAGTTAAAGTGCAATTAATCTCCATCTTTATTATCATAGGTTATTAAAATAAACGTATAAATGTGTGTTAAATGAGAGAAATAATTTTTGATAAATCACAAATATTATTCTTGTTATTAGGAAAAAGTCTCACAAGAACCACATCAATTGAAATAAAAGCATATAAAAGAAAAATTAAAACTAATTGAATATATCCTGAGTAGCACTGTAGCACTGTCGCCACATTGATTTGCTCAAGTGGGCACCAATAATGTCTCCTTTGTGAGACTTCTTGTTACCTTTTTTGGCATATTGTATACACCACGGGTAGCTTGCCAGGCTTTGCCATGCAAGCAGGATACTCTTGGTAGCTTGCTGGGCTCTCTGAACGGGGTGAACAAATCGAACTAGGGTCAGCTGCATGCAAGGCAAATACCCTACCCACTGTGCTAACACTCCAGCCCAAATCCTGAGTACCTTATAGAAATGAGGAAGTATAAATATGAATATAAAATTAAAAAGACTGAAATCATGAATTGTATATAAAGAAATTATTTAAAAAGTTAATGCTAGAATAAATTTGAAAAAAATCGGTATAAATTTAATAGGGAAAGAGGGTATTCTGGATAGTATTATAAATAAAAAATAATTAATAAACAAAACCAATAAGTTTTTTTTTATAGGATAGTAAAGTAGCCGTTAATATGCCTGACTTCCAGTCTTTGTGATTCTTTTCTTCATTCAGTATTTCAGAATCTGAATAGTCCTTGTAAGTGAGATAATTCAGTCTTTTAAATGGAGAACATTGCTTTGGTATAAATTCTGACATTAATGTAATGATGTCATCTTTTAACATGCATGATGAAATATAAGAACTCCCCAATACATTTTCTACTTTATATCCAAATAACACTTCATTTAAATTTCTATCGTCCTTTTTAAATGATTCCTTTGAAATCTCAGATCAACTATCTAAAATACTATGCATTGATGATTGTGTGTGTGTTTGTATGTGTATGTAAAGTATATACAGGTGTGTTTGTAGATAGAGAAATATCTAAAATTTATATTTTATCTATTTTTTAATCTAGTACTACAGTATCCAGACAATAAGTGAAAGTACAATAAACTGTGATGGTCTTGTTTGTTTAACTCACCTTAGTTTTGACTCTAAGTGTTAAAAACAATAGAGGATTATATAAAGAAGGTAGCTTTATGGTAAAACTATCAAGTTACACAGAGCTGTCTGTAAATCAAGACCAATATTACTTTTGACTTTCTTTAAAAAAAAAAATACTGTAGTAGTTGCAGCCCCTCCCCAACAGGTCTGTACCTGCTTAGCGCTCCATACCAATCCAAATTCAGGACCCTGAAAGCTAGCCGCCCCCAGGAGGGACCTCGGACTGGGACACGAGCCTCCACTTCCGCAGCCAGCACCAGTCCAACTAGTTGCAGGCCCAACAAGTCTGTGGACTAGCAGCTGGACTGGCTGGGGGCGTGGCCACCCCCGTGGGGGCGCGGCCTCATCAAAAGTAGGTGTGACCTCATCAAAAGTGGGCGTGGCCTCCCGATGCAGGCGTGGCCTCCACTGAGGGTCACCTCCTCTGAGGGCCGCCTGCTCACTCAGCCCCAGTTACATTTCCCACTCCCAACACTCTTGACTTTCACCCCAGCCTTCATCACCTAATTCTGTTGAAAAATTCCTGGCCACCTCAACTACAATACAACAATAATCCACTGGGCTACCCCAATTCCAACAAGAGACCAGTACACAAGAAGTTGTACAAGCCCACTATTAAAGAGCACCTTCTCCAAAGCTTCACTAGATGCCTCTCATAAGCCAAAGAATAATGCCTGAGACAAAGGTCAGACTCTAGAAAGGGAGAAGGGTGACCAACATCGACCAACCTTATCCAGAATCCTTTCCCATGATAAGAAGGAACAGTGCTAGTGAATTCCAGGGTTTTACTCTAGACAACCAAAACAAAAGAAGAAACAGGGCAAATCTCCACTACAAGGAGAGGACGAAGAAAAGAGTCCTGGATCATCAACCAGGGTTATCCACAAATATGCTCTCTCTGATAGAGACAAAATGCAGAGGATGGTCAAGGAACTACTCAAAGAATCAATGGAGGAGATATCCAGGAAACTAAAGGAAGAAATGAAAGAAACAGCAGAACTGATAGTCAACAAAATACAGGAAGAAATGAGAGCAGAAAGGAAAAAAAGCTACAAAAAGAAGTGTCACAAATAAAGGATTTGGTAGATGAAATTAAAAACTCAGTAGGTACCCTCAGTAGTAGGATGAATACATCTGAAGACAGGATCAGTGAGCTTGAAGATAAGCAACAGAAATCGCATAGGGAACAACAAACATCGGTAAAGACCTCAAAATAGCTCTAAGGAGAATCAGAGACCTAGGGGATGACACCAAGAGGAACAACATTAGAATCAACCAGAAGGACAGAAGATGACCAGATGCACGACTGGGTCATTTATTTACTCTCTGACAATGTAATAAATGGCTAAATAAGTTATTGAGAATGTCAACATAAAATATTGATTATTAGGAATTCTGGAAGGGAATGATTTGTCTATACATCATAGATTGAGCCCAAGTAGAAAATGTTGGGATTTTCTGTTGTTGTTTTGTGTTGTTGCTGTTGTTAATTTGCTTTGTTTCGTGTAAAACAGCACACATGAAGGCAACCTCTGCACACAATGCCTAGCAATAATCGATCAAATAATATGTACCTTTTCACTAAGCACCTTTAGTTAACAAGCTGTTCAATAGATATAATACTATGTGGTGACTGAACCGTGTTGACACAATTGAAAAGCATAAACTGACACAACAAAAAGCAAAAGTCTGAATTTCATTTGCCATCACAGTATATATAAAGCAGAAAATGTGAATCCACAGTTTAGTAGAATCACTCATTCAGCTGAAAACAATCTTGTTCTCATGACTTCAATTAAACAATTTGAGTAATAGACTTTTTCTGAGATTAAACCTTATCTATTTTAAGGTGAGTAAATAACCAAAATAACCAAAACTACCTCCACTACCCAGCCACCGCCATGTTCCAGGATGCTTTTCGGATATTCGGGCCAAGACTCATGCACAAGTGAAGCCTCACAGAACCAGGGAAATGGAACTTTGTGACCTTGGACTCTAGGCTCAATGGACCTGGGAACAGAGATCTTCTGCCTGCTCCCAGCAGCCGGGCAGACCTCAACTACCTCCACTACCTCTGCTACCCAGCTGCCACTATGCTCCAGGACGCTTTCTGGACACTCGGGTCGTGACTCATGTATGAGTGAAGCACCGCAGAACCAGGGAAGCGGAACTCTGTGACCTTGGATTCCAGGCTCAATGGACCACGGAACAGAGATCCACTGCCTGCTCCCAGAAGCCTTGCATACCTCCACTACCTCCATTACCTCCACTACCCAGCTGCTGCCATGCTCCAGAATGCTTTCCAGACCTCGGGGCTGCTTTGCAACCAACTGCACGATGCATCATAAAACACTAAATACAAGATTATTGCACCATATTTGATGAGGTTCAAATATGACTTGAACTATGGGAACACCTACAAGGATAATTAGAGGCTGCCCTAAAAGCCTCTATCCCTCTAAGAAAGCCTGGCAAGCTACTGAGAGTGCCCCACCCACATGGCAGAGCCTGGCAAGCTATCCGGGGTGTATTCTATATGCAAAAACCAGTAATGCAATGGGTCTCATTACCTGAACCTTGAAAGAACCACCAATACGGCAACATTAAGAAGGATGAGAAAGGAGTGGCCGATAAAAATCTCAGGGCCAGGGACTGGGACCCCACCGCACAAGTGTCTGCAGGCGTCCCCCCGACGCTGGGAGGAAAAGGGGATCTGTGCCTGCCTGTCTGTCCCTTTGGGCCGGCCGCCCAAGCTGAGCCTCTCCCTTGTCCCCTACCCCCCAGGTTAGTCTTCGTGCCACCCCTCTGACCCGGAACTGGAACCCCATCGTGCAAGTGTCTGCAGGCATCCCCCCGATGCTGGGAGAAAAAGGGGACCTGGGCCTGTCTGCCTGTCCCTTTGGGCCGGCCGCCCAAGCTGAGCCGCTCCCTTGCCCCCCACCCAGCCTTTACTTCCTGGACAGAAACCAGGTATCCGTGGGGGCGTGACCACTTCAGAGGTGGGCGTGGCTTTAAAACGTGGGCGTGCCCTAAATTTCGGCGGGCCCACGCTTACAGGGCCACAGGTAGTTCACTCAAACCAAAAAATATTACTCCTCCACATACACAACAACATGAAGAAACAACGCAAATCCCCACCACAGGGAGACCATGAGGAATTAAGTCTAGAAGCCTCAGTAGGTGCTAGCCACCTTAGGGACCTCTCTGACAAGGAATTCAGATATGAAGTCATCAAGATGTTCAATCAACTCGATGAAACAGTCACACAGATATCCGCTACACTGAAAGAGGGCATGAAAGAAACAATTGATCGCACAATTGACAAAATACAGCAAGAAATGAGAGCCGAAATTGGAAAGCTTCGCACAGAAATGGCACGTATCACAGATTCCATAGATGAAGTCAAATCCTCACTCACTGCCCTCAAAAATAGAATGACCACAGCTGAGGAAAGAATCAGTGACTTGGAAGATCAGCTGCACCAAGCCAACAGACAACAACAAGCAATGGCAAGAGACCTCAAAATAGCTCAAGAGCGAATCAGAGTCCTATGAGATGATTCCAGAAGAAACAACATTAGAATCATTGGACTACCAGAAGCTCAGGGAAACAATCCCAATGAAAAAACCATGCTTAAACAAATTATCTCCGAAAAATTCTCAGAGCTCCATAATACAGCCATCCAGATTCAAGAAGCCTGAAGGGTGCCAGCTAAAAGAGATCCCAACAGAAACACCCCAAGACATATTATAGTTAGAATGATCGATGCTGCCAATAGAGACACAATACTGCAAACAGCAAGGGCAAAAAAGGAAATCACATACAAAGGAGCACCCCTGAGATTCACAGCAGACCTGTCAGAGGAAACCCTACAAGCCAGAAGACAGTGGCAAGATATAGTCAAAAAACTCACTGAAATGAATGCTTCACCAAGAATACTCTATTCGGATAAGCTCTCACTCAAAATAGATGGAACGCTACACTATTTTCTATATAAACAGCAGCTCAGGAACTTCATAGACTCAAAACCAAACCTAAAACAAGGACTAAAGGGGCTACTATAAGACAAGCCAAACCCTACAACCACAACACACCCGCACAGAAACATGACACAAAACCCCATAACCATACTCTCTCTTAATGTCAACGGTCTCAATTCACCATTGAAGAGACACAGAGTGGTAAAATGGATACAGAGACAGAACCCAACATTCTGCTGCCTAGAAGAAACTCATCTCAACACTCAGAGCAAACAAAGACTCAAAGTCAAAGGATGGAAAACAATCCTGCATGCAAACAGCTCCTGTAAAAAAGCTGGGGTGGCCATACTAGTATCCGACAACATTAATTTCACCTTGAAAAATGCTAGAGGGGACAGTGAAGGCCATTTTCTATTCATCAAGGGATATGTACAACAGGAAGAAATCACACTCTTAAATGTATACGCACCTAATGAGGGAACAGTTAAATATTTAAAACAACTGCTAACGGATTTTAAGGAGGACATTGCAAGCAACAAAATAGTACTTGGAGACTTCAACATTGCCCTATCACCTCTGGACAAAACCCAGCAAGGAATCATTGGCTTTGAAAGAAGAAATAGAAGAGAAAGGGCTTATGGACTTATACAGGGCTTTACACCCCAAAAAGAAAGAATACACATTCTTCTCCAGCACGCACGGAAGATTTTCCAAAATAGACCATGTGCTAGGACACAAAACATACCTCAACAAAATAAGGAAGATAGAAATAGTATCAGCCATCTTTTCAGACCATGATGCACTGAGGATAGAAGTGAATCACACACAGACACGGAGAACCAAATCAAACACCTGGAAATTAAACAACTCGATGCTGAACAATGAGTGGGTCAGGAACAAAGTCAAGGACGAAATCAAAAGATACTTGGAAACAAATGAGAATGAAGACACGAGCTACAGAACCGATGGGATGCAGCGAAAGCTGTATTAAGGGGAAAATTTATAGCTCTGCAAGCATATCTTAGGTCTGTAGAAATGGTGCACATAAACAACTTGACCTCACAGCTCAAGTCCTTAGAAAAGGATCAACAGAAAGAGCCTAAATCAGGCAGAAGGAAAGAGATCATAAAACTTAGAGCAGAAATCAATGACATGGAAACCAAAGAAACAATCCGAAAGATCAATGAAACCAAGAGCTGGTTCTTCGATAGAATAAACAAGATAGATAAACCACTCGCAACACTCACAAAGAAACAGAGAGAGAGAACCCTAATAAACCAAATCAGAAATGAGAAGGGGGATATCACAACAGAAACCAAAGAAATCCAAAAGATCATCAGAGACTACTTTGAAAGTCTGTATGCCATGAAACAAGAGAACCTAGAAGAAATGGACAAATTCCTGGACTCCTATAATCTCCCAAAGCTGAATCAAGAAGACCTGGAGTATCTGAATAGACCTATTCACATCAACGAAATAGAAACTGCAATCAAAAGTCTTCCCAAAAACAAAAGCCCGGGCCCAGATGGATTCACTAGCGAATTTTTCCAAACATTTAAAGAGGACCTGCTGCCAGTCCTTCTCAAGCTCTTTCAGGAAATTGAAAAAACGGAAACTTTCCCAAACAGTTTCTATGAAACCCATATCTCTCTAATACCAAAAGGAAACAAAGATACCACGAGAAAAGAAAACTACAGGCCGATATCCCTGATGAACATGGATGCGAAGATTCTCAACAAAATACTAGCAAATAGAATTCAACTACTCATCAAAAAGATCATACACCACGACCAAGTAGGATTCATCCCGGGGATGCAAGACTGGTTTAACACTAGGAAATCAATCAACATAATCCACCATATCAGCAAAAGAAAAGATAAAAATCATATGATCATATCAATAGATGCAGAGAAAGCATTTGACAAGATCCAGCACACATTTATGATGAAAACCCTAGCCAAAATGGGGATAGAGGGGACTTTTCTCAATATAGTTAAAGCCATCTACCACAAGCCTACAGCAAGCATCGTCCTCAATGGTGAAAAACCGAGAGCCTTCCCTCTAAGGTCAGGGACGAGACAAGGATGCCCACTCTCTCCACTGCTGTTCAATATAGTACTGGAAGTACTTGCAATAGCAATTAGGCAAGAAAAAGATATTAGGGGCATCCAGTTAGGAAAGGAAGAAATCAAGCTCTCACTATTCGCAGATGATATGATACTATACTTAGAAAACCCTAAAATATCTATCAAGAAACTTCCAGAAACAATAGGATTGTATAGTAAAGTGGCAGGCTATAAAATCAATACCCAAAAGTCCATGGCTTTCCTATATGCAAATAGTGAAAGAGAAGAAAAAGACATGAAGAAAACAATCCCATTCAAAATTGTGCCCCAGAAAATCAAGTTTCTAGGAATTACCTTAACTAAGGAAGTAAAGGACCTGTACAAAGAAAACTACAAAACTCTACTTCAGGAAATAAAACAGGATACGAGGAAATGGAAAAATATCCCCTGTTCATGGATCGGGAGACTTAACATTGTCAAAATGGCAATACTTCCCAAAGCACTGTATAAATTCAACGCAATTCCTATTAGGATACCCATGACATTCTTCGAAGAATTGGAGCAAACACTCCTGAAATTTATATGGAACAATAAGCCCCCACGAATAGCTAAAGCAATTCTTGGGAAAAAGAAAATGGGAGGAATCAACCTCCCTAACTTCAAACTCTACTACAAGGCAGTTATAATTAAAACAGCATGGTACTGGAAAAAAGCAGAGTTGTAGACCAATGGAACAGGGTTGAGTATACTGACGTCCCCCGCCCCCCCCCAAGCATGCGAGCATCTAATCTTCGATAAGGGGGCAAGAAAAGTGAAGTGGAGCAGGGAAATCCTCTTTAACAAATTATGCTGGCAAAACTGGACGGCTACATGCAAAAAAATGGGCTCAGATCTCTGCCTAACTCCATGTACAAAAGTAAGATCCAAGTGGATTAAAGACCTCAACATCAGACCGGAATCTATAAGATACATTGAGGAAAATGTTGGCAAAACCCTTCATGACATAGAAGCTAATAGTGTCTTCAAAGACGTCACACCTCTGGCCAAGCAAGTGAAAACAGATAGACAAATGGGACTATATTAAACTAAGAAGCTTCTGCACCTCAAAAGAAACAGTGAACAAAATACAAAGACAGTCTACAGAATGGGAAAGGATATTCACCAACTACACATCTGATAAGGGGTTAATTTCAAGGATATACAAAATACTGGTTCAACTCCACAAAAAGAAAACATTCAACCCCATCAAAAAATGGGGAGAAGAAATGAATAGAAACTTTGACAAAGAAGAAATCCAAATGGCTAAAAGACACATGAGAAAATGTTCCACATCATTAATCATCAGGGAGATGCAGATCAAAAACACAATGAGATATCACCTCACACCACAGAGACTGGCCCATATCCACAAGAACAAAAGCAACCGGTGCTGGCGCGGATATGGTGAGAAAGGGACACACCTTCACTGTTGGTGGGAATGCCGACTGGTTCAGCCCTTTTGGAAAACAGTATGGATGATTCTCAAAAAACTAGAAATTGAGCTCCCATTTGACCCAGCAATACCACTCCTGGGAATATATCCCAGAGAGGCAAAAAAGTATAGCCGAAGTGACATCTGCAATTGTCTGTTTATTGCAGCACTCTTTACAATAGCCAGGATCTGGAAAAAACCTGAGTGCCCGAGAACAGATGATGGTTAAAGAAACTTTGGTACATTTACACAATGGAGTACTATGTAGCTGTTAGAAAAGACAAAGTCATGAAATTTACATACAAGTGGTACTACATGGAAAGTATCATGTTAAGCGAAATGACTCAGAAAGAAAGGGATAGATATAGAAAGATTGCATTCATCTGGGGAACATAAAGTAACAAAATAGGAAACTAACACCCACGTATGGCAGAGATTAGTACCAGGAATTTTACTCAATGACCCGGAGGACAACCACACATGTTAGGGGAAAAGGGAGCTCAGAAAGAGAAGGGAACACCAAATAAAGGGTGTTGGGAGGATACGCCCACGATGGGAGAGCATGCTGAAAGTAGACTATCGACCAAACATGATTGCCACTCAATGCCTCTTTTGCAAACCACAGCACTCAAAAGGAGAGAGAGGGAAATGCCCTGTCACAGAGGCAGGGTGGAATGGGGGCTGGTGGGTGGAAGGGATACTGGGATCTGTGGTGGTGGGAAATGCGCACTGGTGGAGGTATGGGTGCTTGATCATTGTATAATTGAAACCCAAGCACAAAAATGTGTAAGTCTGCAACTGTACCTCATGATGCCTCACTATTAAAAAAATAATTAATTAATTAAAAAAAAATCTCAGGGCCAAACTAGGCTGACAAAATGAAGAAGGACAAAAGTGACTATCTGTACTTTCAATGCATGTATGATGGCATCGGATGCACTGTCAAGGACTTTAAGGTGCAAGCCCAAAAGATCAAGTATGATATTACTGGTCTGACTGAGGTGAGAAGTCATCAATCATATCATGCTCTCTTTGAAATTGGAGAAGAACTTTTCCTCAGAACATGTGACAAGAGAGGCATCGGTGGTGTCAGTGCCCTTGTCAACACGAACTTAGTCATGAGCATTGGTTCATGCAAATGCCTAATAACCAGAATAAGATGATTACATTGGAATAGATGTGGCTTACTGCCAGGATTTTCTATCTTCGTTGTCTACACACTAACATCCAATTATGATGAAGGAGAAAATAAGAAGTTCTACATGGAGCTGGACAAGTTCTTTAAAGAAGACCACACCTTCTAGAAGATCATTGATGGTGATTTTGATGCCAACACAGGACCAAGAAGACCAGCTGAAGAACTCTACATCGGGACCCATGGCCTAGAATGCAACGAACAGCGTGAAACACTGTCTGATTTCATCATGTTGACCAAGACGATCCATAGTAACTCACAATTCCAGAAGGCCGAATCTAAACATGGGAGTCTCCTGGTGGACAGTTCCACAACAAAATTGACCACATAATATTCAATTGGCAGTTTTGCCTGACCAATGTCGCTGTTGTCCCAAAATTTGAAATGGGAAAAGACCACTGGCTCCTTCTGGCAAAATTTTACTTCACAGAGCGGGGAAAAAGGGCTGCATAGTTTGAGATGAGAACTCCCAGAACGACCACTAACTGGGTGCTCCTTGGCACTTTGCTGCAACATGGGAAGATGCCATCATTAAAACATTGACGAAGAATACAAACAACTGGCTAGGCACCTCCATGATTATGCGAAGAATGCCAAGAGAGAGATAGCCACAAAAAGATTCATTTCTTAGAAAACTCTCGAGCACATTCACCAATGTGGCTTGGCTCAAGCCTCAGGAAACTGCATGCAAATGTTTGAGCTCACAAAGCAGTGCAGAGAAGCAATAAAGAAAGAGCTCAAAGAGAGAAGAGAAGCTGTGCTGGCAGATGCGGCAAAAGCTGGGAAAAGCATTCGCAAAGTCTGCCTATCCTTCACCAACTACAAGACCGAGATGACTGCCCTCCGAAGTCCTGATGGATCTATCACATTTTCCAGAAAAGCAATGGAGAAGATTATCCATGACTTCTACTCAGATCTCTTTGATAGTCATGTCCACCTGCCCACATACCAAATTCCACAGGATGGATATGGTCTTCCCATTGTTCTCCCTTCTGAAATTTGACAGGTTATTTCATCAGTAAAGAAACGAACAGCACCCGGCCCATACAAGACCTGGAACTCTAGCAGGATATGGTAGAGGGAGAGAAGAGTATGAAGGCCCAAACAAAAAACCCCAATTTTAGATGTGATGCTTAGGCTTTCATTTCAGTTTGTTTTTGTCTGTTCTTGTTTAGATATCAATCTTTTAAATTCTTGCATTTTAGTAAGAAAGCTACCTTTTTATAGATGTTAGTTTATTGACCTAATATTTATAAATGGTCTGTTTGGGCAGGTAAAATTATGTAATGCAGTGTTTGAATCAGGATTTTTTTCCTTTTTATTTCATTTTTTTTAAAACTGTATAATGTCCCTCAAGTTATGGCAGTGTACCTTGTGCCACCAAATTTCCAAAGTGTACCGATTTTTTTTACTGTGCTTCAAATAAATAGAAAAATAGTTATAATATTGATCTTCAACTTTGCCATTCATGCTTCTAAAAAAAAACCCAAACACCTGACGAAACTGCCATCAGGACTCATCAATACACTGGCTCAGCTCATCACATGCTACCTATCTGAATGCAAGGCTCCGTCCCAATGGAAAACCAGCAGGACTGTACTACTGTACAAGAAGGGAGACATCCACAACATTGGCAACTATCGCCTGATCTGCCTGTTTTCTGTCATCTACAAGCTGTGCACTCGAGTAATTCTGAATAGGATTGGAAGAAGATGAAGGACAACCATGCAGCAAACTGATTTCCCAAAAGAATTCAGCACAATCGACCATTTCCACGTGATAACCAAGCTCATTGAGGTTTCAGGGGAGTTCAAGATGTTTCTCTGTCTAAAGTTCATTGATTTAAAGGCTTTTGATCTGTTGAGACTGAAGTGATCATCGATGCCCTAGCCAAACTAGACTTTCAAACTCAATACATCAGGATCCTCCATGAGCTGTATTGCGGATTCACTACCAGGATCTCACCATTCTACAGCGAGGTGATCATTGACGTCAAGAGAGGGGTTCAGCAGGGTAATACCATTTCACCAAAACTCTTCAGTGCCACCCTCGAGAAGGTCATGCGACAACTGGAATGGGAAGAAATGGGAGTGAACATAGATAGTTGGCAACTACACCACCTCTGCTTCACTGATGACATTGTTCTAATAAGACCAAAAATCAACCAAGTGGCACAAATACAGACGGACTTTGTGAGTGTAGAAATGTCGGACTACAGCCAGATCTCATGAAGACAATGTTTAAGAGAAACAGACTCTTTCCTGACGTTCCATTTGCTGTCAATGGAATGATCATCTCCGAATGCAACAGTTATGTGTACCTAGGTTGAGAAGTCAACATGATGAATGTCCTGGGACCTGAGTTGCGCAGGAGGAAGGGAGCGTCTTGGAACTCCTTCAGGAGTGTCAAAGAAATGGCTAAGAGGAAGAAGAACCTCCGACTCTGGGCACATCTCTTTGATTTCACTGTTCTTCCTGCATTAACATATGCCTCAGACACGTGGGCCTATGAAAACAGGATGAGAACAATATTTGGGTCTCCTTAAGAGGAATTGAAAGAGCCATGCTTGGAATATCATGCTTCACTGAAATGAGAGAACAAATCTGGAGTTCCAACTTCTGTCGACAATCAATAATCAGGGACATTGTCTCATTTTCCAAGGTGTTGAAAATCAGAGGGGCTGGATATGTAATGAGATTTGGAGATGACTGCTGGGCTAGAGTCATTACCGACTGGATTCCATGGGACATCAAAAGATCACATGGCCACCCACTTATGAGATGGTCAGACTTCTTCATCAAGAACCTGAATGTTTGGTTTGAGGTTGTTCTTATTCCTAAAATGAGCAGATGCCATTGGGCTACACTAGCATGGGGGCAGGGATGAATGGAGATGTTATTGCTGCCCGTTCCAGCAAATCAATGAGTAACGGGATGTCAAATGATTAAGTGATCAAATAACCAAATCTTTATGTGTATTATTATAAGTATTAAATAGTGATAAAGTAAAATCTCTGAAACAATAGAAGAGTATGTTGAGGGAAATAGTTTGTTTCCTCATCTTTTGAATGAAACCTTCCTGCAAACTAAAGCTAATGCGAAGCTTCAGCCAGCCGAGAGCAGACTATACTGCTTCCTGTTTGCATGTACATATTGCAATGTATTTGCCAAGGAGTATTTGGATAAACTTGATAAATATGTGCTTGATCAAAATATTTCTGCCAGAGCTGCAGACTGTCATGCTTTATGGAAATGATGTGAATACCATCAGCCCCACCCTCATCCCTGCTCCCCAGCACCCATATGGTTATTTTTAACCTGTATGGTCAAGGAAAACAAGGTTTCTTTGTTGTCAAGAAAAAAATATTGAGGTGGCTAGAGAGGTACAGGGGGTATGATGCTTGTACAAACTGTTTCATTTATATACACCACTTATGATTCTCTGAGCATAGAACCATGAGAAAGCCCTGATAATAGACAAGTTTGCAACACACATCAAAGGAGAAACAAATCAAGGCCGTACGTGCCTCAACATGACAGAAACTCTTTTGTATGTATGAGACCTGGTATTGATTCCCGGTACTAAAATAATAGAAGGAGGAGGAAGGGAAGAGGAAAAAATGAGGAGGGGGAGGAAGAAGAGGAGGAGGAAAGAGAAGGAATAGGAGGAGGAGGAGAAAAGAAGAAGAAGAAGAAGAAGAAGAAGAAGAAGAAGAAGAAGAAGAAGAAGAAGAAGAAGAAGAAGAAGAAGAAGAAGAAGAAGAAGGAGGAGGAGGAGGAGGAGGAGGAGGAGGAGGAGGAGGAGGAGGAAGAGGAGAGGAGGAAGAGGAGGAGGAGGAAGAAGAGGAAAGGAAGAAGAGGAGGAGGAGGAAGAGGAGAAGGAGAAGAAGAAGAAGGAGAAGGAGCAGAAGAAGAAGAAGAAGAAGAAGAAGAAGAAGAAGAAGAAGAAGAAGAAGAAGAAGAAGAAGAAGAAGAAGAAGAAGAAGAAGAAGAAGAAGAGGAGGAGGAAAATTGTTATCTCTTGTTCTGTTTACACTCTAGATCAACTTTTCATCATCTTTGCTGTTTATACCTGTGCTCACATGAAGGGACAGGGGTGAGAAAAAAAAAAAAACTGTTCACATGTCATTGCTTAGTTAATTTTTTTTTCTAACTGTATGGCAAAACAGATTTCTGACTTTCCACCCAAAGTAGAAACTAGTTGGCATTAGAATTAATAGAAAAAGAAATAATTAAATGAAATACACAGAAACAGAATATTTCAGGTGGTTACACTAATTCATGGGCTGGAGCAATAGCACAGCGGTAGGGTGTTTGCCTTGCATGCAGCCAACATGGCTGACTGGAGTTCGATTCTTCCACCCCTCTCAGAGAGCCCGGCAAGCTACCAAGAGTATCTCGCCTGCATGGCAGAGCCTGGCAAGCTACCCGTGATATATTCGATATGCCAAACACAGTAAAAACAAAGTCTCCAATGGAGACGTTACTGGGCCCGCTCGAGCAAATTAATGAACAACGGGAGGACAGTGACAGTGACAGTGACACTGCCACAGAGGCAGGGGAGGATGGGGGGATAGGGGTGGGGGGATATTATCCATGGTGGTGGAAAATGGGCACTGGTGGAGGGACGGGTATCTGATCATTGTATAATCAAACCCAAGCACAAAAAATTGTAAATCTACAACTGTACCTCATGGTGTTTCACTAATAAAAAAAAATTAAAAAAAAAGAAAAGATGAAGTAATGAAATTTACATACAAGTGATACTACATGGAAAGTATCATGCTAAGCTAAATGAGTCAGAAAGAGAGGGACAGACATAGGAAGATTGCATTCATCTGTGGAATATAAAGTAACAAAATAGACTAACACCCAAGAATAGCCTAGATAAGTACCAGGAGTTCACTCCATGGCTAAAAGGCCAGCCACACATGCTAGGGGAAAAGGCAGCTCAGATAGAGAAGGGAGCACCAAATAAAGGGTGTTGGGAGGATCCTCCCAGGTTGGGAGAAACATACTGAAAGTATACTATAGACCGAACATGATTGCCGCTCAATGCATCTTTTGCAAACCACACCACCCAAAAGGAGAGAGAGAACAAAAGGGAATACCCTCACACAGAGGCAGAGTGGGATCGGGGATGGGGGGTGGGAGGGATACTGGGATCCGTGGTAGTGGAAAATGGGCACTGGTGGAGGGATGGGTACTTGATTATTGTATAATTGAAACCCAAGCACAAAAATTTTTAAGTCTACAACTGTACCTCATGATGTTTCACTAATAAAAATTTTTAAAAAATGAAAGAAAAATACAAAAATATTTTTAGGTTTTTAATACCCAAATGTGTACTGAGAATCAGGCTTTAAAAGCCACTCACTTGAAAACACGGCTTACTTTGTACAGAAGAGCAGTTTCTAAATTCATATTTTTTTGTTGGTGTTGGTTTGTGGGGGTGCCATGTCCAGCAGTACTCAGAGCTTACTCCTAGCTCTGAGCTTAAGCATAACTCCTGGCAAGTCTTTGGGGATCATAAGTAGAGTCAGAGATTGAACTTGAATCAGCCACTGCAAGACAAGCAACCCATCTGCTATACTATCTTTCTGTCCTCTAGATTCATTATTATGTGATCTCAACAAAAATGCATATAAAAACAATCAGGATATGGCTGCTTAGTAGAGCATCTATCTTGTTTACATGATGGTACCATAAATTCATCCCTGGCATCACTCCATATCACCAAATAAAATTCTAGGCTCTGCCATTGTGATTTTCAGAACCAACTCCAGTGTATAACCCTTGGCACACACAAATAAGTATGCAACTGTATTGTGGTAACAAATTCTGTAACTTTGGAATACTGAAATATGACAGCAACAGAAAAAAGAAGCAGGAAAAGCATATAATACAGTTGATAGCTGAAAATGTTCTCACTAGGAAATATGACTGACCTCTAATGACTGAACTATTTTTTCTTTCAGCAGAGTTCACTGATTACTATGTACTTCCTTCTACTGTTGGACGTTTCAAGTAAAATAGTTTTATTTAGGAAATATAAAATGATATTGAGCTTCCAAAATTGTTTAATCTCCGGGCAGCTAGGGGAAGCCCCGGCTGCTCTCCCTCTCGCTTCCCAGTTTCAGTGGACTTGAGCCACTCTCCACTCGGGGTGGCCCAGACCATGGAGCAGATGAAGGAGTAAGCTAAGGCCAAGCTGTTTGATGATCAGTTGCTGTTTAGTTCATTCCCCCCACGTGACTGTTCGAGTCTCTTTGAACCCCCCATTCTAGTCTCACACTGCCCCCCATTCTTGTCTCTTCCTGTCTCTCCCACTCATCTCTCTGTGCTCCCTTTTGCAGATGCGTCTCTCATCTCTCCACACTCCTGCTTCTGCATTCTTCCCCTACATTCTTCTCCCTCTGTCCTGCTTGCTAGTCTCTCCGTGCTTCAACTTGCTGCCCTGGTCTCTCTCTTGTCTCTCTCCAACTCTCTACACTGGGGGTAGACACCACGCCCAGTAGGGCAGCAAAACCAACATATCAGAAGCTCTTGCACATCAGGCTAAAGTGAGGAAATACCACCTAGAGGTGTTTCTCTTCTCCTTAGTCCAATAATGTAATTAACATATTGATTAACATCTCAATTCTACTTCTTAATATTAGTTATTTTGAATATACACAGTAAGATACATTGGGGCTTGTAGACTGGCTCTCCTGGGGACATCATGCCACAGACTCAGAGTACGGTGCTCTGGCAAATTAATCATTCCTAACCCTTAGCAGGGTCCGAATCCAGTTATTGCTTTTTAGACCATGACAGCATTTGTCCATGATCAATCTCTTAACTTATAGTTAAGCATGATGGCACGTTGGCCAGGCCCATTTCGATGCCAGGGTTGCATATAGCTCACAACTTGCCCTGGGTCCATCCAGTCCCTCATCGGGACCCTGCTTTTGGGGTGCTAGGAAGTAAGGGCAGCTGAGACTTAGGTTGAGAGAACGGATGACCCGGAGGTAATATCTGGAGTCAATGAACTCCCATGTTATAAAAGCTTGGCATTAACTCTCTGCTTGTGCCCATACAAAAAGGATATCGCTCCAATAAACCTAAGCTCCCTGTGGCAAGGCAGAAAGGACAAAACCAATGTTATCCTACACAAAATCAAGGTAGAAAATCTGTGAAGACTACTGCAGCATGGAGTACGCTTTTATAATTGATGATCAGAAAAAATGTATTCCTGCTTCAAATATGAGTGATACATTAGCTATGTAGAGTGTTCTTTTTTAGTTATATTTATCTGTGTAGCAGTTTATATAGGTTATTCCACTCCCTGCTGGAGGTAAACCATCTGTTTGAAATATTGCTGACATTTTTTATAGGGTTCATAGATGTGACTATTTGCATTTTTTCCTCCTTTTTATGTTAAGGATGATCTTTATCTTTGACCTTTGTAATTTTAATTATTATGCTTCTGGTTCTGTGTCTAGGTATATACTCTGCTTGAGGTTTTTAACCTCGGGTCTGGTTCTGTGTCTAGGTATATACTCTGCTTGAGGTTTTTAACCTCGGGTCCCAGTGTACAACTTTGTCTCATCATATGGAGGTTTATTGTGATCATTTCTTCAAATAATAATTCTACTTATTTTTCTCTCCTCCTTCTGATTAATAATGAGGCAAGACCCCCCCCTCCGTTCATTCAGACCTGTGTGTTAGTTGGGGAACCTGTACGGGTTGAGTTTCAGAGGAAGCTGGAGACTAAATTCACCTGATGGTGAAGTACATATCCTCTGGCTGATAGAGAGCAGATTGGCTGAATGTCAGTCAGCTAAGAAGCTCAGCAGAGAGTGGCTATCTGGCTATTCTTTGGGAATTGTACAGGTACTCTGGCTGTGAGTGTGACTTTTTGGTAATGGTCAACTGTTGAGTGGCAGGGAAAGATATGTTAGTAGCCAGAAAAACACATATCTCAAATATCTGAGCCCTTAGAATAGCTCAGCTACTTGCCAGGGGAGGTGGTGGCAGCAGGATTTATGGAGACTGGGAATCTAATCTTGTGTCTGTCTGAATTGCTACTGCCATGGGTGCTTGAGGTCACTAAAATATTCACTGTCATTGAAGATCACCCCTACTTATGCCCTGGAGTTTTCTGCCTCCCATTCAAATATTTTAATATATATATACATATATGTATACACATATATATGTATAATATCAGGATGTAGAAGTGGAGTGCTTAAGTCCTTTGAGTTATTACTCACTTCCCAGTTGTAACTTGTTTCATGAGATTAATTTACTTTCAAGGCAAGGCTATCTCTTTGTCTGTAACCCATCAATCTGTTGTTCTGTGTCTCTTTTAGGAGTTTTTCCTGCCATCATCTTAGTTCAATTTCTGTGACGATTAATCCAAATTTTGGGATGAGTCACTATGATCATATGGAGAGAAAGTTTAAGTTTTTCCAAATTTGCCATCTTGCTCCTCCCCTAGGATTCATTTATTTTGCAAACTTATTATTTGCAATCTCACTTTGCATAGCTTATATTAACAAGATAATATTTTACTATTTATAAGTCTCAGAAACTTGTATACCAAAAATAATATAATGCCCTTATTCGTTACAGATAAAACATGAATTTTATTTTTAATCACCAATAAATGGAGTAAACATAGTAATCAATAGATATTTTATGTTGTTAGATCCGAACATTATTTTTACAATAAGATGTGAAAACCACAAAGCTGGCTGTTATAACCATTCCACTCAAAGGATAATGTTTATAGGTTGAAGAGTCAACTCTTTGCTAAACCAATGGTACCTGGTAAATTCAGTGCCAGGAGGATATGTTTAATAATAACAGCATTTATTTTTGACAGTGTCTTCAAATAAATCAGCTACAGAACTAAATTATGTACTGGAATATAACCACAGTCCCTCTGAGAAGAAACTAGCAGTATAAAACAATAAACTGTGTTTCTTAAGTCAAGACCTTTTTTAAGATTAATATTTTAAAATTCAACCCTAGGTTGTCCCCAAGATCAAAATTGCCAAATTATCTTTAGTTGAACTATAATTTATTTTATTTTTATGTTAATTATGAAGTCATTAAAGTAAAATAGATCACCATTGTCATGACAACTCAGTGTCTTTGCTAATTAGGGTTTGGCTTTGGGTTATCTCAGTATTATAAAGAAACAAAAGTAAAATATTCTTAATTATACCCTTTTAAAAAAAACACACTTTCTGATGACCTTCAAAATTCTCTCAAATTAGGGTTTGAGAGGATTCCATCCCCATAGTAATTGAATGGGATTGCATTTCTGTCACTTCAATAAAAAATCTGTGTTGGAACTGTGATCAATATATTTGTTTATATTATAGCTGATCTTTAGAAATAAAGTAAAGTAAAGGCCCTCCCATTAATCATCGATTTGCTCGAGCGGGCCCAGTAACGTCTCCATTGGAGACTTTGTTGTTACTGTGTCTGGCATATCGAATATGTCACGGGGAGCTTGCCAGGCTCTGCCGTGCGGAAAATATATCTGCAATTTAAAATTCTTTATTCATGCATAATTATGCAAAATCATAGATTTAAAAAATTTGTATTTTATACCTAAAGTTATTTTGGAGATGAATTTATGATCACGTTTATCGAAACATAAAATATTAAATATGTAGTATATAGTTAATGAAACAATGGCTTCTGGTTGCATATATAATGTTGGCTATTCATTTTTTTTAATTTATTTATTTATTGAATCACTGTGGGAAAGGTTACAAAGCTTTCAGGTTTAGGTCTCAGTCATGCAAATATCAAACACATTTCCCTTTACCACTACTTATTTTTTTACCATGAAGAACCCCAATAAGACCCCACCCCCCACCCCTCCCAGTCCCTGTGAGGTAGATGAATTCTAGTTAACACTCTATCTGCTTTGATTAGATTCATTGTTTCATTAAAAGATTCACCACTATTATTTAGAGTTTACCCCCCCCCCCACCAAATCAGACATGCTGAAAAAGCATTGTGAAGTGATTTGCTTTCTACAGCTGGGTTCAAGAATTAAATGTTGGTTTTGGATTTCTGCTATTTTACCTATTGACCCTGGAAGTATTTGTACTGAAAGTCAGATAGTTAAGAAATTGGTTTCTGTGCTCTGGAGTCGTGGCCGTGCTGGAGAGCCGCTCGTGGGGGGCAACTGCTGGCCTCAGTAGGGCGTGAAGGGCGGACCGAAACGCCCCCCTTCCCATGAGGTTTTAGTCGTCCCCACACCCCCGGCTCATACCTGCTCTCCACAAGGCTCCACTTGCGGCCGCCATCTTTCTTTCCAGAGAGGAGAGGGCAAATGGGGCAACACCCTTTCCCCTCCATATAGACATGATGGCCTGGATTAACGCATAGTCCATTCACTTTTCTGCTCCAAGCTGCTGGGTTCTGCATTAAGTCCTTGTGCTTCTGGGGCCGTGGCTGTGCTGGAGAGCCGCTTGTGGAGGGGGCAACTTGTGACCTCGGTAGGGCGTGAAGGACAGAGTGGAACGCCCCGCTTCCCATGGGGTTTTAGTCGCCCCCACACCCCCGGCTCATACCTGCTGTCCACAAGGCTCCCATGCGGCCGCTGTCCTTTCCAGAGAAGAGAGGGTGAATGGGGCAACACCCTTTCCCCTCCGGGCAGACATGATGGCCTGGATTAACGCATAGTCCGTTCACTTTTCTGCTCCAAGCTGCCAGGTTCTGCATTAAGTCCTTGTGCTTCTGGGGCCGTGGCTGTGCTGGAGAGCCGCTCGCGCGGGGGGGGGGGGGGGGCACTGGTGACCTCGGTAGGGCATGAAGGACGGACCGGAACGCCCCCCTTCCCATGAGGTTTTAGTTGCCCCCACACCCCCAGTTCATACTTGCTGTCCACAAGGCTCCCGTGTGGCCGCCATCTTTCTTTCCAGAGGGAGGAGGGCGGAAGGGAGCAACACCCTTTCCCCTCCGGGCAGACATGATGGCCTGGATTAACGCATAGTCCTTTCACTTTTCTGCTCCAAGTTGCTGGGTTCTGCATTAAGTCCTTGTGCTTCTGGGGCTGTGGCCGTGCTGGAGAGCCGCTCGTGGGGGGCAACTGGTGACCTCGGTAGGGCGTGAAGGACGGACCGGAACGCCCCCCTTCCCATGAGGCTTTAGTTGTCCCCACACCCCCGGCTCATACCTGCTGTCCACAAGGCTCCCATGCGGCCGCCATCCTTCCTTCCAGAGAAGAGAGGGTGAATGGGGCAACACCCTTTCCCCTCCGGGCAGACATGATGGCCTGGATAAACGCATAGTCCGTTCACTTTTCTGCTCCAAGCTGCTGGGTTCTGCATTAAGTCCTTGTGTTTCTGGGGCTGTGGCCGTGCTCCAAACTTAACTCTGATTTTCAGGGAGAAACGTTAGGTGGTTTACTTCCCATCGATCACTTTGTATATAGAGAGATGTTGTGCGGCCGCTTATGCGGCCGCGTGGTTTTGAAGAAATGTCCTAGTTCCCGCATACTCGAGCTGTGCTTGTAGAGGCTTCTGGTCACCGGGGTTCCATCTGGGAGAGGCGGGATGCGGTACCTACCCCATCTGGGACTTCCTGATGATCTCGGCTCTTTTTGGAACCTGTTTTTTTCTTTTTCTCCGGGAGCTGTGGGTCCCGCCCTCCATGTGGCCCTTCTCTTCCGGCTATATGCTCGGCTATTCATTTTATATGGAGCTTTGAAATGAAATTACTCTTACAGTAATATGATACTACTTCACTTTCTCATCCCTTTTAAGTAGGTCAGTGTTATTTTTTTAAATATTATACTGTATATGCTATGTTTAGAATTAAAGCAAAGTATTGAGTTTTATTGTGGTAATTTGCTTTTTTAAAAATTTTTTTTGAAGAGTTATTCATATTAACTGATTAGTTTTAATGTTTCAACACTAAATAATTTCTATTTATAAATAAGTTATGCATCCTCTCCTTACTCGTCTTTCACAATGCTGCCGTATTGGAGGCTATTTCAAGAGTAAGGAGAGTAAGTAATGAGTAAGGAGAGGCTGCTAAAATCTCAGGGCTGGGATGAATGGAGATAGCACTGGTGCCCGCTCTAGTATGGATGAACAACAGGATGACAATGACAGTGATACAGTGAAATAAGTTATGGGGCTGAAGGGATAGTAATGTGGATAAGATACTTGCCTTGCATGCAGTGACTCTGGTTGGATTCTTCTGAAGTCTTCTTTGGAAAAAGTCAAGAGTTTATAAACAGTAATGTTATTTCAAACAGCTGCTATACATTAATTGTTACTAATATGTATATGCATTGTGTACATATTCACGTCTACTACTTAATGTTCCAAAGATAATTGGCTACTTGGCTTTAAACCCTAGTCTTGTAACTTCTATCTAATGACATAAATCTATTTATGTAAAATCTCTTTTACACTTGTTTTAAAATTGTTAAGTGATTATAATATTTGTGCCTATTTATTGTACTAATTAAATAAGAAATCTAACTACTTAGAATAATGACAATTGATGAGTGCTATGTAATTTTATGATATTAGCTCAGATAAAAAATGAATAAAATAATTTGACAGTATGTTATTTCATTCAAAATGATTACTTATGAAAACTTTCACCAGCCAATGTAAATTCTATTTGCATTTAAATATAATTTTCTCAATATTCCTTTTAAGTGTCACTTTGACATATATTATTTCATATTAAGATGAATATATATTAAAGGTAAGTACATATTGAAGATAAATGACAAGCCACACAATACCTCTTGAATCTTATCCTAGTGGATGATAGTTTAATAGCTTACAAGTCTCCTGAATCAGGTCCAGCATTAAGTATTCAAAGACCTCTGAATCCTAATTTAAGATTAATTAATCAAACTCACCATGAGAATCTGTGCCATTCAGATGTGCTCTCTGTTTGAGCCCAGGCTGGACAATCTGCTCTCATCACATAGGTTTTGAAACATTGCTTTCAAATATTTGCTCTTCTGTTTGCCTGCCCTTCACCAGTATTTATTGTTTCTTTGAACTAGTTCAAAATATTAAGAGAAATCAGATTTTAAGCAAATTAGGTAACTGGGTAGAAGATATATATATAATTAAAAATGTTGAAATTATTAATTTTAAATTTATTTTTAAATTCATTTAAAATTTATTAATTTTAAAATAATTTTATTAATATTTTAATACACTTTTTCCTAAAATAATAAAGTTACCATAATCTTTTAAAATGCACATAAAATCTCTAATAATATTGTTATTCAGTTGTTGAATTACTAGTTTATTAGATAATATTGTGTGAAGTTTTCTTTAATGCCCAAATATTCAAAAGTCTCCCCTAATGATATCAATTTCATAGTCATTGTTTACAGTTTTTAATTTCACTTCTTAAAACGTTACTCCACCTCTATTTTGCTTCCAGCTTCATCACAGCCAGTATACAAACCTATTTACTTTTTTTACAGATGTTAAAGTATGAATGTGAACACCTGAAATTTATAAAATATTATACACATCTACACTTAGTAAAAACTAGTAAACGACACTATTAATTATTGAGACTCCCAATAACATAAAGACCTTGTGAGAAGTCTGCAAGGAGTCTGATAACCTATTGTGACAGCCTTTTAATAAACTTTATATCCCCAAATTGGACTTTCAGTGGACATTAAATAATATCAAATATATATTTTCTTTTTTTGCTATTCTAAAAATTTTCCTAAGAATTAGTGCAACAAATTCAGACTAAGATGTAACTATGAGAGGTAGTAGCTTTCTCATCGGGTCGCCCAAACCCTCCAGGAGTGATCGCAGAGTGCAGAGTCAAGGTGAGCCTTGAGCAACATGGAGTGTGCACCCATTCCACTAAAAAAAGTTCTCCCACCAATTTACACCAATTTAGGAGATATCGGAATACAGATTGGTGAAACAGTAAAATCTTAAGCTATAAAATAAATATCTATGATAGATGCATATATAACTTGTTAACCTAATTATGATGGATAACACTGTATTGTATAGTTGCAACTTGGCAAGAGAATTTAATTTAAATGTCCTCAACAAAAAAAAAACAAATTGTAAATATGTGGTGGGTAAGTAAATTTGCACAATCTTTTCACAGTAGACACAAATATTAAATTGTCTTGCACATTTTAAATCACTTGATCACTTGACATCTCGTTACTCATTGATTTGCTCGAGTGGGCGCCAGTAACTTCTTCATTCATCCCTGTCGCATGCTAGTGTATCCTAGTGGCGTCTGCTCGTTCTAGAGACACGAAGAGCCTCAAACCAATCGTTTAGTGTCTTGACGAAGAAGTATGAGCATCTCATAGGTAGGCGGCCACGTTGTCTTTTGACATCCTGTGGAATCCAGTTGGTATGGCTCTAGTCCAGCGGTCGTCTCCAAATCTCATTATGTGTCCAGCCCATCTGATTTTCGACGCCTTGGCAAACGACACAGCATCCCTGATTTTTGACCATTGATAGAGGTCGGAACTCTGGATTCTTTCTCTCATTTGAGTGAAATGTGATACTCTAAGCATAGCTCTTTTGATTCCTCTTTGGGAGACCAGAATAGTATTTTCATCCTGTTTTTGTAGGGCCCAGGTCTCTAAGGCATATATTAATGCAGGAAGAACAGTGGGATTGAAGAGATGTGTTTGGAGTCAGAGGTTCTTCATCCTCTTAGCTATTTCTTTGACACTCTTTAAGGCATTCCAAGCCGCTCTCTTCCTCCTGCGCAGCTCAGGTGCCAGGTGACTCGTCTTTCTTTACCTAGGTACACATAACTGTTGCATTCGGAGATGGTTGTTCTGTTGAGAGAGAATGGAACATCAGGAATGAGACTGTTTCTCATAAACATTGTCTTCATGAGATTTAGCTGGAGTCCGACCTTCCCACACTCACAGTTGAAGTCAGCAAGCATTTGTGCCGTTTTAAAAATCTAGCCTTTTAGTAATAATTATATTTCAATAAAGTTTTAAAGATAGTTACTAAAAAATTAACAACTCATCAGTTTTTCTTTTGTTTTTTTAAAAAAGAAAAAGCCACAAAATGTCTACCATTTAGGTTGAGTGAGAAACATAATGCATATATTTATAAATGAGCAGTTCTTCAAAACATGCATATTTTATATAGTTTAAGTGACCTATTAAATTACAATGAAATCTTCTCTGCTTTTCTAATTTCTCTTTTACCCTAAACAATTTTGTAACATGTTCATTGGAAGTTATTCTTCTATGGGCTGCAATAATAAGTTAGATATAAATCACTAATCTAGAAAACAGGTACAAATAGCAATTGAGCATATCAATTTTTCTAAATATCAATCACAGAATTTCTGAAAAATTCTTTATATAATTATGGATATATTTAATGTGACGTGATTTAAATTTTACACAATTAATTTATTTAAAACAGGAAATTTGTTTATGACATGTGGTATTTCATAAAAAGTTTATGACTACTAAGCAAAACTATTTAAATCTTGTAAAACTATTTTAGAAAATGTGCAACATGTGAATGTAGATTTAAGTAAACATTGAATAATTAAAAATATATACTTTCTGATGAGTCTGTATGATTCATATTCTTTTCTGAAAAGAAATAAATGTTCTTGAGAACTTGAATTGAACTTGAACTGTTGAACTTGAATAATTCCATATGCTACAACCACGAATAAAGAACTAGAACAGTTATCTCAAACACACACACACACACACACACACACAAAGCAAAAAAAAAAAAACACTGGCGAAGTAAGCAGAAATTTTATTTTAAAGTAACTTTCTTTTTCAGAGTCTATGCTAAAAGCTGCCTAGAAGAAGCACAAATAATAGTTTTGATAGCAGCTTCCCTGTTACTGCCCACCAGATAGCTTCTAATTTGCAATAGGCAGGTTATTAATAAAGAAAAAATAATTGCATGGCAGATAGATTATTTAAAGTAAAAATACGTGTTATTGTTATGGAAAATTTCTGAAATCTGAAAGAACAGAAAAATGCATCTTTTTGAATTCGGAGTCTAGTTTGTTTCTGTTGAACATGCACAGTGGGTTTGAGCAAATATAAACTAAAAGGTATAATTCATCTTAAGGCTTCCTTGTTTATAGAGACAAGTTGTTCCACTCTCTACAGGGTACTCTACCCGTCTCCTGCTACCCCTCGGGGAAAGCAGAGCTTCACAGCTAACAGACATCCTAAGACTGATTCAAACTTCTTCAATTTACTTCCGAGGACCTACTTTTGCAAACATTCTTTCACACAAGTGTGCTCAACATTATGAGAGATTATGAATTTTACATGTATAATTTGTCAATAACATTCTCTGAAACCAAAAACATGTCCTAGCATTTTGGTCACTTATGTGAATCAATACCTCAAAATCCAAATTACTTTCTACAAATATTCAATAATATAGAGAAAATGGTTTCAGTGGCTTTCTACATCCTTCTTTGCTACATGGAATTTCTTTAGCTTAGAAAGTATGCCTTTGTGCTTCGCAGTGCCTTTGAAAAGAGATAACATACATAAATTGAAAAGATATTCATAGGTCTGGGAGCATATACAAGTGGATGCTTTTTAGATTGTGTATTGCTAATCATGTAAAGACATAATCGGATGTCCTTGTAGTTTCATTTTTTTCTCCCTTGAATAATTTTGCTGTGTATCAAAGCATAGATAAAATAAGAGATACTTTACCTGACTACATAGTCATTTCCTAGCTACAATACCATTTCTTTGGTCATTATTTCTATTTTTTGATCTGTGTCCATTTTTAATTTTTAAAATATTTCAAAAATTGTTTACATTGAGGAATGAAAATTTACAATAGAGTGATGCTATAGCATCAATAACCAGTTTCAAGATCCTTCCTTTATCCAAAGGTCTCTTCCTCCTCATTATTTTTTAACACCCGTTTTCTTTTTGAATCACTCCCCAGTCCCATCCATGTTGAAGCAAACTACATAATTCTAATTTTCCTTATATTGGAGAAAGATCCTGTTGTTGTATATATATACCACAATTCATTTACCCAGTCATTGGTTCTTAGGCATTTGTGTTATTTTGGTTCTTGTCTATTGTAAATAATGGTACAATGAATGGAGGCGTGTGTGTGTGACCTATCGGATTAATATTGTATTATTTTTGAATAGATTACAAGGGTGGAATCTCAGCATTACATTGATGCTATATTCTTAAATTTTTTATATAGGCCTTCAAATTGTATTCAAAGCTTAACCAGATGACAGTCCCACCTGTGAAAAATGAGAGTTTTTTTTCTCCACATTGCTGCCAGCTCTTACTATTTCTGGATCATTATCACTGGTTTTAAGAGATACCTTAATGTTGTTTTTATTTATATTTTTCTAATAATTACAGAGAAAATGTATTATTTTCTTATGCCCCTTGGAAATATTTCTATCTTCTTTGTGACAGTTTCTATTCATCTTCTCTCCATTTGTTGAATAAATTGTTGTTTTTTTTTTGTTGTTGATGTTGAACTTTGAAAATGCTTTATATATCTTGAACATTAGCACTTTATCTGGTGTATGATATAATGATAATTTCTCTTAGTAGGGGTCTTTATATTTTAGACGTCATTTATTTTACAGTCTACACTTATCCTCATAACATCACTACTGGAATGTACAGTATTTATTTCTCACTTTTTTTCTTTCAATTCACTTCCCATCCATGTTGAAGTAAACTATAATTCTATCTTTTCACATAGTGGAGAAAGGTCCCACTGTTCTATATTAATCACAGTTTCTAGATTTATGATTTCCATATTTCCTCTCCCCTATATGTTGAATCCATTACAATTAGATGTCTCAACACATCACACAATAAAATCACACAAATGTTTTCATATCATCAGGAACGTTAACTTTTCAAACCTGTATTGACTGCCAGCCAGGATCTTTTGCCACCTTTCACCAGCATGTAATGTGAGTAGCCTGTTCATCTGTATTAAAATATTGTCTTTACTTAAATCTATAAAACTGTATTATTCACTTGCTTTTGGTTTTCTTGCTATAAAGCTTTATGACTTATCTTAGATCACCCCTTTATTCCCTTTATTTTGCTCTTTCAGTAAAATTACAGTCATATAGCTTTAATCCATATTAAATGATACTTATGGATTTAATTATAACCTAAAAAATGTCTTCATCTAATTAGTAGAGTAGAAAACTGATTTGTATAACTCCAGTCTTCTACTTCTAACTATAGTATTAGCACCTATTTCATTATCAAATATGTCTGAAATGTGCCATGTCCTAAAGTAATTTTACATGCAATCCCAATGTAACCTTGAATGTCTAGTTCTATTCCCCACAAGGGAGAAAGCCTCTGAAGATACTTTCTGGATTAAGAAAGAACTTAAATAGCCACATACTTGCTAGAGTCTTGTCTAGAGATACATGGTTGACTGCATAATATTATGGAACAGTTTATGTAGTAAAATAACTGGAAAGTATAGTTTTAGGAAGATCATATTGCAAATTGATGGGCACCGGGGTATTAAATAAGTTTCCCTTTGCAGTAGTTCTCAGAAGCATACAAAAATCTGGATACATAGATGAAAAAAGTATGCAGCCATGGACTATCTTTTTTGTAATAGACTTTTGGAGGAAGGAGAGCATTAGGTTACTTAGCATTTTCATTTTGTTTTTGTTTTCGTTTTTTTAGGTGAGTAGGATTGAACCCAGGGTCTGACATATGCAAGGTTAATAATAGCCTACAGATGAGCAACATCCCTAGTTCTGGCAAAGGACAAAAGATAAACACTATTTGCATTTCAATAGCCCTTTTTAAATCCAGTTTGCTATATTTGTTTGATTTAAATTTGTGAATTCTGTGCTTAACTTCTTTGGAGTTCATTTCACAGGCTGAAAATAATCTCACTCCGCCAGGATGTTTGTCACTCCACTCATTTGCTCCAATAGCTTGGCAACATTAGCTTATTTGCCATAACCCACAAGTCATTTATTTTCCTCTTGGCTCTACCTTTAAAAAGGATTTGGATGCTGCGTCATAATCATCAGTTCTCAGTGACCACAATATTTGCAGTCACTGGTATTTCTTTCACAGATGACAGTCACATCTCTCATGTTGCTCATGGTCCTCTTCTACTGACTTTCCTACAATTTTCCTTGTCGATGGCCCCTGAGGTGCCAGTTTCCTTTTTGCTTTGCTAATTTTTGTTTTGCTTTCCCTAAAGCATCAGAGTGTGTGCATGTATGTTTATGTGTACAAGTATATGCATATATATACACATTCCATATGTATAGTATATATACAGTATATATCTATATCTATATCTATCTATCTATCTATCTATTTATCTATCTATAAGTAAAGTAAAGTAAAGTAAAGTAAAGTAAAGTAAAGTAAAGTAAAGTAAAGTAAAGGCCCTCCCTTTGATCATTGATTTGCTTGAGCGGGCCCAGTAGCGTCTCCATTGGAGACTTTGTTGTTACTATGTCTGGCATATCGAATACTCTCGGTAGCTTGCCGGGCTCTCCGAGAGGGGTGGAGGAATCGAACTCGGGTCGGCCATGTTGGCTGCGTGCAAGGCAGATGCCCTACCTGCTGTGCTATAGGTAGAATAAGATGAATCCAGTTAACAGGGTTCCTCCGGTTGATCGTCGATTTGCTCGAGCGGGCCCAGTAACGTCTCCATTGGAGACTTTGTTGTTACTGTGTCTGGCATATCGAATACTCTCGGTAGCTTGCCGGGCTCTCCGAGAGGGGCGGAGGAATCGAACTCGGGTCGGCCATGTTGGCCGCTTGTAAGGCGAACGCCCTACCTGCTGTGCTATCGCTCCAGCCCAGTTAACAGGAAAAAGGACAAATTTAATTTGCCAAATAACTCACTCACAACATTACTATGTCCTGATACTTGCCATTATTTTCTTCACTTGATCACTTGATCACTTGACATCCCGTTACTCATCAGTTTGCTCAAGCAGGTTCCAGTAATGTCTCCATTGATCCCTGTCACATGCCAGTGTAGCTCAATAGCGGCTGCTCATTCTAGGAACGCAAACAGCCGCAAAGTGATTGTTCAGGGTCTTGACAAAGAAGTCTGACCATCACATAGATGGGCGGCCACGCAATTTTTTGACATCTCGTGGAATCCAGTCGGTATGGCTCTAGTCCCGCGTTCATCTCCAAATCTCATTATGTGTCCAGCCCATCTGATTTTCGATGCTTTGGCAAACGAGACAGCGTCCCTGATTATTGATCATTGATGGAGGTTGGAACTCCAGATTCTTTCTCTCATTTGAGTGAAACGCGATACTCCAACCATAGCTCTTTTGATTTCTCTTTGGCACACCCGAATAGCATTCTCATCCTGCTTTCGTAGGGCCCAGGTTTCATAGGCATATGTTAATGCTGGAAGAACAGTTGAATTGAAGAGATGTGCTCAGAGCTGGAGGTTCTTCGTCCTCTTAGCTATTTCTTCAACACTCTTTTTTGTTTGTTTGTTTTCATTTTGTTTTTTGGGTCACACCCGACAATGCTCAGGGGTTACTCCTGGCAGTGCTCGGGGGACCATATGGGATGCTTGGAATCAAACCTGGGTTGGCCACATGCAAGGGAATTGCTCTACCCACTGTGATATTGCTCCAGCCTCTCTTCAACACTCTTGAAGGCATTCCAAGCCACTCTCTTCCTCCTGTGCAACTCAGGTTACAGGTCATTCATCATGTTGACTTCTTGACCTAGGTACACATAACAGCTGCATTTGGAGATGGTTGTTCTGCTGAGAGCAAATGAAACATCAGGAACAAGACAGTTTCTCATAAACATTGCCTTCGTGAGATTAAGATGTAGTCCTACCTTTTCACACTAATGGTCGAAGTCAGCTAGCATTTGTGCCGCTTGCCTGGTGTTTGGTGTTATTAGAATGATGTCACCAGCAAACTGGAGGTTGTGTAGTTGCAGACTTTCTATCGTAACTCCCATTTCTTCCCTTTCCAGTTGTTGATTGACATTATCGATTGACTGAAGAGTTTCAGTGAAATGGTATCACCCCGCCGAACCCCTCTCTTAACATCATGATCACCTCCCATAGAATGGTGAGATCTGGTAGTGAATACACAATACAGCTCACAGAGGATCCTGATGTATTGAGTTTGAACCCCTTTTTGGCTAGGGCTTCGGTGATCGCTTCAGTCTCAACAGATCAAAGCCCTTCTTTAAATCAATGAACTTTAGACAGGGTGGCATCTTGAACTTCCTTGAAACCTCAATGAGCTTGGTTATAATATGGATATGTTTGATTGTGTTGAATCCTTTTTGGAAACCAGTTTACTTGCATGGTTGTCCTTCATCTAGTGTTCTGCCAATCCAATTCAGGATGACTCGAGTGAACAGCTTGTAGATGACAGACAACAAGAAGATTGGGTGAGAGTTACAAATGTCATGGATGTCCCCCTTCTTGTACAGTAGTAAAGTCCTGCTGGGTTTTTGTTGGGAGGAAACTTGCATTCAGACAGGTAGCTTGTGAAGAGCCGAGCCAGTGTATTGATGAGTACTGATGGCAGGTTCTTCAGGTGTTCGGGTCTGACCTTGTCTGGGCTGGGTGCTGTTTGTTTCTTTACCAATGAAATGGCATGTCAGATTTCAGAAGGGAGAACATTGGGAACAACATATCTATTCTGCAGAATTTTCTATGTGAGCAGGTGGACATGGCTATCAAAGAGATCCGAGTAGAAGTCATGGATAATCTTCTCCATTACCCTTCTGGAAGATGTGATAGATCCATCAGGACATCAGAGGACAGTCACCTTGGTCTTGTAGTTGGTGAAGGACTGGCGGACATTGCAAATGTTTTCCCAACTTCGGCTGCATCTGCCAGCACTGCTGCTCTTCTTTCTTTGAGGTCTTTCTTAATTGCTTCTCTGCACTGCTTTGCGAGCTCTGACGTTCGCTTGTGGTTGACTGAGGCTTGTGCCAAGCAACGTTTTTGAATGCGCTTGAGACTTTTTGAAGACATGAGCGTTTTAATGGCTATCTCTCTTGGCATTCTTCACACAATCATGGAGTTGCTAAACCAGTCATTCGTATTCCTCATTAATGTTGTCAATGATGGCATCTTTCCATGTTGCTGCAATAGTGCCAAAAACTTCCCAGTTAGTGGTTGTTCTGGGAGTTCTCTTCTTAAATTTTGCAGCCCTTTCTCCCTGATCCGTGAAGTAGAATTTTGCATGAAGGATATGGTTGTCCGATCCTGTTTGGAGTTCTGGGACAACTGCGGCATTGGTCAGGCAAGCACATCGATTAAATATGACGTGGTCAATTTTGCTGTGGAAAAGTCTACCGGGAGACTCCCATGTCCAACATTTAGATTCTGCTTTCTGGAATTGTGAGTTACCATGGATGATCTTGGTTGACATGATGAACTCAGACAATCTCTTGCCCTGTTTGTTCCATTCTAGACCTGGGTCCCAATGTGAACTTCTTCAGCTGATCTTCTCGGTCCTATCTTGCCATTAAAATCACCAACAATGATCTTGTAGAAGGTGTGGTCCTCTTTATAGAACTTCTCCAGCTCCATGTAGAACTTCTCAATTTCGTCATCATAATTGGATGTTGGTGCGTAGACAATGAAGATAGAAATTGCAGGCAGTGAACCACATCTATTCAAGTTAAATCATTCAATTTGGGTTGTTAGGCATCTGAGTAAATCAATGTTTATGACTAAGTTCGCATTGACAAAACACTGAGACCTCCAATCCCTTTTTTGTCACATGTTCCGAGGAATGATTCTTCTCCAATGTGAAAATGGAGTGATATGATTGATGACTTCTTGTCTCGGTCAGACCAATGATGTCATCTTGATCTTTGGACTTGCAGCCTCAAGCCCTCGATGGATGCATCCAATGCAAGCATACATATATTGAAAGTACAGACAGTTGTTTTGGTCCTTCTTCATTTGGGCAGCCCAGTTAGACCCTGAGATTGCATCAGCCTTTCCTTCCTCATCCTTCTTAACACTGCTGTATTGGTGGCTCTTTCATGGTCAGTGGAATGAGACCCATTGTTTTTACTGGTTTGGGCATATCAAATACAACACGGATAGCTTGCCCATATCTCCAAGATTGATAGAGGATTTTAGGGCAGCCTCTAATCATTCTTGCAGTTGTTCCTATAGTTCAAACCATATATGAACCCCATCAAGTATCGTGCGGTAATTTTGTATTAAGTGTTTTATGATGTGTCGTGTGGTCAAAAGTGGCCATGCGGTCCAGAAAGTGTGCTGGAGTGTGGTTTTGGCTGGGTAGTGGAGATAGTGGAGGTAGTGGAGGTCTCCTCGGCTGCTGGGAGCAGGTGGAGTACCTGTTCCTGGGTCCGTTGAGCCTGGATTCCAAGGTCACAGAGTTCTGCTTCCCTGGTTCTGTGGGGCTTCACTCATGCATGAGTTTTGGTCCGAGTGTCTGGAAAGCATCCTGGAGTGTGGTGGCAGCTGCATAATGGAGGTAGTATAGGTCGTATTATTTTCTTAAACTCTATGAATAGTTTCATGATCTTGGCTGATACTAATAGCTTTGATCATGATACTTGAAAGTCGTCTTGCTTTTCTAATTTTTTGCACTTAAATTATAGAGTGTTTTCATGAGAAAACTTTAGAAATTTTTGATATGTGGCTTAAATCCTTACTCAATCTCTGAAGAATTTCAAAGGCAGATATTGATATCCTCAATGTTACCTTTGAAATCTATTGTGCTCTATCCACTGACAACTATTTGCATCTAAGTTTCTACAGTAGACAAAAACTATCTATTACTACAAATAATGTGGCAACAGCTTTACAACAATCCATACCATCCACAAAATTTTGGTTATTAATATGTTTGGACTTAAATCTTCTTCTTAATGCATAACAAATTCCTACTGTCTCTTTATGTTTTCTAGATTGCCCTTGTTTCATTTCAAAATTAAAATGATATATGTTATATTTATAAGAATATTATAGTCCCAAACTAAATACCTTTGCTGAGCTGTTATGACCTTTATACACATATTTAATTTCAATTATTTAAATAATCTGCAGCAGAAACATCATAGTAATTTCTGGCATATTTTAGTAGTGCATTATGTGTTAAAATAATTTTCTCATTCTTACTGTATATAGTTATGTATGCATTTATAGTTCTATACATCTGTAAGAAAGTCTCAAATGCTTTTATTTAGTTATGTAATATTTTACAAGGATTCTCTACTTGTTATTAGGAAAATACATTGCAATAAAATGGTTACACACATTCAGTAATACTCTGAGGAAATAGTAAATAAGATATGTAGATGATATCTTGTATTAAAATGAATAAGGGATTTAGAAGTTTTGATAAGAGAACAAAGTAGAGTAGTAATTGGCTGAATGTCATTATAAAATAGATATAGTCCAATTAAGAATAGGGATGCCTATTAGTCAAAAATAAATTATTTCACTTGTGACTTTCTATGTATCTGGTGTCTTTGTGTCCCACCCAAAAAAATAAGTTTAAGGATCTGTGGCATACACAGGAACTGATCCTTGACTTTGAATTATTTTAGTATGATTATATGGGAGTATGTTATATAATCATAAAGTGGTTGTGCTTTTTCACTGTATTCCAGGTTATGAGCAAAAGACAAAACGGGAGGATAGCCATTGAAACAGAAAGAAAAACAGATGCCCATGACAGCTATCAGAACCTAAAGACTTAGATATTTGGAGATACCATGCACAGAAGTGAAATAGAGTTGATTTAAATCATATTCAGCTCTCAGTTGTCAGTGATCTCAAGTAAAATCTGGATTGCATTCACATCAACTGCAGAGAACTATAATGATATTTTTACATGTCTGTTTTCTTTAATAAACTGCAATATCAAAGGCTATCTGAACATTCTTTGTTATCTACAAAACAAGTAATTAGAGAATCAAATACACATATGCATATAAAAATGGATATTAAATGTAATCTTATATATTTGGAAGCTTAGAAAAAATGATGTAATCTCAGTCTCATAACCAGTTTTTATAAATTGATTTTATTTCCCTTCAAACTCACTGTCTAATTTTTGACCCTGTCAAAACCTGTTTATCTAGAAAAGATTGCCATTACACAGAAATATTGGTTTGGGGTTTTATTTTTATTTTATACATTGATGACATGATTTTCAAAACATGAGATATAAAATAAAATCATAATAGGATCACTTAATCATTACTTAAGAGTAAGTCTAGCTCACTAAAATGTATTTTCACAATCAGTATAGAAAGCATATTTCACAGTATTTAAGATAGATATTTATTCAAAACAAAATGATGAGACAATATATTTTTAGTTTTCTCTTACAGATTTGTTAATGTGGTTCTTAGCCTCAACTTATGTAAAATAATTACAATTTATTTGTTGACTCTTCATCTGTGCTTGCTATATGTTAATCAAACATAACAGAAGTTACCAGAGATGTAGCTCAGTTTAGGGTATATTCTTTGTATATATGAGTCTTTAGATTTAACGTTTAGAAACTTTATTAATTTGGGGGAGGACATGGGGCCACACCCAGGCTTTTCAGTGTTTAGTCTTGCTTCTGTGCTCAGGAGTCAATTGTGGTGGTGATTGGAGGAGCCAATGTGGTGGCAGGAATCATCCTGGGGTCACAGAATAAGTTGTCACATTCTAAACGATCTTATTCTATATGATATAGAATGAGTGACTTATTCTCTATGATCTTTTCTGACCCTGGGTTTCATGTCTGACACTACATGTAGGCATACTCACACACACAGATAGAGAGACACACACACAGATGCACATATGTACTCACGTCATCTAAAAGACATAATAATGAGAAGAGAGACCACTCAGGGTCTGAGGCATTAACCTTGCAGGCACTGACCCTGGTAGTATCCCTCAGACCTCGTGTGTTACCCTGAGTACCTCTAGGCACCATACCCCAAGCACAGCAGAACACTAAGTCCTGAGAATTTCCAGGAGTGCATCCACCCTCAAAAGACAATTATAAGAAGATAACTAAATATGCAAAAAAATTACATGATTTGGACTTTGTGATACTTTTTATAATTTTTGCATTATTGTCACAGTGTTAGTTCCAGGTAAATATGTACATGTATGCCAATATGTGGAAATGTAATATTATATATTTTGTAACTGTTTTACTATGGAAAGTAGAATGTTAGTCATAACGGAATTCATTCTCCAAATTCATTCACCATGACTACTTAGAAAAAAAAACTGTCAGTATCTTATCAATGCTGAAAATTATTTAAAAAAAAACAGTTTGAGGTAATAATAAAACCATAAGTGAGGTATTTTATAAAAGCCCTGATAATTTAATTTTACATTTCAGAAACTATTTCAAAGTTTTCATCTTTAAAAGGTGTATGCATACACACATACATATAGATAGATATAGATATAGATTTTTCATTTTTTATTTGTTGTCTCTGTCCCTTACTCTCATATTGTTTTCATTTTTTGCTCTTGTTTGGTTGCACCCATTGATATTCAGGGCTTACTTGTGACTCTGTGCCTAGAATCACTCCTGGATGGGTTGAGGGTCCATATGGAATGTTGGGGATCAAAGTCCGTTTGTCTGTGTGCATGCAAGCTCTCTGCCTACTGTACTACCACTCCAGCCCATATTATCTTGTATTTTATTGTTACCATAGGTAGGGCTGGAGCAGTAGCACAGTGATAGGGCGTTTGTCTTGCAAGCCAACGGTCCACCGAGTTGGTTTCGATTCCTCCGCCCTTTCGGAGAGCCCGGCAATCTACCGAGAGTATCTCACGCTCACGGCAAAGCCTGGCAAGCTACACGCGAAGGCGACGTACTCGGTATGTCAAACACAATAACAACAAGTCTCAAAATGGAGACGTTACTGGGCCCATTCGAGCAAATCGATGAACAACGAGAGGACAATGATACAGTGCAGTGCTATCCTAGGCAGCACTGCCCTGTTGTTCATCAATTCGCTCAAGCGGGCACCAGTAACAACTCACAACAAATTGTGAGACTTGTTGTTACTGTTTTTGGCATATTGAATACATCACAGGTAGCTTGCCAAGGCTTTGCGTATGAGCGAGATACTCTCCGTAACTTGCTGGGCTCTTGGAGAGGGGTGGAGAAATTGAACCCTGGTCGACTACACGCAAGACAAATGCCCTACCCGCTGTGCTATCATTCCAGCCCTATGGTTATCACATCTCATCAAAATTCTCAGAAGAACAATTCTTTATGAGTTTTTCTCTGCTCTCATATGTGTCAACATTTATGTTGCTCTCTAATATAATATATTCAATTGTATTGATAAGTGCTCTTTAAAATTATTATCAAATTAGAGAACTTTGAGGAATGCATATTTCATCTTTTCTATTAACAGAATAAGAAAATATTACACTTGAAAGCAACAAAGACCATTTTTTTGGCCTTGTTCTTAAATATATATATTTTTTATTTTAGCCAAGTTTATTTATGCTGGTATTCCTGCAAGAATAAGTAGAGACTTTAAATACTTGGGGTGCTCTGCTATTGATCTACCTCAAGATAAGTTCCCAGGGCTCCTTAATTTGAAGTTCTTCAGTGTTTATTCTTATACAGAGACTTCTTTTCCAATTCCCTTGGAAAGTACTTCTAGCCTTTCCTGATGAGTCCATGTATAAGGGTCCCAGAATGAAGCCTTTTACAAATATAGCTACATGCATATTTGTAGATTGCCTTTGGTCAATAGTTAAGCATAACAACAATGACTTGTTCCCTGTGTATAAGTCCCTTGTAAAACTGTAGTCCTATTAGCAAGTTATGTATATATACACATATATATTAAATCATGGATATATTTATACAGACATAAATATATTTATAATATACATTATACATATAATAAACACACATATAAATTATACATATTCTAATACAAGTATAAGTCATTTGTAATGCTGTATTTCTGCTAGTAAATTTTATATATATCAATAAAAATCATGTATATACATTTTAAGAAAACAATACCAATTATTTTTATTTTCTAAAATATGTGTATGGGTGAAATTTGCCTTCTCTATGTTCTTCTTCTTAATGTGGACTAATAATGAGAAAAATGTCAGAGAGCTGACCAAAGGAAAATTAATTTAATAACACATGTATGAGGATTTATGGCAACAAATTCTTAAAAAAATAAGAGCAAGTACATCTAGGAACTATGCCTCATGTTAAAAACTAAGATGGCAAGGAGAGGAGATATTTTACTTAATAAGGAATGTGGTGTTATTTTCTTAACTCTGAGAGTAAAAAAGGTAAATTTCTCAGACCAAAGTCAATGTCTACTGATAAAACTTTCAGATGAATGCACGGCAGATTGACCTCTGAGGCCAGAAGTGATCTCAAGAGCAGAGCCACGACTCAGCACAGAGCACTGCCAGCACCGAGCACACAAAAAAGATGAAATAAAATATTGCTTGCTTTAAAGTGTTCTATCAATTTGACATAACTAACAATTTAGACATCAGTCCCCTATTAACACACTGGGCTGCATGATTTTGGATTAAATGTTCTCCATAGTTATTTCACTTTAAGAGCTTCTAGCCTATGGAGAAGTAAAAATGTAACAATTTAAGGAAGATAATAAGTCTTCTGATAGGTTAACTTATAACTGATTTTGTAAAGAAATATGATTCCTGACTATAATAAGCAATCAAAGATCATAGTATGAATGGAGTTTAACTACATCGATAACACATAAGAAAATTTATGTATAAAAGTGCTTCAAGTATCAATGCATTTTTTTACTTGGCTTTACTAAAGTACTAATACAGAGGAATCACTTCTCAAAGAAAGCATTAGGGAACTTAATTACAGATACACAGAATAATGCTTATAGGAGTTAAGTACAAATTGAGTAAAGAAATCTATCATTAAATTTTCAATAATGCACTCAAATTGAAATGTTTAGACATATTCAGTATTTAGCAATTTTCTAAGAGTAAGTCAGCAGGTTAAAAATTAGCTTATTTCTTCAATGCAGGCTAATTTAGTTATTAATTTACATAATTTACTTAACACAAGCCACTTTCTGAAACATTCAATTTCTTAACCTTTAATGAAATTCTAATGTCTTAATAATAATATAGTACACTCTACACCTGACAATTTGGTAAAATTGTTGCATAATTTAGCTTTTTGCTGTCAGTAATCAACAAGTTTCTTTCATTTTTATGCATGTTTTTAAAAAATAATATCTTCATTGAAATGATGAAACTACTGAACATTTTAATTGATATTGCACCATTCCCTTATCAGAGTAAATTTATTTCAATAAAAATCTGTAATTGTATTAAGTTCTGGTTAAGTTATTTTTTTAATGGCCTATAAATGCTTTGTACATTTTGAATTCTCAGTACATATTTGTTATATACTTCTTTCTTTTTAGGGAGATACAGTAACTTTATTTTTTACAGCCCAAATTTGTAAATAACCAGGATGTCTTTTCAGTATGTGATTGATAAGCTGTAATATATATACATATATATATATATTCTGGAATAGTATTCAGTACTTAGAAGAAACAAGTTCTTCAATCATGAAAAGACATGGAGCAAGCTTAAATACTGTAGCTAAAGGAAAGAAGTCTATGGTACTTGACCAAATGTTGTATCTTTCATGATAGCACATTAAAGAAAGATAAAACTATGGAGACAGAAAGAAGATAAGCTGTAGTCAAGGGTTAAGAAGGGTTGAGGGTTCAGAGCGATAGTACAATGGGTAGGGCATTTGCCTTGCATGCAGCCCACCTGGGTTTCATTCCCGGCATCCCATATGGTCTCCCAGCATCACCAGGAGTGATTCCTAAGTGCAGAGGCAGAAGTAAATTCCTGAGCATCACTGGGTGTGACCCAAAAAGCCAAAAAAAAAAAAAAAAAGAAAGAAAAGAAAAAGAAGAAGGGTTGAACTGGTAGATCTCAGAGGACTTTCATGGCAGTGAAATTACTTTCTATGACTATAAAAGTTGATATGTTTGCCCAAAATTCATGAAATATTGAAAATCAAGAGTGAACCCTGATGTAAACTAAGGGCCTTGGGTAATATGTTGGATCACCATAGTCATTTGTCAGTCATTACAAATGTACAGGTGAGGATAGAATAATGACAGAGGATATATCTGAGCATGAGCAAGGAATATAGTGGAAATTACTGAACCTTCTCAAATTTCCCACAAGCCTAAAAAAAACTCTAAAAATAAAATCTACTCAAAAATTAGAATATTTAAAGATACTCTCAAGGTGATGTAGGCAGATAGGCAGATAGGGAAGACCCCCCTCCTCAGGCGATGGCACTAAATTTCATGGGAAGTAATAACCTGAAGTTGTAAAGGCCAACCTGGCAGAAAACAGGAACTAAAGCCTGATAAGACCCATATCTGGCACCAGCAAAAGACCCAGAGAAGCTTCTGCTGAAACAAAAGGCCAGGAAAGGAAATTCAAAGAAGAGCATTACCACTCCCAATCCCTCTATGCAACCTCCTTATCAAGTACTTTTTTTTAATTCATTTTATTGAATCACCGTGAGATAGTTATAAGCTTTCATGTTTGGGTTACAATCACACAATGATCAAACACCCATCCCTTCACCAGTGCACATTCACCACCAATAATATCCCTGGTATAGCCTCCCTTTCCCACTCTACCCCTGACTCCATGGCAGATGTGATTCCCTATAATCTCTCTCCACTTTTGGATATCATGGTTTGCGATACAGACCCTGAGAGGTTATCATGTTTGCTCCATTATCTACTTTTGCACACATCTCCCATCCTGACCGATTCCTCTAGCCATCATTTTCTTAGTGATCCCTTCTCTATACCAGCTGTTTTTTCCCTTTGCTAATGAGGCAGGTTTCCAGCTATGGAGCAATCTATCTATCCCCTCTATCTACTGTCCTTAGGTGTCAGCCTCATGTTATGTTGTTTTATACTCCACAAATGAGTACAGTCTTTCTATGTATTCTGACTCATTTCACTTAGCATGCTACTCTCCATGTCTATCCATTTATAAGCAAAGTTCATGACTTCATCTCTCTTGACAGCTGCACAGTATTCCATTGTGTAGATGTACCAAAGTTTCTTTAACCAGTCATCTGTTCTAGGGCAACTGTTCTAGAGCACTTAGGTTGTTTCCAGATTTTGGTTATTGTGAACAGTGCTGCAATGGACATATAGGTACAGATATCATTTCTACTGTGCTTTTTTGCATCCTCGGGATATAATCCCAGAGTAGTATTGTGGGGTCATATGGAAGCTCAATTTCTAGTTTTTGAAGGACTGTCCATATTGTTTTCCAGAAAGGCTGGACTAGTGGGCAATCCCACCAACAGTGAAAGAGTGTCCCTTTTTCTCCACATCCACACCAGCACTGGTTGCTTTTGTTCTTTTGAATGTGTGTCAGTTTCTGTGGTGTGAGATGATATCTCATTGTTGTTTTGATTTGCATCTCCCTAATGGCTAGTGATGTGAAGCATTTTTTTCCTGTGACTTTTGGCCACTTGTAATTCTTTTTTGAGGAAACTTCTGTTCATTTCTTCTCCCCATTTTTTTGATGGGGTTGGAGGTATTTTTCTTGTACAATTCTACAAGTGTCTTGTATATCTTGGATATTAATCCCTTATCAGATGGATGTTGGGCAAATATTCTTTTTCATTCTGTAGGCTCCTTCTGTATTTTGGTCACCCTTTCTTTTGAAGTGCAGAAGTTTCTTAGTTTGATGTAGTCCCATTTGTTTATGTTTGCTTCCACTTGCATGGTCAGTGCTGTTTCATTCTTAAAGATGTTTTAACTTCAATGTCGTGAGGAGTTCTGCCTACATTTTCCTTTATGTACCTTATGGATTCATGTCTGATATTGAGGTCTTTAATCCACTTTGATCTGATATTTGTGCCTGGCATTAGACAGAGGTCAGAGTTCATTGTTTTGCTGGTAGCTATCCAGTTTTCCTAGCACCACTTGTTTAAGAGGCTTTCCTTGTTCCACTTCACATTTCTCATTCCTTTGTCAAAGATTAAATGGTCAAATATTTGGGAGTCTGTCATAGAATATTCAACTCTGTTTCATTGGTCTGGAGGTCTGTTTATAGCCTAGGACAGTGCTGTATTAATTACTACTTCTTTGTAATGCAGTTTGAAGTTGAGGAGGGTGATGCCACCCATTTTATTTTTCCCAAGGATTGTTTTAGATATTCGTGGGGGTTTATTGTTACATATGATTTTCAGGAGTGTTTTGTCTATTTCTTTGAAAAATGTTATGGGTATCCTGATAGGGACCACATTGAATTTGTATAGTGCTTTGGGCAGTATTTCCATTTTGATAATGTTAATCCTCCCTATCCATGAACAGGGGATGTGTCTCCATTTCCTAGTGTCCTCTTTTATGTCTTGAAGTAGTATTTTGTAATTTTTCTTGTATAATTCCTTCACCTCTTTGGTTAAGCTGATACCGAGATACTTGATTTTCTGAGGTACTATAGTGACTGAGATTTTTTTTAATGTCTATTTCTTCTCTATAGTTATTTGTATATAAGAAATCCATGGACTTTTGGGTGTTGATTTTGTAGCGTGCCACCTTACTAAATCAAACTATTATTTCTAGGTGCTTTTCTATAGAATCTTTAGGGTTTTTTACGTATAGTATCATATCTTCTGCAAATAGTGATAGTTTGACCTGTTCCTTTCCTATCTGTATTCCTTGGTACCTTTCTCCTGCATAACTGCAATGACCAGGAGTCCCAGTACTGTATTAAGTAGGAGTGGCAAAAGTGGGCAACCTTGTCTTTTGACCGATCTTAGAGGGAAGGCTTCTAGTTTTTCCCCATTGAGAATGATACTTGCTGTGGGCTTGTGGTAGATGGCTTTGACTATGTTGAGGAAAGTTCCTTCAATGCTTATTTTGCTGAGAGTTTTCATCATAAACAGGTGCTGGATCCTGTCAAATGCTTGCTCTGTGTCTATTGATATGATCATATGGTGTTTATCTTTTTTTTGATATGATGGATTATGTTCATCGATTTCCAAATGTTAAACCATCCTTGTATCCCTAGGGTGAATCCTACTTGGTCATGGTGTATGATATTTATGATAAGTCATTGGATTCTATTTGCTAATAGTTTGTTGAGGATCTTTGTGGCTGTGTTGATCAGGGATATCGGCCTGTAGTTCTCTTTCTTTGTGGTATCTCTGTCTGTTTTTGGTATCAGGGTGATATTTGCTTCATAGAAACTACTCAGAAGAGTTTTTGATATTTCAGTTTTGTGGAAAAGCTTAAAGAAGATTGGGAGTAAGTCGTCTTTAAAGATTTGGAAGAATTCACTAGTGAATCCATCCGGGCCAGGACTTTTGTGATTGGGGAGACTTTTAATTACAATTTCAATTTCCTTGATGGTGATAGGTCTGTTCAGGTATTCCAGGTCTTCTTGATTCCGCCTTGGGAGACTATAGGAATCTAGGAATTCATCCATTTCCTCGAGGTTTTGGTGTTCCATGGCAGAAAGTTTCTCAAAGTACTGCCTGAGGATCCTTTGAATTTCTGTAGTTTCTGTTGTGATGACCCCCTTTTCATTTCTGTTTCGGTTTATTAGGGTTTTCTCTCTTCCTTTCTTTGTGAGTTTTGCTAGAGACTTATCGATCTCGTTAATTTTCTCGAAGAAGTAGTTCTTGGCTTCATTGATCTTTCGAATTGGTTTTTGGGTTTCCATCTCGTTAATCTCTGCTCTGAGTTTTATTATTTACTGCCTCCTGTTCGAGTTGTGCTCCTTTTGTTGTTCATTCTCCACGCTCTTAAGCTGTGAGGTTGGGTTACTTATGTGGGCTCACTCCTCCCCTCTGAGGAATGCTTGTAGAGCTATAAACATTCCTCTTAATACAGCTTTTGCTGTGTCACTTAAATTTTGGCAACTCGTGTCCTCACTTTTGTTCCTTTCCAGGAATCTTTTGATTGCCTCTTTGATTTCCTTTCTAAGCCACCTGTTTTCCAATAGTGAGCTGTTTAATTCCCATGTGTTTGACTTAATTTTCTGTTTGTGTGTGTGATTTACTTTTAATTTCAGCACATTGTGGTGTGAGAAGATTGTTGATACAATCTCTATCTTCTTAATTTTATGGAGGTAAGTTTTGTGGCTCAGCATGTGGTCTATCTTGGAGAATGTTCCATGCACACTTGAAAAGAATGTGTATTCAGCTTTTTAAGCATGAATTGTCATATATATATATATATATATATATATATATATATATTAAGTCCCTTTCTTCCATTTTTTCCCTCAGATGAAGTATGTCCTTGCTAAGATTGAGTCTGGTTGATCTATCAAGAAGTGATAAAGCAGTGTTGAAGTCTCTCACTAGTACTGTGTTGCTATCAATGTCATTCTCCAAGTCTATGAGTAGTTGTTTAAGTACTTTGCTGGTCCCTCATTAGGTGCATATATATTTAGTATTGTAAGTTCTTACTGTTGTACAGACCCCTTGATCAATAAGAAATGGCCTTCACTGTCTCTTGTGATCTTTTTCAGTCTGAAATCAATGTAGTCTGATACTAGGATGGCTACCCCAGATTTTATATGGGAGCTGTTTGCCTGAAGGATTATTTTCCAACCTTTGATTCTGAACCTTTATTGCTTTGACTATTGAGATGTTTTTTCTTGGAGGCAGCAGAATGTTGGATTCAAATTTTCTATTCTGTCCTGCCACTCTATGTCTTATAATTGGTGCGTTTAGACCATTGATATTGAGAGAGATAATTGCTATGGGTTTTTGTCCCATTTTTCTGTTGAAATTTGATGTATTTGAGGGGCCTGTCTTGTCTTAAAGTAGCCCATTTAGTTGCTCTTGAAACCATGGTTTTGAGTCTATGAAGTTCCTGAGCTTTTACTTGTCTGTGAAACTGTGTGTTGTTCCTTCTGTTATGAATGAGAGTCCCACTAGGTAAAATATTTTTGGTGAGACATTTATTTCATTCAGTTTTTTCACTATATCCCACCACTGTTTTTGGGCCATGAGGGTTTTATCAGCCAGGCTGTTCCTGGTGGTCTTCAGCTGCCGGATCCCTGGTCGGGGAGGGGAGGAAAGATCAACCCGCTCCCCTCCAAGGGGCCCTGGCAAGGACAGCCAGGCGCGGGGGCAGGAGACTGCACTGTTCTCTTCCTGGAGCAAGTTTTTATAGTCTCTAAGTCTTGGCCGTTGATGGCTGTCCTCGCCGGGGCCCCTTGGAGGGGAGCGGGTTGAGCCTTCCTCCTTGCCCCGACCAGGGCTCTGGCAGCCGAAGACCTCCAGGACCAGCCACTACCATGCTGAGACCACTCTCCGCACACCTGAAGGTACTGGCAGAGGAACAAAGGCAAGCGGATCCTGGGGCTGAGATCTCCAAGCCTACTCAGATCGGGGCTGAGTATCCTCCACCCAGATCCTCCAAATTCCAGTAGGCGGGTGTTACACCCACCAACTGGCCCCCTGGTGCCGTGTAATCCCATCAACGGCCAAGACTCAGAGACTATAAAAACCAGCTCCTGGAAAAGAACAGTGCAGTCTCCTGTCCCTGCGCCTGGCTGTCCTCGCCGGGGCCCCTTGGAGGGGAGCAGGTTGAGCTTTCCTCCCCGCCCTGACCAGGGCTCCAGCAGCCGAAGACATCTTATTATGACATCTTATTATCTCATTCCTACTTTGGACAAACTGTCAGGCTACCGAATGTAACCTGCCCACACAGCAGAGTCTGGCAAACTCCCCGTGGCGTACCCAATATGCCAAATACCAGTAACAATGATGAGTCTCATTCTTCTAAAGAGCCTTGAATATAGCACTTTCTTAAAAATCTCAGAGCTAGGATGAAGGAGACGTTACTGGGGCCTGCTCGAGGCAATTGACAAATAACAGGATGATCGTGATTCGTGATTCGTGAGGGTTTTATCAGACAAATCAGCTGTGAATCTTAAGGATTCTCCTTTATAGGAAATTTCTTTCTTTGATCTTGCTGCTTTCAGAATTTTATCTCTATCTGAGGTTTTGGTCATTTTGATCAGGATGTGTCTTGGAGTATTTTTATTCGGATTTCTTCTAGCTGGTATCCTTTGGGCCTCCTGAATGTGGTCACATGTTTTCTTCAGCTCTTGGAATGTTGTAGTAATGATATCTTTGAGAGTTTCTTCTTCATCAGGTTTTCTTCCCGTCCCTCTTTGACTCCAATAATTCTTATTACTCCTCTTGGCTTCATCTCAATCTTCTATTGCCATCTGTTTCCAGAATGTGAGTTTCTTTTCCATTTTCTGCTCTTTTCTGAAGAGTCTCTGGACTTCATCTTTGAGCACACCTATGCTGTCCTCAGCAGCTGTTACTCTGCTACTGTGGCCTTCCACTGAGTTTTTCAATTCACCTACCAGGTCTTTCAGGTCTGACATTTCTGTTTGTAATTTTATTTGCATTTTCCTCATTTCTATGTTCAAATACTCTTGTCTCTTATTGCGTTGCTTTCCATTGTTTCTTTTAGCTTCCTAAGCATCGTCAGTAGCTCCCTTCTAAATTCTTTGTCAGAGAGGTTGTCTAGCACTTAATTACTGTTGGTGTCTTCTGGGCTAGCCTATTCAATAAGTAAGATTGGTGAGCTTCTGCATTGCTTTATCATTGTGACCTGTGTGGTTTAGGCCTTCACGCTGACTGATACTATTCTGCTTAAGATGCAGAATTGATTAAGATGGGCTTAATGAATTATTGGCTAATGTGTTTCTGGTTGTTAAGCTAACCTAGTGAAAGTTCAATCTAAGAGGGTAATTTACGGTTCTATGGGAAAATTAAGGGGAGAATAACTCACTGCTGCGTTACTGGCCACAGCTCTGGGAAGGGGCCCTGCCACCAGAAAGGTACCTGGATGAGTAAGCAGAGGGTGCCAGAACAGCTCAAGTTTGGATTCGCATGGTTTGCCTCAATTCCCATCCCCCACAGACTAAGGATGAAAACTGGCCATTCTCAGGGGATCTAGTAAGATGCACAGCCCCAGGAATATGCCCTGACACTGGTGGATACTTGGATGTGTGAGCCTATATACTTCTTTTGTAGAACATTTTAGTTATCTTTTATTAATTTTCTTAGAAATAACATAAGGTGATTTAAGAAAATGAATTAACAATTTATTGGAAAAGCAAGGCCAACAGATAATAATTACTTACATTTTTAGCATCTCTTCAGCAGTTTGACATGGCAGTTTAAAGTATAGTCTTTGGGTGTCACTTACATCTTACAAATGGATAATTTTACTGTACTGAGGCTTAAAATTTCTATGCAATTTTTTAGAGTTTGTATGTATTTATTTGTTTTTGTTCCAGGGGTACTCACGACTCACTTTTTGTGGTGCTCAGGATACCATATGTGTGTGGTTCCAGGTATGTAGGGTGAAAATTTCTCAACCCTGTACTCCCTTCAACCCCCTGAGTTGTAATATTTTATCATAATATTTTTAAAAATCATAATTTGTATTGTGAAAACATATTTCAGATCACTACAACTTTGTTGTATTTATTTGGATTTGGGCACATTTATAAGTGCTCAGGACTTACTTCTGGTTCTGTGTTATGATCACTCCTGGTAGGTCTCGGGGACCTTATGTTGTTATTGAGGATTAAACTCAGGTCAGCAGCATATAAGGCCAATGCCCTCTCTGTTGGAATTTCACTCTGGCCCAGACCATAACAAGTCTGACCTAGACTGTGAGCGAGAGGCTAAATCTGTATTTCATGCAATACTCTAAAAAGTCTTAATACCTGTAAGAAAATGTCTCATTTATCCCATGCACTTATTATTACTTTACAATTTTACCTCTAACCCTATTTACGAATATTTATTTTTACGATCCCTTTCATAGTTCCATACAGTTTTGAATTTATTTTAGGAGAAACAACACATATTTTCATATTGAACACTTGTTGCGGCTGGGGAGTGTAGGAAACAGTGATCCTGGGAGGATCAAAAACAATTCCCAGTTAAGGCAGCCAATGAAGGAATAGTAATTTGATATTCAATCTTGCTGATGTGGTGCTAAGCGGGACCAAGAGTCTTGAGGAACCAGGGACATGTCCTGTTCTGCTAGGGGGTCCTGTGCTGGAGAACAAATTTAGGTTAACCACTCCTCAACATTTTATTATCTCCCCACTTCCTTCCTTAAAAGTACTAATACAGGGGCTGCAACACTGAAGCAGGTTGGGCACTTACCTTGGAAGAGGCAGACCTGGGTTTAATCCTCAGCCCTCGCATGGTCCACAAGCCCAACATGAGTAAATATTAAGTGTAGAGCCAGAGGTAAGATATGTGCACTGTTGGATGCTTCCGCTCCCCCCCCCCCCCAATAAAAGGAGTCCAAAAGTGAAGAGTAATTAAAATTGATAACAGCCGTTTATCTATGAAAACAAGATCATAGACTGGAGAATCATATGGACAAAGATATTCTAAGTGTTATAAATGAATGACACAGATTAATTCTTAAGGCAAACATGTAGCTTTTGGTAGCACAGTAATTAATAGGCTTACCTGTTAATAGCTCAGCAGTAGGGCGTTTGCCTTGCACGCAGCTGGCCCGGCTGAGCCAAGTTTGATTCCTCCGCCCCTCTCAGAGAGCCTGGCAAGCTACTGAAAGTATCTCGCCAGCACAGCCAAGCCTGGCAAGCTACTCATGACATATTCAATATGCCAAACTCAGTAACAACAAGTCTCACGATGGAGACGTTACTGGGCCCACTTGAGCAAATCAATGAGCAATGGGAGGATAGTGCTACAGTGCTACCTGTAAAAAACTAACATGCAAATTCCTAATGTATGGATAAGTTCTGCACATTCAGAACAGTTTCATTCATCTCAAATCTCTGACAGACTCCATTTCTCTTTTTTTATTTAACTAGCAAGCCTTACTCGTTCCATATATATGTACTCATGCAGGTGTCACTTTCCCAGAGAAAATAGCAACCTATTCCCCATCCTTATATAGCTAAATATTCATCTCCATCCACAGATTTATGAGAAATTTAATACCAAGTACATGCCCACACCTATATATATATATACACATATTTATTTATGTGTATCTTTATACTTGTACATACACATGCATGTATGCATACATGTGTGTATAAAATGTGTTGAAAGACAGAATAAAGGGAAGATAAATATAAATTTTAGTTTTAAAAGTAAATCTGTTTTAGACTCCTAATGTCTCAAATAATGCTAGGGTAGTACTTACACTAAGTAGAACTATTTGTGATATTAAGAGAACTGGGAGAGCATATAGCTCCAAAGCTCCATTCCTCCAAAGTATCTCAAAGCATGAAGATTCATTTTTTACACTTTTGAAAATTAATAAGTAGTTAATAGCAGTGAAGCAAATTTCAGATCATAAGAGTGTGTTTGAAAATGTTAAGAATGTTTTACAATATTATTTTACTTGTTCTTACTGTTTCTCTCTTAAGTCTGTTCTGGTGTTAAACAGCCTGCATCACCAGTGTGAAAAGATAGATCCTTATTCCAGAGAAAACAACACTGACTTTATTTTAAATAATATTGCTTGGCTCTATTTGACCTGAAGGACATTTCCAAGCTCTTTATCTTCATTTATCAATTATAAAATAAAAATAGCACTTTCAAGTAGCAAAAATATTATTCAGGAGAGTTTCCTTTACATTAATGTTTCCCTGAGTGGATGACACTACCCAATAACCCAGGGGCCATAGAAAATTTGGTGCCATTGGGGAATCAGCATAAAGAAGGTAGAATTGTTAAGTTCCTTAAATGATTTTTCCCCTATTTTTTTGAAGAGCAGATGACAGATCAATTAAGTTTGGGAACCTCTGCTTTAAATAAACAACCTACTGACATCTTAGTTAGGAGACTGTTTATGAAAGTCATAATAAATCAAATGTATACACTGGGAATCTCTGAATATTGGGCTTAGTATTATGATATTGAAGCTTCTACCAGTAAAAGAGTTTAGGAATACAAAGGGATGGCCATACCAGCTGCAAGCTTAGAACAGATCAAGCTTAAGTTTTCACTGCGGGGTGATTATTACGGTCACTGGAAGCAAAGCATGAGAACATTCTCCGTGTTGTAAACAGCCTTGCTAAGCATTGTGCTATTCTCAACCCTTTTGCAAAAAGGAAGAAAATAAATATGTAAGCTGTAGTACTGAACAACATATATGCATTGCATACATATGTACATTGTATGAATCAGAAGGAGAGATAAAGACAAGTAATAGATAATATGAATAAATAATGGAGAAAATTCCAATAAATCCTTCATGAAATCAAAAAAGTCCTAGAAATACAACAGTTGCGAAAACTTACTCAATTTTGGAATGGAATTTTAAGAACTGTAAAGAATTGCAATATTTAAAGATATAAGGTCATAAATAAACAACAGTCAGGTAATATATAACCAACCAACTAAATAAACAAAGTGTTCTTAGGAGTAACCTTCCAGATCAGAAACATTTAGTAGTGTACCCAAATATAACTAGGAATTGCAGCAACTCCCCCCAAAGTAAAATAAGGCCTTTAGACATCTGTGATATTGCAACCCTGAAATGGACATAAATGCTGCAAAGAAGATATACGCAGAATTCTGCTTAATGGCAAAAGAGGTAAAATATCTAAATACATGGAATATAAACTTAGAAACACAAAGCAAGAATGTTTTCATGAGATGTATTTTGCAGTTGATCCTTAAAAATCACTTTATGACCATGAGCAACAAGAGAAAAAATATGCAAAATCCAAATTAAAAAAGAAACATTAACATCACAGAACTACATAAAGAAAATATAAAACAACCTAGAGATGGGTCTGAGTGACAGTACAGCAGTTGGACATTTGCCTTGCATGTATAAGAGCCAGAATTGATCCCCAGCACCATACATGGCCCCAGGAGCTTCAGCAAGAGTAATTCCCAAGTGCAGAGCCAATATTGAGCCCTGTCTCCTGATATTCCAGAAAAACAAAACACCACACAACAGTCTACCCCAAACAAAAATAGAGACAAGAAATACAACATAGAAAATAGAAGATCTTTGCAAATCACATGTCTGGCTAAGGGTCTAGCAGCAAACTTTTATAAAGAATGTTTGTAACACAAAGATAATAAAACATTGTCCAATTTATAAGAGTAACACTGTCCAATTTGAAGTAACTTCTCAAAAAATAGAAAAATGTAGGGAACAAATGCATAAAAGTTGTTTGATTATTAAATGGTAAATTCCATATGTTAGCAAAAATATGGAGAAATTTAAGCACATATTGATTGTGAAAACAAAAATGGTAATCGTTGTGCACAGTAGTTCTGCACTTGGGCTGGAGCAATAGCACAGTGGGTAGGGCGTTTGCCTTGCATGATGCCTACCCGGGTTTGATTCCTCCATCCCTCTCAGAGAGCCCAACAAGCTACAGAGAATATCCCAACTTCACAGCAGAGCCTGGCAAGCACCCTATGGCTTATTCGATATGCTGAAAACAGTAACAACAAGTCTCACAATGGAGATGTTACTGGTGTCTGCTCGAGCAAATAGATGAACAACAGGAGGACAGTGCTAGAGTTCTGCACTTATCAAAAATTAAACTTACAATGACCATATTACCAATAATTCTGCTCCAGAATATTATTCAAAAAATTGAAATGAATTGTACAAATAAACATATATGAAGACACATTCATGGTAACACAATTTTCAATAAACAAAAAATTGAGCATACAAAAAGCCATTGATAGACCAATGTACAAATAACCTGGGTCATGTGTAAATAGTAGAAATTGTACACGATTTTTAGTACAGAAAATAATGAGATTAATTTATGCCACAATCTGAAGAAATCATTAAACATTTCAGTTAAAGTACCAAAAAGATTTCAGCTTCTATAATTCAATTTATATTACATTATTAGAAGATAAATAAATGTAAAGAGATAATAAGAAAATTAGAATGTGCCAGGGGGCATATGGGAGAGAAGTAGGGAGTGAATGTTGAATAGGTATCAGTTTTTTTTTTGAATGTGTACAAAGTGTTTTAGAACTTGATTTAGATAATGATTGTAGAATGTAGTAAAGGTACTAAATACCACTAAAATTTTCACTTTGTAACAGTAAATTCTATGTTCTTTGAATTTCACTTCAATAAGAAAAACAAAGAAAAATATTGTTTGTTAATTTGAATTTGAATTTGAATTTGACTGAATGCCCTGATTTAGTTTAATTTTTAAAGAAAAAATCAGGCAACAAGAACATATCATTTTAATTTCATTATTTATCAAAATACTATAAATTAGGTATTATGGATATTTGTTTGGTTTTACATTTTTGTGGTCAGAACATGCTCCTGGCTCTGGGTTTAGGGGTCAGTCCTAACGCCCTTGAGGGACCATCTGTAGCATCTGGATTCAAATCAGGATCATTAGGCAAGTGCTGTAACCCTTGCACTATCTCTCTGCTTCATTATTGTTTTAAAACAGCTGGTTGTTATTAGTAACTCAGTTATCTAAAACTGACACAATTATTTTACCTTCATATAGTAACAGTTTTTGTGTTCGAGAACAACTAGTAGTCATACAGAGCAAAGTTGAAAGAATTTTGTTTATTCGAATTGATAAAAAATTGTGACCAAATAATTAATTTTTCCATTATGTAGTAACTACTTATCTATTTTATTTTTACTTCCTACATTTTACGTCTATTTTTGCTATTCTCCAGCAACCAGAAATACTAAGTTAATCATATAACATACAGTTTTAAACTTTGGTTATTTTCTACACTTTTTTTCCCTAGAAACACACTGCGTTTCTTATGTTTATTGCCTTCTGGTAGTTATAAAGTCTTTGAAGTTATAAAACTTTGGTATATGTAACACTTTGCCCTGAGAAGGCTTAAGGAGAAAGTGTGGAGGCAAGACAAATAGAAGCTTGAAGTTTTTTTTTTTCTCTTCTAATTTAATAGAAGTGACCTTACTAACAGTTTCCTTTTTCCAACTGAATAAGAAAGATAGCAGAGAATTCTGCAATCTCTTTTCAATAGAACCAAACAAAGCCCAGTAAAAATGGCTGTGCACATAAGCTAAGCTTGAAGCACTGAGATGTTTATTAGATGGAGGGCTGGGGTTACATGACAAGCATCTTAAAACATGATTTGAAGTGAGGCTTAGTGCATTTTCTCTGCAAGATGATCCTGCTAATAGGAGGGCAGCATGGATCAAGGCTCTCTGCCCACTGTGGGAGCTGGGCTAGCTGAAAGTGAGCACCGGCTTAGCAGAAAGCATGGTATTCAAAGAGTGCCAACTGGGACTTAAAACCAGAAAGAGATGAGCTCAGCAAGTCAGTGGGAACAAATCCTTCTAGGTCCTTTAAACCTAAGAAGAAGAAAAAAATTAATATTCTGAAAATAATTCCTAGAAGCAACAGAGTAAAAATTGGAATTATATAGCCCATTTAAAATGAATTTAACTTTAGTAGGATAATGCATTTATATTTTTTCATGTATCATGATCTCTGAGAGGCTTAGCTAAAATGCTAGAAAAGTTTCCAAATATGTTCTCTATTTAAATGTAAAAAGAAGTTATTCATTAAATATAAATCAATCATTTTATTATTTCAGGTATGGCATTTTTTTCCTTAAATTTTTATCAGTGAAACACCATGAGGTACAGTTGTAGACTTACAAATTTTTGTGCTTGGGTTTCAGTTATACAATGATCGAATACCTATCCCTCCACCAGTGCCCATTCTCCACCACCACCAGTCCCAGTATCCCTCCCATCCCCCCATCCCCCCACCCCACCTTACCTCTGTGGCACAGCATTCTCTTTTGTTATCTCTCTCCTTTTGAGTGCTGTGGTTTACAAAAGAGACATTGAGTGCAATCTTGTTCGGTTTATAGTCTACTCTCATCACGCATCTCCCATTCAGGTATGGCATTTTTTACAAGAAATAGACGTATACTTGAAAGATTAGTTTAAAAGAATAATTAAGTAAAAGGTTAAATGATAATAATAAACAAAAAATTAGATTGGCAATATTATTATTTACTACTCACCCTGGAAAGAAAATGTTCCTTATTTGATATAAACATATCAAATATATCTTATGTTATTTTATAAATTGGTTTACAACTTTAAATAACAATAATACATATCTTATTTAAGGTTAAGTAGATTCCATGAAGCATAAATATACAATTTTAGGAAACATTAGTTAAAATGACTGTATTCTTTTTAATTGGTTACATTTTGTTGCCTTCAAAATATATGTTACCACGCTAATAGCATTATTAAAGTCTAACATCTCTCTGCATGGTCAATTGTGTGCCTATTGCCTTGAATCTTCATTCCCAGTTTCCTTGCTTTCTCTCAGGTAGCCATAACTTAATGGTCTGAGTTCACAGGTTTGTGCCAATGTGTTTGTCCCTTTCTTTGTTTTTCTATCTACTGCATAGGAGTGAGACCATCTGGTAATTGCCTTTCTCCTTCTTACTTCACTTAGCAAAATCTAACATTATTATTTTCATTGTGATGACTGTCAATCTGTTCTCGAGAAGAGTAATCAGAAGTTCCAGGAAACATTGTAAGGAATGATAGATTCTAACATATATTGCGATTAGAGAAAAATTACCTCTTAAAATCAGAATGAATGAATCAGAATGAATGCTGCTTAGGAAATTTAGGCACCATGAGACAATATAAGCAAGAATTATCACACTATAATTTCAGAATGACAATAGCCATGATTTTTAAGTAAGGCAAATAAAATTCACCAGTTTCTACATTGCAAGACAGACAATTGATGTTTTGAATAAAAACCAACAGAGTTGATTGAATGAGTAGCATTAACCATTTCACTGACCAAAATGCTACTTTGATACTCACCATCCACTTGTGTTCATTAATACCATGATTGTCAAGTAGACATCCAGTTAAGTTACTGCTCAATGACTTATTTAAAATTTGACCCAATTAAAGCAAAAGTGAAATAGAATATAAAATACATTGTTGCATTTTCAGAAGGTCTCAGTGAAGGTCTAGTTTCTGTTAAGCTGAGTGGGTTAGTATTGAGAAAGATGAAGAAACTGAGAAATTGATGAAACAAATTATCAAAACAGAGAAACAAATGCAATTATGTGTGAGAAAGGCACAAGATAAAGACACTGATAAAGGAAAAGTTAATTTTAAAAGAAGACATATCCTGAAAGACCTTTTATGTTGCATTATAAAAAAGAAGAAGAAATTTGACCAGGCAGGCTAATGGACTAAGAACATTATTTATAGGAGGCAAAGCTCCTGACCAACTTGGAGTTACCTTTAAACTTTGTATAACCCTTAAATAGAGATCAGGCTATATACTTCAGTGCAGGCAGGTGTGGTAAAATAAGATAAAAAGTGAAAACAGTGAAAAGAAAAAGAATCGCATAGAATCATTGAAAGTTTATATCAGATGAATTGATAAATTGATGTAAATGATCTTGAACTACAGTTGACTTTTTTTATAGTTTGGAGAAAATGGTAGAACAGTGATTCCAAATCAAAGCAACAACAAAACTAAGAAACTGTGACAAAGATAGTACAGTGCTAGTAAATATAGACGTGAAAATACTAATCTTCTAGAATACACTGAGTGAGTGAATTCAGAAATAGGCTAAAAAAAAGTTGGCATGACATGTTAACTTTTAGTTTGTCAACTAACTGGATGTTGGCACAAATCAGATAAATGAGGCATATGAAGATAAATTTAATGATCTTTGAGTCCTTTTGACTTTGTGATGTTTGTGATTCATGCAGAATTAATTGATCTAAAGGCTCAATGCTATAAGTATGTGCTAAAATCTCAATGGATTAAGAAAAGAAAAGTTTTATTGCCCCTTTGTATAAACATTCCCATTATAGATAAGTGTTGTTCTCTGAATTCCAGATGCTTATATTTATTCCAGACGGATCCATTCTTTAATCAAATGTTTCATAGAGAGAGGATCAGACACTGTAATTAGCCTTATAAGAGGCACAGTTTTAGGAGCACTATGATTATTATTGTGTTGTTGCATGAGATTTTAGAAGAAATATGCCTTGGGGTCATCCCTGGATCATTCTAATGAGACAATTATAATAAATTCCTAAATGTATATTTTGTCCGATTTTCAATAAATACTCCTGCATAAGTCACAGCAGTTCCTAAGAGAAGTCTATGCCAAATTACTGTCAAGCTCAGTCACAAATGTTCCTTGTTTGAAAAGCCCTAAAAAGAGCTACATACAAGTTATACAAGACTAACCATATGTTAAAAGTCAATACTTTGACCTTTCAGTGGTCTCACTGTGGGCACACAGTACTTGCTTCTTGGAGCAGATTGCAGTTAGCCCCATGCATTTAGGCCATCAAATCTATACGGAATTAACAGAATCCCTTATGCATTCACCTAAATTCAACTTCCAAGTGTTTTAGTCCAGTACGTCTGATTTAAGATAAGCCCAGTGTGCTTTTATTAAAATTGAGAATTCAGATAAAATAATGGGATTTTAAACATATTTGTTTTCAAGATATTTCTAGATGTCTATATAAAATTACTCTTTTCAAAGGTCAGTTTTGCATTCTGTTGAGAATACAATGAACCAATTAGTAATCTCTAGAACATTCAGAAAATGTAATTCATTTCTGCTTATTATCATAACCAGGGATAACACATCATTTACTAGTTGGATCAATGTTCTGTTTACCAGAGAAGAGGCTAGGCAGTTGGCTTCAATAATGGTAGCCTAGCCCCAAGGGTGGTGAGCCTATACTGGGAGCAGGAACAGGAGGGCTAGGAGTGACTCTTATAGATTTTCGACTGCTAATTAGGCTACAGGTTCAATGCAAGAGCCCAAGAATGTGGTGGTGCTAGGACACGGCAGCATTAGGTGTCACCTGGGTCACCCCAGTGGTGGTCAGATTCTTCCAGAATCACAATTTGATGCTCAGTGGACCAGGGATTATTGAAGATTAAATAGGGTTGTCTACATGCAAGCCATGAGCTTGAATGAGCTCTTTAGGATTTCCAATAGCCATTCTTAGGTAAATAAGTACAAGATAGATAACTATGTATTTATGACAATATACCCGAGATTGAGGGAAGACCAAAAGTATAAAACTGCCTATGCTTTAACTGGGGTCTGCTCTATTTGACTATTTGATAGAACAAGTTGATGGCTTTCTTTCTAGCCCTGTTTCTTCATTTATAAAATTAAGATGATATAAACACTCAGGTAGTTGCTATGAAGGTTAGATGTGTTAATTGCAAATTCGTAAAATTAAAACTGGCACATACTAAGTGCTAAATATATCTACCACAATTATTTTTTTTATTATTGCAAGGATAGTCACTTGTCTTGCATGTGGATACTGCAGCTGTGGTCCTGATTTGAATCCCTCGCATCACATAATGGTCGTTTAAACACTGTCAGGACCATATGTGATTACTGAACCTAGACTAAGAAGAGTCCTTGAGCACCAGAGAGTGTCTCATCACCTCCTTCCACCAAAAAAAAAAAAAAAAAAAAAAACTTGTTGTATCCAATATGCTAAAGGATGATTGTCTGTAGTGGTACATCATGGGAATAAATAACTGTACCTTTTTAGTGTTATTACAAGCTGTGAATTTATGAGCATTGGGAATTTTATTATTTAACATTTTATTCACTTATTTAATATTTCATCTGAGTGCAAGGAATATCTCATAGTGAAGTGAAATGTGATTCTTGAATGAGTGAATTGCAATGAAGAAGATGAAGTGCCTCATCATTCTACTATATATGAAAGCATAAGTGACTGCTATAAGAATTCTCTTATACTGGTGGATGGATCAGTCATCAACTGAGGAGACCCTGAACTGTCAGGTGTAATTTGGTATAAGAAGAATTTTTCTCCCTTTCAAAATCAGATACAGGTCTTTTAGCATGAAGTGCTTATACGGCAATCAAGGAAAGAGCAGGGGGCTTCTTGAAGAGTAACTGCTCAGAAACCAACTTCATTCAGAATTGATAAAACTTATCTAAAAGCTGGGTGAAATTTAGACTCAGACAATAAATTACAGTTACAGAATGTGGAGTCATAAATGAAGTGCTGGATAGACATCATAAACTAGCCCAGTCATTCTCATTCTTAATAACATTGAGGGTTGACATCAGAGGAAGAAGCTAAGGTAATTTAACTTCAATCTGGAAAAATCACTGGTCAATCAAGGCAGCACATAAATGTTCATAAATCATTCAGGGTCAGTAAATCCGGCTATCAAGAGGGAAAATATTTTATATATAGAACCTATTCACTCAAAGATGAATATTGGTACTATAAGTAAACGCTTTCATCTCAGAGATACTGATATATTGTTTTAACTAAAAAAATTAGTTCTAGACCAAGTACTGCATTTATTTATGCATTTCAATGTAGGTATGATATTTTAGAAAATATCTCAATATATGTATAATCAAAGTAGCTATGTATGTAAGTATTTTATGTAGGTAAATATATCTATATATTATGCAACATTTTAGTGTAAATATATTATTTAGATAAGTCACAATTGTACCTAATAAGGAGTGATTAACGAGTTTATATTTTCAGTTTCTTCCTTATATGAAACTTATCGAAGTTGGAAAAATACTCTTGATACTCTTTAAGATATGTTGTTAATGCACTTGCTTAGATTTTCAAATAGATGGAAAAAAAAGTAAAGTGAATTTGGGATAATTCATTATCAATACCACAATTATCTTATTCAATTTTTTGGTTCTAAGTTATAAATTCTATACCATGTAAGTTAAAATTATTGAGGTGAATTTCCTCATTCCAATTGAGAATATTTATTAATCAGTTCACAAAAATATGCTAGACAATGTGAGAGATATTAGGCTTAGAAAAAATGAAAGTAGTATGTGGTTTCATAGAATTCACATAAAACTCTGAGAAATATATATCACTGTAGGATAACATTGCCACAGGGAGCTTAGGTTTATAAGGTTACACCCATCACAGTGCTCCTGAGTCACTCCCATTCCTCTGTTTATCTGTAAACTCTTCTCTTGGCTTTCCTCCCCAGCCAGTTAATCACCTTTTCTCCCTAATCAAATGCTGTTAGCTTGTAAGATCAGATCCTTCTAAGGACACTGAACTTGTATTGTAAGTTATGTCCTTTGCATAGTTTACCTTAAAGAAATATCCTTTCTGTATGAACACAGGAAGACAGTTAATATTATGTTTTGTAATTTGGGAGTTGATTGACTCTGAATAATATTTACTCCTGGGCATCTGCTTTCTTGACTCAGATGCCCTTAATTCCTAGCACCCCCAAAGCAGGGTCCTAGTGAGAGACTGAATGGACCCAGGGCAAGTTGTGAGCTACCCTGGCATCGAAATGGGCCAGGCCAAAGCGCCATGATACTCAACTATAAGTTGAGGGCATGATCATGGTCAAATGCTGTCATGATCCAAAAGTAAGTAAGGATGAGACTAGGACCCTACTGGGGCTAGGAAAGACTAATCTGGCCTGAGGACTGCAGAATATATAGTGAGATGTCCTCAGGAAGAAAAAAACTAAGTTTATGTCTCTTACTGTGCTCATACAGAATGAGTTGCTAGAAATACTGGAAGTAGACTTACTACAACTATTTAAGTAGATTACTATCTGAGGAAAGAACACACCCTTGTTGGGATCTCACCCTTGAGCAGATCTCCTAGTAATCTGGAATAATGTTTTTAGATAAAATTTTATCCTTGAGTTAATCTCCTCAAGGAGTGGTCTTACCTCTCTTTGCTTGTTACTGTTCAACCCACCTTTGTGTCACCGCCCTACATGATTTCTACGATAAACTAAGACTGTAAGCTTGGACTGGGCGCGAGTTGGAGAGGAAAGCTCAGGAGAGACTGAGGCTGAGGCTTGGAGTGGGCTTGGACTTGAGAGAGCAGGGCAAAAGAAAGCTCAGGCTGAGGAAGAGGCTGAGGCTGAGGCTGAGGCTCGGGCTGGGGCTGGGGCTCAAGAGAGCAGAGACTGAGGCTCAGGCAGAGGCTCAGGCAGAGGCTCAGGCAGACGCTCAGGCTGAGGCGCAAGCTTGGGCTCTGGAGCTCGGGTTCCAGAGTGCAGAGTCAGAGGTGAGAGTGAAGACTGGAATAAACTACAATTGATACTGACCAGCCTGGCTCTCATTCATTCCTTCGCTTGCCCATGGCTATCGACCTCCCCAGGGTGGGGGAAACGGCTCGAGACTACCAAATGTGGGCAGTAGGAGAGATAGAGCACCACCAGACCCTCCGGAAACACACAAATCTCCAAGTTACAAAACTACCAAATGGCATGAATGCTAGAAAGAGATTTGAAAGTATATTATGGTTGAAAAACACATTTTAGACAACTGAAAAAGGTATATTTTGACAGGGTCTTCAGTGAAAAGCTGGTAGAAATGATTTCTAAAATGTGATTGGAAATATGAGACTGAGGAGTGAACCATGGAAAAGGAGTGCATACTTTCCAAACTTGGACCCTGCAAGGTCAAAGGTCTTACATTGCAGAGATCAAAACTTGTTTAGAAACTGGTAGATGAATGCCAGATGTTTCCTTGCAAATATTCCTAATTGGAGTTGGAGAAAAAGCGCCTTCTAAACTTAATTTATTTTATAAAAGTGGCATGTATAATATGGTCCCTTATAGGGGAGCGGGTTGAGCTTTCCTCCCCGCCCCGACCAGGACTACGGCAGCCGAAGACCTCCAGGACCAGCCACCACCATGCTGAGACCACTCTCCGCACCCATGAAGGTACTGGCAGAGGGACACAGCCACGCGGGTTCCGGGGCCGAGACCTCCACGCCTACTCGAATTGGAGTCGAGCATCTTCCACCCAGATCCTCCAAATTCCAGTAGGCGGGGGTCACACCCACCACCTGGCCCCCTGGCGCCGTGTAATCCCATCAGCGGCCAAGACTCAGAGACTATAAAATCCAGATCCCGGACGAGAGCAGTGCAGTCTCTGCCCCCGCGCCTGGGTGTTCCTTCCCGGAGTCCCTTGGAGGGGAGCGGGTTGAGCTTTCCTCCCCGCCCCGACCAGGGCTACGGCAGCCGAAGACCTCCAGGACCAGCCACCACCATGCTGAGACCACTCTCCGCACCCATGAAGGTACTGGCAGAGGGACACAGCCACGCGGGTTCCGGGGCCGAGACCTCCACGCCTACTCGAATTGGAGTCGAGCATCTTCCACCCAGATCCTCCAAATTCCAGTAGGCGGGGGTCACACCCACCACCTGGCCCCCTGGCGCCGTGTAATCCCATCAGCGGCCAAGACTCAGAGACTATAAAATCCAGATTCCGGAACCTTTTATTATCTCATTCCTACTTTGGACAAACTTACAGGCTATCGAATGTAGCCTGCCCACAGGGCAGAGTCTGGCAAACTCCCCGTGGCCTACCAAATATGCCAAATACCAGTAACAATGATGGGTCTCATTCTCCTAAAGAGCCGTGAATATAATCTCAGGGCTAGGATGAAAGAGACGTTACTGGGGCCTGCTCGAGGCAATCGACGATTAACAGGATGATGAAATGAAAAAAAATAAAATAAAATTTTACTGTAAACTGTCAAATTAGAAACAGTACAGTGGGTGTGATGCACAGCATAAAACTGATGCAATTTTGACCCTTCACCACATCTGTTATCCTGAATATGATCATAGGTGATTACTGAGCACAGAGTCAGGAGTAAGCCAGAGTACCAAAACCAATAAGAAAATTTACAGATTTGAAGCGTTGAGAATTGAATGGAAAGAGGACCCTATCTTAATTTATCAAGAAATTACAGCATAGAAACAACATGTTGGCAACTCGGAAAATTAGGGTAATTAATAAATGAATGCATGTCAGCTGAGAATGAAATCTAATGTTACATCTTATTTTAAAAACAAACAAACAAACAAACAAACAAACAAACAAACTGGCAGTGATTTTGTAAAGAGCTAAACCCAAACAGCATTACTTACAAACCCATACGTTTCTCATATAATCAAAATTGGAAATGTGATCCAAGTATATGCAAAACTCTGGAGTCTATCTCAGGTACCACACACCTACCTAGCACAATTAAACTGGTGTGACCATAATAACTCCTAAGTACTACTGTGTATGACTCTTATGGAACTGAGTGTCATGGCCCTTATCATTGCCATCCAAGCACTGTCGGGGCAGGCCCATATAGCAATTAATATGATAATATTTTAGTAGGACATATAACACATATGTAAATCAATTGTAAATCTGCACTTCAAGAAAAAATTAAGAATCAATCAATCAAAAGAACATGAAAAATTTATAAGGCATATATAGGCATTGGGTTATAATAAAAGGTCTTAATAATGAAAGCATTAGTAAAAAATCTAGAAAAGTTAATTGTCATCTCCTTTTGATCACTAGAGTAATTTTTTCTACAAAATAATTTGGAAAAATAACCATATTTTAATATTTAGCACTCATATGGATAGCTTGCCAGGCTCTTCCGTGCGGGCGGAATACTCTCGGTAGCTTGCCAGTCTTTCTGAGAGGGATAGAGGCTTTTGGGGCGACCTCTAATCACCCTTGTAGGTGTTACCATATTTGAACCCTATCAAATATGGTACGACAATTCCGGAAGATGAGTATTTAGTGTCTTATGATGTGTCGCGCGGCCGCGAAGTCCAGAAAGTGTCCTGGAGTGTGGCGACGGCTGGGTAGTGGAAGTAGTGTCGATAGTGGAAGTTTGCCAGTGGGGTATTTATCTGGGTAGGGTGGGTCTCCTGTGCGCATTTTGATCCCTGGGTGGTTGATGGAAGCAGACAGGGCAGGGTAGGGTGGGGCTCCTGATTAGAATCCCTTTGTCACCTGTGGTTGGTGGGAGCAAGCAGAGAAGCTCTATCCCTGGGTCCACCGAGCCTGGAGTCCAAGGTCTCAGAGAGTTCCGCTTATCTTGTTCTGTGGGTCTTCAGTCATGCATGGATCTCGGCCGGAGCTGCCACACGGGTCCGGAAAGTGTCCTGGAGTGTGGCGACGGCTTGGTAGTGGAAGTAGTGTCTAAGAGCCTGGCAAGCTATCCGTTGAGTATTCGATATGCCAAAACCAGTAACTACAACTGGTCTCATTCACCTGACCCTGAAGGCTTCACCGACAAGGCAGCACTGAGAAGGATGAGAAAAGAGAGGCCGACAAACTCTCGAGGCCGACCTAGGCTGCCACAACGAAGGAAGACAAAAATGATCATCTGTACTTTCAATGCACGTACACTAGCAACAGATGCATCCATCGAGGACCGGATGGTACAAGCGCGAATGATCAAGTACGACATCATTGGTCTGACCGAGACAAGAAGGCACGAATCTCACCATGCCGTTTTCGACACAGGAGAAGAATTGTTCCTCGGAACATGCAATAAAAGAGGTGTTGGAGGCGTCAGTGTCCTTGTCAACACAAACTTGGCCAAGAGCATTGATGCATTCGAATGCCTAACAAACCGAATCAGACGTTTACATTTGAATAGATGTGGCTCACTGCCTGCAGTTTCTATCTTCGTTGTCTATGCACCAACATCTCATTATGATGAAAGAGAAATCGAGAAGTTCTACATGGAGCTAGAGAAGTTCTATAAAGAAGACCACACCTTCTACAAGATCATTGTGGGTGATTTTAATGCCAAGATAGGACCGAGAAGATCAGCTGAAGAACTTCACATTGGGACCCATGGCCTAGAATGGAACGAACAGGGTGAGAGACTGTCTGAGTTCATCATGTCAACCAAGACCATTCATGGTAACTCACAGTTCCAGAAGGCAGAATCTAAACGATGGACATGGGAGTCTCCCGGTGGACGATTCCACAACGAAATAGACCACATCATATTCAATCGACGGTTTTGCCTGACTGATGTCGCTGTTATCCCAAAATTTCGAACGGGATTGGACCACCGTTTCCTTCGTGCAAAATTCTACTTCACAGAGTGGGGAGAAAGGGCTGCAAAGTTCAAAAAGAGAAATCCCAGAATGACCACCAACTGGGAACTCTTTGGTACTATTGCGGCAACATGGGAAGATGCCATTGTTGACAACATTGACAAGGAATACGATCGACTGGTTCAGCACCTCCATGAATGTGCGAGGAACGCCAAGAGAGAGATAGCCACAAAAAATCGCCTATCTTCGAAAACTCTTGAGCTAATTCACCAGCGTGGTTTGGCGCATGCCTCAGGCAACCGCAAGCTAACGTCCGAGCTCGCAAAGCAGTGCAGAGATGCGATCAAGGAAGACCTCAAAGAAAGAAGAGCAGAAGTACTGGTAGATGCAGCAGAAGCCGGGAAAAGTATTCGTAACGCCCGCCTGTCCTTCGCCAACTACAAGACCAAGATGACTGCCCTCCAATGTCCTGATGGATCCATCACATCCTCCAGAACGGCAATGGAGAAGATTATTCATGACTTCTATGCAAATCTCTTCGATAGCCATGTCCACTTGCCGACATACCAAATTCCACAGGATGGATATGTCGTTCCCAAAGTTCTCCCTTCTGAAATCCAACACGCCATTTCGTCTGCAAAGAAACAAACAGCACCCGGCCCAGACAAGGTCAGACCTGAACACCTGAAGAACCTGCCGTCAGTACTCATCAATACACTGACTCGGCTCGTCACTCGCTACCTGTCTGAATGCAAGGTTCCGTCCCAATGGAAAACCAGCAGGACCGTATTACTGTTCAAGAAGGGAGACATCCATGACATTGGCAACTATCGCCCGATCTGCCTATTGTCTGTCATCTACAAGTTGTTCACTCGAGTCATCCTAAATAGGATTAGCAGAACACTAGATGAAGGACAACCAAGGGAGCAAGCTGGGTTCCGCAAAGGATTCAGCACCATGGACCATATCCACACGATAACCAAGCTCATTGAGGTTTCTCGGGAGTTCAAGATGCCGCTCTGTTTAACGTTCATTGATTTAAAGAAGGCCTTTGATTCTGTTGAGATGGAAGCGGTCATTGAAGCCCTAGCCAATCAGGGCATTCAAGCCCAATACATCAGGATCCTCTGTGAGCTGTATTGCGGATTCACTACCAGGATCTCACCATTCTACAAAGAAGTGATCATTTATGTCAAGAGAGGGGTTCGGCAGGGTGATACCATTTCACCGAAACTCTTCAGTGCCACCCTCGAGAACATTATGTGACGACTGGAATGGGAAGGAATGGGAGTGAAGATAGATGGTCGGCAACTACACCACCTCCGCTTTGCTGATGACATTGTTTTAATAACACCAATCATCAGCCAAGTGGCACAAATGCTGGCCGACTTTGACCGGGAGTATGGAAAGGTAGGACTACAGCTGAATCTTACGAAGACAATGTTTATGAGAAACAGCCTCGTTCCTGACACCCCATTTGCTCTCAACGGAACGACCATCTCCGAATGCAACAGCTATGTGTACCTAAGTCGAGAGGTCAACATGACTAATGACCTGGCACCCGAGCTGTGCAGGAGGAAGAGAGTGGCTTGGAACACCTTCAAGAAGGTCAAAGAAATAGCTAGGAGGACAAAGAACCTCTGGCTCCGGGCACATCTCTTTGATTCCACTGTTCTTCCTGCATTAACATATTCTTCAGAGACCTGGGCCCTACGCAAGCAAGATGAGAACGCTAGTCAGGTCTCCCAAAGAAGAATAGAAAGAGCTATGCTTGGAATATCACGTTTCACTCAAATGAGAGAAAAAATCCGGAGTTCCGACATTTGTCGACGATCAAGAATCAGGGATGCTGTCTCATTTGCCAACATCTCGAAAATCAGATGGGCTGGTCACGTAATGAGATTTAAAGATGACCGCTGGACTAGAGCTGTTACTGACTGGATTCCACGGGATGTCAAAAGACCGTGTGGCCGCCCACGTACCAGATGGTCAGACTTCTTCATCAAGATCATAAACGATCGGTTTGAGGCTCTTCATGTTCCCAGAGCGAACAGATGCCATTGGGCTACACTAGCACACGACAGGGACAAATGGAGACGTTACTGGCGCCCGCTCGAGCAAATTGACGACTAAAGGGAAGTTAAGTGATTAAGTGAAGCACTCATATTTTACATTATTTTTCATTACATAACTTATTCACAAGTATATCTATATATGTATATATATGTATGTACATAATGTATGTACATATATATATATATCTTGGGTGAGAAGCAGAAAGTGGTGACATGTAAGATGAGTAAAAGAGGTATGATGTTATTTGTAGGATAAAACAAGGGAAAATATAAAAATGAATATAAAGATTTGAGCAACTTATGAACTGAGAAGAAAACAATAGAATTGAAGGGCATATTCTTGCCAAGAATGGATTTTCTCCTTAGAGATTTTTGAAATATATTCAGAGAACTATCTGAAATATGACTAAGTTTACATAAATAAAGCATTTCTACTTTCAATTCTAGAAATAAACATTAATCACTTAACCATATCATTAATTTATTGTGCCAAATTTGTTCATTGAACATCTGCTTTTGGGACTGTTCTAAGTACTTTGATTAAAAGATGAGTGAGTCATAAAATTTTGCCTTAAGAAATTTATAATTTTCTAGAAATATTATGACTTAGTTAAGTTAAAATGTAAAATCCCATGGAGAAAGAATTTTATTTCTATGAAAATAAACTGACACAATCTTAAATTTATAGTTCTCCAGGAAAGAAAATAGATTGTTGCTATTAAGCACTTTAAAAATTCTCAAGGTGTTCATTCTATTTTCTTATCTTGTTTCTCAGGAACAAAATCATCTATATTTCAGGGATATCTGCTAAGGTCTATTACCAGACCCTAACTGGCAAATGTATGAGGGTGTGGAAGACAAATGTAATAGACCTTGGAAAAATATATTAGCCTAAGAGATGTCCATTTACTAAAAGCTGGTGTCAGTGAATATGTACATAGTGGGAGATGGGGTTAGTTCAAATCAGAGACTGCTAGATACAGACATCTGCCTAATTATCCTGGTAGACTCAATCCAATCATGGGAACTCTTAAAGGAAGAGAGTTTTCCAGCACTGAGACATAAAAGTCACATGACAGTATATAAATTCAGAGAGATTTCATAAATTAAATGGGTTTGGTGCATTCTTCCTGATAAAGGATTAATCTAAAAGAGAGGCCTTTGTATATGAATTAGAAAGACATCACTAGAGCCAAAGAAAGCTCCCTTCTATGAAATAAGTTACAGTTTCAAGGAACCCTATATTGCCAAAAACATAAATAAGTTGGAAAGCATTTTTTACCAGAGTGCCCCCTACATGCAAGAGAGCAAACATATTGATTTTTGTCCTAGAAAATAAACAGAAAAGAAACTAAGGTGAAATAGGACTTTGTATGGACAAAAGAGTGAAACAATACATTAGTGCTTTATTAAATATTAATATTAAAGAAATAATAACAATTTTAAAATAAAAGTATAATGAATAAAATACATATAGTTGATTGGATTGACACCTTTGCCTCCATCTGGCATGGGGCGGTCACAGAGAATGAAACAGATCCTTAAGGAGACAAGCATTCACAAGAACTGTCCAAGCATCAGAGCCCCTGAGCAAGAGCCATGAGTGAGTACACCAGCTGGTCATTTATTCAATACAATATCACTCCCCCAGTCTAGTTCTAAACATGAAAGTTATTGTTTAAGTTAACAGAGACAATGAGAAGTTAGTAAGCACATCGATTTACAATGGGAACACTAAGAGCAAATACTGGAATATTTCACATACTCAATCAAAAGAATAAAGTTATGAATGTATTCTGTTATATTTTACACATTATATATTATGCACATTATATATGCATATATATCAGATATATTCATATATGTATTCATATATATATACATATATATATATATACCAAACCACAAGCTGTATTTTCTGTTATTTCCAAGAGGCATTTTTTTTCCTTATTCTAAGACCTAAGCTGGTTTGCCCAGAGGACTATGCTCATCTTGGGCTTGGGATTTTGTAAAGGGGATGATCTTGGAACTATTATTATCAAATGAATAATTCTCAAAGATAAACATGAAGCAGCTAGTAAAGCAAATGAAAGAAACTAATCACAATATGATTATGTTTATTTAAAATTCTACAGCAGGTATAACTTATTTGTATTCATAGAAAGCAGATCATAGTTTGGGGACATCAGGATGGGGTAGGGTTGATTATAAAATTGCTTTAGGAAACAATATGAGATGATTGAAATATATGATATCTTGATTTTCCTATGGTAAAAATATATTTTAAATTATAAAGTAGACATTATAAATTATACTTTCAAATTGTCTAATGGCATGTCTAAATGTCTTTAAAATCAATGATATAATTTTATCTCTTTGCTCCATACCTTAAACACTCAAGAAATAGACATGATTTCATTCACTTAAAATGGCTGATGTCATTTGATCATCTGTGTGTCCTTTCCAGACAGACAAAAAAACTATTAAAACATACTTATTCGGGGGCTAGAGTGCTAGTACAATGACTGGGTACTTACTTGCTTTGTACTCTGACCTCAGTTCAATCTCTGGCACCCAATATTGTCTCTGTAGCCAAGACAGGGATACTCTTAGAGAACAGAGCCAGGAATCAACCCAGAGCAACGTTGAGTGTGGTCCAAAACCTCCCCCAAATACTTATTTAAATAATCATTTCTTTTGCTTATCTTGTTTTATTTATGCATATATCATGTATTGTGTTTTATTGAATTCAAATTACATTATAGTGTTTTCAGTAAGTTGCGTATTCAAAATCTAGTTTTCTCATTGTTCCATCCATATGTATTCATTGTCTTGCATTATAGATTATCTTTATTAATTTAATAAATGAGAGGATGGATAAGAAAAGCAAATACATTAACATAAGTAAATCTATATTATTTTATCTATATGTGCTACGTTGTTTCACTTTTTTATTTCTAGCCAAATTTTATTTGAAATTTATTCCATAAAACACTAAAAGCTTTTGAGTAGAGATTATGTCATCTCTTCGCTATAAAACCAGCACCCAGATGTCACCTAGGCACTTAGTGAATATCAAATAAATAAATATTAAACAGTGGACTAAAACAACTGTAACTTTCACTTTCTTTGTAATTCTGATTTTATCAAATTCTCTTATCTACAATATAGAAAAATTCAAATGCATATATATCAGGAACATCTTAAATCACAATTACGTATAGTTCACATCAATTAGTTAACAAAATAGATATAAATGCATACAACTTAAAAATGTTACCTTTGTGTAAATTGTATGTATGTACGCATTCATCTATTTATTTGTTTTGGTGAAGCACAGGTTGGTTTTATTAAAACTTATTTAGAGAAATGTGAGGGGTTAGAGAAGCAGAAGTAAATGATTGATTGTGAGAATACAGACTTCTTCAGAGTAAAAATAGCCAAGCAAAAAATCATGGAGATAAGCAAGCTAGATACATATTAAAAGGAAAATATGGGCTTGAAGAGGAAGTTTGTGTGAATTTTAAATTATTATGAAGCATTGATTTTAAATAAATATTCACCAATCTGCTGACTCATATTAAATTAAACTTCTTTAACGTTCAATGAACCATCAGTAGAAATTAATTATTAATAGCAGGTAATTTATCACCAAAAGATTGATGGAATTGGACGGTAATAAAATTAGCCTCCTGTTATAAAGAACATGACTATCATTCAAATGCTTCAAATACTGAAGTAAGTTAAATATTTCTTCAGAATATTGCAAGATTGAAATGTTTCATAACTTTCTGAAGTTTTATAATATCGGAAAAATTAGCCAAAATTTGTATCTGATATGTTGTAGTATCCTGGTAAGGACTTTTTTTAATTAGCTGACTTAGAAAGTCTTAAACATTAACTTCATACACTGCAGTCATATTCCCAAATGCCCAGAATATTTTACTCATCTAAATAATAAAATTCATTAACCTTTATGATGTTGCTCTTGGAATAAGTGAGAACAAGATTCACTGTAGACTCTGAGAGATTATGAAGACAAGGACAATCACTATAATGTAACACTGATAAAGGAATGCCACACTGTAAATGGGTCATGTGGACATCAACATTGATAAAGTCCTCATTGTGCAAACTTTTGTGCTTTTTCAGAAAATGTCCTCAAATATCTTCTAGTGTCTGTTTGATGTAAATGACACTTTTCTTATTAAAACGTTAAATTTGAAAACATCATTCATGAGCTGTCATGTAAAATGAAGTTAGACACCATGGCTATAAGGAGACAATGTTTCAAAGAAAACCATCACAGCACAGGTAAAAATTTCAATCTGGAAAAACTGCAATACATATCCATTTATATATGTACATATGAATACATGTATATATACACACAAGCATGCACGCACACACATATGTGTATACATATATACACATATATGTATAGGTAGTGTTGGAAAGTGAACTGTTGCTGGTTATGAGACAGAGAGACAGTAGAGGGTTTAATGAACATGCCTTGCATTCGATCAGCAATGGATCACTTTCCAACACTGCCTACTTTCACCTGAAAATCTGAAAACCACCAGAAAACATCTCTTAGTACAAAGTCAGAAGTAAGTTCTGAGCATTGTCTCAAAAAAAAATACAAATATAGCACTGTAGCACTGTCCTCCTGTTATTCATCAATTTTCTTGAGCAGGCGCCAGTAATGCCTCCATTGTGAGACTTATTGTTACTGTTTTTGGCATATCGAATACATCACGGGCAGCTTGACAGGCTTTGCCATGCAGGCGGAATACACTTGGTAGCTTGCTGGGCTCTCCGAGAGGGGCAGAGGAATAGAACCCAGGGGGCCACATGCAAAGAAAACACCCTAGCCACTATGCTATCACTCCGGCTCACACACAAATATAATATATGGAAACAATAGCTTACTATTTCAAACATTTTGTTGAATCATTAGTATGACATTAATTTACGTAGGTAAGTAAGAAGGAAAGCATATATCACAATTTAAAACACATCAAATAACCAGCTGCTATTAAAATCAGTGGTCCAAAGGAATAACACAGAAAAAATACTTTTCAATGATATCTGAAAAATGAGTAAAGGTAGCCATAAGGAAAATTTAGAAAAGTGGTAAAGAAAAATTTTTATTGGAAAGCAAAACCTTCTTCCACTCTGCAAGATTAATATAAATTATGTAAGTAGACACAAAGGACACTGTTGTGTGAAGAATAATAAAGCAGTACTTAAAAAAATCAGAAACATATTAGAAATAGCAGACTTTCAACATTGATATTCAACAAGTGAATGCTAAAGCCCTTACATGTTAGGCATGTTTTTATGCATTTTCATTAATGATCACACAGAAATCAGAATTCCACCAGTTTTAGATGATGATACATGTACTCTACTGATATTAGTCTTCTAATTTTGAAAAACTTAGAAATTTTCCTTGCATATGTAAGTCTTAGTAACCAGAAAGCTATGTAAAGGAACTGCAGAGACTGAAGAACTAATTCAAGTACTGCTCATAAAATGAGAGCTCTAACACCTTTAAGCTTTAACACCTTTCACTCTCCCATTGTTTCCTTTCCCTGCAAAAACTAAGGTGATAGTTATTCTGATGATACATATGAGGGTGTTTAAAGAGAGATTCCAGAAGTACATGTCATTTTTGCCAAAAATGTACTTTCTGAAATAGTCTGACTTGATTCTCAAAGAAAAATCTCCAGAAATTCCTTATTTTTGTATGAAAGATCACAAGGGAAGAGAATCAGTTACACATCCCAGAAAAACTCTGTAACATCTGAACCAAACACTTCCCTATTTTAAACACTCCTTTGCCCAATTTTGCTCTCTATACTATGACTACCTCTGTTTTCTTCCTGTCATTACTCACTCCCACCTAGCACACCAGGTTGCCACGCTTACTAGTGTATCTTACCTAACTTCTATCAGCAAAATGACCTTTAGGGGGATATCTTAGAAAGACAAAAAGAAAAACTTTCCCAAACCAGTGCTGGAAATAACTGCCTCAGTATCTCTTCTATGCTCCATACCACCTGTATATTCTTCAATAAGCTATTGCTTTACTCTCTTACATAGACATATTATTATTTGACAAGTACTTTTACCAGCCCACCACTTAAAACCATCAGACAGAGATTCACTTTATTCACACTTTCCTTTTTCCCATTATATTGTCCCCAAGTAAATTCTGTTTGTAGATTTTGGGGAGGTTTTCCATAGTTGTGGAAGACATAAACAATCCTTAAACTCATCTCTTCACAATGTGAAAATACTCTTCAAAAGGGAAATTTCCACCTATTCTGTGAGTTTCTATGAATGAATACAAGGAAGATAGATAATTTTCCAGAGAATTCTTTTTTTTTAATTATGTGAATGAGTCACTGAACATCCTTTGTTCCATAACTTTTAAAATATTTTTTCTCAATTTTTGATTTTTTTTTTTACTTTTTTGTTAGGGGGGCACACTTAATGATGTTCAAGGCTTACACCTGGTGCTATGCTCAGGCGTCGTCATTCCTGGCCTTCTTGGGGAACCCAATAGGGTGCTGGGGATCAAGCCCAGTTTGACCACGTGCATGGCAAGCTCTGTATCTGCTGTTTTAGGCCTCTGGACCTTATTCCATAATGCTTTCAAAAACACTTAAGATTTTTTTAAAGTACTGAATTAAGGAAACTTGTCAAAACAACTCCCAGATACAAGCTGGCCTTTATGCTGTCCTGCCCTTCCTCCTCCTCACCTCTCCTTCTCATCACTAAACACCAATGCCAGAGCAGCCAGCCAAATCTATACTAGGTGCCCCATAAGTTTGAACGTCCAGTTATTTTCTTTTTATTGTTGCCGTTGTTTTGTATTTTGGGGGCCACACCTGGCAATGCTCGGGGCTTGCTCCTGGCTCTGCACTCAGGAATCATGCCTGATGGTGCATTCCTATGGGATTGAACCCAGGAAAGGTATGTGCAAGGCAAGTGCCTTACGTTGTGCTGTTGCTCAGACCCTACGTTAAGCTATTTTCCAAGGCCTCTCTGATCTGCAGAGTTAAGAGTTGCTTCCTACTAGTCACTTTTAGAAATGTCTGGAAGATACAGAACAGACTGACCTGTGGCCCATCAGGAAGATTGTACAGATAATAATCCAAAGATAGGGCCAGAGAGATAGTCCAGTGGATAAGGTGATGACATTATATGCAGCTGACCAGTTCCCCACATGTCCTATGGTTCCCTGAGCACTAACAGGAGTGATCCCTAAGCACTGAGGGGTGCAACCCCGGAACCTAATCGTCACCATCACCCAGAGATGAGCAATTCTTCGCACAAGAGGACAGTACACTAAAAAACTTGTGAGTGCTGATATATATATATATATGTATATATATATATATCCAACAATACTTATATTAAATTATTGAAGAAGGTAAAGAAGGTGGGTGCTTGAGCTAGGATGACAATTCAAAGAGTCAGTCCACATGCCTGGAATGAACTGGGCCCCAGAAGAAAGATGTCCAGCGCCAAAGGAACCTCCCCAGTCCCTCAGGACTTAGTTCCTGGTGGCTCCTAGCACTGCTGGGAGGCCCCAAAACAAAACAAAACAACGATGGATGTTTAGTTTGAATGATTCACACCCACTTTGTTTCTCCTTCAGGCCTGCAAGTTTTTCTTTTTTGATCATATTTCAAATTTTTTGTTGACTGAGATTCTGTAGTTTACAATACTGTTGGCATTGGTTTCTCATGCACATAATTCCATCACAGGTTCCTCTTAAAGTGAAGAATTCCAGGACAACGAAAATCCTTTTCTCATCTTCAAATGATTTTTTAATACTGTGGCTTAGACACAAAAGTATGATGCTATTTCTGAACAGTATAGATCAGAGTTTCTCAACCCAAGGCCATATAACCTTTTGTGGGCACATAGGAAACTCCAAGGGGTACAGAGGTGAAAATCACATGAATATGGGGTCACAGTATGAGACTAAGGGGCAAAATGGTAGCGTGAGGGAGTTACAGGGAAAACACCCGGTTAGAAGAGGAATATAGTAAAAGGTTGACAAGGTTCTGTTTTACACATCTATCTGGGTTTTTTCCTTCTTCTGGGTGACAGTATGTGAGTTTGCCTTGTTACTGAAAGGGATCAGCATTCCCTTTCGCAGCACTGTTGCTGAGACGCCTCCGGCCTCCTTACTCCCGGCTTCTCTGAATTGAGTATTCGGCCTCTTTCCTTTCTGGGGGAATTTTGTGGGAAACTGTTCCTCTTTGTGGTTTATAAACCTTTTTACCTTGACTTTGTTATTTCATTTTCTCTTTTTCTTTTTCATCCACAATGCATTTATGGAAATGACTTGCACTTTTTTTGTAATCAGTGCAAAGTATAAATAACAAATAAGTAGCAAATTTGTCTTTTTAGTAGTACACATTATTATATTTACACTTCAAACCTCTCTGGCATGAGCCAGTAATTTCAGAACCTTTTGTCCTCCACGTGGAGCAAAGTGCCTTGCCTAGACCATAGGGGACGCATGCCTATTTGGTGGGTGACTGTCCTGCCGTCTTGCTGGGGAGCACCTTAGTGGGATTGCAGCGTCCGGTCTCGCAGATGGCTCACCCTGCCACTACCTCCAGGCTGGGTGGCCCTGCACACCTTTGCGTATTGCCCGGTCTGTGCCCACTCCCCACGTGGCCGCCTAAGAGTCAGTGTAAGGCCAGCGAGAACTGGATGTCAAGGAGGGGGGGCGGCATCTCAAGGCGGCGCCCTTGTCAGAAGGGCCAGTGGCTTGTGCCTCTTAGGCCGCGGGTCAGTAAGGCAGGGAGCAGCCGAGTGGCTGGAGTGAGGAGATCTGGGCGTTGTGTTCCGGCCAGGACACGAAAAGATCCCTCTGGTAACCGTGTGGTTGAATGAGACGGCTCGGAAACCACCCTACCCATTTCACAGTTACCACGTTCCCCTGAAAAATAACCAACTACTGTTCCTTGCCTTGTATTTTCCTTTTATCTCTTTATACCAAGGAGAGAGAATTGCCTCATTTTTTCTCATTCTGTTGTATCTGTCCTTCTCCGGGTCCCTGGATGTGGGCAAGTTTATAGATGTTGCCGAGCCGGGTTTGATCCCTCTGCCCCTCTTGGAGAGCCTGGCAAGCTACTAAAAGTTTTTTGCCTGCAGGGCAAAGCCAGGCAAGCTACCTGTGACATGAGGTATTCAATATGCCAAACACAGTAACAACAAAGTCTCATAATGGAGACGTTACTGGACCCACTAGAGCAAATCGATGAACAACAGGAGGACAGTGCTACAATGCTACTGAATTAAGGGTAGGACTTTCTCTTTCCAAGTACAATAAAATGAATTTGACCTAGTTGCAAAGTACAAGCATATGCATTTCCTAGTAGGAAAGACTCAAGTTCCTAAATCTCAGACTTTTCACCTATAACACATAATTAAGTTTTTTCATGTATTATCTAATCCAATATGAATTTGGGTACAGGAAACTTCAGGTTTAAGTGCTTCAGGTTTAAGTAATATCTACCACTATTTGAATTTATATAGTGAAATTTGTATTAGACTACAAATATTTATGTCTTCAAGCATTTATAAAACTAAAACAACCTCAATATTATGCTTGGTGGCAGGAAAAAATATCTCACCTCATTCCATCTTTGACCATTATTGGTTTTATGGGTTCAAAATGAAATAGAACTTCTTGGAAAGAAGTTTCGAGCCTTATAGACCAAATACTGAGATTTTATAAAAGTTCATAAAAATAGACTGAAAACGTATTGATCAAATTTTATTCTCAACAAGGAACTAAATTGTCCTAAAATGCATTATTGTCTGTTGAGTTTGTGTGATTGTCTGAAGGAAATTTTAACACACGTGTAGGGAAAATAGTTCACAGGTGCTCCTATTAGCTTAGCAGTGGAAAACCTTTCTTGTTAATTTGATGGTTTGATTTGGGTCTACACAATTTTATCAAATGTGACAAATAATTATCCTAAGTAGAAAGATATTCCTGATTCACTTTCAGAGCAAATTGTAGTTTGCTACTGTAACAGGGAAGAAGCTTAGGGTCTTTGTCTTTTTCTTCTACCAATGGAAACACAAATGCACCAGTTTTAGCTACAGCAGAAAGAACTTGATTCTGTTGTGCAAATGAAGAGAGCTAGGAAGAAGATCCTCTCCATGATTAAGCAAAAAACAAACAAACAAATAACAAAAAAAATATAGATAGGTTTTCTGACCTTATCTTGGAAGAGCTTTATTTTTGTATTCAGACTGTAGATATCTGTAGGGTGGATGCATGTTCATTGTGAGGTTTCACAAATATATTACCTTTCAGAGATTATAAAAAAAAACAGCTTCCAGAAGAGAACAGCGCAGAGCCTCCTGCCCCCGCGCCTAGCTGTCCTCACCGGGGCCCCTTGGAGGGGAGCGGGTTGAGCCTTCCTCCCGGCCCCGACCAGGGCTCCAGCAGCCGAAGACCTCCAGAGCCAGCCACCACCATGCTGAGACTACTCTCCACACACATGAAGGTATCGGCAGAGGAACAAAGGCATGCGGGTCCCGGGACTGAGATCTCCAAGCCTGCTTGGATCGGGGCTGAGCGTCCTCCATGCAGATCCTCCATATTCCAGTAGGCAGGGGTCACACCCACCAACTGGCTTCCTGGTGCATGTAATCCCATCAACGGCCAAAACCCAGAGACTATAAAACCCAGCTCCCAGAATTGCACATTTGAGGCTCACGACATCTTATTATCTCATTACTACTTTGGATAACCTGGCAGGCTACCGAATGTAACCTGCCCACACGGCAGAGTCTGGCAAACTCCCCGTGGCGTACCCAATATACCAAATACCAGTAACAATGATGGGTCTCATTCTCCTAACCCTGAAAGGGCGATCTCAGGGCTAGGATGAAGGAAACATTACTGGGGCCTGCTCGAGGCAATCGATGAACAACAGGATGGTCGTGATCGTGATCGTGTTTACCTTTCAAGAAAATGGAAGCTCCATCATTCACTATGCATGCAACATATTTCCTATATTAAGTTGGTAGTGAAGGTTATATCTTCATACTTAAGAAGGATTATCTTCTTCATATCACAAAATATGGCATGATAGCCTGTGAGGACTTCCTATGACTTATCAAGAATATTCACTGTCACTGTCACTGTCATCCCATTGTTCATCGATTTGCTTGAGCGGGCCCAGTAACATTATGAGACTTGTTGTTATTGTGTTTAGCATATAGAACATGTCATGGGTAGCTTGCCAGGCTTTGCTGTGCGGGTGAGATACACATGGTACCTTGCCGGGCTCTCTGAGAGGGGCAGAGGAATCAAACTCAGGTCAGCCTGGTTGGCCCTGTGCAAGGCAAATGCCCTACCCGTTGTGCTATTGCTCCAGCCCTATCAAGAACAGTAACCATATTGTATGAGTAATTGTTTTTCAGTTTGATTAAATGGGATTCCCATCAACACATACGGTCTTTTAAGTACCACAAGGAGTGGCACATAAGTAGAAAGCCAAGAGCAAGTTCTGATCACTAATGTGCATGTTCTAACCACCCTAAAAAAAGGAATGAAAATAGAAAGGGTGAGGATATACTGTCGCACTGTAGCACCGTCCTATTGTTCATCGACTTGCTCCAGAGGGCCCAGTAACATCTCCATTGTGAGACTTGTCATTGTGTTTGGCATATCGAATACTTCATGGGTAGCTTGCCAGGCTCTCCAAGAGGGGTGGAGGAATCAAACCTGGGTCGGCTGGGCTGGCTGTGTGCAAGGCAAATGCCCAACCACTGTGCTATTGCTCTAGCCCGAGAATATACAAACATATATATTTTATGTTGATTTGATCAAAAATGATATCTACAGTTTATGAAAAGGAAGAAGCATTTGTGACTTTTATGGATGGATACTAGGCCAATCTTTAGAATATTGGACAATTTGTTTGGAAAAAGACAGTGCAAAATATGTCATGTATATTAAAGAAAAATGCAGCATTGTGATTTTATCAAGTCTACACTAAATGAAATGAAAGATTAGTAAACACCTCAATGGGATTTTTGTCACTGCTGAGGAGGTAGGGGTTTAGTTCTTCTGGTTTGTACTCATATGTCTGCATGTATGAGTGTATTCCCTATTGTTTGTTTTCCTATTACCTTCATGCTATGAGGCAGATTTTGTCCTCTCAGGGAGATTTCTTCTGAGACAAAACTTCTATTTAGAGTGGAAATATAGAACAGAGATTGATTCAGAACTGTGTTCTTATTGTCCCAGATTGGTTTGCTATGATTATGTTGAACCACTGAGTAATAGAAATGGATACAAACAAATCTAGATAAAATCTTACCATCAGTCTTGCTGCCTTGAAAGATATTTTGTCATCAGGAAGAACTTACAAGATACTATTGTGGTAATGAAACTACAAATCCCCAGGGCTTAGTGGTTGTTAAGAAAGTTTTGGCATGCTGAGCTAAATTTATATAAGTTACAGAGCACAAACCTTAAGGCAACAGTATGAAAGCAGTTTGATAAGTGGCTATATCACAAACTTACTAAGTAAAATAAATATAGTAGTTATGAGTATGTCACCACATGAAAAATAACTAATGAGATGTCCACACATGTTTGTTAACTCTTTATCACAATGTTATGGAAACCTTGAAAATTGGCATCCAGAGCTTTTGACGTTTTGTTGCCATCCTGCATTAATTTAGAGAAAGTCAGAATCTTCTCATCTAACCTGGCTAACAATTTTGATGAAAACAGAAGTAGTTTGATACAGTTTCTGGTGGTATGTACCTGTCCCCATGCCATGGCATTAGAAATTCAGGCATGTTTAAATGAATCAGGGAAAAGACTAGGTGTTCGTTACTGAGGTTGATATGAAAAGGTTTTACCAGGGCAGCGGAACTATTACTCCAAGACCTCATGCTCCTCAAATACATCTTGAGCCTTACAATAGGGGAGATTGTTTATTTTTTCAGATCCCTCCTCTGTCCAGTTCAATCCCTGGCACCACATATTCTTTTCATTATGTGGTTGACCCCAATTCAATACCCAGTGCCACCTGTGGTCTCCTATGCACCATTAATGGTATTGTGCCAAGAGATAGCCCTGACCACTGTTGGGTGTGAGTGTTTGTCAAAAACAAAGAAAAATTTTAAATAACTGACTTGGTCATCAAATTTTCTTCATCAATTTTATGAATTACTGCCATCCAATCCTTATTGGCTAAATTCCAAATTGAAATAATGAAATAGAGGTTTTAACCCATTTTTTCTATGTTTTAATTAATAGGAAAACGGCAAGCACATGGCACATAAGTAGAAACTATGGAGATTTATTGGGTGAGGCTATCAATAAGTATAATAGCTTAGTAACTTTCAGTTTTAATATTTTGAGGTTTGTAAACTTAATCATATATACCAAAGTGGGGAAAATAATGAACTCCTAAAGATATCAACGGGCTAATACCTGGGACATGTTAATATATCACTATTACAGCTAAGGTAGCCTTGCCATTACTTTTTTTAGCAGTATGTGATATACGATAATGTACTGCCCTAGTGGATAAATAATAAAATAGTATTTAAATATTAAAGGCAGCAGAAAATAATGCTGTGAGAATAAATATTGACTACTTGGTCATTGGCGACTGAAATGATGGATGCAGCATAGGAATGTGAGAAGTTAGTAAAAGCCACAATATGCAGGAAAACAGATTCACTCCAAGGTCTTCGGAGTAGAGTTTAGTCTTGTTTATATGTTGTTACTATAGTACAGTAAGTCATTTCAGAGTTCTGACTTTATTAATAATATGCTAGATATTTGTCCTTCTTAAAAAAGACACTGTTTTTGTCATTGGTAACTAGAGCATAGAAAACCAATCATATACTTATGAATGCAGGTAATAATGAATATTTCAACCTTATGGTCTCAGCTCAGTACCTATTTAGATATGTAATCAAATAAAACTCGCAGTACGAGGAAGCAGCAGTGTATATATGTGCATGTCTTCCTATTTGCACTATATTGATCATGGATGTACACTATGTGGATCACTTGGTTTGTATGTGTAAATAAACTTATTTAGAAGGCTATTTCTACACAGTAATTAGAGATTTTGTACGATATTAGCTGTGGAAGTGAAAGATGTATATGTAAGTGTTAGGCATTTAAATATAGAGTTAATATGATGAAATAAGTGTAGCAGTTATAACAAGTCTTATTACCCAACAACAAGTTGAAGGAAGACATTGTAGGGGCAATCAGGGTCAATGGTAACCCTAGGGAACTGACGGGTATAATTTCACTGATGGAAATACTATATAGAGACCAAGACCTAACAGCTTAATTAAAATTGGCACGCATCTAAAGATACTAATGGTCTACTTTCAGTACGCATCTAATATCCCGACCGATTCCTCCAACCATCGCTTACTTAGTGTTCTTTTCTCCATCCCAGCTACTTTTTCCCCCAGTGCATGACTGAAATGCAACCAGGAAAGTTTGTAAGTCTATAACTGTATTTGATGGTAATTCATTAAAATTTGAAAAATAAATAAATAAATAAGGTTACAAATGGTAAAAGTCTATATTAGCTGGTTTGCGGTTGCTCTTTGGTTTCTTTGATTTGAAAAAAAATAATCTTAAATTCTAAACTCACCTTACGTGAGTTAATAAAGAAGTGAAAAAAGTGATGTTCTTTGAAAAGTTAAAGGTGGTAAAAGCTTGGTTTAAAACAAGAATGGAATTTTTTCATATATTAATTCTCTTCAATAATATATTGTAGCAGAAAAACATGATAAAAAATTGGAGGACAAATGTATTAGAGTCCGGCAAGCTACCGAGAGTATCTCGCTCACATGGCAAAACCTAGCAAGCTACCCGTGACATATTCAATATGCCAAAAATAGTAACAACAAGTTTCACAATTTGCTGTGAGACCTTACTGGTGCCCGCTCGAGCAAAACGATGAACAACGGGAGGATAGTGCTACAGTGCTATAAAACATTTTCATTGTTATTGTGATGACATTCACTAAAATATCTAGCATACATAGAAATGAGTATTGAGCTGTCTGAATGTTTATCAATTAAAAACCAAAGCATCGAAATGAGTATGGAAAGTATCATAAGTACTGGTTTCCAAATCTAAAAATATAAGGAATAAAATGAAGTGTCTTTAATACCTCTTATAAATCTAAACTCTGCCACATCCACATTTTGAAACAGAAGCTTCCTCATTTAGCGCTACAAAAATAATCCATGTCATAGAATTATGTCAATCACTTCTAAAATACATTGTATAAATGTTTATAAAAGTCTTAAAATGACTTGGTTTCATTTTAATTTTATTCAAAAAACTGTGTTGATAAAAATTCACTTGCAAAATTTCTATTTATTCTGGATTATATGTACTCCTCCCCATCCCTGAGCAACTCTTAAGCCCCCAAATTACAATACACTTTATGATTCATCTTCAAAATGTTTCTTTTTTCGGTATTACCTTTCATCTGAGAATCTAAGAGCATTTCTCGTCTTTTCATGGTTTTCCAGAGTCTCATGATGACTCCTGTTTATATTCACTTCCTTAACACAGTCCAGCCCTTTTGAATAATCTGCAGTTTGATCAGAGTATAGAAAATTTTGACATCTTATTCAAAAACAAAGCACTCATTTGTTTATTAGTGACTACAGAACTCTATCCTGTCCCAGCTGGTTAAAAACAGAGGTAGAAAAAAAAGTAATAATAAAAGCACCTTTGTAATATGATTTGTAAAACATTAATCAAATGAAGTGAAATGGGAAATGCATTCCCCCTTTTGTCTTTGGAAGGCTGCTCAAGGCAGTTAATAATGTTAGGTAAGGGTCTTGCAAGCAGTTCTCAGGGAACCCAGGCCGGTGACACAGTGCAACATCTTAAAGAGCTGCTCAGGTCTGCAGTGCTTGGGACTATCAGGATCAATAAGGCAGTGCTTAGGGGAAACTGATTTTAAAACATGTACGTGCTTTTTATTGTTGTGGGGACCATAACTGCAGTATTCTGCCATGGCTTCACAGGTTCTGGCTAAACCTAGCATCAGGGTTGGTCTGGAATTCTGGATGTTGGATGTTTGGAATTAAATCTAGAACTACAAATATGCAAAGAATTTGTTCTGCCCCTTGAGTCAATATTTTTTGGCCCAAGATTGGTTAAAAAAAGGTAAAGGTCCTCCCGTTGTTCATCGATTTGCTCAAGTGGGCCCAGTAACGTCTCCATTGGAGACTTTGTTGTTACTGTGTTTGGCATATCGAATACGTCACAGGGAGCTTGCCAGGCTCTCCGAGAGGGGTGGAGGAATTGAACTCGGGTCGGCCATGTTGGCTGTGTGCAAGGCAAACGCCCTACTGCTGTGCTATCGCTCCAGTCCGAGACTGACTCTCCTATAATTATTTTTGATATGTTAGTCTAAAAACAAAGCATTCATTGCTTTGTAGTTACTCCAGACCTGTATATCCTGTCCCAGTTTGTTAAAAACAGATGTAGAAAAAAAGTAAGAGTAAAAGCACTTCTGTATTGTTTCTTTGACAATTTGTCTTTCCTTATAATAGTTATAATTCAGATGATAACTGAAATAATTATATAAATAGGTATATAATAAAAGTCCTTAGAGAGACGTTTAGTGCTCTTTGACTTATACCATTATGATAATTCCATCCTTCTGTGATTAAGTGATTAAGTGAAGGTTTATAAATTAGAAGAGGAAAACAACTTTTGAAAATAATTTTTTCTCTTTAAACATAGTCACTAATGATGTCAGTGGACCCACAAGTGGCTCACAAGAGTCAGGAGGAGAAAGACAGTCACTTTCTCCCAATCCGCCTCTGCTACCCGGGAACCTAGGATTACTAGGTTCTTGTCTTGCTCACAGAAGAGAATGTCAGAAGCTGACAATCAGTGAAGTAAACAGATTTTATTTAGAGGGCTTTTGAAGAGAAGGAGGAAAGGGAAAGTGGAAGAGAGTGGAGAGTATGAGAGACAGTAATGTGCTCAAGAAAGAATGTGGGCTTCTCTAGCGGCGAAGAGAGGCCCTACTCATACCCCAGCATTAGATAGGAAAGTATAAAAGTATACATTTCAAGAGGGGAGTTGCAGGTGATACATGTGCTCAGGCACCAGATGTGCTCGGCCGCTGGTGCAAGCAGCACATGGGCCTGGGCAGCATGTGTGTGCCCTTCCGTTGTTTAGTGTGTCTTTTATAAGCTCTTCTCTGGTTGTCTTGATCTGGAAGTTCTGGAGTCTTCTCAGGCTGGATCACATTTTAATCAAATTAAGGGAGAGGTCTGAGGGTTTGAGGACTTCACTGGGAGGGGTCCAACCTCCTCAGGGTCTGCTGAAGCCTTATCAGGTCTGTTTTCTGTATCCATAGGGTGAATCAGTCTTAGAATTTTCCTACCAGAAGTTTTGTTGACCTAAGTTTTGTTGCCGAGGACCTTTTCCTATTTACCTGCTTACAACAGCTAAGAAATCACAGAACCATTTTTTTCATTCTCCATTTCATTACTATTATTTCATATTTTTTAACAACCTTTTTAAAATTATTCTGACTAGGGAACAAAAATAACTAGGATCCTTTGTACAGATTAATTACTTGGATCATTTATTGCTACTTAAAAAATAGGAATAATACAATGTGATATGCTTATATTTCACAGGAATGTACTTACTAACAAGATACATTCAATTAAGCAGTTAATAACATTAGGTAGGGAAAGAAAAATATTTGTATAATTTTCTGTTGTACATACATATTTTCTTAAAATTGTGTTTTATAAAAATTAGAAAAATAATCACAAGGGCTGTGGGTTATGGCTCATCAGTAAACAGGTCTGTGTTTTATATGCTTAAGGCCCTGAATTCAATCCTGGGATAAACAAATAAAATAGATCCTGTAGTGATTACCACCATAGATATCCTGAAAACAGTTACACATATTTGTTTTTCTGTTTATTTGTTATTTCTTTGTGTGCCACGCCTGGCAGCTATGCCCAGGACATAATCCTGGTCTTTTCTCAGGAATTACTCCTGGCTGTGTTCCAGGGAACCTTATGGAATGCCAAGGACTAAACCTGGGTCTGATGCTTGCAAATCAAACACCCTACCCACTGGACTATAGGTCTGGTCCCAGTTCTATATGTTTGGAACTTTTTTTGGGAACTTAGTAGTTTCAAAGTAGATGGAACTATTTAGCACAGTAATTACTGAGCATTTTTTATTAAATAATTTTATAATAAAAGCATTTCATTAGAAGATAGAACTGTTGGGTTGGTTTGCTTCTTTTCTAAAAACTGAGGTAAACTAGTAAAATGGAATAAAAATGTGGTCCATATTTTAAAACTGGTTACCTATTACACCTACTCTAAAAACTCAAAACATGTGAAAAGATGGTTATCACAATACATTCTATATAATTTATAGACAAGCGCTGTAGATAATTTATATAAAATTATATACAAATTTCTATATAATTTATGCAAAACCAAATAACTAGAGTTTAATAGATTTGAAAAAGTATAGTTATTAACAATAATATAAGGAACCCTCTGTTCAACTTTAGTGTAAACTGGCAGGGGTGGTGATGGATACAAAAAAGAAGCAATGAATTAAGAGCAGATTACAATCTGAAGGCGTATGAGATGAAACACGGCAAATATTTATATACTTAACATTCTCTTACTAATATCAATATAAAATAAGTTGTTGAAGTGTTTTAAGTCTTAAAAGTAAAAAAAAATATGTAGAGGGCAATGGGTTGAGAAAATCAGAAGTTGAAGCAACTGAAATTCTAAAAATGCTAAAGAGAAATCCAAAGCTGAAGCTAAAAAGAAGAGGTATCTAAGTGCCTCTGGTGCAATTAAGTTTCTCATATTTATTTGGGAATTCTGTCATTCTGGAGCGGTTAAAAGTTTCAGGATGAGGCCTTGGAGTAGAGACAACTGACTTGAAAACAACCTGTGAGGAGCCATAAACAAAGGGTAGAGTGTTTGTCCTGTAAACTACCAACCTGCGTTCAATCCCCAGCATCCCAAATGGTCCTCCAAGCACCACCAGGAGTAATGCTTAAGCACAGAGCCAAGAGTAAACCCTGAGTATCTCTGGGTTTGATCCTACCCCAATAAGAAAACAGCTTGTGAACACCGTATGGTCACTATCTGTCTGCCACTATATTCCAGACACCAATCACAGCACTCGTCATTTTCATTGCTATAAAAGGTAAAATCACTGCATATAATCAGGCGCCTATTCAATGCTATTAAAAAGACACTTTATAGATAATATAAAATAGTCAGTTCCCTTAATGACTAATAAGAAAAGTGCCTAAGTGTGTGTGAAATCTTCATTGGCATTATGTGCCAGATAATAAGTGGCTTACTTGGACTGAGATTGTCTCATTAAATCCTAATAAGGCACTGATGATTTCACTGTTATTATTAATTTTATTTAAGATATAGAAATATAAAAAAATAAAAGCCTCAAGTGACTGACATCTTGTGATCTAGCAGTTAACAAAAAAACAGTGTTTAAAACCAGACAGCCTGAATCTAGAAAAAGTATTCTTTAGCAATATTATAGTGTTTGACTTGATTGAACTTAGTTTTACTGAGACTCTAAATCTTAGTTACTTATGTCATGATTTTGGTTCGTTTATCTCTCTTTCTCACTTAATATTTTATGCATGTGTGCACAGACACACGCACCCCCCACACAAACACACCACAACATAGGTGTATGCCACAACACTAAGATCAAATCCAAATAGCTCAAACAATAAAATTCTTTCCAAAAAGTGATGAGGAAGGATTTCTTGGTTTGTTTTTTGTTCTTTGTTTTTGTTTTTTCTTTTTGGGTCACAACCTGCAATGCACAGGAGTTACTCCTGGCTCATGCGCTTAGGAATTACTCCTGGCGGTGCTCAGGGGACCATATGGGATGCTGGGAATAAAACTAGGGTCGGTCATGTGCAAGGCAAACGCCCCGCCCGCGGTGCTATCACCCCAGCCCTGAGAAGTAAAGTAAGTAAAGGCCCTCCGGTTGATCATCAATTTCCTCGAGCGGGCCCAGTATCGTCTCCATTGGAGACTTTGTTGTTACTGTGTTTGGCATATCGAATACATCACGGGGAGCTTGCCAGACTCTGCCGTGCAGGCGAGATACTCTCGGTAGCTTGCTGGGCTCTCTGAGAGGGGCGGAGGAATCGAACTCAGGTCGGCCATGTTGACTGCATGCAAGGCAATCGCCCTACCGCTGTGCTATCGCTCCAGCCCGGCCTTGAGAAAGGTTTTTATATTGCATGTAACAATACTTGCTATTCAGGCCTCCAGAATTTAGAGTTATTTTGGCTGCATCTGCATACAAAAAGAAAAATATTTCCACACAAAACATCAGTGCCATAAAATCATTTACAATCAATGAAAATGCAATGAGAGAAGTGAAAACTCTCAGGAGTGCTATAGGAATGAATTAAACACAGACCCATTTATTCATTCTCCGCATTTTATTTCATTCCAAATGCTATACTGATAATAGTAATATTAATTACTCAGCTTGATTTAATCAAATATTTTTAACCAAAATCCTGAAGGATTTAATTTCTCTTCACAATTTGGGAAGTGGAGATATATTCTAGATGGCCAGGAGTGTAAATTATATGAGACATCTAGTTTATAACCTTTGATGCAGAGAATAGAATGTACATTGTACTAGGAATTTTAACAACTTCCACTGAGCAATTCACTAAATATGCAATTTTAGATATTAAAATAAAATATACTATCTAAAATTTAAATAAGTTTTATTTAGAATAAATCTGTCAACTCTTGATATTTATACTGATTTTATGACTATTTCTCCTGTATCCATCATTGCACATCATAACCTAGTCTTCCTCCTATGTGACATGCCATCAGGGTGCTGTCAGATGTGCACATGGGATTTAAGGGAGACAGGCCTATCTTGTGTTCTTTATCTGGATTTATCTTTTCCTAGTCCTATAAATAAATCTTAGAGTCTTATATATCTCACACTGTGGAATTATGGATAAATGGGTTATTATATTTGCCATTAAGTTTTTTTTCTGTAAATTCACTTCACTATAGCTGACATGAATATAAGGAAGTTGACTGTACATATGCATTTCTCATTCAACGTACATGAGCACAGAACAATGATAAAGGGAATACCTGAGGTTTTTTTTCCCAAAAGATAATAGGCCTGCTGCACTTAGAAATGAACTTTTTTTCTCTCACATCATAGTGTTTGCATTAATGAATGCATTTTAAACAGAGACTTGTCCATCTTCAAATAAATAAAAAGTTCAGTCACCTGTTAAATAATAAATGATTTAATTAAAGCTCAAATTAAAATAATAGTCTCATGATTATTTTATATGTGCAGTAAAACTAATTCTGAAATATTTAAAATTTTGGCTGTGAGCATATGTATTTCAACTCATAGTCATCTATTTTATATGTAAATCTAGAAAATGTCAATTGCTATTAAGATATCCATTTATCTAAAGCATTACTAGAGAGCAAATTTCTTTGTGTAACAGAGTAATATGATCATAATTAAATTTGTTAAATTAAACTTATGTATAAACAAATAATTCTAATATAAATACATGTGTTATACATATAGATTATTTTTTATTTTCTATAATACAACTTCTTTCATATTTCTTAAAATTAAGATCTTGTTTTGGTAAACAGTCCAAACTTTTGTTTCTCTGGATATTTTTCCATCAGAATTGAATCGTTTTACAGGCAATTCTTAACTAAGTAATATTTAAATATTTATCTTGAAGAAATGTCTGGGGGAGTGCAGCTAGAGCTGCAGTACAGCAAGAAGGTCTTTTGCCTTGAGAGCTGCTGACCCAGGTTTGATCACTGACATCCCATATTGTCCCTAGAGCACAGCCGGAAGTAATTGCTGACAGACCCAGGAGTAACCCCAAGCATTATTGAGGGAGACCACAAAACAAAACAGCAAACAAAAAAATTGTGACTATGTGGGACCATAGGGTGTAGCAGGTAGGGTGCTAGCCTTGCATGCAGTAGACTCCAGTTAGATCCACAGCACTATAAATGATCCTCTGAGTTCATCAGCAGTAATCCCCAAAGTGGGTGCATGGGGATCACCATTGGAGTGGTCAGGCACCATATGATTACCAAGCTAGCACCTCCCCAATGGTGCCATACATATTCCGTGGTGTATATACAAAAATTATACAAATTTTGTGGTGATTGAAAGTTGATGGCATTTACAAGGGCATTATGCCTACAGAAATGCTGATTTATTTTTAGGATACATATTATTTTTCAATTGTATTTAATAATTTTAAGTAGGTTGGACTATATTTTCAAATGAAATATTTCAGGGCTTAGATCTTAAGTAATACATGGTTGACAATGTGAGAGTAGGATTCCTAAGGTGTATGGAGCACATGCAGCCACTTGTTTCTGCTCTCTGAGCACTTATCACATTCTGTTAAAATGTATCAACATCCCAGTGTCAAAAAGCTCTTGGAGTCCTTTACTTTTTTACTCTCATCCCTTTCCTGTTGGTTTGTTTTGGTTTTGTTTGGGGGCCACTCCCAGCAGTGCTTAGGAATCACACCTTCTGGGGTCCTAATCCAAATCTGGGATCAAATTCCATTTCACTTCATGCAAAGGAAGCACCTCACCCATGGTACTATCTCTTGAACATTTACAATACTTCCTATTTGTATTTCATTTTAGTCATTACTGCAATTTTGAGTAACTTTCTTTGTTCTTATCCCCTTGAGACTAAGCACGTTTTTGTGCTTTTCACAGAGGCTTTCTCAACTGCAGGGAGCTTAGGTTTATTGAGTTACACCCATCACAGTGCTTCTGAGGAACTTTCATTCCTCTGTGTTTACCTTTAACTTCTCCTTTGTTGCTTTGCTTCCCCTATTTGTTAATTACTATATCCCCAAATTACTATATCCCTGTGATTTGTAATGTCAGATTCTTCTGAGGACTCTGGATTTTGTATATGCAAATGGAATATGGCTTTCTCTTTCCCTTATATCCTTTACATACTTTACTTTAGAGCAATGTCCTTTTTGTATAGACACAGGAAGACAGTTAATACTATGCTTTGTAACTCGGAAGTTTATTGACTCCGAATATTTATTCCTGAGCATCTGCCATATTTACTAGACTTTTAAGACTCAGTTGCACTTAGTTCTTAACACCCCAAAAGGAGGGTCTTAACGACGGACTAGGACAGACCCAGGGAAAGCTATAAGCTATTCAAGCATCAAAAAAGGACAAGCTGTAAGTTATCCTGGCATCGAAAAGGAATAGACCAAGCACCATAAAACTTATAATAAGTTAGGCACACAGCAGCAAAGAAAACTTGCTGGTGGGCTCCACAACTCCTGGAGAATTCTCAAGGACCCGTACTGAGCCGATACCACCAGGAGGACCCAGATGGGGTAGATGCTGCCTTCCCGCCTTCTTCCAGGGGAATCCCGGTGACCATGAGCTTCTACAAGCATGACTTGGTATGCTCACACCAGGACTATTTTCTGAACCGTGCAGCAGCTTACATTTCCTGATATGCAAAGTAATCAGTGGAAAGTAAATGATCTAGCATTTGTCCCTGAAAAACAGGCTTGAATGGTGGTGGGAAAATCTGAGCAAAATATAATGCCCAACCAGCGGGGTGGAATCAGCCCTGCTCCCTGCCACGACAATGCTCCGGATTGCCACCCTCAAATGCCTCCTCCAGCTTCTGAACAACCATGATCCCAGAGGCACACAAACCAATCTTGGAACTCAGGGACTTTTGGCAGTAATCCCTCTAGGTTTATTACTAAAATATTAGAAATCCAAATCATATGCTCTTCATAATTAGCAATAGAAAACATATTATTTAATGATGTCTTTTTGGCAGGTCTGAATGTTGGGGGAAATTCCAAATAATAATGTTTTTTTTTTGTCATAATATTGAATGTGATAAACGAAAAGAGAGAGAGTAAAGTGGAAATCTGCCACACAGGCGGGGGTGGGTGGGAGGGGGCCTATACTGGGGTTCTTAGTGGTGGAATATGTGCATTGGTGAAGGGACGGGTGTTTGATCATTGTATGACCAACAGAGACTTGAACTGAAAGGCTTTGTGACTGTTCTCACAGTGATTCAATAACTAATAATAATAATAATAATAAAAGTATAATAAGTTAGCAGAAGACTTATGAACAAACTGTCGTGACTCAAAAAAAGTAACTGGATAAAGGACCCTGCTGGGGTAAGGAAAGACCAACCTTGCCTGAAGACTGTAGCACTGTAGCATTGTCCTCCCGTTGTTCATGGATTTGCTCGAGTGGGAACCAATAACATCTCCATTGTTAACAAGTCCAAGATTTATTGGATTGTTACTGGTTTGTTTTTTTTTTCTTTGTTGGCATACGGAATACATCACGGGTAGCTTGCCAGGTTTTGCCATGCAGACGTGATACTCTCGGTAGCTTGTTGGGCTCTCTGAGAGGGGCAGAGGAATCGAACCCGGGTCCCTGGGTCGGTTGCATGCAAGGCAAAGGTCTAACCAAAGACTGTAGTCTCCCAGAAAGAATCACCCTTTAAACTTAATATATATCTTTTACTGTGTCCTTACAAAATGACTAGAAATAGTACTAAGACAAAAATTTAAGATGACCGTTTAAATGTGTTTGGAGTAAGAAAAGGAGAATTACACCCATAGATGGAATTCTGCCCTTGGGAGGATTTCCCAGCAAAATGAGATTTTGTTCTAGAAAAAACTTCCTCTTAAGAAGTACTGTACATCTGTTTATTGTGCAACCACACCAATGTGTAATTGCTTGCTAATTCTTGAGAATTTGTTCTATAACTAAAGCTGTGAGATTGGAATGAGGATCAGGGGAGACTGAATGGGGTTCACAGTGGGATTGGAATAAATGGCGACCAACCAGCCTAGCATCCTCTCCCCTTCCCTCTTTCATTTGCCTTGGACATTGACTGACACCAGTGGGGAGGTGGCTTGTGGCCACCAAACAGACGTCTCACGCATGCACCCACATATGTTGAACTCACATTGGTGGTGCTTGGTGTGCCATTTAATGCCAGGGATCAAATACAGAGTTTGGTGCATGCCAGGGATATACTCAAGCCCATTGAGCTATATGCTCGGCTTCTGAATTTTCTTTAATAAATTTAACACATGTGATGAAAAATGTCCGCTGCTCCTGCATTTCCACTTATTTTATTGTTTCACTCTGATATTCTGTATTCATACAGCACGTTGTATTTTATTTTTATTTATTTATTTATTTTGGGGGGGCTGGAGCAATAGCACAGTGGGCAGGATGTTTGCCTTGCAAGCGGCCAACATGGCTGACCCGAGTTTGATTTCTCTGCCCCTCTCGGAGAGCCTGGCAAGCTACTGAGAGTATCTCACCTGCATGGCAAAGCCTAGCAAGCTACCCGTGATGTATTTGATATGCCAAACACAGTAACAATTGTCACCATGGAGACATGGAGACGTTACTGGGCCTGCTCAAGCAAATAGATGAACAACGGGAGGACAGTGACAGTGATTTATTTTTTAGCATGTGTGTAAGATTATTATTTTTTAAAAAAATTTTTTAGTGAAACACCATGAGGTACAGTTGTAAACTTACAAATTTTTTTTATAATAGTTATTTTAAATTCATCGTCTGTTGGACTCACCATTTCATGTTGTTAAGATTGGCAGAATGAATGAGAAAGAAAATTCCTCCAGAAATCAATCTAGTAAGCTAATAAGAAGTACTGTTTCTCTTAGTTTGAAGACATATTTGTAATTTTTTTTATCAAGTTCAGGAGCATGGAGTGTGTGTGTGTGTGTGTGTGTGTGTGTGTGTGTGTGTGTGTGTGTGTGTGTGTGTTGGGATTGGTGAATTGATCAGTAAGGTTTTCCTTCAATCATGGTCTCTAGTGGAGAGTACTAGACTTAGTATGGAATCCCTTATGTTCTTGACTCTTCCAACTAACATACTCTCTAAGCTCAAAGAATGCAATTCTAAACCCTTTCATTGTAGAGCACTTAGGGTTTACTCCTGGTTCTGCACTGAGGGGTAACTTCTGGCAATACTCTGGGGAACATATGTGATTCTTGGCGGTTCTAACTATGATATATATGTCTTGGAGTGTTTTCTGGGGGCGTCTCTTTTAGCTGGCGCCCTTCAGACTCCTTGAATCTGAATGGCTGCATTGTTGAGCTCTGGGAATTTTTCAGCAATAATTTGTTTAACCGTGGCTTTTTCATTGGGATTGTTTCCCTGAGCTTCTGGTACTCCTATGATTCTAATGTTCCTTTTTTTTTCCTTTTTTTATTAGTGAAACACCATGAGTTACAGTTATAGACTTACAGATTTTGTGCTTGGGTTTCAGTTATACAATGATCAAGTACCCATCCCTCCACCAGTGCCCATCATCCACCACCACGGGTCCCAGCATCCCCCCCACCCCCCATCCCCCCGTCCCACCCTGGCTCTGTGGCAGGTCATTCCCCCTTGTTCTCTCCTTTTGGAATCATCTCCTAGTACTCTGATTCACTCTAGAGCTATTTTGAGGTCTCTTGCCATTGTTTGTTGTTGCATGTTGGCTTGGTGCAGCTGATCTTCCAGCTCACTGATTCTGTCTTCAGCTGTGGTCATTCTACTGTTGAGGGCACAGACTGAGTTTTTTTTTATTTCATCTACAGAATCTTTCATTCATGATATTTCTGTGCATAGCTTTCCAATTCTTGCTTTCATTTCTTCCTGTATTTCTCGATTGTGCGATCCATTGTTTCTTTCATGTCCTGTTTCAATTTACTGGATATCTGTTTGACTGTTTCATTGAGTTCATTGAAAATCTTCATGACCACACTTCAAAGTTTTAAAGGAGATTAAAGAAGTCTGAGCCTTTCAACATGTGCGAATCATCCCTCTGCTCTGTCAGAAAAATAAAAGTCTTTTCTCTGAGACCTCAGACTCTGATGGCTATGGAGGCTTATCAAAGATGGTTAAGATAGTGGACAGGAAGCTTTTCATTACAACATTCCTGCAAAAATCACTTGGACTATCGTGTAGCCACCATTCTCCTCCTTGAGCAGACACATGGAAACTCCTCCCCATGGGAAAAACTCTTCATGGAAAGAAGTTGTAATGGAACTTCTTGTTGAAAATAGTGTGCCATCTTGTTCTGTGCAAACCCTCAGCAACATCTCACCACTTAGAGTCAGCTCAGGCTTTCTCCTTTGTGGGCTGCTTGCCAAACAATTAATTTGTCTGGAATTTGTGGACATGGGGGTCTATCACTCTATATTCAATCATGGTCACGGTCCTCCCATTGTTTATCAATTTGCTTGAGCGGGCCCAGTAACGTCTCCATCGTGAAACTTGTTGTTACTGTGTTTTAGCATATTGAATAAGTCAAGGGTAGCTTGCCAGGCTCAGCCATGCGGGCGAGATACTCTCGGTAGCTTGCCAGACTCTCCGAGAGGGGCGGAGGAATCGAACTCGGGTCGACCATATAGGCTGCATGCAAGGCAAACACCCTACCGCTGTGCTCTCGCTCCAGCCCCCTAGATTCAATAAATTAAAAATATCAGTAATCTCAGCAAAAGAAAACAACACTTACAATCACACTTGATTCATTTCTTTGGTGGCTCTCTTTATTGCAATTCAAGTTTCTAAAATGAATGAATAAACCTATATTAAAAACTTCACTTTTGCAATGTTTTTAATCTTCCCACCAAAAATATCCAGGCAGACTAATTAAAACAATTACAAATAGTAACAATGTCTATGGATCTAGCAAACTAGTAATACACAACAGAATCACAATCTACCACTTACGATAATAACACATAGAATAAGATAAATAACAGATAGTTTAGTAATGAAATTTCATTAAGATGAAGCCTAGGAAGCTTGCTCTTTCAAGCCATATTCTCCCTTAAACATGTAGCTCTCTAGCTCTCTAGCTCTCTCTCTCTCTCTCTCTCTCTCTCTCTCTCCTTTTTCCATGATGTTGGAGAAGTCCAGATTGCATTCCTCTCTTTCTCTTCCCTCCCATCTTTCAGGTAAATTTCATTCACGATTCTCTCTCTCTCTCTCTCTCTCTCTCTCTCTCTCTCTCTCTCTCTCTGTGTGTGTCTGCATGCAGTGTATGTGTGTGTGTGGGGGGGGGGGGATAGTTCACTTCCATCAATGCTATTCCTAGATCTACACTCAAGAATTACTCTTCTCCCGGTGGACTAGGGCATATGAGATTCCAGGGATTATACTTGGGTGGCCATGTGGAAGGCAAATGCCCTACCTGCTCTTCTATCCCTCCAGTCCCAGTAAATTTCATTCAGTAAAAACTATCTTGCTTCACTATTTCACCTCCTCCTGAAACTCACTCCAGAACGCCTGTTCCAAGGTTAGAACAGACTCTTTTTCCCTTCAGAGAGCAATTTTTCTCTCCAGCTTGAGTCCTTCCTCAACTCCAAGAGAAATTGGGTGGTAAGGGTTATTTCCCACTCTCTGCTGAGCAGGGGGCCTTAAGGCACCGCTTGACAACTGTCTAGTGGGGTTAGTGGGACATGGGTGTCCCTGCTGTATAGGTGCTTAGAGTGGACTTTAGCAGTACTGACACACACCACGCATTTTCCCCCAGGTTCCGCCTGAGGTGGGTTGAGCAGAGAGATAAAGGCTGCCTCAAGGCTATCCCCACTTTACTAAGTATTGGTGACAACAATATTGTTAAAGATGAGGTCTACTGCAGACAATGTTCCAACATTGCACCCTCCACCTAGAGTGCCTCCTCTCTCAAAAAAAAAAATAGCAAGGGATGTTGGCTTTTTTTAGCAAAGTTTGTTAAGTGATCAGAGCAGAAGCAAATGGCTTCATGTGTTCCAATTACATTACAAATCCTCTTCTACTACTTCCTATATACTACTTCAGGTCTAAATCCTGGAGAATTTCATGTGAAAACATAGTCAAATCTGCTTAAATACTGTTAGGTAATCTGCTTAAATACCATTAGGTATAATTACAAAATATTTTGTATCCTACTAAATTAGCATTTCTCCAGGCAAAAATGTCCCTATAAGTGTCACCAACTTTTAATAACTCGCCAGTAAATTTGTATATGTGTTTCACTGTGTGTCCTTAAGGTTACAAAAAAAAGTACATATGGAATGCTGGTGAATAATATAACAATCCTGTGATACTTACTTACTGTGATACTTACTCACAATATAACAATCCTGTGATACTTTAAACTGCAAGAATACTAATTTAAAATAATTTTTAATTTTTTATCAAATATTTTAAATACTGAGGATTTCCAGATAATTCATTTGATTTCCCATTCAACTTACTTCATTCAAAATTACCCAAAGTTCTCCAACACTTTATTTATTCTGAAATTTTATTAGATTTTAAATTGAGTTTATTTTCTACCTTAATTAATTTAACCTAGTTGAAAGTTTTTCATGTGCAATCAATCAAATAATTATTAAAATATTCTGTTGAAACAAAATCTAACTAAAAAGAAAGTGGAATTATTTTTGTGTCAACCATGAAAGAGAGTCTTATAAGGACTGAGCTGAAATTTGAAATTCTCTTAACTCTGTCTTAAATCACATTTATCATTACTTCAGATTATCTTCTAAATCTGCCAAAAGATATTAAAAGCTAATGAGGCCTTTGATGGAAGATGTAAGACAAGAGGTTTCACTCAATTACCCTATAATAAAAACTGACAAGGCCAAACTTCTCTTATTTGCTCTGTGTCCTTCCTTGTTTGCAAGGTCCATTTTTCTGGATATACACATGCATGCATGCTCACACACACACACACACACACACACACACACACACACACACACATACACACATACACACATGCAGGCTTAGATACAGTATTGCAATAACTTTACCTTGTTTTGTATTATTAATTTTTTAGCATATGTTTTGTGACTTAAAATATTTGTGTTTGAGTGTTCATCTGCATATCCAATTGAAAATGATTCTAAAATCAAAATAAATAAGAATAAAATACAGAAAGAGAGAAAATAAGATGAAAGGTTGACTGAAAATTTACCTTTCCTACTCAGGCTAAAAGCTTTCAACAAAACATCTTTGTGAAAGCCAAATCTTAAGCAATGACTTTGAGAGAATTTTGAAATTTAGAAAAATAGTAAAGCGGTAGGGCATTTGCCTTGCACGCAGCCAACATGGCCGACCCGAGTTCGATTCCTCCGCCCCTCTTGGAGAGCCCAGCAAGCTACCGAGAGTATCTCGCCTGCACGGCAAAACCTGGCAAGCTACCCGTGACGTATTCGATATGCCAGACACAGTAACAACAAAGTCTCCAATGGAGACGTTACTGGGCCCGCTCGAGCAAATTATTTATTCATTATCATTTATTATAATCATGAAAAATAGAGCTTACTGATGATTGTTTTATTTTTTATTCAATCTTAAATTTAAAAAATAATAACTTACGTTTAAACGTAGCTCATTGATTTGCTTGAGTGGGCACCAGTAACGTCTCCATTGTGAGATTTGTTGTTACTGTTTTTTGGCATATTGAGTACGCCACGGGGAGCTTGCCAATCAGTCTATGTAAAATACTCAATTAGAGAGTCATTTACATATCATAAAGTACATTATCAGAAAAGATAACAAGAAATTTATTACTTAAATATATCATTAAGCACTGAACATATGTTATTTGCTAAATACTAGAAGTCCAAAGGAAATCAAACAATTTCTGCTCCATCTCATAGTACATACATTATAATAACAGGAACATTTAATGGTGTTGTTATATTCCTGGCTTATGCTTATCTGTCCTAAAAAGGAAAGTTTTACATTTCTTTTCTTAATTTGTCTTAAAAACCTATTTCCAAATTGTAACCTGTGTGCAGTTGCTCTTAGTGAAGGACTTATTGTGTCTTTTAATCGGGATAATTATAATACAATTAAATGTTTCTTGTTGCCACTTTTTAATACATCATCACATCCAAGCTTTCCACTAAATATATTCATAGTTGTAAGCAGTTAATCACTCCCATCTGTACAATCACCCAGGGGGTAACCTTCACCTTTCATTCTAGGATATATTCACAGATATTCAATGTTCAGACAAATGATCAATTCTACATAGACAAGTAAATGAGTGCAGTGATATTTGCCTCCTTACCTCTACAAATATTGGAGAGAAATATTTATCTCTTTCAAAGTCTTTTAAAAATCAAATTATAGCCATTTCATAGAGGGAGATAACTTTTCTAACAATTAGATCTGGAGCAAGTATACAGTAACAGGTAAGAAAATAAATGAACCTGACCCAAGTCTCACAGCTTATACATAAAATAATTTAAAAGGAGTCACAGGAAAAATGAAAAATTTAAAGCAAAAGAAATGTCATAAATTAGGAGGATTAATGAATTTAAGGTTAGGTAAAGAGTTCTTAGAATTGTCATTATAACTACATTTTATAAAAAAAATGTTGGTAAGTTGGTGTTTATCAAAATTAAGATAAAATGGTGTTATATAGAAAAGCCTGTTTTGGAGATTGAAAAAAATAATAGGGAAAAATGTGTAAATATCTTAATCAGCATACAACTTACATCAATAATAACCAACAAACCCTCCACAATCATCAGTTAAAGAGAAATAACCAAACAACATCCCAATTCAAGTAGAAATTGGGTGTATAATGAGTGGACATTTCACCAGAGGGCTCCACATTGCCCCTCATGAGCATAGTTGATAAACGCCATCTGTCCAAACTGAGAGTTATCTTTCTGGACTGCGATTATACAAGTGACTGAAACCAAACAAAGCTTTGACCTCCTTTATTTGCTTTCCTCCCTGAATCAACCTACCGGTGAAGGGGGACTTAATATAAGCAGGCATTGGAGCCTCTCATCCCTGAAGTGTCTAGAGGCAATGGCTCTACCTCTATTTCATGAACCCTGAGTTTGTGGGTGGTAAAATGTGAGGAGAGGGAAAATATTTTTTATCAATGCAGAACTAAGTCATTATGAAGAAAATGTTTAGTTTACTTCCTACTTCTCCCATAAAGAGACCCCAGAAGAAAAATTCTGAGACTCTCTGCTCAAAGGATTATAGAAAAGAAACCTAGATAAATAAAACATCTGGACAAGAAGGAGAGCAAATGTGAAAGAGTTGACTTGCCCGGGAGGACTTGAGTCCTTGCCTGCAGTTTGTACATGCAGGCTGGAATAGGGAGGAGGGCTTTCCTATGGGAATATTCCATAAAGTTTGTGAGTCAGATAAACTTGGAAAAATTAATAGAAACCTGAGAAAAGATGTATGAGGCGGGGCGGCAAGGAGGTTGAGTGATAATACAACTGCACAGTCAAACTTCTCTTGCATGAGGCTGAACTGTGTGTGATCTCAGCACAGATTTTCTCTAAGCATTACCAGGAGTGATTTTTGAGCATTAAACCAGGTACAAAGCTGAGCACAGGCCCCAAATAAGGGGAAAGAAGAAAGAAAAGAATCCCTAAATAAGTAAAAGAAAATAGAGAAGATATTCGTACAGTGAATGTTATTGCCTATGTTTTCCCAAATATTTAGCAAGAAAAATTAGATTTTAAAAATATATAGTGATCTCAACGCATAAGTCTTGTTGCAATCCTGGTTTTAATTCCACCTCAGGTTAATAATATGCCTATTTACTTTTTTCAACAACAGTTTTTTGGTCTGTGATTCACACTCTAATCTCTTAAGTCACATGCTAGACTTTTTCTTGACTATTTCCTTCCTTACTTTTCTTTCTTCTTTCCCTTTCTTTCCCTCTTCCCTTCTTCCTCCTTCCTTCCTTCCTTCCTTCCTTCCTTCCTTCCGTCCTTCCTTCCTTCCTTCCTTCCTTCCTTCCTCCCTTCCTCCCTTCCTCCCTTCCTCCCTTTCTCTCTTTTTCTTTCTGTTTCTTTCTTTCCTTGCTTGTTTTTGTTTCTTTGTTTTATGCACATCTCTCAGTACCCCACACTGGCTCTATGCTCAGAAATATATTCTAGCAGTGCTCACAGGACCATGTGTGGTACCTGAGATCAAACCAGGGTCAGTTGCATTCCAGGAAAGCAATCTAACTATGTGTTCTCTCCAACTTTGAGTGCAATCATATATTTTATGCACCGTAATAGTAAAAGCTGAAGTCAGAAAGCACTCATCAGACCTCAGAATTAAGAGGCTTCAGATTACAACAGAAGGAAAGACTTCTGTTTTCAGTGAGCATTTGTGTGTAGTTGAGGGTAGAAACTGGAGTGGATACTTCTCAAAGTTTTATTTGTGAGAGGCATTGTCTACATCAGTGATGTATTCATGTACAAGTGAAATTCTAGTTCAAAATACTTACAGAGAATACTACAATAAATAGTCTTTGAAGTCTGTCATAACTAGAAACGACAGCAAAGGGCAGGCTCTATCACTGGGATCCCTACCTCTCTCTATCCCTTCTTTTAAGGGACTTGCAGAAGCCTAAAATAAATGTTACAACAGGTAAATTTAAGTTGGATGATATAAAATACAATACATTCCTTTTCCATTTCACAGTTTTGGGTCTCAGGGATAGTCTTAAATTTTTCTAAATTTATGCAAGTTTGGTGTTTTTGTATTTTTCTGAACTGTTTATTTTTATTTATTTTTTTTAACAAGAAAACCCTTACTGTGTTCTCCTGAAAGGCGAAAACAAAAAAACAGATATTTCTTCCTCAGCAAGGAAACAAGTTTAGAGAGTAAACGGCAAGCTGATTTTCTGACTCGAATAAAGTTGCTTTATTCTATTTCTTTATGTTGTTTGGTTTATTCAATAAACTGATCTATATGCAAGAATCAGGGTGACCACATGGCGTGTCTTGGTCTTTTGGCTCCATGCAGAAGGTTGCCAGCACGTTTAATGAATTTCTTTTTTAAGTCCCTCTGGATAAAATTTTCTTTTGGAATAAAGGGTTATTTGAAGCATTATTTCCTTTTACTTAAGACATTAGATTTCAAAAAGAGGAATTCAGAATCTTTCAATTCCACGTACTGAAACTTTCTCTGAAACACTATGGTAAGTCCTCTAAAAACAAAAAAGAAAAGAAAAACCCTACAATTCAGTAATTTTGCCTCTGGGTATTGATCTAAGAAAAACAAAAATAATACTTGGAGGCTGTTTTTCCCCCATAAATTTGTTGCAGCATGAGTGGCAAAGGACAAGACATAGAAATATCCCAAGTATCTATTGATAAGTGAATTATTTAATATAATATATACACTTCTTGTATATATGTCATATAAAATAAGGTATTTTATTCAACCATAAAAATGAATGCAATCATGTTATTTGTGACAGTACAGAGGAATGCAGGCCTTTAGGCTAAATGTAAGAAACCGGAGAGAGAAAGACAAATAAATCTGGTCTCTCTTACATGTGAAATAAAAAATCCTTGTTGGTTGATAAAAGCAATAAATGATTCATCTGGCTGGGGGCGGGGGAGGGGTAATAGGAAATAATAAAAGTGGGTCGGGTGACAAAGATAAAGGGAAAGCTTATAAAACTTATATTTTAAAAATGATTTTAAAAGTCTTTTCATTTCTTATAATGCAACTGAAAGAAAAATACTTAAAAATGTGCTTTATCATGTACTATACCATATTTATTCTTTATCCTGTTGGTTATTATTGGTGTTATATCTCAAAGAACTTATTAGAACTTTATATTTTTTATATCTCTTGAAAAAAATATTTAGTACTCTAATTCACTCGTTTTTCCTGTAATGAATTATAAAAAAGTAAATCAACATGATGGACAACAAAATTTTTTTATATTTCACTTTTTGAGTATTTACAGGTATTTTTAGATTCAGAAAACAACTATGTCGGTTCTTAAATATCTAGTACTCATATTTAGAACCTGTAAACATATTTAGTATGCAAAATATTAGGTAAAGGTAAACGTAAAGGCCCTCCCGTTGATCGTCGATTTGCTCGAGCGGGCCCAGTAACGTCTCCATTGGAGACTTTGTTGTTACTGTGTCTGGCATATTGAATACATCACGGGGAGCTTGCCAGGCCCTGCTGTGCGGGCAAGATACTCTCGGTAGCTTGCCGTGCTCTCCGAGAGGGGTGGAGGAATCGAACTCGGGTCGGCCATGTTGGCTGCGTGCAAGGCAAACGCCCTACCGCTGTGCTATCGCTCCAGCCCTATGGCACAGCGGGTAGGGAGTTTGCCTTGCACGTGGCCAACCTGGGTTTGATTCCCAGCATCCCATATGTTCCTCCGAGCACTGCCAGGAATGATTCCTGAGTGCAAAGCCAGAAAAAAAAGAAGTATCTCACTATAGTTCAGATGTGCATTTCCCTGATGACTAATAATGCAAAATATTACATCAACTTATTTTCATGACAGTGTGAGAACCCTATATTTTGATCCATTAATTAACTATAAATTAAATCATGTCTAGGGAAAAATCCTTACATAATATTGCAGAATGCTTACTTTGAAAAAAATGTTTCATTGATATCATTGTTATTTTTTTTAATAGTTTATTTCTTTATTGAATCACTGTGGGAAAAGTTACAGAGCTTTTGGGTTTACGTCTCAGTCATGTAAGTATCAAACACATTTCCCTTTACCAATACTTATTTTTACCGTGAACCCTATTAGAACCCCACCTCCCATCCCTCCCAATTCCTGTGAGGCAGATGAGTTCTAGTTAATACTCTATCTACTTTGACTAGATACATTGTTTCGATAGAAGATACACAATTATTGTTTAGAGTTTACGACCCCCCCCCAATCAGATATGCTGAAACAGTGTTGTGAAATGGTTTGCTTTCTACAGTTTGGTTTAAGAATAAATTGATGTCGCGCGGCCACTATTGCGGCCGCGCGGTTTTGGATTTCTGCTGTTTCACTTATTAACCCTGGAAGTATTTCTATTAATAGTTAGATAGTTAAGAGATTGGTTTCTGTGCTCTGGAGTCGTGGCCGTGCCGGAGAGCCGCTCGTGGGGGGCAGCTGGTGACCTCGGTCGGGCGTAAAGGATGGCCCAGAACGCCCCCCTTCCCATGAGGCCCCCGCTGCCCCCCGCCCCCAGCTCAAACCTGCTGTCCACAAGGCTCCCGTGCGGCCACCATCTTTCTTTCCAGAGAGGAGCAGGTGAGCGGGACAACACCCTTTCCCCTCCGGGCAGGCTTGGTGGCACGGTTTAATACATAGTCCATTTGCTTTTCTGCTCCAAGCGGCTGGTTCTCTGTGCTAAGTCCTTGTGCCTCCGGGGCCGTGGCCGTGCCGGAGAGCTGCTCGTGGAGGGCAGCTGGTGACCTCGGTCGGGCGTGAGGAACGGCCCAGAACGCCCCCCTTCCCATGAGGCCCCCGCTGCCCCCCGCCCCCGGCTCAAACCTGCTGTCCACAAGGCTCCCGTGCGGCCGCCATCTTTCTTTCCAGAGAGGAGCAGGCGAGCGGGACAACACCCTTTCCCCTCCGGGCAGCCAGCTGCTTGGAGCAGAAAAGCAAATGGATATCATTGTTATTTTTATAGGATTCTTTATTCTTTTTATATCTGAACACTTATTATGTAATATTTGTTTCCCCCGTGATATATAGTTCAATTTCATTGATTGCTTAGCAGTAGCATTTAATTAAAAATTTCATAGTAAACAACTACTATAGTTACAACCACGAATTCCACTAATTAAAGAGCTGATTATGTATTTTCCAGAATGTCTGTCTACATACTTAGTGGTTTGTATGTAATAGATTATCAATCATGGTTAGAATAGAATCAATTCATATAAATTTTTTATTATAAATCAAGGAAAAATTTATATAATTAAGTATTCTCAAATGAAATTGTATCCTGGTCCTAGATAGTGGGTCGGATTATATTAAAGGAAAAATGAACAATATGAGATGTGTGCCAAAAGTAGATAATGGACCAAACATGATGATCTCTCAGTGTCTGTATTGCAAACCCCAATACTCTCAAAAGTAGAGAGAGAGTATAGGGAATATTGTCTGCCATGGAGGCAGGGGGAGGGTGGGGATGTGGGGTATAGTGGAGAGATTGGTGGTAAGGAATGTGCACTAGTGAAGGGATGGGTGTTTGATCATTGTGTGATTGTAACCCAAACATGGAACCTGGTAACTTTCTCACGGTGATTCAATAAAATTTAAAAAAAGACAATATATCAATATATGCCAATATTAATATATTGATATATTAATTATTCAAAATATCAAAATAATGTATATTGGGAAACACATTTTAATACAATGCAGACTTTGGGTATGTCTATTTCTTGATATTTCTCTAATATTTTATGAAAGAATTTGTAACTATAGTTAACATCCAAATATAAAGGTAAAGGTAAAGGCCCTCCCGTTGATCGTCGATTTGCTCGAGCGGGCCCAGTAACGTCTCCATTGGAGACTTTGTTGTTACTGTGTCTGGCATATCGAATACTCTCGGTAGCTTGCCGGGTTCTCCGAGAGGGGCGGAGGAATCGAACTCGGGTCGGCCATGTTGGCCGCTTGTAAGGCAAACGCCCTACCGCTGTGCTATCGCTCCAGCCCAAATATGTAGTAAATTTATGTCTTATTGTATTTCAGTTTTAAATTTTAATTAAGATAAAATTAAAATAAATTTGTATTGATCACTTGATCACTTGACATCTCGTTACTCATCGATTTGCTCGAGTGGGTGCTAGTAACGTCTCCATTCATCAATACTGTGTGTAGTATAGCCCAATGGCATCTGCTTGTTCCGGGAACACAAAGAGCCTAAAGCCAGTATTTCAGAGTGTTGATGAAGAAGTATGACTATCTCATAGATGTATGGCCATGCAATCTTTTGACATCTTGTGGAATCCAGTCGGTAATGGCTCTAGTCCAGCAGTCATCTCCAAATCTCATTACGTGTCCAGCCCATCTGATTTTCGATGCCTTGGCAAAAAGACAGTGTCCCTGATTCTTGATCATTGACGGAGGTTGGAATTCCAGATTCTTTCTCTCATTTGAGTGAAGCCTGATACTCCAAGCATAGCTCTTTCAATTCCTTTTTGAGAGACCTGAATAGTGTTCTTGTCCTGTTTTTGTAGGGCCCAGGTCTCTGAGGCATATGTTAATGCAGGAAGAACAGTGCAATTGAAGACGTGGGCCAGAAGCCGGATGTTCTTTGTCCTCGTAGCTTTTTCTTCGATGCTCTTGAAGGTGTTCCACACTGCTCTCTTCCTCCTGCACAACAGGTGCCAGGTTATTTGTCATGTTGAGTTCTCGACTTAGGTACACATAAATGTTGCAGAGATGTTTGTTCCATTGAGAGCGAATGAAACGTCAGGAACGAGAGTGTTTCTCATAAACATTGTCTTCATGATATTCAGCTGTAGTCTGACCTTTCCACACTCACGGTCGAAGTTGGCCAGCATTTGTGCTGCTTGGCTAATGTTTGATGTTTTTAGAACTATGGCATCAATGAATTGAAGGTGGTGTAGTTGTGACCGTCTATATTCACTCCCATTCCTTTCTATTCCAGTTGTCACTTGATGTTCTCAAGGGTAGCACTGAAGAGTTTTGGTGATATGGTATCACCCTGCTGAACCCCTCTCTTGACATTCTTCTTGTAGAATGGTGAGATCCTGATAGTGAATCCGTAATAGAGCTCACAGAGAATACTGATGTATTTAGTTTGAATGCCCTGTTTGGCTAGGGCTTTGATTACTGCTTCAGTCTTAACAGAATCAAAGGCCTTCTTTAAATCAATGAACTTAGCCATAGCGGCATCTTGAACTCCCTAGAAACCTCAATGAGCTTGGTTATCATGTGGATGTGGTCAATGGTGCTGAATCCTTTGCGGAACCTGGCTTGCTCACATGGTTCTCCTTAATCTAGTGTTCTGCCAATGCTATTCAAAATGACTTGATTGAACAGCTTGCAGATGACAGATAACAGGCAGATCGGGTGATAATTGCCAATACCGTGAATTTCTCCCTTCTTTTACAATACTACAGTCCTGCTGGTTTTCCATTGGGAAGAAACCATGCATTCAGACAGGTAGCATGTGAAAAGCCAAGCCAGTGTATTGATGAGTCCTGACGGCAGGTTCTTCAGGTGTTCGAGTCTGATTTGTCTGGGCTGGGTGTTGTTTGCTTCTTTACTGACAAAATGATGTGTCAGATTTTGGAAGGGAAAACATTGAGAATGACATATCGATTCTGCGGCATTTGGTATGTGGACAGGTGTATGTGGCTATTGAAGAGATCTGAGAAGTTATGGATAATCTTCTCCATTGCCCTTCTGGAAGATGTGATAGATCCATCATGATGTCAGAGGCAGTCATCTTGGTCTTGTAGTTGGCGAAGGACAGGTGGTCATTGTGAATGCATTATCTGTCTTCTGCTGTATCTGCCAGCACTACTGCTCTTTTCTCTTTTAGGTCTTCCGTGATTGCTTCTCTTCACTGTTTAGCGAGCTCGGACACTAGCTTGTGGTTTCCTGAGGCTTGCGCCAAGCCACACTGAAGAATGAGCTCAAGAGTTTTCGAAGACCGGCATCTTTTTGTGGCTATCTCTCTCTCGGCGTTCCTCCCATAATAGTGGAGGTGCTGAAGCAGTCGATTGTGTTCCTCGTCAGTGTTGTCAATGAAGGCATATTCCCATGTTGCCACAATAGACCCAAAGAGCTCCCAGTTGGTGGTCATTCTGGGAGTTCTCTTTTTAAACTTTGCTGCTCTTTCTCCCCGCTCTGTGAAGTAGAATTTTGCATGAAGGTTATGGTGGTCCCATCCCATTGGGAATTTTGGGACAACAGTGACATCGGTCCAGCAAAACTGTCAATTGAATATGATGTGGTCAATTTTGTTGTGGAACTGTCCACCGGGAGACTCCCATGTCCGATGTTTAGATTTGGCCTTCTGGAACTGTGATTTACCATTGTTGGTCTTGGTCACCATGATGAACTCAGACAGTCTCTTACCCTGTTTGTTTCATTCTAGGTCATGGGTCCCGATGTGGAGTTCTTCAGCTGATCTTCTCGGTCCTATCTGGGCACTAAAATGACTGACAATAATCTTGTAGAAGGTGTGGTCTTCCTTATAGAACTTCTCCAGAAGGTGTAGAACTTCTCAAGTTCTCCTTCATCATAACTCGATGTTGGTGCGTTGACAACAAAGATAGAAACTACCCGCAGTGAGCCACATCTATTCAAGAGTAATCATCAGATTCGGGTTGCTAGGCATTCGAATGAATCAATGCTCATGGCCAAGTTCATATTGGAAGGGACCCTGACACCACTGACGCCTCTTTTGTCACATGTTCCAAGAAACAGTTTTCCATTGTCAAAAACGGTATGATGTGATTGATGCCTTCTTGTCTCGGTCAGACCAATGATGTCGTACTTGATCTTTCATGCTTGTACCATCAGGCTCTCAATGGATGCATCTGATGCCAGCGTACGTGTATTGAAAGTACAGACAATCATTTTTGTCCTTCTTCATTTGGGCAGCCTAGTTGGTCTTGAGATTTTATCAGCCTCTCCTTCCTCATCCTTCTTAATGCTGCTATATTTGTGGCTCTTTCCGGATCAGGGGAATGAGTTCCATTGTATTTACTGGTTTTGGCATATTGAGTATGCCACAAACAGCTTGCCAGGCTCTGCCGTGTGGGCTGGATATTCTCAGTAGCTTGCCAGGCTCTCTGAGCTGGATAGAAGCTTTTAGGGAGGCTTCTGATAGCCCTTGCAGGTGTTCCCATGGTTCAAACCATATTTGAACCCTATCAAATATGGTGGAGTAATCTTGGTAGATGGGTATTGAGTGTCTTATGATGTGTCACCTTTGTATTAAGTGTAATAAAGATAAGTGATGAATTTTGAGAAGAAACATACATTAGATATATTTCAGCATTGTAACACTGTATCACTGTCCTCTCATTGTTCATTGATTTGCTGGAGCCTGCCCAGTAACATCTCCATTGTGAGACTTGTTACTTTGGCATAATGAATGCATCATAGGTAGCTTGCCACGCTTTGCCATGCAGGCGAGATATTCTTGGTAACTTGCCGGGCTCTCTGAGAGAGACGGAGGAATTGAACCTGGGTCAGCAAGGTAGGCCACATGCAAGGAAAGCACCCTACCCGCTGCGCTATCGCTCCAGCATTAGTTTTAAATATTTGGGTTTTTTTTCTATTACAAACATATGCATTACAGAGTTAAAAATGTTATTAAGATAGACATAATATTTATTCACAAATCAACTTTGACATTTTAGTTTTTTTCTCAGGGATTAAGTTCTGTTCAAATGGTTTAAATATAATTTTTAAACTTCTGGTCAGATGGCATATATATATATATATATATATATATATATATATATATATCACTGTCCTCCTGTTATTCATCGATTTGCTGGAGTGGGCACCAGTAATATTTCCATTGTGAGACTTGCTGTTAGTGTTTTTGGCATATCGGATACGCCACAGGAAGCTTGCCAGGCTCTTTTGTGTGGGTGTGATATTCTCGGCAGCTTGTCAGTTTCTACAAGAGGGATGGAGGATTCGAACCCAGATTCGAATGCAAGGCAAACACCCTGCCCACTGTGCTATATAGTTGTAATAAATAAAATCTATCACTTGTGTCTTCTATGTGAGATCATGTGAGTTTATTTGAACTATTTACCACTGTATGCTAATGTGCAGTAAGTACTAAGTACTATGTATAACTTTAATAAGTCGGTTAGCACTTTTTAGTTAAGACATAAAATATAATAGAGGCTAGAGGTTTGGAGACATAAGTAAAGCAAGCAGACCTAAATTTTCTGCAAGGATTATGCGCACATTTGTGATACATAACTGTATTAATTTTAAAAATTTGATAATGAAGACAATATTGCAGAATTTTGCTCAGGAGCCAGAATAAAAAAAAAATGAAGAACATTCATAAGTTTCCTCTCTCCCTTGACAATTCATCTTTGTCACCTTCAAATATTTTCCTTCTTTTTCTTTCTTTCTTTCTTTCTTTCTTTCTTTCTTTCTTTCTTCTTTCCTTTTTCTTTTTTCTCTTTCTCTCTCTCCTTCCTTCCTTCCTTCCTTCCGTCCTTCCTTCCTTCCTTCCATTCTTTCTTTCTTTTTTTCTTACTTTTCCTTCTGAACTACAAAGATTAAGTTTCAGGCATCTATTGTTTCAACACAAATCCCTTCACCAGTTTTCATTTCCTTCCACCAATGCGCCACCCCCCAAACCCCATTTGAACTCCCTCTCACCAGTTGCTTCTACAAGATGCTCATATATATCATAAAACTTGACCACTTTTAGTACACCTTCATCCTCTCAATTTGACACTTCTTTCTACACCATTTCTCCCTTCCTGTCCTATCCCCATGTCCTACAGAATACCACTTCTCATATTCTCTATTTCCATTGACTTTGGTTATTCATTATTCCACCAGTATCTTTCTTTTTATCCTTCAGAAGAGAGAAATTATTCTGTGTTGCCATCTCTTCCTTTAACTAACTACATTCAGCATGATACTCTCCAGATCACTTCATATGGCAGAAATTTTCATGACTTAATCTTTTCTTATGGTTGCATAATATTCCATTGTTTATATGTACCATGGTTTCTTTATCCAGTCATCTGTCTTTAGATTGTTTACAGATATTTGCTATTGTGCATAGTGCTGCAAGGAACATAGGGGTGTAAATGTCTTTTTTCCATTTTTTAGGACCCTTGATGTATATTCCAAGAAGTGGAGCTGCTGGGTCAAATGGAATCTCAATCCCCAGATCTTTTAGGGATGATCATCTTGCTACTGAATGTAACCTGCCCACACGGCAGAGTCTGGCAAACTCCCCGTGCCATATCCAATATGCCAAATACCAGTAACAATGATGGGTCTCATTCTCCTAACTGAAAGAGGCTTGAATATGGCACTTTTTAAAAAAATCTCAGGGCTAGGACAAAGGAGACATTACTGGGGCCTGCTCAAGGCAATCGACGAATAACAGGATTGTTGTGATCGTAATCGTGATGGTGATCTTGTTTTCCAGAATGTCTGGACCAGCCAACAGTCCCACCAGTAGTTCTCTTTCTCCCCACATTCACTTCAGAAACTGGCTCAAAAAAGAAATAGAAATGATCAACAGGCATATAACAAATCATACTCTGCATCACCATCATCAGTTAAAAAGTTTTAAAAAAATAGAAATATTACCTCATACCAGAGATTTTTCTATCGTGTAATGCATGTGCATCTTGTGTAGGGATTATTCATTTAAGTAGCCATGTCTGATCTGGAACATAGTATGGACAGGGATAAGACCCCGCCTAGTATGCCATAGGCCCCAGTTGGATTCCTTGCAACGTATCACCCCTGGAGCACTTTCAGGTGTGATTCTGGGGACTACAAAAACCAGGACTGTGAGCCAGGTGATCACTGGAACTGCAGACTTGAACAGCCTTGCACTCTTGGGCCCTTACATTGAACTTCTGGTTTGCATGACAAATATCTGGTGAGTCCCCAGGAGCCTCCTGAGAATTACTTGTCACCACTGCACCCCTGCAAAGAAATAAATAACCAGGTGTCCTTATAGCTTCAGGGATATGTATATCCAAGTTTTAGTGTTTTTTCTTACATTTTATTAAATAATTTATTCCTCTTTCTATCTCATGCAATCAATTTTCTAGTATCTTTCCACATGAAGGTAGAAAACTATCATAGATTCTTCATATTTTTCTTTTCTACTACCTTCATCATTTTCATATTGCTATCTTCATATCTACTTCTTTAGTCCTCAATTTGATTTATCCTGAATCCATAGTTCTATGGATTTTCTCTAATCCTTTAAGAATCCTTTATTGAGCTTTTCAGATTCTGATTCTGATATTTTATTATTTCAAAATTATTTTTCTACATTCTGCTGTTACTTTATTTTGGACATTATTAATTCATTTAGTAAGTCATGTGTGTCTCTTTGATTAGCTCTTCTAAGTTTTCACATGACCTTGGTCTAACTTTAGACATTTTTTTTCCGACCTTTTTCAGTTCCTTTTATTTTTCAGCTCTGTATACTCTACTGCTTCAACTCTCAGTGGAATGACAGTGATACAGTGATACTCTACTACATAGTGAGTCATGATGTTCTATGTCTTTGTTGTTGGACTCTGAAAAGTTTTTCTCATATTAGGTTACTTTTTTCTGTTAAGATCTTGGGCTGCCACATGCCAAATTTAATTTTTTCTTGTGTACCTTAGTTCCTCTTGTTGCTTCTAATCTACCTGCAGATATATCTTAGAGAGTCAAACTAATTTTACTTTTTCAGCATATATATTTCTGATAAATTATTTGATTCTGATTTGATTTTATTATTTTGTTTTGTTTTGAGGTCAGACCTGACTTAATCCTGACTCTGAACTCAAGAATCCTGGCAGGTGTGAGGAATCATAGAATGTCAGGAATTGGAGTCGGGCTGGGCACGTGCGAGGTTAATACCTTACCTGCTGTACTAGCACTCTGGGTCACTTTGATTCTATTTTAAAGCTTTTTTTTTTCTTTTTTATTTTTTTGGTGGGGGGGTCACACTCAACAATGTTCAGGGATTATTCCTGAATCTTCACTCAGGAGTTACTCTTGGTGGTTCTTAGGGGACCATAGGAGCTGCCAGAGATTGAATCTGGGTCGGCTACGTGTAAGGCAAACACCCTACCTGCTGTACTATCACTCTAATCCCTCCCTTTTATTTTAAGATTCATATTTCTCTAACTACTAAAGCTCCCCCCCCTCCTTTAATTCTCAATTGCTATGTCAAAATGGTGGGCTTGTCATTAAAGAGTCTAAATGTTGTTGAGAATGTGATGGTATAGTGGGGCCTGGTTTGTGTTTATTACAGCGACAGCATTTCTCTTCTCCATAAGCCAACACTAAGTCTTGGAAACCTGAGCAATCCAGGCACTTGATATGCTCAGTAACCATCCTGAAGGGCGAGAAGGGGAAGCAGTGAGTAAAGAGAGTTCTGTTCCCCTCTCCAGGACCCTATGTTTGTAAGCACAGCATTTCCAGCTTTTCAGGCTTATCTGGTTCGACGCTATGTTTCTCCACACCAGTACTATTTTCCCCTGCCTGATTCCCCAGGCTATTCTTTTGTTGAGTTATTATATTTTTCTTTACTTTACTTTTTCCTATTTTTTTCATCCCAGACTGAGGTCTCTATACTTCTCCATTTACATCCATCTAATGAAGTAGAAGTGTCCTCTGCTCTTTAAAGTTTGGTTAACGTTGGTCTCTGAGACTCATAAATTTTTTCCGAGCTCTGGAAACAGCCTCACAATTAGTTTTTGCCCTAGGGTTTGAAGTAAAGAACTTCTACAGCAGTGATTCTACCAGTCTACATCCTTGTTTTAATTAATTGTAGTACACCAAATGAGGATGTTGGCTTTGGCCACCACCTCTTCTCATCTACAAACTTATTCAATTTTTGAAATTGCCCCATTGAGTTTCTTCATGAAATACATAAAAAAGGGTAGATATATTGTAGGGAGAGAGTTAAAGACTAAAGGATTGATGGTAAGAAGCAGAGATAAAATGAAATGACATCCGGATTATTTTAAATCGAGGCTAGAAATGTGTCACAGGGGTTAGAGCACTTGCCTTACACATTGCTGAACCTGGTTTTCTCCCCTGCCTCATATACAGTTTCACAAGTACCACAGGGAATGATCACTGAGCACAGAGCCATGAATAAGCCCTGTACATAGCCACAAGTGATCCTTCCAAAAAACAAAATTGTACGCTCATTTAAAAAATGTCTAGGGGGCTGGAGCAATAGAACAGAGGGTAGGGCATTTGCCTTGCATGTGGCCGACCTGGGTTCCATTCCCAGCATCCCCCGGGTACCGCCAGGAGTAATTCCTGAGTGCAAAGCCAGGAGTAACCCCTGAGCATCACCGGGTGTGACCCAAAAAGCAAAAAAAAAATTAAATAAATAAAAATAAAAAATGTGTAGCACTGTAGCACTCTCCTTTGTTCATCAATTTGTTCGAGTGGGTACCAGTAACATCTCCATTGTGAGGCTTTTTGTTACTGTTTTGGGCATATCAAATTAGTCACAGGGAGCTTGCCAGGCTCTGCCATGTGGGCTGGATACTCTCAGTAGCCTGCCACCGTGCTCTTCAAGAGAGATGGAGGTATCAAACCCGGTCGGCCATGTGCAAGGCAAATGCCCTATCCGCTGTGCTATTGCTGAAAAATGTATACAGAAGTATATTCAGCCAAGATAGTATTTCATTATTAGAGCAAAGATAATTGCATGAAAATGTACTTCTGTGTATGCAAATATTATATCTGTATATAATTCCTTGATGAACAATAACAAAATACATAACAAATTAGATTTAAACATAAATTTGAGGGGATTATTATTGATATTTTTGGAGTTGTTTATTTGCATGAAGTTCTTCAGCTGATCTTCTCAGTCCTATCTTGGCATTAAAATCACCCACAATGATCTTGTAGAAAGTGTGGTCTTCTTTATAGAACTTCTCTAGCTCCACGTAGAACTTCTCGATTTCTCTTTCATCATAATGAGATGTTGGTGCGTAGACAACGAAGATAGAAACTGCAGGCAGTGAGCCACATCTATTCAAATGTAAACGTCCGATTCAGGTTGTTAGGCATTCGAATGAATCAATGCTCTTGGCCAAGTTTGTGTTGACAAGGACACCGATGCCTCCAACACATCTTTTATCGTATGTTCTGAGGAACAATTCTTCTCCAGTGTCAAAAACGGCATGGTGAGATTCGTGCCTTCTTGTCTCGGTCAGACCAATGATGTCGTACTTGATCATTCGCGCTTGTACCATCAGGTCCTCGATGGATGCATCTGATGCTACTGTACGTGCATTGAAAGTACAGACGATCATTTTTGTCTTCCTTCATTGTGGCAGCCTAGGTCGGCCTTGAGATTTTGTTGGCCTCTCCTTTCTCATCCTTCTCAGTGCTGCCATGTCGGTGAAGCCTTCAGGGTCAGGTGAATGAGACCAGTTGTAGTTACTGGTTTTGGCATATAGAATACACAACGGATAGCTTGCCAGGCTCTTCCTTGCGGGCAGAATACTCTCGGTAGCTTGCCAGTCTTTCCGAGAGGGATAGAGGCGTTTGGGGCGACCTCTAATCACCCTTGTAGGTGTTACCATATTGGAACCCTATCAAATACGGTACAAGAATTCAGGAAGATGGGTATTTAGTGTCTTATGATGTGTCGCTTCCTGGCCACGCGGGTCCGGAGAGCGTCCTGGAGTGTGGCGACGGCTGGGTAGTGGAGGTAGTGTTAACTTCACCTCGGGACCCATGGCCTCGAATGGAACGAACAGGGTGAGAGACTGTCTGAGTTCATCATGTCGACCAAGACCATTCATGGTAACTCTCAGTTTCAGAAGGCAGAATCTAAACGATGGACATGGGAGTTTCCCGGTGGATGATTCCACAACGAAATAGACCACATCATATTCAATCGACGGTTTTGCCTGACTGATGTCGCTGTTGTCCCAAAATTTCGAACGGGATCGGACCACCGTCTCCTTCATGCAAAATTCTACTTCACAGAGCGGAGAGAAAGGGCTGCAAAGTTAAAAAAGAGAACTCCCAGAATGATCGCCAACTGCGAACTCTTTGGTACTATTGTGGCAACATGGGAAGATGCCATTGTTGACAACATTGACGAGGAATACTATCAACTGGTTCAGCACCTCCATGAATGTGCGAGGAACGCCAAGAGAGAGATAGCCACAAAAAATCGCCTATCTTCGAAAACTCTTGAGCTAATTCGCCAGCGTGGTTTGGCGCATGCCTCAGGCAAACGCAAGCTAACGTCCGAGCTCGCAAAGCAATGCAGAGATGAGATCAAGGAACACCTCAAAGAGAGAAGAGCAGAAGTACTGGTAGATGCGGCAGAAGCTGGGAAAAGTATTCGTAACGCCCGCCTGTTCTTCGCCAACTACAAGACCAAGATGACTGCCCTCCGACGTCCTGATGGATCCATCACATCCTCCAGAACGGCAATGGAGAAGATTATCCATGACTTCTACTCAAATCTCTTCGATAGCCATGTCCACTTGCCGATATACCAAATTCCACAGGATGGATATGTCGTTCCCAACGTTCTCCCTTCCGAATTCCGACACGCCATTTCATCGGTAAAGAAACAAACAGCACCCGGCCCAGACAAGGTCAGACCTGAACACCTGAAGAACCTGCCGTCAGCACTCATCAATACACTGGCTCAGCTCTTCACTCGCTACCTGTCTGAATGCAAGGTTCCATCCCAATGGAAAACCAGCAGGACCTTACTACTGTTCAAGAAGGGAGACAACCATTACATTGGCAACTATCGCCCGATCTGCCTATTGTCTGTCATCTACAAGTTGTTCACTAGAGTCATCCTAAATTGGATTGGCAGAACACTAGATGAAGGACAACCATGCGAGCAAGCCGGGTTCCGCAAAGGATTCAGCACCATCGACCATATCCACACGATAACCAAGTTCATTGAGGTTTCTGGGGAGTTCAAGATGCCGCTCTGTTTAACGTTCATTGATTTAAAGAAGGCCTTTGATTCTGTTGAGATGGAAGCGGTCATTGAAGCCCTAGCCAATCAGGGCATTCAAGCCCAATACATCAATATCCTCCGTGAGCTGTATTACGGATTCACTACCAGGATCTCACCATTCTACAAAGAAGTGATCGTTGATGTCAAGAGAGGGGTGCAGCAGGGTGATACCATTTCACCGAAACTCTTCAGTGCCAACCTCAAGAACATCATGCGACAACTGGAATGGGAAGGAATGGGAGTGAAGATAGATGGTCGGCAACTACACCACCTCCGCTTTGCTGATGACATTGTTTTAATAACACCAAACATCAGCCAAGCGGCACAAATGCTGGCCGACTTTGACCATGAGTGTGAAAAGGTAGGACTACAGCTGAATCTTACGAAGACAATGTTTATGAGAAACAGCCTCGTTCCTGATGCCCCATTCGCTCTCAATGGAACGACCATCTCCGAATGCAACAGCTATGTGTACCTAGGTTGAGAGGTCAACATGACAAATGACCTGGCACCCGAGCTGCGCAGGAGGAAGAGAGCAACTTGGAACTCCTTCAAATACGTCGAAGAAATAGCTAAGAGGACGAAGAACCTCTGGCTCCGGGCACATCTCTTTGATTCCCCTGTTCTTCCTGCAATAACATATGCCTTAGAGACCTGGGCCCTACAGAAACAGGATGAGAACACTATTCAGGTCTCCCAAAGAAGAATAGAAAGAGTTATGCTTGGAATATCACGTTTCACTCAAATGAGAGAAAGAATCCGGAGTTCCGACATTTGTCGACCATCAAGAATCAGGGACGCTGTCTCATTTGCCAAGGTGTCGAAAATCAGATGGACTGGTCATGTAAGGTAAAGGTAAAGGCCCTCCGGTTGATCGTCGATTTGCTCGAGCGGGCCCAGTAACGTCTCCATTGGAGACTTTGTTGTTACTGTGTCTGGCATATCGAATACTCTCGGTAGCTTGCCGGGCTCTCCGAGAGGGGCAGAGGAATCGAACACGGGTCAGCCATGTTGGCCGCTTGTAAGGCGAACGCCCTACCCGCTGTGCTATCGCTCCAGCCCATGAGATTTAAAGACAACCGCTGGACTAGAGCTATTACCGACTGGATTCCACGGGATGTCAAAAGACCGCGTGGCCGCCCACCTACCAGATGATCAGACTTCGTCAAGATCATGAACGATCGGTTTGAGGCCCTTTATGTTCCCGGAGCGAACAGATGCCATTGGGCTACACTAGCATACGACAGGGACAAATGGAGACGTTACTGGCGCCCGCTCAAGCAAATCTTCGACTAACGGGAAGTTAAGTGATTAAGTGATTATTTGTATGAAGAAAGCAGAATAATGTTAATTTTGTTTTTCTCAAGATTTCTGCTATTACCTTTGAATTATTACTCACTTTATTAATAACCCTTAGTAGAAATATATAGAAATATGTCACTTTCTGATTAGTAAACATTTCCTTCACTTTGGAGCTTTCCTTATTCCCTAATAAGAATGTTTTCATTATTATAAAAAATATTTTGTACTTTTAAAAATATTTTGTGACTTTTAAGAATTTGAAGAAGTATTCATGAAAGGTAAAATCTTTGTTTGTTTGTTTATTTATTTTTTAAATAATTTGTATTGGATCACCATGAAATACAGCCACAAACTTGCATGATCGCATGTCAGTCTAACAATGCTCAAGCACCCATCATTACACCAGTGCACATTTTTCACTAAGACTCCCACCATCATCCCCACGCCACCCCATTCCCTGCCTCTGTGGCAGATATAATCCTTACTCTCTCTCAAATTTGGGACATTATGTTTTGCGATACAGATACTAACAGGTCATCATGTTTGATCCTCAGTCTACTTTTAGCTCACATCTCCCATCCTGAGCGATCCCTCCAATCATCATTTAATTAGCAGTTCCTTCTTGGTCCCAAATGCCTTTTACCTCAGCACGTGGGGCTGTATTGGTGTGATCCTCTTGGCCCTTCTCTCTACTGTCCTTAGGTGTTAGTCTCATATTATGCTACTTTATAGTCCACAAATGAGTGCAGTAGTCATTCTATGTCTGGTCCTCTTTCTGACTAATTTCATTAGCATGTTACTCTCCATTCCCATCAACTAATATGTGAATTTCAAAATTTCATCTCTTCCAACAGCTGCATAGTATTCCATTGTATAGATGTACCAGAGTTTCTTCAATCAGTCATCTGTTCTCAGGTACTCAGGTTTTTCCAGGTTCTGGCTATTGTAAACTGTGTTGAAATAAACATACAAGTGCAGATGTCATTTTTACTGTATTTTTTTACATCTCTGGGATATATTCCCAGGAGTGGCATTACTGGGTCATATGGAAGCTCAATTTCTAGTTTTTGGAGGAATGACCATTTTGTTTTCCAAATAGACTGGATCAATTGGCATTCCCACAAACAGTGAATGAGAGTCCCTTTCTTCCCACATCCGCACCAGCACTGGTTGTTCCTGTTCTTATTAAAAATGTGTGCCAGTTTTGGTGGTGTAAGATGATACCTCACTGTTGCTTTGAGGTAAAATCTTAGGATTTATTTTTTTTTTTTGACTTTTGGCTTTTGGCTTTTTGGGTCACATCCGGCAATGCATAGAGATTACTTCTGGCTCATGCACTCAGGAATTACTCCTGGCGGTGCTCAGGGGACCATATGGGATGCTGGGAACTGAACCCTGGTAGGCCTCATACAAGGCAAACATCCTACCCTCTGTGCTATCACTCAGCCCCAAAAATCTTAGTTTAAGAGGGTAACATTTTCCCTATTCTCAGGCTTTTGGGGTTTTAATAAGTTTAATTACTTACAGAGCTAGAATTAGCAGACTAGAGCATCATAACTACCCACGCTGTTGGTAAGGCTAATATATTCAAACATGGCAATCACAGATTGTAAGAGAATAATAAAAAAAAATGGCCTGAGTGTGAATGTTCTCCATTTCCACACATGACTCACTCTGTGCTTTATTCAATTATGGACTTCAAGATTCAGAGCTGGCTTAGGGAATTTTTTCATATGGAGCTACTCAGAGAGAGTTATTTTCTTCCCTTTATGAAAAAAGCATGAACCCACCAGTTATATTCCCTTATAAAACCAGTCAAATGTAAGTCACAGAGTGAGAAACAAACATGATGAAACAGAAGTATACATTTTAGTGAACATTTGTTTACTATCACATTTCTGTGGATTTCTTTTAAATGAAATTAGGCTCATTTACTCTATGTTAAAGAAAGAGTCTGTGAAGAACACAATTACTTTTCATGTCTTGATGAAGGCTGTAAACATAACAGCATGTGCTTCACCAGTGAAGGAAATGACTCCAAGTGAATCCCAGACCACCTGCTGAATAGACAACTTCTAATGAATAAAACTGATTTCTGAGCTTGGGTCTTCAGGGTTATCCATGTAAATTGGAAGTATAATGTCTACTTCCTTCTCAAAAGCAATTTGACAATGCTCACTTACATTGAATTACTACCAATGCTTTGAATAAAATAGTCAAGTTTTCTACTAGGAAGAAAAAAATACTTTTTTTTTAATTTTTGTTTGCAAGTACAACTTGGAAAAATTCACACCAGTTGATTAAATAGATTGCTGGATTTAAAGCTGTTTAGAGATAATATTTCTCATCTCCCCGCCCTAGCAAATTCAGTTCTATAGACCAATTCTTAGATTCTGTTATCTTTGGTTATTTTTATCTACTTTTATTTCTTTATAATAAACCTATGAGACAGTACATTTAATATTTGTCAATCTATTTTTAGTCAAGAGTTTTATTCAATATGATACCCTACAGTTCTATCCACATAACAGTAAAATGAAGAATTTCATCTTTTAGCTGAGTAGTATTCCACTGCATCTAAGTACCACAACTTCTTGATACAACCATCTGTTCTTGGGTACTCAAGTCATTTCCACATCTTGTGAATTACTGCAATGAATAGACAAACACAAATATATTAATTGTTTTGATTATTTTGGATAGATGATAAATAGTAAGTTCTACAAAAACATCATTGTTATTTTAGGATCAATTTCTATTTCCCATAGAGGTTTAAGCAGATAATATTTTGACTGTCAGTAAGGTTATATTCTCCCCAAACTCCTAGATGCACTGGTTGTTCCTAATTTTGTTTGGATATATTTTATTCTCAGTGGTGTAAATTGTTATTTTATATTTCATTATTTTTATTTGCATTTCCCTGACAATGACAAGTGATGTAGAGAACTTTTCATAGTCCATTGATACATATGTTTATCTCCTTTAAGGAAGTATGTATTTTCCATATATTCCAAATAATATGTATTCCAGACACAGTAACAACAAAGTCTCCAATGGAGACGTTACTGGGCCCGCTCGAGCAAATCGATGATCAACGGGAGGGCCTTTACCTTTACTTAATATGTATTCCAGATTATTTTAAGTCTTGCTTGTTTATTTTGTTATTGTTAGATTTTGTGAATGCTTCATGAATCTTAAATATAAGGCCTTGGTCAAATTTGAGGCAAACACATGCTTTACTGTAATTTATTTGATAAATGTTCAAAAAAATCACTTTATTCTAAGAATTATATTGCTGTAATAATCTTCTAGGATTACCATGACATACTTGGTAGCATAAATTAATTTTAGTATAGTTATCATAAATATAATTATGAGATCCAGATGTTGGTAGAATTTTTTTCTTGAGACTTTTTACCTTGACATGTAGATCCGTTTTCTTCCTGTTTTCATTTTTATTTTTATTTATTGTATTTTATTTTATTTTATTTTTGCTTTTTTGGTCACACCTGGCAATGCACAGGGATTACTCCTGGCTCTGCACTCAGGAGTTACTCCTGGCGGTGCTCAGGGGACCATATGGCATGCTGGGAATCGAACCCGGGTCGGCCGCGTGCAAGGCAAACCCCCTACCACTGTGCTATCTCTTCAGCCCTTCTTCCTGTTTTTAATGTAGTTTTTCCTGTACATATCTGGGTCCAATTTTGTTTTTGTAGAGGTACACCAGGAATTTTTTGATCAGGGTTACCCTAATGAAACTTGTTTTATTAAATTGCCTTTTAAAAAACTATCTTGAAATACAATTACATTCTTATACACTGGGACCTGGGATATCAATAAATGAATTTCACGGACAAGTTTCAGTTCTGATTATCTAGATAAAACATTACATTTATCAAATCTGCCTACTACATGTGATTAGGTTGTAAGCTTCTGAAAAAACACATTTGTTTAAGGTTTTTGAGAAATGTTCTCAAATGCAAGAAACATATTATTTTAATGTCATAAGGAAACTAAACAACATGGTAGAAGTTACTGAGAGACAGTAATTTTTGTGTAGATTATATAAAATCTCTCTAGATGCTAATCTTCACAGTGATATGTTACTATTAAGTTATATGCAGAATAATATATGGAACATGATAGGTTATTAATTATGTTTCATTTAAATTACTGTCCTTTATGGATTGAGATATGTCTAACTAAAAATGTGTGTTAAAATTTTTAGTGGTAGCACTTTAAAATGTCACTAGATTTTCAGATTATGCATTTTAAAGGTCAACTAAGTTATAAACACTTCTTATAGGCAGTTTTTTTAATATTACTGATTTCTGTATTTAAAATGGCATGTTCATGAATTCGAAATAAAACAAAGGATGCAATAAATCAGTCATAGAAAAGCAAAAGAGAACTCAAAATTAAAAAAAAATCTTGTTGAAACTTTGCTTAAACATTTATTTCTAATTGTAGAAATTGTAGAAATTTAATTCTATTTCGTTGAATTGTAAGAAAATGCACATCTGTTGGTTAAACTATGTTTTTGTGAAGTTGCATAATGGACACCTTAGTAAGTGAAAATACAGTCCTTGTTGCAAATTGTATTCATCTGGGAATCTTTATATTTAGGAAATAGAAGAAAGTTTAAAAATATCATTTTCAATTCTGTATTATAAAAGTGTAGAGAATAACAATTATGTGGATGCATTTGAAATGTATTCATTACTTTGTTCATTTATCTGTTTTTGACAAGTAATTCAATGGCATTTTCTCTAATAAGTTTTAATATAATCATATTCTGAGAGCAATAAAGATTGTATGAAAGATAAATGTGATAATAATTTTATCCTAGTCATATTATATTCAAAATATAGGAGAAACACTTGAGAGAAATGGATGCTGTTAAAGATTAAGATAAATTTCAAGCAAGGATCAGTAGTCATAAAATAAAAGTAATTATATGTAACATGTTTATAATATAAGATTCAGTGATAAATGTGGCAAAAGAAATAACATTTCAGTAAGAGAACAGGGTGAACACCAGGTGAGATAAATTAACTGGGATGAGAAATAGCTAAAAATGTTATTACCAGAGAAGAGAATGTATCTAAAAGGAGTTTCTATTTATATAATTGCAATTTTATTGTGCTGCTTGTAGTTCTTAATTATAATATGTGCCCATGAAGAACATGTTGCAGACTCTTTTGAAATAACACATCCTAAGTGGTAGAATCCTAGGGAGGGTAGCAGAAGGCAAACAGTTGGTGATACCACCACATTCTGACCCCTAAACCCACCAGAAGTGATCCTTGAGTGCAGAAACAGGTATAAACCCTAATCACTGATGGGTGTGTCCCAAGAACCAAAGAAACAGAAAAAAACAGCACTTAAGTTAATCAATTTCAGGTAATAACCTATAGCAGAAAAACTGTAAATGAACGTACAATATGATAAATCTTGAGAAGAACAGGAGAAAAAACTAATGGCTATGTAATGCTCTATCCCACAGTGATTCAATAAAAAAGTTAAAAAAAAGATATACATATTGCTTTAAATTTCATTTTGTACTTAGACATTATTTTGAAAATTAATGTCTTCGCTGCCATAAGTAAAATTTTGAAGTATTTTGTGCTACTTTATTTTAGACTTTCCATGAAATAAATAAACCTACACATATAAAATTTAGTAAGAGCAAAAAGAATCAAGAAAATTTGAATTGTAATATATGAATAGACGTAAAAAATTACAAAAAGTTTTATTCTAAGAAGTGAATATTGTCTTAAAATTAGAAAGTACTATACTATAGGTATTGCATATGTCTTCATTTATAAGTAAAAGATTTCAATTAAAGATATCTGAAAGTAAAAAATAACTGATCAGACATAGAAAAACAATATGAGGCATTGATTCATTATTAAAATGTATAAAGTCTCCTCAAGATATACAAATAACAATATATTCCTTTTTTCTAGTAGAGAGCAATCATATTAGTGAGTGCCATATTCAATACCACATGCTGGGAAGTTTGTCCTGTCCTTTCCAAAATCTCATTTAAAGTTTATGACAAAACTGGTTTCAATGCTATAATTTTGTAAGCTGTAACCTCTTCTGAAGGGAGAACGTTGGGAACGACATATACATCTTTCAGGATTAGGTATGTGGGCGTTGGACATGGCTATTGAAGCAACCTGAGTAGAAATCATGGATAATCTTCTCCATTGCCCCTCTGGAAGATGTGATAGATCCATCAGGAACTCAGAGGGTAGTCATCTTGGTCTTGTAGTTGGCGGAGGACAGGTGGGCATTGCAAATGTTTTCCTGGCTTCTGCAGCATCTGCCAGCACTGCTGCTCTTCTCTCTTTGAGATCTTCCTTGATAGCGTCTCTGCACTGCTTTTCGAGCTAGGATGTCAGCTTGCGGTTCCTGAGGCTTGCACCAAGCCATGTTGGCAAATGAGCTTGAGAGTTTTTGAAGACAGCTGTCTTTTTGTCTTCCTAAATTGACACTCCATTTCGTCGGTAAAGAAGCAAACGGCACACAGCCCAGACAAGGTCAGACCCAAACACCTGGGGAATCTGCCATCAGTACTCATCAATACACTAGCTTGATTCTTCACATGCTTCCTGTCTGAATGCAAGATTCTGTCCAAATGGAAATCCAGCAGGACTGTTCTACTGTGCAAGAAGGGAGACATCAACGACATTGGCAAGCATCGCCCGATCTGCCTGTTGTCCATCGTCTACAAGTCGTTCACTCACGTCATCCTAAATAGGATTGGCAAGCCTGGTTCCGAAAAGGATTCAGCGCGATCGATCATATCCACACGATAACCAAGCTCATTGAGGTATCTCGGGAGCCCAAGATGCTGCTCTAACATTCATTGATTTAAAGAAGGCCTTTACTCCTGTTATGATGGAAGCAGTCATTGAAGCCCTAACCAAACAGGGCATTCAAACTCAATACATCAGGATCCTCCATGAGCTGTATTATGGATTCACTATCAGGATCTCACCATTCTACAAAGAAGTGATCATCCATGGCAAGAGAGGGGTTTGACAGGGTTACATTCTTTCACCAAAACTCTTCAGTGCCACCCTCGAGAACATCATGCGACAACTGAAATGGGAAGGAATGGGAGTGAAGATAAATGGTCGGCAACTACATCACCTCTGCTTCGCTGATGACATCATTCTAATAACACCAGATATTAGACCCAAGCGGCACGAATGTTGGCCAACTTCGACCATGAATGTGGAAAGGTCAGACTGCAGCTGAAACTCACGAAGACAATGCTCTTGAGAAACGGACTCGCTCATGACATTCCATTCGTTCTCAATGGAACAACCATCTCCGAATGCAGCAGTTGTGTGTTCCTAGGTTTAGAACTCAGCATGATGAATGACCTGGCACTTGAGTTGCGCAGGAGGAAGAGAGCAGCGTGGAACACCAAGATCATTGAAGAAATAGCTTAGAGGATGAAGAACCTTCAGTTCTGGGCACATCTCTTCGACTCCACAGTTCTTCCTGTATAACATATGCCTCAGAGATCTGAGCCCTACAAAAACACATGAGAATGCTATTCGGTTCTCCCAAAGAGGAATTGAAAGAGCTATGCTTGGATTATCATGCTTCACTTAAGTGAGAGAAGGAATTGGAGTTCCGGAATTCCGAATTATGTTGACTATGGAAAGTCAGGGACACTGTCTCATTTGTCAAGGCTTCAAAAATCAGATGGGCTGGACACATAATGTGATTTGGAGATGACCACTGGACTAGAGCCATTACCGATTGGATTTCACGCATGACCACCCTCCTATGAGATGCTCAGACTTCAATGTCAAGATCCTGAATGATCGGTCTGAGGCTCTTTGTTTTCCTGGAGCGAGCAGACGTCATTGGGCTACACTAGCACACAACAGGGACAAATGGAGACGTTACTGGCTCCCACTGAGTAAATTGATGAGTAACAGGATGTCAAGTGATCAAGTAATCAAGTAATTTCTTCTGAAGCCTGTATCATTCCTTTACAACTGAATGGTAACTGAATGGTAATTAAGCTGGAGATAATATTCCTGGTGAGGTGTTCATTGTTTTGAGTTTTTGTACTATACTCCTCCATTTTCTTCTGATTCATTCTCATTTCATGAATCTGCTGTAAATATTATGAGCTTTCCTTTGTATGTAAGTTTGTTTCTTTTTTGAATTTGTTGTTTTCAGCATCCTGTCTCTGTCTTTGACTTTTGCCATGTGGAGTGCAGTATGGCTTGGTGAATTCCTAGCTGAGTCCATTTCCCCTGGTACCCTTTGGATCTCAATGCAAGCATTTTTCAACTCTGGGTACTTCTCATTAAAGTATTGTTCTTTCATTGCATTGAAATTCTGTTCTTTAGGGACTCTACTGAGTCTTATTTTGTTCTTCTTGAAAACACCTCCTACTCTGATATGTTATTCATTTCTTTTCATATTGGTTTCCACCTTTTGCTGTCTTCTAGCTGTTCTTTCCTTTTCATCTTGGAGCAACTATATCATTTGCTCAACTGCTATTAATCTGATTGTCAGAGATTCTATTGATATAAATATATATGTATATATATGCATATATGTGTGTGTATTATAATCTCATACCATTCTGTTTATTTCTGTCATTTCTGATTGTAGTTTTTTTTTATTTAACTCTTATACTTTCTTGCAGATACTTCCTATGCTATCATTTATTTGAGTTCACTAAACATTCTCATCATGGTGTCAGCAAAGTCATTGTCTAAGGATTAAATGAGCTTCTTCATGTTGTTTGTGCCTTTTAGGAAGTGTTTAACCTATTGAAGGTGAAGCATTTCTATGCATTTTTCTTTTTGCTTTTTCAGTGTTCCTCTGTGTTTGGGGTGACTCTTAATTATACCTCTTGGGAAATGCTAAAGGATTAAGTTGTGGGTTGTTCTCTTCCTTCATCTATCTTCACCAAAGGAGAAGAAGTATAATCCTGAACAATGTGTAATTTCTGGAGTAGATCTGTGATGTGACCATGGTTGCAGCTGCATGCTTCAGGAACTGTGCTGCTGACCCATTGATATGGCACAGGTTGAGGGTGGAGCCTTCTGGAAGCTCTCTGCAAGGCGCTGGCTCTGCAATCCATTCATATTAGGCACCAGGATGTTTGCCAGAAACCAGCCTCAGCTGATTCATTATTTTTTTCTACAACAGATCATAGTTGATTGTAACAACTTTCAGCAAGCAAATCCTGAGCCAGGTTGACTATTAAAATGGGAAGTGTAGCAACACGTCATGGACATCGCTATGTTAGAAGCACTGTTTTAAGATTATGGTGTTTTTCATCTTGATATTCCAGACGTAGCAATTTCTACTTTTCGTGAGTCTCATAACTCATTGATTAGTCAACTTATGTTACAAGTAAAAAGCGACACTCATTTATTTGTTAAATGCTTTACTCAAATATTTTCCAAAATGACTAGGTATTTTTGAGTTTTAAAGTTTCCCCTTAACCCCTCTATTTTAAAAGTTTGATGAGAAAATTCGAAAACCATTAATTCTGAAAGATAAACATATTGACATTTTGAGTTATTTGCATTATTATTTGAATTTAAAACGACAAAAATAGGTTTGCACATATATGTGCTCACCAGACTTCAATTAGAACGTCTAAATTTCATTAAATGAAATGAAATTATGTAATCAATATTATTAAAAACAACAGCTATTGTTGCTATCTGATTTTTTTTTTCCATTTAGGAAGACTATAATTCTCTTTTTGGGATTGAAAATTTGCAATTAAAAGTCATCAATAGAAATGTGCTTTACTTCTGGGACATTATTAATTTGAGCAAAACAACATCTGTCACACTAAATTAATGTTAATTTTATTTGTACTGAAAATTTTATGTTTACGTGGGATTTTTTTCTAAACAAGAAAAAACATGTCTAAGCGGAATAGTATATTAAACTTAAAACAGATTTTACTAACATGTTTCTAATCACAGACATTGTTGCAATCCGATATAAGTCACTCTACGTTAGAACTATGATAGAATCATACATTTGTTATTATAATATTCCTTATTTACTAATAGTATTGTGAAGTGGCAATATACAATATATAGTACCTCATTGATCCTTCTTTGAAATCACTCTTTTACCATTTCACCTGAGTGTAGACACTGTTTCAAAAACTAGTGAATAATAATCTTTAATCACCTTTAAATTTTTAATATTTTCTTTGGTCTATATAATATTTGGTGCTGAGCGACCCTTACACTTCTCATATATGTTTATATATATGAGAAAATAATTAATTAATACAATAAAATATATATAATATGTTAAAATCCAACAAAATAAACATAAGTTCTTAATATATTTTCATAAATGTGTCCTTCATATATTTTTGTCAGCTACTAAATCTACATTTTTTTAGAAAAATCATTAATCTTTATTTAAACCATTTTTTTTCTGAGTTGTGTTTAACTTAATATTTTGTGAGAAGGATCATCTGCAGTTTGAGTTTTTATACTTTGGGAGGATTGAGTCACCCCTGGAAGTGCTCAGGGCTTACCTCTGGCTCTGAGCTAGAGCATCTCTTTTGGCAGTGCTCAGAGGGATTGACAGGGTCAAGTAAGCTAAAGGCAAGTTGCCAGTCCTATGTGGCCTTTCATAAGAAATATTTTGAATTATTCATATTATCTCCTGTAATGATTCATATTACCTCCTGGATGTTTTATCATCCTGTCCTACTCAAATAAGCAAATTTATTACAAATTATGTGTAATTTTATGCTTAGACATTCAGATTTCTATCCCACTCACTATATAATATGATTGAAGAGCTAATAACACCCTGTAATAAGTTACTAAGTATACATGTTTATGCACCTGTTTTTAAGTATATACACAAGAGTAAAACTGTACATAGTCTGAAAATTTACAGATGAGCTCATTCGGGGTGGTATGTCTGAAGACAGCCTGTAAACCTACAGAGAAAAATAATATCATTGAAAAGTTTTATATAAATATAAACCTTCTAATACTAAGCAAGGGATTCCATTGTTCTGTATAATTGCTACTCTGACAATGTCTTTAATTTTAGCTATTTTCTCAGTGTGTAATTATAGTTTACCCACATACCCTTTTTAATAATAAGTTACACTATGTTTTTCAGAGAGAGAGGAACTGGACCAATAATACAGTAGTAGGAAGCTTGCCTTGCTCATGGCTGACCCGGGTTTGACTCTCAGCATCACATATGCTTCTCCAAACCCTGCCATGAGTGACCCCAAAGCACAGAGTCAGGAATCAGTCCTGAGCACTACTGAGTGTGTCCCCAAAACACTGTCACTGTCCTCCTGTTGTTCATCGATTTTGCTCGAGCGGGCCCAGTAACGTCTCCATTATGAGACTTCTTGTTACTGTGTTTGGCATATTGAATACTCTCGGTAGCTTGCCAGGCTCTCTGAGAGGGGTGGAGGAATCGAACCCTGCTCGGCCGGGCTAGCTGCGCACAAGGCAAACGCCCTACCACTGTGCTATCACTCCAGCCAGTCCCCAAAACAAAAATAAAAAATTATTTTTCACATATATTTTTATTTTTGTACAGTCATGACTGATGAACAAAATTATTGCAAATAGGTCATAGTTTATTTAATTTTATTTTAACATAGTGTAGTGCTAAATAATCTTTGAAAGTTATTATGAACTCTCATCAGAACTTTGTGAATTTACATTTCAAGGAGCAGGTGTCATTGATTTGTGTGTGAGTATGTGTGTTTGTGTGCGTTTGTGTGTGTGTGTGTGTTGGGAAGACATATCTAGTGATGTATAGGACTTCTTACTTTTCACTCAATTATTATTCTTGGCAGTACTCAGGGACATAGCACATACCAGGGCTTGGAACTAGATTAGTCCTATGAAAGGCAAGCAGCTTACCCGATGCACTGGCTTTTCCACATAAGGAAGCTCAAATATTAAATTTTGAGATGTCTTCATACTTTTTCTATAGCCTGAACCAAATGATGTTGCCACCAACAGAAGAAGAGTCTTGTTACACAAAGCCCCCCCTAAACTTACATTTTCTACTTTTTTTATTTTTCATTTTTGGTCATACCTGGCGATGCACAAGGGTTACTCATGGCTCTGCACCAGGAATTACTCCTAGCAATGCTTGGAGGACCATATGGGATGCTGGGATTTGAACCTGGGTTGGCCTCATGCAAGGCAAACACCTTACCCGCTGTGCTATCACTCCAGCTTGACAGTTTCTACTCTTAAGTTTTGTGTATTTTACTGATGTAACATACCTCATTGTTGTTTTGATTTGCATTTTCCTGATGATAAGTTGTAAGTTCAGGTTATACTCAATAATATCCATAATGATTATCTGTATGTCCTTTTTGAAGAAACTTTTAAAGCTCATCTCTGCATTTTTTTTGTATGGGTATTTTGGGTATTTTGTTGTTGTTAAATTTTACAACCACTTTATATTCTAGATTTTAATCATATGTCTGCTGTGTGATGACTGAATAATTTATTCCAGCCCATAGGGCATATTTTTATTCTAATCACTATTTCTTTCACACTGAAGATACTTTTTAATTTGTTGTAATCCAATTGTTTAATTTTGTTTGCAAGTAGCACTAGGGAAAAAGAAGATGGATATTTGCTTCACACAACTTAAACTTATAAAGTTAAAATAATTTAGACTTAATGAAATAAAGGATCAATGGACCAGATTTGAGAGTCCAGATATAGAACATCAGGTATATAGGCAGATAATTTTCAACAACGAAACCCCTCCAACAAATGGTGTTGGGAAAACTAACCAATATGAAACAGTGAAACTTGATCTCAGTTATCAAAAGTTAACTCAGAGTGGACAAAACCCTCAATAGTACTGTTCCTCCCATTATTCATTGATTTGCTCAAGCAGACACCAGTAACGTCTCCGTTGTGAAACTTTTTGTTATTGTTTTTGGCATATCAAATATGTCACGGGTAGCTTGTCAGACTTTGCTGTGCAGGTGAGATACCCTTGGTAGCTTGTCTGGCTCTCTGAGAGGGGCGGAGGATTTGAACCGGGGTCGGCTGCATGCAAGGCAAACACCCTACTCGCTGTGCTATTGCTCCAGCCCCAAACCGTCAATATTAGATATAAATGAACAAAGTTTATTTTTATGCAAATTAGGGAATAACATAGAAGATTTCCTCTCTTGACTACAAGTTAGATAGGACTTATATTATGGACTTATAAATATCTATTAGCTTTGGATTAACCGAAACACATCTTATTTGAGGTATTCTTGAATATTGTTTTATTTTATTCATTATTATATACTGAAAAAATTCTAAAAGTTTTAGGAAAATGCAATTCACATATGATAAGATATATTGGTAAGGTGTATCATTCCAGTGTTTTTGTGCTATACTAATTAATTTATTTAATCATCGGTAAAGTAATGTTAGAAGATTGTCATTAACTCAAAAAAGAAACCTACTAATGATCACTGCTGATTTTCCAATTGCATTTAAATGACTAGGAAACCACTAAGCTAATTTTTTTACTAAAAATTCCCCTTTAACTTTAGATTACCTATTTAAAAAAATATTGCTGATTAGCATATGAGGGAGATTTTCCACTGATTTTAACTTCAATGTTGAACTTTTCTGTTTCACTTAGGGTGACCCAGAGTAGGGAGGATGAGAGCCCACTCACCCCAAGGAACCCAACCCCAGCAGCCGAAAAGCTCCACAATCCAACCACTGCCACAATCAAACTTTTAAGTTTGATCTATACTTTACTTGGAATTGATTTTGTGGTGAGATGATGTTTGTTCTTCTCTCTGATACTTATAACTTAAAAGATGCAACTTGGATTGTTTGATGCCTTCTCATTTTATGGAGAATGATATACACATCTTCATAACAATGAATCCTCCTAAAGATCTTTTTCTAAGAATGTATCCTGTCATTAAATAGTATGTATCTGACATGGCTCTTTTCTGGGAAGGGTGCACAATATGAAGCCTGCCATAGCCATGCCACTAGACTCTGCTCCAAGCTCTTTCACTCGGGGTGCCCCAAAGTGGTGGCGGGTGAGAGCCTTCCCTGTCCCAAGGGACCCAATCCCAGCAGCAAAAACCTCCAGAACCTAACCACCACCTAGCTGAGGGCTGCTCCCCACATGATCAGGCTGAACCTCACACATGAGTGAAGTCCCACAAAACCCAGGTAATGCGGAACTTTGTAACCTTGGTCTCTGGGCTCAATGGGACCAATGGTCGATATTTTCTGCCTGCTTCCCAAAGTCTCTGGCAACCCAGGGGTCACACCCATTAGCCACCTCCTGCCGGCACCAGATAATCACGTCACCGGCCACCATCCAGATCACACAGCTCTTTCTCCCAGAAGGGAGCATAACATGAAGACTACCATAGCCATGCCACCAGACTCCGTGCCAGGCTGTTTCACTTAGAGTGACCCAGAGTAGGAAGGATGAGAGCCCACTCACCCCAAGGAACCCAACCCCAGCAGCCGAAAAGCTCCACAATTCAACCACCGCCACAATCAAGGCCATTCTCCACACACTTGGGCAGAGCCTCATGCATGAGTGAACATATTCTTGGACCACGAGGCCATGAATGACACATCATAAGACACTCCTTACGCATTCTCCCAGAGCACCACACCACATTTGATGGAATTCAGATAGTAGGCAACAAATCATAGAGGGAAATATATATATGCATATATTCACATTTTCATATGTATATATGAAAGCTCACACCACTCAACCTTTAACAACATACTAGTGATATCCTAAAGAATGTCTTAATGACCCCTGTCAAAATAGAGCAATCTTCAGACTTTTTCCTATATAAATACTTTTCATAAGCATTTTCTGTGGTTCTTCATAACAGACAATACAAAATATATTATTTTGGTTGTACTTTGGGACAGGGATTGGAGCTTAAGATGGAAACATCCCAAATTTGGTGGTGGGAAGGTGTAATGGTGGTGGGATTGGTGTTTGAATATTAAATGTAATCAAAAATTGTGAAATACCTTATAAATAAAAACAATAAAAATAAATAAATAATATGTATCCTTTTTCCCACATGCACAGAAGCATGGTAACTTATTGTCTTTAAAGAAGCCTTCCCACTTGAAAGTGTGGATTAATCTTAGGATATTAAGCTAAATAAAATAAGTAAAATATAAAATTACTAAGATACATATTACTTTTATTTGGTATATAAGTAGTCAAAATAATAATCAGAGAGATTAATAGTCTAAAAGACAAAGACTTGATGAAAAAGTAAAATTTCAATTATGCAAAACAAACAACTGTGGGGATATAAACCATAACTTCATGTCGACACATAACTTTAGTACATCACATTTTGGTAAAAGAGTGCTCCTTAAATCTTTTCATTGTACACACACATTACACACACACACACACACACACAGATGCAAATAAAATAGTAACTGGAATCAATTACTTAGTTTGATTGTGATCATTATTTCATAAGATGCAAGTAAATTAAAACTCATAATCATTTTCCTTTTACAGACACATGCACACATATATAGATAGTTTAATTTTTTAAATATAAGTAACTTGTTTGGAAATATACAAAGAGTTCATTTGTATATGATATAAATGGTATTATTTTTACATCCACAGAGGCACCTTATGATATTCACCAAAAGTCTAGTTTCTATTCGGATCGTATAATAAATCTCCTTTATACATTTTCTACATCTTAGCTCTTTCCCTTATGACTTTTACCAAGCTCTACTTTACATCCAAGTGTGTGTGTGGATATATATATATATATACACATATATATATGCACACACACCATATATATACATCCAAAATATATATATACACATCCATATATACAATTATTAAAAAATGATCTTGTTTCTCATACCTCTAACTGTTTGAAATGAGTATTGAAAACAAGAGATTTTCTACCTTAACTATGTGATTTTAACATATAACTAATACAATTTTTTGTGTGGTATAACATTTCTTTCTAAATAATGGTAAATTCATATATGGCATATTGAACTGTCTATAATTGAAAATATGTTAATTCTATATAATTCAAAAATAAGGAATCCTTGAAATTCAAGTGTGTATAACAAAGTGAAAGTATGTAATAATTTTGAAGTGTTCCTCTGCCGGGAGCCAAAATGTCAGTACAGCCTGACCTGCAATTTAAGAACTAATCTCTTCTTGGAAAAATGTTAAAATACATTGTGTAAGTTTCTAAGCTACGCCTGAGATAAGTGCCATGAGTCCACCCTTAGGGCTCACACCTTGATTCACTGAAAGTCTGCATGCTTTGTTAATTCCCCATTTTTCCTACTTCCTCATGTAATCAATTATAAAAAGCTAGCTTGGGAGAAATAAATTTGGAGCTTGATCAGAGTCTTGTCTTGTCTTGTCTTGCTGACCATCCTTCTGTGTCTCTCTTTTTCCCACTCTCACAACCTCTTCCACTAGTCCGGCGGGATGGGGCAGGTGGAGCCCAACTTCAGGCCCTGTGACAAATACCACTGGAAAGTGGTCACGCTCACAGGAAGTGAGGGACTTCAAAAACAGGTAAGCGGCGATTCTTTTCAACCTTGCTATTTTAATTTTTCATTAGAAAAGTGCATTATATAGAATGAGGTTGGAAAAACTTTAGTAAAACTTCATAATTCTTAAAATATGAATAAATTCATAATTCTTAAAAATATGAATAAATATTAGAGCATTGAAAACATATAAAGGTTTGTAATCTTATAGCCAAGAAATCTTTTTACCATAAGCTTAAATTATCTTTTTAATATAAGTAGCACTATAGCACTGTAACACTGCCCTCCCTTCGTTCATGGATTTGCTCCAGCGGGCACCTGTAACATCTCTATTGTGAGACTTGTTACTATTTTTGGCATATCAAATACACTAAGGGAAGCTTGCCAGGCTCTGCTGTGTGGGCGTGATATTCTTGGTAGCTTGGCGGGCTCTCTGAGAGTGATGGAGGAATCGAACTCAGGCTGACCATGTGCAAGGCAAACACCCTACCCCCTGTGCTATATCACGGTCAAGGTCTTCCCGTTGTTCATCGATTTGCTCGAGCGGGCCCAGTAACGTCTCCATTGGAGACTTTGTTGTTACTGTGTTTGGCATATCGAATATGTCACGGGGAGCTTGTCAGGCTCTGCCGTGCGGGCGAGATGCTCTTGGTAGCTTGCCCGGCTCTCTGAGAGGGGTGGAGGAATCGAACTCGGGTCTGCTATGTTGGCCGCTTGTAAGGCAAATGCCTTACGGCTGTGCTTATCACTCCAGCCCCCCTGTGATATATAGTTGTAATAAATAAAATCTACTTGTGTCTTCCATGTGAGATCATGTGAGTTTATTTGAACTATTTGCCACTGTAAGTTAATGTGAAGTAAGTACTAAGTAGTATGTATAACTTTAATAACTCAGTCAGCATTGTTTTAGTTAAGACACAAAATATAATAGAGGCTATAGGTTGGGAAACAAAAAGGCTAAAAGTAAAGCCAGCAGTCCTACATTTTCTGAATGAGTATGTATACTGCATAGTTTTGGCAAGTATTCACTTTTTGCCACATTTTTTTGAAAATCACTCTCCTCTTTTTAATGATACCGGAAGTATACTCCATAAGTTTTTGTGGTGACTTAACACAATAAAGCTAATTAAATTTACACTTTTGACATCTATAAAACTGGATATATCACAACTAATGAAATGGTTGAACTCTGTGGCATGTGCCAATGCAAGTTAACCTTGGCAGACTGGGGAACAGTCTGGTCATCTATTGAACACAAAATCAACTCCCACCCCCCCAACAGGTCCCTGATTCAAGACATCTGAGTCATTGTTTTGTTAACTGGTAAATTAAAAACAGCACATACATTAAGGGCAAGGTCTGGGATATTTACATAGAAATGGACACAATCAGAAAGCATCTTCAAAATATAGACTTCAAATATGGAAATTTCCTACTCTTCCACCTCAAACATGCACATTCATTGTCCTGTTAGCTAAACAGTTTTATCCAGGGGACTAATGAGATCTTGTGTGCTTTTTAAAGTGGCCAATTTCCCACAAACCACATACCTTTGCGAATGCTAGATTTTATGATTATTTATAAATAAAAGAAATATTCTGGATCCAGAGGGCAATCCCTGATTAAAGAGACAGGAGTAGCCTCTAACCACCTTGTTGAGTGCTGCACCAAACCCCAAAACCAAATCAAATCAAAGCAATAAAAATCATGTTTTTATAAAATGTAAAATTCAGGAAAAATCAAGTGGTATAATGTTTCCATCTTTGCAACCACAAGAAATAAATCGCAAGAAATCACCAGACTTCTTATAGACAATAGTAGAGTGCCTAAGGGTAAAAAAACTTGAAAAATTAAGTGTCTGGTGCTTGAGAGTCCTAGGAAGGAAAAAGAAATTGCATGCCATTCTTTAGAGAACCATTTGAAACACGTTTTATGAATATGTACTAGATCAGGCCCCAAAGTATAATTTTCTGCAAAGGTATTAATTTCTCTGTAAGCCTTCATATATGAATAAGTATTCTTGTCAAAAATTAGGATACATAAAACAATACTATTTTTAAGACAACTGCATAATTATAAAAATATGTGAAGTTGACTAAACAAACTTTAGAGTAAAACATAGCTCATGTATAACTTTAATTAAGTTTTACAAAATCAGAAAAAAATAATTGAAAGTAAGGAGATTTTCTGTGAAACTTTCACATTACCATCATTTTCATTTTACCTAGAAGTTGACTATGAAAAATGCTTAAAATGTCATTATTGTGCAGTGATGTACATAATGTAGTTTATGCATATTGGAAAAAATCACTAAATTTTTAATATGTATCTTGAACAATGCAATATACCATGAAAATGTTTTTTTTAGCTAGTTGTCTTTCTTACTGTGAATTCCATAAAAGTATTCTTGCACAGAATGTAGGAGCCAACTACACTGCACTGAACTGTCATCTCATTGTTCATTGATTTGCTTGAGCGGGAACCAGTAACTTCTCCATTCGTCCCTGTCACATGCTAGTGTAACCCAAAGGCATCTGCTCACTCAAGGAACCTGAAGTAAGACTTGTTACTGTATTTGGCATATTGAATACACCATGGGGAGCTTGCCAGGCTCTGCCCTATGCGTGGGATACTCTTGATAGCTTGCCAGGTTCTCTGAGAGGGACAGAGAAATTTAACCGGGGTTGACCACATTCAAGGCAAATGCCCTACCCGCTGTGCTATTGGCACCAAATAATAACGCTAAATCTCAACTCCATTAGTTCCTCAACTGAATGGCATTAAGTTATTATCTGTCCATTTCAATCCATATATTATCATATTAAATCTTAGAAAATTTCTCTCATTTTCCATGTTTCACATATGAAATGGAAACTGCATATGATTCAATGTGATGAATAAATTCAGGTTTAAATATGAATTTCAGAAGGAATTCATAAGAATGAATCATATTGTATAGAACTTTAGGTCCTCAAAATAACTTTTACTCATAATTTGAACTCATTTGATTTCAAATAATCCCAATAAAATTTATGGGGTATATGTAAACATGTCTTATATTATGAAAAAGAAGTGCAAATTAGAATCCAGTGTGGAAACATGGTATGTGACATAAATGTATATTTTGAATATTTTCTAAGATAAATTGTTATGTTAATTCAGATTTGTGCCTGTTAGCTCTGATGATATAAGTAATTTTATAGAAAAAATAAGTAATGAATTTTACAATAAATGTTTGTGTGAGGTTTCATACATTAATTAACAGTGGATTAACATAAATATCTTTGGTATTGGAAAAATTATATGATATTGTCCCATCACATTGCTCTTTTACTAAAATGTACAAAGTAAAAAGTAAACTAAGGAGCCAGAAAGATAATACAGTGGGAAAGAATCTCGCTTTGCATATGCTGACTCAGGTTTGATTCCATATCCAAATAATTCTCTGAAACTTCCAGGACTTACCTCTGAGTACAGATCCAGTAGTAAACCCTGGAAAATTCTGGTATGGCCCCCAAACAAAAATGTAAACTTGGCAACAGTATACTTGCCTTGTATCGGCTGACCCTGGATATAATCCTGAGTCCATATGACTCCCATGTGGTCCACTGGGCATGACCAATAATGGTTCCGAAGCACAAAGACAGAAGTATAAGCTGAGAACTACACTGTGTGAGTATCACTCAATCAATACACACTAACAAAAACAAAAGCATCAAGTACAGTAGCCAAAGAGAGAAGGACAAGTAGCAAATAACTCCATTAATCTGCATTGCATAGAGAAAGAGAACAAGGTAATATATGGTATATAATAAGGATAACTCTTGGATTTTGATTATATAACTGAGTTTCACAGGTAGTAAGGAAAGATAGTGGAAGAGAATGACAAGACTTATCAGAAGTAACATAAGGATATTGGTGGAAGGTGTTGGGCAAACTTGTGGTGTTGTGATATTTTAACTGTGCCTCCAAAACAAACATTGGAGATGGAATGACACTACAGTAGGTAGGATGCTTGCTTTATATGTGGCTGACCAAGATTTGATCCCTGCACCTATATTTGATTCCTGAGATCCTACAGAAGTGATCCTGGAGCACAGATCCAGGAGTAGTTCCTGAGTACTGCCAGAACCAAAACCAAACAATAACAACGACAATAACAAAACCCCCCCAGAATAAGAGAAATTTATTATAAACCTGCTACTTTCACTAGAAAAATAATAAAAAGTAAAGTTATGATTACTTGCTTTAATCATGACAGCAAATAATTTCCCAACAGCAGTATTCAGTCATTGAAAGTGCAAATTAAATCTACAATTAGTAACTCTTGTAAGTTCAGTTAATATTAAAAAGAATTAACTACATCAAGCATTAAGAGTAAATATTCAGAAAAGATATGAACTTTAGGAATGTTTATAACTGTTTTCCTTTGCTATAAATTCAAACAAGCAAAACCTCTATACTGTGCACTTACCTGATAAAATCATTACTCTACTTCTATACAAGTAGACAGACTATAAAGTGAGCTGTAAATCTTAGAAACTTCATAATTTTGTATTGACAACTGTCAATTCTACATTATATCAGACATAAAAAGAAAGTGTATAATAACACTTAAAGGGGTTATACAAAATAGATACATTCTTTGAAATACAGATCTATGGAAATTCTAAATATCTTGTGTATCCATCTCCTTTTCAATCTTCCAGATTTTGAAACATGTTGAAATCTGTAATAACTACTATCCTAAGTTTACTAATAACTGGAGAGTTTACAGAAAAGAGTGGGGTATTTCTACCCAGTCTGGATTAACTATGCATTATGCTTATGAAGGCATACTGAACAAGGCTTCCCCCAAGCAACACTAGGGAGACTTCTATAACAATTCATTGTAATCTAGACTATCATATGCTATTGGTTTAAGAATATTAGTATACTCCACAGGCTTGGGATGAGCCTCATCCATAAATGAATGTGTTGAAAAACTCAGATATGCAGGTATTGTGACTGAAATCTCCATGGTATCGTGGAATCGGGAATGGGTAACCTCAGATCATCTCTCTGTTCTTCTGGGATCCTGGCAGTCACGTCCCAAATCTGCCTCTGGTGCCATATAAGCTTAGTAACTGGTCATAATCCATAGAGTCACAAATAAATCTTGGAAGATATCAACCAGGTGCAGAGATGCTTCCAGAACCCCAAAATCACCATTTAAGTTAAAAATTTAATTCCAACTATATCACCCTATTTAGAATTTTATAATCTCTGGAGTGTGCAACCACATGTGAAGAACCTCATACTGTATCCACTGATGTACTAGGAATAGTACTCCACAATGGATGCGATATAAAGTAGAAGCAACCAACCTTATTTAAAATAATATTAGCACACAAGGATCAACCTGTAATAGCATGTTAATAATCTCTTATATAAAGGCTTAAAGGATCCAGAGGGAGATACAACAATCTTCACACACTGTCTTTTAAGGAAATTTTATTGATCACTTTTAGAAAATTATTTATAACAAGCAATGCAAATTAAATAATTTGGGTCCTGCTATTGGGGCAGGCTTGGGTGGTTGTTGGGAAAATTCAGAATAATTTTGGTGGGAAGGAGATAGTTTAATCAAGGTGGCATTTGTGTTGAAATATCGAATGCTATGTTATTGTGAAAAATGTTATAAAATAAAATTAAATTTAAAATGTATTAGCTGATTTTAGTTCGAAGTTTGCTGCTTTATTCTATTTATTTATATGCTGATTTTTAAAAAATAATAAAAGGAACTAAGTGTGTGGATTAAATTGCAGAGCATATGCAGTGAATATATGGGGTTTGAATTAGTATTATGTATCCTACTAACCCCCCAGAACTACCACGTGTGTTCAAGCATCTCTGAGTCATACACTACTCAGTTCAGCACCTATAACCATGTATATGTCTATAAATTTTTTCATAAAATTATCTGTGGGGCCAGAGAGAGAGCACAGTGGGTAAGGTGCTTGCTTTGCATGCTGTTGACCTGGGTTTGATCCCTGGTATTCCATATGGTACCCTGAAGTCACAACATGAGGAATGGACCCTAGTGACCACCAAGTGCAGACTCTGAACAAAAAAACAAACAAAAATCTCAATTTCCAAACTTATCTAATTCATCTGATTTTTTCTTAAATGAAAAGAAGTGAGCAAAATGGGTCAAATTATTTTTTGAGAAAAGCCTCCCACATCAACTTAGTGTACTTTTAGTAATATCTGATATAACAGAATTGTGTGTTTTAGTAACTGTGATGAAGAAATACTTGAGGAGAGATAATTCACCAGTTTGAGCACTTGCTATACATGCAGGAAGCCTAGGATCCATTCCCAGAATTTTATTGTCCTCTAAGCAATGCCATGGAGTCACCCTTAAGACAGAACTAGGAGAATCCCTCACTACCAAGTATGGTCCCCAAATAAGCAAAAAAGGAAAAAAAAGCATTTGAGTTCGGTGTACATCCACTTGCATTCAATGACCAGAAACAAAGTGAGAGATACTTTGTAAACAAATAGGGGAAATAAGGTCTAAGATCTCTCTATATTAACAGTAGAATTTTTTTATTTGGTCTCATCATCCATATATTTTCTAGTTCTGTCCACTGATGTTAGCTAGATCTATAAATGTTAATATTTGAATTCAGAATCAATTTTAAGTCTTTTCAAACAATACAATCATATTAAGATATACATAAAATGTTTCAATTAATTAGATTTTGTTTCTTAAGTACCATTTGCATATATCTATGTATTATGGTTTTTTATCTATAGAAGTAGTTGACATATAAGTAGGAATAAATAACATCTTTAATAAGTTTGTGAACTTTTAAAATTTTGAATTACAATCATATTCTTTAAAATTGAGCATTTAAAATTACTTGAAAACGAATAAAGGAACAAACGTGATAACCTCTCAGTACCTGGATTACACACCATAATGCCCCAGTGCGGGGGGCGGGGAGAGAGAGAGGGAGAGAGAGAGAGAGAGAGAGAGAGAGAGAGAGAGAGGGAGGAGAGGCGGGGGAGTACCTACCATAGGAATAGGCTGGGGGAAATGTGATGGGAGAGAAACTGAGGACACTGGTGGTGGGAAATGCATACTGGTGGAGAGATGGGTGTTGGATCACTGTATGGCTGAAATCTGACCATGATCAGTTTTGTAATTTTGTATCTCATGGTGATTCAATTAAAAATAAATAAATAAATAATAAAATTATCATTTTATATTTTTATGGTCAACAGTCATCCATACATTTTATTTGCTCCTGATTTTGGGGGGATGCAGTTAATACTCTAGATAGTATTTGGAGGCATCTGAATTCATGCTTAGAACCATGCAATGTTGTCAATAGAACTCAGGCTATCATACGTGAAGCCAAGTGTTCTACCATTGAATCACATACTGAGTCCTAGCTCTTCAGTGTTTAGCATATATACAGATGTTTCCATTGTTAGCATTTTCCTCTGAAGAGCATTCCTTTGATTATTATGCACTGCTTCATTATTAATGTTAATGACTCACTGTATGTTGACAGAGGTAAATTTTGCCTAATTGAAAATTGTAATTTTATCCTAGTGAGTATAACTTGAGCTGTATACTGGTCCCCCCCCCCCCTTACAAAAAACAATAGCAGGCCCAGAATGGTCCATCTCTTGCCTGGGATATAAAGAATCAAAGTATGGGAATAAGAAATAACAAAGACAACATAACTTGATAAATGTTCTACAGATTTGAATAGGGGTATGGGACTGGAGAATGGGTTGAGGGCAAGGGAGACTGAAGAAATGGTAGAGAAAAGTGGACTCTCTAGTGGAGGGTGTGATACAATGCTTTAGTCATGAGGCCTTATCATTAATGGCACTGCAGATTATGGTATTCATAATAAAATAAATGTCAAAAATCAAAATATATCTAATTATAAAGAACTCATAAAAATGCAAACTTCAAGAGTAATTATTTTGTTTTAAAGTTAGATATCTTCTAATTATTATAGTTTTTCTGAATCTGAAAAACACTATATCAAGGAAACTGCTGATTGATGCAGTATAATGTTATTTGAGGCATATCATTACATTCCTCATAAATGTTTCATATGATTTACATCCACAAGACATGCCAGAATTGGCAGGTGTTTCCTCTGTCCTGGTTTCTCCTGCCTCACCAAACTGCTTCTAAACTAGATGTTGTGCTGAAAACTGTCACAATGTAGGCTAAATTTGAAACTCACAGACTGTATTTTGGCATGACTTAGGTGAGATGTTACAAATTGGATGATAACTTTGTCACACACATTATAACTGTAGGTGGAAGTGTCTTAAAATAAAAAAAAAGTTGGAAAAAGCAATCTAGAATGATATACAATTAGAATGCTAGACTAATGCTTTCACATTAATATTTCTATATTATAAAATGTATAACCCATTGACTGGCATAGTTACTTAAAATTGCACATGTGTGTTTTGTTAACAAGTCAACACATTAATTGCAAAATGATTTTTTTTAGTTTTATGTCATATTTAATAAGAAAGTTCCCTATTATCTTAAGATATGGTAATTGGTAGATAAAAATATTTTTACCTGCAGTGACTAAAACTGAAAAAAAATAAGTTAACTAAAGCTTTTTATAATTATTTAGTTCAAAATTTGTGGTAGTAGCTAACATTCTTTAATTTTTTATTATGCATGACTTAAAATTTAATATGCAGCCATATGTTGCTAAGAGAACAATATATGTATATGTGTGAGTATATATACATATATGTTATATGTGTGTATACATATATATATACACACACACATATATTTCCACTAAATAGTCTCATAGCTAACTATTCAAGCTAAGAAGGGGATGAAGGTGAATGGATAGTTAGTGCAAAATGTAAGGCACTTCTCTTGCAAACAGCTGATAGATTCAATCCCAGTTACCGCATGTGGTCTGCTGAGCACCTCCAGTTTGATCCAGGAACATAGAACCAGAAGTAAATCCGAAACAGTACAAGGTGTGGCCCCCAGACAAACACAAAAATTAATAAAGTAAAACTAATTTTTGCTTGGAAAAAGAAAGATTGATGATTTAAAAAAAAAGAAAAATAAATAAACGTATCCTTGAATGATGTTTCACTTGTTGAAACTTTTCTGTAATTATATGATGTATTCAAGATAATTTTCAAATGAAATAAAATGATCCAAAAATTTAATATTAGTAGGAGGTAAAGATGGCTAAATTTTATTGTATTAAACTCAAATCAATTTAAATAAAATGATTCACTATAAAGCATGCTTACGTTATATGTTGAAATTTCTAAGGTGTGTGTATTTTAAATAAAAAATAGCTTTGTATATGGCTCACAAAAGTTTCAAAAAGCATTGTAAAGAGATATCTTTTTGTCATACTTATAGCAATGTCATTTCTTATAAAACAAATAATGAAATAAGTACCCAGTATCTTTATCCAAGGGTAAATGGGCAAGCAAAATGTAGTGTAATCAATACAGGGGGAATGGAAGGGTGGAGTGTCAGGTGAACTATCGAATCATATTAATCTTTAAAATCTCAATATTTGATGGGAGACATTGTTTTGACTTTGATTGTATCAAGACAAGGCCTTATGGATATTTTTATATTAAAAACTTCCTCAATGGACAATGTTTCTAATACTGTAGGTATCACTTGATCACTTGATCCCCCGTTATGCATCGATTTACTGGAGCGGATGCCACTAACATCTCCATTTATCACTATTACGTGCTAGCGTAGCCCAATGGCATCTTTTCGTTCTAGGAACATGCAGAGTCTCAAACCGATCATTCAGGGTCTTGATGAAGAAATCTGACCATCTTGTAGGTGGGCTTCCATGGCATCTTTTTATGTCCCGTGGAATCCAGTCAGTAATGACTCTAGTCCAGCGGTGGTCTATAAACCTCATTATGTGTCCAGCCCATCTGATTTTTGATGCCTTGGCAAATGAGACAACGTCCCTGATTCTTGAGCGTTGACGGAAATCAGAATTCCGGATTCTATCTCTCATTTGAGTGAATCATGATATTCCAAGCATAGCTCTTTCGATTCCACTTTGAGAAATCCGAAAAGCGTTCTCATCCTGTTTTCATAGGGCCCAGGACTCTGAGGCATATGTTAATGCAGGAAAAACAGTGGAATCGAAGAGATGTGCTCATAGCAGGAGGTTCTTTATCCTCTTAGTTATTTCTTCAACGCTCTTGAAGGCATTCCAAGCCGCTCTCTTCCTCCTGCGTAACTCAGGTGCCAGGTCATTCATCATGTTGATTTCTCGACCTAGGTATATATAACTGTTGCATTCGGAGATGGTGGTTCCATTGAGAGTGAATGGAGTGTCAGAACGAGGGTGTTTCTCATAAACATTGTCTTTGCAAGATTCAGCTGTAGTCCGACATTTCCACACTTATGGTCGAAGTAGGTCAGCATTTGTGCCGCTTGACTGATGTTTGGTGTTATTAGAACGATGTCATCAGCAAAGCGGAGGTGGTGCAGTTGCCGACCATCTATCTTCACTCCCATTCTTTCCCATTCCAGTCGTCGCATGATGTTCTCGAGGGTGGCACTGAAGAGTTTTGGTGAAATGGTATCACCCTGCTGAACCCCTCTCTTGACATGGATGATTACTTCCTTGTAGAATGGTGAGATCCTGGTAGTGAATCCGTAATAGAGCTCACGAAGGATCCTGATGTATTGTGTTTGTACGCCCTGATTGGCTAGGGCTTCAATGACCGCTTCCTTCTCAACAGAATCAAAGGCCTTCTTTAAATCAATGAATGTTAGACAGAGAGTCATCTTGAACTCCTGAGAAACCTCAATGAGCTTAGTAATAGTGTGGATATGGTTGATGGTATTGAATCCTTTTCAGAATCCGGCTTGTTCATGTGGTTGTCCTTCATCTAGTGTTCTGCTAATCCTATTCAGGATGACTCGAGTTTCTAGATGACAGTCAGTTGGCAGAGTGGGCGATAGTTGCCAATGTCGTGGATGTCTTCCTTCTTGTTCTCCACTGGGACGGAACCTTGAATTCAGTCAGGTAGCGTGTGAAGAGCTGAGCCAGTGTATTGATGAGTATTGATGGTAAGTTCTTCAGGTGTTCAGATCTGATCTTCTCTGGGCCAGGTGCTCTTTGTTTCTTTACCGACAAGATGGCATGTTGGATTTTGGAAGGGAGAACATTGGGAACGACATATCCATCATGTGGAATGTGGTATGTGGGCAAGTGGACGTGGCTATTAAAGAGATCTGAGTAGAAGTCATGAATAATCTTCTCCATTGCCCTTCTGGAATATGTGATAGATCCATCAGGATGTTGGAGGACAGTCATCTTGGTTTTGTAGTTGGTGAAGGACAGGCGGGCATTACGAATGCTTTTCCCAGCTTCTGCCGCATCTACCAGCACTGCTGCTCTCCGGTCTTTGAGGTCATCCTTAATGGCTTCTCTGCATTATTTTGCCAGCTCAGACATTCGCTTGCGGTTGCCTGAGATATGTGCCAAGCCACGTTGGTGAATAAGTTCAAGAGTGTTTGTAGAAAGGCATTTTTTTGTGGTTATCTCTCTCTTGGCATTCCTCACACAATCATGGAGGTGCTGAATCATTTGATCATATTCCTCATCAATGTTGTCAATGATGGCATCTTCCCATGTTGCCGCAACAGAGCCAAAGAGCTCCCAGTTGGTGGTCGTTCTTGGCGTTCTCTTCTTAAACTTTGCATTCTTTTCTCTGCGTTCTGTGAGGTAGAATTTTGCATGAAGGAGATGGTGGTTCGATCCCGTTTGGAATTTTGGACAACAGCAACATTGGTTAGGCAAAACTGCCAATTGAATATGATGTGGTCTATTTCATTGTGGAACTGTCCACCAGGAGACTCCCATGTCCAACATTTAGATCAGCCTTTTGGAACTGTGAGTTACCATGGAAGGTCTTAGTTGACATGATGACATGATGACAGTCTCTCACCCTGTTCGTTCCATTCTAGGCCATGGGTCCAGATGTGGAGTTCATTGGTTGATCTTCCTGGTCCTACCTTGGCATTAAAATCACCGACAATGATCTTGTAGAAGGTGTAATCTTCTTTATAGAACTTCTCCAGCTCCATGTAGAACTTCTCAATTTCTCTTTCACCATAATTGGATGTTGGTGCATAGACAACAAAGATAGAAACTGCCGGCAGTGAGCCACATCTATTCAAGTGTAATCGTCCGATTTGTGTTGTTAGGCATTCGAATGAATCAATGCTCATGGCTAAGTTCATGTTGACAAGGATACCGACACCACGGATCCCTCTTTTGTCACATGTTCCAAGGAACAGTTCTTCTCCAGTGTCAAAAACGGCGTGATGTGACTGATGCCTTCTTGTCTCGGTCAGACCAATTATGTAGTACTTGATCTGTCGCGCTTGTACCATCAGGTCTTCGATAGATGCATCAGATGCCAGCGTACGTGCATTAAAAGTACAGACAATCATTTTTGTCTTTCTTCGTTTTGGCAGCCTATTTCTGTCTTGGGATTTTATCAGCCTCTCCTTCTATATCCTACTCGACTCTGCCCTATTCAAGGTCAGGGGAATGAGATCCATATACTGTAGGTATAAAACATGTAAATAATTTCAAATCATTCTGATTTGTTCTATACATTTTTTCTTGAAAATTTGAATCTACAGCTGTATACTATCACAACACTGAGTTTGTGAGCAAATATTGCATGCATTCATAAATATTTAAATTCCCTCTAAAATGATAAGATGTTATTTTGATACATCTGCATTTGTGAATTACAATTTTGTGAATTACAATTTTTATGTCTGTTTTACTGTATAATGTAGCTTATAAAGTTTGCTGACATTTATGTATATGCATATTATATATAGACCATATGCAATATATAATAAATAATGTGCTATATAATACATGATTGTGGGTTTAATTACTGTTCTCAGAATTATATTTGTTATGATTTTTTAACTTTCAGGATATGGATTTTTGATATTTTTACTTAAGGGATTTACATAGTATTTAAATATTCAGGATGATGGTAATAAAGATTTCTTTCTTTAATATAACCACTGTCTTTTTATTGTACTTTCTCAGAGGAAACTTAAATTATCTTGTTGATGTTGACTTTGTTACCAATAGTAACTCATTACAGTAAGCATTTAATAATCATAATTTTCCTGTCTAAGTCACACCTTGACATTTTCAAGTTTTGTTTTACAAGATAGTTGTCAAATGAATTCACTAATTCCTATTAATGTCAACCAACACTCTTTGATATTACATAAAAATATCACATCAAGATACAGATGTGGAAGTTAAGTGGAGAAATAGAAATGTGGTTATACTTTCAGTCTTTTGGTACTTTACTTTTGTATGACATATGCTTCCACAATTAATTTATATCAGTATTTATATGACTTCTACTGTTAAGTAAAAACAGCAAAAAAAGTCTGCTTTTATTTAAAATCTCCAAAAATTGTACATGTAATATAAATGCAAAACATTTATTACAATCAACTTTCTTTTTTATATCTAAGATACTTATTTTTGGTTTTTATATTTTATTTATACATTTTTCTGACACTCCTGGTTGTGCTCAAAGCTATCTCTTTGTTCTGTGCTCATCAATCACTACAGCAGTGTCAGAGAAGTGTCCCACCCTCTGTACTAGCTCTCTAGCCCTTTGAATTTTATTTTTTATGTGTTTTTATTCTCTGATTTTCTTATAGGTAGACAGAGTTGATAAATTAGTATATAACTATTTTCTTCTTATAGACTAAATAATGCTCTTTGGTAACATGGCAAATCAAATTCTCATGCTTATTTATTCAAAATCACTGTTCAATTCCTAATTATACAGGTTATAACTCCTCTATTTCTCTTAATGTTCTTCTTTGCCTGAATAAGTAAACAATTATAATTTCATCCTGTAATAAATGTTAAGAAGATTTAAAAAAGTATGACAGTACTTTCCAAACCACTGAGGCTCATAAAATTAACACAGGGAATTTTTGTTTTGTTAACTCATGACAAATCCAGATGATAATGTGTCAAATAATGGTGATACTTAGTTCCCAGGGGTCAAATGTTTAACAAACAAAATATTATAATCACCTCTAAAATATACTGATTTATATTGTTTGTTTTATCTGACTGCCTTAGTCTTTTAAAATTATTAGAGATGGTGTTTATCATCTTTAGTATAAAGAAAATGCAAAACAAAATTTTGATTATATGAATAGGAAACAATAAAATGCAATTATAAAAACTATGATTTTAAATGTGCTATCTTCAAGTTCTGCTTCTAACATTATATTTCAGTCTTTGAAATACACTTAAAATTTGCTTCTAGAAAGTAGAAAAAAAAGGTGAATTTATTTGTGTCCTGATTTATATTACATCTTTTTCACTTAATAGTAAGCACGCAGTTGGTTAATGTTACTACAATTACAAGTTGTAGTTGGCCTATGTACAGCATAAAATGACTTTATGTAGTCTCAGTTATGCATTATTTTGTTTATATATATATTTACTTTTCTTTAAAGGCATTGTTTGCACTCATATCTTTATACCCCTAAAATATTAATCCTATTTATATCGGTTGACTTTTAAAATATTTCTTAATATTTAGAAGGTTTTATAATAAACATGTGAGTGCATCAAGAATTTAATTGTTGTGTTTCATTGTTTTTACTGGTAGTTGTTTTTAGTAAATTCTCATTTTTTGCTACTGTTTACCATATTTTCATGAGTACACCTTTTTAATATTTTTTCTGTATATAATTGGAAGGTAATTTAATTTATCTATAACTTTATAATCTCTGATATATTAATACTTGACTCATTTCTGTACCTCTAATATAATCAGTACTGAACGTTTTTATTAAATAAAAGTTATACTAAGTTTCAAAGTATAGTCATAAAAAATGTATCCAAAACATACATGCATATTTGAAATATATTTTGTGATGATATTGAATTTAGCATAATTCTTAATATTTTTAGATGTGTTCATGTTTTACATGCTTGACTCTGCATACATATCAATTCCTTTAGCTAATGTTCAAATTTGTTTTTTAAATCTAATTTGTATACCCTTAGTAAAAGATAATAGAGATTAAAACTCTTTCAAAGAAAATTTTATTTTTTTCATTAGGACTTGTGAATTAAAGTGTGGGACCCCTTGATAGCCAAGAAGTGCCTCCCCAGGCCTCCCCATCTCGGGATCAAAGAGATGATGGATTCACAGATAGTCAAAATGGCATATTTAATTCCAGAGCTGAATAGACTATATACAAATTCTAAGGGGATTTGAGGTACAGGACTGCATGTAGGTGTGATTGATCATTTACACGGGTAAAGTGTTTTGACAGAAGCAATACTTTGGAGGATTAAACTCAAAAAGATCTTCTGTCTCCCAGGGACATCTATATTGTTTTTCTCCTTCCCTTACTGCTAGTATATATTAAACAATTAAGTTCACTTCTTATTAATACTTGCAGTTCTTTGGAAAAAATCAGTAAGATATATAGATTCTGAAACTTAGTTTTATTATAAACATTGTTTTATACAAAAATATGAAAATGTTAAGAGAAAAGCAAGTATTTCAATACGAATACAAAGTCCAGAGTCACCAGAAAGTTTGACTTTATAAGTAACCAAGCCTAACCTGGGGAATTTAGTCACTAACAATAAAAAGTGAAGTACAAAAGAAAGGTTAAAGATAAACTCTGTGTTCTATAGTCTACTTTCAGCACACATCTTGCAACCTGAATGCATCCTCCAAACAAACACCCTTTACTTGGTGTTCCCTTCTCTATCTGAGCTGCCTTCACCCCCCCCCCCCCCCAACATGGACTGCTGGTCAATACCTCTATTGCAAACCACAACACCCTAAAGGAAAGGAAGAAAGAAAAAAAAGGGAATGCCCTGCCACAGAGGCAGGGCGGGGGGGGGGGGGGGGGGTGGATGGGGTGGGTGAGTAGGAGGGCTACTGGAATCATTGGTGATGGAGAATGGGCACTGATAGAGGGACGGTTACTCAATCATTGTATAACTGAAACCGAAGCACAAAAGCTTCTAAGTCTAAAACTATACTTCCTGGTGTTTCACTAATTAAAAAAAAAGGCAAAAAGATAAACTCCGGGGACTAAAGGTGCTTGTAAGAGCCCTGTAAGCTTATCTGAGATGAGGAAAATGGACAATTCACTGATGAAACCTAAAACATGTAGGGTTAATATTCAACAGGACTTTACTTTCAAAAATTTGGTTTACTGAAATATTTTCTGAAATGACAGAATACAATGCTGCCCCCCACACACATATATACACACACACACATACACTTGTATCAAGAGTGAAGTACTCTATTTTTGAAGTAAAGATAGTTGTTAGAATGGTCATTGAGAATTTCAATATCAAAGAAAGGTTCAGAATTTCAATATAATTCAATGCCAGGGGCTAGAGAAATATTTTCATGAGCTGGTGCACCTGTTTTCCATTTTCCAGAAGGTTTGACTTTATACTCTGTTTAATTCCAAGTACCATCTTGTCACCTGAGCAGCTAGAAGTGATTTCCGAGAACTCTCAGGAGTTACCCCTGAGCACTTCCCACTGTGGCTCAAAATAAAAACAAAATAAGACAGAATTCAAAACTAAGTTCATAAATGAGAATTCCTTAAAAAAAAATTCTGTGCACTTTGCAGAAAAGGGAATAAATGGAGGACTGGAGAATATTGTAATAGGAAAGAAATTGACTCGAACTCTGAAACACGTAAATGACTGCAAGAATTTAAAAATAAGGCTGATTAAAAAATTATATTTTAAACTGCTCTAATGGACATTTCCCTTCATAGATTTTCTTATGTGTAAGTTATGTAGATATTTCTGAGAATTACTAATGGTTTTGCTGAAAAAATGAAATGTATTTCAGTAATACTAAAAACAAATTTGAGTTTCAGACAATCCACAAAAATTAAGAAAAAATTTTCACAATTTATTTTAAGAAAATAATTGTCTCATGTAAAAAAATTGCATGTAAATATTTTACACTAAAATTGGCTATGCAAAATAAATGTATCATGTTTTAAAACCATGGCATTTTGAGAACAAAAATTTTAATACAAAGTTCACTGGCACAATATGAAATACTTAATTAGGTTTATGTAATAAGAATATTAAATATAGCATGTATAAAAATTACTTTATATAATAATTAACCACTCCCAATGAGTACACATATTAATTAAAAGGTGCATACCAATTAAAACATTCATATTTTAATAAAATGTAAACATGTCATTTTCTACCTTAAGACTATGTATTTTTTAATGTATAACTCAAAACAATATACAAAAATTGAACATAATTAACTACAGAAATCCAATAAACACCTTAATAAAATCTGCTCTACATCAGTTGAGGGATAGATTATTTTGCTACATTGTAAAATAAAAATAAATGAAACACAATTACTGCACATATGTTATATTATGTTATAATAGGAATAATCCTGCTATCGAGTTTATATTTTCAGGAGGCAGTAAGGCCTTTTAATCAGAATACATTTCTTAGTAAACAAAATGTCCACAATTGGTTTGAAATAGAAAACTATATAAGAAATAGCTAACCCTCCATATTTATATTGACTTAATTAATTTTTTAAGTAATACAAAATTAGAAGAGAAGATACTAAGTGGAAATATAGCTCTGAGTAATCACAATAATTTTATAATCTTTAATTTATTATAAAGCATATATTGCAATTTGTTTCTTGTGAACTCCTTAATAATATCTGTCTATCAGCTACTTAGAAAAGTTTTTTATGGTAGTAAAATAACCAAATCATAATTTTAATTATTTTAAGCATAATTTAATAAAAAATAAACATTTAGATTTTATACATTTTTATTAGGAGAAATTGTTAAGAAGTCACTTGGAAAGTTTTCTTTTGACTAAACATTACTACCGTCAGTGAACAATCTTCATTTTGCATTTTCTTCATGAAATTAGATTCTGTGTGGATATGTGGTTTGTTGTGTATATTTCACTCTGTTTCTCTGTGTGTGTGTGGCATGCACTATTCTATAAAGTTCTTCAAAGGTATTGTGCTTGAATAGTTTTGTTTGCTCCTTCATTATAACATGGTAGGAGTATTTTTCACTGTCTTTTTCATTTAAAACTGCATTATCTCTCCAGGAATTCTGGAGAGGTGGTGCAGAGGGTTAAAGCACTTGACCTGCAAGATGTCAACTCAGTCCCTGAGTGTCATTCCTGTCCCTGAGCACAACCAGGAGTGACCATGAGCACAAAGCCAAGAGAAGCCTTGAATACTCAGAGTATGGCCAACTAAATAAAACAAAAGAAAGCAAAAGCAGCCTTTCAGGAACCAAAGCTGAATAGCAATTCTCTCTGACTTTATGTAATAATGAAGTGACCTAGCAAAAAATTAGAAAGCAGTAGAAAAATAAAAACAGGATATTTATTTTTGGAGATTCAATTTAGCAAATTCACAGGAGATGTTTGTGCTTTTAGAGAGTCATGGTTCTTCTCAAACTGTATAGATGACTCCACTGTCATAGAAAAATGCCCTTTCCCCTCTGCGCCCCTCCCCCCATCACTATGAGGTCCAGAGGTCAGGATAGCGCCCCTGCAGTGAACCTTGTGAGCTTTTCTATTTTATTTGTTTGTTTGTTTTATGATGGAAATAGAAGGAAGGGGCAACAGATAATCTAGTTAATCTGTTTTAAACTTCACTCACCAAGGAATAGTCAGTACAATAGATAATAGAAACAGCTGGGGTGAAAATTAACAAGATGTGGTAAAGGACTTTAAGACAGATGACTTCCAGCCAGATGGATGCCAGCTTCTCTTTGAGTCCTGTCCCTGTGTCCAGGCAGATCGTGGAAAGCAGCACACAGAATTGGAGAAGTAAGGAAAGCTGCAGGAACAGAGTCACTTGGCTATGGGCTTTGAGTGGTGGCTGCAGAGCAGTGGCAAACACAGTCAGGGGTCACGGAAACAAGGTTCCAGGCATCAGACTTGGAAGCTGTATATTGGATCAAGTACTTCATAGGTTGGGATCTGGTCTTTGTACACTGTGTACTGGAGGCAAGAGGATGGTGAAAGGGCACAGTCTGATCATATTCACTAAAATAGGGACCAGGAGGAACATCTTGCATGGATATAACTGACATCTTGCATGGATATAAGAGAGTCTTGGACATCCGTGAGGCCCTTAGAACCACTTACTTACACGATATCTTAAACACTTGAAGTTTTGTGTGGAAAGCCACTATATATTACTCACGGGCCCACATCTTCCGGTATAGAGTCAGTACTGTGATGACAGCCTCATAGACCCTTCTCTACAATGCCCAATCCAAAACTTTGTAATTTACCTCTTTCAATAAACCCTGACCTAGTATTCTTTTTTCAAATAGAGAATCTCTTTATTTTATTGTGCCGCAGTAATGAAGATTCTAGTATTAGCAAAAAGAAGCCCTGCAGAGCTTTGAGTTTGCTTAGCATTCCTTCCTGCTAATTTCCTACCTTTTCTTAAATCAGAACTTTGGCCATAAGATAGGGACCTGAAAAAATTTAAGATAGAAGTAAAATGAATGGCTCCAATGAGGATGCTATTTAGAATTGTTTAGTGATACTAAACTAACACTCTTTTACATAATCTTCCTCCCTTCTTTCCTTCCTTCCTTCCTTCCTTCCTTCCTTCCTTCCTTCCTTCCTTCCTTCCTTCTTTCTTTCCTTCCTTTTTCTTTCTTTCTTTCTCATAATGAATACTTAGCTACTCCAGTATACCAAGTGTATACCTCTTGTAGAGATGACATCATCAACACCCAGATATTTTGTTCATTCAATAAAGCTTTTGCACAGACCATCCATTAAAACACTCATGCCCCTGCTTCTGCATATGCCTTCAGTCCCAACCACACAAGTCAGTTATCTCTTTCCCTTTCCTTCAACAAGATAATTTTTTCTTGCCTTGGGGTTTTGCCAATAGTGTCTCTGTGTCTCAAACACACTCTCTCCCCTCTGGCCCCCAACCCAGTCATTTGCTTCAGCTCAATTCAAAATCCTTCTTCAAAGGGCAACTTAAATTAGTGTCTCCTTAGAGAATTCTGAAACATCTCACTGAGATTTGGGTTACATTTTAAAAGTTTTTGAAAGCATAAGATATGTCAAGAAACCACTCACAAGGCAATTAGAATGGTTTTTGACATCGAGATGACTGAGACCCTTCACAAAGTTTTCAGTCTAGGAAGCTTCTGCACTCCAATCACGGGAAAGACTAGAAATATGCTTCCTTTTCTTAGATGCTGTGAAAGAGATTTTCTCTTTTGATGGGCAAGTTGTTTCTTTATGGATGCTCATTTTATTTCTCATTCTTTGGTTTCCCCTGATGCAAAGTTTCTTTAGGCGCATCTACTCATCACTATATTTTTGTTGTTCATCTCTATAGGTGCCAAACAATAACATTGGAACCATGATGTCCTCAGGAGTTCAATATCAGTGTTGAGATTTGGGGTACTGGTCATAATTAGCCTTCTTTTTTGACCGTACCCCTCTCGGAGAGCCCGGCACAATGGAGAAGTTACTGGTGCCCACTTGAGCAAATCAGTGAATAACGGAAAGACAGTGCAGAGCAGTGCAGTGCAGATTGCTCACTTAGCTGTGTTATCATTTTCATAAATTTGGTTTGGGTGATCCTGGCAACCTCCCAAAGATTCAGACTCTCACAGGAGCCACACACAAGGCATATTGGGAAAATTATGGCATTTCTGGCGTAGCAGAAAGCAGAGTCCCTCATAATCACCATCCTCTCCCGCCAGTCCTTTTCCTGGTTATTTGTGTTTCTATCCAACCACCTACAGACTGGAAGCTTCCAGAACACGTCCTCAGATAGAAAATGCCTATAGAAAACTCAAATTTTTTATTTGTGCTTTGAACTATAACAAGACATTTGTAGGGTACCATCTTTAGTTTTGATTAATTTGCTATAAAAATCTTCAGTCGTATACTTTTTTGTTGTAAAAGATTCTAAAGTTTTTGTCTTTTTTTTAATGTACAGGTGAGGAGAAACATATAGAAAGGAACTGGGAAAAGATGATTAGCTTCCATGCTTTCTCTCAGAATCCCATTCTACCAAATCATCACAAATAAATTTAACCAGAAGATTCACAGGGTCACTCTTTTGTGTCTTTTATGGACTTCATTTTAGGGATGGGCTGATTGTATGTTGAACACTGAAAATTGCACCTAGCCAATTCTGTCTCTTCCCCAGTGTGCAGGTCTGGAGTCAGACCTGAGCATTCCAAACTCTATTCTACTTTTTATCCATGGCAAATAGCCCACAGGTTTATGTATTTGGCCAAAATTTACTTTATTGAACTATAAGAGTCACCTTTAGAGCTCTCAATACAAATTTTTCAGGCTTTTAAAAACAGGTTGTATAAATGAAGACCAAATATACATGAAAAGAAATTACAAAATCATACCCTTTTACTCATATTATTTTCCTGAATCTCAGTTGAAGCAGAAAGAGATGTACTTGAAATTTGTCATTTTCATAAGGTTTTCTTCAGCAATACTTGTGAACAACAAAAATTAAAGCAATGTGATAAAGGTTATGTAATTAAAATCTCAGTTCACAAAGCAAAATCAGTAGCTTAAACTCATAAATACTGTGCTAATGAGTGCAGAATTCTCTTATGGTTACCAACATAGCTTTGTGATGAGTTTTAAGATAGTCACACAATATGGTTTATGTAACTATAATTTATCCATATGATTTTTTAACTACACTTGAGTGTGCAGTGATGACTATGATATTAGATTTTATATTGAATATATTTAATTTCTATCTACCTCTCAATGAGAAAATTGATGAAGATGAATCTTTGTCTGTTTGGGTACCCAATACTTACATGTACAAAAACAGTAACAAAAGACAAAGGAAAAAAGGAAGTGAACTTATTTTTTATTCTGTTACCTTGGCATTGTATGACTGAAGACACCTTTGTGGTCTAGTTCTTGGAGCATTCTGCTTACATTTCCCTCAGCATATATCATAGATTCTGGTCTGATCTGAAGGTCTTTGATCCACTTTGAAAAGAGTTTTGTGTGAGGTGTGAGACAGATCCAGTTTTAATTTTTTGCAATTTTATCCAGTTTTGCTAGCACCACTTGTTGAAGAGGCTGTTTTACTCCATTTCACCCCTTTCCCCCAGATTTTAGGAGTAGAAGAAAAATAATAAAATTAACAGGAAGGGCAGAAGAGAAAGGTGAGAAGCAATAGGAGCAGAGACCAGGGTATTGAGGTACACTGGTAGTGTTAAGGAATGAAATAGCTAAAACTCTAAAACAGAGGGTCAATGACACTGAAATTATGAGATTCAAACTTTAGCAACCAAATTTAAAAGGTAGACTGGGGCTGGGATCTAGGGGGCATGGTAGAAAAGGAATCTGGGAATGAACGCTAGTGGAGGGGAGTTTACATTGATGGTGGGATTAGTGATGAAAGATTGTGCATCAAAAACACAACTTTGAGAGACACAGCAGTGAATCGTGGAAGACAGCATCTCATCAGAGATCTCTCCACACCCCGTGCAAAGTCTATTCCACCAGAGAACCTAGTATGGAGCAGGTGTTTCCTCTCTGCCCACTCCAGGTGAAGTCCCAGTGGCTAAGAGATTTCAGAAAAAAAAACCAGGTATGTGGGTTCAGAGAATAAGACTCCAGGGCCACATGGTGGCAGGAAAGACAGGCCATCCCTTCCCATTTCCCAGCCTGTATAAACTCACACAAGAAGGGGGGCACGGCACACACAGAGAGGCGGTGGCTCTATCTCTCCTGCCGCCTGCGTTTGGTAGTCTCACCCTTCTCCCACCCTGGAGAGGTCGATGGCGATGGTCAGGCGGAGGAAGGAACGAGGGCCGCCAGGCTGGTAGGTATTAGTCGTAGTTTATTCTGATTCTCTCTTCATCGGTCCTGACTGTCATGCCCACAAACTGCCTCCAGGCACCATCTCAAGGCATCAGTGTTCTTGATCCAGAGACATCCAAATGAATCTTAAAATGGATTAGCTCACTATAGAGATGCTCTCTCTGGACCCCAACCATTTGCAATTTTGGAATCCCAGAAGCGCGCAGCCACTTTTGTGTCCACACAACCTCTCATGATATTCACAATAAGCAATAGGAAATGAATTATCTGCCACTGCCCCTGGCAGGCAGTCTTCAATGGTGGTGGGAAGGTTCAAACTAGTGGTGGTGAGAAGGTGTAATGCTAGTGGGATTGGTGCTGAAATATCGAATGTACAATTACTGTGAACAACATTTGGAAAATAAAATTTTATTTTATTTTATTTTTTTATTTTTTATTTATTTATTTATTTTTGCTTTTTGGGTCACACCCAGCGATGCTCAGGGGTTACTCCTTGCTCATGCACTCAGGAATCGCTCCTGGCAGTGCTCGGGGGACCATATGGGATGCTGGGAATCGAACCTGTGTTGGCCATGTTGGCTGCGTGCAAGGCAAAAACGCCCTACCCGCTGTGCTATCGCTCCAGCCCCTGGAAAACAAAAGTTTAAAAAATTAAATAAAACACCTTTAAATCATTTTGTAATTTTGGGATTTTAACAAAATACAATTTTTAGCGGAGAAAAAAAGAAAGAAACTGATTATGCCAGATATTTTCTATTTCCATTAAGCTCTCCGTACCCATTTTTAACTCACTTCAAATTGATTTCTCACTACAGAACTCAATTATATGAGTCCAATCAATATGTTCCCAAGACTTGAAGTATCACAGAAAAACATGTTAGAACATTTTGCATACGTGGAGGGGTTGGAAGCAGGGAGACATATTTATTTTCCTGGCTTTATTCCAAAATAGTCATTAAATGACCACATTATGCATTGATTAATGAAAAAAAGTAAATTATAAAACTTTCATATATCGTGATGGTTCTTCACAAATTCTTTGATTAAAATCCAATAACATATATTAAGCAAAACAAATTTGAAATCATTGATTTTTGTAATTTTCATGTTTGGTCATTTAAAATCCATGAATAATCAATCAAAATGTTTACACTAAGAAGGAATAGGTTCCATTTTATCATTAATTTATTTTGTGACAAGAGCTGGTAACAGTAATCTACTTCAGTGAAATGTATTATTCATATATTTATCACCTGATAAATATCTAAATAATATATCTAAATAATATTTTACGAATACATTAATTCCTTTTAATAAAATTATTAATAATCATTTAATTTGACTTTTCTTATTTTAATAAATAATCTGTCATACTTTCAAAACAGTAATAACAATATAAAATGAGAAAATAAATTTATGCTATAAAAATAAATAGAATCACATAAGATAGAGTAATCCTGAAAAGACTTTTGCAAACAGTAAAATAAATATTAAGATTTAGTTAATTATGAAAAAAATTATTTGAATTACTGAACAATTCATGAAAGCAGTTGAATTCTACCATTACTATACTCTTCAATTCCATCTCTTAGTGTAGCAGACATTAACATATTATTTTAAATTTGGGACATAACTGGTTCTGGTTAAGACATACTCCTAACTGTGCCCAGGGGTCATCTCCTCATGGTGCTCTGGGGACTATGTGCAGTTCTGGGCATCCAACCGGGGTTGAACATGTATCAACAGATAGTTCAACCACTCCATTATTTCTCTGATATAGTTTGATACTTCCACAAGGTATGACTATACTAACAGTTCTTAGTGGATTTTTATTATTATTTACATGTAAAGCAATGATATATGTTAAAGATTCCTAGTAATGTGTGCTAAGTTCAGTATTTGTATGATATTTTAAGGTAAGAAAGTGTATTTGAAGAATAAAAAAGTAGCACTGTAGTACTGTAGCACTGTTCTCCCATTGCTCATCAATTTGCTCGAGCGGGCACCAGTAACGTCTCCATAGTGAGACTTGTTGTTATTGTTTTTTGCATATCTAATATGTCACAGGGAGCTTGCCAGGCTCTGATATACAGGTGGGATACTCTCAGTAGCTTGCTGGGCTCTCTGAGAGGGGCAGAATTTTCTAACCTAGGTCAGCCACATGCAAGGCAAACGTCCTACCTACTATGCTATCGCTCCAGTCTGGAAAAAATTAATTCTCAAAAAAAAAAAAAAAAGACATCATTCTGCTTGAAGAAAAATGTCAAGTTGCTAAACAAAGTCAGCAGAGATATTCAATGAGGAATAAAATTATGGGTTTTGCGCACCCATATTTTCTTAAAAGAGAAAATTAAAAAATTTTAAATCATGATAAACTTGATCCAAAGTAGTAATAACTCCAAAAATAGCTTTGTCTTTTTGTACATGTAGACATCTAAAGAATTGCATTGTTTATTTTTCCTAAATGTCTTAGCAGTAAAAAACAGAGTGATAATTTGATAATACAGTTAGCAATCTAATATAATAAAAGAGGTTGAGTTCCCACACATTAGGGAAAAATATTTTATTAAACATAGGGCTGGAGCGATAGCACAGCTGTAGGCTATTTGCCTTGCGCACAGCCAGCCGGGCCAAGCCAGGTTTGATTCCTCCACCCCTCTCGGAGAGTCCGACAAGCTATCAAGAGTATCTCGTCTGCACGACAAAGCCTGGCAAGCTACCCATGATATATTCAATATGCCGAACACAGTAACAACAAGTCTCAAAATGGAGACGTTATTGGGCTCACTCAAGCGAATCGATGAACAATGGAAGGACAGTGACAGTGTTTATCAAACATAGATTAAAAATTGGGGATAGAGGATAATTCAGTGGGTACCTATTTTTTAATGTCAGCTTTAATTTTAGTCAAACCTGTACCCTAAATCTAACAGTAACCCCAGTTCTACACCTAACTCTAATCTTTACCTTATCACAAATCTTAATCTTACACTAATTTTATCTAAGTGTAGGCATAAACTACTAGTACACATAAATTTAACAAATACAATATACACAAATTTATATCTTCTTCGGGCATATTAACCCTAATCCCTAACCCCAGCCCTAACCATAATCATAACCATAACCATAAATCTAACCCTGATTATGAATTTAACCCTGACTCTAAACTAACTCTAGGAACCTTATTCTAGCCTAAGCCAAACCAAATAGTAAGCTAAATTTAATAAACTCCCTATACATAGATGATACTTTCAATTTACATATACCTGATCCTTCACACTAACATGTACCCTAACCCTAAACCAAATATGATCCCTATAACACCCTAACCTCATCCTAGGCCTAAACTTAAAAATTAGGCTTAATTTAGCAACTACCCATTATTTATTATTTTCAACTTTATTTGGAACCGTTCACCTACATTCTAACTCTCTCAAAAACCTGGCCCTAACCTTCACATCTAAACCTAACTATGACTCAAACCCTCACCTTATACCAACCTTATCCTTGCCTAGGCTTAAACCTAACAATTAGGCTAATCCTAGCCCTAACATAAACCTAACCCTTAACCATAATTCTAGACTTATCTCTACCCCAAATGAATTCTATATCAACCATATTGTAGCACAGTCTTACATCTAAAAATTTGTTTACATTTTATAACCCTGTATGTAGCTTTCACTTTCAGCTTCAGATATCACCAAACCTATACCACATCTTGAACCAGAACCCCAAACCTAAGTGTGACTCTACGAAAAACCCTAACCCCAGTACTAACACTGATTTGAGACCTAGCTCTAGCCCTAAGCCTAAGCCTATACCAACCTTCCCCTACCAAAGGCCTCACCCAAACAGCCTAAATTTTAATAATTGCTGTATAGAAGCCTTTGCTTTCATCTTTTGACATTAAAAAAAATCTATAAACCTACAAAAAACATATAGTGCAAATACATTTGAGACTTTGATGTTAGTCCCAAATTCATAATATGCATCTAGAAAAGTGTACTTTAAAATTCTTAATGGTTTTGACTTCAGACTGCCAGTATTTCATTCAACTCCACTGGCAGAAAAAATAAAGAAAAAATAAGCAATGGGCCTACATTTTAACTTACAAGTTTCTGAATTGGAAAAGAAAGCACAACTAAAATAAAAAGGACATGCTAATTAATGGAAAACATTCATATAGCATGCATTTGACAAATCACTTAATATCCAAGACACATAAAACATTCAAAATTCAAAAGCAGTAACAACAAAAAGCCCCTCAGAAAACAGATAAGACCTAAAAGACACCCACAGATGGCCAACAAACATTTGAAAATGTGTTTAATATCACTCATTATCACAAAGTTGTAAATGAAAACAATTAGTTATCACCTCACACTTTTGAGAATGGTTTATACTAAAAAGATTGTTATTACCTATGCTAACAGGGATGAAATCAGAAAGAAACCGTCACTTGCTTTTGTTAGCAATAAAAATTGGTTTAACTTCTATTGAAAATAGTATGCAGATTTCTTTAAAAACAGAAAAATATAACTAACATTTTATCTGGGACTTACGAGAAAAGTTGTATGAACACTAGATTCTTTACATTGTTCTATATAGTAGCCAACGTATTTATTTTCTTTTTTTCTTTTTGTGTCACACCCGGCATTGCTTAGGGGTTACTCCTGGCTCTGCACTCAGGAATCACTCCTGTTGGTGCTGAGGGGACCATATGGGATGCTGGGAATCGAACCTGGGTTGGCAACATGCAAGGCTAATACCCTACCAGCTGTGCTATTGCTCCAGCCCCAGTAGCCAACATCTTAATACGATTAACATCCAAGTGAAGAAAAGTAGATTAATAAATAGTTTTATATATAGCAGAGGACTAATGAAGTATTTAAAGAAAAAAGATGAAATCTAATCTTTTGCTATAATATGAACACAACTGCAGTATGTCATGTTTAACACAATATCCAGGAGAAAGACAAACACCATATAATTTAGCTCTTAAAGCTAGAAAAAAAAATATTATGCAGTGAAAACTCCGACAACTGTACTGATTTTATCAAAATGGGGGAAAATGGCAGACAAAGATTATGAAAAAGGACCTAGGGACAGTAGCTAGAGGGATATGCCACGAAGCAGTATTTTACTAACATATTTCTAACACATAATGGCTGATACCAATATGTCAATGATAAAAAAATAAAAATTTGTCAGTGAAATAAATTAAATCTTGAGAACAAAGAAATACAGAGGTCATAGGGTAAGACTTGCATGATGCCAATTCTGTTTTGATTCGTGGAATCACAGTTTCAGACACGTCATTTGTTCCTGCTGAACCCCCACTGGACCCTCATCCTCCAATACCTATAGAGTGACCCATGTAATCTCCAGCCCTGCAGGACCCAAACAGCGCCACCACCCGGACTTCTTATTAAACTGCTGGGTCATTGCCTCAGGATTGCCTAACCTGTTGTCCCAAAAATCAGTGTTAATAGATTAAGTGTGCAGTGAGTGAAGAAATTGAGGAGAGAAGGTGGTAAGGAAAGGAGGAGACATGAAGAAGAGGAGAAAGAGGAGAAAATGCTTGGTTCATGGCTTCTGCTTCTTCTCTGGTGTAGCAAATAAGGCCAGCCCAGCTCATGCATCAACACTTTGAGTAAAACCACATCTTCAATATCAAATTGATATTGAAGGTGTTCTATATTGTTCTTGCAGAGGATGTGACTGCCCTTAACTCCAGGAGACAGACATTTGATTGCAAGTTTATTAGAAATGACAAGAGAAACATCCAGCTGCCAATTGTCAATGATCTAAGCTACTATGCTCTATGGAAGTTTGATGCATATTTGATATCCAGTAAAATCCTTGAGGAGCTTCTGAGGTTAGGGAATTGTAATGATTAGTGGAATATTATTATAAATGTCTGTGGCTTTCTTTAATAGTGACCTGTTAAGAAAAATAAATCAGAAAGCAAGAAACGTTCTTCACATGAAAAATGTAATCAGAAAAGTAACAACTGAGCTGCATATGATCCACCAATCCTGCTTCTGGGTATTTATCCCCAATACACACATCAGCATTATTTGGAAGAGTATATGCATGTCATTATCCATTTAAGCATTTAACACAATAGCTAGAGTATCAAATCAACCTAGATGTCTAAAGACAGATGACTGGATACGAAGGTGTGGTATATACAAAGTGGAATATTATACAGCTTCAAGGCATAATGAAATTATACAGTTTTCTGCAATTTAGATGTAACTGGAGATAATCATGTTAAGTAAAATAGGACAAAAGAAGGGCAAACCCAGAATGATCACAGTGTTCGGTGGTATATATAATAACAGAAAGGAAAAAAAGGTGAGGTCTTATATGGGGCTACATCACCCTTGAACCTGGAATATAGACTAGAGAAGGGTAGGGAGGAAAAAAATCAAGTGGATAAGAAAGAGTCAGGAAGTAATAGGGGAGAGGCAGAGGCCAGGGTCCTGGTATCAGCATGAGATCCAAACTATAACAATCAACTTCACAGTGTCAGTCATTAAATGAGCTGCAGGGCTGGAGCCATAGTACAGCAGGTAGTGCATTTGGGTTGCACATGGCTAACCCTGGTTCAATTACCAGCATCCCATATAGTCCCCCAAGCACTGCCAAGAGTAATTCCTATGTGCATGAGCCAGGAGTGACCCCTGTGCATCGCTGGTTGTGACCCAAAAAGAAAAAAAATAGCGAGTTGTGTTATAGGAGGAAAGCTGAGACACTGGTGGAGAAAAGTTAATACAGGTGGTGGCATTGGGGCTGGAGTAGTAAATGCCTGGAAATCAACTGTGAATAACTTTGTAAATAAGAGTGCCCTAACCAATAAAACTAAATTAAAGGAAATAATATAGTAGGCAGTAGGCAGGGGTCACACCCACCAACTGCCCCTCACCCTTCGCCCCCCCTCGGCGCCATGTAATCCCATCAACGACCAAGACCCAGAGACTTATAAAACCCAGCTCCTGGAAGAGAACGGCACAGAGTCTCCTGCTCCTGTGCCTGGCTGTCCTTGCCGGAGCCACTTGGAGGGGGCTGGTTGAGTTTCCCTCCCCGCCCCAACCAGAGTCCTGGCAGCCGAAGACCTCCAGAACCAGCCACCACCATGCAGAGACCACTCTCCACATGCATGAGGTACCTGCAGAGGAACAAAAGCATGCAGGTCCCGGGGTTGAAATCTCCAAGCCTGCTCGGGTTGGGGCTGAGCATCCTCCACCCAGATCCTCCATCTTCCAGTAGGATGGGGTCACACCCACCAATTGCTCCCCCTTCTCCCCCCACGCTGTTAAATCCCATCAACGGCCAAGACCCAGAGACTATAAAACCCAGCTCCTGGAAGCTGCGAACATTCTTGCTTTGGACAACCTGGCAGGCTACTGAATATAACCTGCCTACACGGCAGAGTCTGGCAAACTCGCTGTGGTGTACCCAACATGCCAAATATCAGTAACAATGATGGTTCTCATTCTCCTAACCCTGAAAGAGCCTTGAATATGGCACTTTTTAAAATCTCAGTGAACAAAATACAAAGACAGTCTACAGAATGGGAAAGGATAATCACCAAATACACATCTGATAATGGGTTAATGTCAAAATACAAAGACAGTCTACAGAATGGGAAAGGATATTCACCAAGTACACATCTGATAATGGGTTAATGTCAAGGATATACAAAGTACTGTTGAACTCCACAAAAAGAAAACATTCAACCCCATCAAAAAATGGGGAGATGAAATGAATAGAAACTTTCACAAAGAAGAAATCCGAATGGCTAAAATGCACATAAGAAAATGCTCCACATCATTAATCATCAGGGAGATACATATCAAAACCACAATGAGATATCACTTCACACCACAGAGACTGGCCCATATCCACAAGAACAAAAGCAACCGGTGCTGGTGCGGATGTGGTGAGGAAGGGACACTCCTTCACTGTTGGTGGGAATGCCGACTGGTTCAGCCCTTTTGGAAAACAGTATGGATGATTCTCAAAAAATTAGAAATTGAGTTCCCATTTGATCCAGCAATACCACTCCTGGGAATATATCCCAGAGAGGCAAAAAAGTATAGTCGAAGTGACATCTGCAATTGTCTGTTTATTGCAGCACTCTTTACAATAGCCAGAATGTGAAAAAAACCTGAGTGCCTGAGAACAGATGACTGGTTAAAGAAACTTTGGTACATTACACAATGGAATACTATGTAGCTGTTAGAAAAGACGAAGTCACGAAATTTACATACAAGTGGCACTACATGGAAAGTAGCATGTTAAGCGAAATGACTCAAAAAGAAAGGGATAGACATAGAAAGATTGCATTCATCTGGGGAACATAAAGTAACAAAATAGGAGACTAACACCCAAGAATGGCCGAGATTAGTACCAGGAATTTTACTCCCTGGCTTGAAGGCCAACCACACATACTAGGGGAAAAAGGAGCTCAGATAAAGAAGGGAACACCAAATAAAGGTGTTGGGAGGATCCTCCCAGGATGGGAGAAGCATGCGGGAAGTAGACTATAGACTAAACATGATTGTCACCCATTGCCTCTTTTGCAAACCACAACACCCAATAAGAGAGAAAGAACAAAAGGGAATGCCCTGCCACAGAGGCAGGGTGGGATGGGTGGGATGGGGGGTGGAAGGGATACTGAGATCTGTGGTGGTGGGAAATGGGCACCGGTGGAGGGATGGGTATTTGATCATTGTATAATTGAAATCCAAGCACAAAAATGTGTAAGTCTGCAACTGTACCTCATGATGTCTCACTATTAAAATTTTTTTAATAAAAAAAAATAAAGATAAAAAAAATCTCAGGGCTAGGGCGAAGGAGACACTACTGGTTCCTGCTCAAGGCAATCAATAAACAACAGGATGATCGTGATCGTGAATATAAAAAAAACTACTTTAGAAAGAAAATTACAAACATATTGTATTTTTTGGTACATTCTTAACTCATTTTTATTACACAAACAGGCAGGTGAAAATTACATTGATCATATATGAAGTATATATATAAGTACATAATATTTTAAGAATGGAAAATCAAGCCTAACTATTTTGTAATCAGATATTTATATTAAATGAATTGCTTAAAATGTATATACAGTTATAAATTTCAGTGTTGATTTTGCAAATGTTACAGAGCCTATAACCAATTAAATGCCCACTTTTAAAAAGATAACAAAAAATAGAAAAGATAATTAGAGAATCAAAAGCATCTTACTTTTAAATAAATAATACCTTTAATAAACATTTGGACATTTAAAATTAAGGCCTTCAGAACAATATTTAACATATTACACAGAATACTTAATACTTAGATGATGTTAGGATCTTCAAACAATAAATCATTATTTGTTTCAAAACCAAAATAATGGTGGATATACAAATCTAAACATTTTTAAATACTTTAATATAATTTTAATATTGCATGAGGTCTTTTTATTGACAGGGTTCATCCTATTTTAAGTCTTTGGATTCTTGAGAATATATTTAGCATCATAACATGCATATTCATATATCTTTTAATAATCGACTAATTTTGGTATAAGTGACTCACTTTCATGCCTTAATCAACCTTATTGGATTGGCTCATGTGATTTGCAACATGTCAGATTTTATTCTAACACTTTCCTCAAATAAAAGAAAGAGCAGATGCGAAGTATGCATTAATAATTCCTTTGGTAGAAGTTATAACAATCATATGGAAACTATATTTTGATATGTTTGTGCTTATTAACTTTGGAAGCAATTTGCACTTGAATTTTTCTGTTGACATTGATAAAGTTACAAACATATATATAAATGAACACATACAATAGCAATTTTAATTGAAAAATGTATATCTTACCAACAGAAGAAACTATAATGTCTCAATTTACATTCAATAAATATCTCATTCTAAAGCTTTGTATATGAACTTTTTAAATATTAAAGGTGTTTATATATGAAATATTGATGTATAAATTGAGAAAGTATATGAAATATTCTGCTATTTTCTAATTTCTATATTATTATGATGAAGAATAATGTCTTGATGAGCATAATACTTATTTTTGCTATGACAATATCTTAACAAATGTATAATATATAATATCCCATTTAGCACTTATAATAAACTTTGCTGATTATGCACTACTGTTACCAGAAAAATCCCTGTCAGCCATCCCCTTTCTCATTTTTACCCATAATGTTTCAAGATCAAATGTATAAATTTTGAAATTTACTTTTGTAATGATTATTCTGATTAGCCACTGAAGTCAGGGAACTTTAGTTCAAACAAAACAAAATTCTGAAGATAACTTATTGTTACTATGAATCTTGCTGTTAAAACTTTTAATACCAAAATATATAGAAACAGCAGTCATAAAATACATAAGAGGCAATTCTAATGCTTTGCTGTATTTTGAATATAAAATATGATTCATATTTTTCATCTGTACATTCAGTACTCTGTACAATTATTTCTCCTTACAACAAAGCTTTACCCTGAAAGTTATTTTTACCTTGAAAGTTATTTTAAATCACATCAGCAGTCTTCTACTTTTTATCTTCTATTTTTTTTTTGGTTTTGTTTTGGGGCCACATCCAGCAACAGGATTTACCCCTGATTCTGCCATCAGGGATCACTCCTGGCAGAGCTCAGAGAACTATTCGGATGATGGGCATTAAACCCTTGTCAGCCATGTGACAAAGCAAGAACCTTATCCATTGAGCTATCTCTCCAGTCCCACCTTAAAAAAAGAAATTCTGGGCCACATCCGTCAGTGTGTGCTGCTTAACACATACCTCTGTGCTTTCTCAGGTATCACTCCTGGTAATGATCTGGGGACTATTCACTTGGGCAGGCATTGATCAAGTTTCAGTCATATGCAAGGTGAACAACTATCAATTTTGCCCTATTTCTACAATCCTCAGAAGTATTTTATTTTTACTTTTTAAGCTCTACTTTCCCGACTTTGCCGTTTAAAAATAAATGTTTTTATGTTGCTTGTTGCCATGCATTGTGTAAGACAAATGCTAGCTGGTTATTTGGGGCTATAGGGCCACTTGGGATTCCAGGGGCCACCTCATGTGCTACTCAGTCATGGATACAAACCTGAGTTTGGTGTTCAGCCAAGTGATGCATTTCTAGGAACCACAGGGGACACTACAGTTGTGTTTGAGATGCCACATTGACCCAGGATCAAAATGGCTCTCATCTATGCATGAGAATCCACTCCTTTGAGCTACCTCCCTAGTATAAAGTCAGCTGTTTATGAGATAAATAGCAAGTAATAGTTAGACATGGGGAATTTCTGTATTTAAAATTGTTACATTTCATAAAAAAACTATAAATGCTGCAAACTTTATTTATTTTTGGGTCACATCCGGCAATGCTCAGGAGTTATTCCTGGCTCTGCACTCAGGAATTACTCCTGTCGGTGCTCAGGGGACCATATGGGATGCTGGGAATCGAACCTGGGTCAACTGCATGCAAAACAAATGTCTTGACAGCTGTACTATCTCTCCAATCCCTGCTGCAAACTTTAATTAAAGGAATCTTTATAATTGTTCAATTAAAAAAAGACAAATAAGGAATGAAAACATTTGTGACATTATGATTCGGGACAAATGGTACAGGGGTTGGCCTTGCACGTGGCCAACTTGGTTTGATCCCTGGCATCACAAAGGTTCTCGAAGCACTTCTAGGAGTGACTTCTGAGCACAGAGTTAGAGTAAGGCCTGGGAAGAGCAGAACATGACCCTCAAAACATAAAAATAGTATCACTGCATCACTGTATCATAGTCATACAATTGTTCATCTATTTGCTCGAGCAGGCCCAGTAACGTCTCCATTTTTTTTTTTTTTGAGACTTGTACTGTGTTTGGCATATTGAAGATGTCGCAGGTAGCTTGCCAGTTTTTGCCACGTGGGTGAGATACTCTCAGTAGCTTGCCAGGCTCTCCGAGAGGGGTGGAGGAATCCAACCTGGCTCGGCCAGGCTGGCTGTGGCAAAGGCAAACGTCCTACTGCTGTGCTATCGCTACAGCCCTACATACACACACACACACACACACACACACACAAATATATACATGTAGATATATATCCCTCTATTTATATTACAGAATAATATAAAATTTTAAGCTATAACTTTTTGTAGATGACCCAATTCTAATCATTGACAAATGATGTTCTTAGTGAATTTTATTGTAGACATTCACTTTTGATTGAACTAAATTTACAAATGTTAATATATTCATTTTGTTAATTTATAAGTATTTAGGATCATTAGAAACAAAAAATGTTTACAATATATACTGATTCCTCAGAGTTGCCACAAAAGTGATTGTTCACTCAATCAGCAGCATCTGTTGTGAATTAAATCTTGAAAATGTGCTATTTGAAAGTGATAAATTGAAGCATAAAAAATGCACAGTTGAATGTCATGTGTTCATATGTATATATATCCATATATGATCATATTTCTATAAACATCACTAAATGTCCTGGGTATTTTACAAATAAAAGTCATCAAAGATGACTTTAGACTAAATATTCTTTATATATTTTAATATACACACAGGGCTGGAACGATAGCATAGCAGGTAGGGCATTTGCCTTGCACACAGTCGACCCAGGTTCAATTTCTACATCCCTCTCAGAGAGCCTGGCAAGCTACTGAGAGTATCCCACCCACACAGCAGAGCCTGGCAAGCTTCCTGTGGCATATTAGATATGCCAAAAAGAGTAACAACAAGTCTCAGAATGGAGACATTACCGGTGCCCACTCGAGCAAATCGATGAACAATAGGAGAACAGTGCTACAGTGCAATATACACACAAATATATACATAGAAATGTCCACATTATTTTGATTATATTTTCTTCACAATTTTTCTATACTTCTATTATAATAGTAAAAATATCCACTGCGTAAAAAAAGTAAGTAAGTTTGTTTCTCCACAAGTCATTATTTATTTATATTCATCATCAATTCTCATAATGTAGGATTCCTATGGCTGCCATACAAATGATAACAGAGGTCATATTTACAAGCCATATATATTTATTGGTTCACAAATCTTCAAATTAGAATTTGAGAGCTCATGGAGGGGGCTCATACAGTCCTCTAGCAGGCTCTAGGAGAGAACTTCATTACCTGCTTCAAGATTCAAGAGTTGCATGGAATCGTTGGTGTCTATTGGTGAAAGTAGATACATTAAAATTCAGTCCAAACAGTACTCAAAAATCATTTGAAAAGATGTAACAAACAGTAAAAAACAATTTAAAGTCAAATAAGAAAGTAAAACAATCTACTATTTTGTTTCATACGACATACTGGTAGGGACCAAACTATCTTCTAATATATGAAATCATTTTATGATATTAATAAATGTACCTAAAATTTCTATCTGAAATTGTTTTTATTGATACAAAATTTTCTGATAAATATAAAAAATGTTTTTCTAAAATTTTGCTGTCTTTCTGATATGAGGTTCTATATATATTTGCCTTTAGGTACTTCAGTGATATGTTTTATAACACATACATACAAAAATATAATGAACATTAATAATAAGCTATTGAGAAACTTTATTTTTATTATTTGGTTTAATAGCTTAATGAGATTTACACTTCATAATTTAAGTGCTGCAGTGCCTGAAGATCTTATTTTAAAAAGCTCAATTTTATGATTATCTAAAGAAAAATATAAATCAACACCATGGCATATTTTTCGTGTCACAGTTTATCCCACATGAAAGCTGTTACCAGTAGTCTAATGGCAAAGTTAAGGAACAGTGAGCACATAAAGTCACAGTTGTTTGTTTTTGTTTAAATAGAGATTTTAGTGGAAAAAAAAAGAGATAATTTTTGACTGAACACTTCGTTGCAAACTAAGCAGTTTCAAAATAAAATTAATCAAATTCATAATTTGAATGGATTATTCAAACTTACTCACTATTGCATCCCTTTCCGCATTAAATTTTGGAAGGTATTATAAAGTAAAATTTTAGATAAGTGGGATAGTTTCACCATCTAGTCTTTTTTTTTTTTTTTTTTTTTGCTTTTGGGTCACACCTGATGATGCACAGGGGTTATTCTTGTCTCATGTACTCAGGAATCACTCCTGCTGATGCTCAGGGGACCATATGGGATGCTGGGAATCAAAACTTGGGTCAGTTGTGTGCAAGGCAAATGCCCTACCCACTGTGCTATTGCTTTAGCCCACACCATCAAGTCTTAACCCTGTCAAGGGAAATGGCAAAACTTTCTGACATCAGCAAGACTAGCAAAATTAAAAAAGGAATATTTTTAAATATTTTCTTTCTGAAGATATCATAACAATTTTTGAAAGCAGATATGCTTTTGTGAAGCATACTTCATTTTAACATATTTTCCTTTTCTCTTATTTAAAAAATGTTAATTATTTTTTGTTAAGTTACTGAATTATGAAATTATTCTTAATTAAATTTAGGACACACACTTCTTTTTATCACTGTCAATATTTCCCTCCTGACCCCCCCCCCCCCAATTGCCTCTGTGGAGAACCCTTTCCTTACCTCCTCTCAGTACCTCTTACTTCCAGAGTGAATTGCTTCTCTCCACCTACATCATTGTGTTCTCTTCCTGGCCCTGTCTCTGTTCTACCAATGGAAAGCTTCCTATTGAGGACACATTCTCATGCCCTTCATTGCTATTGCCTTTGGGATTTTGATATTTCTCTACCATGCTTCTTTTCCTCCAGCAAAGGAGAGAGATTATTCTGAGCCTGCCCCTCTCCAAATAGCTTCCCTCATCCTAGTTATCTCCAGATCCAACATGCATCAGCATATGGCAAGAAAGCCATGTTTTCTCTACATCTTTTCTGTGGAATTGAATTTCATTGTGTGTGTGAGTGTGTGTGTGTGTGTTTATGAGTGTGTGTATGTTTATGAATTTGTGTGTTTATGAGTGTGTGTGTGTGTGTGTGTGTGTGTGTGTGTGGCATAGCTCCTTTATATAGTTATTTGTTCTTGAGCACTTAGGTTTGTTTCGGATTTTGCCTATTTGTGAATAGCACTGTAATGAATACATTGTTATGTTTGGAATAGTGCCACACCCAGCTATGGTCAGGGCTTACTCCTGACTGCACTAAGGGATCATTCTTTGAGGACTCAAAGAATTGAAAAGTATGCCTGGAATTGTACCTGGGTCAGTTGTAAATGTTAGAACTGGCTATAGGTATGGTTATGATTAAAGTCAAAAATAAAAGATATAGGGTGATTATTAATTTGAGATTAATTTGCATGTTTTGGTTTAGGCTTGGATAAGGAATGGAAAAAGTGGTTTAGATTAGGGTTCAGTTTAAGGTACTTGTTAGAGTTAAAGAATAGTTTGGCTTATGTCTAATGTTGGGCTGGAGTGATAGCACAGAGGGTAGAGCTTTTGCCTTGCAAGCGGCCAACGTGGCCCACCCGAGTTTGATTATTCCGCCCCTCTCGGAGAACCGGAAAAGCTACCGAGAGTATCTAGCCTGCACGACAAAGCCAAGCTACCCGTGACGTATTCGATATGCCAAACACTGTAACAATTTTCACAATGGAGACGTTACTGGGCCTGCTTTAGCCAATCGATGAACAATGGGAGGACAGTGATAGTGACAGATGTCTAATGTTTAAAGTTAAAATTATGAGGTATTTTTCGAATGAGGCTAATTGTTAGGTTTAGGTCTAGGTTAAGATAAGGCTTGTACTGAGTTAGATTCAGGGTTAGAAATAGGTTCAAGATAAGAGTTAGGGATTAGGTTTTGCTATGCTCCAAATATAAAATTAATTGGGTCTAGGGTACTTATTATTTATTTTTAATTATTTTTATTTTTTGTTTTTATAAAGTAGTTCACAATATTTGATTATATTTAATATTTAAACACCGATCCCACCACCATAACACCTTCACACCACCATATTTGGAGTATTTCCATCCTGATCCCTAACTCTTGCCCTGAAGCAGAACTGAAATTCATTTTTTACTATTCATTATGAATAAACTCCTGAAAGTGATGCAAAAAAATTTACGTAGAGAAAAGTGTGTGAAGATAGTTGTATTTCACCCAGAGGCCATCAAGCACTTCTATAAGAGATTGCTGACATCTTGTTGAAGATTGAACTTTTATATAAAAATATAAAAATATATTTTAACAGATACAGATATATCGTATATGTAATATATGTATCTATAAATACATATTTATATTATGCATATATAATGTATATGTATAATATATATCTGTATCTGTAAAAATATATTTTCCTCAAAGTTGGTTGCCTTCTACTTTAAGCCCCACCAAATATGGTGTACTACTCTTGGGATATTAGTGGTGTGAAGTATGACATGTTGCATTTCTGCACATGTGGCTGTTGAGTACAGGAGAAAGTTCACCTGTGGATAAGGCTCAGCCAGAGCTTGTGAAGACAGGCCATGAGCCTGTCAACAGTTGAGTTCTGGAGGTTTTTAGCTTCTGGAGCTGAGTCCCTTGGGGCAGGGCAGGGCCTCACCAGACCCCTCAGGAGTGCCCAAATGAAACAGCCTGGTGCATTTCCATCGGCATGGCCAAGACAGAAGAAGGGGGCATTCTTATTAAATTAAGATCATTGATAAGTTTAGGCCTAGAATAGAATAAAGTTTGTGTGAGGTTATTATTTTAATTAGAGTAAGGTTTAGGGTTTGTGTAAAGGTTTGGAAATAGATTTGGTAATGTCCAAGTTGAAAAATAAAGTTAAGTATACAGCACTTGTTAAGTTTAGTCTAATTGAGGGTTTAGACCTGGGATAGGGTCCAGTTAGTACAGGATTATGGTTGTATTAGGGTTAAAGTTTGAATAAGATTCTTGTTCAATATATGGTAACAAATTGTTCTATTTTTAAAGTTGAAAGTGAAATCTATATAGAGTATGATCATAAAATCTAGGCTGTTAAACCTAAGCTAGGCATGATTGCTACAGTGTTTTAGAGTTAAGTTTTGTGTTAAGGTTAGGAGTCTACTCCTTGCTCTGTACTCAGTTACCACCCTGTCATGGTCCAGGGGACCATATGAGGTACTGGTATCGAATCTAGGTCAGCTACATACACGGCAAGCACGCTGCCTACTGTACTGTCTCTCTGCTGCCTGCTATCTGCCCTTTCTTTTAATTAGTTTACTCTAGTGATCCTCTCCATCTATAATTTTTTAAATTCTAATTGCCTCTGCTCCAGGTACTTAAATTGTGACTACCATTATTTCTCTATATAAAAAATGTTGTGTGTGGGGGGGGTGTGTGGGGGGGGGGGATTGTTCTTGTACTATTATTGGCATAAAATTATTTTACTATCTTGTTTTATCATTTCACCTCCTTTACTTTTTGTTGTTTTCTCTTGTCACTGCTATTTCTGCCTTTGTTTCTATATTACTACTTATCTCTTAAGATTTTCTGATATTTTGTTTTTTATTTTCATGTAGAAGTTCCTTCAATATTTCTTGTAACAGGGGTCATATGGTGACAAAAAATTAGCTTTTATTGTCTAAAAGGGCCTTTATTTTCCTATAATATTTGAATGATAACTTTGCCAGGTAAGTTATTTTTGGTTGGAAGATTTTGTCTTTTAGAAATGTGAATGTGACATTGCATTCTCTTCTTGCTGTAAGAATTCTGATAAGAAAACCAATAAAAGCCTGAGAGAGCTACCTACGTGTGTTAATATTTTTCTTTACCCTAGCGATTCAGTAATTTTTATCATTGGCTTTTCATGATTTATAAATATCTTGACGTACTGTTTCATATTAAAATAATAGTTCTTCTTTCTGTTTTATGAATATGGCTTTTTATCATATTTGAAAGTATAAACTATTATTTTAAAATATTAGCCATTATCCCTTATCTCTCTTCACCTACTAATACTCCCATAACTCTAAGGTTTGTACTTCTAACAGATTGTGATTTTTTCTATAGTTATTTTTCTCTCTTTCATAAAGATTTGTCCCTAGTGTGAATTTATCTTTAATTTGTGAAATTCCTTTCTTCATGAAATTGAGTCTACTTAGACTTTCTCTGTTAAATTGAACTATTTCACTGTTTATTTCATAGCAATAAATACTTTTAAATATTTTCAGGTTCATTGTGATGCACTTTTTGCACTTTGCATGTGTTTTTAACATTTCTACTAGCTTCTCTACATTTAGATGCTTAACTTTTTAATGTTTCTTCATGTTGGCTCTTCTCTAGTCTTTGGTTGTTAACTCTTCACATCTGTGTCTTTATGTTTGGCCACTGACACTTCTTTGAGTATTTCATCTTACATTTGCAAAATTTGCCCAGGCATTTTTTTCTCACAAATGATTTAAAACATATTTTTATTGCCCTGATGTTGAAACTTGGTCTTACTAGTTGGAATTCTTCTTTATTTCTTCTGCATCAGTGAAGGAAAAGGTGGAGGTGATGCTTATAGAGATTAAAATTCTGTAATCAATGGATCATATGCCATTGCAGATGGAGAAAAGAGCATTAAAGACAAGCATTATGTACACCCTTACCTTGTATTACTAATCCAACAATTACTCCCACAGTTTCCACCTTTTGGCCATTGGGATACAGCTTGACTGTTTCTAGTCCGTCTCAGAGGAGGCAGCTTGGGGGAAGTTCCAATAGGTGCTAATCTACTGTTTCGGGACTTGGTGTTTTACAGTTTAATTCAAGAACCAAAATGCACATCCTCAAATCTTATTGAGAGATGAACTATAACTAATACATTATTAAGACTTTCCTTAACCTAATGAGGATTGCTCACAATAGATGACTGATACACATGGCACCTGTAGATCTTATCTCCCAATCCATTTTGTATAAATATGATGTATTGTTAGATACTGACATATGGATATTTCTCAAACAAATTTTGCTGCAAATAAATGGATATTTTCTGTGGCATAAGATTGGTTTCTGGTTGTAGTTTTATTTTTAAATAATTTAAGTACTATGATTTATAGTACTGTTTTTTTAAAAAAAAACTTGAAATTTTTATTTTTTTAAATAGTTGTTTTTTTTTTAATTTTTTTAATTTTTATTAGTGAGACACCAAGAGGTACAGTTGTAGACTTACAAATTTTTGTGCATGGGTTTCAATTATACAATGATCAAATATCCATCCCTCCACCAGTGCCCATTTCCCACCCACCATGGATCCCAGTATCCCTCCCACCCCCCCATCTCACCCTGCCTGTGTGGCAGGACATTCCCTTTTGTTCTCTCTCTCCTATTTGGTGTTGTGGTTTGCAAAAGAGGCAATGGGTGGCAATCATGTTTGGTCTACAGTCTACTTTCAGCATGCTTCTCCCATCCTGGGAGGATCTTACCAACACCCTTTATTTGGTGCTCCCTTCTCTATCTGAACTCCCTTTTCCCCTAGCATGTGTGGCTGGCCTCCAAGCCATGGAGTAAAATTCCTGGTACTAATCTCGGCCATTCTTGGGTGTTAGTCTCCTATTTTGTTACTTTATGTAACAAAAAAGTACTTTTTGTACTTTATGCAATCTTTCTATGTCTATCCCTTTCTTTCTGAGTCATTTCGCTTAACATGCTACTTTCCATGTAGTACGACTATAATACTGTTATTGATGGTTTCTCATGCATATAATTCCAAAATCACATCAGTTATACTGCCCTACCTCCCTAAGGGGCATCAATTATCTTCCCTTTCAACTTCTGATTCCCACACCTCCCTGCATCCCTGCATCCCCCACTCCCAGACACACACTGACTCAATTGTGTATATCAGTTTTCTCTTTGTGTTACCTTTGTGAACACATGTATCTTTAGGTGCGTCATATGAGAGATATAATTTGCATCTTTAACTCTTTTTGATGTTACTGGCACCCACTCAAGCAAATTGATGAACAACGGGATGACAGTGATACAGTGAACTCCTTTTGAATGATTGATTTAGTATGTTATTCTCAAGTCCCATCCATGTTGTGACAGTTTGCATGATCTTTTTATTTCTTAGAGCTGCATTGTTTTCTATTCTGTATATATACCACTTTTTGATCCATTCCTCTGTAGTTGAGCATTAGAGTAGATTTCGTATTTTGTCAACGGTTATTATACTAAATGCTGCAATAAACGTTGGTGTGCATATATCTGTTTAGGTGACTGTTTGGGGGGATAGATACCAAGAATTATATCACTAAGTAGAAGGGGATTTCTATTTCAATATTTTGAGAGATCTCCATATTACTTTCCATAGAGACTGAACCATAGAGACTGAACCAGATGACATTCCCAACAGTTAATGAAGGTTCATTTCTCACAACAACCCATTAGACACAGAAAATTTCCAGATTTTTTGATATGTGCCTTTCTCATGGACATGAGATGATAGTTCAGTGATATTTTGATTTGCATTGCCCAAGTTATGAGTGATGATGAGCACATTTTCATATTCCTGTTCACCATCTGTATGTCTTTTTGGGAGGAACATGTCTGTTCCACTACTCATCTACTTTATAAATGGGATCCTTGGATCTTTTGGGGGGGGGGTATTTAGATGTTTTTCTTCTATTTTTGTTTCTCTGTTTTGCTTTGTTTTGCTTTCATTTGTCTTTAGGCCATACCTGGTGATGCTCAGGATTTATTCTTGACTCTGCTTAGGGATAAATCTCGCTGGACTCTAGGGACTAAATGAGGTACTGTGGATCAAACTTGGATCTCCATATGCAAGGCAACTATCCTACCTTCTGCATTATCTATTTGGTTCCTGTTATGTTTTGTGAATGCATTGTTACTTTGAGAACATAGGGTTGTTATTTTAGAAACTTCATGTTTATTTCCCATACATTATATTGTCAGAAAGCAATTATAGTAGGAATTCAACTGTCTAAATGTTTGTTCAAGAGTGTAATGCAAAATGTTTCAAACTAAGCAACTTTTTTACACATGATGAATTATTCTATTTTAGATATTTAGAGGTGACAATTATTATCTCTAAGAGTTGAGGATGTTAGAACATATATGATTAGTTCTATTTGATTTCATGGGGGTTTTTTTGTGTGTGTGCTAATCGAATGTTTTAGTATTTAATTTAGAAATGCTAAGCAAAAATAAAGTCAACTTATCTAAAATATGTGATTATTTTATTGAAAAAAAAATTCAAGAATCATAATGTCATTAAAATCTGATTTGGAATAAAATTGCAACCTTTAGTTCTAAATAAATATTTTCTCTTTCAACGGGGGACAGGTCATTCTTAGAGAGCATATACACAAGCACAGCAGGAAATACCTACAAAGATAGAATATCTTGAAATCAGATTGATGTAAGCTATTCTTGATCACCCACAGGTACCCCAATTATCTAGAATTACTATCTCAATTAAGTCCCTGTCTTTGCACAAGAGTGCTATAAGGTTTGGATTGATAAGCTGGGAAAGTCTCAATTAAAAGGCCTCCCTAATAAAGCAGGCCTTAAGAAGAACAGTCTGATTAATCTAAAATATCTTTTCTCTGTCCTATTTAAATTGAGTCTGATTAATTATTTCTCATATTTCACTTAAGTGGTTATGCAACAACTTTTTGTTTGAAATATTTTATAACACTAAAGAAAACTGTGTAGGCATAAAGTGTTAGTATTGTAAAATCACTCTTCTTATCACTTAGCCTAAAGCTATGTAAGTTAGATGACATGATGACATTCCTTGATATTTTTTTGTTTATACATTTAGACTTTCCTTAAGATTCTTAAACTTACACTCAAATTTTAAACTTATTCGAAATCATCAGTAGCTAATTTATTTCATACAACATCTGTAAAATTAAAACAATCATTTTTATCACGGCCATAGAGCAGTCTTATTATATGTAACAATTTAATCAAAACTGATTTGATAAATTAGATAGAACTGAGACTTTCAAACTGAATTGTACAGTGCTCTAATTAATCAGAGAGTATTAATCAGAGAGTTGTATTTTCTCCTAATGAAGGAATGTATGAAAGCCTATATTATCTCCAGAGTTTTCATTTTTGTTGTTTTTATTGGGGGTCACACTCAGTGGTGCTCAAGGGTTATTTCTGGTTCCATAATCAGAAATTACTACTGCCTGTACATGGGGAGCATATGGGATACTGAGGATTGAACCTGGGTCAGCTACATGCAAGGCAAGAAAGTATCTGCACTACATCCGTAGTCCGGGTTATTACTATTTATATTAACAGAAACATATATTCAATATGTGACATTTTTGGTTACAAGTGGGGGGCTAATATCTAGAATGAATACATTAATGTTTTGTAAACTTTTGTGTATAACATGTTTGCATAAAAATGCTTTTTATTATATGCTATTTCTATATCTTGTTCAGTTCCTATGATATATGAAACAGTGATTGACTGCTTAAACGTAGACCTGAAGAGTGGTCTGTTAGAGGGAAAATACATGAATCAACAGAAATTTCCTATACATTAGAAAGTAAATCTTAAAGTATAAATCAATATATGGTTTTTGCCTTAATTTTCACAGATATGGGCCTACTAATCAAACAACTTAAAAGAAAGTGACTTTTTTCCCCCCATTATGACACCAACTTGTAAAAATGTTGCTTCCCATCATACATACCCACGTCAGAAGTTTGTTTCCATGCTACCCTGAGGGTTTTTCCACTAGTGGGAAAAGTTAAGGATTTGCTGATATAGAAGTTAAGTTGTGAAGCTAAACTGGCAAGTTTATTTTCCTTACACTAGTGGATATGCCAATGTGCTGATTTAAAAATTGACTCTGGTCTCTATGCAAAGCTAGAATAGATATTAAATTATGGACAAGGTGAGAGTATATATGAAGCTGATGGATTTCATGAGGTGTGTCTTTGTGCTTTTAGGTTAAATTCTAATTATGAATAATAAAAACCATAGTCAGCTCCTGAGAACAGCATAGTTTTAAAGGCTCTGTGCCCACAGGCAAGGAAACAATATTATGTAAAGTGCTACCTAAGTAAGAAAACTCTGAATTTATAATAGAGAAATGATTAGCAATTTGTACTTTTAGAATTATAATTCAGCAGATGGCTCTAGCTATGTTGGATAATCCAATTGAACTGTTAAGATGGCCAATCCTTGAAGAATTAGATTTTCATTTATTCTATTGTACAGGATGCAAATGAATCTAATGTCTACAAGAAGTTTGATAACTAAATTCTGTGTCCTCAGGAATAGATTTTTATCACAATGGCCATTTTCTTCTAATGAATTTGGCTTCTCCAGTCTTTTCATCTTGGTCAATAAAATTTTTCCCTAGTGGCCATTTTAATCTAATGTTTTAACTTTATTATTACTCTCTCCAGAGTAAGAAAAAGCCTCTGTTCTGCCATGTGGAAATTAGCTAATTTCATTAGTCATGTTGTCCCTACCCAACCAGAACCAATGAACTGTTGGCTTCTAGAATGAGAAGACACATTGTATTGTGTGTAAACAATTTTACTCAAGTGCTTGCTCAAAAAATCGGAGACTTAGATAGCCTAGAAATATTGTGCAGTTAGCATACCTTCAGTAAATAATAACAAAAAAATGTTGGTGGGAAAGAAAAGAAACTGAAGTTTGTTTCTTTCCTTCACACTCTTGCTCTGATATTGTTCAGACACCTTTTTGTTCCATAATTATTCTATAGTAAAATGTATGATGATTTAAGAAACTGACTTTTATTGAGTATTCGCCAATATTGTAACATCACTGCATTTATTTTACATTAAAGTTTATTCTTTTTTTGATCCATAAGCATCATTATAGTTGATGAACTAGTGTAAATAGGATCTATAGAATACATAATAAAAAGAACACGTACTTTAGAGATAAAGGTAGCTTATAAGAATGAAGTATTTAGTTCCAAAAATTAGGTGCCCTTACTATTATTGTTATTATTAAGAATAATATATGAAATCTTATTAGTCATCACTCTTTTATTCATAACAATTTTCAAAACTATCATAAAATTAATATTCTCCTTATATTGTAGGATAAAATTTAAAGGACCAATATTAAATTCTATAAAATATCAATTTGACTTTTATAATCAAAAAAGCATCTTGCTGTGATAAAATTTTCTTCTTATTTATTACAATGGAATTGATTATTACTAAAAAAGTGACTTGTTAACTTTGAACTTCAGGTGAACATTTATTGCTCGAGCGGGCCCAGTAACGTCTCCATTGGAGACTTTGTTGTTACTGTGTCTGGCATATCAAATACTCTCGGTAGCTTGCCGGGCTCTCTGAGAGGGGCAGAGGAATCGAACTCAGGTCAGCCATGTTGGCTGCGTGCAAGGCAGACGCCCTACCCACTGTGCTATTGCTCCTATTAATTGAATTTGCTCATGTTCTTAACCATAACAAATATTCTCATAACAAAATATATTTTAGAGAAAGCTCTTTACTCTTAATTTTTCAAAGAGCATTCTGCTTTATGTTTATTCCATATGGATCACTCAATGGAATGTATGTGAAATGTTTCTAATAATATTAGGCAACTATAGATTTTTATGGAAATAATCATAAAGAAAAACCTTTTGTTTTAAAATATATGTATTCTAGGGCTGGAGTGATAGCATAGCGGGCAGGGTGTCTGCCTTGCACATGGCTGATCCAGGTTCGATTCCCAGCATCCTATATGGTACCCTGAACACTGCCAGGAGTAATTCCTGAGTGCAGAGCTAGGAGTAATCCCTGTGCATCGCTGGGTGTGACCCAAAAAAAAGCAAAAAAAAAATTTAAATTAAATATATGTATTCTATAAGTCACAGGAAATCATGACTTAGATGATGCTCGATCTCCATACATATTAAAATCATTAAATGAGATTAATCATAAATCCTGTTTTTCTTAGGTTTATTGTTAGTTAACATGTATATTGGAAATAAAATGTTTGCATGCCACAGACCATCATTAGATGGTGTTTTTAACCTGGAGTGGTTAAAAACCAGGTGAGTAACCTGGTTAGTCCAGGTTAGTAACAAAAATTACTAACAAGATGTATCCCTTACCTTAAACCTAGTGAAAAAAATCAAAACAAACATTAAGAAATTAGCCAATATATACATGACATTATTATAATACAAAAATCCAAAATCATCTATAAATAGCTATCTTATTTTTAATTGCAAGATTATTTTATACAAAATGTAAAGTATTCTGAATGAAAAATTGTGTGATTTAAAGTTATTGACAAAGGTAGAAGATCATGACTGTTTGTATGTAAATACTAGTTATAGTTCCCTATGTTTCAGATATTAGTTAGATTTTCATGACCGTAAGTGTATTTTTTATTTTTTTTTTTTGGTTTTTGATCGTTGGGCCATACCTGGCTATGCTCATTTTTCATTCCTTTCTCTGTTTTCAGGGAGCACTCCTGGCAGTGCTTAGAACACTGCAGGTTGTGTCATGGAACAAATACTTTACACGCTCAGCATATTACATAATACCTGTATAGTGGTCATATATTGTTATTGTCTTATATATGAGATGTTAATAAAATGAGTATATTGTTCTTTATTTTTATAAAGGTAATTGGATGAGAGGTTAATGCAATTAAGGTAATTCATGGCTTAGAAAATGTTCTCAATTGTTCTCAGATATCATATTAGAAGTTTTAAAACATTTACCTTATTAGTCAAAATTTTAGACATGTATTTATTTTTTGCTTGTTTTTCAGTCTATTAATGATACTGTTTGCTTTTAGCTACTAAGAATATCATTTAGAGTATCAGGTAAGTAGAAATGCAGGAAAGTGTAACCTCTTCTTCAAAAATTAAGAAAACTTACATAAATATGGTCTCCTTTATGCCATATATTTGTTATTTCAGGATTTTATTTAGTCTATTTAAAGTTAATCTTCTTTAAAAGCAATTATCACTTTCATTTCTTTCTTTTTTCCTAGGATGAAATGAGGAATGTATAAAAGAACAATGATACAATATTTGATGCTATTATTAGTAATTTCAGGGAAAATGTCCACACAGCTTGAACTTTGAGTGTTGTCCAGTGAATGTCATTATTGGTTTGACCTCTGCCTCATAATATTCTACTGCGTACTGAAATTTTTAATATATTTCTTCATAATTTCATGTTAAAATGATCTGTAAACAATACACACCAGCATTTCCCCTTACTACACTTATTCGCACATCTACCTACACTGCTTTCTGAACCTCTAATCAACAAGAACAAGCTGCAGAAAATGGCGACCATAATATTGGTCTTTTCCTCTCCTCCTCTCCTCCACTCTCCCCTCCCCTCTCCTCCCCTCCCCTCCCCTCCCTTTCCATCTCCTCTCCTCTCCTCTCCTCTCCTCTCCTCTCCTCTCCTCTCCTCTCCTCTCCTCTCCTCTCCTCTCCTCTCCTCTCTTCTCTTCTTCTCTCCCCTGCCCACCTCTCCCCTCCCCTCCTCTCAACTCCCCACCCCATCACTCCCTTCCCCTCCCCTTCCCTCTGTTCTCTCCTCTCCTCTTCCTTGCTTTATCTTGTCTTTCTTTTACTCTCTTTTTATTTCTCCTTTCCTTTCTCCTCCCCTCCTCTCCCCCCCTCTTCTCATCTCTTCCCCTTCTGTTCTCTCATTTCAGTTCTCTCCTCTCTCCTTCTCTACTCTCCTTTCTTTTCCCCGTAAATATTTTTTATCTTCTACAGTGATATTCTAAGATTAATTAAAGGCAAAATGAAAAGTTATTATGCTGGTGAAGTTATATGTAAGAACGAGACTATTGGTTTTATTCTTAAGTCTATTTAGAAATTTTTTATTATTTAAATTTTAATTATTTTAGCTTTTAATACATAAAGAATTAGGACCGAACTTACATGTCCACATATTTAAAAATGTGCCTAGAATCCAAAAATGTACTAACACAAGTAATGTTTGAAATATGCCTTACTGGAGGCCAGAGCGAAAGCATAGCAGGTAGGGCATTTGCCTTGCACGAAGCCAACCTGGGTTCGATCCCGGGCATCCCATGTGGTCCCCCAAACACCGCCAAGAGTAATTCCTGAGTGCAGAGCCAGAAATAACCCCTGAGAATGGCTGAGTGTGACACAAAAAGAAATAAAAATGAAATATGCCTATCCTTACAACAACCTTTACACACTTCCCTCTTGTTGTTGGGGGAAGATGCTCGATGGTGGGGTGGGTGCTTGAATATTATCTGTAATAAACTATTATGAACTGCTTTATGAAAATAAAATGTATAAAAATCGCAAAAAATATGCCTATCCTGCAAAATTCAATGTTTTCATATTAACAAGAATGCAGTACATTAAGTCAGATTATGATAAACTTGGTATTTTCTCAATTTCATCTATAACTTCTTCAGATGTATTTAATTTTATAACGCTTCTATTTCTTGGCAGTGTATGCAAAGGCAAATATAATCTCATTAGAGTCCTCAAAGTTTAAGAAGGTAAAATGTAATTTGACATTTTCCATCGTCAACAGGACTCAAAGAAATGGATACAGTCCAACAAGAGATTTATACCCCTCCCCTGAATTTTCAGTGAACACTGAGAACACATGACAGAAGCCATTGCACTATCTAAGAGTACTGATACCTGGGGGAAAAATTAAAGACATGTATACTAACAATTTAGGTGCTTTAAATTGCCTTTAGTAACTGTAGCACATTTCATATGGTATTCCTTAAAGCAAAGTAATACATAAATATATCAAAGATAAAATCTCATCTTTGTAGTTAGTCAAAACAAAATAGCAACTCGTGTTGGCAAGAAGTTAGACAGTTTCCAAGAAGAAATGTTAATATATTCAAATATATTCAGGTTTTCTTAATAGCAGTATATTTGTCTATTTCACTACAGAGATGAATTCAAATAACAAAATTCCCTATCTTACTTAAAGTTTGATTCAATTTGTCATTGTATAAATCTATCTTGTTTAAATTTTATAGCCTATTCTTAATACAAGGTACAAATAAAATATATATGATATAAAGCTACAAATATAACATGTATATATGATATAATATATATCTTCAACTACTTAGATTTTCCAAAGTACTCAATTTGCAAAGAGCAAAAAATAAATGTGTCATCAGTCTTGAGTTTTTCTTCTATTCTCTTTTTATATACTTCAAATATGAAGTATTTTACACTTTTGAAAACTAAAATATATTTATATTTAGGATAAAATCCATTATGTAATTTTACAATATTAAATAGGAATTTAAATTCAGAAAATTCAAATATTTATAACTACTTCTAATAGCTTATAGTAGAAGCAAATTTTAATTTTAAAAAATGTTGCTTGTTTACAATACATACCTGTACTCTTCTACCACTAACACTGTTCTTTATATTAATTTGGCATTTAGTTTTATTCTAAATTCAAATATCTCATAGTAATTTGATCTTTCTCATTTAGCTTAAATATACAAAGGAATAAATAATAAATTAATTTAAATAATATTTATCGCTTTCCATAAAGCACACATGTTGATTATTCTCACACTAGTGTAGATTTTATTGAGATTTTTATGTAGGTTTATTGAGATGTTTATTATATGCTATTCAGTTTGGCATTTAGAATTACATATGATCATATTACAATAAATACATGAAAAATTCTTAGTTTGACACTTAGCTCTATATAGAAAGCTGTAGATGTGCATATATAATATAAACATATATAAATAATTGATGCTAAATTATAGCCAAATAGGAATACGTTCGTACAATGTGTGATATCTTGTTAACATAAACATACTTAAATAAGTCACTTGAGATAAATATATACACATGCATATTTAAGTATTATTGTATTCTTTGATAAATATACATATTTTAAATGGTTAAATATCGACATTCTGCAATTGAATAGCTTTTCTGGAAGAAGATGTTTGCATTCATTAAGAGCATTTCTTCAACTTAAACTACCAAATTACTTGTCACAAATCATGTTTTTTTTTTCTCCTGTACCTCTGAGTGGATTTTGAAGAGCAAAACAAAAATTTTTACATTATCAAATTGTCATATGTTTTCAGTGTAGCACTGTAGCACTGTTCTCCCATTGCTCATCAATTTGCTGGAGCAGGCCCAGTAACATCTCCATTTTGATACTTGTTGTTACTGTGTTAGGCATATTGAAAACATCACAGGTAGCTTGCTAGGTTTTTCCCTGCAGGTGAGATACTGTCAGTGTAATATTAATAATTTTCAATAAATATGATTTCCAAGATTATTTTTGAATTACATCAATAATTGCAATAAATAATTTAAACATATATAGTGATTGACAAATAATACTCATCAATATGCCATAACTTTATGCCATAACATTAGCAATTTATCTTTGTACTAACTTAATAAATTAAAATTTCAATCTACTTCATTAGTTTTTTTAACTACCACAGTATAAAATATGTTCATCTATACCATTCTAACTATTGAGTAGAACAGCTTGATATTATCAAATTTTAGAGTAAAATTAAATCTGTATTTCTGTATTTTTATTCTCTATATCTAAACCTATGTGAAGTGATATTATTATTGATCCAAGCTGTCTTTTAGTTCTACCATGATCATCTTCGTTTTTCTTTTGATTGTCTGTTTTGGAGAAGGATTGTCATCCAGCTTTGGGAGTAGCAGTGGATGACAGCAGGTAACTGACAGTCTCTGTACTTGCAGGATCTTAGATTTTCTGTGCCAGCCTTTGAATGGAAATCCAGGTACAAGTCAGTGACTAAACTTAGTAAATTTACTGAGGCTAGTTACCTTTAGAGATGTCTAATCTTGACATCTGTAGTATGAAATATTTTTTTAGTGCTTTTTTATTCTATTAATTTAATTTTTATTAGTGAAACACCATGGGGTACAGTTGTAGACTTACAAACTTTCATGCTTGGGTTTCAGTTATACAATGATCGAGTACCCATTCCTCCACCAGTGCCCATTCTCCACCATCAATAATCCCAGTAACCCGGCCACCCCCTAATGCCCTCACCTCCCCCCTCGCCCTACCTCTGTGGCAGGGCATTCCTTTGTGCTCTCTCTTTCCTTTAGGGTGTTGTGACTTGCAATAGAGGTATTGAGTGACACCCAGGATGGGAGATGCGTGCTGAATGTAGACTATAGACCAAATATGATGGAAATATATATATTTTTAAATTCCTTATCATGGTAGCTAATTTATCAGTTCTGCATAGTCTTCAATTCTACCTGCACATCTGTTTCTGTTGTCTATTTCTCTTAATGGATTTTAGATCTGCTCAATTTACAATAATCTTTCTGAATGTAGAAGTTTCTTTGAGACAGATTGAACTGAAGTCATCTACTTTTTTTAAATTTGCTTTTAGGTCACTTCTGGCAGTGCTCAGGTACTGGCCCTGTGTTCAGGAATTGCTCCTGGCAGGGATTGGGAGTCCATGTGTCCTGGGGATTAAAGCCTTCTTGGACACCTGGAATGCAAGTTTCTATCTGGGGTGATCTCTTTCAGCCCTAACAATTTTTTATGTGTTTTGTTATAATTATAGTCCTAATTTGTCTGTACTCCTCCAATGTAAGGTTTTACAAGTTTGCTTTTAATTTGGAGATATGTGTGACAAAATCTGGAGCGATAGCACAGCGGTAGTGCGTTTGCCTTGCACTCAGCCAACATGGCACACATGAGTTGGATTCCTCAGCCCCTCTCGGAGAGCTCGGCAAGCTACCGAGAGTATCTCGCCCGCACGGCAGAGCCTGGCAAGCTACCCGTGACGTTTTTCGATATGCCAAACACAGCAACAACAAGTCTCATGATGGAGACGTTACTGGGCCCGCTCCAGCAAATCGATGAACAATGGGAGAACCATAGACCGTGGACTGCAGATATGTTTGATCCCTAGCATGACAAAGGGTCCCCCATGCTTTCCAAAAGTGATCCCTGAGTGCAGAGTCAAGAGTAAGTACTGAGCATCAACAGGTGTGAATCCCAAGCAAACAAAATTTTAAGTAATATGAAAATATTTTATTTATGAATAACTAAAGAGTAGCTTAAATCATATCATGCAATGCAATTATAGCTTTGTAAGATTCTATCTGTGCTACATGTATATAATGAAATACATTTATTTTTAAAATAAGAGAATTTTTGAATTTGAAAGATAAAAATATTTAAAAATAATTTAACCTTTTGTGCCTGAGAAATATTACAATGCTTTAGGCATTTGCCTTGCTTAAGGCTTCATTCTAGATCCATACATAGTCCCCTGAGCATCTCCAGGGATGATCCCTGAGCAAAGACTCAAGAGTGAGCTCTGAGCACTACCAGGTGCTCCCCACAAAAACAAAAAAAAAATCAATCTCAAAACAAAACTGTGCTTCTTATTATTTTCTTGAATTTTTTCTTCTGTGTTATAGTATTCAATGGGACTGGAGCAATAGCACAGCAGGTAGGGCATTTGCCTTGCACTTGGCCAACCAAGCCGATCCGAGTACGACTCCTCCGCCCCTCTTGGAGATCCTGGCAAGCTACCAAGAGTACTTCGCTCACACAGCAAAGCCTGGCAGTCTACCCATGACGTATTCAATATGTCAAATAGTAACAACAACTCTCACAATGGAGACGTTATTGGGCTCGGTCGAGCAAATTGATGAACAACGAGAGGACAGTGCTACAGAGGACAGTGCTACAGTGTGTCATATTATTCAATAGCATTACTGTTGATTGTGCCTACTATGTCTATTATGACTATTATGCTATTTTTCATATCATTAGTTATGCTTATAATGCTATTGTGCAATAGCAACCAAAGTCTGTAAATATCCCCCAGACATTATACCTATTTTTGATCCCCATACAAATCTTGACATTTAAGTTACCAATTCTGTTGCCAATATTTCAGGGTTGATTTACATTGGGGATTATCCATTAAGTCTTTCCCTTGTTTATGAATACTCTACATATGAGTGAGATCATCCAGTATTTGTCTTCCTGTTTCTTACTTCACTTGGCTTGAAGCCTAACAGCTCCATCCAAATTGAAGTCAAATGTAAGACTTTCTTTCTAATTTGTGCTTGTGGTTAAATTGAAATGGTTGCCAAGAGAATGAAATAATTTCTGCGTTTTGATCTACCTCCAATTTATTTAATGAGCACGTTTTATTTAAAAAATTTATTTTGCTAGAGCAAGTTGATTTGTAATTTACTGCATTTTTTATAGGACTTTGACTGAAAATGTAAAGTACAACATATGAATTTGATTTATTTACATATTAAGGAAATATTACACTGATTACAGATATTGGTTTATATTTTTATATTGCTAACAAAGTACCTGATTATTTATTGTGATCATATAACACATAATTTATCAATTTCAATGACATTATTGAACTACTCAAAAAGAGATTAACGCAGATATGATTTTCTTGTTTTAAGTCTGAGTTTAGGTAATATGGTAAAAGTTGCTTAGGTATCTAAGAATATTTGTTACGCTATTGTAGGCATTCATAATTAATGTTCAGTTATGTCATTAAGAAGAAGAAAATTGTATTTTAACTGGTAGCAGTTAATCATTCCAGAAATTAATTGCTATGTATATAGATATCTCTCTAAATATATATTGAATTTACATATATGTGTGGGTTAGAGCGTTAGCACAGCAGGTAAGGCATTTGCCTTGCATGCAGGTGACCCAGGTTCAATTCCTCCATTCCTCTTGGTGTGCCAGGCAAGCTACCAAGAGTATCTCTTCCGCAAGTTCCCTGAGACGTATTCGATATGCCAAAAACAGTAACAACAAGTCTCACAGTTTGTTGTGAGACATTACTGGTGCCCACTCGAGCAAATCGATGAACAACGGGGAAACAATGCTACAGTGCTATATACATCTGTGTGTAGGTTTAAAAAATCCGGAGTTCCAAGATCCGTCGACGATCAAGAATCAGGGACGCTGTCTCATTTGCCAAGGTGTCGAAAATCAGATGGGCTGGTCACTAAATGAGATTTAAAGATGACCGCTGGACTAGAGCTGTTACTGACTGGATTCCACAGGATGTCAAAAGACCTCATGGCCGCCCACCTACCAGATGGTCAGACTTCTTAGTCAAGATCATGAATGATCAGTTTGAGGCTCTTCATGTTCCCAGAGCGAACAGATGCCATTGGGCTACACTAGCACGCGACAGGGACAAATGGAGACGTTACTGGTGCCCGCTCTAACAAATCGAAGACTAACAGGAAGTTAAGTGATAAGTGAAGTAGGTTTATTTGGGTTACTGAGACACAATAGAAATCTGTTCTACAAAAGTCTGGAAGCTGTAAGTGGACCGGTTTCATACTTCTGGTTGCCTAACTTCCTTCCCTTCTTCCATCCTTCCTCCCTTCTTCCCTTCTTTTTCAGCATTTATTTTTTTCCATTTTCTTTCATATTTCCTCCGTTGTTAAAGTATAAGAAATAATTCAAGTATCACTTTCTTTTAAGTTCAACTTCTTTTATATTTGTTAGGTAGAACTTTTACTAAGATAAATGCAGATAGCTTTTTCATATTATTTTTGTCAGCTATTTATAATTTTGTTGTTGTATTTAACATTAAATTTATAACATTTTATAGGAATCATTTTTAAATAATTACAGACACTGCACACTAAATTTGACAGTCTTTCTTCCAATCCCTATTGCTGTTCAAAATGTTGCTTTACTTTATATTTTAAACATTAAAATTAAAGCCTAGATAGAATTCAGGGGAAATCACAAGCTGAAGGAGGACTTGGTGAGTTCCTGCTCAGCATGATCAGTTACCTGCTGATCCTCTGAACTTGCCATCAGGAGGCATCTACTTCTTTACCCTTGATCAGTTCAGCCTGGGAATTTACCCCTGCCTCCCTTTCTATCAGGGGAACCTTAAAATATAACAGTTTTTAACTCTTTCTACTCCAGAAAGAGATAAGATAGAGAATGGATGAAAGCAGAAAAATAAAATACGACCAGAGGTCTATTCAATCTGGATATCCCAATAATTGACTGGCTCTTTCCCCCCCAAAAATCCTTATAACATCATAATAAGGTATAAACTTCTTATTATCTGCTTGGGATTTTAAATTTCTTATATTTTCCTTCAGACAAATAAAAAACATCTTTTCTTCTTTGTATAGAATTTTTTTTTAACTGCCATTCTTACATGAGTGGATAATATGTTGCACAAATGTTACCCTCTCCCCAATTATATATAGGTGTTGGGGTTGAGTTTAATTAAAGAATGTATAAGTGAAATTGGTTAATACTTAGGATCCATAAAATTATTGCTATTTTTTCCTTTTCAAAAAAAAATTATACACTTTGAGGAGAGATGAACTAATAAAATAAAGTTGAATAGAGAGGTGCCTGGCTGAAAAATCTAGTTTCCAGAGAACAGCCACAGAGATTGTGTAGAATGGTTAGAAATTGTTTTGTTCTACATTGTACTTTATTATCTCTGACATAGCATTAATGCTATTTCATTAAAGCTAATTATATATTTTATATTATCTATATTAAAATATAGAAAATCTATTAGAACTATACTAGAAAGTCTATTATAACTGTTTATTTGCTACTTTATCTCAATAGTCTGACACTTTATGGTTGATTAGAATAAATGTTGAATGAATAATTTTCATAAATGTTTCATGTTGCTTTTAATCACATTATAGCTATGGAATATTGCATATGTTGAATCTGAAAAAAAATACAAACACAATGTTTTCTCTGCAATGAAAGAGTTTAGTATTGTATAAACACAAAAGGACAGCAGTGGTTATATCTCTCCCGCCGCCCACATTCGTTAGTCTCACCACGGGGAGGTCAATGGCGATGGGCAGGAGGAGGAAGGAAACGAGAGCCAGACTGGTCGGTGTCAGTTGCAGTTTATTCCAATCCTCTCTCCATTCACTCCCGTCTCTCTCCTCTTCTTCCCCCCAACCCACTCTTACAGTCTAATTATATCCTCCAGCGTGAGGGGTTGGGGTAATAATTACACATAGGTGTGGTCACAATCAATAGGGGTAAAGTTTGGGGAAAGCCATTTCTAGGACAGATTCTCATTAGGCAGTTTGACCCACACTAAAACAGTGTGACCCACACTAAAACAGTATCCTAGTGCCCCTGGTTATGTGTCTCCACTCCTTGTCCAACAAACATATAAGCATACATAATATTAATCATTTTTATGGACACAGTGAGAAATACATTAAGCTTATAGAATTCCCCTCCTAGGGCCATCTCAATCTCAAACTACAGTGCTCAAGCCAGATAGTCTTATCTATACCTAGGAGAGTTCTAGTCCCGTCATTACTTTTGGATCATTTGTCAATGATCAAGCTCTTAACTTATAGTTAAGAATCGTGGCACTTTGGCCTGGTCCATTTTGATGCTAGGATAGCTCACAACTTGCCCTGGGTCCATTCAGTCCCTTGTCAGGACCCTACTTTCTGGGTTTTAGGGAACTAAGGGCAACTAAGTCTTAAATTGAGAAAGCAGATGCCCGGGGAATGAATAATATTCAAAGCCAATTAAATCCCAAGTTACAAAAGCATAATATTACTTTCTTGTTTCTATACAAAAGGACATTACCTTAAACTATTCAAAAGACACAAGGAGAGGAGAAGGCAATATTAACTTACAATACAAGTTCAGTGTCCTAGAAGGATCTGACCTTACAAATTAACAGATTCTCTTTAGTGGGGAAAGCTGATTAACTGGTTGGGGAAGAGAGAATAGAAAAGAGGTAACAGATAAACAAAGCAATGGGAGTGACTCGGGGGCATTGCGATGGGTGTGACTCAATGAACCTAAGCTCCTTGTGGCAAGGGGAAAAGGACAAACCAATGTTAGGCTTAAAATATTTGAAACTATATTCCAATATCTCCCCCTTTTCTGTTTACAAAACGCCAAAGATCATAATAGTTCTGATGGGTTATGGACTCAGTATTGGCTAGTCTTTTTTGAAAGAGGCAGGTTCCTATAACCAATAGAATGAACATGATTAATAATGCCGTATCAGTACTACCGTAGTGTGAGTAATGGTTTGCTACCGTGACCTCGGGTCAAGGCCCTGTAATGCATCCACAATAGCCTGGGCTAAGTTTTCATACTGAACTCCTGGGGGTTTATCTTTAAACACTCAAACAGTCTCATTCTGAAGAGTGAGAGTATCTAAAGACATACTCCCCTTCAGGTCTTGCAAATGGTATCTAATTGTGTCCCAAGTATGAGCAGACCCATTAAATCTATAGGGGGTGACAGAAAGAAGAGCTATTCCAGTCACAAAACAGTCTCTTTAGTTGCTCTAAGATATCAACCCACCCCTGGACCCAAAGTAGTGCTTGCTGTAAAGTGTTCAGTTGTTGCTCTACATCATGACTGATGGTAGCCTGCATTTTCCAGAGGTGGTGAGAGTCATTATGCCATGTTTTGATGAAATCATGCGTCTGCATTGAGGTCTGAAGAGCTGTTCCTGAAACAGCAGTGGTTGATCACAGCAATGTGTCCCAGGATAGCTACAATCAGGAGTCCAAGGAATCATCGGGAACACAGGAGCAGTCATGTCACAACTTAGTCAGGATTCCTTCAGCGTGGTAGCGTTGCCTTTCTCTTGTCAGGTTCACTGGTAGCCATATATGTGATCTGGCCTTTAATAAAAGTTTACTGTGGGAAGAATCTTGGACTGAGTGGAAAGAATTGAGACAAGTAAATAATGCACAATCACAAAAAGAAAACTTTTTTTTGACAGAATCAAAAGAAAGAGTGTCTCGAGCAAACATATAAGGATGCTTGACACATGCTTGCATGTAGAAAGGAGTTATAACTGATATAATAAGTAAAATTGAGCTATTTAGAGCCACGCATATATCTATCCCAATAGTTGCCAGGTCTTAGGGCTGCAGCCACCTTCCATAGGTCAGTATGTTCTGGAAAGAGTGTTCCATTATGCATATCTAGAGGCAGGGGGAGGTTGTATACCCCATCGTGACATTCCAGCAGTTTGTGGGTCTGGATATGAAAGTTTGGAAGAGAGCTAAAATGAGAAGTGGTGTGCCACTTGGCTGCAGGGAGAAAATGACATTTAGCATAATCTGAATCATCAGCACCATCAGGGACCAACTTGCCTTTAGGTCCCCAGTCTCTCAACTCACAATCATCACGATGAGATAGTATGCCTAGGGGGGACCGGCATTCTGTCCACTCCCTGGGCGAATATTTCCAATCTTTTGTAGAGATAGATTGACAAAGTGGTGTGGAAGGTTGACCTAGAGCGGATTAGTTAGTAGGTGTCACATCAGTGGAAAGGAAACATGTAAAAGAAAAATCCCTTTGCCAGTGATCAGAGGTAGTATGCATGGGGGGCTTGGTATGAATCCAAGTCTGAGGGTGAAGAGAAAGACATGGAGGCACTCCAATGCAAATAGGATCTAGTGAGTGTCCTAGAGAAAAGTTAAAAGGTGTTCCTTCTTCATTCGGTAACTGAGGCATCTGTGAATCCCAAGGAGAGGGTTGTTAGTCCAAACACGGGGTCTTATCATGGTCTAATCCATAACCTATAAAAAGTAGGGGGTGAGGAATGTAAATCCAACAGACAGATTTAGCTTCACTTTCCACCAGGACTGCAGAACAAGACTGCCATTATAACAAAAAATAGGTTTTTAAGGGTAAAGAGGGTGTAGAGGGTTCTGAGGACAGCTTCTTTTCAAATCTGATCCTTGGTGTGACCCCATAATATATTATAAGGGCTAGGGCCTTTGTCTGTTTTTTTTTTTTTTCTGCTGACCTGTAGGGATCACATTTCCTTCGGCAGATCTTGTCATTGGAAGTTCCTCTGGTTTCTCCGATTTTCAGCCAGGCCAGGTTTGGCGATGGCTTGGAGTTGGGCTTTTGACGGTTGTGGAGTCTCTGATGGTCTGAGGGCCACATCAGGTGGGTGAATTCGACTCCAGATGAGATGCAACAGAGACCCATAGTTTCTTAGTTGGATTATCGTCTGTTGAAACAAAAGCATAGCCTTTTCCTCGAATGAGAAGTTTCCCTGCTACCCATTCTTTGTCAATTTTAATCCGAATAGGAGAATTAATTGTTTCCTGAGCTTGTGCATCTTCTTGGAAATGCCTTTCAGCAGCTGTATGTGGCTCTTCTTGAGGTAAATTTAAAAAATTTAGAGTAAACAATGTCAACGACAAGGAGTCAAATGGTGGCATATCTCCCCCCCTTTTTTTTTTAATAATCACGTTTTGAGGGTACTATGAGAGTGCTCAACAATCCTTGTACCTGTGGGTTATAAGGAATTCCAGTAATGTGTTTAAATTGCCATTCATCATAGAAGTTTTAAAAGCTTTACTACTATATGCTGGGTCATTGTCAGTTTTGATAGCAGAGAGAACACCCATGACAGAAAAGCATTGTAGCAGAAAAGAGCAAACCACTTTGGTTCTCTCAGAAGATGTGGGAAATGGCCCATAGGAAGCAAGAACAAGTATCTATAGCTACATGGAGAAAAGTTTTCTTAGGAAAGCACATGACATGGGTAATATCCATTTGCCATAATTAATTGGTTTGCAGGCCTCGGGGATTAGCTCCAGCCACATGGGGGTGCAGTGTAAAGGGGCACAGATAGAGCAAGCACAGACAATATGCCTGGATTCTTGCATAGGGATAAGATGGTGAATATGAAGGTGGAGGGAGTTCATGTGTAAGGCCTGGTGCTCTTCTGCAGCAGAGGTAAAAATTGGCGCCATCAAGAGATCAGCAGCTTCATTTCCCCAAGTCATAGGTCCTGGAAGACCAGAATGAAATCTGATATGAGTAATAAAAATGGGTTCAGAGCACTTTCGTAAAAGAGCCTGTAGCTGCTGAAGCAGTTGTTGAACTATAGGATTTGGGGCATTTAGAGGCGCTGTCACAATGCCTGGGAAGAGGCCAACAACATAAGCTGAGTCTGAGCGATATTTGCCGGCCCTGGCACATGGGAGAGTAGGTAAACCAAAGTGGCAAATTCCACCTGCTGGGCAGAGGTATAGTTAGTGTTCACTCTTGTAGTTAGGGAGGGTCCAGAAATTCCACCTTTCCCTGAGGCAGAGTCATCAATGTAGTATACCAGAGCATTAAGAATGGGGGAGGTGCAAATGATTGAGGGAAAGACAAATGGAGTTCATTCGGAAAAAAATCCCAAGTTTTTCCTGCTGGATAATGGGAGGAAAGTTCTCCAGAAAAATCAGCTAAAGCTCTTTGCAAAACATCACTGAGGGGCAGAACTGAGGCGCTCTCCTTCCCTGAGACAGGGAGGACAATGATATGAGGGTCAAATCCAAGCATAGCAAGGGCTGTCAGTCTTCCTTTAATTACAAGTTTAGCCATTAACTGGAGATAAGGCACCAGAGTATAAAATTCCTTATTATGCAGATAGAGTCATTCAGTCCCAGTCCGCCTGAAAGAAAGCTTGAGAGCACAACAGTGGGCCACTGGGGGGTATCAAAAAGCAGAAGTCATAATTTCTCTCTGGAGCAAACCTAAAAAGATGGGATTTCTGGAGCTGATCTAGGAAAAATTCTAACTCTCTCTTGGCCTCAGGGGTAAACTGCCTCCAACTGTTGAAGGCAGGGTTAACTTCAAGGGTCAGAAATAGATTACAGAGGTCTGAGTTGGGAATGCTGAGGGAGAGGTGGACCCAGTTAATGTTCCCCAGCAGTTTTTGAAAGTCATTGAGAGTTTTAAGCTTATCATGTCAACACAGTATGGTAACAGGAACACACACACAGATAGATAGATAGATAGATAGATAGATAGATAGATAGATAATAGATAGATAGATAGATAGATAGATACATATAGCACCATAGCACTGTCCTCCCATTGTTCATCCATTTGCTTGAGTGGGCCCAGTAACGTCTCCCTCGTGAGACTTGTTGTTACTGTGTTTGGCATATTGTATACGTCATGGGTAGCTTGCCAGGCTTTGCCATGCGGGCGAGATACTCTCGGTAGCGTGCCGGGCTCTCCGAGAGGGGCAGAGGACTTGAACCCGACTCGGTCAGGCCGGCCACGCACAAGGCAAACAACCTACCATTGTGCTATCACTCCAGCCCAGCATATATATATATATATATATATATATATATATATATATATATATATATGTATATATATACACATATATATATTTAGACAGTAAATGAAGGATATATATTTTTTTTAATAACAGGAATTGAGTTCATTGTGTAAATGCAGTCTAGTTAGTCAAATGCCTTAATGAGTATACAAAAGTTTCCACAACAATGGCTATATGTATAGCTAGCTCAGTTTTAATGACTGTCTGTCACTTGGGCAATTTGTTGTTTATAGCTCTGTCTCTTGGTCTTCTAAAACTACTTTGTTTTGAGACACTCCTTCACACTTTGCTGCACAGACACATAAGTATGGGCTTCACTGATATTGACAACTCTATCTTAGTGATTCAAATAGTGCTTCAAACACATCCTTGAAGTATTTCTTATAACCATCTGTTGTGCTACAGTATTTTTTTAATAGTTCTTCACATAAAAGTTTGGAATCTTATATTACTCACATGAATAGCTTTTCAGGACAAGATGAATAAAAATAATTTATGTTCAGGATTTTTTTCTTTTTCCATTTTTTATAATTTTATTTATTGAATTACCGTGAGAGCAGTTACAAAGCTTTTGGGTCTAAGTTTCAGTCATACAATGAAACACCCATACTTTCACCAGTGCCCATTCTCCACCACCAAAAATCCCAGTATACCCCCATCCCACACCCTCCCCCTGCCTGTGGGGCAGATGATTTCTACATTACTCTCTCTCTACTTGATCACATTCACTATTTCGATACCAGACCCACCATTATTTAAGATTTTACCCCAACACTCAGATCTGCTGAAAAGGCAACAATAGACAATTAGTGTTCTATTGCTGGTTATGAATAACATATGATGTCGTGTGGCTGCAGTAGGGCCATGTGGTTTTGAAGTTCTGAAATTTTAACACTTAAATCTGGAGGGATTTCTGCCAAAAGCCACTGGGTTTAGAGATCTGCTCCTGAGTCTCTGGGATCATGGCCGTTGAGCAGCTTGATGAGGAGCCAAAGAGGCCATTTGTGGGCGATGACTTGGGGTCTCATTGGGGTGGGGAAGACAGGCCCGGCTCCACCTCCCCCCCCATCCCGTGAGACCCAATAAGTTTCGTCACTGCAGGCCCAAACCTGACTGTCCAATGGCCTCTGGAGGATGACAGCCACCAAGTCACCAAGAGGGAGCAGGCAGAGGGACAGCACCCATTCCCCCCTGGGGTGGCCCGGTGACAGTAACCTACTGCGGGGTCCGGACACATTTCTGACAAAAGCTGCTGGGTTTCCAGATCTGTTTCTGAGTCTCTGGGATCAAGGCCGTTGAGCAGCTTGATGAGGAGCCAGAGAGGCCATTTGTGGGCGATGACTTGGGGTCTCGTTAGCATGGGGAGGACAGGCCCGGCTCCACCTCCCCCACCCCATCCCGTGAGACCCAACAAGTTTCATCACTGCAGACCCAAGCCTGACTGACCAATGACCTCTGGAGGATGACAGCCACCAAGTCACCAAGAGGGAGCAGGCAGAGGGACAGCACCCATTCCCCCCTGGGGTGGCCCGGCAACAGTAACATACTGTGGAGTCTGGATGCATTTCTGCCAAATGCCACTGGGTTTTGAGATTTGTTTCTGAGTCTCTGGGATCATGGCCATTAAGCAGCTTCATCAGGAGCCAGAGAGGCCATTCGTGGGTGATGACTTGGGGTCTCGTTGGGGTGGGGAGGACAAGCCCGGCTCCACCCTCATCCCGTGAGGCCCTGTGTGTCTCGTCACTGAGGGCCCAAATGTGACTATCCAGTGGCCTCAGACAGATGGCGGCCACAGGGCCGCCAGGGGGAGTAGGCCAAGGCACGAAACCTATTCCCACCTGGGTTGGCCCAGCACCGGTAGCCTACTGCAGAGACCAGACGCATTTCTACCTAAAGCCACTGGGTTCTGAGATTCATTTCTGAGTCTCTGGGATCATGTCCATTAAGCAGTTCAGTCAGGAACCAAAGAGGCCTTACCTCCAATTATATAGCTGAGCCAGAGGTGGTTTGTGGGTGTGTTTCCCACATACCTAACTTTTGGCCGTTTACTTTCTTGGTAAACTTTGCCCCAAGTTTTTGGGGTCTGGCCAAAGGCATAGCAGCAATTTTGGGGTATCTGGAAGTCTGAAGGCGCCATGAGGCTGCTGATGTGCTCACCTCACAGGTACAGATTGACCTGCTGGCGGCACCATACCCCCGTATGTTCAGGATTTTTAAGTATCTAATATATGCTTTGAAACTTTATATTTCAGAAAAATGTTGCTTCTTAATAATTTTTTTTATTATTAGAGTTTATTAATTCCTGATTATAGCATTATTAAAGGACAGAAAGTGTTTTTTGGTGAATCACTAACATAATTATTATCATCATTTATATGTAAGTTTTATTTTTAATTGACAACTGAAGACTTTTTAGATTACATTGCTTACTCAATGTAATTTAGTATAAAAGAATATTTCTGAGACTAGAACTCATTTTTTACATTAATTTTTACTAAGACAAGTTACTTATCCATAGATATAAAAGCAGATATACACATCATTACTGAACTAATAGTAAATTCATTAATACAATATCAATTTTGAATAAATTGGCTGGAGCAATAGCACAGCGGGTAGGGCGTTCGCCTTACAAGCGGCCAACATGGCCGACCCGAGTTCGATTCCTCCGCCCCTCTCGGAGAGCCCGGCAAGCTACCGAGAGTATTCGATATGCCAGACACAGTAACAACAAAGTCTCCAATGGAGACGTTACTGGGCCCGCTCGAGCAAATCGACGATCAACGGGAGGGCCATCTTATTAAAAATAAGGGTTTTTCATGATTTGTTCTCAATAATAATTTAGAATTGTTTTTATTTTAGAAATAAACACATTGATGAATGAATAATGAATTTACTGAAGTTAAGATTGTGGCATGTGAAAACAATACATATTATGTTAAGACTCTCCCAATATAACAAAATGTATATAGCAATGTTTTCAATATACCTAAATGTCCTCTCATAATCTTCAGAATTTGGGCTTATAATGGTTATTCTATTGTATATGACTATTTATTTACAGATAAGGAAATTATCCAGGTAGGCTTCTATACATTATATGAGACCATAGACTCAGGGATCCTTATCTTGCTGGTGGTAAAATGAATAGTCAGATAACATAGAAGTGTATAAATAATGTACATACTATCATTGCCTGAAGGTAGAATGGATCTTTTGGCTTGCTGTCTTTGCAAGCAGATTATAGCAAAAAAAGATAATGAACACCTCTGAATAAATGAGATCTAATTTCATCACAGTCTCTGATAGAGCTTTTTCCCCTAAAAACAATGTGGGTAATGTTTATAAAAATGTAATTAAAATTAAGCAATAACTCTACTCACTTCATCCAATGGCTTCTTCTTACTAAGAATGCAATTTCAAACTTCCTACACTCGGCTCAACACCATCCTTTTCTGATTTCTTCTTATCTCTATGACTATCACAGGGATATTTCTTGCTAGATACTATAGGCACTTGGTTTTTCTTCAATGCCTTTTTTTTGCCTTATATTTTTTTTCACAGTTTCTTGGCATTTTTCCATTCCTTTCTCTACAATGCTGCACTACCCTCATGCAATACAAGTCTCTGAATACTCAGAACTAAAGAGGAAAATTCATGACCATATAGTCATGAATTTTATACATCATTTATATATGTCATTTATAACCTAAGGTTGTTTATCCTTTATTGATTATAAATTAGAAAATAAAGTTAATAATGATTTAATAAACAGTTCTTAATAGTTTATTAACTTCTATGACTGATGTCCCATATAGTATAAACATAAGTAGAGCACTTTATTTTTTTTTTTTAGGGTTTTTTTTTTATTTTTTCCCTTTATTTTTTTTTATTTATTTATTTTTTTTACAGTTGTAGATTTACAATTTTTTGTGCTTGGGTTTCGATTATACAATGATCAGATACTCATCTCTCCACCAGTGCCCATTTTCCACCACCATGGATAATATCCCCCCACCCCCATCCCCCTATCCCCCCCTGTCTCTGTGGCAGGGCAATCCCCTGTGTTCTCTCTCTCCTTTTGGGTGTTGTGGTCTGCAAAAGAGGCACTGAGTGGCAAACATGTTCAGTCCATAGTCTACTTTCGACATGCATCTCCCCTCCTGGGAGGATCCTCCAAACATCCTTTATTTGGTGCTCCCTTCTCTATCTGAGCTGCCCTTTCCTCTAGGATGCCCGGCTGGCCAAGTAGAGCACTTTAACCCAGGTAAACTTTGTTTTATTATCACTCACCATTGTTTACCTTTCATTGTAGTTGTTTCTGATCACAAATTTAATATTATTATGTTAGATGCATAGGTGCAATAATTCAATTTTTTCTCTTATGAGTGATTTAGCTTACTGTAATTTCCCGGGACTATTTCCTCTTTTTTATGTGAGTGGAAAAACTTACCTTTCCATGGTTGAATAGTACTGCACTGTATATATGTACCACATTTATACTTGCTTTCATATTTTAGCTACTGTAAATGATGTTGCAATAAATGAGGACATACATCATTTTTTTGTCCGAGTTTTTCCATATGTTTTAGGTACTCAAAATGTGTGACTCTTGATCTTAGGACAACTCTATCTTGCATTTTTTAAAAAAATTATTTAGTCTTATTCATAATGTTTTCCAAAATAGTTGCACCAGTGTACCTTCTCTATACCCTAAATTACTTTTTCTCTAGATGTTGACATAACAAGTAGTTGTATCAGATATATAGTCTTATTTTTTTTGTCACAGATATCTCCTGATAAATGGCATGCAATGCTTTGCAGTTTTTGCTGCTTATTTTTTGTATTTATTATTTAAAATTACAATTTAGGTGAGATCAGACGATAGCACAGCGGGTAGGGCGTTCGCCTTACAAGCGGCCAACATGGCCGACCCGAGTTCGATTCCTCCGCCCCTCTCGGAGAGCCCGGCAAGCTACCGAGAGTATTCGCTATGCCAGACACAGTAACAACAAAGTCTCCAATGGAGACGTTACTGGGCCCGCTCGAGCAAATCGACGATCAACGGGAGGGCCTTTACCTTTACCTTTACCTTACAATTTAGGTAATGTGGCTGCATTTGTTTTAAAGCACAAATTATTAATGCAAAACATTTCTGCTCACTATCACACAGGTCCCTGATCCTCCACAAAGGTCCTTATGTTTCTTCTGGTCTAATCTTAATTCTCTCCATCTCCTTTCCCCCACTATTAATATTTTCTCATTTTCCTTATAGAGCTTAATGTCAGTTTAATTGAATCATTGTTGAAATACCGTTCATGTACATTGGATATTTCTGACTGAAAAATATTAATTAAAATCACCATATAAATGAAATAATTTTATATAATTTAAATATTAATATAGTGTGCTCCACAATCAAAAGTCAAAGAATGACCAAAGGGTAAAATGAAAAATGTAAGTATGTTGTCTACAAGAGAAGCAAGTAAACTCTAAAGATAAATACAAAGTGAGAGCAAGGGAATGGAAACTGATACTCTAGCCTTATGCTGGATAAAAGGTAAGAAATAGTGTTTTCAAATGATTAAAAATAGATTTCCAGTCAACATGACAAAAGGAAAAGATAATTATTATGCCATAATAAAGTTATTCCTAAAACAGGACATAAAAATTATTTCTATATATCATCCAACATAGTTGAAACATAGTTAAAACAAATGTTACAAAGTAATGGGAGACATTTACAGGAACACAAAAATAGTAGACCATTTTGGAAATATATCATCCAGATAGAAAATCACTAAGAAAACAAATGTCTTTAATTATACACTGCTTAAGATGAACTTAGTATATACTCAGAGAATATTTTATTCTAAGACATGAGAATGTGCATTATTTTCTAGTGTTCGTGGAAAGACTTCAAATTGGACACTGTTACATACAGCTATGACGTTTGAAATAGTATTAAGCTTCTTTTGGGTTCACAATGGAATGAAACTAAAAATCAATGGAAAGAAGGGCAGAAAACTATGCAACTGTTGATAATAAAAAACAGATATTGAAAACTTAAATGGGCTAGAGCAATAGCACAGCGGGTAGGGTGTTTGCCTTGCACGCAGACAACATGGCTGACCCGAGTTCGATTCCTCCGCCCCTCTCGGAGAGCCCGGCAAGCTACTGAGAGTATCTCACCCGACGCCAAAGCCTGGCAAGCTACCCGTGACTTATTCGATATGCCAAACACAGTAAAAAGTCTCACAATGGAGACATTACTGGGCCCGCTCGAGGAAATCAATGAACAACGGAGGACCGTGACCGTGAAAACTTAAATGTTATAACAGATACTGAAAAATTTTGTTTTCTTTAGGTAAAAGAAAACAATCACTGTATCACTGTATCACTGTTGTCCCACTTGTTCATCTATTTGCTCGAGTGGGTGCCAATAACATCTCTATCCATTCCCAGCCCTGAGATTTTAACATCTTTGCCTTACTCATTTTTCCCAACACTGCCATATTGGAGGCTCTTTTAGGGTCAGGGGAATGAGACCCATTATCGTTACTGTTCCTGGCATATCAAATACACAACAGGTAGCTTGCTAGGCTCTGCCATGCGGGCAGTGTACTGAGTAGCTTGCTGGCTCTCCGAGAGGGACAGAGGCTTTTGATTTATTGCCTGCTGTCTAAACCCCATCAAATATGTTGTAGTAATTATGGGAAATGGTTAGGGCGATAAGTGAAACCCTGAACACTTGTAAATGAAGAACAATGAAAAATACAGATTCCATATTCTGAGCTATCACAATATGGAATCTAATAAAAAAAAGTGTTAAGATGAAAATTTAATCAGTACTACATAAGAAACGAAACCAAAAATAAAAGAAAGGAAGAAAATGAGTTTGAGCATAAAAGTTCCAGCTGTCAAAAATGGGGAGAAGAGATGAACAGACACTTTTGTAAAACCACATATGGAGGTTCAATAAGTATATAGAAATTGTTCAACTTCACTTGGTATCAGAAAAAAAAAAACAGACAAAGAAATCCCTTCTCTATGCCCAACATTTGTTATCTGCTCTCATTAGCAACTCTCAAGATAGACTCATGCAGATTTCTAGTGAAAGGAGAATTCATTTTTATTTTTTATCTTTTTTTAAAAATATATATTTTTTAGGCTTCAGGACCACAAGCAGCAATGTTCAGGGCCTGCTTAACCTTACATCTATTCTCGGGATCACTCCTGGAACAGGTCTACTGACTATAAGGGGTTATGGGGATCGAACCTGGACCAACCAAGTGTAAGGCAAATGCCCACCCTTTGTATTGCTCTGGCCCCGTTAGTTCTTAACCTTTTAAGAAATGGCAATTTTTCCATCAGCAGGATCTCAGCTGCAGAGCAGGATTTGAAGTCTTGGTCTTATGGTTGCAGATGCTTCTGAGTGATGTGGCTTATCAGAGAAGAAGGAAGTTGGCAGAGGCTCAGCCAGCATGCTATCTCTGCTCAGATACCTGGAAATTATGCCTAGCCACAGTAACCTGATTTGGAAAGCAGCATGGGTCCTTTGCTCCCAAGAAGTAACTTGATTTTGGTATATCACCTGCATTTTTGAAATTCCAGGAGCATTACTACTTGATTAGAATTTTCTGAGTTATGCTCCCTCTCTTCTGCATATTCTATGTAGAATAGAACCACAGCAGGGGAGATTTCTCTCTCTTTTTCTCTCTCCGATAGTTTGAGGAGGAGAAGCTTTATCAACAACAATGTTAAAATTGTGGGAGTTTCAGAATAGTCACAACATCCAGCCTTTGGTAGGAAAGAGGCTGCCTTGTCTCCAGGGAACTGGTAAAGTATTAGAGGTTTTAGTTTCTCAGAGTTTAACCTTCCCCTTCCCTGATTTGGCTGCAGGTATTTCCAAGTCAGCACTAACCTTCTTAGTCTAAAAAGTTGTTGAGTTCTTTTTTCTACATTCAGTCAATACCTCAAATTTTTCACTACCCAACTTTTCAAATGCAGGTACTTAAATTGACCAGAGCACTCTAATACTAAAGAGATGCAACTAATATTAGATAGATAGTCGGTTCCCCACTAGACAATTTCCCTTATATGCTTTGTTCTTCCATGTTCTGTAAGAGAGAGGTTAGTAATTTTTTTTTCTGGAATAGGTCACTTTTGCATTTTTAAATTATGTCTACCCATCTAGCTCAAGTTTTTATTATACAATACAATTTCAAGAGCAATACCAGACTTGGACACTTATCAGCAATATTAGATAAACATAAACTTTATTTCTTTAGTTACAATAGTCCTGAATTTGTATAGCACGGATTTTTTTTAGCTAAAAAAACATATTTGCAGAATAATTAGGAATTTGAGTGGAAAAGGCTGGTTGGAATCATGTATAAAATTGATTAGATAAATAGTAGCCAGAATATCTAAATATTTCTATGGAACAGCAGAGTAGATTCTTAATACAGAAATTCAATACACAGCAGGTAGCATTATATGTTTTGAATTCACAAAAGGCAGTGGGAGACAAAATCTCCATAAGACAAACTCCAGCTTTACTAATAATGTCCTACAGTGTATTGACAAATAAATCTGTAATATATATGTTTATAAAATAGGGAAATTACATTGTTTGCAAAATGTACATTCCTTGACAGCTGAGAATCTCTCAAAAAAATAAAAGAGTTGAGTTTACTTTTTGTCTTTGTTATGTATTATGAAACACAGAAATTTATTGAAAAGACAGACACATAAATATGTTAGTAAAGAGAACGTTTATTTGAAATCAGACTCATGTAATTCCTAAATATTAATTATAGATCTAATTTCCACCTTTCAATAGGCATTTGTAGATATAAATTATTTTTTCAATAAAAATTATTAAACTTTTAAAGATAATTCCACAGATAAAATTGGGAAAGAACAAAGTTCATACAATATACTATTTGTATATGTCACTGTCACTGTCCTCCCATTGTTCATCAATTTGCTTGAACGGGCCCAGTAACATCTCCATTGTGACACTTGTTACTGTGTTTGGCATATCGAATACGTCACAGGTAGCTTGCCAGGCTTTGCTGTGCGGGCGAGATACTCTCGGTAGCTTGCCGGGCTCTCTGAGAGGGGCAGAGGAATTGAACCTGGGTCGGCCAGGTCAGCTGCGTGCAATACATACACCCTACCCACTGTGCTATTGCTCCAACCCATACTATTTGTATTTATTTGTTTATTTTGTATAATTTGTAAAAAATGATAACTTTTGTTATATATTCTATGCTAAAAGTACTAAAATAAAAATTAAAGCATTCCTCCACAACTTCAATTATTTCACTCTACCAAGGATATGTAATCACCATGTGACCTGGAATCGCACTGCTCTTCCTCACTGCCTATATTTGGTGGTCTCGGGTCGATTCCCCACCCAGGACAGCCACTGCCATGGGCAGATGATGGAGTAAATGAGGGTTGGACTGATTCGTGATCAGTTGCCATTTATTCCACTCTCCCCATGCAGCTGTTCCAATCTCACTAAGCCCCTCATTCCTATCTCCCTTGCTCATCTCTCTCCACTCCTGCTCATCTTCTTGATCTCTCTTCTAGTCTCTCACCAACTCCCCAGCATTGGAGGTAAGAACCACACACCTAGGTCAGGTAGCACAATCAACATAGCAAGGCCCTTCCTGATTGCCTGCAGCCAAGAAATCAGGCTCAAGGGCAGAAATACCACCTAGGGGTTTTTCCTCCTTTCCTTAGTCCAATAATTTAATTAACATCTTAATATCTTAATTCTATTTCTTAATATTAGTTATTTTGTATGGACACAGTAAGAGATATATTAAGCTTGTAGGGTGGCTCTCCTGCTCACAATAGATCTCAGACTACAGTGCTCAGGCCAGATTAATCTTTCCTATCCCTAGCAGAGTCCTAATCTAGTTGTTACTTTTTGGATCATGGCAGGATTTGTCCACTACCATGCTCTTAACTTATAGTTAAGTTATGTCGCTTTGGCCTGGCCCATTTCAATGCCAGAATAGCTCACATCTTGCCCTGGGTCCATCTAGTCCTACGTCGGGACCCTGCTTTGGGGATGCTAGGAAGTATGGGGCAACTGAGGCTTAAGTTGAGAGAACAGATGATTAGGAGTGGATATCATTCAGAGTCAATTAACTCCCAAGACTTGTGTCTATACAAAAAGGAATTTGCTCTGAATTAAATATGCAAAGGACTTAAGGAGAAGAGAAAAGCAATATTTACAGGTTTACAGAGTCTGATTAGGAGATAAAGGTGATTGACCAGGTGGGGAAGCAGAGCACAAAAAAAGAGTTTACAAATATACACAGATGAATGGGAGCACTATGATGGAAGTAATCCAATCAACCTAAGCTCTCTGTGGCATGGCAGAAAGGAGAAACCAATGTTATCATACAAAAGGTATTCTAATCCTGCCTTTTTGTATCAAAATCTAAAATTAATGATATTGCTTTAATTATGCAGTATAGGATATTGAATCCAAGACCCATACTTCACCTCTGAACTACATATCAATTACCCCACCACATCCCCATTGATAATACTTTCTTTAAAGCCATCTATAAGGTATTGGATACCTAAATGTTGATTAAAATGGAACCTAGTAGATAGATAAAGGTGTGCTAGTCATTAGTAACCAAATCTTTATCAAGTTCACATGCGGTTATAATGTTCTTTTTTCTCTGTTTTTATTGAGATTTTATCTCTATTGCTCTAAATAATAAGACTTCTTAAATAAATATTTCCAATATACTAAAACACTCAAAGTTTCTTTACACTGTTCTTAAAGCATTGTAGCACTGTAGCACTGTCTTCCCATTGTTCATCAATTCGCTTGAGCGGGCCAAATAACGTTTCCATTGTGAGACTCCTTGTTACTGTGTTTGGCATATCGAAAACATCACGGGTAGCTTGCCAGGCTTTGCAGTGTGGGCAAGATACTCTTGGTTTCTTGCTGGACTCTCCAAGAGGGGTGGAGGAATCGAACCGGGGTTGGCCAGGTCAGCTGTGTGCAAAGCAAACGCCCTACCTGCTGTGCTATAGCTCCATCCCACTGTTCTTAAAATATTTTTAAAATAATTGTATTTAGTAAGAATGTCCTAACTTCACGCCAGGCTGCCTTCACCAGGATACATCAGAGGTGGCCAGTTGAGTTTCCCTCCCAGCCCCAAGCAGAATCCCGGCAGCTGAAAACTTCCAGAACCCCAAAACCGCCATGCTCAAGGCCACCCTCCACATGCTCAGGAGACCCTCACCCAAGTGGGAATCTGCAGAAAATCCCAGGTGTGTGGGCCCCGTGACTGAGATCTCCAAGCCCATGCGGCCATGCAACCTGTTATACGTACCAAAAGTAGCACACATTTGTTTGGTTTTAACATACTTGCTTGTATTCTCTTATGTATAGGCTTAAATGGCTCCAGAATGAAATATAACAACCTTCACACACTTTCCTCTTATTGTGGTGGGAAAGTGTTCAGTGATGGGATTGGTGTTTGAATATTATATGCAATGAACTACTGTGACATACTTTATAAAAATAAAATATAAAAATGTAAAAAAGTTGTATTTAAGTCACAATGCACACTGCATTTCATTTATAATTCTAAGATTTGCATAATTTAAATCAATCAATATCTGTGTACACTCTGTTAGGATGACCATTGGAATTCTAAACAAAGTCCTTACCATAAAATTGACCACTTTTAACCAAATTACACACTGCTCTCCCCTTTCTATTCTGGTGAGCATTATTTGGGTTCTAATCTAAAATTTTACTTTTGTTTATTTAGTAAATAATTAAGGTTTATTTTCCCTTATAATTCACATAGGAGTAAAATCAGTGTTCAGCTTTTCCCACCTTATTTATTTATTTATTTATTTTAATATAGTACCCTCTATGTCCATCCATGTGATTAAAAGGTTTTGGGTTTTATCTTTTTATACCTAAGAAATAGTTCATTGTTTTCACATATCACATTTTTGTGCATACATGTGTCAATGAATACTTTATATTTTTAAATGTAAGAGAATATTGATTTACATGATTGCAAATGTTTCAGATCTAAAGTCTACAACTCTTCAAAATACTTGCTTAGCTGACCATTGTTATCCCCCAAATACCACTATCTTTCCTCATTCCTTGACCACTCTCTATTTTCTTCTTCAAGAATCCTCATTTATTTTCCCTATGTTTATGAGTTTTCTTTTATTTGGTATTATTTTTTTCTTTTGCTTTGCTAATCCTAGATTTGCTCTCAGGGATCACTCTAGACAGTGCTCAAGAGATTATGTGGGGTATCTAGGATTGAATCCTGGTTGGCTTTGTGCAAGGAAATTTCCTTGCTACTGTGCTATCTTTCTGGCCCCAGTATATACATTTCTCTTTTCATTTTACTTTAGTGTAACCTCCTTCAGTCAAATTCTGTGCTTAAAAAAGGCAAATATTAATCTTTTGTAAGTTGAATTATATTCCACTGTGTGTCTATGCTTTGATATATTAGGTACATGAGTTACTTCCATAGTTCAGTATTGTAAATAGCACTTCAATGAACAATAGAGGCTTTGTCTTTTTGAAATAGTGACAATGGACTTTTAAGATACATATTTAGGTGTTAATTTTATGAATCATACAACAGATACATATTTTACTATATATATTTTTCTGGGAGTCACACAGTGATGATCAGGGTTAACTCCCAGCTCTGTGAAGAGGAATAGTTACTGGTGGGCTCTTGAAATCATTGGGATACCAGTGATCAAAGCTCAGTTTACTGTATGCAAGGCAAGCAGAGAAAGACTGTATTATTTTACTGGTTTTTATTTTTAATATTTTTAGAGGTTTTCATTTATTTTCATTAAGACTAAATAATTTACATCTCCAGTTATATTGAGTGGGGGTTACAGTTTTTTTCATATAATTGTCGGAGAGAACAGTGATTATTTCTCTGCTTTCTAATATATGTTACCCTCACAGGTGTGAGGTGATATTTTTTTGTACTTTTTGATTTTCATTCTATTTGTAATGAATTATAAAAAAGTAATCCTACAGACCATTCATCAAAACAGTTAAATAATTGAGAATAAAATTGACATTAAAATTGTTACATTAAGTATTATTAGTAACGGTTAAAATAAATAATACACAAGAGCTGTCAAAATATTCCATGCTTTTATGTTCATGAAATAGAAGAGCTAACATTATTACGTAACCATATTCTCAAAGCAGTTGACAGATTAAATGTAATCCAGATTAAAAATCCCAAGGATATTCTTTAAGAACTAGAGAAAACATGACTGAAATTCATATAAAAACACAAAAGCCTTTGAATATCTACAGAAATACCGAGGACAAATTAATTGAAGAATCACACTCCCTAATATCAAGCCGGCAAGCTACCGAGAGTATTCGATATGCCAGACACAGTAACAACAAAGTCTCCAATGGAGACGTTACTGGGCCCGCTCGAGCAAATATCAAGCCACCACACAAATATTTATTACAAAATAGAAAAAAATTCAATTAAAGATAGGTAAGCCGCAATGAAATAGAATTGAGAAATGAGAAAAAATTCTCATAGGTACTAATTCAATGGAAAAGGTTACAAGAGCATAAAAATAAAAAAAGAAAATGTAATAAATTAGGTAGGGAAAACCAGATAGCCACATGCAAAAGAATGAGGTTGGATCATTTTTTTCAAATTATGCATAAAAGTTAACTCAAAATATACCAGGTCTTCATGTTAGAGGTGAAGCCCTTAAAATCAGTCAAAATCATTCCATGACATTGCATTCTGTGTTAGGGAATGAAGTAAAAATGCTCAAAAAACAAAAAACTGAAAACTAAAAAGGTGGGACAGCACTAACTGTAATTATCCTCCATATATAATGAATGGAAAAGCAAGAATAATATAGCTTTAATAACATACTAATTTCAAAGAGAACGGACTGTGCGTTAATCTACGCCATCATGCCTGCCCGGAGGGGAAAGGGTGTTGCTCCCTTCCGCCCTCTCCTCTCTGGAAAGAAAGATGGCGGCCGCATGGGAGCCTTGTGGAGAGCAGGTATGAGCCAGGGGTGTGGGGGCGACGAAAACCTCATGGGAAGGGGGGCGTACCGGGCCGTTCCTCACGCCCTACTGAGGTCACCAGTTGCCCCCCCACAAGCAGCTCTCTGGCAAGGCCACGACTCCAGAGCACAGAAACCAATCTCTTAATTATCTGACTTTTAGTAGAAATACTTCCAGGGTTAATAAGTAAAATAGTAGAAATCCAAAACCTCAATTAATTCTTGAACCCAGCTGTAGAAAGCAAATCATTTCACAGCGCTTTTTCAGCATGTCTGATTGGGGTGGCGGGGGGCGGGGTAAACTTTAAATAATAATGGTGCATCTTTTATCGAAACAATGAATCTAGTCAAAGTAGATAGAGTGTTAACTAGAACTCATCTGCCTCACAGGTATTGGGAGGGGTGGGAGGTGGGGTTTTATTGGGGTTCTTCGTGGTAAAAAATAAGTACTGGTAAAGGGAAATGTGTTTGATATTTGCATGACTGAGACATAAACCTGAAAGTTTTGTAACTTTTCCCACAGTGATTCAATAAATAAATAAATAAATTTTTTAAAAAAAGATACTAATTTCTTCTGTGAAGAGACCAAGTACAAGATCTTCCAACTCACCATTAAATAATTAAATACTTTATATCCACAAATTATATACTCTATCAAATATTATCTAAATAAAAGGAAAATTATGTTGTTAAAAGTCTGGCTATTATTTTTCCTTGATAGAGATTGAGAAGGGCCGTTTGAAGTGGCAGCAACATTCTATGGAATAAATTGTGTGGTGCATTCAGGTCAAATAATTCCAGCATAATGTACTCTTATGACATCTCTTCTTTTATATTAATTACACAAATTTAAAAGAATAAACATAGGTTTCTAAATTTGCTTTTTTTAAATGTAGGAGTACTGCTATTTACTCAGCCACTGATTAGCTGATTGAATTGGGCATGAACTTCCACCTTACTTTTTTTTTCATTTTTTATAATTTCATTTATTGAATCACCATGAGAGCAGTTACAAAGCTTTTGGGTCTATGTCTCGGTCATATAATGAAACACCAGCACCTTCAGCACTGCCCATTTTCCACCCCCAACAATCCCAGTTTACCCCCATTCCACTCCCTCCCCCTACCTGTGGTCAGATGATTTTCACATTACTTTCTCTCTACTTTGATCACATTCAATATTTTGACACCAGACTGACCATTATTATTTGTGATTTTACCCCAAAAATCAGATCTGCTGAAAAGGAAACAGTAGACAATTCGTTTTCTACTGCTGGTTATGGGCTGGAGCAATAACACAGTGGGTAGGACATTTGCCTCGCAAGTGGCCAATATGGCTGACCCAAGTTCAATTCCTTCGCCCTTCTCCAGGAGCCCAGCAAGCTACCGAGAGTATCCCACCTGCATGGCAAAGCCTGGCAAGGTACCCATGATGTATTCGATATGCCAAACACAGTAACAATTGTCATAATGAAGATGTTACTGGGCACGCTTGAACAAATCGATGAACAACGGGAGGACAGTGACAGTGACAGTGACTGCTGTTTATGAATAACATATGATGTCGTGTGACTGCAGTAGTGGGTGCGCAATTTTGAAATTTCAAAATTTTAACACTAAAATCTGGAGGGATTTCTGCCAAAACCTGCTGGGTTCCAAGATTTGTTCCTAAGTCTCTGGGTTCATGGCTGTTAAGCAGCTTAATCAGGAGCCAGAAAGGCTCATGGGTGGCGACTCGGGGTCTCATTAGGACAGGGAGGAAAAGGCTGACTTCACCCCATCCCGTGAGACCCCGAGTGTCTTGTCACTGAGGGCCCAAATCTGACTGTGCAGTGGCCTCTGGAGGATGGTGGGCACCAAGCTGCCTAAGGAGAGCAGTAAGAGGAACAACACCCTTTCCCCCCTGGGGTGGCCCGGCAAAAGTAACCTACTGAGCAGTCCGGACACATTTCTGCCAAAAGGCACTGTGTTCTGAGATTTGTTTCTGAGTCTCTTGGATCATGGCTGTTAAGCAGCATGATCAGGAGCTGGAGATGCTGTTTGTGGTGATGACTTGGGGTCTTGTTGGGGTGAGGAGGAAAGGACTGGCTCCACTCCTATCCTGTGAAACCCAACATGTCTTGTCTCCACGGGCCCAAACCTGGCTGTCCAATGGCATCTGGAGGATGGCGGCCAATGAGTTGCCAAGGGGGAGCAGGCAGAGGAACAATACCCTTCCCTCCTCCCTTGGGTAACCTACTGTAGGGTCCAGACACAGTACTGCAGAAAGCCACTAGGTTTCAAGATTTGTTTGAGTCTTTGGGATCATGGCCGTTAAGCAGCTTGATCAGTAGTCATAGAGGCATTCGTGGGTGGCGACTTGGAGTATCATTGTGGTGGGGAGGAAAGGGCTGGCTCCAGCTCCATCCCGTGAAGCCCCGCGTGTTTTGTCACTGCGGGCCCAGAGTATCCAGTGGCCTCTGGAGGATGGCAGCAACTGGGTCACCAGGGGAATTAGGCCAAGGCACAAAACCTATTCCCACCTGGATTGGCCCAGTGCCGGTGACCCACTGCAGGAACCGGGCGCATTTCTGCCAAAAGCCACTAGGTTTCAAGATTTGTTTCTGAGTCTCCAGGATCATGGCCATTAAGCAGTTTGATCAGGAGCCAGAAAGGCCATTCATGGGTGATGTCTCGGGGTGGGTGGGGAGGAAAGGGCCGGCTCCACCCCCATCCTGTGAGGCCTCGTCTTGTCACTGTGGGCACAGACTTGACTTTCCAATGGCCTCTGGCAGATGGCAGTCACCAAGTTTCCAAGGGAGAGCAGGCGGAGGGACAGCACCCATTCCCCCTGGGGTGGCCCAGAAACAGTAGCCAACTGTGGGCCCACACATATGTCTGCCAAAAGCTGCTGGGGTTCAAGATTTGTTTCTAGTCTCTGGGATCATGGCTGTTAAGCAGCTTGATTAGAAGCCAGAAAGGCCATTCATGAGTGGTGACTCGGAGTCTCTTTGGGGTGGGGAGGAAAGGGCCAGCTCCACCATATCTCATGAGACCCCACATATCTCGTCACTGAGGGTCCAAACTTTACTATCCAGTGACCTCTGGAGGATCGCAGCCACCGGGCCGCCATGAGGAACAGGCCAAGACACGAGACCTGTTCCCACCTAGGGTGACCCAGAGCCTGTAATCTACTACAGGGACCTAACAAATTTCTGCCAAAAGCCACTGGGTTTCGAGATTTGTTTCTGAGTCTCTGGGATCATGGCCATTAAGCAATTCGATCAGGAACCAGAGAGGCCATGCTTCCAATTATATAGTTTAATGGGAGGTGGTTTGTGTGTGTGTCTCCCACATACCTAACTTTTGGTCATTTACTTTCTTGGTAAACTTTTCCCCAAGATTTTGGGGTCTAGCCAAAGTCACAGCAGCAATTTTGGGGTATCTGGAAGTCTGATGGCACCATCAGGCTGCTGATGCACGCAACTCACAGGTACAGATTGACCTGCTCACGGCACCATAACCCCATTAAATTTGCTTTTGGATTTTTTTTTTTTTAGTGATAGAATATTTTGAATTTTTCTTTCATTTGCCTTGCACGCAGCCAACATGGCCAACCCGAGTTCGATTCCTCCGCCCCTCTCGGAGAGCCCCGCAAGCTACCGAGAGTATCTCGCCCGCACGGCAGAGCCTGGCAAGCTCCCCGTGATGTATTCGATATGCCAAACACAGTAACAACAAAGTCTCCAATGGAGACGTTACTGGGCCCGCTCGAGCAAATCGATGATCAACGGGAGGGCCTTTTTAAATTTTAAAAGATGCTATTTATAGTAATATTTTATGGGATTTTCTGAATAATATTTAATGATTACTTATCACTGAACTATTGGACAAGGAAGTGGCATTTATTTTCAAGTACATGTATGTCACAATCTGTCTAGATGACGATGAAATATAAATATCTTAATTTAACAACTCATTATTATAAGCTTTAAACCAGCCAAGTGTATAGTAGTAATATAAACAGCATCTATAGATTTACCATTGTTTTTGAAATTTTGAATGATTGGTAAATATTTCATTTTATAGACAACTTCGATTCAAAATAGGGAAACGCACAATTGAGAACTTTCTGTTTGATGAAGCAACTGCTTTATCATGCAGAACATTCTGAGAATCAGAATTATAAATCACTGAAAGAAAATTTGGCTTTAAGTCACTGAAACCTACTAGAAAATGGACTCTTCAGTTAAGATAATGAGAGCCATTGCACACTATAGGCATTTTATAAAAATACACTTGAAACCACTCTTTCCTGACATTTACTATGTTAATCAGACTTAGAGCTAAAATACATTTCTGGCATCTGAATCTACTTTACCCTGACTGAGAGAAATAGCTTTCCAAAGCATCAACTTTATGGGTATTTGCCAGAAACCACTTTTCTCCTTACCCCAAAAAGATTGGAGGTGGGGGGTTGTAGTAAATAAATGAAACTAGCATTCATTATAGTAGACGTGAAATGTTTTTCCCTAAGTGGCTGAGGAAATATACAAATGCTCCTAACTGATTGCTTAATCACAACACAATAATAATGACTTGAGGAGAGGAGCAGTAGGGGAAGTCTGTCATTTTTTTAATTTAATATATTTTTTTAAACTTGTAAGAGGAAAGAATAATCAACCTAACTTCTTTTCTCCTTTTTCTTCTTATTTTTTTGGGGGGGTAGGAAAAAAGGGGGCACTGGAAACTGGTCAAAAATAGTTTTACTTTCAACAAGCCAAGTCTTGTTTGGAAATAGAAGACTCACAGCCTCACATTCTTTAGTTCATTTCTTTGTGAACTGATCACCTCATCTTACATGCAAAACTAAGCAAAGAGATAATGAGGAGCACTGGGCAAGAGTTTCTTCTTTATCAGTTTGCTGCTTCTCAATTCTTTGGACTAGCATCAGTCCCCACTGTCTGCTTTCTATCAATTTCTATGATAGATGGAGTACAGTGTCAACCTTACTGAAATTAACCTTTGTTCTTTTTCATGGAAATTATAGCATGAGGGGAAGCTCTTTTCTAAGACAAATATTCGCCTTATGCTAATTCTTTCCGTCCTCCTAGGCAGAAAACAATAATTTCCAATGAAAAAGGATTCTGTAGATCTAGAATAATTCATCATGGGGATGGAGTGATAGCACAGTTGGTAGGGCGTTTGCCTGGCATGCGGCCTATCTGGTTTGGATTCCCAGCATCCCATATGGTTCCCTGAGCACCGCCAGGAGTAATCCCTGAGTGCAGAGCCAGGAGCAACCCCTGTGCATCCCCGGGTCTAACCCAAAAAGTAAAAAAAAATGAATAATCCATCAGTATTGTTTTAATTTTCACATTTGAAATATTAAGATTTTGATGAAAGTTTGCCTTGAATAAGAACTTTGGGAAGTAGGTAGAATTACACAGGAATTTCACAAAACACCAAAGTATCCAGGAGTAGTAGCTAGATTTTATTTCTTTATTCTTTTGTATAATTTGTTCCAAGATTATATTTTTGCTTCAAAACTTATCAAGTGTTATAAGTCAAGCAGTGTTTCCCAAATATCTTTATGTCAGAAGCTTGTGTTATGTTGTGGGAAAAAACAAGGATTTTTTTTATATGTAATTGTATAAATAATCTTAAAATGTGGTGGTGATCCTGGGCTATCCAGTTGGCTTTAATGTAACCAGAAAGAACCTTGTAAGAGGGATAGTAAGGTTAGGTTCAGAGAGACAAATGGATGGAACAGAAGTTCTCTATAGAAGTTAACAGTAGGTGCTGGAGTAGTAGCACAGTGCATAAGGCATGAGACCCACACGGCCGACCTGAGTTCGATTCCTCCACCTTTTTCGGAGAGCCCAGCAAGCTACTGAGTGTATCCCATCCACACAGCAAAGCCTGGAAAGCTACCCATGATGTACTCAATATCCAAACACAGTAACAACAAGTCTCATAATGGAGACGTTACCGGTCCCACTCAAACAAATCGGTGAACAATGGGAGGAGAGTGCTATAGTGCTACAGTGCTACCTTTAAAGATGGCGGCTAGCAGGAGTGGTGAAATCATGAGTCAAAGAAGTGAGAATTTAAAATACAAAACAGGCAAGAGAACAAATTCATATGTAGTTAAAGTCTCAATAAGGATATAGCTCCATGTGTGTCTTGACTTTAGCTCAGCATACATGATATGTTTGACATCTGGCTTCCAAAAGTAACAGCCAGTGAATGTTCTTGTCACCACATTTGTAATTTTTAGTATTCGATATGCCAAACACAGTAACAACAAGTCTCATGATGGAGACGTTACTGGGCCCACTCGAGCAAATCAATGAACAACGGGAGGACCATGACCCCGTGAACTACAGCAGCTGTAAGTAACTACTAACATATAGTAAGCAACAGATACCTACTAAATAAAAATGCAGAAGTTGATAAATTTCATCTATCATACTTTACATCATGCGACGACTGGAATGGGAAGGAATGGGATTGAAGATAGATGGTCGGCAACTACACCACCTCCGCTTTGCTGATGACATTGTTTTAATAACACCAAACATCAGCCAAGCGGCACAAATGCTGGCCGACTTTGACCGTGAGTGTGGAAAGGTAGGACTACAGCTGAATCTTACAAAGACAATGTTTATGAGAAACAGCCTCGTTCCTGATGCCCCATTTGCTCTCAATGGAACGACCATCTCCGAATGCAACAGCTATGTGTACCTAGGTTGAGAAGTCAACATGACAAATGACCTGGCACCCAAGCTGCGCAGGAGAAAGAGAGCAGCTTGGAACACCTTCAAGAACATCAAAGCAATAGCTAAGAGGACGAAGAACCTCCGGCTCCGGGCACATCTCTTTGATTCCACTGTTCTTCCTGCATTAACATATGCCTCAGAGACCTGGGCCCAACGCAAACAGGATGAGAACGCTATTCAGGTCTCCCAAAGAAGAATACAAAGAGCTATGCTTGGAATATCACGTTTCACTCAAATGAGAGAAAGAATCCGAAGTTCTGACATCTATCGACGATCAAGAATCAGGGATGCTGTCTCATTTGCCAAGGTGTCGAAAATCAGATGGGCTGGTCATGTAATGAGATTTAAAGACAACCGCTGGACTAGAGCTGTTACTGACTGGATTCCACAGGATGTCAAAAGACCGTGTGGCCGCCCACCTACCTTATGGTCAGACTTCTTCGTGAAGATCATGAATGATTGGTTTGAGGCCCTTCATGTTCCCGGAGTGAACAGAGGCCATTGGGCTACACTAGCACGCAACAGGGACAAATGGAGACGTTACTGGCGCCCGCTCGAGCAAATCAATGACTAACGGGAAGTTAAGTGATTAAGTGATTAAGTAATCATACTTTACATCTATTACTTAAGAATTTCTGCTTTCAAATCCAGTGTTTGCTTTAGAATTCTAATTGTTTTTTGTTCCAGGTTTTAGACTTGTGTTTTTGGTTTTGTCTGTTCATTTCATCTCTTCGGGTATGCTAGACCTTACTGATAGCTCTAGGACATCTATTGAACACTCAACAATCCTATCTAAAGTTATGAACAATTCTGTTTTTCTTTAGATCCAGTTTATGTTAACAGTATGATCATTATATTTGGTTGCCTTTCAGTATATGCTCTGTGACATTTTCTGATACTTGAAGTAAAACTATTGTGCACCTGAAATTCACTTGATACGTGTCACTCCTGCTGGAAATAGTAACTCTATTGACAACCTTAAAAGAGCATATAAGAAACTGCGAAAAAAAAATCTAGAGATCGGCAAAAAATTTAAGATTTTTATCATTTTATTATAGAATATTTTTGGATTTGGGACAAACTCCCACAAGCTTCCACAACAAATATTATTGAATATCTTAGTCTGGGCTTTTCTTGCCCTTATGTGTCCTTTTTGCCCACGCATCATAAGCTATCACTTTTTTTTTTGAGGAAAAACAGTTTTTATTTGGAATATTTTTGAGGGGAAGGAGGAAGAGAAAGTGAGAGAGAGTGGGGAGTAAGAGAGACAGACAGAGTAAAGCGCTCTAGAGAGAATGCGGGATTCTCCGAGGGTGTAGAGAACCCCTACACACATCCCAGCATTAGATAGGAAAGCATGATAGTACACATCTCAAGATGCGGATAACACATGTGCTCAGCCACCACATGTGCTCAGCCACGCCAGCACAAGCAGCACAAGGGTTCAGGTAGCATATGTGCTATAAGCGATCACTTTTTTTTTCCATTGCATAGATAACACATTTTATTTATCTTTTCACCAATTACAGTTTTAATATTTCTTGGTTCTTATTTATTTTGCATTGTGTGTATGTGTGTGTTTCTGTACATTTTATTTTATTTTATTTTATTTTTTGATAAATAATAAACATTTTTTTTTCTTAAGTGAGTCCTGCTTGCAGGAATCTAAAGCACCAGGATCATGACAACAGTCTTGAGAACAGCAGTCAATCAAATGTTTCTTAGATGATTTACATTTGAAAAACAACTGATTAATGAGAAGGTTTTGAGATACATTTTAAGAATTGTGTTGATTTTGTTTAGTACTTTTAATTATCTTCCATGATTATGATGTTTTCCTACTGCGTAAATATATATATACATATATATATTTAACAGTATTGAGAAGTATCATTAGCATACTGTTATAATTTCTTCAATGTGTCCATAGTAAAAAAGATTTCTAAAAATGGGTTATTCAATGGTTATCTTGATTTTCTGAGATTCATTATACAGGCATTGCATTCATTTTCATTTCGATGTTTTATAAAAAAATAAATGTTTGGTGAAACTTACCTTGGGGATCAGTCTCAACATCATTTTAATGGGGAAAATATATAAAATGTAAAATAATATATATGTGCACACACACTATATATATATGTGTGTACACACATACATACGCACAGAGCATAGTATCAATTTAGATCTCAGATATAAATCATGCTTTTTTTATATTTTGAACAAGGAACTTTAAATAGGCACTAATACTAATAGTTTAAAACATTGCTTAAAAATCTTTGGTTTTGGTTTTGCACCACACCGGTCAGTCAGTGCTTATGCTGACACTAGCCTCCTTAATCCTACCGTTGTCAGGGGACCATATAAGTTTCCAGATTGAACCCTGATATGCTACTCTGTAAGGAAAAAGGAAAACACCTTAATATCTATTCTATCTTCACCACAGCACCCCAAAGGAGAGAGAGAACAAAAGGGAATGCCCTGCCACAGAGGCAGGGTGGGATGAGGGTATGGGGGATGGGAGAGATACTGAGATCAGTGGTGGTGGAGAATGGGCATTGGTGGAGGGATGGGTACTCGATCATTGTACAACTGAAACCCAAGCACAAAAATTTGTAAGTCTACAACTGTACCTCATGGTGTTTCACTAATAAAATAAATGATAGCACAGCGGGTAGGGCGTTCACCTTACAAGCGGCCAACATGGCCGACCCGAGTTCGATTCCTCCGCCCCTCTCGGAGAGCCCGGCAAGCTACCGAGAGTATTCGATATGCCAGACACAGTAACAATAAATAAATAAAAAGGAAAAAAATAATAAATAAATAAACAAATTAAAAAAATATCTATTCTATCGTTGTCTGACTTTAAAACACAAGTTAATGAAGCATGTTTGACAATTACTGGCAATATTTCAGTGATGTCTTTAAAAATCATGCTATAAAATTAGTATGTAAATAAACATTTATATATATGAAATACAAAACTCATGTTCATATTTTATATTTTCTGTATGAATAACAATAAGCTCACTTATGCTTACCATATATATCCACACATATTATACCTTATAACAAATAATAGCTTAAATCATTATTCTGGGATAGTTCAAGTCACAAATAGCTATAAGTAAATTTCTGGATTTCATTTTAATCTTATTTTTTAAATATTGTACACACCCAATAATGCACGGGGCTTACTCTTGGATCTACACAAAAATTACTTACAGTAGAGCTCAGGGTTCCAGGAACAGGCACATGCAAGGCAAATGCTCTACACACTATACTACCACACTGGCCCATGGATCTTTATTTATAGAATTTAAATTTAAACATAAAAATAATAAATCCATACTTAAATACATTCAAGTCTGTTATTATTTGAAAATGTAATACATAAGTTTATGTTTTATATATTGTATTTGAAAACTATCTTTAAATGCAATTTCTGAAAGTTTTAATACTATTTAACTTAGAACAAAATATTTGCCATTTTGCTGTGGCAAAATATGAAATTTATATTTTAAAACATTTTATATAACAAATATTTATTTCTAGGTAAATGTTGAAACAAGTCTTATCACTGAATTCTGATTATGTTATCCTGGTTCACCAGGAGATAATTTATTATTATTATTTAAATGAATATTGTTTTAATATACATGAGACCATTATTTTTTCTAATGAAAATTTATATTCTATTACATCTTTTTATCTGTCCATTTATAATTTTATATTCACTTGATATATACATTTATATATGTATGTTTAATAACTTAAGTTTTGCTCAGTTTACCTACTCTTTATAATATTTTTTAGAATTTTGTATCTTTGATTGATGACATGCATTCCAATTCTTGTTCATCCTTCTGCCCTCCCTCCCTTTGTGTTTTTGTCCCTTCCTCTCTTCTTCCTTCCTTCCTGCCTGCCTGTATGCCTTTTTGTCCTAGTAAAATTTAGTAAAATGAAAATATTTGAATTACATTGGGGCCCTTTATTACCAATACAAACATATTAAGTTTGGAAGGGTACCACCAACACAGACCCTAAAACAGCACCAAAGAATAGGGTTCTGGTCTCCTGCCAGCAATTCAGTGGCATAACCATAGCTTGGAAGTGCTTCAGGAAACTTATAAATATGAATGAGAGTGAATGACATTCAGCTGAAACTGATGAACATGCAAAGAGCATTCATGATGTATACCATGAAAGACTGATATGCGTCATTAGAGTGTGTTCTTAGTAGGTCAATAAAATCAAGAAGACTGAGGACAAAGAGAGTTTTACTATGCAGGTATTGTGCACTGAGAGACCTGGGGTCTTTATGAATGCAAAAGAGCTTTTAAAGTTTCAAAGTTTATTCCATAATTTTATCTAATTATACATATATGCTTTGTTTTCATATAAATTATTACCTAGAATTGAAAAGAAAAACAATGATTATTATAAAGAAAATCAATAATTAGTGATAAACTATTTAATAATAACAAATTGACATATTTCCTTTTCACATGGCAATGCTAATAATGACTGACAGTAAATACAGTCATCTATTAATGACCAAAAAACTCAGTTCTTTTTAAAATGAGACCCTTAAATAATAAAACCTATTCATTCCTTTCCACATTGCTGAATTCCTTATTAATTTTTGGAATCACTCTGACATACAATATAAAAACAGCTATACTGTCAACTTTGTACAGAATGTCTATAGAACACATTGGTATATAAATTCCTACCAGGTTTCAATTTCATCAAGTCCTTCTAGTTTATTTCAGCTGCCCAAGTTATTGCTCTATCTTAAGCCATGTCCTTCTGACTAAATGTTTCTTCTGGACTCCTGATTTTCTAATTTCATCCACAACCATCATACCTCTCATGCCACACATTACTACTCTAGCCATTATTTCCCATGCATGTCCTTTAAGTTGTCAGCATTATTAAACTTTCACTAAATTTTGTGTTCATGTATTTCTATTTTCAATGATATCCCACTTAAATTGTAAACTATATTATTCAGTTTGCTCATTTACTTAGGTCTTAAATATATTTGTCACTATCTACCACAATTATTGATATAAACGCTCTCACATTTGGTTGAAAAATGGATGATATTCAGTGATTATAAGCATTTTATGTTTTCTTCCACTACCTTAATGGTGAGAAACCTTAAGGGAGCCAGCAAGGGGGTGTTTGTTAGTGTGTTCACTTTACTGGATTAGTGATCGTTTTCTTTCTCTCTCTCAGAAACACTTTTACTATATCCTTGGTTATGTCACAGATTTGTATTTTTCATTATTAGTGTTCCAAGATTTTGACTTCTTAGAATTTGAACAATTTATCTTTTGCTTTTTTTGCCTTTGAAAATTACTATGTCAGTTGCTATATCTTTTAAAGAAATCCAGAGCATTTTAATTACATCTAAATTAAATTCGAATTAAATTAAACTTCCACTAAGGTGTATAATTGTAAGACTCATTTCTAGAGGGGCCTTGTTAGGAAAAAAATGTGTCCTCATCCTTAGAAAAGACAGGCTGAACAAGTAGGATTAGTTTTTATTGTATATTTTATACCTGATGGACAAATATGATTTTTTTCCCCCTCACCTTGAGTTCCTTAAGTAGACTTCCTCAGGCTCTCAGATCTTCTCTACAATTAATGCTAGTTTGGGGATTAAGTACATTTCCATATTGGCTAAAATATTTTAATGCTGCCACTGTAATTTAATTCTAAGCTAGTGAAAAAATTCATATCGGGCTTGAGAGATTTGACAATGAGGAAGACATTTGCATTGCATACTGCTCACCCGGGTTTCATCCTCCATGCCCATATGTTCCCCAGAGCCCTGCTAGAAGTAAGTCTGAACACCGACAGGTGTGGCCCAAAAATAAAACAAAAAGATGAATGTGAATTCAAATAGCCACAAAACTTTTAGAATTGCTACTTTTCAGGAGGGCTGGAGAGATAGCACAGCAGGTAGGGAGTTTGACTTGCATGTCGTCGAACCAGGTTTGATTCCTCCGCCCCTCTCTGAGAGCCCAGCAAGCCACCAAGAGTATCCCGCCCGCATGGCAGAGTCTGGCAAGCTCCACGTGGCATATTTGATATGCCAAAAACAGTAACAAGAAGTCTCACAATGGAGAGACTGGTGCCCATTTGAGCAAATCGATGAACAACGGGAGGACAGTGCTACAGTGCTACGTTAGTGGTATCAACACTATTACTCATATATTAATGAACTAACTGCCTGTTTTTTTTCAATAATTTGTTTTCCCATTTTTCCTTATTCCTTTAGAGTTATACAATTTCTAAAACTGCATGCTAGTACAAAAGCAATACGAATACTTCATATCAGCTTGTTACTTGAATCTGCTTCTAATATCCTTGTGAGATAAAATTGCTTTGCTCTAATTTAGTCTCAGTGCCACTGTTAATTCTTTTAACTTACTAATTGCATTTCTATTGTGATGGAAAACAGAAGCATTTACCATAATAGAATCTGTAGTTGCTTGCTCTTTCACCATCAACCTTCACTTTAGAAGAAAACACATAAATTGAATGTGAATTAAAGTGATTGGCATTACATTTTGGCAAAGGCAGTTAGTTGGAAGTCAATATGCTTTTCTTTTCACTTTTATAGCAATTTTAAGAGCCACATAATCTAGATGACAGTAGTTAGAAAGTCATGTAGGCCCCATAAACCCAGGTTTCTGAGTAAGTCTCTGGAACAGAAAGTTGGTTAAAGCTGAAAGGGGAAAACTATCATACTTATCTACTAAGATTCTGAAATGTGATTGCCCTCTCTTCAGGTGTTAATTACTTCTACCATACATGAGAGCTTCAAACTATCATATAATGCTTCTTTTTCTTATGTTTATTTTCTCTCCTCTAACAGCACCTTTCTCCACTTTTATGCCATTTTAAAATGTTTCTGGTTATAGCATCTCCAAAGTGGGATAAAAAAATAAAAAAGACATCAGTGACTCCAATTTCCTCTAAAGTTGCCAGCCTATTTATCAATGTTTAATCAATTTAAAATATCTTAGAGGCCTGTCTGTGTTAAACATCATTCTCCTGTAGCTTATATTTAGTTTGTAATTCCTATCATGACCATGATTCTATTTAAACTATTCTATCAATAGTTTAAATAGACCTCTGTCAAAGTTGTGAAGTTTTTCTCAATAAAGACCATTGTACATCTTAAGTTCTAAATTATATGTAAGTACCATTAGTCAAAGAAAAATTTTTGAAAATAATATTCGTGTCACTCTCAGCACCCCATTCCCACCTTTTCTTTTTTGAATTGAGATTATCTGGTTTATAACACTATAAGCAACTCTTCATCCCTTAACAATTGAATGCCCAGAATCTAGGGCCTCTCTTAATGTACAAGTGAGTTCAGTTTACTCTTGAAAGAAGAAGCTTCTGTTAATCCTTGTCAGCTGCTGTGAGTATTCCCATTTTTGACTGCCCCATTGTAAATGTTTGACCTCCTGAGAACCCCTAGGCTACTTCTGATAAACTTGGAGTTAACAATTGTACAGTCATACAACTTGAAGTTCTGTTCCAGAGTATAGGCTCACCTGGAGGCTAAAAAAAAGTGTAAACCTAAGACAAATGGCCAGACAAGGGTCTTTTGTATCCTTGCATTTTCTGTAACATTCTTATCATTGATAAGAAAAGGTCCTACACCAAAAACCCTTATCTTTAACTTAGGTACATTCTCTGTAACACAAACAGCCAGTTTTCCTATAAAATCTCACAAAACGACCAAGGTTAGTTAACTTAGTCCTATCAGGAGTTCCACCACACTTAAGGAATTTTCTTTTACTTTCTCTTCTATTTTCCAATAAATACTTCCACTTTCAAGCTTTGAGTCTGAGCACCTTTATTATTCAAAATTTTCATTCTTGAAAATGAAGTCTATATATAAATGTATAAGTATCATTACTTATTTATACATAAGAATCAAAGAAATGTTTTTGAACACAATATTCCTGTCATTTACTATTAGTGCCCCCTCCCCACTTTTGTTTTTTGAATTGATATTATTTGGTTTATAACACATTAGCAACTCATCATTCTTTAACAATTGGGTACCCAGAAATTAGGATTTAACTCTCTTAATGTACAAATGAGTTCAGTTTACTTTTTCTTTCTTTTTTCTTATTTATTTATTTATTGAAACACTGTGGGAAAAGTTACAAAGCTTTCAGGTTTAAGTCTCGGTCATGCAATGATCAAACACCTTTCCCTTCACCAGCACATATTTTTCACCACCAAGAACCCCAATATACCCCCCCTTTCAACCCTCCCAATACCTGTGAGGAAGACGGATTCTACTTAACTATCTACTTAGATTACATTATTTTTTTCGACAAAAGCTGTACCATTATTGTTTAGGGTTTACACCCAACAGACTGCTGAAAAGCCATTGTGAAATAATTTGTTTTCTACAGCTGGTTATGAGAACTGTATGATGATGTGCAGCTGCTATTGTGGCCGTGCAATTTTGGATTTCTGATATTTTACTTATTAAGTCTAGAGGGATTTCTGCCAAGAGCCAGATAATTACGAGATTGACTTCTGTGGCTCTGGAGCCATGGCCGTGCTGGAGAGCTGCTCGTGGGGGACAACTGGTGACCTCAGTAGGGCATGAAGGAGTTCAGTTTACTTTTGAAAGAATTGAGAAGGTGGGAACTGTGAATGAACAGAGGTCTACCTTTACCATCTCAGCAGAACAGGCCACATCATCTGCTTCATTTGTTTAGTTCCATCCAACACCCCCCTCACACACACACACAATCCATATACTGAGAAAATTGGCGTCGTAGTAATGCTCAATACCTTTTTTTTCACTGTTGATGGTCAGTTGACTATCATTTGTTTGTCTTTTTTGTCAAGCTCTAAGGAGTAAGTGTATCTTTATCTTAAACTCTCATTTATTAATTCAAAATCCCAACTGTTTTCTCTTAAAAAAAATCCTACCGTGCACTTCTTCATTCCTCCAACTAAGTTAAGCACTACATAAACATGTGTCGCTGTTCCCAAGAGTCATCTGCCCACCCTTGGTAACTGGAGGGTCTCCTGGTGCAATAGAGGTAAATCACCACTCCCCCTGCGACCAACGGTGATGGACGAAAGAAGGAGCAGGAGCCACCAGACTGGTTGATAATCATTGGCCCTTTATTCAAGTCTCACGGCATTAATTAAAGGAAATCATGAAGGGTTGGGGGTAGTAATCACACTTAGTTGTTGTTGAACATTATGATAAACAATAAACAGCTATAAAGCCATTCATTCAGGAGCAGTTCTTTTAGGAGATCTACTCAAGGATGAACTCTCATCTAAGGGCGCAGCATGCTAGATTCCTACAATGGAGTTCCAAAGAAGGATGTATTGATTTCTCCTTTTCTTAGCTAGCAATTAATTTAAACAGTCATATTAAATTTACTTCTTAATAATACTTCTAGGCTGAGGGTGGGGGGCTGCAGCTGGGGCCCGGCACACAGCATGCGGAGGCGGCCAGCATAGTGGCCATGCTGCCTGGGCCGCTTTACGCTGGCACAGTGAACCTGGCGACCATGGTGTGGCACTGGCTCCTGCGGAAGCGGTGGGTGCTCGCTCTGATCTTCCGCCTCTCGCTCATCTACTTCCTCACCAGCACCTTCAAGCAGGAGGAAAGGGCCATGTACAACCGGAGGCCATGTGCTGCAGATCCACAAGTAGGAGCAGCCCATCGTGTGGAAGATGCAGTTCAACCTGGGCGATAATAGCAGCTGTGCCAGCGTTCTGTGCCGCAACTCCATCCAGAGCAAACTCCTCATCACCGAGGAGATGGGGTACTTCTGCAAGAGGCGGAACATGCTGGCCAACGGCTGCTCTGATGCCCGTGCACCGCCCACCAGGCAGCACAGCTGCGACGGCTGCTCACCCAGTGACTGCTGCAATGCCTAGGAGCTTTGCGTGTCCTAATGCCTGCAGCCCAGCAAGCAAGCAACTCCTCCTGGAGTGCTTCATCAACCCAGCGGCCGTGGCCTTCCAGAACCTCTTCATGGCCATCGAGCTGTGCTTGGCGAGGTGCCCGGACCTCATCCCAGAGCGTGCAGCACGAGAGCACTTACCGGGACCCTGTGGCCAAGCACTGCTACAGCGGAGAGCCCACCCCAGCTGTTCCCCGTGTGAGGGGCCCCCGCCCACCAGCCCATTTGGAAAGGATAATGCGAGTCTGGTGGGGGCGGGTGGGGGGCTGCTAGCAGGTTGGGGTGCCCCATCCCCCCAGAAGCGGGTCACTCACGCTTCCTTCGCCCAGGAACCTTCTCTGTCACTTTATTTATTGGATTCCTCTGACTGGTGGGGGAAGAAAGCGTTTCCTATGGAAAAAACCGCCTTGGTGCATGAACATATTCTGGAAGATTGACTAGGCCAAGTTACGATCCTCTCCCACACACACATTAAATGTTGGGTCCCCAGGGAGGTCTGCTCAACCAGTTTCTACACTCCCCCCCCCCCAGATATTTTTACCTGGCATACAAATATGTACTGACAATAAATCACTTACATTAAAAATAATAATGATAATACTTCTAGTCATTTTGTATGCACACAGTAAGAGATATATACAAGCTTAGTTGCTCTTCCAAGGGATATTTCAATATCTATCTCAGACTACAGTCCTCATGTCAGGTTAGGAGCAGGGTCCTTATTCAATTACTTATTTTTGGGTCATGGCAAAGTTTGTTCCATGACCGTTTGTTCCATGCTCTTAACTTATTTTACTTCTTCTGACATTTAGCCTAACCCTTTTCGATGCCAGGGTAGCTTACAGATTGCCCTAAACCCATCCAAGTTCTTTGTCAGGATCCCTCTTATGAGGTGTTAGGAACAAAGGGCAACTGAGGCTTAAGTCAAGTAAATGTGATGGATGCCCAGGAGTAAATATTATTTTTTAGACAATTGACTCCCATGTTACAAAAGCATAGTTTGTGTCTATACAAAATGACATTGCACTAAAATAAACTATACAAAGGACATAGAGGAAAAAGAAAAGCAACATTCCAATAATATATACAAAATCCAGAGCCCTCAGAAGAATTTGACTTACAAGCTACAGGGTTTGATTTAGGGATATAAGGGATTAACAGATAAAGAAAGAGAGCATCTTGGAGAGGTTAAAAGTAAACACAGAGGACCGAAAGTGCTAGATGGAATTGGGTGTGCCCAGAAGCACTGTAGTGGGAGTAACTCAGTAAACCTAAATTCCTGGTGGGAGGAGCAAGGATAATCCAAAATTAACCTAAAATGCTTAGAATTATAATCCAATAAACATGAGTGCACACATGTATATTTTTTCCTGGGATTGCTTATGACTACTGCTATCCATCCAAATAACTAAGGTGTACCCATCCTATAGAATTAAATTGCCATCACCCCATTTCTAATTCCATCTGTACTTTTTGTTCTTCTGAGTTCAACATTCTGAAATCACCCTGTCCTTTTTCATTCTCAGAACATTCAAAGTTTATAATTATTTCAAGATATTAATTTAAGTCATTTCAAATTATTTCACTTTATTTCACTTTATTTATTGGATTCCTCTGACTGGTGGGGGAAGAAAGCGTTTCCTATGGAAAAAACCGCCTTGGTGCATGAACATATTCTGGAAGATTGGTATACAAATATGTGTTCACATGTTTATCTCTTTGCTTTCTCCAAATGGAATGCAAGAACAGGAAATCATTTTGTTTCGCACTCTATTATGAACCCAAAGAAGATGGTATTGTATCCTTTAATAAAAAAAGATAGGAAAGGGAGTAAGGATAATAGAGAATGAAGTTAACAATTAGTCTTTTATTTTCCTAAACAATATTATCAAGTTTTATTAGTTTATTTAGAAGTAGTATCTGAGATATTCATGTTCACAGAACTGTATTAAAATGGAATGATAAGTACTGATAATTGTAGGGAAAAACTTGAAGAAAAATGCAGAAAAGAACTTAATATATTACTGAATAATCACTGTAGCACTGCATTGTCCTCCCGTTGTTCATTGATTTGCTCAAGGAGGCACCAGTGATGTCTCAGAACAGAATAATAAAGTTTTAAAAATAGTCAAAAATTAATTTTGATCTTTTTAAAATTTAAGATAAATTAAAATGTGCTTAAAATCTACAAATGACCACAACTACTAAGAATTTTAAATTTTAGTTAAATGGAAACATATTTAGTGTGTATAAGAATAGTATTATACATGAAGAAGTCTTATGGGTCTGTGTGTTTTTTGTGTGTGTGTGTGTGACAGTAGAATGTTCTATAACTCCTCTAGATTTTTCATAGTTTCAACCAAAACCAAATTAACATCAGATAGATTATTAGGAGAAAAATTTCTAGTTTGGTAACTTTCAAGAATAGTTTATATGACTGTGAGTTCTAAAGTGCCCGATGACCTTATACTTACACTTTGTGATAAGGTATGTGAGCTATCAAGGACAGAAGAGGAGAATTATTTTCATTTTTTTCTTTCTTTCCTTTTTAATCTGACAAGATGATGAATAATCTTGCCTCTGGGTGTATGCTTTGACTTAACACAGGTTTATTGTAGTTTATAAAGGTTGTTTCTAAAGATATCTCTAAATCTCTGTAAACTTTATTCTTTGCTTAATGATAAAAGTTTCTTTGGAGGTCTCTGGGGTGTCATTTAACCTAACTGCTGCATACTAAGTTGGCATGTTTTTCAAAAAGCAAACAAACAATAAAATATTTGACATCTGAGGGAAAGCTCATCTGAAGTTTTGCAGGGCAACTGTTCTCACAACTCCATCTCTGATACCTGAATCATTTATTTGTTGGTTTAACATCTAAAACTGGGTGAGAAAAGACTTGTCAGACAACTCTTTGACATTTGGGAACTACTCTGAAATTGCATACTATTTTGTCAATATTTCGATATGCATAAGAAGAGCAACCAGTATGTTTGGAAATAACAAATTTACTTCAAAAGTTCATTCAATTTCAGAAGACGTTTAAAACATTCAGGAAAAAATTTCAAAAATTCTCATTTATGAGAAGAATGATAACTTAAAGCACATGGCTTGCATGTGGGTGACCTGAAGTTCTCTTTGGCACACATGGTCCCCTAAGTCCCAAACTAAGCAACCTACTGGCATGGTGCTTGGAGTAGCCCCTAGTCTGAGTTCCACCAGTGGTGTCCCCAATCAAACAAATAAACAAACAAAAATTCTGGTTTACCTACATTACTCTTAGGACGATTAGAGGAATAAATTTCAGAATGCTAGTACTTAAAAAGGAAGTACTAGACATCCCATAATAGTCTCTTGCTTTGTTAAATTCTCTTTAGAAAATTAACCCAAAACAACTGAGAAAATCAAATAGAATGAGATTAAGCATTAGTGTGAAAACATTTAAGCCAATAAACCAAGAAACATGTGGGCAATAAATAGTTGAGTTGACCTGAGCCTGACATTATGTGTGGTATTTTGTTAATCCTTGAGCCACTGCTGATTTGAGTAGAAATGGAGAATGGCAGAAATTTAAAAAATTCATCTAACAGTGGTAGGGCGTTTGCCTTGAATGTGGCCGGCCTGGCCGAGCTGGGTTCAATTCCTCTGCTTCTCTCGGAGAGCCCGGCAAGCTACCAAGAGTATCTTGCCTGCATGGCAAAGCCTGGCAAGCTACCCGTGACGTATTCAATATGCCAAACACAGTAACAATAAGTCTCACAAGGAAGACATTACTGGACCCTCTCAAGCAAATCTATGAACAACGGGAGGATAGTGTTACAGTGCAGTGCTACATCTTCAGTCATTAGAGTGTAGAATAATAGAATAAAGGTAATTTTTCCTTAGGTCTTTTTCTGATGAAATGAAAACGTTGAAGTACTCTTCTTGGAAATTCTACTTGTTCAAAGTAAAGTAGAAAAGCAAAAGCCTTCACAAACGGGAATACCACTTTTATTTAATTTTATTTATTATTTTTAGTAGTGAAACACCGTGAGGTACAGTTGTAGACTTATAAACTTCTGTGCTTGGGTTTCAGTTATACAATGATTGAGTACCCATCCCTCCACCACTGCCCATTCTCCTCCCCAATAATCCTAGCAGCCCTTCCCCCACACTCTTCTCCCCCTCCCCCCCCCACCTCCTCGGTGGCAGGGCAGGGAATACCACTTTTAGATAAGCTCAGTCTCCAGTTAGAGTATCAATGTGTACTCTTACTCTTATTGAAAATCAGATGGGCTGGACACATAATGCGATTTGGATAGGACCGCTGAACTAGAGCCGTTATCAACTGGATTTCACAGGACATCAAAAGATCATGTGGCCGCCCACCTATGAGATGGTCAGACTTCTTCATCAAGACCCTGAACGATCGGTTTGAGGCTCTTTGTGTTCCTGGAGAGCAAACACTATTGGACTACATTAGCATGTGATAGGGATGAATGGAGACATTCCTGGTGCCTGCTGAGCAAAGAGATGAGTAATAGGATGTCAAGTGATCAAGTGACTTTTACCTATGTGAGCAGTCAAAAAGAAAAAAGAAAGAAAGAAGGCCTCATAAGAACTCTAAATTTCTGTAAAACTTTGCAAGCAAAATAAGATTTTAGATGTGGAGAAATTTGCATTGCCATCTGAGAAAACCAAGATAAAAAAATAACAAAAAGAAAATCAGGATTTTTATGATAAACAAGAAGCAAAGTTGAGTCTAAAGCAGAGCAACATCTATTTAAGACAAAGCCACCCAAAAATGGTTTACTGTCTTGTACTTAAGATAATCTGAACAAAATTAAGTGAATTTTCTTTAAAAAGTAAAAATGATAGTGATTGCACACTTCTTTTGTGCATGTACTTTCTTTCTTGCTCTCTTTTTGTGTGTGTCTCTTTCTGTTTCTCTCACATACACATAAACAGATCCCCCAAATATCTATTGTTATTATATATTACATATATAAAAATACACATGCTTTTCTATGTAATAATACTGCACTGTAGTACTGTCCTGCATTGTTCATCGATTTTCTTGAGCGGGCACCAGTAATGTCTCCATTGTAAGACTTGTTCTGTTTTTTGGCATATCGAATACGTCATGGTTAGCTTGCCATGCTTTTTCATGTGGGTGCTATACTCTCAGTAGCTTGCCAGGCTCTCCAAGAGGGGCGGAGGAATTGAACCTTCATTTTCTATTTCTGTTTTGGTAGGAGGAGGGAAGATTGAAAGGGAACTGACCTCATTCAAGGCAAACAAGTTACCCCCTGTATTTAAATTTTCTCCTCAGGCCAAACATGAATTCTCTTAATTTCAAAGTCCTGTTCCATGAGTTTTATTTCTTTATCAATTATTTGACTATTTAATAAAACAAAACAGTCAACCTTAATTTGCATGTAAACTCTTCAACTTAAATATAAAGTAAGAAATTAGTTAGTTCCCTCTAGGGCAATGGAGACTGGATTTGAGGAGATACATTAAATGATTGATTACCTTTTCAGATAACCTTTGGTAATGGTTTCAAAAGTCTGAATTTGTTGGCTTCTTCTAATAGTTGCCACTTGCAATTGATTAGGTCAGCTGAGGTCCTGAGAACTTTTCTGATACTACTACTACTTAAAGAATTAAGATTAGGGTGATTGAGATTGTATGGGGGTTGGGAAAGGACCACAGTCGATCTAAGATATCACAGGATTCCTTGAGCATCTCTAGATATAACCTCAGAGGCCTCTGAGAATTTCAGAATGTCTCTGGGGGTCCCCAGCACTGTATGGCTTAAGCATCATTGTATACTCACGTCCTCCACTGAGCACCAACATAATTGGCCAAGAGTCATTTGGAATATCCTCTATCTGATCACGGTTTGGAATACCCTTCCTCCACAAACACACGCAAAAACTGCAGACTTTTTTTTTTTTATGTAGGAGTACTGCTATTTATTCAGCCACTGATTAGCTGATTGAATTGTGCATGAACTCCACCTTACTTTTTTTTCATGTTTTATAATTTTATTTATTGAATCACCATGAGAGCAGTTACAAAGCTTTCAGGTCTAAGTCTCAGTCATACAATGAAACACCTGTACCTTCACCAGTGCCCATTCTCCACCACCAAAAACCCCAGTATCCCCACATCCCCCACTCTCTCCCTACCTGTGGGGCAGATGAAAAAAAAATGCAGACTTTTAAAAGTCTCTGTGTCTTCATTGCAGTGAAAACTATAAAGAGAAAACAAACAGTGAAGCAAAAGAAAGTTTTATTAAAGTGCAGGATATGCCCTAGGAAGAGCATAGACTTCCTCCAAGGACGGAGGGGCTCCTTGGAATACTCTCTTAAGCTTTTATATGTGTGTCGGATTTGTCAAGGAATGGGTTTGACAGCTGCAAATATAGTACAGCAAACACTTACCTTGCACTGGGTCAATCAGGGTTTGATCATCAGTACTGTACAAGGTCCCTGAGTTTTCTAGGAGTGATCCTTGAGCACAAGGTAAGGCGTAAGGCCTGAGGATGCGAGTGTGGGCCCCTAGCAAAATAAAACCTGTGGAAAGAACTTGGAGTACGTTCTGGTGATCTCTTCATTCTCCCACTGTTATCATGGCATCATTCCTGTGTAAAAATTATCTTTTGATGGCGTCCTCATATTCTGAAACTTATTATAATGTTTCTTATTATAAGTTTCAATATGAAACATATCATGATTATGAATTTAGGATGACTAATTTTAAGATTATATCTTTTGGGTTTTTTTTTTTTTGGTCCAAGGCCAGAGGTACTTTTTCTCTTGACTCTTCTTTACTCTTGACTCTGTGCTCAAGAATTACCCCTGGTGTAGATCAGAGCACCATAACATGTGGGGAATGCAACCCACTTTGACTACAGGCAGTGCAAACACCATACCTGCTATCCTATTCAGATGGCCCTTCAAATTATATTCTGTCTCTTTAAATATTTCTTTTACTCAAGGCTCCCTCAAAATCTTGAAGAAGTCATCCTGGACTGACATAACACTATCTCGTAGTTACTGCTTCTTTTTGATGGTTCAAAACAGTGTGCTTAAAGGGGCGTCATCAAGGTTGGGCTTAATCAGTGAATAGGATATCACTATTGAAGAAATTATGTTCCAGCCTCTTGCAGAGTTTTTCTTTTAGATAAAGTGAGAATTTTAGATAAAGTTACCTCTTATAAAGGGAAGTCTGGTCTTCTTCTCTCCTGATGGCTCAGGTATTTAACAGGGTACACGTTTCTGTTTGTATCTTTTTACTTTATATTACAACAATCTGATGCCAGTTGTGTACATTTATCCAACTTCAAGAAAATACAAATAAATTGTGGGGGATTTTTGCTTGAGCTCTAGCAGAATAATGAACAATGTTTTATTTTGAACTATTTCAAAGACAAAAATGATCAGATGTGGAAAAAAAGCACACAAAGTATCAAATCTTTTGTTGTTATTTTTGTATTTAGCCAAGCCCAATTGGTGTTCAGCACTGATTACTAGTTCTGAGCTCATAACAGCTCCTCCAGGCTCCAGGGACAAAACCTGGGTTTGTGGCATGCAAGAAAATGTCCTAACATTTTAAGATTTTTCTGTCACATCAAAGTGATTTCTGAACTCTTGATTTCTGTGGATCTTGTTTTGACAGGTGAGAAAAACATTACTTAATCTTTTTTTCTGCTTTTCAATGAAAACACACCTTATAACCCTTACTTAGTCACACATGACTGCATATAACTATGATTCAGCAATAGCTATTCAAGTTTTGCCTTATTATCAGTAATTGTGAATGCCTAGTACAAATAATTTACTTGGCATGTTTGGGGTTTTATTTTCATTTATTAATATTTTCATTGCTTATCAGAGATAAAGGTAATACCACCCAAAGCAATGTATGCAAACAATAATTACTTGCTATATCTTGTTACTAGAAACTTCGCCAGAATATTTTTCAAGAAGAATGATTCACTACCTCTGAAACTAGAATAAGCCGAAACAACATTTGCTTTCTCATAGCATCTGTTTTCAATAATATGTCATTTTATTGACCTTATACATTAACCTGTATTGTACACTTGAATTTCATAAACAATTCCATTTCACATTCTATCTTGACATAGTCACCAAATTCTAATTTACTGTATACATATGCTTAGTTTATGTATTTTTATTCATATCATCTTGAAATTTGTATGTGTATACAATTTTAAAAATTGTCCTGTAAAAAATATGTGATTTCACTTTAATTTCCCATACAGCTGCAGTTCACAAATCACATAAACACTCATAAGGAAGTATTCAAAATTAAAATTAGATTTAGCAGCTCCATCCAAAATTTCATATCCTGTACTGGCAGACACTTTTATTTCTTAATGCTGTAAAGAGAAATCATAGGACAAATGCATAATGAGTTCTAAAAATTAAAATCAGTGAAACAGATAAAATTCCATTAATGATTTATTACATGATTTTTCATGGTTTGTTACCTGTAATACATGATTAAATTACATCATTAAGATTGCCTGAACATTACTACTATCTTCAGAATGTCTAACTTTAAGAAATATCATTCTATTTGCAGTAAATGTTTTTTATGTTATTAATTTTTGCCAACCCACTAAATATTTCATAAATAACATTTAGTAGACAGTTGTAATTAAATATTCTACTTGGAATTAAATATTTTTTTATCCTTTATTCTTCCTGACACCACACCAAAGTGAAGATTACAAGACAGTTTTAATATGGGGAGCAGTAGTGCATGTATAAAACAACAGTATTAATTCTGTTGTGATAAATACAAATAATATCAAAAAATAAAGAAAAGAAGATCTGATAATCCATGATGACTAAATGGTAGACTTGTGAATTTAAAAAAAAGTGTGGAAATGAAAGTGAGATTCAACTATAGCAATGTGTGTTACTATTTCAAAATGAACAGAGAATGAAGAATCAGCCAAAAGAATGGCCATCCAGTTCCTGCCTAGAAAAAAAGAAAATCAGGGTCTTGAGTCTCTCTCTCAAACTCTAAAAAGACCCAACATTTGATCCATTGATTCCCAAGGTGCACTGGGAGAGAGTAAAAATTAAACAATAAAAACATTTCAAAGGCAGACATCCCCCCCACCTCCCCACCCTCTGAGTATTTTATGGAGTCAAAGAGAAGAAAGACTGCTTTAGGAAATCTGATGCTAGCCAAAAAAATAATAGCAATAATAATAATAATAATGAAAAATCTTTAAGTGATGCATCCTCTCTTCTTAATGCCTGAGTAGCATTCCATTGTTCAGATATCTACTATATTTTCTTTAACAACCCATGTGTCACTGGCACTTGGGCTGTTTCCAAATCTTGTGTATTGTACAGAGTACTGCAAGGAGCAATGGTGTGCATATATCATTTTTAATACATAACTATATAAAAGCAAAATAAAAGTAGCAGATAAAACTAAATGAATATGATGCCTTCAACACATACCATAGAACTAAGGCTTCCAGAAGAGGAAGTAGATAAGAAGGAGAGAGAGATCTGATAGATTTTGATGGAAGGTTATTTTTATTTTGGTGGAAAGTACAGTTTTAAAATCATATCTTTAGAACTCATATGAAATTGAACCCCAAAGTTTTAAACTGTTAGATAAACCAAAATTACCTCAAACGTTTTAAAAGGAAAAATGATATGGCCTTAGATATTATTGTGCTCAGTTGCCAAGCATTATCTTCCGTACTAACCATCACTACTGCTATCACAATCCCCAGGTGCAAGTGATATTCAAATTGAATTTTAAATTATTCTTTCCCCACGGCTGATTAAGTTGCTGAGCACCACCCATAGAGACTTTAGAAGAGAAATGGATAGAAGCTCCAAATTACAATATTGAATTTACCAACACTTGGAAGCATGAAATACTTGGGCTACAGTTACCAATTGTACTTTATTCCATCCCTAATCTACTGATTGACTGACATTATAGAAGTAAACTAGGCTAAACCATATATATTTTATCATTTTGATTACCAAGCAGACTAAGCTATACTAAAATACTTTTGTTTTATATTTCTGAGTGATTATATTATTGTACTTACATGAACTGTTTCACACATATTAAGCAAACAATATACCCAAGAAAATTATTCATTACAAGAGCTTTTTAGGTGAAGAAAGTGATCATACAAAATAAACAATTTGTGTAAAAATATTTGACTTTATGAAGGTTCTTTACAAGTTATCACTGATAATTTCAAATAAATTTGGTGCTCTAATTTTCTTCTGAAAAAAATTTCAAAAATTATGCTTTTTTGACAATTTGTTATTCTTTCAAATAAACTACAAAATAAAGACTTCCAAAGCTAAACTTTTATATGTATTACCTACATTTTGCTATTTTTATATTGTCACAAAGTTAAAGAATGAATTCAATTATTTACTTTATTGGCACTCAAGTTAAGAAAACTGAAGAAATTATTTTTATTTTTGTTTGGGTTTTGGTCCATACTCAAAGATAGGACTTACTCTTATCTCTGTGCTCAAGAATAACTAGTTGAAATATTCAAGAGACCATGTCTGGTTTTAGGATTAAATTGGAGTTAGTGGTGCTCTCTGGGCCATGAAGTCATTCATGACACCTTTTTATACATTGTATCCAATCCATAGCACATTTCAAACTTACATAGAATATGCATTGTCCTTATTATTCAAAAACATTTTCGTTTTTGCACTCCAATTGCAATTTTGGATCACTACAATAGCTCCCAAAATGATTATCATTGCCTATCCTCAAAAAAAGGCAATTTTACAGAGCAGCTAGATTGGTACTTTAAATTTCTTTGTGAAGAAAGTAAATCAACTTCCTTCTCACAACCTCCAATGACTTCATTACTCTCTTCTTACATTTATTCAAAAATTGTACGACGCATCCTGCTTTAGAATACTGCATACTTGATGTACCTATGCTCTTGCTCTGTCTACAGATGCAGATATGTTTATGGAACAAAAGCAAGTTCCATTTTTTCTAATATTCCATGACAATAAATACAAAAACAATATATAGAACTTGTGTGTTTGTCTATAATGTTTCACACTATAAGATCTGTTTATATACATATGCGTATGTACTGATATGGATATATAGTTCCTTTTATTTTCTTTTTTCATCACACCCAGTGTTGCTCAGAGGTTACTCCTGACTTTGCACTCAGGAATTTCTCCTGGCAGTGCCCAAGGGACCATGTAGGATGCTGGGAATAGAATTCGGGTCAGCTGCAGCAAGGCAAATACCCTACCCACTGTATTATCACTCCAGCCCCTACAGTTATTTACTTTATTAAAAATATAAAATAAATTAATCTTTGATCTATGTAAAGTATCACTGTATAACTGTATCACTGTCATCCCACTTTTCATTGATTTACTTCAGTGGGCGCCAGCAACACCTCCGTTTGTCCTAGAACTGAGATTTTAGCAGCCCATCCTTACTCATCTTTTCCAACACTGCCATATTGGAGGCCTCTTTCAGGGTCAGGGGAATGAGGCCTGTTATTGTTACTGTTTTTGGCATATCAAATACCTCATGGGTAGTTTCCCAGGCTCTGGTATATATTTTTATATATTTATAAAATATGTAAAGCATATATGCATATATCCACAGATTTTATCAAGTTTATATGGTCTGAAATATGATACAAGCACACAATTTATCAATAAGATTGCATATTTTTCAATGTTTTGGATACACTAAAACTCTTTCCATAACAGGGAACATAAGAAAAACATTTTCTCATATATTCTGTGATTAAGAAATTCTTTAAAATATAGTTAAGTTGAGTTTCAATAAACTATTCATGCATGGGGCCAGAGCAATATCATAGTGTATATGGTGTTTGCCTCATCTGTGCCAATAGAGATTTGATCCCCAGCACCCTGTATGGTTCCCCAAACTCACCAAGGAGTAATACATGAACACAGAGTTAGGAGAATACCCTGAGCACTGCAGGGTGTGCTCCCCAAAAAACATCCCTAAAATTATACTTACCAAAGCACTTATTGATATTTCATTATAAAATATGTAATTAAAAAAAAAACTTGAGTGCTTTAAATTTTAGAAAAGCATCTACAAATTTTGGTGTAGCTCTTGAATTTATTTGCTCAAATATAAAGTGCAGTGATAGTGAATTTAACTACAAGATTTTTAAGTATATCAGTCAAATTATTTGTCACAATTATAACATAGGCTGCTTATAATACAATTTAGGAGCTGGAGCGATACACAGTGGTAGGATGTTTGCCTTGCACAGAGCCGGCCCGGCCAAGCCGGGTTCGATTCCTACGCCCCTCTTGGAGAGCCCGGCAAGCTAGCGAGCGTATTCGCCTGCATGGGAAAGCCTGACAAGCTACCTGTGACGTATGCAATATGCCAAATACAGTAACAACAAGTCTCACAATGGAGACATTACTGGTGCCTGCTCGAGCACATCTATGAACAATGGGAGGACAGTGCTTACAGTGCTTACTAGAAATTATCAAAGAATTCATCATCTGGATAAGGTAATATATTATATACATAAAATATTGCTCATAAAAAGGGACATAATAGTAATACAAAAATCTTTGATAACTAAATATTTGGGTGAAATATTTGGTATCCAGTAATCATTTATTGACAGTACTTGATATCCAAAGAACTTACCTAATTCTGTTAGCAGTGATAAAGAAATCCACATAACTTATATTTGAAATTAAAATTTTTAAGGTTAAACCCTTAAAGTAATAGTTACATGAAAGAAGTCTAATAAAGAACTGTAGCCACATTTTAAATTTTGTTGTTGGTTGGAAAAAAGACAAAATTGCCAGAAGACAAAATCATGCTTGCTTTATAAATAATGCAAAAACCTGAGATGATATTGAATTTTTATATTTTTTAGACATAAGACTGTGTTTGCCATCACTCATAGAAATGAACATGTAAAGTAGCTGAATTTAATTTTTTGCAAGTTAACCCTTATGTAATTTAATCTAGATATCAATAGTTTCTTATTTTTTCCATATTTATAGACCCAATTTTATTTCTATAACTACTCACAGAAGTCCAAGATAGCAGTCATTTTTTGACACTGTGGTAAAGGTACAATAAACCTGACCTTATGATTGGCAGGAGACTGCCTGTGTAGCTGAATATAGTTTACTGGAGCGAAACAGGTACATGCAAGGTTGCCAAAGTGAACATTCTCAAGACACACTGAACCTAATAGTGTCACATCCTCACATGAAGAAAGATCAGTTCAGAGATTTGACTTTCCACAGGATCTGGAAGTTTTTCCTTTAACCGAGGTCATTTAATATATGAACTTTCAAGTTAGCTCATTCTTACTGTAGTGATAGGATGGTAATTTTCTCCTTATTAACTAAATGCTTTGTCACAGAAAAATGTGCCTTAACAATAATTCTGTAAATAAATGTCTAAATTTAATGAATTTAATTCCTTTTTCATGACCAATTCACTAAGGATACTTGGCAAGCTTAAAAGTTGCTTTCTAAATATTATTTTCTTTTCCTAAAATTGTTTGAATTGCATTCTAAGATGATATAACTATAAAATAAAGTCATTATCTTTTCCTAGAATTGTTTGAATTGCATTCTAAGATGATATAACTATAAAAATAAAGTAATTTTTCCCAAGAATTTTTTAATATTTTCATGAGAAAAGTGAAAAACAAAAGTGTAGATTGAACAGGATTTAATCATCTAGTAAATATTTTTTCAATAAACTGGGCTTTTTATAAAGTTCATTATTTTGTCCTGTCAAATAGATGAGATGTGACCTTAACCAAATAATTTTATATACTCACTGTCAGTGTCACTCTCCTCTGTTCATCGATTTGCTCAAGCGGGCCCAGTAATGTCTCCATTGTGAGACCTGTTGTTACTGTTTTTGGTATATCGAATACATCACAGGTAGCTAGCCAGGCTTTGCTGTGCGGGCGAGATACTCTCTATAGCTTGCCATGCTCTCCGAGAGGGATGGAGAAATTGAACCCGAGGCGCCCGGGTCATCCACGTGCAAGGCAAAAAAAAAAAAAAAAGCCTTACCCGCTGTGCTATTGCTCTTATACACTCATTTTTTATATTTAGATTATTTTTATTTTGGGGGTCATGGCAGGCTCTTCTCAGGTTGAATTCTGGTTCTGTATTTAGGATCATTCCTGATGTGCTCATGGAACAACATATAGTGCTGGGATCCAATCTGTGTAGATTTCATGTAAGGCAACTGTTCTACCTACTCCACTATCTCTCTAGTTTGCATATTTTTTTTTTAAATTTCGGGTATCCAGATAAATGAAAACAATGTAAGTATAAGCTTCCATAAGACTGTCAACCCTTTAATAGTATCACTGAATTTAATAGCTATAACCATTATACTAGAACAACATGATCTGGATATGGATAAACTTGTAAAATATGTCATAAAAAGAACTATTATTGTAATTACCTTGTAACATTACTTATCTCTAGTATAAATCCAATTAAATTTGTTGAACATTATTCAGCACTGATTATTTTATAGTGAACATTATTTTAATAGATAAGAACAAGTAAACTATTTTAATAAAAGAAAGAAATATATCCAGACTTTAAATAATGCAACAGATCCTTTTCTGGGTCATTAAAAAGCTAACCTTAAATATTTCCTATTTATTCAAAATATAAAAGTACTTCATGTCTTAAACAAGCAAAAATAAAGGGCTGGAGTGATAGTAGCAAGGTTAGGACATCTGCCTTGCATACAGCTAACCAGGTTCAATACCTGGTACCCTATAGGGTGGCTCAAGCACTACCAGGAGTGATCCCTGTGTACAAGCCAGAAGTAACTCCTAAGCACCACCAGATGTGGCCCAAATTAAAAAGAAAAAAAAAAAAGAAAAGAAAAGTAAAAGTAGAAATCATTCAAATGTGGTAATTTTTTCATTATCTAGAGTGTTATATGACACTCTAGACAATATAAGAGAAGTTAAGTACATGAAAGAGGAGTTAAAGCACTTGGTATTTATTTTTCTTTTTTGATGAAATTTGTGTATTATTCCCTATAAAACACAAAATCAGTGACGAGAACATGTAGTATGGTGGTGATATTCATGAGACTACTACATGAATCATAGATAATTCCATAACATTGTTATTTTTATTTCCTTCTCTGATAACATTGACTATTCAGTAGAAGTAGATAAAGAATATACAGAGGAGTAAAACCCTAGATTGAGAGAAAATATTGAACATTTATAAAAGGTAGACAGTATGTCATGGATCTAGAATTCTTGTTTTCATATCCATCACTATCAAATGAAACAGTGTCCAGATTTTCATTTATGTGTCTACAATAGCTGTTCTTCAAATGTCAGACATTTCTCCACTATAGTTTTGAGGCGTTACGTTTGCATGTATAATTTTAAATAAATCTAATTCCAAGCATACATATTTTTATGCACTAATTATCTTGGTAAGCATATCTTCCTAGAACTCTAGTATAAATTACCATAACTCAATTATTGTATCTTAAGTGACATTTTGTTGTGCTCTAGTTTGCATTTTCAATATTCATAACAAGTATTAGCATTATTTTATGTTTTATTTCTATTAGTGATTTATATATAAACTGTCTACATACATTTTACCTTGTATAGATACATTTATTATGAATTATTATCTAATAATTAGTAATAATTCACATATATGCATATCTACTGCCTATCTATTAATTTATCATTTGGCCACTATATCTTCACATTGCTATTCTGTAACTAGCCCTTTATTCTCCCATGTTCAATTTATCAGAGTAGTCTATGTTTTTCTGAAAATATATGTAGCTGATATTTAATTCATTTATAGAAAAATGCTTTGGAAATTGCCATACTTAGGCAAAGAAATTTAATGAACAAAACTGAGATAGAAAGGCATATATTCTTTTAATTGCACTTTGAAAAAACATGTTGACTTAGATGATTATTAAAACACACACAGAATCACAATATCACTAGGCACATTTAAGATGAATTTCAAAGACATCTTAAAAATCAGATTCTGTTTTCAGTGGCATAATTTCATTAGAAAACTAAGCATGGTACATTGACAAAATTTAAATCAAACTATGGGAATTAATCTGGACCTAATAATACCAAAAGGACTTAATAGTATTACTTTCCTTGACAATAATTAAGAACTCTTTAAAAAATTTAAAATTTTACTATAAAATAAAATCTGTTCCAACTTTTGCCTATTTAGATTCAGAATTATATTAAAAATTTACTAAACACTTTAATGTCACTGTTTAAGATTTGGTATAAATGAATTAACATTTGTTGATAATTTTATTTTCAAAATAATAATCACTTTGTTAGAAAAACAAAGTCGTTGAATGTAAATGTTGTGATTACTTCTGCAGAGAAAATGCATTTTGTGAGTTTGAAAAAATTTTGGAAATGGCAAGATTTAAGAAACTATGAAGGAAAAACTAATTTTGAAGATTGTGTTTTAAATTATAAGATAATTATAATGTGGTTAATGTAAGAATAGAAAGAAAATGATATATTTATATTAGTTCAGGATAATTAAAATGTTTTTCTGCTTTCTGCTCTAACATTTAGATTTGTTCAAAACTATTCATTTTGATTAGTACATAAAGATGATGAAATTAAGTAATAAAATTTTAATTTTAATTTTAAAATTATATTTATCAATAAGTTTAAAATGTTCACTATCCCTGTACAATTGTATTTTCCCAGCTCAACATTGTGTTAATCTACAAAATCAAATAATTTAGGTCTTGATTCAGTATATATATATATATATATACATATATATGGCTTTCTCCCAAAAAAGCACTCAGTAATTTTTTTTCCTGCATCACTAAGCGAATTCTTATACATTTATAAAAAGTCTCTAAAGGTTGTCCTGAGAATTAGAGTCTGTCTATGTTAATTATGTCTTTGAATAAGTAATGCATAATGTAAGATGAATATAGAAAAATAAAAAGGGAGCGATAAATAAAGGAGTATTGTGAGCAAAAGGGGACTTCATTAAACTACTAGAAGTAATTTGCCACTTATCATGAATTGCTTGATGAACAGTTCCAAAATTAATAGTGATCAAAATGTTATTGAAAGGCCTTTTTAAGTGTTCTTTACAATGAATAGACAATAATAGATTGAAATTACCCAAAAGACTTCCAACAATAAAGCATAAAGGAGAGATTTAATTTGGATTTTTATGAAACAGAACTAGGTGAATGATACTAATCATCATTAAAAACTAATTTAGAAAAATATTTTCTGTGGAGTCAGAATTTTAATATGATTAGTGCTATATATTTTCTCAGTAAATAGGAATATATTAATAATATTCAGATTAAATTATTGACAGATATATTAATGTGGACAATAGCTTAATACTTACTAAGCAGACAACCTATTGAGGAAAATTAAGATCTTGTCTGTAATATTTCAAAAAAATATATTTTAAACTACAAACAGTATAACTCAACAGCAAAGACATAGACTTGATAAGTTTTATTATAAATCATAAATGTAAATTCAGTGATAAAATAGTAAAATATGGAAATTAAATTATGATATCTATGCATATATATATATATGTATGAAATGCAGGGTTAGTAAGATTTTCCCCAAATATTGAGTAACATCTCACCATTAAGAATGATAGATTGCACCATCTCCCTAGACTAATTTAATACTTGATTGCCAATTTATGCATTTATATTTTCCTAGATTTTTTTATTCCAGGAGCAAATTACTTTTTATGTGTGTGGAAAGCGGTGGGGGGAGGGTATAAAACAGTACCCAAGAGACACAGTAAGGATGAGGGTCTTTTGGTCAATCCTGAGAGTAGTTCATCGTGAGAGTCAGACAATGTAATATTGCATGACCTTTGGTGCCGAAGATTACCTGAATCAATTTGCAGTGCGTGGAGGTCACCAAGTGGTGCTTGGGAAGCAGGTGTTAGAGGGAATCAAACTGAGGTTGATCACATGCAAAGAATTTCTAGTGTACATTCTTTCTAGCCTGAAAATCAATGGAATTTTTTTAAGTTAATACTTTTTTTAAAAGAAAGAATGCCATAGATACCTCAAAGAACTGATAGGCACATGTCATTCATTCTAATCATACATGATCTCACAATCACCACCACTATTAACTCTAAATAATAGAGCTAGTAGGAGCCCTTGTGGAACATTGAGTGTGAACCCTAGTCCCAAACCAAAATACAACAGAAGAAAGTCACTGTGTATGATACGGTTGTTCATTCTTTTTATTGGCATAAAATCTACTAATCAGATATACTCTACAAGATTAAAGTGACCTACTGAGAAGCAATTTCATATTTTATTTTACAAACCTTGGAAAAAGAATGCAAAAAATTATTTAGGATAATTTGCATTTTTGAAGCCAAAATATAGAATGTACGGAAAAAGTTTAGGATTTCAGTATTTCAGAAGGACATAGGACTTTTTTTTTTGTTCTTCAGAAAAGTCATGCCATTACTTTATTACATTTAATGCTATGTTAACAGTATATATCATCAGTAAACCTAAAAAAATCCAATATACATACATATATATTATGAATATATATTATATTTCCAATTGCTTTTGGTTTCCTAGATGCATTGCTTAAAAAATGTATACTTAAAAGCTGACAACTTTAAGAGCTGAACAGATAGTACAATGAGCAGAGCACATGCCTTGCAGAGGCCCAAACAGATTCAATCCTCAGAAACACATATAATTCCCTCTGCCCTCCTGGAGTGATTGCTGAGCACAAAACCAGGAGATATCCCTGAGCTCCACTAGGTATGGTCCCAAAACAAAAACAAATGGATAAATCAGACAATGATGGTTTTAGTAAATGTCAAAATAAGTGTACACCAACAGGAAAATATTTAAATGCCCCTGTCACTGTCACTGTCCTCCCATTGTTCATCGATTTGCTCGAGCAGGCCCAGTAATGTCTTCATTGTGAGACTTGTTGTTACTGTGTTTGGCATATTGAATATATCACAGGTAGCTTGGTAGGCTTTGCCATGCAGGTGGGATACTCTCGGTAGCTTGCCGGGCTTTCAGAGAGGGGCGCAGGAATTGAACCCGACTTGGCCGGGCCTGCTGTGCGCAAGGCAGACATCCTACCACTGTGCTATCACTCCAGCACCTAAATTATAAGCAGCCTATGTCATAATTGTGACAAATAATTTGACTGATATACTTAAAAACCTTGTAGTTAAATTCACTATCACTGCACTTTATATTTGAGCAAATAAATTCAAGAGCTACACTAAAATTTGCAGATGCTTTTTCAAAAAAAAATTTAAAGCACTCAAGTTTTTTAAAAATAATGTATTTTATAATGAAATATATATAGGTGCTTTATTACGTATAAATTTAGGAATTTTTTGGGGGAGCACACCCTGCAGTGCTCAGGGTATTCTCCTACCTCTGTGTTCAAGTATTACTCCTCGGTGAGTATGGAGAACCATACAGGGTGCTGGGGATCAAATCTCTGTTGGCACAGAGGAGGCAAACACCATATGCTTACTGGGCTCTCCAAGAGAAATGGAGGAATTGAACCCGGGTCCGCCACTTGCAAGGCAAATGTCCTACCCGCTTGCTATCACTCCAACCTGTATGCAATCATAGTCTGAGTAAAGTAGCAAATGACCAATTTAAACTTAAATATACTTTACAGTATATTTTACTAAAAGTAATATTTATTAATACTAATAAACTGTTTTAAATTATTTCTGTCAAGTCCTCTATAATTATACATGATCGATCTAAGACTTTAGTGATATTTCATATATTTAATTTAGCATAATTATAGGGCTGCAAACCCATCTTCTCCCTTGAATATGTATCTCATTTGTTTGTTCCTCTCTCTTTGCTTAATCATTTCCTTTGAGTTTCCAAGAAAAAACATGGGAGCACATGGGACTTGAGCTTTCAGTAGCCAAGAGCTTCCTCCCCAGGCCCATGGATAGATGAAGGACCCGGGGTAACAGAGAAACAGGATCTGGGTCCCAGACTAGTTGGTAGACATTTTATTTCTCTCTCCTCCCCAGCGTAGTCTAATCTCTCTCCTTATGGAACAATCATAATTATAGGTTTGGTTGTAGTCTCAGTCATCAGAATTCCATCATCCTTGCCTCTTTGTAGACCTCAAAGTCCTCTACTTCATTGTATCTTCTTCCTCATCTTGTTGTAGTCTCATAGTCCTGTGTTTACAGTCATCCTCATCATCTAGTCCTCGTAAACCCTCTAGTCCTCAAAGACCTCAAAATCTCTAAGTGCCAAAAGTCCCAGTTCTCATCCTCTTTCTAGACCCCTCTTCCCCTTACAGCATAGTTATACAGAACTCATGAAGTGGGGAGGAGGGGGCACCACATAGGTGGAGTTGAACATTGTCATAACACTAAATAGAGGTAAAGCCACTACTTCAGGGGAAGTTCTAGATTAACTTAAAGACAAAATCTTGTCTGAGGGTTCAGCACTCCAGGTTATTATGAATCCACTCATGGGCAGGATTCCATCCAGGGTATATTGCCTTATCCGTTCCTAAGTTAGTAATCTATTTGAACAAAGTAAATTTACTTCTTATAATACTTTTATTCATTTTTTATGAGAACAGTAAGAGACATATTAAGCTTAAAGTTTGGCTCTTCCTGGGAACATCTTACTAGATATTCCAGACCATAGTCCTCAGGCCAGGTTAGTGTTTCTTAATTTAAGCATTCGGGTACTTCTTTTTGGGTCATGACAGAGTTTGTCCCATGACCGTGCTCTTAATTTACTATACTTATGGTGCTTAGCTTGTCCCCTTTCCACGCCAGGGTTGCCTACAGCTTGCCCTGGGTCCATTCAGTTCCTTCTTCGGGGACCCTGTTTTTGGAGTGCTAGGAACTAAGGTCAATTGAGGATTAAGTCAAGTAAATATGTGTGTCCAGGAGTAAATATTATTTGGAGTCAATTAACTCCCATGTTACAAAGCATAACATGAATCATCTTCCTGTGTCTATACAAAAAGGACATTGCTAAATAAACCATGCAAATTACATAAAGGAAAGAGATAAATAATATAGGATTATTAGTGCTTGATGGAACTGGGTGTACTTTAGGGACACTGTTGCGGGAGTAACTAAATAAACCTTAAACTCCCTGTGGGAGGAGCAAGGACAACCCAATGTTACTTAACTACTTCCTTCTCTGGAGAATGCTGTGTTTTTTCTTGAACATGTAATTTTCTCTTCTCTCACATATTTTTCTATCATCTCTCTCACATTTTTCTAAATAAGTTTTAATAAAAGTGGTCTTATTTCAACAAAAATTCATATAATTATACTTCTTAAATTATTAGGTTAGACCCTTGATTAATTTGAAAAAAATGTATATGATAGAAGTGGAAGATAAAATTAGCTTTGATATCTTTTTTCTATTATATTTCATGTTTATTTTTCATGTGCCCATACAATTATTCCAGCATAATTTGTTGAAATAAATATACTTTTAAAATTTGGTGCTTTGCTATAAAATCAATAGTCCTTTGATACATAGCAAATGATCTTGTCCAGATATCAAAATAGGAGAAACTACCCTCTTCAGTCTCACAAGTAACAGTTATCCATGAATAAAAATAATCTCAGAAAGACTCATAAATAAAATAAAAACTCAAGGACACAGCAAGAAACAGAATAACTATGTAGAAAGGATTTTTAGGTATGCCACTTTAGTTACAACGTCTGGAAATACCTAGAAACAAGTATGAAAGAGATTATATAGTATCAGACACATTAAATATCATCAAACAGATTCTTTATGAAGGATTCCAACAGATTTTGCAGCAGGAAACCTCAATCAATCTCAAGACAGTCATTGAGACCTTGCAGATATAAAAAAAAAATCAGAAAACCTTATAATATTGTTTGATGTAATCTTCAGTATGCTTAGCTTCATCATTTACACAAGCAGCACCCATTAACTTCTTAGACACACTGAATAAAAAGATGCTGCTGAGCTTTTCTGAGTCCCAACTGGAGTTATTATTTGGGCTTTGGGGCAAAATTCCCTTCCAACCCAGTCATGTTCATGTCCCAGACAGACTCCTTTGTTCTGGCTGCTCCACATAGTTTTCTAATGTCAATCCTGTCTGGAACAATTTATCTGTGGGTATTTGTACATTTGGGAAAAAAAGTACTATCTCTGTTACCAGGGAGCGCATGGCCTCTATTTACAGCTAAGAGGTCTTCATCCATGACATCTTCATTGATAAAAAGAAAACAAGATATCTCAAGCAGTCTTTGCCACTGATGACACAGATGTCTCGGATTGTCACTTCAGGCATCTACAACGTGATAGTTGATAGAACCTAAAATCTTTATCCATGACCTTGGTTGATAGAGCTTGACAGAGACCACTTGCAGCCTTTCTCAGAGATAAAATTCTAACACCAAACACTGGTGGACACCCTTGAACCTCCCTTTTTGTTTTTCAACCAAAAGCAGTCTATAAAGCACATGTTGAAAAAAATTTATGAGGTCATTGCTTCATCCAATATGTACATCAGTAATGAGATTAAATGAATCAAGAAACACTCAAGAAAACATAAGATGACCAGATGAACATTATAATTTTCTAGTAACCAAATTCTAGGTCACATCTACAGATTTGTGGACAACTGATTCAAGTCATTGTTCAAAGCATCTCAGAAAGCATAAGAAAATTTATATAGACAGATGAATAATACCATTAAAATAATACATGACAAAGTATTTTCTTAGAGATAAACAATTATGGAAAGATGACATTTTAAAAATAGAGTACTCTGAAAATAAGTTGACTGATCAAGCACAAAAATACATCTATGAACTTGATTACTAATTATTTGAAATTATGTAATTACAAGAGAAAAATTGTAAATAGTCTAGGTAAATTAGGGGACATTATTTATAAAAGGATTCACATTATAGTAGCCTATCTATAGTAGGTTACTAGAGGAATAAAGATATATGAGCTTAAAAAAAATAGGGCCAGAGAGAAAGCACAACAGATAAGGTATTTTCCTTGCACATGGCTCACCCCTAGTCTATCCCTAAAACTATATAAGGTTCCTTGAGCACTTCCAGAGGTGATTCTTGAACAGAGTCAGATGAACATTTAAATGTCTTTCTCCAAAAAAACATATTTAAAAACTAATATATCACAATCTGGTCAAATATATGACTATCCATACATGTGAATCTCACTGGTTTTATGACAGATTCAAGTCAAAGAAGACTTCACCGAATCATATTAAGACAAAAAATCTTATAGACAAAATACATTTTTAAAGAGCCGAGAAAAAAATATATTGATCAAATTCAAGAACACCTCTAAAAAGATATCAGCATTTTTATAGCAGCAATCATCAAGTATAAAAAGTACTGGTATTATATGTTGATACTATATGTGCATTGTATACCTATATATTTCATGTGTGTATATACTATACAATAATAAACATATAAAATTAAAAAGTTTGAAATAAAATCCTACTTACACCCACATACAAGGAATATTTTTCTCCTTCAAATGTAAACTCAAAAGCAGATGAGTCAATATATATCCCCTCTAGAATCCTTATTTAACTTCTAAGAACATACATCTTAACATTAATGTCTAACACAATGCAGATGTTTTATTTTTAACAATGAAAAACTATTCTCTTGTCCATAAGTAAAAACAAGTGTTTCATGTAAAGGACATAAAAATTTACCATAGTCCTAATAGGTCTGGCAAATGAAGAACAAATATTTCTGGGAAAATAAAATCAAGCTTTTAAAAAATTTTTTGTTGCAATAATTCCTAGTTGGTAGGAAGGTATAGCTATGAAAAAACTACTAAGAAGTTCAGGAAAATTGTGTCTCCTCACAATTTTTTCACTGAAGACTTTCACTAGTTTGCAGGAATTTTTTTTTATTACTCATTTTAGGACAGTATTTATCTTGCATCCATATTGAGCTTTACTCTGTACTTGAAGTAAGGTTATTTTGGCAATAATAGACAACTTAATATGCAAATACACCACTATAAACCATTATATAATATAATAATAATTACAAAATAAAGTGTATTATGCTGATAATATTTCAAAAATGATATAAGATATACTTCATTTTATAAAATACTTTATAGGAAACACTTTGTTTCTTTGATCACAGAGTAAAGTTTTCTAATGTGTATTTGATTTGATTTATTTTGTTTATTCTGTTTATACTATACCTGACATTTCTCAGACATTACCCCTGGCTCTGTGTTCAAGGATTATTACTGGGAAGCTTAATAAACCATAGAGGGTGCTAGGGATTGAACCCTGTTCACCTGCTTATAAGATATGTGCCTTACCCGCTGACCTTTCTTTATAGTTTCAAGATAGTAGCACTGTACCACTGTCCTCCCATTGTTCATAGATTTGCTCAAGCAGGCACCAGTAACGTCTCCATTGTGAGATTTGATGTTACTGTTTCTGGCATATCGGATATGTCACAGGGAGCTTGCCAGGCTCTGCCATGTGTGCAGGATACTCTCGGTAGCTTGCCAGGCTCTATGAGAGCAACAGAGGAATCGAACCCAGGTCAGCCGCGTGCAAGGCAAATGGTTAAATTGGATAAAAATACTTTGTTTCTAATGAAATATTTTGTGAGTTCAAAAGATAGCACAGGTCACATTCTTTGAAGTTCCCGAACTTTATTCTCTGCACTGTATCATCCCTAAATACAACTGAGGAAAATCTTGGTAACCCATAAAGTTCACTGAAAGTGGGCCTTGTTAAAAAATTAATTTATGTTATATTGTTTATGGAGCATATTGTTCACTTCAATAATTCTTTTTAATAGTTATTTCAATAGTTTTCTTACAATATGCTATTTTTGGTATTATATCAGTTTTTAAGCATGAGCTAGAAAGTATTCTTTTGCTTTACTTTATTGGGTATAGAAAATTTTGCAGGGCTATTTTTATTATGACTGGTAGAAATTGTTCCCCATATTTCCCCAAAAAACTATTCTAATATTAAGAAATTTGATGAAATTATAGTAAATACAATGATAATATAAATATATTTGAAACATAATGATATGTGTGGTCTAAAATATTTGTATGTAATGTCTTATTTACATTGAGTTAAACAAGCATACATATATATCTCATATTTCTATAATTCATAGTCTATTTAAAAGTATAACGACTGACCCTAAAACAAATTTAATAAGTATATCATTTATTATTCAAACCACACATTGGTCAGTGCTGCTGTCATTCATAAAAATGAAATGCACACAAGCGTATGCAGTAGGATAATATTACAATGATTTCTTTGCATTAGGCAGTCAGAAAAATAATTCATGTATATTAGGATAGTGATGATTGTAACAAAAAAAGGTCAAACTATAATACAATGCATGATAACAGAAGGATATTCTGGGGAAGAAAAATTAACGAATCTGTAAATTAATAAAATAAAATTTTAATCTAAAAGCCGTACTTTGATTAATTTTCTGTGAATAAATTACTGAGTATTGCTAATCTTATTTTCATTGCAAATATGCAAATATATCAAACAGTATTTTCTCAAAATGACTGGCAATCAAAAACAACCTTGTCTTGGATTATATGAATTTGGAGCTTTTATAAAACTCATTACAAAAAACTAAAGCATAAAACCATGACCAACTAGAGGCCAGAGAGATGGTATAGCAGCAAGATAGAGCACTTACCTTGCAAGTTGCCAAAAGGATTGAATCCTGAGCATTACACATACATACTGTGAGCCCCACTAGAGTGATTCAGAGCCTAAAGAAAGCTCTAATCCACACCAGGTATGTTACCAAGAACTATATATACATATATATATATATATATACACATAGATATATAGATACAATTTCTGAGTGCAGAGTCAGGAGAAACCCCTGACTATTAATACAAAATGTAATGAATATATATTAATTATAACATATAATATAGTATGTGTATATTTGTGTATCTATCTATAGAAATATATAATATACTGAATATGCATATATAATTCAATGTACTGAATAACTAAATTATTTCCACAATCTTAATATTCTAAAAAGAGTACTTATAACCATTCCAACTACTTTTTTAGGTTTGTTTTGCTTTAGGGCCATACCAGAGAAGGTCAGGATTACTCCTGACTCTGTGTTTTGGGATCACTCCTGATGAGCTCAGGGCACCTATTGAATGGTGAGATCGAGATCTAACCTGGGTCGAAAATGTGGAAGGCAAGTTCACTACTAGCTGCACTATCCCTCTGGTGCTTATTTCAATTACCCTTTGCTATTGTTGTCGTTTGAGGGCCACATATGGCGATGGTAAAGGGTTTCTGACTTTACACTCAGAAATTACTCCTGGTGGTGCTCATGGGATCACATTGGATACTAGGGATCAATTCTTGGTAGACCATGTAAAGATAATACCCTGCCCATTGTACTACTGTTCCACCTCACCTTTCCCAGCTACCTTTTAACAATGACAAATTTCAATTTAAACTTTTCACATACAGGCACATATTTTTATTTGATCTCTAATTTCTTAGGGTTAAAAAACTTTTTTGCCATGTCATTCACAACAATTGCATACACCACAGAGAGTGAACTCTAAATGAAATGGCATGACCTATTAGCCCTATCAAAATTCTGATACCTCAGACAGATGTTAGTGGCAGTCACAATTTAACTAGGTCACTTTCTGAGAAGAAAATAAAATAAAAACAAAAAAAATCTATTTAATGTCAAGTGAAGTGTTGAGTTTGATTGCCAGAAAACACAGATTCAGAGTTGCTCAGTGAAATAAAACTGTTCTAATATGATCCTGAGAGTTCAGTCTAGTTTATATGAAAAGTAAAGTCTTTTGTGCAGGAGCATTTGTCTTTTCCCAGAGGGTATTAAACTTAATCTTGTCCTGGAAATTTTGGTATATACCGCCATTGAATTCTAACATCCCCAAGTTCTCAGAAACAGGGAAGTTGCTATTCCCAGATAGCTCTAAATAATTGATATCCCTTTATCAGGTTATTGTGATCAGGAACTTTTTTTTGATCCATTAAACAAGTTTTTGCTATTAATGGAAAATAACATGGTACTTCTGTAAGTCACTGGATTAGAAAATAGACTCATATAACTGATTTACCTGGAAATGGATTCAATATGTGGGGTGGTAGACTATAGGGAACTGGTCCTTTAATACCTTTGCAAATTTTATTTTTTCAATTAAGTAGTTTCATAAATCACTTTATATTGAAATATAAGTTAAGCACAAACCACAGTTCACAACAAATAGAGACTGCCATAGCATACCATATGGGGTGTTGGGAATAAAACCAGTCACGTTCAAGGCAAGTGCCCTACCCCAGGCACCATCATTCCTTCCTTGGAGGAAATATTCAAGAGCAATGTCTAATGAAAAAAAAAGTCAGTTCAGAAATAGTATGATGAAAAATTATAAAGTCCAAGGAAATAAAATGATAAAAGGGTCCTTTATAATGAACTCAATGCTTCCTTACTTCAAATATAAATTGTGACATGAGTTTAGAACACTGAATAAAACATCTTGCTGATTTCAAAGTAAAGGAAAAAAAACAAAAATTCAGAAAAATTCTAGGGAGAAAGCTCAACTACCTGAAGCTCATACCTTGCTTACAGTGCTTTCAGTTTGGTATAGTACCACATAGACCTCTGAGTAACAGTAGGTTTAATCCGTACGACCCTCAACTAATGCCAGAATGGCCCCCTCTTAGGTACAAAGCATCCAGCAGCACAGTCAGTTCAAGTAATGCAATTGTTATTAGACTGGGTGGGTAGGGCGTTCGCCTTACAAGCGGCCAACATGGCCGCTAAAGCATTGCTTTGGAGGTCCAGAGATGTACTTTGAAGAAACAAAGCAGAAGCAATTGATTTACAGTTGCTGACTATTTTACAAAATGCTTATGGAAACATAAAACAGAATTTTAAGAAAGAGAATAAAGAGAAAATGATAATATCTAGATTCTGTATATGAAAACACAATGAATTATTTTTATTAATAGTTTCTCTAGTTCAATGATCTTAAGTCAACAAAGTCATGAATTGATCAGTTGAATTTTGAAGAATAATTTAATGTTGTGTTGCATAGAGTAGACTTGCTTGAACTTCAAAGACACAGAGTAAAAGATTGCTAAGCACTTATACAAGTAGTCTCAAAAACTTAGAGATTGACACACTTTTATCAGATAAAGATTACATGCTGAAATAGTGATGTGTTACAAGGATAGAAATTATATAATGATTAAAGGATCTATACATGAAGATGACTTATTGGCATATAAGCATCGAATGCATCAGAAGTCAAGTATATAAAGAAACCACTAACAAGATCAAAGACATTGACTTTAACACAATACAATGGTGAAGCTTAACATGCTATTTTCACAATTGATCAGATCAACCAGTGATAAAGTCAATAAGGAAATGATAGCCTTAAACGATGAATTAAGTGAACTTAGTTTATTAAATAATTCTACATACACACACCGGAAACTAAATTTTTATTCTTCCTAACTGCATTTAAAACATTTTTAAAGCTCGATCATATGTTCTGAATCACAGTACATATTAGTACTCCATAAAGAATCGAAGATGTTTTCAGAACACAATGCTGTACATATAATAGAAATCACCCATAAAAAGAAACATGGAACTCAAACATTTGTACTCTAAACTATAGCGCTTGAATAACCATTTGATTAGTAACAAAAGTAATTTAAAAAAAAAGTAAAGGCCCTCCCGTTGATCGTCGATTTGCTCGAGCGGGCCCAGTAACGTCTCCATTGGAGACTTTGTTGTTACTGTGTCTGGCATATCCGATACTCTCGGTAGCTTGCCGGGCTCTCCGAGAGGGGTGGAGGAATCGAACTCGGGTCGGCCATGTTGGCCGCTTGTAAGGCGAACACCCTACCCACTGTGCTATCGCTCCAACTGGATGAAAGCTCAATTCAATATAAATTTTTATCAAGAAACAAGAACCTCAAATAAACAGTGCGGTTGCAAGTTATAAGCAATTAGAAATACAGGGCATGAAACTCAAAGTCAATAAAATGAAGGTAATGAAAATTACAGCAGAAATAAAAGTAAAGTAAACATTGGAGACTTTGTTGTTACTGTGTTTGGCATATCGAATACGTCACGGGGAGCTTGCCAGGCTCTGCCGTGCAGGCGAGATAAACACAAAAAACTTAAAGATAATATAAAAGGGCATTGAAATCAAAGTTGATTCTTGAAAATATGAGAAAGATGACACCATCTTAACTTGGAATGCAAAGATAGTGAGCAAATCCTAATAAATAAGATTATAATGACAGGAAAGTGGCATGAAGACTCAGTTGACTATAGTTGAGTATTATCTACACTTTGATGGTTTGTGGTGTAGTAAAAATATTATCTCTAGAGGATATAAACATATACAGTCTTGTAAATCAATGTTATCTTGCCCCCTCCCCATAAAAAGAACAAGACAGCAAATCATATAGAATAATGTAACAGAAGTAGAAAGCCCAGCTACCTATCATGAGGTTGAGAGAAGAGAAACTCTTCTATTCATAGAATTTAACGTTACACATAGAAATTTTTCTACATGTTTTCTCTTTTGGGGGCCATACTGGTGATGTACAGAGCTTACTCTTGGCTCTGTACTCAGGAATTACGTCAGTATGTTCGAGGAACCATATGTGATGAGGAACAGACCCTGGTTGACTGTGTGCAAGGTAAGTGCCCTACCCACTGTACTATCATTCTGCCTCAACTTCTTTAAATTTTAAATAAATTTAACTAAATTTAATTAAATTTTAATTTATAGTAATTATCCTTACTAGGTGCTTTAATAATACCACACCAAAAAGACACCTACAAATAGATGAGAATGAAATGTTTACCAACTGAAAATGCTTATTTAGTTGAAGAAAATGGGCACTGTCTTACAAAAATCTCTGTTAAGTTCATAAACTAGGATTTCTATGTCTTTCAATTGAACTCTTATAGTTTGATCTTCAAACATTGTGGAAAAACGTTTCTTTATTTCAGCAGTAAAACTTTAAACATGGCTTTTCTTCTTTCAATATTGTCACCACCTATAGAGTAAAAGAATAAACTTTTATAGAAAATACCAATGCAGCTGAATAACAAGTACATTAATCCCTAACTAAAAATAATAAAATTGTAGAAAATAAATAATTCTGTAAGAGCAGTTTAAACTAAAAACAGTAACCATAGGGGAACATAAACTGAGACTCCACAAAAGTAAAGTAAAATAGTCATAAAAGAATAAATAAAATAAAATAAAGTCATAAAGCATAAGTCTGTTGCAGAGATAAGATGGCTTTTCAATGTAGTCACAGTAACTTTCAGCCTAGACTTATAATCAAAGACAATTACAAAGATGCCAGTAGGAATTTCAGTTTTCCAAATAATCATTGAGTACAATATATGCAGTTCACTTGGGTTTTGCAAAGTTATCCTGCCCAAGATGTTAATTGTATACTGTAAACATCTCTTTGTGTTTGATCAAATATGAGCATTCTATAAGCAAGGTAGTGATATTTTTAGTAGTAGTAGAAACTGAAAAAAGGACAAAAACAGACACTATTCTAAAAAAGAGCATAATTGAAAAAGTAAAAGAAAATATTGAAGTTTAAAAGGAATGGGAAAATGTGTGCTTAAATTGAAACATTTTAATGTAGAGGTTCATAAAATATCTTTGAATCAAGCTTTATTTACATAAAGGCTAGCTTAAACTTAATTTAAGAATAATAATTTAAAAAAAATATTTGGGGGCTTGAGAGAAAGTACAGGATTTAAGTAGTTTATCTTGCATAAGCCAATGTGATGATATTTCCAGCACTGTGATAAGTCAATCATTACCAGGAGTGACTCCTCAACACAAATCCAAAATTAACCCCAGAGCTGCATGAATGTATGAAGGAAGGAAGGAAGGAAGGAAGGAAGGAAGGAAGGAAGGAAGGAAGGAAGGAAGGGAGGGAGGGAGGGAGGGAGGGAGGGAGGGAGGAAGGAAGGAATTAAGGAAGGAAGGAAGGAAGGAAGGAAGGAAGGAAGGAAGGAAGGAAGGAAGGAAGGGAGGGAGGAGGGAACGGAGGGAGGAAGGAAGGAAGGAAGGAAGGAAGGAAGGAAGGAAGGAAGGAAGGAAGGAAGGAAGGAAGGAAGGAAGGCAGGCAGGCACGCAGGCAGGCAGGCAGAGGGAGGGAGGAGGGAGGAAAGGAAAATATTTGACTATACTACCATGCACATAATATATATTGTAAAAAATTATGTGATAATTTAATGTAACTAACAGTGAACTTAATTAACACATTAAATCATTTAAAAATTAAAAAAATAAGATGATCTTGGAAAGCAGTAGAGGTAGCACAGTGAATTAATATACTTTACTTGCCATTCGAGGACACAGGTATAATTCCTGCACTCCATATTTCTTCCTGAGTACTTCCAGAGTTATCTCTAAATACAGAAACAAAAGTAAGTACTGAGCACCAAAAGATGTTGACATAAAACGGGGAATGGGGGCACACTTGGTTGGTGCTCAAGTCTTACTCCTTGATCTGAGTTTGGGCATCAATCCTGATGAAGCTCAGGAGGTCATATATGGTTTCACGTATTGTACCCAGGGCAATAATGTGCAAGGGAAGCACCTTATCTGTTGAACTGTCACCACCCCTCCAACCCCCAGTCCCCCCAATTTTTAAACTCTTTTTTCTTTCACGGATTCACCGTGAGTGAGATAGACTCTTACAATGTTTTACATGATTAGGTTTCAGTAATACAGTGTTCCAATACCATCCCTCCACCGGTGATCATTTCCCACACCAGTGTCTTCAGTTCTTGCTTCTTCTCATTCTTTTTCTCCTCTCCTCTTCCTTCTTGTTCTTCTCCTTCTTCTTCTCCTTCTTCTCCTCCTCCTTCTTCGCTCTTCTCCTCCTCTTCCTCCTCTTCTTCCTCCTCCTCCTTCTCCTCCTCCTCCTCCTTCTTCTCTATCTCTCTCTCCTCTCTCTCCCACTAACCTTCCTGCCCTCCTCTATGTCTCTATATATCTCCTTTTTGGGCATTGTGGTTTTCAATACAAATACTGAGGGATTCTTTTATGTATCCCTTTACACCTTAAATGCTCAGTTTTTGTCCAGGGTGATCATTTCCAACTGTTATTGTCATACATATCTATTCTCTATCTTTCCTAACCTCCACCTCACACATACTTATGGTAGATTCCAACAATTGAACAGTTCTTCTACATTCTAACCCCTGTTTTCCCTGGTCTTGGACATTAGTCTCCTAATACATATGTATGTATGTATATATTTATATATATATATACATCACAAATAAATGCAGTTATATTCTATATTTGTCCCTTTCCTTCTGACTCAATTTCACTCAGCATGATACTCTCCATATCCATCTAAAGGAAAATTTTACTACTTAATTTTTCCTAACAACTGTGTATTACTCCATTGTGTAGATGTGCAATAGTTTCTTTATCCATTCCTCTGTACTCTAGTTGTTACCAGATTCTGGCTATTGTGAATAGTGCTTCAATGAACAGAGGAGTGCAGATGGTGTTTCTCCTATATGTTTTTGGGCCCGCCCACAGGCTATTCGCAGAAATAGTATTGCTGGGTCAAATGGAAGCTCAATTTCTAGTTTTTTTGGGAATATCTATATTTTTTTTCCAAAAAGGCTGTATCAGTCAGCATTCCCACCAGCAGTGAATGAAACTTATTTTCTCCCCACATCCATGGCAGCAATGGTTTCTTCTTGTTCTTTTGGATGTGTGCCAAATGATATCTCATTGGTATTTTGATTTGTATCTTCCTGATGATTAGTGATGTAGAGCATTTTTATGTGCCTTTTGGCCATTTGAATCTCTACTTTGAGAAAGCTTCTGTTCATTTCTTATCTTCATTTTTTAAGGGGGTTGGATGTCTTTCTTCTACAGTTCTACCAGTGCCTTGTATATCTTCGATATTAATCCATTGTCAGAAGTGTTTTGTGAAAAAACTTTTCCCATTCTGAAGACTGTTTTTGTGTCTTGTCAATGTTTTTTGTGGTTCAGAAGGTTCTTAGTTTAATCTAGCCCTATTTGTTTCTCTTTGTTTTCACTTTCTTGATCAATGATGTTTCATCTTTGAAGGTATCTTTAGCTTGAATGTTGTGGAGTGTTTTACCTACATTTTCTTTCATGTACCTTATGGATTTTGGTGTGATGTGAAACTCTTTATTCCATTTTGATATGACTTTTGGGCATGGTGCGGAGAGAGAGCTGAGTTCAGCTTTTGCACATAGCTGTCCAGTTTTCCCAGCACAACATGTTGAAAACATTTTCCTTGCTCCAATTCATATTTATTTCTTGTTTATCAAAGATTAATTGATTATATATTTGAGGGTGTGTGTCAGGATATTCAACTCTATTCTACTGATCTGTAGTTCTGTCATCATTCTAGTACCATGATATTTTAATTATTACCACTTTGTTTAAAGTTTGGGAAGGTGATGCCTCCTATCTTCATTTTTCCAAGGATTGCTTTAGCTATTTCTGGGGTTTTATTGTTAGGACTGTTTGACCAATTTCTCTGAAAAAATGTCATGAGTATCCTTCTAGATAGGGACTGCATTGACTCCATATAATGCTTTGGGGATATTGCATTTTGACAATGATTAGTGGATGTGTCTCCATTTCCTTATGCCCTCTTTCATTCCTTGAAGTAACAGTTTGCAACTTTCTTTGTACAGGTCCTTTACCTCCTTAGTTAAGCTGATTCTGAGGTACTTGATTTTCTAATGCATGATTGTGAGTGGGAAAATATATTTTTTATGTCACTTTCTTCTCTCTTATTATTTGCACATAGGAAAGCCATGGACTTTGGGGTATTGGTTTTGTAAACTGTGATTTTACTATACTAATATATTGTTTCTAAGAGTTTTCTGGTGGAGGCTTTAAGTTTCTCTAAGTACAGTATCTTGTCATCTGAAAATAGTGGAAGCTTTACTTCTTCTTTTCCTATCTGGATGTCCTTAATATCTCTTTCTTACCTAACTGCTGTGTCAAGTACTTATGTATTATATCAAATAGAAGTGGAGATAGTGGGCAAATTTGTCTTGTCTCTGATCTTAGAGAGAAGGCTTTTACTTTTTTCCCATTGAGAACAATGCTTGCTGTGGACTTGTGATAGAAGGCCTTGACTATCCTGAGGAAAGTTCCTTCAACACCCATTTTGTTGAGAATTTTCATCACAAAGGAGTGGATTTTGTCAAATGTCTTCTCTGCATCTATACATATCATCATATATATGGCTTTTATCTTTCTTGTATTGATATGATGGATTATGTAGATTGACTTGCAAATATTAAACCATCCTGTCATACTAGGGATTAATCCCACTTGGTCATGATGTATGATATTTTTTATGAGTCATTGGATTCTATTTGCAAATATTTTCTTGAGGATCTTAAACATTTGTGTTCATCAGGCCTATAGTTTTCTTTTTTTCTTTTTTTTTGTGGTGTCACTGTCTACTTTTGGTATCAGGGTTTGGGTGGCTATTGTTGGTCATTTTCTAAGATATTAAGCTGTGATGTCAAGTGTCTTCCTTCTTGATAAACGATTGTTGAGTCCTCTTAACACTGCTTTAGATGCTCCCACAACTTCTGACAGCTTATGGCCTCATTCTTATTTGTTTCCAGGAATCTTTTGATTTCTTATTTGATTTCTTCTCTATCCCATTGATTATTCAGCAATGATCTGTTCAGTTTCCAGGTGTTTGATTTGATTCTTTGTTTCTGTGTGTGTTTAACTTCTATTTTCAGTTCATTGTGGTCTGAAAAACAGTTGATGCAATTTCTATCATCATTTTTATTGAGGGATATCTATGTGCCTATACATATACATATTTAAGATTGGGTTGGAATATATATATATGCATATATGTGATTAAAATTGTGTTTTCTTATCCCATGTGGTGCTCAAGTTTTAGGGATCACTTGCATTGTGCTCAGATTTTATTCTTCCCAGAGTTTGGCAGATAGTATATTGTACCAGGGATCAAACCAGAGCCAGCTATGTGAAAAAAAAAAAAAAGCAACACCTCATTAACCCCCATACTATCTCTCTTTGCTGGAAATAGTTTAATAAAGTTTTTAATTCATCACGAACTTTACACTGGGATCATGTATTTGTTGAAACAGATTTCCAGAGTGGGAGTCAATCCTTCAGTATTTTCATATACATGAGACAAGTAATAGTCTGCCATTTCTTACCTTTTTTTATTGATCACTACTTAAAGTTCATACAGAGTGACATGACATTCTGAAAGTTCAGCTGACATTCTAAGGCAGCAATCTGCAGAATCAGATATCCAGTTTTCTAATAATGTTTGTGTTTTGGAGTCACAACCAATGATAGAGTGCTTAGTGTGATGAGGGAAAATATTGGATTTGATTTTGTGTCTTACGTGAGCATCTTGATTTCAGGTATTCAGTTGAGCTGGAGGGACATAGATGAATAGTAGTTCCAAAATTTTAAAGAAACTTTAAATGGTTGGTAGAAAAACATATTATAAATAGGTAGAAATGGAAAAGAACTAGTTACTATGTTGTGGTGCAGAAATGTGTTTTCAAATTTTCTACCTCCTACCTCTTCATAACATGGAAGTTTTACTAGCAATGTGCTTAAATAATTCCATCAACAACTACTTCTTCACCGGGCTCTAGAAATAAAAGTCATCTCAATTGAGCAACTGTTTCATTTCTCAACTTCCAAAGATCTGCTGCTGAACCATTTAAAAATATTAAGCAGTGTTCCTTTGTAATTCAATTAAATGGAATCATATTTAATTCCAAACCACCATATGTTTCTTATGGGATATTTTTATAGCTTACTCTTCAATTAATAACAACATTATTTGACATTTGTTGTTACCAACTTCAGACACCCACAATGACTGACAAAAAGACTAGAAAACTCTTTAGAAAACTCAAGGAAGTTTAATCACAAAAGCTTTATACATTGGTGATGAAGGTAGTCCTTGAATTTCAATAACAGAAACTTTATCTTCCTAAGGGACTGGAGGAATGACTTAGCATGTTTGGTGCCCCAGTTTCTAACAGAGATAATTAAATTCGACTGCAATATGTCATATGCAAATAGGGAATGGAGAGGGGGATCTGTGCATTTAGGAAACATTTCCCACAAAGAGGACTTACTAGCAAAGATGTAGGAATCAACACATATGGGATAATGGTGACAATTCTGAAATCTAGTTGTGATAGTTCTCCTAAAATTATGACATAAATATCACACTAATGCTGGTATTTATATTTGCATGCTTTAGAGCATTCCCCAAATAAAACTGAATTTTTCAGTTGCTCTTCCTCTAACCCATTTGTCATGTCAAATAATCCAAAAAAAGTAACAGATAATTTAGACTCTCACTACTTTTTTCATTGGCAACATTTCATTAGTCTACACATAGTGGTTATTATTACTTAAATTATGGTCAGTGTCTAAAGCTTTGTCTGGACTGAAAAGATATTGTGCATTTGTTATTCTTAGTCATATTAAATTCTTTGTTTGTCTGTTTGTTTGTGGGCCATGCCTGGTGATGCTCATAGGCAACTTTTAATCTATCTAAATTATTTAGATTACTTAGGCATTATACTAAGTTGAAATACTATCAATGCATTTGTCTATTTGCCCATAGATTAATTTGTCTAGTTGTAATATGACCTTACCAAACATAATTTTGTTTGTTTGTTTTACATGGCTGCATTTCTTAGAATGAAAACATGCCCAAATGAAGGGCATGTTGATTGATAGATAGTGAGGACCCGGGGAAGGAAGAAACAGGAAAACAGGAACTGGGCTCCAGGCTGGTTGGTAGTCCCTTTATTTCTCTCTCCTCCGAGGTATAGTCCAGTTTCTCCCCTCATGGCACAATTGTAATGGTATTTTTGTTCATCTTTACGGTCATCACAGTTCCATTATTCTCCTTGAGGTCTCCTTGTGTACCTCAAAGTCCTCTTCCTTGTTATATCTTCTTCTTCATCTCGACACAGTCTCATAATCCTCTACCTCCAGTAATCATCATCATCTGGTTCTCCTTCTAGTCCCAAAGTCTCAAAAGTCTCAGTTCTCCTCTTGGTCCTCAATGTGTAATCCTAGCATCTCGTTTTCAGCATCTCGTCCTCAGCATCTAGTCTTCAAAGTCTTGTCCCAACTTTCTTGTCCCCAACAAAGTTCTTCAAGGTCTTCAAAATTTCCTTTCCTCATACCCCCTACAGCATAGTTATGTACAAATCATGAAGGAAGGGGATACAAAGGTGGGGTTGAACATTATCCTAGCAACAATGATATGTAAAGTCTCTTCTTCAGGAGATTAACTCAAGGACAAAATCCCATCTGAGGATTCATCACTACAGATTGCTAGGAGATCTGCTCCTAGTAATTCCTAGGGATGTATTCCATCCAGGGTGTGTTACTTTATCCTTTCCTCAACTAGTAATCTATGTAAACCATCATAGTAAATTTACTTCTTATGTCTAGCAATGCCATTTTGTCTAAACACAGTAAGAGATATGTTAAGCTTAAAGATTGGCTCTTCCTGGGGATATCTCACTATGTATGCCAGATTTATAGTCATTAGGCCAGGTTAGTCTTTCCTAATCCGAGCATGATTCAGTTATTTCTTTTTTGGGTCTTGACAGAGTTTATCCATGACCGTGCTCTCTACTTATTATACCTTATGATGGTTAGCTTTTCCCCTTTCCATGCCAGGGTAGCCTACAGCTTTCCCTGGGTCCACCTAGTCCTTTCTGGATCCTGCTGATGGAGTGCTAGGAACTAAGGGCAACTGAGGCTTAAGTCAACTAAATATGAATATCCAGGAGTAAATATTATTTTGGAGCCTATTAACTCCCATGTTACAAAGCATAATGTCAACTGTCTTCCTGTATCTATGCAAAAAGGACATTGCTAAGTAAACCATGCAAATGACATAAAAGAAATAGAAAAACAATATAGGATTATCAGTCCTTGATGGAATTGTGTGTGCCTCAGGGGCACTGTTGTGGGAGTAACTCAATAAACCTTAAGCTCACTGCAGAGGAGTAAGGACAACCCGATGTTATCCAACAGTATAATCTACTTAAGAAAAAATCACTAAAAAAAACTACTGCTTATTATTTTTAAAACAAAGGAAGCAGAGGATAATTTTCCTTATTTATCAAAGTTTTGGACAAACTTGCAGGCTATCGAATGTAGCCTGCCCACAGGGCAGAGTCTGGCAAACTCCCCGTGGCGTACCAAATATGCCAAATACCAGTAACAATGATGGGTCTCATTCTCCTAAATAGCCTTGAATATAATCTCAGGGCTAGGATGAAAGAGACGTTACTGGGGCCTGCTCGAGGCAATCGACGAATAACAGGATGATGAAATGAAAAAAATGAAAATCAAATATAAGCAAACATAATATCTCTCAAATGTAGAAATTAGAGTGTTTTTCAATTATGTGTATTCTTGGAATATATTCTTAAGTACTTTCAAATTAATGATATTGCATTTTGAATGTATATATTATAACTATATGAATATTATTAAATAAGATTGATTTAAATATAAAGTAGCTTGAAAGCCTAAAAACACAGAAACATATTTTCAAAACTAAACTGAACACATGAAACTTAAATCTCAACTTAAAACACATTTTATACTTGTTACAGCATATTATACCTTTACTATTTCAATCTGATAAAATTGTATACTATAAAAAATCAATTTTATTTCAAATCAATGAGAAAGTACAGTTATGCTTGATCTGTAAATATTAATTCTCAAAAGAAATAAAATGATCAAAATTCAAAGAAGAATCATAGGGAATACATATTAGACATATTACTAATAAATCCTTAGGTTGACAGAATAATCAAAAGCACATAGTTCTTTCTCCTGAAAAATCAAGTAAAACAATAGTATTATTGTAATGATAATCTCTTGAGTTTAAAGAACTTAAATTTTTAAGCACCAAAAAAACTTCCTTCCTTCCTTCCTTCCTTCCTTCCTTCCTTCCTTCCTTCCTTCCTTCCTTCCTCCCTCCTCTCCTATCTCTTTCCTTCCCTCCCTCCTTCCCTCCCTCCCTCCCTCCCTCCCTCCGTCCTTCCTTCCTTCCTTCCTTCCTTCCTTCCTTCCTTCCTTCCTTCCTTCCTTCCTTCCTCCCAGCAAGATCCAGTGGCTATTGCTGGATCTGACAATTGTAGATAGTGGGAGATCCAAAAACAAGCAGGATAATTTTTGTGCAATTTAAGTACTTACCTACAGTACCATCTTAACAATCTGTAGGTTTTCAGTAATGAACTTATTAGACCTGTAAACATTGTATCTATGTAAAAGTACATCTATATATCATCTACTATGCTTCTCATGGAAAGAAAAAATCTAAATATAAGTTGTTAGAATTGAATTCTTCAATAGAGAGTTTTTGTCAGGATGTTTACCATTTGTTGGAGAATTGACCTTTATTTATAATGTATTAGATACTACTGGTTAAAATCATGTTTTCTTTTTATAGTACTGTGGATCACACTTATAGAGATGACTAAAAATAAGCTATAAATCAAAGTTCAATTTCCCTATCAATCAATATATTAAATTTGTCTTTAGGTAAATTAAACGTCATATGGTTTAACTGATTTTTAAAACAGTCAAATTCCATTTTCTGGTAAAATCTTCGAACACCTAAAAAAAGTGAAAGTAAATGCATAATGTCAACAAACTAACTTTCAGGTTTCTTGATCTTGGAGTTTTCTTTTTGCTGAGATAACTACTTATGACTCTAGATTTCAGTAATACATTAAATCCTCAGAGAAAAATCAAGTTAACCTATGTCCCATGTATAGATATATCATTTTATCATAACCTATTTAAAGTAAAATTACCTTATCTGTACATGAATTAAAAATAAAATTATAAAAATAATATGCAAAACAGTAAAAAATCTGAATATCTAAGCTATATTTTTATTGCTCTCATTATATTGATTTTTTTTTCTTTTTCTCACCACTTTTCTAAATGTGACAACACCATGTCTTCCCCATATCTCGTCTGGCACAATAGCAAAAGAGATGTCACAACACTTTAAACCTAATGAATAAATTACTCTGTACCTCATAAAACTGATGAAAAAAAAACTTTTCTAAATCTGAATTCACAAACAAATTTCAAGTTAAGCCTAAAAATAAGACAAAGTATGGTATACTATTGCCTAAAAAGCCAGTCAAGTTGACTGCAATTATGTAACTGATGATGTATTTTTCATTTAGATAAACTTCTCACTGCTATGATATACACTTTTCTCTCTCTAGATTTAATTTTATTTTTTTAATTTCTTTATTTTTTTATTGCTTCTGTGGACTGGAGCAATAGCACAGCAGTAGGGCATTTGCCTTACAAGCGGCCAACATGGCCGACCCGATTTCGATTCCTCCGCCCTTCTCAGAGAGCCCAGCAAGTTACTGCGAGTATCTTGCCCACACAGCAGAGCCTGGCAAACTACCCGTGACATATTCGATATGCCAAACACAGTAACAACAAGTCTCATGACAGAGACGTTACTGGGCCCGCTTGAGCAAATCGATGAACAACGGGAGGACCGTGACTGTGATTGCTTGTGTGTTCAAACTTTTTTTTTTTTAAATTTTTTATTAGTGAAACACTGGGAGGTACAGTTGTAGACTTATAAACTTTGGTGCTTGGGTTTCAGTTATACAATGATCAAGTAGCCATCCCTCCACCAGTGCCCATACTCCATCACCAATGATCCATTATCCCTACCACCGCACATCCCCCCCATCCCACAAAGCCTCTGTGGCAGGACATTCCCTTTTGTTCTCTCTCTCTCTCCTTTTGGGCACTGTGACTTGCAAAAGAGGCAGTGAGTGGCAATCATGTTCGGTTTATAGTCTACTTTCAGCATGCATCTCCCATACTGAGAGGATCGTCCAAGCACCCTTTATTTGGTGCTCCCTTCTATATCTGAGCTGCCTTTTCCCCTAGCATGCGCGGCTGGCCTCCAAGCCATGGAGTAAACAACCTGGTACTTAACTCAGCTATTCTTGGATATTAGTCTCCTATTTTGTTGCTTTATGTTCCCCAGATGAATGCCATCTTGCTATGTCTGTCCCTCTCTTTCTGACTCATTTTGCTTAGCATAATACTTTCCATGTAGTACCACTTGTATACAAATTTCATGACTTCATCTTTTCTAACAGCTACATAGTACTCCATTATGAGGATGTACCAAAGTTTCTTTAACCAGTCATCTGTTCTCGGGCACTCAGTTTTTTTTTCCAGATTCTAGCTATTATAAACAGTGCTGCAATGAACAAATAAGTGCAGATGTGACTTCGACTATACATTTTTGCCCCTCTGGGACATATTTCCAGGAGTGGTATTGCTGAGTCAAATGAGAGCTCAATTTCTAATTTTTGGAGAATCATCCTTACTGTTTTCCAAAAGGGCTGAACCAGTCGGCATTCCCACCACCAGTGAAGCAGGGTCCCTTTCTCACCATATCTGCGTCAACACCGATTGCTTTTGTTCTTTTGGATGTGGACCATTCTCTGTGGTGCGAGATGATATCTCGTTGCTGTTTTGATCTGCATTCCCTGATGATTAATGATGTAAAGCATTTTCTCATATGCCTTTTTGCCATTCAGATTTCTTCTTTGAGAAAATTTCTGTTCATTTTTCCCCCCCATTATTTGACGGGGTTGGATGTTTTCTTCTTGTGGAGATCAAAAAGTACTTTGTATATCCTTGATATCAACCACTTGTCGGATGGGTATTGGGTGAATATCCTTTCCCATTCTGTAGACTGTCTTTGTATTTTGGTCACTGTTTCTTTCAAGATGCAGAAGCTTCTAAGTTTAAGACAGTCCCATTTGTCTATCACTGTTTTCACTTGTTTGGCCAGTGGCATGACATCTTTGAAGATACCATTAGCTTCAATACCATGGACAGTTTTGCCAACTTTGTGTTCAATGTACCTTATGGATTCGGGTCTGATGTTGAGGTCTTTAATCCATTTTGATCTTACTTTTGTACATGGTGTTAGGCAGAGATCTGAGCCCACTTTTTTGCATGTAGCTGTCCAGTATTGCCAGCACAATTTGTTAAAGAGGCTTTCATTGCTCCACTTCAGTTCTCATGCTCCCTTATCAGAGATGAGATGACCATATGTTTGGGGGGAGCTGTCAGTATATTCAACCCTGTTCCATTGGTCTGCAGCTCTGCCTTTGTTCTAGTACCATGATGTTTTAATTATTACTATTTGTAGTAGAGTTTCAAGTGAGGGAGTTTGATTCTTCCCTTATGCTTTTTCCCAGAAATTGCTTTAGCTGTTCGTGTGTGCTATTGTTCCATATGAATTTCAGGAGTGTTTGCCCCATTTCTTTGAAGAATGTTATGGGTATCATTATAGAGATAGCACTGAATTTGTTCAATGCTTTGGAAGTATTGCTTATGTTAATTTTGACTATGTTAATTCTCCCCATCCATGAGCAGGGGATATCCTTCCATTTCCTTGTGTCCTCTTTTATTTCCTGAAGTAGCGTTTTGTTGTTTTCTTTGTACAGGTCTTTTACTTCTGACTGTTGAGATGAGTTTCCTGTAGGCAGCGGAATGTTGGGTTCTGTCTCTGAATCCATTTTGCCACTCTGTGTCTCTTAATTGGTGAACATAGACCATTGACATTGAGAGAGATTATTGTTATGGGGTTTTGTATCATCTTTTTGTAGGGGTCTGTTGAGCTTTTAGGGTTTGTCTTATCTTATAGTAGCCCCTTTAGCCCTTCTTTTAGGTTTGGTTTTGAGTCTAAGAAGTTCCTGAGCTGCTATTTATCCACAAAATAGTGTACCATTCCTTTGAGTTTGAGGAGAGAGTATTCTTGTTGAATCGTTCATTTCAGTGAGTTTTTTTTACTATATCCCACCATTGCCTTCAGGCCTGGAGGGTTTCCTCTGATAGGTCTGCTGTGAATCTCAGCGGTGCTCCTTTGTATGTGATTTCCTTCTTTGACCTTGCTGCTTGCAGTATTGTGTCTCTATCCACGGTATCCATCATTCTAACTATGATATGTCTTGGAGTGTTTTTGTTAGTGTCTGTTTTAGCTAGCACCCTTCGGGTTCCTTGAATCTGAATGGCTGCATTGTCCAGCTCTGGGAATTTTTTAGCAATGATTTCTCTGACTGTGGCTTTTTCATTGGGATTAGATCCCTGACCTTCTGGTACTCCAATGATTCTAATGTTGTTCCTCTTAAAATCATCTGCTACGACTCTGATTCGCTCTAGAGCTATTTTGAGGTCTCTTGCCATTGTTTGTTGTTGCCTGTTGGCTTGGTGCAGCTGATCTTCCAGCTTACTGATTCTATCTTCAGTTGTGGTCGTTCTACTGTTGCGGGCATAGACTGAGTTTTTATTTCATCTTCCAAATCTTTTATTTGTGACATTTCTGTGTGTAGCTTTCCAATTTCTGCTTTTATTTCTTCCCATAATTTTTCAATTGTTTCTTTCATGTTACTGGATATCTGTCTCACTGTTTCATTGAGTTTATTGAACATCTTCATTACTTCATATCTGAATTCTTTCTCAGAGAGGTCCTTTAAGTGTGTAGCACCTACTGTGGCTTCTGGACTCTTTTCATTGTACTCTCCACATGGTGGGGATTTGCGCTGTTCCTTCTTGTTGGTTTGGAGGTATGGGGACTGAGATGTTACACTAGATTTATTGGTATGACTAAACTATCTGCTACTGTGTGTGCAGCCGCTGGCCCATAATTAGGTCATGCCAACTTCTAAAGAAGCCACGCCCACTTCTGAAGAGCCACGTCCCCACAGGCGCCTCGTGTGTTTGGAGGGTAAACACATGGGAGGGGAAGAAGACCAGCACAGCATTGGGGAAAAACAGGAAGAGGCTCAGGGATGCCGGGTGTCCCAGTGTCCTAGGGGACACCTGGGCATGTGCGCGGAGAAAGCCAAGTCCCAAATTTGAATGCTGGCAGGTTAACTGACCTGTGAGGGGAAGAAGACTGGCACAGTGTTGGGGACGAACAGGGATGCTGGGTGTTCCAGGGTCCTGTCTAGTTTTAATTTTAAATAAGAAACAGTTAAATGATGGTGTGGCAATAAGGACAAATCATTCGCATTCCAATAAATATTGTCTGATATGGTAAACAGTATTCTATATATGAGTGCCTTTAAATTATCTCTGCAATTAAATATATTAAGAAAATTTTCAATGTGTATGTTTTCCAAATTATGTCGAGTCAATATTTACAAGTAAGCTTCATAAATGTTTTTACTCTCAGGGGAAAAATAAATGTATTTGTGAATTAAAAAAGTAGAGAACTAGAAGTTTATAAAAAATATATATGCCTACATATTTATGTTAAAATTTAAGCATGCACAGAAAGAAGCTTGTTTGAAGCAGCTGCACATATTTCTTTTTACTGGGGAAAGATAAGTTGTTCACAGTGAAGATTATAAAGTGTTTTTGTACTTTTATTGTATGAGCTAATGAAATTAGCTAGTTCTTCCTATACCAGTGATATGTAAAGAATTGGTGAAGGATTTATTTTTGTTCATTGGATTAAATAGGGATGTCATGTAACAGTTGGGATATAGAGTTATATGCTGCAAATAGATGCCTTTAAAAAAATAGGCTTCTGTGAGAAACATATTTTCGTGCAACCTCATCTTGGTTCTATTTTGAACTGTGTGTGTATGTGAGTCTGTGTAAGTGTGTGTTGGTGGTGGTGGGGGGCATTCATCACAATTGTCTTCTTTAGGACATGGGCAAAACTTCTTTAATTGTTTCATGTAATTTACAAAGAATATAGTTTAATTCTACACACAGCAGATGAGGAATTTGAGTGGGAAGGTAGTATGGCTTTGAAGAGAAATCAGAGCCAGAAGGACAAATAGCAGATGATCTCATTCATATGTGGAACAGAGAGAGAGAAAATGAAAAAGTAGACTGCAAGAATGATGACAAACCCTTGGGCCTGAATGGCAAAACTCAGAGTACCAAGCTAGGTGTGTGTGACTGAGTTGAGCTGTGTGTGATGGTGGTGGTGGTGGTGGGAGGAGCAACATAGGATGGACCAGAGATGATGTAAGGACAGTGATAGAGGGTCTTAAGTATTTTAGTGGTCACGTGGTACATTACCATGTAGCTACAACACCTAAAATACAATTTTAAAACTAAATGGAAAGTGAAAGACATAAAGCATAGCAGGTGCTAGAATGATGTTTTGACATCCATTCATTAGACTTTTATTTTCTTGTTGGGGGGAAAAAATCACAAGATGCAATGAAGGGAAATAAGTTGCTTCCGATGTTTAGCTTATTAGCAGCTTTCAAGAATTTACTGACTCTTTGTTTTTAAGTGAGGATTTACTGTGTATGGATAGTCGCATTCTTATTGAATAAGAAACACTGACATTTCTTCAGGGACTTGTCTTACTTGTAAATGAATCTAATAATTTCCACTCTGCTCTTCCAAAGAGAACTTCACTTTTTAGTCTCTTTGGTTTAAACTCGTTGGATTTAGAAATAACTCTCTCACTGCCAGAAAAAGGAAAAAAAATAGATGATATATAGAATATGTACAGAATATACAATCAGTGGCTCTTTCTTTACTCTGTACTCATTTTATCATTTAATTATTCTGAAGGCTCTTTGTGTATATCTCAGATTTATTTGTCTACTACTGTTTCATTATTCCAAGAAAAGGTTTAACATATGTTTGGATTTGTTTCTGTGAATAGTATGATTCAGGCATGTATCATTTTTGCTTTTTATCATTTTATTCTTATAGGATATTTAGGAAGAGGTATTTCATACTGCTGCTTTTAAAGATTGTATAATTAATCATCTACATATTAAGTCAGTTTCTAAAAGACACTTCCTTAATATACCCTGCATGTATTCCTATATTCCCAGCATAAGCACAGACTTAGTAGTTGCTGAGAATTATCTTTTCTCTATTTATACTTTTGGCTAGAGTTTCATAACCTTATGAAGATTAAAATGTGTAATATCCTGCAGTAATTTTTATTTCTAAAACAAATTGTACTTATAAGTTTCCAATATAATTACAGGAAAGAAAATATAGTGTGAAACTGAAACCTAATATGTTTCTTCACAGAGAAAAATTTATTGGAATCACTTTTGAATGCCATAAAACAACCAAAATAATGTAGTGGTATAATATTTGTTGATACTAACTTTTTATAATAGGCATATGAAAATTTCTATTAATTATAATTATCTCTTTTACTATTTCAAATGAACATATGCATACACCTTAGGAATTTTGGTAAAAACACTTTTCTGTTTTTCCATGAATTAATTTTCATGTTCCAGTAAAACATTAAGTTTCTACCTAATTTAAAATATTCTGCTCTCAAAATGAAATGTTTCAAACAATTTTGTTGCTTCTTAGGGAAATTTCAGCATGTTATGTACTAAATTCTAAATTAGTTCTTTTCAACAAATTGTGTACTTAGTATCATCTGGCAGTGCAATTTTGCAGATCCAAGCACATTGGATCTCTTTATTCCTCATGAATTAAGCACTTCCTAACCAAGAAATAATTTTGCATTTCTAAATTCTTTGAAGTGTTATTTTTTATTTTCTAATTTTAATATATTTCTAATTTAATTTTATTTTAATTTTTAGCTCTAGGAATTTATTCACTAAATAAAGAAATTATGTTAGACTTGTAATGTAGATATTTGCCATACTTTATATTAAAACATATCTCTTGGGATCCACGTCCTACCACCATCCCCATGTAATCCTATATACTGGCCCTGTTCCAGAAACTCATAATTGAATTTAGAAAGAGATGAACTAAGCAACAAAATTTCTGAGATACATCAGTCTCAGAAGAGATTTTCTGGATGATGCTGGGACTGGGGTGGACCAAGTTTTAGTATTATCAAGCCCCAGCAACAATCCTCAAACCCAACAACTTCCACCAAGCTTCTGGCTAGACTTCACTGTCTCATGACTGAGCACTACAGAGATGCGAGCTTGCCAACTATTTCAGGTACACTAGGTTTTTTATGGCTGAAAATTCTAGGCCTCCCTGAATTCAGGGCGGGAGATCTCTTCCAGCATCCCCATAGTTCTGGAAGTACAGCAGCCCACCCATAATTTACCATTGCCATGATGTAAGCTCACTGACCATTTAAATATTTTAGATTTTCTAGAGCAACTTCTTCAAACTCTACAATATGAATAATATGCCAGATTGAATGGAAATGTAACATAGAAGCCAACTAAGCTCGACTAACAAAAACATTAACACAGATGAGCTTAACTAGCAACAACATTTAGTAAACCCTCAAAGACTTACTGTCTCCATGGTGAGCTACAACAATTTTCACAAGATCACTTTTACCAAAGTACTTTTTTAATCATTCCATAAGCCATTTAGTGGTAACACACAATATAAAATAAATTATCATGGGCCTGTTATGGGAACAGTTGTGAGGTGATTGGAAGAATGGAGATGACAGTGAAGGAAAGGTGGCAGTGTTGGTGGCAATATTGAATGCCTAAAACAAAGCGTTATTAACAAATTTTGTGAAGCACAATTTTTAAATAAGTGAAAAAATGTCTATAGACATGATAACAATTATGTGATTGTTTATTTACTAAATTAAGTGAATCCCAATACCATTTTGCTGTTTAATTTGTTCTTGTTCAATGTTATTAAGATAATATATAGAGTATATTAAAAACTATTCCTAAAATTCTAATTCCTAATCCTAAAATTGTGATTTATTTTACTACTAATACATTAAAATTAATTAGAAACTATAGACTGTTTTGGCTATAAATATATTCCCTAGCTCAAATATACATATGTATATATATATGTGTGTGTATATACATATATATATATAAAGTTTATATAGTTTATATATTATATTTATTATAGTCAGTCTTTAACTTTGGTAGATACAAAAAGTGAACTGAAGAAAGATTATAAAATAATCTTGTTTTCACTAAACATTTGAATTTCAGTTAAAGCAAATTTTCTTAATTCACACCTACAAATACAATTTAAACAAGTATGCAAAGGAACTAAAAATTCTGGAATCAACATTTTAGTACGTCAGATAGGATATTTGCTTGCATATATGTTCAAGCCAGATTTGACACCTCAAACCACAAATGCCCCTTGAGACACACTAGGAGTGACCCTTGAGCTTAGATCCAGGAATAACTCCTGTGTACAGTTGATTGTGATCAATAATGAGAGTGAGAATTTAAAAATCTTAATATGAACTATTATTTTGAAATGCATTTACTGTTCAGTCTCCCATTGTTCTTTGTTCACATGTTTATTATGACAACTATTACAATGTGCCTATTTTTACTTGTTTATATCTATAAAAATTTGATAAGTCCTTCCAACATTGTAGTGCCGTATGTTTCACTTATATGGTAAAATAGCTGCTAAAAGTGATAGCTTATGTAGATTAGCACATTAAGAAATTTATTGAGTACTTTTTGAGGTCCCAAAATTTGAGCTTAAAAAAGAGAACAATTTTTTTTTAATGTTTATGAGAGTACATTCCATGATTGTTTTCTCTCGGTACTTCCTTCATGTCATTTGTAATGAGAAACCCAGAAACTAAAGAATAAATGTGCCACATAGCCTACTGTGATCATTTGATTCTGAGTATAAGAAAAGATGCACTATGTAAGACATCTTTGTCAGCATGAGGCAGCCTTTTTTTTTTAACAATTTGGCTCTATTAAGCGTTGCTTCTCTTTGAAATGGAAATGAACTCATTATTTATCAACTCTTGCAGAGTCCTACTTAATTCTAAAAATTACATCAATGATAATTTCAAGTACATTTATATCACACTTATGAAACCATTTTCTTTTGTTTTCTATAATATCTTAACTTGCATGAAGCTTATTGATGTTGCTTTTATGCATAGTTCCGTTTCAATTCTGGAAACAAAGTGTACACTGCAGTTGTGACTATTTCCAAGAACCAGGTAAAAATAAAATATTAATTTGAATACATAAAATGCATTTATATGTACAAATTTTATTAAGAAACACAGGTTGTTTAAAAATATTAAGCAGTAAAATAGAAATCTGGTCTCTAAGACTTAGTCCTGTCTTTGATTTCACAGATCTCTCTCAGCAGTGCTTAGGGAACCATATGTAGTCAGAGACTGAACCAGGGTTGGCTATATACAAGGCAAGCATCTTATCTCTCACACTCCTAGGTATAATGGGCATCAAGTATCATTTTAAGCTTATATAAAACAGAATTATTCTATTTATCTTTCTAGCAAGGGAAAACAAAACCTAGACATAATGCACAGAATCTCCATTTCAATGACATGTATTATGTATTTAGGTACTAGAAGAGGGAAATTTATGTATTAGAATAGGAAATGAAGGAATTCCCTGGATAGGAGATAGAGATAAAAGCCTGGGGTAAACTAAAGAATCTCGGAACCCAGCAGCTCATTGCAGAGATGCCTCCAGACGTTGAGCTAGGCAGGTCTCACTGGGGTCCCAGGTCGGAGCAGGCATCATCCCCCCGAACTGCCCCCTAGAAATCCCTGCAGCCACCAACTTCCAGAACACAATTGTTATTTGGGCTTAATAGCCACGATCCAGAGACACACAAAATAATCTCACAACCAAACAGCTCGCTGCAGAGATTTCTCCAGACCCAAATTATCTAAAATTTTAGAATTTCAGGACTGTGTGGCTGCCATCTTATGCTATTCATAACAAGGAATACAATATAAATTATCTAGCATATGCTTTTTCGCAAGTTTGAGTGGTGGTGGGAAAATTCAAAATAAAGGTGATGGGAAGGTGTAATGGTGGTGGGATGGTGTCAAAATATTGAGTGTGATCCATTAATGTGAAAAATATTATGAATATTTAAAAAAATAAAAGGCTGGGGTAAACCAAGGTAATTGTTGTTAATTGTACTAAATAAACAACCAAAAAACAAAAAAAAATGCATGAGAAAAGAAAGAAAGGAGAGAGAGAGAGAAAGAGAGAGAGAGAGAAAGAGAGAGATGTTGACCTCCAAGAATTCAGGAGAGTGCTAGCTAAATACTTTTGTGAAGAAATTACCAAGGAAATTAAATCACCTAAAATGAACAAAGGAATTTCAACCGCACATTCAAAAAGATTCTGCAAACCTATTGTTACTGTTAGCCAAAGTAAATACCACATAACTTCAGCACACTGATCAGACTAGAGCTAGTTTATCATAAAAATCTCTCTGTGGTATTGCTTAACTAGAAGTCAATAGCAAGTCCTTGTGAGGGAAATAATAATTTTGCTTCCTGTATGTTTTATTTCGTTTTGGTGGGTGTACATCTAAAGGTACTCAGAGGCTAATACCAGCTTAAAGCTTGTGGTGTTGCTAAGAATTCAACCCTGGGCCTATCAGTAATCAAGAAAAGTCCTCTATCATTAAGCCATATCCCTAGTGCCTAATTATTGTTATATCACTTAAAATGTATTCCTAAACAAAGATAAATAATATTTAAGGCAATTTTAATATATCTTCCACCAAATACAGTAATGTTCACTACATGTAATTAAAGTAATGTGTCATCTAGTTGGACAAACTGGCAGGCTACCGAATTTAGCCTGCCCACACGGCAGAGTCTGGCAAACTCCCCGTGACGTACCCAATATGCCAAATACCAATAACAATGAAGGGTCTCATTCTCCTAACTATGAAAGAGCCTTGAATATGGCACTTTTTAAAAAAATATCAGGGCTAGGACGAAGGAGACGTTACTGGGGCCTGCTCTAGGCAATCGACGAATAACAGGATGGTTGTGATTGTGATTGTCATCCATAAATATAATCATAAGAAGAGAAAACTAGTTTTACCAAAACAGTAAAAATAAACACAACTGGTACTCCTAGAAAGATATTAAAATTATTTTTAGGTGAATTCACATTCTGAATAATGTTTAAGAGTAATTATACAGTATACAAATAAGAAGCGATTCGCCAAATCCTCTCTGGAAAGAAAGATGGCGGCTGCACGGGAGCCTTGTGGACAGCAGGTTTGAGCCACGGGTGGAAGCGGCAGGGACCTCATGGGAAGGGGGGCGTAATGGGCTGTCCTTCACGCCCGACCGAGGTCGCCAGCTGTCCCCCACGAGTGGCTCTCCGGCACGGCCACGGCTCCGGAGGCACAAGGACTTAGCACAGAGAGCCACCCGCTTGGAGCAGAAAAGCAAATGGACTATGTGTTAAACCGTGCCAGCATGCCTGCCCGGAGGGGAAAGGGTGTTGACCCACTGGCTCGCTCCTCTCTGGAAAGAAAGATGGCGGCCGCACCAGAGCCTTGTGGACAGCAGGTTTGAGCCGGGGGTGGGGGGTGGCAGGGGCCTCATGGGAAGGGGGTCGTTGTGGGCCGTCCTTCACGCCCGACCGAGGTCGCCAGCTGCCCCCCACAAGCGGCTCTCCGGCACGGCCATGACTCCAGAGCACAGAAACCAATCTCTTAACTATCTAACTTTTAATAGAAATTCTTCCAGGGTTAATAAGTAAAATAGCAGAAATCCAAAACTGCGCGGCCGCAATAGACATCATTTTATTCTTAAACCCAGCTGTAGAAAGCAAATCATTTCACAACGCTGTTTCAGCATGTCTGATTGGGAGGGAGGGGGGTCCTAAACTCTAAACAATGATTGTGCATCTTCTATCAAAACAATGTGTCTAGTCAAAGTAGATAGAGTATTAACTAGAACTCATCTGCCTCACAGGAATTGGGAGGGGTGGGAGGTGGGGTTCTATTGGGGTTCGCGGTTAAAGATCAGTATTGGTAAAGGGAAATGTGTTTGATATTTACATGACTGAGACCTAAACCTGAAAGCTCTGTAACTTTTCCCACAGTGATTCAATAAAGAAATAAATTATAAAATAAATAAATAAATAAAAAATAAGAAGCAATCAGAATGGGTTCTCCAGAGCAGAATGATACAGAAGTTAAGTAAATACCCTTTAAGGAAATAATAAAATGAAATGGGTAAATCAAATTAAAAAATAATCTTATCTGAAATTAAATGCAAAAATATCAGAGAAATAATGCATTGCAAAACAACTTTAAACAATCTATAGGTCATTGAAACATCTCAAAATAGAGATAGAGAAAAATGAAGACATGATAATAAAATACCTTACAAATTTAGAAAGAAGTGTTTGAATCTACTTGTTAAATAGTCAGAGAATCACAAGCACACAAACATGAGAAAAACCTATCAAGTTACTCTATAAGCAAATAGTTAAAAAATGGAAACAGGGGATAAAAATCTATGAGGGGGTAAAGATGTTGATCAATATTTAACAATTTCAAAGTAAATTATAAATGCAATATAATTCCCAGACAGACAAGCTTATTTCCACAGAAACACATTAAAAAAAAAGATTTATTCTCTTACTTCTTTTGCTTCACATGCTCACAAAAGTATAAAGTGTGAGAAAGGCCATTCTTGTTCTTTAAAAAAAAATATTGGATTCCTGCCGTACCCACATATTTGAAAGACTCCGTTAGAATAATCTGGAGAAAAGTAATGGCACAGAACTCTTGTAACTATATTTATCATATGTCCATTTGGTTTTATAGAAGTGGTTTTTATGTGGCTTATAGCATATTTTTGATTCCAATGTTATTTTTTCTCTTTTCTAGTTATATTTTGGGGGACATACAAAAATTGGGAGGGTCTGGTTACTGATCTACTGAACTTGGTATTTCCAGCAACCTGCACAGAGCATTGTCAAGTACAAAGTAAACTGCCCTTTATTTCTCCAAATCCTGAAAAGTTTTAGTCAAAATTTCTAAAGTATTAGCTAGTATCTTCTTTCTAATCTGTCAAATATAACATATTTATAATTTATTGAAAGAAATTCAAAAGAGGTCTTTGATAGTTTCAAAGGAGATATGATAGATAACTGACCTCCAAAGGGACAGCAACTCGAAAGTCATGATATACTCTTCAAACAGAAGCATATTTGAGAGAATGGAGATATGGAGAAACTCAAACCATGCAAAATATGCTTTTACAGATAATGTTTATAAATTGTACTAGCATGATAGACATTCAATGGTGAAAATATATAGGATAGTTTTATCAACCATGATATATGTGTTGAAGCTCTGGTCATTACAATGGGTCTCATCTCCCTGACCCTGAAGGCGACACCAATATGGAAGCGTTGAGAAGGGTGAGGAATGAGAGTCTAATAAAATCTCAAGGCTGAACTAGGCTGCCATAACAAAGGAAAACAAAAATGATTGTCTATACCTTCAATACACGTCTGCTAGCGTTGGACACATCCATTGAGAACCTGATGGTACAAGCGCAAAAGATCAAATACGACATCATTGGTCTGACCACGACAAGAAGGCATCAATCACATCACTCCGTAATCAACACTGGAGAAGAATTGTTCCTCGGAATATGAAACAAAAGAGGAGTTGAAGGCGTCGGTGTCCTTGTCCACATGAACTTGGCCATGAGCATTGATTCCTCCGAATTCCTAACAACCCGAATCGAACATTTACACTTGAATAGATGTGGCTCACTGCCAGCAATTTCTATCTTCGTTGTCTATGCACCAACATCCAATTATGATGAAGGAGAAATTGAGAAGTTCTACGTGGAGCTGGAGAAGTTCTATAAAGAAGACCACACCTTCTACACATTGTCGGTGAATTTAATGCCAAGATAGGACCAAGAAGATCAGCTGAAAAACTCCACATCAGGATCCATGGCCTAGAATGGAATGAACAGGGTGAGAGATTGTCTGAGTTCATCATGTCGACCAAGACCATCCATGGTAACTCACAGTTCCAGATGGCTGAATATAAACGTTGGACATGGGAGTCTCCCAGTGGACTATTCCACAACGAAACAGACCACATCATATTTAATTGACGGTTTTGCCTGACCGATATCATTGTTGTCCCAAAATTCCAAACGGGATCAGACCATCGTTACCTTTGTGCAAAATTCTACTTCACAGAGCAGGGTGAAAGGGCTGCAAAGTTTAAGAAGAGAACTCCCAAAATGACCACCAACTGGGAGCTCTTTGGAACTATTGCTGCAACATGGGAAGATGCTGTTGTTGAAAACATTGAGGACGAATACGATCGACTGGTTCAACACCTCCATGATTGTGCGAGGAACGCCAAGAGAGAGATAGCCACAAAAAAATGCCTGTCTTCAAAAACTCTTGAGCTTATTTGCCAACGCAGTTTGGCACATGCCTCAGGCAACCGCAAGCTAACGTCCGAGCTCGCAAAGCAGTGCATAGATGCGTTAAAGGAAGATCTCAAAGAAAGAACAGCAGAAGTGCTGGTAGATGGGGCCAAAGCCGAGAAAAGCATTCATAATGCCCGCCTGTCGTTCACCAACTACAAGACCAAGATGGCTGCCCTCCAACATCCTGATGGATCTATCACATCTTCCAGAAGGGTAATGGAGAAGATTATTTATGACTTCTACTCAGATCTCTTCAATAGCCATGTCCACTTGCCCACATACCAAATTCCACAGGATGGATATGTCGTTCCCAATGTTCTCCCTTCCAAAATCCAACACGCCATTTGCTCAGTAAAGAAACGAACAGCACCCAGTCCAGACAATGTCAGACTTGAACACCCAAAGAACCTGCCATCATACTCATCAATACGCTGTCTCGGCTCTTCATATGCTACCTGCCTGAATGCAAGTTTCCATCCCAATGGAAAACCAGCAGGACTGTACTACTGTACAAGAAGGCAGACATCCACGACATTGGCAACTATCGCCCAATCTGCCTATTGTCTGTCATCTACACGCTGTTCACTCGAGTCATCCTGATAGTATTGGCAGAACACTAGATGAAGGACAACCATGCAAACAAGCTGGGTTCCAAAAAGGATTCAGCACCATTGACCATATCCACATGATAACCTAACTCGTTGAGGTTTCTTGGGAATTCAAGATGCCGCTCTGTCTATAGTTCATTGATTTAAAGGCCTTTGATTCTGTTGGGATGGAAGCTGTCATTGAAGCCCTAGCCAATCAGGACATTCAAACTCAATACATCAGGATCCTCTGTGAGCTGTATTACGGATTCACTACCAGGATCTCACCATTCTACAAAGAAGTAATCATTGATGTCAAGAGAGGTGTTTCATCGAAACTCTTCAGTGCCACCCTCGAGAACATCATGCGATGACTAGAATGGGAAGGAATGGGAGTGAAGATAGATGGTCGGCAACTACACCACCTCTGCTTTGCTGATGACATTGTTCTAATAACACCAAACATTAGCCAAGTGGCACAAATGCTCACCGACTTTGACCGTGAGTGTGGAAAGGTCGGACTACAGCTGAATCTTATGAAGGCAATGTTTATGAGAAACAGCCTCATGCCTGATGCTCCATTTGCTCTCAACAGAACGACCATCTCCAAATGTAACAGTTACGTGTACCTAGGTCGAGAAGTCAACATGATGAATGACCTGGCACCTGAGTTGCGCAGGAGGAAGAGAGCAGCTTGGAGCACCTTCAAGAGTGTGGAAGAAATAGCTAAGAGGATGAAGAACCTCCAGCTCAGGGCACATCTCTTTGATTCCACTGTTCTTCCTGCAACATATGCCTCAGAGACCTGGGCCCTATGCAAACAGGATGAGAACGCTGTTCAGGTATCCCAAAGAGGAATCAAAAGAGCTATGCTTGGAGTATCACGTTTCACTCAAATGAGAGAAAGAATCCGGAGTTCCGACCTCAGTCAATGATCAGGAATCAGGGACATTGCCTCGTTTGCCAATGCTTCAAAAATCAGATGGGCTGGGCATGTAATGAGCTTTGGAACTGACTGCTGGAAATGGGGACATTACTGGCACTTGCTCGAGCAAATCGACGATTTACGGGAAGTCAAGTGATCAAGTGATGAATGTGTTTGGAAAGTGCTCTGGGGACTTAGGAACTAGTTTGCCCTGTCTAGCATAGTCTGAAATAGTAGATTGGAATCTCATCATCCTGGACAGAAAAGAAAAAGAGGCACAGCTGACAATCCAAATATCAACAATATAAGGGGCTGTCCTCTAAGAGATCCTTCATTTCAGGAAGTGAACTTGAAAAGACTAAAAATACAAAGTACAATTGTACTATTTAAATGGATTCACGTTGAGCACTGTATTCATCAGCAGTATCTAAACCATCTTGTTTCATTATGAATATTATACAAAGTATGACATTGCAGGTAAATGTGCATAGCTACAATTGGAACATGCGCTTGGGAAAACTTATGACAAGTTTTACTGCAGAATGGTCATTGTATTTTGTAGACTTGACCATATTCCTCTAAGTTTCAGGTATAACAGACTTAAAGGCAATTTGTTTTTTGCAATGATGCATCTATTTGGGATGCAAAGGAGAGAACAGTGAGGACCAGGTGATACTACAACAAATGGAACATGTAAAACCTGGGTTCAGTTAGTAGCCCCATATGGCCTTCTGAGCATCTCAAAGAGTAACCCAGGTAACTACCTGCATACAGCCGGAATGACGTGAGTGGTCCTTGGCCTTACAGCACTTGAGTGGTACTGCATCCTTAGGGCCAAGCATTAAACACAGGCCAATTTTGATGAGTATTTAACAAACCAGTCCTCAAGTCTATTGAGCAGTGATGGGGAGACTCAAAAAGAAACAAGAACAACAAAAGGACATAATCATGGTTCCCAAATGAGAAGCACAGACCAGTGCTGCTATATATCTGTAATTCAGCACATAAATTGTTCTACGATGTCATCTGTGATACACTATTTGAAATTTAGATGGAATGCTTAATTAATAAATAGCTTTTAGTCACCTTCCTTGTTGCGGAAAATGAGAGAATATTTATTTTGAGAAGGAATGATGAATGAAACAATATCTCTCTTTTACCTCATCCAACATTATTTTTTAAACATTCCTATAGCAGTTAATATTTTTTTTTTATCGGGGACAGAGGTTCCATACCAGGAGGCAGTGCTCAGAGCTTATTCCTGGATCAATTCTCAAGGATCACTTCTGGAGGTGCTGAGGGACTTCATGAAGTGAGAGGTAACAAACTGGGGTTAGTTACATGCAAGTCACATACCTTAATCCCTATACTATTTCTCCTGCCTCAGCAATAACTTTTGTATTTGTCTGTAATTATGTCAGACAAGAGTTCGTCAAAAATTAATGTGAAATTAATACTGTATATAGGCTATGTTTTGATTCCATAAAGCATCTTAATCTGCTAGGTGTAATGTATAAGAATATAGGTATTGAATGCAATGACATCTGTACAATAGGTTAAAGGAGTTTTAAGACAAGGTTCAATTGTTGCACTTAATATAGAAAGGCAAACTGACCAAGTTTCTTCAGTTAGATACAATGGTACTTCCTGAGAGTTAAAGAGAGAAACATTGACTGTTACTTGTATTTGTTCATATAAAAGAATATATAAATTTAAATATAAGTTTAATTTTATTAAAGAATAAAATAAAATGCATTTAGTAAAAAAGAAAAAGAAACAGAAGACAGGTAAGAGAAAATAAGAGAAACATAAAAGCACAAATCTCAAGGCTAGCAAGATTTGCATAGAGTTATGTCAAACATTCGTTTATGCAACTTTTATTTTGCTTTGTTTTCACTTTGTATATTTCTTTGTACTACAGGTAGAAAATAAAGTTGAAAGTTACTTTTCTCATAGCTTTTGAAATCAGGGCTTCAAGTTAAATTCTAAAGTGTTTTGACAGATTTGAAAACGTAGAAGATATTATTTTCAACTGCAGTTGTGTATAGGAAGCATAGAATCAAAGAAAATGATTATTGCAATTTTTGGTTAAGATTCCATCAATTATGAGCGTCATTATCACAGCAAGGTGAAATGCTAATTAATGTTTTCCAAAACTTATGCATGCTGGACCCTACTCTTTCCACCTTCCATTCATATAGTCCATTAAATGATGCATTACAGTGATCCTGTGTTTAGGTAGAGATAAATTACTGATATACAAGTTAGTCCAACAATTGATACAGAAGAAGGAGAACCATAATTTGGAAATCTAGTATTTCTTTATCTAATAAATTAGGCATGAAGAATTTTCCATCTTTGTATTCCTTTTCAGTCTAGGTAGCACACAGCATACGAAAAAAAAGGTTTCTATCATTATCATTTTTGTATTGGAATGTAAATAAATCATTAGATCTTATAAAAAAGACTAGAGTGGAAGTTCTCTGACCTCGTTTTCCAATTTTACCTTAGTCTTTCATTAGGATGCCATGTACCCATGCTAAAATTATAACAAGAGTAAGTAAGGCATTGTGGAGTGTTTTATAATAGCTTCATGGTTTGAATGATCATCTAAGAGGCAAATATACAAAGTTAGAATGTAACCATAATAAATTCTTTCTTGAATAAACTTCTACAAGTCCTGACACCCTCCCACCAATAATTAATATACTTTCTTTATTATGTTACTTTATAATATCCACATTTGCCCTCTACAGTGATATGAGTTCTATACATCATTATCTCCATGTATTTACTCATGAAATCAAGAAAAACTGCTCATATTGAATGTTTATTTAATTCTTTTATGTTAAATATTAAGATGATAAATGAAAAAAATCTGAATTATTTAAAATTATATAAAATTCTTTAAGTAATTTGTTACATTTTATTCCAACAGCATTTAATTGATTTATAGTCTCAGACTTATGGATAGCTCATAATGATCTCACTTGCATTTATCAAATAAAGCAAAAGTTGATAACAAAACTTTCTAGATGAAATTCCTATGTGAGCTGCCAGCACACAGTGTGAAAGAGCATTAGTGTCATTTATATGAAAAGTCTTTCAAGTCAATGACAGAACTGGGCCAGAAGCAATGAGAATAAATTAAGTGATAGACGATGTTCAATGGCCATCTGAAACTCTTTCCAGTTCTTTTCACTTTTACATGTACTAACAAGAACAAAATCTACCCTTCATATTTTGAAGAAGCAAGACTGTTAAATATGCACTTTTACCCTATGAACATTGATCAAGCAAAAGCATGTTACATACATTTTAGTTGATACCAAACTTTTAATCATTTTAGATCATAATTGTTCACACATGGTGAGAATTAAAGCATAGAAAACATGTTTAAGATTTCCAATCAGCATGCTAAAATATTGTAACTGATATTACTAGTTACAAATTTAGCTTTTAAATAATTTAAAATAATTATATTTAAATAAATTTTCCTTCGCTTTTATAATAATTAAAATAATTAAAATAAGATGTAATTTAGCATCAACTGATTATTTACCCTAGTTTCAAAATATTTACACTTTGCTAGTTCTATATTTTACATATATAATTTAAATATAATAAACATTTAAATGGTATAGTTTTAGTTTTGTTTTGCTTTAACTTTTGCTTATATGATTATTACTTCCTTTAACCTCAGACTGTATTATAGTTTTGATTTTGTTTTTAATGTCATCCAGTCCCAGAAAGCTTGATGGTATCTATCTTCTATTTTTGGTTATGAGTAACAGTATTTTTGGAGATTGTGTATTTTAGCTTTCATGTTTCATGTAGATCAGGATCTATTAAAGGGTCACAATTTTCAACTAACATGGAGCAAGTTTCTTCCAGTGTCACATTTACATAGGAAACTTAAGTCCACAGAAATCCTGTGAGCCTCATATGTTTCTTCCCCTAACTTAAAGGACGAAGATTATTTCTCGTTAAGATATGTGAGAAATATTCTTGAGACTTTAAAAAAGCTTCTGTCTTTGTTTCAGGCATTGAGGGTTTTCCTGTTCAAATAAATGACCATGCTGCCCGCCTTTTGTTAACTAAAAAATATAGTGGGGCTGAGAATTATCCAGGTATGATTGATCATTAAATATGTCCTCATGATTCATAAAGAATTCATTTATTTTAATTACAAACCCCCCCCCCCCAAAATCAGCCCTCCTTGGCATGTAAGACCTCTTTGATCTCTCTTCAATGACCCAGGTTATCTCTACATGGAAGCTGTATACCTGGTTCACCTCATTATATTTTACAATTTATATTAATATTAGTTATTTATCAATATATCACTTAATGTTTTTTCCTTCTACTAAAATCTCTTCTTCTGGCTCACAGAGTACCCCTATAGTCATCTGCTCCCTCTCAGACACACCAGGACTGGCAAAATCACACCCAGTTAGCAGAGGAGAAACCCATGCCAATGGTATAGCCAACTTGGAGGCTGGAGCGATGGCCCAGCGGTTAGGGCGTTTGCCTTGCACCTGGCCCACCAAGGTTTGATACCTCCACCCCTCTTGGAAGGCCCGGCAAGCTACCAAGAGTACCCCGCCCAAACGGCATAGCCTGGCAAGCTCCCCATGGCGTATTCTATATGCCAAAAACAGTAATAGCAAGTATCACAATGGAGACATTACTGGTGCTTGCTCGAACAAATCAATGAGCAACCAGAGGATAGTGCTACAGTTGTACTAAAATCTGTCACTGTCACTGTCCTCCCGTTGTTCATTGATTTCCTCGAGCGGGCCCAGCAACTTCTCCATTGGAGATTTTTGTTGTTACTGTGTTTGGCATATTATTTTGTTCAATCATTCAACTTTAGAAGAAGTGACACTTAGTTGGGGGAATCTGTGTTCCTCCCCATGTCTAGCCAACATATTAAGGACCTCAGACTCAGCAATATTAAGTAATACTTTATGTCCAACTTTATATACGTATTAAAGGGTAGAAAGCAAATATCTTCACTTCTTTTCTATTACATATGGCTTATGCTTATTCTTGAATTTTTTCACATATACAAACATTTGAGAAAGGTCATAAAATGATCATTTTTTTGTTTGTGGTGCTTCAACAAAGTCATTCTGGTTCTTGTATGTGAATTTCTGACAAATCTTATGATGTTGTATATTTTGCTGTCATTTAACTTTGTCTTTTGGGGGGTTGGTAGTGTTGTATCACACCTTGTGATATTCATAAATCATTCCTGTCTTTGTACTCAGTGCTCATTTCAGACAGTACTCTGGAAACTATATGTGTTCCCTGGCATTGACCAGAGGTTGTAGCATGCACGACAAACATCTTAAACTTTGTACTATATTTGCAGCCATTCTGTACTTATTGTAGCAACATAAATTCTACATTAGGTAGTTAATCATCTTAAAACACAATTGCCAAAAGTATTTCATGATATCACACATTTCCCTTCTTCTATATTTCAGTTTTGGTGACTCCTCACCATCCTGACAGCTATATTGAGATACAATTGAAATATAACACCTTGAAACTTAAAGGTGATTGGCTATATTTGTGTAAGTGAAATAATTGATACAGCACTATCAGTAAACCTATGCATAACCTTATATAATTACTTTTCCTAGAATATTAAGATTATTTAAGTTTCTCTAAGCAACTTTAAAGTATATAACTTTAAAACATTTATTACTGTGCATATTATATCTTTAGAACTTATTCATGCTACAGATGGAGATTGATATTCTCTTTTTTTTCATTCTTTTGGCTTTTTGGGTCATACCCAACAATGCTCAGAGGTTACTACTGACTGCACTCAGGAACTATTCCTGACAGTGCTTGAGGGAACCATATGGGATGCCAGGGATCAAACCCAGGTTGGCAGTGTGCAAGGCAAACACCCTACCCACTATACTATCACTCAGGCCCCAGAGATTTATATTCTTTGAAGAACTTCTACCCATTTTCCTCCCCACCGTCCCTAGTTCCTGATAACCATCAATAGAAATTGTTTATATGAATGTGGCCCTTTTTGAGTATCCCACGTAAGTGAAGTAGGTCACATAATATTTGTTTTTCTCTAACTGTATTTTTCCTAAGTCCTCAAATCAAGCCATGCTGCTGCCATAAGTTTTCTTGAATTTTTATAACTAAAAATACTTCTCCTGTTTCTTTACTTTATTTATCTCTGTTCCTCCCTCTGCATGGTTGAAGTTTCTGACCTATTAGAGACCACAAAGTTTGAATTATCCGAGAACCCAGAGAGAAGTAAAAAACAGATAAACAAATGAACTACCCTCCCAGACCCTCCCCCCTCCCCAAGTTTCTCATTTATCCTTTATGTACTTAAACTTAAATCAGTGGTATTGTGTATGGTATTTGCCAAGAAACTTTTTCATTTGGGGACCATACCCAGAAGTGCTCAGTGTTTACTCCTTTCTCTGTGATTAGGAATTACTAGGGCTGAGGTTTGGGGAAATCACATGAGGTGCCAAAATATTAAATTAGTATCTTTAAGTTACTTAATTTTTATCAATGGGAATACACAAGCAATTTATTAGAAACAGTAGAAGTATTTTGTTTGGCTAACAAACTTCAAAAGTTTAGGAGCATTTGTTATTTGGTTGCATACCTCATTAACACAAATAATTTGTGTCTTAAGCAATATGTTTTATAAAAATTTACATTATATATCTATATCACAAATAAATTTTGTTATCTTAATGCTTTTAGCAATTTTCCCTAGAAAATAATTGAAACTATATATTTGGGAAAAGGTACAAACATATCATTTTACTATAAGAAAATTGCCAAGTTTGTGAGTTATTTTCAGTCAGAAGCACTAGACTCTAAAGATATTGCAAGAAATAAGGTTTTATATTTCATTGACCTCAGTTTTATCACTGATACCAAATCTGATCACCTGCACTGCCAGGAACAACCCTGGAGAACAGCATCAGGAGTAACCTCTGAATACACCCAGGTCAACTAAAGCAAACATAACAAAGGCAGATGAAAATGTTATAAGTACAAGAAACATTTTGCATATTTGGAGGTTCTTTTTTGGGGGGGGATCCTTGTTTCAAATGCACTTGTTTCTGAGTACCCAGATTAATTAACTAATCACTGTATTGTCAAGTCTTTATTACACTTTCTGTTGTATCCTATCCTGACTCGTTATGGGCTTAGATATATCTTGGGAATTGAGAGCCAAGGTTGGAACACACTGAACACAGTGTTCTATTTCTGTATGAAATGATAGATGTTGCTCTTGCCCAGAATGACAACACTTTGCACTGCTCCCAGTCTGTAAATTGTTCCATTTGCTTGGCATAATCAGTATACTGATGCATCTCATTCTCTCTACCAGGTCCATGCTGTTCAGCCCCTCTCAGCTAGCCAAATGCACCAGAAGTTATAAATTTCTCATCAATAGAGAGACAAAATGTGATCTCTTTCATATGTAAAAGTTGTCTTACTGTCCTGCTGTTATTGTCTTTGGGTTATCAAATTAAAAGAGGTTCAAACTACAAAAGACTTCATTATGATTTTTCTACTTTAACCAATGATTTAGTGTTCATCTAACAAATATTCTGACAAAATAATTGTGCCATCAAAGATACAGCTGTGGGAAATATTTAACATTTATATAACTACCACTTCTTTAAATAATAAACCTTTATTTTGTAGCCTCATTTTTGTGTACTGCAAAATGCAAAGGTAGTATCTGTTCAGCATCATAAACTACAAAATGACATGTTTTAAATAAAGATTTGGTTTTATAATTTCAAAACCTGTAAAAGAGTTGGGAGGGCATTAAGGGCAGCTGATACATGTTCTTCCACAGATGGAGCAGACTATTGTAAAAAACAAAACAATAACCTTCAGCATTATCACTTGTTTCTCAGAAAATAATGAACTTTTGAGGCTCTCCTACCAGCAGTACTTAAGTACTCAATCATGTATTTTAGCACTGTTTGCACTGTCCTCCTGTTGTTCATTAAATTGCTAAAGTGGGCACCAGTAATGTCTCCATTGTGAGACTTGTTGTTACTGTTTTTGGCATATCAAATATGCCACCGGGAGCTTTCCAGGCTCTGCCATGCAGGTGGAACACTCTTGGTAGCTTGCCGGGCTCTCTGAGAGGGACAGAGGAATCGAACCCAGGTTGACCACATGCAAGGTAAATGCCCTACCCACTGTGCTATTGTTCCAGCCCTTCAATCATGTATAAATAACATACATATATACATATATGTATTACCTTTTTAAAAAACTGGAGGAACACCCAGTGGTGCTTGTGAGGGGGTCCAGGGTCATTTTCTGGGAGTCTAGGTCTATTTATATAGACTGGCTCCCCCTGACTGTTCTTGGGGGATCACTAGAATTCCAGCAATAGACTCTGAGGGACATGCAGTACCAGGGATAAAATGCAATTTACCTTTTCGTGCGTGCTGGAAATTAATTAAATTGACACACACACACACAGAAAGAGAGAGAGAGAGAGAGAGAGAGAGAGAAATAAAAGCAGACTTTAATTGTATAGACAAGGAAGCTCATAACTAAAGTAACAAAATCTAGTGTAAGGTCATTCCATTTAGATCATGTAGCTTCTGGAAAGAGTAGATTGAGGTGTTAAAAATTGAAAAGAGAAATGTGCACTGTATTAAAAAATAAAGAAATTTGCAGGATTTACCTGCATAAACATTAACCCCCGCACTCCCCCTTCCCTATCCCATGTAAGCTATCTATAGAAACATAAAATCTTAAGATAGCCTTTCACTAGGACCACCAGAGGATTTTCTGCTTTTAATGAAATAGATACAGAGGAAAAACATCATCTTTGTATCTAATCTCTAGATTTCTAACAATTTGCAATCATCAGCATGACACATCCTGGGGCAGCCCTGCTCATATTCAACAGCTGCATCTGGTATGATGTAGGATAACACTGTTCTGTCCTTCCTGCATAACCTCAGGAATAGTTGATATTTGATAGTTTGTTGGACTGAGGAAAAGAGAAAAAACACCTTAAGAGGTATTTTGTCCTTGGGCAGTAAGGAAGGGTGTTCTTATGTTGATTTGGCTACCTGACTAGGTGGCATGTCAGCCCAGACTCTAAGGGAGCTGGAGAATGAGAGAGGAGGGCTGAAAGATGGACCACAGAAAGACTAGTAAGGAAAACGTGTGCTTGAGAGAACCTAGGCCCTCAATAACATACATTTCTTCTATGGGATAAACTTCCTTGTAATAAACTGCCACTAAGATCAACCGGCCTGGTCCTCGTCTCTTCCTTCATTTGCCCTTGGCCAATAGCCGTTCTGATCCAGGCCACACACAGTGGCTCAAGGGCACCGAACTCGCGCAGCGAGATAGAGCCGTCCAGAGAGCCTGCAAACACACAACCTTCTGCGTGTATAGATTTTTACAGTATGACATCTGTTTTTTTATGTGATTGTACTTCTTATTTTTCTTTAATAAGCACAAATTGCTTTTACAAGTTCTCCGAAAGGAGTATACATCAAGGGACCAAGGTTGGAAAATTAATATCTAGTATTGATGCTTTGTAGTCAGATGATTCAAACTCTGAAACTTGGTGGCCCTGTTTGTTTGTTTATTTTTTTGTTTTTAATTTGGGTACAATGATTACAATTCTGTTCCTGAAAGCTTTCATTCATAAAACATACCAGCAACACACCCTCTACCAGAGTGCCTCCTTTCCTCCCCGACCGTCCAAGTTTTCCTCCACCCTACTACCCTCCCCCAACCACTCAAGGACTAAGCTTCCAACTGAAGACCAGTTTTCAGTTTCTGCTTCCTTTGGACATTTGTTATTCCCCCACTATGTTTCTTTACAAAAAAAAAATAGAAACAACCTCTGGGGATAGATGTGGAGAGTATGATGCTAAGTAAAGTGATTCAAAAGAGGGACAGATAAAGAAGGACTGCACTCATTTGTGGGCTGGAATGATAGCACGGTGGGTAGAGCATTTGCCTTGCACACAGCTTACACAGGTTCGATTCCTCCATCCCTCTCAGAAAGTCCATCAAGCTACAAAGATATCCTGCCAACACGGCAGAGCCTGGCAAGCTCCCTGTGGTGTATTTGATATGCCAAAAACAGTAATAACAAGTCTCACGAGACGTTCAAGCAAATTGATAAATGAGGGGAGGACAGTGCTTCAGTGCTATAGTGTACTCATTTGTGGAATATATAATAACATAACATTAAACTGACACCCAAAGACAGTAGGTACAAGTGCCAGGAAGATTGTTCCATAGTTGGAAGACTGCCTCAGGAGCAGGGGTAATATGTGTAGCGGAAGTAGATAAAGGACCAAACTTGATAACCTCTCAGTATCTGTATTACAAACCATAATGCCCAAAATTAGACAGAGAGTATGGGATTATTTTCTGCCATGGAGGCAGGGCAAGGGTGAGAAAAGTGTGGTATGGGGATATTGATGGTGAAGAATGTGCTCTGGTGGAGGGATGGGTGTTTGATCATTGTGTGATTGTAACTCAAACATGAAAGCTTGCGACTGTATCTCATGGTGATTCAATGAAATAATAAATAAATAAATAAATCCCATCCTTGTAACAACAACAGCAACACAAAATAAAGTCAAAAAAAGGACGAGAGATAGCAAAGCTATTAAGAAACAAGTCTGGAAAGAGGGCAAGTCCACTTGATCACCAGGAAAATTTTGTCCCCTGCTCTGATATATGGAGGCAACCAAAGCACCACCTGTGACTTCTTAAGAACTCACATACACCATCCATGAGACCCTCGGCACTGCACCCTAAGCAGTTCTGCATGCTCCAGCCCTAGCATTAAGTCGTAGGCCCAGTTGGCTGATAATTGCTCCAAGGTTTGACTGAATTCCCTGAGCACATCTTGGGACCTTCATCCTTGGAAAATAAAATTAAAGTGAAACGCAAATGCAAAAAAAAAATACTTAAAATTTATGCAGAATATTAGGTCAAATATATTGAAGATTTTGTTCTCCAAAAATAAATATTATCCTGATGAGCTCTTTAGAAAACATTCAAATAAGCAAGCTTTTGTCAGAAATTGATTTAGTCTATTATCAGTATGGTCCAACTAGAGAGACTATTTCAAAGTTGTTCTGGGATTATATTTTGTTCAATAAATTGAACTACAAGATAATGATGACTACGTTACTAGGAACTCATTGTTATGTAAGTATTTTAATGAATTTTGTTAACATTGTAACATTTTTATTGCTTTCAAGAATATTATTTTACATTAAATTATCTAAATACTTTCTAAGAATCATAATGAAACATGTTTCATGATAGACTAAAATGGTTTTATTTAATGAAGACAAAATGTATGAATCAACAAAAATTTAAAACTAGCATTCCTATATTAATATAATGTATATTCGTCATTGAATGATGGGTCACAGCATTTGAACAGAAATGTCTAATTTGCTTTGATACCCTTGTGGCTACGTGATGCCAAGTGGTTTTAGAATTTTTTTTTAGTGACAAAACAATTACTATTAGATCCCTTGCTGTATGACAGGAAATGACCCTACAAATATTAAATAGCAAATCAATTCAAAAGAAGATCTATCCTAATTTTTTTTCTATTAAATCCTCTAAGGGGAAAAATGTCCCACTGTATCAAGACCAATTTAGTTAGTCAAGAAACTGGGACATCACTGGTGAACTTTTCATCTGACCCAATTATAATTTCATGATTGCTATGGGGGAGTAAATTTTTTTTATCAAATTAATTTTCAGTCACAGACAAAGAATAATTACAAAAACTGTGTACCAGTCTGAGAACATTTAAGAATATATATTTATTAGGAAGTTTTGGATAACATTGGCTTGTCCTTGCTCCTCCCACAGGGAGCTTTGGTTTATTTTGTTGCTCCCACCATAGTGCACCCATGGCGCAGCTAATTCCATCATGCACTAATAATCACATATTGCTTGTGTCTTTGTTATGTCCTTTAGGTAGCTTACTTTAGAGCAAGGCCCTTTTTGTACGTACACAGGAAGTTTGTTAATGCTATGCTTTTGTAAGTTGGGAATTAATTGACTCTGAAAAATATTTACTCCTGGGCATCTGCCATATTTACTCTACTTAAGACTCAGTTGCAACTTAGTTTCTAATACCCTACCAGGAGAGGCCAATGATGAACAGAGATGGACCCAGGGCAAGCCATAAGCTACTGTGGCATCGAAAAAGGACTAACTAATCACCATTTGAATTATAAGTTAAGAGCATGGTCATGGAACAAACTATTTCTTGACCTCAAAAGAATTAACTGAATAAGGACCCTGTTGGAATTAGAAAAGACTAACCTGGCCTGGGGACTGGACTGTAGTCTGGGATACAAAACAGATGTCCCCAGGAAGAGCTACCCATTTAGCTTAATCTCTCTCTTACACTGTCCATACAAAATGACTGGTAATAGTAGTAAGAATTAAATTTAATATAAATGCTAGCTAAGAAAAGGAGAAAGCAATACACCCATAGATGGAATCCTTCCCTTGGTCAGATATCCTAGCAATCTAGAGTAATCTAGAGTGTTTAATAGTCAGGTGAAATTTTGTCCTTCAGTTAATCTCTTAGAAGAACATCCCCTGATGAGGGGTTTTATACCTGTTTATTGTTATGATAATATTCAACCCCACCTACGTGTACCTCCATATTTCAATATTTCTATATAATTACACTTTAAGAGAGAAGTGAGGAAGAGAAAAAAGAATGGCTGATCACCAGTCAGCCTGTGGCCCCATTCCTCCATTTCCTGTCCCTTCAATTATCTGCTGCCATTGACCATCCTGGGGAGGTGCATCTCGGCCAGCAAGCATATGTGTCACACATCCACACCTTTTGAACTCACAAGGAAGTTAATAGAAGAAATAATAAACAAGTTAAATATATTAGACATAACCTTTAACGATTCATTTTTCTACAAGACTTATTTCACTTCAGTTATTTAAAAAAATGTTTCATATGACTTCTCCTTGCCCCTACTCCCATAAGACTGTATATATTTAGGGCCATGAAGATAGTAGAGCAGGTAAGGCACTTGCATGCAGCTGACCCAGATATAATCTTGGATGCTACATATGGTCCCATGAACACTACTGTGAGTTATCCCTGAGCTCAGACACAGGGCTCAACCCTACCGACAGTCCAGTGTAGTTAGAAAAGAAAAAACCAAAAGTCAAATCAATACAAAACCAGACCGTATATTTTTATGTTGTATGAGTATAATGTCACAACATTATACTCTCCATAGAAGTGCCAATGTGCCTCCATGAAAATAAAATTGTTTTTTAATATCACCCAGCAAAACATTTGTGTTTGTAAGTATAAAACATTTCATTATAATACAAATAAATGTCCGTGAAAATTTGGACTTGCTTCTGTAAGAATTTATTTTATGTCAGTATGTCTGACACAAGTACAAGAAAGTGTAAACAACATTTATACTATGGATTTTCCCTGGGGTTTCCCACCTACGCTCACCATAGATCAAATTTACATTCAACATATATTCATCTTTATCTGTGTCAAAATTTTGGCTAACTTCATTTGCATCACTTGTCATCCCATTGATAATGAGTTTGCTTGAGCAGATGCCAGTAATGTCTCCATTCATCCCTGTTGCATGCTATTGTAGCCAATGGCACCTGTTCACTCCAGGAACATGAAGAGCCTCAGTTTGTTCAAGGTTTTGACGAAGAAGTCTGACTATCTTGTAGGTGGGCAGTCAGGTGTTCTTTTGATGTCCCGTGGAATCCAGTCAGCAATGGCTTTAGTCCATTGGTCATATTGTCTTCAAATTGCATTATGTGTGCAGCCTATCTGATTTTCGACACCTTGGCAAACAAAACCGCTTCCCTAATTCTTAATCATCCATGGAGTTTGGAACTTCGAATTCCTTCTCTCTCTTGAGTGAAGCATGGTACTCCAAGCATAGCTCTTTCAATTCCTCTTTGGGAGACCCAAAAAGCGTTCTCATCCTGTTTTTGTAGGGCCCAGGTCTCTGAGGTGTATTTTAGTGCAGGAAGAACAGTGGAGTCGAAAAGATGTGCCCAGAGCCAAAGATTCTTTGTCCTCTTAACAACTTCTTCTTTGGCTAAATTATGCCATAGTATTGCTTTTTGTGCAACTACTTTGTTAAGGCAAGAGGTGTGTAGGGATATTGTACTATCAATGCACTAGGGTAGGTGCATATCCTAGAGAGCACTGTACAGCTACAGGAAAAGTTTAAGTCCCAAACAAATCTTTTCCAATAGTCCTTTTGTCCAACAGGTTCTATTCATATGCATATATTTCCTCCCAATGCTTTCCTTTAATTTGCACATTAGATACAACCTCTTCTCTTTTGGACATTATTAAAACCCTCAGTGCGTGTGTGTGTGTGTGTGTGTGTGTGTGTGTGTGTGTGTGTGTGTGTGTGTTTGGTATTATAGCCAGTGGTGTTCAGGGGCTATTTTAAACTCGAGACAAGATTGCTATTTTTGGTGCTGGGGTGCTATGTGGAGAGGGGATCAAACCCCAAAACCTTTTATGCAAACTTTAGTATGATGTTTAGCTATCTCTCCAGCCCCTAGCCCATCTCTGGGATTTGAAATTTTATATCTGGCCTCATTTCAGGAGCCCTAGAGCACTTTATCCACAGATTTTAATAAATCATCTGTCCCAGGTTCAGGCTCTTTCGACCTTTATTATTTCTTCAAATCCATGTATGGCCTCTTGAGGCATGTTGAATGCTTCCTCCAGAATCTGTTATTAATAAACTTCTGTATTTCAATTTCTCTTGTAGTCTGTTATTGAACATCCAGCACTCTGTGCTCTACTTAATATGTGTTAATTTGACAGATTCATAACAAGGTGTGAATTAATACTGTGTATGGTGTCTGCTTGAATGAGAAATCAATTCTAGTGCAAACTAAATGAGAGCAGAATTCCATGATAGGATATTAATATGCATGAAACATTCAATGGAGCAATAAAAGCATACTCACTGACACAATTTCTATAATTTCTTTAAATCATTAAGTTATCTTTAATTTAAAAATATTCCTGGCAAGCTCCCTGTGATGTATTCGATATGCCAAACACAGTAACAATAAAGTCTCCAATGGAGACGTTACTGGGCCTGCTCAAGCAAATCGATGATCAACAGGAGGGCCTTTACCTTTACCTTTATTCATTGGGAGTAGATTTTCATTTCTAGCTTTAAGATATACATATATATATTCATATTTATATCTAAGGAAAAATAAAAGTTCCCTTTCATTATATTCTGGAAAATGATTTTATCCCTACTCTTTTGATTCCGATTAAAAGTTACAGATTAAATATACATACTATCTCATTTTTGCTCAAAAGTCCACTAAACAACAAATCCTGGAAGAATAGAAATCAATGTACATGAAAAAAAAATTTTGACTGTTGAAAGCCAGTGTATAGAGATCCACTGAATTGCCGGTCTAACAATAACCAATTTTTTGGAGTTTTGAAAAGTTGGAAAAATCAATTATCAGCAAAATTTCCTCTCCATAGAAATTTTATATAGCAAGTATAATTAGATTCACATTTAATAAGTTATAAATAATCTCTTGTAGCAATGACATATGTAATCTACCAGATCATAGATTCATTTGTGGTTCTATAGTTCTAACTAGCATAGGTAAATCATAAAAGATCTGTAAGAATCATGTTGCTAGGTTCCCTGAACCCTGCAGAAGTGACCCCTGTACCTAGAACCCCAATACAGTGAGTCCTTAGTACAAGCAAATGTGGCACAAAAACAAAACACAAGAAGAAATGCATTGTTGTGACCAATTGTAATAAAATGTTTATTTGATATAATCAAATGAACATAAAATGAAAACATGTATTTTTGAGTATGCAGAGTTGTTTTTGTCATGATCAATTTTGCTGTGGTATAAATTAATCAACTAATAAAATCATATTAATTATAACTTATATATAACTATTATTATTTGTGTTGAGTCTGGCAAGCTTCCCGTGGTGTATTCTATATGCCAAAACCCAGTAACAACGATGGGTCTCATTCCCCTAACCCTGAAAATGCCTCCAATGTGGCACTGCTAAAATCTCAGGAGTAGGACAAATGGAGACGTTACTAGTGCCTGCTTGAGGAAATTGATGAACAACAAAATGACAGTGATACAGTGATATCTATGTTGATTTAAGAACTGAAACTAGGTTTAATATGTGACTCACTTGCAAGTTGCATCCTAAGGATGCATGAGAGCTGGGCTAATCCCTGACAACATAATAAATAAAATAAAAACATAGAAACATAAATGCATAAACTATTTTTCATGCATAAACAGAAATATATTTTAATTCATAATTCTAATGGAATATAAAATTGTACATAATATAAAAATCTGAGTCTAGTATTAAAGGAGACTATATAACTGAAATAATATAAAATAAAATGTACCTTTTTATGATACTATTTAATAGTAAGCAAATATATTTTATAATGATCATTAAGATAATTTGCAATTCACCAAATAGTTTAACTGCAATGCCATCTAACATTCATGGAGAAATAACTGGTTCTATGACCCATTATTTTGAGAGAGAAGCCCTTATTTGAGTCCCTGGCACTGTATAGCATCTCCCAACCAAGAGCCATCAAATGTAGCCCCTACAAAATAAGTAAATTAAATCCACTTAAGAACTAGTATTTAAGTATTCATTGCCTTCAACCCTGTAAATGTGTAATGTTTTCATTGCTGTGCTTTACATAAAATGCCATAACACACAGATATTTGAAATACTATTAATAGTTTTGATCTATGTAAAAGTGTCTTCTGTGTTTAGGGAAATGGTACTGAAATAATAAATCAGTTCCTTCAGAAGCATTTTCTAATTAGCAACCGTGGAAGCACTCAATCAGGGTGTTACATATACATTTGTTTGAAAATAGAATAAATGTTCACCATGGATCATATTACAATATTTAAAAGCTATTTTTTTTTTAAGTTTCAGTGAGGAACTGTTTGTTTTCAAGACTGTATGTTCTAAGGATAAAATTTCACACACACCTCTTTAAAATATGTCACCATGCCCACATCCCCCACAACAGCATGAATCATTTCAAATTTGATCGTCTTACTCTTCTCTTTCTTCCCTCATTCCTTGTAATCTCAATTCTTCACAGAGCAACATTTTTCTTCATTTTATATGTTCCCTTTCTATGTTAGTTTCTATCTCACATGTGAGTGAGATCATCAATATTTTTCTTCTTTCTTTGCTTTTATTTCACTTAACATAACCCCCTCCCGTTCTATTCATATTGTTGAAAAAGGCAATATTTTTTCTTGTAAATTTACATTTTTCCATTTTTTACATGTGACACATTTCCCTGAAAATGCCCTGACACACTGCTAGTGTGTCACAGGACATAGTTTATTTCTTAATCTTTGCTACTGTTAACATAGCAGTCAAATAACAATAAAAGTGCATGTACTTATTTTTGAATTAGTGTTTTTGTGTTATTTGATAGGTACTTATGGGTCGTATTGTCAGAGCAAATATTATATATAAGAAAGACTTGAGACAATTAATGTAAGCAGAAATAGGGTGAAAAATAAATCCTCATTAAATACTGCTGGGGATCTAATCCCTGTATAGAAATCCCTGTATAGAAATCTGTATAGTGGAGAAAGAGAAGATGAAGCAAAAAGGAAGGGGAGTAGGATGAATAAGGGAGAGAAAGTGGATAGGGAAAAGGGGAGAGAGAAATAGAGAAGGGCAAGTAGGAGAAGGAAAAGGAGGAGGAGTAGAGGAGAAGCAGGAGAAAGAAGGATGAGAAGGAGAAGGAGGAGGAGGATGAGGAATAAGAGAAGGAGGAGGGGGAGAGGAGGAAGAGGGGAAGGAGGAGGAGGATGATGAGGGGGACGAGGAAGAGGAGGATGAGGAAGAAAGATCTTTAGAACTTCCGTAGAACTCAGTAGTTTCTTTTTTAATATCTCTGATCCACCATTTTTAAATCTGCCTCCAAAGGACCAAAATATTCATTTGAAATGATACATTATACTTATGTTCATTGTATACTTAAAAATAGACAGCATATAGTTCAATTAAAATATTTCACATAAAAGAATGGATAAAGATGTAGTGCTATTTACCCATTGGAATACTTACATGCAACAAGTTATGATTAAATAATATAATTTTATGCAATATGAAGTGAAATAAAAGTATCGTAAGTAAAGTAAGCCTGAGGAAGAAGAAAAATATTAGAAGATCATACTCATCTTTGGAATGCACAAGGACAAAACAAGGTAATAGGGGTGTTTAAAAAATTTTGCTCTTAGATTATAAAACTAATTACCAAGATATATATAGATTAATAGTGAGGCCTAGATGGACAAAGGAATAAAGAAAGTACTGAGGGACAATAGCAAAATGTAAAAACTATGCATGACGAAGTTTGTGTGTTCGCGGGCTCTCTGGATGCCTCTTTTGGCTCTTTCTCTCTGCCCACATTTGGTGCTCTTGAGACCTGTATGTGGCCTGGATCAGGACGGCTGTTTCTCTCTGAGGCTTGAGCTCCTCTCGCTCTGACTCTGGATCTCTCTCGCCTGGGCCTACAGTCTTAGTTTATATAGCAATCACATAAAGCGGTGACACAAAGGTCAAATTAACAAATCAACAAAGAGATGTAAGACCACTCCTCCAGTAGATTAACTCAAGGATAAAATCTCATCTAAAGAGATTACTCCAGATTACTAGGAGATCTGCTCAAGAGTGGGATCCCAACAAGGGTGTGTTCTTCCATCAGTCAGTAATCTACTTAAATAGTTGTAATAAATCTACTTCTAATATTTCTAGCAATGCCATTCTGTATGAGCACAGTAAGAAATATAAACTTAGTTTGATTCTTCCTGAGAACATCTCACTATACATTATGCAGTCCTCAGGCCAAGTTAGTCTTCCTAGCCCCAGCAGGGTCCTGATCTTGTTGTTACTTTTGGACCATGGCAGTATTTGTCCATGATCATGCCCTCAATTTATAGTTGAGTATCATGGTGCTTTGGCCTGGCCCATTTCGATGCCAGGGTAGCTCACACTGAATGTGTCCATTCAGTCCCTCGCTGAGACTCTGTTTTTGGGGTGCTAGGAACTAAGGGCAACTGAGAAAAGAAAGCAGATTCCCAGGAGTAAATGTTATTTGTAATCAATCAACTCCTAGTTACAAAGCATAATATTAACTGTTTTTCTGTGTCCGTACAGAAAGGACATTGCTTTAAGGTAAACTATTCAAAAGACATAAGGAGAGGAGAAAGGCAATATTAATTTATAATATGAATTCAGTGCCCTGGGATGGGTGTGACCCGATAAATGTAAGCTACCTGAGGAAGGACAAAACAGTGTTATCCTACAGCAGAGTTCAAGGGTACGTTCGAACTGGGATGCAATGTATCAACTTTGTATAATGATAATATAAAATTAATTATTGTAGCCATGTTAACTAAAATAAAATAAAAAATTTTACAAGAAATCTTACATATTTAACCTATATATTATAAAACTATAACAACCAGAGCCTAATAATGTAAAACTGAAGAATAGACACTCCCCAAATGATCACAGTCATAGGACTGGAGAGGTGGTACAAATGGTAAGATGTTTGCCTCGCATCCAGCTTACTAGGGCTTGATCACCAGAACCATATAATGTCCCTTAAGCTCCTCCAGGAATGGTGGATGCATGCAGCCAGCAGCAAGTTCTGAACAATTGACTGTGGCCCCAAATCAAATAAATAACAACAAAATACACCCCCCCAAATATAACTGAACAATGCAAGATAAACTAGATTTTGAGAAATTATCTTAAAATGATGTGTGAAGATGGATTTCTCAAGAGTGAAAACTTTTTAAAATATATGCAAGATTCACATGTTCTTAAAAATATGCTTTCGATAGAAATAATTATCCTTTAGAGAAGAACACTGCACATAAATACAAGAAGCAAACAGACCCTCCAAATTTTAATTGCTTAGTTGCTGGAGAGATAGCATAGCAGATAGGGCGCTTGCCTTGCACGCAACTGACTCGAGCTGACCCTGGTTCGATTCCTCTGCCCCTCAAGGAGAGCCTGGCAAGCTACCGAGAGTATCACGGCCCCATGGCAAAGCCTAGCAAGCAACCCATAAGGTATTCTATATGCCAAAAAACAGTAACAAGTCTTGTTACTGGTGCCTGCTCGACAAATCGATGAACAATGGAAGGACAGTGATATACAGTGAAGTTATAAACTAATTTTACCTTCATGAAAAAGGAAGAACAGCTCAGAATAGAAGCAAGAGTTTATGAAGAATTGAGGCTTGGATCCTAACAAATAGGGAAATTTTCCATATTTGAACTACATAACTTTTATGTGTGCTTTTATTCATTTTTTGTTTTTAACTTTTCATTTTATCTCGCCTGCATGGCAAAGCATGGCAAGCTACCCATTATGTATTCAATATGCCAAACACAGTAACAAGTCTCAAAAAAAATGGAGATGTTACTGGGCCCAGTTGAGCAAAATTGATGAACTGTGATAATCAGAAATTTTTATGTCATTGTACCCTCGTGGCATATTGGGGACATACTTACTTAGACTCAAATTTTGTAAAGAGTGAAGACTCATGTGTTATCAATTGAACTTAATATTTTACAGAAAAAGGAATGGCTTTTATATCTGAATCTAATTTAGAACTTGGACTCTATGCTGATACCATGATGAAAATTAGTTGTATATAATGAGATTTTGGAGTTTGAACTGATGTTGTATTACTATTGTGCTTTTTATAATATTTCAAAGCAATAAGTGAATTTTTTACTTTAGAGAAATAATAATTATGGGCACATAGGATAAATATTGATAAGCAAAGTCAAAGAAAGACTAACATTTTAAGGCTCTAATTATATGCCATTGATCTTCTTTCTGTAGGACAAGGAGGGACTTGTAGATATGTAGGGTTCTGATTCACTTTATTAGATTATCTCATATCACAAAATTGATGAGTCACTTCCAGAATAACATGACTTTAGATGAGACTGCTTCAAATCATACTGGAATAATTTTCTCCTGATGGTTTAGAAGAAATATGCTTCTATGATATAATAAATATATGTATTTAGGTAGTAATTGGATCTTACTAGTTGAAAGACTTCAATAATGACAAGGGACAAACGAAAACAAAACTTTACCCTACAGCTTCTTGGAATTAAATTCACCAAAACCACAAATAAATTAAGTAGAGGGTTTTCGCTTAAGACCGGGACTGTGGCAATCTGGATTTGGGATTTACAGAAAACACAAGACAATAACTGGTCATTTGCTTAATTAAGTCTATTACTTGTGGTATTTTGCTATTTATTAACTAAAACCTTTATATATTTATGACTAATGAGTGAAAACCTTAAAACCCTGTCATAGATTGGTTTTTCAGCCATAAAATATTTTGATTATGATGGCTCTGTGGCTCCGATGAGGGCTTACTAAAAGAGGCTGTGTAGTGCTGATGGTAAAAGTCTTGGTCTTGTCCCCAAAATAGCACAGCTGGCCTTCACCCTTTCGGAGCTACATACCTCATAGCATTTTGAGGAGATAAGATGAGTCCTCAAGTGTCTGGGTATGTTAGTACAGCAAACGATGGGATCCTGGGATGGAACCCAGTCAAGTAGCAAGTCCTGGGCAGTTTGCCAACTTTGTTCCCCTCCCTGAATATTAGCGTTCTTTAAGACACTGGGCACTGATAACTAGTGAACAACCAGTAAGAGGGTTTCTGCTACCGCTGTGGATGCTGCCAACTAAAGCTGGGGCCACTGTTCGTACAGAATCTTGACATCCTGAGAATAAAGGAAGAACACACAAAGACTTTTTAAAAAATTTTTATTGAGTCCCCATGAGATAGTTACAAGCTTTCATGTTTGAGTTACAATCACACAATGATCAAACACTCATCCCTCCACCAGTGCACATTCCCCACCACCAGTATTCCTGCTATACACTGCCTTTCCCACCCTCCCCCTGCCTCCATGTCAGACAATATTCCCCATACTCTCTCTCTATTTTTGCGCAGGATAAATGGCATCTGTACCTATATATTCATTGCAGTACTGTTCACAATAGCCAAAATCTGGAAACAACCCAAGTGCCCTAGAAGAGATGACTGTTTAAAGAAACTTTGGTATTTCTATACAATGAAATACTATGCAGGTGTCAGGAGAGATGAAATTATGAACTTTGCTTATAAATGGATAGACATGGAGAGTATCATGCAAAGTGAAATGAGTCATAAAGAGAGGGACAGACATAGAAGTACTGACCTCATTTGTGGAGTATAAAACAACATAACATGAAGTTAACACCTAAGGATAGTAGATACATGGGAAAGGTAGATTGCTCCATAGCTGGAAGCTTGCCTCATGAGCAAAGAGGAGAAGGCAGCTGGGACAGAAAAGAGATCACTAAGAAAGTGGTGGCTTGAAGAACCAGTCGGGATGGAAGACATGTGCAGCAAGTAGATAAAGGATCAGACATGACAAACTCTCAGTGTCTGTATTGCAAACCATAAAGCACACGAATACTCTTGTTGAACCCAGAGAGCCCTGGGTATTTGAGCCTGAAGTGACAGAGGGACCTCGGAGGATTGTGTACATTCAGGGGATGCTAAGGATACCAACGGTCACTCAGTCCGGTAGTCTACACTTTGAGCAATTGGTTTATTTTTCAACCAGTGGATGCATCTTTGCTCTGGGTGTATGACACTTCAGACTGCCAGTGCCACCCTGGGTCATTGTCCAATAGGACGAGACACCCCTAATGTAGCTTGTCCTCTAAGGTGATATGTGCCGGTACTTGAGGTGCATGGTGCACGGTGTACAGAACTCAGCCAGCATTTAGCTAAACCTGTGCCTGTAATATAACCCCAACACCTCATTCTAGATATTTTTACAAAATGGTATTTAAGCACTTACTATTTTTGAAGTCAAAAGACATTAGATGGCAGAAGATGTTATAAAGGGCAGTGGAGATAGCACAGTGGGTAGGGTGTTTGCCTTGCACATGGCTGACCCAGGATTGATTCCCAGCATCCCATATGATCTCCTGAGCACCACCAGGAGTAATTCCTGAGTGCAGAGCCAGGAGTAACCCCCTGTGCATCACTGGGTTTGACCCAAAAAAAGCAAAAAAAAAAAAGACTTTATAAAAGATAGGAAATAACAATGCAAGCACCCAGACTTCATGTTTCAGTTTTCTTTTTTTTTCCATGTTGCAAGTTTTCTAATGTAGGAAAACATCATTTGATATGCACGATGTCAGTGACCATATATGTACCATTTGAAAGCATACATACTTAACTTCATAAATTAATTACTGAAGTCTTATAAATATCTTCCACAATAGACTATAATGGATGGCTTGTTTTGTCAAATTGCACACACAAATTCTTGTTTAAGCTGCTACATTATTTTCATAACAGCTAAAGATAATGCTCTATTAAAAATTAGAGATGGAATGACAATGGAATGGAGAGAATGCTTGCCTAGGAAGTAGCCAACCCAGGTTCAATCTCAGGCACCCATATGTTCCCCTGAACCCCCCTTCATACACACACAGATGCCAAGTAGTGATCCTTTAGCACAGAGCCAAGAGTAAGCTCTAAGCACTTCTCTAAGCACTTGAGTGTCACAGAAACCCTCGAAATTATTAAAAATATAAAATAAACATCTTTGAAACATGATAGTAGTTTGACCTAATTTTAATTGAAGTCAATGTGCACATGTTGGTTCTATTTTCTTTCAGAAATGCACTTTTAAAGCTGTCATGAACATACACTAATATTAACTTACATTGATTTATTATCATCCAATACACTAAAGAAAAATTCAGAAATTTGAAAGTTTAAAAAAGGTTAATTAAAATAGTAATATTATAATAATTGTCCATTTAATTTTAATTGGCCTTAAGCAATTTAAGGTTGGAATCAATTATACAAGTTACAGAGCTGAAATAGTGTAAGCTTTGATGTGTGTATTGGCATAATTATGTGGTCAATATAATTATATTCTTACACTTTTCTCCTATGAGATGAGCAGAATCAGTGAGATGAAATTCTCTCGAAGGCAAAGGTTTTTGATCAGCAAAATAATGCTTAGGGGTTAAAGAATCATGAGAAAATCATCTAATAGTCTCCATGTAGTGGTATCAAATTAAGGTTTAATGACATCTAATTGACCTATACATGAAATAATTTGCTCTGTAGGCAGTGACCATAATTGCAGAGTATGATTGAAAGAATCTGACTTTGGAAAATTCCATTTTCTATAAAAAGCCAATTGTTCTTCCAAATGCAAAGAGAGAATAAGGAAGATAATATAGAGGTATATTGATGATAAAGGAAATATGGAAAAGATGAAATATATAAAATAAACACATGGAACCTTTAAAAACAGTTAGTTTACTTTTATCTATTATATATAAATATATGGTTACCTAATGTAACCTAATGTACCTAACCAATTTATATCACAAAGTAAGATTACTTTGAAGTGGTACTTGGCAAATTTATGTAGGAGCTAAATTAGAATTTAAAAAGTATCAAAATAAGACTACGTTGTCACTGAATTTTGTGACAAGTCTATGAATATACTATAGTACCAGATTTGTAATAGGAACATTTGACTAGGCAGAGCTAAAGCTATAAGGAAACATTTTGGATATTTTACAGATATGAAGGAAAGTTCACATTATAAAATAAAGTGTAAATATACTATAATAATATACCTTTCAGCTGAAAGGAGAAAACACATAGGAATGAATGTCTTTATGATATTACTAAAAATAACAATTTATATCTTATTAAATGTTTATCTGTGATCTCACAGAAAGGGTGTTTTAAACTATGTATACTTCATTATACACTTAATTTGTTGTACTGTTGTTCTTTGGAAATAATCATTTTGGGCTTTAAGGTTTTCATTTCTGATAGAATGTGAACTTGTTAACTTTAAGATTACATGCTTTAAATTTTATCTGTAGTTTTATAATAAGGAAAAATAGTCTATGTATAGGTATTGTTATGAGTTCATTAATATGTTATATTTTAATATTCTAATATTATAATGTAAGATATATGTTAAAACTAAATAAAAATGGCATTAATGGTTGGAATATATTTTTTAGGAATATTCATAAATATTGATTTATTAATGAAATGTTTAACTCTAAAATGTAAAATTAATTCTAAAACATAAATAAGAACTTTCTCTCATGCACACATATACATCCATACATTTATATTTCTCCAGCATTTATTTATATAATTGTCATTAGAATTTCTACCTCTATTAAAGCATGACAAAATTTTGTCCTCATTAGGTCTCACTTAAAAAAAAATAAATGTTATTGTCATTCTCATGGACTGGAGCGATAGCACAGCTGTAGGGCGTTTGCCTTGCACGCAGCCAGCCCAACGGAGCCGGGTTCAGTTCCTCCGCCCCTCTCGGAGAGCCCAGCAAGCTACCACAAGTATCTCGCCCACATGGCAAAGCCTGGAAAACCACCCCTGACATGTTCAATGTGCCAAAACACAGTAACAAGAAGTCTCACGATGGAGACATTACTGGGTCCGCTCGAGCAAATCGATGAACAATGGGAGAACAGTGACAGTGACAGTCATTCTCACATTTTTATTCATAAAATTTATGTAAATAAGATGCATATATACTAAAGCAATACCTTTTTTAATATTACATTATATTATATTATATCAAAATTTAAAGTATTACAATATGCTATTGCTTTGTTACTGTTTACATTTTATAAAATTCCTTGATATTTATTTTTTTCACCTCTCAATCTAGTATGTATTGGACATAATATGGTGTATTACACATAATATGGTGTAACATAGTAAAAAGATAAATACGTAAAGATTAGTAATTGTATGCATATCTTTAAAGTCTGTTTGCTTTTCAACTATTGTGAAATCTTGCTGAAGTGATTGTCTTCTCAGTTTCTGAAATCTTTTTCCTCTGCCTTCCGTTATGACCTAAATAATGATGTGAGAAGTTTAATAACTGGAAACTATAGAACATGCTGGCCTATTGCTTCTTTTGTATAATTTGAGATCCTAGTTTCCTATTTTAATATGATTAAAACTATTCTAAGAATAGGTTATGATATTTATATAAATAATATCAAATTTAAATGTATGTCATCATATATATATATATATAATGTTGTTGTTGGAACACAGTCATACCTACAAACTTATTTACAATCTCTAGCTAATTTCTTGACACACTAGAAGAGGTGAAGATTTGTAAAATGATTCATAAAAGATAAACAAATGGAAAGTAAGAATGTTAAACAATGTTCAATATCAAATGCTAGTAGTGGATTCCAAATTAAAATAGCAAAGATGTGTCATTATGTACATATTAATTTGACAAAAATCCCAGGCACTGGGATATTAGGAACCAGTGAGGAAGCAAAGTCAAAACTTTTCTTTCTGGTGAAAATGTAGAACTGGTAAAGACACATTAGAAAACACTTTAGCAGCTTCTTTAATACCAAGCTGTTCTCTTCCAGGAGCTCTGGATCTTGGTCATTGATGAGATTATATGGCACTGGGGGCAGTTTGTGGGTATGACTGCCAAGCTACTGGAAAACTGGGGAGCTGGCAGGAGAAAGCCCAGTGAGATCTGGGTGGGCTGGGAGATCTCAGTCATGGGTCCCGCAGTAAAACTGTGGTTTTTTTTTAAAGTTGAAACAGAATTACAGCTCAGAAATTGTGATTTATAGGCTTATAATGCTAACTCTAGTAGAAATGACTTTGCCCTTAGAAGAGTTTCCCTTCCTTTTCTCTTTCCTTCCTTCCTTCCTCCCTTCCTTCTCTTTCCCTCCCTCACTCATTTCTTTCCTTCCTGCCTTCCTTCCAACCTGCCCGCCTTTCTTCCTTCCTCCTTTCCTGCCTCCCTGCTTTCTAGCCTTCCTGCTTGCCTTCCTCCTCCACACGCAGTGGTGCTCAGGGTCACACTCAACTCTGTTTAAAGTGTCATTCCAACCACTACTCAAAAGCCATTCAGTCCTTGGACTCATGAATGGAAGGTATGCAATAAGCCTATTGAGTTATCTCTCTGGCCCCAGAACATGCTTTTTTTGAAGACTTTTCTTATGAAAATGCATTTCAACTTCAAGAACTTATAGCTTTTTAGGAAAGACAAAACCTTACCAATTAACAAGTAATAGATACAGATGACAAGTGATAGACTATTGATGATGTGTTCCAGAGTAATGAGACAGGAGATTTAAAGATTAAATGCTATTTGATACTATTTGATATTTGTTGTGTGAACATTCATTCAGTCGGAGGTTCTGAGACAAGGAATTGCGGGAGAAATTATTTTCATGAAGAATCATTGGACTCTCTCTGATCCTGTGACAAAAGGCAGAGAGTCCTAAGGTTCTCTTTTATTGATCATCCTTCCTCTAAAGGGTGCACTACAGGGAAGTCATCAAAAGAAGTTACAGAAAGAACATTGAGGCAGCAAATCTTGTATTGTTTCCAAGTGTCTTCAGGTCAGTAATTTTGGCCTCCAGAAAGAAGATACAAAACCAAAAGGAAACCTTTCTTGGGCTATAAGCACTTGGGTTTGCATCCCAAAGATAGTCTGGGCTAGAGCCTGGAATCTACATCCCATAGATTTTAATCTGAAATTTACATCCCAAAGACTAAGCTGGGCTCCAGTCTGGAATTTAAGTGTCAAAGATAAGGCCAAGTTAGCACCTGAGGTCTGCATGTCAAAGACCAACCAGCCTTCCTATGAGAAAAGGAAAAATGCCCCTTTCAATATACTGAAATTTATGAAATTATTTACTGAATGCAGTTTGAAGGGTAAAAATGTTCAGCTTCATCCAAATCAGTCAGGATACACGAGAAATCTCTCCCATTTTCATTGGTCTCTATGTTCCTGCCCCTTGTGCAGTACAGTCTACATTGGCTAATCCTGACAGCATAGCCCAGCCCTAACAGATATTCATATAAATTATATTCAATGTCCAGTGTCCTGTTGTTCATCGATTTGCTTGAGCGGGCCCAGTAACATCTCCATTGGAGACTTTTGTTGTTACTGTGTTTGGCATATCAAATACATCACGGGTAGCTTGCCAGGCTCTGCTGTGCGGGCGAGATATTCTCGGTAGCTTGCCGGGCTCTCCTAGAGGGGTGGAGGAATCAAACTCGGGTTGGCCATGTTGGCTGCATGCAAGGCAAACGCCCTACCGCTGTGCTATCGCTCCAGCCCACACAAGCAATAAAAAAATTAAAAAATTAAAAAATAAAATTAAATCTAGAGAGAGAAAAGTGTATATCATAGCAGTGAGAAGTTTATCTAAATGAAAAAATACACCATCAGTTACATAATTGCAGTCAACTTGACTGGCTTTTTAGGCAGTAGTATACCATACATTGTCTTATTTTTAGGCTTAACATAAAATTTGTTTGTGAATTCAGATTTAGAAATTTTTTTTCATCAGTTTTATGAGGTACAGAGTAATCTATTCATTAGGTTTAAAGTGTTGTGACATCTCTTTTGTTATTGTGCCAGATGAGATATGGGGAAGACATGGTGTTGTCACATTTGGAAAAGTGGTGAGAAAAAGAAAAAAATATTCAATATAATTAGAGCAATAAAAATATAGCTTAGATATTCAGACATTTATTTACTGTTTTGCATATTATTTTTCTAATTTTATTTTCAATGCATGTACAGAAAAGGTAATTTTTATTTTAAATAGGTTATAAAAAATGATATATCTATACATGGGACATAGGTTAACTTGATTTATAAATTTAATTTATTTTGCTGTTCCAATGACAGGTTATAACTAAACAAATTGTCATTGGTCCTAACATACATATTTGTTTGAAATGATAGACTTATTATAAAGTTATAGTCATTTTACTACATTTTATGCAAGTAGATGTTTTACTTTCTTATAACCCATGCTTTTCTAATTACTTATATAGTACTAATATTTATTTAATATTAAATATATAAAAAGTAAATTGTCTTATTTGGACAGAAATTATTATATAAGCCTTTTCCTTACTAACTACAGAAACCCCTACTGATGTTATTATATAATTGTCCAATTATTAAATAACATTAATAAATCCAATGGCTGGAGAGATAGCACAGCAAGTAGGGCATTTGCCTTGCACGTGTCCTACCCAGGTTCAATTCTCAGCATCCCAGATGGTCCCTTGAGCACTATCAGGAGTAAGTCCTGAGTGCAGAGCCAGGAGTAACCCCTGTGCATCGCCGGGTGGGACCCAAAAAGAAAAAAAATCCAAAATATTTAAAAAGGTATAAAAGAATTGTTTCATAAAACAATTGACATATTTAGTCAGAAAGAATCAAATATAAATAAATGTTATAATTTTAAGTGAGGGTCGCAGCCGGGGTCTTAGAGGCCGCACGCGCGGCCCCTGGCAGGGAAGCAGCAGAGGTGGGACTTGAATCTGCGCGCTCGGGCGCCAGAGTCCAGGCACTTGCCTGCTGGACGATAGCACAGCGGGTAGGGTGTTCGCCTTACAAGTGGCCAACATGGCCGACCCGAGTTCGATTCCTCTGCCCCTCCTGGAGAGCCCGGCAAGCTACCGAGAGTATTCGATATGCCAGACACATTAACAACAAAGTCTCCAATGGAACGTTACTGGGCCCGCTCGAGCAAATCGACGATCAATGGGAGGGCCTTTACCTTTACCTTTTGTAATTTTAAAGCAAAACTATTTAAGGGAATATTTAGGTCAAGCATTTAGCTTATTTGGGAGATAAAATATAATAATGAGACCAAGAAATTGAAACACACAGAAAAACTCTTTTCTTATAATTCTTATAATATTCTGAGAGTGTTATAATTCTTATAATATTCTGAGAGTGTTATGTATTTCTAAAATAATGTGTCAAATATTTTGAAAGCTTGAAATCTCAGAGGAATATTTTGAAAGAAGAGACAAAAGTTGAGTAAAAGTGCCAAGTTGTTTTCTGGGTGATGATCACCTGTCTTTTATTTGACATTGCTTTGTTCTGCAACACATCCTTTCACGATACTTTCGTTAGGCAAAACAATAATAGTAATGAATCCAACAACAACAGACAGTACTGAATATTATAACTTAAATATATATATGATTATACTTACATAAATTGCAGCATTATATTTATGTAAGTGAATAAAACATAGCTATAGTATAACTTAAATTGTTGCAAAGACTTGACAATATTGTTTTACAAATTATTATGTATATGGTAATACTATTGTCTAAAACCTGTTATTAGTTATCTATTATGTTAAACTTAACTATTCAGAGAGGTTCCAGAAGCTATTCTTTAGGTTTTTGTTTCTGATGTCACCTGTAGTGGTACTCTGGGTTCACTTCTGACTGTGGTCTGGGATCACACCTGATTAACTCCTGGCTATGCTCTGGAATGCCTCCTAATTGTGCTCAGGAATCACTTCTGGCTGTGTTCAGAGTATTGTATATAGTACCAGGGACTGAACCAGAATTTCCTCATGTGGGGCATATGCCCAATCCCTGGTACTACCTCTTAATGCCTTGAAACTATTCTTTATATTAATATGATCCAAGAAATATATGCGTTGAATATAGAAAAGTTTATATACAAGTATGCAAAAAAGTTATGCAATTTCACACATTATATAACTGAAAGATTCTCTGAAGAAAATGTTCACTACCTTGCAAAATTGCTGACCTTGGTTAGATTCTCAGCACAACTTATGGCTCCCTGAGCCCTGCCAAAAGTGATCCTTGAGGGTAGAGGCAGGAGTAATCTGTGAGCACTGCTTGATGTGTCCCAAGGTAATAAATTTTTAAATGTACTTAAAAAGCTACTATGAAAACTAAGTCTTTTGATTCATATGGGATAAGATTACACTTGGATTTATTTTATATAGTTTAATGTATATTTAAACTATATTTAACAATAAAAATGGATGTTTACAAATATTTATATATATACATGCACATATATATCATGAATACATACTTAGATTAATTTGAAGAGTAAAGTGTTTTATTTTGTAGTTCATAAAATTTTATTTCAAAAGAGAAAATTTAATTTAAATGTACTTAGACTGGGAAACAGAAAGCTGTCATTTGAGCAAGATATTATTGAAATAAATCAGAATTGGTTTTAACTACTAGTTATTTTTATCTTTTGCTTATTATTTTGTTGGGAAAGAATTTTTTTTGAAAAAATGTATAACATGGAGACAAAGTCATGGTTCAGTGGTGGAGTGCATGAATGTCATGCATGAAGACCTCCACCAAAGCACACACATACAAACACAAATGTACACATGCATACACATACAGACTAGGTATACAAAATGAAGCAAAACTATGAGCCACAACTTATGAACAAGTTTAATGAATTATTTAGAAAAGTTTAACTTTAGAATATATATTTAAGTATTTTGAGAATTTTACTTTTAATGCACATACTGTATGTGCATTAAAAGTAAATGCAAGTATTTAGAGAAGAGCAGTTATACATTTTTTATCTTTTTTTTCTTATGTGCGTAAGATTTATGTTTCAAAACCATATTCTTCTGGTAATATCCATAAACCACATTCCTTTCACAATGCTTCCTGGCACATATGTATAATCGTGGTTAGGATAGATATCACCTAGACTACCTTTCAATTGCATTATTGGCAACACCTGGAAATTATAAGAAATTATTTTATCCTCATCATGAAGTATCTGTTCGCATATAGATTGATCATATGCCTCCATGTGTGAAGCCCTGAGATAATATTTATAACTGCTTGGCTTCCTGAGCACTGCTAGAATTGGTCCTGGTAGCCTCTATTTGTTGGTGTTGTTATTTCTGTTGTTTTGGGACCACATCTATAAGTGTTCAGGGCTTACTCCAGTCTCTGTAGTCAGGGATGACTCCTGACAGGGTTCAGGGGTATATGTGAAGTGCCAGTAGATTGAACTCAGGTTAACAAAATTTAAGACAGTCGCCTACCCCACTATACTCTCTCACCTGTCCATTGGTAACCTGTAGCACAGCCTTGCAACTAGCAGCACAAAATCAGGCCCAAAAGTGAATCAGGAGACCACATTACTGAGCAAGCATGGGGGAAAGTGGCCCCAGCTCCTTCAACCATAAGTGATGTGATCTAAAAAAAATAAGAACTGCACTGTAGCACTATTCTCCCGTTGTTCATTGATATACTCAAGTGGGCACTAGTAATGTCTCACAACAAACTGTGAGATTCGTTGTTACTATTTTTGGCATATAAAATACGACACGGGTAGTTTGCCAGGCTTTGCTGTGTGGGCGAGATACTCTTGGTAGCTTGCCAGGCTCTCCAAGAGGGGCGGAAATTGAATCCAGGTCAGCCACGTGCAAGGCAAATGCCCTATCCACCATGCTATCGCTTCAACTCTCTGAGAAATAAAAATATATAAAATAACTAAATAATAGTAGGGTTGAATACATATTTAATAAAATAATCTCTACACTGCCTTGTTGCTTTCTTTCTGGTTGTAAATTTTATGGAAAAATTATCTATCTATCTATCTATCTATCTATCTATCCTCATATTTTTGTAAAATAAAACACCTAGAGGTGTTGAGGGACTAAATCTGGCTCAGTGCTTTGTAGTTGGTCCTTAGGTGACCAGGGCCCCTGTGGTGGCTTGGCGAAACTGGCTCTTTCAACACACACAGGACAGCCTTAGTGTGTGGAGCAGTCTTTAACCCTCAGGTTCTATATTTAGTCAGAATATGATTGTAGCTTAGAAATGCAGGAATTTATTATCCTTTGGGGGAACCTACCCAGCAGTTCTAAGACATTTCTACGACTTCTGTGATTAGTGATCATTCCTAGTGGTGCTTGGGAAATAGCATGAGATACTAGGAATCAAATCAGGGTTGGCCAAATGCAGAGATTTTCAAGTGTACTACATCTCCTGCCCAAATCCAAATACAGTGTTTTCTTTAATAATTATCTTTGTACTCATAACAATTTAAAGAATAAAATCGGTCTAAACAGTGTCAATCAGTTGTGCTAAAATATTTATTTTTTGTGTGTGTTTGGGTGGTGGGGATTGGGCCATATCCAGAGATACTCTGGACATTCTCTTTGCTCTGTGTTCAGGGTAGACCATGTGTGGCACCAAAAGCAAACTAGTGTTGACCACGTGCAAGGAAGTGACTTACCCCTTGTACTGTATTGATCTTTTCAGTTAACTATATCTTCACTACTCAATATAACCACAGATTATCTGAAATTGTGACTTTTCTGTTTGTATCATTCACATATTTTAATGCCAACATATAATTTAAATAAACTTTTAGTTCAAATAATCATATATTCAAAACTTCAAAGCATGTTTTTCAGGTACTATATTACACATAAGGAAAAAATGCAAAAGTTGAATTATGTGTTTAATTTTCTATATCACAATTTACCATCTTTTTATTAAAAGATTACATGCATATGTAGATATTTTTACACCTATATATGTATATTATTTGTTAAACAAATACAGTGAATTATTTTGTCTATATTTTTCTATCATTCTTACTGCATTATATATATTTCTACAGAATTGTATACCAATAATAAGAGTTTCTTCAATGTAGGTAGTATTTTTCTGTATACTCAAGATAATATTTTTCTATTTGATGAGATAGCACTTTTATTCTCTAAAACTATCAATTTATTTTTATGTAATAAAAGAGTTAACTTAGCTTAATATAACATCATTCTAAATGATAATTGAAAGACATAATGAGGAAATTATTCAGGATCTGGTAATGCATTTGAAGTATTTTTGAGTTTCTCTTGAAGGCTGACTATAATAAGTTTAATACTGGAAAGCAAGTATGATAAGAAAAGTAAATGTTCTACCAAATGTACTAGACAAATGAAAAACATTATGTGGATACATCATGGGTATAAATATTTCAAGGTCTGAAAAAATTTTAATTGAAATATAATTGCAGCAATTTATAAATTATAGGAAAATTACAAGATATGAGAATGAAAACACAATCATTAAAACTAAAAAGTATAGAAAATTTGTCTTTATTACATATCCTCATAATGGTATGAATATGTGTGTAAATGCACAAACATACTCACTAGTTGACTATAATGTTGTTCCAAAATAGAGTGCACATTTATAAGGACAAATGATCTCTTCCTTTTCTAAAATGTATGATTTTAATAGAAAGTTTTCAAGGAATGATATTATTTCCTAATGAATTTAATATTAAATCCAACCAAATTCTTATACAAAGAGCTGGCTTTTAGAACTAGAAAATTGCCCCGTTCTTTTTAAAATGCATCACAATTTATTAAAATATGTGCCGGTCTGAATAATGTGTTGCAGGGATATCATAATAATGTAGTACATTCATGGGACCTTGTAAAAATGATGACATTTGAATATATCTTTACAAGTAATACTGCTCATTCGGTGGCTAATGAGAAGTGATGGTGAACATCTGCAAAGATGACTTTAATAGTTGACAGCAATGGAAATGGTAGATGGGTGTAGAATACTTTGGAACAGTGGCAGGGTTGAAGCTAAAGAGTTAGGAATAAAAACAAGAAGTGTTTCATATTTTATATTTCACCAAATGATGTTATTTTGTAGTCAGTGAGGTAACTTAGAAGATCTAAAATAGAAAATTCATATGAACAGATTTGCATAGTAGATATTTTAGCACATTGGAGGATTCATTTATAGAGAATTGTTCAGAGTTGTTAGAATTATTTGTCAAGATCACAATTTCGATAATTAAAATATTGTACAGAAGATAGATGGGAAGATTTGGTATAATAGATATTCATGAAGAAGGATGGACAACTTGGAAAACATTAGACTAGTAATGTAAGAGAAGACTAACAAGTATATTTGTGATTATACATTTTAAGGAAAACAGAAAAACAACCAATTTATCAAATTTTTACCTAAGTTTTAGGACTAATAAATTAACAATAATGTAAGTTCAGTCCATTTACATTATTTTCCTTTCTACCTATTGTTTTAAATATTTTTTAAAACTAAATAACTACCAAAATAAGTCATAAGTTTTGGCTGTAGAAATATTTGTGGAGATATTCCAACTGAAGTAGAAGATGGATAAACTAGGTCCGCCTCAAATGTTTTCATCTTGTTTAAAACGTTTAGACCTTCTTGAACTTTCACAGAATTCTGGGGCAGAATTTAGAATGAGGTGAAATTTTATACTATATCACACATTCAGCATATAATCAAGGCATCATATATGTCACTCTGTCTCAAGCTCACATAAAATACATATACACTGTATGCAACTACGCAGCACAGCCGTTAGGGCGTTTGCTTTGCATGCAGCCATCCGGGATTGATTCCTCCATCCCTCTCAGAGAGCCCGGCAAGCTACTGAGAGTATCCTACCTGCATGGCAGACCCTGGCAAGTTCCCTGTGGCGTATTTAATATGCCCAAAACAGTAACAACAAGTCTCACAATGGAGATGTTACTGGTGCCCACTCGAGCGAATCGATGAACAACAGGAGGACAGTGCCACAATGGTATTTAAATTCTGTGCAAATAATTCCACTTTTATTTTTTCTGGCAGGTGCTCATTAGGGCATATTATGGTGTTCAGGGACTGTTTTAGTTCTGTGCTCAAGAGCAATCCTTGGTGATGCTCAAGGACCAAGAGAGATCTATCACTGTGTATGCTAGAGCACTCCTTGGTGCTACTCAAGGACCGATACAGATCAATCGCTAGGTATGCTAGAGCATGGCATCAATTTTCTTTAGTTAAAAAAACAAAACTGAAGTTAGGTAGGCAGATTTAATTAAGATGCATAATGTGGATTTCCAATTAATTCTTGCACTCCGTCACACTTTTATGTTTGAAATTCATTAAAAAGTTATTTTTCAAGGAGCTTGAATGACAATATAGCAGATTGGCACTTGTCTTGACTGCAGTCTTCCCGGCTTGGATCCCTTGCACCACATATTGGTCTCCAGGCATTGCCAGGAGTGATCCCTCAGGAAAAAGCCACAAATTAGTGCTGAAAGTTCCCAAGTGTGTCCCAAACCCAAAACAATTTTTTCAATACATTTTTTTTATTATTGCCTATGCTTCCTATTGCTATCTGTGTGGTGCAGAGTTGAGCAAATTAATTCAATTGGGCATGATTTTGCAGAGACAGTAGATGAGTAAAAACAGGATTGCCCTGTCAGGTAATCATGCATCAGGTGATCTATGATCCCACAAAGAATTAATAAGAGAAATAATCCTTTTTATCAGGCTTTTTTGTCCAAATACCTGCCAATTCAATTTGTCAGTTTTGTCTTTCTTCCCTATGATCATATGCCAAATATTTTAAAATTGTGCTCACAAATTCTTTTATCTGAATATAGTTTCTGATTGACTGTGATTAAAAATGTAAATACAGGTAACCAGAAAGATTATTTAAGGGGAAATTATTAGCAAAATTTATCAACAAAAATTAATATTGCATCCATTATTGCTAGCCATTAAAAGAGAGAAAAATTGTAGACTTTACATAATGAGATTTTTGCAATATCTCTGAGTAATGTAGAGAACATTTGTAAGTTTCTTCCTAACATAAAATAATCCATACAAATGGAAATGGTCACTCTGGATAAGAAGTGTGCTAAAAGTAGGTTAAGGAACAAAAATAATAACCTCTTAGTAACTGTATTGAAAACAAAAAGGAAGAGAAAGAAAGAAGAAAATCCCTGCCATATAGATGGGCTGGGTGAGAGGGGTTGGTGGGAAGGGAATTGAGGACATAGGTGGTGGGAAATATACACTGGTGGAGGGATGGTTGTTGGAACATAGTTGAACTGAAACTGATCATGAACAGCCTTTCAACAGGGAATCTCACAGAGATTCAATTAAAATCAATAAGCATTTGAGCATAAAAAAGAAAATAAATATGACCGTGCTGTAGCAAAAACACGATTTTTGATTAACTTAATTAGTGAAACATGTTTAAATTTCAAATCATAAACCATTGTATTATTTTCACAATCAAAATATCTGGTTGCTATCTATCTTGGCCTGTAACATTACTTTAAAAAGCATCATTAAATTATGTGGTATTCATTTCATGCAAAAAAAAGTGCCAATAAAAGAGGTAAGCTGAACAAAATTGTAAAGGTTCTGTTAAAATAATATAAAACATTTTATTCTTGTATTCATATTTTTTTAAAAATGATTAAAATCTCCATGCCAGGCTGTAGGGCGACTTAGAGCTCTCCTCACCCCAGGAACCCAGCCCCAGCAGCCTACCTCCTTGGCCCAACCACCGCCACACTCCAGGACGCTTTCTAGACACATCATAAGACACTTCTTACCCATTTATGCCTCTGAGAGAGCCAGCTAGCTACCAAGAGTATTCTGCCTGCTTGGACGGAGCCTGGAAGCTCTCCGTGGCATATTCAATATGCCAAATACAGTAATGACAATAGGTCTCATTGCCCTGACCCTGAAAGAGCCTCCGATTCTTGAGAAAGACAAGCAAGAAAAAGCTGATAAAATCTCAGGGCTGGTAGGAGAAGAGACCTTACTGGCACCCGCTACAGTAATTCGATGATCAAGGGGATGACAATGATACAGTGACACAATGATGATTAAAAACACATAAGAAAAATTGAACGTCTTTCATATGACTATCTGACTTTATGAGATGTATCGGTTTTATAATTTACTCACATTTTATTAAATGATGTTTAGTTTTTCACTTATTTGCTGATGAGAGAAATAGTAGAGTCAACATGGGTTTGATCCTTGGACCACATATGTTGTCCTGAACATTGACAATAGTGATCCCTGAGCACAGAGACAGAAGCTCTTAGCAAAGCAGCTATTGCTTAACGCTCATGATGCCCTAAAATATTTTAGCTGATAATAATTTGTGTTTTCATTATGCAATTCAATTTAAAGTTAAAAAATTACTTATAGCACTTAACCATTTGTGTTCCCTATTTCTTTGGTTTATTAGATTTTTTATAATTTCAAAATTAGTTTTCCAATAAAAAATAGCTTTATTTTAATCTGTAATTTACAATTTTATCAATTTGATATGATTTTTGTACTATTATCATTTAAAAATATTGTTATATTTTTTATTGAAGTTTTTAGATTTTGTCCAGTTGTGTATATAATAAACTAGTAAAATTTTTATTTTGACTAAAGTTTAAGATGATATCAACACTAGAATCAAATAATAGAACACAAAATTACAAGTTAATATTGCTTGAAAATACATTCACACCTTCGAAATATTATCAGTAACATTATGAGGGCAGATTGCTATAGTGAAAATTTACTTAATTGTTATCATTAAATAAAAATCACCTTAAACTAAATCATGGAGGTAGTTAAATATTTCATTTTAAGAAAATTAAACACGATTATATACTTGGCCAAATAGATCACTTACTTCACATATTTTATTTGTTGAGTACTCTAAACTTTAAAGCTTAATCTAAGATAAATAAATATGTAAAATTCAGAGACAATTGATATAAAATAATGAAAAAAATGTAATATATTCCACTGCTCATTCTTTAAAAATGCATTTTTTAATTGCTTAGAGTAAATGATAAAATATTCAGCAAGGGCAGTGATTTTCTTTAAAATAGACCTAACTTTTCACAGCAGGGATAGAAACTTTTAACTACAATTACCCAGTGCTACTATACAGTTCATCTTAATAAAACATATTTGTATATGTGTATGTGTAACTTGGATAAAAATAGATATGAAGAAAAGTAATTGAGAGATCATTTCAAAAAGCATCAATGTTTTTTTTGAGTTTTTTAAAAATTTTTAATTTTTTAGTTTTTATAATAACACCGTGATTTATCATGTTGTTCATAAGACAGTTGTTTCAGACATTCAATGTTCTATTTACCAATTCCACCACCAGTGTGACCTTCCCTCCACCAATGTTCCCAGTTTTCCACATACCTCCTAAGCCTGCCCCTTTATTTTTATTTTTTTAATCTTACTTTTTTAAAAATAATTTATTTATTTATTGAATCACTGTGGGAAAAGTTACAAAGCTTTCAGGTTTAGGTCTCGGTCATGCAAATATCAAACACATTTCCCTTTACCAATACTTATTTTTCACCACGAAGAACCCCAAAAAAACCCCACCCCCCAATGCCTGTGAGGCAGATGAATTCTAGTTAACACTCTATCTACTTTGACTAGATTCATTGTTTCCATAAAAGATGCACCATTATTATTTAGAGTTTACCCCCCCCGCCATCAGACATGCTGAAAAAGCATTGTGAAATGATTTGCTTTCTACAACTGGGTTCAAGAATTAAATGATGTCGCGGCCGCACGGCTTTGGATTTCTGCTATTTTACTTATTACCCTGGAAGTATTTCTACTGAGAGTCAGATAATTAAGAGATTGGTTTCTGTGCTCTGGAGTCATGGCCGTGCCAGAGAGTCGCTCGTGGGGGGCAACTGGTGACCTCAGTAGGGCGTGAAGGACGGGCCAGAATGCCCCCCTTCCCATGAGGTTTTAGTTGCCCCATCAACCCCAGCTCATACCTGCTGTCCACAAGGCTCCCATGCGGCCGCCATCTTTCTTTCCAGAGGGGAGAGTGCAGAGGGGAGTAACATCCTTACCCCTCTGGAAGCCTGCCCCTTTAACAGGCACAAACAAATTTACTTCATACTGCTTGTTACAACACAAAGGCAAATAGAATTATCAAAAATAGATCAATAAAAGTCAATTTGTGACAGTTGTCTTATTTCACAATGGTGTTACCAAAGTCATTATTTGAGGATTTACTGGGTTAGTGTTAAGTTGAACCTTCTGCTACTGTCTTCACCAATTGAACTTGGTGACCTACACAACTTTCTTTTTTTTTCTTTTTTTAAAATTTTTTTAAATTTATTTATTTATTGAATCACTGTGGGAAAAGTTACAAAGCTTTCAGGTTTAGGTCTCAGTCATGCAAATATCAAACACATTTCCCTTTACCAATACTTATTTTTTACCATGAAGAACCCCAGTAAAGCCCTATCCCCCACCCCTCCCAGTCCCTGTGAGGCAGATGAATTCTAGTTAGCACTCTATCTGCTTTGATTAGATTCATTGTTTCAATAAAAGATTCACCACTATTATTTAGAGTTTATCCCCCCACCCCGAAATCAGACATGCTGAAAAAGCTTTGTGAAGTGATTTGCTTTCTACAGCTGGGTTCAAGAACTAAATGTTGGTTTTGGATTTCTGCTTTTTTACTTATTAACCCTGGAAGTATTTCTACTGAAAGTCAGATAATTAAGAAATTGGTTTCTGTGCTCTGGAGTCGTGGCCGTGCTGGAGAGCCGCTTGTGGGGGGCAACTGGTGACCTCGGTAGGGTGTGAAGGGCGGACCGCAACGTCCCCCTTCCCATGAGGTTTTAGTCGTCCCCACACCCCCAGCTCATACCTGCTGTCCACAGGGCTCCCATGAGGCCGCCATCCTTCTTTCCAGAGAGGAGAGGGCGAATGGGGCAACACCCTTTCCCCTCCGGGCAGACAAGGAATCAATGTTTATGTGAGAATTGAACTTCACATTTTTTTCTGAAAAATTACAGTGTGTGAATTCCCAATATATTTACTGGTTTATGACTCAGTATAATTTCATAATATTCACCAAAATATTTAAATAATAAATGCAAACATATTTTATTTACCAACATATATAAATATTAAACTTCACAATAGAAAAAGTATGATATATAATAGGTGTTATTTAAATAAGTGTCAAGTTTTACACGGAAAAAATGTAGGTATGAAATATTTTTCTACAAAAGTTTTTCATATCATAGGCTTAAAAAGACATTTATTTTATGATTACAACATGAAAAAAATAGAACAAGCCATCAGATATATACTACAGGAATTACAATGCTCACATGGCCTATGTCCAACTCTGAATAGATCTCAGCACCACATATAATTCTCTGAGCATTTCCAGGAATGATCATTGAGCAGTCATGAGTAAGCCTGGATCAATGATGATTTAGCCCCAGTCATACACCCACTCACCCACCAGAAAAAGAAATGAGAATCAATTTTTGCACACTTTGTTTTGTTCTTGAACTAGACTTGGTAAATTGCTTTTCAAGAGGAGTCAGCATTTTAATGTCATTTTCCTAAATAAGTTTTTCTCCCAGAACCTAAAATACCATTTTTCCCTGTAATATAAGGACCAGAGTTTTTCTGTGTGCCTAATAAACCCAAGGTTATACAGACATGTGGAGTCTCTTATTTCAAGGAGAAATTAAGCAAATGAAAACATATCAGCAGTAGTATGGTCTAAATATCAGGATATAAATTTAAAGGCCATAGTTGGTTTTCATTACTTGTCAAAGTTTTATAACAAGAAAATTATCTTTGTCCATAAGTAAATTTCCTCTATGCAAGTGGAGCAGAAAAGCATGGGATTGCAGGATTCATATAATAAAATTATTGCCTCCTTGGATATAAATAACAGAAAACAAAATTTTCTATCTTGTTATTTTTCCAACGTTTTACTGAGTGTCTTTTTTGTGTGTGGATAACAAAAATGTCAATGTATCATCACTTAAAGTCCAGTGATTTAATAATACCTAAGGCGAGGGGAACATTATCAGGTTTTTTAAAACTCCTTACAGATGAGAAAGTGCTGTTAATATTGATTTGATAGTTATGCTAATGAATAAAAGCTGATAATTTATATGGATACACTAGAGGGGAGAAAAGAAAACTCAATAAGTGTTCAGATGAGTCAGTTAGAGAGATGAGATGCAGAGCTCCAGAGCTTGCCTGCCAGCCTTCCCTCCCTCCCTCCCTCCCTCCCTCCCTCCCTCCTTCCTTCCTTCCTTCCTTCCTTCCTTCCTTCCTTCCTTCCTTCCTTCCTTCCTTTCTTCCTTCCTTCCATCTCCTCACCAGACCTTAAAGAACTTCAAATTATTTTAAAAACCAATCAGAAGGCTGAAAGATAGTGTATGCAGGTGTTGCGGTTCTTGCCTTAAATTCATGTTGTGATGAACTAAAGTAGTAAAGACAATGGTGTGACAAGAGTGTGCCACTTTCATACCATACATGGTCCCCTAAATTCATGAGGGGTGATCCTTGAGTGTAGATCATGGAGTATTTTCTGAGCAATTCCAGGTGTGTCCTCAAAATGATAATTGAAAAAATATTAGGTCCTAGAGTGTGACTCAACAGTAGAGTATTGACTTTCTTATGTAAGACTCTGGATTCTAATTTGACTTAGCACTACAAAATATGTGTACAAATGCGCACAAACACACACACACACACAAACACACAAAAGGTGAAGTTGGTCTCTTGCATCCCAATTGAGGTTGCATGTTCTCTCCATTACTACCCTGGGATTGCTCTGTTTCCTTCAAACATTGTTTTCTTGAACTTTTGATCATTTTCTCCTCTTAATCTCATGAATTAACTGCAAAATTAGCACTCTTTCTCAAAAAATCATTTTATTTCAATAAATACATACATACACATAAAGAAGGAAACAAAAATTTGTAAGTTTCATTCCTGTTATAGTGATATTATATAGATGAACAAATTCATTATTTAAACCTAATTTGACAATTTTAGACATATTTTAGGCAAATTTAAAGGATAAAAATGCATTACTACTCATAGATTTGGAAAAAGACATCAATAGCAACACAATACTAGTGGGAGACTTCAACACTGCTTTGTCACCTCTTGATAGATCAACCAGACTCAAGCTTAGCAAGGACATACTTCATTTGAGGGAAACAATGGAAGAAAGGGACTTAGTAGATATATATATATAGGACACTTCATCCACAAAAAGCTGAATACACATTCTTCTCAAGCGTACATGGAACATTCTCCAAGATAGACCACATGCTGAGCCACAAAACATGCCTCCATAAAATTAAGAAGATAGAGATTGTATCAACAATCTTCTCAGACCATAATGCGCTGAAATTAGAAGTAAATCACACACAAAAACAGAAAACTAAATCAAACACCTGAAAATTAAACAGTGCACTATTGAACAACGAGTGGATTAGACAGGAAATCAAAGAGGAAATCAAAAGATTCCTAGAAACGAATGAAAATGAGAAAACGAGTTACCAAAACTTATGGGACACAGCAAAGGCTGTGTTAAGAGGAAAGTTTATAGCTCTACAAGCATTCCTCAGGAAGGAGGAGCGAGCACACATAAGTAACCTAACCTCACAGCTTAAGAGCTTGGAGAAGGACCAAAAAAAGGAGCACAACCCGAACAGGAGAAAGGAAATAATAAAACTCAGAGCAGAGATTAACGAGATGGAAACCCAAAAAACAATCCGAAAGATCAATGAAACCAAAAGCTGGTTCTTTGAGAAAATTAACAAGATCGATAAGCCTCTAGCAAAACTCACAAAGAAAGGGAGAGAGAAAACCCTAATAAACCGAATCAGAAATGAAAAGGGGGTCATTACAACAGAAACCACAGAAATTCAGAGGATCCTCAGGGAGTACTTTGAGAAGCTTTATGCCACGGAACATCAAAACCTCGAGGAAATGGATAAATTCCTAGACTCCTACAGACTCCCAAGGCTGAACCAAGAAGACCTGAAATACCTGAACAGACCTATCACCATCAAGGAAATTGAAATGGTAATAAAAAGTCTCCCCAAGCACAAAAGTCCTGGCCCGGATGGATTCCCTAGTGAATTCTTCCAAATCTTTAAAGAGGACTTACTCCCAATGCTCTTTAAGCTTTTCCACGAAATTGAAATATCAAAAACACTTCCGAACAGTTTCTACGAAGCAAATATCACACTGATACCAAAAGCAGACAGAGATACCACAAAGAAAGAGAATTACAGGCCGATATCCCTGATGAACACAGATGCAAAGATCCTCAACAAACTACTAGCAAATAGAATCCAACTACTCATCAAAAAGATCATACACCATGACCAAGTAGGATTCATCCCAGGGATGCAAGGATGGTTTAACATTCGAAAATCAATCAACATAATCCATCATATCAACAAAAGAAAAGATAAAAAGCATATTATTATATCAATAGATGCAGAGAAAGCATTTGACAAGATCCAGCACCCCTTTATGATGAAAACCCTAGCCAAAATGGGTATAGAGGGGACCTTCCTCAACATAATTAAAGCCATCTACCACAAGCCTACAGCAAGCATCATCCTCAATGGGGAAAAACTGAGAGCCTTCCCTCTAAGATCAGGGACGAGACAGGGATGCCCACTCTCTCCACTTCTGTTCAATATAGTACTGGAAGTACTTGCAATAGCGATTAGGCAAGAAAAAGATATTAAGGGCATTCAGGTAGGAAAGGAAGAAATCAAGCTCTCACTATTCGCAGATGATATGATACTCTACTTAGAGAACCCAATAACCTCCACCAAAAAACTCCTAGAAACAATAGACTCGTATAGTAAAGTTGCAGGTTATAAAATCAATACCCAAAAGTCCATGGCTTTCCTATACGCAAACAGTGAGAGAGAAGAAAGCAACATGAAAAAAACAATCCCGTTCACAATTGTGCCCCAGAAAATCAAGTACCTAGGAATCAGCTTAACTAAGGAAGTAAAGGACCTGTACAAAGAAAACTACAAAACGCTACTTCAGGAAATAAAAGAGGACATGAGGAAATGGAAAGATATCCCCTGCTCATGGGTCGGGAGACTTAACATTGTCAAAATGGCAATACTACCGAAAGCATTGTATAAATTCAATGCAATCCCTATAAGGATACCCATGATATTCTTCAAAGAAATGGAGCAAACACTCCTGAAATTTGTATGGAACAATAAGCCCCCACGAATAGCTAAAGCAATTCTTGGGAAAAAGAAAATGGGAGGAATCAACCTCCCTAACATCAAACTGTACTACAAAGCAGTAATAATTAAAACAGCATGGTACTGGAACAAAGGCAGAACTGCAGACCAATGGAACAGGGTTGAATACACTGACATCTCCCCTCAATTATATGATCATCTAATCTTTGATAAAGGTGCAAGTAATGTGAAGTGGAGTAAGGAAAGCCTCTTTAATAAATTGTGTTGGCATCATTGGACGGCTACATGCAAAAAAATAGGCTCAGAACTCTGCCTAACACCATGTACAAAAGTAAGATCAAAATGGATTAAAGACCTCAACATCAGACCAGAAACCATAAGGTACATTGAAGATAAAGTTGGCAAAACCCTCCATGATATTGAAGCTAATGGTATCTTCAAAGATGCCACGCCACTGGCCGAGCAAGTGAAAACAGAGATAGATAAATGGGACTATCTTAAACTAAGAAGCTTCTGCACCTCCAAAGAAACAGTGACCAAAATACAAAGACAGTCTACCGAATGGGAAAGGATATTCGCCGAATACACGTCTGACAAGGGGTTGATATCCAGGACATACAAAATACTGGTTTAACTCCACAAGAAGAAAACATCCAACCCCATCCAAAAATGGGGCAATGAAATGAACAGAAACTTTCTCAAAGAAGAAATCCGAATGGCAAAAAAGCACATGAGAAAATGCTCTACATCATTAATCATCAGAGAGATGCAGATCAAAACCACAATGAGATACCATCTCTCACCTCAGAGACTGGCCCACATTCAAAAGAACAAAAGCAACCAATGCTGGCGTGGATGTGGCGAGAAAGGGACACTCCTTCACTGTTGGTGGGAATGTCGACTGGTTCAGCCCTTCTGGAAAACAGTATGGACGACTCTCAAAAAATTAGAAATTGAGCTCCCATTTGACCCAGCAATACCACTCCTGGGAATATATCCCAGAGAGGCAAAAATGTATAGTCGAAGTGACATCTGCACTTGTTTGTTCATTGCAGCACTCTTTACAATAGCCAGAAACTGGAAGAAACCTGAATGCCCAAGAACAGATGACTGGTTAAAGAAACTTTCGTACATCTACACAAGGGAGTACTATGTAGCTGTTAGAAAAGATGAAGTCATGAAATTTACATACAAGTGGTACAATATGGAAAGTATCATGCTAAGCGAAATGAGTCAGAAAGAGAGGGATAGACATAGAAAGATTGCATTCATCTGGGGGATATAAAGTAACAAAGTATGAGATTAATACCCAAGAATAGCTGAGATCAGCACCAGGAGGATTACTCCATAACTTAGAGGCCAGTCGGGTATCCTAGAGGAAAGGGCAGTTCAGATAGAGAAGGGAGCACCAAATAAAGGATGTTTGGAGGATCCTCCCAGGAGGGGAGATGCATGTCGAAAGTAGACTATGGACTGAACATGTTTGCCACTTAATGCCTCTTTTGCAGACCACAACACCCAAACGGAGAGAGAGAACACAGGGGATTGCCCTGCCACAGAGACAGGGGGGATGGGGAGATGGGGGTGGGAGGGATATTATCCATGGTGGTGAAAAACGGGCACTGGTGGAGGGATGGGTATCTGATCATTGTATAATTGAAACCCAAGCACAAAAAATTGTAAATCTACAACTATAAAAATAAATAAATAAATAAAATGCATTACTGCTATTATTACATCCAATGATTTTTGTGTTTTTGTCCCAGCATTTTTGTGTTTTTGTCCCAGTTTTTAAATTGATTCTTTAAATTAGGAAATCATAGGCTAAATCACAAGACTTTCACAAGACTTTTAATCAGCTGCTTTGTATGTTTGTGAACTATAAACTGAGATTTGGCTGATATTTTTCATGTAAAAATGTATTTTTATTAGAGCATAAAAATTTTTAAGAGACATTTCCTTGTCTCACCTCTAATTTATACTTAAATAATCCTATGTTAGATATGGGCTGGAACACAGCGGGTAGGGCGTTTGCCTTGCGTGGCCGACCTGGCCGACCTGAGTTTGATTCCTCCATCCCTCTCAGAGAGCCCGGAAAGCTACTGAGAGTATCTTGCCTGCACAGCAGAGCCTGACAAGCTACCCATGATGTTCTCGGTACGCCAAACACAAGTCTCACAATGGAGATGTTACTGGTGCCTGCTAGAGCAAATTGATCATCAAAGGGAGGACAGTGCTACGGTGATATGTTAGATATACATTTTAGATGGACGTTATTGTTATATTTTGTTAGTTTGAGGCTACATTGGGTGTTCTCAGGGTGTCAGGGCTGATACTGGGAACACTGGAAGAGTTTTATGTGCTACCAAAGATGGAACACTGCACCTTGTATTTGCACACTGATGTTCTATCACTTGAACTACATCCGTGACTCCTTAAATATCTTAGTTTGTAAATCCCTTAAACCCTTTATTATAAGGACAAAAAAGGTAGGTCAATGTTTGGAGGGCATTCATAAGCGTCAAATTTGATTCAGGGCACTATAGTCTTCTTATCAGTGCCATGGAGACACAAGGTGGTCCCTGAGTCCACCATGTCCAAACCCTTGTTGTATGTGTGAGTGTCAATTTCTCCCCCTGAACAGGATATTTGATGGGACTTTCTTCACTGATATATTAAATCGAATATATCATTTGTATACTTTATTTTATGTTTCTTTGTGACATGAAATTCCCTTATCCTTAAGGCTGATGCTTAGGAACATATCACCAGTTTTGTTGTTTGCATTTTATGGCATTGTTTATTTTTTTGTGGGGTCTAACCTTGGAATTTTCAGGGCATACTTCAGATAGGAAGGGAGGATCATATGGTATATTGGGGGTCAAACTTATGTAAGCCATGTGTAAGGCTCATGACACCCTTTGTCTTATCTCTCTGGCCCTTTTGTGGTTTTATTTATTATAATCATTTTAAAATTTAATTTTAGTAAATTTTGTGTGTGTGTTATTTGATAAAGATAAAGTTTCATTCTCTTGCATGTAATTGTTGAGGTTTGCTAACTGGACATATTGAAGAGAATTCATTTGTCCTATTTTATGCGCTTAGTTCCATATCACAAGAAAAATATTAATTATAGTTAGCTTTTTTTCATAGACAATCTGTTTTACTCCATTGATTTATATCTCTTCTAATGCCAATCATGTGTCAGCTACATTATTTTATAGAGTGGTATCAAGTTAAGAATAAAAATACCATTTTTATCCCTTTAGGATTGTTTTTACTCTTTGATAAGTTTTGCTAATCTAAAGAAATTTTATATGTTTCTTAATTTATTTCTATGAACGATAACATGGAATTTTGATAGAAATTTTTTAGGTAATATATTTAATGTAATTATTCTAGTCAGTAGACAAGAGATATATTCCAGTTTTTTTTGTATCTTTGTTTTCTTCCAATTATGTCTTTCAGTTTCAATATACAATTCATTACACTTTCGGTTAAAATTTTTCTAAGATTTTCATTTCTTTTCAATAAAATTATAAGTTTTATTTTTCAGAGATGTACTCTCTCAAGTCTACTATAGAAAAGGCAACTTTTTTTAACTGCATACTTTGTTTAGAAAAGATAAAACCAAAAAAATAGAAAGGAAGCATAAGACAAGATAGTTGTTCTAGTGGAGTACTAATTAAAATGAAAGGAATAAACTTAATCAGTTATGGTTAATAATCCATCCTTTACAGAATTCAATATGAACTGCAAAGTGAAAATGATGACAATTCTTAAGACACACAGAGTACACAATCATGACTAAGTAGATGTGAATGATATTAAAATACCACAGCACAAGTGTTAAACATAAAAGAAGTAGATAATTGGTAATTCTTACACAAATATGAACATTGATCACAGCTTTTCCCAACAGGATTTCAAGTATTTTCTTAAAACTTTCTTGCCCCTGTCATTTTGCATGTTAGGATACCATAAATGTCTCTGCAATGCTATGAAATTCAGTTTTAAGTAGGTCATGAGGTTGCAAAATATGGGTCTCCTTGGGTCAGTTAATTGTAAATTTTCTATAGAACTCTGTAAGGTTGCTCAACATTTGGAAATAGATAGTGTAGGGGAAAACTTGGTGAAATGTCAAGGATTGTATAAAGTCACTTAGAGTGATGTCAATCAAACAGGATAAGCACAAAGTATATATGCCCTTTGTATCCAGTCTATAATCACAATCCAGCATCAAATATTAACTGAATATTTTGTTCTGTGCTCTTAGACTTTCAACAGGAATCCTTAGATATATTGTAACTTAGATGCTCTTTATGTGTTTTTCTATAGATAAATGAAAACTAATTTTCTTATAAATAAGAAAGCCCTCAGAATTCTATAGTCATTTATAAAATCAAAGGTTCTTATTTTCATTATGGCAAAACAGATGTTGGTATAATCTTAACTCAATTTTAGGGAAAGTTACAGAGATGCAGAATTAAGTTCTTTAGACTAAATTCATAGTTATTGTGAATAATGGGTTAAAATATGCTTGTTTAAAAATGTTTGCTAATGGAGTATAATTTTATCCAATGAACAAGAATAGCAGAAAAATTATGATAGGAGTTTACTTATCCCTTTTCTTTATTCACCCTTTAAAATTTTCAGTCATATTTATATCCACGAAGAGTATGTAATGAATCATTTATGTGTGTTTTCAAATTCCATTTATTTATTATGTTAAAAAAGGTCTAAAATCCTTGTAATATACTCATTCGTAGCTCTTAGAGTGTCACTAGGAAATCATAGACAATCATAACGTACTTGTAAGATTGAATAGTTGAACAATCTATTCAACTATAAGAAATAACATATAATAAGAAATAACTTTTTATAATAAATGTAATATTTCACATTCTTATATAAGAAGAAAAAACTTCCATATTATATATTTGCATTATCATGATTCCTACAATATTACATTTGGGAGAATTTTTAATGAAATATTTATTAATAAATTATTATTTAATATGAAAAATAGTGAACTTTCTTTCCTGATATCTTGGTCCAAATAAATTTTAATGATGAACTGGATGAACATTCTTTTATTTTAAAGCTTAGTCCCAATGTGGATGAATAAAGTTACACATCATTATAAAAGATTTAAAGCACCTTTTATTGACATTCAGTTGTAGAATTTCAGGCTAGGTTTTGCTTAAACTTTATAAAATCAAAAGATATGGGTATTGCAATAGAGTGTAAAGTGACACATTCAATTCCCTTCAGACTCCAATCTTTCAGATTATAGCTGTAGGGCATTTTTATTAACTTCCCTTGAATACATCTCTTCTGTTGGTTTTAGACTTTGTGAAAGTTTCTAATTTCATAAGAAAGTAAACCTTTTAGTATTAAAATGAATAGACTATTTGATCTGTACCAGTCCCTTAGGTAAAATATTTTGCAAGTCTCTGAATAATTACGACCTTGGAGATGATGAGAGAATTGACAGAACCCAATGGGATTTAAAGATTTTATAGTCTTGTACTCTTAGTTTGGTTGGATGTCACCATGGCAAATCTGCTTGTGATGTGAATGAAGATGAAACATGCCCTATATTAGAGAGTAATGCTTCCATTATTCTCATCCCAGAAACAAAAAAAATAATTGCATAGTGAACAATTATTATCACCATAGTATCAACATACTTTTATATGTTAGATTCATGTTTTATGAATTTCACATATATTTTGTCCTATTAACTTTATATAAATATATTTATATTTCATATGTAAAAGTGAAATTTATTTAAAATGTAAAATTCATTGATTTATATTAATTTACTTGGCATTTCTCTTATATATGTGCTTAACTCCATAGCAAAATTTAAAGAAGAAAAGAGGTAGAGAAAGGATTAGCTAACATGCACAAATGAAGCTAATGTGTTAGTTTTTACCTATGTACATACATGAGACACCATTTATTTTTCAACCACAATATAGACTGATTTGAGGTGAAAATATGAAGTGTTCCTATTTTTCCAGAGATGACTATCAGCTGTTTGCTAAAGAGCCTCTATTACACACCACCTTTTGATTAATTTATCTTTAGTGACATTTTAGTACTACTTTTATAATTTCAGTTATTGTTTTGGTTTCTTTAATTATATGTAATGTCAAATGCCAGCATAATACCTAAATCTCTCTAGTTTGTACCACACAGACTGTATATATGTACCCTATACCTGTGCATCGGATAGCAAAACTTTAATACAGTAGAATAAAGTGTCTACTGCTAGTTTGACTGTCAATTCTACCTAAAATAATTTGTGGATTTATAGCTTGTCTCTAAATTATTATCTAGGAGCTTCTTTTTTCTGTCTGATAGACTTATAAATTGGTCTTTCCATGGAGAAGGCACACTTCTGCAGAGACAAAAAGGTCTCTGAATTTGTGTGAAGGTAGGTTTTTAGTGTTTTTTTTAATCAATTAATGTTTTTTAATCAATATTTCTTATTTGGTATATGACCATTCTTAGGTATAATGACACAACTCTTGAAATACCAAACTCATTGAAAACCAATACGCTTAAAGTAGTGTCCTTATAATTCTCCAAAAACTATGTATTCCTCTGTCACCAAATGTGTTCAATGCCTGTTACTCCACTGAAATATTTTCTCTCAATTCAGTTTCTCTGTTCTTATGGTTTAATTATTTTGAGGTATCTTTCCAAGTAATATTTGGGAGGCCAGTACAACTTCTGGTAATATTTGGCCTACTGGGGCAGTGGTCAATACTAGGACCTGCAAATCCAGTGCTGTGAATCAATAGGGTCACCCTTGAAATGGTTTGTAACATCATGGTCATACCCTGTGATACTATTGGGTTCCTGTGCTACACACATTGAATCTTAGCAAGCTATGTGGAACTGTGAATTTACACTGGTTTAGGCATATCTAAGACATGAACTCTAATCTGTGTAATATCTCTTCAGACCATATTCATGTTACCTTTAGTATTTCTGCATTTGCAGACCAATTATCATTAAGGACACTTTATTTGCTGCTAGGAATATTATAAATATTCTCTTAAACCAATTAGTTAAATTACCAATAGATTTCTAATAAAGAAGGTAAAGATAATTGATGAACTTTGATCTATAATTTATAAAAATCTCAAGATAATTTATAGAATACTCATGTTTTCCTGAATGGACTGCTGGTTATGAGCATAATAGTATTTCCTTAAACAGTATCAAGTAGAATCCAATCATTAAGTTAAGTACTAAGATACTTTATAAAATGCATTATTTCACATTACCTTAAATCTTGTTTTAATACACAAATGAAAACTTTTGCCTTAAGCTGAGGTTTTTAGAAATTAGAAGGCTCTACATTAGAGTAGCTAGCCTTAATATATAGTAAATCCAGGAAAACATCATTATAGCCAATTAATAATACATTGTACAAACTGAAATCTTACTTTGTATAAAGAAGTTAATTTACATTATTCACACAACCTATATGAAAATATTAAAATTTTAATATAAATTTTATTATGCTTCTAAATTAAATTAATTTAAATGGTCAAATTTTGTCAGGATTATGATGTTCTTTGGTTATAAATGTTTAAATTGATAACAATGGGCAGAAATTTTTTTGTATAAAAAGGAGTGTAAAAAAAACATGTGCCGAGAATTTCTTGAAACATTAAAATAAGAAAGCATGCTTTTATTGCTGTCTTTTGGCCCAATTTAAAAACAATCATAACAGTAAAAGGTATATTCAGTTGCTTATGCTAATATTATATTTAATAATTGCTTTAGTTTTTTCTACTAATTGCAGTATGTTACATATTATTAATTTTAAATATTTAAACGGAAATAATATTCTTTATTATTGCTTACCTATGATTAAATATCATAAATGTCTAAATGTAAACATTCCTCAGATGAATTCAGAAACAAATAAGGTAAATTTTCAAATTCTATTTATGTTTTGGCTCCATTTATTTATATGGTTCATATTTATTCTCATTGAGCTATTATTTCATATTCAGAGAATTTTAAATGTTCAGTCCTTTCATCATCACAGAATCATGATAGTTAAATGATTTATTGTGATACCTAAGCTTACATTTTTTAAAATCTCTGGCATGTCAGCTATCTATTTTAAGACTGTTCACATCATAGGCTTTAGATAATCTAGATTAGGGGATTTGGTTAGCATCGTTTTCATATGTCTCTCATTGAATAAAGACTTAATACATTGTACAAACTGAAACCTTACTTTGTATAAAGAAGTTAGTTTACATTATTCACACAATCTATATGAAAATATTAAAATTAATATCTGTGTGTAGGAACTTATCTGTGTAGAAAATGATACTCATATTTGTTGAATTCACTCTTCACAAATCATCTTTTTACATAGTCCATTAGGCCCTAACTTCTGAAGTTTCCTGTCCCAAGCATGAATCACCAAATTGTTAAGATGATTCTAAAAACAGATAATCCTTTCAACAAAAGACAATTAGTGGTCTCTCTTAATTTAAAGTTAGAGGAACCCTCTGACCATTAAAAGATCTTCTTGACACTGAATAAACACCACACTGAGATGTTGTGATTACTGGCTATTATGTAAACTGATAGTGATGGATAAATTCTGGAACTCGAAGATATTTTTGCACAATTTTTTTATATTAGAATATCTCAACTACATGATCAGAAATATGACAATGTCTTAATTGTATTTCAGTAATGGTATCGGATTATTTAGGGGGTAAAGATATTTCTGGAACAAAGGAAAAAAGAACTTAAATATAGCAATAGGCTAAAGGAACATATAATGAAAGGGGCTGGTTAATTGATAAACTACAGAGGAGAAGGAGCTCAAGAGATAGATCAAATACAAAGTATAGAAGACCTTGGGATTGTACCCAAGCATGTCATGCCACCCCCTATCTATTTTGGTATTTAGAATTAAACCAATTAATATTTCCAAGTGACATGAGAATCCCTGGAGCCTCATTGGCATAAAAGCACTGATGAGTGTGTTCTTTGCATTCAGGCAGTCCTAGACCCTGGTGTTGTATGTGATTCCCCCACTCAAACCAGATCAGCTCTGAAGCGCAGAGGTGGCCTCATCCCTAAGCTCCACCAGGTATAGGTCTTGGACTATATTCTCATATTAATGCAAATTCTAAACCTATATTAACTTAAATTTTATAGAACTTAGAAAGTTACTAGCCTTTTTGGAAGCTAACAATATAAAAGAAGAATTGAAAAACAAACCAAAAATGGGGTTGTGTGGAAATCTTGTAGTTTCAAAAAATTCAAATCCGTGTAGCAGGGGGATGGAACACTGCTACTTTTAGGTATTTCTATTTGATTTCATTTAATTATAATATATGTAAATATATATAATAGTTCTGGGATTCTGGGCCATATTTGGAGGTACTCAGGGATCATATCTGACTGTGCTCAGGAATCATCTTGCTGGAGCTCAGAAAATCATATGTGGAGACAGATTGAACTAGAGTCAACAAAGTGTTCTAATTCCTCATTCTAGCTCCTAAATCTTTACTTCTAATCCTTGAGTTTATTTTTAGAATAAATAATTTGTTTCTAATATATATGTACCATCAATGCCAAGTAGAATATCAATAGTAATATTAAGTTCCATATTGGATAACCAAAAGTAGTAGCTTTAGGTCTGTTGAAAGGCATCATTTTAGTATTTAGAATTAAACCAATTAATATTTTTAACAATGAGTCTAGGAATAGAGCAAAACTCTTCTATATCCCTTATTATTATTTTTTTAATTTTTATTAGTAAAACATCATAAGGTACAATTGTGGACATTACAAGTTTTTGTGCTAGGGTTTCAGTTATGCAGTGATCGAGTACACATCCCTCCACCAGTAACGATTCTCCACCTCCAAGGATCCCAGTATCTCTCCCACCCACCCGCAATCCCCTCCTCCATCCCACCTCTATGACAGGGCATTTCGTTTTGTTCCCTCTCTCTCCTTTTGGTTGCTGAAGTTTGCAAAAGATGCATTGAGTGGCATCTTATTTGGTCTATAGTCTACTTTCAGCATGCATCTCCCACCCTGGGTGGATCCTCACATTACCCTTTACTTGGTCTTCCTTTCTCTATCTGAGCTGCCCTTTCGCTTAGTATATGCAGCTGGCCTTCAGACCATGGAGTGAACCTCCTGGTACTTATCTTGACTATTCTTGGATGTTAGTTTCCTACTTTGTTACTTTATGTTCCCCAGATGAATGCAATCTTTCTATGTATGTCCCTCTCTTTCTGACTCATTTCACTTAGCATGATACTTTCCATGTAGTATCACTTGCATGTAAACTTCATGACTTCATCTTTTCTAACAGCTGCATAGTACTCCATTGTGTATGTGTACCAAAGTTTCTTTTACCAGTCATCTGTTCTCAGGAACTCGGTTTTTTTTTCCAGATTTTGGCTATTATGAACAGTGAAGCAATGAACATAGAAGTGCAGATGTCATTTAGACTATACTGTTTTGCCTCTCCAGGATATATTCCCAGAAGTGGTATTGCTGGATCAAATAGGAGCTCAATTTTTAATTTTTTGAGAATCATCCATACTGTTTTCCAAAAGGGCTGAACTAATCGTCATTCCCACCAGCAGTGAAGAAAAGTTCCTTTCTTGCCACATCTGCGCCAATACCGGTTGCCTTTGTTCTGTTGGATGTGGGACAGTCTCTGTTGTGCGAGATGATGTATCATTGTTGTTTTGATCTGCATCTCCCAGATGATTAGTGATGTAGAGCATTTTCTCATGTGCCATTTAGCATTTCAGATTTCTTCTTTAAGAAAGGTTTTTTTCATTTTATTACCCCACTTTTTGATGGGGTTAGATGTTTTCTTCTTGTGGAGTTCAACCAGTGCTCTGTATATCCTTGATATTAACCCCTTATCAGATGGGCATTGGGTGAATATTCTTTCCCATTCAGTAGACTGTCCTTGTATTGTGGTCACTGTACCTTTTGAGGTGCAGAAGCTTCTTAATTTAAGATAGTCCCATTTGTTTATCTCTGTTTTCACTTGCTTGGCTAGTGGTGTGACATCTTTAAAGATTGCTCAAGCGGGCCCAGTAATGTCTCCATTTTGAGACTTGTTACTGTGTTTGGCATATAGAATACATCATAGGTAGCTTGCCATGCTTTGACATGAGGGTGAGATACTCTCTGTAGCTTGCCAGGCTCTCCGAGAGGGGTGGAGGAACTGAACCCAGTTCGCCTGGGCTGGCTGCACAAGGCAAATGCCCTAACACTTAGCCTGAATACCATGGACGGTTTTGTCGACCTTGTCTTCAATGTACATTAAAGATTCTGGTCTGGTGTTGAGATCTTTAATCCATTTTGATCTAACTTTTATGTATGGTGTTAGGTCGAGATCTAAGCCCATTTTTTGGTATGTGGTTGTCCAGTTATGCCAGCACCGTTTGTTGAAGAGGCTATCCTTCCTCCACTTCATATTTCTTGCCCCTTTATCAAAGATTAGATGTTCATATATTTGGGTTTGTGTGTACAGATATTCCATCCTGTTCCATTGGTCTGCGGCCCTGGCTTATTCCAGTACCATGCTGTTTTAATTATTACCACTTAATAGTAGAGTTTGAGGTTGGAGAGGGTAATGCCTCCCCACGTCTTTTACCCAAGAATTGCTTTCACTATTCGTGGGTGTTTGTTGTTCTATATGAATTTCAGGAGTGCTTGATCTATTTCTTGGAAGAATTTCATGGATATCCTTATAGAGATCACATTGAATCTGTATAATGCTATGGTGAGTATTGCCATTTTGACAATGTTAATTCTTCCTATCCATGAGCAGGGGATATCTTTCCATTTCCTCGTGTCCTCTTTTATTTCATGGAGTAGCATTTTGTAATTTTCACTATAGAGGTCCTTTACCTCTTTAGTTAGGCTGATTCTGAGGTTTCTGATTTTCTGGGGCACAATTGTGAATGGGATTGCTTTTTTCCTGTCACTTTCCTCTGTTTCATTATTTGCGTATAGGAAGGTCATAGATTGTGGGGTATTAATTTTATAGCCTGTAACTTTACTGTACAAGACTATTGTTTCTAGGAGTTTCTTGGTAAAGGATTTAGGGTTCTTGTGATATAGTATCATATCATCTGTGAATAGTGAGAGCCTGATTTTGTCCTTTCCTATCTGGATACCTTTAATGTCTTTTTCCTGACTAATCGCTAATGCAAGTACTTCCAGTACTATATTGAACAGAAGTGGAGAGTGTGGGCATCCTTGTCTTGTCCCTGATCTTAGAGAGAAGGACCTTACTTTTTCCCCATTGAGGATAATGCTTGCCATGGGTTTGTTGTCGAAGGCTTTGACTATCTTGAGGAAAGTTCCTTCAAAACCCATTTTGGTGACAGTTTTCATCATATACAGGTGCTATGTCTTGTCAAAAGCTTTATCTGTGTCTATTGATATGATCGTATGGTTTTTATTTTTATTTTTCTTGATACATATTGATAGATTTCCAAATGTTTTCTCTTATTTTAACTGAGTTATAGCTAGAATGTCTCCTTTACTGAGCATGGTGTTACTATTGCTGGGTCACTCTCAATGCAGTTGCTATCTCATTATTGCTTGTTAAAAGCTGAGGAAATTAGTGGAAATATCCACTTAACTGATATAACTACTTACAATCCTGCTTTGCCTTTCAATGTTAGAACTGGCTTTGGGATCAGGAATTGACCTTACACTGTAGCAAAGTCTTCCATGAAACTACAGATGCAGAAGAACTTAATGTTGCACATAACTCTTCATTGTCTCCACATCCAGCCGGGTCTCTCATTTTCTTCAAGATACGGCTAGAACTTTTCCTCAAAAAGGAAAATACTTTTCCAGTATAAATTACTTACTCTCATCAACTTAATTTTTAAGCCCAACCTGAAGAAGCTTCTGTTTGAGGTACAACCTCCACAAAACAATCTTTTTTTCCCTCTAAGTATTCCACCAAACCAGAAAGACAATGTATCCATGGAACCAATTCAATGTGGGACCATCTCACTGAAGCAAGGTGGGCTGTGAGGATTCAATCTCCTGCTCCTTTTTGCAATCTCTTCACAAAGATTAAAAGAAGCTACCTTTTGTCACCTAAAAAGTCTTCCAGGATTATTTTTAACAGTTTTGGGTGGCAGGGAATAGCATGAAATCTGAATGAGTGCTAGGTGGCCTGAGGAACAAGAAAACAGGAAGAGAGGAGCCTGGTGAAACATTGGAAACCAGTGCCATTCCTCTGAGGATTTTTCACTGAAGGAGTTGGCTAAATCAGATAAGGTTTCTCTAGAGAGTAATTCTCTTGTCTGAGAGAAATTTATTTAAGAAAAAGAAAAACAGTCCTCTAAGTTTCTTGAAATCCTGGATAGAACTAGTTCTTAGTAAAGTCCATAGAAAGGTTTTGGCATTCCACAAATGACACCATTTCAAGAAGTGAAGGAGATAATCAAATGTCCACACAGGAGCTGAAGTCTGTGAATTCATAGTTTGCAGGTTAAATTCATAGCATAAACCACTTGAAGAAACGCAGAAAAAATAGGAAAGATACATGGACTGTTTTGACCATCAAGGTTAATATATGACTTAACCCATGTTGGAGTATTAAAGGCAAATATGTTATCAGGCAGTATAAGATAAATCAGGGAAGGAATAGTACATTTATAGGCAATGTCACTAGCAAAGTGTTACAGGTCAGTGTCAGATATAATAACGACTTTAAGTCTTCATCCTAAAGTTAATATTGCTGCTTTGCAATTTTTGGAAATTATTAAAAGTTGACTGAATCCAAGATGTTTTATCACAGTCCACTTTTCACAGTATCCTTGTAAAATCCTAGGAGAATTTAAAATTTCCTGTTTGTTACTGGTATTAGTTCTCAGGTACAATGTCCTCTTGTTTGTCTTGTCTTGATTTGTGTACTTAGAACGTAACATCTCTTACTGTTTGCCTGAGGCTTACAGACAGAACAACCTTCAGCTTGGAAGACTAAAACTTCAACCAGACAGACATGTGGGCTCACTTCCTTTCAGCTACCGTTTGAAATGCCATTGCCGTCTCTGAGGAGAATTGAATGGCTTTCTTCAGACTATACCTTCTGGTATACCTCTGAGTTTTTAGAGGGAACTATTCTTTTTCACTCTTTGGATGTATCTCTTTTATACAGAAGTTTCTTCAATATTGCCAAGAGTACTTACTGTTTTCCCAAGCCTGGCAAGGTATTTATAGTAATTATAATTAGCTCTATGGTCAGTAATTTACCTTACTGGGATTAGCATCTGTAACCTAAAAAGTCTGTTAAAAACAAAGTCTCTTTCTTCACCTAAGAAAAATCATAGCAAATGTGTGTTAAAATACATGCATGCTTCATGCCCTACAGAGGCCACGAGTTGCCCCCCATGAGCAGCTCCCTGGCACAGCCATGGCTCCAGAGGCACAGAAACCAATCTCATAATCATCTGGATCATGGCAGAAATCCCTCCAGACTTAATTGGTAAAATATCAGAAATTCAAAATCGCTATTGTGGGCGCTGTTGTGGCCACGAGACATCATATGGTTGTCATAATAAGCTATAGAAAACAAATTATTTCACAATGCCTGTTCAGAAGTTTGATTGTTGGGTGGAAATTCTAAACAATAATGGTGCATCTTTTGTAGAAATAACGAATGTAATCAAAGTAGAGAGAGAGTTAAGTAGAAATCATCTGCCCCACAGGTATTGGGAGGGGTGGGAGGGGAGCATATTGGGGTTCTTGGTGGTGAAAAGTAAGCAGTGGTGAAGGGAAAGGTGTTTGATCATTGTATGATCGAGACTTAAATTTGAAAGCTTTGTAACTTTTCCCACAGTGATTCAATAAATAAATATAAAAAAATTACATGTGTGAAGTGCTGGACAGTAGCAGGAGAATTTGAGGTCTAAACTGTGATTTACACTTTATCTTGACGGTCAGTTTTCTCCCTGAATCAGATTAAATTATATGGAATAAAATCAGAAAATGACATTTATTACAAAAGTTATATAAATACAAGTGCACATATTCAATGTATCAAGGAGATATGCCAGTGGAAGGCTAGGAAAGATTTTGAATGACTATGACATGACAAATAAGTAAGAGGTTCATAAAAAGATACTGAGTTGTGTGATAGAACTAGAGAGAGAGGTGTATGAAGTGAACTAGTAAAGTCTCCAACTTGCATACATGGCTTGTCTTGGACCCTGTGAAAGGTTCCAAATATGCACAAGTATAAAATATTTGCAGATTGGACCTCACTTAGCTCAACTATATGAAGGAGTCAAATGTACTTGGAATAAATTCCCTCTGTAATAAGCTGACAGTCTTGAAATCTCAGATACATGAATTTCTAAACATAGTTTCTTCATTCATCTAATATATCTGACGTAAAGCTTCCTTGAAAAGAATAATAATGCCCCATCAATTTATTTAGCAGATGCTTCCTTTGTGGAACCTTTCCACTAGTGTCTCTCAGAAGTATCCATATATTTGTTAATAAACTTCCTTTGCTCTTTCTTAACTGTCTATCAGAAGAATGAATTATCTTAATAATATTACACACAAGCCACTTAGGGTCTGGGTCTTCTCTAGTGCTGCACAGAGCCCGAATGCCTGGCTCTGTGCTCAAGGATCACTCCTAGCAATGTTTGAGAAACCAGGTGTAATGCAAGGGACAGAACCAGGACCAGCCAAATGTACAAAAAGAACCTTAATCCTATTACTCTCTTTACCCCCACCCCACCATTTTTGCATATATGACTGTATATTTTTATACTAGACTTAGACTATTTTATAATCTGATTTCTCAGTATTATGTCTTTTTCTTCTTTTTTTTATGCTTTTTGGGCCACACCAGCGATCACAGGGGTTACTCCTGGCTCTGCAGTTAGGAATTTCTCCTGATGCTGCTTAGGGGACCGTATGGGATGCTGGGAATTGAACCCGGACTGGCCATGTGCAAGGCAAATGCCCTACCAGCTATGCTATCGCTCCAGCACCATGTCTTTTCTTTTTTGTATTTTGGCTTTTCTATTTTAATCTTTGACCCAATCGATGAGTGTTTAAGTTAGTCAGTTCTACCTTTCATAATACAAAGGTTTATCTTTCATAAAAGCAACGTCCCTTTGATTCAAATTACCTGAGGCTAACTGTCAGTGTACTATCAAGAGCCCTAAGAATAGATCAGACCTGAACACAGCTGAATGTGCTCCAAAAATAAAAAGGAGGGGAGATGACACAGGACGAAGGATATATCTGCATAAGCAGAACTCAGTTCAATCCCTACTGCCACATGTCCTCCAGCATCCACAGGTGTAATCTCCTGAGCATGATCAAGGTAGTCCTGGTAACTCACTGATCCTGGAGACCTCAACTAGAATCACATCTTAGGCCTGTGCATTGTATAGAAGGCTTGGCTGGCCAAGTGTCACCAGAATGACTCTGAGATAATGAAGCCTTGCCCCCTCCCCCCCCCAAAAAGTATTTTAAAAATAGACAGAATTATTGAATGTGGCATTTAATATCTGAACTATGCCTGGATTTGAATATTTACAGCACATATTTTAGTCACATGACTAACAGTCTATTGAAATACAATTATTAAAGGAGCATCTACTTTGCCAATTAATGAATAATTAAATACATTGCCTCTACTTTGCTTAAGATCTGAATACAGTGCAATCAATATCTCTTTTGTCCTTTTGTCCTTTAAATTCTAGAAAAAAATAACATCAAAAATTAATTTTAAAAATTAATTCTATACTATTGTTTTCACAGTACAATGGGGAAGCAACATAATGACTTTCCAAAGATGCTCACATCCTAAATCTAGGATTAAAAAAAGAAAGGCACCATATGTGGGCAAAAGGTTTTACACAGATTTTATAAAATTCAAGATTTAAGATGTAGTGATTTTTTTAAAGGTGTATACTCATGGGATCCTTTAAGGAGGAAGGCAGGGGACGTTTATAAATAGGAAAAATCATTTGCTATTGCAAGAAAATAATCTCATTCTAGAAGCAAAAACAAAAATGTATTTGCTCCAAGATACCAGAGAGAAATACAGCCCTTTCCACTCCTGCTCCTTGATTTATACTTACTTAAATCTATTTTTAAGGTACCTGTTTCACATACTTTTTTGGTAATAAGTCTGTTCTGTTTTAAGCTGCAGAGTTTTATCTGGTAATTTGTTAAAGCAACTATGCAAAATCTAAAAGCACAAAATAACTAGTAGTTAAAATATTAATTCTGTAGATACATTTTTAATAGTTTGAGATAAAAAAATCTGAATTACAATTCCAGCAATTTTCAATGAGAAAAGTCATTGAATATGAAGCAAGACAATTTAAAATTCAATTTTATTTAAAAATACGTTTGTAAGATTTTTTAAAAAAATCTATAAATCTTGAAATAACATAGAATGAAATATTTTAGGACATTGATATTCAATTAATATAAAGTACTTTAAAAATATCAGATGTTAATTGAAACCACATTTGTTTGGTGAGGCTATCTCATCATACTCTAATTTTTATATTTAGATTGCAGGAGTCATATTTTGTCAGTATTTGATTCGTTTAAAATATAAGCATGTTGTGTATTTGCTATGATACATAAATCATAGTTTTATAATTTAGTAGATTATAAAATTTTAAATTATAAACTGGTTTGAACTGTGAATCAGGAATAATACTGATATAATGCTAATGTTAAACATGCAAGCCATAAAAATCATTATCAATGAATAATGGAAACAGTAATATATGTACATTCAAATATAACTATTTGAGTTACAAGGTTGAAAAGTACTTGCTAGCATACATTACTTTATTCTAAACAATATTTACAGAAACATACCACAATTTTGATGACAAATCTTCAACACATTTACTTTTATCTTTAATTTCTAATTAACTTAGTAAATATTTTAACCAAAAAAATGTCGCATCTGTTTGAGACATGGCATTATTGATTTCAAGTCAATTAATTGTTTGATAAATTAAAGTGCTTATATTACAAGAATTGTCTTATTTTTGAAAGGACTTTGAGTTCTTTCTTTAATGTCCTGAAATTATTTCCAAATCAATGAGAGTTTTCATAGATCAAATATGTTGCATTTTTTGGTAATAAGACATGTGCCTATCTTAAGAATAATTATATTCAATGTTTCTGGAATGTCATTAAATATATTCTGTTTGAAGGGCTTCGTAGCAGATGTCACTGAAGTTCAAATCTTTGAGTGAAACTCTATATTTTCTATTTGTTACTGGTGTCTCTCTCTAAGATATGGGTTATGTCTCAAGGAAACCAAATGTAGGGCGAATACATGGTTACATGACTAATCTACAAGGTGCACATTTGCAATAATGAATTTTAACCGTGTCTTTTATTATTAACATAGGCTTAAATTGTGTGAAAATAAAATATTTGTTCATTAGCCATTAAAATGTAATAAAGTATTCAATTGATAAGATAAATCAGGCCCACCAATGTTTTTGTACAGAGTCAAGTTTTTCAGGGATTATAAAACTGAAATGTAAATATGCAACATTGCTGAGTTATAAATACCAATTTTCATTTACGCTATTCACAGAGAACTCTTACAGTTTCCTGGTGATAAAATGCAAATAATAATAACTGCTACAAGATTACGAGAGTCCCCGAACTAAAGTGAGTTATGTATGTATTATTTATGAGTGTGCTAAAGAATAATTCCAGGTTTTAAAGAATGCTGTTAATAGCACTTCAAAATCCACGGTCATACTTTTTGCATAAATAAAAATAACAAAATATATGAGAAGAACAAACTAAAATAGTAAATACCTTATAATGTAAGTGTACCATGTTTTTAATTCCAGATTCTTATTGGAGAAGAATGGAAGAAAACACTCAATTGAAAAGTTGATTTCTATTTCAGAGATAAATTTTCCAGTCTTCATAATTCCTCAATTTAAATAAGAGTGAGAAATCATTTATATATAAGCTTTTCTAAAATATATACATTGAGAAATAATGAAAATATATTGAGGAAGATGAAGCTTATTTGGCTCTCCTTTTTATATTCATATGTTAGTTACATATTTATAACTTAAAAATCTGTAGAAAATAATTTTCATGTTTTTAGAGCTATAGAAATTGCGATTTGTGAAGAATAAATAGAAAAGCATATAATTGCTGGTTTATAGATTATTATGGTAATAAATATAGAAAGAATTCAGAAACGGCTATCTTAAGCTCCGTATTTAAAAATCCAGGAAGGTTAAAAGTGGAGCAATGAATCATTCTAAGATCCCTGAGAATTTTCTGAATCATTCAATTATATGGGAGGTACAGAGACATTTGGCAAATGATTCAAAATGGAAATTTGTGAAAAGCAGTAACTGTGAATTTGAAAAGTCTAAAATATTGGATGAAAAGTAAATTCCTCCGCCCCAGCTACATCATCTCTGTGCTTTAAGAATAGTGCAACAAATTGGTAAAAGCAATAGCAATTAGCATTATTCACCTGAATAATTACAGGTTTTAAAAATAAAACTTTGATATTTACCCCAAAAATAATGTCACATAATGAGCTGTTATGTTTAATTTTTATTCTCTTCAGGTTAGAAAGCAAATCAAACCATAAAGATGTAAGCATGCAGTAAACCAAAATGAGTGGAAAAGTAAACTTAGGATTGCTGTCTTATACTTAAAATATTTATTCAAATGCCTCAACTTTGGTAGTTAAAAAAATGTCAATTTATTTTTTAAAAATAATTTCTCAACCATGTTTTGATTCATATATTTACTTCACTACTAGAGAGATGCCATGAACAATATCTTCTTTAGATATCCTATTTTATCAGCTACATTTTGTTATTGGTGTATATGTATATATCACACACTTATGAATGTATATATATTTGCAAGAATTTTTAAATTAATCTATATTTTCCTAATGTAATGTCACCTCATGTAGGACTATAGAAGATGAATTACATGTTTTATTTTTTTTTTTGAGCTAGCCTCACAGATGGTGCTCGGGGAGTTCAGAGACCTCTCTTCTTAATTCTGAGCCAACCAGGTCAAGGTTCAGTGGTACAGTGCTGCTCCAGCCCTGTCTTACTGGGGACCATTTAGACAGTGTTTGGCAGACACCTGGTTTTCACTGAAGATGCGTGGCAGAAACAATGCCAGGAATGAATACAACTCATGCACCCCAAACTGTGTACTATCTCTCAGGTCCAAAAGATTGCTCCTTAAAATTAAATTAATGAATTGTTTACTTTTCTATTTAATACTAAACGTACAAGCTTGTTTGGTGGGATCTCAGGTAATGCTATTCATTGTCATGAATCTGTCTCTTGATCTCTCATGATGATGGGTAGGGGAATGAGGGATGCTGTGATGTTATTTTAGGAATATTGTGAAGTATTCCAGGAATACCGAGGAACAGTTATAATATTATGGCCCTTTTAGTGAAACTAAGTCTGACATTATCATGAAGTTAGAAGATAATATTTATTTTTTGAAATTTTAATACTCTGATTTCATATTTAATAAGTTTCAACTGAAAATGAAAAGGAAACATATCAAATGATGCACTTTAAAAACAGTGAATACAAAATTAAATTAGATGGAATCAATGAGATATATAATTATTTTAGCTGTGAAACTTAGTGTTGCAGTATAACTGTATGTTTGGGGAAGCATGAGCAATGTCCCAAGCGAAAGATGTCTTTTAAGCTATACCAGTTTTATCTTTACCCTAAAAAATCACTATAGATATCATACATACATTTTTTTCAAATTGGTTGTAGATTACAAATACTCTGTGAAATTTTGAAACAACTAATAGGATGAACACTGTTTTATTAATTTACTAAGTAAATTAAATCTTATACTTCATTGAAAGAGTTACATTTTAATTTTTGTTTTGACTTTTAGGATCACACCCAGAGATGAACAGGGGTTACTCCTGGCTCTGCACTCAGGAATTACTCCTGGTATTGCTTAGGGAGGCTGGGGATTGTACCCAGGTCAGCCTCATGCAAGGCAAACACCCGACCCGCTGTACTATCGCTCAGGCCCCAGTACTTTTATATGTTATCCCCATTTTCAATTTGAGAAATTTTATTGATATTACTTGTTTTTCTTTTTGTATTTTGAACCAGTAAGAACAATTAATAGCTATTTATATTTATATTTGTTTTAGCAGTATTCTTGTTGATCTGAAAATATCAACAGCCCACATCCACCTGCTGGGGCAGTATAATTAAAGGTACTTCTTCTTTCCAGTTCTGCTTCACTTACTGAAATTTCAACTTCAGTTGTTAGGGAAAAAAAGGTACTAGTGTGATGATTTATTATTATTAATTTACTGCAAAGCACACAAGAGTAAAAATTCTTTTTTGCTCTAGGCTATTTGTTCATTTCACAGCAAAGAGATAAATTTGTCTAAGAAAAAATGGGCAATGAAGAGCTTTAGTTGTACATAGAGGATTAATAAATCCATTAAGCCATATTTCAAATTCAACTGGGTATGGGAGCAATTAAAATCATTCATTAACTTGTACATGATGAAATTTGAGAATGATAAATTTAAAAAAGTTATTTAATCTCACAAAATCCCCTTCAAGTGACAAGGGATTCTTAAATGATCTTTCTCATCAAAACAGAAAAGTTTTCTGAAGCATAGTTGTATTGTCTATAAATTATTTTGGAAGATAGAAAAAATAGGGAAAAATACATGTGGAATGTTTCTATTTATTGGAATGAATCACCATGAAATCCAGGAAGGACATATTATTGGGACAAGTATATTAGAAGAAAAACTTCCAGTCTGTAAGTGCAAAAGAAATTTGAAATTCAAAAACTTGAGAGGAGCTAAAATCTGGAATCTTGTGTGTGTGTGTGTGTGTGTGTGTGTGTGTGTGTATGTGTATGTATCTGTAATCACATGAAATATTTTGTGAAAAAAAAAGATGACAGAAGTCACAAGATACAAGTGAAATGTATAATTGAGATTAAAATAGACAAATAGACTGGGAATTAATTACACTACACAAAATGCACCCATGTAGTATAGGAATAAATTATAGTCCTCTCTGGTTTAATCTTTGTCTTATATAAATCTGCAAATATTTTTTTTCCTAACCCATGTTTAGAGATTGGCTATATACTTGAAAGGCTATAAATGGCAAATCAGACATAGAATAACAATAGTCATTCAATAATTACCTGCTGCTGATTCAACCTAATATTTTATGGTGCTATTATAATGATTTAATATCTCGAGAGTTGAAAAATAAAAGCCAACTAGACAATTGATAGTATATTAGGCAACATAAAGTAATTCTATGCAGCATGTATTTGATAATAAAATGTCTTATTTTAGGGACTAAAGCAATAATATCCCCAGCCTTTAATTGGGCAACCCTAATTCATCCCCAGCTCCCCACATGGACCCCCCCAATCCCACAAGGAATGATCCCTGACCTCGGAACCAAGAATAATCCCTGAACACTGTCAAGTGAGACTCATAAGCATTCAAACAAACAAAAATAGAAAATGTCTTCTTCTAGTCATATTTTATCAGAAGTGTTATGTCAATAATTTTGGCTATATTTATAAATAATGGAACAATGCATGTTTATAGATATGTATGTATATATAATTTAGAATTATTAAGCCTATATGATTTCACTTATATTTCCAGACATTCTATTTAGAAAAAGTCATTACAATTTATTATGACTAAACTATAAGTTAAATGTTTTCAGCAATATATAAATAAAAATTATAAAAGTAGTTTATGCTAAATTGTCTACTTAAAAATATAAGATATGATAAAAAGAAACAAACATTATATATCAATCTTTAAATATATGCGGATTTCAGTTACATTAAATTTATAATTAATGCACTATACATATTTTAAAATTGGGTGTTATATACTATTTTAATTAATATTTATTTACAAGATAAAATTAATTCAATCAATATCAAAATTTGCTGACATCAACTGAATAAAGATTTATAATTCATGAATTCATTCATGAATTCAATGTTTCCACTTATTTTCCACTTTGAATTCAAAGATATTATACAGTAGGCAAAAATGCATGTAATGTTAAACTTCCTCAACTTGAAAACAAAAGATATGTTTTTTGCATTTCTTCCTAAAATTTTATTATTAAAATTGAAAAAATATGTTTCACAAGAGAATTATATGTAAACAAATAGGTAGAGTACAACAAATTGAGTTCAGCTGTTGAAATGAAACATAACATTTCATGACTGCAAATATATTGAAAGACAGATACACTGGTATGCCAAAGCATACACCTAATTGCACTTGAGTGGGAGAAACGTTTAAATTAGAAAAGTTCTCAGAACAAAGGTGATAGGTAAAGCACTTAATTATAACCAGAAGTTCAATGAGCATATATAATTACTCCAGAAGGACAAACAGTTGATGCATATTCAAGGGATACTAAAACAGTGAAGGTGAATTAAAAAAAAATTGCTTGAGTGAAAAGTTAAAAGTGACTTGTAAGTAAAGAGTACCTGATGAAGAATCATTCAGGAATCTAATTTACATGATATTGTGGAATTAAATGTAAGCTTTAAATTTAAGAAAGTAAAACTTTTGTAGAGTCTAAAATAAAATGCTCACATTCTTGATTGGATTGTCTGATAAGATCATTATATTGGTAGAAATATCTGAACAGTTATAAAGCTGTAGTTAGAGCAATATAAGAAGAAAAGTTGATGATGACAACAGTAACTCTGTTGTCATCATCAACAGATGATGGAAAAGAAGAAAGAGTTATATGTGAAGAATAAGTTATATATTCATGTGTAAGATAACACTTAAAAGTCAGAAAAAGAAATAAAATGCATTTAAAATTGATCGATCAATTCAAATGTGCTTATAGCTGCACAATTGGAATTCAATTTATATTCCTGCATTTGACACTGAGAATGGCTAATATTATTAAAATATATGTTGATATTAAGATGTCCAATGTGTCACTAAAGCAGCACAAATGTGTTTGATTTTAACATACTTGTTTGTATTCTCTTATATACATTCTCTGTCCCTCTCAGAGAGCCCGGTGAATACCAAGAGTATCCCACCTGCGTGACAGAGCCTGGCAAACTCTCCCTGACATAATTGATATGCCCAAAACAGTAAAAATAACAGGTCTCATTCCTCTCACCCTGAAAGAGCCTTCAATACGGCACAGTTGGGAAGGATGAGTAAGGAGAGACTGATAAAATCTCAACGCTGGGATGAATGGAGACGTTACTGGTGGCCACTCAAGCAAATCCATGAATAACCGGATGACAGTGACAGTGACAGTGGTGTTGATATTAAAATAAAATTTAATATTTTAATTTGGAGAAAAATAGTATAAAAGAATTATATGCATTTTATGAGCACATTTATTCAGAACTGGAAAAAAAGTTTAATTTAGATACTACCAATATTTGTGTATTTATTTGATTACTGAGCTTTTTTTAATAAAGTTTTTGTAGAGGTAATTAGAAGCCCTGGACAGATTCCAAGAGAAGTTTACATAATTTGAAATGATTTAATCATTTTATCCTACACTAGGGGCTGTAGTGATAGCACAGCGGTAGGGTGTTTGCCTTGCACGCAGCCAACATGGCCGACCCGAGTTCGATTCCTTTGCCCCTCTCGGAGATCCCGGCAAGATCTCGCCCGCACGACAGAGCCTGGCAAGCTACCCGTGACATATTCAATATGCCAAACACAGTAACAACAAGTCTCAAAATGGAGACGTTACTGGGCCAGCTCGAGCAAATCTATCCTACACTAGGCTAATAAAATTACAAAGAAAATTATGTTATAATTTTGAAATACTTCCACTTTAGCTTACAGGATGGACTCATCATGGTGTAAGATGAATAACTGTTACAATTTAAGATTTAAATATCATAGATTTTAGGAACACCAGAATAAAAATATTTAAACTTCCTAAGAAATTATAAAAATATCAAAAAGTCTATGAGGCCCAAGGGCTTTTACTTGCCTGTAAATGGAAAATTTAATGGTTTGGGAAAAAGTTGGAATGATCACTATTCAGCTGAATGTATTTACAAGTGCTTCTTTATTTAAAATATATTGAAAATATTTTAATCATTCGAAATATGTGCTGTAATTTGATGCTTTGTTTATCTGATCTTATTGTTTTAAATCAGTTTAAAATCTGTGGGAAGAAACTATTTAGTTGAAAATAACACTATAGAAATCATCCAGCCAGGTTGTGTCATTATGACTTACAGCCACACATCCATACTACTGCTGTTTCCCTACAATCACTGCAATGAATTACAGTAATACATTCAAACCTGATAAATGATCTACTCAGCTTCTGCTTAAATTAAACTGACTGCAATCCAGATGAGTGCAGCCACATATTAACGCTAGGTCCACCATTTCTTGTCTCTATTCTGGTGAGTTATGGAATGGTAATCCTAGCTTTATGCATTGATTAACATTGCTGCTACAGCTTTTTCACAGATCAATGTTCAACTGGAATGAAAAGTACGCTCGAAGATTCTGCTGCCACATTTAATGCTGTCATAAAAATATAAATGTGTAGTGTTTAAAATCAAATCTTATAAATAACTCCAGACACAACCATGCTGAAAATATTAATCACTAATATCTTTCACCATTACTATCCTTTCTCCTACCACAATGAATATAGTATTTACAAATCCCAGTACAGTTACCTAAGGAATGATGTTTGCTTCAATAACACTTCTGTGTTTGTCTTGAGGTTCTGAAGTTGGATATTTATACATATTCTTCACATACATTTATAAAACAGGCCATTATATTTGATCTAAGTTTTGTTGAAATGCTTGAAGTGTGCACACATTTTTCATTCAAATTTTGTTTTCTTGAGAATAATAATGTTTCCACAAAATAAGATGCATGCAGTCTATTATATAATGTACATATATATGTATTTTTCTTCATTTCTAGGAAACTGAAAATTGAATGAGGTGCTTAAGTATTTAACAATAAAGCCCAAGATTAGTTGCAAAATTAATTTGCACCGCTCTGTATTTTGATGGTGCAACTCTAAATAATTACCATAAAGTTAACTCAAATTCTTTACAGAGCACATGAACATAAAAACCGTACAATTATACAAGTTACAGAGGTAAAATGGATTTTGGAAAAAATGGCTTTTGAACAAAATGCATGATTTATGCATTTTGTGGTTTATTTGCTTTTAAACTGCGCTACTATAATTTTAAAATAATAGCAGATTTTGACATTGAAAGTAGTTATCTGAATGTTTTCAAGATTACTTTAGTAAAGTACTAAATAAAAGGTTTGGGTAGCATTTAGTAAGTAATTGAATCAGGTCCAGCATTACCAAATGCTTTAAAGGTAAATTTCTTTCCTTTAAGGATGTTTTATTGGGTTGAGAGATAGAGTTTAAGACTCAAACTTTTCAGCAGCCATCAGTGGTGTGATCCCTAGAAAATTATGCTCCCTTAGGCACTGCATTTCCACGTCCTTTTATTGAGATTCTGGTCTGGTTGATTAAGAAATTCAGCACTTTGGAAACTACCCCAATGTATTGAAATAACCTGAATTAATCATATATTACATTTATAGGTACCGGGTGCACATCAATATTCACTCACATTTGTGCATTTTATTTTACATTCGCCATCAAAAGTTTAGTTTCTATACAGCACCAAAAAATGGACTCATCTGCTCAATATTCCAATCCAACTCCTTCTTATCTTCTAATGACTACTTTATAACCATCATCTAAGACTTTTTTGAGTGTTTTGATTTGTTCTTCACTTTTTTCTTCAACAAATATGTGATACAATAAAATTATTTTCTTTAAACCTCACTATGCATTTGTCTTAATACAACCTAGGTCCACCAATGTTGTCCCAAATGATGAGTCTTCTTTTCTAAAGATAACTGACTGTCCAGGCTGAAGAAAGTGTGCTGGGTATTAAGACACATACATACCTTGCCTTGGCTAACTCTAGTTCCTTTTGAGCATCTTATGGTTCCCTGAAAACTTCTGAGGGACCCCCAAACATAAAGCCCAGAATAAACCACAAGCAATATAATGTTTTGCAGTTAATCTTACCTCCCCAAGTAAATAAATAAAATAAATAGCACTTCATTGTATGTATATGCCACATATTCCTTATTCAATTATCTGTTGAAAAGCATCTAGGCTGTTGGGTAGTGTAATTACTGCCATGCCAAATGGGGAGCGGAAAAAGGGGTCTGGGAAAGGTCCTTGGGACATTGTAGGGAGTGGGATCTCTGCTGATGGATTTGGTGTTAGAATGATGCCATTATGAGAAGTGCAATTAACAGCATTGTTATTCCTGGTTTGTCAAAAAAATAGTTAAAACCTAAAAAATAAAAATAAAACTAGTATACCGCCCGGCAAGCTACCGAGAGTATCTCGCCAGCACTGCAGAGCCTGGCGAGCTCCCCGTGACATATTCGATATGCCAAACACAGTAACAACAAAGTCTCCAATGGAGACATTACTGGGCCTGCTCAAGCAAATCGATGATCAACGGGAGGGGGAGTATCAAAAAAATGTTCATGTCATGAAACAGGTATGACCCCTTGGAAGATTAAAAAAAGAGAGAGAGAGAGCTCATCGTCTTCAAGTGCCCATATATTTCAAAGAGATATGAAAAGTTTGGCATGGAATTCAACATTTTTGCTGGGCTTATCCTCCTCAACCCTCTAAAGTGACCATTGTTCAAATTAAATCTAATATTATTTTTAAATTGTGTTAATTTGAAAATATTTTCCACTTATTAAACATAGGTTTCTACCCATTAAAATTATTCCAGAATGAACTATGCATTTAGCTGTTTCTGCCTTAAGGCTAATTAAAGGAGACGTAGTTTTCTACCATAAAGGAATAATTAATGCTTTAAAAATCATCAGAGCTTAGCAACGTGGATCTTTTCAAAGGTGCATTAAGAGACAAAAGGAAATATCCACCACAACTAACAACCAGGAGATTATCAGCAATGGAAAATTCATCTTCTACATTTCTTTTTTTAAAAATTTTTTATTAGTGAAACTACATCTTTTGATAAGATGAAAACAACTGTTTCAGGAACTCTATACTGATCTATTCAGTGCCAAATACAAAGATGCTGATTGTTGTGTTTCTTTTACTAATTTATAAAAACACCAGAAATTCAATTTACACTACAAAAGCAAAAAAAAATTAAGTTGATATCACTAGAAATTGAAAGTTAACCCAACATACTATATTGAGCCAGTATAACACTTAGCCCTCTTTTTCCTTCTTCTGTCAATTATTAATTCATAAACTTCAGTATGCTATAAAAATCTAAACAACTTTGCATAGAAAAATGTTGGGATGTTACTGCCTTTATTATGTCAATTAACATCTTTAGATAGATCCACATCATTTGAGCTATAAAATATTACAACAAATAAAATATGGTTAAAAACTCCCATATATAATTCATGTTGATTAGTTTCTTTTATCTAAATGTAAAAATAATATGAAAAACAAATATTTCTATGGATTTTTTATTATTTATGTTATTTTTATTTGGGGGCCACACTTAACTGTGCTCAGGTCTTACCAGCAGTAAGGCTTCACTGCTGGTGGAACTCAAGGGGTCACTGGGGTGTTATAATTGAACCCAGGTCAGCTTATATACTTAAACACCTTATATTGCTGGTATATGGCAAGCACACTACATGCTGTGCTATCACTACAGCCCATGTACTTATAATTTAATTTCAATCACTGCATGAAAGATACCATATGATTCAAATATCTCAATCTCTTGTATATGAAGAAAATAAGATATGCTTGGATTTGTTATTGGATCTATCTGGATGCATGAAACTAGTTACCCCTCATACACTTATTTACTAATATATCTAGCATTCCTCCTGTTACTCAGTTAATTCTACTGACAAACTCTTATCATGTAAGCATTACCTGAACTCCATCTAGAACTTTTTTCTTTTTTGGGGTGGGGGGTGTTACACCTGGTGATTGATGCACAAGGGTTACTCCTGGCTCTGCACTCAGGAATCACTCGCCATGGCGGTGCTCAGGGGACCATATGGGATGCTGGGAATCGAACCTGGGTTTACCGGGTGCAAGGCAAACGCCCTACCCACTGTACTATCACTCCAGCCCCTAGAACGTCTAGAATTACTATGTAAAAACAAAGAGAACTAAGAGGTGAGATTTGGAAAATAGGGAAATAGAAACTACTTAAAATCCTTGTTTTCAATTTTGTCTTCATGACTTCTTTATATCAATGTAACTATACTCATTTGGTAGATAGCTTCCTTAATTATTCACATCCTTCAGATATTTTGTTAAATCAATTACATCATAATAACTCTGTGATCTGTGCTTCCTTCAGAGACATTTTTAATGGCACTTGGCCGGAAAATCTATTAATGACACACTGGTTAAAACCCTTTCAACCTGGAGGTTATTGGGCAGATAAATTACTGGTCACACCTATTTCATTAAATGCTCAATAAGAAATTCATCAGTAAATGCCATTTTCAAGCACATCACAAATATAAATGAGAGTAGCAAAGTGATATTTCTGAAAATGAAAGTAGAAGGTTTTTGCTCATTTTGTTTCCAGGGTGAATACCAATACAAACACACCTTTGACTTTTTTTGAAAGCTAGATCTATTGCTAAAGAAGTAATCACCCAAATAAATCTTTGTATTACTTTTACACTAGAGAGTAGAATTGCTTCTGATTATACCCTATCCGAACAAATATATTTTGTTCTACTGTATATGACAGGGCTGGAGCAATAGCACAGCGGGTAGGGCATTTGCCTTGCACGTAGCCAACATGGTTGGCCCAGGTTCGATTCCTCCAACCCTCTCAGAGAGCCCAGCAAGCTACCGAGAGTATCTCGACCGCATGGCAAAGCCTGGCAAGCTACCCGCGACATATTCTATATGCCAAATACAGTAACAATAAAGTCTCACAATGTAGACGTTTCTGGGCCTGCTCCAGCAAAACCAATGAACAATGGGAGGACAGTGACAGTATATGACTACTTTTGTTTATTTAAAGATCTCTGGTGAAGTAGAAACAAGCCTAGGAAAAATCGGGTCAAAATTCAGGTGAATAAATGCGCTATTCACTTCCACCATAAGTTCTTTGACTTCTTTAGTTGGTTGCCTTCAGGCATTACCTCCTAGATGAGACACACTCTTGAGTCTAAATTTAGCATTGTGTTTATTATTATAGACTTTACATGAGACTCTGGATGAGTACTGGAAGGAATCAGAGAAGTGTCTTTTAATGACACTTAACAGAAGATGTATGGTAAAATTTCCTTTGTCCTCTTTCTCTTATTGTGCAAAGATGACCTCAAAGTCTAAAAAAACTATCTGATAAAAAAACATGAAATACTGGAAATGAGACCTTCTGATGAATGTGATTAAAGAAAAAACATGTGGAGAAATTTATTCCCATAATTGATCAACAATACTTAGCAATTTTGATCAGTGATGCTTGCAGAAATATGTTAAATAAAGTTACAAAAAAACCTGAAAGGTTGGCATAACAAAACTATTTTAAGGCAGTCTAGAACACGCACTGCCGAAAAAAAAAAAAGGTTTCATTCTCTTCTTTGAAATGAGTGACATGTATGGAACTAGACCAAACTTCCAGTAAAGTATGAAATCAATATGAATGAACAATCTGATAGGAAAGGATTAATAAAAAATATATTTTAAAGGACAACGTGATAGCAGCAAGTAAGGGGCTCACTTTGTATGTGCCCTTCCAGGCAACACATATGGTCCCTTAGCACAGAGCCAGAGACAAGACCTGAGCACTTCTGAGTGTGGACCAAAAACAATAATAATAACAACAATACATTTTCCTGTCTTTGAGCCATCTCCACCTAGTCATTTTACCTAGCCTAGATCTATGATAGAGGCTTCTCCACAGTTACCTACTTCCGGGTACTCCATTACCTCATCTCTTTTCTTGAATAAAAAAAGAGGCTGGAGATGCGTGTACTGCCTGAGCCCATATGCTGCCTGTGCCCATATGTGGCTGCCAAGCATATGTGGTGCCTTGTCACATATGTCCACGGCATCTCCCTTACTGAGATATGTCCTTTCTTACCTAGTGCTGAGATGCGTACGGGGCTCCATCTTCATTCTGCGGAAGCCTACATTTTCTCTTGAGTACATTAATCTCTCTCTGTGTCTCTCTGTGTCTCTCTTTCTGTCTGTGTGTGTGTGTGTGTGTGTGTGTGTGTGTGTGTGTTTCTCTCTCTCTTCTCTTCACTCCTAATCCTCAGAACTTCCAAATAAAATCAAATCTGTTAGATAAGTTTTTAAAAGAGTCTGGAGCTATAGCTCGGTATGCATGCCGTTTGCCTTGCACTCAGTTGACCTGGGTGAGATCCCCAGCATCACATGGCTGGGAGCCCCACCAGGAACGACTCCTGAGTGCAGAGCCAGGACTAAGTCCTGAACAATGCCAAGTGTGGCCTGAAAAAAATGCAAACCCTGATTTTTTTTTTCCCTCCGTGGGACCCCATCATGTTCCTTTCAGAATTTCTGCACTTGAATTACAATTACTTAATTTTCAATAAATGCTTGGTTTTCTATCATTTTAGCTGATGCTTACAAGACTTTATTTTCATTACAGGTTATTCATTTTTTTTACTTACCGAATACATGTTGTGGGGATAATACACTACAAATCTGCTTTTTCTCTTAGATGAACAATTTTTACTACATTGTAACAAATAACTTGAAATTAAAAAAAAATCTTGGAATTATTCCATATGTTAATTTGTGACTTTAAAAGCTATTCAATCTATATTTAAAGTGTTGAGAATTATGATACTTCACAATAACACTTTTTCGATATTACACACAATGACTGTGCATTTCAATACAATTGTAGGAATCATGAAACATTGTACATGCATCTCAAGTACCTGTGAAAGGTGGATTAATAACACCCTGAAAGGATAATTAAATCTACATGAGACTGATCAATTCAAAAGTCAGATATTCCATAATGTTTTAAGGAGCTATTTTTCTAAACCACCTAAATCTGTTAAATCATCAATGTAAGATATGTTAATTAAACTCATTGTTTAAAAATATGAATTGTATGAAACTAGAAAGAGAAGGTAAGGATCTTATAGCAGGTAAGGAGCTTGCTTTGCATGTAGCCAAAGAATGGTCTTCCAAACCCACTTGGTGCAGTCCCTGAATGCAGGCCAGGAATGAGCCCTGAAGACCACTAAATGTACCCCAAAGACAAAAGCAGGAAGTGATTACATAAATGTACAAGTTCACCTTGCTATGGCACCTTCGCACTGTCTTTATATGAAGGGATTTTATCAATATGCTTGATTAAACATTTAAACACTAGGTAGTGAAAGATTTCTTTAGTTGATATTTCACATTAGTTACAAAAATGATCTGTCAACACTAAAACCAGATAGCACTAAATTTTAAAATATATTATAATACTTTCTGTTTAAATCAGAATCCTAATTGTTAATTCCTTTGACAGTTTTAAAAATAGTGTCAAAAGTCTAGTAGAGACTTTGGGGCAACAAAATAGTTTACAGGAATATTCTTGAATGAGGATGGAGTTTCATGTGAAACAAGGAAAGAAGTAAATGTAGACTTTTGTGACGAATAAAGAACATGAGTGATGGAGTGATTACTAACCCTATAGGCTTTTTTCTTACTTATTTTTTGTTGTTCTTATTTCTGTTTTGCTTCTTATTAGTAAAAATACCAGGTTTAACAGCGTGAAGTCAAGAAAATCAATGATGGGGGCTTGAGTGATAGCATAGTAGGTTTGCCTTGTACGCAGCTGACCCGGGTTAGATTACCATCACCGCATATGGTCCCATGAGCACTGCCAAGAGTGATTCCTGAATGCAGAGCTGGGAGTAACCCCTGAGCATTGCCCCGTGTGACCCAAAAAGCAAAAAAAAAAAAAAAAGAGCAAGAAAGAAAATCAATGATGGCTTACACTGAATTTCTGTAGTATTATCCTTGATCACTCTGCGTGATATGCTGCTGGCAGCAGATGCCATATAGTGCCCTACTAACCTATTTTTATATTATCATTTCTTCATAAAATTATCTTTAATATATGTTATTTAAGTACAAATTATTTAGTATGGAGAACATAATGCATTTTATGAATAACCGGATATCGATGCATAGTTATCCCATTACAGTTACTATGTTATGATATTAATCATCACTGAAAAGTTAAAACTAAAAATTTAAGTATTTTTCTGTATTTACCTTAAGATCAATTATTAAAACATGCATCGCATATTATAGATTCCCTATAAAAAGAATAAAACATTTCCCAGTGATTTCAGACCAAATTATTTAGTGATATATAGTGAATTTATATATTAAATTAAAGCACTTATTGACATATTGTGACTTAAATATTATTTCTTAGAGCACTCTATATAAAATCTAGATCAAAAGTTAATTATAAGGACTCAGGAGAGAAGACACGGGTCAAGAATTACCTTGCACCCTCCTACTCATGTTTAAATATCTGACCAAAAACAATGTTCCAAACACTTTAAGGACTCACTCCTGAACACAAATCCAGAAATACTCCTTCAGAACGGTTGTATTTGTCCCAAAATTAAGGGCAAAATAGTAAATAGTTCAATATTATGAATTTTTTTTAAAACACACTAAAATTACGTTGATTCATTAACAATGCTCCACATATATTGTTTTCGTTAGAATGAGTTTGGATTTTATATTATTTTGCATGATGTTCAGTGTAAATCTACTTAATATACAATAAACTAGAACATTAATTTTGGTTTAGAATAAGGAAATTGAGGAGTGGGAAGAATTGTGACAGGAGGGCAGGTCAAAATATTATGGTTCAACAGGTTAATATAATGGCTTACATTTTCCCCTTAACATTGTCTGTGTATACATTTGATCTTGTGCCTATTAGTTTTTTCAATCCAGTCCTACCCATTACTAATTAAACTGTAAATGTATATTTGTAAAGCATGTATATAAAACACCTCAAAGTCAATTTTCCTATTTGCTTTATTCCCTGGTAGGATTTTAATAAGATTCATATTTACCCCAGAAATCTCATGCAGATATACTTTAGAAAACACATTTTGGTGAATGACACAAAGGTTCTAAAGGTTCTTAAATATAATTCATTTTTTTACTTTTCTTCTATATTTGGTCAATAAATCAAGTAAAACCTTTAATAGGTGTCAGAAAAGTTTTAATGAAAACCAGAATTACTCTAAGAATGGTAACATAAAGAATAAGGGCATTATATGTAATGAGAATACAGGAAAAATATAAAGAATAAATTATTCTTTATTTTTCTATAAATTTACAAAGCCTTAAGACCATCTCTGTTTCTCAAACACAGTGCAGTCTTAAAAATTAATACTCTTACAAGTCATTTGCTTTGAAATCAGCACTTCTGAATCTCTCTTGAACAGTAAGAATTGGTGTGGAATTTAATCTCATATATTTTTTTTCCCGTAGAATGTTTTCAGTTGACTTGGCTTAGATCACTTAAATTTAAAATGACTCTTGGCTACTACATCCCAAGTACCCTAATGCTTTACTTAGAACATTTTTGAAAAAAATGAAAACGACAGGTCTGTTACCAGACACTTTGGAATACAAAAACCTGCCTAAATACAACCAAAAACAAAAATGGAGAAACTTGAGGTCTAAAAAGATCCAAGAAACTCCTAAATATTCCTGGAATTCTAGAGGACTATAGACAATTAAGAGTTTGTATACAAGTACAGAAAAAAAAAAAAAACTGGGGCTGGAGCAATAGCACATCAGGGAGGGCGTGTGGCAGACCCTGGTTCTATTTTCTATTCCCAGCAGTCCATGTGGTCCCCTGAGCACCGCCAGGAGTGATTCCTAAGTGCCGAGCCAGGAGTGACCCCTGTGCATTGCCAGGTGTGACCCAAATAGCAAAAAAAAAAAAAAAAAAAAAAAAAAAAACCCAAAAAAACAAAAAACAAACCAACAACAAAAAAAAAACTGAGAATCCTGACCTCAGTCTTATATTGACTGGTACTGGTTGTGATAACTTTATAGAACAAAGCTCTTGTGAAAAAGGAGAATCTACAACATTTAATGTATGGAATTTTTCAAATAACCAAGAAATGGAAAGAGCATGTCAAGAGGTGATTGGATAAAATGCGATCCTTGCAGTAAAAGAAATGATATTAAGTTATAAGAAAGAATGAAATTTTATCTTTTTCAACCATGTGAATTGACTTGCAGTATTACATGGAAAAATAATAAGCCAGAAAGGGACAACTAATATAATTATAACACATGTATGTTGAATCTAAAATAAAATGAAATTGTCATTAAATCACTAAGTATATGAGTGGTTATTAGGGGTGATGAGATTTGGTAACTACGGAGAAGTTGGTGTACAAATTTTCACTTTTAAAATGGAAAAAAAATGACGATCTATGTCGAGCATGATTACTATGTGATCACAGTAACCATAAAATAGACATTTTCTAAGAGCATAGGTTATTAATTGTCACAAAAACATGTATGTTGTAATTTCAATATGCTAATAAGTATGCTGAAATAGAATAAAATAGTTATCTATTTAACGTCTCTCTATTGTCACTACAGGTGAGAACAAAACATTACAAACTGATGGAAATAATTATAAAATCTCAATTTAAACAACACAGCGCAAAGTATCTAAAGTATTTGAGAAAGCAATTAAAATACAACAGGAACCAATACAGTTCTTTTCCTCAGCTAAATGATTAACTTAAGGAAAAATGTTGTATCTTTCACTCTTTTCTTGAGTAAAGATAAATAAAACAATTTCCTACCTCTAAGTAACACTTTTTACAAGAGTAGAGTAATTTCTAATTACTGTATCACTGTCATCCTGTTGTTTATCAATTGCTTCGAGCAGGCCCCAGTAACATCTCCTTTGCCCTAGCCCTGAGATTTTAAAAAGTGCGACATCCGAGACTCTTTCAAGGTCAGGAGAACGAGACCCATCAATGTTACTGGGTTTTGGCATATTGAATATGCCACAAGGAGTTTGCCAGACTCTGCCGTGTGGACAGAATATTTTTGGTAGCCTGCTAGGTTCTCCAGAGTAAGAACTTGATTATAAAATGTCGCTTCCGGGAGCTGGGTTTTATAGTCTCTAGGTCTTCACCATTGATGGGATTAAACAGTGCTGGGGGGCAGTTGGTGGGTGTAATGCCTACATACTGAAAGATGGGGAATCTGGGTGGAGGAGGCCCCAGTCACAATCTGAACAGGCTTGGAGATCTATGCCCCGGTTCCACACAACTGGGTTCCTCGGCTGGTTCCTTCATGTGTGAGGCTCATCCGAATGCGTGGAGATTGGTCTTAAGCATGCCTGTGGCTGAAACTGGAGCTCTGCTTGGGGCTCTGCTCGGGCAGAGCAGAATCGAACTCGGGTCAGCTATGTTGGCCACTTGCAATGCAAATACCCTACCCACTGTGCTATCGCTCCAGCCCAAAGAATGTACTCAAAACATGTAAAAACATGTAAATAAAAGTCTTCAAAATTACCAGAGAATTAAAACAAAATCACAATCAATATCACTGGGGTCATAAATAAGAGTCATGGACACATTTAAACATACCTACAGTTTTAAATTTAAGAAAAGATGAGAAGTGGAAAAATCAATATGAAATCACATAATCAATAGGAATATTTTAAATAGGGGTTTTTAGGCAGTAATAAAAACAATGTTTTCAGTTTTATTTGAAATTTTATACATTTTATAATAAACCAAAATATAATTTATATACTAATTGCACTACATAATATTCTCTAGAATTCCACATTTAACTGTGTATCAAAATCATATTCAATTAATAAAAAATAGAAATAATCAGCACCATATGCTTTAAAAGAAAACAGGAGTTAAGAAGCTGAAGAAAAAATAATAGTGCTCTTAATCTTAAATTGAATCAAATAATGACCAATTTTATTTTCTAGTAGTATATATAGAGTAGGACATCTTTGTGAGTTGATAGAATGTTAAGATATGATGTTAAAAGTTCAAGTTTCACTGTAGAATTAGAGATCACCATGCTATTTCAGTGATTGTGAGGTATTTAATACCATAATTGTAGAAACAATTGAAAAAGTATGAATTTAATACAATGTGATTTACAGTAATGTGTTTCAATTTAAAAATAATTCTATTGGTATCAAAATAGTTCCTAATCATAGTCATGGAAATAAAAAAATCACTAAAACAACTCATAAAGTCTTCTTCACTTTATTCGGCCTTACTAGTTCTTGATTTCATGCTAAAATATAAATTCGAGGGCTGGAGCATTAGTTGAGTGGTAAGGCCTTGCATGCACTCAACCTGGTTCAATCCCCAGTGCTCCAAATGGTCTCCTCGAGCCTTCCAGGAGTCATCCCTGAGGGGTGAGCTAGGAATAAGCCTTCAGTTCGACCAGGTGTGGCACAAACAATTAATAAATAAATGAATAAAATTCAATTTATGATTAAATTAGTTTTGTGCTATTTTCTATAACAATAATTATTTAATAACTTGTGTCAATTATCTTCAATTGTATGCATTACTACAGTGTCATTTTGCAGTTAAAGAATGTAATTTCATCTCATCTGTTAAACTGCTGGTCTCCTAGGATTACCTCATTTTGGCATACCCAAGAGTATTAATACCATACAATTTAGGAGTACCTTGTTCATATGTGTACTGAAACTTAGAAACTGCGGTCACTTTGAAGGACAACAGAACTACAGAAATGTCTAACCAGCAGAAACAGACCACAAAGCTGGATGTAGCTGGCAAGAATTAGAAGTGTATGATATGCAGTAATAGACAGAAAAGCCAACACTTACAGTGCTGCAAGTAGACAATATACTGAGTTATCTGTTCTATAGTTCTGAATCTCATTGCTAAAATTTATCACTAACTAACCTATTGTGAGACTTGTTGTTATTCTTTTTGGCATATTGAATATGCTACAGGGAGCTTACTAGGTTCTGCCATGTGGGCGGGATACTTTTGGTAACTTGCCGAGCTCTCGGAGAGGGGCAGAGGAATGGAACCTGGGTCTGCCGCGTGCAAGGCAAACTCCCTACCCACTGTGCTATCGCTCCAGCCCAAAGTATTGGTTACATACATTTATTTCTTTTTTTTTTTCCCTTTATTTTATTTTATTTTTTTTAAAGTTGTAGATTTACAATTTTTTGTGCTTTGGTTTCAATTATACAATGATCAGATACCCATCCCTCCACCAGTGCCCATTTTCCACCACCATGGATAATATCCCCCCCACCCCCATCCCCCCATCCCCCCGTCTCTGTGGCAGGGCAATCCCCTGTGTTCTCTCTCTCCTTTTGGGTGTTGTGGTCTGCAAAAGAGGCATTGAGTGGCAAACATGTTCAGTCCATAGTCTACTTTCGACATGCATCTCCCCTCCTGGGAGGATCCTCCAAACACCCTTTATTTGGTGCTCCCTTCTCTATCTGAATAGCCCTTTCCTCTAGGATACCCGGCTGGCCTCTAAGTTATGGAGTAATCCTCCTGGTGCTGATCTCAGCTATTCTTGGGTATTAATCTCATACTTTGTTACTTTATATCCCCCAGATGAATGCAATCTTTCTATGTCTATCCCTCTCTTTCTGACTCATTTCGCTTAGCATGATACTTTCCATATTGTACCACTTGTATGTAAATTTCATGACTTCATCTTTTCTAACAGCTACATAGTACTCCATTGTGTAGATGTACCAAAGTTTCTTTAACCAGTCATCTGTTCTTGGGCATTCAGGTTTCTTCCAGTTTCTGGCTATTGTAAAGAGGGCTGCAATGAACAAACAAGTGCAGATGTCACTTCGACTATACATTTTTGCCTCTCTGGGATATATTCCCAGGAGTGGTATTGCTGGGTCAAATGGGAGCTCAATTTCTAATTTTTTGAGAATCGTCCATACTGTTTTCCAGAAGGGCTGAACCAGTGGACATTCCCACCAACAGTGAAGGAGTGTCCCTTTCTCGCCACATCCACGCCAGCATCGGTTGCTTTTGTTCTTTTGAATTTGGGCCAGTCTCTGAGGTGTGAGATGGTATCTCATTGTGGTTTTGATCTGCATCTCCCTGAACATTTATTTCTTTAAAAGTGTTCTGTTCACTTAGGTTTTTCTTCTTGAGTAGCTTTCTATTAGTTATAAAATTATCATGTCTTTTCTCTTCTTCCTGTCTCCACTTTTATCTCTATACTAGAGTTAATTATTTTCCTTTGCAAAGAAAATCAAAATATATTATTAAAAGGGAAGTGTTTTATTTTTTTGTTTGCTTGTTTGTTTTTTCAGTAGATGAATCTTCCTGGTAATTCACTCACTCATACTCACATCTCGTTAGTGGGAAATCAGTCATGACACTTCTAACCATAGTGCATCCTATAATTAGTCAAGCTCTATGTTCCAAAGGAAAAGCAGTGTTAGAAAACAACTAGTTAATTTTTATCTTTTCCTGAGAGTACTGAGGGATAGATACACCCTACAGATTCATGAAGTAACAACTGCAGGCTGTGGGAAGGAAAACTGCAAAGGCTTGCATGGAGATCCAAATAAAGAGTCAGCAACTGATGAAGCAAAATGTAGTATATTTTAGGGGCTTATTAGAGTGTATGGTTTAAGAGTTTACACATATTGACACTACTTAACCCAAGTTAGTTTATGTTATCTGACTTATGTTTTGAAATTTTTTCTTGCTTTTTTTTGAGAATTTTAAGTGGGTGGGGAAAATAGTTGGGAGATATTTTTATGTGCTAGCTATAAACTCAAGAATGATTTTCCTTTCAGAAACTCGATCTTTTTAAAAAATAAATATGTTGGTTTTCTGATCGGTGACGCACTAAGACAGATCTACAGGATTATTATATTTTAGTTTTTAAACAAAAAAGCAGTAAGGAAACAAAGATGATAGAAAATATGCAGTTATGGCCAGAGAGATAGTACAGTTGCTAAAGTTATTACTTTGCACACGGAGGACAGTTAAATCGCTCACAAGCATATGGTTCCCCTCTGACCACAGGAATGTTGCTAAAGGCAGAGCAAAGAGAAAGTCCTGAGCACACCTGTGTGTGACTCCAACCCAAATCAGAAGTAAACAAACCAACAGCAACCAAAGAAAAAAAAAAAGAACAAAAAACCCAAATCCACAGAGAGAGAAAGGAAAAAAAGGTAAGAAAGTAGGCAGCAGTGATTGCTGATTGTAATTAATCTCAGTAAAAGGAACATATCATATTTTACTTAAAAATAAGTATTTTTATATGGAGACACTAAGGTAAAGGTAAAGGCCCTCCCGTTGATCGTCGATTTGCTCGAGCGGGCCCAGTAACGTCTCCATTGGAGACTTTGTTGTTACTGTGTCTGGCATATCGAATACTCTCGGTAGCTTGCCGGGCTCTCCGAGAGGGGCGGAGGAATCGAACTCGGGTCGGCCATGTTGGCCGCTTGTAAGGCGAACGCCCTACCCGCTGTGCTATGGAGACACTAAGTCTAAATTTCCAAGATTATATGCGTGACTATTAGATGCTATCCAAGTATGAATTTCAATAAAAAAATTTTAATAAGAAAATAGTATTATTTCTAAAGGGACAGTTTTATTTTAAAAATAAAGATTACTCAGGTAAATGTTTTCCTTTGTACAGTAGTTTGATGCAAGATCATAAGGAAGGGTTTTGAAGTGAGCATATATTTTATATTTGAAGTGAGATATATTTTATTGCTGAAATATTAAACTTAAATTTCTCGTGACTGGAGGATTACTTCTGAAATTAATTGGATACAATTTGACAAAATGAGAAGCTATCTACAGATGACTCACCAAGAAGTGTTTGATCAAAATGAGTGAACCACAATGCCAGCAGAGAGTAAAAATGAGTTCGTTACACATGTGTAAAAATTTTCTTTAAATCTTTCTCAAAAATTTAACTAAAAGATCTGATATTTTTCTTATTTTTTTCTAATTAAAATCATGCTATTGCCTGTCAATATTTTTTTGAGTATAATAAATTCATTTTTCAAGAAAAAATATCTACCTAGTTTTGATAGGAATTTCAAGGAATACACTACTACAAGTTATATTATATAATTAGTTTTATATTTCCACAGATCTAAATTTTGCTCTCAGTTCCCAGTACAGCGAATATTTTCAAGGTTGTGTTAAATATGTAGCAGCTGGAGATTGCCAAATGAATGTGCTGAATGAGTGTATTTTAGTGAAGTGTGTACTATCTTTTCTGACATCCATGTAATGATAAGACATTTTCTGGCAGCTGGGTTCCCTAGGGCAAAATGAAGCTGTAATAGAAGATAAAACAGCCTGCTTATGTAATGACCATAAAATACTGTGTATATATTTCATGAAAAATATCTCAATTGGCTGCCTGACTTTAACAGAGGTCATATTTTACAATTCATATTAGTCACATTTTTCAATATCCTGAGTCAAACTATAAATGCTAAAATAGATGCATCTAAGTTTAGCTCCTCTAAACAAAGTCCCATATTTTATTAACACATCATCAGACCATCTTAGCAAAGCAACTTTTAATGAAAAAGTAAAATAACAATTTTAATTTTCCCTACCAAAAACCCAAGTCATATAAAGTTTGATTTTTATTTATAAGTCTACCTTGATTGCATAAGAAATTCATATTTTGTACAAAACATAATTAGAATTGATAGCTTCCTTCACCTAAAACCTTATGTTGTCAGCCACAAATTTTTAATACTGGTTTTATGTATGAGAAATGAATATTATCTATAACAAGCATAAATTTAAAAATACAGTGTACCTATCATTTAGCCAACATAAATTTCTTTATTCTACATCACTGTAATATGAGATTTGGTTAATGTTTGAGATTACTTAGTTATGGTATAAACTTAATATATAGTAAAAAATACACTATCAGATTAATGAAATTCCAAATGTTGGTAGATGTAATGAATATTTCAGTAAATTTAAAAATACACATAAAGTAGCATGCTTTATGTATGGATCTTAACATGTGAAGCATTTTAAAAACTGGTAAAGTGCATGAAATTTTACTTGGCCTATTAGGTTTTTAAAGTTAACAAATAAAATTCTCAGCATGCTGCCCTTGAAATCTACCTTCTTTAAGTGAACAAATAGAAGGTGTCCCATAAGTGCACCTGAAGCTGAGGCCAACCCCATCATTTCGGCCCACTCACCATATGGAGTATTATCACCCACTTTGGGAAACATTTGATCATACAGGCAATAAAAGTTTGAGGGAAGAGATTCCAGATACCAAGAGGCATAATAATAAAACTTAAAAAGCTTACCCTTCATGTGGTCTAGGTCATCAAATGAGAAGAAAGAAAAAATAATGAAGAATACCAAAGACAAAGATAATATTAAAATTAATTCTCAGGCGAAAAACAATATTGGGAGAAAAATTAAAAAGAGAGTAGAGGAGTGCAGTCTTGAGAGGTGGCAGAGTCAGGTTTTCTTCATATGTATTATAAATGTGACGGGCTGGAGCTATAGCATAGGAGGTAGGGCATTTGCCTTGCACACAGACGGCTTGGGTTTGATTCCTGGTAGCCATGTGGTTCCTAAGTCCCTCCAGAAGTGAACCTTTAGCTGATAGCATCATAACACTGTTGCTGTTGGGTGAGTTGTCAGAAAATCAGGCTTTTGTATACATTGCATCTCTAATTTTTTTAATTTTAAAAGAGTTATTCTTACAGCATCAATCTATTAACACATGTATAATATACAAAGAGTCCAGTTTCTCAGCTACCACATGTTCAGGTTTCTTTCTAATAGAACTTTTTGGAAATCTATGTTTAGCTTTTATTTAAATTGTTTTCATTTAAATTAGGAATATCTTTCTCATTTATGTTTATAGACATAAGTTTTAAGTAAATATAATACTGGCTAGGTAAAAGGCTAATATTAACACATCAATGCCATTCAAAATTAATATCCTGATAAGATATTCGATGATAAAAATAATAAATTTCTATAGCATGTCTATAATCAATTTTAGGAAATAAATAAAATCACTTCAATATATAAAATAAAAAATATAAATGTATTTTCTTCTGAAAATATGTACTTATCTTTCTTGAAAACCAGGCATATACAGCTTAGTTAATTGTGCTATTTCCTCTGAACTAATACAAAAATAAGAAAGAAATGTGATGATTTTTTAACAATAAAGGGAGTCAAAATTAATATAATATTTTAATCTGATGAATTTAATGAACATTTTAAATTTAACTTAATATTTAATATCAGTGTCATATTGGACAGTGATGTGCTATTTTGTTATCATGAAGCAATGAAAAGTAAATCTGTGGAACAAAAATTATTTGACAGACTGAAATAATAGGAACACATTACTACCGATATTTTAATAACTGATAATGAAGTTCATAAAATTAATTTTAAAGTACCAAAGTATTCATGGCAGTCTTAGAGTCTAAGTTGACACAAAATTCAATGAACTACAATTTTGATGTGTCAAAAGAATTTGGATGGTCTTAGTCCAAAATCATTATGTGAAAAACAGAGGAGGATGAACATTTTTGATATAGTAATCTGCACACTTACACTTTATCCTCTTTGATAAAATATACTCTAAATTAATATTTAAGTACTATAAATGTAAATGCATTTCTTGCAAATATGCATGGTTACATTTATAGATAGTTCTATAAACAAAGCTACATTCACAATTCTTTGTTTCCATTTAATTGTTCCATGACTCTAGATGGACACTGAAATCTCTTGCTTTTATTTCCTTGAATAATAATTATTGTCTCTTCAAGAAAAATGTGGCAACAGCTTTATATTACAAGTGTGTTTATAATTGATTGCAGGATTTAATGCAAATGTTTCTCAAGTCCTGAAAATAAGAACTAACAACAAAAACATGGATTGGGATAAAGATGGAAGGATGGATAGATAGATATATAAATAGATAGATGTAGATACACAGATTGATGGAGATCGATTGAAAGAAATCCTTTCAACAGGCCAAAATGTGAGTCATCACTTACCTGAATTCTGAAATAAAAGTATTTTCACCAGTTAGTTTACTCATGGAAACTGTCACATTTTTGTATATACTAAATTATACATAAAGTGTGTTTCTTTTTTATCAAAGATGAATATTTTCACAAATGCTTATAAAAATACTTTTTGAATTGGTAAAAATGAAAAGATTAACTTAAACTTACATTTTTAAGAATTTCTTTAGTTTCTTCTGAATTGTCTTCCTAAGATCTCTGAAATAGCACAAATTAGCCTTTTTTCTATGACCTATGTCTTATTTACACATATTTTATGATTTTATTTATCTATAAGATTCTATGATATATAATTGTATCTCCAGTTTTGATCTTTCCACACAAAATGTAATCTGCATTTGATTAAAACTTGCAATGCATAATAAGAATGGGATTGCTCTGTTATCCTTTCCTCTCTATGTTTCCTACAAACAATGAACAGTTTAACATGTATTTAATTGCCCAGTTCATAATCTAAATGTCATCATCTATTCTTTTCTCCCAGTGTTTTTTTCTTACTGCTATGCAAAATAGATAAATCTATACAATTTTAACTTAAAAGTTGCTTCTCAAAATATTCTCATATCAACACTTCACATTACAACATTAGCTTCCCTGATATATACATTAATTTGTTTGCTTACTTTGTGCAGACTGATCAATTAAAGTTATGTACATACCTGTATTTTGACTCTAACTTAAGTTATAAAAGCATACATAATTAAGACTATTCATTCCCAATGTCTTGTCTCTAATACATGAAATTAAATACATTCAGTTACTTGATCTAAAATGATGTAAATTGCATGGTTACACATTGCTTACACAATATAAATTTATATTACCTTCCTTATTAAACACACAAAATTTAAGGACCAGGAGCAGTTTTTCATGAAAGGTAAATGTTTATATAAAGTGTTAAAGGCTTGCCCTTTTTAACTATAATAGAATTTCCTCAATAATTTGGTAACATTGATAACACTTCATTTAAGGCCCTGACTAAACAATTTCCTTCAAGTGTTACAAATTATAACTTGAACTCTTTATTATATCTTAGTCACTGAAATGTTAACATAGTAATTTCTAATGAAGACAAAAGTATTAATATTATTACATATTATTTTAATTTTTTAGCATTTTTCCAAACATTAATAGAATATTTGGATACTCATAACTTTTTATATTTTTAACTGTAACTGTTTCTGAAGATTAAGATTGTTTTTCAATGACACCAATAAACTTGCTTAAAAGATAAAATTCAAAGTGAAAAAAATTCAAAGTGAAAAAACCCCTGATCTATTCACCTCCTTTGGACCATTGGCTTACTCACTTAAAAGAATAAAATCCTCTGTTGATTTTCATTCTAGGGGATTTTATTTCAATGTGATTTTTCTCTTCGCATATTATAAGGCAAGATTGTCAACTGGACACCCAGTAATCTAAAAATACAGATTTATGATTTGGGGGATTCTCTCCAATGGTGAATTTAATACCCTTTAGTATGCTCCTGAGAATAACTTATCTTCTTGATCTGTCTGAGAGAAAAAGATTTGGCGATTTAAAGTAGTTATTGCTGCTAAAATAATACATCTGAAATACAGATCCAGTATGTGTGTGGGAGGATAAAAAGTACAATTTTGAATATTATAAATATGACCATTACTTTTGCTTACTCAATCTGCCAAGTAGCTTGACATATTTCACTTAATTCATAATGTTAGCGAGTTACACAAAGCATTCATGGGTTAGTCATGAAAAACAAATTGGAACACAAATGATACTTTTGTGATGCCTCAAATTCCTAAGTACCTTCAATTTAGGAACCTGAAACTTTGGGAAAGCCAGAGGAAATAAAAGCACAGCGTGTGTGGAGCTATTGAGAAAAGGGAAAAGAACATAAGGAGACCATTAAGAATCTTATTGCAACAGTCCTGGTGTGATATTGGAGTGGTAATTGTAAGACTAGAAATAGAGAAGAGTGTTTACCATTTAGGAATATTCCACAGGTCGTGACTAAGGCATATATCTTTGAAAAATGAAGAATCAGTAGAAATTGTGATTCAGACGCCTCAAGCAATTAGGGAGGAAGGTCCCAGCAATTCCAATAATCTCAGCAATGTTTGTTTTTATTTTAAGTGGAAAACAAGTCATATAAAATTTTTTTTTCTAACATTACCTATGTCTTTTTTTAATTGATATTCAAAAAGACAAACACATGTGTGACACAAGCAAAATATGTTAAGCAACTGTATATTTTTTACTATCAGTAATAAGAATTTTATATCTGTCATACTGTTTGATTAATAATACATGTAAATTATTTTTATTTTCATCTCAACTATTCATATCTATGCTCTCAACAAAGAGAACGTAGATACATTTAACTCTTTGTTATAGATTCTGTATATTTACAGTAAATATCTCATAGCATTTATTACATTTATTTAATATTTAAACTTTGAATGAGAACATATAAGAATTAATAATGTATAGGTGGCATATAAGAATTAATAATGTATAGGTGGCTGGAGCGATAGCACAGTGAGTATGGTGTTTGCCTTGCATGCAGCTGACTGGAGTTCTATTCCTCTGTCCTTCTCAGAGAGCCTGGCAAGCTACCGAGAGTATCCCGCCCACAAGGCAGAGCCTGGCAAGCTGCAGATGACTTACTTGATATACCAAAAATAGTAACAAGTATCACAATGGAGATGATACTAGTGTCTGCTCGAGCAAATCGATGAACAACTGGAGGACAGTACTAGTTTTGCTACAGTGCTACAGTGCAGCTGGCATGGAAAGAAAACAATACATAAACAAACTATACATAAATTAACCTTTCCTTAATTTTTATGCACAGAATATTTTGAAGTCAAATAGTTATGTTTTATGGGACTTCTGTTTGTTTTGTTCTGGGGCTATATCCAGTGACGATCAGGGATTACTCCTGGCTCTGCACTTAGGAATCTCTGCTTGCAGTATTCGGAGGAACATATGGGATGCCTAGGCTGAACCAAAGTCAGATATGATTAAGGTAAGTGCACTGTGTGGTGTGCTATGAAAGAAATATGATGAGGGCTGGAGCAACAGGATATCCTTGGGCTCTAATATTGAACCACAGATCTGACTAGAAAAGAACACAGGAAGGAAGGGCTGCTAGGTGCCTTGAGTATAACTTGAGAACCTTAGGGGGGGGGAAAGCAGAGGAAAGAAGTTCAAATTTAGATATGGTATATGCAATTAGCTAACATCTAAAATATATGAAACGTGTTTATGTGTGAGTTAAGTATTATTGAGTATCATGCTAAGTGAAATGAGCCAGAAAGAGAGGGACAGACATAGAAAGACTGTACTCATTTGGGGAATATAAAGCAACAGAATGGGAGATGAACACTCAAGAATAGTTGAGATAAGTACCAGGAGGTCTGCTCCGCGGCTTGGAAGCTGGCAGCACATTCTGGGGGAAAAGGCAGCTCAGATAGAGAAGGGAACACCAAGTATAGGGTGTTTTAAAGACTCGCTCGGGATGCGAGATGCTTGCTGAAAGTAGACTATAGACCAATCACAATAGCCACTCATTACCTCTGTTGCAAACCACAACACCCTAAAGGAAAGAGAGAGCAAAAGGGAATGCCCTACCACAAAGATAGGGTGGGATGGGTGGGATGGGGTGGGGGGTGGGAGGGCTACTGGGAACATTGGTGGTGGAGAATGGGCACTGGTGGCAGGATGGGTACTCGATAATTGTATAACTGAAAAACTGAAACCCAAGCATGAGAGTTTGTAAGTCTACAACTATACCTCATGGTGTTTTACTAAAAAAAAAAAAAAGTATTATTGGGTAGTAACACATACCCAAAATATCAGAACAGCATATCAAAAAAGACAATGTGACTAGTGGTTTTAATTTTTAATATAAACATATAACATATCTTAAAGAATGTACCAATATTCCTATCAAGTTCCAAGTGACTTGAAGGAGAATCAGTTTATGCAAAACAAAATTGATAGCTTATCAACCACAACACAGTCGATAATTACTCTATATATTTCAATTAGATTGAATTGCATACACAGATGTGATTATATACACAGTCATAGATGAATAGTACTTCACGGGATGTCACCCAGCTATTAAATATGATAAGAAATTCATTTGATTCCTAAAGTTAAACGAATTTAGATGGATGTAGAAATGAAGGATTGTTTTGAGAATTACTAGTCAGAATAGAATGGAAATCCTGACACGAAGAAAGTTTATTTTAGTGAATTCCATGTATATATGCCCATTTGGGAATGCTATAGGAAACAGTGGTGTCAACCTTTTAGCTAATTTCCTTTCATCAAGAGGAGGCATATCACCCAAATCACTTTTCATCCTGGGAATGATTTAAGATAAGTACAGGGCTGGGACAATAGCACAGTGAGTAAGACACCTGTCTTGGATGTGGCAGACCTGGGTTTAATCCCAGAGACCCTAATCATCGCAAAGTGACACCAGAAGTGATCCATGAGCACAGAGCTAGGAATAACCCCTGCGCATGTTTGAGTGTGACCAAAAATCAAAGAAACAAGCAAAAAAAAAGTTTGATTTACAAAGATCCAGCTAATACCCCAGAGAAAATTCTGTCTCCAGAACTCCCCATAAGGAAGGCCAAAGAGTTTGTTGACCTGCTGCACAATTTAACTCTTCTACCCTAATGTCACCTCTCCTTATCCTCAACAAGTCCTGTGCTATTTCCAGAAAGTTCTGCACAATTAGAATAATCACCAGCATACTAAATTACATTCAATAATTTAACTTCAAAACGAAACCAATCCCTGAAATAGCTATGAAAAGCAATCTGAGAAAGACTATAATTTAAGGGCTATGGAAGTCTAAAGATGGCCTTTTTCTGTTGATGTTTATTTGTTCATTTGGGGGCCACATACAGCAATGAACAGGACTTCCACCTAGCTCTATGCTCAAAGAATACTCCGGACAGTGATCAGGAAATGAATCTGGTCAGCTACTTGCAAGTGACCACCTTATCAGTTGTACTATTTCTCTGACCCCAACGGGCATTTCACAGAGGTGAATACAGCACACATATTCTCCACAAAATACTATACAACAGTAAAGCTTTTACTCCTGTTATATATAAACCCATATTGAAGGGAAAAGTTCAATTATTCAAAGGATAAATCAAGTATTTGAGAAATACCAGGAGCAGTACAAGTAGAAACAGAATGTAATCAATTACTATTGAATCAATTGAAATTTAATTTATACTCTGAAAAAATATAACAGAAATCTGATGGGCATACACTGCTAACTGAATGCTAAGTGAGTAAACATATGTCCACTGGTGAGAAGACAATGATGTTTTATTTCCTAAAATGAAAGGACATGTACATCTGAAGATCCGACACATAACGTAGCCAAGCTGTCAGTGTAGCCAAGCTACAGATATTAATTTTTCATCCCAGGCAGGTTCTTGAATGCAGGAATTCATTACAGAAGGATAGAATATCACCAAATAAAGAATAGAAACATGTGTTCTAGTTGATAATACCCAATTATGAATCACCAGATTAAGTGGCCCAGTTTCCTTAATTAGAACTATCATTTCTTCCTTGGATAAAATTTATGTTCATTTATTCCTAGAATACACGACATTCCTCAAACTTCAGATTCATCACTGGTCTTCTCTCTTGGAAAAAACATTATATTAAAATGAAGTGACTATATACCCTAGTTTGCAATGTTCCAGGTAAGAAAATTAAAAATGACTAAAATTCATAAGGGATAATAAGTTGTAATTGCTATTATAAGCCAAAGTCAAATCACATTTAAATTTTTGATAACAGATAGGTATTAAAATTTGTCAAATCAAATTTAGAAAGGCTGTGATGAATATAGCACTTAAAGTCTTGAAAAGGATTCCAGAAAACTGTGTGAACTTGTTAGCAAAGATAGACGTATTTTGGTTGAAAAATGGTATCTATTACTCTATGTGCCAAACAGTAGAATGTATTATAAAAGCTCTGAGAAAAGAATAGGTTAAAGTAGATACATAGTATACATGTAAATTATAACAAATAATAAAGCACCATAGGAAAAAACAGGGGATATACAACTCACCAAAACAAAATAAAATTAGTGGATAAAAATGCACAGAAGACAGTGGATATCAATCCCTCTCAAGACAGGATTTTGATAACAGAAATTATTAGGAAATTATGCTCAATAGTATCCATAAGAACACTGGTTTTATCATACATATAATTTAAAGCCACAGTATGTTTGAGACAGTTTTGGGGATTCTAACAGAAGACAAGATTATTCTGGATCAAAGATAAATTCAAAGTTACAAAACAACAACAACAAAAAATCTCGGGTCAGCTTTCCTTATGAATAAGATGCCCTGGGTTTGATCCTCAGGGCTACACACATTTATACACATACACACATACACACACACAAACACACACACAGACAATAGATCAATAGTCAAAGTAACACTAAAGCACTGAAGTTATCATCAACGTGAGGAGGGAGGTGACTTTTATTTTTTTTTTTTTTAGAAAATATCTCACTTCTCAGAACAGTCAACTATAAAAACAATATTAAAAAATAAAGTCAAGGACTTAAAACCTTGACATATACAACAATATGTTTAGAATATAAGAGAACCATCAGGACTGCCTCTAAATAATCATGCACAATGACAGAGGTCCAAAGTAATAGAATGTAGAAGAATTCAATTATATTATTAACTGGCAAGAGGCAAGGTGAAGCTTAGATCACCAGAAGAGAGAAGAGGAACTGATCCTCAGAGGACTATAATGGCAGTTGAAACTCGACGAAGATAGTGCACCCCTCTTCCCACTATTTCATTTTAGTAATAAAAAGCCCTGCACTAAGATAGAAACAATCATCAATAATAATTAAAAAAAAGCACTGAGAGCCCAGAGCAGAAGTACAGTGGGTAGTACGTTTGCCTTGCACACTGTAACACATGAGCATCCTTGGGAATGACCCAAAAAGCCTTGCTTCCCCCAATGAAGCTCTGAAAATATAAAAGAAGTAGAGAGAGTATAAAAGAAATTTGTGATTTGATGAATGACCCACAATGCCTTCTTTATTTCTTTTCCCCTCACATATTTATCTCATATATTGATCAGGACACTTCAAAAGAAACTGAAAAACAAAACAAATGTAGAAAGTACTCGGAGCTGTAATTTGATGTCACATTAAACTGAGGAAACTGTAGCTCAGTGGAAGAAGATCTGCTTTACATGTCCAAGGGGCCCAATTTACAAACAAAAGACCAACAGATATATTTTTAAAAATTTTACTTAGGGATTGGGAAAAGGGAGAGATTACAAAACAGGATACTTCTGTGAAATCTACTACAACAGAGCCAAGTAACAACGGATAAACAATTTCCCTTGAATCCCCACGTTTTTAACTGTTAGTGTGCTGTTGGTTTCTCATAGCTCTGCTTTCTGCATGGACTGGTTATTACAATTATATTAATAGAATTTTAGAACAGTTGTGACAAAATCCTTTAATAGCAACTAAATTGTCACTAGATGAAGGATAACCATGCGAGCAATCTAGGTTCTGAAAAGGATTCAGCAGGTTCGACCATATCCACATGATAACCAAGCTCATTGAGGTTTCTTGGGAGTTCAAGATGCCACTCTGTCTAATGTTCATTGATTTAAAGAAGGCCTTTGATTCTGTTGAGATGGGAGCAGTCATCGAAGCCCTAGTGAAACAGGGCATTCAAACTCAATATAGAGGGATCCTCCATGAGATGTATTATGGATTCACTACCCGGATCTCACCATTCTACAAAGAAGTGATCATCCATGTCTGGAGAGGGCTTCAGCAGTGTGATACCATTTCACCGAAACTCTTCAGTGTCACCCTCAAGAACCTCATGGGACAATTGGAATGGGAAGGAATAGGAGTGAAGATAGACAGTCGGCAAGTACACCATCTCCAATTCGCTGATGACATCGTTCTAATAATACCAAACATTAGCCAAGTAGCGCTAATGCTGGCCGACTTTGACCATGAGTGTGGAAAGGATGGACTATAGCTAAATCTCATGAAGACAATGTTTATGAGAAACAGTCTCGTTCTGACGTTCCATTCACTCTTAGTGGAACGACCATCTTCGAATGCAACAGTTATGTGTACTTAGCTTGAGAAGTCAACATGACAAATGACCTGGCACCTGAGTTGCACAAGAGGAAGAGAGCGGCTTGGAATGCCTTAAAGAGCATGGAAGAAATAGCTAAGAGGACGAAGAACCCCTGGCTCCAGGCACATCTCTTTGATTCCACTGTTATTCCTGCATTAGTATATACTTCAGAGACCTGGGCCCTACGGAAACAGGATGAGAACGCTATTCGGGTCTCCCAAAGAGGAATTGAAAGAGCTATGTTTGGAGTATCACACTTCACTAAAATGAGAGAAAGACTCCGGAGTTCTGACCTCCATCGACGGTCAAGAATCAGGGACACTGTCTTGTTTGCCAAGGCATCGAAAATCAGATGGGCTGGACACATAATGAGGTTTGGAGACGACCACTGGACTAGAGCCATTACCGACTGGATTCCAAGGGACTTCAAAAGATGGCATGGCCACTCACCTACGAGATGGTCAGACTTCTTTGTCAAGATATTAAATGATCACTTTAAGGCTCTTTTTGTTCCTAGAACGAGCAGACACTATTGGGCTACACTAGCATGCAACAGGGATGAATGGAGACGTTATTGGCGCCCACTCGAGAAAATTGATATGTAACTGGATGTCAAGTGATCAAGTGATCAAATTGTCCATTGTATTTTTGAATCAACTAAAAATGAATTATTGGCAAAACACAAAATTTATAAGTTATATAAAACGTGTGCATGCAAATATAGAAGCAAGGAAATAAATGCAGTTACAACAAAATGATATCAACCAAACTATTTTGTAGGCTAAGAGGCAGATAGGGATAGATTTTGAACTCAATAATCTTGATATTAGATCAATTTGATTCACACAGCTAAAAGAAAAATTAGAATTAACCAACAACAACACAGAAAAAAGGTAATGGTTTTCAAGTAACTCTGTTCGATATGCCCCCCCCCAAAAAAATAATAATGAAATCTTCAGAATCTGAGCAACTATAATCAAAGATTAAATGTTCTTGGGTAGACTATTAGATTGGAGATTGAGAAGCTAAAATCCCACTTTAAAAATTAATGATTAAAATAAACAAATTTCGTCAAGACAAATCTATATATTTGAAAACATGTAACTCAAATAGATTAAATCTAAACAGACTCATATCAAGCAAACCATAATCAAATGTCTTCAATGTTAATGAAAATGTTAATGGAAACCCCTCTCCCAGAGCCCGGCAAGCTACTGAGAGTATCCTGCCCGCATGGCAAAACCTGGTAAGCTACCCATGGCGCATTCAATATGCCAAAAACAGTAACAAGTCTCACAATAGAGACATTACTGGTGTCCACTCAAGCAAATCGATGAACAATGGGAGGACAGTGCTACAGTGCTACAGTAAATGGAAAAAAAGAAATTTGAAAGAAATCAAAGAAAATATTATTTATGGAGAAATAATGTTTCAATCACAACATATTTCTCATAGAAATGATACAGGTTAAAAATAAATATGATAGCAAGCTTCATTTACATAAAGAAAAAAGAATAAGGGCTGAAAAAGAGTTGTATAATCAAATTTACTCTGGAAAAATGTTCCAATACCATGATATTTTCTTTCTGCATGTTTCCATTTCAAAGTTCCTGCTAAGAAACTGTGAAAGAACAAACTTTAAAAGAATTACAAAATAATCAAGAGAAATTCCTACATGGTTTTCAGTTGACTTGCATGTCTTAGGCTCTTTAAAATAATAGAACAGATCATGAAGGACTGTGTGACTTAAAAAACAAACATTTATTCCTCACAATACAGGAACTCTCCCTTGTTTGCTGGTGGCCATGTTTTCATTGTCTCTGCATAAGACAGAGAGAAGAAAAATCTGTAGTTTTATATTGTTGAGATGACAGATTAAAAATGGGACTGTTCCTCTCTTTCTGACTCATTTCACAATGCATGTAGTGCCACTTGTATGTGAATTTCATGACTTCATCTTTTCTAACAGCTGCATAGTACTCCATTTTGTAGATGTACCAAAGTTTCTTTAACCAGTCATCTGTTCTCGGGCACTTGGGTTTTTTCCAGATTTTGGCTATTGTGAATAATGCAGCAATGAATGATTGCATTCATCTGGGGAATATAAAGTAACAAAATAGGAGACTAACACCCAAGAATAGCCGAGATAAGTACCAGAAGTTTCACTCCATGGCTTGGAGGTCAGCTGCACAAGCTAAGGGAAAAGGCAGCTCGGATAGAGAAGGGAGCGCCAAATAAAGGGTGCTTTGAATTTTTAAGTCTATGTTCTTTGAAAATAAAGGGTGCTTTGAATTTTTCAGTCTATGATCTTTGATCTTTTAAAAATTCTTTGAATTTTTAAGTCTATGATCCCATATGCAAACATTGATCATTTCAATTCTTTCCAATTTTAGTTCATTTAAAAAATAAGTTTCCTCATCAAGTTGCTCAGATTAGAAATTTTGATACTATATTGTTTAATGGTGATGAGAGAAGACATGCCTTTGCCTGAGCGTAGAGAAATATTTTTCTGTTTCCTGTCGTTGAGTAATATGTTAGCTATGAGATTGTTGGTGACCTAAACTCTGTTAAAATAAATTTCTTCTGTTCATTTTGTATGGATTTAATATTGGCAATAAATAGTTCATGGTGCCAAACACTTTCTTTGTATTACTAATACATTCATATTATTTTGCTGTTGTTGTATTATTTATTGGGACCACCACTGGTCAGAGACTAGATGCTCAGGAGTTGATCATCAAAGAGCTCAAAGAAAAAAGGCAGGACTCAATCTTTGATGTACTAGACAGATCATGCAATACTGAGGCTTGAAATTAGGTTTGCAACATGTAAATCATGCAAAAAAATCCTTCATGCAAATCATGAAGGCTTTGAGCAGCCTTCAGATTATTTTAATCTATCCTTTTATAGAAAATGTGTTCACATTATTTGATTTGTATATGTCATGCTAGCCTGGCATTCCTAATTCTTTAAAGCATTTTTGATATGGATATGCAATCGTTATAATGCATTACCTAGTTCACTTCATTGACACCTCATTGACATAAATCCTTTAAAAAATTTTATGGTTTTTTTTTGAAGCACAGTTATTTTTTCTTAAATTTTTTGTTTTATTAGAGAAACACCATGAGGTACAGTTGTAGATTTACAATTTTTTGTGCTTGGGTTTGATTATACAATGATCAGATACCCATCCCTCCACCAGTGCCCATTTTCCACCACCATGGATAATATCCCCCCCACCCTCATCCCCCCATCCCCTCCTGCCTCTGTGGCAGGGCAATCCCCTGAAAGCACAGTTATTTTTATGTAATAATGGAGGCATCTTTAATTTAGTATATAAAAAAATCTTATAATCATGACCAGTGATAATTTAAGATTAAATATCATAAATATTTATTTATATATTAATTTTAAAAATGTATAAAATTGAAACACATGGTTTAACAAACTAATAAAGATGGTAGGTATTAATTTAAGATAATGTACTGTGCAATAAAGGCATATACATTTAGCATAAATAACTTTTGACATAAAAGAAGTTTTATAAGAGAAAACTGGTTTAAAATTTCACTTGTCTAAAGATTCTCCTTAAAGAACTATATTAAAAAGATACAGCTTGCGTTAAAATTTTAAAGAAGATGAAATGAAATAACACTTTTATGCATTTGACACACTTTTATGTCTAAAAATACAACTCATTTTTATAATAATTTAAAATTTTAAGGTAAGTTGGTTGATGTAACTAACTGAAAGTCTATTTTTAATGTATATAACAAATAGTTACATTGCCATCTCACACATTTTAGATAAAATTTAGTCATTTATTTGAACTCATATTTGCAATATATATTTGTTTGAGGGAATTCAGAATTATGTGAAGTTCAAACAAGTACAAATAAACATGTTGAACTTCATTTTTGAAGTTGTCAATTCTGACATTTGTTTCTTAGGTAGGAACATTGAGTTATACAATGAGAAGCTTTTTTTTAATACTAAAAGACTATAAATTATAAAATTTTTTTTTCACTAGTGCCCTAATATAGCACTGTAGCACTGTCCTCCAGTTGTTCATTGATTTGCTCAAGCAGGCACCAGTAATGTCTCACAACAAATTGTGAGATTTGTTGTTACTGTGTTTGGCATATTGAATACGACATGGGTAGCTTACCAGGCTTTGCTGTGCCGGTGGGATACTCTCGCTAGCTTGTCGGGCTCTCCGAGAGGGGCGGAGGTATTGAACCAGGGTTGACTGCGTAAAAGGCAAACACCTTACCCGCTGTGCTATATAATCATGATTTTTTTCACTTTATTTCAATTCTAGCTAATGGCATAAACAAAAAAATGTTCCCATTATTGAATTATATATATACATATATATATATTTCAAAGTAAACTTGATCACTTCACTTGACATCCCATTACTCATCAATTTGCTTGAGCAGGCACCAGTAAAGTTTCCAGTCATTCCTGTTGTGTGCTAGTGTAGCCCAATGGCTTCTGCACATTCTAGGAACACAAAGAGCCTCAAAGTGATCTTTCAGTGTCTTGACAAAGTCTGATCATCTCGTAGGTGGGTGGCCATGCCATCCTTTGACGTCCTGTTGAATCCAGTCGGTAATGGCTCTAGTTCAGCAGTCGTCTTTAAATCTCATTACGTGTCCAGACCATCTGATTTTCGATGCCTTGACAAACAAGACAGCGTCCCTGATTCTTGATCATCAACGGAGGTCAGAACTCTGGATTCTTTCTCTCATTTGAGAGAAACGTGATACTCCAAGCATAGCTCTTTCAATTACTCTTTGGGAGGCCCCAAATAGCGTTCTCATCCTGTTTGCTTAGGGTCCACGTCTCTGAGGTATATGTTAATTCAGGAAGAACAGTGGAATCGAAGAGATGTGCCCGGAGCTGGAGGTTCATTGTCCTCTTAGCTATTTCTTTGACACTCTAGAAGGCGTTCCAAGCCACTCTCTTCCTCCTGCGCAACTCAGGTGCCAGGTCATTTGTCATGTTGACTTCTTGACCTAGGTACACATAATTGTTGCATTCAGATATGTTCATTCTATTGAGAGCAAATGGAACGTCAGGAACAAGACCATTTCTCATTAACATTGTCTTCGTGAGATTCAGCTATAGTCCGACATTTCCACTTTCACAGTTCAAGTTGGCCAGCATTTGTGCAGCTTGGCAAATGTTTGGTGTTATTAGACAATGTCATCAGCAAAGCAGAGATGGTGTAGTTGCCAACCATCTATCTTCATTCCTATTCCTTCCCATTCCAGTCTTCCCATGACATTCTCGAGGGTGGCACTGAAGAGTTTGATGAAACAGTATCACTCTTCCAAACCCCTCTCTTGACATGGATGATTCCTTTTTTGTAGAGTGGTGAGATCTTGGTAGTGAATCCATAATACATCTCACGAAGGATCCTAATGTATTGAGTTTGAACGCCCTGTTTGGCTAGGGCTTCTATGACTGCTTCTGTCTCAACAGAATCAAAGACCTTCTTTAAATCAATGAACATTAGACAGAGTAGCATCTTGAATCCCGAAGAAACCTCAATGAGCTTGGTTATCATGTGGATATGGTCAATCATGCTGAATCCTTTGCGTAACCTGACTTGCTGGCATGGTTGTCCTTCATCTAGTGTTCTGCCAAAGTAATCATACATCTTTATAAATATAAAAATAAAGTAATAAAAATTACTAAAATAGTAAATCTTAACAGACTTCCAGATGGAGAATTAATACAAAGAAGCTATGGTGTTTGCTTTGAACATCCAGTAAAGGGTTTCTATCTGTAGCACCACATATGGTTGCATGAGCCCAGTTGGACAGATCCCTGATTGTGAAGTCCAGAATAAGTTCTAAACTTGGTTAGGCGTAGCTGAAAATCCAAAAGGAGGGAATAAATAAATTACAGACATATAGTCACATTAATGCAACAATGATCATATGCATTTGAAAAAGGAAGTACTGTAAAGTATTAAATTAATTTATGCATTTTAAACTCATTTGATAATGATTAGTAATAGATAGTTTATTTTCAAAAGATTTTTATAACTGATTGATAAAAAATAAAATATGATATGGGACTCTGTGCCAGGCTGTGGGGTGGGTCAGATCCCTCCCCAACCCAAGGAACCCAGCCCCGGCAGCCAACCTCCACTACCCAACCACTGCCACGCTCATGGCCACTTTCCAGACTATTTTAACCATTTTCCACAGTTACTACACCATGGGGTTAAGAAAGTAGGCCACAAATCATAGAAAGAAATATAAAAATATATGCCTCTTGGAGATCCTGGAAAGCTACTGAGAGTATTCCTCCCACACGGGCAGAGACTGGAAAGCTTCCCATGGTGTATTCGATATACCAAATACAGTAGTGACAGCAGGTCTCATTCTCCTGAGCCTGAAAGAGTCTCCAGTAGTTGGCAAAAGATGAGTAAGGGGAGGTTGCTAAAATCTCAGTGCTAGTGCTGGAGAGATAGTATAGCAGGTAGGGTGTTTGCTTTGCACACGGCCAACCCGGGTTTGATTCCCAGCATGCCATATAGTGCCCTGAGCACCACCAGGAGTGACTCCTGAGTGCAGAGCCAGGAGTAACCCCTGTGCATTGCCGGGTGTGACTCAAAAAAAATCAATAAATAAAAATAAATAAAATCTCAGTGCTGGGAGAAATAGAGATATTACTGGCTCCAGCTTGAGTAATTCAACAATCAATGGGATTACAGTCATACAGCGATGCAGTGATATTGAAATGGAATTTATCATTTTAAGATGTACAAGTCCCTTTTAAGATATATGAGAACAGGAAACTTGGGAGCTTGCTTTGTATGTAGCCAGCCCTAGGGTTCCGTCTCCAGCATCCCTCATGTTTCTCTGAGCCTGCCAGGAATGATGCATGAGTGCAGAAACAGGAATAAGCTTTGAGAACTCCTACTGTGGACCAAAAACAAAAACAGTCAACGGAAGTCAGTGTTTTTAAAATATTTATTTTATTTTTTCATTCATTCCATCCTTAATTCTATATAACCTAGTATTTTACAAAGTTGACAGTATGTTTGTCACTTATTTCATTATATTTCCTACCCATTATATCATTATTTTGTACACAAACTTCATTTATGGATTATATACTTAAGGTAAGAGGGAAGGTGTAACTTCTACAATATTTCAATGCTTTGTATATAAATTGGGTTTAAAACCTGGCTCACCAAGTCTGCCTCTACTTCTGTTATACTTGTCTAGACGTTGCAACACCTCAACTTATCTGGAGTTTCTTCTTTAAAATAAATTCAGAATCATCTACTGAAAACTGAAATCAGATCTTGTCTTTTCTCTAGTTGATTATAAATATTCCCTTCCAATAGGATTACAGATCAGTCCACTTAATAGCCTAGTGTCTAAGTATTCAGTGTCATTTCCCCAGGCATAGCAACTCTTCTATAATTTATGTTCTAACACTGTATGTTGGTACATCAACTGCACTAAATTTCTTATTAAATACCAATAAGTTTTGTCTCCTAAAATCTGTTATTACTGTTGTTGTTGTTGTTGTTGATAAGGAAGAGGGGTATAAGGAATATGATAGGTTAATCGATAATTCTTGATTTTCTTCATATCTTCATGAACATTTTATTCATTTTATATATCTCAAATTTATCAGAAATCATGTTCACTGGCAACAGTCAACTTTTGCCCTGCTCCAGAATTTATTTGCTTCTCTTGTTTTATTTTTTTCTTTGTAGTACTTATTGTTGAATGTCATAGGTCAAAGGTTTGTTATCACTCTACTCTCTCCACCACAGGAGTGACAGCAGGGTATATTATAGCTTTGTTAACTAAATATCCAAGGAACAAATAACACATACTCTTCTAACAAACTAAGGACTATAATCTTATAGATAAAAGATGAATGTAGTATAAAACATAACTAGATTTAGCAAAATTGCTACAAGAATATTAAAAACAAGTAAACTAGTGCACTAATATCTGCTATTGCGTTGATTCTAATTGTAATAGATTTTTGATATTAATATTCTATGACACAAAAAAAATGTAAGAGCTATTTTCATGTAACATCTATGGATACACATAATAAATTCAACATCATTTTTTTTAAATATCAGGAACATGTTAAGTTTTTTATGAACAATTCCAAAACTCCATGAACTTTAAAATTAGTTTGTTATAGTGATAAAAATAAATAGAAGTTAATGTAGCATTCTGTTGCTGGGTATATACTTCTGAATTTCAGACATTCATTGCATGAACAGCTTTGGCTAAATATGGACTAATGAGGTTCTTTTGGAAAATAGAAACTGCTAAATATTCAAAAGTTATTTGTTCACATCTAGTTGAAAGGTAAAGTTGAAAGAAATGATATTTAATAGACTCTGACAAGTATTTAGAATAAAAGCATGTCATGAATTACATTACAACCATGGAAACGCTTATTGCTGATGAACTAAATATAAAATTCTCTTTATTCCTTTGATTGATAAAAGGAGCAGCAAACACATTTCATATAAAACGTACCTTAACTCTTTGATTTAAAACATTTCTCATCTTCTAAAATTTGACCTTTGCTAATGTGTAGTGACAGATTTTGATATTTTCCTTTGCTTTTTAAAAATTTATACTTCCCTTGTGTAACATTTCAAAATAATTGGGGAAAAAGTTAAGGATGTTGACAAGTATCTGTATATTATTGTCTACCTTAATGCAGCATTGTGTTTTGTTATGGCAATAGATTTTCTTGACATCAGAAAACAAAGCCACATGTTTGTAAGAAGGAGATTAAAAAATAATCCATATTTTTGTAGTGTTCTTAGATTTTATTCTTATTTAATGTAATATATGACACCAAATGCTTTCAAAATACTATGATGTTAGGGACAAATATTTAAAAATATATTTCTAGTATTTCTAATTCCTTTTTATTAACGCCTATGCAAAAATATGTTTCAATATTAAATGACTGTCAACATTAGTATATGATGACGGTTTTATAATATTTGGAAATACTCATAGTTTCTATAATTATAAAATGACAATGGTAACTGTAAGTAACTTTAAACATAGATAATGAATAATTACTTATGGCATGTAGATGTTTTTACGTGCTTTATACAGAACAATTTAAGTTTCATAAACTTTAGATTTCACAGTTAAAGGTTAAATATATAATAAACTAAAAATGTAATGATTAATAATAAATAGAAATTAACAATGAATAAAAAGTGTAATGAAAAAGTATATAAGATTTCTTTAAGACAATGTATGTGTTCGCTTTGGTAGTATATATTCTATGGAACAATGCACAACAAAATGTCATGATATTGCTTGTCACAGCTACTAGCTATGTCTTCCATATGTGTGCCATTCATATACAATATTCACTATGAACCTAGTCTGTCCATACCTGCTCAATTAAATAAATAAACATAATATTTTAGGATAATTAACAAGTTTTGGCTATTTAAAGTATATTATCCTTTATTTTAAAGAAATATTTCAAGACTTAATATGTATCTTTTACCTAATAATCCCTCATTTGTTGAGATCCTGTTCCTTAAATCTCAATTCTGCTTCTTATAACCAAACTATTGAAGAAGCTGATGCTGAGAAATGGAAGGGAGGGAGAGAAAACACATAGACAAGGGCACAAAGAGAATATGAGCACTGCCCCACTCCAGATTCAAAGCTTGTTCTCTCTGCCCATAAATCTTAAGTATATGCTAGATCCTTGTATCTTTTTCCCTATGTCTCTTCATGTATTACAACTCATTTACTAAGTATACTTTTAGGTTACCTTCAATAGACTGGTGAGTGTTTTTTTCATAAAATCATTTTACCAGCTATTATACTGGAGGTTATTTATTACTCAACGATGCATTGATGACTTAACTCAGTGTTTTGTTTTTTTTTTTACTTAAAAGGGTACCCTTCCAAACTTTTTTCTATTCTGTGGCATCCTGTTCTACTTTTTGAACCTCTAATCTCATTTCATCAGTGGTCTGTTTTATATCAAGTTTATCTGAGACTCCTTGGAATATTCTGTGTGCACACTATAGGCCATATGACACCTGGTTGAAAAATACTGTCCTACATGGCAAGTACCATTGTCATATGACTCTGACTAAAGGTTAAATGCATTATCCACTTGATTTGAGTCTTACTAAATTCCATTTCTACGTGTATTACATTTCACCTTAGACCCATGCCTGTAATTTTGTATACCAGGTCCCTAAGACTAATTTTGAAGTTAGATGTTCCTGATTCTAGAGCAATACCAGAGGTTACAGTGAACTTCACCTCTGTTCTAGTCTCATTAGTAGTAGGAAAGAAGACTTTGTTTCAAAGCATATGAGCAAAACTTGGACAGGATAATAAGTTACATGAATGTGCTGCCTCTCTTAGTAGGCAAGACAGAGTCAGAAATGGAAGATATTTAGGCTGAAAGCCTGGCTTGTCTGTCTCCAGCTAGTTGGTGCTATATTTCTAGACTGCCACTAAAAGGAGTATAATACGTCAAAATTCAAAGCTGACTCCCCAGGACTTTACAAAGTTGTATCTGTCGAAGTAGAAAGAATACACTTTATTTCACAATCTGTTAATTTAAAGCACTTGAGCATATGGTATGTGGGCCACCATTTGAAGCCTACCTTTCTGCTGACTCTAAGACTAGTTCTGCCTATAGACCTTTATTTCTAATATAAAATAGAAAAACACATGTTAAAATTGGCTGATTGTATTTAAGCAATAGAGCTTTAAATAAAATTATTTGCCTAAATTTCCACATACTTTCAAACAATTTTCTTCCTCTAAATTTTTATAACTAATTAGTTCTTTTAGATTTGGGGTGCATTTCAAGGGAATAGCTGGTGCTTAAGGAAAACCAGGTTTCAAAATGGGGCAATAAAAACCTAGGTCAAAAAATGCTGTAGAAACACAAACTGAAATTGTTTTAAAACCTTCAGGGTAAAGATCAAAGTTCATTACAAGATTTGATGTGGATGTAATGATTCAGTTGTTATAAATAAATTAGATAGACAGATGATAGATACATATATAGATAAAACCCCCAGCATGTTATCAAAATAAATCAAGGTAAAAATTGAATGCTGATGCATCCAGTTGGTGTCTGTTATCAATGCAATGAATTGCAATTTCTTTCTTAATTGATCTAGTGTTAATGCATAGACTTTACATATATTTATATAAATGTTAAATTATTATGTGATTATACTGCAAACATAGTTTAATGGTGTCTGATCATGAAAAATAAGACTGGAGAGATAGTACAGTAAGTTGAATACTGCTTTGCATGAGGCTAAGCCCATTTCGATTCCTAACTACCACATACAATTTCCCAGAGTGCTCCACAAGGAGTGCTCCCAGAACAGAGAGCCAGAATTAAGCACTAAGCAGAACTGGTTGCTTAGGTTGTTCGGTTGGCTGAAAAATCAAGATTAAATAAATAAATAAAAATAAATATGTATACTATTCCACTTGTTTTTCTGAAACTTCCTTTAGACACCAAAGAATTTTATTTCATTTATAGACTCCTTTAACTGAAGAGCATAGTTTATTAAAATCTTAATAATTCTGTTCAGTCTATAGCATAAAATATAATTATAGTATCTCTTGTAGATTAAAAGACAGTTGAAACTGGAAAAATAGTATAAAATAATGAGGGCAAGCACAAGTTCAAAACAACTTTCAAAACTAAAGCTTCTGAATACTTTCAGAGAAGATATGTCTAACTAAACGTATGGGTATATCTCAGACAAAAATAATCACCTAGGAAATAATTTGATGCTGGATATTTTTAAGTTCATTATTGGGTTAGTAATGTCTGAAGAACAATATAAAGGGTATATTTACAGAATATGTCCTTGTCTTACACAGGAGAAAAACAAAACAAAGTTGATGAGCACCTTGATTTTCAATGTGCAATCATTATTATTATTATTATTATTATTATTTGCTTTTTGGGTCACAGCCAGCATTGTGTAGAGGTTACTCCTGGCTCATGTACTCAGGAATTACTCCTGGCAGTGCGGTGTTCAGGGGACCATATGGGATACTGGAAATTGAACCCTAATTGGCCACATGCAAGGCAAATGCCCTACCCACTGTGCTATCACTCCAGGTCCAATTATTATAATTTCAAAAAAAAACAAACAAGAAATTATAAGAATGGGGATAAAGGTTATTTTCAAAAACAGAATTTTACATTAAAAGTTACTAAACTCCACATATAAAATGATTTATTTTCAAACAATATTAGATAATTCTAGTGAAATATGACACAATAATTTATCATGGGAAAATTCAACATAAAGCAATAAAAGAATGGGGTTGGTAAGGATCAAAAGGCTCAAATGCTTGATCACATCGTTATTCCCTGAGCACTGTGAGAGTAACCCTCAAGCAAAAGATTCTGTTATATGCCCCTGAGCACCAGAACAAAGACTCAGCCTCTGTAGAAAAAAAAAAGAAGAGGGTAAAATAGTAATGTAACTACTCATTGATGACTTAGTCAGACAACATAGAGTTTTGAATCTCAAGCACAAAATACCTGGGTCCTTGGTCTCCAGACACCTTTAGTAAGTTTGCAATGCTGTGAATATATTAATAGAACAAAATAGAGTCAGCATATAGTCATTAGAAAAAAACGTATTTGAACTTATTACTCCATATCCAACCAGATATCCTCCAACTCTAAGTGAAAAGCAATGTGCAGTGTCTCAGAACTGACAACATACAAAATTTATGGGTAATTATGTTTGAGCATATGTGTTCATATATGTGTATATATGACTCAAAAACATATGTATAGCACAATCAAATAGGAGCAAGCTAAACAAAAAATTTTAATAATCTAATAAGAATATATCTAAATAATTATTCTATAATAATATCAAAATCATCAACCTTATTAAGGTTACATAAGGCAAAAGGACACTATGGAAATTCTTTACAAAGAGAAAAATATCAGATTAACTGTCTTAAAATATATTCAGCACTGTAAACTGTCACAAGAGAATAAATTAACAGAGATTAGTTATATACATGACTATTTGTATTTATTAGAATAGGCATGTAGGCTAATTTGAAATTCCTAGAAATAAAATTAAAAGTATTTCTAAGAAAGGCATAATCTCAACACGTATTTAAAGTTGTGGGAATTTATTTTGTGATTATGTGACAAAAAGAGACATCATTTGGGAACATAAGCTTGTTTTGATTATCATACTTACAATGTCCATTTTAAGCAGGGCAGAGCTTATAATGTAGAATTGCATTTACTTTCTCATTTATTTTTGGTTAGGCCCTATATGTTCTTCAGTAAATTTTATTAAACCCATTTAAACAATCAACTAAGCCCATCATTTCAACTACACCCAAATCAGAAATATTTGTTACTTAGAATGTAATATTCAATGAAAAATCAGACAGGAGAAACACAGTAAAATTCCCAGCACTGTATTCTAAAATAGGTACTTTACAGTCAACAATTTTGATGAATAAGTACTATTTTGAAGTTTAAAATGTGATGCTGAGAAAGAGTGAAATCATAAAAGGTAATGCTCTAAACATAGATTGGAAATATAATGAACAAAACACAAATCACTCTTGAAAATAACATACATTTTCCTGGTGAGAAAAAAGTTAGCTGCAGAGCTGAGATGAGAACTAAAATGTGATACATTATTCTGATTTAAATCTCAGCTGCAGGTTTAAGTGGGACAATAAAATTCCTTAAAAAATTGTGAACTCTGGAACAGATCAAAATTCTCCTTGATGCTTGAGTGAAACTGAATATGTGACAAGCCTACGGAAGCAATCTCGCATTTATTCACACCTCTACATGATGGAAGGACATAAAGTAGCAAGGGGGCATGCTGTGTTTATGTATGAAGGTCCTAACCGGGTACTTCCATATATAACAAATATATTATTTTGCATTCAGAGAGAAGAATGGGTGGCATGCCTGCTGTGTTTACATATGGCGGTACAGAATATATTTATCTTGAAACAAATGCCTCAGTGAACTCCCAAAGACACATGTTGGAAAGAAGCTTGGAAAAAGTGGAAAAGAAAAATAGGCAGACTATGTATAGCTCAACAGAAGGCATTTTAGGAAGCAAGATGACCAAGGCACAGAGGACTCACATTTTTGCCAGGATGAAAAGGGAAACGTCTACCACCACCTGTTTCCCCAGTGTGGAATAAAAAGTCTTCTTCGAGAAGACAGAAACATGGTCAGTTAGAAAAGAGTTGGTAAATGGGAGCCTGTGTTCTATCTCTCTGATTTTAGAGTCAAATAACTGAAAAGCTTGTTAAGGCTATAATACTCCCTGAAATAATTATTTTAGATGCCATAAATTATACACTTTGACTAATAAAGTTTGTTTTGTTGGTTAAGAGCTTTAATTTGTACAAATTTTCCCAAAAACAGATTGCATGGTATATTTGTATTCAATGTTTAGCAATTTCAGAAATGAGTGAGTTAACTCTGTAAGTTGTTAAGCTTACGAACACATTTTTTCATTCCATTTAGCCTAAGCAAATGTCTCCTTCAACGCGAAATTAATCTTTCTTCAAATCAATCATTTTTTTAAAGCTACTCTTTTATAATTCAGACACAAATTCTAGAATTTCTCTGGAAAAAAAATAGTAGGTCTAATAAAGGCTTTTATGCTGTAACTTACAGGCACCAATATTTTCAGGTAATTTGAAACAATTAGTCATCTTCCTCAAAAGATTATAAGTCACAAGTGGAAAGCATATTGATGATTTGTGATAAAGTTTTAGCATGTGCATAATTTGAAAATGGATGGACGTCATATGAGTGTGCAGAAAGGCAGAAAGATGTGACTCTCATGTTAAACTCAGAAGTGTTTACCAAAAAGCAGAAGTGCTAGCAAATTTGTTTCAGTAGAGAGTAAAATATTGCAAAATACAGTGACTGAAGAATTGCAATAAGTTGTAAAAATCTATGCATGCTGAAGGTTGTGTGTTCGCGGGATCTCTGGACAGCTGTCTCACTGCCTACGTTCGGTGCTTTTGAGCCGCTGTGTGTGGCCTGGATGGGGACGGCTGTTGGCCAAGGGCAGACGAAGGAAGAGACGAGGGCCAGGCTGGTTGATCTTAGTAGCAGTTTATTACAAGGAAGTTTATCCCATAGAAGAAACTTATGTTAAGGAGGGCCCAGGTTCTCTCAAGCACGTGTTCCCCCTTGCTAGCCTCTCCGCTGCTCATCTTTTGACCCTGCTCTCTCCTCTCTCTCTACTCAGCTCTCTTGCCTCCCCAACTGCCCTGCAGTCTGGCTGACACTGCACCCAATCAGGTAGCAAAATGAACATAAGAAAACCCTTCCTGAGGGCCCACCTAAAAGGTATTCTAAAGCCCTTCTTGACTGCCCAATGGCAAAATACCTCCTTAGGTGTTTTTCTCTTTTACTCAGTCCAATAACTATTGACATATCAATACTAGCTATTTTTGTATGGGCACAGTAAGAGATAACATTGGGATGTGTAGGGCAGCTCTCCTGGGAACATCTTGTCACAGACTCAGACTACAGAACTCAGGCCAGATGAATCTTTCCTAACCCTAGCAAGGTCCAAATCTAGTTGTTACTTTTTGGATCATGACAGCATTTGTCCATGATCAAGCTCTTAACTTATAGTTAAGCATTATGGCACTTTGGACAGGCCCATCTCGATGCCAGGGTAGCACATAGCTTACTGCTTGCCCTGATTCTATCCAGTCCCTCGCTGGGACCCTGCTTTTGGGGGCACTAGGAAGTAATGGCAGCTGAGGCTTAGTTGAGAGATTAGATGCCCAGGAGGGAAGTATCACTGAGAGTCACATTACAAAAACATGTCTTCTTGTGTCCATACAAAAAGGACATTGCTCTGAATACACTATGCAAAGGACTTAGGGAGAAGAGAAAAACAATATTTACAAGTCAACAGAGCACAAAGAAAGTTACAAATAAACACAGAGGAAGGGAGCACTGTGATGGGAGCAATCATAAACTACCTGAGACTACGCAGGAAGGACAAAACAGTGTTCAACATTGTCAATACTGTCCTCCCATTGTTCATCGATTTGCTTGAGTGGGCCCAGCAACGCCTCCTTTTTTTTTTTGAGACTTGTTGTTACTGTGTTTGGCATATTAAATACATCACGGGTAGCTTGACAGGCTCTGCCATGCGGGCGAGATACTCTAAGTAGCCTGCCAGGCTCTCCAAGAGGGGTGGAGGAATCGAACCTGGCTCTGCCAGGCTGGCTGTCTACAAGGCAAACGCCCTACCACTGTGCTATCGCTCAAACCCAGGATTGTGCTATTGCTCCAGCTCCAGGATTACTTATTGTTATCCTACAATAAGTAATCCTGTCACTTTTCCCAAATAACAAAGGTCTACAATCTTAAATTATTCCATATCAGAAACTTACATATCCTCTCACAATCCTTGTTAAAGTCAATTTTAGGAGGGATCTAATTTTCAATAATATATAATAAATATATATTTTATTTTCATGTGTCTATGTTGTCTGACATATTCTTATGTGCATGCTAAAATTTATCCATAGTTTTATTTAAGTTCATATACAGTTAAATCAATTATACGCATAGAATTAATTATACACATAGAATAAATTACACATATAGAATAAATTATACACATAGAATTTACCCATAAGTTGAAATTAGTGCTTATGATAATCCAGACCTGAAAACCTGTCAGAAGTATTCAATGGACTGAGAAAATTACTACAAACACATATGCAGTGCAAACACACTCACTTAAAATGGATTAGCAAGGAGTTATCATGTTTTCCCACCTCCACTTGCTAAGGACACTTTCCTTGGTTCACTTCCTGCTCCAATGCCTTTGTCATAGATTAACCATCCTTCTTATATTTGAGGGTTTTATCACTGGGATTAATAAAAATGCACATTTAAAAATGTTATAGCTTTATAGAATAGTTTAAAGTCAGATATGCAATGCAATTATGCTCATTGGCAGCAACCCAAATATCCAACAACTGAGGAATGAATCAAGTAGTTGTGACATCCATAAACAGTGAAATACTCTATAACCCCCACTATAATAATGAGGTCAAGTGGTTAGAGGCAACTTTGATAAAGTTGGAGAATATTATTCTTAGTGAAATAAACTAGAGTCTGAAGGATAAATATAGGATGACCTCACTCGTTTTTGGAATACAGAGAAATCAATCAAGGCTATGGACAATACCAATTAATACTGAACTTGCTATAGAATTAGACAGTTAAAAATTTCAGGTTTGGAATTGGAGGACTAGGGGTAGTGATGAAGTTGACTGAAAATAGGATGCAACTTTTATGGAAGTTTGGGAGAACTTGATGTTGGCTAAAACGGTAACAGTATGTATCAAAATTATAAGTGTCAAATCATAAAGAATGAGAATAAGGGTAAGGGTGAAGCACCAGATGAAAAATAAGGACAAGGAATGGAACTTATGGTTTCTTCAGCGTTATTTTGTACAATAGCTTTGTACATAAATGCAATAAACCCAAACACTGGTACAACCCAATTACCTAAACTATAATCAATTCATCAAGTTAATTAATTTAAAAAGACATCCTGCCATTTATGAAAAATAGTAAACCTTGCAAGATTTATATTAATGAAATTAAAGAAAAGGAAATCTGTCATGGTCTTACATAATGGAGTGGGAGGTTCAAAAAGTACAAATTTCCACTTACAAAATGAGTAGGCAGGTAACTTATAGTTTAATAATGGTACAGTATTGCATTTTTTGAAAGGTACAAATCTTGAAAGTTTTTTTTTCACCTTACAAGATTTGTGTATTTTAAAAGAGAACATAACATACCTTAAAAGGGAGCACACCCTAAAATTTTTATCATAGTCCAGAAAGATCATAGAACTGAGAGGGCACTTACTTTGTAAGCAACTGACCTGGGTTTGAACCCCAGCACCCTATTTACTATCTCATGAGCCCTGTCAGGAGTGATCACTGAGTGTAGAACTTCTGGGTTGCCATAGCCCCAGACACCCCAAAATTTTTATCATAATAAAATCTATTATGATGTATGCTAATTGATGCTAGTTATATTTATTTTGTTACCTTTTTGCAATATAAACAAATATTTCATCATATTGTAAATGTAAAATAATATGATGCATATCAATACTTTAATAAAGATTAATGTGCAAACTCATTATTTTTTAGGTATGATTTTATAATAATTCAGTCTCCAATAGAGAGAAAATCAGGGCAAGGTTAATATTTCAATGACATTCCTGGTAAACATTATTATATATTATATACATTAACAAATGTATTTAGCTGTCAAAAAGAAGCTATGATAAATGGCTGTGAATATTAAGAAACCAGCACATAAAAGTCAACAGGAAATCCACACATAATTATATCAGGAGGTAACTACAGGCAAAATGATATACTGACATGTACAAATAATCAGAAGATAGACTATGATAGAAAATACTATAAAGCAGAGAATACATTCTTTTTTAATACGTGTATATGTTGGCAAGAAGGAAATTGGCGGTGAAATAATAATGGTGTAAGATGCTCTTCTTTCCCGGCTTCAACCATCAGAAAATAAGTCCCTTTTTCTTTAAATCTTGTGTTTTACTCCTCATGGCATGCTATAGGGCATTTTATTGGGCCCTTGAGAATCATAGAATACACAGTGAATTAGAAGATAATGCAGAGTAAGTCACTTAATCCTTCTGCATATTTTGATAATGATTAAAGTGTCAATGACTCCACATTTTTCACTTCACTACAATACTGAGGAAATTATAAGTAAAGAGGAAAAGGAAACTAAAGGTACGCACACACACATACACAGACATTAGCTGGAGAGAAAATGAATAGCCTAATGCCTCTAAGCCAACCTTTATAGCCCTTGCTTTTGAGTAAATGCCACAATCATTTTAAGTGGGAGAAGTGGAAGGATTTATGGATATAGTGTCAAAAGTATTATTAACGAAGAAGAAATTTTATTGGGATCAGAAGAGAGAAAGATTTAAGTCATAGATTTTGCTGCACTTTTTGCTTCTTTGAGGCCTAGAAAGATATTTTGTAAAAGAGCCCGAATTCGGAATAAAGAAAATAGCTCTGAGTTCAGGTATGCATTTTGTATGTGCCGGATCCAGGTTTGATCTGTGGCACTTCAGAAGAGCACCTCGGTGACTACCATCAGCCGTGTACCCAGGACCAGAAGCAGCATGAGCATCACTTAGAGGGATTCCATTGAAATGAATAAAAATAATCCAAATTTCTCGATATTGGAAACACAATCTGCATCTGAAGGATATGTACTAAAATAATGACTGTGCTTAATTTCATTCTTCCAAGAGTTTCATTTGGATGTAAGAGGCTCGGCTAGTTTTGTCCAGTGAAGCATACAGTTGTCCCTATGGGCATGTTGTGCAAGGCATGCATGGGCAGTGATAGGTAGGGTGACTTGAGCTTGAGTGTACATGTGTGAAGTCATGTGCTCTATCTTCATTTAAAGAAAATGGGGCAGTTTACTTTTGAAGTAGCAGTATGACAGGTAGATGATAAAGACATTCAGGTTATGACAATAGTGGCAGCAATAGAGCCAGAGTAATAGTTAGGCCGGCAGGACACTTGCCTTGAATAAGGTGAACTGTGTGTCCATCCCCAGCACCACATGTGATCACTTCTTTTAATTCTACCAAAAGTAATACCTAAGCACGGAGCAAGGTGTAAGCCCTAAGCACTGCCACTATGGTTCCCACAGCAAAATAATAATAATAATAATAATAATAATAATAATAATAATGATGATGATGATGATGCTCGAGCGGGCCCAGTAACGTCTCCATTGGAGACTTTGTTGTTACTGTGTCAGGCATATCGAATACATCACGGGGAGCTTGCCAGGCTCTGCCGTGCGGGCGAGATACTCTCGGTAGCTTGCCAGACTCTCTGAGAGGGGCGGAGGAATCAAACTCAGGTCGGCTATGTTGGCTGCATGCAAGGCAAACACCCTACCACTGTGCTATCGCTCCAGCCCAATGATGATGATGATGATAAACAAATACTGTCCTCCTGTTGTTCATCGATTTGCTCGAGTGTGCCCAGTAATGTCTCCATTTTTTGGAGACTTATTGTTACTGTGTTTGACATATTGAATACATCACGGGTAGCTTGCCAGGCTCTGTCGTGTGTGGGCGAGATACTCTCGGTAGCTTGCCAGGCTCTCTGAGAGGGGCGGAGGAATTGAACTCAGCTCGGCCAGGCTGGCTGCATGCAAGGCAAACACCCTACTGCTGTGCTATCGCTCCAGCCTAATAATAATAATAATAATAATGAAATATGACATTATTCTTCAAAAGACAATACAAAGCATTTATTTGTATAAATGTAGTTGTAGTTTTATGTCAAATGAAGTATACCTGACACTCCTGTTTCAATACTGTTAACAATAAGGATTTCAATAATAAGAAGAGGAGTCATAAATAGACACATTTTCTATTACTTGACCTTTATTCTAAGCCTCTTAGTAATTTTAAGAATCATATTTCATGAACAGACTCACATACTTGTACCTAACATGGTTTTGAATGCACACTTACATAATTCTATCTGTATATTTACCAACTGTATATTTCTATCTGTATATTTACCAACTTATATTTTTCCAAAATATGTTTCACAGTATATCCCAAATATCTCAAAATATCTTACAATAACACCCACAAGTCCTAGATGAACTCTATACATACACCAATTTTAATTCCTTATTTTAAAGACTTGTTACACAATAAACACAATAGTATAAAAAAATAGAACTTTAGGCATTCAGTGTTCAATCACCATATGTAACACCTGTGTTATAAGGCATTACCCTCCTCTTTCCCACTCTGTCCCTTAGAAAAATTTTTAAAAAAAAGTTAAAAAATAAGTGTAGTTTGTGTCACATTCTTACACTAGAGTTGCCACTTAATGGGGTTGTTGTATAGCTACCTAAACTAGCTTTATTTATGTTTTAATATCCAGAAACTGAAAACAAAATACCATAATGCCCAACAATAAATGATTACATAAAGAAGTGGTACTACATGGAAAGTATCATGTTAAGCAAAATGAGTCAGAAAGAGCGGGATAGACACAGAAAGATTGTATTCATCTGGGGAACATAAAGCAACAAAAAGGGAGATTAACACCCAGGAATGGCTGAGATTAGTACCAGGAATTTTGCTCCATGACTGGAAGGCCAGCTACACGTGCTAGGTGAAAAGGAAGCTCAGATAGAGAAGAGAGCACCAAATAAAGGGTGTTGTGAGAACCCTCCCAGGGTGGGAGAAGCATACTAAAAGTAGTCTATAGACCAAACATGATTGCCACTCAATGCCTCTCTTGCAAAACACAGTACCCAAAAGAAGAGAGAGAGAACAAGGGGTAATACCCAGCCACAGAGGCAGGATGGGACAGGGGGGATGGGGGGTAGGGGGGATGCTGGGACCCGTGGTGATGGATGACGGGCACTGGTGGAGGGATGGGCACTTGATCATGGTATAACCGAAACCCAAGCACAAAATTTCTAAGTCTATAACTGTATCTCATGGTGTTTCTCTAATAAAAAAAGAAAAAAAAAGAAATAGTGGCATACTCTAACAGGAAGTACTGTTCATTAGAAAAGATAAAAATGTTGTGTTCTTATCAACACAAGTTAATGTCAGAATAACTGTGCTGAGTGAAAAGTCATAAATTAAATTAAGTCATACTTAATAGTTTAAACATTAAATTATTTATCAGAACATAATTCAATTTTTAGAAAAGTGAAAGTAATCAGACCACTAATTGTCCAAGGATATTTCAGCTAACAACATTTAGAAACTAAAGCATAAAATCAAACCATTGGAGAAATAATACAGTAGGTGAGATGCTTGCCTTGCAAGAAACTCACCTGGATTCCATCCATGAACTCCATAAGGTACCCAGAGCTCCATTCAAAGTCATGTCTGAACACAGAGCCAGGGCAAGTCCTGAGCACCATTATGTATGGCCCCCAAATCAAACCAAAAAAGGTCAAATACAGTTAGATAAAATACAATGTACATATAATACAGTATCAATATCACTGATTTAACCAACCATATTTATGATTTAGATTTCAGATTTGATTATCTTCTATAATTCACTTATATCTTACTATCTTATTTTCCCTTTGGAGAACCTGGCAGGCTACCAAAAGTATTCTGCCTGCACGGCAGAGTCTGTCAAACTTCCCGTGTCTTACTCAATATGCCAAATACCAGTAACAATGATGGGTCTCATTCTCCTAATCCTGAAAGAGCATTGCAATGGCTCTTTTAAAATCTCAGTGCTAGGAAGAAGGAGACATTACTGGTGCCTGCTCGAGGAAATCGACGAACAATAGGATGATCGTGAATTCACTTATATGATTATGTTCTTTTATATATAGGCAATTGTTGGAGTACAAGAAGCTTAGGTTTATCAGGTTGCACCCATAACAGTTCCCCCAAGTCACTCCCATTACTTGTTTATCTGTAACCACCTCTATGCTCTCTTCCTCCACTGTTGGAGTACAAGGAGCTTAGGTTAATCAGGTTGCACCCCTCACAGTGCCCCCAAGTCACTCCCATTACTTTATTTATCTGTAACCACTTCTGTGCTCTCTTCCCCAACCAATTTGTAAGGTCTCATCCTTCTAGGACACTGAATTTGTACTGTAAGTTAATATTGCCTTTCTCCTCTCCTTGTGTCCCTTGAATAGTTTATGCCATGCCCTTTTTGTACAGATACAGGAAGACGACTAATTAATATTATGCTATGTAACTTAGGAGTTGATTGACCTTGAGTATTATTCACTCCTGGGCATCTGCTTTCTCAACTTAAGCCTCAGTTGTCCTCACTTCCTAACACCTCAAAAGCAGGGTCCCAACGTGAGACTGGATGGAACCAGGACAAGCCGGTAAGTTATGTTGAGATATCCTGGAGTCTCTATGACACACACTTCTTCCATGTAATAAACTGCTGCTAGATCAACCAGCCTGGCATTCATTTCCTTCCTTCGCTGGACCATCGCCATCAACCTCCCTGAAGTGGAGAAACGGCCTGAGACGACCGAACGGAGGCGGTTGGAGAGATAGGCCGCTGCTGTTCCCCTTGCCCGTCCTTTTGTGTGTGCTTACACAGGCAATAGCATAGCTTTAGTCTAGATGATTTTATTTAAATAATGGTTTGTGCATAAAATAGATAGGTAAAGGTAAAGGTAAAGGCCCTCCCGTTGATCGTCGATTTGCTCGAGCGGGCCCAATAACGTCTTCATTGGAGACTTTGTTGTTACTGTGTCTGGCATATTGATTACTCTCGGTAGCTTGCCGGGCTCTCCGAGAGGGGCGGAGGAATCGAACTTGGGTTGGCCATGTTGGCCGCTTGTAAGGCGAATGCCCTACCCACTGTGCTATCGCATAAAATAGAAATGACAATAAATATAATTTTTCTTAAAACATATATATTACTTAATCCAGCAAATATTAATAATTCCACTTAGAATCCAACACATTCCTTATAATAAATCAATGATCTATGAAATGAATTCTAATTACAAAGGAATGGTCACAAGTAAATAATTTGACAACTAAATAATATGAGTTAAAAATGCAATTCTGTGACATACTTTGAGAATTTATAAAATTAGACAGATGGCTGTACTAGATACAGAAAATCAACTGCACAACTTTATCTTTCAAGTACTTAGTATTTTTTTTTTCTGAGAAAGATCAACATGAAAAGTACGCTTAAAAATGTAAGTAAATTACTCACTGTCAAGGGCCGGGCTAGTGAACCTGCAACATGAATTCACAGCTTTTCAGCTAGGGCTAGGTTGAACTTTTTAACTTTTTCTGAGTGGGCACTAAGGGTTCCAAGTTCCCAGGTTAGGTGTACAAAAAAAAAAAAAATTTAAGTAAAATGGTAAATGAAAATGTTACTTTTTTTTAGCTCAGTATTATCTTATAGGATATTTGGGTTCAATATCTCAAAGACTAAAATGTTGCCTGTGATAAATGATTATTGTCTAATAAAAAAGAAAACTAATGTGTATTTATAGTTCCATGTAGCAATATTCAACTTGATGATGAAAGAGTTTTAGGAGTTGCCAAGTCAATATTGTAAGTATAGTCTATGAAAAACTATTCTGGAATGTTGTTCAAATATTCATCAGTAGACTAGTTATTTTTGTTCAGTGCTAAATGAATTCATAACAGAATTATGAAGTCTTTCCAAAAAAGTCAAGTAACTAGAAATTTTACAGCTGTATTATACTAACACACATCCTTTGTTTTATCAATACAACACACCCAGTTATGGATTGTTTATGTGAAAAAAAAATAGGTACACAACAACAGGTATGATGGTAATTTTAATATTTTTACAAAAGCACATTTTACTTGTCTTTGAAAAGTTTTTCCCATAATGGTATTGAGAGAAAATATTTCATGGAAAAAATCTTAATTTGGTGTAGTGCCCAATTTGTAATCCTGATGTTTCACATACCTGTTGTACTTTGTGACTTTCAAAATACCAGTATAGGATGAGATTCTTTGCGTTATTTTATTGGATTAAAAATATGTAAATAGTTCTTGCCTAAGGCTTTTATCAAGTGTGTACAGATAAATTCTCAGTGACTGAAGTAATTAGTTAAAGTAGTAAATTTAGAAGTAATAAGTGGTACACAGTATAATATTTATGAAATATTCATAAATCAATGACTTAGTTTGATTTAAATAGCATGCTTTTTTTTAAAGTTGCAAATCAAACAGTATATAAGGTAATTTATCATGAACAAAAGAAATTACCTCATAAAGTTGGCTTAACATTTAAACATTAGTGTATATAATTAATATTATTTTATTTCAAAAGGCATATCATCGCAATGAACAGAAAAAGACAATTTTAAATCTATTAATGATAATATTTCTTAGTAACTTATATGGAAAACTTTTTCTTTCTCTCTCCCTCCATTCTTTCTTTCCTTCCTCCCTCTCTTCCTCCCTTCCTCCCTTCCTCTCTTCTTTTCATTCTTTCTACATTTCTTTCTTCCTTCTTTCTTTCCTTACAATCTTCAGGGATTACTTCTGGCTCTTTACTCAGGGATAACTCTTGGTGCGGTTCAGGAGATCATATGGGATGCCAAGGATCAAATTTAGGTCAGATGCACCAAGAAAGTACCTTATCTTCTATACTCACTTTTCAGCTGGATATGGGGAGATTTTTTTTTCTTTTTATGGGGATTGAGGTGTTGGGATGGCACATCGCATAGTGCTTAGGGTATACACCTGACTCTATGCTCAGGGGTAACTTCTGACTGTGCTCAGGGGATCATATAGGGTACCAGGAATCAAACTGGGATCAGCAACTTACCTGCTGTAGTATGTCTCTGGAGGATATTTTCTATATATTAAAACACAACTGTATAAAACTATATAGCTACAATAACCTTAGTGGTTAGTGAATGATTGTTTTCCTTCTGGGGCTGGAGAGTTGCAAGTTTGTTACCTCTTACCACATATGTTACTGTAGTATTGTACTGCAGTACAATAAAGAAGGATGTTACATGATATTCATCTAGGCAAAAGTTAGACTTTTTGGTTTGTTCATTTTGGCTTTTGGGGGGGTTATTTTGGGGGGCCACACATAGAAGTGTTCAGAAGTTACTCCTGGCTTTGTACTCAGGAATCACTTTTTGCAGGCTGGGCGGACACATGGGGTGTCTAGGATCAAACCCAGCTACCCACATGCAAAGTACATACTGTATCATTGCTCCAGGCCAACCTGCTTATTTTTCTGTAAAGAAAATTGTATTAAATCTTTAGAAAAGCAAGCAAATCTTGTTTAGTTTCTAAGAAAACTAAGTGTACAGGGATATTTTATATTATTTAATTTAGCAACCCCATATGATATGTAGTTTCAGCATTTTCTTTACAGAATAGACTTACACTGCAACTGCTTGTTCTCACCCTTTCTCCCAGAGTCTGTCTACTTACAGCCAAATTCCTCCCATTAATGTTCTTTGCATTATTCCATTTTTCTTCAAACTCTCCTCATTATGTTCAAGTTGATTTATTAATCCAAATAATTTCTAACATTTGAAAAGAAAAAGGTTCACAAGAAATCAAGTATAAATAAATTAAAAAGTTATTCTTTAAAATATAGACTAAAAAAGTTTCAATGATTGTTGATTTTTTTTTAATTTATGGGGGTCAAGTCATTTTTCGTCTTCAAAGCCCTAAAATATTCAGTCACTTTTAGAAATTTATTTCAATTTACTTTAATTTTTTTGTGTTTTCTTTTTTAATTTATACATGTACACTGAAATATGAGAAATTAACTACAGGGATTAATCCTAGTGTGATTTTTTTGTAAAATTTGCAAATTGAATGATCTATTTTCAACAATCACTCAAATTACTCAAATTCAATGTCACTTTTCACTTGCCATCCCATTGTTCAACAATTTGCTCGAACAGGAGCAAGTAACACCTCCATCAGTCTCTGTCGTGTGATAGTGCAGACCAATGACTCTTTCAGAATCAGGGGTATGAGACCTATTATTGTTACTGTTTTTGGCATATTGAATGTGCCACAGGTAGCTTGCCAGGCTCTGCCGTGTGGGTGGAATACTCTCGGTAGCTTTCCAGGGTCTCCCAGACGGATGAAGGCTTTTATGGTTTATAGTCTCTGGATCTTGGCCATTGATGAGATTACAAGGCTCTGGGATCAGTTTGTGGTTATGGCTGCCAAGATACTGGAAAACTCAGGGTCTAGGTGGAGGAGGCCCAGTTCTGATCCAGCAGGCTTGGAAATCTCAGTCACAGGTCCCGCATACCTGGGTTCCTCTGCGAGTCCCTTCATGTGTGAGGCTCCTCAGAGCATCTGGAGAGTGGCCTTGAACATGGCTGTGGCTGGGTTCTGGAGGTTTTCGGCTGTCTAGGCTCTGCCCCCTGGCGCCATGTAATCCCATCAGCGGCCAAGACTCAGAGACTATAAAATCCAGATCCCGGACGAGACCAGTGCAGTGAGTCTCCTGCCCCTGTGCCTGGCTGTTCCTCGCTGGGGTCCCTTGGAGGGGAGTGGGTTGAGCTTTCCTCCCCACCCCGACCGGGGCTCTGGCAGCCGAAGACCTCCAGGACCAGCCACCACCATGCTGATACCACTCTCCGCACACATGAAGGTACTGGCAGAGGGACAAAGCCACGCGGGTTCCGGGGCCGAGTCCTCCAAGCCTACTCGAATTGGAGTCGAGCATCTTCCACCCAGATCCTCCAAATTCCAGTAGGCGGGGGTCACACCCACCACCTGGCCCCCTGGCGCCATGTAATCACATCAGCGGCCAAGACTCAGAGACTATAAAATCCAGATCCCGGACGAGACCAGTGCAGTGAGTCTCCTGCCCCTGCGCCTGGCTGTTCCTCGCTGGGGTCCCTTGGAGGGGAGCGGGTTGAGCTTTCCTCCCCGCCCCGACCGGGGCTCTGGCAGCCGAAGACCTCCAGGACCAGCCACCACCATGCTGAGACCACTCTCCGCACACATGAAGGTGCTGGCAGAGGGACAAAGCCACGCGGGTTCCAGGGCCGAGTCCTCCAAGCCTACTCGAATTGGAGTCGAGCATCTTCCACCCAGATCCTCCAAATTCCAGTAGACGGGGGTCACACCCACCACCTGGCCCCCTGGCGCCGTGTAATCCCATCAGCGGCCAAGACTCAGAGACTATAAAATCCAGATCCCGGAACCGCGCGGCCGCTATGTTCTTATCAGAACATCTTTTTATGATATTTTATTATCTCATTCCTACTTTGGACAAACTTGCAGGCTATCGAATATAGCCTGCCCACAGGGAAGAGTCTGGCAAACTCCCCGTGGCGCACCAAATATGCCAAATACCAGTAACAATGATGGGTCTCTTCTCCTAAAGAGCCTTGAATATAATCTCAGGGCTAGGATGAAAGAGACGTTACTGGGGCCTGCTCGAGGCAATCGATGAATAACAGGATGATGAAATGAATGAAATGAAAGGCTCTGCTTGTGGCGGAAAGGGAGACTCAACTTGCCCCCCTCCCAGGGGTCCTGTAAGCACAAATTCTATTTTAAAAATAAAGTTTTGCTTTTACGTTGTGTCCTTTGCCAACTACAAGACCAAGATGACTGCCCTCCGACGTCCTGATGGATCCATCACATCCTCCAGAACGGCAATGGAGAAGATTATCCATGACTTCTACTCAAATCTCTTCGATAGCCATGTCCACTTGCCGACATACCAAATTCCACAGGATTGATATGTCGTTACCAATGTTCTCCCGTACGAAATCCGACACGCCATTTCGTCGGTAAAGAAAAAAACAGCACCCGGCACAGACATGGTCAGACCTGAACACCTGAAGAACCTGCCGTCAGTACTCATCAATACACTGGCTCGGCTCTTCACTCGCTACCTGTCTGAATGCAAGGTTCCATCCCAATGGAAAACCAGCAGGACCGTACTACTGTTCAAGAAGGGAGACATCCATGACATTGGCAACTATCGCCCGATCTGCCTATTGTCTGTCATCTACAAGTTGTTCACTCGAGTAATCCTAAATAGGATTGGCAGAACACTAGATGAAGGACAACCATGGGAGCAAGCCGGGTTCCGCAAAGGATTCAGCACCATCGATCATATCCACACGATAACCAAGCTCATTGAAGTTTCTCGGGAGTTCAAGATGCCGCTCTGTTTAACGTTCATTGATTTAAAGAAGGCCTTTGATTCTGTTGAGACGGAAGCGGTCATTGAAGCCCTAGCCAATCAGGGCATTCAAGCCCAATACATCAGGATCCTCCGTGAGCTGTATTGCGGATTCACTACCAGGATCTCACCATTCTACAAAGAAGTGATCATTGATGTCAAGAGAGGGGTGCGGCAGGGTGATACCATTTCACCGAAACTCTTCAGTGCCACCCTCGAGAACATCATGCGACAACTGGAATGGGAAGGAATGGGAGTGAAGATAGATGGTCGGCAACTACACCACCTCCGCTTTGTTGATGACATTGTTTTAATAACACCAAACATCAGCCAAGCGGCACAAATGCTGGCTGACTTTGACCGTGAGTGTGGAAAGGTAGGACTACAGCTGAATCTTACAAAGACAATGTTTATGAGAAACAGCCTCGTTCCTGACGCCCCATTCGCTCTCAATGGAATGACCATCTCCGAATGCAACAGCTATGTGTACCTAGGTCGAGAAGTCAACATGACTAATGACCTGGCACCCGAGCTGCACAGGAGGAAGAGAGCAGCTTGGAACGCCTTCAAGAACGTCAAAGCAATAGCTAAGAGGACAAAGAACCTCCGGCTCCGGGCACATCTCTTTGATTCCACTGTTCTTCCTGCATTAACATATGCCTCAGAGACTTGGGCCCTATGCAAACAAGATGAGAACGCTATTCACGTCTCCCACAGAAGAATAGAAAGAGCTATGCTTAGAATATCACGTTTCACTCAAATGAGAGAAAGAATCCGGAGTTCCGACATCCGTCGATTATCAAGAATCAGGGACGCTGTCTCATTTGCCAAGGTGTCAAAAATCAGATGGGCTGGTCACGTAATGAGATTTAAAGACGACCGCTAGACTAGAGCTGTTACTGACTGGATTCCACAGGATGTCAAAAGACCGCGTGGCCGCCCACTTACCAGATGGTCAGACTTCTTCGTCAAGATCATGAATGATCGGTTTGAGTCCCTTCATGTTCCCGGAGCGAACAGATGCCATTGGGCTACACAAGCATGCGACAGGGACAAATGGAGACGTTACTGGTGCCCGCTCGAGCAAATCGACGACTAACGGGAAGTTAAGTGATTAAGTGATTAAGTTGTTTCTTTATATATGCTTATGCATTTATGCTTATGTATTTTTATGTTGGATCATTTTATCTGTGAGTCAGAGCTGGTGTTACTCAAGATAACTCTTGGTTCTGTGCTACAAGATCGGTCCTAAAGGTGCTCAGAGGACCTATATATGGTGCCAAGGACTAAATCAGATTTAGCTGCCTGCGAGGAAATTGCCTTACCTCTTTACTAGCCCTGATACATATTGTAGCAGGTGATGCAAATCAGCTTTAGGAGACAATTGAGTTTTTGTTTTACTGATAGACCATGTTGTTGCTCTAAAGTAAATATTAATACCAAGGTTATTTAATCAAATTAAGTACAATGTAGATTTGACATTTAATAGATGTTTAATTTAGCATTACTACAAAAAGTGCAGAAATTTTAACGTAATTTGCACTTATGTATTCATTATTATATTTTGTAATTTAAAAACAAGGAATGTCATAATGTTAAAATCAGATTATATTAGAAGAAATTAATGCAAACAGAAAAAAAGTTGAGACTTTCAAGAGGGTGAGTAATTGCGATTAATATTGTTTCATCTATCTTGCTCTAATTTTAGACCCTCTATAAATTCTTAAGGTGTTTAATTGAAGTACAGATTTTATTTCTTCATAATAGATGAAATATTCCAAAAATGCTTTACCATGGGGCTGGAGCCACAGTACAGTAGATGGGGCATTTGCCTTACAAGCTGCCGACCCAAGTTCAATTCCCAGCATCCCATATGGTCCCGCAAGCACCACCAGAAGTTTCCTGAGTGCAAAGCCAGGAGTAACCCCTGTGCATCGCCAGGTGTGACCCAGAAAGCCAAAAAAAAAAATGAAAAAAAGCTTTACCATTATCAAAGTTAATAAATACAATATAACTTTTATATAATGTTAGGATGTGTTTAATAATAAAATTTAATTTTAAATGTATACTGTAAAAATCAATTTGTATAATAGCCAATAAGCTATATAATCTTTCCAATACAATGTTGTCATGCTTTTAATTGGAGGATACTCTTTAATCATATAAAGCAATTTTTTATTGATTCCTTGAACAGATTACAAAGAGTCTGTGAGCATTCTAGAGGTCATTATTTCCAAATTGCAAAGCATCAAGCAATGATTAGCAAGGTATAAGAGTGCTTGATAACACAATCAGGAATTTACATAATTCATTATGATCTCTTTATCCAGGAAGATATAATGATACCTTGCAGGAGAGACAAATTATAGAAAATTGTCGGCTCACAGCTTCATACATATTTAAAAGAAAGATTATTTTTTCTGATAAACTAGACTCTGCATTTCAAGGCTGTTGTGTAAAGTTATTTTGTCCCTGTTGTTCAACAGACTATAATATACAACTTAATCTTCTTCTATGTGCCCATATATAAAAATATCTTTAAAATATTTAATATAATGCATATATTTATATGTGTAATAGTAATATTTATAGTTCTAAAAAATCACTGGTCATTTTTACCTAAATAAAGTGCAATTTAAAAATAATTTTGTAGTTAATTGCATCTATTCATTCTAAAATTCCTTTAAATCTGCAATGAAAATGCAGTGATGATTTTAATAACACTGTTGAAGTTTAAACAATGGTATAAAAGGATGATCATTTGCATGTTAATTCCATCTATGACATTAGAAGTACTGCTATTTTAAGCCAGTTTTTCTACACTATTGCAATTTCAAATATGTAATAAAATTTAAATATGCAATTTAAATGTTATTAATAAAAATTTACATTTTAATATAATTCATGTTATACCAAAATTAATACAATATTAATTCTCATGGATATAGATTAAATAGCAAAAATGGATAAAGCATTTTCTAATTAATTAGTTTTTTTGTAAAGCCTGGAATAGTTTCTTACACATATATATTTATCTTGCCAATTTTTCAGAAAGTTTCTATGTCTTAAGATCATTTATAGTCTATCGTGGGTATATTAGATATATTTTTATTTCATGGATTGAAATAATTAAACATGTTAAAATGATGATCCTACCTAGAGCAATATCCAGATTTAAATTATCTCCTAACAGCATTTTAGTGATGTTCTTCAAGGAAATCAAACATTAATAAAATTTCATGGGACCACAGAAGACCCCAAATATAGTCAGAGAAATTCTGAGCAAAAAAAAATTGAAAGAATGTTGGCATCATTCCATCCAACTTCAAATTGTAAAACAATGTTATAGTAGTCTAATGTGATTTTCTATGAAATATAAAGATCAAGCTTAAAAAATTGAGAACACAGAAATAAATACTCACATACACTGGCAATTAATTTATGAATGTGGTTTCATCAACACAAAACAAAGACAATAATTTCTCTTCAGTAAATGGGGTTGAGAGTTGGAAGCTGCCTTATGGGCTATTGGAGAGGGCAGTTGGGATAGAGAACGGACCATTTAACAAAGACAATGATGTTTGGATGGAATGGTGTTAGAACATTGCATGACTGAAATCCGATCGCCGAAAGCTTTGTACCTGTATCTCATGAAGATTCAATTAAAAAAAGAACTAAAGAAAAAAAAACACTAGATTGGATCACTGTCACTCTCTAGATATAAGGCAACTCAAAATACACTCTAGACTATGATTTTAGACCCAAATTCATAAACTTCATTGAAGAAAATGTATGGAGAACATACTTTTGGAGGAAAAGTATGATATCTTCACAGATTTTACTCTAAGAATAAGGGAAGTAAAATAAATAAACACGTGGAACTAATAAAAATATAAACATTTCTGAATAGTTCATTAAGCTGTATGAATCATAAAAACATACAATTCAAAGTAAGAAATATATTCAAATCCACAGATTTTATAATAAATCAATATCTTTGACATATAGACTATTGACAAAACTCAAAATAGTAACAAAGCCCTAAATTATGGAGAGAAACTTGACCTAATAACGTCATTAGATGGTTAAGAGAAGTATGAAAAATTTTCATTATCAGTAATTACCATAAAATTATAAGCAAATTTACGCTGGTATATCACCTCTTCTCTGTGAAAAAGGCAAAAAAAGGCAAGAAACAAAACTATGGCTGGGATGTAAGGGAATCGGAGCACTCCTATTTTTGCACCTTTTATCTGTCTTCTATCCCTTGCTGGCCAGCTCTTTTTATATGTAATTTCTGGTTTTACTTTTTTATCTTTAAACTATTTTATTAAGGCACAGTGATTTGAAGTCATTCATATGTGAGTTTCAACCAAATAATTTTCAAATATCTATGCAATCAATTTCCCTCCAATGTCCACAAATTCCTTATCACCACCCAATCCCCGATTTCCTCCTTGGCAGGCACAGTTTTAAGCATGATTGTTGTAACTTAAATCTCATGCTTTCAGTATTGTTAGTTTCTGTTGTTCATTTATAGATAGATAGATAGATAGATAGATAGATAGATAGATAGGTATGATATATCTATGAAACTTGAAAAAAATCTCTATGTAAATCTCTTTATGGACATTTACTGTGACCAAGTTATAACATATGCAGAAGAACATGCTACATGCTATGGAGAAGAACGTATATTTTGTTTCTTCTTTGGCACTGATGTAAAGATTCTTGTACATGTCTATTAATCCCAGTTTTTCCAAATCTTTATTTAGTAGAGCACTAATATATTATATATATATATATATTATATATATATATTTTCCTTTGATCTGTCCAGGGATGACTGTGGGGTATTTTAAGTCCCTATACTATTCTGTCCCACCAATGTATGACATCAGCTCTATTTCATTTTTCATTTCATTTCATCATCCTGTTATTCGTCGATTGCCTCGAGCAGGCCCCAGTAACGTCTCTTTCATCCTAACCCTGAGATTATATTCAAGACTCTTTAGGAGAATGAGACCCATCATTGTTATTGGTACTTGGCATATTTGGTACGCCATGGGGAGTTTGCCAGACTCTGCCCTGTGGGCAGGCTACATTCGATAGTCTGCAAGTTTGTCCAAAGTAGGAATGAGATAATAAGATGTCATAAAAAGATGTCTTGATAAGATGTCGCGTGGCCACGAATGCATTCTCGGCCACGCAGTTCCGGGAGCTGGATTTTATAGTCTCTGAGCCTTGGTCGTTGATGGGATTACACGGCGCCAGGGGGCCAGGTGGTGGGTGTGACCCCCGCCTACTGGAATTTGGAGGATCTGGGTGGAAGATGCTCGACTCCAATCCGAGTAGGCTGGGAGATCTCGGCCCCGGAACCCGCGTGGATTTGTCCCTCTGCTAGTGCCTTCATGTGTGCGGAGAGTGGTCTCAGCATGGTGGTGGCTGGTCCTGGAGGTCTTTGGCTGCTGGAGCCCTGGTCGGGGCGGGGAGGAAAGCTCAACCCGCTCTCCTCCAAGGGGCCCCGGCGAGGAACAGCCAGGCGCGGAGGCAGAAGACTGCACTGTTAGCTCTATTATCAGTGACTTTCTGAAGCTTTCTACCATTCATTTGATCAAGTTATGTTAACAAGTGTCATTATCCTCTTTTATATTAACTCTTTATTATACAAAGCCCATCACTATCACTTATCACCTTACCTAGTTTTACCTCTAATTAGAGCCCGGCAAGCTACCGAGAGTATTCGATATGCCAGACACAGTAACAACAAAGTCTCCAATGGAGACGTTACTGGGCCCGCTCGAGCAAATCGACGATCAACGGGAGGGCCTTTACCTTACCTTACCTTATCTTGTAACTAATATGGTCATCCATGTTTCGTTTCAGTCAGCCATTTGCCTCTATTATTGTTCTCAATTCCAACAGCACTCAGAGAAATGTACAAGGTGTCCGGGACTAAACAGAGGCAACCACCTTGACTACTGTACATGTCCTTAACCCAGATCTATTTATTGTCTTATTCCTGACATAATACGATATCTCACCTACCAGCCTGTCTTTTTATTGGAGTTCAATCCTTTGATATTTAGAGAAATCATTGATCTAAATGAATTTGTTGTTATTTTTTCTTCTAGAACTTTCCATGTTTCTGCAGTTTGACATTTTTCTTTTGGATTTTCCTTCATTTTGTGGCTGATATTTTTATACTGGATTTACACTAAGTGATCAGTTCGCATTGACCTCTTTTTGCTACTTTCTTTTAAGTAGCTTTGAGCTTACTTCATAGTTTAATATGATGTTCAAAGCTTTTTTCTCCTTTTAAGTTTGATTATTTTAAGTTCATTATTCTTTGTGTCACAAGGGGTTAAGAGTAAAGTTCCAAGCCCAAGCTGGCCTGAGCAGTGATTCAGAGTTTAGGATCATAGGATTTGTGTCTCGATGTTTATGGGGACATGAATAGACGTTGGGGATTTGTGGTCATAACTGTCCTCTAGAAGCTTGTAGCATTGAAATCTAGACAGCCTGGGCTGTGGCACAGTGTTTCTTAAGGTTGTAGTCTGGCAACTGATGTGCTGTCATAGTCTGGGTGTCAGCAGCAACCAGAGATTGTGTTTTTAAGTACCCAGTCAGTGCTCTTCAGTGATTGGTCTTCTTACCTACTGATATCTATCTTTGTCAATTCTTGACTAGAATCGTAGATATAAACTTCAGCATTTGAGGTAGCAATCTATGGTATGATGCTGCTAATGTTTGAATAAGCCTGAATGACCAAATTTGAGCAGGCCAGTGGGCTTTTGTTACTGCTAGAAGTTCTTCTGGGCACTACATCTAAATGGGTCTGCAGGTTGACTGAGGGTACAGTTACTATTATTGGTCTGTGCTTGTGATTTGTCTGTGTTGTTTGGAAAGATCCGCTGTGTTTGCTTCTGTACTGTTTTTCTAATGACCATGATTGTTTTTCATCAATTTAAAAGAATCTGTATAATGACAGTCAAAGAATTAGGACTTACAAATGTTCAAGGATAGCTATGAGCCAAATTCACTTAACCTTAAGAAACTTCACTTCAAATCAGAAGTGGCACTAAAGCCCCAATTGTGGATGATTCTCCTGGCAGAACAGAAATTCCTGTCATAATAGCTTATAAGGTTCATTTTATTTCTTCTATATTCCAAGGATATAGGTGCTTATATCTTTGCTGGTTGTCAATGCTTAGTGGGGAACCAGAGAACTAGGCTAAGTCTGAGTTAGTGAATTTGGCTAAGTACCCAGAGATTTAGTGAACTCAATTGACTTTGCTTATGGAGAAGCGGTTGGGTTGGTTGGGGCCATTGGCAAGTTTGCTTGTGTACTCTTGGACTAGGTGATGAAGTAGTGTAACTTTGAGCTCATAAATACAAGAGTTTGAATCTCTGAGCTGAGCTGAGTTATGTCAGCAAGTTTGACTGTGTGTGTGTATGTGTGTGTGTGTGTGTGTGTGTGTGTGTGTGTGTGTGTGAATTCAAGAGCTGGGCAGCAAGAGAGACTAGTTTGTCTAAACTGTTTGTGTCAGTTTTTAAGAAACAGTGTTGCTTAGCTTCTGCTCCATGTAGCTGTGATCATGTTGAGAATGGCAACAGTTGATTTCCCACTATGACAGATACAAGCCACATTGCCAAAGACACACATCCAGCAGCTCTATGTTAATCCTCCTTCCCTTGATCACTCCTCAGTGGCACCCATGTGCTTTGACCTTATTTATCTACTTAGTGTGGAATTTCCTTCAATTCATTTATATCCTCACACCACCACTGCATGGGTCTTTCAATCTCTCACTTACTCTCTAAAGTCATCAGGACTCTTTTCTGTTTTATACATTTTTTTAATCTCTCCTCTACTCGATTCTCCCCATCGTCCAATCACTTCTCCAGATGGGTGTCCAGATCCAGTTGTCTAGACCCTGCAGGAACTCAGGACATACACTTAGCCTATTCCTCCAGGAAAATGTAGTGAGAGATAATGTTTGTGGATATCCTTCATTCGGTCATTGTGATCCCTCTGCTATACACGTTATAAAAGTAAAGTATTGAATTAAAAATTATGCCTAAAGGTATTCAGGAAGAATATATTGATATATACCAGCTGAAAATAAAGCAATAAAGCAATAATTATATATATGTTCATTAAGTAGTTAGGCCATACTTTTATTAACTAAACAAGCATTGCTTATGTGACTGGATTTTTGCTTACTCCAGGTCATAAAATAGTTAAAGAAATTTAAAGAGATTAAAAAGATGAATTATAACCAAGGGATTGGCTTGGATACACAGTCATATGTTTCTTCTTGTCTTTTAGTCTTGGTTAATGTCAGGGAGTGTGATGTAGGCTCAGGAATATGTGGTAAATGATTTATATATTTGGTGCACATGTTTTCTTTTTATCAGCTGCTCTCCCCATCACTGGCAATTCTTAGAAATTTCCATAGCACTTCTCATAGGCAGGCCCGTGGACATCACAGAAGACATTACATAACTAAGTGTATATAAACTAAATGAATCAGATTGTGGTAGAATTCATTCCCAGGACTAATAAGTATAATGAATGGGCAAGGAGTTTGAGGGAACTAGAAGGGGGAACCGAATATATATAATATATGAATGTGAATATAATGTTTAATATTATATAAATATGATATATAAATATTATATATTATAATATGCTATGGCTATAATTAGGTTATTTATAATGTAATAAAATTATGTTATACAACATATAATTTGCATTATGAATATAATGATATAATAATATATGGATGTTAAATATGTAAATGCATAAAGGTAAAGGTAAAGGTAAAGGCCCTCCTGTTGATCGTCGATTTGCTCAAGCGGGCCCAGTAACGTCTCCATTGGAGACTTTGTTGTTACTGTGCTTGGCATATCGAATACTCTCGGTAGCTTGCCGGGCTCTCCGTAAATGCCTATTTATATAAATATATAAATATAAATAATATATATGTATAAATCTGGATTGTTTTAGTGACAATGCTGGTAGGTACTAAATTCTTACCTGTCTAACCTCACATGTCTCAGAGTTGACAAGAAAGGTTAAAAGTTATGAATAAGTTCTGCATACAAATGTAATTTAATAGCATCGTTTTGTAAAATAATTTTTTGTCACTTTGGTTGTGGTGACACTATTTTAAACCATGTTTACTTAATGATAATACAATTTTAAAGACATATTTAATAAAATCAGAAATACAGATTTTAGAATGATAAAGCTCCTTTAAGATAAACTCTATGATAGACTCAATCAAAAAAATTATGACAGTGTTATGCTGCCACCAGCAAGTCAACATGTATCTGTGTGGCAAGTATATCAGCAGTCTGATGGTGACTTCAGGGTTTCTGATACTCCAAAATTGCCACTGTGACTTTTGCTGGACCCTAACATTGGGACCAAGTTTCCCAAGAAATTAAACAGCAAAATTAGGTATCTAGGAGCCACGTGCACAAACCACCTGTGGCTTAGAGATGCAAGCTCACTCATTGGCCTTGTTTCAGAGGACCATAAATAACTCTCAAAAGAGATCAAAAGCCACAGTTAATCTTGGACTCATGTGTGGATGAACAGAGTGGGGTAAATTGGGGGAAGGCGTGTCACCTAGTGCCCATCCAAACAGAGCCCCAGGTAGCTACTTGCTCTCACAATCCAAAATCACCACATGCCCCCACTCAGACTCCACTGTATCAGGACAGATCTCATTGTGATCTTTTGAAAATCTGGGGGTATACAAGTTTTGTGCCTGAAATCTTGGGGTCAGGATGGGTTATCTTCCCCCATCTCCCTGTACTTTAGAAGCCTCAGGAGTCACATCCACACCCATTTAGAAAGCTACTCCAGCCTTACAGTCCTGATAAAATGCTGAATGCCCTGAACAAACACGATGACCTCTTGGTAACTGTATTGCAAACAATAATGCAAAATTAGAGAAAGGAGAGAGAGAGTAAGAAGGAAAGTGCCTCCCATAGATGGAGACTATGAGTGGGAGGTGGGGTGCTGGGGGATGGTCAGAGGAAGACAGAGAACATTGGTGGTAGGAAATGTATACTGGTGGAGGGATGGGTGCTGGATCATTGTATATGACTGAAACCCAAATATGAAATATTTGTAATGGTCTATCTCATGGATATTCAATTTAAAGAATTAAGAAAAACAGCCAAAACAAAGTAATGTAGAGTTGATGCCCACTTCAGTCAGCTTAATCAGTGGCTGAATAAATAGCAGTACTCCTACAGTAAAAAAAGACAAAAAAATAAATTTATGAAAAAAAGTAAATTTGCATTCATGTACAAAATCCATATAGGATCTGGACAGTAAAGAACTATAATTAGAATCCTCAGATATTCCCCATGGGAATTCTATGGGAATCATGTAATAACACTTTTAAAATCTCAGAGCTTTCCTGTGATTAGCTACTAAAAATTGGATAAAACTCTTGACCTCATTCTCAGATACTTGTTCATACATAGACACCCCTGGAGTATTAAAGATATATTTAGAAAAGAAATCTGTAATATAAAGATACATAATTGTGTGGGTCAGGGGGGAGACATTATTTGAATGTTTTGGCAGAAACTATTTCTGCCAAAGGTGCAGAGATAGACCAGTAGAATACTATCTATTAACATATTTATTCATCAATAGCTTTGTATATAATTCATATTTTAAACACATACAAATAAATTATGCACAGCATTATGCTAATGAGGGCTGGAGCAATAGAACAGAGGTAGGGCGTTTGCCTTAAGCGTGCTGGCCCGGCTGAGGCGGGTTCAATTCTTTTGGCCCTCTCGGAGAGCCTGGCAAGCTACCAAGAGTTATGTATTCAGTAAGCCAAACACAGTAATAACAAGTCTCACAATGGAGATGTTACTGGGCCCTCTTGAGCAAATTGATGAACAATGGGAGGACAGAGCTACAGTGCTATTATGCTAATGATTCTGAATTTTAGCTGTAATACATTAGAACTAAAAACAAAACAAGTATTGATAGTTTGATTAATATGCTTCATAGTACATTATCTTAGCTTCTATTTTCTGTAAACTATATGGCCCCAGTGGGCACTTGAAATGACAGTAGTCCTGTCTATAAATGCATGTTCTAGATAATAGTCTAAAATCACAAGTGAGTCTAAGTGCCTGATATAACTTCCTCAAGAGTCTTAACAAAAGCAATTTCACGTGAATCTCAGCTATTTTCCAAGGGCTTTCAAACAAAACACACCTCAATTTTACCCAAGTCTTGTTTTTGTTTATTTCAATCACTATCTATTATTAGCATGGAAAATTAAAAAAAAATATTCAACCAATTAACCAAATAAAGGTCTTTTCTCCCTGGTACACTGTGCCTGCAATCTGCTTGAACTATTGCAGCCCTTGGAGGCTTGCCATTCTTCTGCATGATCTGAAAATAAATCATTTCTCCATTTTATCTCCTCTTTTTGTTTGTACAAAGAGGTGCCGTCTTTCGAAACCCTTGTTGAGGATCAATGTAATAAATATCAATTAAATAGAATTGAATCAACATCTTAAACATAAACTGGGGTTAGGAGTAAAACAGAAAACTACAGTATCAGTAACAAATAAGTAAAATATATGGTAAGAAAACCAGACTATTATATCCCCAAAACAAATGAAATGAAACCAAATAAACTTTTCACTAATGAAGCATAACAAATATCCATTCCATTCCTGATAATTATGAAATATTACCAACATTAACTTCATTTAGAAGACATAAGTTATCAAATTTGATAAGGTTTTTAAATGGGTTAATTTATACAAAGTAAATCAGTTATAAATGTTAATGAAAACACACATAAAGAAGAAATTTTAGTTGTTTCTTATCCTAATTTATGCACTTAATGTTAGTAGAATATTTACCCACAATATTGGATACCATCCACAAGATGATCACAATATGGTGGCATATACAGTGATAGGGAACAAAAATCTTTTGACAAGAAAAATCTATTACTGAAAACAAATACATTTTGCTTCCCACATTTATATTCTCTTTGATTGGGAACATAAGGCAGAATAGAGGTATAAAAAATTATTTTTACTCTTACCATGATTAAGATAAAATTATCACTGCACTGTGTCTGCGTCATATTATGACTATTTTCATCTGCTCTGGATATACTTACAATAAGGTTTTTCAAAAAGGACCCCCACTGTCAAGTATTAGTGTCTAAAAAGAAAGAAAAAAATGAACTTGATAATCACATAAATCTTCTGTGCTCACTTTGACACCTTTATCGCTAGCATAGCAAACTTTTAACCCCAAATTTTCTTCCTTTCACAATAGGGACTTTTCCTTAACCTGCATGAACATCAGAATATCTCTTGACCAATACCTCACAACATATTCACTGTAACAGAATTAGTATAGCAATTCTATTCTTGCTCCACTTCTGAAATCTTTACAGCAATTCTGAAATTGCCATGCAAGGCAAAAAACAAAACAAACAACAACAACAACCAAAATGAAAACAAGTGGAGCCTTCATTTTTATTATGGACTAGAGTATCCCTGGAGTTCACTTTCCCTGGTAATGAATATTTCACCCTTTAATTCTCGAATAACCCAAAAAGTTTCTTCATACTTCAGCAGGCATTATGCACCTCTGAGCATGCCTATGTTCAACTCTTGACGGCACACTGCTTCTTTGTATAACAGTTCATGTCTGCACTAGCCTGTATCTTACCTTTGAATTCCTTTTTTTTTCGGGTCACACTCCACGATGTGCAGAGGTTACTTGTGACTTTGCATTCAGAAATCATTCCTGGCAGTGCTCGGTGAACCATATGGGATGCTGGGAATCAAACCAGGGTCTGCACATGCAAGGTAAATGCCCTACCCGCTGTACTATTGATCCAACCCCTGAATTACTTTCAATGTGAGATAAGAAACTGAAAAAATGGCCTTTACCAGAGACAGTCCAAGAAAATCTACACATAATTTGTGTTTTAGCCATATTCTTATTTCCCTGTATTTATTCTTATTTTGATATAAAATACTTGAACCTGTATCAAGTAAGTCTTATCACTGTACTATCTCTAAGGCCCCTCTCAATAATTTTTAATGTGAATCTTACACAAATAGGGATTGTTGAGCTATTATTTGGTTCAAGCGGAGAATCAAAACATAGGTTTTAAGTAGCAAGTTACATTTTTTTGTAGGGGAAACAAAAAAGACATTTAAATGCTATCTAGTTGATATGTAAAGATCAAAGTGTATTTTCTTTTTGAGTATCATCTGCCTTAGGACTGAAGTATATTAGAAGACTTAGGACTTAAATGCCCATCAGTCTTTGAGCAAAAGCCTCTCTAGTTTGCTTGGGGGTTACTATTCTTCTGTGCATAGTGTATCTACCATCAGATAAAAAAATGTATAAAACCCCCTTATCTATGTAACCTAATAATAGTTTATATCAGCTGTCTAGCACTTCACTTCTTAAACCATGAGATTGTGCAACTGAATATGTGGGTTGCAAAAAAATTGGCAAAGGAAAAGTTTTCATGCAACAATCAAAAATTATTTCAAAATTAACCTCTTAATGACTCTGAAGTATTTCTGGCAGTGCTTGCCAAGGTAGTTGTATTTTTGAGTGAAAAGACGTTGTGAGTGGAAAAAAGATGACCTAGAATGTTTTGGAAAGAAAAGAAAAGCATACATCCAAGGCCAAAGAGGTAGTATAAGTGCTAAGGCATTTGTTTTACATATAACTAATTTGATCCCTAGCAGCTCACAGTCCATGTGTCCTCCCAGTTACTGCCAGGAGTGACTCCGAGCACATACACCAGGAGAACCAGGAGTAATCCCTGAGAACTGTTGGGTGAGGCCCCACAAGGAACCAACCAAAAATGAAAAACCATATTTTTAAGTAAAAAAGCTAATAAATCTTGTCATTAAAATTCTTGAACAATTTAAGTGTCCTTTGTAGCATGTATTGCCTTTGTTATATGCCAAACCTTATGCTTAAATTCCACTCAGCTCGTTTTATATTTTAAATCATACTTGCATTTTCTCATTGTATTAAAAAACACTACATGCAAAAAAAAATTTCAACATCTTCAGCTAGTTTAACACATGTTTTACATGTTACACAAGTTTTGGCAAAGAAAATAATCTGTTATGCTTACAGAAGTAACAAAACGTGTCAAAGTGATATGATAAAATTATCACTGTCACTGTCACTGTCCTCCCATTGCTCATCGATTAGCTCGAGCGGGCCCAGTAACGTCTCCATTGTGACATTTGTTATTGTGTTTGGCATATCGAATACATCACAGGTAGTTTGCCAGACTTTGCCGTGTGGGCGAGTTACTCTCTGTAGCTTGCCGGGCTCTCTGAGAGGGGCGGAAGAATCGAACCCCTCTTGGCTGCGTGCAAGGCAAATGCCCTACCTGCTGTGCTATCGCTCTAGCCACAATAAAATTATACATGATTTAATTTCTAATAGAAAGAAAATAGGAAACTATTTATAGTATATATACACATATATCTCAAAACAGGAAACTATTATAGTATATATACACATATATCTCAAATGCCAAAAACTGAAGAAATATTTTCTAAAATATGAAATACAGTAATGACTAACAATTCAGTATTTTCAATTAACATTTTATTATTCGATGAGCTAAACATTCTTAGACTAAATATTAATATTAAGTTTATTATGAGAATTGTATATTCAATAAACTTGGTTTTGTTTTATTGAATTAAAATATTTTGGGAGACTGTCACTGTCCTCCCGTTGTTCATCAATTTGCTGGACCGGGCCCAGTAAATTCTCCATTGTGAGACTTGTTGTTACTGTGTTTGGCTTAAATAATACTCTCGGTAGCTTGCTGGGGTCTCTGAGAGGGCCGGAGGAATCGAATTTGGCTCGGCCAGGCCGGCCACATTCATGGCAAATACCCTACTGCAGACTACAAACACTTATTTCATATTTTGTAGGTGTACTTTCAGTCATATGCATTCCAGGGTAAATTAATAGTGATTATTGATTAAACCACCTCTTGATAACATAATGAGTTTCCATAAGTCCCTTTAACAGTCACATCTGACCTAGAAGAAAGGTTAAAAGTTCCTAAAATAACTTTCAAATAATTTCTGTCTTAATGTAATTGCTCCTGTAAACGTAATGCCCTACTAGTTTATTGATCACAATTATAATGTGCTTTTTATATTCCTGCACTGTTGACTACCCTTGATTGGTACATTAACTCATGCCATTTAAAGCTCATTTTCTTTTCCCTTAACTTGATACTAATATAATTTGACAAAGTTACGAGCTCTTCTTTAATATTCTTTCCTTCCAAATAAGATTACACTGCTAGTGCGTATTTAAGTGCAGGTCTTTCAGTATTATACAAATCTGGGTTCACATTTAAATTGGGCTATTTTTTGAGTGGTGTAAGTTGTGCACTCTAAATTGAGTTACATTTTACAGCAACTGATCACCTCATTTCAAATTGCTAATTAGAGTATATCCCCCCTTCATTTAAAGTACTGTCTGTATAATGCAATGAAGTTATGTTACTTGGTGCAAGCCATTGTGAATGAATCTAATAATTGACCCTCTCTTATGTTGCGAACCACCAGAATTTATGCATTTCGTCATCTGAGTAATATGATAGATCCTTTATATTGTAAGCAAGAGAAAATTAAGACCATATGTGCATTATACATAATTTTTCTTATCAGTTCCCACTTGTTTTTCTAACATTCAGTGTTTTCTTATCCACTGTCAAGTTAGTTTGATCCATGTTATACAATAAGAACCCACAGTTCATTAAATGGTTCACTAAAAGGAAAACATAGTATACATTTCTGATAATAGAATGAATAGTTCTAAGTTATTATTTTATAAATTTCATGCAAAAGAAACTTTAGATGATTGCTATAATTGTAAAGGTCAGATGCTGCTATAGGGTTGAAGAGATAACTCAAATGACTAAATGCATTATTTGCATAATGATACCCAGGTTTGACCCTAGCACTGTTTCGATGACCAAGCAGACCAGAAGTGGCACTTGAGCACCATTGGGTGTGACTCCCAGAACAGGCCAAACCAAACCCCTTCCCCAAGGCAAAATGAATAAATAAGCAAAATAAACAGAATAATATGTAAATAATAAATAAGGTATTATGTCCTTTATCTTTCTAACTAATAAAGTAATTAAAAATATTTACAAAAACTTGATTTCAGAATAGATCTATGGCTATATTCATTCATATGAACTTAAAAAAATATGAAAACAACATTTTCATCAATGGCAATTTAAGCATCAAATTTTAAGTAAATATCACTAAGTGCTAACCAGTTATTAATGATTATATTGAACAAGACCAGAAATCTGCGTGTCGTGTCTTAGGCTCTAAAAATAAAGAATGTGCCATGGCTTAAAACATTTTCTGTAATGCTCTTGCAGAAAGAAGCTGTCACCACTATTTAAACATAAAATTGCAATCAAGAATTTGCTTAAATTAGAAATGTAAATAACCATCTCCACGAATTTTAGTTTCCATCCTCTCATTTTTCTAACATTGTCACTTTTAAAAATATAATGTCCTTTGAATAAAGAACAAACCATGACACATTTGAGATAAATGGAAATAATTGTTTATAGACCCTTAAAATTTAAGTCATCAGAGTGAAGAGGACAGAGTGACAGTACAGCTGGTAGGGCATTTGCCTTGCAGATGGCCAACCAGGGTTTTATCCTTAGCAACATATATGGTCCTTCAAGCTCACCAGGAATATTCTCTAAGTGCAAAATTTAAGTCACAAACTTAATTAACTTTAATGCAGTCTCTGCCCCCGCGCCTCGGTGTTCCTTCCCGGAGTCCCTTGGAGGGGAGCGGGTTGAGCTTTCCTCCCCGCCCCGGCCAGGGCTACGGCAGCCGGAGACCTCCAGGACCAGCCACCACCATGCTGAGACCACTCTCCGCACACCTGAAGGTACTGGCAGAGGGACAAAGCCACGCGGGTTCCGGGGCCGAGACCTCCAAGCCTACTCGAATTGGAGTCGAGCATCTTCCACCCAGATCCTCCAAATTCCAGTAGGCGGGGGTCACACCCACCACCTGGCCCCCTGGCGCCGTGTAATCCCATCAGCGGCCAAGACTCAGAGACTATAAAATCCAGATCCCGGACGAGAGCAGTGCAGTCTCTGCCCCCGCGCCTCGGTGTTCCTTCCCGGAGTCCCTTGGAGGGGAGCGGGTTGAGCTTTCCTCCCCACCCCGGCCAGGGCTACGGCAGCCGGAGACCTCCAGGACCAGCCACCACCATGCTGAGACCACTCTCCGCACACCTGAAGGTACTGGCAGAGGGACAAAGCCACGCGGGTTCCGGGGCCGAGACCTCCAAGCCTACTCGAATTGGAGTCGAGCATCTTCCACCCAGATCCTCCAAATTCCAGTAGGCGGGGGTCACACCCACCACCTGGCCCCCTGGCGCCGTGTAATCCCATCAACGACCAAGGCTCAGAGACTATAAAATCCAGCTCCCGGAACTGCGTGGCCGAGAATGCATTCGTGGCCACGCGACATCTTATCAAGACATCTTTTTATGACATCTTATTATCTCATTCCTACTTTGGACAAACTTGCAGGCTGTCGAATGTAGCCTGCCCACACGGCAGAGTCTGGCAAACTCCCCGTGGCCTACCAAATATGCCAAATACCAGTAACAATGATGGGTCTCATTCTCCTAAAGAGCCCTGAATATAATCTCAGGGCTAGGATGAAAGAGACGTTACTGGGGCCTGCTCGAGGCAATCGACGATTAACAGGATGATGAAATGATGAAAAATGATGAAATGAGGATATAATCACAAATGTGCTAAAATACCTTTAGTGCATATCTGTTCAGTCAGATATATGTAACCTCATTGTCAGTTCAAATTCTCAAGATTCGCAGGATACTGCCACACACATGAACATTATTATACACAGGACTGACAATTGATAATTCATCAAACATTGTTGAAAGGTTAGGAGATATATAGTGCACTGTTACTTGACATGTTTCAAAACATTTTTAAAGAGTTAAAATTGTTTGATAGAAGAATTCCCAGGAAAAGTTTAAATTTACAAGCAATTTTCAAACCTCCGCTCAAATCATTGATCAACCAAAACAATATACATGCGTAAATCTAGCATCATTGGAAAAGAGAAATACATTCCTCCCATGAAGATTCTGGATGGGAAAACTCATTCCTCATTCGATGAGCAATGAATGAGGTTCGTGCAAAGGTGATTTGAACCTCATACTGTTTCGCAGAGGACAAAGTCATCAAAGTACTGTGAAGAAGCTCATGAGAATATACTCAGAATTCTAATGAAAACCAAAATGCCAGTTGGTTAAGAACAAAAGTCAACATATTTAGTAATTATTTACTGTGTCTTAGTTTACACTGAATGGGAATCTGTAAAGATAAAGTGATTGGTTGAATAATTATGTTCTTTATAAGCTCTGGCTTATAGATTATCTCTGTAAACAGTAGCTTAATAGAGTAATTGCTAACAATTTGAATTAACTCCATCCCAATTAAATATTAATAAAAAATATAGATAGATAGATAGATAGATAGATAGATAGATAAATGGATAGATTCCATTTTTCTCTGTGGGGTAAGGATTGGCTAGGACTGGTTCAGCGATGGCTGGTGCAGTGAGGTCAGGGTCTCTCCTGGAAATTATCTACAAACTGGACAGTGTTTTAAAGTAAGGGACTAATGATTTAGTATTGTTCAGATGTCTACAGTATTAAAGACTACCAGAGCTGCAAAATATAGAGTACACTAATTGTCTATTAATATAGAACATATTTTAAATATGCATTTTATTAATGTCATAAGAAATCATTGTTGTAATACATATAATTTGTGTAATTTCCTAATGATTATAATGTCCATTCATGCTTTTTTATATTTTTACTAATAGAAATAAGTGTTCTTTTAGACATAGTTACATATTTAAGCAAGGATACATAAAGGAACATTTTTAATAATACTCAAAAATGATTTTAACTTATAAGTTATAAACATTTTTCTAGATTTTTATACTTCTCTTGAAAAATTTTAGTTTTATCTTCAACATCATTTGGTATTATTAAAATTGTTTATAATACTTTAGTAACACACCACTTTAAAATTTTTCATACTATGGTATGCTTTGTATTGGTCATTTAGATTCTATTTGAGGGCTATACTTTATCTTTGTTTCTTATCTAACTTACTTGCTTTTATTTTCTTCTTTCATAGTATATATTTAGGTAGTGTTGCTATCATTGCTTGGAGTACTTAACATCTTGGTATGTCATTAGTCTTTTAGTCTTTTAGCAATGCTTATCATATATTTTAATTTTAATATTTACTGAATTGTATAGAGTTTATTTCAGTGTCTTGTTAAATTATTTTCTTGAATAGTCACAAGAATTGCAAGTTGGTTTTATGTTTACGACATTTCAAAACTATGCTTGGCTTTAAATAAGATATGCTTGTGTATGCATCAAATAAAAATAATTTAGAGTTAGAATATATTAAACAACACCCTAACATGTTATTTAACATGCACACTCAAGTGGTTGGGAAATATAACTTCTCTCTTTTCTACCTTTAAAAGCTATAAGTTAGAAATATACTAATAAGTAACATATATATTATTTGTGTATTTAGTAAGTATAGAAAAAATGTGCTCACTTAATATGTTACTGGTACATGAAACAACAAATCATGGACTATTCCTATGTAAATTAAATTTTCCAACCTTTCACAACTCACTGGGATTATTTTATGTAACAAAATAATTGAAATAAATATATGCATTATTATAAAAGTGTATAATCTATTCCATGGTTATATTTTATTATTGAATCAATAACTTATTTATAATTATAATTGTGCAATATAGAAAGTCTGATTCTTTATACAATGAGTCATCTCACATAACAATCATTCTACAGAGAACAACAGAAATATAAAGAGTATTATATATTTTTAAATGTAATACATTTTAAATGTATTACATGTATTTTTATGTTTATATATATTTTTTTCTAGTTAAATTGTTATATATTGCAAGTCTTGGGTATTTACAACCAGAAACACATTTAAAAGTTTGCATGTGTTTTTGAGAAGAACGGATCAGTCATTATGATTCTGCCTTTATTTATTTATTTATTTATTTTTATATATTGAATCACTGTGGGACAAAGTTACAAAGCTTTCAGGTTTAAGTCTCGGTCATGCAATGGTCAAACACCTTTCCCTTTACCAGTATATATTTTTCGCCACCAAAAACCCCAATATACCCCCCTCCCAACCCTCCCAATGCCTGTGAGGCAGATGAATTCTACTTAATTCTTTATCTACTTTGATTACATTCATTATTTTGATAAAAGATGCACCACTATTGTTTAGAGTTTATGCCCACAATGCTGAAAAGGCATTGTGAAATAATTTATTTTCCACAGCTGGTTATGAGAACCATCTGATGACACGTGTTCGCTATTGCGGCTGTGTGATTTTGGATTTCTGCTATTTTACTTATTAAGTCTGGAGGCATTTCTGCCAAGAGCCAGATAATTATGAAATTGCTTTCTGTGGCTCTAGAGCCATGGCCATGCCGGATAGCTGCTCATGGGGGCAACTTGTGACCTCGGTAGGACGTGAAGGATAAGCCGGGAACGCCCCCCCTTCCCGTGAGGTTTCAGTTGCCCCATCACTGCCGGCTCATACCTGGCTTTTCAAAAAGCTCCAAGGCAGCTGCCGTCTTGCTGCCCAGAGGGAAGAGGCGGAAGAGAGTGACACCCATTCCTTCCTGGGGAGGCATGGTACCGTGGATTAACGCATAGTCCATTCACTTTTCTGCCGCAAGCTGCCAGGCTCTGCATTAAGTCCTTGTGCCTCTGGAGCCATGGTCATGCTGGAGAGCCACTCCTGATTCTCTAAATCCTGAGCAAGTGCCTGACAGATTTAGGTCTGATGAAAGTCCGCTCGGAGGCCATGCACTCATGTTTATATATTTTTATATGTAATAAAACATATAAAGAAATTCAAGGGCACCAAGTAAATATAAACTAAAAGTTTATGACCAATGTAGAAACATTGAGGTAAGCTAATATTCCTGTGTGAGCTATTTGTCAATATGCACATGAAATGGAATACAACTAAGAACTCAGAATTGTTCTTTAAGATTACTATGTTGTTTAAGGTGTTATTACTTTAATATCTTGCTTAACAAGTCAGCACTCGAGTTTAGATTTAGATGTATTTCCCAGATGTACAAACCAAAAGAAATTAATCAGATATTTACAAATGCAATCCTATCCTTAAAATGTTTCACTCCTGATTCATAGCTGTGCTGTGCTTCTAAATTTTTAGTAGAATCAAAATAGTCACTGAAGAAAGATTATCCAACAGGAACAGAATGCATATTCTTCCTCTTTTCTATTTTGAAAATAGGGAAAACAGGACTAGGTAATCCACATGAGTCAGGGGAGTCTGCTTATATTCTTAAGGCAGCAAGGCATGCGATTTATAAGGTTTCAATCTGTACTGTACCATCAGCACTGCTGGGATCGACCCTGGTGTCATAGGAGGACTTCTGGAAAGACATTGGGGAGACCCAGTAATATGAGCAACACCACATGATTAGACACTCACATTAAATCCCCAGGCTGGTAGTTAGAGTCTGGCTGTGAGTGGCCTCTTGGATGCATAAACATGACTTCAGAGGCTGTCTAAAACAAAAAGTGGCAAAAATATTCCACTAATATAAATTCAGTAGAATGAATGCATACTTTGTGGCAAAATATTTAAATGACTTAAAAATGGCAATGAAAACAAACGGAGGCTATTTTGCTAAAGCTAAAGAATGAAGTGATATTTAGCTTAAAATCATTCACCCAAAGCAAATAAACAATATATGTCTCATATGTCTCAAAGTATATACCCATATGTTAACAATATAAAGAGAAACAATTTGAACTTCAGGATGCGAATTTTCTTGAGAGTGTGAAGTAAAATTAAAGTTGCTTGAAATAGCTGAACAGGTTTTGAAATATATGAGACATATTCTATTTGTAAAATTGATTTTGATACCTTAATATTTATTTATCAATATTCACTGTCACTGTCACTGTCCTCCCATTGTTCATTGATCAGCTCAAGAGGGCCCAGTAACGTCTCCATTGTGACAACTGTTACTGTGTTTGGCATATCAAATACATCACGGGTAGTTTGCCAGTCTTTGCCGTGTGGGCAAGATACTCTTGGTAGTTTTCCGGGTTCTCCAAGAGGAACGAAGGAATCGAACTTGGGTGGGCCATGTTGTCCGCTTGCAAGGCAAATGCCCTACCACTGTGCTATCGCTCCAGCCCTTATCAATATTAGTATACTAGAAATATATTTGAGTTTATATATTGTTTCATAATATTAACAGTTTTAAGTACTTCTTCATATTTTATGAACAAATAATTTTTCAAAAATGTAGGTATCACCTTCATTTTATAAAACAACATAAAACTGTTATGTTTTTAGTTATTCAATTACAGTAAACTTAAACTATATCATTTGTTCTTATATTGAAAATTTAGAAGAATTTTTTAACACTAAAGATGTTGAAACTCTAGAAATATATTTTATATGCTTTTTATATGCACTATTAACATTATAAAATGATAAAAAATTCAGACTATATTTATTTTACTGGTATAATGTTGATTTACAGAGCTATATGTAGTGTAAAAATACAGCTTAACAACTATACAAAACATGTTGCACAATGTGTACACTTAAGGTTTACCAATATGTCTTTCCCAAGAAATTGGATCCCCTCTTCCCATCATCAACTTTTCTTCCTCTTTAATTCTGGTCAACTTAGTTCTGTTGTTTGAGTACAAGGATTGATTTGTTTTTATTTAATTTTGTCTGCTCCCTTGATTTGCTTTTCTATATCTCACCTATGAGTGAAATCAATAGGTCATCTGACATTTGTTCAGGCACTATCTCGAATTCCAAAAAAGCAATTGAACTTTGGACATATGGAGAACTTATTATTTTTGTTATTTTGGCCAATATCCAGTTCTGTTTGGCAATAGGGAAGGGGATACACGTGTTGATCAGTGGCTAATAAAATTATTTACCCCAAGAATAAATCACAAGAAATATAATTATCTCTCAACCTGCAGGGGCTACTTTTAACTATGCTTTCTACATATTATTGTGCATTGATGTGTTTATGTGCCTGACTTCCAAGAATATAAATAAATGAAATGAAACACCCTTGACCTCCTAAGTCTTATGTTCTAAATCTAATTTTAGTTCTATCAGAATAAGAAAATACAGTATGCTACACTGTGCATATAGGTGTGTGATGTTATTTTAAAAGTATAAATCAATGAATAGGTGAAATATTTGAGGAGGCTTCATTAAGGAATGGTAGAAAACCAATTACATGTGACAGTTTAAAGTACATATGAGTATATCAATGCATATTCTAAAACAAGAAGAGAAAATAATTTAATAAATAGTTTTACTTTGCATTTTTCCCTTTGGTTCAGGCATATATATTCCTCATATGAAACTGGTTTGAGAATTACAAAGTTGTATGGATTCAGGTCCAGCTAACTTGTACAGTAAATGAGGGCATGCAGTTATGATTCCCCAATAGCAAATGTGGCATTAAGCAAAGCAGCATGTTTAGCAGAGTACTTCTATTTACTGCACCTGGCAGCAACCATTAATGCCCAAGCTAACATAGGCAGAGTCCTCTGGTGTGACAGGCAGGATTTGGCAAGGACTATGGAACTGAGTTTGAGTGGAAGTAGACTGTAGCAAAAGTTCCATAATCCAGAGGTATCAGTTCCTGGAGGCCCTCAGCTATCCTTGGGTCTCACACAGAACTACAAGTAGCTCAGATCCTGTTTCTCAGTGTTTGGGAATATGGGGGACTTAAAAACAAACAAACAAAAGTTGTGGAAAAGACTGACTCCATTCCCTTGAGAAAAATAACAAATTGTTTCTCTTTGATCTTGGCATCCAGAATGAAAACATTCATTTGACAGAAAGACAAAACAGAAAACCTGAATCAATCAATAAAGAATGTGAAAGCATGAATGTAGCTAACCATGTTAAAGGATGCAGCTAACCATTTTCTTATTCATTTTTACCTGCACCTGTCAATTGATTTATTGTCTTATTGCTATTTAACTATTTAATTATTTGTTTAATGATCACATTTTTTGTCCAACTACTTAACTCTTTAACCACTTAACCATTTCACTCTTCGTTTATTAACCACTCAACCACTTGACTCTTTAGCTACTTACTTTTTAGTTATTTGACTATTTTATTTTTGGTTTCTGTGATAATCAATGGATTGTTTTGTCAAAACTGCCTTTTGACTTCTGTAAATTTGCTCACTTGCTTAGTGAAATTGCAAGAAGTGGTTTGACCCTTTGAAAAGTCCTTGCATTTCACATTCAGGGCTGCCTTTCATTCTCTCTCATCTCTCTTGAGAGAGCAGTTGCTGACCAGCTAATAAAGGTTCTTTGATTTCAGACAAAAATTCTAACTTTGTGGAGCATTTTGGGTGTGTCTAGCCTGTAACAAGATTGGGATCTCACAGTATTTTATAGAATGTGTGCTCTGGGGCTGGATAGAGGACAGCAGGCTATGCGGGTCCTGATGACTATAAAGCTTTATGTAGTTTGCAGATCACTCTCTGACTCCAGCCAATCAAATAGACTGAGGGCTTGGAGGAACTGGAGTTTTTAGCTGAGTGTAAAGCAGTGGTCTCCTAATCACCTGTTTGCTGTTCAGCACTGGATTTGGAAAAGTAGAACTTACCTCAGAAATTGGCGGTTAGGATGGTGCCTTCCTCCATGGATTTCTGAGGTGAAATCCATGAGGCTTCTGAGGTAAAACTTGCCCCTCATCCAGGTCCCTTAATGCTTTACACTGTATAATTTCTTATCTCTTGTCCCAGCCCTGTAAGTTCAGAATTGTAGGGCTGAGGTATGTAACTTTTGGAATCAAGTTTCTCCTTCCCAGGGGAATCTTGTTCTATGTGTTAGGATCTTACTGATTCCTTCCAAACTGTTAATCCCTGGGCATATCCTTCCCCTTCTTCCTACTGTGGGACAGACTGCCCACCTGAGCTGTGAATTCTTGGTGGCCGCCACCTTCGGCACTGAAGTCTCTCCTGGGAAGTGTTGCAGGCAGGACAATAGGAGCTTGTTAAAGTGTGTTCAGAAATAACAACAATAACAAAAACAAAATAACAGGCGTCTGAAAGTTAAACCATCCCAAAGCCAGGGAGGCTTTGGAACAAAAGACCCTTTTGAGGAGCCCAGGAAACCAGTGAAATACAATATTCTGACACATACCAGAAGCTGGCCAGAAGCCCTAGGAGCAGTGGCCGTATAAAGAATATCAAAAGAAGAGCAAGAGTGCCCCTTGGTAATCACACTAACAAATGGGGGAGGGAGGGCATTTAGGGGAAATTGTCTAAAATAATAAATTACTTCCCTACACACACACACACACACACACACACACACGCACGCACGCACGCACACACATACACCCACACGTCACCCCATCTTCCTCTGCTGAGTTGTGCACTTTCATACTTTAAGGCCCATTTCATCATTCTGGTGATGGCCGCACAGTCACACTTGGGGAAAGGATTCTGCATCTCAATGTCTTTTTCGGCTAGCTGAGATGGGTCTACTGTGTGAAAGGCTCCCATGCTTTCCACCTGGGCTAGCTTTTAGACACAGACTTTCCTTGCCTGCACAGAGCAATTCCTGACTCTGCCTGAATCCTCAGCACTCAAAAAATTGGTGGTCTTGAATGTTTCCCAGCCTTACCAAGCAGGAAACCTTCACAGGAAGATTGATCACTGGGGCTGAGGGTAGAGAATTTCTGCACCAATCAGGGCATCATCACAGATTTTCATCAATCCCTGATGTCCTAGGCACTTCCTGGTGACTGGGATGGGTAGAGAGGCCCTCCCGTTGATCGTCGATTTGCTCGAGTGGGCCCAGTAACGTCTCCATTGGAGACTTCGTTGTTACTATGTCTGGCATATTGAATACTCTCGGTAGAGAGAGACTGTAAATAATGTTCTTGAGGCTTCTGCCTCACTCTTCCTCACTTCACTGAATGCACCCAGAAAAATGTACACTTCTACTGCTTGGCTTGATTCTATCACCAGCAGTGGGACTACACCTGAGCTCCCATGGGCCCTCTTCAGCAGGGTTTCAGACAGGGTGTGAGAGCCAATTTGAGATACGATACCAAACCAGCAGCAAGAATACCGGGATGGCCATCCAGTGTTGCTGGGCCTCAGAGCAATAGTTGCTTCAGTGAGTAGCAGGTTTGCTCAGGAAGTAGCTTTAATAGCTAGAGAGTAAATGGTACCCGTGAAGTTATGGAAGCACGAGCAAGTGAGGTGAAGGGTGAGGGATGTTAATAGACTGTCCTGCCAGGAAGGGCCAAGTCAGGCACTGGTGCTGATTTACAGTAGCAAAAATCTTCACTGAGTTCTAGGACAACCTGCAAGTTCCTTCCCTTTGTTACCACCAGGTGATCACTAGGCCAAGTCTAGCTCATTATACAAGATTAATCACACCCACACGTGCCAGGGCCATTGGTGGTTACCATGGGAATCTATCAAAGTGGCTTCATGCTGCCAAGAACTCAGACCCCACGTTTCCGACTCATTTGGGAAAGGGACAGGAGAATCAGGAATGGTCGGTGGTCTTAAGCTCCAGAGAGACAGAGCAAAGATCGTCTCTGGGCTCTGGTTTGCATTCCCAGCACTCGTGAGACTGTCTTTGCAGCTTATCTTTTATTTTTTTTTATTTTTTATTTTTTATTGTAGTTCACAATATTTGATTACATTTAATATTCAAACACCAATTCCATCACCATTACACCTCCCTGCCACCATATTACTTCACTTCAACCATAGCTGAATGCGTAGCTCCTTTGCCTCTTCAATAAATGCTCATTTAAGTATTCTGTAATCTCTTTGAAATTTTTTCTTGAGGTAGCTGAACAAAAATATGAAGGGAAATTAAACCTCACGTTCTGGCCCTCTCACACTTTATCAAAAGAAATGAAGAATGAAAATAAGCTTAGGTAATGAGTCTTGTTTCATTTTATTTAGTATTTGATATGCCAAAAACAGTAACAACAAGTCTCACAATTTGTTGTGAGATGTTACTTGTGCCCGCTGAAACAAATCAGTGAAAAATGGGAGGACAGTGCTACAGTGCTACTTTATTTCATTTCATCTATTTATATTTTTGAGGAAAAGGTAAACACAAAAATAAGCAAACACTGCCCCCCTGTTGTTCATCGATTTGCTCAAGCAGGCCCAGCAACGTCTCCATTTTGAGAATTGTTACTGTGTTTGGCATATTGAATACATCACGGATAGCTTGCCAGGCTTTGCCATGCAGGTGAGATATTCTCAGAAGCTTGCCGCGCTCTCCGAGAGGGGCGGAGGAATTGAACCCGGCTTGGCAGGGCTGGCTGTGAGGAAGGCAAATGCCCTACCTCTGTGCTATCGCTCCAGCCCTGAGGAAAAGGTAAAGCAGGAGAAATAATTTAATATTATATTTGGATAATGGTTGTTGTCTCTGGGCTTTGAGGTGGTCCCAATTATCTAGTGTCTGACCCAAGTAGTTTACATCAGAGAAAAGTTGGTTTAGTGGTGTTTCAGATTATGATCTCTGATTGGCAGGAGAGATAAAAGCAAGTTTTACTGTTAAGCTTATTAAGTAATGGATGATAGTCAAGTTTGAAACTTAAGGAACACTATTAAAACAGAAGGCTTCTGCAAACTTAGATGCTCTGCTTTGATTCAACTTTTCTTTGTCCCTCTACTTTCACTTCACACTTTTTAATAGAGACTCAATGATGAAACATTCTGTGACAAGAGTCTAGCTTGTCTTACTGGAAATAAAAAGCTAGGTTTTGTGTTTGTTTTTTATTATCTCCAAAACTTTGATGAACTGTTGAAGGCATGTTAACAGTTAATTATGGCCGAATACATATAAACTTTATTTTTTCCATCAGAGGAATTTACTGCAATAATAATTTGGGAATAAAAGTCTAGAACTTTCTAAAACAAATTAGTGAGGGAGCAGAAGACTGAAGAATAGTTGTCATGAGAATTTTGAGTCAGAATATAGAAACATGTAGTTGTGTGACTCCAGAAGAAGTTGAAATCTGGGCTAAAAGAAGTGTGAATCCATGAGAAGCTAGGCAGCTTGCCCAGCAGACATTACTGCAACAACTACAGACTAGAGTTCAGAATGTGGAGGCACCATGTCCTTAATTTAACTTCAAACTTAGACTAAATCCAATTAGTTTAATACTTGCAAAAATAAATATTATATCTATTTTTGAATTTACTTTTTATTGTACACCCACATATGTGTATATTTGTTTTGTTTTAGGGTGAAACCTGACAGTGCTCAAAGCTTACTCCTGGCTCTGTGCTCAGGACACACTGCTGGTTATCTCAGGGAACAATATGGTGGTGCTGAGAATATGAACTAAGGATGGTTAAGGGCAAGACATACACTTACTACACAAAGCTTCCTACCCAACCCCATAGATTTTAATTTTTATCATTTAATTTTTTATTTTTTTTAATTTTTTTGCTTTTGGGTCACACCCAGCGATGCACAGGGGTTACTTCTGGCTCGTTCACTCAGGAATTACTCCTGGCGGTTCTCGGGAGACCACATGGGATGCTGGGAATCAAACCCTGGTTGGCCACATGCAAGGCAAATGCCCTAACTCGCTGTGCTATCACTGCAGCCCACCCCCATAGATTTTTAAATGATTGCTTACATACCAGGAATCCAAGTAAAGGTAAATATGGAAACAAACCTAGCAGAATATTTTGTTCTTTACTTTTAGTTTAGGTGACACACCCAGCTGTACGCAGTGTTTATACAGGCTCTGTGCTCATAGATTGCTTCTGGTGGGCTTGAGGGGGGTGGCAACTTGGGTAACAGAGATCAAACCCAGGTCAAATTTATACAGGGCAAGTAACTTTTGCATTGTGCTATCTCTCTGGCCAGCGTCTCTCCAAGCCCCTAGAATTTCCAAAGTTCATCTTACATGCAGTTAGCAAGTTCTATATGTTGCAAATTAATGGATAAAAATAAATATCAGAGAAAAAGTGACACAACAGATCCATTTTTTTTCTTTCTGTTAGATGAGGGTGTAACTCAGCAGTACAACACTTGTCTTGCATGTGTGAGGCCTACAGTTCTATCGCCAATACATACATATACATAACTACAAACACAAATATGATTTATAACCATTTTTTCTTCTCATATTGATGTCGGTGGCTCCACTGGTGGCTCGTGTGCAGTGGGGAGGAGAAAGACAGTCACTTTCTTCCAATCCGCCTCTGCCACCCAGGATCCAGGTTTACTGGGTTCTTGTCTTGCGTCATAAAAAGGAATTTCAGGAGTAGATAGGCAGTGAAATTACAGTTTTTATTTAGAAGTTTTGAAGGGAAGGAGGGATAGAAAATGAGAGAGAAAGTGAAGAGTAACATGCTCAAGAGAGAACCTGGGCTTCTCCAAGGGTAGAGAGCCTCTACAGACATCCCAGCGTTAGACATGAAAGCATGAACGTACACATCTCAAGAGGGGCGATGTTATTGACACTTGTGCTCAGGCAACGCATCTTCTTGGTCATGCGGGTACAAGCAGCACATGGGCTCAGGCAGCATATGCGCGCCCCTCCTTTGTTAAGGTAGCTTTTATAGGGTTACTGCAAAACTGCCCCGATGTGGGACTTCTACCTAAGTGAAAGTCCAGTCCGTTGCTAAGAGGTTACTAGGGGATTGGGAGTGGAAATGGTTTTCTTTGAAATTCCTTTCCTGGCCTTTTGCTTTTGCAGGAGATTTTCTTGGTCTGTTCCAGTAGATGAGGGTCTTATCAGGCCTTAGTTCCAGGATTTTCCTGTTAAAAAACAAGGTCAGCTTTTGCCATTGCCTTGGGAGAAGGGTCTTCCCTATCTTGCCTACATCAATATATCAGAACATGGCAGCCAATTTTTAGACACTGGACTGAGATTTACGATTCCCTACTTGAGAAAAAAATGTATAAAGGTATACTGGTTGGGGTGAACATTAGGACTATTAAAGAGCTGTGTTACAAAAGAACATACAACACATTTATTCACTTTTAAAATCAGTTTGTTGTATGTATAGGCAAATACTTAAGTACCAAGAAATAGTTTCTATCATTAAGGATACAAAGAAAGGACCAGAAAAATATTACAGCAGGTAGGGAGGTTGCTTGCCCATATGCTGAAAGGGTTTGGTCCCCAGGTTCCCATAGAGTCGCCCAGCCTGCTAGGAGTGATCACTGAGTGCAGAGCCAGGATTATTCTCTGAGCACTGCAGGATATGCCCCACACCCAAAAAACAAAAATAATTATTTCTTTTTAAAAAAGAGACAAAGTAGTTCTAATTCTGCTAAGATTTTTTTAAAAATCTGATCTCAAACCCTAATAAAATCAAATGCAATATTAATAAAAGTTCCATGAGAATAAGGGAAAATCAAGAACTTAGAGTTACGTATAAAATCAATGGTATAAACAAACATTTGTGAAAAATTTCTCCTGAGTCATTTGTCAATTTCATACATGCCGAAAACAGTAGCCAAGAGTTCAGAGCCTTTCATGGATGTAATGAAGTGGTGAAGTTTTATTTGTTCTATTATGGACTATAAGAAATCTCACATACATTTCTTACCTTTAGAAGTGGTGAAATTTCAAAACCATTAACTTAGAAAAGCACATTTTTTAAGAGTTCAATGGTCTAGGAATTATGAATAAAATTTCAATTTAATAAAATCATGAAAAGAAAACTTGCACTTAAAAATGTTTAAATGCTAAATATATTAGTACCAAAATATGTCATTTGTTTCAAAAAGCAACAGTTTGATAAAGTCACATAAACACATTTTCTTTTAAATTACTCACAGTGGGAAACATACCAAAACACATTGTGGAAATACATGAAATAAAATATATTAATGTGGTCATCTTTAGAATGTGCAATAGGACAAGGAAATCACAAGATAATAAACAAAAAAGGAATTAAAAAAACAAACTTTTCTTTTATTCTAATGAAAATAAGAAGTTTAAAATAAGCTTGATCACCCTGAATTTATGTGATCACCACTAGAAATGTGTGACTTGATGTTCTGCCTAAAAGTGTAAGAACACTATCAGGTAATAGTATTAGACTCTCTATGTCATCATTCAGGGATTTAAGTTATTCAAAACTCATAATCTCGACACCCATCGTAAGGTTTTTAGTAAGCGTCAAATCTGTTTTAAACACAAACCCCTTCTTCAAAACTCAGAATTTTTAAAAATATTTTTTATATAGACATTTTTTGTCAATAGGGAAAAGAATAATACAAAGACATTTGATCTTGGAATAAAGAATGGCAATTTAGATTATGAAAAAAAAAACTCTTGTTGATACCTAATGTAGTATTGTAAACTAAACTAAAGATGTTCTGTTAAGATATCAATAATTAATCAGAGATTTATATTACACAGCAAAGAAATATTTGCATATATTTTGTAAATTGTTTCTCATTATCTTTATCACAAATATTTTAAAATACAAAATTACAAAAAGACACACATAGCATCATCATTTAATTCTTTTAAAAAATTTTAATAATTTTCTCTTTATAACATACATGGACTTCTTTAATGTTTATTACACAGTGTTATAATTGGTGGCTTACCAGAAGCTTGTTTGATCTGACTTTATTTCTCTCTCTCTTTCTTTTTCTTCCTCTTTCTCTTTAACTCTAATATTCATTATTTTAATATTTTACTTATGATTGCTAAACTTCCAAGCTTGCACTTTTTATTAATAATAGTATCAAAACAATAAATGACTGTCATATTTTTTTTGTTTTTTTGGTCATCTTTTTCAAGGTGCTACTTAATATGAGAATAATACTAATTAAAATAAATTTCTCAAATACTTTCAAATTAGTTAGATACATAAATATAATTAAATTCATTATTAAATGCATGAGTTTTGTAATAAATATAATCAGTAATTCCAGTGCTTCACGGTGAAGAGATAATAGAGGATGTACAGTCTATGCCCTTTAATGTAGTTGACTCTGGTTCAGTCCCTGAAACCCTGATCATGTCAGGTATGACCCCTATTCTCCACAAAAAGATTTGCAGTGATGACAGAATTATACAAATCACCATTACTTCATGTACACTGCCGATTCTCTGTATAGACAGGTATCAAAGTAAGATAAAGAAATTAGCTATGCATGTATATTTATTCTCAAAGAATTTGGAACAACCTTTATGGTCAATGTCAGTGCTATAAACAAGTAACTAGCAATGTTAACTTTATCAGGAAAAATTCTATAAAGAAATACACAAGTTTTCATAATTTGTCTTGAACTATCTACCACTCCTTGGAAACACATTACTGTTTTTATTGCGCACTTACTTTTGATCAGGATAATCACTCATAATGATTGACTTGCACCAGAAATTTTACAGAGGCATTTTTCTATTAATTAAGTAGAACCATGTCTGTCCAAAATCTTATGCTTTATTAAAAATACATTTTTTCAAAATATGTTCTGATGACCAATCCAGGTAACCAAATCTTAAATAATACCTGTTTAATTAACCATTTCCCAATGTGTTTTTATGGAAAAAATGCTTTATTTGCAAGCCTTTTATCATTAATATTTCTGATTATGGTTCACTTGTTGTTAATTCATGAGGCATAAGTATTCTGAGAATAAGCTAACAGCTATGTGTAACTTCAATAATTCAGAAAGCACATACTGACCATTAAAAAGTATTTGAGTATCTGAAATGTATTGTATAATATATATATATTCTTATATATAAAACTAAAAATGCAACTTAAAAATACGTTTTCACTAAAAAATAAATTTTGAGTACATGAAATTGTTGAGTAACTATATAAAGAGGAGATCTAAGATGAAAGAGTAAGTCCCTCCAAATTTGAGGATAGCAAAAGCCAGTAAAAGGGAAAATAAAAGGGAGAGGTGTTGGGAGAAGTGTGTGTGTGTGTGTGTGTGTGTGTGTGTGTGTGCATGCGCATGTGTGTGTGTTTGTGTGTGTGTGTGTGTAACACCATAAATATAAAAAAAAAAGATTTTTAAAGCAGAGTGGAATTCTCAGAAAGAAAACCAGAGAATTCCCTCTGATGCATAAATACTGAAGAAATGGATATTAAGCATAGATATCAGATCAGAGCAAAATCTTTATAAAAGTTTACTTAATGAGTAGACTGGAAGCTTAAAGATATTTTATTTTAGCATAATGAAGAGAAGGTGTAAATTGTAAAATGATGTAGAAAAATCTGCAAAAGAGAGCGAAAGAGGGAAATGGAGAGACAAAACTTTTGTTAAGAAAAGAAAATTTTAATTTTACTGTGGGCAGAGGTTCAATGTGGCTACACTTGTGAAAAATCACCAGAGAATTATGTCATGTTCTTGCATCAATCCCTCTTGTACATTTTTTAGTACTTCCTTTACCTCTTTTCTTTCATAAATTTCTGGCATTTGGTCAATACCATATGGAATAAACTGCTGCTGCTGAATTTCATTTAGGAAAAGTGACAACACACATCTGTGACTATGACATATAACCTACTAATTATAAAAGTAAAAGTTCATATTAACAAATTCTATCACCAACCTAAGATGTAAAAGAAGAACGGCTCAGGATATAATAAGAATATCTGGATACATCAATGCATTATAAACTTCAGATAATCAGGCTTACAGGAAATTATTTCATATTTATATGATAGTTTAGTCACTTAAAGTGAATAGTGATAAACACTGTGTGTACACGATATGTTTATAATTTTGGTAATTAATTTTTCATGCCTCTATAGCTTCTCTGATTTGTCTAATTATTTTACATTCCATTAGAATTAAACATTTCTGGCTAGGGATAATGAACAATTTACTTATATTGATTTATGTCAGAGACTAAGTGCTATTATTTTGATGTCTGTGATGAAATAAAGCACTGGAAATTGACACAACATAATTCTGTTTCTAAGGCCTTAAATAATTGCTCTGTGTGGAGATCATGTGTATGAACTTTGAATACCTCATCACTATTAAGTAGAAGTGCATTGAATCATTGCTGCTGTCTTAGACATTAGGACTCAGAAGTATTTCTAAGAAATTTTCATATATGTAAAACAAGTTTAAATCAGCCCATATTCCTTGAACATTAGAACGTATTACTTTGTAATATACTAGATATTTTTTTAAAGAGGAAGCCGTTATTATCTGAATGTACAAAAGTAACAAATTGGCACAGGGAACAATTGTCTTGCTTTTCCCTCTTGATTAATACTATGCTTATTATGGAAGTTTCTCATTTTACACAACTAAGGAAACTATTATAAAAATCAAAAAGGCTACTGGGATAAGTGTCAGTATGCCATATATCCTACAAACAAATAATAGCCGTGATATCTAAAAACTTAACGAAACACAGCAACAAGGTTTGAACACTTTACCAAAGAAAACACACCAATAGCCAACATACAGATCACAGATCACAGATCACAGTCCTCCCGTTGTTCATCGATTTGCTCGAGCGGACCCAGTAACGTCTCTATCGTGAGACTTGTTGTTACTGTCTTTGGCATATCGAATATGTCACGGGTAGCTTGCCAGGCTCTGCCGTGCGGGCGAGATACTCTCGGTAGCTTGCCGGGCTCTCTGAGAGGGGCGGAGGAATCTAACTCGGGTCGACCATGTTGGCCACTTGTAAGGCAAACGCCCTACCGCTGTGCTATCGCTCCAGCCAACATACACATGAGGAAAAAGTAATCTATTTGTTGAGAAATAGAAACTAAAATGACAATGAAATGCACCCACCACAATGAGAATGATTTCCATCTATAAGGTCAGAAGCAATAGCTGAAGATATGTAATATTGCTCACAAACTAATGGGATAATAGCTGATAAAGTGTCATGGAAAACAGTGTCGAGGTTTTTATTAATATATTCAACATTATTCTGCACCTTGAAATAGAAACACAGCTCCTAGGTATCAGACCAACGTAGGTATCTCTCCAAAACACATAAAATGTAAAGGTTGTTGTATTCGATTTTTAGTTATGTGAAGATTGTTGTATTTTAGAGCCATTAAACCCTTGTATAAGAGATTGCTAACATGTTGTTACATATTGAGCCCCATAGGCTAATATTTATTTATTTATTTATTTATTTATTTATTTATTTATTTTTGGATAGATCCATTGCCTTCTACCTTGTCACTGTCACTGTCATCCCTTTGTTCATCGATTTTCTCGAGTGGGCCCAGTAACATCTCCATCGTGAGGCTTGTTGTTACTGTGTTTGGCATTTCGAATATGTCATGGGTAGCTTGTCAGACTTTGCCATGCGGGCAAGATACTCTCGGTAGCTTGCTGGGCTCTTCGAGAGGGGCAGAGGAATCAAACTCAGATCGGCTGCGTGGGCCGCATGCAAGGCAAACACCCTACCCACTGTACTGTGGCTCCAGCCCGCCTTCTACTTTAACACCATCAAGTGTGGTGTGCTACTTTTGGTACATGACTGGAGTAGAGTATGAAATCTCATGTGGCTGCATGTTCCAGGGATTCTAAAATTTAAAATAAGGTAATACAACTGGATATGACTTTGGGATCCAGCACCATCTCTACCGCTTGTGGCTCTCTTTGGAGATTTATTTGTGAGTCTCTGAATCATGGCCTTTAATGAGTTTATATGGTACCAGAGGCAGTTTGTGGACATGACTGTCAGGCTCCTGAAAACACAGGGAAATGGGGGGAGGTAACCCATGCCTAATTCCACCAGGGCCTGGAGATTTAAAAGCCACATACTTGAGTTTCTCAGCAGATTCATTCTCATGTGTGTGTGCATGGGGGTGTGCTTGTCCCAAGCCTGTGTAGATTGGTCATGAGCATGGTGACAATTGGTTCTGGAGGTTTTCACCTGTTGGGTCTCAACTGGAGGGTGGTGGTGATTGGCTCAACCATCCTATTCTAGGTACCCCAGAAGTGAAGTTCAGCCTGGAGCAGCATCTGAAGATATCTCTGCAGCTTGTGGCTCTCTTCTGAGATTTATTTGTGAATCTCAATTTCTAAATTTTTTAAATCTAATTTCTCTAAAGAAAAATGACTCATTTCTGTTAACAACAACATACAATCTGTGTATTTTATTGAAAGTTTTTCCTTTGTTCTACTTATGTCTTTTGTATATCCATTACTTGTAAATTGTCACTGTCACTGTCACTGTCCTCCCGTTGTTCATCGATTTGCTTGGGTGGGCCCAGTAATGTCTCCATCGTGAGACTTGTTGTTATGTGTTTGGCATGTTGAATACGTTACGGGCAGCTTGCCAGGCTCTGCTGTGCAGGCGAGATACTCTCGGTAGCTTGCCGGACTCTCCAAGAGGGGCGGAGAAATCGAACTTGGGTCGGCCATGTTGGCTGCGTGCAAGGCAAATGCCCTACCACTGTGCTTTCGCTAGCTTCCACAAGATATATCTAAAATATAATTAATCATAAACTTTGATATACCTGATCTTCTAGAAATTTCTAAAGTTTATGACTATACATTTTACAAAATTGGGTAGACATCTGTCTTCCTTTCATTACAACAAAGTGGCAAATGTGAGCAAGAACTTTAAGATAGGAATAATTGCACCCAATAAAGAGGGGGCCCCAGAATTTATTTAACATGACACAGTACTGGGGGCCAGAGGTTAGATACTTGTTTTGCATGTGGTTGACCCAAGTTCAATTCCTTCATTCTATATGGTCTCCTGAGCACTCCCAGGAATGATTGCTGTATTGCTGTACGCAGAGGCAGGAGTAGGTAACCCCTATGCATCATTAGGTGCAGTTGAAAAACAAATAAACAAACATATATACATATATGTATATATATGTATATATATATATAAAGAAGCCCATCAATTTATGTTGATTCTCAAAGGAAATACTCGAATAAATTTTTTTTCAAATTTACAGCTAAGATATGCACAAGGTATATTTAATAGTCTGTCCTGGGATTAATTGTTGGTGCTAAGCCAGTATATTAGGATGAGCCTCTAGATGCTGCCCTGCAAGTCGGAAGTAGATCTTAGGCTCCACTTCTCACTAAGTGGGCAAGCTAAAAACTTTTGTGTCCAATGACCTGGAGAAGTACAGCAGGGTCTCGTATACCCGCCTATTCACACACTATCTTAGCAGTACAAGTCAGCAGTTTCCCTCTCCCTTTCACATACTTAATCTCTCTCTTACACATACATAATCTGATTGCCCTTCAAGTATCAGTATGAGCATTCTCTTTTGGGTATATAATCTGTAGAACCTATGTGTTTCAGCTCAATATCTTTCTCTGACGTTTTAATCATAACAACATAGCTTTGACAACTTAGATTTGACAAGATGTATACTCTGATGTTCTTCTGACTAATGCTCATCCTATAACTGTTTGCACTCTTATTAGTGAGTCTTTCTCTGTGAAGAAGACTTTAGGGTGTAACTGATATAAAATAGAGTAAAAGGAGGCCTCTGGCAGTTACTCTTTGCCTCGAGCCAAAACGAGCCTTGGCCCTTCGTACATTCCTCTCGCGTGTTCTATCTCCGTGCCTCCCACCAAAAGAATATTCATGCAACAATTAATCACTGGTAATGGGTATCCAAAAAAAAAAAACTGATTCCTGCTGCTAAGATGTAGATGAGTCATAGATGTTAAGAGGAACAGTTTGAGTCAAGACTATAAAAGTTTGACTTGTAGAAGCATTGTATCTGAGGGTTTCAGACATAAAATGGCAATATGGAAAGTGATCTAAGACATTACACACACACACACAAAGTGTATGTATAAATCAAAACACACATTTAGCATTATGTCATGTAATGTATGCATGAAGGCATATCCTGTGCAGCAATGGTATGCCTTCATATTTTGAAGAAAACTCATTTTAAGTTTTAAGGCAAACTTCTAGCAAAAATGAGTTATATTAAGGTTAACAAAAATATTATATGTTCTCAGGATTTTTTTGCATTTGATTAAATTTATATTTTAGTAAATTACTATTATTATGTTCTGACATATACTCCTAATCATTGCATTTGCTCAATGAACATATAAATAGTCCTATTGGCTAAACTGTATGTGCTATTTTTTATACTATCTGAGGAAATTGATATGGATCATTACCAAATTTACTTGGCCTATTATGTAGCTCTAAACACATGACACCACATATGCAACATATTGGCTTTTATTTAGAACAGCAAAATATAAGAATTTAATCTAGAATATACTCAACACAAAAAACAAAAATTATCTATAAAATGTCAAACAGTTTACAAATAATGATTTTGAATGTTCTTATAATTATACAATTAAAATAATTGAATAAAATATAATAGATAAATTACAGTCAGTTGATACATTTAAATTATATTAAATATGCTTATTATATTATGTTCATTTGAAATTAATTTTAATATACATGAGTCAAAGGGAGAAAGTTAATGCATACATTTTGTAATTTAATGCTAAATAGCAGAGTTGTTATAAATTAAAACAAAAAAGCAGAAATTAAGATTTTCAATTGGATGGGATAAGATATTAATCACATATATTTCTACCATCATATCCATTGAGCCAGAGAAATAAAATAACCAGTCAAACATGCCAACCTAATATAAGCTTTATTCTGACATCTAACATAGTTTGAACGGTCTTTTGTAATCAAACCTATTACACTGTAAGTGAAAACTATATTGAAAGGTTATGTAAAATGAAATGGGAAAATTTTTTAAAAATGTCAGGACAAATCCAGAGTGCCAAGTGAAAATTCAAACTAGGGAGAGAGTGTGCATTAAAATTCCACAAACACAAGTGTATTATTTTGCTTGTATATTAGTGAGCTTGAGTTATAACATGTTACCCATATGGTCCAGTTGCATTATAGAAAAGTAAAAATACTATTCTCAGCTTTAAAATAATTTATTTTAAAAAATAAAATTTGAGATTTGAGTCAGATATGATACAATTATGTAATTAAAGCAAGAAGTGCTGAGATTTTACTGAATGATAGACAAATCAACTTCTAGAAGCTATATTTCCTTTTAGAATAGTTAATGCAATTTTGGAAGTGTTTAAATAATAAAGACTTTTATATAATTCAGTCATAATTAGTAAACTAACTCAAGTTAGAAAGGAATGGAAACTTCCAAAATGGAAACTTCTTTAATTATTGGAAGCTGAATTTATTCACACTACCCTTAGAGTTTAATCATAATGCTACATGAGCTTATTGTAGTTATTCAATAAAAGTAAAAAAAAAGTAAAGTAAAGGCCCTCCCGTTGATCGTCGATTTGCTCGAGCGGGGCCCAGTAACGTCTCCATTGGAGACTTTGTTGTTACTGTGTCTGGCATATCAAATACTCTCGGTAGCTTGCCAGGCTCTCCGAGAGGGGCGGAGGAATCAAACTCGGGTCGGCCATGTTGGCCACTTGTAAGGCGAACGCCCTACCTGCTGTGCTATCGCCCCAGCCCTAGTTATTCAATAACAATAAATTTTAAAGAATACTCTTAATATACTTTGAGATAGATGATAATTTATTTGTTAGAGTTCAGTTAGTAAAAAAAACGTTCTTCAGGCATTAACAAGAGAAAAATTTAATGAATTTATTATTATTATTATTATATAATATATATATAAGCAATAGCACAGCGGTAGGGCGTTTGCTTTGCACGCAGCCAACATGGCTGACCCGAGTTCGATTCCTCTGCCCCTCTCGGAGAGCCCGGCAAGCTACCGAGAGTATCTTGCCCGCACGGCAGAGCCTGGCAAGCTATCCATGATGTATTCGATATGCCAAACACAGTAACAACAAAGTCTCCAATGTATATGTTACTGGGCCCCCTCGAGCAAATTGATGAACAATGGGAGGACAGTGACAGTGACATTATTATTATTATTATCATTGTTATTATTATTGTGGTAGACTAAATAAGACTTCGACCATGTGTGTGGAAGGTCGGACTGCAGCTGAATCTCCAGAAAACAATGTTTATGAGAAACAGACTCGTTGCCGATGTCCATTCACTCTCAATGGAACAAACATCTCTGAATGCATCAGTTATGTGTGCCTAAGTCAAGAACTCAACATGACGAAGGACCTGGCACCTGAGTTGCGCAGGAGGAAGAGAGCAGCTTGGAACGCCTTCAAGAACGTCGAAGAAATAGCTAATAATCTCTGGCTCCAAGCACAGCTCTTAAACTCCACCTTTCTTCCTGCATTAACATATGCCTCAGAGACCTGGGCCCTATGAAAAAGAATGATAACACTATTCAGGTCTCCCAAAGAGGAATCAAAAGAGCTATGCTTGGAGTATCACGCTTCACTCAAATGAGAGAAGGAATCTGGAGTTCTGACCTCCATCGATGATCAAGAATAAGGGATGCTGTCTTGTTTGCCAAGGCGTCGAAAATCAGATGAGCTGGACACCTAATGCAATTTGGAGATGACTGCTGGACTAGAGCCATTACCGACTGGATTCCATGGGACGTCAAAAGATTGCTTGCCACCCACCTACGAGACAGTCAGACTTCTTCGTCAAGACCATGAACGAACAGTTTTAGGCTCTTCGTCAAGACCATGAGCAAACAGTTTTAGGCTCTTTGTGTTCCTGGAGAGAGGAGATGCCACGGGTCTACACTAGCATGCAATAGGGACGAATAGAGACATTACTGGCTCCCGCTCGAAAAAAATCGATGAGTAACAGGATGTCAAGTGATCAAGTGATGATGTGGTAGACTAAAAACTTGAATCACTGTGTTTAAAACAGTCCACGGTCTGATTGTAGGATGATTCTTCAACTTCTATGATGGAGGAAGAGATAAAAGACACAGGAATCCTGAAATCAGAATTCTTTGTGGAAGTAGAAATCTTGACTAAACTACACTTTAAGCATAATTTGTGCACACACACACACACACACACACATGCACACACACATTGTGTGCGTATTTCCCAATGCTCAACTAATTCATATGCTGAAGGTTGAATCACAACATGGTAATATTTGAGAAATTATAAATGTGTTCAATATTATATAATATTTTAATACTTATAATTCTTACAAGTCTGTGACAAGTCTGTAATAAGAGTGGAATCTTTATGAGTGGGATTTATAAAAAAGACAAAAAATAATCTCTTAACCCATTTTGTCATATGATATGTCAACATATAACAGTCATCCACAAGCCAGAAAGTGTGGTCTCACTGGCTTAAATCCGCTAAATTTTTTATCTTTGGTGATTTTAAAAACTTTAAAATTATCACAAGTAACTGCTGTTTAATTAATTAGTCTATACTATTTTTCTGTAGATTAGCAAAACACAGAAGCCATGTAGCAAAACAAAAAAGTACTTTGAAAGAAGTGAAGAAATATAAACCCATGGACTTCTATCTTTTTCCCATATATTCTGTCCAACTTTGTACTCTTGCTTTTTATTGATCAAATGCAGAGATATACCGGGTGAAATGGGAGCGACTTATTCATCCTGAAATATAGTCAATGAGAATGTTTGAATTTATTGCTGAAGGAATAGAGGGCTTAGGGTCCAGAATAAATACAAAGAACATGCAATACAGGAAAAAAGACAGAAGGAGATTACTAAATTTGTTAGGGAAGCCATTATATGAAAAATGTGTTGAAGTAATTTGTTCTAGTTTTCAAGTTTTGACTTAACTATTTTGCCATTCCTGAATGCTTTCAAACTTTAGTTTGCTTTCATTCCTCTGTACCATACTGAAAAACTTTCTTCATAAATTTATTGAATATTGTGCATATATTATAAAGGACACCTGATCAATAGTTTAGCAGCTGGGGTGCTTGCTTTGTATACGACTAATTCGGGTTCGATCCTCAGCATCCTACGTGTCTCCTAAGCCCACCAGAGTGATCCATGTAGAGCCATGAGTAAGAGAAATGAGAACTGCTGGGTATGGTTCAAAAACAAAAAACAAAAACAATTTTCACATACACATTACAACATATTTCCAAAGGATTACTTGTAGTCATCTAATATTATTGGGCAAAAGCAAAGGTAAGAATATATTGGATTTCTAATCCTTCTGTAACATTGAATTTTCTGTCATTTTATTTAACATACACAAAATGAGATAGAAATCACACTCTAAGATAAATAAAGCAAACAAAAATATCGCTACAAAAATTGAATATGCCAAAAAATCAAATGCATATATAAAAACATTGGAAACACTTTATTTTTCAAGTTTGGAATACATTTTCAATATGATGTTTATATTTCTAAATTTCTGAACACAGTGTTCCCTGTACATAAAAGAACCATCAGTCCTTTATAAAATGTCTTCCTCAAACTTAAATTCCAAGTTATTTCTAAGTTTACTATTCACAGATTTCTTGTGAACAGTGATTATAATTTTTTTCTAGAGTCTAAGAATGGTGCCACTTTAACTTTTCATCTATTTTAATATAATGACAGCTAATATGATTAGCACATTTTATTCAACCTAATAGATTTGGATGATCCCTTATTAGAAAGAGGTGAAGGACGTGATGAAATTCAGTTTTTATTCCTACAGCAGAGATATCTTTTTGATTTGCCAGATCCTGCAGATTTAACCAATAACTACAGTTGACCTTTATCACAATGTTCATCCATAGTGAAATGTACCATGTTGGTAATCATTTTCTTTTGAAATCATTTTAGCTTGTCAAAAGGGCAGGATTTAAAGAGCAGGAACAAACCCCCTTCGGAATACTTACAGGCTGTATAGACTGCCTTTCATACTATTCAACCTTTTACTTACAAAGAGCTCTTTTAAACTCCAAGTCTCACGCCAAGTGTTTCAAAGAGTAAATGAAACAATGCCTCCTGTCAGTCTGTTTTTTCAATGGTTGAAGGGACTCCCCATTATGAGCTACATGTTTGAAAATAAACCTGCAGAGAGAATGTCACTTATGTCAGGTCAAAAAAACCAAAACAAAACAAGCTTCTTAATAAATTGTTATTAATACCAGTTGAATAATATTTTTGTCCAAACTGGTAAAGTCACATGCTGTATTGATGGGCAGAATAAAGTGTAAAGTCAAAATTTATTTTATTGCTTCAATATCATAATTCAAAAATATTTGATATACTGTTAGTCATGTAGTTCTGTGACTTTGTTTGTTCTTCCTCATCATTATATTGCATTTTTAACTAATTTCATGTAAATATAAAGTTTATCTATGAAAATAAGATGGTGAATTTTGAAAAATATTAAACATAAGAAAGATAATATCGTTTTCCTTTGGACTAAATAATGTTGATATATAATATTTTAAGTTGAGGTAAATACAGTAAAATAAATTGTCTAAATATAAGACCTATATCTTCAATATTTTACTGATCTACATGGTCACACAGAACAGATCCAATTTACTGGTAAGAAGCTTCTCAGATGTAGGGGAGGTTTTGTGGTTTTGTACTTGACCACTTATGGTTCAGGTGTATAGAAAATGATTATACTCAGAAAGAATTTCAGTTAAAGACAGACTAACAATTCAAGAATTCTGAATAAGTTACATAAGTGTGGGTCAGGTTAGATAGAGATAAAATTATTATGGAAAATGATAATTTTTCATAATTATAAATCATATCATATATCATATCATATAAATCATCATATACTCAAGAGAAAAGAGTTGATTATATTTCTAACTGCTGATGCTGAACAAGTGAATTGTCATTCATTGCAAAAGTGCATTATGTTCTGTACTCAACATATTGTTAAGTATTTATAAAAGTGCCATATATATAGATAAACACTGTTGGAATTTTTATAAATTTTATTGACAAGAACGTTAAAAGATCATTAAAAAGATAGAAATTCAATTCACAATTAATATATAAAAGCTCAGACTTAATTAAATTTATACTAATCCATAATAGCTTTGTTTGGGTCTAGTACAATCATTCCATTGATAGAATTTGTTATAAAAGATTATACAAGATTAATCATTTATAATTAATATTTAATTTGACAAGAGTGTGACAAAAATGACAGAAAATATAATATACTTCAAAAATTGATTTATACCAATCTATACAAAGATATTAAAGCATAATTGCCATTATTAAGATTATTTTGACTGGGAATTTATAAAATTTGGACTCAGTAAAGGTTATACCCATTTGAATACAATGTAGCTGAAAAGTGAAACAGGGACCAGAGCATTAAAAAAGTACAGTATTTGCCTTGCATGTGGTTGACCCAGCTTGAATCCTCAGCATCCCAATGGTCCTCCAAACACTCCAGGAGTGATTCCTAAGTGCAGAGTCAGGAGTAAATATTGAACACTACCATTTGTGAACCAAAACCCAAATAAAAATAATAAACACAATAAATTTAAGTAATACATTGAAAGTTATTTTCTAAGTTTTCTAAGTTACTCCACTTAGGTGTATTTTGTTGACCCAGGTTATATTGAACCATACTCTAATCCATCATACTTAAATGAACTATCAGTGTCATGTGTCAAAATATTTAGATTATAATCAGCAAACTTATTTATATGCAGATGTTTTAGTTGGGAAGAAATTATGCTAATGGAAAGTATGAATTTTATGTATGTTATGGTAATTATATTTTTGCAGTAATATATTCATTTGTTTTTTTTCCTATATTTATACATTAATTCCAAAATATTTATTAGGCAGTTATAATATTATAAACATTCTCTACAGGCTGTATACAAAAAAGAAATTATTCAGTGGACTTTAATTATAAGGAAAAAATTACAATAGAGATAAATAAATTTTTATGAAAAAGACTGATAGATGCTTCAAAATATCACTGTATCACTGTCCTCCTGTTCATCAATTTGCTCAAGCAGGCCCAGTAACATTGTGAGACTTGTTACTGTGTTTGGCAAATTGAATACATCACGGGTAGCTTGCCAGGCTTTGCCGTGCAGGCGAGATACTCTCGGTACCTTGCTGGGCTCTCCCAGAGGGGCAGAGGAATCGAACTCAGGTCGGCCATGTTGGCTGCATGCAAGGCAAACACCCTACCCACTGTGCTATCGCTCCAGCCCTTTCAAAATATATTTTATCAAATAATAATAATGAAACACTATTTAAAAAACTTTCTTTAATCCTTTAATATGGGGAATACACTATTCATGACCATTCTGTTGCTATTAATTGGGCTGGAGTGATAGCACAGCGGGTAGGGCGTTCGCCTTACAAGCGGCCAACATGGCCGACCCGAGTTCGATTCCTCCGCCCCTCTCGGAGAGCCCGGCAAGCTACCGAGAGTATTGGATATGCCAGACACAGTAACAACAAAGTCTCCAATGGAGACGTTACTGGGCCCGCTCGAGCAAATCTACAGATGGAGAGATTAAATTTATTCAGTTTTCTCTAACTTTCAATATTAAATTAAGACAATATTACAAGAAATTCAAGAACAAAATAAACAATCCTGCAATATTGACTTTAACCATACCAGTGATGTATAATTTATTTAACTTAGCAAGTAAAAATGCACCATATCCATTTTGAATTTCACATAGGTTGTAATTTTGCTTAGGTTGTGTAGGGAAGACACATGAAAAATTACATTTGTCACTTGACTGATACTTGATTTTGAATAAGCAGTATGATTTTATCTGCCCTCATCCCCTGCCTGGGACTCAAAATTAAAGTAGCTGAGCAAGTCACTTTCTATCTGTGTCTACCTTAGAAGTGTCAGTGGATTTTCTTTTTAAATTTTTGTATTGATATTTTTGAGGCTCAAGGCATTTATACAGAAAGAATACATTAGCAATGCATAGATATTTTCTTGGTACTAAATGAAGTATAGGTAAATTCTATCATTCTATGTAATGATGAATAGAGAATTAAGATGAGCCTGAACGACTTCCATGGCAAAGGGAAAACTGTCACTTCATGTGAAGAAGCATATTTCTTATAATGGTTAAAAGCAAAAATGGAACTTGTGGTAAGAATAATGACTAGATGAGTGCCCATATAAGGAACAAATCAGTTATCACTCTAGGGTATTTTCTAGAATAACACTATTGAATACGTCCCCATAGTTAGCAGAGATTCTATTGTCATGTTTCTTTAAAACACTTAAGTTCTATTATATCTATTCCCAAGGTTAAAGCACCAGGTTTTCAGGAGGAAGATAAATTACTGCTGAGGTTTCATAGAAGATATGCAGAACCAGTAGTATCCATGCTTCCTCTTAAATAGTTTTGAGAACTGCCAAAGTGCTACTAAATTAGTCAATGCTCCTACTTGGCAATAGACTGTAGATGTTGTCAAAGCAGTAGACCTTGACGATAGTTGGTAGACATTAGATTACACATTTACATTTTTTGCTTTGTATTTGTTTGGCAACCACATGCAATGGTGTTGAGGGACTAACCTTGGCTCAGTCACCTGCAGTTTTAAGGTTTGAACAAACGTCAATGGCGTTCAAATTAAGAATCTTACCTTCTGCATTATCTCTCTGCCCCTTCAAAATTCACTTTTTTTTTTTTGGCTGGGTAGAGGAGTACTGGGGCCACAACACTTGGTGACTGAGCTTACTCCTGGCTGGGTCCTCAGAAATCACCACCATCATTTCTGGGAATCTATGGGTAGCAGAGTTCAAAGCTCGGGTAGCAGCATTCAAAGCTGGGTTAGAAGGATGCAAGACAAGAGCTTTACCACTTGTTCTAATTCTCTGGTCCCCTCACAGTTCAGTTTTAATAATTAAATATTGGCTTTACTATTAGAGGGGAATTTAAAATATATCTTTCTTTTTTTAAAAATTTTTAATAGTGAATCACTGTGAGATAGTTACAAACTTACAAACTTTCATAATTTGGTCATACAATGATTGTTTACCCATCCCTCCACCAGTGCACTTTCTCCTCCACCAATGTTCCCAATATCCTTCCCACCTCTCCCACCCCATCCCCCCACCCCACCCCACCTCTGTGGCAGGGCATTCCCTTTTGTTCTCTCTCTTTTTGGGTGTTGTAGTTTGCAATAGAGGTATTGAGTGGCCGTTGTGTTTGGTCTATAGTCTACCTTCAGCAAGCATCTTTCAACCCAAACTGGCCCTCCCAACATCCTTTACTTGGCGTTCCCTTCTCAATCTGAGCTGCTTTTTACCCCAGTATTTGAAACCGGTATCCAGGCTGTGGAGCAGACCTCCTAGTCCTTATCTCTACTACCCCTGGGAGTTAATCTTCCATTCCGTTACTTTATATTCCACAGATGAGTGCAATCTTTCTATGCCTGTCCCTCTCTTTCTGACTCACTTCACTTAATATGATACTTTCCATATTGATCCACTTATATGCAAATTTCATGACTTCATCTTTCTGACAGCTGCATAGTATTCCATTGTGTAGATGTACCAAAGTTTCTTTAGCCAGTCATCTTCTACAATATATCTTATTTGTTCACATATCCATGATCACTTGTCAGACTGAAAATGGCACCAATTGCTAAAAACCTGACTCTAAAGGCCCCTGATGAGTTTAAATTCACTCACCAGCCTTGCTCTAAACACTACAGCAAACCAATCCCAAAGGGAAAGATTTTGGGGACAGGTTTTCCTGCATTGACTAGTTAGGAAGCACATTCCACACAATGAAGCCTTATGAATTTGCCTATTTTTCTGGAAATGGAGTGTAAAAAAGGTATTCAACATTATCTAAAGGACTAATACAATTAATCCTACCACGCTGAAAATATCCCCCAGTTCTAATTTAAAATCAGATGAAAACCATCAAGAAATGTCATGATAAGATATCAACAAATGTCCCAGACTAAGACAAAAACCTGAACAAATTCACTCTCGGCAATATTTCTAATTCCAGAATGCAATGATAACAAAAACATGGTATTTTCCTTATATTCCATCTATATTAGAGGATTTATTTTCATGCCTTATGCAATTGTGGATCCAAACAATAATGGCAACCAATGTGAATAATTTAGTTTCAATCTGAAGCGTAATTACAATCAATGACATCAAAGAATAGAATCATGTTTGGAGAATATATGGTTATATTAGCAATGACACAGATGGTTATATCAGCAATGGCCCTTTTCAAACATTGTGGACTCAAAGACTAGTAACTTCAATCTGTCAGACAGTCTGTAGTTTTTCAAGTGGCAGACAAAACAGTTAAAAGAAATATCTGAATTTGGAAAACCAGTGGCGATATGAGCTTTTTTTTTAATCAGGGGGTAATATTCAGAGCCATAAAATTATATTTGAGTCCTGGCTAAGGAGGAGAGTTATGCTATATGCCTTTTACTTGGGGATTCTACAAAACTGACACAATGATTGAATATCGACTGTAACAGTAATCTCGTAGGTAGGTTTAAATTAAGGCAAATTAATAATGCACCAGACTCACACAACTGAGAATTAGTTGTTCAATGCAAGGCCTCGAGGATTACAGGGCTTCCAGCTCTGTAGCCAGGCTACAGAGAAACCTGGGAACCTCAGAGTAAAGAGTGAAGGGAACCTACTCTTTTACTCTTTACTCTTACAAAGTAAAGGGAACCTCTGGGGCTACAATCAGAGATATTTAGGCGAATGTTCTTGTGGTAGTTGAGATAGAATCAGAGTTGGCTGCATGGAAGGCAAATCCTTACCCTCCACCATCTCTTCAGCCCCAAAGGCGCTTTTTATTGAATAGTTTCACACATAGCAGCTGGTTGAAAAGTTTTCTCCAAAGAGCCATTTTTATGCAAGTGACCTCATGTCACTGGTTACTCAATCTCTATTTAAATCAACTTCTGATCATTTGTTTCCAACTCAGTTTCAAATGTGGTGTGAAACTATCCTTACACAATTGCTTTCACCATTGTGATTCAAGGAAACCCTTATCATAGTAACCATAGTGCCTTTCTTTCTGATTGGGGCTATAGCATATGTGATATTCAGTAGATGTCAAATTGCCTCCTCACAACAAAAAAGAAAAAATATATATATTGATATGGTAATGTGTTTGATAACATATTTTATAGTTACAATTGTGTGCCTCTTTAAAATAATTGTAACAGAACCACCTCCTTTGTTGTACTAGTATCCTTCCACATCTATCACTGTTCTTCATTACCCTTGATTCTTCAGTCTCCCTCATCCCACCTCCCCCTGCCTTCCTGAAAATAGCTCTGCTATTTGAGTATGTGAGATTATTTCCGTAGATTTTTGTTTTCGTGTTTGCTACTCTATATCTTCCATGTTTTAGATTTTTGATATCAAATATGTTCTTAGATCTGAATTTGCCATATAATAACTTTACTATGTTGAAGTGCATTCTATTCAAACCAATTTTAGTGAACACTTTTAAAATATGATGATCAGATATTAAAAGTAGCCAAGGTCATTTTTTTTGCTTCTTTATCAGTGTGGTCATAATTTTTACTTCTTTACATTTGTTGAGATAGTAGTTACATTATATACTAATTGATTCACACATGTTGAATCTACCTTGTATCCTAGAGTGAATCTCATGTCCCCAGTGCGTGTTTCTGATGATTATATTATTAAATTACTTTTACTGAATTTTATGAGGATCTATCTTTGAATATGTCATTTGAGGTATATTGCTTTTGTTTTCTGTGTCATATCTCTGCATGATTTTCATAACAGTGGCTTCACAAAGTATTTGGGAACATGCCTTTTCTTTACCATTATTTTCCTTTTTTAAAGTCACCATGATTTACAATTTTACAATACTATAAATGATAGGATATCATGAATACAACATTCCAGTTCCTCCCAAGTGTCAGTTTCCTGTCACTAATGTCTCAGCCTTTTTTTTTCACTCTCCTCTCCCACCCCAACTTTTACCTTCCCCAATTCTAACATCTCATTGCCCTAATTCTGTTTTTAGTCCTTTAGGCCAGTTCCCGGATTCAGTTTCTTTACTCCTTGCATCCTCTAGTATGTATCTCTATATCCCACATATGACAGAGATCAAGAATTCCCATTTTAAGCCCTTTTATTGGGGCAGAGCACACATTCCGTGATGCTCATGGCTTACTCTTGGCTATGTACTCAGATAACATATAGTATGGCAAGAATAGAATCCAGGTCAGCCATGTGCAAGACAAATGACAATTGCTCTTTCTATTCCTCTGACCCCATATTTTTGAGAAGCCAGAAAAGGATTCACAGCAAGTCACTTTCGGAGGCCTGTTGCAACTAAATAGTGAAACCATGCAGTCTTGGGCTTTTGTTTAGTAGATACATTTAGTAATTTTCTCAAGTTTGCTGCTAATATTTGATTTGTTTGGATTTTGTTAACTGATTCTTGAAAAATTGTAGAGATCTAAAAATTTGTTTTTTTGTTCTAAGATCTCCAACTGGTTGGTATAAAGTTTTTATGATAGTCATTTATGATCTTTTGTACTTCTGTGCTATCTATTCTAATTTCTCACCTTGCATTTCTTACTCTATGTCTTAGGTTTTTTCCTTTATGTGAACCTAACAAAGTATAAATTATGTTTACCATTTTTGAATAATCTGTTTAATTTCACTGATCTTTTTTTATTAAACTTCTGAGTTGTATTTTACTAATATCTGTTGTAGCTTTTGTTTCTTTAGGCTTCATTTGTATTATTTCTTGTTCGGTTAGGCATAGAATAAAGTATCAATTGGGATTTTTTTTGTTCCAGGTAAAATTTGCATTGCTGTAAGTTCTCCTCATTGTATTGCTTTTACTATTTCTCATGTTTTGATAATTCATAGCTTCCATGCCATAGATATCCAGGAATTTTTTTTAAATTATCTTTTAAATTATTGCTCAGGTGTTAGTCTTCAAATATTTGAGGAATTTTCTGCAATTTTTTTTGTATTATTGGATTCTAGTTTATTATACAGTGATCTAAGACGTTAGTTGATAGTAGTTCAAACTTTATGAATTCATAAACATTTATTCTGTGTCTCAATTTCTTTTAGGATAATACCTTTATAAGTGTGAGTTGCTGTCATATAATGTTAATAATTTGTTTTTAATTTTATCTTGCTTCTATGCAAATTAGGGAGATTTTTCAGGGTTTACTGTAAACTGTAAGGATTACTTAGGTTCATAGTTAAGTTCTTGTTCTCTCAGAGGTCACAAATTTTGGTAAGAAGTCTAGACTTAATTTTCATCACTGATTTAATAGAAGTTTCTTTTATAGTCTATGAGAGTATGAAAGCTTACTTACAGAAATGAGCATCCATTAAAAATAATCTGATAACTATATTGTAATATCCAAATTAACATGAATTTGGAATGCTAGACTGTAGCAACCTTGCGGAGAGAGAGGATCTTGATGCAGTAATTTTTCTTTTCACAATTACTGTATGCTTTTCTCCCTCATCTCCATAGAAAACATAAAATATGGAAATTATATCTTAAACATTTATGGATCTTATTGATATATGTGAAAGTTTAGAAATCATTGATGTCTGCCGAGTTTGTGAGGAAATCTCTACCAAACATTGCATAGTGAAAAACACATGGGGAGCTTTCAGGTGGCTGTCATTGATCCTAGGTCTTGATAATACAAAACCCATCCTCAATTATATTCATATCAATAGCTTGTAACACAATAGACCATTTATTGGTCTGACCATCATATAGTCAATGCATTCACTCAACAATTCATGCACTTCATTCACTCAACAATTCATGCACTTCTCTCAAATCCCAATAATTGATTCAGTAGGCTTTCATCTTTCACCTTCCAGAGACATGAAGTTTAAGAATTTTTATTGTTCCCAAACTCTGGGTAAATGTAAAAAGCTAAATTTTCTTCTACTCTTCAGCTAGCAGCTTAGTGTGCTGTAGTTTAATAGGTACTAGCAAAAGGCATGTGACCAAGAACTGTATTACTCTATATAGTACTATATTACTGTATTACATAAGCCTCAATATGTTTTCTTCAATTATCCCTGGCCCTTACTCCCATGTTTCTGACAGGGATGACATAGGACATTCACAGAAATATATAGTGGATTGTTTCACTAGAGAGGGATCGTGGATCATGGGCATAGGAAACCACAAGATATAGTGCCAGTAAACATATCTGACGTTTCTTAGGAGAGAGATATTTTTCTTTTAGGAAATGGCAATAATGTCTGGCATTTATATCATAGGGAGACACTTAATGATCATTCAATGGTGTGGAGATTTTTCTTTTTCAAAGATAGTTTGGAATAGAAGTTTGCAATTTAGCAGAAATGGAAGCTTGCAAAGCATAAAGGACCATGAAAGGCACAGTTTATCTTCTAACATCTTCATATCATGTGTATAAACAGTATTAAATATCGTATCAGGTTGTATTGTTGAAAATACATGTAACAGCATTATCTGTGTACATTCATGAGTTTCCATATGCTTGACTATACCAGAGTATCAGTGCATCTCTCAAAAAAAAAGTAAATGTTCTTAATGCATTCTTAGTTTGGATGATTTTTTTTTTTTGGAATAATGTGGAAGCAGGTTTTAGTAAGGTCACATTACAAGGCTAAGTGGCTACAGTGAGAAAAGAGAAAAGTGATAAAGAAATATATACATCAGTTTAGTGCACAGTATTACCATGAAATGTCCTTCAAAACACATAGTCTTACAACTATTGATCATGTAGCAGATGCATCTTAATATGCAACTTTTGCTATGTTTTGTAGTTTGCCTCCCAAACTACTTATTACTTACAGTAATAAGTAATTACTTTATAGTAATAAATATCATTCATTTATTTTGTAAATATGTACAATATTGAAATATTTGAATATAAATAATGTAAGATTTTATGCTCTCTATTCTGCCTCAGATTTGTGTAACAAATCAATTCTGCACTTGAAGCAAACATAAAAATTTCAAATAGAGCAATTAAAATTTTTTAAAAAAATTTAAAAAATTAACTGCTGCTAAAATAATTTTATAATGATTCTGTAATTTATAACTTAGGGTGAGGGTTAGAAAATTTATTATAAAAGAAAAAATAACAGTAATAGTTGACATTTATTGACAGCATTTTATATGTGGTGCACTCCATGATTTTATATTCACAATTTAATCTTTACTATAGAATGATTAGCTGTTATAGCTTACTTTAAAAAGAAATGAATTAAACAGGTCACAATATTGGTGTATGTAATAAAAAACACTTCTTATGTATTTATATAAAATTTATATTATTTAATTTAAAATTGGCTTCAATATATAATTTTACTAGTTTCTTACACATAACTTGTATTTCACATAAACAAAAAATTGATTTTCTTCACATAAATAGAAGAAAATGAAGTTAGAAAAAGAAGGGGATATTTTTTAATATCAACAATATTATGAGAATAATTTCTTTTCAATGATGCAAAGTTCAGAGACTCTTATTGCACCTAAATCTGTAATTGTCAGTTTCTAGGCCTCCAGTTTAAATGATCAAGACAGAAACAGCAGATGTAGCTCAGTGGTAGAGTGCTTATCTTGTATGACTAAAGCACTGGGTTTGACCCTTAACACTGAGCTATTTTTTAAAGCAGAATTGCAAAGATTTGGATTTCAAATTATGAATCAAATGTTTCTTTGATGTTCTCAACTTGGAAAAGTGGAGAAAAGAAATAAAATAGGTGCTAAGAAACAACACTTAATTTTGATCAAGCATCGTCATAAAATGCCTGAATAGATAGTCTAATAAAATCTGTTTAATTAGCATGACTTGTTTAAGTTAAAAACAAGCATGTATATTATAGAGAAAACAATAGTCTTTGCAATTTTACAATTAGGTGTTTTGAAACATCAGTACCAATTGTTATGTATGAGAAAACTAAGCAAACCTATTGTTTTAAACATGATCTTATATTATAAATAAAATATTTCTACAAGCTATATATAAAGGCTAGTATAGGTGATTAAAATGCTATATCCATGATCTTAGGATGCCCTCATGCTGCCATTAAATCAATTGCAATGAACGCATTTCTATTTCAGAAAATAAAATTTAAAAAATTGGATTTAGTAAAGATAAAATTGACAGCAAAAAATTTGTTGTATCCTTTAAATAATAAGTTTATCATATTTTAAATTACAATATCAGTCTACCTGTCATCCAGATCATGAGTATTTATCTCAGTGTTTTTTTCTACATACACTTACAGTAATAGTTATTTTTATTCAATTTGGGAGATTATTAAAAATTACTATGCAAATATATTGCTTTAATTCTTACAATGAAAAACCCTTGATTCTACTTTGGAGGGGGGTGTTGAGGATGAACCCAGGTCTTCCACATGCAAGGCTGCCCTCTACTAATAAACAACAGATCTCTAAGCTACTTCAAGTATAGCACTCTGCGGTTGAAATTATTTTTCTCTTCTTCGATTAAGATGTTTCTTTGGACAATAATTTGTTCTTTTTATAGATGAGTTTCTTTATCTATAAATTGGAATGATAATGGTGCATGTTACATTTTAATATTTCTATGCTAAATTATAATTTTAATTCTAAAACACTAGTATATTTAAAATTGAATAGTTTTCTCCAAATTTCTGCAAATCACGCATTTTTAATTGAATCAAAAATTTTAATAGTGACAAAAATCATTGTGTAATCACTCTAGTTTGTTGAGGAATTACTTTTACTGTTACTAAACTGCTCAATGGTTATAGAGCAGCACTGAATTTATTTGCTGGATTGAAGAAATCCTTGAAAATTATCTTTAGTTAGACCTAAAGATAAAATAACTTGAATAAGTTAAAGCGCTTTGGATCAGAGAGAAAATAGAGCAGGAAGGATGCTCGCAGTGAGTGGAACCTTAAGTGGCCTTCTCAGGTTTGGTCTCTGGCACCCCAAATGGACCCCAAATACCAACAGGACTCCTATGAACCAAGCCAAGAGTAGGCTGAGTACCACTGGATGTGATGCCTCCCTCCAAAAAAGGAATTAAAGTACCTTAAGAATGCTTATACAAAATAAAAATAACAAATTTCATCCAAAAATAACAAAAGTCACTTGATCACTTGATATCCTGTTACTCATCGATTTGCTCGAACAGGCGCCAGTAATGTTCTCCATTCATCCCTGTTAGGTCCTAGCATAGTCTGTTGGCAACTGCTCGTTCTAGGAACATGAAGAGCCTCAAACTGATTGCTCAAGGTATTGACAAAGAAGTCTGACCATCTAGTAAGTGGGTGGCCATGCTATCTTTTGACGTCCCGTGGAGTCCAGTCAGTAATGGCTCCAGTCCAGCGGTCATCTTCAAATCTCATTACGTGTCCAGCCCATCTGATTTTTGATGACTTGGCAAACGAGACTGTCCCTGATTCTTGAGTGTTGATGGAGGTTGGAACTTCGGATTCTTTTTCTCATTTGAGTGAAGCCTGATACTCCAACCACAGCTCTTTTGATTCCTCTTTGGGAGACCCGAATAGTGTTCTCAACCTGTTTTTGTGGGGCCCAGGTCTCTGAGGCGTATGTTGATGCAGGAAAAACAGTGGAATCAAAGAGATGTGCCCGGAGTCGAAAGTTCTTCGTCCTCTTAGCTATTTCTTCAACGTTCTTGAAGGTGTTCCAAGCCACTCTCTTCCTCCTGCACAACTCAGGTGCCAGATCATTCGTCATGTTGACTTCTCGACCTAGGTACACATAACTGTTGCTTTCGGAGATGGTCGTTCTGTTGAGAATGAATGGAATGTCAGGAACAAGACTGTTTCTCATGAACATTGTCTTTGTGAGATTCAGCTATAATCCGACCTTTCTACACGCATGGTCAAAGTTGGTGCATTTGTGCCGCTTGGCTGATGTTTGGTGTTATTAGAACGATGTCATCAGCAAAGTGGAGGTGGTATAGTTCCTGACCATCTATCTTCACTCCCATTCTTTCCCATTCCAGTCATCGCATGATGTTCTCGATGGTGGCACTGAAGAGTTTCGGTGAAATAGTATCACCGTGCCAAATCCCTCTCTTGACCTAGATAATCACTTCTTTGTAGAATGGTGAGATCCTGGTAGTGAATCCATAATACAGCTCACAGAGAATCCTGATGTATTGAGTTTGAATGCCCTGATTGGCTAGGGCTTTGATGACCACTTCCATCTCAACGGAATCAAAGGCCTTCTTTAAATCAATGAACATTAGACAGAGCGGCATCTTGAACTCCCGAGGAACCTCAATGAGCTTGGTTACCATGTGGATATGGTCGATAGTGCTAAATCCTTTGAGGAACTGGGCTTGCTCACATGGTTGTCTTTCATCTAGTGTTCTGCCAATCCTATTCAGGATGACTTGAGTGAACAGCTTGTAGATGACAGACAATAGGCAGATTGGGTGATAGTTGCCAATGTCGTGGATGTCTCCCTTCTTGTATAGTACAGTCCTGCTGGTTTTCCATTGGGATGGAACCTTGCATTCAGACAGGTAGCGTATGAAGAGCCGAGCCAGTGTATTGATGAGTACTGACTGTAGGTTCTTCAGCCTCGTTCGGTCTTGAGATTTTATCAGCCTCTCCTTCCATGTCCTTCTCAATGCTGCCATATTCAGGGTCAGGGGAATAAGACCCATTGTATTTACTGGATTTGGCATATCGAATAAACCAACTATAGCTTGCCAGACTCTGCCATGTAGGTGGAATATTCTAGGTAGCCTGAAAACACAAATAAACTTTACAGGTGTTTTTATTCAAGCATATGTGTTGCTATGATACTCTCAGAAGCCTGCCGGGTTCTGTGAGAGCGAGAACTAGAGAATGAGAAGTCACACAGACATGAATGTGCCCGCGCGCTTCCGGGAACTTGGTGTTATAGTCTTTGGATCCTGGCTGTTGATGGGGTTACACGGCAGTTGGTAGGTGTAGCTGTCTAGTTACTGGAAGGCCCAGTGCCGAACCGAGAAGGCTTGGAGATATTATCCCCGCGTCCCACACACCTGGATTCCTCTGTTGGTTCCTTCATGTGTGAGACTCATCCAAGCGTGTGGAGAGTGGTCTCAGCATGGTTTTGGCTGGGTCCCGGAGGTCTTTAGCTGTCGGGCCCTGGTGAGGACAGTCAGGCGCGGGGGTAGGAGACTCTTCTTTGTTCTCTTCCAAGGGCTTGGTGTTTAATATATATATATATATACAAAAATAACAAACTTTTAGTACTTTTTGCAAAATAATCTTTTAGCTATTATTTAATAATCTTTTAGTTATTATTAAAGATAGATGCAACAAATTGGGTAAGTAATCTCTGACATTATTTATTATCTGGTTGAAAGATACGGGACTAAATAAAATACAAGTACTTGTTTTTTACAGCTAATAATTTTTTTTCTTTGTTGTAGTTCTAGTTACAGCATATAACCTAGTAAATAATGTATACTTGGTAAATGTATGTCAAATAAATTATTTGGTCCTTGTTCTGGATGTTCCTACTAATCTATATGTAAATAAGTACACAATATATCACAAAGTCCATTTTTCATCAGAGTTAATTTCAAGTATCTATTTTCAGTAGTTTTTTTACTTGTCCTAACTGAAGTAGGCATGTTTAACAGTAGCAATAAAGTGACAAAATATATGACTTGTGTTTCATAAGTTTTGTGCATGTTAATAAGCCTATTGTAGCATGTCATTAATTTATATAGAAACAAAATATAGCAACGTTGATTGAAATCAGAAATCATGCACAAACATTTAAACCACTTCCTGATAAATGATTTGGTTTCTAGTAGAACAGAATTATTTGAACTTTCTGCTGATATTCATATATACACAAGGACAGATGGTATCTTAAATTTCTACTAGAGGGGCTGAAACAATAGCATAGCGGGTAGGGCATTTGCCTTGCACGCAGCTGACCTGGGTTCAATTCCCAGCATCCCATATGGTCCCCTGAGCTCTGCTAGGGGTAATTCCTGAGCGCAGAGCCAGGAGTGACCCCTGTGCATTGCCGGGTGTGACCCAAAAAACAAAAAAAAATTATACAAGAAATAAAGAAGTTTGGGTAAAACTATTGAAAGTCTTTCTTTCTAGAAATATAAAGTAAAGGCCAATATAAATGCAATTTAATGCCAATTCCACTATTAATCGTTATATAATCACCAATTCATATGATATAGTCTTTCTATAGTATTGTTAATAATTATTACATTATTTTAAATGAGAGGTCAGAACAACCTAAGATAAGAATGTACAATACATTTATATAAATGCTTATATGATTCATATTTATACATGATATAAAGAAAGGATGCATAATCTTATTAAGAAATTTAGGATATATGTCAAAATATTTTATTCATAATCAGATAAATGTATGTTACTTTTTTAAAAACTGTTTCAAGGAGTATGACGGTATTAATAAGTTTTAAGTAAATAGAAATAATCTTTGGGTTCATATTAAATTCCACAGTTCTTCACTTTGAGGAAAATATCCCCACATACCAAACAAATTAACTACTGTATATTTTGACACTAAAAATAAATTGAGATATGTATTTGGTGCAAGAGTCACTCAATCTAGTGACTATGCTCTATGATATTCCATTAAAATTTATGTATTCATATACTGAAAATATTTTTATTACTACTTCACAAGATCATTATAGAGAAAGAAGAACCCCAAGAAGTGTTGCCTCTGGGTTAGGCCATCATGAAAAAAAAGTCAAGCAGGGACATAGTCTAAGGTTAGGTCACCTGTGAAACTGAAGTTTGATGACAGGAAACAGAGAGAAGGCTGCAGTGTGACATCTGCTATGCTAATCAGGAGACTGTCTCCTCTTTGTCTTGTAGCCCCCAATTGCTGAGACAGCAGGTCACCCAGAATTCTCAGCATGGTACAAATAAAATGGAATCTGTTTAGTTTAAGGTGATTCCACAAGAGATAACCCTTCCTGTCAAGCCCATCATTAACTTCGATATTAATCACCACCATGGCCACTCTGTGCCTTTGTAAATGTTTGTTTACAATGAGCAGCATTGGTTTGTTTTATTTGATATCCTCTGGTTGTCAGTCTCCAGTGGAGTCCAACAGCTTGCTAACATCTGCTCTTCAAAGAGGTAATATACTTTGCCAGAAAAGATATTGGATTGCTCCTATTTTAAGACCCTATGCTATAAATCTGTTATTGGAGTTTGCCATAAACTCCCAAAATAATCCTTATCCACTACTGATCCACAAAGCATAATTGCATTTGATAGGTGATCCTAGCAATTTACTACCATCGGAACTATTTCAGAGTCCTCACATACTAAGGGACCCACTCAGTTATGAGAGCCTTCCAAGTACTGCATTCAGTGAGTGACAGCATTAACGCAAAGTCTTCTGTATGTGGTTATAAAGAGTAAAGAGAAAGCAAAGAAGTCCAAGGTCCTGAAGTGAGAGAGAATACATTATAATCCTGTTATACTGGAAATGTGGCATGTTTCAGAATGGTGCAGTGATAATGAAACAAAGAGTAGACAGATACTATATTTAAATGCATTTGATGATGTATGTGTATATACATACATATATTTATGTATCTGTATGTGTGTATACACATACATATATACACATGTATATATACACATATATTACTATATTACTATTAAACTACTTTGTAGTTTCATAGTATCAAGATTTTATTTTGTAAGTATTACACTCATAAACAAAATAACTTTCATCTACAGTTCTAACTTTTATATCATAATATAGTATATTTTTCCAGTGTATTAGTTTATTTTGAGTAAAATTAAAATGTTGGCAAATTTTCTGCTACATGTAGAAATATGAGCTTTGCATATGGTCTTTAACAGCATGGAGATATTTTTGTGCCTTGAAAATTACTTTCAATGATACTTAAGTATTTAAGCAGGTATGTATGTGTTTTGTGCTAAAGTCACATAATATAATTATTTAAAGTTTATAATTGAGTGAAATTTATTATAGATATACTCATGTATATTCATCACCTCAATCAAGTTATAAAGAATTTTCATTACTAGAGTGAAAATTGTTGTATTTATAAAATATTAATTTACTTTTTCTCCCAGACCACTAGATATTATCAATCTGTTGTTTATCTTTTTGACTTTCCTGTTCTGGATATCTTAAAATGAATGAAATCATAAATATATAAATTTTAACTCCTGTTTTTCTTTTGTAATAAAGTTAACATGTTTCATTCACATTGTACAGTATAGTAACACTGCATATTTTTTGAAAAACAATGTTCTACTCTTAGTGTTGTTAAACTAAACAAAGAGACAGTTTTAGTGAGGTGGGTCTAATTCCTTGAATGGTTACAGAAATGTGTCAAAAACTAAGCCAATGTCAATTCACTCAAACCCTCAAAATAAAATAAATGTTGGAACTATTTATCACAAATAGTCATATTATATTTCTCTATCAATAAGGTAACCAATGAGGCTATTCAAATCAAATAAGTTTCTCCTTTAATTCTAATTGGCTCCATAAGCATTTCTCTAAAGTTTCTTTTGTTGGAGCATTCTGCTAAAAACAATTGAGGATTATTAGTTTGTTGCATTCAAAAGACAATGTGTTTGTCCAGACAAATATAAAATGGAGCAGAAAGAAGGGAGTTCTAATAGATTAGAGTAAAGAAGTAAATTAGTTAGGGAAATAGGTTACAGATACAGGCTAAGGAAAAAGGTTTTAATAGGTTACTGATAAAAAATGGAAATTTAATACGTTAAAGAAGGGAAAACTTGAAAGTGAATAAGAAATAAGAAAATGAGTATTAAACACAGACTTGAATAAATCATTTTGTAAATATTTGAATTACATCTAATTTCTAGTTACTGGAAATTGTACTCCGCTGGACATTCATTCATGAACAAGGTTCGAATTCCTGCTTTTAATTTTCTGTGGGTATTTTTCTAAAAGAATTTCTAAGTAATAAGTCAATTGTTATGTTGTTATCTTTACTGTTTTTTTTCTTTTAAAGGCAGTTGCAGCATTTACATGATCATCCATAGTATATCTATAAGGCTTTAGGTATCTCCATATACTCCACAATGTTTGATGCTTTTCATTTATTTTTTTGGTGGTGGGGAAGTTGGCAACACCTAGTAGTGCTCAGGGCTTACTCCAAATTCTGTGCTCATGGCCATTCTCATGATGCTCAGGAAGCTATATGCGCTGTTGGGAGACTAAACTAAGATTCATCTAGCTATGTGAAGGGAAGCACTTTAACCCCTATACTTAACTCTCTGTCCTTATTTCCCATAACTTTTATTAAATCATCCTCTGAGTTTAAGTGCTACATCATTGTGGTTTTGAATAAATGTATCTGAAAAACCACAGTTCCTCTGAGAAAAGAAGTAGCTCTATAACCAAAATTAACCCTGATAAGTGCAAACACTGATCTAAGCAAAGTGATTCAAGCAAAGTGATTCAAGGAAAAAAAAATAAAGATGACATCATGCTATGTAGAAAATTCATTTTCTCTTATCTTGAATATTTTAACCTTTTTATGGTTAAAATATATCACTTTGTTTTGTTTTATTTTGCTTTTTTATAGACTGTTTTCACATGCTATGTATTTTACAATAACTATAAATGTTTGTGCCATTGTAATTCAAAATCTTTTCAAGATTGTTATGGGTAGGTTTTGGGGAGAGATGTTGTTCACAAAAAGGAATGTAAATGAGGTCTTGCATGCCCCAATTCCCTTTATCACCAGTGTGCCACCATAATCAAATGTTCAGCATGCTTATTTTTGGCATCAAATAAACAGCAGCAGAAAACACAGCTGCCCCATTAAACTACCTGTGGCTACCATCGTCATCTCACCTAGGCATTTTTCTATTTTTTTTTTAAGAAAGAACTTTTCTGAGAATATAAATCGTAATTTAGGATCAAAAAATATAATTTAGTGTTTTTATATATAAGAGATAAAAATTAGATTAGATTCCACGTGTCCAAAATATAACCAGTGAGATAATTCTAAAAATTATGAATTTAAATAATAAAATTAGTAAATCAATAAGACAAAGTGCTTTAATTTGTGATTATTAAAAAATTCTCCTGCTGCAGAGGTATTTCAGCAGATTCTGACAACAGAGAGATATTATAACATTTGCTTCATTGCTACCATCCCTGGCTCTATATATGGACTTCCAAACTCTGCCTGCCAGGAGTGAGCACTTAATGTAGAGCCAAGAGAAAGCCTTGAGCACAGTCAACTGTGGCCCCAAACAAAGCAAACATATGGAATATTCCCCAGGCATATTTTAATGACAATTATAATACAGATTTTCCACCTTTAAGCATATAGAGATAACCCAGGTGGTAAAGTGCTTGCTGTGTATAGGAAATACCCCAATTGGATTAACAATATTGTTTGTGGGCCCTTGAGTACAGCAAGGAATTAACATTTTGGAATGAACCCCAAGAACTTTTAATAGCATAGCTGGGTGTGGCCTAAAATCGCCAATTTTTTTTTTAATTTCAATTTGCTATTAACAAGGAAAGAGCCACATTAGAATGAATCATAGCTTTAAATTCTCAAATACATCTCTAGATAGATTTTTAAATGTGACAATCCACTTTAAAACTAAATATTTTATGAAGTTTTTAGCATTCTTTTTTTGTATGCATTTTCCAGAAAAAAACAAAGCAAAAACTTACATCAGGCAATAAGGCAGGCAGTATGGCTCCAAAAATTTTGCTGCTGCACTTTATATAGAAGTGGTTTTTATTTTAGCAAATAGGTTATTTGAAAAATAATGATAATTTACCTTCCATATGATAGTCAATCTTTTAGGCATTAGCAATAGTACAGCATAATGCCCTTGCTCACATGAGTAATTTTCTGTAAGAAAACAAGTCATTAAAAAGGAAACAGGTGATCAAGCAATATAACCTTTAATGTTGTTCAATCCTGATGAATAAATTGCAGAATATGATGGAGCTGGGAGTCTCTTTTAAAGAGTTAACAATGATTGCTATTAATACAATAAGTGTACTAGTGCTCATATATTTTAATATGTGTATATATAACATTTATCACATATACTACTATCTGCATTAAAATACATGCATGCTAATTTTAATATGATATAATATATGCATTAATTCATAATACATATAATATATGCACATTAACTATTTTCTGCATCAAAACTTAAATATAGAACATTAAATTAAAGCTAGAGATAAATTACATCATACAAAAATTATATAATTTATATAAAATTTATGTATATGAAATTTGTTATTATATAATAGCATTTGATAAGCCAGAGAGTACAGTGTATGTCTTGCTTGATACCTACCCCTATTCAATTCCTTCAGCTACAGGTTTCCCACCACCTCTGCCAGAAATCACTCCACAAAAGAGAGTCAGAAGCAGTCTTCACAGACTTCTGGATTGCACACAACATTCAAACAAACTAACAGAATAAGACAGCATCTTCTAGCCTCTGTAATTATACATATATCCACACATGTAATTTTGTAACAAGATACAAGGAGTATTGGCCCTAATACATTTGTTAATCAAGAAATGTTCTACATAAAAGTACAAGTAAGTTTTGTTGGTTGTGGTTTAGTTTAATTTGGGGAGGGATGAAATGTAATTGACACTTTGATGATGATTATTGTGTCACATAATTTTCCCTTAAAACTAGTAACTTACATTTGGACACTTATTTTTAACTCAATACTTTAATAATTTAAATGAAATCATTTATTTTTCTTTCAAAGAACAAACAATGAAAATATTTTTGTGTGCAGGCTTGGAAGCAGAAAAGCAATTTTCATCAGCAGCACGAAAACTTAGCAAAATGATATAATTACAGCAGATGCTAAGGTCAATTACAACAAATAGGTTGAGAAAATAGTCAAAAGCTAAGAAAATCCTCAATCGATTTAGCAAGTATTTTTTTTAAAATAATGTATTCCACTATCCTGGCAAAGACTTTGCCATCAGGAGATGGTAAACTTCAGAAGGTGACATTTATTTCATTACCCTTAAGTTTAGTTTTGAAGCCTAGAATTTTAATTAGTGAAGGTCACTGAAATTCATGGTTCCTAAACACGAAAGTCTAACGCTATCAAAAATCTCTCTTTATTCCTGGATTATAAATTCTTTTTTTTTTATTTATTTATTGAATTACTGTGGGAAAGGTTACAAAGCTTTCAGGTTTATGTCTCAGTCATGCAAATATCAAACACATTTCCCTTTACCAATACTTATTTTTTACCATGAAGAACCCCAATAAAACCCCACCTCCCACCCCTCCCCATCCCTGTGAGGCAGATGAATTCTAGTTAACACTCTATCTGCTTTGATTAGATTCATTGTTTCAATAAAAGATTCACCACTATTATTTAGAGTTTACCCCCCCCCAAATCAGACATGTTGAAAAAGCATTGTGAAGTGATTTGCTTTCTACGGCTGGGTTCAAGAATTAAATGTTGGTTTTGGATTTCTGCTCTTTTACCTATTGACCCTGGAAGTATTTCTACTGAAAGTCAGATAGTTAAGAAATTGGTTTCTGTGTTCTGGAGTCCTGGCCGTGCTGGAGAGCCGCTCGCGGGGGGCAACCGGTGGCCTCGGTAGGGCGTGAAGGGCGGAGCGAAACGCCCCCCTTCCCATGAGGTTTTAGTCGCCCCCACACTCCCGGCTCATACCTGCTGTCCACAAGGCTCCCATGTGGCCGCCATCTTTCTTTCCAGAGAGGAGAGGGCGAATGGGGCAACACCCTTTCCCCTCCGGCAGACTTGATGGCCTGGATCAATGCATAGTCCGTTCACTTTTCTGCTCCAAGCTGCTGGGTTCTGCATTAAGTCCTTGTGCTTCTGGGGCTGTGGCCGTGCTGGAGAGCCGCTCGTGGGGGGCAACTGGTGACCTCGGTAGGGCGTGAAGGACGGACCGGAACGCCCCCCTTCCCATGAGGTTTTAGTCGCCCCCAAACCCCCGGCTCATACCTGCTGTCCACAAGGCTCCCATGCGGCCGCCATCCTTCTTTCCAGAGAAGAGAGGGCGAATGGGGCAACACCCTTTCCCCTCCGGCAGACTTGATGGCCTGGATTAACGCATAGTCCTTTCACTTTTCTGCTCCAAGCTGCTGGGTTCTGCATTAAGTCCTTGTGCTTCTGGGACTGTGGCCGTGCTGGGGAGCCGCTCGTGGGGGGCAACTGGTGACCTCGGTAGGGCGTGAAGGACGGACCAGAACGCCCCTCTTCCCATGAGGTTTTAGTCGCCCCCACACCCCCGGCTCATACCTGCTGTCCACAAGGCTCCCATGTGGCCGCCATCTTTCTTTCCAGAGGGAGGAGGGCGGAAGGGAGCAACACCCTTTCCCCTCTGGGCAGAAATGATTGCCTGGATTAACGCATAGTCCTTTCACTTTTCTGCTCCAAGCTGCTGGGTTCTGCATTAAGCCCTTGTGCTTCTGGGGCTGTGGCCGTGCTGGAGAGCCGCTCGTGGGGGGCAACTGGTGACCTCGGTAGGGCGTGAAGGACGAACCGGAACGCCCCCCTTCCCATGAGGTTTTAGTCGCCCCCACACCCCCGGCTCATACCTGCTGTCCACATGGCTCCCATGTGGCCGCCATCCTTCTTTCCAGAGAAGAGAGGGCGAATGGGGCAACACCCTTTCCCCTCCGGCAGACTTGATGGCCTGGATTAACGCATAGTCCTTTCACTTTTCTGCTCCAAGCTGCCGGGTTCTGCTTTAAGTCCTTGTGCTTCTGAGACTGTGGCCGTGCTGGGGAGCCGCTCGTGGGGGGCAACTGTTGACCTAGGTAGGGCGTGAAGGACGGACCGGAATGCCCCCCTTCTCGTGAAGTTTTAGTCGCCCCCCACACCCCCGGCTCATACCTGCTGTCCACAAGGCTCCCATGCGGCCGCCATCCTTCTTTCCAGAGAAGAGAGGGCGAATGGGGCAACACCCTTTCCCCTCTGGGCAGAAATGATGGCCTGGGTTAACTCATCGTCCGTTCACTTTTCTGCTCTAAGCTGCTGGTTTCTGCATTAAGTCCTTGTGTTTCTGGGGCTGTGGCCATGCTCCAAACTTAACTCTGATTTTCAGGGAGAAAGATTGGGTGGTTTACTTCTCATTGATCACTTTGTATATAGAGAGACTTTTTTTTGAGAAAAAGTCCTCGTTCCCGTATACTCGAGCTGTGTTTGTAGAGGCTTCTGGTCACCAGGGTTCCATCTGGGGGAGGCGGGATGCGGCGCCTACTCCATCTGGAACTTGCCGGTGCTCTCTGCTCTTTTTGGAACCTGTTTTTTCTTTTTTCTTTTCCTCCGGGATCCCGCACCCTCCATCTGGATTATAAATTCTTTCTCTCTCTCCACTCATTTCATTTTTTTACACTGTCTATTATGCAACATAAGTGTTTAAAACTATTTTGGATAATATATGAATTTCTTATTTATTCTCATCTTAAAAAGTCTCATTTAGTCTCATCATAGTATAGGTATATGTGTTTATGTGCATACAGATGTTTACAGTGTGCTTGCATAGTGATTTTTTTAAGGCATAGACTACAAATGTGACATTAGTCTTCAAATTACATCTGTACTTTTGTTCAGAAATATTGGTTAGTCAAAACTTTTTAAAAAATACAGTGAATATTCACTCTTGGTAATATCTTTGGTTTTTGAGACTCTGTTATCATAGATTTCAGGAGTCACTATTAGTCATTTTAATTATACATATTAGCCTGAGATAATATTCTAGAAATCTCACACAAATGAGTCTCTATTTTTATTTATTAAAACAAATTTCTCTATATATATTATTTTAAATGCATTTTAACAAAAATGTGACTTTATTTTGCTATCAGGAAGAGCTAAGCAAGACAAAGTGGTAGTCTCCATGATATATTTAAGTCATATTGTTTCCTTGGTCAGAGAGTTTGTGCTTAAATCTCCTAAGAAAGTAAAATCCACACATCATAGAATATTGCTGTTAGATAGTAAACCCCAGCTATAGAGTCCTTGAGATTTGAACTCAAGATAGATAGATAGAGAGATAGATAGATAGATAGACAGATCATTCTACCAGTAATTACCTCTGAGTGAAAGCAGAACTATGGAGGTAGGAAATGATTATTACTTCAATATGGGCCTTCTGGAAAAGTGTCATCTTAGCTGTGGAGATCCTTGCACATGTACGGACAAATTGAGATATGCTCTGAATAAGAGATCAGTTCTACTCAGGTTGACTTCATTTTCTCCAAACTTCCCCATATCTAACTATTCCCAAACTTCTTATGTTCCTATTTCTAGCTCAGTATCTAGTTATTAAGGTAAAGGTAAAGGTAAAGGCCCTCCCGTTGATCGTCGATTTGCTTGAGCGGGCCCAGTAACGTCTCCATTGGAGACTTTGTTGTTACTGTGTCTGGCATATCGAATACTCTCGGTAGCTTGCCGGGCTCTCCGAGAGGGGCGGAGGAATCGAACTGGGGTCGGCCATGTTGGCCGCTTGTAAGGCGAACGCCCTACCCGCTGTGCTATCGATCCAGTCTAATATGGTTAGTAATACAATCGCTCCAGCACAGCGGTAGGACGTTCGCCTTACAAGCGGCCAACATGGCCGACCCGAGTTCGATTCCTCCGCCCCTCTCGGAGAGCCCGGCAAACTACCGAGAGTATACTGGGCCCGCTCGAGCAAATTGTTGAAAAAGATGGCATATTCTTATCTAGTTATTAAAGATAGAAAATTAGTGTTGAAATTAAGACTCCAAAAGGTACAGAAACAAAACAATTTTGATTTATAATTTCTATATCTTAAACAAGAAGGTAGTTCCAATCATGAGATCATGAATCAGGTTGATACTGATCTGGTAAGAGTTTATTCACTAGCAACTGAGTGAAACCTGCAACTCACAGTATTACATGGAGCTTTTCCTTCTGAACTGTATTTCAAGGTAATCAAGGTAATCAATACATTTACATTTATTATAGTAAACCTGCACCTAGAGTTATTTTCATTCCTTCATGTTCAGCAGTCCATAAAGTATATTTTCAGTTTTCCATGTTTGAATCAACTATCCATAATGACCCATGCTTGATAAATGGATTGAAAACTGAGAAGTGATACAAAATTAGTCACAGGGGAATTTGAGTCTCTTCAACACATAGCTTATTTCTATATATCTGTACATTCTGGCTTGAGCATATCCCCACAGGTATAAATTTTACATGAATGACTCTATAGGTATAAATCCTTAGCATAAGTGATTTTAATATAGTTGAACAGATTTATTTTGAGAAGTAACAAATCTAAAAAGTTATAAAGATGAAGAACTGAAATTTGACTTCTCAAAAATAAAATATTAGATTGACTGACACTTCACACAAGGCATGGCATTTATGTTCTCCCTTGATTAAATTTTCTAAATTATGAATGATTTTATTTTATGAATGTGGCATAACATGCCATAAAATATGTAACACTCAGTTTCGCCATCACAAACATTTTGCACTAAAAGTGCATCTCAATCCGTTTGTTAGTTTTTATTAGAGGATTTTAACCAATAATAAAAACACATGCATAGAAGTAACACCTAACTTTGATAAAAGGACTTTGATTAAATGAAATTAAATGAAAGTTGAAAATGTATGGAAAAAAGAAATTAAAATTAAATTCTGATTTAAAATTATAGGATGGGATAGATGAAATGGAACATAAATAAAATGCTAGGTTATCAATAAGAGTAACAAAAATGTAAAATTTAAATGTTCGTAAACTAATCTATTTAGGACTATATATTTTACTGGCAGTAACATTTGTGCAAATTTAAACCCAAAGGAAAATTATTTAAGTTCATCAGACTATGAACATTTTAATATCTTGACAATGTTCTGCATGTTAATGTGAGTGTAATACAAAGAAAACTGCTGTGCATTATAGAAGGGAATGTAATCTGGGTCTACTAACTTGAAGATTAATTCAATAATCTGTATCAAAAAAAGCAAGAGAGATTGGTGCATATCATAAGATAAGCATTTCATTCAAATTCCAAAGGAACACTACCAAATATATGGCAGGAGAAATATGCAAAGGGTTTATAAAACTTTTGATGAAAGCAAATTTTAAAATGGAAAACATTGACAAAATTTTATTCTTGAACAAAAACAGCCAATGAAACCAAACTCAAATTCTAAATAGACTATCTTAGCAGGGGGAAAGGACGGAGGATTTGGAAGGTTATCAAAGTCTAAGGTAGAGTGTGAAGGATAACGGTACTTTAGAAAGGTGTTTAGTATGAACCATTCAATTGAAGAGATAATAAATTTTACTAGTAAAACAAACAGTCATACATACCAACCTTATTCTCAATCAGGAAAATAAGATTTATATATATTTTTTAATTTATCCATAATTACTTAGAAAAATGTGACCAAAGTCGAAACAGATGATTCTACAGAGTCTACAAGAAATAAAGGCAAAATTCACTTTGGGGAGAAGATATCAGAGGTGGAGAATGTTCTTGAAAAGTAGAGCTCTCAGAGTACAAATTTTATTATAGTAATTTTATTTCATCAACTAGATTTTGAGTGCAAAGTTATTTGTTTTATTATTAATAGATGTTATAGGACTTCATCATAAAATATGCTTTAATGAAAAGGAAAGAATGAGATTTTATGAAAGGAAATATAGAGGAGTTGTAAAATATAACCCATGAATATTTAGGAGCTGTTAAATGTAATGAGGGAGAGAAAAAAACAAAATACCAAGCATTCTATAAGAGCTTTTCATTACTGTTATGAATGCTGCAGTTGGGGCTTAACAAAATGTATGAATATGTGTTATAAAGATATTTAAAGTTTTTAAAAATTCACATGTCATATTTTGTTCTTCTTAAAAAAGCAAAATATAAGGATGATTTAGACTATCATTGAAAAGAAAGCTGTTTACCACTGATCAAACATAAACTATATATCATTCACTTATTAAGTTCTGGAAATTACAAGAAAGCCTTATGATTCTTGAAAAGAGTTCACAATAAATATTAAGTTATTTGTAAAATATAGCAATTTAGTACTCTAGAAGACAGCTTAAATAAAACAAATAAAGTAGGTAGTGCATCAAATAGAAGCTGAACTTATGAAGGTAGGTAATAGAGGCTCTATCTTTCAATTTAGGTTAGACATTAATGTGTACAGTTGTACTGAAAATGTCATATTTTCTCGTATGTGTGCCTATTGTGGATTGATAAATTAATTGTTCTTCATCCATGGCTAGGGGCAACTATAGATGGTCATGGTACAGCTTGATGTAATAACAAAGAAGAGAGCAAGTTGAATTAGTATTGCTTTTCCTCTATTAAAATACTGTGAGTCAAGAAGAAATCACCCAACCCCATCAAAAAATGGGGCGAGGAAATGAACAGAAACTTTCGCAAAGAAGAAATCCGAATGGCAAAAAGGCACATGAGAAAATGCTCTACATCACTAATCATCAGAGAGATGCAGATCAAAACAACAATGAGATATCACTTCACACCACAGAGACTGGCCCACAGCCACAAAAACAAAAGCAACTGGTGCTGGCGCGGATGTGGCGAGAAAGGGACCCTCCTTCACTGCTGGTGGGAATGCTGGCTGGTCTAACCCTTTTGGAAAACAGTATGGACGATTCTCAAAAAATTAGAATTTGATCTTCCATTTGACCCAGCTATAGCACTCCTGGGAATATATCCCAGAGAGGCAAAAAGGTATAGTCAAAATGACATCTGCAATTGTTTGTTAATTGCAGCACTCTTTACAATAGTCAGAATCTGGAAAAAACCTGAGTGCCCGAGAACAGATGACTGGTTAAAGAAACTTTGGTACATTTACACAATGGAGTACTATGTAGCTGTTAGAAAAGATGAAGTTATGAAATTTACATACAAGTAGTACTACATGGAAAGTATCATGTTAAGCGAAATGAGTCAGAAAGAGCGGGATAGACACAGAAAGATTGCATTCATCTGGGGAACACAAAGCAACAAAACGGAAGACTAACACCCAGGAATGGCTAGATTAGTACCAGGAATTTTGCTCCATGACTTGAAGGCCAGTCACATGTGCTAGGTGAAAAGGAAGCTCAGATAGAGAAGAGAGCACCAAATAAAGGGTGTTGTGAAGACCCTCCCAGGGTGGGAGAGACATGCTAAAAGTAGTCTATAGACCAAACATGATTGCCACTCAATGCCTCTCTTGCAAAACACAGTACCCAAAAGAAGAGAGAGAGAACAAGGGGGAATGCCCTGCCACAGAGGCAGGGTGAGACGGGGGGTGGGGGGATGGGGGGGTTGGAGGGTTGCTGGGACCCGTGGTGGGGGAGGATGGCCACTGGTGGAGGGATGGGTATTTGATCATTTTATAACTGAAACCCAAGCACAAAATTTATAAGTCTATAACTGTACCTCATGGTGTTTCACTAATAAAAAAAATGATTAATAAAAAAATAATGTGAGATACACAATTACAAAGTTGTTCAGATTGCATTTAAGTTCTATAATGATTTAAACATATAATGACTTAATCATATAAATTCTAACACTGATCCCTTCATCTGTTTACATCTCCCTCACCAAAGTCCTGGTCTTCCCTCTGACACTCTCTCCTCTCAAGCCTGACTCTATGGCAGATACGTTTCTTCTCTCAGGAAGTGACACTTCAGTTTTTGCCAATAATTCAATCACAAAACAAGATGAAGACAAGATTTAAAATGGACCAAAAATTTCTAGCTCATCATGTGGCTGGAGTATGTCAGTCAACAACTGAGAAGACTTTTAATGATACTTGCAGTGGGTTATAAGTTGGAACTCGGTTACAAGAAGTTCCAGTAAATATCTTGTCTTCAAGCAATTCCAGATAATTTACTGTGGTATATTTATAGGGGCTCAGTGTGTGTGTGTGTGTGTGTGTGTGTGTGTGTGTGTGTGTGTGATGTGGTGCTTAGAAAGTATCTGTGCTCAAGGGTCACTCTTGGTTCTAGGGATTGAGCTGGTATAAGCCACAATAAGGTAATCACCCCTGTGCTATTTCTCTAATTCTTCAATTCTATCTTTAAACACATGGTAAACTATAAAAAAGTGGCCATATGAAAAGGCCACCAAATCAAGTGCTGGTTGGAATTTAGAATAAAATGAATCTTATCCGCTGCTGAGGATATGAATTGGTCCATTGTGTTTATTTTTAAAAAACATTAAAACAACTATAAATAGAGCTACCAGTTAATACAGCAATACAACTCATAGATATCTATCCTCAAAACACATTTCGAAAAGATTTAAGCAAACTCATGTGCATTGCAACACTAGTTCTGACAGAAGAATGTAAAAGCAACCCCAATGTATAAGAATAGATGATTAGATAAAAAATATTGTGGCCTTTACACCAAACAGAATACTAGTATAATTTAGGAAAAAGATGCAATCTTGCCATTGCTACAACATGGATGAAATTAAGGGTGAGCCTGCTATGAGAAATAAATCATAAAGAGAAAGACAAATACCATCTGATCTCACTCATATATAGCATATATATACTCTGCATAATTGCATAGGCAGTATCATTAAAACAAATGACACTAGGTAGAGAGTAAAACAAACCATTAGATTCTGACTATAAAATTGAGATTACCAAGGGGGTGTTGGTTGATGGGAAGGATCTTGCAGACACTGGTGAATGGATATAAGCACTTTGGTGGCAGGTTGGCGTGAAATGACAATATTTTGGTTCTAAATATATAAATAATTGCAGTCGTATAAACTGGTGTCACATGAATAATAAATAAAATAATTAAAATGGAAAACATCTGATCATATTACAGTATTAAGTTAGCATTAAATATTTGATTCTATTTTATTCTAATAGCCTAAAATTTTTATCATTTTATTATCCTTCTGACCAACATATGACAGCTAAATGATGAAAATCACATTTCTTGAAAGCTCCTTGAGAAACTCCAGTGCTTTAAGAATAAATTGATGTAGAAAGTGATCCATTGAGAATAACAATCTATCAGAGAAAGTAAGCCTTAATGTTAGTGAAGACTGGGAAGACACTTGAATGTAAAGGCATTCTTGAGATCTTAAACAGAAATCTTTTCCATGTTATAAGTCATGTTGTTACTTTTATTAAAATATCAAATGTATAATGAAATTTGCAATGAAAATTTCAAAAATAGAATATTGTATGAGCAAGTTTTCCAAGTACACTCAAAACTCATTAACGTTTACATTTTATATATTTTCTAAACATGCATAGACTTCAAAACTGCATTATGTAAAATGTTACTGGGCTGGAGAGATAACACAGCAGGAAGGGCATTTGCCTTGCACGCAGTCAACATGGCCAACCCAAGTTCGATTCCTCCACCCCTCTCGAAGAGCCCGGCAAGCTACCAAGACTATCTTTCCCGGACAGTAAAGCCTGGCAAGCTACCCATGACGTATTCGATATGCCAAACATAGAAACCAGTCTCACAATGTTACTGGGACCATTCGAGCAAATCAATGAACAGTGGGAGGACAGTGAAAGTGATATATATAGAAAATTATAAAATTATATTATCAAATGTTTACTATACTAACATTAAATATAGTAAATTTTTAATGTGCCATCAAAGATAAAATTAGATGAATGGAAAATAAATTTAATACTTTAAGTAAAGTAACTTTAAATGCCTCTTTGGCTTTTAGTGAAGTCATGCATGTAACATTGTATAATAATAAATTATACAAGTTTTAAAAACAAATTGAACTACCCTGCCTATTACCTTGAATGATACATTACCTCAAATATATATAATATAGTAGGTAGATGTATTTATATATACAAGGATCAATTAATGTAAGTAGAAGAACCAAAACTTTTGAAAACTGAATTTGCTAATCTGTTGTTCACAAAACATAAAAAATTAATATTATTCAAAGAATATAATATCTTGTATATACAATAGATATTAATTTTATGTAGTATTCGAAATTAAAGTTATATTTATTATTAATGATATACTAAATTAAATTTATAGACAACTGTATAGCAGTATTTATTAATATTGTTGTCACAACAGATTAACAGACATTTTTAAAATATGTATGAAGACATCTAAGAAAAAGACAATGAAAATAGAATTAAGCTTATACTAAAACTTTTTTTTACAAATCTCATACAAAATTTTATTTTTATTCATGAAAATATTGCCCCAGGTTAAAATCACTGATGCATTAATATTCTATTTCTAATGTAAGGCATAATTAGTTACCAAATCTAATATATTAATATATAATATATTATAAATATATATTGTATTATAAGTGTGGTTCCCAAACCAAGTAAGCATACATTATAAATATTATATTAACACATAATAATGTAATTATTAGATTATATAATTTAAAAATATAATATTTATAATGCATACTATATAATATATTTGTAATATATATTTATTTGGTTAGGGCTGGAGTGATAGCACAGCAGTAGGGTGTTTGCCTTGCATGCAGCCAACATGGCCGACTCGAGTTCGATTCCTCCGCCCCTCTCAGACAGCCTGGCAAGCTATCGAGAGTATCTCGCCCGCACGGCAGAGCCTGGCAAGCTACCCGTGACATACTCGATATGCCAAACACATTAACAAGTCTCATGATGGGGAAGTTACTGGACCCGCCCGCTCGAGCAAATCGATGAACAATGGGAAGGACTGTGACCGTGATTTATTTGGTTTGGTGCGGGGACCACATTTAGTGGTGCTCAGGAATTTCTTCTAATTTCAGGGATCATTGCTGTTGGTGTTCAGGGAGCCATATGTGGTGCTGGACCAAATTGGTGGTGGCCACGTATAAAGCACATGGCTTAACCCGTGTACTATTTCTAGAATCCCTGAAGTGTATAGGAAAAGAATGTGAGACTTACCTTTGAATATTTATGTCTATAGTCTTCTGTCTTCATTTAACAATACTTTCAACTAAAATCAAATTTCTTGGTAATACTTACCGATGTGACTATTTTTCAAACGCCAGTGGAATCTTCAATATCTATTGAGAAAATGAGCTGTATAATTTCTAAATTTGAATACTGACTTTGGAAATAGTAAAATCACTTATTTCTCATCGTGTTCTCAATTTACATGTAAATTCTTAACTAATAAATTACAGATAAATGGCCAAGATAAATCTTATGTGACTTTAGGGGTATATAATTTTAGCTTTTGTTCAAGTAAACCTATTATAAGTAGATGCAAAATCATTAAAGGAATTATTAACAATTCTATAATAGTTTTCCTTGTTCTAATCACTGCCGACTGTTTCTTATATTTTTCGATATACTAATGCTATAGGGACTTGTTTGTTGCCACACATATCTAAAATTGTTGAGAGTTTCCTTAATCCTAGTTCTGCACACAGAGATCTCTACTGGCAGTGGTTGGAATCACCTGCCATGGTGCCAGGGATCAAATCCAAGTCAGCTTCATGTTAGGCAAACAACTAACATACTATACTATTTCTTTGGTTCTAGATATTTGTATTTTGATTTATTATCAGTGATAAAAAATTTACTTCAATAGCTGAGTAATAATACCAATATGGATGATGAGTGATAAAAATAGCAGGGATTTTGAGAAACAGACATTAAATATGTGTTAAATGAAAAAAAATGTCAAGTACTTAAAACACAAATCAAGTATCATATCACAAGAGAAATTTTTCACTGGAACCTAAAAATAATCTCATTTTATCATTGCAATTAATCACCTGCATGCTTGTATGTATAAAAATTCAATGCTGCCAAATCCCACTCCCGACTGTCCCTTTATCTCTTCTGTTTGGCTACCTGTTCTATGAGTGGAGATATAGGGTGACCTGGAGCCACAAACCTGAGTTCCTTCTATATCAATATCACCACATGATTTTTATCTTTTTTGTCCTTATTATTAATATGGTATGGGGCTGGAGCAATAGCACAGCGGGTAGGGCGTTCGCCTTACAAGCGGCCAACATGGCCGACCTGAGTTCGATTCCTCCGCCCCTCTCGGAGAGCCTGGCAAGCTACCGAGAGTATTTGATATGCCAGACACAGTAACAACAAAGTCTCCAATGGAGACGTTACTGGGCCCGCTCAAGCAAATCGACGATCAATGGGAGGGCCTTTACCTTTACCTTTACCTATTAATATGGTATAATACATAGGTTTGCATATTTTAAACCATTCTTGCAACCCTGTTGTGAGTATACAGTGGACCATGAGGAATGAGTATCATGATGTGTTTTGTAATTAATTTATGAGATTTGTTGAGGATTTTTTTGGGGGAAAGGAGCAATAGCACAGAGGGTAGGGTATTTGCCTTGCATGCGGCTGACCTGGTCTATTCCTCTGTCCCTCTCAAAAGCCCGGCAAGCTACAGAGAGTATCTCACCCTTATGGCAAAGTCTGACAAGCTACCTGTGACAAATTCCATATTCCAAAAACAGTAACAATGGAGATGTTACCGGTGCCGGCTCCAGCAAATCAATGAACAATGGGAGGACAGTAATACAGTGCTACAGTTGAGCATTTTTGCATCTATTTTATCAGATATAATGACTTTTAGTTTTCTTTCTTGTGTATGTTGATCTTTCCCAATTTGTCAATTTAGAATGATATAAATATCTTACAATGTAATTGAGATTGATTTCTCCACTTCAGGTGTTTGGATATGTTTGAGCAGAAAGGGTGTTAGTTTTTTGTAAGTTTTGTAGAATTTACTGGTAAAACCATTAGGTCTGACTATTTCTTTTTCTTGCAAGTTAGCTTCAGCCCCAAGCAAGGGAATAATCTGGCCATTTACAGAGCAAACATTCTGTTCTCCCACCCTGCATCCTTGTCTCCAGGGTAGTGAACCATTCTGAGCCATTGTTTCCCTAAACATGTGTGTTAAGAACAGTTAGCAGGCAAATTAAAAGCTAAGGCTAGAACATTTGCATCCTGGTTGCCAGAGGGTAATACACAATCAGGCAGCAATTTTGAAGTATATTTTTGAAGTATGTTTTTATTATTATTAACATTTTATTAATAGCACATGATTTTCAAAGTTATTCATAGTTGAGATTTAGATATTTAAAACTGAAGCATCAGCCGCCCCACCAGAGTCAACTTCTCTCCACCAGTGTTTCCAGGTTCCCTCCTACCCCCCAGCCTCGCCGCCTTGCAAAACACATTTATTTTATTTGAATTTTGTAGTTTGAATCTTATGTTTCTAATATTGTTGGTTTTGTGGTTTGAATATTTAGCATACTACTTTGCTACACTCTTTCACTTATAATAAAAGCAATCACATTTTTTGAGATAGAAGGAACATATCTTAAATAAGACCACATAGGACAAACCCAAAGCTAACATAATAATCAGTGGTTGAAAGAAAAATAACTGAACTCAAAATGCTTTCTATTAAGAACTGAAACAAGAAAAGCATGTTTATTTTCACCACCAATTTGAATATGGATTTGAAAGTCCTATACAGTATAACTTGGCAAAAAATAAATAAATAAAATGAATCAATCACATGCAAAGCAAGCATCCTAACCCTATTATTATTTTACTGGATCCTAAGTATTTTCAGTTTTTATACCCAAACAATAAGTAAAAGTAAAGGCCCTCCCGTTGATCATTGATTTGCTCGAGCGGGCCCAGTAACGTCTCCATTGGAGACTTTGTTGTTACTGTGTCTGGCATAGCGAATACTCTCGGTAGCTTGCTGGGCTCTCCGAGAGGGGCGAAGGAATCGAACTTGGATTGGCCATGTTGGCTGCGTGCAAGGCTGATGCCCTACCCGCTGTGCTATAATTTCTTCAAAATATTAGAAAATAAATCACTTTTGCTATTTGTGGATCAAATAAATCAATGATGGTCAGAGGGATCATTCAGGATGGGAGATGTGTGCTGAAAGTAGATAAAGGACTAAACGTGATAGCCTCTCAGTATATGTATTGCAAACCATGATGCCCCAAAAAGAGTATTGGGGACATTTTCTGCCATAGAGGTAGGGGGGAATGAGTTGGGGGGCGCTAATGAAGATATTGGTGGTGAAAAATGTGTACTGGTGAAGAGACGGGTGTTCAATTACTGTATGACTGAAACTCAAACATCAAAGCTTTGTAACTGCATCTCATGGTGATTCAATAAGAAAAAAAAAAGATTGCACATAGAAAAAAATCCCAACTAGATCAAATGATCTTAAAAAAATTAAAAATATTTACTTCCGTAAAGTGACATGATACAAAATAAAGCCATATAAATATTTTTAGCTTCATTTTTTCCCCTTTGAATGGAGGTCATAACAATGGTGCTCATAGTCACTCCTCGAAGTGCTTGCTCATGTCGTTCCAAGGATTAAACCTGGATTAACCACATGCAAAGCAAACATCTTAATCTCAGTACTATCTCTCTAGCTCCTATGTAAGCTCAGTTTCTATATCCAAGCAATTATACTTTCTTTATAACATAAAATATTTAGGAGTAAATATAATAATCAAAATGAAATACCAATAAATCATTGCTATGCATACCATACCTATATCTATCTGTCTGTCTGTCTATCTATCTATCTATCTATCTATCTATCTAACATATATACATATGCTATTAAACTCAGAGTCATAACATAATTTGAAGAAAACACAGTTGATGTACAACAGAATATATTGAGATATATTTGGAGACTCAATTGTTACAAATATATATTTCTCTAAAAGTCTCTTACAAAATGATTAAATTTAAATATATATATCGAACTTATTAATATTTTAATATCTTTGTAAATTGTTAATAAGTATTATTCTTTTAAATATAAATTGGGTAGTTTTAAAAAATATATAACAGAACTACTATTGTTATGGAAGCTTAAACCTATAAATTCTATCTGAAAAAGGTAGTCTTTACCAAATCAGTTGAAATGTAAAAATTTTACTCTTAAACTCTTGTTCACTGAAGCATAACAAGATAAAAAATGTTATTATGATGGAACTTAACTATTTTGGTTTTTAAAAAGTGTGGCACCTTTTGCATTTTATTCTGTAATATTTGACATCATTTTCTGCTTAAAGATAATATTCATTTTCAACATTCTGCAATGTAAAAATTCACTGTACATTAGTAATTAAATTTTAATAATGCACCAATGACAATTAATGTAGCATCTGTCTGTCTTTATGGCAGCAATTAAGTGACTTTAATTGTTGGCTAGTTTTATTATTCATTAAGGATAATTTCTAAAAGATTTTTATAATCAAGACTATCATCAGAAGATTCTATAGGGAATCATGGTTGGACCTTTTATTTCTGTGTGTAATAATTAGTACCAAACTCAATCATTAATTTCCATAAAATACTTATTTTATGTTAATGCTGACCATTTAAGCAATCATTGCTGAGCCTCAAGAAAATTACTCTCTTCTATTTGCCTACATATATATATATATATCTAAAAATAGAAGAAAATCTACCTATAGATTTATGCAATTCCAATTTATTTTAAGAGATAAGAAGCAAAAAAAATCATTTAAAGTAAATATACATGTACATAAATGTATGTCCTAAGTTTTAATGATAAATTAACTTATTTTGGACTGCTATAAAAATAATACAGAACATATCTTTTAACAACAGAAATTTACATTTATAAATTTCAAAGTCTAAGAACATTCCTGATTCATAGCCATAATCTTCTCCACTATAAAATAAGGAGAATTTAGCTCTCTTAGCACAGTACACAGCACATCAGTCTCATAAAATAAGGAGAGTTTCAACCTCATGACTTTAGCACCTCCAAAAATGATCATTTATTTTAAAAAGATTAAATTATTTTATCCATTTTAATTGAAGTATCAGGATTTACAATACTGTCACTTATGACTTTCATGCATACATACTAGCGGAGAGAATGAGGCACTCTAGTCATGGATGTGTTATTGGAGTTACATAAACATGAAAATTTTTTTCACCATAAGTCTAACAAACATAATTTTTGTGTTTTGTGGCATATCTGGCAATCTCAGGGCTTACCTCTGATTGTACTCAGGGATCACTCCAATACTCTTAGCAATCTTTTGTGAAGATCTGTGGTTCTGAAGATTGAACAATCATTGGACACTTGGGACTAGTGACTTAACTACTGTACTATATGTCTGGCCTTCAAATATATATGTATATATTTACAAATATATGTATATATACATATATTTGGAAATATATGCATATATATACACACACAGTCTCATTTGGCTTAAAGAGGTAAATATTAAGGATTTTGTAAATCCTTTGTGAGACTGGAATAGCGTATTCACATATACTGTTGACACTCTCCTTTTTATATTACTCTTTCACCAGTGTTTACTTGTGAACAAATTATTATCCTTGATTGTAATGATCAAAATTGGGGGGAAATAATTGAATTCATAGATTTTATAAAGTCTCTGTGGATTATCCTAAACTGTCCAATAGAAATTTCTAGGTAATGAAAGTTTTCTATACCCATACTTTGCAATAAAATAACTATTAGCCATATGTACCAGATGTAATTGATTAATACACTTTGTCATTTAATTTAAATTTAGATACCTATGTTGGCTAAGCTGTCATAAGACTGAGAAGATCTAGAAAATCGTATAGAAATAAAGTGATAGGCAGACTTGGCAATTTTATTCTGATATTCAAGATGGCAAAATGCACTTTAGACCTCAATTTTATTAAGATGTACATTAAGTAAGACCAACTTTTACATTAGGAAAAACCACAAAGCCAGCATAGTACATACAATAGCTGCTAAGTCAAGTAGACCATTATGATCATCTGATTTATGATCAAAATTTGCTTACAAGAAATATGTATACAAGTGAGAACTGAACATTTTCCTTTTTATGCTATCTCATCAGTTGATTCATGATAAATAAAATTTAGAAAACTGAAGCACTATGGAATTTGCAACTATTCTCTCTCTGTCTCTGTCTCTGTCTCTGTCTCTCTCTCTCTCTCTCTTTCTCTCTCTCTCCCCCTGCCCCCCAAACTGAGGATACAGAATAATGTATTCAGTGTGGTGTTCATGGAGAATGAGACAAAGGGAAATTATTGTCCTAGAAAGGTACCCTAAAATGGTAAATGTTAAAGCTTTTTGAAAATCCTTTGTAGAATATTAATCATATAAAACTTTCAGAATCAAGAGTTCAATGCTAAACTGCAACAAATAAGCATGTAAGATATATATGTATATGCATTTATATGTTTTATCTATGCATATATACACATATATATGCATATATAGTATATGTACATGTATACATATATGTATGTTCATATATACAGAGAGTTACATGCACATATATATATAGTTTATTCGAAAAAAATTTGTATGCAGAAGTCAAAGTTTGTCTCAAACTAAAGTATGAAAAGCCAGGTGTGAGTTTCAATTCTCCCTTTTTACAAATCATGCTGAAAGAGTTTCATTTTTGGATGGAGAACTACTAATACTAATGGAACAACTTGAAACCTATAGCCTCAAATAGATTTTCATCCAGAAATCCCTACACCCCGCTGGTCTAGAAAGCATACTGTCATTTGGTAATGATGCTGCAATAGTTAAGCCCTATGGGGTGTTCAATGAGGACAGGTGAAAATCATCAAACTCTCCATTATCCATAAAAAATACTGACAAATTTACAAACCACTACATTTTTCTTCATAGCTATAGCAATAAAACATACTAATAGCAAAAACCCATGTTTTCACCAGTGGTCAGTAGCACAGACATTCAGATCAAATTTCAATGAAACAACTCAACCTCTCCTGGGAACTCAGCAATTAATCTTTAAAACATGCTGGGGGGGGGGGGGGCGAAGCTAGTAAAAGATTTTATCAGTCTGAATTTAGAATGCTGAGCTGGAACAGAATCTCAATTATGAAAATCCAGACTTACTGGAAAGGCAGAATATCATAATCCAGATTTGCTGTACTTCCTCTAATAACCCAAGAAAATATGTTTAGTGAAAATCAACAATCTTAGAAACACAACAAGCAAGGGGAATAATATAGTCATTTTACTTACTGTCTTGAGAATTTCCTGCATGTATATCATAAAGAATAACCAGACAGATCTCAGTGAACACCTGAGGAGAGAAATACAGATATAATTATGGAAAGGATAAGGGAGCTAAATTTCAAAGAATGAGGTTAATGGAGAGGAGAAAGCCACACGCTGAGAAATGCAGCCTCTTCAGCTTGCATTTGTTATTCCTTAGGCTTATCATAACAAGCATGCAAGAAGACTACTGGAATTTTGGTTAGAACCATTCAAACTCAGAAGGAACATTTCCATCAAACACACTGAACTGTATTTGCTTTATCTTTATAGCCACGCACCCACATCTTGTGAATCATAGATCCAAAAAGTTTAACAAACTTCAGGTACTGGAAAATAAACACGAATAAATAAATTTATACAGATCAAGCATAAAAATGACCTTGTATGTAAAGCCCTCTCAGCTAATTCAGTGGCGTATTGTTGTTTCTACAATAAAATGTATAATAGTAATTGATGTGCAGCATACTTGTTATTCCCCATCCTATATGTGCCAAAAGGAATTAGATTGATTGAAAATTGCTGCATGCAGAGAATTGCATTCAAATGACCTCTTGTAACTTCAATTCTATGAGTTACTCTCCTAAAGAATAGGAAATCCCTTGGTGTTTGGACTGCTGGCATTGCTCATATGATTCATCTTATTCTAATAATTCAGATATTCTAAAAATTCAGATGGTATTCATTGTGATTATTTGGTTTGAAGTTTAAATTTTTGTCTTGGAATAAAAACAACTTAAAGCAGTTTTATTATCTATCTGAGAAGTAAGTCATCAACATAAATAGACTTCTTTAAAAATCAGAGAAGTATCAAACATAAACTGGGTTGGTATTGTCACCCTACTTAGAAGAAATGGTCCAGCAGTGGACATATGAAAATGGCAATACTATATTAAAATTTCTCTGAAATATTCATGAGATTTATTTTCATTCACTGGCTTGAAATTATCTATATAGAGATCCAAGAATACATTAGGTAACAAGAGATACTTTTTAAAAAACTAGAACCAGGTTAAATGCCAGCAATTTAAATATAGAATATATTTGCCATGTTGAATGCCAACACATTCTAAGTAGCTGTATGCTATTATATGACAGAATAGTTAAAATGATATTGAAACTAGACAGTAATCTGTTATGTTTTTATTGTATTGTAAGATAAAATGTATTTGAGTTATCACCTGCTGTGTATTTAAAAGAACACATTAATTGAATCGATAGTTTTAAATCATGTCAATTGATTTATTTTGGTGAAGACATCACATCCTGCAGAGTAGAGTAGGAAGGACAGGAACTTGTTCACTCAGCAAACACCATCATCTCTTTGGACTCACCTGATGTTCACACAGATCAGAGAGCTGAAGACTCGGGAATGTACTAGTGAGGACAGAACAAGTGCTCTTCAATTGCCCAGTGGAGATTACCTTTTAAAGTCAAAGGTTAGCTAAAAGAGATGTTGCAGAGATGGATTCTCTGTTACATAACGAGCATAAATTCCAAAATAATAGAAGTTAGGTGGAAGTACTGACTCCAATGAAGTCAGGTGAATCCAAATACTCTAAAGAACAGATACACAAAAATGGTAGTTGTGAAGTGTTGCCCAATAGAAAATTATGGAGTTATATATAATAACATGGAATTGCCAAGTTTGAGAGAAATGAGAGAGCAAAAAAAGCTATTTTTCTGCATAAATAATAAAAAAAAACCAGAATGGACATAATGAATGTAGTAAAACAGTGGAAGAATATCTTTCCCTACATTTAAAATTAAACAAATTCTTAGCCAGGGGCCAATTTACAAGTCTGCTGGGAAGACTAGCTTTCTATAAGGAGTATGACTACAGAATTTACATAGAATAATAACAGCTTTATTATTTAAAGAATGAACCATGACTCATTTATTCAGATAATATAAACCAGGTAAAACCTAAATATTACACAGTGAAAATAGTCCAATTCTATATGAAGTAAATTGTATCTCCCTTATTAGAGTAGGAGTTTACAAGTTTTAGGCATAGATATTTTGCAGGACTAAGGCGTAGCCCTAGTGCCTGAATAGAGAATTAGATTTCATATGTATGAAAAATGGCAGAATTATCATACTGGTTCCTTAATCTGTTGGATGAGACCTATATTAGAGAAGATCAAGTGGACCCTACAGAAATGAACTTTCCATATGTTGACTATGAAAAATAAAAGCAATTCTGTCTTTGCAGGAAGGCTATGATTAATGACGCTTTAAATTACTTTATGCAGTAAGGTGATCCTTTCATATACTCACTGCTCATCAGCTTGCACCAACATAAGTTTAATAAATCCCTCTCAAGCTGAAGGATCATTTTGTGTTAGCATGAGCAAAACAATTGTACATAAGGACTAAATGAACTGTTTTCTGTCCCTTTGCCATCACAGTATTGCTCAAGCACTAGTAACTTTGAACTTCAATGGACTCTTATAGGATTCCACTATGCGAAGATGTCAAATTGTTAGAAATGAGTGTTTAAAAAATGTAAAAGACCCTTCCTACAGAGGTTGCAGTGGATAGGAGACCAGCTAAAAGTAACTAGGAACGCACTCATCAACGGCATCGTTCATTCCCACAACAAAGAAACCCAGCAAGGTTTTCTAAAGTTTTCAAAGAACTAGCAGAATGCATATTTGTTGAGTCCATCAATTTTGTGTAAAGAAATAACATTTACCTTCAAGTGTGAGGTAGTGGAGAAAACAAATCAACAGAAAAGTCTACACTTCAGTTCAGTCTGCCTTAATTACTGCTAAAGATTACAATTATTTTAAAGTCATATCATTTTAGATGGAACTGGCCAAAGCCATGCTCTTTTCACTAAATATTCACATATCATTTCAAAACTACACCCTGACATACTGTTATTTTCACTCTGCCTGACATGTCAAGTGAACATGATAAAGGAATGATTCATCATAAGCCAATGTGTTACACCTAGCAAATTAAAGGATGGGATATATCCAATAACAATTCATTTTAAGATTTTTGTAAATAAATACATCTATAATGTAACAAGTACACAATTAGAAGACACATGTAAAGTTCATGATCCTATATTATGAGTTTTCATGCTATGCTTCAGGTTTTCACAGTCATCTACCCTTTGCTCATATCTATAGTCATAAGAAAAGGGAACATAAAACCATAAAAACATAAAACAAAAAAGAAATAGGAATCTGGTTTTGTCTATGCTTTGGTTTAGCTCAGGGTGTTTGTATCTCAAAATTTCAGCAATGACACTAATTTTCCCTACAAGGATAGTCTGGGGAAATTTATCTAACCAACTCATGTAAATTTTCCAGAACTAATAATAAATCTGAATATATTTGGTATGGATTTATAGTAACTATCAGATAGGTTTCTCGAGGTTTATTAGGACAATTTTTAATGGGGTTTTAAAGTATACAGAAGAAACATGTTAATGACCTATTGTTTCGGAAAAATATAAAATAATTTTGCTTTTGCATTCCACATGAACCAGCACCTAATAACATTTACCATGGGAAGGTAAGAAATGAAAATTTCAAAAAATTACCCAGTCAACTATACCATAGCTTCCTCATATACAAAATTTGTGGACATTAAGTACTTCTTAACTAAAAGTCTTGTGAAATAGTGAATCCTGGGTTCTAAGTCACCTCATTTTAGAGCTAAAACTACATTTCAGGGGTATCCTACGTTGAGAGATCAATATTCATTCCTTTACGACCTTTACTACAACTATATCAGGTGGAATGAAATAAATAATATGTAATATATTTTAAAGAACAGTTTGATAAAGAAGAAAGTTCAAGTGGGTAGCACATGTAAGAAGGCATTTAGAAAAATCTATGTGGAAAAGGGATTTGGTTAGCACAGTGCTCGCTTTTTTGTTGCTGCCTTTTTTTTTTTTTTTTTTGACCACACTCAGTGGTGGTCAGGGCTTATTCCTGTAAATGTACTAAATGGTTGGTCTTAGTGGGACTTAGGGGTACCTTATGGGGTGCTGGATATCCAACCCACGTCCACTGAATGCAAGGTAAGAGCTCTACATGCTATATAATTGTGCTAGCCCCACTGTTTCAGAGGATAAAAATGATATACTGATATATACAATAATTGCTCAGCTTCCGCTATTACACAAATATATATAATATGGCTGTATATTATACATAATATATATGTAGAGTAGGCTTGCTTGTTTTATTTTTTGATTGTTTCAACTCTTAAACCGTTTTTGAAAGTAAAGAGCTAGAACGATGAAATCTATATGCATGTGAACCCGGGTTGACACTTAACCTATATCTGAATCTCAATAAATGTGTACTGAGTATAATAATTTAAGAGAATCAATTGGCTTAGTACCCTCCTGAATCATCTAATAGACTTGATACCACTTAACCAGATTGATTTCAGGATTCATTAGGCCCACATTGATTAGATTTGAAATCAGAGTCTGTGGGGATTGACATCCAATAAATTTTTCTTCCTTTCATTACCGACCTTCCATTTTTGTTTTCTGATTTTTATGTTAAGAACATAGCATATAAGAGAGTTAAAATTTTTCTTTCTCAAGTTATTTTCAGAAAAACATTTAAAAACTAACACAAATAATTTTAAGAAAATATCTGAATATTTTCTCTTATATCCAAATATTTGATTTGCACTTTATTACTATTAATATTATTGCAAATATTAGCTTGCACTTAATTAATATTTAATTTTCACAAATTAAATTAATTTTCACTTAATTTATATTAATGACAAAAGAACAAAATTTTAATAATTAGACAGACAATAGAATAATCAAACAACAAAATATTGACCAGAAGACTTTTTTATTTTCTCAATTGAAATTAGAACAACAGTCCAGTTATTAAAAATATTTCAATTATGTCTATACCTAATACAAGATATACAATTAAATTTAGGAAAATCAAACTTCTGCAAAATCTGTTATGTGGAAAAATAAGAGATGGGAACTATGTACGCTGTCACCATTTAAAAAATGTTGGATACATTTTAGTAATGAATTTATTACTAAAACATATACATGAATTTAGCAGCTAAAATGTTGAATACATTTTAGTAACAAAATCATTACTAAAGCTTTCCTTTGAGTTATATTTAAAAAATTTTGTGAAATGAAGTTAACGTTATTCCTTTTCACATTACCAATTTGAGCACACTGTTGTTTTCTTTACATCTTTGTTTAATAAATTGCCAAATAAAATAATATGACATGTGTGAAGTGTAAGTTGCCCTAATGTCACATTGAATTTTCCTTGATATCTGGTAAAAGTATATAGTCCTCCTAAGAATATTTGGACACGTGGATTCAAATTAGAATACATACACTCAATATTAAAATGAGATCGCACTAAAAGTTAATAAAATATCTTTTCAAAGCGCTTTCTAGAATTTTCTCATTTCTCTAGCCTAGGTTATTAAAGGTGTAAGTAAACAAAGGATTCATGGAGGCACTGTCTGATACCACATATCATCCTGGAAATTATGATCAGTTAAGGCTTTAGTGTGACAGTTCTTGAATGCCATACCTAGGATATCAGTTGCAAGTACGATTGCTCAGCTCTGCTTGTTGCAACCAACTTCAGTTGATTCTGGTAGATGTAGATATAGCATATTTCTTTTACTCTGTCTATGCCTGTCATTGCTTGTCTCTTATCTAGTTTAATTTCCTATTTTTATATTTGTGTGTCACAGGGATATTATCTTCAAAAAAAAACCCACAAAGTTTAAAATATAATCAGGTTGTATTCACCTCCAGGTTAGGTTATTCTGGCCACCCTGCTGCAAATTTGAACAATTGCAAAATTTACCAATTTCTTGCCAGTGAGATGGCAGATCTGTATCATTCACAGTAATCAGCAATATATTTTACCCGTGAGGGAAATATATATGACACAGATTTGTCTTAATGTGTAGCTTGTTTATGTAGCACTGTTTAGAATACAAATGATTTTCAAAACATTTTAAATATTCTTTTATTCTGAAATATTTGAAAGGCATCTGTTGTTATTTTCTTAACATCATTTGAACTATCGAAGATTAAATATTAAAAGCAGAATTGCTAATTATTTTTGAGTTATAGTAGTTTACATATCCTTTATTTTTGTTCACGAAAAACCATTACATTATTAAATTTCTGTAACTCATTAAGAAAAAATATTTTAACACATTATCTATATAATGTATAATAAAATAATATAATTCTAAACTATAGTTTGCAATTTATCAATTTAAACAAAAACGACATAATTGTGGTTTTAGAATAAGTCCCTTGCATTATGTAAAAGAGAGTAAGAAAACTATATATGATATATTTGTATATACTGCATTTTAAAAATTACTCTGTGCTTATGAAGCCAGAGAAATAGCAGAGCAGGTAAGTCACGTTTTTGTGCACAGCTGATCTAGTTTGATCTCTGGTTCTACATATGATTTCCTGTATCCTACCAGGAGTGATTCCTGAGTGTAGAGCCAGGATGTAAGCCCTTATTACAGCCAGCTGTTAGACCATCCAAAAACTAATCCGTATGTGAAATACCAAATATTATTTAAGTAGTAGCCTCATACGTATTTTGAACAATATTTTCAATATTTTCAGAAATAATATATGTGGTGCTATCAGTGGTATGGTAAAATATATATTAGCATGCTAAATAATTCACATTCATTGAAATCACAAATACAGCATTTCAATGTATTTCTTTTGTCTATATAAAAGCATAAATAAAAGCAATGCATTTCATTCTTATACTTGGGGAATTGTAAACAAAAGTAATATAAGGTTAATTTTATATGATTAAATTTGGGAAATAATAACAAGTAAAATATACACTGTTTGAAATACACAAAAATGTAGATATATTTTGACTCACGGTGAATGTGTAGATGACCACTACTTTTCATAATGAATTTAAAAATGGTTTGAATAAAAATGCACATGTATCAAACCTAAATATTCAGATACGTTTTAAGTCTATTATATAACCAAGTATATGACCAAATATGCTTCAAACAATGTAAGCCATATTTTTTATGTATTAACAGTAAAGAACTTTTAAAATTATACCAAAATACACTATTTTAGCACAGAGTATTCAGAAAAAGTTTCCCTGAAGAAAAATGTACTTGAGCCAAGACAATAGTATTTGTTTAGGGCACCTACCTTGAACATTGTCACCTGTGTTTGATCCCTAGCACGCTATATGGTCCCTCAAGCCCTGCCAGGAATGCCCTTTAGCACAGAGTCAGGAGTAAGCCCTAGCACAGCCCCATGTGCCATCAACCAAAAAAGAAAAAAAAGTGCTTAAAATAAATTTAATGTTATATACTGTGAGCTCACACTATAGAGTGAAAATATCAGATAAATAATTTAAACACAGCAAAATAAAGGCATCAGAAAATACTTTAGTGAAAGAAAGGAAGAGAATACATAATTATTATTTTTATGCATACAGAAAATGTTCAGGTCATGTCAATGGGAGAAACTGAATCTGAGATTATCTTGTGAAAAGATATTTTGCGGTCAAGTAGGCTCATGAGTCATCATGAGAACAATATAACTTGTTATGTATATTAATATATCGAGAGTTTATTATAGAATTTTTGACTGGTTGTGTTGAGGGCTTTCTCTTGGCACTGCACTCAGGACTCACTCCTAGCATATGTCAGGGGACCATAGTCTCTGCCAGGGTTTGAGTGCAATTAGGCTTTAAGGCAACCAACTTATCCTCTTTGCTATCTTCAGGCCCTATTGAAATATTTCACTTGAAGTAAATTATTTAAAAATCTCAGAAAGTAGAACAACAGTATTATTACATAGTTAACCTCTAATTGTTACCTTTCTAGTACAATCCCTTTCAAAGTCCTTCAGCAATTACTTCTGCTTAACTATAAGATTGTACAATGGCCTCATGTTTTGCTTCCTCTAAATTTATGGTGAAGCCTAATAAACTATGCATTGGTGTTTGGAGATAGAGATTTGGAGAGATTCTTTTGTGAGTAGACTCTGCTCTAAAGGATAGTTTTAGAACTCTTGTGAAAGAAAGGCACATCTCCTTACTCTTTCTTCACAAGTGAGGGCACTGTGAAAAGATGATAAGAAACAAGGAAGTTCGTCTTTACCAGAAATGATTTTCGAGTTCCCAGTTCCATAAAAGTGACAAATAATTTTTGTTGTTTATGTGGCACTCACTATATGACAATTTTGCTACAGAATCTTGAACAGACTAAAGCAATTAAATAAATCCCTTTGTTTATCTGTTTTAGTTATTGTATATTAGATTTTCAGAGGGAAAGATATTGTTTTTCATTTGATTCTTTTACTGCTAGTCAATATTCAATATCCCATATGGAGTATTATGTACTTGACATTTTTCACATTCACTAGCCATCTATTATCTATTGTAGTTCAAAAAGGAAAAAAAATCATATCACTTTTAATAATTTAAAAACTATCTTCAATTTCCTTAATTCATTTTTATTATGATATTATTTAGCTCTCTCCCTCTCTCTAATTCTCTCTCTGATTTGCTTTATTTTAAGATGAAAATATGTATTAAAAGTATGGCTCTGACAGACAGAGAGAGCTAACTCAGTGGGACCAGGGTGCATACTTAGTACATTAGAGGCCTGTGTTTCATTCAGTTATCAAATGACCCTGAAAAAGCACCCAGAGCAATCACTGAGCAAGGAGCTGAAAGGAGTACAAAGCAACATTGAGTGTACACTCAGAACTAAAATCTTACAAAACCAGTGTAATTACAATAAAAGCCTTTTTTGGACTATACACCTTATTGCCATCATTTCAGATATCTCCTATAACATTGTTCTGTTGATTCTTACAATTACTTCTCTTTATTTATTCATCCCTTGTGTTGAACATGTCCTTTAATTGGCAACAGAATAAAATGACACACTGCTATGGTGGTTATTTGTATGTATTATTTGTTACTTTATTTTTATTTCCATGTGAGCTTAGTATATTGTGTGTACATATATACATATAAGATCATCACCCTTCACAACTTCTAAAATATTATCAAGATATAGTTTCTATAGAAAACTCCAATAAGTCAGTCTTAATCCTGAAATGATGTATGTAAAAATTTCCCCCCTCATTTGGGAGATCCCAAGGTTTTCATTTTTTCTATTTATTTTTCCTCAAATACCTAAATAAATTGTGTGAGATGGTTTCAAAGCATCAGTAGCTATAATTTACTTTAGATTAAAAAATAACTCTCCCTGGAAATTGAGCACATCAGCACAGAATTGTCTATTACTGTGTCAGGAAATGCTTATTAATATGGTTAGTCTTTTGATTTCTAATTTTATATATCTAATATCTCTAGAATTAACTTTCCTGGAAATAAATCTTTGGTGTCTCACTTGAATGAAATGTTTATTGTTGTCTTTACCTCAGAATGATTTGCAGGAAAAATACAAAAACTGACCTGTTTCTTGCTCATTTCAAATTAATACTTACATTTTATCCATAATCTCTCTTCCTCTGAGAGACACATTGGCTATAATTCTTCAGAATCTTGTGCTTGCAATAGGAGATTGTATTTCAATTTCTTGATGTGTCTCAACCGCCACTGCCTTGCTCTGAGCTTTCTTTGTTGTCACTTCTATTGTTTGGTTTAGGGTCACATGTGACTGTGCTCCTGGTGCTGTGCTCAGGGAATACTCCTAGATGGGGCTGATAGCACCTGGAAGGGGTAAATCCCTAGTGGGCAGCTTGCAAGTTAAGCACCCTAGGCACTGTGATATGACTCAGGCCCCAAAGCTGCATTTTTAAGTCAGATGTGTCCTCTTGTTTTATACCAGTTCATATTCTTTCATAATATTATCCATCCTTTTATTTTCATTTTACTAGTTTTCAAAGCAAGTAAATCTTATTATCTTAATTCTATGAAGTACATTATTTTTATTTAGATAGATTCATATAAAGTAAGGCAAGTAAAGAAAATAACTGTATCTTGAAGCATAAATTAATAAAATTCACGCAAATTGAATTGGAAACTAGATTCCTTATCATAAAAATAGCATGTTAAGGGTGATTTATAAGTAGAATGCTGTGTGATTATCAATACTTGCAATGACTTTTCATATATTCTCATATTTGCCACTTCAGATTTATAAAATGTATGCAATGAACATAGTTTCATAATGAGAAAACTGAGTCAAAGACAGTTATAGTTTAGGTTAAGCATATGTAATTGACTTCCTATTAGTAATTGTCAACTGGCTCTCAAATTAGAATAACTATAAAACATTTTTCCTTCTTGTAAGCCCGCACGGCAGAGCCTCGCAAGCTGTCAGTGATGTATTCGATATGCCAAACACAGTAACAACAAGTCTCACGATACAGATGTTACTGGGCCCGCTCGAGCAAATCGATGAACAATGTGACCATAAGCATGTCATTGTTTGTCAAAAAATACAATATTATTGTAAAATTAGTTATTATCAATTATATTAAACGTAGGAGAGTAAAAATAGATTCTAGCACATTTCTGGCAACATGTTCTAAATATTTATCATAATACACAATTTAGTAAAGTCACTGTTTTTAATTTAGAATTGAAGAGGTTTTCATCTTAAAAGTCTGTGAATATCAAATATTTATGAGGTGAAAATCCATTGCAGGTTTTTGGGGGGCTCTAACTCTGCAAAGTTCCTGACGTAATCATGTCTCTATGCTAAGGAATTGCTCTTGGCTCAGTGATCAGGGATCACTCCTGCTCACATCCTGGTATCACATATGATGCAAGGGATCTGACTCAGGGTGTGTAAATCAAGCATGTTAACCCCCTTACTATCTCTCTGGTGCTTTACTGTTATCTTTCTATCATGTTTTTTGTTCTTCAAGGAGAACCTCTAATGACAGCATCAACTTCAGGGCTCTGCACTTTAGTTCCAAATTGCATCACTTCTAAAGTTTATATAGGCAGTGAATGATGGAATTTATTCTAGTTCTCTTGCCTTAGGAGTCCTTGGTTATACACAGGCTCTGTTCTTCTACAAGAGGCCACAGCTGCATCTTCCTCCAGCTATCGATAACTGAATTCCATAATGATCCAGCACTCTTCCCAACATGTCTCTTCAAGACAGTGATAATAGTGTATTACTTTTGTTGATATTGTAGTGCTTTATTGTTCTTTATTGGTTTGCTAGTTCTGTGGAAAGATAAATTTTCCATTAAATATCCACAATGGTTCATTTGGACTGTGTCATCTTTTGGAGGAGAGAGAGCTTTCAATTTGACATGAGTGTAATTTTTAATACCAGTGATCCTGTGAAGCAGCAAAGCCAAATTGAACAGGAAATAACACATCTCACAATTCTTAAAAGAAAATTGAAAAAAAATTCTTTCTGAAGAAAAAAATTAGCACTAGTATTTATTGGAGAAAAGTATTCCATATTGGCATGTGTGAAATAGCAAAAGGAACACAGTTGTTAGGATATTGTACAGCACTACACTTATTTACAAGGACATAAAAAGAAATTATAAACAGTGTGATGTAATAATGCTATTTCCTTTGATCCTAGAACAGCTACAGAAAATAAAATAAAGATTCACTGTGAAGTAAAGCAGAAAACAAAACAAATATCTGTAGTCATCAATCATGCTATGTAAATTAGCAATATTAGATAAACCTAATAATTTGTGAAAATCTAAAAACAGGACAGGATAGATTTTGAAAAGTTGAAAACTTTGATCCATTTTAAAGAATAGACATGTCATGGTTATTTTTACTCTTATTAATTGAAGAAATGCATTTATAACTTTTGGGTCAATTAGTGATCCAAACTTCCACAACATTCCACAGATCAACATTGGATAGATGATTTCATCATGGGATAAGAAGTATCAAAACTATTTTCCAAAGAATGTGCTAAAAATCAACCAAACAAAACACATTATAAATAGAACCAAGATTTACCACGAAAAAAGTGTTAATTTTCTTTATTTTGGTGGAATAGTTTTGGGACCACACCCAGCTGCGCTCAGGGTTTACTCCTGGCTCTGTTCTCAGGGATCACTGCTGAGGCACTTAGAAGACCATATGTGGAACCCAGATTGACTGCTTGCAAAGCAAGAACCTTAACACCTGCACTATCTCTTTGGCACCAAGAAGTGTTATTTTTGTGTATAAAAACAAAAATGTCAACATCTGACCAAGAAGTTGTGAATTCATGCAGAGTTTCCATCTTTGCTTAAGTGTAAAGATGGACTTTTTCAAAGTTATAAAAGAGTCAAAGCAAGGCAAATATAGTTCTAGGGCTCTAACTGAGTCGAAACATATGGCAGTATGTGAGGCTAAAATCGAGTCACGCTGCAGGGAGAACAGTGAGAATAATGAGTCTCAGACCCTAACCAGGACAGCATTATCATGGCCTGGGAAGTAATTCTGATGTGTGAGATGTAGAAAAAAATCTTTTTTTACCTTGAGAATGCTAATACCAATATCAATTCTTTCTGTAGCATAAAGAAATTGCAAAAATCCCCTTGAAAGAACTTGAATTAATATGCCCTGTAGAATCATGGCTATATCTGTAGAATGGAGTCTTTGTGATAATTATCGGGCTACTATATTATAGGAATTTGTGAAGTCTAGAAAGAAACAATGCAAAACCCATTAGACATGGAGTATTTGTCATGAAAGAGAACAATCTACAATTTCACACTAAAATTTCAAAACTCATGGATAAAGGAATTCTAAGTAAAATAACTATAAATTAGAACATGATCATTTCAAATTATCTTATCTTAGAAGAAAATGGAATTTATATAAATATGAATTTAAATGAACATGTTTAAGGGGCTAAGGAGATAGTACCTTGGTAGAGTGCTTGCCTTGCACTTGACCAACATGAATTTAATTTTTGGCACTCCATAATGAGTATCCTGAGGACTAAGAAGAGTGATCCCTGAATAGAGAACAAGGAGGAAGTCCTGAGCACTACCCGGTTTGAAACTCCCTGAAAATAAAATAAAATGTATAAGACTCGTACTAAGCAGCATGATGTATTTATTTTCATAAAGCAAAAATTGTACAATAAAAATTTTCAGAAACACTTCAAATATTATGGTATAAAATAATAAATCATAAATTATAGAAAGCTATATCAAGTATACCTTAAGAGTAAAATAGCATTAGTGAATTTGGAACATACACTGCAGAATTGTCCTAGAATACAGCTAAAAATTATTCAAAATGAAATATAAATTGCAGTGGTAATATTGTACAATTCCTATAGGCATATAAAATAGTTTTAGAAGAAAAAAGATATAACAAAGTAATATTGTAAAAGCAATGTATATAAATTAGTGAAAAACAATTGCAGAGCTAAACAATGAAATAAAAACTTAATCTTCTTTTAGAGAAAATACCTATAGTTCCCTAAGAATAAACTAAATCAGTAATAATATTCAGTCAGGCATTATATGAAAAGTTAAACATTTCCAGATGAAGCAAATTATATATAAACACTAAATTAACTTTGGTATTTTTTGACAGTAAAGCTCAAAAATAATAATAAATACCATTTCAGATCTAGGGAACCAACTTTCTTACTTGTAATAATGTTACAAATAAACAATCAGAAAACGCTATAATGAATGACATGGTGCCAGGTTAGAGTTGGAGATTGTATTTTAGGATCTGGAGAAAGAGTATAAGGGTGGAGAATTTGCTTTATATGAGAACCATTCCAGGATACAGTGCACTGAAGGGTATGTTTTCCAAACCCAAATTAAATGAAATCAAAACGTGTACTTTTGTTTCTTTCATTATTTTCATTGAATCACCATGAAATATTGTTACAAAGCTTTCATGTTTGAATTTCAGTCATGCAATGATCAAACACCCATCCCTCCACTAGTACACATTTTCTACCACCAATGTCCCCAGTATCTCCCCTCCCTTTAACCCTCCCCCTGCCTCTATGGCAGACAATTTACCCCATACTATCTCTACTTTTGGGAATTATATTTTGCAATATAGATACTGAGAGGCTATCACATTTGGTCCTTTATGTACTTTCAGCACACATCTCCCATCCCGAACTATCCCTCCAACCATCATTGACTTCGTGATCCCTTCTCCAGTGGTGCTCAGAGCTTCTTCCTGGCTCGACACTCAGGAATCACTCCTTGTGTGTGTTGGAAATCAAATGCAGGCCAACAGCATGCAAGACAAGAATCTTACTCTCTATACTATGACTCCAGCTCCAATGTGTGCAATTTTAAAAAATGAATATACTTTATCTTTTTATTATATTTGCATATGAGTGTGTATTGCAGTGCTTTACAAATGATGCAAATATTGTATGCATTTGTCTTCCATTTGCATCAACTAAGAGCACTGTCATTTAAAATAAGTAATATAAAAATCTCTAAAATAATTTGTATTTGTACATACCTTGAATATAAGATATATAGTTGCTATATAGTTGCTAAATATATATATAGCAACTATATATCTTATACAGAGTCATGAGAGTATTTGATAAATATTTTCTTCATAAACAAAAGGATATAAATAGCATTTTAACCAAGTTTAGAGAAATAGCCTACAATAAATGATGTCTTTTTAAGTCTGAGAATCACATCAACTTATTTATATCATCCAGTTAGACTAATGAATGTTCCTAATTTTCAAAAATCTCTAGTTTATTTCTTCATTTAGTTTTGATTTTATTCGAGTTACTGTGATTTACAATTTGACAATTTTACTGTCAATAATAGGGTTTCCTATATATAACATTTGAACTCTACTGATCTCCCTATTTCCCTCACTAATGTCCCAGTGTCTCTCTTCACTCTAGTGCCCCTACCCCAAGAGCCCATCTTGTCCCATCACATATTATTGTCATAATAACCTCAGTTATATGTGAATTCTTAGATGCTGCTGCTTTGATCTCTTTGTGATTTCCTTCTTTATACCACACCTATAAGAGGGATCATTCTATATCTCTCTCTTTTCCTCTGACTGACTTTTGTTGGCATGGCACCTTCCAGTTCTGTCCACATAGCAGTGAACTGAGTGATTTTGTCTTAGAGCCAAGTGACATTACATTGTGTTTGTATGTGTGTGCCTATGTGTGTGTATATATATATATATATATATATATATATAATAGTCAAATACATGATATATAAATACATATCTATATATCATAGTTCTTGGACACTTTGGCTGTTCCTAGTTTGGGACTACTGTGAATAGAGCTAGGATTAGAAATGTCTTCTGGTTTGATTTTAGATTTTAGGGGTCTTTGGGGTAACGGAGGTGGAGTTTTTATTCTCTGGTGTACTGGCTGGGACATGAAGTGGAATCACTGAAAGTTCAGTTCTTATTTTATGACAAGTGGCCTTACAGTTTTTCAAAATGGTTGAAATAATTGACATTGCCACCAGCAGTGGATTAAGGTTCATTTTTACCCCCATCCACTCCAACACTGGTTATTTTTGTTCTTTGTGATGTGTCCCTGGACTGGAGCGATAGCACAATGAGTAGGGTATTTGCCTTGCACGCAGCCAACATGGCCGACCCGAGTTCAATTCCTCCGCCCCTCTCGGAGAGCCTGGCAAGCTACTGAGAGTATCTCGCCTGCACGGCAGAGCCTGGCAAGCTCCCCGTGATGTATTCTATATGCCAAACACAGTAACTACAAAGTCTCCAATGGAGACATTATTGGGCCCACTCGAGCAAATCGATGAATAACGAGAGGACAGTGACAGTGAGAGAGGTGTGTCCCACTCTCAATGGTTGAGATGAGGGTTTTTTTTTTTTAATTGTTATCATTATCCTGATGGTAAGTGATGCAGAACCTTTTTTTTCATATGCTTATTGACCATCTTTATGTTTTCTGTTATGAAGTTTCTGTTCATTTCTTCTAACCATTTGTTGATTTTTTTTTTAACATGTTAAGGAGCGATAGGACAGTGGGTAGGGTGTTTGCTTTGCAGGCGGCTGACCCGGTTGACCCAAGTTTGATTTCTCTACTCCCCTCGAAGAGTCCAGCAAGCTACCAAAAGTATCTCGCCTTCACAGCAAAGCCTAGCTAGCTACCCATGATGTATTCGATATACCTAACACAGTAATGAAGTCTCAAGATGGAGACATTACTGGGCCCGCTTGAGCAAATCGATGAACAACGGGAGAACAGTGCTACAAAACAGTGCTACAGTCTGAGGTTTTTAAGTGCTTTATTTATTATAGAAACTATTTTTTTTTGTCAGATGAGTAGTGGGTAAATATTCTTTCCTAGATTGTTGGGCATCTTTTAAGAGATAATTGGGTCATCATCTTTTTTTTTTCACAGTAGAAACTGATTAATTTGATGTAGTCATGTTTTTTAGTTTATTTTTAATCAAAATAGCTTTAAGCACTTGATTGTTTTAAAAATCAGAATTTTTTTAATTCTATCTACTATGCATTAGTAACTATGAAGTCATGAGCATATTCTTTTTTCCAAGCCATCAATGAACAGGCATTTAATTTACAACTGAGAACTTAAAATACTCATGTTCTTAGTCAGTTTATAAATGAAATAAAAGTTGATTCATGTAGTAAAGCTCATAATGTGAATGAGATCATATAAAAGCGTACAGTTTCTAGACAGTAGAAAAACTGACTTCATTTTCCACAGTATATAAAATAAATCAATGGATTATGTAATAATAAATTATTGATATAAAGTTACATAGCTGAAAAAATAGTCTTTTAGGTTCATGCAATTAAATGATACCACAAATATAAATACATTTGTGAGTATAATAAATCCACAGATTAAAACACATTAGAATACAATTCCATTTATAGCTATATATCTTTAAAGTTAAATTTTATTTTTATACATATATTAGAATACCTAATAAAATCAAATTTTTTATTTTAGTTTCTACTCTGTATAGAATCTTCCCTTTGGTAGCTAGTCCCAATTATCTCTTAGTATTTCATTTAAATCTCATTCTAAGTAATTATTCTTCTTGACTAGTAGTCAAATACATCTGTCACTTTTCAGCAGATATGGGAATGTAAACTTAGGCTCATTATTCCATCATTACCTGCTAGGGATAGATTTATTGTCAGGCCATGGAGATTACATCTATTCTCCAATACCAGTCCCATCATTTTGGATGGGTACTCACCAAAGCATTAGTTCTTTTAAGTAAATACCTAATCAAAATGCTTTGCAATGTCCTTTTTCTATCTCTGTACTAGGTATGATTTTATTTTTTAATAATATTTAGATTGGGCTGGAGTGGTAGCACAACAGGTAGGGCATTTGCCTTGCACACAGCCAACATGGTTGACCCAAGTTCGATTCCTCAGCCCCTCTCTAAGAGCCTGGCAAGCTACCGAGAGTATCTCACCCGCGCTGCAAAGTCTGACAAGCTACCCGTGTCCTGTTCGATATGCAGAACACAGTAACAAGTGTTACGTTGGAGATGTTACTGGGCCCGCTCGAGCAAATTGGTGAACAATGGGAGAACAGTGACAGTGTGAATATTTAGATTAGCTGTTTTGATTTGGTAATAAAATGTAGTAAAGAATCATAGGCCATAATTATGTACACACACACACACACACACACACACACACACTCACACCTATGAGCATTTCACGAATGTTCCTAATGACTTCAATACTGTAGCCCACCCTACTTAATGCTACTGACAGACCTGTGCATAAGCATGATTAAAGAAGATATATGTCCCTGATATGGATTTTTATAATTAGAAAATACAGCAAGCAGACAAAAGTAGATGACAGAAGGGGCGAACAAATCATGGGTCTCACAATGATGCCAAGTGCATATTACTACAAAGTACTATAGTTAAAATAATTCTGCAATATTTTATTCTCAATGCACATTTATCAAGATCTTTTTCTCCTTGAACCTAATTCTATCACTTCACATAATATTACTTTTTTGTTCAAACCTTTTTGAATGAGCTCCTTTTTCTCTTATACACAAGGGATTCTCCTGGCATTTGTGGTTTCCAATTTCAAAGCTCACTCAGTGTTTAATTTGCATTTTTATTGTGGCTAACCTATAGCTTACATTTACCTAAAAAAATGTCCTTTGGGTTATTTTTTGTTGTGAGAGTGACTGCTGTGATTTGCATTGATTTACAGTGATTTTCCACAGGCAAACACCTGCAAGGGAAGCACCTGCAGTTACCTGCCTTTGGGAAGTAATGCAGATGTGAGAAGAAACTCGAGGGGTAATCAGGAGGATTTCCAAATTGCTGTATGAGTTATCAAAGGGGAATGGCACTTTAGAAAAAACATAGCTTCCGTATTTTTATTTGTTTTTCCATATGCAAACTGTGCACAGTTTAAATAAAATGCTAGCAAATAGTTTGCAAATAAATACAATGACACATTCAGATAAATTATGATTTAAAACATTTAGGAAGGAATGTAAATGAAGTATCAAAAATACATTCTGTGAACAATTTCTACCTTCTAACTATATCTAGATATCTATTCTTTTTATAGTCAAATTTTTAATTACTAATATAAGAATGGAAAAATCAATAAAACTTATAAGGATTATTATAAAAACTGATAGCTTTATTAAGAAAAAAATCAAAGGTTTTTAATGCAAATACATTACAGCAAATAGGACACTTAATGAGTATAAAAAATCTATAAGATAAGTCCCTGACTGACCTCCTTTTCTGGGTATACTAAAATCTAATAGTCAATATATACATTAGCATTAAGTTATATTTGATAACGTGATGCGGTTCATATGAAAAGTTCCTAAATATACTTATTGTGATTAGACATATATTTATGCATCAATGCATTTCTCTAAATATATTGTATAAATATGAGTATTGTTAATTGTTACTGTCCTCCCGTTGTTCATCAATTTGCTCTAGCGGGCCTAACACATCGTGAGACTTGTTACTGTGTTTGGCATATCAGATATGCCACAGGTAGCTTGCCAGGCTTTGCAGTGAAGAGGAGATACTCTCCGTAGCTTCCGGGCTCTCCTAGAGGGGTGGAGGAATCAAACTCGGGTCCACCATATTGGCTGCATGCAAGGCAAACACCTTACCTGCTGTGTTATCGCTCCAGCCCATTGTTAATTATATTAAATAATAATATATTTCTGTTTTGTACTTTTTTAAAACTTATATATAATTTAATACAATATGCAGCACAATATTGCATTATAGCACATATATATACACTTAAGTATCCCAATGATAAAGTTTAAAATATATTCTTCATAATTGTTATGAAACGGTGAATATTAATGAAAAACACTTTGAAATACAGAATTGTAACCTACCTTAAACCTACTAAAGAGTTTGATTTTATTAAACTGATCTAATGATTCATATCTGTATTAAAATTTAACATATAAGAATATACCTGTAGGACCAGGATAGAAAGTGTAGTGGAGAGGGTGCATGCCATGCTTTTCACACGACCAACTCGAGTCTGTTCTCTGCACTGTGTTTGGTTCCCTGAGTCAGCTAGGAGTGCTCCTTGAGTGTACAGCAAGGAGTAAGCACCGGACATTTCCACCTGTGCCCCCCCAAAAAAAACTATAAAAATAAATAAAAACTGAAAAACAATATGCATTTTTCTAGTAGTGTTCCTGAAAAGAATGCATACAGTAAAAGATGTGAACAGGGATTTTTAATATATGCAAAATCATTTCAATGTACCTTTCAAAATAAAAACGGCTCCATGTGAAGTGAACTAAATTTTAGCAGGAAAAACACCATATAACTTTACTCATATACGGTATGAGTTGCTACTCATATATGGTACTAACCCAATGGAAATGAACCCTTAGACTAACAACAGAAACTAAGATTTACAAGTGCTGGCAAAAGACGGGGATATGGGGGTCCAGGAGACTAGAAGAGACAAAAAGATTATGGTGGAGGGTCTTTGACTCTTTGGTTGAGGTGGAGTGGCCTTGAACTCTAGAAACATAGATATTAATACTATTAAACAATGTTGGGCTGGAGCGATAGCACAGTGGGTAGGGCATTTGCCTTGCACGCGGCTGACCCAGAGAGCCCAGCAAGCTACCGAGAGTATCCTGCCTGCATGGCAGAGCTTGACAAGCTCCCTGTGATGTATTCGATATGCCAAAAACAGTAGCAAGTCGCACAATGGAGACTTTACTGGTACGCACTTGAGCAAATCGATGAACAACAGGAGGACAGTGCTACAGTGCTACCAATGTTACCTCAGTAAAATAGTTTTAATATATCCATGATTAGAAACCATCATTTAAGTCACTTGGTTGAGGGTTAGAAGAACTAATCTTTGTTTTTGTGTACACAAACCATTAAGAATAATATGGTAAGTAAATGCTACATGTATTAAAACACTTCCTTTGCATATAAATTAATATATGGAATCAAAGAAGCAGATTGTTGATCACTTCACTTCATCACAGACAGAAATGCACCTTTTCAAAAACTAGAAATAGGGCTGAAGTAACAGAACAGAGAATTGGGCATTTGCTTTGCACGTGGCAGATGCAGGTTAAATCCCTGGCATATGATCCTCAGAGCATTTTCAGGAGTAATTCCTAAGTTCAGAGCCAGGAATAACTCCTGAGAAGCACCGGGTGTGACGCAAAAAGCCAATAAATAAATAAATAAATAAATAAATAAATAAATAGAGGACTATTTTGCAAGTAATAAAAATATTATCTTATTTGAGGTGATATTTTAGTAGAATATATAATTTTAAAATTATAAATTATATTCCATAACTATTTGGTATTTTATTTGCTCTTTGTTTCCCTCATTACCTCCTTTATTTGTCCTAGAATCATTCTTTATCTAACTGAAGTCTTTTATGATCTCCTGGGTTGTTTGCTCTTACATAGGTCAAGTTTTTTTGTTTTTACTATTTGTACTACTTCTATATTGACTTCATTATCAATTTACCTTTTAGTGTATATTATCCTTCCTGTATTATTCTAAGTTTTTTGCTCTAGAATATACTTTGAATATAATGAATTAATTATCTCTCTTTTACTTTGGGCTTACTTAGAGGTTTTTCTATATCTAGGCAAGCTACCCGTGACAGATATGCCAAAAAACAGTAACAATTGTCACAATGGAGACATTACTGGATCCGCTCAAGCAAATCAATGAACAATGGGAGAACAGTGACAGTGACAGTGACAGAAAAATATTTTCCTGTTTTGTACTTAGTTATATTTTTATTTTTTCTTGAATTTATTTATTCTGTTACTTATTGTGATTTCTCTTTTTGGTAAATTTTTAGACATATTTTTCCAAATATATTTTATGTATAATTGTCTCCATCCTCCTCTGATACTGAAATAAAACTTGTGTTAATCATTTCACTTTTTTAATGGCTTCATTGTGTACGCCATATTTCCTATTACTTTTGTGCTTGTAATAATTACCTTTGAAACTAAAAAGTACTTTTGAAAATAAGTATCTATTTGCCAAATATTGTTCTCTTTTCTACCATTATGGCCATTCATTATATTATCTGCAATCATTTATATCTACAGCTACATATCTCCAACAAATTTTCATTAATATCCTTTTATTTCTATGCTGTAATTCTCATTTACATTATTAAGCTCCTTTTGTATTAATTATAGTTACAATTTGTGTAGCTAATATCACCAAAAGATTTATGCATTTGGAATATTTATGTGTCTGTTTTTCTTTATTTTATACATTTGAAAATATTTCTTAACTTACAGTATATTTATTTCCTTATTAATAATAGAATCCAACTCCCCAATTATGAGGTTGGCCTGCATCTCCACGTGAGATTTATTTTTTCAGCTTTCTCTCTTCTCCTTCATAATCTCTAAATAGAGCTGTCTTACATCAAAGAAAAAAATAAATGGAATGAAATTTCATACTCCACAAAATGAGTGAGATCATCTATTACTTTTCCTCCCTCTGACTTTTCAAAACAATAGAAAAATCGGAATTGAATGATAATAAAACTTTGGCCTTGAATCAGAAAACTGTATTTATCATGCAGTGGAGGGAAGAGGTGGGGAATGAAGTGAATTAGAAGCAAAATAAAGATAATGATGAGGGTATTATTGTAAGTTCATACATCAAAACTACAACTATCAATGCTACTGAAACAATTGTTTCCTGAACTATACTTTAAAATCAATAAAGCAGCAAAATGATAAAATTTAATATAATATGAAAAACAAGAAAATAGTTGTTTCTAAGTTATGTCAATTTTCCCAAATAGTTTTATTTCCTCTTCTGAAACGAACTTAGAATAAAGACTGTATCACTGTATTTCTGTCATCCCGTTGTTCATCCTTTTGCTTGAGTGGACACCAGTAACATCTCCATTTGTCATGGCCCTGAGATTTTAGTGGCCTCTCTTTACTCACCCTTCCCAATGGTGCCACATTGGAGGCTCTTTCAGAGTCAGGAGAATGAGACCCATTATTGTTACTGTTTTTGGCATATCGAATATGCCACAGGGAGCTTGCCAGGCTCTGCCATATGGGCAGGATACTCTCAGTAGCTTGCCAGGTTCTCGTAGAGGGAGAACTAGACTATAAGAGTTCGCTTCCAGGAGATTTGGTTTATAGTCTCTGGATCTTGGCAATTGATGGGATTGCATGGGACCAGGGGCAATTTGTGGGTGTGACTGCCTAGCTATTGGAAAATGGGGGATCTGGATGGAGGAGGCCCAGCTTCAATACGAGAAGGCTTGGAGATCTCAGCCCTGGGTCCCGCACACCTGGGTTCCTCTGCTGATTCCTTCATGCATGAGGTTTGTCCGAGTGTGTGGAGAATGGCTTTGATACATACATTGCAATGATTTGACACTAATTTCAATTATTGTGAAAGCATTTTTCAATTATTGTAGAAGTATTTCTAAATATGTGTTACTTACAGTGTAATGAAGTTAAAGGTCCTATGAGAAAACATTTGTACTTGCAGATTCACTTCGTTTATTTTCCCCTCCTTCCAAATACTCGCCACAAAATGTCTCATTGCCTTCCGTAATTCTTCAACCTTAAAAAAATTATGTTATCTATGTTCCTTTTCCAACTTTTGAGTTGTTCTCTGTGAGAATTTTGGCCTAAATAAAGTACACATCCCTTGCCAAACACAATTTTTTTTTCAAATTTAATCTTATTTGTAATTCATCATACAGATTAGGAACTGCATTGGTTATTATTTAATGGCCTGAGTTTTAAGCAATCTTCATTTTTAATTTTTTTATAAATATTGATGCAAATTACTTATAACATTGTATAATCAACTAAAGAAAATTTAAGGGACAGGGAAATATCTCAAAGAACTGAGTATTTATGCCTTACTTGTGGGAAGCAAAGCTTCGTTCTCTAGAACCTCAAAGCTCCCTTAGCATCATTAGAAGTGATCCCCAAGCACCATTCCTAGAGTAACCCCGGGAACTGCTGGGGGATTTGTAAGAGAGAGAGAGAGAGAGAGAGAGAGAGAGAGAGAGAGAGTTTAAATGAAAGTGATTAGTCTCACTATTTCACTTTAATTAAGATTCCTAAAGGAGATGACTATTTCCAATTTAGTAGTTCTTGTCTTAAAAGAAGAAATTGCTAGTTATATTATACAAACTTGCAATTTATCTCAGAAGTTTGTTATCAGGATTAATTTGGGATGACTCCCACAAAACTAGAAACACTATAAATTCAAAACTAGGCACTATAAATGAAATGATATAATCATTAACACCATATAAAGCCTTTTAATACTACTGAAAACGTTTTGCCTCTACAGAAGTTTATTTGCACACTCCGTTGATTGCCTTGCTGAAACTCGTATTTAAGGAAAATAGAGCTTCATTGCAGTTGTGGATCATAATTATCTGAGACACTTTTGCTATATTAATTGAAATATAAAATAATTTAATTACAAGGATACACTATTAATTATTATGTGTGGATGTTTTTCTTCATCCTTTTATTAACTATATACATACATATAACTATATATAGGTTTTCAGATATATAAATAATAAATATATAAATATTTTCAGATAAATATAAATATATATATCTGAAAACCTTTGAAAACTGTAGATAGTATACAGGCATAGCAAATATTAGATATTACTTTAAAAGCCCAAATATTTGTTACCAAATAAGACTGCTGGATAATGAAGTACCAATTCTTTTTGATGTGACAATGAAAGTTTGAATATTCTAGAAGAATAGTTTTTACCTGGCTAGATAGAACATAAACACTGGAGTTAGTTCACAGGCATTTCATAAATCAGTGAAATTCTCTTCAATATAGGCTTCTGGAAGTCAGCCAATAAGCAATGACATGTCCCTCTTACCCTATGCCTACTGATAAAGGCCAACCATTCCTAAAAACTTTTATTTTGGAAAGTCTGAAAATATTGAATTTCATCCAGACTTCCCAAAACTCTGCTGAAGATCAGTACTTTTCATTTAGCTCAGAAGTTTTGACTACAAGCTTGAAATTATCTTCGTGGAGAAATTATATATTTTCCTGGGCCAGAGTTTTCCAGTGGGTAGGGCACTTGCCTTTCAAGCAACTGACCAGGGTTTATGCCCCTGCACCCCATGTGATTTCCAGAGCCTGCCAGGAATGATCAATGAGTTCAGAGCCAGAAGAAACCCTAAACATCACTGGGTGTGTCCCAAAATCTTAGAGGTCATGTGGGGACAAAATTACATGTTTTCTGTTTCATGAAATTCAAAATTACATGTTTTCTGTTTTCACCTTCACATTGAAGGTCAAAAGTGAAGTTTACACTGATCCTTTGTTTTTTGTTTCACTTTGTGTAAGCCCATGTCTTTGCAAATTTCCTCTTAGGCGATTTCTTTTTATGTCTAATTTAACTTCATATTTTCCTAGAAGCTGAGAGGTGAAGTCTCCCAGCTGTTGACCTTGGACTTGTTTCACTGAGATGTACTTCTTAATCTACTCTTTATAAGGTTATTTATAAATGAATAGATAGATGCATAAATTCATTTTATCAGCGCCATAGCAGAACTCATGCCTGCATGTTTCTTCTTTAGAGCCCCACACCACTACCACTACCATCATTATAACAAAAACAAGAAAAATTATTTGATCATTGAATCTGAAAAATAAAAACTATGAATATACTTTTGATTTACTTTACTTTGGGATCATACCCATCGAGCACAGGAGTTATTCCAGATTGACTTGCTTCTGGTGACTTTAGTAGGTTCTCAGGAGACTGGAAGAGGGGGTTTGGGAGTGGATAGGGAAGCAGTGTAAGATTGAATTTTGGTCTCCAGCTCACATCACATGACCACAAGACATTCACCTCTCTTCCCTGCCACTAGAAAGATTTTTTTTGCATTATCTTCCTATCTTTTATTAATTGCTCTATTATTATTTTATTAATTGCTCTATTATTATTATTTTATGTTCTGATTCTTTTGATTTTTTAAATTCATAGAAAAATTGAAAAATAGTAAAATATGTTGTTATATCGAAATAGATAATATAAGGCACTTGCATTGCAAACTCTGATGTTATCACTGGCACCAGATTTGGTTCAGTGAACTTGGCAAGGGGTGTTCCCTAAGCAAAGAGGTAGGCATGTGCTAAATAACATTGGTTTGTCCCTTTTTCGCACTTCAGGAATCTTAGGTGTATAGAGTAACACCCATCACAGTGCTCCTGAGGCACTCCCATTTCTCTGTGTTTATCTTTAACTTTTTAGGGCTGGAGCGATAGCACAGCGGTAGGGCATTTGCCTTGCACGCAGCCAACATGGCCGACCCGAGTTCGATTCCTCTGCCCCTCTTGGAGAGCCCGGCAAGCTACCGAGAGTATTCGATATGCCAGACACAGTAACAACAAAGTCTCCAATGGAGATGTTACTGGGCCCGCTCGAGCAAATCGACGATCAACGGGAGGGCCTTTACCTTTACCTTTTATCTTTAACTTTACCTTTGTGCTCTGCTTCCCCTATCTGTTAATCACTTCTTTTCCCAAATCAGACCCTGTGACTTGTAAAGTCAGATTTTTCTGAGGACTCCAGATTTTGTATATGCAAATGAAATATTGCTTTTCTCTTTCCTTTATGTCATTTGCATAGTTACAGTAGAGTAATGTCCATTATGTATAGACACAGAAAGAGAGCTAATGCAATGCTTTGTAATTTGAGAGTTAATTGACTCCGAATAGTATTTATTACTGGGCATCTGTCTTATTTACTCAACTTAAGCCTCAGTTGCCCTTAGTTCCTCACACACCAAAAGGATGATGCCCATGAGGGACTTGAAAGTACCTAGAGTTCAAGCTTAGCAAGGACATACTTCATTTGAGGGAAACAATGGAAGAAAGGGACTTAGTAGATATATACAGGACACTTCATCCACAAAAAGCTGAATACACATTCTTCTCAAGCGTACATGGAACATTCTCCAAGATAGACCACATGCTGAGCCACAAAACATGCCTCCATAAAATTAAGAAGGTAGAGATTGTATCAACAATCTTCTCAGACCATAATGCGCTGAAATTAGAAGTAAATCACACACAAAAACAGAAAACTAAATCAAACACCTGGAAATTAAACAGTGCACTATTGAACAACGAGTGGATTAGACAGGAAATCAAAGAGGAAATCAAAAGATTCCTAGAAACGAATGAAAATGAGAACACGAGTTACCAAAACTTATGGGACACAGCAAAGGCTGTGTTAAGAGGAAAGTTTATAGCTCTACAAGCATTCCTCAGGAAGGAGGAGCGAGCACACATAAGTAACCTAACCTCACAGCTTAAGAGCTTGGAGAAGGACCAAAAAAAGGAGCACAACCCGAACAGGAGAAAGGAAATAATAAAACTCAGAGCAGAGATTAACGAGATGGAAACCCAAAAAACAATCCGAAAGATCAATGAAACCAAGAGCTGGTTCTTTGAGAAAATTAACAAGATCGATAAGCCTCTAGCAAAACTCACAAAGAAAGGGAGAGAGAAAACCCTAATAAACCGAATCAGAAATGAAAAGGGGGTCATTACAACAGAAACCACAGAAATTCAGAGGATCCTCAGGGAGTACTTTGAGAAGCTTTATGCCACGGAACATCAAAACCTCGAGGAAATGGATAAATTCCTAGACTCCTACAGACTCCCAAGGCTGAACCAAGAAGACCTGGAATACCTGAACAGACCTATCACCATCAAGGAAATTGAAATGGTAATAAAAAGTCTCCCCAAGCACAAAAGTCCTGGCCCGGATGGATTCACTAGTGAATTCTTCCAAATCTTTAAAGAGGACTTACTCCCAATACTCTTTAAGCTTTTCCACGAAATTGAAATATCAAAAACACTTCCAAACAGTTTCTACGAAGCAAATATCACACTGATACCAAAAGCAGACAGAGATACCACAAAGAAAGAGAATTACAGGCCGATATCCCTGATGAACACAGATGCAAAGATCCTCAACAAACTACTAGCAAATAGAATCCAACTACTCATCAAAAAGATCATACACCATGACCAAGTAGGATTCATCCCAGGGATGCAAGGATGGTTCAACATTCGGAAATCAATCAACATAATCCACCATATCAACAAAAGAAAAGATAAAAAGCATATGATCATATCAATAGATGCAGAGAAAGCATTTGATAAGATCCAGCACCCCTTTATGATGAAAACCCTAGCCAAAATGGGTATAGAGGGGACCTTCCTCAACATAATTAAAGCCATCTACCACAAGCCTACAGCAAGCATCATCCTCAATGGGGAAAAACTGAGAGCCTTCCCTCTAAGATCAGGGACGAGACAGGGATGCCCACTCTCTCCACTGCTGTTCAATATAGTACTGGAAGTACTTGCAATAGCGATTCGGCAGGAAAAAGATATTAAGGGCATTCAGGTAGGAAAGGAAGAAATCAAGCTCTCACTATTCGCAGATGATATGATACTCTACTTAGAGAACCCAATAACTTCCACCAAAAAACTCTTAGAAACAATAGACTCGTATAGTAAAGTTGCAGGTTATAAAATCAATACCCAAAAGTCCATGGCTTTCCTATACGCAAACAGTGAGAGAGAAGAAAGCAACATGAAAAAAACAATCCCATTCACAATTGTGCCCCAGAAAATCAAGTACCTAGGAATCAGCTTAACTAAGGAAGTAAAGGACCTGTACAAAGAAAACTACAAAACGCTACTTCAGGAAATAAAAGAGGACATGAGGAAATGGAAAGATATCCCCTGCTCATGGGTCGGGAGACTTAACATTGTCAAAATGGCAATACTACCGAAAGCATTGTATAAATTCAATGCAATCCCTATAAGGATACCCATGACATTCTTCAAAGAAATGGAGCAAACACTCTTGAAATTTATATGGAACAATAAGCCCCCACGAATAGCTAAAGCAATTCTTGGGAAAAAGAAAATGGGAGGAATCAACCTCCCGAACTTCAAACTGTACTACAAAGCAGTAATAATTAAAACAGCATGGTACTGGAACAAAGGCAGAACTGCAGACCAATGGAACAGGGTTGAATACACTGACATCTCTCCTCAATCATATGCTCATCTAATCTTTGATAAAGGTGCAAGTAATGTGAAGTGGAGTAAGGAAAGCCTCTTTAATAAATTGTGTTGGCATCACTGGACGGCTACATGCAAAAAAATAGGCTCAGAACTCTGCCTAACACCATGTACAAAAGTAAGATCAAAATGGATTAAAGACCTCAACATCAGACCAGAAACCATAAGGTACATTGAAGATAAAGTTGGCAAAACCCTCCATGACATTGAAGCTAATGGTATCTTCAAAGATGCCACGCCACTGGCCGAGCAAGTGAAAACAGAGATAGATAAATGGGACTATCTTAAACTAAGAAGCTTCTGCACCTCCAAAGAAACAGTGACCAAAATACAAAGACAGTCTACAGAATGGGAAAGGATATTCACCGAATACACATCTGACAAGGGGTTGATATCCAGGATATACAAAATACTGGTTAAACTCCACAAGAAGAAAACATCCAACCCCATCCAAAAATGGGGCAATGAAATGAACAGAAACTTTCTCAAAGAAGAAATCCGAATGGCAAAAAAGCACATGAGAAAATGTTCTACATCATTAATCATCAGGGAGATGCAGATCAAAACCACAATGAGATACCATCTCACACCTCAGAGACTGGCCCAAATTCAAAAGAACAAAAGCAACCGATGCTGGCGTGGATGTGGCGAGAAAGGGACACTCCTTCATTGTTGGTGGGAATGTCCACTGGTTCAGCCCTTCTGGAAAACAGTATGGACGATTCTCAAAAAATTAGAAATTGAGCTCCCATTTGACCCAGCAATACCACTCCTGGGAATATATCCCAGAGAGGCAAAAATGTATAGTCGAAGTGACATTTGCACTTGTTTGTTCATTGCAGCCCTCTTTACAATAGCCAGAAACTGGAAGAAACCTGAATGCCCAAGAACAGATGACTGGTTAAAGAAACTTTGGTACATCTACACAATGGAGTACTATGTAGCTCTTAGAAAAGATGAAGTCATGAAATTTACATACAAGTGGTACAATATGGAAAGTATCATGCTAAGCGAAATGAGTCAGAAAGAGAGGGATAGACATAGAAAGATTGCATTCATCTGGGGGATATAAAGTAACAAAGTATGAGATTAATACCCAAGAATAGCTGAGATCAGCACCAGGAGGATTACTCCATAACTTAGAGGCCAGCCGGGTATCCTAGAGGAAAGGGCTATTCAGATAGAGAAGGGAGCACCAAATAAAGGATGTTTGGAGGATCCTCCCAGGAGGGGAGATGCATGTCAAAAGTAGACTATGGACTGAACATGTTTGCCACTCAATGCCTCTTTTGCAGACCACAACACCCAAAAGGAGAGAGAGAACACAGGGGATTGCCCTGCCACAGAGACGGGGGGATGGGGGGATGGGGGTGGGAGGGATATTATCCATGGTGGTGGAAAATGGGCACTGGTGGAGGGATGGGTATCTGATCATTGTATAATTGAAACCAAAGCACAAAAAATTGTAAATCTACAACTTTAAAAAAAATAAAATAAAATAAAGGGGAAAAAAAAAAAAAAAAAAAGAAAGTACCTAGAGCAGGCCATAAGTTACCCAGGCATTTAAAAGAGACAAGCCAAGAACCATAAAAAAACAATTACTTAAGAGCAAGGTCATGGACAAGCTCTGCCATGACCCCCTAAAAAAAGAAACTGGATAAGGACTCTGCTGGGGATAGGAAAGATTAACTTGGCTTAAGGACTGTAGTCTGGGATATATAGCTAGATGTCCCCAGGAGAGCCACCCTTCAAGCTTAATATATCTCTTACTGCATTCATACAAAATGACTAGAAATATCAGTCATGGTCACGGTCCTCCCGTTATTTATCGATTTGCTCAAGCGGGCCCAATAATATCTCAATTGTGAGACTTGTTGTTACTGTGTTTGGCATATCGAATACGTCACGGGTAGCTTTCCAGGCTTTACTGGGCAAGCAAGATACTCTCAGAAGCTTGCCAGGCTCTCTGAGAAGGGCGGAGGAATCAAACTCGGGTCGGCCATATTGGCTGCGTGTAAGGCAAATGCCTTACCCGCTGTGCTATTGCTCCAGCCCAGAATTATTAGTAAGAAGTAAAGTTAAGATGACTGTTTAAATGGATTTAAACTAAAGAAGAGGAGAAATATGAGCTAATAATAAATTCTGCCCGTAAGCAGATCCCCCAGCTAGATGAGATTTGTTCTAGAATAACTTCCCTTGAAGAAAGGGCTTAAGATCTGTTCAGTGTGTAACCACGTGTATGTGTAATTGCTACCCCAACCTTTCATGATTTTCTCGATAACTAAGGCTGTGAGGTTGGAATAGTGGGGAATGAAAATATGTCACAGGAAGATTGGAATAAATGTAACTGATTACAAACAGGCCTGGTGCCCCCATACCATGCCATCCTTCATGTGTCAGTTGCCATAGCACATGTGCTGCAGCCCAACTCCACAACCCCTGAACAAAAATATATATGAAAAGTTCTCAGAGCCCCCCATAACATTTCCTGTTCTTAACATCTAATTTCAGTTGGTCCATTTATAATTTGGGCTGGAGTGATAACACAGCAGGTAGGCTGTGTCGGATCTTGCATGCATCCGACAGGGTCAACCCGAGTTCGATTCCTCTGCCCCTCTCAGAGAGCCCGGCAGGCTACTGAGAGTATCTTGCCCACACGGCAAAACCTGGCAAGCTCCCTGTGAAGAATTCAAGATGCAAAAACAGTAGCAATAAGTCTCACAATTTGTTGTGAGATGTTACTGGTGCCCGCTCCAGCAAATTGATCAACGATGGGAGGACAGTGCTACATTTATAATTTATATTGAAATATTATAATTTATATGCATATGTATATATATATACATATATGTATATGTTGTGTTCCTATGTGTAATACAAAGTTTACAACTTTCTGTTTCAGGGTCTCATGTAAGAGACTGTGAGTTGAAAAAATTTGGAGGCACAGCATGTGCATTTGGTGGTTGAGAGCTGCCTCCCCATCCTACCCAGGCCTCCCCAGCAGAGGCACAAAGATATAGGGGACCACAGATACATGGTCAAAATGGCCCGTTTAATTCAGAGCTGCTAGCATAATTATAGAACATCTGAAGGGGTTTGAGATATAGGACTACACTCAGGTGTGATTGTCATTTACAGAGGTAAAGCATCTGGGCAGAGACAGCTTACTTAGTAATACTCAGTTATTTGTATAAACACAGTCTGATATACAGATTCCAAAACTTAGTTCTCTGGATTCCAGGGGCAAGCAAGGGCTTTTACCTTAAATCCCAGACTAAGACCTCAGGCCGGGTTAGCTTGTCCTAACCCACTAGGGTCCTGTCTGTTAAGTCTGATGGCTTGCATCAAGACCATGCTTTTATGCTTTCTAGACTGTGCCATTTCAATGCTGGGATAGCTTTACAGTGGTAAAGCCACTGCAGGTTCATCCCAGTGGCACAGTGGGACTGCCCTTTGTGGGGTATTAGGAGCTATGTCATCCAAGGCCTGAATCATGTAATTATGACAGATGTCCAAAGATAGATATATTTGGGAATCAATCAACTCCCAAATATTAGGAGCACAACATTAACGGTCTTACTGCATTTAAGCAAGAATTTGCTCTATAGTAAAATATGAAATGGTTATGGGGAAATAGAAAAGCAGGTCACTCATTACAAATACAAAGTCCAGAGTTACCAGAAAGTTTTGGTTTTTAAGTAACCAAGACTGACATGGGGAATTGTGACAGTGAGAGGTAAAACACAAAGTAAAGGTTAAAGATAAATTCAGGGATTAGGTGTGTTCACAAGAGCCCTGTAAGCATCTCTGGGAGAAGGAAAAGAGGGCATTCGCTGTTGAAGCTTGAAACACTTAGGGTTAATATCTAATAAGAGACCATATTGCTTTTGGCCCCATCTATTCTGTTGATTTTTGTTTCAGTTAAACAAAAATTGTATAATCTCTTATTATGCACTGTATCTGTTGAGGTTCTGAGCAAGGGCTTGCAAAGGAATGTGCACAGTGGTGGAGGGATATTAACATTATTAGTGTTGGATATGGTATGGTAAAATTATAATCTTAATTCATTAATACATGCAGTCTTATAAATGATTATTACCTCAATTTTTTAGGAAAATAATGATTAAAGGCATGTATCTGATAAGTCACAAAGCTGGCACAAATCATTAATATGTTTTTGTCACTGTCACTGTCCTCCCATTGTTCATCGATTTGCTTGAGTGGTCCCAGTAACGTCTCTGTCATGAGACTTGTTGTTATTATGTTTGGCATATCGAATATGTCATGGGTAGCTTGACAGGCTTTGCAGTGCAGGCGCGATACTTTTTGTAGCTTGCTGGGCTCTCCGAGAGGGGCAGAGGAATAGAACTCGGGTCGGCCATGTTGTACGCTTGCAAGGCAAACACCCTACCTGCTGCACTATCGCTCCAGCCCAATATTTTTATAATTATAATTTATTATTTTCCATTGCTTTTATGATTGTATAGAAATTGCAACAATGCAATGTCATATCTGGCGTGTTTAAGCTTCATCACACATAATACTTGAGTTCTATTGCTGCTAATATTATAAAATTGACACCCTACCCAGTTTTCCCCTCCTTTTGGCTGTCTTTCTTTCATAAATATCACAATTTTCTCAGAGTTTTAAAATAATTTTTGAGATTTTTGTTTGCTTAATTGTTTAGAGTTTAGACATGAGAGAAACAATTAAGTTCTTAGTTTCACTTTCTGAATTGTCTTGATTAACATAGTAACATTGAATCAATCCACATTGTAAGAAAACGCATTCTTTCATCATTTTGAAGGACTTAGTAGTATTCTGTTGTGTGTACATCACCTATCTTCTTTATTAATTAATCTTGTTGTTAATAAGTATTTAGGTCATTTCCATGTCTTTGCTATTGAGAATGATATGGTCTTGACATAAGGTGCATCTTTTGTAGTGATAGTTTACATATTCTTTAGACCACCACCAAAGACCAGTGTTTTAGGATTATTTCTACTTTGTGTCTAATAGGGATTCTCCATATAATTCTCTACAGAGTTGGTACCAATTTTATATTCCCATTAATTGTATCACTGTATCCTTTTTTGTCTAAACACTCACCAATACATGTTTTCTCCCCACTCATTCTGTTCTAGGGTATCCTCACTCAATATAGTTAGTGATATTTTATTGAGGTTTTGTAACATATCCTTAAATATAAGCAAAGCTGTTTTTTAAAATTTTTTTGTGTCTGTTGGCCATCTGTAGCTCTTCTTTGCAGATGTTTTTATTCAACCCTTAAGCTGACGTATTGATTAAGTTGTTTGTTTTGTTGTCCATGAGTTGTAGGAACTAATAACTATTCTGTCAGAAGTAGGTTTTCTTTTCATGTTTAAGAAAGACAAAAGTATTTTGGAATGTTTTCTCTCTCTGAATATAATTGTCATAGATTAATGTAGTTGATATTTATTTGTTTTTGTTATTTATTCCCTTGCCTTCATAATATCACTGAAACCAAGTATGCACTGAAAGCAGATTGAAGTTGAGGTCAATCAATGAGTGGGCCTATGACAAATACATCACATATATCATATATAACTCATATGTCATATGAGCTTATCTATTTATTTTGTGGTTTCTCATCATATAATCAAGTATCTCATACATTTTGAGCTTATTTTGGATTATGATGTTGAAATAATTCTCTCTTGGGGTTAGAGCAATAGCACAGCAGGTAGGGTGTTAGCCTTGCATATGGCTGACCTGGGTTTGATTCCCAAAATCCCATGTGGTTCCCCTGAGCACCACCAGGAATAATTCCTGAATGCAAAGCCAGGAGTAACTCCTGTGCATTGCCGGATGTGACCCAAAAAACAAATAAATATATAAATAAATAATTCTCTATTTTTTGCATGTGTTAATCAGTTTTCCCAAAATAATTTATTAAAGATATATTTTCCCCCCAGTATATGGTGCTCATTCCTTTATGTGATCATAAGATATTATGAATACAGATTGCATAACCATAAGAATGGAATTATTTATGACTCTAAATTCCATCCTGTTCAGTTTTTTTTCTATTGGGGTGGGTGCTAAAAAGGGTTCAGGAACCATGTGTGCTCCTCAATAGGAACTTTAGATTATGTTTTTACTTAAAACATAGCAATAAAATATTTTTTTAATTTCCCTAGTTTTGAAGCAGGTGGGCTTCCAACAGTGAGGCAGAGATGAGAGAGATGGTCACTTTCTCCCCATCTGCCTCTGCCCCCCCCCCCCCCGGACCTGTTGGGAAGGCTAGGAGTGATAAAATTTGCAATGCGATCCTGTGTGGCATAGGACAGGGCCCCACCAACTCCACCTGGTGGCCCTCAAGCCACACCTGACATCCGGTTGGTCTTCTCCGCACAGGAATTGATCCCCACCCCACTCTCCATGGAGCCACAGAGTTAGGCTGTTGTGAGAACTGCTCTTTGCAGGAAACGAAAGTCAGTCCTAAGCCTTACACAAGGATTCTAGGTACTTTATCCTATCTTTCAGAAGAGAATTTCAGGATACAAGCAGTGAAGTAATGCAGATTTTATTTGGAGATTTTGAGGAAAGACAAGGATGAGAGAGAGAGAGAGAGAGAGAGAGAGAGAGAGAGAGAGAGAGAGAGAGAGAGAGAGAGAGAGAGAAAGGACTCAAATGAGAACTTGGGTTTCTCCAAAGGCAGAGAGAGCCTTGAAGAGCCTTTAAGACCTGCTTTTATATGGATATTCTTAGGGTTGTCAGGGTCTGGAGTTGTCTGTCAGAGGTGGAAGTTGATCATATATTATCACAGCTTTGAAGTTTTCAGAGAATCTCCCTCAACTCCTTCATCGTAGTTTCTCTCTCTCCCAAAGATTGTCTTTGTAGGGGTCCAGCCTACTCTAGGTCTGTAACTCTTGCCAGGTGAAGGCTCACCAGGTCTTAGTTCCTGTTTCTGCAATGTGGGCTTTTTGCAGCTTCAGGGTTATTAATTTTATTGTTCCCCAGGAAATACATTGCCATGGGGGCCCTTTCCTATATACCTCCCTGCTTGCAAATATCAGTTTGTTTTATAAAATTTATGACAATTGGGTTGTTAATTATCCAATCAGTTCTTGATTATGCTTAGATGGTAAAGTGAATCTCCTTTTGCAAGTAGACTTGTTAGAACTGAAGAGGCTTTCTTGATATGTGTTATGATATCTGTAGAAAAACTGTGGTCTCCTGGAAAAATTATGTTTTCAAAAATATATTTTTCTACAAAACCTTAATTTTCCTTCTTGGAAGTAGAAAAACAAAAGTACATATTCTTAGACATAAATAATAAGGTATAAAATAGAAAAGAATTCCCTAATACATAAACTGTAAAAGAATGAATATTTGTTCATTTTTATTACCTATAGTTCTTGGGCTGGAGTGATAGCACAGCGGTAGGGCATTTGCCTTGCATGCAGCCAACATGGCCGACCCGAGTTCGATTCCTCTGCCCCTTTCGGAGAGCCCGACAAGCTACCTAGAGTATCTTGCCCGCATGGTAGAGCCTGGCAAGCTCCCCATGACGTATTCGATATGCCAAATACAGTAACAACAAAGTCTCCAATGGAGACGTTACGGGGCCCGCTCGAGCAAATCGATGATCAACGGGAGGGCCTTTACCTTTACCTTTATTATCTATAGTTCTCATACATTATATTATACGTCATTTTTAAACTAATAAAAACTATTAAACTATTCCACAGGGGGAAAAAAAGTACATATTCTTAGCATATCAAATTTGTCAGCTTTTATCTTGTTTTTTAAAAAAATAATAAGATACAGAAAATTAAAATAAGAGTCGATGGCCAATATTATTTGATTTGCATATTGAGCTCACTAAGCTAAAGATAGAACTTTCAATAACAAATGAACTTATCTGTGACTTTTTAAGTACTACCAGCAGAAGTCAAAGAAAGCAATTACATTACCTCAGAAATCATTTAACATATGCATGCATTTCTTAAACTCTACCATATTTTTTTATTCTACCACACACTTAAATATACCTCTTTTCTTTTATCTTTGCATTCTCATCTTGTCTGTAAGTAAAATATATTGCATTAGTTTTCGTTAGAAGGAAAAGAAACACTGCATTACATATATTCCATTACGATTTTCTAACCAAACATTTGATCTATACAAGTTGCATTTAAGCCCTGATCTACATCCAAGTCAAGTCCAATTTAAATTAAAGATTTTCTTAAGCTTCAGGACTACAAACAGAAATTTGCTTCTGAATTAAGGGTTTATCTAATGCATGTTTAAGCAAATTATTCTATGAATTGTTAATGTTTTAGAGGCCACTGTTAAGAACAATAGTATCAAATGCTTGAACAGTATTTAAATATCATAGAGGTTGTAATTTAAATTTTTTTTCTTGGAAAGTATAATATCTAACAAGAAGAGCTCTTTGAGAAAACTTTATTAAAAACAATCTTACCTTTAAAATACATATGTAGTTTATGGGGCTGGAGAAATAGCACAGCGGGTAGGGCGATTGCCTTGCATACAGCCGACCAGGGTTTGATTCCCAGTATCCCATATTGTCCCTTGAGCACCGCCAGGAGTAACTCCTGAGTGCAGAGCCAGGAGTAACCCCTGTGCATCGCCAGGTGTGACCCAGAAAGCAAAAAATAAATAAACAAATAAATAAAATAAAATGCTGGAGCAATAGCACAGCGGGTAGGGCGTCTGCCTTACAAGTGGCCAACATGGCCGACCCGAGTTCGATTCCTCCGCCCCTCTCGGAGAGCCCGGCAAGCTACCGAGAGTATTCGATATGCCAGACACAGTAACATATGTAGTTTTAAAATGGGCAGGAAATGAAATTGTGCCAAGTGAAATTCATAGCCAAAGTTCAAGATAGTTTCTACCTATTATTGTATATAGCTCTAATCTAGATTACAATGTCCGTTAGGAAAACCATTGAATTGGAAACTGGCATTTAAAACATATAACTAAACTTTTTCAAGAAGCTGTAGAAATTAAGAAAATTGGATACCAGAATAAATTCATGATTCATCAGACCAAATAATTCTGCTTTGAATAAATATAAAACAGAGAACCTCTCACAGCAATAAATTGTGAAGTTATAAATAGGACTCCCTTAGAATTTACAAGCACAAGAAACTCTGGAAGAACTATCTTTTGATATTTTCTAAAACACAAAACGATTAACAAAAAATTTAAATCATGCTGTTTAATACGAACATTCCTTGCTTTTGTTAAACCACCCAAGGCTCATAATCCACAAATTTAAATAAGCAATCAAATATTCTCTATATATCATATTACTTCTCATAGAAAGTAATAGATTTCTTAACATATTAAAAGAAATAGCAAAAATACTGCCAATAATTAAGTGCATTTTCATCTTCAAAAGGTCTATCATATTATCACATGTATTGTGATAATATTCTCCTATGTCAGGGGTATGGTGCCTCCAGCAGGTCAATCTGTACCTGTGAGGCGAGTGCATCAGCAGCCTCATGGCACCTTCAGACTTCCAGATACCCCAAAAATTGCTGCTGTGCCTTTGGCCAGACCCCAAAAACTTGGGGCAAAGTTTATCAAGAAAGTAAACGGCCAAAAGTTAGGTATGTGGGAAACACACCCACAAACCACCTCTGGCTCAGCTATATAATTGGAGGCAAGGCCTCTTTGGTTCCTGATTGAACTGCTTAATGGACATGATCCCAGAGACTCAGAAACGAATCTCAGAACCCAGTGGCTTTAGGTAGAAATGCGTCTGGTCTGTGCAGTAGGCTACCGGTGCTGGGCCAACCCAGGTGGGAATAGGTTTCGTGCCTTGGCCTACTCCCCCTGGCGGCCCAGTGGCCGCCATCCGTCTGAGGCCACTGGATAGTCACATTTGGGCCCCCAGTGACGAGACACACAGGGCCTCATGGGATGAAGGTGGAGCCGGGCTTGTCCTCCCCACCCCAACGAGACCCCAAGTCATTGCCCACAAATGGCCTCTCTGGCTCCTGATCAAGCTGCTTAACGGCCATGATCCCAGAGACTCAGAAACAAATCTCAAAACCCAGAGGCGTTTGGCAGAAATGCATCTGGACTCCACAGTACGTTACTGTCGCCGGGCCACCCCAGGGAGGAAAGGGTGTTGTCCCTCCGCCTGCTCCCTCTTGGCGACTTGGTGGCTGTCATCCTGCAGAGGCCATTGGACAGTCAGGCTTGGGCCCGCAGTGACGAAACTTGTTGGGTCTCACGGGATGGGGGGGAGGTGGAGCCGGGCCTGTCCTCCCCACCCCAATGAGACCCCAAGTCATCGCCCACAAACGGCCTCTCTGGCTCCTCATCAAGCTGCTCAACGGCCTTGATCCCAGAGACTCAGAAACAAATATCAAAACCCAGCGGCTTTTGTCAGAAATGTGTCTGGACCCCGCAGTAGGTTACTGTCACCGGGCCACCCCAGGGGGGAATGGGTGCTGTCCCTCCGCCTGCTCCCTCTTGGCGACTTGGTGGCTATCATCCTGCAGAGGCCATTGGACAGTCAGGCTTGGGCCCGCAGTGACGAAACTTGTTGGGTCTCACGGGATGGGGGGGGGAGGTGGAGCCGGGCCTGTCTTCCCCACCCCAATGAGACCCCAAGTCATCGCCCACAAATGGCCTCTCTGGCTCCTCATCAAGCTGCTCAACGGCCATGATCCCAGAGACTCAGGAGCAGATCTCTAAACCCAGTGACTTTTGGCAGAAATCCCTCCAGATTTAAGTGTTAAAATTTCAGAACTTCAAAACCACATGGCCCTACTGCAGCCACACGACATCATATGTTATTCATAACCAGCAATAGAACACAAATTGTCTATTGTTGCCTTTTCAGCAGATCTGAGTGTTGGGGTAAAATCTTAAATAATGGTGGGTCTGGTGTCGAAATAGTGAATGTGATCAAAGTAGAGAGAGAGTAATGTGGAAATCATCTGCTCCACAGGCAGGGGGAGGGTGTGGGATGGGGGTATACTGGGATTTTTGGTGGTGGAGAATGGGCACTGGTGAAGGTACGGGTGTTTCATTGTATGACTGAGACTTAGACCCAAAAGCTTTGTAACTGCTCTCATGGTGATTCAATAAATAAAATTATAAAAAATGGAAAAAGAAAAAAAAAAGTAAGGTGGAGTTCATGCACAATTCAATCAGCTAATCAGTGGCTGAATAAATAGCAGTACTCCTACAAAAAAAAAATTCTCCTATGTCATGTGGTACATTTTTAATAACTTAAGTGGACAGAATTTATCTGTATAAATGGAAATAGCATATTTTAACAAATTCAAAAAATGCATATTTACAAATAACTTGTCCACTGACAAACCTACGTGAAAGGAAATGCAATAAGTAATGAAAATTAGCTGTGTGCCCTACTATTATGAGAAATATATTTTCACAAAGTCACAAAAGACAGAAAGGAATCCATAATATTATATTTAACATAGTAATCAAATGCCTGCATATTCTTTTAAAACTGATTTTAGGTCAATTACAATCTAGAGAATCCATAACAATTTTAATTATGAATGGTAATTTTTCTTTTGTAGTTTTCAAATCAAATACTCAAGAATATATATTTGAAAAGGACCAAATAATATAGATTTGGTAAAGTTTTGAAATTAAAGAACAAAAACCCCATAGTAATATCTAACAGCGGAATCAGCTTGAGAAAACTTAAACGTTTTCAGAGTAATAGTTTTACATTTAGGTTTTTTTAGTATCTGAATTGCTAAACATAGTCAAAATCATTTTCTTTCACCTGAATAGATACTCTATAAATGGATGCAATTTCATCCTGCTTCCAAAACTAAAACCAAAGCTTCACAAAAATCAGGAACAACTGTCCAATAAAATAAGTCCCACCATCAATAAATAAGAATTTGGAGTACCTCAAGTTATAGTCCAATTTTGAGCTTCAGTACAAATATTTCTCTATTGAAAAGTTACAGTACATAACAAAGAGGGAAATACATTTCTATTTGAAAGAGTTTTCTGTATTTGCCCTCAACTTGAGGTAATTTTACTATATAAATTATTACGTACTCTAAAAGGCTTTATCACCAATTCTATTTATAGCCCCCAATCATCTACTTTGAAGATGTAATGGATAATTCATAATTTTATAATGCTGAGATTTTGATAACTAGAAGGATAAAAGTAGGCACCACCAATTCCAAGTCTTACAATAATTTCATTATACAAATATCTGATTAATGATTTTTTCTTTCCTTTCATACAAAATGATGTATTTTGATGAATAAATGACTTAAATGTCAATTTTGCAAATATCTATATGTATGTATACTTACACAGACATATATTTATATATTTTATATATTTACTACATACATATGTGTGTATATATGTACATATATGCATATTTTTGTATTTATTTCATGGTATGGTAATAAAGAAAGCTCTCTATTGATTGCATAACTGACAAAGTCCAGTTATATTTAGTCAAAATTCTGAAATGCTTACTGTGCAAAGATATCTTAAGATTTTATTTACATCCAATATGAAAGATACAACAATGTAGTTATTCTCAGGAAGGTGATTATCACATTATTTAAACTGTCAGACTCCAGCCACTTTGTTTTTGTTTTAACTCTAGAGAATTCATGTTTCTCGATTTGGATAAGAAGGAAAGAGATCACAAATGGCTCATGTTTATGTTTATTTTTGTATTTTTGCTATACACCATAGTACTAGTCCCAGCCATTTTCGGCACGGAACAGAGGTCACAAGGACCATATCTAGTATAGATGAGGATGGGATGGACCTGCAGGGCCAGGGATTTAAATCTTAACCTTTCCCTGATATTTAAATGTTTTACTAGTCTTATCTCTCTGGCCCAATTTCATTTAGTTCGAATTATTTAATTGCATGAAAGCAATCAAGAGTAAAAAAATAGAGTAGATCAAACTATTTGTTAAAATCAAGTGTCATCGTGTGTGTGATATGTAACGCTTAAAAGTCACGGTGTAAGGCAGCTCAGATAGAGAAGGAAGCACCAAATAAAGGGTATTGAGAGTGTTGGAGTACAAGGAGCTTAGGTTTATCAGGTTGCACCATCACAGTACTCCCAAGTCACTCCCATTACTTTGTCTGTCTGTAACCTCTTCTATGCTCTCTTCTCCAACCAATTTGTAAGGTCTCATCCTTCTTAGACACTGAAGCTGTACTGTAAGTTAATATTGCCTTTCTCCTCTCCTTATGTCTTTTGAGCAGTTTACTTTAATGCAATGTCCTTTTGTATGGATACAGGGAGACAATTAATTATTATGCTTTATAACTTAGGATTTAATTGGCTTTGGATATTATTCACTCCTGGGCATCTGCTTTCTCAATTTAAGCCTCAGTTGCCCTCACTTCCTAGCACCCCAAGGGCAGGGTCCCGACCTGGGACTGGATGGAACCAGGGTAAGCCGGTAAGTTATGTGCTACCCTGGCATCGAAATGGGCCAGGCCAAGGTGCCAAGATTGTTAACTATAAGTTAAGAGTTCGATCATAGGCAAATGCTGTCATGATCCAAAAGTAACGACGAGACTAGAACCCTGCTGCTAGGAATAGGAAAGCTACCTGTCCTGAGCACTGCAGGCTGAGATTGAGATGGCCCTAGGAGAGCAATTCTATATGCTCAAAGCATCTCTTACTGTGTCCATACAAAATGATTTATATCATATATGCTTATATGTTGGTTGGACAAGGAGAGGAGAAACACATCCAGGGAAATCTGTTCTAGTGTGAGTTGATCTGCTAAATGAGAATCTGCCCTAGAAGCAGTTTTCCTTTGTGTCCTAACTAGCTTGGATGAGACTGAACTTTCTCCCCTTCAAACTGCCTTCAGTAAATGATTTCAGTATATTGAGGTAGTTTCCCTTATCTCACAGGAACCTAGCTGGCCTTAGGTATGCAGATCCCAGGTGCTAAACCAGGCCTGATCTTTGGGATGTAGATGCCTGGCTCCAGGCTGGCTGATTTGGGAGATGTAGATTCCAATCTCTAGCAGACTGGTCTTTGTTGTGCTAATCCAAGATCTTGTAGCTTGTAAAATTTGAAGCCAGGATTACTGGCCTGTGGATGTAAAGAAACAATGTAAGTTTTGCCTCAGTGTTCTTTCTGTAACTCCTTTGGATGACATCACTATATTGCGCCCTTTAGAGGTACTATGATCTATATAATGGAGATTTCAGGGCTCTTTGGGGGGACATGTGAGTCAGAGAACCTGGGAAGATGGGGCTGAGGACAGAAGCTGAGAGAACAAAGGTGCACGTGCTTGAGGATTCCTGAGGCCTCCATGACATACATCTCTTCCATGTAATAAACTGCTGCTAAGACCAACCAGCCTGGCCCTCGTTTCCTTCCTTCACCTGACCATAGCCATCGACCTCCCTGGAGTGGGAAAATGGCCTGACCGCTGGCCTTTTTATTTTTTGTGTGTTTACACAGAGAGGATCCTCCCAGGATAGGAAATGCGTGCTGAAAGTAGACTATATACGGAACATGATTGCCACTCAATGCCTCTTTTGCAAACCACAGCACCCAAAAGGAGAGAAGAAAAGGGAATGCCCTGCCACAGAGGCAGGGTGGGATGGGGGGGATGGCGGGTGGGAGGGATACTGGGATCACTGGTTTTGGAAAATGGGCACTGGTGGAGGGATGGGTACTTGATCATTGTAATTGAAATCCAAGCACAAAAATTTGCAAATCTACAACTGTACCTCATAGTGTTTCACTAATAAAATTTTTTTTAAAAAAGTCACCGTGTATGTGATATGTGATATGTGATAACAATCGTCAGATTTACTTTTAATGATTTTTTTAAATTCCATTTATCTTTGTGTAGTGAAAAGCAAAAGAATTAAATTTGTTTGTGCCTGCTAAGGGACAGGCTTGGTTGGTGGGTGGAAAACTGGAGACATTGATTGTGGGATTGGTGTTGAAACACTTAATACAGAGAAAGTGTGTCATGAACAATTTGGCAAATCACAGTGTTATAATAAAAATAAACTAATTTAAAGACAAGTCATGGTGCAGGTCTACTTATTAGAAAGCAACGTTGCTACTAAAATCCCTTGGTCATTTAGGTTTAGAAAACAAGGAAATAAATAATGAGAGGAATATACCTATATGACACTTCTGAGAAAATGGAGAATGATAGAGGTTGGATTTCTAGAATCAAGACATAACCTTGATTCTAACCATTTTTGGTCATTATGGGGGTTATATGGCAGTCAAGAAAATTGATGGCTCAAGAGGCTAATTTTTTAAATGTATACATTTTATTTAATATACTGATATATTATGGATATATAGTGATGACACTCCATCTTGACTCCATGTGATCCCAACAAGTTTTAGTCCTTGATTTTTGTATTTTTGGTGTTTGCCATGATTGACTAATTAACTTGTGAGCATCCTTGTCTCACAATTTTATTTATTTATTTATTTATTTATTTATTTATTGCTTTTGTGGTCACACCCAGCAATGCACAGGGGTTACTCCTGGCTCTGCGCTTAGGAATTGCCCCTGGCCGTGCTCAGGAGACCATATGGGATGCTGGGAATCAAACCCTGGTCGGCCGTATGCAAGGCAAGCGCCCTACCCACTGTGCTATTGCTCCAGTCCCTGTCATAATTTTAAACTCCTGCTGGGCTTGCAGAAAAACCCAGTCAAGATGGAAAGGGGAGGTGATTTCACTGATGTTTTAAAATATAAGTTAGAATAGTCATCAGAGTTTTTTATAAGCACACAGATGTATACTCAATGCATTAACATAATGTAGTAATTGTTAAACTCTAATGTGTCTGCACAAGGGAACATTTTCCCACAAAAGAATTGCAGTTCCGGTTTATGGTCAGTAGCAGGCATGTACAGCTATGTACCTGCTACCCCCAGTCTCTATCTGACTTTACTAGCACTCAGGTTAGCAGTACTGTTTCATTTCTCAATAGTCAGAATTTTGTACTAGATTCATCACACATTTGACTGCTAAATAGTAAGCAAAATAAGCACTGCATAGCTTCAGACTGCAATTTAGCATCATCTTCTTTTTGCATAATATTGCATTGGTAATTTGTCTCAATTTTTATAGTTATGTTTAAATGTTTATGTGATATTTTAAAACATATTTTTGCTTTGTTTCAAAATTACACTTGGGGAGGTTGCCCACCTACCCACTTCAGTTACTCAATTATATTGTTGCCTGTCTTCTAAATTGTATTATACTTAGAAAAATATTACTATCTTTATTTTCTTAACAGTGTTACTGTGAAGTTAATGTCTTTTTCCCTCTCACTGCCTTCAAACTTCTGTATTATGTTAAAATTGATTAAACTTGGTGATGATGCGACCTGTTTTCTTCTCCCATTGAATCTTGTATGCATTGGTTTCATAGAATTTAATAGTTTTTTTTAACTTTCATAGGCCTTTCAATTTGGAATATATGACCATTAGTCAGTGATTTTCTATCTCAGCTCTCATCTTTAGGCATTCGATTGGTATCAATTCACCTGAATTTGTTTTGCTCTAATGTCTGGTCAATGCTTTGAATTTTGATTTTCTTTATTTCTTTTAAAAGTTATTTTGCATTGTTTTACTTTTAAGTGACAGAATGTCTAATCTACCATTGAACACATCTGTTGAATTCTTCACTATCAGATGTTGCAGTTTTCATGTTATCAGTTTATTTTGTATATTTTAGGGATACTTAATATTGCTATATATTGGCTGTATTCAATATTTTCTCTAGATTCTTTAACACATAGAATACATTTTTCTGAACTATTTTAATGTGTTATCCATTTATTCTATTATCTATCTGTGTTTATCTATATATTTGGCTCAGTCAGATAATTTTATTATTTATTTATTATTTTATCATATTATTTATTGTTTATTTATTCTAGATATACCAGGTAATTTTTAAAAATTGAAACAATAATAAATTTTCCTTTGTTGAACATATTATACTTTATTATTTCTATAGATACTCTTAGCAATGTTCTGCAATGGTGTAGCTTTTTAAAAATGATTCATAAGGGTTTTAATTTTGGTTTTATACTCTCTACTGTAGAACTAGAGTATATCTTATTCTAGAGATTAATTCTAGACTAAATTAAAAACACTTTGCCTTGTCAACCCAACATCTAACAAATAAATACTGTTTCATTAGGAATTGTGAAAACAAAAATATTTTCAGCACTGTGAATTCTCCAGAGATTCTCCCTTCCGATTCTTTTTTGTGTTTCCTTTCTTAGCATGAGGGATTTTTCTACACATAGTCATGTTAAAATTAGTTCAAGGTTTACATGATTCTATTTGTGAATTCCCCACAATTTGTATCTGTTTACAACTTTCTTCATCTGATTCTTGTTTTGTATAATGCAGATTTCTTAGTAACCCTGACCTTCCTCCCCATGTCTGAAGTTTAAGGGAAATCTTAGGATCTTCCCTGTTTCTTTTTCTTGAGTAACTACATAAAATATTTCCTAAAGCAGTGTGCTAGGATATTTATAGAGCTTACTGTATGTTGTTACTTTAAGTCCAATCTTAATATTGCCAACATGTTTTGTCCAATTTTTAAAGCATTGACATAGTTCTTCTGGTAAGATAAACTCAAGTTCTTCAAGAAATAAAAGTGGTCTGCACTAAGAAACTATAATTGTCTTCTGTATTTTCAGTAACTTCTACCATTTTAACTTTTTGACAACTCTGTAGAAAAAGATATTGGTAAGAGAACTTTTGGAGGTCATGCCAATTGATTTAAAGTCTTTATTAGGGCTGGAGCGATAGCACAGTGGGTAGGGCATTTGCCTTGCACGCAGTTGACCCGGGTTCAATTCTCAGCATCCCGTTTGGTCCTCTGAGCACCATCAGGAGTAATTCAGGAGTACAGAAACAGGAGTAACACCTGTGCATCACCAGATGTGCTATAGAGTCAGGGTGAGGACTGGGACGGGGGTGGGGATAAGGGGACATTGATGGTGGAAAATGCGCACGGGTGGAGGATGAGTATTTGATCATTATATGGTTGAATCTCAAACATGAAAGATTTGTAACTATCTCACGGTGATTCAATAAAGTAAATAAATAAATAAATTTTAAAAAGTTAATATTGTTGGTGACTTTAGTGCTGTGTGCTGCTAAACTCTTAACTAATAAATAAACTCTAAACTCGTACATGGGTGAACAACGGTCCTCACCAGAAGCTTTTCAAATAGTTAGGTTCAGTAAGTGCTTGTGCAACAAATAAATACAACTGACTGGATTCAGGTAAAAAAGAATAAAATCTAAGAAGGTATCACTGTATTAAACTAACATATTTGCAGAGGTGTAAACCTCCTAAAACTTTTAGGGAATCATTTTATCCTTGCATTTTCCTCTTTAAAGTCCATGGAATTAAGACTGAAGTGATAGCACAGCAGGTAGGGCATATGCCTTGCACACTGCCGACCTGGGATTGATTACTTTGTCCCTCTGAGATAGCCCAGTCAGCTACTGAGAGTATCCTGCCCAATGGCAAGTTCCCTGTGACATATACAATATGCCAAAGACAGTAAAAATCAAACAGTGCAGATGATACTGGTGCCCGCTCAAGCAAATCAATGAACAACAAAAGGACAGTGTTACAGTGCAGTGCAGTTCATGGAATTATTTGGTCATCAGTTACTTTCCACTTTCAGTGTCAACAATAGACAGTCCAGTATTTCTTTTCATTTTTCATCATCCTGTTAATCGTCGATTGCCTCGAGCAGGCCCCAGTAACGTCTCTTTCATCCTAGCCCTGAGATTATATTCACGGCTCTTTAGGAGAATGAGACCCATCATTGTTACTGGTATTTGGCATATTTGGTAGGCCACGGGGAGTTTGCCAGACTCTGCCCTGTGGGCAGGCTACATTCGGATAGCCTGCAAGTTTGTCCAAAGTAGGAATGAGGTAATAAGATGTCACGCGGCCGCATTTGCGGCCGCGCGGTTCCGGGATCTGGATTTTATAGTCTCTGAGTCTTGGCCGCTGATGGGATTACACGGCGCCAGGGGGCCAGGTGGTGGGTGTGACCCCCGCCTACTGGAATTTGGAGGATCTGGGTGGAAGGTGCTCGACTCCAATTCGAGTAGGCTTGGAGGTCTCGGCCCCGGAACCCGCGTGGCTTTGTCCCTCTGCCAGTACCTTCAAGTGTGTGGAGAGTGGTCTCAGCATGGTGGTGGCTGGTCCTGGAGGTCTTCGGCTGCCGTAGCCCTGGTCGGGGTGGGGAGGAAAGCTCAACCCGTTCCCCTCCAAGGGACTCCGGGACTCCAAATTCCAGTAGGCGGGGGTCACACCCACCACCTGGCCCCCTGGCGCTGTGTAATCCCATCAGTATTTCTTTGATTGCACTAATTTGAAAAGTATTTCTTTCATCATTTAATATCTTTGTTACAATATGAGCTTATTCAAATAATCAATATTCAATGTCCTTATAAGGTTAGGTGATCGGTAAACAATTTTTTTTGCCATCTACTTCAAAGTATTCATAGCTTCCAGTGAGAAGGCTATGGTTTTATTTAAGAGAAAAATATTCTGACAACAACTTAACCGGGCCTGTAATTACTTTGGCAGCTTTACTTGATCTGGGCAAAGCTCAGAAAAGAATGAAAAAATATTGATGTTTGGTGAGACTTTAGTTCTTTGCTGTTTTTCATCATTCAGCCTCCAAATGAGGATAACTATTTTCATCCTGTGAAAAATCCTCGTTTCAACCTAGAAAATTTTCTCACAGTATTCAAGTACTGGGGATATGCTGGTACCTTGATAGTTCCTCTACTTATATATTTTACTCTTCAATATATATTTAATACCCTCTCTGTCTCTGTTGAAAAATAAAAAATATGAGACTCATAAGGCTTAGACAGTGTTTTCATATCTTCATTTTCGTTAGAGACACTGATTTGATTATTTGAGTGATGACTTACTTATTACAAAAATAATTATCTTCCTCTGGAGTTGAAAACCATTTAATACATTACTGAAGTATTGTGAAGACAGAAAGGCTGAAATTGGTATAACAGAACTTAGAGAAGTGGACTCTAAAAAACACTTATTCCTGGTTGGGGATGAAAGGAAACCCTAAAACCAGAGTGAGGAACAGAACTCACTTTTTAAAACTCCACTTATCTTATATAACTTAATGTCTGCAAGCATTTTAGATTTGAGAAGGTGCTGAAGAATATTGAGGTTTGAGAAAAGACTAAATAAAAAAAAATAAATGTTGGAACCCAGAGAGATAGTATTGGAATCAAGATTTATGCTTTGCATACAGCTGTCCCTTTTTTGCTCCTGGCACCATATGGCCCTACAGGTCCCTCAGCATTGCCAGGGTAATTCCCATCATCTCAGGACTCTAGCAGTGCTATTTTCTTGTGCCAACCTACCAGCCCTGGTGGCCAGGTAACCCAGAAGCAGCCTCCTGGGCATTTGAACTAAGCTTGATAGTTTTGCAGGCAGGCAGGCAGGCAGGCAGGCAGGCAGGCAGACAGGCAGGCAGGCAGGCAGGCAGGAAGGAAGGAAGGAAGGAAGGAAGGAAGGAAGGAAGGAAGGGAAAGCAAAGGGAAAAAGAGAAATATCAGGTTCATACGTAGTTGGAACAAAAATAAATTTAAAATAATAGCAATAATAATAATAAAACAATGATATTAGAAGTCATAATTCATTTTTGCGATTTTAAAGGGTTTTAAATTATGTTATTTCTGAATTAATGTTGAAATGAGGTGCATACTTTTTAAAAAATGTGTAACTAATATGAATATTCAGACAATGAAATAAAGAATGTATTCCCAGTGACTCAGAGATAAAGCATATTATCTAGGTCAAAGCATCAGTTTCATAGTAAATTTAATTGGAAAAGTCACATGTGAAAAAAGTCAATTATCAAGTAATTTAAGGTATAAATGTTCTGGTCTCATACTTAACACTTCTATTTTCTTTTCCTTCATCATGTTTTTTTTCTTTACAAAAAAATTACGTGTCTTGAATTCCTTTAGAGTATATAAGAGGCATTGTTGTGTATTAGTAGTGTCTCCTAACAAAAAAATTCCTATCCTAAGATGAAGATGGCAACATATGATTTGCTGTGGTTATTTCCTGAGTGTCCCTGTGAAAAGCAGTACTGAGAAAAGTTGAATAAGAAACTAGATCAAACCTGTCTCAAACTTCTGATTTTACTCATCAGGAAAATTCTCTTAAGAGGTCTGATGATAATTCCTCCTGTCAATTTAAAATAGTATAAATTGTTACTCAGTAGCCAATGATTTAATTGTACATAACAAAATTTGGAAGCTATGGAGGATTCCAAACTTTTTAAAATAACAAGGGCATTTACTCTATTATTATAACTATTATTATTATTTTTATATCACAGCCAGCAGTAGCACCATAGCACTGTCCTGTTGTTCATCGATTTGAACGGGTCCAGTAACGTCTCCATTGTGAGACTTATTGTTACTGTGTTTGGCCTATCGAATATGTCATGGGTAGCTTGCCAGACTTTGCTGAGCAAGCGAGAAACTCTCAGTAGCTTGCCAGGCTCTCTGAGAGGGGTGGAAGAATTGACCCAGGTGACCCAAGTGGTCCTCGTGCAAGGCAAATTCCCTACCCGCTATGCTATCGCTCCAGCTCCATAGCCAGAAGTACTCAGGGTTATTATCAGCTCTGGTTTCAGGGTTGCTCCTGGAATGTGTGGGGCATTAGATCGAGTCTGGACACAATGCAGGCCTCTTGCAAGCAAAGCAGATGCTCAGTCTTTGAGCTATCCCTATAGGCCAGAAAAAAAAATAATAATTTGGTTGCACCTGGTACTGTTGAGGACTTACTCTGGGCTCTTTGTTCAGGAACCACTGATAAAGGGACTCAGGGGACCACATCCAATATCCTTTGATTATTCCACTAAGAAAAGAGTTAGACCCTGACCAGTTGCCCCCCACAAGCGGCTCTCCAGCATGGCCTTGGCTCCAGAGGCACAGAAACCAATCTCGTAATTATCTGGCTCTTGGCAGAAATCCCTCCAGATTTAATTAGTAAAATATCAGAAATTCAAAACCATATGGTTCTCATAACCAGCTATAGAAAACAAATTATTTCAGAATGTCTTTTCAGCAGTTCCGATTGTTGGATGGAAACTCTAAACAATAATGGCGCATCTTTTGTCAAAATAATAAATGTATTCAAAGTAGAGAGAGAGTTAAGTAGAATTCATCTGCCTCACGGGGGTGGGGGGTATATTGGGGTTCTTGGTGGTAAAAAAATAAGTACTGGTGAATGGAAAGGTGTTTATCATTGTATGAAGGAGACTTAAACCTGAAAGCTTTGTAACTTTTCCCACAGTGATTTAATTAATAAATATAATAACAACAACAAAAAAGAGTTAGACCCTATATACTTTTGACAGTCACAAAATTGTAAAACACTGTAGCACTGTCCTCATGTTGTTCATGGATTTGCTTCATCAGGCATTAGTAACATTTCCATTGTGAGACTTGTTACTATTTTTGGCATATCTTGTAGCCACGAGGAGCTTGCCAGGCTCTGTTGTGTGGGCAGGATACTCTCCGTAGTTTGGCAGTCTCTCTGAGAGGGACAGAAGAATAGAACCTGGGTGGACCACGTACAAGGCAAATACCCTACCCGCTGTGCTATCACCCACATTTCTAATAATTTCCACTTTATTTGCTGGCACAGCTATTTCTCTAGAACTGTTATTTCATTGAGTTATTTAAAAAATCCTGATTTCTTGAGGTGAAGTGATAGTACAGATAGTAAGGTGCCACCTTGCACTTGGCTGGCTGGTTAAGATGCGGACACTACAATTTTGCATAACTTCTGATACCATATGGTTTCCAAAGCACTGGTGAGTGTTGCTTAGAGGACCTCGAGTAAAGCCCAGCTGGTTCAAGGAAGATGTGTCCCCAAGAAGTAGTGGAACCTTGGGCCCTGTATTGAATCTCTGGTCCATTTGACTAAGAATTGCAGACAGAGGCCCTCAACAACGGAACACAACCTGGTAGCCACCAACCCTACACACAGAGGGTTGGACGTAGGTCATGTACTCTGGAATCTGAGTTCTGTACTCAGAAACTGGAGGTCCTCGCAAATTGCTGGGTGTGACGCTGGTTACTCTAAAACCAATACCTGAGACATCTAGCCTATTCTGTTTGATTGGTTGCATAGCAGTGACCTTCAGGTCCCCTGAGACTACCCTCCTCACCCAAAAAAGAAAATGTACAGCTTTAATGTACATTTATGTGCAAATTATTTTATTTATCTATAAATTATTGAAATGTAAACCAGTTGAAAATGCTGTTTGGAACTCTGCAATTAATTTGTAGGCTAAAATAAATTTACACATGTATCTTAACTGGAAATCAATTTTTTTAATTGATTTCATTACTAAATAACCTGACATTTCTTTACCTTTAGAACACCTTATTATGCCAAATCTTTTTAATCTTATATTGATAGTTTTGTCATTTTTCTTTAAAATGATATATACTATACATACCAACTACAAATTTTATATGACCATGTACTATTTTTCATTTTCTCTGAGTGTCTCAGTGCAAAGCAGCATTGAGACAAGTTGAATTAGAAACTAGCTCAAAATTTTGTATAGAATCTTTTTGAAAAAATAAACCTTGGGACTGGAGTGATAGCATAGTGAGTATGGCATTTGCCTTGCACACAGCTGACTAGGGTTCGGTTCCCAGCATCCCATATGGTCCCCCGAGTACTGCCAGTAGTAATTCCTGAGTGCATGAGTCAGGAGTAACCCTTGTGCATTTCTGGGTGTGACCCCCCAAAAAATCCTTTTGCTGCTCTGATACAACCTTTAATTTAAGTAACATTACAATTATATGATTGTGTATCGTAATGTCTTGTACAATATTTATTACGGTGGCAAATGATTTGCAAAATTATTGCTATATTTTTGTTTGCTGTCTTTGCTTTGTTTTTTGAACAATGGCTAGCATTTCTCAGTCTCACTCCTGGTAATTATATGCAAAGCAAGTGCCCCACCCACTGTTTTATGTCTCTGGCCACTCTAGGTCATTGTTCTCTAATTGGACATCATTTGTAATATGCATCATATTACTAAAACACTAATGATGTTTGCAAGAATAAAACCTAGAGCAGAAAAGGAGCTATAGCAAAGGTAGTACTGTGGACAGGGAACTAGTCATGCATCTGGCTAGCTTGGATTTAATTCTCAGACCCTGTGTGGTCCTCTGAACACCATCAGGAGTGATCACTGAGCACAGAGCCAGGACTAAGTCCTGACCATCTCTGGATGTGACCCAAAGACACCAAATATAAATAACAGGAAAAAACCTAATATACAAATAAGTTGAGGAATCCTTCATAATTTTAAGCAGACTGTTGCCACTAAATTTGTTGCATATTAAATATACCTTCAAAAGTCAATTATGATATTCCAAAATTTAAAATGTTTGTTTTGGTGTAGAGAGTCATTTTCAGGATTTACCAATTATTATGTTATTATAATTATTTGTATACCTTTTCAGGTTTGTATATCAAATTACATTACATACTTTTTAAAAAAATGAACATTAGTAGAGATTCCTCTGATCCCCATGAATGGCTGAGTGTCTAGGACACCCTGGAAGGGGGCAGGTGAGCTCAGCATCCACCCAAACAGAGCCCAGACAGTCTAAAACCTCAACACTCCACAATTGCCACCATGCTCGAAGTCAAACTCCACTGCTTGGGACTAGCTTCCTCCAGAAAACAATCTCTTGGAAAACTAAGGTATGTGGGTTTGTGACTGAATCACTGGGCTATCTCCTCCCATCTTCCTGTACTTTCAGAAGCCCTTACAACCATGCACATGCCCCAAAGAAGTCATCCAGTTAAAAATTTAACTCCAGCTATGTCAGTCTGTTCAAAATTCTGGACTACTTGGAGTGATATCTCAAGCTCTACCACACTATAAACAAGGAGTAGCAGACCAGATTGAATGGGTATATAAAGCAAAAGATAATCATTCTCGATTAACAAACACACAGAAGACTAAGCCTGTAACAATATCTTAATAATCTCTTATACAAGGTTTTAATGGCTTTATAATAATATGCAACAATCTTCATTACCTTTCTTCTCAGAAACATTTTAAGTCATTTTGATCACTCACCTTCTTCTAAGGAAATATTTTTTGATTATTCTTTTAGCAAATTATTTATAACAAGCAATATAAAAATTGAGGACCTGCTATGGGGGCAGGTTTAGGGGTGGTTAAGAAAATTGGAAATAATGGTCATGGGAAGGGGCAACAGTGATGGGATTGGTATTGGAATATTGAATGTCTGCAACAAATCATCATGAATAACTTTGTTAACCACAGTATTTACATAAAGTATAAGGCAAAAATAAAATTTAAAAAAGGGAAATGAATTTGACTTTTATTCTATCACTTTTGGCATAGTTTTAACATTTTTATTGATGTCAAAAATTATACTTTGTATACTTTAATAGCAGAATAGGATATCAATTGATAAATTACATTGAAAACAAAGACATTTTATTTTAAACATACTATCATTTATTCTACTTTATTTTTTTCAGCAAATATCAGTGTGGAATTTATTCATGCTTTATTTAATTACTTGGGGCATTTAATGAAAGATGAATTATTAAGTGAAAACATTGGTTATTCCCTCTATATGGCAAGAAGATCTCTTGTTTGTGCTTAAAAAAGCTCCATAAAATGTAGAGCAGGCCATGGTAAATTAAAGAAAGGAAGGAAATTGGAATGAGGATTGAAAACATAATTTAGCCTGTAATTCTGTATGAAATGACGGCCACGTCCCATTTATCCTCCACACCCCTATATCCAGCACATTTTTAAAAAATTTTTATTAGTGAGACACCATGAGGTACAGTTGTAGACTTACAACTTTTTGTGCTTGGGTTTCAATTATACAATGATAAAATACCCATTCCTCCACCAGTGCCCATTTCCCACCATCACGGATCCCAGTATCCCTCCCCCCCAACCCCCCCACCCCAATTCCACCCTGCCTGAGTGGCAGGGCATTCCCTTTTGTTCTCTCTCTCCTACTGGGCATTGTGGTTTGCAAAATAGGCAATGAGTGGCAGTCATGTTTGGTCTATAGTCTACTTTCAGCATGCTTCTCCCATACTGGGAGGATCCTCCCAGCACCCTTTATTTGGTTCTCCCTTCTCTATCTGAGCTCCCTTTTCTCCTAGCATGTGTGGCTGGCCTCCAACCCATGAAGCAAAATTCCTGGTATTAATCTTGGCCATTCTTGGGTGTTAGTCTCCTATTTTGTTACTTTATGTTCTCCAGATGAAGGCAATCTTTCTATGTCTATCCCTCTCTTTCTGAGTCATTTCACTTAATATGATACTTTCCATGTAGTATCATTTGTATGTAAATTTTATGACTTCATCTTTTCTAACAGCTACATAGTAATCCATTGTGTAAATGTACCAAAGTTTCTTTAACCAGTCATCTCTTCTTGGGGACTCAGGTTTTTTCCAGATCCTCAATAATTTACTTCCATTTCTTCTTTTCTTTTCCTTTTTAAAAGAAAATAATTTCTAACAACAGTTACAAAGCTTTCAGGTTTAAGTCTCGGTTATAAAATGATCAAACACCTATCCCTTCACCAGTGCATATTTTTCACTACCAAGAACCCCAATATATCCCCCATCCCACCCTTCCTCATACCTGTGAGAAAGATGACTTCCTCTTAACTCTCTCTCTACTTTGATTGCATTCATTATTTCAACAAAAGATGTACCATTATTATTTGTAATTTTACCCCAACAACCAGACATGCTGAAAAGGTATCCTGAAATAATTTGTTTTCTATTGCTGGTTATGAAGACCATATGATGGTGTGGCACTTGCTTTTGGATTTCTGATATTTTACTAATTAAGTCTGGAGGGATTTCTTCTAAAAGCCGCATAGTTCCGAGACTGGTTTGTGTGCCTTTGGGGCCATGGTCTCACCAGAGAGCCACTCGTGGGGGGTGCAACTCAACTCGTGGTCTTGGCGGAGCGAAAAGGACATGCTGGTTCTGCTCCCCATTCCATGAGGCCGCAGTTGCCCCATCACCACAGGCTCATACTTGGCTGTCCAATAAGCTCTGAGGCGGTGGCAACCATGCCGCCAGGGTGGGTGGGGAGGCCGAAGAGACAGACACCCTTTCCCTCCGGGGGTGGGGGGTATGGCATTGTAGCTTAATGCATAGTCCATTCAAATTTCTGCCAAAAGCTGCTTGGTTCTGAATTAGGTCTGTGTGCCTCTGTGGCCATGGCTGTGCTGGGGAGCTGGTCTTGGGGGTGGGTGGCAACTCTGCTTTATTTTCTTAAAGTATCTTAAATCCTGAAGGAATGACAGAGGACAAGTTTATGGGTATTTATTACTTGTATCACTTGTATCACTTGTCATCCCGTTGCCCATTGATTTGCTCGAGTGGGTGCCAGTAACATCTCCATTCATCCCTGTCACATGCTAGCATAGCCCAATGGCGTACTGGGGGCTCTTTCAGGGTCAGGGGAATGAGACCCATTATTGTTACTATTTTTGGCATATCAATACATCAGGGGTGGCTTGCCAAGCTCCGCTGTGCAGGTGGGATACTCTTAGTAGCTTGCCGGGCTCTCTGCATGGGTATGTATGGTACAATGTAATTTTGAATAATAGTGTCATATTAAAAATACAATTATGTAAAAGGAAATAAAAATGAGAGTGCATTTCAATATGGTCAATGCCAGCTAGGAATGCTAGAATCTGGATCTGTACTTTTAAGAAGCATTTGGTGGCATATTTTGCTTTATTGTTACCTTACATTGAGAAATAATGACTAAATGGAAGATTAATATACCAGTCTCAAAGGTCAATAATAACTTATTTAGCCACTTAATTCAATTCTATTCACATTAACTTTGGTTCCTTACATATACATGCCAAAAATTGTTCACTAGAGAACCAACGGGTTATCAGTCACTCAAATGTTTTAAACAACCACACATGTATATTTTAATGTCAATATGTTAATATTTTAAAATACAGAGAAGGAAAATATATTATATAGTCTATTTTTTACAGTTTTGCAAATGTGTTATAATAAACAAAAATTAATCAGTAACACTGAGACACAGGATGAGATTGTCAGCTCAGACTTTAATGAATCAGAGATGTTTTTTTAATTCAAATTTCAAGGATATACGTAGTTAAGATTTACACACAAACACACACACATAATCATATATCCAGGATATGTCTCAGATCACAAAGTCAGATTTCTATGTATATTCTTTATGTTTCCAACCTGAAGTCCATTTTCTCTCTCCCTCTCTTCCTCACTTTCTCTCTCTTTCTCTATCTTTCTCTTCTCAAGTTTAGTTACAAGTGTTAAAAGTTTTAATATGATGGATGAAGTTACTGAATACTTCCCCCAATAAATTACCCATTATCCCCTCTTTCTCCCTGTCTCCCTTGGTCTGCTTTACTCCAACGCTCATACACTATTCTCCAATCCCCACACAATTTGTTGACTGAGAGCCATGGTTTTGGTGTACACAGTTACCCCCTAAAGAATATATATATGCTATAGAGATTTCACCTAGGAACCTATATATATATATATGTATATATATATGTATATATATATCTGGAAGACCCAGTTCACTCAATAAACTCGTTTCCTACCTACAAACCTGTATGCTCAGATCTGTGATATAATGTGCAAGGTGTATTATTAATTAACATTATCCTTAGCCTTTAGTTATTTATTTATATATAGCAGATGAATGAGATCATCTTATATAGGTCTACTGCCTCTGGCTTATTTTGTTCAGCATGATACCCAATTCCATCCAAGTTGCTGCAAATTACATGAGTATTTCTTCCTGTGATTGCATAGTTAATCCATTGAGTATACATACAGAATTTGATCCCTTCATTTGTTGTTGGACATTCGGGCAACTTTAATATTCTGGCTATTGTCAGGGCTGGAGCGATAGCACAGAGGTAGGGCGTTTGCCTTGCACGCAGCCAACATGACCGACCCGAGTTCGATTCCTCCGCCCCTCTCGGAGAGCCCGGCAAGCTACCGAAAGTATCTTGCCTGCACGGCAGGGCCTGGCAAGCTCCCTGTGATGTATTCGATATGCCAGACACAGTAACAACAAAGTCTCCAATGGAGACGTTACTGGGCCCGCTCGAGCAAACTGATGAACAACGGGAGGGCCTTTACCTTTACCTTTATTGTCCTAAGAGCTACAATGAATATGGGTGTGCCTATAATTTTTTTTAATTAATTATTTAGAGTTTTGGTAGTAGATGCCTAGAAATAGGGCAATTGGGTGAAATGGAAGTTCCTTCATACTTTAAGAGCTCTTCATGGGGTTTCCAGAGAGACTAGATAAAAGACAATCACTCTACAGTGAATGAAAATTTCTTTTTGCTACATCCCTGCTAATTATGTTTCCAAGGTTTTGATATATACCATTATAATTGATATGAGGTAATGTCTTATTATTGTTTAGATTTATGTTTTCCAAGACTAAGTGATGCCAATCACAATCATGATCATGACCATCCTGTTGTTCATCAATTGCCTCGAGCAGGCCCAGTAACGTCTCCATCATCCTAGCCTTGAGATTTTTTAAAAAGTGCCATATTCAAGGCTCTCTCAGGGTTAGGAGAATGAGACCCATCATTGTTACTGGTATTTGGCATATTAGGTATGCCACGGGGAGTTTGCCAGACTCTGCCGTGTGGGCAGGTTACATTCGGTACCTGCCAGTTTGACCAAAGTAAGAATGAGATAATAAAATGTCGCAAGGCCACAAATGCAGCCGCGCACTTCCGGGAGCTGGGTTTTATAGTTTCAGGGTCTTGGCCATTGATGGGATTACATGGCGCCAGGGGGTCAGTTGGTGGGTGTGACCACTGCCTACTGGAATATGGAGGATCTGGGTGGAGGATGCTCAGCCCCTATCTGAGCAGGCGTGGAGATCTCAGCCCCGGGACCCGCATGACTTTGTTCCTCTGCCGGTACCTTCATGCGTATGGAGAGTGGTCTCAGCATGGTGGTGGCTGGTTCTGGAGGTCTTCGGCTAATGGAACCCTGGTCGGGGCAGGTAGGGAAACTCAACCCGTTCCCCTCCAAAAGGCCCTGGCTAGGAAAGCCAGGCATGGGGGCAGGAGATTCTGCGCTGTTCTCTTCCGTGAGCTGGGTTTTATAGTCTCTGGGTCTTGGCCGTTGATGGAATTACACCAAAGACTTTATTATATGCTTATTGGCCTGTCATCCATATGTCTTCTTTGTGGAAGTGATCATTCATGTTTTTTTCTCCATTTTTGGTGGCATTATTGACTTAGATAATATATAATATTATGCCCTATATTTTGACACATAACATGGAATATTACATACTATGGTATAAAATTATGGTTTAATTCTGAAGCTTCAGGAAGTCATATATCATAAATTTTCTTTGATTTTTCTTCATCTTTTGGTAATATATTTTTTTATTTTTTTACTCTAAACTACATTTTGAGTTATGTTTTAGAAGCATTTTTACTATTACTATCCTCAGCTCCAACTTTTCTGATTTTACTTTTCAAGTTTATAATTTTAGTTTAAACCTTTGATTGGTATTTTTAAATTTTTGATTAGTATGTTTTTTAAATTCTGACTTAATTATAGTAACATTTTCTTGCATTTGTAATTTATCTTTATACTTAGATATTCCACTAATGGAAAAATTTAAGTTTCTACTAATTTTATTATAACTACTTATTTCTTAATAGAACAGTGACTATATTCAGACTTAGTAATTAGGAATTCAGCTCTTTAAAGACAATGTTTAAATCCTTGTCTGTCAGCCGACAGTTGAATGGGTAGAGAGGAAAGGTGAGGATCAAAGAAACTATATAGAAGTGGTTGAGAGGGCTGAGTTCTCGTGGAACAGCAGCATTGATCTTTATTTCATACAACCTCTTATACATCTCTACAAGGTACTTGGCAGGTAAAATCATCCATTGTAATTGCAAAAAACATACTACCAAGATCATACATTTCTTTGATCATAACAAACATAGGAAGCATAATATAATGAAAACAATGTTACTTAGAACAGTGATGGGAAATAAGAACAAGGTAGAAATAATAGCAAAGTATACTGAAGAACACTCTGACCCTTCCTGTGTACTTTTCATGATTTACCAAGGTGTTATTTCCTGCATATTCTACAAAATCACAATGCATACATTTTTTATTAACTTCTCTTGCAAACTGAGGATGATGAAGTATTAACTTCTCCGTAGGCTTGAGCTAGTGAGATAATGACTACTCCACGTATTAGAGGTGGTGGGACAGAGAGCTATGCCAAGCACACTTGGCCCTCTGAGTGAAGCAGCTCCCAGAGCTAGGTCTATTTAAGGACCCTGCATAAGCAGGCAGCTCCCTGCACTTGTTTTTAATGCCAGAAAAGCTAAGAAACAGCAGATATTTTTATTATATTTGAATCTTCTGCACAACAGCAGAAGATTAAGCACAATGATTTCCTCAAGATTACTTTTCAGTTTAAGTCTTTAGCTCATATAGATTTTTGACTTTTTTTTTAAATCTGTGAAGTAATTGAAGGGACTATTTGGTACTATAATTTTGGAAGGAAATATTTCCCTTAGACAAATCTCAAATAAGGCAAAATTCTGTCTTTATTCTCTGTCTCCTTCTCTGTTCTGCCCTATTTTCTATTCTGTCACTGTATAATGCTGGTTCTATTTTAATTTATTTATTTTTGATCATTTTTTATTGAATGTGTAATTTCATTCTTGCTTTTATCAAGGGTTGCATACTAGTTCTTTTTCCCAACTTCAACCCCATCACTAATGGTTTTCTAAGGCAACTTCTATTTCCAGATTCATATTCTAGCCTCCAACATCTTCCTGATTATTTGCCTATTTAGATTAGAGGAATTTGAGAGAATCTTCATATATTTAATCCAATGCTGTTTGTGTTTTATAAATAATTTCTCATATTATTAAGTGAAGAAAATTTTATCTGTAAATATAGAAATTTTTCCTTAATATGCAAAAAACATTACTAATATTTATATAAAATACAACTCAAATAATATTTAATGTAAAAAATCTTCTATGAAACAAAAAAATTAGCAGGAAGAGAGATAGTTCAGTAGTAGGGCACTATCATTGCACATGGCAGATCTGAGTTCAAATCCTGGCACCTCTTATAGTCCATGAGACCCACTAGGAGTGATCCCTGAGCTCAGAGTCAGGAGTAAGTCCTGAATACAGCTAGGTGTGCCCCAAAAAACAGGAACAAAACAAAATAATCAAGAAAATTATTGGTATAAAATGTTGCAGCTTTTCATGATAAGGAAAGAAAAAATATATATGTCTAACCCATTTCATGTGTTAATTGGCATCACCATTTCTGCTCTGTAGAAAATACATACAATGTTGGTGACCCATTATTCATATTTAAAATGCATTTGTTATTTGTTAGAAAAAAGTAGATATATGATCTCATCTTTAAATTTCTAGCACTTATTTTATACCAACTTATAGACTTAGAAATCTGTCTAGATTAGATACTTTTCTAAGAAGTTAAATGCTAATGTTCAAAAATAGCTGACAAGATTTCTATCATACTGCATACTCTGTAACCTGGTTTTTCTTCACTGGGAACATAAAATTTATTCTACTATTCCTGTACAATATTGGCACCTGAGCCTTATAAATTAAGAAACAGAGTCAAAAAAAGTTAATTGCCTGGCTCTAGGACACATAGTAAATCAATATTAGAATTAGAAATAAATTGATTTCTTTGTCACAATAACCAATCTTTCCTATAAAGATATAGAGCTAATGCAAGTTTAAATTTATTTGGCATGAATTAATAACATAGCTCTAAAACCAACTATGGTTCAAATTATCCAAGTGAAAAGACCATCACAACAAAAATATTATATCACCCTTATATTTTATATAGAACTACCATTGTCTTATTACTAATGAAATCAATCAATTTTCATTGAAGATGAAATACTGCTTTTTATAGTCTTCTTAGTCTAACTTTAATAATTTTTTGTAATTTTAAGAATAATTTTAGTTTCAAAAATAGCTTTTCTAGTTGTCTTATTTCACACTTTAATCTTTCATAATATTATGCAATTATAGCTTTTATGTATTTTCACTTGGTCACTTGACATCCCATTACTCATCGATTTGCTCAAGCTGGCGTCAGTAACATCTCCATTCATCCCTGTCAGGTACTAGTGTAGCCCAATGGTGTCTGCTCGTTCTAGGAACACGAAGAGCCTCAAACTGATCATTCAGGTTCTTGGTGAAGAACTCTGACCATCTCATAGGTGGGCAGCCACACAATCTTTTGACGTCCCGTGGAATCCAGTCAATAATGGCTATAGGCCAGCAGTCATCTCCAAATCTCATTACTTGTCCAGCATATCTGATTTTCAACACCTTGGCAATCGAGACATTTTTAAATAATTAAAACTTATTTAATTTTTATTAAACATATTTCTAATATATGGACAATACACTGAGTTTCTAAATTTATCCCCTAATAATTGATTAATGCCGTGTTTTTAAATTCTATATAAGGAAACATGCTGGTATACTTTTGTTTGTTTGGGTACCACACTCAGTAATGTTCAGGGTTTTCTCCTGGCTCTGTGCTTGGGATTCACTCCTGGCAAGGCTAATATGAAATACCTCAGTCATCATATGCCAGGCAAGCACCCGACCTGCTATAAAATCTTTCCATCCCTATATTTTATCAATTAATGGTTTTAAAACCCTATATAAATCCCTTGTGGGTAGCATGGATTAGACCTTTCTTAGAACTTTTATGACTCTATGTCATTGAGGTAAACATTAAACTGGCGACTTGTCAATCATGTATATTATAAAGCTTATAGTATAAATATTTTACCTTGAAGCCAAAAGTACTCTTATTTATCAGATGAGTCGTTCCAACAATGCTCCCAAAATATTTTATTCCTTTATTCATTTATAAGAAAAGACCAGGCTAATAGTTCTACAGAAAAAAGTATCTTCTCCATGACACACTTTTAAGTATTGCAATATTGTTTTTCATAGGTTTATGAGAATCTTTACTATATCAAGAAGTATCTCTCAAGAGTGCAAAATTTATAGCAGCAACTAAGGCAGAAGTCAATGTTCAGGATCTCAGGTTTCATCGCAATAAAGGCCCTTTAGATGTTCAATTGTTAAATTTTTTAAAAATCATTGGCTTTCTACAAAAGCTAAAGGTTTCAATGAATCATAATAGACAGAGAATATAGCTGTTTGTCATAAATTTCTGTTGCGTAATGGAAATTTTTAAGATCTTATTTTAGACATAAATGTTTATACATGATTGTACATTATATTATTATTTTATCACTTTATTATTCTACTATAACTTCTTATATTTGCAGATAAATTATATGTTATAAACATGGTAGGAGAGATTTAGACTGCGTGTTGTGGTGCTTGGGAGCTATCCCATGCTCTGTTCCCGGGTGTCACTTCATGGAGCAATACTTAGTGGAACTTTGGGGTCCTTCGATAAAACTAGGTTGATCATATTTAAGGCAAGTGCCTTAAACCTTTTACTATCTCACTGTAATCTACAAAACTTTTAAAAAATCTATAAATTCATCATTTAAAACTAACATACCACTTCTAATTATTATATCTATGGCTATTGGGGAAAATATAACAATCATTTTTTAAAAGGTCCTTTCAACAGAATCATGCATAAGGGTTTCTTTCCTATAGTTTTCTACCCTATCATATCCTATTTGCCACAAGAAGCCCTCTGTGACTCATTTCTTTGCTTTAGTGACTATATGAGCCAACATATGCAAAAGTATTATACTGAAGCAGATATTGTCTGAAGCATAAAAATTCTATCTTATTCTTTTCTATTTTTCAAGTGCAATAAAGAGAATAAGAATTTTCCTAAAGTGCTAGTTTGATTCTGGCAGACATTTACTTCTCTGATCTTTCTCATGATCTGTAGTTGCCTTTTACAGCAATTACAGTTTATAATAAAAGACAGAACATGGGGCTTGGTCCCATTTTTACTAAAATATTCTCATTCCTATCTGTTGTTGGCCTGATCCCTAAGTCCTCAATAAATATCATCAAGCATACTTTTACTTCCTATTACACATTTACAATGATCAAATCTATTCCGCATTTTCGAAGTGGTACTTAAATTTCATTTTATTACATATTTTAAATTCTAGTATAATATTTCAAAATGTACGTGTCTGTCCAATTGCAACTTGTCTGTAAAATAATTTAAATTGAATTACATCGTTTCTAGTTTTTTTTTTAATTTTTGTAAAAAAAATTAAGATGGTTACTCTTCCAGAGGTACTTAGCTTTAATCCTGGCGCTGAGGTCCAGGTCCACTCCCGGAAGGGTTCAGAGGAAGAAATGTGTTGCCAGGGGTCAAACTCAGGTTGTCACAAGCAAAGCAACTGACCTACCCTCTACACTATCCCTCAGCCTGTTTCACACTTTAAACACAGAGAACATTTAAAAACAAGAACAAAAAAAACCTGATGTTGGTATTTATTTTATGCTAGCTCTCAACATCTTTAAGAGATAGAGTGCTCAAGTAGACAACTCAGGTACTTCTTATCAGCAACATTCCACAATGAATAAAAATGAAGTCTCCTTGTTAATTAAGCTGTTTTTTTTTCTAGCAATCCTATTCATCTTCCACATGTTTGTTTTTTATTTCAGTTTATGCACTGTATTTGCACTAAAATTTCAAATAGGGCAGCTTTTCTATATGCCATTTGCCATGTTTTATTGTCAATGTAGCAATTCAAGTTGCATTTTTGTCATTTATTCTCCCTTAACTTTAATGCTAATATTTTCCAATCTAAAATACAATTCAATTCATGTCTGATACTTTATTTTATAATGAGACTTTATTAAATTATGCAAGACAAAACCTGTCATTAGTCGTGTAGTTTTGTGATGACTGTAGCTAATGGTGAACTTGAGGGAGTTGATTGAAGTAGAAGGGGGGAAAATGAATTATTTTACCTCTTAAACTCTCAGAATTATAGGTATAATACAGAATCTGAATATGGGAAAATAACAAAACAGAAATGTGTCTGCTTCTTGGAAAGCCTAAAATTTTAATCTAGTGATCATCTAGTTGGTTATAACTAACCTAGTTGCCTTATAAATAATTTGTTCTTCATACAATATGCCCCCACAAATCAAAATATATTGATATGTACAATAACTTCATTTTGAGTACATTCATGAAGAAGGTATCTCATGAAGAAGGTATAACTTCATATCTCAAATATGCATAATAAAATTGCCAAGTAAATGAAAATGTCAATTCAGCAAATAAGCAATGAAAGAGTTGAATCTACTTAAATATTTTCACACTGTCACTGTCACTGTCCTCCCTTTTTTCATTGATTTGTTCGAGCGGGCCCAATAACATTGTGAGACTTGTTTTTACTGTGTTTGGCTTATCGAATACATCACGGGTAGCTTGCAAGGCTTTGCTCTGTGGGTGAGATATTCTCGGTAGCTTGCTGGTTCTCTGAGAGGGGCGAAGGAATTGAAGGCGAGGAATCGAACTCGGGTCAGCCTGGTTGGTTGTGTGCAAGGCAAAGGCCCTACCTGCTGTGCTATCGTTCCACACAATAAGAAAAATAATATTTTATTGAATCAATGTCCTTTGGACAGCTGGACAACCACACTCAAAAGACTAATACCAAACACATATATTAACTCAAAAGGGATTTAATAGTTAAGCACACAGTACTGAGTCATAAAATTCTTTAAGCTAATCTGGGGTACCTTGACAATCACCTAGGCAGTGCTTTCTTCAATATAAAAATAAAATCAAGAACAAGTTGAAAAATTTATGTTCATGTAATTTATGCATTTCTGCACAGTGAAAGACAGTCAACAATATAATCAAAGGAAGCTACAGAACATCATTCCTTCCCTGAATTAGATAGTTTTTAGCCATTCGACAAGTATTGGTTCCTAAACAAAGTTACTTAATGTTACAGACATATCATCAGATATTACTTGATTGAATAGTATTCTGCTGCATATTATACATTCTTGGGGATATGATCCTAACCTAGTTATTCATTAGTTTCCATTGGTATTGTAGTACAAAGTCTGACCTGCAATTTCCTACTTAAAACTGTAGTTAGACAATTCTGCAAAAGACCACTGTTCCAGTTTCACATCAGCTCTAGCTAAGTGAGTGGGAAGACACATTTAGATTATTGATCCTATGAATGTTGGCCCATTACCCTTCATTTTCTGTAAATATGTTCTTTAAATGGAATCACCATCCAGTGGGTTACTAAAGTGGCAAAATCTATTCTTAGTATGTGCTTCTGAATTCATGCCCATTACTAATGAGTTCACATACTTATTTCACATTTATTACAAACAAGTTCATATGCCCTCATCAATAGAGTAATAACATAAATGTATGGGTTATAAACCGACATATGTCTTACAGGAAATACTAGGACCTATAGAAATCTGGGGCTATCTATCTTAATATATTATTTTCTCTGTTTTCACTTGATGCTTTACCTAACTGCATATATCAATTAGGAGGAAAGATATTTTTATAATGTGTTATTATTTCAAATGCTGTAATTCACACAATCTATTTACTTTCTTCATTACAAGTATAGTACTGTATTTATTCATTTTTCTCTTTTGTAGGAGCAGTAAAGTTTCATCCCCAGAACCCTGGATGTTCTTCCTGAGCACTGCCAGGAATAAATCCTGAGTACAGAGCCAGGAATAACCCCTGAGTATCACCAGGTGTCATCACCCCCCCAAAAAAAAGAATAAATATTTACTTTGCTTCCACTTAAGAAAAAATAGCAAAATTAGTTCAAAATTAGTAGAATGAAGAAATTATCAAATTAAAAAGCCAATGTAAATGATACTGAAAATAGAAAAAATATGTCGATTATATTAAAGCCTTGGTGAGAATATATATTCATATATATGCAAATATATATTTGACACACAGTCAACATATTAAACAAAAGCAAAAATCGATGAATTTGAGGACAAGAGTGAAAAAAATTAAAGTAGGTATTGAAAAAGATCTATAAAATTGACAACTCTTTAATGTTAACATAGAAAAGTGTGAAGAGTGATTAACAGTAGGAACAGGTAAGAGCAATATATTAGACACTTATTTTAAACATATAAAAGATCAGTTAACACATTCATGAATTTTATGAATGTGTTAAAATCATAATTTTGAGAAAAGTTAATACTTTGATAACTCACACTATATAAAATGCATATATTGGCAAGTCTTATAAACTATTAGAAATATGTAATTTAAAACTGAATAGGCCTGGGGAGTAGAGAATTTTAATAGATATTTTTAAAGTGTCAATAAAAAATAGGCCCGGTCTTCTTCCTCCCCCAGGTCAGCCAGTACTCAAGCCCGGGACTTGGCTTTCTCAGTGTACGAGCCCAGGTGTACTCTAAGACCCTGAGAAACTCACTATTCCTGAGCCTCTTCCTGTTTATCCCCAATGCTGTGCCCAGTTTTCTTCCTCCCCCGATTGTACCCCCTCACACACACACCAGGTAATGGTAGGGGGCATAGCCTCTTCGGAAGTGGGCTTGGTCTCTGTAGAAGGCGGTGTGGCCTAATTTGGGGCTGCAGGTAATTTACTCATACTCAGTAATCTCGTGTAAAATTTCAGTCTCCATACCTCAACAGCAACATGAAGAAATAATGCAAATCCCACCATGAAGGGAGGATGATGAAAAGAGTCCAGAAGCCTCAGTAGTTGCTACTCACCTAAGGGACCTTTCTGAGAAAGAATTCAGATATGAAGTAATGAAGATATTCAATGAATTCAATAAAAAGTGAGACAGATATCCAGTAAATTAAAGGAAGACATGAAAGAAACAATTGCGAAATTACGGGAAAAAATGAGAGCAGAAATTGGAAAGCTACAGAGAGAAAGAAATGTCACGAATAAAAGATTTGGTAAATGAAATAAACAACTCAGTCTGTGCCCTCAACAGTTGAATGGCCACAGCTGAAAGACAAACTCCATGAGCTGGAAGATAATCTGCAAGAAGCCTACAGGGCAATAATGAACAACGGCAAGAGACCTCAGAATAGCTCTAGAGCAAATCAGGGTCCTAGGAGATGATTCCAAGAGGAACAAACTTAGAATCATTGGAGTACAAGAAGCTCAGGGAAACAATCCCAATGAAAAAGCCACGGTTAAACAAATCATTGCTGAAAAATTCCCAGAGTGTGACAATGCAGCCATTCAGATTCAAGGAGTCAGAAGGGTGCCAGCTAAAAGAGACCCTAAAAAAAAAAACACTCCAAGACATATCAGAGTTAGAATGATGGATGCTGCCGATAGAGATACAATATTGCAAGCATCAAGGTCAAAGAAGGAAATCACATACAAAGGAGCACCCCTTAGATTCACAGCAGACCTATCAGAGGAAACCCTCCAAGCCCATAGGCAATGAATGGTGGGATATAGTAAAAAAAAAAAAACTCATGGAAATGAATATTTCACCAAGAATACTCCATCTGGCTAAACTCTCACTCAAACTCGAGGGAAAAGTACACTATTTTATGGATAAACAGCAGCTCAGGAACTTTATTGACTCAAAACCAAACCTAAAAGAAGGGTTGAAGGAGCTACTATAAGACAAGACAAACCCTACAAGCACAACAGACCCTTACAGAAAGATGACACAAAACACCATAAGAATAGTCTCTCACAATGCAAATGGTCTAAATTCACCAATTAAGAGACACAGAGTGGCAAAATGGATTCAGAGACAGAACCCAACATTCTGCTGCCTACAAGAAACTCATCTCAACAGTCAGGGCAAACACAGACTCAAAGTTAAAGGGTGGAAAACAGTCCTGCAAGCAAACAGTTCCCTCAGAAAAAGCTGTGACGGCCATACTAGTATCTGACAACAAAAATTTCAGGTTGAAAAAGATTAGACAGGACAGCGAAGGCCATTTTTTATTTATCAAGGGATATGTACAACAGGAAGAAATCACACTTTTAAATGTATACACACCTAATTAGAGAACAACTAAATATTTAAAACAACTGCTAAAATATTTTAAGGAGGACATTGCTAGCAACACAATAGTAGCTGGAGATTCAACATCGCCTTATCCCCTCTGGATAGATCAAAAAGTACAAAACTCAGCAAGGAACCATTGGCTTTGAAGAAAGAAATAGAAGAGAGAGGTATAAACCCATACAGAGCTTTACACCCCCAAAAGAAAGAACACACATTCTTCTCCAGTGCACACAGAATGTTTCCCAAAATACACCATGTACGATGCAACAAAACATGCCTCAATAGAATCACAAAGATAGAAATAGTATCAACAATCTTTTCATCACATGATGCACTGAAGATAGAAGTGAATCACACACAGACACGGAGAATCAAATCAAACATCTAGAAATTAAACAACTCAATGTTGAACAACAAGTGTGTCAGGAATAAAGTCAAGGACGAAATCAAAAGATACCTGGAAACAAATGAGAATGAATAAATGAGCTACCAGAAGCTATGGGATGCAGCTAAAGCTGTATTAAGGAGAAAATTGATAGATCTGCAAGCATTTCTCGGGAAGAAAGAAAGGGCCCACATAAACAATTTGACTTCACAGATCAAGATCTTAGAAAAGGATCAACAAAAGGAGTGAAAATCAGGCAGAAGGAAAGAGATCATAAAACTTAGAGCAGAAATCAATGTCATGGAAACCCAAAAAAACAATCTGAAAGATGGATGAAACCAAGAGCTAGTTCTTCAAGAAAGTAAGATTGATAAACCACTAGCAAGACTCACAAAGAAACAGAGAGAGAGAACCCTAATAAACTGAATCAGAAATGAGAAAGGGGATATCACAACAGAAACCAAAGAAATTCAAAAGATCATCAGAGACTAATTTGAAAGTCTGTATGCCACAAAACAAGATAATGTAGAATAAATGGATAAATTCCTGGATTCTTATAATCTCCCAAAGCTGAATCAAGAATCTAGAGTACCTAAATAGTCCTATCAACATCAAGGAAATCGAAACTGTAATCAAATTCTTCCCAAAAACAAAAGCCCACGTCCAGATATATGGATTCACTGGCAAATTTTTCCAAATATTTAAAGAGGAACTATAGCCAGTTCTTCTCAAGATTTTCCAGGAAATTGAAGAAACAAAAACTCTCCCAAACAGTCTCTATGAAGCCCATATCTCTCTAATACCTAAAGGAAACAAAGACACCACAAGAAAGAAAACTACAGACAGATATCCCTGATAAACATGGATGTGAAGATTCTCAAAAAAATACTAGCAAATAGAATTCAACAACTCATCAAAATGATCATACACCATGCCCAAGTGGGATTCATCTCGGGGATGCAAGAATGATTTAACATTCGAAAATATATCAACATAATCCATCATATCAACAAAAGAAAAGATAAAAAAACATATGATCACATCAATAGATGCAGAGCAAGCATTTGACAAGATCCAGCACCCGTTTATGATGAAAACCCTCACAAAAATGGGTATGACGGGATTTTACTCAATATAGTTAAAGTCATCTACCACAAGCCTTAGATACACCGCAAACCTATCAGAGGAAATCCTCTAAGCCCAAAAGAAATGGTGGGATATTGTGAAAAAACTCACGGAAATGAACGCTTCACCAAGGATACTCTATCCGACTAAACTCTTACTCAAACTCGAAGGATCGATACACTATTTTCTGGATAAACATCAGATCATATCAATAGATGCAGCTAAACCATTTGACATGATCTAGCACCCATTTATAATGATAACAATAGCCAAAATGGGTATAGAAGGGACTTTCCTCAATATAGTTAAAGCCACGTACCACAAGCCGACTGCAAGTATCATCCTCAATAGGGAAAAACTGAAAACCTTCCCTTTAAGATCAGGGAAGAGACGAGGATGCCCACTCTCTGCACTGCTGTTCAATATAGTACTGGAAGTACTCACTATAGCAGTTATGCAAGACAAAGATATTAAGGGCATTCAAGTAGGAAAGAAAAAAAATCAAGCTTTCACTAGTCTCAGACGATATGATACTATATTTTAGAGAACCCTAAAATCTCTACCAAGAAAATTCTATAAACGATAGAATTGTATAGTAAAGTGAAGGCTATAAAATCAATACCCAAAAGCCCATGGCTTCCTATATGCAAATAGTGAGAGAGAAGAAAGTGACACGAAAAAAACAACCACGTTCACAATTGTGCCACAGAAAATCAAGTACCTGGGAATCAGCTTAACCAAGGAAGTATAAAACCTATACAAAGAAAACTACAAAATACTACCTCAGTAAATAAAAGAGGACATGGGAAAATGGAACGATATCCCCTGCTCACAGATGAGGAGAATTAACATTGTCAAAATGGCAATAATCCCCAAAGCATTGTACAAATACAATGTGATCCCTATAATGATACCCAGGACATTCTTCAAAGAAATGGAACAAACACTCCTGAAATTCATATGGAACAATAAGCCCCCACAAATAGCTGAAACAATTCTTGGGAAAAAAGAAAATGGGAGGAATCAACCTTCCTAACTTCAAACTCTACTACTAAGCAGTCATAATTAAAACATCATGGAACTGGAACAAAGGCAGAGCTGCAGAACAATGGAACAAGGTTGAATATACTGATATCTCCCCCCAAATATATGATTATCTAGTCTTTGAGAAGATAGCAAAAAATGTGAAGGGGAGGAAGAATTCTTCGACAAATTATGCTGGCAAAACTGGACAGCTATATGTAAAAAAAAATGGGCTCAGATCTCTGTCTAACACCATGTACAAATGTAATATCAAAATGGATTAAAAACCTCAACATCAGACAGAATCTATAAGACACATTGAAGATAAGATTGGCAAAACTCTCCACGACATTGAAGCTAATGGTATCTTCAAAGATGACACACCACTGATCAAACAAGTGAAAACAGAGATAGACAAATGGGACTATCTTAAACTAAGAAGCTTCTGCACCTCAAAAGAAACAGTGACCAAAATACAAAGACAGTCTACAGAATGGGAAAGGATATTTGCTCAATACCCATCCGACAAGGGGTTGATATCAAGTATATTCAAAGTACAGGTTGAACTCCACAAGATGAAAACATTCAACACCATCAAAAAATGGGGCGACAAAATGAACAGAAACTTTCTCAAAGAAGAAATCCGAATGGCAAAAAGCACATGAGAAAATGCTCTACATCATTAATAATTAGGGAGATTCAGATCAAAACAATAATGAGATATCATCTCACAGCACAGAGACTAGTCCACATCCAAAAGAACAAATGCAACCTGTGTTGGCACGAATATGGAAAGAGAAACACCTTTATAGCTGGTGAGAATGCCGACTGGTTCAGCCCTTTTGGAAAACAGTATGGACGATTCTCAAATTAGAAATTGAGCTCCCATTTGACCCAGCAATACCACTCCTGGGAATATACCCAGGAGAGGCATAAAAGTATAGTCGAAGTGATATCTGCACTTGTTTGTTCATTGCAGCATTGTTTACAATAGCTAGAATCTGGAAAAAAAACCTGAGTGCCCGAGAACAGATGACTAGTTAAAGAAACTTTGTACATCTACACAATGGAGTACTATGTAGCTGTTAGAAAAGATGACATCATGAGATTTATATACAAATGGTACTACATGGAAAGTATCATGCTAAGCAAAATGAGTCAGAAAGAGAGGGACAGACATAGAAAGATTCATTCATCTGGGGAACAAAAAGTAACAAAATAGGAGACTAACACCCAAGAATACCTGAGATAAGTACCTCGTAGTTCACTCCCTAGCTTGGAGGCCATTTGCACATGCTAGGGAATAAGGCAGCTCAGATAGAGAAGTAAGCACCAAGTGAAGGGTGTTGGAAGGATCCTCCCAGGATGGGAAATGCATGCTGAAAGTAGACCATAGACCGAACATGATTGCCACTCAATGACTCTTTTGCAAACCACAGCACCCAAAAGGAGAGAACAAAAGGTAATATCCTGCCACAGAGGCGAGGTAGGATTGGGGGGGCTGGGGGGTGGGAGGGGTTCTGGGATCATTGGTGGTGAAGAATGAGCACTGGTAGAGGGATGGGTACTTGATCATCGTATAACTGAAACGCAAGCACAACAGTTTGTAAGTCTACAAGTGGACCTCATGGTGTTTCACTAATAAAAATTTAAAAAATAAAAAATTAAAAAAATAAAATAAAAAATAAATTTAATCACACATATGAACATATACCTTTGAATGAAAAATCAATTATAGGATTTTAAAACAAAAAATTATCTTTTAAAATTTAAAAAAAAACCAAAAACGTTTGATAGCCTGCAACATGATCCCTTACAAAGCATTTTTGGGCACAAGATTGTACTACATTCTGGGCTGAAAAATAAAATGATATATATTCAACATAGAATAGTCTCATTCTTAAATATATCCGAATAATAACAAGAAATAAGAAAGCTTAACAAAAAAAACATAATTTAAGAATGCTTATTTCAAAAAAATGTGGTTAGGTCACAAGAACAGAACATAACCTCAGTAGAAAGATAGAAATATGAAAACGAATGTCACTTTACCTAGATTCAAATTATCAGCACATGTATAAAAAGCTGGTAAATTCACTTGTAGTAAATGAAATACAAATTTAAAAAAGAATTAAATAACACATTATACATACAGGATGACAAATTTAAGTAACTACATTTATTGTCAGCAGGAATAAAGACAAAAGCAGTTAATTACATTTCTGATAAATATGTAAACTGTTTAAAATAAATCTTAAAGAACAGCTGAGAACATCTTCAAAAAATTAAAAATACCTTTATACTTGTCCCCAAATTTTCATTTCTTGGATATCTTTCCTCAGTAAAAATTGTTTGTGGTTTGCTGATATTGATGAGCACTGGAAGAAAGAGCAGAGAATCAAGCAATAAGGGAAAAAATGTACTAAACTTGCATTTCTATTTCAACAATCTAACAAACAAAACAATAAATTAAAATTTATAGAAGGAGCTGTTTTAGAACTCATACGATCTATTAAAAGGAAACTTTATTTTGTTAGACAAAAATGCCTTTTAGTTTCTGCTAACTACAGTCTGGAAATAAGTGTATCGTAGAATAGCTTTTTTCTTTTTTTGGTGCCAGCTTTTGGTTTCCCTAGGTAACTATCATCTTTAAATAGAAAATACATCTCGAACAGAAGTTTAAGCCTTTGAACAAAGATTTAGTAGATTTTCCCAAAAAACTTTTATAGTTACATCTCTCAGCCTATATTTGCATAATTTCCTTGATGCATCTGTGATCTTCCTTAATCACTATGTTCAGAGAAATAACAGAGGAATTTAGTTTAAGTGAAATTAAATACAACATGTAAAATAATAATGACAAAGGTATACTTAGCTGAAGAGAATACGTACTTGCAAGATTCTTTTTTGTTTATGTTTTTTCAAATCTCAATCGAAATAACATTTGTTTAATAATATCAGTTTCAGATAAAGAGCAAAATTATTTGATATCTATCTATCTATCTATCTATCTATCTATCTATCTATCTATCTGCTAACTATGTAATGAACATGCTGCCAATGAAACCAGAGAGATGGCAAAGAGTTCAAGGCATTGACTGTGCATGTGGCTAAGCCCGTTTTGAGTTTCTAACGCAATACGTGATGCCTCACATTCTATCAGGTGTCGCTTCTGGCACAGATTCAGAAATAATCCTGAGCATCTCAAATGTTATCCAACATATATATACATATACACACCTATATGTATATGTATATATATGTGTGTGTGTATGTATGTATGTATATACACACCCACTCACATATTTATATTTATGTACCATCGAAGTCATCAGAGATACAAGTAAGGATCAGTATGTCTCCCAGGAGTTAACTCCTTTCCAAGATTTTGGGCAGCCAGGTTTTTAGTACAGTTGCAGGGCCCAAACCCCATATTGAGGACTTTTGTTCTACTTTCCCATCATCAAATGTCTTATTTCTACCCACCATGATAATCTGTTTACTTTTAGCCAATTTATCCATCTTCTTCACTTTTCCCCTCTGATAACCACAATTTTGTTCTTATAATACGACTCTGTTTTATTTGTTTTGATACTTTATCTTTTAAATAAGTTCATGATATTACAAATGGTTATATTGATAATATTTAAATTTTTCTTTGCAATAATTTAGAGAACATAGTAACTTTTATAAGGTAAAGGTAAAGGCCCTCCCGTTGATCATCAATTTGCTCGAGCGGGCCCAGTAACGTCTCCATTGGAGACTTTGTTGTTACTGTGTTTGGCATATCGAATACATCACGGGGAGCTTGCCAGGCTCTGCCGTGCAGGCGAGATACTCTCGGTAGCTTGCCGGGCTCTCCGAGAGGGGCGGAGGAATCGAACTCAGGTCGGCCATGTTGGCTGCATGCAAGGCAAATGCCCTACCGCTGTGCTATCGCTCATTTAACATTTTATAAAGAAATTGTATTATTTTTATCAGCTCTGTAACTTCAATTTTCAGGTATAAGAACTAAAAGGCATTTAAATGATGTAAATGGTACATAGAAGAAAAAAATAATATTTTAATGGCAGTAATAAAACATTTTTTGTGTATTTAGTGACATAAATAACAATCGTTTTTAGGATTCTTAACTATCCTTGACAATTCAAAAATATTTTAAATTTTATTTTCTCAAGCATACCGTTTCTGTTCTCACAATAACCTGGGGAAGGAAACTTGAACTGTGAAGTATTACTGCAATTGATATTCTCTCTCTCTCTTTTTTTTTAATGTGGGAGTACTGCTATTTGTTCAGCCACTGATTAGCTGATTGAATTGGACATAAACTCCACCTTACTTTTTTTTTGCGTTTTTTATAATATTATTTATTGAATCACCATGAGAACAGTTACAAAGCTTTTGGGTTTAAGTCTTGGTCATACAATGAAACACCCGTACCTTCACGAGTGCCCATTCTCCACACCCAACAACCCCAGTATACCCCATCCCACACCCTCCCCCTACCTATGGGACAGATGATTTCCACATTACTCTCTCTCTACTTTGATCACATTCAATATTTTGACACCAGACCCACCATTATTATTTGAGATTTTACTCCAACACTCAGATCTGCTGAAAAGGCAACAGTAGACAATCTGTTTTCTACTGTTGGTTATGAATAACATATGATGTTGTGTGGCTGCAGTAGTGGCTGCACGATTTTGAAATTCCAAAATTTTAACATTTAAATCTGGAGGGATTTCTGCCAAAACCTACTGATTTGTTCCTGAGTCTCTAGGATCATGACTGTTAAGCTGCTTGATCAGGACGGAGAGGCCGTTCATGGGCAATAACTTGGGGTCTCGTTGGGGTTGACAAGAAAGGACCAGCTCCACCCCCATCCCTTGAGGCCCAACATGTCTCATTACTGCGAGCCCAAACCTGACTGTCCAATGGCCTCTGGAGGATGGCACCCACTGAGCTGCCAAGGGGGAGCAGACAGAGGGACAACACCCTTTTCCCCCTGGGGTTGACAGGCAACAGTAACCTACTGTAAAGTCGGTCGCATTTCTGCCAAAAGTTGCTGGGTTTTGAGATTTGTTTCTGAGTCTTTGGGATCATGGCCGTTAAGCAGTTTGATCAGGAGCCAGAGAGGCCATTTGTGGGCGGCGACTTGGGGTCTCGTTTGGATGGGGAAGAAAGGGCCGGCTCCACCCCCATCCTGCTAGGCCCCATGTGTCTCTTCACTGTGGGCCCAGATTGTCCTGTGGCCTCTGGCCACCGGGCCTCCAGGTGGAGCAGGCCAAGGCACGAAATCTATTTCCACCTGTGTTGGCCCAACACTGGTAACCCTTTGCAGGGACCAGGCGCATTTCTGCCAAAAGCCACTGGGTTTCAAGATTTGTTTCTGAGTCTCTAGGATCATGGCCATTAAGGAGCTTGATCAGTCTCCAGAAAGGTCGTTCATGGGTGGTTACTCAGGGTCTCCTCGGGACAGGGAGGAAAGGGCTGGCTCCACCCCCATCCTGTGAGGCCCTGCGTGTGTCACTGCAGGCCCAAACCTGACTGTCCAATGGCGTCTGGCGGAGGGCAGTCACCGAGCTTCCAAGGGGAACCAGGTGGAGGGACAGCACTCTTTCCCCCCTGGGGTGACCTGGCAAACAGAAATGCGGGGTCTAGATACATTTCTGCCAAAAGCTGCTGGATTTCGAGATTTGTTTCTGAGTCTCTGGGATCATGGCCATTAAGCAGTTTGATCAGTTAGATAAAAGTTTGAGAACTTTCTTATTTATACATCAGATCTAATACAGTTTTTAGTATCCATATTGCACTTATGATAACTTTCATGGATTTAATTTTTGTATGAGATAGATATATACCGTTGATGGTTGTGTGTTGAATGTAAAAATGTAAGAGTACTCTGAAGTTTGGAGTATTGTGTGTATTATAAGAAAGTTTATAGAGCCTAATAAGCCTGCTTTAGTAGATACTCAGACTTAACGGTGATAATTATAACAGAAACTTAGGAGGTGAAATGTGTTATTAGGCAATAAGTAGACATAGAGATCACTATTTTATTTAAAATTAAAATAGATAAATGACCTCAAGAAATAAGGAAACAGAGTTTTGATGCAGTTGTAAAAATTTATAGATATAGTAAAAGAATGGTCATGTCTAGACATGGTATATATAATCTTCTGGTCTATAGGCAAATCCAGTTTTATTTTTCTATAAAATTTAAGGAAATATATATCCTTTTATATTACATTTTATATAAGAAAAATACTGACAAAACCTATGATGAAAAAGGCAATATCAATATAAAGTTGGGAAATGAAAATACAGAATCAAATTAGCATTCACAGACGATAAAGTATAAAGGGGGCTCTCTTATGAAGCTAGAAAAATACATTAAAGAAAAAATAATTACATTATTGGAATTAAAATAGCAATAGAAAAAATACATGATTCGTACTTAGCACAGAGATGATTAGATAAAGGCAGTGAGGGAAAGAGATAAATTTAAGAAATTAGAAGTTAGAGATAACATAACTGGAAGGAATACTTACGTTTGGTCACTGGCACTGCATAGTTTCATGACATCAACTGTGTCTAGGTCTAGAGGTCCCTGAAACATTTCTATCCTCTGACCCTCAAATTGAACTGTTAAACTTGGTTGGAAAATTATCACCAGAAGTGGCTATAAGGAACCCTGATATGTAGATTTGTAGGTAGGTAGCTAGGTGGATACATAGATACATGATAGTTAAAGATGATGATGATGATGATGATGATGATAGATAGATAGATAGATAGATAGATAGATAGAGATATATGTGATACACATACATTAATTCATTAAGAAATATCACAAAGACTAATGAGTAAGATGAGAGTAAACAATTTAAGACATAGAAGAAAAATAGCATATATCTCAAAAATATTTAAGGGCATGATAGATACAGTCCATACAATCTTACATGCAACTTTTTACCATTAACGTGAAATGCTATAGTCTAAATTCAAAAGAAATATGAAATATGTCTTGTATCAAGTTTTTATGAAATTTATGAGTATTTAATTTTTGCATCATTTTAGAAGTATCATCTGATTGGTTAAATTAAATACATTTATAAAAATTGTGGTAGTCAGCGATACAAATTCACTGCCTTCTTAGGAAATGATAGGGATGGAGTGATAGCACAGTGGTAGGGCGTTCGCCTTACACGCGGCCAACATGGCCGACCCGAGTTTGATTCCTCCGCCCCTCTCGGAGAGCCCGGCAAGCTACCGAGAGTATTCGATATGCCAGACACAGTAACAACAAAGTCTCCAACGGAGACGTTACTGGGCCCGCTCGAGCAAATCGACGATCAACGGGAGGGCCTTTACCTTACCTTTACCTTAGGAAATGATAATATTTTATTTAGATTTTATTTTCCCCATTCTAAATACCTATATCAGTCAGCCTTTTAAATTTCTATGAGTTGTACTAACGTGAATTACATTGTTGGTGTTAAGCCAGGGCATTAGATTGAACCTCTGGATGCTGCCCGGAAAGCAGGAAGCAGAACTGAGGTCCCACTTTGAATTAAGTGGGCAAAACTTGTGAGTCCAGATGATCTGGAAAAGTACAGCATGCTCTCATACCCGCCTGGTCATACACTATCTTGACATTACAAAGCAGCAGTTTCTCCCTCTCTTACACATCCTTAATTTGATTTGGCCTTTGAGTATGAGTATGAGCCTTCTCTTTGCCCTGTATGTAACCGATCACAAGAATGTGGGGGACATAATTTGTAGAGCCTACATGTCCAGCTTCATATCTTCCTCCGACATTTTAATCATTGCAACATAGCTTTGACAACATTGTTTTGACAAGACAATGTATGCCCTGATGTTCTTTTACAGTTTATCCCATATCTATTTGTACTCTCATTAGTGAGTCTTTTTCTGTGATGAAGACATTAAAGTGTAACTGATAAAAAATAAAATAAAAGGAGGCCGATGGCAGTCGCTCTTCGCCTCAAGAAAGATTGACATCTTGGCTCTCATGCTCTCTACATTCTTCTCACATGCCTTGCCTCTGCACCTTCAACCGACTGATATATCACTTCATGCAACATTATATCAATCAGGTCTAATAATATGGTATAAATCTTGAGCTTCACAGTTTCCTTTTCTATCTACATTCCACAAATCCAAATCACTCCCATTTTGCTTTCCAGTAATTTGTAACTTTGCCTTTACAGATGATTCATCATTTATTACTTTTTTCATTTTTAATTTGGCATAATTATTTCACCACCCACTTTTCTTATTTCCATTGTGTATACACTAAAAGGAAATAATTATTCTTTAATGTGATTACTTAAGAAGTGTTACTACCCACTTAAAAGTTACATATCTCAATATTCTTCAATATATGTTTTAATTGCATGAATAAAATGCATTTATATCTATTGGTATATAAAAATATAGAAAAACTCAATTTTTTAAAACAAAAGCTCAAAATATATGTTTCAAAGTAATCAATTTTTTTTTTTTAAATAATTTATTTATTTATTGAATCACTGTGGGAAAAGTTACAGAGCTTTCGGGTTTAGGTCTCAGTCATGTAGATACCGAACACATTTCCCTTTACCAATACTCATTTTTAACCCCGAACCCCAATAGACCCCCACCTCCCACCCCTCCCAATTCTTGTGAGGTAGATGAGTTCTAGTTAATACTCTATCTACTTTGACTAGATAGATTATTTCGATAGAAGATGCACAATTATTGTTAAGAGTTTACGACCCACCCCCCCCCCCCCAATCAGACATGCTGAAACAGCGTTGTGAAATGATTTGCTTTCTACAACTTGGTTTAAGAATAAAATGATGTCGCGCGGCCGCGATAGCGGCCGCGCGGTTTTGAATTTCTGCTATTTTACTTATTGACCCTGGAAGAATTTCTATTAAAAGTTAGCTAGTTAAGAGATTGGTTTCTGTGTCCTGGAGTCGTGGCCGTGCCGGAGAGCCGCTCGTGGGGGGCAGCTGGCGACCCCGGTGGGGCGTGGGGGACGGCCCACAAAGCCCCCCTTCCCATGAGGTCCCCGCTGCTCCCCCCCCCGAGCCCGGCTCAAACCCGCTTTCCACAAGGCTCCCGTGCGGCCGCCATCTTTCTTTCCAGAGAGGAACGGGCGGGCTGGTCAACGCCCTTCCCCCTCCGGGCAGGCTTGGTGGCGCGGATCAACACAAGTCCATTTGCTCAAAGTAATCAATTTTAAGGGCATGTTACTTTTGCAAGTGTGACCATTTTGTAATGCAAAAATCTTTTTATAAGTATGCCCTGCTTTGACAACCTTCGAAAATTCATATCCTGTGAGCTGTTCCAGCTATGAAGAAGCTTTTCAGCATGGGGTTGTTATCTAAGCTCTCACCACAGATAGCTTTGCTTGCAATGAAAATCTACTGCTGGGAAGAGATATGTAGTAGTCTTAAAGCTTAAATTTCACTGGTAAATCGAAGACTATTTTGTGAGAAAGCAGAAGGAGAAAAGATTCCAGGCACTGGTAAGAAATATATACCTTCACATATGTTACAGAACAGCTCTAGAAAACTATAGTTTATTCTTCCTTTATTGTGTCTCTAGATCATAAATCCTAACTATGCACATGGGTTCATACCTTTAGTAGATTGGCAATACTGTCATTTGCATATTCTGACTATTTTTGGCTACTTCTTCTGAGTTCCACCCACAAACTAAGCAGGACTCCTTGCCACTGATTAATGGCACACATTCTTATTAAGACATTTGAGGGAAGAAATTGAAAAGAATGTCAAGTGATTCATCATCACATTATCAGCCAGCTGTCTATCACTTATGTTCAAGGGCACTATTTTTGTCTCCTAGCATTTGAAACTTTTAAAAGACAGATGAAATTCTGTTCTCAAGTGTGTAAAAACACTTTTAAAATCACTTGTCATGTATTATCATCTATTCATTCTCTCTGACCCATTTTAATAAAACATCAATATTTATTAAGCACAAAATTCAGGTCCAGTTAGGACCTAGAAATTATTTAAGACTCCTAAAAACTCTGATTGCATATTCCCAAGACTTAAAAGTAATAGTAATAACAATGTACGTCATCAATAATAAAAGATATTGTTTAAATGCCAAGATTCCCAATGCTACAAACATATTCAGCTAAGAATATGATGGAAAAAATATATGGAAACAGGAACAGTAATTTGAATTGGTTGGTATGGGAGTAAGGGGGTGTGATTATGGTCTTGGAGAAAGGATTTAATATTAATAAAAACACATCATGCATGCAGATATTTTAAGTTAATGTATAATAAGAAACAAGTTAGCTAGCATAAACGCCAATATAATTGACTTCTTATTAGGTCAAAAATATGCATATGTTCCAAGATACATTCCAAAGAAGCATATACCTGTATTAACAACCTAGTGGGAAAAAATATTCATGTAACATTTTTTTGTAGCATAGTTGCTGTGGTAAAGCATGCCATAATGCATAATGTAAAAGAATTAACACAGGTCAGAAATAAAAAACTTAACTTTTAGAATTTCAGAAGTGAAAGGCATATTTGGAACTTTTACAAGACAGAGAAATGCTTCTAGGAAAAAAAAGTCTTCTATATAAGTTGTAAACACTAAATGCAACTGCAAAAATAAGACTGCTGTTCCAAAGCATGCTACATGAAAGCAGTGATGAAACTAGACTATAGGGAGGCTCAAGAATGCAGAGAGTAAGGCACTTGCCTTGCATGCATCAGACCCAGATTCAGTCCCCAGTACCATATATGGTCCCTCAGGGATTTGTGAGGGGTGATCTCAAAAGACAGTCAGGAGTAAGCCCTTGTGAAACCTAGATTTGCCCCCACAGGCCCCCAAAATAATACAATTTTTTTAAGTTGGATTTTAAGTTATTATGGGCATTGGACTAATGAAATAGAAAGTAAAAGTAAGAGATAGTGACCCTGTTGTTCAATGTTTAATTGTTAAGTGTCACCTTAAAGTATGTGACTCTGAATATAGTTAGAATCCTTAGATGATTTTTTATGAAAGGAATGGAATTCCTAGTTAAAGATTAAAATTTTTATCTCTTAACTCTTTTTTTAATATTCTTTACATTTCTTAAGTAGATGTGGGTATCCAAGTTGAATATTGTAAAACTGAATCTTTGGTTGTCTGAGAATACTGGTAGCACAAAGTGAACAGGACGCATGGATTAAACCTTTTCTTTGGAGAACCGATAAATGATCGGTGTCTATATAGAATAGGAAGGCAACATTAAAGAACATTTAAGGCAAGTTTGGAGTAAAATGTAGACTCTGAAATGTAGACTGAGAAATAAAAATGCTAAGAATCAGGTAGAAATAAGCTCTAGTAAACTATTGTGTCTTCTGAAAGGAGTGCTAAGAACCAAAATGAGGACCTCATACAAAGCAGCTGATACTCTGTTCTCCCAGAATCCTTAGTCAGACAGACTTTTTGAATTGTGATTTCCCCCTAAAATTTAGGGTAGTCCTAACAATACATGAACTTACTAATAAAATATATCCATTAGTAACTTTATTTATAGGATTGTTTAACCTTATACACAGACATGTATCAAAAAAATGAGGGGGAGTGTTCTTTATGTCTCTTTTAAGAAATTATTTAGAAAATAATTAGTAATAAATTGCTGCAGGTGTACAGTCAGTGTGGTATTTATTACACATAAAACTTTTTTTTAAGGATAAAAGTTAGGTTTACTATTAGTTTAGTTTGGACATTATTTTAAGATATTTTTATCTGGGGCTGGGGCAATAGTACAGCAGGTAGGGCATTTGCCTTGCACGCGGCCAATCCGGGTTCGATTCCCAGCATCCCATATGGCCCCCTGAGCACTGTCAGGAGTAACTCCTGAGTGCAGAGCCAGGAGTAACCCCTTTGTATTGCCGGGTGTGACCCAAAAAGCAAAAAAAAATAAAGATATGTTTATCTGTTTTCAAAAATTCGGATGTTATTATGTTTCCCCATAATTCACCTGAAAATTTCAAGTTTTGTTAGAGAAAAGCAAGAGGTTGACGCGAATCAAATAAAAGCATGCTAATTGGACACTTTTAAATAAGCATTTCTTATAATATTGTCTAGAAATCCAAAGACCTTGTGGAAAAAATACAGAGCATTTGTCCATGTAGCTCAGAGAATTAAAAAAGTTTCCCAGAGGACAAAGTGATAAGATAATATGAAAATTAACACAACATTTTACATGCTTTGTACTTAATGTTAGAGAATAAAAAATGAATCAGGAGAGTGAAAAAATGGATTTCATATCAATACAACTGAAGATGGAAATGCAAGCCATTTGTTTTGCTTTGATAATATCTTTACTATTAAGCAAGTAAATGGATATTTTATCTATTGTTATTCTTTACTTTTCATCAAGAAAAAGAAAAATTATTCATTGTCTTAACTCAGGGATTCTTATAATTCAGAAGAAAGACTAAAGGATGTTTGGATGATGATTTGGATAATGAAGTACACCAGAAATAACAAATATAAAACATTTATGTTACTTAAATTAAGAAAAACTTAAAAATATATATCATGATTTTTTTATTTAGGAAATCTTTTACTTAGAAAGGTGAACAGAACAATACACGTGTATACATAAATACTTATATACGTATACACGCACTATATATGAGTGAGCAGCTTGAGAGAAGCAATTCATGATCAATTATATGACTGCCAGTAAATCATATAATCATTCTTGATGTTTTAAACAATATTTACAAAATATTTACAATTAATAAAAAATAGTACCAAAGAGTTCCCAGTTGGTGGTCATTCTGGGAGTTCTCTTTTTGAACTTTGCAGCCCTTTCTCCCCGCTCTGTGAAGTAGAATTTTGCACGGACATGGTGGTCCGATCCCGTTCGAAATATTGGGACAACAGCGACATCAGTCAGGCAAAACCATTGATTGAATATGATGTGGTCTATTTCGTTGTGGAATCGTCCACCAGGAGACTCCCATGTCCATCGTTTAGATTCTGCCTTCTGGAACTGTGAGTTACCATGAATGGTCTTGGTCGACATGATGAACTCAGACAGTCTCTCACCCTGTTCGTTCCATTCTAGGCCATGGGTCCCGATGTGAAGTTCTTCAGCTGATCTTCTAGATCCTATCTTGGCATTAAAATCACCCACAATGATCTTGTAGAAGGTGTGGTCTTCTTTATAGAACTTCTCTAGCTCCATGTAGAACTTCTTGATTTCTCTTTCATCATAATGAGATGTTGGTGCGTAGACAACGAAGATAGAAACTGCAGGCAGTGAGCCAAACCTATTCAAATGTAAATGTCCGATTCGGTTTGTTAGGCATTCGAATGAATCAATGCTCTTGGCCAAGTTTGTGTTGACAAGGACACCGACGCCTCCAACACCTCTTTTATCGCATGTTCCGAGGAACAATTCTTCTCCAGTGTCGAAAACGGCATGGTGAGATTTGTGCCTTCTTGTCTCGGTCAGACCAATGATGTCGTACTTGATCATTCGCGCTTGTACCATCAACTCCTCGATGGATGCATCTGATGCTAGCGTACGTGCATTGAAAGTACAGACGATCATTTTTGTCTTCCTTCGTTGTGGCAGCCTAGGTCGGCCTTGATATTTTGTCGGCCTCTCCTTTCTCATCCTTCTCAGTGCTGCCATGTGGGTGAAGCCGTCAGGATCAGGTGAATGAGACCAGTTGTAGTTACTGGTTTTGGCATATCGAATACACAGCGGATAGCTTGCCAGGCTCTTCCGTGCGGGCGGAATACTCTCGGTAGCTTGCCAGTCTTTCCCAGAGGGATAGAGGCTTTTGGGGCGATCTCTAATCACCTTTGTAGGTGTTACCATATTTGAACCCTATCAAATATGGTACGACAATTCCAGAAGATGGGTATTTAGTGTCTTATGATGTGTCCGGAAAGCATCCTGGAGTGTGGCGACGGCTGGGTAGTGGAAGTAGTGTTGAGAGTGGAAGTCTGCCAGTGGGGTATTTATCTGGGTAGGGTGGGTCTCCTGTGCACAATTCGGTCCCTGGGTGGTTGATGGAAGCAGACAGGGCAGGGTAGGGTGGGGCTCCTGATTAGAATCCCTTTGTCACCTGTGGTGGTGGGAGCAAGCAGAGAAGCTCTGTCCCTGGGTCTGCCGAGCCTGGAGTCCAAGGTCTCAGAGAGTTCCGCTTATCTTGTTCTGTGGGTCTTCAGTCGTGCATGGATCTCGGCCGGAGCTGCCACGTGGGTCCGGAAAGCGTCCTGGAGTGTGGCGACGGCTGGGTGGGAAGTGTGGGAAGATGCCATTGTTGACAACATTGACGAGGAATACGATCGACTGGTTCAGCACCTCCATGAATGTGCGAGGAACGCCAAGAGAGAGATAGCCACAAAAAATCGCCTATCTTCGAAAACTCTTGAGGTAATTCACCAGCGTGGTTTGGCGCATGCCTCAGGCAACCGCAAGCTAACGTCTGAGCTCGCAAAGCAGTGCAGAGATGTGATCAAGGAAGACCTCAAAGAGAGAAGAGCAGAAGTACTGGTAGATGCGGCAGAAGCTGGGAAAAGTATTCGTAACGCCCGCCTGTCCTTCGCCAACTATAAGACCAAGATGACTGCTCTCCGACGTCCTGATGGATCCATCACATCCTCTAGAATGGCAATGGAGAAGATTATCCATGACTTCTACTCAAATCTCTTTGATAGCCATGTCCACTTGCCGACATACCAAATTCCACAGGATGGATATGTCGTTCCCAACGTTCTCCCTTCCGAAATCCGACACGCCATTTCGTCGGTAAAGAAACAAACAGCACCCGGCCCAGACAAGGTCAGACCTGAACACCTGAAGAACCTGCCTTCAGTACTCATCAATACACTGGCTTGGCTCTTCACTCGCTACCTGTCTGAATGCAAGGTTCCATCCCAATGGAAAACCAGCAGGACCGTACTACTGTTCAAGAAGGGAGACATCCATGACATTGGCAACTATCGCCCGATCTGCCTATTGTCTGTCATCTACAAGTTGTTCACTCGAGTCATCCTAAATAGGATTGGCAGAACACTAGATGAAGGACAACCATGCGAGCAAGCCGGGTTCCGCAAAGGATTCAGCACCATCGACCATATCCACACGATAACCAAGCTCATTGAGGTTTCTGGGGAGTTCAAGATGCCGCTCTGTTTAACGTTCATTGATTTAAAGAAGGCCTTTGATTCTGTTGAGACAGAAGCGGTCATTGAAGCCCTAGCCAATCAGGACATTCAAGCCCAATACATCACGATCCTCCGTGAGCTGTATTGCGGATTCACTACCAGGATCTCACCATTCTACAAAGAAGTGATCGTTGATGTCAAGAGAGGGGTGCGGCAGGGTGATACCATTTCAACGAAACTCTTCAGTGCCACCCTCGAGAACATCATGCGACGACTGGAATGGGAAGGAATGGGAGTGAAGATAGATGGTCGGCAACTACACCACCTCTGCTTTGCTGATGACATTGTTTTAATAACACCAAACATCAGCCAAGCGGCACAAATGCTGGCCGATTTTGACCGTAAGTGTGGAAAGGTAGGACTACAGCTGAATCTTACGAAGACAATGTTTATGAGAAACAGCCTTGTTCCTGACGCCCCATTCGCTCTCAATGGAACGACCATCTCTGAATGCAAGAGCTATGTGTACCTAGGTCGAGAGGTCAACATGACAAATGACCTGGCACCCGAGCTGCGCAGGAGGAAGAGAGCGGCTTGGAATGCCTTCAAGAACGTCGAAGAAATAGCTAAGAGGACGAAGAACCTCCGGCTCCGGGCACATCTCTTTGATTCCACTGTTCTTCCTGTATTAACATATGCCTCAGAGACCTGGGCCCTACGCAAACAAGATGAGAATGCTATTCAGGTCTCCCAAAGAAGAATAGAAAGAGCTATGCTTGGAATATCACGTTTCACTCAAATGAGAGAAAGAATCCGGAGTTCTGACATCCGTCCACGATCAAGGATCAGGGATGCTGTCTCATTTGCCAAGGTGTCGAAAATCAGATGGGCAGGTCACGTAATGAGATTTAAAGACGACCGCTGGACTAGAGCTGTTACTGACTGGATTCCACGGGATGTCAAAAGACCACGTGGCCGCCCACCTACCAGATGGTCAGACTTCTTCGTCAAGATCATGAACGATCGGTTTGAGGCCCTTCATGTTCCCGGAGCGAAGAGATGCCATTGGGCTACACTAGCACGCGACAGGGACAAATGGAGACGTTACTGGTGCCCGCTCGAGCAAATCGAGGACTAACGGGAAGTTAAGTGATTAAGTGATTAATAAAAATGTGTAGATCTTGATATGTAATTATTTACATTTCAAATATTAACATCTATTTAAAATGACTTACAAATGATATTGTACACTTTTTAAAATAAAGACATTTTCAGAAACTCAATCTAAAAAAGTAATTATAAAAATATACTATAATAGTATCTCTAATTCATCATAGAGCAAGCTCAAATTTTAACAAGAGCAGGGATTTATCATGTACAACTCCCAATAAATTAAAGAAGATATATAAAGCTCATTTTAGCTATTATAGAAAATTGAGTTCATTCCCACTGAAGGAATATTTTTCATTTGAGAGTAAACATCTCCCTCTTCTGGAATTTCTATTAAATTCAGGAATCTAAAGAGATCATTGAAAATGCAAGCAATTTATTTCTCCATGTGAACATGTGAACATTTTTCAATATTTTTAAAGCTAAACTCTTTGTGACTCTGAAATATTATTGTGTGCCTATTATATTGTTAATGCTTAAATATTAAGGTACTTAAAGATAATAATAAACATTTCAAAGCAATTGAAAAGTTTAGTTATCAATACTATTCATATTTGGCATTGTATATTTAAATTTTGTTAAGTTCTTATTTTTGGCTATATTATTAATCAATCTATTTAACTATATTTTGTTATCTCTAAATTTTTTTCAAAATATATTTATTAAATTAAAATTCATTTATATACTAAGTTAAATTAAGACTCAAGTGACAATTTAAATGAATTGATATATTCAAAACAAAAGAAACAGTGCTAAACATTTTTTTTATTTTCTTAAAACAATTTTAATAAATATAAAAAATATATTAAAAAGTTATCTTGAAAAAAAGTGATCTTGAAGCATAGGTTTTCATATTTTTTTAAACTCTTACTCCAAACTAAACATACTCATTTCAATTAATGAAGCATTTGAAGATAAACATAATACGCAAAATAATTTTTAGAAAATTTACATAGAATTTCGATAGATCATGATTAAATCAGTTTGCTCTTTAAGTAAATTAAAACATAAGGTTAAAAAATTGAATACTTTTTTGAAACAATTTAATTTTGTTATATCAGAAATGCTGGTTTTAATCAATTGTAGATTTTATTAAATTATGTAGTAATTTTCTTAGTTTGTAAAAATTGCAAAAATTGACCATTAAAAATAAGTCAATGGTCAATGGTTGGAATCAACCACAAGTGTGTGGGGGACAGACGGTAGATAAGATAGACAAGGAAACAGTATGAAAATAATACATGAAAATTATTAAGTTGAATAATCAATGACGTGGTGCTATAAGTAACGGGACATTCCTGATAACCTTTCAGTATCTATAATGCAAACCCTAATACTCAAAAGGAAGAGAGAGAGAGAGAGAGAGAGAGAGAGAGAGAGAGAGAGAGACAGACAGACAGACAGACAGATAAACAGACAGACAGAGGGACACCGAGAGAGAAGAAAAATGCCTGCCATAGAGGCAGGCCTAGGGGTGGGGACTGGTCAGTGATGGGAGGGAAACTGGGGACACTGGTGCTAGAAAACGTACATTGGTGGGGGGTTAGGTGTTGGAACACTGTATGACTGAAACCTAAGCATGAATACCTCTGGAAGGGTCTATCTCACAGTGATTCAATAATAAAAAAATAAATGAATGAATAAAATAAAAAGTCCAAATTAATAGAACTGATCACACATCATATGACCTTCAAGAACTTCTCCTTTCATCATAAAGAAACGAAGATATCTGGAAGTTTTAAAAACATTAGTTTTGTACTTGCAATCATATTTGTAATAAACCTTACCATATTTTGGTTACTTAAAAATCATTTTCTTCAGCAAAATAAAAATAACTAATACATAAACTACAAGTTGGCTAACACATCAGAGTGTCAAAAATAACAACATCACAGTAAATACAAGAGTGGGCACACAGAACAATTGTGCTGCAGAATTAGTCGCACTTCATTTGCAGAGTGGGGGCAAAGTGGCATTGATCCATACCCAGCAGTGCTCAGGACTTGCTCCTGGCTTTACACTCCAGAATTATTCTTGGAAGGTCTCGGGGCCCAAACAGGATACCAGGACCCAACCCATGTCGGTCCCACACAAGGTAAGCACCTTACCTGCTGTTTGTATCCAGCGCTGAATTACTTGTATTTTAAGCGTTCATTCTCAAGCTACCAGATCCACCAACTTTTGTCCAGTTCTAATGAGCACTCATGCACACACACACACACACACACACACACACACACACACACACACACACACAGAGTATCTTTTTATCCTGCCTTCTCAATCATTTATAACAGATGACAGTTAAAAAAAACTTATTAAATGAAACATGATTATATCTGTGGTCTAGATATGTTTATCTCTCTTTTGTCCCTAGTGTCCCCATCAATCCCTGAAGTGGCGCCAACATACCTAACAATCAGATTGAACTTTTAAACAACAATACTATCACAAAAGCCTTGAGGTGAGTCGCTTGCAGTTGCATCACAAAATCAAAGTGTTGATAAGTACAAGTGATGAATGCGCACTTTAAAATAATCTACCCAGTCATAAACAATTTGTGAAATGAACACTAATCTTAGAAGAAAATTAAATTTCATCTTCAAGCAGATCTATGTAGAACAAAAGTCAATGTATATTGGAGCAGATATTTTACTAAATTCTTAATGTTGGTGCCAGTCATCAGAATTAATATTTTGGACAGGTAGATATGACTGTACTTCTTTCTACCTTCTGGACAGAATTCTGTAATTAGCTGTGATGACTGTGATTCATTTTCAGTGTTGCTTTCTCTCAACTTAAGTTTTCATAAAGTCCTAATTTATCAAATATATTTTTAAAAGTTGATATGGATGAAGCACATCAACAATATTTTCCCTCCTGCACCTTCTTTGCCCCCTCCAATGTACAAGAAGAGTGGTAGAAGGGTTTTGCATAGTATCTGCTTACATCAGAATCATAGGCATTATCACTATTATACCCAAACTACAATAAATAAAATAATTAATTTTATTTTAACTAGCATGCTTCCTGAAGAGTTATCACATCTACCCAGAAAAAAAGGACAAGAGCTGCAAGTGACCTTGGTGTCCTGTGGAAATGTGCTAAGACATTACTTCCAGTTGAAAACTCACCAGAACACTGCAGTCAGCTTTCTGCCTTGCTGACTCTGAGAGAGCATCATGTCTTTAGCTCATCTTAAGTTTCAATATAAAAATATCTCTTTGATAATAATATTGCCTAAAGACATAGTGCAGGTGTTAAGGTGCATGTCTTGCATGTACCAGCCCAGGTTCAATCCTAGGCAACACAGTTGATCCCCTGAGAACTGCCAGGAGAGATTCCTCAACCAAAAGCCAGGAGCAAACCCTGGTGTGGAGTGCAATAGCATGGTTATGGGGGTCTCATTTTACGTTCCCTTCCAGGAGAAGCAGCTGTAGGTTTTGGAGGGTGGTCGATGAGGGGATTATCTGGTGCCGGCAGGAGGTGGCTTATCCACCACTATTTATAAATATTTTCTTAGATACAACATATTAAATGAGTAGCTTTGACATATTTGATAGGGCTTTCTACAAACATTGAATGAGTAAGATTCTCTGTGTGTGAGAGAGTATCTGTGTGTGTGTGTGTGTGTGTCTGTCTGTCTGTCTGTCTGTCTGTCTGTTTGTTTAGAGGAAAGAGTTTATTTTACAGTAAAAGATCACTTAACTGTAAGAGTTACCAGGCACAAAATCTGCAGCTGAGGATATGGATATCGAGAGAATAATTATCACTGGATTCTCGAGATGTTAAGCCATAGTGAAGACAGATTATCCTTTTTTATTTGGAGAGCCCAGTCATTTCAGTTAAAACTTTAAACTGATTTAAATGAGGTCCACATATCTTATAGAGAGTAATATGTGTACTCAAAGTCCATTGATTTAAACGTTAATCACATACAGAAGCTACCTTTAGAGCAACTTTTAAAGTGTCTTTTGACCAAAAACATAATAGCAGGATTAGCCAAGTTTGGATGTGAAATTAACAATCAAAAATTACATGAGAAGAAAATTCTACAGTTTACTCATTTGTAATTTATTTCAGGGATGTCATTTTCCCCGACTAAGTCTTATTAGATGCATGCTTAAAATGTACAAACTGAATCCAATTTCTAACTATTAAATTGTTAGTTTACTTTGTTCTTTACTTCCAATATTTTTTTACATCACTTGTAAAGTATACTCATGGGCAGTGAGTAAAAAGTATTGACACTTAAATTCATACTGTAAAGTGTTATTTCTCTTGCATTAAAAGATTCAGAGGACCTTCTATCAAAACCTTACAATTGAGCCTTCTTTTATAAGAAAAATGTTCATAAAATGTTCATAAAATTAATATGTTTACCATGCAACATATATTTATAGATTATCTAGAATAATATCTAATTTTATATAATATGATGCACCCCTTGGTCCTTGTTCTTAATTTTGTTCTTCCTTGACAATTATGCCACATTCAAGCATCCATAGCCATTAGATATTATTATCATTAAAAAATATAGCTAATTCTTTTTTTCTTTACCGCATTAAATCATGTTTATACTCATTAAGCAATCATTCAGTAATTATTAATTCATAACCATGATCTTTGGATTAAAAAGTGAAGAGACTGCTACCATAAAAAAACATGAAAATGAAGCACTAATTTTCTTATTGGCATTCACATAAAAGAGAAAAAAAAGAACGAAGGAACTCAATTGCCTAGGCAACTCATATACCAGGAATATTTGGTTGAAATTTGAAAGAAGTTAGGAAGAAGGTGTGAAAGAAAAAAAAAGGGGGAACTTAAACGTAATTTCCCCAGGTCTTGTTTGTCTTTCTTTTTTCTTTCTTTTTTTTTAAACTATAGTTCTGATTAGTGGCAAAATGTAGGCACTGAACTATTCCTGTTTGATTTATGCCGCTCTTTTCTGTATCCTGCCTTCCATTCTTTGCCTTTGTCTTTTTTTATATTTTAATAACTACATTTTATCAAATGACTGTAAAAAATCAAGATTTGTTTGTTTGTTTGTTTGCTTGATCACTCCTTGGCCACTCCAGGGAGAATGTGGGTGCCATTCATTGAATTCCACTTGACTATGTGGGGAAGAAAACTCTCCCCTCTGTAATCTCCAATTGCTAGTTCTCTTCTTTATATTTTCCTTTATTCCAAATATCCCATAAGATGTTTCTGTTCCTAATATTGATGTAGTTAACTTCTTATATCTATCACTAATTTATAAATTTATTTTGTTTTCATTATTATAGACGATGTTAGTCTTATGCTCAAAGACATTGAAGTGAGTCAGGGAATTTATTTCACTTTCCAGACCATAAACTAATGATAGTGAATCTTGAGAGATGTTTAAAGATGAATATATGTTCGGAGATTTATACATTTTAGAATTATAGTTCAAAAATTGGCATTAAAAGACTGTCCACGTTATTAGAGAGTGGAGTTCATATAAGGAGCCTGGTATTATATGCACTAATTTTAGAGACTATTGGGTAATATTTTGACATTCAACATTTGTATGTTCTGTAGAATAATATAACTCAACATTATAATTTTTTTGCTCTTCTTAAAATTTTTTTCAAGAAAACCAAATTGATTTGTCTTAAATCCCCACACACATACAAACACATACATCATGACAGTTGTAAGAAAAAAATAGCAAGGGTTTTCTGGGCTTATTTATATAAAGAAAAACTGAAAAGTTGTAAATTAGTGACATTTCCATTCACACTACTCAGCATTCTAAAATTAACGTATCTTAATTTTCTTAATTGAGATTTACATTGGTTTCCATATTCTTACTATATATTTACATTGGTATTTCACCATTCTGACCATAAAGATATTAAGAACTCTCTATTAGTGTCCAGTGCTTCCTTTTCTTCCTCATCATCAGTTGACTGTTCTGTTCTCAAATCTCAGAGTTTGTTTTCATTCAGTAATATCTAAGTCCTTGCTTTAGTCCTTTGTACTCCACATACTTTAGTCTTATGTGCTCCACATACACACAGCATTATCCTATACTGTATTTTATTTTGAAATTCAATTCATTTATAATACCATCCAGTTCCCTCCAGGCTGATGTGAATTACATAATTTAACCTTTATTCACAGTTGCATAACATTCTATAATGCATATATACCAAAAATTTCATTATCTACTCATTTGTTGTCAGGTATTGGTTCCAGATCTTGACTATTGTGAATAATATTTTGATGAACACAGTGTGGTCTTTTTTTTTCTAGAAATGGATGTTCAGGAGGTAGAATTAGTGAGTCATATGTAAGTTCAATTAATTTCTTGAGTTGTCACTATACCATTTTCCTTAAATGTGGAATCAGATAATAACCCTACCCACAGAGAAAAGGGGTCCTTTTCGTCTGCATCCATACCTACACTGTTTGTTTTCTTGTTTTTATTTTGTGTTACCATTCTCACTGGTATGAGATACCATTTCATTGTCTTTCTTTTTTTATTTTCCTGATAATCATCGATATGATGACTTTTGTTTCACATGTCTTCTGACTAACTTTTTGACTCCTGGGAAATCTCTTTCATGAATCTCTTCCCATTTTTTCAGGGGTTACATGTTTGTTTTATTATTGAGTTTATGAGTACTTTAAATACCTTAGAAATATACCTTTGCTATGTTCTTTCCCATTAAACAAGACTTCTCTTATTTTTTTAATTTTTTTTTATGTAGAAGTACTGCTGTTTATTCAGTCACCGATTAGCTGATTAAATTGGGCATGAAACCCACCTTACATTTTTTTTGCATTTTTTTTATAATTTTATTTATTGAATCACCATGAAAGCAGTTACAAAGCTTTCGGCTTTAAGTCTTGGTCATACAATGAAACACCCGTACCTTCAACAGTGCCCATTCTCTACCACCAAAAGCCCCAGTATACCCCCATCTCACACTCTCCCCCTACCTGTGGGGCAGATGATTTCCACATTACTCTCTCTCTACTTTGATCACATTCAATATTTTGACACCAGACCCACCATTATTATTTGGGATTTTACCCCAACACTCAGATCTGCTGAAAAGGCAACAGTAGACAATTTGTTTTCTTTTGCTGGTTAAGAGTAACATATGATGTCGTGTGGTTGCAGTAGTGGCTGCGTGATTTTGAAATTCCGAAATTTTGACACTTAAATCTGGAGGGATTTCTGCCAAAACCTGCTGGGCTCCGAGATTTGTTCCTGATTTTCTAGTATCATGGCCATAAAGCACCTTGATCAAGAGCCAGAAAGGCCGTTCACAGGCAGTGACTCGGGATCTCGTTGGGATGGGGAGGAATTGACGAGCCTCACCCCCATCCCTTGAGGCCCTGCATATCTTGTCACTGATGACTCCAAAACTGACAGTCCAGTGGCCTCTGGAGGATAGCGGCCACCAGGCTGCCAGAGGGAACAGGCCAAGGCATGAAACCATTCCCACCTGGGTTGGTCCAGCGTCGGTAACCCACTGCAGGGACCAGACGCATTTCTCCCAAAAGCCACTGGGTTTTGAGATTTGTTTCTGAGTCTCTGGGTTCATGGCCATTAAATGGCTGAGAGGCCATTCATGGGCAGCGACTTGGGGTCTCGTTGGGATGGGGAAGAATGGACCAGCTCCACCCCCATCCCGTGAGGCCCTGAGTGTTCTGTCACTGCAGGCCCAAACCTGACTGTCCAATGGCCTCTGGTGGATGGTGGTCACCGAGCCGCCAAGGGGGAGCAGGCGGAAGGACAGCATTCTTTACCTCCTGGGGTGGCCCAGCGACAGTATCCTACTGCGGGGCCCAGAAACATTTCTACCAAAAGCTGCTTGATTTTGAGATTTATTTCTGAGTCTCTGGGATCATGGTCATTAAGTAGCTTGATTAGGAGCCAGAGAGCCCATTCGAGGGCAGTGACTCGGGATCTTGTTGGGGTGGGGAGGAAAGGGCCAGCTCCACCCCCATCCTGTGAGGCCCTGTGTGTCTCATCACTGGGGGCCCATACCTGACTGTGAAGTGGCCTCTGGAGGATGGCGACCACCGGGCCACCAGGAGAAACAGGCCAAGGCACAAAACCCATTCCCACTTGGGTTGGCCAAGCACCTGTAACTTACTGTAGGGACCGGACGCATTTCTGCCAAAAGCTGTTTGGTTTCAGCATTTGTTTCTGAATCTCTGGGATCATAGCCATTAAGCAGTTTGATCAGGAGCCAGAGAGATCATGCCTCTAATTATATAGCTGAGCCCGAGGTGGTTTGTGGGTGTGTCTCCCACATACCTAACTTTTGGCGCTTTACTTTCTTGGTTAACTTTGCCCCAAGTTTTTGGGGTCTGGCCAAAGGCACAGAGGCAATTTTGGAGTATTGGGAAGTCTGAAGGCACCATCAGGCTTCTGATGCACTTGTCTCACAGGTACAGATTGACCGCACCATACCCCCATAAACAGGATTTCTTTTAATCCCAGCATCAATCATTTCTTTGACTGTACTTTAGCCTCTAAGTTCAGCACAGTCACATCACAGTAAAGATTTCTTATAAATTAGCATCATGGAGAATTCTGCCTATGTTTTACTCAATGAAGTTAATGGAATCAGGCCTGATATTAGGGATAATGAATATTATTTTTATTTAATTTAATTTTTGCTTATTTGGAGCACACTGGACTGTGCTCAGGGCTTACTCCTGACACTTATCTCAGATATCACTCCTGGTAGGCCAAAGGGTCATATGGGATTCAGGGGACTGTGCACATGTTTATCACATACAAACCAAGTTCCTCATCCACTGAACAGTCTCTCCAACCCTCCCTCGCATCCCTTAATCTATTTTAAGTTAAAGTTCATGTAGGAAAAAGTAAGTAAATTCTCTATCCATATTTTTATTTAATATCATATCTAAATATTATTATAATTCAAAGATCACATTAAGCATATTGTATTATATCTAATAGCTATGAAATTGATTGTTTATAGTAGTGTAAAAATATGGCATAACTTTCATTTCAAACTATCCTTTACTAGATGGGTAATCATTTATATGAGCCGGTAACTCATTTACAAATTATTCATATTATTGAAATTTATGAGGACTATCATAGTTCAGATAATTTTCAGTCTGTAACAGGTCAGCAACAACTTCCAAACTTATTTTATTTCCATATTTATATACAAACCTAATTATATCACCATAATGAGCTCTGAAAATAGATCAGAAGAAGCTTTAAGTATATTCTATCAATAAGAAAATATATTGATAAAAATCAAATTTATTGATAAATTTATTGATAAAAATAAGAGTAAAATGTGGGGCTTGAGTGAGCACTACAGATAGGGTGTTTGTCTTGAACACGGCTGACTCAGGTTCGATTTTCAGCATCCCAGATGGTCCCTTGAGCACCACCAGGAGCAATTCCGGAGTGCATAAACCAGGAGTAATCCTAGTGCAACTCTAGGTGTGACCCAAAACAGCAAAAAAAAAAAAAAAACAGAGTAAAACGTATAGTTCAAAATAACAACTATAATGTCAACATAGAAAATGCATTAAATTCATAAAATTTTAAAAAATATAGTTATTAGAATATTTGTTAAGTATTTTAAATACTTTACAATAAAATTTAGGTGTTTTGCACTTTATGTGTTACCATTCTACTAATAAAGGAAGTAACAACAATCATAATAAATAATAATAATTTTATTATCTTATAATTTGCAGATTAAAGAATTAATGCCTTAACTGTTTACCTAAATTTTCTATTAGCATGCTTGAAATCACTACTTGACTTTCTGAAAATATCTTTTTCTGAAATTTTTAACTTGGATTAATGTATGCATATAGATTAGAGCAAAGACATTTGCTATAAATGTTTACAAGTGTGGGTGACTACTTATAAATTTTATAGCAAAATCTATAGAATTTATAACAAGTTAAATGGACTTGTTAAAATTTATTTGCCTATTTCAAGTCTGACAATATTCATTATATAAGCACACAGCATGTATTTTGAAACAAATAAAGGTAATTTTAATTTATAAGAGAAATTTCCATTTAAGCTTAGGTTTGCAATGTTATGCTTACATTATAAATTTTATTAAAAAACCTGGAACAGCTTTAATTTTTTTAGTTGATTTTAAATAAGTTGATACTAAAAATTAATTTCCATGGATTCTGATATTTTTAAGCTGAAACAAGTCAGTAAATAATCTGAATTTTCACCTGTTTGAAATAAAATGCCTGAGACCAGAGAGATAGTCAGCAAGTATTCTTACCTTAAGCTCAGACAACCTGAGTTTGATTGCTGTCATCTTTTATGGTCCCACAAGTAGCCCAGGAGTGATGTCAGAGTGCAGAGCCAGGAATAAACTCTGAGTACCACTGGATGTGTCATGCTGCCCCACTCCACTGCCAAAAACTTAAAAAAGGAAAGAAAAAAGAATGGAGGAAAGTTGTTGCTCATTGTCAGGATAGGTGGGGGCATATTGTATGTCTAAAATACAACTATGAATAAATTTGTAATACTTTAATAAAATAAAATTTAGAAAAAAATAAAAAGAAAAGCACTAGAATAAAGTAAAACTTTTAAAAAATATATCTCCAGTACTAGAGAGATAGTACAAGTGTTAGGATGTTTGTTGCCTAGCACACCACCAACCTATGTTCTATTCCTGATACCACATCTGATCCCTGAGGTATCCAGGAGTGATCTCCGAATACAGAGATAGACAGGAGTCTGCCCTAAGCACAGGTGGGTGGGGTGTATCTCCCACAAATGCCTCCCCAGCTGTTATTTGGCACAGTTATAAAAACATATTTAAAATGAACACAGGTACCCTAGTAGGAAATCAGTCTAAACCAGTTTGTCATTGATTTCCTGATTATCTGCATTTTATTTTCTGTGTCATTTGGTGAGGTACCATGGTTCACAATATTGTTTTGTGTTTACTACACTACTGCATTACACCCACCACAAGAAAATCCGTTCATCATTGTCTTGAGGTCTCTTCTCAACCCTCTCTCTCAGTTCCCACTGACAGCCTAAATTCTCAGTCCTGTTGCCAATATCCCAGGATTTGTTTCTGTTGTCCACTGTCCATTCTTTCATTTATTTATATTGTGCTTATGGATAAAGTAAACAGTAATAATTTATTCTCATTCATTTAACTTAGTATTATACTATCCAGTCATTTTCGTATTTTACTTAAGTGCAATAGTTCTTTGACTATTGCTGATTAACATTTAATTATGGAACAATTGCACAGAGGGTAGGGTGTTTGCTTTGCATGCGTCCTTCGTCCCTCTCGGGGAGCCTGGCAAGCTACCTAGAGTTTCTTACCCACATGGCAGAGCCTAGCAAGCACCCCATGGCATATTCAATATGCCAAAAACAGTAACAAGTTTCACTCCATGTTCTTGGAGCAAGCAGATGCCATTGGTCTACACTAGCATACAACAGGGATGAATGGAGAAGTTACTGGTACCCGCTGGAACAAATCAATGAACAACGGGATGACAGTACTACAGTGCTATGTTTATACCATATTTCTTTATCCATTAATCCATCATTGGACATTTGTGTAATATGCAGATACAGACTATTTTAAATAGTGTTGCAATGAACACAGGATGCATTGAACCTCATTATTATTTTTTTTGTATTCCTGGAATATGTGCTCAAAAGTAGAATGACTGTGTCATAAGGAAGATGTATCTTTAGGTATTTTTTTGAGAATCATCCACAAATTTTTTCCATACAAATAATCAAATGACAGATTCATAATCAGTGAATAATAATTCTCTAATAGCTTTCCTAACAATTTGTTTTGTAATTTTCAGTGTAGACTGTTCATAATGGTATGACATGTTATATCATTGTTATTTGATTAGTATTTCACTAGTAATAAATGATGAATACTTTTTCATATGCCTCTAAACCATCTGTATATCTTTTCTGAGAAAGCCTTTTCAATTTCCTTCACAATTTTTGGAGGGGAGAGGAGCAAAAATTGCAGCCAATTTCAACCTGGCTGTGCTCAGGACTTAATCCTGCTCAGTGCTCAGGGATGGTACCTGCATATCCCACATGAATGCTGAGCACAGGTTGGCTGCATAAAAACAAAAACCTCCTGTACTATCTCTCTGGCTGGACTCTCTATCATAATTTTTTATTTTTATTTGTCCTTTCATTGTTAAACTTTGTGAGTGCTTTCTATAACTAGAATATTGGCATTTTCTCAAATGCATGATGTGCAAATATTTGCTTCCTATTCACTAGGGTGCCTTTCTAGTTCAGTCTTCATTTATTTTTTTTCAGTGAAGAAGCATTAAAGTTTTCTGTGGTCACATTTATTTCTTCTTTTCCAGAGTTGGGGTGAGGTGAGGAGTTAGAATGACAAAATATAAAGACAGAGAGGAAAATATTGAAAGAAGCAAAATTAGAAAGGGAACTTACGTACTTAGTAAAGTACGTAATCTGCTTAAAGCACAGAAGATCTATCAAATTAGACACCACAAGATATTAAGGAATATGTATGAATATGTATGAATATGTATGAATTCAATGATATTAAAATCAACATGGGAATATAACAGGTAAAATATTCTGGAAATTAGTTGCTATATGATAATTAAAACAATTTTCAACTGCAAATTCTGAAGTTCATTTGAAACAATACTTAATAATTTCCTATAGAATGTCAAATAAGAGAAAATTTATCTAGATAACACAATTATGAGCTTCCATAAGCAATATAAAGAATCATGGAGAAATTTTATTTGAAAATAATAATGTAAAGAATTATCACCAATTGGGCAAAAGGTAGGCATGAATTTATAATTTATTTGAATACATGTAAACTTAAATATATTTGAATTAATATTTTGTTACTCTTTTATTTTTTGACTGACATCTTAATATATTGTACAGTAATCTTTTCCATTAATACTTGAAAATAATATCTATCATTTAATTAGAAAACTGAACAGAACATATATCCAGCTTGTTTAATATATTTTATTAACAATAAATTATTATAAACTTTGTTAAAAATCCTATTAGAAGTTTTTAGTTTATAATTTTAAATAATGTTTAAATACTTGGAATTGTAATTCTTAATTTTATTGCTAAGCTAACCATTATGGCTTGCTTCAGAATTGCTCATACTTTTTATTTATTTATTTATTTATTTATTTATTTATTTTTGCTTTTGGCAGGGTGGGGGATTCGGGACACAATGGTACTCAAGGATCTTCTGGCTCCGCACTCAGGGATCAGTCCTGAAGAAGTTCAATGATCCATATATACTTGTGGAACCAAATCCAGGTTAACTGCATGCAAGCAATTGTCTTCCCACTGTGCAATACTACCTCTCTCACTTCCTCCATGATTTATGCATTTTATCACTATAAAGTGAACTAGTGAATTTCCTGCATAAATACATGGTATATTCAAATTTAGTAATTTGTAGAATACTTGCCTAACATACCAATCACAGGTGTGTAGACAATAAATATTATTTTGTATGTCTGATTTTAGATCTCATAACCAGAAAATAATATATTATTAAAGTTGCATACTTCTGGAAACTGTTACTTGCTGCTTCTTTTTCATAATTTAATTCGTACAAAAGATTTATAGCAGAGCAAGTGAAACTTTTAACTTTCAGGATCTTTTCAAAAGAGGGGATAATCTTTAGTTTAAACCTAAAAGTTTTCCTTCTAAATGTACTAAGGAACTTGGCTATGTCTCTGTGAGTTTCTCCATCTGCTGGTATGCATTTTCAATTTTATTACAGTCTTTAAAACCTTTAAAACCTTTAAGAACTGAGTGCTGAAAGTTGGTAAAGGAATCTATATGATAACCTGTATCACAAACCATAATGCCCAAAAGGAAAGAGCGAGAGCAAGAGAGAGAGAGAGAGAGAGAGAGAGAGAGAGAGAAAGAGAGAGAGAGCGCTAAGAAACAAGAGACAGAGTGAGAGAGAGACAGAGAGATAGAGGGACAAAAAAGGACAGGGAGAAGGAAAGAGCCTGCCATAAAAGCAGAGTGCAGGATGGGATAAAAGGAAGAAAACTGGGAACATTGGTGGTGGAAAACGTACACTGGTGAAGGGGCAGGTGTTGGAACTTTGTATAATTGAAACCCAGTCATGGACAACTTTGTAACTTTCTCTCAAGATGATTTAATAAGCAAAATACAATGATATCAAATTAAAGTAAATATAATTTAAAAAATAAAACATTGGACAAGGAGTCACACATCAAACCTTATACTTGTTGAGAAGACTTTTATTACTTAACTCACAATTCAAAATTGTCAGCATTCCAAGTAACCTGGTTAATGAGTTAGACCACACCTCCTAATGATTCATACACACATCAGGCAAACCCAGGAACTTTTCGAACTTTGCTTTGGGATAGATCCTTCACCTTAGGGCTCAAGATGTAGCAAATTTCTTCTTGCTCTCTAGAAAGAAAACTTAAAGGTGGCATTCCAGCTTGTTACAAGAGATAAACCCTAAGATGCCCCACATTTCAAAAGACATCTTGCAGTGGCATGAACAGAAATAGCTCTTTATTGCTATTATTATTCATGAACTGTTCATGCTTATTATACACTGACAATTTCAAAGCCTTTCTCACATTTTAATAGTCATTATACCCAACCCCAAATTTTGATATAAAATAGTATGAATTTTCTATCTATTCTTTGGCATAACCTCAAATTTCAGTGTTCTAAACATAATGATATGAAAATTTGTCATAAATGTCAGAAACTAATTTAATTTGAGAGACACAAGAGTATTCTTGCAAAATAAATAACATTCCAGATGGGTATATTAAGTGATTACTAATCTATTTATAAGTATGATTCTGCTATTTACTTCCACTGTCCACTGTCCACTGTCCTCCCATTGTTCATTGATTTGCTTGAGCGGCCACAAGTAATGTGTCCATTGTGAGACTTGTGGTTACTGTTTTTGGCATATTGTATACACCACAGGGAGCTTGCCAGGCCTTGCCATGTGGGCGGGATACTCTCGGTAGCTTGTCGGGCTCTCCGAAAGGGGTGGAGGAATCAAACCCAGGTCGTCTGCGTGCAAGACAAATGCCCTACCCACTGTGCTATTTACTTAATTTACCAAAACTTTCACTCTACTCCCTCCGCTTTAGTCAGTAATGTATCTATTCAAAGCACAGAAAATCAAAGTCTGCCACAAACTTATATTTATGTTTCTCAAAATTTCTGTGTTTAAACTGACTTCTAGGGTCATGGCTATTACAGTTTGGACCTATGTAAGGTGACAGGAGTGGAGTTTTTTTTTTAATAATTTATTTATTTATTGAATCACTGTGGGAAAAGTTACAAAGCTTTCAGGTTTAGGTCTCAGTCATGCAAATATCAAACACCTTTCCCTTTACCAATACTAATTTTTAACACGAAGAACCCCAATAAAACCCCACCCCCCACCCCTCCCAATGCCTGCGAGGCAGATGAATTCTAGTTGTCACTCTATCTGCTTTGATTAGATTCATTGTTTCAATAAAATATGCACCACTATTATTTAGAGTTTACCCCCTCCCCCCAAATCAGACATGCTGAGAAAGCATTATGGAGTGATTCGCTTTCTACAGCTGGGTTCAAGAATAAAATGTTGTTTTTGGATTTCCGCTATTTTGCTAATTAACCCTGGAAGTATTTCTACTGAGAGTCAGATAATTAAGAGATTGGTTTCTGTGCTCTGGAGTCGTGGCCATGCTGGAGAGCCGCTCGTGGGGGGGCAACTGGTCGCCTCGGTAGGGCGTGAAGGACAGACCGAAACGCCCCCCTTCCTATGAGGTTTTAGTCACCCCCACACCGCCGGCTCACACCTGCTGTCCACAAGGCTCCCATGCAGCCGCCATCTTTCTTTCCAGAGAGGAGAGGGCGAATGGGGCAACATCCTTTCCCCTCTGGACAGACATGATGGCCTGGATTAACGCATAGTCCATTCACTTTTCTGCTCCAAGCTGCTGGGTTCTGCATTAAGTCCTTGTGCTTCTGGGGCCGGCCGTGGCCGTGCTGGAGAGCCGCTTGTGGGGGACAACTGGTGACCTCGGTAGGGCGTAAAGGATGGACTGGAACGACCCCCTTCCAATGAGGTTTTTGTCACCCTTGTACCCCTGGCTCGCACCTGTTCTCCACAAGGCGCCCACATGGCCGCAATCTTCTTTCCAGAGAGGAGAGGGCGAATGGGGCAACACCCTTTCCCCTCCAGGCAGACATGATGGCCTGGATTAACGCATAGTCCGTTCACTTTTCTGCTCCAAGCTGCTGGGTTCTGCATTAAGTCCTTGTGCTTCTGGGGCCGGCCGTGGCCGTGCTGGAGAGCCGCTTGTGGGGGACAACTGGTGACCTCAGTAGGGCGTGAAGGACGGACCAGAATGCCCCCCTTCCCATGAGGTTTTTGTCGCCCCTGCACCCCCGGCTCATACCTCCTGTCCACAAGGCTCCCATGCTGCCACCATCTTTCTTTCCAGTGGGAGGAGGGCGGAAGGGAGCAACACCCTTTCCCCTCCAGGCAGACATGATGGCCTGGATTAATGCATTGTCCGTTCACATTTCTGCTCCAAGCTGATAGGTTCTGCATTAAGTCCTTGTGCTTCTGGGGCCGTGGCCGTGCTGGAGAGCCGCTTGCGGGGGACAACTGGTGACCTCGGTAGGGCTTGAAGGATGGACTGGAACAACCCCCTTCCCATGAGGTTTTTGTCACCCCTGCACCCCCAGCTCGCAGCTGCTCTCCACAAGGCGCCCACGTGGCCGCAATCTTCTTTCCAGAGAGGAGAGGGCGAATGGGTCAACACCCTTTCCCCTCCAGGCAGACATGATGGCCTGGATTAACGCATAGTCCGTTTACTTTTCTGCTCCAAGCTGCTGGGTTCTGCATTAAGTCCATGTGCTTCTGGGGCTGTGGCCATGCTCCAAACTTAACTCTGATTTTCAGGGAGAAACGTTGGGTGATTTACTCCCCATTGATCACTTTGTATATACAGAGATGTCGTTTGGAGGAAAAGTCCTGGTTCCCGCATACTCAAGCTATGCTTGTAGAGGCTTCTGGTCACCGGGGTTCCATCTGGGGGAGGCGGGATACGGCACCTACCCCATCTGGGACTTCCAGGTGGTCTCGGCTCTTTTTGGCTTCTCCAGGAGCTGTGGAGCCAGCCCTCCATGTGGTCTCTCTGTACGGCTGTGTGCTGTAAAGATGGCGCTGGGGGACGGGCCGTGGGTGTGACTTCCGGAATCAGAGGTTATTTGGGAGCCGGGAAGGTCCCAGCGGTTTGGAGGAAAAGTTCTAGTTCCCGCATACTCGAGCTATGCTTGTGGAGGCTTCTGGTCACCGGGGTTCCATCTGGAGGAGGCGGGATGTGACACCTACCCCATCTGGGCAGGAGTGGAGTTTTAAGGGATAAGGTTTGTACTTCCTAGAAATAGACACAGAGGGTCTGAAGAGAGAGTACAGTGGGGAACGCTTTTTCTTGCATGCCTCTAGGCCCCGGGGTTTAAGCGGGTAGGGCGTTCGCCTTACACGCGGCCAATATGGCCGACCCGAGTTCGATTCCTCCGCCCCTCTCGGAGAGCCCGGCAAGCTACCGAGAGTATTCGATATGCCAGACACAGTAACAACAAAGTCTCCAATGGAGACGTTACTGGGCCCGCTCGAGCAAATCGACGATCAACGGGAGGGCCTTTACCCCATATGGTAATTCCAGCTCAGGAATGGTCCCTGAGCTTGGAGCCAGCAGTAAACTCTGAGCACAGCATGATGCTGCCCCAAAACAAAACAAAACAAAATTTAAAAAATGGAGAAAATATAAAAGAGACCCTGAGAATTCCTTTCTGGGCAACAAATGAAATAGGTATGACAAAGAGAGAAATATAAATATGACATCTCTGTAGCAAAAAGAAAGCCCTCACTAAGAAAAGACAGAGAAAAGACTTCCATCCATATAGCAAAAAGGTAGCCCTCAATAAACCCTAAACATGCCAGCAGTTTGTCCTTGAACTTTCCAGCCTATAGAAATGTGAGAAACATGTTTCTATTTTGTATATGCCACCTAGTCAATGTGATAGCTGCCCAAACAGGTACTGGAGCCCAGAAGATACACAGGAACTTACAAAAATTCACACGTATGATAGCATACACATTTAAACATGTCAGAAGTTGTCAAAGTCTTGCCAGGAAAAATGGGGAAAATGGAAAAAATGTAAAAAACAGGCTAAGGTTTTTATTTCCCCTGTCTCAACATGAAAAGTCAAAAATAGAAAGTTGAAGAAAGTAAATGAGTTAGAAAATTTTGGAAAATGATTATTTATGTCTATTTCATCTACATGTATATATAATACATTTATATTATTTATTTGATTCTACTGAGTGGCTTAGATTCTTTTCCTTAAAGTTATAAACCATTTTTCTGATATTGAATGAGCTTTTAGAGATTGACATGTCATTTCAAGATGGTATTCGATAATTGCAGCTGCTAGATTTCATTTTCAAAATGACTATACCTTCCCCAGAAGTTGAAAACAGGTCTCTGCATGATAACTCTAATTACTTTGTGACTCTGTCATATTAAATATTCCAAAAGTTAAGGAAACAAAATAATAAAGTGGGTTAATTAACAACTTGTCAGCTTCAGTGTTTTGACTTCTTTTGTCACTAAAGTGACACTTTCAACACGGTACATAAAGGATTACACAAAATGATACAAATAATATTGATGCCAGTTTCATATGAAACCCCTGAATTATCGGTTTGAGGCTCTTCATGTTCCTTGAAAGAGCAGAGGCCATTGGGCTACATTAGCACGCAATAGTGATGAATGGAGATGTTACTGGCGCCCGCTTGAGCAAATCAATGAGTAACGAGATGTCAAGTGATGAAGTGATCATATGAAACATTTTGCATAAAAACAGTTTTGTATGTAATAACACACACACAAATTAATCTCCAATATAAATGCTTTTAAAATATACATATATGAAAAATTATAAGAATCATAAGTTACAAGTAATTAAATAGACAGATACTTCCATTAATTAAATTTACTTGGAATTGCTAAGCATCGAAACCATCATTCTATGTTTGATGACATAGTTTTGAAGACATCTGAAAATGTAATCTTGTCAGCAATTATGTAAGAAATGCCTGGCATCATTTAACTTCAAGTAGAACTGAGAGAGAAATAAAAGACTTCTATTGCCAGTGCTGATGAACATTTATTTTCTAGGTATTTCACTGTATTGTCACATGAATTAGTTTATGTGTTTACACACAGTATAATTTATTATGTTTTATGACACTTGTGAGAAATTTGATAGGTTTTTTATCATAGGAATGATTATGATAGTTCTTAATACTTGTCTATGTAGCAATATTTATAATTTTATTTTACAAAAGAACTAAAGATCTTTATGTTCTAGTCTATTAAATTACACTATCATGCTTAAAAAAAACTGAAGGGATGGAATATTGGTTGTCTGCTTTTATTCATCATTTAGTCACTTAGCACAAAGTATTTCATCCTGAACACAGAGAGATTTAAGATTTTAATTAGATTTAAGATTTTTTAAATTTTTTTATTATTATTAGTGAAACACCATGAGGTACAGTTGTAGATTTACAATTTTTTGTGCTTGGGTTTCGATTATACAATGATCAAATACCGTTCCCTCCACCAGTGCCCATTTTCCACCACCATGGATAATATCCCTCCCACCCCCATCCCTCCCATCCCACCCTGCCTCTGTGGCAGGGCAATCCCTTGTGTTCTCTCTCTCCTTTTGGGAGTTGTGGTCTGCAAAAGAGGCTTTGAGTCGCAAACATGCAGATTTAAGATTTTAATCAGCTATATTTTAAGAGTTAAATATTTAACTTAGTTTTATTGTGCAATACTTGAACTTGTCGTTATTATTGTTGTGATACTTTCAATACTTCCTAATCATTCTAATGAAATGAAAATAATAAGGTCAAATACTTTAAACATAATATATTAATAAAATGATGGAAAATTTTGACAATGAAGAGTGAAATTTAAGTATAACAGAAATTAAAAAGCAGCACTTTACAACAAGGCTGCCTTTCCATAATCACTTTTAGTAAGTTTTTTGAAATTATGATTACAGTATTATAAGCATTGGGGTTACCACAAGTATAAGTTATTCTTTAATATATTTCTTCGTTATTTAATTCCCTTTAAAAAAATCCTTAAGAGTGTTTCTAGATAACAACTTAAAGATATCCTGTGTCAGAACTTAATAATAATCTTATCTATGTATCATTTTCAAATATCTATAATAAACTCAGTATATTTACTGGAAATGCAATAATAAACAGAAACCAAATATTTTATGTGGAGGAGGGTTTGGGTCACTCCTAGCAGGGCTCAGGATCACGTGGGAATGGAATATGGTTGACTGCTTACAGAGCACTGTAATATCGCTCTGGCAATATATTATTTTTATTAATGTGGTAGCATCAGAATTGCCTCAATACCTACCACCAACAAAAAAACCATTAAATCAGAATTAGTAATATTTTCCACTTAATAAATTTGAACTCATGATCATCACCCATAACATTATCTTTGTAGTATTTGTAAATTTTCTGAAAAGTAAACCTGTGATACAATACAAATAGGGCAAAAAGATCAGTTGCTCTTAACTATCATACACTGTGTGCATTAGCAGTATAACAGGATTTACAAACTTATGTATTGTGCTTTCTGAATAGTGTTAATGCTGCTAAGTCTTGAGGAAAGTGCTAAGATATGTTACTAAGAGGCGTATCTTTGGGTTATCAAAATACAAGAAACAGTTTTGCTGCTTGCATCTTATCATCCTATCCATTAAATTATTCTTTAACTTTCAAAATAATTTATCTTGCTTTGGCCAAGATTTAAATGCATGACCCCAAAACAAATAAATGAATACATAAATGGTTTTCAACCTTTCTCTCACACCAATCTAACGCACTTAATTAGCATTTAATAATCATTTTAAAACTTCTGAAATGTAGACAATAGATTTCAATGCTCATTCCAAATAAAAATTTTTAATAAAAATATGAGTCTCCGGTTCCTCTCTGGGCACGCGCAGCTAGAAACAGCCCCGAGACAGCCGGTTTTCAACCCCTGAGCCGCGTGGGACGGGCACAGAGGCCCAGCTCTGGGCAACAAAGCTGAACGGCTCCAATTCCAACAGGTACAGCCCGCCCCCAAGGGCCTGGGTTCCTCTCTGGGCACGCGCAGCCAGAAACAGCCCCGAGACAGCCGGTTTTCAACCCCTGAGCCGCGTGGGACGGGCACAGAGGCCCAGCTCTGGGCAACAAAGCTGAACGGCTCCAATTCCAAACAGGAGACATTCCCAACTCCTCGCCCAGTGCCAGGGACTCTTTCCGGAGCCGCGGCCGCTAACGCGGCCGCGAAATATTTTCCCACTACATATGCCATAGGAACCATAAGCTAACTTCTTAGATGGAAACTTCTCTGTTTTAGCTCAGCCACTAGAAATACAGTTGCCAATAACTCATAAGCCTATCTTATCTCACACTGCATATCAAGCAGAATAGTAACACTGAACGTGAAGGACTAAACCACACCTCTCACAATGGTAAAGCAACGCAAAAGCCCACCAAACATTCATATTGAAGAGTCTAGCCCAGATGACACCAACAGTACTGTAGTGTTAGACAACGTCTCTGACAAGGAATTCAGAAGGGAGCTACTTAGGATGCTTAGGGAATTAAAAGAAACAATGGAAAGCAATGCCAATAGAAGACAAGAGGATCTGAAGGCAGAAATGAGGAAAATGCAATCAGAAATGTCAGACCTGAAAAATCTCGTAGGCGAATTGAAAAGCTCAGTGGAAGGCCTCAGCAGCAGAGTAACAGCGGCTGAGAACAGAATCAGTGAGCTCGAAGATGAAGTTCAGAGACTCTCCCGAAAAGAGCAGAAAATGGAAAAGAGACTCACAATTCGGGAACAGATGGCAAGAGAAGATCGTGATGAAGCCAAGAGGGGTAACATAAGAATTATTGGAGTCCCAGAGGGACAGGAAGAAAACCTCGATGAAGAAGAAACTGTCAAAGACATCATTGCTACAACATTTCCAGAGCTGAAGAAAACTTGTGACCACATTCAGGAGGCCCGAAGGGTACCAGCTAGAAGAAATCCGAATAAAAATACCCCAAGACACATTCTGATCAAAATGACCAAAACCTTAGACAGAGACAAAATTCTGAAAGCAGCAAGATCGAAGAAAGAAATCTCTTACAAAGGAGCATCCTTAAAATTCACAGCTGATTTTTCTGATGAAACCCTCATGGCCCGAAAACAGTGGTGGGACATAGTAAAAAAACTCAATGAAATAAATGCCTCCCCCAAAATACTTTTCCCAGCAAGACTCTCATTCATAATAGAAGGAACAACACACAGTTTCACAGACAAACAACAGCTCAGGAACTTCATAGACTCAAAACCATGGTTACAAGAACAACTAAATGGGCTACTTTAAGGCAAGAAAGGCCCCTCAAATACACCCAATTTTAACATAACAATGGGACAAAATCCCATAACAATAATCTCTCTCAATGTCAATGGGCTAAACGCACCAATTAAAAGACATAGAGTGGCAGGATGGATTAGAAAATTGAACCCAACATTCTGCTGCCTGCAAGAAACGCATCTCAATAGTCAAAGCAAACACAGACTCAGAGTCAAAGGCTGGAAAACAATCCTACAGGCAAACAGCTCCCATAAAAAAGCTGGGGTAGCCATCCTTATATCAGACCACATTGATTTCAGAGTGAGGAAGGTCATAAGAGACAGTGAAGGCCATTACTTATTGATCAGAGGATCTGTACAACAGGAAGAACTTACAATAATAAATGTATATGCACCTAATGAGAGACCAGCAAAGTACTTAAAACAACTACTCATAGATTTGGAAAAAGACATCAATAGCAACACAATACTAGTGGGAGACTTCAACACTGCTTTGTCACCTCTTGATAGATCAACCAGACTCAAACTTAGCAAGGACATACTTCATTTGAGGGAAACAATGGAAGAAAGGGACTTAGTAGATATATACAGGACACTTCATCCACAAAAAGCTGAATACACATTCTTCTCAAGCGTACATGGAACATTCTCCAAGATAGACCACATGCTGAGCCACAAAACATGCCTCCATAAAATTAAGAAGGTAGAGATTGTATCAACAATCTTCTCAGACCATAATGCGCTGAAATTAGAAGTAAATCACACACAAAAACAGAAAACTAAATCAAACACCTGGAAATTAAACAGTGCACTATTGAACAACGAGTGGATCAGACAGGAAATCAAAGAGGAAATCAAAAGATTCCTAGAAACGAATGAAAATGAGAACACGAGTTACCAAAACTTATGGGACACAGCAAAGGCTGTGTTAAGAGGAAAGTTTATAGCTCTACAAGCATTCCTCAGGAAGGAGGAGCAAGCACACATAAGTAACCTAACCTCACAGCTTAAGAGCTTGGAGAAGGACCAAAAAAAGGAGCACAACCCGAACAGGAAAAAGGAAATAATAAAACTCAGAGCAGAGATTAACGAGATGGAAACCCAAAAAACAATCCGAAAGATCAATGAAACCAAGAGCTGGTTCTTTGAGAAAATTAACAAGATCGATAAGCCTCTAGCAAAACTCACAAAGAAAGGGAGAGAGAAAACCCTAATAAACCGAATCAGAAATGAAAAGGGGGTCATTACAACAGAAACCACAGAAATTCAGAGGATCCTCAGGGAGTACTTTGAGAAGCTTTATGCCACGGAACATCAAAACCTCGAGGAAATGGATAAATTCCTAGACTCCTACAGACTCCCAAGGCCGAACCAAGAAGACCTGGAATACCTGAACAGACCTATCACCATCAAGGAAATTGAAATGGTAATAAAAATTCTCCCCAAGCACAAAAGTCCTGGCCCGGATGGATTCACTAGTGAATTCTTCCAAATCTTTAAAGAGGACGTACTCCCGATACTCTTTAAGCTTTTCCACGAAATTGAAATATCAAAAACACTTCCAAACAGTTTCTACGAAGCAAATATCACACTGATACCAAAAGCAGACAGAGATACCACAAAGAAAGAGAATTACAGGCCGATATCCCTGATGAACACAGATGCAAAGATCCTCAACAAACTACTAGCAAATAGAATCCAACTACTCATCAAAAAGATCATACACCATGACCAAGTAGGATTCATCCCAGGGATGCAAGGATGGTTCAACATTCGGAAATCAATCAACATAATCCACCATATCAACAAAAGAAAAGATAAAAAGCATATGATCATATCAATAGATGCAGAGAAAGCATTTGATAAGATCCAGCACCCCTTTATGATGAAAACCCTAGCCAAAATGGGTATAGAGGGGACCTTCCTCAACATAATTAAAGCCATCTACCACAAGCCTACAGCAAGCATCATCCTCAATGGGGAAAAACTGAGAGCCTTCCCTCTAAGATCAGGGACGAGACAGGGATGCCCACTCTCTCCACTGCTGTTCAATATAGTACTGGAAGTACTTGCAATAGCGATTAGGCAGGAAAAAGATATTAAGGGCATTCAGGTAGGAAAGGAAGAAATCAAGCTCTCACTATTCGCAGATGATATGATACTCTACTTAGAGAACCCAATAACTTCCACCAAAAAACTCTTAGAAACAATAGACTCGTATAGTAAAGTTGCAGGTTATAAAATCAATACCCAAAAGTCCATGGCTTTCCTATACGCAAACAGTGAGAGAGAAGAAAGCAACATGAAAAAAACAATCCCATTCACAATTGTGCCCCAGAAAATCAAGTACCTAGGAATCAGCTTAACTAAGGAAGTAAAGGACCTGTACAAAGAAAACTACAAAACGCTACTTCAGGAAATAAAAGAGGACATGAGGAAATGGAAAGATATCCCCTGCTCATGGGTCGGGAGACTTAACATTGTCAAAATGGCAATACTACCGAAAGCATTGTATAAATTCAATGCAATCCCTATAAGGATACCCATGACATTCTTCAAAGAAATGGAGCAAACACTCTTGAAATTTATATGGAACAATAAGCCCCCACGAATAGCTAAAGCAATTCTTGGGAAAAAGAAAATGGGAGGAATCAACCTCCCGAACTTCAAACTGTACTACAAAGCAGTAATAATTAAAACAGCATGGTACTGGAACAAAGGCAGAACTGCAGACCAATGGAACAGGGTTGAATACACTGACATCTCTCCTCAATCATATGCTCATCTAATCTTTGATAAAGGTGCAAGTAATGTGAAGTGGAGTAAGGAAAGCCTCTTTAATAAATTGTGTTGGCATCACTGGACGGCTACATGCAAAAAAATAGGCTCAGAACTCTGCCTAACACCATGTACAAAAGTAAGATCAAAATGGATTAAAGACCTCAACATCAGACCAGAAACCATAAGGTACATTGAAGATAAAGTTGGCAAAACCCTCCATGACATCAAAGCTAATGGTATCTTCAAAGATGCCACGCCACTGGCCGAGCAAGTGAAAACAGAGATAGATAAATGGGACTATCTTAAACTAAGAAGCTTCTGCACCTCCAAAGAAACAGTGACCAAAATACAAAGACAGTCTACAGAATGGGAAAGGATATTCACCGAATACACATCTGACAAGGGGTTGATATCCAGGATATACAAAATACTGGTTAAACTCCACAAGAAGAAAACATCCAACCCCATCCAAAAATGGGGCAATGAAATGAACAGAAACTTTCTCAAAGAAGAAATCCGAATGGCAAAAAAGCACATGAGAAAATGCTCTACATCATTAATCATCAGGGAGATGCAGATCAAAACCACAATGAGATACCATCTCACACCTCAGAGACTGGCCCAAATTCAAAAGAACAAAAGCAACCGATGCTGGCGTGGATGTGGCGAGAAAGGGACACTCCTTCACTGTTGGTGGGAATGTCCACTGGTTCAGCCCTTCTGGAAAACAGTATGGACGATTCTCAAAAAATTAGAAATTGAGCTCCCATTTGACCCAGCAATACCACTCCTGGGAATATATCCCAGAGAGGCAAAAATGTATAGTCGAAGTGACATCTGCACTTGTTTGTTCATTGCAGCCCTCTTTACAATAGCCAGAAACTGGAAGAAACCTGAATGCCCAAGAACAGATGACTGGTTAAAGAAACTTTGGTACATCTACACAATGGAGTACTATGTAGCTCTTAGAAAAGATGAAGTCATGAAATTTACATACAAGTGGTACAATATGGAAAGTATCATGCTAAGCGAAATGAGTCAGAAAGAGAGGGATAGACATAGAAAGATTGCATTCATCTGGGGGATATAAAGTAACAAAGTATGAGATTAATACCCAAGAATAGCTGAGATCAGCACCAGGATGATTACTCCATAACTTAGAGGCCAGTCGGGTATCCTAGAGGAAAGGGCAGTTCAGATAGAGAAGGGAGCACCAAATAAAGGATGTTTGGAGGATCCTCCCAGGAGGGGAGATGCATGTCGAAAGTAGACTATGGACTGAACATGTTTGCCACTCAATGCCTCTTTTGCAGACCACAACACCCAAAAGGAGAGAGAGGACACAGGGGATTGCCCTGCCACAGAGACGGGGGGATGGGGGGATGGGGGTGGGAGGGATATTATCCATGGTGGTGGAAAATGGGCACTGGTGGAGGGATGGGTATCTGATCATTGTATAATTGAAACCAAAGCACAAAAAATTGTAAATCTACAACTTTAAAAAAAATAAAATAAAATAAAGGGGGAAAAAAAAATATGAGTCTCCAATGACTGATGTCGCTGTTGTCCCAAAATTTCGAACGGGATCGGACCACCGTCTCCTTCGTGCAAAATTCTACTTCACAGAGCGGGGAGAAAGGGCTGCAAAGTTCAAAAAGAGAACTCCCAGAATGACCACCAACTGGGAACTCTTTGGTACTATTGTGGCAACATGGGAAGATGACATTGTTGACAACATTGACGAGGAATACGATCGACTGGTTCAGCACCTCCATGAATGTGCGAGGAACGCCAAGAGAGAGATAGCCACAAAAAATCGCCTATCTTCGAAAACTCTTGAGCTAATTCGCCAGCGTGGTTTGGCGCATGCCTCAGGCAACTGCAAACTAACGTCCGAGCTCGCAAAGCAGTGCAGAGATGCTATCAAGGAAGACCTCAAAGAGAGAAGAGCAGAAGTACTGGTAGATGCGGCAGAAGCTGGGAAAAGTAATCGTAACGCCCGCCTGTCCTTCGCCAACTATAAGACCAAGATGACTGCCCTCCGACGTCCTGATGGATCCATCACATCCTCCAGAACGGCAATGGAGAAGATTATCCATGACTTCTACTCAAATCTCTTCGATGGCCATGTCCAGTTGCCGACATACCAAATTCCACAGGATGGATATGTCGTTCCCAACGTTCTCCCTTCCGAAATCCGACACGCCATTTCGTCGGTAAAGAAACAAACAGCACCCGGCCCAGACAAGGTCAGACCTGAACACCTGAAGAACCTGCCGTCAGTACTCATCAATACACTGGCTCGGCTCTTCACTCGCTACCTGTCTGAATGCAAGGTTCCGTCCCAATGGAAAACCAGCAGGACCGTACTACTGTTCAAGAAGGGAGACATCCATGACATTGGCAACTATCGCCCGATCTGCCTATTGTCTGTCATCTACAAATTGTTCACTCGAGTCATCCTAAATAGGATTGGCAGAACACTAGATGAAGGAGAACCATGCGAGCAAGCAGGGTTCCGCAAAGGATTCAGCACCATCGACCATATCCACACAATAACCAAGCTCATTGAGGTTTCTCGGGAGTTCAAGATGCCGCTCTGTTTAACGTTCATTGATTTAAAGAAGGCCTTTGATTCTGTTGAGACGAAAGCGGTCATCGAAGCCCTAGCCAATCAGGGCATTCAAGGCCGATACATCAGGATCCTCCGTGAGCTGTATTGCGGATTCACTACCAGGATCTCACCATTCTACAAAGAAGTGATCGTTGATGTCAAGAGAGGGGTGCGGCAGGGTGATACCATTTCACCGAAACTCTTCAGTGCCACCCTCAAGAACATCATGCGACGACTGGAATGGGAAGGAATGGGAGTGAAGATAGATGGTCGGCAACTACACCACCTCTGCTTTGCTGATGACATTGTTTTAATAACACCAAACATCAGCCAAGCGGCACAAATGCTGGCCGACTTTGACCGTGAGTGTGGAAAGGTAGGACTACAGCTGAATCTTACGAAGACAATGTTTATGAGAAACAGCCTTGTTCCTGACGCCCCATTCGCTCTCAATGGAACGACCATCTCCGAATGCAACAGCTATGTGTACCTAGGTCGAGAGGTCAACATGAAAAATGACCTGGCACCCGAGCTGCGCAGGAGGAAGAGAGCATCTTGGAACGCCTTAAAGAACGTCGAAGAAATAGCTAAGAGGACGAAGAACCTCCGGCTCTGAGCACATCTCTTTGATTCCACTGTTCTTCCTGCATTAACATATGCCTCAGAGACCTGGGCCCTACGCAAACAAGATGAGAACGCTATTCAGGTCTCCCAAAGTAGAATAGAAATAGCTATGCTTGGAATATCACGTTTCACTCAAATGAGAGAAAGAATCCGGAGTTCTGACATCCGTCGATGATCAAGGATCAGGGACGCTGTCTCATTTGCCAAGGTGTCGAAAATCAGATGGGCTGGTCATGTAATGAGATTTAAAGACGACCGTTGGACCAGAGCTGTTACTGACTGGATTCCAGGGGATGTCAAAAGATCACGTGGCCGCCCACCTACCAGATGGTCAGATTTCTTCGTCAAGATCATGAATGATCGGTCTGAGGCCCTTCATGTTCCCGGAGCGAACAGATGCCATTGGGCTACACTAGCACGCGACAGGGACAAATGGAGACGTTACTGGCGCCCGCTCGAGCAAATCGACGACTAACGGGAAGTTAAGTGATTAAATGATTAAGTGATGAGTCTCCAAACTAAGGAACTAATAATAAATACCCTGTTCTTTGACATTTTTCAAAAATCCTTAACCATGATATCAGACTTTTTTGAGGGGTTGGGGGTAAGGGGATTAGACCACACTCAGTAGTCAGGATTTACTCCTATTGGTGCCAGGGATTTAAACTGTGTTGACTGCATAGGACTCAAATGCCTTATCCACTGTACTATCTCTCTGGCCTTAGTTACATACTTTTATTTAGTTATTTATTATTTTAATACTTTTTTCACTTTTTGGGTCACACCCAGAGATGCATAGGTGTTCCTCCTAGTTCTGCACTCCAGAATTACTCTGGCGGTGCTTAGGGGATGATACGGGATGCTGAGAATCGAACTCGGTTTAGCCACATGCAAGAGAAACGCCCTACCTGCTGTGCTATCACTACAGCTACAGATACAAACTTCTAAACAGGTAAAATTTATTAATACGTTTTAAGGAAATTATTATTCTGTCATATAGAATTATTGCTAATGGCTAATGAACTGAAATGTAAAATCTGAAATTATCTTTCCTAAAATTACATGTGTGCAACAGCAAATAGCCTCCAATTTTATTTCTCATTTATTGTTTCTAATTTTTATTGCTCATAAAACCCACACTTGATGGACATTTTCTAATATTTATGTATTTATTTATATACTAAATATGTCATTTTATAGTAGTTTATTGTTTCATATATTTTATAATATAATTGATTAAAGTTTGCATTATTATATAATATAATTTATATATTGTTAGTAACAGCTTTCAATTAAGACTAAAATAATATAATTCATTAAAACTTTTAGTGACCACATATATTCCTAGCAGATATTTTTGCACTTAGGTTTTAAAGTCTCTAGCACTATAAAATCATATGTAATTAAAATATTACATTATTTTATTAGCCTATTGGTCATCACAAAATTTAACAATATATTCAAAAATACATTCTAACTACTATTTAGAATTTTAATGATGATCACATAAATATTTTATGGTAAAGGAAGTAGAATGTAAGCAGATAGATATAAAACTCTCATAATTTTGAAATAATAAGTCTAATCTCTAAAATAATAAAGATGCTTACACTCAAATCAGAGAAAAGAAGGATTGTAAATTATATTATGGTTTATATAATATTGATAATATAATAAAACTAATACCACCTTATAGTAATTAATATTTATTGAAAGTTTGTTTTTTTTAACATTTATATACTATAGAAGTCAAAAATCCTTAAATCCAAAAATCCACTACCTCCGCTACCCAGCCACCTCCACACTTCAGGCCACTTTCCAGACACATCATAAGACACTTACTATCCATCTTCCAAGATCACCGCACAATATTTGATAGGGTTCAAATATGGTTTGAACCATGGGAAGACCTGAAAGGATGATTAGAGGATGCCCTCAAAGCCTCTATCCGTCTCAGAGAGCGTGGCAAGCTACCAAGAGTATTCTGCTCTCACAGCTGAACCTGGCAAGCTATCCGTGGTATATTCCATATGCCAAAATCAGTAAATCCAATGGGCCTCATTACCCTGCCCCTGAAAGAGCAGCCAATACAGCAGCATTAAAAAGGATGAGGAAGAAGAGGCCGATAAAATCTCAAGTCCAAACTACGCTGCCAAAACAAAGAAGGATAAAAATGACTGTCTGTACTTTCAATGCACGTATGCTGGCATCAGATGCATCCATCGAGGACCTGATGGTACAAGTGCAAAAGATCAAGTACGACATGATTGGTCTGACCAAGATAAGAAGGCATGTAAAAAACTATGCACGCTGAAGGTTGTGTGTTCTCGGGCTCTCTAGACGGCTCTATCTCACCGCCCGCGTTCGGTGCCCTAGAGCCGCTGTGTGTGGCCTGGATCTGGATGGCTGTTGGCCAAGGGCAGATGAAGAAAGAGATGAGGGCCATGCCGGTTGATCTTTGTAGCAGTTTATTACAAGGAAGTTTATCCCATAGAAGAAATTTATGTTATGGAGGGCCTAGGTTCTCTCAAGCACAAGTTCTCCTTGCTAGTCTCCCGGTGGTCCATCTTTCAGCCCTGCTCTCTCATTCTCCAGCTCCCTTCTAGTCTGGGCTGACACTCCACCCAGTCAGGTAGCCAAATCAACATCAGAAAGCCCTTCCTGACTGCCCAAGGGCAAAATATCTCTTAAGGTGTTTTTCTCTTTTCCTCAGTCCAATAAACTATCAACTATTCCTGAGGTTATGCAGGAAGGACAGAACAGCATTATCCTACAAAGGCATCAATCACATCATGCCATTTTCAACACTGGAGAAGAACTGTTCCTTGGAACATGAGACGAAAGAGGCATCAGTGATGTTGGTGTCCTTGTCAACACGAACTTGTTCATGAGCATTAATTCATTTGAATGCCTAACGATCCGAATTAAACAATTACACTGGAATAGATGTGGCTCACTGCCAGCAGTTTCTATCTGTGTTGTCTACGCACCAACATCCAATTATGATGAAGGAGAAATTGAGAAGTTCTACATGGAGCTGGAGAAGTTCTATTAAGAAGATCGCACCTTCTACAAGATCATCATCAGTGATTTTAATGCCAAGATAGTACCAAGAAGATCAGCCGAAGAACTCCACACTGGGACCCATGGCCTAGAATAGAACAGGGTGAGAGACTGTCCAAGTTCATCATGTCAACCAAGACCATCCATGGTAACTCACAATTCCAGAAGGCCAAATCTAAATGTTAGACTTGGAAGTCTCCCTGTGGACGATTCCAACACAAAACAGACCACATCATATTCAATCGATGGTCTTGCCTAACCGATGTTGCTGTTGTCCCAAAATTCGAAACGGAAGCAGACAACCCTCTCCTTCATGCAAAATTCTACTTCATGGAGCAGGGAGAAAGGGCTGCAAAGTTTAAGAAGAGATCTCCCAGAAGAAACACCAATTGGGAGCTATATGGTATTATTGCGGCAACAAAAGAAGATGCCATCCTTAACAACATTGACTAGGAATACCATCTACTGGTTCAGCACCTCCATGATTGTGCGAGGAACACCGAGAGAGAGAAAGCCACAAAAAGATGCTTGTCTTTGAAAACTTTTGAGCTCATTCACCAACGTGATTTGGCGCAAGCCTCAGGCAACCACAAGTGAACATCCGAGCTCGCAAAGCAGTGCAGAGAAGTAATAAAGTAAGACCTCAAAGAGAGAAGAGCAGCATTACTGGCAGATGCAGCAGAAGCTGGGAAAAGCATTTTCAATGTCCCCTGTTTTTCACCAACTACAAGACCAAGATGAGTGCTCTCCGACATCCTGATGGATCTATCACATCTTCCAGAAGGGCAATGGAGATTATCCGTGACTTCTACTAGGATCTCTTCAAAAGCGACTTCCACCTGCCCACATATCAAATTCCACAGGATAAATATGTCATTTTCAATGTTATCCCTTCCCAAATCTGACACTCCAATTTGTTGGTAAAGAAGCAAACAGCACCCAGCCCAGACAAGGTCAGACCCGAACAACTGAATAATCTGCCGTCAGTACTCATCAATACATTGGCTCAGCTCTTCACATGCTACTTGTCTGAATGCAAGTTTCCATCCCAATGGAAAACCAGCAGGACCGTCCTACTGTACAAAAAGGGAGACATCCACAACATTGTCAACTATCGTCTGACCTGCCTTTTGTCCATTGTCTACAAGCTGTTTACTTGAGTCATCCTGAATAGCGTTGGCAGAACACAAGATGAAGGACAACCATGAGAAAAAGCCATTTTCCAAAAAAGAGTCAGCACAATCGACCATATCCATATGATAACCAAGATCACAGAGGTTTCTCGGAAGTTCAAGATGCCGCTTTGTCTAACGTTCATTGATTTAAAGAAGGCCTTTGATTCTGTTGAGAACTGAATTGGTCATCGTATCCCTAGGCAAGCAAGTCATTCAAACTCAGTTCATCAGGATCCTCTGTGAGCTGTATTGCGGACCTACTAACAGCATCTCACCATTCTACAAGGAAGTGATCATCAACCCATGTCAAGAGAGGGGTTTGGGGGATGATACCATTTCACAAAAACTCTTCAGTGCCATCCCCGAGAACATCATGCTATGACTGCAATGGGAAGCAATGGGAGTAAAGATAGATGGTCGGCAACTACACCACATCAGCTTCGCTGATGACATTGTTCTAATAACACCAAACATTAGCCAAGCAGCACAAATGCTGACTGACTTCGACTGCAAGTGTGGAAAGGTCGGACTCCAGCTGAATCCACGAAGACAATGTTTATGAAAAACAGTCTTGTTCCTCACGTTTCATTTTCTCTTAATGGAACAAACATCTCCAAATGCAACATTTATGTGTACCTAGGTTGAGAAATCAACATGATAAATGACCTGGCACCTGAGTTGCACAGGAGGAAGAGAGCAGCTTGGAATGCCTTCAAGAGCGTTGAAGAAATAGCTAAGAGGATGAAGATCTTCTGACTCTGGGCACATCTCTTCAATTCCACTGTTCTTCCTGCATTAACATATGCCTCAGAGACCTGGACCCTACAAAAACAGGATGAGAACACTATTCACGCCTCCAAAAGAGGAATTGAAAGAGCTATGCTTGGAGTATCACGCTTCACTCAAATGAGAGAGGGAATCCGCAGTTCTGACCTCTGTCGAAGATAAAGATTCAGGCCATATGCACACCATTATTTATTGCAGAACTCAGTAGAATATCTAAGATTATGGAATCAACTGAGATATCCAATGGTAGATGAATGGATTATTTACAGTGGAATACTATGTAGCTGCAAAGGATAAGTCATGTAATTTACTGCAATGTGAATGAAACTGGAAGATAGACCTTGTGAAGTAAGACAGAAGAAAAAAGACAAACACAGGTTGGCTTTGCTTATCTGTGGAATATAGAATTCTGGATGAGGAAATGTATTTCAGTAAAACAGGATGCTTAAATCATTCTTAACTCTCACTTGATCATGTGATCACTTAACTTCCCGTTACTCATTGATTTATTTGAGCAGGCGCCAGTAATGTCTCCATTTGTCCCTGTCATGTGCTAGTGTAGCCCAATGGCATCTGTTCGTTCGAGGAATATGAAGAACCTCAAACCAATCATTTGGGGTCTTGACGAAGAAGTCTGACCATCTTGTAGGTTGGAGGCCATGCAGTCTTTTGATGTCTGGTGGAATCCAGTCAGTAATGGCTCTATTCCAGCAGTCGTCTCCAAATCTCCTTATATGTCCAGCCCATCTGATTTTTGATACCTTTGCAAATGAGACAGCGTCTCCCTAATTCTTGACCATCGATGGATGTTGGAACTCCAGATTCTTTCTCTCATTTGAGTGAAATGTGATACAACAAGCATAGCTCTTTTGATTCCTCTTTGGGAGACCAAAGAGCATTCTCATCCTGTTTTTGTAGGGCCCATAGGTCTCTGAGATATATGTTAATGCAGGAAGAACAGTGGAATCGAAGAGATGTGCCCAGAGCCAGAGGTTCATCATCCTCTTAGCTATTTCTTTGATGCTCTTGAAGGCGTTTCAAGCCACTCTCTTCCTTCTGCACAACTCAGGTGCCAGGTCATTCGTCATGTTGACTTCTCGACCTAATTAAACATAACTGCTGCATTCGGAGATGATCGTTCCATTGAGAGAGAAAGGAACGTCAGGAACGAAACTGTTTCTCATAAACATTGTCTTCGTGAGATTCAGCTGGAGTCCGATATTTCCTCACTCCCGGTCGAAGTTTGCCAGCATTTGTGTGGCTTGGCTAATGTTTGATGTTATTACAAAGATGTCATCAGCAAAGTGGAGGTGGTTTAGTTGCCGACCGTCCATCTTCACTCCCATTCCTTCCCATTCCAGTTGTCACATAACGTTCTCGAGGGTGGCACTGAAGAGTTTCAGTGAAATGGTATCACCCTGCTGAACCCCTCTCTTGCTTACATGGTTGTCCTTCATCTAGTGTTTTACCAATCCTATTCAGCATTATTCGAGTGAACAGCTTGTAGATGACAGACAATTGGCAGATTGGGCGATAATTGACAATGTTGTAAATGTCTCCCTTCTTGTAGGGTAGTACAGTCCTGCTGGTTTTCCATTGGGACAGAACCTTGCATTCAGACAGGTTGCATGTGAATAGCCGAGCCAGTGTATTGATGAGTACTGATGGCAGTTTCTTCAGGTGTTCAGGTCTGACCTTGTCTGTTCAGGTCTGAGAAGGTACTGTTCATTTCTTTTTTTGACAAAATGGCATGTTGGATTTCGGAAGGGAGAACGTTGGGAACGACATATCCATTTTGCTGAATTTGATATGTGGGCAGGTGGACATGGCTTTCAAAGAGAAACGTGGCTATCAAATTCTTGACTCTAGTGTTTAGAAAGAAAACAAACAAAGAAATTAGGGTGTGTGGGAGAAGAGAATGAGAAGTTATAGGTGAACAGTCTTCACGGTTTCAGTTACACCAGTGATGTAAGTGAGGGGCATAGACATATATCAAAAACATGGGTTCAACAAAGCTGAAAACCTGAGATCTAAGAGACAGTCACTGGAACTTTGTAATATGCATGTCAAGTTGACAGGTGAGGGTAGAGCGAGTGTTGGAATGGTGAGGGAATCTGGAAAAAAAAAAGAATCAGGGACACTGTCTCGTTTGCCAAGGCATTGAAAATCAGATGGGCTGAACACGTAATGAGATATGGAGATGACCGCTGGACCAGAGCCATTGCCGACTGGATTCCACAAGATGTCAAAAGAGCACATGGCCGCTCACCTATGAGATAGTCAGTCTTCTTCCTCAATAGCATGAATGATCAGTTTGAGGCTCTTCGTGTTCCTGGAATGAGCAGATGCCATTGCGCTACACTAGCAAGCAACAGGGATGAACAGAGACATTGCTGGCGCCTGCTTGAACAAATCAATGAATAACAGGATGTCAGGTGATCAAGTGATGCTATGGTTTAAGTTTTGTGGATATATTTTATGAACAATTTTTGCAATAATGAAATAATTATGAAGAGAGATATTTGTTTGGAATTTACATATTCAGAATTCAAGTATATCTGTAACACTCAACTGCAATTTCACATCACTTTTTTATGGTTTCACTTTTCTCTCACAAAATTGCTGGAAAAGCAGTATGTGACAGTAGAAAGGAACACTAGAAACCGAGTTTAGTAGTATAAGTGCTAGTCTCAGCACTCCCAATTACTGCCAGTGTAGTTCTGAGAAAATTGTTTAAATAAGCCTATCATCATTTTTCTCATTTCAAGACACAGTGTATGCACAAGATGTTGTGCAACTCCATACGGTAGTGGTGCTTTTTGTAAGATGAATATTGTGGAGCAACTCTCTAATGTGGTAATGATGCTATGAAATATATGCAATTAAAACCAGGCACAACTGGCATTCTCTGTTACACTGTCTTCATTCACCCAAAACACGATAATAAAACCTGCCTCTCTTTACATCCTCAAAGAGAACAAAATATATCCTTTCTATTATTGCTTATAATTTGAATGACAGGTATTAAAAATACCTGGAAAATAATAATGAAAGTGCAATAGGTATATTTATGTACTTTTAATTTACATGGGGACATCTAAGTTTGTACTATCTCTCATAAATTGATGTTAGCATTTCCTTGCTTGACAGTTTTTTGCTTCATGTACAAAAAATGAAATATTTTCTCTCTGCCTAAAGAGAAAATTATTTTAAACACAACACAATAATAATATGCTATATAAAACTATAGTGAAACTTGAAACAATATGTTTTATGCTGCATAGTAATGTGCATTTTTATATAAGTAGTGATAATACACAAATATTAAACATATGTGAAATATACATGTCAAGAAATAAGTGTCAAATTATTACCTTTCTGTTTTAATTGGCCTGGAAGTCACACCTAATGGTCATAGGTGTGGGCCAAGAACTACTCACGACTCTGTGCTCAGTAATCAATTTTGGCAAGTTCAGGGGGCCTTATATGGTGTCAGGGGTGGATTTAGGATTAACACATCTTCCAGAAGGGCAATGGAGAAGATTATCCATGACTTCTACTCAAATCTCTTTGAAAGCCATGTTTACCTGCCCACATACCAAATTCTGCAGGATGGATATGTTGTTCCCAATGTTCTCCCTTCTGAAATCCAACACACCATTTCATCGGTATAGAACAGCACACGGTCCAGACAAGGTTAGACTCGAACATCTGAAGAATGAATACACTGGCTCGGCTCTTCACACACTACCTGTCTGAATGCAAGGTTCTGTCCCAATGGAAAACCACCAGGACTGTCCTATTCTACAAAAAGGGAGACATCCACAACATTTTCAACTATCGCCTGATCTGCCTTTTTTCCATTGTCTACAAGCTGTTCACTTGAGTCATCCTGAATAGGATTGGCAGAACATTAGATGAAGGACAACCATGCAAGTAAGCCGGGTTCCAAAAAGGAGTCAGGACAGATACATAACAAAACAAATATATAAGGGTTTGTTTTTGAGGGGCCACAATTAGTGACACTCATGGCTTATTCCTTGCTTTGTGCTCAATGATCACTCCTGGTGGTTCAGGAGACATGTGAGGTGCAAAGGCTCCAACATGGGTTGTTACATGCAAGGCAGATGCTCTACCTACTGTACTATTTACACTGGTCCCAGAAATAAAGTACTCTAATGGATAAAGAATGAAGTCCAAAGATTATATATATATATATATATATATATATATATATATGAGACATAAGAAATTTCTAGCAGGAGTTCAAATCCAAATTTTTAGAAGGTTACATAATACAGTTTTAATAGTACTTTTTAATGGAAGAACAATGAATAGAGATCTAATTATCATAATGCTGATAAATTCAGTGGATTTAGCAATGTATTCACAGAATCTAAAAATTATTCTGGCAGCAAATTTAGTAAAATGTCTATACATTTAAGATAAAGAATATGGGGATTTTTAAAAAATTATAATAATATATGAAATATTAAGATTTCAAATAGAAAAAATCATGTGCTCTAGAAAAAAAAAGAAAAAAAAGGAACTAATTAACCAGTAGCTAGAGCACAATTTTTCAGACTTACAGCAATCTCTACATGTAAACAAGATAGATGCGGAGCGGGGGAGGTGGAGGGTTGTAGGATAACACTCTTTTGTCCTTCCTTAGGTAGCTTAGGTTTGTAAGGTCACACCCATGTAAGGACACTGAACTTGTATTATAAGCAATGTCCTTTCTGTGTGGACACAGGAAGACAGTTAATATTATGCTTTGTAACTTGGGATTTGATTGACTCCGAATAATATTTACTCCTGGGCATCTGATTTCTTGACTCAGTTGCCCTTAGTTCCTAGCACCCCAAAAGCAGGGTCCTGACGAGGGACTGAATGGACCCAGGGCAAGCAGTGAGCTACCCTGGCATCAAAATGGGCCAGGCCAAAGAGCCACGATACTCAACTATAAGTTGAGGGCATGATCATGGACAAATGCTGTCATGATCCAAAAGTAAGTAACAATGAGATTACGACCCTGCTGGAGCTAGGAAGATTAACCTGGCCTGAGGACTGTGGAATGTATAGTGAGATGTTCTCAGGAAGAACCAAACTAAATTTATATCTCTTACTGTGCTCATATAGAATGACATTGCTAGAAATATTAGAAGTAGATTTATTACAACTATTTAAGTAGATTACTAACTGAGGGAAAAACACACCCTTGTTGGGATCCCAGTCTTGGGCGGATCTCCTAGTAATCTGAAGTAATCTCTGTAGATGAGATTTTTATCCTTGAGTTAATCTCCTGGAGGAGTGGTCTTACCTCTCTTTGTTGATTCGTCAGTATTCAACCCACCTTTATGTCACCGCCTTATGTGACTGCTATATTAACTAAGAGTAAGCTCGGAGAGGGGAGTCATAAGCGAAAGAGCTTGGGCTCCAGAGATCCAGAGTCAGAGCCAGAAGGAGAGAGGTTCCAAGATTGGGGCCCAGGAGATAAGGAGGTAAAGAAAGACAGGAGTGAAGAGGATTGGAATAAACTACTATTGATATAGACCGGCCTGGCCCTCGTTTCTTCTTTCGTCTGCCCTTGGCAAACAGCCGTTCTGATCCAGGCCACACACAACAACCACACACAGCGGCTCAAGAGCACCGAACACAGGCGGTGAGACAGTGCCATCCAGTGAGCCCGTGAACACATACTCTCGGCGAGATAAGATTTTACAGAGGGTAATCTCTGTCTCACGAAGTTCAATAAACTGAAATCATGAAGGCAGTTCACTTGCAAAAAAATGTGACTAACACCCTACCAAGGTCGCAAGTTGTCCCCCACGAGTGACTATCCGGCACAGCAATGGCTACAGAGGCAAAAGGACTTAATTCAGAGCCAGACAGCTTATAGCAGAAGAGTGAATCGACTATGTGTTAAACTATGGTGCCATTCCGAGGGAAAAGGTGTTACCCTCCCCCCCCCCCCCCCCCCCAGCAGCAAGGTGACTGCCGACTCAGAGCTTATTGGAAAGCCAGGTATGAGCCAGTGGTGACGGGGCAACTGCAGTCTCCTGGGAAGGGGGACAGTACTGACTCATCCTTCACGCCCTACTGAATTCATGAATTGCCCCCCACGAGTGGCTCCCTGGAACGGCCATAACACCAGATGCACAGAAACCAATCTTGTAATTATCTGGCTCTTGGCAGAAATCCCTCCAGACTTACCTTTAGTAAAATATCAGAAATCCAAAATCGACATCATATGTTTCTCATAACAAGCTATAGAAAACAAATTCTTTCACAATGCCTTTTCAGCAGTTCTGATTGTTGGGGGTGGGAATTCTAAACAATAATGCTTCATCTTTTGTCGAAATAATGAATTTAATTATACTAGAGTGAGAGAATTAAGTAGAAATCATCTGCCTCACAGGCATTGGGAGGGGTGGGAGGGGGGTTTATTGGGGTTTTTGGTGGTGAAATATAAGTACTAAATAAAAAAGAAGGGAAAGGTGTGTGATTATTGTATGACTTAGACTTAATCTTGAAAGCCTTGTGACTTTTCCCACAGTGATTCAATAAATAAATATAACAAAAAAAAAAGTGACTGAGCATTGGTATGAGGACATCCATGAGAAAATGTTTTCGTAAGTCATGAGGTAAACCTTTAAAGTTCTTAGGGAATGTGATCTGGAAGCTAAAAATCTATCCTTGGCCTAATCAAGTGGGAGAGAAAGAATTGACACATCAGAGGTGTCCACATTGACTCAGGAAACTCAAGTGTAACAGTCCTTTTGTCTCTAGAAAACTGTCAAAACGACTAAGTTAGGGAAAGCTATGACAGAGATAGATGACACTGCATCTTACTCCAAAATACAATGACAAATAGAGAACTGATAGGAGGCATCCTAGAACAACAGAATAGATATGGAGAAATAAAGCATAGGAATGAATAATTACAGTAGAAGAGACTGAGAGTTGTTTGATAAATGAGTTTTTACCCTGAGGATAAAAGAAATGTTAAACATTTCCACATTAAAGGAGAAAGAGGGATATTAAAGAGCTGGTCAGATAAAAGAGTAGATAAGGAAAATGTTGGCCTTACATATGCCCAATAACGTCCCTCCCCAATCATAACCACCATCATCTAACACCCTTACATCACATATGGCCCCTGAGCCCACCATAAGTAAATCCAGGACCACAGAGCCAAGAGTACGACTTGAAAACAGCTTGAAAACCAAAATGGGAGAAATATGAAACACACACAATTAACAAAGTGATAAATATATGATTAAAAACTAAAACAGACTAAAACTATAGCAAAATTTAAGTAAAAGATGTCATTTGACCTAAAAATACTAAAATAGTGTTAATAATATATCTTGAGTAAATCAATTAAATGATTTGTTTTATATATATTAGCTATCAATAAACTATTCAAGTAATCTCGCACAAAAAGAAAATATTATTAATTATTATTATTATTATACATAATTAGACCATAGATAAATCAGAGTAGACTTGGATAAGAACATTTTAGTTAAGGAGAACACTGTAATGTTTTCAGAAAAAAAATGTTTTAAAAATTTGTAATTTTCAATAAACATTAATTTGGGATGTAGCACTCTAATAAAAAATGTATTCTGATGGTTTTATCCTAACTGCTTCATTTTGGATCTTTTAAAGTCTTTAAAATGCTTTTAATTTTAATTACAAAATTATGTCTACTTCTATTAAAGATAAGGAAACACAAAATAAATTTATCATTTGATTTTTTATGTTAAGCCATCTCATTTCTTTGCAGTAGAAAAATTTCATATTAAATAAAAATTATTTTCACACAGGAAGTGATCGTGACCAATTTGGCACTGTTTAGTAAAATGCTTCATTAGAAAATAATCAAGGTTCACTCATCCAGGTACCCGCCCGGCATCAGGGCCCCTTCCCAGGGCTATGTGTCTAACTATACCCCCTGAGAACACCTGGTTTTCATCCTTGGTCTGCAGGGAACGGGAATTGAGGCACACTACGTGCACCCAAAGCTGAACAATTCTGGACACCCTCTGCTTACTCATCCAGGCTAATATGGCCACGAGTTATTCTCCCCCTACATATCCCATAGGAACCATAAGTTACCCTCTTAGGTGGAACTTTCATTAGGTTAATTTAACCACCAGAAACACATTAGCCAATAATTAATTAAGCCCATCTCAATTAATTCTGTATCATAAGCAGAATAGTAACAGTGAGCGAGGTCTAAACCACACAGGTCACAATGGTAAAGCAACGTAAAAGCTCACCAAGCTTACTTATTGAAGAGGCTAGCCCAGAAGACACCAACAGTAATTAAGTGCTAGACCACCTCTCTGACAAGGAATTTTGAAGGGAGCTACTGAGGATGCTTAAGGAGCTAAAAGAAACAATGGAGAGCAATGCCAATAAAAGACAAGAGGATTTGAAGGTAGAAATGCGGAAAATGCAAACAAAATTATAAACGGAAAAGTCAGACCTGAAAAACCCAGTTAGCGAATTGAAAAGCTCATTGGAAGGCCTCAGCAGTAAAGTAACAGCAGCTGAGAACAGAATCAGTGAGCTCGAAGATGAAGTCCAGAGACACTTCAGAAAAGAGCAGAGAATGGAAAAGAGATTCAAAATCCAGGAACAGATGGCAAGAGAAGATCGTGATGAAGTCAAGAGGAGTAACATGAATTATTGGAGTCCCAGAGGGACAGGAAGAAAACCCTGATGAAGAAGCAACTGTCAAAGATATCATTGCTATGACGTTTCCAGAGCTGAAGAAAACATGTGACCATATTCAGGAGGCCCAAAGGTTACCAGCTAGAAGAAATTTGAATAAAAATACCCCAAGACACATCCTGATGAAAATGAGCAAAAACTTAGAGACAAAATTCTGAAAGCAACAATATCAAAGAAAGAAATTGCCTATAAAGGAGCATTCTTAAGACTCACAAATGATTTGTCTGATGAAACCCTCATGGCCTGAAAACAGTGGTGCGATATAGTGAAAAAACTCAATGAAATAAATGCCTCACCAAAAATACTTTACCCAGTGAGAGTCTCATTCATAACAGAAGGAACAATACACAGTTTCACAAACAAACAACAGCTCAGGAACTTCACAGGCTCAAAACTATGGTTACAAGATCAACTAAATGAGTTACTTTTAGACAAGACAGGCCCCTCAAATACACCAAATTTCAACAGAAAAATGGGACAGCACTCCATAACAATAATCTCTCTCAGCATCAATGGGCTAAATGAACCAATTAAAAGACACAGAGTGGCAGGATGGATTAGAAAATTGAGCCCAACATTCGGCTGCCTGCAAGAAACACATGTCAATAGACAGAGCAAACACAGGCTCAAAGTCAAAAGCTGAAAAACAATCCTACAGGCAAACAACTCCCATAAAAAAGCTGGGGTAGCCATCCTAGTATCAGACCACATTGATTTCAAACAGAAGAAGTTCTTAAGAGACAGTGAAGGCCATTTTTTTTTTATCAAGGGAACTGTACAACAGGAAGAACTTACAATACCAAATGTATATGTACCTACTGAGGGACCACCAAAATACTTAAAACAACTACTCATAGACTTGGAGAAAGACATCGATAGCAATACTATACTAGTGGGAGACTTCAACACCACTTTATCACCCCTTGATAGTTCAACCAGACTCAAGCTTAGTAAGGACATACTTCTGAGTCTGAAGGGAAAAAAATGGAAGAAAGGGACTTAGTTAGATATATACAGAACAGTTCACCCTCAAAACTCTGAATACACATTCTTCTCAAGTGTGCATGGAACATTCTTCAAGATAGACCACATGCTGATCCATAAACCATCACGGTCCTCCCGTTCTTCATCGATTTGCTTGAGCGGGCCCAGTAACATCCTCATTGTGAGACTTGTTACTGTGTTTTGGCATATTGAGTATGTCACAGGTAGCTTGCCAGGCTCTGCCTTGCGGGCGAGATACTCTCGGTAGCTTGCTGGACTCTCCGAGAGGGGCAGAGGAATCGAACTCGGGTCGGCCATATTGGCTGCGTGCAAGGCAAACACCCTACTGCTGTGCTATCGCTCCAGCCCATCCATAAAATATACTTCCATAAAATTAAGAAGATAGAGATTGTATCAACAATCTTCTCAGACCACAATGCGCTGAAATTACAAGTAAATCATGCACACAAACAGGAAACTAAACCAAACACCTGGAAATTAAACAGCTCACTATTGGACAATGAGTGGCTTAGAAAAGAAATCAAAGAGGAAATCAAAAGGTTCCTGGAAATGAATAAAAATGAGGACACAAGTTACCAAAACTTATGGGATACAGAAAAAGAGCTGTGTTAAGAGGAAAGTTTATAGCTCTACAACCATTCCTCAAGAAGGAGCAAGCCCACATAAGTAACCTAACATCACAGCTTAAGAGCTCGGAGAATGACCAACAAAAGTTGCCCAATCCGAACAGGAGGAAGGAAATAATAAAACTCAGAGCAGAGATTAACAAGATGGAAACCCAAAAAACAATCCAAAAGATCAATGAAAGCAACAGCTGTTTCTTCAAGAAAATAAACAAGATCGATAAGCTTCTAGCAAAACTCACAAAGAAAGAGAGAGAGAAAACCCTATTAAACTGAATCAGAAACGAAAAGGGGGTCATTACAACAGAAACTACAGAAATTCAAAGGATCCTCGGGGAGCACTTTGAGAAGATGTATGCCACAGAACATGAAAACCTTGAGGAAATGAATAAATTTCTAGATTCTAATAGCCTCCCAAGGCTTAACCAAGAAGACCTGGAATACCTGAACAGATCTGAACAGACCTATCACCTGAACAGACCTATCTTTCCATCAAGGACATTGAAACGGTAATAAAGAGTCTCCCCAAGCACAAAAGTCCTGGCCCAGAAGGATTCAATAGTGAATTCTTCCAAATATTTAAAGATGACTTACTCCTAATCCTCTTTAAGCTTTTCCATGAAATTGAAATATCAAAACATTTCCAAACAGTTTCTACGAAGCAAATATCACCCTGATACCAAAAGCAGACAGAGTTACCACAAAGAAAGAGAATTCCAGGCCGATATCATTGATGAACACAGACGCAAAGATCCTCAACAAACTATTAGCAAATAGAATCCAATGACTCATCAAAAAGATCATACACCATGACCAAGTAGGATTCATCCCAGGGATGCAAGAATGGTTTAACATTCAGAAATCAATCAACATAATCCATCATATCAACAAAAGAAAAGATAAAATCCATATGATCATATCAATAGACACAGAGAAAGTATTTGACAAGATCCAGCACCCGACTATGATGAAAACTCTCAGCAAAATAGGCATAGAAGGAACTTTCCTCAATATAGTCAAAGCCATCTACCACAAGCTCCTGACAAGTATCATTCTCAATGGGGAAAGTCTAAAAGCCTTCCATGTAAGATTGGGCACAAGACATGGTTGCCCACTTTCTCCACTCCTATTCAATATAGTACTAGAAATCCTGGCCATTGCAGTTAGGCAAGAGAAAGGTATCAAGGGAATACAGATAGGAAAGGAAGAGATAAAACTATCACTATTTGCAGATACATATTTGTTACTACACTTAGAAAACCCTAAATATTCTACAGAAAATCTCCTAGAAACAATAGGTCAGTTTAGTAAAGTAGCAGGCTACAAAATCAAGACCCATAAGTCCATAGCTTTCTTATATACAAATACGAAAGAGAAGGAACAGACATTAAAAAAACAATCCCGTTCACAATAGTACTTCAGAAAATCAAGTACCTCAGAATCAGCTTAACCAAAGAGGTGAAGAACCTATACAAGGAACATTACAAAACACTACTTCAAGAAATAAAAGAGGACACTAGGAAATGGAGACACATGCCCTGCTCATGGATATGGGGCATTAACATTACCAAAATGGCAATATTGCCCAAAGCACTAAACAAATTCAATGCAGATCCTATCAGGATGCCCATGACATTTTTCAAAGAAATAGACAAAACACTCCTGAAATTCATATGGAACAATAACCCCCCCATCAATATCTAACCCAATGCTTGGGAAAAAAAGGTGGGTGGCATCACCCTCCCCAACTTCAAACTGTACTACAAAGCAGTAGTAATTAAGATAGCATTGTACGGAGCTAGAACCAGACCTGTAGACCAATGAAACAGAGGTGAATATTCTCTCACAGACCTCCAAATATATGACCACTTAATCTTTGACAAACGAGCAAGAAATGTGAAGTGGAACAAGGAAAGCCTCTTCAACAAGTGGTGCTGGGAAAAAATGATAGCTACTTGCAAAAAATGAACTGTGACCTCTGTCTAATGCCAGGCACAAAAGTCAGATCAAAGTGGATTAAATATCTCAGTATCAGACATGAATCCATAAGGTACATAGAGGAAAATGTAGGCAGAACTTTCCATGACACTGAAACTAAAAACATCTTTAATGATGAAACAGCACTGACCATGCAAATGGAAGCAAACATAAACAAATGGGAATACATCAAACTAAGAAGCTTCTGCATTTCAAAAGAAACAGTGACCAAAATACAGAAAGAGTCCACACAATGGGAAAGAATATTTACCCAATACCATCTGATAAGGGATTAATATCCAGGATATAAAAGACACTAGTAGAAATGTACAAGAAAAAAACCTCAAACCCCATCAAAAATGGGGAGAAGAAATGAGCAGAAGTTTCCTCAAAAAAGAAATACAAATGGCCAAAAGGCACATGAAAAAGTGCTCTACATCAGTAGCCATCAGAGAGATGCAAATCAAAACAACAATGAGATGTCATCTCACACCACAGAGACTGGCACACATTCAAAAGAACAAAAAGCAACTAGTGCTGCCGTGGATGTGGGGAAAAAGGGACACTCTCACTGTTGGTAGGAATGCCCATTAGTCCAGCCTTTCTGGAAAACAATATGGACAGTCCTTCAAAAACTAGAAACTGAGCTTTCATATGACCCCACAAAACCACTTCTGGGAATATGTCCCGAGGATGCAAAAAAGCACAGTGGAAATGACATTTGTACCTATATGTTCATTGCAGCACTGTTCACAATAGCCAAAATCTGGAAACAAACCAAGTTCCCTAGAAAAGATAACTGCTAAAAGAAACTTTGGTACCTCTACACAATGGAATACTATGCAGCTGTCAGGAGAGATGGAGTCATGAACTTTGCTTATAAATGGATAGACATGAAGAGTAGCATGCTAAGTGAAATGAGTCAGAAAGAGGGGGACAGGCATAGAAAGACTGCACTCATTTGTGGAGTATAAAACAACGTAATATGAGGCTGACACCTGAGGACAGTAGATACACAGGACAGACAGTTTTCTCCATAGCTGGAAGTCTGCTTCATGAGCAAAGGGGAGAAGGCAGCTGTAATAGAGAAGGGATCACTAAGAAAAATATGACTGGATGAATCGGTCAGGATGGGAGATGTATGCAGACAGTAGACAAAGGACCAAACATGATAACCTCTCAGTGTCTATATTGCAAACTATATAATGCCCAAAAGTAAAGAGAGATTATGGGGAATCATGTCTGTCATGGAAGGAGGAGGAGAGTGGGAAAGGAGGGTATACTGGGGACAATGTTGGTGGGTAATGTGCACTGATGGAGGGATGGGTGTTTGATCAATGTGTGATTGTAACCCAAACATGAAAGCTTGTAGCTAACTCACAGTGATTCAATAAAATTAAAAAGAAAAAAAAATAAAGCTATTAAAAAAAGAAAAAGAAAACAGGAAATCAAACACTGTATATTATTAAATAGGGAATTCAAAAGTTATTTTTTATCAAATCTAGTTTTGAATATACACTGTTTCTAAAACTAAAAATTAAATAAATATTTTAATTGCTTGAATAAAATTCGCATCAATAGTCTTTGGGCAAGTAAAATTTAACTTTCAGATTTTATTTAAATATGGCACAAATTTTTATATACCTTACTGCAGAGGATATTTTGGAAGGACTATTAGCTACCTGAAAAACACTTTAGAACATTTTTTAATAAAGAAAGAATAAAGGAAAAGAATAAATGGAAAGATTGAAACATACTATCAGCTGCCAGAATTTATAGATCAAAGATAGAAATTCAGAGCACCTAACTAAAAACAATTAAAGGTAGCTAACAATGGTAATATGAACTGAAGGGGAAAAAAAACAAAGGTGCTTTGAATTCACCTAAAAATTTCTTAGTAAATTTTATCTTCAGGAATAATTTTGTGCATTTGTCAACTTCTTTGAAACAAAATCTATCAGATATCTGACATGTAAACTATATAACAGATATTTACAATCTGAGTAACTGAGCATATTATAACTTCTTTTAGAAGATAATCTTGTGTAAAATCAGAGATTCAATAGTAATTCACTATTCATCACATAAGTTTTTTTTTTCCCTTTATTTTATTTTATTTTTTTTAAAGTTGTAGATTTACAATTTTTTTGTGCTTTGGTTTCAATTATACAATGATCAGATACCCATCCCTCCACCAGTGCCCATTTTCCACCACCATGGATAATATCCCTCCCACCCCCATCCCCCCATCCCCCCTGTCTCTGTGGCAGGGCAATCCCCTGTGTTCTCTCTCTCCTTTTGGGTGTTGTGGTCTGCAAAAGAGGCATTGAGTGGCAAACATGTTCAGTCCATAGTCTACTTTCTACATGCATCTCCCCTCCTGGGAGGATCCTCCAAACATCCTTTATTCATCACATAAGTTTTTAGATGTTACATCTAATGTACATGAGTTACATATTCAATTTGCATCACTTATTGAATGAAGTAGCTGATAATTTGTTATTAATATAAAAAATTTATATAGTTATTAAATACATTTAAAACAACTCCCAATATAAATTTTTGAAACATTGAAACTAAACATTGAAACTAAAAATTATGCAGAGTATCTATCTTATACTTTCATAGAAGGACAAGAGAGACAAAAAGTATGAATTTAGCAAACTTCTGGATACAATCTAAGCTCCTAAAAACAAGTAAAAAAAAATATATATATATGTATATATGTATATATATATATATATATATATCTGGAGCGATAGCAGGGCTGGAGCGATAGCACAGAGGTAGAGCATCTGCCTTGCACATAGCCAGCCCTGCTGAGCTGGGTTTGATTCCTCCACCCCTCCCAGAGGAGCCTGGCAAGCTACCGAGTGTATCTCACCCGCACGGTAAAGCTTGGAAAGCTCCCCGTGATGTATTTGATATAAATAATAAAAAATAAATAAAGGCCCTCCCGTTGATCGTCGATTTGCTCGAGCGGGCCCAGTAACGTCTCCATTGGAGACTTTGTTGTTACTGTGTCTGGCATATCGATGGGCTGGAGCGATAGCACAGCGGGTAGGGCGTTTGCCTTGCACGCAGCCAACATGGCCGACCCGAGTTCGATTCCTCCGTCCCTCTCGGAAAGCCCGGCAAGCTACCGAGAGTATTCGATATGCCAGTATTTGATATATTTGATATGTATATATTTGATATGCCAAACACAGTAACAAGAAGTCTCAAAATGGAGATATCACTGGGCCCGCTCGAGCAAAATCAATGAACAATGGGAGGACAGTGTTTGTTTGTTTTGTTTTATGTATATATGTGTGTGTGTGAGCATATATATAATGAATACTATTGAGCTCCGAGAAAAGATGAAATTTTAACATTCGGTCCAATTTTGACGGAATTGGAGGGTTCCTTGCAAAGTGAAGTGAGTCATAAAGGAAAAGATAAATACCAAATGATCTCACTTTAAAGCAGAGTATAATGAAATAAATAAAAGGATTAGACACTCTTCAATGCAAACTAATTAAAAACATCATCAGTATGATAAAGAACTGAAGGCTAGAGGAGGCAGAAAGAGACTGAAAAGGAGCCATGGGATAATGTGGTGGATGGGGGGGAAATGGAACAGAGGTGGAGGGATTGGTACAGTAGATCTGCAATTGTAATTCAATGACTTAAATAGAATTGTAACAGACTTTTATATCTCAATTAAAAAATAGAAAGAAAAGGACTAGGGAAGAGAAGGCACTTGGCTTCTTGCAGATCAAGCCCAATTCAATATATATAATGTATCTGCTGGCAAGAAGAAAATAGAATCTTCAACAGTATATGGGGTGAACAGTTGAGGAAGCCAAATTAAATGCACAGGTGTTTCAAGGCTGCCAATTATTAGAAGAAAATGACACAGTCTGACTTATATATTTTTAATACATGAAGTTTAACTAGATAATTGAAATATTGAAATTTAAATATATAAAATGTTTGAAATAAAATAACTTATTAAATAAAATCTAAATATAACAGTAAATTAGACTTAAAAAAAGTTTATCCCAGTGTAAGAAAACATAAATTCCAATATGTATGCTTGACTATAAAATACCTTTTTAGCCAATGTTTGTTTTCAGATGAAAATGTAGGAAGATTTCCAAATGATTTTAAGATTTCAGAAATACTTTAATCCAGTTAGAATTGTACTATCCAAAAAGTTAAATGTTGGTACGTTGACTTTATTGATAAAGTTAATTAATTCATTCTTGTATTTAGGAAGTCTCCATAAAAAAAAACGTACAAGCCACAGAAACAGGAAGTGTCAAAAATCAATAATAACAATAACAAAAATACCCATTTTTAGGTAAAAAATCCAGAAAACATTAATTAAAACTTAAAGTTTTGAATAAACATTATGAAACCAGAAAATTCAATTGTTGTGCAAAGACTCAATACCATCAAAGTTATGGAAACAGAAAAATGAATCTGAACAATATGAAAAGTTCCCCAGAAGAGAAAAACATTTATTTAAGTAAATACTAAATTATAGAGAAGGTAGGAAAAAAAGTGGTGCTATTTATGACTAGCAAACAGATAATAATTGTTTCAAAAAATTGTTTTATATGTACTTATTATATGCAAATATGTGAATGCCCTATGAGCTATTAATGTGTTCAATACATACTTAAATAATGAGGAAATTGTAATTTCATGCATCCACATATATGTAACCAAACTGAAATAAAATCAAAGACACACTTTAATCCATTATGAACAAATATTTTGAATTTAATGTAATTAAAGACTATAGTACCAAGACACCGATCACAATGAATGTGTTTTCAAACATAACACTGAATTGCCACGTGAAAAATGTGTATAATAAAATAATTGCATTTATGTAAAATTTAATATCAAACAAGGTGTGAAGCTATACTTAAAAATCTGAATAGCAATTAGTGTGTCTCACTGTACTAGTACTGATTTTGCTTTTTTTCCCCAATTCTGATTTCAAAAAACATTTTAATATATAAGGGAGGGATTATCAGCAATTGTGTGCCTATCTCATCACAATGATATGAGATCAGTTGCCTTAAATCACAAATGTAGGGTCACAAGTTGTCCCCCCACAAGCGGATCTCTGGCACGGCCATGGCTCCAGAGGCACAGGGACTTAATCCAGAGCCGGGCAGCTTGTGGCAGAAAAGTGAAAGGACTATGCGTTAAACTACAGTGCCATGCCTCCTGGGAGGGAAAGGGTGTCTGTCCCTTCTGACTTTTCCCTCCCCCGTTCTCCCCCCACCCGACAGCAAGGTGGCCACTGCCTCAGAGCTTATTGGAAAGCCAGGAATGAGCCCGTGGTGACAGGGCAACTGCAGCCTCAAGGGATGGAGGTTGGTACCAGCTCATCCTTCACGCCCTACCGAGGTCACGAGTTGCCCCCCAGGAGAGGCTCTCTGTCACAGACATAGCACCAAACTCACAGAAACCAATCTCATAATTATCTGGCTCTTGGAAGAAATCCCTCCAGACTTAATTAGTAAAATATCAGAAATCTAAAATCCAAAATCAACATCATATGGTTCTCATAACCAGCTATTGAAAATAAATTATTTCACAATGTCTTTTCAGCAGTTCTGATAGTTGGGGGGAAATTCTAAACAATAAGGGTGCATCTTTTGTAGAAATATTGAATGCAACCAAAGTAGAGAGTTAAGTAGAAATCATCTGCCTCACAGGCATCAGGAGGGGTCGGTATATTGGGGTTCTTGGTGGGGAAAAATAAGTACTGGTGAAGGGAAGGGTGTTTGATCATTGTATGACCGAGAGTTAAACCTGAAAGCTTTGTAACTTTTCCCACAGTGATTCAATAACTAAATATAACAAAAAAAAATTAAAAAATAAAAAAATCGCAAATGTCACTGTCACTGTCCTCCCGTTGTTCATTGATTTGCTCGAAGGGGCCCAGTAACGTCTCCATCATGAAACTTGTTACTGTGTTTGGCATATCGAATACGTCACGGGGAGCTTGCCAGGCTTTGCCGTGCGGGCGAGATACTGTTGGCAGCTTGCTGGGCTCTCTGAGAGGGGCAGAGGAATCAAACTCAGGTCAGCCAAATGTATAACTTAAAAAATTATAAGTTTTTGGGGCTAGAGGGAGTGCAGGAAGTAAGGTGTTTACCTCACATGCATTCATCTTCAGTTCAATCCCTGACACAGGATATGATTCCCCAAGCACTGTCAGAATGACACCTGGACACAGGGCCAGGAGTATGCCCCAAGAATCACAGGGTGTTACCTAAAAACAAATAAATAAAAAGTAATTGCAAAAACAAATTATAATTTTTAAAGCAATGTTTGAACTTATCTTGAATTTTTAGGATTATGTGAAACTATTGAAAGAAACAATGAGTGACTCTTTCAAAACTTGCACTCAAAGAAGGTAACAGAGATAGTAAAGTGGGTAGTTCATTTACCTTGTGCATGGCTGACCTGTGTTCGATCCCCAAGACCCCATATGGTCTCCCAAACCTTCCAGGAGTGATTGCTGAGTGCAGAGTGAGGATTAAGCTCTGAGCAACACTGGGTGTGGCTCAAAAGCAACAGCAACAAAAATTTGTATTCATTAGACCTCAACTGGCATTTTTATGTTATTGTACAGGAGAAAGAAGAAATAATTTACATTACTGTAGAACCTCCATACATATAAATAGTTCTACATACATACATACTCACATGATATGAGTCAAATATCTTATACCTTAAATCATGGTTGTTTATATTAATTTTTTATTGAATTTGCATGGATAAATGTACATACTATCTTCTAATCTAATAACTGCATTGCATCTATGACAAATGAGAGATAAAAGCATCAAACATGTGAAATATCAGTATAGACTTATAGTGAACCATATTCCAGTAAATATATGATTTAAGTACCTATGATATTCACACTTATAAAGTTTGTTATTTCCATGAACTATACCGTAGACAAAAGTGTAATATTTGCCATTTGCTTCTATGCTTTGAAGTTACCAAGCTCTTTGACTCCAAATGTATGTTTATAATGTTATGGGCTTTTTTAAATTTCTGAATAATATTCCAGATTCATTCCTTGATTCCCTAAAATTTATTTAAGCTTTAAAACAGATTGTACTGATCTACTTTATCTTAATTTGTAGCTAATGATTGTTTTAAATGTTTTTATATCTCCCTTCTCTTGAATGTACTGCATATCACCTTTATATGATATGCTACAAGACTGCTTTAGAGTCGCCTTGTCTCAAACAATAAATGGCACATCTGTGAATACCTCATAATGCATTTAGAGTATTGAAGTCACTGACTGATTACATCTTTTTGCCCACTTGTCATTTCTCTGTCTGGTCTGAGATCAGTATTATGTTTGACTTTCAAAAACACACGAAATATGGTTTCATTCAATTCCAGTATATTGATTATGTATTTTAATGGCTGACCTTTTATATTTGTTTGTTTCACTGCAAACAAAACCATCATCCTTTTCAATGAATCATATTTTGATGGCTCAGGATAATTTTGATTATATTTTGCAAGCTTATATTTTGCACCGAGAATAAAAATAATTCTCTTGGTAGAAAAAAAGATAAAAAAATAGAATACATATTCTCTCAACGCAAAATAAAATAAACTTACCAGAAGGATGTTAAGTGTAGGTGGGTAAACTGATAAAAAAAAAGTCAACTATTTATACAGTGAATAATAACAAGACTTTTGTGGAGATCATAATGTAGCACATACATATTTATCAGTGCTGGGTAGCAAAATCTCTATGTTGATGCTATGAAATTAGACATGGTTATAAATTACCACTGTTTACCCAACAAGCAAGATGTAGGAAGTAGAAGAAACAAACCATCAATATTGGAGGCCAGTACAGTAGGGAGATAAATTCTAGCACTGCATTCTCAACAATATCTCAGCATATTTTGTTCCCAGAGTCAAGACCAAGATGCTAGCTTACAGCAACTGAGCAAAATACTTTTCAGAAGGAAGCAAGAAGCATCTGAACAATAAGCAGATGGGATCATAAGCCTGATTCCAACCATAAGTCTCATAGATAGCCTTCTGTGGGTAGACACCTTACATCCAAGAAAGTGAATAATTCTGCAAGAAACACAGAACTCTGACTTTTACTCTGGCTTTTTCTTTTTTACATTTTTTTTACTCTGGAGTAAATGTTCATTTACCTTAATTAACTTTTTGTATGCATATAATTCTCACAATGAAATCTTTGACAAACCCCTGCAAACACTTGTCACCCTCAACACAGATGTATAATTATAATGCCTGAAACTGACACAGTGTCATAAATCTAATGTTGCTGCAATAAAAACACAACAGTTCATTCTAAATTTCATATGAGCTGCTAAAATTGTATTTAAAAATAATTACTAGGGTACCTTTGCTTTGTGATTACCTTATGTCAATTTTCAAGTCTATATATGAGTATAATTGTATTATCAAATCATTTATTTAAAAAAGAAATGTGGGGAAATCAAAATCAGTTCAAAGAATAAAGAAACTCAGAAAAGTAATATTTATTATAATTATACTAATGCAATAGATGTCATAAAGCATGCTGTTCAATGGATTCATTTTTCATCATAATTCTGTCTTCACAGGTAGGCTTCAGGGAATCTCGACATATTTAAACTTGTTTGTTGACTACAGTTTTTACTGTCAATTATTTGACTTGGTCTCTGAAAAAATTGGAAACCTTATGTTTTTGAGTCCCCCACAGACATTTGCATACCATCATATAGACATTTTCAATGTCAATGCAATAACTCAGATGGCTAGTTGTAATATATATCAACAGATGAAAATTATATATTGAAAATTATATGTTGAAATATATGCTTAAACCAACATAAATTTATGTTTAAAAACATGTTGGGGGGCTGGAGCGATAGCACAGCAGGTAGGGCGTTTGCCTTGCATGCGGCCGACCTGGGTTCAATTCCCAGCATTTCATATGGTCCCCCGAGTACCACCAGGAGTAATTCCTGAGTGCATAAGCCAGGAGTAAGCCCTGTGCATGGCCGGTGTGACCCAAAAAAAGCAAAAGTAAATAAATAAATAAATAAATAAATAAATAAAATAAAAATAAAAACCGTGTTGGTGCTCTTCTTCTCAATTTTTATGACAATGCCTTAATGTATATTATCTGTGAAAGTAATCAGATTTATGATTGTCTTGAAAAAAAAACACTCAAAATAGAGACATATTCTGAGCATAAAGAATCAATATTTTATGATGCTAAATAAATACATTTTAGAAAACTGTGCCAAACTTTTACCGTGGTTTATATTTATTGTTGTTGTTCTTTAAAGCTATGTGATTTCAAACTCTATTCAGGGATTACTTTCAGCTACTGTTTTAGTTGTGTTATCCTGATACGATATCCAAGGAAATAGAAACTCTGTTTTCCTCCTGATTCCCCCATGGAGCCTATGGCTCACAACATGAGCCCTATAATCTGCTGTAAAGCAATATTGTATAAATGATGTTTACCTGCATACATTTTTTATGGCCATTTGGAGTCTTCAATTCTGCAGGGAACCCATTTCCTTTTACCCTGGGATCTTTTCTCATCACGATTAAACAAAGGCTCTCTCAGTAGCACAGCTGAGATAAAAGGATTTGTTGGACTTCTATCACATCAGGCAGGTGATGACAGATCCCCATCTATTTCAGGACCAAACTTCAAACTAGCCACAGGTGATTTCCTTTCCATGCTGAATGGCACAGCGGACATTATATTTCTCACAACAGCAATCTCTAGCTTGTTACTTAGCTCCATGACAGAAGAACAAGTAAAAGCTCAAGATTTTAAAATATGAGTGACACTTTAAGAAAAGAAAACTAACAAAGTAAAAGTATGTGCTTTTGAATCTAAAAGTTTCAGGCAGCAAAGTTATGTATGGTACTGATATTGCAGACATACAAATAACTTACCCTCAAATATTGTAGAAATAGAAAAGAATGATTAATATAAATACATATATAGCCCAAACATAAAAAGTAGTATGTAGCTAAGCATATAGAATATTATAAAGAAAAATATCTAAACTTTATTAACGTTTCTATATATCTTTTCCTCATATAGAAAGCACTGATTGAACACAAGGCTCAACCTGTAAACAACATGTTAATAATTCTTTATACACGAGCTTAATGGCTCCAGCTTGAGATACAACAATCTTCAAACTTTCTCTTAAGGAACTCTGTTTTGATTATTTTTAGTGAATTAATAAGAACAAGTAATACAAAATAAATCATTTAGGTCCAATATTAGGGCAGGGCTGGTTGGTGTTTGGGAAAATGTGAAATAATGGTGGTGGGGAGGCTTAATGATGGTGGGATTGGTGCTGGAATATTAAATGTAATATAATCAATGTGAACAATTTCATAAAAATAAAATGTAAAAAAGATAAATCATACACACACACAGAGAACACTGATTGCTGCAAAAAATAGTCTTTTTTAAAATATGAATGTATCCCTAAGAAATCATAGTTTCATGGCTTCTATATGCATTCAAGTTTCCAAGAAACTATTAAAAATGATTCTATTTTGAAATTCAGTCATCATCTTCACCAACACCCTTAAATCCTTATATAAAATTCACAATGTGCTGTCTTTCAGGGTCTTTTGCATATAATCTGACACTTACTTTGCTTCACAGCTCTCTTGAGGCAAGAGCAAACAGAGGGTTATGCTGTTAAATAACTTTTATAAGTCAAAGAGATGGAAATATGCAATTTTATAAAACATCATTTTGTTTCCTGTGGAAAAAAAGAAGAGAATCAATCATGATTTATATATAGGATGTCACCTGGCTGAATTGTTTGTCAGGTCTTGCTTGTATGAAATATTTGCTCCTATATTGTGCAAATTGTTATATTAATTCTGGAGATATTATTAGATGTTGAATCTGACAAACATAGTAAGGCTATTTATGAATGTTTCTATATTATAGGTATTACTTAAAATGTTGAATTGCTAAAATATATTATGCAGGGAGATGCATTAGTCTCCAAAGATATTTGACCATGACAGTTCTTTGTTAATAAATAAAGATTATTTTCTTAAAGACAATGTTCATATTTTATACTTTTAAAGATATTAAAATCAGTGGACAAATGTAACAATGGAAACAAAACTAATGGTCAATAATAGATGAATGTATAAAGAAATTATACTAGAACCACAATGAACTACTGCTCAATTATAAGAAAAAGTTAAAAAAAATACTAAAATCACTGGCAAAATAGTATAAAGTTCAATTAGGAAGGATATACTTCTCTATACCATTTGACCATATTTAAGCTTTTATTACAGATGCTACACCAAACCAAAGATTCACAAGGTATACATGAATTATAAAAATAATGTGGTTGAATTTTGTAAATAAATCAGGAAAGAAATCTATCATTACATTAAATATAAAAGTTAAGAAATTTTGTAAGTTAATTTTATAAACTAAACAGTCCTCATATGTCTTGTACAGTAAACAGAGAAGCAAAAAATAACTTGTTGTATATAATACCCATACTTTGAGGGTAATACCAAACAGTTAATTATGAAAATACATATTTTGGTTATATAATTTGTACAGATTCCCCCAAGTATAAGGGGGAGGCAAAAATATAAATTGATAGCAATTGGAATGAAAGTCTAGTTTTTCTATATCTGCAAACTAATTAACTTATGCCTTGGTGCCTCTTAAAAGCAACTCCCACATATACAAAGTAGAATAACTGCATCACAAAAGATGAAGAGTGGTAGTGTGAGAAATGAATTTATGTTCTTTATGAGTTAGCCAGTTTATGTAGCACTGTAGCACTGTCCTCCCATTGTTCATGGATTTGCTCTAGCAGGCCCAGTAATATCCCCATTATGACACTTTGCTGTTACTGTGTTTGGCATATTAAATACATCACGGGTAGCTTGCCAGGTTTTGCCATGCGGGCAAGATACTCTCGGTAGCAATAGCACAGTGGGTAGGGCCAGTTTATGTATTTTCCTATATCTCCTGACTGGACTAAGACAAAACACAGTTTAAAAATGGGCTAGAAAATTCAGACACTACTCTCTCTCTCTCTCTCTATATATATATATATATACACATATATAATATATTTTTGTGTGCATGCACGCATATGCATATGCACATGTGTACAGAAATAGAGACACCCTCAGATTCACACAAAACATTAGATGCTATTAATCATCAGGAAAATTCAAATTAAGACCACCCTGTGATCCACCCAGAAAATGCATAAGCATATTTCTTTAAGGAAACACTACTCAATCCAACAAAAATATGGATCAATTATTAATAATCTGTAACTACATAGAGAAATCTACCAGATATGCTGGTATCAGAAGAAGCTGTCCTATTGATTTTTTGTGAAAATGGTATTCTACAATGTGTGTGTTAAGTGTGGGAATGAAACACTGGGTATTTCATAGGACTGAAAATATTCATACCATGTTAGTCATCTAAGAAGCTGTAACCCTATTTCTTCCTAAAAGTGATGATGCTTACTAAACAGATTGAATTACTGTTACTTACTAAATAGCATGAGCTATTGAAAATCCACATTAACATTGGCTTTCATAGGACCTGAAATGTCACTGTTTTTACTGATGGTAAAATTGTAGTGATAGAGCTTAGTGATATAAAGGAAAGTCAGTTTCCATTCACTATGGAAAATGGATTACTATGCCTATCTCACAATGTGGTGTGGTCTTTGACAGGCAAGAAAGAAAAGGAAGGAAGGAAGGAAGGAAGGAAGGAAGGAAGGAAGGAAGGAAGGAAGGAAGGAAGGAAGGAAGGAAGGAAGGAAAGGGGATGGAGGGAGGGAGAGAGGAAGGAAGGAAGGGGGATGGAGGGAGGGAGGGAGGGTGGACAGAATAATAATAGTGAAGAGAAAAAGACATTTTGCTGATATTTCAAACGAGCAAGCTTCAAGTAGACTAATACCAGAAAGCAAGATCTACCTAGGGGAAATTGAGTCTGGATGGCTTAACTTAATCATGGGATGCATGAGGGATGTCCTTTTGATGGCCATCATCTCACTTTGCAAACCGTGGTAACCTGGGAAAATATGCCATGTGTGCTCATGTCCTTGAGTTGGTTGAGACCCCGATTTGCAAAACAATATGTTTTGGAATTTCTGCTTCTGTATTCTCCTGTCAGCTGCCTACCAATTCCCATTCCTTATCAGATAGTCTCTAAAATGAAGCTCTCACCATTGTGAGACCAGTTCTGCTCATGAGCTCGATTGGGACTGCTAACCTAATTTAAGTATTTTCCCAACTGTCAAGACATGCCACTTGATTTCTTGCTACCTTTTGGTGGGATTTTCCACAACTATAGAAAGCAATCTGCTGTTAGGTTTGAAGAAACCCCATGGCAGAAAACCAAGTGTTTTATTCATAACCATGTTTTATTCACAGTCATACTTGAAGGAAGTTACCGTGTGTGCACCCAAAAGATTTCTGACACTCTAAATTCTTCTTAACCTCCTGATTTTGTTCATATGTTTTAATCTTCTGTATTCATGGCTAGCGATTCTGTGAGCTGGAAGAATATCCAGAGCCTCTTTTTCATAATACACATATACTCCTTTACATAGAGGCAAGATCTCACCTATTAACTATGAAGTTGTTATCAGGGGTTAAGCTATATTTTACCCAAGCTGAGAATGCACTTGACATGATAGTAAGGAAAATGTATTATTCAACAACATCTGCAAGACTCAGATATTGGTGAAATAGACGAAGCTTGAGAGAGCAACCTGAGACTATTTTCTTGAGACCTTTGGATAAGAAGGAAGAAAATGAATCAAATAAGATGAGTTTCTTGACTTGGGACCACTTTCCCAACATGTAACCTGATGAGAACCACAGCAAAACAGAATAGGGTCTTAAAGAAACTGCCCATCATGAGGCAGTATTCTTTCCCAAAAACACTACACATTTTTCAACCATAAAATCCTGTTATTTTCTCAAGTCCTGTCTTACCACATGCCAGAAAGACCCTTCACTGTTTTAAGAACTTCTCAAAGCCCACAAAGCAAGGATGATGACAAGTTTTCACCCGGCATAAAAAAAGCTCATGTATATACCCGGAAACTTTGAAAATGACCTGTGGTTGTTGAGTGATGCTCTACTATTGCTTTTTACAACAAAATGGACAACCACTCCTTGCACACTCCTCTATCCCTTTAAATCTTCCCCCGCACCCCCTATCCCTTTTAATCATTGTGCTGTCTCCTCTCTGTTATTTGACTTGGAAGAATTCTCTTCGTAGGCTGTTCCCTTGGGCTGGAACATAGACATTTCCCACAAAATTTTGTCTGGGGAAAATAGTGCTGTCCACTTATAAATATCTATTTTTCAAGAGTCAAAGCACCCAGGGTTGGTACCAAAAAAAGGTCAATGAAAACAGAAGGATGTTCTGATTCAGTCTATAGTTACCACAGAAAATCAAAAGAATGACGGAGAATTATGTCCACATTCAAGTGTATATACTAGTTATAGACTAGAAGAACCAGAAGAGGTTATTTTCTTTGGATGCTATATTCTCTCAGGAACATCATCAGAAAATGAAGACCATTCTGAGATTTCTGTAGCAATTTGCTAGAATTTGGTCTCAGTTACTAAGGTATCTTGCTTCAACCCCATGCCCATTTCTGAGGCAGGAATTTTGACCAATATAATTTACTTTGGCCAACAGGTAAGTCAAATTGGATTTAAAGAAGTAGTTGCCTTAAACACACACACACACACACACACACACACACACACACCACAAAGGGCACATAATACATTTTACCTTTGTTTGATATTTGAAGTGTTGGGAAAGAAGGAGATGCTTCTAAAATACTAAACTGTAGGATTGTACAGATATACAGAAGGTAAAAAGCAACACCATCTATGGTCCTGTGAGCACCTCCAGGAGAGATCCCTGAACACAACAGGAAGCTCAAGCATAGCTTGTGTGCCACTTTCCTCCCCCCAAAAAAGGAAAGTCAAAAAAAACATTTGTTTACTTTAAAAATATATACATTCAGTAGGTCCAAACAGCTAACACATCAAACATACACATATACTATAAAATATGAATAATCAGTGCCAACCAAAAGGGTATTTACTCCCTGCAAGTTATAAATGTGTGTTTTTAAATTAATGTTTTCTCTGGTCAATAATTTTAAATGATGATTAACTTAAAATACCTCTTAAAAGTTTATACAATTATACATTATTTAGATACGACTTTTGTGTGAGTTGATTCATGGCAAAATTACCCAGAGGAGTACAATTGTCAAAATACAATTATATTTACACTGATGTGATCATTATATTTTCACAAAATTTTTATCTGTAAGCTAATTTAAAAATGGTTATTTGGCAGGAAGCATCTCAGTAAAGAAAATATCTGCATTTAAATCTTCCTATGTAGATATCTTTATTTCAATATAATCATTTTAGCATCAAAAACAGAATATTAGTTATATAATTGAATTGTAGTGGTTATTAGAACTAAGATATATTAACTAAGGACATCAATAAAATTAAGAACCCACATTTTAATCCATCATTTTTATTTTGTTTGATTGCATTTAATATTTGATGTTAAATATATTGTTATTTTATCAGTACGCTGTCTGTGAGAAAAAATATGCTTAACCACCCAATGTATTCAAACAGTTTAGTGTAAATAATACTGGAAGAGTAAAATTCATGAAATCTGAATTTCCTATTTGTCAAATTTATGTAACACACTAGGAAAAAACTAAGCATATGCTGTGTTCTCATAAACAAAGCAGTTCTAGAGGAAATTGCCACTTGAGGAGAGAACACAAATACTCACAGCTTTTAAGTGCTGTGTTTAAAATCCAGGTATCATTATAAACTGACAAAAATAAATGAATGCATCACATCTCTAAATTGCCTAAGTCATTAAAATATGAGTATTGTCAAAATTACAATAGTATCAGAAAAAGCTAATGAGGATCATTATCTGCCAATATTATATTGCATATATTTAATAAGTTTAATTATAATAATTAAAACTATCATCTTATGGGTTGATATACATCAAAATTCTATATGGGTAAAACTTTAATGATACACCTTTGAATATGTGTTGTTTTGTTTAAAAATTCTTCATATTTAAAAATAAAGGAAAAATATTTAAGAGCATAGTAGTTGTGATCTATAGTTACCTTTGAATTCTATTGAATGGTCCATTTTATTATAAATTTTCTATTGTAGAATGCAACAGGGATGTTGGTTCAGTCAAAGTGTAAAGCTGTCAAATCTCTAAAACGACAGTTATTCAGAGGATAGTGGGTAAGGAGCTTGCTGTGAATGAGCCTTACCTGCCACTTCATATGTTCCCCAAGAGTGATTCCGGGGCTCACATCCAAGACTAAGTTCTCATAATTTCTTTGTGTAGCCCACAAAACAAACAAACAAACAAACACAAACACAAAGATTGCAATTATCCCCTCGTTTCAAAGTTTATGCTGGGGCATAGAGTGGGACATTTCATCTTGCATACAGATGTCCCAGGTTCAATTCTCAGCATCCCATATTGTCCCCAAAGCTAGGCTAGGCCTTCCAAGGGGTGATACCTGAATATGTAGTGCCAGGACTAAGCCCTGAGCACAAAAGAGTGTGCTCCCAAAACAAAAACAAACAAGTCAAAAAACAAAGTCTATCCTGGAATAGAATCCTCACTTATATCAAGCACCCTATCAAAAACTGTAAATGTCTCCAACAAAAGTTAAAAGTTTCACTAGAAAAAGAATAAAGTTTTAACTTGAACATTATAAAAATTTTATTTAAGTAAATAAAATAACAGAAAGTACTGGCAAGAATATGGGGACATTAAAACGTTTGCACACTGTTGGTGTGAAATGCTTAAACGTGCCACTATTTTTTGGTTTGTTTTAGGCCACCGCTATCAGTGTTTAGGGCTGATTCCTGGCTATGTCTCATCCCTGGCAGGGCTCCAACCTGGCTCTGCCTCATGAAGTACCCTACCGAATGTGCTCTCTCCAGTCCCTTCTTCCAGCCATTATATTAAAAGTTGATCACTATCACAATGTTATTCAGCATAGCTGGACCTGTAATAGCCAAAATGTTCATTGACAAGTGAGTAGATTAAAAATTAAAAATTATCTTTAGCATTAAAACAAATAAAAAAATAGGATGATCCAGTTTGCAGCAACTTGGATGGACCTTGGGGACATTATCCTAAAATAAATAGGCTAGAAAAAGTAGCATTTTTAGGTTTTATTTTCATTTAAAAGAGGTATAAAATGCTATCAGGTTAAAAGAAATCAAGAAAAACAATAATTGCAAGGTGCAACGGAAATGAAAATAGAGTGTGACCAATTGGTGAGCATGGAGTTTGAGTTAAGAAAGGTAAAAAAAAAAAATCCAAAGAAGAGTTGAATATAACAACAACAACAACAACAATAATAATAGTAGTAGTAATAATAACAACAACAACAATACATGGGATGTGCTTAAAACTTTGTGAAATAAATAGACCTCTAGTTCAACTTTCTTACTAAATGGAAAAAAAAGAAAATTAAGCAATGTCAAGTAGAAGGGAGTTGTTAATAGTTTGTATGAAAGAGGCATTGAGTTCTATTCCTCCACTCCTCCTGGTCATCTGAGCAATAGCACCTGTGAGCCCAAACCAATGCTGACATTCTGGGAAGGTGCTTCAGTCAGTTCACCCAGCCTGAACACCAAATCATAGAAAATAAACCAAGTACAGACAAGTATCACCAGAGAAGGATCCAACTCCCTCATTAAACTTGGTAAGGCACCTCAAAACATAGGTGAACATTTTGCCAATGTTCTACAATCTCACATTTAATTTGTTTTTAGCACCCTAAGCAATCAAAACATGATAAGTGAAAAATCATATGTGTATATCAGTTGTGAAACTGACAGAAAAATCTTTAACAAAGAAGCAGTTATATCTACTAATATGAAATAGTTAATGCACCGTAGCCAAATGGTTTTATGTCTGAAAATAAGAGATCACTTTAAAGTTTAGTCAGTGCCAATTTATTTCTCCAGCCAGAATTGAGTTGAACATCTAAAAATACATAGTAACAATGTGAAAACTGAAACTATAAAAGATTCTGACTTTGACCAATTAATAATTCAAGAGATGCTTCCTAAGGGAAGGTAAATAAATGAGGTAAACCCTTATATGTGGTGGGAATGCTTAGAGCATAACACCGAGAGAAGATTATAGCCAACGAGGTAAGCATTGGTTGGGGGAGAGGGGCATTGTCTAAATAGAAATTATGGAAGGGGGGATGTTGCCACCAGCAGGTCAGTCTGTACCTGTGAGGCGAGTGCATCAGCAGCCTGATGGCACTGTCAGACTTTCGGATACCCCAAAATTGCTGCTGTGCCTTTGGCCAGACCCCAAAAACTTGGGGCAAAGTTTACCAAGAAAGTAAACGGCCAAAAGTTAGGTATGTGGGAGACACACCCACAAACCACCTCCGGCTCAGCTATATAGGCATGGCCTCTCTGGTTCCTGATCAAACTGCTTAATGGCCATGATCCCAGAGACTCAGAAACGAATCTCAGAACCCAAAGGCTTTTGGCAGAAATGCATCCTGTTCCTGCAGTAGGGTACTGCTTTTGGGCCACTCCAGGTGGGAATAGGTTTCGTGCCTTGGCCTGTTCCCCTTGGAGGCCCAGTGACCACCATCCTCCAGAGGACAATGGACAGTCAGGTTTGGGCCTGCAGTGACGAGACACACGAAGCCTCACCAGATGGGGGTGGAACAGACCCTTTCCTCCCTATTCCAGCGAGACCCCGAGTTGCTGCCTACAAATGCCTCTCTGGCTCCTGATCAAGCTAATTAAGGTCCATGATCCCAGAGACTCAGAAACAAATCTTGAAACCCAGCGGCTTTTGGCAGAAATGCATCTGGACTGCATACAAGGTGGCCGCTGCCTCAGAGCTTATTGGAAAGCCAGGTATGAGCCAGTGGTGACGGGGCAACTGCAGTCTCATGGGAAGGGGGACTGTACCGGCTCATCCTTCATGCCCTACCAATGTCATGAGTTGCCCCCCACTAGCGGCTTTCTGGCATAGCCATAACACCAGATGCACAGAAAGCAATCTCATAATTATCTGGTTCTTTGCAGAAATCCAAAATCACGAGGCGGCTATGCGAGATTATATGATTCTCATAACCAGCTATAGAAAACAAAGTATTTCATAATGCCTTTTCAGCAATTCTTATTGTTGGGGAAATTCTAAACAATAATGGTGCATCTTTTGTCGAAATACTGAATGTAATCAATGTAGAGAAGAGTTAAGTGGAAATAATCTGCCTCACAGGCACTGGGAGGGGTAGGAGGGGGGTATATTGGGGCTCTTGGTGCTGAAAAATGAGTACTAGTGAGGGGAGAGGTGTTTATTCATTGTATGACTGAGACTTAAACCTGTAAGCTTAGTAACTTTTCCCACAGTGATTCAATAAATAAATATACTAGTGGTCACAAGAAAAAATTAGCCTAGTAAGAACTTCAAGTTTGCATCTCTTAGTACCAACTTGCACGAATAGTGTGAAATCCTCTGGTGGGAATCATAAAAAAAAAAAAGAAGAAGAAGAAAAAAAAAAAGAAAAGAAACTCATACAATTATATATTCCTGATGTCCTATAGACTAGAAAGCAGCCAGTGCTCAGAGAGAATTTGTCAGGGTATAAACTCTAATAAACATCGCTGAATAAATGCATGGTTTGGAAACATCGATACAACCTTTTTAAACATCTCAAAGTCTAATCTGTAATTCACTGCCCAAAATGCTTTGAAAGATTGCAATAAAATCTATTGTTCATCCACACAGTCCTAGTATCTTCCCTTTCATGATAAATGGCTAATCAAGGGGGTTCAACTTCTGAAAATTAGTGCATGGAATTTTTCACACATACAAATTAAAAACCTAAATTTGTACTAAAAGTTTGAAAGTAACAACACAAATATTAGAATAAAAAGTTATCAATTCACAAATAGAAAAAAATGAGAATTTAGTTAGTGTGAATAAGTACATACTTTTCTAAAGCTTTTGAACATTATACGAGTCAAGATTTTTTCACAGTATGAATGGAGAAATGAGACGTTGGGAAATCAATAACTCAACAGTGTAGGAGGAATCAGTGAAGTTCAACTCCAGGCTACATGGTCGTTCTACTGTCATTTCCTATATGTGAGCCTTTGGTGATCCTTAGTAATGTAAAGTGACACACTGAAATGTATTCAGTCTGAAGGTAATTATAATATAGTCTTAATTGATTTACGTCTCTAATTGTCTGTTTTGTGTGATTCAAAATATTCCTTAAAACCTAGTAATCAAACATCACTGATCAGTTAACTCACACAAATTGCAGTTTTATATTCGGTTGGTAACAGGCAATGATCATACTAAAATACCAACGTGTTAGAATAATTTTCTCTAGATGAATCTATTCACAGATAATTAATATTCTATTTAATTATATTTTTAGTGCTTGTATTCATGACAAACAGAATTCTTTCATTGCCAATATCATTTGTTTTTATGACTTCTAGGTATAATATACAGTGAACAAAGATATGTTTTGAAAATAAGATTATTATGAAACGTATGATCTGGCAATACAATAATGCCGGATAATGTGAATATATATTTTAAATTTTTAATTTTATTAAAATTCCGGCCACCATCCAGAACTCATGACTGCTTCTCCCAGAAAGGAGCATAAAATGAGATCCCCAGAACCACTGGACTCCATTTCAGGCTGTTTTCCCTCAGAGTACCCCAGAGGGGAATGGGTGAGGGCCCTTCCCTGCCCAAGGAACCCAGCCCCTGCTGTTGACCTGCACAACCCAACTACCACCACTCTCCAGGATGGTTTCCACATGCTCGGGTCAAGCTTCACATATGAGTGAGCATATTCCTGGACACATCATAAGACACTCCTTACCCATTTTCCATAATTGCCACAGCATATTTGAAGGGGTTCTTGAGAAAGTAGGGAACAAATCATTGAGGGGTAGGAACACCTGTAAAGGTGATTAGAGGCTATCCCAAAAGCCTCATCCCTCTTGGGGAGTCTGGCAAGCTACCGAGACTATCCAGACCACATGGCAGTACCTGGCAAACTACCCACAGCGTACTCAATTTGCCAAAAAACAGTAACAATGACAGTCCGCATTCTCCTGTCCCTGAAAGAGCCCCCAATATGCCATTGGGCTACACTAGTACACCATAGGGATGAATGGAGATGTTACCGGCACCCACTCAAGCAAACCAATAACAGTGATACAGTGAATAATTTTTTAACAAGATGGAAATTTTCATTCTATCTAGTCTACATTTCTTTCAGTTAGCAGGATGCAGCAATTAATTGATGTCCGCCAAAAATTCATATCAGGAAATGTTCACTGATTACTTAAAAAGTAATACACTGATTACTTAAAAAGTAATACACTGATTACTTAAAAAGCAATACAAAAGTTTGTATTACTTTTTAAGTAATCCTTCAATTTATACAAATGGAAATTCATAACTAAAATCAAATATGAAGTTTAAATGATTCCTATAATATAGGTATATTTAAATAAGCTCAAGATTAAAATTAAATAAGACACTAATATTTATACATGAATTGAAAAATGTGATTTTGGAGATATATTCAGAATATATGTAATCATAAATTGAACTATGATTGCAATGATTTTCTTTCATTAAATGTACAATAAATTGCAAAATTTTTTAAACCATCATGATATATTTTACAAAAGAGAATCAATTTCAGTTTCATCAAAGATATACTTTAGAATTAGACATTTTTAAGAAAGAATGAGGCATTTTGCAATTCATGATCTAATACTCATTTCATTCCTAGCTTTTAGATTTTGTCAATTAAATGAGAAGGTTTTTAGACTGCATTTATAAATCCTTATGTCTATAGCTAAAAGTCACTTCTTTTCTTAAGGTGTAACAAAAATCCTTCATGTGTTGACATCTATTGATCTCATCTATTTAATGGTTTTCTTTTCCGCTATAAATCTATGCCCTTGTCTTATTTCAAAATGGCAAGGATGCTCTCAATTTTCTTTTATCTTAAAAAGAATTAACTATGATGTTTTAAAATTAAGCTGAATATAACTGTAACCATTTAAGTGACTCTAAAGTACATTAACCCTTTTTTCTTTTTACAGATCTATGTAGCAAACTTTTCAGAGATGGCAACATCATAACAGAGAATACAAAAATATTCATTGAAAATAAACTAGAAAGCTGTAACAATGACACCATATTCATTGCTTCAGGAAGTATGCCTACAGCCAAAAGCTTTATCCTCAAAAATTCAAATATATAGCTAACATATTCTTATAACCTTTCAGTATTACTTTCCTAGTTATGGAAAAACTGAGGATTAGATATTATAATTAGTATAGAAAAAATGTCTTTTAATCCAATTTTGGGCTTTCAAAATCAGATCATATTTTTAGGGAATTGGAAGAATGTTTTCCTGTCATAGGAATGGGAGTTATTGCAAAGTAATCATAGAGTAGCTCCAAAGTAAATGATCAAAAATTTATATATAGATGTATTTATATATATTTATAGTGTATAATACATATTTATGTGTGAATGTATATATATATGAAACTTTTTTCCCTAGCAATTGCTTGAATGTTAGTAGAATGAAAAGGACAAATAAACATGCTAAATGGAGAAGTTAGACATATTTAATCATTTGTTCTGAGCTTTCTTTCCAATGCCATAATGATTCTAAGTTTGAGTGGACATACTTGGTCAGAGGAAATGTTTGTAGATTGGATCAAGAAAAGTAGGCTTGCCCTGGCCTCTCTGGAAAGAAAGATGGTGGCCGCACCGGAGCCTTGTGGACAGCAGGTTTGAGCCGGGGGTGGGGGCGGCAGGGACCTCATGGGAAGGGGGGCGTTCTGGGCCATCCTTCACGCCCGACCAAGGTCACCAGCTGCCCCCCACGAGTGGCTCTCCAGCACGGCCACGGCCCCAGAAGCACAAGGACTTAGCACAGAAAACCAAATGCTTGGAGCAGAAAAGCGAATGGACTATGTGTTAAACCGCGCCAGCATGCCTCCCCGGAGGGGAAAGGGTGTTGCTGCATTCACCCTGGCCTCTCTGGAAAGAAAGATGGCGGCCGCACGGGAGCCTTGTGGACATCAGGTTTGAGCCGGGGGTGGGGGCGGCAGGGACCTTATGGGAAGGGGGGCGATCTGGTTCGTCCTTCACGCCCAACCGAGGTCACCAGCTGCCCCCCACGAACGGCTCTCCAGCACGGCCAAGACTCCAGAGCACAGAAACCAATCTCTTAACTATCTAACTTTTAATAGAAATACTTCCAGGGTCAATAAGTAAAATAGCAGAAATCCAGACATCATTTTATTCTTAAACCCAGCTGTAGAAAGCAAATCATTTCACAACGCTGTTTCAGCATGTCTGATTGGGGGGGTCGTAAACTCTAAACAATAATGGTGCATCTTCTATCGAAACAATGTATCTAGTCAAAGTAGATAGAGTATTAACTAGAACTCATCTGCCTCACAGGAATTGGGAGGGGTGGGAGGTGGGGTTCTATTGGGGTTCGTGGTTAAAAATAAGTATTGGTAAAGGGAAATGTGTTTGATATTTACATGACTGAGACCTAAACCCAAAAGCTCTGTAACTTTTCCCACAGTGATTCAATAAAGAAATAAATTATAAAAAAAAAAGAAAAGTAGGCTTACTTTGATATTCAAGATTTATGGATAATGAATACCATATGAGTCAGATAGATAAATAGATGATAAGTGGTAGAGACATGAATAATATAAATATCAATAAATACAAAAATAATGTGTATATATATTCATATATAGTTATCATTTGCACATATGCATCTATTCATGTACATGTATGAGTGTGTGTGCCAGATATAAAATTCAGAATGTCGCATATGCAAGGCAAAGTGCTCACTGCTGAGCCATCTCCCTGGTCCTCATTGATGTTGTCTTGTTTCTATTGCAAAATTTAAATTTAAATCTAAAATTTTTCTTCCACAAGAATTCATAGTATTAAAAAAATCATTGTGTTCCTTTAATAAAGCAGGTATACGATAATTCACATTTCAGAACACTGCTCTGCTGCTAAGTCACAAATCAAATGCTAATTTTCTCCATCCATAAGAATAAAAGGGTATATGGGAGATATGAAAGTAAAAGATGAATTTAAAATTATCAAAGGAAACCCATATTTTGATAATCAATAATAAAGAAAGGAAGACTGTGTGAATATATATAAATATATATACACTTTTACAGGGAATGTATTTTTCTTATTTTAAGTACATTTACAATACTAGTACCTTAGGTTTATACTAATACATATTTTAAAAAGAGTCCATTATATATATCTAAAACTAAATGATCAATAACTTTGTAAATCACAATTCTTTAATTGTACATTTTAAAATAGTAAAACCAAAAACAGTTCATCTATTTATTTTCACAGGATTTGTATTTGTAGCAATTACGTTAAAATCACATGATACTTTATTTGTTTTTTTTGGGGGGGGGGTTGGTTTTTTTTGTTTGTTTGTTTTTTGGGTCTCACCTGGAGATGCTCAAGGGTAACTCCTGGCTCTGCACTCAGGAATTACTCCTGGCCGTACTCAGGGGACCATATGGAATGCTGGAATTGAATCCGGATTGGTAGCGTGCAAGGCAAATGCCCTACCTGCTGTGCTTTCACTCCAGTCGATACTTTAAAGTTTAGTAGTTTTTAGTTTTCAAAATCTTCCCAAATATATAAAACACTGTGAATCAAATTTTTCATCATTAACAGCGTAGGGACATTTTAGAATCTTGTATAGTTATGTGTTGCGATTTTAAATTTAAGATACATTTTAAGTTTTAGTCCTTGATATTTGTATTAGCCATGATTTAGCAATGAAGAGTTTCAACACTTGAAAATGATTAATTTGTTCAGTTTAGACTTGTAAGTATTTCTGGAAACAATATTTGTTCAAATATACTATGGAAAATTCAACTTTGGATTTACTGGCATCTTTTCCAAGCCCCCACTTCTCTCTTGATTACTTTCTCTCTCTCTCTCTCTCTCTCTCTCTCTCTCTCTCTCTCTCTCTCTCATACACACACACACACACACACACACACACACACACACACTCACACACCCTGTTCCTACCTCTCTTTACATTTCCCTAAATTTCTTTAAAAAATAAAAATTATTTTGCTGTACTAAGAAAAAAAAAAAAGATAAATTCTAGACTATGAAAGTTCTGACCCAGCTGGGAGTACACCAAATACAGGAGTATTTGCTATACTCCCATATATACTGCAGGGCCTTGGGAAAATTGTCAGGTATAACTCAGGTCCTAGGTCACAAGCGATTCCAAATCCTGAAGTCTGAATTCTGAAACAACAACCTAGCACTGTAGCACTGTCCTCCCGTTGTTCATCAAATTTGCTGGAGTGGGCACCAGTAACATCTCACAACAAATTGTAAGACTTGTTATTACTATTTTGGCATATAGACAACAAATTGTGAGACTTGTTACTGTTTTTGGCATATCGACAACAAATTGTGAGACTTATTGTTACTGTTTTTGGCATACCAAATACATCACGGGTAGCTTGCCAGGCTTTGCTGTGGGAGTGAGATACTCTCAGTAGATTGCCAGGCTCTACAAGAGGGGTGGAGAAATAGAACCCAGGATGGCCTTATGCAAGGCAAATGCCCTACCCGCTGCGCTATTGCTCCAGTCCTAGAAATGGCCCTGGGCCCCTAAGCACTGCTTGAGAAAATCTCATTGCTTTGTTTTATTTTGTGGTGGGGGGTCGATCTTTGCATAGGACTTAAGCTTGGTTCTGTGCTCAAGGTACTTCTCTAGAGGTACTCAGAAAAATACATGTGGTGCAGGAGACTGGATCGGGGTCATCCCTGTGCAAGGCAAGCTTTATATCCTATGCACTATTTCTCCCATTCTCAGCCCCCAACCACCCCAAGTTAAAAAAAAAGAAAACTTTTGTAAATTATTTTTCTTTCTAAATAGTACTGTTTCTCTAGTTCAGAACAAATATACTAAACATATATCTTATGTTCAAGCATCCATCACTATGTCAATACTTAATCATTATTATTTCTCTGTCCAACATACACTACCACTTAAGATAGTGGGGAGCAGAGGGGGGCGGTAAATTCAATTTTAACTCTATATTCTGATATTATAAACAGAAGCTGATTCCCAACAGACCAAAAACGGCTAGCTCTTGCTAATATTTTCATAGTGAATTTAGTTTGTGAACTCTGTCACATCCTGAATTCACTATTTGAGTCAAAATAAATGCTTAATGAATGTGATCCCCAAACCACTGAGGTGTGAGATGGTGGGGGCCATATTGGCCCAGTATTCGGGAGAGACAAGCCCTGCTCTGTGCTGGCTTGCCAGGGACCATGAAGTGCTCATGGAACCCTGCCCTTCTCATGCCAAGCATAAACTCCAGCCTGCTTTTTCTTCAGCTTCCAGGGCCATTTTTCTCTATCTTGGGGGAAGGAGTCAGAACAGCATAGCCAGCAGTACTTAACTCCTGACTCTGAGATCTTGGTGCGGTTCCAGGGGCCCTAAGGGGTACCAAAGATCTAATCCAGGTGAGCCATTTATAAGACATGTTCCCTATCTGTTGTACTATCTCTAGCGCCCCCCCAGGACATTTTAATTGTACACACTAGTAAGCAAAATTGGTGTTTATATATCAAGTAAGTTTTCATAAATAATCTCTACCAAAGTATAATTAAATATTGTGCTTACTGAGATTTGATCTAGAAACAGAAAATATTATTAGAAAAAAAGGAGTGAATTAAATTACTTATTTGTCAATTATCTTAATATTTCCTGACAAATTGCCATCTGCTGGAACTGATAAAAAGACTTTCCTTTTCTCTTATAATTTAATTGTGTTGGGGGATTTCATAAATAAATAATTATAAGACAACTGTTATATTTGTCATCCTTAATGAAAAGAGGGACTTTGTTTGGAGAACAAGCATATATTTGCAGACTTTGTATTATATCAGAAAGATTCATAAGGAGTTTGTTCCACTTAGCAAATTTAAAATAGCAAGAGTATCACCAATATTATAATACCAATGATGATGTTCAAAGAATTAGACAAACAGTAAATCATTTGAAAAACTTTGCACTATGTTTTGATCCTTTAATATTAACCGTAAAATAACAAACTAAGAGCTTTGTATAAAATGTGCAATTCACTATCAAAAAATATTCACTTGCAGCTTCCTAAAACTTGAGTGAGGTTGACAAAAATGAATACATGAAATTAAATGGGCAGATATTGCAATAATACAGAGTAACATGAACATTTGAAAAGATTGCATAGGCATACATAAATGATTTTAGTTGTCGGGGGGCACATAACTGGAGGACTACAGAACTTTCTCCAGACTCTGCGCTTAAGGATCACTCTTGATTGAGGGTTGGAGCTATAGCACAGTGTGTAGGGCGTTTGCCTTGCACTGCACACAGTGTACCGGATTCTGTTCCCAGCATCCCTTATGGTCCCCTGAGCACCACCAGGGATAATTCCTGAGTGCAAAGCCAGGAATAACCCCTAAGCATTGCCAGGTGTGACTCAAAAAAGCAAAATAAATAAATAAATAAATAAATAAATAGAATAAAAGATCACTCTTGATTGTATTTGAACCTATGTGATGCTGAGGATTGAACTGAAGTCAGTCTTATACAACTTTGACCCTGCATTATCTCTCCAACCCTTAATAATATTTTAAGTAAAAGAAATTGGTAGTTTATTAAATGTAAGGGTAGTAGAAGGGATTCTAGTTTTCTTCTCTAGGAGACTCAGAATAAAAACTGAATTAGCTGATAAAAGTGTTTAGTTTTAGACTTTATCTGATTGATATCAGGTCAACAAAGCTTCTATATGATTTTGGTAGCAGATATTTTTTTTTTACTGAATAAAATAAAAGCTTCAGCTCATTATGAAGAAGGTAAAATAATCAATGTAATTAATGTAACTTAATAATGATAACAAGAAATAAATTGGCTTTTCAGGCAGATATAAAGATACAAATTGTCACGGTCCTTCTCTTTCCTGAATGAGATTTTATACCGTATAAAAAGTAATGGATACATTATACTGTGTGAAGATATTTAATCTAAGATAAGCATATGATATCCTTAGAGAAAAGCTCTGTTCTGTCATATTAGTTTAAAGGTAAACCATTTAATTTAAATTTCATAGTGGATATTCCATGCAACACATTAAAATTAGTGTTTAGACAGCATGAGGACTTATCTATACCTATAGTTGATTTATTCAAAATTGAAAATTAGCCAAGGCCCAAGTTCTCAAGAATATAAACTTCTTGATAACACTCCATTTCATTATCATCTTGCTTTTACTTGAATGCAGATATGCATACCATTAATAAGTAATTTATATAGATTTTTTAATCTCTCTACTGGACTAGTTAATCCAATTATAAATAATGAAGTAAAGCCTTTAAAATAATATGTTTTGAAAAAGAATTAAGTAACTTGACAGAAGTACTAATGGGTTGAATATGAAATTGCCTTATATTCATTATGATAATTTAAGACTATTTTATTAGTCAGCCATTATTAATCAACTAAAAAGTGAGATTGATCATGTTTGTGGTTATAACTTTACAGACTGATTATAATTTTATATAGGTTATTTTTTCATTGCTTTTGAATGCAGTCACATTTTAAAGTCCTCAATTTTTAGAGGCATTATTAACAGTCAAAGATACCAAACTGTTATAGAAAATATGTTCTCCACTACTGTAAATTAGTTAAAATATTAAAGAGAAAGCTGTATTTGAATAGAGTTGACTATTGCAAAGAAACAGATTTTTTTTAATCAATAGTACTCAAACTTTTTCTGAATAATTGTCTCTTTTTTCCATTTGTCAATACACACGTACACACACACACACACACACAATTTTTCTGTCTAAAAAATGAGAACACTACTAGTTCCATGAAGGAGGACCTTATGTAACAAGTCTTGGCCACCACTTTGTTCCCAGCTTCTAGACTAGTTAGTAGTATTAGGTGCTCAGTTGATTGTCCTTGATTAAGTAAATGGAGGAAGTTCTTGCTTTAAGTACTGGTCCTAATTATCCACTAATGAGACAGAAATTATTACTTTCATATGTAGACAACTCATTTCTATTCTTATTTCTAGGTGTGGAGGAGCACTCATGACAGTGCTCAGGAATCACTCTGGTAGGGCTCAGGGAACCATGTGTGTTGCTCTGGATGAAACCTGGATCAGTGTTATGTGTGGCATAGGATACCATATGTGCTGTACTATGGCTCTGATTCTTAGATAAGTAATAACATAGTCTCTATTGCTAAGCTGTAATATTTTAAGTTCAATTTATACAATGGATTATTTTTCTACCATAAGGGACAACACTCATTAGTGCTTCAGGGTATCAGTACAATTTTCATTGGTACTATATCCACATGGTGCTAGCTTGACGGTGTAGTGAACATTCTCAGGTAAACTCTGGAAGACATCAAGCTATTATCTGGTGGGGTCCAGATATAACCTTGGGCAAAACCAAGGTTAAGATGGAGTTATAAGCATCCACTCAGTGGTGCAGAAAAGACTATAAAGTACAAGGGAAAAAATCAGGGACAGGGCATGATAACTAATGAGTATCCCTCATGCTGTATAGTTTTTGAAGTGTCTTAGTTTTGGACTTGATAAAAATTTTCCTTATCTACAGAAAGATTAATAAGACTATAACATAGATAACCCCAAATAGGGGTTGTATGAATACAGTCTTTTTCCATACGCGATCATGTCATTTAAAAATATTTTTATTTTTGTTGAAGTGAGTAGCTTCATAAAGTATTAAATATGCTTTCTACCTTGATGCTTTAAAAATATTTTCTTTTATATTTTTAAAGCAAATAATGTAACACATACTGCCCTCTGATTTTTTTTTAGATTTGAATTCATTTGTTAAAATTACAGAGTGTATATGTTTGCTTTGGCAGCATATATACTAAAAATTGAGAGTGCTTCATTTGTCTTACTTTTCCATTTGTATGATCTTTTAAAAACAATTCTGTGTCATGATCTAACTTAAATGCATTTCTGCGGCCTGAGATTGAATACGGAGCTTGAGGTGCTTACCTGGTACCTGGTTGATGCTATCTGTATTTGAAGAACCATAGGGAGTGATTCCTTAGCACAGAGCTAGAAGTATCCTGGAGAATTGCTGAGTGTGACACAAAACCAAAGGAAAGAGAAACTGAAAGAATTTCTCCTCTCTTCTTTTACAAAGAACATGATTGTTAATGTGTGAATTATGTTTGTTCAGAAACTTTCCATATTGTTTCATTTTTAACAAAAAATATATGTTTTTAACAGCTGTTTTCAACTATATTATAAATTTTTAAAAAATCAAAATCAGGGCTGTTCTTTATGTTCTTAATGTAGGAATTAGTTTATTAACTTTTACCTGGAAAATTTACCAATGCTAAAGTTCAGCCTAGACCTTAAATATCTCTTTCCCTAGTTAGGTGCTGCCCTCTAAAGATGATTTCAAATTATTTTCAACTGGAATTCAGGTTTTTCAAAATACCACTTTGTTTCTGTACAGGATATTTTCTAATACATATATATATATGAAAGAATATACTTTTGGAAAAATTATATTCAGAAAAATTAGTCCTAATAAATGGGATGTGTGGGGGGACATGGAAATTGGACCACACGGACTGTGAGTTCAGGATTTATTCCTGGTTTTATGGTCGGTGATCACTCTGGGCAGGACTCAGGGCCCATCTGTGGTGTCAGGAATTGAATCCTCATCATTAGAGTGTAGCTTACCACTGTATTATCTCTCTGGCCTTTAGTATTTAAATGATATTTTTGTCAATTCAACGTTATTAAACAAAGGCATGCTTATTCATTTTACATAGTAAGTACACGTCGTACTTTGTGTGAAATCATTGCAGAATTGAACTCATGAACAATAGTGCAATGTATAATATTAAATATATTTTTATTATAAATCTGTTTTCTTATAAATCTGTCTCCTTCTAATGTATCACACACAGAAAATAGTAAACTTTGGAACACTGTAAATCTTTTTTTTCTTTTTGGGTCACACCTGGTTATGTACAGGGGTTACTCCCTGCTCATGCACTCAGGAATTACACCTGGCAGTGCTGGGGGACCATCCGGGATACTGGGAATTGAACCCAGGTTGGCTGCATGCAAAGCAAATGCCCTACCCACTGTGCTATTGCTCCAGCCCTGAAAAACCATAAATCTAAAGATGGCTTTGAAAGAAAGAATTCTGTATGCATAGCTGCTGAGAAAAAAAAAATGTGCTAGTAATCTATTAGTCTTAGTACTTTCTATTGAATGCATTAAGCTATATAACAGTGGTTTTATTAAACCAAGAACATATCTTGGTTATTTTCCCAATTTACATTAACTTGATATAGTCACGTGTAGGTTTGGAGACAGATACAGAAATATTTAATTTCGTTCTTCTCATTATATCCTCAAAAGTTGACAGTGAAAAGAAATATTTGTTTCTTTAAAAAATAAAATTGTAATTTATGTCCACTTTACCAAAAGGAAGTAAAAATCTTTTGTTTCTTGTTTATGCTAAATATACATCTTTAAATATATAGAATATAATTATCAGAATCATCAAGTTCAAATCATTTCATTTGTATATGAACTGATTGTTCTAGATATGTTTTAGTTATACATTCTAAGATAGCCCAATTCTTCTCCTACCTGCAATTCTAAGCTAAGAAACATTTCATTAGAAAAGTAAAGTGTGAGGTTATTTTGCCATTCCATGGAGAAGATTAAATAGCTACTGTATGAAAGCATTAGGGATGAGATTACTTTAGGGTCCAGAAAAGAACCTCAGACAGTTCATAATAGATTGGTTCTAAACCTAAGTAGGCAGGAAACAAAAAACAAACTCAAGACTTATTTAGTTGTGGAACTTGCTGCAAGAAAAGAAAAAGACAGTAATGCTAAATTTTCTAAGGCTTTGCCAAAAGCTTTAGTTGTGGTGATTATAATATCATTGAAAGTTGATCCATTATTTGCTTATTAAATTACTTCAAAAGCAAAATAATAGTGGAAGTGAACTGCTAAAATTATTTGACAAATAATATGTTCTACATTAGTTAGAAATAAGTTGCTATGAATGTTTCAATGCTTATAGAAAGAGTATATGTTTTAGCAGTCATGTTGAATATCTAGCTTTTCTAAAAGAAATATACATACATAACAGTGAAACCTGACAGCATTCATATATCACAGCAAAACTGTATAAGTAATTTTTCCTAAATACATTTATTTTGCATGAATTTCTTTGTTCTAGTGATGTGTTAATAACAAATCAGAGTGAAAATGTTTAATAAATGTTTTCCTCATAAAGTCTAGGTTCTGACAAGGACAAAGACCAATTCAAAAGAAAAAAAAACCCGTCATGTACTAAATGATGATTAAAAACATGGATAAAAAAATAACAAAAGAAAGAATGAAAAGATAGCCAGTTCATAAGAATGTTACAATGATAGCTGATATGGGCAGGGCAGGTCTCACTGCAAAGATTAAATCAAAAACAAAAAATTTTTGAAAATATTTGTTAAGACTATGTCTTCTATTATCTGACATGGATGATAAGATAAATACTAAGAGAGAAGAAAGGAGCAAAGGTTATGCCTACAGAACCTCCCAGGCATAGATTAGCAAGGAGTGTCTTGGGCAATTAAAATCTGAGGCTTTGTAATGATAAACTGAGACATCTTTTTAGGTGTCTTTCCTGAACCCCTTTACCCCAGAGGCAACTGTGAAGCTGTGCTTTGTCCTTCATGTGCAGACACTGGTCTCCATCACAGGAGGTCTCTGGGCTCCTGGGATTGAAACAAGAAACTAGTCTTAACCTGGGAACAGAAGTCAGTCCTGACCTCCACAGGAGCGTTCCAGGAATATTGACTTTTCTTGCAGAAAAGAGTTTCAGGAGGATAAGTGACATTGAAGTTAAACTTTTACATAAATAAATTTACTTAGAGAAATGTGAAAAATGGACTGTTAGAGATACACACACTCATGTCCTAGAGGCAACAGAGGCATGCAGAGTCAGGATGGGGGGAGGGGGTATCTCTTCGTTTTATCTTTAGGGCCTGGAGGGATAGTACAGCTGGTAGGGTACTAATGGTGGTAGCTTGGGGGTGGAGGGAAATGGAGGGAGGAGTGGAGTGGGGCAGGAGGAGGAGGAAGAGAAACATTTTTGGCCTGGATATCTCTCTTTATAAAATTTCATCAGGGTGCTTGGAGAGGCAAGGAAGAGGGGAGGGACACCTTGGGTATTTTGCTCATCCTTTCTTAGTCTTATCAAGATCTTTAGATTCCACTGAAGTTACTTCTTTTCTGAGGGGTTCACTCTTCTCTGTATTCAGTATGCCCTTTTCATTTTTCTTATTCAAAGAGCTCAGTATTCGCATCTCAGTGGGATGGGTTACTCATGCCTTTGGGCTATTTTAGCGTGAATCAATTTTATTTTAGTTTGGTTTAAAAAAATCTCATCATGGGGCCCCACAGTTGCCTACAACAATTTAGATATAAATTTTGAGAAACAAGGAATCAACTACCTTTGTTTTGAATCTTCCTTAAACAGTGCATACACAATACTTGCAAGGATATTTTCTGAGTATGACTTTTAAAAAAAATTCCGTACAGGAGGGAGAAACTGCAGAAACTTATTAAAAGCACTCTAAAATTATGATAAAATTTATGAGATGATAATTGCAAGTATTTGATTGCCACCAATTCCAGATTCAAACACTTTGGGAAAACAATATAGTATAGTCTCAAATTCAGACTTTCTTCCCTGAAGATATTTTTCAGGGAGAAACTTTTAATAATATTGAATATGAAATCTGAAAGCGAAAGATGTCTTTTTGGGGAACAGTAACCAGAAGTGAAATGAAAGTTAGGGACTTTAAAAAGGAAGAGAAACCAGAAGTGAAATGAAAGTTAGGGACTTTAAAAAGGAAGAGAAATGGGTTACAGAACACAAGAGACAGGAAAAATGTAGAATAAGCATTTATAGTAAGAATTATATACAGTAGTAAATATAATACATAATAGTCTATCTCGTTTTCAAATGGAGCTCCTAAAAGCCTTGCAATTTTCTAAGTACTGAAAACAATAAAGGTACCTTTTGTTATGTTACCGAGTGACTTTTAAATTCCAAGGAAATATTTGGTCTGAACCCTTTCTGAAACTTATTTTGGAAACTTCAGTCCTTCTTCCTCAGCCCACATCCGGCGGAGAGAAGTCAGTTAAAGTCAGTCGTAAGAGAAAGCGAGCCTATCTGTAATGTTCAGCAAATTCAGCAACTCAAACAACTACTGAATAATGAAACTCCTAAAACACGCAAAGGTACAGTCTTCAGAGCTTCTCTGCATGTAAACTTGAAATAATTGGGGTTGAACGGTCCCCCAGTAGAATAAAGAGGAGACTGAAAGGGGGAGCTAGAAGTTTAGATTTTCAGAAGTTTATTGTCATCCCTTCAGTACACTGAACTTGCCTCAAGGACCCGAATGCCCCTTCCGAACTGGAGCAGGAACATGGGCCAGGGGCCTGAAGGGATATGGATAATGATGACTCATTGTTGCCTGGACTCCTGCTGTAACCGCTTTTTCTGGCATCTCTGACAGTGCTTGCTTTGCTGGGCTTCCATGAATTTACCTAGCTTAAGGATGTGACTTTGAGGGGCTCAAAGAAATTGGAAAAATGCTTAAGAAAGTGCTCCTGCACCAGGATGAGGCTTTTCCTAATAAAAAAATCTCGATTCTTCTGCTGTGAAGTACTTCTCTTGCCTAGCAGGACAGCCTGACAGCTGGTGCCAATATAGATTCCTACAAATTCAATTCCTCCCCTCCCCCTCCTGTGGTCTTTTGATCGAGACCCCTCAGACCCCACAACAATAGGATTGGGAAGCTCTGTGCCCTCCCCACTTATCTTGCCCTTTAAATCTATTAGTTTCTTATTAATGAGTTAGATCCTTTTCAATGAATGATAGTCTGCCCGCGTTCTATGAGTGATATTAATTAAACCCTAGGAGGTCTTTGGAGCTGTATATCCTGGGCTTTATAGTTATACTGCCAGAAGCACAACCTGGAATCTCTTCTGAAGTCTGAGTTCCAAGAATAGGATCGTTGAAATCCCCACAACCTGAACTGCTGAGTTGCGTGTGAAGTTGGACAAGAGTTTTATAGGATTTAGATGGCAAAGCATCTCCCTGTCTGTACCGTCAGTCAGGTGATCAGATGGGTAAAACTAATTTGTATATTGGGAAAAAAAAAAACAGATCTGGGACCTCAGAGCACAAAGGACTGCCCACTTGTGAGAATAGATCCATCCCAGGAGCCTAAGAATCTTTTGTGATGCAGATTTCCTACTCAAATGTGAAGGAGGATCTCTGAAAGGAAAGGAAGCAAGATTCCTGGAAATGGTAACACAGGGAATGTTAGGACTAGCCTTTCCTGCAAAGTGCTTGCCTTTCCCTGCTGCAGCCTGAATTTGAAAGCTCCCTGAAAAATCCGGTAACAGGAATAATGCCCATCCTGTAGAAAAAGTGTGACTCTTGGGCAGTTGAAGACTGTCATGTGAGTCTGTTGAGACATAAACTCTGCATCATGCAGGTGTTCAAAGTAGATATTCATCAGACCTCAACTTCCTCAGGCACTTCCCGGAATTGGCAAAGTGGGTACAGATGATAGCTAAGTGCACTCACTCCCTTCTCCAGGCTACCCAAAACTTTTTGATGCAGAAACAATGATTGAACGTTTCTGTGTGGTTGCCTTTTAGAGTAGCACTTCCAAGTATATATGTATATTATTTTAAAAGCATTGATGAGGTTGCTGGAAAGATAGTATAGTAGGTAGGGCACACGCCATGCACAAGGTTTCCCATTATTTTATTTTTTCTTACCATTTCCAGATCTCTTTATCCAGAAGGGGAAAGAACCAGGGAACTTCATGAGGAGCCATCTATCTCTCTTCCCCCTACTTAATTCCATTAAGACAAAAATACACACTGGAAAACTGAATTACCGAGCCTTGTTTGAGTTCCAGCAGAGAAAGTGACTGAGTGAAGACAGGCTTCTCAAAAGAGGAATCCCCCTGTGAAACTATACATTCCAGCAGCTGTGAAGAAATAGAAGTGCAGAAGGACAGAGATCTGCAGCTGAATGGCCCCTAGAGGTGTGGGAAAAGAGTCCATTGTAAGCTTCTGAGATATTAGGGTATCATCAGAACCCATTTTTCTCATCTCTGTTTTTACATACACTGAAATGGGAAATAAGACACCGAGAAGTGGAACTTTATGTTGAAGTCAGCACCAAGAGGACATTTATTCTGGTGCCCTAGGCAATTTGGCAGAGGACCATCTTCTTGAGCCCTCAAGAGCCCCCCATCCCAGATATATAAAGCAGAAAGTGTGGGTACCTTGTCTTGTCTGGTGTTAGAGGAAATGCTTTTCTGTTATTATGTTAGCAGCAGGTTTGTAGCCTCTCTTCTTATTGCACTGAGGTCAATTTTTTTCTATAACCCTTTTATTGATAGTTGTTTCTTCATCAAAAATTGATAATGTATTTTATTAAATGAATTTTCTATATCTCAAGATATAAACTTGACATATCTTTCCTTTGACACAATATTGAATGTTCTCGTTCCAGCAATTTTGCAAGTAAAAAATTAAAGGCAATAAAATCAGAAGAGAAGTTAAAATATCACTATTTAAAGACAGTGTGGAAATCTTTCTGGATAACCCAAAAGACTGCAAAACAAAAAAAACAGAAGTATAAACCAATAAAGCAAACTAACAGGCTACAAAATCCACACATCTGTATCTGTATTTCAATATATAAATAACTAAAAGAGAAAAATCTATCATTTATAATTACACACAAAACATTAGAACTTAGAATTCAGTGAAGATGGTAAATATATATTAAAAGTTATTAGTCACTATTAAGAGAAATAGAGGACACGAGAAAATGGAAAATATTATTTAATTATAGATCAGATTAATTAGCATTGCTTAATGACTATTCTACACAAAATGTTGTGTAGGTTTAATGTATCCCCTATTAAAAAATAATGAAATTCAAGTACATGGGACTTACATAATAATGTTAAGGACCTAGAACCTCTCCAGCCAAGACAATTTTGACAGAAATGGAAAAAAAGATATGAAAGATGAGTACATATTGCCTTACTACAACAAGTACATTACCTTAACCTACACAAATAGAGCAGAGTGCAACCAATAGAATAGAAATGAGAATGCAGAAGAAACCCCTCAGATAAATGGATGATTGATTTACAACAAAGGAGCAATGTGAATTTAGAGGAGGGAGGAAGCCTCTTCAACAAATGGTGTTGATTGGACTTCAGTCTTTATGACTTCATCAATACTTGTTTTCTATTCAATGGATGGTCTATAAAAATAATATTTCCTGATTATGTAGAATTTATTCTGCTTTAGATAGGGTAGTTGAATGTGTTAACATACACATACATGTTATACATATACATACAATATACATGTGTTTTTAATTCATTTGAAGCTGTTGTTCCCTATTGAATCTCTGTATAAATGAATAGTACACTGTTGAAAGCAGGTGTTAACATTATCTTCTACTATTATTTTGTTGTCCATAGCTATCTTTTGATCTGTTAAGCTTTGCTTTTCATAGTTTGATTTTCCTTTGTCTGGTGGATATATTCATTTCATTTCATTTCATCATCCTGTTATTCGTCAATTGCATCAAGCAGGCCCCAGTAACGTCTCTTTCATCCTAGCCCTGAGATTATATTCAAGGTTCTTTAGGAGAATGAGACCCATCATTGTTACTGGTATTTGGCATATTGGGTACACCACGGGGAGTTTGCCAGACTCTGCCTTGTGGGCAGGCTACATTGGATAGCTTGCAAGTTTGTCCAAAGTAGGAATGAGATAATAAGATGTCATAAAAAAGATGTCCTGATAAGATGCCGCGGCTGCGCGGTTCCGGGAGCTGGATTTTATAGTCTCTGAGTCTTGGCCGTTGATGGGATTACATGGCGCCAGGGGGGCCAGGTGGTGGGTGTGACCCCCGCCTACTGGAATTTGGAGGATCTGGATGGAGAATGCTCGACTCCAATCAGAGTAGGCTTGGAGATCTCGGCCCCAGAACCCGTGTGGATTTGTCCCTCTGCCAGTACCTTCATGTGTGCGGAGAGTGGTCTCAGCATGGTGGTGGCTGGTCCTGAAGATCTTCGGCTGCGAGTATTAAGTATTAAGTATTAATATTAGTATTAAGTATTAAGTCTTGATGATTGAGCCTCAATAATCATACAATATTTGTCTGCATGTCTTGCTATTTTGTTTTTGGCTTATCTATTTAGATGTCTACTTTTATCAAATGTAAACAACGTTATGTCTGACATTTTTCTACTGTTTGCCTGTTTGGTTGCTTTTCAGCCTTATGCTTTGAGCCAATTTTATATTCAAAGTTCGAGTGGATCTCCTTTAAAGTGTAAGAAGTTGGATTTTTTTTTATTTTTGCTAATACACCTGACCCCTTCTTTAGGTTGGAGAAATCGGTTTTTGTCAGTTGATATTAAATAATGCATCCTATCTATATTTTTCGGTATGAATTCTGCATGGTATTTCATTGTGACTCTGTTATAATAGTCTCTTAATTTCTTCCTTTATAATTTATATGAACCTTTTGTGTAATGATGGGGCTCCATTGTTTTTTCTTGTTTGTTTCTTCTTTTCATTTTTAGATTCCCCTAAGGCTGAAGTATAACATTTATAGCTCCATTCTCAAATTAAAACTATGTGAATTTTGAGTCCTTATTATTACTTTCCTTTCTCATTTGGGAGGGCTTTTCCCCTAACCTGATTCTAAGGGTTGCTGAGACCACTTCTTAAAGAAATTGACCTATTGGACTGGGCTTTTCAATGAGAAAGCATAATGAAGTGGCACTTCCTTTTCTTCTGTGGTGCCTAGAACAAGACAGCCAGACAATTGTGGAGGTGTTTTAGACCCTCCATGGGTATCCAAGGGGCCCATATGTTATTTGAGTTCATAATCAGGTCCTGGTACCTACAAAGCATGTGCCTCTAACCAATGAAAAATTTCCCTGAACTCTAGCCATTCTCTATTCAATTTTTAATAATGCTACTTTCAAGAAGTTCCTTAGTTATTTATTAAAAAGTTAGTTTATGGGGGTATGGTGCCACAAGCAGGTCAATCTGTACCTGTGAGGCGAGTGCATCAGCAGCCTCATGGCGCCTTCAGACTTCCAGATACCCCAAAATTGCTGCTGTGCCTTTGGCCAGACCCCAAAAACTTGGGGCAAAGTTTACCAAGAAAGTAAATGGCCAAAAGTTAGGTATGTGGGAAACACATCGACAAATCACCTCTGGCTCAGCTATATAATTGAAGGCAAGGCCTCTTTGGTTCCTGATTGAACTGCTTAATGGACATGATCCCAGAGACTCAGAAACGAATCTCGGAACCCAGTTGCTTTAGGTAGAAATGCGTCTGGTCTCTGCAGTAGGCTACCGGTGTTGGACCAACCCAGGTTAGAATAGGTTTCGTGCCTTGGCCTGTTCCCCCTGGCGGCCCAGTGGACGCCATCCATCTGAGGCCACTGGATAGTCATATTTGGGCCCCCAGTGACGAGACACACAGGGCCTCACAGGCTGGGGGTGGAGCCAGGCTTGTCCTCCCCACCCCAATGAGACCCCAAGTCATCACCCACGAATGGCCTCTCTGGCTCCTGATCAAGCTGCTTAACGGCCATGATCCCAGAGACTCAGAAACAAATCTCAAAACCCAGTGGCTTTTGGCAGAAATCCCTCCAGACTCCACAGTACATTACTGTCGCCGGGCCACCCCAGGGGGGAATGGGTGCTGTCCCTCCGCCTGCTCCCACTTGGCGACTTGGTGGCTGTCATCCTCCAGAGGCAATTGGACAGTCAGGCTTGCACCTGCAGTGACGAAACTTGTTGGGCCTCATGGGATGGGGGGTGGGGGAGCCAGGCCTGTCCTCCCCACCCCAACGAGACCCCAAGTCATCGCCCATGAACGGCCTCTCTGGTTCCTCATCAAGCTGCTCAACGACCATGATCCCAGAGACTCAGGAGCAGATCGCTAAACCCAGTGGCTTTTGGCAGAAATCCCTTCAGATTTAAGTGTTAAAATTTCGGAATTTCAAAACCACACTGCAGCCACACGACATCATATGTTATTCATAACCAGCAATAGAACACAAATTGTCTATTGTTGCCTTTTCAGCAGATCTGAGTGTTGGGGTAAAATCTCAAATAATAGTGAGTCTGGTATCGAAATACTGAATGTGATCAAAGTAGAGAGAGAGTAATGTGGAAATCATCTGCCCCACAGGCAGAGGGAGGGTGTGGGATGGGGGTATACTGGGATTTTTGGTGGTGGAGAATGGGTACTGGTGAAGGTACAGGTGCTTCATTGTATGACTGAGACTTAGACCTAAAAGCTTTGTAACTGCTCTCACGGTGATTCAATAAATAAAATTATAAAAAATGGAAAAAAAAGTAAGGTGGAGTTCACGCACAATTCAATCAGCTAATCAGTGGCTGAATAAATAGCAGTACTCCTACAAAAAAAAAAGTTAGTTTAGTGACAATGCATTCCCATAACATTTTTATCTAAAAGATCTTATTAGATCTTTATTTATTCTTCAAATACTAGTGTTAGATCCATCTAGAATATTTGTCACTTGGCATTCAATATTCTGCATATTTGCTCTCACTTCTTTCTGGTCTGTGGAACTTTAAAAAAATTCAGCTAATTGTCATATGAAGTTTTCTTTAAAAAACAAACAATGTTTTAGTTGTTTGTTTCAAATTGCAGGTTGAGGAGTTCTCTTGATATTCTTTTCTATGTCATTAGTTTCTCAGTGTACTTTGTTAGGACCTCTTTGAACTTCCTGTATTTGGCTATTTCACTCTTTTCTTAGCTACAGGATATTAGAAGCTTTGCTTCACTATATAAGAATGCTGCTGTTTTTCCTACCTCTCTCTAGAACCTCTGTATTGTGATATTGATACTTGGTATTGTCCCTCTTCTATAATCGTCATTGTTTTTAATTATTTCTTTGTTTTTTGCTAATATTTTGGATTGTTTTTCATTTTTTAAATTAATTAATTAATTTATTTTGAATACCCATTCCTCCACCAGTGACCATTTCCCACCACCATGGATTCCAGTATCCCTCCCACCCCCAACCCCCCCTCATCCCACCCTGCCTCTGTGGCAGGGCATTTCCTTTTGTTCTCTCTCTTCTATTGGATGTTGTGGTCTGTATAAGAGTTAAGCCTGATTTTCAGGGAGAAACGTTGGATGATTTACTTTCCATTGATCACTTTGTATATAGGGAGATGTGGTGTGGCCGCATATGCGGCCGCGCAGTTTGGAGTAAATGTCCTGGTTCCCGCATACTCGAGCTATGCGTGTAGAGGCTCATGGTCACGGGGTTCCATCTGGAGGAGGCGGGATGTGGCACCTACCCCATCTGGGACTTCCCGGTGATCTCGGCTCTCTTTGGGACCTGGTGCATTCTTCAGGAGCTGAGAGACACCCAGCGGCCTTTCTTCTCTGCACTTGTGTGCTGTAAAGATGGTGCTGCGGGGTGGGTTGTCTGTTTACTTCATTTTTATATTTGCACCTAGTGAATTATTTTTTGTCTTCTATTCTTCTGTTGAGTCCTTCTTTTTTTATGTTTTAATTGAGCTATTGCGTTCATAGCTTGACAATTTCTGTTTGGAATTGTTTCAATGTTTTAATACTTTGTCAAATTAAATTCTCTTCTATTGATTTCCTTATCTCAGTGAGCATCTTTATTCCCATTGTTTTTAAATATTCTGCAGGTAGCTTGCTTAACTTTGTTCTATTTGTAGTTTATTCCAGTTGACTTTCTCAATCCATCAATGCGGATAAATTCTTCTGTTTCCTTGTTTTAATATTTTATACCACAGTAAAATACCTTAGACTGTAAACAATTTATTTCCCAAATGTTTAGTAATAAAACGTAAAATTATAATAAATTAAATATAAAGCTAAGTAAACATGACAACTCTTTTTTAAAACTAATGTTAAATGGTCACAACTGTCTCAGAGGCATTTTAAAAAATGTTGTGGAATATAAATAACACTTGTATTGCACATGAATAGCTGTGCTTGATGGATTCAGTCTGTCTTTATAAGATACAGTTGGAAGGTCTAAAGATGATAGCTGACTCCAGAAAATTCACAGATGGTTCCTTCTGCCCTTCAGAGAGTGAAGAAAGGGATTAACATGTTTCTAAGATGGCCATACAAGCTTCTCAACATGAGCAGTCAACTTCAGATAAAACATAAGCTGATGAAATATTTAATTCCATTAGAAAGTGCTTCTATCTGTAAGTGTCTTGCTATTTTCACTTCTTAATCATGTTGGTAAATATATGCTACTAATCTGCTTATTCTTCACATATTAAAAAGGATAAACTGTCACTTAATTATGACACTCTTGTATATTAGAAAACTTTTTAAAGTAGCTCCTGATTCAAAAGAACGGCTGGTGACATAAGAATATTTTATCATAATACTTTTAAACATAATAAGCAATTAATTTCTCCTTCATACTCCTTTGCCTTCAGAGATAAAAGAATTAACAGCCATGAAAATATTCATAGATAGTACATGATGAGAGAACAAATGAGTCTAGTACAATAGACAAAATAAAATGTAAGTGATCCAATTGTCTATTTTATTGCAGGTTTGATGTAAGTACTAGAATAGATAACCTGTATAATTTAATAATTATTCAAATAGTAAATAAAATGAAATGAATCCATAAACATATCTTAATATTGTTGTTACTAAAATTATAATATGTATTGCACATATAAAAAATATTTTAAGGGTTGCAGAAAGTCTACAGGGATTGAAGCATGTGCCTTGAATGTGAATGGAACTGGTTCAGTCCCAAGCAACACATGGCTGTGGATGGACATTGGGGTGGCTCAAATAATTTCTGGCACAGCAGTGTGAGAGCAACATCATATCTTCGAGATCCTGCATTAAGCCACGATCAGTTGATCAAAATTTTCCAAAGAAGGACCTGGGCCTCCTGAACACCAGTTAGAAGGTCTCTTGTTGTCTCATTACAAAAAATAAATATGATTTTTTTTCCTAGTAGAATTCCCTTAGATGTTATTACTCATTTAAATTTAAGACAAGGCACATAGAGAGATTATACTCAAGAATTAAAGCAAAATTTCACAATTCATGGAAATGCAATGAGATATATTTTTAAGCGATATTAGATAGTTTAAATTAAATTGTTGTTTGTGAAATTGTTTAGCAAGCAGAGAAAGGCTGGTCTAGAAGGGACATAGTGAAAGAGATGGAGGCCTTCAGGCAATTCAGTAGTATGTTAGTGCAGTGACTTTGTATTTCCAAAACTGACATGTTAACAACTATAGTAACCCATGTTGCCACAATAAAAATAAAATTTAATTTAAAATGTATAAAGTATTTTGAGGATAAAATATACAATTTTAGAAGTGTATCAATCATTTAAGTTATTTTAAGGAGTAGACTTTTTCATGTTAGATTAAATTAAATTTGCAATGTATTGAATTACATTCATTTAATATTTTTAAAAACTGATTCTTTGTGAAATGGAAATTTCATTATATTTTACTTTCCAAGTAGAAATTAATCAAATGTAAAATCTAAAAGTTAGACTTTATACTTGTCTTTTTTTTTTGGATGGGTCTTATCTGTTGCAGTGGAGTAAGAACTGTCCTAAAGTGTTTAATTAGTAAGTTTTGACAACTAACCTATTGACTCTATGAGCCAATAGAGACTAGAGTCTTTCATTTCACCTTCTTAAAGACATCACTCCATAAGTCTTTTACTGTACTGTTATAAATCTATTTAGTGCCATAAACCTAAAAACATCTTCATTACATATATTAATAAAGTAAATTATATGTAATTCTAATGCTATCTCTATCCATATTAATCTTCATGGAATTGCAAAACCATACTTCAATATGCTATAAGAATTTGCATCTCAGTAATTTTTAGTTAGAAATTATTTTCAAGTTTTGTACCTCATTATTGATGTTGTTATCTGTCTACAATTATTAAGAGAGCAGTCTCTTTTTTTTCTACAAAGTCCAAGAAGTAGACAATTTTATTTTTAGTAATTTATCTTTGGCAAACCCAAAATGTCCCCAAATATTCCATCAATTAAGTTGATTTTAAAGTGCCTCAAGACTGCTGATACCTACACAATTTTTCTTTGTTTTGTTCTTTGAAAAACCCAGAAATCACTAGGGAATGATTTACAATGGATTACAAACATGAATATTTCAGTACTCTAAAGATTCTTCCTCAGCATTTACAGAGTATAAGAAAAAGTGCTATTTAAGCCATAATAAAAGAAAACATGTAGAAAGTATAGGTATTTTCAAACTGATGCCAACCAGTAGCCAGTGATCATCTTAATAAAGAATTAGTATAATAATATAAGGGCATACAATAAAAACTAAAATAAATCTCAGAGTTCTTTTAAATAAACATAAAAGAGCATTTTGTGTCTTTTTGGCAATTTTACAGATGGGAAGATCACACAACAAACTGAAGAACAGCAAGAACCATTGCATTTTTGTTTTATTGTTCAACTTTTCTCACATATTCATGTCTTTTATGTACACTGATGGATTTTAGTTTGGAAAATTGATGGACATTCAAAAATGCTAATTAATTTCTTTCCTAACTAAAACTATAAAGAGAAAAGTACCGGGGGCTCAAAATCAAAAATAAAATACTTGAGAATCCTGATAGTCACTTGTCTTCTTATTTTTCTCTATGACTACAGACCAACAACTGGACAAACTATTAAACTCTTAAAAAAATTCATAAGGATTTAAAATGCACTGAATAATAAAATTAATAGTTATTTACAAGTAACACTATAGTAAAATAATAAGCCACATTAAAAGGTTTTTAGATAGTATATGCTTAAAGAGATCTATTAAATAACATAGGAAAAAATCAAGCACAAAATAAAATATCTTAAATAGCATCATAATAGACACAGGAGATGCTTAGAATGCAATAATTATTCAAATGAATAACTTTGCCTAAAATAAAAATGAATTTTTTTCCTGATCATACTGATCATAGTAAATATAAAACTTGTGTGTGTATGTGTGTGTGTTGCTCAGGGGTTACTCCTGGCTCTGCACTCAGGAATTACTTTTGGTGGTGCTCAGGGCACCATATGGGATGCTGAGAATCAAACTCAGGTCAGCCTCATGCAAGGCAAACGCCCTATTCACTGTGCTATTGTTCCAGCCCCAATATATAACTTTTTAAAATAATCAAGTTTAAAAAGAAATGAGTAAGTGAGTTTGAACGTTATCTAGCACAAAATGAAGTTGGTTTTATTAGCTAGAGAAGGTCTTATTAATAAATTATCAATTCACCTAATCAACAACAGTGAAAACGTGTGTGTGAGAGAGAAAGAGAATCTGTTTCAAATGTAGTACTGTAGATTATTGATTTCACAATAACTCACAATAAATCATTCACTTTTTTTAAAGGAGAGATAGATCTAAGACTGGGGAAGTATTGCGTTGAAGAAATTCACTATAGAATAAGTTAAGGAACGGGATTCGCCCTAACCATGCTGTGGGACCCTGTGCAAAGCTGCTTCATTCTGGGCACCCCGGAGGGGGTGGGTGAGGCTCCTCTCTGGTCCAAAGGACCCAGCCCCGGCAGCCAAAAACCCTCAGAATTCAACAGCTGCCATGCTCACGTCCACTCTCCACACGCTCCAATGAGCCTCGCCCATGAAGGAATCTACTCCAGGACCTCTCATACTTTACACTACTGATATACCAAAAGTAGCACACCACTTTGATGGGGTTTAAAGTAGAAGAAAGCCAGTCTTAGGGAGAAATATATTTATACAGATATAAATATAAGCCTACAAGCCTCAACCTTTAACAACATGTTAATAACCTGTTACAGAAGAACTTAATGGCTCCTAGGTGAAATTCAACAATCTTCCTACACTTTGCTCTAAGAAACTTTTTTTTTGTCTCAATGCTAGTGGATTATTAATAAAAAGTAGTACAAAATTAATTATTTTGGTTCTGTTTTAGAAACAGGTTCGGGGTACGGGATCGAAATATGGTGGTGAAATGTGTAATGGTAGTGATATTGGTGTTTGAATATTAAATGTAACCAAATACTGTGAATAACTTTATAAGAATAAATTAAATCAAATATTAAAAGGGTAAATGATGATGAAAGAAATTTTTAAGAAATAACTCTTTATATAGACTTCCATGCTGACATATCCATGCATAGAAAACCTAAATTAAGACTAATGAAAAAAGTATAATTATGTATTTACAATACCAGATAGAATACAGAAATTTGTAGTGTAGAAAATGAAGACTTATCTGTAAGGTAGAGAAGGTCTCTCATATCTCATATACCTTTAGATCCCAAGCTCTAATAGAGAAAAACTGTTGACTTATTACTTAACATATTTGAACATAATAATAATAATAATAATATGAATCAAGATAATAACTAAAAAAATTGGCAAGACCTAATTATGACAATCAAGTAGATTAATTCTATCCCAGCCCCAATAATCAGGTTTAAGAAGTTGCAGATTATTAAAAAATGTTAAGAATATCACAATATTGAGATTCCCACAAATAAGCAAGAAAATACAGCCCATAGAAGAAATAGTTATTTCTGATACAAAGGCTATCAAAAGGTTACAACAAATATGACAAAATGAAAAATAAAAATATGATGATTATACATTGAGACATATTAGAGATAAATAATAAACATTACCTTAAGACCAAACATGATAGCCTCTCAGTATCGGTATTTCAAAAAATAATGCCACAAAGTAGAGAGAGAGTATGGGGAAATTGTCTGCCATAGAGGCAGAGGGAGGTTGGTCCTGGGGGGCAGGGATACGGGGGACATTGTCAGTGGAAAATGTGCACTGGTGAAAGGATGATTGTTAGGTCATTGTATGACTGAAACTCAAACATGAAAACTTTGCAATTGTGTCTCACAGTGATTCAATAAAAAAACACGTAAATAAATATTACCTTAAACAAACATATATTAGACATAAATCAAGAAAACTAATAAAAGGGAATAGAATTTTAAATTAAAAATATAATAGCTTATAAAATTTCATTTTTTTAAATAGGAAAGTATTGTACTCTTATGGTAATGGGGTAATTCAATTAAGAAAAAGATCTATGTAAAAAATAGCTAATGAGAACAAAAGGTTAAAAACTAAGCATAGTTTGAGACTGATAGTATACAACATAAAATGAGATTGTCTGATGCTTATATAACCGAGTTGTCAAAAAGAAGAGGTAAGAGAGACTAAAGTAGAGGCTAAAACAAATAACATGGAAACTTGTAAGTTGAAGATAGCCACCATAAAATTTAGAAAGCTCAGGAAACTCAAGTGGAATAAATACAAGCATGTCCTTGTGATGTTTAATTTTATGTTGTAAAATTGACGAGTCTAAAAATTTCCCTGATAGCAGGTAAAATATTTCTGAAAGTGAGAGTGTTTCCAGAACAAGTAGCATTTTAATTAGTCTAAAGAATGAAGTAGATTGCCTTCCTTAAAGAAAGCTTAAAGCAAATAAATCAGTTAGAGAAAAAGCACGTCTGTTATCTCTTTGAAAGTTTAAAACACACATCTTAAATCTTCTGTCTTCAGAGGTTGGAACTTCTATTTCTGGTTCTGGTTTTGCTTCGGATTGTCACTTACAGTATTGTATCTTCTGGTTCAATGGGTTTGGACTGGAAGTATATACCAATGGTTTTCTACAATTTTTTTTCATACATTTCTATTTCTTTGAAAAGTGTGGTTTTCAAACGCTGCTGACATTAGGTGAATATTCAATGTCAACCCGCATCCAAATCATCAAATAAAACAATTTAGATCTTTGTTTCTCATTCAGTGAAAATTGAATTCTCTGTAGATTAGTTGTGATCATTCTGTGATTTCATAGCTAAATACAAAGGATTAAAGACAATTTTTGATACAAGTTCATGTCAATCTAAAACTCAATGAAATTTATATCTTTCCTAAAATAAAAATGATTAGTTTACTTTCGCTGAAGATAATGTAAGTGATGACATTATACAGGCAGGAGAGTAATAGAAATATGTGCATCTGTGATCAAAACTAGAAAGTTCAGAACACCATCTTGCCAACTTAATAAGAAGTTTTAATTAAATATAAATAAAATCTGTCACTGTCACTGTCCTCCCGTTGTTCATCGATTTGCTTGAGTGGGCCTAGTAATGTCTCCATTGTGACAACTGTTACTGTGTTTGGCATATTGGCATATGGAATACGTCATGGGTAGCTTGCCAAGCTCTCTGAGAGGGGCAGAGGAATCGAACTCGGGTCATCCATGTTGGCCGCTTGCAAGGCAAATGCCCTTCCTGCTGTGCTATCGCTCCAGCCCATAAATAAAATATGTTAGAAATTATTTTCAGGCTACTTTAACGTTATTATATAGAAATAAATTTAAATATCTTCAAATAAGTCCTTAGGTCTATTTTTTTTGTAGACTCAATAAATAGCTATCTTGGATTATGAAGGAATAACATAAGATTAAAACAAAAGAGAAAAACCCATAAGAGTTTGAGACATGCATCCATATGTAAGCATATATGTGTATATATATACAGAATTTCATATTTTTATATATTCTTTACAAGAATGTAGTAGTTCCACTTAAGTGTTTAGAAGATTAGCTAACAGTTTCAATTCTGCAGTACAATGATTCAAATTTAAATCACTTGAAAAAATTTTAATCTAGAAAAAATTTTAATCAAGGGTAATTTGTTCTATGATGTAGACTTGTACAATGTATTTTGTAACATACGCAACATCTTCAAAAGGCAGGTGTTTGTTCCCGCGTACATGTGTGTGTGTTTGTGTGTGTGTGTGTGTGTGTGTGTGTGTGTGTGTAGAGGTGGATGAATAGGAGAGCAAATAATTCTAAGGAATTAGCATTTGTATAACCATGAAAGGCAAATCCCTAGTTTGATTTCTAATGAAATTTAACTCAGTCCTCTTATAATCTTTCTTATTCACACCTGTCTTGAGAAGCTTCATATAAACTGTGATGCCAATAAAAAGCATTCATTTAAATCTTGGGTGTTCTGACACAAACAGAAACCTTGCTAATACCAAAACAACATTTCTATATAAATATTACTGTGTATAAATTCTCAAGTCTTGCATCATCTGTTCCTGGAATTGTTTTAATTAGAACCCAATGCCTCTTTATTGTAGCCTTAATTGTTTCTGCATCACGATTGGATGTACAGAATGATCTTCAGACACAGTTACATGATTATGTAAAAATACCAACTCCAGAAAGCCAGAGGTGTAGTATAATGGGTAGGGCACTTTCCTCGTACTTGCCTGTGTTCTATCCCCAACATTGCATAGGGTCCCACGACTCATGCCAGGAGTGTTCCCTCAGTGCAGAGCCAGGAGTAAGCCTGAGGATTGTCAAGTGTGCTCTTCTCCCCTCCCCTCCCAAGAAAGATCACATATTTAAATAAATAAATTTCATCTGCCTTAACTTTCTCAGAGAAATTCAACAACCAATCCATCCAAATCATTTGACACTCATTATTTAACCTTTCAACATTGTTTACAGAGAATCCTTGAAAGATTTAGTTACTAACAACATTCATTAGAAAAACACAATGCATGAATATTTAGGAAGAAAATAATATATTGGCTGGAGCGATAGCACAGCGGGTAGGGCGTTCGCCTTACAAGCGGCCAACATGGCCGACCCGAGTTCGATTCCTCCGCCCCTCTCGGAGAGCCCGGCAAGCTACCGAGAGTATTCGATATGCCAGACACAGTAACAGCAAAGTCTCCAATGGAGACGTTACTGGGCCCGCTCGAGCAAATCGACGATCAATGGGAGGGCCTTTACCTTTTTACCTTTACCTTTCTGAATATTTTATGCAGAAAGTCATAATGCAAATGCCCTATTTTATTTAAATCACCACTTTCATTTATTCCACCATTATTTTATTCAATAAATACTCATATAACAATAGGTGCTTTGAGTCTATGTTAGCTAGGCTGGCCATTGTGCATATCATTTTTTCTGCTCAGGGCATACGAATCTCTGTTCAGAATCCTCTCCTCACAGAGCTTGGGGATCACATGTGAATCTAGCTTAGCCACTTGGAAGGCCAGTGTGTTTGTCCTGTATTATTACATTGGCCCATTCATCTTAAGTTTTTAGAATTGTAGGATTATATCAGGACATATATAAAATTGGTTTTATGTTTCTCTTTTGGGCTGGAGTGATAGCACAGCGGGTAGGGCATTTGCCTTGCATGCAGCCGCTGGTGTTCGATTCTTCCGCCCCTCTTGGAGAGCCCCGTAGGCTATCTAGAGTATGCCGCCCACATGGCAGAGCCTGGCGAGCTCCCTGTGGAGTATTTGATATGCCAAAAACAATAACAGCAAGTCTCACAATGGAGACGTTACTGGTGCTCACTCAAGCAAATCAATGAACAGGAGGACACTGATATGATTCTCTTTTAAATGCATCTTAATGTGATATATTTATGGCTTGATGAGAAATATTATATTCCTATTTTTTATTTAAAGTTTCTTTTAATGTCCCTCTTGAATTGACTCATAAAGACAATTCTTCCAAATAATTGATTAAGAAATAAACTATTTCCAATAAGAATGTAAGTGATATTTATTGTATCTTAAACAAGATACACTATTATAATTATAGACTTCAGTTACCACACTCTATTCTTAGGCTTAAATATAGGTTTATATATGTTATTCAGTTTAGTCAGGTATTTAGCTTTTTTGGATTTACAGTTCATGATTCAAAACACAAAAGAATGAAAAAAAACAAACTAAAATATATTTTAATTTATAATTATTATTTAAAGTTACATAATATGTAAAAATGCCCAGGGATTTATCTGATATAAATGAACTGAATAGACAAAGAAGTTTTTACAACCCCTGTTTTCACATATGGTTATTTATTTTAAAGGGTATTGTATTCTATTTTTATTATTTATTTTATAGTCTTGTGTTTACACCTGAACTTAGTTTTAGATCAGAGGGCTTAGTTCTTTTATTCTTGTTAATTTATTGATATTTATCATATTATCACCCACAATAAAACATTATAATCAATTCACCTACTTCAGATTAATATGGAAATCATGAATGAATTTTAGCTAGAAATGACATTTTCAATGTTAATTTCAGAAACATGATATGATTTAAATTAATCCAGATAGTCCTTTCTGTCCTTTAATAACGTTTTCTGGTTACATTTAATACCTATTGCACTTTTCTAATCAATTTTTCTGACACATTCCAAATAAGGTATGTCTATCTATCTTAGATTTAAATGTCACATCTTCTATTTAGATTAGAGATTTCCAAATCACTCTCTTAATTACGTGTAGAGAGTATTATTTCCTCTGAGTATATTAAATAATTAAATACCTTGTAACACGCTGATTTGTTAGGGTCTCAGTTCTGCATATATTTTCACACTTTTCAGTGAAAGGGCTACCTTTTACAGCTTTGTTCAATTTTAACTTTAATCCAGATTTTTCCTACTTATCTGAAGGAAAAATAATTCCACATCTGTCAATGCTTCACTGCCATTCTACATGTGATGGATTACTCATAGATGTCTAAGAGTCACATGCAGAGTTTTCTCCCCTGATATGCTTCGAGGAATCTGAAGAGTTATTAATGGCTCTTAAAGAAAGGTTTGAATTGACTAAATTAACTTATAGAATTTCAGAAGGAACTAAACTACAGAATCTCCCTAAAAGAACAAGACAAACTCTTGGCCTTGTACTAGAAACTGAAATGTTCAACGGGTTGGGGATGGGTGCCAGGAGTGAATGAGGCCAATGAAGTGGAAAAAAGTAATATAATAACAATGGTGGAGGATGTTGTGCACTTAGTGAAGTGCAATAACTAAATTAAAAGGTAAAGGTAAAGGCCCTCCTGTTGATCGTCGATTTGCTCGAGTGGGCCCAGTAACGTCTCCACTGGAGACTTTGTTGTTACTGTGTCTGGCATATCGAATACTCTCGGTAGCTTGCCGGGCTCTCCAAGAGGGGCGGAGAAATCGAACTCGGGTCGGCCATGTTGGCCGCTTGTAAGGCAAACGCCCTACCCGCTGTGCTATCGCTCCAGTCCTATATATAAATTTAGCCCTATAACTAAATTATAGATGTAAATATTAACACTATTGTAAACATACTACCTAAGCTACAATAATACATAAAAAGTAAATGCACCCTTTACTGTATAAGTAAATCTCATTAGAAAAATCAGAAATCAAATATTCATTAGAAGATAATCTGTACAATCTTCTGTTTAGAAGTTTTAGATACTTTAATATTGGGCTGGAACGATAGCACAGCGGGTAGGGCATTTGCCTTGCTAGAGACCAACCTGGGTTCGATTCCTCTGCCCCTCTTAGGGAGCCTAGCAATATACTGAGAGTATCCCGCTCCCATGGCAAAGCCTGGAAGGCTACCCGTGATGTATTCGATACGCCAAACACAGTAACAAATCTCACAATGTTACTTGGCCCGCTCAAGCAAATCGATGAACAACAGGAGACAGTGACAGTTGAATAGCTATTGTCATCATAAGCATGATTAATTCCATATTAATTAAATTAACAATAAGGGCTGGAGCAATAGCACATCGGGTAAGGCATTTTCCTTGCATGCGGCTGGCCCAGGTTTGATTCCCGGCATTCCATATGGTCCCCTGAGCACCACCAGGAGTGATTTCTGAGTGCAAAGCCAGGTGTAAATGCTGAGCATCGCAGGGTGTGACCCAAAAAGAAAAAAATTAAATTAACAATAGGAATAAGTTGTTATTGTTTGCTTTGTTCTACAATAACATTCCTCAGTGCTTAGTGCTCAGGTGTAACTCCCAGTAGTATTTGGTGGACTATATAGAGCTGGGAAGAGAATCCAGGCCTCTAGCCTGGAAAATATTTGTAGTGCTTTTGAGTTTATTCCCTGGAGACTGAATGTTTTCTTTTTTTATATGATTCTTATATGAGAAGATTAACAAATTTAATAATATCTTTACATTTTAAATATCAATATTTGATAATTACTGTTCCAGGAGCTGAGTGTGATAATCTCTGGATCCTGGCCGTTGTTGGAGTTACACGGCAGTTGGTGGGTGTAACTGTCTAGTTACTGGCAGGTCCAGTCCCAAACTGTGCAGGCTTGGAGATCTCAGCCCCGCGACATCTTATCATCTCATTCCTAATTTGGTCAAACTGGCAGGCTACCAAATGTAACATGCCCACACGGCAGAGTCTGGCAAACTCCCCGTGGTATACCCAATATGCCAAATACCAGTAACAATGATGGGTCTCATTCTCCTAACCCTGAAAAAGCCTTGAATATGGCACTTTAAAAAAAAAATCTCAGGGCTAGGACGAAGAAGACGTTACTGGCACCTGCTCGAGGCAATCGACGAACAACAGGGTGGTTGTGATCGTGATCGTGATAATTACTGTAGCAAACAGTGGCATTGCATTTCTCCTGAAAAACACAAGTTGTAGCTAAATGCCATCCATTTCCTTTTTCAGATTGTTTTCTGGATTGATGTTTAATAGCAAAATCACTTGATCACTTGACTTCCCGTTAATCATTGATTTGCTCGAGCAGGCACCAGTAATGTCTCCATTTGTCCCTGTCACGTGCTAGTGTAGCCCAATGGCATCTGTTCGTTCTAGGAACATGAAGAGCCTCAAACCGATAGTTCATGGTCTTGATGAAGAAGTCTGACCATCTGGTAGGTGGGTGGCCACACGGTCTTTTGACATCCCATGGAATCCAGTTGGTAATGGCTCTAGTACAGCGGTCATCTCTAAATCTCATTACGTGACCAACCCATCTGATTTTTTGATGCCTTGGCAAACGAGACAGCATTCCTAATTCTTGATCGTCGATGGAGGTTGAAACTCCGGATTCTTTCTCTCATTTGAGTGAAACGTGATATTCCAAGCATAGCTCTTTCAATTCCTCTTTGGGAGACCCGAATAGCATTCTCATCCTATTTGCGTTGGGCCCAGGTCTCTGAGGTGTATGTTAATGCAGGAAGAACGGTGGAATCAAAGAGATGTGCCAGGAGCCAGAGGTTCTTCATCCTCTTGGCTATTTCTTCGACGCTCTTGAAAGTGTTCCAAGCTGCTCTTTCCCTCCTGCGCAGCAAAATCATGCTTTCGAATTTTCTGTGCTTAACACCCACTAGACATTTCTCCTTAAGATCACATCTTATAATGGTATATGAATTTGTAAATGCATGCAGAATGTAGCAGCTTCTTTTTTTGTGTGTTATATAAGCTAGAATTTTATATTTAATTTTGTAATATTCAAACATTTATTTTTAAAATTAATTGAAAGAAACTACTGCTTAACTCTTATCAGGGACTAACATTAAAATATGTATTATATATGTAAACATATATATATATTTCCCAAATCTTATGAAGGAAAGAAAAATAATGCTCCAAATATTATAAAATAGCACTGTAGCACTGTCCTCCCATTGTTCATCGATTTGCTCAAGCAAGCACCAGCAATGTCTCCATTGTGAGACTTGTTGTTACTGTTTTTGGCATATCAAATATGCCCCTGGGAGCTTGCCAGGCTCTGCCGTGTGGAGTGGGATACTATCAGTAGCTTGCCAGGCTCTCCAAGAGGGATGGAGAAATCAAACCCGGGTTGGTTGCATGCAAGGCGAACTCCCTGCCTGCTCTATAAAGTATATGTTAAAAATCATAAAGAATTTTCTTAAAGTGTAGCTTAATAAATTGAGAAAGTGTTAACTAAAAGTGCAGCGATAGAAATCATCTTTTGTGTTTCAACACAACAGCTGTGTTCATTCACAAGGACAATCTTTGAATCTTTTGTAACTTAATTTTTCCGTGTCTTCATTTTTTCTTCTGCATTACCCATTGATTCAAGACAAAATACAAACAAACAAATCAATCTCAATCGGTAATAAATGAATGCTCAGTGTCATTACAGTTGGGAAAGCATTTCTAGATTTTGTTTTATTCTATTATACGACTGACATTTTCCAGCCCAGGTGTTTAATCAGAACTTCAGAACCTTCAGAGTTTCTTTGACCTTTCTATTGGGCTGTTACATAAAGAGTTATTCTTCAATCTGAGATGGAATCTCTCTTCTGGAGGCTCAAGGAAAAAATAAAAACTTGAAAGTCTTTTAAAAGAAAGCAAAAGATACTAATTAACTCTGCATAAAAATGTGTACTTGTTAGAGAACACTTATCAGGACACAAGTAAACTAAGAAAAAAATATAACTAGAAAATAACCGAAAGTTCAGTATCTCCAGAAGAATAAGGGCTAGCACATTGCCTAAAAATAGGCCTAGCGACCGGAGTTTGATTCCTCCTCCCCTCTCGGAAAGCCTGGCAAGCTACCAAGAGTATCTCGTCCGCACGGCAAAGCCTGGAAAGCTACCCATGATGTATTTGATATGCCAAACACAGTAACAAGTCTCTCAATGTTACTGGGCCCACTTAAGCACATCGATGAACAATGGGAGGACAAGTGACAGTGACAGTATTACAGGGGCTGGAGAGTACAGCAGACAGGGTGATTGCCTTGAATGTGGCCAAACTGGGTTAGATCCTCAGAGCCTTATATGGTATCCTAAGCATCACAGTGGGTAATCACTGAGCACAGAGCTAGAAATAAACCCTGAGTACAGCCAGGTTTGCCACCAAACCATATATATCTATATAGCCTAATAATAAACGACCTTATAGGAGAGAGTGAAAAAAAAAAAAGGCCTAGCTGTCTTCACCACAGGTATCTTTCCCTGCTTAGGTCAAGAAAGTGAATAGATAGCTAATACTAATTAAAGTAATAATGATAAAAATACATTTTAATTTTAGGGTTCTTTACTTTATCAAACATGATCCTTAAAATATCTTGATCAGTGAAATATGTGTTTCTTAAAGAATAAGATATCTGAAGATAGGGATGGAGAGTTAATCTAGCAGGTCGGGCACTTACATTGCATGTGGCCAACCCTGGTTCAATCCCCAGCATCAATGAGGTCTCCAAGTCTTCCAGAAGTGATCCCTTTGTGAAGAGCTAGCAATCACACCTGAGCACTCTACGGTGTGCCTCCCCCTCTCAAAAAAAAAAAAATGAGGATGACAATGTAATTAATATCAAAGTTACTGTCTAGACATAGTCACATCAAAGAAAGATGATTAAATGTAACATGTGCTCATTCACAGACATAAGAATTTTTCTTTTTTTGCTTTTTGGATCACACCCAGTGATGCATAGGGGTTACTACTGGTTCTCACTCAAGAATTATGCCTGGCAGTGCTCAGGGGACCATATGGGATGCTGGGAATCGAACCCGGGTCAGCTGCATGCAAGGCAAACCCCCTACCCGCTGTGCTATCGCTCCAGCCCCACAGACATAAGAATTTTTAATGGCAGAAACAAATAACTGAAAGCCTAAGGTCCTTAAATAAAGATTTTAGAATAAAACCTCTGATGAAAAACAGTACTTACAACTAAGCAACTAAATTTAACAAAAAATAATATATATACATATATAAATATATATGGACATATATAATTATATATAGATATATATAAGTATATAAAATGTATATGAATATATACATGCATATGTATACATATACATATGTGTTTACATACGCAAGAGAAGGAGTCGTTAGACTTTGTGACTTTAGTGGTCCACTTTTGGTTATTAAACATGGACACACCTCTTTGTACGTTAATAGAAAATAAGATTTTCATAACAATTGTTTGACAATAATATCTGCTATCAGGCTCTGTAGTCAAGAACTTAAAGTCCAATCCAATCAGTGTAAGGTATTGGTGAGGTCATTTGGAGAGTCCTATCCTTAAATATGTGAGGTTCGAGATAGAATTCCCAGCACCATAAAGATCCTTTGAGCTTCAATGGTATTCTCCTAACTTTTCTAGTAGAGCTGGATATGGCCCCAAAACTACCATTATAAAATAATTAAAAGGAAGAAGAAATCCAATTAAACTTTTATACAATTCAAAAGAGGGCACAGATAAGGACATGGAGGCAGAATGGTTACTATTTCATGGTTCTATTTTTCCCTGCAGAGTGGAGATTTAAAGGTATCTATGGCTTACTTTATAGCCCAATGTTTATACTATTTTATCATGGTTGAGCGGGTCCAGTAACGTCTGCATTGTGAGAGTTGTTGTTGCTATGTTTGGCATATTGAATACGTCATTGGTAGCTTGACAGGCTTTGCTGTGTGGGCGATATTCTCTCAGTAGCTTGCTGGGCTCTCTGAGAGGGGCAGAGGAATAGAACCCAAGTAGGCCGGTTCAGCTGTTACTGGGCCAGCTCAAGCAAATCGATGAACAATGGGAGAACAGTGGACAGTGGATAATGGTTGAGCATAAGTAACTTGAGTTTATTTTGATGTGAACAGTCTATTTTCATTTTCTTCAGTATTCAATACTGTAATCACTTTAATACTGAACAAACATCAATAGGTGAATGTTCTGCACAGGAAAAGTCTAACAGGAAAGAACAGACTTTGAAATCAGACAATTGTAGATTTACTTTATATCACTGAGCTCTTGGTTCATCAATTTGCTCGAGTGGGCTCCAGTAACATCTCCATTGTGGCACTTGTTGTTACAGTTTTTGGCATATCAAATATGCCACGAGGATCTTGCCAGGCTCTGCTGTGTGGGCGGGATACTCTCGGTAGCTAACTGGGCTCCCCCAGAGGGATGGATGAATTGAACCCAGGTTGGCCGCATGCATGGCAAATGCCCTACCCGCTGTGCTATTTACTAGATTTACTAGATTCACTCTAGAGCCTAAATTTTATTATCATGAATTTTAGAAAATCACTTCTCCTGCATAATGATATAAATTCCATGAAACTATAGATTTTGAGTAATAAACGAAAGAAACGTGACATTTTACTGCCTATTAATAGTAACTGATGAAGAGGTTATTATCTCATTAATAGTATTATATATTAAGAAATGAACAAGACTTGTATTTTTGAAATAAATTATCCAATTAGATATTAATTTTTAAAAGATATTTTTGTTAATTCATAACTAAGTTTGTCTTATTTATTCATTAATTGAAGTGTGCAGGTTTGGAACATAACCAGTAGTACACACGGCTTACTCCTAACTTTGTGTTCGGGGATCACTCCTGGTTGTACACAGGAGACCACATATGGTCCCAGAGATCAATCTCAGGTTGGCTGTGACCTACCTCTATACTGTCTCTCTCATCCTTTAAATTAGTTTAACTTTATCAAAAGGAAAATGCATTTCAATAATTAGTGACTATGTATAGATTTTAAGGTATTTTAACTGTTTACTTTTTCCAGCCATATTTTTTCTTTGCATAAAGTTTATTATTATTATTATTATCAAAGAGTGAATACAAGTTTATTTCTCTAGTTTTAGTTGATGTGCTCAGGATTCATTAGAAGTATGCCAGACGATATCTAAAAAATGCCAACACTGAATACTTCTAGGAACAGGAAAACATGCACCTCTTGAGCTGTCTGAGCTTGATACTGTGTGAAAATATTTCATGGCTTAGCCTTGCCATAATATTTACAATTGAAACTGCTTGAGGCCCAAGAAGAGCCTAAAGCATCAGTGTGACTCTTTAGACCTAAATTCTCATTGACATGTTTATCCCATCTATCAAAATCACCTCCTAACACTTTTACCTCACATTTCTGAGATTGGAGAAAGTCACTGAATATCTCAATGTCTTTGACTCTTGAGTTAAAGAATATGATAAACGAAGCCAAACTCTCATTTGTCTAGAATTAACATAAAATAGGTCCTAATGACAAATGCAGACAAATTTGGATGCTGAAGTAACGCATGCCAAACCATATTAGGCCATAGCGGGAGTTCTGCCTATTACTAATGGTCAGGAGCTTGAGAAAGGCCTCGAGAGAAGCAACTGAATTCAGTTTCCCTAATCCTCAAGCACCTCACTACTTCAAATGTAAGGAAGAGAATCAGAAATACAACTGTAGTTTTCTGTTTTTAACTTAGAATGACCCTGATTTGATTCTTTAAGTAACAAAATCTACTTTTTTTTCTTTTTTTTTCCCTTTATTTTATTTTATTTTTTTTTTAAAGTTGTAGATTTACAATTTTTTGTGCTTTGGTTTCAATTATACAATGATCAGATACCCATCCCTCCACCAGTGCCCATTTTCCACCACCATGGATAATAACCCTCCCACCCCCATCCCCCCATCCCCCCTGTCTCTGTGGCAGGGCAATCCCCTGTGTTCTCTCTCTCCTTTTGGGTGTTGTGGTCTGCAAAAGAGGCATTCAGTGGCAAACATGTTCAGTCCATAATCTACTTTCGACATGCATCTCCCCTCCTGGGAGGATCCTCCAAACATCCTTTATTTGGTGCTCCCTTCTCTATCTGAACTGCCCTTTCCTCTAGGATATCCGGCTGGCCTCTAAGTTATGGAGTAATCCTCCTGGTGCTGATCTCAGCTATTCTTGGGTATTAATCTCATACTTTGTTACTTTATATCCCCCAGATGAATGCAATCTTTCTATGTCTATCCCTCTCTTTCTGACTCATTTCTCTTAGCATGATACTTTCCATATTGTACCACTTGTATGTAAATTTCATGACTTCATCTTTTCTAACAGCTACATAGTACTCCATTGTGTAGATGTACCAAAGTTTCTTTAACCAGTCATCTGTTCTTGGGCATTCAGGTTTCTTCCAGTTTCTGGCTATTGTAAAGAGTGCTGCAATGAACAAACAAGTGCAGATGTCACTTCGACTATACATTTTTGCCTCTCTGGGATATATTCCCAGGAGTGGTATTGCTGGGTCAAATGGGAGCTCAATTTCTAATTTTTTGAGAATCGTCCATACTGTTTTCCAGAAGGGCTGAACCAGTGGACATTCCCACCAACAGTGAAGGAGTGTCCCTTTCACGCCACATCCGCGCCAGCATCGGTTGCTTTTGTTCTTTTGAATGTGGGCCAGTCTCTGAGGTGTGAGATGGTATCTCATTGTGGTTTTGATCTGCATCTCCCTGATGATTAATGATGTAGAGCATTTTCTCATGTGCTTTTTTGCCATTCGGATTTCTTCTTTGAGAAAGTTTCTGTTCATTTCATTGCCCCATTTTTGGATGGGGTTGGATGTTTTCTTCTTGTGGAGTTTAACCAGTAACAAAATCTACTTTTAAGCATCTCACTTTGTATCAAAGACCTTTCATCTTTAAAATTCAAATGAATTTTGACTTGTGTGTATGATTTTCACTAATGCATACAGATAATAAGTTCTTATAACCTTCAAAATATTTGTTCAGGGTTCTGAAGATGTTCACACATTGACATCTTCTACCCAATACCCACACACCTTAAGTGGCTATATCTCTTCAGTATAAATTTTCTTCTTCTTTGCTTCTTTTCTTGTAAGTATACTTCTCTGTAGACTTTTTTATTGTCATCCTCTTGTTGTTCATTGATTTGCTTGATCATGCCCAGTAATGCCCCACTTGGAGAGTCTGGCACGCTACTGAGAGTATCTTGCCCGCACGGCAAAGCCTGACAATGAGCTGGAAGAAAGAAAATAACACAATACGTTTATTGACAATGGCATCAAAAAAAAAAACAAACAAACTTGAAAGTACACTTAACAAAGATGGTAAAAGACACATATTATTTAAATAAATAAATAAATAAAATAAATAAGGAATACATGAATAAGGAGACAAAAAATAGAAAGAAATGCCATATTCCTGAACTGGAATCATTATCATTCAAATATTTATTTATTTGTCTTGCTACCCAAAGCAATTCACAGATTTTAAGAAATCTGTATTAAAAATTCCAGTGGTTGAAGACAAAGTTGGCAAAACCCTCCATGACATTGAAGCTAATGATACCTTCAAAGATGTCATACCACTGGCCAAGCAAGTGAAAATAGAGATAGACAAATGAGACTATCTTAAACTAAGAAGCTTCTGCACCTCAAAAGAAACAGTGACCAAAATACAAAGACAGGATATCCGCCCAATACCCATCTGACAAGGGGTTAATATCAAGGATATACATAGTACTGATTGAACTCCACAAGGAGAAAACCAACCCCATCAAAAAATGGGGTGACGAAATGAACAAAAACTTTCTCAAAGAAGAAATCCGAATGGCAAAAAGGAACATGAGAAAATGCTCTACATCATTAATCATCAGGGAGACACAGATAAAAATAAGAATGAGATATCATCTCACACCACAAAGTCTGGCCCATATCCAAAAGACAAAAAAGCAACCGGTGCTGGCGCAGATGTGGTGAGTAAGGGACCCTCCTTCACTGCTGGTGGGAATGCTGACTCATTCAGCCCTTTTGGAAAACAGTATGGACAATTCTCAAAAAATTAGAAATTGAACTCCCATTTGACCCAGCAATACCACTCCTGGGAATATATCCCATAGAGTAAAAAAAAAGTATAGTCATAGAAAGATTGCATTCATCTGGGGAACATAACGTAACAAAATAGGAGACTAACACCCAAGAATGGCTGAGATTAGTACCAGGAATTTTGCTCCATGGCTTGGAGGCCAGCTACACATGCTAGGGGAAAAGGGAGCTCAGATAGAGAAGGGAGCACCAAATAAAGGGTGTTGGGAGGATCCTCCCAGGATGGGAGAAGCATGCTGAAAGTAGACTATAAGCCAAACATGATTACCACTCAATGCCTCTTTTGCAAACCACAACATCCAAAAGGAGAGAGAGAACAAAAGGGTATGCCTTGCCACATAGGCATGGTGGCATGGGGGTAATGGGGGGGTGGGAGAGATACTGGGACCTGTGGTGTGGGAAATGGACACTGGTAGAGGGATGGGTATTTGATCTTTGTATAATTGAAACCCAAGCACAAAAATTTGTAAGTCTACAACTGTACTTCATGGTATTTCACTAATAAAAATAAATAAAGAAAAAAAGAATTTAAGCCACATCATCATAGTGGACAGAAACTCAGGAAACTTATCAGAACTTTTGATGCTCTGTGAGGATGATGTCAGAGTAATAGTCCTCCCAATATTAACTGAACTCCCTCCCAATATTAACTGAGGAAATAATTTGAGAGATTCCATACACTTGAATAAAGATTAATAAAACAATTTTAAAAAGTATAGTAGAAATGACATCTGCACTTGTCTGTTCATTGCAACACTATTTACAATAGCCAGAATCTGGAAAAAAACCTGAGTGCCCGAGAACAGATGACCAAAGAAACTTTTGTACATCTACACAATGGAGTACTATGTAGCTGTTAGAAAAGATGAAGTCATAAAATTTACATACAACTGGTACTACATGGAAAGTATCATGCTAAAGGAAATGAGTGAGAAAGAGAGGGACAGACATAGAAAGATTGCATTCATCTGGGGAACATAAAGTAACGAAATAGGAGACTAACACCCAAGAATAGCCGAGATAAATACCAGGAGGTCTACTCCATGGCATGGAGGCCAGCCACACACTCTAGAGGTAAAGGCAGCTCAGATAGAGAAGGTAGCACCAAATAAAGGGTACTGGTAAGATGCACCCAGGATGGGAGATGCATGCTGAAAGTAGATTATAGACCGAACATGATTGCCACTCAATGCCTCTTTTGCAAACCACAGTACCCAAAAGGAGAGAGAACAAAAGTGAATGCCCTGCCACAGACACAGGGTGGGATGGGGGGAATGGAGGGGTTGGAGGGATACTGGAATCAGTGGTGGTGGAAAATGGACACCGGTGGAGGAATGGGTACTCGATCATTGTATAGCTGAAACCCAAGCACAAAAAAATTGTAAATCTATAACTGTACCTCATGGTGTTTCACTAATAAAAATTTAAATAAATAAATAAATAAAAATTCCAACGGCATTTTCCAAGGAAAATGAACAATAAAATCTAAAATTGGTCTGAAAACACCCACTTTTTAAAAAAAAACCCAGAATATTCAGAGCAATCCTGAGAAAAGAACAACAATAGAGAAAGCATGCTCTTTGATTTCAAACCATATTCCAAAGCAATAGGAATCAGAACCAGATGGTACTAGAACAAAAATGAATACCAGTCAACATACTAGAAAGCCCCAAACTAAAACCAAGTATAAAATGAACATATCACTGATGACAAAGGAGCTGAGAGAACCCAGTGGATTTGCTGATATCATCTGTTATCACCCACTCATGCCTGAGAGCTTCTCTTTGATTTTTGCTTGTTCTGGGCAGTGCTTGGGGAGCAATGCAGTGCTTGAAACTGATTTAGACTACATGCAAAATAACTACTTTTATTGGCCGCACCCAGAAGTGCTCAGAACTTACTCCTGACTTTGTGCTCGCGATTCACTCCCAGCAATGCTCAGGTGACCTCTAGTGCTAGAGAAGAAAGAGTTGAAGATGTGCAAATACTTAACCCGTGAAACCTGAACTATGTTTTTGGCCCCAGAACAAGCATTTTAACACCTGTCGTATCTCTTCAGCCCAAAACCTTGTGTCTCTTGAGATAAATTTTAGGTATGTACCTAGTGTTTGGCATATCTAATATGTCACGGGCAGCTTGCCAGGCTTTGTTTGCCAGGCTTTGACATGTGGGCGAGATACTCTTGGTAGCTCTCCGAGAGAGGTGGAGGAATCAAACTCGGTTTGGCCATGTTTGTTGCTTGCAAGGCAAACACCCTACCGGCTGTGCTTTCGCTCTAGCCCCATATGCCAAATACAGTAACAAGTCTCACAATGTTACTAGACCAGCTTGAGCAAATCGATGAACATGGGAGGACAGTGACAGTGACCTAGTGTTACTCAAAAGGTCAGGAATGGCCTCCTGGTGATTCTCAGCCATCAGCTGGTCAAGGTGAAAGCCTGAGTGAAGCTGCATTGTACAGAGTGTCTCTTTTTACAGAGCTCAGGAACCATGAAATGGTGACAGGGTTAGAACTTGGGGTACCTATTTCCAAGACATGTGTCTTAAGCATTGAACTATGTCTCTAACCCAACATTAATTTATTTATCATTTAGGATTCTATTAATCAGCTGGAGATATATCACTTGTGACCTTATAATTGTTACATTGATGGATGATTTTTTTAATTAAAACATTTTAAAGCATTCTAAATCACAATTTACAGTACCAAAACCAAAAGCTTATAATTTGTGTAATATATATCCATGGGATTTTAATAATTGAGAGTAATACTAAATTGTCCCCATATTCATTATTTTTTTCTAATAGCTCCATTAGTTTATGAAAACTCCATGAATGATAAGGGAAATTGTAACTGGATGATAGATTGATGATAAACAGATTTCTCTACTGGAAATATGATTTCAAAACAACCTATTCAATTACAGATAGTCCATGAGCAAGTAAAATTGGTGAGAATCCACATATTTGTAAGACTCATTATTTTTTGTTGATGATTTTCAAAAATTATCAAAACAAAACAAGACTCCTCTTTTTCTCTTTGGAAATTACAGTGTTATTTATTGAAGATTTCTAGGAAATTATTTCATACTGATTTCACAGTCCAAAACTATAGGTGAACTGGCAGATTTCAATGTTGAATATGTAGAACATGAAAAAATATTTCCCTATCATTGTTATTTTAATTTATAAAACTTTGAGTTAACTTGGAATCCTGATCCAAAATTGTATTTAATCAAATACAGGTTCATATATTATTGTACTAACATGCCATGTCCATGACAGCTCTTTGACAGCAGATGGCAGCACTAGCTATGCAATAACATTTCATGTAAAAAGACAAAACAAAATATTTAATTTCCAAAGTCTCAATCTCATCTGACTCATGCACATATCTGATTTGTTTACCATTGTAATTATGTTTGATATGGTTTTTAATTTTCTCAAGTTTATGATAATAACACACAACATCCTATTGCAATATTTCAGGTGAATTATTTGGGCCAAAGATTAAAATAAAATATAAAGATTTCCCCCAAAGAATTATAGCACTGTAGCACTGTCCTCCCGTTGTTCATCGATTTGCTTGAGTGGTCACCATTAATGTCTCCATTGTGAGAGTTGTTTTTACTGTTTTTGGCGTCTCAAATACCTCAAGGCGAGCTTGCTAGGCTCTGCCGTGTGGGTGGGATACTCTTGGTATCTTGCCGGGCTCTCCAAGAGGGGTAGAGGAATGAACTGGGTCAGCCGCATGCAAAGCAAACACCCTACTCACTACAATATCGCTCCAGGCCCAAAGGATTATAGAACTTTAAAAAATTCAGTCTAATTCAGGAAGTTTAGAATAATTTCTCTGCCCTGGGTATCCTTCAGTTGCTAAAAACGACTTCCTTGCAAACATACTGTCCTGAGTTCAATACCTAGTGTGAAAAACGAAATAGACTGTTGTTCTAGGGCCTCCACCCACTGGTACTCCTCAGAGTCTGACAAAGTGTGTATCCTCCAAAGACTGACGTGTATGAGCTCTTCTCTTAGGCTACATCCACTCCTCCCCGTATGGTCTTGAGTTTCCATACTATTTTTCATAAAATTTGTACCTTACTAATTTCTCATCATCAGTGAATGAGGATTCCTATTTTCCCATACATGTTCATTGAAATTGAGTTAAAATAAGAATATGGATTGATTTTAAATCCAAGGGAATTCTTTATCATTCTCTTCAATCATGGATGATACAAACAAATGATACCACCGTCAATTTACAACAACTATGAGCAATCACTAAGAAGGAAATGTAGGTCTTACAGTTTGTGGATTTGGGTTTTATTTTACCAAAACTAACACCAATAAGTGTGCTAGAAATTATATATATGGCAAGAAATACGTATCAAGATTATTTTTCTTATTTTCTAGGTTAAACATTTATTGCCAAACCATGGAGAAATATTGAACTTGAATTTATGAATTAAAGATAGAGCATTAAGGGAATATGACAAAGAATAATGTGTAATCACGTGTGATCACAGAAGAGAATAGCTGAAGAATCACTATCACTATCATCCCATTGGTCATTGAATTACTCTAGCAGGTACCAGTAATGTCTCTATTCATCCCAGCCCTGAGATTTTAGCAGCCTCTTCTTAATGTTCTTTTCCCAACAATTGGAGGCTCTGTCAGGGTCAGGGGAATGAGACCTATTGTCCTTACTGTATTTGCATATTGAATATGCCACAGGGAGCTTGCCAGGCTCTGCTTGTGCGGGCAAGATACTCTCAATAGCTTGCCGGGCTCTCCTGAGGCATAAATGGGTAGGAAGTGTCTTATAATGTGTCGTGTGGCCTCAAAGCGGCCTGGAGCATGGCAGTGGTTGGGTAGTGGAGGTCGACTGCCAGGGCTGGGTCCCTTGGGGTGGGGAGGGCTTTCACCTGCCCCACAGCCTGGAGTAGAGCTGGTGGCATGGTTCTGGGAGTCTCCTTTTATACTCCTGTCTGGGAGGAGCATCCGTGAGTTCTGGAGGGTGGCCGATGAGGAGATTATCTGGTGCTGGCAGGTTGTGACTTATGGATGTGATCCCAAGGGACCCAGCCCTGGCAGCCAACCTCCACTGCACAACCACCTCCACACTCTAGGCCCCTTTCTGGATGCTCAGGCCGAGCCTCATGCAAGAACGAAGTCCCTTGGAAACCAGATAATGAGGAACTTTATGACCTTGGACTCTGGACTCAATGAGACCCAGAACAGAAATCCTCTGACTGCTTCTCCCAGTCTCCGGTGACACAGCTGAAGAATAATATATAGAAAATTTTGAAAAGTTGATTTGTTAAAACAACGGATACTAGAACTCTGAAGTGAAAAAGACATTGAACTATTACTTTTTTTTTGGGGGGGGGTCACACCCGGCTTTGCACAGGGGTTACTCCTGGCTCTGCACTAAGGAGTTACTCCTGGCGGTGCTCAGGGGATCATATGGGATGCTGGGAATCGAACTCAGGTCAGCCGTGTGCAAGGCAAACGCCCTACCTGCTGTGCTATCTCTCCAGCCCTGAGCTATTACTTATTTTAATTCATATATTGATCTCCTGACAGATACAGATAGAAAGATAGATAGATAGATAGATAGATAGATAGATAGATAGATAGATAGATAAAAGATTCTGAGAAGAGTATGGTACATTTGCCCTCCAACTCAAGGGAATAAGGATTTGCTTTAAAAAGTTAGAAGTCAAAAAACTAAAATTAGATGTAAACTTTTAAATGTCAAACTTCATTATGTAAAATCATTAAAATTGATCTTTCCATAAACATTAGATTTTTTTTTGCAAATTCTAATTCATTGGACTACAAATCACTTTACTTTTACCATATATTTATATTAATTTATTTAAATTTGCTACTCTCTTTTCCTTTGGGAACAATACCTAATTTTTCCACTTATTAAATGTTAAAAATTATATATTGCCTCAATGTAAAAACAATGGAGACTATTATGGCATACCCATACAAAAGTACCTGCCATGAATATAATTTCAGGAAATAAATAAGTAAGCCCTCAATATTTTAGCAAGTAAAGCAAGTTCTTAGCTTTAAAAAATATATTGGTTAAAAAGTAGCACTTTTACTTATAGCTTTTATGGCTGTACTTTATTTGTTTATGGTTTATAATCTTTGTGAGTTTTTTGAGAGTTTGTTTGGAGGTTCTGAAAGGGGAGCAAAGTTACTGCTATACCCCCTACTGAGGAAGGGTCAGTCTCTAATCGAAAAGGTTCTCTTTGAAAAAGTCATCGCATTAAGAGGGATGTTCATGGGGAAGTGAGGGTGTAGGGGACAGTGGGCACGTGGTTCAGAGGAGCCAAATCATCCCCCAGTGTTTTTTTTTTTTTTTGCTTTTTTGGTTCACACCCAGCGATGCACAGGGGTTACTCCTCATTCATGCACTCAGGAATTACTCCTGGCCGTGCTTGGGGGAACATATGGGATGCTGGGAATCGAACCCGGGTCTGCTGTGTGCAAGGCAAACACCCTACCTGCTGTGCTATCACTCCAGCCCCCTCCCGGCGTTTTTGAGGTGAGAGCTGTTCTAGCTACATCACTTTCATATCCCATCAGATTTGTTATCTGAAAATTTTTTTCTGAATCTAGTGTTGAAAATCATTTTTTTTCAGAAAATAAGTAAAATTGCAAATTTTAAATTTATAAGAGAATAAGGTGTTAACATTAAAATGCCAGTTAATAGTTCCCCTTAATGCTTACTATTTGAAAGTACATGAAGTTTGCATTTATTTGTTTATTTGTAGTACCCAATTTGTAGATTAAAATCATAGGATATAAACATAAAATTTAAGAGGAACATGTCAGTTATAGTTATTTATTGTTAGTTTAACATCAAATAGTTACTCTTGAATCACTTTAAGATAATGGAAGTTTGGAAAATATAAAAGGGATTCCTAATTTTAAAGCAGGAAGGAAATTATGAAAACTTTAATGATTTTAACTTGTAATGTTTAAACAGATGATCATATAAGTAAACATATATGCTTAACAATTTCCATTAGTGTTTTCTAACAGCAGAGGGAGATATTGAACTACAAAATAAAGTTTTTTTCAGTATCCATTTTTTTGTTGTTACAGAATGATTTATAGACAATTGAACTTTGTTTTCTTGAGAAAATGCCTATTTTTAAATGTTTTATGAAAAATTATTCCTTCAAGATATTGGGAACAGGCAATTTTTATTTTAGAAAATTGAGATATATTTACAGGATAAGTTTAGTTGCCTTGGTTTTTAGAAAAATGATCTTTAACTGACAGTCTTGATTTAATAAACAGCAGAGAAAACTCAGAATATCAAACATGAAATGCTTCCGAAGAAATTGTACGTGTTCATAAAAAACTGGGGAAATTTTTGTAAATTTTAGAATGGCAAAAAGTTTAAACTAATGGAAATTTACAATATTATGAATAAAGAAGTGTTCGGGAATATATAAATATGACCTCTGGAAAAGAGATATTTAATAGAGAGGTAGAGAGATTTAAAAAATAAAGAATAATTAAATCTATTCCAGTTCAAGATATTTTCACTTATTCTATATTTTTCACGACTATCTTTGATATTTTATGATAAAAATTATGAGAAAGGAGCCCTGTTTGCACATGGTATATTCTTCCTCATTCCTTCCTTCACTGGATCTTCAGAGATTTCGGGGACTTCCTAGTCCCCACTGCCAATAGTACCACATGCCACCCCTAACATAACTGAAACACACTGTGTACATTATGGACTCAGATAGACATGACTGGGCTTGAATAGTACATGAAGATTAGACAAGATTATGAACCTAATTGAAGAAATCCATAAAATATTTAGGGTCCACTTCAGATCAGGATGATTAAAGCACCTCTGAAATGTGGACCATATAACATGAAATTGATCCAAAACTACTCAGGTCTATAAATTTGGTATACCTTTTTCCAGGCTTTTCTCAAATCAAGTAGGACTTCATATACATGGATTCCCTTGGTGTCAATCTTCCTGGATACTGATGCTGGAAATTAAAAATATAAGCACAAGGTCACATTCAATTTGTTAGCATTAGATAGTCTTTTGAGGAAGCAGCTATATCCAAATATGGATGAATTTTACATAGGCATGTGTTTGTAGAAATATATTTGATCCTTGTTTTCCTAACAATATCATTAATTATTTAATAAGCACTGTCCTCCCATTGTTCATTGGTTTGCTCGAGCGGGCACCAGTAGCATCTCCATTGTGAGACTTGTTACTATTTTTGGCATATTGAATATGCCATGGGGAGCTTGCCAGGCTCTGCTGTGTGGTCACGATACTCTCGGTAGCTTGCTGGGCTCTCCTAGAGGGATCAAGGAATCAAACCCAGGTTGGCCGTGTGTAATGCAAACACCCTATCCACTGTGCTATTGTTCCAGCCCAATTATTTTATATTGAATAAAATTTTAGGAAAAGACTTCAATTCAGAAGTAATTAAAAATGGCATTTTAAGATGTGTCCTTAAGGAATCAGAGAGATGGTAGAGTGAGTGTAAGTCATTTGCCTGGCATACAGTTGACCCAGGTTTGATCCCTGGCATCTCATATGGTCCCCTGAGACTTGCCAGGAGTGATCCTTGAGCACAGACTCCGTAATAAGCCCCAAACACCACCAGAGGTGCCCCCCACCCCCAAGAAAACAAACAAAAGCAAATAAACTGTACTTTAATGTTTGAAGCACAAAAATAGTGTTTTCAGTCACAACTTATAACCTAAGGTCATAATACTTACTATCAAACCCTGGTGTTAAGGAGCAAAGAATGAATAAAGACTGGGGAGAGGTGACCTAAATACACTGGGGAGAGGTGGAGGTTGAGGATTGTTGTCACTTTATACATAAATACCATATACTTTGACATCAATGTAATCATCCTACTCAAACTACATAAAGTTTGTTTTGTTTGGGGGCCACATCTGGTGCTGTTCAAGAGTTACTCCTGGCTCTGTGATCAGGGCTTATTCCTAGTGGACTTTTGGGAAGATATGGGGTGGCTGGGATTGAGCCCATATTAGTTGCATGCCCTCTATTCTGTACTATTATTAAATTTAAATTTCAAAAATTTAGAATTAAACATGTGCTTTTGATATATAGAATTAAAGCTCGAATCTTATAATAAATCATATCAACTGACTACAGAATTTTTACTTGTGGGGAATATTATCTGTTAATTTTGGAAGCCAGACATGATTTCATAAGTTAAAATCTAGATTCTTCCCTTACTAATTATATAGCCTTGGATAAATTATATGCGTACTACCACTTTCCCATTATCATATACTTATTCCATATTTTTCCTGAAAGAAAACGAGTTAAAATCATTTGGAGAACTAATATTTGTGTTTAAATATCACTTATTAATATTTTCAAAGTAATACCTATTGACATTAACCTAAAACATAAAAAAATTGACTCCTAATGCATTGTTTTCAGTCCATAAGAGTTTTTATAAATATCCACTAGAGGGTGCTAAAAGCGAGAAAAAGGTTTAAACCTAAAGAAGTAGTGGGGATGATTCTCTTAATGTTTATTAATATTATACAAATATTCTAGGTAAGCTTTAGATTGAGATCCATATTTCAGTTTTCTTCCTCCCCCAAGTGGGGGAGAATTATTAATAAGTGAATTATACTGGAATTTATCAAAGATTTTTAGCATTTTCTGGAAGAATGTGATTCTATGTTTAGAAAGGAGAAAAAGCAGGTAAGTGCTATTTTGCATTAGTTCTTTTCTTAATGTAGAAAAAAACTCCGTTTTAAAAAATGTTTTACCACAAAATATTTTTTTTGAGTTGTCAAAGTTTACGGGTCAGTGTTTTCTAAATGTTGACAGAAAAATAAACCAATAAACTTTTTAGTATCTCTTTGCTTATAATTTGTAAAGGGAAATGTTGACTATTTCAAGTATATGTTCAGCCACAGTCACATGACCTCAAATTTAAAACTATTTGAGGATGAATATGCTTTTTTCACTTTAAATAATTTATAATTATTGATTTTTAATTTAATTGTGTTGTTAAATAGAATATAACATCCAAAATTAACTTGATATTTTTCATGTAGTTAATTACTTGGTCACATATCAATCTTATTCCTTGAAAATACCAAAGAAAACAAAATATGTGTCTATTTAAGCACATATATATATACATACATGTACATATATAATGTAATATAGCTATTTGGTTTTAGGTGTTAGTTTTTATTTGGAATAAATAATAACACTAATAAAATTCTAATAAATGCCTCATTTCTCTATAACGAAATGTACTGCTGTTATTTTTTTTAAAGTACGCAATATGCATTGTATGCAAATGGGTATTTTTATGGGTATATATTTCAGAATGCCATAAGACCAAAATGATTCATGAACAAATATTGGTGATCAATAGAGGTAAAGTGCATATAGTAAAATAATCAAAATAAAATGATAGACATCAATATAATTTTTCCATAATTATCTTATAAGGTAAGATATCAATGTAACTCTGCATGTTGAACATAGTTTTTAAAGAAATAGCTTTTTTTCTGTTTCCATGACTTATTTATAGCTCAAATGTTTATCCTCTTACATAGCTGTTGTGAAATGTTATGTGGAAAAATATACAGTTTTTAAATTATTTATTTTGGAGTTTTTAGTTTCTTTTAACATGAAGTGCCAAAGAAAATCAGTGAAATCTGTCAGTATTGATTTATTCAATTTTAGGTTAATATTAGTATTCTAGTGATGACAGTGATAGTTCAGCAAATGCCTTTCTATATTAACTCCATTGTATTCAATCAAAATGACAAATGAAAATAGACTGACTCATTTAGCCGTTGTATTTTTCACCAAGTGTTTACACTAAGTTATTTTTCCTTTATTTACAGAACATAGATCCAATTGTAACAAAGAATGTAATTTATGTTCAAAATGAATGTGAATTCAGGTATTTAAGTTTCAAATCAAATAATCAACCTCAGGTGTGTGATTAATAACTATCATATGACATAGTCTCCTTATAGATGAACTCAAAGGATGATTTATATGACAGGATAAATAGGAGTACTTATTAATGATACTGATGCTCATGAAGTGCACAGCTTATCTTGTTGAAATAATATGTTTCACAAAATAGAGTTTCCCAATTTTTAAAAATGATTAAATATCACATTTATAATATTAAAGTTGTTAAATTCAATTTGCATCAACCTTTGACACAGTAATAAATGACGGAGAGGCAATGATATTTGAGTTGTGATTGTTTATAAGAATAAACACAGATTTGAAAATCTCCTATAGATGGCCCAGATAGTCTGTCACTCACACTTAATTAAGTGGTGTTTGCCCATCATTATTGCTGATTATGATTATACTGACTTCCTATAGTACCTTGTATTATATCGTACTATGTACATTACTAGACTATTTTATAGTAACTGCTGAACATTTAGGAAGTTCCAGAAGATTTTAAAACATTTTAAATTTCATTTTGATCTTTGATCATTATTAGTTTTTGCCATGAGGACAAAAATCTGCACACTTCTGTTCTATAGTTTCAAGACAGTGAAAACATTATAACTATTCAAACTGAGTCACTTGTTTTGTTTGCATAACTCACTATATAGTAATAAGAAGAAATGCAAAATAGATACTTACCTGCCCTTAGGATTCTTGATAATACATATAATTTACAATCCAAATCTATTCTTCTGTATCTTGTTAACTAGTATAAGCTAATCATTCAGCTTAGAAATATCCATGAAGTGTTTAAATTGATACTTTAAATCTTTACAATATGTTTTGTAGTTATGTATTCGAGGGAAGTGATTTTACAGAATCTCAGATAAATTTTATATATTAAAGAGGGAGCTCATAGCTAAAGCTTCCTCGTGTTTGTGTTTTATTTTAGTTTTCTTCAGGTTAAGCATGGCTTTAACAAGTTCTTTTGTATCAGTGGAGTTCAAATCAAAACAGGAGGCTTTATTGTAAATTTTTGCTTCGAGTAAAGAAATTGTTATTATTAGTTTTTTGTTTTTAACCTTTGCTCTCATATTAAGTTGAGCATAAAGGAAATATAAAACTTAAATAACAAATTATCTTTTGAAAAAAACTAATGGTTCAATGCAAAAGGCAAGTTTTGTAAGCACCCATTGATTTTGTGGTTTTACACAATGTTACATTTACCATAACTTTCATGTAAAACTAAGAAATTTCACTGAGAGAGGTCATTGTTCAGAACTAACATGTGCAAATATCTTTATGTGTGGACACATCATTGCTACAATATGGAAAAGTCTTCTATTCTTCCGATACAAAAGCCATATTCTTGCTGTTATGTTGCATGTTATTGTCAAAAGAATTACCGTAATGACTATGTTCTAACTCAAACAGAATCAAAGAAAAATGATATTGAAATGTTTTGGGCTTTTCATCCATTGAACCTTCATAAGATACAGATTTGTAACTCTGGATCAGAGAGATAGTACAGGAGGAAAGATACTTACTTGCCTTTTAAGCAACTGTGGTGACCATGACCTAGATTAAAATCCCCAGTCCTTCATATGGTCCTCTAAACACCACCAGGGGTCACCCTTGAGCACAGAGTCAAGAACAACTTCAGAGCTCTGCTGAGTGGCCCCAAACCAAAAAGCAAGAGAGAAAGAGAAAAGAAAAGGGTGGGGGGGAGGGGGGGAGAAGAAGAAGAAACAAAAAATTAAAAATCAAATGCAAAGATTATTATATAGCATGAGGTTGTGAAACATAATTATAATAATTTCACTACGACATATGAATGAGATCTTGAATTATTTCATGTTTAACTGTTTTGTTTCAGCAGAGAATGAGATGCTAATGATTATTTAAAATCTGCATTTTAAATAATAATCATTGTCAAGGGTCACTAAGCTTTGACTTTCTACCTTCAGATCACTGAAGTATATATTTACACCAAGAGATGGTGAAAGTCCTCTCTTCAGGTTTTCCATATTTTTGAGTTAAATCAATCTGGCATACATCTTCACTTTATCACTTACACGAGTCACTTAAAAAGAAATAGATACTCTGATTTAGAACAAGTCCTATGCAGAAAGAATCTCTCCTTTTCATGGTTTAATTTTTCCTTTCCTCTTTCAGTGAGGAATCTTGGTTTTTTCACTCTATGTATTCTGCATGCATTATTAGTCCAACATGTTTTATGCTTCCAGCTGGTGTTTGGTGTACTTGGATATGTGAGTTGAATCCCTTCCTCCCTAAACTGCCTATACCCCTTCCCTGGTCCCACGTAAGGAGGAAAGAGAAGGCATTCTCTTTCCCTGACATAACCTTGCATACGCAGCTCCTCTAAATGACCAGAAGAAGTAGGTTATTTATTCTGCTATCCTTGGAGGTAATTAGAATGCTTTCAAGTTTATCCTTCAGAGATGCACATTCTAAAGACAGAGCTGTCTTTAAGTCAAGAAAACATATAGCTTAGATTTGTCATTCAGGGGAACTGATTATTTTGAAATATTTTCCAATATGGTGTCACAGGGGACAGATTATGTAGAAAGATTTATCAAGTCTAGTACTAGTTTATTATAATGTTTTTATATGATTTTTAATTAAAGCTTGGAGGAAACTACATTGGGGAAATACTTGCTAGTGTCCTTGTTGGTGCCCAGGGGCCTGCACCACAGGCTGCAGCAAAACTTAAGCCTGAGCTCCTGGACTATCTCTCAGGCCCTATTAATATTTTTAAAATTAACATTGCTATTGAGTTAAAGACTCAGCAACTATATTTAATAGACCAGAAAACAGTGAATTTAGCCATTAGCATTTTAGCTGTGGTAAAATATATCTATTACTATTAAGATAATGGTGATATTACAAAAATAAAACCTCTAGATGAATTTAGAAGTTACAAAATTGTCTTCACACAATTCTTCATCTAGAAATTCTATCAATTAGCAAATTAGCAAAATTTTAAAATAAGAAAAGCTTTTAAGGCACATTTCTTATTCTTAAGTGATTAGTTTGTAATTGTGCACAGAAAAGGTGACATGTCGATAGGGAATTAAAAATAAATAATTTCAGGTATCAGCCAAGTGCATGTTATGGGTATAATAGGCACATAATCAAATTGGAAGAAATGAGAAAAACCACCATTACTCAATAGGGAATTTATGTTTCATTTATCCACATGTTTAAATGATTCCATTTCCACAGGCTATACTCTAAGAATATTTCTCCTTTGACATTTCTTCCAAAACTTAAAGAGCTGCATTTAGAATAATTATGTCTACAATATTGTAGCACTGTAGCATTATCCTCCCGTTGTTCATGGATTTGCTCGAGCGGACACCAGTAATATCTCAAAACAAATTGCGAGACTTGTTGATACTGTTTTTGGCATATTGAATACCTCATGGAGAGCTCGCCAGGCTTTGTCTTGCAGGCGAGATACTCTCGATATTCTCCATACTCTGGGTAGCATGCAGGACTCTCTGAGAGGGACTGAGGAATGGAACCCAGGTCATTGCCTGCAAGGCAAACGCCCTAACTGCTGTGCTATTGTAAGGGAAATTATTTCAATTTCTTATTTTGTCATTGAGTCTAAGTAGCATATTGGTGCCAAAGGTTAATTCTTTATTATTCCTTATCTCAAACTCTCTTTGTCATCTTATTTTTATTCTTTTACCCTATACCAATGCATCATTGTGACTATTTTATCTTAAATGTTACAGAACTTTATTAAAGTAAATGAGGATTGCAATGATAGAAAAACTAATATAAAGAAAATTAAAGATTTTAAAAACTATTTGATTTTATTTTCCTTGCAACTACATAATATTCCATCGTACATACTTAAAACAAATAGATGACATTCATTATCCAATCATTTGTTGTTGGTAACTAGTCTGATTTCATACTTAGTCTAGTATGCTGAGTGTTGCAGTAATATATGCTGCACATATGTCCTATTGAATGAATGCTTGTGTATCCTGGGGGTTAGCTACTAAGAAGTGGAATTTCTGACTAGACATATATGGCATACATATAGTTATGCATGTATAAACTACAGGATCAGGGGCTGGAGCGATAGCACAGTGGGTAGGACGTTTGCCTTGCACGCGGCCAACCTGAGTTCGATTCCCAGCATCCCATATGGTCCCCTGTGCACCGCCAGGAGTAATTCCTGAGTGCATAAGCCAGGAGTAACCCCTGTGCAAAGCTGGATGTGACCCAAAAAGCAAAAAAAAAAAATACAGGATCAACTATACCCCTGTGAGATATAAGGTACAATAACCAAACTAAGAAATGTGCCTGCCAAGGAGGAAGACAGGTGTTGGGAGAGAAGCTGCGGACATTGTTGGAAGCAAGTTGGTGGAATTGGTATTGGAAAATTAACCTCTACTATGAATAACTTGTATCACTTGCCATCCTGTTGATCTGTGATTTGCTGGAGTTGGCACCAGTAACGTCTCCATCTGTCCCTGTCACATGCTAGTGCAGCCCAATGTTATCGGCTCGCTCCAGGAACACAAATAAATAACCATGTCAATCAAAATGACTGAATATTTAATAATTTATTTTAAACTTGTTCATTGAAAATGCTTGGAAATCTTATTTTCTAAAATTACTATTTTACATCTAGTATACAAAAATTATATAAATTTGATTACACAAGTATAATCATTGAAGAGCAATCCAGTTTGATATTTTATGGTTTGATTATTAAATGGAATAAAACTTCTTCTTTTGGAAGAAATGTGGGGATGCCGATACAGTACTGAATAAGGCATTTTTCTAGCATAAATATAATCCTAGTTTGATCACCAGAATCATCAGAATTGATTCTTGAGCACAGAGCCAAGATTAAACCTAGAATCCCACCATATGTGATAAAGAAAGGAAGGAAGGAAGGAAGGAAGGAAGGAAGGAAGGAAGGAAGGAAGGAAGGGAGGAAAGTAGGGAGGGAAGTAGGGAGGAAATGAGAAAGGGAGGGAGAAGGGAATGAAGAAAAGGGGAGGGAGAGAAGAAGAAGAAGAAAGGAGGGAATAAAAAAGGGGAAGAAGGGAGAGAGGAAAACTGTTTTGCTTTGAGAAGTAACACCAGAAATGATAAAGCCATTAGAATGTGTAGGCAATAATGTTTCTGAACATTAACTGTTTTAAAAAGAATAAATGCTAGTGTCTAACTTATTCATTTCAATCCGAAGTTCTCCCAAGCAGGGATCGGGGGACCCACGAGCCAGTCCAAGCAATACTTAGGCAAGCTGCTAATGATTGAATGTGAGTGCCTGAGAATGCAGTGCTGCATGGTGCATGTCCACAATGGACATCCTGGAAGTGCTGAGAACCCCCAGGACTATACCCAGTGTGACTCTGGAAGTCCTCTGTGCTCAAGGAACTATGTACTTAACAGTGCTCAATGCTCAGGAATCATGTGATACTGGGGTTGAATCGGGTTGAGCATATGCCAGAAAAGTACCTATGTACTGTCTCTGAAGCTTCTAGTTTATTCAGTTTAGATGTGAAAAGTTCAGGAACTTAGAATATAGATGAAAAGGGTTTTGTTTGTTTGTTTTAAGCACAGTTATTCGGGGGAAATAATGAATCTAACTGTTGAAAGTTTTATTAGAAATGCTTCAGAAATTGCTAAGATGTAAATGTAAATCTTTAAATGTAAATCTTAAAATAGAAATTTTAAGAAAAAATTAACTCTAAACTATTACCATAAAAATCAAGAAACTTTAACTTATCTGCATTTTTTGTTTCATTTCACCTAAAAATATAGTTGTGTATTTTTAAAATTAATGAGTAGTATTTGATTAGTGACAACCATTTATAATAAATGTTTTAAGCATATCTCAAAATAGACATTTTTATCCAAATAAAAAGTTTCTTAACTGAAAGAGAATTTTTCTTTTAATTTAATTAAAGATTAGCTGTAGGGAAAGAAATAATGAAGCATAAAACTTCAAGTCTCAACATGAAACTTTCAAGATAAATTCAAATGGTGAATAAAAATATGTTAATGGTGTAGGAAAGCAGTTCATGCTAACATTTTAAAATGTAATTTAATTAGTGCACAATATCAAACAAACAAAAAAAAAACTCTAAGAAAAAGCTAAAGCAACTCTCCTACAGAAAGAATATTTGCAGTTTTTCTGTGTGCAAACAGTGCACTAGATAGGAAATGAACACAATACATTTTTTTCATGTGCTATAAAACAAAAATATTACTAATCATTTAAAAAGATCTGCAGTTATTTCTTCAAAATTTACTTGCACTGCATTTGGTATTAAAGGGGAGTGGAAAGACCATTTGCAGAAAGAGGAGGAGTTGGACAGTCCCAAGGTGGAGCTGTCTCTTGTGTTAAATGACACTGGCAGATTAAAACGCTCTGATGGGGAAAGGCTTTAAGGCTGAGTCAAAAGCCAAGAAGTCTCTTTATTTACGCCTACCTCCCAGCCCTTGGCAATCTGACTAATAACAAACTGAGCTAACAAGAAAGACTAGAAAGGGAGGAAAGAGAACATTGCTGCAGCTAGATCTCCAATCTAAGAAAGCAAAAGTGATCAGTCCCAGCTCTGTTCAACATCTTGTTTATTTTCTGCACTCAGCAGCTTGCAAATGGTTAACTATATGCAAAAAGAGTCGGCATAGCTGAGAAGTATGCCGTGAATTCTAATTGGGAGAAAACAGGACAACTGCTTCAGGATGATCTAGTGTGCGTTTGACTTGAAATATTCTCAATGAAATCCTCAGCATTTTCTCTTTCACCAGAGGTTCCAACTTTATGAAGCAGTGGGACTTGCCAAAAAGTGATATTTGAGAAGAAACTGTGAGTGGTTATTTTCTTTCCTGAACTGAATTTACTTTGAACATCTCTTCCAGCTGTGCATTACAGATATCGTCAGGAAGACTTCTTTACAGGTAAGATGAATGTTTTCAGACTATTCTAATACCTTTTTTAAAGCATTCTCCTAAAGCGATTGAATGTATGTGCTTGCTTCTTAAAAAGAACTTTGCTTTAATAGCTTCTCCGTTTCCCTCTTGTTCATTGGCACAGCTAATGCTGTGGCAGATGTCTGTTCCCTCAGCGAAGTAGATATTAAGCCCAACAGCTGGCTGTAGAGAAAACAAATAGAATAATATGCCACTATTTCTTTACAGCATGCAGTTTAGTTACTGCAAAAACTAAGAAAGTGTACTTTGTGGAGAAACCTATCTTCCAATGCATCACTGAATTTAAATTAGAAAAAGACTATGGAAAAGCATCTTTGTGTGTTTTGTATCCGGCTTGTTATTTAATGACTTGAAGAATATCTTTTGCCTGAAGATATTACCTCTTTAATATTCTACCTTATATTAGCTATATAGAACATTGAAAGTGTATGCATATTTTTGAAAAGCAAAGCTAAGTCTATATGTAATGAGCATAACATACATATAATGTTTGAACTATAGTGAAATATTCTCATCTGGAAGTTATTTACTCTTTTTGCAGTATTTTGAGTGTGGTGAAATAAATACACTTTCTTGGTAATCTATGGAGAAAGTCTTTCAATATTTCTGAAGGCTGATCACAAGTCAGGATTCCAACTGCAGGCTGCTTGATTCTAAGCTGAACTCTCAGAGCTGTTTGAAATTATACTATTTCCCCCTGGAAACATTAAGTCTGGTAACTTTTCCTTTCTAGAGAAAGGCTCTCTCTATTCAAATATTTTTTCCTTTGGTTGCTTTTGCTTTTTTAGAAACTTCATGCCATACATAATTTCAATAAATCTTTGTGCTTCCTTGTAATGAAAGTTTTTTTTAAGATTTTTTTGGTTGGATTGTAGGATGTTTGATTGAGAATTTTAATTAAAAGTTGCTGTATGCATTCTACCTAGAAAAAAATGAAGGTAGTTTACCTTTTTTTTTTGAAAATTTTAGTAATCAGCTGCAGAATTTAGTTCTAAGTGTAGTCTACATAAATTTAATATACAGTATTTAAAGAATTGAATAAAATTAGATGGTGTTACAATTATGTATATTCCCCTTGTCATTACTGTCATTTAAGTGTCAGAATCTTTTAAAAATTGCTGTTTCAGATATATGTCATACATGCTTAAAGTGTTAGAATATGTACTTGTTATTCTCAATTCTCCTCAAAGATTTTAATATAGTACAGTACGTCTCAGAGTTCATTGCTTGTGACATTAAGCTTTATAAGAAAGGAGATCAGCTACTTAATTATATGATGACATTCAGTGCCCTTAAGCTGATTTTAAGATTTCATTAGGAAGTGTTTCATGAGAAATTTATATGAGGAGTTGTTTGTTTTTTAGAATAGCTGGAAAGTGTCTTTTTGCTCTAGTTTGTATAAAATTGAGCATATCAATATCAGAATTAAATTGCAACAGGAAATATCCTACTTCTAGAAACTGGTGTAAAGGTTGGCTCAAGTAAACACAAATGGGCACTCTTAGGCATGCATACCTGATTCTACTAAGCTTATACAATGTAGTTTTGATATGTATTTTTACATGTTTGATTTTATTGCATTATCAGAGACATGTTCTTGAATAAATAATGAATTTAAATAAAACTTTGGACCCAAAATGGTAAAATGGAGATAGTTAATATTGTGATATACATGTAGAATATAGAAAAACATTTTTATGCATAACACATAAACCCATGTACAAATCTAAAGTTTTTGACTTCTAAAAGAGAATTTTTGGTCTCAAAAATATGAAGCCAACACCTATGAATTTATCTTATATTGCCATCTTTGTCCTGAAATTAGTTTACTTGTAGTTTCAAGTAATCATGGTCTTTACAAATATGTACTTATAAATAAAATATAATTTTGGAATATATGAACATACCTAATTGCATAATGTTTTTAATCTACAATTTAAATGCATATTTTGGTTATAATGCCAGTTTAAATTATATCAAACATACCTGACATTGTGTTAAAAAAAAGGAAAATAAAATGTAAATGCAGCAAGGTATTCATATTTTCATTACATCAACATCTTTCTTTTTTTAAAGGAAAACTCTAATTTGTCTAATTTAAAAATGTTTTGTTCATATTCCCCCTGACTGCACCAAAAAAAACCACTGTTATTGCATTGTGTTTTACAGTATCAGCATCTGTCACATGACAACATGAAGCTGTGGATCCAAATGTTCTATTCATCTCTCCTCACTTATGTATCTTCACAATCTGAATCTCCAGTGTTCTCAGCCAGAGGATCTTGTGATTCTCTTTGCAACTGTGAGGAGAAAGATGGCACAATGCTGATAAATTGTGAAGATAAAGGCATCACGGAGTTACCTCAAATAAGTGTGCCACCATCACGACCTTTTCACCTAAGTTTACTAAATAATGGCTTGACAATGCTTCATGCGAATGACTTTTCTGGGCTGACCAATGCTCTCTCAATACACCTTGGATTTAACAATATTGCAGACATTGAGACTGGTGCATTTAATGGCCTTGGCCTTCTTAAGCAACTGCACATCAATCACAATTCTTTAGAAATTCTCAAAGAGGATACATTTCATGGACTGGAAAACCTGGAATTCCTACAGGCAGATAATAATTTTATTACTGTGATTGAACCAAGTGCCTTCAGCAAGCTCAATAGACTGAAAGTGTTAATTTTAAATGACAATGCTATTGAGAGCCTCCCTCAAAACATATTTAGGTTTGTTCCTTTAACACATCTAGATCTTCGTGGAAATCAGTTGCAAACATTGCCTTATGTTGGTTTTTTAGAACACATTGGTCGAATACTGGATCTCCAGTTAGAAGACAATAAGTGGGCCTGCAACTGTGACTTAGTAGAGCTGAAAACGTGGTTGGAGAACATGCCTCCACAATCTGTGATTGGTGATGTTGTATGCAACAGTCCTCCATCTTTCAAAGGAAGCATTCTAAGTCGACTAAAACAGGAATCCATTTGTCCCACTCCACCAGTGTATGAAGACCATGAGGATCCTTCAGGATCACTGCACCTGGTGGCTACATCTTCCACAAATGATAGTCGCATGTCAACCAAGACCACATCTCTTTTGAAACTACCCACTAAAGCACCAGGTTTGATTCCATATATTACCAAGGCGTCCACTCATCTCCCAGCACCGTATTGTCCTGTTCCTTGCAACTGTAAAGTGCTATCTCCATCAGGACTTCTAATACATTGTCAAGAGCGCAATATTGAAAGCATATCTGATCTAAAACCTCCTCCACAACATCCAAGAAAGCTTATTTTAGCTGGGAATATTATTCACACAGTAGTGAAGTCGGATCTGGCAGAATACTTTACTTTGGAAATGCTCCACTTGGGAAATAATCGTATTGAGGTTCTTGAAGAAGGATCGTTTATGAACCTAACAAGATTACAGAAGCTCTATCTAAACGGGAACCATTTGTCCAAATTAAACAGAGACATGTTCCTTGGTCTCCATGACCTTGAGTACTTATATCTTGAATACAATGCTGTCAAAGAGATATTGCCTGGAACTTTTGACCCAATGCCTAAACTGAAAGTCCTCTATTTAAATAACAACTTACTGCAAGTTTTACCACCACATATTTTTTCAGGAATTCCCTTAATGAGGATAAATCTTAAAAACAACCAACTTAACCATCTACCTGTCAGTAATATCTTGGATGACCTTGATTTACTTACTCAGATTGACCTTGAGGACAACCCTTGGGACTGTTCTTGTGATCTGGTTGGATTGCAGCAATGGATACAAAAATTAAGTAAGAACACAGTGGCTGATGATGTCCTGTGCACTTCTCCAGAGCACCTCGCCAAAAAGGAATTAAAATCACTAAATAGTGAACTTCTTTGTCCGGGTTTGGTCAATAATCCATCGTTGTCAACTCATACTAATTATGTAATTGTCAGTACTCCTACAACCCCCACTACAGCTGAGAGTATTTTTAGATCACTCACCGATGCTGTACCATTATCTGTTTTGATATTAGGACTGTTGATTGTGTTCATAACTATAGTATTTTGTGCTGCAGGGATAGTGGTTCTTGTTATCCACCGCAGGCGAAGATACAGAAAGAAACAAACTGATGAGCAAATCAGAGACAACAGTCCTGTGCATCTCCAATATAGCATGTATGGACATAAAACAACTCACCACACCACTGAAAGGCCCACTGCATCACTCTATGAGCAACATATGGTGAGCCCTTTGGTCCATGTGTACAGAAGTCCTTCCTTTGGACCAAAACATTTAGAAGATGAAGATGAGAGACATGAAAAAGAGGGTATTGACACAAAACATCTTCAAAGAAGTCTTTTAGAACGGGAAAATCAATCACCGCTCACTGGGTCAAAGTTGAAGTACAAAACCACGGACCAATCAACTGAATTTTTATCTTTCCAGGATGCCAGTTCCTTATATAGGAATATTTTAGAAAAAGAAAGAGAACTGCAGCAGTTGGGAATCACAGAATACCTTCGGAAAAACATTGCTCAGCTCCAACCAGATGTGGAGGTACAATATCCTGGAGCCCACGAAGAGTTAAAATTAATGGAGACGCTAATGTACACGAGGCCAAGGAAGGTATTAGTGGAACAAACTAAAAATGAGTATTTTGAGCTCAAAGCTAATTTACACGCTGAGCCTGACTACCTGGAGGTCCTGGAGCAGCAAACATAAACAAAGTTTAGGGCAGTGGCAGAAATGCTGTGATTCTGTCTTAAGTCCAAACCTTGTAAATAAGTGCCTTATGTGTGTGTCATCTGTCCGAAGTTGAGTACAGCAGTAATCCGATGGGAAAAGAAAATGATGAGGAAGCTCAGGGATCACTGGGAGAAGCCATTACATTGTTTCCAGGCATTTTTGTTTGGTTTCCAATTAGAGAAATCCTTACATGACAAGCATTTAATGATCATAGTATTATATTAAACATATAAAAGGGTTCAATATCTAAGTGGTTTTTATTTTCTTGAACTTTTGTCATGGATTATAAATAATTGGATCTTTTTTATTTTAAAATGATATTTGTACATGTCGTTTTACTATGTAAGGATACTATTGTTTATATAGCCAGTATATGGACTACAAAAATGTCCATTGTTGAACACATATACATTTCTGCAATAAAGACAAAAAGAACTGGAACTTTAAAGTTGGAAATAATAATAGAAGCAAAAGTAGAAGGTTGAACAATGTAGGCTTTAAGTAGCCCAAAACTTCGATCATTTGAGAATTTAAGATGTTATCATGCTTTGTGAAATGAATAATAAGGATTACTTATTCAAAGGATATAAGTAAGCAAATTTATTTTCTGCACAGTTTGGGCAGACAATCTCGTTGTCAATGCTGCTGTAAACTAAGGTATTTGATTTGTGCTCAGAGTTTCTTATTCTTGGGTTATTTTAAAAATGCTACTGATATTCAACTGTAAATATGATTAGTGCACCTATTAAGTTTGGTTTCCTTCATAGCATTAATCCTTTGTAAATTTAAAGTCCCTGATAGATAAATGTTCTTGTGGCAAATAATAATTCACAGGTGTAAAACAAGTAAGAAAAAAGTTATTTTATTTTTATTGTTGTATACTGGTAGTTGTCATAAATTAGTAGCAAAGGCACATCTAAGGGTAAGTGGTTTGTTTCCGTAAGAATAGAGCAATGTAGCTTTATTTTACCAGAAAGTCTAGCTAGATTTTTATGAACTATTTATTCTGTACAGTTTTATATATTTTTGTTTCACAAAGGTAATTATTCTTGGGTGCCTTTTAAAATACTTAAAAATAATGCTCACTACAATAAAACTATAAAGAAAATCCTCGTTTAAAATGTCATTTCTTTGATTAGCCGGATCTATAATTCAAACAAGACTAACACAAACATAAAATGCAGACAAATGCAAAACAAGATTTCTCTGTTGTTTTTGTCACAAAAGGTCATTCATTGTGTGGGATTTGGTTGTCTGGATGGAGTCAGGCTTGAAGTCTAATTGGTTATGCCTTTTCTAACAAATCATTTCCTCAATCACTACAAAGGAAACAATTCATTTTTATTTATTCTAACCATGGAATTAATCAGATAGCATGTTTCTACAATACACTTAGAATTCATTAAATTAAACTAACGATCCATACCCGAGTTATGAAGGACCGTATTTCCTGTTAGGAAGGACTTTCTTTAAGTTCATTAATATAAAAGTAATGTTTAATGGCAGCAATTCCTGAATGTTCCATCAAGTGTTTTGTTTCTCAAAATTCAATTGTATCACTTATTAGCAAAACATACATCATTTCTTTGATTTTGAATATGCAGTTTTTCTGTTCATAAAATCAGTACATCCAGGTGGCATGATGTAAAGACTAATTACAAGTCTATTATGTAATCATATTGCCAGGTTTTCACTTAAACATTAGCAGAAAAACAAACCAAATTCTGTTCGAAAAAGTTCCTTGAGAACAGAAATTTTTCCACAAAGGTTTGTTTTGTTTGTTGTGTTTGGTAGGTCAGAACTGACTCCGGCTTCTGTGCTCAGGGATCACTCCCTGTGCTCGGGATAAGGTATGATGTACCAAGATCAAACTAGGTCGGCCACATGCAAAGCAAGTGACCTACACACTATACTGCTGCTCTGATGTCTCTCCATAAGTTTTTTAACTTGAAAATCCTGGAGTGGGAATTTTTTTTCTAAAGTAACACATATTCATGATGTCAGAGATATAGTACAGTGGGCTAGCGCTTGCCTTTCATTCAGTCTTCCTTGGTTTAGTTGCAGGTATCCTATATGGTTTCTCGAGCAAAGCCAGAGGAAACTCCTGAGTGCAAAGTCAGGAGCAACTCCTGATAATTGTCAGGTGTGAATCAAAAAAATAAATAAAATAAAAATAAATAAAATTTTTAAAATGACTTGTTCCGGGATAATCTGTGCCCATCTGTGTTATTTTATATGTTCGTACTCAAAAAAATGATTCAACACAATTAACAATAAACCTATCAAAGCCTGGTGTTTGAAGTTATATGCTAAAAAGAACAAAGCAAGAACCTAGCTCATGTTACTGCACTTCTGTTTAGTAGAGTCTGCCAATGCTTTCTGATTCCAACCATGTGCCTAGAGAAATTGTACAGACTAAAGAAATTCCCATGCCTGGAGGACCATTGGAGTGAATCCATAAATGCAGACAGAGACATGTCCTCAAGAACATTCTTCTCTTATGAGTGGAGGAAATACTTTTTAATCTTTATTCATTTTTAATTGGCTAAAGTAGTAATGTTCATCCACCTTATAGTAAAGATTGAACAAAGTTGTTTGTGAAATACTGAAAGTATACATTCCAAATTAAAAACAACCCCAAGACTTTATAAAACACTGAAAGTTTGAATAAAGTTTACATGACACAAAAATCATTACTCTTTGCAAAATGTGAAAAAATAATTACAAGCTAAATCATTTCATTCATGACGAAATATTTCTAGTGTGAGTTTTGTTTTATTAAAAATAGTTGAACATTAAAAATGCTAATAATAGTTTTGATCCCTTAATGAGTCATATGAAATGTGATAGAATGAAGATTTGGGGTTATTTATCTTATTTCCTATATCTATACTAAAAAATAATACTTATGCATATACATTTGCATAGGAATCTCAAGACTATGCCAGAAAAATCAAACTTGTCCATGTACTTCTGGAAATTTTAACATAAATATCTATAAACTTTAATTTTTCTTGATTTGAACAGAAGTGGCACATAAGTGTATGAATCTGAAGTTTTGTAACAGCGTGAAATAAAAATATTCTTTGGATGTTCCAGTTATTATCAAACGGGGATTAAACATTTACAATCTACTTAAGAATGGACTGTATTGAGAACATGGGTGCTTCCTCTTCAATTAATCTTGTATCAGAAGGAGGGAAATCTTTTCTTTGCTATTCTAATTTTAAGTAAATTGAAGCACCATATAAGAAGCTTTTAAGCTTCCCTGATGTTTTGGTCTAATTAATTTGAAAAGCTTAAACTTTGATCTGGGATTGAAAACTGTGCTTTGAGTATCCACTTGTCATCAAAGTGCAATTTAAAAAAATCATGGTGTATAACTATTTTTATATCTATTGAGTTAATATTAGTTCTTCAAAAGCAGCCAATTTTTTAAAAGATAAATGATTTATAGAATGATAACAGATACTAAATTTTCTTGCATCATATTTTGTACTATATATTCTTTCAAAATGAATCATTAAAAAAGAATGGAGTTCTCTGTAATTGGAAAATAGTAAATATTTTATAATAAATCTGAAGATTTACTCAATAATTTATTGATAGAAATATGAATGGCCATAGTTTTTATTTTATTTTTTTTTAAACTGAGATATCACAAAAGATCACGTTTTCATGATACATAAAATGACATGTACAATCATTCTTTTGGAGGGGGACCCTGAGCAACCATATAACTTTAAAGAGAAATGAGCAAGCGATTAAAAGTGTATTTTTTTTTTGTGCTTTTTCAATTCCATACAACATGAAGCAAATATTTTTTCAAATAATCGCTGAGGTTTATAACCACAAGACTGTCTCAACTAAAAAAAAACAGGATTCAATAGTTGTTAATCATTGAATTATAAGAAGAAAATGATAGGATCTAAAATTGTATTGTTTAACAAATTTCTTTTATGGACATTGGCTCCATTATCTTTTGTACAGAATACAACAACTTTTAAATGAATTTGTTGTTACTATCTAAAGATCTATTATTATGTATATGTAACTGAAGGAGGTGACCAGGTGTAGAATTCCCTTCCAGCTGCTTTGAAAACATAATCAAAAAGACAAATACTCTTCTGTTAGTGTCTTGCAGCAGATCAGTGAATGAAGAATGGAAACAATTCAAAACAACAAATGTACACACATACAAACACACAAACCTTCATCTGTTTCCAATTAAACTTACTTAAAGCTGTAAGACTTTTAATTAAAATATTTTTGTTTTCGAGTTTTAAAATTTGAAATGCAAGAGACCTAATTATAAACATATAACTATATGCATCTTACATCTCAGGTTCTACTTAGGAAGTACACTGATTATCTATAAATGAATAAATTATTTTGAATCGCTTGACTACTAAAATCATTGGGTGTTTGATTGTGCCCCTATATTAGATATAAAGGTATTGAATAGATGTTAACCATCACCCCTCCAACACACACTTAAAAAAACAATGAAATTGTTAAAATTTAAGTTCATGGTATTAAATAGTAAAATGACCCATTTGTGATTGTATTTTTAGTGTCTCTCCATCCCGATATTGTGAGCAATTCATAAACATATTAAATCTTCAAACAAATTTTGTGATTCATGCTGTAAAAGGTGATATATAAATATATAAATACATGGTTCAAAGTGAAAATTAACAATGAACTTCAGGGATTCCTAATTCTAGAACACTAAGATTAGTTTTATGTGTTGCATATAATTGTATCAAAACTTTCACAGGCACTTCTTTCACCAATACCTAGAATTTGAGGTACTTTGACTTAGAAAAGATAAAAGCTAACTGGAAGCGATAGCACAGTGGGTAGGGCGTTCGCCTTACAAGCGGCCAACATGGCCGACCCGAGTTCGATTCCTCCGCCCCTCTCGGAGAGCCCGGCAAGCTACCGAGAGTATTCAATATGCCAGACACAGTAACAACAAAGTCTCCAATGGAGATGTTACTGGGCCCGCTCGAGCAAATCGACGATCAACGGGAGGGCCTTTACTACTTTACTACTAAACATTTCAGGTATTATAACACCCAAAATTTCTAATATTAACTCACTGCTTTTTTTCTTTTTAACATAAAATGGTATTGATCCCACTAAGAAAAGTAACAGATCCATTTTGGAAGCTTGTATTACAGTTGTCATTTTTTCTTACTATATTTTGTTTTATTCTCAGACTGTTCTTTTGTGGTGAGGGTAGAGTGTGTGTGTGTGTTTGCCCACATCTGTGTCTAGGGCTCATTCCTGGCTCTGTGCTCATGAACAACTCCTGCCAGTGCTGGAAAGATCATAAGTGATGTCAGACCAAACTTAGTCTGCTTGCCTTAACCAGTAATATTAGTAGACCACATTAAGTCACAGAAAGTGTAACCATACATCACTGTACACACTTTGCTTTTGTATTTAGGTAGGTCATAGTTAGCATGGTATTGAAAGAAAAATTAGATCTTTGAGTGACTTTTGAAACAAATTCCATATTCTAGGCTATACAAAACAGTAAATAACTCTTTCTCGATACAGCTAGAAAATGTGGATTCATTTAATGAATTGGCCAACATATGCCATATGCATGCTACAGCTAGAAACTTGTTATGTAGTTTTATTTTAAAATTCAGAAGTGTTAGGACTGGAAAGATAGTACAATAGGTTGGACACTTGCCTTACACTCATCTGCTTCAGGTTATATCCTTAGTACCCTTCAGTACCCTAATATGGTCCTGGTCCCTTCAGCCCACTAGGAGTTATTTCTGAGTACAGGGACAAAGGTTCCCCTGAGCACCATCAAGGATGGTCTAAAAACAAATAAAAAATAATAATAAAATTTAGCAATATTTAAAAAATACTTACCAATAGACTACATTTAAAATTTTACTCAGAATTGTATTCTTAATTATTTCACAAAAACATTAACACAGAAATTGCAATACAGATTGTTCTGATATTTCACTCATTTTGTCTTACATGAGCAATATGTGATTTAATTATTGCTTAAATTAACATGCATAACAGTTTGTATCCATTATCTGTTATCGGTTTGCTTTCTATGATTCATTCAGAGTTTAAACAGCATAAATGATGTTCTGCAATGAGATATTTTTATAGAGAAGAAACACATTTATGTATATGTATGCATATATAATTGCAATGAATTTATGATATATCATTCTAATGTTATCATTTACTAATTTTTGTTTTGGCTATTCCCAGTGGTATGTTGCTCAGCACTCAGGCTCACTTCCGACAGGACACACAGGACCATATGGCTTGCTGGTGATCACACCTAGGTTGGCTGCCTTCAAGGCAAGGCAATTGCCCTACTTGCTGTGCTATGTTCTGCTGCTCAATGTTAACCTCTTTGGTGCCTACCTGACAAATTAATCTATATTCTGTCCACATATGTATACAAAAGACAAAGGAAACATATGAATTGGTATCTTTGTGGTTCCATAAATCCATGGGGAACTAGAGACGCATCCCGGGAATTCTCAGCCAATTGCAGTCTGCAGTTCCATGCAAGGACCAAAGTGCAATTTAGACCCTATGATGTGGAAATTTCCGAAGCTATCAGAGGAAGTGCTTCAGAGGATCTGGGGCTCTTGGGGGGGCTTAGGGGCCTCCGGGGGGCTGTACTCAGCAATGAGAATACACGGTGCGAGGGGTCAAACGGGGACTGGCTGATACACAAAGCATGCACTTAAACTGCTGTACTTTCTCTCCAGGTCCTCTGACTGAAGTAAGTAGCTTCATTCTCCAGGGCATTCTTTAGTTTTGTAAGCAAAAAATTAAACTTGCTTCCCAAGTGACTGTATCACTTTACATCCCCTGGCATAAATTTAATAAAAGTTTATGTTGATACACATCTTCATTAGTATTCAATCTGACACTGTTCATTGTGTTAGTTATCTAATTTTTATAGTTGGTAAATCATGGTCATTTTAATTTATATTTTCCTGATGACAGATGACAATGAACACATTTTGGGAGATGCATGCTTTCTTGTCTCCTAGACCTATTTATTACTCAGGTGTCATGCCCCTACTATGATTTTTAGTAGTACTTGGCATATTTTGGAAAGCCTTATCAATTCTTTTTTTGAACCAATATTTTCTTTCAGTTTATGCCTTGTTTCTTGTCATACTTTTACAGTATTATTTTCAAAGCTTAATTTTTAATTAAAAAAGAGGTCAGTTCAACATTGCTATATGATACATGACTGCTAATATTTGAAAAATCATCGTCATCCAGATTTTCTCATATTGTTTCCTAACATTGAAATTTTCTATGTTAAATTAGATTAAAATATTATTAAATTTAAAATGTGATCCATTTTTTATTAATTTTGTGAAGAATAGAAATGTAACTTTCGAATTCAGGTAATGTGCATTTATTGAAGGTTTATATATCATAATACAATATGATTAATTCTTAAAATTACACACAACTTTATATATGCTTTGTTGTAATATATATGCTTTGTTGTTGTTGTAATATAATAAATTTTATTATTTACAAATAATAGTTGAGTTTGATTGATACTAAACATTATTGCCTATATCATAGGATATGATATATGGTCAAGAAATGTCAACATAAATAATTTGGTCTGAATAAATAAGTTTTTTATAGTCTCTATATCTTGGCCGTTGATGGGATTACATGGTACCAGGGGCAATTGATGAGTGTAACCCAGAGACTATAAAACCAAGCTCCCAGAAGCACACTGCCAAGAATTGTCTAGTTCTCACTCTTGGAGAACCTAGCAGTCTACCGAGAGTATCCTGCCCGCATGGAAGAGTATGGCGAGCTCCCTGTGGCGTATTCGATATGCCAAAACCCAGTAACAATGATGGGTCTCATTCCCCTGACCTGGAAGAGCCTCCATTTGGCACTTGCTAAAATCCATAAATGGAGATGTTACTGGTGCCTGCTTGAGGAAATCGATGAACAATAGGATGGCAGTGATATACAGTGAGTGAATAAATATTTATATTTGTCTTCTACTGAGCACAGCGGTAGGGCATTTGCCTTGCACGCAGCCAGCCCGGCCAAACTGGGTTTGTTTCCTCCGCCCCTCTTGGAGAGCCGGGAAAGCTACCGAGAGTATCTCGCCCTCACAGCAAAGCCTGGCAAGCTACCTGTGACGTATTTAATATGCCAAACACAATAACAAAAGTCTCACAATGGAGACGTTACTCTGCCTGCTCGAGCAAATCGATGAACAACTGGAGGACAGTGCAGTGCAGTGCAGTGAGAATTCACTGACTAATTGTTAGAAAGACCAACGTTATTAAACTCAACGTGACTACTTAATCCATCCAACCGAGTTATATCACTTCTGGGAATGTACCCTGAGAGCTCAAGAACATATAGCAGAAATGCCCTCTGTACTTTTATGCTAATTACAGGACTATTCACAATACCCAGAATCTAGAAACTGTTTGCCCAAAAATTGATGAATACAAAGAAACTATGGAACACCTGGATAATGGAATACTAGGCAGCCACTAGAAAAAGTGAAGTAATGAAATTTGCTTATAAATAGATGGACTTGAACAGTATTATGTTGAGTGAAGAGTCAGAATTATAGGGACAGACATAATAATAGCACTCAGTTGTGGGCTATAAAACACACACTATGAGGACAGTAGATACACCCAACGGCAGTAGAAACAAGGGTCAGGAGGATTGGTCCATGGTTGGAAACTTGCCACAAGTGGGAGATGGCAGAAAGCAGCTAGGATAGAGAAGGGACTACTATGACAATAATTGTTTGAAATGATCACTCTGGCCAAGAACTGGATACTGAAAGTTAGTAAAGGGATATATACATTATAACCTTTCAATTCCTGTACAGCTACTGAAAACCATAATGCCCAAAAGAAAAGAGAGAGAGAAAAAGAGAGAGAGATGAACAGAGAGGGAAAGAAAGAGAAAGTGAGAAAGAGAGAGAGAGAGAGAGAGAGAGACAGAGACAGAGAGAGTGCCTGCCATAAAGATGGACTGGAGCAATGGGGTATAGAAGGAGGAAAACTGGGAACATTGGTTGTGAGAAATGTACTCTTTTAAAGAACAGGTGTTGAAACATTGTATGACTGAAACCCAATCTTGAACAACTTTGTAACTACACACATCATGGTGGTTTAATTTTTAAAAGTGTCAACTTAAGATATGTAACAGTTATCTTTATTGTCCACATATTGGATGATAAAATATTTTAAAGAATACTTTTGTAACTGCTATTTTTTATTCCCTTTGTGTTATTGTCCTGGTCTGTTTTTCATAGTACCATTTGCTGTGTTATCCTTCATTTAAAGTATGTTTCCTCTTAGCAAATGGTGTGTGTGTATGTATGTATGTGTGTGTGTGTATGTGTGTACGCTTGTGTGATATTGACCAAAAACTGTCTTTTTGGTACATGCAACAATTTTCTTATATGCCAGTTTAATTGCATTATAGATTACAATTTGTTAACAAAAACTACCACAAAAACAGCATAGTCTAATTTATCATGAACAATTTTTCTAGTAATTCTTATATGAAATTATGAGCATACAATTAAACTGAAGCTATTATTTTCATTTAAGAGGTATTGTCACCATCATTTAATACAAAAATGTTAAGGGAAATATATCTCTGATAAGATATTTAAAAACGATTTTCAAAAAGATATACATTCTATCAGGACAGTCTACCAAATCATGTAAACAATGGGGAAAACTGTTATAACTTGAGTTGGGAGGAAGTGGGGTAAGTACTACATTTCCTTTCCTTTCTAAATTTTTTTTCAAAATATAACTAATTTTATGACTTTTGGATTTATCAAGTATAGTTGTCTAAATAATCTTCCTCGTATCTGGCATTAATTGTTGGACAAACACCGAATCACTGTATCACCATATCACTGTCATCTCATTGTTCGTCGATTTACTTGAGCAGGCACCAGTAATGTCTCTCTTCATTGAAGCCTTGAGATTTTAGCACCTCTTCTTACTCATCTTTCCCAATAATTGGAGGCTCTTTCAGGGTCAGGGGAATGAGACCTGCTCCAGTTACTGGTTTTGGCATATTTAATACTCCACAGGGAGCTTCTCAGGCTCTGCCTGTGAGGGCGAGATAATCTCAATAGCTTGCCGGGCTCTCTGAGAGTCATATTTATATATTTCTCCTATGATTTGTTGCCTACTGTCTGAACTCCATCAAACATGGTGCGGTAATCATGGAAAATAGGTAGGAAGTGTCTTATGATTTGTGGCGCGGCCGCAAAGCTGCCTGGAGTGTGGTGATGGTTGGGGAGTGGAGGTTGGCTGCTGGGGCTGGGTCCCTTGGAGTGGGCAGGGCTCTAGCCCACCCCTCTCTGGGGCACCTGGAGTGAAAACAGCCTGGTGTGGAGTCTGGTGGTATGGTTCTGGGAGCCTTCTTTTATACTCCCATCTGGGAGGAGCATCCGTGATTTCTGGAGGGTTATCCAGATGAGGAGATTATCTGGTGCCAGCAGGGTGCGACTTATGGGTGTGACCCCTGGGTCACTGGAGATGGGGAAGCAGGCAGAGGGTCTCTGCTCCCAGGTCCCATTGAGTCCAGAGTCCAAGGTCACAAAGTTCCGCATTACCTGGGTTGCATGGGACTTCACTCGTGCATGAGGCTCAGTCAGAGCGTGTGCAAATCGGACTGGAGCTTGGCAACAGTTGAGGTGGAGGTTAGCTGCTGAGGCTGGGTCCCTTGGGTGGGGAGGGCTCTCGCCTGCTCCCCTCTGGGGCGTTCTGAGTGAAAACAGCCTGGCGCAGAGTCCAGATATCAAATATCGGTTCAAATTCCAAGGCTGATTTGTGCATACTAATACAACTTTCCTGTGCCTAAGGACAGCCATACCTCTTCTTAAGTGCCAATAGATATGCTTGAAGAACTTGTGGCGGCACATCTTATCACTGGCCTGTAGATTACTGATTACATTTTTATTAGATTAAAAATGCAAAAAAAATTCTGCCTGTAGCTATCCTGTGACTAATTAGAACATAACCCGATAATGTCCCATAACTTTTTACTTTTTAAATGCTAAATTGCTAGAATTTCTTTTATTTACACATTTATAAATTAATCTTTGGACTGTCGACCAGTAATAACAGTTGGCTAGAAATTGGTGTTATTTACTGTTCATATATTTCTATGGGCTGAAGCATATATTTCTATGGACTGGAAATTTCATATATTTCTATGGGCTGGAGCAATAGCACACAGGGTAGTGTGTTTACCTTACAAGCGGCTGACCCAGATTTGATTCCTCCGCCCCTATCGGAGAGCCTGGCCAGCTACGGAGAGTATCTCAACCACATGGCAAAGCCTGGCAAGCTACCCATGACATATTTGATATGCCAAAAACAGTAACAACGAGTATCACAATTTGTTGTGAGATGTTACTGTTGCCCACTCATGCAAATGGATGAACAAGGAGAGACAGTGACAGTGATACTTCTAAGGAGTAAATGGAGATGCAAATTTGTTCTTTCAAAAAGTAGATTTTAGATTTCATCTAAAATCTTAGATGAAATTTTAGATTTCATCCTCGTTCTTAGATTTCAGAATCTTTGCCTATGATCAGAGCAGTCCACAACTTTGGAATAGTTATCATAATTAATAAATATTTAAAATAATAAAATTCTGAGCCACAATTATTATTTTTTTTCTTTTGGGTAACATCTGGCTGTGCTCAGGGATTTCTCCTGGTACTACTCTCAGGGATCACCAGAAAGGGTTTGAGTGAGACCTATGTGGTGCCTGGTATTAAAACCAGGTCACTGGGTCGCTCAAAGGAAAGCCCCGACACACTCTACAGTGTATTCAGATGAAAAAACAATTTTCTGAATGCGTTTTTATTGAAGTAACATTGAATACAAGTGTATGTTTATGTTTAAAGATACCAACCACCATGTGGTTCTGCTCTATGTCCACCACCCAAGTGCCGATATCCTCCCATGGCAGTCCACCGGATGCTTTAACTCCACCCCTGTTCTCCCTCCCTCCTTGCCCTGACCTTGCTCTTAGAATTCTTGTACCTGAGACCGGAATCTAAGGGATTGCTTCCCCTAGGTATTATCCATTTCCTTGTTTGGTTTTTTAATATACAGCATATGAATGTGGTAAATGAGACAAATGTCATTCTTCTAACTTCCGATTTACTTAATTTGGCATGCTAAGTTACAACCATGTTGTAGCAATGTGGTGATTTTGTCGCCGTTGTTCTTTCTTAACTAACTAGACTTCTATTGTCTATAATTCCACATCTCTGATCTTTTCATCTGGCATTGATCATTGGGGCTGCATCCAGTGAATGTGCTTGTGTGAGTGCCTGTGTATGTGCATGCCAGTGCGTGCGTGTGTGTGTGCATGCGCGAGTGTGCACTATTAGCTCCAACTATTGGTTTGGGGCTACAAATGGCATTGATCAGGAGCTGCTTCTGGATGGGTGCTTAGGGATTATTCCTGGTGGTCCTTGGTTGAACAATGTTAGGAATCAACTTGGCCATCCTGCATGCATAACATTCATTCAGCCTGTAGTACCTATATTGGCTCTTGAAAATAGCACTACAATGAATGTTGGCATGCATGTATGTATTCATATTAGTGATTTTACTTTATTTGGATAGAAAATTTTGAGTGACTCTGCTTAATCATACAGTAGTTATACCTTTTGGAGAAATCTCCACATTATTCTCTGTAGAGGCAGAGCCAGTTTACATTCCCACCAACAGAAGATAAGGTATTCTTTTCCACCATGTCCTGTCAGCACTAGTTTATAATCTTTTTGATCTAAGCTATTTTCACTAGCATAATCTTATCTTTTATTGCCATTTTGGTTTTCATTTCCATGATAAGCAGCAATAAGTTATTTTTTTTATCATGTGTCTGTTGGCCATCTGTGTCTTTTTTAGAGAATATTTGTTCAGTTCTTCTCACTAATTAAAAAAAGTCTTATTGTTTTTTCCATGCGTTTTCTGAGATTTTTATATATGTTAGACATTTGTAAAATACTTACTGGAATATTGTGGGTATGATTTTTAAATAATATAAGTTCTTTATAGAAAATCTTGTATTCTTATATTGCCTAATAACACCTAAAATAATTTTTCTTTTGCATATATTCACTAAAAAACATATAAAACATTAAATATTCATAATTAGATAAACTTGATAAGTGCATAATAATAATGAGAGGAATACCTGAGTAATAAGTCACTATTTTTTGTTTTTGCTTTGTTTGTTTTTGGGGGCAGTTACATCTGTCTATGCCCAAGTCTTATTCTCGGCTCTTTGCTCAGAAATCTCTGGTGATACTCTAGGAAAAATATCACTGCCAAGAACCAAATCAAAGTCGGCTGTGAGCAAGACAAACACCTTTAACTGTACTATCAATATGGCCTAGAAAGTCTTTTTTAGGACTGCTACAGTTATTTAATTAATAGGGCTTTTTATTTTGGTAATAGAAGCGGTACCCTCATTAATCATGTTAATATTCTGTCTGTCAGTGTTACATATTAATACTCAAAGGAAACAATATAGATCTTTTCAAAGAAAATGGTTTTAATTCACTTTCCTATTAATTGCATAATTATACAAATCAGTCAGAACCATTAATATGTGAAATATTAGAATCACGGTGCCAGTATTAAAATAAACTCGAGGCACATCTGAAAGTCACATGTTAAAAAATAAAAACTTGCCAAAATGCACCTACACATACTTATCTGTGTATATAAAAATATGAAATAAACTCAAAATCAAGTTTCAGAATCATATTTTTTGAGCTCACTGATTCAAAATCACTTCATCACTGATTACTAGAGTTGAAAAATGAGGTGTTGTCCTCATCTTTACCCTACAACATATCCGGATGTGGCTAGACCTTAGTTTTTACCACAGGGTTATAGTTCACCAAACAATTTCCTGTTGTCTTTGTTCCATTTAATGCTGCTCTTTCTTTTTTCCCATTAACATGTTCTGTAATGTTCCACATTCGAGAGAAACATTATATTTGAGAATTTTTTTTTTCGTTTCCTCTCTGCAATATATTTTTTGTTGTCATCAGCCCTAGGGGGGGGTATTAAAGAAAATAATTACAAATGACCTTGACCCTTTCACTTGAAAATTAACTATACTGATAATCAGTCTTTTGCCATAGAATTTAGAAAAAAAAAGAAAGGAAACATGTGTATGATTAATATTACATTCAAAAGAGAAACTGATTGATCTATTCCTAGTGTTTCATCTCATAGTATTTAATACTTTCAAAAGGATTTTTGTGCATGAGTCACATATACTTAAAGCAATAAAACATCAAAAAGAATACACATAAAGCATTCTATTGAGAACTCAAACTTTTGTGGATCAATTATAGCAAGATAGAACTTACTAACTGATATGTAGAGATATGTGAGGATCTTATTGTAGATATCATTTTGAGAACAATTTTTATTACAAAGATTAAATGAATATATTATAGTGTTTTAGCTCAGAAAAAAAATTAGTTTACAGACTTTTTAGGCTAAGTATACTTCATTTTCAGTCACTGTAACTGTAATAGATATAGAAGTTAGTTTTTTTAAAGCAAAATATTATAATTGCAGAAACTAGACTGAAGTTTCAGAAAAAAAAATAAAGATGAGTGTTATAATTTTCATTACTTCATACCATCCAGGTTTAGATATATTTATCTATAAAGAAAAAATAAGTTTGAGATGAAATTGTATTACTGAATGTTTAAATAAAAGTTACAAAACACAAATATATCTTAACTGTGGTATAAAAGTAATTCTTAGCTTTTCTTATTTTGACAAAACTATCATTGTTAGATTGTTAATCTATTAGATCAAACTTTTACTAGATAGCACACATTTCTAAACAAAGACAAAATATTAGCTGCTAATAAAACTGTCATTGACTACTTTGTTTGATCTACTTTCATTTCTTTTCTTATCCAGAGTAGAAGGTACTATAAAGATAAAAGGAATTTGACAGAAATGGAAGTGTAAACATACATAAAATTATGCTGTGAAGACTTTCAAATGAATTATACTACTTTTTCTAAATAGTTTGGTTAAAATATATGGTTGCTTTAACCAAACAGTTTCTAGAAATACTGAGTGGTAAAATGGAAAGTATACAAAATTTCCAAGTAGAATGACTATTTTTAACAGACTAAAATTATTTTGTACCTCTATTAAATCCAAAGTATAAACTTTAAAAATTTTTGAAATGTTGTAATACTTTAGATAACTAACAAAATACATCTAATCTTTGGTGAAAGATACAAAACTTTGTAAGATCTTTTAAATAAAGAAAAGCTTATAAGGAAATTATTTTGAAAATAAGCATATTTTTGTAATAATGTATCGTCACATATTTTATAGTTAATTTACTTTACCAATGATTGTTGATTTAACTGACTTGGGGAAAAATTTTATGTTTTACTTAAGTTAGGAGGCAATAGAAAATTCTATGACAAATTTGGGGATTTAAGTTATTTTATTTTTTAGAGTTTAAAATATTTACCTGTTTGTATAAAATGCCTTTTATTTCAGCTTGTTGTTTTTTTCTTAGTTAATTTAATATCTGAAGACTCTAATTTTATGGATCATTTAGGAGAATTCCAATAAAGTAACTTTAATAAAAGTTAACCTTTTGTAAATCAAAACTCTTAAGAAATGAATTTTAATCACATTTGCCATTTACTGAAGTAATACTTTCTTCACCATTATATTATTATTACACTAGTCTGGATTAAATTTCTACTTTGGATGACTTTCATCATTAAAGTTAGTGTTTGCTCAGTAGTAACCCATGTAGTATTAATTTTTAAAATTGTATTTGGGATGGGCTGGAGCTATTAGAACAGCGGTAGGGCGTTTACCTTGCATGCAGCCAACATGGCCGACCCGAGTTCGATTCCTCCACTCCTCTCGGAGGGAGAGCCTGGCAAGCTACCGAGAGTATCTCGCCCGCACGGCAGAGCCTGGCAAGCTACTCATGACGTATTCAATACGCCAAACACAGTAACAACAAGTCTCATAATGGAGATGTTACTGGGCCCGCTCGAGCAAATCGATGAACAACGGGAGGACTGTGACCGTGACCGTATTTGGGATGGTGTCAAATAGGAACATTGCTGGTGATTAGATTTTGTGTACTCTCACATATTGACATGTTCCTCAAATATATATTTAATCTATACTCTCTTGAGAACTTGGAACACTGTACCTAATGTGGGTAAAAAGGATCCTGGACTCATTATCTGGAAATCTTCATTATAGCATAGTCACCATCATGAGTGAAGCATCTTGAACTGAATTTCAACAATATCTCTTCAAGTTATTATCTTATGCTTATAAGGACCTTAAAGGACAATAATAAAGAAATGATCTTTCTATAAAGTACTTAGAGACCTTTTACAGGTCCTTAGAGCATGGTTTAACTAAGATGATAAGGTGATGAAACATTTATTTCTTGGAAGAAACATAATTTAATATATTAAAAAGAGAAGTGGAGGGGCTGGAGTGATAGTACAGCAGGTAGGGAGTTTGCCTTGCATGCAGCCAACCTGGGTTCGATTCCCAGCAACACATATAGATCCCTGAGCACCACTAGATGTAATTCCTAAATGCAGAGCCGGGAGTAACCCCTGTGCATCACTAGGTGTGACCCAAAAAGAAAAAAAAAAGAAAGATAAGTAGAACAAATATTTAGATAAAGAATTTTTTTTTTTTAGCTTTGCTTTTTAGGTTACAAAAAGCTATGCACAGGGGTTATTCCTGGCTTTGTACTCAGGAATTACTCCTGGCAGTGCTCAGGAGAGCATATGGGATGCTGGAACTGAACCTGGGTTGGCCAAGTGCAAGGCAAAGGCCCTATCCCCTGTAACTATTACTTCAACCCCTAGATAAGGAAATCCTGAAAACTGTATGTTTATGGAAAATAATTATAAGGATATTTTCTAACATTTATATATTCCTAAGGACATAGCTGTCTGGTTAAAAATAAATATTGAAGATCATTAGTTCAACAGGTCTAAACTTCTAACTGCAAGGTATGGGGTGAGGCAAGTCTAGAGTCATAGTACAGGTGTTGGACTCTTTTCTCACATGCAGCCAATCTGGATATGATCCCCTGTAACTCTTAAATTATCTGAACACTGCTGGCGGTGATTCCTGAACATAGAACCAAGAAAATCCCAGAGCAACATTGGGTCTGGCCAAAAAAGACATAAAAAAAATGAAACATATCAGGTAAGGCATCATGAAGCATAAAATGTGTGCGAAGTAACACAGTTTAAAAAATATGATATTATTTATAAATTGAAGGGAATAGCATTGACAAAATGATTATATAACCCAATCAAGCTCAAAACAATTCCTTAACCCGTGGTGGTGGAGGATGGGCATTGGTGGAGGGATGGATACTTAATCATTGTATAACTGAAACCCAAGCACAAAAATTTGTAAGTCTATAACTGTACCTCATGGTGTGTCACTAATAAAAATAAATAAATAAATAAATAAATAAATAAATAAAAAACACAAAAAAAATTCAACAGTGTTCTTCAGGGATTTAAAACTGTCAATGACACTGTCACTGTCACTGTCATCCCGTTGTTCATCAATTTACTTGAGTGGGCACCAGTAATGTCTCCATTTGTCCCAGTCCCTCTCCTTAACTCATTTTTCCCAACGCTGCCATATTAGAGGCTCTGTCAGAGTCAAAGGAATGAAACCCGTTATTGTTACAATTTTTGGCATATCAAATACACCACAGGCAGCTTGCCAGGCTCTGCCATACTAAAACAAACACTGAAAATATTCATGAACAATAAAACTCCCCAAAGCAGGTGGGACACTTGCCTTTCAAGTGACCAACCTGCGTTTGATTCCTGGTCTTCCAAATGGTCCCTTGAGCACGACCAGGAATAATTCTTAAAGGCAGAACCAGGAGTAACACTTGAACACTGCCAGATGTGCTACCTTCCACCCCCATAAAACAGAACAAAAAAGATATTATTGCATATATACACATAACTTTTCAGTTATGAGGGATGATGACACCTCTTGCTATCTGCTATAAAATAAATGGAATTACATAGCAGTATGTCAAAGTAACTAAATGAAAGGAAAAAGGCAGTACCTAAATGTGGTACATAAAATCAAAGCAAGGAATTAAACAATATTCAGTTAATACAAACTCTGGAACTTTAAATATAGAATTGAAGTTACAAAGCCTGGTAGTTGGAGTACTTGGGGAGTGTGGAAGTGTGAGGTGAATTAGAAGTAACATAAAGCTCCTGGTGGTGGCAGTTTGATGGTGATGGGATAAATTTTCTTTGTACACAAAGAATATGAATAACACAGTTGTTCCTCATTCACAATATAAGTAGCACTGTGCCTCTGCCCTCCCATTGTTCATCGATTTGCTCGAGCTGGTACCAGTAACATCTCCATTGTGAGACTTGTTGTTACTGTTTTTGACATATCAAATACCTCATGTGGAGCTTGCCAGGCTCTCCAAGAGGGACAGAAGTATCGAACCCAGGTCAGCTGTATGTAAGGCAAATGAACTACCAGCTGTGCTATTGTTCCAGTTCATCACACAGTAATAGTTTTTTTTTTTTAAAAAAGCAAGGTTTATGATTCCAATTGTTTTGGAGACTTAAAATATTGAACAAAACAAGTAAATGTCTATGATTGATTAATTTCATAGATATTTTACTCTATGTCAGTAACTTTCAAAGTTCATTAACAAGAATTAGAGTCAGTGGAAAGTATTCAGCAGTAATTATGTAATAGGTAATACATACACTACCAATGGAGAAACACTGAAGCAAAGGTAGAGTAAAACAGTCTCTACAAGTGAAAAAAGAAGTTATAGATAGTAAAATGATCCTAGAGAAAATAGCCAGATAGTTACTATGAATTTGGAATAGATAAAAATGAGAGAATGATCTAATCTTAAACAATTTATCTTGAACAATGCTGAACTTAGTGATTGGTGTCTTGAAGAATCACTAATTGATGATTGTTCCTCAAAGGTTACCTTTCATTACTTTAATTTAGGAATCATGGTGAGCATATGAATGAGACCAGTTGTAGTTACTGGTTTTGGCATATCGAATACACAACGGATAGCTTGCCAGGCTCTTCCGTGTGGGCGGAATACTCTCGGTAGCTTGCCAGTCTTTCCGAGAGGGATAGAGGCTTTTGGGGCTACTGTTCAAGAAGGGAGACATCCATGACATTGGCAACTATCGCAACGATCGCCCGATCTGCCTATTGTCTGTCATCTACAAGTTGTTCACTTGAGTCATCCTAAATAAGATTGGCAGAACACTAGATGAAGGACAACCATGCGAGCAAGCCGGGTTCTGCAAAGGATTCAGCACCATCGACCATATCCACACGATAACCAAGCTCATTGAGGTTTCTCGGGAGTTCAAGATGCCGCTCTGTTTAACGTTCATTGATTTGAAGAGGGCCTTTGATTCTGTTGAGACAGAAGCGGTCATTGAAGCCCTAACCAATAAGGGCATTCAAGCCCAATACATCAAGATCCTCCGTGAGCTGTATTGCGGATTCACTACCAGGATCTCACCATTCTACAAAGAAGTGATCGTTGATGTCAGGAGAGGGGTGCGGCAGGGTGATACCATTTCACTGAAACTCTTCAGTGCCACCCTCGAGAACATCATGCAATGACTGGAATGGGAAGAAAAGGGAGTGAAGATAGATGGTTGGCAATTACACCACCTCCGCTTTGCTGATGACATTGTTTTAATAACACCAAACATCAGCCAAGCGGCACAAATGCTGGCTGACTTTGACCGTGAGTGTGGAAAGGTAGGACTACAGCTGAATCTTACAATGACAATGTTTATGAGAAACAGGCTCCTTCCTGATGCCCCATTCACTCTCAACGGAACGACCATCTCCGAATGCAACAGCTATGTGTACCTAGGTCGAGAACTCAACATGACAAATGACCTGGCACCCGAGCTGCACAGGAGGAAGAGAGCGGCTTGGAACGCCTTCAAGAACGTCGAAGAAATAGCTAAGAGGACGAAGAACCTCCGGCTCCGGGCACATCTCTTTGATTCCACTGTTCTTCCTGCATTAACATATGCCTCAGAGATCTGGGCCCTATGCAAACAGGATGAGAATGCTATTCAGGTCTCCCAAAGAATAATAGAAAGAGCTACGCTTGGAATATCACGTTTCACTCAAATGAGAGAAAAAATCCGGAGTTCCAACATCTGTTGACGATCAAGAATCAGGGACGCTGTCTCATTTGCCAAGGTGTCAAAAATCAGATGGGCTGGTCACGTAATGAGATTTAAAGACATCCGCTGGACTAGAGCTGTTACTGACTGGATTTCATGGGATGTCAAAAGACCACGTGGCTGCCCACCTACCAGATGGTCAGACTTCTTCGTGAAGATCATGAACGATCAGTTTGAGGCTCTTCATGATCCCAGAGCGAACAGATGCCATTGGGCAACACTAGCATGCGACAGGGACAAATGGAGATGTTACTGGCACCCGCTCAAGCAAATCGATGACTAACGGGGAAGTTAAGTGATTTAGTGATTAAGGTGAGCATATACACTGGAAAATTAATCAATAAGGTGTTTGTGAGATAACTCAGGGTTCAGCGTTCATGGTTTGTGTGAACAGGGACCTAAGTTCAATCCTTCACACTGCATATGGCCATGACCCCCACTCTGGAGGTCCGTGAGCACTACTGGACCTAGAGCATCTCATCACCAGATTCTGGTGTTATAGAAAGCACGGGTACTTGGCAGTCAAGACTGAAAGCAGAGGACTGGAGAAGAAATGACTGAATTCCCAGTAGAGACATTCTTGAGCAAAGAAAGGATGCAGAGAGAAATTTTGGCATCCAATATGCTTCTTTAAGTAGGAAGCACAGGAAATGTGGAAGGAACCTTCTTGTTTTATATCCGATTTCCTAGAGGAATTTATATTGGGTTTAAGACACACGAATGGGAAGACAAGGTGGATGGGAAGAGCAGAATGTTCAGAAGGAGAACATACATCTGTAGGTTCTCCGTGATAACCTAGGTCCATCCTGGGTTCATTCTCAGGAATTTTTCTCTTAGGGGCCATTCTTTCTAGTCTCACCCCATTTCACTTCTATTCTATGTAGCTTTATCATTAGCCTTAAATCTGTGTATTCTTGTGGGGAATATTGAAGAGGGAAAACTGCGGACATGAGTTATGGAAAATGTACAGTAGTGTAGACATGGGTGTTGGAGCGTTGTATGACCTAAACCCAATCTTGAACAATTTTGTAACTATCTCACAGTGATTTCATTAAAAAAAATCTCTGGAATCAATTTGATAATTATTTCTGGAAGTACATTTACACACACGCTCAATATTACCTGAAAGACTCCTCTCAAATAAAATAATTAAAATAAAATTTTGATAGAACAATAATTAGTTGACTAACATAAGATTTGCTCGAGCGGGCCCAGTAACGTCTCCATTGGAGACTTTGTTGTTACTGTGTTTGGCATATCGAATACTCTCGGTAGCTTGCCGGGCTCTCCGAGAGGGGCGGCCATGTTGGCCGCTTGTAAGGCGAACGCCCTACCGCTGTGCTATCGCTCCAGCCATAAGATAGTGAAAAAAAATTGGCCTCAATTCCAGTTCACCATTATTTTCATGGAACTAATCATTAAATATATGGGCATTTGTTTTCTATTGCTATTAAATCATGATTACTTTACAAATCTAAGTTTGCAAACTTCACTCATATTTCCACGATGCCCTCTTACTAATGAAAGGCAACCCATCTAGTTTGGAGGAAAACACACAACAGTATCAATACCAAGAAATGGTGAAGATGGGGGCTGGATAGGAGGGTGGGGAAGGTGCTTGCCCTGTATGAGGATGACTTGGGTTTGTTCCCAGTATTTTATATGGTTCATATGGTCCCCCTGTACCACAAAGAGTGTTCTTGGTCAGAAAAGAACTCTGAGCACAGATGACCTGGCCAAAAACCAACCAAGCAAAAACACCTAAAGAGTGGTGGGCACTGTAGCACTGCTCTCCCGTCGTTCATTGATTTGCTTGAGCGGGCCCAGTAACATCTTCATTGTGAGACGTGCTGTTACTGTGTTTGGCATATTGGATACGTCTCGAGTAGCTTGCCAAGCTTTGCCGTGTGCGTGAGACACTCTTGGCAGCTTACGGGGCTCTCCAAGAGGGGCAGAGGAATGGAACCTGGCTCGGCCAGGCCAGCCACACGCAATGCATAGTAATAGTACTGTTATCTTCATTTTCAAATGAAAAACAAATTCAGAAAGATTAAGTACCATCCCCATGAGCCCTTAATGACGAAGTCAGATGTGAGCCCAAGTTCTAATGCCACTGCTCTATCGTTCCATCTAAAACAATAAACTAGCCACTGGGGCTGGAGCATCAGCACAGCGGGTAGAGCATTCTCCTTGCACGCAGCCAACCCGGGTTCAATTCCCAGCATCCCACATGGTCCCCCGAGCACCGCCAGGAGTGATTCCTGAGTGCAAAGCCAGGAGCAACCCCGAGCATTGCCGGGTGTGACCCAAAAAGCAAGTAAAATAAAATAAAATAAATAAACAAGCCACATACCCCCAACCAAAAAGCAAACAATCCACTAAGCGTTCCATCTTAGATGGCAATAGTATTCTAATGCTACAGAAAGTTGACCTAATCCAAAGAGCACTTTACCAAAGCAACAGGCTAAAAAATGGCTAAAATGGCTAATAGCAGTAATTGTCTACCAGAAAATTCTAATAGTAAAAGACAAATTCCAATTCTAATGACAATTTTAAGTATTCATTTATAAAGTACAAACCGACCACATAACAATACAATTCTAGAAACCAGAAAAGTAACTTATTTGCTTTATCTCTAGCTGTTATAATTGCCAATTCTCAAACGAAATGAGCATTTCTACAGATCACTACTTCACACATGACTATTGAGAACGTCATTTCTCTCCTGAGGGTGTATCAAGAGGGCGAGCTTGAGGCCATGGAACCCGGCTCTGACACCCGCCCTAGGAAGGGTGAGGAGCACCGCCTCCGCCCTGCTGCCCATGTAGCCTGGACACAGCCTGGCGCTGTTACAGCACTCGGCCCTGGGCTTGCTGTGTCTGTCTTTGAATGTAGGATGGGCTTCCCTGACAGTGAGTGGTGGGAATGGCAGTTTTTATGTTTGATCTATGCTATCTATGCTTGATCTGTAATCATTGCTACATCTAGGTGCTTTTTTTGTTTGTTTGTTTTGTTTTGGGTAATACCTGACTCTGCTCCCAAGGGCAACTTCTGATAGTACAGTACTTGGGTGGATCATATAGGTACAGGGGATCGGACCTAGGTCAGCTTTATACAAGAAAATGCCCTCCTGTTATACTCTCTCTGGTCTGAAAAGCAACTATTGATATAACTGGGGACATATGAGCATAGTACACAAAACTCCCATATAAATTAGTTATGATGATTTATTTTTACATGAAAAATAAAATTAAATTATACTTTTATTTGTACTCAGAATTGACAATCTTACTCCCTCAATATTCCATTTCATCTTCCATAATCTACTCAGAGTTTTGTAAAACACTTTCCCTCTGCAAGAAGAAAAAAAACTTCAATCGTGTGTCATTGTTATCAGTAATTCAATCATCAACAGCTATGCATATACTGAACTTGCTAATATATTTGGGGCAAAGCTCCATGATTGCATTACAAACAATATAGCAGGTTCACCTTTTGTAATTCGAGAAGCAACTCTTGTAGATTTATATAACACATGACCTTACCTAACTTACTCATAATGGTCATTGACTAACTTTAAAGTGAAATTCACATTCTCTGCAAAAATCACAATTTCTAACTGATTTACAAATAAATACATGCAAGTACAAGGTAATTAGGAATGAGCACAAATATTTTATGCATAGAATTAGATTTTTGTTATTTTTAAATTTTTGTCACTAAATATTTCAGAAAGCTCAAGTCAACAATCACAACCACATGTAACAGTTGGTATAATATGGGCTTTTTGAATTGCATTTGACCAAAACTGTTATATACAATAGCACTGTTGTAAAAATGAATAATATAATAAGCAATGCTTCATTAAAAAACACATTTCTTTCTTTACAGTGGTCTGAATGTGGACACATTAAATATTTATCAAAATTATGATTGCTCACTGAGCCTCAAAATATCCCACCTAATTTATCATCACCTTGTCTACCAAGGTGTTAAACCCCATGTTGATCTGAAGTGACTTGTTGTTTTAAATACAACTGCTGAAGGTACGGGCTTACAGCTAAGGGGTGGGAAAAAGTGGCTTACACTTATTTTTATTGAATTTCTATATCCAATTTTCTTCAAAAGCATTTCATCAATACAGACCCACTGCAGAATAGTAATATATATTTTAGTTAGGCATAACTTTAGAACTCATAAACATTGTAGTGCACGCTTCAGGGTGAAAGCATATTTGTTAAATGGTCCGGTTTCTTTGAGCTAGTGGTCCGTTTTAATCCTCTGATGCCACAGGATGTGAAGCATCTGTTACTATTCATCTGTGGTTAAGAGGATTTATGGCTTTTCATTAATCACCTGGAAGAGAGACTATTTATTCACTTACATGGCAGTTCCTCTGCGATTACAAGAAGCACATGAAGAGATAGAATACATTTTCAAGAGAGTGAGGCACAAAGGCAAGTAAACGACTGACAAATAAGGAGCATGAAGTAAAGCATGTAACATCGCATCCTTGGAGACCTTTAGAATTTTTGCTTTTGTAATGACTTCTTAACATAAGGATATGGAGTATTCTTGTAAGACAGTGATATATTAGTACTCTCACCTTTCTTTTCAAACACAATGATATATATGTAACTCTTTAAAAATATTTTAAGGTAGAGGATGTAGCTCAAAAGTAAAGTGCCTGCTTTGCATGCACGAAACCTGGGTGCAATACCCTGCACTAAAAAAATTAAAAAAAAATAATCAGCATTAAAGTAATTTTTTGGTTAAAAAGAATGGGATCTTTCTCTTTTCTTAATATCACTATAGGTTTCTACCCCTAGCTATATTTAGCAGCATGCTTTATGAGAGTGTATATACACAAATGAGTTTTTGTGTGTGTGCCAAATTTAGTACATTTTTAATATCGGAAAATTAAATGCTAACAATAAAGTGAAGAGACAATTATAATAGCATCTATTGGCTTATAAAGTAATTTCTCAGCAATTGGGAATTTTTTCAGCTGTTCACAGATGTTAAACATCCATAAAATATTTAAGACAATGCATCACATTAATAGACTAAAAACAGTGTCATATGGATACACCAATAGATGGAAAAATAAAATCTGAAAAACATAATAATCTTAGAAAATTAGGATAATCTCAGAAAACTAGAAAAAGGGGAACATTGTCATTTTAATGGAAAAAAACAATTAAAACACCTATAAAAACTATTAGAACTATTAAAGATATGTTAGTAGCATATTTAGCAGCTAAGAAAAAAGTAGAAGAAAATAGAAATTAAAAAAAAATCTTTGTTCACAAATGACATTTTGTCAATTTAGTAAATCCTAAATAATAGAAAGCAAACAAAAATAATTATATCTAGATAAAAATTGTCCTGCATTTGTGCACTGTAATAAACAAAAGCTATTTGTTTTCTTATAGAAAAGAAATGAAAATGTATTCCCAATAGCAGTCCTCAATTAAATGACCCAGAGAAAAGGGATAAAATTAAGAGAGAGAGAGAGAGAGAGAGAGAGAGAGAGAGAGAGAGATTAAGAGAGACAGGGACAGAGAGAAGGAGTGAGAGATGTACTTAAGTGTGAGATCAGCTAAATATGTGCAAAGTCTATAAGAGGGCAGTTTCTAAACTCTGATGAAAGAAATCAATGATATTCTAAAGAAATGCAAACCATAAATAAATTCAATATTATTAAGGTATAAGTCATGATCAAACCAATCTCAATAAAATCTTCAATCAATATTTTGTGGATTTTCTATATCTTTTGAGTTATATATCACTAAAAGGTGCAAAATATTTGCTAAAATATTGAAAGGTAAAACAGACCGGGCAATCCCTGACATGGAGAACTTACCTCACACTACAATTGTCAATACTGTGGAATCAGTGAAAGAATTAATGTATTGATGATAAATAGATACATAGATACATAGATTGATAGATGGATGCTATATAGATAGATATAGATATAGATATAGATACATATATATTTGAATAAAGAACCATGCATACTTACATGCATAAAAATATAACCAGTGATCTCGACAGAGAAACAAAGGCAAACCAATGGTCAAAATGTCATCTTTTTAACAAATGATCCTGGAATAACTAGATATGTAAATTGAAACAATAACTCTAGAAACTGATTTTACTTCTCACAAATAAATAGGAATAAAACTTAATCATAAACATAATGTAAAAGTTTAAATCTCTAAAACTTCAAGAAGGTATAGAAATGTTAGTCTGGGAGCTATTGTGATTGATAGTAAATTTTTTCTCCTGTTTTAGTGATTTATGATTGATTCACAATTTTGAGCTTTAGGGGTATAATTAAAATTTCTTTATGAGTATTGAATTTAGCACATCATTATCACCAAAGTTTCATTGTAATCTCCTTGAAAACATTACATTTTCCATTTCTCCTAACCAACTATCTCGCTCTTAAAAAATAAAATAATGACAACAAAAAACCAGCTAAGTCTTTTTGTTTTTTTAAGCCTGGTTAAGAAGACATAATCTTTGATTTTTCCCACAGGCGTGTGCTTACTTACAAATACATTCTGAGAAAGGACAGTCATTTGGAAAAAATATCACTTTGCCTATTGTTTTAAGGCTCCCACTTTCCCAGCCTATGTTGACTTTTTCCTGGACAAGGCAGCTGGCCTGTGCTGTCAGTGAACTAGCTGATCGTCGGAGTGCTGAGGTCCAAGGATGTTGATAGAGCTGGTGCTGGACATCTCAGCATACTTCGTAGTGGGCTTAAGATTCTGGCCTCAGTGTTTGGGAACTCTTTTCATGGAGGTTGCATGATTACAACAAGGAAAACCTGGTGCCCTTGGCACAGTAGAGTAAAAACAACAGAAAAACAATGTCTGTAAGAACAAGAAATGGCATCAAAAGGAGTTATTTCCACTTTTATCGGTGAGGTTCAAGATTCAACACAGGTTCAAGGTTCAAGACTTAAGATTTAGCTGTAGCCAGAAAGTCTCCTCCATGAGACAATTTAGAAGTACAAAGATCCAGGTATGACCCTAAATGAAGATGACCACCACAGTTCTGCGTTTTTTCCTTGACTTACCCAAGTAAGGACATTAATTTGTACAAAAATTCCATGATAAAAGCATCTTGAAACAGTTTCTACATAAACAGCTTCTGAAACAAACTTGGATTTCTTCATTCGGGCATCACCACTACTTTGGGGGAGGAATTTCTCTTATGTGATTTAATGTTCTCCATTCTGCATCACCTGCACACTATTCTCTGGCCAGATCATAATATTTCCTTTATGAGACTTTCTCTTCTCTTATGTTTATCTTCAAAAAAAATTCTGTTCCAATCTCCCTGCTCTCAAAATTCATTTCTGCAAAATGAACTTAGAACCTGGAACTCACATGGAGCTTGGAAACAGCTTTTTCTTTTTAGTGGAGAACATAGTTGTGCCTCTCCTGAGAGCCAATGGACAGGAAAACTCTTGTAGTCAAGACATATCCCCATACTGAACAAAACGTGTGGGGCTTCGGTGCTGTTTAAGAATAGTCCTAGGGCCCAAAGAGGTAGTACAGTGGTTAGGGCGTTTGCCTTGCACACGGCCAACCTGGGTTCGATCCCTCCAGGATTCCATATCGCATTCCATATCGTCCCCCAAGCATCGCGAGGAGTAATTCCTGAGTGCAAAGCCAGGATTAACATCTGAGCATTGCTGAGTGTGGATCCCCCACACCCCCGCAAAAAAAAGTAAAAAAAAAAAAAAAAGACAGTCTAGGAAGTCTGCAGGTTCTTGGTTCCCATGCAGAAAGTCATGTAATTATACCAATCCTGTTCCCCCAGGGCATTCTCTTCCCCATCACAATTCTAGAAAGCTAAGCAGGAACAAGGTAACATTTTCTTTCTTTCTTTCTTTCTTTCTTTCTTTCTTTCTTTCTTTCTTTCTTTCTTTCTTCCTTCCTTCCTTCCTTCCTTCCTTCCTTCCTTCCTTTCTTTCTTTCTTTCTTTTGTTTTCTTTTTGTGTCACACCTGGTGATGCACAGGGGTTACTCCTGGCTCTGCACTCAGAAATTACTCCTGGTGGTGCTCAGGGGACCATATGGGATGCTAGGAATTGAACCCGGGTTGGCCACGTGCAAGGTAAATGCCCTACCCACTGTGCTATTGCTCCAGTCCGGTAACACTTTCTATTATGGTGTTATTTTGTATTTCACAGACAATCAAAAAAGGATCACAGCAATGAGAAGGAGGAGGAGGAGGAGGAGGAAGAAGAAGAGGAGAGGATAGAAGAGGAGGAGGAAGAGTAGTTAAGATGTCTGGACAGAGGAGGAGGTGGAGGAGGCTAAATAATGTGAAGACTTATTTTAAGACACAATTTTTTACTGTAAAAAAGAAATCTTTTAACTTTCTCGTGATATTTATTACTTTTATTAGAAAAGGAAAAATGAAAAACTGAATACAAATGGAGTTTTACTCAACTGTGGGTTACTGCTTACTGAGAGTGTGTTGAAAGAAAGTGTGTTCTTATTTACTACCAAGAGTGTGTTGAAAATATGTGTGTTCTAATTCAAACACACGACGCCCCTGGAACCAGGTACTTAATTCTGCTTTTAACTTGAAGTACAAGATATCTTGGACCCATGGAGTAAAATGCAAAGACATAAGTGTTAAGAGCGAGATTCAGAGGGAGAACAGTGCTGCACAGCAAAACTTCAAGGATGTTGTTAGTTTAATCAGACAAAATTTAAAGTAGTAAACACAATTCAACTTTTGAAGTATCGCCTGGGAAATAACAAAGGCATAAACCCAATAAAAAAAGATAAACAATACTTAAAAGCTAAAAGAAGGATCTGAAAGGTTTCTTCTTTGTTTATAGGACCCAAAGGTACAATTGTAACATCAAGAAAAGAATGTCAGGTTGGCAGAACAAAATGGAAAACAGAGAAAATGAATGCTTCAAAAGGCTCTATTGTGGACCTATTGGATTAAGCAAACAAAGGACCAGTATTTAATGTCACTCTAAAATCTAAACATACAGAACATTAAAAGTATCCCGCTCACCATTACCCAGAAATAAAATCTACTTTGGACATGATGAGCAAAAACACCATGTTCTGCAAAAATGTTCAGGTTAAGAAGTCACAGCTGTGGACGAATTCAGAGGAAGACTTAAATCATAAAGCCGGAAGATTAACATAACAAATATCTCACTATAGGATGGGAAAGGGTTTATTCCTACTCTCCTTTTTGTATTTTTATCACTTAAGTGGAAATGTAAGGAAGACATAAGAAAATGCAGATGGCATGATATCATAGTTTAGCTATGAAAATATGATTACAAGAGTCCAGTAAGAGGGTCTGGGAGTTCAAACACAACTGCAAAATAAGAAATTGAAATGAATGGCCTATTGATTCTGGCAAATTCTTTTACCAACCTGATTATAGCAGTGGTAACAGAAATGATAAATGCATTATTTGGATGGATCACGAATACAATGTTTTTGTTTTTTTCTGTCCTATGAATATATGTCAAAAGAAGTGAAATCTCTTAGACAGTGCCCTTTTATACTTTTTCTTCTTTCAACCTTCCTTCTTACATAATATCTCTTTCCCTCTCTTGAAACAACATTGCCTTCATCTCTTCAATCCCATTGAATGATAATACATTCCAACAAAACAAAACAAAAAAGCAAAAATACTCCAAAACAACAACAAAAGAACCCAATATCTTCAGTCTTTTAATGTCTTCAGTATCAAGATGTTAAAATTTATTACCAAAAAGCATTAGTTTCACTTGCAGAAGGATGAGATGGTGGATAAGAAAATTTAATTAACAATATGGGGTGTCTTCGCACAGGAATGAAAGGACAAGTATTCAAATTCCTGTCTGTCTGGGCTCAAAGATCACATTCAGTCTGCTGTTTAATTGGACTATTTTCTCCCACTTATGCTATCAACACTCATACCACTTTAGTTTTCCTCTCTAGCACTGATAAATGCCATATTCATTAAACTTATTTATATATAGTATTTTATAATGCATGATAATGTCTTCATTTATTTGAAGAAAGAAAAAATAAATAAGGATTAAGGATAAATCTATTATGAATAAAAGAATAAAATATAAGCAAAAAGTTCATAGTTTGCTGAATGCTGTGAGCTTGAGACCTTTGTCTGTTCTCCATGAGCAGGGAGTAAGTACTCAGGCATGTACTCAGCCTCACGACTACAAGACAAAATCTCTACCACCCAGCCACATCACTGGCTCTGAACATTCTGTTCCCCTTATAATCATGAGACCAATTATTTGAAAACATGAATTCCTTGTCTGAGAAATTATCCGTACATGTTAAAGCTCTCTTAAAAAATCAAGGGAAATTCTCTTTTTCCAAAATTGGAGTAAACAAATTAATGCATATACCTGAACACAGAACTGAATCATGCCCTTTGGAATTCTAAATGCAAATATCAAAAAGTTTGTCCACTATACTCAGGTAAATAGCACTTATTTAGTAAATTTATAGCATGGATGTTTTTATTTATTATAAATATCACCTTCTACAATTTCAAAGACATTTCTGTTTATTAAACTCTTAAAATCTTTATCAAAGGATTAATCATATGTTGGAATTTTATTATCACTGTTTGCACAAAATGTCTTCGAAAATACTACTTTTAACTTAGAGCAGCTTAATTCAAAGTCTAAAACTATCATAGAGTAGTTCCTCAGTAGCATACTTCTCTAGTTTGAGAAATAAATATGCAAAATTCACTTAAGAAATTATGTTTTTCTACCATGAACTCACTGAATGTGAAAATAAAGTACCTTTTGTTATGTCAACAGAATAAGCTCTCACTGAAAACAGCAGGTTGGACGAAATCTGTATAATGTCTCAGATTACTAAAGATTTACCTAGTGTACTTTTCTGGAACATTCCATTATTGCCAGTTCTTATTATCAAATGGACATGCTAGAGAATAGCTTATTAATACAATAGAGGAGTAAGAGAAAAATAAAGCATTTGTAAAATAAAAGTCAAACAAGCCTCACCTTTTTTTATTGTAGGCTTTATTGGCAAAGGACTCTCAAAACATTTTTTTCTTACAATCCAGCTTTCAGTTTTGGATTTCAAAAGCAAATCTTTTGCAGTAGACTTTTTCAAATGTCTTCTTACAACTATTTCCCTATTAAGGAAAGTAAATATATTATAGTACCAGATAAATTTGTATTATTATATGGTTATGCTCCCAACAGCAAATAATAAAATTTTAGAATGCTAAATTATCATTCACATGTGCAGATAATTTGGTTTCATAATGCTATGAAGATAATTTGTTAAAAAACACTACAAACAATTCTAAAAAAGTCGAGGAAACTATGAAGAGGCATACAGTTTGTCTTTTTAATAATGAATCATTAAAGATAATAGTCCCTAGCAGTAGGATATATAATTAAGAGGTAGGTAGAAATGTATTTTGATTGATATCTATAATGTTTAAATTAGAAATTAAAATAAATGAAACATCACTAATTTAAAAGTAAAGTAAAGTAAAGGCCCTCCCGTTGATCATCGATTTGCTCGAGCGGGCCCAGTAACGTCTCCATTGGAGACTTTGTTGTTACTGTGTCTGGCATATCGAATACGCCATGGGGAGCTTGCCAGGCTCTGCCGTGCGGGCGAGATACTCTCGGTAGCTTGCCGGGCTCTCCGAGAGGGGTGGAGGAATCGAACTCGAATAGGCCATGCTGGCTGCGTGCAAGGCAAACGCCCTACCGCTGTGCTATCACTCCAACCCCATCACTAATTTAAATTACCATAAATTAGATGTCATGGAGAAATAGGACTAGACACTTAAGTTTTACAAAGCGTACCATGCTCATACTTATTTAAAATATTAAATGATAGTCTCTCTAATCCTAGTAATGTCTAACAAAAAAAGTAATACAAATTATTACAATTTACTGAAGGTATGACTCCAGAAACTCATGTTGACTCATAATTATCCTAAAAATTGATATATTAATGATGGAGATTGAATACTCACTACAAAAATCTAACTTAAAAGTTCTACTCCTCATTATAATTGTGAATTCTTCAAACTGTCAAATATACTTCAAACTTTAAATTCATTTTTAAAGTGTAAAGTACTTAATAATGCTCAGCACCTTTTCTCTTGTGAATTCAATATCTTATGAGAACAATTCTTCCAGAGATGAAAAATTGGGGGAAAAAGTGAGTCATTGGAATGAGGTGACTTTAAAGTTATGACAGTTTATATAAGTATATAAATACTAAGCCTTTAAGTATCTTGAGGTTGCTAAATCAAAACTTAAGATATAATCATATATAGTCATGTTAGCTTCAACTATAAGCAATCAATGAATCCCTTCCTTTTCTTTACATTTTTCATAGAATTCTCAACTAAAATTCCTTATAATGCAATTCTCTTTACAACTTCCAGATTGATGCTGGCTGATTAAAAATTATTTTAAACAGATGAGTAAAAAAATTTAGTATCCTCCATTATATTTTAATAGTTTATTCTCTAGGATAGAGTATGAGTAGGCACTTGATTTGATTAGAGTATACTTCAAATGTTTAATAATTGTAGATGGAAATTAAATGACTTTTAGCAGAAAAAAACTTTTTTTCAGTCCTTTCAAATGTAGAGAACCAAACTATAACTGATTCTACAAGTTATGCTTCCAGCTCTCTGCAAGAAGGTATAACCCACCAATGATATGAAAGTGGAGACTATGAAAATTGTGTCGCTAAATGAATTAATGGGAAACAGATAACAAAGACAGATTGGATACCAAGCTATATCACATATACAGGTGAATTTACTTGGCACCAGTTTCCATAGGAGAGGGATGCCCCTGAGGTAGAAGTGTTTCGATTATGATTAAGGAATTTTACTATTCTTTCTGCCTCACCTGTAAAATAAGTAAACTTTCAATATACCTAAGAGACACAAAAGAAACAGTAGTATACACAATTTTTAAAGAATGAGTCTTTCAGTTGGGGAATATGGCCATTATTCACTATTTCTCATGTGGTACTTATTTGGGGAAAAATAATCTGATTCTATTGGTTTAATTTTTAGTGGATATGGATATACACTACCAAATTGTCTATTTCATTGTGAAGAAAAAAAAGTTTTTTTTGTTCTGTTGTAATTATATCTGGAAGACTTTGGGGTTTTCCTTAAAATTGCTCAAATAATTGCTTATTTTGTTACAGTTTACCTTATGCTGGAGCGACAGAACAGAGGTAGGGTGTTTGCCTTCCACACGGCCAGCCTGGCCGAGCCCGGTTCGATTTCTTCACTGCTCTCGGAGAGCCCGGCAAGCTACTGAGAATATTCCACCCGTGTGGCAGAGCTTGGCAAGCTACCCATGACATATTCGATATGCCAAACACAGTAACAAGTCTCACAATGGAGACGTTACTGGGCCTGCTTGAGCAAATTGATGAACAATGGGAGGACAGTGACACTGACAGTGACAGTGGTCAGGGAGATGTTCTAAAGGACTGAAGCATATGTTTGCATGTGGGAGTCCAGGTATGACCCATAATGATGAATGGTACTTGAACTCACTGCTCAAAGTAGTCTCTAAATACTGCCAGGGAAGTGTGAGAAGGAAGGAAGGAAGGAAGGAAGGAAGGAAGGAAGGAAGGAAGGAAGGAAGGAAGGAAGGAAGGAAGGAAGGAAGGAAGGAAGGAAGGAGAGAGGGAGGGAGGAAGGGAGAGAGAGAAGGAGGGAAGGGGAGGGAGAGAGAGAGGAAGGAAAGAAGAAAAGAAAATATAATTAGTTATAACTATGGAAAATTTAGACTAAAAGAGCAATAAAATTAGACTATAAGAGCAAGTATCACTGTAATAAAATTGAAGTACAAAGGACATCAACTGGGCAAGTAAAGAGAAGGGGCATTATGAAAGGGGGAAAAAAGAAAAAAAACAACATCAAACAGACAGGGAAGTTTTAAGAAGTGAGAAGAGAATCCGTGAAGAAAACAGTAATAATAAAAGAAGTAAAAATAACTGTGCCTGAAATAACTGGATTGTCTTCATTCACTTAGCAAACAATAATTCAGTATCTACCATAAACAAATGAAAGTTAGGTTAAATGTACAATTGTAAGTGAAACAGATTTTTACTCTCAAGGAGAAAACAGCTTAATAAGATAATGCATAGCAGCTGTGATCATTCTATAGCAAGAAAATAGAGGGTGTATCAATCAGATTAAGGAGAACCTGGTAAAGGGAAAATAATTCCATCATTTATTCAATTGCTCTGTTTTGAGATTAACGTTTTATGTCTCTTCCTTCTCTTTTTTTTTGCCACCAATCATTCTCTCACATTCAAGTTAATGAACAATCTAGCATATAATTCATCAAGGGATTACAGAGACTTGAATACTGAATGAAACTAGAAGGGACTTGAAGTTGAGAAAAGTTTCTGACATTAATGTGCTAAGAAAAAGAAATGATGGCCTTCGAGCAAGAGATAGGTACAGATTATGCATGAATTTATCAATTTATTATTCAATGTATGAGCTGGAGCGATAGCACAGAGGGTAGGGCGTTTCCCTTGCATGTGTTCGACCCAGGTTCAATTCCTCTGCTCCTCTTGGAGAGCCCATCAAGCTACTGGGAGTATCTCGCCCGCACGGCAAAGCCTGCCAAGCTATTTGTGACATATTTGATATGCCCAAATCAGTAACAATGAGTCTCATAATTTGTTATGAGACATTACTGGTGCCTGCTCAAGCAATGCTATGAACAATGGGAGGACGGTGATACAGTGATACACTGATTCAATGTACATTCACTGAACATATATCATTGGTCATATACTACTCTGATAGTAGAAAAATATGATGAGCAAGATGGATAAGATGGCAAGGGTCAAAAATTTTATGTATGCAGAGTAAGAAAAGAAATTAATATACTCATGCATGTCAATATGAACTTGTTAAAGTGATTTTATATATGTAATTAAAGTGAATGAATATAATTTTCTAGTTTCTAGAGGTAACAAGGAAGTTACTTGGTAAGGATAGAGAAATCTCTGTGATGTTACTAAAGACTTAAATAAGAATGAATTGAAAAACAGTGTATAAAATTTTAGCAGTAAGAAATGTAAGAACAAATTCCTCCAAATAAAATGATATTGGTATACTTAAATGAAAGAGGGGTGATAAACATCCCTCAGCTATTATGTACTTAGATTGAGGTTAGAGATAAAGTAGATAAGGACCATATCATAAGGACTTTGAATAATTATGGACTGCTTTGGGCATTTTCTTCAAAGTCTAAAGAAGAGTCATTAAGCTGGAGAGTGTAACTTTCTAAATTATGTTTTAAAAGATTAGAGATAAACTTAAGAAACTGAAAGCTGATACAGAAAGGTCAGTTAACACTCTTTTGTAGCAGTCCAACTAAGAAAAAAATGATTCAATTGGGGAAGTCAGAATTGTAATAGAAGCAATGGCTTGTTTCTAGCATATCTGGAATACTGTCAGGTGGACTTAGTTGATGATACAAAATCCAGTAATTGATCAGTGAGGAGAAAGTAGGGATGGAATATTGCTTTCCAGCATCCTGATTGTGATGTAGGATCACAATGATATTTTAGATGAATTAGGTTTTTAATTCATATTTTTGGATTTTGAAATGGGAAATTTACTATTTATTTACTTATTTGTTTGTTTTGAGGTTACAGAAAGAAGTTCTCGGGACTCGTTTCTAGCTCTGTACTCAGGAATCACTCAGGAGGAGTTTAGGGGACTATGGAGGTGCTATAATTGAACCTAGGTAGACAGCATGCAAAATATGAGCTCTACTTTCTATACTATTGCTTTGATTCCTGAAACTGTATTTTACATACATGGTTATAATATGAAGATAATAATTGGGGAGGTTAAAATTATCTTTGGAAAGTAAATCCATCAAACGTAGGTAAAGGAAACTAGAAGGCATTATAGACAAGAGAATTTTATGCATATTTTAAAATACTTTCAAAATGAGAAAAATATAAAACAAATGAGAGATGTATGCTTTAGCGTAAAGAAAGTTAACATAAAAATGACTAACCACCATTTGAGTATTTAAAAAAAAAGATTAGGAAAGCTAATTGAAAGACAAAAAGAAATTTACATCTCCACCCTCACAGCCTTGTGGAAGTTATTGTTCAATATGAATAAAAATAAAAAAAATTTAAGTAACCATTTGGAATAACATGAATTTAATTTTTAAATAAGTTAAAAATCATAAACAGAAATATGACACTAATTTCAAAGTATTAACCAATGTAAAGCCTCAAAGTATTACTTGATTGCACTGTATTTGGTTATTCAAATAATGACACCAGGTCATTAAATATGTTTAAATAATATTTATTGTTTTCAATTGAAAATGGAAAATCTTTATAAAAATTGTTGTTAAAATAATCAGAAGAATTGAGTTTCTAAACTATTTCTTCCTGAAAGATTTATAATTTCATGAGATAAAAATTTGTTATTTTAAAACAGCCCATTGCCCTATATATCAAATGGAACAGATTTTTTGTGCTAGTTTCAGGATAAAATGTGTTCATTACACCTTTAAATACTTGAATAGTATTCTTTTAATTTTACATTTAATTGAAGAAATTACAAATTTCATGACCTTTGTATAATTAATTGCCAATAGTGTTTGATATTCATAGTTTAAGATATTTTCACCACAGAAGATGCTCATATTCTGATATTTCTGATATTGCATATTTTATTACTAGCCAATCCATTTTCTGTAAAGAAAAATCGCATATATAATGGATCTTGTTACTATTACTGGTACTGTGTTTGACATATCAAATACGTCATGGGTAGCTTGCCAGGACTTGCCGTGCGGGCAAGATACTCTTGGTAGCTTGCCAGGCTCTCTGAGGGGCAGAGGAATCGAACTTGGGTCGGCCATGTTGCCTGCATGCAAGGGAAATGCCCTACCCGCTGTGCTATTGCTCCAGCCCAAAATGGATCATAGAGAGTTTAAATTTAATATAACTATGATATCACACTACTTGGACTAGTGGAACCTGGAGTTAATATTTTACTCAATTAATTTATTTTTCATGCATCACTGTATCACTGTTCTCCTGTTGTTCATTGATTTGCTCAAGTGGGTCCAGTAACATTGTGAGACTTGTTACTGTGTTTGGCATATCAAATATGTCACGGGTAGCTTGCCGGGCTTTGCCGTAATACTCTCAGTAGCTTGCCGGGCTCTCCAAGACGGGTGGAGGAATTGAACTTGGGTCGGCCATGTTGGATGCATGCAAGGCAAACGCCCTACCCGCAGTGCTATTGCTCCAGCTCTTTCTCTCAAGTGGGCCCAGTAACGTCTCCATTTTGAGACTTCTTGTTACTGTGTTTTGTATATCGAATATGTCACGGGAAACTTGCCAGGCTTTGCCATGTGGGCGAGATATTCTCGGTAGCTTGCTGGGCTCTCCAAGAGGGGAGGAGGAATCGAACCCGGATCACCCGGGTCAGTTGCGCGCAAGGCAAATGCCCTACTGCTGTGCTATCGCTCCGGCCCTATTTTTTTGTGCATATGACATTAAATTTATTTTGAAAATTAGCTATGTATATGTGCATTAGTAAAACAGCATTTATACTTCTTACATGATTCAAAATTCTGTAGCATTGTAGCACTGTCCTCCTGTTGTTCCTCGAGTTGCTTGAGCAGGCCCAGTAACATCTCTTTTGTGAGACTTGTTGTTACTGTGTTTGGCATATTGAATACGTCATGAGTAGCTTGCCAGGCTTTGCCATGCAGGCGAGATTCTCTCGGTAGCTTGCCAGGCTCTCTGATCGGGGTGGAGGAATCTAACTCAGCTAGGCCGGGCAGGCTGCACGCAAGGCAAATGCCCTACCTTTGTGCTATTGCTCAGGCCCAATTCATAATCATTGTGTCTAATTTATATTGCGGTAAATGTGTAAATATAGTAATTAAGCAAATAACATCAATTACATCTTTATAAGTTTTGAAAAGAATGATTCCATTCTGTAAGAAACAGAAAATTTGAAGTCTTTTCCGTTGTGTATTTCTTTGACAATTCCTGCTGATTGCAGTAAAACTTAGATAAGAATTAATTAGCACAAAGCATAGAGCTGTATTATGTGATGAAAATCTGGAGTGCAAATATAAAATAGTATATAAATTGGCAAATATATAACTAAAAAACAGCAGTTTTTCTAGAAAATCTAGCTATGAAATATTTTTTTGAAAATATTGGAGCAATATATTAATTATACTTGTTTGAAAACAAGTGAGGGGATGTGTCTCCCAAGCGTTCAGGAGTTCCAGGGACATAAGGACATCAATGACCATACCTACGGTTATTCTGTGCCCCCATGACTGCATTCAGCAATGCTTGAAGGATAATGCTCTGCTAGTGACACTCAGTCTTAGGCATGGCACATGTCTTCACCTCTGTACTACATGTCTGGCCCAAAAATAATAACTCTGAAAGCATTCTCTTAATAGTAATTTGCGGCAAGAGAGGCAACATGAACTCAAGGTGCTATAAAAAGATTAATGTGTAAATGTTAACAAAAAACTTAGATATGTTATCTCTATATATTAAATATTAATAATCTAGGAATAATTAAAATGATGAATCAGTAATATCAATGTATAAACCAGAAATTACACTTTTATGAAAAAATAGAGATTGATTTTTAGCATAGTAACTATGATAAGAATTGAATAGATGTCATTTAGAATAAGATACAGTCTACTGTGAAGTAGCACTGTAGCACTCTAGCACTGTCCTCCCGTTGTTCATCGATTTGCTCGAGCAGGCACCAGTAATGTCTCCATTGTGAGGCTAATTGTAACTGGTTTTGGCATATCGAATATGCCACAGGGAGCTTGCCAGGCTCTGCCGTGCGGGCGGGATACTCTCTGTAGCTTGCTGGGCTCTCCGAGAGGGACAGAGTAAAATAAAGAACTCCTTTCTACTAAAAACTGTTAGAAATGCTTTTTTTGAAAAAGAAAAAAAATAAATTTATTTTTAATTTGATTCACTTGATTACTTGACATCCTGTTATCCTGTTACTCATTGATTTGCTAGAGTGGGTGCCAGTAACGTCTCCATTCATCCCTGACATGTGTGAGTGTAGCCCAAGGGTGTCTGTTCATTCTAGGAATGCAAAGAGCCTCAAACCAATTGTTCAGGGTCTTGATAAAAAAGTCTGACCATCCTGTAGGTGGGTGGCAACACGGTCTTTTGAGGTCCCGTGGAAAACAGTTCAAAACGGCTCTAGTCCAGCAGTCGTCTCCAAATTTTATTATGTGTCCAGCCCATCTGATTTTTGATGTCATGGCAAACAAAATAGCATACTTGATTCTTGACCATTGACGGAGGTCGGAACTTTAGAATCTTTCTCTCTTTTGAGTGAAGTGTGACACTCCATGCATAGATCTTTTGATTGCTCTTTGGGAGACCTGAATAGGTTCTCATCCTGTTTCCATAGGGCCCAGGCCTCTGAGGTGTAGGTTAATGCAGGAAGAACAGTGGTATCGAAGAGATGTGCCTGGAGTCAGAGGTTCTTCATCCTCTTAGCTATTTCCTCCATGCTCTTGAAGACTTTCTAAGCTGCTCTCTTCCTTCTGCACAACTCAGGTGCCAGGTCATTCGTCATGTTGACTTCTCAACCTAAGTACACATAACTGTTGCATTCGGAGGTGTTCATTCCATGTAGAGCGAATCAAATGTCAGGATTGAGACTGTTTCTCATAAACATTGTCTTCGTGAGATTTAGCTGTAGTCCGACCTTTCCACACTCACAGTAGAAGTCGGCCAGCATTTGTGCTGCTTGGCTAAGGTTTGGTGTTATAAGAACTATGCCATCAGCAAAGCGGAAGTGGTGTAGTTGCTGACCGCCTATTTTCACTCCCATTCCTTCCCATTCCAGTCATAGCATGACGTTCTCGAGGGTGGCACTAAAGAGTTTCGGTGAAATGGTATCACCCTGCCGAACCCTTCTCTTGACATGGATGATCATTTCCTCTTAGAATGGTGAGATCCTGGTAGTGAATCCGCAATACAGCTCACAGAGGATCCTGATGTATTGAGTTTGAATGCCCTGGTTGGCTAGGGCTCCGATGACTGCTTCCGTCTCAACAGAATCAAAGGCCTTCTTTAAATCAATGAATGTTAGACAGAGCAGCATCTTGCACTACTGAGAAACCTCAATGAGCTTGGTTATTGTGTGGATGTGGTCGATGGTGCTGATTCCTTTGTGGAACCCAGCTTGCTCGCATGGTTGACCTTCATCTAGTGTTTTGCCAATCCTATTCAGGATGACTTGAGTGAACAACTTGTAGACAACAGACAAGAGACAGATTGGGCAATAGTTGCCAATGTCATGGATGCCTCCCTTCTTGTACAGTAGTACAGTCATTCTGGTTTTCCATTGAGCCGGAACCTTGCATTCAGACAGGTAGCATGTGAGGAGCCGAGCCAGTGTGTTGATGACTACTGACGGCAGATTCTTCAGGTGTTCGGGTCGGACCAAGTCTGGGCCAGGTGCTGTTCGCTTCTTACCAATGAAATGGCATGTCAGATTTTGGAAGGGAGAACACTGGGTACGACATATCCATCCCGCGGAATTTGGTATGTGGGCAGGTGGACGTGGCTATCGAAGAGATCTGAGTAGAAGTCATGGATAATCTTCTCCATTGCCCTTCTGGAAGATGTGATAGATCCATCAGGATGTCGGAGGGCAGTCATCTTGGTCTTGTAGTTGGCGACGAACAGGCAGGCATTGTGAATGCTTTTCCTGGCTTCTGCAGCATCTGTCAACACTGCCGCTCTTCTCTGAGATCTTCCTTTATCGCTTTACCTCCTGATATTAAGTTACTATTAGTGGAAGGGAAATGAATGTGAGGTTTATAAAATGTTATAAATAGACTGTAGCACTGTTCTCCCATTGTTCATCAATTTGCTCGAGCGGGCACCAGTAATGTCTCACAACAAATTGTGAGACTTGTTGTTACTGTTTTTGGCATATCGAGTACATCACAGGTAGCTTGCCAGGCTTTGCCTTGCAGGCGAGATACTCTCAGTAGGTGTCCAGGCTCTCAGAGAGGTGCAGAGGAATCGAACTCAGGTCGGCCATGTTGACTGCGTGGAAGGCAAATGCCCTACCTGCTGTGCTATCACTCCAGCCCTATAAATAGACAAAATTACTTTTTTCCTTAATATTTTGTCTTGTGCACATATAAGAATACTCATTAAAATAGATTTGAGAAAGTTTAAAGCAAATAAATAACAGGTATAAACAAATAATTTTATGTTTAAGATACTATAAAATAAGATAGGTATAAAGACATAATTTTCTTCCAATTTTATACCATCTAACATGCTTCTAATATAGATTAATATATTGTAGTAATATTATAACATATTTATAGGTTTTGTTTATGATACAGTATACTGCAGTTCTCATTTTTAATAACAAATGTTTTATAATTTTCAAGATTGTGAAGTTCACCTTATTAGATTGGGCCTCTATAGCTTCTATAGCCTTATCAAAGCATCAGGGAATGACAAGAATTCTGGGTTTATTATCAGGATTTCATGAGTGACTATTTGTAAATCCCTTAGTATGGTGACTGGCAGATAATATGTGTACAATACACATTAACTATTGTTCTGTTTTATTTTTATTGCTGCCACCGTTGCTGTTTTTATTTTGTGTCCCAGGTGAAAGGAGCCAAAATTAAAATCTTTCCTTTGCTCTAGTATTCCTGATAGGATTTGTTTTTAATTTTGACATTCAAATTCCCCAAATAATAAATTCTGGTATGTTGGTAATAGAAAATATAAAATGAAAGAACAGTAGGTACAATATTTTTAATATGATATTGTTTTGTAATCAAGGGAAATAAATATTGATGCATTTTTTGATAAATTTACATGTAGTTGATCTAACTAAGAATTAGATCTGTATATGAAAGCATATTTTCATTTAATTTGGAGTCACAAGCAAATGAAAATATGATTTTAAACAAAATAGCTGATACGATTAGAAAATCCTCATACCTGACAAACTCCATAAAATTTTCAAAATTAGAAATCTAATTCCACAATACAAGTTTTTGCTAATATATAGAAATTCTATATTTATAATCAAATTAAGCTATAATGGAGATAAAATAACTTAGATACTTTTCTTTTTATGTTGCTGGTAATGGTGTTTTTTCTTTAGGGTGGGGGCTCGTTGGGCCCCAACTTTTGCAAGCCTACTCCTTGCTCTGTTCATAGGGTTCATACCAAAAAAGGCTCAGAATACCATATACAGTGCTATGCTTGAACAAGGCTTAGCCCTAGGATTTTTTTTTTTTCAAATATAAGTGTTATTTTGTTTCTTAGAACACCAGTTCTTCTACATGAGGTTAGATGAAAAGGGAGAGTATAGTATTCATATAGTATTCATATGCCATCTCTTAGTTTCCAAGCCTGTTCTTCGCAGTGAAAGTTTTTAGAAAATCATAGCATAAACTCAGAGACAATTTTATTGCCCATTTCTCATAAACTAATCTCCAGGCCCTTAGAGATACATAGGTACTGACTGTAGGGAAAAAGATGCAATTTAGTTTTCTTCTGTTGGATGTTTTGCTTTCCCATTTTAACTTACAGAAAAATATCAATGACTAAAAAAAAAAGAAAATGAAATAATAATTTTAGTATAGGGCTGGAGGAATAGTACAGTGGGTAGGTTATTTCCCTTGCACTCGACCAATGTGGTTAGATCCCTGGTATTCCATATGGTCAGACAAGCACTGCCAAGAGTGATTCCTGAGTACAAAGCCAGGAGTAATCCTTAAGTATTCCCAGGGATGGCCCAAAAACCAAAAATTAAATTAATTAGTTAAAATATTTTGAATTGTAGCTGCAAAATAGAAATTAAATAACACCATGAGAATGGTATAAATTGGATATGATAATTAAGCCTACTTATAAATCATTAAGATGAAGAGAAATAAATAACCCAACAGAAAAAATAATAAATTAGTCAACTATAGGTTCAAATGTTAAATTAACATAAAATATTCTTGATTTTATTTGCAGAATAATAGTGAAGTAAAGTAAAGGCCCTCCCGTTGATCATCGATTTGCTTGAGCGGGCCCAGTAACGTCTCCATTGGAGACTTTGTTGTTACTGTGACTGGCATATTGAATACGTCACGGGGAGCTTGCCAGGCTCTGCTGTGTGGGCGAGATACTCTCGGTAGCTTGCCGGGCTCTCTGAGAGGGGCGGAGGAATCGAACTCAGGTCGGCCATGTTGGCTGCGTGCAAAGCAAATGCCCTATCGCTATGCTATCGCTCCAGCCCTACAGCAGAATAATATATATATATATATATATATATATATATATATATCACAAAGCTCTTTGTTCAATCAGATTACCAAAATAACAATTATAAGATAATTAAATTCAATAATAATTGATATTTATCTATAATCACCATAGAAAAGGAAAATGTGTTTAACTGTTTTTCATTAAATTTAATGGTTTCAATAATCCCATAAAGAGAATATAATCTCATAATTTAAAAATAGATAAGTAAACTATGGCCATGAAAACTTGAGCGTATCCAATTTCAACTAGATTATTATTGGCAGTGCCATGATTTTTTGAGGTGTACTTCTATATATTTTGCTCAAGCGGGCCCAGTAACGTCTCCATTGGAGACTTTGTTGTTACTGTGTCTGGCATATCAAATACTCTCGGTAGCTTGCCGGGCTCTCTGAGAGGGGCGGAGGAATCGAACTCGGGTCGGCCATGTTGGCCGCTTGTAAGGCGAACGCCCTACCCACTGTGCTATACTGTGCTTATCATAGTACACATGTAGCAGAAAAGTAGAATCATTCTAAGCTTCTCTCACTGGAGGCATAGTAACCTGAAACAATGACACCATATACTATAGGTTCACTGGAATACTATCAACGGCTAAAAGTCTTCTTGGGCTGACTGTGATATATTATTGGCTGAAAAGAATATGATATATTACAGTATGAAAACTATTGTAAATTAAAAACATAAAGGCATATGCATATATTTGTACTTTTGCATCTATACAAGTAATATAGAGTTTATACCATATATCTACTACCTTGATATAAAAATTCAGTGATATTTTATAACTATAATTTTACCATAAAGGCTTTTCTTGTTAGTCATATACTGCAAGCACTTTTTCTCATGAAATCCAGAGAATTTTATTTGCAAATGAAACTCCTCCCCACTTATCTCTTCAAATTCTTACAAAGCTTCAAATAATTGAAAAGAACACATACTTTGCAGCTGCTAAGCTGTAGTCATCACTTCTTTACATAAATTTCTGAAGTAAAGCCAAGATTGTTTTGCATCAGCAAAGATATGATAATGGGAGAGGAGATGCAAAAATGTTAGGATGTTTGTGAGAAAACAATTTGTAAAGACTCAATTGTGCTTGTCTCCTTGAATTGATTACTTTTCCTGTTGACTTTTGATATGACAATTTATATTTATTTTATTTTTGAAAAACTTCTTCAATAACTTTGGATTTTTTGTACCATCACATTCGAAAATTGAATTATTTAAATTGTAATTTCCTTTAAAACATATTTTGTTTCATATAAATGTTCATTTTCATTTCTAGTATGAAAATAAATATGACTTTTAACTCAGATTTTTTAAAATATATAAAGCAATTATGAAAAACTTCTATAGTATAGTAAGTTCAAATCATAATTTCTATTATTATAAGCATTTTCCTCTGGGTATTTAACATAGAGAGCAAATCGATTCATTCATTCAATTTAATATCCCATTTTATACAAGATAAATGCTTACACAGGACTTATAGCTTGACTTCACCAAAAAAATAAAATGGTACTAAGTACTTGACTTCTTATATGCTTATTTAGAAAAGCAATCAGACTTTCTATTTGTCGCTGTTTTATCTTGACACATAGCTTCTATGAAAGCTTTACCAGTTTGCTATTTCTTTTAGAGGATGCTTTTCAGTAAAATAAACACTGTTTTGTGTTGTTTAATTCACAACATTATTTTCTATTATTCAAGTCTGTTGTATTGTGTAATCCAAAAAGATGTATCACACTTATTATTTTCTTTTAAAAAAAGATTTTATTTTTTAATTTATTTTTTTAATTGAAAAACGGTTCTATAGATATTAACAACGTTGTTCATGATTGGATTTTAGTCATATAATGTTCCAACATCCATCCCTTCATTGGTGTACTTTTTTTTTCTTACCACCAATGATCCCAGTTTTCCTTGAGCCCCGCCCCCAAGCCTGTCCCACTACCTGCCACTATGTCAGGCTCTCTCTCTCTCTCACGCTCTCTCTCTTTCTCTCTGTCTCTCTCACTCTATGTCTCTCTTTCTCTCTTTCTCCTTCTCTCCCTTTCTCTCTTTCCTTTTCCTCTTTTCTCTTTTGGGCCTTATGATTTGCAATACAGATAATGAAAGGTTATCAAGTATATCCCTTTACATGTGCCCTTCATCCTCCCCACACACTCTTGTGGCAAGCTTCCAACCATTTACCTGTCCTCCTGGTCCCTGTTCACCAATGCCTTGGGTATTAGTCTCATTCTTTTTGCTCTCTCTCTCTCTCTCTCTCTCTCTCCTCCTTCTCCTTCTCTCTCTCTCTCTCTATATGTAGCACTGCAGCACTGTCATCCCATTATTCATCAATTTGCTCGAGTGGGCCCAGTAACATCTCCATTGTGAGACTTGTTACTGTGTTTGGCATATTGAATATGTCACGGAGAACTTGCCAGGCTTTGCCGTGCAGGCGAGATATTTTCGTTAGCTTTCTGGGCTCTCCAAGAGGGGTGGAGGAATAAAACCGGGCTCTGCCTGGCCGGCCATGCACAAGGCTAACAACTTACCACTGTGTTACCACTCCAGCCCTACCTCCCCTATATATGATAATATGATATATATATATATATATATATATATATATATATATACCCACAAATGAATGCAGTCATTCTATACCTGTCTTTCTCCTTCTGACTCATTTCACTCAACATGATACTCTCCATGTCAATCAATTTAAAATCAAATTTCATGCCTTCATATATCCTTACAGCTGCACAATGTTCCATTGTGTAGATGTACCATGGTTTCTTTATCCATACGTTGGGAACTGGGTTGTTTCCAGCTCCTGGCCATTATGAGTAGTGCTGCAGTGAACATAGAAGTGCAGATGGTGTTTCACTGTGAGTTTTGGGGATACGGGGTATATTCCCCAAAGTGGTATTGCTGGGTCAAATGGGGGCTCAATTTTTAAGTTTTTGAGAAATATTCATAATGTTTCCCAAAAATACTGGACAACTCGGCATTCCCACAAACAATGAATGATAGTCCCTTTCTCCTACATCCACAACAGCACTGATTGCTGTGTGCCTGTCCCTTTGTCGTTTTGATTTGCATCTCCCTGATTAGTATTAGACTTATTTTTATTGCAGATCTATTTACATCCACATAAAATCTAGGGGGGTGGGGCTAAATGTTTTATTGCAGAACACTATGTACAGAAGATGCAGATAGATATAAAAATTGAAGTACTGTTCAGCTGTAATAAAAAACATGGAATCTTTCCCTGTTGTCTAACATGGCTGGAAATTGAGTGTATGATAAAGAAAATAAGCTAGAAGGAGAAATACAAACACTAGATTATTTCATATATATGTGATGTGTAAAAATACAAAGCAGGAATAAACAATGTCCAATAAAAATGAATTTCAGACTCTAATGATAGCACTGGTGTCACCAAAAAAGTTGAGGAAATAGCTGAAGTAACCAAATGGCTGTTGTGGAAGGATATTGGCACTGCTGTGGCAGGCATATTATGGTAGTATTGAACCCCCAAACATATAAACATTTGTAGTATTTTAAGCCAGAGCTAACTCAATATTTTGTAACAAAGAAATGTTATGGTAAAATAGGTTATTAATGTTACCATTTTTAAATTTATTTTTATTACATTAAATTCAAACTTGAAAAATCTCGTTTTGGGTTTATCCTTAATTAAAATGTTTAAATTGTTCTTATTTTTATATATAATCTTGTGGTACTATTATCCGATTGTCCTTACCTTTGGTTGCACTGAAAAGTATTAATACATTCAATATTATTTGTTCCACTAGTAAGCAGACTCAAGTGTAGTATTATATGATCACAAGCAATGGAAAAGTAAATATTATTTAAAAAATTCATAAGTATAGAATGCTATATTATCTTAAGGAATTTTCTATCCAATATTTAATGCAAAGTATTCGTCTAATTTTAGAACTAATATCTTAAGTAATTAAACACTTTGACATCAAAATAACTAAGATAGTTTATAATTATACCTAAAATGCAAGATCCTCATATATAATTACAAGTAATTTGCATAATTTATATTTTATTTAAATAATTACTAAGCATTCCGAGGCCTGGCTCAGACATATAATATAACTTTAGATATTTAATCATCCTTTTATTTATAAACACACATATCATCTACCTATTCAAAACTCCACCCTTAGAATATCTACTAGACTACCAAGTGTCTTTAAAAATTTAAAAGCCAGCACCCTTTATTCCACAAATCTGTTCTTCCAGAAATTCTTTCCATAGTCCTCCTCATATCTGAAACCAAAACCTGAGATATTTCTCAACTTTTCCTCTTTTACTCACTGTCTGCAACCAAGTTGTGAGTTTATTGTATAATATAGTACCTCTCCTTTCCAAATCAAACCACTTTTATGCAATCTATTTTTTAAGTCCTTCACTAGCAATACAAATGTCCTCTAATATGTTCTAGTGATTCTGTAGACTATTCACATGTCAGCTATCACAGAGGTGCCACATTCTCGCTCAACATAATCTACTTAGAATAAAAGACTAAATATTTAACCCACTGAGCATCAACAGGACTCAACAGGATTTCTTGCAATCACTCTGCTCTCATTTAATCAACCCCTTATAATGTTCTGTTGCCACATTCACATCTATTTATGTTGAATTCAATGCTTTTTGCATTTGGTTTCTTTTCCTACCTAGAATTACCACCACTCCTGGCCCAGATTGCTATCTCAGTCACTACCTCAACTCTCCTGTACTTTCATTAAAATGCTATTTGTCAGTGAGATAGTCAACTCTCCAGCTCTTAGCTGCTCTAGCAAGCATATCTCTCTTGTATTTAGCTATTAATTAATCCATTCATTAATTCATTCATTTATTCTTTCACTGTCTGAATCTCCTCCACAGATTGAATGTACAATATGGGAAAAAAAATGTTTCTTTTCGGGGCTGGAGAGATAGCACAGTGGGTAGGGCATTTGCCTTGCACATGGCCGACCCGGGTTCGATTCCCAGCATCCCATATGGTCCCCTGAGCACCACCAGGAGTAACTCCTGAGTGCAGTGCCAGGAGTAACCCCTGTGCATTGCCGGTGTGAACCAAAAAGCAAAAAAAAAAAAAAATTATAAAATATTTCTTTTCTATTTAGTGATGTGCACATAAGTTTTAGATGTACCTGATACATACTGAGCCCTTTATAAATAACTTAAAAATAACGAATCAAAATAGTAATTTTAAAATGAATTTTCTTAGAGAAATGTGAGCAGAATGAAGGAGAAAAACACATAAATGTTCAAGAGAACGTAGGTTTCTCCAGATTAGTAAAAAATCCTCTGTAAATAACTTTTTGATAGATCAAGGAAGTCCACCCAGATAAATACCTAGTAACATACCTGAATTTAGAGGTAGTGCAAGCTAAAAAGATAAAAGTAGATAATAACCTGTATGGGAGCAGGAGCAATTGTACAGCAGGTAGTGCGTTTGCCTTGCATGCGACTGACCTGACCTGGGTTCAGTTCCCGGCAGTTCCCCAAGTACCGCTAGGAGTAATTCCTGAGTGCAGAGCCAGGAGTAAACCCTGAGCATCTCTGGGTGTTACTCAAAAAAGCAAAAAAAAAAAAAAAGTAGATTATAACCTATACACTGTAACATTTAAAATATGAATGGACTTTCCAGAGTATAAGACCAAGGGATGAACATAATTACTATGTAATCAACACAAGACATTTTACTTTCAATGTTTAGTAAGGCTAACGTTACTGAAAAAAACGTGGCATTATAAATTCATTTTGTATATTAATTTAATATAATAAATATTAAAGTATTTTCATAATTTTAAGTCAAAATTGTAAATATTATTAAAATTTCAGTATCTTTTGGCTTCTAGAAAATGCATGATTGTAAGATTTAAATAAAAATTCAAAAAAGTAATGTACATTTACTACTGATTTAACACAATGGAAATTAAGTTTTAATTTTAAAAGAAAATTAAAATAAATTTTAGAAAAGTCAGCATTTAAAATAACAAATACCCTTTTTTATTCAATGAAATAAAATGAAATGAAATTTCATAATGTAAGTTGAATGCAGTATAGGCAAGAACATACTGAGAATATTAAAATGATAAACCTTATAAAACTTTATCATAGAGATAATATTTTTGCTGTACAAATCTGTACTCAGGTCTATTCAGTGCTATAAAATATCAAAACTATAAAAATGCATTTTTGTATATAAATATATATTTAAAATGCAAACATTTTATAGTTTGAAGTGAAAACATTATACATTCAAGCAATCCATTGCTAAAAATTCTTGACATACTATACTGAGCTGGAATATAGCTATAAATTTAATCTCAAGTTTCTTGTTCACATATTATCAAAAAATGTTCAATATAAATCAGAAGATAAGCAGGCATAGAAGAGCTTAAGAGAAATGTATTTCGTATCTTCAAGTTTTATATCTGTAATTTGTATCTGAATGTTGAAGTTAACTGCATGCTTTAATATGAAAATAGACTCTAGAAAATAAACTATTTAGAATACTAATTAATAAATTTAGAAATTAAAAATATACCCTAAAACTAATTATGATAGCTAATTTTATTACCTGAACAGGTCATGATGCCTTGTAGTTTAAATCAAACATTTATTTAGATGCTGCTATGAAGTATTTTTTAGATGTGATTAATTTTTAAGAAAGTATAGTTTATGTAAAACTGTATTGTACTTTTCAGTGTCTATGATGTCATTCTGTTAAAAGAGGATTTAGAGCTGGAGAGATAGTACTGCAGGTAGGGTGTTTATCTTGCCCATGGCTATCCAGATTTGATCTCCAGAACACCTTAGAGCATATTGTTCTTAGAGCATTGCCAGGAGTGACTCTTGAAAGCAAAGCCAGGGATTAAGTTATAAGCACCACTGGGTGTGGCCTCCAAACAAAAACAAACAGAAAAAGTGATTTAAGTGCTGAGAGATGGTATGGCATTTAAGGCACTTGCCTTGCATGTAGCCATTCTGTTGAAATCCCAACACCCATCATGATCAGGACCATCCTGTTATTCGTCAATTGCCTCGAGCAGGCCCCACTAACGTCTCCTTCGTCCTAGCCCTGAGAATGTAACCTGCCCACACGGCAGAGTCTGGCAAACTCCCCGTGGCATACCCAGTATGCCAAATACCAGTAACAACACCCATCTATCTTATTTAAATCCTGACACATCATATGGTACCCTGAGTGATCTCTGCCAGGAGTGATCTCTGAGCACTGAACTAAAAGTATGCCCCAGGTATAGCCAGGTGTGGACCTCCAAGCCAAATAATTAATAACTTAAGGTTTAAGACCAAAGAGTGAAGTTTCTCAATTCTGTCTTGAAATTATGGATTAGAGAAATAATTTTGTGAAGATTTCAAATTCCAGACTACAGTGTCATGTATAGAGATATAGTACAGAAGGTAGAGTATGTGTCCTACCCAGGGTTGATCCTCTGAATCCCATAAGGTTCCCTGAGTAATGGCAGGAGCAATCTCTGAGTTCAGTGCCAGGAGTAATCTCTGAGCATCACTGCTTATGACCCCTCAAATTAAAAGACTGCAATATCAACTCTTCTTTTAAGAACTAATGTGCTGAGCGACTCTAATGACTATATAATTGCTATCTACACATATTTTAAGTAAATTTTTTGAGCCTGAACTTTTTATGTATATACATATAAGCAATCACACACCTATGTTTTTTGTTTATATATTTTTATCCATATGCATCCAAATATATATGCATATAAATTTATAAACATGTGAAATGTATTAATAAATATGTAAAAATTGATAAAGACACATGTATATGTTTGTACATGCATTTGCATATGCTTATATTATATGTAGCTGATATATAAATTTATTTATTCTTCTCTGGACAACCTTAAAACTTTATCTACACATTTATTGACTGACTTCATGTGTCTGGTTCTAAGGACAGAGTGATGGATAGACCAGAGTTTCTGTTCTTATAAATTTAGTGGGAGCGAATGACAATAAAATTTTAGGTCATGATATGTGATCTATAAAATATATTTTTTAAAAGTAAGGAGTGAGAGAATAAAACGAATTGAACGTGAGGCTCAACTTACAAAATGGTTGGAGAAACCCTTTCATGGACAATAAATTTTCATGAATAAAGTGAGAATGATAAATAATGTGCAAGTTTGAGAGAAGGATTTTATAGGTGAAGGCAAGAATAGAGTTTTGAAGAATATATAAGAAGGCTGATGTTACAGAAGAGAGTAATAAATAAGGAAACTGAAGGATATAGACTTAAAGAGAAATGCAGAAGCTGGTAAAGTTGTCCTGCAGCTAACATGGACTTTGATTTTATTAAGTTCATTGAAACATTGCATATAGTGAAATGATTTTATCTATATAAGAATAATTAATTAGTCAAAAGAATATAGAAAAAAACTCATTCTAACAGCAATTGTGAAAGAAAAAATCAACTAAAGAACCCAGTATTTAGTAACTCTGATTGCATGGTGAATAGTGATGAATAAAACAGATGAAGCAATAACTATGAAAAACTAGAATAGGATAGAGGTTAACCCTTTGTTATCCTTTCTTAGACCTTCAAACAAGTGATGAATCTATTTACTAGATAGAGGTCTAAGCTCAAAATATATTTAACCTATTAATATTCAGAAATTATCTTATGTTACCAATTGGTTTTGTTTGCTACCATCTAATGTTGTAACTTTATAGACAAAATGTGAAATGCCATCATTCTCAGTGATAAACATATAGAGTATTACATTTTTTCTAATTCATATGTCTGTAATTTAAAAAAAATCTTTCAATACTTACTTTAACCAGTGACCACAGGAATTTAGTTTATTATCCTGTTTCTGATGTTTCTTCTCTGACTGTTTGAGAATTTGTTCCTTCTACACAAACTTGCCCAGGCTTCTTATATTGGTGGAAAATCTAGCTCCATTTTTTTCCCCTAAGCCTAGGCTGAGAATTTACTCTGTGGGAACAGCATGTACGTCATTGAGGTAAAATAAGCAATACAAAAGGAAAAATAAGCCCTATAATATGCTATCACCTGTGGATAACAAATGCCTCCCATAGCTTTCTTACAAATTGCATCGTTTCTTCCACTTCCCTTTTCTCTGAATACTTGGAATTACCCTAGTATCCTGTGCAATGTGGCCAGATATGCCACCGTTTTAAAAGTTTGAATAATTTTTGTGCTAACAAGTTTTCTCCAATTTTGTTTTGAACTCACTCCCAGTTGTACTCAGGGCTTAGTTCCTATCTTCGTGCTCAGGATTAAGTGCATGAATCTTGGGAAAACATATGTTGCCAGGGATTGGACTCATGTAAGCCATGTGCAAAGCAAATGCCTAACTTGCTTGAAGTACCTCTTCCCCCCCCCCCCACAGCTTTTTTTAAATTGAGTTTTAGCATAAAAAAGAAAAAACAGCTAGTAATGTATAGATCAAACACAATGGCCACTCAATGCTTCTATTGCAAACCAAAACACCCAAAAGGAGAGAGAGAAAACTAAAGGCAATGCCCTGCCCCAGAGGCAAGGTGGGGTGGGGGCAAATGGGGTGGGGAGTGGTGGGAGGGATCATTACTGGGATCATTGGTGGTGGAGAATGGGCACTGTTGGAGAGATGGGTACTCAATCATTTTATGACTGAAATGCAAGTATGAAACTTTATAAGTAAATGTACCTCATGGTGATTCACTAAAAATAAAACAAAGCAAAACAAAACACCAAAAAAAAAAAAAGCCTAGTAGTTTGGGGTGGACTTGAGCCATAGCACAGCAGTAGGGCGTTCGCCTTGCATGGCGGGCCCAGCCTAGCCGGGTTCAATTCCTCCGCCCCTCTCAGAGAGCCTGGCAAGCTACCAAAAGTATCTTGCCTGCACGGCAAAGCCTGGCAAGCTACCCATGGCGTATTTGATATGCCAAACACAGTAACAGAAGTCTCACAATGGAGACATTACTGGGCCTGCTTGAGCAAATCGATGAACAATGGGAGGACAGAGCTACATTGCTAAAGTGAGTCTGGCGATAGTACAACAGGTAGGGTGTTGCCTTGCAAGCTTGATCCACACCATCCCATGTGGTCCCCTGAGCACTGCTAGGAGTAATCCATGAGTAAAGATCCAGGAGTAGCCCCTGAGCAATGCCGACTGTGATCCCCCAACATCCCTGCACACAAAAAAGAAGAAACAAAATGAAAACTACTTATGATTATTAATGCAAACTTTTCTTAGATATATTCTGTCTCTGATCTAGTCAGAAGTTGAGTTCTACTGGAATCTGACTCTAAGACAGACATTATTATGAATAAGTATAAAACGATGATGTGAAAACATTACCACATTACCACAACAACAGAAAAAGCTGACTTAAAGAAAGGTGGGAGAGGGGGGCTTCTGCAGAAGGTTTAGTAAGGAGGAACCATGGAACATCTCCAGAATATAGAAGAGAGATGCATCCTAAGTAGACAGAGACTCAAAATTTTGTTGCAACCCAACCACAACCTTGTCCAATCTCTCTAGCATATACAAACACATATATTGTGGGTTTTGAATTTATCTGTCACAGTCAACTACTTGAGAAAAAAAAACAGAATGAAGAGAGATAGAGAGTTTTTATTTTTAAAAATCTCATAAAAAGCATTTTACTTTTTAGGTGCAAGCTCTTTTCCTTCATTTCAAAGGAATAGGACAAATCCTGCAGAGTTGTCATGCATCTGACTTAGAGAGCTTGATTTTTATAGATTTTTTTTTCAAGTAAAACAGATCTTATTTGGAGGTTTTTGAAGAAGAGGAGGGAGAGAAAGTGGGAGAGCATAGACAGTAACGTGCTGAAGAGAACTCCCGGCTTCTCCATGGGTGGAGAGAGCCCTTACCCACATCCCAGCATTAGACATGAAAGTACATATCTCAAGAGGGGAGATGCGGGTGACCTATATGCTCAGGCAACATATTGTGCTCAGGTACCACGTGTGATTGATTACTTGGGCACAAGTTCCACATGGGCTTGGACAACATATATGCCGATTTTGATAGATTCTTAATGAATCATTGCATCTAGGCCATTCCAGTAAATCAAATTTGAGTGAACTGAAAATCTTTTAAAGCTGAGACTGCTTTTTGATAAGAAAGATGAAAAGTAGAGATAGTCTTCTGATAATGTTCTTAGCAGTCAAGGCAACACTTGGAAACACAGAGTAGGGAAAGGTACTGGTGTGAAGATATGAGTTTTGTACTCATGGGAGCACAGCACCATGATCCCTATCTGGGAAGAAAGTTGGTTGAAAATAAAAAGTTGTCCGGGAGTGAAGACTTCCACATTGTCATTAATAATTTTACTTTGTTGTAAATTTAGATACTTGTCTTAACCAAAAAGTTTTTACCTAATACATATCGGTAGTAATTTCTCAAATTAAAAAAAATCCAGAAAGGTGGAAATGAAGGAAAAGAGCTTGCACCTAAAAAGTAAAATGCTTTTTATGAGATTTTTTCTTTTTTTTTTTTATTATTAGTGAAGCACCATGAGGTACAGTTGTAGATCCACAAATTTTTGTGCTTGGGTCTCGACTATACAATGATCAAACACCCATCCCTCCACCAGTACCCATTTCCACCACCATGGGTAATATCCCTCCCACCCCCATCCTGCCCATCCCACCCTGCCTCTGTGGCAGGGCATTCCCTTTTGTTCTCTCTATTCTTTTGGGTGTTCTGGTCTGCAAAAGAGGCATTGAGTGACAAACATGTTCAGTCCACGCCTCTCCGCTCCTGGGAGGATCCTCCAGACACCCTTTATTTGGTGCTCCCCTCTCTATCCAAGCTGTCCTTTCCCATAGAACACCCGGCTGGCCTCTAAGCTATGGAGTAATCCTCCTGGTGCTGATCTCAGCTATTCTTGGGTATTAATCTCATATTTTGTTATTTTATATCCCCCAGATGAATGCAATCTTTCTATGTCTATCCCTCTCTTTCTGACTCATTTCGCTTAGCACGATACTTTCCATGTTGTAACACTTCTATGTAAATTTCATGACTTCATCTATTCTAACAGCTACATAGTACTCCATTGTGTAGATATACCAAAGTTTCATTAACCAGTCATCTGTTCTTGGGCACTCAGGTTTCTTCCAGTTTCTGGCTATTGTAAAGAGTGCTGCAATGAACAAACAAGTGCAGATGTCACTTCGACTATACATTTTTGTCTCTCTGGGATATATTCCCAGGAGTGGTATTGCTGGGTCAAATGGGAGCTCAATTTCTAATTTTTTGAGAACCGTCCATACTGTTTTCCAAAAGGGCTGAACCAGTCTGCATTCCCACCAACAGTGAAGAAGTGTCCCTTTCGGCACATCCACGCCAGCATCGGTTGCTTTTGTTCTTGTGGATGTGGGTCAGTCTCTGAGGTGTGAGATGGTATCTCATTGTGCTTTTGATCTGCATCTCCCTGATGATTAATGATGTAGAGCATTTTCTCATGTGCTTTTTTGCCATTTGGATTTCTTCTTTGAGAAAGTCTCTGTTCATTTCATTGCCCCATTTTTTGATGGGGTTGAATGTTTTCTTCTTGTGGAGTTTAACCAGTACTTTATATATCCTTGATATCAATCTCTTGTCAGATGTGTATTAGGTGAATATACTTTCCCATTCTGTAGACTGTCTTTGTATTTTGGTCACTGTTTCTTTGGAGGTGCAGAAGCTTTTTAGTTTAAGATAGTCCCATTTATCTATCTCTGTTTTCACTTGCTCAGCCAGTGGCATGGCATCTTTGAAAATACCATTAGCTTCAATGTCATGGAGGGTTTTGCCAACATTGTCTTCAGTGTACCTTATGGTTTCTGGTCTGATGTTGAGGTCTTTAACCCATTTTGATCTTACTTTTGTACACGGTGTTAGGCAGAGTTCTGAGCCCATTTTTTTGTATGCAGCCATCCAGTGATGCCAGTATAATTTGTTAAAGAGGTTTTCCTTACTCCACTTCACATTTCTTGCACCTTTATCAAAGATTAGATGATCGTATGATTGAGGGGAGATGTCAGTGTATTCAACCCTGTTCCATTGGTCTGCAGTTTTGCCTTTATTCCAGTACCATGCTGTTTTAATTATTACTGCTTTGTAGTAGAGCTTGAAGTTAGGGAGGTTGATTCCTCCCATTTTCTTTTTCCTAAGAATTGCTTTAGCTATTCGGGGAGGCTTATTGTTCCATATAAATTTCAGGAGTGTTTGCTCCATTTCTTTGAAGAATGTCATGGGTATCCTTATAGGGATTGTATTGAATTTATACAATGCTTTCGGTAGTATTGTCTTTTTGACAATGTTAAGTCTCCCGACCCATGAACAGGGGATATCTTTCCATATCCTCAAGCACAGCGGGTAGGGCATTCGCCTTACAAGCGTCCAACATGGCCGACCCTATTTCAATTCCTCTGCCCCTCTCGGAGAGCCCGGCAAGCTACCGAGAGTATTCGATATGCCAAACACAGTAACAACAAAGTCTCCAATGGAGACGTTACTGGGCCCGCTCGAGCAAATCGACGATCAACAGGAGGGCCTTTACCTTTACCTTTACCATGTCCTCTTTTATTTCCTGAAGTAGCGTTTTGTAGTTTTCTTTGTACAGGTCCTTTACTTCCATAGTTAAGCTGATTCCTAGGTACTTGATTTTCTGGGGCACAATTGTGAACGGGATTGTTTTTTTCATGTCGTTTTCTTCTCTCTCACTATTTGCATATAGGAAAGCCATTGACTTTTGGGTATTGATTTTATAGCCTGCAACTTTACTATACCAATCTGTTCTTTCTAGGAGTTTTTTGGTGGAGGTTATTGGGTTCTCTAAGTATAGTATCATATCATCTGCGAATAGTGAGAGCTTAATTTCTTCCTTTCCTACCTGAATGCCCTTAATATCCTTTTCCTTGCCTAATCGCTATTGCAAGTACTTCCAGTACTATATTGAACAGATTGGAGAGAGTGGGGATCCTTGTCTCGTCCCTGATCTTAGAGGGAAGGCCCTCAGTTTTTCCCCATTGAGGATGATGCTTGCTGTAGGCTTGTGGTAGTTGGCTTTAACTATGTTGAGGAAAGTCCCCTCTATACCCATTTTGGCTAGGGTTTTCATCATAAAGGGGTGCTGGACCTTGTCAAATGCTTTCTCTGCATCTATTGATATGATCATATGCTTTTTATCTTTTCTTTTGTTTATATGATGGATTATGTTGATTGATTTCTGAATGTTAAACCATCCTTGCATCCCTGGGATGAATCCTACTTGGTCATGGTGTATGATCTTTTTGATGAGTAGTTGGATTCTATTTGCTAGTAGTTTGTTGAGGATCTTTGCATCTGTGTTCATAAGGTATTGGCCTGTAATTCTCTTTCTTTGTGGTATCTCTGTCTGCCTTTGATATCAGTGTGATATTTGCTTCGTAGAAACTTTTCGGAAGTGTTTTTGATATTTCAATTTTGTGGAAAAGCTTAAAGAGGATTGGGAGTAAGTCCTCTTTAAAGATTTGGAATGATTCACTAGTGAATACATCTGGGCCAGGACTTTTGTGCTTGGGGAGACTTTTTATTACCATTTCAATTTCCTTGATGGTGATAGGTCTGTTCAGGTATTCCAGGTCTTCTTGATTCAGCCTTGGGAGTCTGTAGGAGTCTAGGAATTTATCAATTTCCTCGAGGTTTTGATGTTCCGTGTCCGAAAGCTTCTCAAAGTACTCCCTGAGGATCCTTTGAATTTCTGTATTTTCTGTTGTAGTGACCCCCTTTTCATTTCTGATTCAGTTTATTAGGGTTTTCTCTCTCCCCTTCTTTGTGAGTTTTGCTAGAGGCTTATCGATCTTGTTAATTTTCTCGAAGAACCAGCTCTTGGTTTCATTGATCTTTCGGATTGTTTTTTGGGTTTCTATCTCGTTAATCTCTGCTCTGAGTTTTATTATTTCCTTTCTCCTGTTCGGGTTGTGCTCCTTTTGTTGGTCCTTCTCCAAGCTCTTAAGCTGTGGGGTTAGGTTATTTATGTGTGCTCGCTCCTCCGTCCTGAGGAAGGCTTGTAGAGCTATAAACTTTCCTCTTAGCACAGCTTTTGCTGTGTCCCATAAGTTTTGATAACTCGTGTCCTCATTTTCATTCGTTTCTAGGAATCTTTTGATTTCCTCTTTGATTTCCTTTCTAAGCCACTCATTGTTCAATTGCGCACTGTTTAATTTCCAGGTGTTTGATTTAGTTTTCTGTCTCTGTTTGTGATTTACTTCTAATTTCAGCGCATTATGGTCTGAGAAGATTGTTGATACAATCTCTATCTTCTTAATTTTATGGAGGTATGTTTTCTGGCTCAGCATGTTGTCTATCTTGGAGAATGTTCCATGTATTCTTGAGAAGAATGTGTATTCAGCTTTTTGAGGATGAAGTGTCCTGTATATATCTACTAAGTCCCTTTCTTTCATTATTTCCCTCAGGTGAAATATGTCCTTGCTAAGCTTGAGTCTGGTTGATCTATGAAGAGGTAATAAAGCGGTGTTGAAGTCTCCCACTAGTATTGTGTTGCTATTGATGTCTTTTTCCAAATCTGTGAGTAGTTGTTTTAAGTACTTTGCTGGTCTCTCATTAGGTGCATATACGTTTAATATTGTAATTCTTCCTGTTGTACAGATCCTTTGATCAATAAGAAATGACCTTCACTGTCCTTATGACCTTCTTCACTCTGAAATCGATGTGGTCTGATATTGGGATGGCTACCCCAGCTTTTTTATGGGAGCTGTTTGCCTGTAGAATTGTTTTCCAGCCTTTGACTCTGAGTCTGTGTTTGCTTTGATTATTGAGATGTGTTTCTTGCAGGCAGCAGAATGTTGGGTTCAATTTTCTAATCCATCCTGCCTCTCTATGTGTTTCAATTGGTGTGTTTAGCCCATTGACATTGAGAGAGATTATTGTTATGGAATTTTGTCCCATTGTTCTGTTGATTTGCTCGAGTGGGCGCAGTAACGTCTCCATTGGAGACTTTGTTGTTACTGTGTCTGGCATATCGTATACTCTCGGTAGCTTGCCGGGCTCTCTGAGAGGGGCGGAGGAATCGAACTCGGGTCGGCCATGTTGGCCGCGTTCAAGGCAGACGCCCTACCCTCTGTGCTATCGCTTTGTTCTGTTGAAATTTGGTGTATTTGAGGGACCTGTCTTGCCTTAAAGTAGCCCATTTAGTTGTTGTTGTAACCATGGTTTTGATTCTATGAAGTTCCTGAGCTGTTGTTTGTCTGTGAAACTGTGTGTTGTTCCTTGTATTATGAATGAAAGTCTCGCTGGGTAAAGTATTTTTGGAGAAGCATTGATTTCATTGAGTTTTTTCATTATGTCCCACCACTGTTTTCGGGCCATGAATGTTTCATCAGAAAAATCAGCTGTGAATATCAAGGATGCTCCTTTGTAAGATATTTCTTTCTTCGATCTTGCTGCTTTCAGAATTTTGTCTCTGTCTAATGTTTTCATCATTTTGAGCAGGATGTGTCTTGGGGTATTTTTATTCGAATTTCTTCTAGCTGGTATCCCTCGGGCCTCCTGAATGTGGTCACAGGTCTTCTTCAACTCTGGAAACGTTGTAGCAATGATGTCTTTGACAGTTTCTTCTTCATCAAGGTTTTCTTCCTGTCCCTCTGGGACTCCAGTAATTCTTACATTAGCCCTCTTGGCTTCGTCACAATCTTCTCTTGCCATCTGTTCCCGAATTGTGAGTGTCTTTTCCATTTTCTGCTCTTTTCTGGAGAGTCTCTGAACTTCATCTTCGAGCTCACTGATTCTGTTCTCAGCAGCTGTTACTCTGCTGCTGAGGCCTTCCACCGAGTTTTTCAATTGGCCTACCAGGTTTTTCAGGTCTGACATTTCCAATTGCATTTTCCTCATTTCTGCCTTAAAATCCTCTTGTCTTTTATTGGCATTGCTTTCCACTGTTTCTTTTAGTTCCCTAAGCATCCTAAGTAGCTCCCTTCTGAATTCCTTGTCAGAGAGGTTGTCTAACACTACAGTACTGTTGGTGTCTTCTGGGCTAACCTCTTCAATAAGAAAGTTCGGTGGGCTTTTGCGTTGCTTTACCATTGTGATCAGTGTGGTTTAGTCCGTCACGTTCACTGTTACTACTCTGGATGAATGAGAAGAGAGTGCCCATAGCCATTCAGCTTTGTTGCCGCGGGATGGGCCTCAGTTCCCGTCCTGTTCAGATCATACTGTTCCCTCTGAAGGTGAGAAAGGATTTTGGATAAGGTTGGTCAATAGTAGCCACAGTTCTACCTTTCTGACTCTAACCTTCTTCTCAATCAGGCATTATACTTTGTTTCATAACCGACATTGATTGAAACTTTGGATTAGGTGCTATTTAGTACTGAGCTTGTACAGCTCATTTTCCAAAGGTCTTTTGTTAAGAATGGAGTAGGCGAGTGGGATGTTGTTGAGTTGTAGTAGAAGTGGTGAGAAATTTTTAGTCAGTATTAGGCAACAAGTTGTGGGATGAAAGTCCTAAGTGCTCCAGTGGGTAATATAACTGCTGCCGCCTGCTTGGGAGAAGGCCACGCCCACTTTGGGAGACCACGCCCCTTCTTAGTGGCCACGCCCCTAGCCGTCCCAGGCCAGTCCCACCCAGGATCCTGGAATGGAGGAAGGGTAGTGGACAATTCCACAGAGCTGGATGGGCCCCGGGGTCTCCGTGCTGGGGTTCGGTGGGAGGAGGCGCGGGCTGCGTGGGAGGAGCGGCTCCAGGCCTCGGCTCCCCCTACCCACCTGCTGAGGAGGGGCCGATGAGCCAATGGGCGGTCCCACAGAGCTGGACAGGCCGTGGGCTTTTTATGAGATTTTTAAAAATAAAAACTCTCTGTCTCTCTTCATTCTGTTTTTTTTTTCTCAAGTAGTTGACTGTGACAGATAAATCCAAAACCTACAATATGTGTGTTTGTATTAGGGTGACAGGACAGGAGAAATGCAGGGGATGTTACTTTATTTTTGTCTGTTTAATACTGATTGAAAAAGGATAACAAACAAACAAAAACATTGGTAAGAGGAAATAGAGGGAAATTCATTCCCCAGATTCAGAAGTCAGTGAATTTAGGTATTTTTTGAGTTAACTTCACCTGCTTAAACATTCAAGATGATATGAGGTTCAATTTTTTGTCAATGTTCTAATTTCAGATTCCTTTATCTGAAAAGGTACACTATAAATTATAGAAAACATTTTATTTCAGGTACCAAATGCAACTAGTCAGTGAGTAAGAGAAATGTAATCTGAAAAAAGAACTAGGAAAATTTGAACTAGAGCGATAAAATAAATATAAAGAATGATTGTATAACGTAACATTTACCTTTTCTTAGTATTTAAAAATGCTAGTTAACAATCTATTGGTTGCACAAGTACTACTCAATTCACTCACACATTTTGTTTCTTGTGTCCAGTGATATTTCATGATACTACCATGATTCTGATGGGAATTTTTCCGAGATAACAAAGTACTGCTCAACAGTAAGCCAGGAGATAAAGGAAAAGTAGATTGTGATTGGAAAAGGAAATAGCAAGTTGTCAAGTGGAGATCAGTAACAAATTAGATAGCAAATTCATCCCCCCAAAATAGAAAGACCGGGGAATGAAGAGTGAGATTGAAACTCAAAAAAGAAAGAATTTGAAAATTAACTTTTTACTTTCTTTTTTTCTTATTTATTTATCTGATTATGCTAACTTCATATATCAAACATTTTCTGCAGCAAAAGTCCTTCATAGATCACACCGACACAGAATAAATTTTGATCATAAAATTTTAAATTTTAAATAAAGAATATAATTTAGAGGGTTTTTTCTATTTATTGTTATATATGTATTTTTTTCTTTAAAATATATGTGTATGGTCTTAAAATATGTGTCCTTAAATGTTTGGAATGATATATACATCGATAAAATAATTTATCTGGATAATTATTAATCATTTGCATATAAAAAGTGTAGCTCTATGAAAATACATCTGAGTAAATTTCATAGAGTAATAGAAATTGAATAGGGAAAGTCAGATTATTTGTGCTAGTATAGCAGCATTACAAACTAATAAGATCTCAAAAAAGAAAAATAAATGGAAAGTAAAAAAAAATGCCTATTTCAAAATAAAATTTGATATTTATTTCTCTTTTAACTTGATATGTCTTCCCAATAAAATAATGATAGATTTGTGAAACAGATTTAATATTGTACTTGATTTTTCTTATATATTTTTTGAGATTGTTTTCACAGATTAACTGACATGTCAAAAAATGACCTCTTAGTTTAATAAATGTTGAAGCAAAATAAAGGTACCACAAAGAAAACATTGCACAGTTTTATCAAAACCCACGTGTGTATATTCTTCTCACCCCTACATAAACAAATTGACACACACAAACAAACACACATACACGTGAAGACATACACAAGCAAGCATTTGATAACATAGAATAAACATAGAATAAACTCAGTGACATAGTTTGGTACTTAGACCATAACAAGAATTCCAAAAATTTGGATATTTAAATACATGTCCCTCTTCTTCACTCTATCTTTGTACTTTCCAGAGCAGATTTTACAAATAAAAAAAAAATCTCTCATATTAAATTTAACAGAAACCTAAATCAACTTTTATATTTTAGAGGGGTGGAAGTTTGTCCACATCAACTAGTGCTCAGACTTTACTCCTGACTCTGTGCTCAGAGAACACTTCTGGTGATTTTCAAGGATTATTCCTGATAAGATTCAAAGGACAACAGTCAGTCTTGAGATCAAATTTGAGTTATCAAGAACAAGGCAAACACCTTAAGCCCTGTATTCCTGCGGTATCTTTCTGCCCTACAAAAGCCTTTTTAATAAATCTGATACTTGGGGGACAAAATATTATACACTCGAATTCCTGAATACCTCCTCTACTAATTCTTCTTCAATGATCACACTTGCTCAGTTTTTCCTTTGCTCAGTTTCTTTTCTTTTCTTTTTTTTTTAAAAATTTTTATTAGTGAAACACCATGAGGTACAGTAGTAGACTTACAAATTTTTGTACTCGGGTTTCAATTATACAATGATCAAGTACCCATCCCTCCACCAGTGCCCATTTTCCACCACCATGGATCCCAGTATCCCTCCCACCCCCAATCTTCCCCGTCCCATCCTGCCATTTCCCTTTTGTTCTCTCTCTCCTTTTGGGTGCTGTGGTTTGCAAAAGAGGCATTGAGTGGCAATCATGTTCAGTCTATAGTCTACTTTCAGCATGCTTCTCCCATCTTGGGTGGATCCTCCTAACACCCTTTATTTGGTGCTCCCTTCTCTATCTGAGCTACCTTTTCTCCTAACATGTGTGGCTGGCCTACAAGCCATGGAGTAAACATCCTGGTACTTATCTCCGCTATTCTTGGGTATTTGTCTCCTATTTTGTTACTTCATCTTTTAAAAGAGCTACATAGTACTTCATTGTGTAGATGTACCAAGGTTTCTTTAACCAGTCATCTGTTCTCAGGCACTCAGGTTTTTTCCAGATTCTGGCTATCGTAAACAGCGCTGCAATGGACAAACAAGTGCAGATGTCACTTCGACTATACTTTTTTGCCTCTCTGGGATATCTTCCCAGGAGTGGTATTGCTGGGTCAAATGGGAGCTCAATTTCTCATTTTTTGAGAATCGTCCATACTGTTTTCCAGAAGGGCTGAACCAGTCGGCATTCCCACCAGCAGTGAAGGAGGGTCTCTTTCTCTCCATATCCACATCAACTCCAGTTGCTTTTTTCCTTTGGGATATGGGCCAGACTTTGTGGTGTGAGATGATATCTCATTCTTGTTTTGATCTGTGTCTCCCTGATGATTAATGATGTAGAGTATTTTCTCATGTGCCTTTTTGCCATTCGGATTTCTTCTTTGAGAAAGTTTCTGTTCATTTCATCGCCCCATTTTTTAATGGGGTTGGATGTTTTCTTCTTGTGGAGTTCAATCAGTACTATATATATCCTTGATATTAACCCCTTGTCAGATGGGTATTGGGAGAACATCCTTTTCCATTCTGTAGACTGTCTTTGTATTCTGGTCACTGTTTCTCTGGAGGTGAAGAAGCTTCTTAGTTTAAGATAGTCCCATTGTCTATCTCTGTTTTCACTTGCTTGGCCAGTGGTGTGACATTTCTGAAGATACCATTAGCTTCAATGTCATGAAGGATTTTGTCAACTTTGTCTTCAATGTACCTTATGGATTCCGGTCTGATGTTGAGGTCTTTAATCCATTTTGATCTTAATTTTGTACATGGTGCTAGGCAGAGATTTGAGCCCATTTTTTTGCATGTTTTGCTCACTTTCTTGAGTTTACTAAACTAATTTTAACTTCTGAGTACTTGAACATATAGTTAATTTTGACAGAATAATCTAGCTTCTTTCTAGTTATATTAAAATTTCTGCACAATATCTCCATCTGAAAAATGTATTTCCTAGGTACTTTGACAGTCCTCAATACTGCATTTCTAAATCTATATAACTCATGTCCTCATCTCTCCATATTTCGATGCTGCTTAATAAGTTTCAGAGAAAAATATTTTCCCAAATCATAGAGGTGTGTGACTGTGTGTGTGTGTGTGTATGTGTGTGTGTGTGTGAGAGAGAGAGAGAGCGAGAGAGAGAGAGAGAGAGAGAGAGAGAGAGAGAGAGAGAGAGGCGGGACAGGAGAAGAGAGAGAGAGGGAGGGAGGGAGTGACCCACACTTCTTTTTTTTAAATTTATTTATTTTTTGATTTTTTGATTTTTATTAGTGAAACACCATGAGGTACAGTTGTAGATTTACACATTTTTGTGCTTGCGTTTCATTTATACAATGATCAAGTCAACCCACACTTCTAATGGCAGAAAATTTCACCACTCTTAGTAGGCTTTATAAAATTATAGGTGTGGCATCAAATAAACACTGGTTATATGAAATAGCATGCATGTGTATTGATATGTACAATAGGTGATACTGGTACTGTGGGGGAATGGACTTGTGAAAAATAATAATTTTCCTTTATTCTTTTACTTTGTATATCAGTATATGACACATATATATTTATTTTTCCTTAATAAATTTGAATTCAAATAAACATAAATAGTAATGAAGTACAGAAGTCAAGAAAATTGATCAGTTGGAAAAATATTTGGTCGTATTTCTACTATTCTTTTTGAGAGCTGATTTGTTGCTCTTTAGACTAGTCAATCGCAATTATCTCTTCTATGTGAAGTAACAATACTATTTTAACAGTATAGAAATAAATGTTGCACGTTACATTCAGATAAAACAATACATAAAAATAGCTGACTGTGAAAATAGAAAAAAGACACCATTAGAAAAAAAAAGGTAAATATATACATATACAATTGTAGCAGTGGTGATATTTGCAGTATACTTCATTTCTATCTCTCTCCATCCTCATTTATTGATTTATAATTTTTTTAGATGGGTTGAGAGTGTTTAAGTCTGATTCTGATTAAACTATTTTATCCCCAAGATGAAATAAGACACTTTCAATAATTAATTTTATGGGTTTCTTTTTATTTTTGTTAGTTTATAAATTTATTTTTAAAATATCTATCTTTTATGCCTTTAATACACTTTAAAATTAGAATAGTAATTTATATTTTAGCGTAACTGATATCACTTAGAAAAAAACTGTATATGAAAAAGATAAAATGTAATAAAATAATCATCAATCACTTTTTATTATCTCAGTTGTTAAATGCAGCAGTTTAGTTTAAAAATAATATGCCTACTAATGTTGACATTTCGCACTTATTTTATGTTTTATGATAAACAAACACGAGAGGAAAATAGATATGATTTGGTTAAGTTATGTTAATAGTTGCTATATCTCATAAAGTTCACAAGTATATAATTTTGTTCTTAACTACCATTTTTATTATTGCAATACACACAATGTAATAATATTACAGGCAAAGGCACTTCATGATGAACAAGAACTATACTTCTAATCTAAACAGGTTTAGTGATTATAGCAACTAACGGAAAATATGACTGCAATTATTATTGATTAGCAAAGAAACCTCTTTTTATATCTAGATGTCAGAACTCTAAATCACTGTTACATAATGAGTGAATATGATGGGAGAGAAATGCAAAGAGTTTGTACTATGACAAAACTATCTCAAGAGCAGAGAATTCTAAATCTGAGTTTCTTCAAAGGAACCAGTAATCTGAAACCGAAATGTGAAGGGAGGTCAAGCAAGTTTACTGAGTGCCCCAGGCACTATGCTAAGGATTTTCTCTTTGATCATTTACTCAATCTACAGTTACCAGAAGTCATGACTCCTATTTAAAAAGTAGTTAACCAAACAAAACTCAGGAATTTTTTAGTAAAATTCTCTGACTTGTAGGAAGAGCCAGGGCTCATAATCTAGATTTCTCTCAAGAGATGTCTTTTCTGCCTACATATGAAAATTCATGCATCCATTTGCGTGTGCCATAAATATTTAGAGTCCCAATGCAATATCCATAGAAGTGTCCTGGATATATAAAAGAAAATGTCTCAGTTCAAAAAACAACAATAATAAGAGCAAGTATATGGCACAGGTAGGACATTAACATTGTATGTGGCCCATCCTGAATTCCATTATCTGTACCAATCATGGTCCTCCAAGCCTGTCAGGAGTCAAGAGTATGCCCTAAGCACAATTTAGGTATGATCCAAAAAACAAAAATAAAAAAATAAAAATAATAAGAGAAACTGTAAGACAACTGTGAAGCAAAAATACCTTATTTTCTATATATTTTAATTATGTATTTCTAAAAACCAATTGCAACTCTATAGCAAGACTCAAGGGGTCCGTTGTTGTTGGCTGTTGTTTATCCCCTTAGTATGAATAAACAAAGCATCTGTTTGCAAGCTGTTGACCTAGGTCAGATCCCTGGCTTTGCTTTAATGTGACCTGAGAATTGTGGGGAGGAATCTCTAAGCCAGGAACCTAAGTAAGCCCTGAACACTGCTGGTTGTGGGCCCAAAGCCAAAATAAATAAAAACATAAAATCGCCTGAGTAAACTTTAAAAATCTTCTTAGTTTTATTCCCTGATAAAAGAGTTGATTATCACAGAATCTGTCAGATAGGAGTAGTTCTGAGAAGCAGTACAAAAAAGACTATTAAAGGAAAAAGAAATGGAGAACAAAGAAGATAAGCCAGACAAAAGTTTAGATCTGTTCCTTTAGAGGATGTTAGATATTCTTCAGCCAAGTTAACTAATGCTTAAAAGGTAATCCCTGATTAGTTTAAGATGCCATTTCTGGGAAAGTACAAGTTGTAAATGAATTTAATTTTTTTGTGTGTGTGTGATATGGGGCTAAACATAAGTGACTTTATTTTGAATCCATTGTCTTGTTTTGGATGCATGTAATCATTTCCATCCATATTTTATCTTTCTTGTCAAAGGGTTCATTAGAAACCCTAGCATGAAAAAATAAAAAGTAAGAATAATAAACATATTCTTAGGTCTTATTTACATTTCTAGGAATAAACTAAAACCTAATACATTTAAACAATAAGAATTAAAAAACAGACATAAATTAAGGATACAGAAAATGTAACAGTGCAATGGTTAATAGGGAACAGTATTATTTCCTCTTTTGATTGCTTCTTTTACTTTGGCAGTTAAGAAAATATAATGTCACTCTGTTAAATTCAAAACCAACTACTGTAAACATCCTGAGTGAACATCTGCAAGGTTTTGTTAAAGTTTTTAATTTTACAACAGGCACAAATATTACTCAAAAGGAAATTAAAATATTATCAACTGTTCACTATAAGCAATACAATATACAAGTTGATAGTCTATTACTGAATCATATATTTGGATTTGTGAATATAGAGATTTTTCTTTATTTTTATTTTTGGTTTGTGTTTTGTTTGAGATTCTTGATGTTGATGCTCAGCCTTCCTCTTGAATCTCGGCTCAGAAATCACTTCTGGTGTCTCCTCTAAAATAATTTTCATTGAGATAAAATTGCCTTAAAAGAGAGCAGATGTTTATAGATTTTAGGAGCATGTGGTATCATACCATACAGGTCAGGTCACAAAAGTAGCAACATCCTTCCACAGAAGGTAATGAGAAGCTATCAACCAAACCCTTAACCCTTGGTAAAATCTGGTCTGTCATCAGTCTAGGAATTTGTTTTCATGGAACCTAATATCTTGTTTAATTTGCTTTGATAAGTAGTTTATATGAGTGAGACCATCAATTATTTGTATTTCTCTTTCTTGTTTCTCTGAGCATGACCTCTTTCAGCTACATGTTAACAAAAAGTCATATTTTATCTAATATTTTTCAATTTTTTACCTTCTCATTGTCATGACGATCATGACCATCTGTTGTTCATCGATTACCTTGAGCAGACCCCAGTAACGTCTCCTTCATCCTAGTCCTGAGATTTTTTAAAAAGTGCCATATTCAAGGCTTTCTCAGGATTAAGAGAAAGAGACCCATCCTTGTTACTGGTATTTGGCATATTGGGTAGGCCACCGGGAGTTTGCCAGACTCTGCCGTGTGGGCAGGTTACATTCAGTAGCCTACCAGTTTATCCAAAGTAGGAATGAGATAATAAGATGTCATGCTTCCGGGAGCTGGGTTTTATAGTCTCTGGGTCTTGGCCGTTGATGGGATTACATGGTGCCAGGGTGTCAGTTGTTGGGTGTGACCCCTGCCTACTGGAATTTGGAGGATCTGGGTGGAGGATGCTAAGACCGGATCTGGATCTGATAAAACCCAACTCCTGGAAGAGAATAGCGCAGAGTCTCCTGCCCCCACGCCTGGCTGTCCTATACCTTGGAGGGGAGCGGGTTGAGTTTTCCTCCCTGCCCCGACCAGGGCTCCGGCAGCCGAAGACCTCCAGAACCAGCCACCACCATGCTGAGACCACTCTCCACATGCATGAAGGTACCGGAAGAGGAACAAAGGCATGCGGCTCCCGGGCCTGAGATCTCCAAGCCTGCTCGGATCGGGGCTGAGCATCCTCCACCCAGATCCTACAAATTCCAGTAGGCAGGGGTGACACCCACCAACTGGGCCCATGGCGCCGTGTAATCCCATCAATGGCCAAGACTCAGAGACTTCTCATTGTAATTTACAAGATTTAATAACAGAATTTCTTAGGAACAATGTTTCATCTCCAAACCTCCCGCCAGTGTCATTATTGATCCACCGTGTTTCCCCCCAGCACCCTGGAACTAATTTTTATCTCAAATTAACTATATCAATAAGATTGAACTATGTTTTAAATAATTTTTACTATGGCCATAGCATTAATTAATTAATAGATTATCTATGCTACAATTTTAGGTACTAGATAGCTACATTTTTTGCAAGTAGATGAGATTTAAGAATATCGTTGCTTATTGCTCATCTTTTAATTTTTTTTATATATTTTCTTGATTATTGTGAAGATTACTTGATTAGGTATGTTTAACATTTAAAAGACTATTGGAGATAGGAAGAAATTCAATCACTTATGCAGGGTGATACTGCAGCCATAGAAATCTCTCATTTTCCCCCAATTTAGGTAATGTGCATGCTCTATCTGTGCTCTACATTTAAGATATAAATCTCTCAATGCTTATAGCATATTGGAGAGAGTATTGAAATGTCGTCATCTTGTCTACATAAATGGCATGTTTTCTTAATTATTTTCACTCTTACATAATTTTACTTTATAAATCGTACATAGTTCATGTAAACTTCAAAATATACTGGCACATAATTAAATATAGTTTTATTAATGATAGAAGAAAGCATGTTTATAACACAGTGAGACCCAAATAAGGCATTCTACAGCACTACATTGTGGCAATAAAATGAGCTTCCTTAAAGTGAATTTGCTCAATTGTTTATATTACATTTCTTACAATTAGATGAGATTTGGGGGCTGGAGCGATAGCACAGTATGTAGGTGTTTGCCTTGCATGCGGCCAACCCAGTCGGCCCAGGTTCTATTCCTCGCCCCTCTCAGAGAGCCTGGCAAGCTACCGAGAGTATCTTGCCCGCATGGCAAAGCCTGGCAAGCTATCCATGACATATTTGATATGCAAATCACAGTAACAACAAGTCTCACAATGGAAATGTTACTGGGCCTGCTAGAACAAATCGATGAGCAACAGGAGGACAGTGACAGTGACAGATGAGATTTATGAATATTGTTGCATATATATATATATTCTTAAATAGAGGTCTCTGAGTCTTGGCCGTTGATGGGATTACACGGCGCCAGGGGGCCAGGTGGTGGGTGTGACCCCTGCCTACTGGAATTTGGAGGATCTGGGTGGAGGATGCTCGACTCCAATCCGAGTAGGCTTGGAGGTCTCGGCCCCGGAACCCGCGTGGATTTGTCCCTCTGCCAGTACCCTCATGTGTGCGGAGAGTGGTCTCACCATAGTGGTGGCTGGTCCTGGAGGTCTTCGACTGCCAGAGCCCTGGTCAGGACGGGGAGGAAAGCTCAACCCGCTCCCCTCTAAGGGGCCCCAGCGAGGAACAGCCAGGCGCGGGGGCAGAAGACTATAAAATCCAGTTCCCGGACGAGAACAGTGCAGTCTTCTGCCCCCGCGCCTGGCTGTTCCTCGCCGGGGTCCCTTGGAGGGGAGCAGGTTGAGCTTTCCTCCCCCCCCCGACCAGGGCTCCGGCAGCCGAAGACCTCCAGGACCAGCCACCACCATGCCGAGACCACTCTCCGCACACATGAGGGTACTGGCAGAGGGACAAAACCACGCGGGTTCCGGGGCCGAGACCTCCAAGCCTACTCGGATTGGAGTCGAGCATCCTCCACCCAGATCCTCCAAATTACAGTAGACGGGGGTCACACGAACCATCTGGCCCCCTGGCGCCGTGTAATCCCATCAACGGCCAAGACTCAGAGACTATAAAATCCAGCTCCCAGAACCGGACATCTTATCAGCACCTCTTTTTATGACATCTTATTATCTCATTCCTACTTTGGACAAACTTGCAGGCTATCGAATGTAGCCTGCCCACAGGGCAGAGTCTGGCAAACTCCCCATGGCGTACCAAATATGCCAAATACCAGTAACAATGATGGGTCTCATTCTCCTAAAGAGCCTTGAATATAATCTCAAGGCTAGGATGAAAGAGACGTTACTGGGGCCTGCTCGAGGCAATCGACGAATAACAGGATGATGAAAAAAATGAAATGAAAATAAAATAGAGGTATTTGCAGCGGGCTTTTCTCAAGTGGTGATTAGGAGGTCCACAAGCTTCTGTCAGCTCTGTTCAGCTTTCTGCTTTATAATGCAGTTCTGCTCAGGCTCTATGGGGTTGATAAAAGGACCATCAAAAGGTCATGCAGGCAATATTCTAGATGTGCATGTGGTGCTGGAGATTGAACTCAGATCCTGTACATGTGCCCCTAAGCCATCTCTCAGCCTCTTAAAATCATTTCTTAGGTTTTCTTAAGAAGTGAGATTTCTTTTCAGTCTTTGGCTCTTGCACAAACATTGTTGTTTTCTCTAGCACCAAGTCTTCTAATTAGAATACTCTAAAAGATAAAATGCTGACTTAGGTAATTCTTTGGAAGAAAGTATACATAAAGTGTTCCAAAATTCTCTAATATTTTATTTACAGAAATTGACATGATGCATAATATTCAATTATTTAATATTTATAGAAAAATCACTGTCACTGTCACTGCCCTCCCATTGTTCATCGATTTGCTCAAACAGGCCCAGTAACATCTCCATTGTGAGACTTGTTGTTACTGTGTTTGGCATATCAAATACGTCACGGGTAGCTTGCCACGCTTTGCCGCGCAGGCAAGATACTCTTGGTAGCTTGCCGAGCTCTCCGAGAGGGGTAGAAAAATTAAAACTGGATAGGTCGGGTCGGCCATGTGGAGGTAAACCCCCTACTGCTGTGCTATTGCACATATTTATTACTTGAGCTCCACTATAGAATATGTTTTCTCTAAAATTACTCAAGAAAACTTTTCTAGAAAAAAATATTCAGTATTTAAATTATTAAAATCAAGCATATATATAGCCTTAAAAATCTCACTGTGATTCTATTATATTTTAGGTTAAGGGTTTTGAACCACACTCTGCAGTGTTTGGGAATTAATTTCAGCTCATTCCTTGGGTGCTCAGGGGACCCTATAGGTTGCTGGGAATCAAACCCGGGTCGACTGCGTGCAAGGCAAACTGTGCTATGGCTCCAGCGCAGAGTCTCCTGCCCCGCGCCTGACAGTCCTTGTCGGGGCCCTTGGAGGGGAGTGGGTTGAGGTTTCCTCCCTGCCCCGACCAGGGCTCCAGCAGCTGAAGACCTCCAGAACCAGCCACCACCATGCTGAGACCACTCTCCACACACATGAAGGTACCGGAAGAGGAACAAAGGCATGCGGGTCCCAGAGCTGAGATCCCCAAGCCTACTCGGATCGGGGCTGAGCATTATCCACCCAGATCCTCCAAATTCTAGTAGGCGGGGGTCACACCCACCAACTGGCCCCCTGGCACCGTGTAATCCCATCAACAGCCAAGACTCAGAGACTATAAAACCCAGCTCTGGAAGTGCGTGGTGTGACATCTTATCTCATTCCTCTTATCTCATTCCTGCTTTGGGCAAACTGGCAGGCTACCCAATGTAACCTGCCCACACGGCAGAGTCAGGCAAACTCCCCGTGGTATACCCTATATGCCAAATACCAGTAACAATGATGGGTCTCATTCTCCTAAAGGGCCTTGAATATGGCACTTTCTTAAAAATCTCAGGGTTAGGATGAAGGAGACGTTACTGGGGCCTGCTTGAGGCAATCGATGAATAACAGGATGGTAGTGATTGTGATTGTGATCCTTGGGTGGTTGCTTCCAGTGCATGGGGCACTGTGCAGTTCCAGGGTTAAATCCTGGGGTGTTCTCATACATAGCAAGTTTTCCAGCTCCTTTGAAGGATATGTGTATTCATCTTTAGAACCAAAACAGCACTTTGTTTGTTATGTTGGAATAAATCAATAAACAGAAATCCTAAAACAAAAACAAAAGGGCATCTTTTTTCAAATCTTGAAACCCATGTCATACTTTTCCAAGGCTCTGATATCTGTAAGAAGGGAACATGATATCAGGATTCTTATAGCTGCTTTCAATTTTTAGCAGCATGCCCTAACTTGCATGCAGAAGTCTTGCTAACAGTTCAGAATGGAATGTATTTCTTTTTTAATTAATCAGCAGTTCATAACAAAATATACCTCTGCATTGCCTTGAGACTGAATCAAATCTATTGATCAGTTTACTAATTTGTGGATAACATTTTTTTTCCTGTTTCTGGCCTTATAGGACAAAAGTGATCCATTTTAAGATAAACACCTTTTTAAGTGTTCTTGATGTTTTATCAATTCGTCGATTGCCTCGAGCAGGCCCCAGTAACGTCTCTTTCATCCTAGCCCTGAGATTATATTCAAGGCTCTTTAGGAGAATGAGACCCATCATTGTTACTGGTATTTGGCATATTTGGTACACCATGGGGAGTTTGCCAGACTCTGCCCTGTGGGTAGGCTACATTCGATAGCCTGCAAGTTTGTCCAAAGTAGGAATGAGATAATAAGATGTCATAAAAAGATGTCCTGATAAGATGTCCGGTTCCGGGAGCTGGATTTTATAGTCTCTGAGTCTTGGCCGTTGATGGGATTACACGGCGCCAAGGGGCCCAGGTGGTGGGTGTGACTCCCGCCTACTGGAATTTGGAGGATCTGGGTGGAGGATGCTCAACTCCAATTCGAGTAGGCTTGGAGATCTCGGCCCCGGAACCCGCGTGGTTTTGTCCCTCTGCCAGTACCTTCATGTGTGCGGAAAGTGGTCTCGGCATGGTGGTGGCTGGTCCTGGAGGTCTTCGGCTGCCGGAGCCCTGGTCGGGGCGGGGAGGAAAGCTCAACCCGCTCCCCTCCAAGGGACCCTGGCGAGGAACAGCCAGGCACAGGGGCAGGAGACTGCACTGGTCTCGTCCATTTATTGTTTTATCAATAAACAATTTGAAAGGAAAAAAAATATAACTATAAGTTTAAAAAAAGCTAACTTTATATAACAATAATCAAAAAGTTTTCTCCACAAACATGATAGTGGAAGTTTTAGATTTTATTTTGGGGGCACAAAATGTTAAAAAATTGTTTGAAAATCATGACAAATTAATATACTTTTAAATGATAAAATGTAAATCGTAGAGATAGGTCAGATATTATAACTCATTTTAAGAAATCATGAAATCAATATTTTCTTTAATTTTTCCTAAATAGGTAAATCATATCTCAGTCCAGTTTTTTCCAGACAGTTCCAGTATTAGTAGTAACTTAATGACTTATGATCAATAAACTGCAAAGCTTATGTATCTGATGGGGATTTTAACACACACAATATCAAAGGATGCTTGGGAAAAAATAAAATCTGGATTTTTAAGCTTTGGAGTTCTAGTCAACTTAGGCAGAGGGCAGGAGAAGGCACATGAGATTATTGCTTTAACATCTCCACTGCATTCTTTCTTCTCAAGGTTTCTCATCTAGGCCTTTGGTATCTCATGTGATGCCTAAGGCTTTGCTGTGGTGAGTTTCTTATCCTTCATCGATCTTTGACGTCACCTTTAGTTTCAGTGAACCAAAGATCTATAGCATCCCTTTTCAGGTGGTGACAACTGAAAATGTCTCATATGTTTTCAGACATATAAAATATCCCTTTTGTGGTGTTGAAAGATTCAAAATTTCCCGCATTTAAAGAACCACTGATTTAGTAAGTAGAAACCTAATGTCTGGTTAGAAAATCAAAGTAGGAAAACCAAAGCAATTCTTTGTCTCTATAGTTCATAATCTATTGATTTTTTTGTAATTCTTTGGCTGACATACTGTAAAATAAAATTACTCTTTAGAGTCGGTGGCTGGAGCGATAGCACAGCAGGTAGGGCGTTCGCCTTACAAGCGGCCAACATGGCTGTCCCGAGTTCGATTCCTCCGCCCCTCTCGGAGAGCCCAGCAAGCTGTCGAAAGTATCTCACCCGCACAGGCAGAGCCTGGCAAGCTGCCCGTGATGTATTCGATATGCCAAACACAGTAACAACAAAGTCTCCAATGGAGACCTTACTGGGCCCGCTTGAGCAAATCAACGATCAACAGGAGGGCCTTTACCTTTACCTTTACCTTTAGAGTTAGGGTATAGGTTGTGTATAATCAATCGCAACCACAATACTTTGAGCCAATTCTTAAGTAAACAGGGATTTATATATACAGATGAAACACATAAATGGTTTCCAAACCTTGTATTAACATTTGTGATCAATTACTGCTTAAAATCTTGAATTTGACTGCTTTTACATATATTACTTATTTTTTGTTTGATGGTTTTACTTGTACACTTTGAAGAACACATTACTGAACAAAATCCAGTGGAAAAGGTCACTGCTCTTAGTCAATGAATAGTGGATGTATTTTTAATGTATAATTTTTTTCAAAAACTCTTATTATCCCTGAACAAATATTGACTAGATATATAGATTACAATTAAACTGTGTATGTAACAGTATAGGTCTTAGTCACATATTTATTGATATTCTAAAACAGATTTTTTTCCCCAACTTAATCATTCATTGATGAAAATTAAATCTCTAAGGCTCTAGAAGTACAATTCCTAGTATTCATCCTATAAGTCCAAAGACAACTATGTAGAATTCTAAGAAATTAGAACTTACTTGTGAATCAGTAGAGTATGGAAAAGTTATCTACATTTATACAGATGTGCTTACAATTTCATGAGGATAAAAACATGGGATAAAACAATATTGGCAAATTTTCAGGAAAACTTACACTTACCAAAATTCAAGAAAATATTTTAGGGTTGCTATCCTTTTTACATACAAAAATCAAGATAAGTGAGAAAGAAACAGAACAAGTTAATGACGTTATTTGGGAATTTATATGAATGCAAATGACATTATTAGGTGGGAGAGGTAGGACTTGGCCAACCTTGTCTTTCCATGTTATCACATATAGTCCCTTAGGCACTGATACCTGAGCACAGAGATAAGAGTAAACCCTAAACACCCCTGGGTGTGGTTTAACACATCTCCAAAATGATTAGAAAAATGCTATTACTACTATTAAGATGATTTTGTTTTGGAGACCACAGTGGTGGTACTTAAGCACCATTCCTGACTCAGTGCTTCAGATCTCTCCTGGTGATTATCAGGATACCACAAATTATCAGGGATTGAACCCAAGATAACAGTGTACAAAATATGACTTTTAGCTTATTGAGCTATCTTCCTAGCACTGAAAGTTAATATTGAATGTTTTCAATTTATAGAGTTTTTTGTCATAAAGGAAATGGAAGATTTATTTTTTTAATGTTTTTTTAAGCATATATAATTACCTGCATCTCTAAAATGCAGTATATTAGCATTAAGAATTCAATAGAAACACTATTTAACATATTAATTACAAAATCCTATTCATATAATTAATATATAAGACAAAATTGTTGTAATCTCCTCTTTCTTATTTTTTTGTCTGTTTTGTTTTTGGAACTCAGCATAATGGTATTCCAGGCTTATGCCTCACTTTGAGCTCAGAGAAAATCATTCCTGGTGGGGGGTAGAGGACAATTTGGGGTTCCAGGAATCAAAAGGCACTTGCAAGGTAAGCACCCTGCCTACAGTACTATCAGTCCAGACTCTGCCCTATCTTTCCTATTGATAAATTATTTTTCACATTTTCTGAATGAGATATTCAGGTACTCTTGGTTATTCCAGTTAATAGAGCTCTTAAAATATACAGTCACTCACATTTTCTGAGTTTTTTTACTCTTTTTTGCACACCATTACAGTGAAAGTTTAAATAGATTGATCTATTGGCGTACTTTCTTTTGTGTTCAGAGTTTTGTAATTCTATCCAATTAAATTTTATAATCTCATTTAATGTCATTTCCTGTCAGACTGTTTGAATAGATATACATTTTCAAAATCTTTTCACATATTTTTCCTCTGAAAAAATATAATCTCCTTGTCAACCATGACATTTAATATCATTATTTCTACTTTAAAATTTCCCACAGACTCATTATAATACCTTCTTGAACTTTAGTGTCTCAAAGATGTTTAGTGTCTCAAAGATGTTTAGTCTGTTTTTCACATTTATTAGTCTTCCAAAAGTCTCCATCTGTTTTAATGGACATAGATATTCATATATCATGTACATATATGAATTCCACAGGATGGGTATGTCGTTCCCAACGTTCTCCCTTCCGAAATCCGACACGCCATTTCATTGGTAAAGAAGCAAACAGCACCCGGCCCAGACAAGGTCAGACCTGAACACCTGAAGAACCTGCCGTCAGTACTCATCAATACACTGGCTCGGCTCTTCACTCGCTACCTGTCTGAATGCAAGGTTCCGTCCCAATGGAAAACCAGCAGGACCGTACTACTGTTCAAGAAGGGAGACATCCATGACATTGGCAACTATCGCCCGATCTGCCTATTGTCTGTCATCTACAAGCTGTTCACTCGAGTCATCCTGAATAGGATTGGCAGAACACTAGATGAAGGACAACCATGCGAGCAAGCAGGGTTCCGCAAAGGATTCAGCACCATCGACCATATCCACACGATAACCAAGCTCATTGAGGTTTCTCGGGAGTTCAAGATGCCGCTCTGCTTAACGTTCATTGATTTAAAGAAGGCCTTTGATTCTGTTGAGACGGAAGCGGTCATTGAAGCCCTAGCCAATCAGGGCATTCAAGCCCAATACATCAGGATCCTCCGTGAGCTGTATTGCGGATTCACTACCAGGATCTCACCATTCTACAAAGAAGTGATCGTTGATGTCAAGAGAGGGGTGCGGCAGGGTGATACCATTTCACCGAAACTCTTCAGTGCCACCCTCGAGAACATCATGCGACGACTGGAATGGGAAGGAATGGGAGTGAAGATAGATGGTCGGCAACTACACCACCTCCGCTTTGCTGATGACATTGTTTTAATAACACCAAACATCAGCCAAGCGGCACAAATGCTGGCCGACTTTGACCGTGAGTGTGGAAAGGTAGGACTACAGCTGAATCTTACGAAGACAATGTTTATGAGAAACAGCCTTGTTCCTGACGCCCCATTCGCTCTCAATGGAACGACCATCTCCGAATGCAACAGCTATGTGTACCTAGGTCGAGAGGTCAACATGAGAAATGACCTGGCACCCGAGCTGCGCAGGAGGAAGAGAGCGGCTTGGAACGCCTTCAAGAACGTCGAAGAAATAGCTAAGAGGACGAAGAACCTCCGGCTCCGGGCACATCTCTTTGATTCCACTGTTCTTCCTGCATTAACATATGCCTCAGAGACCTGGGCCCTACGCAAACAAGATGAGAACGCCATTCAGGTCTCCCAAAGAAGAATAGAAAGAACTATGCTTGGAATAACACGTTTCACTCAAATGAGAGAACGAATCCGGAGTTCTGACATCCGTCGACGATCAAGTATCAGGGACGCTGTCTCATATGCCAAGGTGTCGAAAATCAGATGGGCTGGTCACGTAATGAGATTTAAAGACGACCGTTGGACTAGAGCTGTTACTGATTGGATTCCACGGGATGTCAAGAGACCGCGTGGCCACCCACCTACCAGATGGTCAGACTTCTTTGTCAAGATCATGAACGATCGGTTTGAGGCCCTCCATGTTCCCGGAGCGAAGAGATGCCATTGGGCTACACTAGCACGCGACAGGGACAAATGGAGACGTTACTGGCGCCCGCTCGAGCAAATCGACGATTAACGGGAAGTTAAGTGATTAAGTGATTAAGTGAAGTACATATATACAAGCAATGACACCACTGCATGTATATATGTACATACATGTGTGTATGTACATAAATCATAAGTTGACTTTATGTGTGCCCCAAAGGAATATTTGTTATAGGTCACACTACCTTACCCTTGAATTTTTTGTGCCTTTTTGAATTATTCTAAAGAGTTTAAAGTAGTAAAATTTTAAAATTTCTAGTGTCTTTATTATGTTTTAAGGTTATTACAATTGAATTTCTTTTTGTAAGCTGTATAAATGAGTCACAGACAGATAAATCACATAAAGTTATTTTAATAACCAGTTATGCTTCTTATAAAATTTCAGCGTTTGATTTAGGTATTACTTTAATGGACGCAATTGACTACATACTTGAACATTATTCATTTTTTAAATATTGAAATAGGTTAAACGTTCACTACTTCTTGTGTATGATAGTATTTGAATAACATGCAAAAAATCCCTACATAAAATTACAAGTTTATATTAATTGTCCTTTTCCATGAGTATATCAAATTGACACACTACTATATAGTAGTCGAATTGTGTTATTGAAAATAGCAAAAGAGATTTCACTTTTAGTATGATTCTCCAAATTAAATAACTGTCATTAGTATGTGATGCATTGTTAATAAAATTTAAGTTGCAGTTTCAATGATAAAGTTCTAAATAAAAGAGTAAATTAGGTTTTGGAAGAAAAAAATAGACATCACCTTCTGTTTTAAATATTTCAAACTGGGCCAGAGAAATAGCTCAGTGTGCTGGAGTATGTGCTTTGCGAACTGGAGACCCAGGAGCAATGTCTAGCAACACATCGCATGGCCTCCAGAGCTCCTGATAGGGTGATCCCAAGAACTAAGCTTGGAGTAGCCCCTCCTTACTCCCAGGATAGAATCAGAATCCAAAAATAAGAAAAATGAAGAATACTTGAATCTAAAATAATAGCTAGGGGAGTGGTTAAGAAAGCAACACAATAAACAAAATAGTGTTTAATATATTAAACAAAAATTATAAAAAAATGCATTTTTTACTTCCATTACAATAAATTATGTTTTTGCTGTGTGTGTTTCTTTTTTCTGACTCAAATGAACTGCTTCTTAGGCACATTAAAATATCAATTTTCACTAATGTGAGTATTCCCTAAACACTGATTATTCATTATATCATTTAATGTCCTAGCTTTCCAAATATACTAATATAATGAATATAAAATATTTTCTGAATAGTCAAAATATGGTCTTTGTCATTAATTTTAATAGGCATACATTATTTTTCTTAAGCTTTGTTTTAGTATAGCACAGCATTATCAGGAAAAATATTCATTGAAATTCAGTTATAGTCAGTTTCAACCTAAATTTGTACAAAATTAATGAGAAAGTCATTGACCCCTTCTAGAGACACCATTTTATGCAAATAAAATATTATAAGTAATTTGTCAATGTATATGTTAAATGTGATATACTTTGCAATTTTTAGCCAGAAAGTAAAGATGGTATTTTATTAGAGAAGAGTTCTCTTCTCTATAATTCGAAAATCCTTTTAAAAGAGAAGGGATTATTCATCTTCAGAGGAAGAGTATTATAACATTGAAGCTTTGGTGTAGGTTAATACATGCCATAAATATTGAATTGCAATCTATGCCTATATAATCGTGTTAATTCTGGCTTAAGTCAAAATAATGATATATATATAGTTTCTAGAAAAAATATTTATTTAACTTATAAATTTTATTTTTGTTTGTTTTTGGCTACACTTGGCTGTATTCAATGCCTATTTCTGACTCTGCTATCAAAGGTCACTCCTGGTGTGGCTTAGGGATCTATGTGGTATCAGGATCCAATCCTGGTCAGCTGCAGTCAAAGAGGCAAGCATCTTAAATACTGAACTATGCCTCTCGCCTCTATACATTTCACTTTTATAAAACACGTAATTTCCTTTAGATTATATTAAAATTTACCTTTTAGTTATTTCACAAAAGGCAGTCTTTTCACAAGTCACTCTCACTGTTGAAGAACTAAAAATTGTATGCACTTTTCCCTATTAACTTGTGTTGACATTTCTTAAGAACACAATTAGACATTTTATAATTGGCTCCTTTTTTTCTGGAGCTATATTTGGAAATTTATTAAAAGCTGGAGACATCATGCTCAGTAAAAATTCTACTTATCTGCCACACATACAAAACGTTCTTTGTTCTCATGCAAAACCTACTTCGATTTATAAATTGATGGAGATAGTAGAATGCATGAAAGTTTCTGCATATCTTAAAATGAATTATTAACATTCATTTGGGTAGAAGAAAACAGGGAAAAATAGTTCTGAAATTAGAAACTCGGTGTTTCCATTTGTCTGTCTTTCTTGGAAACTGGGCCGCTCACATGAGGCAATTACCTTACTACTATATCTGGCTTTAATGAATTTTCTTGCCAAATAAGATTAAAGTTCATTAGCATTCTGTAGTGACAAACTTTCGTCTGCTGGTGCATATGACCATACTTAAATTTTGTGTCACATTTTCAAGAAATATTTAATGAAATAGTAAAGTAGATTTTTAGCAATGTAGTGCTAAATATTACATTTCAAAATGATCTGTTTCTGTGTCACTATTCAAAAAAAGACAAACAATATGATCTCCAGAATCTACGTACACAGAAATTACCTGCTCGTGTGTGTTGGTGAGAGTGGGTGGGAGAGGGTTTTCTCAAATATGATAGATAAAGCCTGAAGTATACTCTTCAGATTTGTACTTTATTGGCTCTCTTTTGTGTCGTAGGGTAGGTGAACTTGTGTGCACAGAAGAAATTAGAGTGTTTGATTTCCTTGAAGTATAATTTGAAGAAATTTTTCTCTTGTAATCAATTGTGTAGTTAGAGACATAAAATTTGAAATCAATTTTGTTATGTGATAAAAATTGTATGTAAATGAAGATATTTCAAAAACCTTTGTGGTACATGATTAAAAAGAAAGTGCAGGGTCTGTATATGTAAAAGTAAGAAACCACCTTAGAAAATGTGACTTTCAGCAGTTAGTATAGCTGTTCCTTTACTCCGTCAAATAATACCCACAGAACCCAAAATATATTTTGTAGAGTATATGAACCACCAGTGCTTGGATTAATTGAATTTTTAGAAGTAGAATAAAGTTTAAAATAACAGAAATAGGATGCAATGAGTAATTGAAATAAGATTAAGTAGGTTAAATATTCAGTCAGTTTATTTTACAGGTAAATATATGGCACATAATTAAATGTGTGTACCTGCTTGAATATTCAGGCTACTTGTCAATAGGTAGAGAGTTAAAAACAGAAATATTTAATGACAATTTTAACGTTGAACAATGTGGTATTTATTTCGTTAACTATTAAAAGACGCAGTAGGAACTTACAGCATATAGCAGAATCTATGGTCAGTAAAATTTATTAAAATTTGCTATAATTATATTTTAGAAAGTTTAACTTAGTCTGTATTTGATATCTTAAAATCCTTTATTTTTAAGATATTTTATATTTACTATTTAAGATATTTCATATTTAAGATAGTGATATTTTCTCTCAGAAGATTAAGAGATAATCAGTGTAATGATTAGTTATGGCAAAAAAACTTGTAGTTATAATTGATGGGGGAGGGGGAGAATAAGGTCAAGAACCCAAGATGTAGTTCAGTTGTAGAGTGACTGTCTTGCAAGGCAAAAGGATGTTTTTCAGTTGATGTGCCCACCCAAATACCAACTACAACCCCCAAACTCTCACTTTGTTTATGGCATCACAATAAATCATGTGATCCCCAGTGTATCAGAACCAAATATGTTCAGATGACACATGTAAAATCCTATATTCTAGTATCTCAATTAACACACATATCAGAGTCAATTGTGTGATCCCTGGCAACTGCTATAATCAAAGTATGCAAGTTCTATAACAATGTATGCATCCTCCTGGTCATTGTAATAACACAACAAAGGAAGGGGAAGGAGAAAAGATTAAAATAATATTATAATTAATATAAGGTATTGATTGATTTTCATGAAGATATTAGCATTTAAAAAAAACTAGAAATTTTAGAATAAAACTTGATATCAGCTACTGGCGCAGAAAATGTAATAGATATCCTTTGAGAAGGACCATCCAATCCTAAGTCATATATGTATCCTAAATTATATACGTATCAAAAACTTTCTAATGATTGCAACCTAAAATTCTATGACAATATACTGTTCTAGTGTGAACATGGTAACAAGAAATCTATAGGTAGCTGAAGATTATTGAATATAGAGACTGAACATATGTTAGTAGAAAAATCTAGGGAATTCCATTGTCCCAATAGAGAGATCTTATGAAGCCAGTATTTAAAGTTGGAGTTCTAGTGGCCTTCACTAAGAAGATGCCTCTGCAGGGAGAAGGGGCAGGTATAGAGAAAGAGATGCAGGGACTTTATTGGAGGAAAGTTGTCACTTGGTATAGAGCGTGGTACTGAAATGTGTTATGTATGAAACCCATTGGTAACATTATTGAAAACTTCAGCACCGAAAGTTTTTATTTTTTATTGAGCTCTAGCTATTGTACATCTTACTCTGTGTCAGATATGTGTTTGGAAACCAATTCTGTAATTTTTCCCTTCCTCTCTATACAATTAGAGTAAAAAGACTCAGTAGCTATCTATGCTTTCATTGATTTTATGACACAGAGACTAAAAATCATTGTGAAGGTAATTTCAACCAGAAAATTTCCACTCCAGTCATTATTGCAAACAAGAAACATGTGACACATTGGAAAAAAATTGTGATGTGCACATTAAAGATTTAAATTCTACAGAGATATTCATCTCCAACATAAAATTATTTTAAATACTGTACAAGTTAGTTCATTAGATATTCATTAATTTTAAGGCTTAGAGAAAATAGAAAACTCATTAGAATACCTAGTAGACAATCTTTTCTGTGATCCAGTGATGTTTGAATAGTTTTCTTATAAATCTGTGCTCTTTGTTGTGTCCGTAAGCCCTTGTGTAGAACGATGGTAGATTCCTTAAGATCTTAGAACATGTTTATGTCTAGTAGAATACAAAACTGAGCCCAAGTTTATAAATAAAACTGAACCTTAGTTTACAAATTCCACAAAGGAAAATTATAAATGATACTGTGAATTATAGCCTTGCTATATTATAGGACTTTGTAAGTGAATCACCAAATACCTGTTGATATCAAGCAACTCTGAAATCAAACCTTTCTATCATAAGCAGATTATCAAAAGAACTATTTCATAATAAACTAAGTCAGATGCAGCAGTAGTACACTGAAGCAGTGAACTATGCATGATAGAAATGAAAAAGTAAAACAAAAAACAGGATAGGGCACAGTGATTTCCAAAGAGCCCAAATCAATCACATGAATATTTGGCACCAATTCTTGGATAAACATTCCTATTGGACAAATGCCTCTCAGTTCATGCATATGAATTAAGTGAGCTTGCCTTTGACTGCTTAATTCAGAAGAAAATATTAAAACTGGCTCATGGAAGATTACAGCAATTTATTATTATTGGTAGTCATAAATATGCTGCCACTATGTTATAGCAATAATGAAATCCTGTGTCCTTCTATATTGTCCTCCTAAATGTAGTGTATAAATCAATCCAACCATTGATGTAGTTTGGGATTTGAAAAAACAGAAACATTTAAGGAAGTTTAGTCTCTCTCACTCTAATTCCCTTGGACCCCATATGTTGACTTTATGCACCACAGTCCCACAAACAAAGAAGGTGACAAAGATAAAATCTTGACTTTCGAAAAAAGAACACTTCCAAAGCTACAAGATGAGGATTTCACTGACGTGGAAGAAAAAAACACTACCAAGTGACATTATTCTCAAACCTGCAGGCTAGCAGGTGAAGTATAGAAGTTACTACAGTGATGGGAAAGGTGACTCTCATGTCCATGGCATTCTATAATTGCTTCTGGGTAAGAGAAGCTAGTAGCATTTATGAAATGAAAGAGTTTCACGGGGGTGTTTCTTATTGTTTCCATGCCAATGATAATTGTGAATTGCAATTTCAACAGCCGAGTTCTTGCAAAGATAGGGAAACTGATGTTTAAAATGCTTTTGGAGCAAAGATCTAGGTCACCCAACTGGGCCAGCAAACTGGACCATTTGAAGCCAGGGCTGAGAGATGGAGCACTTAGCATGGCATGAAAAAGCGTACTCTGATAGCTCTCAATCAAGTCCTCATAATGAACTTCAGGTTACTGAGATCTATAGCAAGTCTCCTTGATCCCTATCCTTCTTCATTTATTTTTTCTAGAGTCACTTCCATACTAACTGGAATTTTGGGATTGACTTACTAATAAAAAGCGAATGAATCTCTCCTATGCCTAACATCGCCAATCTTATATAAGTCCCCTGTTATTTCAGATGACTCAGGGCTGTGCATGGGTCAATCAGCTATTCACATATTTCTAAATACAAATGGACATTCTCTTTTTCCAAAACAATTATCCATTATTTATTTTGTTCTTGAGTTTATTTAACCCCCCAAAATTGGGCTATTTGACAAGTTCCTGTCTTGGACACGTCCTAGAAGCAGGAAGATTGGAAGTTGCTGAATAAATGCTCTGCCCTTTCATTCTTACAGCGACCAGAGCTATAGTATATTACTTAGGGCATCAAAGAATTTAACTCAAGGCTCCTGAAGCAGTGATTGTCTTAAGAAATCATACGTGGATGTCTTATTAACCTTGCTTTGCTGTGATTACTAATATGATATGAGATATGAGAGGCAAAGTACTTATTGACACAATTGTTCATATGAGTTTTATTTTACTCTGTCTCCAGTAGTCCCTTGATGCTTTCTTTTTGAAATCACACTTCCAAATTATACACAGGTACACATACTTTTGACAGTATCTGGTTCAAAGTATCCAAGAATCTCTCCAGTAGGAAAATTTCTTGATATATATAATCAGAACTTGTTAGCCAGTATTAAAGTAAAAGTTAACTGAATAAATGTTTGTTGATCAACCATAATTTGAAAATTGTAGATTTTGCCACAGCAAAAATCACATGATTACTGAATGATAGTTTTTTAATGGTTGTAACACTGTAAACTCATAGCCTGGTATGTGACTCAGAAGCAGACAATAATGCCTTGTGTGTACGATTCCCTAACTTTGATCAGCGGAACCACATCACATTGCCAAGATAATTACTGATACCACAAGAAATCATGATTATTAATTTCAATACCGCAACAAAGGATGGGATTTTGTACACTATAAGAAGTGTGATTCCTGGTAGTATCATGCCATTACAAATCATAAATTCATCATAGCCACAATAAAAATAGTAATATAAGAAAAGATAACTAGGAGAATTTGTTTTGTTGTTTGATTTTTGTTTTTGCAGTTCAAATAAATAACCAGAGTGACTTAGAATTTGTGATTGGTATTAAAAAGTCTATTTATTTGATTCTTATTTGTTATCTAACTCTTAAATAGTGCAATCAATGTCCTACAATTTTAGGTCATAAAACCCAGCTAAAATAATTAACCAATAGAAATTTTCAATTAGTTTGGTTTTGCTCATTATTCCAATAGAAAGGTCTTTTTTGAAAAGCAAATATCAGAAAATGAGCTTAAACTTTGCATAAAAAATAAATTTTTTGATCAATTTAGGGATTTTGTGGCTCTCCCTTTCAGTCCCCAGAAACTATTTTTCAAATGTTTTTCGGATGTTTATTTTCTTAAACTGTCACTAAAATTTGAAAATTGGTCTTTTATTCTATTGATAAAATGAGTTTTGACATGTTTGGCAAATTTTTGTTTTCATGAATCTACTTAGGGCTAGAGGTATAGTACAGGATTAACTTACACACTTTGCAAGATGTCTATCCTGGTTCTGTCCTGAGCAACACATGTAGTCCTCCAAGCAATGCCATGGATCCCTCCTGGGTAGAGAACCAAAAATAGTCCATGAACACTCACCAGATCTGCTCCCTGGTTTAGTACCAATCACAAACAAACCAAAACATTTCTACTGAATGGAATCACAAAGGAAGAGACAAAAAAAAAAAAAGACAAATGATCCTCATATTATCAGTTGGTTGAGATACCACTTTTGAAATTCCATAAAGACAAGCCAAAGGGCTGGGATTCATACTTTGCATTCAGTGGCCCCAGACTTGATGCCCAGCACTACATGATCCTACAAGCACTGCCAGACATGGCTGCCAATCACATTACTGGATGAGGCTACTGTGAACTGCCAGATGTGAACCTGAAACAAAATTAAACAAATGTGGCTTCAACTTGGATCGAAATGGAGGATATCATGTTAAGCAAGTAGATCAGAAAAAAAAAAGACAAATACCAGATACACTCACTTCTCTGTGGTATATAAACTAAAAGGATAAGATAATGCTAGGTATGAAAGGGGCAAACACCGAGACTGCTTTGCTTGGTTTCTGGATTCTAGAACTGAGAAAAACAGAGAAAAAAAGCTGAAGTAGTGAAATAAGAAAAAGTGGATGAGAAGTAAAAGAGGATGACGGCATGAAGAAATTTGTTATAAAGTGATTAAATGATAACAGTCAAGGTGTAGTAGAGGAATTGAAGCAAGGAATAGAGGTCTACAAAGATATGTTCAGATTACATATTAAATACCATGAATTAGGAAGGAAGACTCCTTTTATTCATATTGACCTTTATTTGTCTGCTGAAAAGAATCATGAATGACTCCACAGGTGCCTCAGTACACAAAACAAGGGAAATTGATTGTAGCCAAGAGAACAAGATTTAGAGATAGAACATATTTGTTCAAAGAGCCTTCATTAGATAAAGAGGTGAGGTATTTCAAGGATGTTGAAATAGTAATGCAACCAGCCAAAATTGTGAAAAGCATATTGGAAGAACAAAGAATCACATACAAAGCAATTGATAAAGAATTAATAGCCATTTTATTTTTGCAGGAGCAAAGGAACTTGGGGTGTTTCTGTTTATCAGCAAGAAAGTCTCAGTGCAACAAAAGAACAAGGCAAGGCAGCACAGCTTAGTTCTACATGGAAGAAGGGAATCCAAACAGAAACAGATCATTCAAATTATAGTCAATTCATACCAAATTTAAATCACAGATTTAAGTGGAGCATCTATAGTATCAAGCAAAGTGTGATATTTCCTGGTGACAGAGCAGTAAAGAATATTCTAAAATCCCACCCATGTGACTTTAAAACTATATTCCTTAAACCTTTCTCTGTCGGAATAAAGAAACAAAGAATTAATCTTTCACATGAACCAAAAATTCCACTAGTGGGAAAATACATTTTTTATGTTTTCACCAATATTTTACATTAAACACTTCCACTATTCGTTGCATTAATAACAATTGAGAGAATTGATCACTCGATCCCTTGACATCCCATAACTCATCAATTTGCTCAGAAGGGCGCCAGTAATGTCTCTATCTGTCCCTGTCACGAGCTACTGTAGCCCAATGGCGTCTGCTCACTCCAGGAAAACAAAGAGCTTCAAAGCAATCATTCAGGGTCTTGATGAAGAAGTCTGACCATTTCGTAGGTGAGCGGTCATGCAATCTTTTGACATCCGCAGTAATGGCTCTAGTCCAGCGGTCATCTCCAAATCTCATTACATGTCCAGCCCATCTGATTGTTGAAACCTTGCCAAATGAGACAGCATCCCTGATTCTTGATTGTTGATGGACATCAGGACTTTGGATTCTTTAGCACAGCGGCAGGGTGTTTGCCTTGTATGCAGCCAGCTCAGCCGAGCTGGGTTCGATTCCTCCACCCATCTTGGAGAGCCAAGAAAGCTACCGAGAGTATCTTGCCTGCATGGCAAAGCCTGGAAAGCTACCCATGACGTATTCAATATGCCAAACACAGTGACAATAAGTCTCAAAATGGAGTCATTACTAGGCCCACTTGAGCAAATCAATGAACAACTGGAGGACAGTGTTTGTTTGTTTGACAGAGTGAAGAGTGATACTCCAAGCATAGATCTTTCAATTCCTCTTTGGGAGACCCGAATAGCCTTCTTATCCTGTTTTCATAGTGCCCAGGTCTCTGAGACATATGTTAATGCAGGAAGAACAGTGGAATCGAAGAGATGTGCTGGAGCTGGAGGTTCTTCGTCCTCTTAGCTATTTCTTTGATGCTCTTGAAGGCATTCCAAGTCGCTCTCTTCCTCCTGCGCAACTCAGGTTCCAGGTCATTAGTCAGGTTGATTTCTCGAGCAGGTACACATAACTGTTGCATTCGGAACATTCGAATGCATTTGGGTCGCTGGAGATTGGTGGAAGCAGACAGGGCAGGGTAGGGTGGGGCTTCTGGGTTTAATCCCTGGGTGGCAGGAGTTGGTGAGAGCAGGCAGAGAATCTCTGTTCCTGGTTCCTGTTGAGCCTGGAGACCAAGGTTATAGAGTTCTGCTTACCTGGTTGATAACTGAGAGAATTGATAATTAATTATAATCTTATAGTATAACGATAAAATAATAAATAATAATAATAATAACGATAGAATGATTAAATTACTTGATATAAAAATATAACTGTAGCACTTTCCTCCCATTGTTCATTGATTTTCTCGAGCGGGCACCAGAACGTCTCCATTGTGAGACTTCTTGTTACTGTTTTTGGCATATCAAATACATCATGGTTAGCTTTCCAGGCTTTGCCGTGCAGGCAAAATACTCTCAGTATCTTGCCGGGCTCTCGAGAGGGGCAGAGGAATCAAACCCAGGTTGGCTGCATGCAAGGCAAACGCACTACCCACTGTGCTATCACTCAGGCCAAAAGTATAACATTCTATGAAATTTTGTATAAATTAATCAAGGTAATATTGGAAACAAATCAATTTCAGAATTTTTTTTTATAAAATCAGTGCTGACATAGAGTATAAATATATTCTGGGGATGAAAAGTAAAAGCCATGATATAATTTTGAGATAAAAATTAATGGTATGGAATAAAAACAGGTTGGTATTTATGCATAATATAGTAGCAATTTATACCCCATACTATAAATGTACAGACATCTGTATTTATAATCTGTTCCCTTTGATTTGCATTTCTATGTTTCAGTGTTTCTCTATGAACTAAAAACAATTCCTTCAAATAAATGATATTAGACAAAAGGCATTAAATTTTTCAGCATTATAATTCAAAGGAAGTCAAATTGTTAAGAATTTTGAAAATGATACTTCTCTAAGGTATTTAACACAGTTGCTACCACATTTTACCAGACATGTGATTTCTGCAACAGAAGTGGGAGAAAGAAATATTTTAGCAGCATTAGGACAGATGAAAGTAAATTAGGGCAACATTCTAAAATATCAGGCTATCAAACTATCTGGGTCTGGGGAATTTCAATGAAATGGACCCAGAACAAGTCACCTCAGTGATAATGGTGAGAAAATACCTTGGGGGGATTCACAAGAAAAGGCTTAAATTGCAGACCAGTTCTGTATAATAGTGAATGAGACTTAGCTTTTGTTATAGAAAATAGGGTGGTTTCCAGATTACCTGAGGATGTAATAGAGAGCTCCACAGGACAGATGGGAATCCTGAAGAAAAATATAAAGAAGAAAAAAGAAACAAACTGAACAGTTTCATGGATATTTGAGTGATACCTTTTATAATATGAATAGAGGCAAGGAGAGACAATGGAATAGGCTAACCAACAGAAATTCTAACCCTGTTCCATTATCCCAAAATGGCAAGGTACAAAGAGGCTACTTTGGATATAAAACAGATAAGTACATGAAAGGCGGTCAAGCTTAGAAGAATGCTCCACTGGAAAGTTGAATATCCTTCTATTTGCATGCAGTATACAAACTTCAAAGCTGTTTTTTTAAATTAATAAGTGATTCAGTAGTTGGAGATTTTGCTCTTCTATTCTATTATTTATGTTCTCATTTTCAACTATGAAAGTTATGGAACTTAGCTGTCTGCATCTTGGAATGAAGATTTACAATACAAAACTGCATCCAATGATGACTTTACTTATTTTCTTATGTATCAATATGCATTACAGTAAAAAAATAGTGACTAGCTCTAATGATTCTTACATTTTCCGTATATCATTGATTTATCCAGCAAATAGTTAAATCTCTATCATATGCAAGGCATGATAAATATTTAAAATAAGATTTTGAATGAGTAATTATGTTAACTTGTTGAGGGATTGTTTGACTTCCATAGTAATACTTATACTTAATATAAGTTATACTTCACTGTATCACTGTATCACTGTCATCCTGTTGTTTGATGATTTCCTCCAGCAGGTACCAGTAACGTCTCCTTCATCCTAGCCCTGAGATTTTAGAAAGTGCCACATTCGAGGCTCTTTCAGGATTAGGAGAATGAGACCATTATTGTTAGTGGTTTTTGCAATATTGCCAGATTCTTCCGTGTGGACAGGATATTTTTGGTAGCCTGCCAGGTTCTCCAGAGTAAGAATTAGATAATAAGATGTCACGCAGCCACGAATGGAGCCACGAGCTTCTGGGAGCAGGGTTTTATAGTCTCTGGGTCTTGGTCGTTGATGGGATTATACAGCGTTGTGGGGCAGTTGGTAGGTGTAACGCCTAAATACTGGAATATGGGGGATCTGGGTAGAGGAGGCCCAGTCCCAATCTGAGTAGTCTTGGAGATGCCCCCCTCTTAAATTTTTCTCAAAAAAAGTGATTCTGTTATTCAATTTCCAAGCAAACATATTTAGTTGCAAAAACAAATAACTGAACAAACACAATTTGCTGAAACCTAAAACTTAAATAAGATGAGACAGATAGTTGACCTCTTATTTATACTTGTTATAGAAAGTCAAGAGAGCAATGCTTGGCAGATGTTACTTGATTACATTTGCTGATTTTTTTGGGGGGTGGTACTCCCAAGCAGTGTTCAGGGAACCTGAACTGGGGGCAGTTCCTGTCAATACTCAGTCAGTCAAAGTTGGAACTTCAATAGTAGGGCATGAGTAGGGTATATATTTCTGACTGACATACTTAAGTAATATTTAGTTGCTTCGGACAGATAGGAGGACTGGATTAAGTTTCTGCTTCTTACTTGCTGTAGACATTAAAGTTTTGAATTTTCTAAAAAGATTCCTAGAACATGGTTTATAGAATCTTGATTTATAACTCAAAATAAAATTTTGAATACACAGAAATTTTAACAACACTAAGAGTAACATTTTTGATAAAAATCTCATTTTACTCACAAAATCACATGAGCTTTTATTAATATGCACTATGTGCTGAATACTTTTTATTGTTTAAAGAGAGTTTTTGCTATTCATAGGCTCTAGCAATGGTGTTCTCTAAAACTTCCTGAGAAAAAAGAAATAAATGTTCTATCTGTCCAGTTTTCCTAAAAGACTAATCCCAAGGCACTATTATTCTCATTTGACAGGAAAGGAAATTGCAATCAAGATTAATTGCTCCACTATTCAAGGACCACAGATCCAATACATGTATTGGAACTTGTATCAACACCAAAGTGTTATGCCTCATTAATTATTCTGTACAGATTTCCCCCTTGGACCTAGATGTTCATCAATAGTGATGGATGTTACTGTCCTTATCATATTTAGTATGGTTCCTATATCTTTTTTTAGGTGTGCATAGTCGAATAGAGTCCTATTGTTAAACAATTTTGTATTTTGCTTTATTTCTTAACTTATTTAGTTATTTGGATTTGTTATTTTGGGGAAACACACTCACCAGACTTTGGGACCACGGACACTCCTTGTGTCACTTAGGTGTCATTCATTGTCAAGGATTGGCCCCAAAGCCTAAATCTGATGTTTGTTAAGGCCTTTCTGTCCAGCTTTTGAGACACAAAATTTCTGGTATACTAATGCAGATCTACTAAACCAGAACACTTTTCAATTGCTAATATTTTGCAGGCAATAATTGTACATTTCTTATAGCCTTTACTTTTCACCCAGAAGCAAAACAGGGTGATTTAACAAGAAGCTGATTCAATTGAGAAACACCATACAATACTTTTCACTTAACTCTTACTTTCTGACTACAGGACTTAAAATTGAACCTGAGTTGTTTGTCTCCTAAAGAAATCATTTTTTTGCTGAAGGCTATAAAATGTTTCATAAAGAGTGTTTATTTACAAAGTTTTACCTTACCAATTTGTCAATCTTACATCATGGCTTAGAGTGTAGATGAAGTCCCTGATCAAGAAGGCCATAAAAGTAAACTTTCACATTTCTAAACTTTTGACAGGCTAATTCTATAATTTTCTTCATTTTTTTTTCTTTCAGAGAAAGCACAAATGCTTCGCTGCCACAAATTCTGCAGCTAATTTTCCCCCATTGGGGAAGTTGAAGGACTCTGTGCACACAAGTGCAATAGATAACCCTCTCCCTGGGAAAACTGCCTTTGTGGTCATGGTATCTCCAAGTTAGGTTGGTATTATCTTAAAGTATTTTATTAAATACTGTGATTTGCAAAGTTCTTCACAATTGAGACTTAAACTGGAGTAATGTTCCAGTACCACCCTCATTATGAGTGTCAAGTTTTTACCACTGGTGGTCCCGGGTACCCTACCTAAGTTGGCTTACTTGATAGGTACATTTTTAAGGAGGGTTGTTTTAATTTGTATCTAATATATATATATATATATATATATATATATATATATAATGAAAAATGCCATGGTCTCTTCCTTCTTAAGTTTACAAGGCATTATTTAATTGGCTAAAAAAGCTGAACAAAATGTTTCTCCAGCTTATTACTCTTGTTTAGCTGAAAGCTTACGCATATTGGTTAGGAACTCGCCATTTTTCAGTCCCTGTAGGCCTTTTCATCATCAATCCACTGTTTGTGCATTTGACTATTTGATGGATCTAAACCTAGTGAATTCAGGCACTGTTCATGAATGGCTCCTTTAAAACTAGTAGAGGTGGGCTAGAGCAAGAGTATGACACCTAGACACCTAGGGCATTTGCCTTGCACGTAGACACCTCAGTTTTAATCCTTGGAAACCTATATGGTCCCCAAGGATGCACAGAGTGATCGCTATGCACAGAGCCAGCAGGAAGCCCTGAGCATTTCTTGCCGTGATCCCAGGACAAAAACGAGCAAACAAAATAATTAAAGGGCCCTGGAGATAGTGCAGCAAATGTGCTAGGCGGGTCCACTCCTGGGGATTATGTGGAAGTCTCTGAGCATCACTGGAAGCCCAGAGTAATGCAGTACCTGAGCGGCTCCACATCTTCAGGTCGTGGAGCTGATGGTCCCAACCCAATTGGGGAAGAATTACAGTAGGACTCCGGGGCCTCTCAATCACCACGTGTGCTTAGCTGTCACCACCCTCAAGAAGGCACCAAATGAGGGGCTTTCTGCAGAGAACATGAAGCAAGTAGAGGCTTACCAAGACTAAACCTAAATATAGTTTCAACCTCTCCTTGGAGTATAGTCTTCAACTTGGGAATCACGATTCACTGGGCTCCTGATACTGTGGTCCTCTGGTTATGTGTTCCTTCTTTGTTCAGGACTTTAGCTGTGATTACTTGAGGGGACAAAAGTGCAACCTCAAATGCTAATGGAAACATACATGTACTCTGGGCCCATACAGTTGCCAGGTGTTGGGTGTTGGTCAAATGAGACTAGTTGTCTCAAGCAAGGCATTGGGTTTTGAAAACCAGAACACCCAAACAGAACCAAGACAAGTAACAAAGGTTGATGTTTTTGATTTTTAAAAATATTATTACATGTTTGAAATATATACCATGTTGGTGACAAACATATTGCTATTCCCTTTAATAGTTTTCCAGAACTAGTATTTTGTGTATGCAATGTATTTGCACTAAAATGTCACAAGCTCTCAATCCCAATATATGCACAATAATCTATACATTTACTTAATTTTACTTGAAATCTTTTACATTTATACTTTTCCTTGTGGGACTGGAGCAACAGAATAGTGGGTAGGGTATTTGCCTTGCATGTGTCCAATCCAGATTCTATCCTCCATTCCTCTCAGAGAGCCCAGAAAGCTATTGAAAGTATTATGCTCACATGGCAAATCCTGGTAAGCTACCTGTGACATATTCAATATGCCAAAAACAGTAGCAATAATTCTCACAATGAAGATGTTACTGGTGCCCGCTTGAACAAATCAATGAAAAACAGGAGGACAGAGCTACAAGACAGTGATACTTTTCCTTGTGATTTTCTGTTTAACTGCAAAAGATATTAAAATTTGGGGAATTGACCTAGAAGTCTGTTTTCTGCCCTCTAAATATTCTTATTTGACTTACAATAATAATTTATCTTTATTGATCATCTAAATTTCTTCATTTAATATTTTATTTTTCAAATATATTCTGAAGGCATATATCATACATGTACTATATACCATATATGTTGTGTAATAAATGTTCATATTGGTAACTATAATTTTAATACACAAATGTGCTTATATATTGTACAGCAGAATATAATCTAAATATACATTTTATTATCCCAAATTGATGATTTCCCAAGTAACTACTTATAAGGTATGCTTATTCCAGATGCAATATCACTTTACTCTCTATAAAATTTTTATCTTATTTTTTGTTAAATAAATTTTACAGTAACAAAAACTCGTGAAAGTCCTTTTTATTTATATTTCTAGATGCTCAGTGATACTATATAAACTTATGAGCTTCAGTTTGGGATATTTTTACTCTCCTTTTTCTTATCTGTTTTTTTCTCTCTGACAATGGTTTTATTATAACTTTGTATCAACGTTTTGACAGAGGACACATTCCTCTCATTTCGTGCAACAGTGGTGCCAAATGAAAAAGCCTATTTAAATAATGGGGCATGTCAAATTTTACTAGATCACTTTGTAACATTAGCCAGCAGAATCAAAGATCTGAACGGTAATGGGGCCACTTGGAATATGATGGGACAGTTTTATTCACCATCAGAAAAATGTTTTCTGAAGAGGAATTTGGGGACCATAGAACATTTTAGTAGAATGATAACATTCTTGGGACGCAGTAAATGAAAAATCAAGTGTGGAAATCTGGCTGGGTAGTACTTCAAGGAAATCTAATAATCCTTTTATAAGTAAATAACATAGAAACATTATATGTTAACTAATATTGCCTAGAAAGATATATTTTTAAATATAAACTATTAGAAAATAAAAATAAATGATGAAAACAATATTAAATTGCTGCTAAACAAGACATAGGAAAAACTAAAGATATACTAATTGTTGGGGCCAGAAAAATTGTACAGGATTTCATGTGACAGTCTTGGATTCATTCCTCAGCATCATAGGGTGCAACAATCATATCCAGATGCAGCACTGGAGAATCCTCACATCACAGAGACGACCTGGAAAATCCCTAACACCTCATTCTCAGTACCATGTACTGAATTACTGAGCTCACCACCCAGGAATTATAGGGAGACACCCCTGGGCTTTTGAGCAGATTGGGATATCCTGAAAAATATGTATGCTGAATTTTACTTATAGAAATTTTATATGGATGCTATATTTAATGTATTTTTTTCCTCCAGTGATACTTTTTATTGTTTTAAAGTAAGTAAGGTGACTTATATTGAAGAAATATAGCGAATCATAGTCTATTTTATCACAGACCCTGGAGAGAAAATTCTACCTTTTGTCTATGTCATATTCTAAACTGTTTACTGTCTATTCCATATTGCTGACTTAGACAAGTAACTTTTTTTAAAGAAAATTATTTATTTATTGAATCACTGTGGGAAAAGTTACAAAGCTTTCAGGTTTAGGTCTCAGTCATGCAAATATCAAACACATTTCCCTTTACCAATACTTATTTTTTACCAAGAAGAACCCCAATAAACCCCCACTCCCCCAAATCTCCAAATGCCTGTGAGGCAGATGAATTCTAGTTAACATTCTATCTACTTTGACTAGATTCATTGTTTCGATAAAAGATGCACCATTATTATTTAGAGTTTACACCCCCAAATCAGACATGCTGAAAAGGCATTGTGAAATGATTTGCTTTCTACAGCTGGGTTCAAGAATTAAATGATGTTGCGCCGCACGGTTTTGGATTTCTGCTATTTTACTTATTAACCCTGGAAGTATTTCTGCTGAGAGTCAGATAATTAAGAGATTGGTTTCTGTGCTCTGGAGCCATGGCCGTGCTGGAGATCCGCTCGTGGGGGACAACTGGTGGCCTCGGTAGGGCGTGAAGGACGAGCCGGGAACGCCCCCCTTCCCATGAGGTTTTAGTCGCCCTATCACGACCAGTTCATACCTGGATTTCCACAAAGCTCCCAAGTGGCTGCCATCTTTCTTTGGAGACAAGTAACATGTATACTTTCCTCAAGGTGCAAAAGCTTTTACTAATCATCAAGCTTTTACAGCAGCATGTCCTCCTGTTGTTCATCGATTTGCTAGAGCAGGCACAGTAACGTCTCCATTTTGAGACTTGTTACTGTGTTTGGCATATCCAATAACTCACAGGTAGCTTGCCACTTTGCCATGCAGGCAAGATACTCTCAGTAGCTTGCCGGGCTCTCCGAAAAGCATTCCTCGGAGAGTGGCAGAGGAATCGAACCTGGCTTGGCCAGGCTGGCTGTGTGCAAGGCAAACGCCCTACTGCTGTGCTACTCCTCTTGCCCATCACTCTAGCTTTTACAAATAAAAGCTTTTACAAAAAGTTTTCACAGCCAATCACTCAACTTTTACAAATGATCAAATTGATTTGAAGATACAAAACTAATACAATCCTCTTTAAATGTTGTTGGATGAGTTTGAGGGGCTGTTACTAATTACCTTTCACTGAGGTTTCAAAATCAAGAGACTCTTCTCTGTTCCCTGACATCTACAGTTTGCCTACAAGCTATTCCAGACCAAGGTCAGAGACATTCTTTCAAATCTCTCTTTAGTTTCACCAACTTAAAAGAATCATTTTTATTCTGTGTTCTACTCCCCTCCTTCTGTTTCAGTTCTACTCCAAACTACCCTGTCACAGAATTCTCTCTTTGCCACTCTTTCAACATTGTTACTATTTAGTGAGGTCTTTCAACATTAAACTTTTTTTTCTAGAAAACCATATCATATATCACTTTTCCATCTGAGTTATAGGAGACTGAAGACAAAAACTAATCTCAAAACTCTCACTAGTATTCATCCCACAATCTACTGCAACAACTTCTTGAGGATGCCATTCCTTGTCAGATAGTAGCATCCATACCTTGATATTAAAAGACCTAAAATCAGAGTAGAGATTTGTATCTAATTGGGAAGAACAATTTCTTAGGTTTTGGCACCAGTTACGGATAGAATAAGGTCCAAAAATTGTCATGCTCTGTTCTTCGATTAAAGAGATTTAAAGAATTTAAATTGAAGTCTTTATCTGCTTGTTTTGAAAATAATACATAAGCTTTTAGAAATAAAATCTAATAAGCAGTAGATGGATAATTTGTATACACTGTTAGAATGTGTGCATTTTCCTTAATATCTTAATTGACTTTTTTATATCACTGTCTCAGCTGTGTAATTTCATTTTTAAAGTAGTTGGTATCTTAATTGTACAGTTTGAGGTATTATTAATTTTTTACATTTACTTTCAGAGGGAACTAAATCTCTGCATTACAAAAATGTATGTTGTGTAATGTTGTCTGATTTGTAGAAAGTGTTCTGGATAAGACAATGAAAAATTTAAGCAAAAGAATAAAAGCATAAGCCATAAGGTTAAGCCAACTTTATTAAATTATGTTTAAATTAAGAAATAAAGCAATAGTTATATGCGGCATAGCAGTGTTCTACATTTAAATATGGAAAGAAATATGTGTTCCAAAATACCTTTCAAAGACAATAAGATTAGAGACCAAAATACCAAACAAATTGAAAACAGACCATGTGGTTTCAATACTATTTCCTTGTTCTTTTATCATGAGGGAGCATGGAAAAAGGTCATATCAAAGAACTTCTAGGTTTCCTATAAACTTTCTGTTACAGACATCTCTTAAAACTTGGGTTTAATGCTGCTTTGTAGAAGGTCACTTTGGACTTGAGAAGTTACTAGGAATAAAAGTGATAGTTCTCTTTGAATAGCATGGATCATTTCTTTTATGTGAAAATAAGGATTATACCGCTAGACATTCACAGCCCATCAGTTTTTCACTATGGTTGCAAGAAACTTAGAGTTAAGCATGATGTATAAACTTAAAAATCAGGCTAGTGCAAAAGAAGGAAAAAATTATATTCATACATTTCTTGGATTTGGGTTCTTTTTTCCTAGTAATACTTTTCTTCACAATTTCTTTTCTATTTCTTCCACAACTTTGTGGAGAAGCACACTCAACAGTGCTCGGGGCTTATTCCTGGATCTGTGCTTAGTAATCACTCCTGGGAGGGCTCAGGGAACCATATGGTTTAATGCTGCTTTGTTCAATGCTAGAGAATGAACTCAACACAGCCACAGGCAAGCAACTGCCCTACCTTTAGAATATGTTTTTGGCCTCTCTTTACAATTTCTTTCAAGTTATAAACTGAATTATTTGAGGAAATATGTGTTCAGAAATTATGGTATATTTCTGGTGTTCTATAGGATTCCCCCCTCCCCCCATTTCAAGAATCACATTCACACGTAGATGGTCTCAAAGCAATATGTGGTTCATCTACATTTTATTGAAATTTGAAGGGACCTGGGGGTGTCTCGGGCACAGAATGGCTCTCAGGGTGTAGTAACATCCTTAGTGGTCTAGCTGGAAGATCTGATCATCTTGTTTCTCAGCAAGCAGAACGCTTGCTTCCTGTTCCAATAAACCTGCTTATGCTGTGAAAATGACTCAAAATCCTTTGTCTCCACTGAGCACTGTGATTGCTCCTTCTGATACCATAAATATCTCTCTACACCACTGTCTGTATTTTGATGTGACTTTTTCTTTGACATGTGCTTACCTCAAAATCTTCTGTTTAAATACCTGCCAACTTGAGTACCCTACTTTCAGCTCTGTATTATTCTCTGTGAGCAAGAAAAGGATCTAAGTGCATTTATTGAGCAAGGATGGTGAAGTACCATTCTGTTGTTATCCTGAAAAGTACCTAGGTTATTGCTGCCTGTAAACAATTGCTCTATTCTCTGACTCAGTGACCTGTGGTAAGCACTGTAGCAGTATAATGCAAAGTGTCTTTATTGGAAAGCTCTAGGTATTCAGTGTCCTCTACGAAAAAGTCATTTATAGCACTCAACTCCTTGTAAGTGACTGAGTATGGACCCTGAAATTGTGAATTTAATTGCTACTTTTTCCTGATGGCTTTGCTCTCTTCATCTCTCACCTCCACAACAGGGTTTACAGGACATAAATGTGAGAATCCCACAGCTAAAATGTGCAAGATTTGGGTCTGCAGAGATAGTGCAGCAGATAGGCTCCTTGCCTCACACTTGGCAAACCAGGTTTTATTTGGTCCCACGAGCCTCACCAAGAGTGATTGTAAGTACAAAGTAAAGAGTATTCCCTAAGTACTTCTGGGTATAACCCCAAAATAAAACATTACAGTGATGATAATAATACATAATACTCGTCACAATGATATGTGCAACCCTTATAGAGCAAAACTCAAATATGTCTGAGCACGGTGGCATGCGATAGCACAGCGGGTAGGGCGTTCGCCTTATAAGCGGCCAACATGGCCGACCCGAGTTCGATTCCTCCGCCCCTCTCGGAGAGCCCGGCAAGCTACCGAGAGTATTCGATATGCCAGACACAGTAACAACAAAGTCTCCAATGGAGACGTTACTGGGCCCGCTCGAGCAAATCGACGATCAACGGGAGGGCCTTTACCTTTACCTTTACGGTGGCATGAATGTGGAAACCAGAGGAACTCCTATTGAGCACTACAGACAGGCACCATAGCTAAAATGTGTGCAATACTTGTAGGTAATGTGGTCTAGTATGTAATACTAAATTCAGATATGTGCCCCCATCATCACATCACCATATTCCAGCAATGCAAGAACCGAAAAACATGTACAATCACAAAATCAATAGCAAGTAAAGGAAGAAGATGGGATGAAGTACAAGATCTTGATATATATTTTAATTTTATAATCATAAAAATATTATCTGGGTCATAGTGATAGTACAGCAATAGGTTGCTTTCTTTGCACACAGCCCATCTGGGTTTAATCCATGGTGTTCCAAATGGTCCCCCAAAACACTGCCATAAATTCCTGAGTGCAGTACTAGTGTAATCCCTGAGCACCACTGCATGTGGCCTAAAATAAACAAAGATATTAAAACTGTACTGTACTCTAATATGTTCATTTTACTTTGAATGTACAGTAGAGATTGATTTCTTTCATAGATGTCTGAAGAGTATGTCTACAGAGAAATATTACTAATTTATGCCAAAAATTCTGAAGACCTTCAGAACCAGCCACAGCCATGCTGAGACCACTCTCCACAGATTCGGACAAGCCTCATGCATGAAGGAACCAGCAGAGGAGCCCAGGCATGTGGGTCCCAGGACTGAGATCTCCAAGGCTGCTCGAATCAGGACTGGGCCTTCTCCACCCAGATCCCCCATCTTCCAGTAGGTAGGCGTTACACCCACCAGCTGCCGTGGGTGCCAGGTGGTACCATCAACTGCCAAGACCCAGAGACTATAAAACCCAGCTCCCTGAAGCGTGCGGCCACATTCACTTTAACTTTGGAGAACCCAGCAGGCTACTGAAAGTATCCTGCCTGCACAGCAGAGTCTGGCAAACTTCCCGTGTTGTACTCAATATGCCAAATACCAGTAACAATGATAAGTCTCATTCTCCTAGCCCTGAAAGAGCATTGAATATGGCTCTTTTAAAATCTCATGGCTAGGAAGAAGGAGAAGTTACTGGTGCCTGCTTGAGGCAATCGACGAACAACAGGATGATCGTGATCGTGATGCCAAAAATTCAGAACATTTAGTTTATATCCAAATAGAATATATTAAACTAGTAAAATATTTTAAGTAGAATAAAAATTTGCTTTCAAAACTTGTGGAAGAAATTCAGTTTTGTGGGACTAGAGAGTATGGAATGTAGGTACATACCTTAGATACAGATGACCCAAGTTCCATCGCAGTCACCATATTGCTTCTTGAGCATCACTGAGTAGATCTCTGCATGATTGGGTACCAGAGGTGTGTCCTGGATAGGCTCTCACTGCAGGATGCTCAAAGTAGCTCATTCTTGGGCTCACATTGAACAACCAGCCCAGCTGGCTGAGAATTATGCACGGCAGTAACTCCCAGGCCTTATGACACCTTTTGGGATAGTCCCTAAATTGATTTCAATTTCTTAAAGCAACAACTGAAGGAGACTTTTGAATCAAGTCAACACTAATCAAATGACAAATATTTAGTAATGCTCAGTGATGCAATTTTAATAATACATTTATTCATATATTATATATTCAAATATTTTAAAATACATTATCTGATGAAGTTTACACATTTTGTAGTTACATCATTCTGAATTACAGGGATGGAAATCATGTGACTGGAAAATATGATATGTTTGAACTATGTCCAAAATCTATGCAAATATCTTTTGCAAATGTCAAGTTCTGACAGTAAGACAAACTCATATATAATGCATTAATGAACTTTCCAACACTGTAATCGTGTGTGGTGGTTATGCAAAATGCTATAATAAAACAAAGATAATTTACATTTAAAGAGAAATTACACTTTTAAAAAGGCATACTTATGTAAGTTTATATGTATAAATAAATATATACATTTAAATGTACATGTATATTTTAAAGTATAATTTCTTTTTAAATCTCTGTATGTCTTTTCATGTATATTGCTTCATGCTATTTTTGTTGCTTTACTATAAGTATTCTCAAATATATCATCTAAAATCCAAACTAACAAAGTCAAGTTGAGTCAAACATCACTTTGAATCTCTTCTCAGAACTTTTACTAATACATTTTTTTTTACTATTTCCTTGTACAGTTTAATCCTTTTAATGTTTTTTTTTTCCTTTGCTTTTTTGGGTCACACCCAGTGATGCACAGGTGTTACTCCTGGCTCTATACTCAGGAATTACTCCTGGCAGAGTTCGGGGTACCATATGGGATGCTGGGAATCGAACCCTGGTTGACCGCGTGTAAGCCAAATGCCTACCTGCTATGCTATCGTTCCAGCCCCCATTCTTTGTTTTTTAACTTTTACTTATATGTTTATTATTTATACTTAGGACTTTTTCTCTCCATCTTATATATCACCCTCCAGACAACAGGTGGTATCTGCTTCTTCATACGACAGTCTTCTAACAAGTATGGTGAAAAAATAACCCAAACATTATCATTATGCCTAAACCAGGTTCTTCAGATCTTGTGTTCGTTATCAGAGGCATACTGGACTTCCATGTTAACTGATCTCTTACTGATCGGTTACTACTAGAGTTCAGTAGCATATATCTGTTTTTTGTGCCTTGACCTTTTTATCTGCAACATAATTTAAAAAGTTGCTATCATTTCATTATCGGTGGGAACAATGATTTTCTTTCTTGTCATTCTTTTCTTTCTTTTATATTTTAAATAGCAATGTTAAGAATCCTTGCCTCTTAAGTTATTTGCTAATTTTTTTCATTTTCCTGGGATTTAATCACCAGAAGTTTGAAACCTTTCCTAAGATAACATCCTTTCCTGATGTTATCTGTTCAAAAATATTTATGAGCATGCATTATCTGTTTATACCACAGAACACACTGTCAAGTATTTCCCTTTTAAAGTTTCTAATATTGAGCAATGATGACTGCTTGTTTGAACTTGAGTGCTTTCTATTATATATTTTTTAGAACACTCCTCCTTTAGCCAAGATTTACTCACGTCAAATGTATATGACTTCAAGACTAATTAAACTTTGGTTCAATTAAAGCATTTATATTTTTTAATAATATGTCTGTTTGTTCATTTTTGCTATATTCAGTTAATTTTTGCTACTTTTTGGTCTGTACTCAGGGATGAATAACGGTGGTGCTTGGGTGCCTGGAATTGAACCCAGATCGGCTGTATGCATAGCCAGTGTCTTACCCTCTGTACACAAAGCACTCAGATCCTTTTCTTGGTAACAGTTAAAATGTTTTTATTTTCAAGTATCACCTATATATGGGTAAATTTTAATTAACGCAGTTCAATCATGTCAAATGCCATGTCTCAGGAGAATGACATATTTGTAAATAATATAATATTTTTGACTAAATTTGAGAAGGTTTTTTTTAAGAGATAGTGTGTTGCACTAGATATAATGATATGTGGTTAGTCACAAAATATAGACAAAAGTAAGTAAACTTTTTTATTAAAATTTTTCCTAAACTTCCTCTCTATATTGCTGGAAATAACACCAGGGATTATATGTTTGTCTAATCATAAGAGGAATAATCAAACACTACCAACAATTTTTTGAGGAAGATGGCTAACCAGGGCATTTCTAAATACAAACAAAAGGAAAAATATTTTAATAGGCTAAATATAGTATATGGGAATCACATAAAAAACACACACACTCACACATACACAAAACTAAGTGGATAAGCTATTGAATGCTTAAGAGTATTTTTTGCTATGAAAAACCAATAAATAAACTGAAATCCAAATCTAGAAAATGTGAATTAAACTTGTGAAATATAGCTAATCAATTGTACTTCCTAATTCTATGCTATCACGAAGAAACACAAATATTCTTGAGTCGCTTATGTAACAGACATTTGATATTTTCTTTTATATATATATATATTAATTGGATCACTGTGAGATAGATTTTACAAAGTTTCAGTCATACAATATTCCAAAACCCATCCCTCCACCAGAGTATATTTCTCAGCACCAATGTTCCCAGGTTATCTCCCATCAACACCCACCCTAACCCTCAATTTGCCTCTATGGCAGATGCTTTTCTTCTGTCTCTGTCTCTGTCTCTGTCTCTGTCTCTGTCTCTGTCTCTGTCTTTGTCTCTGTCTGTCTGTCTGTCTTTGTCTCTGTCTGTCTGTTTGTCTCTGTCTCTGTTTCTCTCTCTCTCTCTCTCTCTCTCTCACTCTGTCTCTCTGTCGCTCACCTTTTAGGCATTGTGGCTGCAATGTTGATACTGAAAGTTTATCAAAAATATCCCTTTACCTACTTTCAACACACAGCTCTTGTCCAAAGTGTTATTTTCTTAAATGTAACAGAAACACCACTATTAAAAAATAATTTGAAGTGATTTGACTGGCCAATCAAATATACCTTTCTAAAATAGGGCAGTATTAATGTCATAAAAATATAAAGTGAAATTTTCTTATGACATGATGATAACAACTTTTACAAAGCTTTTTATCAGTATTTTTCCCTTGGAATATAGTCATTTGCATTACTTTTGTAAACCAGTGTTGTCAATTCTGAGTTTCAATTTTTTTTTTTTTTTTTTAGATATGAAAGTTTGGAATGTCACGCCTGCTGGTATTCATGGCTTTATTCTGGTCCTATAGTGAGCGGTCACACCACTGCTCAGGGAACCACATGTGGTTTTCGGGAGCCAAACCAAGTCAGACATGTGCAAAATAGGCCCTTATTTGCTGCACTATCTCTTCAGGCCACTCAGTAATTCTTTACACATAAAATGACTGTAGGTATAATCCTCTGAGTGATCACATTCCTAACTCCATTTGTGACATTCCCTATAGCAAATAGAGAATATATTGTTGTTGTCATTGTAGTATATAACACTATTTGTCTTTTTAATCATTACCTACTTGGATACATTTTTATTTTCATAGTAGCAATAAAACTGAATACTCAACATGTCAAGATTTTAGTCTCTGTGTTGTAAGGAGAGTGTCTATGGCAGTTATTTTATTTAGTTTAATAAAAGTAGTCTGATTAAGAGATAATCTCCAGATTTTCTTTTCATTATGAATAAACACTATACCTTTGTGTTAGATTACTTTTAAATTAAAATGCTTTGCCTCTACTTGTACTTAAACATAGTGTCTTTTCTTAATTTTCTTGATATATTTCATAAATTTCTGGAAATAAAACAAAGTGACATATAATCAAAACAAGTCCTTGAATTACATGCTTCCCTTCAACACCTCTAGAATGTTTTTATCCACTTTCTAATAAAGTAGCAGTAAATGAAATAAAGTAATTTAAGGACATGTTATTGTTTCCTTAACATTTAATTGAAATACCACTTATATTTTAGCTACTTACATTGAAATTTTATGGAGTTACTTGACTAATACTATAAAATCATATTTTAATATGTACATAAAATATGTATGTTATTTACCAATATAAGAGCTAGAAAATTCTGAGGTAAAAGCTTGATGCCAAAACTGTAAGCATTTTAACACCACCATTATTAGTTGTGATTATAGTGTTGTTATTGCTATTTGGTGGTCTATTGTGGTATTTTTACAGTTGCAGTTTTCATTTACTATATAAAGCTTTGTGAATGCTCAGATTATACGCTGCAATGTTTGATGTATTTGTTTGCTGTTATAAAATAAATTCCAAAGATTTATAGACTTACACATTCCAAGACTTAGAAAATACCTACTAAAAAAGGATAAGATCAAAATGCTGTTGTCAGACATTCCTCATTCTTACTTTAGGCTCTTATTCCAGGATATGTATTACTGTGCACATAATATCAACTATGTCCATTATGGAATAACTTAAAGAGTTTAAACTTTGGTTTCTCAGGTAAATATAACTTTATGCTTATTTTGAAGATATAAAAATTTAACCAAAAGCAGAATAAGCACTTTAGTCAAATAGAAAAATTAGGGTTCATAAAAAACTAACCTGCATTCAAAAGTGTGTATTATTCTGTTTTGAAAAAAAAGCCCACATAAATGAATTATGAAGTCTCAATTTTTAGTATTCCTATTAATAAGGGTTTGGTTTAATTATTAATACTCAAATCATTCATTATGAAAACACTTCAGTTCATTAAATTACTTCTACTTAATTGAATCAGGTCAAAAATAAACTAACTATCATTCTGATAATCACTTCTACTCATTAACTAATGACTCTGCATTTGATTCAATGATTATGGGAGAGAGATAAATGACAAGGATAAAGTATAAATAATTTAATTATAGAATCAAAAATGTTATTTTATATTTTCTTAATAAAAAGGACATTATATTTAAATATCATAAATATTTGACTGGAGTGATAGCACAGTGGGTAAGGCCTTGCATGCAGCACATGTGGTCGACATGGCCGACGTGGGTTTGATTCTTCCGCCCCTCTCGGAGAGCCCAGTAAGCTACCGAGAGTATCTCACCTGCATGGCAAAGCCTGGCAAGCTACCCATGATGTACTCAATATGCCAAAAACAGTAACAACAAATCTCACAATTTGTTGTGAGACATTACTGGTGCCCGCTCAAGTAAATTGATGAACAACGGGAGGACAGTGCTACAGTGCTATAAATATTTAACTATCAGGTTAATGACGAAAAACACAAATCTCTATGAAATAGTAAAACTTAAATATCCATGAAATATTTCAGTAAATAATAGACTCTAAATATTTTTATTAATAATCCAGTTATATACTCCCAAAACTTAACGTCCAACTTTACAATATTAACAGTGTTATATGGTCCAGAACATTGGATATTAAAGCATTTTGTGGCTTTGTGTAGGTCAATATAATATTTCTCACTTGAGAAGAAGGATGAAAAAGCAAAGCATTCTGAAAGCAACAATGCAGTAATAGACATCTGAATCAACATCACAAAACGGATTATAGAATAAAATCTTATTAGGAATATTAGTTTTATTTGTGCTATCCTGATGAGTTGAAGTTTATGGAAAACTGTCTTTCATTAGATTCCACTTGTATTCACTATGTCAGGATGTAAGCAAATAAAGAGACTTTATCTACGTTTCACCATAAAGTAAGGATTATTATTTTTTAAAAGTAGATGTCTAAATCTTGAGTAGATGTCTAAAACTTGTTTTTACTGTGTTTGGCATATTGAATCCAGACTTTGCCATGGGGGCGAGATACTCTCTGTAGCTTGCCAGGCTCTCCAAGAGGGGCAGAGGAATCAAACCCTGCTCAGCCGGGCTGGCTGTGCGCAAGGCAAATGCCATACTGCTGTGCTATTGCTTCAGCCATCTAATGAGTACAAATAAGAATTACTAATCAGTGGGACATAATGAGAGTACTATGACAAAGTCAGTATCTAATAACAAACAAATGTTTTGATGTTTTGATGTTTAAATGTTCATGATAATGAACTCAACTTTTTTTTCACTATTAGTTACTACTCTGTAAAATAGAATTAAATCACTAATACCAGTTCCTCATGAAAGATATTAATTGAAGACTGAGAATACTATCCAAGCCTTGTCTGTGGGCACCTCAAAAATCGTGCTGCTAAATTCCAGAAATTCTTAAAGTGAGGATGTATTTGTTTCCTGTTGATGTTTTTAAAAATTACTGAAACTTGGTGGTTTAAACAACACCCATAAACTATCTTTCTGCTCTGGAGGTCAAAAGTCTAAACTGTATTGGATGTAGGCTAGCTGTTCTGGAGGCTCTCAGGGAGAATCTGTTTCCATGACTTTTCCAAAAAGGTTTTAGAGCCCGCTGACATTCTTTGGCCCAAATCCATTAGACACACTCTGATTCTTTCATCACCTCTCTAATTGTGACTTTTTTACATCTTCTCTAAATAATAAGACATCTTTTTATTATAGTATGGGGTCCAAGATAAGTCAAAACTGTTTTTCCATCCTAAAATCCTTAAACATATCTGCAAAGTTCTCTTTCTCATATAATGTAAGATAACAGATTCTAGTATCAGGATTTGGGCATTTTGAGTAAAATATTTTGAATGCAGGAGCAAATAAATTTATTTTAGCTGTATTAGATTTTTTTCTGTAGTGGATGCTTCAAAATCTAATATATATGATTTTATATATTCAAAATTATTTTGGATTAAAAAATTCCACTATGAAGACATTTTCTATTAAGGTTTCAGTAGTATAAAGCTTCTTTAAATATAATTGCACACTAAATGATTTCTTCAAATTAATTATATTTCCTTCATGGAAATTATTGAAACATAAGTTTGACTTAAGATAAGCTTCTTGCTTAAAATAAATTTTGAGTATAATCTCTAGTCTAATTAAATTGATAATAATTGAAATGGGGTCCTAAATACTAATTTTAACCAATCCATTCTATTTGCATACTGGTCAGAGGTAGATTGTGTAACAGAAAGCTCAAGTATAAAGAAAGAAGGGGGGATAAAAGTGTAATTTACAATTGTTAAGCTTTATCCACAGGGGAAAGAAAAGACTTTTTTATAGTGTCTCTTCTATAAACAACTTTAATAAAATATATATATTATATTATTTTTCAGAAAGAAAACTAGTGAACTATCTGTTGTTATTTAGAAAAAAAATTATGCATTAGAGACAGTACATGTGTGCTATCCATCTCTATTGTCAGTTATTCAGTCCTAGCATAGATTAATATAGGACAATACATGACTTATTTATTCATTTATCTTGGCTCATTAAAACTCAATTTGGAAATAATGACCAGGGGTGAAATGAATGAGAACAACAGATTTCTAAAAAATACATATCAGTTTGAGGAAATTATTTTAGAGATTTACTTGAGAACAGAAATAAAATTTCTTGGCCAAGCTATTTAATAATTCCATAAAAAATAGAACTAAAACTGTTATTCTGAACTTTAAACCAAAAAAAAAACCCCAGAAAAATGTTTGATATTTCCGACCAATGATAAACAAGCCTTCTGAGTCTATTATATTAGAGTTCTCCTCTAAATCCCAATATATTAGGTCAATTTTGTTCCAATTATCCTGTGCTTTTTAGGTCTTTATGTTAATATTAGTTGATTCAGATGTATAAGGCATATAACACTTGATTGTCAGTGTTTTATGTCATGAATTAAAGCATGTAATTTTATTTATAAAATTTAAGTGATGTGAAAAAAAGTACTTAAAAGGGCAACTAATTATTTCAGACTCTTGTATCTGTTTAATTCATAAGATTTAGGAATGAAAAATAATTATTTTCCAATGTTATATTGACATACTCTAATTTGCAATATTATTAACATTACTGATACGGAATAAAATGTCATTATATCACAACCATGACTAGAATATACCTATTACTCCTCTGCTGTCATTGAAAACCTACTACTTACTATCTGCTCCTACCTACTGCTTGACAGATTCAGTTCTTTAGGTAAAAATATCAGGATTTGCCTTCAGTGGAATTTATTTATTTACTTTCTGTTTATTTTATTGTCAAGAACTGACTGAAATTACATGATTCTATTCTTCTCCATAGCATCCCTAGGAAATGGTGATTTTTCTCTCTATGGAAAACCTACAGTGACAGACAGGACATTACTACTATTCCTTTGGGGCAGCTAAAATAGAAAGTTCTTCCTGTAATGCCAGCATTAATAGAAAGTTCTTCCTGCAGTGCCAGCATTTTTCTCCTTACGCTTTTGACCCCACATATCTGTTTTTGGAGTTCACTGATCTTTCACTGGGTTTAATAGGGATCCTCCAGAAGAACATTTAAAATTTGAAGGGATCTGTACACCATTTTCTGAAGCAAACTTGTGGCTCCTGCATGTAAACACATGGAATGAGTATAAGCTCTAATTTGTGTTAATCATTTAGTGATTTAAAGATACTGTCATAGATGCTGAAGTCGTAGTTTGCAGAATATTTCAGTATCTCAGCTTTTCCTTATGCTAATTTGAACATTTTACCATGAAGTTTTTGTTTTCTGCTTTTTTATTTTGGGCTCGAGCGATAAGTCAGCAAATAGGGCATTTGCCTCGCACGAGGCCGACCTGGCCGACCCGGGTTCAATTTCTGCACCCCTTTTAGAGAGCCCAGCAAGCTATCAATAGTATCTCGACCTCAGGGCAAAGTCTGGTAAGCTATCAGGGACGTATTCGATATGCCAAAACACAGAAACAACAAGTATCACAATGGAGACATTACTGGGCCCACTCAAGCAAATCGATTAACAATGGGAGGACGGTGTTACAGTGCATTCTTCTGCATCATACTCACTTTCTCAGCATAATGCCCACTATTACTATCCAAGTGACAGAAAATGCAAGCTTTCATCCTTTCTTATAATATTCTATTTGTGTATATATACCTCAATTTCTTTATCCACTCATTTATTGGGGGGCATTGGATTGTTTACACAACTTGACTACTGAATAGAGTTCTGTAATGAACATAGATGTATAAATATCTTTTAAAATTCAAGTTTTTCCTGCTGATGGGATGAGTGACAGAATGAAGCATGGCTAAATTATTTTAAAACTCTATTTTGATTTATGGGTGAGGTGTGTCAATTCTGTTTTCCAGGTGCTGGACCAGACCAGACATCATTCCCACCAAACATGACCGAGGACTCCAGTTTTTACCACATCACCAACAGTGCTTGTTGTATTCCGTCTTCCTTATGTAAGCTATTCTCATTGGTGTGAGGTAATTTCTCATTATCATTTTGACTCACATTTCTCATTAATCAGTGGTGACACTTTTCCATACACTTGTGGTCTATCTGCATGTCTCCTTTAGAAAAATATCTGTTCAGTAAGTCTATCCAATTTTGATGAGTTGTTTGCTTTTGCTGTTACTCAGAACTGTAAGTGATTTAAATATTTTGTATATTACTCTTTTTCACTGTTACTGTTACTGGTTTTTGGCATATTGAATCCAGAGTTGCATCTTCTGTCATCAATAAAAGATCAGGGACACTGGCTCATTTGCCAAAGGCAGTGAAAATTAGATGAGCTGGACACATAACACAATTTGGAGATGACTGTGGACTAGATCCGTTACCGACTGGATTCCATGTAACATAAAAAGAATGCATGTCCTCCCACCTACGAGATGGTCAGACTTCTTTGTCAAGACCCTGAATGAATGAATGCTTTGATGCTCTCCGTGTTCCTGAAGTGAGAAGATGCCATTGGATTACACTAGCATGCGTCAGGGATGAGTGGAGATGGTACAGGCCCCCACTCAAGCAAATTAAAGATCAACGGGATGATACAAGAGATACTCTTTCACTTGTTTGATATGCAAATATTTATTCCATTTTAGAAAATGCTTTTCAATTTTGTTGGTCGTTTCTTTTAGGACAGAGACTTTTAATTTTTATAGTTTCATTTATTTGTGTAATTTTCTCTTTTTCGTGGCATTAAATTGTTGAATAAGTTTCTGAATTCAGTATCATGGCGCATTTTACCTAGATGTATTCTGTGGATTTGAACCTAATATCCAGGTCATTGTTCACTTTGAACTATCTTTTGAGTGTGCTATGAGATATTGATCCAGATTATTTATTTCTTATGGCTAACTAGTTTTTCTCAGTACCGTTTCCCAGTGATGTGTTAGCTACTTTGTTATAAATTCAATATCTGTATATCTGAGAGTTTGATCTCTGAACCCTCAATTTGAATTCACTGATCTGAGTCTGCACCTTTGTTCCAGTAACTCTTAGTTTTGATTACTAAAAATCATTGTATAACGCAAAGTCACAAAATGCAATGCCTCCTATATTTTTCTTAGAACTGCTTTGATTATTTTGGGAGTTTCATGACTGCATTCAAATTGTAATAGTACTTTTCCTTACTCTTTATGAGTGCCATGAAAAATTTGATAGAAATTGCTGAATAGTACTTTTAAAAAAAATCTGCATCACTTCAAAATCCTTTTACTTCATCTTTAGCAGTAGTCATTGATAGTTATCAATGTCATATGTTTTGTAGACAATTTCACAATTTTGCAGATAAAGCAAACAGTACCTCATCTTAGGTCAGAACTGCCTTGAGGCTGGTCTGACGTGTGTGTCTTGAGGATGGTTTCATGCTTACTCTGATGCAACTTACACCGACCCAGAAATTAATTCTGAAGGGTCATCCTTGAAAAGATGAGATGACTCAACGATAAGCATGTGACTTTCACGAATCCTGGGCAGCCTGTTCAAAGTCACAATTCATGAATCTCCTCTGAAATGTTTAAGACTCCGGTATCAGTCATTGATTTGAGTATAAGTAATCATTGTAACTCTGTATTTGAATTTTTCTTATTCTGTGCTTTATCTTCAAGACCCCAACCCTGACTCTCCTTTCAAAATAATCTACTTGTAACTAAAATAGTTTTTTCATTATCTCATACAAGAAACTAAGAATAAATATAGTGTTTTTTAAAATCTATTTAATATAGTTTAATTGGAATGCAGTAATGCAATTTATAAGGTTTATTAACAGACCTACCCAAAAAAACAAGGTACATTCTGCCAACTTTTATTTTGGTCTCAATGTACTTGTATATAAAATGGGGTCTACAATATCTGACTTAGAGATATGCCCAGGGCCATTAAAAGTATAACGAATAAATGTAGAGGATAAATACATAGAACACTCAAAACTCTGGATATCTGAAATATTTTTATGTAAAAAGAAATAATGTATTATCATTGAACATTCATTTAATCAGCTTAGAGCTTTAGATAATCTGCTCTATTTTCTTAAAAAATGATAATATAACACTAACAGTCTCATTTTGAAAATAATAAAAATATGATACTGCATTCCAGGAATACACATACATTTTTCTTAATAAATATACTATTGTTGTAGAGATCATGTCGTTAAATGCTTGTCCACTAACTTTTTTAAATCTGCATTTTAAACACTATCACATTGGTCATTAAAATTGGCCTGTGATAGAATGACACCAAGAGAAATAAATTCTATAAATCGGAGAGTTTTTCTAGTACTATTTACCATTTTTATGATACCTTAGTTGTTTTTTGTAGTGTCACCGATTTCAAGATGCAAAGATATAAAGGTTTTAGAAAATAGAACTATACTGCTAATTTTCTTTTAGAAATTACGTTTTTATCTTCCCTAGATCCTTTGCAAAATTATATTTTGTATTTGACACCAATAATGTCTAAAATAAGCTTTCAGTCAGAAATTATTTAATTCACTCCTCTGATTGCATTTGAGCACCTATTATTAATGTACAAATGAGCATTATTAAATTCCTATTACTGTCTAACTATTAAAGAAAACAAAATATAAGAACTGTGTCAGATAAGGTATCAAAACAGTAATCTAAGAAACAAAATCAAATATTTTAAAAATCAAATTATAAACTCAGAAGTTACAACATAGATTTTGAAGCCTAAAAAGAGAAGTAAGCATAATAAATTGATAATGTGAAGCTCAACCAAATTATTCATTAGAGCATAATTCTTTGTTTTGGGAGTAGATCGATTTTGGATGACACCCATTGGCACACAGAACTTACTCTATGCCCGGGGTCACTCCAGGCAGTTCTTGGGAAACCATATGAAGTGGTGGCAGGGGTCAACTGGAGTAAGCTATATACAGGGCAAGTGCCTTAACCCCTTTTCTCTATATGCCCTTAATCATCATTATTGGTAATCTAGGTATTTCTTGGCAGACTGTGTTGTTTAACTCTTTTTTATTATAATAATAAATAAAATATAACAAGGAAAGATAAGATTCTATAAAAAAACACAAATATAAATTCCTAAGATCAATTTTCTAGAAACACATGAATTTTTCTTTAAGCATTTGAAACAGTGCATTTTATTTTATGGAACTGAGTACCAATCAAAAATTATTGCCAAAGAAATAGAAGACAGAAATTATGAATATATTCTTTTAATGATTTTAGCCAAGTTTAAAAATATGTAATGAAGTTGGTGGCTTAAAGTCATAGATTTATATATGAAAATTATATATTTTATTCCCTTATTAGGATGACCTGCATTGAACTATGAACATTATTTTCATATATATATATATATATATATATATATAGAGAGAGAGAGAGAGAGAGAGGTATTTCCTTGCATGGCAGGTACTACTAAGTTTAGAAGAAAATGTAAAGGGGCTATGGCACTAGGTGAAGCTTCACAAGCATAGTGGATACCTGAGAATAAGATAGTTTATAGGGGGGCTGGAGCAATAACACAGTGGGTAGGGCATTTTTCTTGCACGCGGTCAACCCAGGTTTGATTCCCAGCATCCCATTTGGTCCTCTGAGCACCTACAGGGGTAATTCCTGAGTGCAGAACCAGGAGTAACCCCTGTGCATCACCAGGTGTGACCCAAAAAGCCAAAATATATATATATATATGGAATATAATATGTTTATTGGATTTGAGGAATTGATATTACAACAGTCGTTGTTTGACATTAAATATATTCTGTAATTTCTGCATTTGGGGGGGCACTAGCATTAATATTCTCTCATTTATTTTTTTTAACAACTGCATAATTGAGTATTTCTCTCCTGATTTTATTGACCAGGATACTGAGTATTTTCTAAGTCCTGTAAGATCTAAGTCCTATAATTTTAGCATGGTAGACCATGTAAAATTCATAACTTTAAGCCTCTTAAGTCTGTTTTCAATTGATCTAATGAAGACCATGGTTTGTATAAAGTAGGGTGTATATAAGGCATTAGCAGAAGTTAGACTTTAACAGCAATATTTCTGACAAAGAAATATCATACAATAGGTAATGAATTAAATTTTAACGATCAATTTCTTTATATCATGAAAATAAATCTAAACATTTGTACTTCCGGAGTGTCATTTATAGGCTATTTAAGACTTTATTGGCTTTTTAACACTTGACAGGTGGTACCACTTGTTAGAAACACTTATATAGAAAAAGCAAATACATTAATTTAAGGGATGAAAAGACAGAATGAGTACTTACTTTTGAGACTGCCAACCATGTTCAGTTGCTGGTACTGAGTATGTTCACCCAAGCCCTGCCAAAAATGATCCCAGAAGAAATAAACAGGAGTAAGCCATGAGCAGAGCTAGGAGGATACAAAAACAAAATAAGCAAACAAAGATTACTAAAAAGGATATATTTATCATTATTTATCATATTATTCATCATTATTGTCCTGTATTATGTTATAGTATTTCATAATACCAATTTTATCAATTTTCTAGTAAATGCTCATATGAGCAATAATTATTATATTATACAAGTATTTATAGAATTCCATAATATTAATAGGTAAATCAAAAACATAACTTGAAATGAAAATAAGACTCATAATGTAGTTGTTTTATTTGAGAAAATTGAAAATTATTAATTTATCAATTTTGGATGAATGGTGTTTGCTTATTTTTATAAAAAAAGTTCAGATATTCTGACAGGTTAAATAAAATGGAGAAAGATAAAAATAAGTAGAGCCAAAAATAAAATGTAAAAAATAAATAGAGCCAAAAACCAGGTGAAAGGAAAAAGTTGCTAGGCCTGAATTTTGGCTTTGATCTTCTTGAAGGAAAAGGAAAATAGAGAGGAATATTGTCATTTCTATGGATCATTTCATCATAAAGAGCAAGCACACTAATGCTGTAGGAAATATAAGCATTTTTTTTAAAGAATTGAAAAATACTCTACAGTAAAAATGTCATCAAGATAGTGAATACTTGCTGAACTAATAAATAAAAAATTTAACCAAATTTGGAGCAACTGAACTGGTAAATATTGCGTTACAGTACATTACAAAATCCCTTAACAATAAGAAAGAGAATAACAAAACACATCTTAATCAAGGCAAAATAGCAAGGGACTGAATGAATATGGTCAAACTAAGCACAAAATGTAAACATTGTGGATTTCTTAGCTAACATTCAATCTCTAAAAGGCTATCAATTCTCTCATTCAGAGTTCCTAAAGAATAGGATAACCAGCATTTCAAGTTAATGCATGAAGTGCCGGCTCTTTGTATTGTTGATAAGGAAACAAGATGCTTTTGAAATTAGACTGGCAAATTTCAGTGCTGACATTAGAACCTACTCAGCACACTCACTTAAATGAAAAACTACTACCCAGCTGCCATAGCTTCAAAGAGAAACAAAATTTGCTTCAGAGGCACCTTTGAAGTTGTTCAAACAAGAAAAAAATCCCCTATAAATTAGAACAAGAAGAAATAATTTTGTCACAAACTTTCTTAAAAGTATATTATCCATCTCTCTTAAGTATTATATGCTTTCAAAGGACACGTGATTGTGTAATATTAGCTAGAAAAAAGCAAAACAGGTAAAACAAAACAGGCAACATTCTACAATCTTGTCTATTCCAGTATTTTCCATTTATTTTGTATATGGATTTATTATGTATAGATTTTATAATACAAGCACTGAAAACATTTCCTCTTACATACCATTGAGAGCGAAACAATTTGTTCCCTCCTGTCACCATTTTTGAGGTGGCTCATAGATGACTCCAATGAGAAATTTGATCAAAGTATTTCTTCTCTGAAGAATCTGCCTTTACTATAAATCATCTTACATTTTTTTTCCAGCCTCATTTCATTCTATGTCTCTTCTTTTTTATTTCTAGCATTGATCATCCACTCTATGTTAGTTACATCATCCATCTACATGTTCTTTATCACAGCAATTATGATAAAAATTGAAAAAAAAATCCCCAAAATTTGTTTTCACTGTTGTATCTCAGCACCTAGAAGTCTGCCTGGCACTCTATACTCAGAAAAGACAAAGGACATTGATAACTTGATGTCATGCAAGGGATTTTATAGACAATAAAAACAAAACAAAAAGGGGTGTGACTCAAATTTTATTTGTATCTATATTTATGATCATAATTTTTAGTGACTAGTCACTAGTCACTAAATATGTAATCCTTGATCTTATATAATTTTAATTTTGTCTAGACACGTGCTCATTCTCTCTGGCGGTCAGGGCCACATCCAGTGATGATAGAACGGAGGGTTGAACAGACTGGAGATAGAACTCAGTACCTCACACACACAAGCCATGTGCCTGACCACTTGAACTAACTCTCTAGTCCCTCACTGATGTTTCTTGGTTTTTGGTTCTTCTTCTTTTTTTTTTTTCTGGTCTTTTGGGCACACCCAGTGGTTCTTAGGACTTACTCCTAGCTTTACACTGAGGGACCACTCCTGGCAGGGCGTGGGGTGTCACTGGGTTAGTCGTGTGGAAGACAAGCATCCCAAATGCTCTACTATCTCTCCAGCTTTCTTCATTGCTTTTTTTAGTAGGATGAACTTTTACATCTTAGAGAATTTGAGGTTTTATACATACCAAGGTCAAATTCTTATGTTGCAGACAAGTACGTGTAATACGTATTCAGAGAACAGAGTTATTGTATTGTCTCTTCCTTGCCTCCATGATTGCCTGGTTTCAACATTCAAATAGTTGAATAGTTTTACCCAGGGTGTGGTGACTTTCAGGGCAGACTCTTTAAAAGTACTTTGTAGAAATAACAACTTGGAATCATTTTCTATCATGGTTCTAAATTTCTCACAGAATATTCTCACAATGTTTTATCACATATTTACTATGTTCTTAAATTGTCTGTCAATTAGCATATACTAGTGCATTATTATGTGCATAAATTAATTGAAAAGACTACCTGAGAAGACAAGGTTCTGGAGATCTATAATTACTCTCACCCTTCTCTTCCTCGTGTTTCTTCTTCTCAATGATAATGCTATGAATATACAATGTTATCGAGTCATAATCTGGATTTGATTCCTGAATCTAGGTAATTGATACCTGTATAAAGTTAATTACATTCATAATCTTAATATTTACTCAGAATTAAAAAAATTAGCAATGCCTGGATGTGATTGTAATCACTTCAGTAGAGAATATGGCATATTTACTAACACAGTGGGTGGTACTTAGGAAAGCACAAGTGCTGGTGATCACATTTTATCCTCCTTTCTTTGAATTTTCATACTTTTATGAGCATATGATAAGATGATTCATACTGAGTAATGCCTTAAAAAATCAAACTGAGAGAGATTTCCCCAATAGAAAGAAACAGGTCTGAGCCATAGCTGACTAGCACATATGTGAGAGTCTGTATTTACCTTGGTGATCTATTCTGGGTCGGCATATAAATATATGCATCATTATAAATACAGAGAGAACAGTCATGGATCACTATAATACTATTTAGGTAATTTTTGAAAAACAAGTAAAAGTCCAAGGGAAAATGGAAATAAATCCTGGATGTGAAGTATGTGAAGTAAGGATGCAATAGAATCAATCTCAGGATACAAAGAAGGGCAACAGACAAATCACTACAGACTTTCTTTTTCTGTGAAAGGAAAGAAGATTTCTCACTATCCTTACCTGAAAGCCACGAGGAATCAAAGTTTGATGAAGCAAATTAATAGAGCTCATCCCACTATGGTATTTGGTATGTAACTTTGGGTGTCATTATATTTCATTATAGATAATTATTTAATTAATTATGTTTCATTATATTTAAATATAATGAAAATATGATGAACTTAAACATTTAAATATCAAACTTTGAATTTGGATTATAGGCAAATATTCCTCAGATGGGAAGAATACTTGATCAATATTGCGCAGAATGTTGCCAGAGTACCATCAGATTAAATGTCAAACAAATGACAGACTAGATATTATATCAAAAAATTTAATATGTTTTGTGTCATGACCAAATTTTTAAGCATTGCTTGGTTTTGCTTTTCTATTTTAAAATAACTTCTTTGATAATCCGATTTCAGGGGAATTATTAAAGGGAAAATTGGTTGGTAACGATTTAAAAACATCAAAAATATATGTTTCAAAAGTTCAGAAACAATTGAGATTCTCCTATAAAATTATTTATCATGAGAATGCTTATTTTTTACTTTTATTAAATTTTTGTTTTGCTTTTCAGCCACACACAACTGTGCTCAGGGCACGCTTTTGGTTCTGCACTCAGGGATCATTCCTGGAGGAAGCAGTTCAAGGACCAGATGTGGTACTGAGCATTAAACCTGTGTCAACCACATGCCAGGCAAATATCTTACCCTCTGTACTATCTTTCTGGACTTAAAATATTTTAAAAATAAGCAAAATATTCAGTGTGATTTAAATCTTTATAGTTACGGTAAATTTTTCTTAGATGGAAGAATGTTATCAATTCATGTCATTATCTGTCCCTGTAATGTAAATTCATTTTTTACACAGTAGAATCTAATCTTAAGTATTATTTAATAAGTGCTTTTTATAAAACTGTCATCATTTTAAATAAAATTTAAAATAAACTGTAAGTAGTGTGATTATACATTTGAATTACTAAGTCTATTTGAAATTAAAAATATTAAATAATGAAAGTGAAACTTTAATGTTTCAAATAGTTTTGTGAGTTTGTTCCTATAAGAAAACTTTATTTTCTTAAAATAAAGTAACTATACTCATAGCAACAATTTTTAAAAAGACTTATTAAAAGACAATATTTATATAATATTTTAAAGTATTTAAAATAGCATATACCTATATGGAAAGATGTATATATATATATATATATATATATACATATCTACATATATATTTATATGTAAACTGAGAAAATTTGCAATTCAACCAAAACCAAAGCAGTTTCTTAAAATCTGTTTTGAGTTTTCAAACTCAAATGCAATTAATAGTCATTAATTCAACTTTAGTTTCAAACAATTCACATGTTTCACAGCTTCTCTTATATAAGAGAGGATAACTTCCATAAGTGTGACAACAGAAGACTCATTTTAAAAACAGATGTTTCTTATATAAAGGCAAGGTTTTCCAGAGGTCATCATAACACATGTTTTCATTTTAATATAAAATGAAAGTGTTCTTTTCAAATGTGAAACTTGATTTAAGCTATGAGTTTGGACTAGATCTAAATTTCCAGATAATGTCATATATATCACCATTACGCATTTACACACAGCAACTCTTTGATATTAATGCATAAATATATGTTTTTAGAAACAACATATAATACAATATGGGTTGCAAACAAGCAAACGGAAATATATTTTCTTCATGGTGCTTAAGTCAAGGTATCTGTGAAATGATAAAAAAAATGAATTTTCTACTTTAATGTAATGCATATAATATTTTCTTCAATAGATATGATTTCTCATGGCATGTGACAAAAATTAATTTACATTCAGGAAAGATGCATTAACTTGGATGTGCATTTTAATCTTAGAAATAATACTTTACATATTTGTTGTTCACTTTTAAGTTTACAGATACATATATATATATACATATATATATAAACATTTGCATCTAGGAGTGAAAATAGATGCAAGCCACACAAATATTGAATATGCCCCTTTACACAATGACAGATGCCTTCATATCACATAGTTATTTATTTGCTGCATTACCTTCAGTTGTCCTCTGCTATCAACATTTTAGCTGATGACTGTCTTTACTCAAGAAAAATAAGAAGCGATTTTTTTCATTGCTTTTTCTTCAATTGCTAAGAAATGCTTGTTACTGCTTTTTTAATGTCAGAACGTGAGTATAGTATATGCACAATATCATCTTCTCTAATCTCAATGTCCCTTTTACAAATTATCTGTAAACTATAATTTATTTTGTTTTAAAATATATCAGCCACACAGGCACCGTGTTTTCTTGAACACAAATCTTCTCTACACTTCCTCCCTCTCTTTCTCTTTCTTCCTTTCCATTTCTCTAAGTAAATGAAAAAAATCTACATATAATGCAATCATTTGTTATTAGTTAACTGACATATCACAGTGATAAGACATACGAGGAGCTGATATGGGTATATGGTAAGTAAAAAGTAAAATAAAGGCCCTCCCGTTGATCATCGATTAGCTCGAGCGGGCCCAGTAACGTCTCCATTGGAGATTTTGTTGTTACTGTGTTTGGCATATCGAATAAATCATGGGTGGCTTGCCAGGCTCTGCCATGTGGGCAAGATACTCTTGGTAGCTTGCCGGGCTCTCCGAGAGGGGCGGAGGAATCGAACTCGGGTTGGCCATGTTGGCTGCGTGCAAGGCAAACGTCCTACCACTGTGCTATCGCTCCGTATATGGTAATATTATTATATTTGTAACTTTTTTCTGAATTTCAAAAAAGTCCTAAAATTTAAAAATACGTTTCTGAGTACATAAAATTAAGTAACAGCAGTTTTTCTTTGTATAAATTAAGCATTATGGAGAGAAAATCATGCCAAATGATGAAACACACTCCAGCTTCCCGACAGGCCGATGGTGAGGGTCTACCTCCCAGCATTTTGTGGGGACATTAAAGAAGAGTCAACTGAGGGATCATTTTATTTCATAAAAGTTTGAAAATAGGCTTTTTTTTCTCCTTTTCATCTTTCCCATATGTCGTATGAATAAAAAGCAATCGGAATTTCTGGAAAAGCATGTTCAGCTCTCTATCGATTCTTGAGAAATGAATCTGTTTATATTAATTTATATCATGTTTATGTTTCCACTCTTTGACCTCCAATGCTCACTTAAGTTTCTATCATAATATTTTCAGCTTCACCAGTAGTTTCACACTGAAACTACTCTATAAAATTCACCAAAGAAATACGTTTTGCTGAATCATTCGTATCTATCAATGCTCATAGTTTAGAGTCACTTTAATTTGATTTTTATTTGGATTTTTTGGTTTTCAACAATACTGAGATTCTATGTTTCTTGCTCTTCTTCCTCATTGTTACAAAATAATCCTTATCCATTTATATTCATTCATTTCACCAAGCAACACCAGATAAAACACTATTATTTTATTGACTCTAAAGTGATTATACTTTACTCTTAAAATGAAGATATTGATTGGTTAGAAAAATTTCCCCTGTACGACTAATAAGATAATCATTATAATGTCTAACTTTTATGAATATTATACGTGCAGGCTTGTGTAAATTTCTGATTTCTAAGAAGTATCAAATTATATTTTTGTATAATTTGTTTACTAGAAAGCAAATATTTTTAAAAAGACTATGAAACACAAAGAACATAGAAACTGGCAGTTTGTATAATTTTGAAATATAATTCACCAATGGAACATATTCAAGCAAGAAAAAGAAATGAAAGTCCTAGTCTGAAACTCTTCAGATGATTTTTCTTCAAGCTGATTGGCTCCTGATGCAACTTTTCCTTAAGTGTTTGGAAAATTTCAAAACAAAACCATAATGCCCAAAAGTAGAGAGAGAGTATGGAAGATATTGTCTTCCATGGGGGCAGGGGGAGGAAGGGGAAGGGAAGTATATGGGGAGGAGATTGATGGTGGGGAATGTGCACTGGTGGAGGGATAGGTGTTGATCATTGTGTAATTGTAACCCAAACATGAGAGCTTGTAACTATTTCAAGGTGATTCAATAAAAAAAAAAAAAACAATTAGCCTACTTCTACAGGTGATCTTAAGTATCTGTACAGGTATATTGTTGAATGAAAAATGTATGATATCTATGACTATTAATAATATAATCCACCTATCCTAAATTGTTTCCCTGATGACAAATGTATTTTTTGAAATAAGTTTTATCCAGTATTTCACTTTTCTTTTAAGTTGTCAATGATGCCTAAATTCAGTTTTCTTAAAAGTTCTAAAGGACATTTACACCATTTAAAATACAGTTTTAATACGCGCTTTGGCTGGAGCGATAGCACAGCGGGTAGGGCGTTCGCCTTACAAGCGGCCAACATGGCCGACCCGAGTTCGATTCCTCTGCCCCTCTCGGAGAGCCCGGCAAGCTACCGAGAGTATTCGATATGCCAGACACAGTAACAACAAAGTCTCCAATGGAGACGTTACTGGACCCGCTCGAGCAAATCGATGATCAACGGGAGGGCCTTTACCTTTACCTTTACCTTTTATTTTAGACAATGTGACAACATAATGATATATAAAAGAATAATTTCATCATATATGAACTAATAACATTCCATTTTTATAGATATGGGTATTTATAAAATATAATTGCTATGAAGTAATAAATTATACGTCATATATGTATTCTTGAATAAAATAAAATTATAAATTATACACATTTATTTAGACATTTAAATACTATTTTAATTTAAAAAAATAGGTTAGAATTTGCAGTAATTTACACCAACCATTATCTGTGGAGAATTTTTTAAATAGTATAAGGACTTATTGGTCCAAAATTGAATTAAAGAAAATTTAAGGTGCTACAAATTTAATTATTGAGATTTATAGTCTAGAAAATTTTACTTAGTTGCATAACTTGGATGAAATATGTCAATTCAAACCTATATATAAAGGTTTGAAGCTAAAAATTCATTGAGGTGAAGTATTTTAGATTATGGGATATAATCAATTTTAAGGTGACATATAGACTAAATTTGTTACAAAAGAGTCTGTTTCACCTAATCAATGAGAAAATCTGCTTATATATAAATGTAGCTCAAATATTAGAAACCAAATCTCTGAAAATAGAAAAAAATACTTTGATATTTGCCTGATATGCTCCTCAGTCTTTCTTTCCTGGCATTTTTCAATTACTAAGCATCTTTCAGGAAATTAATGAGTGGAAAGCTTTTTACAGCACACTAGGTCGGCAGAGTTTTCTATAATCTCTTGTGTCTAAGGAAGACTGTTACTGGGCTATGTGTTCTCAAAGGCCTGAAGGACTTCATTTCTTAAACTTGGATCAAAGACTACTCTGAAAAGTGAGCACAATATAGATGGTGCCTTTCATGTCACCCTTAGATATTCAACACTAAACTAGAGGTAGGACATTTTGAAGAAAGTGACCAAGAAATTGATGAGATGTACAAATTTTGATCAACTCCATGTGAGAAGGGAAAAAAATGATTTCATGTCCATCCTTCCTTTTTAGAAGTTAGCAAGGACTAGGACTGTAGCAGGACTGTAGCATATGCCTTGTTTATGAAATCCCTGAGTTCAATCCTTGGCATTGCAGTACTATGCTCAATAGCCAAAATCTGGATAGAATCCAGGTTTCTAAGAACAGATGACTGGATAAATAAACGATGTTACATATACACAGTGAAACATTAATTGGATATAAGACAAGATAAAATCATGAATTTGCTGCTCTGTCGATGGTTCTGAAATGTGTCATGTTGAGTGAAATTAGTCAGAAGAACAGAGACAACTAGTTGCTCTCTCCAGAACCTGTGAGTAATAAATGATAGATTTCTATTAAAATGTTCCTATGATTGCGAGTGGAGTGATAGCGTAGTGGGTAGGGTGTTTGCCTTGCACATGACCGACCCGAGATCAATTCCCAGCATCCCATATGGTTGCCTGAGCCCTGCCAGGAGTAATTTATGAGTGCAGAGCCAGGAGTAATCCCTGTGTATTGCCAGGTGTGACCCAAAAAGCAAAAAAAAAAAAAAAGTGTTCCTATGATCTACTATTAAAACCCAGCTCAATATCTAGCATTCTGTGTTTTATTTCAGAAACAGTTATTTAAGCTAATTATACATTATCAAAATTTTACAAATCTGAAAAAAAAACTGTAATAACCTAGAAGATTCTAAGGAGAGATCTCTATTAAATGGTAGTGTACATGGAATGGTATATCAAGGGGGTTAGACTTGTAATTGTGCAGGATCCAATGATGAAAAAAATCTTTCTTTCTGTTGGTGGTTTTTTTTTTTTTTTGCTTTTTGGGTCACATCCGTGATGTACAGGGGTTATTCCTGGCTCTGTACTCAGGAATTACCCCTGGCAGTGCTCAGGGCACCATATGGGATGCTGGGAATAGAACTCGGGTTGGCCAAGTGCAAGGAAAATGCCCTACCTGCTGTGCTTTTGCTCCAGATCTTTCTGCTATTTTTGTTTGCTGTCTGTTTCAGCATGTCTTATGGAATAGCATATTACTAGACGCATGATGTGAGGAGTATGATTTTCTACAAATGACATCAACACAGACCTCAAAAAATTTTCTTTGGATAAACGTTTTGAATGACTTCTGTAAATCTCTGGAGAGAAAGGCGAGAGCAATGCCTCAGAATCAGAAGGGCAATACTCTCACTTTATATATGATGAAGATGAAGTTGAGGACTGAGTTGTAGGGAGAGTCAAGCATAATCCTATGCCTTGGAATAGAAATAAAAATGAAAAGAAAATAATTTCTCAGTATAATCTCCCAAGGTTGAATCAAGAAGATCTAGAGTAGCGGAATAGAACTATTAACATCAAGGACATTGAAACTATAATCAAAAGTCTTCCCAAAAACAAAAGCTCAGGTCCAGTTGGATTCACTAGTGATTTTTCCAAACATTTAAAGAGGACCTATTGCCAGTTATCTCAAGCTTTTCCAGGAAATTGAAGAAACAGAAACTCTCCCAAACAGTTTCTATGGAGTCCATATCTCTCTAATACCAAAAGGAAACAAAGACACGACAAGAAAAGAAAACTACATGCTGATATCTGTGATGAACACGGATGTGAAGATTCTCAACAAAATACTATCAAACAGAATTCAACAACTCATCAAAAAGATCATACACCATGACCAAGGGGGATTAGTCCCGGGGATGCAATGGTTTAACATTCAGAAATCAATCAACACAATGCATCATAACAATAAAAGAAAAGATAAAAACATATGATCATATCAATAAATGCAGAGAAAACATTTGACGAGATCCAGCACCTCCTTATGGTGAAAACCCTCAGCAAAATGGGGATAGAGGTGACTTTCCTCAATATAGTTAGAGCCATTTACCACAAGCCTACAAGCAAGCATAAATGGGGAAAAACTGAGAGCATTCCCTCTAAGGACAGGGACAAGACAAGGTTTCCCACTCTTTCCACTGCTGTTAAATATGTACTAGAAGTTCTTGCAATAGCGGTTAGGCAAGAAAAAGATATTAAGAGCATTCAGGTAGAAAAGGAGTAAATCAAGCTCTCACTATTTGCAGATGATAATATGATACTATACATAGAGAACCCTAAAATCTCTACCAATAAACTCCTAGAAACAATAGACTTGTATACTAAAGTTGCAGGCCTTAGAATCAATACCCAAAAGTTCATGGCTTTCCTATATGCAAATAGTGAGAGAGAAGAAAGTGACATGAAAAAAGCAATCCTTTTCACAATTGTGCCCCAGAAAATCCAGTACTTAGGAATCAGTTTAACTAAGGAAATAAAGGACCTGTACAAAAAAATTACAAAATACTACTTCAGGAAATAAAAGTTGACATGAAAAAATGGAAAAATATCCCCTACTAATGGATCAGGAGAATTACCATTGCCACAATGGCAATACTTCCCAAAGTGCTGTACAAATTCAATGTGATTCTTATAACAATACACATGACATTCTTTAAAGAAATGGAACAAACACTCCTGAAATTCATATGGAACAATAGATCCCCAGGGATAGCTAAAGCAATTCTTGGGAAAAAGAAAATGGGAGGAATCAATCTCCCTAACTTCAAACTCTACTATGAAGCAGTAATAATTAAAACAGCATGGCACTGGACCAAAGGCAGAGCTGCAAAACAATGGAACAGGGTTGAATATACTGACATCTCCCCTCAAACATATGACCATCTAATCTGTGAGAAGGGAGCAAGAAATGTGAAGTGAAGCAAAGAAAGCCTCTTTAACAAATTGTGCTGGCAAAACTGGACAGCTGCATGCAAAATAATGGGCTCAGATCTCTACATAACACCATGTACAAAAGATCAAAATGGATTAAAGACCTCAACTTCAGACCAGAATCCATAAAGTTCATTGAAGACAAAGTTGGCAAAACCCTCTATGACACTGAAGCTAAAGGTATCTTCAAAGATGTCACATCACTGGCCATGCAAGTGAAAACAGAGTTAGACAAATGGGACTATCTTAAACTAAGAAGCTTCTGCACCTCCAAAGAAACAGTGACCAAAATACAAAGACTGTCTACAGAATGGGAAATAATATTTACCCATTACCCATCCAACAAGGAGTTGATATCAAGGATATACCAAGCACTTATTGAACTCCACAATAAGAAAACATCCAACCCCATCAAAAAATGGGGCGAAGAAATGAACAGAAACTTTCTCAAAGAAGAAATCCTAATGGCAAAATGGCACATGAGAAAATGCTCTACATCATTAATCATCAGGGAGATGCAGATCAAAATTGCGATGAAATATCATCTCGCAACGCAGAGAATGGCCCACATCCATAAGAACAAAAGCAACTGGTCCTGGCGCAGATGTGGCAAGAAAGGGACCCTCCTTCACTGCTGGTGGAAATGCCTACTGGTTCAGCCCTTTTGGAAAACAGTATGGACGATTCTCAAAAAATTAGAAGTTGAGCTCCCATTTGACCCAGCAATACCACTCCTGGGAATATATCCCAGAGAGGCAAAAAAGTATAGTTGAAGTGACACCTGCACTTGTTTGTTCATTGCAGCACTGTTTACAATAGTCAGAATCTGGAAAAAACCCGAGTGCCTAAGAACAGATGACTGGTTAAAGAAACTTTGGTACATCTGCACAATGGAGTACTATGCAGCAGTTAGAAAAGATGGTCATGAAATTTACATACAAGTGGTACTACATGGAAAGTATCATGCTAAGCGATATGAGTCAGAAAGAGAGGGACAGACTTAGAAAGATTTCATTCATCTGGGGAACATAAAGTAACAAAATTGGAGACTAATACCCAAGAATAGCTGAGATAAGTAACAAGAGGTTTACTCCATGGCTTGGAGGCCAGCCACACATGCTAGGAGAAAAGGCAACTCAGAGAAGGGAGCACCAAATAAATGGTGGTGGGAGGATGGAAGATGCATGCTGAAAGTAAAATTAGACTGAATGTGATTGCCACTCAATGTCTCTTTTGCAAACCACAGCACCCAAAAGGAGAGAGAGAATAAAAGGGAATGAACTGCCACAGAGGCATTGTAGGATGGCAGGAATTGGGGTGGGAGGAACACTGGGATCAGTGGTGGTGGAGAATGGTCACTGGTGTCGTACTCAATCATTGTATAATTGAAACGCAAGCACAAAAATGTGTAAGACTACAACTGTACCTCATGTTGTTTCAGTAATAAAAATTTAAAATAAAATAAAATAAAACTGTAGTTTTCAGCTATCTTTGTTGGCAGACATTTATAAGTGACTGAGTTCTGTGAATAAGATTCAAGCCAACAAAATATGTGTGCTTTATGTTTTCTTTTGTCGGGTGTTACACATAGTAGTTCCCAGGACTACCCCTGGGTCTGTGCTCAGAATTGACTCTCTCTTTATTCATTTTTATATGTTTCATGTATTTCTATATTTTTGTATTTTGACATAATTCTCTATCACTTGATGTAGGAGTCAGTAGGAAAAGAGTTTTGGTGTTCTTTGTGGACCATATTTATTAGGATGAAACCAGGTGGCTCTATGCAAGGTAAGTGCCTTACCTCCTACACCATCTCTCAATTCTTGCTTGCACTCTCTGAGTTTAAACTTCTACACAATAACTTTTAATAAGAAATAGGGAATTATTAATAATATGTAAAATATTCAGTATATATTAATTAAATCCAGTTTGCTTTTGCAACAAAATCTATTATTGCAACATTGCTAACCTTTACAGAAATATAATTTGAATGATAATTTAAGATTGTCTAAGTGCCAAACTCTGAACTACACCAAATATTTTCATAATTTTTATGCTCTAGGGTATTTATTAATAACTATTTTTGAAAAATGGGAAAACGTATTCAAAACTAAGATTTTAACATTAAATTTGTTACAAGCCATAAATGGTGTTTAGATACAAATCTTCTCTGTATCTAAATGCAAACTCTTTACATATGTAGAGAGAGCAGCAATATTACATATTGTAATATTGTAATATGTAATACATTGCAATATCATGTATGTAATATTTGCTTTATTTTAGCAAGACTTAATTTAGGAGAAATGTAATTATTAATTTAAAGATAAAATAGTGATAAATAAAAAGTCAACTTATTGTGAGTGAAAATTTCAATAATTCAAATCTATGAAGATAGTTGTATATTTACACATAATTCCTCATCATTTTATGATGGAGGCAGTAGGAAAAATTTATGATGGAGGCAGTAGGAAATATCATGGGCTGGAGTCATAGCACATAGGATAGGGCACAGCCAACATGGACGACCCAAATTCGATTCCTCCGCCCCTCTCAGAGAGCATGGCAAGCTACCGAGAGTATCTCGCCTGCATGGCAAAACCTGTCAAGCTCCCCGTGACATTTTCGATATGCCAAACAAGTGTCACTATGGAGACATTACTGGGCCCCCTCGAGCAAATCAATGAGCAACGGGAGGACAGTGATGATATCGTATCATATAAAACAGCGGTAGGGCGTTTGCCTAGCATACAGCCAACATGGTAGACCCGAGTTCGATTCCTCCGCCCCTCTCGGAGAGCCCGGCAAGCTACCGAGAGTATCTCGCCCGCTCGGCAGAGCCTGGCAAGCTCCCCGTGACGTATTCGATATGCCAAACACAGTAACAACAAAGTCTCCAATGGATATGTTACTGGGCCCGCTCGAGCAAATCGATGATCAACGGGAGGGCCTTTACCTTTACCTTATCATAATATGATTTGAATAATTTAATATGATTTCCCCCTATATCTTAAGCTATCTAATGTAAGTAAGTATGGGGTAGTGATCCCTGAAGCCACGTGCAGTTAAATAACTGGGGGAAAAATACACTAAGTCGCCAGAAATTATTTTGTTTTTCCCCTGAGATAATTAGAAGGTATCAACTAGTTGATTGTTTTCCACCAGACAAAAAACTCAGCTTCAGAGGAATGTTAAGTCACAAAAGTCACAAAAGTGCTTTGGAGACCGGAGTATGTAGTGACAGAGTTTTTAGTTCCAATTTAGTTAATAGCATACAAAATTTCATCTTGAGAAACTGATGTTTCTTTATTTCTTTTCAAACCTTTATTTTTGATATTGCTTTGTTTCAGGTTACATGTGGTGATATTCATAGACTTCTTCCTATGAGGGCTGCGGATGGGGCAGTTTCAACTGTGCTTGGGACATACCGTACTGTGCTGGAATTTTGAGGGACTCTGGGGTGCTAGGGATTAAACCTGGTCCTTCTGCATGCATAGCGTGTTGCCCAGAATGTTGAGCTGTCACTCTGAGCTGAGACTTTATTTGAACAAAGGTTGCATCTAAAAGAAAGTTAGGATTGTCAAATAATTTCTAAAGAATCAAACTTCTTTGTTCATATAGCATTTTAAGACATTGTTACTCTTTCTGTAGAAATGCATGAAAGGAAACATTTTAAACCATACAGTACGACTGTTTTCCCACTTACTCTCTGTGCTATTATTGTGATTTCTTCCTTATAATTTTAGTATCATCTTAAGTAACTTCACTCTCTTCTCCTTTCGTTTTGTTCTCTTTTGTTGGGGGTGGGGGTGGGGGAATGCTCAGTAATATTGAGGGAGCCTGTGAAGCAAGATCGAATCTCCGGCCCTTGCATATAAAGCATGTGCTCGATTCCTTTGTTTGAGAGATCTCCTCTACTCTCGAGTCTTAAAATATAGAAAATTGTTGAAAAATGCCTAGAGCCAGACACATTTTGGAAGTGAAAAATCTTGGTTTTATTCAGAAATAAACATATTAACTTTTCTTGAAAATTATGCCCTAAACTGGAAACATTCACATTTTGAAGTGTACAGAGACACATTATTTGCTTGAACACTTAGCTACCTGTGTGCCAAAGTAAACTGACTCCTACAGAGGGAACTTTGTATTTATGTAATTGACTTAAAGAGACCTGTACAGATAAATCTTGTTTTTGTTTTTTTTTTTAATCTCCATATGGTACTTTCTGGAAAATGGTGGTGCCTTCCCTTTAACATATTAATTAACAGTAGAGCTTACACAATAATATTTAAACGTTCTTTTAATAAATATCATTGACCAAGTACATATGAGGTTAAAATAAGTCTTTATGTAGTTAGTAAAAAGGAAGCACCCTGTTTATTGTTCCTCTGTGAATGCAAGCAGTAAAAGATTTTGAAATAGTTTGCCAAGAATTAGAATTAGTCATATTTTTTCTTAAACTCATTGCTTTTTAGTCAAATTTCACTGGGATGGTTCTATAAGAACTTAGGTAGAAACCATTATCTAGTAATTAATGAACTAATAAATAATGATGCAGGAGTGGTGACTGCAGGGCTCTGTGTTGATTCCCCAGATTCTTCAATAAATTCAAGAATGAAAATACTGACTAATAATAATTCTCAGACACATAGATATAAGGATGAAGATTATTGAAATGATTGAAATGTAGGAGAGAAAGGATATGTGGGGAGGAAATTAGTGCAGGGTTAACTATCTTAAACCTGGTTAACTAGGTTAAACCTTTTGTGGGTTTTTATAAGAGAACTGGTACTTTGTGTTACATTGAATACAGGGAAATAACTTTTGTATGTGTGTGTGTATGAGTATGTGTGTATGTGTGTGTGTGTATGTGTGTGTGTGTGTGTATGTATGTGCATCTATGTGCCGATCTTTTTAGATGAAAATTTTACTCTTTGCATTTCTTATGATTTACCAGAATGTTACAGAGACTGCAAGGATTAATCATATACTTGACTGGCCATTTTTCTTTGGTATTGCCCACTATCTTAGACTCCTAGACAGCAGGGAGGGGTGAACTTAAGCTCTGGGGCACAATTTTATGGACAATTGTTAACTTCCTGTTGGTCAGAAAGAGTGTAAGAATTCTTGGGAAGTCAAAAATGTGGAATGGGGGCAATCAAAAAATGGGACTGACCAAAGCAACTGGCAAGGTGTAACTGAGGTTTTTCTCTTAAAATGGTGTTTGAAAGTTAAAACTACAATAGAATGGAACTTCAGGAATAAGATTTAGCCAGTGAAGTCTGGCTCAAACATAACTATCACAATATCTAACACTTTTTAAAAGTTATCCCTAATTATCTAAAACTATCGGGGAGAAAAGCATAATATACTTGTGCTTAATGTTTAAAATATAGCAAAAGAAAATAATTAAAATTTGCTATGATTGAGCACCAATTATAGTAAACATCATTTATAAAGCAAGAACTCTTTTTCAATGCAAGAGATAAATAATTATAGCTACATATATTAGTAAAGCTTTACAATGTGACATTCATATCAAGTCTATGAAAAAATAAATTGATTTAATCAAGTTATCTTTAAAAATCTCACACTAGGAAAACATGATGTAAGTAACTCATATAGTTTCTACATTGAATCCTTAGATATGAACAATTTCTTTCCTGGAATTGAGATTTTAAAAAAGGAGAGATAGAAATATACAGAAAATTAATTTGTAATACTTATATTACTAAAGATATTATGTATGTCTTATTGAGTCAATGTTTTTAAATGATTATATCCTTTCAAAGAAAATATTACATTAATCTGCCACTATTTATGACAGAAAATAGCCATGTAGAAATTGCTCTTAGGTCTCACATTCTACGTTTATACACATTTGTGCATTTATGGATGCATATCTCTCTGTTCTTTCAAGTGATTGTAGGTATATGTGTGCCCATGAATAAATACAATAGGATACATATTAGAGTCAGTGAATGTGAGCACATGTGAGGTTATGAGAATTGTTATGTGTAAGCACTTTGGTGGCTGTACACATCATGAGTGCACAAAGCACCTGTGACAGGTGTACTGTTGTATTTGCATTGTATGCTTATGTAAGGGTAATATGGATGTATGCATGTGTATGTGTGTTTGTGAGTTTTAAAGTGTTAGGTTCAAATATTTGTAAGTACCTTTTTGGAATACCTTTTGGACTGCAAAACAGAGTAAGATTAAAAATATTAATGAGCAATTTTTTTGAGCAATGGAAGATAGGATATGTATTTTAGATAATGTATTATCTAACCTCCAGAACCCAGCCACAGTCATGCTCAAGGATGCTCTCCACAAACTTGAATGAGCCTCCCCATTGAGGACCCAGCAGAGGAACCCAGGTATGTGGGATCTGTGTTTATAATCTCCATTCTTGCTCGGATCAGGGTTGGGCTTCCACCACCCAGACCTCCAATTTTCTAGTAGCTTGGCAGTCACACATTGCCACTGGTGCTGTGTAGTTTCATCAGCGGCCACCATTCCGAGAGTATAAGTCAAAGCTCCTGGAAGAGAGCAAAGCAGAATTTCCTGGAGGCCACAAAAGCCTTCATCCCCCTCAGAGAGCCTGGCAAGCTACCTAGAGTATTTCTGCCTGTACAGCAGAGCCTGGCAAGCCACCTGTGACATATTCAATATGCCAAAAACAGTAACAATAATGGACCTTATTCCCCTGATCTCGAAAGAGCCCCCAATATGCCATTGGGCTACACTATCACACGATAGGGATGGATGGAGACATTACTGGTGCCCCGTAGAGCAAATTGATGAACAACAGGATGACAAGTGACAAGTGACAAGTATTATGTCTAATGGGAAATTGTGAAGGATAGATTGAAATGTGAGTTGGTAGAGAAGCATGGAATAATGGAAGCCTGAAATACTGAAAGATGATTAAACACACATGAAATTGTTCATTTGCTAAGAAAAATAGATACAAAATGGGGCTGGAGTGATAATACAGTGGGTAGGTCACTTTCTTTCCAAGTAATCTTAACAAATGACCTGGGTTCAATCCCCAACATCCTATATGGTCCCTAAGAGTCCCCAAGGAGTAATCACTAATTGTAGAGTCAGGGGTAAGCTGTGAACCCATTGGGTGTTATCCAACCCCATTCAAAATAAAAGCAAATATAATAATAAATATGGATTAATATTCTAAGTTTTGTACATTTTGATAAAATATTTTTAAAATATACATTAAAATGCACTCAGTTTTCTTAAAAAATTAATACCAAAAAGACTAATTTTTTCAGTGGGATACTAGTTTTAATCAATCAGTATAATCATGATCATATCTGGCTCTATTCATCAAATAAGATATGAACATATCTCAGTTCTGTGATATTTTTGGAGTGGGATGCATGTTAAATGTAATCAGGGTGGAGCTTCCTGACACATTACTTATAGTTTAGAATGGTTTTGAGATTCATAAATTTCTAAAATCATATTTTACAGATGCTCAGTAGATGTCCTCAGATGTAGGCCAACTAGAGACAAAATAAAAATGAGAGTTCAATTTCATAATTTGTAGAAATAATAGCCTATTAATTTATAATTCCATGTGAGGCTAAGCCAACAATTTCAATCATATTTTATAAATAATAGAACAACCACATCTCTGGGGCAATTCTTTCATCATGTGAGTTTGGCCTGATTTATTACTTTTCTCAAAAGACAAACAGGCAACTCATAAAAAAGTTCTGGGATGATTCTTACCATAGAGTATTTTTCAGTTAATCAAAATGGATTCAATCCTTGTTCTGTGCTTCTGGTTTTAATTTTGTTCTTGTTCTCACTTTCCCCTCTAAATTAGGAATCTACACTATCTTTTCAGTAGTGACTTTGACACTCTTTCCTAGAATACAATACTATGAGATGTGGTGAAAGCATCTCGTGATCCATGGGGTTTCAAATTCTCAATTTGAATTTATTCTTTTACCAGACCTGTTAATTGAAATCAGATGAAAACATGTTGTATGAATCAATTGTATAAATTTGTGTTATTTTATTCAAAATAATTCAAGCTAATGATTGAATAAAATTATTCTTCTTGCTGTGTAGCATAATTGTCTTAATAACTAATATATAATTATTTGAGTGTACGTATTTTAAGAATTCTGAAGATTCTAAAATTATAGTTCTAAATATGTATATTATGTTAACTGAAGAATCTGCTCTACATTGTGATACAAATTGAAGCATTCTATGATATAAGCATAATGTTTCTATATTTTCATGCAAACTAGATCCCAAATTTTCTGAATAGAAAATGTGCCATCTGTCTATATAATGTGTTTATAAATTCTGTCATCTGTTTGCCAACAGTCACATGCAAATCTAAACATTTATGCAGTGACTAATTCAAGAAAAACATTATCTTGCTTCAATATTCAAGAACATGACTCAGCACAAAATTTAGGCTACAGGAAAATGATTAAGATTTTATTGTAACATGTGCTTTTCTTTATTCAGTAGTAGTATTTAGACTGCCCGCATAAACTAATTCTCTTTTTAACTCTAATGCTTTTGGATTTTAGTGCCAATATGCATACATGTATCACCTAATTGTGAAGCTTATTTTTTTCCCCCTACCATTACTGTACCTTTTTTTTTCTAATTTGGTACGTAATTATTTCTCTACCTGACTACTTAAATATAGCAAAATTATGCTGAATTGTAATACTATTTTGCATGATTGTGCTAGAAAAGATACATTGTTTTTTACGTATATTCACTCCATAACATAGTTATGGCACAAAAGGAATAGGGAAGAAAGATAATGACATTTTATAAATCTTTTGGACAAATATAATGGACTTATATTAATATTTTTATCTTTCTGAATAAGGCACTATGAGAACTGTTCCCCTATGTATTAAAAATAAAAGCACTGTTCTGTTAGTTACAAAGAATTAAATTTTAAGGCTGAATAGGTAGTTGAGAGGTTAAGACTCTTGTCTTGCACACAGCTGATACATAGTTCCATCCCTGGCTCTGCATATAGTCCTTCAACACCACAAAAATTGAGTCCAAAGCATCCTTGAGTGTGCTCTAACTCCCCCCAAAAAGAATTAATTGCCTATATCTAATATTCATCAATAAATTATCAACATATTGATAATTTACTGCTCTGTAATCCCTTAAGTTTGGGGAATTAATTTCTCATAGTCATATTATAAATAATAATATAGTTTTGATATATTCTTTCTTTTTATTATGTCAATTTCTGTTTGCAAAAAAGAAGAGTTAAAGTATTGTAACTATGAAAGGCATTAGAATAAAAATAAAAATAATTGGGTACATTCTTTCTCTGACAAGGTTTTTTCAACAAAGACAGTTGTTAATATTTACTGGAGGGATAGCACAGCGGTAGGGCGTTTGCCTTGCATGCAGCCAATATGGCCGACCCAAGTTCGATTCCTCCACCCCTCTCTGAGAGCCCGGCAAGCTACCGAGAGTATCTTGCCTGCATGGCAGAGCCTGGCAAGTTCCCTGTGATGGATTCAATATGCCAAACACAGTAACAAGTCTCACGAAGGAGACGTTACTGGGCCCACTCAAACAAATCAATGAACAACGGGAGGACCATGACAACCATGACAACTAATAAATCTACGTAAATAATATGAGACTTATCAGTGAGTATGCCTACTATCCTAGAGATAGTGAAAAGAGACAAACAATAGAAATAAATTTTCAAATTTTTTTCAATTTTCTTTTCTGGACATTGGAAGTTGAACTACGTAATCAAGGAACTTGATTAGAGTTGAGCAAGATAGCATCTGTAAAATATAAAGCATATCATGTATCACAGAGTAAATGCAATTTGAAAGGATAGAAACTCTGGGAGTAATCTGGGGGAGTTTATTTTCAGTATAATGTCTTATTTTATCATATTCATTTTAGTTTAAATGTCTTCAGGAGAAACATTGATTTTATAAATGTGCTATTCTTAAAGCTCTATGGAAATAATGGGAGGTTTCAAGGGTATTTTGTTAAGAAGACTATGTAATAATGATAACTATACAAAGGAACGGGCCAAAATAAATTTATTCTCAGTGATTATGCACTTTTAGCTGGGGTAGTTTCAGAAATGTTGAATGTAAAATATCTTCCAGATAAACTTTGTGCACGATGGTATTATGACACTTCTCTGTAATCTCATAAAAACATCATAATAATTAAAAAATAGAAAATGTTTGTATGTTCATATTTCCAACTAGGAACTAAATCCTCATCATTTGGATTTATAAATATCTTGATATTTATAAAGAAATTTAGGAAAAGTATGGGATTTTGTTATTCTTATTAGTTCAATGTTAAAATATCTTTAAATAGGTGGTTGTTTTTTATATCTTCAACTTTAGATCACTGAAAAATACATACCTATATAGTACCATGGTTAAACATATAAAATACAAGGGGATAAAATATGGTAAGAGGGATACTGAGTCCAGACTGTCATTTACTGTCATTCTTAATTTTTGCTCTTCATTATTTTTCTTCATTTGTCTGTAAAAATGGGATAATGAAAATATGAATCTTATAGGGCACAAATATAAAGAAATCCCTAGAATGATGAATAGTACATTTTTTTATTTTTTGAGAAAAAAATCTATATTAACAAAATAAATACAATGGACAAATTCTCATTAAAGTATGGTAATTATGGCCATGAAGTAATACATAGAAGCTCTATAGTAACTAAAACGGTCACACACAAAAGTTTAAATAGATTAAAATAATGAACAATGATTCAAAACAACATGTGATTCAATTACTTATTTTGTTTTGAAGTTATGGGATCAAATTTGGCAGAATTTGCGCATATGCTTGGACCTATTCTCAGGAATCAGACCTGGCAATGCATGGGTGACCATATGTTGTAGTGTGGATTTGACTAGGGTAAACTTTATGCAGATTAAGCATATTACCACCTTAGTATATCTTCAGACCTTAAATGGAGTCCTTAAATCACAAGAAAGAAACAGCAGTATCTGTGCCTTACTTATTCTCCAATTATTATTTTTATCCCACCTGACTTTTTTCTGACTCTAGGCTATCTTTGATTCCAGGTTTAAATGGAATTGACCAACATGCCATTGGATAATGGAGAGGATTTAAACGGAAGTAACGTGTGTGTGTGTGTGTGTGTGTGTGTGTGTGTGTGTGTGTGTGTTGTGATTTTGGGGGCAACACTGTCACTCTGTGTTGTAGAGCTATTTCCAGGTCAGGGTTACTCCTTGTGGTGTTTGTAAGAACTGCAATACCAGGGATCAAGCCCAAGTGTTTTGCATTCTGCCCTTCCATTCAGTCCACTGAGCTAGACCTTTGGTCCTTAAAATCACTCTTACTTTTGGATTCAGAAGGCAATGCCAAAACAAAAGTTTGAATGCAGAATAAAAATTTTAGAATTGGGAAATTTCAGAAAAGGAGTAGAAAAAAAGTAAAGACATTAAAAGAGACAAAACACTTCAATAGGAGATTTATGACTGAGGATAACTAACGTCAAAACTTATTAATGACTTACAAATGCATGTAGCAGCTTACTTTAGCCCTTGCCCATGTGAAAACCCTTTCCCTGAGATCGGTGTCTGTCAAGTTGATTCTAAGATTGTTCCTGTGTGATAATTCCTTGGCCCCTTACCCTGGTCCCCTTAAGACTAGGCTTCCCTCTGCGGTCACTGAATGCCCTCAGCATGAATTTTTTTTTTTTGACAGAGATGAGCTTTTTGTCCCGTTCATGATTTCATAAAAATGATGTCTATGTCACTCCTTTTAGATGACACTTCTCACTCGAATTTTACTAACACAAAAATCTCTTGATTTACTCTTTTGGGAACCATATGAAATGTTTTACAACTTTGGTAAACATTATGAGTGTATGGATTTTTATTTAGGAAGGCCTTTAGAATAGAACTAAGAACTTCAGATAATAGTGTATAAAACCAAACACAACAGTCAGTAGGAAAAAAATGGAAGCTTACTACGAAGTAAACAAAAAGAAGTATGAGTAATTTAGTTGTGAGAATAGTGAGAATAGAAAATAATTAATGAGAATAACAGGAAAAGTACTACCAATTTCCAGACACTCCCTGTGGGTAAAATAATGGCCTCTGTAGGAATGAGAAATTGTTATGTTTTAGAACTTGGGAACTTAAAAATAGAAAGGAGCAGCCTCCTAATTGAACTAGATACAAGTTGGGGAAAATTCAAATTCGTTTTATAATTATAGAATAAATATACTCAAGAAGTTTAAATATTTAGTGTTGGAAATGATTGGAAGTCTCCAGGCCAAGGAGGCAGGGCAGAGTTTTGTGAATAAAGAAAGTATGATGTAGATAAAGGGAAAAGCATGGAAATTAGTCTCTGAGGTTATGGGGTGTGCTGCCCAAAAACACAGCATTTGGAAAGCAAAGGGATATTAATAATATTTCCAGTAATAAGTTGTAAATATTCCCAGAAGAGTTTATAGACTCAAATATGAGCTTCTGATATTCAAATGATATTCATATGTCTCAATAAATGAGACAGTAGAGTTTAGGCAGGGAGTTGTCTAGATATTTGCCAAAAAAGAATGCAAATTTTAAGTTAGAGGTGAAGTGTGCTATGGATTATTCTTGTTACAAGGACTGAGATGGTGGGAATCAGGCAAAGAGCCAGGAAGAAAGCAAGAGACAAGCCAGAGTTGAAAGAAGCATGGAACAAAGCCAGGTTAAATATGAAATTAGGGGAATGGAAGTTTCAAAGACATTGGGAGGGGGAAGTAGCTGGGAGCAACATGAAACTACAGAATGACAATAAATTAGGAAAGAACAAGTTACTCATCCCATAGAGATTTAGCTTCAAATAACTAGAACAAATATATATATATATATATATATATATATATATATATATATATATCACTGTCACTGTCACTGTCACTGTACTCCTGTTGTTCATCGATTTGCTTGAGCGGGCCCAGTAATATTGTGAGACTTGTTACTGTGTTTGGCATATTGAATATGTCACAGGTAGCTTGCCAGGCTTTGCCCTGTGGGGGAGATACTCTCAGAAGCTTGCAGGGCTCTCAGAGGGGGGCGGAGGAATCAAACCTGGGTCAGCCAGGTGGGCTGTGAGCAAGGCAAACTCCCTTCCTGCTATGCTATCACTCCAACTGATAATATATAAAAAAAGTAAAAATAGTTTTCATATATTAAGGAAGTATGAAATAGTCAAATATTGAGTGAAGACACATTATTATAACTTATTTTCCTTCATGTTACCATAATTTTATTTTTAATTTCAATTTTTGAAGTTTGATTATCACTTTAAATATTTATTATCACTTTATTTAAATAAAAAAGAAATGTAAATATATGTTCTTTACAGAAGTAATTTCATAATCAATGTTAGAAGGAAAGATGGGTCCTTTCACCCAATAATGCATCATTCATAACATGAGATTCTCTTGAACTCCTAAATGAAAAGCCAGATGGGAGAGGAATACTCATTAAAAAATATTGAATAAGTAAAGAGGTACTCATTTTAGTTTTGGAGAAAGTATTTGTGAAAATCTGAGTTGAAGACATTGATTTCCAAATTTTTATTTTGGGCCCACTATGTGGAAAGTCTGTACTAACCATATTCATTTATGAACCAAAAGAAGAGAATGAAAGGCCAGTACTATGGCTCAATGACAAAGAAATTTTCTTGCATATGTAAGACCCTTGGTTTGATTTTTATAATCATATATTTCCCCAAATACTAAGACTTGTGAAGAATCCAAGCACAATGAAGTATGCGCCAAACTGAAAATAGGCAAGAATGATGTGTATACAACTGAGTTATGTAAGAACCTCAAATAAGCCAAATGTGGTCAAAATAGTAGCCAAATAACAAAATAATTCATGTAAAACTTGTCTTCCTTTAGGGTAGATGGCAGGTTTTTGACACTACAGGCAGAGCTGGCCCAGATGTGAGAAGAAGAGTTAAAACTTAAACCCCAACAATAGACTATTCATTCATTCACTTATTCATTCATTCAATAAATATTTATAGAACATCCTTATGTGCCAAGAATTTCCCAAGTGCGTGGGATGGATCCCTTTGGAAGCCAAGACAGAGGCAGTCCTAACTTTGGAAGATGTTTCAGTCTAGTGGAGAAAACTAAAAATGACTAAATAACCAATTTCAGAATATTGTTCATATTACATAGAAATAGGAATGCTGTGATGAAAGAATTACCAACGAGCTTTCTGAAGAAGTAAGCATCGTCTATGCCAAGAGTGAGAGTTTGGTAAGGTTTCAATGCCAAGTCAACTACAACAACTATGTGGATGAATACTCAAAGTGAAAAGCAATTTGAGTGATGTTTTGGTTAAAAGTTAAATTAGATTTAGAAAGAGAAATACAGAGTGTGCAAGGTCATCCGGTGTCCAGTGAGAAAGAAATGGATAGCATTTTTAAGGACAGGTAAGAATCACATAAAATCTAGTAAAAAGGGTCCTCCTATTTCTTTATTTTATTCTAAAATTAAAGGAAAAACTTTTGGAATTCTAATTCACAAACAATAACTATTGTTTTTATAATAATTTGAACATATTGACAGTAATTAATTAATCAAAGTGAAAAACAGGTTTTTATTAAAAAGTTAAAAGAGTTAAAAGAGAAAATTATTTCTGAATGTGTTAATTCTATAACAGTACAAAAAGAGAAAGTTTGTAAAAAGTAAATCTTTTCCACAACCATTTTTCATGTGAGAATAAAGGGCTGGAAATAGTACATGATGTGAGATATTTTTCATACATGCAATTGACTCTGTTTTGATCCCCACTATTATGTTCTGAGCACCTCCAGGGAGTCAGTCCTGAGCAATGTTGGGTATAGCTAAAGTTTTTTTAGAAAGAGGAAGGAAGTAAGAAAGGGAGGAAGGAAGGAAGGAAGGAAGGAAGGAAGGAAGGAAGGAAGGAAGGAAGGAAGGAAGGGAGGGAGGGAGGGAGGGAGGGAGGGAGGGAGGGAGGGAGGGAGGGAGAAAGAAAGATAAGTAAGATTAAAATGGCAAGATTTTAAAATTAGAACTTCCTAATTAGTTATTGCTTGCTTTGGTACTTAATTTCCCTACCTTTTATCCTTTATTTCAAGGGCTGACCTAGAGAACTACCTTTAGTTAAGTTCTATCCCTGGGAAGTTCTACAGGGTACCAAAAAAGAGAGAAAAACAAAAGTGTTTTCCACATTCCACTTCAGGTGGCATCTATAGTAATGGCATATGTGTTCCTTGTGCAAAGCACAAAGACCCTGCACAGTTTTATAATTTACCAAGTATGGAGCGTTGCTGAATGCTGGAAGTATCCTTACATATCTTTAAACTTTGAGCTCTGTGTAAGGCTTCATACTAATTTACGTGTCTCATCATCTTTGTTTTAGCTCATTTTGCAGCAAATAAAGTTAAATTCTGTGCTAATTTTCTTCTGTTTTAGTTTCTTTTGTCTTGGGTGAGTCTTGAGTAATAAAATATTATTCCTTTGTTCCAATATAATAGACTATTAAACTACCTCTTCATTATTATAATGCTTAGCATTGAGCATATAAACTATTTTTATCTTATATAAAGGATTTGTCTCTGTGAATGCACTAATGCACGCATGTGTATGAGAATCTATGTGTGTGTGTGTATGTGTGTGTGTGTGTTTTAAGTTTATTTTAGATACTAGATATGTTGGGCTGGAGCGATAGCACTGCAGATAGGGTGTTTGTCTTGTATGTGGCAGATCAGAGTTTGATTCCTCTGTCCCTCTTGGAGAGCCTGGCAAGCTACTGAGAGTATCCCACCCAACGGCAGAGCCTGGAAAGCTCCCCACAGCATATTCAATATACCAAAAAGAGTAACAACAAGTCTCACAATGGAGACATTACTGGTGCCTGCTTGAACAAATCGATGAACAACTGGAGGACAGTGCTACAGTGCTACTAGATATGTTAGAAAACTGGGTTTCCAGGTATGGAACTAATAGAGCTTAGCTCATTATCATAGTAAACATTTTTAAGATAATCAATAAATTAAATATAATTTTTGTAAAATATAAATATTTTCAGATAATCATAGTAAATATTTTTAAGAGAGAAATAAATATTGGATTTATATATTTAGTAATACATTGCATTAAAGGCCTGGAGCAATAGCACAGCGGTAAGGCGTTTGCCTTGCACGCAGCCAACATGGCCAACTCGAGTTTGATTCCTCCTCCCTTCTCGGAGAGTCCGGCAAGCTACCAAGGGTATCTCGCCCGCATGGCAGAGCCTGGCAAACTACCCATGACGTACTTGATATGCCAAACACAGTAACAACAAGTCTCATGATGGAGACGTCACTTGGCCCGCTGGAGCAAATCGATGAACAACGGGAGGATGGTGACCGTGATTGAATTAAATTATCACTGTGTATAATAGCTGCTCTTCAGAATCCTCTGAAATATTATTTCACATTAGAGTGAATCTAATACAAAATGATGGAAAGACCTAAGTTTTTATGATTTTTTAAAAATAAGATGTTCCTTTTATATTTTAGCAAAATCTTATTAAATCAGAGCAACTAAGTTAGAATGAATTTTGTTGGTTAAATTAAGAACTATTTTGAGTGTACTGGTCACAGGATGGAAGTAATGAGTTTTCTGTGTCTACAGGAGAAAGCACCAATGCACATAATAACTAGATGGTATGGGAAAAGAAGGGTGCATACTGGGGGAAAGGAAAACAAAAGACAATGTGTGTTTATAAGACATTATTATATCAATCCATACAGCATCTGTCATCATTAACTACACAGATGTACTTTTCAGAACTCAGGGAGAGTTATCATAAATTATTCAGCCTTTTTTCATCAGCTTTTGCTCTACATATAACTAATAATGGTTATGAGCCATATGTTGAAAGACTGAAACTGAAAAGCAGTTCCTTCATTCCCGCTCTTCCTCCCTTTCCTTTTTGTACCTTTCTTCCCTCCTTGTATTAATATGCATTCTTTGGTACTGCTTACCTTTCTGATATGTGCATTTAAAATTAATATGTAAGGGCTGCTTTTCTAGCCCATGTTCTCCCTTGAACATTTATTTCCTCTCATTTCCTCTCTATATCTCCTTTCACATTTTTCTAAAAAGTTTTCTAAACAAAAACTATCCAATTTCAATTATTACCTTCTTTAAAACATCAAACATCAGGAACAAGGAGAATCTTACCCCATCTGTAGTCCAAGTGCTACTACATCTTTTAGATTTTTGTTGAACAAGTGATATACCATTACAGAGATGAGCATCTTTTTAAGCTGTTTGCCAATAAGGCGTTAATAATATTTTCTTATAGACTGAAAACTGTTTTCTAAATACTCTCTGCACGTTTCGCTCCTAGGAAGCGTCTGCCAATAGTCAGTGTGGATTTGGAAGAGAGAAGAGAAAGTATCCAAGGAGAGATATTATGAAGATTAAGGCTCTAGCCCTGCCAAGTGCTGGGGCTGATTGGATCCCTTCTCTGAATATGGGCCCCTGAACACAATCAGAGAGACCTCCAGCACCTAGCCAGAGAAAGCCCTACATACAACAGGAGAAGGTCTAAAAAAGACAAATAAAAAAAAAGATTAAAAAAAGGTGAAACCAGGTCACATTCTTGAGAAGCAGTTGTAGCCTAGAGCTAAACAGAGAGATTTACAGTTTGTCTCATAAACCGACCCCAAGTGAAACTCTTAAAACCACTTCTTTCACCTTTGCCTCTGAAAAGATGATGATGCATTATTTAGAAATTCTGAGAACTCCTGGAACTTAGAATTTAGCACTGGAGAAACACACTTTTTTGTTCCTTCAGTTTTCCGCCTTTATTGTCACATCCTCTGATAATCTTGAGAAAAATTAAACTCACAATACTCCCTTCCTTTATTAATAATTTTATATAATTTTAATACTATACTCTAAGTTCTTAATCTTATTACAATGACTGACTTTTCATTTCTAGGTTCATATCTGTGAACACAACTTTTTTATAGAAGGGAAGGTAGCTTGAATTCAACACAGTTCAAATATCATGCAAAATGGTAATTTTCAAAACAGAAAAGTGAAGTCTTAGAGCTAAAAATGTTGAAAGATGTGTAGTTGTATAGCTATAAAATTTAGCAGAGTAAAAAGGACAAAAAATAAATATTAGTTATAAAAGTCACAAGTCTTTGTCATATTAAACAGTCAACTTTCTGAAGGAAGCAACATAATAATTCCTCAAATACCAAATATATTATTTTTCTGGCTCTTTCACAAAGAAAGGCTATAGTTAATAAGCAGGATTTCATCTGAGTCTTTATGCATATCTGTGAAATGTGCCAAGAACCTTACAGTTCATCTTTTAAAATCCTTATAAAAATCACTAACGATCTTATAAGAATGAGGAAACTATATTAAGAATAATTATCCAAAGGTCCTTTATCTATTAATTATGAGTTGTGAATAAAAGTTGGATATGATTGACTTCAAAATTTAAATTAAAGTCTATACTATATTGATTTTCTATAATAGTTGATGTCTATAATAAGTCCTCATATCCCTTGGAAATTTTATTATCATACATTTTAAGTAATGTCCATTAAATAAAATCTTATAATACAATGGATTTAACATGTTTCTCATGGATCCCTGCAATGGGCTCTGAAAAAAAACTATAGTTAGAATTGACAAAAACTAAATATTTATGTTTTACACCTACAGTTTTTTAATTAGTTGGTTTAATCAAAAATTAATTTCAGGGAAATTGGTAAAATAGATGAATTAAAATAATTTCTTACAGTTATTCAGCAACGGCAATTTCTTGATGTGTTTATGACATTACAATGAACTTGTTTTTTTCCCTACATTTTACAATTGCTCCTGAGTGCATAATTATATGACTTAACAGTCAGTGAATCCAGAATAGCAATTTTAAAATTGTCAAATATCTTAGGAAGACAGGAATTCTTCAGTGGAATATCACTGGTCTTTTGGATGTGAGATTTTAAAAGTAATAATAGTGATGAGATTTTTTTCTCAGAAAGTAATTTTAGGTGTTATGTCACAAATATATCTGTGTAGTCCAAGAAAAGATATGTAAGTCCAGAAAATGATAAACTAATTTTGAACGGGAAAAATTTGAATCAGGTGTTACCAAATCACTTTAGATTATTGCAACACTGTTTTTATTTTTTAATATCCCTACCTAAATAAACTTCAAAACCCATCGACATAGAACTAAATGAGAGAGAAATGCAAAAATTTACCATTCTCCAAATTTTTGATAAACAGTTTGTTATCAACAACTTAATCTAAGTTATCCTTTAAGTGATCCATTTGCTACTACCCAGTTTCAGTGGGGAAGCCCTTTGGTTCATAAGTGCACTAGAAATATTAGCATACATTTCTATGAAATCTGACATGAGCATTTAAAATACACAGGTTTTGGTGTTTTTGTATTATCCAAATCTTGTTTAATGAAACATCAACATCTGTTTTGTCAAAAACATTTTCTTTTAAAAATTTTTGGAGTTGGGGCTGGAGTAATAGCACAGTGTGTAGGGCGTTTGCCTTGCAAGTTTCCGACCCGGGTTCAATTCCCAGCATCCCATATGGTCCCCCAAGCACCGCCAGGAGTAATTCCTGAGTGCAGAGCCAGGAGTAACCCCTGAGCGTGGCTGGGTGTGATCCAAAAAGCAAAAAAAAAAAAAAAAAATTTGGCGTTGTTTTGTTTTGGACTACACTCACTCAAGAATGATCACTGGCTCTGTGCTCAAGGTCACTCCTGGTACAGTTTGGAGGACTATATGTGGTTCCAGAGTTCAAACCAGGTCAGATGTATGCAAGGCAAGGTTTTAATCTGCTATACAATCTCTTCAGCCTCTGTCTAGTACATTTTAAATTAATTTGGTCAATAATTCTTCTAACACTATTTATCTGAACTTTCACTCACAAAAGTAGATTATGTAAACTAAATTGATTCAATGAGATATGTCCATAGTGAAGAAAGGTAAATTTTACGACTTAGGTTGATATATTAAAAAAGGTAAGTAAAAATTTAGATTAAAGTATATCATTATAAATGTATGTACTAAAACTTATCTTTGAAAAATATTGAATTTTAACAGCAAAATTTGGGCTGAAAGTATATGTATCACAAGCACAAATTGGAAACTTTGTAATTGAAACATTTTTAACCATTCTTAACTACTCCCTAAGTTAAAGTTGGTTATTTATTTACATTAAAGTTATACATCCAAAATATTCATCAATGCTCAAATCTCAGAAAACTTCCCTTTCAGCTCTAAATTCCAGAAAAATCAAGGCTATTGCTATAGTTCAGAAAGCAAACTTGAGTCAAGAATATTGAATATGTACAAAATACAGAAAGGAAAACCATCAATTTCCTAAAATTTTTAAAAAAGAGTAAATTTCATTAATTTACTAATTAATTACTAAGTAAAGCTAGTTTCATTACTTTGGTAGTTTATTGGGAAATATGGCGATAAGAGAAACAGCATATCATAAAACAGATTTTCAAATGCTATCATTTCTTTCAACACTAAACATGATTTTTTTCATAAAATGTCAATGAAAAGTACTTTGAGTAGATGACATTTTTTGAGAATCTGTTAAACTCTTCTACTTGATCATATTTATTTAGACATGCACTATTGTTATATACATATTTTTTTCAGTACACTATATAATTATCATAGCATAGAAGAAGAACTTTTCTGTGTACAATATAAATACATTTCAATTACAAATACTGGATTAGACATTACTGGAAAACATATCTATCTTCATTAAAAATTTTTTAAACAATTTATATTGTAAAAGTTGTAATTTAGATTTGTGTGCTTAAGTGTGCATAAAAACTACCCTATATTGTTCAGGAAAATATTTCCCTCTTATAATTATTCATTTAAAAAATTTAAAGAAATTTAGAAAATCGCCTAAATATTTCAATGCTTGTTTACACTTAATTCTTATTTACCATTTTTTTTAATGAAGAAAGTTTTATGGCTAATTTGAGAATTTTACAGAGCTGTGTTATTCTGCCAGATTTATCTTAAAATTGCTGCATACCCAACTAAAGAAATATTTGAGTTTCCATTTATAAAGTTTCCTACTTTTGGCTCAGGTTCTAAGTTTGTGCATTTTGAAAATAGAAGTACTTTAGAAAGACCTTTGATATATTTTCATCAAATAAACTAGGGAAGACCTATTTCATTTTTAGTTTTACTTTAACTTTTTTTCAGCATTAGAACTGGGTTAAGCTCTTGTCATGTTATGTAACAGGAATATCTTGTCATATACTGACATTTTATCTTCTAGCAATGATTCATAATATTGATTATTTTTCAGTGAAAGGGCTCGTACTTATCAAATATCTTGGGTCTTCCTTTGATATTTAGCAAAGCTAAAATTAATTTTATATATTGTCTGCATTTCATAGAAAATATTATCCTAGACGTGTATTCATATGAGGGCTTCCATATGACTACATATGAGAATAATATGCAGTAATCCATATGTTTCCAGTTAAAACACAGGTTTAAATAAAGAATATGGTTACCCTGACTTCTTTTTACATATTCAAGAATATATTTATGTGTTACCTTTCATAAATGTGAAATACAAAGAGATAATGTACTCATGGAAAACATTCTTGCAAAGTGACTATTCTGTGACTTGTGGAACAATGAGATCACTATGGGTCTATTGACGAAATAAACTAAGAGAGTTTGCAGAAGGCTAGACAGTATGCCTATGGGTCATAAAAACATTGTGTACTTCATCCTTAGTGAGATGAGGGATCATTAGAATTTGTGAAAGATTCTTACTCATTTATTCAATAAATATTAAGCAACCTATTAAGCATCAGCTAATATTTCAAATTCTGGGGATAGATCACTCTGTACCTCAAACAAGTATAGTTTTCTAACAAGTATACAAGTAAAACTGTCTAACAGACACATTCTAATGAAATATCACATGTGGGAATTATGGGGTAAAGTAAGACAAAAGTTTTATCTCTTTTGGTGCAACAGCTGCTGCTACTTTATTAATCTTTTGGTATGTGACTGATATTTTGTACTCTGTTATATCTGCAATAAGGAGGGGAGATTTTCACAAGGCAAGCTTATACCCAATTTATAGCATATTTCAGCTATGAAGAGAAAGGTTTTTTTGACTTTTAAGCTTTAAGATAGAAAAGTAAATGGACAAGAAAAGGGATTGTGAATTAATTTTGAAGGTATTATAGGCAACATAATTGCTGCATTGAATGCAAAGAAAAAAACAAAGAAGTCAAATGTGACTCCAAGAATTCCACCTCAGACGAGAACAGTGGGTGAAATGTATGTTGAGAAAGCAGAGTACATACATTTGAGTTCAGAAGTATATTTTATCACAATTCAATTGAGGTAGATATGGACTAATAGAAAACTGAAACAGTTGCTTGAAAGGATTTAGTAATTTCTGAATTGATTCTCACAGAATGACTTCTAAAATTGAGAAATGACCTAACTAGTGCTTGGTGTTAGAATTTGGTCTTTTATTTCAGGCAGCTATCCATCTATATTTATCTATATCTAGAATCTCATTACCTGAAAAAATTATATACATATATATATATATAAAATGTGTTTGCAATCACTACTGACATTTCTGTTATTCCACACTGATTGAAACTGAAAAATAGCATATTGCAGTAAGAAAATTAAATTTGACTAACACTTTTTGACAACCAAACAAAAAGGAACTCTCATGTCATAGAAATAGTTCAATGAACTGAGTGTATGTTTAATCACGCTTTATAATGCTCCAGCTCTACCTCCTCTTTCCAAACCTCCAACAGGAATCTTTTGATAGTCCACACAATTGAAGGTATATGAAAAAGAAAATTACAGAAAATGAAGTTGAGTGTAGAAAAACGCTCATATAACAATAACAATATAGAGGGTAGAACAAAAATCCAAATCCCCAGTCTCTGTGAAATACTATAATTATGAAAAGCTTACAAGAGATTAGAGACTAAAATAATATTTTAGTTGTCTCATTAATTTAGTGTTTTCCACATTCTTTTGGAGGAAGGAATTGCAACATATTTACATGTAATGTTTTATATTCCTTATTGAATAATTCAAGAATATAATGAATGGCATTACCTTAAATATAAAAATATATAACACTTTTTATGGATGGCAGTGCTCAACATTCTACCTGAATTGCCTTACATGCATTTAGAGATTGGGTCCAATTCCCAGCACCATGTTATAACCTTGAGGTACTTCCAAAGAGAGTTGAAAGTAGATCGTAGTACCAGCAAGTATGGTAACCCCTCATCTAGTACAAAGAAACACACTGGTTTGGAACACAGACAGGAAGTTTACTTGGTTTGGGCAAGAGAGGTGGTGCAGGGGTATGACTCTTGCCTTGCACATAGCCAGCACAGGCTCCCTGGCACAGGCTGTCCTGAGTGCTTCAGAAATAATCCTTGAGCACAAAATCAGGAATTAACCCTGAGCACCACCAAGTGTGCAAAGCAAACAAAATGTTTCTTTGTAGATACTGCAGTCTTTGAATAAAAAATTCAGTATCCACAGTGTGAATAAAACAGGTATAAGATCAATCCTCATCTTACCCTGAGCATTCAAGGTTTATCTCTTTCTGACTGGGCAGCATGCGCTATAGACTTTCAGGATCATTAATTACTTTTTATCACTTCCCAAAGTGATGTGGACATAAATATTCTTATTCACTAACTTTAGTTCTACAAAGAAGACATAGGACAAGAATTATAATAGATTCTCATTCCTGGCTGTGATTAATTTTATCTCCTTTAACATTTCTTAAGTGTTTAGAGAGTTAGGACTCTGGGAAAACTTTGTCCTATAGTCCAATAATTCTATAAAATTGAATGTGTAATTTTAACTAAAGGGGAAGAATAGCATAAATGAAAACTGAATTTAGATAACTTAAAAAAATCTGAATAAGATAACGAAAAACTTTTTTTTTCATTCTCCTGCAAAGTTTCAAATAGTTTCACTTAGTATAGAGAAGGAAAAAATATATATCCTAAATATTCAAGTACATATCAATAAGTTGTATAATTGGCTTGCTGTTCTTTTCCTATTAAAAAATCTGTGAGCTATTTTGCATAATATATTCCACATTTTTGGTAAGAATACTTCAGATCAATAGACGTTACAGTGAAATGAGGAACTGCAAAACACTTTGCAGTCAGTTAAATTTTCTTTTGATACTTTCATATGGACTTTATTTGTTAAATTCATACAATAAATTAAAACTTGGTTATCTATGGTAACTAATGTTTGTCTTGCAGGAACATTTACAAAAATTAAAAGAATATTCTTGTTCTGCATGTAATAATTGGTTTGAGGTATCAAAGGAAACAATGGGGGTCCTCAGAATATGTCTGAATGAAGTATGTGTTAGTACTAATGGGACCCTTTACTTCTGTTACTGAAGGTTTTCAGTTCCTTGAAATTCGGCAGCTTTATAAAAGGTTAAGAGTTTTTAAATTCAAATAATCTTTTTTTTTTTTGTAGATTTACAATTTTTTGTGCTTGGGTTTCAATTATACAATGATCAGATACCCATCCCTCCACCAGTGCCCATTTTCCACCACCATGGATAATGTCCCCCCCCACCCCCATCCCCCCATCCCCCCCTGCCTCTGTGGCAGGGCAATCCCCTGTGTTCTCTCTCTCCTTTTGGGTGTTGTGGTCTGCAAAAGAGGCATTGAGTGGCAAACATGTTCAGTCCATAGTCCACTTTCGACATGCATCTCCCCTCCCTCCTGGGAGGGACCTCCAAACACCCTTTATTTGGTGTTCCCTTCTCTATCTGAGCTGCCCTTTCCTCTAGAATGCCCAACTGGCCACTAAACTATGGAGTAATCCTCCTGGTGCTGATCTCAGCTATTCTTGGGTATTAATCTCCTATTTTGTTACTTTATATCCCCCAGATGAATGCAATCTTTCTATGTCTATCCCTCTCTTTCTGACTCATTTCTCTTAGCATGATACTTTCCATGTTGTACCACTTGTATGTAAATTTCATGACTTCATCTTTTCTAAGAGCTACATAGTACTCCATTGTGTAGATGTACCAAAGTTTCTTTAACCAGTCATCTGTTCTTGGGCACTCAGGTTTCTTCCAGTTTCTGGCTATTGTAAAGAGTGCTGCAATGAACAAACAAGTGCAGATGTCACTTCGACTATACATTTTTGCCTCTCTGGGATATATTCCCAGGAGTGCTATTGCTGGGTCAAATGGGAGCTCAATTTCTAATTTTTTGAGAATCGTCCATACTGTTTTCCATCAAATAATCTTTTTCATCTGACAACCTTGTTCCTGGAAGAAACATTTTTTTTCAGGTTTAGTACCATTACAAAAAGGGGTAAACAGTTCAAAACTAGCAATTATCAGAAGATCTTTTACATCTTGTAGATTGCTTATGTACCATGCACAATGAAACTAGAATAGTCTTCCTGTTTCTCTTTGTCAGCTTTCAGAAGCTTATTTACTTGCTATCCTTCATATTATGAAATAGTTCAATGGAGTATTATAAAAATAAAATATTGTGCAATAAGAACAATAATGAATTTTAAAAATGATATTTGTTACTGTATTTTTATAAACACTTATATATAACTTTTGTTTGTTTGTTTGTTTATTTTGGCCCACATCTGGTGGTAAAGGGCTCTGGGAATAATATATTGCCTCAGAAATGTCTTATCTGCTGTACTTTGTCTCCAGTCCATATTACAGACAATTGTCATAAACAGTTCAAGTTAAGCTTGCATTGAATAAAGGTAGATGGTAGAGTATCAAAGACATATGAAAAACTGAAATGTTTTCTTTTGCATATTTTCCTTTTTCAGAGTATAAACAAATTTTTAATAACTGTAAAAATGACAAAATTATTTAAAATGTATTCTGTTGTCTAAATGTGATTCTGTTGAAATTAAATCAAAGGCAGTAAAGAAAAAAACATTTTCTTTCCTCTATAGCACTCATCCTTTTGTATTTGATGGCTAATCACTTATCTTTTTTTCTGCAATCATGCTTTGTTCTCTAGTTCTATTAACCAGTGACATTGCAAAGATCTCCTGGAAGAATTACTTTTGATCAATTCCTCCTAAATTACTTCTAAGTTTCAAGATTATCAAAAGACCATTTGTCTATGTACCTTGTTTTGATTAGTAACTCCTTCCAACATTATTCTACGTCAGTTTAATTTATTTTCGCAGAAGTTAAGTTCAGTCTCATCCTATAAAGACTGTAGTTTGACTCGTATTATTATACTCCAACATAATTATCAAGCACAAAGTCCTAAGTTTTTTTTCTATTATTGTTTCTTCTTTGCTTGGGGCACTTTTCTTACAAAGTTCACGTATCTTCTAGCCTCAGTGGTAGGATAGACTATACCTTCATCTGCAATGTGCAACACACATGAGATGTTGGCTATGAATTAAAGAAGTACATCCAAAAGCAATAGAAAAAAAGGAAATTAAAAAAGAACAGCCCAAATGTTCTTTCTGTTTTATCTCTAAAAGTTAACACATAAATTTAACTTTTCTGGAAGTAAAACAAAAGCAAATAACCAACAATAAAAATAAAATTTGGCAAACTAAATTATGTATATTCCCTCACAAATGTTTGCAAACTTTTCTTTGATTTGGAAAAGAAAAAAAATACTAAAACAATCTCTTCAATGTTTAAAGTTTATGAAATAGGTGTTCTCACAATCTGGATATTATCAGTAATTTTCTTGTCAATCTTTGGGAGCTTCTCTATGATAGTCTGAAATTTCTATTAGTAAAATAAATTCTAACAACAGATTTGTTTCTAAATCTACAATATCATCACATTCCTATTTTATTATGCCCACCCTCAACACACACACACACACACACAAACACTCACTCACACACATATAATTTAGTGGCAAAGTTTAAAATATTTCAAGCATGGATATAAACTTTCCATGCTTTCACATGTAAAATTACTATTTATGGAATCCAAGAAGTGGAAATCTAGTGATGAAATAGATAAATAATCATCAGTTATTTCCATAGAAAGAGTAATCATGACTTTATAATTTTTACAGCTTATAAGTTTGGGAAAATATTCTACTTTAGGCATGCTAACATAATTATAAGACTTAAAGTTTCACTCTGACAATTAAAAATAATGCTTCTAGAAATTTATATTCCAATGCAATAGCCATAAGCTATGTGTATCTCCTTAAGCTTAGTTTTAATTATAATTAAATGTAAATATAAATATAATTAAATGCATATTAAATTACTTATTCACACAAAGAACATGCTAACTATTCATATATTCAGTCTGAGTAAAATATGTTAGAGATTGAGAACATTTTTATCAACACAATGGAATTTATTCGATTTTTGTAAAATGATAACTGGAAAAAAATCATGCAGCTGAATTTTCTAAAAACCTACCAGAATTGTAAGCTCAGAGGGAAGAGAAAGGGCATAAGTTTTATGATTCAAATTACTCAAATAAAGTTATTATTCAAATTACTTTATTTTCAGACTGACTAGCTATGTGCATAAACCTTACTTGTCTGGATGATTCACTGATAACGAAAGTAAATACATACCTCTACCATAGACCATTGATTTAAGTCAGCCTGTATCCTTGATAATTTGAATTCTATGGTCAGAGTTAAGAGTTTTATTTTCATCACACATTGTCTTTTCCATTGTCTTATATGCCACACATTTTCTTTCTTCTTTTGACGTGTTTCACTTATTATGACACACCCCCTTCAAATCCATTCATATAAAGCAAATAGGATATTTCATTTTTACTTTTGATAATAAAAATCAATCAAATTAAATTAAAAGTATTTCTCTAAATAAGCATAAAACTATAGTATCTATGAAAATTTCATTGTCTAAAAAATGTTATTACAAGTTGATAGAAACTGTTCCTGAAACATTGTACCATATGTCCTATACTTCCCGTCTTTTTATGACCAGGTGTGGTCCTAATCCCACAAGGCATACTTTAGAAGATAAATAAACTGGTTGCTTGGGTCAGTTAAATTCATTTTGAACTTAAGTATAAATCTTGACACCACTTTCTACGCTAAACCAAATTAACTTAACCCTTGAATTTAATTGGAATGGCTTCAATTTTTATCTAAATTATTGTATCTTATTATATTTATACAGCTCTTTAACATATTATTAAATCCACATGAAATTGATTTAAATTTAGAAATTTTGATGAAAACATATTTTCCCAATTTTGATCCGGCATATGGTTATCAGTGGAGCTTTTCAACCTCAAATTAGATTTAGTTTACATGTCATTCCTAGGAATGTTATTGAATCCCCATCTTGTTTACAGTTTAATCTTACCTTTCAAATGCTACAACTTTCTAATAACTTGTGAGATGCTCATAACATTTCAAATCCAGATATTTTTCCTTTGTACTTTTTAAAAATAATAAATATAATTTGATTAAAATATTTTCAGTCAATTTTATACACATGATCAAATATATTCAAAAGGTTAAGGGTGTATATAATAAATTTTAGGAAAGATGTCAATAACTGTTCTTGTTCTTTCATAAGTAGAAAAAATACCTTTTTTTGTGTGTGAAATACCATGAGGTACAGTTGTAGACTTACAAAATTTTGTGCTTGGGTTTCAGTTATACAATGATCAGGTACCCATGCCTCCACCAGTGCCCATTCTCCACCACCAATTATCTCAGTAGCCCTCCCCTGCACTCCCCCACCTCCCCTCACCCACCCTGGTCCGCCTCTATGGCAGGACATTCCCTTTTGCTCTCTCTTTCCTTTAGGGTGTTGTGGTTTGCAATAGAGATATTGTGTGGCTATTGTGTTTGGTCTATAGTCTACTTTCAGCACACATCTTACATCCCAAGGGAATCCTCCAAACATCCTTTACTTGGTTTTTTCCTTCTCTATCTGAGTTGCCTTTTCTCCCAGAATGTGCTGCCAGCACCAAGCTGTGGAGCAGACCTCCTGGTACTTATCTCAACTATTCTTGGGTGTTCATCTGGGAAATATAAAGCAACAGAATGGGAGAAGATATACCATTTTAAAAAAATAAGGGCAAATATACTATTAAATCAATCCTTATTCAGGAAATTCATAGCAGTTAGTTGTTACAATAGCAGAATAATGTCTGAGAACAGGAATTATCCGAAATAATGACTATTACATACATATCACACATAAAAATTACTTTCTTAAGAATGTTAAAGTCTTAAATTTAATCATCTATCATCCAATAAACAAATTTTGTCTCTTGACTATGTTATATATCACTTCTCTAGTTTTTCTAAGTAAATTTTTCAATAAAATTTTTAATCATTAAAAAATAATGCTGGAGCGATAGCACAGCGGGTAGGGCGTCTGCCTTGCACGCAGCCAACATGGCCGACCCGAGTTCGATTCCTCCGCCCCTCTCGGAGAGTCCGGCAAGCTACCGAGAGTATTAGATATGCCAGACACAGTAACAACAAAGTCTCCAATGGAGACGTTACTGGGCCCGCTCGAGCAAAAAATAATGCATTGTATTTTTATGAGAATATTGTAAAGGAAATGAAAGTAAGAATTGATTAAAATGGTAAAATATATCAACTGTAATATTTGGCAAGCTTTGAGACTCATTCTGAGTGGCTCTAAAAACTGATATTCAGAAATCAATTTAAATTACTCACTTAAACTACTAATTTAAGCTACCTATTAATATTATTTGACATGTTCCGTATATTACTCAGATAGAAAATGAGTTCCTTTTTAGTTTTATTGAGAAACAAGATATTATTTTGTTTGGAAACCTGAGTTATTCATATATAACATAATTTCTAGAAAGAAACTTCTCATTTCAAGACAAATAGAATACAGAGCAGGCGATGCAATTTATATATGTGTACCTACATATAAATATATAATAAAGTGCTCATGTTTTATATACAGTACCCAGTTATCAAACCAATATTTAAAAAACAGTTGCCTTAGATTTTCCAGTTTTTAGTTGTATAAAAAGCATTTAATATTAATATAAGATATAATTAAAATATATATTACTAAAAATAAAATATCTCGTCTATACTGACAAACATATTTTCAGTATATCAACCTAAGAACACACAATTATCCACTTTACTTATTAGAGAGAGTAAATAACTTCTGGAATTGTACAATGATTCAATGATAGTGCAATGATAATGTGGCATTGTTAATCCCCTTTAATGGAAAACCAAAGATATTATTGGAGTATATGATTGAAAGAATGTGTCTGTATGTATGGTATTTAGGTCTGTAATACAGGAAAGATTTAAAAAATGTGAGTTGGTAAATAGACTGTATTGTTAAAGTGATGAAGACTGAAAAATTCAATGGAGTATCCAAAACAGCCAGCTGGAAAGGAGACAGAAGGAAATCAACAGTCTGCATTCAGAAGGAATCCTGATGTGTTGATGTAATAGCCTGATAATGAAGTGATTTGCCTGCCTCTACTTACAAAGAGTTCTTTGAATCTTTGAAGTGGGAAGCTTTGGAGATCACATAAACATGGCCTAACATTAAAATTGTATCTTTAAGTATATTATATTTTCTTATAAACATTAATGCATATAAATCAGTTATCAGAGTTCATTTTTCTTACATATATTATAAGGTTGCTTAATCCCCAATATTAGCGATGAATCCAAATAAAATAGTACTAAAGAGAGACTCTGGGAAAACAACAATAACTCAAAACTGAGCAACGACCCTGTCTAGACTCAAGTAAATATATTGTCACCCCATTTTATGAATAGATAATAGAGTACTTGTTAGAAGCATGTGATAGACACATCGGTCTAAAATCTCTCCAGAACTGGAAAATGTAGAAATAGCCATCATTAGTCTTCTGAGGAGTTCCGTGGAATGAAGAGAAAAGTGGAAAGAGAGAAAGAAAGGGGAAAGAATAACAAAACAGGAATATGAATTTCGAAGAGGAGTTGGAAAATACAAAATACAAAAAAAAAAAATATAGCTGTTAGTTTTCTAAAACTTTATTGATAGAGCATATGATACACAGTAGGGCCATACACCGACTCTCCAGTAAATTTAAATGAGTATTTGCTGTTGAAATTCTGGTCTAGTCACTTATCAGCTGGATGATAAGAAAGGTATTTAACATCTCTTTACTAAATACCTTGTCTATGACAGGCCACAACATCATGATGATAAAAGCAGCAAACTTGAGTGTGTGGTTCTGTATTCATAGAAAAAGTTTACACTCATGGAGATTGATGGTATTTCAATAAATTTTTAAAATACATAAAAGTATCATTTAGGAAAAAATAAGATACTTATTGTCATATGCATCTTGGGAAATAAGCATAAAACAAGTATATACAATGACATAATTTCAGGGAATAATCACTGTTACTGTCCTCCCTTTGTTCATCGATTTTGTTGAGCAGGCCCAGTAACATCTCCATTGTGAGACTTTGTTGTTACTGTGTTTAGCATATCGAATATGTCACAGGTAGCTTGCCAGGATTTGCCCTGCAGGCAAGATACTCTCGGTAGCTTGCTGAGCTCTCTGAGAGGGGTGGAGGAATCGAACTCAGGTCAGCAATGTTGGCTGCATGCAAGGTAAATGCCCTACCCGCTGTGCTATATAACATTTGTAAAGAAACACAAAGCTGAAATAGATTTTCCAGGAGGTACAGAGAGGTAAATCAATTTTTTAAATAATTGCTTTAGGTAATATTCCTCTGAAGTATAAGATACATTGTAAAAGAATAGAAGTGGGAATTTGTTTCAAGATATTTTTGGAGGTGTAAGAAATCCCTGAAAGGTATTTTATTATTCTGAAATTCTGAGTCATAAGAACAGTGACTTACTCTCGACTTTAATTTGTATGTTTGTTCTAATAGGGTCAGTGTTTGGGGCCATGCACAGCATTACTTAGAGCTTTCTTCTAGTTCTGAGCTCAGGGTTTATTACCAGTTGTGCCTGTGGGATCACATGTAGTGGTAGATTCATTAGATTTGGGTTTGAACCAGCCACATGCAAGGCAAGTACTTTAACCACAGTTTCTCTCTCTCTCTCTCTCTCTCTCTCTCTCTCTCTCTTTTTCTCCTCTTTCTCTCCTCTCTCTCCTCTCTCTCCTCTCTCTCTCTCTCTGTGTCTCTCTCTCCTTTCTCTCTCTTTCCCCCTATCACTCTCTCTTTGGTCCTCAACACTGACTTTATACTCTCATTTTCAACTCACCTCCACTAACTGAATTAATTCAGCAGATTTCCAAGAAAAACTAGGTGTTTATAGACGGAATAAAATATACAAATGCCCCTATACATTTTATTAAATACTTTCAACTACTCTTTTGGAAGTTGCTTTGCAAATACCTCCAACCCTATTTCCATATCAAATTCAAAAACTGCTTTCCTCACATCTTATTTTATTTTTTTTTTCATGGTCACATTTGGCAGTACTCAGGGGTTATCCCTGGTTCTGAATTCATGAATCACTCCTAGGAAGCTTGGGGGGCCATATGGAATTCCAGGGATCAAATCAGATTTGACCACATGCAAGGCAAGTGTCCTATGCTGTATTATCTATCTGCCCTGTTTTCTTTTCCGAATATAAATCAGAGATGGTTGACTAGGGTTAAATTGTATTCTGTATACTTTTTTTTTAAATTTCAGAAAAGAATCAGTTCAAAGATATGCACATTCAAGTCTGAAATCAAGCCTTTGTCAGATGGGTGCTTAGCAAATATTTCTTTAAAGTTTGGGTTTTTTAAATATAAGTATTCATATACATATCATTTGCTGTGAAGAAGTTTTTAATTTCATGTAGTTCCATTTGCACATATTTTCTTTTATTTGCTTAGCCGATAGTGTTGAATAATTGATGATTTGATATGTCTAGATTCAATGCCATGAAAATTTCTTTCTATGTTTTTCTAATATAATTTATGGATTGAGGTTTAATAGCAAAATCTTTTATATACTTTTAATGCCCTGTTGTGAAAGGTGTTAATCAGCAGTCTATTTGTTTTTGTTTTTGTTATTTTTTACATAATTGACCAGTTTTATCCACACCATTTTTTTGTAGGAGTACTGCTATTTATTCAGCCACTGATTAGCTGATTGAATTGTGCATAAAATCCACCTTACTTTTTTTTCCCATTTTTTATAATTTTATTTATTGAATCACCATGAGAGCAGTTACAAAGCTTTTGGGTCTAAGTCACAGTCATACAATGAAACACCCATACCTTCACCAGTGCACATTCTCCACCACCAAAAATCCCAGTATACCCTCATCCCACACCCTCCCCCTGCCTGTGGGGCAGATGATTTCTACATTACTCTCTCTCTACTTTGATCACATTCACTATTTCGACACCAGGCCCACCATTATTTGAGATTTTACCCCAACACTCAGATCTGCTGAAAAGGCAACAATAGACAATTTGTGTTCTATTGCTGGTTATGAATAACATATGATGTCGTGTGGCTGCAGTAGGGCCATGTGGTTTTGAAATTCCGAAATTTTAACACTTAAATCTGGAGGGATTTCTGCCAAAAGCCACTGAGTTTAGAGATCTGCTCCTGAGTCTCTGGGATCATGGCCGTTGAGCAGCTTGATGAGGAGCCAGAGAGGCCGTTTGAGGGCGATGACTTGGAGTCTCGTTGGGGTAGGGAGGACAGGCCCAGCTCCCCCCACCCCCCATCCCATGAGGCCCAACAAGTTTCGTCACTGCGGGCCCAAGCCTGACTGTCCAATGGCCTCTGGAGGATGACAGCTACCAAATCGCCAAGAGGGAGCAGGCGGAGGGACAACACCCTTTCCTCCCTGCGGTGGCCCGGCGACAGTAACATACTGTGGAGTCCGGATGCATTTCTGTCAAAAGTCACTGGGTTTTGAGATTTCTTTCTGAGTCTCTGGGATCATGGTCGTTAAATAGCTTGATCAGGAGCCAGAGAGGCCATTCGTGGGCGATGACTTGGGGTCTCGTTGGGGTGGGGAGGACAAGTCCGGCTCCACCCCCATCCCGTGAGGCCCTGTGTGTCTCGTCACTGGGGGCCCAAATGTGACTATCCAGTGGCTTCAGACGGATGGCGGCCACTGGGCCGCCAGGGGGAACAGGCCAAGGCACGAACCTATTCCCACCTGGGTTGGCCCAGCATCGTAGCCTACTGCAGAGACCAGACGCATTTCTACCTAAAGCCACTGGGTTCTGAGATTCGTTTCTGAGTCTCTGGGATCATGTACACTAAGCAGGTCAATCAGGAACCAAGGAGGCCTTGCCTCCAATTATATAGCTGAGCCACAGGTGGTTTGTGGGTGTGTTTCCCACATACCTAACTTTTGGCCGTTTACTTTCTTGGTAAACTTTGGGTAAACTTTCTTGGGTAAACTTTGCCCCAAGTTTTTGGGGTCTGGCCAAAGGCACAGCAGCAATTTTGGGGTATCTGGAAGTCTGAAGGTGCCATGAGGCTACTGATGCACTCGCCTCACAGGTACAGATTGACCTGCTGGCAGCACCATACCCCTGATCCACACCATTTTTTAAGGAAGCTTTCCTCCCTCAATTGAATGCTCTTAACTCCTTTGTTAAACATTAACAGACTGCATACCTAAGGATCTGTCTCTGGTTTCTTAATTCTAACCTATTTGTCTATGAGTCTGTCTTTATCCAAGTACCACACTGTTCTGATTATTCTAGATTTACAATATAATTAAAAATTTTAGAACAATATGTCTCCTATCTTTCAATTTTCTATAATTACTTGGGCTACTTGGAGAATTTTGTTATTTCATATAAATTTCAACAGTGTTTTGTTTCTGTGTTTTCAAAATGCTATGGGCATTTTTATGGGTAGAGAACTGAATCTACATAATGGTATGACTTGGATTGTTCTTTTACCAATCTTATTATTTTTCATCCATAAACGGGATATCTATTTTTATTTCCTTGTGTTGTCTCTCATTTCTTTAGCAATAATTTACAGTTTATTTCTACATTTGGCTGGGGTGAGTTTATCTCACACCCAGTCATGCTCAGGGTTTACTACTGTTTCTGTACTCAGGAGTCACTCCTGCTGATTTGTGGGACTATATGAAGTGCTGAAGATTGAATCCAGATGCCTGTTCAAGGCAAGTACCCTACCTTCACTACTATTTCTCTAGCCCCTATTCATAGTTTCCTTCCTATAAGTCTTTCACCTCTTTTGTTAAGTTTGGTTCTCAGGTACCTGTTTTTTGAGATGCAATTACATATAGGATGGCTTTTTCAATGCCTCTCTTTCTTCTATTTCTATTTTTCTACTTCTAGAAAAGTTACTTGCCAGTCTTTCCGAGAGGTAAACAGCAAACAGCACCCGGCCCAGACAAGGTCAGACCTGAACACCTGAAGAACCTGCCGTCAGTACTCATCAATACACTGGCTCGGCTCTTCACTCGCTACCTGTCTGAATGCAAGGTTCCATCTCAATGGAAAACCAGCAGGACCGTACTACTGTTCAAGAAGGGAGACATCCATGACATTGGCAACTATCGCCCGATCTGCCTATTGTCTGTCATCTACAAGTTGTTCACTCGAGTCATCCTGAATAGGATTGGCAGAACACTAGATGAAGGACAACCATGTGAGCAAGCAGGGTTCCGCAAAGGATTCAGCACCATCGACCATATCCACACGATAACCAAACTCATTGAGGTTTCTCGGGAGTTCAAGATGCCGCTCTGCTTAACGTTCATTGATTTAAAGAAGGCCTTTGATTCTGTTGAGACGGAAGCGGTCATTGAAGCCCTAGACAATCAGGGCATTCAAGCCCAATACATCAGGATCCTCCGTGAGCTGTATTGTGGATTCACTACCAGGATCTCACCATTCTACAAAGAAGTGATCGTTGATGTCAAGAGAGGGGTGCGGCAGGGTGATACCATTTCACCAAAACTCTTCAGTGCCACCCTCGAGAACATCATGCGACGACTAGAATGGGAAGAAATGGGAGTGAAGATAGATGGTCGGCAACTAAACCACCTCCGCTTTGCTGATGACATTGTTTTAATAACACCAAACATCAGCCAAGCGGCACAAATGCTGGCCGACTTTGACCGTGAGTGTGGAAAGGTAGGACTACAGCTGAATCTTACGAAGACAATGTTTATGAGAAACAGCCTTGTTCCTGATGCCCCATTCGCTCTCAATGGAACGACCATCTCCGAATGCAACAGCTATGTGTACCTAGGTCGAGAGGTCAACATGACAAATGACCTGGCACCCGAGCTGCGCAGGAGGAAGAGAGCGGCTTGGAATGCCTTCAAGAACGTCGAAGAAATAACTAAGAGAACGAAGAACCTCCGGCTCCGGGCACATCTCTTTGATTCCACTGTTCTTCCTGCATTAACATATGCCTCAGAGACCTGGGCCCTACGCAAACAAGATGAGAACGCCATTCAGGTCTCCCAAAGAAGAATAGAAAGAGCTATGCTTGGAATATCACGTTTCACTCAAATGAGAGAACGAATCCGGAGTTCTGACATCCGTCGACGATCAAGGATCAGGGACGCTGTCTCATTTGCCAAGGTGTCGAAAATCAGATGGGCTGGTCACGTAATGAGATTTAAAGACGACCGTTGGACTAGAGCTGTTACTGATTGGATTCCACGGGATGTCAAGAGACCGCGTGGCCGCCCACCTACCAGATGGTCAGACTTCTTTGTCAAGGTCATGAACGATCGGTTTGAGGCCCTCCATGTTCCCGGAGCGAAGAGATGCCATTGGGCTACACTAGCACGCGACAGGGACAAATGGAGACGTTACTGGCGCCCGCTCGAGCAAATCGACGACTAACGGGAAGTTAAGTGATTAAGTGATTAAGAAAAGTTACTAAATGAAATATTTAAATGTGAAATAAGGGCAAATTATTTTTGAAGGGCCAATTTAAGAAGAATTCTAATACACTTGCAAGTAACTGTTACATCATTTATAAGTAATTAGAGACCATATTTTGGGGGGATACTATTTTATTAATGGCTATATTTCTGGAAAAAAATTGTAGTTTTTGAAGTACTGGCTGAGGAAGAGTTTTGCCTTAAACTATTCCTGCTCATCCTAAACAGTGAGAAAATATTTTTTATTATAATCTAAAAGGTGATATTTTAAACATACAATACAAATGTTATGCCCATTAAGAGTTCTCATTTTACATTTATTTGCATTTTTATAAAAAAATAATGTGCAAAGCACTTGTTTAGTATAAAATTTTTGTGTCAAATTATATTTGGCATATATAAAATTTGTCTGTGATGTGTTTAGTAATAATAGTATAACCAGAAAATTTACAAAAAGGTATTCATTCTTTCAGGCTGAACACTTGTAGCACTTAATTTTAAGGGAAATATGTTTGATAGGAAAAACAAAAACAATCAAACAAAATTCATGATATTTATCTAGTATATCCTAAAAAGTACAACTTAGATTGTTTTTTTCTAAATCTATTTCCTTAAGTAGAATATATTACTAAGTTAACAGAATTAACTGTATGTCTTTATCAACTTTGTCATAACAAAAATCATATATTGAATGATTCAGACAAAAGTAATGCATGTTTTCTCATAGTTCAAAAAGAAACAACTCCAAAATCAAGGTCCAAAATCATTCCTTTCTTGATCAGTCTTTACTTCTTTATTATAGACAATATTGTTGACTTCTAGATGTTCTTACTCTGGAAGATAACAGAGTTCTGTTGTACTTTTTAAAAGGGCACTAACCCACCAGATAAGGTTTCCCATAGTTATGACCATATTAATCACTTCACAGTCATTGTGTCCAAATAAGAGACATATTAAAGATTGTAATTTCAGTGTATAAATTTAAGGTATATGGAAGCAGAGAAATAATTTAATAACACTGCAAAATCTAAAAATTTCTTTTAAACATAGTTTTTGTTCAAAATGTTCTCTTATTTTTTAGGCATATGTATGATTTTTAATTTCAGAAATAACTAATAATATTTATTGTCATTTTAAGTTTTAGTGTTTTTTCTTGTAAATTGACAAAGAAAGAAGAAAAACCTTTTTTTATTTTTGCATTGGTTCTTAACTGTTCTTTAAAATGAACAAAGATGTGTATAAATCTGTGTATACACACATATGAATGAAATAAAATATTAGATTTTTGTTTATCTGAGAATTCATATCCCTGCTAGGCCACTTGGTCTAAAAGTATGCTTTCAGAAAAACATTTCTCAAAGAAATGCAACAATTATCAAAGTTTAATCATTATCCAGATAATGTATAGGCTATAGTAAATAACTTACACATTATTTTTCATATTTTTGTTTTCTGAAGGAGCTAAAATGTACTTAGAGACCTAATGTCAAACAGAAAACTTCAATCAGTTGTTTCCTCAAAAACAGGTCTTTCTAAGTGTTTTAAATTAAAATATTTTCTTGTAATTAATATAGCTAAAAATAATCCATCTCTGTTCTGAACAGGTACCCCATGTATTCTCCTACGTAAAGTAAAAGCAAACCAAAAGTTTGAGAATCCTTGCCTTTTATTATACGAATATGGAAAATCAAATCTTGCAATCAGCTTAACTGAAATCATAACAAAATGTGGCATACGTGATCTCTGCCAAATGTTTTATATTTCTAAATATTAGTGAGAAAATGTCCCAGTTACCCCAATAACATAACAGAGAATTCTCTATAAGCTAGTATCACTAACCATGAGGACTTATTAGAACCAAAAACTTTCCATCTTCACTGTCTTAGGTGTGTCTCAATATAACCTATCAGAAATCAAGCTGTTTCAAAGGTAACCTCATTTCATTTTTTTAAAGTTAGTGAAATGCAGGAAATTTTATCGAAAATAAAACACAATGAGGTCAGTCAATACTCAAACCCGTGACTTGGCTTTCTCCATGTATGACCCTCATCATCCTCTAGGACCCTAGGACGCTCAATATCCATGAGCCTCTTCCTCTTTTTCCCCAATGCTGTGCCCAGTTTTCTTCCTCCCCCAGACTGTACCCCTCCCCACACACACCAGGTAGCCAAAAGGGACATGGCCTCTTCAGAAGTGGGCATGGCCTAATTTTGGGCCGACATCCCCTTATGCAGCCACAGATAGTTTACTCACGCCCAGTAATCTCATGTAACATCTCAGTCTCCATAGTTTTACACCAACATGGAGAAACAACGCAAATCCCCACCACGAGGGAAGGACGATGAAGAGTCTAGAAGCCTCAGTAGGTGCTCAGTAGGTCACCCAAGGGACCTCTCTGAGAAAGAATTCAGATATGAAGTAATGAAGATGTTCAATGAACTCAATGAAACAGTGAGACAGATATTCAGTAATATAAAGGAGGACATGAAAGAAACAATCGAGAAATTATGGGAAGAAATGAGAGCAGAAATTGGAAAGCTATGCACAGAAACGTCACAAATAAAAGACTCAATAGATGAAATAAAAAAACTCAGTCAGTGCACTCAACAGTAGAATGGCCACAACTGAAAACAGAATCAGTGATCTGGAAGATCAGCCGTACCAAGCCTACAGGCAACAACAAACAATGACAAGAGACCTCAAAATAGCTCCAGAGCAAATCAGGGTCCTAGGAAATGATACCAAGAGGAACAACACAAGAATAATTGGATTAACAAAAGGTCAGGAAAACAGTCCCATTGAAAAAGCTACAGTTAAACAAATCATTGCTGAAATGATCCCAGAGCTAGAAAATGCAGCCATTCAGATTCAAGGAGCCCGAAGGGTGCCAGCTAAAAGAGACCCTAACAAAAAAACTCCAAGACATATCACAGTTAGAATAATGGATGCTATGGATAGAGACAAAATGCTGCCAGCAGAAAGGTCAAAGAAGGAAACCGCATACAAAGGAGCACCCCTTAGATTCACAGCAGACCTATCAGAGGAAACGTTCCAAGCCTGAAAGCAATGGTGGGATAAAGTAAAAAAAAAACTCACTGAAATGAACGCTTCACCAAAAATACTCTATCTGGCTAAACTCTCACTCAAACTTGAAGGAACAGTACACTATTTTATGGATAAACAGCAGCTCAGGAACTTCATAAACTCAAAACTAAACCTAAAACGAGGGCTAAAGGGGCTATTATAAGACAAGAAAAACCCTAGAAGCACAACAGACCTTTATACAAACATGACACAAAACCACATAACAATACTCTCGTTCAACATCAATGGTCTAAATTCACCAATTAAGAGACACAGAGTGGCAAAACGGATTCAGAGACAGAACCCAACATTTTGCTGTCTACAAGAAACTCATCTGAACTGTCAGAGCAAACATAGACTCAAAGTTAAAGGATGGAAAACAATCCGGAAAGGAAACAGCTCCCTCAAAAAAGCTGGCACGGCCATACTAATATCAGACAATATAAGTTTCAGATTGAAAAAAATTAAAAGGGACAGAGAAGGCCATTTTCTAATCATTAAGGGATACATACAACAGGAAAAAATCACACACTTAAATGTATAGGCATCTAATGAGGGGTCAGCTAAATATTTAAAACAAATGCTAACAGATTTTATGGAGGACATTGTTAGCAACACAAGAGTAGCTGGAGACATCAATATCACCTTATCACCTCTGGATAGATCAACAAGAACAGAACTCAGCAAAGAAACATTGGCTTTGTAGGAAGAAATAGAAGAGAGAGGACTTATAGAGATATACAGGGATTTACACCCCCAAAAGAAAGAATACACATTCTTCTCCAGTGCACATGGAACATTTTCCAAAATAGACTATGTGCTAGGCCACAAAACATATCTCAATAGAATCAGGAAGATAGAAATAGTATCAACAGCCTTTTCAGACCATGATGCACTGAAGATAGAAGTTAATCACACACAGAGACGGAGAACCAAATCAAACATCTGGAAATTAAACAACTCAATGTTGAACAACGAAAGAAGTCAAGGACGAAATCAAAAGACACCTGGAAACAAATGAGAATAGAGACACGAGCTACCAGAACGTATAGGATGCAGCTAAGGCCATGTTAAGGGGAAAATTTATAGCTCTGCAAGTGTTTCTCAGGAAAGAAGAAAGGGCCCACATAAACAACTTGACTTCACAGCTCAAGATCTTGGAAAAGGAGCAACAAAAGGAACCCAAACCAGGCAGAAGGAAAGAGATAAAAAACATAGAGCAGAAATGAATGTCATGGAAACCAAAAAAAAAAAATTCAGAAGATCAATGAAACCAAGAGCTGGTTCTTCGAGAAAATAAGTAAGATAGATAAACTACTAGCAAGACTCACAAAAAAAAAAGAGAGAGAGAGAACCCTAATAAACTGAATCAGAAATGAGAAAAGGCATATCACAACAGAAACCAAAGATACTCAAAAGATCATTAGAGACTACTTTGGAAGTCTGTATGCCCTGAAACAAGAGAACCTAGAAGAAATGGATAAATTCCTGGATTCCTATATCTTCCGAGGCTGAATGAATAAGATCTAGAGTACCTGAATAGTCTTAACATCAAGGAAATTGAAACTGTAATCAAAAGTCTTCCCCCCAAAAAAAGCTCAGGTCCAGATGGAATCACTAGCAAATTTTTTCAAATATTTAAAGAGGACCTATTCCAGCTCTTCTCAAGCTTTTCAGGAAATTGAAGAAACAGAAACTCTCCCAAACAGTTTCTATGAAGCCCATATCTCTCCAATACCAAAAGGAAACAAAGACACCACAAGAAAAGAAAACTACAGGCTGCTATCACTGATGAACACGGATATGAAGATTCTCAACAAAATACTGTCAAGGAGAATTCAACAACTCATCAAAAATATCATACACCATGATCAAAGGGGATTCATCCCGGGGATGCATGGTTTAACATTCAGAAATCAATCAACATGATGCATCATATAAACACAAGAAAAGATAAAAACTATATGATCATACCAACAAATGCAGAGAAAGCATTTGACAAGATCCAGCACCTGTTTATGTTGAAAACCCTCTCTAAAATGGGTATAGAGTGGACTTTCCTCAAAATAGTTTAAAGCCATCTACCACAAACCTATTGCAAGTATCATCCTCAATGGGGAAACACTGAGAGACTTCCCCCTAAGATCAGAGACGAGACAAGGAAGCCCACTTTCTCTACTTCTGTTCAATATAGTACTGGGAGTGCTTGTAACAGAGGTTAGGCAAAAAAAAAGATATTAATAGCATTCAGGTAGGAAAGGAAGAAATCAAGCTTTCACTATTCACAGATGATATGATACTATACATAGAGAACCCTAAAACCTCTAGAAACAATAGACTTGTATAGTAAAGTTGCAGGCTATAGATACGATACCCAAAAATCCATGGCTTTCCAATATGCAAATAGTGAGAGAGAAGAACTTGACATGAAAAATACAATCTCGTTCACAATTGTGCCCCATAAAATCAAGTCCTAGAAATCACCTTAACTAAGGAAGTAAAATCCCTATTCAAAGAAAACTACAAAACACTGCTCAGGAATTAAAAGTTGACATGAGAAAATGGAAAGATATCACCTGCTCATGGATTGAGAGAATTAACATTGTCAAAATGGCAATACTTCCCAAAGCACTGTACAAATTCAATGCAATCCCTATAACAATAGCCATGTCATTCTTCAAAGAAATGGAGCAAACACTCCTGAAATTCATAAGGAACAAAAGCCCCCATGGATAGCTAAAGCAATTCTTGGGAAAAAGAAAATGGGAGGAATCAACATTCATAAGCTTCAAACTTACTACAAAGCAATAATAATTAAAACAGCATGGTAGTGGAACCAAGGCAGAGCTGTAGACCAATGGAACTGTGTTGAATATACTGACATTTGCCCCCAAACATATGATCATCTATTCTTTGATAAGGGAGCAAGAAATGTGAAGTGGAGTAAGGAAGGCCTTTTTCACAAATTGTGCTGGCAAAACTGGACAGCTACATGCAAAAAAAGGACTCAGATCTCTGCCTAACACCATGTAAAAAGTATGATCAAAATGGATTAAAGACCTTAACATCAGTCTGGAATTCATAACGTATATTGAAGTCAAGGTTGGCAAAACCATTCACGGCATTGAAGCTAACAACATATTCAAAGATGACATGCCACTGGCTTAACAATTGAAAAGAGAGACAGGCAAATGGGACTCTCTTAAATTAAGAAGCTTCTGCACCTCAAAAGAAACAGTGACCAAAATACAAAGACAGTCTACAGAATAGAAAAGGATATTCGCCGAATACACATCCAACAACAGGTTGATATCAAGGATATACAAAGTACTGGTTGAATTCCACAAGAAGAAAACATCCAACCCCATAAAAAACTGGGGCGACAAAATGAACAGAAACTTTCTCAAAGAAGAAATCCGAATAGCTAAAAGGCACATGAGAAAATGTACTGCTCATAATAGCTAAAATCTGGAAAAAACCCAAGTGTCCTAGAACAGGTGACTGGTTAAAGAAACTTTGGTACAGTTACACAATGGAGTATTATGTAGCTCTTAGAAAAGATGAAGTCATGAAATTTACATACAAGTGGTACTACATGGAAAGTATCATGCTAAATGTAATGAGTCAGAAAGAGAGGGACAGACATCGAAAGACTGCATTCATCTGGGGAATATAAAGTAACGAAATAGGAGACTAACACCCAAGAATATCCCAGATAAGTACGAGGAGGTTCACTCCATGGCTTGGAGGCCAGTCGTACATGCTAGGGGAAAAGGCAGCTCAGATAGAGAAAGGAGCAGCAAGTAAAGGGTATTGGGAGTATACTCGGAGGATGGGAGATGCATGCTGAAAGCAGACTATAGACCAAACATGATTGCCACTCAATGCCTATTTTGTAAACCACAGCACCCCAAAAGAGAAAGAGAACAAAAGGGAATGCTCTGCCCTAGATGCCGGGTGGCAAGAGGGGAGAGGTGGGGGGGATACTGGGATCATTGGTGGTGGAGAATGGGCACTAGTGGAGGGATGGGTATTCGATAATTGTATAACTGAAACCCAAGCACAAAAATTTGTAAGTCTACAACTGTATCTCATGATGTTTCACTAATAAAAATTTTAAAAAAAGAAAAAAGAAAAGAAAACACAAGCTGGCAGTCTTGTAAGACAACATCCAGTCAGCATTCTCTTTTATTCATGTATTTATTTATACCAAATTTAACACTGTAAGCAGTTCGCACACTGAAGGAGGAGAAAAATCAAACTAGAAGAGCAGACAACTGAAAATATATCATAATAACATTTAAGAACAAATAGGTGACAACAGTGGTGTGATTCATGATTGAAGCATTTTCCCATTGAACAATTTTGCTACATGTGTTTTTCCTCTGTAAGCAACCTTTTGATTCTCTGTCCCTGTTTGACTGTATTGTGTTGTAAGCTGATCTCCTCAGCTTTTGCATTTGTTTTCTCTTATTCCTGCAGAGATGGCATGCTTGTATGATTTATGAAGAGTTTTCCTGCTTGCTGGTATTCTTTCTGATCTTTCTTTAGGTATTGTCACTATTAAATCCACTATTTTATTCCTCTTGCAATATGTTATTTTTATTATTTTATTCCTCTTATTTAAAAAATTAATGTGCTGCTAATACTTTGCTCTGTTTTTTTTCTGACAAATACATACTTTGTCTAATGCTAGACTTGCCTTATCTTTTATAATATTCAAATGTAAGTAATTTGGTTTTAATGTTTTTTTTTTGTATTAGAATTTTCTTTTTTTATTTTTTTGATTTGGGACTCCGAATCTCATACTCACCTGGTTGTGCTCAGTGCTTACTCAGGCTCTCTTCTCTGGAGATACTCCTAGGGGGTGATTGGGGGGATCACGTGCATTTCAGCTTATCCAAGCTGGGTCCATTCCATGAAAGACCTTCTCCCTATACTATCTCTCCAGCCCATCTGGTAATAAATTTAAAGCTAGTCACCTTTTTTTTTGTAAGATATAATGGTTTTGGGGCATGGGTTTCTAAATCTCTAAAGTCAGTGAAAAGACTGAATATAGGAATAAGCTGTAACAAAAATAGTTTCAAAACATTTGAAAGCTTAGATTGAAGTCATTATATTTTTTTCGCAATGTGTTAACCATTTTTTTGTTTAGTTTTGATTTTTTGGCCACATCACTGGTATATAGCTGTCCCTGGAATCAGAGATTACTCTGGGCAGTGCTCACACCAGCGATCCACACTAGGTCAGCTACATTTAAAGGACGTACCCTACCTGCTGTAGTACCTCTTAATCTTGCATATTATCAAATTTAAATTGTCTCTCAAATAATTAAAAAACAAAATTTCAATATTGTTTACATTCTATCTCTTATATGAATACATTGCTTATTTTGTATCTAAGCTGAGATATGTAAAATTTAAAATGGCATGCAAATTACAGGCAATGTCTAAGATTATCGTAAACAAGTTTTGTGGTTTAATGATAATACATCAAAACTACCATCTTCATATTATGCTCAGATGTCATACCTGGCAGTGCTCAGTGACCATAGAAAATGCCAGGATTTGAAATAGGGACATGGTGGAAGCCTCACATTAGGCAAACATCTTAATCTTGGTATTATCTGTCTGACCTCATCTTAAAAAATTAAAGCATAAAATATTTAATCTATTATGGGATGATGCTACTATTTGTTCACACTGTTGCATTGTTCTCCCGTTGTTCATTGATTTGCTCAAGTGGGCACCGGTAACATCTCCTTAGTGAGACTTGTTGTTGCTGTTTTTGGCATATCAAATACTCCACAGGTAGCTTGCCAGGCTCTGTCATGGGGGCGGGATACTCTTGGTAGCTTGCCAGGCTCTCTGAGAGGGACAGAGGAATTGAATCCGAGTCAGCCACGTGTAAGGCAAATACCCTACCCACTGTGATATTGCCCCAGCCACTATTTTTTAAGGTAAATAAGTTGTTACTGACATTTTTAAGGTAAATAAGTTGTTACTGACATTAATATTGATAGTTTGTTTTTTAATTACTCAACTCACTGAGTAAATTTACTCCTATGAGAAATTATTTTTTTTTGAGGACATATATTTCCTTTGGGGCTGGAGCAATAGCACTGAGGTAGGGCGTTTGCCTTACAAGCGGCCAACATGGCCGACCTGAGTTCAATTCCTCCACCCCTCTCGGAGAGCCTGGCAAGCTACCAAGAGTATCCTGCCCACACGGCAGGGCCTGGCAAGGTACCCGTGACGTATTCGATATGCCAAACACAGTAACAACAAGTCTCATGATGGAGACATTACTGGGACCGCTCGAGCAAATCGATGAACAACGGGAGGACCGTGACCATATTTCCTTTGAACTTCTTAGTGAATATTAAGTTTTAATAGGAATGACTCAGTCTTACTGTGTTATGCAATAAAAAGAGTACAGATAACAGAAAAAAATCCTGAAGTATATCCTATGCATGAGTTACTTTATGGCAAGGTACATTACCAAATTTATTTTCAGCTTTTTAAAAATAAAATTATGAAACATTTTGACATGTTTTTGAGTGTTAAGATACACACATAGATTGAGTATTGCTGTGTTTTCCTTGGAAACTTTCTGGGCATTTTTACCTTACACATTGGCTTTAATGGGTAGTGTCATTGATTTTTCTTATAGAGTTGATTACTATGACACATATATGCACACCAGGTATTACAATATACTGTGAACATTTTAAAATAAATTTTCTGAATACAATTAATAAAATGACAAAATGTAGCTTAAAGTTTTGAGACAAGGCCTGGAGCAATAGCACAGTGGGTTGGGCGTTTGCCTTGCACACAGCTCACCCAGGTTCGATTTCCAGCATCCCATATGGTCCCCTGAGCAACACCAGGAGTAATTTCTGAGTGCAGAGTCAGGAGTAACACCTGTGCATCGCTGGGTGAGGCAAAAAAAAAAAAAACAGTTTTGAGACACATTATAATAAACTGAATTTGAATTCAGAGAGCGGGGAGAAAGGGCTGCAAAATTCAAAAAGAGAACTCCCAGAACGACCACCAACTGGGAACTCTTTGGCACTATTGCGGCAACATGGGAAGATGCCATTGTTGACAACATTGACGAGGAATACGATCGACTGGTTCAGCACCTCCATGAATGTGCGAGGAACATCAAGAGAGAGATAGCCACAAAAAATTGCCTATCTTCGAAAACTCTTGAGCTAATTCGCCAGTGTGGTTTGGCGCATGCCGCAGGCAACCGCAAGCTAACGTCCGAGCTCGCAAAGCAGTGCAGAGATGTGATCAAGGAAGACCTCAAAGAGAGAAGAGCAGAAGTACTGGTAGATGCGGCAGAAGCCGGGAAAAGTATTCGTAACGCCTGCCTGTCCTTCGCCAACTACAAGACCAAGATGACTGCCCTCCGACGTCCTTATGGTTCCATCACATCCTCCAGAATGGCAATGGAGAAGATTATCCATGACTTCTACTCAAATCTCTACGATAGCCATGTCCACTTGCCGACATACCAAATTCCACAGGATGGATATGTCGTTCCCAATGTTCTCCCTTCTGAAATCCGACACGCCATTTCGTTGGTAAAGAAACAAACAGCACCCGGCCCAGACAAGGTCAGACCTAACACCTGAAGAATCTGCCATCCGTACTCATCAATACACTGGCTCGGCTCTTCACTCGCTACCTGTCTAAATGCAAGATTCCGTCCCAATGGAAAACCAGCAGGACTGTACTACTGTTCAAGAAGGGAGACATCCATGACATTGGCAACTATCACCCGATCTGCCTATTGTCTGTCATCTACAAGTTGTTCACTCGAGTCATGCAAAATAGGATTGGCAGAACACTAGATGAAGGACAACCATGCGAGCAAGCCGGGTTGCTCAAAGGATTTCAGCACCATCGACCATATCCACACGATAACCAAGCTCATTGAGGTTTCGCGGGAGTTCAAGACGCCGCTCTGTTTAACGTTCATTGATTTAAAGAAGGCCTTTGATTCTGTTGAGACGGAAGCGGTCATTGAAGCCCTACCCAATCAGGGCATTCAAACCCAATACATCAGGATCCTCTGTGAGCTGTATTGCGGATTCACTACCAGGATCTCACCATTCTACAAAGAAGTGATTGTTGATGTCAAGAAAGGGGTGCGACAGGGTGATACCATTTCACCGAAACTCTTCAGTGCCACCCTCGAGAACATCATGCGACGACTGGAATGGGAAGGAATGGGAGTGAAGATAGATGGTCGGCAACTACATCACCTCCGCTTTGCTGATGACATTGTTTTAATAACACCAAACATCAGCCAAGCGGCACAAATGCTGGCCGACTTTGACCGTGAGTGTGGAAAGGTAGGACTACAGCTGAATCTTACAATGACAATGTTCATGAGAAACAGCCTCGTTCCTGATGCCCCATTCGCTCTCAACAGAACGATCATCTTCGAATGCAACAGCTATGTGTACCTAGGTCGAGAAGTCAACATGACAAATGACCTGGCACCCGAGCTGCGCAGGAGGAAGAGAGCGGCTTGGAACGCCTTCAAGAACGTCGAAGAAATAGCTAAGAGGACGAAGAACCTCCGGCTCCGGGCACATCTCTTTGATTCCACTGTTCTTCCTGCATTAACATATGCCTCAGAGACCTGGGCCCTATGCAAACAAGATGAGAACACTATTCAGGTCTCCCAAAGAAGAATAGAAAGAGCTATGCTTGGAATATCACGTTTCACTCAAATGAGAGAAAGAATCCGGAGTTCTGACATCCTTCGATGATCAAGAATCAGGGACGCTGTCTCGTTTGCCAAGGTGTCAAAAATAAGATGGGCTGGTCACGTAATGAGATTTAAAGATGACTGCTGGACTAGAGCTGTTACTAACTGGATTCCACGGGATGTCAAAAGACCTAGTGGCTGCCCACCTACCAGATGGTCAGACTTCTTCATCAAGATCATGAACGATCGGTTTGAGGCTCTTCATGTTCCCAGAGCGAACAGATGCCATTGGGCTACACTAGCACGCGACAGGGACAAATGGAGACGTTACTGGTGCCCGCTCGAGCAAATCTTTGACTAAGGGGAAGTTAAGTGATTAAGTGATTAAGTGAATTTGAATTATATCTCAATTTACTTAAAATAGTAGCACTGTCCTCCCATTGTTCATTGATTTGCTCAAGCGAGCCGAGTATTATCTCCCTTGTGAGATTTGTTGTCACTGTTTTTGGCATATTGAGTACTCCACAGGTAGCTTGCCAGCCTTTGCCGTGCGGGGAAGTTACTCTCAGTAGCTTGTAGGGCTCTCCGAGAGGGGCGGAGAAATCAAACTCAAGTTGGCCAAGTACAAGGCAAACGCACTATTTGCTCAGTTATCAGTAATTGCTTAACTTAATATATTTTAACTTCTAGGGGTTCTGTTTGTTTTTTATTAGTTTTGTTTTGGGGCCATACCCAGCTGTTCTCAGGTATTTGTCTGGTTCTGAGCTCAGGGCTCAGGGGACCCTCGTTATACTTCACACATATGTGATATGTAAGTGCTTCAACCCTTATTTTAACATTTTCTTGTTTGTTTGAGGGCCACATAGTTAGGGTTTACTCCTGACTCCACATTTAAGAATTACTCTATGTAGTGCTCAGGGAACCAAATGAGATGTAGGGAATTAAATCCATATGGGTTGCACAGAAGGCAAATGCTCCACCTATTGTGCTATTGCTCTATTTTTAAATGTTTTACCAGAACTCTTACCTTTAAAAAAGTATCTAAAGTTTTCTGAAAATGCATGCACAAATACAGATTTAATTCTGAAATATATTTTCAGTAAAATCACAAATATATTTAAAAACATTTGCCTATGCCTAATATTTATTTTATTTTGTAAATAACTTGTTTAAATATGAATAATTATTTTCTTGAATGGAAATACTTTACTAAATAAAATGGAAATAATTTTAGAAAAATAAGTTAAGGAGAACAAATTATTAAATATGTAATGGTAGAAATCTAAACAAATAGTAAATATACTGTTTTTTGTTTGTTTGTTTGTTTGTATTTTTTTGCTTTTTGGGTCACACCCGGCAATGCACAGGGGTTACGCCTGGTTCGTGCACTCAGGTATTACTTCTGGCGGTGCTCAGTGGACCATATGGGATGCTGGGAATTGAACCCGGATTGGCCGAGTGCAAGGCAAACACCCTACCCGCTGTGCTATCACTCCAGCCCCAAATATACTGTTTTGAATTGACATCACATCTACTTTTATAGAAAAAATCCTTTTCCTTGCTGAAAAAATTGCATTTTTCAGCAATTTCAGCTTACACTTTAAATTTCCACCATGAAACTATCCACAGGGGACATGGTGGGTTGTAGCGTGCTTCTGATACAGTTAAAGGGAAGAGTGAGACTTGCTGTTATTTTGGTTGTTGTTGTTGTTATTCGTTTGTTTGTTTAAGGAATGTGGATTTCCACATGTCACTGAGTGATTATTTTAACTGCAAAGTTGAGAATAGGTCATGTAAGCTTGGAAAGGTGTAAATGTGTTTAAAAAAGTTAACTTATCTCTTTTATCTTTTATATTGTATGTAAAAGTCATAGAGAATTTGAAGAACCATTTCAAAATTATCTTTTTTCTCAGCAATTCCTTCTTCCACAACCCACTATACTTAAATCTTCTTTATTATAGAAAAATAATTTTTAGCTTAAATATGCTTGTTTTAGGATTATATGAAATGTCTGGCTTCTAATTCTTTGGTTGCTCATTAAGATAATTTTGATGTATTTAGAAAACTGCTTCCAGGCTTTTCTTACAATTTTTCAACCAGGAAGTGAACACTACAGGTAATGGTAAACAATCTGAAGAAAGAATAAGTAAAAATTAATGAATACCTTTGTATGTATGTGCGCTGTGAAGAATAATTTTTTTACTGCATAGTTTTGTCACAGAACTTTCTTCTACTCAGCATATGCCTGAATAAGAAACAATTTCTAGTTTTTCATTGGACAGAAAAGAAAGACAAGGTAAAGATAATGTTTAAGACAAAAATCAGTCTCTTTTAATTCAATAAGGTAAACAACGATATGAAAATGAAATACTATCAAATATCAACCAACTCTGCAATCTCACACTTTGCCTATACAGGTGACACTTTGCCTAATCCAAGTCAGTTACAATCATAGATTTACAGTGGAGCATTGTTCCTTTTAAAAGTAAATAACTCACAGTGCATGCAATGTTACTAGATTTTTCTTACTTATGACCAAGTTGGACTTTCCTCCTGTAACACTCTTGAGAAAGAGGCAAGACTGGTGTGATGTAGCCAGTTTAGCATGGAGCAGCATTCATAAGTTCTCACTCAATTGAAACTCCTTGAAAAAACTTGATGATAGTTGAATTGTCATTCTCATCATAAATTTACAAAATCAGAATTTATGTCCTCATCCTTCACTGAATTATTAATTTCTAAATTCTGAACATAAAAGAAAATGTTTATCTCTGTATTTGAAAGAACTGTCACTTTTTTCTTTTTAAGTTTTCAATAAATTCATTCTTTAGGCAAGGTAAGGTTGATAAGGGCAAATTTGTTCATGATGTTTTAAAATAGAGAACCATTCATTATCTTGTTTGAAAATATTTAGCATGAAATTCAAGACATATTTCCCTAGAGTAAAACAAACAAAAAGATTTATTAAAATGCAAATAAAAAAGACGATTTTACTAACACTAAAATATTTTCAAATTGTTAGCACTGCGGGTTGGATGTTTGCCTTACACACTGCCTACTGGGCCAACCCGTGTTTGATTTCTCTGCCCCTCAGAAAGCCTGGCAAGCTACTGAGAATACCTCGCCCACATGGTAAAGCCTGGCAAGCTACATGTGATGTAGTTGATATGCCAAACACAGTAACAATAAGTCTCACAATGGAGATGTTACTGGGCCGCTTGAGCAAATTGATGAACAACAGGAAGACAGTGCTACAGTGAAAAAGATTTAAGGATTTTTACAATTATGTATCTGTACATCTTTGAGATTATTTAGGCTAAAACAGATATTTAAATAATAACTGAGATTTTATGAATTAAATAACTTAACTCAGCATTGTGCTTAAAGAATACTACAACCCTGGAACCCTAAATAACATTTATGTCCAAAGTATGATCTTGCAAGCACAAGGTGATAAATTTTAAGTAATGCTTTATATATCGGCTGAGCATTACCTGTTTCCTGGGTACCCCAGCACTACCACAGTCAGGATCAGTAAATGAAGAACTTACTGTATTATGTACTAATTCTTTCTTTCTTTTTTTTTTTGCAAATGTTGCCATGATTTATTGACTTATAGTTACCTAAGAATGGGTAAGGATGATTTGGGATTTCAGTAATACACTGGAGCATATAGGCGGAATGTGGTAGGGTCCTATACCTAGACACTTAATTTCAAGTGAATTTTAGAATGCCAGAACCATCTCAAGCCCGTGAAAGAGACATCAAACACCTATCAAGTGACAATTCAGGAGTTCCCCCATTACAATACCCTAGCATTAAAGTGGATCCCAGGTAAGGGCAGTTTGGGAAAACAAACAAAAACAATTTTAACATCAGTCATGAAGAAACATGTAAAAATATATACAACATCTTGTCTGGGGGAGTTCCATGCCTGTTCATTCTGAATGTGCAACAGTTTTCCTTCACTTTATGACACACAAACTCCGTTTTGTTGAATTATCCACAAACCAGTCCTCTTAATCTGTGTCCTTTTTCTTTCACTTTCTGGGTCAAGCTCCATATGTAGGATTGGTCTTTATTCCAATTTAAAGGGTGTAATTCTTTTTGCTTTACAATACTCTCTTTCCTCTCTCTCTTCTTCTCTCCTCTCTCTCTCCTCTTTATCTCCTCTCTCCTCTCTCACTCTCTCTTTCTCTCTCTCTCAACTAGTATTCACTTGTTTACTTCGAAATGTGCTGTTTTTCTCTTCCATCTCTCTACACTCCATGATTCCTAAATATTCTTCACTGTTTGTCTTCTTAGTTTTATTTGAGCAAGGATAACCAACGAGCCTGGAAAATCTGGGTCGAGTTTAGGAATTTGTGCAGGAGGAGGTGTTGTGGGCTTTGCCGAGAACTTACTCCATGGACTCCACAACAGTGTGGTCTTCGAGGGTCAAGTGGGATGTGATAGTAGCATCCTCTCTCTGGTGGGTACCTTCTCCTCAGGGTCACTCCATGAGTCCATAGGCACCAACTGGATTCATGTTCAGAGGCTGTCTTCACCCAAATGATCAGTGCTTTTACTGATTGGAGATCTGGTATCTGGAGCTTATATCATGACATTGAAACAGATACCCGATGAGATATCATGGAGTGGCAAACACAGGTAATTATCTGCCCTTGTATTTTCCTGAAAGATTTGTGTCTAGCATTTCATAAGGGGCCCCTTGCTGGCCCCGTGCAATGTTTGCGCCTTGTATAAGGAACCTGATAAACACTAGAAACCCCTTCACCTCAAAATTGAGTTTTAGCTATCCAGTATTCATAAGATTAAACATATATTGAAAATTGGCAATTAGTCTTAGGGAATTAGAAATGTTGGTGGATCAGTGTACTTTAGGAATCTGAAATTTGAAAGAGTTTTTCTGATTGTGATTTAAAGCTTAAAGCTGAATATTAAACATGTAGTTACCTAAGCACCCATGGCAAAGTCATCTAACTTGAAAGCTAACTTCACACATGCATACACACACACACACACACACACTCACAATCACAGTCACACACACACACACACATACATGCATACTCAGAGTCAGATTTATTTACCTATGAAATTCTCTTTTAGAAAGATTGAGAGCAGCCTTGATAAGCTGCTCGGATTGACCTTGTGTTTCCCTTTCTGCCCATTTTGAAGTTTAAATTCACAAAGAATCAGCACCTCTTAGCCCACATCATGATATCAGGAGTAGCAGCGCTGGGGCACAGTTCTCTGATCCCATCCCTTCTCTGGGTCTCTCTGCCTCACTGCAAAATTCATCTTGGGATCTTTGACCCTGAACACCTGTACCATTCAGCACACAGGAGTAGAATGCTTTTTTTTTCAAAGCTTCCTAATGATTACTGTTGACCTGCTTCTTGCTGTTAGAATAAAGAACTCAGGAGCAGCCCTGAAGCTGCAAAGCCTCCTGTGGTGCAATGCCTGGTGGGTGTGAAGCTACGGAGCAGGTGTGTGACTCAGGGTTTACTAGACTAGTGCTATGCTGAGCTTGACATAAAACAACAGGCACCAAGAGTTGCCCATTTGGGGGAAAGGGTTAAATATGGGGATGTGCACTTTAATGGTATCTAATCTTTACTAGAATACAAACCACCAAATGACTTTTCTCAACTCTTTTGGTCAAAAAATCTTTTTTTTTCTCACTAATAGAATGTGTGATGTAAAAATAGATCTGGGGGTGAGTGAGGTTGATTATACCTCTAATTTTAGACCCCAGGGGTAAAATGTGCTCTTTTAGGTTTACTGTGTTACATATAATTAATGCTGCTCATTCAGTCACTCCCTCTTCAATGTTACATATAATTATTCTTCGAATTCTTTGTTCTCTCTTTTTTATTTATGCATGATGCCCTTATTTTGAGATTTTTAATTTTTTTCTGCAGCCACTAAAGCCTCTGTCCCTGTGTATGGATGTTATTTAGCCTTGAGAATAGTTTCTGTCTTTAGCATTGAGAATAGTTTCTGTCTTTGTATTGTTTGTGTATTGTAAACAGAAAGTTTTACACAAGGCAGGAAAATTTGCTTGTTTTTGTGTATTTCTTTAGGTTATCATATTGAGAGTTCCTGGATCAAAAAGAAAAGGAAAAAAAAATACTGCAAAGTGAATTGTGTTACCCCAGACAATCCATAGCCTCAGGAATGAGAAGTAGATGTTTGCACTGTTACTCATAGTATAAAATTGAACAACCCAGTCACAAATACAACGAATTGGGTTTCCCAAAAAGTTATTTTGCATATTGTTTGGGAGAAGTCTTGCAATAAATACTATTTCCCTTGAGCCTGTAGTTTTAGAGAAACTGACAGCAGTTGCTAGAATTGTAAAATAGCAACAACAAAACCAAGAAGCCAATTAAGCAGCAAAAATAGAATGAAGTTCATTTTCAAGATCAATTGTTTTCTTTTAAAAGGATTCATGAATTAGGTTGGTTCCCAATTAGCAGATAGAGTTTTAGAAAGGCCTTGCTAAAAGTTACTTAAATTGAAAGGTTTCTGCAGTGTAAAAGGGTAGGCAAAGGTCATTAGCAAAAGAAAAAGAGATTTCTTGAGGAAATGCTATATTCCATTAAACAAATATAAGGGGTCTGTTGATGCAGATTATACTTTCACAAATATCAGGGAACACTTTCTTGATTAGCTAAAAGTTCTGGTTTTGGAGAAGCTGAAGATGTTCACTACTAAATTCTGGTCAGTACTAAATTTTGGTATTTCAGGCATGAATAATTTGCCAGGCATGAATGACTTTACATGAGGCCTGTTGATTTTTGTACTTTTTTTATAGTGCATAGAGACATATTCAAAACATTTCTTTGTTATTTTTGCATATGTATTTATATATATACATATATGTGTGTTTATATAATTAAACATAAGCACTTATGAATGCCAATCGATATGGAAAATAAAGAATATCAATTATGAAAAATATAATTAGGGAGTTTATCCTTTTTTTTTATTTCAGACTATCTTGATTGTGATCCAGGTGGATGGGATTTTTGCCTTTTAGATAACACTGTCAGGCAGGTAGGGCGTTTGTCTCACACACGGCTGCCCCTCTGACCCAGGTTCTCCCTCTCGGAGAGCCCAGCAAGCTACCAAGAGTGTCTCGCCCACAATGGCAAAGCCTGGTAAACTACCCATGATGTATTTGATATGCCAAGCACAGTAACAAGTCTCACTATAGAGACATTACTGGGGCGGCTCAAGCAAAATCGATGAAAAATGTGAGGATAGCACTATAGTGCAGTGCTACAGACAACATTGTTAACATTGAAATTAAAGTTTAGAGAACATGATTCTTGATTGTGTTGCAGTCAGATCCAGTCAGTCCTGGTATTGAGCTTTTGTGAAAGAATAAAACTTTAGAAGAAATTGTGCAATCTGAAAGTAGCCCAAAGGCCTTGAAGATCATATTCCATTGAGAAGCAAATCCGAGCCTTTGGGATGCAGAAGCTGAGACCCTACCCAGAGAAGGGCGGAGCCCTTAGCCAAAGAGCCACATGAAGTCTTAAGGACTGTAAAGAGTTTAAGGCTTTCCCTGTAACAACACCCACATTAACGTTTATGCAGAGAGCCCCAAGACAAGAAAATTTGAGAAATTCTATGCAAACTTTTCCCCAAATCCATTCATCCATTCTTTGCTTTTTCTTAGTCTGGGACGCCTACATTCTCTCTTGAACATGTCAGACCTGGAATGCAAAGCACGGAGGTTGGGACTGACTTTTATTTCCTTTTTTGCCTCTCTCCCTCCTGAGTCCTATGCTCTGTAAGAACACAGGTGGTGAGGATGTATTCCCATACATTACAGAACAATGGTGCAATGGGCTCAGCTTGAAGCCTGGATGCCTCCTGGGGCTGGTGGGACATTAGTGGTCAGGGCAGTGTAGATAGATGTTCTGAGCAGATTGTACCAGGCCTCAGGAAGTTTGAGGTAGCTCAGCAGAAAGATAAATACATGGTTTTCTGGAGGCTACCTCCTTAGCTCCCAGTCACCAAGCTGACGGCACAGTAACATATGGTAGAGTTTTAAAAGCTTTTCATAAAAGTAACGTTCTAGTTTATGTTATTACATCTGTTTATTAACTTACCCATTTAAGTCATAAATTTTTTTTTTAAATCTCTGGTGATTGCAGATAGAGGGTGGAAAAAGCAAGAAAGATGATTTCTTTCTGCATGAGTGTACAGATTCGTTTTATAAAGTATGCTGCAGTTTAGGGAGATGTATGGCTAAGTTAAACTGTAAATTGTGACATGGCTAAGTTAAAATGTAAATTGTGACATTAAGTAGGATCATATGCCAAAATTATAAGAAATACCATTTATTTTAGGACATAAAATTTGAGTCCATAGGGTTGAATACCTTAATGTCTGTTACTATAAATTCTGTTTCCCACTTTATGTTTGCTCTTTCAATACTCCCTAGGTTTCTAATTCACATATAGCAATCTTTACTATACTCATTTATGTATTTAAAGTCTTTGATAACTTGTAAGGAGTTTTCATTATGGAGATTGCTTATTTAGTCCCAGTTGAAGAATGGGAACTTATGTATTCAGATAACCTGGAGACTAGATAAGAAATTTTTGAGACATTGTTGTATTTTATCATTCCTTCACATCAAGATGATATTCTAAAACAAGAACATTTGGTAGAAATTCTCTGTCGACATGTCTTTAATCTTTTCCCATAACTGCACAGGAGCACTGTGAAGTAGGCATTTGGGTACAGAAAGCCCTCGGTCAACAATGTGGGCAAATATCCTAAGAGAATCAGATTGTGTAATTGAAATATATTTGAGGTATATATCTAACAGTGGTCATCAATGTGATTTTCAAATATATTTCAGATTTCACCATATGACATTTTTACAGAATGGCTAAGGGATACATAGAACAAATAACACAGGGCCCAAGTATGCCACACATGTGCTTCAGCAATTTCAGCTATCTTTCTGCTAAAATTATATAATTTTACAAAAGGAAACTCATACTGAATATACATTATCCCTTAAAAAACATTACAATTAGAATTGGTCATAATATATTAAATAAACATTGGTTTTATATATATTATATGCATATTTCTGTATATGTATAAGTAGATAATATTTGATATACTTCTATTAAACTTTTTTAAAAGCAAAAAAAGTATATATCTACTACTTGTACAACACACTGATTTATATGTAGATAGTTATTTTGCATACAAAGATTGAAATTTGGCTATGTATTTAAATTAAACTAATAATATTTTAAATAAATTTACCAGAAGTGTGTACTATTCATGTAAATGACCAAGTGAGGAAAACTCACTGTTAGGATGGTTTGAGATGTTCATACTAAGATAAATAATCAAAAATCAGAATGGAAAAATTTGAAAGATTATTATATTTATTACAGAACAGTTTCTGTGATATTCTCTATACTAAATAAATAAATATATAAATTAGCACCACAAAAATCATTGTGTTATTTGGGGAAATAACAGCATTGCAGAGTAACAAAATTTACTTGAGATGCAGACTGGAGAGTTTTGTTTGATTTGGGATTTTCAAAAGCAAAGTGATCTGATCACTAACAGAGGCAAAAGATAATGAAAAACTGTACATACAATTCTTTGGAGCGATTCATAATTTGATTAAAAAATACTTCATATTGTACTAAAATATATAAACACTGTTTATACTTTTATTCAGTACTCATTTTATCAAATTAAATCACATATACAAAGGTTGAGATGATAGTAAAAACAATCTGAAAATGTTTATGGCATTTGTTAAAAAATTGAGTGTGAGGACATAATTACTGAACCCCCGAACAATAAATATAGGGTCTATTTGAAATATGTATAACAGTGAACGGTTGAACCCATACTCAATTGTTGCTGAATATTTTTTCTTATATTGCAGAGTCTGTTTTAATTGGCTACCAACTGATTCTTTGATTTAGTTAAGAAGGATTTTTTAAAAATAAATCTTTAAACAATCTCCAATGTATTATATTAGTGATGAGTTATGAAGGACAAAATGTTTCTTTTCTATTAAGTTTTGTCTTGCCACAAATGAATAAAATATTATAAATATAGTCAGATGCTTATACTAGAGCAGCAATCCCACATGTGTATCTAATATTAAAATGTAGAACCTCAGGTGCTGCTGTGATCATACAGGATGTCAAGCATGTGCCTTGCATGTGTCCATCATGGGTTTGATCATCAGCATTCGATATTCTTTTTGGAGTCCACCTGGATTAATCCCTGAGTGCAAAGCTAGAGTAAACCCTGAGGATGGGTGGGTATGACCCTTACATATCACAAATCACAAATCACAAATCATCCTGTTATTCGTCGATTGCCTCGAGCAGCCCCAGTAAGTCTCCTTCATCCTAGCCCTGAGATTATATTCAAGGCTCTTTAGGAGAATGAGCCCCATCATTGTTACTGGTATTTGGCATATTGGGTATGCCATGGGGAGTTTGCCAGACTTTGCCGTGTGGGCAGGCTACATTCGGTAGCCTGCCAGTTTGTCCAAAGAAGGAATGAGATAATAAGATGCCATAATAAGATGTTCCAGTTCCGGGAGCTGGATTTTATAGTCTCTGAGTCTTGGCTGTTGATGGGATTACACGGCGCCAGGGGGCCAGTTGGTGGGTGTGATCCCCGCCCACTGGAATTTGGAGGATCTGGGTGGAGGATGCTCGGCCCCAGTCCGAGTAGGCTTGGAGATCTCGGCCCTGGAACCTGCGTGGCTTTGTCCCTCTGCCAGTACCTTCATGTGTGCGGAGAGTGGTCTCAGCATGGTGGTGGCTGGTCCTGGAGGTCTTCAGCTGCCAGAGCCCTGGTCGGGGCGGGGAGGAAAGCTCAACCCGCTCCCCTCCAAGGGGCCCCGGAGAGGACACCCACATAAACAAATAATAAAGTTATAATAATACATTTAGCATATCTTAAAATATTTTGCCATTGTTGACCTTATAGTAAATGGGATAATATAAGAACATGCTAGTATACTACGCTCAGTTTCATGAAAATAAACACAGAATGCAAAATCAATGTAGATTAGAACTCTAGTTCTTACAGTTACAGAATTTATAGTCTCCTTATTAGACAAAAGTTATGTTTTCTCACATTAAAAAGTAGGTTTCTATTTACAGAATTATCACTAAGTGGGCCAGAGTGATAGCATAGCGGGTAGGGTGTTTGCCTTGCACGTGCCTAACCTGGGTTGGATTCCTCTGCCTCTCTCGGACAGCGCGGCAAACTACCAAGATTATTCCGCCCACATGACAAAGCCTGGCAAGCTACCCTTGACTATTCAATATGCCAAAAACAGTAGCAACAATTCTCACAATGCAGAAGTTACTGGGGCCTGCTCGAAAAAATTAATGAACAATGGGAGGACAGTGCTACAGTACTAGCACTAAGTATTTGTTTATCTTTAGTTAAAGACACTTTTTAGTTAATATCTGAGCAATTATACTTCCCATATAGGAAAAATTGTTTTTAATCTCAGTTCTAGGTCTTTGGGTCTGCAAATCCTTATGAAATACCCATTCTAAATTCTCACTTGTTGTTATTTTCAAAGAGTACAGTTGTTGTTAAAATATAATAACATTGGGTTACACATATAAAAACCATAAATTGGGCAAGTTATTGACATGTTTTTCAAGAATGTAAGATTTTCAAGAGTTTATCAAGAAATTTAAATGTAAATATTTTCATGTCATTTAAAAAATCTCTAACTACAAGGCTCATATTCTTTAGCACACTGTTCTTATATATTACATATATAGCTGATGGACATATGGATAGACAGACTGGTTATTACTATTTTATCATCACTTTTTAACATCACAGCATATTTTGTTGTAAGAAATACTACATTTTCTATTATATCATGATCTACATTATGAATAAAAGGTGAAAAAAATGTTCAAAATTATACATGAGATAATCCAAATTCATCTGAGTCTGAGTATATAGCTATTTATGAACTATAAAGCTAACTATTCTTCTATAAAGAATAAAAGATTCCATAATTTAAAATTGTCCATGCTAGTAAGCTAACATTATTTCAGATATTTTATTTTACTAGGCATAGGATCATTGCAGAAATGTTATAATACTTCATTATTTTAAAAATTTCATATTATTATTATGTCTAAGTGATTTATGAAGCCCTTAACTTAAGTTTTAGAAGCAAGTTTAAGATAGTATTAAAATACACAAGTGGATTAAAAGAAAAATATAAACTATTCACCACTTCAAATTAAGCATATCATTATATTGTGTACATATATTCAGCAATATTAATTAATTTGACTGGAGTGATAGCACAGCAGGTAGGGCATTTGCCTTGCACATGGCCGACCCGGGTTTGATTCCTCTGCTGAGCTCAGAGAGCCCGGCAAGCTACCGAGAATATTTCGCCCACATAGCAAAGCCTGCAAGCTATTCGTGACGTATTTGAAATGCCAAAAACAGTAACAACAAGCCTCACAATGGAGATGTCACTGGTGCCGCTTGAGCAAATCGATGAACAAGGAGGACAATGCTACAGTGCTAGTAATTAATTAATTAATTTTAATAAAGGGCGATGCAGATACTCCCATCCTAGATGTGAGAAGTGCGTGAGCCACTGTAGTGGTTAGGGATCAGTACAGCAACATCAGCGGCATGCATTTGGGTGCATATGGGTCTGATAATTAAATTTAGAGCCTCACACATGCTACACAGGTACTCTATCACTTTTGATATCTCTCTAGCCCTTCCGTGGTACTTTTATATAAGCATAATGAACAAGATGAGAAACTCAACATATTTATGTAGATAATTATTGTAAATCCTGACATAGTAAATTATTAAATCAAAAAATTTTAAACAAAGTTCAGCTGATTAAAAAATCAGCTCAATTAAAAAAATCAGTGCCTTGACATTTTGCAGGAAAACCTTGCAAAATTTTATGAAAACGTTCCTCTATTAATTCTTCCAAGATTTTTACAAAAGCAAGTGCTTCCAAGTGAAAAACTATTATAAGCATATTCCCTATAAATATTTCACTGGCTCATCACTTTATATGGTCTATCAACAAGGAAAAAGATTTTTAAAATAGATTAGGAGTAGACTGTGATGTATTACCAGGTGTAGACAAGAGTTTAATGTATAATCCTTGTGGAAATTGAAGTACTAAAATTACTTGATGTGTTTGTACTGGAAAAAAGTTTCATAAATTTTTTGAGACAAATGACAAACTGCCAACATTGTTGATAATATAGGATGTGTGTGTTTTGTTTTAGATAAAAATAGACCCCAGAGTTAACAAAGCGCAACAATAAGTGCACAGAGCTACAAAATTTAATAATGAATAAAAATGTTAAATTATATGAGAAATAGAAAACGTATGTGGAACTTTAGAAAATTCTTAACTCAACTGTTCATTGAATTTCCTCTAGTATGAATGCTACTATTAAAAAAGATAATATATTACCCTACCATAAACTTTTATATTTTACTCATAGTTATATGATTTAATACAGTTCTAATGAATTATTTTGAAGTGGAAAAAATACATGTATCAAGCAAACTCCTCCTCAAAAATAATTGATCTAGACAGAGAAGAAAGGCCGCGGGGGGGGGGGGGGGCTCCACAGCTCCCGGAGAATGCTCCAGGTCCCAAAGAGAGCCGAGATTACCGGGAAGTCCCAGATGGGGTAGATACCGCATCCCCTCCTCCAGATGGAACGCCGGTGACCATGAGCCTCTACAAGCCCAGTTAGGTTATGCAGGAACCAGGACTTTTACTCCAAACCGTGTAAGCGGCCGTGTGACATCTCCTTATATATAAAGTGATCAATGGAAAGTAAATTGTCCAACATTCTCCCTGAAAATCAGGCTTAACTCTTTTACAAACCACAACATCCAATAGGAAAGAGAGAACAAAAGAGAATGCCCTGCCAGAGAGGCAGGGTGGGATGGGGGTGGGGTGGGGGGGAGGGTTACTGGGATCCGTGGTGGTGGGAAATGGTTACTGCTGAAGGGATGGGTATTCTAAATAAATAAATGAATTTAAAAAATTGATCTAGGGGCAAAATGATAATACAGCATATAAGAATCTTGCCTTGCACTCAGCCAACTCCTAACCTGGGTTTGATCCCCAGCATTGCCTATGGTCCCATAAGTAACACCAAGAGTGATTCCTGAGAGCAGAGCCAGGAGTGATCCCTGAGTTGTTGGGCTGTGAAGTCCTCAAACAAACAAATAACAAAATACACACACAAAGTCTAAAATATGATCTATGTGTACACAAAAAATATATTAACTGTAATAATTAACTTCCCTGTTTATCAACAATAGAAGATATAAAGAAGTAGAATAAATCTTAAATGGTATGAACTTTCTGCTGAAATTGATAAAATGGTATACTAATATGTAATATTAAAGGCTGTAGCACTGTAGCACTGTTCTCCCATTCATCAATTTGCTCGAGTGAGCCTAGTAACATCTCCATTGTGAGACTTATTGTTACTGTGTTTGACATATTGAATACGTCACAGATAGCTTGCCAGGCTTTGCTGTGAGGGCGAGATACTCTTCGTAGCTTGCCAGGCTCTCCGAGAGGGACAGAGAAATAGAACTTGTGTTGGCTGGGTTGGACGCATGCAAGGCAAACACACTACCCGCTGTGCTATTGCTCCAGCCATTAAAAGCTATTCTACATTTAATATGTGAATTTTAACTATTATAGTCTGTGCTTCCTCTTTGCACATTTTTTTTTTCTTTTTGAGTCACACAGGGGTTATACTCCTGGCTCTGCGCACAGGGGTTACTCCTGGCTCTGCACTCAGGAGTTACTCCTGGCGGTGCTCAGGGGACCATATGGGATGCTGGGAATTGAACCTGGGTTGGCCGCGTGCAAGACAAACGCCCTACCTGCTGTGATATTCTTCAGCCCCCTGCACATATATTTTTTAAGACTCTTAGATGAGTTTTTGAATTTAAATAGGAGTTGGTAAGAGTGGACCACATATACATTGTACCTTAAAGTACACACCTCTCCAAATTTCTAATATAGTCTTATTTCTTTATCTGTTGTGAAAAATATCAGTTGAATAGTAGAAAGATCTACATATACTACTTAATCGTGTACTTGAATTTTATTTTTCTTAATTCTGTTCTATATTTTTCCATTACAATTATTTGTATGTCTTACGTTTTTACCAAATAGAATTGTAATCCTTATGGAATTAACTTCTGTATAATTTGCATCCAATGAAAAATATGTTACCTTGCAATAGGAAGATGTTTAAAAATATTTATAAAATAATGAAATATATAAATAATGTATATATAATATGAATGAAATATATAAATAATGAAATATTTATAAAATAATGAATTTGTTACTCTACAACCTAAATAACACCATAGTTATTGTTTCCATTAATCTTCTATGTATAAGCTATTCCATTAAGTAATGTTTGCATGTAATACTCAGTATAATAACCCCAGTTAAAAAATATGCTCAGGAATACAGGGATAGTAAACTAAAAGACTTTTTCTTGATATCCCCTGGTATCTGCTTTTCAAGGTATGGTATTGAGCATGAAATGACCACAAAAAAGCAAAAACAAATTTTGAATATGTACTACTTATTTATGTCAAGTACTGTCTTCTTCAAATTAAAGGTATGCTTTTGAGAAAAATTATTATATATAATCATAACCTAGATTATGATTATAAAAGGTATTGCAAACATATTTTCCATTCACTAGAAAAGGGCTACTAACCATTTATAATATTGCTTTTTTTGTTTAATTTTTTAGGGTCTACACCAGAGGTGCTTTGGTCTTACTCCTGGTTCTGTACTCATGGATAACTACTGGTGGTTCTTAGGGGTCTATATGTGGTGCCAGAGATTAACCTTGGTCAACTGAGCAAGGTGAGCTTTAATCTCTACATTATTTCTCTGTCTCCCTGCATCCCTCTGCAGTAACTTATAATTTTGTTTACACTTAAACAGAGATTCTACGTATACTGTACAGAGATCAGAAAATCTTTACATTGGAAACTGAAAACATAAAGTAGAAAAAAAAAGACTTGTATCCCATTGGAGCCAAAGAAGTGACACTACTAGAGGCTTTTAGAAAATGATTGTCTGCATCTGTAGGCAGTTTAACTTTCTGCCAAGTTTCTCAACTTCTTTTGTTTACTAGGGGCACATTTTAAAGTTAAACATCTTGAGAACTGGCGCCAGGGCTTGTGACATACAGCAGCGTTTTAAATTCCTTTGGTTTCACAAAGAAACTGGTTATCTAAAGTTTAGTAAACATAATTGTGTGATATCATATTTTGCTAGTTCATTTATTTCTCTTGCTATCAATTTTAAGAATACAGATTCTAACTTAGAAGTTTGCTGGTATAGAATTTTCTCAATATTTAGCAATGACTTCTTATTTTATATTAAATGGTACTTTATAATTCATGTACTTAATTTTTTTTCTCATTTAATAATTTTTAAATTAAGGTTGCGATGATAATGTCACAAATCAGATTATTATTACCCTTTATTTTAATTCTGATTTTACATCAATAGAAGGGAAATATTTATCCCTTTGTTATTCAACAAATTTTCATTGGGGCCTTCCAGTTTTAAGAAGGCTGAATAAAGATTACCAAATATATTCACTTATGTAGTCGCTTTGACTAGACAAAATAGTCCATACAATTTGTGTATATATTAGTTCTTAACATTGGTTATGGGCTGGAGTGAGAGCACAGAGTGTAGGGCATTTGTCTTGAACGCAGCCAACATGGCCGACCTGAGTTCAATTCCTCCGCCCCTCTTGGAGAGCCCGGAAAGCTACTGAGAGTATCTCACCCGCATGGCAAGGCCTGGCAAGCTCCCCGTGAAATATTCGATAAGCCAAACACAGCAACAAGTCTCACAATGTTACTGGTCCCGCTCGAGCAAATTGATGAACAATGGGAGGACAGTGACCAGTGACCTAACATTGGTTGTATAATACTAATTTTCTGGAGATTTTCAAACTACATTTCCTCACTCTACCTAGTGTTACTAAATAAAACTCTCTTAGTAGAAATCAGTCATTTGATAATGTCTATATGTTTTAGCACTGTACCACTGTCCTCCCACTGCATATAGGTGTTTGCCTTGCACGCGACCAGCCCAAGTTTGATTCATCCATCTCTCTCAGGAGAACCCATCAAGCTACCGAAAGTATCTCGTTCCCATGGCACAGCCTGGCAAGCTCCCAGTGGCATATTCGATATGCCAATGACAGTAACAATAAGACTCACAATGGAGATGTTACTGGTGCCTGCTCAAGCAAATTGATGAACAATGGGAGAACAGTGCCACAGTACTAGGTTCTATATGCATTAACACTTATTAGAACTATTAAGGATCACTCTGTAGGGAAAACAAAGAAAAAAAGTTATTCTTCATAATACAGTATTTAAGTGGTTAATTATAATATTAGTATGCATTTGAGAGTAGGGGAAAGGAGGTAAATACCAATATGCATCTTTAGAGAGGCCTTTCATAAAGATCATATCTATAAGTTTCTTGTCTATTACTTATAAAATATAACACATACAAGTGTAAAAATCACATACATCCATATAAGCATATAAGACTCCCCAAATTAATATATTAATTTATATAGATTCATATGAAATATATTAATTTGGAAGTCTTTTATTCAGAACAAAACTGTAAGAAAGTTAAATTTTCTTTACAGACCTTGATTATTACCATGTGAACTACTAAAATATCATCTCATTCGATTTTATAAATGCATTTTTATCAGAACACAGATGAATCCATATTACCTATTGCTGTTTTCATGTTCCAATAACAGATTTAAGTAGATGTGGCCAAAGCATTGTTTCTTACAAACCAAAAGTTTCAATATTTGATCTAAAAAAAGTTTTCCTCTTATATTCTAGGTGCTTAAGAAGTATTTGAGACAATGATAAATGGCAATAAGGGATCTGATGTAAGACGAAAATCACCCAGGGATGTCCATGACTGTGGGTGAGTTATGGACTCAGAGTTAATGAGCTGTCAGTGCATGGCTCACTCCAGTGTAGGTAGGTGAAATCTGGTTCCAAAATGCTTCAACTGTACCACCATTACCAGTGACCTTGTCCCTCTCTCTTCTGTCCTTAGGGTGGACAAGAACTCCTCCCAGCTGCCGGTGCCATGGTTAAGAGGAGACTTTACTCACCACTATTTACACTAAAATGTTCTATTAAAACTTGAGGTGCTTAGGGCATACTTCTGCTTCTGTGCTCAGGGATCATTCCCGTTCGTGGGGGTCAGGAAACCATATATGGCAGCAGTAATTGAATCTGGATGTCTCATGCAAGACAGGCGCCATTCCACCGTACTATTTCTTGGCACAGGAATTGTTCTTAAAAGTTTTTGTACATTTATATATATATATATATGTATATATGTATATTATATGTTAGGGAAAACGAAATTTGCTTATATGTGGATGGAAATGGAGACTATCATGCTGAGTGGAATAAATCAGAAGTAGAGGGACAGATATGGAATGAACACACTCATGTGTGGGATATAAAAAATAATATGAGAGTAATATCCAAGACCTGGTAAAATAGAGGTCAGGAGGATTGGTCAGTGGTTGGAAGTTTTCCACATGTGAATGGAGGACAAAGAGCAGTTAGGATAGAGAGGGACCAGCATGACAATAATCAAAAAGATCACTCTGAACAAGACTGACTGGTGAAACTAGGTAAAGGGATATATGTGATAACCTGTTAGTATCTGTATTGCAAACACTAATGTCCCCAAAAAGAGAGGAAGTAACAGAGAGAGAGCGAGAGAGAGATAGAGAGAGAGGCAGAAACAGAAGCAGAGACAGAGACATAGAGAAAGTCTCTGCCAAAGAGGAAGGTTGAGGAGAGGGGAAACTGGGAACACTGGCAGTGGGAAAAGTACACTGGTGAAGGGATGGATGCTGGAACATTATATAACTGAAATCCAATCATGAGCAAACTTGTATCTGTGTATCATACTGTGATTTAATAAAAAAAATAGAGGTTAACAAATTAACAACAAACAAGATAAATTAATATTAATTAATTATTTTAGTCCATCCTTGTTAAAAAAACTATATACTCAACATAGAATGGAAATTTATATATTTTATGTAGTAAATAAAATTGGAATAAAGAGACAATTTTCTGTAAATTATAACACGAATTGTGAATTAAGCAAAATGATGTCAATACCACATTCAACAATAAGCCAATTTGTATTTAAAAATAGGTAGAAATAATGCATAAAATAAATATTTTAGATATTTACACAGGCAATTTGTGAGCCATTAAATGGAGACAAGAATGTGTAAAATCATGTAAATTTGAGGTCTCTTATTAATATTTCCTAGTCAGTCTTATTATTGATAACTACTAAAGTACTAGGATGACACTGAAAATATTGATGAAATGGCTCCCAAGGCATCCAATATAACAGTAAAGATGAATGGTTATTGAAAATATACTATTATTTTCTTAGTTTTAAGAATCAAACAGTTGATAGTCTTAGATGGATAAAAAAGCCAAATGAGCAAACTCAATATTGAATCATAAATATTATCTTAAATCCATATCATCTCTGTAAAGAAAAATAAATTAAAAACCCCAAAGGTTTGTTTTTGTACACTGTTATTATTTCAAAGGACCACTCCAAATGTAGGCGTCTTGTTTGGGTAGAGAAAAATTAGGGAACAAGGAGTCTGGTGCTATGTTTAATTTCACAGAACTAATATCTGAAGTCCACAGATGGAGAAATACTTATTCAAGAGCAGAAATAGAAATTGAGATGTCAGAATGTTTTATTTCACTTAAAAGAGTTTTTCATTTTATTAAAAATAACATCTTAGATGTACATCTTAGAAGTGTTTTTTTATATTTCTATAGTATATAAAGATATTATGCAGTAACATGTTTCTAAATATTTCATATTTTATGCTATGAAAATATTTTATACTTTATAATTTAAACCGATAAAAAACTATATATTTTTTTCCACTTTCCAAACTCTTACCCCTGCTAAATATCATTTGCTTCTAGTTGTATGAATTTGACTTTTCCATGTATAAATGGGAGCATATAGCATCTTTTTCCTTTGTCTGGCTTATTTCACTTAGTCTAATGTCCTCCAGGTTCATCCATGTTGAACCCTGTGCACGGTTGGTGGGAATGTAAATTGGTAGAGTGATTATGAAAAACAGTCCTTGAAAATTAAAATACGACTACCATATGATCCAGAAATTCTTATTCTGGGTGTATAAATAAAGAAAATTAAATCAATACCTCAAAGTAATGTGGATGTTCCCATGTTCACAAAAGCCACAATACAGAAACAACCTAAGTATCTATCAGGGAATGAATGAATGCATAGATGTTCATCAAGCTAAGAAAATGCAGTCAAGTAACTTGTGAGAAAGATTCCTTACTCTTCTGGGGGTGTTGTGCTGTGTTTTGCTGTGTAGCACATCTGTCTTTAGACTACTGATTGTAGTTTTAGAAAAGTTTACATTTTTTTTTTAAACAGAGTAGACGTCCTCAGCAATAAACTGCATACACCTTAATTTGTGGTCTGGTCTGCTGAGTTGTTATTCTCTCATTTTGCCATTTTGCCATTTTAAGTATTCACAATCTAATCAGCAAACTGTAATTTCATCGTTCATACAGAAATATAATGATATTACTAACCGATGCTTGTCCCTTGTTTACTTCAGAAATGCAAGATTGCATGAGTAAAAGGACTTCATCAGACACATTTTATATCCATTCTCTTTAAGTGAAATGATACACACAACATAATTAACAGTGGAAAATGATAATTTGATGGTAGTTGTAAATCTGAACGTGTAGGTGAAACCTGTTTAAATGGCCAACATTTCAAAACCTAGAACCTATTTAACAATACATCGAATGTGCTTCAATTTGTGTTTATACAATAAAAAAATTTGCTTCTTCTGTGTTGAGAACTTTGATTTACTGCTCTTAAAAAATAGAACATAATGTTCTATTTTAAATAGAATGTTCTATTTTAAATAGTTCTAATAATTAAAACAATATGAAAGAATAAATTAATGTCATAATTTTCTGACTTAATCCTGGGTTAATGTTGGTAAAAAGAATTTCAAATTCCTTTGGGTTAATTATTCATACCTATGTCATAAGCTTTATCACTGATCATAATCACTGTATCTGTTTCATCCTTGTATAGAATTCATTGGAAGACAATAGCTACCATCTAAGGAATGGTAGAATTAAGAAATAAAAATTTGTGTGAAAATTTTAATAAGCACAAAATAAATAGTTCTAGTGAGGCATTGGTGAAGAATATACAAGATAGATGATATGGGACTTAAAAACTGACTTAAAATATGAAAACAACTGCAAATTTACAGAATTAAATATATTGTTCATGAACATATATTCATCCTAAGCAAAAGAATAGAATAAATTTGTCTTTTAAATTTCCCAACAATTTAGTCCTTCTACAAATGAAGTTATTGTGTATTAGGCTGGTTATAAACATATGTATCTTAGTGGAGTCTGCTTTTCCAAGGCAATTGCCACAGTGGTCCCTTCTCTATCCCATCTGCCTTCTCCCCTAGGACTTGATGCATGGGGTTCTAAAATGAAATGAAAAAAAATAGAACAATCTAATATGCATTTGTCAGTCTTAATACTTTGAGCATTTTTCCTATCTTAGAGGTATTTACAATCCCAAAACAGAGTATACCTAAAATGCAAAAGGTGGTATTTGGAAAAGGGGAAAAAACAAATCTATATAGTTCCTCAAGACACAATTATTTTCGTTCTCCTGAAATCATGTATCCTTTTCGAAAAGGATTCAGCACCATCGACCATATTCACATGATAACCAAGCTCATTGAGATTTCTCAGGAATTCAAAATGCCGCTCCATCTAACGTTCATTGATTTAAAGAAGGCTTTTGATTCTGTTGAGATGGAAGTGGTCATCGAAGCCCTAGTCAATCAATCAGGGCATTCAAACACAATACATCAGGATCCTCCGTGAGCTGTATTACGGATTCACTACCAGGATCTCACCATTCTACAAAGAAATAATCATTGATGTGAAGAGAGAGGTTCAGCAGGGTGACACATTTCACCGAAACTCTTCAGTGCCACCCTCGAGAACATCAAGTGACGACTGGAATGGGAAGGAATGGGAGTGAAGATAGACGGTCGGCAACTACACTACCTCCGCTTCGCTGATGACATCGTTCTAATAACACCAAACATAAGCCAAGTGGCACAAATGCTGGCCGACTTCGACCGTGAGTGTGGAAAGGTTGGACTACAGCTGAATCTCATGAAGACAATGTTTATGAGAAACAGTCTCGTTCCTGATGCTCCATTCGCTCTCAATGGAACGACCATCTCTGAATGCAACAGTTATGTGTACCTAGGTAGAGAAGTCAACATGACAAATGACCTGGCACCTGAGTTGCGCAAGAGGAAGAGAGCAGCTTGGAATGCCTTCAAGAGCGTGGAAGAAATAGCTAAGAGGACAAAGAACATCCAGCTCCAGGCACATCTCTTTGATTCCACTGTTCTTCCTGCATTAACATATGCCTCAGAGGCCTGGACCCTACTCAAACAGGATGAAAATGCTGCTACTCGGGTCTCCCAAAGAGGAATCAAAGGAGCTATGCTTGGAGTATCACATTTCACTCAAATGAGAGAAAGAATCCGACCTTTGTCGATGATCAAGAATCAGGGCTGCTGTCTCGTTTGCCAAGGCATCAAAAATCAGGTGGGCTGGGCATGTAATGAGATTTGTGATGACTGCTGGACTAGAGCCGTTACTGACTGGATTCCACAGGATGTCAAAAGACCACGTGGCCGCCCACCTACCAGATGTCAGACTTCTTCATCAAGATCCTGAACGATCGGTTTGAGGCTCTTCGTGTTCCTAGAATGGGCAGACGCCATTGGGCTACACTAGCATGCAACAGGGACAAATGGAGACGTTACTGGCACCCGTTCGAGCAAATTGATGATTAATGGGAAGTCAAGTGATCAAGTGAAATCGTGTAAATTTATAGAAACTATAATGTAAAACTTTGAATTTAAGGCATATGAAAATATGCTGTTTGTCTTTTTTTTTTCTTTTTGTGTCACACCTAGTGATGCACAGGGGTTACTCCTGACTTATGCACTCAGGAATCACTCCTGGTGGTGCTCAGGGAACATATGGGATGCTCGGAATCGAACCTGGTTGGCCATGTGCAAGGCAAATGACCCACCTGCTGTGCTATCCCTCCAGTCCGAAAATATATTCTTTAAAGCAGAAAAGTAAAACAAGAGTACTATTTATACAGAATATTCAAGCTCATGTTTTTTCATCCCTTTTACACAAGTACTCTTAACTTCTTTCTCAGAATAAAACAGGTATGTGTGTGTGTGTGTTTGTGTGTGTTTGTGTGTGTTTGTGTGTGTGTGTGTATGTGTGTGTTTAAAAGAGACAGTCTGAATATGTCCTGTAAGGGAAGTGGAAAGAGAGTCAGAAGACTGAGGAGGTAAGAAAATTGAGGAATTGAGAAGTTAATTAAAGCACCACACAGTGACACAATCTGTGAGCTGTGAAAGATATGTTGGGGACAGTGAATGAAAAAAGTAGAGAGGAGAGGGAAGTTGTTGAAAACTTCTACAACATGCATTTTGATTATCTCACATCCCACAACAATCTCCTGTGTGAAATCATGTTGTGTGTTGCTTGCGTGCGTGTGTGCATGTGCACACTTGTGTGTCTGTGTGTGTGTGTGTGACGCACGTGCATGTGTATTCTTTTTGGCCACACCCAGCTGTACTCAGAGCTTACTCCAAGCTCTACCAGGGATCACTCCTGGCTGGGCTGGGGGACCGACCATGTATCAGGGATTGAACTCTGGTCAGCCACTTTCAACCCAGGTAAGCAATTGGCAGTGGAAGTACCTTACCTTCTGTACTATCTCACTGGTCTTATCATCATTATTTTTCTGGAAATAACAATAATACCTTACTTACCAAGATGATATTATCCAAAAGGTCATAAAAATAAAAAACCTAAACTATGTTGCTTAGCTTATTGAATAGTATTGCATATAATGTATATGCGTATAAAATATTAGCATAACTATGACAAAATTGTATTAGTTTTGTCTGAACCTTCTTTAAACAAATTTTGGATCAACTGACATAGTGTATCATGATAAATATTGTAATTCAGCAGAAAATCTCTACAATATTGGTAAACACAAAATTCCATAGATATAACCACATTTTATTTATAATTAGAACTTTTCTGTACTGATGGTCAATTAAAGATAATCAATCAGTTTAAGTTACCAATGCATCTACTATATCTTGTCTTTCTTAATATTCAATTATAAAATGAAATTACATAATAATCATAAAAATAACTATAAATTTAATCGTTGTGTACCTGTTTGTTTATTCTAGCTTTTATATTCATGAAAAATAAAAAGTAAAAAATTACCTTACATATTCATCATTATTTGCTGGATTTAAAGCCACTAATAATGCATTTAATTTTCCTAATAGTGTTTTTTTTCTGTTTATGTCATTTTTAAAAATATTTATTTATTGAATCACTGTGACAAAAGTTACAAGCTTTCAGTTTTAAGTCTCAGTCATACAATAATCAAACACCACTCCTCTCACCAGTAATTATTTTTCCCCAAAAAGAACCCAATATAACCCCTGCTTTCACCCCTCCCAATGCCTTTGAGGCGGATGATTTCTATTTAACTTGCTCTACTTTGAATACATTCATTATTTTGACAAAAGATGCACCATTATTGTTTGGAATTTCTCCCGAACAATCAGAACTGCTGTAAAGGCATTGTGAAATAATTTGTTTTCTATTGCTGGTTATGAAAACCATATGATTTTGGATTTCTGATACTTTATTAATTAAGTCTGGAGGGATTTCTGCCAAGATCTGGATAATTAAGAGATTGGTTTCTGTGTGTTTGGTGTCATGGCTGTGTCGGAGAGCCGCTCATGGGGGGCAACTCATGGACTCGGTTGGGCGTGAAGGACGGGCTGGTTCCGCTCCCCCTTCACATGGGCTGCAATTGCCCCATCACCGCCGGCTCATACCTGGCTTTCCAATAAGCTCTGAGGTGGTGGCCACCATGCTGGGGGTGGGGGGCGGGAAGGCGTAAGAGACAGACACCCTTTTCCTCCGGGGGGTGGGGCATGGGACCGGAGTTTAATGCATGGTCCATTCACATTTCTACTGCAAGCTGTTGGGCTCTGGATTAGTTCCGTGGCCGTATCTGAGAGCTGCTCGTGGGGGCACTCTAATAATGTTTTTAATGTCTTGAATCTTACTATACAAATACACTTGAAATTTGTTGTCTTTTTAAAAATAAAATGAAAATGTTCAGAAAAAATCATTTACACAAGGAAGTAATAGTGCATTGAGTATTGTTTGATTAAATGAATGCTGAAATTTTTTGCATTAAGAATTTTCACATAACCACAAGTTTTACCTTAACACTAGTGATGGACAAAAATATTATTATATTCATTTCTATTGAACAATACAATTTTATATTCACATAGTATAGAAGATCATGCATGTTAACAGGTGAAATCTATAATTTTACAATTTTTAAGTTTAGTAACTTTTGTTTGTTGTTTTAATCAACTATTTTAACTTCACATTATGCCAAAAACCACTGTGATATTTTCCTAAACTTTAGCCATTGTTTGACAAGCATACCATATTGATATTTTTAGCTTTCATAATTCAATCAACATAGTCTCTATGCAGCTGAACACACAGTTTTAAGGCTTGAGAAAATGTTCTAATGTGTTTGTGTCTGTATTATAGAAGATGAAATTAGATTTAAAAACACATTAAAATTACATGGAAAAATGGAAATTTAAGGTACTTTCTCAGAAAGGTAATGCTAACCCAGAGGAACAGTTTGACAATCTAAGAAAACTGGAAAATATGATCTATCGAGACATATTTTCCTGCTCCAAACAGTGAAAACCCTTTATGACATTCTCTGAACATTATATCAAGGTGGAATTCACACATATTTTCTTTTTCTTTTTCAGACTGCTAGTCTTGCTACCAGACACTCTGAGAAGTCTCACTAGACTTTCAAGTATATAAACCAGATTTCCCTTTTATTTTATGTATTGGTCTATTTTTATTTCATTTTTAATTCCACTTTGTAATTATTTTATATACATATCACTTAATTGTCCCCTTGCCATTTGATCGCAAGATTATTTTTATAAAAGGACTATTGCAGAATAGCTTGTTGCACACTCAACATCAAAAATATCCCCTTGGGCCAGGACAGAAACATTTGTAGAATCGAGGCTAGATGAGTTATAAGCAGATTCAGTGCTCCTGTCTAACCTCTCCCCACTCTGCTGTTCTGTCTCTTTTCCCTCTATATTGTAATGACATATTTTTTTTATAAATTATACTTTTTTCAGGGTATTCACATTTTGTCCATTTTGCAATAAATAGAGATATCTAGGTTTGCTAATAGGGCAAAAACACAAGCTGTGAATGTTGAAATTAATATTTTAACTAAGAGCTGGGTTCTACTGTAAACACCATATTTTTATATTAACAAATGTATTCATTTATGATGCAGTCAGCTTTTGAATTTGTGTGGAGGGATTCAATTTAGGCATTGTGGAGTAGTCCAATTTTAGTCATGTTTAATAATGTCTTATTCTGTTCTGAATACCACTAAAAGACCACCTAGGAAAAGAACTTGGAGAATTAATTCAGGTCATCTCTTAAAGTTTTTTATTTTCATTTATTGTGGGATGGGAAATATATTCCAGGGACCATTTACATTTACTTTTTTACAGTATTTTACATTTAGACAATAATTATTGAGACATAGATAGATATCTCTAATGCTATGATTTTAAAATACAAAAACATTTTTTTTTGTTTTAGCTTTGATTTTGATTTGGGGCCACCTCCTGATATGCCCAAACATTATCCTGGCCCTGCACTCAGGAATCATTTCTGGCAGTGCTAGGAGGACCATATGGGATGCTGAGTATCCAACCTGTGTCAGCCTCTTGCAAAGCAAACAACCTCCCCTCTGTGCTGTAGCTCCAGTCCCTAAAATATAAATAAAATTTATGCATGTTAAAGAAGCAGAGTTTGTTTCTATAACTATTTGTTGTGTTATATGTATATGAAGGGAAACTCTAGTCTGCGATAACTGCATTGTGCCTGGGAATAGTTTGTTCTCTTCAAGATTGATGTTGATAGAGTGTTTTTTCAAAAAGTACATGGTTTTATCATAGTATAAATATAATGTGTCATCGTACTTTCATTAATGAACTTTATACTTCAGAATAAATACTATTTTTCCTAGATGAACAGAAATTCCTCATTACTGCAAAGTACAAAATAAACACACCCCTCAAGTTTGCTAAATCAGTGATAGTTTGGTATGCGATCCACATTAGAATCATTGTGCCTTCCATCTCTGTTTTAAAATAAAATTTTTAATTTTTCCAAAACATCCACTAGACTAAGGAGAACATAAAAATATTGTTGTTATATCCATTTTTAATAAATAGCATGTAAAAAATATTTAATTTTATGTGAATTTGAAAGGCAGGGAGCCACATACAAGCTTTTCATACAGTGATTTCATTGTACATATTTCCCTGTATTCCATTCTTTCAGCAAAAAGCTATTGATCAATTTCTGTTAACTTAAAGAGATGTTAACAATAATTCAAAACACTCAGACAATGAATTTTGTTTAAAACCATCAGCTAAGTATAAAGAGTAACTGAGAAGGGAGCTGAGGTGAGGACGGTTTACAATAGAGTCTGTCTGAGGGAGTCAATTGGTAACATGAATGACCCTGAAACAAATTTAACATGGATTTAGTGCTTTCACAAACCTTGACTTTATATGTTCAAATCAGATGTAGAGTTGCTGATCTCAAATCCTATAGCTCCTTAGCTGAAATTCTCAAAGGAAGTAGCTGCGTTATCTTTCAGAGTGTACCTTTGTTGCCTAATTTGTCTGAGGAGTCTATGGAGAGGCCTGAGCATTCATGGTGGCCAATCTGGGCAACACCAACCACCTAGAAATACTGATGGATGTTTGGGAAACTATATGGTGCCAGTGATTGAAGCAGGGCTGGTTGCATGCAAGGAAATTACTTAATCCGTTTACTATCTCTCTGATCTCTAATACCTCACATTTTACATCAAAATCATATGCTTACTGGATTAGACTCGCAGCCCATTAGTGAAAAGGCAATGGAAGGCGATGGTTGCAGATTTTAGCAATTCTGTCTTGTTTGGAGCTCATTTATCTAGACCTTTGCCTTTACATGTCAAGACTGTGAAAGCTTTGGGATACAACCTAACAGTAGCCCCAAACCAACCATTCCTCATTTTTCATCTTTCTTGGGTATTATCACTCGATATATCTTGTGGAGTTCTTATTACGCCTCTACTTTTGAGAGTTTAACTAAAAGGTATAAGCTTTCTGTTCTGTATTGATTTTAAGCAGAGATTAGCACCTGCGGCCTATTAATTGACGTCTCTCAGATAAAGTTTGTATTGGACATTATGGACTCCAACTATATCTTCTCCAATAGAGAATGTATAATAGTATAAATTATCTTCTCGTGTGGAAAAAAGTGGTCCTCTGAATATTATCACTTAAATTTAATAAAGCAGAATAAACAGATCTAATGAAATTTCTGAAAAATAACTCACCCTTCAAGTAATTTACCTATCAAGGAGACTTAATTTTTGATAATTTATATATTAATTTTAGTATTCTGTTTAATCAAAACAGAGATAGGAGATAGTAATATGAAATGAAAATATAATAATCTTTTAATAAGCATATGATTGTATACTTGTAGATCAGAAAATTCATTTTGACAGTAGTACAGTATATTATGTTGATCACAATATAGCAAAACAAGCAGATTAAGAAATTCACCGTCATTTAGTGGTTCACAACATCACTCAGAGAAGAATGAAAAAAAATTCCAAGATTTTTCTATGATAATCTTCTAAACAAATAAAACTCCAAATTTTCAGAGAAACTGTAGAGTTTATATAAGGAAAGTTTCAAGAGAAAAACTAAATATTTAAATTTTTAATTGTTTCCTTCCTTTCATTTTCTTCCTACTTACTTTGTTTCTTTTCTCTCATATACTTGTTAAGAATTTCCTCTGCTGATGGCTTAGCACAGTGGTAGGGCATTTGCCTTGTGCACGGCCGACCCGACAACCCGGGTTCAATTCCTCCGCCCCTTTCAGAGAGCCCTGCAAGCTACTGAGAGTATCTTGCCCGCACCGCAAAGCCTGACAAGCTACCTGTAAGGTATTTGATATGCCAAACACAGTGACAACAAGTCTTACAATGGAGACGTTACTGGGCCCACTTGAGCAAATCAATGAACAACGAAGGTCAATGACAGTGACAGTGATGGTTTTACTGCAGTTATCTGGATAGGAGCTGAGAAGGCAGCCTGCTGCTTCTGTAACGTGTTCTTTTTTGGAGGGGTCAGGGATCAACTCCTACTGCCAGCGATTAAAACTGATTTGGCTACATGGAAGACCTTACTGCCTATGCTATCTTTCTAGTGCTTCTGATAACATCGTTGGCTATGGAAAATCTTTAATGCAGAGAACAGATTACATACCTCTCCTGTTTTGGTTCTGTTCCTATTGTATATAACAAAATCTATAATCCCATGTTGGTGTCCGTTGCTAAACTTTACTCTTGTTGCACACAGAAAATTTAGTATCACACAGAAAATTGAGAGGACAGAAAAATGTCCTAACACTGCAACTTGAATACAAAAAGCAAAAAAATTTCTGAGATATTTTTAACTTCTCTAAAGTGTGTGTTTAGAACTTATTTTTGTCAGTATTGAGAGAGATTATCCCTTTTTAGTGGGACTGACAAGACCACACAAGAAGTAGGGATATTAGAACTTCCTGCTCTAAACAATATTCATTTATTTTGCATCCTTTTTTCCCTGAAAGAAGATAAAGTAAGTTCATTGTTATGTAACATCTCCAAGTGGACAAAGTGATTTACTCACTTCAAGTGGAGGAAATAAGTAAATAGTTTTCTGGCATTTCCTCTTTCAACTATTTATTATAGATTGAAAAAGAGAAGTTCTTAACTGGTATTGGATATTACAGAAAAGAAAAGGGGGCGGGGAAGAGGTGCCATAATTAAAAAAATATCCTTCCTTAAAAATGATAATTCTTTATCATTTCTTCACTGTTATGCTATCACTTTTAACATTTTTGGATAGAACATTTAATTAATGATCGAAGTGTAATCACTTATACGGAAAAATTATATTTTTGAACTGCTATAAAGATACTTGCAGAATCTCCTAACCTCGGGCCAGGCTGTCTTCACTGGGGTCCATCAGAGTGGGGGCGGGTTAAGATTCCCTCCCCACCCCAAGCAGAATCCCGGCAGCTGAAAAGCTCCACAACCTGATGCCCAGGCCACTCTCCACAAACTCAGACGAGCATAGGAACCCAGGAACGCAGAATCCGTGACTGAGATCTCTAAGCCTGCTTAGATCAGGGCTGGGCCTCCTCCACCCAGACTCCCAGTTTTCCAGTAGCTTGGCAATCACACCCACAAACTGCTTCTGGCACCATGTAATCTCATCAACAGCTAATCTCATGTCCATCCCTCTCAGAGAGCCCAGCAAGCTACCAAGAGTATTCTGCATGTATGGCAGAGCCTGGCAAGCTACCCATGACATATTCAATATCCCAACAACAGTAACAATAAAGGGTCTCATTCCCTGAGCCTGAAAGAGCCCCCAGTACGCCATTGGGCTACACTATCATGTGACAGGGATGAATGGAGGAGTTACTGGTGCCCGCTCAAGCAAATCAATAAAAACCAGAATGAAACATGACAAGTTACAAAAAGATACTTAAATTCCTAAGCACTACATCAAAGTCTGGATATCAGAACTTCATGTATCATAACCTAAGTAAATCCAAAGTTGACATAACTTAATGATCTAGACAAAAGAATAAATGGAAAGACTGGGTTAAAAAAATAAAATGAGAGGCGGCGCCCATCTCATCTTAATTCCAGGTCAGAACAGCTGCCGGCTCGCGACCCTGGGACCTCCATCTTTCCCTGCAGGACCCCAGGTGTCCCCCGTGATGCCTGAAGAGAAGCAGTTTTGAGCGTCTGCCCTGCCCTCTTCACTCCTGACCTGACCTTAGCGGCCGCAGGTTGTTTTCCCATACTAAGGAACCTAGTACCCAAGGAATCTAGTAACCCAACCTACTCAGAAATATGAAGAAACAAAGAAAATCTCCAACACAAGGGGAGAACAACGAAAACAATCTAGACCATTCTGTCAATACAGCTCACCTAAGGGACCTCTCTGACATAGAATTCAGGTACGAAGTCATCAAGATGTTCAATCAACTCAATGAAACACTCAGACAGACAGCCAGTAACACCACAGAAAAAATCGACAAATTACGAGAAGAAATGAGGGCAGAAATGTCACGATTAAAAGATTCCATAGATGAAATGAGAAATTCAGTTTCTTCTCTTAAAAATAGAATGACCGCAGCTGAAGAGAGAATCAGTGACCTGGAAGATCAGCTGCAACAAGCCAACACGCAACAACAAACACTGGCAAGGGACCTCAAAATGGCTCTACAGAGAATCAGAGTCCTAGCAGATGACTCCAAGAGGAACAATATTAGAATCATGGGACTACCTGAACCTCAGGGAAACAATCCCAACGAAAAAAACACCGTCAAACAAATCATTGCTGAAAACTTCCCAGAGCTGCACAATGCAGCCATTCAGGTTCAAGGAGCCCGAAGGGTGCCAGCTAAAAGAGACCCCAACAAAAACACTCCAAGACATATCATACTTAGAATGATCGATACTGCCGATAGAGACACAATACTGCAAGCAGCAAGAGCAAAGAAGGAAATCACATACAAAGGAGCATCCCTTAGATTCACAGCAGACCTATCAGAGGAAACCCTACAAGCCCGAAGGCAGTGGCGAGATATAGTCAAAAAACTCATGGAAATGAATGCTTCCCCAAGAATACTCTACCCGGCTAAACTCTCCCTCAAAATCGAAGGAACAGTACATTATTTTATAGATAAACAGCAGCTCAGGAACTTCATAGACTCAAAACCAAACCTAAAGCAAGGCCTAAAGGGGCTACTATAAGAAAAGACAAACCCTACAACCACAACACACCCGCACAGAAACATGACACAAAACCCCATAACCATTCTCTCTCTCAATGTCAACGGTCTAAATTCACCAGTTAAGAGACACAGAGTGGCAAAATGGATACAGAGACAGAACCCAACATTCTGCTGCCTACAAGAAACTCACCTCAACAGCCAGAGCAAACACAGACTCAAAGTCAAAGGATGGAATACAATCCTGCAAGCAAACAACTCCCTCAAAAAAGCTGGGGTGGCCATACTAGTATCTGACAACATTAATGTCACCTTGAAAAAGATTAGAAGGGACAGTGAAGGCTATTTTCTCTTCATCAAGGGATACGTACAACAGGAAGAAATCACACTCTTAAATGTATACGCACCTAATGAGGGAACAGCTAAATATTTAAAACAACTGCTAACAGATTTTAAGGAGGACATCACTACCAACACAATAGTACTTGGAGACTTCAACATCGCCTTATCACCTCTGGATAGATCAACACGAACAAAATCCAGCAAGGAATTATTGGCTTTGAAAGAAGTAATAGAAGAGAAAGGGCTTATGGACTTATACAGGGCTTTACACCCCCAAAAGAAAGAATACACATTCTTCTCCAGTGCGCAAGGAACATTTTCCAAAATAGACCATGTGCTAGGACACAAAACATTCCTCAACAGAATCAAGAAGATAGAAATAGTATCAGCCATCTTTTCAGACCATGATGCACTGAGGATAGAAGTGAATCACACACAGACACGGAGAACCAAATCAAACACCTGGAAATTAAACAACTCGATGCTGAACAATGAGTGGGTCAGGAACGAAGTCAAGGATGAAATCAAAAGATACATGGAAACAAATGAGAATGAAGACACAAACTACCAGAACTTATGGGATGCAGCGAAAGCTGTATTAAGGGGAAAATTTATAGCTCTGCAAGCCTATCTTAAGTCGATAGAAACGATGCACATAAACAATTTGACCTCACAGCTCAAGACCTTAGAAAAGGATCAACAGAAAGAGCCTAAATCAGGCAGAAGGAAAGAGATCATAAAACTTAGAGCAGAAATCAACGACATGGAAAACAAAGAAACAATCCGAAAGATCAATGAAACCAAGAGCTGGTTCTTCGAGAAAATAAATAAGATAGATAAACCACTAGCAACACTCACAAAGAAACAGAGAGAGAGAACCCTAATAAATCGAATCAGAAATAAGAATGGGGATATCACAACAGAAACTAAAGAAATTCAAGAGATCATCAGAGACTACTTTGAAAGTCTCTATGCCATGAAACACGAGAACCTAGAAGAAATGGATAAATTCCTGGATCTCTACCATCTCCCAAAGCTGAATCAAGAAGATATAGAGTACCTGAATAGACCCATTCACATCAAGGAAATTGAAACTGTAATCAAAAGTCTTCCCAAAAACAAAAGCCCAGGCCCAGACGGATTTACTAGCGAATTTTTCCAAACATTTAAAGAGGACCTATTGCCAATTCTTCTCAAGCTTTTCCAGGAAATTGAAAAAACAGAAATTCTCCCAAACAGCTTCTATGAAGCCCATATCTCTCTAATACCAAAAGGAAACAAAGACACCACAAGAAAAGAAAACTACAGGCCAATATCCCTGATGAACACGGATGCGAAGATTCTCAACAAAATACTAGCCAATAGAATACAACAACTCATCAAAAAGATCATACATCATGACCAAGTGGGATTCATCCCAGGGATGCAAGGATGGTTCAACATTCGGAAATCAATCAACATAATCCATCATATCAACAAAAGAAAAGATAAAAATCATATGATCATATCAATAGACGCAGAGAAAGCTTTTGACAAGATCCAGCACCCATTCATGATGAAAACCCTTGCCAAAATGGGGATAGAGGGGACTTTCCTCAATATAGTTAAAGCCATCTACCACAAACCTACAGCAAACATCATCCTCAATGGGGAAAAACTGAGACCCTTCCCCCTAAGGTCAGGGACGAGACAAGGATGCCCACTCTCTCCACTACTGTTCAATATAGTACTGGAAGTACTTGCAATAGCGATTAGGCAAGAAAAAGATATTAAGGGCATCCAGATAGGGAAAGAAGAAATTAAGCTCTCACTATTCGCAGATGACATGATACTATACTTAGAGAACCCTAAAACCTCTACCAAGAAACTCCTAGAAACAATAGGCTTGTATAGTAAAGTGGCAGGCTATAAAATCAATACCCAAAAATCCATGGCATTCCTATACGCAAATAGTGAAAGAGAAGCAAGTGACATCAAGAAAACAATCCCTTTCACAATTGTGCCCCAGAAAATCAAGTATCTAGGAATCAGCTTAACTAAGGAAGTAAAGGACCTGTACAAGGAAAACTACAAAACGCTACTTCAGGAAATAAAAGAGGACACGAGGAAATGGAAAAATATCCCCTGTTCATGGATGGGGAGAATCAACATCATCAAAATGGCAATACTTCCCAAAGCACTGTACAAATTCAATGCAATCCCTATAAGGATACCCATGACATTCTTCAAAGAAATGGAGCAAACACTCCTGAAATTTATATGGAACAATAAGCCCCCACGAATAGCTAAAGCAATTCTTGGGAAAAAGAAAATGGGAGGAATCAACCTCCCTAACTTCAAACTCTACTACAAGGCAGTAATAATTAAAACAGCATGGTACTGGAACAAAAGCAGAGCTGCAGACCAATGGAACAGAGTTGAATATACTGACATTTCCTCCCAAACATATAATCATCTAATTTTTGATAAGGGGGCAAGAAAAGTGAAATGGAGCAGGGAAAGCCTCTTCAACAAACTGTGCTGGCAAAATTGGACGGCTACATGCAAAAAAGTGGGCTCAGATCTCTGCCTAACACCATGCACAAAAGTAAGATCAAAATGGATTTATGACCTCAACATCAGACCAGAATCCATAATGTTTATTGAAGACAAAGTCGGCAAAACTCTCCATGATATTGAAGCTAATGGTATCTTCAAAGATATCACGCCACTGGCCGAGCAAGTGAAAACAGAGATAGACAAATGGGACTATCTTAAACTAAGAAGCTTCTGCACCTCAAAAGAAACAGTGACCAAACTACAAAGACAGCCTACAGAATGGGAAAGGATATTCACCAAGTACACATCCGACAAGGGGTTGATATCAAGGATATACAAGGTACTGGTTAAACTCCACAAGAAGAAATCACCCAACCCCATCAAAAAATGGGGTGAGGAAATGAACAGAAACTTTCGCAAAGAAGAAATTCGAATGGCAAAAAGGCACATGAGAAAATGCTCTACATCACTAATCATCAGAGAGATGCAGATCAAAACCACAATGAGATATCATTTCACACCACAGAGACTGGCCCACATCCACAAGAACAAAAGCAACCGGTGCTGGTGCGGATGTGGCGAGAAAGGGACCCTCCTTCACTGCTGGTGGGAATGCCAGCTGGTCCAACCCTTTTGGAAAACAGTATGGACGACTCTCAAAAAATTAGAATTTGATCTGCCATTTGACCCAGCTATAGCACTCCTGGGAATATATCCCAGAGAGGCAAAAAGGTATAGTCGAAGTGACATCTGCAATTGTTTGTTCATTGCAGCACTCTTTACAATAGCCAGAATCTGGAAAAAACCTGAGTGCCCAAGAACAGATGACTGGTTAAAGAAACTTTGGTACATTTACACAATGGAGTACTATGTAGCTGTTAGAAAAGATGAAGTTATGAAATTTACATACAAGTGGTACTACATGGAAAGTATCATGTTAAGCGAAATGAGTCAGAAAGAGTGGGATAGACACAGAAAGATTGCATTCATCTGGGGAACATAAAGCAACAAAAAGGGAGAGTGACACACAGGAATGGCTGAGATTAGTACCAGGAATTTTGCTCCATGAATGGAAGGCCAGCCACAGGCTCTAGGTGAAAAGGAAGCTCAGATAGAGACGAGAGTACCAAATGAAGGGTGTTGTGAGGGCCCTCCCAGGGTGGAGAAGCATGCTAAAAGTAGTCGATAGACCAAACATGATTGCCACTCAAAGCCTCTCTTGCAAAACACAGTACCCAAAAGAAGAGAGAGAGAACAAGGGGGAATACCCTGCCACAGAGGCAGGATGGGACGGGGGGGGGGATGAGGGTGGGGGGGATGCTGGGACCCATGGGGATGGATGACGGGCACTGGTGGAGGTATGGGGACTTGATCATTGTATAACTGAAACCCAAGCACAAAATTTGTAAGCCTATAACTGTACCTCATGGTTTTTCACTAATAAAAAAAAGAAAAAAAGAAGAAAAAAATAAAATAAAATAAAATGACTAGATCTAGTTTATTTTAATAGTTAAAAGATAATAACAAGTTTAATATGATAGTTATATATCAGGAAGGCATTTTTTGGGAATATAGTTATTTTTCAGAGGCAAATATAAAAGATAATAACAAGTTTAATATGATAGTTATATATCAGGAAGGCATTTTTTGGGAATATAGTTATTTTTCAGAGGCAAATATTAGGAAATAAATAAAAAAGGCCCTCCCGTTGATCATTGATTTGCTCGAGTGGGCCCAGTAACGTCTCCATTGGAGACTTAGTTGCTACTGTGTTTGGCATATCGAATACATCACGGGTGGCTTGCCAGGCTCTGCCGTGCGGGCGAGATATTCTCGGTAGCTTGCCGGGCTCTCCGAGAGGGGCAGAGGAATCGAACTCAGGTCGGCCGTGTTGGCTGCATGCAAGGCAAACGCCCTACCGCTGTGCTATCGCTCCAGCCCATATTTCCATAAATATTAGGAAAATAAATATTTAACATGTTTTATTTTTGAAGACTGCATATCAAGTGTCCAGTTTTTCATCACATACTTAAAAATGCATATGAAACTTAAACTTGTCCAACATTTGTAGTTTCTCAGATGCCATTTAACAAATCTTTGTACTTACATAGTCCCCCTACTTAATTTCTAAATCCAGAAGATACCACACAGATATCCATCTTCCCAATACATTTGCAAATAGCCTTTGACTTGTACCTGTCAAGACTTGCTTCCTGCCTTTCTAATGGGATGCTATGAGTTAGTGTTCTCTTTTATGCTTATTCAGACTTTCTTGAAGTTGTCATAATGTAGATGGACTTGAGTGGCATGAGTAAAGCCAAACATTAAGGAAATTATATATTTTTTCTTGAAATTGGGATTGTTCTATTGGAAAACATTTCTGGGAAAGATCAATCCCTTACTATCAGACAACAGACATAAAGAGAATCCTGAAAACCCATCTCTTTGGTGGTAATTAGATATTAGAATTTAAGAAAAGCATTTTTTTAGATAGTGCCTTATCACCAGTTTCTATTACACGAGGCAATGATGACTTCAAATAGGACCAGGGCTACAGTTAAATGTTTTAAAATAAGTTGCAAGACAAAGACCTAGAGAATTAATTGAAATTTCAAGTATTCACCTCTGATATGTATTTGAAGGTCTGGCACTATTAACATTCATGATTCATGTTGGTAAGGTATCAAGCACTAGTTTTATAGTATTTAAATATTTAAGTTAAATATTTAAGTATTTAAATATTTAAGTTAATACATAATGTTATGTATACCAAAGTTTAATAATATAAAATCCTGATAAATTATGAAATATCCACTGTATCTTGAGAAAGCATAATTAAAACTGCTTTAGAAGTCATGTACCCTCAAGACACATGATATAACCCAGAACTAGGACATGAGTACTTAAGCTGAGGCATCCTTATAAAGGAAAGCATTTTTAAAGTGGACACAGTTCCATGAAATTCCATCATATTTCTAGACCTAAATTATTGGAATTGACATTCATTTTTCATGCCTGAAAGCATTAGACCATCTCATGACAAGAGGGTAAAAGATGGTGGGCCATATTGTATTTAGAAAGAAATCTACATTCTAATATAATTTTTTCATAAAGTATGACCACATTCTTGGATGTCTTCCAAGAGTTAATAATGGCTTATCATACAAGTATATTTCAAAATTTACTGAGTGGTGTCATCATGACAAGACTCCCTGAGAAATAGTCAGTTCTGCCCCAGGCTGGAGCGGGAACATGGGGTATTAATTTGCATCCCTTTGTCTTTGACTCAAATTCCCAATAATCCTGATTTTACTTTTTATAAAAATTAGTCAGCCTTTCCCACAAAATGCCAAAGCCTGTAGAATTGCATTTTGGGTATGGGTAAAAATATTCCCATATGAATAAGGCATTTTGCCTTCAAAGCTTCAGAAAAGTGAGAAGTGATATTTTCATATCAGTCAAGACCCAAAGCTCACCAATGTGTAACAGGCTAATTAATAAAAAAAATAGTGAGTCAGCTAGAAGTCTAAGATTAAAGCTGTATATTGAGTTTATAATAATACTTTATAAAGCATGCTAGCAAGACTATCAACTATAATCAAATTATGATCATAGTTAATTCATTGTGAATTGGTATAATGTATTCAACTTAATGCTAAATTATTTTCATCTTATGTTTTACGAATTATAGAGCTTTAATATGTGGATAGGTGTGTCTAACATTGGACTATGATACTGAGGATGAAATATTATGGATAATTCTAAATTGAAATTAAACAATTATGTGTTAGTTTGAATGAGACCACTGAAAGTATTACCGAGACTTCTTTGAGGACTAACATAACAACATAGGTTAAGGCTTAAAACCTCTTCACTGCATTTATAAATAAACATGATCATCTCACAAGGAATATCTAGAAATGAGGGTGAATGGAATAATCTATCATACAATATATTTTGAATATCAAATAATAAAATGGATAAATATACTTTATGTAAATGGTAAATATTCTTTAGTTTAACTAAATTTACATATAAGATATAGTAAGCAATATAAAATGCCTCTAGATGGTGGCAGGAAAACTGCTCATAGTTGCTGGCTTGGGGCAGTTGTAATCTATTATTTTATTAGTGGAATATTGGTGCCAAACCAGATGGCATCAGATTCTTTAGGTTTAGTCTTATAACACAGACAACATATTTTTTCCATTAATTTAAAGAAGTATTTCTCAGAGAGTGCATTGAAATCCTTCAGAAGATCGTTTTTCAGAGTCAAATAACTGTGATCTGCTTCACACTGCTGTTATCTAATCCAGTAATTAGTGGTAGCTGTTTTCAAGTTCTTGGAAAAAAAATTGCCTATGAACATTTACAAATGTCCCTAAGAGGGTTGACACTTTCTCTGCCAAGGACCGCACCCATCTGTTCCTAATGAATGAAAGATTGTAAGACAAATATGCCATATGACCCTTGGAAAATCCAGCTAAGATTTGTTGGACATTTTCCGTCTGAATATATTTTGTTTCTCTAGGGAAAAAAAAAGGAACTTAGAGAAGTGTCATTGGTAGAGATTTGTATAGAAGGCATACGCCATTAGGTTCCCAAAGGAGTTGGGTGAAGAAGTGTTGTGGAGGCAAGCACTTTAATAGAGTCTATACTTTCACATATAGTAGGTAATATTTCAGTGGGAGAGCTAGGTTTTGCAATTTCCAAACCAGAACAAGAACTTTCATCATGTCATACATTTCACAATTGAAGAAGGAAATCAGATCACCTTGCATATCATCTTGAAGAGGAACTGATGTTTTTTTTTCCCAAAGATTCAGATACTAAAATACTTTATGGGACAAATTCTTTGTAGCAAGCCTCATTGTAGTAGAAAGAATCCATGCATTATATGTAAGTAGCATGACTGGGCTTGAGTAAAGCTTTATTTATGCACGCTAAAAAATTCTCCATGTATTCACATCACACACAAGAATCTTTGATTTCTCATTGACTTTTAAAATGTAAATATCAATTTTTGCTTAATGGCCTCACTCTACAAAAATATACAAGCCTGATACATCTCTTAGAGATACGGTTCTGTGATACCTGGCTTCAATACACACAAGAGGAACTTTATAGCCTACATTGTCTGTCACTTAAAGTTAGGGATATTGAGTTAACATGCCAAGAATGATATGACAATGCTATGGAACTGTTACAAGTGGCAGGGTGGTGTACTGGAGGGATCCAGTCAATGTGGACTGAGGAACTTTCTCCAAAGGCACAGAGTCCTTTATGATATGGAAATCTATCTGGGAAAATTTTAATACAATTCTAAGTGACTACAGCTTCAGCCAGACCACTGAGAAGTGAGGTTCCAATAGCAGAAATAAAATCAATGATAAACATGAAAAAAATCAACAAATTCCCCAATTTTCCATGATAGCACCTCAGCAGTAAGCTATTATAAGCATAAAATGTCTCAACTGGGGATATTTTGGAAAATCTTATAAAGGTAACTTTGCAGAGGCAAGTGGTCATACTCCCATACATCGGGGTCCACACGTCTCAGCTTCTCTACTCGAGACATATATGCTCATCTGCTTCCTTTCTTTATGTGTTTCTGTGTCTTTCTCAGCACTCACATTTTTTGTAGTAGAAATATCTGCTTCTCATCCCAGAATGTTTCCAAAAAAATAAATGATGAATTTGGAAACGCAGGAACTTGGGAAGAGGTCAAGTCTGATTTTCTATTCCCTCAAAGATTGATTCTCCAGTCTAAGACCAAGACCATGGGCCCTAATAACTCATGTGGTGAGAGCTCACTGATGCACCATGAAGAACAAATGGATTTTGAGTGCAACTTAATGAACGTCTATTGAAAGTGGAAGGACTTGATTATATCATACCGGTGTTTGTGGCAAAAATTACTGGTCCTCTCTTTCAGGCACTTCTATGGGGACCAAGATGGGTCTAAGTGACCTGCAACATTTTAGCTGAGAAACTGAGGAGTCAGCAGACCTGCAAGAGTCCACAAGTCATGCAGGAAGCACACTTCCACCAATATGAATCCATTTCACCCAGCTTTTATAGTACCTTGTTGGCATGTGGAGGAAGTGGCATAAGAATGCTTCAGTGGTATTTTTTTCAAAAATTCAGCTAGCAAAATGCTATAATTTTTCTAAAAAAATTAGATACTTTATTATTTTTTTCAGATTAAGACTCTTATTTATTAGTAAATTCTATGCTAAAATTCTTAAGAATGATATGATTCCAATTTTTAAATGAGAGAAGATAAAGTAATCACAAAAGGGAGAGAAACACACATTTGCAATTTATTTTTTTCAGTGGTGACTCTTGTTACATAGGAATGATTTATACTGAAATAACAGCTTCTTTTATAAAATAATGTAATTTTAACAAAAAATGAAGTAATATGCTCAAATTTTCTAACTTATTTTCTGTACTGCTTTATATAATCATCTGTTAGATTCTGTCAATTTTTAGCTCAAAAGTCCATCATTGTGTCAAGAATTACTTCAGTTACTAAAATTTATGAAAAAAATTGCTGTTCATTACTAGCTTCTTTCAATCTCTAAAAATATGTCAGTACAATTATCTTTAAATGTTACACTCAGGTTGAAATTTCCATTTGAATTCTCAGCTCTTCATTCAGACTTGTTCCACTATCAATCACTGCCCTTTTATCTGCCTACTTATAAATGTAATGATATCAGGTCCTATCAGTTCTCTCATGCTCTCTGTTTTTTGAGGATATAGTCTTCCAAAAATCATTTTTGCCTAAATTATTTCATACTCATATCCAATCACTGTATGCAATCTAACTTTTAGGCAAAACCTTTTATTATGTTCAAAAATATATTTTTTTAGAGTAAGATCACGACTTTCTTCAAATATAAGATGACCATAGGGCTAAGAATTTGTTTCTTTACTCAGTCCTCCAGGAACTGGGACTACACACAATTGATTTATAGGTGAATGCAATTAGCATACATATATGCACAATCTGAAATTCTATAATGGATTTATAATAGAAGAATATAGTCAATATTTTCAAGGTTATAATCAATTATAAATACATAAGGTGAAGTAATTTTTTCTCAGTCAAGAATTATTTATTTTTTTTGTCTATCTTATGACTTGTATGTCTTGTTAAATATCTCAAATCAATCAACATTTTGTTGCTGTGGAATCAACTAACTCAGATGATTGTGCTAAATAGGACACCCAACAAGCTACTTCTGTGAGCCAATTTTAAAGTATTTTAGCAATTTTTCTCACACCAATGACTTCTGACTTTCTTTGGTTTAAATTTGTTGTCTGTAGCATTTAGTTTAATCATCAGTCATCTCAATAATAATTTTGGATCAATTGTCTTCTGGGAGAGTCTTAACAGCACACCATCTCAAGTCATCCCAGGTCTCTTGACCAAAAACTGCATTTTAATTAAATTTCCAGATGATTTATTTGCTTATAGAAGTCTCCAAAGCATTGATCTATTTCATACAAATCAACATTACTATGAAATGACTATCTTGTATTGTTCTCGATGCTAGTAATTTATCTTTTATCTCTCCCTTTGTATTAAGATACATATATATATGTATATACATAAATAAGTTTAAATGATCAGGATGCACCTTTAAACAAACAAATAAAATGGAAATGATTACTTTGAAAAGATTTATTTTTGGATCACACCCAATAATTTCCAGGGCTTCCTCCTGGGGCTACACTCAGAATCTCTCAGGCTCAAGGGGTCATATGTGGTGCCAGGGATCAAACAAAAGTTGATCGAGCGCTAGTCTTAACCAATATGCTGTATCTATGACCCTCCTACCCACTTTTAATCTAAAGAATAGGAACTAAGATAGTTTTCTGCTACAATTTTGTTTACCAAATATTTGAGGGAGAGTTGGGAGTGTGAGGAGGGTCATTCCTGGACCTACTGAGGAGTTACTCCTCCTTTTGTGTCTGGGTTCATTTCAGGTAGTGTGTGGTGGTAGATAGCTAACTCAAGCATAAACCCATATGCTCTCATTCTCAGGCTAGCTTTCTGGGTACCATTTTTTCCTATTATTATTTAACATTGCATGATGATATTGTGTACATTTCAGTTGTGCACCTGTGAGAATTTTTTTGGTCTTATACTACAATTAATTCACCACTAAATCTCCAATTCTACCCTTCAGCACAAAATTGTTCCTTTAATCCTCAGCTATGCATCCCCCTTTTCATTTCCTGTCAAGTAACAGCTGGTCAGTGTTACCAGGCCATGGTTCCCAGTGAATATTCTTTTTATGAGTCCTAATGGATGTTGGCCTTAGGCTGTCAGCTGGCAATTCCATTCTGGGCTGGGGTTTGAGGGCAGGAAATCCTGTTTCAGGGAACATCTTGATTGGTCTTGTTTTCCAGGCACTTCTTTTCATTTATTAATTTAGCTTTCAGTCTGTACCTCGGATAACTGATTCAAAACTGAGCTTGCATTATGATGAAAAATAGTAAAAAATCTAAATAATGTAAAAGAATATATTCCAGGATTCAAAGAGAATGCTATTGCATACTTAGTTTTAGGTAATTTTTTTTTACCTAAATTTTTTCCTTCCTTCCTTCCTTCCTTCCTTCCTTCCTTCCTTCCTTCCTTCCATCCTTCCTTCCTTCCTTCCTTCGCTACACTCAGCAATGTACAGCGGGTACTCCTGGTTCTGCACTCAAGAATTACTCCTGACAGTGCTCAGGGTACCATATGGGGTGTTGTGAATCGAGCCTGAGTCTGCCACATGCAAGGTGAAGGCACTACCCGCTGTACTATCACTCCAGCTCCACGGTTCAACTCCATGGTCCAGTTTTCAAGTGGAACTCAGGTCTTGTTTTCTGAGAATCACTGGAGGAGCCTGTGGATTTCCCTTAGAACCTATTGGGAGACACTCCCCGACCAATATTTCAAGTCAGTAGACTTGGACCAGAGAGTAACTCCAATAGCTTGAGCACATGCTTTGTGTGTGTGAGGCCCTGAAACTGATCTTTGGCATCGTATACACTCACAAGCACCTCCAGGATTCACTACCACCACGGTGCTGGGCCTAAAACTCAACTCTCAGGCTCACAGACCCAGCTGTGGTTTGGCAGCAGTGACTTCAGAACCCTGAGCTCTACATGGAAAGCCTCCACCACAAAGAAATTGGCATGTAGAAGATCATTGAAAATGTGTTCATCAAGATCTTCAAAGGGAAGAAATAATATCTATTTTACTTACACTGTATATTCTTAAAGTGCTAGTGATGTGCTGTTGAAGTTTCTAAGCAAGGAGGTTTGGCATTAAATTCTCAACAATTTGAAAGGAGTCAGTACAAAATACGAGCAAAATACTTGTAAGAGTTACAAGGCAAATTAAATTCTTCAACCCTCATAATTATTTTTATCAGTCATGGGAATAATATAATTTCAGCTAAAAGTATGCATTATCTGAGTGTGACTGATGGGGTCCCTCAAAGGTCAGGCACAGCAGAGAAAGGGATACCAGCTCTTGTCTCACTACCATGACCTTGGATGAGAATGTCCAGGTCTGAGCTTCTTTGTTGAATATCGTAGAAGAGTTTCAGGAGAAGACACTGACGTAGGGAGCTCAGATAGAGAAGGGAACACCAAATAAAGGTATTGGGAGGATCCTCCCAGGATGGGAGAAGCATGCGGAAAGTAGACTATAGACTAAACATGATTGTCATCCATTACCTCTTTTGCAAACCACAACACCCAATAAGAGAGTGAGAGAACAAAAGGGAATGCCTTGCCACCGAGGCAGGGTGGGATGGGGGGATGGGGGGTGGGAGGGATACTGGGACCCGTGGTGATGGGAAATGGGCACTGGTGGAGGGATGGGTATTTGATCATTGTATAATTGAAACCCAAGCAGAAAAATGTGTAAGTCTGCAATTGTACCTCATGATGTCTTACTATTAAAAAATTTTTAAAAAATGATAAAAAAAAGTTTTGTTAAGTAATAATGGGAGAGAAGAAAGGAAAAACATAAGTACAAGAAAGAATGAAGAAGTTTTCAGTGAGACGATAGAAATCCAGAGTATAAATGGAACAAATTGTACACAGGAACTGCTGCTTTTGGGATTTGTGCAGGCAAATCCCAATAGAGTGTTCAGGGGCTGATTTTGTAAAACTGGTAATATAGATCTTATTTCAGCTGTCCTGGCTTGGGACTTTCTGTGCAGAAAAATGTCTCTCCTTTGTAAGGGCAATGTCTAGGAGAGGGCTGACAACATTATGAGGCCTCTTTTCCTGGTGAATGGTCTTTTTATGAATTTTGATAAATCTTGGCTTTGTGCTGGCATACCATTCTAGTCTGGGGCTTGGTGCACAAAATTGTTTTAGAGCACATCTTTGTTTTATGACTTTTTGAAATTAATTGCCAAGAGTTTCCTACCTGCATGCCTAATTCAAAAATAAATATGCAGTGATTTCCCAAGGTAACACATTATAATTAGTCATATTTACTAAAAATATGTAATTATTGGGACTAAGAAGATAACTCCAATGGCAGTACCCATGCTTTAAAGGTGTGAGACCCTGTTTCTATTACTGCCACGTGGTCCTCTGAAAAACAAGAGGAGTGACCCCTCAGTACTGGAGAGTATGTTAAAATAAAAAGAAAGGAAAACAAAGAATAAGCAATTGTTTCCATAAAAAATATTTTTATTTCAAGTATTTCTAAAGTTCATGTAACTTTCATTTCATTTATACATTTTTGTATATATACATATATTTGTGTGTATATGTATGTGTGTATATATGCATATATGTATATATGTGTGTATATATACATTTTTCGGGCCCTCCCACTGCTAGAAATTTCCAACCATAACACCTTGGTATTCTTATGTACCAGGGCTTAAGAACAAAATGCCATGACCAGCAATTATAGGAGCCCGTTCTGCCAATACTTGGCGATTGTGTCGGCCTGACAGTTTGGCTTTTGGGTCTGGCAACTCGCTACTATTAAGGCCAGGTAGTACTGAGGACCACAGGGACTTGCCTAGTAAAGTTCTGGGCCTGAGCATTTTTTTTCAGTTATTGGAATGTTGTATGGCCTTTTCTCCCAGGACATTCCACATAGCAGCGCTATCAGACCTGATCACCTGTGTGTATCTAGACTGATCAGCTTGCAATGACAGCATTGGTATTTGAACATGGGGCATTTTAAATGAAGAATGAGTGCTTTAAACAACTGAGACATCTTCTAGGCTTTCTAAAGCCATTTATTTTATTTAAAATGTTTCTTGTCCTAAAATATTTTCATTATATTTAATGATAACCTTTAACATTCTTTGGGGGAGTGTCTCCAAAATAGTGCTGATAGCTTCCACCTACAAAAAATACACAATGGACACATAGCTCAATGCTAGAATACTGGAATGTGTTGTGAGGCAAACCCGGTGTCTGTGGGGGTTACTCCAACAGTGCTCCGAAGCCATCAGGGTAAAAACGAGTCAAAGTTAGAGGGGAAAAGTCATAAAGTTCCCAGGGTCTATAAATCTGTATTTTATTAAAGTAACATTAAAATCAGAAAAATCAATCTTCAGATATATTTTACATGCAAAAATAACATCATCACCAAGTGGTTTACTTTTGTCAAATAGTGATGGAATTAGGCATGGGTAAACAATCTAAACTGGTTACTTGTAGGAGCTTTCCAATTTTTAAATTGAAATTTAATTCTGTATAGTTGGGATCCTATCCTTAGGGCAGCTTTTCTGCTATTGTTTTCTTAGAGAACAGATATCAAGTTCGGGGTTGCTGTTAAGCAAGGCACTTCCTTTCTTGTCCATTCTTGTTATGGTGAATCATTTTGTGTCTTAGAGCTTGATTACATCAACTTCCTGTTTTATAATGTTTGAGTCACCACGGGAGGAAAAACAAGTCTTAGATCTTGGACATCAAACTTTTGCTCTAGAAAATTGCATTGTGCAAAATAAGTGTGACTGTAAACACATTTAGAATTTTAATTGATTTTTTACAGTTATTTCTTGACATAAAGGAATATATAAATTGTCCTAATGTATAATAGTAAAAATGACTTAAACATATTGGTCCAGTAGCAAAACAATAAGGACATTTTTAAAATGAAATTGTGTTTATACAAAGGTTTTTTTTTAATACAAAAATGTTACAAAGGCAAGTGTTCCCAGTGTGTGAAAGCATTCTCTCCTTTACCCATGTTCCCCTGACAGTCTTGCCATTATTGAGCTCTCACATTCAATAATCTGTGCTGTCTCACTCTGAAAAATGCATATTAAACTCAAGGTTGCTTACTTGACATGTGCACTTGGAGATATAATAAATCACAGTGGCAAGAGAAAAATGTTTACATTTTAAAATTCAAAATGTTTACGTATCAATTTAATTAGATTTTTAAAAAAAGCCTCCCTTTTAATCCCTTGCTCCTACTGCCCTCTCTTCACTTTCTCTCCATTTATGTATCTAAATGATAAGAACATCTATTGTCCTGCCAGTATCAGAATAGGGAATTTTTGAACCTGTGGTGTACAATGATTATTGTTATATATATGCATATATATACATACACACATATAACACACATCCATATATGTATATATATATAAAGTACTATAAAGTACTAGTACATTATATTAGTACTATTACAAAAATCTTTGGACTGGAGTGATAGCACAGTGGGTAGGGCATTTGCTTTGCACACGGCCGACACGGCCAACCTGAGTTCGATTCTTCCACCCCTCACGTAGAGCCTGGCAAGCTACCGAGAGTTCAATATGCCAAAACAGTAACAAGTCTCACAATATTTCTGGGCCCACTCGAGCAAATCGATGAACAATGGGAGGACAGTGACAGTGACAGTGACAGTGACAAAAAAAAACTTCAAGGGCACGGCCACGAGGTCACCAGCTGCCCCCCACAAGCGGCTCTCCAGCACGGCCACGACTCCAGAGCACAGAAACCAATCTCTTAACTATCTAACTTTTAATAGAAATACTTCCAGGGTTAATAAGTAAAACAGCAGAAATCCAAAAGCGGCCGCGCGACATCATTTTGTTCTTAAACCAAGCTGTAGAAAGCAAATCATTTCACAACGCTGTTTCAGCATATCTGATTGAGGGGGGATTCATAAACTCTAAACAATAATTGTGCATCTTCTATCGAAACAATGTATCTAGTCAAAGTAGATAGAGTATTAACTAGAACTCATCTGCCTCACAGGAAATTGGGAGGGGTGGGAGGTGGGGTTCTATTGGGGTTCACGGTTAAAAATAAGTATTGGTAAAGGGAAATGTGTGTGATACTTACATGACTGAGACCTAAACCCGAAAGCTCTGTAACTTTTCCCACAGTGATTCAATAAAGAAATAAATTATAAAAAAAAACTTCAATAGTCACCTCTTGTGAAAATTGTTATGAGTTACATGATTCTTTTAGAGAAAAAGAAAGAGATAGTTTCCTGAGTAGAAAGGAACTGAGTCTTGGGCATAGATTTTCATATTTGCCATTTTCTCTTATTTAATTTCCTAAAGAGAGTTGCAATGTAGCATTGATATCTTACAATTGTATAGAGACACATTATAAAATATTGCTCCTCTCTATTACCCAATTTAATCTTTAAAAGAACAGCAATACCCATTATTCACAAAGAAATATCTAACCAGGCATGTGGAGTTAAGTGACTTGCCACAGATTGCATCAATTTTATGTGTTTCCAAATAGAAAATGCAGGGAATACAGTTTAAAAGGAAAGGGAGAATTTATTCAATGCTATTGTTATATAGAAGAAAGACTAAACTCTGTTTCACTGAAACAATAGGTAGGAAGATTGCTCATCATGTGGAAGAGCTGGGAAAAAAGCACTGGACAATACCACAGGAGGGATGACTCTGTAGAAGGAGAGATTCTGAGCTTGTTGCAAATCAGTTTCTCCTGATATCTGAAAACTGAGCATCCTATTTGTTACCATTTATGCCTATTTTTGGAGTCCAGGAAAACTTAAAAGATTTACACAAATAAAAGATAATAATATTCTTAGAAGGCAAAAATATCCTATCAAATCACACCATCAGGCACATTTTATTTGAGAGAGCAGAATAGACCTTTATCTCTTCCAGAAATTACATTCTATTCCTAACTCTCATGCACAGTGCACGCACATGCACACACATGCGTGCACGCACACACAGACACACACACACACAATGGGACATACAGCTGTATCATTTTGATTAATACGTTTCCAGTGTTCTTGTCTCAGGAACTGGAAAAAGATATTCTGGGAGGATTTCTGTTACACAAAACTTCAGAAAAAGAGTTTGTGATTTAATGTTTTCTGAAGTAAATACCCTAAAAATAAAATAAAATAAGGAGACCCCAGTTGGGAAGAAAGCAATTAAAAGTGTACTCAATTTGAGTACTATTGTTCACTTTAGTTTTATACTTTTGTTTTATCATTGTTGTTTTGATTCTGAATGTTTTAGGGGCTACATGAGGCAGTGTTCAGTTTTTATTCTTGCCTCCGTGCCCCAGATTACTCCTTGGTGGTGCTACGTAGAGCATAGGTGGTATGGAGGGTATGAAAGCAGGGTCAACAGTGTGCAATGCTAGCACCTTTGCCCTATTCTATCTATCTGACTTTCTAATGATAGATATATTTAAATTAAGTTTAGAGACAATAGCCTCTTAAAATATAATGGTAGGAAAGAATATGATTTATTTATGAAGCACATAAACACCTGAACATTAAATGATAATAAAGATAATCATTATCTGTAGAGTCAACAATATTGTAAGCATGTGTCCCAAACTATAATCACTGTGATTATAGAAAAAATGAATTGCTAAGAAGACAGACTGGGGAAAGGGAGGGAACATTTAGTCACTGGTGAAGAGATACTGAAGTTGCTATGGCTTTCGAGGCGAACCTCAAATGCCCTCAACCTTGTTATTAAAAGATTTGCAAATAACAGTGCCTGATAATTAAGAATTTAAGTTTATTTATATATTTGGAATTTCCATCCTAAAGTATGACAGTGAAACCATGTGATGTGTGGAATCAGACAATTTATATTAGATTTTACATGGACTAGAAATTACAACCAGCTAGTCATACATAAGCCATTTGTTTTGGCTATAAAGATGATTCTTCATTAAGTAAGATATAAAGTGATTCCAAAACTTGAGACTTCTCTGATGCTAGGGTTCTATTTGGAGCTATTGTTCATTGAAGGAGCTCTTTTCATCAAATAGATATCTGGTAAAATTGTGAGCTCTAATGAATTTTTATTCACTAACCTGCATAATCTTGATGAAATTGTTCTCTGAAAGTATTATCCTTTCATCTTAAAGATAGAAATTGTTACTTTCCATGTTGTACCACTTGTATGTAAATTTTATGACTTCGTCTTTTCTAACAGCTACGTAGTACTCCATTGTATAAATATACCAAAGTTTCTTTAACCAGTCATCTGTTCTTGGGCACTCAGGTTTTTTCCAGAATCTGGTTATTGTAAAGAGTGCTGCAATGAACAAACAAGTGCAGATGTCAGTTCTACTATACTTTTTTGCCTCTCTGGGATATATTCCCAGAAGTGGTATTGCTGGGTCAAATGGGAGCTCAATTTCTAATTTTTTGAGAATCATCCATACTGTTTTCCAAAAGCAAAATGACTCAGAAAGAAAGAGATAGATATAGATAGATTGCATTCTTCTGGGGAACATAAAGTAACAAAACAGGATAATAATACCCAAGAATGGCTGAGATTAGTACCAGGAATTTTACTATGGCTTGGAGGCCAGCCACACATGCTAGAGGAAAGGGGAGCTCAGATAGAGAAGGGAGCACCAAATAAATGGTGCTGGGAGGATCCTCCCAGGATGGGAGAAACATGCTGAAAGTAGACCACAGACCAAACATGATTGTCACCCATCACCCCTTTTGCAAACCACAACACCCAATAAGAGAGAGAGAACAAAAGGGAATGCCCTGACACAGAGGCAGGGTGGGATGGGGGTTATGGGAGGTGGGAGGGATACTGGGATCGGTGGTGGTGGGAAATGGGCACTGGTGGAGCGATGGGTATTTGATCATTGTATAATTGAAAGCTAGGCACAAAAATTTGTAAGCCTACAACTGTACCTCATGGTGTCTTACTAATAAAAATTTTTAAAAAAAGATAGAAATTGTTTCTCAAAATCAGGAAATCATGAAATATATTTTTTATCATAAATTAAGGATTCAGACAGTGGTATCTATTTTGCCTTATTAAACTATATAATCCTCAGCACAACCTATTCTTCCTTAATCCTTGATTTTCTGACAGTAGTTACGTGACTAAACCTTCACAATTTGTGTATTGTCAGAATCATCTCTTTCTGAATTACCATAATCAACATATAGATTTAATCCTTTATCAGTAGATTCTTTTAATTTCTAGTTGACTAAGTCAACAATTTTCCTGCTCTTTTTGCTTTATTTTCTCTATGTATCAATTTCAAATACACTAACTCTTGTTAAATTTCTTCAGGATCTACTACCTGCATACTAGTTCTGGAAATAATTATGTATTTCATCAAACAATTTATTGAAAATTACAAAAATCACTGAAGAGATAAAGTTCAGAAAGAATGGAAGATTTATAATTCTAGGATTTCTTTTTCTGAAAAAAATTCTCAAAAGTCACTTTGCTACAAAAAATGAATAACCATGCATTTTTTGTTTTGTCCTTTTATAACCATTAATAAAGCTTAAATTACACAAGGGAAATAATATTTTAATTTTCAGAACCACCAGATGATATGCAAAGATAGAAAGGTAATAGCACGTAAGTTTATCAGACTCTAGTATAAAGAACAGATATCTTAAACAGAGATATAACCTTAAGTCCTTCAAATATAATAGCTATTTTTGTCTCTTGACAGAACATTCTGAACACAAGAAGTGGATTCATTTTAAACTACTAAGCATTAGTTGAAGTGAAATATCTATTCTCCTCTTGGGTATATCTTGATTAGTTTGACAAACTACATATAAACTTTGATATATAAACATAGTATTTTTTCCTTACATTATTCAATTCCCTTACTTTTAATATTTAAATCTAACACTTGGAGCCAATTCATTTTTTTTTGTTACTTTTACAAAAGAGCTTGAGTAGAACCACTGAAAGCATTTGCATAGTTAAAACATACATATTTGAGAAATAAAAACAAAACAAAAAAACACTCAAAATAAAGGTACACAACTGTTTGCCTGGGGAACTGATTGACTCTCTGATCAATCCATAAATTTCTTCATAATTCTTGACTTAAATTAAAAATATGGCTATACTCTGAAAGAGATTCGATAGGCACATTCAGTTTAAAAATGTAGCTGTTATAAATATCTACATTCTTCTTTGGCTATACATTAATAAGAATATTTGATGATTTGAATCTAAATTTAGTGATAATCAGATTTTCTTTGCTTGCCCATTGAATATTGTTTGTATTCCTTATTTTCCAATTTGAAAATCTGAAATACATAGAAAACTCATTTGGGGACTTTATTAAATCCTAATGATAGTGTGATCGGAAAATAAAGAAACAGACTTCACTGTTTTAAGAACATTTATATATATATTAAAGAAAATATGTATACCTACTAAAAACAATATCCATGAACAGTACTTGACAATGATTTTGAAGACATGTATACTCATTATATATTCTTTATCTCTCTTTTCTAGAAACAGGGTGTAGTCACTCAACAAGAATCATTTTCTGAAGCTTTCCCAAGAAGTCTTACCAGACAGACTTGAGGGAGTGTTGTTTTCTGCTATTCTTTTGGTCCCAAGCCACCCGGATTGTCCTTAAGTTTGGTTAACAAAAACAATTTCTTTCTGAAGCTCGGTGAAGATTTTACTGCTTTCTCTATTTTTTTTTGTGGGGTACGTTTTTTACAAACTCTGCCTGGTGAAGTTATTCTTAAAATGGATCCTCGCTGAATCCTTCCACATAGTTTTCATCCTCCCTCTCCCTCTCCCTCCCCAATAACCCAAAACTGCTAAATAATTTGGATTCTGTGTTGCCAATCCAGAGTTCCCTCTACCCAAGGCAAGTTAATTTTTCGATAACTGGAGCACAGAGGGTAGGGTGTTTGCCTTGCACGAGGCTGATCTGGTTCGTTTCCTCCGTCCCTCTCTTGAGTGCCCGGCAAGCTACCGAGAGTATCCTGCCTGCATGGCAGAGTCTGGCAAGCTCCCTGTGGCATACTCGATATGCCAAAAAACAGTAACAAGTCTCTCAATGGAGGTGGTACTGGTGCCCAATCAAGGAAATCAATTAACAAAGGGAGGACAGTGCTGTAGTGCTACTGGGGTCAACATTATTAATCCTATCACACAAATGTGAATCCTTGATTACAATTACAATTATGTCTCCTTCTTTAGCACTTTCAAACTCTTACCACTTTTTTTCTCTAAACTGTTTCACTCACTCTAGGCTTTGAATATCTCTTTATGCTAAACACAATCGTCTATCTTCAGCCTGCTTAAGCAGGAATAGTTTAGAGCCTTAAATAAGACTTCAGCTCCTGTCCCTATTGTTGCCAGTCTTTCTCCACAGACTTGTATGTTAGTAGAAAGTATTTCTGCTTTATGCCTTCAAATAGTTTCCCAGACAATCAAAATGCCATCTGTGTTCAATAACATTTACATATTTTTTCTTTTATCACCTTTATTTAATATTGGGGATATCTTTTACAATTTGTTCTCTCAGAAGCTAGAGAACATTCCCTCTGATGAAACGTTGGTTCCTTTCTACAAATTGAAAAAAATAAATTGGGATTTGAGACACAGACATGGTAAGAAGCAATTTCTTCTATTTAATATATACATTTGGGGGTACACAAGTGATATTGAGGGAACAATCACAGAGATTATCTAAAGACCATGCAGTGCTGGTGATTCAGCAGGGCTGCAAATGACTCCTGCACATTTGTTTCTGTGCTGTTTCTCCAGCCTCTGTTCTTGTAACGCTTAGCACAGTCAATGAGCAAAAATAAAACTACATATTTGAATAGTTATGGTAACTTATAAAAATGTCTGATACTTTTAATATATGTTTTGATATATAGTTGCTTAAGAATAAGGCATGTACTAGAACAAATAACTTTAAAATCAAAAGAGTGATAGTAATAAAATCAATAGTAATAAAATCAAAAGGCAAAAACATAAGGAAAGGAGTAAAAGTAGAGAAAATTTTTTAGAATGAAACAAAGAAAGTGCTCAGTATGAGATCACAGACACACATAGATAAAGGTGACATCTGCAGTAAGTGCTATGTGTCCTATTTCTTCATTCTGATGGCACTCTCCTAGATAGCTCTTTAATAGATATATTTATCAGAACTACTGTCTTCATAATTGGAGGAACAAATAAAAATAAATTCTTCAGTTATTTTTATTGATTTACGTTCATTTTTATTGATCATTGTTGCACATCCTACTGTTGGCTTGTCCCTCTCTCTTTTTTTATAACATAGTTTTCTTCAGATTTCTTCTGACATTCGTGGGCTTCATTCCCTGGGGTTATAATAATTTCTCACCCCAATTTTGTCTCTTTGGATCGAATCCCCAGTCATGTTGATATTTTCTTTTCCATTTATCTTTTTGTTATTTCTAGGGTGGGATGGGGAGAGAGAAGCTTTAAACAGTGTCTCAGATGCATAGAAGACAACTGCCCATCTAGGTTGGCTCGGTGTCACACATATTTAGCCTGATATGATGCAATGGTTAAGGGGCCACTAGGGACTTGACTGGTGGTGCTGAGGATTGAACTCAGAGCTTCATAAATGCCAGGCTTTCTCTCCACACCTATGAGAGATATCACTCCAGCCTTAATATTTCTCTTTTAGGGTGAGTGTGTGAACTCAAAAAACAGCAGCGGTCTATTTCTCTCCCTACCTGCATTCGGTTGTCTCGTGCTGCTTCCTCCACCCTGGGGAGGTCGATGGTGATGGGCAGGCAAAGGAAGGAAACGAGGGCCAGGCTGGTAGGTGTCAGTTGCACTTTATTCCAATCTTCTCTCCGTTCACTCCTGTCTCTCCTTCGCTTCCACCTCTGCTTCTTCCTCCCCCATGCTACTTCTTTCTCCTCCTTGATTCCCCTTCATTCTCATTCTGGCTCTGGAATCTGGGTCTGGATTCCTTCAGCCCATTCTTACTGCCCAGTTAAAACCCCCATCACGGGGCTTACACATAGGTGTGGTCACAATCAATAGGAGTAAAGTTCTTTCCCTCAGGGGGTACTTCTAGGACAGATACTCATTTAGCAGGTTGACTGACCCTAGTGCAGAATCCCCTGGGTGTGTTTCTCCTCTCCCTGTCCAACATACATATAAGCATTCATAATATTAATCATCTTGTATGGATACAGTAAGAGATACATTAAGCTTATAGAATTGCTCTTCTAAAGCCATATCGATCTCAGACTACAGTACTCAGAGTGATTGGTCTTTCCTATCCCTTGCAGGGTCCTAGTCTCATTAGATCATGAGATCATGAGAGCCTATGTCCATGATCAAGGTCTTAAATTATAGTTAAGAATTGTGGCGCTTTGGCCTGGTCCATTTCGATACCAGGGTAGCTCAAAGCTTGCCCTGAGTCCATTCAGTCCCTCGACGGGACCCTATTTTTGGGGTGCTAAGAACTAAGGGCAACTGAGTCTTAAATTGAGAAAGCAGATGCTCGGGAATGAATAATACTCAAAGTCAATTAAATCCTAAGTTACAAAAGCATAATGTTAACTGTCTTCCTGTATCTATAAAAAAGGACATTGCTTTAAAGTAAACTATTCAAAAGACAGAAGGAGAGGAGAAAGACAATATTTCCCTCAGACATAGAAAATTATAGATTTCTGAGGAATCTGACCTAACAAGTTAACAGAGTCTGATTAGGGGGAAAAGCTGAGTAACTGGTTGGGAAGGAGAACATAGGAAAGAGTTTACAGATAAACACAATGGAACAGAAGTGCCTCAGGAGCATGTAATAAATCTGAATTCCTTATGTCAAGGGAGAAAGGATAAAGTAATGTTATCCTACAGGTGAGACTCTTCACTCCATTGCAGGGTGACTGAAAGAATTTTTAAAGGAAAACACACTTGGTTTGCATTCCAGGTCTTCATATTTAATATGTGTGTCATTATGAGGGAAATGGCCTCACTACTCTGGAGAAGAGAGGAATTCCCTTCAGTTGCAAAATGGTGCTATTGCTATCTGTCCTGTACATGGTAAATTCCAGGGATGCTGATCTAGACTAAGTAAAGCCTAATCTTGTAAAATCAAACCTATCTTTTAGTATTTTCTCCCTCCAATTCTGTTTTAAATACCACCCTTCTCTTGCTGCTGTAAAATTATAAAATTCAGATTTGCTTACTTACTTCTTCTGTATCCATACGATCATTTCTTGTGCTATCTATCTGGTGGTTTGCACATCTATCATCTCATTCCCTTTTTTTTCAATTATATAAAAAAGACTTATTTTGCTGTTACATATTTTCTAAACAAGATTTAGTCTTGATGAAGAACTTATATGTCTTTAAAATTTATATTTGAGGAGTACTATGTAGGTGTTAGAAAAGATGAAGTCATGAAATTTACATACAAGTGGTACTACGTGAAAAGTGTCATACTAAGCTAAATGAGTCAGAAAGAGAGGGACAGACATAGAAAGATTGCATTAATCTGGGGAATATAAAGTAAAAATCGGGAGACTAAAACCCAAGAATAGCAGAGATAAGTACCAGGAGGTTCACTCCATGGCTTGGAGGCCAGCCACACATGCTGAGGGAGAAGGCAGCTCAGATAGAGAGGGGAGTACCAAGTAAAGGGTGTTGGGAGGATCCTCCCCAGATGAGAGATGCATGCTGAAAATAGACTATGGACCGAACATGATAGCCACTCAATGCCTCTTTATTCAGATGCATCACTTAACTTAATCACTTAACTTCCCGTTAGTCGTCGATTTGCTCGAGCGGGCGCCAGTAACGTCTCCATTTGTCCCTGTCGCGTGCTAGTGTAGCCCAATGGCATCTCTTCGCTCCGGGAACATGGAGGGCCTCAAACCGATCGTTCATGACCTTGACAAAGAAGTCTGACCATCTGGTAGGTGGGCGGCCACGCGGTCTCTTGACATCCCGTGGAATCCAATCAGTAACAGCTCTAGTCCAACGGTCGTCTTTAAATCTCATTACGTGACCAGCCCATCTGATTTTCGACACCTTGGCAAATGAGACAGCGTCCCTGATCCTTGATCGTCGACGGATGTCAGAACTCCGGATTCGTTCTCTCATTTGAGTGAAACGTGATATTCCAAGCATAGCTCTTTCTATTCTTCTTTGGGAGACCTGAATGGCGTTCTCATCTTGTTTGCGTAGGGCCCAGGTCTCTGAGGCATATGTTAATGCAGGAAGAACAGTGGAATCAAAGAGATGTGCCCGGAGCCGGAGGTTCTTCGTCCTCTTAGCTATTTCTTCGACGTTCTTGAAGGCGTTCCAAGCCGCTCTCTTCCTCCTGCGCAGCTCGGGTGCCAGGTCATTTGTCATGTTGACCTCTCGACCTAGGTACACATAGCTGTTGCATTCGGAGATGGTCGTTCCATTGAGAGCGAATGGGGCGTCAGGAACAAGGCTGTTTCTCATAAACATTGTCTTCGTAAGATTCAGCTGTAGTCCTACCTTTCCACACTCACGGTCAAAGTCGGCCAGCATTTGTGCCGCTTGGCTGATGTTTGGTGTTATTAAAACAATGTCATCAGCAAAGCGGAGGTGGTGTAGTTGCCGACCATCTATCTTCACTCCCATTCCTTCCCATTCCAGTCGTCGCATGATGTTCTCGAGGGTGGCACTGAAGAGTTTTGGTGAAATGGTATCACCCTGCCGCACCCCTCTCTTGACATCAACGATCACTTCTTTGTAGAATGGTGAGATCCTGGTAGTGAATCCGCAATAGAGCTCACGGAGGATCCTGATGTATTGGGCTTGAATGCCCTGATTGGCTAGGGCTTCAATGACCGCTTCCGTCTCAACAGAATCAAAGGCCTTCTTTAAATCAATGAACGTTAAGCAGAGCGGCATCTTGAACTCCCGAGAAACCTCAATGAGTTTGGTTATCGTGTGGATATGGTCGATGGTGCTGAATCCTTTGCAGAACCCTGCTTGCTCACATGGTTGTCCTTCATCTAATGTTCTGCCAATCCTATTCAGGATGACTCGAGTGAACAACTTGTAGATGACAGACAATAGGCAGATCGGGCGATAGTTGCCAATGTCATGGATGTCTCCCTTCTTGAACAGTAGTACGGTCCTGCTGGTTTTCCATTGAGATGGAACCTTGCATTCAGACAGGTAGCGAGTGAAGAGCCGAGCCAGTGTATTGATGAGTACTGACGGCAGGTTCTTCAGGTGTTCAGGTCTGACCTTGTCTGGGCCGGGTGCTGTTTGCTTCTTTACTGATGAAATGGCGTGTCGGATTTCGGAAGGGAGAACGTTGGGAACGACATACCCATCCTGTGGAATTTGGTATGTCGGCAAGTGGACATGGCTATCGAAGAGATTTGAGTAGAAGTCATGGATAATCTTCTCCATTGCCGTTCTGGAGGATGTGATGGATCCATCAGGACGTCGGAGGCCGACCTAGGCTGCCACAATGAAGGAAGACAAAAATGATCGTCTGTACTTTCAATGCACGTACGCTAGCATCAGATGCATCCATCGAGGACCTGATGGTACAAGCGCGAATGATCAAGTACGACATCATTGGTCTGACCGAGACAAGAAGACACGAATCTCACCATGCCGTTTTCGACACTGGAGAAGAATTGTTCCTCGGAACATGCGATAAAAGAGGTGTTGGAGGCGTCGGTGTCCTTGTCAACACAAACTTGGCCAAGAGCATTGATTCATTTGAATGCCTAACAACCCGAATCGGACGTTTACATTTGAATAGATGTGGCTCACTGCCTGCAGTTTCTATCTTCGTTGTCTACGCACCAACATCTCATTATGATGAAAGAGAAATCGAGAAGTTCTACATGGAGCTAGAGAAGTTCTATAAAGAAGACCACACCTTCTACAAGATCATTGTGGGTGATTTTAATGCCAAGATAGGACCGAGAAGATCAGCTGAAGAACTTCACATTGGAACCCATGGCCTAGAATGGAACGAACAGGGTGAGAGACTGTCTGAGTTCATCATGTCGACCAAAACCATTCATGGTAACTCACAGTTCCAGAAGGCAGAATCTAAACGATGGACATGGGAGTCTCCCGGTGGACGATTCCACAACGAAATAGACCACATCATATTCAATCGACGGTTTTGCCTGACTGATGTCGCTGTTGTCCCAAAATTTCGAACGGGATCGGACCACCGTCTCCTTCGTGCAAAATTCTACTTCACAGAGCGGGGAGAAAGGGCTGCAAAGTTCAAAAAGAGAACTCCCAGAACGACCACCAACTGGGAACTCTTTGGTACTATTGCGGCAACATGGGAAGATGCCATTGTTGACAACATTGACGAGGAATACGATCGACTGGTTCAGCACCTCCATGAATGTGCGAGGAACGCCAAGAGAGAGATAGCCACAAAAAGTCGCCTATCTTCGAAAACTCTTGAGCTAATTCGCCAGCGTGGTTTGGCGCATGCCTCAGGCAACCGCAAGCTAACGTCCGAGCTTGCAAAGCAGTGCAGAGATGCGATCAAGGAAGACCTCAAAGAGAGAAGAGCAGAAGTACTGGTAGATGCGGCAGAAGCCGGGAAAAGTATTCGTAACGCCCGCCTGTCCTTCGCCAACTATAAGACCAAGATGACTGCCCTCCGACGTCCTGATGGAATCAGATGCATAGGCTATAATAATAGAACAATTCATAAATATTAAGACAATTAAGCAAACTACAGGATATTAAATAAAATAATAGTGATATTGTGATATTTTTCTTCATAGTGAATGAATATAAATTCTGCTCTGCATGAGAAATTCTTTTATTTACTGCATAAAGGTATATGTCTAGAATCCACAATTTTGTAGTTTTCTTTAACCAGAATCTATGCAACTGCTTTTGGAACAATAAAATGGTAAATGTTGGATGTAGAAAATATCTTAGAAGCTCAGAAATGTTAGAAAATCTCATTTCTCCTATAGCAAGAAGAGAAATATTTTTCCCTGTATTTAACAAATACAAAATATGTGATATAGTAAATATAATAAAGCTCATGGCAAACTTTAACCAACAAATGGAACATTTTATCTATGTATTTATCCACATATGTACACATTATAAAAATAATTTTCAAAGTATGATTAGTCTATGTTTTTATGTAATAACCTGATAGTTTCTTGTTGGTGCAAAATGAAATAGGATATCTAGATTTAAGAACAGGACTGGATTCCATTTCAAATGTGAATTCGTTGTCATTTTTTGAGAATTTTACAATACTCCATAACATTGTTTTGCTAATCAAATTTATTTTAGAGTATTAAAAAGCTTTTATTTAAAAACAAAACAGATGTTTAGATCTCTGATGTTCTACTTTTCCAAGATACTTGGGCAGTATCCCTTACAGTCACACTCCATAGCATTTGATAGCAATGTTGCAATCACACAGACCCATTTGTTAAAACATGTGGATGCATGCAAGAAAATTTAACTATAGTCAGTCACACATATTCCCATTTCAGAGATTGCATTGCAATGGATGTACAATGAAGGTATGCATAATAAATTTTAATGTATTCTTATTTTTATTAATTTTAATTATAACAAGCATGTAGCAACCAGAAAAGGAATGCAAATCTTTTTTACTGAAAATCAAGGTCAAAACAGTAGTTCAAATCACCATTGTCTACATTCCCATAATAGTTTTGCATTTATTCTCTCCTATTATGCCAATAGAAATCTTTCAGGGTTCTTACTTTTATAAAGCTCATAATTTAATAAGTAAGTCAGATACAGAGAGAAAATGACACAGTGGTAGCTGCAATGACATGATAATGATTTTCAGAGGTAAAAGAGCACAGATGAAGGGTTCCAGAATGAGCCTGCTGGGAAGAAGAAAAGGGCCAAAGAAAGCTTTCTAGAAGGAAACTGAGATAAATTACATAAAAATTGTTCAAATGGATTGTAATTTTTCGTAATATGATTTCGATAAAAGATATTTCAAGCTCAAGCATATCATGAGCTCAGGAGAGAGAGTCCAAGGAGAAATGTTAGCAGTTTAGTGTGGAGACAGATGAAGTATAAATTAAAGAAGAACCAAAGACTGAGAAGGCGAGGTCAGATCAGAGAAAGCTCCCATGCTCTAATAACAACCTTGTATTCTGTTGAAATTCTGTTGCAGTCCTTTATGCAGTGAAGAGCATAAAGGAGCTTATGCAGTGGAGAGCATAAAGCATATAGAAAATAATGCAAATGTGAACACTGAATTTTAGATGGATTATTCTGGCAACACAGTAGAAGACAGATTTGAACAAGACAAAAGAGAAATCAGCAGTCTTTGGCAGTTTTCCTAGCTGAGATGATGACGGCTGTAATAACTCTATAAGTCGCAAAAGTAGAGCAGAAGCTACATGTTTGAAATTATTCGAGATGTGTAAACAGTGAAAGTTTCTTAGGTGAAATGAGTATTATTTTGAGGATTACAAATACATTTTAGTGACCATTGAAATTTTCAAACTGAACCACAATGAGGTTTAACTCTCTCCCTCTTTCCCTAACTTTCTCTCTCTCTATATATATATATGTATATACAGTCATTCAAATAAAATTCACAAATATTTATAAGATTTTTATATAACTAGACAAAAATTCCAAAACGCCACGTGTCATACTGCTCATGTATTAAATAGTTTAGAAAAATATGCCAATCTCTTCAACTCTCATTTCACTAAAATTTTGATTCATAGTATTTTCAAATATCTTTGAAAACTTTACCTTAACTCTATATTCTATAATGCGTTTTCCAAATAACAGTGACTCATGATTAACTTTATTCAAAGTGAACATTTACAATGAGAAAGGCAAGTAAAAGGGAAAACATAGTCAGTATACAAAGACAGTTCTTGCACTTTTGGAAAGAACACATAAAGTAGATTACATGAAAAAATAGGAAAACTTGGATTTAATTACTTCATGAGAGAAATTGTTGGGTTTTCCATTTTAAAAGTGGGTTTAATTTTGGGCCCCCCAAGCAGCATTCAATGTTCTGGGGTTGCTCAGTGGTACTGAAATCTAGGGTCTGTGGATGTGATGCTATGGGATTCGGTGGTACAGAGAATATCAGCTACACCTTAGTAGGGGTGTCAGGGCCCCTACTGAAAGTCCAGGCTGATATGTATTGCTGGAGATCAAGTCCGGATTCTGCTAGCCAAGCATGCACTGCTGATCTTCCCAACCCATTTCTTCATTGTTTTGAAATTATGCAAATTCACGAAAAATATTCTGTGATCCAGAGAGAAATACAGAAATAGAAACTATTGTTTTATCCTTACATCAATTTGCAAATGGATGATTTCACTGTGGTCTGCAATAGGTTGAACTGAGCCAAGCACTTAGAAAATACCACCCATGCACTGAAAAACCATATGGAAACATGTAAAATTCAATTCCTTATTCTTTATGTGCCTTTCTGTTCTAAAATTTGGGACCAAATAACCAAATATGATCCATTGAAATTATTTATTGCTGCCTTCTTTTATTTTTTTAATAGAGTCAAGATATTCTGACATATGGCAATGATTGAAAGATATTAGAAAAGCATTCATTTATATGTTTGTGTAAAAAGTATTTGTATCTCTATGTGACTCTACATCAGATTATTCAAAGGAACTGAGAAATCAGTGATAATTTAACAATGCTTCTATTTCTTGGCATTCAAACTGAAAATAAATAATTGGAAAGTGCTTCTTCTTTATTCTGGGTTGCAGACTTCATCACCCACGTGGGAAAAACAAAACTCTTGAATTCCCACCAAGGAAGTCCCCAAATAATATTGTTCTCAACTCTTAGTTACCATCACATGAGAAAATCATATCAGATTATTCAAGCTAAAAAACTAGAAACATCTTTTTTCCCCTCTTCATTTTACCACTACAAATACTTAGTCCTAATTTTACAATATACCTTGATGTATTCATTTATCCATTCTTCATCTATGCAATTTCGTCCATTTTTCTTTACCTTTGGATTATTTCAATCACCTCTTAATTGTTTTCCCAACTTCTAGTTTGGTTCATCTCAATTCAGTTTCCAGGAAAACAGCCTTTGTAAAAGATAAATCACTTCATATCACTTGTTCCTTGACACCTTAGGGTTGTTTTCCATTTTTAATCTAAATGCTTAAAGCAATTACTTATAAGCCTTAGGATAATCTTGACATTGATATTTCCATATCATTTTATACCAGCTCCACTACATTTTCCTCTTATGCTACCTTATTATTATTTTTTTTTCTTAGTTTTACTTCCTACTCACATGGAACATTCCCATCCTGGGATCTCTGTCTTAGTCCCATTTGTAAAGCCTGTTAATTCCAGATGCACTTACCACCAATGTTTTACTTTTACTTTTTTTAAATCTTTTCTGGATAGGTTTCATGAGTTCTATTATTTATTTTGAAGTTTCTTTTTATCTTCCATATCAAGGGCAGTGTAAACTCCAGAAGAATATGGCTTATGTTTTGTTGGCTGTAGCACTGCACTGTCCTCCCATTGTTCATCGATTTGCTTGAGCAGGCCCAGTAACGTCCCCATTGTGAGACTCGTTACTGTGTTTGGCATAGAGAATATGTCACGGATAGCTTCCCAGGCTTTGCTGTGCGGGTGAGATACTCTCGGTAACTTGCCGGGCTCTCTGAGGAGGGTAGAGGAATCGAACTTCGGTAGGCTGGTCGGTCGGCCACGCACAAGGCAAATGCCCTACCTGCTGTGCTATCGTTCCAGTTCTCTGTTGGCTGTATATTTGGGTATAAATTATCTCTGGAACTAAGAGGCTTTCAGTGAATATGTGTTATATTCACATGAAGTTATTGTTATAGAACACAACAATGCATCATATTTCACATTAGTTACAAAGAATTGAGGAACAATAAAATAGTCATAAGAATATCATTTATTCATGGCAGAAACAGTGCAGAAACATTGCATGTCTAAAACTCAACTATAAATAACTTTATAAATAATGGTGCTTTAATTTCAATAAAATAATAGGAAAAAAAGGAAAAGGAAATGGTTCAATCAAAAAAAAAAGATAAATTACTTGGGGTCAGAAAAAAAGAAAGCTAGTACACTGGGTCGCTCACTAGTCTTGCAGGAGTTTTCCAGGATTCAGTCCCTGCCACTCCAAAGGTCACCTGAGCCAGTCTAGAGGGAATCCCTGGGCACAGAGCCAGGAATAAGACCTGAATACTATGAGGTGTGGCCCCAAAACAATACAAACAAACAAAAAAACAAAAACCCCAGACAAAACAAGCAAACAACTACCAAAAAAAATCTGTGATTGCAGTATATTGTGTAGAGTTATTTACTCTTCATTCGTTTATTGAAAGCTTTTTCGCAATTTTAGACATATTATGAGTATTGTTAAATATTAGATATCTCTTTTAAGATAAATTCTGCCAGTACATCAAATGGATTAACTGAATTATTCTGCTAAAATGTCATTATTTACTATAGTGAAAATGACTTACAGAAACTCTTGCTTTTGGTGAACATTCAAAATATAAGTCACCATTGACCACAAAATTCACTTTTTTTTTTGCTTTTTTTGGGGGGGGGAGTCAAACCCGGCAATGCACAGGGGTTACTCCTGGTTCATGCACTCAGGAATTACTCCTGGCGGTTCTCAAAGTACCATATGGGATGCTGGGAATCGAACCTAGGTCGGTTCTGTGCAAGGCAAATGGCCTACCCACTGTGCTATTGCTCCAGTCCCAAAAATGACGTTATTTTTAAAATTCTGAATTTCATATATTTTAGTATGGCTGTCTATGAATCTAACAGCATTATTTGATGTATATTGGACACTACTATTTAATTTTCTTAGAGCTACTTATTCATTTCAAATTTTAACATTCTTATCTACTTTAGAGTTGACAATATCTTTCTTGTCCTTTTAATATTTTAACATGTTCCAATTTCATTTTTAATATATCCTGCCTTTTCCTTTCCTTACACTTTAATGCATGTTTTTACTTTTTACTAATTCTCATAAATTAAAAAATTCTTCCTCAGTTCTCTCTGCTTTACATTCATTACCTGCATTTGGTCCCAATAATTTCAGAGCACTGAAATCCACTTCCGTTCCTCATCTTTCTGAGATGAACCCTAAGAATATTCTATTAAGGCTCTGAAATATACCTGCTTGAGAGCAACTTATTCCTCATGCACACAATATCAGTTAGTAAAATTGACTTTTTTCTGGGAAATCATTTTCTTCAGAATATCCATGCAAGTGCCCAATTGTCTCTTGTATTTATTATTGCTGATTTCAGGCTCAATGTCAGTCTGATTCTTATTCTTTTGTATTTTTCCATTCCAAAGAACTATTTAAGTATCTATTACCTCTGTTAGGTCATTTTTCATCAGTTCTTGTCACTGAACCCTTTAAATCTAAAAACTCATTTTTTTTCAAAATTCTAGGAAATTGCAGATGATTATTTCTTTCATTATTCCCTGAATTACATTTTCCCCTTCCCCTTTGAATTTATATTATACAATTCTCAAGGCTCTTCATTGATTTTATAAGTTATTTCTCAAAAAAATTAAAATAATTTTTATAAATTTGGAGATTTATACCTTTCATGTATCAAGTATTTTTATTGTAATTTAAGAATAGTTCAACACATTTATTGTTTACAAAATCACTCTTGTCCTCTTATTATTCCATTTGTGTAACATTACATTCTGTTCTGAATTTTTTCTCTTTGCTATTTCTTGTGCTTTTTTAAAGTTCTTTTCTATTATCTCGATTATTTTTGGTATCTTCATAGTCTTTGTTTTGATTATTTTCTGTGCTGCTAACTTGACGATCCTTGATTGATGGAGGATTAATACTAGGTAAGGCCCAACACAGGCTAAAACACATGACTTTCCACTGTATTATTGCTCGCAATCCCCTCTTTATCTTTTAATGTTCATTCTTACTATTATACTTTTTGGTGGGTTTTATTTATTTTACTGGTTTATTTATTTTTTTGGTTGGTTGGTTTCTGAGCCACATTGGGTGGTGCCAAGGACTTACTCCTGTCTCTATGCTCAGAGTTCACTCTTGGTGAGCTTGTGGAACCTCATGGTTGAATCAAGGATCAAACCCAGGTTGGTAAGACAAAGCTCTCCCAAGTAGGTCAAAAATACCAAATGTTGGAGAGAATACGAGAGAAAATTATTCGTGGGAATATATATTGTTGTGGCCATTATGCAAAATTTACTATTTTTTAACTTTAAAATTAAATCTATAAAGTATACAGAACCTTATATTGTGATTGTACACTGTAAGTATTACAACATTGTATTTAAATGTCATTTAGCAAAAATGAAATTACAGCTCCAAAGAAAAAGTTTATATAGGAAAACTACTATCTTAAGCTTATACATAAAAACATAAAGAGTTGGGAACTTAATAGAGATATAAAACATATTAAGGCAAATAAGAAAATAAATCAGTGGAAGAAGTGAAAACCATATGATTATCAGATTCTGGAAAAAGGGAGCAATTCCAGAGAGAATCATACAGTATCTAAACCCATAAATTACATATTTTGTGATCAGAAGCACTTTATTGATTCTAGCTAAAGCTAAAAATATGATGAATATGAATCAAATAACCAGGAATAAGAACACATTGAAAATGTTACCCATTGGCCAGATAGATAGTGTTCATGGTACTTGCCTTGCATACAGCCAATAATGGTTTAATCGCCATCCTACAAGCACCACCAGGAATATCTCAGGAATACAAAGTAAGGTGTAGTCCAAACCCCCAATAAATAAAAATTTAATAAAGGGTCAAGTATAGAGAAGATAGCATCTTTTTTATGTAAGGAGTTTGGCAATTTTGCGTCAATATTAAATTAATCTATTACTCTAAGAAGTATATCAAGGATTAAGAACTAATTTATATTTATTGTTCTATTTTTCAATTTCAACTTATAGTAGGATACAGTTATATTGGCTTGATATTACCACAGCTAGACAGTACTTTCCAAGATTCTTCTCTGATTATTTTTCCCTATTCAGCTATTAATACAAGTCGCAATTCCAGAGCAGACAGTAAGTCATGTCTACCTTTTCTGTCTCAGCTTCCAATTCCTGGCTCCTCACCCATATTCCCTACTAAGGATATGAAGCACTTTCTTTTTCCAAAGCTCTCCAGAACAGACAAAATTTATTATTGGTTGGTATTTCAATTTCTTAGTCTTAAAGGCCAAAATAGTAGCAAAAACAGTAATGAAAAAATTCTTGTTGTACTAAAGGACGATGAGGTACAACTTAATTTTCATTCTATATTTTCCCAAGAAATTCCCAAAATTTCCATTTATTTCCCATTTCCAAATTAGTTTTTAGTGGAATTTAGAATTTTTATATAAAGTCACTTGTGATAAGGAGCCATGCACTAATTTGAAACAATTTAAAAATATTTCAATGTAAGAATCATCAGAAAATGAATATACCAAAAGACAAGTTCTAACTTTATTTTCTTGCTATTTACTAATATCATGTGTCTTCTGGGAATTTCCTAAGTCAGTAGTACAGGAAAGACCACAATCCTAAAATATAACTAGATCTTCGTGTTATTAGCTCAGAGCAAACACCAAAAACTGGTATTCAATTTCCTCTATTCAACAATTTTATTACAGTCATCTGATATCATCTTATTCTTTTAATTTTGTTTGGTGCAGCACTGTTTGTTTATATCCTCGTTTAATTTTACCAATCTAAAGGCTTTTAACAGAGTAGTCTGCTACTGAGTAAATATAGGTTGGATTATTTTCCCTTGGTTAAACAAAGGAATATTCAAAATGTTTCCCCTGCTGTAAAAGAGTTTATCCATGCTGTCTACATTAAACAGGCCTAATTATCTCCATACATGACCCTAAAACCTGAAAACACCGAATGTTTAAATTCTATTTCCTCTGTTCTCTATGAAAGATCGCTGATGTCACACATTGTCATTGACAGTGATTGTGTGGAGAGCCACAGAAGCAAAAATAAGACACCAGTGAACTCCTGGTTCAGCAGAATTGAATTTTCTAGGTTCCTATGAATATTAAGCACCCGAGATAATCAGTGTCACAACTCTGTATTTTAGAGTACGTGTTGCAGAGCTAACAACAACCTTTATGTCTGAGACAGCAACCTATGCATCTAAACCACATCATGTACGTCCCCATCCCAGAATTCCAAACACTGAATAATCCTGGCTCTCATTCTCTGACTAATATTGACTATGCGTTGGCCAATGGACTGTTGATTCGTTTTCCCTTATTGAATGAGGGCTTGTGAAACTGACCAATTGGATCTTTCAATGCACACTAGGTTGTGTAAGGTAGCCAATCACATAGTATATGTAAATGAGGGACTAAGTGGCACTTTGAATACCTCGCTCTTCCCTCGTAATTTTCTTTGGTCACATTATAGCCACCATCGTGCTAGGCCATCGTGACGTCCCTGGCTTTGCCTCTATAGAGGTTAGGGATCACAAAAGCTTTCAGGAGGTCCTGCATGAGTTGAGCATTGCAGTTCTAACTTCTACCCAGATTCCTCATGCTCATCTATTCTGATATAAAATAATTTCATGAAAAGACAGAGTGAAGCCAAAAAGAAAACAATTTAAGAAATAAAATGGACGAGAAATATGGCAAATGTTGTGAAGTAAATAGAGAGAGAGAGAAAGAGAGAAATAGGGAGAGAGAGGAGAGAGAGAAAGAGAAACACAGGGATACAGAGAGACAGAGAGGAATATTAATATTAAAAAATAGCTAACAAAATCTCACATCCCAAGTTGGGATGTTGGGATGCAGCAGACTCAGGAATGTACTGAACTTCACAGAATTAAAGGAAAAGAGGAACATTGAGAAAAAATGTATTGTGGGTAACCCTGACGCCAGACGAAGCTTAAAACAGTACTTCCCCAAAACTGCTTTTCAGTTTCTTCCCAATTTCCCAGGTGTCCGTTGCCAGTACATTTGTTGTCAAGAAGAGAGAACTATATCAATCCTTGAGGGTCATTGATGAATTTTGATGGTTTCTAAGAGCTGGTTCTGATTTTATGAAGTCAGTACTAAGGGGCCTACCTACCTGGTTGCTTGTTATGACATTTTGAAAAGAATCAGAAGATATTTTAAAAAGAAAAGTAAATAAATTTTTTATTCCACACAATTGTTTAAGATATAATTATAAACTTATTTAATACATAATTAGATATGTAATTTAGATAATTTTTTCTTTTTTATTAATATGTATATATATTTAATATTTATTAGTGACAAACCAAGAGGTACAGTTGTAGACTTACAAATTTTTGTGCTTGGGTTTCAATTATACAATGATAAAGTAACCATCCCTCCAACATTGCCCATTTCTATCGCCTCAGATGCCAGTACCTCTCCCACCCCTCAACTCGCCACATCCCACCCTGTTTCTGTGGCAGGGCATTCCCTTTTGTTCTCTCTCTCCTTTTGGGTGCTGTGGTTTGCAAAAGAGGCATTGAGTGGCAATCATGTTCTATCTAGAGTCTACTTTCAGCATGTTTCTCCCATCCTGGGAGGATCCTCCCAATACCCTTTATTTGGTGCTCCCTTCTCTATCTGAGCTGCCTTTTCCCCTATCATGTGTGACTGGCCTCCAAACCATGGAGTAAACCTCCTGGTACTTATCTTGGCTATTTTTGGGTGTTAGTCTCCTATTTTGTTACTTTATGTTCCCCAGATGAATGCAGTCTTTCTATATCTATCCCTCACTTTCTGACTCATTTCGCTTAGCATGATGCTTTCCATGTAGTACCACTTGTATGTAAATCTCATGACTTCATCTATTCTAACAGCTACATAGTACTTCATTGTGTAGATGTACCAAGGTTTCTTTAACCAGTCGTCTGTTCTCGGGCACTCATGTTTTCTCCAGTTTCTGACTATTGTAAAGAGTGCTGCAATGAATAAACAAGTGCAGATGTCACTTCGACTATACATTTTTGCCTCTCTGGAATATATTCCCAGAAGTAGTATTGCTGGGTCAAATGGGAGTGAAATTTCTAATTTTTGGAGAATTGTACATACTGTTTTTCACAAGGGCTGAACCAGTCGGCATTCCCACCAGCATTGAAGGAGGGTCCGTTTCTCGCCACATCCGCGCCAGCACAGGTTGCTTTTGTTCTTTTTGATGTGGGCCATTCTCTGTGGTGTGAGATGTTATCTCATTGTGGTTTTGATCTGAATCTCCCTGATGAGTAATGATGTAGAACATTTTCTCCTGTGCCTTTTAGCGATTCGGATTTCTTATTTGAGAAAGTTTCTGTTCATTACCTCACCCCATTTTTTGATGCGGTTGAATGTTTTCTTCTTGTGGAGTTCAACCAGTAATTTATATATTCTTTATATGAACCCCTTGTCAGATGTGTATTTGGCAAATATCCTTTTCCATTTTATAGACTGTCTTTGTATTTTGGTCACTGTTACTTTTGAGGTGCAGAAGCTTCTTAGTTTAAGATAGTCCCATTTGTCTATCTCCGTTTTCACTTGCTTGTCCAGTGGCATGACATCTTTGAAGATACCATTAGGTTCAATGTCATGGTGGGTTTTGCTAGCTTTGTCTTCAATGTACCTTATGGATTCCGGTCTGATGTTGAGGTCTTTAATCCATTTTGATCTTACTTTTGTACATGCTGTTAGGCAGAGAGAGGAGCCCATTTTTTTTGCATGTTGCCGTCCAGTTTTGCCAGCACAATTTGTGAAAGAGGCTTTCCTTACTCCACTTTACATTTCTTGCTCCGTTATCAAAGATTAGATGCTCATATGTTTGAGGGGAGTTGTCAGTATATTCAACAGTGTTGCACTGGTCTGCAGTTCTGCCTTTGTTCCAATACCAAGCTGTTTTAATTAGTACTGCTTTGCAGTAGAGTTTGAAGTTAGGGAGGTTGATTCCTCCCATTTTCCTTTTCCCAAGAATTGCTTTAGCTATTCATGGGGGCTTATTGTTTCATATGAATTTCAGGAGTTTTTGCTCCATTTCTTTGAAAAAGGTCATGGGTATCATTATAGCGATCACATTGAATTTGTACAATGCTTTGGGAAGAATTGCCAAATTGACTCTGTTAATTCTCTCGATCCATGAGCAGGGGATATCTTTCCATTTCCTCGTGTCCTCTTTTATTTCCTAAAGTAACGTTTTGTTGTTTTCTTTGACAGGTGCTTTACTTCCTTAGTTAAGCTGATTTCTAGGTACTTGATTTTCAGAGGTACAATTTTGAACGGGATTTTTTTTTTTCATGTCACTTTCTTCTCTCTCACTGTCTGCCTACAGGAAAGCCATGGACTTTTGGGTATTGATTTTATAGACTGCAACTTTACTATGCAATTCTATTGTTTCTAGGAGTCTCTTGCTGGAGGTTATAGGGTTCTCTAAGTATAGTATCATATTATCTGGGAATAGTGAGAGCTTGATTTCTTCCTTTCCTACCTGAATGCCCTTAATATTTTTTCTTGCCTACCGCTGTTGCAAGTACTTCCAGTACTATATTGAACAGCAGTGGAGAGAGTGGGCATCCTTGTCTCATCCCTGATCTTAGAGGGAAGGCTCTCAGTTTTTCCCCATTGAGGATGATACTTGCTGTAGGCTTGTGGTAGATGGCTTTAACTATATTGAGGAAAGTCACCTCCAAACCCATTTTGGCAAGGGTTTTTCATCATAAATGGGTGCTGGATCTTGTCAAATGCTTTCTCTGCATCTCTTGATATGATCATATGGTTTTTATCTTTTTTTTTGTTGATCTGATGAATTATATTGATTGATTTCCGAATGTTAAACCATCAATGCATCCCTGGGATGAATCCTACTTGGTCATGGTGTATGATCTTTTTGATGAGTCGTTGGATTTTATTTGCTAATAGTTTGTTGAGAATCTTTGCGTCTGTGTTCATCAGGGATATCGGCCTGGAATTTTCTTTCTTTGTGGTATCTCTACTTTTGGTATCAGGGTGATATTTGCTTCATAGAAACTGTTCAGAAATGTTTTCTATATTTCAATTTTGTGGAAAAGCTTAAAGAGTTTTGGGAGTTAAGTCCTCTTTAAATATTTTGAAAAATTCACTAGTGAATCCATCTGGACCAGAACTTTCGTGCTTGGGGAGACTTTTTATTACCGTTTCAATTTCCTTGATGGTGATAGGTCTGTTCAAGTATTCCAGGTCTTCTTGGTTCCGCCTTGGAAATCTATAGGAATCTAGGAATTTTTTCCATTTCCTCGAGGTTTTCATGTTCCATGGCATAAATCTTCTCAAAGTACTCCCTGAGGATCCTTTGAATTTCTGTAGTTTCTGTTGTAATGACCCACTTTTCATTTCTGATTTGGTTTGTTAGGGTTTTCTCTGTCCCTTTCTTTGTGAGTTTTGCTAGAGGCTTATTGATCTTGTTTATTTTCTCATACAAACAGCTCTTGGTTTCATTGATCTTTCAGATTGTTTTTTTTTGGGTTTCCATCTCGTTAATCTCTGCTGTATGTTTTATTATTTCCTTCCTCCTGTTTGGATTCGGTTAGTTTTGTTGGTCCATCTCCAAGCTCTTAAGCTGTGAGGTTAGGTAATTTATGTGGGCTCGTTCCTTCTTCCTGAGGAATGCTTGTAGAGCTATGAACTTTCCTCTTAACACAGCTTTTGCTGTGTTTCATAAGTTTTGATAACTCGTGTCCTTATTTTCATTAATTTCCAGGAATCTTTTGATTTCTTCTCTAAGTCACTAATTGTCCAATAGTGAACTGTTTAATTTCCAGGTGTTTGATTTAGTTTTCTGTTTTTGTGTGTGATTTACTTCTAATTTCAGCACATTATGGTCTGAGAAGATTGTTGATGCAGTGCCTATCTTCTTAGTTTTATGGAGGTATGTTTTGTGGCTCAGCATGTGGTCTATCTTGGAGAATGTTTCATGCACACTTGAGAAGAATGTATTTTCAGATTTTTGAGATTGAAGTGTCCTGTATATATTGACTAAGTCCCTTTCTTCCATTTTTTCCTTCAGATGAAGTATGTCCTTGCTAAGCTTGAGTCTGCTTTGATCTATCAGAAGGTGATAAATCGGTGTTGAAGTCTCCCACTAGTATTGTGTTGCACTCGATGTCTTTCTCCAAATCTATAAGTAGTTGTTTTAAGTACTTTGCTCGTCCCTCATTAGGTGCTTATACATTTAGTATTATAAGTTCTTACTGTTGTACAGATCCCTTGATCAATAAGAAATGGCCTTCACTGTCTCTTGTGACCTTCTTCACTCTGAAGTCAATGTGGTGTGATACTAGGATGGCTAACCCAGCTTTTTTATGGGAGCTGTTTGCCTGTAGAATAGTTTTCCAGCCTTTGACTCTAAACCTGTGTTTTCTTTGACTATTGAGATGTGTTTCTTGGAGGCAGCAATTTTATAATCCATCCTGTCACTTTGTGTCTTTTAATTGGTGCATTGAGCCCATTGACATTGAGAGAGATTATTGTTATGGGGTTTTGCCCCATTTTTCTGTTGATATTTGGTGTATTTGAGGAGCCTGTCTTGTCTTAAGGTATCCAATTTAGTTGTTCTTGTTACCATGGTTTTGAGTCTATGAAGTTCCTGAACTGTTGTTTTTCTGTGAAACTATGTGTTGTTCCTTCTGTTATGAATGAGAGTCTCGCTGGGTAAAGTACTTTTGGTGAGGCATTTATTTCATTGAGTTATTTCACTATATCCCACCACTGTTTTCGGACCATGAGGCTTTCATCAGACAAATCAGCTGTGAATTTTAAGGATCCTCCTTTGTAGGAAATTTCTTTCTTTGATCTTGTTGCTTTCAGAATTTTGTCTCTATCTAAGATTTTGGTCACTTTGATCAGGATCTATCTTGTGGTATTTTTATTTGGATTTCTTCTAGCTGGTACACTTCGGGCCTCTGAATGTGGTCACATGTTTTCTTCAGCTCTGGAAACGTCGTAGCAATGATGTCTTTGACAATTTCTTCTTCGTCAGGGTTTTCTTCCTGTCCCTCTTTGACTTCAATAATTCTTATGTTACCCCTCGTGGCTTCATCATGATCTTCTCTTATATTTTGCCAAATTGTGAGTCTCTTTTCCTTTTTCTGCTCTTTTCTGGAGAGTCTCTGGACTTTATCTTCGAGCTCACTGATTCTGTCCTCAGCAACTGTTACTTTGCTGCTGAGGCCTTCCACTGAGTTTTTTTTTTTACCTTTTGGGTCACACCTGGAGATGCACAGATATTACTCCTGGTTCTGCACTCAGGAATTACCCCTGGTAGTGCACAGGGGACCATATGGGATGATGGGAATCGAACCTGGGTTGGCTGCGTGCAAGGCAAATGCCCTACCCGCTGTGCTATTGCTCCAGCCCCTCCACTGAATTTTTAAAGTTGCCTACCAGGTTTTTCAGGTCTGATATTTCTGTTTGAATTTTCCTCATTCCTACCTTCAAATCTTTTTTTGGCAATGCTTTCCATTGTTTCTTTTAACTCCCTAAGCATCCTCAGTAGGTCCCTTCTGAATTCCTTGTCAGAGAGGTTGTCTAGCACTTCATTGTGGTTGGTGTCTTTTGGGCTAGCCTCTTCAATAAGTAAGCTTGCTAGGCTTTTGCTTTGCTTTACCATTGTGACCAGTGTGGTATAGATCTTCACGCTCACTGTTACTATTCTGCTTGAGATGCAGAATAAATTGAGATGGGCTTAATGGATTATTGGCTAATGTGTTTCTGTTGGTTAAGCTAACCTAGTGAAAGTTCCATCTAAGAGGTTAACTTATGGTTTCTATGGGATATGTAGTGGGAGAATACTTCGCGGCCGCATTAGCGGCCGCAGCTCCAGGAAGTGGCCTTTGCACAGGGCGGGTACCTGTTTGAGTGAGGAGAGAGTTCCCAGGGCGCTTCAGCTTTGTTTCTACAAGGTGTGCCTCAATTCCTGTCCCGCACAGTCCAAGGGTGAAAACCGGCTATTCTCAGGGGGATCTAGGCCTGAGAAGGCCTGGGAAGGGCCCTACGATGGGCGGGTACCTGTTGGAGTGAGAAAAGAGTTCCTGGGGGCGCTTCAGCTTTGTTTCTGCACGGTGTAACTCAATTCCCATCCCCCGCAGACCAAGGGTGAAAACCAGCTCTTTAATATGTATATATTTTTTACAAAATATGTAAATATTTCAGAATCCAAAAAGATAAGTACTGATTTATGAAATAATTATGTTATACTTGGTTAAGTCTAAACTTCTGCCACAATATGAAATATATTATTTTATGTCACACAGAAGTGAAATAAAGCTGTAATACTATGATAAAATATACATTACAGAAAATATATATTTTATACTTGTTATGGATAATAAGTCACATTTAAACATATTTTATCGAATGACTTTATTTATATACAACATAGAAACAATACGTGAATAGTGAATAGTAGATAAAGATTCATAAATAACTGAGTGCCCTTAAATTTGAGCTTGGTTTTCCCATGCACACATTGTTGTTTTGCAGGATATTTTCTTCTTTATGTTAAGTAAATTGATAAGAGTCCACACTTTGAAAGAATGCTTTAGTCTAACCTCTGATATTTGTATCTAAAATATTGCCTTGAATTTAAATGTGATACCACCTTATCCTTGAGCTTTCTGAAAGACTAAGAAGGTTTTTATATAACATCCAGGCATTTTCATTATTTCCTCAAGTATCCTTAATGTTTTTATCGAATACAGTATTGAGGAACTTCAGTTGTCCTTTCATACTACTTGGGATTCCAGCAGTCCGTATAGTAAAGTCAAAATAATTACTCCAAATAGCACTTGAACAGCATCAGTATTAAGGTAATATGAAAAAAGTAATAATGTAACAAAATGTCCACCCCCAAAATAAAGAAATATGGTTCAATCAATAGCATATGCTGAAATCTAGAGAGTAAATGAAGATGTTAAGAAATAAATTTGATCATTTATTCTTTTTAAAGAATAAGCTATCTACAGCGTAAATGTGTGGTCTAGTTTTATAAAATGGATCTTATTTTAAGAATAAAAAGAACCTTAGAGGATAAAAGTATTAAGAAAATTTTTTAAAAAATCTATTTGTTTATTAGATCATTTGCTTATTAAAATTCTATGTATATTTAGGTTGTTAATACATGGTATTTTTTTTTCTTTTTATAATATTAACAGCATTTTATATTTTAAGACAAAATCATAAATATGTGTGATTTAACTTCAGAAATAACAAAAGTCTAAGAAATTAAAAACAAAATGCTATTTCATTAGCGATCTTTTTAACTTGTTACTTTATTTTTATTTATGCCACATTGGTTTACACAATTTCAAGGGTTTATATTTTACATTAATAATCTTAAATGAATTTATTGAACATTTATCTATTCATTGCTCTATGGAATATGCTAGTTATATTTTGCTCTACAATGAGTTATCCGAAAAAGCAGTAGCTTGAGACAGTTAACATTTATTATTACTCAGTTTTCATGAGTCAAGCATAGAGTTGCAACTTAGCAAATACCTCTGGCTCAAGGCCTCATAACCTATACCTATGGTGATGTGTACTCACTTTACATTGTCAGTGGCAGGGCTTGTGAACAGTTTGTCTATACAATTCTCTTAGGCCATGGCTAGCAAGATTAAGTAGTCCATGTTCACAATATAGAGTACAGGGGATACAACACTTGCCTTTCATGCAATTTACCATGGTTAGATCTTTGGTACTGCACAGTACCTGAGGCACAGCCAGGATGATCTGTGAGGAAAGAGCCAAGAGTACACCCTGAGCACTTCTGGGAGAGGCCCGCAAAGAGAGAAGGGGAGAGGTCAAGGAGAGGGGGGAGAGAGAGAGAGAGGGAGAGAAAGAGAAGGGGAGAGAGATAGGGAGAGAGAGGGAGACAAAGAGAGGGATAGAGAGAGAGAATAAAAATATAAAATATTAAATGATCTAAAAGGGGAGCACCCAAAGTATAATCACAGCTTTTTTGTAATATATTAAAAAAAGATATTTGGTCATTTCTCTCTTACTTGGTTCTCATATATATATATTTGCTCATGTCTCTTCTATTCAGTTTTTGCATATTATGCAGTGAGGATCAAAAGACATGTTAGAAGCTGCTTATAACATGGTGTTGTATATTACAATGAAAAAAAGGATAATTACATTTAATTATCTATCCTTCTGTTTACTTATTTTATAAATATTTATTGAGTTGCTACTAAGAAAATGTTATTATGCTTGTTGTTAGGTTTCTATGCTTAAACAAAAAAATGAAGCTGACTAAGGTAGACTGCTTTGAAAGCTAAGTATATGTTACTTAGTGAAAAATCAGGTTGAGGGAATAACAGCAAAGTCATGGATGAATGAAACTGTATAGTTAATGCTGGTGAGTATAAAGAATTGGTACTGCCTTAGAAGAAGGGTAAATTGAGAGTCATTGGCTATAATTTTGATAAGTAGAGAAAAAAAACATAAGGGATCTTGCATACTACTTTAAATGATTTGTTAAATCACAAAGAATCCTTAAGAAACCAAAATACTGAAAGTAATGTAATCAAAATAATATTGAAAAAAAACTTCATTTTCAAAATTTCAAAGTTTTGTTTTAGAAAAAAATTCAAATAACAGGAAACTATGTATGTAGATGACTATCAGATATAAACTCTGAGAACTGAAAGATTGACTAATTATGTGGAGAGTATCAATAATGGAGTAAAATGTTTAATTGAATTTCAGAGATGGAAGTCAAATTCAACAGAGTTGCATTGAGATTACTGTGGTTTGGATGAAATTTGTAGTTAAAATTATCATAAAGGCAATTAAAGAAACATTTTGTGACATTGAATAATGTGATTGTTGCATCTTTTATTTGTGGTGCCTGTAGAAATATAATGGTTGAAATCATAGACTTTGGAGGAAGAAATCTTATGCATTACAAAGCCATGGAGCCTTTAATATAAATGTGACAGGTAGTTAATTTCTTAAGATATACATATATCTCTGAGGCTTTGACAAATTAATCTTATAAAGTGAAAGTTTTACATCAGTAGCTGAAATTCTTTATTACTAATATAGTAATAAAAATATACAGCCTGGGTTATTCAACAAAAGGATTATTTGAAGTTTCCTCATATTAACTAAGGAGATGTGAAAAATGGGGTGTGAGGTAGCATTCATATTCAGCATCTCAAACTTTATAGGATGTTAAAAACATCTATTTCATCACATAACAGTGTAACCTCTAGAACTTTACTACTAGATCCAAGTATTGGGTAAAATATCTTATTTCATAATGATCAATGTTAGTGCATTGTACTGTTCTCATGCTTTATGACAGAAGAAAAGTTCATGTGTGCATAGGTACCACTTGAGTATAAAGTTATATTCCATGAGTTTGAGGTTATAAAATTTAAGACAAACTGGAGCCTGATAGGTGTGGCAGAGCTTGTCACATCTCTTTACAAACTTACAAACCTGGTTACAAAATATTTAGTAGCTTCTAATTTAGTAGCTTTAATTTTGTAGCTTTTGCAAGATGCATTATTCTATTTTCAGTAAGTTGAGAGTGGATTTTTCTCATGAGACTTTAATTGAGACTTTTTTTGAGCCATCTTCAGTATTAGTGGCTCTGACGTAGGGGCAGTAGATGAAAAGAAATTTGCACCTCTAAGTACTTTTTACCATCACTGCCCCAAAGAAATAATGGATTTTTGTGTATGGATCTTGAAAAATGTCCTAGACTCCATAAATTCCTCAAATTTCTAGAACAATATTGAGGGGCAAGTGATTTAGTATAAAACATTTATAAACTTTAACCACATCTTATTGAAAAGCTTTCAGTTTTCTTGAAACATTATTTATATTGTAATGAAAATACTGGCGCTCATATTATTTTAATTTCTAGTCTTTATTTCCAGATGATTTGTCAATACTATTAGTTTTTCATACTTATAATATCTCATTTGTCATATATATCTCATATTTAACATAAATATCTCATATTTATCACAGAAGTCTATGAAATCCCCTATACTTTCTTCATACTTTCCTAATCATACATGTATCTGCACTGGGAAAAATACAACTCACACAGATAAACCTCAGACCTATCAATTTCATTGTAGTGAAATTTCTCTATATATCTTTTACCCAGACAATAATATTTAGTATGACGCCATTATGCCAGAGTGCCTAGACTTACCCAACAATATCTAAGAGGGCTGTCCAAAGAAAGGAGCCTCTGCCAATCATAACTTACTGTCCTCATTAAATTAACTATTCTGTCTTGAGTACAATTTAGGCTAGAACAACATGAACTCTCCTCTCTGGAGATGGAATTCTGTCTCTTCGCAAATCCATCAGGATTATTTATTATACCAGGTATTCTTACTTAATGATCTCATTTGGGCAAATCTGTGTTGAAGTAGAACATTCTGATAATTCTCTGCAGGTAGCAATTGTTACTCCAATTCTTTGTAATCAGGCATGCCACACCCGAGAGGTAGAATACAGAAGTAATTAGAAATGTAGACTCTAGTGCTGGGTTATCTGGGTTTCTATCCTGGTTCTGCTGCTGCCCAGTGCTATAAAATGTTCAAAACAGAGAATCATAATAGTATCAACCTAAATAAGGAATTTCAAGAATAATTACATGAGGCAGCGAACATTACAGAAGGAGGTCTGCTTCATTTCCATTACTGTATATACAAACCATTGTATAATATCAACGGATAGAGTCAACAGATATTTTTTGAGAAAACAACTCATTCCATTTCAGGAGGCAAGTGGAGGGGGGATAAAGAGGGCAGTAAACTACCATAGAGTTCATTTTTTAAAATAAGTTATACAGGAAAAATAGAGATTTCTTTTCCAAGGAAAATGCTACATGGGATTCTCTCTCATCCACTCAGCCTTATTCTCTCTCAACAGTGCATATTAAACTAACAGGAGCCTGTGCATGCTTGGCAAATGCCTGTGGGCTCCGATCTCTCCACACTCGAGTAATAATTAAATCAATCAAGTCTTCCTCTGCTATGATTCCAGGAGCTTTCAGAATATGCAGGCTGCCTTAGGCAGCTTCTCCCCTTCAGCTTTCAATGCAGTTATCTCTGCCCCACCTGTCCAGTGGATTGTGATAATAGCTAGCATATGTCATCCATGCAGAACTTCGCCGCTCCCGTTTCTTGTGCTTCTTGTGCTTCTGGACCGATGCCATATATCTCCTGGCTCCTTCTCCTTGTTGCACTGCTGCGGATTTCTGCTAGGACTGCAGGCTTCGCATCAACGTCTGTGAACTTGCAGGTCAGATTAGTATAAAAAGGGCATAATTCCCTCCAGCAGCTTTTAAAAATTGAAACCAGGAGATCACTTTCACTAAAGGGCCCATGCTTGATAAACCAGAACAAGTGCCTGCATGTTAAGGAAGAAGAAGAAGTCTCCATCCTGATGAGAAAGTGCTTGCAGCAAATTGAAAGAGCCAGGTTGGGTGTGTCCGACAGCATATCTCAGTTCTCACGCATGACCCGCCAACTAGGGACAATTCTGTTAGTCTGCAGGAAGATCTTGAGCAGGGTTTTGAGATTCACCATGTCTAGAACTGTGAGACTCCAACCTAAGTACTTGATACAAATGTGAAAATGTTGCTTCAAGCAGGCCACTTCACCTGTTCCCTACATTTGTGTTCTGGTGAAAGTTTTTATTGTCACAGTTGCTCTAACTACAGGAAGTATCTGGTGAGTAGGCAAAACACAGGTGTTATACACCAGCACCATGCCCAGAGGCAGTATATTCAAATAATATATTCAAATAATATGCATAGGGGCCAATGACCTGAAGAACTTGCATAAAATCCTCTTGCAGGAGAGCACAAACCCCACTGGTATTTTAATGATTACCAATAAATCAGTTTACAACCAAACGCTCTGCAGGTTTACTGTGGTGACGATCTGCTATATCATCTTAGATGGCTTCCAGATTCCCCATTTTATTGACCTCAAAACCTCTAACTAAATTTCCCTGATCATGTAGTTTATTCTTGAAACTAGAGGACTTAGAAAGAAATGAAGATAAGTCCCCATATTTGTGAAAATGGCAAAATCTTTAGAATAGGAGAACTAAAGTGAAGGGGAAAAAGGAGCAAGTTTTAAATATTTTATGTTGCTTTGCAATCAATGAAAAGATGCTCAGAATTGCCAATCTTGTTATTCAAAAATGGGACTGTGAATATAGCATCTCATTTAGACAAAACACCGATAATAAATATTCTTAAAATGTGCTTAATGCAAAAAGTAGAGAGTCTGCCTTGATCTGACATCAGAAGTTACTTCTGACATCAGAAGCATCTGGAGAACCATATGGAATGCTGGAGATTGAACCCGAGTCAGTCAAGTACAAGATGCCTGTCCTGGATTATTTTGCTACCTTGGTCCACCTGACCACAGACTGGAATAATAGCACAGAAGGTAGAGCATTTGTTTTTCATGCGGCCGACCCAGGTTCGATTCCTCCATCCCTCTCAGAGAACCCAGCAAGCTACTGAGAGTATTCTGCCCACATGGCAGAGCCTGGAAAACTCCCCACGGATTATTCGATATGCCAAAAATAGTAACGCCAAATCTCACAATGGAGATGTTACTGGTGGAACAACGGGAGGACAGTGCTACAGTGCTACCTGACCATAGTTTAAATGTTTTGCATATTAATGTTGCAATAATTTAATTCATATAGACATTAGAGCTTGTAATGTTCTCAGCTATAGTGTAGGGTAGTTTTATTTAGCTTGACAATTCAAAGTTAAATGGCAATATATTTCCCCCTCCAAAATTACTCTATGATTGGTTGTTGTTTGTTGTTGTTGTTTTGTGGTTTGTGTGTGTGTTTGCATACTTTAGCTTAAAAAGGTTTAGTGAACAGGAAGATTTTCCTTATATCTGAGAAAGCACAGACAATTTGAAATGCTAGTAGATGTCATGGCAAATACTGAGAATTCAATCTAGCAAAAGAGCTGTTTATAATTAAAATGAACACAAGGACTGCACGGTATTTCACTGTAAGAAGTGTTTAAGTAAGTGGTCTCTGAGGTAGAGCTGGCAAATGAGGTGAGAAGCAGCCTGTAAAATTTTGCTTTAAGCAGCATTTTCTTGCTTATTAATTTGACAGCTTTCTCTGCTGCTCTCAAGCTAACTACAGCAGTTTTCATCAGAGAGGAAACATGTTGTCAAAATGCTGTAAATCCAAGTCCATCAAAAATGTAGAATGCCTTTGGGATTTAAAAGCAACTCAAGAGGGAGGCCAAGTACCTCATGGTGTTTCACTAATAATAAAAAAAAAGAGGGAGGTCAAAATTCTTACTCCCTAATTACTATATCTGATGCCCTAAAATTTGGTGAACAAGACTATAGAATTAAAACACTAATTATATCTGTCTTCCATTTTGCATTGTCTACCTCACTTACTTGGTAGAGTTGAACTAAAATTATGTGTCCACTCACTATAGATGTTTACTGTTTGAGTGATAAAGATGCTTGATATTGTCTCATGGCATATGCTTGGCTTAAATTTTATGTAGCAGAGTCAATTATGATGTATTACTACTGCATGAATTTGATGAAAAAATTGTCTTTGAATATTTCACTGTCTAACAACTCTTAAAATCACATAGCATACAGTGTTCCCCTTTAAAACATATATGCTACATATAAATGTTTTACTATATTTATATATGTTATATATGCTATATACTATATGCATTCAATATGCCAAACACAGTAACATCAAGTTTCACATTGTTACTGGACCCGCTTGAGCAAATGGATGAACAATGGGAGGATAGTGAGAGTGACAGTGATATACTATATATGTGTGTATACATACATATACATATAAATAAAGAAAATCATCAATTTTACCTTATATGGGAATCAAATAAAAATGTATGTGGAATTCCTGGCTCATGATTCTCAGATACACACCTAAATTATGAAAATTTGTGACATACAGGTACAGTGGATTGAGGCACTTGACTTGCATTTAACTTTTATACTACTAGGATCAATACCTGTACACGAAGCTGGGAATAACCTCCAGGCTCCAAACTCCCCCAAATGAAAATAGCATTGATTGTCAGAAATACTTTATTTTCTTTTGTCATACTTGTTTTAATGAATCCATTCAATCTCTCATTCTTTGTCACTTTTCAATAGCCTTTTGGTCATTCTTTCTTCAGACCAAATGTCAACAGCTCATTTAAGCTAAAGCACAAAGCTTCTAGATCAAGTTAAATAAAAGTAATTGTCAAGGCCAAAATTACATATTTGATGGTAAAAAAAACAGGTGTACAGAAGAAAGTACAACGTCCCTCAATATTCTGCTTTTCTAAGACAATAAATCAAGGTTTGTTGGATCAGTAAAAATGTGGGGTTTTTATCACACTAAATGACTCCCAAATAAAATGCTTCTGATGCTTTATTGATTCGAAGATCAAGAGAAGATAGTAGGGGAAGTTCTACAGTACTAAATGTGAATCCAAATGGAAGAAAAAAAGTAGAGGCCTCCTAGGTCCTATAATAAGAATTCTTGGCTGAGGTGCTTTAGAAAGGCCAGCAGGTAGAGATGATATGTTGTCAGAATGTACAGAGGTCAAGGCCCACAGCAAGGTTGGAATTCTCCATGCAGTGCAGAGCTTTTTACCTGGTCTGATTTGGGAAGTAGCTTCCTAGGAGACCTGCAAGAAGAGATTTTAGAATTGCCCCTGGTCACGCCTGATATCAACACAGGATTCGGGCTTGGAGCCAGGCTACACACCAAGGTTCTTTGTTGAAAGATTTTGTTGAAAGTTCACATAGAGTTGGAAAGTTATTTCAGATATCAGAACTAGAGAATTTGTAAGAAGTGATATGAATGCAGTAAAACTGAAGTCTTTTATAACTACATTGCTATTTGTAATATTTTACTCTACGAAAACCTTACCCATTACGATAAGTTATTTTCTTGAAAATGTTTATTTGTGGTAAAGCATACTACTTGATGTAAGATGCAGGAAATAAAACATTCTACCTTAGTATTTCTAAAATACATCAAATTAATTGCCGGATCTTAAAGAATATAGATCATGGAATTTATATATTCCATGACACTAACTTAGTTTACTTTTACCTGGATTTTGACTTGCATGAAAAATTTAAGATCGGTATATACTTTACATAATTGTAAAGATAATTCCATTCATACTCTCTTATTATCTGACTATGTAAAACATTGCTCATTACGTTTTACAAATAGAAAATTTTTACATAAGAAATAATTTAGAAAATTTTTACATAAGGAAGAATTTAAATTTTATGTATATTATAGTTATACATTTTACATGTTTATTTTAGGGAAGGAATATAACAGTGGCATATTACATATATTTATAAAGATGAAGAAAATTAAAAAAGTTTATATGTAAGTAGGTATTATATGTATTATGTTTTAGATTTTACATTTTGCATACATCTTCCATTTTTATTTTTACTGCTTGCAATTTATTTTCTTTTCTCTTGGGGGTTCTAGATTCAATCCCTGTCAAAAGCCCCCATTTCACCCCACCCCCATGTGACAACTGGTGGCCCCTGATCACTGCCAGGTATGATCCTCACAGCAGCAAGATGTAGCCAACACGTGTGTCCATACCTTCCTTCTTATGTTTTTTTTTCTCAGAAATAAAACCAAGCTAAATACTCATTTTTATACTATTTATAGGTATTTCTTCCCTGTATAGTCTCAAGATGGACCAAAGCAATAGCATAGTGGGTAGGGCATTTGCCTTGCACACGGCCGACCTGAGTTCGATTCCTCTGCCCCTCTCGAAGAGCCAGGAAAGCTACCGAGAGTATTCCACCCACACGGCAAAGCCTGGCAAGCTACCTATGATGTATTCAATATGCTAAAAACAATAACAACAAATCTCACAATGGAGACGTTACTGGTGCCTGCTCAAGCAAAGCGATGAACAACGGAGAACATGCTACAGTGCTACAAGTGCTTCTCTTGGGGGAGAGCACCCTTGTTGATGTCCAGGATTTACTCCTGTTTACTCCTGGGTCTGTGCTCAGGGATTACTCCTGGTGGGTTCAGGAGCAATATGAGGTGCTGGGGATTGAATATGAGTCAGCCACATTAAATATGCAGATATTTATAGATGCATATACTTAGAAATAAAACATTCTGGTCATTTGACTTCAAAATTGATTACTAAAACACAAACAGTGTGATTTCATTTGCATATGATGAAGAAATACAATTAATAAACAAAATAAGACAAAATCACACTCAGAGTTTCAGAACAAAAAAAATGTAAGGGTGAAATTGAATAGGAGTCAATTTCGGGGTGATGGAAAACATAATTTTGGTGATAAGTATAATATAGTATATTCACATATTGAATATACTGGAGCAATAGCACAGCGGTAGGGCGTTCGCCTTACAAGCGGCCAACATGGCCAACCCGAGTTCGATTCCTCCGCCCCTCTCGGAGAGCCCGGCAAGCTACCGAGAGTATTTGATATGCCAAACACAGTAACAACAAAGTCTCCAATGGAGACGTTACTGGGCCCGCTCGAGCAACGGGAGGGCCTTTACCTTACCTTTTACCACATATTGATATGTTTGTGCACCTGTAATATATACACAGAAAATCATGTTAGTTCATTAATAAAACAGTTTATTTCTTAATATTGGTATTCAAATAAATAAGAAGAGTATAATAAGATCTTAATTCATTTGTCTATCATTTTGGCATTATTACCATCCTAACCTAATCTGATGAAGAAGTTAGTGAAATCTGAGATACAAAAATAAGTCTCCTGAGGAAAAACAGAACCAAGCCAAAGTTTGGAGGTTAACAATTTATTCTAGACACATATCTCAATCAATTTTTTTACATATTTTATAATTTAATGACTGTACCAAAAGCATCAACTTAATGAACATTATTAAATGAAATTATCACGTTACTTTGCACATGAATGTTTATATGTTTGCACATAACTATTCTTATTTTTCACTTAAGTGTTTCATCTCACTGACACCAGCGTAAGTTACATTTATGAAAGCATAGCTTGCCATTTGAAGTTTAATAAATATTATGCTAGGAAGATTTATTTTCCTTTTCTAATTTAATAGAAAATTAATTTCAATTAATTAATTAATTAGATGACCAGCCAAGGTCATGCTGGGACCACTCTCCACACACTTGGATGAGCCTCACACAGAAAAGAACTGGCAGAGAAACCCAGGGGTGTGGGACCCGGGGCTGAGATCTCCAAGCTTGCACGGTTTGGGACTGGACCTGCCAGTAGCTAGACAGTTACACCCACCAACTGCCGTGTAACCCCAACAATGGCCAGGATCCAGAGATTATAACACCAAGCTCTTTGAGAGAACAAGGCAGAGTCTCCTACCCTGTGTCTGATTGTCTTCACCAGGGCCCGACAGCTGAAGACCACCGGGCCCCAGCCAAGGTCATGCTGGGACCACTCTCCACACACTTGGATGAACCTCATGCATAAAAGAACTGGCAGAGGAACCCAGGGGTGTGGGACCCGGGGCTGTGATCTCCAAGCCTGCACGGTTTGGGACTGGACCTGCCAGTAGCTTGACAGTTACACCCACCAACTGCCGTGTAACCCCAACAATGGTCAGGATCCAGAGATTATCACACAAAGCTCCCAGGAGCGACTTTTTATTTACATTTATTTAATTTTTCAGGGTATCTTAAATATCCCACCGACACGGCAGAGCCTGGCAAGCTATCCGTGGTCTACTTGATATGCCAAATCCAGTAAAAAAAAATGGATCTCATTCCCCTGACCCTGAATACAGTAGAGTCGAGAAGGATGTGGAAAGAGAGGCTGATAAAATTCCAAGGCAGAAACAGGCTGCCAAAAAAAAGAAAGACAAAAATGATTGTCTGTACTTTCAATGCACATACGCTGGCATCTGATGCATCCATCGAGGACCTGATGGTACAAGCGTGAAAGATCAAGTATGACATCATTGGTCTGACTGAAACGAGAAGACATCAATCACATCACACCGTTTTCGACACTGGAGAAGAACTGTTCCTTTGAACATGTGACAAAAGAGGCATCGGTGGTGTTGGTATCCTTGTCAACACAAACATAGCCATGAGCATTGATTCATTCGAATGCCTATCAACCCGAATAGGACGATTACACTTGAATAGATGTGGCCCACTGCTGGCAGTTTCTATCTTTGTTGTCTATGCACCAACATCCAATTATGGTGAAAGAGAAATTGAGAAGTTCTACATGGAGCTGGAGAAGTTCTATAAAGACCACACCTTCTACAAGAACATTGTCGGTGATTTTATTGCCAAGATAGGACCAAGAAGATCAGCTGATGAACTCCATATCGAGACCCATGGCCCAGAATGGAACGAACAGGGAGACAGACTGTCTGAGTTCATCATGTCAACCAAGATCTTCCATGGTAACTCACAGTTCCAAAAGGCTGAATCTAAATGTTGGACATAGGAGTCTCCCGGTGGAATGTTACACAATGAAATACACCACATCATATTCAATTAGCGGTTTTACCTAACTAATGTTGCTGTTGTCCCAAAATTCCAAACGGGGTAGAACCACAGTCTTCTTTGTGCAAAATTCTACCTCACAGAACGGGGATAAAAGAATGCAAAGTTTAAGAAGAGAACTCCCAGAACGACCACCAACTGGGAGCTCTTTGGCTCTGTTGCAGCAACATGGGAAGATGCCATCATTGACAAGATTGATGAGGAATACGGTCTAATGATTCAGCACCTCCATGATTGTGCTGGGAATACCAAGAAAGAGATAACCACAAAAAACTGCCTTTCTTCAAACACTCTTGAACTTATTCACCAACATGGCTTGACACATGCCTCAGGAAACCACAAGCAAACGTCTGAGCTGGCAAAACAATGCAGAGAAGCCATCAAGGATGACCTCAAAGACAGGAGAACAGCCATGCTGGTAGATGTGGCAGAAGCCGGGAAAAGCATTCATAATGCCCACCTGTCCTTCACCAACTACAAGACCAAGATGACTGGCCTCCTACCTCCTGATGGATCTATCACATCTTCCAGAAGGGCAATGGAGTAGATTATTCATGACTTCTACTCAGATCTCTTTAATAGCCACATCCACTTGCCCACATACCACATTCTGCAGGATGGATATATTGTTCCCAATGTTGTCCCTTCCGAAATTCAACATGCCATCTCGTCGGTAAAGAAAAAAAGAGCACCTGGCCCAGACAAGATCATACCTGAACACCTGAAGAACTTACCATCAGTACTCATCAATACACTGGTTCGGCTCTTCACACGCTACCTGTCTGAATGCAAGATTCCATTCCAATAGAAAACCAACAAGACTGTACTACTATACAAGAAGGGAGACATCCACAACATTGGCAACTATCTCCCAATCTGCCTATTGTCTGTCATCTACAAACTCTTCACTTGAGTCATCCTGAATAGGATTAGCAGAACACTAGATGAAGGACAACCATGTGAACAAGCCAGGTTCCGAAAAGGATTCAGTACCATCGACCATATCCACAGGATTACTAAGCTCATTGAGGTTTCTCAGGAGTTAAAGATGCCTCTCTGTCTAACATTCATTGATTTAAAGAAGGCCTTTGAGTCTGTTGAGACAGAAGCGGTCATAGAAGCCCTAGCCAATCAGCGTGTACAAACTCAATACATCAGGATCCTCTGTGAGCTCTATTACGGATTCACTACCAGGATCTCACCATTCTACAAAGGAGTAATCATCCATGTCAAGAGAGGGGTTCGGCAGGGTGATACTATTTCACCAAAACTCTTCAATGCCACCCTCAAGAACATCATGTGATGACTGGAATGGGAGGAAATTGGAGTGAATATAGATGGTCGGCAACTACACCACCTCCGCTTTGCTGATGACATCGTTCTAATAACACCAAATATCAGCCAAGCGGCACAAATGCTGATCAACTTCGACCGTGAGTGTGGAAAGGTCGGACTACAGCTGGATCTTACGAAGACAATGTTTATGAGAAACAGCCTTGTTCCTGACATTCCATTCGCTCTCAACGGAACCACCATCTCCAAACGCAGCAGTTATATATACCTAGGTCGAGAAATCAACATGATGAATGACGTGGCACCTGAGTTACGCAGGAGGGAAAGAGCGGCTTGGAATGCCTTCAAGAGCATTGAAGAAATAACTAAGAGGACAAAGAACCTCCAGCTGTGAGCATATCTCTTCAATTCCACTGTTCTTCCAGCATTAACATATGCCTCAGAGACCTGGACCCTATGAAAACAGGATGAGAATGCTATTCGGGTCTCTCAAAGAGGAATCCAAAGAGCTATGCTTGGAATATCACGCTTCACTCAAATGAGAGGTAGAATCTGGAATTCTCATCTCCATCAACGCTCAAGAATCAGGGATACTGTCTCATTTGCCAAGGCATCAAAAATCAGATGGGCTGGACACGTAATGAGGTTTAGAGACAACCGCTGGACTAGAACCATTACTGACTGGATTCCACGGGACATCAAAAGATCGCGTGGACTCCCACCTACAAGATGGTCAGACTTCTTTGTCAAGACCCTGAATGATCAGCTTGAGGCTCTGCATGTTCCTAGAACTAACAGATGCCATTGGGCCACGCTAGCACGCAACAGGGATGAATGGAGATGTTACTGACACCCGCTTGATAAATCGATGAATAACGGGGGATTAGGTGATCAATTTAATTTTATTTTTATAAAGTAGTTCACAATATTTGATTACATCCAATATTTGAACACCAATCCTACCACCATTACACCTTCCCACCAACATAATTTGGTTGTTTCCATCCCAAACCCCAACTCTTGCCCTAAAGCCGGACTGAAATAATTTAGTTTGTATTGTTTGTTATGAATAAATCACTGAAGATTCTCCAAAAAAATTTCCTTAGGGTAGAGTTTGTGAAGATTCTTGTATTTCACCCCGGGCCATTAAACCCTTCTATGAGAGATTACTAATGTGTTGTTAAAGGTTAAGCCTCGTGTGCATATATACATACATACAGTAGCACTGTCCCATTGTTCACTGATTTGTTCGAGCGGGCCCAATAATGTCTCCATTATGAGACTTGTTGTTACTGTGTTTGGCATATCGAATACGTCACAGGTAGCTTGCCAGGCTCTGCCATGTGGGTGAGACACTCTCAGTAGCTTGCCAGGCTATCCGAGAGGGGTGGAGGAATCAAACCCTGCTCAGTCAGGTCAGCCACGCACAAGGCAAACACTGTGCTACCGCTGTGCTATCGCTATGTTTATATATATATACACATATATATACACACATATATATGTATGTTTATATATATAAACATTATATTATATATATAAATATTATATTATTTATATATATAAAATATATAAATATTATATTATTTATATATATAATATAATGTTTATATATATAAACATAGCAATAATATAAACATTATATATAAAATATTTCCCCTCTAAAATTGGTTGCCTTCTACTTTAAACATCATTGAATGTGGTAAACTACTCTTTGAATGTGTGTGGTGTGAGGTAAGAAATATCCAGGGTTAAGTTTACTCCTGGGTGAAGCTTGGCCCAAGTGTGTGGAGAGTGGTCATGGTGAGCCTGTCAGTGGTTGAGATCTGGAGGTTTTCGGCTAACAGGGCTAGGTCACTTGAGACAGGGAGGGCTCTCACCGGCCCCACTCAGGGGTGCTCGAGAAACAGCAAGTTGTTTTATGTTCTCTTCTGAGACAGGACAGTGAATCTCAGGAAATTTCTTTTATGTGGTTGTAGCTTATGTGTTTTGGGAATGCCCATTTAACTGTTTTATTCTAAGTGATTAGAATGGAAATTAATCTGTGAATGGTAGTGTTTTGACAGACAAAGGTCATTGAATAGAGAGTGAATAGGAAGGACAGACATTTGATACAAGGTTAGTAAATTCAGAGGGAATTGCTTCATGATTCTGTTGGATATTATAGTAAACAAAATGTACAGGCATTGTATTTTTTTTGTTTGTTTGTTTCTTCATATCTAGAATTACTCAGGGGTTACTTGTGGCTCTGTACCCAGGAATTACTTCTGGCGTGCTCAACAAGACCATGTGGAATAACACTCTGGGAACCCAATCTGATCTCATGACAGGCAAGTGTCCTATGCATTGTGCTGTCTCTAGCCCCAGTCATTGTTTTTTAAAGCACTGTGATAAGTGGTATTCACAGATGCAAAAAGAAACCTGAAGTTATGCATAATGGTATTTAAACTATGACATCAATTTTATCTGACACACTTTCACATGAAATTTGAACAGAATTTTAATTTCAGATGGCCTATATGAAAGTGAAATAATGAGCTCTAGAAAAAACTATTAATTATGTGACTTAATTTGTAGCAAAAGTATTGGAATAAAACACACATCACTAATTTGAATTATTTATATGACATATAGCAACAGAAATAATTCTATAACATACTGTTCTATGTTGCATTTTATTTCAGTGTATTTTAATTAATAAATTAAATGTGAGTTGCCACTTGACCACATCATGTTTTTTTGTTTTTTTTTAGAGTCATTGACACTTTTTCCTCATGTTTAGGTCTGTAATATCTAGTTTGTTTTTAGAACATTTCAAAATTTAGTATTCAACACTTTGTTTCATATGTCACTTAGTAAAATCACTCAGTGAAATGACAATGTTAATGATAACTATAACTGCAGAAGACTGCACTGTTCTCATCCGGGAGCTGGATTTTATAGTCTCCCGGGCGAGAACAGTGCAGTCTTCTGCCCCCGCGCCTGGCTGTTCCTTGCCAAGGCCCCTTGGAGGGGAGTGGGTTGAGCTTTCCTCCCTGCCCCGACCAGGGCTCCGGCAGCCGAAGACCTCCAGGACCAGCCAACACCATGCTGAGACCACTCTCCGCACACATGAAGGTACTGGCAGAGGGACAAAGCCACGCGGGTTCCGGGGCCGAGATCTCCAAGCCTACTCGCACTGGAGTCGAGCATCTTCCACCCAGATCCTCCAAATCCCAGTAGGCGGGGGTCACACCCACCACCTGGCCCCCTGGCGCCGTGTAATCCCATCAACGGCCAAGACTCAGAGACTATAAAATCCAGCTCCTGGAACCGGACATCTTATCAGGACATCTTTTTATGACATCTTATTATCTCATTCCTACTTTGGACAAACTTGCAGGCTATCGAATGTAGCCTGCCCACAGGGCAGAGTCTGGCAAACTCCCCGTGGCGTACCAAATATGCCAAATACCAGTAACAATGATGGGTCTCATTCTCCTAAAGAGCCTTGAATATAATCTCAGGGCTAGGATGAAAGAGACGTTACTGGGGCCTGCTCGAGGCAATCGACGAATAACAGGATGATGAAATGAAATGAATGAAAAACTATAACTGAATGAACTTTATTGAAGTACATAAAATAAGCTTTACAATTTTACTCCCAGAAGAAAGTATTATGTTACAGAATCAATACAAATTTAGAACAGGTTTTGTTTTTAAGATAAAGCCTCCTATTTTTAAAAGTATTATATTGACCAATTCATTCATGCCCTTGCTTTTCTGGCACAAGAATTAAACTTGCTAGTGTTATTTATACAAGATTTGAAATAAAAAAATGATAATCTCTGTTTCAATATTGTTCTAGTTCCTTACTTTTGAATGATCTTCATGTAAATATATGACCTTATATAATATATTAGGACAACAGATTTGAAGAGACCTTGATTGTTGATTGAATAGGTTACAACTTTCTTAGGACATTTTGTTTTTACTTCTTTCCATACCTACTTGCATGCTTTCTCTTGGCACAGAATCTCCAGAGATGTTTGTTGTCTGGCCAGAAATTTCAGTAGGATGACTAGATTCTCTGAAGCTGATGCTATTATAGACATCTTCCCAACTGCCAACAAATGATGCAAATTGAAGAGGACAGAAAAGGTCACTTCAGAAACAGTTCTACTTCTATTAGCTCACTGATCACTAACCTGAAGCTACAGCTACACAAACAATCTCAGACCTAGGACACATTAGTAGCAGTACCACCTTATATATAAACCTCCATCATTTCTATCTTTAGTTTCTTCAAGTGAAATAAATAAGGCATGTTTGCTAATCAAACTAGCTTAGGACATAGATAGAAATTAAATATTTTTATTTAGTTGTTTATTTGTAAAACATATCAGAGCAACTTTTGTTAATTTGACAAGTCAAAATATTTTATAAATTTATGTGTAGAAAAAAGGAAACTTCATTTTAAATATAACAACTTTAATACATATTTTATACATACACATACGAATAACTGCATGACTATAGACCATGACATATAAAAAGAATTTATATTCTTTCAGTATGATTCCCTAGATGTTCATTTATCAAAATAAATATAACATATTTCTTATTAAAATAGTGCTTAGAATATATAGTAGTGAAGAAAGAGTAGTTTTTCTGGGTCAAATTGCTTTGATAAATATTTCAGCTTTTCTTGGGAAATTTACTTAATCCTTCATTATTTATAAGACTATGAAATGAGCATAATCAGAGGCGCCTCACAAATATCACTTGCCAGCTCTTGAATTTCTAGAATAAGGAGAGCTAAAGGAAATTGCATGTTGTGTATATATAGAAAGATAATATCAGTACAAAAATATTTAGTAGCCTCTTTTCTATGAACACACTAAGGTGTTAGTGACATTGATTGTGAGCATGCAATAGATGATATGATTTGTGCTTTAGAGAACACCAATCAGACAGTTTCAGAACAACCATATTGGTGAAGATATAGTGAAAACAGAATAATCTTCACTATGGGTGGGAATGCTACCTGGTTCAGCCACTGTGGAAAACTGTACATAAATATCTTTTAAAAATAAGAATGCCGTGCCACAGAGGCAGGGTGGGATGGGGGGACGGGGTGTGGGAGGGATGCTGGGACCTGTGGTGATGAAGGATGGGCACTGGTGGAAGGATGGGTACTTGATCATTGTATAACTGAAACCCAAGCACAAAAATTTGTAAGTCTATAACTGTGCCTCGTGGTGTTTCACTAATAAAAAAAATAAAGTTTGCATTGACAAAAAAAAAATAGAATAAGAATAGAGTTTGCATACAATTCTGCAATCTTGCTTCCTGGTATCTATCTTTCTGGTAAGTCAAAAACATAAAGATATTTGCATATCAATTTTCATTGCATCACTAAGTACAATAGCCAGGAGATGTGGAAACAATCCATATATCCAATCCAGATAACTCAATAAAAAAAAGTTGAGGTATATAAGGACAATAGAATATAACACAATTATCAGAAAAGAGGAAAACTTGTAGTTTACTTCAAATTGGATAATACTGGATGACTTCCTATGAAGTAGTTAATGGGAGAGAACAAATACTGGAATATCTCATTGGGCCATGATATATAAAGAAATCATACATGGGATTATACAATACACATGAGAAAAAGAAAGCAAACCTTTGATCGTAAAATTAAGATTATCACGTAGCAGGAGGGAAGCTCGAAGGAAAAGACAGACTAAAATTTATACTAGGGCAGTGGAGAAGTGTCTGAGGCACTTTGGTGGTATAATAACTGTTCATCATAATCACTAAACTGTAATTAAAAAAGTTTTTTAGCTATTGCAAAGCAATATAATAGACTCAAAGCATGCATTATGAATTATTTCTTGGACCTGAAGCAATTATACAGTGAGTAGGGCAGCTGCCATGGGTGATCTATGTTCAGTTCCTGGTATCACATATGGTCCCCTGAATACCAGTAGGTATGATCCCTGAGATAAGAAGACCCAGGATTAACCACTGAGTACAACTGTGTATTGTCCAAAAGAAAATAAACAAAAACATGAATTATTTCTTAATAATGAGATTCTTCATGTTAGATGATTTATCAAACAATTATCTATGGTCCCTTTATCAGCATCAAAATATGAGTGCAAAAACAAATCTATTTTTTTAAAAAATGAGGAATTTTGTTTTCTTTCTCTATAGGTGATTTAATAATAATAAAAAAAGAATCTATCTTTTAGGCCAGTGCCAACATTCCTTTTATCTATCAATTTATTCATGTGAAAAAATGTCCCATGTAACCTTACATGGAGTATAATCTGATCACAATCAGATTTTTTAAGACAAATTTTTACTAAATTAAATAAATATCCTGTAATGTTTTCAAAGGCAAAGGGGAGTTATCCCCCCCACAACAATATTTTAAGCACTATTATATTCAGAGTGTGTTTTGAATATTGATTTTTTCTTAACATTTTAAAATAATTTTATCTGGTATCATAAAGCAACAGTTACAGAAAACAAAAACATACTCTATAAATTACACTGTAAAATTCTGTTATTGATATATTTATGTTAATACTAAGGGTGTTCTTAAGTATAAAATGGTTTGTGAATTTTAATTTAGTAGATAAGGTACTGAGAGTTTTATTTTTTGACCTGGAACCAAAACTAAAAAAAAGCACTTCGAATACAGATGGTAAGATGCTTGCCTTGCATACAGACAACCCTGGTTTGATTTCCTAGACCACAGATCTCCTACACCCCAATAACTGTCAGCATGATCCTTGAGCATATACACAGAAGGAAGCCCTGAACATCACTGGGTGTGTGCTGGATAACATTGGGTTTTCCTTGATCCTCCAGCAGGGGACTTAGGTTTGTTGAGTTACTTCCACAACAGTGCTCCTAATACAAACCCAATTCTTTTGAGCACTAATAATCTTATATTGTTGTTCTCTTTCCTTTATGTTATTTGAATGGTTTATTTTGCAATTTCCCTTTTGTACAGACACAGGAAAATGGTTGATACTATGCTTTTGTAACATGGGAGTTAATTGACTCCAAATAATATTTACTCCTGGGCATCCATCATAATTAATTGACTTAAGCCTCAGTTACATTTACTTACTAACACTCAAAAAAGCAGGAACCCAACAAAGGGACTAGATGCACCTAGGGCAAGCCATAAGCTACCCTACCCTGGCATCAAAAGGGAACAAGATAAATGCCATAAGAAGCATAAAAAGATATGAGCAAAGTTATGGAACAAACTCTGTCATGACCCCAAAGGAGTAATTGAATAAGGACCCTGCTGGGGTTAGGAAAGACTAACCTGGCCTGAGGACTGTAGTCTGAGGTATATAGCGAGATGTTCCCAGAAAGATATTGTCTTTCACGATCACAATCATGACCATCCTGTTGTTCGTCGATTGCCTTGAGCAGGCCCCAGTAACGTCTCCTTCGTCCTAGCCCTGAGATTTTTAAAAAGTGCCATATTCAAGGCTCTTTCAGGCTTAGGAGAATGAGACCCATCATAGTTACTGGTATTTGGCATATTGGGTACGCCATGGGGAGTTTGTCAGACTCTGCCGTGTGGGCAGGTTACATTCGATAACCTGCCAGATTTGTCCAAAGTAAGAATGAGATAATATGATGTCCAAAGTAGGAATGAGATAATAAGCTTCCGGTAGCTGGGTTTTATAGTCTCTGGATCTTGGCCGTTGATGGGATTACATGGCGCCAGGAGGCCAGCTGGTGGGTCTGATCCCTGCCTACTTGAAGGTAGAGGATCTGGGTGGAGAATGCTCAGCCCCGATCTGAGCAGGCTTGGAGATCTCAGCCCCGGGACCCGCATGCCTTTGTTCCTCTGCCGGCACCTTCATGCGTGTGGAGAGTGGTCTCAGCATGGTGGTGGCTGGTTCTGGATGTCTTCAGCTGCCGGAACTCTGGTCAGGGTGGGGAGGGAAACTCAACCTGCCCCCCTCCAAGGGGCCCTGGTGAGGGCAGTCTTTAAGCTTAGTATATCTCTTACTAAGAAGAGAAAATGATTTTAAATATTATAAGAAGTAAATTTAATGTGATTGTTTAAATGGATTACTAGCTGAGGAAAGGAGAAAGCAATACATCCTAGACGGAATCCCGCCTGTTAGTGAATCTCCTAGTAATCTAGAGTGCTGAACCCTCAGATAAGATTTTGTCCTTGAATTAACCCCCTAGAACTTTCCTTGAAGGAGTGGCTTTACCTCTGTTTGTTGTTATGACAATGTTCAACCCCACCAATATGTATCCCCACCCTTCATGATTTCTACATAACTATGCTGTAAACAGGAGGTGAGTAGACTAGGAATAGAAGGATTATAAGGAGACAAGGATGATGGAGCTATGATGACTGGGACTATGACCAAAATTTACGACTATTATTGTGCTGTAAGGGAGAGCCATGGAGGAGAGACAAATAAACTGAGTACGGACCAGCCTAAGGACCTTTTTCTCCATTCTTCTGGTCCTTTATCTGGGGACCAGTTCTTCTCCCCCCAAAAACTCCTGCCCCACATGACCACACTCACTGGTGTGGCCCAGCCCTCCTCCAACATCCTCTTTTGTTGTTGCTATTGTTGATGCTCAGTAACTTACTCATGGCTCTGTTTTCAAAATACCATATGTGATGCCAGCATCTAAATAGGGTAGGACATATGCAGGGCAAGCACCTAAATTCCTGTAATATCTCTCTCGTCCTCAAGATGCACTTTTTAGAAATATGGTAATTAAAGTGCATGGTTGGATGGCCTATTGTGTGTCAGCATGAATCTTTGTTTTTGTGAACTGGGTTGGGAAGATAGGGTTAAGAATTGCACTGTTTCTGGATAAATATTGGTAGAATTACATAAGGCTTTAAATAAACCATTCTCAAACAGATGGCCAACAGGCACATTAAAAAAATGTTTATCACCACTGATTATCAGGAAATGCAAATCAAAATGAAAATGAAATATCACCTCCCATCAGTGAGAATGGCCCACTTCAAAAAGACCAAAAACAAGAAGCGCTTGAGGGGATGTGGAGAATAAAACATTCCTTTTCTGCTGGTGGGAATGTAAACTAGTTATCCTTTATGGAACATAAAGGAGAGTAAATTCTCAAAAATTAAAAATAGAACTTTCATAGGATTCCAAAATTTGATCTTTAGGTATTTATTCATGGAACACAAATATATATATATATTAGTATTTTTGTAGTATTATGTATATATGTATATTTTGTAGTGTTATGTGTGTGTATATATATACACACACACACACACACACGCACACATATAGTCATTGTATTGTCATTTCCAATATCTGAAACCTGGAACTAAACAGACAAAAAAATCTGTATCTATCCATTGAGGGACTCTACTTAACTATGAGAAAAGATGAAGTCTTGCTTTATGCTACAGCATAAATGGAACTAGAGATAATTATGCTAAGTAAAATGAGTCAGAAAGTGAAAGATAAATGACAGGTAATTCCACTGATACGTGGCATCTAATTAAAACAAGAAAATAGAGACTATCCAATGAAAATTAACTGGTAGACTCATAGAGAATAATGAAAGTTACCATGTTGAGGATGGGTACAGGTTACAATGGAAGGGTTCTACATACAGTTGTGGAAGGTAATAAATGGATTGTTGTGCCATTGTACACTTCAAACATACCAGAGGTTTCCAAACTAATTCTGTTTATTTCTAATGTTCAGAAACAAAACTATTTTGCTCATCTTAATAAATCTATCTTTGTTAAGTAAACAAATCAAACTGTATCCCAGTTGTATATGAGTGAAGCCATCATCCTCACTTATGATGCCAGTGCCCCCTGAAAACTGTGTAGAGGAATCAATTAACGTTCATACTTTGCATACTGGGGAAGTATCACTGTTAACATTTGTATTCTTCTAAACCAGTGATAGGTTCAGAGAGATTGTTAAATGAGCTAAGAACATGCTTTGGACACAGGAGTTCTGGGTTTGACCTTGGCACCACATGGGCTACTAGGTAGTGTTCAGGGGACCCAGACGCAGAGCACAGAACTGATAAGGGTCCCTAAACACTTCTGGATATACCTTTCTCCCCTAAAAATAGAAAAATAATCAAAACCAAACACAATGTTTAAATGTGAAAAAAATAAGCTTTTATTTTTAAAGAGCATGAATTACAGAGTTGCTAAGGTATTCATTATTAAGTTACAGGCATACAAGGACACCAATCCCTTCACTAGCATTCATGTTCTTCACCAATGTTCCAAATTTCCTCCCAACTGCCTAATCCCTCTCTAAAACAGGCACTTTCCCCCTCCACCATTGTTCTAATGTTCCTTTCCCTGATTTATCCCCAATCCAGTGACAAGCATCCTACAGAAGAACAGTTTTCCTATTCTTCATTCCAATTGCCTTTGGGGCTTTGTTGCTCTCTTAGGATTCTTTATATCCCACATATGAATGAGATCATCCTGTGCCTGCCCTCTTCCTCTGGCTAGCTCCAGTCAACGTAATACTCTCCAGATCCATCCACATAGTAGGAAGTTGCAAGAGCTTATCTTTTCTTATAGCCAAGTTGAATTCCACAAAACATGTATTTTAATACATAAACATGTAACAAATCTGTTTTTAGTTAAATATGTTTAAAATATTCTAACTATACTTACTAAATAAATTAAAATATTGTTAATTTGATGACTTCTAGTTCTAATTTTCTTTTCTTTGTCAAGCATTTAATCAATTTTTTTCTTTCTTTTGATTAAACACCTCCCCACTGTACTGTCTCTCCAGACTCAGAAGTCCTAATTTCCTATATTCAAGACATATAATGTTTCTCAATTAAGATATCATGAGTGTACTTAGTGTCTCATGTGCTCTACCATGGTAGGATATTGACTATAATCTTCTTCAATCTAAGTATAGACAAAGTTAAACTGCCATAAGACAAGCCTAGGTCAATAAAGTTGTTAATACCATTAGCTTTAGTTTTCTTGAAATAAAATGTGATTTTGATATTAGGAAAACTCTAAAAGCAGCAATGGATAACTACCAGGCATATTCTTGCTTCTTATTAAAAAAAATGAAAACTATAAATTATATATATATAAGTTGTCAGCATTGTTGAGAGTCTATTCATTCTAAACCTTGCATTATCTCCAAGCCCAATATAATCACTTTTTATCTAATTCACATTGCTGAGTCTGAATAGTCATACTTCACTTGTCAGTTCAGATACCAAATTTGTGGGCAAACCCATGGCATACTCTAAACCCCTTCTTGCCTCAAGTGGAAATAGAGGTTTCTGCTCTGTCTTCAAATAAATCCTCTATTTTATCAGTTGTCACTGTGTCTTCTTAATTTCATGCCAGTCATGACTACATATGTATTAGGGCATGGCATATGTTTAATAAGTAGCTGTAACATAAAAGCAAACACCAAAAATACTGTATTTAATTTGATTCTAGGTCCACAATTGATAAATTAACACATATTCTAAAAATGATATATGAGATTAATGAATTCTATTGTTTGTGTGTGTATGTGTATGTGAATTCCCTCTTAAATTGTTAATGAGTCTGTATTGTTTAACTTTAGTGTCTATTTAGTTTCGAATATACTTGCTGAAGAATAAATGTCACATGAGCGTGAAAACACCCAAGTGTGTGCTAGTATTGAATTGCCACACTACCTACCTATTTGGTCAAGTATCTTGGAAAGTTGTCCTAGGATCCTCAGATATAATTTGAGAGGTACAACCAAATAAAATAAAACCCCCAAATATGTGTATTCAATATTTTAGATGAAAATAGGAACAGCAATATGATTTTCCCAGCATTAAAAAGTGATAATAATATGAATGTTTTAAACTCCCTTCTCACTAATCTGAAGTTTTAAATTACTTTTCTCATATACACAAAATAAAGATAAAATAATTTGGAAACGCTATCTAAATTGCATTAAGCAACAGCATCAAATGCATTTACATATTTTTAACCTTTCACTTTAGAATATTGTTTGCATTTACAAGTTTATTTTTGATAACTAATATAAACCTTGTATGTGGGAAAAATTTTTAAATGTAACTCATGGGAACAATATTATTCTAAGATCCTCTCTGGGAAACAATTGTTAGTACACATAACATGAGAATGCTCTAGTTTCCAGGAGTTTCTCAAAATTCTATTTAAATATGTATTGGACTGTAGCCCAAAATCCTTGGCAACTTTTATTGCTCACTGCTTTACATATAGCTACATAAATGAATGAAATACTTTTCAGTAATAATTAGCATGAATAGAACAAATAGATCTTTATAGTCTTCTATAAAATGTTGCTTCTGGCATAGAATAGAGTTTTAGTTACATCAAAATAAAAAAAAAAGAGAAAGAGAGATTTTGATATGCACATTTTATTAGTGCTAAAATTTTATATTAAAATTATGCCTACACTATAAATGATTGCTTTGATTGTATTAAGTTGTTCATTCTTATATTATGAAAATATTTTTTTCTTAATTTGAAGTCTTTTAATTAGTCTAAGCTCTCAGTTTTTGATCATGTTCCATGATGGCTAAAAAAATGGGAGAATAACACTGAGAAAGAAATAATTTTACAACAAATGTTTGCAAATAATATTAAATATGTTCTACCAGAAAATAAATCTTCTACATCATATACTTAAGTTTTTGGTGTCTATTAGCACATAAATTAGGACACAAAGAAGTTGAAATATAACAAGTGCAAAATAATTTTATTCAGTTATTTATTAATAAGAATTATAGTTATTTTACAGAATGCACATAAAATGCTTAAGATATGCTGCATATTATAATTTTTTCCTGTTAATTTAATGATAAAGAATTTGTTGATTACTGTCAAGTATTTTAACTTTTATTTAGAAAAGAGAAAGGTCTGTAAGTTCTCTTTAAAAAGAGAACTCCAAGAACGACAAACATCTGGGAGCTCTTTGGCACTATTGCAGCAATATGGGAAGATGCCTTCATTTACAATATTGAAGAGGAATATGATCGACTGGTTCAGCACCTCCATGATTGTGCAAGGAATGCCAAGAGAGAGATAGCCACAAAAAGACGCTTGTCTTCGAAAACTCTCGAGCTGATTCATCAATGTGACTTGGAGCAAGCCTCCAGCAACCCCAACCGAACATCTTAGTTAGCAAAGCAGTGCAGAGAAGTGATAAAGGAAGACCTCAAAGAGAGAAGAGCAGAGTGCTGGCAGATGTGGCAGAAGCCAGGAAAAGCATTCACAATGCCCGCCTGTCCTTCGACAATTACAAGACCAAGATGACTGCACTCCAACATCCTAATGGATCTATCACATCTTCCAGAAGGACAATGGAGAGGATTATCTATGACTTCTACTAGGATCTCTTCAATAGCCACGTCCATCTGCCCACATACCAAATTTCACAAAGGATGGATATGTCGTTCCCAACGTTCTCCCTTCCAAAATCCAACAAGTCATTTTGTCAGTAAAGAAGCCAACAGCACTCAGCCCAAACAAGATCAGACCCGAACACCTGAAGAACCTGCCATCAGCACTCGTCAATATAGATTGGCTCGGCTCTTCACACTCTACCTGTCTGAATGCAAGGTTCCTTCCCAGTGGAAAACCAGCAGGACTGTTCTACTGTACAAGAAGGGAGACATCCACAACATTGGAAAATATCCCCCGATCTGCCTGTTGTCTGTCATCTACAAACTGTTCACTCGAGTAATCCTGAATAGGATTGGCAGAATACTAGATGAAGGATAACCATGCGACCAAGCCAGTTTCCGAAAAAGATTCAGCACAATCGAACTTATCCACATGATAACAAAGTTTATTGAGGTTTCTTGGGAGTTCAAGATACTGCTCGTCTAATGTTCTTTGATTTAAAGAAGGCCTTTGATTCTGTTGAAACGGAAGTGATCATCGAGCCCTAGCCAATCAAGGCATTCAAACTTAATACATCAGGATCCTCTCTGAGCTGTATTACAGATTCACTACCAGGATCTCACCATTCTACAAGGAAGTGATCATCCGTCTCAAGAGAGGGGTTCTGCAGGGTGATACCACTTCACCGATACTCTTCAGTGCCACTCTCGAGAACATTGTGCGACAATTGGAATGGGAAGGAATGGGAGTGAAAATAGATGGTAGGCAACTACCTCTACTTCGCTGATGACATCATTCTTATAACACCAAACATTAGCCAAGCAGCACAAATGCTGGCCTACTTTGACTGTGAGTGTGGAAAGGTCAGACTACAGCCAATTTCACAAAGACAATGTTTATGAGAAACGGTCTTGTTCCTGACGTTCCTTTCAATGGAATGAACATCTTTGAATGCAACTGTTATGTCTATCTAGGTTGAGAAGTCAACATGACAAATGACCTGGCACCTGAGTTGCGCAGGAGAAAGAGAGTGGCTTGGAAAACCTTCAAGAGCCTCGAAGAAATAGCTAAGAGGATGAAAAGCCTCCGGTTCCAGCAGGTCTCTTCAATTCCACTGTTCTTCCTGCATTAACATACGGCTCAGACACCTGGGCCCTATGAAAACAGAATGTGAATGCTATTTGGGTCTTCCAAAGAGGAATTGGAAGAGCTATGCTTGGAGTATCACACTTCACTCAAATGAGAGAAAGAATCCGGAGTTCTTATCTCTCTCGACGGTCGAGAATCAGGGACACTGTCTTGTTTGCCAAGGCATCGAATATCAGATGGACTGGACACGTAATGCGATTTGGAGACAACTGCATGACTAGAGCCATTACTGACTGGATTCCACAGGACATAGAAAGATCGTGTGGCTGCCCACCTACAAGACTGTGAGACTTCTTCCTCAAGACCCTGAATGATCAGTTTGAGGCTGTTTGTGTTCCTAGATCAAGGAGACGCCATTGGGCTACAGTAGCACATCACAGGGACAAATGGAGATGTTACTGGCATCCCCTGGAGCAAATGAATGAGTAACAGGATGTCAAGTGATCAAGTGATCAAGTGAAAAAAAAAGCATTGTAAAATGTTAAATTCATAGAGATATACATCTTATAATCAAGGTGAGGTTCTGTTACTTTGACTGTGGTCTTAGAACTTAATAATTCAAAGATCTAAGTATACTTTGTTGCAGGTTGCAGTTTAGTTCACAGAATTTTGTTTCATTGAAACTAAAATTACTTCATGGACGTCACAGTTCATTAGACTCTACTCAGAATTAGTTTGATATAAATCTAAAATGGTTACAGTCAAAGAGCTTAAGCAAAATAATACTTTCCTGAAATAGGTCAAACTTCCAAAATTTTCTACATTTAATAGAATAAGATGCACGCTCAGCATAAAATAAATGTTTTTTAAGTTTCATTTTCTTAGCTCATAGAAAATCAGTGAACGCTTAGTAAGGAATTAGCAGATGGTCTCATTAGATAAAATGACTATAATGAGTGTCATCAATGATAGAAAAAAAGAATTACATTACAAACATTCAGGATAGAGAGTTATAAAAACACAGTTTTGGATTATTGTTTTTCTTTGTTTATGTTTATAATGGTTTTCACTTCAAATTTTGCTACTTCCTTAAGGCTCTCATCATAATGAACACATGATACACTGTGAAGCATGTTTAACTTCATTATGGAAGATAAATACTTAAATTTTTGTCTATGCTTGGTAAGAAATATTTTATATAGTGCAAATCAAGCATATATCTTATAATTAGAGATTTAGACACATTCTCAAAAGATGAAGATTTCATATTCAAGTGTAGAATTCAGGTCAAAATATCCCTTTCTGTGCCTTATTAGCCAATAATCCATGTATCCCTTTCATCTCTATTGGTGTTGGGCTGCATTTGTTCTATGTAAACAAATGTTTATAAAGATTATGCGTATCTATATTTATATATACATATATATTACTATATGTTTTTTCTGATTGAAGAATAAATTGGGAGGGAGATTAGGTGGGTGGGCCACACCTGGTGTTGCTCAGGGCTTACTCTTGGCTCTGAGCTCTGGGATTAGTCCTGACAGTAATCTGAACATCATATGTGATCTGGCATTTCAAACAAGGGTCAGTCACATGCAAGACAACTCTTCTAGTGTTTCTTAATTCCTTGAAGAATAAATTTGATTTAAAAAAGTCATCATTGTGTTTTATTTATTTGACCAACCCAAAACATCTAGGCATACAATTATTGATGATTTCTAAAATAATATAGACTAACAGTAATTTAATACATTTCAGTATATTGTTATTTTAAGGGTGGGAGAACAGTTTTAATCTCTCCATCCTCCCACCAAAGAGTCTTTGTGTATAAGTTCAGTTTTAGGGCTGGAGCTTTAGCACGGTGGATAGGGCGTTTGCTTTGCAAGCGGCCAATATGGCTGACCCGAGTTCGATTCCTCTACCCCTTCTCGAAGAGCTCAGCAAACTACCAAGAGTCTCTTGCCCACATGGCAAAGCCTGGCAAGCTACCCATAACGTATTTGATATGCCAAAGACATACAATTGTCACAAATGAGATGTTACTTGGCCCGCTCAAGCAAATCGATGAATAACGGGAGGACAGTGACAGTGACAATTCAGTTGTTAATGTATCAAAATAATTATCTAAGTTTATGTGAAAGAAATAGGGCCCTGGTCAAAGAGATGATAATTCATTTATGAAAGATGGGTGCATGTATTTTCACATGTGTCCACATGATTATGTTCAAAACTCTTCAAAATATATCTCCATTGTTAAATGAAGAACTAAACAGACTTCTTTAAGATAAGGCAAGCCCCATGAGTACACCAAACTCCTACATTAGCATGCCACAAATCCACATCACTGTAATCTTTCTCAGTGTCAATGAACTGAATGCACCAATCAAGAGGCAGAGTGGAAGTATGGAGTGGAAAATTGAATTCAACCTTTTGCTGCCGGCAAGAAATACATCTGAAAAATCAAAGCAAACACAGGCTCAGAAGTATAGGCTGGAAAGCAATTCTTCAAGCAAACAACCCCCTCAAAAAAAGCCCTTTTTTTCAGGGGCTGGAGCAATAGTACAGAAGGTAGGGCGTTTGCCTTGGACGTGGATTCGATTCCTGAGTGCATGAGCCAAGAGTAACCACTGTGTTGCTGGGTGTGACCCAAAAAGAAAAAAAAAAATTGAGGCCTGGTGCTGGTGTCCTTACTAATATCAGACTACATGGACTTCAAGCTGAAGAAAGGTTATATGAGGCAATGAATGTCATTTCTTAATGATCAAGGGATCTGTATATTAGGAAAAATTCACACTCTTAAATACATTTGCACCTAGTGAGGTGCAAATATCTAATAGCTAAAACAACTGCTAACAGACTTAAGTAAGGAAATTGGTAGCAAAACAATAGTAGTTGGAGATTTCAACACCACTTTGTGTCCTTTAGATAGATCCACCAGACTAAACCTCAACAAAGAAACACTTCAATTGAGTGAATAAATGGATGAGAGGGAGTTAGTAGATATATACAAGACTTTCCATAGCCTAAAATCTGAGTACACATCCTTCTCTAGTGCACACGGGACATTCTCCAAGATAGATCACATACTAGACCACAAACATATACCCATAAAATTAAGAGGATAGAAATGATATCAACTATTCTTTCAGACCATGATGCATTGAAAATAGAAGTGAATCACACTTATAAATAGAGAATTAAATCAAACACTTAGAAATTAAACACCTCAATACTGAACCACCAGTGGATTAGTGAAAAACCAAAGAGGAAATTAAAAGATTTTTGGAAACAAATGAGAATCAGGACATGAACTACCAAAACTTATGGGACACGGCAAAAGCAGTGTTATGAGGAAAATTTATGTATTTGCAAGTGTTCATCAGGAAGAAAGGGCCCACAGCAATAACTTCACCTTGCAGTTTATGACCTTGGGAAGCAACCAACAAAAGTAGCCCAAACCAGGCAGGAGTTAGGAAATAATAAACTTAAAAAACATTATCTAGGGCCAGAATTAAAGGACGGTGATAGCTGCAGCACTCTCTGAATGGAAAAAGATCTTAAATAAAATTTTAGAAGCTGGCATAGATATTTCAAAATAGTACAATTGTCTAATCATTCCTTCTTTTAAAAGTCTCTTTAGTCTCTATAAAGTTACACATGCATTTCTTTGTGTTATTAGTTGTATTAAACACATAACTAATACTAAAATAGATAACTTAAAGCAAGCACTACATAAACCACTCCCATTTTATAAAGAGAAGAAAGGGAAATATAAGTATTTCCTGAAATCTGGAATCATGTGCATACTTCTTAAGGAAGAAAGTAATAAAAACTATTACTGAAATAAACTTTTGATAAATAAGATTTTTCAAAACAAAATATCGTAGAATTTTTAAAACAGCATAAAGTTTTTAAAAGATAATTTTAATAAAATCAGGAACAAAATAAACTGCATGTATCTAGAAAAGTTTTAGTGTACTAGAAAAAGTAAATATTAATAGTCATTAATCAGAAAACTGATTAGTTCACTTATAAAATTCAGTATTATAAAAATTTGCATTCAAAATATAAAAATAATATAACCCTTTGAAATAATTTATTCAGGCAATAAAAGTACAAATTCTCATTTATACTATCCATGCTTTATATATATTTATATATACATTTACATATGCTAGTTATATATATGTATGCATATATATATATATATAAAACTAGCATACAAACATACTTAGTTCTTTTTCCTAAGGGAGTCTAATATTAAACTTTGTGTCAGGATCTGAAGCAACTGAATCACATTTGAAGTTTAAGGGAAGATTTTAGACCTAAAGCATATATAACTTTATACTCAAATGAGTTGAATGTTAAAAATAAAAAGTCACTGAACCTCCTGTGAACTAAAAACCAGTGGATTTCACATTGCCCAAATTAGGTCATTTCTCAAAAAACTAATGATTTTTAATAACATTTAAAAAAGATGAATGTTGGAATCTAAACTATTTTACATTAGAATATATTTAAATTTAGCTATATTCATTTATACAGTATATTATAAATTACTATAAGACAGGTCCAAAATTAAAACATCTGCAAAATAAGTTGATAAAGACATCTATAGTGCATATCACCCTATCAAATTTATATAACACAGGCATATCCTACAAACAAATAAAAATTCTGAAGTGCAAATTAGGAACCCAAATCTGACTTTCCTAAATTCACAAGCATTAGTTATTTTGAAGTGATTTTCCTCATTGTGATTCACTTTAATCTATCCATGTGAACCTCCAGATCACAAAGACATTTAAAGGAGAGTCTGAGCATTCATTACCTAGTATGAATAGAGAGTTTACATAAGGCAAAGTAAACCCTTTCTTAGTCTTAGTAACTGAAAAAGAATTTGCACATCAAAGACTGAGTAACCCAAATAGATTAGAGCTTTTCAATGCACCCTTATTAAGGGACAGGTGATCTAATCCAGTAAACCAATGTGAACTCTAATCTGACCTTGAAAATAAGCAGCCTCTCTACACTGCCCACATGGATAGGCTAATTTTATCATTTGTGTGCTGGGAAATGTTGAAAAGAATATGAGCAGGAATACATGAGTGGAACCTTGTATAGTTATTTACTCTCATACACATGAAGACAAAATAGGTGCTGTTTATTTGTCATTTATCAAACCTCCCCATTGAAAGATGACTTTATAGTAATTGAATGCAATATTCTTCTCTGGGTCCCTTTTTACTTCCCCGTGAGAACCAGTTATCTAAGATCTGTTAGCCATGCTACAGTGAAAAAGGAATAAAGAAACAGAAACAGGTCAGAATTCATTCTGTAGTGATGTATATAAATGTTATTTTTGTTTGTTTGTTTGCTTTTCATAAGGTCCTTTACCTCTCAGTACTTTAATATAGAAGGAAATCAGTGGTTTTTATGGAAGTTCAGAGAAGAATGTACAGAAACAAAACTAGTACTTTCTATTCTATCTGTGAATTTTTATACATCATGAAAACTTTGTGAACCAGAATTTGGGTTAACATTTTTTTATTATTATTTTGTTTGTCTCAAGGTGTCTCAATAAAAGAAAGGGTCTCTCAATAAAGACGTCTATGATCAAATAAAGAGGAAATCATATATATATATATATATGTATGCTGTGTGTTCAAAGTGTTAGTTGTATTCACAGTCACTAAACTTGGAAATGGTAATAAAATATCATTATTATCTGAAATAAAGATAATATCCTCTCTTACTTCCTCATTGCATATTTTGAAATATGAGAGTATAGATGTAAAAGCACTTGGTAACTTACAAGATCATATGTATTTATCTTGGATAACATAATATTCTGCCTGTAACTTTTCATTATTTCATTATTTCTTTAATAGTACATCAGGACACATGGCCTAGAATGGAATGAACAGGGTGAGAGACTGTCTGAGTTCATCATGTCGACCAAGACCATTCATGGTAACTCACAGTTCCAGAAGGCAGAATCTAAACGATGGACATGGGAGTCTCCCGGTGGACGATTCCACAACGAAATAGACCACATCATATTCAATCCACGGTTTTGCCTGACCGATGTCGCTGTTGTCCCAAAATTCCGAACGGGATCGGACCACCGTCTCCTTCGTGCAAAATTCTACTTCACAGAGCGGGGAGAAAGGGCTGCAAAGTTCAAAAAGAGAACTCCCAGAATGACCACCAACTGGGAACTCTTTGGTACTATTGCGGCAACATGGGAAGATGCCATTGTTGACAACATTGACGAGGAATACGATCGACTGGTTCAGCACCTCCATGAATGTGCGAGGAAGGCCAAGAGAGAGATAGCCACAAAAAATCGCCTATCTTCGAAAACTCTTGAGCTAATTCGTCAGCGTGGATTGGCGCATGCCTCAGGCAACCGCAAGCTAACGTCCGAGCTCTAAAAGCAGTGCAGAGATGCAATAAAGGAAGACCTCAAAGAGAGAAGAGCAGAAGTACTGGTAGATGCGGCAGAAGCTGGGAAAAGTATTTGTAACGCCCGCTTGTCCTTCGCCAACTATAAGACCAAGATGACTGCCCTCCGACGTCCTGATGGATCCATCACATCCTCCAGAACGGCAATGGAGAAGATTATCCATGATTTCTACTCAAATCTCTTCGATAGCCATGTCCACTTGCCGACATACCAAATTCCACAGGGTGGCTATGTCGTTCCCAACGTTCTCCCTTCTGAAATCCGACACGCCATTTCGTCGGTAAAGAAACAAACAGCACCCGGCAAAGACAAGGTCAGACCTGAACACCTGAAGAACCTGCCATCAGTACTTATCAATACACTGGCTCGGCTCTTCACTCGCTACCTGTCTGAATGCAAGGTTCTGTCCCAGTGGAAAACCAGCAGGACCGTACTACTGTTCAAGAAGGGAGACATCCAGGACATTGGCAACTATCACCCGATCTGCCTATTGTCTGTCATCTACAAGTTGTTCACTCGAGTCATCCTAAATAGGATTGGCAGAACACTAGATGAAGGACAACCATGCGAACAAGCCGGGTTCCGCAAAGGATTCAGCACCATCGACCATATCCACACGATAACCAAGCTCATTGAGGTTTCTCGGGAGTTCAAGATGCCACTCTGTTTAACGTTCATTGATTTAAAGAAGGCCTTTGATTCTGTTGAGACGGAAGCGGTCATTGAAGCCCTAGCCAATCAGGGCATTCAAGCCCAATACATCAGGATCCTCCGTGAGCTGTATTGCGGATTCACTACCAGGATCTCACCATTCTACAAAGAAGTGATCGTTGATGTCAAGAGAGGGGTGCGGCAGGGTGATACCATTTCACCGAAACTCTTCAGTGCCACCCTCGAGAACATCATGCGACGACTGGAATGGGAAGGAATGGGAGTGAAGATAGATGGTTGGCAGCTACACCACCTCCGCTTTGCTGATGACATTGTTTTAATAACACCAAACATCAGCCAAGCGGCACAAATGCTGGCCGACTTTGACCGTGAGTGTGGAAAGGTAGGACTACAACTGAATCTTACGAAGACAATGTTTATGAGAAACAGCCTCATTCCTGACGCCCCATTCGCTCTCAACGGAACGACCATCTCCAAATGCAACATCTATGTGTACCTAGGTCGAGAGGTCAACATGACAAATGACCTGGCACCCGAGCTGCGCAGGAGGAAGAGAGCGGCTTGGAACGCCTTCAAGAATGTCGAAGAAATAGCTAAGAGGACGAAGAACCTCCGGCTCCGGGCACATCTCTTTGATTCCACTGTTCTTCCTGCATTAACATATGCCTCAGAGACCTGGGCCCTACGCAAACAAGATGAGAATGCTATTCAGGTCTCCCAAAGAAGAATAGAAAGAGCTATGCTTGGAATATCACGTTTCACTCAAATGAGAGAAAGAATCCGGAGTTCTGACATCCGTCGATGATCAAGAATCAGGGACACTGTCTCATTTGCCAAGGTGTCGAAAATCAGATGGGCTGGTCACGTAATGAGATTTAAAGACGACCGTTGGACTAGAGCTGTTACCGACTGGATTCCATGGGATGTCAAAAGACCGCATGGCCGCCCACCTACCAGATGGTCACACTTCTTCGTCAAGATCATGAATGATCGGTTGGAGGCCCTTCGTGTTCCCGGAGCGAACAGATGCCATTGGGCTACACTAGCACACGACAGGGACAAATGGAGATGTTACTGGCGCCCGCTCGAGCAAATCAACGACTAAGGGGAAGTTAAGTGATTAACTTATTTGCAAGCAAATTCTTTACATTTATTTAGTTTTCTCATATCTATAAAGTGTTTATCAGAGTCAAATAAATTAATATATTAAAATGCTTGACATAAGATTAAAACTTGCCAGGAACTTGTCACCTTGACTATATAGAGCCTATAATTTTGAAATCTTGGGAATACTATATACAAGTGAACACAGTAGCATATTTACAGGGAAATTTTCTTAGTGTCCAAGAATGAAACAGCAAATACAGTGTAGAGATGTTTGATTATAATAAAAGAAAATATGTTATCTTATATCTGAATTACCTAAACTCTTAAAATACAAAAATAAATCAGAAATTAAATACATGTAAAAATATGTTATTTTTCAATAAAAATATTATACAGATAAAATGCTCTATTAAATAAAATGCGTCTACAGAAGTATTTTTTACTGTTTGTATAGATATAGATTTATGCAAATAAATAGAATATCACATCATGCATTAATTGTATGTGGCTTGTTTATGATAAAATAATAAATCAAAGAGGAAATTCTTTTTATATAAATTTAAATATTTTTTATTTTGTGTTTTTTACTTTCTCCAAGAAACAATTTTTATAAGAGTTACCAGTCTTTTCAAATTAAATATTCCACTGTCCATTGTCCTCCCGTTGTTCATCAATTTGCTCGAGCGGGCACCAGTAATGTCTCACAACAAGTTGTGACACTAGTTGTTACTGATTTTGTCATATCAAATACATCACGGGTAGCTGGACAGGCTTTTCTGTGTGGACAAGATACTCTCAGTAGCTTGCCGGGCTCTCTGAGAGGGGTGGAAGAATCAAACCCGGGTCAGCCACATGCAAGGCAAACATGCAAACATGCAAACATGCAAAGAGTAAAGATTAAAAATAAAAGATTCTAGGAGCTATGTATGACGTATTGTTCTCAAGTAGTTGCCTCTTTTTTTTTTCTTTTTTGGGTCACCCCACCCAGCAATGCTCAGAGCTTACTCCTGGCTCTTCACTCCTGGTGGTGCTGGGGGATTGTATGAAAAGCCAGGGATTGAACCCAGGTGGATCCCGTGCAAGGCAAATGCCCTACCTGCTGTACTATCTCTCTGGCCCAAGTAGCTGCCTCTTTACTGATTTTTTTTTTCAAATTTGTCAAATAATGCCCAGAGATAGACAAAATTTGCCTTTTTTTTCTTCAGAGATGTCTTTCCAAAACTCTAGAATTAATCTAGCAAATATACAACTCTGTCACTAATACTTTTACTATATAATGCTCTCCATTATGAAGAACATGTTTTGCTCTTGTAACACAGAGAAAGTCGATATCCATTGTCTGGAAATTATTGGTATTCTCGAGAAACTGAGACAATCAGGCAAGTGAATTTACAAATTATAAACTGGAAGATGATCGGTTGAAAGTTTTCATTAGAATTTCAGTGCAGAAAAAAATTCCCACAAATATGGCCAATGACATGAATAGAGGGCATATCAAGATCCAACACCTAACTCCATCCCTTGCAAATATATTGTGCATATCAAAATAGAAAATCCATATGACAGCTTAACTTAGTTTCTACAAAAATTCAGACTTTAACCAATAGTTTTATCAAATATCCTTTTGAATACCCTGCAGCTGTAAATATGTCTGAGTTGGACGGATCAGGGCTCCTGTGATATCAGTTTTGAATGACATGTTTCAATAACCTTATTTGCTGGATTTTTGTTTTCAGAATATTTAAATTTTTTTGTAATCATCAGAACATTTATTCAAACTTTGAATTTTGTGCTTTTCCAGAATCTAGTGTTTTTTGATTTTCTACTGTCCCAAAGAATTTTTGTTTGACCCAACTCCTTCTATTTTTTAATCTCTGTCTATTCTCCTGTTACATAAGTGAATGTGCCAAGGATCCCAGCCATTGCTGTAGTCCCAAAGGGACTGGGAGATGGAAGATAGATGATAAGTAAAGATTATTTCTGGTAAAATGTAAAAGTATTTTAAGTGACAGATATGTTGTCTATGCATCTGTAGGTGTCATTAAAGAAAAGAAAAGGAAATAAAGTACAACAGTATAGAAATATTAAGGGTTCATTTTTACTTTTACTTTATCCACAACAATTTTAGAACTGCGTAGAAATGTCTCATAAAAGTACACCCTGAGAGAATTGAATGAATTCCATTTGTATATTTCAATAATTAAAGGTGCATAATCCTACTAATTGTGCATAATTAAAATTCAGTAATTGTACTAAACAAACAATAAATTGTAATTTAAATGATTACTCGGTAATTCATTATTAAGCCATATATCCCAGAGACATAACATTTTTAGAGGGCTATCTTTCAAAAGATTCAATGTCAATGTTTTGCACTGAGCTTTGAGGAAAACAAACGTATTTGCAGAGCAGTCTGTGGAGAGTATTTGTGAAGTGTTTGTTAGTCAACAACTATGACCACTGTTTGCAGGACCTGTCATTGTACAGGTTTTGCCTCTGCTCCAAGAACTACATGACAGGTTTTTGCTCAAATTGAGCTTTGCTTATTCATTAGCTTTCACGCTACTGCAGGGTTTTTCCCCCTCAACCTTTTCTCTTCCCCTGCTGTCACTTCGAAGCCATCAGCAATGATTCAGTGCTCTAACTTGCCAAATAATGGGTTTTTGTGATGTTTTCTCTGCCTGACTTGTTGTGATCATCCTGCTTCGACTCATCAGTCAGAGTGTGGTTTGGCTTTCTGTCACTTGCTCTGTCTTGTAGAGTAGCCCCATAGAGCTGAATTGTAATGGCAGTGACTCTATTGCCTCTGCACTCACAGTGTATCACAACTGAGAAATTGTTTAAGAATTTCAGTTTAAGTAAAAAGCATGAGCTGGAAATCACAGGACAATATGCTAGCTGTTTGTGTGTCAAAGACGTACTCCATTTCCTCATTAGCCTCTAGCTCATCTCTAAGCACATCATTTGATTGGCATTAATGAACTAATAAACTTTCATGATAAATTTTAGCTGAGACTCTCCAGCACTAGAACTGGGGATTCCTCATACAGATACCACAGGGCAAAGGATAGCTTCTATGAAGATCATTAACCAATGTATTCCTAAAATTGTGCATCTGCACATCACTAAAGTATAATTCTTGAGGAAATAGTTCAATGCCCTGAGGAATTTGGCAGTAACAGAGGAGACATTTGTAAAGGCTTGAAAACAGTATAAGCCAGTCAGGGAAATAGCATGCTACCCAGTCATCTGTGGTGACTAATTCTGATACTGAGTATGTGGTAATTTGAGAATAAACAGATTTACATTTGGGAAGGTAGATGAGTGTACTTGGTCAAGGTCAGATTCTACAAGCGTAGCTGGATAGCTCATTATTTATTTCCAAATAATAAATAACATATGTTTATTCTTAAACAATAAATAACATGATGACATTAATTGCCTGGATCCATCTGTTCTGACATTATTGGTTTCTAATCCTGTAAAAACCACTCCGGGATGTTGTAATTTTATAGTCATTATTGTTCTCGAAGAGCCCGGCAAGCTACCGAGAGTATCTCACCCGCACAGCAAAGCCTGGCAAGCTACCCGTGACATATTCAATATGCCAAACACAGTAACAAGTATCACGATGGAGATGTTAATGGGCCCGCTCGAGCAAATCGATGAATAACGGGAGGACCGTGACTATGACCGTGATTGTTGTTGTTGTGTTTTTTGTTTGGTGGCTGCACCAGTAATTCTTAGTGCTACCCCTGGCTCTGGGCTCAGGAATCACTCCTGAGAGACTCTGGGCACCATATGTGGTGCATGGATTAATACCAGGTCAGCTGCTATACTATGGCTCTAGCTTTATAAAATCCTTTTTAGGGGTTTTATAAATGAGTTCTATTTCATAACTATTGAAGTAATAAATACTTATCTGAGATAAGGGGAATAACATGCAAGTTGATCTTTCAAGCAATTTTATATGAATAATAATTTTTATAAGTTTTCATTTTAGTTTTGATTCATTATTTATGAGTGTCTTAAAAGAGTCATGGCTGGACTTCATGCCAGGCCATTTTCACTTGGGACATCCCAGAGTGGGGCGAGTGAGTGCCCTCCCCGCCCCAGGGGACCTAGCCCCAGCAGCTGACCTCCACTACCCAGCCGCCACCATGCTAGAGCCTGCTTTCCAAACACATCATAAGATATTTCCTACCCATTTTTCATAATTTCCATACCATAGTTGATGGGGTTCATACATTAGGCAGCAAATAATATATACCTCTCGGAAAGCCTGTCAAGCTACTAAGATACTAAAAGCATATATATATATATATATATATATATATATATATATATTTATATATATATATGTCTCGGAGAGCCTGGCAAGCTACTGCCCACATGGGCAGATCTTGGCAAGCTCCCTATGGCGTATTCCATATGCCAAAACAGTAATGATAACAGATCTCATTCCCCTCACCCTAAAAGAGCCTCCAATTTTTGGGAGAGATGAGTAAGGAGAGGCTGCTAAAATCTCAGGTCTGGGAGGATTCGCAATATTTCTGGTACCCACTCGAGTATATTGATGAACAATGGGATGACAGTGGCAGTGATTTATGAGTGTCATTGGAATAATAAAGAAGGTGATAAAATCATTATTACTGATAGAAGGAACATAGCATTATTTTCATGGGTACATCCAAGTATCTTGTTAAAGAGTATGCTTTTTTCTGTATATAATTAACTCAGAATAGACCTAGCCACATTTAAAGTTTGATTTATTTTGTCTTAATTAGAGTAACAATGTATAGAAACAATTATTAACTCCTCCCAGTAGATGTCTGTGATTATTCTTTTCACTGCACTATTTCTCTCCTTTCCTGGAATAAACATGATCTTCATTTGAAGGACAAGTATATCACTAAATAAATATATTAATGTTCAGTCATTGTATCCTGACTTTAAAAAAAAATCCATAGTGAATAATTGAAAAGACTTGTGCTAGTTTCCTCTGCAAAAAGTTGACATCTGTATTTCTAAAGTTCTTTTTTAATAAAGAAGTCAACATGAGGTATTCATAATAGTTAAGTCAAATGTCCTTAATTGAGTCTGTGCCTTGTAATGATTTATTGCTATAGATTCACTGTCCTTTGTTGTGTCAAAGGACATACACGGTCCTATGTATTTGGACCGTGATAGAATCAAACATTGAACACCTAGATTCTCATTGTTTCAGATATAGGTCACTTGCTCACACTTAGAGATTGGTATTGCAAGACTCTGCTATTCTGATTTCGGCTCCATTTGAGATGACTTAAATCTCTTTTCAAAATACTTTTCTATACTATTTTAACAATGGTATCCCTTTTGTTGTTCTCAACATTAGTTTTATTTCTAAAAGGTGTATAGAAACTAAATATTCATGATGTTAACTTTGGTTATAGGAACAAATAATTCAATGTGGAAATTTAGAATATAACTTTATCTAACAAAGTCATATGCATTTACTTAGTTCTGAATTGCTGGAGTGCTAATTCACTGTCTCCTGTCCTCCTGTTGTTCATCGATTTGCTCAAGTGGATCCAGTAATGTCTCCATTGTGAGACTTGTTGTTACTGTGTTTGGTATATCAAATACATCACAGGTAGCTTGTCAGGCTTTGCTGTGCTAATACCCTTTTAAAATTTCTGTAATATTTTGTAGTATCTTGAAATATACTGGACCAGAAATAACGTAAGGCTGCATATTGCAATTTATTCTTCCTTAAAATATATTTTTAAAAGTTCATTCTAAGTGATTATCAACATATTTTCTAGGATTCGTTTTTATAATCTAATCAGTATATTGTAAGTTAGACACAGAATTCTACTTTTGTTTTCGTACTTTCTTATTCATAGTATAATATTAGATTTCTAAAAATTAATTTCTACTTTGTCTTTGAGGTCTTCATGTTTACTACAGCATTATAAATATATTATATCTTCATATATATTTTTTCAATTTTGTTTGTTTTTTTTACTACAAAGACAAAAATACAAACGACAAAGCAATAATGAATTCAAATATCTGAGTAAGAGCAAGTAGGTGGCAATTCCAAGTGGCAATTAGAATTGGTTGTATGGAACAACAAACATTATGAAAAGCTTAACTTTGGTGACACCACTTATAAAGCATGTATTTCAAGATACTACAAGGTATTACAGAAATTAAGAAAAGACATTAATATTTCTTTTTTTTTAATTTATTTATTTATTGAATCACCATGGGAAAGGTTACAAAGCTTTCAGGTTTAGGTCTCAGTCATGCAAATATCGAGCACATTTCCCTTTACCAAAACTTATTTTTTACCATGAAGAACCCCAATAAAACCCCACCCCCACCCCTCCCAGTCCCTGTGGGGCAGATGAATTCTAGTTAACACTCTATCTGCTTTGATTAGATTCATTGTTTCAATAAAAGATTCACCAGTATTATTTAGAGTTTATCCCCCCACCCCCAAATCAGGCATGCTGACAAAGCATTGTGAAGTGATTTGCTTTCTACAGCTGGGTTCAAGAATTATATGTCGGTTTTGGATTTCTGCTATTTTACTTATTGACCCTGGAAGTATTTCTACTGAAAGTCAGATAGTTAAGAAATTGGTTTCTGTGCTCTGGAGTCGTGGCCGTGCTGGAGAGCCGCTAGTGCGGGGCAACTGGTGGCCTCGGTAAGGCGTGAAGGGTGGACCGAAACGCCCCCCTTCCCATGAGGTTTTAGTCGCCCCCAGTCCCCCGGCTCATACCTGCTGTCCACAAGGCTCCCATGCGGCCGCCATCTTTCTTTCCAGAGAGGAGAAGGCGACTGGGGCAACACCCTTTCCCCTCCGGACAGACCTGATGGCCTGGATTAACGCATAGTCCGTTCACTTTTATGCTCCAAGCTGCCGGGTTCTGCATTAAGTCCTTGTGCTTCTGGGGCCGTGGCCGTGCTGGAGAGCCGCTCGTGGGGGGCAACTGGTGACCTCGGTAGGGCGTGGAGGACGGACCAGAACGCCCCCCTTCCCATGAGGTTTTAGTTGCCCCCACACCCCCGGCTCATACCTGCTGTCCACAAGGCTCCCATGCAGCCGCCATCCTCCTTTCCAGAGAAGAGAGGGCGAATGGGGCAACACCCTCTCTCCTCCGGCAGACTTGATGGCCTGGATTAACGCATGGTCCGTTCACTTTTCTGCTCCAAGCTGCTGGGTTCTGCATTAAGTCCTTGTGCTTCTGGGGCTGTGGCCTTGCTGGAGAGCCGCTTGTGGGGGGCAACTGGTGACCTCGGTAGGGGGTGAAGGACGGACTGGAACGCCCCCCTTCCCATGAGGCTTTAGTCGCCCCCAGTCCCCCGGCTCATACCTGCTGTCCACAAGGCTCCCATGTGGCCGCCATATTTCTTTCCAGAGGGAGGAGGGCGGAAGGGACCAACACCCTTTCCCCTCCGGGCAGACATGATGGCCTGGATTAACGCATAGTCCGTTCACTTTTCTGCTCCAAGCTGCTGGGTTCTGCATTAAGTCCTTGTGCTTCTGGGGCTGTGGCCTTGCTGGAGAGCCGCTTGTGGGGGGCAACTGGTGACCTCGGTAGGGCGTGAAGGACGGACTGGAACGCCCCCCTTCCCATGAGGCTTTAGTCGCCCCCAGTCCCCCGGCTCATACCTGCTGTCCACAAGGCTCCCATGTGGCCGCCATATTTCTTTCCAGAGGGAGGAGGGTAGAAGAGACCAACACCCTTTCCCCTCCGGGCAGACATGATGGCCTGGATTAACGCATAGTCCTTTCACTTTTCTGCTCCAAGCTGCTGGGTTCTGCATTAAGTCCTTGTGCTTCTGGGGCCGTGGCCGTGCTGGAGAGCCGCTCGCGGGGGGCAACTGGTGACCTCGTTAGGGCGTGAAGGACGGACCGGAACGCCCCCTTTCCCATGAGGCTTTAGTCGCCCCCACACCCCCGGCTCATACCTGCTGTCCACAAGGCTCCCATGTGGCCGCCATATTTCTTTCCAGAGAGGAGAGGGCGAATGGGGCTACACCCTTTCCCCTCTGGACAGTCATGATGGCCTGGATTAACGCATAGCCCGTTCACTTTTCTGCTCCAAGCTGCTGGGTTCTGCATTAAGTCCTTGTGCTTCTGGGGCTGTGGCCTTGCTGGAGAGCCGCTTGTGGGGGGCAACTGGTGACCTCGGTAGGGCGTGAAGGACGGACTGGAATGCCCCCCTTCCCATGAGGCTTTAGTCGCCCCCAGTCCCCCGGCTCATACCTGCTGTCCACAAGGCTCCCATGTGGCCGCCATATTTCTTTCCAGAGGGAGGAGGGTAGAAGAGACCAACACCCTTTCCCCTCCGGGCAGACATGATGGCCTGGATTAACGCATAGTCCTTTCACTTTTCTGCTCCAAGCTGCTGGGTTCTGCATTAAGTCCTTGTGCTTCTGGGGCCGTGGCCGTGCTGGAGAGCCGCTCGCGGGGGGCAACTGGTGACCTCGTTAGGGCATGAAGGACGGACCGGAACACCCCCTTTCCCATGAGGTTTTAGTCGCCCCCACACCCCCGGCTCATACCTGCTGTCCACAAGGCTCCCATGTGGCCGCCATATATCTTTCCAGAGAGGAGAGGGCGAATGGGGCTACACCCTTTCCCCTCTGGACAGTCATGATGGCCTGGATTAACGCATAGCCCGTTCACTTTTCTGCTCCAAGCTGCTGGGTTCTGCATTAAGTCCTTGTGCTTCTGGGGCTGTGGCCGTGCTCCAAACTTAACTATGATTTTCAGAGAGAAACGTTGGGCGGTTTACTTCCCATGGATCACTTTGTATATAGAGAGATGTCTCGCGGCCGCAGTTTTGAGGAAAACTCTTAGTTCCCGCATACTTTGTATATAGAGAGATGTCTCGCGGCCGCAGTTTTGAGGAAAACTCTTAGTTCCCGCATACTCGAGCTGTGTTTGTAGAGGCTTGTGGTCACCGGGGTTCCATCTGGGGGAGGCAGGATGCGGTACCTACCCCATCTGGGGCTTCCCGATGATCTCGGCTCTTTTTGGAACCTGTTTTTTTTTTTTCCTTCGGGATCTGTGGATCCCGCCCTCCATGTTGTCCTTCTCTTCGGCTGAATGCTGTCAAGATGGCGCTGGGGGGCGGGCTGTGGGCGTGACTTCCGGAATCTGAGGTTACCTGGGAGGTGTAGTCCCAGCAGATTTGAGGAAAAGTCCTAGTTCCCCATACTCGAGCTGTGTTTGTAGAGGCTTCTGGTCACCGGGGTTCCATCTGGGGGAGGCGGGATGCGGTACCTACCCCATCTGGGGCTTCCCGATGATCTCGGCTCTTTTTAGAACCTGTTTTTTTTTTTTTTCCTTCGGGATCTGTGGATCCCGCCCTCCATGTTGTCCTTCTCTTTGGCTGAATGCTGTAAATATGGCGCTGGGGGGCAGGCTGTGGGCGTGACTTCCGGAATCTGAGGTTACCTGGGAGTTGTAGTCCCGGCAGATTTGAGGAAAAGTCCAAGTTCCCGCATACTCGAGCTGTGTTTGTAGAGGCTTCTGGTCACCGGGGTTCCTTCTGGGGGAGGCGGGATGCGGTACCTACCCCATCTGGGGCTTCCCGATGATCTCGGCTCTTTTTGGAACCTGTTTTTTTTTTTTTCCTTCGGGATCTGTGGATCCCGCCCTCCATGTTGTCCTTCTCTTCGGCTGAATGCTGTAAATATCAAAGACATTAATATTTCAAGGATTCAGAACTAAATAAATGTATGTGAATTTGATAGATGAGGTGATATTCTAAATTTTCCACATTGAATTATTGGTTATTATAGCCAAAGATAAAAGCACGGATCTTTAATTCCACATCCAAGATTTAAAAAAAAAAAGAAAAAAAAAAACCTTGATGGAGATGACAGCATATTAAACTGCATAACATAACAGAGTTTTTCATAAGCAAAGTTTCTAAATATTCTTAAAAGATGAATTAAAGATGGACTGTTTCTTCAAATATCCCACTGACAAGATTTTGGGGTGAGGGAACTAATCATGTTTGTAGCAGGTATTAACGGCATTGAGTTTACATGATAGTTACACACAAAAAAAGTCTGTTAGATGTAGCATACATGCAAAGGAACCAGGAAAGTGCCTTAGCATTAGAACACTTGTCACTTATCTTGCACATGGGAGGCCCTGGATTTGCTCCCCGGCACAACAAAACCAAATACATAAATAAATTAATAAATTAAAATCCATACACGTGCAATATGCCAGTTTTTGTGTATGTGTGATTTATCATTCTCTGAATAATGTAAACAAAAATTCCGAATAATGACTCAAGAGGGCTGGAGCGATAGCACAGCAGTAGCCAGCCCGACCTAGCCAGGTTCGATTCCTCTGCCCCTCTCTGAGAGCCCAGCAAGCTACTGAGAGTATCTGGCCCACACGGCAAAGCATGGCAAGCTACCCGTGATGTATTCGATATGCCAAACACAGTAACAACCAAGTCTCACAATGTTACTGGGTCTGCTCGAGCAAATCAATGAACAACGGGAGGACAGTGACAGTGACAGTGACTCAAGAAGAATATTTCTGCTTCCACTTTATATGTATGTATTATGTTACTGTACAGGTTAAATTTATAAAACATACTTTTTTCACTTTTAAACTTTTTATCTTTGAATTTGATTATTACAAAATTTATTTGCTATAAATTTATTATAGAAATACTTTAACCTTAAACACATACTTTCATGAAAATTAAAAGTGGAAATCTATTTCTTTGGATTCTGGGTCTCCTGGCATAGAAAAAAATCCAGAATATCAACATTGAAATAAAAATACAGAAGAGTCATGCCATGGTATGTTTTGCTTGCTCTATTATAGTCTACTAATTGTTAACATTGGCTCTATGAAGTTTGCTTCCAATTACCTCCCACAAGTTTTCTATTTTCTATTGAGGTCCTCAGTTGACCGGCACATTAAATTATGCATGATCAACTGAAAAGAATCAGTTCAAATTTTGGCACTCAGTCACCATCTGTCCTTTGTACATTGAACTATCTCACATCACTTTTATGTTTGCTTTATAAATGGTGTCACTACAGTTAGGCTTTTCATAATGTTTGTTGTTCCATATAACCAATTCTAATGATGATCATATTCTGGAAACATAAAGATCCATTTAGGGGCCTCTGACAAATTTTGAAAATAAATTTCCCCATTGGATTGTGACATAGGGAATTTCTAACATTTCTCATAGGAATAACCTGGCAATCAATCGAGGTGTTTTTTAGACTCAGAATTTTGTTTTTTAATGGCATGTGATATCAGGGGCTAATCTGTTTTGCAAACCAATTTATATCTAACTTCCTTGAGAAAAGCCAACATTGGATCTTCTTAAAATAAAACATACATAGCTTTACTATTTAAAGCAAACCCAGAATAAGATGAATAAATGAAACAAATCTGATCTTAGCTAATATTATCACTTCCTTATTCTTAAGAAAATAAAGAGCATTATTCACTTTCCATAAAAGCCAATGCATGTCACATTAACACACACCATGAATACCACATAAACAACCATAGTACCTTAAAAAAGCATGCACAGGTCCATAGGAAAAACTGTTAGGATACATAATGTAGAATTGTACATAGTGTTTCATTATTCACACTCCACACAAACTACCTCATATCATGTTAATAAACACCACACATACCACATTAATAAGTGTAGTGCCTTAGAAAATAATACACAGTCCTGTAGGGTACATTGCTAGGATACATTCAGTAGAATTGTATATAAATTATTTCATCATCCTTTTGCGTCCTAACATAGTATTGATCTAAATCTTGAGCATATGATGCTTATACTTACTCTGGGCCGTGATAACATTGCCCAATTTATATTGAATACTATTTGTATTTGTTGGGCCAGAGTGATAGTATAGTGGATAGGGGGTTTACCTTACACACAGTTGACTTGGGTTCAACCCCCGGCATTCTATCATCCTATATGGTCCTCCAAACACCATCAGTAGTAATTTCTGAGTGCAGAGCTAGGAGTAATGCCTGAGCATCGCTTGGTGTGATTCTAAAAGCAAAAACAAACAAACAAACAAAACAGGTATTTGTTTAGCTAGAATTACTGTGACTTCTATCAGACAGATAGAGTGAACTTGATAATTTAATTTACTCAGATCTTATTTTGGTACTCAAAAAACTGATTTGTGTTTTGCTTAGCAACTGTTTTTTTTTTCTTTTTGGGTCACACCCAGCAATGCTCAGGGGTTACTCCTGGCTTTGCACTCATGAAATACTCCTGATGGTACTTGGGGTACCATATGGGATGCCGGGGATCAAACCCCGGTCGGCAGTGGGCGAGGCAAACGCCCTATCCTCTGTGTTATCGCTCCAGCCTCTGCTTTGCAACTGTTACTGTTTAAAGCAGTACTTTCATATCAAATAAATGACATAAAACATAAAATATAACTTACTGCAGCTCCCACAAAGGACTTGCCTTCCATAAGTCCAAAGAAAATTTCTGAAAGCCTATGAACATTATTTTCTATTCTAGTGAACTTGAAGTTTTCTCCCAGGCTACTTGCTTCACTAGCACAAGAAAATTATTCACCAAAAAGACTAATCAAAAAAAAAAAAAGGTTGCTACTATTAAAGTGTTCTCAGAGAAAGTGAGAGGGAAGTGTAAAGTCATGAGGAAGAAAAATGAGCTCATTTTCTTGGCAAGCAAATGACTGTTTGGAACTAAGAATTAAACAAAGTGAAATCTCAGTTACACATCCCTTCTTTTCCAAAAGTAAATAGACAGGGAACTGTTCTTGAACTGTTAAAAAAATCAAAGGTTACAATGTTTTACTTTTCAAACTTACATTTAAAATGTAGACATTTCCTATTCAGAGTAACTGAAAAAAGTTCTTTTTAATTCACTACACCATTATTTGAATTACATGATTAAAAGTAGAAAGTAAAATAGTTATCTGGAAGCCAAGTATTATTCTCTGATATTTTTGTCTTCCTTCTAAGGACACTGCACATTATCTTTCAGCTGAAATTTGAGCTACAGAGACTATTTGTAACTATTTTCATTAAATATTATTTTTGTGAATTTGCAGTGGATAGGCTGGAGCAATAGCAGTGGGTAGGGCATTTGCCTTGCATGCAGCCGATCCAGGTTTGATTCCTCTGCCCCTCTCGGAGAGCCCGGCAAGCTACAGAGAGTATTCCACCCACACAGCAAAGCCTGGCAAGCTACCCGTGACGTATTTGATATGCCAAACACAGTAACAAGTCACACAATGGAGACATTACTGGGTCTGGATGAGCAAATCAGTGAACAATGAGAGGACAGTGCTACAGTGCTAGTTCTTAGAATGACATCTGGCAGTGTTCGGGGTTTACTCCTGGCTCTTTGCTCAGAGAACACTCTGGGCTGGCTCTGCGGGACCAAGAGGAGTTCTGAGGAAACAAACCTGGTTTCAATGCTCAAAAGGCAAGTGCCCCTCATTGGACTAACCCTCACGTACCCATCATATATTTTAAACTAAGAACTGTCCAAAGAGTGTACAATTTCTTTCTATGATTTTGGGCATCAATATCCTAATATTAATATGGTGTTTTTAATCTCTTCTCCACAAACCCAAATTTCAAAAATCTCTATATATGTCTTTAACAAATGTAATTGTGCAAATTGGCCTGAATTGGCGAAGTTGCTTTCCTCCCTCATGAGTTCAGTCCCATATTTCACCGCAAATTATCCTTATCCATCCCCCAGCAGTATATTATGATAATATACCAGATGACCTGAGCAGTAGTGCAGCGTGTACAGGGTTTGTTGTGCACATGGCTAATACCTGCATTCAATATCATACCACCAAAATCTCAAAAGGGATCTCTAAGAGTAGTGCCAGGAGTATGCCCCAAGAATCCCGAAATGTGGTTACAAACAAAGAAACAAACAAAAAACAAAAAGAATAAGACACCAACCAGAAACTACACTGTTTTTATTTTTAAAGCCACAATTCTCAGGCTTTAATCTTTGTTCTGTGCTCTGGATCACTCCTGGCAGAGCTCCTGGAATCAATTGTGCCGGTCAGCTGCATAGAAGGCAAGTGTCTTTATGTCTGAATTCTCTTACAGGTTTCAATTTCTGATTGCCAGTTATCTTCATCTAATACACTTGCTCTGTGGTTAAAGGCATTTGGTATTTTCTAGTGCCAAATGTATATATAATATGTTTGTTTAAGTTTTTTTTCTCTTATTTACTGAATGATTAATTCTAGGTAATTTCCCTGACCCCTTATCAAGTAGAAAATCTATATCCCTGATATGAATCTTTTAATAGATTCAGAGTGAAGCCATTTTTCTCTTAAACCCTTTGCTACTTATGGAATTATAGAGAGTGTTTGTACATAATAGTATGTTCCTGAAATATGGCAGATTTAAAGCACATTCTGTGTGTCTATTTAAAAAAATAATTTGGTTTACTTCACTTGATAGTTATATCCATGATAAATGTTTCTTACTTATCCTATATCCAGAGAGAGAAGGAATGCAATCTACAATTTTCATTTTGATCATATTTTCAATTTTTAATGTTTACAAAGAGAATAAGACAAAAGGGTTACAAAAGGGATATTCATTTAAATAATTTGGTTTTTATTGACTATGTGTTTGTAAAATAATTTTAGTCATTTTTCTGAGTGTTCAGTACTAATGAACTAGAAAAAATGTAATTATTAGACTGCTACTTTCAACTTTCATTTCTCATAATCATGCACACTACACTAAACAGATATTTATTTAAGCTCTTAATTTTTATATTTAATTAACTATGATTATTATATTGATATTTCATATGTACTTATAACTTAATTTGCACCCAAAATGTTAAACAACAATGGACTTGGACTGGAAGTTTCTTATGCAACATATTGACGAATCAAGTTGAAGATTAGAAATATCAAATATTATGATGAAAATTTTGGAGTAAAAATTGAGACCAGAAAGGATTTAAGTCTTTATATTTTGAAATAAATTTGTGATATCTACACCACATCTTTATCCATCTACTCTATTTCTGATTTACTTTAATTTTAACTGAGCATTTACAAATTCAACTAAAATTTTCTTGGCTGAGTATTTTTTTTTTTTAGTGGACCGAAGAGAGAACTTGAATTTTATTTAGGGGAATGAATGTCATCAGATCACTAGTATAGCATGGTCACATGTTAAAGTCTTCTACATTCCCTTTAGAGCCCGATGCAACTGAGCACTCTCACTGGAGCTGAAAAGAGGAAAAGATTCAAGCAAATTTCTTTGCTTTTTGCTATTTTTCTTACTAGTATAAGAAGAAAATTAGCATATCTTATCAATAGTATACCTCTCTACTCCTCTATATTAAGGACAGAAACTAGTACTCCATGGGGAAAAAATGTTAAATGTATCTAAATTACAACATAAAAGATTTTTTTTGGGGGGGTCACACCTCATGCTAACAGGGTTTACTCCAGGCTCTGTACTCAGGAATTACTCCTGGCCGTGCTCAGGGGACCATATGGGATGCTGGGAATCAAATTCAAGTCGGCCACGTGCAAGGCAAACGACTTACCTGCTGTGTTATTGCTCCAGCCCCAGATTCAGAATTGTAAAAGTTACACAACTTTTTCCCACAAAGTCCTTTTCTTTTTTCCCTAAAGTGATTGTAATTCATGAACAGGATGACAAAATATTTTTCTTATTATGATTAATCTGTGGCCCATATTTTAATGCATCTTTTGGATTGTTTGCATGAGATACAATGTAACAAAATATATATCTGTCACTGGTTAGTTGGTTCACACGTAGAACAAAAATATTCTGTTTAATTTATGTAGAAAATCTAAATAAAAGGGGTATGATTTTTCTTTTTTAAATAGATTTTTCTACTATGCAGGCTTCTGTTCTGTTCTACACTATTTTACATTACCAAAGAAGAACAAATTATATTAGGATTCTTCATAACTAAAATGAATGTCAGTTTATTGTTTTATTTTATAAAATATTATTATAGTTTAAGAGCACTCTAAAAGGTATAGTAAACTTAAAAAATGTTAATGGCAGCACTATTAATTCACAAATGGTGTTTTAAGCATTGAAGTAATTGCAATACTTATTTTGTCAAAATATAATAAAAAGAAGGTAACATTGCACATAATACTTTGAATAATTAGATGCCTTATATTTTATTCTTCAGTCATTTGTCATGTAAATTTGTTTTCAGTTTTAAATTTCTTGTTCAGTATTCCTGAAAATCATGTCAAGCTAGTTTAATATGGCTTCCTTTCCCCCAAGCATAATAGATTAGCAATAATTGGGTCTTTGCACAGAATGCCATATTTTATGTAAGCAGATGTAAACTGGATTCCCTAGAAGATCAAAACACTGCTCTTTCACTGAAGATATTTGGAGGGAAAGAGTAGATAAGTCATAGTTCAAATTGGTTGATTGTTTAAATATGATTTTAATAAAAATGCAGTGTTTAAATCTTCTGTAAATGTGTCTCATTAAATCCTAATGTGCACATATTAAGTAAATACTACATAGAAATAATGCACTGTTACTTTTTATGTAATGTTTGTAACTTGTTTTTGAAATGAGAACATTGCTCATATTTCGATAACCTTATTTCATTATACTAATTAACATTGCAAAAGTCATTTAAGTGTTTTGAAAGAAGTTAATCTAATCTGGGAAAAAATCTGTACTGTAAAGTAATATTACTTATACTGTAGCTTTATTTAAAGCATTCTATTTTATAGACCTCATAAACAACCTCCCCCATGCCACTCATAGTGACCAAATGAAGCAAAAATTAAAAGCAGCCTGTGATTTATTTTTTGGATGTATGTATTATTTATCTGATAAATAATAATATATAATTGATAGAACATTTATACAAACATGTCTTATTTTCTCTATTGAAATATTTCTGTAAATATGATTTGCCTATTATCTAGTAATAGATGGTTAAGGAAGTATAGAAACTCATTACAATAGACTGTGAAATTGTTACTACAAATTAATGATTGCAGTATGGTTTTCGAAAATTGAAGAAGAAATTTGATTCAGAAACTGTGATTCAGGAAAAAAATGTCCATTCTAATGGTTGTTGATGATAGAATTATCAATATTATAAGAATATTGATCTTTCTACATTCATAATAATGATAATTCTATGAGAATAATGAATGTAGAGAGAAGGGAATAGGTATCAGATTATGGAACATAAACAGTGCAGTGGGAGAAAGGAAATAACTATATTAGCTCTTGTTTGGGACAGTGAAAATTTAAGAGATCTGAGTCATAAAACTAGAGACAAAATATAGAACCGATAGTATTTGTCATATTAAAGTAGAATACCAGGTGTGAAAACTAGAAACAACTGGCTATTGTATTTTGCCAAATATGAGAACAATAGATCAAAAAAAAAGGCTTGTGTGAGAAACAGCTATCTAAAAATCTATAAGGAAATGTATATATGCTAAAAAAGTTTTAAGTTCATTTGTTGTCTTGAAATATCCTAGAACTAGGGACTAAAAAGATAGTACAGGAGGTAAGACACTTCTGTTACTTGTCACCCATCCGGGTTTGATCCCCAGCATCTCATGTGGTTCCCGAAGCACTGACCAAAAAGATTCCAAAGCTCAGAGCCAGTAGTAACTAATGAGAATGGCCAAGTGTGCCCCCCAAAAGACAAACAAACAAACAAAGGCTTAGATCTTTCTGAGTCAGTAGCTTACCTGAATATCTTAACAAACATCCCTTTGGAAAGAAAACTGTTCTATTTGTATTTATACACAGTCCTCATGTTTACACTCACTTGCCATGCTTCTTTAAATAATTAGAGTTTTTGAAAAATGTCTTAATTTGAAGCCCTCACAAGCTGGACCAGTGTCATGTTTTTCAAGAGCAAATGTTTTATGAGTCCCAAACACTAAACTTCTGGTCCACTGTGTTAAGTGGTGTTATTTTAAGGCACAGTTTTATTTTATCCAACCTATCATATTTATTGGTTTAATAAACTTTTATAATATTAATTCATTAACATGTATGAGTTATTATGAGTTATATCATTTAGGGTTATTACGATTTTATAGTCTTTAGTAGTATGTATATTCTATTTCCAGTATTGGCAAATCTGTGCTTTGCATTTTCTTTTGTTTTTCTTTATAATAGACCTAGCTAATTAATTAACTTTATAAATATATATAAAACATTGGCATTTAAATTTTACTTTCTTGGGGGTGCAGCAGTACAGCAGATAAGGTGTTTGACATACAGAGAGCAATGTGGGTTCAATCTCTGGCATCCTTCTTGGTCCCCTCAGCAGTGATCCTTAAGCATATAGCCAGAAGCAAGTCTGAATACCAATGGATATGACCTCCAAACCAAAAAATAGACTAAATAAATAAATAAATATTTAAATTTTACTTTCTAGACTATACATTTGTTCTCAGGGTCACTGACTCTGACATCTTTACTATGACCCTTTTAACATGTTTTGATTCATTTGCTTTATATATTTTACTACTGCAATTGGAAGGTTGAATCAGTGGATATTAATTAACTGTCCTTTTAAATATGTTTTTTGGCACCAAACATTTTATAAATATTTTAATGTATCCTACATTTCATGACAGATCATTTTTTATTCATCTTTTAGTAAAACTATTTTTTCTCAGTATGATCTTACTTTTGATCCTTAATATTTAATTTTATTACTTCTGTTAAGGAAAGACTACTTTATTGTATTGCTTTGATTCATAAGTTGTTTATTCCTTCATTTATTTTGATCATTGCTTTGTACATGCTCAAAGTTTGCTAATAAGCAACAACTTTGAAACAGTATTTTTCCTGCCTATGTTTAACTGATGTGTTTTTTTTTTTTGCTTTGCTTTTTGACTTTGTTTTTCCTTTTTTGTTATAGGTCAGATTTGGTGATGCTCAGAGATTATCCCTGGCTCTTTGCTCAAAGATCATTAGTAACAGTGCTCAGGTGCCCATATCTGACCACCGTACTGGGGATTAAATCTTGGTTGACCACATGCAAGGTAAGCACCCTAAAACTATATTAACTAAAACTAAAACTTTGACCTTTTATATATTGGTTGTATAGATAAATAATATCCTGTGTACAAGAACATTTTTTTCACTTGAAATGTTTATTCTTTCATGTACATCCCACATTGCATCATTCTACTTTGATTACGTTGAACATAGCTCTAAGAGCTTTCATTTGGCTAAAAACAGACATATATTCAACCAATATTGATTCACAGAAGCCTTTTGCCTTATATGATCATGATGTAATTCACACAAATTCTTTTCTTTCTCTTCTTATGTAAGGAAATTTCCAAAGTGGACAGGTGATGCTCTAAAGTGTCAGTCGGTTTTGAAATAATGATTCAAAATCAAAAGAGGTTATAAATTTAAAGGATGGAAGTAAAGGTTTTGGAAGTTTGTAGATATTTTAGGAGAAAAATATCACTTTTACCTTGTAGCTTCTAGATTCATATACTTTGACGGTATGACAGAACTGTTATCAATTAATACTTATTACATCAAAGTATATATAGAATCAGAAAGCATAACACCTTAAAACACACACTATTTCTCTACTAATTTGAGTTGTCTACTTTCTCTGAAAGATCTATTGCAACTTTTAGATGAGACACAATATCAAACAATCTCATGAAGTCACCTCATTGTATAAATAACTATTTGGTAAAATGATACTAATTATTGATTAGGAACAGACTAGTTTGTTTTCCCATGGTAATGAGAATATACTTTGATTGTATGAGTGATGATGCTAGTGATATTGTAGTTAGCTCTAGCAAAGCTATCTGCAGATAGAGAATGACCAGCATTTATTTGTGGGATATATATACCATTATGAAACAAAAATCAAAGGCCAGGGGAAATGGGCCGGGAGAACTGGTCCATGGTAAGGAATTACCGCAAGGGTGTGGGTTATGGAGTGTAGTTAAGTTATAGGAGGGTCCATTATGACAATATTAGTTGGAAATAATCACTCTGAAAAAGGACTAAATGTTGAAAGTAGGTAAAGGGAGATGCATGATAAACTTTCAGCAACTATATTACAAATCATTATGAATAAATTGAGAGAGATAAAGAGAAAGAGCAAGAAAGAGAGGGGTGGGGCAGTTTGAATGGGTGAGATGGAAACTGAGGGCACTAGAGCTGGGAAATTACACTGGTGGAGGGATGGGTATTGGAACAATGTGTGATTGAAATACAATCATGAACAGCTTTGTAATGCTATATGTCATCGTGATTCAATAAAAAAATTTAAAAAATTAAAAACCTGTATGCTATATGATAGTGTTTCTCCAATGTAGGCAAAATGTCATGTGCCATATTTGACATGGTCTAATATAATTGACCATTTTCTAGTGTGAAATGGATGATATATCAGGCATGAGACAGTGTTTTCAGGGCCTTGACCATCCTGTATAAAACTGTAGTCAACAGTACCCTTCTACTGCTTGATGTTTATACACTTAGAATTACCTTCAAGCCAGGATAAATATTTTGTTATTCAATGATCCAGGCATTAGGAATGATTCAACTGAGGAAGGGCAGAGGTGACAGTTCAATGAAGAAGGTGCCCTGAGAAATGAGTCATACTACCTCATACAATTATTTGTGTGTTCAGAATTTCCTTGAGGCAAATCCAAATTTTTCAACTTCCACATTATAAAGGCAAAATAAATTATACATGAGTGGATCAGAAAACTTGTACTTTACGTCCAGAAATTTAGTGATCACAATTATTTGATTCATCATGTACAGATTTGAAACCCCTCACGGGTCTCAGTAAGTCAGCCAAGATCTATTTCCGTGAGAATTATTTTCTGAAGTATGCATGGATTTGGTCCAGTTCCCTAGATGCCTTCATGGCTTATCATCGATGCTTGTCACATTCCAGGTATATTATCTTGACTAATGAAAGGTGATTCAAACAAGTCATAAAAAACAAGATTGTGATGTGCCAGGCCTTGAAGCAACTTGCTAATGAAATTTGCTTCTGTTGACAATGGCGATGGACCTCTGGAAACTATATGTATTATTTGAAAGCAGCTTTTCACAAATTTCCTATAGCTATATGCCAATTGTTCATGGGTCTGAGTGTTCCAATTTCTAATCCTGATTATGTTATAAAAGCGTTCATGTTCAAGGATAACAGATAATCATATTATTTTGATTGGTTATTGCACACTATTCTGAGTATTCATTGTGATTTCTTTTAATTAAAGAATCAAAGATTTTATTTTTAGAAGTCGCATGATCAGATAAATGTAAACTATTAAGAATAATTGGGAACGCAGCGTGGAGTCAAAATATAAAACAAAATAAAACACGCAAAACAAAATAAAAATTCACAGCACTGAAGAACCAGGATTATATGGTGCTGATGCTACTTTTGGTGCAGAGACTGTGATCTCATTTCTATTTAATCATCACTAACTGCCACCAAGAGGGAAATGTCACAATCAAGGCACTCTCATTACTCGAAGCTAACTGCATGTCTCACTGTTATGATCAGTTCCTGCAGGAAAAATCCTCTCAAGATCATGCCTTTTTCTGGCTCTGTCATCATCAAAACAAATATATCCCTTCTCTCATGGATGCAACTTAATTTTAAATTAACAGAAGGCCCTCCCGTTGATCATCGATTTGCTCGAGCAGGCCCAGTAACGTCTCCATTGGAGACTTGAGATTTAAAATTCCGTTCAGAATTTAATGGATCTTAAGGATTGTGAAATTGTAGATTTTAACTTTCTTCTCATATAGTAAAGCATGTTTTACTTATGAATGCACATCACATTGTTTTAATCACTCTATCACCGTAATCCCATTTTTCCTCGATTTACTTGAGCGGGTGCCAGTAACGTCTCTATTCCTCCCAGACCTGATATTTTACTAGCCTCTCCTAACTTGTCTTTCCCAAGGATTGAAGGCTCTTTCAGGGTCAGGGGAATGAGATTTGTTACAGTTACTGTTTTTGGTACATTGAACACACCATGAGGAGTTGCCAGGCTCTGTCCCTGCAGGTGGGACACTCTCGGTAGCCTGCCTGCTCTCCAAGAGGCCTATATATAGATATACATATATGTATATATTCATTGCCTACTGTCTGAACCCCATCAAACGAGGTGTGGTAATTATCGTTTAAATAGTTACTGCTTATACAAAATAAGAAGAAAATGTAAGGGTAGTAAGAGGAGCTATAAAGAATACAACTTCCATTATAAAATGCAAGCTATAAAGGTTCTTAAACATTCTAATAAAAATAGGCTTCTATTCTAGATAATGGAGACAAAGTATGAACATGGTTTGCTTAAATGATTCTGGTATATAATGAATAAAAACTTCATAAAGTGCTATATTAACCCTTATGATGCTGTTTCATATTTTGTCCATTTTCTAAGAGGCTATGGATTAAAATATGTCATGAGTAAAATATTATTAATTAAAAAAAATTCCACATGTTTCTAAAATGCTTATTTTCTAAAATGTTGCTATTCTTTCTTTGACTGAAGATAATTCTTGCATTCTATTTTAAGGGTCATATGGTAGTGATTAGGACACTTTTCATGAAAAAAATTTCTTTGGGGCTGGAGTGAGAGCACAGTGGGTAGGGTGTTTGCCTTGCATGCAGCCTGACCCAAGTTTGATTCCCAGCATCGCACATGGTCTCCCAAGCACAGCCAGGATTAATTCCTGGATACATGAACCAGGAGTAACCCCTGTGCACCGCTGGGTGTGACCCAAAAAGCAAAAAAAAAATTTATAAGTGAAGGATAAGCTATTGGCATTGAGGTAATATACCTCTCTTATACCTCTTATATACCTTTTATCTCAATTATGAAATTAAGGCTTAGTATCTTTTTTATCATTTATGAGCATGAGCATTCAGAGAAGAAGCTTGTAGCAACCCTAAGTCTGGCCCACTGTTCTTAAGAAATTCCATTAGTTTTATGAATAAAATTCCTGAACTGCGTATATCCAATAAATGTTTTCACATTTACCTTTGGACAGGGCTAGTATATTAAATGCAAGTGATTGTGTACTGGTGGCTTTATCCTATCATCTGAGTTATATCTTAGGTGCTGGGGACTCACTGTTTTGTATGTCTGTATAGAATACACAAAATAGGAGAAATCTCACAAGTCCATGAAAGATAATATCTATCTGATATTGTACTTGTATTTTTAAACAACTGTGATTTAAATTGGCATGTTAGCAATTAGCATTTCCTACTTTATATCTAATAATATTTTTTTACTTTAGGATCTATTACACAATTGTCTAGACCAATAATAAAGTTGAGTATTTATTTATTATTTAGTTATTTACTTTGGATATGTATATATAAAGATGCAAATGTAAATCAAAATGTTAGGGTTTCCATAAAAATAATAGTGCTTTTATTAACAGTAGGAGTAGATTCTATTTTGAAGTTTATCTTTCTAATTTTCACCTCCCTAAGGTCTTCCATTTACCATCCACTCCTTACACATGGATGCATTTACTAGAATTTGTGATATTAACCGTGACATATTCAATATGCCAAACACAGTAACAACAAGTCTAACGATGGAGACATTACTGGGCCCACTCAAGCAAAGCAACGAACAAGGGGAGGACCGTGATCGTGACATCATACTGAAGTGGAAGCCATTGTTGATATATGCTGGTGCTATTACTCTTTTATGAGCCATGTTTTCATAGAAGCAGAAATTAAATATAACCGTGCATTTTTGGGGGTTGGAGAGATAGTGAAGCTCTTAATGTTTTTGCCTTGCTCTTAGCTGACTCAGCATCACTAGATCCCCAGAATTACATATAGTTCCCTGCGCATCATCAGATGTGATTCCTGAGTTCAAAGTCAGGAATGATCCTTGAGCATTTCCAGTTAACCCAAAAGCCAAACATACAAACCAAAAAAAAAAAAATCTTGCAGTTTAATTTAAAGCAAATGACCTTAAAAAATTTTTATAATTTTGTTTTAGGCTTAAGAACTTCTCAACAAATGTATTAAATATAGCAATTGAAAATAAAAAAAGGAACAGTTAAATATATAAATCAGAAAGAGCGTTTTTCTAATTTAGAAGCTAACTCTAATGTACTCAGCTCTTCTGTTTTTTTAAATGTTTTACATTAATTCATGAATGGCTGACTTGTTACTTTGTTTTATCCATGTTTTTAGAAAAATGTCAAAATAGATCATTGAGTTTCTCATGAAAAGTTGCCAAATTAGTGGCACACACAATAATATCTAAGATTTAGTTCTCACTATAAGAAAATAATATTACTCATTTATAAAGCAACACCATATGTGAAAGAGCTAATTACTTATAATTGGCTATTTTTTCTATAATGTTTTATAGCTAATATAAAAGCATTTTTCTAATCTGTTGTATTATAAAAGTACAGGAAAGTTAATAAATGAAAGCACTTTAATTTTTTGCTTTATTTTATAGCTCGATGCAAATCTTTTACTTTAATTTCTCCCATGATAAAGAAATGTACTATGAACATTATTCATTTATTTGCAGCTAAAATCTCAACAGGAATATTCACTGTATCACTGTCATCCCATTGTTCCTAGATTTACTGGTGGGTACCAGTAACGTCTCTATTCCTCCCAGCCTGAGATTTTTAGCAGCCTCTGCTTATTTGTCTTTCCCAACGATTGGAGGCTCTTTCAGGGTTAGGGGAATGAGACCTATGATTGTTATTGTTTTAGGCATATCAAATACACCATGGGGAGCTTGCCAGGCTCTGCCTGTGTGGGTGGAATACTCTTGGTACTTGCCGGGATATTGATATATATATATATATATATATATATATATATATATATAGGAGGTTTTGATGCCTACTGTATAAATCCCATCAAATATGGTGTGGAAATTATGGAAAATGGGTAGGAAGTGTTTTATGATGTGTTGTGTGGCTGTAAAGTGGCCACACAGTTCAAAAAGTGGCCTGAAGTGTGGTGGCGGTTGGGTAGTGAAAGTCAACTGCTGGGGCTGTGTCCCTTGGGGCATGGAGAGCTCTCACCCACCCCACTCTGGGGTGCCCCAAGTGAAAACAGCCTGGCTCAGAGTCTGCACAAAGTCTGCTTCTTCCCCTGACTCCTTGGTAGTCTGCTAGCGGGAGACCTTCGACTCTGATCCTTCACTTTCTCCTGTCCTGGAACCCGGCAAGTCCTCATCATGCGTGAGTGCATCTCCATCCATGTTGGTCAGGCTGGTGTTTTATATGAAATGTGATAAGCATCTTTAAAATTAAAATAATAAAAAGTACTGTTAAATAATTAAAATGATGAAAAAGTATCATGTTGGATGCAATGCGTCTGAGAAGGACAGATTAAGAAGGACTGCATTCTTTTGTAGGATATAAATGTATAGATAGATAGATAGATACATACATACATACATACATAAATGCAAAGATAGATAATATGAGATCAATATCAAAGGCCAGGGAAAATAGAAGGACTGGTCAATGATTGGAAGTTTGTCACAAGATATACGTGGTAATCTTTCAGAGACAGAGTGAGAAAGAGAGTGGGAGAGAGGGAAAGGTAGAGAGAGAGAAAGAGAGAGAGAGAGGTAAAGGAAGGGAGAGAGTGAGAGAGAGGAAATTCTTGTCATAGAGGCAGCCATTGGGGCAGGAGGCTAGGAAGGAACTGGGAACACTGAGTGGGAGTAGGAGAAGGAAACTGGTGCTGGGCAATATACATTGGTGAGTGGATCGGTGTTGGAACATTATATGACTGAAACCCAATCATGAACAACTTTCTATCATACCACTGTGATAATATTTTAAAAAGCTTAAAAAAATCGAACTAACCAGGCCCGACCCTGCTTAGCTTCCGAGATCAGATGAGATCGGGCGCGTTCAGGGTGGTGCTGGAGCGATAGCACAGCGGGTAGGGCGTTCGCCTTACAAGCGGCCAACATGGCCGACCCAAGTTCGATTCCTCCGCCCCTCTTGGAGAGCCCGGCAAGCTACCGAGAGTATTCGATATGCCAGACACAGTAACAACAAAGTCTCCAATGGAGACGTTACTGGGCCCGCTCGAGCAAATCGACGATCAACGGGAGGGCCTTTACCTTTACCTAAAAAAATAAAAAAATGAAAAATAAAATAATGAATAATTACTGTCAAGCATCAATTAATTACCTTTTTGCATTTTATCTTCTTAATATAATTGTGCATGATTTACTACAGCTTATTTTATAAAATTAGATCTAGTAACATTATTTTAAAGTAGTAACTTACAATAACATCAGTCTTTCATTTTTGTATTATTAAATAAAATACACAAAAGGATGTAATGAATAAAAATTCAAATTTTGCTACATATTACTAAGCTTAAAGAAATGATTTATTTTTTATGATGAATTTGAAGACAAACAAATCATTTTTCCATACAGTTAAAAACAAAGCATGCAGAGAATAAGTGAGGAAAGAGAAAATGAAATGGAGGGAAATAGGGAGACAGAGATAAAGAGAAGGATTAAGGAGGTGAAGATGAGGAAGAAAGAATTATTAATAGAAGAGGGAAGAGAGGGGAAGACTAGCAACATTAAGAGGTAGAGGGAGGAGAAGTGTAGAAGAGCAAAGAAACTAAAAACCAAAAACTGAATTTTGAAAGGGTTTCAGTTCTAAATCACTTTTGATTGTTCTAAGAATAAGTGAGTATTGTTGTAATGGGCAGAAGAAATAACTCAGGGATTATTTATAGTCTGTCATAGTTTCATAGATACTGCCAAGAGACGCACATCTCTTAGCTGATTCTCAAAGAAATGTTTGCATAAGATCAAACAAACAAAATCTGCATTAACATGAATGTAAGCTTGTCACAGCCCCAGTCTCAGGTTGTGGTACAAAAGGGGTTCTATTGGCTTTCTGTACATGTGATACTTTAGAAGAGAGGAAACTGAAGTAAGAAAACTCATGATTTTTATGGTAGAGACTATATATACCAGACCTTCATTCAGGCAGAAGATATAATCTTTATGTTTCCACATATTTATGCAAACAACCTTGAATCTATATAGTCTGGAGAAATAAAAATGCAGCTGGTACCTAAATTTAAAATATGCAAAAATATGAAAGGATGATGGGAATAACTGACTTCCCAAATATATCACACATACAGGCATTATTGGTTCTTATGGTATATATATTCCAAAAGACCAAATATTGAAACATAGTTCCTAGAAAATACAGAGCTGTGTTTTGAAAGTTACTGATGACAAATCAATTTTATTAACCATGTAGCATAAAACCTTGTTTTTTGGTATGCATTTCTACTTGAATTTTTATTTAATATGTTTAATATATTATGATTATTTAGTAAAATTAAAATAATGGGGAATATCACTGTTATTCATGTCTAAAAAACTACTAAAACATATTTTCTCCAAAGGCTCACCACAGACATAGAAACATCGGCTCTTTAGCACTACAATTGAGAATCAGTTAAAGTAGTAAATTGCTGACAAAACTTGCTAACTGTGAGGATAAGAAATGAAACAAACCATGAAAAGTTCACTAATTATATTAAACAAGAAGGAAATCCAAACACTTGTCAGGCCTCTATTGAAAAGTTAACCACCGGGTAACTCAAATGTTTTGCTACTTTGCATGGTGTTAGATGTCCACAAAAATATTCTGGGTATTTCGCATATAGATATAATTTCGCATATAGTTGATTTGTAAATGAAGAATTATAACTAATCAATCTTGATTGTGTGTGATAAACTGAAATATGAACATAAAATGTTAAGATAGGAAAACATATATTCCATAGACCCTGATTTTATTTGTCAGTATGATTGCAAAGACTTTCAAACAAACAAAATGCATCCATCATGCTCTGCTGAGTTAGTAACGAAGATGACCATTTTTGAAAATTAAAATTATATTTCAGCTAGTAAGAAGTTTACATTTTGTGGTTGTATTAAGCCAATTACATATGTATATATGTGTATATATTCCTATAATCTGATACTACATTTCTATAATTACTATAAGGGAAAGAGTTGATGGGTGAAAAACAAATATTTCTTTAACTCTATGTCAAAGGAATATTTCAGGAAACTAGAATTTAACATGTGCCATTCAATAGTAAGAAATTTGTTTGGAGATAATAGCAACAGAAGAAAGAAATAGCAGATGAAAAAAATGGTGGCAAATGCGTCACGGAATGCACATTCATACAGAAGAAAATATGTTAAATCAAGTTTGAACAATTCTTCCTTGTTTTTTTTTTTTCTGTTTTGGCAGGGTTGGGAGTGGGTGTGTATCCAGCAATGCTCAGAACTTAATCTTGCTCTATGTTCAGAAACCACATTTGGCAGTGCTCGAGAGACCATGTGGGGTGCCAGGGGTTGAACTGGAGTGGGCTTTTATATATATATATATATATATATATATATATATATATATATTATTTTCATAAAAGTAGTTCACAATGGTTTATTACAGATAATATTCAAACACCAATCCCACCACTGAGCACCTTCCCACCACAATAAGAGTGGAGTGTGTGAAGTTTGTTATATTTCATTCTGGAGCCACTTAAAATGATAAGTGAATAATCCAGATAAGTGAATACAAGCAACTATGTTAAAACAAAACAAACGTATGCTACTTTTGATAAGTAAGTGTGATAGAGTGTAAGAGGTCATGAGGCCTTATTTGCAGCCGCATGCTCCAGGAAATTCTGTGTCATTCTCTTATGGGAGCTTTAATTTATAGTCTCTGGGTCTTGGCTATTGATGAGATTACATGGAACCAGGGGCAGTTTGTGGGTTTGACTGCCAAGCTACTGGAAAACTGGCAAGCATGGGGCGGGGAGGAGGCCCAGTGCCAATCTGAGCAGGCTTGGAGATCTCAGTCAAGGGTTTCTGCATACCTGGGTTTTTCTACTGGTCCATTTTTGAGTGAGGTTCATCCCGTCTTGAGTGAGGGTCATCCCCTCCCTCTTGGGTGAGGCTTGTCCGAGTGTGTGGAGAGTGGCCTTGAGCATAACGGTGGTTGGGTTCTGGAGGTTTTTAGCTGTCAGGCTTCTGCTTGAGGCAGGGAGGGAAGCTCAACCCACACCCCTCCAAGGTGCCCTAGTGATGATAGCCTGGCACAGGGTCAGAAAATTTTTCCTGGAGTTGGCTTTGTCCATAGCAAATAGCCTGACAGCTTTACTGTCTCTCTGGCCCCAAGTCTCCTATTATTGAAAGTATGATAATATAAAATAAAGTTTCTAATAGCAATGTGTCATTTAAAACTGTGAATATTACATTTAAAAATAGATCTCAGTTGCTTCAGCATCTGTCTACCCAGCTTTTCCACCTCATTGGAATATTGCCCAAATTACTTATTGAGGAGATGTCAAGTTCTTCCTAAACTGAAGTCTGCACTGCCTTCTCATGGAGTCTATTATTGAAATATGTCATATGATATACCATTCATCTTTTTAAAAAATACACAATGAACTGTTGTTTAGAAAATTCAGAGTTGTTCATCTAACATCATTTTAATATTCCAGGATATTGTCAGCTACCAAGAGATGATCCTTGTGCTCATAGCAAGTCTCTCCTCACCCCTTCTTCTATTCCTGCCTCCCCACCTCTCTCTTACTCCGTCTGTCTGTCTGTCTGTCTGTCTGTCTGTCTGCCTGCCTGTCTGTCTGTCTCTCTCTCTGTGTGCCTCTCTTTCTTTCTCTCTCCACTATATGTAAAGGAATGATTTGATCTTTGTCTCCAGAAATTGGTCTATGAATAATTTCATATAAATGGAATCTCATTATATGCAGTCTTTTGTGTTTTATGTTTTCTCTCTTGCTTAGTCTAATGCCTTTAATATTCAGACATATTGCCGAATGCTTTAGTACTTCATCATATTAATAGCTGAATATTTTTATGGTTATATCACACTTTACCCACTCAACTATAGTAATAGTAATACAGATTATTTTTTCTTTATGATTACCATGAAAACAATGACATTAACATTAGTGTGCTGGTCTGTTTGCTTATTTGTAGAAGGATATTTTCTCTTAGATATAATGGCCATGAAAAAAATGTAGGAAAATAGAGCAAATTTAGATTTAGATCTTCTAGAACTACTTTACTCTTTGAATTTAGTAAAGTTGTAAACCATAGTAAAGGTAGTTAATATACCACATTTATTCTGTTACATTAAACTGTCCATAGTATTAATCAATGTTGAAAATAAGTTTCACTATAATATACACTGTATTTCATTTCTGTAACCACAAAAAACGTCCCCCTAACCCTAAACAACCCTGCAAAGAAAGCTGTGTAATGGTTAAAACACACTTGTTTATTGCAACCTCCTGTATTACCCATGAGGATAACATGGATATTTTGTAATTATCTAGACAGCTAATATAATTCTATAATTCTTGTTGGAATTGTGTATGCTATTTTAAAGACAGGAAATATACTTCAGCACTAGAAATTTTCTTTCCATATATATGTATATATGTATATATGGTTCTGGGAATTCAAATCTATTTAATACATGTGCAAGTGAATATCAGGAATCTGCAATGATAAAATGAAGATTTAGTAGCAGAGAGAGTGTGCAGTGATTAGGTATTTGCCTTACCTGTATTGGAATTGGGCCCCTCATGCACTGACAGAATTTATTCTAGAGCTGATGTAGATTCTGAGGACAGCCAGATTTACCCCCCAAACCAAAACAAAATTTAAAAAATACATAAAATGGAGATTTAGAAATGTTCATCCATTGAAGAGTGATCAAATAGATTTTATGACTATTTACAACAAGGATAGCTAAAATATAAATCTTCAAATTATCAGCAGCATGTGAAAGAAACGGATTAATGATTAAAATATAGTTTATGCTAAGTTTAAAGGTTCACAATGACAAGACCTATCAGATTCCATGCAATAATTTGATAACATTCTGGGATTTTTAGACAAAGGAACTAAACTTAGAATTTTTTTTAATAAAAAATATACTACTTTTCAGACTTTTTTTATACAAATTTCAAGTAATTAAGATATTGGTTACCTCAAAAAGGAAAAAAAAAGTGTGCTTATTTCCTTGATACAGAGATGACAAACAAACCTTGAGATAATGACATATATTTCCTTTCTTTACTGATAACTAGTTAGGTTAATTTGAATGTCTACTCAAGCCTTCATTTTAGACATTCTTTTGGAGACTTGACTACATTTCTATTGAATTGTGATCAAAACAACAGCTATGTGTACCTAGGTCGAGAAGTCAACATGACAAATAACCTGGCACCCGAGCTGCGCAGGAGGAAGAGAGCGGCTTGGAACGCCTTCAAGAACATCGAAGAAATAGCTAAGAGGACGAAGAACCTCCCGCTCCAGGCACATCTCTTTGATTCCACTGTTCTTCCTGCATTAACATATGCCTCAGAGACCTGGGCCCTACGTAAACAGGATGAGAACGCTATTCAGGTCTCCCAAAGAAGAATAGAAAGAGCTATGCTTGGAATATCACGTTTCACTCAAAGGAGAGAAAAAATCCGGAGTTCTGACATCCATGGACGATCAAGAATCAGGGACGCTGTCTCATTTGCCAAGGTGTCAAAAATCAGATGGGTTGGTCGTGTAATGAGATTTAAAGACGACCGCTGGACTAGAGCTGTTACTGACTGGATTCCACGGGATGTCAAAAGACCGCTTGACCGCCCACCTACCAGATGGTCAGACTTCTTCGTGAAGATCATGAATGATCGGTCTGAGGCTCTTCATGTTCCCGGAGCGAACAGATGCCATTGGGCTACACTAGCACGCGACAGGGACAAATGGAGACGTTACTGGTGCCCGCTCGAGCAAATCGACGACTAACGGGAAGTTAAGTGATTAAGTGATTAAGTGATCAAAACAAAATGCATATATTACTCCACATAATGAAGGATCAGTACATTTATTTATATTATTTGATTCTCATATGTAATTATTTTCTCTAAGATTTACATATTTTTATATTATCCACTGACAAAACAAACCATTGTTGGAACAGAGCTAGTAGAGTAGGTAAGTGACTTCCCTAGCAAGCAGCTAGCCTGAGTTTGACCCCTGACTGTGCGTACAGTAGCCTGGTAGTGCCAACTAAATAAGAGAAATATCTCTCATAAAAAAATAAGTAAATAAATAAATACATAAATAAACCAACTCTTCAGAACATAACAATAATTGTCTAAGCCATTATGATAAGGATATTTAAACACTGCTTAAGAATTTGTATTTTAATTTTGTCTTTGTTTATAGAAATTTACAGAAAGTCAGAACAGAAAGTACATTTGAAAATGATTTTAGCGATTTCAGACTGAAGTGATTTATGAGTATGTAACAGAATAGAGAGGATTAAGTATTTTGGTGACAATGTTGCTGGTGTGAAATTTGAATTGATAAAAAGTTAATTTTTATACTTTTTCTCAATTCCAAATATGGATAAAAAGATAAATTACAATATAAATTACTTGGATGTTTGTTTTGTTTGTCTTTATAATTATATTGTATTATCCTTTTAAACTTTAATCTGAATATATTTTCAATTCACAAATAACAAGAGCAATATGTTTACAGTAGATTTATAGATCTTTCTATAAATCTAATGCATGAACCAATCAATGTTGTCTATTTCATCAGTGGTTATTTACATTTGTTCTCCTCCCCTCTCCTCCCTTCCCCTTATTTCAATTTGATGTGATATAATATACCATTGTTATTATTTTTAACATAGAGTCTTTGGTCAGTAGGAGTTTTGGCAGACTGCATCTTTAATTATTTTAATTGATTGTTAGAGGCAAAAAATATTAAATATATTGTTAATATCAGTTAAAACAAAATTCAGAGAGTTTACATAATTTATATGCATAAATTTTGTTGCTGATCAACATATACAAATTGACCAATTCAGGAAACTGTGTTGTAATGATTGTTCTGTAATGTAACTGAGGTTTTTTTGGAAAAATTAAGTATTTGAGGTATTTCCATTATAAGTAGATATTTAGTATTCTCTGAAAGTTTTCTGAATCCTCCTTAAACACTGTTTTCAGCCTATCCTAATGCTACTGATGTTGCTAAGTATTACCAACAACAACAAAAATATTATTGTGGCTTACTTGGCTGATTACACTTTAGTTTTAATTAACTAAATTGAATAAAGGGTTTTCAATCTGACAGCAGATTACCTCCATAAGAAACTGTTTTGAAAAGAGTAAGTATAGAAGGGACAGAAGAGATAGACTGGATGTTGCGGTGTCAAAAACAAAGTTGAATTTCAAAAAATATTCTGAAGATATAGTTCGTATTATAGGTCATTCTTTGTATGTATAAAGTCCTGGTTTCCATTGCTGAACAAGAAAAAGAAAAGGCAACCTGTAGGACAACATTGGTTTGTCCTTTCTGCATGGCCTCAGTAGTTTAGGTTTATTGGGTTGCTGCAATCACAATGCTCCCATTCCTTTGTGTTTATTTGTAACTTCTTTCTTTGTGCTCTGTTGACTTGTAAATTTTCCTCCTAGGCAACTGTTCTCTCGACCTAAACCTCAGCTGCCCTTACTTCCTAGCACCCCCAAAACCAGAGTCCTGAGGAGGGACTGGATGGACCCAGGGCAAGCGGTGAGCTATGTGCTACTCTGGCATTGAGACAGGCCTGGTCAAAGTCCCTAATGCTTAACTTTAGGTTAAGAGCTTGGTCATGGACAAAGAGTGTCATGATCCAAAAAGTAATAACTAGATTCGGACCCTGCTTGGTTTAGGAATAATTAATCTGGCCTGAGCACTGTAGTTTGTGCCTGTGGCAAGATGTTCCCAGGAGAGCTGCTCTACAAGACTCAATGTATCTCTTACTGTGTGCATACAAAAAATGACTAGTAATAAGATAGTGATTGAGTTGTTGGTCTGAGAAAAGGAAAAAAACACCTCAAGAGGTATTTTGCCTGTGGGCAGTCAGGAAGGACTTTGGAATACCCTTACCTTAGGTGGTGTTTCTGCCCTTGAGCCTGATGAACAGTTAGGAAGGGTTTTCTTTTTGTCTTTTTTTTTTATTAGTGTAACCATGAGGCACAGTTGTAGACTTACAAATTTTTGTGCTTGGGTTTCAATAATACAATGATCAAATACCCATCCCTCCACCAATGCCCATTTTCTAGGTTTTCTTATGTTGAGCTACCTGACTGGGTGAGCTCAGCCTGGAAGAGAGACAAGGGAGTGAGAGAGTTGAAGAGAGGTGGAGGATGGGCACTGGTGGAGGGATGGGTACTTTATCATTGGATAACTGAAACCCAAGCACAAAAATTTATAAGTCTATAACTGTACCTCAGCGGATAGCTTGCCAGGCTCTTCCGTGCAGGCAGAATACTCTCGGTAGCTTGCCAGTCTTTCCGAGAGGGATAGAGGCTTTTGGGGCGACCTCTAATCACCCTTGTAGGTGTTACCATATTTGAACCCTATCAAATATGGTACGACAATTCCGGAAGATGGGTATTTAGTGTCTTATGATGTGTCACGCGGCCGCAAGTGGCTGTGCAGGTCCGGAAAGTGTCCTGGAGTGTGGCGACGGCTGGGTAGTGAAAGTAGTGTGTTCGATGTGCCAAAACCAGTAACTACAACTGGTCTCATTCACCTGACCCTGAAGGCTTCACCGACATGGCAGCACTGAGAAGGATGAGAACGGAGAGGCCAACAAAATCTCAAGGCCAACCTAGGCTGCCACAAGGAAGGAACACAACAATGATTGTCTGTACTTTCAGTGCACGTACACTGGCATCAGATGCATCCATCGAGGACCTGATGGTACAAGCGCGAATGATCAAGTACGACATCATTGGTCTGACCGAGACAAGAAGGCACGAATCTCACCATGCCGTTTTTGACACTGGAGAAGAATTGTTCCTCGGAACATGTGATAAAAGAGGTGTAGGAGGCGTCGGTGTCCTTGTCAACACAAACTTGGCCAAGAGCATTGATTCATTCGAATGCCTAACAACCCGAATCGGACGTTTACATTTGAATAGATGTGGCTCACTGCCTGCAGTTTCTATCTTCGATGTCTATGCACCAACATCTCATTATGATGAAAGAGAAATCGAGAAGTTCTACATGGAGCTAGAGAAGTTCTATAAAGAAGACCACACCTTCTACAAGATCATTGTGGGTGATTTTAATGCCAAGATAGGACCGAGAAGATCAGCTGAAGAACTTTACATCGGGACTCATGGCCTAGAATGGAATGAACAGGGTGAGAGACTGTCTGAGTTCATCATGTCGACTAAGACCATTCATGGTAACTCACAGTTCCAGAAGGCAGAATCTAAACGAAGGACATGGGAGTCTCCTGGTGGGCGACTCCACAACGAAATAGACCACATCATATTCAATTGACAGTTTGCCTGACTGATGTCACTGTTGTCCCAAAATTTCGAACGGGATCGGACCACCGTCTCCTTCGTGAAAAATTCTACTTCACAGAGCGGGGAGAAAGGGCTGCAAAGTTCAAAAAGAGGACTCCCAGAATGACCACCAACTGGGAACACATTGGTACTATTGTGGCAACATGGGAAGATGCCATTGTTGACAACATTGACGAGGAATACAATCGACTGGTTCAGCACCTCCATGAATGTGCGAGGAAAGCCAAGAGAGAGATAGCCACAAGAAAATCGCCTATCTTCGAAAACTCTTGAGCTAATTCGCCAGCGTGGATTGGCGCATGCCTCAGGCAACCGCAAGCTAACGTCCGAGCTGGCAAAGCAGTGCAGAGATGCGATCAAGGAAGACCTCAAAGAGAGAAGAGCAGAAGTACTGGTAGATGCGGCAGAAGCCGGGAAAAGTATTCATAACGCCCGCCTGTCCTTCGCCAACTATAAGACCAAGATGACTGCCCTCCGACGTCCTGATGGATCCATCACATCCTCCAGAACAGCAATGGAGAAGATTATCCATGACTTCTACTCAAATCTCTTCGATAGCCATGTCCACTTGCCAACATACCAAATTCCACAGGATGGATATGTCATTCCCAACGTTCTCCCTTCCGAAATCCGACACGCCATATCGTCGGTAAAGAAACAAACAGCACCCTGCCCAGACAAGGTCAGACCTGAACACCTGAAGAACTTGCCGTCAGTACTCATCAATACACTGGCTCGGCTCTTCACTCGCTACCTGTCTGAATGCAAGGTTCCGTCCCAATGGAAAACCAGCAGGACCGTACTACTGTTCAAGAAGGGAGACATCCATGACATTGGCAACTATCACCCAATCTGTCTATTGTCTGTCATCTACAAGTTGTTCACTCGAGTCATCCTAAATAGGATTGGCAGAACACTAGATGAAGGACAACCATGCGAGCAAGCAGGGTTCCACAAAGGATTCAGCACCATCGACCATATCCACACAATAACCAAGCTCATTGAGGTTTCTCGGGAGTTCAAGATGCCGCTCTGTTTAACGTTCATTGATTTAAAGAAGGCTTTTGATTCTGTTGAGACGGAAGCGGTCATTGAAGCCCTAGCCAATCAGGGCATTCAAGCCCAATACTTCAGGATCCTCCGTGAGCTGTATTGCGGATTCACTACCAGGATCTCACCATTCTACAAAGAAGTGATCTTTGATGTCAAGAGAGGGGTGCGACACGGTGATACCATTTCACCTAAACTCTTCTGTGCCACCCTCGAGAACATCATGCAACGACTGGAATGGGAAGGAATGGGAGTGAAGATAGATGGTTGGCAACTACACCACCTCAGCTTTGCTGATGACATTGTTTTAATAACACCAAACATCAGCCAAGCGGCACAAATGCTGGCCGACTTTGACCATGAGTGTGGAAAGGTAGGACTACAGATGAATCTTACGAAGACAATGTTTATGAGAAACAGCCTTGTTCCTGACGCCCCATTCGCTCTCAATGGAACGACCATCTCCGAATGCAACAGCTATGTGTACCTAGGTCGAGAAGTCAACATGACAAATAACCTGGCACCCGAGCTGCGCAGGAGGAAGAGAGCGGCTTGGAACACCTTCAAGAACACCGAAGAAATAGCTAAGAGGAAGAAGAACCTCCGGCTCCAGGCACATCTCTTTGATTCCACTGTTCTTCCTGCATTAACATATGCCTCAGAGACCTGGGCCCTATGCAAACAGGATGAGAACGCTATTCACTTCTCCCAAAGAAGAATAGAAAGAGCTTTGCTTGGAATATCACGTTTCACTCAAATGAGAGAAAAAATCCGGAGTTCCGACATCCGTTGACGATCAAGAATCAGGGACGCTGTCTCATTTGCCAAGGTGTCGAAAATCAGATGGGCTGGTCACGTAATGAGATTTAAAGACGACCGCTGGACTAGAGCTGTTACTGACTGGATTCCATGGGGTGTCAAAAGACCGCGTGGCCGCCCACCTACCAGATGGTCAGTCTTCTTCGTCAAGATCATGAACGATCGGTTTGAGGCCCTTCATGTTTCCGGAGCGAACAGATGTCATTGGGCTACACTAGCACGCGACAGGGACAAATGGAGACGTTACTGGAGCCCCGCTCGAGCAAATCGACGACTAATGGGAAGTTAAGTGATTAAGTGATTAAGTGAACTGTACCTCATGGTGTTTCACTAATTAAAAAAAAGCGAGAGAGGAGACAGAGCAGGGCGGGAAGATGGAGTGCCAAGAGTCTAGCAAGGAGGACAGAGGGAGAAGAATTTAGAGGAAGAATGAGGAGCAAGGACGTGGAGAGAGAAAGCCCAGGCTGCAAGATGGAGCACAGAGAGATGAGTGGAAGAGACAGGAGGAGACAGGAATGAGGAGCAGGGTGGGACTTGAATGGGGGGCTCAGAGAGACTAGGACAGACGCATATGGAGAGTGGAGTAAACAGTATCTGATCAACCAACTGGCCTGGCCCTCATTTCCTCCTCCTTCTGCCTTATGGCCTGGGCCACCCCAGCTGGGGAAATGGTCTGAGGTCCTTCAAACACTGTTGGCTAGGGGAGAGTCCTTGGAAACTTCCCTGACCACCCCCCAGAGATTTTACAGCAACCATAGGACTTTTTGCTTCTGGTCCAAACATAAGACACTGTTTTTAGTTATGTAATTATTTTTGCTTGCATGGCATCTTCAAAATATAGCACAAAGCGTGAAAGACAGTGTTTCATCCCCATTACTTCCAGACCTTCAGAACAGGGCAGGTGTCATCCTGGAGGTCCCAAAAAATACTGGGGTGACTGGTTGTTCCCAGTATTGCATATAGTATATTGTATCATTCTAGCACTTACCGGCCTGGCTGCTTGGCCATTGCTGCGAGGAGCCTTTAGATGCTCTGAGCACTGCTCAGAAGCACCACCGCGATGCAAAATAATATCACAAATAAAGTTAACAAAATTCACATTTTTTGAGCAGTACAACATAATTGGAGAACATGACACCATCATTATGTTTTACCACAATTTGTCGATTAACTTTTTTATTATAGTCACTTTCTCACGCAGATGCAAAATTGGATGCATGCATATATATATATATATATATATATATATATATATATATATATATGGGCTGGAGTGATAGCACAGTGGTAGGGCGTTTGCCTTGTATGCAGTCAACATGGCCGACCTGAGTTCGATTCCTCCGCCCCTCTTGAAGAGCCCGGCAAGCTACCGAGAGTATCTCGCCCACACAGCAAATCCTGGCAAGCTACTCGTGATATATTTAATATGCCAAACACAGTAACAACGAGTCTCATGATGGAGATGTTACTGGGCCCGCTTGAGCAAATCGATGAACAACGGGAGCACCGTGCTACCGTGCATATATATGTGTGTATATATGTGTGTGTGTATATATATATATACACACACACATATATACACATATATTATATATACATACACACATATATACACATATATTATATATACATATATTATATATATATTATCAAGCTGGAGCGATAGCATAGAGGGTAGGGCGTTAGCCTTGCATGTGGCCGACCTGGGTTTGATTCCTCCGCCCCTCTTGGAGAGCTGGCAAGCTACCAAGAGTATCTTGCCTGCATGGCAAAGCCCGGCAAGCTGCACGTGATGTATTTAATATGCCAAAAACAGTAACAACAAGTCTCACAGTGGAGATGTTACTGGTGTCTGCTCGAGAAAATTGATGAACAACGGGGGGACAGTGACTGTGATAAAATGGGTTAATGGGTGGCTATCTTGGTTCTAGTAAATGTTTTCATTACTGTCTTGTGATGTGTATTACACTTGGTAAATATTTTTCTTGTCAGTATATCTCAAAAGAATCATTCTGATAATTCACCTTATATACTGATATATTTTTGAAAAACAAACTTTTCTATTATTTTGCATAACCTATGAAGGAAGTGGTATGAAAATAAGGGTTTCCAGTAAAAGTGTTTAGATTCCATTTTTATTAATGTTCCCCTCACTGTCTTATTGCATTTGGTTACTTCTCTGCAAAGGTGCATAGTATGTTGATTAGTTTCAGAATTATCACTATTGCTTCATAAATATTTGTGGCCCATGAACTTCTATCTTTGTTCTAGTCAACTTAGTCATTTTTAACTTTCTCATTTTTAACTTTCAACAGGCAATTTTTTATTGAATATACTTTTGAATGTGGTACAACTATTTCTCTTTCATTGAGTTTAATATTGATTGAAAACTGATCATTGAGCTAAAGATATTTATGAGGTTCATTTTTTCTGTGGTTATTTTTATTTCTGTTGGAAGCGGGTGATCTCCAAGTGGTACTCATAAAGTCTGTTGTACCCTTCCTCTGAGAGTTGCCTGCCTAGACCATAGTCCAATGCAAAGGCCAAGAATGTGACTTATCAAGTTCTATTGTAATGGGAATTACCTGGGCTGCCCTAGTGAGGCCAGGGTGGAGGTGGGACCGCCACTGCGACACCCAGTGGTAGTTAGAAGACTGTATAGTGTCTAGGAACAAACGGTGTTTATCCTCCTGCAGAGCATGTGTTTTATCCCTGAATTACTTCTTCTTGTCTTTTTACTTAGTCATTCTAGAAAGTCATTCTAAAATAGGTAAATATTAGACACACCAATTTTATTACTGACTAAATAAAATTTCTCAATGCAATTAGTTTTTTATCTACTGCTATACAGTTAAGAATAGTAAAGTAAAAGTAAAGGCCCTCCCGTTGATCGTCGATTTGCTCGAGCGGGCCCAGTAACGTCTCCATTGGAGACTTTGTTGTTACTGTGTCTGGCATATCGAATACTCTCGGTAGCTTGCCGGGCTCTCCGAGAGGGGCGGAGGAATCGAACTCGGGTCGGCCATGTTGGCCGCGTGTAAGGCGAACGCCGCCCTACCCCCTGTGCTATCGCTCCGGCCAGTTAAGAATATATATATATATATTATATATATAAGATAGTTAGCTTTTGCCTTTTCTACAACTGCAATTATGTCCTTCTTCTCCATTGGATTTCATCTGCTCTTGTGTAAATTAGATTGCTTTCACAACAAAATAGATGTTTACTTTTAGTAAATAACATAATTTTTATGAAGTTTTTTTGAATAAATGAAATAAAACTGAAATAATATGTGATCTCTATAATGCTGCTATTTTTTAAGGGGTGGAACACTGAGCATAGCATTTTCACAGTATATCAATATCAATTCCTAGTATTTCAAGACAGTGTTTACTATAGATATAGTACTTGAGAAAAGACCCTTGACTCAAACCAATAGATTTTGTAAGAATTTTATGTTTTTTTAAGTTTTTTAAAAAATTTTTATTAGTGAAACATAATGAGGTACAGTTGTAGACTTACAAATTTTTGTGCTTGGGTTTCAGTTATACAATGGTGGAGTACCCATCCCTCCACCAGTGCCCATTCGCCACCACCACTGATCCCAGTATCTCTCCCAGCCCCCAATCCCCCCATCCCACACTGCCTCTGTGGCAGGGCATTCCCTTTTGTTCTCTGTCTCCTTTTGAGTGCTGTGATTTGCAAAACAGGCATTGAGTGGCAATCATGTTTGGTCTATAGTCTACTTTCACCATGCATCTCCCACCTAGGAGGATCCTCCCAACACCCTTTATTTGGTGCTCTCTTCTCTATCTGCGCTGCCTTTTCCCCTAGCATGTGTGGCTGGCCTCCAAGCCATGGAGTAAACCTCCTGGTACATATCTCGGCTAAGAATTTTATGTTTTATATGTTTAGGTCAGTGTCAGCTTTAGAATTTTCACAATTAGGTTTTAAAAAAAGAAAGAATCCAGGAACTGAGCTATGGCATCATGGGTAGGGCTATTGTGTTGCATACTAGTGACCTGGGTTTGATCCCCAGGACCATATAGAAGCCCCTGAGTCTGCCAGGAGTAATTTCTAAGTGCAGAGCAAGGATTAAGCCTTGGCTGTAAAATATATTTCAAATCATGTAAAAGCAATGTATATTTTTCAATGGAATGAACACTATATATAGAAATACTAATCTGTTTAGACTCATTCAATTAGTTATTTTGATGACATATTTAATGCTCTAAACAAAAAATTAACATTTTAAAATATAGCATTTACTGTTTGCCTTATGCCATAACTATCTTAAATACATATATGAGAATTTTGAGCTAATTTTTAGAATCACTGAAATAATACAACTCGCAGGAAATATATAAATTTCTTTTCACTGAATGGTGAAAGCACAAAAATCAACACACTGTAATTTTGACTTACTGATGAGAAATAAAGGTCAAAAGGTAAAGATATTTAGCTGCCTTATCTTTCCCCTCCCTTCTATGACATCATTTTAAGTTTAAGTAGTTGACATGGGATTTACAATAGCAAGAAAAGAAACAGCAGTCTGCAGATTCACATTTCGTTGGTTCTTAACAGAAAACATGCCTCTTGGAGAAGTTTAGGTATTCCATTTTCTTAGTTATTGTTAGAACACACTGAAGAAAATGTTCACTTGGCCTCTTGCTGAACTATCAGGCATTGTTGTACTACTGAAACTTGAAATTCTTGGAGCATGACAAAAGTTTCAGGGATTGACATTATCAGAAATGAAAACTATATATGTCTTTTCTTTGTCCAAGCACTTGTTGGCCCACTGGATTTCACTGAAACTACATTGACTTTATTCCTATAAAGTCAGTCTTGACTAGAAATCCAACTAATGATGTTTATTCATATGCCAGGTGACTGGCAAAAATCCACATCTCTTCACTTCTTGGTCAACAACTTTTTGGATTTGTTTTTCCTTAAATATTTTAAAATCACAAGGAATGTTTTAGGTTGTGATCTGTGCTGGCGAAAGCAGATTTTTTAAATTTAAATTTAAATGAACATTTTTATCTCTTTATACCTTATCTTTCAATGATAAAATTATCCTAAATATCTTTATTTCAACCTGTTTACTTGATGCAGAGACTATTTTGTTTCTTAAAGTGTGAGAGGTTTCCTATCTCTGACTGAGAAAAGATACACAATTGACTGGGAGATCAAACAGAATAAAAATGATTTTCCTGGCTAATCTGTTAAAAGACACACATTTTCAAACACCCTGATCCTTTGACTTCAGGGAAAAGGTGTTAGAATTGAATTGTCACTGCATTTCTGTGACTTCAATTGGAGCATACTCCCTGACATTCATCTCCTACAGGTATGTATGTTTAAATGTCTATGTCTGTTATCATGCAAATGGTATCTTTTTTAACTACACTATGTCACCAACATGTTTAACTTATGTTCCTTTTTTTTTCACAAATTTTAAACTTTAACTTCTACTAACTAGATGACCTGTTTGAATGCGGGTCTTATATTTTCTTGCTTTTCCTTCTCTTTTTTTGCTTTATAACATACTTTCTGACAATTTCCTGAAACCAAAGCACTATTTTTTTTTCTTTCTAAGCAGAAAGCTTAGTAACTGTGGACTGCTGCTTTACATTATGGAGAATCAGTAATTCTTTGTAAGGAAAGTGTTTTTGGTAGCTTTTCTTTGGTAGTGGAAAACCAAGCACACACATCTTCAAGCTAACTATCGGTTTAAATACATTTAAAGAGAATTTTCAGGGGCTCCCAGACAGCATTTTTCTTGGCAGTGATAGTCTAGAAGTTTATTATTTTTCCTGAAATCTTGTTAAATGTATATTTTTGTGTCATTTAATTACCAGTTATTTGATGAATATTAAATTAATAGGATCCACATAATTTTGAATTTCACAAAATGACTTATTAAATGCAATAAAAGTATATGTGTATTCCCATTTTAATTATAAAAAAGTAATTTTAATATTAACATATTGAATTATTACTACTAAATAGATACAACTTAAATATATTTCTCCACATACAATACTCAACTGTGAAAATGCTATTATGTGTAAATACAATTTTAAGAGAGTTACCAGTTGACTGGGAAAAGGATGCTGTAAATAAATTAATTATGAGTTTTAAAGTAATCTTTTTCAGTCATTTTAATTTTTCTTCTCTGTGTAGAAACAGACAACTTCACCACTGCCTCAGAGTCTTGGTCTACCTTAACTGCACACAATGCTAATAATCATCTCTTTATAATAATATAAGTAAAATTTAAATTTCTGATATAAGATTATGATGATGATTCAGAGACTTCCTGATATAAGATTATGACCATGGTTCAGCCAGTGCAACCAAGGCAGGGATCTGTAACCAATAAATCATTATTTTCAAAAAGCAAACGTTTGAACCATTATGAATGTGAGGTGTAAGGTAGCACTGTAGCTCTGTCCTCCTGTTGTTCATTGATTTGCTCTATTGGGCCCAGTAACATCTCCATTGTGAGACTTGTTGTTACTGTGTTTGGCATAACCAATATGTCACAGGTAGCTTGCCAGACTTTGCCTAGCGGGCACGATACTCTTGATAGCTTGCCAGGCTCTCCAAGAGGGGCAGAGGAATTGAACCTGGCTTGGCCTGGCCCAGGACTTGCAAGGCAAACATCCTACCGCTGTGCTATAGCTCCAGGCCGGGGTGTAAGGTATAATAGGCATAAAGGAGTATGGGCACATAACAATGAAAGAAGCTATTTACATTAGATAGAAGGGTGTGTGCGTGAAGATCAATGAAAGTTATATGATTGAAGAGCTCCTACAGCAGAGCTATCTGCTCAATCCCTTGTGAGCTTATGAGACAGTGGTGGTGCAGTCAGGTTCGAGAGTTGATAGATATGATGAAGGATAGAGTTGGACTTCTGGAAGGTCACTAAATGTAATATATACACATTCTGGCTTTTAATGATGAATGCTCAAAAGTATATAATATTAGGACATAGTATTACATCAATAAAAAAACCCATGATAAACAAAGACTTTAAGGCTACTGAGTTAGGAAGTGTTGTTCAATTATGTGTCACTCAGTGGAACTTTAGGGTAATATCCTCATATAGGAATTCAAAATCGAAATATGTAGTTGGTTAAATTCCATAGAAAGAAGTGTTGGCTCAGAATATGTGCAAGTATTGCACTATGGTATGACATGAAAATGGCCAATTTAACACTATTTCTGAAAAATATGAGTTGCCAGTTAATGGGAGTTACAGCTTGCTAGGCACATGGCTCATATTCATTTACAGAACGTGGAGAAAATGTGTTATTAGTAATTAGGGAAAAAAACAACTTAAGAAAATTTGAAGTTACATTTTTTCCTTTTCAAAATTCACAAAAAATTAAATTTCAAAAGTCTTTATTAATTTTTTGAAAATCACATTTTGGAACAAAGAGGTTATAAAGAAAATTTTATGACACTTTTCTTTTGTAGTTTTACTTTTTTAAACATTTCGAATTTATAAATAACCTTAATATATATTTTAATCAAGATGCAGATTCATGTGCTGATTTTAATATAATACCAAATGTCTTCTTGATGAAGTAATTATAAAAATTCAATGATTGCACAAAAATGCAGTAGCATCTTTCTTGCTTTAGAAAATGTAAACTTTATTTTAAATTTATTTTCTCTAAATTCTGTGTATCTTATTGCTATTAGTATTCACTAAACAACAATACTATAAATATTTCAAAACAAATATGATCCTTTGTTTAGAACTATATTTTTTAAAAATGTACTTTAATAATTTGTTGCATGTTCTTATAGTATAACAGATTCAGTATGCTGTAATGACAATGTATTTTGATAATCCACGAAGTATTCTCTAACATTTTCAGTTCTCTTCTGGTTATGAACTGTATTTTTAGTTACTACCTAAATTTGAAATTATTTATTTGCCAAATAAAATAAATGTTATTAATCTCTAAATGCAGACAATTCACTTTCTATTGGTGAGTCATTTTATTGTGTCATATAAATTTAAGTTCTTTTGATATAAAGATTTAAACTATAGTGATACTGAGGGGGAAACCATGACAATAGAGCAATTTTGAATCTTATTCTTCAAGAGGCACAAAGAGTTGGCAGCATTGAAGTTATTGTCAATATAATAAATGTGTTTCAGATATAATAAACTTAATAAAGTGAAGGCAAATAATACATAAAATGATATATAAGTAAAAATGATTATTAATTATCACTGTATCACTATCATCTCATTGTTCATCGATTTTCCTTGAGCAGGCACCAGTAATGTCTCCATTCGTCCTGGCCCTGAGATTTTAGCAAGTGCCACATTGGAGGCTCTTTTAGGATCAGGAGAATGAGACTCATAAATGTTACTGGGTTTTAGCATGTTGAATATGGCACGGGGAGCTTGCCAGACTCTGAAATGCGGGCAGAATACTCTTGGTAGCCTGCCAGGTTCTCCAAGAGCAAGAACTAGACAAGAAGAGGTCCGGGAGCTTGGTTTTATAGTCTCTGGATTATGACCATTGATAGGATTACACAGCACCGGGGCAGTTGGTGGGTATAACTGTCTAGCTACCGGAAGATGGGGAATCTGGGTGGAGGAGGCCCAGTCCCAATCCGAGCCAACTTGGAGATCTCAGCCACAGGTCCCACGTACCTGGGTTCCTCTGCAGGTTCCTCTGTGTGAGGCTTGTCTGAGCTTGTGGAGAGTGATTTTAAGAATGGCTGTGGCTGGGTTCCAGAGGTCTTCAGCTGCGGGGACTCTGCTTGGGGTGGGGAGGGAAGCTCAACCCAACCCCCTCAAGGGACCCTGGTGAGGACAGTCAGGCACGGGGGCAGGGGACTCCACGTTGTTCTCTTCTGGGAGTTTGGTTTTCTAGTCTCTGGATCTTGGCCGTTGGTGGGATTACATGGTGCCAGGGGCAGTTGGTGAGTGTAACTGTCTAACTACTGGAAGATGGGGGATCCACCAGGCTGAGATCTCCAAGCCTGCGCAGATCATGACTGGGCCTTGTCCACCCACATTATTAACTAAAATAAAAAAAAAATATTACCACTAGATGAATGAGAAAACTTCTATTTTTTTAGAGTTTTCATGTTCAGGGCTTCCCAGAAGAAACTGTTTAATAGCTTCCTGTTCCTACTTCCCAACGCCCCCCCCCTCCACCCACACACACACAAATACACATACCTCATGTTAACTTCAGTTTTTTATACTACCTTAACAAATTGGACACCCTCAATGAAAGAAACGTTAATATTTGAAATAATATGTATAATGACAAATGATTACTTCCAGAATTCTAGTTGAACAAAATAAAGAATTTTAACTTCAAATTCTGATGCAGAAAACATTCTAGGTATGAAGAAATGTAAATCAAGATATAAAGATTTATCATTCATAAAGATGCACTTTCAGATGAGGCTCATCACAGGGCTATTTTATTTTCTTATTGGTGACTATAAAAAGACTCTGTGAAATTCAACTCTGTATATATTTTCCAAATAGTGATAAAATTGACAATGAATCTTACCTTTTGCCAGGGTTTAGTTTAGTAAGCAGTAGAAATTAATAAATCTCTTTAGACATCTGAATTGTAATCAATAGAACATTTTTCAGTTTGCAAGTCACAGTTATTTGGAATTCTCACATTTTAGAGAGCTATGCAACATTTGTATTTATTAATTTATTTTATCCACAAATTTTTGGGACTGGAGTGATAGCACAGCTGGTATGGCATTTGCCTTGCATGTGGCCAACCTTCGATTCCTCTGCCCCTCTCGGAGTGCCCGGCAAGCTACCAAGAGTTTTACTCCTGCAGGGAAAAGCCTGGCAAGCTCCCCATGGTGTATTCAATATGCCAAAAACAGTAACAACAAGTCTCACAATGGAGATGCTACTGATGCCCGCCAAGCAAATTGATGAACAGCGGGAGGACAGTGCTACAGTGCTACACACTTTTTTATTTATTTATGCATTTTTTTTTGGTTTGGGGGTACAACTTATGGCACTCAGGGCTTACTTCTAGCTCTGTTCTCAGGACTAATTCCTGAAGGGGGCTAGGGGACCATATACTTTGCAGTAAATTAAACACAGTTTTGTTTCACACTGGAAAGGCCAGTGCCCTAACCATTATATTATCTCTCCAGCTCCAATGGATTTGCTTTTCAATTTGTTTTTTATTACTATTTGTTATTTACAATAAGTCAATGGTCAAGCTTGTGGTACTGATGTACAAAATTCCTACACTACCAAAGTGCCCTCACCTCTCCACCACTATCTACTATCTATGTCTCTTCTAGTTTGTTCTTTTCCATTTTCTACTTTCCTACTCTTGGTATCTGATTCTGATTTCCATTCCCAAAGGTTTTTCATTGTTCAGTAATTTTCTGCAATGTATTTTAAATATGTCTAAATTATCTTGCAATAAAGGGGTTTGTGCATAAGCTATTCATGAAATCAGAGAGATGAGGACAGTTAAATATTCTCATGTTTCTGCTATACTTAAAACCAAATTTGTACCAGTCGACAGAAGAAAAAAAAATAACTCTTGGCTTAGCAAAATTGCTTTTAGTATAAGTTCTATAATACTGCAGAAATAAAAATAAAGTGCTTGGAGAGATGGCACGGTCATATTCAGAGATGTCAGGAATTTGATGCTTGCATAGAACATTGGTAGAACTTTGATTGCCACTGGTGTTCTTTGTGTATGACATCCACTTCAATTGATATTGAAAATGGGGACAGTTACAAAAATAAAGTGTAAGACAATTATTAATTGTGACAGTGCTATCTGGAATTTTGAAACAATATTTTTAAAAGACAGCAAGTGATCATCGATAAAACATGAATCACTTCAAACATCGTTAATAAAACTCTATAGTGAAACACCCATTAAAATTTTCAAATGAGAAGTAATGGAATGTTTCTAGTGAGTGGAAGCATGATAAATTATTTTGATTTACAATTGCATGGCTTTAAATTAAATTGTGTTTTAATGAAAAAAAATTAATAATGAACATCATTGGGTAAACAAAAATGGTTGTAGAAATCCTCTTTCAATTTTCCATAAAATAGACAAAATTGTAAAATTGAAGTTTATATCAACTATTTTCAAATATGTGACAAATAAATTCTGAGCACCTGAATTAAGGTATTGATAAGTCTTAAGAATGTAGACTGAATTCGGGTGGCGTTCTAATATGGCAGTATTAACAGGGCATCTCCACTTGACAGTTTTGAGACATTTATTCATGAAGTTTAAGAATTGTTTCTTAGCTTTTTCTTGTTCACAGAGAATCTGAGAATACAATAATCATGTTGTATTCAAATTAGTTCACCTTTACAGAGAATTTACTGCATAATGTACATGATAAGATGTCATATTATAAGTTCTCAACAGTGTTTACTGATGAATATATGCTTATGGTCATTTTAGAAATAAACTAGAGACATCCAGGGAAGACATATTCAGTAGGATGAGTAAAAATGCCTTATATACAGATCTTAAAATAGGGTATTTTGTTCTTCCAAATAGGTAAGTTAAACATTCTAGTAAATAGAGTGTGGCAAATAGATTTGAAATAAATATTTAAAGAAACATTTTATTATAACTAAGAAAATAGTCTTGGACACTGCTCCTGAACTTCAATTATATGTACCTATATTTTGAGTTATTCATTGTACAAATGAAGTTTTAGAAAAACAATGTTTTAATATGGCATTTTCCTCTTCATACACAGATTTTATTTAGACTAATATATGTATGTAGATTTCCTGACTTTTCATCCTCTTTGCAGATGTGTCATAGTGATGAGATTTGTCCAGATGCACATTCTTAATCACCCCTCATTCCCAGTCTGTTTGTGATCAAAGTGAATTGCAAAATAATTGCTGTACTTCATCAGTTGTAATTTCCTTTACATCAACTGTCCTTGCTCCAGTACATCTCATTGATTTTTAATCTGTAACATATTCATCCACTCAATGTAACTATATCCATACAAAGTTCATAGTATTTTGAACCTCTACTCGGGCATGCAAAAGGTTAGGAAAAATAAGATTTTATTAAATAATACTGATTTAAAGTAGGAGATAATGTGTTTTATAAAATGAAATTTTTGGAAATTAAAATTTATTGAATAAGTACTAACATCAGGTATGCTGCTAACTATTGAATGAAACCAATTTTTTATTTCATTTTCTCTAAAGCTTGTGAAGTCAATTTTAATATGGTTACTATTTAAATGATAGGTTAAAAATACTGTAACATCTACCTCAATTTTCCTTACTTCAGATACATATCATCTTGATATTACACTACGGATATTGTACAATATGAATATAATTTCTCTTCCCCTTTTGACATGGCTACCAGCAATCTGACTTCAGATCTCTATAATTTTCCACCTGGACTTCCTAGTTAATGTCTTGCCACCAGTTTCAAATATCTTCTTTCCATTCTCCATATCAAATTGGTCTGCTCATGTTACTGTTCTATATAAAATCCTTCAGTGGTCTCTCATGTGTAAGGAAGATGCAGGGCCTACTTAAATTTAAGCAGTATGAATTATTTTGATCTGCTCCTTCTATTCCTTTCACTTCTTTGCTCCTTCAGCTCCTCCATTGGAACTTGATGCTCCCTGCTTATAAAACTATTTATATTTTGTGTTCATATTCTAAACAAAATGCATACTTTCACCATTTTTTTGAACGGAGGAGTGTTTCAGTCACATCCTCCGGTTTTCAGGGGTTACTTTTGGCTCTGAGCTCAGGAATCACTCCTGGTGCTGCTCTCGAGACCATCTTGGATGCTGGAGATTGAACCTGGGTCAGCAGTGTGGAAGACAAATGCCCTAACTCCTGTTATCACTCAGGCTTCTGGGTTTCCTGTACTTACCTTTCAAAATTCATGTTGAATATGACATTCTCTGTAAAACATTTCAGACTAAGACACTTATTGAGAGAAATGGTCAATCACCACTTACCATGTGAATTCTAAAAGTATGTCAAAACGTATTTTTTCAAAATATGACTTGGAAGGTCAGGAGATAGTTTGGCAGGCTATGAATTTATGCTTTGCATGCAGAAGACTCAGATTCAGATTCTGGGAACTGCACAACCATCAAGAACCACAGATTTTTCAGGAATGACCTTGAGATCGGAGCTGATGTAGCCCCTTAGTGATTTTCATGTGGCCCAAAATCCCCCCAAATAATGATAGCAAAAATTAAAAATACATGTTAGAAAATAAATTATCTTGTGCTTGAATTTCATAATACAAAAATCCCTTTTTAGCTTCCTATTTATTCATTTAATATCTTGGAAAAAATGTTTTGTGAACAAGAAAGAATTCTCTGACATAAGTTTTGCTCAGTGACTTTTGATTCATTTATTTAGTAAACATGTTGCTTTTATGTTTTATGTAATAGGACATACTTAGAACAAACAAACAATAAAACTTCATTTTAGGGGCTATAGAGATAGTAAAGCCAGTAAGGTGCTTGCCTTGCATAAGACTGACAAACTTTTGGTTTCTGGCACACCAAATGGTCCTCTGCGGCAACCAGGACTGCTGCTTGATCCTGAGAGCCAAAGAAATCCCTGAGCACAGCTACTGGGCCCGTAACCACCACCAAAAATATAATTTTTTTAATTATCTATTAAATATTCACAGTTATTTATAAAGTTAGAACCTAATTATTACTAGGATTAGCTACTAACAAATGACTCAATGAAAGGTCATTTTGCAAAATCAAACTTATGTATTATAGAAACAAAATATATACTTCAAAAGTGACTGAAAAAAGTGAGAGAGAAAAAACAGTTCTTCCAAAGTGATGGCTTAGGGTTAAATTTTTATTGGCTGTATCCTAGAGAATTTTAAAGTGCTATATTTCAGAAAAAGAGACAGAACCGAGGATGATGTGCTCTAGAAAATGGTGATGACTCATAAAGTGACTGCCGGAGTGTCTAGATGGTGATGTCTACAATTCACATAAGAAGTTTAAGAAAATTGCTTCATAAAATATGAATAGAAGTAAAGGCTTTAACTTTACATTAATATCTTACTTTCACAGTTCTATATTATATGCTGTCAGGTAATGTATCATTTATATTTGGTATCAGAAATATAGCTTTACTTGTTTTTCATTAAGAACAGATAAAAATATTTTTGTTGCCTTTTCTTATGTGGAATATAAAGATTTGATTTTTAGGACAATACCTTAAATTCTGGATGCATGCAATGCTCATTTTATGGCTCTGTAACTTTGTACTCGTTTTTTATTAGTCTTTTCTCCTAAAGATGTCACTAATATCTTGATGAACAAACCATAGACATAAGAAAAGACTGTGATCAATGATATTATCACTAGCCTTGAACAGATTTTAGCTCAGAATATATAGCTAAAAACAATACTAAATGAGATCTTTAAATTACTGTATTTCATCCATTTTGTGTGTGACACGCAAGAGGTAAACACTTTTTTTTCCCCCTAGTGGAATACATTATAGTAATGAAGACTGAATAAATGAAGATCATGCTGTGGTGGCATGGAGGAAATTTAAATCAAATCCAGATATGCCTTATGGTTAATGCCACAGTGGTTCGACAGTCTCTGAAAAACAAAACACTGGTTAGCTAGATTGTTTCCATCTTTAGGTAGGGGTGGCTACTTAATGATTCAAATTACCATGAATTTAAGGAAGATGAGCATAAATGTCCTATTGTACCTTCATAGTGACTAATCAATGATGTTTATTAATTTTTAGATACAAATTTCTTGTTGCCTGGGCAACATCCCCCATCAAATACTGCTTACAACTAGAAATTACCATTAAGTACTGAGCCTCATTAAATGACTACTCACCCTCCACAGAGACCTCACAAGATCAGAAAGTGTTTATCCCCCAGATAGTCAGAATACAAAGGTGTTTATGTAAAAATCTTCATTAAAGCATCAACTACTCCTGTGCAGTTTAGCATGCCAACTTGATAAACTGTTCACACTGAAACTCTGAGCCAGCCTTTGATTAGAGGCAAGTATCCTGTGTCAGTTCTATTAAGACTCACAATAGTCTAGTTCATTCTGAGAAACAAATAGTCCCATTCTCTTTCTATGGTAGAGAAAAGCCAAAAGAAAGAACTTTGCTGAGTCACTAAATGAAATCTTGATAACTGTTTGGAAAAAAATCTAATTATTCTTTCCTAAAACTTTTCTGTATCACTAATGCCCCATTCTTTTTGTTCAGATACTCGTGTACCCACAATACATTAAAGAAAAAATCAAGTTTGCTTTGATATTTAAAAATGTATACAAATATCTTCTTCCTTTTGCAATCTTGATACCAGGTATTTGTCTCTCATGATGTAATCACACAATGACATCATTGAACTCCCAACACTTCATTGTCAATTTCTACATATACCTAATTAAAAGATGGTCAATTGTATGTACACGTTTAATAACTTCTTATTTAGGCCTTTCTAAGCTGTAATTTGGCAATCAAGAAAACTTTCCAGATGTTTTACACTGTTTCTTTTGGTATTTTTATGCTTGACCTAATAGTTGATTTAAAAAAAAAAACCTGCATTTGATGTACTTATGATGTGTGAACTGTTGATAATATTATCCTATTGCTTTTCCTATTGGTTTTCCTATCGCTGCTGGTGCTTCACTTATTCTTTGTTGTTCTTGAAAAAATACTATGTTTCCTGTAGCTTTCGTATATATTCCTTTATTTGAATCCTTTGGTATTATTTACCGTGTGGAAGTCTTAGTCTTAAGGTTTTTGGTATTTTAGGAATGCTACCCTTACTAAATTAAGTAAATGTGCGGTCAAGTGACTAATGGTAGGGAACTGGGCAAATTCTTGGTAGGATACTAGGGAAATGATTCATAGTCTTCTCTAAAATATATTTTTATGCTTTTTATGCCTTTGCCACCGGCTGCTTCGTTTCTGTGTAATACAATATAATATAATTTTATCCTTCTCCCAAAATACAGAAAACACATACCTTTTCCTTAGGAAGATTCAAGAATTTCATTCAGCTGAAAATCTAGGATCTGCCAGTTATTCAACATATAACCCAAATAAAATTACCTTTACTGTCTTCAAACCTTAAACACTCAATATACAATGTTGGAATATAATCAAAATGTTCCCTTTAATTAGAGGATGGGGGGGAAGAAATATATGAATTATACAAACTTTACTGTCTTGAAGTAATGCTGCAGTTTTCAGAGAATGGAAAGGGAAATGTCATGTATGCCATCATTTTCAAACAATTTCCAAAATATAGTATTACTGCATCAGCTGTATTCATATATGTAGCTTCACAAAATGTGATTATTGCATAATTAAAATGAAAAATTCTTCCTTTCACGAGCTTTTAAAGAGTGAATATTCATTTTGATAAAATTTCTATTTACAGATATTGATAAAATAGCTGTTTCTTATGATTTGATATTAAGATTAGATTTTTAAAAGTCATTGAAGTACTGAAATGCACCTATGAAACTATATTTTATCTCTCTCTCCCTTTTTTTTTGCTTTTTGGGTCACACCAGGGGATGCTCAGGGGCTACTCCTGGCTTTGCACCCGGGAATCAGTCCTGGTGCTCTGGGGACCATATGGGATGCTGGGAATTGAACCAGGGTAGGCTGTGTACGAGGCAAACATCTTATCCACTGTGCTATCACTCCAGCTCCTATATCTTTTTTCTTCTTCTTTTTTTTTAATTCCAAGTTATGCAAGAAGCTTCCTTCCTCGTGATAGCCCTATCACGATGCTACATGTTGATGGCATACATGACATTTTCTTGTTCTTACTCAATTCTCTGTATAGAAATATATCCTGAAAATATATCCTTTAGAGTATAGTATCCACAAGTACAGTTATTAATTTATTTGTGACGTGCATTCAGGTGAATCTGAACCTAAAAGTTTGAGAATGATGATTGAAATTTATCTGTTAAATAACATTTTGTAAAATATTAATATTTGAAAGATAGGTAAATTTGTAGGTGATATTGTTACCTGAATACTTAATGTTATTTTAATATTTAAAAGATTAAAAGTAGATATACTGTCTGGAGAATTAAAATATAAAATTGCTATTTCATAAGTAATTATACAATTGGGAGCAGTAACACCATTTTATGATCTGTCATATAAATGCTAATCTAATAGTTTTGATACTGATGCATGAATAGTAAGATAAGAAACGCAATTGAAATTAATTTGTACAACAGAAGCAGCATAGGTCATGAATTTCTTTCATTCAAATAGATAAATAAGAATTATGTAGTATTTTATTGCATTTAGAATATTTGAACATCAGCAAGTATTTGCTAAGCTTTTTAAAAATGCAAATAATATTTATAGTTCTGTTTAAAATATGTCAGTGAAAATTATTAAACTTAAATGCCTTTGGAGAAAGCTGATCCTAATTTTCCATAGAATCTTCTTGGGAGTTAGGCAGGGCTAACAGAGATCAGGGTATTTTTGTATACTTATTTTGTGTTCATTTCTTTCATTATAATAATGCTAAATGATTGATACCATTCATATTTCCTAAGTCAACTTGATTTTGAAACTACATTTTTTAAAAGAATAAGTTAAATTTTAGTGAATGTTGATCACATCATTTATATCCAAAAATTAAATGAGAGGCATTTAATTTGGGGTCAGACATATCAATGCAATGTGGAAATGTTGATTTAGTTAATATGTAGTCATGTGTGTTTGAAACTTGATTTTTTTCTGAAAAAAGTATCTCCAACAGTAAAACGCTGTGTAATCCATATTATGTATTATATTTTTCAAAAAATATACTTTACTTAAAATATACAATTATGGAAAATATTTTATACATTTTTTTATTCAGCACAGTGAACTCCTTGTTGACAACAGTTTTAAGCAAAATAATACAGCTTACAAAGTGTATAAAATGTTAATCAAATGAATGCAAAAAATAAATAGAACTTATAATGTAAAACTAAAGATTTTAAGTATTCTTTCTTCAACGTGCCACTATTATTTATCTTCTGGTTAAGAAATAAATATGGGGGCTGGAGAGATAGCACAGCGGGTAGGGCGTTTGCCTTGCACGCGGCTGACCCAGGTTTGATCCCCAGCATCCCATATGGTCCCCTGAGCACCTCCAGGACTAACTCCTGAGTACAGAGTCAGGACTAACCCCTGTGAATCGCCAGGTGTGACCCCCCCCCAAAAAAAAGCCAAAAAAAAAAGAAAGAAATATGACAGGCTGCAACAATAATACAGCTGGCAAGATAGTTGCCTTTCATGTGATTGACCAGGTCCTATTTCCACACACTCTTCCAAGCTCTGCCAAGAGTGATCTTTGACTACAGTGCCAGGAGTATACAGTGCTCAGTCACTGAGCACTGTGAAGTGTAGCCTATAACCCAATATGTGTATTATACATATATAAACTATTTAAGCCTTTAATAAAATTAGATACATATTTATAAATTAGTATACTTTTCAAAAAACACAGTTTTTCACATCTAAAATATTTTCTCTTAAATATTATGAATAGTTTTATTTTCAGTTGTGAATAGACTATAGTTGTGTAAATGACATAACAATTAAAATGTTAATTAACTATAGTATTGGGCTTATTTCAAAAATAATATTACTCATTGACATATTATTTTAAACTATAAATTTCAATGTATGCTTTATAATATTTTAATTATTAAAATATGTATAGTTTTAGAAATTCATACTTGGGGGAAATGTGTTTCATTAGTAATATCATTTTGTGGAATTTTAACTGCATAATTTTTATAAATCATAACCAGTGAAAAAAAGAGAGTCCTTATAAAATTAAGTTTTCTCCTTCAAATATGAAGTCTATATTTTGACTTCATAGGTATTATATCCCGCATGGCAGAGCCTGGCAAGCTCCCTGTGGTGTATTTGATATGCCAAAAACAGTAACAATTCTCACAATGGAGACATTACTGGTGCCTGTTCAAGAAAATAGATGAACAATGGGACGATAGTGATACAGTGCCACAGTGCAGGTATTATATGAATCGTAAATTTCATAAATAAAATTTTATAATCAGTGAATATCAATTGAGATTCGTATAGAGATGTACTTTATTTCAAAGTGTTCGAAAACATTTTATTAGGGAAAGTAGCATTGATAGACAGATACATTGAAAATATTAAGCCACAATTAAAAAATAGTTCTAACAGAGTAAATAAATATATTGCATACAAAATAAATTTCATATATCTTATTAATTTGTAAAAATTCATGTCATTAAGGGGCTGGAGCGATAGCACAGCAGGTAGGGCATTTGCCTTGCACGCAGCCGACCTGGGTTTGATCCCCAGAATCCCATATGGTCCCCTGAGCACTGCCAGGAAGAATTCCTGAGTGCAGAGCCAGGAGTAACCCCTGCGCATTGCCGGGTGTGACCCAAAATGAAAAAAAAAAATAATGCATTAAAATGACCCTAACTATTACACTGAGCCAATGCAGTATCTATTAAAATTACCATGGCATTTTTCAAGACATACAATAAAAAGCAGTAGTACAATATTTGTGGAGTCCAAAATCTTCCCAAATCAAACCAGAAAAGAACACACAAATGAGAAAGAAAAAACACTTCTAATGTGGTTCTGGGAAAACTAATTTGTTATATGAAAAAAACAAGTAAGAAATTGGACTCTGGAGACAGAGTACAGGAGTTATGGCATTAGTCTTGCATATAGCCAAAACTGATTTAATCCCTTGTAGCGTATATGGTTCCCAGAGCACAGCAAGGAATGTAAACCCTCAGTACTGCCAGCTATGTCCTCAAAACTAAACATAAAATATCAGAGAATAAAATAAGAACATTCTCCCAAGATGCACAGAAATGAACTTGCAGTGCATTAAGTCTTTGGTGTTAAGCATGAGCCAATAAACAAGTGACAAAAATTACCCAATACACTCCTTTATATTGATCTCTGATATATAGTGCATATTTTGACTCCATTTATGAGGAAACCCAAAGCCGCAATAAATAAATAAATAGATAAACAAACAAACAGGACTTCAGTATTTTTAAGGTTGTCTACTGCTAAAGAAAGTGGAGAATATAAAGATTCCATTCATTAAAAAACAATACTGTCACGTCATACATTTGAAAAGAGGCTTATGTTCCAAAACTATAAAGCACACACAATATTGAACTACACAATAAAATTAGCCAGCATATCAGGCAGCAACAGAAAAAAAACATGTAGGAACGAAGACACAACAACAATAACAAAAGACTTGTGTGGGAAAATAGAACGCAATTATAAAACATGATGTTTAAAAGCAAATGCAATACCCAGTTTTGAACCTTGGTAACTATAGTCCCCAGAACACTACCAGATGTGAAGCTGGAGACCCCCAAGATTGCTGAACTGGCCCTAGGGATCCCCCACCTGCAGGAGTAAATCTGTGTGCCATGTGCTCTGGAATTGAAGTGTCTGCCCAGTTGGCTGAAGGAGGCAGTGCAGTGCCACTGGACACTGTTTTTCAGTGGCCACCACCACAAACACAAAGCAATTCAAAACTATAGTCAACCAATTTAAGTAATAGTTCTGTAATTTACAGGAATTTGAATTGCGTAGTAGCACTGCACCAGTAGCACTGTCCTTCCATTGTTCATCCATTTGCTCCAGTGGGCCCAGTAACATCTCTACTGTGAGATTTGTTGTACTGTTTTTGGCGTATGGAATACCTCATGGGTAGCTTGTCAGGCTTTACCCTGCGGGTGTGAAACTCTGGTAGCTTGCTGGGCTCTCCGAGAGGGGAGGAGGAATCGAACCCAGGTCTCTGTTGGCTGTGTGCAAGGCAAACGACCTACCCGCTGTGCTATCGCTCCAGCCCATTGCGTAGTAAACCTTTCAATGTTTACAAAAATAGACTAATAAAGGGTCTAATAAAGTCCTCCAGGACTAGCATGAGCTTTCAGGACTTGAGACTTGAATATAGTGGTTTAAGTAGATTTCACATCAACATAGAATAAGAAGTGACTTTTACTTGAGAAAGGGGAGGAAAACAGGAAATTTAATATAGAATTAAACTTCCCAGAGCAATGTCTTCAGGCCAGAACTTTTGTTGAGCATGAGTGCTTAGTTGTTGAGAAAATCCTCCTCTCTATCCAGCCTTCTCCAATTAAGCAACAGGAAATAATGCCATTGTCTATGCAGAAAAAAAACAAAACCAAAAAAACCCTGGTTCTTGTTGCAGCCTGCTTGTGTGGGCATAGAGTGGTAACTCTTCTAAACTTTCATGGGAAAGCAAATGCCCTTTCTTCGGAGATGTTGGGAGATCTGGTATTTTTAGGTATGTGTGATGTTGCAGTCTTCCCTCTACAAAGGATAATGTCTGAACCTCTCAGAAAGAAAAATAAAACTTGTCTTCATTAATTCTGTTGGAAAAAGAGGCCTCAGGACTCTTTCTTCTGAAAATTGATGCTAAACTTCAAATTTTAATTATAAGATATTTTGCTGCTTAAGTGAAAATGTTTGCTTAAAGAATCATTCTTTTAGCAACATATAAAAACGTAGTATTTATACACAGTAGGCATTCAGTAAATGTTTGTAGAATGAGGGTCTATATCCTATTTTGAGGGTGGAAGAGAGAATCTGAGAGGATTTTGACTAGCAACCAGAAGTTACTGCTTCCTACACAATAATCTTCTATTTTAAGAACTTCAGTAAAAGGTTAATTAAATACTGTCAATGAAAAGTGAAAAAAAATGTTTCTCCTGTATCAAAATGAACCAAAGGCTGATTATGTATTTTTACTTTTTTTTAAGCACTAGAAAACATATTATATATTGATTTCTTATGCTCCTGGTAAAATAAAATAGGTTAAATTAAAGGAGGAGATGATGATAAAATCATGCAAAAATAGGATGCAATTTCTATGTGACTTGAACCCTATCACTGTACTATATTTCCTTTTGTTCATATATTTCTGAAGTGAATATAAAATAAAGAAGCCAGCTCACATATGAAAAGAATTGTGTACCTACCTACAAGTTTCTTCTGTCTCCAGTAAGCCACAAAACTTATATTGAACATCAACTAGTATGGAATAATAAGTTACAAAATTGATATGACAATAAAAAGTAGAAATAATTCAAGATCAAAACACAAATACTATTACTTAAATCCATTATTTGCAATTCAGAATTAAAGTTATCTCACTTGTTAGGAAAATGCTTCATCCTTAACCTTAAATTAAAACTTGAAGTAACAGCTTCATGTGGAAATTATAAAGGATGCTAATTGAGAATTTATAATGACTGGACTTTAATTACCTAATACATTTTTAAAAACAAATCCAATTTGAATAGCAAATAATGAGCGCTTTTATTCAAGGTATATCACCATATCATCTGGCATTTGATTATGATAACTATTAGCTCATTATTTATCTTGGCTTCAAATTTAATTGGGCATTATGTGCCTTTTAATTGCTAAATCTGTCCACCCAAAATTGCACAGAAACATATCAAAATCCTTAGGACCCAGCTATGAAAATATCAGCAAACTGAAAGAAGAAGGTTTCATGAATTTATTTTGGGGCAATCTCCAGTGAATCACATTGCATGGTTGGCACTTCTGTTGTCTGCAAAAGCATGACCCACTTAAGCAAAGAGGGCTAAGCCATGAAATTCCATGGGTTAATAGTATATTTGTGTATTTCTCTCTTGATACGATAATTAATAAAATAAAAGTAGCAAGGTTACAGATATAATTAGAGGATCTGAACACTTATATTCATCTATGGATTTTCATACTTCTAATTTGTTTGGGGATGTGAGTACTTTACTTTGAATTTTATTTGCATTTTAAAATAGTGACAAGTCTTTTTTCCAAATGAAATTCTCGTGTTCCTCATTTTCCCAATGAGGAATCTCAGAGAGAAATATTTGATACAGCTCTCAGATATCTAAAGTTTTCTAGTAGCCTAAAAACACAAAGTGTTGATTATAAAAAATTTTAATTCTTTTTAATCTAGCTCTGTTATGAGATTACTCTCCTTACATTCTTACAAAACTAAATTTTCTTATTAATGGATTCAAAAGAAAACAATCTCACAATATTCATTTTCTTTTTAGCTATATATTCATTTAAAACCTTCTATATACATATTTATACGTGTTTGCAGATGTGTACACATATTGATATTTATAAGTTTGTATATGTCAAGAAGTAGGACATTCTATCATGTAGCAGAAAGACTTCATATTTTAATGGCAGAATGTAAAATAAGAACATCATTTTTAAACAGTCTTCACTTCACTGCAATATTTGAACAAACTTTATCTTTATGTACATACCTGCCTTTTATTGTAAATCACTCATAAAATTCAAAAAACACAATTAAGTGTTGGGATAACACTCTTATAGAACAGTTTGCATTTGTGCAAACAATGATTAACTCATAGAAGAACTGTGAGAATTCAGATGCCTTGAAAAGCAAAAAGAGATCCTATTCTTGGGAGTTGGAAGCCTTTTTTTCTAACTAAGCCAACAAGTCTTGTCAAGAAGAGAGTCTGAAAAAAGAGGGACTTATTTCCAATATTTAAAAGCATTTTCAAATCCTAATTGTCTTGGAACGTAAATGCACTCAGAAAAAATAAAATTGAATTGACAGAAACATTTCTTAAACCAGCAAGTCAGATCAGGGAAATCACAATATATATATATATATACATTTTTTATTTAAAAATGGTTCTTCACTAAATAAAGGGTGTTGGGAGGATCCGCCCATGATGGGAGAGCATGCTGAGGGTAGACTGTTGACCAAGCATGATTGCCACTCAATGCCTCTTTTGCTGACCATGGCACTCAAAAGGAGAGAGAGGGAAATGCCCTGCCACAGAGGCAGGGTGGGATAGGAGCTGGGAGGGGAGAGGATGCTGGGATCCGAGGTGGTGGGAAATGCGCACTGGTGGAGGGATGGGTGTTTGATCATTGTATAATCGAAACCCAAGCACAAAAATGTGTAAGTCTACAACTGTACCTCATGGTGCCTCACTATTAAAAAATAAATAAATAAATAAATAAAAAATAAAAAAATAAAAATGGTTCTTCCTAAATTTTTGAAACATGAGAAATTAGTTCAATATTAATTATTTTACATTTACTACTTCACTGATCTTCACTGATTACCTAACAAGGAACATCAGTTTCAATGTTAATAACCGATATTCTTTTTATTAGACCTTAGTCTTGGCTACTAAAATTGATCCCAAGGTAATTAAAATTCTTTAGTATTAATGCCAGGAATTCAGGATTTTTGTTTTGTTTTTGATGCAGTGCTTCAGAGCAATTTGTGGTGTTTTTTTTCATGCTTCTGAAAATGTTTAAATGCTAATGTGAAAATTATATAAAAGATAAACTGTGTGCACCTACTGTTGTGCCTAAGGATATAGATAACGATCCAGTTTTTGATAATGATCAACCAACCAGTGCAATAGAGAAACAAGCTAAGGTGTAGCTCTGTTCCCACTGTGGCATCTGTCTGTATCTAGAAGATAGCTCTTGTGAGGCAGTCTTCTAATGGATGGACATTTTGACCAGCCAAGAGCTACTTATTTATTTTACCTCTTCAAGCCTATTGGTGATACTAACTTTTAATGTTTTATTTTTTTATTTCATTTATGTTTTTATTTACTTTTGCTTTTTGGGTCACACCTGACTATGCTCAGGAGTTACTCCTGGCTCTGTAATTCAGGATATACTCTGGGTGAGGCTGAGGGGACTATATGGAATGCTAGGAATCGAACCCAGGTTGGCCTCCTGCAAGACAAATGTCCTCCCCGCAGTACTATTGCTCTGGCTTCATGAGAGACATAGAGGATGAGATTGTTTGCTTAGCAGCGGGAGATTCTTAGTATCAACCGGCCCTCTGACCACTGCTAACAGTAATCTCTGAGCACAGAGCAGAACATAGCCCCCAAATAGCCCCTGAATAGCACCAGGAGCTCCAAATCCTATCACCACCCCACAAAAACAAATAGTACTCACAATAATAATCACTACTAGTATTTAGATAGCATTTAACCATGAGCTAAGTATAGTTCTAGCATTTCATATCTATTAACTTAATGGATTCTGAGAATATGTAGGTGGAATAGATATTGTTACCTACTATATTTTTGAACTTTTAATTTTATATTTTTATTATTTTATTAAATAAATTTGTTCATGATGATTTATTGCACTTAATATTCTAACACCAATTACACCACCTTTACACCTTCCCACCACAGTTATTTCCAATTTTCCTAACCACCACCCAAGCTACCCAAATAGCAGGCCCCAGATAATTTATTTTATATTGCTTATAAGGAATAATTCGCTAAAAAAATGATCAAAAATGATTTTGTTAAAAAGAAGTGTGTGTGAAGATTGTTGTATCTCACCTTGGAGCAACTAAAATCTTGTATAAGAGATTACTAACATCTTCTTACAGGTTAAACCTTGTATGCTAATATATATATATATATATATATATATATTTTTAATTTAGATTGGTATCCTTCTACTTTGCATTCCATCCAATGTGGTGTGCTACTCCTGGTGTATCAGTGGTGTAGTGTATCGGATATAACTCCAGGAGTTCTAAAATTTTCAATGGGGTGACAGAGCTGAAGTTAAATTTTTAACTGGATGGTGAATTTGTGGTCTGACAGCATCTCTACAGTTAGTTGATCTCCTTCGAGATTTATTTATGCATCTTTGGATCATGCTGGTTAATGAGCTTATATAGTGCCAGAGACAGTTCATGGGCATGACTGCCAGACTCCCGAAGATTACAGGTGGGGGTGGGGTTGTTCGTTTCTGACTCCATGAGATCCTGAAAATTTTGGTCACAAAACCCGCATACCTGAGATTTTCAATGATTTTTGTTCCTGGATGAGCCTTGTCCCAAGCATTTGGCGTCTGGCCTTGAGCAAGGTGGTGATTGGATTATGGAAGTTTTTAGCTGTCATTGCTGGGGTTCTGTTTGGGCAGGTAGTGGACTAACCCATCCCCCTCTCTGGAAAGTGGGGGGGGGGGGGGGGGCTCAGGTGAGACTCAATCCGGCACAAAGGCTGAAGGCATCTCTTCGACTTCAAATTTTTTCAACAGCAGTATTCTTAACTACACTTAGTTAATATCTATTGTCCTATGTTTTACTGTTATAAATATGCTCCTTTAAAAATGTATCCAGGGGCGGGAGCAATAGCACAGAGGGTAGGGCGTTTGCCTTGCATGCAGCCTACCCAGGTTCGATCCCTGGCATCCTATATGTTCCCCCAAGCACCGACAGGAGTAATTCCTGAGTGCAGAGCCAGAAATTAACTCTTGAGCGTCTCTGGGTGTGACCCAAAAAGCAAAAAAAACAATAAATAAATAAATAAAAGTATCCAATTACCACTATTTTGTGTTTGCATTTTGGGACCCATACCTGGCAGTGCTCAGGGATTCAGGGGTTACTCCTCACTTTGTTCTCAGGGCTCTTTCCTGGTTGGTCACAAAGGACCATGAGGAGGCTCTTTCCTGATTGGTCACAGAGGACCAGGGGTCAAACACAGGTTAAACACCCCCCCCAAAAGAAAGAAATGAAAAAAAAGAAAAAATAATACTTCAGGGTGACCACATGATGAGCAATTACATGAGTACATGCACAGCAGGTATAGTATCTACTGTAATATCTCTCTAGACTCTCAAATATTCCTTTTTCTCATCTTGCAGACACTATGATTGATTTGTAAATTTAAATAAATGGCATGTATTGTACTTATATATGTTATATATTGTATTATATAACTGATTAAAATAAAATCTAACATATCACTAATACGTTATATGATATCATATTGTAGCAATAATGCAGCAGGTAGGGCATTTAACTTGCATAAAGGCACCCTGGGTTCAGTGCCTCACATCCCATGTGGTTCCCCAAGCAACACCAGGTGTAATTTCTGAGTGCAAAGCCGTGAGTAACGCCAGAGAACTATAAGCTGTGTTCCATAACAAAACAATAAAAAATATGGTAACCTCTAAATGGTAGTTTAGATTGAAAAAAAATTATGTCAAGAACCTAAGTATGGTTCTTGACAATCCATACTTTGCTCTACTTTCAGCACCACCCTGGGATACTGGCAGTGAAAAAGTATAGTTGGGCAACTTCTAATAATAATGGGTTTCTGCTACAACACACTGTAGAACACTGTCCTCCCATTGTTCATCAGTTTGCTGGAGCAGGCCCAGTAACGTCTCCATTGTAAGACTTTGTTGTTACTGTGTTTGGCATATCAAATTCATCACAGATAGCTTGCCAGACTTTGCCGTGCGGGCAAGATACTCTTGGTAGCTTGCTGGGCTCTCCGAGAGGGGCAGAGGAATTAAACTCGGGTCAGCCATGTTGGCTGCGTGCAAGGCAAACGCACTACCTGCTGTGCTATCGCTGTTAAAAATTAAAAATTTCCTATCCAGTCATACCACTTACAGGACTTAATCTGATAGAAATAAAGCCACTAATTGACAAGGATAATTGCACCCTTATTATAATAACAACATTCATCACATTAGCCAAAACATGGAACGAAAGGGATGTTTGCTGATGAATAGAGGAAAAGATTGCAACATACATACTCAATGGAATATTTTTCTAACATTCTAAAGATGAAACAATATGATCAAAAAGGTAGCTCAAGTGGTAAGAGCACACACATCCCACATGTATCCCCAAGGTTCTTGACAATCCATACTTTGCTCTACTTTCAGCACCTCCTATTATAGCTCTCATGGCACTCTCGGTCAAAGCACCAAACTAGGAGATTTGGGAGGAGGGGAGCAATATTACAGATAGTGGGATGTTTTCCTTGCACACAGCTTACCTGGGTTTGATCCTTGGCATCCTATATGGTCCCCAGAGTCTACAAGGAGTTATCTCTGAGTACAGAGCCAGGGGTAATCTCTGAATACCACTGGGTGTGGCTCTCACAAAATAAACAAACAAAACTATCAGCTTTGCACTGCTAGGCTAAGCATCTCTCAGAAAGGTCTTGTTCTTCTCCACCCCAGATCCATTGCAGGTATTATCTATTAAAATAAAAGGTTAGATAAAATTATGCCTTTTGGGAGAAAATGGATTAAACTTTTGTGATTATACTAATTTAGGTAAGTGTGGAAATGAAATATAATTATCAGATGGTGTCATACATATTTGGAATATCATGTGTGAATATAAATAAATTAAAAACCTACAAAACCTAATAAAATTGACTGTTGAAAATAATTTCATTGAAAATTTCATTGAAAATAACAGTTCTTATCAGAGGTAAATGACAATGTGTGGAAGGATTATGTAGAGGGCTCTTGGTGGTGAAATGAGCTTGAATTCTGGAGAGAGTTGTATGAATCTTATTTAATATATAAACATAGGGGTTATATTCTTCAAATTCTAAACTGGAGAATAATGAAATTCAGTAAAAGCCATGATTGAATTATGGAGCTCCCTAATAAAATATCCAAAGAGTATTTGCTAGAAGGAAAAATTCCATGCAGTAGCAGTGTCAAATAAAGCAAACCCCATACAAAGCTGAGGAAACAGAAGAGGAGCAAAGTGTTAGCAAAATCCTAGAGATTGAGATCTGCTACAAGGTATCAGTGGGCAAGAAAACCAACAGGGACTTGTGATTATCTTTACTTAACAGGACTAAAAAAATGCCCCAGACTGTCTGTCCTATAAATTCCATGTCTCTGAAACCAGAAATAAGAAAACAGCAAGGTCAGTGAAAAAAGATATGTTCATTTGGGAATAGCAGAGATCTGTAATTTGTGGAGTAGTAGTTCAGGTTTGAAATCCAATATGTCAAACTGAAAATATTCTGCGCAGTGGAAAAAAAAGTAGCTGTCATTAAAACATAAAACAATGTATTGAAGGGGAAAAGTATTCACCTGGCATATATATAAAATAGGACAAATATCCATGTATATAAGGAATTCACAATACTCAACAACAATTGCTCTAAGAAAGGGGAGAGAAGCCAACAGACACATCTCCAAAGATGATAGAGTGATGGCCAGACAAACATGAAAAACACTATTATCAATAGTTATCAGACACAATGGAAACTATAGTGAAATATAACCTCTCACTGATCAGAACTGCCTATATTAAATATCAGAGATAATGATATTAACAAGGGTATGGGTAAAAGAGCTCTCTTACACTGGGTGGGAACATCCTATGAACAGATAGGGCCAAGTCCCTATGTAAAACAGCTCAAATATTAAATAATTCCAGTGATGTCAACTTTTCACAGTGTTATTAAACTTTTAAACTTTTTTCTGTTTTTTTTAATTATTTCAGAGATCTTTCACATAATAACCAAGTAGCATCGAGGAAAACCGATTTTTCTTTTCCAATATAAGAAAATCAGTAATAACTAACACAGAAAGTTTGAAGTATTTAAATACTTTGAAATAAATGTCATTCTAAAATAGTTGACCAGTTAAAACTCTTTTTCAATAATCAACAGAACTGACTTTGACATCTTTATGGGCCAATTTCATATGGAGTTCATCCAAATCTTAAAGAGAAATGATTTGTTATTTCAAACTCTGTGGTAAGTCTACATCAGAAATGTTCTGTCAAAAATGTATATATGGCTCTAGATCTTTAGTTGTATGAACTTAGAATTAAATCCTTGAGTTTATTTTAGCTTTGAGAAAATTTACTACTTAAATAATATAATCATAAAAGAAGATTAGTATTTTTTTATACTCTTCATACTTTTATTGTTTGAAAACTGTGGGTTCACAAAATGCAGGTGCTGTGACTAAATGTGTCCAGTGAGAGCTGGTTCTAATCCTTCCCAAGCCTCCTCAGCAGAGAGACAGAGAGATAGGGACCACAGACTGAGGGTGAAAGTCCCCCCTTTGATGCAGAGGTATAGCACCTAGATGTGATTTATTATTTAGCACTGTAACACTGTCCTGTTGTTCATCAGTTTGCTCTGACGGGCACCAGTAACATCTCCACTGTGAGACTTGTCGTTACTATTTTTGGCATATTGAATACCCCATAGGGAGCTTGCCAGGCTCTGCCGGTTGGGTGGGATACTACATTGCTTTCGTCTTTTCCTCTAGCTGTATATGTTATCAATACTTGCAGTTGTTTGGATAAACGCAGTAAGAGACAAAGATTCCAACCCTTAGTTCCCTGGTCTCTGAGAGCAAGCAAGTTTTTTTACCATAAATCCTAAACCAAATTTCCTCAGGCCAGTTCAGCTTGTCCTTCCCCATGGGGGTACTATCTCTTGAGTCATAACAGCTTGCATCAAGATCATGCATTTTGTACATTCTAGACTGCCCCGTTTCAATGCTGGGGTAGCTGTGCCTCTCACCTCAGTTCGATCCCAGTCCCACTGTAGAACCTCCTTTTTGTGGTGTTAAGAACAATAGCAACTGACACCTAGTCACATAATTAGGACCAATGCCCATTTCAGAGTTAATCAACTCCCAAATTTTAGGAGTACAGCATTAATTGTCTTTCTATGTTTAACCAACGAACATTGCTCTATAGTAAAATATAAAAAAGCTACAGGGGAAATAGAAGCAGGTCCAAATATACAGCACTTCAAATACAAAGCAGTATAAATGCAAAGTTCAAAATTACCAGAAAGTTTTGGCTTATAAATAATCAAGACTGACTTGGGGAACTGGGACAATAAGAGGTAAATGTCAAAGGAAAGGTTTAAAGATAAACTAAAATAGAAATGCTAGCAAGGGCACGATAATTTTCTCTGGGAGGAGGAAAAGGGGCAATCCTCCCATGAAGACTAAAACACTTAGGGTTAATATCCAATATCAAACAAATAACTGGAAGTATAACTATTATAAATCATGCATACAAAAACTTTTGTTCCATTATACCTAACAGATAAACTTTAAACTACATTTCTGTTTTGCTCACCTGAAAATCTCAGCCTATTGACTCATTTAGTGGTTTTATATTGATAGGGTGGTGAGAAACAGTCACTTATACTAGTTTGAATAGAAAATGCTTTATTTAATTGTAGTGATATGCTTTTTTCTCTCTCTCCTAAAGAACGTCTTTTAAACTATCACTAAGAGGCAATGATAATGTAAAATTACTATCATATTACTAGGTTCTAGTGGGGTCTAGGTTCTAGTGGGGTCTACCAACTTATTCCTCTAACATTTTATTTTCAGTAACCCACTTAAAATGTCCTTTTTTCTTAATAATTAACCATTATTCTCCATTAAAAATGTATGAAGCGGACACTCCAAACACTATAAAGCATCATTCAAGAACTACAAATTTGAAAAAATGCTGGCAAACTGATATATATCAATATATTATCTAATTTTATACAACTATATGGTTATATGCCTATAAACATATGGCTGTTTATTAAGACAGGTGTAGTATTGATATTTTCAAAAGATGGAAAGTTTAAACAAATAATAACCATTTAAAAATAAACTATTAAATATTTAAATAGCCCCCTTGTTCTTCATGAAAGAATACAACTTACTTTAATAAAATACATTTTAATAAATGATTATTAATTTACTAAATGGCAAAGAAAATTTTAGGTTAAAATTTCTGGAATAATTTTCTAAAATATCCCTTTTAGTTAAACTGAAAAGCTGCTATAATGATTGAATAGTTATTTCATTTATCATCTTTAGAAAATTGCATTTTACAATGTAATATTTATAGTCATCAGATAATTTAATAATGGCAGAAAACTGAGGATTATAGTGAAAGGTAACTCTCAAGTCAAATTATGTCATACAAAGTGGGCCACTGTATTTTAGAGTAGCAGTCTTCTTAATAAAATATACCAATTTACTAAAAAGTGCTCTCAATAACATTTGACCACTAACACTATAAATTTGTTTCTTTTAAGAGTTGTAAAGCATAATGCTCTTTATAAAAAAATTGTCATTCTAGATAGGGCAAGTGACAATAATATTAGTATTAGAAGAGTAACAGAGGACAGAAAACTTCTCCTACACAAGGCTAACTTGGGTTCCTTCCTGCACTCTCTATGGTTCTTAAGGCCCAAAGGCGAGTGATCCCTGAGAATAGAGTCAGAAGTAAGCCCAAGCATCCTGGAAATGAAACAAAAGAAAAGCTAATATTTACTTGGAAATACAATTAAAAATTCAAGTATATAAGGAGACTCTTTTAAATGGGTAAATGTGGCATAATTCTGTACTGTTTGCCCTTGTAGTTAGTCCTTTTTTTCAATAAAATAATGTAGGTGATTTCTAGAAGAGATTCAATATTCTAATCTAACATATTCGTCCTGATTTACATGTGTATTGTACAGGTTATTAGAAATAAATAATATGTTATATTTCATATTTTTTCTCTTAAAATATACTTTAAAAATGCATTCTGCTAGTTTGATTATAGTTGCATTAATTGGTGGCTTAAGCAAATGGGCCTTTTAAACAGTAAGAGGAAAAGCAGAAAGCCATGGGCTGTTGATTAAGAATCTGAAAGTTCAAGGAGATTGAGTTCTTCTGAGTTTATGTAATAACCAAATTAGAAACAAGTAAATGAAATATTAGAACATGTCACTTCTATGTTTTTTACTTATTCAGTAATGTTTGGTAAGAGAGTCTTGTCCAGAAGCCAGATAGGTTTTATGAGTGCTCTGACTGGAAATGGTATTTGTTACTTTCCACTTGGTAGCTTATTCAGGATAGATTGGCTGTGGGCTGTACAGACCTCCAAACCAAGGAGAAATGGGCATTGTAAGTTTAAGAGAACTTGTTCTCTTAGAAACTGAAAATGAAGATGAAATAAGACATTTTCATAATCATTAATGTGGTAATATGTTGTATAGTGATTTATAGTCTATTCTGAAAGTAGAATCTTGACTTTTCAAAAAAGTGTATGGTAAAATTATATGAGGGGTATTTATTTTTTTGTCTATTAAAATAAATAATAATAAATGAAAGAAATACTTTTTTGCATATGAATAAAATAAAGAGAATCTGTGGCTCCATATGTATAAATAAAAATTATGATAAGTGATTAAAGAAAATAAATCACACCATTAATGGAAAACAACATCCTCTATACCATAAAGGTTTATTTTCTAATGTTTCTGGTGCATTTCTTTCTGGGATTCAAATGGGGAGAAAGAATTGTTAATATAAAATCCATAAATCATTTTCTCCCCTTAGATGTAGCTCAAAATTCAGTGTTTATCAAAGTGGTTTGTTTAGTTGTATATAATTACATAGCTATATAGTATAAGAAAGGTGTAGGAATGAAAGAGTCATTGTGTTTAGCATAAAAGACTCCACTTTTAATATGTTCTTCTTTTTTTATTTTCTTTTGACTCCTTGGGTCACATCTGGTAATTCATAGACGTTACTCCTGGGTCTGAATTCAGGAATTACTTCTCTGGTCCTTTGGGACTATATGGGATGCAGGGGGTAGAACCTGTGTGTGCTGCATACAAAGCAAATGTTCTACCCCTGTACTATTGCTCAGGCCCCCCCCTTTTTTCCTTTCTTTTAAAACTTAAGGAACATGAACACAAGCAGAATTTAATTTTTTAGAGAAATCATAAGCCATAATCATATTTTCATTAAAAAATAGAGGATAATATGATAACAGTAAAATTAGTTCACACATTTAAAAGTCATGAAATTATTGACAATTAGAAATATGTTTTAAATTATTCTAGTTATATAAAAGAGTTAATATCAAAAGATTGAGGAATTATGTTTACGAATGAAATAAAAACTGTTCTTTTATCAATGAGAAAAAAGAAAGTAGACTGTCAAACATTAATAACATACTAATTTATTGACTTTTTGAAGACTGAAAAAATGTTAATTTTATCTAGTATAAAAAGTATTTTAACAATAATTTTGAGCATTAGTCTGAATGAATATTTTATAGGAAATTAGTCATAATTCAGAATGAAAGTAATTCAAGCCGTGCTAAATTTTATCACTTTCTGTTATAACAGAATGGTTTTCCTTGAGTTACTGCTTTAAGATACAGACATTTTACATATATAATTTAATTTGTTTTTTTATAAAAACTTTGTTGTATTAGTGATGGCATTTAAAAACGTAGATCTAGTTACAAGATTGAAAAATGAATTGTCAGGTAGTTAATAGATGCAAAAAATTCTGAAGTTCTGGGTCAATCTGAATTTTTCTTACCAATTCTTCTCTCATTTATTCTAAGTCAATACAAATTTAAAAAATTATCCAATCATTGTATTCATGAATATGAATATAGGTTTGGATAATGAATAGGAGAGAGAAAATTTCATCTTTCTTGTGCTCTTTCTGTAAGACATGAAAATTAACTATATTTACTGGAGAGTAAGATAAGAAAACTGTTCTTTTAGTATGCCATATCTTCTGTGGAGATAAAGCCTTTTTGTCTGAATATATATATATATATATATATATATATCAGTAAGCACTATCAAAATGTTTGGGAAGCTACAAAGGGTGAATGAAATTAGAGCTAGAGTTTATATCAGATATGCGCATAAAAATATTGCAGCAGATAGGGCTCTTGTCTTACATACTGCTTACCTGAGCTCTATCCTCAGTACCACATGTGATTCTCAAAGCATTACCAGAAGTGGTCCCTGAACAGAGCCAGGAGTGAGCCTTGAGCACTTGACGGATGCATCCATACTCTCCAAAAAAAAAAAAGAGAAATAAATAAAAAAGAAAGCTGAAAGTTAAAAAGACTTCAGTTCACGTTTGTACTCTATAGTCCAAAGATTGATCCTCTGCACTTCTTGTTCACCTGAATACTGTAGGGATGCACTGCAAGAAGTGAGATGAGAGCTTCTAGGGTTAGCCCCAAATGAAGTAGGTAAATAAGTAAAGTTTTAAAATTAGATATACATCAATTTATTATTATTGGTTTTAACTGTTTTTCAAATTAGAAAAGTGAATTAGAATAAAGCCTTGTTTTTTTAGTAAACTCTTTCTTTAAAATATATGAGAATATGAAGTAATTCAATTGATTTTTTAAGTGAATCACCTTGAGATACACAGTAACAAAATTGCTCATATTTTGATTTCAGTTATACAAAGTTCCAATACACATTCCTACACCAGTATACATTTCCCACCACCAATGTCCCCAGATTCCCACCCTGCCACACTCCTCACTTGTCCCTTGTTCCCCACCCTAACCGGTCAAATATTTCTCTATCTTTCTCACTCTCTCTTTACTTCTGGGCATTGTGATTTGCAACATAGATACTGAGAGGTTATCAATAGGTACTGAGAGGTTATCATGTATATTCCTTATTCTGATTCACAAATCACAAATCACAAATCATCCTGTTAATCGTCGATTGCCTCGAGCAGGCCCCAGTAATGTCTCCTTCATCCTAGCCCTGAGATTATATTCAAGGCTCTTTAGGAGAATGAGACCCATCATTGTTACTGGTATTTGGCATTTTGGGTACGCCACGGGGAGTTTGCCAGACTCTGCCGTGTGAGCAGGCTACATTCGGTAGCCTACCAGTTTGTCCAAAGTAGGAATGAGATAATAAGATGTCATAATAAGCATTCGCGGCCTCGTGGTTCCGGGAGCTGGTTTTTATAGTCTCTGAGTCTTGGCCATTGATGGGATTACACGGTGCCAGGGGACCAGTTGGTGGGTGTGACCCCCGTCTACTGGAATTTGGAGGATCTGGGTGGAGGATGTTCGGCCCAAATCCGAGTAGGCTTGGAGATCTCGGCCCCGGAACCCGCGTGACTTTGTCGCTCTGCCAGTACCTTCATGTGTGCTGAGAGTGGTCTCAGCATAATTATTCTGATTAATTAGAGAATTTTCTTGGGTTCAGTTAAACAAAAACAAAGGTATAAAACTGACTCCAAAATTGAAATTTGTCATATGAGTAGTCTAGAAAAGACTGGTAACTACTAGTTTGTTAAAAAAAAAATGTGATGGGGAAATTGAAAACTAATTACTTCTTTTTTTGTAAATTTTTATTAGTGAGACATCATGAGGTACATTTGTAGACTTTTGTAGACTTACAAATTTTTGTGTTCGGGTTTTGATTATACAATGGTCAAATACCCATCCCTCCACCAATGTCCATTTCCCACCGCCACTGATCCCAGTATCCCTCCTATCCTCCATCCCCCCATCCCACCACGCCTCTGCGGCAGGGCATTCCCTTTTGTTCTCTCTCTCTTATTGGGTGTTGTGGTTTGCAAAAGAGGCAATGGGCGACAATCATGTTTGGTCTATAGTCTACTTTCGGCATTCTTCTACCATCCTGGGAGGATCCTCCCAACACCATTTATTTGGTGCTCTCTTCTCTATCTGAGCTCCCTTTTCCACTAGCACGTGTGGCTGGCCTCCAAGCCATGGAGTAAAATTTATGGTACTAATCTCGGCTATTCTTGGGTGTTAGTCTCCTATTTTATTACTTTATGTTCCCCAGATGAATGCAATCTTACTATTTCTATCCCTTTCTTTCTGAGTCATTTCACTTAACATGATACTTTCCATGTAGAACCACTTGTATGTAAATTTCATGACTTCATCTTTTCTAACAGCTACATAGTACTCCATTGTGTAAATGTACCAAAGTTTCTTTAACCAGTCATCTGTTCTTGGGCACTCAGTTTTTTTCCAGATTCTGGCTATTGTAAAGAGTGCTGCAATGAACAAGCAATTGCAGATGTCACTTCGACTATACTTTTTGCCTCTCTGGGATATATTCCCTGGAGTAGTATTGCTGGGTCAAATGGGAGCTCAATTTCTAATTTTTTGAGACTCGTCCATACTGGGAAACTAATTACTTTTGAATAGAATCTGTTGACCATAGATAATAGAAGAGTTTATATAGTTAATTAAAATTCAACCAAATGGTCACCAAAACAAGGAATATATTTGTTTTTAACAAATGAATATTGCGTTATTAAAAACTCTCCTCTATGTAAAATTTCATAACAAAATCTATTTTGACACTAGTGACAAAAAAGAATAAACAGAGAACTGTTGTAGATTTCTTGCGTTTTATGTCTAAAGGAACAAATTCTCATTTACTGTTACAGCATACTTCTTTATTGTTGATTCAGACTGGAGTGAGAAAACAATAGGTTGCATTTTTATGATGCCAGAAATGACTATAAAGACATAATTCCAAATGTTTTTCACTGTGAAAGTAGAGTCGCAGTGATCCAAACTAAGATAATCTTAAAATCTTCCTTCAACAATTATAGTTTACAAGAAAAATGTGTTTAAGTGTCAGAGAAAAAACAGAAGTGATTCCTTTGGTACCATACAGAACAACTGTTCTAACTATATGGTTTAATTGACTCTGATACGTAGTATAAAGTAAAGATTAATCTTATTTGTATTTATTTTATATTACTCATCACGGATGAATATCAGGACTCCCTTCTGGGACTAATTCAGTAGCAACTAATTTGAATTGTTTACACTATTTTTATTTTTACGTTCTCTGATTTGACATTTGACTCCTTCCATTAGGATGTTAAGTCCTTCTACTATGCTTTCTTTTGTTTTTAGTTGGGATTTGATTGATTTGCTGTTTGGGTCACCTGGTTATGCTCAAGGTTTACTCCTGGCTCTGCACTCAGAAATTATTCCTGGCATTGCTTGGGGGACCATATGGGATCCCAGGAATTGAACCCAGGATGGCTGTGTGCGAGGCAAATGCCCTACTTGCTATGCCATCTCTCCAGTCCCCTGTTTTTCTGTTTGGATATTAGAAATTTTACTGCTATTATTTCTGTTAAGATATTCATCAACCTTCCTCATATATTCTTTCCTAGTTGAAATTCTCTTCTGTTGTTATTATATTCCTGAGAATCACTGGACTTTTTGTTTGAAGTCTTATTTAGGTGGCTTGCATTTCTCTGTTGTATAAAAAGCTATTTGCAAGCTGCAGTTAAATTCATAATTAAAGGAGAGTTCCTTAATCTCCCTGTCATTATATCTGGTACTCCATCAAACATGGACAGAGACTAGAAGCTTCTACTCCAGCACAATGCAAAATGGTAAATTGGAAGTCCCAGATAACTTTTCCTTGTTGTAACACCCATTTTGGACCTTGAACAGAAAAAAAAAATTAAGATCATGAATGCCCGGGGATCCTGTCTGTCACATGGAAGAGGACCCGATTCATGACGAGGAGTTCAAGGTTAACAGTGCCCAGATATCATTCGATTATAACCCTCACTCAAAATTTGGTTTTAGCTGGACTGTTTTTAAGAGAAAAAAAGGACTCATCTGGTGATAGAGTGTCACTCCAGGATTAGCAGGGAACAGAGATACAATGGACAATAATGGGTATCTGTGGTTTGGGAGCAGAGCTGGGCAGAAGGGCCCCCTGCTGATTGAATATTCTGTGAACTTCCCAAAGATTATTTTCTGAATATAACACTGGAATTAAAATGTGGAGTGATAGGGTCTGGGTCTATTTACTAATTATCTGTTATTTTCTATTTTATTGTTTGAATATCAAATAAGCAATCTTGATAATTGAGGAGATGCCTCAACGTAAGTTGCTTATTTATTAAGACTAGATGAAGCTCATTTCATAGATTTTCCCTCAGAAACTGTAACTGTAGAGAGCAAACTCCAATATGGCGCGACCAACACTGTTATCAGAAAGGTTGAAATATGTCACCAAGAGGGTGTCTGCCACCTTTCCACACATTTGCTTATGCTCCTTTATTTATTGACTTCTTTCCAATGTTGGGGATATTGGATCATTGAATTGGGTTGTTGGGGGATCCTGGATACATTTCTGTACCTTAAAAATATTACAGTTGCATATTGTTATATGATGGTTGGATTTCTTCTGGGTCATTATCTATGTGTCCAGATGATGTTGTTTGGTTCAGTGCTGTAGAAGTCTTAGAGGTTGGTGGATATTATTTTCTTGTAGTCTATGTTTTGATGTAGGTTTTATTTCATAGTGGAGGGAGGTAAACACAAGTCATCACTATTCTGAAGACCCACCCACCAGCTTCTTAGTTATTTTAAAATTGGTGAAATTTTTAAGAACTCTTTATTTACACTTAGTGAGTAATTTAATTAATGTTATTAATTGATTTTCTGCACTAACAAATACATATATATGTATTGTCACTGTCACTGTCCTCCCCTTGTTCATCGATTTGCTCGAGCGGGCACAGTAATGTCTCCATTGGAGACTTTTGTTGTTACTCTTGGAGCAATAGCACAGCGGTAGGGCATTTGCCTTGCACGCAGCCAACATGGCCGACCCGAGTTCGATTCTTCCACCCCTCTTGGAGAACTTGGCAAGCTACCGAGAGTGTCTCGCCCGCACAGCAGAGCCTGGCAAGCTACCCATGATGTATTCGATATGCCAAACACAATAATAACAAAGTCTCCAATGGATACGTTACTGGGCCCGCTTGAGCAAATCAACGAACAACGGGAGGACAGTGATATAGTGATACAGTGATAATATATATTTATATTATATATATACATATATATATTCACAAACAAACACTGTCCTCTCGTTGTTCATCGATTTGCTCAAGCGGGCCCAGTAATATCTCCTTTTTGAGACTTGTTGTTACTGTGCTTGGCATATCAAATTCTTCATGGGTAGGTTGCCAGGCTTTGCATTGCGGGTGAGATACTCTCAATAGCTTGCTGGGCTCTCAGAGAGGGGCGGAGGAATCGAACCTGACTTGGCAGGCTGGCTGCGCACAAGGCAAACACCCTATCACTGTGCTATTGCTCCATCCTATATATATATATATATATATATATATATATATAGTATATATATATGTATATATATACTAGTTATATATATATAAAATAAATCATGCATATATATGTATATATTTACTAGTTATATATATGCATGATTTATTTTCAGTTCATAACTGATGATGGGGGACTGGAGCGATAGCACAGCAGTAGGGCATTTGCCTTACAAGCGGCCAACATGACTGACCCGAGTTCGATTCTTCCACCCCTCTCGGAGAGCCCGGCAAGCTACCGAGAGTATCTCGCCTGCACGGCAGAGCCTGGCAAGCTACCCGTGACGTATTCAATATGCCAAACACAGTAACAACAAAGTCTTCAATGGAGATGTTACTGGGCCCCTTCAAGCAAATCGATGAACAATGGGAGAACTGTGACCGTGACCTGATGGGGCTTTGGGAAATTTTCCATTTATAAAATACATTTTTGCAATCTTTTTCTTCAAGAGTTTATTTGTACAAAAACATAATAATCTCTTTATATTAATAAATATTTCAATGTTTCACTTACAACCAATGTGTACTTAGCATACGCCATTGAGGGAAAAAAGAAAAACTTTTAGAACGAAGATTCTAGAGATATTGTTTATAATCTGTAAACTAAATGGTCTACACATGATATAAATATTATTTCAGTCTTTCAATGTCAACATTCCTGAGAAGTTTTTATTCTCTGTTTTTATAGTATAAGTACACCATCAAATATCTAAGAATTAATATATATGTATATTTAATCTCTTCATTCACTTTATCCTTCACTAAATGATAAAAAATAATAATGAGGATATCCTTCTCATTTTTGTACAGCACAAGTTATATATGTGACCTTGTTAAGTCATTTAACCTTGCTAAAATGTTCTATAAAGAACAGAGAATCATTGACTCCCCGAAAAGTTCAATATTGCAAGTATTTTGGCATACTAGTCTTTAGCAAATTTGCCTGGGTTTTCTAAGAAAAAGAGTTCTTGTTTGCTTTATTTAACCAATGCTCTAAGAGTTCTGAAGAACTTTTAAGAACTGACAAAGAAATATGTAGATACAGGTCCCAGAGTTTAATAAGCTCAACTGAGTAGCTTTATTCTCAACCACAAGTTTGTATTTAGACATTTCATTATCTCCTCCTCTACTGTCAGCTTCAAGTATGCTTTTGAGGCCATTCGCGTAATCCAAACTGCTGTCACTGACAATATAAGTGTTCTTTTATTCCATCTCTTAAGTTTAATATATGAGACTTCTTTTTGATTAGACATAGACTAACAGTATAATAATCCTATAAAGAGTATGTTAATGTTTTTTGTTGTTCATATTTTCATAGGTTTTGCTTTGAGGCCGCACCCAGTGGTGCTCAGGGCTTACTTTTAGCTCTGTACTCAAATCACCCCTAACAGTACTCAGGGAACCAAATGGGGTGTGGGAGATCAAATGTGGGTTGGATGTATAAAAAAAATACCATCTATGTTGTACGATTGCTTCAGTTGCAGAGTGTGCTATTTTTTTAAGCTGAGTAAAGCACTTTATTCAATTTTAATTAAATTTTATTTTATTGAATCACCATAAGATAGTTACAAGCTTTCATGTTTGGGTTATAATCACACAATGATCAAACACTCATTCCTCCACCAGTGCACATCCCCCACCACCAATATAACCTTTCCCACCCTCTCCCTGCCTCCATGGCAAACAATATTCCCCATACTCTCTCTCTACTTTTGGGCATTATGATTTGCAATACAGACAGTGAGAGGTTATCATGTTTTGTTCTTTAACTACTTTCTTCACACATCTCCCATCCTGACCGGTTCCTCCAGCCATAATTTTCTTAGTTATCCCTTCTCTATTCCAGCTGCCCTCTCTCCTTTACTCATGAGGCAGGATTCCAGCGATGGAGCAGTCTATCTGTCCTATATATCTACTATCCTTAGGTGTCAACCTCATGTTATGTTTTTTTTATTATTATTAGTGAAACACCATGAGGTATAGTTATAGACTTACAAATTTTTGTGCTCGGGTTTCAGTTATACAATGATCAAGTACCCATCCCTCCACCAGTGCCAATTTCCCACCACCACGGGTCCCAGTATCCCTCCCACCCCCCATCCCCACTATCCCAAACTGCCTCTGTGGCAGAGCACTCCCTTTTGTTCTCTCTCCTCTCTCTCTCTCTCTCTCTCTCTCTCTTTCTCTCTCTCCTTTTGGGTGCTGTGGTTTTCAAGAGAGGCTTTGAGTGGCAATCATGTTTGGTCTATAGTCTACTTTCAGCATGATTCTCCCATCCTGGGAGGATCCTCCCAACACCCATTATTTGGTGCTCCCTTGTCTATCTGAACTCCTTTTTCCCCTAGCACGTGTGGTTGGCCTCCAAGTCATGTCATGTTTTTTATACTCCACAAATGAGTGTAGTCCTTCTATGTCTGTTCCTCTCTTTCTGACTCATTTCACTTAGCATGATACTCTCAATGTCTATCCATTTATAAGCAAAGTTCATGGCAGCTGCATGATATTTCATTCTGTAGAAGTACCAAAGTTTCTTTAGCCCATCATCTGTTCTAGAGCATTTGGGTTGATTCCAGATTTTGGCTATTGTGAACAGTACTGCAATGAACATATAGGTAAAGATGTAATTTCTAGTGTGCTAATTTTCATGCTGCCTTCAAATTAATTATATTTAACCAAATTAAAAGAAAACAAAATTACGTAAGCAGTAGTGCCGGCATATATTGATCTAGATAGTGTAAGTACCTTACTGATTAAGTTTTTCTTTCAGGATCTTCATCTCTAACTCAATATGAAAAAAATGCAAAGGAGAAATATCAGTTTCCTTGTTTCTGTAGGTTATCATAAGAGAATACATTAAACTTGCCTTAGAGCTCTGAAAGTATAAAGATGAATCAAAGGAACATTATGTGTTGTGTATTGGAGTAATTTACCTGAACACAGGCCACCTCACCCCATGAGGCAAAAAAAAAAAAATACCTGCCAGTCTACTTTAATTCCTGTTCTTCACAATCTCACTTCTTTCCCTTCAATAGAGTGACTCCATTTCTGGAATCCATTAAGCATTTTATATCCTATTTTCAAGTACCTGCTTCTTTTCACATAATCTAAATTAACCCAACTCCACTTGACAATTGAGCTTCTAAGAAAAAGCTTGGTTCATTATTATAAAGCTGACCCAAAGGAATGAGTAAAGAGGCTTTTATATAATAAAACACTGAGCTCTGGCAATCACATTTTTTATTAACCACCATACCCCGAAGAGCCTAAGCAAACACATTTGAAAAATTGATTTCCTTGGGTAATATTCTTGGATGTCCCAAGTAAAATCCTTTGCTGAATAGTTAAGTTGGAAAAGTCAGAAATAAAGTCAGCTTTTAATGTTTTGGCACCACTATCATATATCTTTCTTTTAAAAATAAAAATATAGATTTTTTGATTTAAAAATCAAAATACAGGAGTCAAAATATAGATTCACATCTAAAGTTCAAAATATTCAACACTGTTTTTTAGAGCACATTTCATTCAATGTCTACAGTTGAGAGGGTTTGTTTAGCCTGTCTCAACAATTTTTTCAGTCAAAGTTAGACTACAGACTAGCCAAAAGGAGGAAAATTTTGCTGCATTTATCTTTGCATACTTTATGTTTGAATCATAGTATGGGACTTTAATACATTGTTTAAATTTATGTGGTGAGAAGAAGTATGCAGTTTTACTATTTTTTTTATTTGTTTTTAATCTTACTCTCTATTAATGAAACTCTGCTTATTTTTATATTTTTTGGATATATATAATATATGGGCTGGAGCAATAGCACAGCAGTAGGGCGTTCGCCTTATAAGCGACCAACATGGCCGACCTGAGTTCGATTCCTCCGCCCCTCTCGGAGAGCCTGGCAAGCTACCGAGAGTATTCGATATGCCAAACACAGTAACAACAAAGTCTCCAATGGAGACGTTACTGGGCCCGCTCGAGCAAATCGACGATCAACGGGAGGGCCTTTACCTTTACCTTACCTTTACCTGCTTATTTGGGGACTGAAAATAGAAAGAGCATTTCACTTTTTCCTTAGTGTATGACTATTTTTCTAACTTTCTAATTTATCTAATTTATAAATTATGTTATATCATTTTATAATTTGTAAAACAATTTGAGACACATTATATCAACCACGATGTCAGTAATTCTTAACACTTTGCAATTCAAAAAAGAAGTAAAATGTATTAAGATGTAGATGTCCATATAGTTACAGAAGAATTTTGAATTAAATTCTAATAGGGAAGATAATGTTAATTTACCATTAGGATAAAAATGACTCAAATATTTGAAAGGTGGGGAAGGGCCCAGGGAGATAGCACAAAGGATAGAATATATGTTTTGCATATGGGAACCCTGGATTTGATCCCTGAAACTGTGTATTTCCCAAGCACTGCTTGATGTGGTAATCTGAAATATAAAAGGTGAAATGAAGCCCTAAGTTACTCCGTAATACAGTTTACTCAGTTTTCAAAACTTTGATTAGCATTGATTTTGCTATCGAGAAGAGCCTTATTTATTAAAATATTAAAGAATATTTTTTATTATTGTATCTACTATTTTGTATTGTTTTTAAAATTTTATTTTATAAATTTATAAAATACAAATTTATAAAACATAAATTTATTTTATTATTTTTTTATTATTTTTATTATTTTATCTATTGTTTTTGTATTTTACACATCCTCATAAGAAGTGATTAGGGCCCATGGCAGCCATTCTTGGTGAATCTTTGCCCTGACCTGCGGGATTAGTCAATGTGGGTAACCGGGAGAGGCTGCGTGAGTGGGAAAAAGAGAGAGAGAGAAGAATGGGAGCAAGACAAGACTCTGATCAAGATCCAAATTTATTCCTGCCAAGCTAGCCTTTTATAATTGATTACATGAGGATGTGGGCAAAATGGGGAATTAACAAAGCATGCAGATTTTCAGTGAACCAGGGTGTGAGCCCTAACAACGGGCTCATGGCAGTTAACTCGGGCATAGCTCAGAAATTTACACAACGTATTTTAACATTTTACCAAGAAGAAATTAGTTCCTAAATTGCATGTCAGGCTGTACTGACCTTTTGGTTCCCATTTATTCTTGATACAGTTGTAAGTGTCAAAATATTCTTTGTTCAGTACCAAAGTCATAGTGATGCTCAGGGCCATCAATGCTCCACAGGTGGTGGGAATCAAACTTGGAGTTTCTGTTTTTTTCTTTTTTTAATTTATAGTATACACACACACGCGCGCGCGCGCGCACACACACACACACACACACACACACACACACAGAGATGGTCCTTTGAATTGTCCCTCAGACCCAGCAGTATTTTTTAATCAAAGAAACAGTATTCATGAAAGATTTATAAATTAGAGAGACAATTAAATATTTAGGATTAAATCTTTTTTCTTTTTTAAACTTCATTTTTGTTTAAAGAATTAAATATAAACTTGCTTGGGTACATGTAGATAATTTTCAACCAATGTAGTAGATTTTTCTAATGTAGTTTTAAATGACTTGTCACTTTCAGTTGTTATTTGAAAATAAATTCTTGATAGTTTAATTAATAAATTGTTTAAATTACAAAGTTCAGTATTAGAATAATCTATTTTATACCTGGAGAATTACCTCAGCAGTAGAACACTCACCTTGTATATGTGAGATATGGGGTTTGTGTCATATAAAAAATACAATGATTAGATTTAAAATACACTTAAAATAAGTTTTTTCTTTTAAGTGTGTAACATTTTAAAGTTTATAATAATATTCCAGTAAAAGAAAAATTGATGTTTACTTTACAAATAGCAGTTTTCTAAGTTTTCTAAGTATTATATGATGTAACATTTTCAAAGTATTAAGAGTTATTTCGAACTCGGGTCGGCCATGTTGGCCGCGTGTAAGGCGAACGCCCTACCCGCTGTGCTATCGCTCCAGCCCCACAGCGGGTAGGGCGTTTGCCTTACAAGCGGCCAACATGGCCGACCCGAGTTCGATTCCTCCGCCCCTCTCGGGGAGCCCGGCAAGCTACCGAGAGTATTGGATATGCCAGACACAGTAACAACAAAGTCTCCAATGGAGACGTTACTGGGCCCACTCGAGCAAATCGACGATCAACGGGAGGGCCTTTATCTTTATCTTTTAAGAGTTATTTATTCTGCATAATTTGAGTGCATGAGAGATAGTGCAGGGCTTCAAGATTTTGCCTTCCATTCAACTAACAGCAATTCAATCCGTACCACTATATGTAATCCTTCAAGGACAATCAAGAATAAATTCCAAGCAGATAGCCATAAATAAAACAAACATCTAGCACCACAGATATATGCCCCAAAATAAAAGATGATGATGATGAGGAGGAGGAGAGTAGAATTAGAAGAGGAGGAGGAAGAGGAAGAAGACAAAGAGAAGGAAGAGGAGAGGAAGAAAGAGGAGGAGGATGAAGAGGAGGAGGAGAGGAGGAGAGAGGAAGAAAGAAAATATCTATGACCTATGATAAAATTATGTATTTCATATAAAATAATATATGTTCTACTTATGTAACCATGTGTGGAAATGTTTCTTTATAATGGTATATATAAAAATAAACAGGTAAAGCAATGCATAGCTATATTGACATCATTTGGACTAAAAATACTGAATCCTTTAATATCAAAAAAATTTTAAATAAATTCAAGTTGTCAAAATTTGAGGAATCACTTGAAATATATTTTTATTACAGATACTATTTCATTTTTGGACTAATGTAAGCATTTTAGGCTATGTGCTACACTTAAAGTTCATTTTGGTAGATAATTGTATCCACTGAAAGCTTTTCAATTTGATGAAAGTTAATTCCCAGCTAAGATTTTTCCTATAAATTTATAAGAAAATTTAGTCTCAGAACAAATTCTGACACAATATAGACATTTATTTACTCAAGATTTATTAGCCTGCAAAGGCAAACATATTTCCCTATGTGTAAGTGGTAGCATTTCCTTATCTCTTTTCATCACAGCCTTTCAGGAAAAATTTAGTGAGGAATTATGAAAATAAATCAGTGACTTAAGAGGTAATAGAGGGACTAAGCACTTGCTTTGTATGTGTCTGACACATCCATTCCCAACAACACATATGGTCACCACCAGGAGTGACCCCTAAGCTTGGAGCCAAAAGTTAACCACGAGGACAGCTGGGCATGCCCTCCAAAGCAAAATAAATAATGGAATAAGTAAATATAATGTGACTTGACTCAAGACAATTGTAAACAATGGGCTGAATAAATGGTCTAAATAAATCAACCCAAATTTTTGAATTTACGGCAGGCAAGCGATCACCAGGGATTTAGCTAATGTGTCATCCAGAAGGGGTGACATGAGTGATGATCCTTCATCAGTTAATTCACATCTCTGGATATTTTAATGTTCCTCCAAATGTCCATAACTAATAATCACTGTAGTAGATAGTGGAGACAATTTTACTCAATAAAAACATTTTTGGCATTTGTCAAGTGACTTATTGCATAAATATTGACTGAGTATTGTAGTACAGAGTCCCTTATCACGGCTGCTTCTATAGAATAAATATTATTTTGTTTATATGTTTGTGTTTGGACCTCTCTGGGGTCTACTTGCAGGTTAATGTTTTGGGGTGCCTTCAGGTGGTACTCAGGAGACCATGCAGTTCCAGTAATCAACTGAAACTTCTTCATGAAATCAGGTGCTGCTGTTCTTTGAGATACAGCAGCATTAGTATGTGTCCTTGATTAAGCTTCACAGGGGCATGGTTGTAGTGAATGGATGGGTGGTAGTTCACAGAAAATAACACCTAATTGAAGCTCATGCAGTTTGGGAATTTTTATTCTTTTTTTTTCCCCTTGAATCACCAAGTGATATAGTTACAAAGATTTCATGATTAAGTTTAGTCATAAAATGATAGAACACCCATTCCTTCACCTTTTGTACATTTTGACTGGTTCAGCACCTCCATGATTGTACGAGGAATGCTTAGAGAGAGATAACCACAAAAATGCCTGTCTTTGAAAACTCTTGAGCTCATTCGTCAACATGGATTGGTGCAAACCTCAGGCAACTGCAAGGGAACATCCAATATCGCAAAGTAGTGTAGAGAAGTGATCGAGGAAGACCTCAAAGAGAGAAGAGCAGCAGTGCTGGCAGACACGGCAAAAGCCAGGAAAAACATTTTCAATGCCCAACTGTCCCTCGCAAACTATGAGACCATGATGACTGCCCTCCGATGTCCTGATGGATCTATCACACCTTCCAGAAGGGCAATGGAGAAGATTATCCATGACTCCTACTCAGATCTCTTTGATAACCATGTCTACCTGCTCACATACCAAGTTCTGCAGGATGGATATGTGGTTCCAAGAGTTCTACCTTCTGAAGTACGACATGCCATTTCGTCAGTAAAGAAATTAACAGCACCCCGCCTAGACAAGGTCAGACTCGGACACCTGAAGAATCTGCCATCAGTACTCATCAATTCACTGGCTCGGCTCTTCAAACACTACGTGTCTGAATTCAAGGTTCAGTCCCAGTGGAAAACCAGCAGCACTGTATAATTGTACAAGAAAGGATACGTCCATGACATTGACAACTATTACCTGATCTGCTTATTGTCTGTCGTCTACCAGCTGTTCACTGGAGTCATCCTGGATAGGATTGGCAGGACACGAGATGAAGGACAACCTTGAGAGCAAGCTGATTCCAAAAAGGATTCAGTAGGATCGACCATATCTACATGATAACAAAGCTCATTAAGGTTTCTTGGGAGTTCAAGATGCTGCTCTGTCTAATGTTCATGATTTAAAATATTCCTTTGATTTTGTTGAGATGGAAGCTGTCATCAAAGCCCTAGCCAAACAGGGCGTTCAAACTCAATACATCAGGATCCTCCATGAACTGTATTGTGGATTAACTACCAGGATCTCACCATTCTACAGAAAGGTGATCACTGATGTAAAGAGAGGGGTTCAGCAGGGTGATACCATTTTACTGAAACTCTTCAGTGCCACTCTTGAGAACATCATGCGATAACTGGAATGAGAAGGAATGGGAGTGAAAATAGACAGTCGACAACCACACATCTCTGCTTCGCTGATGACATTGTTCTAATAACACCAAACATTAATAAAGCAGCACAAATGCTGGCCAACTTCAACCATGAGTGTGGAAATATCAGACTACAGCTGAATCTCACAAAGTGATATTTATGAGAAACAGACTCTTTCATGACGTTCCTCTCAACAGAATGAATATCTTTGAATGCCACAGTTATGTGTACCTAAGTTTAGAACTCAACATGACAAATTACCTAGAACCCAAGTTGTGCAGGAGGAAGAGAGCAGCTTGGAATGCCTTCAAGAGCATCGAAGAAATAGCTAAGTGGATGAAGAACCTTCGACTTCAGGCACAGCTCTTCAATTCCATTGTTGTTCCTGCATTAACATATGCCTCAGAGACTTGGGCCCTAAGAAAACTGGATAAGAACACTACTCGCGTCTCCCAAAGAGGAATCAGAGGAGATATGCTTGGAGTATCACACTTCACTCAAGTGAGATAAAGAATCCAGAGTTTCAACCTCCACCGAAGATCAAGAATCAGGGACACTATATTATTTGCCAAGGTGTTGAAAATCAGATGGGCTAGACACGTAATGTGATTTGGAGACGACCACTGGACTAGGGCCATTACAGACTGGATTCCATAGGAAGTCAATAGATTGCATGACCACCCACCCACGAGGTGGCCAGACTTCTTTGTCAAGACCCTGAATGATCGGTTTGAGGTTCTTCATGTTCCTGGAGTAGCAGACGCCACTAGGTAACTGCATGTCAAGTGATCAGGTGATCTACTATCAGCACCCATTTCCCATCCCAAGTGATCCCCGCAACTATCATTGACTTAGTGATCCCATCTCTTTTCCAGCTGCCTTCTTCCCCAGCTCAAGAGACAGGCTTCTATTAAGGCCAATTAAGATTGTCAGAATTGGAAGAAGAGTTATGGATGATAAAAGAGAATGACTTGTGATACTGGAGTAAAATAATTATTGTTTTTCAGTGAGTACTGTCTTCCCTCTCTTAGAGACTGCTCTTTCATTTGAAATTAAAAAGGAAAAAAAGGAAAGCAACATCTTCCCAGCTAATTTTATTTTATTTTACTGAATCTTAGAGGAATAGATCAAGGCAGGGTAATTTAAAAGTTAGAGCTGATTACAATTGTATTGTGGTGTCCTACTTGGGCTCAAATCTGATACTTTAATTGCTACATGATCTTGGAAAACCTTGGAAGATTTAACAACTCATCACAAACCAGTAATATCATTTGTACAATAGTTAACAGGGATCACCTAAAAGATTCATTACTTGTTCAATATTATAAGAAAACTAGACGTGCTGGAGCCATAATACAGTGGGTAGGGCATTTGCCTTGCATGCGGCCCACCTGGCCGACCTAGGTTTGATTCTTCTGCCCCTCTCGGAGCGTGCAGCAAGCTACTGAGAGTATTTCACCCACACGGCAAAGCTTGGCAAGCTCCCTGTGATTTATTCGATTGCCAAACACAGTAACAAAAAGTCTCAAAATGGAGTTGTTACTGGGCCTGCTCGAGCAAATCAATGAACAATGGGAGGACAGGGACAGTGCTACAGTGCTAATAGACATGCCTCAAGTCTCTGTCTGTTGTTAAGTATGTTAGAGTGCTCTGAATCATCTTCCCATTTGGCAATATTTCCATTCAAATTAGTAATGTCATTAAACATAATAAATAAAACAGAAATTCATGTATAATATATGTGATTTAACAATAAACTAAAATGTTTACTGTCAAGGCGACCACTATATTATATGTAAATTATTTACTGAAATATGTTGTAAGAATTTAGATTTAACAGAGGTGATAGAAGTCCCAAACCAACAGGCAGGTAAAACAGTTTAATATTCACAAGGTTTCATTGTAATTGAGGAGAGATAAGCAAGGGATATATATATATAAATAGAAAAGATTAAAGGTGAGGTGATTAGTCACTTAGGATGGTATAAAAATCAAATGAGATTATAGAGTATTGTTTTTGAACTGTAGCAAATAGTCCTAAATATACTAGTACTGTAGCACTGTCCTCCCGTTGCTCATAGATTTGATTGAGCAGGCACCAGTAATGTCTCCATTGTGAGAGTTGTTATTGTTTTTTATATTGAATACTCAACAGGGAGCTTGCCAGGTTCTTCCGTGTGGCAGGATACTCTCAGTAGCTTGCTGGACTTTCCAAGAGGGACAGAGGAATCAATCCAGGTTGACACATGCAAGGCAAATGCCCTACCCTCTGTGCTATCACTCCAGCTCAACTTCAACAATAAAATTAAAAATACACTGTGGTAAATTCATGTGATGAAATACTTTCTATATAACATGAATAAATATCATATTGTATAATCCCCTTTAGATTAAGTTAAATATTGGGGCATAAATCATGGTAAGCAAAATAAGTCAGAGAGAAGGACAAATACTGGACTGCATCAATCATCTGTGTTTTATAAAGGGACAAAACAAGAGAATGGGGATTATCAGATAATGACAAAGTCTTGGCCTTGACTTGCAGAACTGATCGCCAAGAATTGGGGAACCAATAAAGGAGAATGATGTCTAGATTAGAGGTGACAAAAGGACAGTGGTGAATGGTCATAGGCACTTGGATATTGGGGTGGTGCAATGGCTTTGTACATCATACATTGTAGCAACCATATAGCCTTATAAGCAAAATTATGATTTTAAAAATTACACATCATCTACAACCTTAGATATTAAAGTAGTATTAGCCTTGGGAACATGAATGGAGCAAGACTTTGGTGTGTGGTTTGGGATCACTTGATCACTTGATCACTTGGCATCCCGTTACTCATTGATTTCTTGAGCGTTGCTAATAATGTCTCTATTAGTCCCTGTCATGTACTAGTGTAGCACAATGGTTTCTGCTCATTCCAGGAACAGAAAGAGCCTCAGACCAATCATTCAGGGTCTTGACAAAGAAGTCTGAACATCTTGTAGGTGGGAGGTACAATCTTTTGACGTCCTGTGGAATCCAGTCAGTAATGTCTATAGACCCGCAGTTGTCTCCAAATCAAATTACGTGTGCAGCCCATCTGATTTTTTGATGCCTTGGCAAACAAGACAGTGTCCCTGATTCTTGATCATCAACGGAGTTCAGGAATTCCAGGTTCTCTCTCTCGCTTGAATTTAGCGTGATAACTCCAAGCATAGCTCTTTTGATTCCTCTTTGGGAGACCTGAATAGAGTTCTCATCCTTTTTTCGTAGGGCCTAGGTCTCTGAGGCATATTGGACCAAATAAGTATTAAACATTCCTAGAACCATTTGTATTGGTGGAAAAGTTATGATCTACAAAAAGCTGTTCTGAGATATCAATATCGATAGTTTATGGAAACTGTCTGTCATATATTGAGTGGGTTCAGGCAAATGTTCTCTAAACTAGGAGACTTAAAAGGACAAATTCTTGGGTATTTTACTCCATTTTATTTTATCCATTTAATTGTAAGTTATTCTAAGATAAATGGAAGCAATTAAGGTTACTATGAAATGTCTTATTAAACAGGTTCAGTGGCAATTGTATTTAATTATTGTTCTACATATTCAGGTGATTACTACAATTGATTAGTAATTGTAGTTTGTCCTGTCCTGTCCTCCTGTTGTTCATCAATTTGTTCAAGCGGGCCCAGTAACATCTCCATTTTGAGACTTTTTGTTACTGTGTTTGGCATATCAAATACATCACGGGGAGCTTGCCAGGCTTTGCCGTGGGGCGCAATACTCTCGGTAGCTTGCTGGGCTCTCTGAGAGTGGCCGAGGGATCTAACCCAGTTCGGCCGAGCTGGCTGTGCGCAAGACTAATGCCCTACCGTTGTGATTAACAGTTTACAATTAGTAAATTTGTAACTCATAAATTATTACTAACTGTACAATACTAAACTTTAAATTATTAATTAGTGAATAGTAATTGTAAATCACTAAAATTAGTAAATTGATATTGATTAGTAATCAATGCCTAATAGTTATTTTCTTATCTATTTCTTCTGCTAAATTAATAAAAATGATACACAGATGATCAATAATAATAAACATAAGCAACAGAGTACTATTAGGGATACATTTCAACAAAATTAAAAGTTACACATATATTTTATTTATTTATTTTTTTGTGCAGATATGCGTTGCATGTTGAGACAATGGAGTCAGTTTATGACAAGGTTTCATATAGCACTATTCATTGAGACAATGATAGACAGAAGTGGACACTGGCTTAGAGCTTGATGCTTGAACACTATAGCACAGCGGGTAGGGTGTTCGCCTTACAAGCAGCCAACATGGCCGACCCGAGTTCGATTCCTCTGCCCCTCTCGGAGAGCCCGGCAAGCTACCGAGAGTATTCGATATGCCAGACACAGTAACATGGAATTCTAGTTTTTTTGAAAAAAATCAAAGTATAATGCTAAAATAATTTTTACAATTTAAATATATATTTTTGCATTCCTTTAAAATTTTTGTTTATTTCTAATTTATTCCCACTGCATAAAGATGCAATGTACATACACTCTTGTCTGGATTAAAACATAACTATATTGGTTTGAATCACTATGAATTGCAAAATGATTATCATCGTAGTCTTAGCAAATATTTTTATCTTGCCACACTATTATTATTTTGTGTTTGTGGAGAGGAAATTTAATATCTAGTTTCTTAGCTTCTTTCAAGTATGTGATATATCACTATTGCTATACTTACCAAACTGTATATTGAAACACCCAACTTAATTATTTGTGGTCTTTAACCAATAACTTCTCATTTCCCCTAGTGGCAGACTCTGATAGCCAGCACTGCATTATCTTTTTTGAAATGTTCAGCTTTTTCAAGTGCCAAATATAATGATATCAGGCAGTATCTATGGTTTATTGACTGACTCATTTCACTTAGCTTAGTGTCTTTACTAAATTTATATGTGTGGCAAAATTGTAGATAAACATTGAAAACATACCTCAAACTAGACCACGCAGTACAAAACAGCTTCATTTCAGTTTAAATATATTTTACTTTGAGATTACCAAAGAAATTTGAGAGAAGACTACGTACGTTTTCTTTTTTTTTTTTTTTTAATTTTTTTAAATTTATTTATTGAATCACCGTGGGAAAGGTTACAAAGCTTTCAGGTTTAGGTCTCAGTCATGCAAATATCAAACACATTTCCCTTTACCAATACTTTTTTTTTACCATGAAGAACCCCAATAAAACCCCACCCCCCACCCCTCCCAGTCCCTGTGGGGCAGATGAATTCTAGTTAACACTCTATCTGCTTTGATTAGATTCATTGTTTCAATAAAAGATTCACCACTATTATTTAGAGTTTACCCCCCCCCAAATCAGACATGCTGAAAAAGCATTGTGACGTGATTTGCTTTCTACAGCTGGGTTCAAGAATTAAATGTTTCTTTTTTAAACTGTGATCATATGTTTGTGTGTGTGCATGTATGATATCAAAAAGCCAGTGTTTTGAAAATTAATTGCACTTCATTTGTCACTATATTTTTAATTTACTCCTACCACAAGATGAATACGTGTTGAAGTTTGTGATTGGCACCAGAGCAATAGTGCAACAAGTAGGGCATTTTCTTTGCATGTGGCTGACCCTGGTTAGATCTCCTGTTCCTGGAGCACCACCAGGATTAATTCCTGAGTGCAGACCCAGGAGTAACCAATGAGCACCGCTGGATGTGACCCAAAAAACAAAAATACAAAACAATTTTTTGTTTTAATCTTTGATATAAAGAATGGCAAATTACTACATGCTTCATTTTTTTTTTTTAGTGAGATCATTGATAGCATCAGACAGTATAACCAAGACTAAAGGTGAGTCAAGATTACTCGTGTTGCTTGAAACTCCTGAAATGCATGACACCCTTATGTTGCATTTTCAAATGACAAAAATCACTTAGAACTCAATACTGCCAGCCCCTTCTAAGCCTAATTTAAAGATAATTTCTTAGCAAAGTTATGTTTTCCCTCTCCGATAATCTCTAGCTGATGACTTAACTCTGTTGGGTTGTCCTAGTGTCCTGGTAAGAATTTTATTTTAGACATTTATTTTATAATAATTTATTACACAGTTCTCTTATCAAGAAGATAAAAGGCTATCCTCAAAGGATTTCTTTAAAGGAAATGTAAATTGCCTGTTAGTAGGTAAAAAGATTTAAAGGTTACCAACTGTACAATCCATTTCCAGAAAGTAACTATTTATCAATTCAGACTGATTATACATTAGCATAATTTGAGTACTTTAATGTATGCATTCTTAGTATTACATATTTTATATTTCACAGTAATGTGATAAAGACTAAAACAAAACTCAAATAAAAAGACACTTTCCCAGGGTAGATTAAGCAAACAATATATTAGAGTTAAGTAAATAGAAAAATCCCAATGTCCTTTAGACATGTACTCTTTCTTACTGAAGTTTATAAATAATATTAACTTCAGATATATTAAGCATATTTTACAATATTATATTTTAAGGTGAAATGAGAGTAGAAACATTGAATTGAAAACATGCATTAAATAAAAAACGTGAAAATATAAAGCAGTGAATTTTAGGAGCAATAAAAAGTTTTAAAGATCAGTGCATAAAAATAATCTTATATTTGGTGGGATGGTCTCATTTTTCACCCCTTCTTTGATTTTCATTTTAAGTTCTAATCTTTAATTCTGTTGAATGTTTTTTTCCATCTCATTGCATATCTAACTTTAATAATTAATGATGTCCTTTTGGTATAAAATAATTTTTGAGGAATTTGAATATATTTATTCTGTAGATATGTCCCAGTAGGGACAGAGAGATAATACAGTGGGTATGACACTTACTTTGCAAATGGACTATTTGGGGTAAATTCCTGATATCCCATATGATGCCTGAGCACAATCAGAAGCAATCTTTGTACATAGAGCCAGGAGCACTACCAGGTGCGGCCCAAAAGAAAAAAAAATTAAAATGGACACCAGCATCAGGAATATATCTTGTTTTTAGCATATTTTTCTTAAAAAAATACCAAACAACTAAAAGCATAGTTTTTAATTGATAGAATTCAGTACTGTAGTTTTGTTTTGTGGGGTGTGGAGGTGAGGAGTGCAATGTACCAACACAAATTCATGGGCATCATATATCTGTTTACATTTACAAAGACTCATTTTCTTCCAGGACATCAGTCCTTTCCAAATGTTCCAGAAGTCTAAATTAAATACATAGACCAAAGCCATCCCTACGCTGAATCTTCACTTGTATCACTTGTCATCCCATTGTTCATTGATTTGCTCGAGCGGGCGCCAGTAGTGTTTTCCTTCATTTGTGTCACCTGCTAGCATAGCACAATGGCATATTGCGTGCTCTTTTTGGGTCAGGGGAATGAGACCTGTTATAGTTACTGTTTTTGGCATATCAGATATGTCATGGGTAGCTTGCCAGGCTCTGCCGTGCATGCTGGATACTCTCGATATTTTGCCCAGCTCTCTAAGAAGGGGAAACTGCATCACTCTCTTCTGGGAGCTTTGTTTTATAGTCTCTGGATCTTGGCCACTGATGAGATTACATTGCGCTATGGGCAGTTTATGACTGTGACTACCAAGCTACTGGAAAATGGGGGATCTGGGTGGAGGAGACCTAATTTCAATCTGAGCAGGCCTGCAGCTCTCAGCCCCGGGTCTGCACATCTGGGTTCCTCTGCTGGTTCCTTCATGTGTTCAGCTCCTCCGAGTGTGTGGAGAGTGGCTTTGAGCATGGCTGTGGCTGGGTTCTGGAGGTTTTTGACTGCAGGGGCTCTGCTCAGCATGGGGAGGGAAACTCAACCTGCCCCCCCTCCGCAGGGCCCTGGTGAAGACAGGCTGGCGTGGGGGCAGGAGATTCTGCTGACTCTATCCGTGTATAAATCCTAGTTGCATATGAGGTTTTATTTGTTTTGTGCCATTCAGGATGGTCACCTGCAGGAATGACTATTCCACCATTGAATATCCCTTTCTTTTAATAGGGAGAAGGGTAAGCAATGCTCAGGAAGGCAAATGGATTACAGATACTTGGCAAAGTGAATCAAATGGTTCAGTGGTCAGGCCTGGAAATGTAATAACGCTTGGACACAGTGGTGCCACACTGCAGTACTCAGAGCCTCATGCAGTGATAGCCATCAAACTCAAGTTCTTACACAGCAAGGCATATGTTCAAGCCCTTAGAAATATCTCTGTGGTGAGAATATTCTTTTTATTTTTAATGGCACAGATATTACTTCCCTTAGGGATTCCTATACTTGGGCAATCAAACTTGATTCTTTTTGTTAATATTCCTCATCTGGTAATAATTTTTTAAGGCATAATAGACATTTTTTTCATTTGTTTTCCAATTTACAATAGTAAGTTAAAATGTCCAATCATTTCTATGTAGAATGATAAAGTAGACCTCTGAAGCCTATCTTTAATACAGGGATATAAATGAGTAAAACAGTAATAAAAAGCTAAAGGAAACCAGGAGCAAAACTGAGCAGAATGAGTGACACAAAAAATCTAATGTGAAAAGACAGAACTGCAGTAATTCAAACTGCATCCCATTACATAAAACGCTGAGTAAAGATTTTCTCTTTTCCCTTTCCTCCTTTTATTTACTATTTTTTAATTGTCTCTACTCAACTAATCAATAAAGAAAATACAATTTTATCCTATGCAGTTTAGTTTTTCTCTCAACTCTTAGAGTAATTAAAACTGATATTAGACAATCTGTGTGTAGTGGATAGGAGTAAAATATTAACTTATGTTTATTTTCTATAAATATAGTATCCTTATATTCTCATTGGAAAAAAAAATTTCTAAATAGGATCTCAGGGAATTGCTAGGGGTGGGAGAGAGAAAAGAGAGAGAGAGAGAGAGAGAGAGAGAGAGAGAGAGAGAGAGAGAGAGAGAGAGAGAGATCAAGAACTTGAAATTTACATGTGAAGGTCAAAAGGTCAAGGCTGGATTTGTGGCACTGCATGAGCATCTGAGCACCACAGGAAGTAACCATCTTGAGCACAGACCTAGGGGTAGGTTAAAGAAGGCAGGCAGGCAGTTAGGCAGGCAGAGAGACAGAAAGAAAAGAAAGAAAGAAAGACAGACAGACAGACAGACAGACAGACAGACAGACAGACAGAAAGAAAGAAAGAAAGAAAGAAAGAAAGAAAGAAAGAAAGATGTGGGCTACTCTCTGTGGTATGAGATGATATCTCATTGTGGTTTTGATCTGCATCTCCCTGATGATTAACGATGTAGAGCATTTACTCATGTTCCTTTTTGCCATTCGGATTTCTTCTTTGAGAAAGTGTCTGTTCATTTTGTTGCCCCATTTTTTATGGGGTTGGATGTTTTCTTCTTGTGGAGTTCAACCAGTATTTTATATACCTTTGATATCAACCCCTTGTCGGATGTGTATTCGGCAAATATCCTTTCCCATTCTATAGACTGTCTTTGTATTTTGGTCATTGTTTCTTTTGAGGTGCAGAAACTTGTTAATTTAAGGTAGTCCCAATTAACTATCTCTGTTTTCAATTGCTCGGCCAGTGGCGTGACATCTTTGAAGATACCATTAGCTTCAATGTCATGGAGGGTTTTGTCAACTTTGTCTTTAATGTACCTTATGGACGGCTTGGAGGCCAGTCATACATGCTAGGGGAAAGGGCAGCTCAGATAGAGAAGGGAACACCAAATAAAGGGTGTTGGGAGGATCCTCCCAGGATGGGAGAAGCATGCTGAAAGTAGACTATAGACCGAACATGATTGCCATTCAGTGCCTCTTTTGCGGACCACAACACCCAAAAGGAGAGAGAACAAAAGGGAGTGCCCTGCCACAGAGGTAAGGTGGGATGGAGGGGATGGGGAGGTGGGAGGGATACTGGGATCCGTAGTGGTGGGAAATGGGCACTGATGGAGGGATGGGTATTTGATCATTGTATAATTGAAATCCAAGCACAAAAATTTGTAAGTCTGCAACTGTACCTCATGGTGTTTCACTAATAAAAATTAAAAAACAAGAAAGAAGAAAGGGAGGAAGGGATTCTGTGTAATAGGTAAAATTATTATCTCATTTTATGTATGTGGAATGAGACAATGTTTGGTAGATTTGTGTAGTAAAAGCAATTGGGCTTTAACTATTTGTGTTTAGTGGATCTGATTTAAAGATGACACAATAGTTTCTCATAGGAAAGCAATTTGTTAAACATAGGACACAAAAAGGACTTAGTGAATCAAATTTATAAACTCTTACGAAAATGAAACCACAAAATATCAACAACCTTAGGTCTCACACAAGAGGAATGTAGGTAACTATACAAACGTGTATTCACTTACTAGCATCTAAATATTTAAAGTTATAAATAAATATGAAAATTGCTTACGACAAATATCTTTATTATCTTAATAAATAAGAACTTAATGACATGGGGATTAGACTCAAATTTATAATTACTGGATTTCTGTGCCTGAATTAAAGTGTTAGGGGAAATTCACCTCAAAGTTCTGATAACATAGTCTGAGAACCATCATTTTACTTTATTAACATAACACAACAACCCCCTAATTTCTGAAATACACATGGTTATTTGATCATATAGAAATTGGCTCTGTTCCCGGGAGTGTGGGGGCGACTAAAACCTCATGGGAAGGGGGGCGTTTCGCTCCGCCCTTCACGCCCTACCGAGGCCACCAGTTGCCCCCACGAGCGGCTCTCCAGCACGGCCACAGCCCCAGAAGCACAATGACCTAATGCAGAACCCAGCAGCTTGGAGCAGAAAAGTGAAAGGACTATGCGTTAATCCAGGCAATCATTTCTGCCCAGAGGGGAAAGGGTGTTGCTCCCTTCCGCCCTCCTCCCTCTGGAAAGAAAGATGGCGGCCACATGGGAGCCTTGTGGACAGCAGGTATGAGCCGGGGGTGTGGGGGCGACTAAAACCTCATGGGTAGGGGGGTGTTCTGGTCCGTCCTTCACGCCCTACCGAGGTCACCAGTTCCCCCCGCGAGCGGCTCTCCAGCACGGCCACGGCCCCAGAAGCACAAGGACTTAATGCAGAACCCAGCAGCTTGGAGCAGAAAAGTGAACGGACTATGCATTGATCCAGGCCATCAAGTCTGCCGGAGGGGAAAGGGTGTTGCCCCATTCGCCCTCTCCTCTCTGGAAAGAAAGATGGCGGCCACATGGGAGCCTTGTGGACAGCAGGTATGAGCTGGGAGTGTGGGGGCGACTAAAACCTCATGGGAAGGGGGGCGTTTCGCTCTGCCCTTCACGCCCTACCGAGGCCACCGGTTGCCCCCCATGAGCGGCTCTCCAGCACGGCCACGACTCCAGAACACAGAAACCAATTTCTTAACTATCTGACTTTCAGTAGAAATACTTCCAGGGTCAATAGGTAAAAGAGCAGAAATCCAAAACCAACATTTAATTCTTGAACCCAGCCGTAGAAAGCAAATCACTTCACAATGCTTTTTCAGCATGTCTGATTTGGGGGGGGGGTAAACTCTAAATAATAGTGGTGAATCTTTTATTGAAACAATGAATCTAATCAAAGCAGATAGAGTGTTAACTAGAATTCATCTGCCTCACAGGGACGGGGAGGGGTGGGGGGTGGGGTTTTATTGGGGTTCTTCATGGTAAAAAATAAGTATTGGTAAAGGGAAAAAAAAAAGAAATTGGCTCTGTTCACATATCCTGTAAAGATACACTAATTTATCAGCCTTGATATTTCAAATACAGGATGTATTCTCTAACTTTAGGAAAGTGGGTATAGAAAAGATGCCTCTAGCTCTGAAAGTTGGTTCATGGATTATGGAGGAAATTCCATATCTGTATCATAATCTGGATACCATCACAACAGCAGCAAGAGTCTATTGCAATTGGTGATAATAGCACAAAATCTACAGTGATGTTTAAAAATATATTAAGTGAAATTTGAGGAAGATAAAAATTTTGACAGGGATATAGTTTGAAAAGTATTGTTAAAGCAATTCCTTAGAGATTAAAAAAAAACTTGAAGGAATATACTGTGTTCCACAGAGCTCCCCTTAAAAAAAAATCATACAATGTATGCTATATATTTCACACTAGTCCCAAAAAGCATCTGTTTCCAAGTGCGTGTGGTTTTGAAGGTGGGTACTCCAGAACTGGCCGTTTATTGGAAGGAATTCAGAGCTGCGGCAGCTTGAACAAACAATGCAGTGACTGCAATAGGAATGGAAGCAAGAAGGATGTTTGGGGATTCCACAAATATCAGGAGCCTGAGTGGGTTCCTTCATTATAAAGAAGTCCCCTTGTGCTTATCTGTGGTCAGACAATAAAATCCCTTCAGTTTTCAAGAGATTTAGTCAAAGATATCAAGATTAGTAGAACTCTAAAATGACTTTGGAACCCTAGTAATCTTCAAGAATCTAAGAATTTTCTCACCAGATTCATATGGCAGTATATCATTAGGAGTTTTGTCTCAGGGCATGGGCAAAACATTTCAAGGAAGACTTTGTGGGTGAAGAATTTTTGGTTCTTCTATGTGATTAACAGTAAATTGAAAATCATACTGACATACAAATAGCACAGCAACAAACGAAACAAGTTCACACTTGAATAACAGCGATTAGGTGATCATCAAATTTCAGTCAACCCTGCTCTGCCTCAACAATTATTTTTAAAAATATAATTTTAGGCTGATTATGTCATATTGGGGTGAGATTTTAGATGGGGTTAATAGATGATTGGCACATATAACTAAAGTACCACTGCATCTACCCATAGTAATGACAGAAAGCTCCACTAAAGGGGATAAAACACAATTTTAATAATATTATAATGGATGCTAATGCATATTATACTACATTATCATAAAAGTATTGTTATAATTTATAATGCATATATTATAATGGATATTATGAGATGCTCAATTTCTGTTGCTTTTGAACATTTGTTGTTCCCCAAGTTTATTACCCCTCAACACAATAATTTCAATTATGTAGATAAATTCTCAAGATTTACAGTGTTTGAGCAATTGCTAATCTCTATGTTGGTCATTTCCTACATTTGAGAGAAGCCATCTGTATCTGCCCCTCCCTCTCCTTCTGACTACTTGCATCTAGTGTGGTGGTCCTCCACAGTTTAACCCATGTTGTCGTAGCGTGGACTACTTTGTGGTAAACTGGACAATTTTGTCTCTTCTTAAAGAAAGTTATATATATATATTTTTTTTTCCTCTTGGGCATTTGAAGTACAAATATGTTTTCTGAATAGTTTTTAGTCCTCAGATAAATGCCAGGAAATGGAATTGCTGGGTCCTGCAGTAGCTCAATTCCTAGTTGTTTAAGGAGTATCCAGTATTCCATTTCCCAAAAGGCTGGATTAGTAGACTTTCCTACTAAAAGTAAATGAGTGTATTTATTTCCATTCGACATCCATGCCAACAGAAGTTGTTTTCATTATGTAGAATTCAATGAATTCACTCTCATTTTGTAATGGAAAGATATTTACACTTACATTCATACTTTATAACTGATCTAAAATCAGTGAGAAAATTTAAAGTGGCTAAATAAAATATTAGATACAAAAGTATCATATTGAGTATATCATCAAGTTTTGCAGCAGGAGCTTTACAAACTAAGACAGAACAGCCTGGCATGTTTATGATTCTAAGGACAAAAGCTACCAGTTTCAACTTTCTTCTATAAAATCATCATTCAGTTATGAAGGGAAAATAAAAGATTTTTTTGGTAAACTAAAGCCAATGGAGTTTAATGGCAAATACACAATATAAGAAATTATTCAAAAAAGTTATTTTTTTATGAAAAGAAAGAATTCAAAACCTTGGGCATGGTTTTAAATATTAATATAGAATCAGGCCAGCAATAAAGGAAAAAAAGAATAAACAATTAAAAAAAGGAACAACAGAAAAGCAGTGAAAATGTAAATAATAGGACAGAATATATTTGGTTTAAAGATGAAAAACAGGTGAAATCTCAAAGAAAGATATCTCAGACACAGAAAAATATAATAAAAATCCTCAGGATAACTACACTCTGAAAAGTTGAATTAAGACAATCAGAAATATTGCCAAGTAAAACTATCCAAATAGAAATCACTGTAGCACTGTCCTCCCATTGTTCATTGATTTGCTCAAGCAGGCACCAGTAACATTTCCATTGTGAGACATGTTGTTACTGTTTTTGGCATATCAAATATGTCACAGGGAGCTTGCCAAGCTTTACTGTGTGGGCGAGATACTCTCTGTATCTTGCAGATCTTGCAGGGTCTCCGAGAGGAATGGAGGAATCAAACCCGGATCAGCCATGTGCAAAGCAACCACCTGACCCACTGTGCTATTGCTCCATAAAAGATAAAGAAATACAAAATAACAGGAAAATGAAAATAAAATTAAAGTTAATTATACCTATAATAAATCATGACCTTAAATAGGAAGTATTGGTAAGTACCAATAAAAAGACTCTAATTAGGTATATAGCAGATAAAGCAGACCCATCCTTACCACACATACAAGATATTCAAACAAAATTTATAGACAAATGTAGAGTCATAGTAAAATGTACTTAATAAAGACAGGAACCATTGGATTTATACATGGAAAAGATCATGATAGCCAAAGATAAACAACATATCATGATCAAAGTACAATTCATTAGAAAACATAGTTGACATTGGTTTCTAAGGACTCAACACAGATAATTCAAAATATATAAGCAATTGTAATTGACCTAAAGTAAGCCACACACAATAATATAATAATATGAGATCTCAACACATCATGTGAATCAAATGGCTTGTTGTCTTGTCAGAAAATTGACAAAGAATATTTTAAATGAAATAATTGATCAAATGGGATACGTGTGTATGTATATATATCCCATTATATGATATATATTTCAAAATAAATGCAAATAAAAGTTAAACTCTATTCTCAAGTTCACATGGACTATTCATAAATATAGAACATATTTTAAAAGACACATGTCAATAGATATATGCAGATCAAAATAATATGAAACGTCCTTTATCACCAAAATGATTGGAAAGTGTAAATTAAAAAAATAGAACTAGAAAAAAAAAATGGAAACCAAATGACATGATTCCAAACATTTTATTCAAAAACAAATTAATTAAAAAATAACAAAACAAATCATAATTCAATTTTCAAAAATGGGATAAATATATGAATAGATAATTCTCAAAGTATACAAGCAGATTTCCCTGTAGCATATAAAAGTATTCAATGTCATTTTCCAACATTAGAAAAATGCAAATCAAACTCAAAATGAGATATTATACTATACCTGTGATCGTACCTATATAGAAAATGCTGGAAACAATTTTTGACCATGATGAGGAGAAAAAGAAACTATGAATTAATTGTGAGAATGTATATGTATGCTATCCTTACATAAAATGATATGGAGGTTACCTTAAAATATACAATATACACAGGGTATGGTGCCAATAGCAGGTCAATCTGTAACTGTGAGGCGAGTGCATCAGCAGCCTGATGGCACCATCAGACTTCCAGATACCCTAAAGTTGCTGCTGTGCCTTTGGCCAGACCACAAAAACTTGGGGGCAAATTTTACCAAGAAAGTAAACGGCCAAAAGTTAGGTATGTGGAAAACACATCCACAAACCACCTCTGGTTCAGCTATATAATTGGAGGCATGGCCCTTCTGGTTCCTGATTGAACTGCTTAATGGCCATAATCCCAGAGCCTCAGAAACAAATCTCAAAACCTAACGGCTTTTGGCAGAACTGCGTCTGGTTGCTGCAGTAGGCTACGGGTGCTGGGCCACCCCAGACGGGAATAGGTTCTGTGCCTTGGGCTGTTCCCCCTGGCAGCCCAGTGGCCATCATACTCCAGAGGCCACTGGACAGTCAGGTTTGGGCCCACAGTGACGAGACAAGTGGGGCCTCATGGGATGTGGGTGGAGCTGGCCCTTTCCTCCCCGTCCCAATGAGACCCTGAATCGCTGCCCATGAGCGGCCTCTCTGGCTCCTGATCAAGCTGCTTAGTGGCCATGATCCCAGAGACTCAGAAACAAATCTCGAAACCCAGCGGCTTTTGGCAGAAATGTGTGAGGACCACGCAATAGGTTACTATTGCCGGGCCACCCCAAGGGGGAAAGGGTGTTGTCCCTCCGCCTGGTCCTCCCAGGGAGGAAAGGGTGTTATCCCTCCACCTGCTCCCCCTAAACGGCTCAGTGGCTGCCATCTTCCAGAGGCCATTGGACAGTAAGGTTTGGGCCCACAGTGATGAGACATGCGGGGCCTCATGGGATGGGGGTGGAGCCGGCTCTTTCCTCCCCGTTCCAATGAGACTCTGAGTCGCCACCCACAAAAGACCTCTCTTCGTTCCTGATCAAGCTGCTTAATGACCATGATCCCAGAGACACAGGAACAAATCTCAGAACCCAGAAGGTTTTTGACAAGAAATCCCTCCAGATTTAATTGTTAAAATTTCAGAACTTCAAAATCGTGTAGCCACTACTGCAGCCACGCAACATCATATTTTATTCATAACCAGCAATAGAAAACAAATTATCTACTGTTGCCTTTTTGGCAGATCTGACTGTTGGGGTAAAATTCCAAATAATAATGGTGGGTGTGGTGTCGAAATGTTGAATGTAATCAAAGTATAGAGAGCATAATTTGGAAATTATCTGCCCCACAGGTAGGGGGAGGGTGTGGGATGCGGGTATACTAGGGTTTTTGGTGGTCAAGAATGGGCACTGGTGAAGGTACGGGTGTTTCATTGTATGACCGTGACTTAAACCTGAAAGCTTTGTAACTGCTCTCACGGTCATTCAATAAATAACATTATAAAAAATGGGGAAAAAAAGTAAGATGGATTTCATGCACAATTCAATCAGGCTCATCAGTGGCTGAATCAATAGCAGTACTCCTACATAATATATATATATATATATTATCTGTGAACTCAATATAATATAAATAAAATAATTTCTTAGAAACTATGGCAACTGGTGAAAGAGCAATCTATGATTTAAGATGAACACGGACAAAGTGTCTAGATAGGTATGGAAAAAGAAAACAGGTAAAAAACACCTTTAGTAATGAGCGGTCTTACATGTTAGGCTTACTTCTGATTAAAGGGAACATTAGCAAAGAAAAGGGAAACACAATTGGTATAGTTCAGGCATTTCCACACATGCAGCATAAAAATAGCTTTTCTAACAAAATGCTGGGTGGATTTTCTACTGGTTCAGAAACTGCTGTGCACTGAAAATGAGGTCAGTATTTGAAAGGAATAAAGATGAACCCTTCATAAGGATGCTTTCATTTGGGCTCTGGGTATTATAGAAGTCAGTAAAATCTCAGGATGTATAAAGGCTTATAAGCATCTATAAAAAAATTTATTATGTATTCTAAATGTTAAAATATTCATATATAATTGTCTGGAATAATTTTATTTTACTAAATAGAAAAGTGTTTTAAAGTTATTAATTTAAAAATTTTACCAAAATATAGCTGCTTAATTATAAGAAAGACTGTCCTACTTTACGCTGTTCTGCTTTTACATAATTTAATACTCAGGAGGACTCTGTGTAGTAGGGTTTTATTTTATTTCTTCACAAAAGAGGAGAGAGACATAGAAACAAATTTTGTCCAAGTTATCATTGGGAAATTTCAAGCAACCTATTAAATCACATAATCATCTCAAGTGCAACATAAGAGCTTCTATTGCTGTCATAGCTCTCAGAGGTTATGGTACCCTCCATAACACTGAGGTGTTGATATGTGATGAAGTGCTTGTCTGGAGATAAATTAGCCAGCCAGCAGAATTGAGAATATAAAGACATAGGAGCTTATAAGAATACTGCTTCTAGTTGTCTTAGAAGACCAGTTGTTATATTTTCTCGACTATTCGGACTTATAGCAAATTCCCTTAACATTAAATTACTAGTAACTGTGCTCTTTATGCTACCAAAGATGCATTAGCAAGTGGAAAGGTGATATTCGGTGTAAAAACTGATAGATGAGAACAATTATACTACTATAGGCTCTGAGAATGATAAAAGCTGGGAATTATAATTTACTCAAAAACCATGAGGTTCAATATGGTTCAGAAGGTAATCATCTGTAATAAACAATAGAATTTAGTCAAACTGGATTTTAATGTATCCTCAAGTATTCATGTTAACCATCTTAAGTAATCTTATTACATAGCCTTATACCCCATAACACAATGCAAGAAAGATATTAGAACAATATTTAATCTAATTTAATATTATTTTAAGATTCCATATTCCATAACGTAGATTGGAATGAATAACTTATCACACCAGTATCAGTTGCACCTATTTATCCCATGAGAGTTTATTGGCACAATTGCAGTGTCATTTCTACCACCTCCATCATTCAACATGATAGAAAGACTGGTGATATAATCAAGATAGAGATTTCTGTATGACTCTCTAGATAGATGAAACAGAAGAATATGACTGTGAGAAAGGATAAAAATAGCTCAATCTTATATCCTTATCAGCAGCGATAATGACTTTTTTTTTTGCTGTTCTGAGCAAATGATAAGAATCAAAATTTTCAAAGTACTTTACAGTTAAATGAGTTCCAAAGATAAAAAAGTTTTGAGAATAGTATTCTACTGAAAACAATTCTGCTATTTGATGTAAAACTAAAAGCAAACATTGAATAGAGTGCATTAGGTGCATTAGAGTTGATTTCATTTAAAATTGAGCCACTTTTAAAATTTCCATTTAACGTGTGTATACTCTTTGTATGTGTATATACAGATACTGCAGTACATACATGTGCCAATGTATCTTTTCCCTAATGCATGTTTGTAGGGTGTGTGTATATGGGGATGATACTTCATCTAATTTCCAAAATTACCTTTTAGTGTACTGACAGTTTATTTCATAAGAATGTGCTCTCTGCCATACACATTTACTATGAAGCCAATTTAGAGTTTATATTTTTCCTAGAGGTTATAAATGTAAGACTCTTATAAGTTAGTATTAATGCCTTTACTATTTCGGTTTTTGTAGCTATTGGATTCTACTGTCACCATCACCGTCCTCCCATTGTTCATCAATTTGCTCAAGTGGGTTCAGTAACATCTCCATTGTGAGACTTGTTGTTACTGCGTTTGGCATATCAGATACGTCATGGCTAGCTTGCCAGGCTTTGCCATGAGGGAGAGATACTCTCAGTAGCTTGTCGAGCTCTCTGAGAGGGGCGGAGAAATTGAACCCGGGTCAGTCGGAATGAAATTACCGAGCACTGCCTTTTCCCCTCTGGCTTCTCTTAACAAGATATCCTCTAGTTCAATCACCACTGTAGCACAAGGCAAGATTTCAACATATCTTATATTTGTGTAAGTCTACTGTGGAAGTATAGCACTGTGGTGTACACACCACAATTTCTTCATCATTTTATCTGTTATTTGTTATTTGGGTTGCTTCCATATTTTGGCTACTCTAAATAGTGCTACAAATAATCATAGATAGAAGCCAAGGATCTAACTTGCCTTGCATGTGTAAGACCCCGGGCTCAATCCTTACATCACAAAAAATAATCTTTGCACTCAGGAATTACTCCTGGCAGTGCTTAGGGGACCATATGAGATGCTGGGAATCGAATCCAGGTCAGCTGCATGCAAGGCAAAAACCCTCCCCATTCTACTATAGTTCCAGCTCCTTTTAACTTTATTTTTGTTATAGTATTGGATTCTACACAAAGTAGAATTTGAAGCACACTAAAAATGAAATTAAAATAACCTACTTACTTATATCCAGTCATTACCATGTTACTGCTTGCTAAATTGCAGAGCTTTAATTAAACATTCACAGGAAAATCTAGTTAGTTAATTCTCAGTATCTACCATTGGAGGAACATTATATCCCCTCCCCTTTGGATGTGGGATCTAACACTAATAGTCATCTTATTGGATATTTCTTGCTGTGTTTGGGTAATTGAGCTGAGGATCATTCCAAGCAAATTCTCTTCTCCAAAACAGGGTAGAATTACAGTCTGAGGAGATGTAAATGCAGATCATCATTCCTTAGAGATTTGCTTTAGCTACAGGCGTAGATGTGATTAGACATTCAACAGTTTCTCTTCTTCAAACTAATTTGTTTACCTCCATGTGGGTGGGCTTAAAACCAAATCTAAAATCTGATCGTAGTGTCATCAGTGTTGACTATCAGGGCCTTTGTTAACATGAAGCCAGAATATCCAGATGGAAAATGAAAAGTAACATCCATCATCTAAATATTTTCCTTTCCCAATGCCAAGCATGTAGATACTTGGAAACAACGTCATGGTTGACCGAATGTTTTACTTTTAATCTAGATGTTTTGGCATCTAGACACAATCCCAGTCTATAACTTCCTGTACAAAATCTCCATATCTTCAAAATTTTATACACATTTGTTTCAAGAATTCACATAAGTACAATATGCCTGTTTATTAAATTTTTGCATGAATAATGCATTTTATTCAATGCTATAGGGGATATTGTGCTGCATAATCACCATTCAAAATAAAAATGAATCATCCACATGTACAAGTACTGGTTACTGTGATTTGTGCTGTTAAAAATTACTTGTCTATAAAACAAATGAAGAGAAGGATTTATATTGCAGAAAAGACAGAGAGACCTGGGAATTTTCCTGAAGAAGTAGACACATTTGGAAGTTAAAAGTAACAGAGGAACTTTAATAAGGATATTTGTTATGAGTGTTACTTAAGACTTGAAATGCATGAGCATGAGTCAACAAACATTGGTTAGTTTTGTTTGTTTGGGGGCGAGGTGCAGGGATACTTATATCTTAATCTGGGTTTCCTGTGGAGGCATCACACCTGATGGTTATTGCGGAAAATAAAACTGGATTCTTACAGACAAAGTTAACCAGTGGTTAATCCTAACCCTGTGCTCTCTCAGATACCAACACAAGACTCTTGACCAAATATAGGCAGCTGTATGCTTTTCTATATAGAGGTTTGTTGAAACACAGTTGCAGAAACTTGTTTGCTTACTGCCTTTATAGCTTACTATACTTTGGTTTAATTTGACAATAAATAAATTATTTTTTTATTGAGGCACCGTGATTTAAAAAGTTTTTTTTTTTTGATCAAGTGGAACTCTATGACCTTGGACTCCAGGCTCAATAAACCCGGGAACAGAGATCCGCTACCTGAACCCAGCAACCCAGTAGAACTCCACTACCTGCAGAAATTCCACTACCCAGCCGCTGCCACGCTCCAGGATGCTTTACGGACACTCAGGCCGAGACTCACTCATGAGTGAAGCCCCATAGAACTAGGAAGATGGACTCTGTGACCTTGGACTCCAGGCTCAACGGACCTAGGAACAGAGATATTCTGCCTGCTCCCAGCAACCGGCAGACCTCCATTATCTCCAGTACCTCCACTACCCAGCTGCCACCATACTCTAGGATGCTTTCCAGACACATAATAAAACACTTAATACAAGATTACTGCACCATATTTGATGGGGTTCAAATATGGTTTGAATCATGGGAACACCTGCAAGGACAATTAGAGTCCACCCTAAAAGCCTCTATCCCTCTTGGAGAGCCTGGCAAGCTACCGAGAGTGTCCCACCCGCAGAGCCTGGCAAGTTATGCATGGTGTATTCGATATTCCAAAACCAGTAAATATAATGGGTTTCATTCCCCTGACCCTGAAAGAGCAACCAATACAGCAGAGTTAAGAAGGATGAGGAAGGAGAAGCTGATAAAATCTCAGGGCAAAACTAGGTTGCCAAAATGAAGAAGGACAAAAATGACTATCTTTAATCTCAATGCACTCATTGAGGAACTGATGATGCAAGCGCAAAAAATCCAGTACAGCATCATTGGTCTGACCAAAACGAGAAGGCATCATTCACATCATACCTTTTTTGACACTGGAGAAGGACTGTTCCTCGGAACATACGAAGAAAGAGGTGTTGCTGGTGTCAGAGTCCTTGTCAATATGAACTTGGCCATAAACATTGATTCATTGGAATGCCTAACAACCCGAATCATATGACTACATTTGAATAGATGTGCCTCACTGCCTGCAGTTTCATTCTTTCTTGTCTATGTACCAGCATCCAATTATGATGAAGGAGGAATTGAGAAGTTCTACATGGAGCTGTAGAAGTTCTATAAAGACCACACTTTCTAAAAATCATTGTTGGTGATTTTAATTCCAAGATAGGACCAAGAAGATCAGCCAAAGAACTCCACATTAGGACCCATGGCCTAGAATGGAACAAACAGGGTGAGAGACTGTCTGAGTTCATCATGTTGGCCAAGACCATCAATGGTAACTCACAATTCCAGAAGGATGGAATTGTGAGTTCATCAATCTAAATGATGTACATGGGAGTCTCCTAGTGGACGGTTCCACAATGAAATTGACCACATTATATTCAATCGATGGTTTTGCCTGACTGATGTTGCTGTTGTTCCAAAATTCCAAATGGGATTGGGCCACCATCTCCTTAATGCAAAATTCTACTTCACAGAGCAGGTAGAAAGGGCTGCAAAGTTTAAGAAAAGAACTCCCAGAATGATCACCAACTGGGAGATCTTCAGCACTATTTTGTAACATGCGAAGATGCCATCACTGATGACATTGATGAGGAATTCTATCAACTGGTTCAGCACCTCCATGATTGTGCAAAGAACATCGACTGAGAGATAGCCACAAAAAGACACCTGTCTTTGAAAACTCTCGAGCTCATTTGCCAAGCTGGCTTGGCGCAAGCCTCAGGCAACTGCACAGGCACTTCCGAGCTTACAAAGCACTGCAGAGAAGCGAAAAATGAAGACCTCAAAGAGATAAGAGCAGCAGTGCTAGCAGATGTGACAGAAGCTGGGAAAAGCATTCCCAAGACCCGCCTGTCCTTTGCCATCTACAAGACCAAGATGACTGTCCTTTGATGTCCTGATGGATCTATCACATCTTCCAGAAGGACAATGGAGAAGATTATTATTAATGACTTCAACTCGGATCTCTTTGATAGCCATGTCCACCTGCCCACATCCCAAATTCTGCACGATGTATATGTGGTTCCCAACATTCTCCCTTCTGAAATATGACACACCATTTTATCATAAAGAAGCAAACAGCACTTGCCCCAGACAAGGTCAGACCCAAAAACCTGATGGACCTGCCATCAGTACTCATCAATACACCAGTTTGGCTCTTCACAAGCTACCTATCTGAATGCAAGGTTCCATCCCAATAGAAAATCAGCAGGACTGTACTAATATACAATAAGGGAGACATCCACAACATTGACAACTATCGCCCGATCTTCCTTTGTCTGTCATCTACAAGTTGTTCACTGGAGTCATCCTGAATAGGATTGGAAGAACAATAGATAAAGGACAACCATGCGAGCAAGCCTGGTTCTGCAAAGGATTCAGCACAATCGACCATATCCACATGATAACCAAGCCCACTGAGGTTTTCTTGGGAGTTCAAGATGCTGCTGTGTCTAATGTTCATTGATTTATAGAAGACCTTTGATTCTATTGAGACTGAAGCGATCATCGAATCCCTAGCCAAACAGAGCATTCAAACCCAATACATCAGGATCCTCAATGAACTGTATTGTGGTTTAACTACCAGGATCTCACCATTCTACAGAAAGGTGATCACTGCCATCAAGAGAGGGATTTGACAGGGTGATACCATTTCACCAAAACTCTTCAGTGCCACTCTCAGAAATGTCATGGGATGACTGGAATGGGAAGGGATGTGAGTGAAGATAGACAGTCGGCAACTACACCACCTCTGCTTCACTGATGACATTGTTCTAATAACACCAAACACCAGCCAAGCGGCACAAATTCTGGTTGACTTTGACTGTGAGTGTGCAAAAGTCGAAGTACAGCTGAATCTCACAAAGAAAATGTTTATGAGAAACAGTCTCATTCCTGACGTTCCATTCACTCTCAATTGGATGAACATCTCCAAATGCAACACTTATGTGTATCTAGGTTGAGAAGTCAACATGATGAAAGACCTGGCACCTGAGTTGTGCAGGAGGAAGAGAGTGGCTTAGAATGCTTTCAAGAGAATTGACGAAATAGCTAAGAGGATGAAGAACCTTCGGCTCCGGGCACATCTCTTCGATTCCACTGTTCTTCCTGCAGTAACTTACGCCTCAGAGACCTGGGCCCTACAAAAACAGGATGAGAACACTATTTGGGTCTCCCAAAGAGGAATCGAAAGAGCTATGCTTGAAGTATCATGCTTCATCTAAATGAGAGAAAGAATCCGGAGTTCTGACCTCCATCAACAGTCAAGAATCAGGGACTCTCTCTCATTTGCCATGGTGTCAAAAATCAGATGGTCTGAACACATAATGTGATTTGGAGACAACCGTTGGACTAGAGTCATTACTTACTGGATTCTATGGGACATCAAAAGATCGCGTGGGTCACCCACCTACGAGATCGACTCCTTTTTCAAGACTCTGAATGATTGGTTTGAGGCTCTCCATGTTCCTAGGATGAGCAGACACAATTGGGCTACACTGGCACGTGACAGGGATGAATGGAGATGTTACTGGTACCGCTTGAGTAAATCTATGAGTAACGAGATGTCAAGTGATCAAGTGATCAAGTGATAAAGTTTCAGGCATACGAAGTTCCAATACCAATCTCTTCACACTATTCTCTTCCCTCTGCCAATGCCCCCAATTTCCCGCCCATTCATTATTCTGCCTCTGTGGCAGGCACATCCTTTACCTTTTATTTATTTATTTATTTATTTATTTATTTATTTGCACTGTGGTTGAGTGTTCGCCTTGCACGCAGCCAACATGGCCGACTTGAGTTTGATTCCTCCGCCCCTCTCGGAGAGCCCGGCAAGCTACCGAGAGTGTTTCGCCCGCACGGCAGAGTCTGGCAAGCTACCCGTGATGTATTTGATATGCCAAACACAGTAACAACAAAAGTCTCACAATGGAGACGTTACTGGGCCCACTCGAGAAAATCGATGAAAAACGGGAGGATAGTGGATAGTGTGATAGTGGTTTACGGCAGTGTTATTGTCAGTGTTTTCTGTAAAACACTATACCACCTTCCAGCACCACCTCTTCTCCAAAGTGTCCAATTTTCTCAGCTGTTCTTGCAGTGTTCCTGTCTCTCTCCTATCCAACTTCCTCCCCTAGCCCTACTACACTCCCCCACCCCACACCCACTCCCATGGTAAGCTTCTACTGAAAAACAGTTTTATAGAACTGCAAAACTACCATAATTATTATAGAATTTTTTGTAGGTCAGAACTTGCAACTTTTGTGTTGAAGAGGCATTTGTTTTGCATACCTCTGAAATGCTGAGACCACTCTCCGCACACATGAAGGTACTGGCAGAGGGACAAAGCCACGCGGTTTCCGGGGCCGAGACCTCCAAGCCTACTCGAATTGGAGTCGAGCATCTTCCACCCAGATCCTCCAAATTCCAGTAGGCGGGGGTCACACCCACCACCTGGCCCCCTGGCGCCGTGTAATCCCATCAGCGGCCAAGACTCAGAGACTATAAAATCCAGATCCCGGAACCGCGTGGCCGCGAACGCGGCCACGCGACACCTTATCAGAACTTTTTTATGACATGTTATTGTCTCATTCCTACTTTGGACAAACTTGCAGGCTATCGAATGTAGCCTGCCCACAGGGCAGAGTCTGGCAAACTCCCCGTGGTGTACCAAATATGCCAAATACCAGTAACAATGATGGGGCTCATTCTCCTAAAGAGCCTTGAATATAATCTCATGGCTCGGATGAAAGAGACGTTACTGGGGCCTGCTTGAGGCAATCGACGAATAACAGGATGATGAAATGATGAAAAAAACCTCTGAAATGGATTCGATCTCTGGTACCCTGTATGATCTTCTGAGCCCCACCAGAAGTGATTCCTGAGCACAGAGCTAGTAGTAATTCTTGAGAATTTCTAGAAATGAAACAAAAACAAACATTTTGTAAATTGTTTGTACAGGATGTATTTAGACATGGGTCAAACTGAAGTGTGAATGATGCTTAGAATATATGCTACTGCTAATGGTTTGGTGCTTTGGAGCAGGAGGCATTGAATACATAGGTCTAGAAGGGAATTTGGTACACACTGCTTAGGAGAAGAAATGGTAAAATAAAGACAAACTTCTATGTAGAATGAAGAGAATAGTAATACACTTTTGCTACCAAATGAAGGCCAATGCATAGAACATTTGGAGGATTATTGTGATAAGGATTGAGCTTATATTTTGAAATATTAATGTAATATACTTAAAAATAGAATTCAATATAATATTTCCTATTTATCATTTTAGCTCAGCAATATATTTTCAGGTCTTATGAACTATTTCTTAGGCAGAGAATATGTGTAGCTGTGTATCCTTAAAACTTGCAAGGTTTTTCCAGCATAAAATTCAAAAGAAAATCAATTGAACAAAGTGGTACCAAAGTGGTATGAAAAATGGTACCAAAGTGGTATGAAAAATATTTATGCCTTCTGATGTCTATCCATTTGCTCATTTATCATAACTCTACTGATTTTTAATGCAGTCTTCAAAAAATGTAAGATATATAAAATTAATGAGCAATATTTTTGGTAATAACAACTTGAATTATAAAATTAAAGATCATTTTTATTTACTTCCATTATACCGCTTCATTTTTATTTAGCTATTATAACACAGGCCACAACACAAGTTAATTTCTGTCTCTCATAATGTTCAGCATGTCCATAGAGCTATTTTACAGAATTGAGATTGCATCAGAACAGAGTTCTGGTACTTTATTCAACAATAAAATTATTTCTATAATCCACACACTACTAGTCAATCCTCACATTCTGCTATGTGGTTATTTATTAGGGTCTCAGATATTTAGAGGATAGATTTACTTCCCGGGAGGATCACAAAATGCAAATATATAATTAGAACATTATTATGGAAATTAGCCATTACCACCTATTCTATTTTTCCTATTTCACCCCATGTATTGAAAAGGGAGTAACTGGCACCATAGACAAAGGAAATACGATTAGGATTCCAGGTAATACAAGGAGCAGGAAATCACATTGAGGATTGATGCCCTTTAATGAATGGCAAATTTCTAAGAAGTTATTGAGGGCTTTTATCTCATGTGTGTATTTCTTTTGATGGATTTTTTATTTTACTATTTTATTATTTAATTTTTTATTTTATTATTTTATTTTATTTTTTATTTTATTATTATTTTATTTTATTTTTTATTTTTTTAATTTTTATTTATTTTTTATTTATTTATTTATTTATTTGTTGTGTTCTGTTTAAATGCATCCACTGTATGAATGCCTCCAGGATGATAATTCTTGAGTCCATACTTTTTTACATGATGGTATCATCTCTACATAAAACATTGCCTGACAGAATAACATTGAATATCACTCTACTCTTTTTCTATTCTCATTTTTTTTCAGACTATAGTCATATGGCTATGTTTCTGGGAAACTTTAAGATAGTTTTAATTCTGCAGATTGTGAAATAAACTACAATTTGGAAATCTAACTTTAATATGAAGGAGAAAATATCATATTAAAAATAATAATGTATGCATGTGCTCACAAACCACAGAGTTGAAATGATAATGGCAAAAATAATCCAATATAAACTTCTTGAATTCAGCTACTTGGGAAATATTTATATAGCCTGTGTTGTAGAAACATAATTCACAATACACAACACAACACAATACATTGACAACTAATTTTAACATGTCTCTAGCTACTATTAAAAATCTTTCTCAGCTTCACGCCCTACCGAGGCCACGAGTTGCCCCCCACAAGCGGCTCTCTGGCATGGCCATGGCTCCAGAGGCAAAAGGACTTAATCCAGAGCCCAGCAGGTTGCAGCGGAAAAGTGAATGGACTATGTGTTAAACTAAGGCACCATGCCTCCCCGGGAGGGAAAGTGTGCTGCTCCCTTCCACTTTCTTTCCCTCCTAGCAGCAAGGTGGTCGAAGCCTTTTTACCCCTGGGCAGCAAGATGGCAGCTGCCTTGGAGCTTATTGGAAAGACGGGGCAACTGCAGTCTCATGGGAAGAGAGGTGGTAACGGCTAGTCCTTCACGTCCTACCGAGGCAACGAGTTGCCCCCATGAGAGGTTATCCGGCACGGCCATAACACCAGACACACAAAAATCTATCTTGTAATTATCTGGCTCTTTGCAGCAATCCCTCCAGACTTACCTAGTAAAATATCAGAAATCCAAAATCGCGCAGCTGCTATCACAGCCACGAGACATCATATGGTTCTCATAACCAGCTATAGAAAACAACTTTTTTCACAATGCCTTTTTAGCACTTCTTATTGTTGGGGGGAAATTCTAAATGATAATGGTGCATCTTTTGTTGAAATAATGAATGCAATCAAAGTAAGAGAAAGAAACGTAGAAATCATCTGCCTCACAGGCATTGGGAGGGTTGGGAGGGGGGTATGTTGGTAGAGAAAAATAAGTACTGGTGAAGGGAAAGGTGTTTGCTCATTGTGTGACTGAGACTTAATCTTGAAAGCTTTGTAACTTTTCCCACAGTGATTCAATAAATAAATATAAGAAAAAATCTCTTTCATGGGACCAGAGATATAGTACAGTAGGAAGGACTCTTGATTTGGACATGGCTGACCCAGATTTGATCCTAGGCACCCCATGGGATCCCTTAATCCTACCATGAGCAAACTCTGAGCACAGAGCCAAGAATAAGCCCTGAGCACAGGCAAGTGTGACCTCATACCCAAAGAATACCTGATTACTTATTATTATAAAGTGAGATAAAACAGAACATTGAACTTTTGTTAATTTTGAACGTTCCTGAACCAAATTATAATTTCTATGACTTGAGTTTTTATAACAACCCAACTTCTGTCATATGCACTATTAGAATAAGATAAAATTGAAGTATAATTTGTAGCACTAATATTGTTTTAGAGAATTAGAGGTGTGGGGTAATATCTTATAATGCAAATAAATGCAAAGAATTTATTTAAAGAAGAGGATTAAGTGGACAATAAATAATACATGCAAATTAGGAAACCACATAATTAAAACTGTATTGAATAATGGGATTGTCACCACTGTCTAGTCTTTATAAATCCCTCTCTGGTAGAAATTTTTACCCCAGAATGTTAATTGTTTGCCATTGTAATTGCAAATGCTTACAATAATTGAAAACATTTTAAAAACACTTTACTCATATATTAGGTTGACTTAAAAATAAATTCCCTGAATGAGACAAGATGGTTTGTAAATGCATAACTTTCTAATTATTTTATTGTTTATAGCAGTGAAGAGAAAGGCATGCAATACTTCTACAGATAAAAATGTACTAATATATTTGAAAACCCACATATTCCTAGACCTACTGAACCAATTTAGACACTAGAAAATGACACTATTGACAATTTTACTAGCATGATAGTGTTAACTGAATGTGTACTTGCCTAATTAATGTAGTCTTAATCCTTTGTTCATTCCATTTTTAATATTTTATTTCTGAAGGATTTTCCTAGAGTAACTATATTAGTCTTATGAAACGGCAGTAGATACACGATTTCTGATTTTTGGATAAGGAGTATCGGGCCAGACTCACATGTATTCATGACACACTCTTAATCCTGTGCTCAGAGATCAATCCTAAAGTGCCTGGAGGATCATACATGACGTTATTATGAAACACACGTCAACTATGTGCAGGGCAAGTATTACTTTATCCGTGTACTATCTCTCTGACCCAAGAAGTGATTTTTCTTGACATGAAAATTTACTATTGTTTTAATTACAGATGCATGTGTGGAAAGTATATATAAAAAGTCTATTCTCTGCCCCCAAATAAAGAAGTTATCTGGATTCTTTTTCATCCACAATCAATGAGGTAACCCATAAATTTATTTAATTCAATTATATATATAGTTATTACGTATTATTTAATAATTTTCAACTTTTTTGAGTAGTTATATTTATTTAAAAATTATTGCATTCTAAACAACATGATTAAAATTGTGTCAAGTATTTTAATTTACTGATGTATTTTAATATATCTATTACTCTTTTTTTATAAATAGTGAACATATTCAGGTAGAACAGGAATCAGAAAAAGAAGTGTTGCATTTTATCTCACATCACAATATAATACAATTTTTTATTAAGTGACTGAGTAATACTAGCATAAATCTATATCTATGTCTACCAATGTGAAATGTAAATGTTCCAAAGTAAAGTTACACAGTAGTTTGATAATTATGCAAGTTTTTCTTGAAATATGTCTAAAGGACCTAGGCTTACTTTATAGTTTGACTTTTATGTTTGGCTCTCCTGATGCCATGGTTTCATGCAGTCATCTGAAATATATTTTGGCACAAAGTGTCTTACTTAACTTTGTGACTGTTCCTCACTTCATTCAGATTTCACGCTTAAAAATATGTCAATTCTTAAATCTCCCTTGATTAATATATCAAGTTTTCTTGCTTTTATATTATTATTTAGCCCTATCTCAATTTCCTTTATTGTACAAATAATTTTCTGAAGTTACATTATGCTTTATATACATTTTTTAACCCTCCATAGCAAACAAAAATTGTCTTTCATTGATATTTATTAAGGCTGAGACAGAACCTGGTGCATTTCAGGCAGCAAGTAAAAGTAAAGACAGACAGAACGAAAAGTGAGAACATAGAATGAGTATGACCCTAAATGGAAAAAATGGTCCATTTATAGAAGATAAATTGTATTATGTACATTTCTCTGTCAATTAAATCAAATTTGTCTTTAACAAAAGTTAACTAGTGAACTCATTTTTAATAAAAAAGGGAATTGGGACGGAGCATTAGCATGGCGGGTAGGGCGTTTGCCTTGCACGAGGCCGACCCGGGTTCCATCCCCGGCATCCCATATGGTCCCCCAAGCACCGCCAGGAGTAATTCCTGAGTGCAGAGCCAGGAGTGAACTCTGAGCATTGCTGGGTGTGACCCAAAAGGTTAAAAAAAAAAAACAACAAAAAAAAGGGAATTAGGACACTTCATTTTTTTTCCTGCTAACTAAGCTATTACCTGTCAACCTAACCTTCTGCAACAATATCACTAGCTATACTTTTTTGACTTTTGGTACTACCACCCAACTACTGTAGCCCATAGTCAAGCACCTCATAACTTCAGACCAAGTATTGCCAGGTGAGACACCAGTACCTCTCTACCCAGTATTGCTTGGTATGGCTCTTGTAAAAAGTGGGATAAAAATGGTGTTTACAGATGAAAAATACAATGTATACTAATGACTAAGAATGTGTTCAGTTGGTGCAATAGCAGAATGGCATCTGTAGGTAATTTGTTATAAAATAAAAACAGTAAAAAATAAAGTTAATGTATTCAAGAGTGATTCAGAATTTTAAGAAGTCTGCTTTGTATTAACTTGATTTTGCACATACAAAAACACAGGATGTGACTTGCTAATGTCATTGGGAGGAGATGAACAAGATATTTTTACTTATTTATTTATTTATTTAATAAAGTAGAGTACAATATTTGATTACATTCAATATCCAAACACCAATCTCACCACCTTTATACCTTCCTACCACTGTAGCACTGTCCTCCCATTGTTCATGGATTTGCTCTAGTGGGCCCAGTAATGTGGCGATTGTGAGACTTGTTACTGTGTTTGGCATATCCGTGCTGGTGAGATACTCTGGGTAGCTTGCTAGGCTCTCTGAGAGGGGCAGAGGAATTGAACTCAGGTTGGCCGGGCTGGCCACATGCAAGGCAAATGCCCTACCACTGTGCTATTGCTCCAGCCCTTTCTACCACTTCTTACCACTATATTTTGATATTTCCGTCCAGAACCCAAATCCCTGACCCAAAACAGAAACAAAATATTACATTTTGTATTTTTTTAATGAAAAACTGCTGAAAATGCTACAAAGATGTATTCTTTGAGGAAAGAGTGTGAAGATTGCTGTATTTTACCAGGGACCATTAAAACTTTCTATAAGAGATCATTAACATGTTAAAGGTTCAACCTTGTGTGATTTTATTACATATCTGTAAAATATATATATATACATATATATATATTTCCATCTAAGATTGGTTGCTTCGTACTTTGAACCCCATCAAATGTGGTGTGGTATTCTTGGAAAATGGATAGTGTGTATGGTATAAAAGTACAGGAATATTTGCACTCGTGGGTGAGGCTCGGCCTGAGTGTTTGAGAAGCGGCCTTGAGCATGGCAGCAATTGAGTTCTAGAGGTTTTTGGCTGCTGGGATTGGGTTCCTTGGGGCCGGGAGGGGTCTCACCCACTCCCTCTGGGGTTCCCCAAGTAAAACAGCCTGGTGTGGGGTCCGGAAGAATGGTTATGGCAAGCGTCATGTTATTCTTCCTTCTGAGAGAAAAGGGCATGAAATCTGAATGGTGGCCAATGATAAGATTATCCAGTGCCAGACAGGGGTGGCTTATAGGCGTGACTGCTGAGTTGCCGGAGACAGGAACTATGGGGGTAAAGGATTTCCAATCCTGATCCCGTTGAACCCAGAGTTCTCAGTCAAAAAGCCATGTATCCCTGGGTTTTCCAGGAATTCATTTATGGGTGAGGCCCGAACAGAGAATAATTTTTTAAAACTGACTTTTCATCAAAATTATTTTAAGAAGAATGAATTGTGGGAAAGAAACAAATAAATATATCCCAGAATTCTGAATACTCATGAAGTAAAAGTTTTTTGAGATCCTCTAAATATCATGACAGATAGAGTAAATATGCTGCAGTGAAACAAGAGAAATTTCAGTTGATAAAGCGATAGTTATAATACTACCATTCATTTTCTAAACAATAAAAACACTCGGTGTTCCTCATGTCTAAGTATTGGTTAATTCTAAAGTCAAAATTTCTGTACTCAATACACTTATATATCGAAGCAGAAAGATCGAAGCAGAAAGATAGTACAACAGGAAAGGCACTACCGTAGCAAGTGGGTTGACCCAAATTTGATACCCAAGACTTCATAAAGCCTCCCAGAATTCCCGGGACCAACCGGGAGTGATCCCTGATTGTAGAGCTAAGGTATAAGCCGTGAACGCACCTGGATGTAAACCAAGCCCAAACAGCACTATATAAATTAATTAATTAATTAATTAATTAAATAATTTATGCACTCATCTTTGTTATAGGATCTTCATTTAATTTTTATCAGTTAGGAGCTTCTTATTTATTTAAAGACATTATTCTTCTTGCTATAGAAATGTGAAGGCGAGTTAAGAACTTACACATGAAATTATACCTATTGTAATTAGGTTCCCTCTGAGACCAACCACCAAGAACATATAAGTAATTTATCTGTGTTTATCAATAATTGAAGAGAAGAGAAGTACACACTTCATGTATAGCTACAGATGCCTTAGTGTTAGAAAGATCTTAGTATAGAATCTGGATTTATGTAAAGTGACCTTGGGGAGGATGTTAAGACATTGAGAATTTTTCTTGGATTGGATATGTTTTAGCTCACTTGGGTAACTAATTTGGTAGCTTATACATGACTAATATGTGTTTCTTATGATTTTAATGGCCAGAGATCTGAAACCAGAGCAAAGCAGCCTGGTCATTATCTAGTGAAATTTTAGGGGAAGCAAAGAGTTCTCTATTTATTCTAATGAAAGACTGTGAAGAAAATATTTATGTCCATTTGCAAAGGTTTCTAATTCATGTCATGAAGAATTATTGTCATGCTAATCATCTCAATAGAATATTTTGCAGCTTTATTTCAAGTATATATTATAGTCTTAGATTCCTGGTAAGTAATGGCACACAATAAGAATAAAGCATATATAATTTTTAAAACTTAGAATTCATCATTCTATAACACTTTGTCCTTTTTTATATAAACCATGAATCATGCAGTACATTTTTATTGTTCATTAGGTAAGTAGTTAAATATAAAAATTATAGTGACTACCTACGTAACTACTATGTTATCATATTAGCTATTATTTTAACCAATTCCTTATTGATGTGACTAAGTTCAGTGCTTGGATTCTTTTCTACATTTAACAAATCCAGAGAAAGAAAATTTGGAATGTTAAAAAATCACTACAATACCATGCTCATATGTGCTAAATATATTGGTCATTTAAAGGTATAATTTTTCATCCTGTTAAATGAACCTGTATAAAGGCATGTAAAATGTTATTAATCTATTTTTGAAGAAAAATAAAGTAATACATGGCAAATGTTAGAGTTATATTATTTATTTTATGTATATAAATTGAATTTTAAAAATCCCTTTTAAAATTTATACATGTACATCATCCCTAGAAACTCCTATAAACTATCCTTACTGAAAATAAAATATAAATGGATATTCTCAAATTACTCACAAAATATCTCAAATGGATATTCTCTTTTTTTTATAAACTGGAGAATGGTTTATTCAAGTATTCAAGCAGGTAAGTAAAAGAAATCAAATAGTATACCAATGAAGAAACTATTTCTGGAGGGAAGATAACTGCCTACATTCTCAATGACCAGTTATTTGGTGAAATGCCAGGACTGAGGAAACACACCACAGGCTAAGAGGGCTGCCCATGCCCTAAGAGGAAACAAACCTCATTTTGACTTTCATGTAGAAACTTTATATCACTACAAAGCCTTTAGCACCTACTTTGTTTTGGCTCTAATAAAATTCTTGAGAGTATCTCCTGATCAGTATTTTTTTCTTAATACTACCCAAATAAACCTAATCTTTAATAAACCTAGATGCTAGGGGAAAAGGGAGCTCAGATAGAGAAGGGAGCACCAAATAAAGGGTGTTGGGAGGATCCTCCCAGGATGGGAGAAGCATGCTGAAAGTAGACTAGACCAAACACGATTGCCACTCAATGCCTCCTTTGCAAACCAAAACACCCCAAAGGAGAGAGAGAACAAAAGGGAATTCCCTGCCACAGAGGCAGGGTGGGATGGTGGGGATGGGTTTTGGGAGGGATACTGGGACCCGTAGTGATGGAAAATGGACACTGGTGGAGGGATGAGTACTTGATCATTGTATAACTGAAACCCAAGCACAAAAATTTGTAAGTCTACAACTATACCTCATGGTGTTTCACTAATAAAAGTTAAAAAATAAAAAATAAATAAATAAACCTAGAAGTCACAGGCAACAATGCACACTGTGCATGCAAATAAAAAAATGCAACCAAAAGCAAACAAATAATTCAAATTCAACTGAGAAAATATGTAGGTTTATATGAATAGGTTAAAAAATATACAAAGATTCACATAAACACAAATTTTACCATTTAAAAGTCCACTACAGATTACATGTGAATTTTGGAAAGGATATATATATATATGTATATATATATATCCAAAATTCACATTATATATATAATAAAAAAAATATTTGAAACAAGTCCATTTTGCCTCATTTAGTTTTAAGTTGCAAAATCCTATACAGTTTTTTTAATAAATTAGTGCAAAATGGTTATTCTCAAACCACAATAAGTTTGGTTTCTTATTGTGCTTCTTACAAACATTTTTAATAAAATATATTAACAATATGCTAAATACTCTTTGTAGTCTTTGCCAGTAAGTTAAACTGTCTGAAATAAATTACTTTGTTTTACATTTACATTTAGTAATTTATTTTCGCTTAATATTTAGATGACCAGGGCAAGATAGCTCAAAGAAATGAAGCAAATACTTTGCATGGCTGAGGTCCAGAATTTCATCTCAGCTATTGACTGGCCCTCTGGTCCCACCCCACCCTCCTAAACACAGACACACCATACTGGTTTGGTTGAGTGACTTCCAGCATTGCTGGCCATGAGCTGTGTCCTAACACTAGCCAATTCAGTTCATGATGCTAGGCTGAGTATTGCCAGGAGTGCGCCCCTGTCCTCTGAGCACACTAGGAGCCTCTACCCACAGATCCCAAACTAAGTTTATTGAGAAAACTTATATTTGCATGCATGTGTAAATAATGGCTATTCCTATTTCACTTTTTTTAAATATTTGCATAATTTAATAAGTCAAACTGTGAAAATTTAATGTATATATCATATTATTTTAGAAGAGACCACTATCAGAGCCTAATTCCCAAAGCTTCTATTTATATGTATTAAAAATGCTATAGTGTAGTGAATTGTCAATGTTCCCATGTTCTGATAGTGTGAAGTCTCCTGTTTCCACAAGTTTATTTGAAACCCAAATCAACATTTAGAGTAGTGAATGGAGAAAGGTGAATGCAAATCAATTCAGGCCACACTAATCCTCCATGTTTCAGATCTCACAGGTTTTAAACAATGTTTAGTGGCACTTTTTTTTTTGCAGTAGCTTGTTAAAAACATCCCTAAACATTGTTCTAAACTTATGTCTAACATTTTATTGCTCTTAAGTACAAGAAGGCTATAGCATGCCTTAGGAAGCAAGTGTGTTCAATAAATTTTCTTCAGGAATGAATGATAATGATGAAAAACACAGTTTCATTGTTAAAGACTCGATTGTACATGCATATTAATTACATAATAACATTAAGTAGTTTGAGTGCGCGATAGAAAGTTATAAAATAAGGTTATTTATTGAACCATGAATGAAAACAGTATAGACAGAGCTCAGAGGAAACTAAGCCTCTATTTTTCTTAGGATAAATGATTCAAGATTAGCAAATTTATTGTTCATGGAGACTTAATTAAACTACCAGCAATAATAAGACTCAGCTGCAATAAAACTCTTAACAAATGTTCAAATCTTGTCTACAGATGGTATTCTATGGTTTCCATCTTCACTTTCAAGAAGCAAAAGTAGCAATTAGGTTTAGAAAACTTTTGGAGTTTTAGCAATATTTCTAATGGTGATTTGGCTGTTCATGATAGAATCTCTCATTTTAACATGTATGTATATAGTTCTTCGTTTTCACTTCCACATTCTGGTAATAATAAATCTCTTCTATGTATGAATTTCATTTTTGTCCTTTAGTTGTTTCATTGAAATGTGTGAATATATCATTTCTCAGTTGAACTGCTACAACTGTACCCTAATATCATTGCATACCTGTTATTGTATGAAAATAATTAAACAAAGTAGTTATGAAATTGGAATTGCTTCAATACCTTTGTAAATTTTACAGCCAACAGCCAATCAAAACTTGTCAGTCTAATGCACTGAATCAGATTTCATGTTTAATGAAACAAAAAAATCAGTCATGAATAGTACTTATATTTTTCCAAGTAAGTCATCACCTGATGGATGGTCAAAAGTTGCTTCCAGATCTTCTCTATTAATATCTTTCTTATCTCCAGTCAATTAAATTCTTGTAACAATGTGTCACTTGGTGCTGCCTGCTTCAAATACAGAAAAAAATCCTTAAAAATGCTAATATTTCCCCAATTACTTTTTCTTTTATTACTGTGATTTGCTATTTGAGGAGGCATATCCAGTGTTACTCAGGGATTCTTCCTGGCTCTGTGTTCAGGGATAACTGTTGGTGGGATCAGGACACAATATGAGTTCCTGGGATCAAATCCCTGCAGACCACATTCAAGACATGGGTCCCACCTGTTGACTTATTTCTCTGTGCCTTAGTTTACCTTTTGTTTTGTTTTATTGTTCCTTGAGAGCTTCCCTAGTGGTGTGCACAGGATCGCTAGGCAAAACTCTTCTGGCAAAACTCTCAGGCTTTGCAAGATTGATTGTTCAGTGCTTGAAGTAAGTCATGAGTTTGCAGCAGCATTTGGAATCAGGAGAGCTTTAATCAAGTGGTACAGAAGAAGCATGCGCTGTGGAGATTGGACTTGGCCTAGCACTCTCAGGACATGGCTCCAGCACTGTAGGTACGTCCTTTAGATGGGGAAAAGGGTTTGTCCAAGAGGTTACCATAGGCTTCAGGGCTACTTTTGAATTTCAGAGAGCGGGAACTGACAGCTGAGAATAGGGAGTGTAAGGATGTGCTGTTGCTAGGTTTCCACTGTGGAGTGAACACCAGAGCTCACAGACTAATACTTGAGAGCCTTCAGAGCTGCACACCCAATTATTGGCGGGGAGTTGTGGTGACAGGGATTGTTCTGGCCTTACACACTTGCATGCACCGCTCAGTTCATCTCTTAATGACTTATTTATATTTTAATTCTTCCATACAGATTTCTAGAAGAAGTCTATCGCCAATACTTATTATTCTATTTATGTTTTTTTAAAGTCCAATTCCTGGAACAGGAATTTTTGCATTTTGGTCTGATTGACTTTTACCTCTTTATCCAGATCACTTATCACTTACATCCCTTTTAAACCTTATATAATCCTTAAAATTAAGCAATATAATATCATCTTATGATTCCTCACATACCACTTGCGATCTTATACTTTCCTTTCCGTGTCTCTTTCTTCTGTTTGAGTGTGTGTGGATGTGTGTGTGTATGATGCCTCCACAGAGAACAAGCATCACCTCTTTCATAAGCATTTACTTCTAGGATTCCCGTATATCCCTTACAGACTACAATCTGTATTATAAATACCCATTTTTCTTTTCAGATCTCTGTCATTGCATTTGCTTTTACAGTGTAAGTTTCTTTTTATTGAATGTCTAATTTTTTGAATATTCAGCACTCACTGTGAATTACATCCAGACTGTAATGAGTCAGTGATCCTCAAATGAGTCTTAAACTTTCCAACATTCTATTTCAGCCGAAGTACTCATTTCCTGAAATCCAGACAAATCAGCATCCAAAATGCTAATTAGTCATGTCTATGTAGACCTTTTGCAAACAAGCATATCTTGTCATTCTGAAATAGGTGATTCATGGATCACATGATAAGAAGCACTCTTCTATCAGATTAATTTTATATTTCATAGTCTATTCTTCTATGTCACTTCAACTAAAAAAATCATAGCAGATAAGTTTGTCAAATTCTATTCTGAAAATTTAGTATTATATAAATCTTACAATAATGAAGTCTCACATTTTGTGTGACATTGAAAGAGTTGAAATTTTAATATAAATGCCAGAATAAATATTTCAGAGGATTTCTTATTATTGTTGGTTTTACTGTTCAATTTGGCTTTCAAAAGTAACAAATAGAAAAAGCTTATATAAACCTTACCCTTTTCAATGAGCTTTAAACATTTTATATGTAAAGAATATAAGTAGGAGACAATTTTTTAAAAATAGAATTAGACGTCTGGAATCACCTGCAACAGAAATCTCTTATGGTATTTTCAAAGGAAATTTAGCAGTTGTCCTGAGAACCATATTATGTTCACAAGTGATTCAGAGAATTTAAAGAAGTGTTTACCTAAACATATTGCATCAAAACAGATTTTATTTAAAAAATCCTATTTTCATAACCCAAGGAATGAAACCTGCTTTTCACCATGGCTATATCCTAAACTCTCTTTTTTTCTTACATAGCTTCTTAATAATGAAAATATTTTACATGGTGCTATTAGTTTGTAAATGTAGAATCTATTTATTTTGTAGTGTGTTTCTCTGTAAAAGAGCAAAATCTAAAACCTTTCAGAAACAGTTCCATTTTAACAAGTTATTCACAAGGTCGATTCAATGTTATTGTCTGAGATTAGCTTGTTTAAACAACAGTTATTGTTATAAAACTACTTTTATTTCTAGCTACAGATGAGTGTTATAGCAGTTGCTGAACTCAAAAAGAGGAAGATTGGATAACTAAACAGAAAATAAAGGACACTTTTCAAGACACTATCATCTCACTTTAACATAGCAGACACCCTGTTTGAGGAACAATTAAGGCTGCTTCTCAGATTAAAAGGAAAGGAAAGGTAACTGCCAAAGCAAAGGCAATTGCTTAACAATGAGCACTTGTTTGCCTAGTGCACTTTCACCAGAAAAATGACCTTACCAAGAATGCATATTTTATTTCAGGAAAAACATTACATTAGTAGTTTGAAAAGTTCAGTTAAGCTATAGAACATAAAAATCTTATAGCACTTTATGAAATAATATTATATATGCAAAAATTGGCTTCTTCAATAACTGATTGAGCTTACATTTCCAAGAAATATTAAAAGAAATCATTGATTTCCAACTAGATGTTAAATAAAGTAACACCAACATATATTAAGAATATTTAGGATTGCATTGTTTATAAACTGCAAATAATTCAAATGAGGCTAGTTTCAGGATATTTAAAGAAACAGATCCTGATATTGCTATTCTATAAATATCTGAATTTTTTGTAAGTGCAAATGATTATCTAATATTTTAAATAAAATATTTAAACAATGCAGATCCATATCTAAATGTTGTTTGTTCCCAAACTGTCTTAAATCTTCTCTTTACCTCAGTTATTAACTCTATCTTGGAAATGTTTATTGTTTTCTAATAAATCATATTGCACAACTTTCTGTGTTCATTTATGATTTTGAAGACTTTAAAGACCCAAAACCCGGAAAGAACAGGGTTAATTTTTTTGTTTCTACCTAACAGAGTTCTGTTGGGTGACAGAACATTTCTCAACAGTGAGAGTGTGAAAGTCCCAATGTAGGTTCCGGTGTCTGCACACTGAGATACCGGGGAGAAGCAGAAACAATGAACCGTTCTAGATGGTTTAGACAGGAGCTGCCTAAAGGCAGGGTGCTGGAGAGATGATTTCCTAAGCTTCTGTCAAGCACCATTAATCTGTTCTTCTGAGAGCGCATGCTTTTAGAAAGGGAATCTTGCTCACTTGAAAGTGAAATAAAGGTAGAAGGCACGAGCATGTTATATTATAAGTATAATGGTATACTTATATTATCATTTCCTTAATGCTTATAATTCTAAGCATTTATATTTCCATAATGCTAAAAAAGTTGTTTCTTTTCAGATTAAACCTTAAGAAGTTTTTCTTGAGCCAAAAATTTTTCCTGTATTTTGTTTCAGAAATAGTAGCAATAAAATCCCTCAAGGAGCTGACTTTTTGGGAAGTCTCCATACCTCCAAAAGACTTTTTCAAATAACCTATGTCTCCTTCATTCCCCCTTCTTTTATAAAGTAAAAACAGAAAAAACATCCCTCATCTGATCAGAGTGCAATGAGAAATGTTATTGATGTAATCAGGTTGTGCAGGTAGCGGATGCATCGAAAACCTTGATATTCAAAGTGATGGAGAAAACATTTGCCCAGACATATGGCTCAGTTATAGGTCTCTAGGATAGGTATGATATGAAATACTTCAGTGAAGGTATTTTTCTGTGTTTCTCCTTCTGTAGAGATGGAAGTATTGTGCAATGTTGCATAAATAGGTTTTGAGAAGGACTGATAGTTAAGTTCCACAAGAAATTCAGCCCTTTGTGAGTCAAATTGTGGGAAGAAAGTACCATTCCAAAATTGCTATTATAATTTAACTGCATATAGCTGAAAAACACTTTCTGTGGTTTCTAAGATGTAGTATAAGCAATTATGTTAATTTTCAGGAGAAACACAGTTCAGCGGTTCACATTTTCCCACCGCCATAGACAACATGGGAGAATTTATGGGTAAATGTATCTGAGATGAATTATCTTCTCTGAAATCAGTATATGACAGATAAAACTGGGTGTGAGGAAAAACTCGGTGAACCAAAATGATACAATGTGCTTCTGACTTGAGAGTGGCAGTAGATGACTCCACTCTTTAATGTTGTCATTGCAGAATATATACTATTATTTTTATAAAAGTTGCTGCAGAAGACAAGCATTTGAATTTTGTCCAATCAAAACACATTATAGATTTCATCATACTATGAACTAGATGACAACTTAGCTCCAAGAAGATAGATTACACTGAGTTTAGGAATGTACTGGAGTTAAAAGTTATTAAATTGTTCTTTTAAAGGAAGTTATTCTTTCAATGATTATGATCTTAGCATTTGAAAACTACGTAGTGACATGAAGCTAAAGTATCAATGATTATATTTCTTCTAAAAGAATTGGGTGTGGGGGGAGAGTTTGAGAGCACAGGGTATGTGGTCCTTGGAGAGGGAGGTGAGTACACTAGTGATGGGTCCATTGTTGGAATTATTTGCCTGAGAAAGCATTATTAATTAGTATTGTGAATCACAGAATCACAATCAATAAAAAACATTTAAAATCCAAAACAACTTTCCTAAGGCCCATCACATTTTATGTGCAGTACCCTGAGATCATGATTGTACTCTGATAAGAAAGCTTAATTTCCATCAGCACACTTCTCTTTCCCTGACATGCCCTTTTCCTCTCCAATCTTGATTCCTTACTTCTTCCTCCTCACCCAACCTAATAAATAAAGCCAACTCGATTTAAAATATTTAAATTAATTCCCAGAGAGATAGCACCGGTGTTGAAGTAATTGCTTTGTGTGCAAACAGCACAGGTTGCATCACAGCACTGCATATGGTCCCCTGAGCATCACCATGAGACACCTCTGCACACAAACTTAAGACTAGGCCCTGAGTGCTATCAGGTACAGCCCCAAACAAAAATAAAAGCAAAAAAGGAAAATTTAATTTACACAGTACATTTATATGGCTAATTGCTATCATCCTCAATGTTGACTCTTAATATTTTCAACAAGATATTTGCCTATAACTATAATTAATTTACTAACTTAAAATAATATTTTAATGCAGGCCCAAATATGTCATCCATCTTTTAGGTGGTTCAATATGCACAACCATCAATTATTTGCACATATACACATAGAACATTAAGATAAAATTAAATTCTTATATCTAGATATAACCAGAGTTTCATTATATTATCTTCATTGTTATTATAAAATTTTACTTTTAAATTGTATATTTTTATTGTATTAATATTATTTTAACATATCAAAATATAAATCTCTTTAAACAAAACTGAATTCCTCACTTCCTTCGGAATGTTGTGTTTTTAAAATATCTCTACACATAATTTCAGCCATCCTCGGGACAGAATTTAATGAACAGCATACCTGAAGTGAATAACTTCCAGGTTCCAACATCTAATCTAGTAGGAGAGTCAGCCTGTATGGGATTCTTCTCTTTGGGAGCACCAGGTTGGTCAGGGATTGTAAAATCTTATCTCGCCGAAGTTGTGTCTTCACGGGCTCACAGGATGGCACTGTCTCGCTGCCCGCGTTCGGTGCTCTTGAGTCGCTATGTCTGGCCTGGATCGGGAAGGCTGTTGGCCAAGGGCGGACGGAAGAAGAAACGAGGGCCAGGCTGGTCGATATCAATAGTAGTTTATTACAATCCTCTTCACTCCCATCTGGAACCTTTCTTCTTCTGGCTCTGACTCTGGATCTTTGGAGCCTGAGTCCTCTTGCTTCTGACTCTCCTCTCTGAGCTTACACAAATCACAAATCACAAATCATCCTGTTAATCGTCAATTACCTCGAGCAGGCCCCAGTAACGTCTCCTTCATCCTAGCCCTGAGATTATATTCAAGGCTCGTTAGGAGAATGAGACCCATCATTGTTGCTGGTATTTGGCATATTGGGTACGCCACAAGGAGTTTGCCTGACTCTGCCGTGTGGGCAGGTTACATTCGGTAGCCTGCCAGTTTGACCAAAGTAGGAATGAGATAATAAGATGTCGTAATAAGCATTCGCGGCCACGTGGTTCCGGGAGCTGGATTTTATAGTCTCTGAGTCTTGGCCGCTGATGGGATTACACGGCGCCAAGGGACCAGTTGGTGGGTGTGACCCCCGCCTACTGGAATTTGGAGGATCTGGGTGGAGGATGCTCGGCCCAAATCTGAGTAGGCTTGGAGATCTCAGTCCCGGAACCCGCGAGACTTTGTCCCTCTGCCAGTACCTTCATGTGTGCGGAGAGTGGTCTCAGCATGGTGGTGGCTGGTCCTGGAGGTCTTCGGCTGCCGGAGCCCTGGTTGGGGCGGGGAGGAAAGCTTAACCTGTTCCCCTCCAAGGGGCCCAGGCGGCGAGGACAGTCAGGCGCGGGGGCAGGAGACTGCACTGTTCTTCTTCCGGGAGCAGATCCTCCAAATTCCAGTAGGTGGGGATCACACCCACCAACTGGCCCCCTGGCACCGTGTAATCCCATCAGCCAGCGGCCAAGACTCAGAGACTATTAAAACCAGCTCCCGGAAGAAGAACAGTGCAGTCTCCTGCCCCCACGCCTGACTGTCCTCGCCGCCTGGGCCCCTTGGAGGGGAACAGGTTGAGCTTTCCTCCCCACCCTGACCAGGGCTCTGGCAGCTGAAGACCTCCAGGACCAGCCACCACCATGCTGAGACCACTCTCCACACACATGAAGGTACTGGCAGAGGGACAAAGTCACATGGGTTCCGGGGCCAAGATCTCCAAGCCTACTCGGATTTGGGCCGAGCATCTGAGCTTACAGTCTTAGTTTATACAGCAATCACATAAGGCGGTGACATAAAGGTGGGCTGAATATTGACAAATCAACAATGAGAGGTAAAACCACTCCTCGAGGAGATTAACTCAAGGATAAAATCTCATCTAAAGAGATTACTTCGGATTACTAGGAGATCTGCTCAAGGGTGGGATCCTAACAAATGTGTGTTCTTTCCTCAACTAGTAATCTACTTAAATAGTTGTAGTAAATCTACTTCTAATATTTCTAGCAATGTCATTCTGTGTCAGCACAGTAAGAGATATAAACACCTTATTATACATTCCACAGTCCTCAGGCCAGGTTGGTCTTCCTAGACCTGATAGGGTCCTAGTCTTGTCATTACTTACTTTGGATCATGACAGCATTTGTCCATGATCATGCGCTCAACTTATAGTTGAATATCGTGGCGCTTTGGCCTGGGCCATCTCGATGACAGGGTAGCTCACAGTTTGCCCTGGGTCCATTCAATCCATCTTTGGGACCCTGCTTTTGGGGTGCTAGGAACTAAGGGCAACTGAGTCAAGAAAGCAGATGCCCAGAAGTAAATATTATTTGGAGTCAATCAACTCCCAAGTTACAAAGCATAATATTAACTGTTTTCCTGTGTCAACACAGAAAGGACATTGCTTACAGTACAGGTTCAGTGTCCTTAGATGGGTGTGACCTGATAAACCTAAGCTACCTGAGGAAGGACAAAACAGTGCTATCCTACAAGGGATCTCTATCAATACATTTGAAAAACATGAAATTATCTGACAAGATATCAAGAGGCTATCTGGTATTTTTAAAACAAAATTAAAATTTCTAATGCAAACTCACAAAAACCTTCACTACTCTGTTCCAGCCCAATTTTATTTCAGCTTCATGACGTCATCAGTAGCTTCCTCCCATCCTAAATATAACTGCCTATTTGCTATTTAGAAACATGCAATTTTCATGCTGTATTTCCATTTCCATGTTTTCTTCAGTGTGAAATGTTTTGTAACTTCTTTGCCCAGTCATCACTTAACTTGAGAGCAGTATCCAAAAATATTTATTTTGTAGATTGCTTCTTAACCTGTTTCTAAGAAATGTTTTGTCTTATTTGTTTCTATAAGACAACAGTAGAAGCTGTGGTATTATCATAAATACCATGTTATTTACTCTTGGTTTCTTTTCTATCTGTATTTCTTGCTTATGAAGCTATGGCTTTCTTCAATTTAGAACAAACCCTGACTTCTGAAATCCATTGTAGTTCTGAGGATTGAATAATGAAAACATATGGGATTCCTGCATGTTTGTCAGCACACCGATTATTAAGTAATGTGAAAAACTTTTTGACAATATTGCTGACAAAAATACTAACACTTAGTTACAATAAAACTTATTTACAATAAAATGTGTACTGCTTAATTGAATGAATGCAACTTAATGATTGAGAGCATTTTTTATTTAAATAAAAATGTTTATTGATTGGTTTTCCGTAAAATAAAATGACTGATTTTATAATTTATATAATAGAAAATCATTGATTTTGTATACATATATAAATACACTTATATATAGTGGTTAAAGTGCAGGCTTATGGTTAACCCAGTTTAATCTCTGGAATGCTTTATGATCCCATGAATACCTTGAGCACAGCTAGATGTAGCTCCTGAGCTGGATGTATCTCTAAAACAAAGTTATAATGCTGTATATATATATACATATGTATTTACATATGTATCTATATATCTATACATACATATAGATATATATGTATACATATTTATAGATAGAGTACAGAACATCTTAATTCAAATTATATTCCCTGCACACATACTTCTTTAGTTCTAGTGTTATCTGATTTGGCAATCCCACCTCTAACTTTATAATATGAAAACACCTAAAAGATAAATGCAGATTTATTTTCACTACAGCACAGTTAACAACAATGAAGGCAGAGAAATAATTCAAATACCAATTCACTGTACGTGCACGAAACAATGGTATGTAAACAAAATTCCTATTCTTTAGAACAATAAAAATAAAGCAAAGAAAAGTGCTGGATGTTTTAACCCTTGAGGAATAATGAGTTAGAATTCAGATTTTCTCTCACTTCTTTCATGAGTTAGGTTTCAAATATGCAAACATAGAAAATTAGCTATAAACCGTAATGATTATACTTGTCATTGTCTTGTTGGTAAATGAAATAGGCTAAAAGAACTTACCACTAAGTCTAGTATATTTTAGGCAGTATAAAATAACTGGGGAGGGGCTGAAGCAATAGCCCAGAGGGTAGGTCATTTGCCTTGCACAGCTGGCCCGGGTTCGATTCCCAGCATCCCATATGGTCCTTTGAGCACAGCCAGGAGTAATTGCTGAATGCAGAGCCAGGAGTAACCCCTGTGCATTGCCAGTGTGACCCAAAAAGCAAAAAAAAAAAAAAAAACTGGGAAACTAGAAGGGTTTCCACAGATATATCCTCAGTACTTATCGCAGTTCAGAAGAGAATTGTTCAATAGCTGTATTTGTGTGTGTTTTTGTGTTTGTGTAGCAAATTAATTCATTTTATTTATATTAGTCTTTTCTAGTTGTGCTTAGAAATCCCCTTTAACTTGTAACTAAAGAGGTACTAAAAGATTAGATAAAGGAGAAGAGGAAAGGGGAATTCTAGTTTAAAGAAAAAGCATTCAAATAGAATGTTAAGAAAAGGAAATATTAGGATGAAGTAAGATTCAAGACTATAGTTATCACCACAACCACCACCAACACTGACAGCAGCAGTATCAGTAATAGCCACATTATAATTTATAATATGTAGCATATCAATGAATTGGTAGAGGAGATAGAGAAGTAAGAACAAGTTATAGTATGGGGAGCCATTTATCACTATACATATTCAGCTACAAATATGAATTGTTAGTAATATATGTGAAAATCTAATAGAAATATTTAAAACATATATGTAGAAATATTTACAAAAAGTGGGTTATAAAGAATGATTGTCTTGAAAATTTATCACAGATTGAGTGAGGCACTGAGTTTGGGAGTTTTTCAATTTAATTAAATATGCCATTCTGGAAATTTGCAAGAGGCTTAGTCCAAAAAAGAAAGAATATAAACTTATCATATTTCAGTGAAAATTTAGACCATGGAACACAATGATAAAAATAAATGGGAAAATTTGAGAAATATGTGATAAAATGAGGAAAAAAGGGGGTAATTCAAAGTATGAAGACTGAAGGTAATACGTTGTCTCAGAAGCAATAGAAGATATGAAGTAATCAAAAATACCAGAAAGCAACAGAGGGGTGAGAATAGTTTTTTTCAATAATAATATTTTACTTTTCTTTCTAAATTTTTTTTAATATTTGAATTGGATATTTGATGTATTGAGTTTGAATGCCCTGTTTGGCTAGGGATTCGATGAACACTTCAGTAACAACAGAATCAAAGGCCTTCCTTAAATCAATGAACATTAGAAAGAGCAGCATCTTGAACTTCCAAAAAACCTTAATAAGTTTGGTTACTGTATGAATGTGGTCGATTGTGCTGAATCCTTTCCAGAAACAGGCTTGCTCACATGGTTGCCCTTCATGAAGTGTTCTTCCAATCCTATTCAGGATGAGTCGAGTGAAAAGCTTGTAGACAACAGACAAAAGACAGATCAGGCAATAGTTGCCAATGCCGTGGATGTCTCCCTTCTTGTATGGCACAATGGTCCTGCTGGTTTTGCACTGGGATGGAACCTTGCATTCAGACAAGTAGCATGTGAAGAGCTGAGCCAGTGTATTGATGAGTACTGACAACAGGTTCTTCAGGTGTTCGGGTCTGACCTTGTCTGGGCCGGGTGCTGTTTGCTTCTTTACCGACAAAATGGTGTGTCAAATTTTGGAAGGGAGAACGTTGGGAACAACATAACCATCCTGCGTAATTTGGTACATGGGCAGGTGGACATGTGACTATTGAAGAAATCCAAGTAGAAGTCGAGGATAATCTTCTCCATTGCCCTTCTGGAAGATGTGATAGATTCATCAGGACATCAGAGGGCAGTCATCTTCGTCTTGCAGTTGGTGAGGGACAGGCAGACGCTGGGAATGCTTTTCCCAGCTTCTGCAGCATTGGCCAGCACTACTGCTGTTCTCTTTGTGGACTTCCTTTATTGCTTCTCTGAACTGCTTTGTGAGCTCGAATGTTAGCTTGTGGTTGCCTGAGGCTCGCACCCAGACACGTTGGTGAATGAGCTTGAGAATTTGATAAGACAGGCATCTTTTTGTGGCTTTCTCTCCCTCCCTCAGCATTCCTTGCACAATCATGGAGGTGCTGAACCAGTTCATAATATTCATTGTCAAAGTCGAGAAGGATGGCATCTTCCCATGTTCCCATAATAGTGCCAAAGAGCTCCCAGATGGTGGTCGTTCTGGCAGTTCTCTTCTTAACCTTTGCAGCTCTTTCTTCCCACTCAGTGAAGTAGAATTTTGCACGAAGAGAAGACAGTGGTCCGATCCCGTTTGGAATTCTGGGACAACAGTGACATTGATCAGGCAAAATTATTGACTGGATCCTCCATGTACTGTATTATGGATTCACTACCAGGAACTCACCATTTACAAGGAAGTGATCATCTGTGAAAAGAGAGTGGTTTGGCAGGGTGATACCATTTCACCAAAACTCTTCAGTGCCACCCTCAGGAACATCATGTGATGACTGGAATAGGAAGAAATGGGAGTGAAGATAGACGCTTGGCAACTACACCACCTCTACTTCACTGATGACATCATTCTAATAACACAACATTAGCCAAGCGGTACAAATGCTAGCTGACTTCAACCATGAGTGCAGAAAGGTCGGACTCCAGTTGAATCTTATGAAGACAATGTTCATGAGATATTGACCTATTCCTGACATTCCATTCACTCTCAACAAAATGAACATCTCTGAATGCAACAGTTATGTGTACCTATGTTGAAAACTCACCACAATGAGCGTTCTGACACCTGAGTTGCACAGAAGGAAGAGAGCAGCATGGAAGAGTGCTTCAAGAGCATTGAAGAAATACCTAAAAGGATGAAGATCCTCTGCCTCTGGGCACATCTCTTCGACCCCACCGTTATTTGTGCATTAACTTATGCCTCCGAGACCTAGACCCTATGAAAACAGGATGAGAACATTATTTGCATCTCCCAAAGAGGAATCGAAAGAGATATGCTTGCAGTATCATGCTTCACTCAATTGAGAGAAGGAATCTGGAGATCTGACCTCCATCGACGATCAAGAATAAGTTATGCTGTCTCGTTTGCCACCGCGTCGAAAATCAGATGGCCTGGACACATAATGTAATTTGGAGATGACTGTTGGACTAGAGCCATTACCGACTGGATTACACGGGATGTCAAGGATCACGTGACGGCCCACCTAAGAGATGGTCAGACTTCTTTATCAAGACCCTGAACAAACAGTTTGAGCCTCTTCTTGTTCCTGGAATGAGCAGATGGCATTGGGTTAAACTAGCACACGACAGGGACTAATGGAGACATTACTGGCACCCGCTTGAGCAAATTGATGAGTAATGGAATGTTAAGTGATGTCAAGTGATCACGTGAATTAGTGATTTAAAGATTTTGTAATTTTGGATTGAAATCTGAATGAACAAATTAAGGTCTTTGAGATATCCTTACATGGTCTTTATTTCCTTTGTGAAATTGAACATGAGGCATCATCTAGGTCTTCATATCAAGTGAAAAATCATAGAAAATTAATAGTGCTAGTGGAAAGTGTTCTATGAATATTCTTCCTATTTCCAACGGTGAATATTCATCACAATATCCCCCAATTGATATGTATCAAGTCTCTGATTCTTCAGAAAGTTTAGATATCATCAGTAGTTTACTATATATCGATGTAAATTGTATTTATGGGTATTATATGCATCTTTACCAACTGATGCTGGAGTGATAGCACAGAGAGTAGGGTTCTTGCATGGGTCAAACCCTGGCTGACTTGGGTTCAATTCCTCCGCCTTGCTGAGAGAGCCTGGCAAGCTACCTAGAGTATCCCGCCCACATGGCAAAGCTTGGCAAGCTACCCATGACGTATCCGATGTGCCAAAAAAAAAAAAATTAACAAGTCTCACATTGGAGACTTTACTGTTGCCCACTTGAACAAATTGATGAACAATGGGAGGACTGTGGTATAATGCTTTACCAACTGATTAATTTTGAGTTATTAAAAAAACAACAGTGACAATGACAGCGACTACTGATATATTTAAATTATGAAATTGTTAATCAGAAAAATGTATATATATTTCTATTTACCTTTCTTAATCTCATAAAAATAATCTTATTGAATAATGACATTCTCTTTGCTGCTGTGTCAAAACAACAAACAAATTTAGTCCTGTCACAAGTTTGCCATTTTGTGAGGTTCACAACTTTATCATTCGACTATTTTATCAGATTTATTATGATAATATTGAATTAATCACTTAAAATGTTTTGGATTAGAAACTTCTTTTTGCATTAACCAAATTTTGAAGATTCCATGCTAGTTTTACATGTTCACTTCTCTTGCCTAATGAGTAAATTGAGTTTTCTAGTGCTTATTTGCTTGCTGTTGTTTTCCTGTCTGAGGGCCTCAGCCAGTGGTCCTCATATGCTCCTTTCTGGGTTTCTGGAGGATCATGTCATACCAGAAAACAAAACCAGATTTAGGCAAGCATGCCTGGTAAGCAAACTTCTTGATACCTGATGCATAATTTTCAGGGTATAATTTATTTATCATATATATTATGTTTCTCTGATTTACAGTAGTGTTGTTGGCAGTTTCCCATGTACAAAACTCCAACACAACACCCATCACCAGTGTATCCAAATTTCTCCCCCAAGGATCACAACATTCCTTGCTTCAACACTCCCCTCTGCCACCCACCCCTTTCAAAAGGAAAAAAAAAGAAAGAGAACAACAGCTCAATTGTGTGGATAAAGCCTATTATTATGTCGTTTTCAGTCTTTTTCTTTTTTTCTTTTTTTTTGCCAAAAAACCTGTGCATATTTTGGTCTCATGTATGAGTGATTTTATTGTGTCTAGCCACTTTTTTTCTGACTGACTTCACTCAACATGAGATCCCCTAGTTCCATCTATGTCACTACAATTTGTATGATTTAATTTTCTTCAAGCTGTCTAGTGTCTGGTATATCCTTCTAATATTATCTAGTAATCTAAGTACAAAGAGGTAAGGCTTGCCGGGATACAGATTTTGGCTTTTTCTAATATTCTTGAGAGATACTGTTATGTTTCTAGTTTATTTGGACATCACTATAGAAGCTAGCTGGTTAAAATGAGATATTAATTCTAGTGTGTTGAATTTTTGGATACTTGTGTTTCCTTAATGCATTAAATCATTTAATACCTTTATTATTGCTCTTGAACACTTCAAAATACATTGTTACATGACTGGGGGCTGTATAAACTTCAGACTCTCTCTCTAGCATGTGTGGGCCATAGACACTTGTGGAAAATCCCCCGGGCTGTTAGATTTGGACAGTACCACGGTATTATAGCCATACCAAAATGGAGACTGCAGCTCAGAACTAAACAGAGAAAATATCTTAGAGTTTGTAGCTTCCTACAGCTCTGAAATGTCCAACATCAATGTCTCAGGCTTATGCATAACACTTGTGAGAGAAAACAAATTAAAGATTATATTGCAGGAAATTTAAAAGAAGAAATAAAAGCCCATTGGTACAAACAACTAAAGTATATGAGAGAAAATATCTGTCCCTTAGGATCAGTACAAATACTGCTGGATAGATTTTCTGGGAAATTAGATTAGTCAAAATGCCCTAAGGAAGTTAGCACTTGAATTGTCTCTTTAATTCTGAAGTAGGTATTGGATATGAATAGATTCTGGCAAATAGATGAGGCTTTTATGTTATTCCTGGAAGAGTAAACAACTTTATTCAAGGCTTAGAGAGAGGAAAAGGATAAAGCCTTGTTTAAAAGAAAGTTTAACTCTACAGGAGAGTTGTTGTGAAAGGAAAAATTAAAATATGACATGTGATAGGTGAAAGCAAGACATTTTTTAAGGTACTTAGTATCAAAGATTTTGGCAACTTTTTTCATCTTCAGTTTATGCCAGATGAAGTTTAGACAGCTATTTGAGACAGAATCAGACACTTGTTTACAAAAGCGCTGGTTGGAATTGCAAACTCTTTAGAACCACACATGATGGAAGTAACCCCGTGGCCTGTTCAACGATTTTACCTAGTGAACTTTTCTCGAATGAGTTAAACAACCAATGTTTGTAAAGCATTTATATTCAGATGCTTAACACCAAGCTATTAACGGGCACTTAAAATGTAGCTTGAATTTTGTTTTGAAGATATATTATTTTCAATGTGATATTTTCTCAGGTCAATCTTGTCCACTCTTTCAAATGTTAAACTTCTCTTATTCTCCTTCAATGAAAAAATCCTGTCTTTTTATCCTGCTATTTTCTGAATCATTTATTACATAGAAGACATGTAATTTAATGATGTCTCTTGTGCAATCTCGAGGCAGATAGGGAAAGCCCCGGTGGCTCTCCCTCTTGTTCAGTGAACTCGGCCACATCCCCACTCAGAACGTCAGTGCCATGGGCAGATGAAGGAGAAAATGAGGGCCAAGATGATTGGTGACCAGTTGCTGTCTATTCCATTCCCCCCACGTGCCTGTTCCAGTTTCTCTGAGCCCCCTCATTCTAGTCTTACACTGCCCCTCATTCCCATCTCCTCTTGTCTCTCCTGCTCTTCTTTCCGTGCTCCCTCCCGTAGCTGTGTCTCCCCTCTCTTCACATGCCTATTCCTGCATTCTTCTCCACACATTCTTCTACCTCTGTCCTCTTGCTACTGTATCTTTTGATAGTCTCTCCTCACTTCATTTTGCTGCCCTGCTCTCTCTCTAATCCCTCCCCAACTCCCCAAATTGGGAGTAGCCCCCTCACCCCCTCTGGTAGCACATTCAACATATCAAAAGCCCTTCCTGATCACAGATTGGGCTCAAGGGAAGGAAATCCAACCTAGGCGTGTTTCTCTTCTCCTTAGTCCAATAATTTAATTAACATCTTAATGAACATCTTAATTCTACTTCTTAATATTAGCTCTTTTGTATGGATAGAGTAAGAGATACACTGAGTTTTTAGGGTGGTTCTCCTGGGGGCATCTCACTCTAGAACTCAGACTATAGTGTACAGGCCAGATTAAACTTTCCTAATCCTAGCAGGTTCTTAATCCAGCTGTTATTTTTTGGATTATAACAGAATTTTTTCATGACCATGCTCTTAACTTATTAGTTTAGGAATTATGGCATGTTGGCCAGGCCCAATTCAATGACATGGTAGCTTACAGCTTGCCCTGAGTCCATCCAGTTCCTCATCCAAAACCTGCTTTTGGTGTGCTAGGAAGTAAGGGCAACTGAGACTTAAATTGAAAGAACAGATACCTAGGAATGGATATCATTCGGAATTAACTCCCAAATTACAAAAGCATAACATTAACTGTCTTCCTGTGTTTATACAAAAAGTACATTGCTTTATGCAAAGGCCTTAGAGAGAATAGGAAAACAATATTTAAGAATCAACAGAGCACAAAGAGGTTACAAATAAACACAGAGTACTGGGAGCACTGTGATGGGAATAACCTAATAAACCTAAGATCCCTGTGGCAAGGCTGAAAGGATAAACCAATGTTATCCTACAGTCTCTTTCATTGTTATAAATATGACTTTAATGGTAATAATTTTGTAGGAAACAAGAGAAGAAGATCTGGGAAGGGATTTTGCATAAACTCAAAAAATGGCAGGCAAGTAATTTACCCATTTGTATAGGCCACATGCTCTAGGGAGATTATTTATTACATCTAATTCCAAAGTGTATTTCCCAATGATCAATATCATATATATTAAATATGATCATGAGATTTAGTATGCACATTTATCAATATACACTTAAACTGATTAAAAGATTATTGCTCAGGATAAATGCATGGCTTTTCAATGTGCGGTTGGGAAAAAGAGATTTATGAAGCAGTCTTTACTGTTCAGGTAAGAATGTAATTAGCAACACTAAGTTTTGTCACTGCACATCTCATTCAAAATTATTACAAAATTGTTACAAAATAGAGTAGACTGCTTATGAGAAATATTTATGAGAAAATGACATGATTTCTTTTTTAAATGTAATTTAAAATACATTTATATATAATTATATATTTTTGAAAATATATTTTAGTAGTAAATGACCTTATTCATTTTTTCTTTTAGAATCCAAAGGAGTTCTCTTCAGCGTTTATCTGAATCGGCTAATTGCTTTCTTGACTCTGCTTCCTTCCTTCTGTTCCTGTTTCATACTAACTCAATCACTTAAAGTGCCTAAGAATGAAATAAATAAGGAGGTGCTCTTAGTCTAAGCAACTTCATTAGGCATGAACAGTACAATTAGATTTTGCATATTGATAAATTTCGCTCATCACTTTTAATAGTGTTGCTTAATTAATCCAATTAATGTTCTTCATTAAACTGCTCTTTGAAATGTGAGTTAAGTGTTTGAAATGATTAGAAAATTAGAATATTATGAATAGTCATTTTTTACAGTAGATATCTGTGTGAAATATTAAATAATTTAAAATTTTTCATGTTATGAATACATATACATACATAAATGATATGAATGAATATATAGTCACATATATTCAAAATTTTCAAAATAAACAAAAAATTATGCAATGTTATTTTGCAGAGGAAAGAAAATTATGAGAGAGAATTTGAGATACATGTTGGGAAATGGAAATGCTGGCCCACAGGCTATGTGAATTTTATTTTTAACCAGGCATCATCAAGTTTCTTTTTGCTTGCCAGAGTAGACTTACAACAAAAGTTAAAATTCTAAAATTTAAAATGAAATAGGCAAGAGCAGAACTCAGAGCTGAGATTTAACTTTGGGAAGTGGCACAAAGCAGAGACTTCTCTCCAATGACTGTCTTTGGAAAGCCATTTCAAGCTTATTTTGCTAAGTGCTCAGAAATTTTTAGGGGAGTTTTGTTTTTGAGCTACGTTTTCAGGGTTTGAATTTCTTGCCTTTATCCTTTGCTTAATTTTTATGATAAAGTCCCCACTTATAATGCCAATTCCACATGACATTCTCAGTGTTCGCAACATTTAGAAGCAAGACAATAAAGTAGGTGGGTGCAAAGAAAGACCGCTTCCATACGCCTTGCTGTTGCCTTCCCTGTTCTTCATACAAGACTTGCAGCAAGATTCTTCATAACGAATCAACTCGAGTCTCACTCCTTTGCTTCCTCTCTATTGGTCAAATACAACAGTATTCCTGGTTATTGTGTTACATTGCCTTTATACTATTTTTCTATGAAGAAAGCAAAATGGCCTGTAAGTATGGGCCCTCTTTTTTGTTGTCCTTGGTGGTGGTTTGTTTGTTTGTTTTTAGGCAACATCAGGTTGTGCCCATGGATCACTCCTGACATTACTTGAGGGAGTTGGAGTGCCAGGGATTGGTACTAGGTCTGCTGCACCCAAGACAAACACCCTTACCTCTTTACTCTCATTCTACCTGCCCTGACCCCCTTGGATTTTGATTACTAGACCAAACCAAGAATGTGTGTTGGAGAGATAGTAAGAGTTAAGGGTAAGTGCCTTGAAAGCAGCCGATATTATTCCGTCATCAGTAAAATCCGTTTCCCTGAGCACTGTTGGGTGTGGAAATGAAGACCTTGAGTATGGTTTGGGTAATGCCGGACTTTACAGGGTGCCAGTAGCATGAAGCAGATTTTTCTGTTGAGATAAATCCTGAACATCAGACCCTCAACTTCAATCCTACCTGGTTTGCTCACAATCAGCAGGAAGCCCCTCTCTCTCCTGGCTGCCTGTGCTCTGCTTGGAAGATACCACACCCAACACACTGAGAAACAAACAGAATTCAGTAGTATATTCTTAAAGGACACAAGTATTCTTTTTAATTTTTAAATCTAGTATAGAAAATTTTCCAATTTCTGTTTTTGTTTAATGAATCTTATTTCATCAATTTTTAATACTGTACCAAAATATGTTCTCTCTATCTTGTAATTTGCTAGAATTCTTTTTCTCTCTCTCTTTCTCTCTCTTTCTTTCTCTTCCTTTACCTTTCTTTCTTTTTCTTTCTTTCTTTCTCTTTCTCTCTTTCTTTCTTTCTTTCTCTCTCTCTTTCTCTCTTTCTTTCTTTCTTTCTTTCTTTCTCTTTCTCTCTTTCTTTCTCTCTTTCTTTCTCTCTTTCTTTCTTTCTTTCTTTCTTTCTTTCTTTCTTTCTCTCTCTCTCTTTCTCTTTCTTTCTTTCTTTCTTTCTTTCTTTCTTTCTTTCTTTCTTTCTTTCTTTCTTTTTCTTTCTCTTTCTCTCTTTCTTTTTCTTTCTCTCTCTCTTTCTTTCTCTCTCTTTCTTTCTTTCTTTCTTTCTCTCTCTTTTTCTTTCTTTCTTTCTCTGTTTCTTTTTCTTTCTTTCTCTCTCTCTTTCTTTCTCTCTCTCTCTTTCTTTCTTTCTTTCTTTCTCTCTTTCTTTTTCTTTCTTTCTCTCTCTCTTTCTTTCTCTCTCTTTCTTTCTTTCTTTCTTTCTTTCTTTCTTTCTTTCTTTCTTTCTTTCTTTCTTTCTTTCTATCTTTTTATTGAATACTTGTGAGATACAGTTACAAAGTTTCATGATCTAGTTTCAGTCATACAATGATCAAACATCCATCCCCCCCATCAGTGTACATTTCCATCAAAAATGTCTCCAGTATCCCTTCCACCACTCCCACGCCACCTCACTCCCTGTCTTTATGGAAGACATTTTCCTGTTTTACTCTCTCTCTCTCTCTAACTTGGGGCATTATGGTTTGTAATAGAGATACTAAGAGGCCATCATGTTTGGTCCTTTTTCTACATTCAGCACACATCTCCCTCCCTAGTGTTCCCTCCAACCATCATTTACTTAGTGGTCCATTCTCTTTCCTAACTGCCTTCTCCTCCAGCACGAGGTAGGTAGACTTCCAACTGTGGATTTGCTAGGTTTCATTTCTGAAGTTTGTCTATTTATTTATCTATCAAGTACATATATCTTGCTGTTGAGTTCTTCTCAATCAAATGTGAGTGGAAATTCTCTTTGCCTTTTCCTAGAAAACTGCCCCACCTGTCAATGTGCATTCACGCAAGTGATCTCTCCTAAAATATAGGAGTGGATATTCCACCAAGACTACGTTGTTGGAGATGCATTATTAAATTATTATATGGCAGAAGGTGTCTTCCAAAATCCACCTGTTCTTTTTCAGAGCTCCTTAATGTGTGTGGGTGCTCATATTTATATTTATACACATACATATACACAGAGGCTTAGTTTCTGCAGACAAGATGATTTTGCTAGCATTGAAATAAAAGACTATTCAATATGTCAATGTGAGTGTGGAAGTAATCTATTTTCCTTTGCCTCTCATGTAATTCATATATATTCATATATATACATGCATATATATATAAATATATATGTAATTATTTGGTCTTTGCATTTATTTTTATATACTCTCCCATGTGTTTTCTTTGGTTAAAGCAACATCTTGTTTCAATATAGTAAACATCCATTCTTTTTTGAATTATAACAGGTTTCTTTTGTTTTCATTTTTTTAATGTCAGCACAATGTACTTGTTAGGCTTATGATTTTTTCTTATACGTCCTTCCTAGTAGGTTATTTTTCTCTATTTGAAACCATGAAATATTATGTAAAGATTTCAACCTTTTTCACTATTGAAAATTGGTGAGAAGACATTTTCAAAAAGGTACTCTACAGTGCTGTGAGATTTCCTTGCAATATATCAAGTTTTAAGTTTATGTATGGATCATTTTTAGATTTTACTCAGAATTATTTTCACAGTATTCAGCTCTTTAATTTGTAGTATTTATATAACAAATAAACCATTTTTTCTCTCATACTTTTCATTGTCTTTTTCATGTAAAACTTATATCTTTTATCCTGGACATGTAAAACTTATCTCTTTTATCCTGGATTTCATATAAAGTTTCAAATTAGTCAAATTCCAATCAAATATCTCTAGCAATCATGTTAAATTGCAGTGATTGTGAAGATAAATTTGAGAACAATGCACATATTTGCCATTTTGGTTTTTTTTAATCTATTAATTTTTAGGTTTTTGAGTCCATATCTGGTGGTGCTCAGAGGGTATAGTCTACTCAATCTTGCATTGGTCCAGGCAGTGCTTGGGGGATTACATGCCACAAGGGGTCAAACCTGAGCCTCCTGCATCCAAATCATGTGATCAAACTTGTTTATAAATTTCTCCAACTTGGCCATTCAGATCAATTATATTTAAGTTTATTTTCTCTATTTTTCCATATCCTCTATTAATTACATTTCATTTAAAACGATATAAAAATTGGACTGAAGTGAATATTAAAAATGTTTTATTCAAAATTATTTGGTTTAATTTTTTTCTTTAGATATTCTTTGAAAAACATAATCTTAAATGTTCTAAGACATAACTTCATAATCTTTAATGCAGAAAACACAAATTAAGAGAAAATCAGATCTATCCTATTTTTAGATAATTGAATAAAGGAAAGTTCAGAACAGCAGTTAAATTAGCAATCTTTATTTTTTTGTTAGCTTTGACTTTGAGGGGCACACCTAGAGGTCTTTAAGAATCATTCCTGGCTCTGTGCTGAGAACATATGTGGTATCAAGAGTCAAAACCAAGTAGGACGCATGCGAAGCAAGAGTCTTAATTGTGAGTTTAATTACTTCTTAATTTTTGTCTCTGATATAGTTATTAATATATAAGTAACAGACATATTAGAAGTTCATTATAATTCTCATGCATTTAATACTACTAAATAAATAATGAAGCTTTATGTTTTACTTATATTTATTACAAAACATAATTGGAAATATAAATCATGTGAAACAAGAATCCTAAGTAGATATTTTATAATTAAGAATATTTAAAAAAAGTTGAGGATTTAAGTTTTGTTTAAGTCCAATGCTTTTTATAAGCAATGATACATGTATGTACATATAAATTGTTGTTTTTTCTTAAAGAATCATATTGAAAATAATCATGGCATGTTATATATATATATTTATATATATATTTTGGTTTTTGGGTCACACTTGGGGTTACTCCTGTGTAACCATGGCATGTTATATATATATTTATATATATATATATTTTTTTGTTTTTTGGGTCGTACCGGGGTTACTCCTGGCTCTGCACTTAGGAGTTACTCCTGGAAGTGCTCAGGGGACCATATGGAATGCTGGGAATAGAACCAGGGTCTGCCGCATGCAAGGCAAATGCCCTACCCACTGTGCTATCTCTCTAACCTCAGCATGTTATAATTTTTAAAGGAAATGCATACTTAAAATACAGGCCTAGAATAAACATCCCTTCTGTTTATTTCAAGCTTAAATTAGAATTTTCTCACATGCAACAGAAACAATAGGAGACTGGGTAAAGATTACATCATTGCTGGGCATCCTGTTCTGAATTCCTTTTTTGTTACAGAATGATCACTGACTTCCCTTCTTGCATTTATTCTTTATTTCCAATTACCCCAGTATTTCTACTGAGTAGTTTTTTCCATTCCACAATATCAGTTAGAACTATAAAATAGAGACTCAGCTCAAATCTGCAAAAATCAGGAAAGACTCTTTAATTCTTTTAAAATATTTCAGTTGGATTTAAGATATAGCTAATGTATATTTTTAAATAAATAGTGATACATTGAATGGTATTAGTTTTTTTAATGTGTATCTCCATGAGAGATGAATGGTATTATTACAGAAACAGCAATAACATCAACTCAACGGAAATACATTTATTTAAATAAATTTGATAGAAATGAATCAACTTGAATCATTGTTAAACTCTTCAAATTAACTTTGTAAAACTATCACTAGATTGTTTTGAAAAATATTATAGCTTTATAATAATCTGATTTATGTATTTGAGCATTGTATGGAAGCATAAAAATAACTAGTTCTTTCATCAAATAAATTTATAAAAATTCTAATTATCCTTTCTCTTTTCCGAAAGAGAAAGTGACACATCTTTCAAAACACATTATTTAAAGTAGGGCACTGTTTCTAAACATTCCATTGATTATGTAAAAATATTCAAATACACAATGAAGATTTTTAGAGATATTTACTCAGTGTGAGGAAGAAAAATAGCCAAATTATCAATTAGCACTTTTTTCATCATTCAGATTTGTTGGTTTTGTTGATTTTTTTGTTGCTGTTAGTAAGATTGCTTTATAACAAAGTTTCAAAGAAACTCTCACATACTCTAATCATTTTCCAAATGGAGACATGTGATCTCATTTAGAATACTTCCCCATCTTAGGTCATTTGGTAACCTCAAGTATCTGATTAATTTCAATTAAAAAAATGAAACATACCCTCTCATTTTTCTTATAAACATATTTTACAATTAGAAATTGAGATTCTTAATCATCAGTTTTAGGTGAACTCAACTTGGAACCTGAAAGCAAAATTTTACACAATCATTTTATCATTTTTATTTTTATTATTTTTTTTTTGGACATAGCCAGTGCCTCAAAAATTCCTTTGGCGAGGAAGTAATTGGAAATCATGTGAAGTGCTATGGGTAGAACTCAGGTTGGCTGCATTCAAGGCAAAGGCTGGAGCGATAGCACAGCGGGTAGGGCGTCTGCCTTGCATGCAGCCAACATGGCCGACCCGAGTTCGATTCCTCCGCCCCTCTCGGAGAGCCCGGCAAGCTACCGAGAGTATTTGATATGCCAGACACAGTAACAACAAAGTCTCCAATGGAGATGTTACTGGGCCCGCTCGAGCAAAGTCCTTACCTTTCATATAAAATCCTGCTCCATATCTGGTTCATATTAAAATATATATTTTTAAAAAAGAATGAAACCAACAGAAAATTAAATATATACTAGACAGTACAAATATCCAAGTAATATTATTGTCTTGCAGCCGTGCCTAGTAGTTTTTAGGTTTACTTTTCACTTTTCTTATTTTTTGTTTCAAATATACTCAGAGGAAAGATGTAGCACTGTAGCACTGTCCTCCCGTTTTTCATCAATTTGCTCGAGCGGGCCCAGTAAGGTCTCCATTGTGAGACTTGTTATTACTGTGTTTGGCATATTGAATATGTCATGGGTAGCTTGCAAGGCTTTGACTTGTGGTCAGGATACTCTCAGTAGTTTACCCGGGAGCAAAGATGAACAATTGCAATATGGTTAATAGTGTTTCATAGTTCCTAACCATTAATTTGACCAAATTATGTTATCTGTTTCCTGAATATGATTCTACAGAATATCACAAAGAATAGTAAATAAAAACCAGAGTAGATAATTTGACCAGAATTATTGATGAGTACTTTTATTGATAAACAGAATTCATAGGATATAGGAGTCCTTCAATGATCCACAAACTTGCTGTGTTTGTTGAATAGCTGATTTTGCTTTGTTTCTATGAAACTCATAATAAGACATTTGTTTTCCTTGATTTGATATTTCATTGCATGGTGCAACAGTGCATTTTAGCATACTTCCCCTCATTATATCCTGTAAAAATCTCCCTCACTAGGATATTTTAGACTGATATTAAATTGCTATCGACTAATGAAACTTAGCTTTCTTTTCTCATAATTTTCCCAAATATATTAAGCTGTTAAGATATTTTACAATACAAGCATGTGCACTGATACACTGTTTACCAACTGAGTCTATGATTTAGAAAGCATAACTATGTATTCTGAAGAGAAAAGAAGGGGCTGGAGCAATAGCACAGTGGGTAGGACGTTTGACTTGCACGTAGCGATGCTAGGTTCGATTCCCAGCATACCATATGGTCCCCCGAGCACCACCAGTAGTAATTCCTGAGTGCATAATCTAGGAGTAACTCCTGTGCATCGCTGGGTGTGACCCAAAAAGCAAAAAAAAATAAAAATAAAAAAATTTAAAAAATTAAGAGAAAAGAAATTTGGTACTCAAGAAGAACATTTTTACTGGACATTTTCTTGGAAATCACATGTCAATAATGTACTTTATTACATAGTGAGACAGCTAATCATTTTAAGTTTCAAAAACTGCATATTTTGGCAGCTGGGGCGATAGCACAGTGGGTAGGACATTTGCCTTGCATGAGACAGACCCAGGTTCGATTCCCAGCACCCCTCCTCTATGTTATATCTATACAATGCAGGAACTATTCAGTAATTATATGTATAAAACAACATGACTAGATCTCAAAATACTTTCATTATTTTGTGTGAAAATAAACAGGAATAAAGAAATATAGTTTATGATTAATTTTTATAAAACATATATTAAATAATGGGCTGGAGTGACAGCACAGTGGTAGGGAATTTGCCTTGTGTGCAGCCGGCCTGGCCAATCCAGGTTCAATTGCTCCTCCCCTCTTGGAGAGCCTGGCAAGCTACCGAGAGTATCTCGCCCACATGGGAAAGCCTGGCAATCTACCCATGATGTATTAGATATGACAAACATAGTAACAAGAAGTCTCACAATGGAGACGTTACTGGGCCCACTCGAGCAAATCAATGAACAATGGGAGGATAGTGCTAGCGCTATATTAAATAATATAATTATATAATATATGTTGATATATTATATGACCTCTAGAGAATATTAAGTAGTGTCTTGGAAAGGGATTTCTGGTTAGACGGGTGAGGAAAAGATTACAAAAATATATGTGATTGGTTTTCTCTAGATAATATGTTTAAGATACTGGCTAGCATGATTAATTTGTGGTTGTTATGATGAGAAAAAAGATCAATTTATTTCCTTAAAATATACAGTGATCATATGTTAATTGTATCTCATGTATTTTAACTGTTTACAAGAATAATGAAGTGATTAAAATTTTTGTTCTTATTTTCTAATGTCCCAAATAGTCAAGTGGGTCTAAAAATTAAATGAATATTTATTAAATATTCAATAAAGCTATTTTTTATGGCTGGAAATTGAAAAGATAAACAGGACGAGTTTTTTTTTGTATTATTTCTATCAGCAAGTTCTATTTTTCCTATCAGTTCCCTGAAGTCTTCACAATGTGATACATTATATATTTTCTCTAAATTAAACCTTCAGAGAGCATTTCTTTATCTTTGTGATGGATGGTTTTCTTCAAAATTGATAGTACTCTGGGAGGAGTTATAACATGAAATTCTGTTTTTATTATCCTTAGACTTGTAATCAGGTTAGCACATATCCCAATAGCATTGAACAGTAAGTTGTCTTTTACTAACATTCAGTGAGTTATATAATTATTCAAGAAAATATACAGAAATTCTCAAAGAATTTTAGCTGACATTTTTAGTCCATTATGCCTACAATTTCTTGGCTTATGCAACAGAAATTTTGGTGCTGATGTTAATTGAATCTATTTTCCTCCCAGGCATGGCATTTCAAAAAAATATCAGAGGTAAGTTTCCACATTCCCATAGTTAAAGTTTTCAAGAGGGAAAATATATTATTTTAACAATTTATATTCACAATATAGAAAGAAAAGGACTGGGATATTTTTTTACAATTATGTTATATAAAAGGATAAATATAAATATTTTATTATTCATCTGTTATTTTGAATATTTTCTGTTTAATAAGATGTGGTTAAATGGATTTTAGTATGATTGGAATTAAATAATTAAATAGATTTATTATGAGCACAAGTTCTCATTATGTAGTATAAGTTGGTATATACTGTTCAATTGTTATGAGTACTATATATATATTGTTCTCACATATGTGTGTGTATAATATCTCTAAGGGGGCGGTCAGGGAGAGGTCCAAAAACTCTCCCCGTCACCACCCGGGTTCAGGGTGGGCCCGGGGCCACTCGGCCAGCTAGGGCTGCCCAGGTCATGGGACAGAAGGTGGAGGAAGCGAGGGCCAAGCAGGTTGGTTGATCAGATGCCGATTATTCCATACTCCCTACGTGCCTGCCCCAGTCTCTCTGAGCCTCCCATTCTAGTCTCACACTCCCCTCATTCCCACCTCCTCCTGTCTCTCCTGCTCATCTCTCTATGTTCCATCTCACAACCTGGGGTCTCTTTTTTTCCATGCGCCTACTCCTGTATTTGTGTACATTCTTCTCCCTTTGTGCCCCTTGTTAGTGTCTCCACACTCCATCTTTCTGCCCTATGCTTTCTCACTCTCTCCAACTCTCTTCTCTCTCCATCTCCCCAGCACTCTCGTCCCATGCTCTACCCAGTCTTATAGCAAACTCCACATAAGAAAGACCTTCCTGAGGGTCCATCAAGTTCAAAGGGTATACCAACTGGGGTATTCCAAAGCCCTTCCAGACTGCCCGAGAGCAAAATGCCTACTAACGTGTTTTTCTCCTTTCTTCAGTCAAATAACTCTCTCTACATCTTAAATACTAGTTATTTTTTGTATGGGCACAGTAAGAGACACACTGAGGCTTGTAGGGCAGCTCTCCTGGGAACATCTTGCCACAGACTCAGACTACAGAGCTTAGGCAAGATTAATCTTTCCTAACCCTAGCAGGGTCCAAATCTAGTTAACACTTTTTGGACCATGACAACATTTGTCCATGACCAAGCTCTTAACTTATAGGTAAGTATTATGGCACTTTGGCCAGGCCCATTTCGATGCCAGGGGAGCACATAGCTTACCGGTTGCCTTGGTTCTATCCAGTCTCTCATCAGGACCCTGCTTTTGGGGGTTCTAGGAAGTAAGGGCAGCTGAGGCTTAGGTAGAGAGAACAGATGCCCAGGAGGAAAATAATACTAAGGGTCACATTAAAAAAGTATAGCAGATACTGTCTTCTTGTGTCCATATAAAAAGGACATTGCTCTAAATAAACTATGCAAAGACTTAGGGAGAAGAGAAAAACAATATTTATAAGTCAAAAAGTACAAAGTTTTACGAATAAACACAGAGGAATGGGAGTTCAGTGAAGGGAGCAACCCAATAAACCTAAGCTACCTGAGGATAGGCAGAAATGACAAAGCAATATTATCTTACATATGTGCACGTGTATATATTCATATATATGCACACACACATACACACATATACACATATTTGGAGGGTATACCTGTCAATTCAAGTATTACCTGGGATCTGAGTTCAGGGATCACTCCTGGCAGTGCTCAGCAGGCCATATGTGGTACTGGGAGTTGAACCAGGTTCAGTCATAAGCAAAGCAAGCAGTGCAGTTCTGTGCTATCTTTCTGGCTCTTATCTTGATATTTAAGAATGTCAATTTAATAAAAACTCAGATTCTCTGGGATTGTGTATTCGAAGATTCTGAAGAATTTCTTGACATTTTTATCACTTTTAGTTTACATAACATGCATGTGACATAAGCAACACTAAATCTGTATCATTTTAAAGCAAATTTAAATAAGTTTACATTTACTGAAAAGTTTTACAATTTATCTTTTGGTGGGGACCTCAAATGGTCCTCAGAGTTTCCTGGAGCATTCTCAGCAACATTCCACCAACTGAGTTGAATATCTATGTTCTAGGGTCAGAGGACACTGGTTCTGCTCATCTGACACTGGAGTGTTCAAGTGCTTCCAGGGTCACACCCTGTGAGGTTTGGGAGGCTCTGTGGTTCAAATATTCAAATTCAGTCAGGCACATGCCACATGACCTACCCCTGTATCAACTCTTTACTTTATGAAAATATATGAATGAATGTGGAACAAAAGATGATAAAAAACATAATTTATAATTTTATTTTGACTGCTTCTTTTAAAAAATTAATCACATTTTGATGCAATATTTGCAAAGGTAAGAGCTAATGTAATTGTGTGTGTATATATAGCTATACATACACACATATATATGTGTGTATATGTATAGACACACACATATGTATAGGTGTTTGTTTCAACATTTTATATAAATATATATATGTATATATATATATATATATATATATATATATATATAATGGTCACACCCAGAAATGCTCAGGGTTTTCTCCTGCCTGTTCAGTCAGGAATTACTCCTGACATTTCTAGGGGGACCAAACTGGATGCCAAGGATGGAACCGAGATCAGCCAAGGAAAGTATCCTGTCCTATCCCTCCAGCTCCCCCAAAGATATATTTTTAAAGAAAATAATCAAAGATACCTGAAAACCATATCATATAATATAAAATGTAAAAAATTTTAAAAAGTACCTTATCTAAGTTATGAAACTCAAAACATAGGCAGCATTATTTACAGAAGAGTCACCTCTATATAATGAATGCATTTTTCCTAATTTATACAAAGAAATAATATTATATGATCAATTTATTTATTTACATTAAATTTTAAGTTTTTATTCTAAAATTCCAAATTGGCTTTTAGGTACTTGCTATCTGAAGTTCTTCTTACAAAAATATACTCTCTTTTTGCCAATACTAATATGTTGTCCTTAGCTAAATTGTGCTAAACTTACATTTTACTTTATCCTCTAAAGACCAATGAGTTTATAAGATTCATACTGAAGAATTAAATATATACAGTGCATATGCATATATATACATAAGCATATATGGTATAAATATGTAGTATATATGTGCATATAAATACATAAAATATATATTTTTTTACTTTAACCTCTAGAGACCAATGAGTTTATCAGATTTGTACTGATAATACTCTCATATAAATTAAATCATCTGAGATCAGAAGTAGGAAAATAAAATCCCAGTTGGTGCCTGGGATTGAACAGTGCCATGAATCAGGACATGCAGCCAGCCACACTATCTGGTCCCAGAGCATCATTTTATATAAACAGCTTAGTCTGAAATCATTATGGGCTGATTTCCCAGGATACATCAGTGAGCATAGGTGTTTGTTTCAACAGTTTTATTTGTATCATTTTTAGAGCAACCATACTTTAAGGAGTCACTGATATCAAATGCATATTTTAAAATTATAAGTAACACAAAAATTAAAATAAAACATTTAGTAAATTTTATTTAAAATCTACTTAAAAGCTTAAAAGACTATCTTTTGTAGTGTTGGATTTGTTTTGGTTTTCATTTGACAGGTGTCCCTAGTAGTGTTAATGGGACTGCCACCAGATTTATTCTAATGGGGGCCATGCAGTACCAGTGTTGCAGCTAGAAATACACTGCATGCACAACAATTATCTGACCCTCCTCATATTTGCCCCTGTTACCTGTTACTAACTCTCTGAAATAATGCCATATATATTTTGGAATTAACAATTAAAATGAAGTACCCTTTAACTATTTAAATACAGCTGTAAAACATAGATGAGACATAATTGTTTATTTTCTGTACATGGGTAGTATTTAAATAGAAGGAATTATTTCAATTTTTAATTAGATTTAAGGTACCTAATTATAGGTCAAATAGTAGTAGGTATAATGTGGATTTAGGTGAATTTGTAAGAATAGTAGCTTCAAATAAAAGATTAGGGCAGAAACTTACTACTGCAGATAGGGGACTAGCAAAGAGGTATTGACATTACAATGATATAAAAATTCCACGCACCGATATTATATATGAAGAGACATTTTTTCAGAAATAAAAAATAACAGTAATTGAATAAATTATATTCTAGTCATCTAGTTATATGATAATATTTTAGCATTTTACCTCTGTTTTCCTTAGAAGCATTATATAACAGTTCTATAAGAGATTATAGCATATCAAGTTTAGAAGGAAAATTAAGTATAATCTAAAACTATAAATTAATATAAAATATCTTAGGCTTTTTTGAATTTTTTTCTTGAAAAAATTAATGGAAATGCAGTATTTAGATAGTTTACTTTTTTTGAATAAATACTGTTCTTAAAACAAAGTCATATGAATCTCTTGGCAGACAAATCATGGCATTTATGTTCTATCAAACTACTATTATTCTCAAAGTTTTAGTTCAAGGTAGTTTTGTGCTAAATAAAGAAAAGAGTTATGTCATAGTCAAATACCTTACTATCCTTCAGCTAATCGTGCATAACAAATAAACATTGCTTTGAAAGTTTACATTTATTCTGAACATAATTCATGTTATCAAGCACAGAAATCACAAACAATGTGACTTTCATCTTGACAGAACATTAATCAAGGGATAAAAATATATTAAAGCAAATTTCATTTGGGTAGGGATGTATCAGTTGGTGGAAAGTAAGGTATTTTCCACCACACAATTATTTTGCAAGCCACTTTTATATCAAAATAATGGAATGTAAGAGACATATACTGTTCTCAATCACAAAGTACAAAATATGTCAAAAATAACTCTAAGAGCCTGGAGAAATAATATAATCAGCAGGATGTTTGTTTTGCACATGTTTATTAATCTGGGTTCAAACCCTAGTCCTATATGTAATCCAAGACCTTCCAGGAGTTATCCTTGAGCACAGAACTAGAAACAAGCCTTGAGTACATTCGGTGTGCCTTCAAAACTCACACACACACATAAATATGAATTCATTACATAACATTGTAAGTCACCAAAGATTTTCCATAGGATTAAACCTTGTCTTCCTTACATTATTAAATGTAAATAGTGTAACTTCACCTATGTAGGATGAAGTTATTATTATTATTATTATTCTAGAAGGATAATACTAGAATATAATTTATTCAATTACCTCCTACATAGGTGAAGTTAATTTTATTTACATAAGAATATTAAAATATAAAATCCTTTTTTATAACTCCCAATATATTTCTAACACTGTACTGTTATTTAGTATGCACTGTAGCACTGTCCTCCCGTTGTTCATCAATTTCCTCGAGCGGGCACCAGTAACTTCTCACAACAAATTGTGAGACTTGTTGTTACTGTTTTTGGCATATTGAATATGTCACAGGGACCTTGTATATGATACCATATATAATATATATTAAAGATAATATTCCCCAAATTAAGACACTGCACAGAGTGAATGTTTGTGAGCCCCCAAAATTCATATACTACTATTCTAAGTCCAGTGTGATAGAATTAAGAGTGAATGAAACTCTAGGTTATTAGAGCTCCCAGAATTATATGAGTGCTCTTACCGAAGAGAACTCAGATAACTCCTTCATCCCTCTCATTAGTAATGCCAAGGCTACACAGCAACTGACTGTATGTCACAGTAACCAAAACAGATATTAAATCTGCTCATGTCTTTTTCTTGGGCATTTCTCTCCCAGAACAATCAGAAATTAATTTATGCTATTTATAAAAACACTCCCTCTTTGGGTCCTGTTAAAACAGATTGAATAGACTGAGATAAGACATTTCAAATTTTATGTCAAATTAGGTTAACTATCAGGGAGAAATATAATGATATTACATCCTAGGCTAACTTAAGTCCCTATTAATACTGAACATTTAATACAAGTTAAGGGAGTCTGGTGGAAGAAAAGCATGTTCACTTTCAAAAAAAATGCTGAGTCATATAGACATCACTTAGAGATCTGTGAGACTCATATTTGGTTTAAAAAGGTTGATGAAGAATCCGTAGATGACATGGAGGTCTTCAATCCCTTCTGGAAATTGTATTCTGCCTCTCCTTTCTACCACCTCACCCACATATCTTTGCGTCTCTTGTGGTGTAATAAGAACCAACATTCTTTGTGTATGGTGAGCTTGAGGTCCTCCTCACAGTGTGCAGAAACCTGGGGTCATTCCATGTGAAGTCATTGTGGAAGTAAAGGGATCTAGGTGGGGGTCATCCAGTTAGTTTCATTGGTCCTTTTGAAAATATCACTCTCTAATGAGGTAGTCAAAAATGTCTTGAAATGGCTGGAGACAGCAAATAAAATATAAAAGGAAGCCACCATGCAGGCAAGCTGCTCTTCAAGTCCTCACTGGTGCCCAGACTGAAGGAAAGCAACACTTATCACTCATCATAGATGAACAAAGTAAAGATGAGCGGACAGAGGGTCACTGCAGCATTGGCTACATGGGGTAGCCCCAATGACATGAGAGGTAGTTTAAAATAGACTTTCTGAAAACTTAACATATATGTTGAGTCACTGGGAGTGTATTGTAATAATTGCCCAAGCCAAAAATAATGGGAGGACTGTGATAGTGATATATATTCAATGATGTTCTCCCATTAGAAACTAGATATACAGAAGCAGAACTATACGTAAGAGGAAATTTAGTATGATGATAATCTTACAAAATAGAAAGATAAAGAATATTAATTAAAACACATTTAAAAAACAGCAAATGTCCCATGTTTTTTAAAACTTTTAAGTGACTGTATTATTTTTGAGGCCTGCCATTAGAGAGTTCCACTGAGTGAATTAGACCGCAGATCACCATTTGCTCTTCACTCTAAAACTTTAACTCAAGACCTCAAAACTGCAGTGGTGACAGGAATGGTTTCTGGTAAAGCCTCTCTTCCTGGCTTGCAGATGACTGAAAACTGCCTACTTTCAATGTCCTCAGATGGTCTTTCCTCTATAAACATGCAAAGAAAATGCTGCATTTGATGTTTCATCCACTTCTAAGAAGAACATCAGTCTTGAATCAGAGAGGTAGTACAGTTTTTTAGGTGCTTACTTTGCACAATGCTGAGTCCAATTCTATTCTTGGCACAATGTATGATCTTTCAAGCATCATTAGAAGCGAGCACAGGGCCAGGAGTAAACCCCAAGCACAGTGGGGTATGGCCCACACCCTTAAAAGATGAAGTATTTCAGCCTTAGTTAGATGACTTCATTTAAAATCCGCTGAAAACTTAAAGACACTGCCCTTAAAATGATAGGAGCTAGATAACATACTATAGGATTAAAATGATTACTATAGGAGCTAGAGAATACATAATGTGTCACCCTTAGAACATAGAGAAAATACATCGGTATGTTAGGGTTACATTTCTTTCCATAATAATGAAGGAACTGAATGTGAAATGTATTGGAAGTAAAAAATTGAACACCAAAATACTCATATTTTCTACATTTAATTGTCACTATATCTGTATATGTTTAGAGTTATAAATATGTTCCATGCATATACAAATTAATATATAATATGTGTTTGCACATACAAAACATCATTTAATCGCTTAATCACTTAACTTCCCATTAGTCGTCGATTTGCTCGAGCGGGGCTCCAGTAACATCTCCATTTGTCCCTGTCGCGTGCTAGTGTAGTCCAATGGTATCTGTTCACTCCGGGAACATGAAGGGCCTCAAACCGATCGTTCATGATCTTGACAAAGAAGTCTGACCATCTGGAAGGTGGGCGGCCACGCGGTCTTTTGACATCCCGTGGAATCCAGTCGGTAACAGCTCTAGTCCAGCGGTCGTCTTTAAATCTCATTACGTGACCAGCCCACCTGATTTTCGACACCTTGGCAAATGAGACAGCATCCCAGATACTTGATCGTCGATGGATGTCAGAACTCCGGATTCTTTCTCTCATTTGAGTGAAACGTGATATTCCAAGCATAGCTTTTTCTATTCTTCTTTGGGAGACCTAAATAGCATTCTCATCGTGTTTGCGTAGGGCCCAGGTCTCTGAGGCATATGTTAATGCAGGAAGAACAGTGGAATCAAAGAGATGTGCCCTGAGCCGGAGGATCTTCGTCCCCTTAGCTATTTCTTCGACGTTCTTGAAGGCGTTCCAAGCTGCTCTCTTCCTCCTGCGTAGCTCGGGTTCCAGGTCATTTGTCATGTTGACCTCTCGACCTAGGTACACATAGCTGTTGCATTCGGAGATGGTCGTTCCATTGAGAGTGAATGGGGCGTCAGGAACAAGGCTGTTTCTCATAAACATTGTCTTCATGAGATTCAGCTGTAGTCCTACTTTCCACACTCACGGTCAAAGTCGGCCAGCATTTGTGCCGCTTGGCTGATGTTTGGTGTTATTAAAACAATGTCATCAGCAAAGCGGAGGTGGTGTAGTTGCTGACCATCTATCTTCACTCCCATTCCTTCCCATTCCAGTCGTCGCATGATGTTCTCGAGGGTGGCACTGAAGAGTTTCGGTGAAATGGTATCACCCTGCCGCACCCCTCTCTTGACATCAAAGATCACTTCTTTTTAGAATGGTGAGATCCTGGTAGTGAATCCGCAATACAGCTCACGGAGGATCCTGATGTATTGGGCTTGAATGCCCTGATTGGCTAGGGCTTCAATGACCGCTTCCGTCTCAACAGAATCAAAGGCCTTCTTTAAATCAATGAACGTTAAACAGAGCGGCATCTTGAACTCCCGAGAAACCTCAATGAGCTTGGTTATCGTGTGGATATGGTCGATGGTGCTGAATCCTTTGCGGAACCCTGCTTGCTCGCATGGTTGTCCTTCATCTAGTGTTCTGCCAATCCTATTTAGGATGACTTGAGTGAACAACTTGTAGATGACAGACAATAGGCAGATCGGGCGATAGTTGCCAATGGCATGGATGTCTCCCTTCTTGAACAGTAGTACGGTCCTGCTGGTTTTCCATTGGGACGGAACCTTGCATTCAGACAGGTAGCGAGTGAAGAGCCGAGCCAGTGTATTGATGAGTACTGACGGCAGGTTCTTCAGGTGTTCAGGTCTGACCTTGTCTGGGCCGGGTGCTGTTTGTTTCTTTATCGACGAAAAGGCATGTCGGATTTCGGAAGGGAGAACGTTGGGAACGACATATCCATCCTGTGGAATTTGGTATGTCGGCAAGTGGACATGGCTATCGAAGAGATTTGAGTAGAAGTCATAGATAATCTTCTCCATTGCCGTTCTGGAGGATGTGATGGATCCATCAGGACGTAGGAGGGCAGTCATCTTGGTCTTATAGTTGGCGAAGGACAGGCGGGCGTTACGAATACTTTTCCCGGCTTCTGCCACATCTACCAGTACTTCTGCTCTTCTCTCTTTGAGGTCTTCCTTGATCGCATCTCTGCACTGCTTTGCGAGCTCGGACATTAGCTTGCGGTTGCCTGAGGCATGCGCCAAACCACGCTGGCGAATTAGCTCAAGAGTTTTCAAAGATAGGCGATTTTTTGTGGCTATCTCTCTCTTGGCGTTCCTCGCACATTCATGGAGGTGCTGAACCAGTCGATCGTATTCCTCGTCAATGTTGTCAACAATGGCATCTTCCCATGTTGCCGCAATAGTACCAAAGAGTTCCCAGTTGGTGGTCATTCTGGGAGTTCTCTTTTTGAACTTTGAAGCCCTTTCTCCCCGCTCTGTGAAGTAGAATTTTGCATGAAGGAGACGGTGGTCCGATCCCGTTCAAAATTTTGGGACAACAGCGACATCAGTCAGGCAAAACCGTCGATTGAATATGATGTGGTCTATTTCATTGTGGAATCATCCACTGGGAGACTCCCATGTCCATCGTTTAGATTCTGCCTTCTGGAACTGTGAGTTACCATGAATGGTCTTGGTCGACATGATGAACTCAGACAGTCTCTCACCCTGTTCGTTCCATTCTAGGCCATGGGTCCCGATGTGAAGTTCTTCAGCTGAAGATCTTCTCGGTCCTATCTTGGCATTAAAATCACCCACAATGATCTTGTAGAAGGTGTGGTCTTCTTTATAGAACTTCTCTAGCTCCATGTAGAACTTCTTGATTTCTCTTTCATCATAATGAGATGTTGGTGCGTAGACAACGAAGATAGAAACTGCAGGCAGTGAGCCACATCTATTCAAATGTAAACGTCCGACACTACTTCCACTACCCAGCTGTCGCCACACTCCAGGACGATTTCCGGACCCGCATGGCAGCTCCGGCCGAGACCCACGCACGACTGAAGACCCACAGAACAAGATAAGCGGAACTCTCTGAGACCTTGGACTCCAGGCTCGGCGGACCCAGGGACAGAGCTTCTCTGCTTGCTCCCACCAACACAGGTGTCAAAGGGATTCTAATCAGGAGACCCACCCTACCCTGCCCTGTCTGCTTCCATCAACCACCCAGGGATCGAATTGTGCACAGGAGACCCACCCTACCCAGATAAATACCCCACTGGCAGACTTCCACTCTCGACACTACTTCCACTACCCAGCCGTCGCCACACTCCAGGACGCTTTCCGGACTTCGCGGCCGCGCGACACATCATAAGACACTAAATACCATCTTCTGGAATTGTCGTACCATATTTGATAGGGTTCAAATATGATAACACCTACAAGGGTGATTAGAGGTCACCCCAAAAGCCTCTATCCCTCTCGGAAAGACTGGCAAGCTACCGAGAGTATTCTGCCCGCACGGAAGAGCCTGGAAAGCTATCCGCTGTGTATTCGATATGCCAAAACCAGTAACTACAACTGGTCTCATTCACCTGACCCTGAAGGCTTCACCGACATGGCAGCACTGAGAAGGATGAGAAAGGAGAGGCCGACAAAATCTCAAGTCCGACCTAGGCTGCCACAACGAAGGAAGACAAAAATGATCGTCTGTATTTTCAATGCACGTACGCTAGCATCAGATGCATCCATCGAGGACCTGATGGTACAAGCACGAATGATCAAGTACGACATCATTGGTCTGACCGAGACAAGAAGGCACGAATCTCACCATGCCGTTTTCGACACTGGAGAAGAATTGTTCCTCGGAACATGCGATAAAAGAGGTGTTGGAGGCGTCGGTATACTTGTCAACACAAACTTGGCCAAGAACATTGATTCATTCGAATGCCTAACAACCCGAATACAAAACATTTATTTAGTTTTATATAGAACACATGTCTACAAATAATTTATGTAACAAATATTATTGAATATACATTTATGTATTTAAAAGGACATATATTATTTGCAAATATGTAAAAGGACATATATTATTCATATATAAAGTATATATATATCCAGGCATATAAACCTATATATCCTAGTACATATAAATAATGGAATAGAGAAGGAAATGCTAGCAGAATCAGAAAACAAATAAAGAAACTTATACTGATAGACTTATAGTGTCTTCTTTTCTTCTAATATACAGAGTTCCAAAAATTATTTGCAGCATAATTTTCTTTTACACTAATATATTATTTAGAAATCACTTGTTTTATAAGAAATGTCATGCTTATAGCTAATATATAGAAACAATTTGTTCACATAGAAAAAGTATGTTTTATATAGTTCAAAAGGATCATCTTCATAATTTCAGTCATAAACATATTTCCTCAAGTTTCTGAAATTTATTAATACAATAAAATGTATTTACATTTTTGTTAGCTGCATCAATCCACTGTTTTTACATATAGTATATGAAAAACAATCACCAAATTCAGTGGCTTATATCTAAGACATACTTTTTCCCGTTCACACTTCTAAGAAGTTGGCTGTGCAGTTCTTTAGCCTACCAGTATTAAAAGACATTCATAGGATTAGAGATGCAGTAAAGAATCTTCTTAGAGCTCACTCTCTTTGACTTTCAATACAGTAAAATTCTGACAGCCTACATATTTTATTTTTTGGGTATTTTTAATACCCTGCATTGCAAATTTATGCTGCAATAATTGGTGTGGCGGAATCTCCAAGAATTGGGTTTACTTATTCCCTAAGGTATCCATTCATCTTGGGAATTTTGTTCAAAGAACCAGATTTGCTTTGTGCCTTCATGGAATTTTTTTCTAGTTATATATTTGTGTGTGTTCTCATCTATCTAGTCTCATAAATATTCTTTGTCTATATGGAAAAAGTATAGCTTTAGAGAGCTAATAAATCCAGTTAGTGAGCTGGTTCCAAGGATAGAGTAATTTAAATAATAATGTTCTTAGAATGCATTTTGGACAAACTTGACCCTGTGTTTTCTTTTTGATAATTTCTTAGAATATCTTCCTGCAAACTTATGTGAGTTTATATGTGTGGTAATAAGGATAGCTTTTTTATTTTTCCTCCCTATAATTAGGAGAGTTTGTTTGTTCATACCCTGATGACAAGTGGCCTTTCACTATGCTCTGGAGAGATGGAATATAATGTGTCATCCTTAGAACATATGGCAGTTCTGATGAGTTTTTACTAATGGAAAACTATTCTTCCTTAAGATGAATATCTCATTATTAAAATGTTTTATCTTATTAGCATTTAATGTTGAGCATTTATATATATGTATATATATATTCAACCATATTTCAGTATATACTTAACCCTTGTTTGGTAATACATTTACCAAATGAATTTGGTAAATGTATGCTTCTGACTGTTTGTTTGTTTGTTTTATTTTCTATTTGTAGGCCAATCCCTATGGTGCTTAGGAATATTTCTGGCTTGGTGCTCAGGAATATGGTCCCCTGAGCATTCCCAAAGGCATATGTGGTACTGGAATTTGAACCAGGGCAGTGCTAGCACAAATGCATGCAGTGCTACAATCTTACCTACTATGATACATATTGGGCCTGTTGAATATTATTTTTTAATTGTGAATAGTTTTCTATGAATGATTTAGAATGATGATCTAGAAACATTTATAAGGGAAATTAGAAAATCAGAGACAAATATAAATGAATAAAGATATATGATTAAAATATAAAGATAAATTAAAATACAAAACTGAAATGAGGATATGCATTCTCTATATATCAGTTTCAGATACAGATGACAAATAATATATATAGTCCGCCAAGAGCAAAAGTCAAAAAGCCCCACAGAGTTGCATAGTCTTACTACTATGGACCCATACTTTCCCAGCAATGATTCTGCCTGTAGGTGTGTAAAGGGTCTATTCTTCTAATACCGACTGAAAAGTCTCCATAAACCCATTTTGCTTTATTCCCTGTTACAATATCAACTTCCTCATTGCAAATAGAAATTCAAGTGAAACATAAGACTGTGTATTCCACTCAGACATTAAATAGTAAGAGGAGAATTTTAGACCTTTCAAACTCCATATACTCACAGACAATAAAAATCTTACAGACAATTCCAGAATCTATAATTAAATATATGATTAAAGATTTTGCTAATATGAAATTATCTCATAAAGACATTAGTAAATACTCAAAATTATATTAAAAACGTGTATTATTTAAAGACAGATAACAATAATTATATAAAAACAGACTGAGAAACTTATTAATGTAAAAGGTAAAAGGTAAAGGCCCTCCCATTGATCATCAATTTGCTCGAGCGGGTCCAGTAACGTCTCCATTGGAGACTTTGTTGTTTCTGTGTTTGGCATATCGAATACGTCACAGGGAGCTTGCCAGGATCTGCCGTGCGGGCGAGATGCTCTCGGTAGCTTGCCAGCTCTCTGAGAGGGGCGGAGGAATCGAACTCGGGTCGGCCATGTTGGCTGTGTGCAATGCAAACGCCCTACCGCTGTTCTATTGCTCTAGCCCTATTATATTTTTAAAATATTCTTTGCACATGTGTAAGCAAATAAATCTATTTTCCTTTATAATTTTATCTTTCAACAGGCAGAATAATGGCCAAAAGTGCTGTTGTACTTTCTTTATCCCAAAGATATTATGAACATTTTCAAACTATCATGATGTATTAAAAAAAGTAAATCATAAGGCAAAAATGAACACTTGCATTTCAGAAATCCCAGAGGTTAAGAATTAAAGTATTACCTGTAGTTGACATCAAAGATAGTCAATAATTATTAATTTACACTTTGTACATATGACCCTGGAATAAAATCATCATAATGACATAAAAATGACTCTAAGGATAAGGAATCTATTAAAGAATTAAAATGTAAATATAAAACCATTTTAATACTTATTTTTATCCAACATTATTAAGAATTTTAAAATAAAACTACTGAAACCAAAATTATAAATAATTTTTAATTTTTACAATTATATAAAGATGATTCTTCATGGAAAGATTGTAACTAAGAAAGAAGTCCTAGGTATAAAGGAAATTTCCCCAAAGAATCCTGATGTGCAAGGAGATATTACAATCTAAAGTGGAGTATAAAAAACAGATACTTAATTTTAGGTGATGTCCAATATGAAGCAATCTTGTTTCATTGAGAAAAGTTTGTGAGATTTTGTTTTTATTTTACATCTTATGAAATAGCTGATAAAAATCCTGCATATTCACTTCCTGTCATCTATTTAAAGTTAAACTTGACTGAAAACATTCTCCTGTGAGGTGGATGCTTTGTAATTGATAATTGAGCTAAGGGAAACCCACAGTTAGTAAAATAGTACTTATGATTGTGTCTGTGAGAGTCTTCCTGGAAGAATTAACAATTGAATTTTTGAACAAAGTAAAGATTTTTCACCAATCTGAATGTATAAGTAATCTTATCCTCACAAAGAACATAATTTTAGAGAAAAGACAGATTTTTAACTTTTCTTTTAAACTGTGTCATCACATTTGTCCTTGAAATTTGGAGTTCCTGGTCATCAGTCCCTTGAAACAGAATGATTCCAGAGACGTATCACAGCAGTCTCTAATTCTCCGGGTAATAGCTGGAATAGCATGTGAATTTTTAGCCTCCTTAATCATATAAGATTATCATCATACTAAATTTACTCTTACATATAGTTCTGCTCCTGTATATCTAGTTTCTAATGGGAGAACATCATTGAATATATATCACTATCACAGTCCTCCCGTTGTTCATGGATTATGCTCAAGCAAGCCCAGTAACGTCTCCATTGTGAGACTTGTTGTTACTGTGTTTGGCATATAGGATATATCACAGGTAGCTTGCCATATATATAAATATATATATATATATTTATGTAATCTAATTTATCAATAAAATGTATGCAGTAGAGTCAGTTTACATATGAACATTTCTGAAATATCATCATCATTTTTATAATATCAAATTGAAGTTTATGCAATAAAAATTAGAAAATTGAAATGTTCACTGTTAGGTCAGCATGATCATTTAAAAATCACAAAAAATAATCTGTATTTCCAGTTCTTTTTATTTAACAAATATTATCTGACCATGTGTCTGGAAACATTATATGGTAGGATATAGTAGGTTTATATAAATTATCTATCTGCATGTGTGTACAATTGCACATATGATTTATTTGTATGCATATATGTATATGTACTTACATATGAAAATATACATTTCTCCTCTAAGGATCTATCCTTTTTAGTAGACAGGGTTTCCTAAAAAAATAAAAACATAGTTCTTTTACCTAAATGAAATGGCGACATAAAATGTCATTTGTTTAAATTGGAACAGAAAGACTTGGTTATTTAAGGCACAGATACTAAACATCTTGAAAGATAGCTGTATTATATATTTTTATATACTCTGTGCCTTTCTATTCACTAATGTGCTGTTTCAAAGATAATGTTATAATAAGCCTGTCCAGGGATAAAACTTTCAAGGAGAACAAAAGCAATGACAAAATAAATTATAATTTGTTTAAACTTCTTGGGGAATTTTTTAAAACTTAAGCTTATTTAATTCTTCCCATGTCGTATAGCATCTTATACGGAAGGCAGGCTCTTAGTCATCCGTTTTTATCACTAGTGCTCGATTTGGGACTACACAGAGCTTCCTCCTATGAAATAGAAGTTCTTCCAATTGATAATTCACTGTAAATAAATCTTATAAAATAAAACCTCTTCTCCTATTTCTCTTTTAGATACAAGCAGCATCTGAAGGAAGCAGAGCAAGTCACAATCTATATGAATTTATTGGAATCAATATAAATGTGTATCTGCAGCACATGCATCACCTTTTATACAATTCTCTCTCTTGCTCTGAAAAAAACACAGGGCACATTGCTTTGTTGGTCTATTGCTTTACAACTCTCAATTATGTGAAACTTATCTATCAAAATTCTTGATCACAGGAGATTTGAGTTTTTACCTAAAACTCTATTGTCTAGTTGAGTAAGTATACCTATCTGACAGCTCAAATTTTCCTGTGTCCTAGTCTAAGGGCAAAGTTAAGGTGTTTGTACCTAGTGGGACAAATAGCAAACACAAAACAAAGGTTCTTCATTCTAGCTTTATATACAATGCAAAATTTGCAAGACATGTCTTAGTTCATTTATTAAATTCAATTATTTCTGAATTGTTTCAAAACACAAACAGGGAGTAAAAGAGTTTTCTTCTGTTCTTTAAATCACAATTTTGGTTTAACCATCCTGGGTGGGGGGTGAGTTGAGCAGGATATGGGGAAACGAAAAGAGAAGATTTTAGACGAACTGAAATACAACTATGTATTTTTTATTTACCATTTACTTTTTATAATAGCACAGTGGTAGGGCGTTTGCCTTGCATGCAGCCAACACGGCCGACCCAAGTTCGATTCCTCAGCCCCTCTCAGAGAGCCCGGCAAGCTACCGAGAGTATCTTGCCCACACGGCAGAGCCTGGCAAGCTACCCGTGATGTATTCGATATGCCAAACACAGTAACAACAAAGTCTCCAATGGAGACGTTACTGGGCCCACTCAAGCAAATCGATGAACAACGGGAGGACAGCGACAGTGATGTTCAGTCAGTGTCACTGTCCTTACATTGTTCATTGATTTTCTCGAGCGGGCCCAGTAAAATTGTGAGACTTGTTACTGTGTTTGGCATATCGAATACGTCATGGGTAGCTTGCCAGGCTTTGCTGTGCAGGCAAGATACTCTGTAGCTTGCCAGGCTCTCCGAAAGGGGATGAGGAGTTGAACCCCAGGTTGGCTGCATGCAAGACAAATGCCCTACCCACTGTGCTATTGTAGTAGGGCTATTATTATTATTATTATTATTATTATTATTATTATATTTGCCAATAAATTTAAAATTAATGTTGATATCTGGGGGACCTGATAGTTAAGTGCATCAGTACATAAATTTAAAATGCAATAACTTACAGTCCAAATTTTAAAATCAGAGATGTGAGACAAAGGGATAATGAAGAGCAGAAATATATCATTTCAAATAAGCTCAAATATAGAATGAGGTTGATAAAACTTTAGCACTCTCAGGAAATTGAAGTCAATGGATCATGCTTGAATAAAATGAGGCCTTGTTTGGAAGTATTTGGCTGGTGTTGTCCACAATGCACATTTATGTATCTTACTAACTTATTTCCTCCTATCAGTGTAAAGCACACTACTCTAAGTAGAATATAGAGACTACAGAGTGGTTAGAGAGAAAGAGTTACAGAAGAAGGTAATTCTGAATCTTCTCCTGAAAGTATCAGCTATCTATCTGCATGGTACCTGAGGTAGGATACAGCACATCTGGTCAGAATTTACTGCAGGGCATAGATGGTATAAAATTTTGCAGCCAAAGATGATGCAAATGAGTTTGAGTCAATGTGTATAAAAGATGCTTTATTCATAAATAAACAAAGTTTACAATCTGTGCTGTCTGGTGCCAGTTCTTAAAGACCCATTTATTTCCTTTTTTCCTTTTTAATGTGGAAATAAAAAGTAAGTCATTGAAGTCTTAGGCTATTACATCACTTGATTTATCCTTCTTAAATTTTTAGAATCTCTCTTTATTACAGAGTATTTCCGTATTAATTATAATGTGCACTCTTGTCCATCTGGTTAGGTTTATTTTGTTTGGAATTGTTTGAACTTCCTAGAACTGATGTTTGATTCTGGTCACAATTTGAAAAGTTCTGGGCTATTGTTTTTTTTTTATTATAAATTATGCCTTTTCCTCTTTCATTTCTCCCTCTGGGATCCTTAGTTTGTTAATATCACACCTATAGTTGCTGTTTCCTTTTTATAATTTTATTCTTATAAAGTTGCTCACAATAAGTTATTGCATTTAATACTTCAACACTGATTCCCACCTCTATTACACCTTCCCACTACCATTATTTCAAAATTTTCCACCCCCAATCCTGCCTTAAAAGCAGATTGTAAATATTTTATTTTATATTGATTGTTATGAATAATCCACTAAAAATAATCCAAAAAAGTTTCCTTAGAGGTATGTGTGTGTAAAGAATATTGTATCTCACCTTGGAGCCACTAATCCCTTGTATATTGCCTTCTACTGTATATCATTGAACACGGTGCGCTCCTCTTGTATCAGATCTATGGAGTATGAGATGTTGCTCCAAAGATTCTAGAATTTTAAGTAGGTTGATAAAGCTGTATTTAAAATTTTAACTGGATGGTAACTTTGAGATCCCGGGGTATCTCCGCAGCTTGGCTCTCTTCTGAGATTTATTTTTGAGTCTCTGGATCATGGCCTTTAATGAGCTTATATGGCACAAGAGACTGTGAGTGTGACTGCCAGGCTCCTGGAAGAATAGGGAGACAGGGGGAAGTCTTCCATTCCTGACAGTGTGAGCCTAGAGGCATTGGTCACAAAACTCACAGAACTGAATTTTTCAGCACATTCATTCTCATGTGTGAGGGGCTCTTGTGACTGGAACTTGGCAATGAGCATGGCAACAATTGAGTTCTAAAGGTTTTAGGCTGCCGAAGTTCTGTTGTATTTGCTTTTTCTTTCTTTCTTTTTCTCTCTCTCCTTTCTTTCTTTCTTTCTTTCTTTCTCTTTTTTCTCTCTCTTTCTCTCTTTTTCTCTCTTTCTCTCTCTCTTTCTTGTCTCACACTTTCTCTTTTTCTTTTCTTTTCTTTTCTTTTCTTTTCTTCCCTCACACCTGCCAGTGCTTAGGTGTTACTCCTGGATCTGCACTGAGGAATTACTCCTGTACTGTTTGGGGGACCATATGGGATGATGGAAATAAAAACCGGGTTGGTCACTTGCAAGTGAACACCCTACCATCAGTACTAGCACTCAGGCCCTTAGTTGCTATTTCTTATAGCTTTTATGTAATCGTTATTGTTAAAAATTTTCAAGTTCTGTTTGTTCATCTTTTTGGATACGCTCCTCTTTGAATTCACTAATTCAACTTTCATTTATTTTGATTTTTACATTTTGCTGAGTCTCTCCATTACATGTGCAAATTTTGTTCTTTTAACTATTCATTTGCTATTCCCAAATGTGCTCTTGTTCCCAAATCCTACTTTAAACATTGTGACCTGAGGTAAATCATGCAGTGTTTAGAGGACAATATTCATTGCTGGGGATCAAAGTAGGGTTGATTGCTTGCAATGCAAGCATCTTACCGACTCTGCTACCCCTCTGGTCCTCATAGCCAGTTATGCTCTTTCGTTGCTAGGATTTTTGAATATTTCCACATTCCTCTGTTTTGGTTCAAGCTCTAAAACTCACTGAGCATCATCAGCACTGCTTTTCTGAAGTCTCTGTCAACACATTGCAGACCCTCTTAGCATGAGACATTTTTCTAGGCTGCTGTCTTGAGTCACTGGTGATTTTCTTTATCTTTCAATTATGCCTGGCCCTACAGTAGCACTCCTATTGTGGGGACCCGGTTCTCTAAATGATGGCTGGGGCAGTTAGCCTCAAGTGCCTGTAACAAGATGTCCTAGTAGAATTTGGACACTCACGCTTGCAAATGTCTGGTCCTGGATGTGGGCTGCAGGAAGTGACCTGGCAGTGACAGGAAAATTCAGTGATGAGTGTCTGATACTGGTGAGGTCAAGAGGTCTTAGGACTGACTAGAGACTTCATCACTCCTGATGTATTAGCCCAGTTTGGATGATGAATTTGTGGCAGCCCGGTGGTGAGGATAAGATTCAGTCACTGGTGCGTGTCCTTGGGTAGAGTTCAAGTTTAGCAGTGTAGATAGAAAGCAGCCGGGGGCTTCACATTCATGGTTGTCCAGCAGCTGTGAAGACAGCTCAGTCACACAGACACAGGCAGTCTCTGGGGAGCGTGGGCAAGGGCGGGATTCAGAGACGCCTGGAACCTCAGCCCCAGCTGAAAGTGGAGTCAGCACTTATGGCCTGGCAAAGCATAGAAATGTCTGGCTCTAGGTTGACAAGCGACCACAGCAGCCAGAGTAGTGCCCTTAGTAACGTGTTATGTCTGAGGGAGGTCTGTAGGGTACTTTCTGTCTGTGGAATGCAGTGGTTTGATGTGGACTGGCAGGAAATGGACCAGTTTGTTTGCCAGGACCTTTAAAAATGATCTTTGAGCTGCTTTGCTGGCAGAGTGTGAGTCTCTCAAGAGGGCATTGTCTACAGAGTGTGATTTTGGAGAATGAGACCCAAAAGGACTTCAAAAGCACTGCTATCAGCAAGGTTGAGAAGATACCAAGAGTTCCTGTCAGTTCTGGCCCTCTTTATGGTGTCTTGCCTCCATTTTCAGCATTGCTAAGTATAGATTTGTAGGACTCAGGTGCCAGCTGGTACAACTGCTGGTCTCTGTTCCCTAGGGTAAACTGCCTTCTCTTAGAAATCTCTTCCTATTTGCCCCCTGTGATTCCACCGTTGACCATCTCTTTTAATAAGGATACCTTGTCAAAGCATAAGCTTCTTCATGTGTCAGTGTGTCAGGTAAGTTTCTGTAAAGGTTAATTCTCTCTTTAGTGTAGGTTTCCTATGATTGCAGGAGGCAAAAAACACAAGTTCTCCCTATGGACACCAACTTCCAATGAGTAGGGTTTTAACATTCACATTTAAAGTTTTGAATTTGATATTATCCATATCCATATAGCTTTCTGTTTAGCTACTTTTCTTTTTTTTCAATATATTTTATTCTTATGACGTTACAAAAGTAGATACAAAATACTTTTTTTAAGTACAGTTAACTGACTTAGAAAAATAGATAAAAATCCCTAAAAGACTTAAAATTACAGCATGAATTTTAATGTAAAGAACATTTTTTTAAGATAATGGTAACTAAGTCTAACTTATACAAACTATTTTCAATGTAGACCAAACACTGAATGTTGTCCTATAATAAATCTACAGTATATGCCATCCATTTGGACTTATAAAATACTTGTTTAGAATAGATTCTGATAAGGAACAGAAAACAAGTAAATTTTAATGCAGTTACTTCAATTAAAAAAATCACTGCTACAACATGAATTCCGCCCCCCCCCCCCAAGTCTTTTATACAGTCAGAACTATCAAAATCTAATACAAAGAAAGAAAATTAAGGGGCAACTTTTCCTTTTGGATAAATTCTGTATTAGTAAAACCCAAAATCCATTCACTGGACTGCTCACAGGAGGAACTAAAGTCGCTATTCCAGATGCTCATGGCTGGCATCCCAGACTGCGTTTTGCAGTCCATTTTCCTCTTGTGGGGACATCCCCTTATAACCATGCAGGGAACTTTTAGCACCAGGACTGGCTTCTTAGAAACAAATCTCTAGAATTTAAACTCGTTGGGTTAGATTTACTTAACTTTTGAGGCAATGATGTTCCATTGAGAAGCTCCTCTTCTCGTATAATCTCATTGCTCAGAAAAAGAAGTCTACCATCTAACCGGAAAAACCCAACAATGTCTGTGAATCCCCCTTTTTTCCATGCTAGGAATGTTTCTCTAGCCTCCACATTACAACAAAAAATTTCAGTTTGTCATCAAAGTCAGACAAATATCGATTTGCTGGTTCCCCCTACCCCACCCCCAGCAGACAATTATGTAAGCTTTAGGTTCAAAAAGTCTAAGACGAAAGAAATACTCTTATTAGTTGACAGCTTTGTAACACAGCTTTATTCATAATCTGGAGAATAAAGAATACAATTAGCTGTCAATATAAAATCTGCAATACAAGAAAGTTTTAATATTTATATAAAACTCTGCACGTCATTGTCAACAGTAAGTAAAGTAAAGTAAAGGCCCTCCCGTTGATCATCGATTTGCTCGAGCGGGCCCAGTAACGTCTCCATTGGAGACTTTGTTGTTACTGTGTCTGGCATATCGAATACTCTCGGTAGCTTGCCGGGCTCTCCGAGAGGGGCGGAGGAATCGAACTTGGGTCGGCCATGTTGGCTGCGTGCAAGGCAGACGCCCTACCCGCTGTGCTATCGCTCCAGTATTTTTTTTATTAAATGCCTGAAAATTGAAGCACCAGAAGATGAATAATTGCATAATTGGGCACGAATGTCCTGCCCATGACTGTAATCAGTTGTAAGAAACATAGAGACACACAGGGAGGGAATGGCTTCTGATTATGATGTGTTGGGGATGAATGCTGTGGAACACAAGATTCTGGGCACAGGGGGATAAAACCAAAGTGAGAGGAGTCAGAGCTGGACTGATTTTTTACAATTCTTATCAAGGCCGACCCACCCTGCAAGTCAGGAAGGCACCATCCTCTCCCTTTCCTCCAATTTTCCTCCTGCCCCGACTCTTGGTCTGGATGTAAACAAATAATTTTAACATTCATGTTTAGATGCCTACTCTACACCTATCCCTATACTATCTCTCTAGGCAAAGTGTCTCAGTTTTAAACCTTGTTGACTTAAAAAAATTTTATGCAAGAAGTGAAATTCTGTTTCTGAGCTAGGTTTTACTCATTATTTCGAATACTCTCTTGTTAGAAATTCTCCTTTTCATGACACAACCTCAAAACAAATCAAAGGTGGCTAGAACAGTAATAAAGGCTTTATCTTTGTGGGGGATCAATTAAAAATTTTGTTGGTAACTTGAGATTCACTTCTTTAATACTAAAAAACAGAACATTGAAAACATCACCAGGTTCCTAAGCCAGTGTGATACAGCTAACAAGACAGCTAAACATGAGTGTTAACATTATCTGTTTAGCTACTTTTCTAATATATTTTTTATATAAAAATTGTTATTTTACTTGAAAGTAAAATATTGCAGACATCTTACTGGTTTCTAAATAATTGTGCAATGAATGCAACTTTGTAAAGTCGCATTTGGTGGTGATTGTTTAAATGTTTGATTTGTCTTACTTAAACAAACGCTTAAATATGTTTTCTTCCATAATGCTTCTCTCCTGGTATTTCTGAAGTATCTCTGGTTAACTGGGGGAAAAGTGCTGAGAAGCAGGAGTAGCAGATGGAAAGACAGTTGGCTAAACTTACTGCCCATTCAATATAGTTGCCAAACCCCTTGAAAGTAATAGTCCATTTTGGAAGCATTTTCTGGAAGAACAAATGTGTGCTACTGAAACTAATACTGGGACTATTAGGGCATACCCAAACAAAACATTTTCTTTGCAGAACTAAATGTTAAATGTTAAAATAAAAAAAAGAGAAAATCTCTAGCAGGGAACTGGAGAGATAGCATTGCAGGTAAAGCTTGCTTGCCATGTGATAGAGTTGTGTCCATTCCCAGTGTCCATTCCCTATTGTTAGGGTTGTTCTTGAGTGCAGAACCAGAGAAATCAGCCATAAGCACTGCTGGGTATGACCCAAACAACACCCCCGCCCCCAGCAATTTCTTAGCAGGTAAATATGTCATTAATTTATTTACTTTACTAAAAATATATATATGCATATGCATATATAAGTATTTTGCATATATTATAAAAAGAGCATATATAAACAATGGAAAATGCATACACACTATAAACTACATTTGGTGTTAAGTGTCCAGCAACTAATACATACTAAAATTGGGGAGTGATTCACTTTAATAACGTAGATATATTTTAACTCTTTCTTTTTAAACTTGCTTACCATAGTTATAAAAGAAATTAATTGTATAAATAAAAATTAAGGAGAGATGAAAATTAAATAACTTTGAACCAAGGACTATATTATAGTCCTGGTTATTGAAAATCAACATTGACACTGATTAAATTTGATTATAACTTGGCTTAACTATTTATGTCTATATTTGGTCGAACTGATCATTTTGTGTTATTAATAAATGTCACCTCAACAATCATAATGAGAATATTAAAGAATCTGAGATTCCAAATATCTACTGGGTGTTTTAAAATTCTGAAGAATTTTTCTTTTTAATGGCATGATCATTGTTTGGGGCGAAGTATTATGTTGGACTCATTATTCTTTGGGGTAATACAAATATGCAGAATTTTGAAGGTAGTAATGAGATTAAAGTCTCTCTTGTTCAAACTCCTCACTAATTACAGAGGAGCAAATTGAGTTCTAGGAATGTTAAACTATTTGCCAAAGACATGTAACAAATTAGTCTCAGGATAAGTTAATCTCCTAATTCTTATACAGCAATTTTAAATTAAAGTCGTATTTTCTTATTTAGCTCTAATTTTTATAATTTTCTTTAAATTCTTTGAAGTCAGAATAAATTTCATGTTAAAAGATAAAGAACTTTAATACTTTACACAATAGTTAAAATTACAGTTATCAAAACAGTTATCCAAGTTCTTTGAGTTTGTCAATTACTTGAAACAAAGTTTTTGAGTTAAAAGAACACAGACATATTAAGAAGTAGCATAAAATTAGATTAATGCTTTGTTTCTAAAAAATGTGTATTTTACAGAAGTTAACTGGGATTTTCTCAAAGAACTTTGGTTTCCACCTTACCAAGCCATCATGTGCAGTGGGTTAACTTTTCTTCTTTCCTGTTGTCGGAGTTGATGGTTTGGGCGAAGGGATGTCTGGATGTTTCAGGATTAATACCTATCTATGTGATTAGGTATCACTCTTGGTTTTGCTCAGAGAGTCCTGTGCGGTGCAGGGGGTCAAACTTGGGTCAGCTGTATGCAAAACAAGCAAGAACCTCAACTTCAATCTTATCACTGCCTCAACAAACATTATTTTTCTTTTAAATTTCAAAATAAATTTTATCATAGGATGGCAATAGAACAAAACTAACAGTGTTTTGTTCCTATAATATCTTTATAGTTGGCTATTTATATTGGTGTCTTGTATAATGTAAATTAGAGAGTTAGTCATATTAATTTACCCTTTGCTATGGTCAATGACATTATGTCTCCCTCTTTAATACTACTTGTGTTATTTTTGGAATTCACTACTAATAACACATCATAAACTACTCTTAAAAAAAATTAAACCTTCTGTACCTGTGAGGCTAGTGCATACTGCCTTCAAACCTTCAGATGACCCCAAATTGTTGCTCTGCCTTTGGCCAGACCCCAAAAACTTGGGGCCAAGTTTAACAAGAAAGTAAAAGGTCAAAGGTTAGGTATGTGGGAGACACACACAAACTGCCTTCAGACCCACCATTAGTTAATATTTGGGATTTTACACAACACTCAGATCGGCTGAAATGGCAACTGTAGACAATCAGTTTACTATTGCTGGTTATGAATAAAACATGATGCCGTGTGGCCACAGTAGTGGCAGAGTGATTTTGGACTTCAAAATTTTAACAATTAAGTCCGAAGGGATTTCTGCCAAATGCTGCTGGGTTCTGAAATTTGTTCCTGAGTGTCTGGGAATGGCCATTAAGAAGCTTGATCAGGAGCCAGAGATGCCATTCATGGCCGGTGAGCCAGGGTCTCACTAGGGCAGGGAGGAAAGGCCGGCTCCACCCCCATCCCATGAGGCCACACATGTCTCATCACTGCGGGCCTAAACCTGAGTGTCCAATGGCCTCTGGAGGATGGCAGCCAATGAGCCACCAAGGGGGAGCAGGCGGAGGGACAGCACCCTTTCCCCCCTGGGGTGGCCTGGCACCAGTACCTACTGTGGGAACCGGACATATTTCTGTTAAAAGCTGCTGGGTTCCAAGGTTTGTGTCTGTCTCTCTTCAAATGCCATGTTAGTTGCCTCCAACATAGAAACACAAATAAAAAACAAAACAAAAAACAAAAGCAAAACAAAAAACAAAAAATTTTAGCTCATTTCACTCAAATTCTGATAGTCAAATGGCTTAGGGGAAAATGAGCAAAGTCATTTGTTTTGTATTTTGCTTTGCAAAAAAGCCCTTTATAATTCCATTGTTATATACTGTTTTTGTTATTAGACATAAATATATTCTTTTGATATATATAATATCTATATAATATATAAATATATTCTTTTCCTGACATTCCGTTCACTTTCAATGGGACAAACATGTTCAAATGCAACAGTTATGTATACTTAGGTCGAGAAGTCAACATGACGAATGACCTGGAACATGAGTTACACAGGAGGAGGAGAGAGACTTGGAACGCCTTGGAGAACGTTGAAGAAATAGCTAAGAGGATGAAGAACTTCCAGCTCCAGGCATATCTCTTCGATTCCATGTTCTTCCTGAATTAACACACGCCTCAGAGACCTGGGCCCTACGGATATAGGATGAGAACGCTATTTGGGTCTCCCAAAGAGTAATCAAAAGAGCTATGCTTGGAGTATCATGCTTCACTCAAATGAGAGAAAGAATCTGGAGTTCGACCTCCATCGACGATCAAGAATCAGGGACGCTATCTTGTTTGCCAAGTAGTCAAACATCAGATGGGCTGAACACGTAATGAGATTTGGAGATGGCCGCTGGACTAGAGCCATTACCAACTTTACATTTCAAGGGACGTCAAAAGATCACGTGGCCACCCACCTAAGAGATGGTCAGAATTCTTCGTCAAGACCCTGAACATTGGTTTGAGGCTCTTGTTGTTCCTAGAATGAGCAGACACCATTGGGCTACATTAGCATGTAACAGGAACAAATGGTGACGTTGCTGGCGCCTGCTTGAGCAAATCAATGAGTAACAGGATGTCAAGTGATCAAATGATATTCCTTTGAAAATAAGATTAAATTACAAGTTGTCAGAGAATTTTCTATTTTCTTTTCTTGGCATGATATTCTTATCTGGTCTCTAAAGTGACTATATAAGAAGTACAAATACACTCACACACACACACACACACACAAACACTTTTAAATTTTGCAATTTTACCGACTACACCCAGAAGAGTTGACTTAAAACAAGTACAGATTTTTAAATAGCAATACATAAGTGGACAGAAATATAGTTTACAGAGATAAATGCATATCCACAAAATCTCGTCTAATATACAAAAACTATTTTTGTGGTTCTCTGTGCCCCTAATCTAAATGCTGTAATTGTCAGTGTCTTCCTTATTATCAGATTTTCATTTAGAGTAAATATTATTTGCTTAATAATAGTTATATTTGTTTTTATCAGGTAATATAACTTAAGTAGGTAATGAGATAGAGTTAATAATATGGCAATATACTGCAAATGCAATTTTAAAATAATTGATTTGGGTTACTGACAAAGAGTTGAGTATTATAAAAATTCAGAAACTTACTACTCACAATTCACAATGAACTATATATTACTCACAAACAGTTCTCATCATGGGAAATAATGGTTAATTCAGTTTGAACTGATGTGAACTTTCAGATTCGGTATTTTAGGGGAAAATCAGTTTTCCAAAAATGAATGTATGATCTCACTTGACATGCACTAAGACTTCAGGATTAATGCAATGTGTAATTTGTCTAATTTTAGCACAATAATGTCTTGGAATTTAATTTTTTTAAAGTACTATTCTTACAGCTTGAAAAAAATGTTTCAGTGCATGACCCTTTAAATCTAATTGGATTGGAAGGTAGTGAGGAAAAGTTGTAGACTGGTTGTTTTACTAAATATGCATATTTTCTGTTGATTTACTGCTTTGAATTTTAAGAAAACTTCTGAACTTCATTAGATATAAAAATATCATTTTAGCTGATATTTCAGTAATGCATTATCATATAAAATGTTTTGTGTTTAAACTGTTTGAATAAATATGGATTTTTTTTTATGATTGTTACTTAACACAAAAGAGAAACTATTTTCTTATTGGCATTTCTTTTTAAAGCATACTATTTTTGTTTTAATTCCAGGAAACAATTCTGTTTTTATCTCAACTTCACACTGAACTCTACATGATAAGATATCTAACATTAGCCCATGCTCTTAGATTTCATATAAATTTGCCAGAGGAAATGTTCACCTAAACAAGTTTTCCTTGGTGCGCTGCTGTAGTCACACACAATCAATCATTCCGTTTGTGCTCTTCAGAAATAGACATTCTTTCAACTGAAAAGCATCAAGTATAAGAAGTAACCTTTGTCCTTTTTGTTTTCTTTGTATAGTATTATATTTACAACTTTTTATTTTGTACTGTTTAATTTGCACGCAAAGCCATTTCCAAAATTTCAAATGCAGAGGGATGCTACTGTAATAGATTTAAAATGATATGCATAATCAGAATCAGTCAGAACATGCCGCATGTTTTTGTAGAATGTTTCAACAGTGTCTTAAACTCGTGTATAAACCAAATAAAAACCACTAATGGCATATATACACTATACCAAATTCTATCTACATTCAATTACTCTTAACTATTTTCTTCAAAGGTATATTTTTCCTATTTCCTTGGGGCTGTTGGTGAATAAGATTTAATTAGAATAATTTTATATCTATAAAAAGTATTATATTCTTATATTCTACTACTTACACAGGCTTTTTTTTAAATTTTTTATTTTATGGACTTGAGCTTTAGCCCAGTGGGTAGGGCGTTTGCCTTGCATGCGACTGACCCGGCTGACCCAGGTTTGATTCCTCTGCCACTGTTGTAGAGCCTGGCAAGCTACCGAGAGTATCTCGCCCACACAGAAAAGCCTGGCAAACTACCCGTGAGGTATTTGATATTCCAAACACAGTAACAAGAAGTCTCACAATGGAGACATTACTGGTGCCCGCTCAAGCAAATCGATGAACAACGGGGAGGAGGACTGTGCTACAGTGCTACTACACTGCAATTCTAGTTATATTTTACCTATGTGTATTTTTCCGGGACCGTAACGGGTGTTATATTTTAAAGTGCAATTTTGTACTTCAAAATCAATAACCATATCTCTTATCTTAGTATGCTCTTGGAGCATGATAGTAGAGGAATATATTTGATAGACCAATAAAAATTATTGCTAAATTTTATCTTGCATTGTAAAAATAGTGGGGTACGTTTCTTCAAGGAAAATTGGATCAAAGAAGAATATAAGAGATACTATCTCATATTTTTGAAAGACATTTTTATTCCTCATATCTGAGATAATATTACACTATTATAGTCTCAGCATTTAATGATTCTATTTTTCAAAAGCTGTCTCAATAGTATCAGAAAAAGAAAATTAGGGAAGTTAATTGTGATAAGAATATCAATACCATAATAACTTCCTCAAAAATACACTGTAGTTATATTTTTGACCATTATAAGATGATAGCTTTTGAGATAAGACTAAAAAACTCTGGTGAAAACATTCCTTTTAATAGGTAAGGAGTATAAATTTAATATTTTTTTCAAAAACTATAAATTTTTTGTAGTTATGATCATATATTTTATTAAATAATTTATCACAAATCCAACACTTTATTTTGTAAATATTATATTATTACACCATAATTAAGGTAAGGTAAAAGGTAAAGGCCCTCCCGTTGATCGTCGATTTGCTCGAGCAGGCCCAGTAACGTCTCCATTGGAGACTTTGTTGTTACTGTGTCTAGCATATTAAATATTTAATATGTGTAGTGTATAAATATTGTTTAAAAACATGTAAAGGACAATATAAGTTTAAAATATTACATAAATATTACATAAAGTAAATATGCAATATGTAAATAATATTAAAATGGAGGCTTTTTAAAATTTTTTACTAAATTAACAAAATCATTTTGTCTCTAAATATACTGATTATGCCAAAATTGTAAATATATCTTTTCTTAAGTCCTATGTATACAGCTTGAATTGCTTTTGAAAAAGTTATGAATATGAAACAAATTTCATCAAAGATTAAGCTTTGATTTTATTCTTCATTTATTAATAATACTTCCACATATGATTTCATTGACCACTCCATATTCACTTTATTAGTTTTTATAAAATATCTAATTTCTTATTTATTGTTTCATAGTAATTTCTTTTACATTTTTCTACTTTCTGGGAACTATTACTCTCTAGACTCACAACTGAATCTATTTTCTTTTGTCATACTAGAACATATGAAAAATATAGCATACTTTTTTCACATTTTTACTTGTTAGTCTAACATTTACATTTAAATTGTATATCCCAAACTTCAATCTTGACTATAATCATTGCTTTTTACTTTTCTAGTAAATGGGAAAATTTTACTTCAGTCATATAATATGAGTGGATAACATGACTAATTCAGTCTAATGGGTTTGGTGAGCATGTTCACTTTCTCTTTGTTTTTGAGTATTTTATTACTTCTATTAAACTTTTCAGCAATGCTATTTATCATCCCATTGAGCAAACCCGTGTGTGTGTGCGTGTGTGTGTGTGTGTGTGTGTGTGTGTGTGTGTGTGTACATAGTACAATTATAGTATGCTGGCTACTTCAGCAATTAGCATGTTGTATAGTCCTATGAGTCATCTGTACCAGAAGTGAACAGGATGAAATATCACCAACATTAGCATCAACAGTACAACCACACTAAACAATAACAATGACAACAGTCATAAACATACACATCCATTTTTTAAGCTACCGAGGTCCATTATTTCTTCCTATTGCTTAGTTTTGCCTACTATAGTGTTGTCTATACCTAGTCCTCACTAAATTATATAAATTCAACAGATTTCTTATCTAGTTATTCTATTGTTAATTTTTGTATCCTCTCTGTTCTCTATCAGAGGTCTCGTTTTTCCAAATATTTATTGCCTGTATTCATTTTGGTGGCATTTTATGAGTGTTAATTATCTTTGGTCTTCGGATAATTTAAATGATTAAATAATCTATTGCTAGGAATTGTTTCAGAAGGTCTGTCTGTAATGTAGACAGATTGAGTAAAAAACGAAAATCATTAAGTCTTAAAATACCAAAAACAATATTTTACATTTTTTAAGGGGAATGTTTTACAAATGTTTTGATTTGACTGCACGCAGTTTCCTTCCTGTGTTTTGTTCAGGATTAGATTACAATTATTATTACAATTTTATTATTACTATTATTATTGTTTACTATTATTACTATTACTATTGGGTTGGAGTGATAGCACAGCAGGTAGGGCATTTGCATTGTATGCAGCTGACTCGGGTTCAATTCCTCCATCAGTCTCAGAGAGCCCAGCAAGCTACCAAGAGTCCACAGCACAGAGCCTGGCAAGCTCCCTTTGGTGTATTCTATATGCCAAAAAGAGTAACAACAAGTCTCACAATGGAGACGTTACTGGTGTCTGCTCAAGCAAATCAATGAATAATGGGAGGACAGTGCTACAGTGTTACTCTGATTATATCTAGAATTTTAAGTCTTTATAATACAATGGAATCACTGAAAGTATGACAGAGAAATAGATGCTGTAAGAATTACAATTATTTGACTCATTACACTGCTAATTACTTACACTTAAATATTTGCATAGAAATTGTTTCACGTGTTAATTCACTAGAAATTTTCAAAAATTACATGCTGACAAGATAAAACAAATTCCAGAAAATATGCAATAAAGACTGAAAAGATAAAAATTAGTTGTGTGATTTATTATAAAAGAGGAATTGAGAAATTAATAAAGTGACAGTAGTTTTTGTTTTCTTGATAGCTATTTCAGCACTCTTCCATTATATCAGATTTAATTTAACATCAATATTCTAGAAACATAACAATTTTTATTCTTTAACTATAAAACCCTATAAACATTTCTGCACATAGACTTATATACACAAGAAAATTTAATGTCTTATTCTCACAGAATTTAGTTTTATTCTATTTTGACTTTCAACATATTTTCCAAAGTCAGAGAAAATCTAATTTAGGTTTTAAGTTATTTTACATTATAGGTTATTTTTATATTATATTTCTTTACATTATTCCTTATGAATTATTTATATTTAATAATTTTATATTAATATTTAAAATTCACTCCAATGGCATAGGAAAACTTATTTATTGATACCACTTTGCCTAACTAATTATTAACTTTTTCCCATTTGGGCAGTGATTAAAAATACTACTTACAATCAAAGGTTTTGTTCTTTATTTGCTGAAAGTTAAGAGATATGTCATGAAATTTAAGAAAAAAAATGGACAATTATACTGAAAGTGAATGAAACTAGTCTATTATTGGATGAAATGGCACCCTAATCATTCAACCATCTCTTCCTTGACATCTAGAAGTCTTCATTGTATGCCCAATGATGAATGCTTTGTTCAGACTGAACACTTGAAGCTGCTGAAGCTAAGTGCATCTGCCATTTTTATGCTTATGTGGTCTTACACAAAACCCCTTCTGTTGTTCGCCTGACAGAGGAGCACACATCTCTTCTTTCACCAGAAAGCTGCTGTTGGGAGTATAAACTTCAAGTTTCTGCCAAACAATGCCCTATCCATGATCAAAGTAAAGTAGGAATTTGACATTCAAGTTCATGTTCAGCATTCATAACAGATATTGAAAAGGGGAAGAGAAAGAAAGAAACTTGAATTCTAAAGAAATAATTTGATGTAATCTGGAAATTGGCATCTATCCAAAACCTACAATATATAACAATATAAATAACAGTTTGTATTTCATTTTTATTACTTTCTGCCTTTTTTTCTCTCATGATATTAGCAAACACAGAGGCCCTTCTTTTCCCTTAAGACAAATTTTCATTTTATCCATAGATTTACTCAAAGTTAAAGAAAATACTCATTCACTATTGTAGAAATAGTGACTCATTCAGACTCTTTGAAAAACAAGTGAAACTTAAAAAAATTCAAAATTGAGCTTTCACGTGATCCAGTAATTCCAGTTTTTGGCATCTAGCCCAAGTGCTCTCCAGGACAATATTTTGCAAAGATATTTGCACTTTTCTGCTCAGTAAAAGAGTAATTACCATAGATAAAGCTGGAAATAATTCAGGTGCCCAATAGCAGATGACTGGATGGGAAAAATAAATCTAGACACAACAGAATATTTGTCAGTTATAAGAAAATGATGCAATTTGCAATTTGCTGCTATGAGAATCAAGCTAAGTATAATCAGTCAGAAGGAGAGGGACAATTTAGAATGATTTCACTTAATGTATGAAACAAAAGAGGTAAACAAAAGACCAATGGAACAGCCTGATGGTAACAGAGCTTAAGGCGCTTGCCTTATTTGCAGCCAGCCTTGGTTCAAACCCCATTACTATATATGGTGCCCCGGGTACCATCAGGAGTGATCTCTGAGCACAGAGCCAGGAATAGCCCTGAGCCACAAACAGGTATGACCTAAAAAATAAAAATAAGTACGCTTGCCAATGGAAAAATAACCTTAGAATCTGCTTAAAGATCTTATGGTAACAAGGAGATGGTCTGGGGTGAGAGTTAGTGGAAGGCAAGGAAGAAATAAAATGACCTACATGTTTCTTTTTTTAAGTCACTGTCTCAAATGATTGACTTTTACTAGATGATTATTAAATCATCTAGTAAACTATAGCTCACCATATAGTTGCGAATATTAACAACCTCCTCAGGTTCTAATCCAAGTGTCTAGTCCTGTTATATCACAGACCAATAGTGTGAAAGACAAAATGTAATTAATTTATTGGTGAATGTGTTGCATTCTGTCCATATATTATTTATCAGGCTCTATTTCCCTGGAGCGAGGTCAGCTACTGCCTTTGGAAATATCTCTCACAAACACCAGTAGGAATGCTGTGGCATACTAGAACTTCAGTCATTTAACAAACACATCACAATGAGATGTAATAGAGTTTTCAATGTTTTTTTCTGATCTTAACTGTCTTCTGGACATTGGGAGTATTCAATGGCCTGAGAGTGAAGTGGGATCATAGTCAGGATTCTGGCCAGTACATAATTAGTAGAAACAAAATGAGTCACTTTTGGACCAGGGCTTTTAACTGTCACTGTTGGTTACTCTTTCCCTTGTCTCAGCAGTGCAGGAAGGATGTTTTGAGAGAAGCAGCAATTACGAAACAGCCAGCACCAGCACCGTTGCCAAGTAGAGAACACCAAAGTTTCTGCCATGTCACCAGAGACTTGGATTCAGCAAGAAATAAACTTCTGTTTTATTATGCCAAGATACTATGAAGAAAAGAAAAGAGCACTTCAGGGACAAAAGCTACTCAATATGCAAATACTGTAAATCTGCAGAACAAGAGATAAAGTCAAGTTCTCTAAACTATTATTCTTAGCATGTGGTTTGACAATCCTTGTTCTTCACTTGGGCAGAGTCAAAGCCTGCAGGGTCACAAAATGTTTTCCTTTTAATAATAAGACAATATTTTGTTTTTCCGTTGACATTTCCACTGAGGATGCATAAACAGTGGTGGGTAGAACTGCTGGTGGCTTAGTAGGCAGTGAAAATAAGCAGCATTTTATTCTTGACTCCTAACCATTCTTAGAAGAGAATATCAGCTTCACTGAAGAGTAGTTCTGATAAAAACTGTCTTAAGTGGAACAGTTGACTTATTATTTAGTTCAATACATGTCTCATTCCTGAGCAAATTTTGCTTTAATATTTTTTGTGCAGCAGGATATTGTCATAAACTCTTGGACTACCAGAAAGAGTGTGTATGACTGTTCGTGAAATTAATAACATTTTTTTCATGCAATGTTATTCTAAATTCAGTGGACAATAAATTGTTAAAGAAGGACTTATAGAATTTGGGTGTCTGCATATTTTTCAATAATTAATACGGAACCTAGTCCATGAAGAAAAACAACTTACAGTTATAAGCAATTAAAGGCATGAATGTAAACTTATTTTTTTCTAAGAAAGGAGCAGAAGGTTAGATAAATATAAATACACAGGCACTGTCCAATTTAGATATCACATAGAAAGCATAAAATGGCAAATCATTCAGGGTAGTGTGTAGAACAATAACGGAATAAACTTGACTTTCTCATTATATCAAGAACAGAGAAAATTGCATTAAGAGAGCTAGAAAAATAAAACCACTAATTACTGGAAGAATGAAGACTTATATTTAAGTCTCTATTCTTTATTTAGAAAATCCTGAGCTGTTGCAGTTCCCTTAATGAATGGAACATACCTGTCAGTTTGAAATCTCATTATGCATGTGTGTGGAAAAAAATTAACAATAATATCCACGTTCTGTTTTCTTTCAGAAAGAGAATATATAATTATAATGTTCTACTGATAGAATAATCTTGCAGCCATTGTACTAAAGAATATGAAACAATTATGATTTAAATATGGCACTAGAATGTGATAAAATGTCAACTACTAGACAGTTGATTAAATTATGGAAGAATACTAGGTATGCTAGATATTATACATATTATGTAGCCATTAATAGTCTGTGAGAATATTGGACACTAAGTCAGTATAAATTTATATTTAAAAATTTCTGTGACTATAAAACCATTTAAGAAGAATTTTAAAAACATCAACACATCTTATTTACTCAAACTAATGAACAAGTGGAAGATTGAATTAGCCATCTGTGCCAATGTTTCTCACTGTACAAAGTTGTAGGAGAATAGGTATATTTCTATCTACAAGACAAAATATCACAAGCATGTAGAAGGCTGAAGCAATATTTGCTTGCATCACATGTGGGAAAATTCTCCACTCCTATCCCTGGTAGGAGTTGATTTGTGGTGTCATCACATTGGGATCTATAAGCTAAGAGCTGACAATCACATGGGTTTAAAGGGTTTGATAAGTCTTTTAAAATTGAGTTTCCATGACATTAAATTGATTTCATCAATCTGCATACTCTATCCAAGATCTTGAAATGTACTACTACCTATAAAACCTTGATTATAGACTTTCCAAAAATTATTTTTCTAGTCTGACAATTAATAGAAAGGAAGAGTGAGTGAGAATTTTCAAAGAAAATTCCAGTACTGTCTTCATATTCATAAGAATTCCCAGAACACCTGAAACTAGGAATTGACTCAAGCTAACATCCTGATTAGACACTGGCAACAACAACAAAAAAATACTATAAAAGCAACCAAGGTAAAGTATTTTCCATATCTGAATTCAGGTAAAGGATAAGGATCTTTAATATTAACATAAATGATAGTCTATAGGTCAAGGACAATTCATCTGGTTTTAGTTTCTCTTTTCAGTTCTATAATGCTGATTCCAATGAGGATGCTACAGCTGTAAACTTATAATTCAGGTATTTATGAAAACCATTATCTCTGGATGGCAAGGTTAGTCTATATACAAAAGTATCAATTTGCCTAACTTAGTAGAGATGAACTTTGTAACTTGCAATCTAAATATTATCAAGCAAACATTCCTAAGCTATTCATTTGAAGAAATTTCTGGTCTCAAGAGGATTCTAGTGATATAATATATTTTTCAGTAGTTTTGCTGGATTCATATGTAAATGAATCATTATTGCTGTTTCAATAGTTTATAGATAAGGACAATAAAATAGGCAGGATGTTGGCATTCAATCTATCCATAAAACTTTTTGGTGAGTTCAAAATAAGTAACTTTAAATTCACACAAAATAAATAAATAAATAAATGCTTTCTTTATCAAAAACCTGAATTCTTGGGTGTGAAAGATATTATAAGGGTACTGTGTCTGCTCTGCATAGGGAAAATCTCAGTTTGAACCACATAAACTTCCTTGAGAACTACTAGGGATGATTTCTGATCACAGAGTAGGAATTAAGTCATATGTAAAGCTCGATGTGGCACAAAACAATTTAAAAAGATGGATTCTGTGATCAAATATAGTAGATGTAGTAGCAAGTTACTTGCATTTCATGTAGCTGATCCCTGACATCACATTGTCCCCTGAGCATCTCCAGGAGGAAAGCTTATGCATAGAACCAGGCATAGCCCCTATGCAGCACTGGCTCAATATCTACCACCCCCAAAATGTGATTTTTAATGATAACATATGGTATTTAGAAAGAATTTTAAAATTATAAATATATTACTTTAGCTACAAACTCTTTTACTCTCAAATAAGTATCATATTTAATACAATTTGCATCTCTTATGTTCTCTGAGACTTAAGATATATATTCTCTAGAGAATTACTGTGGACAGATTGATTTCTTTTATTTATTTCTATACTTGTTTATTTATGGAATCACTGTGAGATACAGTTACAAAACTTTCATGATCAGGTTTCAGTCACACAATATTCCAACATTCATCCCTCCTACAGTATACATTTCCCACCAAGAATAACCTCTGTATCTCTCTTGCCACCACTACCTCTCCCCTTCCTCCAGCCTGCCTCTATGGTAGGCACATTTCTTTTTATCTCCTCTCCCCTCCCCTCCCCTCCCCTCCCCTCCCCTCCCCTCTCCTCCCCTCCCCTCTCCTCCCCTCCCCTCCCCTCTCCTCTCCTCTCCTCTCCTCTCCTCTCCTCTCCTCTCCTCTCCTCTCCTCTCCTCTCCTCTCCTCTCCTCTCCTCCCCTCTCCTCCCCTCTTCTTTTCTCCTCTTCTCTTCTCTCTTTTTGGACATTATGTTTTGCAATAAACTGAGAGGTCATCATGTTTGGTCCTTGACCTACTCTCATCACACATCTCATATCCAAAGTAACCCCTTCCAATCCTATTTCTTATAATGGACCCTTCTCTATCCCAACTGTCTTCTCCCTGACCCTGTGAAGCAGATTGCAACCATGGACCAATTCTCCTTGCCCTTGTCTCTCTTTTCCTTATTCTCAACTGTCTCTGTCACTGTTACTATCTCTCGTTGCTCATTGATTTACTCAAGCAGGCCCAGTAACGTCTCCATTTTGAGACTTGCTGTTACTATGTTTGGTATGTTTTCTTATATCCCACAAATGAGTGAAATCATTCTATGATTTCTTTTACAGCATTTCTTATTCTGGCATGTCAAAAGAAATGGTGCTATTTCTGTTATTTCCAAAATTATTGGTAACTATGAGCAGTATTAGCTAAAAGAAAATTAATTTTTATATTTTTATCAAAATTATATATACATAAAATTAGTTAACATATGGGCTGGAGTGACAGCATAGTGGGTAGGGTGTTTGTTTTGCATGCAATCAACCCAGGTTTGATATCTCCGTCCCTCTGGGAGAGCCCGGTAAGCTAACGAGAATATCCCACCTGCACGGCAAAGCCTGGTAAGCTCCTCATGACATATTAAATATGTCAAAATCAGTAACAATGGAGATGAAACTGGTGCCCTCTCGAGCAAATCGATGAACAACAGGACAGTGATGGAATTAATATATATAAAATTATATATTAACTAATGATCACCAAGTGTCCTCAGATTTTAGTTCTTCCCCTTACACTTATATCAAACTTTAATTACTTGACATTTATGACATCATTAAAAAATATGGTGTCAAAATTAGGAGCAAAGAATTATTTATTTTCATTGAATAGGAAAAAATTCTAATTTACAATAATGCTCAACAAAATATGCAATACATCATCAATAATGATTATCCTAGACTTTAGATATATCAAAAATAATTTAAAAAGAGAACCTTTGCAAAGTACTCAAAATTTTTAGTTGAAAAACAAAGATGGAGCATACTGATGAAAATGATAGAAAATTTAGAATGACATTTCAAGTGAAAAAGTTTTCTCATTTATGCATATTTAAAAGAAGTAAGAAGTGAACATTTGTGAGAAGTCCACGTTCCCCTTAAACACATGTTTGGTCCCTCTCTCCCCTAAAAGTTCTCTAGCAAATATCAGTAAATAAAACTATTTTACTTCAAAATAACATAAAAGAAGTTAAAGAAGTAAAATGGTATTATGTGTGTCGATTTTAGATACACCCAATTAGTAGACAGATGTATTAGTAATAAAACTATATTACATAAAATTTATTAAGTAGCATTAAAAGTGTCTTATTTATAGCACACTAAACAGTAAAACACTCAAATAGATCTTGAATTAGGAATAGAAAAGGAAGCTATCATAAATACATACAGTAATATAATACTGAGAAATACTGAGCTAAATCTATTGACATTTGTAACAGGCTTTCATTTTCGGATATATTCAAAAGTAGAAATGAAATCAAGGAAGATAAAGAAAATTCTACTTTAAAGAAATAGTATGTCTGAAAATTTACATTAAAAAAATTTCTACTATCATCGCCTCACCCCCTGCAATGCAAGATAAATAATTATGGAGGCAAATGTTATGGCAATTGGTAGAGTGGTTGTTAATGAGCATGATTAGTAACATGTTTCAGCATAATTTTCTAAAGTATTATCACTTGATCACTTGACTTCCCGTTAATCATCGATTTGCTCGAGTGGGCACCAGTAATGTCTCCATCTGTCCCTGTTGCATACTAGTGTAGCCAAATGGCGTCTGTTCGTTCTAGGAACACAAAAAGCCTCAAACCGATCGTTCATAATCTTGATGAAGAAGTCTGACCGTCTGGTAGGTGGGTGGCCATGTGGTCTTTTGACATCCCGTGGAATCCAGTCAGTAACGGCTCTAGTCCAGCGGTCATTTCTGAGTCTCATTACGTGACCAGCCCATCTGATTTTTGACGCCTTGGCAAACAAGACAGCATCCCTGATTTTTGATCGTCAACAGAGGTCAGAACTCCGGATGCTTTCTCTCATTTGAATGAAACGTGATATTACAAGCATAGCTCTTTCAATTCCTCTTTGGGAGACACAAATACCGTTCTCATCCTGTTTGCGTAGGGCCCAGGTCTCTGAAGCGTATGTTAATGAAGAAAGAACAGTGGAATCAAAGAGATGTGCCCAGAACCAGAGGTTCTTCATCCTCTTAGCTATTTCTTCGACTTTCTTGAAGGCATTTCAAGCCGCTCTCTTCCTCCTGCGCAGCTCGGGTGCCAGGTTATTTGTCATGTTGACTTCTCGACCTAGGTACACATAACTGTTGCATTCAGAGATGGTCGTTCCGTTGAGAGTGAATGGAATGTCAGGGATGAGAGTATTTCTCATAAACATTGTCTTCGTAAGATTCAGCTGTAGTCTGACCTTTCCACACTCATGGTCTAAGTTGGCCAGCATTTGTGCCACTTGGCTAATCTTTGGTGTTATTAATACAATGTCATCAGCAAAGCGGAGGTGGTGTAGTTGCCAACCATCCACCTTCACTCCCATTTCTTCCCATTTCAGTCATCGCATGATGTTCTCGAGGGAGGAACTGAAGGGTTTCGGTGAAATGGTATCACCCTGCTGAATTCCTCTCTTGACATCAATGATTACTTCTTTGTAGAATAGTGATATCCTGGTAGTGAATCTGCAATACAGCTCACAGAGGATCTTGATGTATTGAGTTTGTATGCCCTGATTGGCTAGGGCTTCGATGACCGCTTCGGTCTCAACAGAATCAAAGGCCTTCTTTAAATCAATGAATGTTAGACAGAGCGACATCTTGAACTCACAAGAAAACTCAGTGATCTTCGATATTGTGTGGATATGGTCGATGGTGCTGAATCTCTTGCAGAACCCGGCTTGCTCACATGGTTGTCCTTCATCTAGTGTTATGTCAATCCTATTCAGGATGACTTGAGTGAACAACTTGTAGATGACAGACAATAGGCAGATCGGGCGATAGTTGCCAATGTCATGGATGTCTCCCTTCTTGTACAGTAGTACAGTCCTGCTGGTTTTCCATTGGGACGGAACCTTGCATTCAGACAGGTAGCATGTGAAGAGCCGAGCCAGCATATTAATGAGTACTGACGGCAGATTCTTCAGGTGTTCAGGTCTGACCTTGTCTGGGCCAGGTGCTGTTTGTTCCTTTACTGATGAAATGGCGTGTTGGATTTTGGAAGGGAGAACATTGGGAACAACATATGCATCCTATGGAATTTGGTATGTCAGCAGGTGGACATGGCTGTTGAAGAGATTTGAGTAGAAGTCATGGATAATCTTCTCCATTGCCCTTCTGGAAGATGTGATATATCCATCAGGACGTCGGAGGGCAGTCATCTTGGTCTTGTAGTTGGCGAAGGACAGGCGGGCATTACAAATACTTTTCCAGCTTCTGCCGCATCTCTCAGCACTTCTGCTCTGCTTTGAGAGGTCGGACGTTTGCTTGAGGTTGCCTGAGGCATGCATAGGCGAATAAGCTCAAGAGTTTTCAAAGACAGGCGTTTTTTTGTGACTATTTCTTTCTTGACATTCCTCGCACAATCATGGAGGTGCTGAACCAGTTGATCGTATTCCTCCTCAATATTGTCAACAATTGCATCTAAAAAATAAATAGAGACAAATGTTATGGCAATTGGTAGAGTGGTTGTTAATGAGCATGATTAGTAATATTTTTCAGCATAATTTTCTAAAGTACTATGAAATGTTAATACTTCTTAAGTGCACTCTATATGCTCATTTATATGATAATTTCTGTCAAAGCTGTAAAATTTAGTACTTGCCATGTACTATATCTGTAATATGGATCATATTCAAAAGAATAATTGTAACTAATATAAGGCATCTTTTGTGTTTTCCCATAATAGAGAGAACTAAATGATACCTTAACTATTATACTTAGTAAATATTTTCCAATAGAACAGGCACGGGGGCAGAAGACTGCCTCCAATAGATAATTGCAGTATATATTTTTAGATTTAATTCAATAATCTAGCAGTTTTTTCTGCATGGAAGTCTTAGGTGTTTGTACATATATATGGTAGGTAAAATGATAGCTTTATCTTTATATTCAATATCTCATAATAAAAATACAATGCAGCAAAACTTATTGTTAGTGAAATACATATTATATATAATTTAAATATCATTTATCACATGCAAGAAAGTAACTTTTCTTTATGCATGCTGTAAAATTGCCTGTACAGTAAGAACAATTTTTGCCATTCCCTTGTTAGTGGAAAAAAATAGTATAAGATTATTTTCTATAAATTTATCATTAATAATATGTCTTTTCAGTTGTCATTTTTATTAATAAAAGTTTTAAGCAATGACATTTGATTTACTCAGTCTAATTATTTTCATCTCTGAAAATTCAATTTTGTCAGCGTGGTATAGCTTTTCAGTAGCACTGATTTTTCTCTGATGCACCAGCAATTTCTCTGACAATTTGTGTTTGCATTTACAAGTGCTTTTTAATATAGTGCATCACATTTTAGCCAGGTACCTCTGTATAGTATTCTCTAATACACAGACTTCATTATAATGCATAAAAATTTCTGTCAATTTATAAACACATTAGGAAATTGGATACCAATCACAAGATGCTCCTAAGTAGATAAATGTATTTTAAACAATTAAAGTTACTCTTTTTTATGCATGTTTCCATTTACTATGCATTTTATTGTATTTTCCAATTTTTTTAAATTTTTTTTATTGAGAGCATGCTGTTCTTTTGTGTCTGTTAAAGTTGCATTCAAAGGTTTTAATTTTAATTGGATCTAGACAAGCTATGATCATGTTTTTTTCAGAGAGCTACTTTCCCAGAGTACTTTCTTTCTTTCCAAAGGCACCAAGCTGTTTCTTGGTATTCTTTAATTCTCTTTACTTCATGAAACAAATATTAAAGAATTCCAAATAGGTCTGTGGGTGATCTGAATTAATTCAGAATTAAATCCCATTGCTAGATGCAAACATCTCCTACACTCAAAAGAAAATTTTATATTACAAGTAGCTATAGACATAAGAATTCTCAAACGTTTCACTTTTGTAGAGTGCATAATATACTCTTATTTGCAAACTATTTCAATTTTTTGTTTAATTATTCCTAATCTATGATATATTACTTATTTATATTTTCACAAAATTATATACATATAAATATAGTAGTTATATTAGGTGAGCTCTGGCAAATTAGAGAAACAAGCATCTACAACAAGTTAGAAAAAGTAAAGATAAAATGTTTGCAAGTCTTTTAAACTCCAATGATTAGACTTTTATTTGCCTATTAAGACAAAATTTTAAAATTTTAAAAGTACCTCATCCATTGGTATTCAGGGGTGACAAGAATTAAATTTGGTGATGTTTAGAGAATGAGGGTGATGTGGATGAAACTCAGGTATGTAATAGTAGTGTGTTATTTTTATATACCATTTGTGTTGTGATTCTAGCTCCCAGGATTTCTAACTGTATAATACATATTTTATAATTATAAAAACAAAATCATAATTTAGAGCAATTTACATATTCTAATTATTTGGTCATATGTAGATTAATATACTAATGACTCTTTGGATTCACTATGCATTTTGTAAACAGACAATGATTACATACTTTATTGTGAACAATACACAAATGCCCATCTGTTTAATATTCCAGTCAAGCTGATGCCTTTGATGAGGCTCAATCAAATACAAAGGACAGTCTAATTATATTATAAAATACTTCTACTAGACCAATATTAATGATATGATATGCTGTGTTTAACATGTAAGTTTTTATTGGAATATATACATATCATTTTAACTCATTAAAATAATAGCTACAGAATAATTGATAGCAATTATTCTCAACATTCCCACCATAGTAAATTTTCAAATTCTTGATCCACTCAAAAATTTCTAAAGTTTGATTTTTTTCCAGGAAGTAAGTGTGTATCAAAATGGAGACTTTAGCATTTAAAATACAGCAGTTGGGCTGGAGTGATAGCACAGTGGGTAAAACGTTTACCTTGCATGCAGCAAACCCAGGTTCAGTTCCCAGCATCCCATATGGTCCCCTGAGGAACACCAGGAGTAATTTCTGAGTGCAGAGTCAGGAGTAACCCCTGAGTATCCCCAGGTGTGACTCATAAAGATAGATAGATAAATAAATAAATAAAACACAGCACTTTAAAACAGCTATAAACATTTTTGATTCCTTGTGAAATTTTGTTTTCAACTTTTCTTAAAAATAACAACATTCTCATCTTGTAATTGTATATAGAATAACTAAAGAAAATTTACAGAAAATATGTTGATTTGATATGCCAGAAACAGTAAAAACATGTCTCACAAAGGAGACGTTACTGAACCTGCACGAGCAAATTGATGAACAACAGGAGGACAGTGACAGTGACATAATAAAAATGTAATTTTATTTTTAGACATTCAAGATCTGATAGAATAAGTCATATTTAGAATATGTGGATTTCTTTCAAAGTTAACATGCAACTATATACCTAAGATCACCAACTATAAGAAAATACTGATTTAACAATTAAAATGAATATTTAATAATTAATGAGCCACTGATATATAGTGAAAAACATCATGCTTATATGTATCCAGTTCTATATCTCATGAAATTAAGTGAAGACCATTGGCATAATGCTAGAAATGTTTAGATAAAACATTGAACAGTTTAAGAGTAAAAGTATAAAGTGACAGAATTATTTGCTTAGCTAAAAACAAAAGTAAGAAATACAATGACAAACAAGAACATTTAGTTTCTGGGAAAATTCTTAATATAGTTCTAATGCATAAAGTTTCATGACTGTGTGTGGCTATAAAGTCAATATGCAGTCTAATTCTTTATATGAACATAGTAGTGTTTCGACATCTGACTTTAGTTTTTGGAATGAATGTATGCTGAATTTAAAGGTGGAATGTCATCTCTGTATTTTTGCTGTTGTTGTATAAACTATTGTTACACAATTATTTAGATGATTTTAAAAGCTAAGACACTGCTATATTGATCAAGATTTAAGAAGATGTACACAGCAACACCGCACTAAATATGGTGATGTATGTACAACTAGCACTGTCTATCATTTGACCTTTAATTCTATTCTATGATAATGGAACAGAGGAACTAGGAAGTTAGGAAATTAGTAAATTAGTATGTAAATACAGTGAACTTCTTTTCTTTTTTAAAAAAGTTTACAAACACACACACATATTACAGTCATTAGTAATACGACTACCTTCAAAAATAAATATTGGAAAGCTCTGAGAAGAGAGCAACACTGAACAATAAACCATAGAAATGCCTCCTATGCCTCTATAACCTATGCCAGACTGTCTCATCCAGGGCATCCCAGAGGGGGGGTGGGTGAATGCCCCTCCCCACCCCAATTTAGCCCTGGAAGTCGAAAACCTCCAGAGCTCAAGTGCCACTCTCTACAGGCTCCAATAGCATCATACATTAGCAAATCTGCTGAAAACTCCCCGTATGTAGTACTTGTGACTGAAATCTCTAGGCTTGCATTGAGTTATCAATGAGCTACCCTCACCCCTTCTCCCTGTGCTTCCTGTAGCCTGACAGTCACTCCCAGGGACTGCCTCTGTCACCTCCTGTGCTCTTTAGCAGCCATGATCCAGAGATGCTCAAATAAAGCTCTCAGAAGAGAATAATGCAGACCCATATGCCATAGAGATGCCTCCAGACCCCAAAGTCACTAACCATTAAAAAAAATAATTTACCTTAGCTGCATAACCATATTTAAAGTTTTAGAATTCCTAGAGTGCATGACTATGACATTTTATATGTTGGTAATCCTAACTTGGGAAACCTTGTATTTATTTTCTGTATGGAAAATGAATTGAAATCCTGACAACAGAGATTCTATAGCAGGGCAGTAAGAATAGTACCGAGAGAAGTTGGAGGTCAAAATTTACTTTGTTGAGAGAGAAACCTATCCTTGAAGCTTATAGCATCAACACAGCAAAGCTTTCCAAGTTGTTACATGGGGTTAATGTAGAAGTTGTATCAAGCAAATAGATCATTAAACCACTGTGATTAAAATACTGAAATGGGAAAAGAGACATTATGGGGTATGAATGGGGTCAGAGTGGCTGAAATTCCTATCTTGGTGACTTGTCTCTATCTTGACTTTTATACTGCCTATCACTCAACTTAGTAAATACTGCTAAGTAAAAATTCTTTAACAGTATTTCAACCATTTCTCTCTTTACTTTCATGATCCTTTTCACTAAAATACTTACTACTGAATTTTTTAAAAACTTAGAAAGAATCGATTTGCTCGAGCAGGCACAGTAACATCTTCATTTTTTGAGATTTTTGTTAAAGTGTTAAAAAAGAATAGAATAGATTTTAAGCAAAGGATACTCCCAAAGGAAAATGTACTATACAGTTAATTGCATCAATTAAAGTCCCTAACCATGATTGTCTTGCATTATAGATACATGTGCCTAAATATGTCTCCACATGTGTTTATGACCATATTATATTTGTGCAAGCCACTGGAGAAATCATTAGAATACAACAATAAGCATTCTTTCCTTTTTTTAAAAAAATATTTCTCTTAGAGGTTGTCTGAGCTTGCTTAAGATTGATTTTAAGCTGTGAATTGAACACACTTTTGTTCCACATGTCATACCATGTTTTAAGCAGCTAATTAACACAAAATATTCCAATGGAAAGACACAGAAGAAATGATGACACTTGATTAAAGAGTTAAGTCAGGGCCACATCAGGTATCCTTGTGCTTTATTTAATTTGATTTGGTGGTGGTGGTGGTGGTGATGTTGTGTATGTGGTGGGTGGAATATTGAGAGTTCATTTCTGTCTCAGTGTTTGGGATCACCTCTGGTGGGTTCTCAGTGAACATTCAAAAGACTCAAACCCGGAGCTTCCACATGAAAAATATGTGTAATTCCTTTGATATTGTCTTTCATCTAAGCCTGTACCTTTTATTGGAAGTATGAAGCTTGAAGTTACTAGAGAACTACAAAACAGTAAATATTTTGAATTAGGTTTTGAAAATTAATATACAGTTTCACAATAGCACTGTTTCAAATATTGATCCACCTAATAGTTTTAAAACTAATAGACTGGGATTTAGAGATGGTTACTTTATCTTCAATTGCTATTATACTTAAGAGCAATAACAAATTTGTAGAGTCATTTGTGCACTGAAGAAAATTTCCAAGTTATTCACTGTTACTATAAAATGTTTTATGTTTTCTTTTGGGGTAAGTGTCCATCAGGTGGTGTTTGGTTCTGACTCGTGGCTCTCTGATCAGGGAACAATTCTGGTGGGGTATGGAGGGACCAAGTTGAGGGGGGGAACTAAGTCATCTATGTGCAATTCAAGCACCTTATATACTGTATTATTTATAGCTTCTACACAGCAAAATAAAAAGTAGCCATTATTAATGTTAGATAAACTGGAGAATCTTAACTTCATTCACTGTATTACTTAAAATATTTTATGTAATCTACTGTTTAATAGAGATAACAATATTAATCAATATTAATTTATTGGTAAGATAAATGGCATTTAAGATAAATGGCACAAAATAATATTGGATCATTTATATAAGGCAAGCTTGCTCTGTAGTCTTTATATATTTATTTTAATAAATAATTATATTTTGCATCTTACTGTTTTTATGCTTTAGTAAATTTAGAATACTAAATAACTATTTTAAGAAACTGTTTCTGTATTGAAAATAATTAATGGGATAAGCAGGAATACATGTATTCATCACACAAATCTACTCATATTATTAGTATACTATGCAGGACATGATTGATTTTGAAATTCACTTCATATGTGAATATAAATAAAACAATATTTCTTACTATTATACAATAAATTTTAGTGTGTGATGGCAGCCAATTGCATATCAGAAGTTAAATCGTCTTTAAATATAATACACTCAAATAAAATAAACACCATTTTACCAGGAAATCAAGAAGAAAAACATACTTGCAATAAATGGCATTACTATAAACTAATAGATAAGTTTTTTTTATTTTTTATCATTTGTTTTTTATACAAAACCCTTTTGTCCCTTACAATTCTGTAATGTGAAATATGACCTATGATTTAATTGACTAAACATACTACACACATTTTAGTGTTACTGAATTTGTCATTTATAATAATTAAATTTTCAAAATACACAAACACTGAGGTAAGAATTGAAGATTTTTTTTTTTTGCTTATCTGCAGTCAGAACCTTCATGCATAAATCATTCAAGGCTCTGCACTGCTTTAACATTTCTATTAGCTATTGTTCTTGCACTCATGTGTAAATATCATTCTCAAGGTTCTAACTGTCATTTTCACAAGTAGTTTTTAGCAGTAGGATAAGGATGTTTTATATCAATGAAAGCAGCAAGCAATAATTACACAAACTGATAAAAAGAAAAAAATTTGGATGAGCTATTAACTAAAGAGTAATGAGAAAACTCTTGTAAACACATATCTACTGTCAAGAAAAGATTCCAAAGTCACCTATTTGGTATTATTTTCAATTTCACTGAATGTTTAGAAGCTAAAATTCACAAGAAGCAATGCCAAGTTGAAGCACCCTTCTCTTAAAGAAACATGAATTGATGCAAATCTATATAATTTAAGTTGCATTAAATATATTCTACCCTAAAAATTATTTATTTTGCTTTTATAATGAAAAAATGATGATACACATTAAAAATATATTTAAAAGTTTATTTTACTCAAAGCACCACAAACGTAAAGATTCTGTTGAAGGAATTTAGAACTCAGGAAAATATTTTAGATGATTGTGAAGCAGTTTTAAGTTTAAATATAGAATTTCTGTTCCAGTGATTAAAAGTACTATAAAACATAGTGCCTCATCATAAATATATATGTATATTTGGGACTAGAAAGATAGTATCGTAAGTACGGATCTTGCTTTGTACATACCCAAACCAGGTTCAATTTTTTCCACCCTATACGTTCCTCTAATCCTTGCAAGGAGTAATCTCTGAGCACAGAGCAAGGATTAAACCCTGAGCACACCCAGGTGTGGTCCAAAGACCAAATACAAACGACACAGATATATATGTTTATCTTAGATATGCATTTATAACACAGATTATTCAATTAAGTATATATTATTTCATTAGTTAAACTGTAATCCTATTCATTGGCAGAAGGTTGATCTTTTGAGTGATGGAAATTCAAGCTAACTTCCATTTTTGTTTGATGATGATTACGGTGATAGCACAGTGGGTAGGGCATTTGCCTTGCAAACAGCCAACAGGGTTTGATTCCTCCGTCCATCTCAGAGAGGCTGGCAATGTACCAAGAGTAGCCCGAGGGTATGGCAGAGCCTGGCAAGAATCCCGTGTCATATTTGATACAACAAAAACAGTAACAACAAGTCTCACAATGGAGACGTTACTGGTGCCCTCTCGAGCAAATCAATGAACAATGAAAGGACAGTGCTACAATAATGATCACAAAGCATTTCAGAGAAATTCACTGCAAACAGAAAAAAAAAGCATACTTTTTTTTGACTATGAAAAACTATAGGATATTAAAAAGAAATAGTAATGAACAATCTCTAACTGTACAACAGGGAAATCATATTGAAAGTCAACGAAGAACAGGAATCTTCTGACCAAATCACCAGCTGCTTCTTTAATTGCAGCTACCTTGAAAGTCAACTGAATTGACCACTCCTGGAGCTAAGATGAACCTTTTTTTTTATCACTTCCTTTGAGAGATTAATGTGTACTTTGCTTAAGGAGAAGTGATCTTAAAGCTAAACTGAAAACTTAGTTTCTAGTGTCTTTGATCCAATGGTGTCAATTCAGGGTTTGATGGACAGTTCATCTGTTAAAGTAGAGGGTCATAACACAGTGCTAATTTACTGTAGTCCTAATTAAAAATTAGAAATAGAGATTTTTCAAAGGTATAGTTAAACAACTTCTTTTAAAAGAAAAGTTGTCTATAAGCCTTTTAGCTTCTTATGAAAGACCAACATTATTACCTGTGTCTACTAACCAAAATAAATCCAAATAGGATTTTTATGTTTACCTCAAAGAGAAAAACAATGAACCAAAGATGTCAGCCAGTGTTTTATTTTGCCAGGAAATCATCATAGAGGCATTCTTCACCCCTTTTAGTGTGGCATTAGTAAACCGTTTTTGATAGCACAGCGGTAGGGTGTTTGCCTTGAGTGTAGCCAGCCCGGCCGAGCCGGGTTCAATTCCTCCGTCCCTCTCAGAGAGCCTGCCAAGCTACCGAGAGTATTCAATACGCCAAACACAGTAACAAGAAGTCTCACAATGGAGATGTTACTGAGCCCGCTCGAGCAGATCGATGAACAACGGGAGAACAGTGTTCACTATTCTGTGTCATTACTAAGCACTACTTCATATAGGCTATGATCTTGTCTCAATTTATCTAATTTTAATCTCTGTTGCTATTTTGGGTTGTCTATGTTATTTAGTATAATTCAATAGAATGTTTTGGTAGTCAAGGTATGATCAACTGTGTGTGTATGTGTGTGTGTGTATTAATGTTGATTTTTTAGCTTTAAGGTTCAATTCCACCGGTATTCAGAGGTTACTTCTGGCTCTGCATTCAGGAATGAGTCTGGGTGAACTCAGGGAACCATAAGGGGTTTCAGGTAGAAGGACTACCAAAAGGGCCCTTTGACCCCACCCCCACCCCTTGCTAACTGCTTTCTTGCTTTACTCCATGTAGTTTATTGAAGGGTTTTATAGAAATGTTGTCTATTTTTTAAATTATAAATACAATATATAAACATATATATATATTTTGAAATATTATTTTTTTACTTTTCTTTATCTGAGGGTTACAGAGGTGTCACATCTGGCACTGCTAAGGGCTTACCCCTTATAATGAAAAACTGATGCTTCACAAGAGTTTATATGTTTTAGAAGCATAATTTCATACATCTTCAAAAAATTTTATCACATCTCCCTCAAATCCAAAGTGCCAGGCATTTCCACCACAGTCCACTATATTCTTTGCTTTTTTGAGTCACTTCCTAGATCCCCACATCCAATAACTCACTTCTATGACCAGAATTCAAGTCCATCCCCCTTTTGATTTTGTTTCCTTGATATGCTTTTCTATTCCTACGCATGAGTGAGAGAGTCCATTTGTCTTAATCCTTCTGACTTTCTTCTAGTGCAGGAAACCTGTACATATGCTATGTCTCCATTCTTAAATTATTTGTATAATTGGTTTCAAATTGAATCAAAACACGATATAACAAGAGCTTCCGGGTGATTGCAAAGGCTGTGCAGAGTTAAGAAACTGTCCGCTTCTATAAGAACTGCCTTTTGAGCTCTACCACCAAAGTAGAAAGAGCTGGACATTCAGATATTCTTTAGTTACTCTACGAAATTAGGCATCTAAAAATGCTGAGAACTGAAGATTAAATTGATATGACTGCTAGTCATTGAAATGTGTATTTGATGTCAATAAATACAGCTAAAATATATTGCCAAGTAAATATAGTATCAAAATATTTAAGACTATTTTTTTGTAAGAAGCACATTGCCTGTTACATTCATCACATTCATCAGTTAATCACACAACCAAAATCAGGCTACAGATTTAAATGCATACTTTTCACTGTATTCTTCTGTACATTTAAAAAAATTAAATCTGACATTTATTTATTAATTTCTCAGAAAATCTTCTTTTGGAGGTGATTGGGAAGAGGGAAGAGGGCACACCCAGCTGTGCTCATGGTTTATTTCTGGCAGGAAAATTATTCCCATACAGGGTAACAAAGATTTAACTCAGGTCTTTTTAGTAAAAGGCAAGCAGCATACCCTCTGTAATATCTCTCTGACATCTCTCACTTAATATGCTATTTTGAAAATGGCAGTATTTTAGAAAATTCTTTAAAATGTTATTTTAAAATCCGCATAAAATATATCCTATTGCTAGTTATTTTGTGGTATTTGTATTTAAGTGATTAAGTCATTTTAGTAAATATTCATTATTTTAGTCTGTACTATCACAATAGCCCTAGAATTTGTATTTTAGTATAAAATCTGAAACTAGTAAGGCCAATTGTAGTGAGGATGTCTTTATATTGTAAGTTATTTTACTAACATTCTTACGTCCATAGATATGTCTAGGAACTCTTTTGATACCAATAAAGATATTTTCAAATTAAAAAACATTTTATAAATAACATTATATTAAATTCATACTGTTTTCAATCATTCCAGTATTAAATATTCCACAATCAATAAATCAGCAGTCCCCCACATTTTCATTTTTCAAATGATTGGACATTTGTAAGGCTTCAATAAGGGATTATTTTACCACCTTAAACTAGTCAACTTTTTATGTTTACACAATTTATTAAACTAAGAACATATTATATCTTTCTTTTTATAAATATGGAGTGATAGCACAGCAAATAGGGCATTTGCCTTGCACATGGGTTCGATTCCTCCATCCCTCTTGGAGAACCCGGCAAGCTACCGAGAGTATCCCACCTGCACGGCAGAGCCTGGCAAGCTCCCCGTGGCATATTCGATATGCCAAAGACATTAACAACAAGTCTCACAATGGACATGTTACTGGTGCCCGCTTGAGCAAATCGATGAATATCAGGAGGACAGTGCTACAGTGATTTTATAAACATGTTGCCAACTTTTCTAAGATTTTGTAATGTGATCTTTATGCTTATTTGTATGATATCCCTTATATTTGTTAACTTAATTTAACTTAACTTAATTCCACCCAGATCCTCCAAATTCCAGTAGGTAGGGGTAACACCCACCAACTGGCCCCCTGGCGCTGTGTAATCCCATCAACAGCCAAGACTCAGAGACTATAAAACCCAGCTCCCAGAAGAGAACAGCACAGAGTCTCCTGCCCTTGTGCCTGGCTGTCCTCGCCGGGGCCCCTTAGAGTGGAGCGGGTTGAGTTTTCCTCCCCGCCCTGACCAGGGCTCTGGCAGCCGAAGACCTCCAGAACCAGCCACCACTAAGCTGAGACTGCTCTCCGCACATAGGAAGGTACTGTCAGAGGAACAAAGGCATGTGGGTCCCGGGGCTGAGATCTCCAAGACTACTCGGATCGGGGCTGAGCATCCTTCACCCAGATCCTCCAAATTCCAGTAGGCAGGGGTCATACCCACCAACTGGCCCCCTGGCGCTGTGTAATGCCATCAACGGCCAAGACTCAGAGACTATAAAAACCAGCTCCAGGAAGCAACATCTTATCATCTCATTCCTACTTTGGACATACTGGCAGGCTACCAAATGTAACCTGCCCACATGGCAAAGTCTGGCAAACTCCCCATGGCGTACCCAATATGCTAAATACCAGTAACAATGATGGGTCTCATTCTCCTAAAGAGCCATGAATATGGCACTTTCTTAAAAATCTCAGGCTAGGATGAAGGAGACGTTACTGGGGCCTGCTCGAGGCAATCAATGAATAACAGGATGGTCATCGTGATCTTGTTAATATTATATTTAGAGAGTGTTCTAAATGGTATTATAGTTAGTTAAAATTCCAATGTCCTTATGAGCAAGATAATGCTTTTTTGGCTACACCCAGGAGTATTCAAGGATCACTTATTGTTGGGCTCAGGAGACACTGCAGTGCTAGAAATTCAATCCAGGTTGACTGCATGCTATCTCTGTACTGCCTCTTACTATCTCTCTATTGTGCGAGTCCTACTTTTACATGGGGATGAGACTTATGATCCATATTTGTCTAACTAAACTGTATTTTATTGTTCATTTTAAGGAGAAATATCTTTTCTGGTACTAAAGCAGTCCATAGACATTTTTCTTTATTTTATTAGAAAAGAGTAACTTTGGTCTTCCAATTTTAATTTAATTAATTAAATATCATTATTTTTAATTTTGACAATCAAATTTTGTGTGCCTGCATATTCTCTTACATGTATTAAAATTCATTTTAGCTAGAAGACTTGTTTTCAATTTAACTTCACAAGTGATGGAATAAATAAATTTTGTCTTTTAACCATTACAGACAGTTTATCATTTAAATAGTACACTTTTCTAGAGTTTAGCACAAATTATCACACATTATTAAGAGAGAGAAAACAAGGTACATGTCAGCTTGAACAATTTCTCTATTTCTGATATATTGATTTCTATTTAGAATTCAACCACAATAAGTTTTAACATGCTTTGAAAATTTGAGTTAAGAAACATCAACATGTTCTAAACACACAAGTGAATATAAGCAGAGGGATTATGGCTTCACTGTGGTAACAGATTAGTAATATATCATATTGTATCACTTCCATAAGACGATTGAGTTTTGTCTTATTATTGTCATGAGACCAAGCCTGTAGCCATACAAGATTCTCAGTTATATTTTCCACTAAGCAATTTTTTGTGGCATCAGGAAACTTATCCACAATATTGTTTTCCCCAGGAGAATGCAACTAATGTTGGAGTCACTAGTGTTTTCAGGGAATCCTTGACATTATTTTATGAGAAAACTTCCCAAAAATAATTAGAAATCCTAACGCTGCTTCTATAGATTAGAATATGAATGTTAATTAGATGTGAACACAAATCAGAAGATATTCATCTTTATCTTAGGAATAGAAATTTCAGTCACTGTCACTTGACAAACCAGTCTCAGTTGCATTTAGAGGTTAATCAGAGGGTGAGCAGAGAGACAGTGAGAGAGAGAGACAGAGAGAGAGAGACAGAGCGAGACAGAGAGATTTAATAGTTTATACATTTATTTGTAAATATCTCTTATTAAAACCATTATTTTCTCAGAGCATATGTGGGTAAAGAGCCTTCCTTTTATGCTGCTAATTGGGTTGGATCCTGGGCACCAGATATAGTCCCCAGTGAACCACTGTCGGTGAACCCTCAGCTCAGAGCCAAGAGTAAACACTAAAATTTACTGGGTCTGACCCCAAAACCAAAAATTAAAAAGTTAGTACCTCAAATAACATGCTTAAAATTTTCAGTTTGTCAATTTATACATATATTTCATAAATATATGCATATATAAATGTGTTGTCATGTGTAAAAGCAAAAGAATAGCAATACTGAACTTTTATTGAGATTTATATTATTTATGAGATTTATTATTCACTCCTTCCTCTCACATCATTGCTGGACTATGGCACATTTTTTTACTACTGACTGTCTTGCAAAGTTTGTTGCTGACAGTACTATCTATTCTGCTCTGCCAACCTCCTCTGCTATTTTAATTGCTTTCATTTGTTTCTCTACACAGTTGTAGCATTTGAGATAAATAGCAATTAAAGCATATAAATATGTTGGTTGGTAATCTCCAGCTTTTATTCTGACAAACCAAATAATGACTTTGGCTAAATGAGTTCATATTCCATTAGGTTTAAATTATGTAGAAATGGAAACATTTTTTCGGTATAAGTTAATAGCAAGTTCAAAAAAGTCATCACAAGTATCTCATCTTAGTTTCTTATGCATCAAGAAAAGAACATCATCGCTCCTATGAAAACAAAGTTTATTTTTCTTCTCCTTTTTTTTTATTTTTTGGGGAACCCACTAGCAGAGCTCAAAGCTTAATCCTGGCTCAGTGTTCACAGATTACTCTTGGCATTGCTCTGGAAACATGTTAGGGTTCTGGAATTTGAACTCAGGTTGGCTACATGCAAGGACAGTGCTCTCCCTACCATAGTATCCCCCTGGTGCCAACAAAGTTTATTTTCCTGAAGATAATATACAATAGATATGTGTTTATGATCGTGTTTAAATAATGTATTGATACATTTAATTTTTGACATTTTTTCACAAAAATATCAACTAATTTTATTGCATAGGCAGAAGTTATATTTTAATATAATAAGAATTATAATACTACTATAATAAACATCAACAATATTTATTATAAGGTGATTAATAATAGTTTTAACTGTAATAACTATAGTTATTATTAATGTAACTGTAGAGCCATTAACAGATGCCCATGCTTTGATGAATACTTATTGAATACTGACTTCAAAACCTTATGGAAATTTCCGTGAAATGAGGGAAAATTATTTTAGAAAATCACTCATCTTTAGGGGAAAATGTAATGTAATCATCTTGTGATAGATTGTCTCGTGGAAAATTGCACTTTATTCTCACTGTCCAATGAAATTCAGTCTTGCATGGTTTCAAACTAAGGCTCATCTGGTCTCTCAAAATTATCTTGATTACACTCTCAAACCTAAAGTATTTTAGTATTCTTTTTCTTTGGTATTCTTTAATAATTACTTTACATGTTGTGAATATACTTCAGATTTTCTTATAATTTTAAACTTAACTGAATGTTTATGATTATTTAATAAATACTAAATTAATTTTATCTTTCACCAGAATGTTCATTTTTGACAGTAATCAAGTAAAAAATATTATATAGCATCATTTTTTCCTTCCTTCCTCTCTCCCTTTCTCCTTTGCTTCCCGCCATCCTTCCCATCCCATTTCTTCTTCTCTTCGCTTTCCTATCTTTCCCTTCCCTTCCCTTCCCTTCCCTTCCCTTCCCTTCCCTTCCCTTCCCTTCCCTTCCCTTCCCTTCCCTTCCATTTCCTTCCCTTCCTTGCCCTTCCCTGCCCTACCCTGTCCTGCCCTGCTCTTCCTTTCCCTTCCCTCCCCTTCCCCCCACCCTGCCCTGTCCTACCCTGCCCTGCCTTTTTTTCCACCCTTGCTTCTTCATTCAAAGGAAGCTTTGAATGAAGCTTCCTTTGAATGAAGGAAGCTTTCCCCTTTTGTTCCTCCCCTTTTGGACTCAGCTGTATGTGCTCAAATCACTGCTAGAAAAGTTTATGGGATGGTGTGTGCCAATGGAAATCTACCCCTGGTTAAAACTATACAAGCAAGAACCCTGCCTTATTTACTACCTTCAGCCCCACAGAGGATTCTTTCAATGCCAACTCTACATTATTGGAGTTTTTAAGATGGTTACTAGTCAAAAGCTTTTGTTAGATAATCAATTTATTAAAATGATCAATTGCCCTAGACATGGGAGGCGGGGTGGAGAAGCAGATCATTCATAATATTGAAAATGTGATACACTCATCAAGATTGTTCTTAAAAATGTCTGTGAATATCCAACTGCAACAGAAAGATAAATCAATAAAGGAAAAAATAAATAAAGAATGCTAAATCAAACAAAGCATATACAATATAGTGAATATTTTGGAGTCAAAAGATTTAATAGAAAATTTCAATTTATCTTTATAAATTATATATTTAAGCCCACCCCACCGAGACCCCGAGCTGCCACCTACAAAAAACCTCTCTGGCTCCTGATCAAGCTGCTTAATGGCCCTGATTCTAAAGAATTAGAAACAAATCTCGGAATGCAGCAGCTGTTGGCAGAAATGCAACTTGACTCCACATTAGGTTACTGGCACAGGGCCACCGCAGGTGGGAAAAGATGCCATCCCTTTTCCTGTTCCCCGTGGCAGCTGGGTGGCCATCAACTTCCAGAGACCAATGGATAGCCAGGTAGGAGCCTGCAGTGACAAGATACATGGGGCCTCACAGGATGGGGGTGAAGCTGACCCTCTCCTCCCCACCCAAATGAGATGCCCAAATTGTCACCCACAAATGGCTTCTCTGGCGCCTGATCAAGCTCCTTAATGACCATGATCCCAGAGACTCAAAAACAAATCTCAGAACCCAGCAGCTTTTGGCAGAAATCCCTCCAGATTTAATAATTAAAATTTCAGAATTCCAAAATGGTGAAGCTGCTACCACAGCCGCACAGCATCATATGCTATTCAAAATCAGCAATAAAAAACAAATTGTTTAATGTAGACTTTTCAACAGATCTTCTGAGTGTTGGGGTAAAATCCCAAATAATAATGGTGGGTCTGGTGTCAAAATATTAAGTGTATTCAAAGTAGAGAGAGTAATTATGGAAATTACCTGCCACAAAGGTAAGGGGAGGGTGTGGAATGGGGTTATAATAGGATTTTTGGTGGTGAAAAATATGCACTGGTGAAGGGATGGGTGTTTCATCATTGTATGAACAAGACAAACCTGGAAGCTTCATAACTGCTTTCACAGTGATTCAATAAATAATTTATAAAAAATTTATATTTAAGATCTGATAGTTTTAGAAAAACACAAATAAAAATCACATCATAGTAGATAAGAAAATAGGATAAGAATTAATTATGGCAAATATGAATATCATACTATTAATCTCAAATAGACAACCTATGAATAATATTCTTTAAAATGCAAATTATACCTTAAATTATTTTATATATTTTGTCCAAAGCACTATAAATAATGAAACACTGAACAGTGTTTTTCCAAGAGTCAAAATTATTAGAATATGACTTTGTGTAAAATTATGAAGATTACAATAAACTTGAGAGATGATTACACATTCCTTGAATTCTGCTTCTCATTAGTGTTACAGTAAAATTCTTACCATTTTACTTCAGTAATAGATCTTCAAACCTCTTCCATATGAAACTTATACAAATTCAATTCAATTAATAACTCTAATAAAGAATAGCACCTTAACACTGATTTTGTTTTTCTCTACTTGTAATGAGCTGCATAGCAGATAACAATTTTGAACTTGATCTTTCCATGAATAAGAAAATGCAATGTAATGTATCTATATGACCTTGCCAAGAGACAAAAAGAAATAACGACAAACAGAATGACAAGATAGGAAAGAAATTCTGGATTCTATCCATTTTGTGATAGAGAGACAATAAAACTATTTCTTTGCCTAAGACCTAAAATGTCTAGGATCACTATTACTGTATTTGCTTGATTGAAAGAGTGATTCTGAGGTGAGTTTTGACTGGTGAGCACACAGCAAAGATTCTTGAAATTATTCATTTGTGTTACCTCTGGTCATAGGATAATAGATATATATATATGTATTTATACATATATGCATGTATATGCATATGTGTACACATATACATATGTGTAATATTACAAAGCTAAGAACAGAAAATATTAGTATGTCAGATAATTTTGTCTTTTATAATTTATATGCAATTATATCCTATGCTCTTGTATTTAATATTTGAGCCTATAGTAGCACACAGAAATTATTTGTGTATTTAACTTTCCCTTTCGGATGTACAATTTCAACCAATAGTTATCTCTTTTAGCATTGAAATAAAATAGAGGGGAATGATATTAAACAAACTTAAAACAAGTTACCATTTTATTGATATTTAAAACTATTTTACATGTGACTCAAAGTTCATATTTATTGCATATTTTTTATAATATGGGCTGGAAGGATAGCACAATGGTAGGGCATTTATCTTGCACGCAGCCAGACCGGCTGAGCCAGGTTTGATTCCTCCATCCTTCTCGGAGAGCCCAGCAAGCCACCGACAGTATCTCGTCCGCACGGCAAAGCCTTGCAAGCTACCCATGACATGTTCAATATGTCAAACACAGTAACAACAAGTCTCACAATGGAGATGTTACTGGGCCCGCTTGAGCAAATTGATGAAGAATGGGAGGACAGTGAAAGTGATTTTCTATAAAATATATTCATGTATATATAATACTCTTTAAACCACTGCATATACTCACATGTATATGTAGTGATATTTGTATGTGTGTGTCTGTTGTCAAGTCTTATAAAAAGTTCTGGTACTTGGGAAGCACTGAGACAGCTCTTCTTCAGCATCTCATCCAAGCCCCAAGACTACTTTATTTTTTTACCCAAGGAATTTATACTTCATTCCTTCTGTCTTTAGTGCATACATTAATTATTACCAGACCTAATTTCTCTCAGAGACATTTTTGCAGCTATCCACTTCAGGAAACATGAGTAAAGAAAGAAAATTGTTATTATAAATAAGTATTTCAAATTAGTTACAAAAGTTTCTCACTCATCCAGGTACCTGCCTGGCAGCAGGGCCCCATCCCAGGGCTGCATGTCTAACTAGGCTCCCTGAGAATGGTCGGTATACATCCTTGGTCTGCGGGGGGTGGGAATTGAGGCACACCGCGTGCACCCAAAGCTAAACTGTCCAGGCACCTTCTCCTCACTCATCCAGGTGCGTGCCCAGTGGGGTCCCATACCAGAGCTGCGGCCGAGTTAGCAGCCATAAGTTATTCTCCCTCTACGTATCTCATGGGAACCATAAGTTACTCTCTTAGATGAAACTTTCACTAGGATAGCTTAACCACCAGAAACACATTAGCCAATAATTCATTGATCATTCAATCTCAATTAATTCTGCATCATAAACAGAGTAGTAACAGTGAGTGTGAAGGTCTAAACAACAAAGGTCACATGTAAAGCAACACAGAAGCCCAAAAAGCTTACTTATTGAAGAGACTAGCCCAAAAAATACCAACAGTAATGAAGTACTAGACAATCTCTCTGACAAGGAATTTAGAAGGGAGCTACTGAGGATGCTTAGGGAGCTAAAAGAAACAATGGAAAGCAATGCCAATAAAAGACAAGAGGATTTGAGAGTAGAAATAAGGAAAATGCAAATAAAATTACAAACAGAAATGTCAGACCTGAAAAACCTGGTAGGTGGATTGAAAAAACACAGCGGAAGGCCTCAGCAGCAGAGTAATAGCCGCTGAGGATAGAATCAGTGAGCTCGAGGATGAAGTCCAGATACTCTCCAGAAAGGAGCAAAAAATGGAAAAGAGACTGACAATCCAGGAATATATGGCAAGAGAACATCATGATGAAGCTAAGGGGGGTAACAAGAATTATTGGAGTCCCAGAGGGACAGAAAGAAAACACTGATGAAGAAGAAGCTGTCAAAGACATCATTGCTATGACGCTTCCAGAGCTGAAGAAAACATGAGACCAAATTCAGGAGGCCCGAAGGGTACCAGCTAGAAGAAATCCAAATAAAAATACCCCAAGACACATCCTGATCAAAATGACCAAAACTTTAGATAGAGACAAAATTCTGAAAGCAGCAAGATCAAAGAAAGAAATTTCCTACAAAGGAGGATCCTTAAGATTCACGGCTGATTTGTCTGATGAAACCCTCATGGCCCGAAAACAGTGGTGGGATATAGTGAAAAAACTCAATGAAATAAACACCTCACCAAAAATACTTTACCCAGGGAGACTCATTCATAACAGGAGGAACAACACACAGTTTCATAGACAAACAACAGCTCAGGAACTTCATAGAATCAAAACCATGGTTATAAGAACAACCTAATGGGCTACTTTAAGACAAGACAGGCTCCTCAAATACACCACATTTCAACAGAAAAATGGAACAAAACCCCATAAAAATAATCTCTCTCAACATCCATGGGCTAAATACACCAATTAAAAGACACAGAGTGGCAGGATGGATTAGAAAACTGAACCCAACGTTCTGCTGCCTGCAAGAAACACATCTCAATAGTCAATGCAAACACAGGCTCAAAATCAAAGACTGGAAAACAATCCTACAGGCAAATAACTCCCATAAAAAAAGCTGGGGTAGCCATCATAGTAGCACTGCACTGTCCTCCTGGTGTTCATCAATTGGCTGGAGCGGGCCCAGTAACATCTCTGTTGTGAGACTTGTTATTACTGTGCTTGTCATATCAAATACGTCACAGGTAGCTTGCCAGGCTTTGCTATGCAAGTGAGATACTCTTGGTAGCTTGCCTGGCTCTCTGAGAGGGGTGGAGGAATTGAACTCAGGTCAGCCAAGTTGGCCCCATGCAAGGCAAATGCCATACCACTGTGCAGCCCATCCTAGTATCAGACCACATTGATTTCAGACTGAAGAAGGTCAGTGAAGCCCATTTCTTATTGATCAATGGATCTGTACAACAGGAAGAATTTACTATACTAAATGCATATTTAAGTTCAAGATGCCGCTCTGTCTAACATTCATTGATTTAAAGAAGGCCTTTGATTCTGTTGAGACAGAAGCGGTCATGGAAGCCCTAGCCAATCAGGGCGTACAAACTCAATACATCAGGATCCTTCGTGAGCTCTATTGCGGATTCACTACCAAGATCTCACCATTCTACAAAGAAGTAATCATTCATATCAAGAGAGGGGTTCGGCAGGGTGATACCATTTCACCAAAACTCTTCAGTGCCACCCTCGAGAACATCATGCGACAACTGGAATGGGAAAACATGGGAGTGAAGATAGATGGTCGGCAACTATACCACCTCCGCTTTGCTGATGACATCGTTCTAATAACACCAAACATCAACCAAGCGGCACAAATGCTGAACGACTTTGACCGTGAATGTGGAAAGGTCGGACTACAGCTGAATCTTACGAAGACAATGTTTATGAGAAACAGCCTTGTTCCTGACGCTCCATTCGCTCTCAACGGAACCACCATCTCCGAATGCAACAGTTATATATACCTAGGTTGAGAAATCAACATGATGAATGACCTGGCACCTGAGTTGCGCAGGAGGAAGAGAGCGGCTTGGAATGCCTTCAAGAGCATTGAAGAAATAACTAAAAGGACAAAGAACCTCCAGCTACGAGCACATCTCTTTGATTCCACTATTCTTCCTGCATTAACATATGCCTCAGAGACCTGGACCCTATGAAAACAGGATGAGAACGCTATTCGGGTCTCTCAAAGAGGAATCGAAAGAACTATGCTTGGAATATCACGATTCACTCAAATGAGAGGTAGAATCCGGAGTTCTGATCTTCGTCAATGCTCAAGAATCAGGGACGCTGTCTCATTTGCCAAGACATCAAAAATCAGATGGGCTGGACATGTAATGAGGTTTACAGACAACCGCTGGACTAGAGCCATTACTGATTGGATTCCACGAGACATCAAAAGATCACTTGGACGCCCACCTATAAGATGGTCAGACTTCTTCGTCAAGACCCTAAATGATTGGTTTGAGGCTCTACATGTTCCTAAAACGAACAGATACCATTGGGCTACGCTAGCACGCAACCGGGATGAATGGAGACGTTACTGGCACCCGCTCGAATAAATCGATGAATAACGGGGATTAAGTGATTAAGAAGTGAAATGCATATGCGCCTAATGAGGAACCACCAAAGTACTTAAAACAACTACTCATAGACTTGGAGAAAGACATTGATAGCAACACAATACTAGTGGGAGTTTTCAACACCTCTTTATCACTTCTTGATAGATCAAGCTGACTCAAGTTTAGTAAAGACATACTTCATCGAGGGAAAAAATGAAAGAAAGGAACTTAGTTGATATATACAGGACGCTTCACCTGCAGAAAGCTGAATACACATTCTTCTCAAGTGTGCATGGAATATTCTCCAAGATAGACCACATATTGAGCCACAAGACATACACATCCTTAAAATTAAGAAGATAGAGATTGTATCAACAATCTTCTCAGACCACAATTCACTGAAATTAGAAGTAAATCACACACACAAACAGAAAACTAAATCAAACACCTAGAAATTAAACAGCTCACTATTGGACATCAAGTGGCTTAGAAAGGAAATCAAAGAGGTAATCAAAAGATTCCTGGAAACGAACAAAAATGAGGACACGAGTTACCAAAACTAATCGGACACAGGAAAAGCTGTGTTGAGAGGAAAGTGCTCTACAAGCATTCCTCAGGAAGGAGGAGTGAAGCCAAACAAGTAACCTAACTTCACAGTTTAAGAGCATGGAGAATAACAAACAAAAGTAGCCCAATCCAAAGAGGTGGAAGGAAGTAATAAAACTCACAACAGAGATTAATGAGATGGAAACCCAAAAAACAATCTGAAAGATCAATGAAACCAAGAGCTGGTCCTTCAAGAAAATAAACAAGATTGATAAGGCTTTAGCAAAGCTCACAAAGAAAAGGGAGAGAGAGAAAACCCTAATAAACCGAATTAGAAATGAAAAGGGGGTCATTACAACAGAAACTACAGAAATTCAAAGGATCCTCAGGGAGTACTTTGAGAAGCTATATGCCATGGAACACAAAAACCTAGAGAAAATGGATGAATTCCTAGATTCCTATAGCCTCCCAAGGCTGAACCAAGAAGACCTGGAATACCTGAACAGACCTATCACCATCAAGGAAATTGAAACAGTAATAAAAGTTTCCCCAAGCACAAAAGTCCTGGCCCAGATGGATTTACTAGTGAATTATTCCAAATCTTTAAAGAGGACTTACTCCCAATCCTCTTTAAGCTTTTCCATGAAACTGAAATTTGAAAAATACTTTTGAACAGTTTTTATGAAGCAAATGTAACCCTGATACCAAAAGCAGAGATAGCACAAAGAAAGAGAATTATAGGCTGATATCCCTGAGGAACGCAGATACAAAGATCCTTAACAAACTATTAGGAAATGGAATCCAACAACTCATCAAAAAAGATCATACACCATGACCAAGTAGGATTCATCCCAGGGAAGCAAGGATGGTTTAACATTCAGGAATCGATCAACATAATCCAGCATATCAGTGAAAGAAAAGATAAAATCCATATGATTATATCAATAGATGCAGAGAAAGCATTTGACAATATCCAGCACCCATTTATGATGAAACTCTCAGCAAAATAGGCATTAAAGAAACTTTCCTCAATATAGTCAAACCATCTACCACAAGCCCACAGCAAGTATCATTCTCAATGGGGAAAAACTAAAAGACTTCCTTCTAAGATTGGGCACAAGATAAGGTTGCCCACTTTCAGCACTCGTATTCAATATAGTACTGGAAGTCCTAGCCATTGCAGTTAGGCAAGAGAAAGGTATCAAGTGAATACAGAGAGGAAAGGAAGAGTTCAAACTATCACTATTTGCAGACGATATGATACTATGCATAGAAAACCCTAAAGATTCTACAAAAAAGCTCCTGGAAACAATAGGTCAGTTTAGTAAAGTGGCTGGAGCGATAGCACAGCCAGTAAAGCATTTGCCTTGCATGTGGCCGACCCGGGTTTGATTCCTCTACCCCTCTCGGAGAGTCTGGCAAGCTACTGAGAGTATTTTGCCCTCATGGTAAAGCATGGCAAGCTACCCATGACATATTCAATATGCCAAAAACAGTAACAACAAGTTTCACAATTTGCTGTCAGACACTACTTGTTGCCCTCTTGAGAAAATCAATGATCAATGTGAGGACAGTGCTACAGTGCAGTAAAGTGGCAGGCTACAAAATCGACACCCAAAAGTCCATGCTTTCTTATATAAAAATAACAAAAGAGAAAAGACATTCAAATAGCAACCCTGTTCCATCAGTACCTCAGAAAATCAAGTACCTCAGAATCAGTTTAACCAAAGAGGTGAAGGACCTATACAAGGAAAATTACAAAACACTACTTCAGGAAATAAAAGAAGACACTAGTAAATGGATACATATCCCCTGTTCATGGATAGGGAGGATTAACATTATCAAAATGGCAACACTGCCCAAAGCACTATACATATTCAATGCAGTTCCTATCAGGATACCCATGACATTTTTTAAAAAAATAGAAAAAAACACTCCTGAAATTCATATGGAACAATAAACCCCGTGAATAGCTAAAACAATCCTTGGTAAAAAGAAGATGGGTGTCATCACCCTCCCGAACTTCAAACTGTAATACAAAGCAGTAGTAATTAAGACAGCATGGTTCTGGGCTAGAAACAGATCTGCAGACCAATGGAACAGAGTTGAATGTTCTATCACAGACCCCCAAATATATGACCACTTAATTTTTGACAAAGGAGCAAGAAATGTAAAGTTGAACAAGGAAAGCCTCTTCAACAAGTGGTGCTGGGAAAACTGGATAGCTACCTGCAAAAAAATGAACTCTGACCTCTGTCTAATGCCAGGCACAAAAGTCAGATAAAAGTGGATTAAAGACCTCAATATTAATCATGAATCCATAAGGTACATAGAGGAAAAAGTAAACAGAACTCTCCACGACATTGAAGCTAAAAACATCTATAAGGATGAAACAGCACTGACAATGCAAGTGGAAGCAAACATAAACAAATGGGACTACATCAAACTAAGAAGCTTCTGCACATCAAAAAAAAAAAACAGTGACCAAAATACAGAAAGAGCCCACACAATGGGAAATAATATATACCCAATACCCATGTGATAAGTTATAAATATTCAGGATATACAAGACACTAGTAGAATTATACAAGAAAACAACCTCCAACCGCATCAAAAAATTTAAAGAAGAAATGAACAGAAGTTTCCTCAAAAAAGAAATACAAAGATCCAAGAGGCATATGAAAATATGCTCCACATCGCTAGCCGTCAGGGAGATGCAAATAAAAACAATGAAATATCATCTCACACCACAGAGACTGGCACACATTCAAAAACAAATGTGGTGGCATGGATGTGGGGAAAAAGAGACACACTTTCACTGTTGGTGGAAATGCCCATTAGTCCAGACTTTCTGGAAAACAATACCGACAGTCTTTCAAAAACTAGAAATTGAGGTTTCATATGACCCCCCCCTCTCTCTCTCTCTCTCTCTCTCTCTCTATATATATATATATATATATATATATATACATATATATATATCCCGAGGGTGCAAAAAAGCACAGTAGAAATGACATCTGTACCTATATGTTCATTGCAGCACTGTTCATAATAGCCAAAATCTGAAAACAACCCAAGTGCCCAAGAGCATATGACTGGGTAAAGAAACTTTGGGACATCTACACAATGGAATATTATGCAGATGTCAGGAGAGATGAAGTCATGAACTTTGCTTATAAATGGATAGAAATGGAGAATATCATGCTAAATAAAATGGGTCAAAAAGAGAGAGACAGGCATAGAAGGACTACACTCACTTGTGGAATATAAAACAACATAACATGAGGCTGACACCTAAGGATAGTAGATACACGGGTCAGATAGACTGCTCCATAGCTGAAAGGCTGCCTCATTGGCAAAGGGGAGAAGGCAGCTGGGATAGAGAAGGGATCACTAGGAAAAAGATGATTGGAGGAATCAGTCGGGATGGAAGATGTGTGCAGAAAGTAGATGAAGGACCAAACATGATAAACTCTCAGGGTCTGTATTGCAAACCATAATGTCCAAAAGTAGAAAGAGATTATGGGGAATCATGTCTGCCATGGAGGCAGGGGGAGGGTGGGAAAGTCAGGGTATTCCGGGGATATTGGTGGTGGGGAATTTGCACTGGTGGAGGGATGGGTGTTTGATCATTGTGTGATTGTAACCCAAACATGAAGCTTGTATCTATCTCATGGTGATTCAATAAAATTTAATAAATAAATAAATAAATAAATAAAATTAGTCACAAAATTTTCAAGTAAGTTCACGGTCACTGTCACTGTCCTCCCGTTGTTTGTTGATTTGCTCAAGCTGCCCCAGTAACGTCTCCACTGTGACACTTGTTACTGTGTTTGGCATACCAAATACGTCACAGGGACCTTTCCAGGCTTTGCCGTGCGGGCGAGATACTCTAGGTAGCTTGCTGGGCTCTCAGAGAAGAGCAAAGCAATCGGACCATGTTGGCTTGGTGGGCCAGGTGCAAGACAAACACCCTACCCGCTGTGCTATCCCTCCAGCCCACAAGTATGTTAGAGGACTTTAATTTTAAGAAACCTGAGTTGAATAAGATGTAAAGAATAGAAACATATGTGAATGCAATGAAAGACATCCTAAAAGCATGTGTGAACAGCACTTAGTCTTAAAAGCCCCATCCTTGTCCAGAAATATAGTACAGGGTATATAGCACTTAGCACTTTGCTGATCACATTTTAATATCCTGAATTCTATTGGGTTCTCTGAGGTCCACCAGGAGTGATCCCTGATAACAGAGATAGTGGAAAACCTTAAACATAGCCCATTATGTCTGAACATCCTCCCCCCAACATCAATCCACTGCGCTACACCAGGCCAAAAAAGAAAAAAATGAAAATTAAAAAAACCTGAAAATTACAATGAAATTTAAGATATTCTATTATCATCCAAGATGTAAAAAATTCTATTTTATTTGAACTCAATATTTTGAAACTATAACTATAAATAATCATTGCTGCAAGAATAATTCAGAATCAAATCCAACACATTTTATTTAGAAGATACTTTTTGCTATAAATTATTTTTGCTATAATATACAAATTATTGCACTTTTTAGTTCTAGAGGAAGGCTGTGGTCAAGTTTCCCTGTAGTAACCAAAAGCAATCAAAGGAAAAAAAGAAATAGAATTGTATGTCTTCTGTCTTAAAAGGTCCATACCTTCTATAAACTTTGTATCATCTATGCAACATATTTATAGTAATAGGAAGGAATAGAAAAGTGACATGCAGATACTTAAAGTAATTCTCCCCCCAATTTTTTCCTTGCCTGCTTCTCTCAGCGAAGCCTCAAGTCCATGTGAACTTCTTAGGCATACCATGTGGCACTGGAGTGCCATACTTGATGTCTTGTTCTGCTATTATCACCCTGAACTTTGAATATTTTTTTCAATAGACTTGACCTTTCATTTTTCACTGGATCTTTCCAATTATGTCACCTATTCGCTTCCTTAATTCTTGACTGCATAGTTGGAAATTAAACTCCTGTGCTTGGCAAAGTAGAAAGTGGCAGAACAGACTCAAGAGAGCAATTAAAATCTTTGAGGAAAATATGAAATCGGTGGAAAGTTTAGAACTATTAATCATTAACAATTTTATTTCTTCAGTTGGAAATTAAATTTCACACATAGCATATCAGAGATTGCAATGTTTGGGAGGCAACTTTAATGGAGAATGTTTCAAGAACTCTTACACAGTTTGCTTTTGCATTAAAACTTGCAAAATCATTCCTTTCAAGCAAAGAATAAATGAGGGCATATGTGTTTAGGCTACCATTTCATAGAGGGAAAATATTTTTACCACAGGAAGAATTTTACAATTGTGTTGTCTTCCAAATTTTGTGTTTTGTAAAATTGAGAGCATTTCCTACACTTAATGGCCTCCTGTATCTGAATCATGCTCCTGCCATGTGTTCCTTATCTTATGCTGACCATAGTTACACTACAAAGGAAGAATATGCTAAGAACAGTTGTTGTAAAAGGCCAGCAGCCTTTAAAGAGCAGCAGTATTTAAAGAATGGTGCTTTGATGGATTGGATAGAGTGAAAACTCAGGTTCTTTTCTCTGCCAGGCTTAAGCAAGCAGCTCTTAAATACTGGAAAGCAACAGTTCTCTGTGTTGATTCATATTTTCTCATTACCAAGAAAAGACAATATCATTCCTAAATATCCAGAGAATATGTCTACATGAGTTCTGCCCAGTACTTCCTTTTGTCTTTTCACCATGTGCATTTCATTTACAGGAAATGATTGCCATATGGTTTTGATTTATTAACACTCAGCTCATAAAAGTACTTTGTTTTAGGAGTATTTGATGTCCACAGGATTTTTGAATTTATTTCTAAGTCATTTTATTAAAACCTGGAAGTTATATCGTGTTAGAATATGAAATCAAATACCAAATGGCTCATATCTTATTTTAAACAATCTTTCAAAATTATGAAACCAGTTTTACTTCAAAATGACTTGGTAAATCTCCTTTCTTACTCTGGAATTTTTTTTGCAAGTCTCTGTGTAGAAACCTTTTTTAATAGTAATTGCATTTAACAAAAGTTTTGTTCACATTCTACTGAACTTGTGTTTAAATATCACTGTATCTTTATAGCACAGTTTATACTTTTGGAATTTCAGAAATCTAGAGAGTTCATTTTAGGAAATTATAAATATAGCAAGTACTTGTAACTATAGTTTGTACTTTCATTACATTTGCAAAATGTTTATTCAAGTGATAGTCTAATTCATCACTTGAGATTTAAATTAACACTAGATAATTCAGAATGCTTTGTCAGCAAAAACATACAGATTAGGTAGTGGCAAATGAACAAGACAAACAGCTTTTAGAAACATAAAAATGGACCAAATAAAATAAAAGAATATAAGAAAATTTTCTTTGTGTAAAATCATATACATTTCTGAAATAGAAGCCATATATCAAAATGAAAATTTAATTTTGCAGCTCTTGGTCCATGACCAATTTATCAGAATCTCTCAATACTTCTTTTTTGCAGAGTTCACTAGGTATTAGTATTAGTGTCTAATGCTAATATAATATTGATATCTACCTAATACAAGGTGGCATAAAGTTCAAGTCCTTAGTCAAATGTAACTCTTGCAGTCTCCTTACCTAAATAGTACAATGCAAAAATCTTGGGCTAGATAAAAACATCATTGTACCTAATTATATATTTGTTCATAATAATATGAAGAAATATACATAGTAAATCAAGGCACAAAGGTATTTCTTCTGTGTTGTATGTTATTATTATATATGTTATATTATACTATGTTATTACATATGCTATATATGTATTACATCTACATTATAGCTATATAATACATATATAGCACATATAATTCATATATAGTATATAATAAAATATTAATCTAAATTAAAATTGTTGTTTTTACTTTTTTCATATTTTTATTTATTTAATTTTTTGTTTATTTTTATTAGTGAAACACCATGAAGTAGTTATAGACTTACAAATTTTTGTGCTTGGGTTCCAGTTAGACAATGATCAAGTATCCATCCTTCCACCAGCCACCACCACGGGTCCCAGCATCGCTCCCAACCCCCAGCTCCCCATCCCACCCTGCCTCTGTGGCAGGGCATTCCCTTTTGTTCTCTCTCCTATTGGGTCCTGTGGTTTGTAAGAGAGGCAATGAGTGGCAATCATGCTTGGTCTATAGTCCACTTTCAGCATGCTTCTCCCATCCTGGGAGGATCCTCCCAACACCCTTTATTTGGTGCTCCTTTCTCTATCTGAGCTTCCTTTTCCCTTAGCATGTGTGGCTGGTCTCCAAGTCACAAAGCAAAATTCCTGGTACTAATCTCGGCCACTCCTGGGTGTTAGTCTCCCATTTTGTTACTTTATATTCCCCAGATGAATGCAATCTTTCTGTGTCTATCCCACTCTTTCTGACTCATTTCTCTTAACATGGTACTTTCCATGTAGTACCACTTGCATATAAATTTCATGACTTCATCTTTTCTAACAGCTACGTTGTACTCCATTGTGTAAATGTACCAAAGTTTCTTTAACCAGTCATCTGTTCTCGGGCACTCAGGTTTTTTCCAGATCCTGGCTATTGTAAGGAGTGCTGCAATGAACAAACAAGTGCAGATGTCACTTCGACTATACTTTTTTGCCTCTCTGGGATATATTCCCAGGAGTGGTATTGCTAGGTCAAATGGGAGCTCAAATTCTAATTTTTTGAGAATCGTCCATACTGTTTTCCAAAAGGGTTGGACCAGTCGGCATTCCCACCAGCAGTGAAGGAGGGTCCCTTTCTCGCCACATCCGCGCCAGCACTGGTTGCTTTTGTTCTTTTGAATGTGGGCCAGTCTCTGTGGTATGAAATGATATCTATTATTGTTTTGATCTGCATCTCCCAGTTTTTACTTTTTTATTGTAAAACATTTTTTGATTTCTTCAAAATAGTCTATACTATTTTCATTCTAGTTTTAAAACTTTTATAATATTGTTTTCATTTGAGAAAGCATGACTTTACAAGAGTCTACTGAAGTCTATGCACTTCAGTCGACCTATGTTACTACACAATGAATATCATCAGAGCCATCATGCTGTCACAGTAGACCCTGAATACCACTGGTCTCTCTCCAACCAATTCAAAATCCACCATGCCTACAAAATTAAAGAAAGAAACATTTACAGGCGAATATTCAGTTTCCATTTATTACTGGATCCAGAATATGCTTATGTCACATCCCTGCATGACTTCACTGGCAGAAATTTTTATACCTAAGGGTACACAAACATACACACACACACACACACACACACACACATATATACATACATAGACACACATATACACATACATAAACAAACATGCATATATATGTATGTGTATGCATATATGCACACACATACCTGTATATATATTCATTTACTCTTCTTATCTTACTGTTTTTTATTTGCAGGGCACCAATGACATTGTTCAAGGACCATTTCCAGATCTTTTACTTTAGAAGTATACCTGGACTTGCCTTTGGAACCATGAGGTGTCTGGAAGCAAAACCAACCTCTGTAAAGCAAGGCATGTGTTCCAGCATATTAAGCTATCTCTTCAGCTCACTGACACTACTTTATTTATAATAGTTTTTTTTAAAAAGGTTTATTCAAATGAAGTAGGATTAAAAACTTAATACGTACATGAAGAGACAGAAAGAATCAGTCAATTCAGTTTTGGAAAAGACTGAAGAGGGTGAAGGGGAGACATAGACTCTTATGAGATTCTGAAGGAAGGAGATACTCTGCTCCAGGATATGTTTTGGAATGGATGTAAGAAATCAGTCATTAACAGTATTTTAAATCACCACACTGCCTCAGATAAAATTTACCAACAAGAGCAATAACAAAGCTTTTCATTAACCATTCTATTTTAAAATGCAGTGTATATTAAATTTTAGTTTAATGCCAATTCCCAAAAATGAATGGATGCTAGTAACTACAATGTATGTATTTCTGGTGAATCTGTTTAATAGGATAACCTCGATCTTAATTTATTAAGATCCTCATCAAATTATATTGTTAGTTCCATCTCCCCTGTTTACTGCTTCAGTTTTATTTCTTTAAGAAAACTTTTATATTTCTAGATATTAAAGTTAATATCTAATTGTGAAATAAAATTTACTTTAGTTTTTGAATAAAGATTGAAAGTAATTTGATGAGTTATTTAATTCTTAGTATTTAAGATCTTCATATTTATAAAAATAAATGCTAACCATTAGACTCAGGTTTTGTCTGACCTCACTATGTCCCTACTCTTCTAAGACCACAAAAATTCCAACTATTCCTTTATATAGGTAAATTTTTATAGATATTAAAATATTTCATAGAATAATATATCATTTTCCAGCTGAATCCTTATGTGTGAAATAAGATATTATGTAATATATATCTTTAAAATGTCCTAGCCAAGTACTTGGGAAAAAACATCTATCCAAGAACATTTGATTTTAAAGCACTAGTGTTCATCTCCTTCAGTGTAAATAAAATCTAGGCTAATATATGCTACCCCATAGAATTCGGGTACAAGGGAAACTGCTATGTGTTGTTCATGAGCTCACTGAAATATATCATTTGTTTCTATCACAGAAATCCCTGTCTCCTGTCACCATGCATGAAAATATGGAAAATGAGTTTGTTTCACTATGTTTCAAGCAGAATAAAATCTCTCTAACAGAATTTATGATAATACCTACAGAACATCAGCAACAAAGTATGGAATAATATAGATACTTTTGAAAATAAATTTTGAATATCATAGTTCAGTATGGTGAATTAGAAAAATAAGACATGTAACAAAATATTGATAATAATTTGATGAATAGATTAAAACCCCGAGACCAAAATAAGAGCATGTTTCAGGGAAGATTAAGGTGAATGAGTGGTAAATTTATGAGAGATTTTTAAGAAGAATCACTTAAGGAAGAGTAAAGTGAAAGGTATATTTTAAGAATATGGTCATTTGAAGAGTGTTTAGACCGGAAGAGAAGGGCCACCTGGAGGGCGGGACCCACAGCTCCCGGAGAAAAAGAAAAAAACAGGTTCCAAAAAGAGCCGAGATCATCGGAAAGTCCCAGATGGGGTAGGTACCGCATCCCGCCTCCCCCAGATGGAACCCCGGTGACCAGAAGCCTCTACAAGCACAGCTCAAGTATGCAGGAACTAGGACATTTCCTCAAAACCGCGTGGCCACTCATGCGGCTGCGCGACATCTCTCCATATACAAAGTGATCAATGGGAAGTAAACCACCCAACGTTTCTCCCTGAAAATCAGAGTTAAGTTTGGAGCACGGCCACATCCCCAGAAGCACAAGGACTTATTGCAGAACCCAGCAGCTTGGAGCAGAAAAGTGAACGGACTATGCGTTAATCCAGGCCATCATATCTGCCCGGAGGGGAAAGGGTGTTGCCCCATTCGCCCCCTCTCTTCTCTGGAAGGAAGGATGGCGGCTGCATGGGGGCCTTGTGGACAGCAAGTATGAGCCGGGGCTGTGGGGGCGACTAAAACCTCATGAGAAGGGGGGCGTTCCGGTCCGTCCTTCACGCCCTACCGAGGTCACCAGGTGCCCCCCACAAGCGGCTCTCCAGCACGGCCACGGCCCCAGAAACACAAGGACTTAATGCAGAACCCAGCAGCTTGGAGCAGAAAAGTGAACGGACTATGCATTAATCCAGGCCATCATGTCTGTCCGGAGGGGAAAGGGTGTTGCCCCATTCGCCCTCTCCTCTCTGGAAAGAAAGATGGCGGCCGAAAGTGGAGCCTTGTGGACAGCAGGTATGAGCCGGGGGTGTGGGGACGACTAAAACCTCATGGGAAGGGAGGTGTTTCGGTCCGCCCTTCACGCCCTACGGAGGCCACCAGTTGCCCCCCACGAGCGGCTCTCCAGCACGGCCACGACTCCAGAGCACAGAAACCAATTTCTTAACTATCTGACTTTCAGTAGAAATACTTCCAGGGTCAATAAGTAAAATAGCAGAAATCCAAAACCAACATTTAATTCTTGAACCCAGCTGTAGAAAGCAAATCACTTCACAATGCTTTTTCAGCATGTCTGATTTTGGGGGGGGGGGGTAAACTCTAAATAATAGTGGTGAATCTTTTAATGAAACAATGAATCTAATCAAAGCAGATAGAGTGTTAACTAGAATTCATCTGCCTCACAGGGACTGGGAGGGGTGGGAGGTGGGGTCTTATTGGGGTTCTTCATGGTAAAAAAAAAGTAGTGGTAAAGGGAAATGTGTTTGATATTTGCATGACTGAGACCTAAACCTGAAAACTTTGTAACCTTTCCCACAGTGATTCAATAAATAAATAAATTTTTAAAAAAAGAGTGTTTAGAGCATAGTACAAAGGATATTTTAAGAATATGGTCATTTCAAGAGTGTTTAGAGCATAGTACAAAAGATATTCATATCCAGATGAACTTGAATGCAATACCTGTTCATGCTACTAAAATTTAAATGTAGCAGTCTAGATAAAATATAGAAGGGATAGTGAGGCAAGCATTAAACTCCTGCCTGGTATTAGGGAAAAAGCATTCTAACATTACATATTAATGATTAAGATGACAACTTATATTTCTGTAGTGGTTTGCCATTTTGGGATAAATTTTAGTTCAAATACAGTAAAAACAACTACATATTTGTAATCAATAACCTATACAAGAGGTCATTGGATGAAATAATAAATGAAGGAGATATTAAGGGTATAACCAGTGTTGAACTCACCCAACAAGTGACTTCTGAAAAGGCAACCAAAGATATATACTTTAAGACATGAGATATCAAGGATTAATATCATGCCAATAATATACATTTTGATAAGTCTGGCTTCTCAGATGTGCAATATTATTTTTAAGATGAGGCTAGGTAGAGAGATGGCAGTACTAAGGAAGACTAAAACAGGTAATAACGATTAACGGAGAATTGGACGTAGAAAACTAAACTAATGTGCTTTATCAGTGGGTACAGTGTGACTCATGAAAGTCTATAGAGAAAGTAATTTATATTATATTTAAAATAAAATTTGACTTATTTTTAAATTTTTATTAGAGTTGGAAATATTTCAAATTCTTTTTTTTGAAGGTAACAGTTTTGCTGCTATGTGATAAGGCAGAGCTTGACAGCAGTGATGGACAGACCTCAATATTAATGTACCAGAACATAACTGCTTTCATTATTTTACATAAAATAACACAGGCACATCTATTTCACTATTTCTTGTAAAAGATTAAATACACAATGTAAATTTTATTAAAGATGCACCCTCAAGTGTTGGCTTTTATTTATTTCCCTTATTCACAGAAATATAATTTGAATGTAAGAAAATAAACAATCTAAGTTACTCTAACTTTAGTGTTAGAATTTTGAAGCTTATATAACTCAAATAAAATCCATAAAATATATAACTTTAAACAAGCTTTTTAATCCATCTCTTAAGTACCCAGATAAATCTAAGTTCTGTTATGATTGGTAGAGTGAAATAAATTAAGGTAAAAGAGCTAGCTAAATTGTATTACCTGATAAGAAAGCTGAGGTAGTTCCAACATTGCTAGTAATATATCATGTATATAAATATCACTTTCACCAAAGAATAATAAAATATGAATTATAACCCAGTATGATGGAATAGATTTGAAGAAGCAGTAACATGCTAATTTCTAGCAGTGTAATAGCAACTACACTGGTATAGAACTTAAAAGTTATTTTTTCTCTCAGGTTTTCTCAAGACTTTATAATTATGAATAATTCAATCTAATGATTTAAGCATATCCGAGTGAGAAAGAAGATATTAAAATCTTTGATAGCTTCCTCTATCCCTCAAATATATTTAACTCCTGGATTAAATTATTCATTTTATAAAAACTTGAGACATTGAAAAGTTTGGTTAACAAGTACAGAGATAGGTATTATCATAGATTTTCACCCTCAGTAGTTCTCTTAAAAGTTAGAAATATTGCTTTCTTCTCTCTCACTGTTTGCGTATAGGAAAGCCATGGACTTTTGGGTATTGAGTTTATAGCCTGCAACTTTACTATACGAGTCTTGTTTCTAGGAGTTTTTTGGTGGAGGTTATTGGGTTCTCTAAGTATAGTAACTTATCATCTGTGAATAGTGAGAGCTTGATTTCTTCCTTTCCTACCTGAATACCCTTAATATATTTTTCTTGCCTAATCGCTATTGCAAGTACTTCCAGTACTATATTGAACAGCAGTTGAGAGAGTGGCCATCCTTGTCTCGTCCCTGATCTTAGAGGGAAGGATCTCAGTTTTTCCCCATTGAGGATGATGCTTGCTGTAGGCGTGTGGTAGATGGCTTTAACTATGTTGAGGAAAGTCCCCTCTATACCCATTTTGGCTAGGGTTTTCATCATAAAGGGGTGCTGGACCTTGTCAAATGCTTTCTCTACATCTATTGATATGATCATATGCTTTCTATCTTTTCTTTTGTTGATATGGTGGATTATGTTGATTGATTTCCGAATGTTAAACCATCCTTGCATCCCTGGGATGAATCCTACTTGGTCATGGCGTATGATCTTTTTGATGAGTAGTTGGATTCTATTTGCTAGTAGTTTGTTGAGGATCTTTGCATCTGTGTTCATCAGGGATATCGGCCTGTAATTCTCTTTCTTTGTGGTATCTCTGTCTGCTTTTGGTATCAGTGTGATATTCGCTTCGTAGAAACTGGTCGGAAGTATTTTTCATATTTCAATTTCGTGGAAAAGCTTAAAGAGGATTGGGAGTAAGTCTTCTTTAAAGATTTGGAAGAATTCACTAGTGAATCCATCCGGGCCAGGGCTTTTGTGCTTGGGGAGAATCCCGGTCACAATTGTGCCCCAGAAAATCAAGTACCTAGGAATCAGCTTAACTATGGAAGCAAAGGACCTGTGCAAAGAAAACTACAAAACGCTACTTCAGGAAATAAAACAGGACATGAGGAAATGGAAAGATATCCCCTGCTCATGGGTCGGGAGACTTAACATTGTCAAAATGGCAATACTACCAAAAGCATTGTATAAATTCAATGCAATGCCTATAAGGATACCCATGACATTCTTCAAAGAAATGGAGCAAACATTCCTGAAATTTATATGGAACAATAAGCCCCCACTAATAGCTAAAGCAATTCTTGGGAAAAAGAAAATGGGAGGAATCAACCTCCTAACTTCAAACTCTACTACAAAGCAGTAATAATTAAAACAGCGTGGTACTGGTACAAAAGCAGAACTGCAGTCCAATGGAACAGGGTTGAATACACTGACATATCCCCTCAATCATATGGTCATCTAATCTTTGATAAAGGTGCAAGAAATGTGAATTGGAGTAAGGAAATCCTCTTTAACAAATTGTGCTGGCATCACTGGACGGCTACATGCAAAAAAATGGGTTCAGAACTCTGCCTAACACCATGTACAAAAGTAAGATCAAAATGGATTAAAGACCTCAACATCAGACCAGACACCATAAGGTACATTGAAGACAAAGTTGGCAAAACCCTCCATGACATTGAGGCTAATGGTACTTTCAAAGATGCCACGCCACTGGCCGAGCAAGTAAAAACAGAGATAGATAAATGGGACTATCTTAAACTAAGAAGCTTCTGCACCTCCAAAGAAACAGTGACCAAAATACAAAGACAGTCTACAGAATGGGAAAGGATATTCACCGAATACACATCTGACAAGGGGTTGATATCAAGGATATACAAAGTACTGGTCGAACTCCACAGGAAGAAAACATCCAACCCCATCAAAAAATGGGGCAATGAAATGAACAGAAACTTTCTCAAAGAAGAAATTCGAATGGCAAAAAAGCACATGAGAAAATGCTCTACATCATTAATCATCAGGGAGATGCAGATCAAAACCACAATGAGATACCATCTCACACCTCAGAGACTGGCCCACATTCAAAAGAACAAAAAGCAACCGATGCTGGTGAGGATGTGGCGAGAAAGGGACACTCCTTCGCTGTAGGTGGGAATGCCGACTGGTTCAGCCCTTTTGGAAAACAGTATGGACTTTTCTAAAAAAAATAGAAATTGAGCTCCCATTTGACCCAGCGATACCACTCCTGGGAATATATCCCAGAGAGGCAAAAATGTATAGTCGAAGTGACATCTGGACTTGTTTGTTCATTGCAGCACTCTTTACAATAGCCAGAAACTGGAAGAAACCTGAGTGCCCAAGAACAGATGACTGGTTAAAGAAACTTTGGTGCATCTACACAATGGAGTAATATGTAGCTGTTAGAAAAGTTGAAGTCATGAAATTTACATATATGTGGTACTACATGGAAAGTATCATACTAAGTGAAATGAGTCAGAAAGAGAGGGATAGACATAGAAAGATTGCATTCATCTGGGGGATATAAAGCAACAAAATATGAGATCAATACCTAAGAATAGCTGAGATCAACACCAGGAGGATTACTCCATAGCTTAGAGGCCAGCCGGGTATTCCAGGGGAAAGGGCCGTTCAGATAGAGAAGGGAGCACCAAATAAAGGGTGTTTGGAGGATCCTCCCAGGAGGGGAAATGCATGTTGAAAGTAGACTATGGAGTGAACATGATTGCCACTCAATGCCTCTTTTGCAGAACATAACACCCAAAAGGAGAGAGAGAACAAAGGGGAATGCCCTGCCACAGAGGCAGGGTGGATGGGGGGGTGGGAGGGGGGATATTATCCATGGTGGTGGAAAATGGGCACTGGTGGAGGGATGGGTATTTGATCACTGTGTGACCGAAACCCAAGCACAAAGATTTGTAAATCTACAACTGTACCTCATGGTGCTTCACTAATAAAAAAAAAAGTTAGAAATAGAATTCAATTTGAGACATTTATGCTAATAGGAACACTGTAAACAAATAAAAAGAAGATGCAAGACGTATTTTTTATGTATTTAAATTTTTATGCTTCTATTGTACCGCCACTTTCCATTGTCCTCCCATTGCTCGTTGATTTGCTCAAGCAGGCACCAGTAACATCTCACAACAAATTGTGAGACTTGTTGTTATTGTTTTTGGCATATCAAATATGTCATGGGTAGCTTGCCAGGCTTTGCCGTGTGGGCAAGATACTCTCAGTAGCTTGCCGGACTCTCCAAGAGGGGCGGAGGAATCGAACCCTGGTCATCTGCGTGCAAGAAAAATGCCCTATCCGCTGTGCTATTACTCCAGCTCATGCTTCTACATTTAAATATCATTTTGGTAATATAGTAGTATTTTGGTAATATAGTAGTAATAATATAGTAATATAGTAGTCAGAAGACAAAGGACACTTGATTGCTAGCTTATATTTAATTTGCTTAACCCTCTTCTTAAATGAAGTGTACCCATGTTCCAGATTAGGGCTCATTTGTGGTAGATATCTGGACGGAGAATTGTCAAAATAGTTGTCTTACTATGGAAAAAATACAATTTTCTAAAAAATTCTAAAAGAGAAATTGAGTCACCTTTGGATATGTAGAATCAAAAATTACATAATGCAAATTATTACACCTATTCTTTTAGTTATAAAGTTCTCCACAAACTAGGAAATGGAAAATTGTAAATAAATAAATAAATAAATAAATAAAACCGAGGGAAAAATACCCATGTGATTCTCACTGCGCCTTTCTCTTTTTATTCCCCCTGCCTCTCTCATTAGGTAATCAGTTGTATTGCTAATTATCTGTTAATACCTAGATTTTTCATATATGTGATGGGAATTTTCTGCATGATATATAAATTCTACATTTTGTTTAATAGACTAATTTACTCAGAAATACATTCAAGGTAGATAATATTGATTTTTCTGAAAAGATAACTGGCAGAAATATAAAATTAAAGAGTCATAAAATTGTCAGTGTTATAGTAACTGGGACCAAAGTAAAAAAAAAATAAGAAAATTATAAAAAGAAGAAAATTAATCAAGCATTAGCTATTGAGTGGGGGTCTCCTACAAATGCAACCTGAAACTTGCTGTATTTTACTGGAATGCACAGAAGACATGTTCAAAACACAAAAATATGTAAGCATCAAGAATTATTACTCATATTTTTTCTAGTACAAGAAGAATCAAGGAATAATAGGAAACGGAATGATTTCTATAAAGCTCTACCAGGTTTTTCTTCATTTTAGTATATTAGGGCTGGAGCGATAGCTTAGTGGGTAGGGTGTTTGCCTTGCACACGGCTGACCCAGGTTCAATTCCTCCATCCTTCACAGAGAGCCCAGCAATCTACCGAGAGTATCCTGCCTGAACAACAGAACCTGGCACGCTTGGAATGGGCCATGTTATTTTGATTTATATTTCAACCTGGTAGTGTATTTGATATGTCAAAAGCAGTAACAAGTCTCACAATGGAGATGTTACTGGTGCCTGCTTGAGCAAATCAATGAACAATGAGTTGACAGTGCTACAGCGCTACAATATATCTCTATATTTCTGCATGAATATATAGGAATACTGTATTCAGAAGATTTTTTCTCCCAAATTTTATTTTTATTGAAAACTATGATATCCTCATGTAACTAAAAAAAATAATAATAAAAAAATTGTGAGAGGAAATACCTGGAGTGACCCCTAAGCAATGAGTTGGGAATTGACTCTGGAAACAGCAAAGTGAGATCCACAGACATCTGCCACCTCCACTCTCCCCCACCCCCACCCCAGCATCAATTAACAAGTTAAGAAGAAAACATATCATGATGGTGCTTACAAGAAGAATTATTATTCATGGGCTGGAGAGATAGCACAACTGTAGGGTGTTTGCTTTTCACGCAGCCAGCCGGGCAAAGCAGGGTTTGATTCCTCTGCCCCTCTCGGAGAGCCCAGCAAATTACCGAGAGTATCTCACCCGCATGCAAAGCCTGACAAACTACCCATGACATATTCGATATGCCAAACACAGTAACATATCTCAAAAATTGGAGATGTTACTGGGCCCGCTCGAGCAAAATCAATGAACAGGACAGTGTTTGTCATAGAATGCATGAAAACAATATAAAAGATGCAGAAAACTGAACAAAATATCAACAAAATGGTAGGAAGATTTCCCATAGGACATAAAGTCCCAGAGTAAATTTGAATGTTGAAACTAATGTCTGATGCAAACATTGGGAAGAAACTATCCCACAGACAAGATCAAACATTTTCAAAATCAGAGGTATATGGGGGTAAAAATAAAGTTTCAGAAAATAGAAATCATTTATCAGGTTGAGTATTCAAATTGTCATAGAGAATAGAATGAGAGAAAGATATAGATGGAATCCAGGTCATAGAAACTCAGAAAGTACAAGTAAAAACTTTTAACTGAGTTGTTATTCAAAGTAAAGTTGGTGGGGAGTCGTATTGTCTGTGAGATTTAAAATTTTATTTCAGAACTCTAAACATTATTTAAAGAAAGTTGCACTATATCTGTATAACTAGGAATGGGCCATGTTATTTTGATTTATATTTCAAGAAGACAGAACCCTTAATCTTGTTTACAAAATTTTAATGACTCATAAAACTGTAGTCTGTCAAGAGGAAAAATAAAAAATAAAAACACCCTTTATAAAAATCTTTGAAGAGTTTGGCTTTTCAGATAGTATATAAAACAAAATATTTTTCTTCAAATGTTTAAAAGAAACTTCTCAATTCTAATATATACATTTAATATTTTAATAAATTTCTTAATAGTTTTTATATAGTGTATAAAATTAAAGACTAAAATACATATTTCTATTTTTAGATACTTGATACAATAGAAGAAAATATATATATATATAGCCTCTCTTGGAATTTACTCTCACATAGCACAATGGCAAATTTATTGTCACCAATACAAATATTTTCATATGTTTACAGAATAATGTGAATTTCAATGTTTACCTTAGTCATAAAATATTCAAGGACAGAAATCTATTGCTTATAGCAAGATTAGAAAGCTGAGGATATATTTTACAAAATACAGACTTTTTAACAGTGTTTTATTTATTATTGGATATTCAGTGCCTTCTTACTATATATTAAATAGGAAATGCAAACCATTCTTTTGCAAGTAAAACAGTTTATCTGTTTCATATTAAGATATTTATCAATACTTTAATGTAGAGACAGATATTTTCAGTCCCACATAACTCTAATTTTCAAAAATGGAAAGTTCATTTAACCATCAGATAATATATTTTTTGTTTTCTTTTATATATGTTCCTTACTGTAAAACTGGTTAAAATAGAGATCATTCCAAAATAAAGTAAAATCAGATTTGTATCATATTTAAAAGAAATGTATGCCAAATATAGAGGAAATGAGAAAATAAGAAAGAGAGAAATGGAAGGTGAAGTCAGGAATTAAAAAATCAAGGATAGGAGGAAAGAATAAAGGAATGAGAGAGGAAAGGAGGAAAAGGTAAAATGAAAAAGAATGGGATGAGATCCAAAGAAGCATTTGTTAAAATATTACTTATTCTCAAGTATAAGTATTTTATGGAGTTTAAATCAGCATGAGCTTATAACAAAAAATTATCCATGCTCATATTTGCATATGTTAGAACAAATAATATATAGGTCATATATTTATTTATTTTGATTTGGAGCCACACCTGGCAGTGTTCAGGGCTTATTCATTGCTCTAAGACTAGTGATCAACTCTTGGCATTCAGCAGATTAACCCTGGGTAGGCTAGCTCAAAGCAAATGCCCTACCCCCTGTACTATTACTCCAGCCCAGGAGATAAATTTAATAGAAGAATTTACAAGTGATATATGAAGGTGAAGGCGAGTTGGAGAGTAGAAAACAAATAATCACCAAAGTAATGAAACTTACATAATCTTTTGGCATTTCTGCTGGTAAAAATTAACTTAATTTTCTGTATAATTTTCTAAATTATAGTTTTAAAAAATCACTATTGATATGTGTTATGCATTGCATCTCAATTTTAATTTACTTTTCTTTCCTGAAATTATTGAATTTGAACTTTTTCTCATTGCCTCTTCCTACACAACCACAATAAAGAAGGATCTTGCTTGTATTTAGCATTTGATGGTATATTTTCATGAATGAACACAAAATTTCAATATTAAATTAAGAATTTAAGAAAATAATTAGAACATAAATAACAATAAACAATCATATTATAATATTTATATTGTGAAAGACTAGAAATTATATCGATATTCTGATGATCTACAAAGATTTTATTTTAGTAACAATAAAGAATAAACCACTTAAGGAAGTAATTAAACAATGTGATATTTTCTGGATCTTAAATAAATTTAAAATTGAGGAACAGGAGTGAGAGCATCGCAGGACTGGCATTTGCCTTGCATGTAGCTAACCCGGGTTTGATTCCCAGAATCCCATGTGGTCCCCCAAGTACCGCCAGGAGTAATTCCTGAGTGCAGAGCCAGGAGTAACTCCTGTGATCACCAGGTCTGGCCCAAAAAGCAAAAAAATAAACAAAGTTGATCACTTTGTTAACTTACCTTAACTTGATCAATTCAATATGGCATATTTCCTTTCTACTGTAAAATATTGTCTATTTATTTATTTATTTATTTTTGTTTTAGATCCATATGACAGAATGACAAAAATAAAATCAATTATTAAACTTCTCTGAACTAGAGCTATAGCACAGTGGGTAGGGCATTTGCCTTGCTCCCAGCCAACCCGGGTTTGATTCCTCCATCCCTCTTGGAGAGCCCAGAAAGCTACTGTGAGTATCCTGACTGCATGGCAGAGTCTGGTAAGCTCCCTGTGGCATATTGGATATGCCAAAAAGAGTAACAACAAGTCTCACAATGGAGATGCTACTGGTGCCTGCTTGAGCAAATCCTTGAACATGGGGATGACAGCGCTATAGAAAACTTCTCTATATAGTTGATAAATTTGGTCTCTAATTTTAAATAAACTGAGTCATAGAGAACACAGATCTACAATGGTTATTTTCAGTGCATACTTATTCTGTCACATAATAGCTAACCAACAAGTAGTTGTTGACACTATCTTTTCTATCATTTAACATGTGTCATTTATGCTATGAAATTTCCAGAATGTATGCTACAATTAAAATTATTTTCTGAAATACTTTTTATTTATCCAAATAAACAAATTTTGGAAAGTTGTTCTGTTGGTTGATAGTCACATTTGAAAAAAAATTAACTTAAGACTGTGACCTGGTCAATATTCACTTTTAGTTACGGAGGATGAATCTAGCAAAGAATGGAAGTATTATAGCTAAAAATTCAGCCTCACTAGTTCATATTCAATGAGTGAGGTACAAGTAGCTATTGTTGAGACCAGGAGAAAACTAATATAAAACATCTGGGGAACATTATATTATCTTTGGTAATATATATATAATCAAAATTCTTATAAAATTGAATACAAGCATTTTTCAGATTATTATGTTAAGCTAGATAATTTCGTGTGTATACTTTTAATTGTTTTATTTAAAAGGTATCACACATACTATTTTTGTCAACATATTGACACATTTTATTCTATTTATTCTATCAATACATAGTAGTTTTCTAGGCTTACATTTTCTGATATGTGTAAAAGTAAAGTTTGACGTAGATACTATATGAATATAATTAAAGAAGAAAATATCATCATTTGTTTTAAATGTCCTCAGAGTCTTGGAAAAGTGAATACTAAAATAATTCGAATTAATAATAATTGTGAAAGAAGAATCCTTTTCAAAAATGTTCTGGATGTCTGGATAAAACTAATATGTATCAAATATATGTTTGGTATCTATAAATGTATATCATCTTTTATAAAAACACTTCCCCCTGTTGGAGATGAAGAGGCAGTACAGGGCTCAAGACACTTATCTTGCATATGAGTGCCCCAGGTTTGACCCAAAAAACACATATCACCCTTCAAGTAGATTCCTCTTTCTTGAACACAGAACCGGAAATAGCCCTGAGCAACACCCTGTGCTACCCCAAAGTAGCCCACATAGAACAAAACAAAAATAAAAACAAAAGCAAATAAGATATGGCTTATTTTTTGTTACTTTTGTTATTTGTTTGTTTTTTAATGAATCACTGTGAGGTACGATTACATTTCGGGCTGATGTTTCAGTCATACAGTGTTCAAGTACCCACCCCTCCACCTGTGCCCATTCTCTACCCCTAAGTTCCCAGTATCCCCCATACCATCCCCCAACTCCCATCTCCACCTGCCCTCTCAACAATGGCAAGCACATTCCCTTTCACTCTCTCTCTCCTTTTGGGTGTTGTGGCTTGCGATACAGGTATTAAGTGGAAACTGTGGCCTTTTAAAGCCACCTTTGCAATTTTTTCTATTATAGATTACAGAAGGTATTTTGTGATTTTAATAGTTAAGAGTTTTTCTTTAGAATAGAGGAATACTGATACATTTTCTGTTGAAATCATACTCAGAACACAAATATTGACAGCGTCTCAGCTCACTGCTTGGTATTCAATGCTCTTTCATATGTTAGTCAGAGCCAGCAAGCAAGGGCCTCAATCATATGATCATGAGAGTAAAAATACAAACAACAGAAAATGAAACACCACCAACAAAAACCCTTAGCCCAAAGAGAAGGATTGGAGTCCACGCTTTGCATGGCAGTGTTTGGGTTCAATACCCAAGACTATGTGGTACTCTGAGAAGCCGTAGCAGTCACTTACCGATCACTGAGCTGGGAGTAATTCCTGAGCACAACCAGATAAAGAATAGCATAACATGAAAAACAACAAACACATAAAGAAGAGCATAATATGAAGTTAATCCTGAAACTGAAAATATATGATTACTGAGCTTTAAATAATAGAATAGGTAGTTAATCTATGTACTTTTGTTACAAAAATTAGATTTTAGTAAAGTACTTATGAAGAGAAAGTTCTATTTTATTTTGGAGTCAAAATTGTGTAGAAATGTTTTGGAAAAAGTAAGATAGGTCTAGTTATGCTAGTTAGATTTTATTCAATATTTAGATTGTAGCTAATTGGGTTGGAGAAATAGTACAGCGGGTAGGGTGCTGGACTTGCATGTAGCTGACTCAACTTCAATCCCTGGTATCATATAGGGTCCCCTGAGTATGCCAGGAATGATTCCTGAGTACAGGAATAGACCCTGAACATCACTTGGTGTCCCTGCCCACCACAAAAAAAAAATAAACACAACAGCAACAAAAAAAGATTCTGGCCAAAAATACTGAAGTCTTTAGGAATGTGTGCCTTTCAGAAAATACCACTTTTACTAAACTATATGAATATTATGCATTATTTAGTAGCATTAATATGTAAATATTCATATTGTAAAAATAAGTCATGTATGCAATAAAGGAGAAAAGCAACAGTTCCTAAGAGTTTATTTATAGACAATGGTAGTATGTTTGGGAATAATAAAAGTGACTCAAAGAGCTTTGCCTTCCAGATATTGGTTTATGAAAACTGATTCCACTAATTGTTCTGGTTAAGTTGTGTTATTACAGAGCTCATTTCCTTTTTTTTAATAATTATTTTGATTATTCTTTTAGGAAAACAAATGACATATATCATTGATTGTTGGCACTCAGGTCATTCAATATAGGTGGGGTCAATACAAATTAATCAAATCTTCAAGTCAAGAGTTTCCTGTTATAGATGCATTCACAATATATGCTGTCTATATTTCCACACATAATCAGAATAAATAGTCAAATTTTGCAATCTGACATTTGATGAAACTTATTGGAGGCTTTAATTTAAAACTTTATTCAGAGAAAACAAACCACTCATTGCAGCTCATTATATTCTTCAAAGAAAATAAGCAAATGACTGCTAGTTGTCAAACTTTCTTAAAGTAAAGCCTGGTAGAATCAAACCAGACCTGTTTAGAACTATACCCAGCCTGCAGTCCGTTTCTATTGCCCAAATAGAACAGATTCAGTCTTTGAATCTTTTGAAATCCAAAATGAGTTGCCATGCAGCTGAATAGGATGGCTGGAGGTTGAATGAAGTCAGGAAGTGCACTTCTCTAGAGGCTTCTAGGAAGCTGAGGAAGATAAGCAAAGGTCAATAGCACAAATCAAAGAAAGTTTGTGCAGTAAAATAAAGCTGGTAAATCAGACCAATAAAATTATTTTCTAATTTGAGACATCGGTGTCCTTTGTCATTCAATCCAGCATGAACCTTTGACTCAAGCCAACCTTCCCCCACTTTAGGTTGTTTTCCTGTAGTCTTAACAATTTTCAGATAATTGTTTCCTGCACTATTATGTCAGGGACTAAAGATAGACTCACAACCCTAGCATTAAAACAAAACATCTGTTGCAAAAAATAAAGCTGCTTTTCTCCCCAACAGATAGTATGAGAGTCTTGCAAATAGTTTGTTGTGAATTTCTCATAGAAGAAGAAAACCGACAATATTCCACTTGAATGAAATGGATATATACCTGTAAGTAATAAATCAGTGAATTATATAAACCATATGATAGTGCAGTGATATTTTGAATTAATATAGGAACATCTTAAAGATTCCATTTAGCAGCATCTAAATCAAGATTTTCTATTTAACAATGACTAATACACAATGAATTACATTTGCTAGTCTACTTAGTGATAATTCCTCAAGAACAGATTATTCTTGGCACAAATGACACCCATAAAGAAACAGTAAAGATATGAACATGCCAAAAATTCTTGAATAAGAAGCCAATATAAATGTAGAGTAGGGAAAATGGATTTTTTATGAAATATAATATCAATAAAAATCCATAAAACTCATTGAAAGTGAACATTTTAATTTTTTAAGTACCAGCTGCATTTTGAATCTGAATTCTTTTTTAAAATTTAACTTTCTTGGAAATATTAGTGTGACCGACCAGATACAAAGTACAGAAGGCAAAGTGTTTGCCTTTCATGTGGCTGACTCCTGTTCAAATATCCCGCATTACATATAGTGATACATTTAGCTCTGCTAGGTGTCACTCCTAAGCACATAACCAAAAATCACCTTACCAAAATCACTGTTAAAAAGTACAGCCTAGGGGCTGGAGCAATAGCACAGTGGGTAGGGTGTTTGCTTCGCAAGCGGCCGACCCAGGTTCAATTCCCAGCGTCTCATAAGGTCCCCTGAGCACCACTAGGAGTGATTCCTGAGTGTAAAGCCAGGAGTAAACCCTGTGCATTGCCAGGTGGGACCCAAAAAGCAAAAAAAAAAAAGTACAGCCTGTTACCACCCCTAACAGTAATAATAACAACAGCAGCAATATAATAACAAGTCAAGCTGCATTTCAAATAAAAACTCTTTAAAAAATTCAGATATTTTGAAAACAACTTCAACATTCACTGCGTCACTGTATCACTGTCTTCCCGTTGTTCATCGATTTCCTCAAGCAGGCACCAGTAACGTCTCCATTTGTCCTAGCCCTGAGATTTTAGCAAGTGCCACATTGGAGGATCTTTCTAGGTTAAGACAATAAGACCCATCATTTTTACTGGGTTTTGGCATATCAAATCCGTCCTGGGGAGCTTGCCAGAATCTGCTGTGTGGGCAGGACACTATCTTTAGCCTGCCGAGTTCTCCGAGAGTGAGATTTAGACAATAAGGGGTCTCTTTCAGAGCTTGGTTTTATAGTCTCTGGATCTTTGCCTTTTATGGTATTCTAGGGCGCCAAGGGCAGTTGGTGGGTGTAACAGCCTAGCTACTGGAAGATGGGGGATCTGGGTGGAGGAGGATCTGCTCGGATCTGGACTGGCCTTCCTGCAAATTCAACATTAAAAGGTAAAAGGTAAAGGCCCTCCCGTTGATTGTCGATTTGCTCGAGCGGGCCCAGTAACGTCTCCATTGGAGACTTTGTTGTTACTGTGTCTGGCATATCGAATACTCTCGGTAGCTTGCCGGGCTCTCCGAGAGGGGCGGAGGAATGGAACTTGGGTCGGCCATGTTGGCCGCTTGTAAGGCGAACGCCCTACCCGCTGTGCTAGTCAACATTATTTACTCTAAAAAATCATTCCAAGCACATTTCAAAAACTGTCCTTCAATTTTCTGTTAGACTGTGTTAATGCACTTCAAACCACTACTGCATAAGGATATTAGATTTTAATATGCAAACAAGAAAATTGGCCAGTACTTCAGTAAAAGCCCTGTTTGTGGTCAGAGGAAGAATACCCACTAGTTAAATGCTATCTATCTATTTTGAAAATTCCTGATATTTACTGGGATTTTCAGGCATTTCAGAGAATAACAAGCCTGTCTTTCTCTGGGTAATATCAGTAGATGAGGATGTGTTGAGGTCTGTCCATCTGAACAGGATTTCAAACACACTGCAGAAGGTGCTTTTCATCTCTTCTAAGCCAAACAAGTAATTCAGAATTGAATTCATTTCTCTGCTTCTTCCAGTTTCCTCTATTAACAAAATTTGACCCTTGCATATTTAGTATCTAGATACTAGATACGGGGGTATTCATCTGTACATTTAATTGACAAAATGTTTAATAACAAATTATTCTAGGCCAGAATAATTATTGCTTTAGCACTTGATTACAGAAGAAAGCATGACAGTGAGAGTACCAACACATTCAACATTTAATGAGAGAGAGAAAATAAACAAAACTCTATAAATAAAGATAAGTTGAGAGTCTTGTTGATTGAAAGAACCCAGTACCTTCATAAACGATACAAAGAAAATATTATTTTTAGAGCCCAGATATTCTTTTTTAAAGCAAGAGCTTAATGGTAAATGTTATTTCTCTAATATTAAGAGGGGGGAAAGAAGTTCAAAAATGAAAAGAGACTACACTGAAACCAAACTGTTGAAGTGTGAAAGAAAATGTCCAAAGTGGCTGAAACATGATGAGTCAGACATTGCATATGCCCTTCCTGCATTTGTCTTCATTATAGATGTTGCTATAGAAACTGACTTTGCACAGGTGCAAGGCTGCCTTGGTTTTCCACATTAACTGTATTGCCGGTTCTAGTCTTTTCTGATTAAGGGTGTGATATTGGACTCTTTTGGAAATTCTGATGTGCATTTATGAAATGTGCAGTTTAGGATGCAGTGGGTGGGTATTTAGATCTACTCATATTTCCTCACTCACTTTAACAAATAATTGAACTCTATTCTCACATTTTCCCCTATGACCCCTCCAGTAAGTATCATCTCATTCCAGATATTGGAAAGAAAATTAATCCCTTTGTCTAAGATTTGCCTCAGTTCATTTTCTTTTAGACTTGATGTTTGTCATTCAAATGATTAGTGTTTGATGAGTTTTTTTAATGGATTTCAAGCATAGAATGTTATGTTGAAGGGAAAGTGCTTTGATCCATATTTTACGTCATAATAACAAGCTATCAAACTGCATATATCAAATTAATAAATGACACATTTTCTGTTCGAGTAAACAAAAGTTTGAACTATTTGCATTGAGAAACAGTTTAGCATAAATATTTATGTCAGTATTATAACTGAGCCCATTTTGTCATCAGCAACTGGCATCCTAAATGAATCGGGAGCAGAATAAATGTGAAGGATAATATTGAGAAGAGGAAAATTAATAAAACATTAATAAAACAATGAATGGTTGCATTAAATTAGTTGGGTGATTTTGACTGTGTCTTTTGAGAGTCTGATATAATGTGCATTCCCTTGATCTTGGAAACACAGAATTCTCCTTGGAATTTGATTTTGATGGTTTTAAATTGCATTTCTATTGGTTTATAATACGAGACAGTATAGTGGGATAACTTTATACCTCTATGTGTATATAATTGCATCTAATCCTGGGAAGTCCCCAGCTATAGTGTCAACAAATGGTATCTGCTCATTCTTGCCACTTTTCATCACTCACCCCTGTCCATTCAATAACAACTATAATTCTCATTTAGTCTAGGACTTAGATTTGCTCATTCTTGCCAATTTTTTCCTTCAGTAATTCAAATGCCACATATGAGTGAAAATTATTGATTATTCTACCCCACACCTGTATTTACTACACTTAAAAAGAGTTCCTCAAGCTTCATCCATTTTTTCATCTAGATGTAAAATTTTATTTGTTCAATGTAAGATAAATCAGTGTATATATCTGTACATATGTATGTATAATATGCATATGTTGATATGTAGCATATGTAAATTTGTATATTGTATATACAAATATATACATTTCCATACACATATGCCTAAATATGTTTTATTATCTGGCCATCTATTGAACTTTTTTCATTATTTTTTAAAATTTTTTATATCTGTTGAACATTTAAATAGATTCTAGGTTTTTTGATAATTGTAAATGTGGCTGCTCTGAATATATTGGCTAAAATCATTTTGTTCATGTTTTTATATTTTTTTTTTCTTTATTTTATTTTATTTTTTTTAAAGTTGTAGATTTACAATTTTTTGTGCTTTGGTTTCAATTATACAATGATCAGATACCCATCCCTCCACCAGTGCCCATTTTCCACCACCATGGATAATATCCCTCCCACCCCCATCCCCCCATCCCCCCGTCTCTGTGGCAGGGCAATCCCCTGTGTTCTCTCTCTCCTTTTGGGTGTTGTGGTCTGCAAAAGAGGCATTGAGTGGCAAACATGTTCAGTCCATAGTCTACTTTCGACATGCATCTCCCCTCCTGGGAGGATCCTCCAAACATCCTTTATTTGGTGCTCCCTTCTCTATCTGAATAGCCCTTTCCTCTAGGATACCCGGCTGGCCTCTAAGTTATGGAGTAATCCTCCTGGTGCTGATCTCAGCTATTCTTGGGTATTAATCTCATACTTTGTTACTTTATATCCCCCAGATGAATGCAATCTTTCTATGTCTATCCCTCTCTTTCTGACTCATTTCGCTTAGCATGATACTTTCCATATTGTACCACTTGTATGTAAATTTCATGACTTCATATTTTCTAAGAGCTACATAGTACTCCATTGTGTAGATGTATCAAAGTTTCTTTAACCAGTCATCTGTTCTTGGGCATTCAGGTTTCTTCCAGTTTCTGGCTATTGTAAAGAGGGCTGCAATGAACAAACAAGTGCAGATGTCACTTCGACTATACATTTTTGCCTCTCTGGGATATATTCCCAGGAGTGGTATTGCTGGGTCAAATGGGAGCTCAATTTCTAATTTTTTGAGAATCGTCCATACTGTTTTCCAGAAGGGCTGAACCAGTGGACATTCCCACCAACAGTGAAGGAGTGTCCCTTTCTCGCCACATCCACGCCAGCATAGGTTGCTTTTGTTCTTTTGAATTTGGGCCAGTCTCTGAGGTGTGAGATGGTATCTCATTGTGGTTTTGATCTGCATCTCCCTGATGATTAATGATGTAGAGCATTTTCTCATGTGCTTTTTTGCCATTCGGATTTCTTCTTTGAGAAAGTTTCTGTTCATTTCATTGCCCCATTTTTGGATGGGGTTGGATGTTTTCTTCTTGTGGAGTTTAACCAGTATTTTGTATATCCTGGATATCAACCCCTTGTCAGATGTGTATTCGGTGAATATCCTTTCCCATTCTGTAGACTGTCTTTGTATTTTGGTCACTGTTTCTTTGGAGGTGCAGAAGCTTCTTAGTTTAAGATAGTCCCATTTATCTATCTCTGTTTTCACTTGCTCGGCCAGTGGCGTGGCATCTTTGAAGATACCATTAGCTTCAATGTCATGGAGGGTTTTGCCAACTTTATCTTCAATGTACCTTATGGTTTCTGGTCTGATGTTGAGGTCTTTAATCCATTTTGATCTTACTTTTGTACATGGTGTTAGGCAGAGTTCTGAGCCCATTTTTTTGCATGTAGCCGTCCAGTGATGCCAACACAATTTATTAAAGAGGCTTTCCTTACTCCACTTCACATTACTTGCACCTTTATCAAAGATTAGATGAGCATATGATTGAGGAGAGATGTCAGTGTATTCAACCCTGTTCCATTGGTCTGCAGTTCTGCCTTTGTTCCAGTACCATGCTGTTTTAATTATTACTGCTTTGTAGTACAATTTGAAGTTCGGGAGGTTGATTCCTCCCATTTTCTTTTTCCCAAGAATTGCTTTAGCTATTCGTGGGGGCTTATTGTTCCATATAAATTTCAAGAGTGTTTGCTCCATTTCTTTGAAGAATGTCATGGGTATCCTTATAGGGATTGCATTGAATTTATACAATGCTTTCGGTAGTATTGCCATTTTGACAATGTTAAGTCTCCCGACCCATGAGCAGGGGATATCTTTCCATTTCCTCATGTCCTCTTTTATTTCCTGAAGTAGCGTTTTGTAGTTTTCTTTGTACAGGTCCTTTACTTCCTTAGTTAAGCTGATTCCTAGGTACTTGATTTTCTGGGGCACAATTGTGAATGGGATTGTTTTTTTCATGTTGATTTCTTCTCTCTCACTGTTTGCGTATAGGAAAGCCATGGACTTTTGGGTATTGATTTTATAACCTGCAACTTTACTATACGAGTCTATTGTTTCTAAGAGTTTTTTGGTGGAAGTTATTGGGTTCTCTAAGTAGAGTATCATATCATCTGCGAATAGTGAGAGCTTGATTTCTTCCTTTCCTACCTGAATGCCCTTAATATCTTTTTCCTGCCTAATCGCTATTGCAAGTACTTCCAGTACTATATTGAACAGCAGTGGAGAGAGTGGGCATCCCTGTCTCGTCCCTGATCTTAGAGGGAAGGCTCTCAGTTTTTCCCCATTGAGGATGATGCTTGCTGTAGGCTTGTGGTAGATGGCTTTAATTATGTTGAGGAAGGTCCCCTCTATACCCATTTTGGCTAGGGTTTTCATCATAAAGGGGTGCTGGATCTTATCAAATGCTTTCTCTGCATCTATTGATATGATCATATGCTTTTTATATTTTCTTTTGTTGATATGGTGGATTATGTTGATTGATTTCCGAATGTTGAACCATCCTTGCATCCCTGGGATGAATCCTACTTGGTCATGGTGTATGATCTTTTTGATGAGTAGTTGGATTCTATTTGCTAGTAGTTTGTTGAGGATCTTTGCATCTGTGTTCATCAGGGATATCGGCCTGTAATTCTCTTTCTTTGTGGTATCTCTGTCTGCTTTTGGTATCAGTGTGATATTTGCTTCGTAGAAACTGTTTGGAAGTGTTTTTGATATTTCAATTTCGTGGAAAAGCTTAAAGAGTATTGGGAGTAAGTCCTCTTTAAAGATTTGGAAGAATTCACTAGTGAATCCATCCGGGCCAGGACTTTTGTGCTTGGGGAGACTTTTTATTACCATTTCAATTTCCTTGATGGTGATAGGTCTGTTCAGGTATTCCAGGTCTTCTTGGTTCAGCCTTGGGAGTCTGTAGGAGTCTAGGAATTTATCCATTTCCTCGAGGTTTTGATGTTCCGTGGCATAAAGCTTCTCAAAGTACTCCCTGAGGATCCTCTGAATTTCTGTGGTTTCTGTTGTAATGACCCCCTTTTCATTTCTGATTCGGTTTATTAGGGTTTTCTCTCTCCCTTTCTTTGTGAGTTTTGCTAGAGGCTTATCGATCTTGTTAATTTTCTCAAAGAACCAGCTCTTGGTTTCATTGGTCTTTCGTATTGTTTTTTGGGTTTCCATCTCGTTAATCTCTGCTCTGAGTTTTATTATTTCCTTTCTCCTGTTCGGGTTGTGCTCCTTTTTTTGGTCCTTCTCCAAGCTCTTAAGCTGTGAGGTTAGGTTACTTATGTGTGCTCGCTCCTCCTTCCTGAGGAATGCTTGTAGAGCTATAAACTTTCCTCTTAACACAGCCTTTGCTGTGTCCCATAAGTTTTGGTAACTCGTGTTCTCATTTTCATTCGTTTCTAGGAATCTTTTGATTTCCTCTTTGATTTCCTGTCTAATCCACTTGTTGTTCAATAGTGCACTGTTTAATTTCCAGGTGTTTGATTTAGTTTTCTGTTTTTGTGTGTGATTTACTTCTAATTTCAGCGCATTATGGTCTGAGAAGATTGTTGATACAATCTCTACCTTCTTAATTTTATGGAGGCATGTTTTGTGGCTCAGCATGTGGTCTATCTTGGAGAATGTTCCATGTACGCTTGAGAAGAATGTGTATTCAGCTTTTTGTGGATGAAGTGTCCTGTATATATCTACTAAGTCCCTTTCTTCCATTGTTTCCCTCAACTGAAGTATGTCCTTGCTAAGCTTGAGTCTGGTTGATCTATCAAGAGGTGACAAAGCAGTGTTGAAGTCTCCCACTAGTATTGTGTTGCTATTGATGTCTTTTTCCAAATCTATGAGTAGTTGTTTTAAGTACTTTGCTGGTCTCTCATTAGGTGCATATACATTTATTATTGTAAGTTCTTCCTGTTGTACGGATCCTCTGATCAATAAGTAATGGCCTTCACTGTCTCTTATGACCTTCCTCACTCTGAAATCAATGTGGTCTGATATAAGGATGGCTACCCCAGCTTTTTTATGGGAGCTGTTTGCCTGTAGGATTGTTTTCCAGCCTTTGACTCTGAGTCTGTGTTTGCTTTGACTATTGAGATGCGTTTCTTGCAGGCAGCAGAATGTTGGGTTCAATTTTCTAATCCATCCTGCCACTCTATGTCTTTTAATTGGTGCGTTTAGCCCATTGACATTGAGAGAGATTATTGTTATGGGATTTTGTCCCATTGTTATGTTAAAATTGGGTGTATTTGAGGGGCCTTTCTTGCCTTAAAGTAGCCCATTTAGTTGTTCTTGTAACCATGGTTTTGAGTCTATGAAGTTCCTTAGCTGTTGTTTGTCTGTGAAACTGTGTGTTGTTCCTTCTATTATGAATGAGAGTCTTGCTGGGAAAAGTATTTTTGGGGAGGCATTTATTTCATTGAGTTTTTTTACTATGTCCCACCACTGTTTTCGGGCCATGAGGGTTTCATCAGAAAAATCAGCTGTGAATTTTAAGGATGCTCCTTTGTAAGAGATTTCTTTCTTCGATCTTGCTGCTTTCAGAATTTTGTCTCTGTCTAAGGTTTTGGTCATTTTGATCAGAATGTGTCTTGGGGTATTTTTATTCGGATTTCTTCTAGCTGGTACCCTTCGGGCCTCCTGAATGTGGTCACAAGTTTTCTTCAGCTCTGGAAATGTTGTAGCAATGATGTCTTTGACAGTTTCTTCTTCATCGAGGTTTTCTTCCTGTCCCTCTGGGACTCCAATAATTCTTATGTTACCCCTCTTGGCTTCATCACGATCTTCTCTTGCCATCTGTTCCCGAATTGTGAGTCTCTTTTCCATTTTCTGCTCTTTTCTGGAGAGTCTCTGAACTTCATCTTCGAGCTCACTGATTCTGTTCTCAGCCGCTGTTACTCTGCTGCTGAGGCCTTCCACTGAGCTTTTCAATTCGCCTACGAGATTTTTCAGGTCTGACATTTCTGATTGCATTTTCCTCATTTCTGCCTTCAGATCCTCTTGTCTTCTATTGGCATTGCTTTCCATTGTTTCTTTTAATTCCCTAAGCATCCTAAGTAGCTCCCTTCTGAATTCCTTGTCAGAGAGGTTGTCTAACACTACAGTACTGTTGGTGTCATCTGGGCTAGACTCTTCAATATGAATGTTTGGTGGGCTTTTGCGTTGCTTTACCATTGTGAGAGGTGTGGTTTAGTCCTTCACGTTCAGTGTTACTATTCTGCTTGATATGCAGTGTGAGTTAAGATAGGCTTATGAGTTATTGGCAACTGTATTTCTAGTGGCTGAGCTAAAATAGAGAAGTTTCCATCTAAGAAGTTAGCTTATGGTTCCTATGGCATATGTAGTGGGAAAATATTTCGCGGCCGCGTTAGCGGCTGCGGCTCCGGAAAGAGTCCCTGGCACTGGGCGAGGAGTTGGGAATGTCTCCTGTTTGGAATTGGAGCCGTTCAGCTTTGTTGCCCAGAGCTGGGCCTCTGTGCCCGTCCCACGCGGCTCAGGGGTTGAAAACCGGCTGTCTCGGGGCTGTTTCTAGCTGTGCGTGCCCAGAGAGGAACCCAGGCCCTTGGGGGCGGGCTGTACCTGTTGGAATTGGAGCCGTTCAGCTTTGTTGCCCAGAGCTGGGCCTCCGTGCCCGTCCCACGTGGCTCAGGGGTTGAAAACCGGCTGTCTCGGGGCTGTTTCTAGCTGTGCGTGCCCAGAGAGGAACCCAGGCCCTTGGGGGCGGGCTGTACCTGTTGGAATTGGAGCCGTTCAGCTTTGTTGCCCAGAGCTGGGCCTCCGTGCCCGTCCCACGCGGCTCAGGGGTTGAAAACCGGCTGTCTCGGGGCTGTTTCTAGCTGCGCGTGCCCAGAGAGGAACCCAGGCCCTTGGGGGCGGGCTGTACCTGTTGGAATTGGAGCCGTTCAGCTTTGTTGCCCAGAGCTGGGCCTCTGTGCCCGTCCCACGCGGCTCAGGGGTTGAAAACCGGCTGTCTCGGGGCTGTTTCTAGCTGCGCGTGCCCAGAGAGGAACCCAGGCCCTTGGGGGCGGGCTGTACCTGTTGGAATTGGAGCCGTTCAGCTTTGTTGCCCAGAGCTGGGCCTCCGTGCCCGTCCCACGCGGCTCAGGGGTTGAAAACCGGCTGTCTCGGGGCTGTTTCTAGCTGCGCGTGCCCAGAGAGGAACCCAGGCCCTTGGGGGCCCATGTTTTTATATTTTTTAAATAAAAATTGAAATTGCTATTATCATACAGAATTAAATTAATATTTGAAGAATTTTCTATACTATTTTCTTAATATATCATTGATTTTTAATCACGACACTGTGTTTTCAGCCATTATGACATAATTTATACATATTTTGTATCATTTATCCTTTTCCTTTGATCATTATTTTATTTATTTATATCTTGTTTTGTTTAGGAGTTCTGTGCTCAGGGATTGTATCTATGGTGCTCAAGGAGTCATTTTTTTGCTGGGTAACAAGTGAGTATTGCATCACTACCTCACACACTCTGTAATATGTATACGGCCCCATTTAACCTATTCTTGATGAATTTGATAGCACTGTTTCCTGTATTCTGTTCTTATTGACTATAAAACAAATTATTCTACATGGTAAGTATATAAATAATTTAAATTAGGTTCAAGGGATATAAAGAATTAAGTGATGATTTTTGCATTTAAACAGGTATGGTGGAGAGAATTTTATTTCATTTTATTTTAGATTATCCTACTCAGTTCATCAGTTCATTATTATAATGAAAATTATTGAGAAAGGCTTTAAGATAGACACAATGCCTTGATAAGACAATTTAAAAATAAGATATAGTGAAGAAAAAAATTGAACTTTAAAGCACCCAATATATGATATAAATTCAAATATGACACAATATTAAGAATAGCACTCAAATATTGTAATTCTTTTAATAGTGTAGTTTTATAAAAATAGTAGTCTAAATCAAGAAAATGTTTATAAAGTAAAAAGTCAAACACTGCAATTTAACTGAGGAGCAGAATATTTCCTTGATGATTTTGTTTTGTTTTTTGTCACACCTGGCAGTGCCCCAGGATTACTCCTAGGTCTGTCTCTATGGATCTACTCCTGGAGGAATTTGAGACACCCTTTGCTGTGGTAGGAACCGAGGTCAACTGCTTGAAAGGCAACTATCTTTCCTACTCTACTATATCTGTGACCCTTGATGATGTCTTTTAGTTTACATTCAATGAAATTAGTCAATACTTTGTCATTAACATATAATCGCATGGCATATATCCCTGACTCTTCTAAAATTAAAGTTGTGTAAACATATTTTCCCCAGACATAGAATGGTGGCATTCATCTGTGAGATATTTTAAAAAATTGTATGAGACTAATAATCAAAGACAGTAGAAACAAGCCCAGGAGAATCAGTCCATGGTTGGAAGCCTGTCTCAAGTGTTGGGGGAGAAGGGAGTTGGGATAGAAAAGGGACCACTATGACAACTATGACAATGCTAGTTGGAAATGATAACTCAGAATAAAACTGTGTGTTGAAAGTAGGTAAAAGAACAAATATGATAACCTCTTAGTATCTGTATTGCAAACCATAATTCCCAAAAGGAGGGAAGAGGGAGGGGGAGAGAGAGAGAGAGAGAGAGAGAGAGAGAGAGAGAGAGAGAGAGAGAGAGAGAGAGAAGGAGAGGGAGAGAGGTGGGCGGCAAGGGGATATGGAAGGAAAACTAGGAACATTGATGGTAGGGAATGTATACTGGTAGAGAGATTGGTGTTGAAAATTATATGACTGAAACCAGACCATTAACAGCTTTGTAACTGTGTATTTCATTGGGATTCAATTTGTAAAAAATTAAACATGAAGATATAATAATATAAGGGAACATTTTTCCTTAAATGCACAACTTGCATTATACTAGGCTATATTGAAAAGACAGAAATTGAAATAAGATTTTCCTGATAGTATTGATCATGTAGCATATCTTTTTTCTATTTTTTATTCTCATTTATGTAAACCTATTCTGCATTGCATTTTAGCAATAAATTTCACAGGGTTATCATAAAAATTAGTCTGATATCCCTTTACAAGCAGGTCCTATGAGTGGCTCTTTTTTTCCTTTTAATTAATTTCAGTGAGAGATCATTAGCTTTGCTCTAGTGAGCAAAGATATCAGAAAATTCACTTTCAATAGTATCCCACCAAGATATTCTAATCATAATCCTTTCTTTCAAAAAATGTCAGCAACATGGCAAGCAGGCATCCATCACCACCCCGTTGGGTCTTTATGTGGATAAAACTTTTCTTTACACTGTAGATGGCTCTTTAAGCTTAGAATGGGCTCAGAATTATCCAACTATCGCCTGTTTTCATTTTTTTGACTGGGAGAAAAAAATCTATCCTCAGTGTCTATTTTATTAACCTATTTGGCTAGATAGATCAAAGTTTTAAAATAATAAGGCCAGTATTTCTATTACTTTATATAATGACACCAATCTCCTACAGCTCTTGTGATTTGGTACCTACAGAGATGAGAACATTCCTGTTTTACAGTTGTCATTGTACAAGTTTAAAGCTGTGTTAACCCCATTATTATATCTGATATATAAATTTTTAAAAACAAGTTGTTATTAATTTTAGTTTTTATAAATATATTAGCAAATGACAAGTGAATTGACTTTAAAAATTGTATTTTTATAATAAAGCTTTTAGAAGCCAATGATCTTCACTACTTTTTTTTTCCTTGAAAAATTCCCTGCATCTCACAATTGAGTCACTTCTCAGGGTCTCTTTACTTCATTATTCTCTTCGCTTTTCTTTTTCTTTTATTAAAACAGCAGAGATCTGTATGGTGCACCCCTGCCTGGCTCTACTGCAGGGATTTAAACTTTAACAAGTTCAAAGAAAACAAGAATTATAAGGAGAAGCCCTGGATTTATATAGATTTTTTTTGAAGATTACAGTGTGAGAAATCTCTCCCGTGGTGGGGGTTAAGGTTGCAGAGTATATAACATGAAATCTCTAAATTCTTGTCAGCTTCTCACTCTTTTATAAAAATCCAAAACCACGTTTCTAAAAATGTTATCTACAGTATTAGTTAAGGTCTCATTGGGAAACAGGTTTCCACATAGATTTATCAAGTCCTTCACAAAGGAACTGTTTTCAAAATTCTGAACAGGGTTGAAAAAAATAACAATAGGCATCGAAGTACTAAGATACTAATATATATTTAGTGGTTTTTTTTTTACCAGAAAATAGTATAGCGGGAAGCCATGTTATTAAAGGATAATGCCAGTCAGATTCATATATGGAAGTAAATGGACATAATTATAAAGGAAAACAGATAATAGTCAAAAGTACAGAATACAGCAGCTCATGGCCAGAAATCTGAATAGAGCTGTGACTCTCCCCTCTCTCTGAGAATTTATGGATTTTTCCACTAAATAAACTGCCAGGAAGAGAACTAGTATAGGAACATAATATGTAGAGGTCAATTCTCTGGAGGATGGAGAATAATAAAGAATGAATGGGAAGGGTACAATATAAAAAAGCACAGATATATATTCTTTCCATTTTGCTTTATATATATTCTTAACTAAAGAAGTTATTATTAAATAGATTAAGTTTAATTATAATGTTGTATCACCATGCAAGATGTTTGCTAATTTATATCACCTCCACTAAATATGAAAATATCCAGACCTGGCTTTAGAGAAGGCAAGAAGAAACTGAGAGGAGAGACAGGAAAGATAGTAAAATAATAGTCAATGTAAGACATGCATACAAGCTAAGGTATAAAGAAATACACATCAAGTAGGTCATAGTACAAAAAGGGCTTTTCTTATACTTCCCTTAATATTTTTTATTTGGGCTGGAGTGATAGCACAGCGGGTAGGGCATTTGCCTTGCATGCGACCAACCTGGGTTCGATTCCTCCGTCCCTCTCGGAGAGCCCGGCAAACTACCGACAGTATCCTACCCGCATGTCAGAGCCTGGCAAGATCCCTGTGGCATATTCTATATGCCAAAAGCAGTAACAACAAGTCTCACAATAGAGATGGTACTGGTGCCCATTCCAGCAAATCGATGAACAATGGAGGACAGTGCTACAGTGCTGCTTTTTATTCATATATGTTCATATATTTATTTATTCTACATTAATTTATTCTATACCAGCCAAGGAATGACTGAGAGCATTACATTTAATAAAACATTTTCAATGTATTCTCTAATGCTTTAGCATAATTTAGCTATAAGTTTGTAAGGTGCCTCATCAACCTTATTAACCTAAGGTCAATATTTAATATGAACTTTGATAATCTAAGGAAGCAAGCTATTGGGTACAAAAGTTTATATTAACACATTACTTCTAACTGTATGATTTAATTGCGTCTAAGTTTTACATAATCCTTTTAGGATATCCAATTCTACTCACCAAAATATCTGGTACAAGGAAAGAAGATCCTGTAAGTCCCTTTAGTGTATCATCCATGAAAGCAAAATGAACTCCTTGCCCTCTGGATCATATTAGAGCTTAATTCTTATTAAATTGCCTAGACCCAGAGAGAAAGAAAGAATTCATTCTGGAAAGGAGCAGGATGCTTCTTACAAGTAAACAGATGTTGGAAAAAGTAAGATCACCTAAAGGTCTTTATTGAAGGAAAGATTAATTTCTTTGTGTAGAAAAGGGTGGACTTGGAATTTAGATATTCAGTCTAATCAGCGTCTGTCTATATGTCAGCATCCTTCATCTCAAAGTCCCTTTGCTTTCCATCCTATGTGAATTAACATTATTTATTATGGCAGTTCTGCTGCTAGCAAAGTAAAATTTTTGCTTTCCAAAGATATATTGGGAAAACATACAAGGTAGTCATTAATAAAAGTAGAATCATAACATGTCAACACTATAAAATAAGATGAGGCAATTTCTAATGGTTAATTCTAATAACTTTGTTAAGCTAATAATAAATTTCAGGCTAATAATAGCTGTAACAATAATTCCACGTATGTATAATAGGAGAAGAATGTTGAAATTCTACCACTGGCAAATAATTTATATGCACATAACTTTAATTTCTTTTTGGGGAACACAATAAAATGAAAGTGAAATATTGATCTTAGTGATGTAATAATTCACAAAAGTTATATTTTGGCAAAAGAAGAAATGGATGCCTTCAGTAAATTTTGTTATAATCACTGTATCACTGTCATTCCATTGATCTTCAATTTACCCAAGCGGGTGCAAGTAACATCTCTATAATATTCAGCCCTGAGATTTTAGCATCCTCTTCTTACTTTTCCCAATGATTGGAGGCTCTTTCAGGTCAGAGAATGAGACCTATTGTTGTTACTGTATTTGTTACTGTATTTGGTCTATCAATTATACCACGGGGAGCTTACCAGGCTCTGCCCGTGTGGGCAAGATACACTCGGTAGCTTGCTGGGCTTTATGAGAGGCATAAATGGGGTAGGAAATGTCTTAAAATGTGTCACGCGGCTGCAGAATATCTCTTAGAAATATGCTTACTCTATAAAAATTAATTAATTGATTTTGGTGTGAGGGGTCACAGCACTCAGGGATTTTTTCCTGGCTTTGTGCTCAGTGATCACTTCTTTCAGGGCTCAAGGGTTCTTATGAGCTACTAGAGATCAGAACTCAGTCAACTGCATGCAGGTCTAATACCCAAAGACCCAACCCACTGTACTATTCATCCAGCCCCTCTAAAACTTTATTGAGAGTATGTTCTCAAGAAAACACAAACGGTGAAATATGTAATGTATTATGGTAAACGTGGTCACAAATAATTTTGTGACCATAATGGATGTCTCCTTAAAAGCTATTGAAAATAAATACTTCATGGAGCAAACAACCTTGGAGAAAAAATATAAATACTTTTGCTGACATATTGAATATCCTTATCATTTGTCAAAAATATTTTTCCAAACTTTCAGGTGGGATAGTTTCAGAATTTTCCCCTGTAAAGTAAGAGACTTTGGATAATAGAATTAGTTGTCATCATATTTTATTGTTTGTTCATATTTTTAATATTCAAATGCAAAAACAAAAATAAGTACATAAGAAAACCTTAGTTTAAAACCTTTCAGAAAATTAAGATATAAAGATAATCTTTATCTTTCATTGTAACAGTGATGTTAGCCATGCAAAATACCCAAAACGATCTAAGGTAAGACACATATGCTTAGTATTTAGATTAATGGACCTCTTGCTATGTCCTTTGGTAGATATGTTGTCCTCTTAGAAATTAAGGTATCTAACTCAGATGAGGTTAAATTTGTGGACATAGAAAATACATTATCAGTAATTCCTATAAGTGAAACTAAATGGGCTAAGTATCTTTCTGTACTGTTTTTGGACAATGTATGCTAGACACTAAGGAACAGGTTAGCATAATTATACTTTATTGAACCAAAACCAATACTAGCAGACTGCTATACTCCCAGAATGTAGATCTCTTGCTTGTAGTCAGGGATATCAACATAATAGCAAAAGATCTAAACAGACTTCAGCATTTTTTAATGTGGATGTGAAGCTATAAATGTAAGAATAATTCCATGAAGCTGACCCTGTTCTTGTCAGGTGTTTTTTGACATTTTACTTATAATGATGGTTCTTTATTGTAACTTTCTTTTTTCTTTTTGGGTCACACCCAGCAATACACAGGGGTTACTCCTGGCTCATGCACTCAGGAATTACTTCTGGCAGTGTTCGGGGACCATATGAGATGCTTGGAATCGAACCCGGGTCGGCTGCATGCAAGGCAAATGGCCTACCCTCTGTGCTGTCACTCCAGTACGTCTTTGTTGTACAGTCTTGAGAGTTAGACTGACAAGGACACTTTGACCCTTTTTCATAAGTCCTTCCCATAATTTCCATAATTACTTTGACCAGATTTTACAATATTCTTCTATCTTGAGTGGGAATAATTCAGGTAGTTGATTGGGGAATCTTCCTAGTGTTATTTTGCTACCCTACCGGGAGTTAAAACTTCCATGGAAACCATTCTCCTTGGGTCATCAGTGCTAGGGACTTTTAGGCAAGTTCAGTAGCGTTTGGAGCTAGGTCAACCATAAGTAATACATATGCCCCGTCTTGTGTTCTATCTCTCAAGCTTCTTAATATTTTTGAAAGAAATGCTATCCACCAAATCATTTGTCACATTCTGACAATCAGCGTAAATCTACACTTCATGTTATTCTCCATTTATACTGATTAGATGATCAAGGTTAGAGACCTGTTCTGTTCAGTGAAAATATTTTTCTTTACTACTGTTCTTAAGTGCCACTTACAAGAGGGGCTAAAAAAATCGCTAAACTCCGGTATATATAATGCCAAACTCTTCACAACTTCTCCTTTTTCCACGACTTTTAAATCTCTAACTCAGTGATAGGATCAAGAATATGAGTAGAGGGAGAACAAGAGAGGAAATGGACTTGTGATTCTGACTCAACTGATCATGTAATTTACAGCAACTCTTCGATCTTTTTTATCCTGGGCTTCCATTAACACAGTAAGTTGCAAATACATCTGTGAAATTTTATGAATTAATTGCTATGCTGTTAACATTCTGATAATTTATTGTTTTATACTGCAAAGCAGGAACATATAAGAGATGGTTATAAAAGAGAAAATGGCTATAAAGGTTTTCGTCTTTCTCTAGAATGCTAAAATTTTATGATATGATTTTCAGTTCTTTTTTATTGATGCCATATAATATCATTACTCACTGTGCATACTTAAGCATCAACAAATATACTGGACTGTGTGGTCAAGTTTCAAATATATACATTTCAGTTGTTGTAGAGAGTCTGAATACTAATATAAAAAAAAATCCCTTCAGAATTTCTCAATATTTGAGTTTTTACCATAATCAAGATTATTATGTATGATGTCTCCAAATTACATATGACCTCATTAAGTACATATGTCTTTTTGTATACTATAACTGGACCATACAAAAAAGTATCTTTTATCATTAAAAACATAAACAAAAACATTTCTCTGCACATGCACAGACAAAGGGACTTGTAAGTATGTTATTACTACAAATGACTATTGAATATTTTTAAAATTCATCTAAACTCTGACACTTTCATCAAGATAATATAGAATATTTGATATCCCCATTTCTCCAGATTTTATGTACATGATCTGATCAGTATAATGAAAAATGGAAAATGCAGTGAAATTTTAAGAGAAAATTCCCACAGACCACACTGCAATAGAAAAGTGAAGGACATAAGATAGCTTTGTATAAACCAGGAAATCTGTATTGTTGTCTTTTATGCATAACGAATAGTGGTGTTTAATTTTTCCAATGACTATCAATAATCAACCTAACAATTCATTATACACATAACAAATGTAATTAATTTGGTTCCTCCCATCCAACAAAATATATTATACCTAGAAGAAAGGCTTTGGTTTGAACTAATATTTTGCTTATGTTTGTGGATATCACCTTCATCCATTTGACTGTGAAAAGACCATTTGGATAATTGAATAGATAGCATTGTGGACAGACTAGACTAAGAATCGCATATCTTTGGTATTGCTGCTAGTAACTATGCGGCATCCAGTGATATGTTGTTTTTGCTGAAAAAGTTGCTGAAAAAATTATTAAGTTCCTCTTACTCTAGTAAGTTTAGAAAAGTTTAGAAGACAAAAGAACAGTGGGAATGGCTGATGTAATAATTTCCACATATTAAATTCAGAAGAAATATTAACCACTGCCATATATATAGTCAAAGTTGTGGCAAAATTATAAGAAGTTGGCCACATTATAAAAAAATAAGTAGGTAAATACTTCAAATATAGCATTTTTTTCTGTAATCATTCTATTTAGAATCTGTAAGCTTTCCTCAATGACACCTAGATTTAACTTTCAAAAATGGGCTACGTATGAATTTGTGAACAGATAGAATGATAAACTATTTTACTTTAGAAAGTAATAGAAGTATCACCATCTTTTTTCTGTCCTAGCAGTTCAGCAACCCTTGACTTTTTAACTATACAAAACAAAATACACTAGAGTTGCCTATTTCTCATCTAAGGAAAGTATTCTCTATTTAGATGGCTACATTTGCAGGATATAGCCACCATTGAACTCTCACAGATCATGGTATTTCCTTTCTCCGTTGACTTTCTATCCTTAAGTGAGTGGTGTATTTTCTATAATCTAATAGAAAATAATAAGGTATTGGGAATTTTATCTAATGTAATAAAGCCACTGTGACACTCCCATCTGCTGATTTTAACATTTTTCTCAGTACTGTTACAGTCTTTTTCACTTAGTGAAAATATTCATTTGGAACTGACAAGACACTTGTGCTCCTGGGATTATCCATGACTCAAGGAATTGATTGTTTTTATAGACTTGGTTCTAAGGAAGTATAATTTGTCTAATATATTGTGTCCAAGATTTTGTGCTAACTGAATTTTTAATGTACGGATAGAAAACTACTTTAGGACAGTTGAAAAAAACTACTTGAGGAAAAACTAGTTGAAGAAATTGGATATGGAGCTGTGTTAAGTTTCGGGAACATGTAGCAAGTGCATTTTTTGATGTGATTCCAGGAAATAATTCCAACAGAGGCCCAGTTTGCCTTTATGAGTAGGACAAAGGAAAAACTTGGCAAAATAATGTTCCGGGGAAAGAGCTAACTAAATAAATCCTCATGTGAAAGACCTAACAAAGTGGACATGAGTTGAAGGCAACTTTCCAAGCTATATAAAGAAACAGATTACTAGTTAAGAAAGCAAAGAAAAAGTCGTGTCATAGCAGTGATGCAAAGCAATGAAGAGGCATAGTTTTTTTTTTATCAGAAACATCCAATTAAAAGTGAAAATCTTAGAAGCATAATCCAGACAATAATAGTAACTTTGGATTTGTCACATGTTGTTTATAATGAAAACTAGAAGGCACTCCAAAATCAGGAATTAAGTTGCCAATTATACAGCAAAAGCAACATATTTTGCCAGACTTAACAGAGTCAGATGCTAATAAAATATTTCCCGCTCTTTAATTTTGCTAGTATATTGAAATAACATTTAAGAAAACAATTGCAAAATCAACATATCTTGCCAAAATTAAGAGAAACATTTTAAAATAATTCCTTTTATATTTAGATGATATATAGAGATATAGTAATATGCCAGAATTTAAAAAATGAAAAAAGCTATAAATAAATTTGATCTAAATATTTATAGCATAAGAAACTACTATGTACTATTGCATAATACTGCATTTAAATAAATGGTTAACTGAATTGTACCATAGTAGCAAATGCTGATAGTGGGAAGGTTCTGAAGGATATGAGACACTAAGTCAACATAGAAAACTATAAAAATTGTCAACTTTTAATTTTATGGTCTGGAGTGATAGCACAGTGAGTTGGGCATTTGCCTTGCACATGGCTGACTCTGTTGACTGGTGTTGAGAGTTGCTGAGAGCCCAGCAAGCTACTGAGAGTATCTCGCCTACACGGGAAAGCATGGCAAACTACCGTGACATATTCGATATGCCAGAGTAACAAGTCTCACAATGTTACTGGGCCCGCTAGAGCAAATCAATGAACAACAGGAGTAGAGGGACAGTGACAGTGACAGTTTAATTTTATAGCTTAGCACATCAAGTAGGGCATTTGCCTTGCATGTTGCCAACCTAGTTTAATTCCTCCTTCCCTCTCAGAGAGTATGGAGAGCTACTGAGAGTATCTCGCCCACAGAGCAGAGCCTAGCAAGCTCCCCGTGGTGAATTCAATAGGCCAAAAACAGTAACAACAAGTCTCACAATGGAGATGCTACTGATGCCAGTTCAAGCAAATCAATGAACAAGGGGAGGACAGTACTACAGTGCTATTCTTTTTTTTTTTTGTGGCTAGTTGATTTATTTTTATTTTTTATTTATTTTTTTATTTTTTATTTTTTTTATTAGTGAGACATCATGAGGTACAGTTGTAGACTTACAAATTTTTGTGCTTGACTTTCAATTATACAATGATCAAATACCCATCCCTCCACCAGTGCCCATTTCCCACCACCACAGATCCCAATATCCCTCCCACCCCCCATACCCCCATCCCACCCTGCCTCTGTGGCAGGGCATTCCCTTTTGTTCTCTCTCTCTTAGACATCTGCAATCATTTGTTCATTACAGTGCTATTCATATAATTCATTTAATATGGTTATAATAACATTAAGGCTTATAACATGTATGTACAGAGTTCTTAACATCAACACAAACAAAGTTCCCATGTCAAAAACCTTATGACACCTCTGGTATGATGCTCATTCCCTCTCCACCTCAAAACCCATTGGGTTAATGTCACTGTAGTCAAAGGCTTCTAATTGTTAGATAATATCTATTCACTTGTGCTTTTTATTTCTCTCAAATGACTGAAGCAATATTTAGAATTTAAGGCTGAATTTTTTTTCCTTTTTTGGTCACACCTGGTGAAGCACAGGGGTTACTCCTGGTTTTGCACTCAGGAATCACTCCTGGCGCTGCTTGTGGGACCATATGGGATGCTGGGAATCGAACCTGTGTTAGCTGCATGCAAGGTAAACACCTTACCCGCTGTGCTATCGCTCCAGCGCCGAAAATATTTTTAATATGAGATGTTTTAGTTTTTGAACATTATAAAAAGAGCATTAAAATGGTTTACATTATCCTTTATTATTTTGCTTAAATTAATTTAGGCACCATGATTTGAAATAATGATAAGGCCCCGTGCCTACAAAGTTCCAGCATCTCATACTCCTCCTGAGTATTTGTTTCTATTCTGCATTGTCTCAGTCCCAGCCCCCTTCCAACCCTAATACCACTGTAATAATAAGTTTACTTAATGAGACCAGTTGGCATGTTTGTTTCCTTTGACCATTTGGTGATTGTATACTATTTTCTTACATCTCACATGTAAGAGAGATAGTTTTGTCTGTCCCTTTATTTCTAACTGACTTCCCTGAGCACAATATGTCTAGATTCATCTAAGTAGTAGCAAATTTCATGATTAGAAATATATATATTAAAATAAAATCCCTTTGTTTATATATGTCATTCTTTTTCCACCCAGTTATCTCTGCTTGAAACCAGATTGTTTTCAGATCTTGGCTATTGTAAATAGTGCCGAAATAAACATAAAAACACAAATATTCATTTAAAATAGGGGACAGTAGAGTCAATGCCAAGTAAATTTTCTGGGTTCCATGCAGCTTAATTTAGGTTGTTTGATAAGTCTTCAGATTATTTTCTATAACAGTTAAACTAATCAACATTCACCCCAGAAGAGGATGAGATCCCTACTCACTCTACTCAGGCGTCATTACAATTAGAGAACACTATACCGAGTTCAGCATTGAACAGAACTGAACAGCAGAATGTTCCAAGTAAGTATTATTTATGCCAATAAAGAATTGACAGACATAACAGATGAGAGAAGAACAGATAGACATTGGCATGAGGAACACTTGGGTATTACAGAAGTTTTCTTGGCTGTGTTTTATTGACTCTGAAGTATATGTGTGACCTACCTTTCTAATTCATCTTTTTATATATTCAATTTTGATTGAAATTTTCTTTATAATTTTCAAATGTCAAAGATAGAATTTTCATCAAATTAAATGAATTTAGAAGTGGTCAACCGTGTTTCTGAATATGAGAGGTCACTCATGTGGGTTCAGGAAAGTGACCAGCATGGCCACTTTATGCAAAGGGACATTTATTTTATATCGACATGAATTTGTTGGACGTCAACAAGCTACTTGGTATTCCTTCAAAATTTAAACATATTGAAAAATGCGTTGTGGTAAGAGGCAAATGTCAGAGACATTATCCGTCAGGATATTGATAAATCATGGAATATTTCAGGACAAAACCTTGGAGAGAAAATCGAAGATTTCTATTAATACAAACTTAACCTTTTATAAAGTTTATTATTTTTATAAACACACAGTAAAATAAATTCCATATGTCTTTATATATTTTGATACTGCTAGACCATATTATTTTATTTTTTATGGGACTAAATATAAAGGATTAAGATTCTCAAATTATGTAGGTTAAAGGAAAACAGTAAACTCAACACATTTTGTGAATAAACGAAGCTTTATTTGAATATATTTGGTTAGGGGTTGCATAGATAACAGAAAATGTGGCATAAGTTCTAAATTAGAATTTGTGAGAGAACTCAACCATATAGAATAAAGGCTAATGTTTCCTAACTTACATGTGCAATAAAATTACTGGGTTGTGAATCTCAACAACTGGAAAGAAGAGCATGTCCTGGCAGCAAAATGAATTGTCTAACATTTTTGAAAATGAATACATGCTTTTTAAATTTTCTCCTGATTAGCAGTATTGTATTAAGCAGGAAGTTGTCACAGAGTAACGAGGCTGCAGTGCAAACAGATGGCCCAGCTTCTTGTAGCACAGGCATCTGAAGCCATGTTTGGCAATAGATCAGCATTTTCTTATGATTAATTTCTCAATAACTTCTGAGCTACAAATTTTCCCACCTGGCAGTAAAATGCGCTTTGTGTTTCATCCCAAATATTTAGATTATATTAACCAGATGATCATGGATAATAGCCAACATTCCATTGATACAATAACAATATTAATTGTAATGTCATTATGGAATTTCTTTAATTTGATAATACCATTAATATTATCTCTGCATTATAAACATTAAAATAAAATATTATGTCTGCATTTTAAAATTAATACATACATTCATTGAAAGTATATCAAGGTTTTAGGAAGTATTTAATATATATTTTTATATAATAATTGATCCAGAGATACCAAAAATATTTTTTTAATATCATTGGATTAATACACTTTAACTCATAGTTAAAAGTAAATTATTTGATTGCAAAATAATCATAAGCAATTTTTTCATAGATCTTATTATCTAAAGAAAAAAGTTCAATCTATACATATATTTATCTATTTATTAAAAAATTAATTCAAAAATTTTAGTCTCATTCTGAAAATTAGTCAAGTGTTTCAGTCTAAACAATATAAGAAAAAATAGAGAAAAAATAATTTATAAAATAGACATAAATAATCATTTATCTGCCACTTATTCTTGTAGAGAGATTTACCTAGTTAAAATAATCTTGGAAACATGATCGTGCTCTATTTTACCAAAGCTCAGAAATGAATTACATAATAAAAATGAATAAAATAAGAAAAATAATTGATTTTCTATTATCTTACAACATTAGCCATAGCTGATAGGATATGGGCATTATATAATGAGTTGAGAAAAGAATAGTAAGTAATATTTTTTGCTTAAGCTATTGTTTTATTAAAATGTCTATAATCTAAATACAATATATGCTGATTTTATTAATATTATAAATTATTCATTATTTTTATGCATTACGAAACCCAATATACCTTAATTTTACCTTCTTTCCTTCCTTCTCTCTCCCTCCCTTCCTTCCTTCCTTCCTTCCTTCCTTCCTTCTTCCTTCCTTCCTTCCTTCCTTCCTTCCTTTCTTATTCCTTCCTTCCTTCCTTCCTTCCTTCCTTCCTTCCTTCCTTCTTTCCTTCCTTCCTTATTCCTTCCTTCCTTCCTTCTTTCCTTCCTTCCTTCCTTCCTTCCTTCCTTCCTTCCTTCCTTCCTTCCTTCCTTCCTTCCTTCCTTTATTCTTTCCTTACTTCCTCTCTTCATTTCTTTTTCTCCTTTTCTCCCTTCCTCTTCCTCTCTTTCCCTCACCCCCATTTCTTTTCCTCTCTCTTGCTCTCTTTCTCTTTCTCTTTCTTTTTCCTTGTCTCCCTCCCTCCCTCTCTCCCTCTCTCCCTCCCTCCCTCCCTCCCTTCCTCCCTTCCTTCCTTCCTTCCTTCCTTCCTTCCTTCCTTCCTTCCTTCCTTCCTTCCTTCCATCCTTCCTTCCTGTTTCTTGGCCACACCCAGCTGTGCTTAGGGTTTATTCTTGGCTCTGGAATATTTCTGCTGGTTCTCAAGAGCCATATTGTTTGTCAAGGATTGTAGCCAGGTCAGCCTCAAAAATTCCATGTGCCATACCCACTATACTATCTCCCATGCCTGCTTCTGTCCTTTGCTTTTTTTTTACTTCAATTTTCAGTTTTATTTCAATGTGTTTTCAGTTATATTCTGATAAGATTTTTTAATTATAAACACAATTTTGCATGAACAATTAGAAGTGTGTATGTGTATATGTGTGTGTATGTGTTTGAGAAAAATGTAGCAGAATTCTTTTGGCTCTGCTCTCTGAAATCATTCCTAGTGGGCTCAGAGGACCATCTGGTGTACTGGGGATAGAACCTTGTAGGCTGAATGCAAGGTAAAGTCAGAACTGCTATATATATTTGATCCAGTCATGAACTGCTTAAAAGTAAAATGTTATAACAGAAAAAAAATACACCATGTCTATGAAGTAGATAATAAATATTTCTACTATTACAGTGATAGAAATTGAAATATAAACTGGTGATAACCTTCCAAGGCTCAAGAATGAGAAAACAGAAGACCATAAAGGTCAATATCCATCAAGGAAATTGCAGTGATAGTCAATAGATTCCTCCCAAACAAAACCCCTGACTAGATAGGGTTACTAGCAAGTACATCCACATATTTAAAGAAAACCTGTTCCCAATCTTTCCCATATTCTTCCAGAAATTTGAAGAAACTGGAACACTCACAGTTTGCATGATGTAATATTACTCTGCTACCAAAAATTTACAGAAACATCACTAAAAATAAAACTATAGACCAATATATAACTGATGACAATAAGTTTAAGACCCTTAATGAAATACTAGCAAATCAAATCCACCAAGGCATTAAAATGTAATAGTCATTACCAACTAGGATTCATTCCATGGTTGCAATGATTAATTAATAAATGTAAGACAATCAATGTATCACACCTATCAATACAAGGAAAAATAAAAACCAGATGCCCATATCAGTAGATGCAGACAAAACATTTGACAAGATGCAATGCCCATCCATTAAAAAAAAAGCTCAATTGAAAAGACATTTTGAAAGGCATAGACAAATTTCTGTTGAAATATATAAATGGAACAATAAAAATCCCCTCAAATAATGAATATAGTTCTAGGAAAAAATAGAAGAGGATTTCCCGCCCCCAACTTCAAATTATTCTATGTAGTTATAGCAGTCAAAACAGAGTAGCACTGTAATAACGATAGACTCTTAAATCAATGGAATAAAATTGAGAGCTTAGAGATAAATCCCACGTATATGGACAATTGATCTTTGACATAAGAAAAGAGAATATGAAGTGGAGTAAGTAAAAACATCGTCAACTAGTGATGCTGGGAAACCACTATCTCCACTAAGAAAAAAAACTTAAAAAATTTTAAAAAGTTCTTAAATTTGTTGTATCTGCGACACATTTTCTTCCAAAGGTATAAAAGATTACTTTTGAAAGTCCTGTTTCGAATGGCCAAAGAAATGGACAAAACATTAAGTTTCTTGCTTTTCAAAACAGAAATTATTGGTTCAAACCTTGTCACCACGTACACGATCCAGGATGCCAAAAGGGGTCATTCCTAAGCACAGAAGTAGCACTACTGGGTATTGGGTGTTGTCCAAAACTCTCTCTCTTCTCTCTCTCTCTCTCTCTCTCTCTCTCTCTCTCTCTCTCTCTCTCTCTGTCCCCTTGTTAAAAGTTAGCTTGTAACAAATACCAGATAGTGGGGTTTTATTATGATGGAAACTTAACTTGCAAACCAAATCCACCAAGGCATTAAAATGTAATAGTCATTACATCTCATAGAATTCAGCTATGGCTATGGACTTATGAATTATTTTTGCTGGAGATGTGTGAATTCTTTTCTTATGAATTATACTCAAATTAATATATTGTGATGGTTGCAGAGTACTATGGATTTAATTTTTTAAATGGGAAATAACGTGGAAGAAGAAAAGGAGCTTTAATATAATTGTGAGGAAAGCATGAAATTTGAATGGTCAAATACATATTTTGCTATAATTCAATTCTTTAAATTCTACAGTTTAGTTGTTTATTTTTGTTGATGATTCATACTTTAACCAAGACTTAATACTATTTCTCTTGACAGTGAAATTAACACAAATTGAAGACTTAAACTGTTATTAGTGTAAATATTTTATTTTCTCCATTGAACTCAACACAGAAAATACAATTATTATTATCTGGGGAATTACTTAGTAATTAAACAAAAGTGGCTTTATATTGGTAATTTCTATAATAAATAGTAAATGCTTGAATACATTTAATTGAAAATTGTAGTGATAATAAGAGGTGCATTTCACATCTTGAAGATAATAATAGTTGTTTTCCTTCCTACAATACAATATAGAAAGATTCATTATTAAAGTATTTTTTTCTTTCATACAACATTTATTCCGTGAAATACTTAATATGCAACTGGCTTGATTTTATTTCTTTAAAAAACGTTTGTAGTCTGGAAAAAGTACAGCAGATAAGTCTGGGAATTATCTGCTGTACTTTTGACTTTGATTCATTCAGTACTAAATATGCTCCACTAAATTCAGTCAGGAGTGATCACTAAGCACAAATCTAGAAGTAAATGCTGCCTACCTACGAGATGGTCAGACGTCTACGTCAAGACCCTGAACAAACGGTTTGAGGCTCTTCATGTCCCTGTAGTGAGCAGACACCATTGGGCTACACTGCATGTGACAGGGACAAATGGAGACGTTACTGGCGCCCGCTCAAGCAAATCAATGAGTAAGGGGACATCAAGTGATCAAGTGATCAAGTGACTTTCCTCTTTGGTTTTTCTGCGTGACTTATATGGGGCTCCTTATTTTGATTCAGGGCATGTTTTCTTTCTTTTTTTAAAATTTATTTAATGAATCACCATGAGAAAAGTTACAAAGCTTTCAGGTTTAAGTCTTGGTTATACAATGATCAAACACTCATCCCTTCACCAGTGCACATTCTTCAACACAAAGAACATCAATATAACCCCCTTCCGACCCCTCCTGATGCCTGTGAGGCAGATGATTTCTACTTAACTATATCTCTACTTTGATTGCATTCATTATTTCAACAAAAGATGCATCGTTACTATTTGTAATTTCCTCCCAACTATCAGAACTGCTAAAAAGGCATCGTGAAATAATTTGTTTTCTCATTGTCACTGTCACTGTCCTCCCATTGTTCATTGATTTGCTCAAGCAGGCCCAGTAACATCTCCACCATGAAACTTTGTTGTTACTGTGTTTGGCATATCGAATACGTCACGGGGAGCTTGCCAGGCTTTGCCGTGTGGAGTAGATAAGATACTCTCGGTAGCTTGCCGGGCTCTCCGAGAGGGGCGGAGGAATCGAACTCAGGTCGGCCATGGTGGCCGCTTCCAAGGCAAATCTGGTTATTCAGATCATATGATGTTACGCGGCTGCTACTGTGAATGCATGATTTTGGATTTCTGATATTTTGCTAATTAAGTCTGGAGGGATTTCTGCCAAATGCAGGATAGTTATGAGATTGGTTTGTGTGTCTCTAGGGCCATGGCCGTGCCAGAGAACCGCTCATGGGGGAAACTCATGGCCTTGGTAGGGCGTGAAGGATGTGCCAGTTTTCGCCCCCATCCCATGAGGTTGTAGTTGCCCTATCACTGCCGGCTCCTCTCATACCTGGTTTTCCAATAAGCTCTGAGGTGGCAGCCACCATGCTGCGTGGGGGGTGGGGGAGTGGGGGTAGCGGAAGAGACACACATGGATCTAATTCAGAACTCAGCAGCTTGCAGTAGAAATGTGAATGGACTATGCTTAAACTACGGCACTGTGCCACCCCCGCCCCCCAGCCGCCAGGAGGGAAAAGATGCCTGTCTCTTCTGCCTCCCCCCTGCCCACGGGAGCACAGTGGCACCGCCTCAGAGCTTATTGGACAGCCAGGTATGAGCTGGCGGTGACAGGGCAACTGAAGCCTCATGGGATGGGGCTGGAACCAGCACGTCCTTCATGCCCTACCGAGGCCAAGAGTTGCCCCTGACGAGTGGCTCTCCTGCATGGCCATTACCCCAGAGGCATACGAACCTAATTCAGAACTCAGCAGCTTGCGGTAGAAAAGTGAATGGACTATGCATTAAACTATAGTGCCATGCCACCGCCCCCCCCCCCCCCCCCAGGGAAACAGTGTCTGTCTCTTCTGTCTCCCCTCCACCCCCCCAGCATCACGGTGGCTGCCGCCTCAGGGGACGTTTTCTTAACCTGAATTTACTGCGAATTTCAGATTGGGGTTCATCTATTCTTGCATTCACCGTTATTTTTGTGAGTTTAGGGATTATGTTGATTGGACTATGGGCTAATGAACTATGGGCCTAGTGTGGATTGGTAGCCAGGCTGTCCTCTGGAGAGTTTGATAAGGAAAGCCAAGATGTGATTCAATGCATTATAGAAGTGATTAACTGGCAGCTGCTTGAGTGACAGCTCCTTAGGAAACCAGCCACCACCCACACCACAACATTGTAGCCCAATGGTGAGGGAAGGGTCACAAGTTGGTGCTGAGCCTGAAGTCACAGCTCAAGTATCATTGCTGGTTTCCAGTTTCTGAAAACACAGGAGTTTTACTCACTGACCTAGATGCTTATCTGAATACTTGCAGTTTCAGAGGAGTCTGTTTGGGTTGGCTGCTGCCTCTAGCCGTGCTGCTGCTACTAAATGCATTAAACAATAATTACCGGTACAATTGACATAGAGATCGGCATTTTTAAAAGAGTTAATAATCACTGATGATTCTAAATTTTCTTCCCTTGTTTTCTTTACCAGAATAAATATAAATTGGAATGATTATTAAATAAATTATATAAAAAGAATGTTTTTAGTTTAGAAATAAAATCATTAGATTGATGGGCTGGAGTGATAGCACAGCAAGTAGGGTGTTTGCCTTGCACGTGGCCAACCCGGCTTTGATCCCCGGCATCCCATATGGTCCCCCAAACACCACCAGGAATAATTCCTGAGTGCAGAGCCAGGAATAACCCCTGAGCATTACTGGGTGTGACCCAAAAAAGTAAAAAAATGAAAAAACAAAAAAAAAGAAAAAATCATTAGATTGAAAACTCAGTGCATATTTACAAAGTATTACATACACAGAGCTCCGCCTGAGAATATTTATGGAATTTAAAACCAGGACACTAAAATCAATAATCAGAATCATTGTCATTATTGAAGAAAAGGGAAAAATAAGAGGAGGGTCTGGAGTAATAGTACAGTGGGTAAGGTACTGCCTTGCACATGGCTGATCTAGTTGTGATCCCTGGAAGCCTGGATGGTCCCCTGAGCACAAGTAGTGATTCCTCAGTATAGAGACAGGAGTATCCTCAGAGCTTTGCCAGACATGGCCTCAAAACAAAAACCAAATCAAAAGTAAATATAAGAGAAGGTGATGATGAGACAGTTGTGAATAGCCAAGTTTTCAGATATTTATAGAGAAACAAAGCTAAAAATATCTGCAAAGCGACAAGTCTCTTAGTGAGCAGAAATGTAGAAGAGTAAGTTGCACTGGTTTCCTAACCCAGGTTAGGAAAACAGTGTTCAAGAAGGAAAAATAGTTGAATGCTTAATGTTCTGCTCATAGATGAAGGGGGATGATATATAAATTACCCTTAAATTATATTATAAATTTTCCTTAAATTACATTATGAAAAGGACAATATAAAAATATGAATATATAAGTTGACGAATTCAAGATCGTTTTTGACAAATGCGAGATTGAGTGATGTGTGAAAATCTATTGAGTGAAATTAAAGAAAATAGGTGAAATAAGAAACATGAATGTAGAAAAAGAAAAATAGGAAGGCATAAATATAGAAAGAAGTGAAATAAAGTTGCTCTTCATCATCAGATTTATAATTCTTTTTTTTTTTATTTTTCATACTTTTAATTTTTTTTTTTTATTTCTTTATTGAATCACCGTGGGAAAGGTTACAAAGCTTTCAGGTTTAGGTCTCAGTCATGCAAATATCAAACACATTTCCCTTTACCAAAACTTATTTTTTACCATGAAAAACCCCAATAAAACCCCACCCCCCACCCCTCCCAGTCCCTGTGGGGCAGATGAATTCTAGTTAACACTCTATCTGCTTTGATTAGAGTCATTGTTTCAATAAAAGATTCACCACTATTATTTAGAGTTTACCCCCCCCCCCAAATCAGACATGCTGAAAAAGCATTGTGAAGTGATTTGCTTTCTACAGCTGGGTTCAAGAATTAAATGTTGGTTTTGGATTTCCGCTATTTTACTTATTGAACCTGGAAGTATTTCTACTGAAAGTCAGATAGTTAAGAAATTGGTTTCTGTGCACTGGAGACGTGGCCGTGCTGGAGAGTCGCTAGTGGGGGGCAACTGGTGGCCTCGGTAGGGCGTGAAGGACGGACCGGAACGCCCCCCTTCCCATGAGGTTTTAGTCGCCCCCACTACCCCTGCTCATACCTGCTGTCCACAAGGCTCCCATGCGGCCACCATCTTTCTTTCCAGAGAGGAGAAGGCGACTGGGGCAACACCCTTTCCCCTCTGGACAGACCTGATGGCCTGGATTAACGCATAGTCCATTCACTTTTCTGCTCCAAGCTGTCGGGTTCTGCATTAAGTCCTTGTGCTTCTGGGGCCGTGGCCGTGCTGTAGAGCCGCTCGCGGGGGGCAACTGGTGACCTCGGTAGGGCGTGAAGGACGGACCGGAATGCCCCCCTTCCCATGAGGTTTTAGTCGCCCCCACATCCCCGGCTCATACCTGCTGTCCACAAGGCTCCCATGTGGCCGCCATCTTTCTTTCCAGAGGGAGGAGGGCGGAAGGGACCAACACCCTTTCCCCTCTGGGCAGACATGATGGCCTGGATTAACGCATAGTACTTTCACTTTTCTGCTCCAAGCTGCTGGGTTCTGCATTAAGTCCTTGTGCTTCTGGGGCTGTGGCCGTGCTGGAGAGCCACTCATAGGGGGGCAACTGGTGACCTCGGTAGGGCATGAAGGGCGGACCGAAACACCCCTCTTCCCATGAGGTTTTAGTCGCCCCCACACCCCCGGCTCATACCTGCTGTCCACAAGGCTCCCATGCGGCCGCCATCTTTCTTTCCAGAGAGGAGAAGGCGACTGGGGCAACACCCTTTCCCCTCCGGACAGACCTGATGGCCTGGATCAACGCATAGTCCGTTCACTTTTCTGCTCCAAGCTGCCGGGTTCTGCATTAAGTCCTTGTGCTTATGGGGCTGTGGCCATGCTGGAGAGCTGCTCGCGGGGGGCAACTGGTGACCTCAGTAGGACGTGAAGGACGGACCGGAACGTCCCCCTTCCCATGAGTTTTTAGTCGCCCCCACTCCCCCGGCTCATGCCTGCTGTCCACAAGGCTCCCATGTGGCCACCATCTTTCTTTCCAGAGAGGAGAGGGCGAATGGGGCAACACCCTTTCCTCTCCGGACAGACCTGATGGCCTGGATCAACGCATAGTCCGTTCACTTTTCTGCTCCAAGCTGTTGGGTTCTGCATTAAGTCCTTGTGTTTCTGGGGCTGTGTCCGTGCTGGAGTGCCGCTCGTGGGGGGCAACTGGTGAACTCAGTAGGACGTGAAGGATGGACCGGAACGTCCCCCTTCCCATGAGGTTTTAGTCGCCCCCACTCCCCCAGCTCATACCAGCTGTCCACAGGGCTCCCATGCAGCCGCCATCTTTCTTTCCAGAGAAGAGAGGGCGAATGGGGCAACACCCTTTCCCCTCTGACAGACTTGATGGCCTGGATTAACGCATAGTCCGTTCACTTTTCTGCTCCAAGCTGCCGGGTTCTGCATTAAGTCCTTGTGCTTCTGGGGCTGTGGCCGTGCTGGAGAACCGCTCGTGGGGGGCAACTGGTGACCTCGGTAGGGCGTGAAGGACAGACCGGAACGCCCCCCTTCCCATGAGGTTTTAGTTGCCCCCACAGCCCCGGCTCATACCTGCTGCCCACAAGGCTCCCATGTGGCCGCCATCTTTCTTTCCAGAGGGAGGAGGGTGGAAGGGACCAACACCCTTTCCCCTCCGGGCAGCCATGATGGCCTGGATTAACGCATAGTCCATTCACTTTTCTGCTCCAAGCTGCTGGGTTCTGCATTAAGTCCTTGTGCTTCTGGGGCTGTGGCCGTGCTGGAGAACCGCTCGTGGGGGGCAACTGGTGACCTCGGTAGGGCGTGAAGGACAGACCGGAACGCCCCCCTTCCCATGAGGTTTTAGTTGCCCCCACAGCCCCGGCTCATACCTGCTGCCCACAAGGCTCCCATGTGGCCGCCATCTTTCTTTCCAGAGGGAGGAGGGTGGAAGGGACCAACACCCTTTCCCCTCCGGGCAGCCATGATGGCCTGGATTAACGCATAGTCCATTCACTTTTCTGCTCCAAGCTGCTGGGTTCTGCATTAAGTCCTTGTGCTTCTGGGGCCGTGGCCGTGCTGGAGAACCGCTCGCGGGGGGCAACTGGTGACCTCGGTAGGGTGTGAAGGACGGACCGGAACGCCCCCCTTCCCATGAGGTTTTAGTCGCCCCCACACCCCCGGTTCATACCTGCTGTCCACAAGGCTCCCATGCGGCTGCCATCCTTCTTTCCAGAGAAGAGAGGGCGAATGGGGCAACCCCCTTTCCCCTCTGGCAGACTTGATGGCCTGGATTAACGCATAGTCCTTTCACTTTTCTGCTCCAAGCTGCTGGGATCTGCATTAAGTCCTTGTGCTTCTGGGGCTGTGGCCGTGCTGGAGATCCGCTCGTGGGGGGCAACTGGTGACCTCGGTAGGGTGTGAAGGACGGACCGGAACGCCCCCCTTCCCATGAGGTTTTAGTCGCCCCCACTCCCCCGGCTCATGCCTGCTGTCCACAAGGCTCCCATGTGGCCGCCATCTTTCTTTCCAGAGAGGAGAGGGCGAATGGGGCAACACCCTTTCCCCTCTGGACAGTCATGATGGCCTGGATTAACGCATAGCCCATTCACTTTTCTGCTCCAAGCTGCTGGGTTCTGCATTAAGTCCTTGTGTTTCTGGGGCTGTGGCCGTGCTCCAAACTTAACTATGATTTTCAGAGAGAAACGTTGGGTGGTTTACTTTGTATAAATGGATCACTTTGTATGTAGAGATGTCGCGCGGCCGCGCAAGTGGCCGCGCGGTTTTGAGGAAAAGTCCTAGTTCCTGCATACTCGAGCTGTGGTTGTAGAGGCTTCTGGTCACCGGGGTTCCATCTGGGGGAGGCAGGATGTGAAACCTACCCCATCTGGGGCTTCCCGATGATCTCGGCTCTTTTGGGAACCTGTTTTTTTTTTTTCCTTCGGGATCTGCGGGTCCCGCCCTCCATGTTGTCCTTCTCTTTGGCTGAATGCTGTAAATATGGCGCTGGGGGGCGGGCTGTGGGTGTGACTTCCGGAATCAGAGGTTACCTGGGAGGTGTAGTCCCGGGAGATTTGAGGAAAAGTCCTAGTTCCTGCATACTCGAGCTGTGGTTGTAGAGGCTTCTGGTCACCGGGGTTCCATCTGGGGGAGGCAGGATGCGAAACCTACCCCATCTGGGCTTCCCGATGATCTTGGCTCTTTTGGGAACCTGTTTTTTTTTTTTCCTTCGGGATCTGCGGGTCCCGCCCTCCATGTTGTCCTTCTCTTTGGCTGAATCAGATTTATAATTCTAAATGCAGTCTTGCTCTGTACTATCTTTTTAAATTTTTTTCACCACCATTTGACTTCATTTTCTACTCCCAAGTTGAGAAATGATCTTCCTTGAGGTAATGATTGCATTATTTTTAGTCCCTTGGCACTAATTTTCAAAACGTTTCACATTTATTAATATCCTAGGCAAACAATAAGGGTAAATCTCTCCCTAAAAGTACAAATATACAACTGGTAAAGATTTTACTCCCATCGGCATATTCAGAGAGCATTTTTACTCAAAATAGGATAGTAAGAATCAAGATTCTTACAAGAGAAGGTGGGACAGACCTATATAAAGGCCTACGTTGAAGTTTAGAGACTTTCAGTTCAAGGTCTGCCATCTGTGACACAGAATTTTTATCATCACATATCCACTTTCTATAGGCTGCTGAGCACAAGAGTAATCTGCAATGCAGAATACAATTTATTTACAATATGGTTTAGAACTTTAGATTTTTTTCTTAGTCTCATAATACTTGCTTTATGTTCTTGCTTTTGTGCTCAAAGTATTTAAAATTTATTACAAATATTAATTAAAATTTTATAGCTATAATTTGTTTAATTTCAGACCTTTAGTGGTAAATATACTTTTTTTGCTGTTTAAGATAAACATTTTTGGATTTTCAAATATTACTAAAATATCAAATGCATGCATGTATATACACATATGTATACATATATGTGCATAGGATATAAATACATATACATATACATAGAGAGAGAATGAGAGAGAGACTCTAAAATAAAGATAGGGTAATAGGGGATGGAGAAATGAATCTTATGGTTTAATTAAGGTCTTCATGACCAAATTGACCCATGCTTTTGACTTCTAAAAATTGTTCTGTAGCTAAAGTGACAAGTTTAAAATGTGGTACTAATTAAGTTCTATTAATTGCATTTTACCATGACCAAAAAGCCAATTATCATCCACCAATGTCCTTTAGTTACTTTTAGTACACATCCTTTTTACGCCTTCTTCCCTCTCCCCCAATTTGGTTATCTCAATTTTCAATTCAAGTTAATATTTTGTTATTGTCCATTAGTGTTTCATTTTTCTGTATATCACAGATGAATAAGAGCTGGCATTTGCCTAAAATCTTACGCCTCAGTTTCATCCATGTTGCAGTTAATGGCAAAATTTCACTTTTTTCTTACAAATGCATAATCTTTCATTGTGTTAATATTCCACATTTCATTATTTTCCTTTTGACATGTCAGTTGCTTCCCTATCCTCGCTATTGTATTGTGCTGTGTGATCACTGTAGACATTTTTTTACGAATTCTAATTAATGCTTTGCGCCCTTGAGATAGATTCCAAGAAGTAGGATCACTGGAACTTTCTTTTCTTAATTTTATAAAAAGCCATTATAATGTTCTTATAGAGTATAAATCAGACAATATCCATACAAACAATAAAATAAAGGTCTTTTTTTAACCATATCCCTTCAAACACCATTTACTTTCATTTTTTTCTTAACAATTGCAATTCCCAATGATATGAGATTATACATCATTGTCATTTTGATTTTAATTTCCATAAGAGGTAAAATGAATGCTTTTAGGAATGCCTATTGGCTGTCTGAAAATCCTTTTAGGACAAATGCCTGTCTTCCAATTTTATCTTGAGATTGTGAATTCTTCATTGCTGACCATCACGGTCAACAGTAAAACTTAAAATCTTTCCTTTGAGATAAGGTATAAAGAAAGTATGTTCAATTTCTTGACAATGATTAAATATTTCCATGGAAGTTCTGGCAATAGCAACAAGGGAAGAAAAATAAATCAAGGGACACAAACTGTGTAATTTAACTATACAATAAATTAAATTACCACTATTTGCAGTTCACATGATTTTATAGAGAAAGGACCCAAAACCTCTACTAAAAACTCTTAGGATCAATAAACCAAAAAAATGAAGCAATGGCCTACGAAATCAATTTACAAAAATGTGTTGCTTCGTATATGCAAATATGGAATAAGAAGAGAATGAAATATAAAATATGATTCCATTCAAACTAGTGCTGAAAATATCCAATACCTAGGAACTAACAAGTGATGTGAAAGACATTTAAAACCAATAAGTCACTATTGAAAGAAAGAGAACACCAGGAAATGGAGAAACATTCCATGTTCAATTACTCGAAAAACTTAACATAGTTAAAATGAGCATCCTACCAAAACAGATTCATATAGATTGAATGCACTTTCCTATAAAATCCCCATCCAAGTTTTGATAGCATTTCTTGAAGACATAGATTTTCAGAAATTTGTTTGGAACCATAAAATTCCCTGAATAGATAGAGTTACCCTTAGTAAAAAGATGGAAGACATGGCATTTAGAGACTTTAAAATATAATACAAAGCTATAAAAATAGTGAAGTACAGTTAAATTGAGAACTGATGGTTTACCTCTGGGCTCTCAATTCTGTCAAATGGACAGTTCATCTGTAAAAAATGGAGTTTGGTATATAAAGTGCAGTAAGGGAGCATCTTCAACAAATTGTTTTGGGAAAACTGAATAGTCACATGCAGAAAATGAACATGGATCCATCTCACATCATACACAAAGTGAAATCAAGGTGCATTAAAAACTTTCAGGTTAGAAAATAAATAACCCATAAAATACATGAAGAAAATCAAAGGTAAATGTTTCCTGGACATGGACCTCAAATCTATCCTCCATCACTTGATTTCACTGGCAAAGTTAATTTAAAACAACTATTTAAAAAATAGGATTGCATCAAGTTAATATATAACAAAAGATATTCATATTAAAATATAAGAAACATGACTAAATGAGAAGTATAGAAGTGTAGCTTGTATCAGAAAACAGGAAATACCTAAGATATATAAAATACACCAAAAGTTCATTTTTTCAACTTTGATTTGTTTTTAACTTGATGAAATTACAGACAGAATCAACATATTTGGATTCAACAATCTTCACCTACTTCACTTCAGAATTATTATATCCATGTATTTTTGTTCATTGTTGTCTCTCTCACACAGACCACCCCCCAACACACACACACACACACACACACACACACACATACTCATAATCGTTTTGCTTCCACCGTAACCAGACAATTTAACTTTTCACATTTTGATTTTATCATATGCATGATACTATGACTCAATGCACCAAAGAGTCTGTGTTTTATCAATTATGCTTAGAAACTAAAGCCGTGAATGTGCCTTGATGTTAATTTAATTTTCCATGATAGGAAGTGTTATTATCTTTGTGAGCTTGCTTCAAGTGATCACAGCTTGCTTACATTGTTCAAAACCCCATTTAAACATGTTTTCTCAAAAGAGTAGTCACTTGTAACAAAAGCAGTGATAATGAAGAAAATTACTACAGATGATATTTCAAATATTTAATTTATGTGTATTTTAGTAGGAGCTGAAGAGTATATACAGCAGTTAAAGTTTATGCCTCTCATGCAGCTGATTTAAGTTTGAGATTTGGCTCTATGTGGTCCCACAAGGGCTAGACAGATAGCACAGCTGGTAGGGCGTTTGCCTTGCATGTGACCAACCCAGCCAACCAGGTTCGATTCCTCCCCCACTCTGAGAGAGCCCAGCAAGCTACCGAGAGTATCTGGCCTGCACAGCAAAGCCTGGCAAGCTACCTGTGGCATCCTATATGCCCAACACAGTAACTAGTGTCACAATGGAGATGTTACTGGGCCCACTCAAGCAAATCAATGAACAACAGAAGGACATTGACAATATCCCCACAAGATTTGCTCTGTACTGCTCATGGGGCAGATAAGCTGGTGGGATGTCCAATTAGTAACACATACCACATAGTTGGATCCTTGCAATAAGCCATGGGCCTGGTTGGATACGCACTGCAGAAATGAGTCCAAGTTCCCACTTAGCTTTTAAGGGAGCCCCACCTAGATAGAAATGCCAAGTAAATTGTAGGTCATTGCAATTCTATAACATTAAATTTATTATACTAATTACTTCCTTTATTTGTATTGAAGGCTAAATGAATTTTTTTTTGCATCTACCTTCTTATAATTCTGAGTGGTGGTAATTAACCTAAATTCTATTTCTATCTCCTCATGTTAAAGACCACATAGTCTGGAATGAAGGTTGAAAATCTTTATGCTATTTATTTAGACTTAAAACAGGAGAAAGCTTGAGTCAGAGAGATAATCCAAGTGTTAAGACACTTGTTCTGCACTCCATTGAGCCCAGTTTGATGCTCAGTACTGCATATGGTACCCAAGCACTTCCAAGAGAGATCGCTAAATAAACTCAGATGAGGCCCTCAAAACAAAGGACAAAACAATATAGCCACAAAAACCCTGAAAAACAAGAAAGAAAAACTCAGAGGGACTGACACATTTGTAAGAAATGCATTAAACTATATACTAGAAAATACATTTTGGAAAATAAAAATATAATTAAATTATAATTTAAGAAATAATATATATTTGCTTGATGCAACTCCTATATTAATTATTTATTTTTTGTCAAGGTCTATAGTTTTTCCCACCAACACTGAAAATGGAATTATTTCTTGTTTCTAAGACTTTGCTGACTTTCTTTTTAAGAGTTTATTCAAGAAATATTATCCAACTTTGATTATCATCCACCTTGTTTTCTCTTTGAGTGTGGAAGATAGAATTTTTTCCTAACATATATATCACTGTATCACAGTCCTTCCGTTGTTCATCAATTTGCTTTTATCACTCGACTCTTGTCCAGAGAGTATCTTTGGCACAGTGGTTCCTTTTCTATCCTAGCTACCCTCACACCACAATGACTTGTGGCAAGCTTCAATCATAGAACATTCCTCCTGGCCCTTGTTGCCACTGTCCGTGAGCTTTAGTCTCAAAGTATGTTTTGTTTCATATCCCACAAATGAATCAAATCATTCTATGTCTGTCCCTCTCCCTCTGAATCATTTCACTCACTGTGATACTAATAAATGATCAAGAAATATGAATGGAGCAAGGAAAGCCTCTTCAACAAGTGGTGCTGTGAAAACTGGGCAGCTGCATGCAAAAACAAACAAAAAAAACTGAAATCAGAACTCTATCTAACACCAGTCACAAAAGTAAAATCAAAATAGATTATTTTTATTTTGTGGAATATAAAAATATATTAATTGAATGGTATGTGTTTGAGATTTAAATGTGCTTTTAATTTTTTTTATTGAAAGCATTCTTGTCAGGTTCCTTGTAACATTAGTATCATATTTCCATAAAAAAAAAAGTGCAGATTTAAACTTTGAGTAGGCTGCTACTTAAAATATTCAAAATATTGATAAATATAAATATTTTGCATAGTATAACAAGAATAGCACTGTGGCACTGTCCTCCAATTATTCATCGATTTGCTCCAGCAGGCCCAGTAACATTGTGAGACTTGTTAGTATGTTTGGCATATTGAATACGTTACGGGTAGCTTGCAAGGCTTTGCCGTGCGGGTGCTATACCCTCGGTAGCTTGCTGGGCTCTCCAAGAGGGGCGGAGGAATGGAACTCGGGTCGGCCATGTTGGCTGCGTGGAAGGCAAATGCCCTACTTGCTGTGATATCGTTTCAGCCCATAACAAAAATACATACAACAATACTTTTATCTAAGAATTGCTGAAGAATTTTCCAAGGTACGGTTGGACAATGCCAGCTTATATTAAATTAAAGATTTATCTTCAGGGGAGAAATTTATATTACAACTATTCATGGTGGCACAATTTAAAAAGTGATCTGTTTTTAACTTTATTGAGAAAAATGCTCACATTTAATATGTATTGTTTATGTTTCACACAGAGAATCATACATGGTTAGAGTATTTGTGTCATTAAAAAACTGATACGTTGAAAACCTAATCCCCAAGGAGTGGTTACTAGGAAAAAAAATTAAAGGATATTAGGCTATGTTATTGAACCTTTCAGATAAAGATAAAAACAAAAGTCTTGAACCCAGACCAGGGGCCTCACTGACACCCAAACTAGAATGTTCTTTAAGATCAGTTTGCAAAACTTTGCATAGTAAATACCTGCTATTTTATCACACAAGAGACCAAACGAAGCAATACAATGGATAATATATTAAGCATAAATTAAATATTACTTAATTCAAGATAGTTTTACAGTCACTGGTGTTTCTTACAAATATTAGACATAGTGTCCATCGACAGTGAGTGTGGAAAAGTTGGACTACAGCTGAATCTCATGAAGACAATGTTTATGAGAAATGGACTCGTTCCTGATGTTTCATTCACACTCAATGGAACGAACATCTCTGAATGCAATATTTATGTGTACCTAGGTTGAGAACTCAACATGACGAATGACCTGGCACCTTAGTTTCACAAAAGGGAGAAGCTTGGAATGCCTTCAAGAGCTTCAAAGAAATAACTAAGAGGGCAAAGAACCTCCAGCTCCAGAGACATCTCTTCAATTCCACTGTTCTTCCTGCATTAAGATACACCTCAGAGACCTGGGCCCTATGAAAACAGGTTGAGAATGTTATTCAGATCTCCCAAAGAAGAATCGAAAGCGCTATGCTTGGAGTATCACACTTCACTCAAGTGAGAGAAAAAAATCTAGTCTTCTGACCTCCATCTACGATTGAGAATCAGGGACGTTGTCTCGTTTGCCAAGGTGTCGAAAATCAGATGGGCTGGACACGTAATGTGATTTGGAGATAAAATCTGGACTAGAGCCATTACTGACTGGATTCCATGGGACGTCAAAAGATCACATGACTGCCCACCTATGAGATGGTTAGACTTCTTTGTCAAGACCCTAAATGATTGGTTTAAGGTTCTTCATGTTTCTAGAGTGAGCAGACGCCATTGGGCTGCACAAGCATGCAACAATAACGAATGAAGACAGTACTTGTTCTGACTCAAGCAAATCGATGAGTAATGGGATGTCAAGTGAATGTTCATAGAATTCTATTATGTGCTTTAAGAATAAAATTGTTTGTGCCAAGCTAAGTTTAGAAAAAGAAAAACTTTACTAAGAAAGCATAACCCCCTTATATAGCATAATGATGTTAGGATCAGAAGTAAAAAAATTGTCTGGAAGAAGTGAACATATCGTTTTTTATGGTTTTCACTACTTCTACAGACTGTGAAATTTTCTTTAAGTGAAAATTATGTTGCGGTCATAGTTATAAAATATTTTACCCATAATCATATGGTTATTATATTTTGTCATTGTAGGATCAGTTCTTGTTCAAGCATTCACTATAAGTGTGACTTCTAATTTTTGAAATTTGTAAAACTGAATATGTTATAGTTTTACAGAAAAAGCAGTAAACATTATCGTTATTACTGTCACATTCCTTAAATAAAATACACAGAAATAAATCTGTTAATTTAAACTTAATATTCTGTAAAGCTTCTCTTTCTGGGCTTATCACATAATTAACATTTTTTTCCTATGAGGAATGCTCTCAAAATTTTAATGTGACACAAATCTCACTGAACTTTATGCCATATTTTAAAAATAAATTTGTAATGAATGTATAATATAATATTCCACATCCATTATTTTTCCATAGTCTTATATAAAGTATAGCAGTTAAAAATTATTGTTACATCCTTATTCTATGATCATTTCATATGATTCATATAACTCTTATTTGTGCAGTCTGTGTGCTATCTGAACTTTAATGAATATATTTCAACATATATATCTTTAGATTTTTATTTTAAGATATAATGTATATGTTTTTATTACTTTACAAATATAAGACTTTTTCACATTTAAAAATATTTATATATTATTGGAAGCTTTCATTTTAGTAGTTGGTTCTCAAAAAGTCAGTGATGAAAACAGTGATTAATATTTTAACTTGATCACTTGAACACTTGATCACTTGACATCCCGTTACTCATTGATTTGCTCAAGCAGGTACCGGAAAGTCTCCATTCATCCCTGTCATATGCTCATGTAGCCTAATGGCATCTACTTGCTCCAGGAACACTAAGAGCCTTAAACCAATCATTCAGGGTCTTGACAAAGAAGTCTGACCATCTCGTAGGTGGAGGAACACTAAGAGCCTTAAACCAATCGTTCAGGGTCTTAACAAAGAAGTCTGACCATCTCGTAGGTGGTCAGTGACACGATCTTTTGACGTCCCATGGAATTCAGTCGGTAATGGCTCTAGTCCAGTGGTTATCTCCTAGTCGCATTACTTGTCCAGCCCATCGATTTCCAATGCCTTAGCAAACGAGACGGCATTCTCGATTCTGGATTGTCGAAGGAGGTCAGAACACTGGAATCTTTCTCTCACTTGCGTGAAGCGTGATACTCCGAGCATAATTCTTTTGATTCCTCTTTGGGAGACCCGAATAGCATTCTCATCCTGTTTTTGTAGGGTACAAGTCTCTGAGGTGTATGCTAGTGCAGGAAGAATAGTGGAATTGAAGAGATTTGCCCAGAGCTGAGGTTCATCATACTCATGGCTATTTCTTCGATGTTCTTGAAGGTATTTCAAGCTGTTCTCTTCCTCCTGCACAACTCCGGTGCCAGGTCATTCGTCATGTTGAATTCTTGACCTAGGTACACATAACTGTTGCATTTGGAGATGTTTATTCCATTGAGAGTGAATGGAACTTCAGGAACGAGACCATTTCTCATAAACATTGTCTTCGTGAGACTCAGCTGGAATCCAGCCTTTCCACACTCATGGTTGAATTTGTCCAGAATTTGTGCCCCTTGGCTAATGTTTGGTGTTATTAGAAAATGTCATCAGCGAAGTGGAGGTGGTGTAGTTGCCAAACGTCTAACGTCACTCCCGTTCCTTCCCATTCTAGGCATCACATGATACTCTCAAGGGTGGAGCTGAAGAGTTTCGGAGAAATGGTATCACCCTGTGGAACCCCTCTCTTGATATTGATGATCACTTCCTTGTAGAATGGTGTGATCCTGGTAGTGAATCTGTAATACAGCTCATGGAGGATCCTGAGTTGGAATGCACTGGTTGGCTAGGGCTTTGATTACTTCTTCAGTTTCAGTGGAATCAAAAGCCATCTTTAAATCAATGAACATTAGACAGAGCAGCATCTTGAACTCCTGAGAAACCTCAATGATCTTGGTTATTGTATGGATATGTTCGATAGTGCTGAATTCTTTGCAGAACCCGGCTTGGTTGCATGGTTGTCTTTCATCTAGTGTTCGGCCAATCCTATTCAGGATGATTCAAGTGAACAGCATGTAGACGACATACAACAGGCAGATCAGGCGATAGTTGCCGATGTCGTGGATTTTTTGTACAGGAGAAAAGGTGATAGTTGCCGATGTCGTGTCCTTTCTTGTACAGTAGAAAAGTCCTGCTGGTTTTCCACTGGAATGGAACCTTGCAATCAGACAGGTAGCTTGTGAAGAGCTGAGCCAGTGCATTGATGAGTACTGACAGCAGGTTCTTCAGGTGTTCCGGTCTGAGCTTGTCTGAGCTGGGTGCTTTTCGCTTCTTTACTCACAAAATGGCGTGTCGGTTTTTTGGAAGGGAGAACATTGGGACTGACATATTCATCCTGTTTAATTTGATATGTGGGCAGGTGGATATGGCTATCAAAGAGATTTGAGCAGAAGTTATGGATATTCTTCTCCGTTGCCCTTCTAGAAGATGTCATAGTCCATCAGGATGTCGGAGGGCAGTCATTTTGGTCTTGTAGTTGGCGAAGAACAGGCGGGCATTGCAAATGCTTTTCCCACTTTCTTCCGCATCTGCCAGTTCCGCTGCTCTTCTCTCTTTTTCTTCCTTATAGCTTCCCCGTACTTCTTTAGAGCTCCGACATTTGCTTGCATGTGCCTGAGGCTTGCACCAAGCCACGTTGGTGAATTAGCTCAAGAGTTTTGGAAGACAGGCGTCTTTTTGTGCCTATCTCTCTCTGCATTCCTCACACAATCATGGAGGTGCTGAACTAGTTGATCATATTCTTCCTCAATATTGTCAATGATGGCATCTTCCCATGTTTCTGCACTAGTGCCAAAGAGCTCCCAGTTGGTGGTCATTCTGGGAGTTCTCTTCTTAAACTTTGCATCCCTTTCTCCCCTCTCCATGAAGTAGATTTTTGCATGAAGGAGACAGTGTTTTGATTCCATTTGGAATTTTGGAACAACAGTGACATCGGTCAGTCAAAACCATAGATTTAATATGATTTGGTCAATTTAATCATGAAACTGTCAACATGGAGACTCCCATGTTCAAGGTTTAGATTTGCCCTTCTGGAATGTGAGTTACCATGGATGGTCTAGGTCAACATGATGAACTCAGATAGTTTCACACCCTCATTGTTCCATTCTAGGCCATGGGTCCCGATGTGTAGTTCTTTGTTTGATCTCCTTGGTCCTATCGACAATGATCTTGTAGAAGATGTGGCTTTATTCATAGAACTTCTCCAGTTCCATGTAGAACTTCTCAATTTCTCCTTTATCATAATTGGATGTTGGTGCATAGATACTGAAGATAGAAATTTCTGGCACTGATTCACATCTATTCAAGTGAAATCATCTGAGTCGGGTTTTTAGGCATTTGAATGAATCAATGCTCATGGAAAGTTTGTGTTGACAAGAACATTGACACCACCGACACCTCTTTTGTCACATGTTCCGAGGAACAGTTCTTCTCAAGTGTCAAAAACGGCTTGATATGATTGATGCCTTCTCGTCTAGGTCAGACCAATAATGTCACACTTGATCTTTTGCGCCTACAACATCAGTTCCTCAATGGATGCATCTGATGCCAGAGTATGTGCATTGAAAATACAGTCATTTTTGTCCATCTTCATTTTGGCAGCCTAGTTCGGCCTTGAGATTTTATCAGCCTCTCCTTCCTCACCCTTCTTAACACTGACGTATTGGTGGCTCTTTCAGGGTCAGGGGAATGACACTCACTGTATTTATTGGTTTTGGCATATCGAATATGCCACAGATAGCTTGACAGGTTTTGCTGTGCGGGTAGAATATTCTCGGTAGTTTGCCAGGCTCTCCGAGAGGAATAGGGGCTTTTAGGGTAGCCTCTAATCGCCCTTACAGATGTTCCAGTGGTTCAAACCATATTTGAACCCCATCAAATATGGTGTGGTATTCTTGGAAGATGGAGATTAAGTGTTTTATGATGTGTTGCGTGGCACTGGCCATGCGGTCATTAAAGCGTTCTGGAGCATGGCACTGGCTGGGTAGTGGAGGTAGTGGAGGTCTGCCAATAAAGTATTTATCTGGTACTGGTAGAGTGAGTCTTCTGTGTGTAATCCCTGGGTCTCCAGAAATTGGTGGAAGCAGACAGGGCAGGGTAGGGTAGGGCTTCTGGGTTCAATTCCCAGGCCGCTGGAGATTGGTGGGAGCAGGCAGAGAATCTCTGTTCCCCGGTCCTGTTGAGCCTAGAGTCCAAGGTCACAGAGTTCTGCTAATCTGGTTCTATGGGGCTTCACTCGTGCGTGAGTCTCAGCCCAAGTGTCCAGAAAGCATCCTGGAGCGTGGTGGCGGCCAGTAGTGGAGGTAGTGTAGTATTAACAAAATATTGGTATTAACAAAACATTGTTAATATTTTATCAATGCCTATAATTTTTATTAGATACTTACTGCATTATGATTAGGACTAACTTTTTTGGCTTGTTTTAACAAAACCTATCATCAAAACAATGCTTTGAAAACAATAATTATCCTTTTATTTTTAGAGAAATTGAATTTAATTACGTAGTTGTTAAATATTGTGTTTAGAAATTTCAAACCAGATAAAGACCACAATGGTTTATAAATCAAGAAATTCTGATTTTATAATTTATTAAATCAAAATAAATGAACAAAGTGTCATAATATTGAAGTTCATATTCACCAATATATAACGAAATGCTTTATTGAGTGTATATGCATTATTTTAAGGAAAATTTGTAGGCAGCTTTTTTATCTGTGTTAGTATCAATGCTTTACAAATGCTTACACACTTCTTAATAAATATACATATGTATATATATGTATCTATGTATATATATATATACAGTGCATTTGAAAACTGAACAAAAGTAAAATACTTTATAACAAGTGAAATCTACCATTAAGTACAAATGCATGAAACTCACATTATCCCCAGTACTTTAGTCAACACCAACACCATAACAGTCGATGCCACTAGTAATTTAGCCAGCTTGAAAGCTTTTCAAAAATAAACAACAGACCATCAATCGGTATCTCAACAGAAAGTTTGTAGTGTTATATCAGAAATTAACACAGTTCTATTACGATTTTGTTAGGAAACAAAACATGTTTTAACAAAAAGTAAAATTATTATTTTCAAATTTTATGGAGACATGTTAATTTTGACTTAATCCACACTTGATTCTGAAAAATATTTTAGGATTATTTAGTCATTTGTTTGGATTTTAAAATAAATAAGACTACGGAGAAGAAATTTAAGGAAAAAAATATAGACTATAAAATTCATATGAATTAAAGTAACCAATTTTAAGAAGACATTTACTTAGATAACTCTACATAAATGATATAATGTGGCTACATAATGTGTCTACCTGATTAGTTATGATGTGTCACCTCAAAATTTATATATGTTGCCTCAAAATGTAAGCTCATTCCTATAAAAAAATCACATTCTTATTTTATTTTTAGTAATAAACTATTTGCTGAAATAGTTCATGAATAAAACTAATAAAGATATATATATATATATAAAATTTGTTTGATCCTGACCTTGGCTACATAGAAATGAACCAGAGTCACATCACTGAAAAGACATTATAACACAAAATCTGCCCAGGTAAACTGATCCGAGCTGAGAACTTTGGGGCCATCTCAGAATTGGGGCACACATGCTCTCCTTTCCTTTGGACAGCACAGCTTGCAGCCACATCCAACATATTCCACACAGAAACAGCCTATCTCCACAAATGAACCTCATCAAACCGCCAAGCAACTAAAGTGTCCCAGATCCCTACCCCTTGGACTGTGCTGCTATGTGAATATGTAACTATGTGACACTTCCAAACTTTATAGTGCTGTCAGCCTAGTAATAAATAGCAAATCTTATTGGAAAGGTGCAAAGAAGCCCAACAAATTCAATGAGTCTAAACAGTTACTCAAAGGGTTCAGCTACCACCAATCAACACAGTAGATCCTCAGACAATACTGATAATACTGTAGTAACAAAAATCAAACAGTTATCACAAGTTGACTCTTACCCATTTAAACTTTGATAATTACATTTGAGTTTGTGTTGTAGCAAACAATATGAAGTTAATTTACTTGTGCCCACAAGGGGGCTAGTTCAGCTAGTGGGGGGAATCTTGGGACATCGGTGAAGGGAAGAGCACACTGCTAGTGGGGTTGGCATTGGAATATTTAATGTTTGAAACAACTGTATTTGAAAAACTTGGTAAATCACAGTGTTATTGCATATATATGTATATTTATACACTGTGATATATATTGCTATATATATTATATAATATGATCATATATAATATATAATAACACTGTGATATATATTGCTATATATAACATACATTGCTATATATAATATAATATAATATAATATAATATAAAGGTAAAGGCCCTCCCGTGGTTCATCGATTTGCTCGAGCGGGCCCAGTAACGTCTCCATTGGAGACTTTGTTGTTACTGTGTCTGGCATATCGAACCCGTCACGGGGAGCTTGCCAGGCTCTGCCGTGCGGGCGAGATACTCTCAGTAGCTTGCCGGGCTCTCCAAGAGGGGCGGAGGAATCGAACTAGGGTCAGCCATGTTGGCTGCGTGCAAGGCAAACGCCCTACGGCTGTGCTATCGCTCCAGCCCATAATATAATATAATATAATATAATATAATATAATATAATATAATATATTGCTTTTTTGGTCACTCCCAGCAATGCTCAGGGGTTACTCCTGGCTCTGCATTCAGGAATTACTCCTGGCAGTGCTTGGGGGATGATATGGGATGCTGGGAATCAAACCTTGGTTGGCCGTGTGCAAGGTAAATGCCCTACCCACTGTGACATCGCTCCAACCCTAGTGTTACAATATTTTTTAAAAACAATATGTCTATTTAATTTGTTTCTTGGTAGAAAATCCATTATATCCTTAAATATCCTTTTCAACATTCTACATTTCAGACAGGCTTGATGATTTGAGTTGCTGATGATTGATTCTAATGCTGGTAAGGGCAATGTGCCCATGTGTGATGCAGCTCTGTAGAGAAATTTTCTCTATTCCCATTAGATGCATAGGATTTTGATGACACTGGTGGAGAATAATGGCATTTAACTTCTCTGATGAAGAATATTGTCATAAAGTTCATCATGCTGTTTTGAGAAGAGGCTAGAGGCAGGGTTATATCTGTATAATTGTTGCTTAGAACTCAGAAACTGACTGATGTTATGAAGTACACAGAAGGAAACTGAAGATTCTATAATTAGTTATTATTATGAATATTGGTGGTGTCAGATCACTCTTGGTGGTATTTTACAATTAAAAATTAGTGGAGCTAAGGAATGTCTCAGTGACTAAGTGCCTATTTTGAAAGCATGAAGCTATTACTTCAATTCCCAATACTGTTCCATAAAAGAAGCACAATTTAGGCAGCTCCGCTGTTTGTAGTGGCAGCTCTGCTTCTGGTGACCTGCTGTGCTTCAGATGCATTGCATCCAGATGTGTACATGCACCTCAATTAGATGTTTCAATCCCAATAGGACTCTGAGCCAAAAATTAATATATGTAAAAGTACTCGCAGTTGGAAATGTGGTCCTTGATTATCAGGGGTGTGGAGAAGCACAGGGATGCCCAGTGAGAAATACAACCAGAATTAAAGTAAGCAATATAACCTAAAGGACTGTGACAACTTTAGAACCATCACAGGGGGCCAATTGTGATAACAGCACCCCTGGTGAGCATCACAATGAGTGTGAAAGTATTACAGCCAATCATTACAGGATGACCCTAGTTTATTGCTGCATAAACAGAGGGAAGGGATGGGGGACAAGGGACTTAAAATTAATTTATTTAATTAAATTAGAGTGACATCTTCCCAGATTCTATAACATAATGAATATATAATTAGGAAAATGGTCTAAGGAAGGTTGAGGACATAGCAAATAATACTCACTAAATGCCAGATCTCCCATTTTTTGATGTTTACGAAAAAAATATGGCTATGTAATAACACCACCAACAAAATGACTAAGTATCATGATTTTTGAAGATTAATTTATGGAAGTAACTGGATTAATCAAAAAATATGTAAAAAATTTTAAGCATTTACAAGTCAATTGTGGATGCAAAACAACAATACACCACACAGGTCTTAATGAAAAAAAATTCTGATGGTGCATAAAATTTACGAAAAGATCTTTGGACTCTTACACTGTCAGCAGATTATCTGCACAGCCAATGATTATCTCAAAACTTTATTTTTAAAGGTCTCATTACTTGTTTTGAAAATAGTCTACGTCAAACTGTTTGTATGAAGTATGATGTTGATAATGTTTCATTCCAAAGAATGTTGGAGCCCATGGGATTTTGTCGGCCATGGTTAAGGAATGTATAACTTTCATCATCCCCACATTTAATGTGTAACATAAATCCCATTTGAGAACAATTAATAAAAATGTATTTTGACATGATGATTATGGACATCTGTCTTTGTTTACATTCATCTCAGCAAAATGCAGAAAATGCCAGAGGAAAAATGTTGAGTGAAAATTATGCACCTTCCAGTTTTGATTTTGTTGCTCAGTACAACGTGATTTAAAAAATTATTTATATATATGTAAAAAGACGTCATGCTTCTTGTGTGGTAAGAGGTTAGTTAATGGATGTATAAAACAAACAGAGCTGAAAGAAAATGTTTTATTACTCCATTCCGTACCTTATGTATTTTTGCTCTTGTTATTACTGTTTTTGCTGTTGTTATTTAAATGATGTTTAATTTGAAGTGTCTGGGATCTCACTAAAATTTGGATTTATTCCAACACAATTTTGTCTTTAAATATAGTTCAATTTTGTTTATTCTCTTGCCAAGCAAAAGGAGGCACACATGTTTGAAGAGCCACAGAGAAACAAGAGAAAATAAATAGGTCAACATTTTTTGTTGAAACAAATTTATTGCTTTTGTCCACATAAAATAATGGCATAAAATAAAAGATTTGGATTTTTGTCTAACAAGAATAATCACTCAAAGGAACTAAGTTTCTTCAAATTAAACAGTAAATATTTTCCCAAAACTGTTTATAATATATAAATGTCATTTTTCACTATAAATGAAAATGCTACCATTTCTATTCTGTTTTCCTTGGATACAGATTTCCATTAGCAATATCTTGATTTAAATCTTTTGAAAATCAGATTGTATTTTAATTATTTATTTTTCCAGATAATCCAAAGCATAAGCAATTTTATTTTATTTATATAAATATTTTCTTGTATCACTGATATACTAACCTAGAAGAGTTAACTAAATCAAATTCAAATTTGTGTTCTCTAATTTTGTTCTTTCCATACATTTGGATGGCATAAACCCTTATTTCTACTTCTAATAGTGGAAAATGACAAAATTCAGTGCAAGAATATTTTAATCCCTACATATAAATTCATTGATTTCATCAGAATAATTATAGTATTTTGTAGTTATCCTAAATGTAACATTTTAAAATCATTTTAAAACTAGCCTAAATAATTAGCCTAAATACAAGTAGGGTTTTTTTTCATTTTTTTTTCATTTGGGTGATAATTTATTAGTGTCTTTCTGTGACAAATAAGATATTAGTTCTCTTGCATCACAGACATGCATTTTGACTACATTTCACAGCAAAGTTTACTGCAGATTTTAGTAAAGTCTGTATTTGGTATGTAGATTTTTGTGTCAATTTCTGAATATATAGTTTTCAGCTGAGAAATGTTGATCAGCACTTACTGTAGAACAGCAATATCAGTCTCACCTAAGAGCTTTGCAGTCGGATTAATAGATCTAGGATATATATACATCCAGAAATGGAATCAGTCTACATTTTAACAAGCTTTTTTTAGCGCACTTTGAAGATCCTGACTCTTTACTAGGATCTGAGATATCGGATTTCTAAAAATATCTCAAATGATGCTACTGCTGCTGGCCCTCCACCAACCTTTTGTATCAAGAATGCCAGAAACCATGGTTACCATTCATTTATAGAAAAATGTTTTCTCTTGTCCAATTTACCTCTTTTCTTTACCATTTTTTAAAATTATAAATGTCGCATTTATTCAACCTTTATATTTTTACAAGATATCAACAATCCCTACACCATCAAGCATACAGAATAAGATTCCATTCTTTGATTCCCTTCCTCCCCCTATATCACCTTAGGGCAAGGACACTTGCAGTTCTACATCCGTCCTCCTTTTTTGATTTAGAATATTTATTCACCAAGCTGCTGACCCATCACCTGCAACTAGCAGACATCCTGAGTTACAGATTTGTGAAAACTGGTGCAAAATCAAAACATTGGAAATATCTTTAAAAATCAAGATAATGGGAAAGATGGGAAAGTAGATCAGTTAAGGTGCATATCTTGTGTGTGGTTGACTCTGTTTCTATCAGGCAGCATATTGTCCCCCAGGCATCAATGCATACAGCCATGGACGACCACACTGTCACCAAGACAAGGTTCTGAGCAGCACCATATCCTGGGCACTCAAATCTTTGACTCATTTCTCTTAGCATCATCAAGGATACAGAGCCTCCTCAGACCATTTGGAAGATTTTAGCCTCTCATAAAACATTCAGCATAAAAAAGCACCAATTAGTGAAAGATTAAGAGCAGTTAACACTCTCCAGGTTTTTATCTAAGGCTCAATTGATGCTAAATTTTGACAAAGGTTCTAATGTAGGTGTATCCATCAAAATAGGGAGTGAAAGAATAGTAAGCATTAGCAAGGAAGACCTTGAACACCAGAGTGACTGATGCTTGATAATACTTACAGCTCTAGTTATTATGGAATAAGGTAAAACTGTCTCAAAGAAGCAAGAGCTTTTGTTCTGACAGCATTCATTCATTACACTGAAGTTCCCTGGGCTACTGACATGCACTGAATATGTATACAGAAAAACTTTGCATTACTTAGCAAAGAAAATATTGGAGAATTTCCTTTTGTTTTCTAGAGATGCACCTTAATCAAGTTTTTACTTGTCAGATGGTTTAAACTGTTCTTTCTTTACCATCAGTGTCCTACAATTGAAACAATCCTAAAAATTCCTGAACTCTTTTTGATAGAGTTGCTTAAATAAATATCTCTCATTTCCATTTAAGTTGGTGGAGACTGTGTTTATTTAAGCTGTTTTAGGTTAAATATTTCACAATATGTCCAGATATTTCCCATTTGTCTCATAGACACTTGTGAGTCCAAGGTGTGGGGCAGAATTTACAGTTTTGAGAAATTATAAACTTCCCCCAGTATCAAAAAAAGTCCAGGAAATTTCAGGATTGTTTTAAAAGTAGGACATTAATGGTAAAGAAAAAGCAGTTTATAATAGCTGTTAAGAAAAAAAACTTTGACTTCCAGTTTCAATAGAAAACAAAAAGTTGGTGCACTCTAGAAATTAAGATCATAGTATTAGGACACATAGTATTAAGACCCGGAGCCTATTTAAGGAAGATCTTATATAGGCCCTTGCTAGCCTTTAGGGCAAAGCCCCCAGTATGTAGCCATTGAATTTGTAACACACAAAGCCTGCTCAGCACATAACCAATGAATTTGTAACACACAAAGCTGCTCAGTAGATAGCCAATGAATTTGTAACACACAAAGCACACACAGTACATCTCTATTAAGCAAGCTGAAACATGTTGGGAATGTTAAGTCTTGGGTAATCTTCCTTAGCCACCCATATCCTGCGTTATCAGTCACCCGAGGCACCTGCATGTAGGTGCCAGGCCCCAGGGAGAATAATAAGCCATTTTATGAGAATATGGTTCCTGTACAACAGATCTGAGAAAAACAACTTGGTTCCCGTAAGTTAGTTTTGGGCCTGTTTCTTGTAATTCTGGGCCCATTCCTCACAATAGTACAAAGAGCAAAAGCCAAAATATTTGTATTAGAATTTTTTTTAAACCTGGTGACGCAATATTAAATGAATAACCCAACCACCATGTCTTCAAGTCTCCGAAACTTCAAAATGCTAGATAAACTAATATGTTGATTAAAACAACGAAATATGGGACTGAAGTGTTAGTAAAGCAAGCTTACCTTGCACATGTTCTAAAGTGTTACTTAGGTAAGAACCTCTGTAAACCACGTAATCTCCTAAATATCTCCAGGAGTGATCCCTGAGCACAAAGCCATAAATAAGCCTTAGGCACAGCTGGCTTTTGGACAAAAATAAAACAAAGCAAAAGATTAAATGTTTTGATATATTGAAGGCACTTAGAACTATGAGAGTCTTAACTATTATTTCATCAACTACATAGAAAGATTTACTTCTGGGGAGTTGTATCCTTTGTTTAAATTGTGTATAATATAATCACTAAAGCACCCTTAGGCATTTTCAAAAGTAATTCAAAGTGGGTTCTGAGAACAAAAATTTGCCTTAAAGAAAATCCATTTTGAAACATAAAAGTGTTTCAAAATGAATCTCAAAAAAGAGCCAAGCACTGCTCAATTACATTTAGATCATGAAAAGTGGCTCACATTTCATTTTTAATGATTACATTTTCAGAAAGTGACTTTAAATGTATCTTGTTATAATCTTTAGATCATCAACCAAATAGAAAATAACATTAGAATGAAAAACGTTAATATTTAAGATCTGTATTAAATTATTATTGCTAAACTTAGTATTTCAAATATCATTATTTGATTATACATTAAAATCAATGAGATTTTTGGAATATTCCATCAATGTAAAGAATTACAAAAAATTGTTCCCAAAACAAAAATAGCAGACAACTTCCATTTTAATACAGAAGTACAAAAACCAAGAAAAAATAGCATCTTAATGAAGAGCAAGTCCAGAACAGGTTAATATACAAAGGAAATTTATAATATGAAAGGAAGGTCCATGTATACTGTGAGTAAATCATAAAAATATTTTGAAAATAAAAATAACATTTGCATTTTGGTGAGACTGTGTTATACCTGCCTATTCTCAGGGTTTACTCCTGGATTTGTGTTCAGGGATTAGTCTTAGAGTGGCTCATATTGTATCTGGTGCCAGGAATTAAATCTGTTTTGACCACATGCAATATTAATGTCTTAGTCACTGTACTATCTCTCTGCTTTTCATATATACATATATTTTTGGTTGCAACTCATTGTACAACTATTTAAAATATTCTAAATATGTCAAAGTCTTTACTGAGAATCCATATGTTTTTTAAATTAGTTACTGGTTTTGTATTTCTACAAACGGTAGTTTTCTGGTTTTATGTATTTTGGCAATATAAAATATTAACACTTTTAACTGCTTATTTTTGTATGTTTGTGTGTGTTCAGGGATCACTCCTGGCTCTGTATCAGGGATAATTCCTGGGCTCATAAATGCTGCTGGTGATTGAACTGAGATAGGTGAATCCAAGACAAGTGTCAAAATTCCTTAATTATCTTTACAATCCCAAGATTTTAACAAATTTCAATTATAAGATGGCAGAAAAAAACTAAAATCTGTAAATAAGTTTTCATTCTACAAAGAAGTGATCGTTGATGTCAAGAGAGGGGTGTGGCAGGGTGATACCATTTCACCAAAACTCTTCAGTGCCACCCTCGAGAACATCATGCGACGACTGGAATGGGAAGGAATGGGAGTGAAGATAGATGGTCGGCAACTACACCACCTCCGCTTTGCTGATGACATTGTTTTAATAACACCAAACATCAGCCAAGCGGCACAAATGCTGGCCGACTTTGACCGTGAGTGTGGAAAGGTAGGACTACAGCTGAATCTTACGAAGACAATGTTTATGAGAAACAGCCTTGTTCCTGACGCCCCATTCGCTCTCAATGGAACGACCATCTCCGAATGCAACAGCTATGTCTACCTAGGTCGAGAGGTCAACATGACAAATGACCTGGCACCCGAGCTGCGCAGGAGGAAGAGAGCGGCTTGGAACGCCTTCAAGAACGTCGAAGAAATAGCTAAGAGGACGAAGAACCTCCGGCTCCGGGCACATCTCTTTGATTCCACTGTTCTTCCTGCATTAACATATGCCTCAGAGACCTGGGCCCTACGCAAACAAGATGAGAACGCCATTCAGGTCTCCCAAAGAAGAATAGAAAGAGCTATGCTTGGAATATCACGTTTCACTCAAATGAGAGAACGAATCCGGAGTTCTGACATCCGTCAACGATCAAGGATCAGGGACGCTGTCTCATTTGCCAAGGTGTCGAAAATCAGATGGGCTGGTCACGTAATGAGATTTAAAGACGACCGTTGGACTAGAGCTGTTACTGATTGGATTCCACGGGATGTCAAGAGACCGCGTGGCCGCCCACCTACCAGATGGTCAGACTTCTTTGTCAAGGTCATGAACGATCGGTTTGAGGCCCTCCATGTTCCCGGAGCGAAGAGATGCCATTGGGCTACACTAGCACGCGACAGGGACAAATGGAGACGTTACTGGCACCCGCTCGAGCAAATCGACGACTAACGGGAAGTTAAGTTAAGTGAAGTGAAGTTTTTATAATTTAAAATTAATGCATTGAATATATAGTGGTCAAATTTTATTCACAAAGTTAAAACTAATTGAGAGTATAGCACTGTAGCATTGTCCTCCCATTGTTCATCTATTTTCTCAAAAAGGCACCAGTAACGTCTCTCAACAAATTGTGAGACTTGTTGTTACTGTTTTTGGCATATCAAATAGATCATGTTGAGCTTGCCAGACTTTGTTGTGTGGGTGAGATACTCGTGGTAGCTTGCCAGGCTCTCTGAGAGGGGTGGAAAAATCCAACTCAGGTCAACCATGTACAAGGCAAATGCCTTGCCTGCTGTGCTATGGCTCGAGCCAATTGTTGTATAATGGACCTATATTCCACTGAAGTGGTATTTCTTTTCTTGTTTGTTTTGTGGCCATACCTGGGGATGTTCATGAATTACTCCTAACTCTGCAATCAGAAATCACTCCTGTTAGTGTTCAGGATATCACAGGGGATTTTGAGGATTGAACCCTGGTAATCTGTGTGCCAAGCGACCACCTTACTACCTGTACTATCTCCCTGGCCTCTAAAATGATATTTCTATGTTTAAATGTTTTCCTACAAGAGGCCAGTTTATTAGATGAGTGCATATGTATATATTTATCTAGAGATAGATATATTTATAATTAAAATTTGCAATAAATTACACTACAGTAAAATTTACTTTTTTCAAGATTATAGAAGAACATTTACATCAAATTTAGAATACTTATATACTGAAAATTTGGGAAAAGATACACACGAAAGCTAAAGATTTTCATCTTTCTTTTCAAAAACTATACTCTGTGCCTGAAGAAATGTGTTTGGTGTTTTCACTTTTCCTTAAATAAGCTCCTCTAAAAAGAGGAATGTATACAAATTTTTTTAAATTTACTTTTGGATATTTGATGAATTATAGAATCTAATATTAATGTCACCTTTCAAACTTAAGGTAAGGTAAGGTAAAGGCCCTCCCATTGATCGTCAATTTGCTCGAGCGGGCCCAGTAACGTATCCATTGGAGACTTTGTTGTTACTGTGTTTGGCATATTGAATACTCTCAGTAGCTTGCCAGGCTCTCCGAGAGGGGCAGAGGAATCGAACTCGGGTCGGCCATGTTGGCCGCTTGTAAGGCGAACGCCCTACCCGCTGTGCTATCGCTCCAGCCCTTTCAAACTTAAGCAATAATTATTGTTATGCTTTTGTATTTTATTTATTTGATTATACAGAGAACTTTTTAGTTTAAATGTTTGGAATATTCGATATAAATTTAATGAAAATGAACAATGAGGCAAGTTACAATTACTATTATCAAGAAGAGAAAATATGAAAATGTTAAAGGACTCCAAAGGAGAACAAATTTGCACGTTTATGGAAGGTCAGAATGGTTGATGAGTTATGAGAAAATGTGAGAATGGGACAAGCTGTGCTATAGAAAAGATAGATGTCATAGTCTTAATTTTTATTATTATAAGATATTTTGATTTTAATTGACAGTGTCAATTCTATGATAAAGTGAATTTATATTGCATTAATACTTTTGCAAACTTTTTTTACTCTTAAGAAAAAACACATAGTGTCTATTTGTATTTATTGGCATTTAGAGTAATGCAGAAATGTTTTAGAAGAATGTAAAGAATAACTAAGGTAGTATAGATTGGCGTCTAACTCAGCACATAGATTGGTTAAAACTACAATTGAAAGTTTAACATCTTCATGTCCTTTGAAATAGGACAATGATAGAATTAAAAATTGAAGTTGTATTTCAGAAATTATAGTCGGGAAACCAAAATGATTCATATTAAATCAATATATGTATATATATTCATACATATACACACAATTTTACATGTATACATACATATTCACGTCCGCACATTCCGGAAAGTGTCCTGGAGAGTGGCAGCGGCTAGACAGTGAAGGAAGTGGAGGTAGTAGAGGTCAGCTGATGAAGTATTTATCTGGCACAGGCAGGGTGGGGCTTCTGGGTGTGATACCCTGCTCTCCAGAGATTGGTGGAATCAGGCATAGGATCTTTGGTTCTGGGTCCCATTGAGGCTGAAGTCCCAGGTCACAAAGATCTGCTTACCCAATTCTGTGGGTCTTCAATCATGCGTGATACTCGGCCCAAGCATCCGGAAAGTGGCCTGGAGCATGGCAGCACCTGGGAAGTGGAGATAGTGGAGGGACATATCATAAGACACTTAATATGTCTCTTCCAAAATCACCACACCATAATTAATTGGATTCAAATATGGGGTGAACCATGGGAACACCTGTAAGGGGAATCAGAGGCCACTCTAAAAGCCTCCATCACTCTCAGAGAGCCCGGCAAAATATCCCGCCCACACAGCAGAGCCTGGCAAACTACTCGTAGCATACTCAATATGCCCAAACATAGTAAAAACAATAGGCCTTATTCCCCTGACGCTGAAAGAGCCCCTAATTTGGCAACATTCAGAAGGATGATCAAGGAGAAGCTGATGAAATCTCAGGGCTGAACCAGACTGCCAAAACCAATAATGACTAAATTGACTGTAATTTCAACGGACATACACTGGCATTAGATGCATCCATCGAGGAAATTATGGTGCTGCAATCACAGAAGATCAAGTACACCATCATTGGTCTAACCGAGACAAGAAGGCATCGATCACATGACACAATTTTTGACACTGGAGAAGAACTCTTTCTCAGAACATGCAAAAATAGAGGCGTCAGTGGTGTTGGTGTCCTTGTCAACAGGAACTAGGCCATGAGCATTGATTCATTTGAATGCTAACAACCTAAATCAGATGATTACACTTAAATAGATGTGGCTAACTGCTGGCAATTTCTATCTTCGTTGTCTACTCACCAACATCCAACTATGATGAAGAAGAAATTGAGAAGTTCTACATGGAGATGGCGAAGTTCTGTAAAGAAGCTCACACCTTCTACAAGATCATTGTCGGTGATTTTAATGCCAATATAGGAAGAAAAAGGTCGCACGAAGAACTCCACATAAGGACCCAGGGCCTAGAATGGAATGAACAGGGTGACAGACGTCTGAGTTCATCATGTCAACCAAGACCATCCATGATTACTCAGAGTTCCAGAAGACTGAAACTAAATGTTGTACATGGAGTCTCCCAGTGAACAGTTCCACAAAAAAATTGACCACATCATATTTAATCGATGGTTTTCTCTGACCAATGTCACTGTTTTCCCAAAATTCCAAACAAGATCAGAACACCATCTCCTTTGTGCAAAATTCTACTTTATGGAGAGTGAAGAAAGGGCTACAAAGTTTAAGAAGAGAACTCACAGAATGACCACCAACTAGGAGCTTTTTTGGCATTATTGTGGCAACATGGGAAGATATCGTGGTTGACAACATCGACAAGGAATACGATTGGCTGGCTCAGCACCTCCATGACTGCATGAGGAATGCCAAGAGTAGGAAAGCCACAGACAGACTCCTGTCTTTGGAAACTCTCGAGCTCATTTGTCAAAGTGGTTTGGCTCGAGCCTCAGACAATCACAATCTAAAATTCGAGCTCACAAAGCTGTGCAGAGAAGCAATAAATGAAGACCTCAAAGAGAGAAGACAGAAGTGTTGGCAAATGTGGCAGAAGCCAGGAAAAGTATTTGCAACACTCGCCTGTCCTTCAGAAACTACAAGACTAAGATGACTGCCCACCAATGTCATGATGGATCTATCACATCTTCCAGAAGGGCAATGGAGAAGATTATCCTCGACTTCTACTCAGATTTCTTTGATAGCCATGTCCACCTGTCCACATACCAAATTCCACAGGATGGCTATGTCATTCCCAATGGTCTCCCTTTCAATATCCGGCACACAATTTTGTCAGTAAAGAACTGTATAGCACCCTGTCAAGATATGGTCAGATCCCAACACCTAAAGAATCTGCTGCCAGTACTTGTTGATACATTGGCTCGATTCTTCACATGCTACCTGTCTGAATGCAAGGTTCTATCCCAATGGAAAGCCAGCAGGACTGTTCTGTTGTAAAAGAAGGGAGATATCCACGACCCAATCTGCCTTCTGTCCATTGTCCACAAGTTGTTCATTTGAGTCATCCTAAATAGAATAGGCAGAACACTAGATGAAGGACAACCATGTGAGTAAGCTGGGTTCCCAAAAGGATTCAGCATAATCGACCATATCCAGATGGTAACCAAGCTCATTGAAGTTTCTCGGAAGTTCAAGATGCTGCTCTGTCTAACATTCATTGATTTAAAGAAGGCCTTTGATTCTGTTGAGTGCGGCATTCGTCAAGGCCCTAGACAAACAGGAAGTCAAAAATCAGTACATCAGGATCCTCCATGAGCTGTTTCACAGATTCACCACCAGGATCTCACTATTCTACAAGGAAGCGATCATCAATGTCAAGAGAGGGGTTCAGTAGGTTGATACCATTTTCCTGAAACTCTTTAGTGCCACCATCGAGAATGTCATGTGACAACTGGAATGGGGAGAAATGGGAGTGAAGACAGACAGTCAGCAACTCTACCACCTTTGCTTGGCTGATGACCTTGTTCTAATAACAGCAAACATTAACCAAGCAGCACAAATGCTGACTGACTTCAATGGTGAGTGTGGAAAGGTTGGACTGCAGCTGAATCTCACCAAGACAATGTTCATGAAAAATGAACTAGCCTCTAATGTTCCATTGCTCTCATCTCTGAATGCAGCAGCAATGTGGACCTGGATAGAGAACACAGCATGATGAACAACTTGGCACCAGGACAGCACAGGAGGAAGAGAGTGGCATGGAATGCCTTCAAGGGTGTCAAAGAATTTGTTAAGAGGATGAAAATCATCTGGCTTTGGGCACATGTTTTCACTCTACCATTCTTCCTGCACTATCATATGCCTCAGAGACCAAAGCCTTACGAAAACAGGATGAGAAAGCTTTTCTGGTTTCCCAAAGAGGAATTAAAAGAGCTATGCTTGAAATGTAACGTGTCACTCAAGTGAGAGAAGGAATTCGGAGTTCCAACTGCTGTCAATGATAAAGAATCAGGGACGCTGTCCTGTTTGAAAAGGAGTTGAAAATCAGAGCGGCTGGACACGTAATTTGATTTAGAGACGAACTCTAGACTAGACCTATTACCAACAGGATTCTGGCAGGACATTAAAAGGATGCGTGGCCACCAACTTACAAGATGGTCAGACTTCTTCATCAAAACCATGAACAAAAGGTTTGAGGCTCTTCGTGTTCCTGGAGCAAGCAGATGCTATTAGGCTACACTAGCACTGGATGGGGACAAATGGAGACATTACTACCACCCACTCGAGCAAATCAAAGATTAACGGGATGACAAATGATACAAATTATATATATATATATATATATATAGACATAATAAATAATATATCAAGAAGAAAGAGGGCTAACCACAGGACTTGGTAACAACACAATTGAGAGTTTTCCAAGGTCTTGTTTTCTGTTCCTTTAGCAAAACAAAAGTCTGAACCTTGTTTCAGTGAAAAGAAACTAAAAGCGGCCTTTAAAAGCAAAGGGATAAAATGTATTGACCTATATGTATATTGATAAAGGTGCAAAAAATGTGAAGTGGAGTAAGGAAAGCCTCTTTAAAATAGTGCTGGCAAAACTGGATGGCTACATGCAAAAAAAATGGGCTCAGATCTCTACTTAACACCATGTACAAAAGTAATATCTAAATGGATTAAAGACCTCAACATCAGACCAAAATCCATAAGGTATATTGAAGACAAAGTTGACAAAACCCTCCATGATATTGAAGCTAATGGTATCCTTAAAGATGTCACGCCACTGGCCGAGCAAGTGAAAACAGAGATAGATAAATGAGAATATCTTAAACTAAGAAGCTTCTGCACCTCAAGAGAAACAGTGACCAAAATACAAAAACAGTCTGGATGATTCTCAAAAAATTAGAAATTGAGCTCCCATTTGACCCAGCAATACCACTTCTGGGAATATATCCCAGAGAGGCAAAAATGTATAGTCGAAGTGACATCTGCACTTGTTTGTTCATTGCAGCACTCTTTCCAGATGGAAAAAACCTGAGTGCCAGAGAACAGATGACTGGTTAAAGAAACTTTGGCACATTTACACAATGGAGTACTATGTAGCTGTTAGAAAAGATGAAGTCATGAAATTTACATACAAATGGTACTACATGGAAAATATCATGTTAAGCGAAATGACTCAGAAAGAAAGGGATAGACATAGACAGATTGAATTAATCTGGGGAACATAAAGTAACAAAATAGGAGATTAACACCCAAGAATGGCCAAGATTACTACCAGGAATTTTACGCCATGGCTTGGAGGCCAGCCACACGTGCTAGGGGAAAAGAGATCTCAGATAGAGAAGGGGGCACCAAATAAAGGGTGTTGGAAGCATCCTCCCAGGATGGGAGAAGCATGTTGAAAGTAGACTATAGACCAAACATGATTGCCACTCAATGCCTCTTTTGCAAACCACAATACAAAAGGAGAGAGAGAGAACAAAAGGGAATGCCCTGCTACAGAAGTGGGGTAGGATGGGGGGCATGGGTGGTGGGAAGGATACTGGTATCCGTGGTTGTGGAAAATGGGCATTGGTGGAGGGATGGGTATTTGATCATTGTATAATTGAAACTCAAGCACAAAAATGTGTAAGTCTACAACTGTAACTCATGATATCTCACTAATAAAAATTTTTTAAAAAGACAGTCTACAGAATGGGAAATGATATTGGCCGAATACACATCTGACAAGGGGTTGATATCAAGGATATATAAAGTACTGGTTGAATACCACAAGAAGAAAATATCCAACCCCATAAAAAATGGGGCAATAAAATGAACAGAAATTTTCTCACAGAAGAAATCCAAATGGCATAAAGGTACATGAGAAAAAGCTCTACATCATTAATCATCAGGGAGACACAGATCCAAACCAAAATGAGATACCATCTCACACCTCAGAGACTGGCCCACATCCAAAAGAACAAAAGCAACTGGTGCTGGCACGAATGTGGCGAGAAAGCAACCCTCCTTCACTGCTGGTGGGAGTGCTGACTGGTTCAGTCCTTTTGGAAAACAGTATAGACGATTCTCAAAAAATGAGAAATTGAGCTCCCATTTGACCCAGCAATACCACTCCTGGGAATATATCCCAGAGAGACAAAAATGTATAGTTGAAGTGACATCTGCACTTGTTTGTTCATTGCAGCACTCATTACAATATCCAGAATCTGGAAAAAACCTGAGTGCCCAAGAACAGATGACTGGTTAAAGAAACTTTGGTGCATCTACATAATGGAGTACTATGTAGCTTTTAGAAAAGATGAAGTCATGAAATTTACATTCAAGTGGTACTGCATGGAAAGTATCATGCTAAGTGAAATGAGTCAGAAAGAGAGGTATAGACATAAAAAGATTGCATTCATCTGGGGAACATAAAGTAACAAAATAGGAGATTAATACCTAAGAATAGCCGAGATCAGTATCAGGAGGATTACTTCATGGCTTACAGGCCAGCCGGGCATTCTAGGGGAAAGGGCAGCTCAGATAGAGAAGGGAGCATCAAATAAAGGGTGTTTGGAGGATCCTCCCAGGATGGGAGATGCATGTTGAAAGTAGACTATAGACTGAACATGATTGCCACTCAATGCCTCTTTTGCACATCACAAAACCCAAAAGGAGAGAGAGAACAAAAGGGAATGTCCTGCCACAGAGGCACGGTGGGATGTGGGAATGGGGGTGCGAGGGATACTGGGATCCATGGTGGTGGAAAATGGGCACTGGTGGAGGGATGGGTATTTGACCATTGTATAATCAAAACCCAAGCACAAAAATTTGTAAGTCTGCAACTGTACCTCATGATGTTTCACTAATAAAAATTAAAATAAAAACACACACACAATTGAGAGTTTTCCAAGGTCTTGTTTTCTTTTCCTTTAGCAAAACAAAAGTCTGAACCCTGTTTCAGTGAAAAGAAACTAAAAGCAGTCTTTATTAGCAAAGGGATAAAATGTATTGATCTACATGAATAATGGTAAGAACTAGAGATTTAGTTAGATTTAATATATACATATTTATGTACATCAAGCACATATATGATTAACACCTTTAACAATGCAGGAAGAGGAACTTGAAGCATCCAGTCTTCAAAGAGTGGAATGCACTTCATGGTGGGGACTCTGGTCTCATGGCACTGATGGTATATAGGGCGTCACAGGGGGCTTGGCATTTATTACAAGGGGGAAGAGTCAAGTTGTGGCCATCAGCTTTGTGCAAATAATTGCATTTACTGATAAGTATTCTGGGTCTTGGCCACTGATGAGATTACACGGCTCTGGGGGCAGTTGGTTGTATAGCGCCAAATTACTGGAAGATGGGGCACCTGAGTGGAGGAGGCCCAGTCCCAATTTGAGTAGGCTTGGAGATCTATGCCACGGGTTCCGCAAACCTGGGTTCCTCTGCCGGTTTCTTCATGTGTGAGGCTCATTCTAACGTGTGGAGAGTGGTCTTAAGCATGGCTGTGGCTGGAACCAGAGGTCTTCACCTGCCGGGGCTATGCTCAGGGTGGGGAGGAAAAATCAACCCACCCGACTTCATATTATCTAGTACTTACTCTAGAGAACCTGGCAGGCTACCAAAAGTATCCTGCCCACATAGCAGAGTCTGGCAAACTCTCGGTGGCATATTCAATATGCCAAAAACCAATAACAATGATGGGTCTCATTCTCCTGACCCTGAAAGAGTCTCGGATGTGGCACTTTCTAAAATCTCAGGGCTAGGACGAAGGAGACGTTACTGGTGCCTGCTCGAGGAAATCGATGAACAGCAGGATGACAGTGATACAGTGGTACAGTGAAATAATATATCCCTATGTACCACATTTAACTCTTAAGATGCAGATATACTTATAGGAGACAAAATATCTCAATTAAACACTGAGCAGAATTGTGAGCTGCTAAACAGAAAACACATGACAGTTTGTTTAATTGACTTTGGAATTCCTCATGTTTTCTCCCATATTTAATTGACTTTAATTTACTCTGGAATTCCTCATGCTTTCTCCCATATTTTCATTGTATTTGTTGATGTTATTTGCCATGAATTTTAGGGAAGGCTGGGACCACATTTCTAGTTCAGAACAAGGTCTTCTTTCTGGGGTTAGCTGGACAAATTGAAAGCAGTAGGGAGTGCTGGTGGTCCCATGCTTAATGATTCATAGGATATGTTATGCAAGTATGTTACTTAGCAACCTAATGGTCATGTGTAGATGATAGGTCATGTCTTTTCCCTCTTAGCATTTAACATTCATGATAATTTTGTCAGCTCATCGTAAATCAGGTATTTTCTAGGAGTGTGTGAATGTCTCCTGAAGGACTAGAACTCAAGGCTTTTAATTACAAATTGAGATCCACTATGATATCAGACATGCTCTTTGGTCAAGTTAGAACTGATCATGAAGAAGGTGCTTTTAAAACATACATTTGTAATTCCATGCTAAATCTGTAATTTATTTTTATTTCATCAGATTTCACACCCAAGTTTAAAATTCTAAGGTTAACAAATAAAATCATACACATTGAAATGCTTTCAAATAAGAACTCTTTATTATACTTAAATGATCTATGAACTTGAAAAACTGTAACTGTTGCTGGTTTAAATTAAAATAAGGTAATATAGCAGATTTTACTGCTACTGGAGGATTTGGTATTTATTGCATAGTTCTATATTCTCAGAAATTTCATTAACATTACTAATAAAAGGAATACAGAATATATAATTTAGAAAGAGCTTCCAAAAATTGTCTTAATTAATGTTTTTTTAGAAGTGAGGCACAAGTGGTGATGCTCAAGGCGTACTTCTGGCACTGCACTCCCAGCTCTTAGGGATCACTCCTGGCTGCACTTGGGGAACCATATTTGATGCCATAATTGAATTCATGTTGACCACATGTGAGACAAACACCTTTTCTGCTGTCAATACTTTTTGCCCCTGCCTCAAAATGTTTTTAAACTAAAATAGAGACTGTACGTAGACATTCAACAATATCTTGAACTTTATAGTTAAAGTATACAAATTCTATTCAAACACAAGTTTAAGAAAAATAGAATAGCAGTGTGACCTAGTTTATTCTTTTTTTTTTTTTGATGCAGGAATACTGCTATTTGTTCAGCCACACTGATCAAGTTTACTGAAGCAGGTATTAACTCCACATTACCTTTTTAAAAAATTTTAAAAAATTATTTTCATAAAGTAGATCACAATAATTGTTTACAATTAACATTTCAACACTGATCCCACCACCATCACCCCTTTCCACCACCATTTCGAATTTTCCCACCACCACCCAAGCTTACCCCATTGGCAGATGTTAAATAAATTTTTTATTTTGTATTGCTTTGCATAGTACGTTATGCATAGTATTACATGTCTTGTAGCTGCAAAAGCAGTTGTGTGCGCCTGAAATTCTAGATTTTTTTTTTTTAATAATTGGGATCCAGAGGCATCTCTACGGCATGTTTCTCTCTTTAGACATCATTTGTGAATCTCTGAATTATGGCCATTAATGCACTTAAATGGTGTCTAAAGACAGTACTTGGGCATTACTGCCAGGGAACCAGAAGGGCAGGGAGATGGGAGGAGGTCACCCAAGGGAAGCCTAAATAGTCCCTCATACCTGGGGTTTTCAGCAGATTCATTCTCATGTATGGGGAGCTTGGGGCAAGCATGTGGTGGTCAATAATGAGCATGGTTGCCAGTGGGTCCTGGAGGTTTGCAGCTTCTGGGGTTCCATTTCGGGCAGGCAGAGGGACAAACCTACCCTGCTCTGAGGTGCCCTGGTGAAATCAACCTGGCAGTGGGGTAGGAGGCATCTCTGTGGCGTGCTGCTCTCTTCTGAGATTCATTTGTGAGTCTTTGAATTATGGCCATTAGTATACTTAAATTGCCTGATTTTGATCTCTTTTGAGATTTACTTATGAGTCTCTGAAGCAAGGCCAATAAATGAGCTTTCATGGCTGAGTAGGAAGGAGGTGGTTTGTGAGTATGACTCCCACATACCTAACTTTTGTTCATTTAATTTTTCAGGAAACTTTTTTCCAAGTTGTTGAGATCCAGTGGCAATTTGGGGTTATCAGGAAGCCGGAAGGCACCATCAGGATGCTGATGCACTTGTCCTGCAGATACAGGTTGACCTAGTGGGTGGCACCATACTTCCAAACCTATTTTATTCTTAAATCATAATTGTTAAGTAGTGAAGAAATAAAGGGTGTAGAGGGAGTGAGACCACTAATTTCTTCTTTATGTTCCTATCATATTTCAAGAAGGAACAAGTCCTAATTCACTTTGGCTTCTTTTCATTCAGAACCAGACTTCAAAAGGTGGGTTGTTTGATTGAATCCTTAGAGACACAAATTCAATAGTCTTAAAGTCACTGGCTCAATTTATGAGAAATAGATGAGCTTGTTCCAATTACCTTTATTTTTAAGAAGTTACTAAGGGAAAAGTGAGAAATTGAAAGATTTAGGGGAAGAAAAATTAATCTTGATCTCTATGAAATGTAATTAGTGTACAGAATGTATTGCCTGGTTACCTGGCATGGACAAAGTGATGGTGAAGAAAAATGATAATTATTAGGAAAATAGCTTGTTACCTAAAATTCTTTGGAATTAAATTATTAACTTCAATGGTGGTTACTTCCTATTTTCATAAGTCTGTTCTTTTTCCTTACACAATTCTGCTACACTCCCAATGTTTTTCTTCTTTACTTACAGAATAATAAATCATACCTATAAAAAAAGCCTTTTCAACATGCAGTGGTCTAAAATATAAAAAAAAGGATTCAACAAAATGAGATCTAAATGAAAGGATCATCTATGTAGGAGAGAAAGAACATAGTAAGTATATTATCAAGGTGTTTTTTCTAAAGTGAGTAGTTGATTACCTAGGCACAACGTAAGTGCTACATAAGCAGATTAATAAAATCTTTCAGTCAATGGTAGAAATAATGACTTGGTTAAACTGCAAAAATGACAATGGTGCAGAAGAGAAAATGAGCCATGTACTGAGAAAACTACTTTTGTATTTATTTAAATGGACACCAAATTAATGGCCATGATTAAGAGGATGACATAAAATGATTTTTGAATTTTAAACGTTTTTTTTTCAGAAACATAGCTCAAAAAACTCATGCACGCACTTTGCACATAAAAGCCCTGTGTTCAGTCTTAGCACAATGTGACCACCCCCCGCCCCCCAGCAAGACACCATGGAATACATAGCTCCTGAGCATAGGTAGATATGCCAAAAACTCTAATTAGGTACAGAATTAAGGTAGGTATTTTGCACCAATTAGATTTATTTCACAATTGTAGTAAAGATTGAGATTTATTTTTTAACCTGGAAAAAAAGTAGAAATTGCTTGAAAAACCTGCTTACGTAAGGAAAGTGTTAAAAGATGGAATTCTGCGTGTAGATGCAATGACTGGACCTGAAGTTGAAGAACATGCTATTGTGTTAAACGGGAACAAAGTTAAAGATAGACTTTCTTTGAAAGATAAAAAAAATGCTCTAGTCTTTTTTAATGAAATCAGAATCACGCCCATAAGCTAAAACTAAGATGGTGGTCTGTGAAAAATAAACTCAAAAAAAATAAGTGAAAATATATTTAAGAGGAAAAACTCATGCACATAAAGATTGAAAATATAAAATTGATCATAATATATATGATTGGCCGCTGATGGGATTACACGGCGCCAGGGGGCCAGGTGGTGGGTGTGACCCCCGCCTACTGGAATTTGGAGGATCTGGGTGGAAGATGCTCGACTCCAATTCGAGTAGGCTTGGAGGTCTCAGCCCCGGAACCCGCGTGGCTTTGTCCCTCTGCCAGTACCTTCATGTGTGCGGAGAGTGGTCTCAGCATGGTGGTGGCTGGTCCTGGAGGTCTTTGGCTGCCGTAGCCCTGGTCGGGGCGGGGAGGAAAGCTCAACCCGCTCCCCTCCAAGGGACTCCGGGAAGGAACACCCAGGCGCGGGGGCAGAGACTGCACTGTTCTCTGGATGAAAGAGACGTTACTGGGGCCTGCTCGAGGCAATCGACGAATAACAGGATGATGAAATGAAATGAAAAATGAAAATATATGATTGATTATTAATATGCATACATAAACATGTGTGTAGATATGTTTTCCAAATAGGCTCAAGGACATATACGATGTTTATGTTGAACATAAATTTAGAAGGTTTGGGTAATACCTTGTAGTGCTCAGTGTTTACTCCTGGTTCTGTTCCTAGATCACTCTTTGTAGTGCTCAGGGGCCCATATGCAGTGGCTTGGACTGATCAGGTGTATTATAAGATAATTTTGTTCATCAAAAATCGTCATGCTGGAAAGATTCTGTAGCACTAAATAGGCATTCAGTAGACGTTGATAACCCCTGTCAAGAGTTTACCTAATATTATGTTTTCTTTTCCCACTCATTGGCATTCATCATGTAATTTGACACTTGATTGCAAAGTTTCAGATTCTTAATCTTCTACAAATACCCCCCTCCCACTTTCCTTAGGCTTATCCTCAAGGTTTTATTAATTTTAACTCATTTCAACACTTTATTACTCCTCTTATGCTAACTATATCATTAAGATCGAGCCTCAGTTTTATGTTCAGTCAATCTTTATACTTTGCTTCAAGTTAACTCAATCTTTGCTTCTATATTTAACCAACTCAGTTTGGCTCAAGATTTTTCTTTGATTATCAAGATATTTGTGAATAAACCAACCAACAAAAACAAAGTTTCACAGATGACTAGATGAAGTTTTCCTTATTATAACTCTTTAGTTTTATATTTCAAAATTATACAATTTTAAGTAATTTTTTTATAAATGTCTTTTGTACATTTCTTGATCATGAATTTTTGGAAAATAATGTCATAATCCGAAAAAACAATAAAACTCTTATACTTCAAGAAATAGTTTTAGTGAAAAGATGGGTAAAATTAAATAACTCAGTAAAACACAATATTGGATTATTGTTCTTACACATTACCATCTTTAAATGAACTGTGACATATCTCTGTCTAAAACTGCTGCAAAAATTTATAGTACATTCAGATTTTTCAAGTAAAATAGACATCCTAATAGTATTCAAGAATCATATCTTCGCTATACTTCTTATTGAAAACAAAACTTTTGAAATAAAAAAACATTTAAATAAAGTACAATGAGGCAGAATGTTTCAGGTTTTATGATTTGAATTCTATTATCATAGAAGAGTTTAGGTAACATAAGTAAATAGGGTATTTAATGGTTAATTCTAATGTGATGGCAATCTTAAGTCATCTGTCTTGGAAAGTCTATTACTGTAAAGTGTTGATTCACATATTCTAGAAAAAGACATTTAGGTGCTTAAGTAATAGATTAAAGTTCAAGACAAGAACTAATTACTGATAAACTGAATGCAATTTATTTTAATTTGACAGGATTGCCATGGCTAAATACCAGTGATCAAATGTAGCAGTAGTTAGTAAATTTCAAATATTTGGTTCAACGATCTTTGGTTGGTTTTCCAATTAACTTTAATAGAAGCTCTATTTTGTTAATGTGCTTAGAGTATAGGACATTTCCTAAGTTTTTTTCTTTAAAAAAGATACCATTTTGGTACTGAGCCATAGTATAGTGGCTAGGTTGTTTGTCTTGCATGTGGTCAATACAATTTTGATCCTAGGCACCCCATACAGTCCCAAGCCCAGCCAAGAGTAGTGATTCCTGAGTTCAGAGAGAAGAGTAAACCCTGAACATCACTGTGTTGTGCCCCCCCCTCCCCCGTATGCAATTTTGGCATTTTAAAGAACTACTTTTTAATTGTGCAGGTTGTTTTAAATTCTCAATTCTTAGTCTGTTATTATATATCAACTTTATCCAAAATGGTTAATGTAATTAATTGTTTAACCTCTAGCAATACTATATACATCTATGTATTGACTACTATGTTCCCGTAAAATTAAAATTTTAAATGTTTGCTTGTTTATTGTTTGATGTATCCCAGCAATCATCAGGGATTACTTTCAGCTCAGAACTCAGAAATCAGTCCATTGGCCCCTCCCCTCCAGGTGGGTAGGGGGCATCCAGTGGGAACCGTTCCTGCCCCCCAGCCGCACCTCCATTCCCGCCCAGCGGGGAGACTGTCCACCACCCTTCCTCCATTCCAGGATCCTGGATGGGAGTGGCCTGGGAGGGGCTAGGGGCGTGGCCACCAGAAAGGGGGCATGGCCTGCCAAAGCGGGTGTGGCCTTCTCCTCAGCGGGCGGCCGCAGTTATATCACTCACATCAAGAACTCAGGACTCTCATACCACAACTTGTCGCCTAATACCAACCAATGATTTCCCACCTCTTCTACTACAATCCAATAGCATCCCACGTGCCTACTCCATTTCCAACAAAGACCTGTTTGAAAATAGCTGTATAAGCCCAGTACCAAATAGCACCTCCTCAAAAAGTTCCATTCAATGTCGGTTATAAAACAAAGAATAACCCCTGATTGAGAAGAAGATCAAACTCAGAAACGTAGAAGGGTGCCTACCATCGACCAACCTTATCCAAAATCCTTTCCCACCATAAGAGGGAACAGTATGATCTGTGCCAGACGGGAACCAAGGCCCATTTTTCGGCAACAAAACTGAACGGCTCCTGGCAGTCTCTCCTCATTCAACCAGGTACAGCCTGCCCCCACGGCTTGGGACTCTCCCTGGGCATGCGCAGCTAGCTCGATCCCCTAGAATAGCCGGTTTTCTCCCTTGACCTGAGTGTAACGGGAACTGAGGCAACATCCCATCTCGCGGCAACAAAGCTGAACGGATCTGGGAACTCTCTCCTCACTCAACCAGAATAGTAACAGTGAACGTGAAGGACTAAACCACACTGGTCACAATGGTAAAGCAACGCAAAAGCCCACCAAACTTTCTTATTGAAGAGGCTAGCCCAGAAGACACCAACAGTATTGTAGTGGTAGACAACCTCTCTGACAAGGAATTCAGAAGGGAGCTACTTAGGATGCTCAGGGAACAAAAAGAAACAATGGAAAGCAATGCCAATAAAAGACAAGAGGACTTGAAGTCAGAAATGAGGAAAATGCAATCGGAAATGTCGGACCTGAAAAACCTGGTAGGCGAATTGAAAAACACAGTGGAAGGCCTCAGCAGAAGAGTAACAGCTGCTGAGAACAGAATCAGTGAGCTCGAAGATGAAGTTCAGAGACTCACCAGAAAAGAGCAGAAAATGGAAAAGAGACTCACAGTTCAGGAAGAGATGGCAAGAGAAGATTGCGATGAAGCCAAGAGGGGTAACATAAGAATTATTGGAGTCCCAGAGGGACAGGAAGAAAACCTTGATGAAGAAGAAACTGTAAAAGACATCATTGCTACAACATTTCCAGAGCTGAAGAAAAGTTGTGACCACATTCAGGACGACCGAAGGGTACCAGCTAGAAGAAATCCGAACAAAATTACCCCAAGACACATCCTGATCAAAATGACCACAACTTTAGACAGAGACAAAATTCTGAAAGCAGCAAGATCGAAGAAAGAAATCTCTTACAAAGGAGCATCCTTAAAATTCACAGCTGATTTTTCTGATGAATCCCTCAGCACCCGAAAAGAGTGGTGGGACATAGTGAAAAAACTCAATGAAATAAATGCCTCTCCAAAAATACTTTACCCAGTGAGACTCTCATTCATAATAGAAGGAACAACACACAGTTTCACAGACAAACAACAGCTCAGGAACTTCATTGACTCAAGACCATGGTTACAAGTACAACTAAATGGGCTACTTTAAGAGAGGACAGGTCCCTCAAATACACCTAATTTCAACAGAACAATGGGTCAAAATCCCATAACAATAATCTCTTTCAATGTCAATGGGCTAAAAGCACCAATTAAAAGACACAGAGTGGCAGGATGGATTAGAAAAGTGAACCCAACATTCTGCTGCCTGCAAGAAACACACCTCAATAGTCAAAGCAAACACAGACTCAGAGTCAAAGGCTAGAAAACAATCCTACAGGCAAACAGCTCCCATAAAAAAGCTGGGGTAGCTATCTTACTATCAGATCACATCGATTTCAGAGTGAATAAGGTCATAAGAGACATTGAAGGCCATTTCTTATTGATCAAAGGATCTGTACAACAGGAAGAACTTACAATAATAAATATATATGCACCTAATGAGATACCAGCAAAGTACTTAAAACAACTACTCATAGATTTGGAAAAAGACATCAATAGCAACACAATACTAGTGGGAGACTTCAACACCACTTTGTCACCTCTTGATAGATCAACCAGACTCAAGCTTAGCAAGGACATACTTCATCTGAGGGAAACAATGGAAGAAAGGGACTTAGTAGACATAGACAGGACACATCATCCTCAAAAGGCTGAATACACATTCTTCTCAAGCGTACATGGAACATTCTCCAAGATAGACCACATTCTGAGCAACAAAATATACCTCATAAGATTAAGAAGATAGAGATTGTATCAACAATCTTCTCAGACCACAATGTGCTGAAATTAGAAGTAAATCACACACAAAAACAGAAAACTAAATCAAACACCTGGAAATTAAACAGTGTGCTATTAAACAACGAGTGGCTTAGAAAGGAAATCAAAGAGGAAATCAAAAGATTCCTAGAAACGAATGAAAATAAAGACATGAGTTACCAAAACTTATGGGACACAGCAAAAGCTGTCTTAAGAGAAAAGTTTATAGCTCTACAAGCATTCCTCAGAAAGGAGGAGCGAGCCCACATGAATAAACTAACCTCACAGTTTAAGAGCTTGGAGAAGGACCAAAAAAAGGAGCACAACCCGAACAGGAGGAAGGAAATAATAAAACTCAGAGCAGAGATTAACGAGATGGAAATCCAAAAAACAATCCGAAAGATCAATGAAACCAAGAGCTGGTTCTTTGAGAAAATTAACAAGATCGATTAGCCTCTAGTAAAACTCACAAAGAAGGGGAGAGAGAAAACCCTAATAAACCGAATCAGAAATGAAAAGGGGGTCATAACAACAGAAACTACAGAAATTCAAAGGATCCTCAGGGAGTACTTTGAGAAGCTTTATGCCACGGAACATCAAAACCTCAAGGAAATGGATAAATTCCTAGACTCCTACAGACTCCCAAAGCTGAACCCAGAAGATCTGGAATACCTGAAAAGACCTATCACCACCAAAGAAATTAAAATGGTAATAAAAAGTCTCCCCAAGCACAAAAGCCCTGGCCCAGATGGATTCACTAATGAATTCTCCAATCTTTAAAGAAGACTTACTCCCAATCCTCTTTAAGCTTTTCCACGAAATTGAAATATCAAAAACACTTCCGAACAGTTTCTACAAAGCAAATATCACACTGATACCAAAAGCAGACAGAGATACCACAAAGAAAGAGAATTACAGGCCGATATCCCTGATGAACACAGATGTAAAGATCCTCAACACACTACTAGCAAATAGAATCCAACTACTCATCAAAAGGATCATACACCATGATCAAGTAGGATTCATCCCAGGGATGCAAGGATGGTTTAACATTCGGAAATCAATCAACATAATCCATCATATCAACAAAAGAAAAGATAAAAAGCATATGTTCATATCAATAGATGCAGAGAAAGCATTTGACAAGATCCAGCACCCCTTTATGATGAAAACTCTAGCCAAAATGCGTATAGAGGGGACTTTCCTCAACATAGTTAAAGCCATCTACCACAATCCTACAGCAAGCATCATCCTCAATGGGGAAAAACTGAGAGACTTCCCTCTAAGATCAGAGAGGAGACAAGGATGCCCACTCTCTCCACTGCTGTTCAATATAGTACTGGAAGTACTTGCAATAGCGATTAGGCAAGAAAAATATATTAAGGGCATTCAGGTAGGAAAGGAAGAAATCAAGCTCTCACTCTTAGCAGATGATACGATACTATACTTAGAGAACCCAATAACCTCCACCAAAAAACTCTTAGAAACAATAGACTTGTGTAGTAAAGTTGCAGGCTATAAAATCAATACCCCAAAGTCCATGGATTTCCTATACGCAAACAGTGAGAGAGAGGAAAGCTACATGAAAAAAAAATCCCGTTCACAATTGTTCCCCAGAAAATCAAGTACCTAGGAATCAGCTTAACTAAGGACGTAAAGGACCTGTACAAAGAAAACTACAAAACGCTACTTCAGGAAATAAAAGAGGACATGAGGAAATGGAAAGATATCCCCTGCTCATGGGTCGGGAGAATTAACATTGTCAAAATGGCAATACTACCAAAAGCATTGTATAAATTCAATGCAATTCCTATAAGGCTACCCATGACATTCTTCAAATAAATGGAGCAAACACTCCTTAAATTTATAAGTAACAATAAGCCCCCACGAATAGCTAAAGCAATTCTTGGGAAAAAGAAAATGGGAGGAATCAACCTCCCTAACTTCAAACTCTACTACAAAGCAGTAATAATTAAAACAGCATGGTACTGGAACAAAGGCAGAACTGCAGACTAATGGAACGGACTTGAATACACTGATATCTCCCCTCAATCATATGATCATCTAATATTTGATAAAGTGCAAGAAATGTGAATTGGAGTAAGGAAAGCCTCTTTAACAAATTGTGCTGGCATCACTGGACAGCTACATGCAAAAAATGGGCTCAGAACTCTGCCTAACACTATGTACAAATGTAAGATCAAAATGGATTAAAGACCTCAACATCAGACCAGACACCATAAGTTATATTGAAGACAAAGTTGGCAAAACCCTTCATGACATTGAGGCTAATGGTATTTTCAAAGATGCCACGCCACTGGCCGAGCAAGTGAAAACAGAAATATATAAATGGGACTATCTTAAACTAAGAAGCTTCTGCACCTCCAAAGAAACAGTGACCAAAATACAAAGACAGTTTACAGAATGGGAAAGGATATTCGCCGAATACACATCTGCAAGGGGTTTATATCAAAGATATACCAAATACTGTTTGAACACCACAAGAAGAAAACATCCATCCCTATCAAAAATGGGGCAATGAAATGAACAGAAACTTTCTCAAAGAAGAAATCTGAATGGCAAAAAAGCACATGAGAAAATGCTCTACATCATTAAGCATCAGGGAGACACAGATCAAAACCAAAATGAGATACCATCTCACACCTCAGAGACTGGCCCACATCCAAAAGAACAAAAGCAACTGGTGCTGGCACTGATGTGGCGAGAAAGGGACTCTCCTTCACTGCTGATGGGAGTGCTGACTGGTTCAGCCTTTTTGGAAAACAGTATAGACGATTCTCAAAAAATGAGAAATTGAGCTCCCATTTGACCCAGCAATACCACTCCTGGGAATATATCCCAGAGAGGCAAAAATGTATAGTTGAAGTGACATCTGCACTTGTTTTTCATTGCAGCACTCATTACAATATCCAGAATCTGGAAAAAAACCTGAGTGCCCAAAAACAGATGACTGGTTAAAGAAACTTTGGTACATCTACACAATGGAGTACTATGTAGCTCTTAGAAAAGATGAAGTCATGACATTTACATACAAGTGGTACATTATGGAAAGTATCATGCTAAGTGAAATGAGTCAGAAAGAGAGGGATAGACATAGAAAGATTGCATTCATCTGGAGGATATAAAGTAACAAAATATGAGATTAATACCCAAGAATAAATGAGATCAACACCAGGAGGATTGCTTCATAGTTTAGAGGCCATCCAGGTATTCTAGGGGAAAGGGCAGTTCAGATAGAGAAGGGAGCACCAAATAAAGGGTGTTTGGAGGATCCTCCCAGGAGGGGAGATGCTTTTCGAAAGTAGACTATGGATTGAACATGTTTGCCACTCAATGCCTCTTTTACAGACCACAATACCCAAAATCAGAGAGAGAACAAAAGGGAATGCCCTGCCACAGAGGCAGTGTGGGGGGTGTGGTGGGGGGATATTATCCATGGTGGTGGAAAATGGGCACTGGTGGAGGGATGGGTATTTAACCATTTTATGACCGAAATCCAAGCACAAAGATTTGTAAATCTACAACTGTACCCCATTGTGCTTCACTAATAAAAAAAAATTGTTATTGACCAAAAAAAAAAAAAAATAGAAAGAACTCAGAAATCACCACTGGCAGTATCCACGGGACCTTAAGGGGAGCCTGGGATGAAAAGTTGGTTGATAGCATGCAAACAATTTGTGATGTATTATCTCTTTATGCCATCAAAATGATGCACTGTTTTTGTACATCTTTGATGGTATGTATTCATTAATTAATAAATTAGTCTCTATTAATTTATTAGGATTGAGCTAACAAAATACTACAAATTTGGTATTTTGTCACAAAAGAATGAAGTAATCCTTGAAAAGTATAAAAATATTTATCATCATATTGCATAAAAATAACTAGGTATATGTAAATTAATAGTGAAGAATAACAAAATAAGAAATTAGATTTTGATATAGAAAATAATGCATTATTTATTAAATGCCCATACCTTATGCTATTATCACTTCCTATAGATGACATATTAATATGTTTCCTTGAATTTAAATACGTTTAACAAAATTTATAAAATTTTTTTAAAGTGCTGTTGAATGTAAACAGGATTATAATTAAAACAAGTCACGTATAAAAAACATTTAAATTTGCTGTTTTAAATAATCACTATAAAATTACACTTAAATTTTGTTTTATGAAAAAAATTGAAATAAAATTATAAATTTCTGACAATAAACTTCCAGTTTATACCACGATGTAGTAGGTTTTAAGATCAACTGTGATAGTGTTAAATTTTTATCATTTTAAAATAGGTAAAATATACAGAGATGTATAAGTCATTATTTAAAATAAATCTGACATATCAAAATAGGATGTTTATAAAGTGCATATGCATACACATAATTCTTTCTATTTAATTTTTTGTTGTACATAAGAGATAGTAGGTTAAAATATGTCAACTAAAATTAACTGAAGAAAATAATTCAACATTACATAGACATAGCAAGTTTTTTAAGAAATCACTTTGAGCTCCCCTTGAAACTAAATATCTCATGTAACTTTAATCAGCCTAATTATTTTGCCCTTTTCTTTTGTGGACAAGCCTTAGCACTAGCTGAACTTATTTTTGATGGAACCCAAACTAGGTTTGATTCCCAGCAAAACATATGGTCCCTTTCCAGGATTGGTCCTGTTTTCAGAGCCAAAACTGGGACCTCAGCACTGCACCCTGTGTGCTCAAAACCAGAAAAGAAAAAGCAAATATAAGTACATTAAAATAAAATATTTAATTCACCATATATTCTTTACAAATATAACCTGAACATGTGTGTGCTTATACTACATACAAATTAGACATATTTATGCATATTTAAATATTAAAATCATGCATATATAAATGTGTGCTGTGTTCTGTGTAATATATAGCTCCACATATATATGTACATATATATCAAAATTATATAATATAAATAACTTTGATACATTAATAGATGGAACACAATCTTCCCATAAGAGTAAATAAAATATTGCTATGTTCAACCATAACCATGATCTAGTAAAATTACAAAATTATCACATAAAAGTAAAGATTAAAGAAAATAAAAATTCCCAGAGTATGTTTAGTTTCCATAAATATTATGTATCTCAGTTTAGAGTAATTCCAATCAAACTATAGTTATTATGTTCAATCTACTAAAGCTAATCACAGTGCAATTAAGTTGTACTTTGTTAGAGAAATTATCTTCAATTAAAAAAATGCTTCAAAATAGCACATAATAAATGGAAAAATAAAACAAGAAATTAAAAAATACACATAGTGCTAAGCATTTAAAGCACTAAATAGTTTTAAATTTAAAATATAAGCAAAGATATAGTATCACACTCTGAAAATGTACCTATGGACTGAGATTATAAACTGTCTGGTTACCCTATAAATTCTGATGATTGAATCTAAGACAGTTTTTGAAAGTGCAATTTATTCTTTTCATAGGGTAGAAAAGTTGCTCTTTCTACCACTTTGAATCTCGGGTAGATAATAAAAACTGTTCTGCATTTTTTAAGGCAAAATTAATCACAGTCACCTCTCTGATTTGAAGCATTTCCGTAGAATGGTGCTAAGGTTTTTCATAACTTGAACAGGTATAACAACAGCAATCTAGGAGCTGAGAGTCATCAGGGCTTATGAAGTTACTAACTGCATAAGACTTAAAGCAGCTTATTTGTCTAAATGGTTTCATGGATGGAAAATTGAAGCTACATTGTAAAATACGGTAAAGCATTTCCCTTCATTATTTCATAAATTCTTAAGCAGCCAAGATTTCTGTACAACATTATCTTCATATTTAATAATAACTCAGGTATCTTATGAAAACCAGGTTAGTTTAAAGTTTTAGTGCAATTTAGAAACTGAAGATTAAACCTGAGAACACTGAATATTAACAAATGCCTAACACCATAACAGATCCCTGCAATTAATTTATAGGTAGACTTGACTATCACAATGCCACTTTTAGTATATCTCTCAGCTCTATCCCAGCTCTATCTGCTTTCCTTCTTGAAGCTTGCTGTCTCCTTATATTCTGACAATTTTAAAACGTATGTCTTGGAGTACTGCACAGCATGCACATAGTTTATTATAAAAATGCTATTATAAGCCAGAAACTGGAAGAAACCTGAATGCCCAAGAACAGATGACTGGTTAAAGAAACTTTGGTACATCTACACAATGGAGTACTATGTAGCTCTTAGAAAAGATGAAGTCATGAAATTTACATACAAGTGGTACAATATGGAAAGTATCATGCTAAGCGAAATGAGTCAGAAAGAGAGGGATAGACATAGAAAGATTGCATTCATCTGGGGGATATAAAGTAACAAAGTATGAGATTAATACCCAAGAATAGCTGAGATCAGCACCAGGAGGATTACTCCATAACTTAGAGGCCAGCCGGGTATCCTAGAGGAAAGGGCTGTTCAGATAGAGAAGGGAGCACCAAATAAAGGATGTTTGGAGGATCCTCCCAGGAGGGGAGATGCATGTCGAAAGTAGACTATGGACTGAACATGTTTGCCACTCAATGCCTCTTTTGCAGACCACAACACCCAAAAGGAGAGAGAGAACACAGGGGATTGCCCTGCCACAGAGACAGGGGGGATGGGGGGATGGGGGTGGGAGGGATATTATCCATGGTGGTGGAAAATGGGCACTGGTGGAGGGATGGGTATCTGATCATTGTATAATTGAAACCAAAGCACAAAAAATTGTAAATCTACAACTTTAAAAAAAATAAAATAAAATAAAGGGAAAAAATGCTATTATATTAGGGACTTAAAATGCTAATAAAATATTAACATTTTGTGTGTTTCATATTTTTCACATTCATATCATATCAGAGAGTTTTCATATTTATTTGAATATTTTCCAGTAGGTATAGAATGAGAACAATTTCAATGAATTTATTAATGTAGCCAGAAGCACAGAGATATTTCTCATCCCAATGAGGACATTTGGTCTCATTTTTAAACCACACTGAACAATTCTTTTTTAAAAAATTAATGTATCTAATCAAATATTTAATATTTGACAGCATGTTAGCACTTTAATACAAGATGGTAAAATGATAATATATTTTACCTACAAAAATATCCAGAGTAACTTAGCTGGGCACTTTGGTGATAACCGAAATGTAGGCCCCAAGGATGTGGTGCTTCTCTGATCTTCCAGTCATCTCTGGCATCATTTCTCATGATAGTCAATTTTTTTTTCTGTTGGAACCACATACTATTTACTTTAAAACTTTCCATATTTAATACATTCTGCCTTGCTAAAATCCTAAAGGCATCTTTCAATATCTGAAGATCAACGTCTTTATTTCAATCTTACCTTGCATGTTGTAGAACAGCATTGGGGGTCCAAGGATATGACAAGAATGCCACAGGTGAAAACTGTGAATGTACCTACAGGGCCAATGCTTTGGGCATTCTGCGGCTACACTCACCAGTCCTCATGGTGTCATGCAATACCACAGTGAAAATTCGAGTTTAAGCATTCAGAACATGCGTCCCTTAACCCTGTGTTATCATCCAAGTTGCCCTCCAATTTTGGACTAAATCTTTGCTGTGATATATGGTGTATACTTATAGCATATCTCAATTTAGACTAGCCACATTTACATGCTTGATTCACATGTGACTGTTTGCTACTGCACCATGCAGTAGACTTTGCAGCAGAACAGATTATCATCACTAACTGGTCTGAGTTTCTGCATGTATCTATCAAACATAGAGCTCAAATTGGTCAAGAAACATGTGCAACTTTTCCTTGAGAAGAAACATCCTCAAACTCCTTTGAACTACTTCGTCCTTTTGTGGTATTTTGGAATGACAACTAATTAGACAAATGCGGTGCCTTCTCAGTTATGAAGCACACTTTCCCAAATGGACAGCTTGACTTGTTCACCCTGACTCTCATGGGAACAAAGCTCCCCAAAATGCAATATATATTTAAAATAGTTGCCATAGAAATGTTTCAGCAATTGGGTATACAGCTCAAATTAAACAGAGACCTTGCTTCTCAGATGTTTTCTTGTTGACTTCCTACACTATGAATTTCTACACTTTCCATCCATCTAACATATCTGACAGTTCACAGGAAGGCAGCAGAGAGACACCATATTTCTTTCCACATATCTGCAGCTTTATCTGGAACTCGACTCTAAAAACCTTTAAGAAAAAATGTTTCACTGGGACTAGAGAAATAATGGAGGTAAATTAGGACACAGACTTTGCTTGCATTAGGTTCATTCCTGGTACCACTTGATCTCCAAAGTTCATCACAAGGTGTAGCCATTCAGAACCATGAACACTACCAAATGCACCACAGGTAACCCTCAGCACCCTAAGATCTAGACATCAGTGTATTGATAGTAGTCCTAATATTAAACCATGTGAATTGTTGGAGAATTGCCAGCAGTCACTGCCAGCACCCTTCAGCATTGATTGGGAACTCTCTGAGTCCCCTCAAAATTCACATTAAAATCGTTACCATCCTCAGCAAGTAGTTATCTCTGGCATCATTTCTCATGATAGTCAATTTTTTTCTGTTGGAACCACATACTATTTACTTTAAAACTTTCCATATTTAATACATTCTGCCTTGCTAAAATCCTAAAGGTATCTTTCAATATCTGAAGATCAATGTTTTTATTTCAATCTTACCTTGCATGTTGTAGAGCAGCATCGGGGGGTCCAAGGATATGACAAGAAAGCCACTGGTTAAAACTTTAAATGGGAGGACCAAAAAGTAAAGCCAGAAAGTCAACTGTTTGGATAGGGAGGCCACAAGAAGGAAAGAGATCAGAAGGAGATCAAAGCTGAAAAAAAAAAGAGTACAGAGAGAATCATGATTTTTTTATGCTACTGTCTTACCTTCTTCTAGTAACTATATACACCCCCCTCACCTCCATACTCTTCCATATTCTTTTTTTTAATAATGTAGGAGTATTGCATTTGTTCAGCCATTAATTAAGCTGATTGAATTGGGCATGAACTACACATTACTTTTTTTTTTTAATTGTATCACTGTGAGTTAGAGTTGCAAAGTTTTCATGTTTGAGATTCAGCCATACAGTGATGAGAGACCCATCTCTCCACCAGTGCACATTTTCCAACACCCAAATCCCAGTCCTCATCCTGCTTCTATGGTATTCAATTTCCCCAAAACTCTCTCTCTCATTTTGAGTATTATGTTTTGCTCGAAATTTCCCACCACCAAATTTCAAGCTTTTCTACCAGTGGTAGACACTATATAATTACTTTCCATTGCTCATTTTGAAAATCGTGAGATCTCATACAGCTACACTTATAAATGTAAATCTCTATATTGTAAATGGTTGGGTTCCAGAGACATCTCTGTACGACACTGCTTTATTTTGGAATTCGATGGGGAGTTTTTGGGCCAGGGCTGTTGGTGCACTAAGATGGCACCTGGAGGCAAATTGTAGGTATAATATACCGTCTGCTGGGCCAGCAGGGACTTGGGGAGAGACAGCCCGGGTCCTCTGCCTCCATGTGGTCTGATAATTCAGTCCTGGAACCCACACATCTGGGTCTTGCTTGTGGAAGCTCTTGGTCACCGGGATTCAACTGAAGTAGACAGGAACACTGCATCTGCTCCATATGTGGTGCCTCGGTAAAATTGGCCCAGTTAGGGGCCTGGAGAGATCTCCAGTACCGTGGTGTCTTCTGGGACTCACTGCTGTATCTCTGGGACAGGGCTGTTGGTGCCTGAAGGCAAATTGTGGGCATGACAGTCAGTCTGCTGAGTGGACTGGGCCCTGGGAGAGACAACCCTGGTCCACTTCCGCCATGAGTCCTGGAGATTTAGTCCTGAGACACGCATATCCAGGCCTTGCCTGTGGAAGTTTTTAGTCACCGGGATTCCATCTGGAGTATGCAAGATGACTGCACCTGCTCCATCTGGGGTTCCCCAGTAAAATTGGCTCAGTGAGTATGGGGCTCAGGGAGCCATTTGGTGTGCCATGGATCAAACCCAGGTTGGCTGTGTGCAAGGCAAATACCCCACTCACTGTACAGCAGTCCCCCCCTTTTTTTTGTTCAATAGTTAGAGCTTTCTGTATATACGTTTTTCTCTATGTAAAATGTGTTGATTCATAGGTACTTTATTTCATTACAAAAATGCAAATTTCCTTTTTATTATTTGTTTTTGCATATAGGAAATCAACATAAGGCTGTGCATTGATTTCATAGCCTACTATTTTAATATTAGGATTCATTGTTTCTACTATATTTGTTTGAGTTTTTAAAGCAGTCTATGTATACTATCATGCCACTTGAAAGTAGGTAGTTTAACTTCTTTCAATTTTAATTTCTTTAATTTCATGTCTTAGCTTAATTACTGTGATTAAGACTTCCAATATTATGTTGAATAATGATGGTAAGAGGGAATATCCTTGTGAGTGATTTTAGAGAGAAAGAATAAAAAAATATCGTTTAGTAAGATGTTGGCTAGGAGAGTTTTTTTTTATATGGGTTTTACTATGATGAGATAAATTCTTCCACTCTTCATGTTGTTTGGAGCTCTTATCAGAGATGAATATTGTTTTTCTCTCATTGTAGTTTAGATGATGCATCATATATATTTGTGCATGTTGAACCAGTCGTGTGTCTTGGAATAGATCCCACTTTTTCATCTGTCACTGTCCTCCCATTGTTCATCTATTTGCTCAAGCAGGCCCAGTAACATTGTGAGACTTGCTACTGTGTTTGGCATATAGAATACGTCAAGGGTAGCTTGCCAGTCTTTGCTGGGGGGGGGGGGGGGGGATACTCTCGGTAGCTTGCCAGACTCTCTGAGAAGGAATATTCCTCTCTGAGAGGAATTGAATTCAGGTCGGCCTTGTTAGCTGCCTGCAAGGCCAATGCATACTCACTGTGATATCACTCCAGCCCTTTGTCATATGCATTAAAAAAGATCCATGATCCTCTTAGTAAACTGTATAATCTGTTTTAATAAGATTTCTTTAGAATTTTTCTACCTATGTTTGCCAGGATTTAGGCTTTACTTTTGTCAAAAGAAAGTAAAATTTCCTTATTTATTGACTGGTTTATTTGGATTTGAGTCACATCTGGCTGTGTTGAGGGGCTATTCCCATTTCTTTTCGATGGAGTGACTCTTGGGCAGAGCTCAAAAGACTATTAGGCTTCATCAAACCAGGATCAGTTGCTTCAAGGCAATTAATTGACTTAACCTCTGTATATATTTTCATTCTTTCTTTCTTTCTTTCTTTCTTTCTTTCTTTCTTTCTTTTTTTGAAACAAATAGATTTTATTTGGAGGGTTTTTATGGTGAGGAGGGAGGGAGAGAGAGAGAGAGAGAGAGAGAGAGAGAGAGAGAGAGAGAGAGAGAGAGAGAGAGAGAGAGAGAGAGAGAGAAACGCACTCAAGAGAGAACATGGACTTCTACAAGGCGGAGAGAGCCCCTACACACATCCTGGCAATAGACATGAAAGATAGCATGAAATTACACATCTCAAGAGGGGAGATGCAGGTGGCAGATGTGCTCCGGCGCTATATGTGCTCGGTCACGTGGGTGACAGCAGCACATGGGCTCGGGCAGCATATACACCTATACCAATTTTCAACCTGAGATATTGATATTTAATTTGTGTGCATGTGTTTCATTTATCTTTGTTTTTGATTTGAAAGAAAACTTGACTTCCCAAAAACTGAAAGAAATTATATTTCTTCAAGTATTTTGGAAAAAGGGTTGAATTTTAGGTGATTAATTCTTTTTTATATGATTTTTTACTTCATTTATTCATACATTTATTTGCTTTTGTTGTTGACTGCATGCAAGGCATATGCCTTAAATTTTGTACTACCTTCGCAGCCTTAAGATAAAAATAAAAGTCTACATATGCAAATATTACTATACAGTTTTTAAAATTTCAAAATCTAATGTAGATGGAATGCTTAGGTTTTGGGTAGGAGTTTTAAAACTTAATTTGTTTCACTTTTAGTCAAATTTAACATCGATATCAGGTTTGTACCCTAAAGATGTTAACTCCTTCAATACTGAATGAGCAGTGCGGAATCCATCCTGGGTAGTCTAAAAACAATACTGTTTGCAGTCTATAAATATTACAAAGAAAGAAAATGAGATATTATTCATATCACTTGGGCATAACAGTTGTCTCAAAGAATAAGTTTCAACTGTGGTCTAAGTATAAAAAGAAAAAGAAACTTGTTTCCTTATAAAAGGAAAAACCCAGGCATAAGGAAAATACTGAAAACTTGCTAAAGCATAATGGCATTTTCATTTGTAGTAACAGAAAAACACTGTCAAATATCTAAGAAATAAGAGAGGTCATAAAGCCACTCTTCCCCTCCAAACAACATATTTTACTTAGTTGGAGATGAAGTTGTGCTTTATTTTGTAGATCATGGTAAAATGTTGATTTAAATATTGGAGAATATAACATTAAGTATAGTTTAATATAGGATATGATTATATTTACACTTTAAAACGTTTGTAGGTGTGACAAAGAATGAAGGCAGGGAATCTACAATGGAAACAAACTATAATATTGTGCATTGAATACAATGGATATTGGACTTGGGAGATGTACTATCAATGAGGATATTGTAAAGCCAATAGTTACACGACTCTGAACAGAATAAATGAAACAGAGTTGATTCCATAATTTGGAGGAAGTAATGAGATGATATATTCAAAAGTTGGTAACATATAGTTGAAATATAATGTTATGGAAATAACTGGGACTGCATAAGACATAGTGCTGACCAATGTTCAGTGAAAATCTGATGTATTTTATAGGTACGAATTTCCAAATCATAAACTCAAAGCATTTCACACAGTGAAATACTTTATAATGTGATTCCTATGCCATTATTATTGTACTGTCAAAGCAAAGTTCATTCTCACCTGTATTGCTTTAAAATTTTAAGTTAACATTCTCCTTTTTTTTACCCTTGTCATTTTTCAGTCTATCAACAATAAACAGAGGACATTAATCTAACAATGTGACTCCCCAGTTTATACTTTTCATTGAGATTAAAATGCTAAATTTGTACTACACTCTTCCCAGTATTATTTTGACATTGTCTCTTCTAACTTTCCGGCATTGATGGCAGATTGAGGATTTGAGCAAGTTACTCTCCCTATCTGAAATCCTGTTTCCCTTTTCTGCTGTCTTTGCTATCTATTCTTATTGAAGCTTTTAGATTTGAATTGTATTTGTTTAATATAAAATTGCATCCAAGTTGCTATAGGAGCTTCTTCTTTCTTTGTTCTCAGATAAACAGCCCAGACCTGAATAGAGTGCCTAAGTCACAACAAATAAATTTGAGTTAATTACTTGAATGTGAGTTTTTAGATGGCATTGTTTTTTCCCTAAATTAGATATAACTTAACTGAAATAATTTAGAAAGAATAAAACCACACATAATTATAATTTTTTAAATGGATTGCTAGTGCCAAATTGTGTAGATTACAAAAAATACAGTGTATTATATAAAATTCCAGAAATATTTATAAAATATAATAATCACAATAACTACCACAATGAAATAATTACCTGGTTTTGAGTGAGAACGTTTTATTCTTTTTTTTTTTTTGTAAAATAGCTTCCCTCAGGTTCATGCTCAATGATTTGCATTATTAAAGCTTGCCCTATTTCTAATTTTATAGCTACAGTTAGTAATCACTATTAAATTAAATCTCATGCTTAATAAGTTATATTTATATAGTTATCAAATAAATTTTAATCTTAAGGCTGTTTTAAAGTCATGTTATATCCTCTCCTTGTGACATAAAATCTGAATTTGCAAGATAGGAGGACTCTTTCCAAGCAAGCAAAGAACAAAAAGTGTCATAGTGAAACTTAAATGTAACTTCTGCTAAAGAGACTATAAAGCATAAAAAATGTTTAGAAAGCATAAAAATATCAATCAAAATCAAATTGTCATATTTAAATGTATTATTAATTGGAAACTGTCAAAGTTAAAAAGAATAAAAAAAAGTTTTGCCTTCTAATGTACATATAACTTCATAAAAATCATATCACTATGTTCTGCAATGCCAAATCAATTTTTAGCAAAAAAAGAAGCCGGCAATAGGTTATAAAATCTGAAACCATGAAAGCGATTTGCATAATAACAATAACAATACTCCAGGGAATTGTTAAGAACAGTTTTTACTTTGTTTAAAAAATCCACTAGAACAGATTTACACCCTAAATTGTACAATTTAAATTTAGTTAAAAATATTTATCAATAATTGTCCTTCTTCCTAACCTGTTTAAATGATCAGAGTCTAGCAATTATAAATATATATAAATGTGACATTTGAAGTAATGTTCAGTTTAACACTACATTTTAATTAGGTTCCTACCATCAGCAGATCCAGTGAATATGAAACATATATGAAATATTAACCCTGTGCTTAAAAACTAAATACCAGCAAGTCTCAAGTAGATATACTGAAAAATTCATAATAAATAATATTAAAAATGCTATAAAGGCCATTTGAATCAGAGGTTATGTGACAGCAAATAAGAGATTTAATATGGTATAGTGATTAAATTAATAATATAAAATAATAAAAATATAGATTTTTTCCTTGGGATCAATTGCAGAAAAACAATATTGCTAAAAAATATCTGACCCCCTCTTGTATAAATTTGCTACTGTCAAGTTTTCAGTGATCACATGCACCTTTTACTTGACACTACTTTTCAGCTCATTTGCTTCTTGGTGTGACCAAACTCAAAAAACAAAAACCCAAGTCTGGTCTGGTTACAAACTGAAAGAGGAACCATGTGAATTGCTGGTGTTGCCCTTTGCTCAAACTCAAAAAAGATAAATTGTAACCTTGGAGTCTGAGTAAAGAAAAACGGATATGTTGACAGTTGATAAGTTCTTTTCCTACAAGCATTTACTTTGAAGTGAAGTAAAATATTTTTTAGATTGTTTAAATCATCATCTTTTTGTTTTATGTGGAACATAACAGATTCTGCAACAAACCATGCCACTTACACACTGTAATACCTTACTTATATGTATGTATAAAAATCATAGAGTGATATGATAATTTACTAATTTTAATATCATAGGGTTTAGAGGAAGAAATGCATTGATATAAATATATATAGTACAAAGACAACCATACATTAAGTATAGAAAATGTTAAGAAAAATTTCTTTCTAATTTTAATTATCTTCATAAGAAATCTTATCTATTTATATAAAAGAATGTTCAAATACATAATTGTATAAGACATGTGTAATAATTTAATAAAGAACTATTTTTATCTTTATTCATTTTCATTTTAAAATTTGAATATCTAAAAACAATATTTTTAGAATAATCAATTTTATTAAGAATATCTATTTTCCATGCAAGGCATTTGAATATATTATTCAAATGTAATATTAGATATTATTATTTTTTTAATGTAGGAGTACTGCTATTTATTCAGCCACTGATTAGCTGATTGAATTGGGCATGAACTCCACCTTACTTTTTTTATTCATCTTCAAAAATTTTATTTATTGAATCACCGTGAGAGGAGTTACAAAGCTTTCGGGTTTAAGTCTCGGTCATACAACAAAACACCCATACCTTCACCAGTGCCCATTCTCCACCCTCAACAAACCCTGTATGCCCCCATCCCAAACCCTCCCCCTACCTGTAGGGCAGATGATTTTCACATTACTCTTTCTCTACTTTGATCATATTCAATATTTTGACACTATACCCACCATTAATATTGGGGATTTTACACCAACACTCAGATCTACTGAAAAGGCAACAATAGACAATTTGTTTTCTATTGCTGGTTATGAATAACATATGATGTTGTGTGGCTGCAGCAGTGACCACACAATTTTGAAATTCTAAAATTTTAACAATTAAATCTGAAGGTATTTCTGCGATAACCTGCCTGGTTCTGAGATTTATTCCTGAGTCTCTTGGATCATGGCATCTAAGCGCTTGATCAGGAACCAGAAAGGTCATTTGTGGGAGGTGACTCGGGGTCTTGTTGGAACAGGAAGGAATGGGCCGGCTCCACCCCCATCCCTTGAGGCCCTGCATGTCTCATTACTGAGGGCCCAAACCTGACTGTCCAATGACCTCTGGATGTTGGCGGTCACGGAGCCCCCTAGGGGGAGCAGGAGGAGAGACAGCACCCATTTCCCCTGGAAAGGCCCAGCAACAGTAACTTACTGCGGGGTCCAGACGCATTTCTGCCAAAAGCCACTGTGTTCCGAGATTCGTTTCTGAGTCTCTCGGATCATGGCCATTCAGCAACATGACCAAGAGCCAGAAAGGTTGTTCGTGGGCAGTGACTCGGGGTCTCCTTGGGATGGGGAGTAAAGGGCCGGATCCACCCCCACTATGTGAGACCCTGCGTGTCTCGTCACTGAGGGCCCAGACTTGACTGTAAAGTGGTCTCTGGAGAATGGCTGTCACCGGGCCACCGGGGGAACAGTTCAAGGATTGAAACCTATTTTCACCTGGGGTGGCCCATCACCAGTAGGTTTACTGCAGGGACTGGACGTATTTCTGTCAAAAGCCGCTGGGTTCCGCAATTTGTTTCTGAGTCTCTGGTATTATGGCCATTAAACAGCTTGATCAGGAGCAAGAGAGGCTGTTCGTGGGCGGCGACTCGGAGTCTCATTGCGGTGGGAGGGAAAAGACTGGCTCCACAACCCATCCCGTGAGGTCCCGTGTGTCTCATCACTGCGGGCCCAAACCTGACTGTCCAATGGCATCTGGCAGATGGCAGTCACCAAGCTGCCAAGGGGGAGCAGGCGGCGGGACAGCACCCTTTCCCCCCTAGGGTGGCCTGGCGACAGTAACCTACTGTGCAGTACAGATGCATTTCTGCAAAAAGCTGCTGGATTTCAAGATTTGTTTCTGAGTCTCTGGGACCATGGCCATTAAGCACCTTTCTCAGGAGCCAGAGAGGCTGTCCGTGAGCAGTGACTCAGGGTGTCGTTGGGATGGGGAGGAAAGGACCAATTCCACCCTCATCATGTGAGGTCCCATGTGTCTCATCACTGTTGACCCAAACCTGACTGTCCAGTGGCCTCTGGAGGATGGCAGCCACCGGGCTGGCAGGGGGAACAGGCCAAGGTACAAAATCTATTCCCACCTGGGATGGCCCAGTGCCTGTAACCTACTGCAGGAACCAGACTCATTTCTGCCAAAAGCCCTTGGATTTCTAGATTTGTTTCTGAGTTTCTGGGATCATGGCCGTTAAGCAGTTCTATCAGGAACCAGAGAGGCCATGCCACCAATTATATGACTGAGCCGAAGGTGGTTTGTGGGTGTGTCTTCCACATACCTAACTTTTGGCCATTTTCTTTCTTGGTAAACCTTGCACCAAGTTTTTGGGGTCTTGCCAAAGGCACAGCAGCAATTTTGGGGTATTTAGAAGTCTGAAGGCACCATCAGGCTGCTGATACACTCGCCTGAAAGGTACAGATTGACCTGCTGGTGGCACCAACCCCCTGTATTTTTTATATTAATGAAATGATGAAAATTATGAGAGTTGTTTTTCAACCCCCAGTTTATCTTATATTTCTAATATATGATGTCACAAATAAGTGTCCTGATTTCAGATCCAATATTCTTTAACTTTACATGCTATCACAAATATGACTATGTTGCATATGCTGACAAGAATAGATCTATTCTTTTAAATATTTAAATTATCGTCATGCATTTTTTAGTTTATGGTGGGAATTTGCATGGCTCATTACATTGTTAGAATAAACTTCTATATGGGAAGAGGTGGGCTGGAGCGATAGCACAGTGGGTAGGGCATTTGCCTTGCACACAGCCTATAAGACCGACCTGAGTTCGATTCCTCTGCCCCTCTTAGAGAGGCTGGCAAGCTACCGAGAGTATTGTGCCCACACGGCAAAGCCTTGCAAACTACCCGTGATGTATTCAATATGCCAAATTACAGTAACAACAAGTCTCACAATTTGTCGTGAGACGTTACTGGTGCCCACTCAAGCAAAACGATGACCAACAGGAGGACAGTGCAGTGCAGTGCTATGGGAAGAGGTGGGTTGGAGCAATAGCACAACAGGTAGGGCATTTGCCGTGCACACGGCCCACCCGGGTTCTATTCCTCTATCCCTCTTGTTGCACCCGGCAAGCTACCAAAAGTATCCCACCCACACTGTAGAGTCTGGCCAGCCTGGCAAACTCGCTGTGGCATATTCGTTATGCCAAAAACAGTAACAGCAAGTCTCACAATTGAGACAGTACTGGGGCCTGCTCAAGCAAATCAATGAACAATGGGAGGACAGTGCTACAGTGCTTTTGGAAGAGGTAACACAATGTCCAAGTATTCCTTACCTTACACCAAACACATCATTAATCATGCAAGAATTTCTAAATGGTGAAATCATGAATGATATTAATATGCAGTGAATATCTCCTGGAAGGAGTGTGCTGAAGAGGCATTGGTGGTGATCATATTAGATCTATGAAATAATGTCTGGTTCTACCTAAAGGAAGTGTATATAAAGAAAAATCATGAAAATAAGATATAGAGTTCAGAGAAAGAGTACAGGGGCTGGAGCGATAGCACAGCAGGTAGGGTGTTTGCCTTGCACACAGCCAACCCGGGTTTGGTCTCCCGAGCAACACTGGGAGTGATTCCTGAGTGCAGAGCCAGGAGGAACCCCAGAGCATGGCCGGGTGTGACCGAAAAAAGTAAATAAATAAATATAAAATAAATAAACAAACAAACAGAGTGAGAGTATGGAGGTTAAGATATTTGCCTTGAGCAAGGCCCACCAGCACCACATATATGATGCCATGACATATATGCAGCCTTGTATATGGCCCAAAGCCACTTTAAGAGTGATCCTGGGTGTACAGCAAGAAGTAATTCCTGAAAAGATGGAATGTTGGGCAAAACAGAAGTTATAAAAACAAGCCAAAGAAAGAGCAGTTTCACCTAATGTGAAGCACACATCAAAATCAATTAAAAGTAAAGGTCAGGGATGATGGCTCATCCATAGTTTTGATTTTCTGACTAAGAATGAAAAGACTAGTACTTAAACAAATATATTTTTTAAATTGAAGCCTGGCTAAAAAATGTGCATTTATCATATTTTACACAGTTTGTTCTTTCTATTTAAGAATTCTGTTTTTATTTGGGGACTATTCCCAGCATCACTCAGGGTTTACTCCTGACTCATGCTTAGGGATCACTCTGATTCTGCTCTCAGGAGCAAATGCAGTGTGAAGGGTCAAACTATGGTCTGCAATGCTCAAAAAACATGCCTTAATTCTGTACAGCATTTTTGGCTCTTCCTTCAGAGTTAGCAGTGTTTACTTTTATCTCTTACTATCAGCCAAGCAAATTCAATTTTACTGTCTTATTTGCATAGTCTATATAAAAAATACAAAAGAACATCAAGTCATTTTGAGTGAAAGGGTCAGCTAACCATTATAGACTTAAAATATAAAGATTTTGAGATGAACGCTTTCTTGAGAGTATACTCCCCCATATTCTAAGCAATTTGAGAAAACTTACCAGACAGAAAAATAAGTAATAGTATGTTGAAAAACAAAATTCCTCCATAAATAGGTTAGTTTTAAGTTAAATATCTATTGTCAATATCTACCACCAGTGCAGATAATTATTATTCTGGGAGACCAACTGTTCCCTCTGAGAAAATTGCAGGATTGTTTGTTAAAAATATGGACTATTTTTATCACTTTATACTTAAATATACCACTGACTAGACTGTACACATGTTATTTTTTGTTTTAAGGTAGTCATTATATTCTTTCTAAGTATTTTATCTAGAATAAAAACCGGAGTTCACAGTTTGTAAAAATATAAGAAGGCTTATTTAGGGCATCCATAAGCTTATTAATAATAGTAATGTGGATATGATGACAAAAAAAACCCCAAATCCCAATACTCCCATTTGGAGTATTCAGTCTTTACCTTTTTTTATCTTTACTTGGTAGGAATTAATAGTACAATTACAATGTTGTGAAAATATCTTTAAACTCAAATAGAGTGTAAACTTTATGAAAACACAGAAAACGTTTTTTCACTTCTTTTACTCAGAATAATAGTCTTGGAATTTGCTTATAAGTGGATGGTTATGGACAATTTTAAGCTAAGTGAAATAAATCAGAAAGAGAGGGACAGATATAGAATGCCTGTACTCATTTGTGGAATATAACACATCATAATATGAGACTAACACCAAGGACAGTAAAGACAAGGGTCAGAAAGATTGCTCCATGGTTCTAAGCCTGTCTCATGAACTGGGGGAGAAGGCAGCTGGGATAGAGAAGGGATCACTAAGTCAATGATGGTTGGAGAGATCACGTTTGGGATGGGAGATGTGTGCTGAAAGTCTACTCAGGACCATACATGGTGGGCTCTCATTATCTGTAATCTGTATTGCAAACCATAATACCCATAGGTAGAGAGAAAGAGTAAGAGGACAATCGTCTGCCATAGAGGCAGGGGGGAGGGGGGAGGGTGTGACGAAGGCGGGGGGGGGAAATACAGGGGACATTGGTGGTAAAAAATGTACACTGGTGGAGGCATGGGTGTTCAATCATTGTATGACTAAAACTCAAATATGAAAGTTTTATAACTGTTTTTTGTAATGGTGATAAAAAAGGGAATGCTCATAATAAAATTACTGAATATATATGAATATATACATATATTTGTATATATATTATACATATATAGATGCTGGACTAGAGCCATTACTGATTGGATTCCACGAGACATCAAAAGATCACGTGGACGCCCACCTATAAGATGGTCAGACTTCTTCGTCAAGACCCTAAATGATCGGTTTGAGGCTCTACATGTTCCTAAAACGAACAGATACCATTGGGCTACGCTAGCATGCAACCGGGATGAATGGAGACGTTACTGGCACCCGCTCGAATAAATCGATGAATAACGGGGATTAAGTGATTAAGTGATTAAGTGATATATAGATGCTATGCATTAAAAGCATAAGAAGTTACACAGCTAAAATTTTTTATACATACAATTGATATTCAAATGCTGGGTCCTCTGGGTGGATAGATACGTGTGTGTGCGTATGTGTGTGTGTGTGTGTGTGTGTAGTATAGTGTCTCTAATCAATCATAGGCCAATTCTTGAGCACACAGCAGGAAAGAAAACTGGCCAGTGGGCTTCACAATTCCCCGAGAATTCTCTAGGCCCCATACTGAGCCGGTATCACCGGGAGGTCCCAGATGGGATAGGTGCTGTCTCCCAGCCTTTTTAGATGGAATTCTGGCAACCATGAGCTTCTACAAGCATGGCTCTGCTATGCAGGTACCAGGACTATTCTTCCAAACCATGCAGCTGCTTCCGCGGCCATGTGACATTTTCTGATATGCAAAGTGATCTATGGAAAGTAAATGATCTAGCATTTGTCCCTGAAAGACAGGCTTGAATGGTGATGGGAAAATCTGAGCAAAATATAATGCCCAACCGAAATGCATCTGGACTGTGCATTTAACTATGGTGCTATGCCTCCCTGGGAGGGGAAGGGTGTCTGTCCCTCCACCTGTCCCCCGTTGCAGTGGTGACATGGTAGTCCTCATCTTTTAGAGCCTAACGAACAGCCAGGTTGGAGAGTGCATTGAGGAGGCACGTGGGGCCTTGTGGAATGGGGGGGGGGGTGGAATCGGCCCTGCTCTCTACCATGACAATGCCCACAAATGCCTCTTCTGGCTTCTGAAGAACCATGATCCCAGAGGCACACAAACCTATCTCAGAACCCAGGGAATTTTAGCAGTAATCCCTCTAGGTTTATTACTAAAATATGAGAAATCCAAATTAGTGTGAATGCTATTCCAGCCACAAGACATTATATCCTCTTCATAATCAACAATAGAAAACAAATTATATGATGATGTCTTTTTGGCAGGTCTGAATAGTGGGGGAAATTCCAAATAATAATGTTGGGTCTTTTGTCATAATACTGAATGTGATCAATGTAGAGAGAGAGGGAGTGAGAAAAGTGGAAATCTGCCACACAGGAGGGGGGTGGGTGGGAGAGCGGGCATACTGGGGTTCTTGGTGGTGGAAAATTTGCACTGGTGAAGGGACGGGTGTTTGATCATTGTGTGACAGACGAGACTTAAACTGAAAGGCTTTGTGACTGTTCTCACGGTGATTCAATTAAAAAAAAATCATAGGCCAATTCTTTTCAGCATAAGATACTTATCAACTCTAACATGCTAAGACTCAATAAGTGAGGACAATGAAGTAATTATTGTTCCAATATTAGATTTAAGCTATTTGTTCCATGACTCCATACTTTAATGTAAATACATGAACGTTCTCTACCTATAAAAAATACTCATTTATTATCCTCGATTGTATATACATATTAAGTCTCTGTGTGTTGTGTAAAATGACATGCAAGAGAAAAATGCAGTTACACAGAACAAATATATAAAACAATCTACACTTTGACACTTTCAATAACAGGAAAATAGTACTAAACAGATTACAAAGATAAACTAGACAATATATTAAAAGTTGCACAAATTACAATAAATTCCCTATCAATTTTGTTATTTTTTCTATTATTATATAAGCATTTGTCAAGTTTTTAGAATAAAAATGAAAAAAAACTTTTAAATTTTACTAAATTACATGAACGGAAACCAACGATTAATAAAATGTCTTAAATTGTCTAGAGTCAGTAGACAATGGAGGTCAGTAATCTGGCATTTTATTTGATATGATTATTTTATAAAGATGCTCATTTATCATTAAAATAGATTTTCCATGACTTTATTGAAATAAAAGAATACTGCATGACTAGTTTTTTATTTCTTTTACTAGTTGAATGTTTCACATTGAACATATAATATCTATTTTATATAAAAAACTGTACTGTAGGAGTCATGAAAATGAACTCATTGTTGTCTTAACAAACAGTTATTGCTAATTGTAAACACTGATATAAATTTTCAAGAGAAATATATATACATGCATTGATACACACATGTATTTTTTTCTTATTTTACACATACATGAATATCAGAATAAAAGTGAACACAAAAGGGTCAGAAATTTAATAAAGAAAAATCTCAGGCATAAAAATGTACAAAGAATACTACTTAAAGATTATCCTAATAAGTTGAAAAATCCTGAATGTACACAATATTGATGTATACATTAACAAAAATGGGCCTGGAGTGACAGTATAGTTTAGTCAGATACCTGATTTGTATTCAGCCAATGTGAATTTGATTCCCTGGTACTACATGTGGTTCCCTGAGTACCACCAAGTGTGAGCCATGAGCACAGAGCCAGGAGTAAACCCTAAGCACTACTGGGCGCAGCCACATATATGAAGAATGAAGATAAAAACATAGTGCTAGAATCTATAATGAAATAAACAGTATATTTTAAATATCTATACTTATACTGTTGATGAATAATAATATATACATGATAATCTTTTATTTTTATATTTATGTATTTTATAAAATATAAACATATGACTTATAATGACAAAATGTCACACTTATAATATAGGTTACATAAATAGAATTTATGGAAAATTTCTAAAAAATGTTTTTCAGAGTCTCCTGCCCCTGGACCTGGCTGTCCTCGCCGGGGCCCCTTGCTGGGGGGTGGGTTGAGTTTCCCTCCCCACCCCGAGCAGAGCTCTGGCAGCCGAAGCCCTCCAGAACCAGCCATCACCATGCTGAGACCACTCTCCACACGCATGAAGTTACCGGCAGAGGAACAAAGGCGGGTCCCGGGGCTGAGATCTCCAAGCCTGCTCAGATCTGAGCTGAGCATCCTCCACCCACCCAGATCCTACATCTTCCAGTAGGCAGGGGTCACACCCACCAACTGGATCCCTGGTGCCATGTATTCCCATCAACAACCAAGACCCAGAGACTATAAAACCCAGCTCCCGGAAGCGCATGGCCACATTTGTAGCCACACAACATCTTATTATCTCATTCTTACTTTGGACAACCTGGCAGGCTACCAAATGTAACTTGCCCACACAGCAGAGTCTGGCAAACTCCCCGTGGCATACCCAATATACCAAATACCAGTAACAATGATGGGTCTCATTCTCCTAACCCTGAAAGAGCCTTGAATATGGCACTTTTTAAAATCTCAGGGCTAGGATGAAGGAGATGTTACTGGGGCCTGCTCGAGGCAATCGATGAACAACAGCATGACTGTGACTGTGATTGTGATGATTTTAACTGAGTTTTTAGGAAAATACTTATTTCCTTATGGCCAAATGTAAGGAAACCTGTTTTTGTGGCTTTAAATTTAGCCCAAGACACAAAGACATTAATTAGAAATTAAACACATGCACCTAATTTCATTGTAGCACAAAGTGCATTAGCCAGGTTATGGACACAACCCGGAGTATCCAATGACAGAAGAATAGGTAATGAAGTTGTTTTTCTTATATGCAATGGACCACTATGCAGCAACAGGGATTGAGAAAATCAGGGAATTTCTGCAACGTTATTTTAACTAGAGTATCTGGTATAAAGAAAAATAAGTAAAAGAGACAAATACAAATACAGGATGTTCTCACTGCAGTACTGCAGAATAGAATGTCTAGTAAATACAAGGTATCAAAGGTGGCAAAACTATTTTGACTAGATTACTGGAACAAAATGTCAGGCAAGGAGAAAGACAGAGGGAGGAAGCAAGAAGGATGTAAGGAATAACATAGGGTGTTGGACACATCTGTGATTGTAGAGACAGGGTGTCTGTATTCATCCAAACAATTGAATCTAAAAGTACTATAAACATTGTGGATGGGGTAAATCCAAACTAAGTTAAACTTAAATATGTGTCTGTCAAGGAGACAGGAGAGAGAGATTAAGGAGTGATTATTGGTGGAGGAATAAATAGGATCCAAGTTGGGAATATTGTATGAATGCAATTCTATTGTCAACCAATTTTGCAAATCATGGTGTCAATTTGAAATTATTAAAAATTCTATATATTAAAAAAACATTTTCTTTAAATACTGAATTGTACTTGCTGCTTTATATAGTAGGTCATCCTTACATGCAATCTCAGAAGGGACTTGGCGTTAGAGTTCACATTTTCCCTACTGTCACAACACCAAGAGTTAGTTTTGTGAAAACATTTGCTATGTATGTGCCATGCTTACTTTGATAGCTGCATTTGATATAATGTGATCAATCCTAATAAAACTTAGTTCCAGGTCATATTTATATTTAGAAATTCTTTCTCTCTATTTCTATTTTAAATATGCTTGAGGACAAGATGGTAATAGAGGAGCTTCTCAAATTAAACAATTGTTTAATTAAAAACGCTCTAAAACCAGGAGCTCTGAATCTTAGAATGAGGGTGATACATATGCTGTACCTCAGAGACCACCATTAAAAAGACAGCAAAGAGGATAAACAGTTGACTCATGTTTTATTCGACAGCGATGAAGGCCTAGGCAAATGTGCGAAGCAGTGGACACAAATAACAGACATGTCATCACCAGATGACTTAGGGGTGGGAGAACGAAAACTCTGTGGGAACACGTGTCCTCACTGACTGAAACCCCATCCAGCGACCTTGAGTGCTCCATAAATGCAGGGTGTTTACAAGGGGAAAGCAATAAAAAGCATTAACAAGTACAGTTGGAGGAGCTGCTTCTTTGAATGACAAAATAAGCAAAACTGGAGATTTTAAAAAAAGAGGAGAAAAAGAAAATCCAAACAAATAGGACAGAGATAAATAATGTATGTCAACAGATATGACAAAGATGCAGAATATCATAAAAAAGAATGTGATGAACATTTATATGATGAGAATTTGGACCCCTAGCAAAATAGATAAATTATTTTAAAACTCCAGGAATCCAAGGCCAAGTTAGTGTCATGAGAGAAAATACAGGGTCTGAGTATCTTGTCTTACTGTCTCACGCACAGATGACCTCTGTTTGATCCAGGGTACCATACATAGGTTCCCCAATAATAGATATATGCCCTAAGCACAAGATAGGAACACCACATTAACACCGCTATGTGTATCCCAACCCTAGCCCCTAAAAATAATAAATATAGATGAAACAGAAAACAAGCATAGACTCATCAGGAGTAATAAGGCTAAAACAGCAGCCAAAGTTCCTTCAAAAACAAAAACCCAGGATGAGATGTCTTGACTAGAATATTGTACCAGAATTTGAAAGAATTGATAGATGTATTTTCAAATTCTTCCATACATGTATGCTTTGATTCAAGAACTTTATATAAAGCCAATGAACTTAAGTAATAAATTTAAGTATGATAAGACCAAGTAGTGATTATCAGAAAGGTTGTTGTGGTGGGGTCAAGGGAAGGGGAGGTGAGTCAGGATAAAGGTTATTCATATGTTGATGGTCTATAATACATACTAAAACCTATATAGTATAAAACAATGATTCTGCATACAAATAAGTTAAAATAATTTAAAACAATTTCTCTTCATAAGTGACCCTCTCAGTCCCCAAATGCACAAAAATAGAATGGTGTGACTTCTGCTTTTATTTAAAAAATATAGGAAGGCAATCACTAGATCCATTTTAACATCAAGAGAAAATTTAACAAATTGACAATGGATGAAAACTAGGAAGGGTCAGAGAAGTGAAATTTCAGGCAATTGGTCACTGTGAATTATAGAGAGACAGGTGATTTAAAAAGTTTTAAGCATATCTTGAAGCAGCCAAAAAAGGAGACATAAATTAGTGAAAACAGTTAAGACTGGATTACTAACAGCTGGATGCTGATTGTGAGCTAATAGAAGAGTGAAAAACTACAGGATGCCTCAGGTTTAGGGGGCTTCTGAACAGTTTTGAGGGTTTCAATTCTAAGAATTATATCAGGTTCTAAGTTTCCAGACCCAAATTCAAGCAAACCTGAATTTGAAAAAAGCAGGTATTTGAAACAAACTCAGTATTAAGCAGATATTGGAATCATTAGAAAAGCAATTTACTATGTTAAGGGATGAACTATTAAAAAAAGAGAGCATGCAAGAACAAATGGGCAGTATAAGCAAAAGATGAACGTTCAAAGAAGAATCAAGATGCAATGCTAACCATCAAAAACACTGAAAAAAGATGAGGAAGGCTTTTATGAGCTTAGCTGGTGACATAAAGCCAAATCCCACAAAATTCTCAAATAAAAAAAAATCCAGGCAAAAAAATTAAAATAAAAAATAAGAAAACATTTGATATGAACATCAAATAATTAAAAGGTAATTGTTAATATAACTATGTCATAGTATTTAAATGTGATTTGTCTAAGTATCATAATTAAAATAATTGTCAAGGATTATAAAGGTAGTTAAATAAACATTGTTTTTTATATGGAACCTACTTTATATGTAAGACAATACTTTGAGATTAAAATATACAATATACCTTTCATGAAGTGGGACATTATATTGGAATAAATAACATAATATTATTATTCATATTATATAATCATATAAGAAAAACTGTGCTAGGTATGTAATACACTTAACTTCATGTCAAAGTAAAGGTGCTCAACTTAATAACTAAAAAGTTCAATTCATTATTATATACAGTGACTAAAAATGTTGGACACCATATAACTTTTTATAACATTTTACAATTTAATATAATATTTCTACACTAATCCAGCCACCAGTATCAACTTCCTTCCACCATTGTTCCAATATTCCATCTCTACCCCTACCTCCAGACTGGAGTGATAGCACAGCAGGTAGAGCGTTTGCCTTGCCCGCTGCCGACCCAGCAAGAGCCAGGTTCAATTACTCTGCCCCTCTTTCAGAGCCCAGCAAGCTACTGAGAGTATTGCACCTGCACGGGAAAGCCTGGCAAGGTACCCATGATGCATTTGATATGCAAAGAAGTAAGAAGTCTCACAATGGAGACGCTACCGGGTTCGCTGGAGCAAATAGATGAGTAATGGGAGGATAGTGCTACAATGCAGTGCTACCCTACCTCCATGCACTTATACCTCTTCCACACCTGTCACCTTGAAAAGTACGTTACAGAGTTTTATATACATATATAAATGTATAGTATGTTTTCATTGTTGTTTGTATGAGGGCCATGTCTGGCAATGCTCAGGAGTCACTCCTACCTCAGTGCTCAGGAATTACTTCTGGTAGTGCTCCCGAGACCATATGGAGTGGCGCATGCCCTACCCAGTGTAACAATTTCTCTGATTTAATATAACTTTTTAAAAGTAGCTGATAGATATAATTAATTATATAAAAACAAATAAAAATTATTATACTGAAACCCATCATTAATCAACTTAATTTAATAGACAACTGTTCAATATTCTTTATAAACACCACAGAATATATATATGCATATATATAATTTATTTAATATGAAATATTTCTGAAGATATACTGTATTATGTACAATAAACTTTCCTCAATACTTCATTTTAGGTTTGCTTTTGGGACCACATCCTGCTGTGTTTGTGGGTTACTCGTTACTCTGGACTCAAGAAATACAACTGGTGATTTCAGAGAACCATGTAGGTTGCCAAGTATACAACTTGGGTAGACCAAGAGCAAGGCAAATACCCTGTCTGTGAACTATCACTCTGTCTGTGATAACTTATTTTTTTAAATTCTAAGAATTACATCCTTGCATTACATAAAAAGCAAATATAGGTAATGGTGGAAACAAACAAAAAAATAAATATTTCTGTAGGATGATGATGCCGCCATAAATATTAAATGATGAAATTGATGCAAGTATGTGTTCTTGACACGATTATATATATATATTTCCCCTGTGGTCAGTCTTCTCAAACTTTTTAATACCAGAAAAAGCTCATGAGAGAAAATATAATAAAAATATGCAACAAGTCCTTATTAAAATACATATTATGCATTTTATTAACTTTGTATTCCTTAAAACTCTGAAAAGTGAAGTTGAAAAAATAGCCACTGGCAAGCACTTAAGGATATAATGACAGAGGTGACAGGATTAAAACATTTTCATTCCTTGCAAGCCACTAATGTTAGTTCAGTCGCCAGCACAAGTACCGACATGGTCCACTGAACACAGAACCTGAAGTAGCCCTGAGCAGCATCAGGTGTAGCCAAAACTATTTTTCCACATAAACAGAAAAAACAAAGGTAAAGCAGAACATTTCCTAAGGGTCAGGATGTTCAGAGTAAGTGAAATAACTTGTTAAAATTTTACTTCTGTGTTTGGACCCAAAATGAAATAAATAAATAAAATAATTCTTAGTAATACACAATAAAGTGACACATGAGTTAGTCATAAATGCATCAAAGTTAGTCACTTCTTTGCAAAAAATGTGATATAAATGTGATAGTACAATAAATAGCACTGTAGCACTGTCCTCCCATTGTTTATCAATTTGCTCGAGCAGGCACTGGTAACATCTCCATTGTGAGATTTCTGATTACTGATTTTGGCATATTGAATAAGTCATGGGTAGCTTGCCAGGTGTTTCTGTGCGGACAGGATACTCTTGGTAGCTTGCTGGGCTCTCCGAGAAAGGCTGAAGAATCGTACCCAGGTCAGCCGCGTGCAAGGCAAATGTCCTACCCGCTGTACTATCACTCGGACCCAGTACGATAAAGTTAAATAATGATACAGTGCTCTTATGTGGATAATAACACTGGGATCAGGGTACATATTGTATTTTATATTATCTTTTCTATTTTCTAAAAATCTAAAATATTTTAAATAAAAATTTTATAAACGAACATAATACTTTTCCTTATAGATCATCTTTGTATATCACTGTCACTGTACTACTGTCATCTCGTTGTTTGTCGAGTTTCTTGAGTGGGTGTCAATACTGTCTCCTTCTTCCCAGCCCTGAGATTTTAGCAGCCTCTTCTTACTCATCTTTTCCCAATGATTAGAGGCTCTTTCAGGGTCAGGGGAATGAGACCTGTTGTCGTTATTAGTTTTGGCGTATTGAATACGCTACAGGGAGCTTGCCAGGCTCTGCCCCTGCGGGAGGGATACTCTTGGTACCTTGCCGGGTTCTCTGAGAGGCATATATTTATATAGTTCTCTCTATGACTTGTTGCCTACTGTCTGAACCCAATCAAATATGGTGTGGTAATTATGGAATATGGGTAGGAAGTGTCTTATAATTTGTTGGTCTGAAAAGCGGCCTGGAACATGGCAGCAGTTGGTAGTGGAGTTCGGCTGCCAGGGCTGGGTCCCTTGAGGCAAGTAGGGCTCTCACCCACCCCAATCTGAAGCATCCCAAGTGAAAACAGCCAGGCGCGGAGTCCGGTGTCATGGTTCTGGAAAACCTCATTTTATTCTCCTGTTTAGGAGGAACAGCCCTGCTTTATGGAGGGTGGCTGATGAGGAGATTATCTGGTGCTGGCAGGGTTGGCTTATGGGTGTGATCCCTGAGTCATCGACCAGAGACTGGGGGAAGCAGGCAAAGGATTTCTGCTCCAGGAGAGAGTCCAGAGTCCAAGGTCTCAGAGTTCTGCATTCTCTGGGTTCTGTGGGATTTCATTCATGCTTGAAGCTCTGCCCGAATGTCTGGAAAGCAGCCTAGAGCGTGGGGGCAGAGGGTAGTGGAGGTCAGCTGCCCGGGCTGGGTCCCTTGGGGAAGGGAAATTCTTTGGATATTTACCTGGTGTTTTCACATATCTATATCTATTTCTGTATCTCTCTTTATCTAGATGCATATTTATGTAGGAACTTATCTAAAGTAATTTGATAATACAGTAGAATTACTTAAGTTATGATAGCAAAGTATTAATTTATAATGTATAAAAACTCTGAACAAATCACAAAACTCATTTATGTTGTAAAACCAACAAGTTTTTTCATACTGGACCCTTGAACCTACTTCATCACATACACATTTTATCCTTTCAGATTGAAAGTAATCTTTGGTAGTACACTCAAAAAAGGTTTCAAACAGTTTTCAGGGCTCAGATGATGCTTTTCCTCTTTGGAAGTAGTAGTATTTTAATTGACAAATAAATATACTTATTTTCCACACCAGAATTTATATTTGGTTTCTGTTCAACAAAAAAAACTTCTCTGCTAAAATAAAAGCTTAAAGTCAACATAAAAATTAAATCTTTTGGAATTTATTTAGCATATGCAAAGAATTACTTTGGGAAAATCAATATATATAGTATTTTGGGAAAATCAATGTATTAACTATAGCTATATTATTTTAAAAACCTCTGTTTTTATTAACCTAAGAACACAGAAAATTACATATGGATGTGCTGTAAAATATATTGAATCACCAGTGATCTGTACAGTGCAATACATAGTTTATGTGCATTAACATAAAGCTAAGTAGTTCTACTGTCTACTGTGACAATGAAAAGAATAACATGAGTGGTGAATACATAGGATATTGAAAAAAAGTGTTATCAATCTATTTTTGATATTTTTCTTCTAAAGTTCCCTTTAATAAATCATTTATAATTGGTTTCCTGTCAAACATCTCAGAAATATTCAAATGATTATATTTATATTCACTGACCATAGTAAATATTTCACAAACCAGCAATAGTTTATGGAATACATTTAAATTTTCTCTTATTTAGTCCAATAAAAGATATAAATACATTAAATTTTCTATTTTTCAGTTCCTAAAATTAGCTCCCTGTCAAATATTGCATTCACTCACATATTTCAATCAGTAACATGGAATGTAATGAAATTTCAACAAAATATATTAAAATAATTTTAAAATCGATACAATAAGAGATACTATCACCTTGAAATCAACAAAAACCTTAAGCTTCAGCCGTTCACATTTATTTTTATAAGAATGTGCATTTGCAAGAATGTGGAAAGCAATGTGGAAGGTCAAAAAAGGTAAAAATTAATATGCTCTTATTTGCAACTTGAAGGTTAAAAAAAAACATAGGGTAGGGAGTAAAATAGCTCAAAGTATAGGGATGGTGAATTACTTGCTAAAATTTGAGTTAGATTCCTTGTAACATAAGCGCTATGCACTGCCTTAAAAAAAATACCATTGAAAGAAAACGAAAGTATGCATGAAGTATCAAACTAATTGTTCTTATTAATTATTAATATATACAAAATTTAAATTAAGATTGGAATCTAAAAATAATATAGTTTTACATAGATTGATTGTATCAATTGCCCTAATTTTAAAAGGTAATATGTCAGGACTGAAGATACAGCACTGTGGGTAAATTGCTTATTTTGCATGTGGCTGACCCAGATTTAATCCCCCGAAGATGCTTATGGCATCCCAGATCACATCAGTAGGGAATCTCTGAGCACAGAGCAGGAACAAACCCTGAGCACAACTGGGTGTGACTTATGAACAAAATATATTTTAAAATAACTTAAGTATATATGAAAAAATATGCCTTATAGACCCCTATCATATTATAATCTTTCTGAGATTAAAATAAGTAAATAATTATTTAGGATTTTTTCAAATTTAGAAAATTGGGCTGGTGCGATTGCACAGCAGTAGGGATTTGCCTTGCATGCAGCCAGCCCAGCCAAGACCAGTTGATTCCTCAGCCCCTCTCAGAGAGCCTGGCAAGCTACTGAGCGTATCAATATTCCAAACACAGTAATAAGTCTCAAAATGGAGACATTACTGGGCCTGCTCGAGCAAATCTATGAACAACGGGAGGGCAGTGATTGTTTTTTGTTTAGAAAATTGTAAATCAAAACCTATAATATACCCACAATGACATAGATTTTGAAATTAGCATCATACCTACTATTTTACTGACATATCAATACTAATAGACACGTATTTTCTTTCAAAATTGCCAGTTTAAACTTTCTAAAATGATAACCTGTTTTAATAGTTTTTTCTAACTCTCTTTGCAATGAGATTGCTGCAGTTGCTCTAAAACAGCTCTATTAATATTGACATATTTTCCTTCTTCTCCTGTTCTATTATAGCTATTCTTTACATTGTATCATCATTTTACTTATGCTTTTTTTCATCCAGGTTACCATCACTAATAAAAACAATCCAATGTTTTTTTTTTCATTGCTTAGAGTAAATCTTAAGTGTAGCTTTCTGTTTCCTAGTCTCAAAAATGATATATTTTAAAATATAATTGCCTTTTTCAAAGATAAATATTTTACTATACATATAAAAGCTTCATACTTCAATTGGAAATAACTCTGGCACAAGTTATTTCTGTTAATCACATCTCAATGTTGATTTTTCAGAATTATTATTAAATATTTTATCTTAATGTTATATTATTTCCCTTTTTCCAACTTTGATAGTGTACAGTGAGCTGGAGCGATAGCACAGCGGTAGAGCGTTTGCCTTGAGTGTAGCTAGCCTGGCCTAGCCGGGTTCGAGTCCTCTGCCCCTCTTGGAGAGCCCAGCAAGCTACCGAGAGTATCTCTCCCTGGCGGCAAAGCCTGGAAAGCTACCCGTGACATACTCATTATGCCAAACACAGTAACAGCAAGTCCCAAAATGGAGATGTAACTGGGCCTGCTCAAGGAAATCGATGAACAACGGGAGGACAGTGTTTGCTTGTTGATAGTGTACATTTTCTTAAACTTATAGTTATAAAAATGTTAATTGAAGGTGTTTATTTTATTACCCTCTGAATGAAACAATAACTATACTTATGATTGATATAATCATTATGAAATGGCGTATCATTTAATTTAAGGTTAATATGCCAAATTGATTTTCTACCTTTTATACATATTTAAGTTCTTTGAACTTGTCCAGCATTAGCTTGTAAATAGAAAGCACTGAAAAGTCTTCATTCCTGAGAATCAATCATGTTGAGGAACTCTTCAGTTGTTAGCTAGACATAATGGCATTGCAAGGAAATTTGGCCTAAAATGAAGATTAATAAATTAAAGTCAACTCAGATTCAAGCTGAAGAGAATATCTTCTTACCATGTGAAATAAACACTGCTGCTCTCACTCATTATTTTTATGGTAATTAAGAAAAATAATGGTTGTTAAAATTTTCTGCACTTTTCTAAATGTCTGTAAAACTAATTTTTCCCCTTAGTATACTGAGAAAGAAAAAGGTATGCAAATATTTTGCACAGACATCTCCTATCACTGTTTATTCTCCACTAGTGTGAAGAAATGTCAAATAATGAGATTAGGAGAACATTAGCATTTTGTTTACTTTGCGTCCACTCATAGTGTTTCTAAGGACTTACTCTGTGTTCATTATTAAACACATTTAAATCTGAGTTCAGGTATCACTTCTGGTGGTGGGTTTTTGGGACCATATGTTGACACCAGGGATTAAAACTGGATATGCAATGTATAGAACAAGCACCTAACTTGCATTACTACCGCTCAGGCCCAACATATTTCTTAAATAATACCTAGGATTACACTAGTATAGTTACAGGAATACATGTATCCTGAAAAAGTTCAACATTTTTTTATTTCTATTATAGAACTTACCATTCCCCTTTACCCTGGACCCTTTTTTGCTTGTTTCTTTGGGGCCATACCTACCGGTGCTGAGCTCTTATTTGTGGCTCAGCCATTAGGGACCATTCCTGGAGTGGCTTGGTAGACCATATGGGATAGGACAGATCCCTTTGTCCCTTTTCAGTACAGAGCTTGTGAGCATACTGAAAGAAATTCAAATTACATTCTATTAATTAGATTTGTATAGCATGGTGACAAATCAGTGGCAAGTGTTCTGTGCCATGTCTAATCAGATAAAAGTTATTTAAAAATATAACTTATATGGGCCAGTAGATAGTATAGCAGCTGAGCATGTGCCTTATATGAGGCTGACTGGGATAATCCTAGGTATGCCATATGGTTGCTGAGCACTGCTAGTAATTCTAGAATGCAGAGCCAGGGATAACCCCTGAGCACTTCTGGGTGTGTACCCCATGCCCAGTAAATATATAACTTATAATACACAAAAGTCTGGCTCTGTCAGCAGTCCAAAATATTAGATGCAAATTCCTAAGGAAAATCAAGAAGGAATAATTATCTTCTCTTTTAAAGAACATTGTATATTTGAGCAATTTTTATGATTTCTTTGACTATTCAAGTAGCTCTTAAAGAAAGCAAAAAAAAATCAATAATGAAGTTGGAACACAATTTTTTGCAGTGCCATTTATAAGAGCTGACCTAAAAAATGCTCAGCTATGTTCAGAGGATATAGTAATACATAAGTATGATACAACTGGTTGTAACATGCTAGGATCCTGGGCAAGAATAAACAATGCTATTTCAGTGAGAACCAGTATAATTTTCTAAGAGGTAGCTAAAACCAGAACTTAAAGTGAACCACTATGACTTGAATAAATTTTAGGCGTCAAGCTAAGCATGCCTTATTTTTTTTTCTTTTTGTAATTCATGAACTGTAGTATCATTCAAACAAATATAAGATTTTCTGTAAATACTGAATTAAGTTAAATAAAATGCATAAGTGGCTTACAAATAAATTGATCCATCTCTTACTCTTTCTAAATTCAGTTATATAAGCATACGTATTTAGATATTATATATATGTTCATTAAATGTTTTCCTTCTTTATTTTTTCTTTTTTAAAAAATTTTTATTAGTGACAAACCAAGAGTTGTAGAGTTACAAATTTTTGTCCTTGTGTTTCAAATATACAATGATTAAGTACCCATCCCTCCACCAGTGCCCATTTTCCACCACCAGGGATCCCAGTTTCCCTCCCACCCCCCATCCACCACCTCGCCTCTGTGGCAGGGCATTCCCTTTTGTTCTCTCTCTCCTTTTGGGTGCTGAGGTTGCAAAAGAGGCATAGAATGGCAATCGTATGGTCTATAGTCTACTTTCAGCATGCTTCTCCTTTCCTGGGAGGATACTCCCAATACCCTTTATTCGGTGCTCCCTTCTCTATCTGAGCTGCCTTTTCCTCTAGCATGTGTGGCTGGCCTCTAAGCCATGGAGTAAACCTCCTGGTACTTATCTCAGCTATTCTTGGGTGTTAGTCTCCTATTTTGTTATTTTATGTTCCCCAGATTAATGCAATCTTTCTATATCTACCCTGCTCTAACTGACTCATTTCACTTAGCATGATAATTTCCATGTATTACCACTTTTATGTAAATTTCATGACGTCATCTTTTCTTTTACAGGTACATAGTACTCCATTGTGTAGATGTACCAAAGTTTCTTTAAACAGTCATCTGTTCTCAGGCACTCGGATTTTTTCCAGATTCTGACTATTGTAAAGAGTGCTGCAATGAACAAACAAGTGCAGATGTCATTTAGACTATACATTTTTGCCTCTCTGGGATATATTCTGAGGAGTGGTATTCCTGGGTCAAATGGGAGCTCAAATTCTAAATTTTTGAGATTCGTCCATACTGTTTTCCAAAAGGGCTGAACCATTTAGCATTCCCACCAACAGTGAAGGAGGGTCCCTTTCTCGCCACATCCACACCAGCGCCAGTTGTTTTTGTTCCTTTGGATTTGGAGAATCTCTGTGGTGTGAGATGAGATCTCATTGTGGTTTTGATCTGCATCTCCCCGATGATTAATGATGTAGAGCATTTTCTCATGTGCCTTTTAGCCATTCGGATTTCTTCTTTGAGAAAGTTTCTCTTCATTTTGTCACCCCATTTTTTTGTCTTTTATTATTTTTTTTAATTTTTTTTAATTTTTTTATTAGTGAAAAACCATGAGGTACAGTTATAGGCTTACAAATTTTGTGCTTGGGTTTCAGTTATACAATGATCAGGTGCCCATCCTTCCACCAGTGCCCGTCATCCTTCCCCATGGGTCCCAGCATCCCCCCCCGACCCTCATCCCCCCCCCCGTCCCATCCTGCCTCTGTGGCAGGGTATTCCCCCTTGTTCTCTCTCTCTTCTTTTGGGTACTGTGTTTTGCAAGAGAGGCTTTGAGTGGCAATCATGTTTGGTCTATTGACTACTTTTAGCATGCTTCTCCCACCCTGGGAGGACCCTCACAACACCCTTCATTTGGTACTCTCTTCTCTATCTGAGCTTCCTTTTCATCTAGAGCCTGTGGCTGGCCTTCCATTCATGGAGCAAAATTCCTGGTACTAATCTCAGCCATTCCTGTGTGTTACTCTCCCTTTTTGTTGCTTTATGTTCCCCAGATGAATGCAATATTTCTGTGTCTATCCCGCTCTTTCTGACTCATTTAGCTTAACATGATACTTTCCATGAAGTACCACTTGTATGTAAATTTCACAACTTCATCTTTTCTAACAGCTACATAGTACTCCATTGTGTAAATGTACCAAAGTTTCTTTAACCAGTCATCTGTTCTTGGGCACTCAGGTTTTTTCCAGATTCTGGCTATTGTAAAGAGTGCTGCAATGAACAAATAATTGCAGATGTCACTTCGACTGTACCTTTTTGCCTCTCTGGGATATATTCCCAGGAGTGCTATAGCTGGGTCAAATGGCAGATCAAATTCTAATTCTTAGAGAGTCGTCCATACTGTTTTCCAAAAGGGTTTGACCAGCCGGCATTCCCACCAGTAGTGAAGGAGGGTCCCTTTCTCGCCACATCCACACCAGCACCGGTTGCTTTTGTTCTTGTGGATGTGGGCCAGTCTCTGTGGTGTGAAATGATATCTCATTGTGGTTTTGATCTGCATCTCTCTGATGATTAGTGATGTAGAGCATTTTCTCATGTGCCTTTTTGCCATTCGAATTTCATCTTTGCGAAAGTTTCTGTTCATTTCCTCACACCATTTTTTGATGGGGTTGGGTGATTTCTTCTTGTGGAGTTTAACCAGTACCTTGTATATCCTTGATATCAACCCCTTGTCGGATGTGTACTTGGTGAATATCCTTTCCCATTCTGTAGGCTGTCTTTGTATTTTGGTCAATGTTTCTTTTGAGGTGCAGAAGCTTCTTAGTTTAAGATAGTCCCATTTGTCTATCTCTGTTTTCACTTGCTCGGCCAGTGGCGTGACATCTTTGAAGATACCATTAGCTTCAATATCATGGAGAGTTTTGCCGACTTTGTCTTCAATAACCATTATGGATTCTGGTCTGATGTTGAGGTCATAAATCCATTTTGATCTTACTTTTGTGCATGGTGTTAGGCAGAGATCTAAGCCCACTTTTTTGCATGTAGCCATCCAATTTTGCCAGCACAGTTTGTTGAAGAGGCTTTCCCTGCTTCATTTCACTTTTTTGCCCCCTTATCAAAAATTAGATGATTATATGTTTGGGAGGAAATGTCAGTATATTCAACTCTGTTCCATTGGTCTGCAGCTCCTCTACTTTTGTTCCAGTACCATGCTGTTTTAATTATTACTGCCTTATAGTAGAGTTTGAAGTTAGGGAGGTTGATTCCTCCCATTTTCTTTTTCCCAAGAATTGCTTTAGCTATTCGTGGGGGCTTATTGTTCCATATAAATTTCAGGAGTGTTTGCTCCATTTCTTTGAAGAATGTCATGGGTATCCTTATAGGGATTGCATTGAATTTGTACAGTGCTTTGGGAAGTATTGCCATTTTGATGATGTTGATTCTCCCCATCCATGAACAGGGGATATTTTTCCATTTCCTCGTGTCCTCTTTTATTTCCTGAAGTAGCATTTTGTAGTTTTCTTTGTACAGGTCCTTTACTTCCTTAGTTAAGCTGATTCCTAGATACTTGATTTTCTGGGGCACAATTGTGAATGGGATTGTTTTCTTGATGTCACTTGCTTCTCTTTCACTATTTGCGTATAGGAATGCCATGGATTTTTGGGTATTGATTTTATAGCCTTCCACTTTACTATACAAGCCTATTGTTTCTAGGAGTTTCTTGGTAGAGGTTTTAGGGTTCTCTAAGTATAGTATCATGTCATTCGCGAATAGTGAGAGCTTAATTTCTTCTTTCCCTATCTGGATGCCCTTAATATCTTTTTCTTGCCTAATCGCTATTGCAAGTACTTCCAGTACTATATTGAACATTAGTGGAGAGAGTGGGCATCCTTGTCTCGTCCCTGACCTTAGGGGGAAGGGTCTCAGTTTTTCCCCATTGAGGATGATGTTTGCTGTAGGTTTGTGGTAGATGGCTTTAACTATATTGAGGAAAGTCCCCTCTATCCCCATTTTGGCAAGGGTTTTCATCATGAATGGGTGCTGGATCTTGTCAAAAGCTTTCTCTGCGCCTATTGATATGATCATATGATTTTTATCTTTTCTTTTGTTGATATGATGGATTATGTTGATTGATTTCCGAATATTGAACCATCCTTGCATCCCTGGGATGAATCCCACTTGGTCATGATGTATGATCTTTTTGATGAGTTGTTGTATTCTATTGGCTAGTATTTTGTTGAGAATCTTCGCATCCGTGTTCATCAGGGATATTGGCCTGTAGTTTTCTTTTCTTGTGGTTTCTTTGTTTCCTTTTGATATTAGAGAGATATGGGCTTCATAGAAGCTGTTTGGGAGAGTTTCTGTTTTTTCAATTTCCTGGAAAAGCTTGAGAAGAATTGGCAATAGGTCCTCTTTAAATGTTTGGAAAAATTCGCTAGTAAATCCGTCTGGGCCTGGGCTTTTGTTTTTGGGAAGACTTTTGATTACAGTTTCAATTTCCTTGATGTGAATAGGTCTATTCAGGTAGTCTATATCTTCTTGATTCAGCTTTGGGAGATGGTAGAAATCCAGGAATTTATCCATTTCTTCCAGGTTCTCGTGTTTCGTGGCATAGAGACTTTCAAAGTAGTCTCTGATGATCTCTTGAATTTCTTTAGTTTCTGTTGTGATATCCCCATTCTTATTTCTGATTCGATTTATTAGGGTTCTCTCTCTCTGTTTCTTTCTGAGTGTTGCTAGTGGTTTATCTATCTTATTTATTTTCTCGAAGAACCAGCTCTTGGTTTCATTGATCTTTCGGATTGTTTCTTTGTTTTCCATGTCGTTGATTTCTGCTCTAAGTTTTATGATCTCTTTCCTTCTGCCTGATTTAGGCTCTTTCTGTTGATCCTTTTCTAAGGTCTTGAACTGTGAGGTCAAATTGTTTATGTGCATCGTTTCTATCGACTTAAGATAGGCTTGTAGAGCTATAAATTTTCCCCTTAATACAGCTTTCGCTGCATCCCATAAGTTCTGGTAGTTTGTGTCTTCATTCTCATTTGTTTCCAGGTATCTTTTGATTTCATCCTTGACTTCGTTCCTGACCCACTCATTGTTCAGCATCGAGTTGTTTAATTTCCAGGTGTTTGATTTGGTTCTCCGTGTCTGTGTGTGATTCACTTCTATCCTCAGTGCATCATGGTCTGAAAAGATGGCTGATACTATTTCTATCTTCTTTATTCTGTTGAGGTATGTTTTGTGTCCTAGCACATGGTCCTATTTTGGAAAATGTTCCGTGCGCGCTGGAGAAGAATGTGTATTCTTTCTTTTGGGGGTGTAAAGCCCTGTATAAATCCATAAGCCCTTTCTCTTCTATTACTTCTTTCAAAGCCAATAATTCCTTGCTGGGTTTTGTTCGTGTTGATCTATCCAGAGGTGATAAGGCGATGTTGAAGTCTCCAAGTACTATTGTGTTGGTAGCGATATCCTCCTTAAAATCTGTTAGCAGTTGTTTTAAATATTTAGCTGTTCTCTCATTAGGTGCGTATACATTTAAGAGTGTGATTTCTTCCTGTTGTACGTATCCCTTGATGAAGAGAAAATAGCCTTCACTGTCCCTTCTAATCTTTTTCAACGTGAAATTAATGTTGTCGGATACTAGTATGGCCACCCCCGCTTTTTTGAGGGAGTTGTGTGCTTGCAGGATTTTTTTCCATCCTTTGACTTTGAGTCTGTGTTTTCTCTGGCTGTTGAGGTGAGTTTCTTGTAGGCAGCAGAATGTTGGGTTCTGTCTCTGTATCCATTTTGACACTCTGTGTCTCTTAACTGGTGAATTTAGACCGTTGACATTGAGAGAGACAATGGTTATGGGGTTTTGTGTCATGTTTCTGTGCGGGTGTGTTGTGGTTGTAGGGTTTGTCTTTTCTTATAGTAGCCCCTTTAGGCCTTGCTTTAGGTTTGGTTTTGAGTCTATGAAGTTCCTGAGCTGCTGTTTATCTATAAAATACTGTACTGTTCCTTCGATTTTGAGGGAGAGTTTAGCCAGGTAGAGTATTCTTGGGGAAGCATTCATTTCCATGAGTTTCTTGACTATATCTCGCCACTGCCTTCGGGCTTGTAGGGTTTCCTCTGATAGGTCTGCTGTGAATCTAAGGGATGCTCCTTTGTATGTGATTTCCTTCTTTGCTCTTTCTCCTTGCAGTATTGTGTCTCTATCGGCAGCATCGATCATTCTAAGTATGATATGTCTTGGAGTGTTTTTGTTGGGGTCTCTTTTAGCTGGCACCCTTCGGGCTCCTTGAACCTGAATGTCTGCATTGTGCAGCTCTGGGAAGTTTTCAGCAATGATTTGTTTGACGGTGTTTTTTTCATTGGGATTGTTTCCCTGAGGTTCAGCTAGTCCCATGATTCTAATATTGTTCCTCTTGGAGTCATCTGCTAGGACTCTGATTCTCTGTAGAGCCATTTTGAGGTCCCTTGCTACTGTTTGTTGTTGCGTGTTGGCTTGTTGCAGCTGATCTTCCAGGTCACTGATTCTCTCTTCAGCTGTGGTCATTCTATTTTTAAGAGAAGAAACTGAATTTCTCATTTCATCTATGGAATCTTTTAATCGTGACATTTCTGCCCTCATTTCTTCTCGTAATTTGTCGATTTTTTCTGTGGTGTTACTGGCTGTCTGTCTGACTGTTTCATTGAGTTGATTGAACATCTTGATGACTTCGTACCTGAATTCTATGTCAGAGAGGTCCCTTAGGTGAGCTGTATTGACAGAATGGTCTAGATTGTTTTCGTTGTTCTCCCCTTGTGTTGGAGATTTTCTTTGTTTCTTCATATTGCTGAGTAGGTTGGGTTACTAGATTCCTTCAGGACTAGGTTCCTTAGTATGGGAAAACAACCTGCGGCCGCGTAAGTGTTGGCCCACCGGAAATTAAGCCACGCCCACTTTTGAGGCCACACCCACTTTTGAGGAGGCCACGCCTCTACAGAACCCTGGGTTTGGGATGAGATGGGTGCCGCCGTCAGGTCAGGAGTGAAGAGGGCAGGGCAGACGCTCAAAACTGCTTCTCTTCAGGCATCTTGGGGGACACCTGGGGTCCTGCAGGGAAAGATGGAGGTCCCAGGGTCGTGAGCCGGCAGCTGTTCTGACTTGGAATTAAAATGAGATGGACGCCACCGTCAGGTCAGGAGTGAAGAGGGGGTCACCCCATTTTTGATGGACTTGAATATTTTCTTCTTTGGATTTCAACCAGTACTTTGTATATTCTTGGTAAGAACACCTTGTCAGATGTGTATTTGTATTCGGCGAATATCCTTTCTCATTCTGTACACTGTCTTTGAATTTTGGTCACTGTTTCTTTGGAGGTGCAGAAGTTTCTTAGTTTAAGATAGTCCCATTTGTCTATCTCTGTTTTCACTTGCTTGGCCAGTGACGTGACATCTTTGACGATACCATGAGCTTCAATATCATGGAGGGCTTTGCCAACTTTGTCTTCAATGTACCTTTGGATTCCGGTCTGATGTTGAGGTCTTTAATCCATTTTGATCTTACTTTTGTACATGGTGTTAGGCAGAGATCTGAGCCCATATTTTTGCATGCTGCCATCCAGGTTTGCCAGCACAATTTGTTAAAGAGCTTTTTCATGGATAAATTCCTAGACTCCTACAGACTCCCAAGGCTGAACCAAGAAGACTTGGAATACCTGAACAGACCTATCACCATCAAGGAAATTGAAATGGTAATAAAAAGTCTCCCCAAGCACAAAAGTTCCTGGTCCGGATGGATTCACTAGTGAATTCTTCCAAATCTTTAAAGAGGACTTACTCCCAATCCTCTTTAAGATTTTCCACGAAATTGAAATATCAAAAACACTTCCAAACAGTTTCTATGAAGCAAATATCACACTGATACCAAAAGCAGAGAGAGGTACCACAAAGAAAGAGAATTACAGACCGATATCCCTGATGAACACAGATGCAAAGATCTGCAACAAACTACTAGCAAATAGAATCCAACTACTCATCAAAAAGATCATACACCATGACCAAGTAGGATTCATCCCAGGGATGCAAGGATAGTTCAACATTCGGAAATCAATCAACATAATCCATCATATCAACAAAAGAAAAGATAAAAAGCATATGATTATATCAATAGATGCAGAGAAATCATTTGACAAGATCCAGCACCAATTTATGATGAAAACCCTAGCCAAAATGGGTATAGAGGGGACCTTCCTCAACATAATTAAAGCCATCTACCACAAGCCTAGAGCAAGCATCATTCTCAATGGGGAAAAACTGAGAGCCTTCACTCTAAGATCAGGGACGATACAAGGATGCCCACTATATCCACTGCTGTTCAATATAGTACTGGAAGTACTTGCAATAGCGATCAGGCAAGAAAAAGATATTAAGGGCATTCAGGTAGGAAAGGAAGAAATCAAGCTCTCACTATTCACAGATGATATGATACTATACTTAGAGAACCCAATAACCTCCACCAAAAAACTCCTAGAAACAATAGACTCGTATAGTAAAGTTGCAGGCTATAAAATCAATACCCAAAAGTCCATGGCATTCCTATATGCAAACAGTGAGAGAGAAGAAAGCAACATGAAAAAAACAATCCCGTTCACAATTGTGCCCCAGAAAATCAAGTACATAGGAATCAGCTTAACTAAGGAAGTAAAGGACCTGTACAAAGAAAACTACAAAACGCTATTTCAGGAAATAAAAGAGGACATGAGGAAATGGAAAGATATCCCCTGCTCATGGGTCGGGAGACTTAACATTGATAAAATGGCAATACTACCGAAAGCATAGTATAAATTCAATGCAATCCCTATAAGGATACCCACGACATTCTTCAAAGAAATGGAGCAAACACTCCTGAAATTTATATGGAACAATAAGCCCCCACGAATAGCTAAAGCAATTCTTGGGAAAAAGAAAATGGGAGGAATCAACCTCCCAAACTTCAAACTGTACTACAAAGCAGTAATAATTAAAACAGCATGGTACTGGAACAAAGGCAGAACTGCAGACCAATGGAACAGGGTTGAATACACTTATATCTCCCCTCAATCATATGATCATCTAATCTTTGATAACGGTGCAAGTAATGTGAAGTGGAATAAGGAAAGCCTCTTTAACAAATTGTGCTGGCATCACTGGACGGCTACATGCAAAAAAAAATGGGATCAGAACTCTGCCTAACACCATGTACAAAAGTAAGATCAAAATGGATTAAAGCCCTCAACTTCAGACCAGAAACCATAAGGTACATTGAAGACAAAGTTGGCAAAACCCTCCATGACATTGAAGCTAATGGTATCTTCAAAGATGCCACTCCACTGTCCGAGCAAGTGAAAACAGAGATAGATAAATGGGACTATCTTAAACTAAGAAGCTTCTGCACCTCCAAAGAAACATTGACCAAAATACAAAGACAATCTACAGAATGGGAAAGGATATTCGCCGAATACACATCTGACAAGGGGTTGATATCCTTTATATACAAAATACTGGTTAAACTCCACAAGAAGAAAACATCCAACCCCATCCAAAAATGGGGCAATGAAATGAACAGAAACTTTCTCAAAGACGAAATCCGAATGGCAAAAAAGCACATGAGAAAATGCTCTACATCATTAATCATCAGGAGATGCAGATCAAAACCACAATGAGATACCATCTCACACCTCAGAGACTGGCCCACATTCAAAAGAACAAAACCAACCGATGCTGGCGTGGATGTGGCGAGAAAGGGACACTCCTTCACTGTTGGTAGGAATGTCGACTGGTTCAGCCCTTCTGGAAAACAGTATGGACGATTCTCAAAAAATTAGAAATTGAGCTCCCGTTTGACCCAGCAATACCACTCCTGGGAATATATCCCAGAGAGGCAAAAATGTATAGTTGAAGTGACATCTGCACTTGTTTGTTCATTGTAGCACTGTTTACAATAGCCAGAAACTGGAAGAAACCTGAATGCCCAAGAACAGATGACTGGTTAAAGAACCTTTGGTACATCTACACAATGGAGTACTATGTAGCTCTTAGAAAAGATGAAGTCATGAAATTTACATACAAGTGGTACAACATGGAAAGTATCATGCTAAGCGAAATGAGTCAGAAAGAGAGGGATAGACCTAGAAAGATTGCTTTCATCTGGGGGATATAAAGTAACAAATTATGAGATTAATACCCAAGAATAACTGAGATCAGCACCAGGAGGATTACTCCATAGCTTAGTGGCCAGTCGGGCATTCTAGAGGAAAGGGCAGCTCAGACAGAGAAGGGAACACCAAATAAAGGGTGTTTGGAGGACCCTCCCAGGAGGGGAGATGCATGTCGAAAGTGGACTATGGACTGAAAATGTATGCCACTCAATGCCTCTTTTGCAGACCACAACACCCAAAAGGAGAGAGAGAACACAGAGGATTGCCCTGCCACAGAGGTAGGGGGGATGGGGGGATGGGGTTGGGGGGGATATTATCCATGGTGGTGGAAAATGGGCACTGGTGGAGGGATGGGTATCTGATCATTGTATAATCAAACCCAAGCACAAAAAATTGTAAATCTACAACTGTACCTCATGGTGTTTCACTAATAAAAAAAAATTTAAAAAAAAAGAGCTTTTTCTTGCTCCAATCCAAATTTCTTGCTGCTTTATCAAAGATTAGGTAATCGTATGTTTGAGGGGTGATGTCAGTATATTCAACCTGTTCCATTGGTCTGCAGCTCTGCTTTTGTTCCATTACCATGCTGTTTTAATTATTACTGCTTTGTAGTAGAGTATGAAGTTAGGGAGTTTGATTCCTCCCATTTTCTTTTCCCTCGAATTGCTTTAGCTATTCGTGGGGGCTTGTTGTTCCATAAGAATTTCAGGAGTGCTTGCTCCATTTCTTTGAAGAATGTCATGGGTATCGTTATAGGGATCACATTGAATTTTTACAATGCTTTGGGAAGAATTGCCATTTTGACAATGTTAATTTTCTCAACCAATGAGCAGTGGATATCTTTCCATTTCCTCGTGTTCTCTTTTATTTCCTGAAGTAGCATTTTGTAGTTTTCTTTGGACAGGTCCTTTCTTAGTTAAACTGATTCTTAGGTACTTGATTTTCATGGGTACAGTTGTGAACGGGATTTTTTTTTCATGTCACTTTCTACTCTCTCATGCTTTGCATATAGGAAAGCCATGCACTTTTGGGTATTGATTTTATAGCCTACAACTTTACTATACAAGTCTATTGTTTCTAGGAGTTTCTTGGTTAGGTTATAGGGTTCTTTAATTATAGTATCATATCATCTGTGAATAGTGAAAGCTTGATTTCTTCCTTTCCTCTGTGAATGCCCTTAATATCTTTTTCTTGCCTAATTGCTATTGCAAGTACTTCCAGTAGTGGAGAGAGTGGGCATCCTTGTCTCATCTCTTATCTTAGAGGGAAGGCTCTCATTTTTTTTCCATTGAGGATGATACTTGCTGTAGGCTTGTGGTAGATGGCTTTAACTATATTGAAGAAAGTCCCCTCTATACCCATTTTGGCAAGGGTTTTCTTCATAAATGGGTGCTGGATCTTGTCAAAAGCTTTCTCTGTGCCTATTGATATGATCATATGATTTTTATCTTTTCTTTTGTTGATATGATGGATTATATTGATTGATTTCCGAATGTTAAACCACCCTTGCATCCCTGGGATGGATCCTACTTGGTCATGGTGTATGATCTTTTTGATGAGTCTTTGGATTCTATTTGATAACAGTTTGTTGAGGTTCTTTGTGTCTGTGTTCATCAGGGATATCGGTCTATAATTCTCTTTGTGATATCTCTGCCTGCTTTTGATATAACGGTGATTTTTGCTTCATAGAAACTGTTTGGAAGTATTTTTGATATTTCAATTTCGTGGAAAAGCTTAAAGAGGATTGGGAGTAAGTTCTCTTTAAAGATTTGGAAGAATTCACTAGTGAATCCATCTGGACCAGGACTTAGGTGCTTCAGGAGACTTTTTATTACCGTTTCAATTTCCTTGATGGTGATAGGTCTGTTCAGGTATTCCAGGTCTTCTTGGTTCAGCCTTGGGGGTCTATAGGAATCTAGGAATTTATACATTTCCTCGAGGTTTTGATGTTCCGTGGCATAAAGCTTCTCAAAGTACTCTCTGAGGATCCTTTGAATTTCTGTAGTTTCTGTTATAATGGCCCCCTTTTCATTTCTGATTTGGTTTATTAGAGTTTTCTCTCTCCCTTTCTTTGTGAATTTTTCTAGAGGCTTATCGATCTTGTTATTTTCTCGAAAAACTAGCTCTTGGTTTCATTGATCTTTTGAATTGTTCTTTGGGTTTCCATCTAGTTAATCTCTGCTCTGAGTTTTATTATTTCCTTTCTCCTGTTTGGGTTGGGCTCCTTTGGTTGGTCCTTCTCCAAGCTCTTAATCTTTAAGGTTAGGTTACTTATGTGGGAGCGTCCCTCCTTCCTGAGGAATGCTTTTAGAGCTATAAACTTTCTTCTTAACACAGCTTTTGCTCTGTCCTATAAGTTTTGGTAACTAGTGTCCTCATTTTCATTCGTTTCCAGGAATCTTTTGATTTCCTCTTTGATTTTCTTTCAAAGCCACTTGTTGTCCAATAGTGAACTGTTTAATTTCTGGGTGTTTGATTTAGTTTTCTGTTTTTGTGTGTGATTTACTTCTAATTTCAGCGCATTGTGGTCTGAGAAGATTGTTGATACAATCTCTATCTTCTTAATTTTATTGAGGTTTGTTTTGTGACTCATCATGTGGTATATCTTGGAGAATGTTCCATGCACAAAAGAAGAATGTATATTCAGCTTTTTGAGGATGAAGTATATGTTTCAAGTAAGTCTCTTTTTTCCATTTTTTCCTCAGATGAAGTATGTCCTTGCTAAGCTTCAGTCTGGTTGATCTATCAAGAGATTATAAAGCGTTGTTGAAGTCTCCCACTGGTATTGTGTTGCTATAAATGTCTTTCTCCAAGTCTATGAGTAGTTGTTTTAAGTACTTTGCTGGCCCCTCATTAGGTGCAAATATATTTAGTACCTGTTTGAGTGAGGAGAGAGTTCCTGGAGTGCTTCAGATTTGCTTCCCGACGTTGTGCCTCAGTTACCGTCCCCCACAGACCAAGAGTGAAAACTGGCTCTTCTCAATTTCTAGTAAGCTGCACAGGCTTGGGAAGGGCCCTACTCTCTGCGGGTAACTGTTTGAGTGAGGCTCCTTCCTTATTCTTATTTTGATATTCCCCAGACAAGAATCTTACACCGTGGAACAAGTATCAGTACTAATTTGCATTTATGTTCCAGCAGAACCAGGGGAAAAAAATTTATAGTTGTGTGTGGTGATAGTACCACATGAAACTTCTTTCAACTACTTGTACAAGGCTATTTGCATGAAATATAAAGTATAAATTAGCTATCAGTTCCCTCATCTGTTAAATAGGACTTTTAAAGACATTGATTCATATGGTCATTGATGGTTGGTTATGTTCTTAGAACATTTTTTGGAACGTAGAAAATATCAGCAAATTCTAGTGACTATATTATCAGTATGGAGAACAATGAGCTCTAAATGGTGAGGGAAAAAAAATCATCTAGTAGTATTTATTCACTAGGTTAACAAATAACCACTTATTCCATTCAGCCTTTCAAACAACTTAAGTTTTACCAAGATTCCTGTTACCTTGTGATTTCTAAAAAGGAAAAAAAAAAACATGTTTCATACCTCATGGTAGCTTTCAGTGGAATATTTCCAGACAAGGTGATGAATGTAATCTTTAGTAAAAGGTATGTAGAAAAAGTTTCTCAGTTTCTAGATGTTGACATTAAAATAAGGGTGTGTAAATTACCTCAACAAAGTAATATGGTCAGAAGATGTTTAAGGAAAAATAACTAATCAGATAGACAAAAAGCTTTAGTTTAAAACTACAATTTTAGCTACAAAACAGCATTAAAAGGGAACAACACTATTTAATATATTTGGAAAGTGAAGTGAAAAATAAACAGCTTCCATACTTAGTTTTGAGAAAAAAATTAGAAAGGACATACATATCAAACAGCAGACCTATCTGAGCAACTTGTAGTGGAAATGAGAGAATTGACTAAAATATATTCAATAATGCTAATTTTGTATATTATTTAAAATATAAATTATTTGGAGAGGAAAGGAATAAAATAGTAACATTTAAAATTTTATAAATGCTATTCAATTATTTTGTAGGATTTCTTTTAAAGGTAGAAAATTCCCACAAGATAAAAAGGCAACATAAAATAACATAGATGAAAAAGAATCTTGAGATGATTATGATATGGCCTTATTCAAATAGAGCATCTTCAGTGACATAATATTTAAACATTATATTATATTTATTTGTCTTAAAAATAAACAATTCCATTCACAGCATTCTAAAGGTTTGTTCTTCTTTGTTTCTATTATGACAAGTCCTAAAGCTGTGTGCTTTATAACTAAAGATGGATGTGGACATGATTGAAACTAATTTTGCTTTTTTTCTCTACATAGGCATTTTAAAGAGACTCAATCAGTCAAAACACTGCATTCTTTCCTGTGCTTTTGTTCATGCCAAGATCTCATAATAATCTTATCCCCCAGCTATTTTCCATGTTCTTTCTGTACCCACTGTTACTGATTATATATAATGGCATGCTGATGCCTATATTTAACCCTCCTACTGTTCATTGTTAAAATTAGTCATTATGGTACCTGATAGCATCTCATATCTTTGCATGTTTGAAGCTTGCTGAACAAAGACAGTAGGCAAGTCCTGGATGTTATAAGACCAGAAAAGGGTTTTTAAAGCAACAACATTCCAATTATGTTTAAACTAAGGATTAAAAAAATAAATGAAACAAGGTTTTAAGAATAAGGTTTAAAATCCTGCTTTTAGAATTGTCAAATCTTTCTATTTTCTATAGGATTGTAAAGGGTTTCTGATGCTTTGTTATTTTAAAATAAGTAAGTGTTCTTTGATTCACAGGAAACTTTTCTTAAGGTAAGAGCGAATAAAAATGATTAAGTTCTGGAAAATACACTATGAAATTCTAAAAGAAACTGATTTTAACTTATGTAAGAATTTCAAACTAGTTGGTTGTTCAATACTATTTTATTTAGTATTTATTCCTTACTATTTTCAGTAAGTACACAAGGAGTGTTGGGAGATGTGGAAAATATGCAAAGGTTGAAGAAACTTCATACATTTATTCACTCAATCTATTTTATTTTTTAAAAATTGTCCTAATAAGTATTTGTACATATCAATATGAGGCTATAGTAGACTAATTTAACAATTTTCAAATATATTTAACTTTTGCTCTCAGCTTACTTTAAGTAAAGTGTATCACTAAATAAGTAATTATTAAAAGTGTGTCATTAAATAAGTAATTTGGTAATAACACCTTACAAAAAATGTTTTCCTAAATAAATAAATAAATCTATTGATCTACAATGTACAGCATGGGGCTAGAGAGATCGATCAAAAGTTAAGATGCTTGTCCTGCACAAGGCCAACCAGGGATAGATTATTGGAAATACATGTTCCCCCAAGCACCACTTGTGTGATTCCTGAGCACAGAGACAAAAGTAAGTCCTCAGCTCTGCTGAGCTTAATACCTTCAACTCAACAATAGCAAAAGAATGTCCAGCCTGACAGACCACCCTAAAATTTTAAACTTGCGCAAATATATTTTCTACGTAAGTTAACATATACAAACTTTATGGTATGCATATATTTATATACACCATGCATGTATTTGATTTTTTTACTAGTAGTCTCTGGTTTCCCTGGAAATGTGAAAAAATGCATATTCTTTAAAAATACATAAAAAATTTCACTAGATTTATTTAACATTCTCTAAATTATGTACAAATAAAATACAGAAATAACAGTAAATAGTTACGTGGAAATTATAGTAATGAGAACAACTGGACATAATAGAAGATAGAATTTTAAAAATATAATTTTCTTGGGAGGAATCAACCTCCCTAACTTCAAACTTTACTACAAAGCAGTAATAGTCAAAACAGCATAGTACTCAACAAAGGCAGAACTGCAGACCAATGGAACAGGGTTGAATACACTGACGTCTCCCCTCAATCAGATGATCATCTAATCTTTGATAAAGGTGCAAGTAATGTGAAGTGGAGTAAGGAAAGCCTCTTTAACAAATTGTGCTGGCATCACTGGACGGCTACATGCAAAAAAATGGGCTCAGAACTCTGCCTAACACCATGTACAAAAGTAAGATCAAAATGGATTAAAGACCTCAACATCAGACCAGAACCATAAGGTACATTGAAGACAAAGTTGGCAAAACCCTCCATGACATTGAAGCTAATGGTATCTTCAAAGATGCCACGCCAGTGGCCGAGCAAGTGAAAACAGAGAAAGATAAATGGGACTATCTTAAACTAAGAAGCTTCTGCACCTCCAAAGAAACAGTGACCAAAATACAAAGACAGTCTACAGAATGGGAAAGGATATTCGCCAAATACACATCTGACAAGGGGTTGATATCCTTTATATACAAAATACTGGTTAAACTCCACAAGAAGAAAACATCCAACCCCATCCAAAAATGGGGCAATGAAATGAACAGAAGTTTTCTCAAAGAAGAAATCCGAATGGCAACAAAACACATGAGAAAATGCTCTGCATCATTAATCATCAGGGAGATGCAGATCAAAACCACAATGAGATACCATCTCACACCTCAGAGACTGGCCCACATTCAAAAGAACAAAAGCAACCGATGCTGGTGTGGATGTGGCGAGAAAGGGACACTCCTTCACTGTTGGTGGGAATGTTGACTGGTTCAGCCCTTGTGGAAAACAGTATGGACAATTGTCAAAAAATTAGAAATTGAGCTCCCATTTGACCCAGCAATACCACTCCTGGGAATATATCCCAGAGAGGCAAAAATGTATAGTCGAAGTGACATCTGCACTTGTTTTTGTTCATTGCAGCACTGTTTACAATAGCCAGAAACTGGAAGAAACCTGAATGCCCAAGAACAGATGACTGGTTAAAGAAACATTGGTACATCTACACAATGGAGTACTATGTAGCTGTTAGAAAGGATGAGGTCATAAAATTTACATACAAGTGGTACAACATGGAAAGTATCATGCTAAGCGAAATGAGTCAGAAAGAGAGGAATAGACATAGAAAGATTGCATTCATCTGGGGGATTTAAAGTAACAAAATATGAGATTAATACCCAAGAATAGCTGAGATCAGCACCAGGAGGATTACTCCATAGCTTAGTGGCCAGCCGGGCATTCTAGAGGAAAGGGCAGCTCAGATAGAGAAGGGAGCACCAAATAAAGGGTGTTTGGAGGATCCTCCCAGGAGGGGAGATGCATGTCGAAAGTAGACTATGGACTGAACATGTTTGCCATCCAATGCCTCTTTTGCAGACCACAAAACCCAAAGGGAGAGAGAGAACATAGGGGATTGCCCTGCCACGGAGGCAGGGGGGGATGGGGAGATGGGGGTGGGGGGGACATTATCCATGGTGGTGGAAAATGGGCACTTGTGGAGGGATGGGTATCTGATCATTGTATAATCAAAACCCAAGCACAAAAATTGTAAATCTACAACTGTACCTCATGGTGATTCACTAATAAAAAAAAAATATATATATAAATATATATAATTTTCAAAATAGATTTATTTGTATCTTAGAATTTTTGTATTTACACATTCGATCTTTTTATTAAAAACTGAAATTTAAATGAGATCCTAACTGTACTGCTCAAGTGTTATAAATAGCATTTTAAAGATGAGTTAATCTGTTATGTTTTATTTACTTACAACCTGAATTTGTTTACATGTATCCAGCATTAATAACATAATAATCCTATCTTACTGTTCTTTATTTTTTTAAATTTATTTATTGAATCACCGTTAGAATAGTTACAAAAGTTTCAGGTTTAAGTCTCAGTCATACAATGATCAAACACCCATCCCTTCACCAGTGCATATTTTCCACCACCAAGAACCCCAATATACCCCCCATCCCACCTTTCGCCATTGTGAGGAAGATGATTTCCACTTAACTCTCTACTCTGATTACATTCATTATTTCGACAAAAAATTCACCATTATTATATGGAATTTTCCCCCAACAATCAGACCTGCTGAAAAGGCATCATGAAATTATTTGATTTCTATTGCTGGCCACGATAGCAGCCATGCAATTTGGGATTTCTGATATTTTACTAATTACGTTTGGAGGAATTTCTGCCAAAAGCCGCATAGTTCCGAGACTGGTTTGTGTGCCTCTGGGTCCATGGCCATGCCGAAGAGCCACTTGTGGGGGGCAACTCGTGGTCTTGGCAGGGCGGCAAGGGCATGGATTTTACTGTTCTTTACTTACAAACACATACACTTCATTTATATATCAATCTGCCTTTCACATACTAATTTAGCTTTTGGTAACTATTGTTCTTAATAAAACTACTCCTATTTCTAAAACCTGTATGTATTTTTATTGGAAATTATGTAGATAAATAAGAAGATATCTAGCAGTGAAATGTGGCAAATATATAACAAGAATGCAATAAATAATAATATTCTTCTGTTACGCAGGAAATTGCACATGTCATTTGATTATTTACAGCTATGATTTTTAAAGTAATACACATTGTATCTTATAAAATATACTTATTATAACATAATATTGAAGCAAAATTTTAAAGATCATTATATTTAATTATGAAATTATAAGTGTTTTACTGAAGTAAATCAGCCTTGCAAACCAGTAGAGTTCAAATATAGTACATAGAATTTAATTTTATACAAATTCATCAATAAAATGTAATAGATCAATAAAAATATTAAATCATTGACATTAAGGATGGAAGGAATCTTTCAAAGACCTTTAATATAGTCCATTTCTTTTTCAAATCGCTTTACAAATAGATAACAGAATATTTCTCTTAAGTAAACATGCCTCACCTTACTAATCTTAGTAATATTATCCTTAGCACAGGGAAATAGTTCAAGATAGGGTCAGTAACTGATGTGCTTTTATTTAAACCCTGTCTGACTTCAGATAAATTGACAGTCCCTTAACCTAACCCCCAGCATTATCACTCTCCAAATCCTCATCTTGATGATGGAATAATAACATCCTTTCTCATAGAGTTGATAAATTCATTTAACAGGTTAATAGACAAAATTCTAAATACACTGGCTAGAAATAATTTGTCTCAAATGATTCAGCATATACTTTTAACTATTTTATAAAGTATTTAATTATATCTGGGCTTAAGTTTATTGAAAATATAACTGAATTGGGCATAAATGGTAAGATATCACATTACAAGTAAAGCTAAAATATAATTTTTAACCCCTGGAAACCATTGGTTTTGGTTTAAATAAGATACCAAGAATTAGTAATTTTTATAAAACTTAACAGTATGTGACCTGACATGTAAACATATATGATCACGTTGGCTAAAATATCGTGTCCACATAAGTGAAGTGCATAATATGTAATTCTAGATATAGTGTATTAATTTGTGTATGATATATAATATTAAAATACATGAATAAAAACGGGGAGAGTGACAGTTTTTTGCTGAACAGTTTCTCAACATATCCTCTAGTTTTTACTTTTTTCCATTACCAGGAGGAAACTTAAATTGGGAGAAAGCATTGGTAGCAAACTAGCACTGCAGATATTTTTAGATAAGTTAAATATTTCAGGACAATTTCCTTTTTCTTTTCAGGGTACTTACCAAGTTTTCAACAGAATGTAAACATTGTTCTGTAACTATTTTTTGTCTTTGTTTATCTTTACCTCTGGTGGGTCAACTATGACCCATAAAACATACTCGAGTCAAATGCTAAACATTGTGAATGTTTTTTACATTCTAAAAGATGTAACTAAGTTAAAGGTTTTGTGAGAATGTGCTTAATCTTGATTTTGAGGTCAACACTAAATATCATGAGAACTTTGCTTATATCAGAAAGGCAAAAAGAGATTTTACACAAACTCCAATAAAGGAGATGGAGACACAGATGAAAGGAATAAAACTTCAGACCAAAAATGCCCAGTGACCCAAATGTGGAAGTATAGGCAAGGAATTCTCTCTGCGAGCTCCCAAAGGCGCTGTGGAAATGCTGAATTTCTGACATCTGGACTCCAGAACAGTGAGTAAATGAATTTCTGCTGTTTTTAGCTGCCAGATTTGTGGTAACTTGTTACAGCACACTTAGGAAACTGATACAGCACTGAATGACCTTAGGGGATGGAGAATGTTTTCCAACAAAAAATACCCGTCAATTGTTTTAGGTTCTATAATAGAGCCAAATGACTTAGTCAAGCCTGGGGCATCAACATTATAGTCCAATTCCTGGGTTCCATTTCTTCCAAATATATAGAGTAATATACTGTTGCGTATGTCAGGCTTCCCCAATGATATCCATGACTCAGCATTGCAGGGCACTCCTCAGAACTCAAGTGGGAAGAGTAAGTAGAGCTCAGGTCAAAGTGGAAGCTATACCCTTGGCATGAAGAACGGACAAGGTGGAGCACAACACTCAGTGTAACATCACTTGTTTACCTAATGAAGTAAAAAGTAATGAATCTGATTTATGTCCTAGCTGGAAAACGAAAATATCCCCTATCGACATTAACCAAATGAGGGCCTGTGCATGGAAGCAATACATTTAACAAATCTGTGACTAATCATCAACTGAGAAGAAATGGTTCTTTTTGAACTAAATCAATCCTCTACTTCTCAACACACCCATGCTTGTCACTATCAAAGTTGAATGTGATGCAGATGTGGCGGAAGTGACAACAGTGGGTCTCTGTGTTTGTTCACAATCCCAAGGTTCTTTAATATCTTCAACAAAGAAAATATTGAATAATAAAGATTATCGGGGCTGGAGCAATAGCACAGCGGGTAGGGTGTTTGCCTTGCATGCGGCCAACATGGCCGACCAGAGTTCGATTCCTCTGTCCCTCTCAGAGAGCCCGGCAAGCTACTGAGAGTATCTTGCCCGCATAGCAAAGCCTGGCAAGCTCCCGTGAAGTATATGATATGCCAAATACAGTAACAAATGTCAAAATGGAGACATTACTGGGCCAGCTTAAAAAAAAATCAGTGAATAACGGGAGACAGTGACAGTGAATAAAGATGCTCAGACTCAGGATTGGGAAGTAGAAAAGTTCATTGTAAAGTCGAAGAGAAAAGAAAAGGAACTTCCCAAGTTGAGAGGAACTTAGTATGGGACTATCTTAAAAGTGAGTTTTGCGTGTGCTCTTTTAAAGGCTCCATTCCTTCCTTTATGGGTTGACAAGGATTTACAAAAGATGCCAGAAAATCACGAGTATGTCTAGCTGGTCTAAATCTTTCTGGGCATTTTAGCCCCTTATCTTAGTCTCCCTGTCTGCCAAGACTCCAGCAGAGTTTTATAATCCTGGAAATCTCTGACTAGTGGGACTTTGGAAATGAAATGTGTCAAATCATTGGGGGGGACAGTGGCAGTGGGGGAGGTGACAAGGGTAAACTGGGGCTTCCTTCTTCACTGGCAAGGGGAAACAAATCTTCCAGACCTAATTGCTAGTTATCTCAGTTTCCCTGTCAGACTAGACTCCAGGATTGCCTGTTATCTTAGTTTCCCTGTCAGCCTAGAGTCCAGGGCAGAATTTTACGTTTTTGAAAAGCCCAGAATGCTGAGACAGAACCTTGTGGGTGGAATGTGTGTCAGGTTGATGGGAGAGAGAAGGGACATCTGGAGACAAGATACTGTAACTTTCTGTCTCACTGGCAAGGGGGAATTGAGGCTTCCTCTTTTAAATATTCTTTCTCATTTTGTATTCCCTTTCCCAGCTTATACAAGTTGCCAGAATAAAATGCACAGGTTTTCCTATCTCTAGAAAACTATGTAACCATCATTCTCATTTCTTTGTTTACATCCTTTCAATTTGTAAAATTCTACTTTAATATTTGTATTTACATATTATTAGTATGCATACTTATCTCTTGTTAATATATGACTCAAAAAGGCAGCACCCTGTCACTATATTCATGAAAATGGCAAGAAACACTCCTGGATCATCCTTCTTGTCTGATAAATATTTGTCTGATGAATCAATGAGTGAACAGATAATTATATCTGGTCATGTGTATTATTTCTGAAGAAATTATGTATTAATCTTCAAGTATACTGATGAAGTTTGGGGATTTAAAGAGTAAGAAATTTAGTGGCTTCATTTTAAAACAGCTAATAGTCTGTCCTTGTCCTCCCGTTGTTCATCGATTTGCTCGAGCTGGCCCAGTAACATTATGAGACTTGTTACTGTGTTTGGTATATCGAATACGTCATGGGAAGCTTGCCAGACTTTGCCGGGCGGGCGAGATACTCTCGGTAGCTTGCAGGACTCTCTGAGAGGGGCGGAGCAATTGAACTCGGATCGGCCATGTTGGCTGTGTGCAAGGCAAACACCCTATCCACTGTGCTATATATTAAATCCATTATCAAATTGTTTTGAAATATAAAATATGCTTAAATACATGAAATATTATATCTACATTAAGTATAAATAGAAAAGATCAATTTATTGTATAGCAACTGACATGTGAAATGATATTTAAGAATGAAAATTTTTCAAGTTTTATTTTTACATTCTAACAGTATACCACCTTCTTATATCTTACTTGATTTTCTTTTGAACATAAAAGAAAAAATATACACATACTTTGAACCCTTTGTTCAATTATGATGTGTTCATAATATATTTCCTGTGTGTAAAAATATTACAGCTGGAAAAATAATTCTATTGGAGAAAGACACTATCATTAAAAAAATAAAATAAAACCCTTCTTGTTCATTTCCTTTTGTAAACAAACATGACCATGGGGTTTTTGACAATTTATCACAATTAATATATTGGTGGTCACTGACTACAATGGCAAAAAGAAAAAAGAAAGAAAAGAAAAAAAAAGGAAAGGAAAGAAAAAAGAAAAGAAAAGAAAAGAAAGTAAAACAATCTTAGGTTAAGTCTTTCCATTTGAAAGATCTTGCCAGTGTTTTGTCCTATTTCCCCCCAAATCGATAAAGAATCTCAGGATTTATGAACCTGCTCCTGACTACTGAGAACTCACCTAGGTAGGTCCAAGCAGTGTATCCTGGAGTAGGCAACAACGCAGCGCTGGGATGGGTGGGTTAGGGCTGGCAGAGTGGTTGTTGGCTCCCAAATGCTGCTCTGGACCCTTCCAGTGCTGATGCCATTTTATGATCGGGCTGTTGCTCAAGGCGTGACTGCGAATGCCATCCAGCTCACACCTTTGTGGCAGCCTTTCTGATCTCCCTGCCTCCTGCCCATCATTGTCTTCCATGTGCCCTTCCTCTTGCATCACTGCATTCTCCCCAACCTTCTCTCCATTGTCAAATGTGGCTCCTCATTTATTTCTCAAATGACAAAATTTAATTTGAAAATATTTTGCCATTGTATAATTTTATCATTCAGATTTATCTTTTAATTGAAGATAAATCAAGAAATGATGGTAAAGATAAGAATATTGATAATGAAGATTAAAATATACCTATGAAATTAAGGGCTAGAGCGATAGCACAGAGGGTAGGGTGTTTGACTTACATGAGGCCGACATGTGTTGGATTCCTCCGTCCCTCTTGGAGAGCCTGGCAGGCTACTGAGAGTATGCCACCCTCATGGCAGAACCGGGCAAACTCCCTGTGACGTATTTGATATGCCAAAAACAGTAACAGCAAGTCTCACAATGGAGACATTACTGGTGCCCGCTTGAGCAAATTTGATGAGAAATGGGAGGACAGTGCTACAGTGCAGTGCTATGAAATTAAAAAAAAAAAACTTGTATGAATCACCCTGAAGTCTAAGAGTACAATACATTACTAAATTGATCCTTGGATACACCATTAGGACATAGCATAGTATCCACTATGCCTAATACTTGCAGTACAGATGGTAAAAACTAATCTAATTTTGACCAATTTGATTCCTCTATTGCTAACACAGATGTATCAATTATGCTTTATTATATGCCAATAATTTCACTAGGGTTTATCATAATGAGTTTATTATATTGCTATACTCTCATGGATAATAGGAGCTCAGTTCCGGGAATTCCTACCAGAATAATAATAATATATATATGTGTATATATATATATATATATCTCAAAAAATAATAAGTTATCAGATCTTGAGCTGTGTCACTATGTTTTTATAGATGTGGGAAAAAACTCTTTTGAAAGCCCTTTCAGGATTTAAACTTTGCTCTCCTGGAGTTAAATATGGAATCACTAGAAATAATAAGTACAGTCCCTTTGACTCATCAACTTACTCTGTGACTTATAATTGACTTAAAGAAAGCTTAGCACAAATATTTACAAATTCCTATTGGTATTAGTGTTGTAATGTTGTATTCTGTGTTCTGAAGTTATTTAAATAGAATTTGCTATTTTTTAACAAAGGGCAGTCTGTTCTTAGTCAGCCTTTGACTATAGTCTTCTTCATCTATCAAGAATGTTAAGAGTTATAAAGGTAAAAATCTAATATTATCCTCATGATTCCTGCATAATCTATTCATGATAGTTGGAAAGTTTTAAAAACACTATGCTTAATATCTATCATTTTATTTTGGTGATGCGTTTGTCTTACACCTGTATGCTCAGGATTCATGTCTAGTGATGCTTAGGGAACCACATGCAATGCCAGGAACTGAACTATAATAAAGGTTGACTGTATATAAGCAAGTGCCCCTAACTTTTGTACAGTCTCACTGGACCAAGGATCTGTATTAATAGGGTTCTTATTTCAGAGTCATCTGCAATATATTGCAATTACTTATCCAGACCTAATTCAAAGATATTATTAGACTGATACTTTATAAAATCACTAGAACTTTATATTCTCGCTTTAATAAATAAATATTTTTTGTAAGTGATGACAAAAGCAGCATAGGGGGAAAATGATTGAGGTTAAAATATCAAGGTTAAAATGTTCTCTTTGCCAATTCTGTATCAATGTGCCTTAAAATGTTATTCTTTTCTGACATATTCATCAAAATAGAATGAATATGGGTTGTGTTTATTATTTATTATTTTCTTGAAAAAAAGAGGATAGTCCAAACTGTGTTCTTACATTTTGTTTAGTTTTACTATTTCTGTTGTTTTCTATTTCTGTTGGACTGGAGCGATAGCACAGTGGGTAGGGTGTTTGCCTTGCACGTGGCCAACCCGGGTTCATCTCCATCCCTCTCGGAAAGCCCGGCAAGCTACCAAGAGTATTCTGCCTGCAAGGCAAAAGCACCCGTGACGTATTTGATATGCCAAAAACACTAACAACAAGTCTCACAATAGAAACGTTACTGGTACCTGCTCAAGCAAATTGATGAACAACAACAGGAGGACAGTGCTACCACTACAGTGCTACTATTTCTGCTGTTCAACGTATGATGAATGATTAAAAGTTTACAATTAAAAAAAGAACAGTTAGGGTATCGAGAGATAAGACAGGTGCCAAGTTATTTGCCTTGAATGAGGTAAACCTGAGCTCAATTCCTAATATTGCATATGGTCTTCTGAGCAAAATTTGGAGTGATCCCTGAGCTTAGATACAGGGAGTAAGGCCAGAGCACTTCCAGCCATGCCCCTTGCCCCTCAAATAAAGCAGAGTGGGGAAAAAACACAATATAAAAGTAAAACACTAAAAGAAATTCATATGGCAAAATAAAAAAATATTTTTCTCTGTTAGAAAATAGTTAAAGTTGTCATTTTCTCTCAAATGACAGAGAAGTGAAGTGAAGGATAGTTTTCTAACTGGAGTGAAATATGGACCTGATTTATTGAAACAACAAAACAGTCTGCTATATATGTATGGCAACAGTGGAATTTTACTGTAAACCATTCTCTATTCATTCCTTACAAATGTTTACCTGCTTCATTTGCTGCCCTTGGAAACCTAAAATGTCTTTGTTTATCCTGTCAATTCTCTATAAATTTGAAATAGGCTTTGTTGGAGATGCTACACAGAATTCTAAGTTGATATTTTGTGTTCTGTTGGCTATGATTCTTTTGTGTGTAACTAGTACATGTTTGTGTCAGGATCTCTTCTATGTAGACTGTAGGATAACATCAGTTTGTCTTAACTCCCTTGCCACAGAAAGCTTAGGTTTACTGGGTTATACCCAACACAATACTCCCGAGTCACTCCCACTTCTTTGCTTATCTGTAACCTCTTTGTCCTCTGCTTGCCCAACTGGTCTATCACCTGTATCCCCTAAACAGACTCTATTAACATATACGGACAGATTCCTTAGAAATCTACGATTTTATATTTGAGAATGAAATGTTGCTTTTCTCCTTCTTTTGTGCCCTTTTGCATAGTTTATTTTAAAGCAATATCCTTTTTGTACAGACACAGGAAGAGAGTTAATATTATGCTTTTGTAACTTGGTAGTTAATTGACTCTGAATAATATTCACTCTTAGGCATCTGCTTTCTCGATTTAAGCCTCAGTTGCCCTTTGTTCTTAACTCTCCAAAAGCAGAGTCCCGACAAGAGACTGGATGGACACAGGGCAAGCTGTGAGCTATCCTGGCATCTAAATGGGCCAGGATATCACCACGATATTTAACTATAAGTTAAGAGCATGGTCATGTACATATTCTGTTATGATCCAAAAAGTAACAATGTGGTTAGGACCCTGCTAGGATTAGGAAAGACTAACCTGGCATGAGAACTGTACAGTAACAAATTTACCATAAAGTGTATAGGAATTTAGAATCAAATTAAAACATTTTAAGGACCTATTGAGAAGAGGATTATGACAATTGCACCACTAGGATATTATCACTGAGCACATAGCAAGCAGAAAGTCCTAAAAAGAGCCAGATATCGGTCAAACTCTCCTCGACTTCACAACATGGTCTTTCAATGTTTCTACTGTTCTATTATGACTACTCTAATATTTTATAATCCCACTAAATACACATCTTAATGTTTCCATATTTTGATAGTTTTCCAATCCATTTGCATCAGAAGCATTAGTAATATTTTAAATATATAAATCTGAATATGCAAATTCCACACATTACTCTTCAACCAAAATGCAATTTTCTTACTGTAATTATCAATGACTTCTGTTAATGTGATAAAGAATGTATTATTAATCTCTCAATAGATAAATATATTCTTGCTATTATCAAATTTCAGTTAAGGATTGGGCATATGTGAGTTTGTGTTTGAGTGTATCATGTATATGTGAGAAAGAAAATTTATGATGCATTACATACCCAATGCATGTTACTGCATTTTTGACGTGATTTTTTTTTTTAATGCTTGGATATACCGTGATGTGAAAATTCATGGTCCTCAAGACTTTCTGATCATAGTGGGAGCATTTTAATTATAATTGTCAGAAGGCATATATCTGTTTCCTTGTCATTTATACAATACTTTAGAATGTATAGTTTTCCATCCTAAGTGTCTGTATATGAATGACAATGGAGATATAAAAATGCATTTCAGGTTCTGCTTCTTGTCTTTTTTAATCAGAAAAATCCCTAGCAATTTATTTGGAGATAATTTTAAAAGGTTATTTTCCGTGTCAAACAAATTCAGCAGAATAATAATTCAATCTGTTGAAGATACATTCATGTGATAAGTGTATAGAAATTATTTCTACACCTTTTGGCTTTCACTGGAGCACTGCATCCTTGTGCTAAGATCTCTTCTCTCTCTTCATGTAGTTTACACACTTTGTAAAAGTTATACATTAAATTGAAGACTAGTACAGTCATTAAGAAAATGAAATGTCAAAAAAAAAAAGAAAATGAAATGTTGTGTCTATTTTATGCAGCTTCTGAACTCTGTAACTTATTCTAAAAACCAACAAACACTTACAATAACCCTGTTAATAACACACATGTGGCTATTACCTGGTTGTCTATTTGAACCGCTATTGCAAAATTCCACAAACTAAGGAGATAATAAATAACAAATAAATCTCAGACAGTTCTAGAAAGTGGCGCTTTAGGATCATGGTGACCAGCAGTTCACCTAGTGGGTTATTCTAGGATTCAGACATTTGTGAATAAAGCACGAGTGAAGCCCCACAGAACAAGGTAAGCAGAACTCTGAGTCCTTGTACTCCAGGCTCAATGGACCCTGGAACAGAGATCCTCTGCCTGCTCCCACCAAGCACAGGCGACCAAGGGATTAAAACCAGGAACCCCACCCTACCCTGCACTATCTGCTTCCACCCACCACCTTCAACCCAGGGATTACACACCCAGGAATACCCACCCAACCAGTAACAGATAAATACCTTAGGACAGAAATCCACTATCTATACTACCTCCACTACCCAGCCACCACCACGCTCCACATCATAAGTCACTTAATACCCATCTTCCAGGACTGCCGCGCCATATTTGATAGGCTTCAAATATGGTTTGAACCATGAGAACACATGCGAGGGCGATTAAAGGCCGCTCCAAAAGCCTCTATCACTTTTAGTGAGCCTGGCAAGCTACAGAGAGTATCCCACCCACACGGCGGAGCCTGGCAAGCTATTCATGGCGTTTTCGATATGTCAAAAACGTAAATTCAATGGGTCCCATTCCCTGACCCTGAGAGAGCCACCAATACAGCAGCATTAAGAGGATGAGAAAGGAGAGGCTGATAAAATCTCAAGGACGAACTAGGCTGCGAAAATAAAGACAAAAATGACTGTCTGTACTTTCAATGTACATATACTGGTATCAGATGAATCCATCGAGGACCTGATGGTACAAGCATGAAAGATCAAGCATGACATCATTGGTCTGACTGAGAGAAGAAAGCATCAATCACATCACGCGGTTTTCGACAGTGGAGAAGAACTGTTCCTCAGAACATGCGACAAAAGAGGCATCAGAGGTGTCAGTGTCCTTGTCAAAATACACTTGGTCATGGGCATTGATTCAATCAAATGCCTAACAACCTGAATCTGATTATTACTCTTGAATACATGCGGCTCACTGCTGGCAGTTTTGATCTTTGTTGTCTACGCACCAACATCCAATTATGATGAAGGAGAAATTGAGTTTTACATGGAGCTGGAGAAGCACTATAAAGAAGACCACACCTTCTAGAAGATCATTGTCGGTGATTTTAAAGCCAAGATAAGACCAAGAAGATCAGCCGAAGAACTATACATTGGGATCCGTGGCCTAGAATGGAACAAACAGGGTGAAAGACTGTCTGAGTTAATCATGTCGACCAAGACCATCCATGGTAACTCACAGTTCCAGAAAACTGAATCTAAACGTTGGACTTGGGAGTCCCCCAGTGGATAGTTCACAATGAAATTGACCACATCATATGCAATCGGCAATTTTTGCTTGACCAATGCCATTGTTGTCCCAATACTCCAAACGGGATTGAACCACCATCTCCTTCATGCAAAATTCTACTTCAAGAGTGGAAACAAAGTGCTACAGAGTATAAGAAGAGAACTCCCAGAACAACCACAAACTGGGAGCTCTTTGACACTATTGCGGCAACATGGGAAGATGTGGTCCATGACAACATTGACAAGGAATACAATCGACTGGCTCAGCACCTCCATGACAGTGCGAGGAACACCAAGAGAGAAATAGCCACAAAAAAAAAGCCTGTGTTTGAAAATTCTTGAACTTTTTTACCAATGTGGCTTGGCGCAAGGCTTAGGTAACTGCAAGCGAATGTCCGAGCACACAAAGCAGTGCAGAGAAGCGATAAAGGAAGACCTCAAAGAGGGAGGAGCAGCAGTTTTAGCAGATGTGGCAAAAGCCAGGAAAAGCATTTGCAAGGTCTGCCAATTCTTCGCCAACTACACGACCAAGATGACTGACCTCCAACATTTGGATGGATCTATCACATCTTCCAGAAGGAAGATTATCCGTGATAATCTTCTACTCAGATCTCTTTGATAGCCAAGTCCACCTGCCCACATACCAAATTCATCAGGATGGATAATGTCATTCCCAACGTTCTCCCTTCCGAAATCCAAAATGCCATTTCATCAGTAAAGAAGCGAACAGCACCTGACCCAGACAAGGTCAGACTCAAACACCTGCAGAACTTATCAGTAATCATCTATACACTAGCTCTTCACATGCTACCTCTCTGAATGCAAGGTTCCATCCCAGTGAAAAACCAGCAGGACTGTACTACTGTACAAGAAGGGATACATCCACGATATTGGCAATTATCACCCTATTTCCTGTTGTCTGTCATCTACAAGCTGTTAACTCAAGTCATCCTAAATAGGATTGGCAGAACACTAGATGAAGGACAACCATGCAAGCAAGCCAAGTTCCCCAAAGGATTCAGAACAATCAAACATGTCTACATGATAACAAAGGTCATTGAGGTTTCTTGGGAGTTCAAGATGCCGCTCTAACATTCATTGATTTAAAGAAGGCCATTGGCTCTGTTGATATGGAAGCAGCCATTGAAGCCCTAGCCAAACAGGGCATTCAAACTCTACATCAGTGGATTCTCTGTGAGCTACTATGGATTCACTACCAGGATCTCACCATTCTACAAGGAAGTGATCATCCATGTCAAGAGCGGGGTTCAGCAGGGTGGTACTATTTCACTGAAACTCTTCAGTGCCACCTTCGAGAACATCATGTGTCAACTGGAATGGGAGGGAATGGGAGTGAAGATAGACGATCTGCAACTACACCACCTCCACTTTGCTGATGACATCGTTCTAATAACACCAAACATTAGCCAAGTGGCACAAATGCTGGCCGACTTTGACCATGAGTGCAGAACTGTCGGACTACAGCTGAATCTCATGACAACAATGTTCATGAGAAACAGTTCATTCATGACATCCCATTGACTCTTAACAGAACGAACTTCTCCAAATGCAACAGTCATGTGTACTTAGGTCGAGAAGTCAACATGATGAATGACCCGGCACCTGAGTTGTGCAGGAGGAAGAGAGTGGCTTGGAATGCCTTCAAGTGCATCGAAGAAATAGCTAAGAGGACAAAGAACCTCCGACTGTGGACACATCTCTTCAATTCCACCACTCTTCCTGCATTAACATATGCCTCAGAGAGCTGGGCCTGACGGAAACAGGATGAGAATGCTATTTGGGTCTCCCCAAAGAGGATTCAAAAGAGGTGTGCTGATCTCAGCTATTCTTGGGTATTAATCTCATACTTTGTTACTTTATATCCCCGAGATGAATGCAATCTTTCTATGTCTGTCCCTCTCTTTCTGACTCATTTCGCTTAGCATGATACTTTCCATATTGTACCACTTGTATGTAAATTTCATGACTTCATCTTTTCTAACAGCTACATAGTAGTCCATTGTGTAGATGTACCAAAGAGGCCAGCCGGGTATCCTAGAGGAAATGGCAGCTCAGATAGAGAAGGGAGCACCAAATAAAGGATGTTTGGAGGATCCTCCCAGGAGGGGAGATGCGTGTCGAAAGTAGACTATGGACTGAACATGTTTGCCACTCAATGCCTCTTTTGCAGACCACAACACCCAAAAGGAGAGAGAGAACACAGGGGATTGCCCTGCCACAGAGACAGGGGGGATGGGGGGATGGGGGTGGGAGGGATATTATCCATGGTGGTGGAAAATGGGTACTGGTGGAGGGATGGGTATCTGATCATTGTATAACTGAAACCAAAGCACAAAAAATTGTAAATCTACAACTTTAAAAAAAAATAAAATAAAATAAAGGGAAAAAAAAAGAGGTGTGCTTAGAGTATCACGCTTCATTCATGTGAGAGAAAGAATCTGGAGTCCTGACCTCCATCGATGATCAAGAATCAGGGATGCTGTCTTGTTTGCCAAGGTGTCGAAAATCAGATGGGCTGGACACGTAATGTGATTTGGAGATGATCTTTGGACTAGAGCCATTACCGACTAGAATCCACGGGACGTCAAAAGATCACATGGCTGCCCACCTAGGAGATGATCAGACCTTTTCATCAAGTCCCTGAATGATCAGTTTGAGGCTCTTCCTGTTCCTGGAGTGAGCAAACGCCACTGTGTTACACTAGCATGTGACAGTGACAAACGGAGACGTTACTGGCTCCTGCTCAAGCAATTTGATGAGTAACGGGATGTCAAGTGATCAAGTGATCAAAGTACCCATCTTTTCATTTCATTAATTTTGAGATGAGAAATATTATATAGTTACAATTACATCATGAATCTAAAAGTCATGTGCTCATTTTATTTGAAAGAGAAGGAACTACTGATTCAAACATATGGGATTTTAATTTTACTACCTAGGCTAAGCCACATTCATTTTAACTAATATTACAGTATCAATTACTGCTTAATATAGTAGTCACCCTCTATTTTAGCGACTTTTGTAATATTGATCAGTGTATCAGATAGTCTACTAATTTCAACCAGATTTCTTTATACTGTTTATTAACCACCTAACTGTTATAGAAATTAAACAATTTCATACTGAGATTAAATAAGTTAATTGTGGCATTGCATTTAAGAATATCTAGTTTATGTTAGGAGTTTTCTGAAAAAAAATATTATTAAAAGGAAGAAAATGTAGAGCATAGTTTGCATAATCATAAATAAGAACTTTTAAGTATGGAAGTGAATGAGATAGAACATGCTGAATTGTTTCTCTTATTTTTATACACATTCAGTGAGAAAAATACACTGTAAAATAGTTGAGAAAATTCATCTAGAAATGATAAATTTAAGAAAGTATTTTGCATTGCAATGTAATAAGAAAAATGCACGACTTTGTAAATACTGGTTTGTTTTAAAGTCCTTTAGTTTACACATAAAATTGAATTTAAATATTTTAGTCTATTGCTCCAAGGAATTCTGACTTGGAATTTGGTTGTTTTCAGTTTGGAACTAACCACAACATTTTTACTCAATAAATAAATAAATAAAAATTGCCCAGAAATAGAAGTTAATTTAATTTTCACTCATTGTATGTACATGTAGAATGTCATTTGCAATTGTATTCAGGGATTTTATGTAGATAAGTACTACCAATAAATATATTAGTAAGATTCTTTACTGAGTTGGCAAAATAATGGAAGGATTAAAGCGTTTGCCTTGCAAACAAATGACCTTAATTGATTTCCCTGTACTACATGTGAGCATGACCAGGAGTGATCCCTGAGCACAGAGCCAGGAGTAATCCCCCTGCCCAAGTAGTGGGCCAACCTCTTTTAAAAATTGTTTGTTTGATAATTAAAATGTAATTTATTAGGCAATGAATTTATTTAATAACTGCGTATATATTCAGTTATAAATGTTTGGTATATATTTCCTATAATAATTTTATTTATAGATTCATTGAAATATGTGCTATATTTTTAAATATTTCTTTTAATCTAAGATTTTAATTCATAATCTGTTATAATAAGAATATTTAATACAAAAAACCATAATAATTCAATATCTTTTGAACTATTAAATGATCACATCTTCCAAACAAAATTAGTGAACATAGCAATAATGTTACATATTGATTATTACCTTTTCCTTTTGTGAAAGCATCTACTTCTTGTACCTTTTGTAGACTGCACGATGATCAAGTATAGCCATCATGGTTGTCATAGATAACAAGCTTAAGATTTACATATTTTAAAATTAAAACAAATACCCTTTAATAAACATCTCCCACTTCCCAATGCCTAATCTGTTTCTATATGACTTTTGGATTTTAAAAATTCCACATGAAAGTTATGTGATACATTATTTGTCTTTAAATAATTTTTAAGAGATATTCATGCCTCACTGATGCTCTTTCTTTTTAAATGTGTTTTATTGAGGCAACATTGATACAATAGCATTATTATTTATTCTTTTGAAACAAAAATTACTTTCACTAAAATCCAACTTTCAGAGAATATCCACCAATCTTCTTATGTCACTTCTATTCGACACTTTCTATCCCAAATCAGACCTCTTTCCTCTGCCCTCAACTTCCCAATAGTTTCATTATAATTGTTTAGGGACTTGTCAGTCAGTGCTGCCCATTTCCAAATTGTGTTTCTCTACTTACCACTGATAATATTTCTTATTTCCCTCTGATTCATTTAACCTAACGTGAAGTGGGATACTTCAGTCTAATTTATACTAGAAGCATATTTTTTCCCTTAAACTGAAAAAGTATTCCATTGTGTTTATATGCCACAATTAATTTTTCCACTGATTTGGCACTGAAAACTTGGGTTGTTTCCAAATGTATTTCTGTTTATGGTAGAGATGCCAAGAAGTAAAGATACTGGATTCTATGGTCATTTAATTTTAATTTTTAATTACTTTATTTAAATACAAAGCTTTACAAATTTGCAAGTACAGTTTACAACTGTTGTAATACAATTGTTATGGGTTTTAAAAAATAATTAGCTTTTTTAATTGAATCACTGTGATATAGCCCCTTGCAAAGCTGTTTATACTTGGGTTTTAGTCATCCTGTGTTTCAATACCTATCCCTCTACCAGGTAAATTTCCCATCACCAGTGTCTCCAATTTCCCTACCACTACCCCACTCTACCCTCAGCTGTGTCTGTCTATGGAAGACTCTTTTCTCTCTCTCTCTCTCTCTCTCTCTCTCTCTCTCTCTGTGTGTGTGTTTCTGTCTCTCTATTTCTCTCTCTGTTTCTGTGTATCTGTCTCTCAGTCTCTGTCTTTGTGTCTGTCTCACATCTATCTCCTTTTTTCCCCTTCCTTTTTTCCCCTCTTTCTCTGTGTTTCTTCCTTTGGGTATTGTAGTTTTCAATACAGATACTGAGAGGTTATTATGTATATCCCTTTACCTTATATTTAGCACTCAGTTCTTGCCTGGTGTGATTATTTGCAATTATTATTGTCATAATAGTCCCTTCTGTATCCTATCTACCCTCTTCCACACACTCTACAGGTAGATTCCAATCGTTGACCAATCCTCTTAGCCCCTGTTTTCCCTGGCCTTGGTCATTAGTATTCTACTATATTTTTTTTATCCCACAAATGAATGCAGTCATTATATGTCTGTCCCTTTCCCCACTTAACTCAGCATGTTGCTCTCCAAATACATCCATTTATAAGCAAATTTCATGAACTGATTTTTTTCAAATGACTGCATACTATTTCTTTGTGCAGTGTATCATTGTTTCTTTATCCGGTCATCTGTTCTTGGACATTCAGGTTGTTTCCAGATTCGGGCTACTGTGAACGGTACTACAATGAACAAAGAAGTGCAGACGGTGTTTCTGCTGTGTGTTTGGGCCACTCAGGGTGTATTCCCAGAAGTTGTATTTCTGGGTTAAATGGGAACTCAATTTCTAGTTTTTTGAGAATGTCCATATTGTTTCCTAAAAAAAGTTGGACCAGTCAGAATTCCCACCAACAATCAAGGATAGTTCCTTTCTCCCTAAATCTATGCCAGTAGTAGTTGCTCTTGTTCTTTTGGGTGTTCCCAGTCTTTATGGTGTAAGATGATTTCTCATGGTTGTTTTGATTTGTATCTCCCCGATGATTAGTGATGCAGAACCTTTTTTCATGTGCCTTTGATAATTTTAATTTCTTCTTGGAGGAATTTTCTGACCATTTTTCTCTGCATTGTTTGATGGGATTAAAATTTTTTTCTTGTAAAGTTCTACCAAGGTCTTGTATATCTTTGATATTAACCACTTAACAGAAGAGTATTTGGTGAATAACCTTTACCATTCGATAGGCTGTATTTGTATCTTGGTCACTGTTTCTTTTGAAGTGTAGAAGCTTGTTAGTTTAATGTATCCCATTTTTTAAATCTCTATTTCCAATTGCTTTGTCAGTGGCATTTCATATTTGAAGATAACTTTAGATGCAATATTGTGGAGAGTTGTACCTACATTTTCTTTCATGTACCTTATGGATTCAGGTCTGATATTGAGGTCTTTCATTCATTTGTTCTGACCTGCACAAGGAGTTAAAGGTATGAGTCCATATTTCTGCATGTAGCTGTTCAGTTTCCCCGTCACCTATTGTTAATGAGGCTTTCCTTTAATAAATTCATATTTCATGTTCCCCTATCAAGATTAAATGAAGAAAGAAAGAAAGAAAGAAAGAGAAAAAGAATGAGAGAAGGAAAGAGAGAAAGAAAGAGAGAAGGGTATGGTACCTCTAGCAGATCAACGTGTACCTGCTCAGTGAGTGCATCAGCAGCCTGGTGGTGACTAAAGACTTCCAGATACCCCAAAATTGCCTCTGTTCCTTTGGCCAGACCCCAACAACTTGGGGACAAATTTATCAAGAAATTAAACCAAAAGTTAGGTATAGGGGAACCATACCCACAAACCACCTCCAACTTAGCTATACAAGCTCATTTATTGACCTTATTTCAGAGACCCCGTATTTTTTTTTTTTTGTGAATCACCATGAGGTACAGCTACAGACTTACAACTTTCGCGCTTGTGTTTCAAGAGACCCATAAGTCTTGAAAGAGATCAAAAGCCAGAGTTAGGGCCGGTGGCGTGACATGCAGCAGGTAAGCACGTGTGCCCTGCAGGGCATATGCCAATACTCTTTTTCCTCTGGAAAAGATAGAAACAAGGGCCATGATCCAGAGACACACAAAAGAATCTCTGAACCGAGTAGCTCCCTGCAGAGATGCCTCCAGACTTGAAGCCAGTCTGACTTCATCAGTGTGCCTCAGATGGGGATAGGCGTCATCCCTCCACCTGCCTCCTAGAAGCCCCAGTGACCGCCAACTTCCAGAACCCAAAGAGAAGTGCAGGCATGCAGGTTCAGTAACAAAAATCTTCAGGGCCTCAAAAGATAGGGGATGGGCCCATCCCTCTCATTCCCCTTTCACATGGGACCAGTGAGGTCACACCCAGAAACTGCCTCTGACTGCTACTTAAGCTCCTTAATGATCATGATTCAGAGACACAGAAAATCTCTAAATCGAGCAGATCGCTGCAGAGATTTCTCCAGATACTAATCTAAAATTTTAGGATTCCAAGAGAAAATGGTTACTCTTGCGGCTGCATGACCTCTTATGCTATTCATAACAAACAATGCAAAAGAGAGTATGGGGGGAAGATTGTCTGCCATAGAGACAGAGGTAGAGGTGGGATGGAGGTGGGATACCGCGGACCTTGGTGGTGGAAGATGTGTACTGGTGGAGGGTTAGTTGATGGATCATTGTATGACTGAAACTCAAACAGGAAAGCTTTGTAACTATCTTACAAAGATTAAAATATGATAATAATAAAATAATAAAATAAAATAAATATTCTAAATTTTAAAAAAGTAATGTGGAGTTCAGGTCCAATTCAATAAGCTTATTAATTGATTGAATAACAGTACTCCTACATTAAAATAAATTAAAAAAGAGAGAAAGAGAGGAAGGAAGGAAGGAAGGAAGGAAGGAAGGAAGGAAGGAAGGAAGGAAGGGGGAGGGAGAGAAAGAAAGAAAGAAAGAAAGAAAGAAAGAAAGAAAGAAAGAAAGAAAGAAAGAAAGAAAGAAAGAGAAAGAAAGAAAGAGAGAAATAAAGAGAGAAAGAAAGAGAAAGAGGAAGGAAGGAGAGAGGGATTGAGGGAGGGACAGAGAGAGGGAAGGAGGGATATAGAAGAAAGAAGTGAGGAAAGGAAGGAAGAAGTTTGAAGAAGGAAAGAAGGAAGGAAGGAAGGAAGGAAGGAAGGAAGGAAGGAAGGAAGGAAGGAAGAAGGAAGTAGGGAGAAAGAAGGGGATGAAGGAGGGAAGGGAGGAGGGAGAAAGGAGGGAAAAGAGGGAGGAAGGAAGAAGAAAATTAATAAGGAAGGAAGTTTCAAAAATGTAACAATATCCCATGTTTAAGGATTTATAGATTATTCATGACAAATATTACAATCTTACCTAAAGAAATCTATATATTCAATATATTTTATTGAATGAGAGAGAAAAGAAAGATAGAAATAGTGATAGAAAGGGAATCTATAATAATACTATAACAATTTTTATTTTATTTTTTATTTAATTTTTATTAGTGAGACACCATGAGGTAATATAACAATTTTTAAAAAATAGAAAAATACTGAAATTTTTTGAAACCACAATAGAACCAATAAGGAAAAGAGGTCCTAAGGAAAATACAAAATATAGAGATGACACAGTATGTTAATAAAGCTTCCATATTGAAATAATGCTGCCTTCAAACTGTATTACAGTGTAGTAATTTAAACCATGAGGATAAGAATAAAAACAGGCACACATATCACAAAAAGGTAGGAAAGAAATCAACACAAATATGAACATTTTATCCATTCATTATATTGGGAACAAGACAATAAAAAAATTGAAAAAACTGGAGAACATAATCAAAAAATAAAAGAAAGTGAATTAATATTTAATGCTACACACATGCACACCTACATAATACAAAGAAGAAAATATTGGTGATTCACTCCAGTACATTAATATTAAATATGCATTTGGTTATTTAATTCCATTGAAAACAAAACCAAAGAGTAAAAACAAATGCCATACAACATATTTTAGTTCCATAGAAAAAAATTAAATTACCACAAAAAGAAAAAGGCATTCTAGATAGAGAGACATCCAAACATCACTCAGACTATAATTTGGTGTACAACATATAAAATAATCAGCAACAAAACACAAGTTACTCATTTTTAAAAAGTGAGCAATGCTCCTGAATAGATTCTCATAAATATACAGATGGCCTCCAGATTTATTAACAATTATGTTCAACATCAATTATGTTAGGAAAATGAAATCTAAACCACCAAGAATTATTCTTCACACTTGTGAAGATAGTCGAAAATATTCAAAACAAATTGTGAGGATGTGGAGAACTCAGACTTCTGGTATATTTCTGGTGGGTTATAAACTGTCATAGCATCATGGAAAACAGTTGGGAATTTTCTTTAAAAGTGAAGAATTTAAATACCATATGCCAAACACAGTAACGGCAAGTTTCAAAATGGAGACATTACTGGGCCCATTTGAGCAAATCGATGAACAACGAGAGGACAGTGATAGTAACAGTGACGATCTGGAAATATCACCCATAGTCATTTAGTCAAAGGTCATAAAAACATAAATCACAATATATACTGCTCCTTTGCTCAGAACAGCATTATTCACAGTAGCCAAAAATATGAAATCAACTTAAATGTTCACCAGGAGCTAACTGAATAAAGAAGCTGTGAGAGGCTGGAGTGATAGCCCAGTGGGTAGGGTACTTGCCTTGCACGCGGCTGACCTGCATCCCAAATGGTTCCCTGAGCACAGCCAGGAATAATTCCTGAGTGCAGAGCCAGGAGTAGGGTAACCCCTGGCATCTGCAGATGTGACCCAAAAATAAAAAAAAGTCTGTGAGATGGCCAAAAATTGTAGAAAGAAATATCACCTTTATAAAAGATAAATTTATGAATTGGGGGCCAAAATGGATAAAACTTGAGGTGATCTGGCTAAGACAGATAGATAAAGAAATGAAAGACAATTACCAGAAGCTTGTCTAGAGCATTATTTATAATAAATATGGGCTAAAAAATATAGTGCCTATCAACAGATGATTTTTTTTTTTTAGAAAAGAAAACGTGTAACATATCCACATAGAACATTATGCTGTATAAGATATTTTTAAAACATACTTTAATTGTTGTACTGGGATTTTCAGTGTAGTTATTCAAGTGTTCTATGAATCCATTATTTCAACCCCACACCCTCAATTAGAAAGTCATCTTTTCTGTATGAGTGTTTCAGGGATCTTCCTGTCCTCCCACCTGTCAGATCAGTTTTATAGAAAAAAAATTCAGTTTTGATGACTTTGGCCATTTGCTATTACCTTACTATATATTTCTTGTTTTATCTCCTATTTGGAATATACTTTTCTTTTTTGAGTTGTGGAGATGGCATCACCTATACACATGTAGGTGAACAGAGTTAAACTCTTAAAATTTACTCTTAAAAGAGTAAATCAATGATAAATTAATGGAGTAAAATATGTTTTCAAAACTATATATATACACATATATATTTACCATAATATACATTTAAAATTTAATTTTTGAATAATTTTAACACATAGTTTGGAGCGATAGCACAGAGTAGGGTGTTTGCCTTGCCTGTGGCCAACAAAGCCAACCCAGGTTGATGCCTCCACCCCTCTTGGAGAGCCAGGCAAGCTACCAAGACTATGTCACAAGTACAGCAAAGCCTGGCAAGCTACCCCTGACATATTCGATATGCCAAACACAATAGCAAGTCTCACAGTGTTATTCGGCCTGCTCGAGCAAATCGATGAACAATGGGAGAACAGTGCTACAGTGCTATATATGTACATATGTGCATATAATAGTCTAATATATAATTTATATTCTACACATATCTCAAATGCTTATTCTATAATTTTTTTTTAATTTTTATTAGTGAAACACCATGAGGTACAGTTATAGACTTACAAATTTTTGTGCTTGGGTTTCAATTATACAATGATCAAAGAAGAAATCTGAATGGAAAAAAGGCACATGAGAAAATGCTCTACATCATTAATCATCAGGGAGATGCAGATCAAAACCACAATGAGATAACATCTCACACCACAGAGACTGCCCCCATCCAAAAGAACAAAAGCAGCCGGTACTGGCGTGGATTTGGCCAGAAAGGGACCTTCCTTCATTGCTGGTGGGAATACTGACTGGTTCAGCCCTTTCAGAAAACAGTATAGACGATTCTCCAAAAATTAGAAATTTAGCTCCCATTTAACCCAACAATACCACTCCTGGGAATATATCCCAGAGAGTCAAAAAAGTATAGTCAAAGTGACATCTGCACTTGTGTCTTCATTGCAGCACTGTTTACAATGGCCAGAATCTGGAAAAAACCTGAGTGCCGGAGAACAGATGACTAGTTAAAGAAACTTTGGTACATCTACGCAATGGAATACTATGTAGCTATTAGAAAAGATGAAGCCATGAAGTTTACATACAAGTGGTACTACATAGAAAGTATCATGCTAAGCGAAATGAGTCAGAAAGAGAGGGAGAGACATAGAAAGAATGCATTCATCTGGGGAACATAAAGTGACAAAATAGGAGACTAACACCCAAGAATAGCTGAGATTAGTACCAGAAGGTTTACTCCATGGCTTGGAGGCCAGCCACACATACTAGAGGAAAAGGCAGCTCAGATAGGGAAGAAAGCACAAAATAGTGTTGGGGGGGTCCTCCCAGGATGGGAGAAACATGCTGAAAGTAGACTATAGACTGAACATGATTGCCACTCAATGCCTCTTTTGCAAACCACAGCACCCATAAGGAGAGAGAGAACAAAAGGGAATGCCCTGCCACAGAGGCAGGGTGGGATGGGGGGATGGGGGGTGGGAGGGATACTGGGATCCGTGGTAGTGGGTATTTGATCATTATTCTATAATTTATTGTTAAAAGTTTTTAAAAGGCAGTTCCAGAATTCAAGTGCTGATTGAGTAAATATTCCTTCCCATGACTTTAATTATATTCCATCCATGTTTTATTTGTTGAAGGTCTGTTTTCCGTCTCAGGAATCACATGGTCTCCTGAGCACCACTGAATAACCCCTTAGCACAGTTTCTAAAGTGGACCCACCAAAAAGAAAAAAAAAGAAAGAAAGAAAGAGAAAACAAACAAAACAAAACCTAAATAATATAAGCAAAGTCCTAGAAGAATTAGTTATTTTACCGGCCTAAAGCTAGTAACTGGTTTGATAGCACCTCCTTGAGTGCATTGGTTGCAAATGCTGTACTGCAGACATAATACAATCAACATGTATTGAGTAATGAGGTATGGATGTGTAAACAATATATTGACATTGTGGGTATAAAGCTGGAAGATTGCCTGCAAGAGTAAAGGCATAATTTTCCTTATTCAATAATTACCAAAACATAATGTAAGACTATGAAATGTTATCTTATCTAAATAATAAAGCAACTTCTAGAACTATATGTGTTATTAGTATTTAAATGAACCTAAATATCTATAGCAAAAGAGGGTAAGCCTACAGCTATTTTTTTCAAAATTCCCTTCTCTTGATGTGCTCTGTTTCCTTAATTTAAGTGTCATAACGAGTTTTTCAGTATATGTTTAAAAAGCAAAGAATGTAATTTTCCATCTATGTGAGGCCGACTTATTGGAGCTCTAATTCTTCCCAGGTTCTTTTTTGTATGTTAAACTGGCTTTTCAAGTAAAATATAACACATGTACCAAAGTTCTGACGTCTATAGCTCCATGTGGTTCTTCAAAGACTGCACCTCACATGTTGATCCCTTTGCCATTTTAGACTGTCCCAGGATCCTCTCTTATTGGTCCCTTTGAACGTTCTTTGAAGTGCCACATGTATTTAAGGGAGTCCTGGGATGCATCATCACATTACAAATTCCAGCTGCAAACCAGCTTCCTGCTGAAGCTTGGGGATTGGAAAAGATCACAACATGCCATCCATCTTGTTAAAATAAGCTCTAGAAGAAAGTTGCTAAAGGGAAAAATCCTTAGAGTGATAAGGCTCAAAATAGCCTTTATGCAGTAAATATATATAATCTTTCATAATCAGTCATATGTAACATGAAACACTATATTATTATGGCAAATGCTTAACAGAATATATTAACTCTAAATAAATTAATTTTCTTTACTGTTTGCAGGGTGATTTTTTCCCCTTCAACTTTCTTCTTTCTTTGTAGTTCTCAGCTTTTCATCATTTTGTTCTACTCTTGAGTAAAAGCTTACATATGTATAAATAAAACTGCTCATAATATCCAGCACCAAAAGGTTCTGTAGATTGAATATTTAAAAGAGAAATTGTCAAATATTTTCAATTATAATACCTGCACATGCATATGAAGCCAGGAAATAGGTTGGTCCTGAAGTGATGAAAAGAACTATTTTTCAACACTGAAAACATAGCATAAAATAATGAAGATATTATGTTCTGATCAAAATTAAACAAAGTCAGATATATAAGTGCACCATTTGTTGTTTCCACTCAATCCACTTATTGTTTATTTTTTCCTATTCTATTCTTACAAAAATTATACCCAAAATATGCTTTCTTTCATACCAGTGTTTGTTTTGATCATTTGAATTCACATTAAAGTTTATCTGATCTTTTTTATAGTAGCATTTTATTGGAGTCAAAGTGGATACAAAGTGTTCTTTCATAGAAAAATCAATGTTTTATGTAGTTTTATGATCTATGAGCATTGAAGCCCAGTTAGTCCTCTATTTGTTCAGCAAGAATCCTTCAATTCTTTTCTTACATTGCTCTGTAAAGATCTGTTTGAGGAATTTGATTGTGATCACAGATGTCCTAGAAAGTCTCTAGTCCATATTTCTAGTTCTGGGTGCCTAGGGGATTCCAAAGGAGGACTACCGGTCAAAAGCAATAATGAATATCCACAACATGAGACTAAATGTCAAGGAGAAGGATTAAAAGGAAGAATACAGGAAGAAAAAAAGTAAAGAAGTTGGTCAAAGTCATGAAACAATTGAGAAAAAGTGGTATAAATAGCATGAAACTTGCCATCTCAAATTTACAATTTTAAGTGCCCAGTTCAGTTGTATTAAGCACATTCATGTTGCAAAACAGATATCCAAGGTATTTTTTTCATTTTGATATCTAAACAGCAATAAATAACTCCTTTCCCCCTTTCTTCCACTTGCTGTCAACCATATTTCTTCTAGTTTTTACTTCTGTGAATTTGACTACTTTGGTATTTCATCTAAGTGAACATGTACAGTATTTATTTTTTGTGTGACAGGGTTTTGTTTTCCTTAGTGTAATGTCTTCAAGTTTTACCTACACGGCATGTGACAAGAGTATTGCACACAAGTACCTGTGTATACATTTAAGTGTTTATAATAGAAATTTGGATTGTTTCCATGTCTTAGCTATTGTGCATAAAGTATGCAAACATTCCTTTGAGACTATGTTTTCACTCCCTTTGTATAAGCACTAGCAATGACAATAATAGAATATTTGGTAGTTCTACTTTAAAATTGCGATGGAAATTTAGTGTTTTTCATAGTGCTCTCACCATTTTACAATCTTATCAGTGTTGAAGAGTATCCTAATTTTTTTCATATCCTTGAGAACATTTATTATTTATTTATTCAATTCTTTGTTTTGGGCTTGCTTCTGGCTATGTACTTAAAGATCACTCCTGAGGGCACTGAGGATTGAACTAGCTTCTGTGTCATCAAAGACATTTTCTTTAATACCTGTGCAATTTATTTGGCCCACTTATTCTAATTTTGGTTTGTTTGTTTGGGGTCACACTGATATTGGCTCAGGGTCTATTCTTACCTCTGCATGGTGATTGCTTCTTACTGTGCTTGTTGAATTATGTAGTTTCAGAGATCAAACTCAGGCCTTCCATGTACAACCATGAGCTTCGTTACATATATCTATGTGCCTGACTATTTTGTATCATTCTGTTTTGTATTTTATGATAGTAATCCAAAAGGGTGTGTGAGATACTATCTTACCTTGGGTTTGGTTTACATGTCTAATGATTTGTGATGTTGAGTATACTTTCATAAATGTAATGGCACCTAGGATATCATCTTTGGAATGATTTTTTTCTAATCCTTTGTCATGTTTTTAATGAATTTTACTTTTTTTTGTTGATAAAATATACAGTTTAATGGGGTATGGTGCCGCCAGCAGGTCAATCTGTACCTGTGAGGCAAGCAGGTCAATTTGTACCTGTGAGGCAAGTGCATCAGCCCCATGATGGTGCCTTCAGACTTCCTTATCTGCAAAATTGCTGCTGTGACTTTGGCCAGACCCCAACAAATTGGGTCAAGTTTACCAAGAAAGTAAATTGCCAAAAGTTAGGTATGTGGGAGACACACCCACAAACTACCTCTGGCTCAGCTATATAATTGAATGTAAGGTCTCTCTGGTTCCTGATCAAACTGCTTAATGATCATGATCCAAGAGATTCAGAAACAAATCTCAGAACCCAGAGGCTTTTGGCAGAAGTGTGTCTGGTCCCCTCAGTAGGTTACTGCCAACCTCCAGAGGCCATTGGACAGTCAGGTTTGGGCCCGCAGACATGAGACACGCAGGGCCTCACAGGATGGGGTTGGAGCCGGACGTTTCCAACACGCCCAAATGAGAACTCGAGTCGCCACCCACAAACGGCCTCTCTGGCTCCTGATAAAGCTGCATAATGGCCATATCCCAGAGACTCAGAAACAAGTCTTGGAACCCAGCAGTTTTTGACAGAAATGCATCCCATCCCCATAGTAGGTTACCAGTGCCCAGCCACACCAGGTGGGAATAAGTTTTGTACGTTGGCCAGTTCCGCCCGTGGTTCGGTGTCTGTCATCTTCCAGAGGCCATTGGACAGTCAGGTTTGGACTCACAGTGACGAGACACACGTAGCCTCATGGGAGGGGGGTAGAGCTGGCCCTTTCCTTCTCGCCCCAAAAAGACCTCGAGTCACCGCCATGTTCTCTCTGGCTCCTAATCAAGCTGCTTAATGGCCATGATCCCAAGAGACTCGAGAACAAATCTCAGAACCAGGCAGGTTTTGGCAGAAATCCCTCCAGATTTAATTGTTAAAATTTTGGAATTCCCAAATTCCATGGCTACTCTTGCAGCCACATGACATCTTATGTTATTTATATCCAGCAATAGAAAACTAATAGTCTATGGTTGTCTTTTCGGCAGATCTGAGTGTTAAGGTAAAATCCCAAATAACAGTGGTGGATCTGGTGTCAAAATATTTAATGCAATCAAAATGGGAAGAGAGAGAGAGAGAGAGAGAGAGAGAGAGGAGAGAGAGAGAGCAATGTGGAAATCATCTGGCATGGGGGGTTATATTGGGGTTTTTGATGTTGAAAATTGGGCACTGGTGAAGGGACGGGTGTTTTATCATTGTACGATGGAGACTTGAACCCAAAAGCTTTGTAACTGCTCTCACGATGATTAAATAAATAAATTTATAAAAAAGATTTGCAGTTTAATATGTTCTGACATAAACACCTTAGCAACAGCAAAAAAAACAAATCAGGTAAATATTGTCTCTAAGAACTTTTATTGGTTGCTTTATCATACTATTGATTTGATCATTTAATTTCAATTGTTATTTTTTATTTTGATGCTTTTTATTTTTTCACTTTTACTTTCACTACCCATTTGGTGTAATGAGAAATCATTGTTAAGTAAATATGTATATATATACATATATATATTTGTTTTGTTTTGTTTTAGGCACCGTTATTTAATATAAAGTTTATAATAAGCTTTCATGTATACAATGTTCCAAAAACAAACTCTTTATCATAATCCACCTTTCCTCTCCATAATAAATTTCTGCAGATTAGTTTTTAGGTTCTGTTCATTTTGAGCACAAGTTGGTCCTTCATTATGTTTCTTTATATCCCATATATGAGAGAAATCGTCCTATGTCTGTTTCTATCCTAGTGACAGAAATCATTCAGCAGCTACTTTCTAGATCCATTTGTGTAGCAGGAAATTGCAAGATTTCCTCTATTTTTAATAGCAAGTAGTATCCCAAAGTGTGTGTATATTATGTATTTTTTTCCCAGTCATCTATTCTTGGACCCTTCGTTTCTTTCCAGATTTTGACTACTTGAAGATTGCTGCAATGAGCATAGTAGAGAAAATGTCTTTTTATAATAGAGTTTTTGTGCCATTGGAATAGATGACAAGAAACACAATTTCTGGATCATATGTATGCTCAATTCTTAGGTTTTTTTTTTTTGAGAAATGTTCATATTGTGCATGTGGTCATATATAGTGCCTGGGCTAAACCACGGTTGGCCACATCAAGGCAAAGCCCTTCCTTCCCTATCCTTCTCGATTCTATAATCTATGGACCAGAATTATCTGGTGTTGCTTCCTGGATGTCTTATGTGCCCTATTCTGGTTTTCTATATACCACAAATAAGTGAGACCATCCAGTGTCACTTTGTTCTTCTGACTTATTTAGCAATACCTCCAGTTTCATCCACATTGTAGCAAATTGAATGAGTTCATCTTTTTTCCCAGAAGTAAAGAAGACTTAGGTTTTTGAACCTCTTGTTTTTTTAATCATTTTTTTAATTTATATCCTCTGAGTTTAATTTCCCCTTAAACATAGTGCTATCTTTTCTCTGTGGATACTATTGCAATCACATAAAACATTTTTAAATAATAGTATTTTATTTTAAACTGATATATAAACCCATAGATATATATTATAATTTTTCTAATATAGAGATTATTAAAAAAAACTTTCTCAGTTTTGCCTACAGTATATGTAGGTGCATGTGACTGCCACTCATTAGCTGTACTGATGGTTAATGATCTTTTCTGATCTCTTTCTCCCTCTGGTGCTTGTCTACAGAACTGCAATTCTAATGCACTGCTCATTTCTCTTTGTAACTGATTTACTTGATTGATGGAGATGATAATGATGATGATGATGATGATGATGTCTATGGTGATGATAATGATGATAATGATGATGATATGATGGTAGTGGTGTTGGTGTTGGTGGTGGTGGTGGTAGTGGTGGTGTTTTTTGATTTGGGGGCCACACCCAGCAGTGCTGGACCTGCCCCTGGCTCTGCTCTCAGGAATCAATCCTGGTGGGGTTTAGAGATGATATGAAGTGCTGAAAATCTAACCCAGAATAGCCATTCACAAGGCAAACACACTCCACACTATATTATCTCTTCAGACCCTCCTTGAAACTGAATTTATAGCGTAACACTTATCCTCTTAATACAGGTGAAAATAAACTTCTCAAACATCTCCCAGACAATCAACAACACTGTATATATGAAGAGATATTTTATTCCCTAAAAAACAGACCTAGCATGGAAGGTTTCCATTCTTCTACTTAGCAATAGACTACAGACAAGTGCACCAAATTCTTGGATTTTTCAATCCAACTCTTTCTTAGAATTGCTTCTTGGTTTTACGAACTTCTAGATGCTTCTTTTCATGATCTCTGCGGCTCCCACAAATGTAACCTACTTCAAATATTGATGTCTCTGTGGAGTGAAAAAGGCAGAAAAAGTAGCATTTAGGTTTGGACTCTGTCACTATGCAGCCAGTACATGCCGTGTAGATTTTGAAATATTTGTTTATTAATTTCTTATTTTTGCTTCTGATGTTGATTTCTGTACCTGTATTCTTATCAGGAAATATTGTGGTTTTTGTCTGTTTTCTTTATTACTTGTGTCATGGGTGCTATTCTGAAGCCTTGCAATCTGCTCTGTGTCTATCATTGTCCTTTGAATATATTGCTAAATTTCAACAGAAAGACTTTTCTTTTTAAGTGACAGGGATTGTACCACATCTGGTGTTGGTCAGGGTCTATTTATAATATAGCACACTGTCAGAGGTCACTCTCAGTAATACTCACTTGCCCACACTGAGTCAGGGAGAATCCCTTTGAGTCATCTCTTTTGCCCTATTTTGTTTTTATTTATTCTTAAACTGTTCAGTATTGCTCATGGTTTCTTACATTTTTTAAAATTTTATTTCTCTATCATAATTTTTGTCAGATGAGATGGACTGGGGCACAGTCAGGGACTACTCCTGATTCTGTGCTCATGATTCATTCCAGGAGGTGCTCAGCAATCAAACCAGAGAAGGCCACGTGTAAAACAAGAGCCTTACTCTCTAACCTGTTTCTCCAGACCTATCTTCTTTCTAAGCATGCTACTGTGAAACTGAGTCTATTAGATTGATCATTTTATTTTATTATATTTTATAATGTCATTGTTGATGTTCTTCTCCTCTGTCTATTCCTGCAAAAAATTTCCCACCAATTTTAATTAGTATTGTGATAAATCTGTCCTATTCTAAAATTATTGTAATAACATATAAAATATTTTATAGGGTATTTAATATGTCATTTATTTATGAATTTATTCATCAGTGCTGAAAATTGAACCCAGGGCCTTATACATTTATGGCAAGTGATTGGTTATTGAGCTATATCCTCAGCCTTTCTGTCCTATGTATATAACTATAGATATTGAATTCAAAGCTTTTACTATTTCTATTAGGTTTCCTTTCTCTCAGACTTGATTATATGCACTGTATGCTTGTGTATCTGTGTTCTTCATGCCTGTTTCCATCTCTATTGTCCACCTTGCATTTTTTAAAAAGCTCTTTCCAGGTGAATGATAATTCTTGCTTTAGTTACTAATAATAGTAGGAAAATATCATTTTGACTAAAAATTCTTCAATCATGCACTGAGCACTGTAACACTGTCCAACCTTTGTTCATCGATGTGCTTGAGCGGGCACCAGTAATGTTTCCATTGTGAGACTTCTTGTTACTGTTTTTGGCATATCGAATAAGCCACAGGGAGCTTGCCAGGCTCTGCCCTGGGGGGGCGGAATACTCTCAGTAGCTTGCCAGGCTTAAGGCTCCTTAGCTTGGTGGAAAGTTGTAAATAATCTAAGGTAAAATTTGTAACAACATTGTAAAAGTATCAAAAGCTTAACATTTTCTAGCTAGCATTTATCTTTAGTCAGTTTTGATGGGGGGTATTTTTTTTTCTACAAAGAACTAAAGACAAAATGGACAAAATCTAGGACAGTTGCTATGCAACTGGAACATCATTTGTTATTTCCATTGTAATAAACCTACCCTCAACAATTTAAAGCCTTAACAATCCCTGAAAGTTACTTTATTAATCACTCAGAAAGTAAATATCTAAACTGTTGTAGCTAAACATAATCATATAGTGAGCTGTAACCCAAGGTCATGGTTTGCCAGGAAAACAACATAAGAATCTATCTTTTATTGTTGATAGATTGTCACACGAGCATCCTTGACTATATCTCTTATTTCTTTCCTTCCTCCTTTCTTTTTTCTTTCTTTCTTTCTTTCTTTCTTTCTTTCTTTCTCTCTCTCTCTCTCTCTCTCTCTCTTTCTTTCTTTCTTTCTTTCTTTCTTTCTTTCTTTCTTTTTTTCTTTTACACGAGTGACAGAGATAACCAAGTTTCCTAAAGATCCTTCCTTGTGAAATGAATTTGCTTTATTCATTACTATCATAAAATTCACTTATCTGAGAATTAATTGACTTCATTTCGTGTTGCTAATTTATGGCGATTATCATTGCTCTTTGTCTTCCCTTTCATATAGGATATTATTTTAAATATATGAACCATGTTTTAATTTTTGTTTTATAAAGTGCAAAATAGAAATAACTATGTGAGTCTTCATATTAACTGCAATAGCAAATAAATAAATAATTTCATTGATATGATCTGTTATTCACAGTCAAGAAACCATTTGGATAAAACTCACTAGCTATTTTAGAATATGAATACCCATTCTAGCTCTTCTGCCTTTGCTTCACATATTTCTGTACTGCCATTTGACCTTACCTACAATGCGGATTCAATATTTACTCTGATGTTTGTCAAAGACAGTAGTGAAAGAGACATCATGAAAGATTTAAAACTCCTTTTACAAGATAATTCTCTTAGATGAAGTTATTAAGTACATCTGTTTGAAGGCAACTACAGACATATCTGAGTGAGACAAATCTACGTACACAGAAGAAAAGAAAAGGAAAGGAAAAACTCAAAGGAAATTCTGTATTTATATATATATTTTTTTCAGAGTCTTCTAATTACTCTGATAGCTCAAGTTTAATCACATTCTTCTTATTAATACCTTGATATTTACAGAACACATACAATTGCACTGAAAACACAATCCAGATTTTAATTTGGTGGTAGAATGGAACAGCTTCTTTGTATGTTTTTGGCTCTGTGATGACTTAAATCTAAATGATTGATGGAATTCATAGAAACTTCCTGAATGGCCATTGTTGAACTGAAAATTTAAAATAATGAGTTTGTGGTTATCTTCCCTTATACCCTTATGTATTATAAATCACCAGTCTGTACTGCAAACTACATAGCACTTCTTTTCTGGGAGAGAAGGTTTACTCCAGGCTGCACGATTTGCTAGCATGCTACTTTCATCGTCCCCATTTTACAGGCAGCCACAGATGATAATGTAAGTACCTACGTACCTAACACATTAGCACATTCTAATAAATAGCACTATCTGTGTAGTAAAGCTAACAAGATTCTTGTTGCTTTTAAAATGACTCAGCTCTTAAAAAACTATTCCAGATTTTTGTCTCCTTGGGTATCTGATATTTTTAAGTGGATATAAATCTGATGTGAAAGGACATCCTCAACTCATGTAAGAGAATATACCTAAACCAAGAATAAGAGACTGAGCATAATTGAAAAAATATCTTATCAATACATGGGGAGATAAAGCTGAAATAAATAAACTATGTGAGACGGGATAACAAAAGTTGTATTCGAAGCACCCCACACAATGAATTATTTTTATTTTCTAAGCATTAATACCTAGACTTAGATATGCCACATATGTTAGGGGGTCTGATGATGTAACTGATGATGACAAAGTTTTAGGGTGTGCGTATGTGTATGTGTGCGTGAGAGAAAGAGAGTGAAAAAGAGAGAGAGAGAGAAGGATTTTTTATTTTGTTTCTAAATTTATCAAAATAACATAGTTTTACAGCCAAAGTTCTGGTTATCTTTCACCATTCTCAATCAGCATCTGCTCTGCTTGGTCATTCCTGCAATACTTTAAGTTCTTCCCCTTTAGTAAACATTGTTCTATTGTAAGAATCAAAATGTTTGTTGGTTTAAATATTTATTTGTGTTTATGTTTTGTTTTGTTTTTATTCCACTCTTGAGTAACGCCATATGATATATATATATTTTTTCTTTCTGATGGATTTCACACACTAATCTCCTCTAGTGCCATTGTATGCTATTATAAATAAGAATATTTCATCTGTGTTTTAGCAAGGTAATATTCTATTACATATACAATGCACCATCTTTAAGTGCATATTGATTTGTTGGATGCTTAGATCATTCCCATGTTTTTGCTTCTATAATTTATATAGAGATTCAGGTATACATTTTAAAATTGTGTTTTTGTAGTTTTTTATTTTTTATTTTATTTTTTGTGTGTGTTTTTTTATTCTTGAGATAGATAGCTAATAATAGTAATTGCTCAGTCATTTTACTTTAGTTTGAGGTTTACTTGGGAATGAGGTACTGAGTGATACATGTAAAATGATATAAATATTTAGATAATGCTGGAATCTCATTGGTTCTAATACCTCCCACTATCTTAGTCTGTTACCCAGGCTCTGATGCTGTTACTGGGGATCCATGTCACTCCCAAAGTCCATACCCTAACTGTTCCCTGTCAAAAGTTTGTCTTTACTTTTAGATAATATAAGAACTGTGACTTTCCTGTATTCCAGCCAAACACAAATAAGGGTCAAAAAAATGTTACACATAGTACCACTTGTATGTAAATTTCATGACTTCATCTTTTCTAACAGCTACATAGTACTCCATTGTGTAAATGTACCAAAGTTTCTTTAACCAGTCATCTGTTCTCAGGCACTCAGTATTTCTTCCAGATTCTGGCTATTGTAAAGAGTGCTGCAATGAACAAACAAGTGCAGATGTCACTTTGGCTAAACTTTTTTGCCTCTCTGGGATGTATTCCCAGGAGTGGTATTGCTGGGTCAAATGGGAGCTCAATTTCTAATTTTTTGAGAATCATCCATACTGTTTTCCAAAAGGGCTGAACCAGTCAGGTGGGATGGGGGGATGGGGGGTGGGGGGGATACTGGGACCCTTGGTGGTGGGAAATGGGCACTGGTGGAGGGATGGGTATTTGATCATTGTATAATTGAAACCCAAGCACAAAAGTTTGTAAGTCTACAACTGTACCTCATGGTGTCTCACTAATAAAAATTTTAAAAAAATAATGTTACATAGCCCGTGCCCCCTTTTTATAGGTTACTACTTCCCACAGCCCAAGGCATTTCTTCAATAAAATCTCTTCAGCCAGAGAGATTTTTAAAAGACCAACTTAGAGCCATAAAGATTGTACAGCAGATAAGGCTGACTTCCTTGCACAGGATTGATCTAGAAGTAATCCCTGATCCTCTATGGTTCCCCAAGCTAGCAAGTAGTGATACCTGACCACAAAACAGGAGTAATCTTTGAACTAGTCCCAAATGGTCAATACAAATAAATAAATATAAAAAATAATAATTACATTAAGATCACCATGCACCCCACCCTTTCCCTCCACTTTTACCAAAACAGATTGTAGAAATACTTCCATCCATAAATACAGAAAAACAAGAATGCAGAGGGAAAATACAAATAAAAATAAAACACAATCTTCTGGATACTGGGCCATTTTAATGCAGTGGATGCTGGATCATTTTAATGCAGTGGAGAGCATAAAAAATCAAAGAATATCATCATGGGTCAAAATTCTGTCTCTTATGGTTAAGTTACATTTCCACTTTAATAACAAAAAACAAACAAAAAGCAAAACCTGGACACATGTTTCTGCTAGAAGTAGAGTATTTTGTGATATTAGGAGTAAGCTGATCTGTTGAAACCAGGCAAACTGACTGTTTGAAAGAGCAATAACAGTCTCTGGCTGTCACTCAAACTGCCATTTGAAAGTGGAAAGCACAGGTCAAACTCCTAAGATTTCTCTGTGTCTCCAACACAGACTCTGTTTTGGCCTGAAGGTGGAAGGTCTCGCTGTAAGCTGGGAGTAGGCGTGTTATTTCTTGCAGTTCCACAGTGTTTGACCCCGTCACAAACACATGACCCGTCTTCCCATCTAGGCATCTGCCACAGATGGAAGCTTTCTGAGTCAAGCGTTAAGAGCTGAAGCCAAAACCTCCAAAGGGAAAAATGAAGAATCTTCATTACATCCTGGATAAATTGTCAGGGTTTCATTGATGCTGAGTATAAAACTCAAGAAAATTTCACTTAGAGACAGAAATATAAATCACTGAGGAAATTAATACTGGCTTTTATTAAGGTCAAACTAACAAGCAAAACATGTAATCACACTGTTAGCATATCCCTGACTTGTGAAATGCAATATAGCAAATATCACATGCATATTTTTCAAATACATACGGTGCACATACATTTTAATTTAAACAAATGTATAAAATACAATTTTAATGATATTATCAATGACATACCAAGACTATGCTACTTTTATTATTGTACACACATACTACACAGTCATATAGATTTTGAACTATAGGAAGAAATACTTTGTCTCATCTCTAATAAATTATATAATATCAGAATCTAGCATCCTCTATGGTTCTTAAAATAACTATCATTTAGTATATACAAAATATTTGGACAGAGTTTTTTAATAGCAATACCTTTTAAGAGAAATCCGCAAATATCTAGTAGTTTTTCAGGAAATGATGCATTTCAGCCTGTGTAATTACTTGGTACATGACTTACTGTAGTTTAGTATAAATTATCCATAGCACTTAGATGCATAAAAAAAAGAAATGCATGTAAGAGAATAATTTTTTAATCTAGTTAGTAGTCATAAGCAAAATGATCTTAGAAACTGACCTAAGAATTCTATGGCCAATCTCTAAACCCCTGAGAATGTGATTTTAGAGATTGGGATGAATGAATTTATTCAATGAATCACTCAAAATCAATAAAAAATGAGTATTTCAATAAATTATGTACATCTGTATGTCTTTTTCAAATTCCTTAGAAATAATCTGACCAATGCTTTTTGTTTTAAATTTGTAGGGAAATGTACTTCGTCAAGACCCTGAATGATTGGTTTGAGGCTCTGCATGTTCCTAGAACGAACAGATATCATTGGGCTATGCTAGCACGTAACAGGGATGAATGGAGACGTTACTGGCACCCGCTCGAGTAAATCGATGAATAACTGGGATTAAGTGATTAAGTGAAGGGAAATGTACAGTGGCTCCATTTCATAACAGGACCATAATTATATATGATGTTTTACCACTGTAAGTTTTCAAAATAAGGATTAATGAATTTTTCCCTAATCTATTAGTACAGTAACATCCCAGAAACATATTTTGTAGGTATGGAAAAACAGTAGTAGGTACTGGAGATGGAGACAAGGCCTTAAACACTGTAGTAGCTCTCCAACCCCCTACTATCTCATCAGCCCTGAGCACCACTGGGTATGGCTCCAAATCGAAAGACAAGAATAAACAAATCAATAATTAAATTAAGTAGAACTTTAAAATTATAAATTTTAGAGTGAAAAATTATAGTTACACCTAAAGACAATACATATTCCACAATTATTTATAGTGGAATAATTATGTCATCTGCAACTTCAAGAGAGAAAGCATAAATTAAATACCTTTTAAAGTTGAAGCAGATCTATATAGCTTTGAGAATTTAAGCATTATGTAGCATCACGGTTAAGGACAGAGGACAGAGAAACTGAAGCAAGACTGCAAGTTTAAATTCATCAAAACAAAGTGTGTCAGAAACATATTTTAAGTTAGAGCAACATTACTGAACAGTTTCAATCAATATTTTATGATTTTTTATTGTAGATTAGAAGATGGATATAGCTGCATGTTATCACCTTAGCATGATAGACACTAAGTTTGAAATGAATACCTTAGTGAGGGAAAAATAACTTGATGGAGTTGACAGTTCAATAGGCATTAATGTAAATATCCATGCCATATACAGATAGAATATCTGTATATATACTTATATATTAGCATATGGTAGCTGTATTTGGTTAGTTATTAGATGTTAGGTAGCACTGCACTGTAGCACTGTCCTCCCATTGTCCTCCCACCAATTTGCTCAAGTGAGCATCAGTAACGTCTCCATTGTGAGACTGTTGTTACTGGTTTGGGCACATCAAATATGCCATGGGGAACTTGCCAGGCTCTGCCATGCGGGTGGGATACTCTTGGTAGCTTGCCAGGATCTCTGAGAGGGATGGAGGAATGGAACCCGAGTCACCACGTGCAAGGCAAATGCCCTACCCGCTATGCTATTGCTCCAATTCTATAGATATTAAATAATAAAAAAAACTTTAACGACGCTCACAATTAAAGTTCTTACAATATATATTCACTGGGCAAAATTTCTCTTCACATTAGTACTTAACCAGAATTCTTTAGAATTATGATTTTTAGGAAAACAGAGACATAAAAAGATAAAAACACTCATAGATTACCATGAAACATTAAAGATTTAGCACTTGTGTACAAAGTTCTCTGAAGATCAGGTCTAGGTTGATACCTGGTGACAAAGCTTTGTATAAAATAAAGTTATCATGATAGCATGCACATACTAAGTACATTATATAAACCTGAGGGATTCTAAATGATATATAAATATGAGTCAGTATAGATTTTATTTTATTGACTAAATATAAATTTCAATATAGTCATATATTATACTTGATGCATAATTTTTGCTTTTATATATAAAGATACCATTATAAATTATGAATCCTTATAATCAGGCTTTCATAAGCAATGTTCCACAAACATTATTTATTTCCTGTCATTTTAATCTGATAGATCAGTACCTGAGACACTAGCTTAGCTGTATTTCATAACTGTAATTCTACAAGGAACATAAATTTTCTCATAAGTTTAAATCTATCATGCTTAAAATTTAATCTACAATTTGGAACAGGGAAATAAGTACATTGATTGATGGAAGTAATTCACAGAAAGTGGAATTTTATCATTTACCATAAATATGTGTGTATGAGTGTGTCCCACCTAATATAAAATAATTTTAACTATCTATAATTTTAAATAGATTATGAAATTCAAAACAAATATTTCAATTTGAACTGTTTATAAAAAACTAGATCAGAATCTCTGTATTGAGAAAATATGTATCTCAATGTATTATTAACCTCTGACAGGAAATACCTAATGTATGAAAAGTTGACATATATGACCACATAATTAAAACTAGTGCCAGGAAGTTATTACAGAGATTTGTATTACCTGCCTTTGTTAATTTTGTTGAAAAGCCTTTGAACTGGGATCTAAAACTTTAACCTGGGTCAAAAGCAATGGATTAAACAAGTCATCAAATGAGGAATAGTTTGAGAACAAATGATTCTAGACTATCACTAGTAGAATCAGTGAAGTTTTCTTTGCCACTGGTCTAGAGAAGCATTAACCAGACATTTAATTTGAACTTTAATAGACTTCTTTTCTTCCTTTCTTAACTACTTGACATCATTCTCTCTCTTGCTCTGTCTCTCTCTCCCTCATGTACACACACATACACAAGCACACATGCAAACACATATACACATACAGTAATAACCTGATGTTATTCCTCTCAAGACATTTCAATTTTCTCCCCGAATCTATGTATGACAAACAATAATCATTTTATACCAAATAAATAAAGAAGTTTGGCAATTGTCAGTGTTTTTCAATTTTAGAGTAATTTTACCTCTACTATCTCTGAAAAATTAATTAGTAGCATTAAATGAAACTGAACAGTGTAAAGATCTATTTGACTTCATTGCATGATTCATAAACTATGAATAGGGAAGCTAGTAAAAGGGTATTTAACAAAGTAATATAATGACTGTAAGGCATCCCCTAGAATCTGATAAAGAGGAGTCTGAGTGATCATTTATTCTTCTATGGAATAAAAATATAACAACTTAAATAGTGCATTTCTGTTACAGCCTCTCTTTAAAGATTTCAAAACCTATATTATCAAATGTCTAGATAGGATTTATTATGGTCTGGTAAGTACTTTAACTATTTTAAGAACACTAATTCAAACATGACTATTAAAAAAACTTAGAATTGGGTAATATTTTATTAGACTGTTACCATACTAACAAGTTATTGAGACAGAATAAGTACAGGATTTGGAAATCTATAAGCTCTTAGTTTTCAGGACAAAGAAAAACAGCATACTGTAATAGCTGCATCAAGTATGCCCTTCACCAACTGAAGTGGAGTTTTGTAGCCACAGACTTCCTTGCCTCAGCATAAGGGAATCAAACTAGATACCTGCACGCACAAAATGCTAACGTGACTTTCAACCTTTCTTGGTGATTTAAAGCTTACATCCCCTCTGATCCCTTCGACTAACCATGGGTGAAATAGAACAGAGACTCAAACTAATGTTTAATGCCACATTTAATGTTTAATGTCATGGAGTTGAAAACTGAATACAGGGGTTATGAAAAATTGGCAACTGTAAAAAGTTACTGAAAGCACAATTATGATAAATTTAAAACCAACTGTGTAATTAATATGGGCTGTTTTTGGAGGCACTTTCCTATGTTGAGTTTTCTAACAGAAAAAAAAAATTGTGGCAAGCACCAGAGAAGTAGTAAAAGAAGTAAAGTATGTACTTGATCTCTTGATCACTTAACTTCCCGTTAATCGTTAATTTGCTCAAGCGGGCGCCAGTAACGTCTCCATTTGTCCCTGTTGCATGCTAGTGTAGCCCAATGGCGTCTGTTCATTCTAGGAACGCGAAGAGCCTCCAACAGATCATTCATGATCTTGATGAAAAAGTCTGACCATCTGGTAGGTGGGCGGCCACGTGGTCTTTTGACATCCCGTGGAATCCAGTTGGTAATGGCTCTACTCCAGCTGTAGTCTCCAAATCACATTGTGTGTCCAGCCCATCTGAATTTTGACGCCTTGGCAAATGAGACAACGTCTCTGATTCTTGATTGTGGACAGAAGTCGGAACACCGGATTCTTTCTCTCACTTGAGTGAAACATGATACTCCAAGCATAGCTCTTTCAACTCCTCTTTGGGAGATGGAATAGCGTAATCATCCTGTTTGCATCATCAGCAAAGTGGAGGTGGTGTAGTTGCCGACTATCTACCTTCACTCCCATTCCTTCCCATTCGAGTCATAGCATGATGTTCTCAATGGTGGCACTAAAGAGTTTCGGTGAAATGGTATCACCCTACCGAACTGCTCTCTTGACATCAATGATTACTTCTTTTTAGAAAGGTGAGATCCTCATAGTGAATCCGTAATACAGCTCACGGAGGATCCTGATGTATTGAGTTTGAATGCCCTGATTGGCTAGGGCTTCAGTGACTACTTGTGTCTCAACAGAATCAAAGGCCTTTAAATGAATGAACATTAGATAGAAGGAAGACAAAAATGATTGGCTATACTTTCAATGCTCGTATGCTAGCATTGGATGCATGCATCGAGGACCTGATGGTACAAGTGCAAAAGATCAAGTACAACATTGATCTGACCGAGACAAGAAGGCAACAATCACATCACGCCATTTTCAACACTGAAGAAGAATTGTTTCTCGGAACATGCAAAAAAAGAGGCATCAGAGGTGTGGGTGTCCTTGTCAACAAGAACTTGGCCACAAACATTTATTCATTTGAATGCCTAACAACACAAATCGGATGTTTACATTTGAATAGATGTGGCTCATTGCCAGCAGTTTCTATCTTCATTGTCTGCACAACATCCAATTATGATGAAGGAGAAATTGAGAAGTTCTACATGGAGCTGGAGAAGTTCTATAAAGAAGACCACACCTTCTACAATATCATTGTGGGTGATTTTAATGCCAAGATAGGACCGAAAAGATCAGCCCAAGAACTCCATATCGGGACCCATGGCCTAGAATGGAATGAACAGGGTGAGACTGTTTGAGTTCATCATGTCGACCAAGACCATCCATGGTAACTCACAGTTCCAGAAGGTCGAATCTAAACGTTGGACATGGGAGTCTAAAGTATGTACATTGTGTGTCTGGAGTGATAGCACAGCGGGTAGGCATTTGCCTTGCATGTGGGTGACCCGGGTTCGATTCCCAGTATCCCATATGGTCCTCTGAGAACCTCCAGGAGTAATTCATGAGTGCAGAGCCAGGAGTAACCGCTGTGCATCGCTGGGTGTGACCCAAAAAACAAAATAAATAAATAAATAAATAAAAATAAAGTATGTACATTGTAAAGAAAAGAACAAATAGAAATCCTGCATTGCAGCTGATCTCACTTTCAGAAACTGCGGTGCATCCTCTCCCAAGAAAAGCAGTAGCAAGTGTGAGAATTATAAGGAACACTGAGCTTGAATTTACTTTCATTATCATTCAATGTCTAAATACCAATGTGAAACCACCACTCCTCACTTTTCTCACATTTATTTGTAGAGGTCTCTGCCTCACATTATGTAGATAACTTGTAGGCCTTTGAAACTCTGACTTAATTAACTAAATTAAAGAAGATTATGTCATCAGTTACTAAATAAAGAAAACAAGTATTGCCAAAAAATAGTCTAAAAATTATGCTGGATGTGGATGAAACCAGTTAATCTATTAAATGCAATTCATAAATTTAAATAATGCATACATAAGCTCTACATGAGCTCTAGCTAGTTGGATAGAAAATAGAAATGGCCAAGGAAAGAGATAGCAAACACATAAAAGAGGGTAAAAGTCTTGAGGTTTACACTAACTTCCTGTTGGACAAAAGTCTCTCTTTTACCCTAAACTTAAATGAGAGGGATAGAATCCTCTTTTTGACTCTTTTTGCTTTTTTTTTAAATATCCCACAAATAAGCACAACCATTCTGTACTTCTTCTGACTTATGTCACTTTGCATGATACTCTCCATCTCCATCTATATATAAGTGAATATCATGATTCCAGTTTTTTCTAATAGCTGTATAACATTATATTGTGTAGATGTCTCATAGTTTTTTGTTTTCTTGTGTTTTTAACAAGTCATCTATTCTTGTGCACTCAGGTTGTTTCCAGATTCTGACTATTGTAAACAGAGCTGCAATGAACATACAAGTGTAGACATCATTTTTGCTGTTATTTATTCTTTGCAACCAGAAGATAAATTCCAAGAGATGGTATTGCTTGGTCATATGGAAATTCAATTTCTAGTTTTTTCAGGAATGTCTACAATGTTTTCCAAAAATGGTGGACCAGTCGGCATTCCTATCAACAGTGAATAAGATCCCCTCATCTGTGCCAGTATTAGTTGTTCTTATTTTTTTTGATGCTCTTTTTTGACTCTTAAACTATATCCAGACAGATTCAGATAAACATCAGTTCTTCTATGTGTAGGTGTAGAGTAAAGGAATATAAAAACATGAGACACCAACAGTATGTAACAGACTACAAAACATCAGTGACAGACCAGTAGAGTACAGAGCATCAGTGACACACCAATAGTCCTCCACACACTGACCATCTTGAGACTCCTGGATATTGGACAAGAGTAATGAGAGATAAGAATGTAACTCCATACAGAGGATCACAGAGGAATATAGGACTACTCATTTAAAGTATAAAATAAATATCATATGCATGTATATCTTGATTTTGCATCCAATTTTAAAGGGTCCACAAAAACTCCCAAATTAATCCAGATTCACTACATCATTAGAACTGTCAAATTATGCAAAAGAATAGTATTCATTTGAACATATTATATTAAATACAAGAAATAAAATATATTAAGATCAGAATTATGTAGAAAAGTGTCATTATGAGGAATAGAAATTTGAGGATAGTGAAGGTTTATAAAAGTAACTGGATCAACAAAACATTTAACAAGGGAAGGTAGTAGAATTCAGCTCTTCAAAACAGAAACATCAAAACTTCCCAGATGGTAGAGGCAATCACAAAATATTTTAAGTGAATGAATTTCCAGAATCTCATATTCCCTCAATGCACTCTTTTCTAAAACATTATAAAAGTTTTCCTAACTGCCTAAAGTTTGTCACTTTCATTTCTATTTTTCAAATTCTCACTCACAATCACTCTTCTCTTTCTACAGAACAAAATAAAAATCAAGACTTCCCCATTATCAAACTCAGCACAGTGTAATCTTGGAGAAATCTTTGATTTAAAAAAGCAATTTTCTTCTAAATAAGGTTCTGATTAAATTTAAGGAATAAAAAATATAAAAATATAATACTTAATTTCATAAAGATAGACAAATAATAACTTGACTCCATGCTTTCACTAGTATTGATTGATACCAAATCAAAATTGAGAATTACTGTGCATGTCATTTAGTTACTTATTAGCATTTCTATTTAAACTGAAACATGAAGTCAGATGTTGGATTCAGTAAGTCACCTTGATTTGGCTGATTGATTTGAAAATGGAGGGTACTTTTACAATTTCTTAATATGGTGTCCATTTCTTTAATTCAGAAAGATAAATATGTTTCATAGTGAGTTAAAAAAGCTTTATATATATGTAAAAATTACGCCTGTGATTTTGTAAACAGGTTCAGTTTTGTGAATTGTATGAGTTAATCCTTACATTTGTTTTGTGAACTATAAAAGTTAAAATTCATGAAGATAATTAATATAGATTGCATCTTTACTATTTTGTTTTCATACTAAGCCAGGATATTAGGATGAGTTTCTTGATGCTGCCCTGCAAGCAAGAAGTAGAACCGAGGCCCCACTTTGAGTTAATTGTACAAGAAAATCTTGTGAGTCCAATGATCTGGAGAAGTACAACATGCTCTCGTACACCCGCCTGGTCATACATTATCAAGGCAGTACAAAACATCAGTTTCTGCCTTTCTTACACATCCTTAATCTGGTTTGACCTTCAAGTATCAGTATGAGCCTTCTCTTTGCCCTATATGTAACCAACCACAAGAATGTGGAGAATGTAATCTGTAAAGCCAACGTGTCCAGCTCCATAGCTTCCTCTGACATTTTAATCATGACAACATTGCGATGGCAAGACAATGTTTACCCTGATGTTCTTTTGATGAATGCTCATCCTATAACTGTTTGTATTCTCGCTAGTGAGTCTTTCTCTGTGATGAGCTCATTAGGATGTAAGTGATAAAAAATCAAATAAAAGGAGGCCTCTGGCAGTCGCTCTTCACTTCTAGCCAGATTGATGGCTTGGCCCTCTGTGCTCTCTACATTCCTCTCGCGTGTCTTGTTTCTGTGCCTTTGACTGAAAGAATACTCATGGAACAATTTTGATGTTAATTATAATATATAATAGAGCACCCATTCATTGTGCTATGATTTATTCCAGAATCTCAGCTGCTTTAATATAAATAGAAAAAAACGAACATATATATTCACTCATTTTATTAAAAAATAAGAAAGAAAAATATTGTTTATTGTGAAGAACATTATGTAATACTGTTATTATAAAACAGAAGACAAAGGTGATTGGGAAATAATTTTAAAACTGTTATAGCATATAGATATATTTATATTTGGAGTTTCTTACAAGATATTGGGTGCCTGAATATATGTTTAATTCCTTTAGTAGTGTGGGTAGTTTAAGATTGTCACTGTAACCCTGTCCTCCCATTGTTCATCGATTTGCTCGAGAGGGCCCAGTCAGTAGCATCTTCATTGTGAAACTTGTTGTTACTCTTTTTGGCATATGAAATGCATCACAGGTAGCTTGCCAGGATTTGCTGTGTGGGTAGGATACTCTCAGTAGCTCTCCAGGCTCTCTGAGAAGGGAAGAGGAACTGAACCTAGTTCGGCCGCATGCAAGGCCTTACCCACTGTGCTGTCACTTCTTTGCAGTTTAAGATTATTCAGAAATTTATTTTAGGAAATATTAAAATTCAAGAATTCTTTTTGTTTTGTTTTGTTTTGTTTGAGGGCAACTCTTGGGATACCAAATATCATACTAAGAAGTAAATCTAGAGAAAACAGGAATGCCTTTAATAGCTCTTGTTTTGTTGCTTAGGTTTTGGTCACACTGAATAGTGCTTAGAAGCAAGTTCAGCAAGTTACTCAGTAAACTCTTCTAGTAGTAAACACAGGAACATGTAGTACTGAGGTTAAAGGACTAAAGCATCCTCTCCAGCCCTTCAAGATATTTCTCCAGCACTTCTGACCTATGTTTGTCTCTTAGTTACAGGCTCAGAAACGATTTAAATTGTTTATGTTCTTTCAGAGTAAAGTTTTAAACTTCCTAGTATAAATATTATCCTGGATAATTCAATTTACTTGGAAAAAAATCATGGTTTCCTTTTGGAACCATATGTTTTATGGGAACTAAAACAAAAATAGAGTGAATTAGTTTTAGACTTCATCCCATCAACCTCATTATTAAAATATAACAAAAATCAGCTACCTTCTAGTTGAATGTCCGTAGCACTGTAGAACTCTCCTCCCATTGTTCATCAATTTGCTCGAACAGGTAGCAGTAATGTCTCAAACATTGTGAGACCTGATGTTACTGTTTTTAGCATATTGAATACATCACAAGTAGCTTGCCAGGCTTTGCAGTGTGGGTGGGATACTCTCAGTAACTTGCCGGGCTATAAGAGAGGGATGGAGAAATCAAACCTGGGTCTGCTGTGTGCAAGGCAAACACCCTACCCGCTGTACTATCGCTCCAGCCCTAATTGAATGTCATCATATAAAAATGTAAATCCCTTAAAATACTTGAAAATATTTTAATATAATAAGAAACATTGATAAACTATCTGAATCACAATACATATATATTAATAATTTCTTTAGAAAAGAACATACAAAGGGACATGTGTAGTTATAATATACCTAGTCATAAACAGTGACTAAAATACAGAAAGAGCCCACAGAATGGAAAATAATATTTACCCAATATCCATCTGATAAGGGATTAATATCCAGGATATACAAGGCAGTAGTAGAATTGTACAAGAAAAAAACCTCCATCCCCATCAAAAATGGGGAGAAGAAATGAATAGAAGTTTCCTCAAAAAAGAAATATGAATGGCCAAAAGATACATGAAAAATTGTTCCACATCGCTAGCCATCAGGGAGATGCAAATCAAAACAACAATAAGATATCATCTCACACCACAGACTGGCACACATTCAAAAGAACAAAAGCAACCACTGCTGGTATGGATGTGGGGAAAAAGGGACACTCTTTCACTGTTGGTGGGAATGCCCACTAGTCCAGCCTTTCTGGAAAACAATATGGACAGTCCTTCAAAAACTAGAAAATTGAGCTTCTATACGATCCTGCAATATGACTTCTGGGAATATATCCTGAGTATGCAAAAAAGCACAGTAGAAATGACATCTGTATGTATATATTCATTGCAGCACTGTTTACAATAGCCAAAATCTGGAAACAACCCAAGTACCCTAGAACAGATGACTGGTTAAAGAAACTTTGGCACATCTACACAATGGAATACTATGCAACTGTCAGGAGAGATTAAGTCATGAAATTTGCTGAAGAATAGACATAGAAGGACTGCACTCATTTGCGGAGTATAAAACAACATAACATGATGCTGACTTCTAAGGATAGTAGATACACAGGACAGGAGGATTGCTCCATAGCTGGAATCCTGCCTCATGAGCAAAGGGGATAGGGCAGCTGACATAGAGAAGAGATCACTAAGAAAATGATGGCATGAAGAACTGTTCGGGGTGGGAGATGTGTGCTCAAAATAGCATATTGAATAATGACCTCTCTATTGAATAATGACCAAAAATAATGACCTCTCAGTGTCTGTTTTGCAAACCATAATGTCCAGAAGTAGAGAGAGAGTATGGGGAATATTGTCTGCTATAGAGGCAGGAAGAGGGTGGAAAAGGGGTGTAGGGGGCTGTACCGGGAATATTGGTGGTGGAGAATGTGCACTGGTGGAGGGACGGGTGTTTGATCATTGTGTTATCGTAACCCAAATATGAAAGCTTGCAACTATCTCATGATGATGCAATAAAATGAAATATATATACATATATATATATAGGTATATATGGCTGGAGCGATAGTACAGCAGGTAGGGCGTTTGCCTGGCACACAGCCAACATTGCCGACCTGCGTTCGATTCCTCTGCCTCTCTCGGAGAGCCTGGCAAACTACCGAGAGTATCTCGCTTGCACAGCAGAGCCTGGCAAGCTCCCCATGACGTATTCAATATGCCAAACACAGTAACAACAAAGTCTCATGACGGAGACGTTACTGGGCCTGCTCGAGCAAATCGATGAACAACGGGAGGACCGTGACCATGAATATATGTATGTATGTATAAGGGATGGAGCGATAGCAGAGTGGTAGGGCATTTACCTTACAAGCGGCCAACATGGCCGACCCGAGTTCGATTCCTCCGCCCCTCTCGGAGAGCCCGACAAGCTACCGAGAGTATCTCGCCTGCACGGCAGGGCCTGGCAAGCTACCCGTGACATATTCAATATGTCAAATACAGTAATAACAAGTCTCAAAATGGAGACGTTACTGGGCCTGCTCGAGCAAATTGATGAACAACGGGAGGACCATGACCGTGAGATATATATATATATATATATATATATATATCACTCATGTCACTGTCACTGTTTCCCGTTGTTCATTGATGATTTGCTCGAGCGGGCCCAGTAATGTCTCCATTAGAGACTTTGTTGTTACTGTGTTTGGCATATCGAATACATCGCGGGGAGCTTGCCAGGTTTTGCCCTGCGGGCAAGATACTCTCGGTAGCTTGCCGGGCACTCTGAGAGGGGCGGAGGAATCGAACTCGGGTTGGCTATGTTGGCTGCGTGCAAGGCAAATGCCCTACCGCTGTGCTATCGCTCCAGCCCTATATAGTCCTATGTTTAAGCAAAAAATTATAGGAAAGAAATACTAATTTCTGATTGTTTTCCACATATCTTCTCTTCAATAACAACAAAGTCTTCTTACTACTAAATAAACATTAAAAAACATAACTTTACTTAAACTTGCAAATATTAAATTGATATTTCTCCAAATTGCATATACCAATAACAATGGCATAAAATTTTTATAATCTTTAAACAGTAGTGCAATGCAAATTGCGGTCACGGTCATGGTCCTCTCGTTGTTCATCGATTTGCTCAAGCGTACCCAGTAACGTCTCCATCATGAGACTTGTTGTTACTGTTTTGCCATATTCAATACCTCATGGGTAGCTTGTCAGGCTTTGCCATGCGGGTGAGATACTCTCGGTAGCTTGCTGTGCTCTCCGAATGGGGCGGAGGAATTGAACTTGGGTTGGCCATGTTGACTGCGTGCAAGGCAAACTCCCTATCCGCCGTGCTATCGCTCCAGCCCATGCAAATTGCATCACAGTAAAGTAATAACTCACACACTTTGGAATGGTTATAGTAAAACTTTGTCAAACAATTGATATTGAGATTGTAGAAAAATGAAACTGTCCATGAACTACAATGCTATGTATAAAACTGTTCAACAACTTTGAAAAACAGTATTTTGAGCTTATCAAAGTAATACAGAGTAATATGACCCAGTATGTAAAACTCCTAAGAGTAAAAGCAAGAGAAAAATTTTAAAAAGATGCTAACAGAAATCTCTTCTGATAGAATTCTTTTAGTAAAGACCTAAAATGGAAATAAACATATCCATGAGCAAATGTGTGAACAATCATACTATGATTAACCACATTTTTCAAAAAAATAAAATTAAGTACTGACACATGCAACAGCATAGACTTTGAAAACATGATATGTGAAGGCAAAAAGTAGCAAAATATTTTGTATTGTAAGATAATATTCATATTATGAAATTAAAAACTTTAAAATATGGGACTGGAGCAATAGCATAGTGTATAGGGTGTTTGCCTTGCATGTGGCCTACCTGGGTTCGAATCCCAGCATCCCATATGGTCTGCTGAGCACTTCCAGGAGTGATTCCTGAGTGTAAAGCCAGGAGTAACCCCTGTGCATCTCCAGGTGTGACACACACACACACACAAAAAAAAATAGTGTAAAATCTCCATTGAGATAGAAATATCAACGATACCTATGGGTTATGCGTTTGGGAACTCACTTGTGGAGGATGAGTGGTGAGTAAGAAAAGTGTTAAATTATTTATGTGGGTTTCTTATTTTTAGGGTGGTGATAAAATGTTCTACTGATTTTTTTTGGTGATGGTTTCATATTGTGTTTTTAATAAAGATCATTATGTTTTCAATTATTTCAAATAATAAAGACAACAATCTGAAATAAACTTTTTTTATTTTATTTGTAATTTTTTTTCTCTTTTTGCATTTTCAAGCACATTTCAAACATAATTTTCCATTGTTTCCCAAAATGTCAGTCACAATTTTAGAGGATCAATGACAAATAAATGTCATGTAAAAGCTAAGGATGGGAGGATGGAGCAATAGTACAGTGGGTAGGGCACATGCTTTGCATGGGGACAAACTGGATGTGACTCTGCTGCAAATATGACCTGTGTGTGCAGAGCCAGGAGTAAGTTCTCAGTGCAGTTAGTATTACCTCCACCCAGATAAATAAGAATAAATTAATTTTGGTTGGGGATCACACCCCGAGATATCCAGAGCTTACCCCTGGCAATGCACTCAGGAATCATTCATGACACTGCTTGGGGGAAAATACGCAAAATATGCGATTCCAGGCAGGTATCTGATCAACCATATGAACACAAGTGCCCTACCCTCGCTCAACTATCTCTCCAACCTAAGTATGAATATTTTTGAGCTTATTAAAGTTATAAATTATTTTTATCATTATGAATTCACTTATTATAATTAAGGATTACACTTATACAGTCACTTATATAAGTACAATTATGATCTCTATAAGTTATTTTATGAACTTTTAGGCAGTCCTGGGAGGAATAAGGGCAACAATTTAAGATGAAACAGATTCATCTTAATACCCATTAGAAGATTTGCATATGGTGTCATGTGCAGGACATTTTCAATTTTCATTAATTCTCACTATCAGAAAGGAAGATATTCATGTCTCAGATTCAGAGTTTCAGATTTGTCCAATTTGTTTTAAGATTGTGTTTACTGCTCTGTTTGTCCATGTCCTTCTCTCAATACCCTTATAGGTCTTATGTCCCTATTATAGACGTGCACTAAAACAGGCTAAGACAAAGAACAACAATAGTGCCTTGTATACACATTTATATTTAGCTTGGTCACTGTCACTGTCACTGTCCTCCCATTGTTCATCGATTCCTTTCAGTGGGCCCAGTAACGTCTCCATTGTGAGACTGTTGTTGCTGTGTTTGGCATATCAAATACGTCACAGGTAGCTTGCCAGGCTTTGCAGTGCGGGCGAGGTACTCTCAGTAGCTTGCCAGGCTCTTTGAGACGGGCAGAGGTATCAAACTCGAGTTGGCCATGTTGGCTGTGTGCAAGGCAAATGCCCTACCCACTGTGCGATCACTCCAGCCCATTTAGCTTGGTAAGCAAATTAATTTAATCATTCTTTTAATATAGATTTCTATAAATATTTGAAACCTAAAAAAATACTAAGATTCATAGTCATAGTCATAATGACAAGATGCCCAAAGTCTTGCAATAAGAAAAGGATGTTTCAGATTTGAAAACCTTGGGCAATTTTGATTAAAAATATTGGTACTCTTGACTCATCCTTTACGGCCTACCGAGGTCACAAGTTGCCCCCCACGAGCGGCTCTATGGCACAAAGGCAAAAGGACTTAGTCCAGAACCCAGCAGCTTGCAGCAGAAAAGTGAATGGTCCATGCTTTAAACTATGGCACCATGCCTCCCTGGGAGGGAAAGGGTGTTGCTCCCTTTTGCCTCCCCTCCCCCCCAGCATCAAGGTGGTTGCTGCCTCAGAGCTTATTGGAAAGCCAGGTATAAGCCAGCTGTGATGGGGCAACTGTAGTGTCATGGGAAGGGAGATGGTAACGGCTTGTCCTTCATGCCTACCAAGGTCACGAGTTGCCCCCCACGAGTGGCTCTCTATCATGGCCATGGTTCCAGAGGCAAAAGGTGTTAGTCCAGAGCCTCACAGCTTGTGGCAGAAAATTTAATGGTTCATGCGTTAAACTATGGCACCATGCCTCCTTGGGAGGGAAAGGGTGTTGTTCCCTTCCGCCTTTTTCCACCCAGCAGTAAGGTGGCCGCCCACTCAGAGCTTATAGGAAAGCCAGGTATGAGCTGGCGGTGACGGGGCAACTGCAGTCTCATCGAAGAGGGACGGTACCGGCTCGTCCTTCACGCCCTATTGAGGTCACGAGTTGCCCCCCATGAGTGGCTCTCTGGCACAGCCATAACACCAGACTCACAGAAACCAATCTCGTAATTATCTGGCTCTTTGCAGAAACCCAAAATTGTGCAGTCACTTTTGTGGCCATGCCACATCATATGAGTCTCATACCAGCTATAGAAAACAAAGTATTTCACAATGCTTTTTCAGCAATTCTGATTGTTGGGGAAGAAATTCTAAACAATAATGCTGCATCTTTTGTCAAAATAATGAATGTAATCAATATAGAGAAGAGTTAAATAGAAATCATCTGCCTCAGAGGCATTGGGAGGGTTGGAAGCGGGGTTCTTTGTTGTGAAAAATGAGTACTGGTGAAGGGAAAGGTGATTGATTGTATGACCGAGACTTAAATCTGAAAGCTTTGTAACTTTTCCCACAGTGATTCAATAAATAAATATAAGAAAAAAATAATAAATAAAATTATTAAAAAACAAAAAGTAAGGTGGAGTTCATGCCCAAATCAATCAGCTAATCAGTGGCTGAATAAATAGCAGTACTCCTACATTAAAAAAATATATATATATATATTTATATATATACACATACATATATATATATATATACATTGGTATTCTGTGAACTTTTAGACTATTTAATACTGCAATTTCAAAATAATTATTAAAATCTAAACCAGGCTTAAACATACAGAAAAATTAATGTGATCTTATATGTTGACAATTTGAACACCGTGATGCTTTTTTTGAATGACATTTACAGTAGTTTCTTATTACACCAATAAAATGAGCAACTTTTATTTACTGAGGTAAAATTTTCCTAGAACATAGAGGCATAATTCACATTGATGAAGAGACTAAAATGCCATTTACAAAGATAATAAGTCATGTTAATCTAAATGTAGATTTGCTGAAGGACAGAATTTTATCACATCTTAAAAAAGAAAACACGAATTGGAAAACTGAAGACTGTTTTGTAAAAACACAAACTAATAAATATGGGGGTGGTTTTTGAAAGGCAACATCAAGTAAGGCAGACAGAAAATCTACTTCAAAACGTCTATCAATGCTTCCCATCAATCATGGGGGCTTTGAGGGGAGAGATTTATTTTATTTTGTTTTTTTTTGTTTGGCTTTTGTTTCTTTATAATGCATTTCACTGAGCATGTACACCCATCGTATAAATATTACAATACATAAAGCATAGATAGGTGTTCCAGGTGCAAAATGCCCCTAGGGATAGAATGGGTCACAAATGCTCAGCTCTATATATAGATTTTCCTTATACAGTATTATGATGAATAATGCCAAAAATAATCATTGATATTCTGATTTGCATAAACACCATAAGACAAATTTGAAGAATCTATTTCAGAATACACAGAATAGAGATATTTTTCCCACTCTGGAGAAGATACATGAAGGCACATTCTCTCTCTCTCTTTCTCTCTCACTTTCTCTCTCTCTCATCATATTTTCACATTTCTTCACATTTCTTTCATTAAACTATTTTTGTTTAAACTAAAAATTCCAAACAGAAAACAGACTAGACTCTTCTTAAATGTTCTGTTTATAAAATAAAAACAAAAAATCCTTTGACTATGATATCATGATTCATTATGTTTGATATATATATACACGTGCTTTAATCATTGTAGTGCAATATATATATAAATATATATGCATTGTACTTGAAACTGGATCAAAGATAAGTCTGAATGAAGCTATATTTGGTATATTTGGTATGCAAAAAGCATACCAGACAGCACTGAATAAAAAGTTATCTAATTTTAACATTGGAGCTCTGTAATCAATAATTCTTCAACTCTCTGCCATGGTTGAGTTTCCCCTGCATTTTTCTTCATTTTCCTTACAGGTATATGTAGAGCTCATTTTAATCACATGAGCAAATCTTTAAGTTAGAAAGCCGTATGAAAAACAAGGTGAGTGTGACGTAAGTAGAAAATACACAAATGAAGCATACAAATCATAACTGTATTGTGTGACAGCTGTAGGAGTTTTGCATTGACACTTCACAGAGAGGTCATGAACTGTATTCTAAGCAAAATTCAGATAAGCAACAACAGAAAGAAAATGTATTGTCATAGAAATGGGTAAGAAGTTTAGATGTATAATAATGAATCTTGAAAAACTATTTGAAGCTAATAAAATGTTGGAGTCATATTAAAAATAAGCTTTCTACAATAGTAGTCACTCTAAAATGTATAACAAGGTCATCTGTGAAACAAAAGATATATATTCTAACAATTTATTTATTCCTGATGAAAGTAGTTTTATTACCTCTAATATATAAATTTCTGAGTACATTTTCTGCTTCATTGAAATGCGCAGCAAATGTTCCAGCTCAACATTCTAAAATTTTAAGTAATTTTGTTAGCCTTTTAATAGGATTTAGCTGCATGATTTCAGTACCTAAATTTCTGCCTCAGTGAGCAGGAGTTTAGAGTTTAATTATTAAATATTATATATATTAAATGCACAGTTTCTCCAAGGACTTATATTACAATAAAAAGTGTTTGGGAGAAAAATAAGAAAAGGAAGATAACTTGAGGGTCATTGATCTCTGATTTTGATGTGCATAACATTGACAATTCTGGTGTATCACTTTCTGATGCTCAAGAGGAAATATGTAAAACTAAATTCCATTTTTCTTCATTTATTTAAGATGCATTACAGGTACTTACACCTTTGAAATGTGGTCGGTAGCCAGAACTCTAGAAAGGATGAACATCAAACTGCAGACATTGTACAACATTTCCACATGCTGGAAACCTATGTGATATGTTTACTGTTCACACATGCAGGTGCTTGCTACCTGAAGGCCAATATTGCAAGAGACCAGGGGTTATGGGAGAACGACAGATTTATGCAAGGTTTAGAAGGGTAAGAAGATGCTGAACTCATATCTTACAATTCCATTTTGTATCCATGGTCACAAAAAAAAGGGTGCATAGAATGTACACAGAATTGAGGCCCTGCAAATACCAGAAAACGGAGATGCAGAAACTCTTCTTAGTGCATGTGATGTCCCTGATAACGGACCTATGACCTCACACTTTCAGCACATGAGTTTTAAGCCATGGAGCTACCCTAGAGACTGCTTTTTATGTGTTTGACCACTTTGTCCTGTTTTGGAATCGTTTAGTAATTGTGAGGGAAATGATAGATGTGCCCTCACCCCTTCTGGCCAAATTCCCCTGGTTCTTTATGAAAACTGAATCAATATTTCTTCAGATCTTTGATTTGCCTCCATTACATTATATGACTGCTTCAGATTATGCGATTTATAAGTTTCCGTGATAAAGTATGGTTAATTAGATTAGGAAGTTTCCGAAGTTATAAAGCATAGTCTGGGAACAGCAACTTGTTTTTCTGAATAGCATACTCTATATTGAATATTCATGTATAATTCCAGCTATGCTACTCACTAATTAAACTACGCTAGACTCACAGTTGTTGGGGAAGTTTGGAGGACTCCATGCAACTGCCAAGAGCCTTGAGTTTTTTGAACTTTCTCTTTATATCAATCTCACAAGCCCTCTGCTCTAAAAACTATGTTGATGAAGAAAATAATGGTTTAATTTAAAGAATCAATGGATCTTAAGACTAGGTGAGTCCTCTTATGCACAACTAAAACAGTTGGCCTTTGCTATTTGTGTTGTGTGTAACCTTGGAAATCAGGCAGGCAATCAGAAATCCTTGGGACCTACACCGGTTTCCTCCATGGAAGGATCTATGTACTGGAGAAAGATCTTTTGAGTTTAGATTTATGCAGTTCCATTTATTTTTTTTTTAATTTTTTTATTTAATCATTTTTTTTTATTAGTGAAACACCATGAGGTACATTTATAGACTTATAAATTTTTGTGCTTGGGTTTCAGTTATACAATGATCAAGTACCCATCCCTCCACCAGTGCCCATCCTCCCCCACCACGGGTCCTAGCATCCCTCCCCCCCATCCCCCCCCCCGTCCCACCCTGCCGCTGTGGCAGGGCATTCCCCCTTGTTCTCTCTCTCTTCTTTTGGGTACTGTGTTTTGCCAGAGTGGCATTGAGTGGCAATCATGTTTGGTCTATAGACTACTTTTAGCATGTCTCTCCCACCCTGGGAGGGTCTTCACAACACCCTTTATTTGGTGCTCTCTTCTCTATCCGAGCTTCCTTTTCACCTAGCACATGTGGCTGGCCTTCAAGTCATGGAGCAAAATTCCTGGTACTAATCTGAACCATTCCTCGGTATTAGTCTCCCGTTTTGTTGCTTTATGTTCCCCATATGAATGCAATCTTTCTGTGTCTATCCCGCTCTTTCTGACTCATTTCGCTTAACATGATATTTTCCATGTAGTACCACTTGTATGTAAATTTCATAACTTCATCTTTTCTAACAGCTACATAGTACTCCATTGTGTAAATGTACCAAAGTTTCTTTAACCAGTCATCTGTTCTCGGGCACTCAGGTTTTTTCCAGATTCTGGCTATTGTAAAGAGTGCTGCAATGAACAAACAATTGCAGATGTCACTTTGACTATACCTTTTTGCCTCTCTGGGATATATTCCCAGGAGTGCTATAGCTGGGTCAAATGGGAGGTCAAATTCTAATTTTTTGAGAATCGTCCATACTGTTTTCCAAAAGGGTTGGACCAGCCTATGCAGTTCCATTTAAATTTAAGTTTTGGATTAGTTATGCTTCATTTTGTGTTTTGGATTTAATTTTGCTATTTTCTTTAATTTTGCAACAAAGAAGTTAATTGTATATCCTTCATTAAATTCCCTAGGTTATATCTGGGCAACATGAAGCATTCTTAATTATGGATTGATGCATAGAAAATATAAATATTTTTGTGGAATTCAGAGATGGATCACTAGACATAGTGTATACTTCACATGTAGGAGACCCAGGTTTAATCCCCAGCAACAAATAGTGAGTACCTTCAGGAGTGATGTCTGAGCACAGAACTAGAAAATGTCTTCGTGCACTGCCATGTGGAATCAGTACCAAGCACCCACTCATCAAAAAGAAAAAGAAGAAAGCAATATTATATTTTACTACTGTTTAGTCTAGATACACAGTGGTATAATTTAGAGATAGATGATTCCCTATATGAATCTAAATGATTATACTATTTCTCATAGTGGAGGAATTACTGAACCCTCTCAAGAAAGTCAATAAATAATGGGAGGACAGTGACAGTGATACTATTTTATTCTATTTTTTATTAATATTATTATTATTATTTTGTTCTGGTAGATCACAAAAAGCTATGAAAAGGATTTACTCCTGCCTCTGAATTCAGGAATCACTTTTGGCTATGCTAAGTGCACCAAATTGAGTGAGTGCCTGAAATCAAACCAGGTTAAACTTCATGCAAGCCAAATGCCCTACTTGCTGTTTTATAATCGTCACCACATTTACGATACTATTTTAAACTGGAATTATTTCACTAAGGATCTGATGAACAGAATGCACTATCCCTTGCACCTGTGAAACCACATTATGGGACGTTAAGCAGCAGACAGCATTGTCCCCGCCGTCTTCTAGCTCCTGGCAGTTATCACTGTCTCATCCTCCTCACCCTGCTGACTCCATTGGCCTGCAGCTCCCTCCTAAACACAAGGGAGAACTTGGGCAAATGTGTTCTTTCTTCTTTCTTTCTTTCTTTCTTTCTTTCTTTCTTTCTTTCTTTCTTTCCTTCTTTCTTATTTCTTTCTCATTCTCTCTCTATCATTCTCTCCTCCTTTCCTTTCTTTTTTTTAGTGAATCTGAAGGTCTGGAGAACTTTTTACTTTTTTCTTTAAAAAAATGTTCTATTAGCATTATGAGTTGTGGGATATAGAATGTCTTTCCTATTGTTAATAACAAGGGAAGCAAAAAGCAGCAAAAATTAGTGAATCTGATAATTTTTAGGATCCAAGAAATCCAAGGCTTCTTGGCTATAACTGCTAATATGTGTTGATTATTTTATTTTTATTATGGTAAATGACCTTTTGGTTTCCTAGATAAACACCTCAACAAAAACAACAAAAAAACTTAAATATTATCAATCTAAACGTCTATTTAGGAAACTTTTCAATGGTAACAAGGGTAAAGAATTATGACAAGCAAGATGATTTTTTTAAGACCTGAGATTATGTTTCAACAAAGACGATGGCTTTTGCAGTAACACCAAACATACCTTGATGATTTTAGTATCTATCAGAACATATCTTAAGTTTCAAGAACTGCTTGGTTTACAATTGCAAACCTGATTGCAAAAAATCCTGATTCTAAAGAAAGAAAAAAAAACAGAATGTATTAATTAAGGTCTAGGAACAACAAACTGAAGATAAGAGAACTCACTCTGTAATCTTGTTGTATATGCCTGACATTGTCTGAAATCTGCCTTTTAAAGACCTTCAGCAAGGGAAATTTATGAGATTAGATTAAGTTCTATTATTTGGAGCTGGAAGAGTAGAATGGCAGGTAGGGCTAGAGCTTTTGCCTTTCATGGATATGTATGATCCAGTTTTGATTACTGGCAATCATGTGGTACCCTGAGTCTGCCAGGAGTGATCCATAAGCACAAAGCCAAGAAAAATACCTGAGTACTGCTGAGTATGGACCAAAGATAAATAAACAAAAAGATTAAGTTGTATTATTAATATTCTTATTGCCATTGCTATTATTGGTGTTTTATTGCTCTTGCTAGACAAAAATAGGCTCAACCTCTTTATCTCAAAAATAACACATTTTAAAAAATTTAGCTTATGGGCCAAAATCCAGTTTCAGCTAAAATTTGTATTGTCTTTATCTTACAAATTAAGCTATGATTTTATAAAACCCAGGCAAAATCTTTTGAAGCAGAGGTATAGCACTACCAAAATTCATTTCAATAAAAGCTTTCATTTGTTTTTATGAGCAGAGTCACTTCAAATGCTTTATTCGACAAATAGAAGTATCTGAAATTTTAATATAAACTGAGATTTCTACCTTGTGTAAATGTATGTTTCCTTACCTCACCCCATTACATTTGTTTGCTTTTATGTTAAAAAGGCAAAAAAACTCTGAAATATATTGATGAATAAAATCTGATTTGAAATATTTGATTTAGTTTATAACGTGCAGGTACCACAAAGCCAAAACATTAAATAAAAATTTTAGCACACAAGGCTGGAGAGAGCATAGAGGGCGGAATGCTTGCCTTGCATGACGGTGACCCAAGTTCAATTCCAAATACCACATGTGGTCCCCTTACACCCCACCAAGAATGATCTCTGAACTCAGAGACATAAGTAAACCTGAGTACAGCTGGGTGTAAGCCTGAAACAAAAGTTATAAAAAACACAAATAAAAAACTATACATTTTATTTTATTTATTTATTTACTTATTTATTTTGTTTTTTTGGGGTCACACCTGGGTAATTCAGGGGTAACTCATGGCTGTGAGCTCATGAATTACTTCTGGCAGTGCTTGGGGAACTACATGGGATGCTGGCTATTGAACCTGGGTCAATCCCGTGCAAGGCAAATGCTCTACCCACTGTATTATTGCTCTGGCCCAAAAAACTATACATTTTAGACTACGTGTGTGTTTAATCAGAATCAGATTTTGTTATCTAGACAGTGGCTTCCATGACTTTTACTAGTGTGGAGACAATAAGGAGTCACGTGAATGCCAGTGAAATTTCCAAGTCGGGTAAACTTGCTTGAGAGGTATAAGATTAAAGCGAATGATATCAATCTTTAGTATTATTTGGTATCTGAGATTTTCGGCAACATCAAATCTTTGAGCACTTAATGAAAGTGTAAAGAGTGGATCATTTCAGGCAAGATGACTGAGAATCGCTAAAGGTGCTGAGGCTGATGAAAGTAAAGCCACAACAAAGTTTGCTTGAAAATTAGGAGGTTACTTAGAAGGTGTAGTTTAAACTATTTTCAAAATCTCTTCTATTAAATTTAGCAATGAAAGTTCATGAATATTAAGGTATTGATTATTAAACTTATTTTTTTATAGACAAAGCATGTAATGCTGTAAAAAATGTAGACATATTAGGTAAGTGACACATTATGTTGGTTGAGGGAAAAGAAGTAACTTTGTCTTAAAAAATGGAATTATTGTAAAATGGAAGGGGGAAAGGTGTAAGAAAGAATGATGATAATTTAAAATGAATTTATAACAGGTTTGAAGTTTCATTTTTAGGGAAAGAAGCTTGTATATGGTTAAGATGAAAGGAATCTAATGAATTGCTCTACAATTCTGCTGTGATACATAGCGTATTTGAACAAATTCCTACTTGTGACGTTATGTTGATTAAAAGGGCAAAAATAAAATTGTGGTTCATTTTTTCAGACTAAATAATTTAATTGGTCTGCTAGAAAATAAAGATATATCATTTAAATAACTATTACTTGTCAATTCTATCATCATGTCTTTAATTATGTAAACTTATTTTTAAGAGAGTTGAGTTTCCTTTGCAGTTTTGAAACTTTTGCTGCTTTCTTAAATGGTAATTGAGTATTTTGTCATATTAAAGTGTCAAATCTTTTTAATAACTTAAAAAAAGCTTGCAATGTTCTGGTTAGTTCTGGATAGTTTAGGAAATTACATATCTCAAAAATGAGCACATTTTCTTTCCAGTTTTCTTTTAATAAGATCTTTAAGACTTTTCCATTTATAGAATTATTTTACTGCTTTGAGTTAAAAGAAAACTGTGGAAAAGGGAAAGACTTTAATCAATAATCCAGAGGATGGTTTTAGCATGAAAAAAATGATAAAAGTCCAGAGTTGATGGAAAAACTGGGTACTCACATAAAAGTATCAGAAATCAAGATTTTCCACATGGGACTGAATGAACATTTTTGAGTACATGGAGAATGAATATAATTTTGACTTATAGAAATTCAGTAAATTGTGTCTTATTGTAAATAGAATAAAAATATTTCCTTATTTCCCTCCTTGGAATCTTTAAGATTTTTGAACAGATCAAAACAAATTTTGCATAAATATAGAAAAATATTTTCTCCTTGTAATCTATAACCTAGAACTGGCAATATTATTGACATTTTTCCATATTAACTACAAATAATTCAGCTTTTGAATTTTTATTAATTCCAGTAAAAGGAAATAATTTAATGCCTTTTAGAAAGGGCTTCTAGCTAGCAGGGTAATGAAATTACCCTTAAACAAGAGCCCCAGGACACTTTGGACAAACATTTCTGGTGATTCCTTATAGTTATTAATGTTTTTCTATAAATTCCTGGGCCTTTGCCATATTAGTTTAAGTCTCTGTTTCCCTATGACGCAGTTCCTAAAATCCAAAATAGGAGTCTCAGCAAGCACTCAGATGAACATGGAGCAGTTGACATGACATACCAGCTTCAACATAGGAGGATTTAAGGACCCACAATAACTCAGCTATTGTTGCTCAAGAGAGATGGCATAGGATAGTCTCTGACCCATGCAGTTTTAGAATGAGACCATATAGGATAGAGAACAATTATGCTATTTTTCTGAGTCCACCTCCATTTAAAAGATACTTTCTGTCCTCTGAAGATCTAAAACTGACAATTCTTCGAAATCATTAACTGCATTTTCAGTTTATTTCTATTGTCCTGTGTGTAGCGCACGCACGCCCAGATTTGGAGAGGAAGCAGTCAGAGTTAATTTAATGACCCAATACCTAAAAATGAAAGGGAAAACCGATAGAAGATGGGGGTGTTTTGAAGTCACCTCAGTTGCATTGAGTCGAATTCAAATTAGAAATCAGAAAATCTGACTGATTAGGAATGGTTGAAATTGTTGAGAACTTCCCCACCCTTATCTTTTTCTAAGGGATAATAGGAAAGAAACATAATTGAAAAAATCTTTATTTGCATTTACTCTGGAAGCATCCCTGGAGGGGTCAGTCCCTCATGAATTAATAGATCTTCAAGGTGGCCACCAGTTTATAATCCAACCTTCATAAATCTTTACTTCCCTGTACTTTTTCTCTATAAAGCTTCTTCTTATGTCCATGCACAGAAGATGCTTTATGGGAACATGAATTTTCCATCCTCACAGGTTGCTAGCCCTTAAATAAACCTTCTCATCTCCCATCAATGTTTGCCTTTTAAATATTGGCTTTCACGCAGCAAGCAACTGAATTTGCACAAATGAACAGTACAAATCGATTTCCTCTTTCTATTTATAAAGGTAACAGTTATTTAATTTGCTATTAGTATTGTTTGAAATCAAACCCTACAGGCACATTTGTGTGCGTGTGAGCACACACACTCAGACACACACAAATTTCTGGAGGATAATAAAGGTTAATAAAATATAGAAAAATATTAAAGACAAGTAGAGTAAAAATAACAGTTTCTTAAAAAATCATTATTTGGCAAAAGGCGATTGCTTCCAATGGCTTTATTTTTTTTTAGAGGAAAACAGAAACAAATAAAAGCAAAACCATACAAAAACAACACCACTTTCCCCTGAACATTCAACTGCTGAAGCTGAAATATCTCCTCTCAGTTTATAAGTCTAGCTGCTTGGGACATAAAATAACAACAACAAAAAACACTTCATGCTTAGCAGAATGCTAATATTTATGCTTCATTTATACAGTTACCATAGTACACCATCCCCAAAGTGCCAAACACACCCATTGTGGGTGTCTTTATACTACCTCTAAAATACCTAAAATAGGCTCTTTTCAGAACTAGGCCCTGGACCTAATAACTTTCTTGACACATAGTAAGTATCATAAGGGGTAATCTCAAACGTTTTATTTAGCACACACCTGGGATGCAGCCTACTTCAGACTTGCGAAATGGAAACTGTCTTTGATCAGCCATGACATGATTAACAGGAAGCCATCAAAGGATAAACACCTTTCTTTCCTAGTCCAAATAAAAATTTCTCCTCTTGTAGTTCACCCGCCTGTCAAATTTGTTGCAGGTGACAAGGGGAGTGCTCAAAGAGTTAAGAGCTTTGAGAGGGGAGCCTGCCACTCTCCTCTTTATCTTGCGCAGGCATCAGAGTAGGACCAGAGGGCTAATAATTAGATCAGATCAGCTGCCAGCACCAGTGTGGGGCAATCCATGGTTCTAGCCGGCTCTGGATGCTCAGGTACTCATTTTCTTGTCCTCCAGAAGTCAAGGTAAAAGCAATAGACATGAGACCCAATGGTTAAATTCAGAAGAAACTTTATTGAAAGAAAGATTTAAAAAAAGGGGGTGGGTTGGACAGGGAGAAAGAATGCAGGGAAGTTCCAGATTATGGGAGGGGTATCCTAAAGAAAGATTCCAGAAAAAGGCAGAAGGTTTTCTTCTTACAGAGCTTTTTAAAAGAATGCGCAGGAGGTGATCAAGCATATTTTATTTATGTTCCAAGTGTGTGGGGCATTAAAACTACGGAGATAATGATAAGATGGATATATACATCACTGTCACTGTCCTCCCATTGTTCATCGATTTGCTCAAGCGGGCCCAGTAACGTCTCAATCCTGAGACTTCTTATTACTGTGTTTGGCATTTTGAATACGCCACGTGTAGCTTGCCAGGCTTTGCGGTGAGGGCAAGATACTCTGGGTAGCTTGCCGGGCTCTCCGAGAGGGGCAGAGGAATCAAACTTGGATCGGCCATGTTGGCCGCATGCAAGGCAAATGGCATCAATTGATTTATTTTCCCTGCTTGTTGAAAGATTCTGTTTCTCAACTATCCGTCTTCTAACTCATGTTAAATTGATTTCATATAGCACACGGAAATTCTGGGGGCCATTGTATTTATACCATAAAGCAATTCAGATAACTACAAAATGATTGCATTTTTGTAAGTTCTGAATGATATAACACAGTACTTAATATGTTTAAAATAAGCAGAGAAATGAAGAGAATATAGACCATCTTTCATTAAGCAAGAAGTTGAGATGCATATTGACAGATATTAATGATGTACCTACCATAACTGTTGCAACCAAGTAAATTATTCAGTGGATTAGAATGCTTGCCTCCAAGAGCCTTATGTTGAGAACAAAGTCTGTTGCAATCAGCAAACATTGAGGAAATCATAACAGTTCTCTGATAATTTGGATTCCCAACTGAAAACTGTTCAGAAGGTGGCTGAAAATGGTAGACAGTTCAGGAAGTGTTGTGTGATTCTGAACTTAGTTGGGGTACTGTTCACCTACTGAGATATTTCCCACCCTCTACCCTGTCTCCATGAGTGAAAAGATTTTATTTTACCTTAGCTAAAAAAGTTTTGAAATACAGAAAATTTATTTTCATAATTAAAAGAAAGTTGTATTTTTCTAAACATTTATAGAAATAAATGGGTATAACAAAATCAATAAAAATAGTAGAACATTTAGAAAATATACTATTGATAGTTTTGGGTTTTAATTAACTTTTATCAAATGACCATTGCCATATTTGCATTTATAAATTCACCTGCAACTTGTCAACGTATTTTCCCATTCATGGTAAGTCCTATTTAATTATGTGCCATTACGTGATCCTACACTAGGTTTTTCTACAATTTAACTGCAAATTTGGAAAATCCCTTTCCATGTTCAAGTATCACGAATCACGAATCACGACCATCCTGTTATTCGTCGATTACCTCGAGCAGGCCCCAGTAACGGCTCCTTCATTCTAGCCCTGAGATTTTTAAGAAAGTGCTCTTTAGGAGAATGAGACCCATCATTGTTACTGGTATTTGGCATATTGGGTACGCCACAGGGAGTTTGCCAGACTCTTCCATGTCGGCAGGTTACATTCGGTAGCCTGCCAGTTTGTTCAAAGTAGGAATGAGATGATAAGATGGCATAATAAGATGTCACACGGCCGCGAATGCGGCCGCATGCTTGGGGAAGCTGGGTTTTATAGTCTCTGAGTCTTGGCCGTTGATGGGATTACACGGCACCAGGGGGTCAATTGGTGGGTGTGACCCCCGCCTACTGGAATTCGGAGGATCTGGGTGGAGGGTGCTCAGCCCCAATCCGAGTAGGCTTGGAGATCTCAGCCCCAGGACCCGCTTGTTCAAGTATCTAGTATCTAAATTTACACTTGCACTTTTATATTCACTTTAAATCATCACATCTGTACTAAATACATTTTGCCTTTATTGGTCCATTTTTGCTTTTCCCTAACGTTTATAGTTTCCTTAAAATTTATCATGCTAAATATCAGCAGCAATCTAAGTTCCCAATAACACCTTTCATTTAGAAAAGAGTTAATAAAATATAAAAATAAGAAAAATGGGAAATTATTGTCTGAATCCTTACAGCAATCACCCTAAGAGCTTTCCCAGAGGTGCATTTGGGGACTTGAGCACTCAATGGGTCGCTTCATAGGCTTCGTATGTTGAAGGCCAGGATTCAATTTCTGTCACCACACAGTCTCCGAAGGACAGACTGATCCCTGATTTTTGACCCCACACTAGACTCTGAGCACACCAAGTATGGCCTCAAATAGCAAACAAAACCAGAGTATGTTCTCAATACAATTAATATCCAATTCTTTCCAAATGTAAGATCCTAAAAAAAAAAATTCATAAATAAATTCATGAATCAGTTTTAAGTAAAAAAAAATAAGCAAACATTGCAATGTCATTTATAATTTCTTCTCTTTCTTTTTGAGGAATTCATATTTTATATAAATTTTATATTATGGTACATATAAATGAGGAAATTAAAAAATTTCTTTGATAATAGATAGGGATTTTGAGATTCAGCCTAATTCTTATATATATTTTTCCCTTACTTTCATTTTCTGGCTTTCCATTTCTCCTCTGAGTGCCTGAGAACAGATGACTGGTTAAAGAAACTTTAGTACATTTGCACAATGGAATACTATGTAGCTGTTAGAAAAGACAAAGTCACGAAATTTACATAGGAGTGGTACTGCATGGAAAGTATCATATTAAGTGAAAGAATTGACTCAGAAAGTAAGGGATAGACATAGAAAGATTGCATTCATCTGGGGAACATAAAGTAACAAAATAGGAGACTAACACCCAAGAATGGCCGAGATTAGTACCAGGAATTTTACTCCATTGCTTGGAGGCCAACCACACATACTAGGGGAAAGCGGAGCTCAGATAAAGAAGGGAACACCAAATAAAGGTGTTGGGAGGATCCTCCCAGGATGGGAGAAGCATGCAGAAAGTAGACTATAGACTAAACATGATTGTCACCCATTGCCTCTTTTGCAAACCATAACACTGAATAGGAGAGAGAGAACAAAAGGGAATGCCTCGCCACTGAGGCAGGGTGGGATGGGGGGATGGGGGGTGGGAGGGATACTGGGATCTGTGGTGGTGGGAAATGGGCACTGGTGGAGGGATGGGTATTTGATCATTGTATAATTGAAATCCAAGCACAAAAATGTGTAAGTCTGCAACTGTACCTCATGATGTCTCACTATTAAAAATTTTTTAATAAAAAATATCATTTTATAAAATGGTGTACACAAGGAGGTTTTACAGAAAGTTAATAGTCACACAATGTTTTTTTTATTTAAAGCCAAAATATTTATTTTCATGGACGCATATACATCTTTTAATAAAAAACCTGTTGTTTTTCTTTTCTTTTATATTTTTTATAAATTGTTTTTATAAACAGATATTTACCTGTTTTTCTTTAGCTCAAGATGATGCATGAACCTCAATTGTTGAAGTGTTTTACTTTATATTTGTTATGAATTTCACATATATACAAAATTAAATTTGTTTTATTATGTTTCATTTTATAGTTAGTAAAATATCAATTTAGTTTTTAGGACAAACATGAAATAAACAGGGAAATGAGGAGAAATATTTCTTCCTCTCTACAGTAATGTTTTCTAATGACTCTATAAAGCTTAAACAGAGAAAAATATTGAAAACAACTTCTCAAAAGTTTACACTCTCCCAAGTGGTCAAATAGCTAAAGCCTGGAAAAATTAATAATTAATTTTTTTTTAAAGAACTTATTTTCATTTTATTGTTCTACTACAAGAGTGCATGGCTTTGTAATAAACGTTTTGTTTGGGGGGTAAAGAAAAAAGTTCAAAATTCAATAGACTTTGGGGCCTCCTACAAAGGAAAAGACATGTGTTTGCTTCCGATGTTGTCTTTTAATGGGAGTATTTAGCAGGCATTTTGGAAACGCTTTATTGTTGCTGATGCTCTGCTTCTGCTTGTGCCTCCTCCTGGGCCTTCTCTTCTAAGTGCTGCTGATAAGAAAGTTGATAATCCAGATAGCTGAGGTTATTTTTTTGCTTCATCAAGAATTCTCTCAGGAAGTCGTTGACCCCAGCTTCACCGTTCCTTTCAGCCAGTGTGTTGAGGTCTTTGAGAAGCAAGTCTAGTTGTTTTTCAAGATCTAGAGCAGTCTTGATAGCTGCTTTGCCAGTTTCCCAGGTTTGTATATCGGGTCTCTTAATCACTGGAAGGGAGATTTTAGCTCCACTAGATTTCAGGAATCTTATGAACTGCCTTGCATGTTCCTTCTTCACTTTAACTTGGTCTTCAAAAAAATGGAATGAAATAAGGCACCTCTAGATCATCAGTGTAACCAAAGGCCATTGATAAATAGGCATCACTGATATTCAGCTGAAAAGATGTTATATGATTGAGAGCAAGCCTGGACTCTTCAGATAACGAGCTCCTTGAAGCCATGTCAGAATTAGGCAAAACAAGGCCAAGGTATTGCTCAAGATAGTTACTAAAAGCTATTGCTTAAAATTAGTCAAAATATATTTACATGCCCATGATAAAAATGAGTTTGTACTTCCCTATATTACACATAAATAAACAAACAAACAACAAACAGTGTCCTCCCATTGTTCATCGATTTGCTCTAGCGGTCCCATAAATCACTTAATCACTTAATCCCCGTTATTCATCGATTTATTCGAGCGGGTGCCAGTAACGTCTCCATTCATCCCGGTTGCGTGCTAGCGTAGCCCAATGGTATTTGTTCGTTTTAGGAACATGTAGAGCCTCAAACCGATCATTTAGGGTCTTGACGAAGAAGTCTGACCATCTTATAGGTGGGCGTCCACGTGATCTTTTGATGTCTCGTGGAATCCAATCAGTAATGGCTCTAGTCCAGCGGTTGTCTGTAAACCTCATTACATGTCCAGCCCATCTGATTTTTTGATGTCTTGGCAAATGAGACAGCGTCCCTGATTCTTGAGCGTTGACAAAGATCAGAACTCCGGATTCTATCTCTCATTTGAGTGAATCGTGATATTCCAAGCATAGTTCTTTCGATTCCTCTTTGAGAGACCCGAATAGTGTTCTCATCCTGTTTTCGTAGGGTCCAGGTCTCTGAGGCATATGTTAATGCAGGAAGAATAGTGGAATCAAAGAGATGTGCTTGTAGCTGGTCCCATAAATACCTTCTAAAAATGAATAAGACAATATTCATCAAGGTTCTAATGTTCCAATTAATATTCACTGATAGTATTATTTCATTTTCTAACGTTTATATGTTATTTAACCTCTTAAATTAATTTTAGTTATTTTTTATTTTTCTTCTTGTTGTAGTTAGAATTTATTAAGAAGCAAAAGAAAACTAAGGGCAAAAGAAAGGCAAAAATGCATTTCAAGTATAAGAGATGTGATTGCCAAGTGTGTGATTGTAGGGCATTATTCAGATGACATAAATCCAGATTAGCTTTTCGTTGCTTAAAGTATTAGACAAGGATAAGGATTAAAACAAGATTTGAATAAAGTTGATTACTCTAGAATAGTAAAAATGACATATTAATATTTGCTATAATCTGCTATACTTCCTTTATATATAAACTAAATTACATTTTTTATGGAGGAATACTGTTTTCTTTTTTTTTCTTAAGTAATGTTTGCATTTGTGTTCCAAAAACGTATGTATTTCTAATACACAATCACTGTGTTTTCTGATTAATTTAAATTTAGGACATAAAGCTTCAGATTTCAGATTTCTACTAAAGAATAACCTTAAAAGAAAAAAATTGTCAAACAGACAAATGAAGTAAAAATTTTGCCAAGAAATGCACAGGTATTATACTTACTGTATGTAGAAAAATTAACTACTGAGTCTTTAGCCTCTAGATCTTTACAATTTTTTTATCTTCTGTCAATCTTGCTAAAGAATGCACACTGACTTTATTATCTTAAGATAGCTCACATATTCATAGTTGACCTAATTTTATTTTGTATTGGAGGAATTTGTTAGATGACCATATTGAACTTATAGAATTCCTGGCTTTTATTGTATATTTTCACTAGTTTATTATCACTTTTGGTTTAATTTATTTTGTATTAGGATGTTTTATACTATCGATTAAATCCAAGGCCTTTAATATATGCATGTGTACTCTTTCTTGAGTTCTATTATTTTACTTATATCAATTTTTAATGAAAACTTGAATCTTCTAACAGAAAAAAATGAAGTGTAGCAAAGCAAATATAAATAACCCAACATATCAGAATATTTATAATATTTACTGTGTCTGGCATATCGAATATGTCACGGGGAGCTTGCCAGGCTCTGCCGTGCTGGCGAGATACTCTCGGTAACTTGCTGGGCTCTCCGAGAGGGGCGGAGGAATCAAACTCGGGTCGGCCATGTTGACTGCGTGCAAGGCAAACGCTCTACCGATGTGCTATGGCTCCAGAATATTTATAGTCACTTTATATTTGGACAATAAGGACCATTCTTCTATTCAACAAAGTAATAAAGGTACATCAACATTTTCTTACCATAGTCGTCTCTGATTTGATTCCATTAGCACTAAAAAGCATATTCTACTTTTTATTATCTGGTACATACTACATATCATATGAGGCATTTTTTAAATTATAGTGAAATTAATAATGGGCCTAGTTATCACTGAGACCTTAAAATGTATTAAGATACTGAGGCTTGCTCTACAAATCCATGTTCTTCCTTGAACATCTATGCGTTTGCTTATCTCCATATTATTTTCCATGTTTGTTTGTTTTTTCCCACTCTGGAGAAGCTCATGTTTCTCTTGAACTCATATTTCCTATCTTGCTCTCCCTTCATGTCTTTCTAAGAAAATTCCATTCAATTAAAAAAAAAAACTTCTTCACACACACACGCACACACACACACACACACACACACACACACAGAAACACACACATACTTCAATACCAATTCAATTTCAAAGTTAATTATGAGTCAGAGAGAGAGAGTACAGTGGACAAATCTCTTGCCTTGCATGCAGCAGACTTAATCCAGCCTCTGTCATTCCACATGTTGCCCCAAGTACTGCCAGGAGTAACCAGGAGTAATTACTGACTGGAGAGCCAGGAGTCACCTCTGAGCACTGCCAGATGTGGCCCAAATCGAAAAATAAATAAATAAATGAGTAAATAAATAAATAAAGTAATTCATAAACTATGGAGGAGGTAAATATAAAACCAAAAAAATCCTAATATTATGTTGTTATCCATCATTAAAATGAAAATGACTGGGGAAATCAGTTATTGTGGTAATTTGGACATATGTCTTGCAAATCTCTGACCCAGGTTCATTCTTTGCTTTATGTGTTACCTGGTGTATTTCTTTTTTTTTTAAATTTTTATTAGTGAGACCACCATGAGGTACAGTTGTAGACGTACAAATTTTTGTGCTTGGGTTTAAATTATACAATAATCAAATACCCATCCCTCCACCAGTGCCCATTCCCCACCACCACGGAGCCCCGTATCCCTCCAGCCCCCCATCCTCCCATCCCCCCCATCCCCCCCTGCCTCTGTGGCAGGGCATTCCCCTTTGTTCTCTCTCTCCTTTTGGGTGTTGTGGTTTGCAAAAGACGCATTGAGTGGCAATCATGTTTGGTCTATAGTCTACTTTCCTCATGCTTCTCCCATCCTGGGAGGATCCTCCCAACACCTTTTATTTGGTGCTCCCTTCTCTATCTGAGCTGCCTTTTCCCCTAACATGTGTGGCTGGCCTCCAAGCCATGTAGCAAAATTTCTGGTACTAATTTCGGCCATTCTTGGGTGTTAGTCTCCTATTTTGTTACTTTATGTTCCCCAGTTGAATGCAATCTTTCTATATCTATCCCTCTCTTTCTGACACATTTCGATTAGCATGATACTTTCCATGTAAGACCACATATATGTAAATTTCATGACTTCATCTTTTCTAACAGCTACATAGTACTCCATTGTGTAAATGTAGCAAAGTTTCTTTAACCAGTCATTTGTTCTCGGGCACTCAGGTTTTTTCCAGATTCTGCTATAATAACCACAATGAGATATCACTTCACACCACAGAGACTGGCCCACATCCACAAGAACAAAAAACCTGGTGCATTTCTGACTGCAGCACTGTAAGAACCTTTGCACTTGGATGCATATGAGCCCCTCTCCCGTGGCCTGGTGATTCCTGGAGTTCCACAGATTCCTGAACTACACTCCATTCTTGAACCCTTGCTTTGAAATCCAGTTTGATTAGTCAGAAATTAAGGATGTCTCACAGGCCCCTGCTGAGCACTGCTTGGGAAGCTCCCACACCAAAAAAAAAAAAAGAATAAATAAGAAAATAGGGCGTTCTTCACATGATATGATCGATATAGAACAGCAATAAACAGAACAAACAAGTTAAATGTCACTGCATTCAAGGAATTTTATGTCTCAGTTTTTAATTTATTTTAGATGAAATGATCACAAAATTAACCTTTACTGAAATTTATTTGAAATTAATCACTTGCTATATAAAAATCAAATGTCAAAATTAAAATTTTAAATAGAATCATGTTTCCCTGTTGATTTTTATCTCCTACTATATTTTTCTTATATCTCCTGATATTTAATTTTTAAATATTCAATTCCAAAGATTTTATTAAGTGCAAAAAGTAGCACTATTGCAGAGGTATTTTAAGATTCCATAAAACAAGATACTACATAAAATGCAAATCATATCCCAAGAGGCTCTTATGACTAATGCTATGATTAATTTCAACTAAGTTAAACATTTCACCTAAAATTAAAACACTAATTGTTTATTATTTATAAACTGAATTTCACTATAATTTTTTTTAGTTTAATCTTCATTGACTCTTCTAGATTATTATAAGTACTCAGGAAAATATTGTTTCACAACTAGTAAAATATTTAACCTTTTTGTCATCAACATTTCATTACAGTTGTTTCTTGCTCCTCCTTTCTTGGAACACATCCAAAGAACACATGCGGAAATAATCTTTTTGAAAAAAGACATCATTTCTTTTCATTTACAGTTATTCTACATTAGCTATTTTCCCATAAAATCTATTTGCACATAATATTCATCCTGCATCTTCCAGAGCTCAGTTTCTCCTGGAGTTTCTCCTCCCCTTTTCCTTTTTGTATAGCTCTGTGTTACTAGTTTTTATTTGAATTCACTAAACTAAATGATTTAACATGGTGAAATAGCTCAGTAACTAGTGAGTACATATCGTAAACGAATATGTACATAAATCACATTTTATCTTTAATTTTTAAAATATGTTTTTTAGGCATCTCAACATTTTAATGGTAAGTTAACATTTTCAAATATTTAAAGCATTTGAATGTATAGTGTTTCATAATTCATTTATTCAACTTTATAGACATTTAGGTAGAAGATAAAATTATAGGCAACAAGTGTAAATAAGAAATTTCTCATTCTGGATATATACTGAGGTACATACAAATCACTATACAGTTTAGTGTCCCAAAATAATAATCACCTATAGCAAAAAAATAGTGAAGTAATTATAATAATAATTTCAAACAAAATGAATTAAGCAAATAATTTCCCTCTCATAATTATTATAATAGCAGGTCATATTTTAAGTGTAAAGTCATGATTGTGGAGTTCTTTGTTGTTGGTTGTAACAGTTAATTGGAAAGAATTGATACCATAAATTGCATCGTTATTACCATTTTTTCTTATGATTCAATCATATTCCTCTTTAGGCACCCTGTGTTTAGTTTCAAAAGATGTAGCACTGTAACACTGTCTTAACGTTGTTCATAGATTTGCTCGAGCGAGCACCAGTAACATCTCCATTGTGAGACTTGTTTTTACTGTTTTTTGTATATCAGCTATGTCACGGGTAGCTTGCCAGGCTTTACCGTGCTGGTGGGATACTATCGGTAGCTTGCCCAGCTCTCCGAGAGGGGCGGAGGAATCAAACCCAGATTGGTTGCATGAAAGGCAAAGTCCCTACCCTCTATGCTATCACTCCAGCCCAAAAGATGTAACTACTCCAAATAATATTTTAATTATGGAAGTTATTATTAAATGTTTTCATATGTTCTACCTTTTAATTTTTAAAAATATAGTTTTTTTCAATATTACAGTCATTTAATCTAAGTGAGCTGATTGTTGCAAGAAAGTGTTAATATAATATTTCATACTGTTAAGGTATTTTTCTATTCAATTGCTAAGGTCTGAAATTGAATAACCTATAAACTATAAAAATATGGCTACTTTCAAACTTCTGAGAAACACAAATATTTATCAAGTGAAAATATGTGTGTTCATATATACATATATTTATCACAGAGTTAATAAAACTTGTATTTGAAGGATGTGACATCAACTATTATCCTAGATTTACCAAAAATCTAATTTTATTTTCTTTCTAGTTCCAACTTCCATCTAGGAAGTCTACTCTAGGTTTGATCCTTTCTTCTACTATGACATCAGTGTCTTTAATAGTATTTTTAAATACTTAAAGTAATTTCAGGGGCCAGAGTGAAAGGACAGTGGGCAGACCAATTGCCTTGCACACGGTTGACAGGGGTTCGGTCCCTGGCATCCCATATGGTTCCCTGAGCACCACCAGGAGTTGATTCCTGATTGTTCAGCTAAGAACAACCCTTCGGTCTCACCTGGTATGGCCCAAAAAGAAAAATAAAGTAATTTCAATCTCTTTTATTTAGCATTGATAAATATCATACCCTAAGTCAGTAAATATTAGTATTCATAAACTAACTCACATTAATATATGTGGCTTAATGTTTCCTATCATAAATCTGAGAAGTATGCTACATATTGAATAAGCTATATAAATTTTAATTTAATATATAATAATAAAACATTGCACTGCACTGTCCTCCATTTTTCATCGATTTGCTCCGGTGGGCACCAGTAACGTCTCTTCATTGTGGGACTTGTTGTTACTGTTTTGGGCATACTGAATATACCACGGGGAGCTTGCCAGTCTCTGCCATGTGGGCGAGATACTCTTGGTAGCTTGCCAGGCTCTCCAAGAGGGGTGGAGGAATCAAACCCAAGTCAGCCGTGTGCAAGGCAAATGCCCTACCCGCTGTGATATCACTCCAGCCCATATAGAATAATATATTTAAATAACATATGGTTAATATGTAAATATAAATAATAATAACCTAATAATATATATAACTTTAACTTAAATTTTATATAGTTTACAATTTTAGTTAAAATATAGATAACATTTTATGTGCTTTAGTTACAATTACTAATTAACAATGTTATGAGTCATCAGTGATTAAATATCTACATATAGTTATATATGGGTACAATTAGTGTTCTCTGAATTCTTTAAAATATCTACATTCTGTCACAATTTGTTTTTGTTTTTTTTTTGTGTGTGTGTGTGTGTGTGTGTGGTCAATTTGGAATAAACCTATGTTGCTCAAGGCTTATTCCTGGCAGGGTGCAGAGGGATAATACCGATAAAGTTCCAGGGACCAAAAGGAATGATGGGACTCAAACTCAGTTAGTTGCATGCTTACCCATTTTACTATTTCTCTGGACCCCTGGTAGATAATTTAAGATAATATTTAATTTCAAATTTAACTGTCTTGAAAATATCATGATAGAGGGAGGACTATAAAGCTAGTTCAAAGGGTTGCACTATATGCCAGGCACGAGCGAAACTCAAACTTTGATCCTGGTTTTGGGTTGGCACCCAAGATATGTGAAGGATCGCTTGGGTGGTAGCAGCAACATATTTCCATGCACAGCATTGAACTTACCCACACACAACCTGATAAAGGACCATCGGGAGTAACACTCAGTGCTCTGAACCCTGCTTGTGCTGTCCTTTCAGAATATATAAAGGGGGCCGGAGCAATAGCACAGTGGGTAGGGCATTTGCCTTGCACACGTCCGACCTGGGTTCGATCACCGGCATCCCATATGGTCCCCCAAGCACCGCCAGGAGTAATTCCTGAGTGCAGAACCAGGAATAACCCCTGAGCATTCTGGGTGTGACCCAAAAAGTAAAAAAAAAAAAGCATATATAAAGTATATGAGAGATACTATAATATTTAAGTAGTTTCATGGCATACTTCCAAACCTGGTTAAATCCTTGGTACCACTTAGTCACTGGGTGCAGTCCCTGGAAGCCACTAAACAATATGCAAACAGTTTGAAGGATTGCTGGCAGTGTAGAACTCAGACCTTTGAATTGAACCACTGTCATCATTGATTAAAATCATCAAACTGGCACTGGGACTTTCGGACTATAGCTTGGGAGATCTCTTTCTACCCTCACCCCAAATATGATGAACACATACACACATACATACACAACAGGAAGGAATATCAGGTAGGATATATAGTAGCAATATATTTGAAGATGGAAAGGGATCATTCTGGAAACTCAAAAATTATCCACAGTTGATTACAAAGTGTTCAAATATAGCTTAAATCATTTACTTTAAATAGATTATGTTAACCTGCTATTCAATGCATGATTTTACCTATTTGTCAAATTCCAATTTACTAACTCAAGTGTGAATTTCTTAGAACCAAAGCAGGTGTTTATTTTTAAGTGTCAGTAGCATTTTCAATAAAAATCTTTTTAGTGCACTGATTTGATCACAAATGATTTAAAGAAAAGTAGTGAATTCGCAAGCAACTGTTTTTTTTAATGTCACCATAGAAAAGATGGATCAACATGGAAATTAATTATGTTTAAAATCATATTAATGTAAGGCATCTCCTTAAACAGCAAAGTAGAAATTGCAAGTATATTTTTTAATAGAGGCTACATGTGAACTGGGGGAGGGTGGGCAGGGGTGGCCTATGGAGCTTACCCAGTGGTCTACAAATGCTTGGTGGGCTCTAATCATGGACCACAGCCAGCATAGCTCAAGAACTTCCACCACTACTTCTGGAATATCGAGGCCTGGAAATATTCACTCACCATGGGGTGCATGAGATCTAATTTGAGGTCTCTGCTACTTGAGCTAGCTGCATAAAATGCTTAGTAGTTCTATGATATTTAAATAAATATACCAAGTTGTTGTGGAAATTTTATTTATAATAATTACCTGATATGTGTATGGCTCAAAAGCTTTAAAAGTTTTCATTTTTGACAAGTTCATTGCTACTTTAATGACAGATTCATTAAACACAACATTCAAACTAATGAGTATACAAAGATAAAAAAAAAACTATTCTACTTATAGCTCTAATCAGAGTTGTGTCTAATACTGGGCTTAACTACTATACTGTTAACCTCCCAATGTATTCTCAGAAGGCCTGAATCCCCACTTCTGCCAAGTGATTCTCAACTAAATGGGAGTGAGATTCATTTCAGGGGAATACCTGGGCTTCCCAAGCAGTTTTGGGGGCCACTAAGTCATACTCATCAGGGTCCGTGGGCTTCCAGAGCAACACACAGCCATGTTCAGGGAACCTATTATTTCCTGGCCCCCAAAATAAATTGATTTTCAAGTGTTTAATAGTATTCTAAAATTTCAACATAAGTAAAATTTTAATTCTCATTGTATTTCTTCATTTGATGTTAAATTGCATAAAATTTGGGCAGTTCCAAATTTCTAAGTTTAATGATGAATTTAAGCTTGGAAAGATAATTTTATTGTTATTGAAATTATTTAAATAAAAAGAATGATTTGTAGAAAACAAAGTTCTGCTCTGAGAACCATGCATAATATGTGCAAAAGACTTTCCTTTCATTGCATTTTGCTCTCTTTGGAATACTATTTAAATCATGTAAAATCTTGGAGAGCACATTGGCAATGTAGGACTGCTAAACAAAATGGGTAATAAACCCAGTGGCATCTGACTGGCTATTTCTCTGTTTCAGTTTTTCATTGAAAAAAGTTAACTGAAAATGGAAATTTCAATGAAACTACAACTTTAAAAACTGGACTTCTATTTCTAGCTGTTACATAATGAAATATCTAATAGTCTATGCAGGAAGTAAACTTATGTTTACTGGTTTGTAGTATTCTAAGAATTATATGATTTACACATTCTGAAATTCTATTAAAGTAGAAAAAATCTTATTCGCTGAGTAAGACATTGCAATTATACCTATAATTTTTCTCAACACACACAGGCTATGCATACCTTTACCACTGATGACTTGAATGAAAAACAAAATTGTCAACAGTTGTATATAGACAATGTATATAGATGATGTCATGGTTTCAATGACTTCAGTGATTATTTTCATTAGGAGACAAATAAATTGCATATTTAACTGAACACTTGTATTGAACTGGTTTAGGACAGCTTAAATGTTGCTTGAACTACACAAATGTAATCATTTTACTCTGATTAATTCCACATTCAGTTTTCTGTCATATAGTTAAAAATATTTCCAGCAGCAATACAGAATTCAAATTATGTATATTAAGACTACATATCTATGAAAATAAAAAATAAAGTAAGTACTGATCAACAATATTTTAGTCTGAAAAAATAGGATGGTGACTATTAATCCATAAATAATTATTATTTTAAGGTAAAGGTAAAGGCCCTCCCGTTGTTCATCGATTTGCTCGAGCGGGCCCAGTAACGTCTCCATTGGAGACTTTGTTGTTACTGTGTCTGGTTAAACTTAATTTTAATTTTAAAATACAGGCATTGTTTTATTATTTTCTTCAAACATGAGTATTTATTTTGAACTGCAGTATCTGAGTAATTTTATAAACAACAAAAAAAATCAAATACTAATAATAGAATAATTGTCTGCTAATCCCTTCATCAACCACTAAGAGCAGACTCTGAAATTAATTGATAAACCTATATGGAGATGATTTATAAGTCTACCTATTTCAATAGCCTTCATTGTTTTCATGAACCTTCCTTACTTTTGTAAACATATTTTTAATGTGTGGATTTTTCAGAAATGTGACAGATTTTCCTGTCCCCGCACGTGGCTGTCCTCGCATCCTCCACCAAAATCCTCCAAATTCCAGTAGGCAGGGGTCACCCCCACCAACTGGACCCCTGGTGCCGTGTAATCCCATCAACAGCCAAGACTCAGAGACTATAAAACCCAGCTCCTGGAAGAGAACAGCGCAGAGTCTCCCAGCCCCGCGCCTGGCTGTCCAGGCCAGGGACCCTTGGAGGGGAGCGGGTTGAATTTCCCTTCCTGCCCCGACTAGGGCTCTGGCAGCCAAAGACCTCCAGAACCAGCCACCACCATGCTGAGACCACTTTCCACACGCATGAAGGTACCGGCAGAGGAACAAAGGCAGGTGGGTCCTGGGGCTGAGATCTCCAAACCTGCTTGCATCGGGGCTGAGCATCCTCCACCCAAATCCTCCATCCTCCAGGAGGCAGGGGTCACACACACCAACTGGCCCCCTGGCGCCGTGTAATCCCATCAACGGCCAAGACTCAGAGACTATAAAACCCAGCTCCCGGAAATGCATTGGTGGCCGTGTGACATCTTATTATCTCATTCCTACTTTGGACAAACTGGCAGGCTACCGAATGTAACCTGCCCACGCGGCAGAGTCTGGCAAACTCCCCATGGCGTACCCAATATGCCAAATACCAGTAACAATGATGGGTCTCATCTCCTACCCCTGAAATAGCCTTGAATATGGCAATTTTTAAAAAAAGCTCAGGACTAAGACTAAGGAGACGTTACTGGGGCCTGCTCGAGGCAATCAATGAACAACAGGATGGTCGTAATCGTGATCATGGTAGAGGAATACAATAAAATAACAATTGTTCTTTTAGAAAATATCGTATTGCTGCCACACCTTAGTTTATATAATAGAGAATATTTGCCATGCAATATTCCTAGGATACATACTGACTGCATGAATTTTCTTTCTTTAACTTAAAATGTATATTATATGCTGCTTTAAACAAAAAATAGTTTTCTTTTGAAATTATGCTTTTGAAATTTTTGACTTTGTATATGTATTTTAAGAGAGAATTTCTAAATTATCATAATAAGAACCTCCAAGTCACTACTCTCCCATAAAGCAGTAAGAGAACTGATTGTGTGAAATTACTCTTTTCTGAAAGTCTGGAAACTATCATATTATTTAAATCTACTTAATTTTGCAAAGGGCTGGAGCGATAGCACAGCGGGTAGGGCGTTCGCCTTACAAGCGGCCAACATGGCCGACCCGAGTTCGATTCCTCCGCCCCTCTCGGAGAGCCCGGCAAGCTACTGAGAGTATTGGATATGCCAGACACAGTAACAACAAAGTCTCCAATGGAGACGTTACTGGGCCCGCTCGAGAAAATCGACGATCAACGGGAGGGCACTTAGAAATTTTGCAAAATAGATAATAAAAGTAATCTAAGTGATAATGCTAAACTTTATGATATTTTATTTTTTTGTCAAACTCCATTTCAAAATTAATTGCATGATATAATAAAAATGGCAATGGTTATCAATGGAAGAGTTTTGAATGTGTTTGTAGTGCTCTCTGAATTATCTGAGGAATGGCCACTATATTGTCCTGCAATTGTTTTGAATAGTCCCACTAACAAAGCTTGATCTTTATTTATTCTGACTTAGAATTTTCTCAGTAGGTAAAATCCCGTCTGGTTTGACTACTTTTTCTAAACAACTGGCAGTTTGTGTTAAATTTTGTGGCTGTCTCTGGTTTCATCAGCAATTGTGGTACCCAGGAGGCTAGTCAAAAACTACATAAAATGAAGAAGAAAGAAAACATGGAAAATGTAGCTACACATTTCTTTTTTGGAGTTTTGTCATAGTAAACGTGACTGAGGGAAAACAAAGGGCATTTATTTGTGCCATTTTTCATGCAGGCCATGAAAGTTTGGAGAAAGCTCTATTCCCTCATGGCTGATTTGAAATTTTGTATGACCTATAAACGAGGAGTAAGAAAGAGTTAAAAAGTGCTGGGACATTAACACATGATCCCCAATACACCAGGATCTTCTTTCAGGCAAATGAAGAGAAACTTACTGACTGAGGTATTCAAGGGAATTTCTAAATAAGCATTTGTTGAAGATACTTTATTACCATCCAGGGCCAAGAATACTAATTTCGCAGAACTGATCCTGGAAAGTCACTAATATAAAAATAATTTAAGTTAAAAAAATGGTCATCAGCAACAATAAATCTAAGAGAAATAAAAACAACAGCAGGAAAATAAGCACTAAGGGAGGTCTGATCTCCAAAGAGGATTAATTCTAGTCTTAAAATAGAAACAAAAATTTGTTACTAATTAAAACAGTATAGCTTTCATGGAAGTATTCCAGGAACTCCCAAAACTACTAATACTAACTTTAGAAGAAATATAATATTTGGAAAGTCTTATAACGGGTGAAGAGAATGCATTCCTAATTTTGAAATATTTTTATTTTTTTAGACAAAGACCCAAAATAAATACTGCTTAATTCTAAAAGATAATGTTAAAAGTAGTGTCAAAATGTAAGTCCTTACACACACACACACACACACACACACACACACACACACACAAATTAGGAAAGAATAGTTTTTGAACTCATCCTGTGTTCTCAGCAATATCTCCATATGTTCTGAGACAAACTAGACAGATATCAAAAAGAAATATTTAAAGAAAACTTCAATTAAAATTGATGGGAAAATATCTATACAACTGATAGCATAATAAATTCATAAATATTTACAAATATTGGGCAGGAGTGATAGCACAGCGGAAGAGCACTTGCCTTGCCTGTAGCCAGCCCAGCCAAGCCAGGTTCAATTCCTCTGCCCCTCTCGGAGAGCCTGGCAAGCTACCGAGAATTCAATATGCCAAGCACAGTAACAAGCAGTCTCACAATGGAGACGTTACTGGGCCCTAATCGAGCAAATCGATGAAGAATGGGAGGAAAGATTTACAAATATTATATACATTGACATTTTCATATGCATCTCACTAAAACATTAGTTAAGTATAAGGAAATAAATAAAAACAATATAACATACTAGAATAAAACAACCACACAATTACTTCAGACATTTTGATAGGTTATAAATACAAAACAATAAACACTACAGCAGTAGGGCGTTTGCCTTGCACGCAGCCAATATGGCCGACCCGAGTTCAAATCCTCCACCGCTCTCGGAGAGCCCAGCAAGCTACCAAGAGTATCTAGCCCGCACGGCAGAGCCTGGCAAGCTACCCGTGACATATTCAATATACCAAACACAGTAACAACAAGTTACTGGGCCCGCTCGAGCAAATAGATGAACAACGAGAGGACCGTGACCGTGACCGTGAATTATTAAATGAGAGACCTAGAACAAGAAAATTTATAGAAAAAATATGTATCAAAAGAGCTTGGGAATCTACTGAGGGATGGCTAGAGAGTTAATGTAAGTTGGGTACATTTTAGTTTGGGATAGTAAAAGCTTGACAAAAATGAATGACAACTATACAAAATGTATATAGACCCAAGGTCACTGATCTTAAATCTTAAAATGTCAAAAGTGGAACATACATGTTTTCTATGTTTTACCACAATTAAACCTGTATTAAAAACCAAAATGCCGGGGATTGGAGTGGTAGCACAGCAGGTAGGGCATTTGCCTTGCATGCGGCCGACCCCGGTTCGATTCCCAGCATCCCATATGGTCCCCGGAGCACCTCCAGAATTACTCAGTGTAGTACCCAGAGTAACCTCTGCACATGGGTGGGTGTTACCAAAAAGAAAAAAAAAGATGCAAAAATAAAATAAAATCTCAAATTAAAAATTTGAAATAAGTTTGGTTTGAAGAAATTGGGGACCAGAGATATAACATAAGAGTTAAGCTATTTCTCTTGCATTTTACTGAGACTGGCACTTCCTCTGATGCTATTAAGTTTTACATTCAGAATTTTGCCATAAGCACAGAGTAAAAGCTGAGTATCAACTGAAGTGATGCTGAGCATGAAGCCAAGGGTGAGCCCTGAAGATATCTGCATATTGCCCAACACCAACTCCCACAAAGAAGTAATTGTAGAATATAACCATTAACTAATATAAAGTTGAATTTTCTTGTGGGCTAATCAAGTGGCAACCTACTCTTAAAGGGTCTTAATAGTTAAATTTCAGTTTGATCTCCATAACGCTCCAAGCTGTATCAATACAATAACCAATAGAAAAATATTTTAAATGTGCATGCAGCACACATAGTAATGACTCTGAATACTTAATAAGAATGTATCTAGTTGTGTAGAGTTAAAGAAAAAACTAGTATTATTTTAGCGCTCAGATTAAGATAAAACATACATTTCTTTAAATTGTGTGTGCTAATTATGTGCCTGGTACTATTATAACAGGTTTACATTCATTATCACATTTGGAAGTCATAATACTACAAGTTACCTTAGTATATATTTTACTTCTGGAAGAAGGAAAAGAAGAAAGGAAGGGTGGGGAAGGTAACTGAATTAGACTAGGTGAAACTGATATAAGATTTTCAGGCCCCAAACCTGGAATTCTAGAAATTTGAGAAATTTGGCTCGGGTTCTTCAGTTATGTTTACAGTGGTTTTTGTTCTTTTCCACAAAACAGGTTGGTATCAATACTTCTGCCACAGGCAAGGCTGGCATCAGTTTTCTGATCATAAAATGAGAAGGAAAGATTCGTCTGCTTGGAGGTGTTTTTTTTTTTGTTTTTTGTTTTTTTTAAGAAGTACCAAGATCAACTACCTTACTCTGTCACGTCTAGCGATTTTCTCATCCTGATTTCATTCCTGGCCTGGGGTATAAAGGACTCACTATACTCAATTAATTACTAGTAATCTAAACAAAATTATCTGTAAGTCAATAAAACTAGACTCTTGGGGGTGAGAATGAGCAAATCCCCCTGCTTTGCCTTTCTCTTTGAAGACAATAAATGAGGTGTGGGTTGGAAACTGGTGAGTGGCTGATGTGAGCATTCTAGGCGGCTGAACTATCGTCCTTGCCTCATTTCCACCAAGTATTTCTTTACAATAAAAGTCCAGCTGTCTCCTTCCACTGATGAACAAACACCTCCTCCCAGATGGTACACTTTGAAATGAGACCGAACCTAAAGCCTTGCGAGAATGAATTACACACCCCTAGGAAAACAGACTCTCCAAACAAATCTCATTCTGTCTCCTTCTTAGCTGCATGTGTCACGTTCCTCACTTCACTCCTGTCTCTTTGAATTCATTGCTGTCCTTTGAACGGATGCACCAAGGCCCCACACGGAGACGTCTTAGCAATTATTTCTTTGGGAGGCTTCTCCCTAGATATATCTCCATTGATTGGCTCATTTATTTTCCTTCCCATATCCCCGATGCTAGAAAAGATCTCACTGTGATAAGATAGTGCATCCAGTAAATCCAGTAATTGATCTTTATATAATGCTTCTAAGATCCAAAATATTTAAAAATATTCTAAAATTAGGAGAAAAAAATGATGCTAGGAAATGATGGAACTAAATGTTCAAACCACAGAATCAAAAACACTGAACTCAAAAAAGCCACCATTGTTAATAATCAAATGTAAAAAGATGTGTGTCGAGATGGTAGACTGGGGTAACGGTGTATGTCAAAAACTCAACACTCATAATGCTTTAATAAGATAAAATTTTGAAAACTGTCCGTTTAAGTTACATTAAGAGAAAAGACTTGAACTTTTATGCAAAGTAAAATGTTTGAAATGGTAATATCTGTGTCTATATTGCTATGAGGTATATTCACATATATACATATGCAAATATTTCTGTGGGGGCCATTGTGTGTGTGCGTGCATGCACACACGCTTGCACACTTCTCTATCTAAGGAAGGATGGGATCCTGAAGAAAACTATAAGTAGAACATCTCTAATATGTCCCTAAAGTGGCCAGGCAGTAGGGTTCCCATCTTACTCATCACAAGCTTGTAAAAAATTAACCAACGGTCTTTGTACTCCCTATTCTTATGTGTCCTTAGGTTCTGTGGCACAATCTCTACTACCTCTAGGATACAGAATTTATGGAGTAATAAATCTTTTACGTGAGTTTTGTCCAGTACCTATGAAAATGACTGTCACACAGTAATAGTGAAAGAGATTTATCAATTAATTACTGGGTATTTTAACTTTCTTACACCTATCCATATGACCCATGGTAGATGCATCCGTTTTTCCTTTTTGATTCTTATAGAACTTTGTGAGTTATTATTCCTATTTGGTACTGGTAACTTTTGTATAATGTGGTATCATGCCAGTTCTTTATAACATAGGGGTTTTTGCAGAGGCAGTAAGATGGTTCTTAAATATCTATTTTCTTTGACTTCAGAGAATGTCACAGGAATTATGTAGTCTTCTTAATTTAGGACTGCTATTTACAAGTATTTACTGCTTTGCTTTTGCAAATCTACTTATTTTGGGAGGAGTTTTGGGTATTTTAAAACTATGCATCATAATAAAACTAAATTAAAGCTTGTATCAGGCCATTCCACTTTTATGTTATGTAAGCTCTGTGTCACTACTGAAAATAGACCAACTCTACTGTGGGTTACATATCAGAATCTTCCACATTGAAGTTATTTTTCTTATCTTTTCTTTTTACTATTCATTTGTTTTTCTAGATATATAAAAAGCAAACTCCAAGTAGATTTTAAATATTTGCTGAATATGGAATTTTTTAATAGCAGAAAATGTGGAAAATGTGGCTTAAAATTTGAGGAACAGGTTGGAGAAACTAGTCCTTTTCACATTTGATATCTACTTTTGTAGCTGAATCAACTCCAGCTGCTGTCACTTCACTGAATAAGAATTTTGGTTTTGGAAGGGGATGAGGTTCCACCATCCCCCCTCTGTGCTTAGAGACAGGTATCATTCCTGCCTCTGTACTCAGGATCACTCCTGGGGCGGTCCAGGACCAATAGGGAGAGAGTCCAAATCAACTACATGCAAGCAATATGCACTGCCAGCTGCACTATCACTTTGGACCCCTGATTAAAAAATCTTCTGAGGTACTTTTCTTTCATGCCCCATGAATCATCACATCTAATATCTGTGATGTTACACATAAAAGCTGAGGCATCTAATAATATTAGACCAGTGACACTCTCCAAGGCGGGTTCTAATTTAAAATTCTTCCCTTATTCTTTCTCTATTGGTGTATTCTATATCATTTTACCACTTAACCCAATGAAATGCTAGTCTATTTTAAATAGTCAAATGTCTGTTAGGGCTTAAGGATTTCATGTTTTTTGCTTCAGTATCTTAAATTCATTCATTTACATACTATATTTTGAATAAAATTAGCTTGCATACTGTAGGAGAAAAATTCTCTTGGAAACACAATCTTTATTCAAATATAGAACTTCATTTTAAAACTATGAAAAATTTTGCTTCTATTCATAAATATCATATAAATATATTCCTAAGCTCTGTCTTAACAATCCAATTTAACTTTAGAAGTAGATTAGTTTGTACATACATATTTATTTTCATTGCTAGAACATAAGTTATTTCTATGTATTTCAATAGAAGCAAAAATACCTTTACATGGACCTGGTAAAATTAGTTTAAGAATATAATGACTTAGATATAATATATAATTCTTGTTTCTGAGATACTCTGAGGAATATTTGTTAAATAAAATGAGCAAGATTTATGATCTGATTTCCCTTTACAAATACAATATTTTCTATGAGATTTAATAAAGAAAATATGACTGAGTTACATAAATATTGGATTTAATAATTAAATTTAAAGCCTATTCCAATACTGCACTTATGAGTTTTATTCTTGTTCGTATAAAATTTGTTTGAATTCTAGACATTACAATAATATAAAATAACAGGGATTCTTCAAAAATTTTGAAAGCCAACTCTTTCAAGTTAATTTTGCTTGTGCTTAATTTTACTTTGTAAATACTATTTTCAATCATTGTAGTTAATAGTCATTTTAAATCTACATTCATAATTAAGCTAATATTTTAACACCATTACCTACTGCAGAAAATAAGACAAATTCTTTTCTAAATCTTGGTTTTCCCCAGGATATATTTTAAAATTTAGACAAAAATAACCTACAATAGCTGCTAATATGTACACTGGACTATTCTGAAGTTAATACATAGAGACATTGTGTCACCTGAATTTTCTAACTTTACAAATTCCTGTGTCTTAGCTTCAGTGCCAGGGTTCTGACCCTATCCACTTTAATTTTTCCCTTATGAATTTATATCCTTTCTATATACACTTTCCACTGAGTGAGAAAAGTGAACTCCCAATGCTCTAGAAAACTGTATTTTTCATGACTTCGGATGATATATTCAATTTAATTATGGTACTTTGACGTCTTATAAAAAATTTGACTTTATCAAGATCCAATCATAATAAAAATCAGAATTCAGAACGAGTGATACTCTTTATTTTATTTGTGGGTTACACCTGGTGATTCTCAGGATTTATTATGGATTTTGTGCTCAGGGTTCATTCCTGGTGGTGTTCAGAGGAACTTAACTCTGGCACCAGAATCAATTATGAAAGGATATGGAGAAATGAGGAAAAAATAAAATAGATTAGAACAATTCTAGGTACACTTACAGTGTAGGTGTTGGGGAAACTCTGGTGATGGTGGAAGTTTTAATTGTAAATATTAGTACCATAAACATACACTTTGATAACTTCCTAAACTATAACAATTTTTAAAAATGAGTCAGGATCAAGGGGCTGATATCAAGGATATATAAAGTCCTGGTTGAACTCGACAAGAAGAAAACATCCAATCCCATCAAAAAATGGGGCAATGAAATGAACAGAAACTTTCTCAAAGAAGAAATCCGAATGGCAACAAAACACATGAGAAAATGTTCTACATCATTAATCATCAGGGAGATGCAGATCAAAACCACAATGAGATACCATCTCACACCTCAGAGACTGGCCCACATCCAAAAGAACAAAAGCAACCGATGCTGGTGCGGATGTGGCAAGAAAGGAATGCTCCTTCACTGTTGGTGGGAATGTCGACCGGTTCATTCCTTTTGGAAAACAGTATGGACAATTCTCAAAAAATTAGAAATTGAGATCCCATTTGATCCAACAATACCACTCCTGGGAATATATCCCAGAGAGGCAAAAATGTATAGCCGAAGTGACATCTGCACTTGTTTGTTCATTGCAGCACTCTTTACAATAGCCAGAATTTGGAAAAAACCTGAGTGCCCACGAACAGATGACTGGTTAAAGAAACTTTGGTACATCTACACAATGGAGTACTATGTAGCTGTTAGGAAAGATAAAGTCATGAAATTTACATACAAGTGGTACAACATGGAAAGTATCATGCTAAGCGAAATGAGTCAGAAAGAGAGGGATAGACATAGAAAGATTGCATTCATCTGGGGGATATAATGTAACAAAATATGAGATTAATACCCAAGAATAGCCGAGATCAGTACCAGGAGGATTGCTCCATAGCTTAGAGGCAGCCGGGCATTCTAGGGGAAAGGGCAGCTCAGATAGAGAAGGGAGCACCAAATAAAGGGTGTTTGGAGGATCCCCCCAGGAGGGGAGATGCATGTTGAAAGTAGACTATGGACTGAACATGATTGCCACTCAATGCCTCTTTTTCAGACCACAACACCCAAAAGGAGAGAGAACAGAGGGGAATGCCCTGCCACAGAGGCAGGGTGGGATGGGGGCGTATGGGTGTGGGAGGGATACTGGAATCCATGGTGGTGGAAAATGGACACTGCTGCAGGGATGGGTATTTGATCATTGTATAATAGAAACCTAAGCAAAAAAATTGTAAATATACAACTGTATCTCATGGTGTTTCACTAATAATTTTTTTTTTAAAAAATGAGTCAGGATGTGTCCTTTCCATTTAAAATAACATATAATGAGAAAGAAAAGTAAATTAGTTATGAAACTCCTAAAATTCTTCTTAAAATTCTTAAAAAATCTTCAGTTTTCGAGCTTTTGAATCTACTGTCACTGTCACTGTCTTCCTGTTGTTCATTGATTTGCATGAGCTGGCCCAGGCCCAGTAACACTGTAAGACTTGTTGCTACTATGTTTGGCATATCGAATATGCCATAGGGAGCTTGCCAGGCTCTGCCATGAGGACGAGATACTCTCGGTAGCTTGCTGGGCTCTCCGAGCTCAGGTCGGCCTGGTTGGCCACATGCAAGACAAACGCCACTGTGCTATTGTTCCAGCCCTTAGAATCTACATTAAATTTAAACTCATATATATTGTTATAGGTTTATTCTAAGCACATAATTTTTTTCATATTCTAATTAATATCATATTTTTTAATACTAGCGGGCTGGAGCGATAGGTATGAAGATAGTCGGCAACTACACTACCTCCACATCACTATGACTTTGTTCTAATTGCACTGAATATTATCCAAGCAGCACAACTGCTGGCCAACTTTGACTGTGAGTGTGGGAAGGTCGAACTGCAGCTGAATCTCACCAAGACAATGTTCATGAAAAATGAACTAGTCCTTGAAGTTTCATCTGCTCTAACAGAACAAACATCTCTGAATGCAGCAGTTATGTGTACCTAGGTCAAGAACACAACATGAGGAATGACTCGGTACCAGAATAGCACAGGAGGAAGAGAGCGGCCTGGAGCGCCTTCAAGCGCATCAAAGAAGTTGTAAAGAGGACGAAGAACCTCTGACTCCCGGCACAACTTTTCGACTCCACCATTCTTCCTGCACATGCACTTCAGAGACCTGGGCCCTACAAAAATAGAATGAGAACGCTATTCGGGTCTCCCAAACAGAAATCAAAAGAGCTATGCTTGGAATATCCCATTTCACTCAAGTGAGAGAAGGAATCCGGAGTTCCAACCTCTGTCGATGATTGAGAATCAGGGATGCTGTCGAGTTTGCCAAGGCATTGTAAGTCAGATGGGCTGAACACGTAATGTGATTTGGAGATAACCGCTGAACTAGAGCTGTTACCAACTGGATCTCATGGGACATGAAAAGGACGTGTGTCCGCCCACCTATGAGATGGTGGGACTTCTTCTCCTGAACAAATAGTTTGAAGGTCTCCCTGGAGTGAGCAGCTGCCAATGATCTGCACTAGCACGTGACAGGTACGAATGGAGACTTTACTGGCGCCTGCTCAAGCAAATCGACGATCAAAGGGATGACAAGAAATACAAGTGACAAGCAATGGGTGACTGTGAAAATTTTCTCATGCCCATTTTGTGTAATCTTAATCACTGCCTCCTGAATACTCAAAAAATGGAATTCACACTAAAGTGTAGTTTCCAGAAGCTAGTCTATGTTTAGATCCAAAGTCTCTCTCACACACACACAAACACACACAGACATGCACACTCACACACACGCAACCACAGACATACCACAGGAGTTCTTTTCTTCCACAAAATACCTGTGAAAGCATAAGAGGAAATAATCTGGTTCATCCAATCAGAGAATCACTGAAGCAATCTGAATTTAATGGGACAAAATGCTGGAGACAGTGGCATCGTAGGAGGATGTGTTTGACATTTTGAAGTTAGTTTTTCCCATAGGGGATTTGCTGACTCTTTAAACAGTTTAGAGTCTGAAAATCCAGACAAAAGTATTTGACAGAAAATGGCTAAAAATCTCAGAGAAACTAGCAATTTAGTGCATCTGTGTGTTAAATCCCACAAGGACCTATATCTCATTTTCAATATTTTCAAATTTGTGCATGATTTTAATTTTCCTTTAAACTCACCTAATTGTACTTTAATAATAGGAAAGCTATGATTTCAAATGCATGTGGAATGATGAACTATTCATTAACAATACTTATCATAAATGTTCTAATATCCCAAGTGATTACCTTTTAACTGTGCCCAGTGCATTGCCAGTTTGACTGGTTTCCAAGTTCCCATGGGGTCTTAAGTTGTTACATAAGTTCAGATATGATATATTTTGACAAAAATACAATAATAATGCTATCTGAAAATCTTTGTAAACCTAATCTTAGGTTTATTGGGTTATGGTATTAACAGTGCTCCTGAGCACTCACGTTCTTCTGTGTTTATCTCTAAGCTCTTCTCTGTAGTTTTCTTCCCCTAAAATTACCACTATCCCCAAATCAGACCCTGTAACTTGTAAGGTCAGATTCTTCTAAGGACTATGAATTTTGTACTCGTAAGTGAAATACTGCTTTTCTTTTTTCTCTTATGTCCTTTGCATAGATTATTTTAAAGCATGTCTTTTTTGTATAGATACAGGAAGACAATTAATGCTATGCTTTTGTAAATTGGGAGTTAATTGACTCTGAATAGCATTTACTCCTGGGCATCTATCATATTTACTTGACCTAAGTCTCAGATGCCCTTGGTTCCTGGAACCCCCAAAGCAGGGTCCCACTAAGTAAATAATGATTGGAGGGATCGCTAAGGATGAGAGATGTGAGCTGAAAGTGATTTAGGTAGGTAAACAGGAAAAGGCCCTTAGCAATGAAACTTAGGTCAACAAAATTTCTGGGAAGGAAAGTTCTAAGGCTTATGTACCCAGTGGATACAGAAAACAAAGGCCTGGGGGAGATTGGACCCCTCACATGAAGGAAATGCCTCAAAATCCCTAGGACCTCTCCCTTAATCCGATTAATTTTAGTGATTCAGCCCAGAGAAGACTCCAGAACGTTCTGAATCAAGAAAACATGAGAAGAGTCTATAAAAGCCAGTCCAAAAGCCCATTCAAGGCTCCCTCTGCCCTTGGAGAACCTCGCATTCTCTCTTGAGTGTGTTATTCTCTCTCTCTCACTCTCCCTCCATCCACACCTTCAAACCCTCCAAATAAAATCTGGGTTGGAGCCATAGCACAGAGGATAGGGTGTTTGCCTTACATGTGGCCGACCTGGGTGCGATTCCGCTGCTCCTCTCAGAGATCCCCGCAACTACGAGAGTATCCCACCTGCGAGGTAGAGCCCGGTAAGCTATTCGATATGCTAAAAAAGTAAATAAATAAATAAATAAATAAAGTAACAACAAGTCTCACAATGGAGACGTTAGTGGTGTCTGCTCGAGCAAATTGATGAACAATGGGATGACAGTGCTTCAGTGCTACATCTAAAATCTTCGTAACCAAACTTTTATTAACTAAATTTATTATCATTATTACTGGTATGGTATTGCTTAATCATTAACAAAGGGGATACATCTTCCAAGTACATCTCAAGAGAGATGAAAAATACATCATCATCAACTTAAAGGAGTAATATTCAAGTTATAATTAGAATTTAAGTTTAAATTAGTTAAAATGTTAGATGACAATGAATTGCTGCTAGACTGCCTTTTATGATTAATTTCTAACCAGGGAGAGAGCTCAAAAGCCTGGAGTGCATGCTTTGCATGCAGAAGCCTGTGTTTAATACCCAGCACTGAATGAATCCTTGAACACTACTTGAGTTACTCCAAGCCCTAAGAAGGAGATAACCATTAAGCAGCTCCACTGAAGGAAAAGAAAAATAATAGCACTTATCACACTCCTGAAGAGAATCTCGGAGCAGAGAGAAGTCAATAGAGAAATTGAAGGCTGATTGGAGCTATGGTTACAACAGAAACAAAACCCAAAGCGTTCATCTCTCCTTTGCATGTGGCATGTGTGTACCACTTTCCCTGGATTGAGAAGGGGACATTTAGTGAGAGACCGGACCAGGTCAGACTGCGCATGTCAAGCACGGATGCTTCTCTACAGACTAGGAACTGGTAGACAGAATACAGACAAATGTTGTCACCTTGATAGATTCTGGATCTGTTAAGTGAAATTTAGGAGGATTAGGAACAAAGGGTTGGAATCTAACTGAGCTCAATCATCTGGTATGCATGAGACCACAATCTGAGTTGGTCACAAGCATTTTCAACACCAGGAAATGGCACAGACCAATGTCTCCAGGGTTACAGATGACTCAAATTTATGAAAGCAAATTTCTGTCATTTGATCTGAACCTGAGTGGAATCTGCCAAGAGGGGTCCTACACTGCCATCCAGTACTGTCCAAAATTAGAGTCATAGTCACATCAACTGGACACAATAAATGAAGGAGTTTATCTACACTAATTGAAAGAGATGGAAGGCAGGGAAGGGATATAAGCACAAAAATTCTTCTGAACCTCCCAAGGGAATAATTAAAGATGGCAGTTTTAGGACTCTTTACTGAACTGGGGGTGGGGGACAGGAAACAGGGGAGCTCCAATAGTAAGCGGAGAGTATAAGAAAACCTCACTTAAAAAACCTCATTCAGAAAACCTCACTAGAAACTGAATAACTTGGTTAACTAAGTTGAATAACTTGGTTAACTAACTTGAATAACTGAATAACTTGGTGAACTGAATAACATGGTGAAGGCAAAACCAAGTCTCTAATCAGGAGAAAAATGGAAGATGAGGAATGAATCACTTGGCCTAAGGTTAAGATAGATGAAATTTTTTAAAAAATAATTTTATAAATAAAGCCAGGAAACTGAAGAAAACATTACTACAGTACAGATTAAAAAAAAAAAACACCAAATATTCTCACAATAGTTGTTATGAAAGGAGAAGATGGAAAGTATTGTGCAAAATTTTTCCTCAGAGAAATTATAGTTTTCCTTGGAGAAATTATGTATGAGGATCAAATCAAATCATACACCTACATCTAAGGACTCAATGAGTTCCAAACAAAATAAACAAAAACATAATAGCAAGGCACAACTGTAATTTAAATGATTAAGTCCAAAGAAAAGTCTGGAATCCTAAAAACAATGAGAGCAAAACAAAAACTTACCTGTGAGAGAATTCCCAGAAGACTCTGATCATGGTATTCAAATGAATATTGAAGAAGAAAATGGTGTGGTATAGTTATGTTTAATATGATATAGTGTTTTTAGTAAAATAGGCATCCAAAAAATTATTTATCTGTTTTAGCTTATGGTCAAATTGAAAAAAAAAAGTAGTAAGGCTTGGCAGACCAGTGATAGCTATCAAAATGTGTGGTCACTAAACCAGCACCAAAAGATGTACTTAAATGGACTTCTATAAGAGACAACAAAAAGTTTCTACTTAGAAATAGTAAGATACAAAAATAAAGCAGGAAGAGAAGAGTAGTAACAGGGCATAATATAACGAAATTGAGGCTGGCATGCTTTGAACTCAGAGGATTTAATCCTGGATCTTCAGAAGAAAACTACATGGTATTCCCAATATAAATATACTAAAAATATACAAGCAAAAAAAAAAAAGAACAAAAGAAAATGAAACTTGAGCATCGCATAAAAGGTAAATATTAAAGTACAGGGAAAGAAAATGAAAGATGACAGGAGAGCAGAAATGTATCTTTAAAACCACCAATAGTGTATAAAATAGACGGTAGTAAATAGATAGTAAATACATAGTAAAATAGACAGTAAAATAGATAGGTAGTAAATAGATAGTAAATAGGTAGTAAAATAGATGGTAGTAAATACTTTACCTCAAATATTTGACTTACTATCAGTGGGTTGAATTAAACAATTCAAAGATATGGAGTGAGTGCTTGAATCAGCCAGCTGAACCACACAGTCTACTGCGTATCAGACAAAGCTGATTTGTCATGTTAAACACAGGATCAAAGTTAAAATCCAAGGACTATAGTGATACTGGTAAACAATCACCCCACAAAAAACTTGTCTCCCACATTCATAACAGACAAAACAGATGAAACAATTGGTACATCAAAAAGATTTTACACTCACTAACATACATGTGTCAAACAAAGGAGCATTTAGGTTTATCAAATGTTGACCAACACAATTAGAGGAAATTAGACTTAAACACAGCGGGTAGGGCGTTCGCCTTACAAGCGGTCAACATGGCCGACCCGAGTTCGATTCCTCCGCCCCTCTCGGAGAGCCCGGCAAGCTTCCGAGAGTATTCGATATGCCAGACACAGTAACAACAAAGTCTCCAATGGAGACGTTACTGGGTCCACTCGAGCAAATCGACGATCAACAGGAGGGCCTTTACCTTTACCTTTAGGAAATATTTTATTCTATTTGTATTTTCTTCTTTTTATTATACATGTTTTTATTTATGATTAATATATCAATTAACTATATACTCTAATTACAATAGTCTTTAAGATTGTTTTCTGTTTTCTCATTTTGTAAACTGCTATTGACAGTAACCACTGAATATCCATGAATGCATACATGATATTTTACTAGAAGCAGGAAATTTTAATGCCACCAGCTCACTGTTGAATATATCAATCAACAGGAAAATCTATATGGAAACAGAGACCCTAAAAGAATAGATGGAAAACTGGCTTCAGCTGGCATCTATAAGGGCTTTGCATCCCACAACCTGAATGCATGTTCTTCTTGAGTGCTCACAGCTTATGGTCTAGGATAGATACATGCTGGGACACAAAAGAAGACAGAGCTCATTTCCTGGGTCATAGTAAAACATAAAGTATGCGGTGAAGTTAAAATAAACTATAAACAGTTGGGGGGAAAATATTACTTGAAAACCAAGCAACACAATAGTGAACAACCATTGCATTAAGATAATACCTAAGAAAACATTTAAAAAACTTGAAAATAAATTAAAATGAAGATATCAGCCCTCAGAACATATGGGAAACAGGAGTAGTTTTATTACGAAGAAAATCCATACCAATGAAGATATTCATCAAGAAACAAAAATGTGAAAATAGTCTAATCTAACATTTGAAGAAACTAAAAAAGAACAAAAAGTGAATATCCAGTTAAGTAGAATTTTGAAAACAATATAAAATAAAGTGGAAATCAACACAATAGAAATAAAAAATAAAATATCAATACCCCAATTGCTATTTTGTTGTTGTTTAGAACAAATAATTATCACATGCATTTAGATATACTCATGAAGAAAATAAGAGTTAAAATTTTCATAATTTGGGGTAGAAAATGAAATGGGAGAAGTTAGAATAGAAGTAACCTGGGAAGTACAAAAGTCCATATGAGTCTACTATAAACAATTCCATTCCACTATTTGGTTAACCTATAAGAAACACATAAATGTTACACTCTAACATACTCTAAGACTGGATAAGGAGGAAATAAAATCTGAATAAACAGCTGGTATAAATATGTAGAATAAGAATCTCAGTTGAAATAAAAGCCTAGAAATAGGTGAGTTCCTAATGTGATTTCTAAACTTTCAAGGAATCTAGTAGTTTCTCAACTCTTTCAGAAAGTGGATGAAACTGAAATATCCACACACAACTTTCATTGGGTCAACATTACCCTGTTATCAAAAGTAAAGAGAGACAATACAAAAAGTGGAAAATTACAGAAGAGTTTACTTGATGAATAGAGATGCAAACATCTTCCAAACTATTTTTGACCAAATTCAACAATGCATTAGGTATATCATACAGCGTGATCAATTCAAAATTATTCCAGAGATTCAATAATGGTTCAATAAATACAAATAAATCAATATGACACATTGCATTAAAGGCTGGAGCGATAGCACAGTGGGTGGGGCGTTTGCCTTACACGCAGCCAACATGGCTAACCTGAGTTCGATTCCTCTGCCCCTCTCGGAGAGCCTGGCAAGCTACCCAGACTATCTCGTCTGCACGGCAAAGCCTGGCAAGCTCCCCATGACGTATTCAATATGCCAAACAGTAACAGCAAGTCTCACAATTTGTTGTGAGATGTTACTGGTGCCCGCTCGAGCAAATCGATGAATAATGGGAGAACTGTGCTAATATTCATCATTGCATTAATAAAAAAGGAAAATAATTTAAAGCTCTCTTACTCAAAATAGTATGGTTTTGAATTAAAGGCAGACTTTCCAAATAATAAAATACAACATAGAGTGCAGAAATACACATTAATATGTTTTGTCTATATTATGTTTTAATTTATCACATAAAGTCTAAGTGTGCTACATGAGATAAGGAAAGTCTGCTCAGCAAATATTTTGGGGTTGGAGAGATAGTGCAAGGATTAAGATGCTTGTCTTGCATGCAGAAGACCCTTGTTTGATTCCTTGCATAACGTATAGTCCCTTAAGCATAAACAGGAGAAATCTCTGAGCACAAATCCAGGACTAAGCCCTAAACATTGATGAGTGTATCTCATAATAGACCACACACAACAAATCCAAAATAACAATTTATTGGGAAAACTCTTTAGCCTGATGCAAAGAAGGAAGGAAGGAAGGAAGGAAGGAAGGAAGGAAGGAAGGAAGGAAGGAAGGAAGGAAGGAAAGAAGGGAGGGAGGGAGGGAGGGAGGGGAGAAAAAAGAGGGAGAGAAAGAAAGAAAGAAAGAAAGAAAGAAAGAAAGAAAGAAAGAAAGGAAGGAAGGAAGGAAGGAAGGAAGAAAGGAAGAAAGGAAGAAAGGAAAGAAGGAAGAAATACCATTATAAAACTTATTTAAAATGATGATTCAAAAATAAATAAATAAATAAACAAAAAAAATGATGATTCAGAATGCATCAAAGGTCTGACTTGACTTAAGGCCACAAAATACTTCTATGAGTAATTTTCCTCAATATCAACTTAAGACTAGTCCTCACTCAAGTTAGTCTATTGGCAATGAAATAAAAATGAAAGAAAGAAAGAAAACATTGGAAATATAAACAACTAAAATGTTTCTGTATTGACAAATCAAGAGTGGTGAAAATCAAGAATCCCTACTTTAATCTGGAATAATAGTACAGCATTTAGGGCTCTTCCCTTCCAGGTGCCTGATGCAAATTAATCACCTGCACAATGGTCCCCCATTGAGTACTGCCAGGAATGCAGACCTAAAAGAAACCACTGAGAATTGCTGGCTATGACCCCAAAACAAAAACAAACAAACAAAAAGACCCTATTAATGGGATAAAATATAAATAAACCTGACAAACTGCTAATATCAAATATAGATTCATTTACAAAAACATTTAACAAAATAAAACAAAAGACAAAAAAAATAAAGGGTGCAAAATAAATAATGTCTTAAAGAAAATACACAAGATGGCCAGGAGACATATAAAAATGTATTCTTTTTTTCTCTTATTATAATGGGAATCCAAATAAAAATGACAAGGAGAAATCATCTCACACCAGTAAGAATGAACTATGTCAAACTGGCTTCTATGGAAAACAATATGGATATCTTTATAAAACTTAAAAATAAATTTTAAATGTGACCTAGTTTCTAGTCCTGTCATGTGTCACAAAAATATATAAACATTATTAAGTATATGTGCATATCCAAGTTGGTTATTTCCATTAGCCAAGATTTTAGAACAAATCAGTCCCCAACAATAAAGAACTTGTGGCAAAGACAGTTGAAAATGATCACTCTGACAAAAAATGAGTACTTAAAGGAGGTAAAGGATGTATGATACGCTTCCAGTAAAAGTACTGCCAACAACAGTGCCTGAAAGTAAAATGAGAGAGAGAAAGAGAGAGAGAGAGAAGAGAGAAAGTGAGAGAGAGTCTACCATAGAGCATTGAAGCAGGTTGCAGGAGCTATGGGAGGGATGGGGAACAGCAGGAGGAAAACTTGGGAACATTGATGGCAGGGAATGTGCACTGATGTAGGGATGGGTTTTGAAACATTGTACGACTGAAACTCAATAATGAACAACTTGGTAACTGTATATTTTATGGTGATTAAACTTAAAATATATTTAAAAGTTTGGGCATATAACACAACGGATATAGTTAGCTATTAAAAGAAGACAAAATCTTGCATTTTGCTATAAAATGTATGGAAGTGGGAGATAAAACAAAAGTGAAGTGAGTCATAAGGAGAAAAATAAATAATGGAAGATATTTCTAGTGATAACACAGCAGTAGAGCGTTTGCCTTGCACATGGCAAACCCTACCGACCTGGGTTCAATTCCTCTGCCCGTTTCAGAGAGCCAGCAAGCTACCGAGAGTATCTCGGCCACATGCAAAGTCTGGCAAACTACCTGTGACCTATTGGATATGACAAACACAGTAACAACAAGTCTCACAATGGAGACATCACTGGACCCATTTGAGCAAATCGATGAACAATGGGAGGACAGGAACAGTGATTTCTAATAAGTAGAGAATGCTTGGGAAAAGCAAAACAAGAGAATTACCAATGGCCAACAATAACCAGAAGATACTGACTAGACAACTAAAATCTGAAAATGGCAAGGAGGGTCAGTGAGAAGAGATGTGGGGATTATGATAGAGGAATACTGACATTCTGATGGTGTTGTGATAGCACTGTATGCACAAGATCAACATTTTAATACAAACTCAGACCTCATTAAATTTGATTATTAAAAGAGGTGCTCCATAAATGCTTTTAATAGTGAATGTTTCTTTGACATACATAAACACACATATGTAATTGTAAATGTAATCGAATATTTTAATGATGATGCAAACATATATTTTGGGGGGTATATGACAATGCTCAGGGATAGCAGTGATCAGGGTGATCAAGGAAATACTGGGTGCAATGATTACACCTGAACTTTCAATGTGTAATGGATGACTTTGAGCTATCTCCCTGTTAAAATTTATCAATCTGAACATATGAAATTATTTAGTAGGTTTTATTAAGAAATTTGAATATCTTTTAGCAGCAGTTACCAACTGTGCCAGTTGCATACTAAAGTCGTTTGAATATGTTAAAATCTACACAGTAAATGTAATTAATCTACAAATGGATTCCTTAGGTCATATTTTTTTAACTTTAGAATGTTTAAAAAAATGATTCACTTGTGTCAACAAAATGAAAAAAATTGAGAGATATAAACATTCCTAGGTTGATTAGTGTTACTTAAAAAATGTTATACTTGGGGCTGGAGTGATAGCACAGCAGGTAGGGTGTTTTCCTTGCACGAGGCACACCCGGGTTCGATTCTCAGCATCCTATATGGTCTCCTGAGCACCGCCAGGAGTAATTCTTGAGTGCAGAGCCAGGCGTAACCCCTGAGCATCGCCAGGTGTGACCTAACTCCCCCCCAAAATACGATACTTGGTACATAGAATATTTTAAAATAATTAAAAAATCATCAAGTGTGTGGCGATGATGATATTGTCAGGTGAAGTTGAAGAGAAATAGAAACTGAAAAATAATATAGCTAGAAAATAATACGTTATTTGTGAAGATGCTTGCTTCTGTATCATTCTATAAAATAATTTCTAGGTATGTCGTCGCTTGTATACTTAAAGTTGAAAAGTAGGTATATATTATGATTCATTATAATTAAAAAAAATCACTGAGTTAAGGAAAAACCCACATGATAACTATGTGAATTTATGAGGGTACTTTGTGTATGAGATTAATTTTCAGAATTCAGAAAGTACAAAGTATATAATATATACATTATATAAACATATATATGTTAAATATATATATAATGTAAACATATATATTTATATGTTAAAATACACACATACACAAATATATATACATATGCTTTGTTTTGTTTGGGGACTACATTTGACAGGGATTCTCCTGGCTCTTCATTCAAAAATTACTCCTGACTGGCTTTGGGGACCATTTGGGGTTCTGGGAATCAAAACTGGGCCAGTTGCATGCAAAACTATAGTCCTACTTACTATACTATCACTTCAGGACTCATGATATATTTTAAAATATATGATTTCTAATATGAAATCAATAAACAGATTAAAATCTTACACAAAATATATTTGTCAATTATAATAAGTAAATAAATACATTTTTAATGGAGGCCCATGCAAGACCTTAGTCAAAACACATTAAAGTAAGCATGCACATTCACATATATTTGAAAACTGTTGGAACTATTAGAGACTTTTTTAATATTGAAAAAGACTTTTAGCAATAACCAAGAGTAATACATTATATATTACTAAAATATATAAAAGTATGATATTTACTGATCAACATAACTGCAAGAAAAGGGACATGTAAATAATAATGACATGAACCAAAAATAATATTACAGAAGAAACTGGTATTGTGAGTCTGTCCCACTTGGTTATTTAGAATTCTGTTCACTGAATTTACTTTGGCATAGGACTAATTTATGTCGCCTCCAATTTGATTAAAAGAAATACATTTACCTTTCATCTTACCTTTTCCCTTGAGCTATTTTTTTAACATTTGAACCATTTTTAAAACCTAACCTTGTTTAATAAGTTCATTTTTAGGTAAACATTCATGCATGAAATTGAATCATGTTTTCCTCAGGGATTTATTCTCTTTATCAGGAACTGTGGTCCTGTCAACATTGTAAGAATAATACTGGTTTCAAAAAAGATTTCAAAAGTGTAAAGAAAAATAATACAGTTTTTAAGTTATTTTATTAAAGAAATGCCATACATGATATATATCTTTTTAAAAGTATGTAAATCAACAAATAAACATTTAAAATATTTTAGCCTTCATTTTCTTTAAGAAATATCATAGGGGACTGGAGCGATAGTACAGTGGGTAGGAAGTTTGCCTTGCACACGGCTGACCTTGGTTTGACTCCCAGCATCGCATATGGTCCCCCGATCACTGCCAGGAGTAATTCCTGAGAGCAAAGAAAGGAGTAATCCCTGTGCATTTCCAGTGTGAGAGCCTAAAAGCAAAAAATAAAAAAAGAAAATCATATTGTATAATAAATAACTGAAACCATTTTGAAAATAAATATATATGGTTATCAATAAAATATAATTTAAAGGAAAATAGTTGTGTAGTATTATGTTTATGTAAATATTGGCAATTATTTGGCAGAAAAATTTGCACTAAACTTATAGACTTGTGTGTATAATAGTGTTGATGAGCCAGAAACATAGTAGAGGAATTATGTCTCATGTCTTGCACACAACTTACTCTGGTTCAGTCAAGCAGAGAAACAGGTGTAATATCCGAGCATTCCTGTGTGGACCCAAAAAATGTAGAAAAAAGAGATGAATTATGAACATACTGGCTAAAAAAGCATATTTATTTGACAATAATCATAATAATTGTCATTATATAAAGATGAATAAATAGCCTCAAGCTATTGATGAAACAATATTTATACTTACCATTCTGGTAATCTGCAGATCATATTTTTTTCAAGAATTTTTTTATGCTAGTTTATATTTGGATGGGAAAATGAGTGCTATGTTAATTATTTTAACAACATTATTTTAGTCTCTTTTTCATGCATAATCATCATAGTCAAGTTTCCATACATCATCATTGTTTTTTGATAACAATGCGTGTCAAATAATCTAAATTCAAATATTGAGTTAGATAGTATAATATTTTAATTAAGTTTAGGTGTGCATAAAATCTCAGCTTAAAAATAAAAAATAGTTTCCCATCCTGCCAAGACCACAAGTTGCCCCCCCTCCGCCCCCACGAACATCTCTGAGGCATGGCCATGGCCCTAGAGGCACATGGATCTAATTCGGAACCCAGCAGTTTTTGGCAGAAATATGAATGGACTATGCAGTAAGCTATGGCACCGTGCCCTGCTGGGAGGGAAAGGGTGTCTGTCTCTTCTGCTGCCCCACCCCCTGGCCTGTGGCACTGTGGCCACTGCCTCAGAGCTCATTGTACAGTCAGGTATGAGCCAGTGGTGACGGGGTGATGGGGCAACTGTGGCCTCATGGGATGGGGGACAGAACGGGCACGTCCTTCCCACCCTGCTGAGACCATGAGTTGTCCCCCACGACTGGCTCTCTGGCCCTGACATGGACCCAGAGGCACAAAAACCAATCTCTGAACTCTGCAGCTTTTGGCAGAAATGCAAATGGACTATGTAGTAAGGTATGGCGCCGCACCACCCTGGAAGGCAGTGTCTGTCTCTTCTGCCTCCCCTGACCATCGCCAGCGGCATCTCAGAACTATGCAGCTTTTGACAGAAATCCCTCCAGACTTAGGGATGGGTGTTTGATCATTCATGTCATGGTCACGATCCTCCCGTTATTCATCGATTTGATTGAGCGGGCCCAGTAACATCTCCATCATGAGGCTTGTTGTTACTGTGTTTGGCATATCAGATACGACACAGGTAGCTTGCCAGGCTTTACTGTGTGGGCGAGATACTCTCAGTAGCTTGCCGGGCTCTTTGAGAGGGGCGGAGGAATCCAACCCTGCTCGGCCGGGCTGGCTGCACGCAAGGCAAATACCCTATTGCTGTGCTATCGCTCCAGCCCAGTCATTTATTATATGACCAAGAATTAAACCTGAAAGCTTTGTAACTGTTCTCACAGTGATTCAATAAATAAATTAAATACATAAGTAAATACATAAATAAATAAATAAAATTTAAAAATAAATAAAAATAAAAATAACAAATGAATAAAAATGAAAAATAAAAAAATCATCATGAATACCAAGAAGAGGAGGAAGGAATGATTTGTTTGGACCTCCCCCCAATTTTTTTTCTAATATGAAGAACTTCATCTAAAAATATCTTTCCCAAAATTTTTTCTAATGCTATCAAAGAGAAAAGAAACTTTGTTTTTGTATTTGGGTATGGTGGCATTCTTACAATATAAAACACTGTACAATATTATTCTGTCTAAGAGAGCCCAGCAAGCTACCAAGAGTACCCCACCCACCCAGCAGAGCCTGGCAAGTTCCCCATGGCATATTTAATATGCCAAAAACAGTAACAAGTCTAACAATGGTGATGCTACTGGTGCCCGCTTGAACAAATCGATGAACAATGGGAGGACAGTGCTACAGTGAGACAATATGATATTGTGTAATATTAAATGCAATATAAAATATTAAAAAATCATATTTAATCAAGCACATTATACAGCAGTAATGACAATTAGGCTTTCATTTATTGACATAAAAAAAGGCAGCGTGTACATAATATAACCAAATACATGAATACATTAGCAAATATATTTGATAGACTTGTGAATTTTCAGAAGGGTATTTTAGATTTCTTTCATTTATGTTTTTAAAACGGAAGACTTAGAGATTATGCAATAAGTCTGTGTTCAAATACAATAAAGTGAATTAATCGCATCAGGATTTTCAAGGCTGAATCCCATACTTAAGGAAAAATGCTCCTCTTTAATCCATTTGAAATGTTGAATCAAAATATAGAATTAATTCTTTCATTGTAAGATACGAATAATGTATTTTCGTATGTCACTTCTTAACAGTATGAGAAGAATCTTTCACTATCTGTAGCCATGACTCAATTTAATGATATTTCTTGTCGGCCTTTACCTCTTTGGAATGCACATTCAGAAGCATATTGACCTAAAAGACAGCATGAATAAACACAGCCAAGCAGAGCTTTATAAAATATGTCAGAACATCTACCTGAACTTTTGGCATAAAATTATTTAATTGACATATCTAAAGGTCAAGCTGAACTTGATGAATGTATGAAAGTAACCAAAACAACAGGAGAAAACCATTCAACAATTTGTTTTTATTTAAATTATCAGTATCATGTTATGCACCACAAATCTTTTGAATGATATGTATATTGTAAGGACTATTTAATTAACATTTTAAATTAAGATTTACTTCTAAGATTAGAGTAAAAATAAATATATTTATTTCTGTGCTCAGTTGACAATCAGCATGAATTTTAAATAAAAATACATTTTAATATAAAAGCAATGGGAAAATTATTTAGAATATTGCTTATTTAATAGTTATTTGTACAATCAACAGATAATGGGATACATACAAAACAATATAATGTAAACAAATGAAAAATAGTTTGTTTTTGATATGTATTATGTATAGACTATATTTTTGTTTTTATCTTAATATAGAATATTAAGAACGATCAAATGAGTTTGTTATATTAATAGTAAAACCATAAAGTAACTATGAGAAGATACATTTTGTGTTTATTTTTAAGCTGTTTCAAAATTCACTTTATTCAAAGAAACTTCACTTTATTCAAAACAAGAAGAGATCCAAATAATCAAAATAAGCTTTTATATTTGTTTTTAAAAGACTATAAAATCTTTATGACTTTTATAGTAAAATTATGTATCTATAGCAAAAGATAACTAACAAAACCCATGGTGACTAGGAATCATTTTCGGGGGAACAAGTAATTATATATGAATAAAAACTCATGAGTATTTTAATTTTAAAATAATACTTCACATATTACCAGTAAAACTCAAATTTTTCTTATGACTACATAGGTTAAATGCTTGACTAGGAAAGCTAAATAATCAATAATGGTGGTTTGTTGCTCTGTTACAGTGAGGTACATAATGAAGTATGTTACAAATTTAATAAATTTTATAATATATTACTAAATTAGGCAATAAAATGTATACTGTATGATAACATTGCTCTGTCCTTTCTCCCTTGCCACAGGTGCTTAGGTTTATCCAGTCATACCCATCAAAGTGCTCCCGAGTCACTCCCATTCTTTTGTTTATCTGTAACCACTTCTCTCTCTATGCTCTCTTTCCCAACTAGTTAGTCAGCTTTTCCCCCTAATCAGATTCTGTTAATTTGTAAGGTCAGATCTTTCTAGGACACTGAACTTGTATTGTAAGTTAATATTGCCTTTCTCCTCTCCTATGTTTTTTGAATAGTTTAAACAATGTCCTTTCATATAGACACAAGAAGACAATTAACATTATGCTTTTGTAACTTGGGATTTAATTGTCTTCGAATATTATTCATTCCCGGGCATCTGCTTTCTCAACTTAAGCCTCTGTTGCCCTCACTTCCTAGAGCCCCCAAAAGCAGGGTCCCGATGAGGGACTGGATGGAACCAGGGCAAGCAGTAAACTATGTGCTACCCGGGCATCAAGATGGGCCTGGTTAAAGTACCACAATTCTTAACTATAAGTTAAGAACTTGATCATGGACAAATGCTGTCATTATCCAAAAGTAATGATAAGACTAAGACCCTGCTAGGGATAGGAAAAACCAGTCTGGCCTGAGCATTGTAGTCTGAGATCGAGATGACCCCAGGAGAGAAATTCTATAAGCTTAATGCATCTCTTACTGTGTCCATGCAAAATGATTAATATTCTGAATGCTTATATGTCTGTTGGACAAGGAGAGGAGAAACACACCCTTGGAATTCTGCCCTTGGGCAGGTCATCCTGCTGAAAGAGAACCTGTTCTAGAAGCAGCATCCCCTGAGGGAAAGAACTTTAACCCTATTGATTGTGAACACACCTATATGTAAGCCCAGATCCTCATGGTTTTGGGATTTAACTAGACTGTTAAGAGTGGTCTGGGGAATCAGATCCAGAGCCAGAGCCAGAAGGAGAGAAAGATTCCAGATTGGGAACCAGGAGAGAAGGAGAGAGAGACAGGAGTGAATGGGAATGAGAATGGAATAAACAGCATCCGATCAATCAACCGGCTTGGCCCTCATTTCCTTCACTGTCTGCCCCTTAGCTCGAGCCACTCCAGCTGGGGGGAGTGGCCCAGGCCCCCCCAGAACCTGAGAGGCCAGGGGAAGAGCCGTCGGGGCCACCCCCTGGCTTCCCCTGGATTTTATACAGTATACAAAGCATTTACACATGCTTTGATAATTCTGATGAAAATTATGTATTGTAAGAACTTAGAGTACTATAAGTACATGTTTTAATCATGTCTCTCATTATGATAAATGTAATTAATATATGCACCTACATTTAATGTAATATGTTTATATAAATCCTGATAAGCCAATTTCATAAGTAACCATATATATAATTTCTTTAATATATTTCATGTGATGAATTTCATTATAATCACTGCTTATGCATTAACTTTTTACTTATGCATGATGGCACTATAGTGCATTGAGTGTGAAAGGGAGTAAAATAACTTTCATTAATTTATAATCAGTTGATATTTAGCACCTGCTAAGATTTAAACACTATTCTAAACAAAATGAAAGAGGCAAATGAATCCACAAGTTATTAAGTCAGTATTAACTTCCATTTGTCACAATAATGAAGTAGTCACTGTAGGTTTTATAGAAGAAAGGTAACAGATATTTAGAAATAACTTGGACACAAATTACAATACTTGTGAAAGACTTAGTTAAGAAGGACATGTGTTTAGAAACCAACTGGCAAATACTTTCTCAGAACACAGATGTGTTATAGGCAGCAGGCTTGAAATGTCTAGTAATTTGATATTAGTATGACATGAAAATATATTAATCTCTATAAAGATTTAATTATTATTTTGAGTTGTTGGCTCCTAAAACATATCTATTATGATAATTTTTATAATATTATCTGTTCAATCATGTAAGTATTTATGGATGATACCACTTATTTCAATTTTTACAATAATTTTATCATGTTACAGTTCATTAAAAACTTGACTAAATACCAAGCCTTATGTTTCAAGAATAATCATTTTATGCAGAAATAGATATCTAAATATCCTCATCTAATAGATATTTCTAGTCCATTAAGTTTTATAAATAACTATTCACCATATCCCATAAGAGTAAGAAAAACTATGAAATGTTAAAGCAAATGATATTTTTATATGTTTGATAGCTGTTTTTAAATTTTAATTAAGCGTAAAACGCAGTAGATGGAAAGTGAAGCCATTCTACTAATGTTTAACCTTTATTATCTTTTAGTTAATCATTCTTATTCACACTGGCTGGAGCGATAGCACAGCAGTAAGTTATTTGCCTTGTGCACAGCCAGCCCTGCCGAGCCAGGTTCGATCCCTCTGCCCCTCTCAAAGAGCCCGGCAAGCTTCTGAGAGCTATCTTGCCTGCATGGCAAATCCTGGCAAGCTACCCATGATGTATTCAATATGCCAAACACAGCAACAAGAAGTCTCAAAATGGAAACGTCACTGGGCCCGGTCGAGCAAAAATGGATGAACAACTGGAGGACAGTGTGACAGTGTGTGATTGTAATAAAATATTTCTCAAACGCGAAACTTTATTATAGATTTTATTTTTCATGTAATGTTGCAATGATTTAACTTTACTTGTACCAACTAATTTGTTTATTATTCAAAAAGAAAAAAATTATTGGCCTCAAATATTTTTTTAATAATTTGCCTCCATTTTCAGGTAATAAGAAGACATTAAAAAATAGAATATATAAAATTAAGATTTTTTTAGAATCTGTAGAAATATACAAAGTATAAGACAATTGTCATTTACATGGCTGACTCCAGTTGATTTCTGGTACTATATATGTGTTCCTGAGTACCACCAACAGGGATCCCTGAGTCGAGAAGCAAGAAAATGTCAGAATGTAGAATGCGATCCATAAACAAATTAAAAACTTTTTCCATGACAAATTAAGATGATTAATATAAAGACACCATATGAAATGAGAAAATATTAGCAAACAATTATTTAGATATAAGACCACTATTTCAAAACTTTCAAAATTCAACAACAATAAAAACAAAAAATAACCCTGTCTGTGAAGAAAGGAGATAAATAGAAATGTACATGAAAGTCTTATGGAAAACCAATAGATGTATAAATACATGTTTATCATTTTTAGGATTTACTGAGTACTTGGTGCTGGTTGAGCCTTCCATGTTAGTTTTCACATACTCTATTTTGTGGCTTCTGTGAAACTTTCACACCATTTTTTTCTATTTCTGCTGGACTGTTAGTATTGTGAAATTTAGAGGAAGTGTGATGCTCAGGAGCTTTGAAGCTAGGCCCCTTTAATTGGCCTAAGAGGTCAATATGATGGCTGTTAGGTTAGCCAGTTTTCAGCTTGAGGGTAACTTTACTTGCACAATTTGATGGGTCAGTGTTTTTAGGCTTGTTTAGATTTGGTGTAGAAGTTGGGTCTTTAAAACAGCAGAGGAGATCTGTGGCATCAGCCAGGCCTATCCTGGGGAGAAGGGGATCAGCCTGGCATTGACTTTAAGAATAACACTGAGATATAAAAATCAATCATTGCAAATTGATTCATTGATCTGTTTTCTGACAGTTCCATTGATAGTTGGTTGTAGCAGGCAATGTGAAATAAATTTTTTTGTGACTGTTATTGGGGCAGACTTGGCAGGTGGGAGGGAAACTGGATATTGGAGAAGGGAGGATCACAGTGGTGTTGGGATAGGTGTTGGAACAGTTTACTATGAACAACTTTAGAAAATAGGATGTTACAATAATATCAAAAAGGGGCATCAACACATTGTATTAAAGAATACAAATTAAAAACAACAATGAATCATCATTTCACACCTGTTTAAATGACACATCAAGAGGACTAGAAACCAGTGTTGGTGAGAATGTGAGAGAAAAGGAGCTTTGTTTACTGTTGGTTGAGCTGTTGACTGGTTCAGCCACAGCTTAAAACAATATCAAGATTTTCCTAAAAGCTAATAGAGCATGCATATGACCCAGTGAATTTTTGAACAGCTACTCACAAAAACCAACACTAATTCAAAAATGTCTACCACTTATACTTGAACCTGTATGTTCATGCACTACTTAATACAACAGTCAGGATTTAAAAGCAACTTAAATACCCAATAAAAAAATAAAAGGATAAGGAAGTTATATATATATATATATATATATATGTATGTATACATGTATATATGTGTGTCACTGTCACTGTCCTCCCGTTGTTCATCAAGTTATTTGCTCGAGTGGGCCCAGTACCGTCTCCATTTTGAGACTTCTTGTTACTGTGTTTAATGTATTTAAAATGTCACAGGTAGCTTGCCAGGCTTTACCATGCAGGCAAAATATCTCAGTAGCTTGCCAGGCTCTCCAAAAGGGACAGAGGAATTGAACCCGGATCGGTTGGGCTGGCTGCACGCAAAGCAAATGCCTACCACTGTGCCAACGCTCCAGCCCATATATGTGTGTATATATTATATATGTGTGTGCGTATGTGTGTGTATGTATATGTGTGTTAGAATGCTATGAATACATAAGGAAATATAAGATTCTGTAATTTTCTGTAACTAGGATGAAACTGGAAAGTATCATGTTAAGCAAAGTAAATGAAAGGGAAGAGAACACATACTGGACTGTTTTCTTTTATGCAAAAATATAAGGGAATGAAAAGTATCAAAGGGAACCCCTGGTATTGTATTAAAGAACAGATTAACTGAAGTAAGGGTCAGAATGGGTGGGGTGGAAACGTTTCGTTGAGTAATACAAAGACATTAATCACTTAATCATTTAACTTCCCATTAGTCTTCGATTTGGTCAAGCGGGCGCCAGTAACGTCTCCATTTGTCCCTGTCGCGTGCTAGTGTAGCCCAATGGCATCTGTTCGCTCCGGGAACATGAAGGGCCTCAAACCGATTGTTCATGATCTGAGACGAAGAAGTCTGACCATCTGGAAGGTGGGCGGCCACGCGGTCTTTTGACATCCCGTGGAATCCAGTCGGTAACAGCTCTAGTCCAGCGGTCATCTTTAAATCTCATTACGTGACCAGCCCATCTGATTTTCGACACCTTGGCAAATGAGACAGCGTCCCTGATTCTTGATCGTCGACAGATGTCAGAACCCCGGATTCTTTCTCTCATTTGAGTGAAACGTGATATTCCAAGCATAGCTCTTTCTATTCTTCTTTGGGAGACCTGAATAGCGTTCTCATCTTGTTTGCGTAGGGCCCAGGTTTCTGAGGCATATGTTCATGCAGGAAGAACAGTGGAATCAAAGAGATGTGCCCGGAGCCAGAGGTTCTTTGTCCACTTAGCTATTTCTTCGACATTCTTGAAGGCGTTCCAAGCCGCTCTCTTCCTCCTGCGCAGCTCGGTTGACAGGTCATTTGTCATGTTGACCTCTCGACCTAGGTACACATAACTGTTGCATTAGGAGATGGTCGTTCCATTGAGAGTGAATGGGGCGTCAGGAACAAGGCTGTTTCTCATAAACATTGTCTTCGTAAGATTCAGCTGTAGTCCTACCTTTCCACACTCACGGTCAAAGTCGGCCAGCATTTGTGCCGCTTGGCTGATGTTTGGTGTTATTAAGACAATGTCATCAGCAAAGCGGAGGTGGTGTAGTTGCCGACCATCTATCTTCACTCCCATTCCTTCCCATTCCAGTCGTCGCATGATGTTCTCGAGGGTGGCATGTTCTCTTCGATAGACATTTCCACTTGCCGACATACGAAATTCCACAGGATGGATATGTTGTTCCCAACGTTCTCCCTTCTGAAATCCGACACGCCATTTCATCGTTAAAGAAACAAACAGCACCCGGCCCAGACAAGGTCAGACCTGAACACCTGAAGAACCTGCCATCAGTACTCATCAATACACTCGCTCGGCTCTTCACTCGCTACCTGTCTGAATGCAAGGTTCCGTCCCAATGGAAACCAGCAGGACCGTACTACTGTTCAAGAAGGGAGACATCCATGACATTGGCAACTATAGCCCGATCTGCCTATTGTCTGTCATCTACAAGTTGTTCACTCGAGTCATCCTAAATAGGATTGGCAGAACACTAGATGAAGGACAACCATGCGAGCAAGCAGGGTTCCGCAAAGGATTCAGCACCATTGACCATATCCACACGATAAACATGCTCATTGAGGTTTCTCGGGAGTTCAAGATGCCGCTCTGTTTAACGTTCATTGATTTAAAGAAGGCCTTTGATTCTGTTGAGACGGAAGCGGTCATTGAAGCCCCAGCCAATCAGGGCATTCAAGCCCAATACATCAGGATCCTCCGTGAGCTGTATTGCGGATTCACTACCAGGATCTCACCATTCTACAAAGAAGTGATCGTTGATGTCAAGAGAGGGGTGCGGCAGGGTGATACCATTTCACCGAAACTCTTCAGTGCCACAAAGACATTAGTTCAAAGATTTGATAACTTTGGGTATGGAGAGTCATGTCCAGTCTGCATGGAAAGATCGTAAGTGTTAATACTTTTATGAATATATGATCCAGAGTGTAATAACTAAATGTAATAAAAGTATTTCCTTTTTTGGTGAAAGGATGCTGACACTAGTTTTGGGTGGAGTTGAAATACTGCAAGCCTGAAGCTCTATATTATTAACAGTATGGTAAATTAAGTACCAAAACTTTTAAAAATCAGAGAAAAAAAAGTAAGGAAAAATCATTTTGCAATGTGACAAAATGCACTAGTAATTAAGTAGTCAAGCTTATGAATCTTTTGTTTTATCATTTGAGTATTTGACTTTTTTTTGAAGAAGCATAGTTATTATTTGTGTAATCTCCAGGTGACTAGGAAAACCCTGTGGCTCTCTGTTGCCACCTGTGTTTGATGGTCTTGCTCCACTCCCCCACCCAGGACAGCCAATGCCAAAGGCAGACAAAGGAGGAAATGGGGGCCACCAGGCTTGTTGATGACCAGTTGCCATTTATTCCATTCTCCCCACTTGTCTGCTCCAGTCTCATTAAGTTCCCCATTTTAGTTTCACCCTGTATTTCTTTCCCATCTCTCTTTGTTCCCACTCACCACCTTTGTCTTTCACTGTCTCTCACCAACACCGCATTTGGTAGCACAATCAACATATGAAAGTCTTTTCTGCTCAAGGGTAAAATACCACTTAAGGGTGTTTTTCCTCTCCATTGGAGAGCCAGGCCAGCTACCGGGAGTATCTTGCCCGCACTGCAAAGCCTGGCAAGCTACCCATGATGTATTTGATATGCCAAAAACAGTAACAACAAAGTGTCCAATGGAGACTTTACTGGGCTTGCTCGAGCAAATCAATGAACAACAGGAGGACAGTGACAGTGACAGTGATAGTCCAATAGCTTAAATAACATCTTAATATAAAAAATTGACATCTTAATTCTACTTCTTAATATCAGTTATTTTGCATGAACACAGTAAGAATTACATTGAGCTTGTAGGGTGGCTCTCCTGGGGATATCTCACTATAGATCACAGACTACAGGTCTCAGGCTAGATTAATCTTTCCTAACCCTAGCACTGTAGCACTGTCCTTTCATTGTGATTGAGCACCAGCAATGTCTCCATTGTGAGACTTGTTATTACTGCTTTTGACATATTGAATACGTCACGGGGAGCTTGCCAGGCTCTGCCGTGTGGGCAGGATACTCTCAGTAGCTTGTCGGACTCAACGAGAGGGACAGAGGAATCAAACCTGGGTCGGCCGCATGCAAGGCAAATACCCTACCCGCTGTGCTATCGGTGGAATCTAGCAGGATCCTAATGCAGCTGTTACTTTTTGGATCATGACAAAATTTGTCCACGACCATAGTCTTAACTTATATTTAAGTATTATGGTACTTTGTCCAGGCCCATTTTAATACCAGCTTGCTCTGAATCTATCCAATGCCTCATCAGGACCATACTTTTGGGGTGCTAGAAAGTAAGGGTAACTGAGGCTTTAGTCAAGAGAACAGATGCCAGGCAGGTAATACTATCTGAAGTCAATTAACTCCTAAGTTATAAAAGCATAGCATTAACTGTCTCCCTGTGTCTATAAAAAAAGGACATTGCTCTGAATTATCTATGCAAAGGATTTTAAGGAGAAAAGAAAAACAATATTTACAAGTTAACAGAGTCTGATTGGGAGATAAAGGTGATTGACAGTTGGGAAAGCAGAGCACAAAGAAAGAGTTTGCACATAAACACAGAGGAATGGGAGCACTGTGATGAGAATAACACAACAAACCTAAGTTCCCTGTGGTAATGCAGAAAGAAAAAAAAAACAATGTTATCCTACAATTATTTATCTTTGCTTTGTTTTGTATTGTTTTGCTTTGTTTTAATATTTTATTATCTGTAAATGAGAAAAAGTATTAGTATTGCTTCTTTCTAAGAATACAGGTCATGTTTATGCTCCAAGTGTTCTCAACCCATTTCTTTTTTGTTTTATGATTTGCTTATTTGATTTGTTTTAAAACAGTTGTTTGTTCACATTATATTGGCAATAAACTCATTCTTTGAAATGTGAAAGTATCAAACTAATGTCGGTGGGCCCCATGGGTGACTTATGTGAAGTGGGGAGGAGAAAGACAGTCACTTTCTCCCCACCCGCCTCTGTCTCCCAGGACCCTGGGTAGGCTAGGACCGGTAAAGTCTGCAGTGAGCACCTGCTCGGCACGGGCCTAAGCCCCGCCAGCCCCACAAGGTGGCCGTCAAGCCACACCTGAAGTTCGCTTGATCTTCTCGGCACGGGAGTTAATCCCCACCACCCCATTGCTCGGGGAGCCACAGACTCAAGCTGGGGCGAGAATTTGCTCTTCGCAGGAAAGGAGAGACCAGTCCCAAGCCTTACCCGAGGTTTCTGGGGTTCTTGTCTCGCTCGCAGAAAAGAATTTCAGGAGTAGATGAGCAGTGAAGTAACAGGTTTTATTTGGAGGCTTTTGGAGAGGGAGAGAAAGGGATAAGCAGATAAGCGGGTGAATGGAGAGTAAGGGAGAGAGAGTAACACGTCCAGAGGGAATGCGGGCTTCTCCGAGGGTGGAGAGAGCACCAAGTGGGCTCTCGAGCTGGTTCTTATAGATCCTTCTGACTCAGAATGTTCTGGAATCTCCTTGGGGCTTGGTCGCTGGAGTTAACCGGATTGAAAAGGGGGTTCGAGAATCTTCTGACTTGGAATGTCCTGGAATCTCCTTGGGGCTGGGTCGCTGGAGTTAACCGGATTGAAAGGGGGGTTCTCGGAAAGGAGGAATTTCATGGGGAGGAGGCCCATATCTTCAGGGTCTGGGGATGGTCTTATCAAGTCCTTATTCTCTATCTCCACAGGGTGGGTTGGTCCTAGAATTCTTCTTCTATGAGACTTTGTTTCATTGTAGAGAGCCTTTCCCTATTTACTTGCCTACATCAAAACTACTTCTACAGATGTAGTACTGTAGCACTGTCCTCCCATTTTCATCGATTTGCCCCAGCAGGCATCAGTAACGTTTCATTGTAAAATTCGTTACTGTTTTTGGCATATTGTAATATGCCATGGGGAACTTGCCAGGCTCTGCTGTGCAGACAGGATACTCTTGGTAGCTTGCTGGGGTCTCTGGAGGAAGGTAGGAATCAAAACTGGGTCAAACACATGCAAGGCAAACGCCCTAGCCACTGTGCTATTGTCCAGCCCAGTTCCATAGATAAGCTAAGGAATTGTTTTAAAATATAAATAGTGTATAATTGAGTGCTAATAGATTTCTACAATGTGGTATTTGAATGGAGGAACAAAACTGGATCACTGGCACACTTCCATCATGCCCCAAATTCACATTATACTTCTTCTCAATCACCTGTCATACTGTCAGTAATGTGTCAAACAAGCTAGTCATTCTTGTAGCATTGTACCACAAAACATAATACTTAAGTCATGCATTAAATATGGTATCTCAGAACTCTAACCTTAATCCATTTTGTACTTATCTATGATTGACAAGGCTAATTGGCACATGCTCTTATACAAAGTAATTTTGAAATAGACAGGTGGTGAATTTTTTTTAAACTTTATAGGTAGTTCTTTTTTTTTTGCATCTCCATTGATTGCTAAGATTTTCTTAAACAGTAAGATAAAAGTGCATAACTCAGCCTTGTGTGATTGTACAGCAGGTAGGCATTTTCCTTACATGCAGCCAACCTGGCTTGAATCATCAGTAACCCATATGGTCACTGAACCATCAGGAATGATTCCTGAGCACAGAACCAGGAGTAAGGCCTGAGCACAGCCAGGTGTGACACCAACAAATGAATAAACATGCATAATTCAAATGTAAACATCAGTATCTATGAGGCCCAAATACAAGCCCTAAGATTCTGTATTTGACTGATTAGAAAACCTGATAGAATTTATCAAATATCATCTAAAACATGTGTTTACAGGTTGCTAAAATAACAACCTGAATACAGGTGGCTGGAGTGATAGCACAGCGTGTTGGGTGTTTGCCTTGCAGTGGCCAACCTGGGTTCGATTCCTCGGACCCTCTTGGAGAGCCCGGCAAGCTACCGAGAGTATCCCATACCCAAGCAAAGCCTGGAAAACTACCCGTGATTTATTCATATGCCAAAAACAGTAACAAAAAGTCTCACAATTTGTTGTAAGATGTTACTGGTACCTGCTTGAGCAAACAGATGAACAATGGGAGGACAGTGCTACAGGGCTGTGGATATCACCATAGATATTCATATTAGCAGTCTATTTATTTGTAAGACACAGTAATTGTAATTAACTAAATTAGAGAGGATATTTGCACAATATACCTCTGATAATGGACTAATATTGAAGATATAATAAGAACTTACAAATGACTAATAAAACTGAACACTCACGTCAGAAAATAGGATGAATCTTTAAAAGCACTTCAACAAAGAAAATACACAAATGGTCAATAGATACATGAAATTAAAATTCATCTTCAGAAAAATATAAATCAAACTATTGACATGATACCTAAAGATCTATGAGAAAAGCCTACATCACTTAAAAATGTTTCCTGTTCTGTGTCAATCACTTATCACTTAATCACTTAATCCCCGTTATTCATCGATTTATTCGAGCGGGTGCCAGTAAGGTCTCCATTCATCCTGGTTGCGTGCTAGCATAGCCCAATGGTATCTGTTCATTCTAGGAACATGCAGAGCTTCAAACCGATCATTTAGGGTCTTGACGAACAAGTCTGACCATCTTATAGGTGGGCGTCCACGTGATCTTTTGATGTCCCGTGGAATCCAATCAGTAATGGCTCTAGTCCAGCGGTTGTCTGTAAACCTCATTACGTGTCCAGCCCATCTGATTTTTGATGTCTTGGCAAATGAGACAGCGTTCCTGATTCTTGAGCATTGACGAAGATCAGAACTCCGGATTCTATCTCTCATTTGAGTGAATCGTGATATTCCAAGCATAGTTCTTTCGATTCCTCTTTGAGAGACCCGAATAGCGTTCTCATCCTGTTTTCGTAGGGTCCAGGTCTCTGAGGCATATGTTAATGCAGGAAGAATAGTGGAATCAAAGAGATGTGCTCGTAGCTGGAGGTTCTTTGTCCTTTTAGTTATTTCTTCAATGCTCTTGAAGGCATTCCAAGCCGCTCTCTTCCTCCTGCGCAACTCAGGTGCCAGGTCATTCATCATGTTGATTTCTCGACCTAGGTATATATAACTGTTGCATTCGGAGATGGTGGTTCCGTTGAGAGCGAATGGAGCGTCAGGAACAAGGCTGTTTCTCATAAACATTGTCTTCGTAAGATTCAGCTGTAGTCCAACTTTTCCACATTCACGGTCAAAGTCGTTCAGCATTTGTGTCGCTTGGCTGATGTTTGGTGTTATTAGAACGATGTCATCAGCAAAGCGGAGGTGGTGTAGTTGCCGACCATCTATCTTCACTCCCATTCCTTCCCATTCCAGTCGTCGCATGATGTTCTCGAGAGTGGCACTGAAGAGTTTTGGTGAAATGGTATCACCCTGCCGAACCCCTCTCTTGATATGGATGATTACTTCTTTGTAGAATGGTGAGATCTTGGTAGTGAATCCGCAATAGAGCTCACGAAGGATCCTGATGTATTGAGTTTGTACGCCCTGATTGGCTAGGGCTTCCATGACCGCTTCCATCTCAACAGAATCAAAGGCCTTCTTTAAATCAATGAACGTTAGACAGAGCAGCATCTTGAACTCCCAAGATACCTCAATGAGCTTGGTTATTGTGTGGATATGGTCGATGGTACTGAATCCTTTTCGGAATCCAGCTTGTTCACATGGTTGTCCTTCATCTAGTGTTCTGCTAATCCTATTCAGGATGACATGAGTGAATAGTTTGTAGATGACAGACAATAGGCAGATTGGGCGATAGTTGCCAATGTCGTGGATGTCTCCTTTCTTGTATAGTAGTAGAGTCCTGCTGGTTTTCCATTGGGATGGAACCTTGCATTCAGACAGGTAGCATGTGAAGAGTCGAGCCAATGTATTGATGAGTACTGATGGTAAGTTCTTCAAGTGTTCAGGTCTGATCTTGTCTGGGCCAGGTGCTCTTTGTTTCTTTACCAACGAGATGGCATGTTGGATTTCGGAAGGGAGAACATTGGGAACGACATATCCATCATGTGGTATGTGGTATGTGGGCAAGTGGATGTGGCTATTAAAGAGATCTGAGTAGAAGTCATGAATAATCTTCTCCATTGCCCTTCTGGAAGATGTGATAGATCCATCATGATGTCCGAGGGCAGTCATCTTGGTCTTGTAGTTGGTGAAGGACAGGCGGGCATTACGAATGTTTTTCCCAGCTTCTGTTGCATCTACCAGTACTGCTGCTCTCCTGTTTTTGAGGTCATCCTTGATGCCTTCTCTGCACTGTTTTGCCAGTTCAGATGTTCGCTTGTGGTTGCCTGAGGCACGTGCCAAGCCACGTTGGCGAATAAGTTCAAGAGTGTTCGAAGAAAGATGTTTTTTTTTGTGGTTATCTCTCTCTTGGCATTCCTTGCACAATCACGGAGGTGTTGAATCATTAGATCATATTCCTCATCAATGTTGTCAATGACGGCATCTTCCCATGTTGCCGCAATAGAGCCAAAGAGCTCCCAGTTGGTGGTTGTTCTGGGAGTCCTCTTCTTAAACCTTGCATTCTTTTCTCCTCGTTCTGTGAGGTAGAATTTTGCACGAAGAAGACGGTGGTCTGATCCCGTTTGGAATTTTGGGACAACAGCAACATCGGTTAGGAAAAATCGCCGATTGAATATGATGTGGTCTATTTCATTGTGGAACCGTCCATCGGGAGACTCCCATGTCCAACGTTTAGATTCAGCCTTTTGGGACTGTGAGTTACCATGGAAGGTTTTGGTTGACATGATGAACTCAGACAGTCTGTCACCCTGTTCGTTCCATTCCAGGCCATGGGTTCCGATGTGGAGTTCATCGACTGATCTTCTTGGTCCTATCTTGGCATTAAAATCACCAACAATGATCTTGTAGAAGGTGTGATCTTCTTTATAGAACTTCTCCAGTTCCATGTAGAATTTCTCAGTTTCTCTTTCACCATAACTGGATGTTGGTGCATAGACAACAAAGATAGAAACTGCCGGTAGTGAGCCACATTTATTCAAGTGTAATCGTCCGATTCAGGTTGTTAGGCATTCGAATGAATCAATGCTTGTGACTAAGTTTGTGTTGACAAGGATACCGACACCACCGACGCCTCTTTTATCACATGTTCCAAGGAACAGTTCTTCTCCAGTGTCGAAAACAGCATGATGGGATTGATGTCTTCTCGTTTCGGTCAGACCAATGATGTTGTACTTGATCTTTCGCACTTGTACCATAAGGTCTTCAATGGACGCAGCAGATGCCAGCGTATGAGCATTAAAAGTACAGACAATCATTTTTGTTTTTCTGCGTTTTGGCAGCCTATATCTGCCTTGGTGTTTTATCAGCCTCTCCTTCCATATCCTTCTCGACTCTGCATATTCAGGGTTAGGGAAATGAGATCCATTTATTACTGGATTTGGCATATCAATTTGGTCTATTTGGCATAGACCATGGATAGCTTGCCAGGCTCTGCCATGCGGGTGGGATATTTAAAGGTACCCTGAAAACTTAGAGAAAAGTAAATAAATAGTCGCATTCACGGCCGCGCGCTCCCGGGAGCTTGTTGTGATAATCTCTGGATCCTGGCCGTTGTTGGGGTTACACGGCAGTTGGAGTGTGTAACTGTCTAGCTACTGACAGGTCCAGTCCCAAACCGTGCAGGCTTGGAGATCTCAGTCCCGGGTCCCACACACCTGGTTTCCTCTGCCAGTTCTGTTATGCCTGAGGCTTATCCAAGTGTGTGGAGAGTGGCCCCAGTAAGGCCTAGGTTGGGGCCTGGAGGTCTTCAGCTGTTGGGCCCTGGCGAGGATAGTCAGACACAGGGTAGGAGACTCTGCCTTGTGCTCTCCCGGGAGCTTGTTGTGATAATCTCTGGATCCTGGCCGTTGTTGGGGTTACACGGCAGTTGGAGGGTGTAACTGTCTAGCTACTGACAGGTCCATGTTCTGTGTCAATACTAAGTTTTTTTTTCAGCTTTTTGGAAATTGCTTTTATATACATGCATATTTAAATGTTAATGGAAATATAATTTTTCTCAATAATACAGAAAATTTTTAAAGTATGTGTGTAAAGAGAAGTGGGAATCATTGCCACTATTTAGAACTTAGGAAGGAATCTTTTTTCTTTTAGATGCAAAACTCATTACTAAATCTTTATTAAGAAGGGAAGCCAGGTAATAAATGTTCAACTTTATAGTTTTAGAGAGTTATGACTAATCAGCTATATATATATATATATATATATATAAATTTAAATCTATTTAAGACTACTGATGAATGATTTAGGTACATTTACAGCTTACTTTTTAAACTGAAACAAGTCACTTTAATTTGAAAAACAATATTAAAACAAGATTAACTTGTACTATGTATAAATTGAGAATCTAAATTTTATTTATACAAGAACACAAATTGGTGCAACATTATTTGATAAAAATTATGAAAATAAAAGGGTGAAAATCCAAATTAATCAAACACAAAAGGAGTACATGAACATGGAAACTTACTCACTTCATGTGCCATAAAATTGGTTTCTTATCTCCCTCCAAAGATATAACAAGGTATACATATCCAGTTTTTACAGGTAGATGGTTTTAATTTTCAAGTATCTTCTAAAAAGAACAGAAACAAAAATTTCCATCAGTATATTATAATATAAACTTGCAGAGAGTAAAATTATTTTATTTTTCCTCATTGTATAATAACACTTTAAACCTATAAGTTTAAATATATTTGAGTAGTATTGTGGCACTGGCCTCCTGTTGTTCATCAATTTTGCTCGAGCGGGCACTACTAATGTCTCCATTGTGAGACTTTTTGTTACTGGTTTTGGCATATCGAATACGCCACGGGAAGCTTGCCAGGCTCTGCCATGCAGGCAGGATATGCTCGGTAGCTTGTTGAGCTCTCCAAGAGGGATGGAAAAATTGAAACTGGGTGGCCCGCGTGCGAAGCAAAAGCCCTGCCATCTATGCTCTCACTCCAGCCCATATTTGAGTAGCATAGAAAATAAACATTTTCTGAAAAATACAAAAATATGTGAAAGAATAGCAAATAAAGTGTATAAACAATATAATACAGATCTTTTCACAACAGTATAATATATAAAAACATTTTTTAAAAATTTAATTTTAATAACTAAATCAACATATAATGTGTAAATTTATATTATAAACCAGTTACTTTACATCAAATAAAAATGTGATCCAATTTTCTAAACTTATTAAAATATTCATTAAGTATATTTTTGAGGAACATTAATAATTGAGTTAGTATACAGGTAGAGAAACTGTACAAACTATATCTTACATGCGAGCTGGGGATGGATGCGAAGATGATGATGTGTTGTTGACAGGCTCTAGGGGCAGCTCTCTCCCACTACCCATGTTCGGTGCTCTTAAGCTGTTGTGTATGGACCGAATCGGGATGGCTCCTCCTTTGTGGTCTGCTTCTGTGTGTGCTGCAGTGCTCTCTTCTGTCTGTCTCTCTATTTCTGACTCTGTCTCTGTAGTCTCTCCTCTGGTCTCTTTAGATCTCACTCTCTGGAGCTATTCTTCTCTCTCTGGAGCCCTTCGCTCTGGATCCTGACTCTGCCCCTGGATTCTGACTCTTGCCCTCTCCGCTCTTACAGTCTTAGTTTATATAGCAATCACATAAGGTGCTGGCACAAAGGTGGGTTGAACACTAACAAATCAACAAAGAGAGGTAAGACCACTCCTACAGGAAATTAACTGAAGGATAAAATCTCATCTAATGAGATTACTCTGGATTTCTAAGAGATCCGCTTAAGCGCAGGATCCCATTCAGGGTGTGTTGCTTTCTTCTTTCCTCATCTAGTAATCCACTTCAATAGGTGTAGTAAATCTATTTATAATATTTATAGCAATGTCATTAATGTATGAGTACAGTAAGAGATATATCAACTTAAAGTTTGGTTCTTCTTGAGGATGTCTTACCACAGTTCTTGCGGCAGGTTAGTCTTCCTAACCCCAGCAGGGTCCTAGTCTCGTCTTACTTTTGGATCATGACAGTATTTGTCTATGACCATGTTCTCAACTTATAGTTGAGTACTGTGGCACTTTGGCCTGGCCATTTAGATGCCAGAGTAGCTCACAATTTTCCCTGGGTTCATTCAGTCCCTTGCCGGGATGCTGCTTTTGGGGTGCTAGGAACTAAGGGCAACTGAGTTGAGAGCAGATGCCCAGGAGAAAATATTACTGGAGTCAATCAACTCCCAAGTTTCAAAGTATAATATTAACAGTCGTCCTGTGTCCATACAGAAGGGACATTGATTTAAGGTAAACTAAGTTCCCTGAGGCAAGGCTGAAAGGACAAACCCATTGTTATCCTACTTTCCCCCTTTTCTTTTTACAAAAAACAAAAAAGGCCCTCCCGTTGATCATCGATTTGCTCGAGCGGGCCCAGTAACGTCTCCATTGGAGACTTTGTTGTTACCGTGTCTGGCATATCGAATACTCTCGGTAACTTGCCGGGCTCTCTGAGAGGGGCGGAGGAATCGAACTCGGGTCGGCCATGTTGGCCGCTTGTAAGGCGAACGCCCTACCGCTGTGCTATCGCTACAAAAAACACAAAAATTTGAATTGGAGGCACAGTTCCAAACCACAATACAGTCTTATTAGTTGTTCTAAGATTTCAGTCCAACCATGGACCCTGAGCAAAGCTTGTAATAAAGTGTCCATTGTCCTTCACTGTCCAGGGATGACGAGAGTCATTCTTCCACATTTTGAAGACATCATGCATCTCAATGGGGGTTGTCTCCATGAGGTTTCAAGACATGTTTTCCGTTTCTCTGATGCTGACTCCTTCGAGTTCCTTGTGATTTCCAGCTGAAATCGGTTTGCTGATTGAACTTTAGAGGATTAAGTAGTTTCTGATGGTTTGAGGGTTGCATTCAGTGAATTAATTCGACTTCTGAAGAGATGTAGCGGAATGCAAATTTTCTTTGTGGGTCTTTTAACTGTGAAAATATAAATATAGGCTTTTCCTCCCACGAGGAGTTTCCCCAATACATTCAAGTGGGGAAATACCTCCTTTTTTGTTTTTGATTTAATGTGCCATATATCCACTGAACATGGGATGTTGTTGGCTTAAAGTCGCAGTGTTCCTTTAATAGTCAAGCTGCTTTCTCCACAAGAGTAGGAATATAGGACCGAGTGGGATTGGTTCCTTTACACCAGAATTTAATTTGTAGGGACACTGGGAAGGGGTTATACTAATCGTATTAAGGCAGGAAATATTCAAAGTGGTGCTTCCTGCCCTCACTGACTGCAGAAATATACTGATTGGAGCTCTGAGACTCCACATTTGTGAGAGGAGCTGCAACTAGGAACATCCCCTGATTTTGAGGGGCCTCCTGCCCCCGTGCCAGGCTGTTCTCACCAGGACCCCTTGGAGGGGGTGGGTTGAATTTCCCTCCCCACCCTGAGCAGAGCCCCAGTAGCTGAAGACCCCTGGAACCAGTCACAGCCATGCTTAAGACCACTCTCCACAAGTTCAGATAAGCCTCAGGCATGAAGAAACCAGCAGAGGAACCCAGACATGCATGAACCGGGGCTAAGATCTCCAAACCTGTTCAGATCAGGACTGGTCCTCCTCCACCCAGATCCCCCATCTTCTAGTAGGTAGGCCCCTGGCACCATATTATCCTATCTGTGGCAAGACCCAGAGACTATAAAACTGAGCTCCTAGAAGCGTGCAGCAGCAAATGCACCATCTTATTATCTAGTTCCTACTTTTGGACAACCCGGCAGGATACTGAGAGTATCCTGTCCGCAGGACAGAGTCTGGCAAACTCCCCGTAGCGCATTTGATATGCCAAAACCCATTAACAATAATGGGTCTCATTACCCAGACACTGAAAGAGCATCAAATGTGGGCTTAAAGTCACAGTGTTCCTTTAATAGTCAAGCTGCTTTAAAATCTCAGGTCTAGGATGAAGGAGACGTTACTGGTGCCTGCTCAAGGAAATCGATGAACAACAGGATGACAGTGATACAGTGATACAGGTAGACAAGGAAAATTCTGTACAATTTTTTTTGCCATAATTACTGGTAGATTTATTTGTCTGAAGTTTTCCACATAAGATATTTAATTTTGATTTTTCACTTACTATATAATCAATATGAATATATTAAAACGTATAGCATACACAGCAAATCTACAATCATATGTATTCCTACTTGAAGCAGGAATAAAGAGGTTTAGTATGATTATAGTTATGCAATAATCATAAATACAAAACAAATATAAAATATGTGTGTGCTGTGATTGATACAAAAATTTTATACATTGATTTTAATTAACCTATAAATTATGAATTTATCCCCATACCTTAAGTTTTTATATTAAAAATTCAAAGGAAAAATTAAAAGATAAATGGGATCATAGAAAAATAATAATTACATGTCACCGAAAAACTATGAATTGTATGGGTGAGAGATTAAAATGAGGGCCTTAATAAATAAGTTCTTTGCTGATTATCCTTTTGTGTAATCTACTACACATTCAGTAAGAAATTACTGTTTGTATGTAATCAATAGAATATGGCAAAGTTATGAAACTTTTCTGTTCCATTATGTAAGAATCCAGTTTGCTATAGAACCATTCCTGATTTTCAGCTGTGTTAAGCTGGATTTAAAGACCAAGCTCCTTAATTTCTATATCCAGAGAATAAAAATTCTGCCACCATCCCAACAACACATCAACCCAGCATCCTGAAACAATCGTTCTATTGACCGTATCTCAAATTTATTTTCATTGAATTGGTCCTTTATATTTTGCAAATAGAGTATGCATATTTTGTTTTTATATATTTCTTTCTCTTTCACTGCATTCAGCATGGATATCTTTAAGTAGCACTTGACTTAGCATGATTACCTCCACCCAAATAGCAGAAAATTGAATGTTTTGTTTCTTTTTCATAAAAGTAAATAACGACTAAAAAGGTAGCGCAAAGGGCTGAGTGTGTGCTTAGCATAGGATGGAACAAGGTCAGTCTCTGGCACTGTATAGTTCCCTGAGCTCTTCTGGGAGACCCTTGAGCACATATCAGGGAGTAGAGTCCCCAGGTATTTACCGGTCTCCAAAATAAAAAATAATATCAAATACAATATACGTTAATTTATTAAATATTGTTGTAAGTATAATATTATATATGTCAGTGCTCATAAATACGTGTTAATAAGATTGAAGTACTTCAATGTTTGACAGGCAGAAGACAATAATGGATAAGTTAGTGAAAAAAATCCAATAATTTCAATTTACACTCATTTTACATCACCCACACAACCCAAGATAAAAGAATAAAAAGAACAAAATAGTAATTCTTTATCAAAAGTAAAAAATAAGTAGAAAAACGATAATATTAATAAATACATAATAAAATACAAAATCATAATATTTTCATTTCATTTCATTTCATCATCCTGTTATTCGTCGATTGCCTCGAGCAGGCCCCAGTAACGTCTCTTTCATCCTAGCCCTGAGATTATATACAAGGCTACTTAGGAGAATGAGACCCATCATTGTTACTGGTATTTGGCATATTTGGTACGCCACGGGGAGTTTGCCAGACTCTGCCCTGTGGGCAGGCTACATTCGATAGCCTGCAAGTTTGTCCAAAGTAGGAATGAGACAATAAGATGTCATAAAAAAGTTCTGATAAGATGTCGCGCGGCTGCGAATGTGGCCGCGCGGTTCCGGGATCTGGATTTTATAGTCTCTGAGTCTTGGCCGCTGATGGGATTACACGGCGCCAGGGGGCCAGGTGGTGGGTGTGACCCCCGCCTACTGGAATTTGGAGGATCTGGGTGGAAGAGGCTCGACTCCAATTCGAGTAGGCTTGGAGGTCTCGGCCCCGGAACCCGCGTGGCTTTGTCCCTCTGCCAGTACCTTCATGTGTGCGGAGAGGGGTCTCAGCATGGTGGTGGCTGGTCCTGGAGGTCTTCGGCTGCCGGAGCCCTGGTCAGGGCGGGGAGGAAAGCTCAACCCGCTCCCCTCCAAGGGACTCCGGGAAGGAACACCCAGGCGCGGGGGCAGAAGACTGCACTGCTCTCGTCCGGGATCTGGATTTTATAGTCTCTGAGTCTTGGCCGCGGATGGGATTACACGGCGCCAGGGGGCCAGGTGGTGGGGTATTAATAATTAATATTAACAAATACATAAAGTTTCCTAAAAGATGAATAACCTAAAAGAAAATGACTTCAAAAACTATTCAAGTGGGGTATAGTGCCGCCAGCAGGTCAATCTGTACCTGTGAGGCGAGTGTATCAGCAGCCTGATGGTGCCTTCAGACTTCTAGATACCCTCAAATTGCTGCTGTGCCTTTGACCAGACCCCTACAACTGTGGGCCAAGTTTACCAAGAAAGTAAATGGCCAAAAGTTAGGTATGTGGGAGACACACCCACAAACCTCCTCCACCTCAGCTAGATAATTGAAGGCAAGACCTCTCTGGTTCCTGATCAAACTGCTAAACGTCCATCATCCCAGAGGCTCAGAAACAAATCTTGGAACCCAGTGGCTTTTGATAGAAATGTGTCTGGTTCCCACAGTAGGTTACCAGAGCCAGAGCACCACAAGGGGGGAAGGGTGCTGTCTCTTTGCCTGCTCCCTCTTGGCAGCTTGGTGGCCGCCATCCTCTAGAGGCCACTGGACAGTGAGGTTTGGGCCGCAGTGGTAAGACACATGAAATGGTGGTGGAGCCGGCCTTTCTTTCCTGTGCCAACGAGACCCAGTGTTGCAGCCCACAAACAGCCTCTCTAGCTCCGGATCAAGCTGCTTAATGTCCATGTTCCAAGGGACTCAGAAACAAATCTCAAAACCCAGAGGCTTTTGGCACAAATGCATCTGGTCCTCGCAGTAGGCTACTGGTTCTGGGCCACCCCAAGTGGGAATAGGTTTCATGCCTTGGCCTGTTCCCCCTGACAGCTCAGTGACCACAATCCTCCAGAGGCCATTGGACAGTCTGGTTTTGGTCCGCAGTGCTGAGACACACAGGGACTCATGAGATGGGGGTGGAACCGGCCCTTTCCTCCCCACCCCAAGAAGACCCTTGGTCACCACCCACGCATGCTTTTCTGGCTCCTGATCAAGCTGCTTAACAGCCATGATCCCAGAGATCCAGGAAAAACAAATCTTGGAACCCAGCAGGTTTTAGTAGAAATCCCTCTAGATTTAATTGTCAAAATTTCAGAATTCCAAAATCGCACAGTAACTACTGTGGCCATGCGACATTTTATGTTATTCATAACCAGCAATAGAAAACAAATAGTCTAAAGTTGCCTTGTCGGCAGATATGAGTTTTGGGGTAAAATACCAAATAAAATAGTGGGTCTGGTGTCAGAATATTGAATGTAATCAAAGTAGAGAGAGAGTAGTGTGGAAATCATCTGCCCCACAGGTAGGGGGAGGGTATGGGATGGGGGTTATACTGGAATTTTTGGTGTTGGAAAACGGGCACTGGTGAAGGGACAGGTGTTTTATCATTATATGACTGAGACTTAAACATGAAAGCTTTGTAACTGCTCTCATGGTGATTCAATAAATAAATTTATAAAATAAATAAATAAATAAAAAATTTTAAAAAACCTATACAAAAAGTACTCAGGAAAAAAATCACAATCAAATAAACTTAGTCAACTATAATAAAATGGTGAAAATGCAACACAGAAAATAAGATATCAAAAATATAAATAAAAAATGATTACAATAACTAAGTCAATAAGTAAGGAATTAATTTTGTTGAAATTACATTGATGACCAATGTGCCCTGGCATGACAATAAACTGGCTAGATAGAATTGAAACTATCTTAAAAAATATGAAAAAAAATACAAGACAAAAATTATTTTGCAGATGCACCTTTTCTATTAGGTTGAGGGGCTAGAATTGGATTCTGCAGGTGCAATCAGCAAATTCTAGGAATTAACATGTTATGCACCTGTAGTATGCGGTTATATAAGCTTCAGAAGAAAAAAAGGTTTAGTGGGTTCTACCAAAGCAGAAGCCTCAAAGAGTCTGAAAAAAAAGTATATTAGTTCTGATTCCAGGAGTGTTCTCATGTTAGCGAGGAAACAAACCCTTCCATGTTTTCATTTGTGTTACTGTTGGTTATTGATTCTAAATAAGCCATTGTAGGTGGTACTGAAAACTTCTATTTGATGCCCAGAATACTTCCCACAAGTGGATTTTCTTACAATGTACCTTTATAAAGTCAATGGAAACATCTCATACTCAAACGATCCATTACAAAAGTCAACACACCAAAAGTAGACCACTTTCACATCAATTTGCATTTTATTTTCCAATATTCTAGGAAGTTTACCCATTTTGTCTGACTGTTTTTAGAACTAAACTGAAATATGTACACCACTAAATGTCTTTTTCACACAATATATATTCTATAGAAAAGAACATAGGATTCTGTACAGATTGGCTTTGATAAAAAGGCATAGTAATGCATTTCCTTTAAAATTATTTCTACTGTTGTAGCTATGTAGCACTGTCATCCCATTGTTCATTGATTTGCTCCCAGCGGCACCAGTAACGTATCCAATCAATCCTGTCTGCTCACTCTAGGAACATGAAGTGAGACTTGTTACTGTTTTTGGCATATCAAATACACCATGGGGAGCTTGCTAGGCTCTCCCGTGTGGACAGGATACTCTCAGTAGCTTGCTGGAATCTTCAAGAGGAATGGAGTATGTAAATGTTTTATTTTTTTTTCCAATGGAAAACACAGAACTTGAATTTTTGGATTTTTAATTATTTTGCTTTCTCGGTTAATTCCTAACTCACTGGAGGGGTTTTTTTTCCCTCCTCCAACATCCCCTGCATAAGCTGCAATATTTAAGTTGGCTCTTGAAGTCATGTGGTTGAATTATGCAGTCTTTCTGGCGTGTTCTCATTTATTTAGAAATTCTTCAAATTGCTCATCAAATTAATAAACTTTATTTTACCCTTACTAACCCACTGCTTTTAGATGATTTGTTATATCTATGGCATACAGGTGATGTAGGACATAAGTGAAATAAAACCATACAACTCCAGATTTAAGAAAGAAAAAAAAAGTCAGTGTAACAGATAAATAAAAATTAAATGATTCTATATTTTTCAACACAGATTTTTCAGATTTCCATTTCAGATTTTATTAACTGAAAATAAATCAGGCATAATTATAACTCTAATACCAAAGATAATTTAAATCACTAGACTCTATCAAAGTTCATAATTCTTTTCTAATCTAAAATAGTGTGACTAAATTTTTGCTATCTAAGAATATAATATCTTATTGTGTTCAATAAAATTTTTAGTTGGAAATAAAAATCAAAGGGAAAAACTAAAGGATAACATTGGTTTGTCCTTTCTCCTCTGCAAGAAGGAGCTCGGGTTTTTTGAGTAATAGCCATCACAATGTTTCTAACACACTTCCATTTTCTCAGTATTCATCCTTAACTTCTCCTTTGTATTCTGCTACCCTGTCTGTTAATCACTCATTTCCCCTAAGCAGTACCTGTGACTTATAAAAGTCAAGCTCTTCAGAGATCTCTAGATTTGTATTTGTAAGTGAAAAACTGTTTTTTTCTCTTGTCCTTATGTCCTTTGCTTAGTTTACTTTAGAGCAATGCCCTTTTTTGTATAGACACAGAAAGAGAGTTAATGCTATGCTCTTATAACTTGTGAATTAATTGACTGTGAATAATATTTACTCCTGGGCATCTGTCTTGTTTACTAGACTTAGCCTCAGTTGCCCTTATTTCCTAGACCCCAGAGGCAGGATTCCAGCACAGGGACTGGATGGACTCAGTGCAAGCAGTAAGCTACTCTGTCACCAAAATGGGACAAGCTGTGTCCATAAACCTTATAATAAGCTACGAGCACAGTTCGTGGACAAATTCTTTCATGACCCAAAGGAAAGTTACTGAATAAGGACCCTGCTAAATTTAGGGAAGACTAATATGGCTTTTGGACTGTAATCTGGGACCTATAAAGAGATATTCCCAGAGGAGCCACCCTATAAATTTAACATATCTCTTACTGTGTCCATATGAATCAAGTAGGTTATTAAGAAGTAAACTTAGAGTGACTATATAAATGGTTATGGACTAAGAAAAGAAGAAATATGTCCTTAGCTATAATTCCACCCTTGGATGAATCTCCTAGCAGGAGATCTTTGTCTTATCATACAAGAACTTCCCCCAGAAGCAAGGGCTTTCATATGTTGATCATGTTACCTCACCTAGGTGTAGTTGCTCCATCAACCCTTGGAGATTGGGGTCTAGACTAAGGGGAGACTGGGCATAGAGAGTCTAGAATGAGGAACAAGAGGGTATGGGGATGAGGGGAAGAGTGAGACTGGAACAGACAAGGGAAACGAATGGAATAAATGGGAGGTGGGGGCAGAAATTGCAATTAACAGCAACTGATACCAACCAGCCTAGTGGCCCTTTTCCCTCCTTCATGCATCTGTTGGTGGTGGCTGCAAGTGGGGGTGGGGAAGCGACATTGCCACGGAAGGTATATAACATGAAAGAGCCCAGGCACATTTATTTTGTGATTATACAAAAAAACTTGAATAATTCATGTATACATTTAAGCTTTTCAGATTTTCCCTTGTGTTGTTTTAGACTTGCAAATCAAAAGAGTCATGAAATTATATTCAAGTTAATTTGAATTAATACTTCATTATTGACTCAATTAAACTAAACCTTGATATGCTGATGACCATGACCACCATAAATTATCTGTTTGGTAAAGGATATTTGACAAAATCATCTAAAGCATGACTTAAGTTTAATATTTAGGAATTAAAGTCATTTAACATTTAAATCATTTTTTATTAAGATGGGTCTGTCTGTCTTCCCATTGTTTATTGATTTGCTCCAATGGGCCCAGTAATGTCTCCATTTTTGATATTTGTTGCTACTATGTTTGGGATATTGGATACATCAAGGGTAGCTTGCCAGGCTTTTTTCGTGTGGGCGAGATACTCTCAATAGCTTGCCAGGCAATTCGAGAGGGGTGGGGTAATCGAACCCGGCTCGGCTGGGCTGGCTGTTTGCACGGCAAACGCCCTGCCACTGTGCTACTGGGGGGAGAAATGAACTTAATTGTCTTTATTTATTAGTCAAATTTAACTCAGGCTCATTTTTTTTCTAGAAATGACTTCTAAACTATACCATTAACTTCTCAAAAATATCCAGAATCTGGAAAAAACCTGAGTGCCCGAGAACAGATGACTGGTTAAAGAAACTTTGGTACATTTACACAGTGGATTACTATGTAGCTGTTAGAAAAGATGAAGTCACAAAATTCACATACAAGTGGTACTACATGGAAAGTATCATGTTAAGCGAAATGACTCAGAAAGAAAGGGGTAGACATAGAAAGATTGCATTCATCTGGGGAACATAAAGTAACAAAATAGGAAACTAACACCCAAGAATGGCCGAGATAAGTATCAGGAATTCTACTCCACGACTTGGAGGCCAACCACACATACTAGGGAAAAGGGAGCTCAGATAAAGAGAGGAACACCACATAAAGGATCCTCCCAGGATGGGAGAAGCATGCTGAACGTAGACTATAGACCAAACATGATTGCCACTCAATGTTTCTTTTGCAAACCACAACACCCAAAAGAAGAGAGAGACCAGAGGGGAATGCCCTGCCACAGAGTCAGGATGGGATGGGGGGCATGGGGGTTGGGAGGGATACTGGGATGTGTGGTGGTGGGAAGTGGGCACTGGTGGAGGGATGGTATTTGATCATTATATAATTGAAACCCAAGCACAAAAATGTGTAAGTCTGCAACTGTTCCTCATGATGTCTCACTATTAAAAAAATTTTAATAAAATAAAAAAACTAGTCAGCAAAAAAATATATATATTTATATAGACTTTTTTCTAAGATATACAGATTAGGACTTCTACTATGTGAAGCTGTTGAGTTAGACTCTCTAAGAATCAGAAGAAACTGATTCCATTCATGGAAAAAATGGAGACTGTATAGATACAGAGCTAAATATAGAAACAACACTGTTATTAGGGAAGTTTAGCTAATGGCCATACAAACATACAGAGATAATATTCTTACATGAAATTAATTCAACTTTGCCTCTTGAAAGCTCATGGTTGCCTCTTGATGCTTCTACCCCATAGCACAGACTAGAAACCTCAAATTTCAAATTTATTTTGGATTTTACAGCTCTGTATAATCTCTCCTCTTTTTCTCTCTATATTTATAAAATATGCATATGTAAATATGCAATAATGGACCTCAACCTTTATTGTGAAAAGTTGGGACTGTACCTGAATCTCATGAAAGCAATGTTCATGAGAAACTTATTAGTTCTTGACGTTCCATTTGATCTCAACAGAACAAACATCTCTGAATGCAGAAGTTATGTGCACCTAGGTCTAGAACTAAACATGAGCAATGACCTGGCACCTGAGCTGCACAGGAGGAAGAGAGCAGTGAGGAACTACTTCAAGTGCATCAAAGAAGGTGTTAAGAGGAAGAAGAAACTCTGGCTCTGAGCACGTCTTTTGGACTCTTCCATTCTTCCTGCACTAACATATGCCTCAGAGACCTGGGCCCTATGCAAACAGGATGAGAATGCTATTTCTCTCAAAGAGAAATCAAAAGAGCTATGTTGAAGTATCATGCTTAACTAAAGTAAGAGAAGGAATCCGGAGTTCCGACCCCCATGGACGATCGAGAATCAGGGATGTTGTCTCATTTGAGAAGGCATCAAAAATCCGATGGGCTAGAAACCTAATGCAATTTGGAGATGACCACTGCACTAGAGCCATTACCAACTGAATTCCACGGGATGTGAAAAGATCCCGTGGCCACCCACCTACGAGATAGTCAGACTTCTTCATCAAGACCCTGAATGAACAAGTTGAGGCTCTTTCTTTTCCTAGAATGATCAGACGCCATTGGGCTACACTACACGCAAGGGGGACGAATGGAGACGTTACTGCCTCCCATTCAAGCAAATCAATGAGCAATGGGATGAAAAGAGAATTAGATGATACAAGTGATATATGTAAAAAGATATATATATCTATATATAAGTAAACTGTATATATGTATATAGATGTATATATTATTAACTTTGGTCTTTTCTCCTCTCAATCTTTCTAATGTTATTTTTTTTTTGCTTATCTAATCTCAGAAGAATCTAGGAGGGTGAAGTGTTTAAAGTGGAGAAGGACAGAAAAGGAAAGAAATCCAGGGTAAGAAGAGAATGAGAAGTAATGGGTAAACAGGCATCGGGGTTTTTGTTACTGCAGTGATATGAGTGAGATACAGTCATATATCCAAAACACAGATTTAACAAAACGGAAAACATAACATCTGGGCAGCAAACAATGAAACATTTTCATGTGCCTGTGAAGTTGACAGGTGGGGATAGATTAGGGATTGGGGTGGTCAGGATATCTGGGAAGACTGGTGGAGGGAAGTTGACACTGGTGGAGGGATTAGTGTTGGGTTATGTAGGCCTAAAAGTCAACTATCAGTAACTTTGTAAATGATGGATCTTTAAAAAAATTTTTTAAAAAGAACTTAGGTGAGTGGGAAATGGTCTCCCATGTTCTGAAAATCTCATACTTATAATATTATATATTATATTATACATAAATATGTTATATATTTCCCTATCATTCTCATTTTAATAAATCATCCCTTCATTATTTTTTCCAGCATGGAGAAAATGCTGGAAGGCAAGTGCCTTCACCCCTTCTTCTTCCTAGTACAAACTTTCCACTTAGTGCTTGAAGTACTTCAATAATAATTAGTATACAGCTCCAGTCTACAGCTCTAAATAAAATGAAGACAGCAACAACATATTAATATATTTAGCAAATTTAAAATGAAGTAGCCAAAGATCACCATGAAGTTTATGAACAATTCTTCTATGTAAACACCAAAATAAAATTGTAGTATCATAATGGAAGATTGGTTTCTGTTATGGACTTAATAAATTTCTTTTAAAATGCAATTTAGGAAATAGAACATAAAATTTAAAAATTTATAAAAATGTTGTAAATCACCTTAGAATTTTTTATCGGAACATTTGATGATACATTAAATGCCTTTTGAAGGATATTGGTTCTATTTATGGTTTAACATAGACAGAGTTTGTCACATCCTCCTGAAAAATGTACTTTATCTTGTGAAATAAAAATAATTTACAATCGGGTATACTGAAATAAATTGAAGTACTTAAGATGAAACATTGCACATATCTATTAGTAAAAATTTCTTCAAATTGTCAAATAGCAAATCTATAGTATAACTTGTTTGTAAAATTTCAAATAAGAAGCTCAAGTACTAAGAATATGATATATTACAAAGTGAATCTATGTATGCATGAAGCTTAATATTTTCAATTACATAGGATTAGATTTCAAATAATCAGCATTTATTATACTAAATGTTTTGCTAATAAAAAAATTTTAAAAATTCAAAATCATTTCAAACTCAGGAAAGCTATTGATGATAATGTTCTACACGACACCAAGGTATGTATATAAACATATAAAACAATGTGCAATGCAACACTAATCTATATATGAAAAATATGTTTCAAACTACATAAACATTTTTTGACATTAGAATATTTATTAATAGTGATTATCTAAACAGTGTATTAAAATTTTATCTATAGTCCAGTCATCAAATGTCTACATTTTTTACAATATCAAAACACAATTTATTTTTGGTTGGGTTCAGGGACTATCTCTTCATCTATATATATATATATTTCTCAAAAGTGCCACTTGTGGATTATTATGTCTCAACATGAAGAGGGCTGTTATTTCTCACAATGGCATGGCCCTTTGTTGGGATCTCAGCAGCTATCCTGAGACTTTGGTCAAATCTCCTGCCCCTGGAAGCAAGAGCTAGCCTTTTTTTTCAAAGGCCCAGGGGCTCCCTCCAGCACTCCCCAAACTTAGGCACTCTGGTGAGGATGAGGGGTGTGACTGTGCCCTGCTACCCACACTGATAACCCAGCCCTAAGAGCTGGATATGTAAATCATTAGCTGATATCTGTATCTAGCTCCAGGAGAGAAGCTTGAGAAGCTGGCTGAACATGAGAATCCCATCCTGACTGTGTGCACAAGAACCCCTGGTAAGGGGTCAATAAATGGAAAAATGTTTGATCACCAGACTCCCCCAACACTGCAATGTTCTTTCTAGGTTTCTTTCTCTGTGGCTGCACAGCAGGAATCCCCTGGTGAGCAGAGGGCCAAGGCAGAAGCTTCTTCCCTTCCCACAACCTCCCCTTTAGGGAGTAAGTCAGGTGAGTCTGGGGGATCATAGCCCTTACAATCATCTTGCCTCTGTTGCTTTGTGATACCATATATTTATTGCTGTCCACATAAATATTCAAGACACTCTATTATGTAATGCACCAGTTATGAACAATGACTTCTAGTTCCTCATTGTTATTAACATACATCATTAATGATGATCAAAACTAAAATGCTACCAAAACTATGAAGGAAAATGAAACCATTGCATAGGCCTATTCATCCCGCATTCAGAGTTTTTATGTGTAGCCTTAACATTAACTCCAGAAAAAACATCTCCTTGAAATCCTTTTATTCATTTACTTATTTATTTATTTTTGATATTTGGGATACACTCAGCAATGCTCAGGGGTTACTCCTGGATTTGCACCCAGGAATTACCCCTAGTGGTGCTTGGGGGACCACATGAGATGCAAGGATTAAACCTGTGTAGGCTGTGCACAAGGCAAACGCCTTGCCAGCTGTACTATTGTTCTGTCCCCTCTCCTTGAAGTCATTAAGTAATAATTACTTCTGAATTATGCACTGTAGCACTGTTGCACTGTCCTCCCATTGTTCATCGATTTGCTTGAGCGGGCACCAGTAATGTCTCCATTGTGAGACTTGCTATTACTGCTTTTGGCATATCAAATATGTCTTGGGTAGCTTGCCAAGCTTTGTCATGTGTGCAGGATACTTTTCAGTATCTTCTCGGGCTCTAGGAGAGGAGCAGAGGAATCAAATCCTGGTCAGCCTGGGTAGGCCACATACAAAGCAAACGCCCTAACCACTGTGCTATTGCTCCAGTGAATTAAAATAATCCCCCCATTTTTTTCCTTTATGGGTCATATTTGGTGATATTCAAGTTATTCCTGGCTCTACACTCAGGAATTACTCCTGGTGGTGCTCAAGGGATCATATGGGATGCTGGGGATCGAACCTGGACACGTGCGTGGCAAATGCCCCACCCACTGTACTACTGTACTCTCCCACCAATTCTATCTACAGACTCGGGTATGTGACCAAAACAGAATAATTTAATGCGGTTAAGATATGCTTTCATCAAACTAATCTAGAAATTCAATAAAAATCACATACAAAAAAGGTAACTTGCAGGGAATCAGAGGGATAAAAGGGGTGAAGGTACTTGCCCCACACATGGAGTTAAGTTTATCTTCTATCTTCAGCATCATATGAGTCCCTTAAATACAAAGCCAGGTATGAACTCTGAGCACAGAACTAGATGCAGTACTGACTATTGCCATGTGTAGTCTCCAAAATATTTGCCTGAAATATGATTCTTCTCAATATTAATTTAGTATCTCGCCTGCACGGCAAAGCTACCTGTGATATATTCAATACTCCAAACACAGTAACAACAAGTCTCACAATGTTACCCGGCCTGCTCAAGCAAATTGATGAACAATGGGAGGACAGTCACAGGGACAGTGATTACTTTAGTTATAGTTTCTATTTACTATCACTGATATGTATGATAGTTATGAGACCCTTTAGTAGAGCAAAAAGTAATTTGTTTTAGAGGAAGAATAACTTTCCCACACACAGTGTGGTTAAAGACTCACTGGGAGAGCAAAGTAGAGCCTCACTACAGGGAAGAAAAGACAAAATTGGGAAGAAAAACTATTACAAATAAGTTTTGTGTGAATATGTATTTTAAAGTTTAAAAATGTAACATTTCAGGGGCTGGAGCGATAGCACAATGAGTAGGACGTTTGCTTGCATGCCTAACCTGGTTTGATCCCAGCAACCCATATGGTCCCCCAGAGCATTGCCAGGAGTAATTCCTGAGTGCAGAGCCAGGAGTAAACCCCTGTGCATCGCTGGGTGTGACCCCTCCACAAAAAATGTAACATTTGTATTAGAGCCTATTTTGAATTAATCATTTCATCTTTAGGTAAAAGTTTATTTTATTTAATATATTAATTTTATTTATTTATGAGAATTAATTTAAAACTTTTATTTTAATTACACTAACACCTTTACAGAAACATATTGAATGTAAATGAAAATAGATATTGTGAGTAGCACTGTAGCACTGTCCTCCCGTTGTTCATCGATTTGCTTGAGTGGGCACCAGTAACATCTCCATTGTGAGACTTGTGTCTATATTTGGAATATGTTGTAACTGTCACTGTCCTCCCATTGCTCATCGATTTGCTCGAGTGGGCCCAGTAACATCTCCATTCTGAGATTTATTGTTACTGTGTTTGTCATATCAAATATGTCACTGGTAACTTGCCAGGCTTTGCCATGTGGGCAAGATACTCTCAGTACTTTGCTGGGCTCTCCGAGAGGGGAGGAATCGAACCCAGCTTGACAGGACTGGCTGTGAGCAAGGCAAACGCCCTACCCACTGTGCTATTTATATTGATATATTTTTTCTAATTTGACCTAATGCCATAATTTGAATTAATTGAAGAGGACTTTTGCTAAGATCCATGACATATAGTTTAATATATGATTTGTTCATTTAGATATATTTTATCCATAATAGGAACTTACATTTTTATATAATTTTTAAAATAAGATTTTGTTCTTTAAAGAGACTTAAGATATGAAACAAGTCAATTTGGAAAGAAAATATATCTTCAAATGTTGTTAATGCTTTACATTTATGTCCACGGTGTATTTATTCATTTATACATATTATATTTAATTTTCCCTAGCATATTTTAAAACCTTCATATTAGACTGAAATTGGCTGCTTCGAGATTTATTGCCAAAGGAGACATAACGAGCACAAGAAATTGTAAGAAATCCACAGATTTTTTTTCAGAGCAGTGTTCTACCAACTAAAGTAAAACATACTCATTACTACATAAGTTTCAGAATATAAAACATTATAAAGTAAATGTTAATTTCTACTATTAGTTTCTTTAAAAATTTAAGAACACCTAATAATATAAAATGCCAAAATAGTTTTTGATATGTATTTTGGTGTCATGGTACATACACATGTGGTTTTGTTAAGTGAAAAGTCAAAAGTAGCAGACCACTGTAGAGATGACACAATTACACAGTGTAATTACTCATTACCCATTAATCAATAAACAATGTGACAACCATGTACAAACTATCCCATATGATATTAGACTATGGTTAGATAATTACATTATTTTTCATACTACTTCATGACTGTGATAAGTGTATTGCAAGTAAAAGAATCCTAGATTGGAAGTTCTTAAAACATCATAAAAATCATATATATTGTATTCTCACATAATATCATTAATTCAATATTTATTTCAATATTTGATTTTTGTCATAAGTATGTAGAAATATAACTATCAAATTTATTTTTAATTCAATTCTGTATTCTTTGTTTCTAAATCCCATAAGGATTTCAATGCCATTAGTCACATCACCTGAATTTACAGATATTCTCGTATCTGGATAAGGTTTAATCTCGCATGACTGTGCTGACAATATACTCCTATATACTGTTGTGCAGAAGTGGTAGGAATGGTCTTTTTGTTCCCTCTGTGTTATTCGTTTTTAAATCATAAATTATTAATTTATCATTAAGTATGTGTCAGCTATTTTTCTTTTTTCCACTATTTTTAATTGCACTCTTGCACTTTGTGGATGCTGAACATTTTATATTTTATTTTTTAAAGATTGAGGCAGCCTTCCTTTGAGCAAGTCATGCTTATCAAGTACTGATCACAAATAGTTTCAGAACACAAAGGGGAGATGGCTATTAGCGACAGGTGCTGCTTAGTATGGGAAGGAACAGAGCACAGTTCATCTGAGTGTATCTAATGAGGTTTTCTGTGGATCAGAAGAACTCGTCCTTGTTCTTGAAAGCCAATCTGATCACATCACTGCCTTTCCTAAATTTCTTCCATGACCACTCTGCATGTTTAACCTGGTTTCTGTAGCCTTTTCAGACCCATTACCGCTTACCCGTTTCCTAGTACCTGTTGTACACAATTGCTCCTGTGCTTCTTAATGCTTCCTGCTCAACAGTACCCAGGGATTTTATACTTTCTCTGCTGCAGCGTCTTTTCTTAGTTCCTTTGATGAAGATCTATCCTGCACTAGGCATTTTTTCTGTATGAAGTCCTCTCCACTCTCCTTTTTTGTTCCCTCCAATTTTTAGTTTGGCACTGTGATTTAGGATAGTATTAATAATAAAGCTTCAGGCATGCAATATTTCAACACTATATCCAGCACTAGACACTCAGTTTCCTTCTACCAAAGTGCAGTCATTCTATGTCTGACCATCTTTGGGAACTTATTCTGACTTACTTCACTCACTTATGGTCAAGTTTAATGTTGTCAACAAATATGTCCCTATTTTATTACTCTGCAAACATTTCCTACCATAAAAAATTCTATTTTAAGGTGCTTATATTTTCATAAAACAGGATGCCTTATTTGACATTGTAATATAAAATAAATATTCGATTTATTTAGTCAGTCCTTACTGCTTCAAATATTTTAATGAAGCTTGTTTCTTGGATACAATGAACACAGTCAGATAATAGTCAGTACTTTATAAATAATGCCAAATAGGTGAGTGATTGATATGAGTAATTTTCACCCTATCCTTAGTCCCTATAAATAAGTTATAACAATTACACGGTGTAGTACAGAAACATGTTGTTAGACATAGATTAAGCATACATCTAAAGAGACAAACCATACCAACTAGTGCAAAATTAAATATAAATGCTTGATCACTTGATGACTTCCATTTCTCATCAATTTGCTCAAGCGGCGGCCAATAACGTCTCAATTTGTCCCTATTGCATGCTTGTGTAGCCCAATAGCATCTACTCGTTCCAGGAACACGAAGAGCCTCAAACCGTCCGTTCAGTCTCTTGACAACCAAGTCTGACCACATTGTAGGTGGGCGGTCACGCGATATTTTGAGTCCTGTGGAATCCAGGCAATAATGGCTCTAGCCCAGTGGCCATCTCCAAATCACATTACATGTCCAGCCCATTTGATTTTTGACACCTTGGCAAATGAGACAGCGTCCCTCATTTTCAATCTTTGACAGAGGTTGGAACTCTGGATTCCTTCTCTCACTTGAGTGAAGTATGACAGCTCTTTCGATTTCTCTTTGCGAGACCCAAATTGTGTTCTCATCCAGTTTTCATAGGTCTCTGAGGCCCTGTTAATGCAGGGAGAATGGTGCAGGTCACTGTTAATTCAGGGATAAAGGTGGAGTTGAACAAATGTTCTGAGCCGGAGGTTCTTCGTCCTCTTAGCTATTTCTTCGACACTTCTGAAGGGGTTCCATGCCCCTCTCTTCTTCCTGCGCAACTCAGATGCCAGGTCATTCTTCATGTTGAGTTCTCGACCTAGGTACACAGAACTGCTGTGTTAAGAGATGTTGAGAGCAAATGGAAGGTCAGGAATGAGTCCGTTTCTCATAAACATTGTCTTGGTTAGGTTCAGTAGCCGTATGACCTTTCCACACTCATGGTCAAAGTCGGCCAACATTTGTGCCACTTAGCTATGTTTGGTGTTATTAGAACCATGTCATCAGCGAAGCGGAGGCGGTGTAGTTGCCAACCATCTATCTTCACTCCCGTTCCTTCCTATTCCAGATGTTGCATGATGTTCTCTAGGGTGGTACTGAAGAGTTTGGGTGAAATGGTATCGCCCTGCTAAACCCCTCTCTTAATGCCCTGCCGAACCCCACTTTTCACACTATAAGTAAAGTAAAAGTAAAGGCCCTCCTGTTGATCATCGATTTGCTCGAGCGGGCCCAGTAACGTCTCCATTGGAGACTTTGTTCTTACTGTGTCTGGCATATCGAATACTCTCGGTAGCTTGCCGGGCTCTCCGAGAGGGGCGGAGGAAACGGACTCAGGTCGGCCATGTTGGCTGCGTGCAAGGCAGACGCCCTACCCACTGTGCTATCGCTCCAGCCCTTTCACACTATAAATGCTAAAATTACAAAATTATCTGAAATGTCTTTAAAATATTTTTTATCAATAAGTAGAGCTTAAGTGTTTTAATTTCCTCTGGCTATCATGACAAATATGGTGGGGTTTTTGTGACTACTGAAAACATTGATTTTTCATGTTTCTAGAGACTGGGAATTTTAAAATCAAAATGTCAACATGTTTGGATTTAGTGGACTTATTTTTTGTTTTGTTTTTACTGTAGGAGAAGGGGGAAGAGGAATAAAGAAGAGGGAAAGAGAGACCAATATAAAGTTTTATAGAGGATAAAAAACATATCAATTTTCTAAATAATTATATATAAAAACACCTAAAATTTTGCAATAGAGAATATTGAGATAGAGTTAGAATAAGGAATCAAAATTAGTGTAGCATAGCAGAAGTGATAGGCAAATTTAAAGACTTTAAAAATAAGACAAGTTTTTCCAATGTCATTTCCTCAAGTTTCACTGAAATTAATAACTATAGATATAACATAAAATTTTACATTAAATCAATTCATAAAGTGAGAAAATAATAAATATGAGTGAATGGCTCTTTTCCACATATAATAAAAGCTAAAGAGATTCGCATGGATATGGTTGTTAGAAGGTTTTCATAAAGTTGTCAGTCTTGCTCACTGGAAAATTACTTACAGTGTCTTACTAGTTCACTGTATTATAATTGCCCAGGAAAATAATCATTTTATTTCTTTAACATTGACATTGTTTTCATATAGGATCCACATAAACCTACCTGTGTTTGTAATGCTTTTTTCCTACATTCAAATGTCAAGTTATTAAATTTCCTTTTATTTCTCCATGGAGCAGGTTAATTTTCCATTGTGTAAAAATGTCACAGAACAGCTGTGACCTTATGTTTAGAAATGACTGGCACAATGAAGCATCAGAGCAACTGAAAACGCCATTCTCTGATGAAGTGAGCTGTGTCTATCACATTAATCACTTGTTTATAATGACTAACACAGGTGTAGACTGCTGAATAGAAGATAACTAATAAAATTGCTATTTACTCTAATGTTCTTTGTTACCAGAAAATTATAAAAAAATATTGAAAATGTAGTTAGGTCACCATATGTTAGATAAACGTGAGAGCTCACTTTTTCACCTGAGTAGAATTATGAACTAATTCTAAGTCAGCATCCATTTTTATTACTCTAAGAAATAGTAACATTTTTATATCTCAATATTTTATATCAAATATTATATTAGAATTAGTAGTCATAGATTTGCTCTATGATACTGCTCTCACCAATAAGAAAGAAAGGTTTCCTTTAAATTTCATAGACAGTAAAACAGTTAGTTCTAACTGAGGGTCGGGTTTTAGGAATTTGCATTAAAACTGATTTTTATGAAAATGTATCTTTTTATTTTTATTTCATATTCTATTAAAAAAGTTTTCTCAAAAATCTGTTTTTGACCTTTCTTTTTTGTAAGTACGTTTTCATTCATAACTCCTTACATATTTACATCATTTATTAATTCATATTTAAAAAGCCTAAACAAGAATAAAATTAGTAAATAAGTGGTAAATTAGTATAATTCAACTTTCTATGCATTTTAAATGTAAATCAAACTGAGCTGTTTTTTAAAAATCAACTTACATGTTATTAAGAATATATAGTGATAGTTGTTACTTATGAAGAATAACAAGTATATTCAGTGCTAATTTTACATAGTACTGAAGTAAAATATAAATGAAATATGCAATAAATATTATGAGGTTGTATTAAGATAATGAAACCTTCTCGAGTCTATGTTTTAAACATGTGATTACATAGTTTAAGTGCGTGTATGTTAGACCTTTTTAACATACTGTAAGATTTATGTAAAATCTTAGCACGCCAAAGGTTGTGTGTTTGCAGGCTCACTGGACAGCATTGTCTCACCATCCAGGTTCAGTGCTCTTGAGCTGCTGTGTGTGTCTTGGATCAGGACGGCTGTTGGTCAAGGGCAGACGGAGGAAGAAATGAGAGCCAGGCTGGTCAATAATAATTGTAGTTTATTCCAATCCTCTTCACTCCTGTCTCTCCTCTGCCTCCTTCTCTCCTGGGCCCCAATCTGGAACCTTTTCTCCTTCTGGCTCTGACTCTGGATCTCCGGAGCTCGAGCTCTCTCCTTCTGACTCAGCTTGAGCTCTCTCCTGATTCTGCTCTCTCCGAGCTTACAGTCTTAGTTTATATAGCAATGACATAAGGCAGTGACACAAAGGTGGGTTGGATATTGAAAAATCAACAATGAGAGGTAAGACCTTTCCTCCAGGAGATTAACTCAAGGATAAAAATCTCATCTAAAGAGTTTACTCCATATTACTAGGAGATTTGCTCAAGGGTGGGATCCTAACAAGGGTGTGTTATTTCATCAGCTAGTAATCTACTTAAATAGTTGTAGTAAATCTACTTCTAATATTTCTAGCAATGTCATTCTGTGTGAGCAAAGTAGGAGGTATATCACTATACATTCCCCAGTCTTTAGGCCAAGTTAGTCTTCCTAGCCCCAGCAGGGTCCTAGTCTCGTCGTTACTTTTGGATCATGACAACATTTGTCCATAATCATGTCCTCAACTTATAATTGAGTATCGTGGTGGTTTGGCCTGGCCCATTTCAATGCCAGGGTAGCCTACAGCTTGTCCTGGGTCCATTCAGTCCCTCGTTGGGACCCTGCTTTTGGGGTGCTAGGAACTAAGGGCAACTGAGTCAAGAAAGGAGATGCCCAGGAGTAAATATTATTCAGAGTCAATCAACTACCAAGTTACAAAGCATAATATTAACTGTTTTCCTGTGTCCATACAGAGAGGACATTGCTTACAATACAAGTTCAGTGTCCTGGGATGGGCGTGACCCGAAAAACCTAAGCTACCTGAGGAGGGACAAAACAGTGTTATCCTACATCCTTTTGTCTCATTGAAGAATATCTTAAAACCAGAAGTTATGATGTTCACAGATGTAAAATTTCTCAAAAAAAAACATAGTAAACCAAAGTCAAAAGACTATTTAAGGAAAATCTGCCATAATCAAAGGGATGTGTTTGAGACGAGCAAAATAGTTCAATATAGACAGATCAATTACTATAATTATATATTACATCAGCAAAATTAATTAGCCTAATATCATCATACCATTAGACAAAGAGAATGTTTTTGACAAAATTCAACACCCATCCATATTTTAAAAACTTAATAAAATTAGGATCATATGAACTATTTCCATATCGTGAACATCCGATTTTTTTAAATTTTTATTAGTGAAACACCATGAGGTACAGTTGTAGATTTACAAATTTTTGTGCTTGGGTTTCGATTGTACAATGATAAAATACCCATCCCTCCACCAGTGCCCATTTTCCACCACCATGGATAATATCCCTCCCAACCCCGTCCCCCCTCCCCATCCCACCCTGCCTCTTGGCAGGGCATTCCCTCTTGTTCTCTCTGTCCTTTTGGGTGTTGTGGTCTGCAAAATAGGCATTGAGTGGCAAACATGTTCAGTCCAGAGTCTACTTTCAACATGCATCTCCCCTTCTGGGAGGATCCTCCAAACATCCTTTATTTGGTGCTCCCTTCTCTATCTGAACTGCCCTTTCCCCTAGAATACCCAGTTGGCCTCTAAGCTATGGAGTGATCCTCCTGGTGCTGATCTCAGCTATTCTTGGGTATTAATCTCATATTTTGTTACTTTATATACCCCAGATGAATGCAATCTTTCTATATCTATCCCTCTTTTTCTGACACATTTCGCTTAGCATGATACTTTCCATGTAGTACCACATATATGTAAATTTCATGACTTCAACTTTTCTAACAGCTACATAGTACTCCATTGTGTAGATGCACCAAAGTTTCTTTAACCAGTCATCTGTTCTTGGGCACTCAGTTTTCTTCCAGTTTCTGGCTATTGTAAAGAGTGCTGCAATGAACAAACAAGTTCAGATGTCACTTCGACTATACATTTTTGCCTCTCTGGGATATATTCCCAGGAGTAGTATCGCTGGGTCAAATGGGAGCTCAATTTCTATTTTTTTTAGAAAAGTCCATACTGTTTTCCAAAAGGGCTGAACCAGTCGGCATTCCCACCTACAGCGAAGGAGTGTCCCTTTCTCGTCACATCTGCACCAGCATCGGTTGCTTTTGTTCTTTTGAATGTGGGCCAGTCTCTGAGGTGTGAGATGGTATCTCATTGTGGTTTTGATCTGCATCTCCCTGGTGATTAATGATGTAGAGCATTTTCTCATGTGCTTTTTTGCCATTCGTATTCTTCTTTGAGAAATTTTCTGTTCATTTCATTGCCCCATTTTTTTATGCGGTTGGATGTTTTCTTCTTGTGGAGTTCAACCAATATTTTGTATATCCTTGATATCAACCCCTTGTCAGATGTGTATTCAGCGAATATCCTTTCCCATTCTGTAGACTGTCTATGTATTTTGGTCACTGTTTCTTTTGAGGTGCAGAAGCTTCTTAGTTTAAGATAGTCCCATTTATCTATCTCTGTTTTCACTTGCTCAGCCAGAGGCATGGCATCTTTGAAAATACCATTAGCTTCAATGTTATGGAGGGTTTTGCCAACTTTGTCTTCAATGTACCTTATGGTTTCTGGTCTGATGTTGAGATCTTTAGTCCAGTTTGATCTTACTTTTGTACATGTTGTTAGGCAGAGTTCTGAGCCCATTTTTTTGCATGTAGTCGTCCAGTGGTGAACATCATATTTTGAAAACCTAGTTATAATCTTGCTCACTAGCCAAATAAAATATGCTTTCTAAGAATAGACACAGGGCACGTATGTTGACTCCATACTTCAAAAGGAATAGAAATTGAAAAGATTCAAATTGGAAAAGAAGTCAAATATCACTGCTTTCAGATAGCATAATATTCATAAAAAATTGAAGACTCAACAAAAAACATATTTTACAAATATATACAGTATCATGGGCTGGAGCCATACCATAGTAGTTAGGGTGTTTGCCTTGCACGTGGCCAAACAGGGTTCAATTCCTCCATCCCTCTCAGAGAGCACGGCAAGCTATGAGAGTATCCCATCCACACAGCAGAGCCTGGCAAGCTCCTGGTGGTGTATTTGATATGCCAAAAACAATAATAACAAGTCTCACAATGGAGATGTTACTGGTGCCCACTCAAACAAAATAATTTAACAAGCGGAGGACAGTACTATAGTGCTATACAGTAATGTGGCAGCCATGATTTATAAAAGTAACTTCAAAAATATTATTTTATCTAATCAGAAGTACAAATACCTACAATCAACTTTATAGAAGAGAAAAAAATACACATTGCAAACTATATCATAGTGAGTGGGGGATTTGCCTTACATGTAGCCGACATGGCTGACTGAGTTTGATTCCTCTGCCCCTCTCAGAGAGCCCAGCAAGCTTCCAAGGGTATCCTGCCTGCAGGCAAAGCCTGACAAACTACCTGTGACATATTTGTTATGCCAAACACAGTAACAAGTCTCACAATGTTACTGGGCCCACTGGAGCAAATCTATGAGCAACAGGAGGACAGTGACATTGACAGTGACAATGTTTTCAATTGACATGAAAGATACCAGGGAATACAAAAGTCTTCCATGATTGTGATTGGAATACTAGAAATATCACAATGACCATTCTGTACAAAACACCATTCATTGTGTTGTCTTCCACAATATTGCAAGCAGCAAGGTCAAAGAAGGAAATCACATACAAAGGAGCACCCCTTAGATTCACAGTGGACTATCAGAGGAAACCCTCTAAACCCTAAGGCAATGGTGGGATATAGTGAAAAAACTCACTAAAATGAATGCTTCACCAAGAATACTCTATCCGGCTAAACTCTCACTCAAACTTGAAGGAACGGACACTATTTTCTTGATAAACAGCAGCTCAGGAATTCCATAGACTTAAAACCAAACCTAAAAGAAGAGCTAAAGGGGCTACTGTAAGACAAGACAAACCCTACAAGCATAATAGGCCCTTACAGAAAGATGGCACAAAACCCCATAACAATAATCTTTCTCAACGTCAGCGGTCTAAATTCACCAATTAAGAGACACAGAGTGGCAAAATGGATTCAGAGACAGAACCCAACATTCTGCTGCTTTGTGTTGTCTTCTATTTCTGTGAAAAATGGTTTACAATTTTGGAAATAATGGTTTTTAACCTCTTTTGAAGATGTGATTTCTCAATTTTATTTTTATTTCTAATAAATTGGTAAAGGTAAAGGCCCTCCCGTTGATCATCGATTTGCTCGAGCGGGCCCAGTAACATCTCCATTGGAGACTTTGTTGTTACTGTGTCTGGCATATTGAATACTCTCGGTAGCTTGCCGGGCTCTCCGAGAGGGGCGGAGGAATCGAACTCGGGTCGGCCATGTTGGCTGCTTGTAAGGCAAACGCCCCTACCTGCTGTTAAACATAATTCTCCAATTAATTTTAGATATTGGATTCTGATGATATGTGTATTCAAGCAATAGACCCAAATAATGGAATGAACAATTGCAAATAGCAGAATCATAATCCAATTCCGTAAAGAAAATATCAATGGCATGTATGGTTTAGTGAAAATTCCATGACACTAAATGTATAACTAAATAATCTAAAATATTGTTGCGGATAAGTACATGAAAAGAGATTTACTCTACATATTGCCAGGTAAATGTAAAAAGAAGGAATTAAAAGTTTTCTATTTCAAACTACAAAGTAGGAAAATTTGAGAAATGTAGTAGAGATAAAAATGGCTGAAATATAATTTTAACTGATTCTGAGGAGATAGATATTTAGAGAATTTTTGTCAGCATTAGATTAAATTGTAATTATGCACATCAGTGACCTAGAAATTGCACTTGTATAAAAAATATAATAGATTCCTTAGATGTAAAAATGCATATGCTAAGGTATAGTATACAGAATCACTAGTATCAAAACATTCTCTAGTGTGGAGATCTGAATATATTCTTATGTAATATATATGTTGGACACTTTGTAGTTGAACATATGTGTAAGTTAAATTAGTTAATGAAATATATTTTTAAGTATAAAGTAGAAGGTAAGTTCAGACTTTGCACAATTTTTCATCAATGCAACTGTCACTGTCCTCCCGCTGTTCATCGATTTGCTCGAGCGGGCCCAGTAACGTCTCCCTCGTGAGACTTGTTGTTACTGTGTTTGGCATATTGAATACGTCACGGGGAGCTTGCCAGGCTCTGCCGTGCAAGCGAGATACTCTCTGTAGCTTGCCAGGCTCTCCGAGAGGGGCGGAGGAATCAAACTCGGGTCGGCCATGTTGGCTGCTTGTAAGGCAAATGCCCTACCCCCTGTGCTATGGCTCCAGCCCATAATTTTTCATAGATAAACTAAAATAGTTTGCAAACACATAGTGTTCCAAATAGCATGAGGAAGTTTGATCTGAATATAAGTAAAGTCATGAGAAACTAGATTAAAGGAATAATGTCAGATGTTATGTTCACTTTCTTTCTGTCACGTTCAGGAAATGAATCTGTGACATTTCAAATTTGGCTATACCTATGATTTTGATTTCTTAAAGGAACAAAAATAAAACATACTTAAATTTAAAAAACATTATTAGAATATTTTTCTAAAAATATAAGTATAAATGTTTTATTTTTGTTCCTTTAAGAAATCAAAATCATAGGTATAGCCAAATTTGAAATGTCACAGATTCATTTCCTGAACTTGACAGAAAGCACAGTGGTAGGACGTTTGCCTTGCACGCAGTCAACATGGCCGACCCGAGTTCGATTCCTCTGCCCCTCTCAGAGAGCCCAGCAAGCTACCGAGAGCATCTCGCCCACACGGCAGAGCCTGGTAAGCTACCTGTGAAGTATTCGATATGCCAAACACAGTAACAACAAGTCTCATGATGGAGACATTACTGGGCCCGCTAGAGCAAATCGATGATCAGCAGGAGGGCCTTACTTTACTTTACTTTAAACAATAATTTGTAGTATGATTAATTCTTCTAATAATTTCTAATGGCTTTAATTTTTATGTCTGAAAATATGAAAGATTAGAATTTTATGATGATTTTGCATTTTAATTAAATGTTAGAATTCACACTCATATTTATTAAATAAGATATTAAAATATTATTTTTATTCTTCTATTTTTATATCAAGTGAATGTAATAGCATTAAACTCCAATCCTTCACCATGTTTTATTTAAGACAAATTGTAGCATGGAACTAAGTTTTCTATTTTGCAATACTTTGCCTTTTTATAATTTCCCTAAGAAACAGGTTTCACCAACCATTTTTACTGGAAAAAATAGTTCATTGTCAGGTCTTTGTGTTAAAGATTTTAGAAGTCCTAGTTTCTAACAGAAAACTTACATTTTTTTTCACCCTGCTGGGATTTACCAAGAGGCATTCTCCAGGACCCCAGACAGCAAGAGTAGCTACAACAGTTAAAAGCTAAAGTAAAACTCTGCTTTTGGGTGGACTAAATGGAGAATGTAGTCTGCCAGTATTAATTCTGCCGATAGGTGCAGCTTTTTAGATCTTAGTATTTTCAGTTGGACAGCGTTATTGGTAGCATAAAAGCAAAGGTAGCTTAACCTTCTGGAAGGCACTGAAGATGAAATATAAAATCATTAAAAATAATAGGCTACTTTCAAACATCTAACTGAGAAAAAGTCTTAGGGAAGTGAAAAAGTACTCTTATGTTGTACTTCAAATGAAAGTAAGACTCACAGTCAAGGATAAGAACAGCTAAATGTATTTTTGTCCTCTCTAAATAAAGATATGCTTTTTAGAACTAGTATATTATCACATTCAGCAACTTCTTGTCTGGAATATGTAGCTATATTATTGGTAAAATGAGCGCTTCGATTATCAATCTGCATATATCAAATCTATAGGTGAGTACATGCTTCTTTTATTTTACTGGGGAACATTTCATTTAGTGAATGAAATTATTGGATTACTACATTGTAACAGCAATGAAAATCAGATAAGTTTTTATAAAAAAAATGGAAATTTAATAATTTGAAACAAACAACGGCATAACTGTGAATATCTTTAACCTTTGAAAATGAGTTATGAGTTGAACCAACACTGCATAATATTAAAGTCATAATCATGTTTGAACTAACAAAAATACCATATTTTAGAAAACTTCACAGGTACTTTGTCAGATTGTCTATAAAAAATAGTTCAGGAATCGCCCACTTTCCCCAGTCGCCTGCCTGTTCACTCATGCAGATAATCTTACTCCACCAATTCACAAATTGGTGAAGATTCAAGCCAACCAGCTAAAATCACGGTCATGGACACACCTGTCCTCCCCACCCCACGGAACTCTGAGACACCCCGGGAAGTGCAGGCTGAGTCAGGCAGAAGAGCCAGCAGCTGCACCTACACCCCACCTCTGCAAACACAGTGGTTCAACTCCACCGCTTTACTAAAATTCTCTGCAGAGATATTAAACAATGAAAAATGTCAGGTACTCAGTGTTCAGGCTTAGAGCTCTAGGGTCTTTTTGGAGTGATGGCAAGTAACCTCCCCGCACCCCCCTCTACTTCTGGAAGCCTCAGCAGCCACGGCCACCTCCTACAACTGCCGCCAAGTTGACTCACTCACACATCCCTGCTCTACAAATTCATGATTAAAACTACAAGGAGACGCCAGGAAAGCAGCTACATTCCATGGCTGAGAACATTGGAGCACTCTAAAGAGTGGGGCAGGCCAGTCGAGGTGCCACCCCACAGAAACCCTGGCAGCCATACCAGAGCGCACTGTTATAATGTCACCAAGGGCTCAACTCCACTGTTCCACTAATGTTTTTTTGCACAGACACTGAGCCACAATATATTAGGTGATCCCAAGTTTTCAGGGTGAGAATGCTGGGGTGTGATTGACTCATTGACCCAGACCATAGTTCTAATAGTGTCTGGACGGCACCACAGTTGTGCAACACCTCCAAATCTATTGGTATTGAAATTATAGTAGGAGCACACCAAATTCCATGGGAAACTAACATAGATGCTAAACAAACTCAATAAACAAACAAACAAAAAAAGACTGAAGGCTCAGTTACCAACAAAGATCTGCGTAAATCTTTTAACATCCCCTTGGTGAGATATAAAAAGTATCACATATTTTATTTTACTGACGTAACATTGATAATTTCTTTAGTCGTTTACTTGCAACAACTAATATAAAATCAATTATGTGTGCCTGATAAGGAACCAGGCTTGGAGGGTGTTTTGATAAATGGGGTCACTGGCGGAGAAAAGGTCATGTTGGTGATGGGATTGGTGTTTGAAGGTTGAAAGTCCATAACCGCTGTATTATGAACAACTTTGTAAGCCACAGTGTTTAAATAAAGTATATTATTCACCAAAACCAAAAGATAGCTCAGGGAAGATATATAAAACATAGAAAAAGCAAAATCAAGTTCACTGTGACCTATGTTTTGTATTCCCTTGAGTGCTCAGATTTTTTTTCTTTTAATTTCTTTATTTTTTCCACAGACACATTTTGCAAAGGAACATGACACTAAGTCAACTAGATATCTTACACGGCAACCGTTTTCTTTTCAGTGATTTTCTTTGATTTTTTTTGTTTTGTTTCCACTTTACCTAGATAATACATGATTATAAATAGCAGGTGACAATACTATGTCATGGATTTATAGAAAAATGTATTGTTTTGTGAAGTTACAAGACCCACAATCAGAAATTTTGGGGACGATGCAGTGACATACATGTAAATCCAGGATCAAACACATAAAAGGCGTTTGCTCTATCTACTACTTGAGTGACATTCCCCCAACCTGGAAAAGTATTTTTCTTTGTAATCTGATTTCCTCTTTTTTCTCAGTTCATAAAATGCTCTGTAAAACAGGAAATGCTTCAAAGATATAGTGACAGTTGCTATAATACTCTTGAATTGAAATATGAACAAAATAAATGACTAAAAGTAGTCTTTAAGGTTTTGGTCTAGAAAATTCTTTGAAATATTGTGTAAGGGTTAGAAAAGACTTGGCGATCATGAAACTAAAAATGTGGGCTATAAGAACACAATTTAATTTTAAAATTGCTTTTGCTGAGAAAAGTCTGGATAGATCATATTTTATTAGCTGAGCTGTATATAAATGGAGATATTAAGTAGGCAGTTTGCTGTTGAGTATGCATTATTGCCTTAGGATCCTTAGCTGCCTCTTGCACTACTGGCATTGTGCCATATTAAATAATTTCTTCAAGGACAAAAGACAAAGTCTCATTTAACTTACATCACCACCACTGAACTAGACTTAGCTAAAAGGATATCTCTTGATTCTGGTTTTTGATCAGATTCCTCAGGCTCTTTAAAATTACTCATCACAATATCTCCTTAGTAAGTTCCACGTACTAAATCTCCTTCCCAGATTTACTAATTAAGAAATCTGACCTAATACTCAAGTTACTAGTAAAACCAGGTTGGTAAATTTCAGTATAGAAAATGTCAGCACAAAGGATGTCTAAACACCTGGGATTGTGTGTCATCTTCAGGATAATGAATAAAGAAATAGAAAAATCAGAGAGAGAATTCTTCACTAAATAGAAATCATCAATATTTATTGGTATATAAATAAAAGAAGATCCAATAAAAGAGACTTAGCATGACTATTTCTTGAGATAAAAGAATAACCTAGCATAGACAATCCACCAATAAGTTCACTTGATCAAGTATGTCAAATGCCGTGGAATTATTAACTAAAGTGAGATTCAACAAACCTATTAAAATACTTAATAAAACAGAAAATATATATATTTTTTCAGCATTGTACAACATGCATAAGTCAGTGTTTTATTTTGTAAATGATATGAAATGAGTTGATGTCTTCATTGGGCCATAGAAGCCATTGCCTCAAGGAGCTGAAAAAAACTCTATAATACAAAAGTCTATCATGTTGAGTCAGTGAAAAGGAAAAGGACAGATTCAGAATAATCTCCTTTATATTTGGATGTACAGAAACATAGTAAGGAAGTAACAGATTGTCAAAAACAATAGAGATGCAGAGCTGGTACACAGAACCTACCATATCTGATTGGAGGTAGGGACAGGTGGATTGGACAGTTTTAGAGAAAATTGGTTGAAGAAAGCAATGAGCTGTGAGTTGTGTTTGGATACTGTATTCATGAAAATATCATTATCATTACTGTAAATAAGGGCACTCGAATAAAAATGATCAGTGAATCTCTGGAAGAATATGTTGACCAGCAGGAGAGGAGAAGGAAGAAAATAAAAAAAGAAAATAAAAAGAGTGAAGAAAATAAATAAATGAAATGTCAAAGAACTTTGAAACTCTTGACATCAAAAAAATAAAGCATTTAATAGATGTGTCAATGAAGTAAGTTCATTCATATATTATAACAAAAATAATACAAGGACATGAAAACTACAAAGAGTGAGACCAAAAGAAGAAATCAATTTCAATGAGTTCAAAGAAAAGATGATCATGGATAAAATGTATGACAACTATTTAAAAAAATAAAATTAGAAAGGTAACTGTAATTAGAAAATGCATTATGAAATTACAGATAAATTTAACTCATAAAATGTAAGGAAGGGTGTGATGAGTTAAATCAGAGTACACCATTACTTAAAATCCTCTGACAATCTATTCCAGTGATAGTAATTGATCCTAAAAACACTAACACTAAGACATTGCTAAAAGAAATATACAAGAGTATTTTAACTACTATTCACTGTAGCAAGATTAATAGCAATGTAAAGTTTTAAAGAGGAAGGCTTTGGAATACACTCTAATAAATATTGCAAACAGTATATGTATGTATGTATGCATATATAGATATATATGGTATATATACATCTGCATGTATATACAGATATATACATGTGCATACACATCTAACATTTGCAGATATCTCAACATTATTTGCAACACAGCTATATACTATACCAAATTGAGGCATTTATTTTTAAGGAGAACTGCAAACAACAGGGATATATTTCTATTACTGAGAAAAATATCATTTCCACCCTCTCTTTATTTACCTGTTATAGTTCAACTTCCATCAAAGAAACAAAGTCTTTTTTTTTTTCTTTTTGGGTTACAACTGGAGATGCACAGAGGTTACTCTTGGCTCTGTGCTCAGGAACCACCTCTGGAGGTGCTCTGGGTATCATATGGGATGCTGGGAATCGAACCCGGGTCGGCTGCATGCAATGCAAATGCCCTACCCGCCGTCTGTCACTCCAGCCCCAGAAGCAAAGTCTTTTAACAGGAACATAAATCATAAAGTAATGTTTGCTCCGAAGTTTTGAAATTCTGTAGACTGATTTGGGTTTATGTAAGTGAGTTTGTAAAGTAATAAAATATATTTTCTGAGTATCCACCACAGGGTAGATGTAAAAAAATTACAGAGAATTAAACCCTGTGGGGGCAGGTCAGATATTTGCCTTGAATGTGGTCCAGCTTATTTTCATTGCTAGCATTCCATATGGTACCCAGAGCACCACCAGAAAAAAATTCCTCAGTGCAGGACCAGGAGTAACCATTGAGCATCACAGATTGTGACCAAAAAAGAAAAAAAAAGCCAAAACAAACAAACAAAAACAACACCCTCTAAAGCTTAATAGTGGCCACAAGCAGAGTAACAGCAGAGTCTTAAAAGTCATGATGGTAGCTGCATTTGAATTGTTTTCTAAGCAGTGTATATAACAACATTGTATTTTGTTAGGAGAGTAACATGAATAATTGCAATATAGAACAAGTATTTCTCAAACATTTATTTTTTGAACCTGACTTCCTTTCTACCTTCTTTGCTTCCTGTGGCTTCCCTGTCTTACTGGTTGATGATGATTCTTATGCTGTGGCTCCTGTCTGTATGTGTGACTTTTTTAAACTGTGTACCCCATGAAACAGTCTAGCAGCCCTCAGAAAGAGAAGTACTGATTTAGGACTGGAACAGTAATACAGCAGTTAAGGTGCTTGCCTTCTATGTGGCTGACCTTGGTTTGGTCCCTTTTTCTCCATGTAGTTCCTTGAGCTGTCATGACTAATCCCTAAGCTAAATAAATAAATAAATAAGATAAGATAAAGATAAAGATAAAGGCCCTCCCGTTGATCATCAATTTGCTCGAGAGGGCCCAGTAACGTCTCCATTGGAGACTTTGTTGTTACTGTGTCTGGCATATCGAATACGTCACAGGGAGCTTGCCGTGTGGACGAGATACTCTCGGTAGCTGGCCGGGCTCTCCGAGAGGGGCGGAGGAATCGAACTCGGGTCGGCCATGTTGGCCGCTTGCAAGGCAAACGCCCTACCCGCTGTGCTATAAATAAGATCCTTTATTTCTGAAATAAAGTCCTGAGCAGAGACAGCATGGGAAAAACAAAACAAAACACTCATTTACACATATAGGAAGTGTCAGTAGATCACCCTCACTCTTCTCTGTGCTATTTGAGACTGAATATGAATCAGTAGCCGAAAGATTAGTAGAAGAGAAGGACTGAATTGAATAACATAGGCATGGATTAGTTATATGCTTGAAAACTCTTAAGCAAGTGAAGCCAACCAAGCTTTCAAACCCCATGCTGCAATATAAGTGTTTTAATCAGATTACTTCCGAGGACTTACATTTACTTTGGTCAATAAAAATATAAACTTCTTTAATCAGCAAAATGACTTTTGGAGAATGAAGGACTTTGTTGTTCTTTATGACCTATATCAAGAAGACAGACACTTGTTATTTATTTCAGATTCAGTTTATTTTAATTATGGGATGCATTGCTGACACTACTCATTTCAGTCAGACAATTAAGCAATACACAGAGGTGAATGAAGGGGATGAATATGTAAAGAGAAAGTGACCACAGAGATTTCTTTGTTTCTTTATCCCTGTTTTATTTTATTTTATTTTTTGTAAACAAGTCTAAGAAAAAATTGAAAGGAGAAATTTGTAATTTCTTAAACACTTTTTCAGATCTTGGAAAATTCTATAAACATAATGTCACTAACTTTCAATTTTGTTAAACTTAATTCCACACAAATTACAGTCATCTACATAATGAGCACTTAAGAATACAATATCTCTGAAGTGTGTCAAGTTGATCTCAAAAAAGCTTTGTTACTCATTTTAGACCCTGCCATTACTGCCCATCAACTAACCTTTTGTCTTTCTTTTAGTTACCTTGCATTTTAAAAAAAAGAGAAAGAAAGAAAAAGGAAAAAAAACCACAAATTCAATTCTAGGTGAAAGTTTTTCTTTTATGCTGATTAAATAGTAAATCATTAAAATGTAAGCTTCCAGCTCACCATCTCTAGCATTTAATTTTAGGACAAATCAATTGTTTCTTTAATGCAAAATAAGAATAGTTATTAAGACCAAAGATTAGGCATTTTAGTGAAAGTCAGTCGCACAGTAAGCAATGGTCCCCACTGTGATGAGAGAACATAGCTGACATGGCATGTTTTATAAAACGTATTTCAGCAGAAAGCTCTTAAAATAGAACTATAGTAGTTTACATGAGAACAAACCGCCCTGTGATTTATCCCTCTGTAATCTGAAGGGAACAGATATATGAGCAATCCTACCATGCAGTGATGAGTCACCAATTTAGCAAGCTGTCAGGTTCTTGCAGTCTTAGCTGTTCATTGGGTATTTGTGATCCGTGTCATGATGAGTAAACATCTGGAATCAAGAGTTCATTAATATTATCATCTCACTTTTTAAGTAGTTTCTTCCAAGTTTTTCTTTCCATATCTTTTTTTATCATAATCAAAGTTCTTCATCAAATGCTGTAGTATTTTTATTTCCTGTATTTAGCAAATTCAAAGCTCAATGAAAGTCCACATGAAAAAAAAATTGTCATGGATTAATTTCAACGTTGCTATTGTTAAATTGAGAATGTTTGAAGATCAATGTTTTAATCCCATGGGTCAAATCTTTTTATTTATGTAGGGCGTTCACCTTACAAGCAGCCAACATGGCCGACCCGAGTTCGATTCCTCTGCCCCTCTTGGAGAGCCCGGCAAGCTACCGAGAGTATTCGATATGCCAAACACAGTAACAACAAAGTCTCCAATGGAGACGTTACTGGGCCCGCTCGAGCAAATCGACGATCAACGGGAGGGCCTTTAAATTTATTTATTCATTTATTTATTTTATTTTATTTGCTTTTTGGGTCACACCCGGCGATGTACAGGGGTTACTACTGGCTTGTGCACTCAGGAACTACTCCTGGAAGTGCTCAGGGGACGATACGGGATGCTGAGAATCAAATTTGGGTCTGCCACGTGCAAGGCAAACACCCTCCCCTCTGTGCTATCACTCAAGCCCCTCATGGGTCAAATCTTAACACCCCTATTATCAAACGAAATTTAATGCAAACTTTGGAGAGCTAATTGTTTTATTGAAAAATTCTAAAGTTTGCATTTATCTAAAATTAAAAATAGAAATTACAAAATTAACCCTCACCTACTTATTTTGTTTATTTTTATTTAAGGGCCAACCCAGCAATGCTCAGGGGCTACTCCTAATATTGCACTTAGGAATTATTCTGTTGGATGCTCAGTTGAACATATGTGATGCCCAGGATAGACCCTGCTGCATGCATGGCAAGTGACTTACCCGTTGAACTATATCCCTCCAGTCCAGGCCTCATTTGTTTGTGTGCGTGTGTTACTTAGCAAGGCATTAATGCAGGTAGAGATATAATTTTTTTGTCTACATATGTAACTTAAACATTTTAGCTGTATTAAACTTTCAGTTCACAGTAAAAATATTTACCCTAGGGAGGAAAAACAAATAAAAAGAATTTTATTTACAGTTTTTAATGCTAAATGGTTATTTAAAATTATATTTAACAATAAAAATTTTGAGCAATTTTTACATTAAATTACAAAATTATGACTTCATATACTGTTTAAATTATTTGAAATAAATTTATCAGAATTTTGATTGTTACTTTTTTTGCACATCAGCATGTTTTAGCTAATAGTTGCAGTCAAGAAGGCAGAGCAGTTATCAATTGATTTTTTTTCAAAAAGATAAGCTCCTGTTTTGCCATCTAAGTTGGAATCCACATTGCCATAAATAATATCAAATGCTTAATTAAGAACAATGACAATAATTATAATTTATCAAGAATGTGCACTGTAGCACTGCACTGCACTCTCCTCCCATTATTCATTAATTTGCTTGAGCAGGGCCAGTAACGTCTCCATCATGAGACTTGTTGTTACTGTGTCTCTCAAGTCAAATACATCACAGGTAGCTTGCCAGGCTTTGCTGTGCAGACAAGATACTCTCAGTAGCTTGCCAGACTCTCCGAGAGGGGTGGAGAAAGCGAACCTGGCTCAGCAGGGCCAGCTGCTTGCAAGGCAAATGTCCTACTGCTGCGCTATTGCTCCAGTGAAAATGTATACATTAAATAAAATCTAAAATAACTGTAAAATATTGTGTCAGTTTAATTAACTTGAAATGATTCTCCTCAAAACTTGTATCAGTTGTATCACTGGTCATCCTGTTGTTCATCAATTTGCTAAGGATGGCGCTAGTAACACCTACATTCATCCCTGTCATGTGCTAGTGTGGCCCAATGGTGTACTGGGGGCTCTTTCAGGGTCAGTGGAATGAGACCCGTTATTCTTACTGGTTTTGACATATCAAATAAGTCACAGGTAGTTTGCCAGGCTCTGCTGTGTGGGCAGGAAACTCTTGGTAGCTTGCTGGGCTCTCCAAGAGGGAGAAATTGAATCACTCTCTCCAGGAGCTTTGTTTTATAGTGTCTGGATCTTGGCAGTTGATGAGATTACATGGCGCTGGGGGCAGTTTGTGGGTGTGACTGCCAAGCTACTGGAAAATGGGGGATCTGGGTAGAGGGGGCCCAGCCCCGATCTCAACAGGACTGGAGATCTCATCCCCTGGTTACACATACTTGGATTCCTCTATTGGTTTCCTCATGGTTGAGGCTTGTCAAAGCAAGTGGAGAGTGACCTTGAGCATGGATGTGGCTGGGTTGTGGCTGCTGGGGTTCTCCTTGGCATGGGAAGGGAAAAACAACCAATCCCCTCTGAGGGACCCTGAGGAAGAGAGCCTGGCATGGGGATAGGAGGTAGAACCTCCTCACAACTAAAGTTATAAATGTATGCCTAACATAACTTCTGTATTTATTATTAATATAAATTTTAGAGGGCATAAATACAAATTTGTAAAAACAATTGATTTAAATAGACTTGATCACATGACATCCTGTTACTCGTCGACCTGCTCAAGCAGGCACCAGTAACATCTCCATTCATCCCTGTCGCATGCTAACATAGCCCAATGGCATCTGCTCATTCTAGGAACATGAAATGCCTCAAACCTATCGTTCAAGGTCTTGACGAAGAAAGCTTATCATCTCATAGGTGGGCAACCATGTGATTTTTTGACATTCTGTGGAATCCAGTCAGTAATGGCTCTAGTCCAGTGGCCATCTCTAAATCTCATTACGTGTCCAGCCTATCTGATTTTCGACACCTTGGCAAAAGAGATTGCATCCCTGATTCTAGAACGTCAAAGGAGTTCGGAACTCCAGATTCTTTCTCTCATTTCAGTGAAATGTGATACTTCAAGGATACCTCTTTCAATTCCTCTTTGGGAGATCCAAATAGCATTCCCATCCTGTTTGTATAGGGCCAGTGTCACTGAGGAATATGTTAATGAGGAGAAAGAACAGCGGAATAAAAGAGATTTGCCCAGAGCCGGAGATTCTTGATTCTCTTAGCTATTTCTTCGATGTTCTTGAAGGCACTCCAAGCCGCTCTCTTCCTCCTGCGCAACTCAGGTGCCAGGTTATACGTCATGTTGATTTCTCGATTTAGGTACACATAACTGTTGCATTCGGAGATATTCAACCTGTTGAGAATGAATGGAACGTCAGGAACGAGACCATTTCTCATATATATTGTCATTGTCAGATTCAACTGTAGGCCTACCTTTCCACACTCACAGTCAAAGTTGGCCAGCATTTGTGCCTCTTGGCTAATGTTTGGTGTTTTAAGAATGCTGTCACCAGCAAAGCGGAGGTGGTATAGTTGCCGGATGTCTATCTTCACTCCCATTCCTTTCCATTCCAGTCATTGCATGACGTTGTTGAGGGTGGCACTGAAGGGTTTCAGTGAAATGGTATCACCCTGCCGAACCCCATTCTTGATGTCAATGATCACCTCCCTGTAGAATGATTAGATCCTGGTAGTGAATACACAATATAGCTCACGAAGGATCCTGATGTATTGACTTTGAACGCCCTTTTTGGCTAGGGCCTCAATGACCGCTTCCATCTCAACAGAATCAAAGGCCTTCTTTAGATCAATGAAGATTAGACAGAGCGGCATCTTATACTCCCGAGAAACCTCGATGAGTTTGGTTATCATGTAGATATGGTCGATCATGCTGAATCCTTTGTGGAACCCAACTTGCTCACATGGTTGTCCTTTATCTAGTATTCTGCCAATCCTGTTCAGGATGACTCGAGTGAACAGCTTGTAGATGACAGAAAATAGGCAGATTGGCAATAGTTGCTAACGTCATGGATGTCTTCCTTCTTGTACAGTAGCACAGTCCTGCTAGTTTTTCAATGGGCCAGAACCTTGCATTCAGACAGGTAGCGTCTGAAGAGCCGACCCAGTGTATTGATGAGTACTGACGGCAGGTTCTTCAGGTGTTTGGGACTGATATTGTCTGGGTCAGGCGCTGTTCGCTTCTTTACCAATGAAATGGTGTGTCAGATTTCAGAAGGGAAAACACTGGGAATGACATATCCATCCTGAGAAATTTGGTATGTGGGCAGGTGGATGTGGCTATCAAAGAGATCTGAGTAGAAGTCATGGATAATCTTCTCCATTTCCCTTCTGGAAGATGTGATAGATCATCAGGACGTCGGAGGGCAGTCATCATGGTCTGGTAGTTGGCGAAGGAAAGGCGGGCATTGGGAATGGTTTTCCCAGCTTCTGCCATATCTGCCAGTACTTCTGCTCTTCTCTCTTTGAGGTCTTCCTTTATCCCATCTGTGCACTGCTTTGTGAGCTCGGATGTTCGTTTGTGGTTGCCTGAGTCTTGTGCCAAGTCACGTTGCTGAATGAGCTCCAGAGTTTTTGAAGACAGTCATCTTTTTTGTGGCTATCTCTCTTAGTGTTCCTTGCGCAATCATGGAGTGGCTGAACCAGTCGATCATATTCTTCTTCAATGTTGTCAACGATGGAATCTTCCCATGTTGCTGCAATAGTGCCAAAGAGCTCCCAGTTGGTGGTTGTTCTGGGATTTCTCTTCTTAAACTTTGCGATCATTTCTCCCCTCTCTGTGAAGTAGAAATGTGTACGAAGGAGACAGTGGTCTGACCCCCTTTGGAATTTTGGGACAACAGTGAGATTGGTCAGGCAAATCCGTCGATTGAATATAATGTGTTCATTGTGAGTTACCATGGATGGTCTTGGTCGACATAATGAACTCAGACAGTCTCTCTCAGCCTGTTTGTTCCATTCTAGGCCATGGGTCCCAAAGTGGAGTTCTTCAGCTGATTTTCTAGGTCCTATTTGGCATTAAAATCACCGACAATGATCTTATAGATTGTGTGGTCTTCTTTTAGAACTTCTCCAGCTCCATGTAGAACTTCTCAATTTCTCCATCATAATTTCATGTTGGTGCGTAGACAACGAAGATGGAAACTGCCAGCAGTGAGACATATTTATTCAAGTGTAGTCATCTGATTCGGGTTGTTAGGCATTTGAATGAATCAATTTTTATGGCCAAGTTCATGTTGACAAGGATACCAACACCATCAACACCTCTTTTGTCGCATGTTCTGAGTAAAAGTTCTTCCCCAGTGTCAAAAACATTGAGATTGATGTCTTCTTGTCTCATTCATACCAATGATGTCATGTCATACTTGGTATTTTACCCTTTGCACCATCAGGTCCTCAATGGATGCATCCGATGCCAGCATAAGTGCATTGAAAGTATAGACAGTCATTTTTGTCCTTCTTAGTTTTGTCAGCCTAGGTTGGCCCTGAGATTTTATGAGCCTCTCCTTCCTCATCCTTTTTAACGCTGCCCTACTGGTGGCTCTTTCAGGGTCAGGTGAATGGTACCCATTTTATTTACTGATTTTGGCATATCAAATACACCACTGATAGCTTGCTAGGCTCTGCCTTGTGGGCGGAACACTCTTGTAGCTTGCCAGACTTTCTGAGAGGGATAGAGGCTTTTAGAGTGGCCTCTAATCACCCTTACAGGTGTTCCCATGCTTCAAATTGTATTTCAGTGCATTCAAATATGGTACGGTAATCTTGTATTAAGTGTTTTATGATGTGTCGGGTGGCTGCAATGCAGTCACGCAGTCCTGAAAGCATCCTGGAGGGCATCCACGGCTGGTAGTGGAGGTAGTGGAGGTTATGGAGGTCTGCCACGTTGTTGGGAGCAGGCAGAGGATCTCTGCTCCTGGGTCCATTGAGCCTGGAGTCTGAGGTCACAGAATTCTGCTTCTCTGGTTCTCTGGGTCTTCACTCATGTGTGAGTTCCAGCCTTAGTGTCTGGAAAGCATCCTGCACAGTGTCCGTGGCTGAGTAGTGGAGGTAATGGAGGTCTGCTGGGCTTCTGGGAGCAGGCAGAGGATCTCTGCTCCCGGGTCTGTTGATCCTGGCATTAGACGTCACAGAGTTCTGCTTCCCTGGTCTCTGGGGCTTCACTCATGCGTTAGTCCCAGCCTGAGTGTCCAGAAAGCATCCTGGAGGGCGTCTGTTTCTGGGTAGTGGAGGTAGAGGAGGTCATTGAGGTCTTCCAGGCTGCTGGGAGCAGGCAGAACATCTCTGCTCCCGGGTCCGTTGAGCCTGGAGTCTGAGGTCACAGAAGTCTGCTTCCCTGGTTCTCCGGGGCTTCACTCGTGTGTTAAATAGCATATGATAATCATTTTAAAAAATTAAAACAAGGGGGTATGGTGCCACCAACATGTCAATCTGTACCTGTGAGGCTAGTACATCAGCAGTCTGATGGCGCCTTCGGACTTCCAGATACTCCCAAATTGCTGCTGTGCCTTTGGCCAGAACCCAAAAACGTGGGGCAAAATTTACCAATAAAGTAAACAGCCAAAACTTAGGTATGTGGGAGACACACCCACAAACCACCTCTGGCTCATCTATATAATTGGAGGCAAGGCCTCTCTGGTTCCTGATCAAACTGATTAACAGCCATGATGCCAGAGACTCAGAGACAAATCTCGGAACGCAGTAGCTTTTGGCAGAGATGAGTCTGGTCCCCACAATCAGTTACCAGAACCAGACCACCCCAGGAGAAAAAGGGTATTGTCCCTCTGCCTGCTCCCAATTGGTGGCTTGGTGGCCGCCATCCTTCAGAGGCCATTTGACAGTCAGATTTGGGCCCTCAATGATGAGACACGTGGGGCCTCATTGGATGGGGGTGGAGCCAGCCCTTTCCTCCCCATCCCAACAAGACCCTGAGTTGCTACACATGAACGGCTTCTCTGGATCCTGTTCAAGCTGTTTTATGGCCGTAATCCAGAGTCTCAGAAACAAATCTTAGAACCCAACGGCTTTTGGCAGAAATGTGCCCAGTCCCTGCAGTAGGTTACAGGCGCTGGGACTGTTCCCCCTGTTGGCTCAGTGACCACCATCCTTCAGAGGGCACTGGACAGTCAGCTCTGGGCCTGCAGTGACAAAACTTGTAGGGCCTCACGGGATGTGGGTAAAGCCGGCCCTTTCCTCACCACCCCAATGAGATCCTGAGTTCCTGACCACTAACAGCCTCTCTTGTTCGTGATCAAGCTGTTTAATGGCCATGATCCCAGAGACTCATAAACAAATCTTGGAACTCAGCAGGTTTTGGCGGAAATCCCTCCAGATTAATTGTTAAAATTTCAGAATTCCAAAATCATGAGGCCACTACTGTGGCTGTGTGACATCATATGTTATTCAAAACCAGCAATAGAAAACAAAATGTCTACTTTTGCCTTTTCAGCAGATCTGAGTGTTGGAGTAAAATCCCAAATAATAATGGTGGGTCTGGTTTCAAAATATTGAATGTAATCAAGGTAGAGAAAGAGTAATGTGGAAATCATCTGCCCCACAGGTAGGGGGAGAGTGTGGGATGGGAGGTATACTGGGGGTTTTGGTGGTGGGGAATGGGCTCTGGTGAAGGGATGGGTATTTCATTGTATGACCGAGACTTAAACCCAGAAGCTTTGTAACTGCTCTCACGGTGGTTCAATAAATAAAATTATAATAAATAAATAAATAATTAAAACATGAAATTAAAATATCTTCAGGTATCAAGCATTATAATTTAGTTGTAGTTATAGAATATGCAGAGTTTGCAAAGAATACATAATAATTTTAATTGAAATTGAGAAAAGTATTATTAAATTAACATCAATTTTACAATTCATATATGTACAATACCTAAGAAGTACTTATATTCAAAGACTATATCAAAGTTATTTTGTACCACTGATACTATACATTTGTGAAAATTCTGAATGTATTTCTGTTCTCAGTCAACTATTTCTAGCAAATAAAGAAAAATCCAACTTTAGTATACTATGTTTTTTTCCAGAGCAAACAGAACAGGATGTTTTCAGAGATTTTTAACATGTTTATAAACAATGTGTTAGCTCAGCACTGTATAAAAACAAAGAAGGAAGTACTAAATTCTTGGTATTTGTAATATATACACTGACTACACTGTTTGACCTTTTGAAAGTATCAGGTTGCGTTTATGCTTATGAACCCTCACTAATATACTATTAGATCTCCGGGTCTGTGATATTTAATTCTTTGGCACATACTGATCAGCAGAAGTAGCTCAAGCTTAACTTCAGTGTCGTCCACATAAATATGCACTGGACTTTTAAGGATTGGTTTAGATCTTGGAAAAACTTCCATGTATCTAGGAAGATTTATAAATGCATAAAACAAGGTCAGTTAAATACTGCAGAGGTTAAGTGTCTTCTCTTGCCTATGGAGAATGCTAATTTGTTATTTACCATGTATGGTCTCCTAGTACTGCCTGGAGTAATCCACTGAGGACAAAGCCATGAGTAAGCCATGAGGACCACCAGGTGTGGCTCCCCTAAAATAACAAATCAAATTATATTCAAATCACCATGTAACTTTTATAACAGCATTTCATTTTATCTCATGGAATCAATAAATATTCTTATATAAAATTAAAAAATAAAATATATGTGAAGCAACATGGATAGGTAGTCTATTTCTTTTAGTTGAAAACATTTGAGAATTCAAAACTTGTTTTTTAAAAATCTTAACATGCTATCCCCCTGTTAGATGAATATATACATAATACTTTTTTAACATTATGATTGCCTAAGTTCATATTCATTCTTAAAATAAACCATAGAACTAACATGTAAGAATAATCATTATTCTTAAACTGTTTTAGTAATTATTGATAAAAGATAAAATTAAACATATCTATTATGTTTAAATTGGTATCTTCCACTGTTTGGGGATGGAAATAATTATATTTATGAAGAAGGTAGAAATTAATTATGAGTATTTAAAAGACACATAACTGTAACAATATTTAATGATATTTTATTCATTTCAAATATCTTAAGAGCATATATCCCAAAATTTTAAACAGAAGTGAATTTGCATTTGAAAGTTGACATAGTTTTCCTTCTTGCCCTGCCAAGACCACGAGTTGCCCTCATGAGTGGCTCTCGGCATGACCTTGGCCTCAGAGGCATACAGACCTAATTTGGAACACAGCGGCTTTTGGCAGAAATGTGAGTGGACTATGCATTAAGCTATGGTGCTGTGCTCCACCCCCACCCCCGGGAAGGAAAGGGTGTCTGTCTCTTCTGCCTCTCCTCACATCCCCACAGCACGGTGGCTACCATCTCAGAGATTATTGGACAGCCAGGTATGAGTCGATGATGATGGGGCAACTGCTGCCCTCATGAGATAGGGGGGCGTGGAACTGGCACATTCTTCTTGCCCTGCCAAGACCACGAGTTGTCCCCCACGAGTAGCTCTCCGACATGGACATGGACCCAGATGCACACAGACCAATCTTGGAACTCTGAGGCTTTTGGCAGAAATCCCTCCAGATTTAATTAGTAAAATATTGGAAATCCAAAATCGCGCAGCCGCTATTGCAGCTGCCACAACATCATATACTCCTCATAACCAGAAATAGAAAATAAAGTATTTCATGATACCTTTTCAGCAGGTTTGATTGTTGGAAAAAAATTCCAAATAATAATGGTACATCTTTTGTCGAAATAATGAATGTAATCAAAGTAGAGAGTTAAGTGGAAATCATCTGCCTCACAGGCATGGGAAGGGGTGGGATGGAGGTTTTATTGGGGTTCTTGGTGGTGGAAAATATTCACTGGTGAAAGGATGAGTGTTTGATCATTGTATGACCAAGACTTAAACCTGAAAGCTTTGTAACTGTTCTCACAGTGATTCAATAAATAAATTTAAAAACAAATAAAGGCTGACATGTTTTCTTGAGAGCTTGTAAGGGCTGGAGCGATAGCACAGCAGTAGGGTGTTTGCCTTGCACGCAGCCAACATGGCCAACCTGAGTTCAATTCCTCCGCCCCTCTTGGAGACCCTGGCAAGCTACCGAGAGTATCTCACCCGCACGGCAGAGCCTGCCTGGTAAGCTACCTGTGACGTATTCGATATGCCAAAAACAGTAACAGCAAGTCTCATGATGGAGACGTTACTGGGCCTGCTCGACAAATCGATGAACAATGGGAGGACTGTGACCGTGACCATGATGTTTTGCCCCCAAATGGCTTAAAGATGTCATTTTCAATGTAACAAGAACTGAGAAATGGGAGTTGGTCTCTAAAACTGAGTTTACCACTGAGTGGCAGAAGGAGAACTAGAATGAGGAGGTGCTACCATGAAGGCCAAGAACTTGGGTGATCATAGTTGAAGGAAGTTAATGCTTTGGTATGGTGTTGAAATGTAGTATCCATGAAATCCTACCAATAACAGTACTGTAAATCTTCATGCTTAAAATAAAAATAAATACAGAAATAAAGTTTAAAATATAGTTTAATGACAAAGTAAATTGAAATTTGACATATTTTACTGCTTCTGTATTAAGGCATAACTTGATTATGGGTTTCTAATTGGACAGGTTATTCAACTGCACATTTCTTAGTAATTTCCTCTATTTGATGGTTTAAATAATTCAATTGAAGTAAGAAAAGATGAAATCCATAAAGAAATCCACAATGTTGGATGTCAGAACTGTTTTCCAAAATTCATGCCTTTTCTAGACAACTGGAAATAGACTACAATTGTCTGAAGCTTACAAAGTGCATTTACACAAGCTTATACGTGTTTTTAAGTACAATGGCAAGTGTAACTTGGAAGAGAATTATAATTATCATCCTTAGCCAACCTATAAAAAATTTCTTAGCCAGTGTAGAGATTAAGAAAATGAATTTAAAAGGGAGAAAATTATAAACATTTTTTAAAAATTCCTATTTATTTATTTATTATTTGTTGAATCACTATGAAAACAGTCACAAAGCCTTTCAGTTCAAATCTAGGTCGATCATACAATAATCAAACATTCGTCCCTTCACCAGTGCACATTTTCCACCACCAAGAACCCCAGTATACCCCCCCCTCCCACCCACCCCCACCTGTGTGGTAGATTTACACTATATTATCTTCTCTCTACGTTGATCACATTCAATATTACGACAAAAGACCCAACATTGTTATTTGGAATTTTCCCCAACATTCAGACCTGACACAAGGACATCATTAGAAAATTTGTTTTCTATTGCTGATTATGAAGAGCATATGATATCGTGTGGCCACAATAGTGGCCACCTGAATTTGGATTTCTTATATTTTAGTAATAAACCTAGAGGGATTACTGACAGAAGCCCCTGGGTTACAAGATTGGTATGTGTGCCTCTGGGATCATGGTCGGTCAGAAGCCGGAGAAGGAGTTTGAGGATGGCAACCCAGAGCATTGTCATGGCAGGGAACAGGGCCAATTCCACCCCCATCTACAAAGCCTCATCAATGCACTTTCATTAGGCTCTAAAAGATGCAGACCACCATGTCGCTGCTGCAAAGGGGGGCAGTCAGAGAGACAGACACCCTTCCCCTCCCAGGGCAGCATATCACCATAGTTAAATATACAGTTCAGATGTATTTTGTCTGGGCATTATCCTTTGCTCAGATTTTCCCACCACCACTCAAGCCTAATTTTCAGGGACAAATGCTAGATCATTTGATTCCCATTGATCACTTTGCATATCAGGAAATGTCAGCATCTACCCCATCTGGGACCTCCCGGTGATATCGGCTCTGGATGGGGCCTGGAGAATTCTCCAGGAGCTGTGGGGCCCTCCAACCAGTTTTTTCTTCACTACTGAGTGCTGTATCATGGCGCTGGGGGAGGGTTGTGGGTGTGACTTCCAGAATTAGAGGTTGCCTGGGAGCCGGGGCAGCCCCATTGCAGTTCAGAAAAAAGTCCTGGTATCCGCATGCCAGAGACATGCTCATAGAAGCTCATGGTCGCTGGGATTCTATCTGGAGAAAGCGTAAAATTCCTCTTCACAGAAAACTTAACTACATATGCTAACAAACATAAAATTAAATTAAAATTTTCTAAAAGAAGTGAGTTTAATAAGGTTACATAATGGAATATGAACATGTGACCAATTATTTACAAGAGCAATGCAAAATTTCAAAGTATTGGATAATATTATTATAATTGTTTAGAATATGCCATCTTCTTAGCTATAAACCTGGAAAAATATGCATGCATTTTGTATTAAGCAATATTATACTGATAAAATGGGAACTATATGTCACCATCCTATTAAAGAAAAAAATAATGTGCCATAGTTAAGAGAACATGAGATCATTAACATTGGCTTGGTTAAATTTAGATGAAATTTTCAAATAAGGTAAAGAATCACTCTTCTATATTCTCTGTCAAACCACATTGGTCATTCTACTTACTTTGAATAATTGTGCATCTGTTAATATTAACCATACTAGAAACTACAAATGTAGTCGATATCTGTGAACTGATCCTGCATCTAGGAAACTTACTGAACTCACATTCTCTCTACAAGATCTGTGAAGCCCAAAATGTAAAATATGACATTTTTTAGCACAATCAAGTTGAATTTAATAAACGAAACTTACATTTCCCCTTCCCATTTTGTAAATATATTTTCTAAACTTATGGCAATGACCACAACCTTCAGTGTAACGGGAATGGATATTTTCTCTTGCTCATGATATTTATGGAAAACTGCTTAGATTTCACTACTTAATAATGTGATGTTTATAGTATTTTTGTAGTTTTACATTAAAAATTGAAATGATTGCATCACAATTTTTAATTTGTTATGTCTTTCTTAACAGATATAGACCAAAGAATTCTCAAAGTTTATTGTAGTGTTCTGTTTTAATTAATATGATTACTACAGTGAACTTAAGTACACCATTAGCTTCTCATATACAAACGTCACTGTCACTGTCACTGTCCTCCCGTTGTTCATTGATTTGCTCGAGTGGGCCCAGTAATGTCTCCATTGTGACACGTATTGCTGTGTTTGGCATATTGAATACGTCACAGGTAGCTTGCCAGGCTTTGTAATGCAGCTAGATACTCTCATTAGCTGGCTGGGCTCTCCGAGAGGGAAGGAAGAATCAAACTCAGATTGTTCATGTTGGCTGCGTGCAAAGCAAACACTCTACCCGCTGTGTTATTGCTCCAGCCCAAATATATATGTATCTCTCTTTCTATAGATATACATGTTTGTTGTAAACTTATTTGGTACATTTTTGTAAAGACTTTGGGACAGGAAATATACAAGGGGTAGGGGGATTGCCTTACATATTGCCAACCCGGATTCAAACTTGATGTATCAAATGATCCCTGAACACTGTAAGGAGAGATTCTTGAATGAAAACAAAACTAGGAGTGAGCCCTGAGCAACACCCATTGTGGCACAAAAATAGAGATTTTATACTACTAAAAGTATAAGGTACATCTTTGTAGGCTTTTATTAGTAAGTTGGGCTGGAGCGATAGCACAGCAGTAGGTGTTTGCCTTGCACGTGACCGATGTGGCCTACCTGAGTTCGAGTCCTCCACCTCTCTTGGAGAGCCTGGCAATCTACTGAGAGTATCTTGCCTGTACAGCAAAGCCTGGCAAGCTGCCTGTGGTGTATTCGATATGCCAAACATAGGAACAACAAGTCTCAAAATGGAGACGTTACTGGGCCTGCTCGAGCAAATTGATGAACAACGGGAGCACAGTGCTACAGTGCAATATTAGTAAGTTATTTGTTTAGTTTAGCTATAAAGAAATCGTCACCTCACGAAATAGGCACTCAACTACCTCTACAATTTTTCTAAGATATTTAAATGCTATTTATTTTTCAAAGATTTTTCCAGAGTTTAGGTCACATCTCTCATTTGTAATTTACATTATTTACTGGAGACATAATTTTAATTTTAAAGTACATTATTTGGGTCACAATTCTGTTTAAACATTCCAGAAATGTTATTACATTGTGTTGTCATTTAGTTAAGATACTTATCAATTTACCTTATATCTTCATTTTGATCTAAGGATAACACAGAGACTATACTAAGAAAACTGTTCTATTTAAAATTTCAAAATATTTGTGAATAATATATCCATATTCATATACCTATACTTATATATAATAATATATATTTTCATTCTCTAACACCACAAGAGGTATTGATGACTAGGACAATTTTTCATTTTTTTATGTGGGGAAGAATCTGATAAATTGGGAGTTTGAAATAATTTAAATATTAATGATATTAGTGAAAACATTATATATTCCCTTGCCAAAGTAAGACAAATGTATAGAAAGAGTCATGTCAAATCACCTTTCATGTAAATAAGAATAACACCAAGGGGAATTGCAGTACCATCACCATTGCCAAAATTAATTACAAAAATTAATATTCAAGGAAGAAAATTTAGATAGTAATTCCAAAGGATTTTGCCAAAACTCTTTGGAATGTCAAACACAGGATCTTACTGATGTTAGACTGCACATTTGGCAGGGTTGTTACTTAAAATAACACAGAAATCAGAGACCAACATTAGCAATGTCATTTGCAGAATATGTAGCAAACACTTCAAGTGGAACTAAATATTGATACATGGGCTGACAATAATTCATGCATTAACAATATGATTAAAAAATAAAATTATAATTAGACTTTATAGCTGAAGGTTGCTAAAGGTGATGACCTATACATGCAGCTGTTCTGTATTTCACTTGATTAGCTTCTGAAAGTCATAGCAGATCATCTCAAGCTAGATTTAGCCTATTGTATTTTTATATTCATAACTCATATGACTTCTGAATCAGTAAACCAAGAACCATAGGATTATGTATTCATTTATAGCCCTTCTCATAATAGTTTTATCTCTTTATATTTTTACAAAACTGCATTGTGTCTTATCATCAGAAGTGCCTCTAATGCCAAAAAAAAAATGTGATTTGAATTTTTAAGAAATCCCTATCTATAGACCTGGATTTAAATTTATGTAAAAAGGTTAATCATACTAAGGTATAATGTATGCATTTAAAATATGCAAAATACAAAATATTGTTTTATTATCTTAAGGTATTGAGTGAAACTATCCTTTTCTCTTTCCCAGATATGCACAAATATAAAATTATAGAAAAATTACATGAAAGTGAAGCTTCTATTGAAACTGAGTTCAATAGGAAGGAACAAATCAATATTCTGATCTCAATATGTAAATAAATATTCTACTAAAAATTTTATTGTAAAATACTAAAACTCTATGAAATCCAGACACAAATACAGTTTTCAACAAAATATCCTCATTTGAACTCACTTCTATAATTAATGTATATGTTAAGTGCCAAGTCCTTTTGGTTTATGCAACTATCTATTGATTTTTGCAACTATAAATAGTTATTTAGTCCTTTTCATTCTCTGGATATAAGAAATCTATATCTGGAAAATATTCCAGATCTTTAGGATCTTAAATCTTAGACTTAACATGAAATAAATAACACAATTGTGGGATCATCTGAGGAAAAGTTTCCTCACTATAAGCAAAGTTGGTACAACTCAGGAAAAACACATCTAGCATTGCTTAAAATTGTGGGCCAGTCTGCAATGAACTGAGGAAGCAACAAAGAAGGTTGGTAGCAAATGAGTTCACAGTAGGAGTCAAATCTTGGGAAAGAAGAACTATTAATTTTTAAGAAAGAATAAAATAATAAATAAATTGAATGGTAAAATTAAACCACTTTTAATACATTATGTTAATAAGCAGTTTCACATATAAATTAGAATAATTTTTAAATAATAGAAGAAAATTACTCTGATTTGAGAGATCTACTTAATTGTCATTGTTATTATAGGTTTTGATCTCCTTGCCTTTCAGTAAATATGCAACTCAATTACAAATAATATTTAAATTAGATTAATAATATTAAATTAGACCACATAGATATCTATCAAGACAATCAATCTGAGGGCTTTTCTGAAAATAGGCATGTTCTCTGCAACGAGTAATATCCTATATATTTATATATACATATACATATGTAAACAGATATATATGTTACCATAATATATATAATGGCATATATATCAGAATCCTAAGGTTTGTGATACATTACCTTTATTGAATTTATTAGTTTACTGACAAAAGTCTTCTATATAATTATTCATAGAAAGTAATAATTATAATTATTATTCATTGACTATCTTTGATAGAGATCTCAGTAAACCTGATGTAATCCGTGATATGTAATTAAAAAATAAAACTGAATTCCCAGAGTTTTCTTATGACTCATCAGACCCTTCTGAAAGGACAATTAGTGAATATCAGTAATCATTGTATGTTTAAGACGATTTACATGGAATTTATGAATTATAGCTTAATTAGCCATAAAATGAGAGCAATGACGCACAGAAGGTGAGTGTGATCTCTGGTAAATTGATATGTTTTCACACACCATTAAACAACCTAGACAGTCATAAAAGGGAAAACACTTTGACCTTTCCATTTTGCTTTCAAATCACTTGTCCAAATATGACTGTCTCTTTAAATGTTCAATAAATGCTCTTGAAAATAATCCTCTTGTGCCATTTTTCTGTTTTACTAATATAAAACAATAAAAACGATGATAAAAGATAGTTCATTTAACTATCCATTACAAAACAACAAATGTGTTATATTTAATACATAGCACCATCTAGTGAAATTTGAGGGGAATGTTTAATATGTTCAATACAATGCATCATAACATACCAAATATTAAAATATTAGAGATTTGTTCTTATGCAATATACACTTCACTGCTCAGGACATAAAATAAATATCTTGTCATTCATGAAACTATATTTTTAATATGTTCATATGCATATTTATCAACAGTCAGCCCGTCTGAGCCGGGTTTGATTCCTCTGCCCCTCTCAGAGAGCCCTGCAAGCTACAGAGAGTACCTCACTCCCATGGCAAAGCCTGGATTCAATATGCCAAACACAGTAACAAGTCTCAAAATGGAGACGTTACTGGGTCTGCTTGAGCAAATAGATAAACGATGGGAGGACAGTGTCAGTGTTTAAGCTGTTCCTTAAACTAAAATAAAATCATAAGCAAAAATTTATGTTTTCAGTTGGTTTTATTTGACATTTGGAAACTAGACAATGGATTTGTACACCTCAGCATTCAAAAGTAAATGGATGTGTACAATACGGATGGTCTCAAATAACTATTCAGTGAGACTGAATTGGGTATCTACAACTGTACTTCAAAGAGTTATTACTCAAGAACTATTCTGGACACACTGATTTTTATTATAGTTGAGGTTATATGGTCACTTTATGCTTAAAAGGTATACAAACCTAAAAAAATAAATAGATAAAAAGGTGATTTATGAATGCGCTGCAACAAATTAAGACACAAATCACATAGTGCTGATTTTCTTGACATTGTAACAGAGTTCATCTATATGAGGTTTATTTTTATCATTAACACATAAGTTAACAAAGATTTTAGTGACCACTGCCATCATTTGTTTATATATTCTCTTATAATAACAATAATACATGTTTACTATTACTCCCTAAAGTTGGAAGTTGCATAATGTATAGATATTTTGAGAACAGAAAGTGTAAGTCCTTATACTTTACATTCGTATACACTTAAAGTAATGTGTGTGTGTGTGTGTGTGTGTGTGTTTATGGATTTTAGGACCACACTGGCAGTGCTCATGTCTTATCACTGCCTCTATGCTTAGGTGTCACTCTGATGGGACTCATGAGACCATATGTAGTGCTGAAGTTTTCTTATCCCAATGCAGGGATCAGTTGTGTGCAAGGCAAGTGCCCTACCAATTGAATCATCCATCCGGTCATATAAACACACACACACACACACACACACACACACACACACACACACATATATATATATATATTGCATTTTTAGCTGGTAGAACTGTAGCACTGTCCTCCCATTGTTCATCGATTTGCTCAAGTAGGCACTAGTAACATCTCCATTGTGAGAAATATTGCTATTGTTTTTGGCATAACAAATAAGTCATCGGTAGCTTGCCAGGCTTTGCTGTGCTTGTGGAATAATCTCAGTAACTTGCCAGTCTCTCCGAGAGGAATGGAGGAATCGAATCTGGGTTGGCTGCATGCAAGACAAACGCCCTACCAACTGTGCTATTGCTCCAGCTGTTTTAGCTGGTATTTTGATATAATTTTTAAAATTGAAGATTATTAACCCTTGGAAGAATATTTTTGATATATTATTTATTAGCTCACAAAAATGTATCGATCGATACTTAGATCCAAACAATAAATAAATGGGAACTGTCAATGTGATAAGAATTGTGTGATAGTTTCTACTTTTTTTGAAATCCAGTTACATTTTATGATCTAGAACATGGTTTTTCAATTTCCCTTCAACTAATTACAAAATGATATGGGTACCACATTGAGTCTATTCCACATAGGTAAATTACTCTTTTGAGAACACCATTTGATATGAAAACTCTCCTTGAACTTGTCTTAGTTTGTACCTACGTAACTTTTATCAATCATGTATCTCTCCTACACTGGGGTCATGCTGGTATCAACTCCATGATCCCCTCAGACACATTACTACTCTAGGAATAACCTGTTTTTCTCTATGGCATGTTTTCCATTAGTATTCTGCATATTAAATCACATTTACTTCCATTTTTTTTCTATTCTTCATAAAGTGTTGAAAAGTAATATTCTGAAAGAAACAAATTGTATCCCAACAATGGTATTTATTCCAACTATTGATTTATTCTCTTCTTAAACATGAGGCATCCATCAGAGTTAAGATATTAAAATAGTATTTGGTCCACAAAATTGAAATTTATTTGAGTTGTCACAGCAAAAACCCAAATCCCCTGCAAGTTATTGCTACTTAGAGCTCACCTCAGAATCCCAAGGATTAGCAAACAAGCAGAAATCTCAGCATAATGTCGAGTTAAATGTCCTTGATCAGTAGGAAAAATGATTGTTCTTTTACATCAGACCAGGATGAAGTAAGCAAATAATCCAGTCCAGTTGATCCACCCGGGTATCTTTGATCCTTTGGTGCTTTCTTATCCCAATTTAATGGTGAACAGCATCAGCCTTAGAAGAGAGATATGATTTGGGAGTTCTGTTTTGTATTTTTCGGAAGCCAGCTCTGTGTCATAGTGCTAAGTAACTTTCCTTTCTTTGAAGACATGACTGAGATTGGAAGATATTTATACAGAACAGTATTATTTGGAGAGTAAGAACATTAGTTACGATTTCAAGTTCAACCACCTCCAAAGTTACTGACAATTATAGAAGTGATGTCTCTTCTGTAGTTTTCTCATAAAAATGGACCCTAATAAAGTACAGATGATTTGTTGTCTGAGTCTATGGAGCATGAATAGTAGACTCCAATGGTCATGAGAGAAAAAAAATCACCAAAATCTTATCTGTTGTGTTCAAAATTTCCTTAGATATTTATTCTCAAAGCTAGTTTTTAATTTCCTCAGTGCTATGGATACTAGAACTAGTTTATTCTTAGAGTTTATTCTTAGAGAGCCCTCTGATGGTCAGATTGACTCTAATCTGACCCACTCTTTCTGCAAAGAGAATGAAGACTATTAGGTATCACACACAATATTCCTATCCTGTTCTTGTCACTTGGAATAAATTTTTATGGAAGTTTGTAAGATATTTGGCATTACCAGCCCAGCCTCATTCCATTTTCTCTCAGAGGAGAGACTGGGCCTTTTCTCATAAATTCCTGACGGCTTATTTCTGACAAAAGATATATTACTCATAATACTTAAAAATATAATTTTAGAAAATTTTAAGTAGACTAAATCTGTTGCCCTTGATGATCTACAATTGTCAGTTGGAAGAAAATATTCTGTTTTAAATTAAATCATTCCTCAGTGATAAAATTAAAATTAACAACACTGAATTATATTTCATGCCATCATCCTGGAATATACACATACATTAAAAACAGAAGCTAATCTTTTATTAACTTTTTGTTATCAGGCATAGAATAAGCAAAATATAGAGAAAAAAATCTGATTTTCACAGATTAAAAGAGCATGCAGAATGTCCAAGTCATTACAGTTAAAAACATGTGCTTAATAGGGACCCATAGTTATGGAGTTAAACTGCATTTTATCTGCTATATATTTTTTAAGATGGTGAAAATTTTAGACTGAACTTTATTCAAAAATCGCTGAGACCGACTTTGCTAACTCAATTTGATTTCATCTCTTTGAGCAATATTTATGGACAGAAGGGGATTTCCATAAAAATCTATAGTGTAGCTACAAAACTTATTTTAAGGATAGAAATTTATGCCATGCTCTTTGCTAGTATATATTTAAAATATAGAAGTATGTTGGTTACATATTATTCTTGGAAAATTTCAAACTAATTCATTCCACGCATGAGAAAAATGTAGAGAGTTTCCTAGGTGCTGATTTGGCAGAACAACAGTGAGTAAAATGTAGTTATGTCCACATCCACAGAGAAAGGTAGGTTGTTGATTTTCTGCAACATGAGAGGCTTAGAGAGTGGAGAATGGAGTAATGTTAATGGAGCACGGATGTTAAACATCCGTGTGTGTTTCTGTTGCATTAGAACTTAAAAATTTAACAGCATTTAAACTTCCCTGCTACAGGGATATAGAACCAGAGAGAAGCGTATGTCTCTACACCTTCTTTTTAAAAATACGGAGTGAGATACAGGACATGAGGAAATAATCAGTATAGTAGCTCAGCAATGTTGAAAATGAGGGCAGGACGTCATAGCTCAGAAAAAGATTTATGCAACGGAGAAATATTTATTGGTACTTCCAGAGCATGTTCTCCCCAGCAATGTTGGGGATTTTATTCTTCTGAGGATAATGAAGTAGAAATAAAGTGCTTCTCTACAGAAAACTGACGTGCTCACTGCATGGATTTAGATAAGCTCTATCCGCAAATATGGATATTGCATCGTTTTTTTTTCAAATTTAGTTGACGTCCAAAGTGCTGAATCTGCATTTTAAAAATCTTTGGCAAAGAAACGTACACTTTTATAGTAAGGCATTGCAGAAACCTTACTCAGTTAATCTTACTCATTACTACTCCCGCTAATGCATGCTCTTTCCATCCTTAAAGTTGGGTTTGAGGAACGCCCACACAATCCTTTCAACTCTTTGATAGTTTAGATCCTTGTGGGTTATGAGTATGCATTTTGTGGCAATATAGGTAAACTAAAGAAAGCTTACCTACCTTTCTCTGATTGAAACAGACATTTCACTAATCAGGTATCATATTGGATATAGATCAAAAAAACTCTCCTTAGAAGGTCAGTATCTATTCTTTCACTGAGAAACAAAAGAAGAAATCTGGAAAATAATAGAGGAAGACACACTAAAATTTTATTTGGAGCTAATCTCAACTAAATATAATCTTAGCTAAGAAGGTTTTTTTTGTTTTTCATCTATTGGATTTCAGTACATCATGTTGTGTTATAAAACAGCATTTATTTATTACTGACACATTTTGCACTTGAGTTAAATTTCTGTGTAAGAGATTGCTTCATCCACTTTCTTTTATCCCCTGCGGAGCTTCCCATACAGTGTGATTCTTAGACAACATGGCTAACAGACCTATGTGAATGTCTGAGAATGCAGTGCTTCTCTGGTCTTGGGTGCTTGGGATCAGCTGCTTCAACCCCATGGAATTTGGAGGCCACACAAGACACACTTATGCGGTGCTTATGAAATTCCATGGTGACACCTGGAGAAGCTGAGTGTGTGGTGGTTTGTGGTGTTGGGTATTGAACTAGTGCCATTTCTTGTACATGTTCTACCTATTGTACTATCTCCTCAAGGTTTCATTTACTTCTTGAATTCAAAGTATACCTAAAATACTATCTGTTATCTTACTATCTCTTTGAGGGAAAATGTATACAAATATCATATTTTTAATTACATAGAATGGAGCCATAGCACAGTGGGTAGGCCATTTGCCTTGCACACAGCCAACATGGCTGACCAGAATTCTATTCCTCCACCCCTCTTGGAGAGCCCGGCAAGCTACCAAGAGTATCTCGCCCGCACGGCAAAGCCTGGCAAGCTACGCGTGACGTATTCGATATGCCAAAAACAGTAACAACAAGTCTCACAATTTGTTGTGAGATGTTACTGGTCCCCGCTCGAGCAAATCAATGAACAGTGGGAGGACGGTGCTACCTGTTATAGTTTCTTAATTTTTGAGTGAATGGATTTTTATTCATTTCTGATTATACCTGTATGATGTATAAATTATAAAATTCTAATTAAATAAGGTCCACAGAGAAGAGAAGTCACTTGTCTTGCATGCAGTCAAACCAAATTTGATCCCCAGCACTCCATGTAAAGCTTCCAGCCCTGCCAGGAAGTGATCCTAGAGCAGAGTCAGGACACCCATCTGTGTTTTGATTATTCTTAAGTCTGCACTCAGGTATCACTCCTGTCTGGGCTTGGGTGACAATATGAGCTGCTGGAGATTGAACGCAGGTCAGACACAGGCAAGACAAGCATTTTACCCACTATGTATCAATTCATCCCTGACAGAGTTTATTTCCTTATATCTCCTGCTCAATAATGCACGTATAATTAACAGCTATAAATAATCTGTGATCTCTCTCTCTCTCACACACACACACACACACACACACACACACACAAAGAAATTGAGGTGTGCCCAAGAACGATGCCTTTGTTTGTTAATTGTCTTTTTATGTGTGCAGTAATACAAATGATTTTAGAATCATAATCACCTTTTCCTTCATCATAATTTATGAGAAAAATTCTATTATTCCTATATAAATGTTACAATTGTTGAGCTTCATGACTTTGCAGTTTGTGCTAAATAATAAATATCTTTGATTTGGTAATCTACTAACCTGGGTATTCTGATCCCTCAATTTTCAGATGACACTGAGTCAGACCCAATGAGTGAAAAATGATATAATAACTATGATAAAATTATAGTTTATTTGGAATAAAAAGAACACTAAAACATAAAAAGAGGAAAAAATGAGATGATAAGTTCAAAATGACTAGATATTTTGGTGATACATATTTTCCACCACAGAGCTGAAAACTACAGAGCTACACTACAATTTTATATAGTATGCAGAGCATAAAGCAAATAGAGTGAATATTTAAACCCACGAAAAATGCCAAGCACAACTCATGATGACACACAAATTATTACAGGTGTTCTCTAAAAGTACTGTATAATATCATGAGAAAAGAAAACATTAAATGTAACAATTAGGGAATTTATGATAAAGGGGATAAAAAAATCATCAGAAAGTTGGTAAATTGAGTTTCTGAGATGCCACGAGTGAATAATAGTAACAAGAAACCGAAAATACCAAGACAGGTTTAAAAGATATTGAAGACTAAAATAGAGAGATAATGTAGAAGGTTCTAAATAGATTTCATATTATTTTTACTTTATTTCTCTTTTTTGCTCCTTGAGTTACACCCAGTGATCCCGAGAGGTAATACTCGGCTATGCACTTAGGAATTTCTCCTGGATGTACTTGGGGGCTAGGAGACATATTAGATGTCAGGAATAAAACCCGGGTCAGCCATGCTTAAGGCAAATACCGTACCTGCTGTACTATTGCTCTGGCCCCTGAATTTCATTCTCAAGATAAACTCCTTTATACAATACATTAAATACATCTCAAAATAGTTCATAAGACATATTTACTAAATATTTTTTTTTGTCTTTTTTGGGTCACACCCGAGGATGCTCACAGGTTACTCTTAGCTCTGCGCTAAGGAATTTCTCCTGATTGTGCTCAGGGTACCATATCCCTAAAATTAGTAATTGTTTCTTTAAAGTTCAAGTGTAATTGAGCAATATATACTCTGCAATTTAATGATTAGTCATACGCACACACACACACACACACACACACACATATATATATAAATCTACCTATCATTTGTATCTCTATCTAACCATATCTGTTCATATCCATTGATATATATTTCAAAAAATTAAAAGAAAATCTTCTCAAGTACCTAAACAACTAAAATGGATTATTAGATTTGGAAAATAGATCATCAAAGCAAAACAACAAATGCAGGAGCCAGAGCAATCGCACAGGGATTAACATGCATGATTTGCTTATGGTTGCCCAGATCAATGCCCTGCAGTACAGGTCCCTTGAATCTCACCATGTGCAGGCTTGGAAGACACCTGAGCACCTATGTGTGTGGCCCTGAAGTTCTCTGAACTCATCTAGAGTGTCCTGAGTACTCCTGGTCCCAATAGAGCCCAAATAGAACTGTCCCCTTAAACCCTTAAGTTGAATCACCAGTCCTGTTGGCTGAAAATCACCAGAAGTCCCCAGGACTCTGATTAATGCTTTGGAGACTCTACTTCCCAAATTTAATGCAACTTGTAGGTAGAATGATAGTATAGACGTTATAGCACTTCCCCTACACACACACACACATACCCCTATAAAACCCTGGAACACTAGAAACACCAAGAATGATCCTTGAGTATAGTTAGGAGTACACAGTAGGGTATGGCCTAGCACACAGCTGGATATAGCCCAAAACACCTGCCCCTGGTCTGAACAAAAGATAAAGAACTTTAAGCTCTCTTAGATATTTCAAATATGTTTATGCCACAATTTGAAAAAAAACAACTATGCATTCATTTTAATGTAATTACCTATCTGCCTCTTAGTCATCTGGAATAACTAAAAGAAACCACTCCTGCACTCAATATATAATTCCAATTAAATGTTATTTGCAATAGTATGCTTTACTGTGGTTTTTGAATTGATTTAATTTTTGGAACATTTTTTATTTTATAGATAAATTGAATAGAAAGTAAGGCAAATCTTTTATTCTGTCCCTTCCCCAAACACAGTCCCCTTCATTGTTACCAGCGTCTCCTAGTGTACTGCTCTATCAATGAAAGAACCATTTTGTCACATCATTATTAAATTTTACAATTTGCTTCAGTCTGTGTATGATTTCTACAAAAGCAGATGACAAACATTAACTATTTTAATGATATAGAAATAGATTAACTATCCTAAAATTTATTTTAACTCTACCTACATCGTTGAACTATGGCAAATAATTTATCTTTGTGTAGAAATTACTATATATATGAAACAAACTCTTTCTAATTATATATAAATAATAGTTTGCTAACAACATTATAAAATAAAATGATGTAATGATAATTTTAAAAGTATATTTTGTTTCAATGATAGGCTATTGATTAATTAAGTATTTCTCAAAAGAATTATTCTAGAATTATTTTTTAATTTCACTTCCATATCTGTTTTCTGATTTTGAGATTCAATATTCTATCATTTCTAGTTTTGTTAAAATGTTACTTAGAAAATAATAATATATGTGTATGCACACCTTCCCATTAATACATGTATTATTTATGGGAATAACAGTTTCACTAAGCATTTGCTAATGAAATGCAAGATTCAACGTTTAACTCATCTGCACTACATTAAGTTCATTGACAAAATGTCCTAGAGAACTAAATATTCTATAGAAAATTGATTAAATAAGTTTAATGTCTTTCACCTCAAACAAGTCACTTAACCACTTTTCAATGAACAGATATGGAATAAGCATGAGGGTAATAATTATAAAAACAATAACAGGCCATATGAAAAAAAGACTGGAATAGCATATTGTAATATGGTTCAGAAACATGCTTTATATGCATACACAGTCACAGTTGCTCATTTTATTGTATGCCTAAAAAATGGCACCTCTATCAAATTTGTAAGCACAGTAATGCACAGTTAAATTACTCTTTAGAATATTGATTTAATATCCCAGGATAGAAAATTACTGACTGCTCTAGATTTATATATTGTAAAATCATGATCATCATGATCATTAATTCACATACAGTTTGAACTTTCAAAGCTTGTGCAAAAATATGTTTTTGGCATGCTTTATATTAATTTCAGTCATCTACATTTTTTTGGTTTCCGGTAGAATTATATATAATTTTATGATATATATATTTTATATATTTATACACTTATTTATATATGTACTTGTATATTATATTATATATTATATATAATATATATAATTTTTATATGTAATTATATATGTATATATAGAGAGAGAGTTTGTTTTGGTTCCCACATCCAAGTAGTGCTCAGAACTTACTCCTGACTCTCTGTTCTCTGTTCAGTGAACAATATAGGATTCCCAGGATGAAACCTGGGTAGTCTGCACACAAACCAAGAACACTACCACTGTACAATCTTTCCAACCCTTAGGTAGACAGATCTGATATGGGATTGATGAGATAAATAGACACAAACAATGGAAGACATGTACTATAACAATTTTGATCACAACAATGTTTTACTTAATTTTAAATTTTTACTACTACTTGATTCATGAATGGAGTCCATACCAAAATACTAGGGATGTATTCTAACTTTAAGTAAAAATACTACAATATCTAGAATTTTATTTATTTCATATTGTTCAAATATTGATTGGCCATGACAGCTTGTATCATAAGTTGTGTAATTACTTATGATTTATGATATTTAAAGTTGGCTTCAAGTAGAAAAAATATATATAAAACACAAACTTCGGAAAACTTTGAGTTTATATTTTCATTTGACAAAATGATGAATGTTAAAAGCTTATAAACATTGTCTAGATGTACCAAAGTTTCTTTAATCAGTCATCTGTTTTTTTCCAAATTCTGGCTATTGTAAACAGTGCTGCACTGAACATACAAGTGCAGATGTCATTTCTACTATACTATTTTGCATCTCCGGGATATATTCTTAGAAATGGTATTGCTAGGTCAAATAGGAGCTCAATTTCTAATTTTTTGAGAAGCGTCCATACAGTTTTCCAAAAGGGCTGAACCAATCAGCATTCCCACCAGCAGTGAAAGAGTTCCTTTCTTCCCACATCCACGTCAACAACGGTTACTTTTGTTATTTTGGATGTGGGCCAGTCTCTGTGGTGTGAGATCATATCTCATTGCTGTTTTGATCGGCATCTCCCTAATGATTAGTGATGTAGAGATTTCTTTATGTGCCTTTTAGCCATTCTGATTTCTTCTTTGACAAAGTTTCTGTTCATTTCATCACCCCATTTTTTGATGGGGCTGTATGTTTTCTTCTTCTAGAGTTCAATCAGTGCCTTGTATATTCTTGATATCAACCCCTTATCAGATGGGTATTGGGTGAATATCCTTTCCCATTCTGTAGACTGCTTTGTATTCTGGTCACTCTATCTTTTGCGGTGCAGAAGCTTCTTAGTTTAAGACAGTCCCATTTGTTTATCTCTGTCCCACTTGCTTGGTCAGTGGAGTGTCATCTTTGAAGATACCTTTAGCTTCAATGTCGTGGAGGGTTTTGCCGAACTTGTCTTCAATGTACCTTACGGATTCTTGTCCAATGTTGAGGTCTTTAATCCATTTTGATCTGACATTTGTGCATAGTATTAGGTAGAGTTATGAGACCCCCCCCTTTTTTTGCATGTAGCTGTCCAGTTTTCCAGCACCATTTGTTGAAGCGGCTTCCCTTGCTCCACTTCATATTTCTTGGTCCCTTATCAGAGATTAGATAATCCTATATCTGAGGGTATGTGAAAGGATACTAAATCCCGTTGCACTGGTCTGCAGCTCTGCCTTTGTTCCAGTACCATGCTGTTTTAATTTTTACCGCTTTGTGGTATTGTTTGAAACTGGGGAAGGTGATGCCTCCCATAATTTCCCCAAGAATTGCTTTTGCTGTTTGTGAGGGTTTGTTGTTCTATATGAATTTCAGGGGTGTTAGATCCATTTCTTTGAAGAATTGGTATGGGTATCCTTATGGAATACTATGCAGCTGTTAGAAAGGATGAAGTCATGAAATTTGCATATAAGTGGATCAACATGGACAGTATCATGTTAGTTAAAATGAGTCAGAAAGAGAAGGACAGACATAGAAAGATTGCACTTATTTGTGGAATATAAAGTAGCAGAATGGGGGACTTACACCATAGAACAATAGAGATCAGTGTCAGGAGGACTATTCCATTTCTTGGAATAATTATCAATATAATATAATCATTATCAATATTGATAATGAATCAAAATATTATATTGAATAGCACAGCTGGTAGGGCATCTGCCTTGCATGCAGCCAACATGGCCGACCCAAGTTCGATTCCTCCGCCCCTCTGGGAAAGCCCGGCAAGCTACCGAGAGTATTCGATATGCCAGACACAGTAACAACAAAGTCTCCAATGGAGACGTTACTGGGCCCGCTCGAGCAAATCGATGATCAACAGGAGGGCCTTTACTTTACTTTACTTTACTTTCCAATTGGTAAGATTGTAAGAGTATCAATTGTAAATGGAATCAATAGAATCTATTCAATCAAGCAATGTGTTCACCGATAGGTAAGTGAAAAGGAGGTGTGGTACATATGCCATAGAATATTCACGTTTATTTATTTCTTTTTTCTTTTTTTCTTTTTTTAGACCATATTCAGTGTTTTCACTTCTGATTGCATGCCTATGGATCACTTGTGGAAGTGCTCAGGGGAGCATGTGTGTGTTTTTTGAGACAGAACCCTGATTGATCACAAGACAGGCCAGCATGTTACCTAGTGTGTTTTCTTTCTGCTACATTTGGGATGTTCTTAAATATTTTCAAACAGATTTTTAAAAATTTCCATTTGTGAGTTATCAAAGAAATAAATATAACTGAGGAGTTGAGATTACCTCTCCTATGGCTAACCCTGATGCAATTACCTACAGTGCGTATAATATCATCAAGCACCACCAGGAGTGATCTCTGAGCAGAGTCAAAAGTAAACTGAGCATTGCTGGGTGTGGCCCCAAAATAAAAACAACAACAAATTAGATATTTATTTGTGACAACATAGGTAGACCAAGAGACTATTACAATAAGCAAAATAATTCAGAAGGCAAATGCCATAAGATTTCACTCAGGAGGTCAGGAGCAGTAATACTGTGGGTAATCACTGGACTTGAATTCATCAATCCCAGTTCAATTCCTGGCACCCCATATGCTCTCTGGAGGCACCAAGGAGTAATCCCAGAGCACAAAACCAGGAGTAAGCCCTGAGCACAGTCATCTGTGGCCCAAGAACAAAAATTTAAACAATTAGAATATTTTATTCAGGTGTAGAAGATACATAAAACAATTGAGAAAAAATAAAATGAAAACAAATTATTAAATTAATTCTAGAATTCTGGCACCAGAGTCCAAAACGGATGTGGTGCATGAGCAAAAAGGTAATGGGCAGTAAATGTGTAGTTATGTACCAAATTGAGAATTTAATGTCAATCATCATGTAGTAAATACAGTTATCAAATTACAAGGCTATATGTCTAAAATGTAGAATGTAATGAGCCATTGATATATTTATATATAATATAGCTTATATATAAATATTATGCATATGTTTAATATATTCATTATCAGTAACATTCAGGCATGCTTTTGAATTGAACATGTCTCTGCATTCAGAGTCATGCTAATGTTATTAGCTTTAAGTTTTTGGAGGGATTCTCTAGTATCTAAGGATCACGTGGTATTTTAGCAAAATTAACAGATCAGTGAATTTAATTCTTGGATTGGTGATGGATGACAGAGAAATTTTTGCCGATGTCGGGGTTATTGAGATCAAACAATTGTGACAACTGGGGGTACAGAATGGAGTAAAACAGGCAGTGCTAGTATTGAAGTCAGACCAGTGCATGAAAAGAATTTACTGCAAACCATTTGTGTTACTTTCTGGGAAACATTATCTCTCTGCACAAAATTTTCAAACCCCTTCCTTCCTTTTCTGCTCCCAGTCAGTCAAGGATCAAGGCATGCGATGATTTTTCATTCTGCCATTTTTCTCTAGCCTCCATTATAACAAAAATACAACACATAAAGGGCCGAGGAGTTATCTTTGATCATTTACTCCAACACACACTCAAGTTTACAAACACAATTATATAATGTTAATAACTCTATGCTTCAGTAATGCTTCCAGTTAACAGTAGGCTCATAATTGCTTACACGGAAAGTCAAAACTTCACAAAGATTTTTGACAACCTCTATGAGTGTCTCAAGTCTTGCATTATTTAAAAGACAACTATACATATAAAGAAAAATAGAATAAATATTCTTGAGAGTGATACAACTAAATATTATCTATACAGGTATGAAATATAATTATGAACCAATTATGGAATTATGTTCTGAAAAATCACATCAATCCAGTGAAATAAAAAAATACTTAGAAACATGACACACAAAAAATTGTGATGAAATAAAAAATATTAAGGAAATTGAATTGGGGTTTCTGTACTTTCTCAGGTTCTCCTAATTTCCCTCTTTTTCTTTAATTTTAGTCATCAATTTTATTGAGCACACCAAGGCAAAGCCATCATCCGAACCAATTAAGTTCAATACTCTCCAAATCGGCCGCATCTCTCTGACAGATGTTGACACCCCAACTACTACAGCTTTTTCTTTCACTCTTTTCCATCTCAGCCACACTATCCTTTAATAAAACAATACCTGCTCATACAATCCCACATTCCTCACTGACTGCAAAATTCACAAATAATCTCTGTACTTATCTGCTCATATTCCCCAGACACCACCATGATCTCCTAATATAATATTTTTTCAATTTTTTTCTTGATCTAAGTCATTTCTCAGGGGAAAGATGAGAAATGTGACCATCCCTTTGTATTTTACATTTTCATAACACACTGAAATTCTCCAAATCTGTAAAATAATTCCAATGTTGCATCTATTTTTCCCCAAAATAATATGCCAAAAGGGACAACTTCTCCTTTATTCATTGCTTAATCTCAAATACTGAACAACATAATTCTGAACACTGAACAACATAATTCTCTCCATTATGGTGTTATGGTTGATAAATATATCCCAAGAGAAATAGAAGATTTTAAGAAGACTTTTTCTTGCATTTATTTGGTGTGGAGGCCACACCCGACTTTGCTCAGAGTTTACTCTGGACTCTGGACTCAGTTAACTCATGGTGGGCTAAGGAACCATACCTGATGTCAAGGACTAAATCCAGGCTGGACCTGTGCATAACAATACTATTTGTTCCATCCCCTAAGCAGAAATTTTAAAAGAAATTACCGTGACAGTTGATATTTTTCAAACTCTCTTTCTCTCTCTGTCTCTCTGTCTCTCTCTCTGTATCTCTCTGTCTCTCTCTGTCTCTCCCTCCTCCCTGTCTTTCTCTGTGTCTCTGTATGTCTCACTTTGTGTCTCTATACCTGTCTCCATCATCTCTATTTAGACAAAGTGAAATCCTCAGACTTCTAGTCTTTTTGAAACTCTTTTAGTTATCTGGGTGATTGTGGAAAGACTGGTGAAGTGACAGGAGAACTAAAAGGATTGGACATAATTCATACATACTTAAATGGCAAAATTGGTAAGGCAGAATCAGAGATGATGCAAGGAATAAGGCAACGGAATATTGCCAGTTGGAAAAAAAAAGTGTTTCCTGGATTGACAAAATCAATTGACAGTGATGTCATTAGCTAGGAACAAGAAGAGAGAATTTAGTTTGGATAACAGGAATGTCCCCCTCGCAAATGTATAGTTAGGTTGGAATAGTTTGGATGTTTTGCTCTTCTTTAAATGCATTTAAAAATACATTTTTTCAAGTTTTGTACAATAAATATTTCACCAATCAAGAAAATCATTTTTAAACTATTTAATTTGAGAATTATTAAATGCTACTAAATATATTTTCTAAATGTTTCTGAATATTTTCTAAATATCTTCACTCAAGATACAGAAATGATTCTAGGAAAAGTTAATAAAATGTATCTAATGATACAATTTAAATTATAACTTTTGAATTTTATTTTCACCACACATAAAATAATTTAAAGTGATAAAAATGCGGAAATTTTCTATGATGCACACTTAATGACAAGATGTTTTTACGCCCCACAAGTTTTTGCCTTCATATTTTGCCAGTTTGTCAAGCGCAGATCCAAATAGTGAACGTGTTCTGCCACCTGCTGGATAAATGGAGAATTACCATTCTATTATAATAGGAAGAACAGTTTCTGGCTACTAACCTATTAAAAGAGAAGGACAATGAACAAAGAAAGTTATGTACAAAAATATGCTGATATTTCCTTCATCTTCAATTTATCCATTTATATAAGATTTGAAATCTAACATGATCATTTAGAGTGTTTATACTATATATACTATATATACTATACTATAAAAATTTCAGGTGATTAGTCTTTTATGTTTATCACCTATATCTATACTGTTTTACATTGCCAATGTAACAACCAATCACTAGATTAGTTTATTAGCATAATACAAGTGCATTTTTATTTACCAAAAATAAAAAATTATTTAACATATATTTACCATAAACATATGCTAAAAAATGTTTAAAAATTCAAATACTCTGAGTGAGGAAACAGAAACCAGATTAAGACCTAACATGATTATCCAAGAGAGTTTAATTCAATATTCAGAAATAAGTTAGACTAACATACTTTGATAGAAGGATAAAAGACATAACAGCAATATACTATCTCAAAGAATGCAGTATTTTTGACAAATATTTTGTCAAGAAAAAGAAATTCACTCCTAAAAATGTTTATAGGAAACTTGGCAATAAAACTAGTAATTGGCATCCATAATCCCATCTATATAGAACACAAATATTAATGTAAAGTGTTTTATTTCATAAAATATGGAATAAGATAATGGTATATCTTCTTATCACCTATATTCTTTACCATAGGGAGGGGCTAACAAGAGAAATTTTAAATATACGTAGAAAATGCTGGTAGATTAAAAGTAAGAATTAAGCTTTTCTCTTATGTACAGTGAAACACATTTATTGAGTCTGTGAGTCAAAGAGTTTCTCAAAGTATTAACACATACACACATACATACTCGCGAAAATAGATTTCAGACAATGGCATCTTATTAGTTCAAAATACAGGGAATTATATTTACTCCTATCCACTACCTGTCTTGGAAGATAAATCCCCATATTCTTATACCTTCATTATTGTATTACCTATGGTATAACTGATAAATCAGTATCAGTTATTCTTAACTAAAATTTGTAGTTTTAGTAATCCCCTTTGAGTTGTATCATTTTATGAGCTTTGATAAATACATGTTGTCACTATATTAGTCCCAAACAAGATAGTTTCATTCCCTTGAAAGTTATTTAAATTCTTAATATTCATAAAGCTATTCCTCTTGAAACCACCAAACTTTTCACTATCTTGTAATTTTGTTTTCTTTACTGGGTATGGTTCATATTCAGTTAAATTTGCTTATGTTTCTTGAGGATTTTCTATTGTTCATGATAACATAGTTTTCCTACCTTTGTCTCTTTTGGACAAATTTGATCTCCTACAGTGACTTAAAAAGTATTTCCTGTTTTATGAATAAAATATAGATAAGTGATATTATTTTTAAACAGACGTTACAATCCACCAATAAATCAATTTGGGTGTATCATTTTCTATTTGGAATGTTGTTAATCAATTTGTAGAGATTTAATATTTCTGGCATTTGGAGTTTTCTCTCAAGACGTGTTAAGGGAGCACTTCCTGCAATTTTTGGCCAGGTACTGAGATATCAGTTGGCCCAAAAATGGAGTGCTGCATGGGCCCTGTGGCCAGGTGGTGCTCAGGTGTCTCTAGGGCCATAGCTGGTTGTGTTAGGGGCACCCTGGGCTGCTCCCGGTGATTATCAGGGTACCAACTGATGCCAGGAATTTGTCTGGGTTTGACTATATACGTCGTATGTTTGACCTCCCTATTATCTCTCCAGCCTAAAAATTCTATTTGTTTAGTCCTTGTAGACTTATTCAGTTTATTTTTTATGCTTAATATTTTCCTTAGATTGTATCTTTGTATGACTGAGTGAATATTTATTATATGACTTTCATTTTTCATTTTATGTTCATTTTATAGATATTTGTGTAGCCTCTGTATTTCATAATTAGTCTAGCTAGAATTTTATTGATTTTTTGAGGCAACAAAGTCTTTTCATTCATTTACTAATTAACTTCATTTCAGTGTCTGCCCTAATTTTGTTTCCTTTACATTTGTATCCGCTTTTTTTTAGTATATTGAAAGAAAAAAATAGAACATTGATTTTTAGATTGCCATTTTTTCACATCTGTAGTCAATGCTATAATTCACCTTTAAGTACTTTTTTCTGATTCATTACGCAAATTTTGATGAGCTGTACTTCAATGTGGTTAAAATATTTATAAGTTTATTTTGAGATATAATATTAACCAATACTTTATTTAGTAACAAATTGTTTAATTTCAATATTGGCATTCTTGGGTTTTATCAGGTATCTTTTCTTCCCTTCCTTAATTTTTTTCCATTACTTTTTGGTATGTATGTCTTCTGATTGTAATTTATGGTGCTTCTGTAGTTGGCAGTGCTTTGTGGGGTTCTCTACATGGCTTGGTGCTCCTTGAGGGCTGAGTTTGCAGATTCAAAGTATTCATCTGGTAACAATGCATTTTTGGTGGATGCAACGTGGGCATCACAATGGTACTGCTGTTCAACTGCACTCAGTAAAGTGAAGTGGTGCCAGGCGTCAAACTCAAAGCTTCATACATGGTTTGTATGTACAGATTTTCAAACTGCCCTTCCAGATGTTTTTATTGTTGATATATATTTTTGTTCTATCTGGATCTATTCCATGTGAGTGGATACCTGATTTCAATCTTTAGATTAGTCACAGTGTATTTCACTGCCCAGAATGACAAATCCTGATAAATGACCTTGCCAGCTTCCTAAGAAAGTGTTTCCTTTATTTTTTGGATGAACTACGCTGAACAGGTCATGGACATCAAGTTGACGGATTCTGATTTACCATTCAATTATATATATTGAAGGATTTTCTGCCACCAGATTCTGTCAATTATTGATAGAGGCTGCTGGCCTCTCCAATTATAATAGATTTGTCTATGAAAGTAATTTGCCTTTCCAGTAGTTTTTGCCTTACAAGATTTGGCACTGTTTGGCTATGAGAACAGTTATAATTTCTCAGAGAACTGACACTGTCCTCCCGTTGTTCATCAATTTGCTCGAGCAGGCCCAGTAACGTCTCCATTGTGAGACTTGTTACTGTGTTTAGCATATCGAATATGTCACGGGTAGCTTGCCAGGTTTTGCTGGGCGGGTGAGATACTCCCAGTAGCTTGCCAGGCTCTCTGAGAGGGGCAGAGGAATCGAACTCAGGTCAGCCATGTTGGCCTCATGCAAAGCAAACGTCCAACATGCCTTTCATCTCTACACACGACAATTGGACTTACTTTGAAGTGCAGTTTGTTTAAGATTAATAGAGTTTGTTTTTATGAACTGAATTTTGCCCTCCGTACACATTTTGTATTCAAGTCATAAGGCCCACAACTTCAAAATAGTATCATATATAAGAGATAAGGTCATTGGGAGAATATTTAAGCTGAGTATAACTATCTGATTTTGTATTACTTAAGAGGAGATTAATATGCAAAAATAAACCCAAAAGAAAAGTATTAGTAAAGACTTAGGAAGAAAATGGTTGTGTAGAAATGAAATAACATACAGATTTTCTCTTTTCAATTATTTAAGCAATCCCCATGCTGGTTCTCAGAATTGACTGGTGTGACAAACATTATATGTCACTTCTCTCCATTTCATCGTCAAAGCTGTTGCTTATTATCTTTTGGGTGTGACCATACAGGAGTGAGAACTGGTCATGTACCTATTGTTGCTTTTATTCGCATGATAATAAGATATGGTGAGCATAATTGTATATGTCTTCTGTCCATCTATTTGTCTCCTTTTGAGAAGTAGTTATCAGCCCCTCTTTGACGCTCACCTTGTGATGCTCAGGGTTCACTGCTTGTCTGTACCCAGCTATCCTGGCAGTGTACAGGAGGACCAAACGAGAGCTAGAAATAGAACTGGGGGCGGGGGGCAAGCAGTTCACCCTCATTTTATCTTTTCCTGGAAACTTTTTTTAAAGAGGGAAACTTTATTTTCTTGTTGCTAAATTCTTTGAGTTATTTATATCTCTTGAATAGAAACACATTGTCAGATTTATGATTTTTTCAGTGTATTCTCTCATCAGTAGGATGCATATTTTGATAATGTTTTTTCTCTGTGGTAACCTGCATATCTGATATAGATATATTTATTATTCTTGCTCATATTTCCCTTGATTTTAGAACAGATTCCTCAAAGACATGAAATGGAATATTGCTTAAGTATCTGAAAGCAGATGAAATCCTTTCATTTCCATATTTATAACAATATGGAGCTAGTGAAATTGGCACCAGGCTAGTGAAAATGGTCAAGGGAACAAATCAAAGCAGTATTATTTTATGTGTACAATATATGGAAACTAAATTAATTAAATAAAAAGAAAATCTTCAATCATAAACTAGTTGCTTTTAGACATAAGATTTTTATGGTGGCTAAATTGGTTTCGAAAAATTGGTTAACTGTGGTCAATTTTTTTGTGACTGATAGATCTGTATTTGTAATGATGATTAATGTAGTATCACAGAGAGGTTGATGTGCAATGAAGCACACATGAAACATGTTAGAATAAATGGTACTACAACATCTGTTAAGGACATTTAGAGTCATACAGTTAGCACCAGAGATAAGGTTTTTTGCATATTGCTGACCCAGGTTCAAAAAATTCCACAGTATGACATATGATCTTCTGAATACTGCCAGAGATGATTCTTGAGTACAGGTCACGAATAGTACCTTAATCTTCTCTTTATCACTAAAATAATAATAATAATAATAATAATAATAATAATAAACAATAAAGGTAGGCATCCATGCATCCATGATCAAGGAGAAAGACTTTAGATTTCTTGTAATTCCTGTACTTCTGAATTATTATATAATTTGCTATAATGCTCACACAAATCTAGCTATGTACCAGGTCACTTACAGTATGACAATGTTGTGACTCCCAGATAGCAAATGCAAGGGAACTCTGCTGAAAGTATATGGGATGTACCAGAAATACAAACCACGACCTCAATATTGCAAAGCAGAACTTTATAGTAACTGAGCGAGTCCCTGGTCCCAATGAATCTTTATCCTTCTTTCTGCTATCGCAGTCTTTGTCTTTTAATTTTTGGAGAGACCTTTCATATTAAGATGATTAATTGATATGTTTTGTGCAATACCTAGCATGCTTCTAATTATGTTCTGGCCATTTGGATTTTTCCTTTTTTTTGTTTTTTTTTAGCTTGTTTTTGGTCTTTCAGGGATGCATATACATAGCAGGAACTATATGGGAATGGAATCCCCTGCAGTGTCACTCTGGTCCCTCCGTTGTGCTTCTTATTATTTGCTTGCCTTCTTCTCCTGTTTTGTACTCTCTGATACTAGTTGATAACTTTTTATGGTTTCATCATCTTGCCACTTAGTATTTTAATAATATTTATTTGCTTTCATTTATAAATGGTTGCCTCAGGATTTGTAGAACAATTTATAATCAAGCCTATTTTTTCTTAAATAGAACAAGACAAATTCATAAGTAGTTCACTAATTGTACACCAGAATATTTAAAATTTCTCCAAGATTTTTCTTAGAAAGTTACTTCTGTGATTTAATTTTTCTATATGTACAATATATCAGAGATATCATTACCATTATTATTCCAGAGAAATTATTTTCTGTGGAATAACTTAAGAATAGCACTGTAGCACTGTCCTCTACTTGTTCATCGATTTGCTCGAGTGGGCACCAATAACATCTCAACAAATTGTGAGATTTGTTGTTACTGTTTTTGGCATATTGAATACACATTAAAATATTTATTATGGGGAGCTACACATTAAAATATTTATTATGCTCGCAGTTTTTTCTTACAAATGTTATTGACTCCTGTAAAGTATATGAAATTGACTGTTTTGTTTTCCATAGCTATAAAAACATTCTTTAAACTAATCAAAACAAGTCTGCTGACCAAACTTGCTCAGTTTTTGTTCCTTAGTATTTCTTTGCTTTAAAGATAATTTTAATTAATAAAATTTTTTATAAGTACTTTTCATTTTCTTTTCACATCTCAAATATTTCACTCCACTCTTATTTTAAATCAATTCTAAGTACTTGTTAGTAAAACACAACACTAGTTTACTAACACACCATAAATATTTTCTACAAGAATATATATCTCCATAATTATCAAAGATGTGCTTTTAAAATAACTTTAATAAACATGTAAAATTTTATTTTAAAAATGATATTGCTGAATTATTCATGTCAACCAATTCTAATTTTAAGGAAAGAGAATAATTTATTATTTGTTTAAAATAAATGAAAATGAATTCTATTTAAAATTTGCAAAATTAACTATACAGAACCTAAAAAGAAATATTTAAACTTGACTTTTCCAAGTCACCTACTTTTAAAATTATACTCAGTCATCATTCTATTTAATTTATTAAATAGAGGCTTTTTTAATGAATAAATTGCATTCTATTAAAAACTTGAAAACAATTCCCATGCATTGCTTAGTTTTCACTGAAACAAACTCTTTCTGGGACTCAATGCATATCATACAGTTAAAGTGCACATTTCAGGAAATTAATTTTAGGCTTGAAAAGCAAGTCCTATATAGAGATAGATATAGATATTCAATATGTCTACCACATAAAACATAATGCAACATTGACTTCTATATCACTAACAGGCCATGTTCTGGAATTCCTTTGAGACAACATGTTAGATCCTAATTTTCAATGAAGACTATATGGAATTAATAATTACAAAATAACAAATCCAGTATGTGTAGTCGATGTCATTAGAATGCTAATAGTAAATGATTCAGTTAACAAAGGACAAAAATTGACACACAGGTACACTGTCATGAAACACAGGTACATGTACACAGATACAAACAAAAAATGAAACACAGGTACACTGAACAACAAAATCCTAAACTGCTTTATAAGAACAAAAACACAAAAAAATCCATAAATAATTTAAACTTGAAATAATTAAATTATATAAAGGCATTTAGATGTTTCATCATTCTTTATTGACCTAAGAAGTTTAAAGTTTAAAAAAATATTAATCACCATAACATGTGTATGTCTTCTTGGATTTCAGCTAATGAAATTAAAGCTTGACTTTCATTATGGGGCCAAAGAAATAAGACATTTGTGTTGGGCACAACCTACTTGGCTAGAGTCCTGGAACCACATGTTGTCTCACAAACTCTGCCAGTAGTGATCTTTGAGCACAGAGCCAGGTGTAAGCCCTATGGACAGCAGCATAAAAAAAAAGTAACATATGTAACTTGGAAGCCAGCCCAGCAAGCTGGGGGAAAAGGCAGTTATTGAGATAGAGAAGGGACCACCAAGTAAAGGATGCTTGGAGGGCTCGCTCAGGATGGGAGATGTGTGCTGAAAGTAGACTATGGACCGAACATGATGCCACTTAGTACCTGCATTGCAAACCATAACATCCAAAAAGAGAGCGAGAGTAAAAGGGAATGTGCCTTCCACAGAGGTGAAGGGTGGGGGAGGGGCAGAGGGATGGTAGGAGGGATACTGGGAACATTGGTGGTAGAGAATGGGCACTGGTGGAGGGATGGATGCTCAATCATTGTATGACTGAAATGTAATCATGAAAGTTTGTAAGTCTGTAATTGTATGAATTGTAATTGTAATGAATCAGGGTGATTCATCAAAAAAAGTATCAAAAATAAATAAATACATTTTTTAAAAATTTAAAAAAAACTTGTTCTCATCTTGTTAGATAACAAGATAACAAGATGAGAACGCCATCCAGGTCTCCCAAAGAAGAATAGAAAGAGCTATGCTTGGAATATCACGTTTCACTCAAATGAGAGAACGAATCCGGAGTTCTGACATCCGTCGACGATCAAGGATCAGGGACGCTGTCTCATTTGCCAAGGTGTCGAAAATCAGATGGGCTGGTCACGTAATGAGATTAAAAGACGACCGTTGGACTAGAGCTGTTACTGATTGGATTCCACGGGATGTCAGGAGACCGCGTGGCCGCCCACCTACCAGATGGTCAGACTTCTTCGTCAAGATCATGAACGATCGGTTTGAGGCCCTTCAGGTTCCCGGAGCGAACAGATGCCATTGGGCTACACTAGCACGAGACAGGGACAAATGGAGACGTTACTGGTGCCCGCTCGAGCAAATCGACGACTAACGGGAAGTTAAGTGATTAAGTGAAAAAAAAAACTTTCTTTGATGATATTCCCATAACCAAACAGTGATGTTACTCTTAAACTTTCAGAGACATAACTCTCTCTTTCTGAAAGAGAAAGCCAGAGCCATCTCTGTAAAATCAAGAGACTAATTCACTTTCAATCAACAAAATTGTTTTGTAGCTGAATGCTAAGAAAATGGAAAAAATACTAAGCTATTCATATATAAAATAGACAACGACAAGTTACAAAACTTACCCTTGAAGAAACTACAGTAATAAGTAATATGGAAGAAATTGTTGCTATTGACTTAATCTCCACAGGCTATAGAATCCGGAGGCTTGGGGCCAGACCTAAAGTACTGTGTAGGGCAACTGCCTTCTATATAGCCAACCCAGGTCTGACCTCCAGCACCATAATTAACTACATGTGGCTTCCTGATTCCTAAACCTTTCCAGGATTAAGCATGAATAAAGTCATATTTAACGCCCTGACCACTCCCCCCTCCAATGACAATCAAGTTCTAGAGCCATGTTACCAAAATTAAGACACTTGCCTTACATGCACCCAACCCTGACTTATTCCACAGTATCACTGAGTGTAGCTCCTAAGCACTGATGAGAGACTTAAAATTCACATTTCCCAATGAGAAAAAAAAATTGAACCAGCACAAAATTTATCATGATTTTCCCAAGTAGTTTTCCAAAATGTATATTTAGAAGAATAACTTGCTCAATAATAAAAAAATTCCACAAAACTCAATATATACAGAAATTCTTTGATTTGACTATACTTTAATTTCATTAATAAAAAATAAAATAAATGAAGCATACAGCTATTTATTGTAAAAAAACATTTATTTTATCACAGAATTCTTGTTTCTTTCTATTTTGTGGATTGGGATACAGACATCCAGAGTGCTTTATGGCTTACTCCTGGGTTTTGCTCAGGGATCACTTCTTGAAGTGCTCAGGGTATTACATGTAATGGCAGAATCAATGCTTGGTTATATGCAAGATAAGTGACTGTACCACTGTACTATCTATTCGAATCCCAAGAACACAGGAAATTTAACTTGAATGTATATATTAACAAAATTTCTTTGTTTTTAAGAATAGTGTACCATCCTTTATTAAAAAAAAATCTGTGCATGCTTTTGAATAAAGCATTTCTACTATATTACCCTATTAAACATAATAAAGAATGTGTTGCATAGTTAAATTTTCTCTTTTATTTTCTTTTTTGGGGTCACATCCAGCAATCCTCAGGAAGTACTCCTGACTATGCCTCAGGAATTACTCCTGGCAGTGCTTGGAGTACGATATGGGATGCCAGGGATTGAAGTTAGATTGGCCATGTGCAAGACAAATGCACTACCTACTGTACTATCGCTCTGGTCCCAAAGTTAGATTTTCTTTCTAGTTATTTCATCACTATTATTTCTAAGTATGGAAGCTAAAAATAACAATGTATAATATAATGTATATCTAAGAGTATCCAGGAAAATTGGAGTGAAAAGAGCAACTATGAACTGCAGAAAGCTGGTGAAGTATTTAAGTTCAAAAGAGAATCATTCTGAAAGTCATTGCCACTTAATCAATCACCTTTTAAGTAACATATGTCTGCATTGTAGTTGAGGACAAAATTAGTTGTGAGTACCAAAAGTTATCTTAATTTTTTTTGATATCTTATTCTTGGACATTCTTTAAAAGTAGGCTAATCTAATGTAATGTACTTTATAGAAAACATGTTAAACAGAAATTAGAAACTTTTTAGAAATCTGCTATTTTTTTGGAGGGTGGTTTTGGGGGCCACGCACAGTGGAGCTAAGAATCTGTGCTTAGAAATGACACCTGGTAGAGCTGGAAAGGAAGCTATATGCTTTCCAGAGGTGGAAACTTGGTGAGCAAGCAAGTGCCCTACCTGCTGTGTAGGATAATGGTATTTTATAGTTCTTTTAATTTTTATTTGCTTATATATGATGTGAAGCATATTTTGTAGACTTATATCTGTGTATGTCATTTAGTGAAATGTTTATTAAAGCCATCGTTTAACTTTTTAATTAGTTGGCTTTACTATTATTTATTGAGTTTTGACTTCTTTTCATATTTTAAATGTCATTTTTGTCAGATCTGACTTTTACAAATATTTTTCCCAGTGTCTGGCTTATCTTATTTCTCTGTCTCTGTGTCTGTCTGTCTGTCTCTTTCCCTCTCCCTCTCTCTTGTTTTTGGATCATACTTGGCAGTGTTTAGAGAACACTCCTGGCTCTGTGCTTAAAGATCATTTCTGGTAATGACAGGTGACCTTTCTGTCCCAGATTTCAAGGTGAGGCAAGTGCCAAGCATCTGTCCTGTATTTTCCTGGTCCTTATATTCACTTGCCAAGAAAGATCTTAATGAGGTCGTTTTTCTATTTTTTCCTTTGTAAATAATGTCTGTGAAGTTCTAATACATCATTAGTATACCCAAAGTCTTTTAGGTTTATTTCTATACAGTATTCTAATTATTCATAGTTTAATGTTTTCCATTTAGACCCATGATCAATATGGGGCCAACTTTTGCAAAGGTTTAAATTCTCTGTCTAGATTTTATTTTCTATTAAAAAAAACTGCTTGCTCTAGTGAAAAGTAACTTTTTTTTTGCTATTTTATGGCCTTTGCTCCTTTGTCAAAGTTGAACATATTTATGAGGGTCTATTTCTAGGTTATCTATGTTGTTTCATTGATTTATATAGCTATGAAACTTATGTTGTTTCATTGACTTATAAAGCAATACTCATACATTCTCTATGGTATTGATTGCTATAATTTTATAGTAATTCTTTAAGTTAGATACTGTCAGTTTTACAATTTTTTTGTTCAATAATATGTTGACTAAGCTGAAATTTTTTTCCTGCGCAAACTTTAGAACCACATGTATTTTTAATGCCTCCAAAATAATTTGCTGAAATTTTCATTCGGATTGCACTTGAATACAGATCAATGTGGGAACAACTGACTTGACAGCAGTATACCAATACTGAAGTTTAATGAACATGAACATATGATCATCATATAAATCTTTTGTATATATTTCGCTGGTTTCTTTCATTACAATTCTGCAATTTTCCTCATATAGATTTCTGCACATATTGTTTAATTCTTACAAGTATTTTATTTTGTGGTTCTAATGCATATGATATTGAGTTCTTAGCATTTATTTGCTTTTATCTACTGTTGGCAGATAGAGAACTAATGGACTTGTTTACATGTAACAATGTAGCCAATCAGTTCTTGGAGATTTTCCTAAATAAATTTGAATTTTGCACTACTTATTTTGTCTAAATCATAAATAAAGTTGGACTTTTACTGCCCAAATTTTCATTACTTGTCTTGCCTTACTTTATAAGCCAGGAAATCAGAGCTTGCTCTTGAAAGCTGTTGGTGGTGATGTAGGTGATGCAAGTCAGGTACAGTGGCTCTCTGTTCTTTTAATTCCCAGGTTCTTTGATATTTTTAAGAATGAAAATATTGCCTAATAAAGATGCTCAAACTCATTTGGAAAGTAGAAAAGTTTACTGGAAAGTACAAGAGAAAGGAAAAGGAACCTTCTAAGTGGGGATGAACTTAGTATAGGACTAAGTTAAAAGGGAGTTTCACATAGACTTTTTAAATGCCCCTTCCACTTCTTATCAATCGGCAAGTGTTTACAAAGGATGTTGGGAGGTTACAGGTTTGTCTAGCTGGTGGAATATCTCTTCTGGCATTGCCTATTATTTTCATCTCCAGGGCAGAGTTTTATGGTCCCAGAAACTTCAGGAACACTGAGAAAAGTCTTGGGGATGAAGTGTGAATTAGGTCAGGTCTAAGCCAGGTTAATGGGGGAGAAATGGAACTGCTGGCAAGGGGGAAAACTGAGGCTTCCTCCTTCAGTAAGAGGTGTATTATTGCCTTGCTTTGGAGAAAGGTGTTAGTTTCTCATTATTAATTCTGAAATTAATTACTGGTACTTTTCTTAATTTGAAGACAGAGTTGTTTTTATGTTTAATCAGGTTAAAGTATTAAATTTGTCAAGTGTCATTGTCTTTTAACTAACACTTTGAATAATTCTTTTCTCTGTGTGTTGAGATGCAAGGTAGTCTCCCAAGAGGTGCTAAGGAGGTCTCAGAGACTTTCAAGTAATTCCTGACTGACTGTGGCAGATGGTTCATTCCATGAGTAAGCTGGAGGTGCTGCTCAGGCCTGCAGGGCTGGGAATTCCCAGCACACCTGCAGCAACTTCATTTGCATATCTTTATTTATTATTCTGTTTGTTTTGGAGGGCCACCCCCTGTGATGCTCAGCATATTTTTGGCACTGCATTCAAGGATCACAACTGGTAGTGAAAGAACCTCAGTTTCCCCTTGCCAGTGAGAGGAAAAGCCACAGTTTTCTCCTCCAGATGTGTCATGTCTTTCCCATGAACCTGACACACCTTCCATCCCCAGGATTCTGTCTCAGCATTCCTGAGTCTTCCCAGGAACAAAAAACTCTGCCTAGGAGCCTAGGCTGATGGGAAAACTAGGATAATAGGCAATCCAGGTAAGATGACAGGGAAACTAAAATAATGGGCAATTATGTGAGGACAGATTCAGACCAGCTACACATCCCTGTGGCTTTCTGGCATCTTTTATAAAGACTTGGCAACCAATAGGGAATGCAGGAAGCCTTTGAATGGGAACTCAAAACTCCCTTTTAACTTAGCATTATACTAAGTTCCTCCCCACTTGGGGAGCTCCATTTCTTTTCTCTTCTAATTTCCATTTTTTTCTATTTTCCAATACTCTGAATCTGAGTATTTTTGTTACTGAAAATTCCATTCTTGAAAATATTGAAGAACTTGGGAATCCTGAACAAAAGTGACCTGCTGTGACCAGCTCCAGCATTGTTCACATCCTTAGGTGCTCAGGGTCAACTGTTTGCTTTACTAATTGGACCATCTCTTAGGCCTAAGATTTTAACTGGAAAAAAACTAATAAGGAAGCTAGTTGCATTACAAAGAAGCAAAGAAACTTTATTGTTTCCACTTTTTTTTCAAGTAATTCTCCAGAAGCTCCAGGTGGCATTGGTATGTTCTGTTTTTTTCTCTTGAATGAAACAATTTAAATTCCTTCTTTAGAGGCTCACAAAGGCATTAGCTATGCCAACATTTGTTTTCTAAACAGTACTTCTGCCTGTGCTTTTTTGTTGCTGCTGTTGTTATGTCCCCATTGGCTCCTGATTCCAATGCCCTGAGTGCCAGCCTTATGTGCAGGGCATTAGCATGGCAATAACACCCACTGCCTGCCAGTGGGCAATGGCCAGGAGCCAAAGCAGAGCTGAGCTGTTCTGTATCCTTGGGCTCTCAAGACTCCTTCAATGGACCTTTGGTATTAGCTGGAAAAAGTACAATAAATCGGTTTGTTTCTCCAGTTGAAATCCCGTGATGAATTAAAGCGTGTTTTAATATTTCGCAGGAATCTGAGAACATCTGTTAAAACCTAGCTGATGTGTTGTGGTCTAATGGACTGGAAATACATTTTGTGACTGTCCACTCTAATAATTTTTTCAGCTGCATTTCTTATCAGTAATGTTTCAGCAACTGTAATCTGTGTTACTGAATGTTTAGAGCGATTTCAGGGCACAAGTCAAAGCTAAATACTCCTTCCTTCCTTCCTTCCTTCCTTCCTTCCTTCCTTCTTTCTTTCTTTCTTTCTTTCTTTCTTTCTTATCTCCTTCCTTCCTTCCTTCCTTCCTTCCTTCCTTCCTTCCTTCCTTCCAATATCTTCATCTGAAAAATTCTTTTACCCCTGAACACTCAAAGGTGTTTGACTATAGTTAAGGAAAGTATAAATTATAAACAGATTGTCTTAAAGTTCATTAGAGAAAAATTTAGTTTTCTCTCAGCATTTCTTACACATGCATACAACTGAAAATGAATGGCTTATTCTTTCGTCATTTGAATATCAAAGATGGAAATTATGGTAGGCAAGTAGACAAGGAAGGGCACCCATGGCAATGGACTTCCTAGAATGTAGTAAACCACCTAGCCTTGAGGCCATCAGGGCCCACTTTGTGAGCACAGGAACTGAGGCCTTATAAGACTTTCACAGACCCAGAGAAGACCACACTCCTCTCCCACCTCCGCCCACACACACATTCCCACATTCCCTCCTAGAGAAGCTCCAGCAGGAACAAAATGCCAGGAAAGGAAATTCAGACAAGGCCATAGACCACTCCCAACTTTTACTTCCTAGAAAACTGCCCCAGCAACAGACTTTTACCTAGGTAGAAGCTCCATATGATGAAAAGTTAGAAAGACTCTATAGAAACCACCTTGAACAAAGAAATGGCATGTACATACATGCTTTCACGTCTAATGCTAGGGTGTATACAGAGGATCTCTTCACCTTTGTAGAAGCCCAAGTTCTCTCTAGAGGGTCGTATTCTTTCACACTTTTTCTCCCTCCTTCCCCTTCCTAAAAGCTTCCTTAATAAAATCTTTTTTACTTCACTGCTGTCAACTACTGAAATTCTTTTATGTGAGAAAGACAATAACCTGTATGCCCTGGGTCAGGACTAGCACACAGACTTTCCAGACTTTATCAGTCCTACCCTTCCCAGTTTCTCCTGGGGTGTTAGAGGAGGGAGAAAATGACTATTTCTCTCCTCTCTTCTCACAGAAGTCAACCGTAGGGGCCCACTGACCTCAAAAAGTTGGTACTATTAAATGTTGCTTGCTTTCACTAATGTAACTAATGTGAACAATGAAATGTAATTATCAAAATGATGATTGCTCCATCCTCGATATGTTTCAAGAAAAATGCTAGATCTTGTTCATAAAATATAAATATAACTTACTAGGTGAGATAAAATAAAGGTGATTAAATATAAATAGAATAATAATAAAATAGGATTTCTTGCACCAGATATATAGTACAGCAGGTAAAGTGTATATTCTGCTCATAGCTGACAAGACACCCATGTGGTACACTGAACTTACCAAGAATGATCCCTGTGTAGTGTAAAATATTTTCTCTCTTTGCTTTCACCAGTACTTGGACAAAAATATTTCACAAATTTTAAGTAATCCATACTGTTTAGGGCTTACTCTTGCTCTGAAAACCGTGAAAGTTTTCAATTCAAATAAAAAATACTCGAGCTGGAGCAGTGGGTAGAGCAAGACTTTTAAGACTTCTCTGTAATTAAGTTGAAAATTGTATAATATAAACACAGGTTCACTCTTTTATCCTATGATGGATCACTTAACAAAATAGCACAAAAGGCTGGAATGCATGCCTTGTATGCAAGAGGGCTAAAGTTCTTTCCTCTAATTATACAGTCCCTAGTGCACCACAGGGTACAGTCCTGGAGATATCTTGAAACCACCAGCTATAGCTCTGGTGACTCCTAACAATCTAGATCCAAACAGCATGACATGCTTTGGCTGATATCAAACCCTGATCTGCAACTTGGTCAAATATCATTGTGAGAGGCTCCCTGGATGCCCTGAAGATTGAGAGAAGTCCCCCAAATCAAGCCTGATTTTTGTGAAATTATAAGATTATCATGAGTTTGAACTCTTGCGAAACCTCAATGAGTTTGGTCAACATGTGGATATGGTCAATCGTGCTGAATGCTTTTCGAAACCCAGCTTGGTCCCCTGGTTGTCCTTCATCTAATGTTCTGTCGATCCTATTTAGGATGACTCGAGTAAATAACTAGTAGATGACAACAGGCAGATTGGTCAATAGTTGCCAATGTCTTGGATCTTTCCTTACTTGTATAACAGAACGGTCCTGCTGGTTTTCCATTGGGACAGAACCTTGAATTCAGAGAGGTAGTGTGTGAAGAGTTGGCCAAGTGTATTGACAAGTACTGGAGGCAGATTCTTCAGATGTTCTGTATGACCTTGTCTGAACCAGGTTCTGTACACTTCTTTACCAAAGAAATGGTGTGTCAGATTTCAGAAGGCAGAACACTGGGAATGACATATCCATCCTGCGGAATTTGGTATGTGAGCAGGTGGACATGGCTGTCAAAGAGATGCAGGTAGAAGTTGTGGATAATCTTCTCCATTGCCCTTCTGGAAGATGTGATAGATCCACCAGGATGTCGGAGGGCAATCATCTTGGTCTTGTAGTTGGCAAAGTACAGAAGATCATTGTGAATACTTTTCCTGGCTTCTGTCACATGCATAGGTCAGTACTGCTGCTCTTCTCTCTTTGAGGTCTTCTTTTATCACTTCTCTGCACAGCTGTATGAGCTGGGACATTAGCTTGTGATTGCCTGAGGCTTGCACCAAATCATGTTGGCAAATGAGCTTGAGAGTTTCCAAAGGCAGGCATCTTGTGGTTTTCTCTCTCTTAGCGTTCCTCGCACAATCATGTAGGTGCTGAACCATATTACTCATCCATGTTGTCAATGACGGCATCTTCCCATGTTGCCACAATAATACCAAAGAGCTCCCAGTTTGTGGTCATTCTGGGAGTTTTCTTCCTAAACTTTGCAGCCCTTTCTCCCCACTCCATGAAGTAAAATTTTTCATGAAAGAGACAGTGGTCTGCTCCTGTTTGGATTTTTGGGAAAACAGCAACATCAGTCAGGCATCACCATCGATGGGATATGATGTGGTCAATTTTGTTGTGGAAATTTACACTTGGAGACTCCCATGTTCAAAGTTTAGATTCGGCCTTTAGTTACCATGGATAGTCTTGGTCAACATGATGAAATAACATAGCTTTCAAACTCAGTAAATCAGGATCCTCTGTGAACTGTATTACGGATTCACCACCAGGATCTCACCATGCTATAAGGAAATGATCATCCACGTTAAAAGAGGGGTTAAACAGGACAATCACATTTCACCAAAACTCTTCTTCAGTGCCATCCTCCAGAAAGTCATGAGCCAACTGGAATAGGAAGGAATGTAAGTGAAGATAGACAGTCAGCAACTACAACACCTCTGCTTTTGTTGATGACATAGTTCTAATAACACCAAACATTTAGCCAAGCAGCATGAATGCTAGCCAACTTTGATCATGAGTGTGGAAAGGTCAGACTAAAGCTGAATCTCATGAAGATAATGTTCATGAGAAATGTACTAGTCCCTGACGTTCCATTTGCTTTCAATGCAACAATAATCTCCAAATGCAGCAGTTATGTGTACCTAGGTCTAGAACTGAACATGACGAAGGAACCAGCACCTTTGCTGCGCAGGAGGAAGAGAGCAGTGTGGAACCCCTTCAAGAGTGTCGAAGAAGTTGTTAAGAGGATGAAGAACCTCTGGCTTCCAGCACATCTTTTCAACTCCACTGTTCTTCCTGTACTAACATATGCCTCAGAGACCTAGGCCCTACAAAAACAGGATAAGAACACTATTTGGGTCTCCCAAAGACGAATTAAAAGAAATATTCTCATAATATCACATTTCACCTAAGGAGAGAAGGAATCCAGAGTTTTGACCTCCATAGATGATTGAGAATCAGGGACACTGTCTCGTTTGCCAAGGTGTCGAAAATCAGATGGTCTGGACATGTAATGGGATTTGTAGATGACTGCTGGACTAGAGCTGTCACCAATTGGATTCCAAGAGATGTCCAAAGAACGTGTGGCTTCCCACCTATGAGATGGTCAGACTTCTTTGTCAAGACACTGAATGAACGTTTTGAGACCCTTTGTGTTCCTGGAGCGAGCAGATGCTATTGGGCTATACTAACTTGCACTGAGATGAATGGAGACATTACTGGTGCCCGCTCAAGCAGGTCGATGAGTAACAGGATGATGTGATACAAGCGATCAGATCATCCCATAATATTGAATGGTTATCTATATATTACAGGTTTTTGGTTGGATAGCCAACCAAAGACCTGTAAAAGCGACTAGAGGTCACCCCAAAAGTCTTTGTCCCTCTCGGAGAGCCCAGCAAGCTAAGGAGAATATCCTGCCTGCATGGCAGAACCTTGCAACCTACCAGTGGCATACTCGATATGCCAAAAACAGTAACAATAATGGTTCTCATTCCCCTGATCCTGAAAGAGCCCCCAATATGGCAGCATTGGGAAGGATGAGTAAAGACAGGCTGCTAAAATCTCAGGGCTGGGACAAATGGAGACATTACTGGTGGCCTCTCAAGCAAATCAATGAACAATGGGACAACAGTGATACAGTGATCTATACATTCCTTAAAATAGTTTGCTTACAATTTTCCTTAAACAGTATCATGAATTTTAATTGAGCATAAAAGGGAGAGACAGTCTAGTTAAAAATTGCTAATTGTTACTCAAAAATCTTTCTCTTCATTTTAACTACTGCTCTGTTGCTATCATATTAAAATGTCACAATATTTCTTGTCAGCTGGAAAATTGCATTGCTGTGGATAGTTGTACAGTCACTAAGAAAGTAATTAGCAATATTATAGAGGATTTTGGATGACAATTACCAATTAAACTTAAACTTTCAGAATAGAAACTGGTCTTCCCTAGAGGAGACTTTTCATAGATTATTGCTGAAAGAAATTAATGAAAATTTCATCGTACAACAGTTCCATAATTATGGCTCTTTGCTACAGTTATTACATTTTGAACATACTATGTACACCTGTAATTCTTAACACAGTTTCACTCAAATAAAACCTATAACTTTTTTTCGTTTTACCAACATTAAATTACACAATTTTTGATGTTTCAAGGTAAATGTCATTAATATTTGCTACATGAATTTAACTATATTTTAATAAAATAGAATAAAATATTAATATATTTTACTTTTTATTAACTGTATCACTGTATCACTGTCATCCCATTGATCGTTAAATTACTCGAGCAGGTGTCAATAACATCTGTATTCTTCCCAGTCCTGAGATTTTAGAAGATTCTTCTTACTCGCCTTTACCAATCGATTGGAGGTTCTTTCAGGGTCAGGGGAATGAGTCCTGTTGTCTTTCCTGTATTTGGCATATTGAATATGCCACGGGGATCTTGCCAGGCTATGCCCGTGTGGGTGGGATACTTTCTGTAACTTGCTGGGCTCTCAGAGAGGCCATATATTTATATATTTCTCTCTATGATTTTTTGCTCACTGTCTGAAACCTATCAGATATGGTGTAGTAATTGTGGAAAATTGGTAGGGAGTGTCTTAGAATGTGCCATGTGGCAGTAAAGTGGCCAGAAAGTGACATAGAGTGTGGTGGTGGTTGGGTAGTGGCAATCACCTGCAGGGTCTGGGTCCCTTGGGGTGGGAAGGGCTCTCACCCGCCCCACAGCCTGGTGTGGATTCTGGAGCTATTTATTCATAGCAAGTTATTGATAGTTCATGTTTAGACATATGATTTAAAACCAATCCCACAATTTCCTCCTGCACAACTCAAATGCCAGGTCATTCATCTTGTTGAGTTCTCGACCTAGGTACACATAACTGCTGCATTTGGAAATGTTCGCTCCATTGAGAGTGAATGGAATGCCAGGAGGCAGTCTGTTTCTCATGAACATTGTCTTTGTGAGATTCAGCTGCAGTCCGACCTTTCCACACTCATACGGTCTAAGTTGTCCAGCATTTGTCCACCTTGGCTAATGTTTGGTGTTATTAGAATGATGTCATCAGCAAATCAGAGGTGGTGTAGTTGCTGACTGTCTATCTTCACTCCCATTCCTTCCCATTCCAGTCGTTGCATGACGTTCCCGAGGGTGGTACTGAAGAGTTTCAGTGAAATGATATTGCCCTGCTGAACCCCTCTCTTTAAGTCAATGATCACTTCATTGTAGAATGGTATGATCCTAGTAGTGACCACCCTTTACAGTAAGAAATTTTAACAAATAATTATAAATGTTTGTAATGCTTTCCCTAAAGAAGTTCTCATGGTGAGTGATATGTTTGTGAATGAGATATTTTGTGGATTGGGAATTTATTCATATTTGTTGTTGATAGTGGTTTTCTTGGGCTGGAGTGATAGCACAGTGAGTAAAGCATTTGCCTTGCATGCGGATCACCCAAGTTCAATCCCTCTGCACCTCTCAGAAAGCCCGGCAAGCTACCGAAAGTATCTCGCCCGCTTGCCGAAGCCTGGCAAGCTACCCGTGACATATGCGATATGCCAAAAACAGTAACAACAAGTCTCACAATTTGTTGTGAGACGTTACTGGTGCCCCCTCAGCAAAATCGATGAACAATGGGAGGACAGTGCTACAGTGCTACGGTGATTTTCTTAAGTATTAGTTAAAAAACCTAGGGCACATTTCATTAGTCAAAGTTATTATAGGGTTCATGACTGTTATATGTGCATTTGTGTCCTCTGTTTTTTTTGTGTTTACAATCAAACTATTTTGTGCATCAGAAATATGATTTTACACACTAAATTGTCCTTATCTATAATAGCTGTTTTGTTTTTATAAATATAAAGTCTAGTGATTACGATTCTATTACAAATCTATTTCTACATAAAATACAATTTTAAATATAGTCACTTAAATACAGAATAAAAAGAGGAAAGAAATTAAAACATATAAAGTACATCTTTTTCTGCAGGGGGCACACCCACTGATGTGTAGTGTTCACTCCTATCCCTGTGTTCATGAGGATCTCTGGGTATGCTTGGGTGACCCAGGGACTGAACCTGTGTTGTCTTTGTGCAAGGCAAGTGCATTATCCCTGTTATTATTATTAATTGGATACTTAGGCTTAAATTATCAATAATTATTCTGAATAAATGTGGCTTAAGCACAGTAATGAAATGCAAATATTTGAAGAAGAGATTTAAAAGTATGAACCTATGACTAGAGAATAAGGACAGAGATCACCAAAGCTAATTGGGCAAAGAAAGCAGGTGAACATTTGACAAAATGTATGTGTCTGGCACAATATGACAGAGTAGGTAACAAAGTTAAGGTCCTCTTCCCACCACAATCCATAAAATAAGCCTTTATTAAATTTTGCTTTTTGGGGTGTGGAGGGTTGGAGCAGGTGAGGTGTTTGCCTTACATACAGCTGACCAGAGTTCAATTCCCAGCATCCTATATGGTCCTTGAAGCACTGCCAGGAGTAATCCTGAGTGTATGAGCCAGGAGTAACCCCTGTGCAACTCTGGGTGTGACACAAAAAGAGGAAAAAAAATGCTTCTTATACCAAGGTAATATTCCCTATGGGAAATAAGGATTGTTAAAAATTTGTTTACTGGGGGAGGGGGGGGCTTACCGGGAATATTGGTGATGGGGAATGTGCACTGGTGTAGGGATGGGTGTTTGATCATTGTGTGTTTGCAACCCAAATATGAAAGCTTATAACTATCTCATGGTGATTCAGTAAAATTTAAAAAAATTTTTAAAAAATCATGAAATGAATCCTGGCCATTAGATAAGCTTTGGAAGTCTCATGACAGTGGTTGATATTATATAATAGTCCTATGTTATAAATGATTACTTGCTGGTTTCAAAAAATTGTTAATTATAAGATTTAGCTAATTAAGTCACTACTAATCATATTTAGTATATTGTAGTTATTACTTTCTGCAAATTTCTAATATTTAACTCTACAATTGAGTTTTCATGATAACAAATTATTATTATTATTATTATTTTTCCAACAGAAATACACATTTGCTTGTCAATTGGCAAATTCTAAAACTTTATACATAGAGAAATTTTTGTTCTTAGATTGCACCTAGTATTTGTTCTTTAGATTGAAGCAAAACATGAATTTTGTTTTTTTTCATTTTGGGGCCATAACTGATGGTGCTCAGAGATTACTACTGCCTCTATGGCCAGAAATCATTCTTGGGTTCGTCAGAAGGCAAATCAAGTGCCCAGCTAACTGTACTGTTTTTCAGGCCATGCAAAGGTCAAATTCAACCACTATAACCTGTTTACATAAGTCTATTCCTGATATTTGGAAACACCATTAAGATGCTGTTGGCTTAATATTTAGTGCTACTAACTATAAGTTAATATAAAAATAATTTAAATTTATTAGAACTTTACTTATTAATATGCAAATCTCTTCTTTGAGCTATGTATGTGATTTTAATTGATTCTTATAATAGTCATAGTGTTCCCTCTGAACACCATGACAATAAAGAAAAGGTGGTGTTTAAATCATAATACAAGACAAGCAATGTGGCAGAGAGCATGCCATTTGTTTTTTTTTTTTTGGGGGGGTGTGTGGCCAGTTCGAGGTTATCCAAGGGAAAATTTGCAAACCAAACCAAAATAATGGATAATAAATTTAAATTCCCATTTTTGTCTTCCTTGTGATTTGTAAGTACACCAAAGAAAATAGCCAACCGATAACCTAGGGAAAGGAATCTTACAGACTCAATTTATCTCTTTTACATTGCGAAAGGTTACAAGATAATGGATGTATTGGTTCAGGGTAAATGTGCTTTTTATTGCGATTGTAGGATAGTAAGCATTTTTGTTTCAATGATTTTCTGTCATTATGGGAGAGTGATGGAGTCTGTGACTCATAAAACAGTATAGGTAAAAGGTTTTCTTGATACATTAAGTGCCTTAGCAAAGTGATGTTCACAGATTCTGCACATGAGAACAGAGTTTATTGTTACCCATAGAACACCAATCTTCATCAAATGTGATTCAATTTTGTAAGAACAATAACACAAAACTATCAGTCTCCTAACTATAGAGGTTTGTTTCAGTTCTTTGAAAAAGTATCTCTGAGAGAAACTAAAGAAGTTTATTTTTAATGCATGCAAAATCAAGAAGTTTTTTTTTAAAGATCTATGCTATTTGATTCATTTAGTAAGTGAAATTTCACTACTTCAGTTATATTTTACCCCTGGAAAACATTATAAACTACTTATTAGACACTCCATTCATTATTTGTTCTTAAATTCATTGTTTTTATGCACTTTTAAAGGAAGTCAGTCGCATTAACTTGTATTCCATTTCCATGGGGACCAGATGTGTGGTACTATAAATACATTTTATTTGAAGCACACAAATAGGAGAGTGTTTGATTTTTTTAAAACCAAAATAGAGAAGTGAGTGTAATTGAAATGTAGTGACTTAGCAAATTATATGGAAGTGATTACATATTATGATTTATGATGCATATTTCTCCAATAAATTAAATTATACTTATATATATCTAGCTTCAGTCAGAAGTGAAACTTTTCCATACAGGAGGAATTAGCGTGTTGCAATTCAAACCACTTATTACATAGAAAAATATTAGAAATATTTGTATCTTTGTAATGAGAGTACTATCTCTCATCCATCAAGACTACAGATGGATATTGGTCAAGATGTAAAGATATTGAGATAAAGGTACATATCTAATTAGATGCAAAATATAATTCAAAGTGTATGATTTAGGTGTACTCAATGCTGAACATTTGTCACCATAATGAATTTTATTTCCAGGGGTATAAAATGCATACTCAAAAATTACTTCCAATGCCCTTACAATCTTCCCACCGCCTAATTCTAGGAATTCAATTTTTCTTCTATATATTTAATCATGCTTTCCCTATGTTGAATATCTGTTATAGGTAGATAACAACAATCTCTGTTATCATTTATTTTTAAATGACTAATTAATTTTCAACTTCTTTTGTGAAAAATATTTTATGATATATGATTATCTAGAGATTTTTTCTATTCCTTCATATTAGTTCTGCTGTCACTTATTTGGTAGTCTAAGTAATTAACAAAGATTTTTTTTATTTCAGGATTTTGGGTTGTGTCTTTTTGTTGTCATATTACATGATTTCTATAATATGTTATTGAATCTATGAATTTTCTTCCACTCCAATAAATCTACTTTTGATAATAGATACCTTAAAGAAGCATATTTTGCACTTGCCATTATACTGTTAAATTGACAATATTCGTTTTTCAATTTTATCTGTGTTGGTATCCAACATTGGATGCTATATTATCATCATACATCTTTTGCATCCTTATGTATGCTTTCATTTAGTTCATTAGCATATTTGTGACATTTGATTTCAACTCCTTCTCTTCAATATCACACATATAGCCCTCACAAAGTTAGTTTTTGTTGTTAGAGGTTTTTTTGTACATGATCAGTTATTCTTCCTTTTGAATTTCTAGACTATCATTTTATCAATATTTCTACAAATGAGACAATATATTGTATAGAATTTAGTTACTAATCTACAGTCTCTCAGGATTATTGTTGCTTGCTTACTTATTTGTTACCTCTGAACTTCCTGATTTGTCTCTTTTGGAATTGAACTCCCATTGTGTTTGGGAGCCAATAAATGGAAAATGGGCTTTCAAAGTTTTCTGTTATTCCTTACTTAAAGCCTCCTTTCTACATATGAAAGAACTGGCAGTTGAGGAGAAGAAAGAAACAGTAGACCCTTTGGCACACCATCAAAAATTAGTTTTTTAAGTCAGTGTATTTACTCATTGTTTTTGTTTGGGGTACATATGGTGGTTCTCAAGATTACTCCTGGCTCTATGCTCAGTGATCACTCCTGGTGGTGCGCTGGGAACCAGATGTGTGATCAGTGATGGAATCCATGCATGACAGGCAAGCTCCCTGCCCATTGTACTTACTATATCCAGGCTCTTGAAATTAACCTTTAGAAGCCATGGAAGTCAAAGCCTGTACATAGTTTATTGTAACCTTTGCCTCAGAACTAAGACAGAAGCATGTGGTATATTTTACTGCCATTCAAAAGTACCATCCCTATAGCAGATCTTTATCTATTGAAATTATTTAGAAACATTTGTAAAATGAAATGACTTATATTTATAAATACTAAACTTCTCAAAGTTCTACTTAAGGGTCTATAGAGACAGTACAAGGGTAAGGTGCTTGCTTTTCATACTGCTGAGAAGCTATGCAAGGAACTCCATGTGGTCCCCCAAATACCACCATGAGTAACTCCTGAGTGTAGAACCTGGACTAAGCCTGAGCATTGCTGGTGTGATCTAAGAAAACAATAACACAAATCCATTTTATTAATAGAAGATGACCATTTTCTCAATAAACAAGTAGCATTGCTATGTCATTGCTTTCTATTTTACTTTATAATGTAATAAACAGATTTAATAAAATCAATTTGCCGCTTTGAGCAGGATAGTAACATTATATACTTTAGATTTATAGAATTTAAAAAATATAAGAATTCTTACCAAAACAATTAAATATGCTTTATTAAATATATGCTCTGGGGCTGGAGCTATAGCACAGCAGGTAGTGCATTTGCCTTGCACTCGGCCAGCCCCATTTCAATCCCCAGCATCCCATGTGGTCCCCCGGGCCGTGCACCGCCAGAAGTAATTCCTGAGTGCAGAGCCAGGAGCATCCTCTGAGCATCACCGGGTGTGACCCTAAAAGAAAAAAAAAGATATGCTCTGTGACTATTATCTGTATACAATTTATAGGCATATTTTTTCATCTGTTACTTTAACCTAATAACATGGTTTGAATTCCTAGTTATTTTCATTAAGTAAAATTGCTTTGAAGTAAAATATCTAGTCATCACAACAGAATTTCATGCTAATGACACTTATTCATTTGTCAAAAAGAAAGAACCCTGAACTCTTCTGTAATTTATTTTGAATATGACATAAAAACCTTTAGAAAAAAAAAAGAGTTTAAATAAAAGTTGTAACTAGAATCATGTGTAAATGGTTAAAAATCTCCTTGGACTTATTTCAGAAGAAAAAAATATTTTTATGGTTTAGCAGGTAATTTATTCTTTTGCTAGGTTAGAGCTCCCCTGTGTGGCTATTTGTTTAGAAAACTCGTCCTAATATATTCTAACAATTAAACATGAGTTAATTTCACAGACTTATTCTGACCAAAAACATCAAGATACTAGTTTGTATATAAGTAAAAAATTAAAGAATATTTATTTTTTTAAAAGCAATGACAAAATTTTAGAAATGAAATTCAGACCAAATATTGAATGTTGTATTGCTGAAAGTAAACAAATTAAACTTTGAGATCATGGCTCATTCATGACAGAGTAATCAAGTTTTAAATAATTCATTCCCAGTACTTATGAATAAAATTTATTTTCTGTTTTTAATTAAATTATCAGATATGTACGTGCAGTTTTAAGAATATTAAAACATTAGTAGTATCATTTTTAACATATTAACAATTTTATGAAGCATAAAATTATTTTGCACCCATATAAACTAGCTAAGTACAATGTAAACTATAATTCTCTGACAGGTTTTAGAAGATTGATGGGATGTGAGTTTGTTTTGAAGCATTTAGTTCACAAAAATATTTAAAGTTTAATAAATTTTAACATAATTTAAAATATGTCCAGAGAATCATAACCTATGTACCGCATTAGATATTTGATAGAAATAAAGAGCCGGCTGTACTTTCTGAATAAAGTGAATACTTTTTATTTATCTTCCAAAATACCTAACAGTTAAGTAAACCATATGAAGATGTCTTAGTAATTCAGAACTGTCTTTGTGCAATCTTACTTACAACTATAAATTCTTGTTCAAGCTAAATTCTTCAATGTTGAAAACATTGTAATGTGTGCCTTTTGTGTGCTGCTGATAAATTGAGAAACATTTTATGGTAATTACTTTTGAGCAATAAGCAAATAATCTGAACATGAACATCTCATGAGCCATTGTTACATTATTAAATTACGTTTTAAGTCCTGAAAAGGGGCTAGAGATTTATAATAATTGTTAAGTAACTATGTTTGTGTGATTTGACGAATGACTGGATCAGTTATAGATGAGAGATATGGTTTATTCTGAACTTCTCTAAACATGAATTCATAACTTATTGTTTTGTAGCTATTGTAATAAAAGCCTATTATTACTGAAATTCATACTAGCACTATTATCTATGAATGTTTTAAGATAAACAAATATACATTTTCTGAGTGTCATAGTCACAAATTAACTAAATTATTTTAAAATTAGGGTGAATTATGAGATATATTTTAGGATTTTAATATATTAATTCACAAATAGTATAGAAATAGTAAGTCAGTTAATAATAGTCATTTATACACAGTTAAATGATATTCCAGCAGAATACTGATTTGTGCTTTGGGATCAGAGAAGTTATATCTCTTTGGCCAGTAACTTAAACAAAACATGTATGAAATAATTTAATATATCTCAATGTATATTTTACCTAGTATATGTTAGAAAAACACTTGGATTTTATTGGCATTTATTCTATTAAAATCTTGGTGTTTTTCTGGTTCTTCTGCAGTGGTAAAAATGAAAAATACCTAAGGTTAAAAACAATTTAGATGTCAAAAACATTTATTTTCATAGTTCATTTAATAGCTAGAGGAGAAAAAGAAAGCAAACCATTTTAATGTTTTCCTAAAAGGCTAATGAAGGCAGCATCATTTATTTTACATTAGTATAAAGTTCAGATGTATTTTATCAGTTTGTGATAAGCAGATTTTGGTAGGTAGATAAATATTAAGTAATAGACTGCAAAATGGTGTGGTCCCTAAAGCTAGCGTTTATTCTTTTTGTTTTTGCTATGAGCTCCACAGCTTAAAGAAAAAGGATATTCGACATTTTTAAGGGATACAGAAAACATCTTTCATTAAAAAAAATAATGTGAGTATCTTACATGTAAGTTGAATAATAAAAATACTGACAATATACATGGCTAAAACAATAAAGGTGGGTAACAAAATCACTAACATAAAAAATAATACAGGATATGCTTAAGTGCAGGCAACTGAAGTTTATAGTGTTACTAGTTTCATCCTGATTAACTATTATCTCAATCGATTAATTATTGTATAGGAATACATTGAGCATCTTGAAGTATTATAATATTAGAATATAACACATGGGAAAATTAATTTATTGTTGATGTTAGCATAGATATCGCTCCATGTATCATTACCATCCACACAAATACTATAATTCTGAACCAAAAGTGACTAATGATTATACAATGAGGTTATGCAGCACGATAAGTTTAACATTTTTAATTTTTGCCTTGTAATAAACTAATAAAATCCAAAATCATACAGTATTTTTACTATGTTATGAAATAGAATTGATTTTGTTATAAACCCATGGTTTTCAATAAATATCAGAAAAATAAAAATAAATGTATAACTAATAAAGAAAAAGAGATTTAACTAAAAAAAAGTAAATTTGATTTTAATAATATAATAAAATGCTGCACAATCTCAGTCAGAGAGATAGTACAAGATTTTAGACACTTACCTTGCATAGACCCAGCTCTATCTTGATCTCCAGCACCGTGTATGGTGCCCTGGGTATACCAGAAGAGAACCCTGAACATACAGCCGAGAGTATGCTCTGAACACCACCAAGTGTGGCTCCAGATTTTTAAAATGTGTACAAAATATAAAAAGCAAGACATTTTCATGTTTGGTTGGTCACTACTTTTAGGCAGGCATGTGGTGTTTGGAATCAAACTCTGGGCTATCCTTTAACTTCATTTCTGCTAATATTTCACTTTTTTTTTAAATGCCAGAGCATAGTAGAAGAAAACATCATATTTATAATTTTAAGGGAGGTAATATGTATTTAAGGTCACACTTGTTCATTAGCCTAGCATTGTTACTTTACCACAGTAGTAGGGAAAGACTAGTAATAAAATGTCATATTAAAGATTAATATTTTCACCTGTGCAAAAATAACACCAGTACTCGAAATAGTATACTGGGACATATTAGGTAGATAATTTGTTAATATATGCATAGAATATTTAATAAAATCACTTTAAAATATTTGGAAAAATATGCACTAAATTATTTGTATTTTAAAACCTTGAGAGAATTCATTTACCAAAAATTATATCAAGACAATATTTGTTTAATCTGGATGTTGAATTACTCTTATTACCATGTCGTTAATCTGGATTTCCTGGCTGTATATTAATCCAACACTCCTATTCCAGCATACAAAACCAGTCATTCTTTTTTCCTAGAGAATTCATGTCTCAGTGCTACACAAACCAAAAATTAGAATAAAAATTAAGAATCCAAAAATAAAACTTCCATAAATGCAATTGACCAAAAAATATAATTAAAAAAAAACTTTGAGTCTAAGTGTTGGTACAGTGCTAGCTTTGGATGTATCTAACATGGATTTGATTCCCCATCTACATTTGTTCCCTCAAGCATCACCAGGAATGGTCCCTAAGCAGATATAGAAGTAAGCTTCAAGGACCTCCAGGTCTGGCACACAAAACAAAGTAAAGAAGTAAACTTAAAACAAATAAACATATTTAAGTACTCAATTTTATTTATTTATGTTTTTCTTTTTGGGTCACACTCAGTGATGCACAGAGGTTACTTCTGACTCTACACTCAGGAATTATTCTGGTGGTGTTCGGGGGACCATATACGATTTTGGAAATTGAACCCGGGTTTTTTTGTGTGTAAAGCAAATGTCTTACCCACTATGCTACTGCTCCAGGCCCAAGCACTCAATTAAATGTAAATGAGACATACAAGAAAAAAAATGCACATTCCTGTCAATATGATCTCATTTTTCAACTCTGCTTAAAACATAATTTTTATATCACATTTTACTATACAAATAATATATTTGATTAGGCAATTTCATGCATGCATAGGTATATGAGAAATATATGTGTATAATAGCATTGCTTCTATTAATTAACATGTAAAATTTGTGGGAAAGTTATCAAAAATATGACTACAGCTATCTAAAGAAGATATGCTTAACTAAGAGCATAAAAAGAATAATCATTTCGTAGTTGTTTCTCTTGTTACTTGTTTATTTTTTTCATTACAGAAAGTCATATTGAAATAGAATAGACAAGACAATACAGATTGATGATTAATGCATAAATAATGAATTTATTACCTGTTTCCTGCACTGAACTCAAAAGAAGAAATTGTTCTTTGCACCTCAGAGCTACTTTTCCAGGAGGTTCGCTCAACATAAGCCTTTCCACACATCATAGATTTACCTTTATAACATTACCTTTGTGAAACATATCTGTCCCAAGCTTCTCCCTACACCATAAGCAAACCAGCTCAGCGGTGAAATTTAAATGGTATTAAAACAGTTTCAGTGAACAGAACTTCTCCTATGGGAGAGGAAACAAGCTGGATATTAGTTCCCAATTATTGTTCAACACATTTGCATGTGTTTTTCTCATTAGAGTGTCATTAGACTAACGTAAGAGCCTTGTTATCAAGATATCTGTATGCAAAGTTTATGAACAGCTGTAACCTAGAATTTTTTCAAATGTTACTCATCAACCTTAAAGTGATAAAATATTTACATCCTCATTTTTTTCTTTAGACTGTTTAGAGTTTTCCTTTAGAAAAATTTAGATTTTTCCTTTAGATTTCCACAGACCTTTAGATTTATCTTCTTTTTTCCAAAGAATATATTGAACAACATATCTCTTGAAATTGTTTTTAATAGCATGTTATTACATTTTGTTACTTTTCAAAAATGTACAATGCCCTCTTAACATTATTTCTTCTTGCTCAATCCCTGGTTTCTGATTAATTTTCAAAGTTATAAAAGAGTCTATTAAAATCTAACCAATCTCTATTTGCTTCATCTATTCTCTTATTTTATTTTATATCAAAATGCAATGTTAAAATATAACTTACAACTAAAAGTAAATATATAGAATCACTTGATCACTTGACATCCTGTTACTCATCAATTTGCTCCAGCGGGCGCCAGTACTATCTCCATTTTTCCCTGTCACATGCTAATGTAGCCCAATGGCGTCTGCTTGTTCTAGGAACACAAATAGCCTCAAACCGATCATTCAGGGTCTTGACAAAGAAGTCTGACCATAGCATAGGTGGGCGGCCACGTGATCTTTTGATGTCCCATGGAATCCAGTCAGTAACGGCTCTAATCCAGCGATCATCTCCAAATCTCATTACGTGTCAAGCCCATCTGATTTTCAACGCCTTGAAAAAAGAGACAGCGTCCCTGATTCTTGACCGTTAATGGAGGTCAGAACTCTGGATTCTTTCTATCCTTTGAGTGAAGCATGACACTCTAAGCATAGCACGTTTGAATCCTCTTTGGGAGAACCCAAATAGCTTTCTCATCCTGTTTGCATAGGGCCCAGGTCTCTGAGGCGTTAAGTTAAAGCAGGAAGAACAGTGGAATCGAAGAGATGTGCCCAAAACCAGAGGTTCTTCATCCTCTTAGCTATTTCTTCGATGATGTTGAAGATGTTCCAAGCCGCTCTCTTCCTCCTGCGTAACTCAGGTGCCAGGTCATTCACCATGTTGACTTCTCGACCTAGGTACGCGAAAGTCTTGCATTCGGAGATGGTCATTCCATTGAGAGAGAATGGAACATCAGGAATGAGGCTGTTTCCCATAAACATTGTCTTTGTGAGATAAGCTCGAGTTTTCAAAGACAGGTGATTTTTTGTGGCTATTTCTCTCTTACTGTGTCTGGCATATCGAATACTCTCGGTAGCTTGCGGTCTCTCTTGGCATTCCTCGCACAATCATGGAGGTGCTGAACCATTAGATCAACAATGGAGATAGAAACTGCCAGCAGTGAGCCACATCTATTCAAGGGTAATTGTCAGGTTGAGGTTGGTAGGCATTCGAATGAATCAATGCTCATGGACAAATTCATGTTGACAAGGACACTGACACCTCCGACTCCTCTTTTGTCACATAGTCCGAGGAACAGTTCTTCTCCAGTGTTGAAAATGGCATGATATGATTGATGCCTTCTCATCTCAGTCAGACCAATGATGACATACTTGATCTTTCACACTTGTACCATCAGGTCCTTGATGGATGCATCCGATGCCAGCATACGTGCATTGAAAATACAGTCATTTTTGTCTTTCTTCTTTTTGGCACCCTAGTTCGACCTTGAGTTTTTATCAGACTCTCCTTCTTCATCCTTCTTAACAGTGCCATATTGGTGGCTCTTTCAGGGTCAGGGGAATGAGACCCATTGTATTTACTGGTTTTGGCATATTGAATACGCCACATACAGCTTACCAGGCTCCGTTGTGCAAGCGGGATTCTCTCGGTAGCTTGCCAGGCTCTCTGAGAGGGATAGAGGCTTTAAGGGTGGCCTCTAATTGCCCTTGAAGGTGTTCCCATGGTTCAAACCATACTTAAACCCTATTAAATATGGTGGGGAAATCCTGAAATATGGGTATTAAGTGACTTATGATGTAGAGTGTGGCAGCGGCTGGGTAGTGAATGTAGTGGAGGTAGTGGAGGTCTGCCAGTGAGGTATTCATCTGGTACCGTAGGGTAGTTCTGTGTGTAATCCCTGGGTCGCCCGCAGTTTGTAGAAGCAGACAGGGCAGGGTAGGGTGAGGCTTCCGTTTTAATCCCTTGGTCACCTGTGGTTGGTGCGAGCAGGCCGAGGATCTCTGTTCCTGGGTCCGTTGAGCCTGGAGTCCAAGGACTCAAAGTTCCGCTTGCTTACCTGGCTCTGTGGGGCTTCACTCGTGAGTGAGTCTTGGCCTGAGTGTCGGGAAAGCATCCTGAAGTGTGGTGGTGTCTGGGTAGTGTAGGTAATTTAGGTAGTGGAGGTCTGCCGGTGAGGTATTTGTCTAGTACCCTTCAATTATATATAGAATACATGAAAATAAAATAGTGCTTAACTTAAAATTTATTTTCATCATAATTTATGTAATATGGTTATTATAGCACTAATGTTTATGGTGTTGATATAGAGAGTCACTGCATTTCAATACTACCACCAAAGTGCTCACAAGCTTCTATTATTGACTTTATAATTCAATGATAGACAGGGGCATCCAAGCAGTGTCTTGTGCTTTTGTGGCTTTGGTGGTGGTGGATGGGGGGCAGTCATAAGATTATGTCCCCACCTGGCCAGCAGTTAAACTCAAGGGCCCTAGGATTTCATGATGTTCAGGGTCTGGGGAAATTTGGGCCATGAACTATTCTTTTTTTGTAGGAGTACTGCTATTTATTCAGCCACTGATTAGCTGATTGAATTGTGCATGAACTCCACCTTACCTTTTTTTTCTTTTTCCATTTTTTATAATTTTATTTATTGAATCACTGTGAGAGCAGTTACAAAGCTTTTGGGTCTAAGTCTCAGTCATACAATGAAACACCCGTACCTTCACCAGTGCCTATTCTCCACCACCAAAAATCCCAGTATACCCCCATCCCACACCCTCCCCCTGCCTGTGGGGCAGATGATCTCCACATTACTCTCTCTCTCTCTACTTTGATCACATTCAATATTTCGACACCAGGCCCACCATTATTATTTGAGATTTACCCCAAAACTCAGATCTGCTGAAAAGGCAACAGTAGACAATTTGTGTTCTATTGCTGGTTATGAATAACATATGATGTCGTGTGGCTGCAGTAGGGCCATGTGGTTTTGAAATTCTGAAATTTTAACACTTAAATCTGGAGGGATTTCTGCCAAAAGCCAATGGGTTTAGAGATCTGCTCCTGAGTCTCTGGGATCATGGCCATTGAGCAGCTTGATGAGGAGCCAGAGAGGCCGTTTGTGGGCGATGACTTGGGGTCTCCTTTGGGTGGGAGGGACAGGCCCGGCTCCACCCCCCCCCCCCATCCCGTGAGACCCAACAAGTTTTGTCACTGCGGGCCGAAGCCTGACTGTCCAATGGCCTCTGGAGGATGACAGCCACCAAGTCACCAAGAGGGAGCAGGCGGATGGACAGCACCCATTCCCCCCTGGGGTGGCCCGGTGACAGTAACCTACTGCGGGGTCCGGACACATTTCTGACAAAAGCCGCTGGGTTTCAAGATTTGTCTCTGAGTCTCTGGGATCAAGGCCGTTGAGCAGCTTGATGAGGAGCCAGAGAGGCCGTTTGTGGGCGATGACTTGGGGTCTCGTTAGGGTGGGGAAGACAGGTCTGGCTCCACCTCCCCCCTCCCATCCCGTGAGACCCAACAAGTTTTGTCACTGCGGGCCCAAGCCTGACTGTCCAATGGCCTCTGGAGGATGACAGCCACCAAGTCGCCAAGAGGGAGCAGGCGGAGGGATAACACCCTTTCCTCCCTTGGGTGTCCCGGCGACAGTAATGTACTGTGGAGTCCGGATGCATTTCTGCCAAACGTCGCTGGGTTTTGAGATTTGTTTCTTAGTCTCTGGGATCATGGCCGTTAAGCAGCTTGATCAGGAGCCAGAGAGGCCATTCGTGGGCGTGACTTGGGGTCTCGTTGGGGTGGGGAGGACAAGCCCGGCTCCACCCTCATTCCATGAGGCCCTGTGTGTCTCGTCCCTGGGGGCCCAAATGTGACTATCCAGTGGCCTCAGACGGATGGCGGCCACTGGGCCGCCAGGGGGAATAGGCCAAGGCACGAAACCTATTCCCACCTGGGTTTGCCCAGCACAGGTAGCCTACTTCAGGGACCAGACACATTTCTACCTAAAGCCACTGGGTTCTGAGATTCGTTTCTGAGTCTCTGGGATCATGTCCATTAAGCAGTTCAATCAGGAACCAAAGAGGCTTTGCCTCCAATTATATAGCTGAGCCGGAGGTGGTTTGTGGGTGTGTTTCCCACATACCTAACTTTTGGCCGTTTACTTTCTTGGAAAACTTTGCCCCAAGTTTTTGGGGTCTGGTCAAAGGCCAGCAGCAATTTTGGGGTATCTGGAAGTCTGAAGGTGCCATGAGGCTGCTGATGCACTTGCCTCACAGGTACAGATTGACCTTCTGGAGGCACCATACCCCCCATGAACTATTCTTAGCACAAGACTATAACCAAGCATCCCTTCTTTGAGCCCCTGAGGATTTTTGTGTGTCTTTGTTTTTAGCAAAGCAAAAATAGTTTTTATTGAACAAAAGCTACTCAAAAAATTGTGAGGGGAGAGAGAGGACATATGTGTTCAAGAATGAATAGAGACTTCTATAGAGTAGAGAATTGCAGAAAGAAGCAAAAGACAATTCAAGGACCTTGAAGAGCAAGCCGCTATGAAGCCGAGTGCTATTTAAACTGACATATTAAAACTAGTACTTTAAGGGTATTAACTTCGAGAAGAGGTGATAATTTGTCAAGTAAGCAATTTAATATATTGGCTGTAATTTGCCAAATACGAATATGTTGACAGTAAATTTTTTCAGGAGTAAATAATATTTCCCTTCTCTGTAAATGTTCTTGCCAGTATGTAATTAGAATCTTACAAATGTATGCTTTACTCCTAAAGTTTTCTCAATGAACATGTCTGTATGTAAACTATGTCATGTGAGAAGTTTCTTTGTATTGGATAAGAAATCACCAGAGTTTTGATACTTTATATTCCCATGGCTTCCAAAATTATTTAAGATTTACATTATTAACAATAGAAAGTAAAGTGGTCATTTTTGGATGCTTATATGTAGATATGTATCACTATTTGTTATTTCAAATTACTGTGAAGTAATACAAGCTCTAGGTCTTAGGTATGCCATAAAATGCATATGCCTGAAATATTTTAATCATGTTTTAAAGGAATATCTGTGCAGCGGGTAGGATGTTTGCCTTGCACCCGGCCGACTTAGGCACCCGAGTTCAATTCCTCTGCCCCGCTCAGAGAGTATCAAGCTACTGAGAGTATCTCGTCCACATGGCAAAGCCTGGAAAGCTACTCATGATGTATTTGATATGCCAAACACAGTAACAACAAGTCTCACAATGGAGATTTTACTGGGCCCACTCGAGAAAATAGATGAACAACAAGAGGACAGTGACAGTGACAGATCTGAATCCCCAAATAACTGCAAGCATCATTATTGCTGTTCGCTATTTTCTATGCTTTACTTCTGAAACAATAAAGGTAAAGGTAAAGGCCCTCCCGTTGATCGTCGATTTGCTCGAGCGGGCCCAGTAACGTCTCCATTGGAGACTTTGTTGTTACTGTGTCTGGCATATCCAATACTCTCGGTAGCTTGCCGGGCTCTCTGAGAGGGGCGGAGGAATTGAACTCGGGTCGGCCATGTTGGCCGCTTGTAAGGCGAACGCCCTACCCTCTGTGCTATTACTGGGCCCGCTCTGAAACAATAAAATTAAGAATATTTAGAAAATAATTTATATCTTGATCTCAGCTACTCTACTGGTTCACAAAAACCAAGATGAGGAAATATCCTAAATACATGGAAGCATGGATAAAAAATACATAAAATGAAATAACACTTTGACTTTAGATAGAAAAAGGCACTACAATATATATTCCCAGGATGACTCTTATCTACTTATCTAATCATTTGAAGCTACTGAAAGCATGAAGAAAATTACTTTTATATTTTCAAGTATCATCATAATCACAATAAGCTTGCAGCACGCTTTCTGGCTACAGCCTCAGGCTTTTCCCATTCACAAATCTTGATAGTTTGCATTCTCTTTTTTAATTCATCTGATGCTGTTTGTTTTTCTTTTTTTAATCACTTCTTTTTATACAAAATACACTACTTGTATTACAGTGAACAGCCATATTATATGATTGAATCTAAAATGATAGTGAGTTTTTACGGACAACAGGAATAGAAAAATGAAAGGTTCATGAATTATGCTCTACCATAGCTATAAGTTTATTGAAAACATTCAAAACATTCAAAAAAATTCAGAAGGTCCTATATCCTACATATATTTGTTTTTGTTTTGGGGCTATTCCCAACAGTGTTCAGGACTTACTCCTCACTCTGTGCTCAGGGATCACTTCTTGGTGATTATAGCTCAAAATGTTATGTAATTACTGCCTCAAAGGCTAAGAAGTTAAATGAATGTACTTAATTTTGCTCAACTATTTTCCAAAAGAAATATTTTTATATTAGGTATTATTCATATCAGATTAATTAAAGGCAATCTTACCAGTTAATGAGACCTCTTAAGTATTTGCCAGATTGAATAACATTTTGTAGTAGGAAAAATGGAGCGTCAGTCTAATTTCAATTCCAGTGTTTTCCAGGGCCCCACTTTTATGATTTTGGCAACCACGAATACAAAAAGAGGAATATAAAGAAAAGTAACCCAATTTAAAATATTGCAAATTTATTTGCTCCTACTGAGATTCACAATTTTGTTTATGAATAAACCTCCCAGATTGCTGCTATCTTTGGTTAATTAAAGATTTCTGAAAGAGTTAATTCTGATTTTTTAAAATTTTTTTCTTTTTTTATGGAAGAGGAAGTTTTTAGAGATGTTTACTCTATCATTTTGACTTATCCTCATACATATTAGTCTTGTATAAATCCTGACCTTTATCTTATGATCCTAAACACCAAAATAAACATAATCTTGAGTCTTGACTGATAATTTCAAGGCTATGAATATAAAAGTGACGTTTAATTCTTTGATTTATATCTTTATACACTTTTGACCTACTGCTTCTATTCTGTCAGGTCAGTGCACTTTTAAGATGATATATTTGCATGCATTTCTACAATGTGGTTGTCTAAATTCAGCCTCAAGTATAGCCAAAATGTATAGAGTGGTCAGGCAGAAACACAGTCGATTGATAGCTATGATATTTAAGGTGTAAAATACCTCAGCCTGATTCTGTTTGAGAGGGAAAGCCTATGGAGACAGAGTGATTGAAAATACTTAAAATCAGGTATAAATGATGAAGAACTGCATTTTGACAAAGATTATTGTGATAAAAGTGGAAGAATATTCTAGGAAGAAAGAGATAGATCTTACAATTCATGGATTATTCATAAATGTTACCCATAAAGATCTCTTCTAAGGTAACTGTAATGTACGCAAATAGGTTAGGGAATACCCCATCCTCTATGCCACCACCCCCACACACACAAACATCATGGTAATGAAATTATTGTGAAATAATAAAGCCTCTAATCCTAAGGCTGATTCACCTTGTGGATACAGAAAGCAAGGTCTGATAGAACCTTCTCTAGCATCAGACCCTGAGGAGACTGGACTTCTCTATACAGAAAGGACCAGCAAGAAATTCCTTGAGAATCCTCAATTCCTTCCTTTAATCTGATTAAATTTCTGAGGTCAGATAGCCCAGACCAAAGAAGGCTGGACAATACATCCAATAGAGAATATTCATCAGCAACAAAACTCAAGAAAAGGAGTTTTCTTTCTTTCTTTCTTTATTTATTTATTTTTTAAAATTTTGATGTTTCGTGTTTGAACTTTTTTTTTTTTAATTAGTGAAACACCATGAGGTACAGTTGTAGATTTACAAATTTTTGTGCTTGGATCTCGGTCATACCACGATCAAATACCCATCCCTCCACCAGTGCCCATTTTCCACCACCAAGATAATATCCCTCCCCCCTCATCCCCCAATCCCCCCATCCCCTCCTGCCACTGTGGCAGGGCATTCCCTTTTGTTCTCTCTCTCCTTTTGGGTGTTGTGATCAGCAAAAGAGGCATTGAGTGGCGAACATGTTCAGTCCAGTCTACTTTCAACCTGAATATCCCATCCTGGGAGGATCCTCCAAACACCCTCCACTTGGTGTTCCCCTTTCTATCTGAATTGTCCTTTCCCCTAGAATACCCGGCTGGCCTCTAAGTTATGGCGTAATCCTCCTGATGTTGCTCTCAGCTATTCTTGGGTATTAATCTCATATTTTATTATTTTATATCCCCAGATGAATGCAATCTTTCTATGTCTATCCCTCTCTTTCTGACTCTTTTCGCTTAGCATGATACTTTCCATATTGTACCACTTGTATGTAAAGTTCATGACTTCATCTTTTCTAAGAGCTACATAGTACTCCATTGTGTAGATGTACCAAAGTTTCTTTAACCAGTCATCTGTTCTTGGGCACTCAGGTCTCTTCCAGTTTCTGGCTACTCTAAAGAGTGCTGCAATGAACAAACAAGTGCAGATGTCACTTCGGCTACACATTTTTGCCTCTCTGGGATATATTCCCAGGAGTGGTATCGCTGGGTCAAATGGGAGCTCAATTTCTAATTTTTTGAGGAACGTCCATACTGTTTTCCAAAAGGGCTGAACCAGTCGGCATTCCCACCAACAGTGAAGGAGTGTCCCTTTCTCGCCACATCCGCGCCAGCAACGGTTGTTTTTGATCTTTTGAATGTGGGCCAGTCTCTGAGGTGTGAGATGGTATCTCATTGTGGTTTTGAATGCATCTCCCTGATGATTAATGATGTAGAGCATTTTCTCATGTGCTTTTTTGCCATTCGAATTTCTTCTTTGAGAAAGTTTCTGTTCATTTCATTGCCACATTTTTGGATGGGGTTGGATGTTTTCTTCTTGTGGAGTTCAACCAGTATTTTGTATATCCTTGATATCAACCCCTTGTCAGATGTGTATTCGGCGAATATTCTTTCCCATTCTGTAGACTGTCTTTGTATTTTGGTCACTGTTTCTTTGGAGGTACAGAAGCTTCTTAGTTTAAGAAAGTCCCATTTATCTATCTCTGTTTTCACTTGCTCAGCCAGTGGCGTGTCATCTTTGAAAATACCATTAGCCTCAATGTCATGGAGGGTTTTGCCAACTTTGTCTTCAATGTATCTTATGGTTTCTGGTCTGATGTTGAGGTCTTTAATCCATTTTGATACTACCTTTGTACATGGTGTTAGGCAGAGTTCTGAGCCCATTTTTTTGCATGTAGCCGTCCAGTGATGCCAGCACAATTTGTTAAAGAGGCTTTCCTTACTCCACTTCACATTTCTTGCACCTTTATCAAATATTAGATGATCATATGATTGAGGGGAGATGTCAGTGTATTCAACTCTGTTCCATTGGTCTACAGTTCTGCCTTTGTTCCAGTACCATGCTGTTTTGATTATTACCGCTTTGTAGTAAAGTTTGAAGTTAGGGAGGTTGATTCCTCCCATTTTCTTTTTCCCAAGAATTGATTTAGCTATTCGTGGGGGTTTATTGTTCCATATAAATTTCAGGAGTGTTTGCTCCATTTCTTTGAAGAATGTCATGGGTATCCTTATAGGAATTGCACTGAATTTGTACAGTGCTTTCGGTAGTATTGCCATTTTGACAATGTTAAGTCTCCCGACCCATGAGCAGGGCATGTCTTTCCATTTCCTCATGTCCTCTTTTATTTCCTGAAGTAGAGTTTTGTAGTTTTCTTTGTACAGGTGCTTTACTTCCTTAGTTAAGTTGATTCCTGGGTACTTGATTTTCTGGGGCACAATTGTGAACGGGATTGATTTTTTCATATAGCTTTCCTCTCTCTCACTGTTTGCGTATAGGAAAGCCATGGACTTTTGGGTATTGATTTTATAACCTGCAACTTTACTATACAAGTCTATTGTTTCTAGGAGTTTTTTGGTGGAGGTTATTGGGTTCTCTAAGTATAGTATCATATCATCTGCGAATAGTGAGAGCTTGATTTCTTCCTTTCCTACCTGAATGCCCTTAATATCTTTTTCTTGCCTAATTGCTATTGCAAGTACTTCCAGTATTATATTGAACAGCAGTGGAGAGAGTGGGCATCCTTGTCTCGTCCCTGATCTTAGAGGGAAGGCTCTCAGTTTTTCGCCATTGAGGATGATGCTTGCTGTAGGCTTGTGGTATATGGTTTTAACTATGTTGAGGAAAGTCCCCTCTATACCCATTTTGGCTAGGGTTTTCATCATAAAGGGGTGCTGGATCTTGTCAAATGCTTTCTCTGCATCTATTGATATGATCATATGCTTTTATCTTTTCTTTTGTTGATATGATGGATTATGTTGATTGATTTCCGAATGTTAAACCATCCTTGCATCCCTGGGATGAATCCTACTTGGTCATGGTGTATGATCTTTTTGATGAGTAATTAGATTCTATTTGCTAGTAGTTTGTTGAGGATCTTTGCATCTGTGTTCATCAGGGATTTCGGCCTGTAGTTCTCTTTCTTTGTGTTATCTCTGTCTGCCTTTGGTATCAGTGTGATATTTGCTTCATAGAAACTGTTCGGAAGTGTATTTGATATTTCAATTTCATGGAAAAGCTTAAAGAGGATTGGGAGTAAGTCTTCTTTAAAGATTTGGAAGAATTCACTGGTGAATCCATCCGGGCCAGGGCTTTTGTGCTTGGGGAGACTTTTTATCACTATTTCAATTTCATTGATGGTGATAGGTCTATTCAGGTTTCCAGGTCTTCTTGGTTCAGCCTTGGGAGTCTGTAGGAGTCTAGGAATTTATCCATTTCCTCGAGGTTTTGATGTTCCGTGGCATAAAGCTTTTCAAAGTACTCCCTGAGGATCCTTTGAATTTCTGTAGTTTCTGTTGTAATGACCCCCTTTTCATTTCTGATTTGGTTATTAGGGTTTTCTCTCTCCTTTTCTTTGTGAGTTTTGCTAGGGGCTTATCGATTTTGTTAATTTTCTCAAAGAACCAGCTCTTGGTTTCATTGATCTTTCGGATTGTTTTCTGGGTTTCCATCTCGTTAATCTCTGCTCTGAGTTTTATTATTTCCTTCCTCCTGTTAGGGTTGTGCTCCTTTTGTTGGTCCTTCTCCAAGTTCTTAAGCTGTGAGGTTAGTTTATTCATGTGGGCTTGCTCCTCCTTTCTGAGGAATGCTTGTAGAGCTATAAACTTTCCTCTTAAGACCGCTTTTGCTGTGTCCCATAAGTTTTGGTAACTCGTGTCCTCATTTTCATTCGTTTCTAGGGATCTTTTGATTTCCTCTTTAATTTCCTGTCTAAGCCACTCGTTGTTTAATAGCGCACTGTTTAATTTCCATGTGTTTAATTTAGTTTTCTGTTTTTGTGTGTGATTTACTTCTAATTTCAGCGCATAATGGTCTGAGAAGATTGTTGATATAATCTCTATCTTCTTAATTTTATGGAGGCATGTTTTGTGGCTCAGCATGTGGTCTATCTTGGAGAACGTTCCATGTACGCTGGAGAAGAATGTGTATTGAGATTTTTGTGGATGAAGTGTCCTGTATATATCTACTAAGCCCCTTTCTTCCATTGTTTCCCTCTGATGAAGTATGTCCTTGTAAGCTTGAGTCTGGTTGATCTATCAAGAGGTGACAAAGCGGTGTTGAAGTCTCCCACTAGTATTGTGTTGCTATCGATGTCTTTTTCCAAATCTATGAGTAATTGTTTTAAGTACTTTGCTGGTCTCTCATTAGTTGCATAATCATTTATTATTGTAAGTTCTTCCTGTTGTACAGATCCTTTGGTCAATAGGAAATTGCCTTCACTGTCTCTTATGACCTTCTTCACTCTGAAATCGATGTGATCTGATATTAGGAGAGCTACCCCAGCTTTTTTTGCGAGCTGTTTGCCTGTAGGATTGTTTTCCAGCCTTTGACTCTGAGTCTGTGTTTGCTTTGACTATTGAGATGTGTTTCTTGCAGGCAGCAGAATGTTGGGTTCAATTTTCTAATCCATCCTGTCACTCTATGTCTTTTAATTGGTGCGTTTAGCCCATTGACATTGAGAGAGATTATTGTTATGGGATTTTGTCCCATTGTTCTGTTGAAATTTGGTGTATTTGAGAGGCCTGTCTTGCCTTAAAGTAGCCCATTTAGTTGTACTTGTAACCATGGTTTTGAGTCTATGAAGTTCCTGAGCTGTTGTTTGTCCGTGAAACTGTGTGTTGTTCCTTCTATTATGAATGAGAGTCTCACTGGGTAAAGTATTTTTGGAGAAGCTTTTATTTCATTGAGTTTTTTCACTATGTCCCACCACTGTTTTCGGGCCCTGAGGGTTTCATCAGAAAAATCAGCTGTCAATTTTAAGGATGTTCCTTTGTAAGAGATTTCTTTCTTTGATCTTGCTGCTTTCAGAATTTTGTCTCTGTCTAAAGTTTTGGTCATTTTGATCGGGATGTGTCTTGGGGTATTTTTATTCGGATTTCTTCTAGCCAGTGCCCTTCGGGCCTCCTGTATGTGGTCACAAGTTTTCTTCAGCTCTGGAAACGTTGTAGCAATGATTTCTTTGACAGTTTCTTCTTCATCAAGTTTTTCTTCCCGTCCCTCTGGGACTCCAATAATTCTTATGTTACCCCTCTTGGCTTCATCACGATCTTCTCTTGCCATCTGTTCTCGAACTGTGAGTCTCTTTTCCATTTTCTGCTCTTTTCTGACAAGACTCTGAACTTGATCTTTGAGCTCACTGATTCTGTTCTCAGCCGCTGTTACTCTGCTGCTGAGGCCTTCCACTGTGGTTTTCAATTCGGCTACCAGATTTTTCAGGTCCGACATTTCCGATTGCATTTTCCTCATTTCTGCCTTCAAATCCTCTTGTCTTTTATTGGCATTGGTTTCCATTGTTTCTTTTAGTTCCCTAAGCATCCTGAGTAGCTCCATTCTGAATTCCTTGTCAGATAGGTTGTCTAACACTATAGTACCATTGGTGTCGTCTGGGCTAGCCTCGTGAATAATAAAGTTTGGTGGGCTTTTGCGTTGCTTTACCATTGTGACCAGTGTGGTTTGGTCCTTCACTCTCGCTGCTTCTGTTCTAGTTGAGTGAGGGGAGACTGCCAGGAGCCGTTCAGTTTTGTTGCTGCTAGATGCGCCTCTTCTACCTTTCTGAGTCTGACCTTCTTCTCAATCAGGCGTTATTCTTTGTTTTATAACTGACATTGAGTGAAACTTTTGGAGGAGTTACTATTTACTACTGAGCTTGTATAGCTATTTTCAAACAGAACTTTTGTTGGAAATGGAGCAGGCGAGTGGGGTTTTGTTGAATTGTAGTAGAAGAGGTGAGAAATTTTGGTTGGTATTAGGTAACATGTTGATGAAAAGGATGAAAGGATGAAGGTCCAAGTTGCTTGGAGTGAGTGATATACCTGCGGCACGCCCAGAAGCATGCCACGCCCACTTTTAGGAGGCCACGCCCCCTTCTTAGAGGCCACGCCCCTAGACAATCCCAGGCCACTCTCTCCCAGGATCCTGGGATCCGCGCGGTGCGTCTAGGTTCAGGGGCGGGGCTCCACTGGGGTCCTCCAACCCACCTGGATGAGGGGGGGCCGGTCGGCTGCTGTGCGCTGGGTCCTGGGGTCCGCGCTCTCCTCTGGTGGGGCTCACTCGGCGGGCGGCGAGTCTGGGTTCAGGGGCAGGGCTCCGCTGGGGTCCTCCAACCCACCTGGATGGGGGGGGGTCGGTCGGCTGCTGTGCGCGCAGGTCCGGATCTGGACGCGCGCTGGGGCCTGGGGTCCGCGTTCTCCTCCGGCGGGGCTTGCTCGGCGGGCGGCGCGTCTGGGTTCAGGGCTGGGGCTCCTCTGGGGTCCTCCAACCCACCTGGATGGGGGGGGCATTCGGCTGCTGTGCGCGCCGGTCCGGATCTGGACGTGTGCTTGGGCCTGGGGTCCGCGCTCTCCTCCGGCGGTGCTCGCTCGGCGGGCGGCGCGTCTCGAAAAGGAGTTTTCAAAGAGGATCATCAACCACTCCTGACTCTATCCCTTTGGCCACCACCTTAGCAATGGAGTCTTACCAAGCTAGAAACCACCCCCCCCCCCCCACCATGGGGCAGCTTGGAGAAATCCTATAAAAGCACATTGAACAAAGGAAGGGCACAAACATGATACCCATGCCCATGTGTTGCTTGTGCCCACATGGCCAAGCACATATGGAGCCCGCACCTTCCCTCTTGAGATTGTACTGTTATGCTTTTATATCTAATGCTCGTATGTGTGTAGGAGTTCATGTCCTGTCTGGAAAAGTACAGGGTCTCTTCAGCATGTTGCTCTCTCTCACTTTCTCTATTTCTATCTCTCTCCCCATCCTTTCCTTAAAGCCTCCACATCTGTTTGACTTCACTGTGCCTTTACTCCTGAAATTCCTTTCTGTGAAAAAAGACAAGAACCCGATAACCCTGGGTAAGGCCTAGAACTGACTTTCCTTTCCTGCAAAGAGCAATTCCTTGCTCCAGCCTGAACCCAGGGCTCCCTAAAAAATCAGGTGTCAGACTTCAAATCTTGTGCCCAGAAGACTAAGCTGTGTGGCTTGAAGGCTATCTCATGGAGTTAGCATGGCTCTGGTCTGTACCACAGAGAGACTTAATGAAGACTTTATCAGTCCTAGCCTTCCCAGATAGCCTTGGAGTGGCAGAGATTGGTTTGGAGAAAGAGATTGACCCTTTCCCTCTCCCTCATATAAGCCCTGCATGGGAGCCCCCTACTTCAACCCCAGAGTTCAAAGTAGAATATAACACCTCCCATCTAAGACTCAGGGATGTCCTACTTATCTCTGCCCTTTGCTTTGTGTATATGGACAACTTTGTGCACCAATGTGTCCTACTCTATGAAAAAAAAATTATCTATGCTATCTATGAGACATTAGGATCTGACTATCAGAGAGAACTACAATAAAAATAGTCTCAATTTAGGGACAGATTTCTATCCTTAATCTCTGTTAGGCTTTAGATATGCATTAGCAAAAAAAAATCCTTAGAAGTTATCTTATACTGTAAGTGACCAACTAACTTGAAACTGTTTGAAAATGTAAAAGAAACGTTGATAAAGCACATTATATCATTAATAACGTGTATTGACTCAAAAAAAAAGAAAGAAAACAAAATGACCACACATGATTAAAGCTAAGTAGACATGTGGCGTTGAAATTTATATATGTGTGTGTATATATATATATATTATATATATACATGAATATATATATAAATCCCACAGAATTGAAAACATATTTTTAAAAAGATTTTTAAATGATTGGAGTCAAGATACTTTGAGTCTATAAAACCAATTGTCAATCTTTTAGGAAATTTTTGACTAAGCTCTTTACCAAATGTATTATCTTTCACTGCGCTCCCCCCACACATATGCTTTTTGTGGATAATATTTACAACATTAAAAACTACTAGTATAGTCAAACAAAATTAGAGTTTAACATTTTTTTCATAGAAATACTTAACATTTTTCCATTTAGTAACTATAATTATAATTCTTAATTATTAGTATTTTCTGATATCAATAAATTACAAAAAATTTTAAAAATTAATATTAACCAGCCTCCACAAACAAAATGTCAAAGGAAAATCTGAGACTGGCAATTCAAATATACTTTATTGAACTAAGAAAAAAATACTACGGATTTATTCAAGCACAATTTTTTAACCTATGTTCTTAAAAAATTTATAGGCTTCAAATATATGCATAAAATAAACACCCACGGATTTGATTCTGCTGCAGTACTACACAGAAATTATTTGGATTAGGCCATAACTTCCCCATAGGATATTTAATAATTTAATAGGCCTGACCCTTTATGCTGCCACTGAATACTCTGGAGACAATGGTAAGCAAAAGAAAAATTGTATCTGAATGGTATATATAAGTCCAGCTAGTCTTAATTGTAAATGAGTGAATCACATTTCACTGCTTTTTGTTTGTTTAAATTGGTTGATTTCCATAGAGAAATGTGTAGCTCAGCAATTCTTGTGGCATGATTTTTTTAATGCAATGAAAAGAAACCAAGTTTTCACACTCCAGAGGAAACTGCTTGATCTAGAGAACAGCACATTAATGTTTTGAAGCTTCAACTGTGTTTGATGTGATGCATTCTCTAGAGAGATGCACTCTCTAGATCATTCTGTACATTGATAGTGTAGCATAAGCTTAACATTACTGTCACCTAATATTCATTTGTTGCTGTTTTGTAATTAATTATGCTATTCTGAAGCCTCCTTCCTCTCAATAATACATCTATCAATTTGTTAAACTAGGTTAGACTAACTTGATTAAAAAAAGCCATTTGGGGATTGGAGCAATAGCACAGCGGGTAGGGCGTTTGCCTTGCATGTGGCTGACCGGGGTTTGATTCACAGAATCCCATATGGTGCCCTGAACACCTCCAAGAGGGATTCCTGAGTGCAGAGTCAGGAGTAACCCATGTGCATCAGCAGGTGTGACGCCCCCCCCAAAAAAAAAGAAGAAAGAAAGCCATTGGTCTTCTGATGGCTCTATTCTTTGTCAGAACTAATGTTTCCTTATCTGCTAAATTATTCTCATCACCAATCAAATATAATATCATACATGTGACTATACAATTGTATATAGTGTTTACTTTACACAAAAACTAAAGGAAAAAAGAAAGCTTATTTTCTTATTGTGATCTTAATTTTATTCCCAGTAACCAAATCCTTAAGAGGTATTTGTTTTATTATTCATATGGTCACATTTTTTTTTTTTTTTGGTTAGAACCAAAGCTTATTTTTTTTTTTTTTGGTCAGAGAGATGAAAGGCATTATTCTCTTGCTCTTGGTTCTAAAATAGATAAGAATTGGAGACAATGTTTGCCCTCACCACCTCTCCCCACCCACACACACCACACTGAGACAAGATTAAAAATAATACCTGAGGTCTCTATGAAAATTTTATATCTGATAGTGCTGTGAGATTAGCTAGATTTTTGTAGAAATCCTGTAACAAAATGGACTAATTTGATAATTCTGTGTGTTCTGGGAAATAAAGTCTATCACTGGTTGTCTAGAAGCTCGGTTGCAGGGATTTATCCAGCAATTCAGAGTAGTAATTTTATACACCTTAACGTTTATCTGTTTGTTTATTTGTTCAACCTGTAGTGTACAGGGCTTACTCCATGTCTGTACTCAGTGATCGCTTCTGGTGGGGTTCGAGGGACCAAAACTAGTGTCTGGGTTTAAAACTAGTTTCAAATAGTACCTTCTGTACTATTTTCATGGAGCTAGAAGTATATTTTTGGAAACTTCAATTGAGTTCCTTAAGACTTGATCAAGATTTTTTAAGTAAGATGACATCATAAAAATTATTATGCAAAACTATTTTTTTCAAAATGCCTCACACATTGTGTTTCCTCATTCCATTCCAGTTAATCTTTTATCCAAATTTCACCATACATTGAATTGTGATTGACGTCAGTGATAACATTCACACTATAAATACAAAGCTTAATGTCTATTAGTATTCATCTATAAGAGATATTTTAAATTTTCCCTATGTTCTCTTTATAAAACATATTCTTCACTTGATTTCTAGCATAATATTGGGACTACTCATTATATCAGTCTTCCCTGAATAGTCAAAATTTGCCAGAGACAGTTTTTTAATCTTATTTTCATTTTTCTGCATTTACTCTAAAAATGACCTTACCCATCTCCCAAAGTTTTGCATTTCTTATTTTGGGATTTTGTTTATTTTGGGGTCACTTCCCGCTGAACCCAGGATTTACTCCTGGTGAGGCCCTGCACACAGGGATAACTTCTGGAAGACTCAGGGGGTCAGATGATGTGCCAGGCTTTGAACCCTGATAATTCACATGCAATGCACTTGTGTTACCCACTGTAATATCTTTACAGCCCCTAATTTTTAATCTTCAAAAAACTCAGTTGACAGTTATGTGACATAAACTTTGCAGTGGAATTCATAAAACAAAAAAATTGGGGCTGTAGAAATAGTACAACAGTCATCTAGCTTGCTTGGCGTTCTGCTCACCTGGGTTTAATTCCCAGCATCCCATATGAACCCTGAACCCTGATAGGGTTTTTACTTGTGATGTTTCATCAATAAATTTGTCCAAGTATATGGTTTTATGGTTCTTTACATTATACAATCAGATTCCAACTGTTTTAAGATATATCTGTGACGACTATGTTTTCACTTGTAAGTTTCATATTGCAAATCAGTAATGTTAGAGAAGGTTTAACTTTTTCTATCGACTTCCCTGTTCACTGTAGTATAGGATACATTATTTGAAAGTAATCTTCACATGTAATAAAGACTAGAAATTTTATATTTTGAAAAGGTGGCATTTGAAAGCAGAAAATTCTGCAGTATCTGAAAGTACTATAACCAAACACTATGAAATGTATAGTGTGAATTTTATTAATAATTTTATGCCAGAGCTGCAAATTTCTTAGTCATTGACTGCTAGGCATTGTGAAATGTCCTAATTTATTTTATTTTACTTATTTCTGTTTCTACCTGTGTAGAGAATTGGCTTAAACATAGACCAACTATTTTTCCCTGGTCCCTCGATTTTGATTCCCATCCATGTCACAAATATTCTAGTATGTTCAACATGTCCTTGAATTTCACATAATTTTATTGAGAAAAAAAATGTCATTTAAAATGTATAAATAAAGAAAATACATCTTATGTCTTAGATTTTTTTAAAGACAATTTTCATTTTATTTCTTCTGGTTGTTCCATTTGATCCTATGGGTTTATCTAAGATTTATGTATTGCCTTAAAAATAATAAAAAATTAAGTACTTTCCAAATACTATTACCTTAAAAATGCTGAATTAAATTTTCATTTGACCTTTTTTCTTTTCCTGGCAGATTTTATCTCATAGAAATGAATGAGAATTTCTTTCTGCTATTTGTCCTGAAAAGGGTTGCTGAATCATTGAAAGTATTTGACTGAGTAGACAAGAATACATCCTAAATTACTGATCTGTCAAATTTCTACTAACAGTACAAGGTTATCTTCTACTAACAGTACAAGGTTGTCTTCATTGCTACCAAAAGAATATCAACACATTAGCTTTGCAAAGGCAATACATATATTAGAATGAGTCTTTACATTTTTTTCATGTATCAATATGGATCTATATAACTGTAGCACTGTAACATTGTCCTCCTATTGTTCATCGATTTGCTCCAGGAGGCCCAATAACATCTCCATTGTGAGATTTGTAACTGTGTTTGGCATATTGAATATGTCAGGGGTAGCTTTCCAGGCTTTGCATTGGGGGCAAGATACTGTCTGTAGCTTGCTGGGCTCTCTGAGAGGGGTGAAGGAATCAAACCGGGCTTTATATAACATATAAAATTATTTGGATTTGCCCACTAAAATTTTTTAGATATTTAAAATTTTTCTGTTGTGTTTTCTATTTTATTTCTTAGTTATTTGTAGAAATTATTTTGTGTTGTGAATCTAGCGGCACAAATTCTTGAGTTTATATAATATAAATTTCTACTATATTTTATATATGCTACTTATGTAATTAAATTCATAAGTATTTATATTATTTTTATAATTTAGAATCAGATTAGCACAGCGGGTAGGGCGTTCGCCTTACAAGCGGCCAACATGGCCGACCCGAGTTCGATTCCTCCACCCCTCTCGGAGAGCCCGGCAAGCTACCGAGAGTATTCGATATGCCAGACACAGTAACAGCAAAGTCTCCAATGGAGACGTTACTGGGCCCGCTCGAGCAAATATCCAAACCCAGAGTATATATTTAATATTTTTATTTATTGTTTTTATGTTTACTTACTAGCATTTAAGCCAGAGCAATCTGAAGATCATTTTACAAAAAAATTCTAAAATTTTTGTTTTCTTCTTTTTCTATGAAGTGAGTCAACAAGTTTGAATGACTGATTTGCTTATTCATTTTAAAATATTTGTACAAGATAAATCAAAATAGTTAAATGAGGTATTTTAAACTTATTTTCAGTCACACTGGTGAATTTGACCTTTAAAGATAGTTGAGTATGTACGAAATTCTTTTAATTATTTTTTTTGGGTCATACCCAGAAACACAGAGGGGTCACTCCTGGTTCATGCACTCAGTTATTACTCCTGGCAGTGCTCAGGGGACTATATGGGATGCTGAGAATCAAACCCGGGTTGGTTGCATGCAAGGCAAATGCCCTGCCCGCTGTGCTATCACTCCAGCCCTGTCTTTTAATTATTTTTTATTCGTTGTTCAGTTTGGGGGATACACCAGGGAGTGTTCAGAATTATTCTAAACACTGTCCTCAGAGATCACTCCTGGATGTGCTCAATGGACCATATGTGGTGCTGAGATTGAACCAGTGACAGCTGCTTTCCAGAAAAACTGCCCTTAATTTATTCTTTTTTACTTTCTCTAATTATTAGATAAAATATATTTGTTTTAAAGTACATGTTTTGAGACGAGATGTTCCCCAGAAGAATCCCTGGGGCTTAATCCATAACCCCTAAGCTATCTTTCTAAGCCTGTTTGAAACTCCTTTAAACACTCCCACTTATTCTACATTTATTTACTAATTAATTCACGATCAAGATCACGACCATCCTGTTGTTCGTTGATTGCCTCGAGCAGGCCCCAGTAATGTCTCCTTCATCCTAGCCCCGAGATTTTTTAAAAGTGCCATATTCAAGGCTCTTTCAGGGTTAGGAGAATGAGACCCATCATTGTTACTGATATTTGGCATATTGGGTACACCACGGGGAGTTTGCCAGACTCTGCCATGTGGGCAGATCACGTTATTTTTCTTTTTTGGTCACAGGTGATGCTCCAGGGTTACTCCTGGCTCTGCACTCAGGAATCACTCCTGGCGGTTCCCAGGGGACCATATAGGATGCTGGGAACGAACCCAGGTCAGCTGCGTACAAGGGGAACACCCTACATGCTGTGCTATGGCTCTAGCCACTACTAATTAAATTTTGTAAAGCAAAATAGTTTTTTTGAAGGAAATTTACTTATAAATATGTGATTTGGAGGTAGGGAAGATATTTTCAAGATAGAACACTGACTTTTGAGTAGGAAAAAAGCATAGGAGAAATATGTGCTCTAGTTAGAATACGGACTTGGAAAACAAGAAAACCTTAGATAATCTAGGCTTGTATCATATTATGAGATTTTATGTATTACCTTGAAATTATCATATTTATAAAACCGCATTCAACATTAAATAATGTGCTTTCTCTCTTCATTGATTCTGACCTTTGTTTAAAATTTGGAAAGGATTTAATAACGCTTATGTAAAATGAATATACTACTATTGCTTGCAAAGATAGGATATCTGGTAAGATTCTTACCTTGTATGTGGATGACCAGAATTTTACCATCAATATATAGTCTCCGGAGTCCTGCAAGAATAAATCCCCGAGCACAAAGCCAGGAGCAAGTCCTGGGCACTGCTGGGTACTAGGCCCCTGAGAAAGACATTCATTAGCTGCACATTTAATCACAGTTTAAGATTTCCACAAAATAATATATAAAATCATTAATAATCATCAAAATTATATATTTACATAACACACATAATAGGTGTTATATAAAACTAAATATAGGGGTTAGAGAGACAGTGCAGTAGTTAGGGTGCTTATTTAGCACAGTGTTTGATCCCTGCTGTCCTGTTGGTCCCATGCGCACTATCAGCAAGAATTCTTGAACAGGTCAGGAGCTACCTCTAAGCATCACTGGGTGTCCCCCACCCTAAATAAACCTAGACATGAAAATTATATATGATAAAATATACCATAGGTATGTTTTGTTGACAAATGTTTTGTTGAATATGAAAATATTCTTACAGATTTTCTAAAGCAGACATATAAAATAAAAGCAGGAACAATTAATTTGTTTCCTTTATTTTAAAAGTTATAAAAGGGACAACTTTGAAAGGTAAATTTTTAAATTTTAATAGGGAAATTGTTTAAAAGGGAAATCTAAGACACATTTTTATTGTTTTTCCCTACAAAACCTAATGTTTGATTAAATATTTTGAGAATTCCCAGAGCTTTCTTCCCCCAAATTACGTTTATAATGATAGTTTTGATATTTGAAATACTTTACTCTGACTATAATATAGGAAATAGTAAAGGAATGTGCAAGTAATCAAACTATAAATGCAGATAACACATTGCATCTAATAATTTATTGTAAACATTTGCACACATTTTGAAAGTGACTGGAAACTTATATTTCCAAGATTTGAAATAATTGTACAGTCTGATAAATATAGCATCAAGGTTGAAAAATAAAATAAAATCATATATCAAATTTGAGTTAAATCATTTCAAGAATTGTATATTTTGATAAGTCAATAAGAGAAAAAGATTTTCTCCAACTTAGGTGAACATTGATGTTTTTAATTTCATTGGCATAAATTTTATTTGACGGTTCTTACAATTCAAAGAGATAAACCTACCCCACTGATGGATTAAACTCCAGGGATTCTGCTGGAGAACATCTGGTCTCAAAACATGTACTTTGAAACAAATATATTTTATCTAATAATTAGAGAAAGTAAGAAAAAATAAATTAAGGGCAGAGACTGTGTCTTTGCAAGATTCAATTTTCCCCATGGTGTCCAACATATTAGAGATTTTGACAAATATTAAATCATGGAGTTGACAAAATCCTAAGCAGTCTCATTTCTTAAATCATCAAACTATGAAATGCTATCATTTTCACATGATGTTAAATATCCTTAAAATAAATAAATAAAACCTATTATATTTCCTTAGGTCATTTTGAAAAAGCAAAACAATTGGCATACATGACAGCTTCTCATCTATCTGTGTATTTAATAAAGCCAAATGTGATGAAGACTAATGTACCATACTGATGTTTGCAGAATTTCATTAACGTGTTGCCGAGACTATCATAACTCACTCACCTCTGTTGAGTTTATGAGCCATGGGCTTTTCTCTAGCATATAAAATCAGATTGCCTCACACAAGGCAGAGACTAATAATATCAAACATGACACTTCTTCACATTTTGAAACAAGGTGACTCATTTGTTTTCTTGCTCAATATAGTACCTCAATAGAGTTTTAAATTAGCACCAAAATTAAGAACTTATAAAAATTTCTCAATACCACTCTCCTTTCTATAATAATAGTTTTGTATATTTAATAACTAAATACAGGTTGGGGGGGATGCTGGGACCCATGGGGATGGATGACGGGCACTGGTGGAGGGATGGGCACTTGATCATTGTATAACTGAAACCCAAGCACAAAATTTGTAAGCCTATAACTGTACCTCATGGTTTTTCACTAATAAAAAAAGAAAAAAAAATAATAACTAAATACAAAATGCTAAGCCACAGTGAAAAAAATGACAAGTTTAGTGTCTAGAACATGTCCTTGTCAAATATATATCACATTCTATTAATATTGCTATATGGAATAAACATTTAAAATGCTTTCAATAGTTTTTATAACTTGCAGATAATATATAAATACTGTTTATATTCATCTAGTATACCCCAAACATAGCGGAAACCAAATATAGTGTAGTATTAATGTATATTTGATATTTAATGTATATTTGATGAATATTTATATTTATACTAATCAATCATATATAAGGTACTGTTATAGCCTATTTCATTGTATTCTACAACTTTTGATTATTCTATAAGTTTGTATTGATTCTATTCTCATGAGAAGACAAGAATATCAGTTGCATTTTTATCTGTAAACCAGTATTGGAGGAAGCAAAGAAATTACTACAACAGACTCTGTCAGTTCTTGGTTCTATGATAAAACACCTTTGCTCCCGCCTTTCTCTCTACCCCATTTGCTTTTTTTCCTGCCTCACTGGCCTTTTTCTTTTGATTTATTATATCAAATATATTCTCACTCAAATCTAATGTCCTTTCTTTTCATCCTGTTTGGAAACCTCAAAGACAACTTTTGTACAGATGCCATCTTGTCATTTTATGCATCTCATTTATTTGTTTTTATAATGTAGATGACATATATAACATGCTAATAATGAAATGGGGTAAGTACATTTGCAAGGATTTTAGTTCAAATAACATGAAATAGTTGGAGATAATTTTTGAAATTATGAAACAGCAATTCAAGTCTATTTGTTTGTTTTGAGGCCACACTCAGTAGTGCTTAGGGTTTGCTCTTGACTCTGTGTTCAGGAATCACTCCTAGCAGGGCTTAGGGGACCGTGTAGAGTAACAGGAATCAAGACAAAGTTGTCTGTGTTGAAGGAAAGCATTTGCTCTGTCCACTGCACTATCTCTCAAACTCCTACCAATAAAAATATTTTATATCATTTATACAATTTAATGCTTGCATTACACTGCTAAGTTGAAACATCCGACACTAACAGAAGCACACAAGGGTCACTTTAGAAAGGGAATAAACAACTCTTTACTCACCATACTGACATATCCCTGAGCCAGTTTAGCATGGTAATGAAAAGATTGGTCTGGGTATCTGAATTATCTGTTGGGGAATAATCAGCTCCCTCAGCAGTGAAAGATCTCTAAAGCCAATTGGATTGACAACTTCAACCTCTCTCCAGATGGGTGTCAGTTACAGAGAATGAGAGCAATAAACTCATAGAAGGAAACACACACACACACACACACACACACACACACACACACACACACAACAGTCCAATCTGGGCAGCTACAAGTGAAAACACAAGCTGGCTATTTAACAACAGTATCACTCCACCTCCACAACCTGAAGAGACATGAAGAAGAATTAGTAAGCACAGTAAAATAGAATGGGTACTTTAAAAGCAGAAACTGGGACATTTTGTATAGCCAATCAGCAGACACCAGAAAAAAATACAGATAAACATTGTGGCTCTTTTATATTCTATTTTTGCCTATGTTGCCTTTTTATCCAGAAGACTCTAAACTATTTTATTGTATTCTTTGCTGGGCACAGTTTTGCTTACCCTGTAATTTATTATAATGTTTTCTATATGCCGTTTTCACATTTTTGCTACTAGTTTAAGCTGTTTTGCTCAAGGGACTAACCCAACCTTGGGGCCAAGTTTGTTAGGGGACAATGTTCCACAGTAGGAAATTTTCTAATATGAATACTCAGAATCATCTTAAATTATTTTTTAGTGAAATAATGATGCCAGTAGATTCCTGCAAATAAAGGAGAGATAGAGATACAGTGTGGAACTTCTACCATCTTAAATTCAGATCATGGTGGACTTCCTGCTGTAGCAGAATCTTAGCAGAGAGACAGATTTATAACTGTGCCCACCAATTATAGTTCTTCTGACATTCATCCCTGATGTAAATATCCTGATAATACATTTAATTAATCATATATTTTCCCCATATGCTCTTTGGGTCAAGGATGAAAGGAATAACATTGTAGTCCAGCCTATAGGACTAAGACAATGCCATATAACCAAGCTAGGAGCTCTGCAAAAAATGTCAAATAAAACGACCTTAGGACCCACACATATCCTGAATAGTAACTTGAAAATACCTTGGAGTTGAGTGTGTGTCATTGTTTGGTTGTAGAATCCTTCCTAAGGCCCCACCAGATAGTGGAGTTCAGAAAAACACTGGTTGTTAAAACATTCTGTAGTCGCTTTCACTTATTTAACATATTCATTGGCTGATATACCTATCAGGACAATTTTACAGTTGCATTCCAATAATTAATATCAATCATTTTGAAGCTTTCCCATAAAAATGAGGGAAAGGACATGCATGCTCAGTCTAAGAAGCCAGAAAAGCTGGAGAAGACCATAAAAACAAGAGAAAAAGTATTGATTATGTAAAGACAATAAAACACCTTTTCACACCACTGATGGGAATGCAATTGATTTAGTATGCATGGAAACTGACAGTGACATTTTTTAAAAAGTAAGAAGAGGAAATTCCTACAATCCACCAATATCAACATTAGGCATTTGTTGAGTAATATAAAGTCACTACAGTGAAAAAAAATATTTGCCTCATCTATGTTCATTGAAAATTATTCAAAATTGTCACATTTGATACTGACTAAATGCCCATCAACAGGTGAGTGAATATATAAATTAGAGTACATATTTCAGCAGAATACACATCTACCATAAAAAATAAAAGTTTATCTTTGGACCCAATAAAATTGAATAGGATTGGGCTAACTGTAATGGATAACGAAGTGAAATAGCATTTAGATATTTCCCTCATGTCTGAAATATGAAACCTGGTTTGTGGATTATATAACTAAATTGTGTATGTATATTTGATTACCTATAATGCAAATAGAAAAGTCTATTAATGGTGGAGGGAGGGTCACTTCTATGTTAATTATATTATAAGTAGCTAATGATGAAGGTGAAAAGAGGACAGAGTTGGACTCATGCTCAGAATCTCAGAGACTTGGGGGATCACAGTCATAAATTTTTTTATTAAGGAACAATTCCCAGGTACAATTCTGTTTTTGTTCTATCTATTGGCACCTACAACTCCTCTACTTGCTTTTCTGTCATTTCCCCACCTCATAGTCAGTTAATTCAATATTTTAAACTATAACAAAAAATATAGTATTGGGAAAATAAGACAATTAAAATGTGTTCTTGCAAAAGCTTGATAAGACCATGCAAAATCAAGTAAATCTGTGTTTACACCATTTATAATAACTTACTGAGATGAATTAATGACAAATGTAACATAAAAGTATTTGCCCCTGTATGTTAATTGAAAATTATTCACAATAACCACATTTGATACTGACTAAATGCCCATCAATAGATGAATGAATATATAAATTGGAGTATATTTTTGTAATCTTATGTGGATCATAAGATTGGTGCCCACTCAAGCAAACCAAATAGGATGACACATGAAAAGTGATACAAGCGATGTAAATCATAAGGTTCCTGGGCTTGAGAGATAATACTATGGGTATGAAAATTGCCTTGTGTATGCCTACCTGAGTTTGTTCCATAACACCCTATGTAGCCCCCTAACTTCCTCTAGAGTGATACCTGAACACAGAGATAGAATTAAATTCTGAGTACCAGTGCTGTGGTCCAAAAATCAAAAAGAAAAAAAGGAATTAAAAAAGAGAAATTTAAATCCTATAATAAAATATAGGAGAAAGCCTTTTTTGATATTTTGCCCTCATAGAATTTTTTCCTTAGATATTTTTACATGAGGCACTGAGAATTAAAGCAAACATTAACTAGTGGACTACATAAAATAAAAAAGTTCCTGCCCAGTGGGGGAAAAAAAAAACACTAAACAAAATGGAGAGTCAGAGTATATAGCTGTATAGCACTATCCTCCTGTTGTTCATCAATTTGCTCCAGCAGGCCCAGAGATGTTGCCATTGTGAGACTTGTTGTTACAAAATGTAAAAAAAAAATGATCTGTATCATGAAAGAATAAAATATCCACACACCATAGTTCTGACATGAAACTTTCACAGAACTTATTATCACCATCAAAAGAAAAGAACAAAAGAATATTTGCCCATAAAAAATGAGCAGATACTTCTCCAGATAAGTCATACTGGTAGACTAGAAGCATAAATAAAAATATAAGTAAAACATTTTTTAAATATCATCATCACTGATTGTTACTAAACTGCAAATTGAAACATAATCATATCTGATCAATATTATCTCACTTCAGTGAGAGAGCACTGTATTAAGTGACCCCAAACAAATGTTTGGGTGAATGTTCAGTAAAAGTAACCTCATTCATTTGTTAGTGGAAATATATACATTCAGCTCTTCTGGGTAACGTCATGGTAATTTCTTCAAAGTAATCAAAATAGATCTACAATATGGTACCACAATTCCATTTCTTGCTATCTAACTGAAGTACATACAACTATAATAGAAAAAATGCATATATATTTGTTGAAGTGGTATTTGTAACAGTGTAAACAGCCTTAGTAGCCTTAGTAGTGAATGATAGATGAGTGTCTAAAGAAAGGATAGTGCTTGTACACAGAAGAATAATACTCATCCACAAAGAAGTGTGAGGTTTACCTTTTGCTCTAACACAGATGGTACACAATGGTTGTCACAAGAAAAATGTCAAAAGGAAAAAATACAAATTACAAATGATCTCATTCATAATATATAAAGGAAAAAAGAAAGGAAACAGAAAATGTCCAATGAAAATAAACCTGTAGACACTGAGAGCAGAACTTAATTTGTCTAAGGCAAGGAAAACAAATGCAAGGGAAGGGCCTCATGGACAGCTTTGAGGATGAGCATGATGTAGAAATAATAACTCCTAAAATACATGTAGCTTAAATTTTCTTTGATGCATTAATAATTAGGTGATGTAACATATTGTACAAAAAAGAGTGCTTGGTCTGAGTATATAATATACTCAAGTCAAAACTATCATTTTGAACTTAACAAAAAACTTGGAGATAAAATTGCTTTTATCAAGAATATTGATTTTTATAATAATTTGTAGATACTAATCTCAGCTTGCTGTTCTGAATATTCAGTTCTAAGTCAGTGATTTACGTAAAGATTTTTGAATTATTTTATTTCAAAATATACTACAATTGTTATATTTGAGAATTTCTTGATACAATATAGAGTTAAAATAAAATTCTCTAAGTTCATTGTATCATTAATATGCTATAAGAATTGTTCCTGGAACATTTGCTCCTCAATCAATAGAGGACAGGAAAACTTCCTTTGAGTTTTCAGTTTGAATTAGGAAATAAATTGAGTTAATTTCTTTAGTCATTAACCTTCCACACGAACTTAGTGAGCTTTAGTAAATCCTTGATTGGTATCCATTAAAATAGAATATAATTATCAGCATCCTAATTATATCTAACTCATTTCAAGAAATTATTCTCTTGTTCTTTCCATTCCATGGAGAGAAATCAAAATTATACATTTTAAGTTATGATAAAAATTACAATAATAATGAAAAGGCACTTTCTTGTGTGTTAATTAGATCGTAGAAGAATTTATTGGTTTTTATATAATAAATTGATTTGCATTCATATATACAATGTCTATTTTTAACTCCTAGTTATGGATAACAAAAATAATACATAAATAGGTACATAGGTATTTATGATGCAATATAAATTTTCTATCTGTTTCTCATGGAAGATAAGTGATTTATTTCTAAAAATGCCTAAATTTGTGTAAAATATCAATTTACATTACAGTTAATCATTAAACATAATAAGAATGATTCTAATAAATGCTCCAAGCCTTAAATATGGAGAAATCCTTTCTAAACAAAGATTAAGGGCTTTTCCAATTTGGATTTAAGATGTACTTTTTAGACCAACTGAATAGAAAACATACATTTAAATTTTAAAATACTTGAGCAAAATCAGACATGAAATTAGAAAATATGATTATTTTTTTAAAAATTCTTATATTTCTGACTGTCACCTCTTAAAAGGAAAGTGGATGGTGAGAAAGGAAAGTCTGCTTAAATAGAAGGCATATAGAAAAGACTGATTAATTAGGCTGATTAATTTAGAAATAGAATCTCTAAGATTTTATGTCCATTTATTTAACTATTGATTTAATTCATCTAATTAAAATTATTATTGTTGGAGAAAGTTTCTAATAATATGAAATATGATTGTATGTGCTCAAGATTGATTCTTGGAGCTAGAGAGATAGTACAGCAGAGGTAGGCACTGTTTCACATGTGGCAGATGGGGTTTGATCCCTTGCATCCCATATGGACCACATATCACCCCCAGGAGTGTTCCCTGAGTAGAAAGTGAGGAGTAATCCTGAGCATCGATGGGTGTAGCCCCAAAATAAAACAAACAAACAAAAAAAGATGTTTCTTTCCTTATAAGTTCACATTTCAACAGGAGATTCGATTGAATGATTAATAAGCATAATAGCTCATGGAAAGCATGTTACAAATTTAAATATGTTATAGCTGAAGAACAAGAGTCTGATTATAATTTTATTTTTGTTATTGATATTATTTATGCACTATATTCATTTTTACTTTAGATTTTAATAATAGCATCTTAAGGGAATTATGATTTATTTATGGCATTGAAGAAAACCAATACTTAGTGCTGAAAAACTAACTCACCAATTTATGTTCAGGGTTCATCTTTGGGGGAGGTTGGCAAAAACTAGTCTGGATGAAATCACTGAGAAGATAGAGAATGAGATTATAGAAGTATTGGATTTATATCTTGGATGAATTTGAAGGACATTCTAAAAATTATAGTGGCTCCCTTTGATTAGTATATCCTATTTCCTATAATTAACTAACCAATAAATCTGAGGCATAGAGTTATTAGACAAACTGAGGAAATTCTTATGGAAAGTTTCACCCAGTTCAACTTATAACAACACAATTAATTTAATAATTGATCAATTATCAATGGACTGCCAGTCTTGCATCAATAGATACAGAATAGAGTAGGGAACACTTAGACAGTTTTAATTCTTAATTATAAATTTTGAAAAATTTTCATGTGCCATCATAGAGATATAAAAAGACACATTTCAGAGACAGTCAAGTGGGTGTAGTTGGGGAGAGTTCTAATGTCTCCAACTGAACATGGGAAGGTTGAGAAATCTTGAAGTATCAAGAGCCAAGTTTACATGAGATAAAAAAATAAAATGAGAATTAATATAATAGAGATGGAAGAGAAATATCCAATGGAAGAACAAAAAAAAGATAAGGAAAATAATAAATGTAAAACTTCTATACAAATACAACTGGGCAGAAAGTTGACTGTATTATATAAGAATTGAGTAGAGAGGAGGGACTATATTGTGAATTATGGGGGTCAGAGATATGGTACAGATGGTAATGTGCTTGCTTTTACGTGGTTCATCTGGTTTTAATCCCTCGTACTCCACACAAAGAATATCCAAGCATTACAAGGTGTGGGTTGAACCCCTTCTTTCACAACACCCCCAAAAAGAATTGTGAATTATGTTACATACCTTCTGTCACTGTCAAAGTCCTCCCATCGTTCATCGATTTGCTCGGGCGGGCCCAGTAATGTCTTCATTGTAACTCGTGTTACTGTGTTTGGCATATCAAATACATCACAGGTAGCCAGTCTTTGCCGTGCAGTCGAGATACTCTCGGTAGCTTGCCGGGCTCTTTGAGAGGAGCAGAGGAATCGAACTCAGGTCGGCCATGTCGTCCACTTGCAATGCAAAAGCCATACCCGCTGTGCCCTACCCACTTCAGCCCACATACCTTCTAAATGATATTAATCTGAAAACTAGTGAGATAGTATAAAGGGTAAGTTTTACACATGGACAACCTGGATTCTATATGTTGTACCCATATGATCCCCTAAGTGGACAATCTGAGGTAAGCCTTGATTAATGCTGGGTTTGACCACAAAACCAAACCAAAAAAATAAAGCAAACAAAAAAAATTAAACTTATTTGAGTGTTAAAGGTTTTCCAAGGACAATATAGATAAAAGGCAGCACTGAAATATTTTTTAAATTTATATCTTATAAATATCAGTATGGAAGTAAAACAAACAAACCTGTGTGATTTTACCAAATGGACATTTCTCAAAAGTTAATTCTAACATTCCTAGGCAGAAATATGAATAGTGATTTTTTTAGCAGTTGATCTTGTTTGTTTTTTTTTAGATGAGGGTCTGGAGAGATAGTGCAGTGGATAGGGCACTAGCCTCACATGGGGCCAATCTGGGCAACCCTCATTCAATCCCTAGCAATACATACGTCTCCTCTCAAGATCCTCCAGTAATAATTCCTTAGTGCTAGGAGTAACCATGAACATCATCAGGTGTGGCCCCAAAGAAACAAAAATATGAACAGGAAATAAGTGTACAATAGAAAAATGAGTAGATTCAGCAATATATAAAGTATGCTTCGAATGTTTGCCATTTTAGCAGTTAGAAGAAAGAGAGTGGGCATTTGGCCATCTGAATGAGAAGTAATTTCACCATGACACACATTTATCAATTACCAGAAAGTCTTGATTTAAAATGGCATCAGGCGAAATAGCACTTTTGAGCTCTTAAGTATATGCTAAAGTGTCCACAAAGAAAAAGAAAAATGATCTCAACAATTATTTAAATAAAGAAAACCTTTGTGTAGCTTATATCATATTTTAATAGTACTTTCCTACTAACTATAATTTTAATGAGGTTAGTAGATTTACTCAGCTTCAATTCATTTTATAACTGAGGTTTTAATCTTGAAACAGGCTGCCTGATTTCTCTCAAAGCAAATTAATTGCTTCCATTTCAGTGTTTTGTATAGATACTTTAAATTTCTTTTAGTGTTTCCTTACTTCTGCTCTGCAACAGAGAAGGGTTGGTTAGTATTTATCTTACTAATGAACACCTGAAACTGAGGAAACATATTTCACTTGTCTTGTATTTTTACATTACTTATAAAGCACTTGGAAATTATTGTTCAATTATTGAATAAAATTTGTTATAAGAGTGGCATATAATAGGGAACAATTAAATAATGTATTGTTGTGGTTGTCTTAGTTATTTGGAAATAAGTTCATGTAAAAAGGCAGTGAAGTAAAATGAACATGAATTGAAACTACATTTTAGTTAGGTTGGTGGTTCATCACCATGACATTTATAAGGCAGTGTCCATAAATGTTTTTATATAGCTTGATTTGCATACACCTTACTACACGCTGCTTTCCTATAACTTTAAAGAAGGAAAGCATTTATCTCTAAATTTGATATAAAAAAGGGAATGTAAAATAAAACAATACTGTACCTTAGTAATCCAACCATGAAAATGATGAGTATAGGGTATATCATCATATATATATCAACCAGGTTTGGGACTGGACAGCTACACCCACCAACTGCCGTGTAATCCCAACAACGGCCAGGATCCAGAGATTATCACAACAAGCTCCCAGGAGAGTACAAGGCAGAGTCTCCTACCCTGTGCCTGACTATCCTCGCCAGGGTCCAACAGCTGAAGACCTCTAGGCCCCAGCCAAGGCCATACTGGAACCACTCTCCACACACTTGGATAAGCCTCACATATAACAGAACTGGCAGAGGAACGCAGGTGTGTGGGACCCGGGGCTGAGATCTCCAAGCCTGCACGGTTTGGGACTGGACCTGTCAGTAGCTAGACAGTTACACCCACCAACTGCCATGTAACCCCAACAACGGCCAGGATCCAGACATTATCACAACAAGCTCCCGGGAGCGCGCGGCCATGAATGCGACTATTTATTTACTTTTCTCTAAGTTTTCAGGGTACCTTTAAATATCCCACCCGCACGGCAGAGCCTGGCAAGCTATCCGTGGTCTATGCCAAATAGACCAAATTGATATGCCAAATCCAGTAATAAATGGATCTCATTCCCCTAACCCTGAATATGGCAGAGTCGAGATGGATATGGAAGGAAAGGCTGATAAAATACCAAGGCAGAAATAGGCTGCCAAAACGAAGAAAGACAAAAATGATTGTCTGTACTTTTAATGCTCGTACGCTGGCATCTGCTGCAACAGAGCCAAAGAGCTCCCAGTTGGTGGTCGTTCTGGGAGTCCTCTTCTTAAACCTTGTATTCTTTTCTCCTCGTTCTGTGAGGTAGAATTTTGCATGAAGGAGACGATGGTCTCGAATTTTGGGACAACAGCAACATCGGTTAGGCAAAACCGCCAATTGAATATGATGTGATCCATTTCACTGTGGAACCGTCCATCGGGAGACTCGCATGTCCAACGTTTAGATTCAGCCTTTTCTCTCAAAGCAAATTAATTGGGACTGGACTCGTACGCTGAAGACCTGATGGTACAAGCGCAAAAGATCAAGTATGACATCATTGGTCTGACTGAAACGAGAAGACATCAGTCATGTCACGCCGTTTTCAACAATGGAGAAGAACTGTTCCTTGGAACATGTGATAAGAGGCATCGGTGGTGTTGGTATCCATGTCAACACAAACTTAGCCACGAGCGTTGGTTCATTCGAACGCCTAACAACCTGAATAGGACGATTACACTTGAATAGATGTGGCTCACTACTGGCAGTTTCTATCTTTGTTCTCTATGCACCAACATCCAGTTATGGTGAAAGAGAAACTAAGAAGTTCTACATGGAGCTGGAGAAGTTCTATAAAGAAGATCACACCTTCTACAAGATTATTGTCGGTGATTTTAATTCCAAGATAGGACCAAGAAAATCAACTGATGAACTCCACATCAGGACCCATGGCTTAGAATGGAACGGACAGGGTGAAAGACTGTCTGAGTTCATCGTGTCAACCAAAATCTTCCATGGCAACTCACAGTTCCAAAAGGCTGAATCTAAACGTTGGACATGCGAGTCTCCCGATGGACGGTTCCACAGTGAAATGGATCACATCATATTCAATTGGCGGTTTTGCCTAACCGATGTTGCTGTTGTCCCAAAATTCAAGACCATCGTCTCCTTCATGCAAAATTCTACCTCACAGAACGAGGAGAAAAGAATACAAGGTTTAAGAAGAGGACTCCCAGAACGACCACCAACTGGGAGCTCTTTGGCTCTGTTGCAGCAACATGGGAAGATGCCGCTATTGACAACATTGAGGAGGAATACGATCGAATGATTCAGCACCTCCATGGTTGTGCGAGGAATGCCAAGAGAGAGATAACCACAAAAAACAGCCTTTCTTTGAACACTCTTGAACTTATTCGCCAACGTGGCTTGGCACATGCCTCAGGCAACCACAAGCAAACATCCGAGCTGGCAAAACAATGCAGAGAAGCCATCAAGGATGACCTCAAAAACAGGAGAGCAGCAGTGCTGGTAGATGCGGCAGAAGCTGGGAAAAGCCCGCCTGTCCTTAACCAACTACAAGATCAAGATGACTGCCCTCCGACATCATGATGGATCTATCACATCTTCTAGAAAGGCAATGGAGAAGATTATTCATGACTTCTACTCATATCTCTTTAATAGCCACATACAGTTGCCCACATACCACATTCCACATGATGGATATGTCGTTCGCAATGTTCTCCCTTCAGAAATCCAACATGCCATCTCGTCGGTAAAGAAACAAAGAGCACCTGGCCCAGACAAGATCAGACCTGAACACCTGAAGAACTTACCATCAGTACTCATCAATACACTGGCTTTGCTCTTCACACGCTACCTGTCTGAATGCAAGGTTCCATCCCAGTGGAAAACCAGCAGGACTGTACTACTATACAAGAAGGGAGACATCCACAACATTGGCAACTATCGCCCAATCTGCCTATTGTCTGTCATCTACAAACTGTTCACTCGAGTCATCCTGAGTAGGATTAGCAGAACACTAGATAAAGGACAACCGTGTGAACAAGCCGGATTCCAAAAAGGATTCAGTACCATCGACCATATCCACATGATTACTAAGCTCATTGAGGTTTCTCGGGAGTTCAAGATGCCGCTCTGTCTAACGTTAATTGATTTAAAGAAGGTCTTTGATTCTGTTGAGACGGATGTGGTCATAGAAGCCCTAGCCAATCATGGCATACAAACTCAATACATCAGGATCCTTCGTGAGCTCTATTACGGATTCACTACCAGGATCTCACCATTCTACAAAGAAGTAATCATCCATATCAAGAAAGGGGTTCGGCAGGGTGATACCATTTCACCAAAACTCTTCAGTGCCACCCTCAAGTACATCATGCGCCGACTGGAATGGGAAAGCATGGGAGTGAAGATAGATGGTCGAAAACTATACCACCTCTGCTTTGCTGATGACATCGTACTAATAACACCAAACATCAGTCAAGCAGCACAAATGCTGAACGACTTTGACCATGAATGTGGAAAGGTTGGACTACAGCTGAATCTTAAGAAGACAATGTTTATGAGAAACAGCCTTGTTCCTGATGCTCCATTCACTCTCAACGGAACCAGCATCTCTGAATGCAACAGTTATATATACCTAGGTCGAGAAATCAACATGATGACTGACCTGGCACCTGAGTTGCGCAGGAGGAAGAGAGCGGCTTGAAATGCCTTCAAGAACATTGAAGAAATAACTAAAAGGACAAAGAACCTCCAGCTACGAGCACATCTCTTCTATTCCACTGTTCTTCCTGCATTAACATATGCCTCAGAGACCTGGACCCTATGAAAACAGGATGAGAACACTATTCGGGTTTCCCAAAGAGAAATCGAAAGAGCTATGCTTGGAATATCACGATTCACTCAAATGAGAGATAGAATCCGGAGTTCTGATCTTCGTCAACACTCAAGAATCAGGGATGCAGTCTCATTTGCCAAGACACCAAAAATCAGATGGGCTGCACACGTAATGAGGTTTACAGACAACCGCTGGACTAGAGCCATTACTGATTGGATTCCACGGGACATCAAAAGATCATGTGGACGCCCACCTACAAGATGGTTAGACTTCTTCGTCAAGACCCTGAATGATTGGTTTGAGGCTCTGCATGTTCCTAGAATGAACAGATACCATTGGGCTACGCTAGCACGCAACCAGGATGACTGGAGACGCTACTGGACCCACTTGAGTAAATCGATGAATAACGGGGATTAAGTGATTAAGTGATATATATATGCATATATATATACATATATATATATATATGTACACACAGCCTGTATTGTCCTCCCATTGTTCATTGTTTTGCTTGACTGGTTTGCTTGAGTGGGCACCAGTAACATCTCACAACAAATTGAGATACTTGTTGGTACTATTTTTGCATATTGAATACATCACGGGGAGCTTGCCATTCTTTGCCGTGTGGATAAGATACTCTTGGTAGCTTGCCGGGCTCTCCAAGAGGTTCAGAGGAGTCGAACCCGGGTCTGCCATGTCGGCAGTGTGCAAGGCAAATGCCTTACCTGCTGTACTATAGCTGTATATAATTATTCTCTGTCAAGTTAGTTTTGTAGTGCCCTACTATGAAAAAAAAATCAAATAGGTAGACAAAGGAAAAGAACTTTAATAATTTACTTTTGTTAACTACTTTTATTCAATACCTTTAAATTAAAATACCTATAAATATTTGTAATAGGGATGCACCATATAAAATATATGTTTACAAAAATATACAGAGATAAATCAACAGGAAAAAAATATAAATGTGGAATGATATCACCTGGATGGGCTAGTTTAGTAGACACCCCGGCATATATTGAAACTCTGAAGGATTGTTTATAAATGTATTACAACTGAAATTGTGTAAACACACAAAAAATAAAAGGGCTGGCAGTCAGGCTGTTTCCCCACTCCAGGGAGGTCGATGGTGATGATCAGGAGAAGGAAGGAAACGGGGACCAGGCTGGTTCGTCTTAGTAGCAGTTTGTTACATGGAAGAGATGTATGTCATGGAGGCCCCAGGATCTCTCAAACAAGTGGACCTTTGTTCTCTCAGCTTCTGTCCTCAGCCCCATCTTCCCAGGTTCTCTGATGCACATGTCCCCCAGAGAGCCCTGAAATCTCCCTTATATAGATCATAGTACCTCTAAAGGGTGCAATATAGTGATGTCATCAAAAGGAGTTACAGAAAGAACATTGAGAGAGCAAACCATACATTGTTTCTTTACATCCACATTGTTTCTTTACATCTGCAGGCCAGGAATCCTGGCCTCACCTTTTACAAGCTACAAGCACTTGGATTTGCATCCCAAAGACCAGCCTGGCTAGAGCTGGGAATCTACATCCCAAAGATCAGGCCTGGCTAGCACCTGAGATCTGCATATCCAAGATCAGCTAGGTTTCTGTGAGAAAAGGAAAACTGCCTCAATATACTGAAATCATTTACTGAAGGCAGTTTGAAGGGTAGAAAGTTCAGTCTCATCCAAGCTAGTCAGGACACACAGGAAAACTGCTTCTAGGACAGATTCTCATTTAGAGATCAACTCACACTAGAACAGATTTCCCTGGATGTATTTCTCCTCTCCTTGTCTGACCAACATATAAGCATACATAATATAAATCATTTTGTATGAACACAGTAAGAAATACTATGAGCTTATAGAATTGCTCTCCCAGGGCCATCTCGATCTCAGACTGCAGTGCTCAGGCCAGATAACTTTCCTATTCTTAGCAGCAGGGCCCTAGTCTCGTCGTTACTTTTGGATCATGACAGCATTTGCCTATGATCAAACTCTTAACCTATAGTTAAGAATCGTGGCACCTTGGCCTGGCCCATCGCGATGCCAGGGTAACACATAACTTACCAGCTTGCTCTGGTTCCATCCAGTCCTATGTCGGGACCCTGCCCGGGGTGCTAGGAAGTGAGGGCAACTGAGGCTTAATGTGAGAAGGCAGATGCCCGGGAGTGAATAATATCCAAAGCCAATTAACTCCTAAGTTATAAAGCATAATATTAATTAATTGTCTTCCATACAAAAAGGACATTGCATTAAAGCAAACTATTCAAAAGACATAAGGAGAGGAGAAAGGCAACATTAACTTACAGTACAGCTTCAGTATCTAAGAAGGATGAGACCTTAGAAATTGGTTGGGGAAGAGAGCATAGAAGTGGTTACAGACAGACAAAGTAATGGGAGTGACTCGGGAGCACTGTGATGGGTGCGACCCAATAAACCTAAGCTCCTCGTACTCCAACATGAAATCATATAAAATATGATTTTATATGATATGTGAGTAGAAAATATCTACTCACAATAGTACAAAGATATAAATCAACCACAAAAAGAAATCTTAAGAAGCTGGAGTGGTAGTACTGTGGGTAGGGCACTTGTCTTGCAACAGAGGTTCCATCCCCAGCATCCCATATGGTCCCCAAACACTGCCAGGAATAATTCCTTGGTGAAGAGCCGGTAGTAAACCCAGTGTTATCACCAGGTTTGACTCAAAAAGCAAAAAAATAAACAAAAAAATCTTAAAAATATGACTCTATGGAGACTAAACATAAACCAACCAAAAAAGAATAATTATTTGACCTAATAGTGACTCAAAGGAGAAATCAGAATACTAATTTAAGAATTGCTTTTATTTTGTTTTATATCTTTCCCCCAGTAAATATATGTATTAGAACATATGGGTCACCACAAAAGTATTAATGATAGGTAAATTTATAGTAATAGAAGCCTAAACGTGAAGCCAGAAAAAACTTAAGTAATCTGATTTTACACTTAAAGAACCAGAATAAAATAATAAGATAAAATGAATTTTTTCATATAAAAGAAAATTTTAATTTTTGTCCTAGAAATTTTTGATACTACACATTATACATGATTTAGGAATAAAACTGTACCAAGTAGTGTTCAAAGATGAATCGTCCAAACTATTCCTTTTCTTTTGTCTGGTCACTCAGAAATATTATGTTATAATATTTGGTCGTTGCTTGATGCCTCACATTATTTTTGTCTGTGTATTCACCATAGTCTACTTTCCCTTCCACAAAATCGAGAACCCTTCTTCACATACTGATACGCATCTCTGAGTCCTGGCCAGAATACTGATATTCTGTGCCCTGTTATTTTCTGACTGACATCACCCATCTGGTAGGCTTCGTTGTCCCCTGACCTCCACATCTCATCAATTCATTTGTGGCTAGAGAAAATATTGCGACCGGGTTTTTCCTTTCCACTGTCTCATTACGGGGTCCTGGCCCACCCATCCAAGTAACTGCACATGATTCAGAGAGAGCTTAAGAACGAAGCTGCTCGCTACCTCAGACTGGTATCTCACGAACTGGTGAAGTACCTGTAATGCAGGTCTTTAAAACATGGTTTCTAATGTCTTTTCATAAAAATCTAATCTTAAGCCTTTTCCTTCCTCCTCAGTGAGGAACCAGCAGTAAACCTCAAGAACCTCTGATAGTGGCCCCCAAAACAAAATAAAAAAATAAACAAATAGAAAGAAAATAATTATGTTTAGGACAGAAATAAAATATAATCATAATACAAAGATTATTATGATTATGTGACAGTTTCTTTGGTCAGTTTAGCATAATTTTTAATCCTTTTCAACACACATATAAAATTGTAGAGAGAGACATCCTAATGAAAAGAGCAAAATATGTGCAAAGCATTTATCCAAAAAGAAGTTTATACTCAAGATATACATATATATGTATATCATATAATGTGTATGTATATATGCAAGCAACATATCTATATAGATGTCACTTGTGTCACTTATGTCACTTGTCGTCCAATTGTTCATCAGTTTGCTCGAGTAGGCACCAGTAACATCTCCATTCATCTCTGTCACGTGATAGTGTAGCCCAATGGCATACTGGGCACTTTTTCAGGATCATGGGAGTGAGACTCATTAGTGTTACTGTTTTTGACATATCGAATACATCATGGGGAGCTTACCATTTTCTGCCATGTAGGCGGAATACTCTCAGTAGCTTGCTGGGCTCTTCGAGAGGGACAAACTGCATGTCTCTCTTCCAGGAGCTCAGTTTTCTATAGATATAAATGTAGATATAGAGAGATATAACTTAAAAATTAACTCATAATATTGCTGATTTTTATTATTGGAAAACCAATATGGTTGGCTTATGTTGTTAGGTTACTGTTGTCTTCATGATCTATGTCTTAAGCAATTAGCTTTCATTCAGTCTTTTGAAGAGTAGAGAATACAAATAGGTCATCTCTGAAAATTTGATAGAACTCTCCAGAAAAACTGTTTGATAATAAACCTTTGTCTTGAAAAGTGTACATAAATTTACTCATACATGAGTTATATCTAAAACAAACAAAGTTACCAAACAAATTATTGGATTCTGACTGTAGAACTAAAGTTAAAAGCAGGAGATCAAAGTCGAAAGAGATAAAATAGACAGCATGAGAAAATGGAATTTGTTTCCTGGTGTGTATATTTGCTAAAAAGTACTTGAAAAGTTGGGGGCTATTACTTAAATCATGCTCAGAGTTGTATATAAACGTGACTTTGATAAAATATACAGACAGATTATAGATTGAAATAAGTTAACATGTTACTGGGGCTGGACTGATAGCATAGCGGGTAGGGCGTTTTCCTGGCATGCGGCCAACCCGGGTTCGATTCCCAACACCCCATATGGTCTCCTGAGCACCAGCAAAAGTAATTCCTGAGTGCAGAGCCAGGTGTAACCCCTGTGCATTGTCGGGTGTGACCCAAAAAAGAGAAAAAAAGGAAAGAAGTTAACATGTTCCAATAGAATGATATTGAGCATTAAGAGAGTACCCCAATATAATAGCTATTAAATATTACCAATTAATATATTAAGCACAGTATTCCATAAACTGCAATAAATACTAATATATTTTCTATTATAAATTTTCAAAAGAATTTACAAATTTATTTTATGTACCTCAACAGGCCTTTGATTCTGTTGAGACGGAAGCGGTCATTGAAGCCCTTGCCAATCAGGGCATTCAAACTCAATACATCAGGATCCTCCGTGAGCTGTATTGTGGATTCACTACCAGGATCTCACCATTCTACAAAGAAGTAATCATTGATGTCAAGAGGGGGGTTCGGCAGGGTGATACCATTTCACCAAAACTCTTCAGTGCCACACTTGAGAACATCATGCGACGACTGGAATGGGAAGAAATGGGAATGAAGATAGATGGTCGGCAACTACACCACCTCTGCTTTGCTGATGACATTGTTTTAATAACCAAACATTAGCCAAGTGGCACAAATGCTGGCCAAATTCAACCGTGAGTGTGGAAAGGTCGGATTACAGCTGAATCTTACGAAGACAATGTTTATGAGAAACAGCCTCGTTTCTGATGCTCCATTCGCTCTCAAAGGAAAGACCATCTCCAATTGCAACATTTATGTATACCTAGGTTGAGAAGTCTACATGACAAATGACCTGGCACCAGAGCTGTGCAGGAGGTAGAGAGTGGCTTGGAATGCCTTCAAGAGCATCGAAGAAATAGCTAAGAGGACGAAGAACCTCCGGCTGCGGGCATATCTCTTTGATTCCACTGTTCTTCCTGCATTAACATATGCCTCAGAGACCTGGGCACTACACAAACAGGATGAGAACCCTATTTGGGTCTCCCAAAGAGGAATTGAAAGAGCTTTGCTTTGAGTATCACACTTCACTCAAATGAGAGAAAGAATCCGGAGTTCCGACATCCATCGAAGATCAAGAATCAGGGACGCTATCTCATTTGCCAAGGCATCAAAAATCAGATGTGCTGGACACGTAATGAGATTTAGAGATGACCGCTGGACTAGAGCTGTTACCGACTGGATTCCACGGGATGTCAAAGACCGCATGGCCACCCACCTACCAGATGGTTAGACTTCTTCATCAAGATCATGAACGATTGGTTTGAGGCTCTTCTTGCTCCTATAACGAATAGATGCCATTGGGCTACAATAGCACACAACAGGGACAAATGGAGACTTACTGGCACCCGCTCGAACAAATTGACGATTAACGGGAAGTCAAGTGATCAAGTGATCAAGTGATTTTATGTACCTATAGATGAAGAGATTAACAGGGTGTTGTTAACTTTTTCAATTTTATCATTAGTCAATAATAGTAGTGAAACTCGATCTGTCATTTAAACTGTCAATTTATCTCTGTGAGACTGTAGCACTGGACTGTCCTCCCATTTTTCATCTATTTGCTCGAGCAGAGAGGGCCCAGTAACATCTGAATTGTGAGACTTGTTACTGTGTTTGTCATATCAAATACATCGCGGTTAGCATGCCAGGCTTTGCCGTGCAGGCGAGACACTCTCTGGGCTCTCCGAGAGGGGCGGAGGAATCGAACCTGGTCAGACCGGTCAGCTGCGTGCAAGGCAAACACCTTACCTGCTGTGCTATTCCTACAGCCCTCTGGTTTCTCTTCAGATTGTATAAATTTCAGGTATATTTTAAAATTCTGAATGTTCTAACATGAAATGTATTACAAATGAGTTTTTACATATTTTTTCAATTTTATGTAATGGAATTTTATAATCCGGATAAAAAGAAAATCCTCATGTATGGACTCAATTTTTTATGTGTTAATTATCAAAGGTGTTAAGTGAGGCAAAACAAAATCTTGCCCCCTAAATAATACTTCTTTGTAATCTACAGTGTTAATTCAATATAAATTAGTAGAAAAATTCCAATCTCAGAATAAAATCTATTTCATAATAATTAAAGATCTTACTATGTTGTCATTTAGATTTCATAGCAAACAAGACCCTAACATATCAGCAGCTTTAGGTCTTATTGCTCTAAAGTACTAAGTTACATTCTACTTGAGAAAAATGTTTTTTAAAATGTATAGATGTAGCATCTAGTCTTATTAACATTTGCATTAAAATTCAGCATAAATAGATGATAGAAATGTCTGGTTCAATTTTAAATTATATGTAATAAAAAAAAATTATTTTTGTTTAAATATTACAGCACATTTTCAAAGCTAAGGATCTGATTTGATGGAATATATATTTAATATATTTTTATTTTGAATTTATTTTAGGCCACACCTGGCAGAACTCACAGTTTATTCCTGGTTTCTCTCCAGGGATCACTCTTGGTAGGGCTCAGGGGACCATATGTGCTGTCAGAAATTGAAAACGCTACATGCAGAGCAAATGCCTTAGTTGCTGTACTCTCCTCACTCCAGCTCCTTAATTTTTCAAATAAAAATACTGTTGAGATATAAAATTAAAGAATTTTTTCCAAGTACATTATAAAATGTCAACTTCCTTTGGTAATTTTCTTGTGGGTGTGACCCCTGGGTCACCGAAGATTAGGGGGAGCAGGCAGAGGATTTCTGTTTCTGAATCCCATTGATCCTGGAGTACAAGGTCACAAAATTCTGCCTTACCTGGTTCTGTGGGTCTTCACTCATGCATTAGGCTCACCTGAGCATCCAGATAGCGGCCTGGAGAGTGGGCGATGGTTGTGTAATGGAAGTTAGCTAATGAGGAATTTATCTGGAACTGGCAGATAAATTACTATATCCACACGGTAACAAAGCTCATTGAGGTTTATTGAGAGTTCAAAACACTGCTCTGTCTAATGTTCATTGATTTAAAGAAGGCCTTTAAATCTGTTGAGACTGAAGTGGTCATTGAAGCCCTCGCCAAACAGGACATTCAAACACAATACATCAGGATCCTCTGTGAGCTGTATTACGGATTCACTACCAGAATTTCACCATTCTACAAGGAATGATCATTGACATCAAGAGAGGGGTTCAGCAGGGTGATATTTTTTCACCGAAACTCTTCAGTGCCACCCTCGGGAACATCATGCAACAACTAGAATGGGAAGCAATGGGAGTGAAGATAGACGGTTGGCAACTACACCACCTCTGCTTCGCTGATGACATTGTTCTAATAGGACCAAGCATTAGCCAAGCAGCACAAATGCTGGCCAACTTCAACTATGAGTGTCGGACTCCAGCTGAGTCTCACCAAGACATGTTTATGAAAAACGGACTCGTTTCTGACATTCCATTTGCTCTCAATGGGGCAAACATCTTCGAATGTAGCAACTATGTTTACCTGGACTTGGAATGACTTGGCACCAGAACTGCGCAGGAGGAAAGAGCAGTGTGGAACACCTTCAAGACCATCGAAGTGGTTAAGAGGACGAAAAACCTCTGGCTATGGGCACATATTTTCAACTCCACCATTCTCCCTGCACTAATATACTCCTCAGTGGCCTGGGCCCTACAAAAATAGGATGAGAACGCTCTCCGGGTCTCCCAAAGAAGAATCAAAAGAGCAATCCTTGGAAAATAACTTTTCCCTCAAGTGAGAGAAGGAATCCTGAGTTCTAACCTCCATCAATGATCAAAGATCAGGGTTCCTGGCTTGTTTGCCAAGTTGTCGAAAATCAGATGGACCAGACACATAATGTGATTTAGAGATGACAGCTGGACTAGAGTTGTTACCAATTGGATTCCATGGTATGTCAAAAGAACGTGTGGCCACCCACCTATGAGATGGTGAGACTTCTTTGTCAAGACCATGAACGAGAGGTGTGAGTCTCTTCGTGTTCCTGGAGCAAGCAGACGCCACTGGGCTACACTAGCACGTGACAGGGATGATGGAGACATTACTGGCACTTGCTCGAGCAAATTGATAATCAACGGGATGATAAGTGATACAAGTGATTAGTAATTTTCTCAGTGCAAAATACATTAGATAATTGAAACAAATAATGTCACTTTCAAAATGACAGTTGCTCAGATCTTAGCAGAAATAATTCTCCATGTTTTTCAGAGCACTACATGTCTTAATATTAAAATGAACCTTGGAGTATAATTCTTGTGCTCCTAATTACCTCTTGTGAGTAACAAATCCCTCAGCCAATGTTCGTCAGTTTAGTTCTAGCTTCTAACTAAAAGAGTTCTCATTATAATTTTTAGATTCTATTGCTTATTTCTCTCAAATGGGATGGCAGGGCTGGAGAAATCCATCAATGAGCTGAGAACATATTTTTATGCAGAAGGTTTGAGTGTACTATTTGTTCTGTTGTTATTTTGAGCCACACCCACTGTGCTCAGAAATCACTGTTGGCAGGCTCAGTTGACCAAATATTGGGCTCAGAATGTAAAAGCGTAAGCATATTCCTTACCTGTTGTGCTATGTCTACATCTCAGGATCCTGATTTTAATCACTGGCATTATACAGTTCCCTGAGCACTGTTGAACATTACACCTGAGTCTGGAGCCAGGAATAGATCTTGAGCACCAACCGGGTTTTGGCCAAAAATTCACACAGATTAACTGAGAGAGAGGAATGGAACGTATATTGAGGTTCTTCAGAGAAATAATTAGCATTATGTGTATATGACTTAAAAAACTGACAAGATTATGAAAACTAGCTAGCTAAGACTCCATAGCAGCAGATGGTAAACTTTAAGGTAACCAATGAAGCATATCTAGTCTGAATGGCAAGTCTAGATACTAAGTGCACCATTGAAGAAGACTGATGAAGAAATTTTCCTTACTTAGGCAGATTGGTCATTCTGTTCTACTGCCAATGAAATAGATTAAGCTTACCACATTAATAATAGCACTGCTTAACTGAAGGTCTGCTTACTTAAATACTAATATTATTCAAAAAGTTCAGTGTTTATAAGTGAAGTTAACTAAAATGGAGATTAGATATCAAATGAAACAACATAAATGATTCTATATGAAAACTGGAATTTGATTAACTTCAGTTTACTGCTCATGTATTTGATAAAATGCAGTCTTAAAAAAAAACTCTGTTGGGTTTGAGGGATAATATAGCAGGCTGATCTATCCATTGATTTGTTCAATCTGGGTTTGAATCATGGAGCCACATATTATTGGTTTCTAGTGCATCAGGAGTGATCTCTCAGCAGCACAGAGCCAACTGAAACTCTAGGACTTTGGGGTGTGACTCCAAAAAAAAAAAAGGATGAAGAATTTTTATTGCATAGATTTTAATTCAGGTTTTTGTTACGGTAGTTTTGTTTGCTCTCAGCTCACTTTTCTATCAGAGAATGAGCAAATGTAGGCAAAATGAGTGTGATTTAAATAAATAACTTGTGTTTGTTTCTGTACCACATTTGTTAAAGTTGAAGGATACTCCTGGCAGTGTTTAGAGCACTTTCTGATTCTAGGAGTAAGAACTGGGGCTTCTGAATGTGAAGTAAGTACTTCAAATATGTAAACTATCTCCTCTTTCATCACAGTTAATATTTTAAAATTGTGTCTTTACTCTAATGTTTTACATTTAAACATTTGAAAATATTGTCACCATGATTTTCATAGCTAACAACTATTTCAAAGGGAACTATTAATCAGGAAAAGAGTGGAGTTTGGTTTAAGTTAGAAATCGATCTTATGATGGAATTGATATTGATCTTATATAAATATCTTCAAAAATATTTTAAAAAACTAATGATTATTTCCCAGTAAAAGATTAATAAAAATAGAGAAATACTCACTATAACAAAAAGTGAATTATAACATCAAACAACAAAACCCATTTACATTATATTTTAGAAATACGAGTTAAAAATAGAGAACAGTAAAATCAATTTATAAAAAAATTAAAGTAAAAAAATTACCAAACCTAAAAACAAAATAAATAATTTTGCAACTCAAAAATTTCAAATTCCTCATATGGTATTAAATGTTTGATATCATTTATGTTTTAAAAATGACCAAAAATATTTTGCATTGTTTTCATTGCACACCATCAAATTCCATATTTCCAATATAGTAAAAACAGGCTGGAGTGATAGCACAGCAGTAGGGCGTTTGCCTTGCACGCAGCCAACATGGCTGACCCGAGTTCGATTCCTCCGCCCCTCTCGTAGAGCCCGGCAAGCTACCGAGAGTATCTCTACCGCACAGCAGAGCCTGGCAAGCTCCCCGTGACGTATTCGATATGCCAAACACAGTAACAACAAAGTCTCCAATGGAGACGTAACTGGGCCCGCTCGAGCAAATCGATGATCAACGGGAGGGCCTTTACTTTACTTTTAGAAAAAACAGTGCTGTTGCATTTCAGTAGTATGAAAACAAAGCTAAAACAGTTTTATAGTAATTATTTTGAATACCTAAGGACAAAACAAACACATACAGTTTTAGGCGGAGGACTTTTACATATTTATACAAACTGACATTGTAAAGACTGGATGAATATAAAGGTTGGGGGAAAAGGTGGTTAAAAATAGAAAAACAACAACTTAATCCTTAGTGTATTCTTATTCTGACATTAGAAAATTATACCAAAGCATACTTACATTGTACTTGCTTATGACCTTATGTGAGTTTTGCAGATGGCCAGAAATAAAAGAATGACTCTCAGCCCATGGAAATGCAGCTGTGCAAAACCACTATAGGTTGTTATCATGTGATGGTTGGTTGTCTATGATTTCCTCACTTGGAAAATTTAAATTATTAAAGCAAACACCTACTTAAATAATTTGCAGCGCATCATTTATTTACAGAATTCCAGGGAAATGTTGTATTCATTTGTAAGCTGTAGCTTTACAAACTTTTAAAATAGCAATGATGAAATAGAATTTTTGAACCATCATGGCAGAAATTTTACTCTATGTTTTATTATATAAATATGAGAGCCTAGATAGTTTAGGTGAGTATTCAAATTTATTTGTGTGAAATATGTTATTACTTAGAATTCATTTTAGAAAATATAAAATGTTTTCTAAATATCGTATATAAATATATATTATATTGTATATAATTTATATATACAATATTTATATTGTATATAATTTATATATACAATATTTATATTGTACATAATTTATATATACAATATTTATATTGTATATAAATACATAAAATGCATTTTCACTAATTTATACACAAAAAAGGGTATTTAAGTTGTGGGCGAGTTATATATTTTAGGATTAAAATATTAAACACAATTTTATATTTCATCATCTACTCAAACTAGAAATTATATTAATCAATCATTTCTCAGTTCATATGATCTTGATATTTGTACTTCATCAACATTTATTTATTTATTTATTTATTTACTTTTTTTAAAAATTTTTTAAAATTTTTTTATTATTAGTGAAACACCATGAGGTACAGAAGTAGATTTACAAATTTTTGTGCTTGGATCTCAGTCATACCACGATCAAATACCCATCCCTCCACCAGTGCCCATTTTCCACCACCAGGATAATATCCCGCCTCCCACATCCCCCCATCCCCCCTGCCACTGTGGCAGGGCATTCCCTTTTGTTTTCTCTCTCTCCTTTTGGGTGTTGTAATCAGAAAAAGAGGCATTGAGTGGCGAACATGTCCAGTCCAGTCTACTTTCAACCTGCATCTCCCCTCCTGGGAGGATCCTCCAAACACCCTCCACTTGGTGTTCCCCTTTCTATCTGAATTGTTCTTTCCCCTAGAATACCCGGCTGGCCTCTAAGTTATGGAGTAATTCTCCTGGTGTTGATCTCAGCTATTCTTGGGTATTAATCTCATATTTTGTTACTTTATATCCCCCAGATGAATGCAATCTTTCTATGTCTATCCCTCTCTTTCTGACTCATTTCGCTTAGGATGATACTTTCCATATTGTACCACTTGTATGTAAAGTTCATGACTTCATCTTTCCTAAGAGCTACATAGTACTCCATTGTGTAGATGTACCAAAGTTTCTTTAACCAGTCATCTGTTCTTGGGCACTCAGGTCTCTTCCAGTTTCTGGCTACTGTAAAGAGTGCTGCAATGAACAAACAAGTGCAGATGTCACTTCGACTATACATTTTTGCCTCTCTGGGATATATTCCCAGGAGTGGTATTGCTGGGTCAAATGGGAGCTCAATTTCTAATTTTTTTGAGGAACGTCCATACTGTTTTCCAAAAGGGCTGAACCAGTCGGCATTCCCATCAACAGTGAAGGAGTGTCCCTTTCTCGCCACATCCACGCCACCAACGGTTGCTTTTGTTCTTTTGAATGTGGGCCAGTCTCTGAGGTGTGAGATGGTATCTCATTGTGGTTTTGATCTGCATCTCCCTGATGATTAATGATGTAGAGCATTTTCTCATGTGCTTTTTTGCCATTAGGATTTCTACTTTGAGAAAGTTTCTGTTCATTTCATTGCCCCATTTTTGGATGGGGTTGGATGTTTTCTTCTTGTGGAGTTCAACCAGTATTTTGCATATCCTTGATATCAACCCCTTGTCAGATGTGTATTCGGCGAATATCCTTTCCCATTCTGTAGACTGTCTTTGTATTTGGGTCACTGTTACTTTGGAGGTGCAGAAGCTTCTTAGTTTAAGACAGTCCCATTTATCTATCTCTGTTTCCACTTGCTCAGCCAGTGGCGTGTCATCTTTGAAAATACCATTAGCCTCAATGTCCTGAAGGGTTTTGCCAACTTTGTCTTCAATGTATCTTATGGTTTCTGGTCTGATGTTGAGGTCTTTAATCCATTTTGATCTTACCTTTGTACATGGTGTTAGGCAGAGTTCTGAGCCCATTTTTTTGCATGTAGCCGTCCAGTGATGCCAGCACAATTTGTTAAAGAGGCTTTCCTTACTCCACTTCACATTTCTTGCTCCTTTATCAAAGATTAGATGATCATATGATTGAGGGGAGATGTCAGTGTATTCAACTCTGTTCCATTGGTCTGCAGTTCTGCCTTTGTTTCAGTACCATCCTGTTTTGATTATTACCACTTTGTAGTAAAGTTTGAAGTTAGGGAGGTTGATTCCTCCCATTTTCTTTTCCCCAAGAATTGCTTTAGCTATTCGTGGGGGTTTATTGTTCCATATAAATTTCACGAGTGTTTGCTCCATTTCTTTGAAGAATGTCATGGGTATCCTTATAGGAATTGCATTGAATTTGTACAGTGCTTTCGGTAGTATTGCCATTTTGACAATGTTAAGTCTCCCGACCCATGAGCAGGGGATGTCTTTCCATTTCCTCATGTCCTCTTTTATTTCCTGAAGTAGCGTTTTGTAGTTTTCTTTGTACAGGTCCTTTACTTCCTTAGTTAAGCTGATTCCTAGGTACTTGATTTTCTGGGGCACAATTTTGAACGGGATTGATTTTTTCATATAGCTTTCCTCTCTCTCAGTTTGCGTATAGGAAAGCCATGGACTTTTGGGTATTGATTTTATAGCCTGCAACTTTACTATAAAAGTCTATTGTTTCTAGGAGTTTTTTGGTGGAGGTTATTGGGTTCTGTAAGTATAGTATCATATCATCTGTGAATAGTGAGAGCTTGATTTCTTCCTTTCCTACCTGAATGCCCTTAATATCTTTTTCTTGCCTAATTGCTATTGCAAGTACTTCCAGTACTATATTGAACAGCAGTGGAGAGAGTGGGCATCCTTGTCTCGTCCCTGATCTTAGAGGGAAGGCTCTCAGTTTTTCCCCATTGAGGATGATGCTTGCTGTAGGCTTATGGTAGATGGCTTTAACTATGCTGAGGAAAGTCCCCTCTATACCCATTTTGGCTAGGGTTTTCATCATAAAGGGGTGCTGGATCTTGTCAAATGCTTTCTCTGCATCTATTGATATGATCATATGCTTTTTGTCTTTTCTTTTGTTGATATGCTGGATTATGTTGATTGATTTCCGAATGTTAAACCATCCTTGCATCCCTGGGATGAATCCTACTTGGTCATGGTGTATGATCTTTTTGATGAGTAGTTGAATTCTATTTGCTAATAGTTTGTTGAGGATCTTTGCATCTGTGTTCATCAGGGATTTCGGCCTGTAGTTCTCTTTCTTTGTGTTATCTCTGTCTGCTTTTGGTATCAGTGTGATATTTGCTTCATAGAAACTGTTTGGAAGTGTATTTGATATTTCAATTTCATGGAAAAGCTTAAAGAGGATTGGGAGTAAGGCTTTTTTAAAGATTTAGAAGAATTCACTGGTGAATCCATCCGGGCCAGGGCTTTTGTGCTTGGGGAGACTTTTTATTACCATTTCAATTTCCTTGATGGTGATAGGTCTGTTCAGGTATTCCAGGTCTTCTTGGTTCAGCCTTGGGAGTCTGTAGGAGTCTAGGAATTTATCCATTTCCTCGAGGTTTTGATGTTCCGTGGCATAAAGCTTTTCAAAGTACTCCCTGAGGATCCTTTGAATTTCTGTAGTTTCTGTTGTAATGACCCCCTTTTCATTTCTGATTCGGTTTATTAGGGTTTTCTCTCTCCCTTTCTTTGTGAGTTTTGCTAGGGGCTTATCGATTTTGTTAATTTTCTCAAAGAACCAGCTCTTGGTTTCATTGATCTTTTGGATTGTTTTCTGGGTTTCCATCTCGTTAATCTCTGCTCTGAGTTTTATTATTTCCTTCCTCCTGTTAGGGTTGTGCTCCTTTTGTTGGTCCTTCTCCAAGTTCTTAAGCTGTGAGGTTAGTTTATTTATGTGGGCTCGCTCCTCCTTTCTGAGGAATGCTTGTAGAGCTATAAACTTTCCTCTTAAGACCGCTTTTGCTGTGTCCCATAAGTTTTGGTAACTCGTGTCCTCATTTTCATTCGTTTCTAGGAATCTTTTGATTTCCTCTTTAATTTCCTGTCTAAGCCACTCGTTGTTTAATAGCGCACTGTTTAATTTCCATGTGTTTAATTTAGTTTTCTGTTTTTGTGTGTGATTTACTTCTAATTTCAGCGCATTATGGTCTGAGAAGATTGTTGATATAATCTCTATCTTCTTAATTTTATGGAGGCATGTTTTGTGGCTCAGCATGTGGTCTATCTTGGAGAACGTTCCATGTACGCTGGAGAAGAATGTGTATTCAGCATTTTGTGGATGAAGTGTCATGCATATATCTACTAAGTCCCTTTCTTCCATTGTTTCCCTCAGATGAAGTATGTCCTTGCTAAGCTTGAGTCTGGCTGATCTATCCAGAGGTGACAAAGCGGTGTTGAAGTCTCCAACTAGTATTGTGTTGCTATCGATGTCTTTTTCCAAATCTATGAGTAGTTGTTTTAAGTACTTTGCTGGTCTCTCATTAGGTGCATATACATTTATTATTGTAAGTTCTTCCTGTTGTACAGATCCTTTGGTCAATAGGAAATGGCCTTCACTGTCTCTTATGACCTTCTTCACTCTGAAATCGATGTGGTCTGATATTAGGATAGCTACCCCAGCTTTTTTATGGGAGCTGTTTGCCTGTAGGATTGTTTTCCAGCCTTTGACTCTGAGTCTGTGTTTGCTTTGACTATTGAGATGTGTTTCTTGCAGGCAGCAGAATGTTGGGTTCAGTTTTCTAATCCATCCTTTCACTCTATGTCTTTTAATTGGTGCTTTTAGCCCATTGACATTGAGAGAGATTATTGTTATGGGATTTTGTCCCATTGTTTTGTTGAAATTTGGTGTATTTGAGAGGCCTGTCTTGCCTTAAAGTAGCCCATTTTGTTGTACTTGTAACCATTGTTTTGAGTCTATGAAGTTCCTGAGCTGTTGTTTGTCTGTGAAACTGTGTGTTGTTCCTTCTATTATGAATGAGAGTCTCGCTGGGTAAAGTATTTTTGGAGAAGCATTTATTTCATTGAGTTTTTTCACTATGTCCCACCACTGTTTTCGGGCCCTGAGTGTTTCATCAGAAAAATCAGCTGTGAATTTTAAGGATGCTCCTTTGTAAGAGATTTCTTTCTTCGATCTTGCTGCTTTCAGAATTTTGTCTCTGTCTAAGATTTTGGTCGTTTTGATCAGGATGTGTCTTGGGGTATTTTTATTCGGATTTCTTCTAGCCGGTACCCTTCGGGCCTCCTGGATGTGGTCACAAGTTTTCTTCAGCTCTGGAAACGTTGTAGCAATGATTTCTTTGACAGTTTCTTCTTCATCAAGGTTTTCTTCCTGTCCCTCTGGGACTCCAATAATTCTTATGTTACCCCTCTTGGCTTCATCACGATCTTCTCTTGCCATCTGTTCTCGAACTGTGAGTCTCTTTTCCATTTTCTGCTCTTTTCTGACAAGACCCTGAACTTGATCTTCGAGCTCACTGATTCTGTTCTCAGCCGCTGTTACTCTGCTGCTGAGGCCTTCCACTGTGGTTTTCAATTCGGCTACCAGGTTTTTCAGGTCCGACATTTCTGATAGCATTTTTCTCATTTCTGCCTTCAAATCCTCTTGTCTTTTATTGGCATTGGTTTCCATTGTTTCTTTTAGTTCCCTAAGCATCCTGAGTAGCTCCATTCTGAATTCCTTGTCAGAGAGGTTGTCTAACGCTATAGTACTGTTTGTGTCTTCTGGGATAGCCTCGTGAATAAGAAAGTTTGGTGGGCTTTTGTGTTGCTTTACCATTGTGACCAGTGTGGTTTGGTCCTTCACATTCGCTGCTACTGTTCTGGTTGAGTGAGGAGAGACTGCCAGGAGCTGTTCAGCTTTGTTGCTGCTAGATACGCCTCTTCTACCTTTCTGAGTCTGACCTTCTTCTCAATCAGGCGTTATTCTTTGTTTTATAACTGACATTGAGTGAAACTTTTGGAGGACTTGCTATTTACTACTGAGCTTGTATAGCTATTTTCAAACAGAACTTTTGTTGGAAATGGAGTAGGCGAATGGGATTTTGTTGAATTGTAGTAGAAAAGGTGAGAAATTTTGGTTGGTATAAGGTTACAAGTTGATGAAAAGGATGAAAGGATGAAGGTCCAAATTGCTTGGAGTGAGTGATACACCTGCGGCCCACCCGGAAGCAGGCCACACCCACTTTTAGGAGGCCACGCCCCCTTCTTAGAGGCCACGCCCCTAGCCAATCCCAGGCCACCCCCTCCCAGGATCCTGGGATCCACGCTGTCCTCCGGCTGGGCTCGCTCGGCGGGCAGCGCGTCTGGGGTCAGGGGCGGGGCTCCGCTGGGCTCCTCCAGCCCACCTGGATGGGGGGGGCTGGTGGGCTGCTGTGAGCGCATGTTCCGGAGCTGGATGCGCGCTGGGGGCTGGGATCCGCCCTGTCCTCCAGCGGGACTCGCTCGGTATTTATTTACTTTTTATACGTAGGAGTACTGCTATTTATTCAGCTACTGATTAGCTGATTTAATTGGGCATGAACTCCATCTTCCTTTTTTTAAATAATTTTATTTATTTATTATTTTTTCTTCTCATATTTATTTATTGAATCACTGTGGGAAAAGTTACTAAGCTTTCAGGTTTAAGTCTCGGTCACACAATGATCAAACACCTTTCCCTTAACCAGTACTCATTTTTCACCACCAAAAACCCCAATATAACCCCCCTCCCACCTCTCCCAGTGTCTGTGAGGCAGATGATTTCCACTTAATTATTCTCTATGTTGATTACATTCATTATTTCGACAAAAGATGCACCATTATTGTTTAGAATTCCCCCCACACACACACACACACACACAACAATCAGAATTGCTGAAAAGGCATTGTGAAATACTTTGTTTTTTATAGCTGGCTATGAGAATCATATAATCTCTCGTGGCCGCAATAGCGGCCTTTTGATTTTGGATTTCTGCAAAGAGCCAGATAATTACGAGACTGATTTCTGTGCATTTGGTGTTATGGCTGTGCCGGGGAGCCTCTCCTAGGGGGCAACTCATGACCTCGATAGGGCACGAAGGACAAGCCGGTACCGCCCTCCCCTTCCTATGAGACTGCAGTTGCCCCGTCAATGCTGGCTCATACCTGGATTTCTTATAAGCTCTGAGGAGGCGGCCACCCTTGCTGCTGGGGCGGGGGGAAGGTGAAAGGGAGCAACACCCTTTCCCTCCAAGGGAGGCAAGGTGCCATAGTTTAATGCACGGTCCATTCACTTTTCTGATGCAAGCTGCCAGGCTCTGGACTAAGTCCTTTTGCCTCTGGAGCCATGGCCGTGCCAGAGAGCTGCTCTTGGGTGGTAACTCATGACCTCGGTAGGATGTGAAAGACGAGCCAGTACCGCTCCCCCTTCCCATGAGACTGCAGTTGCCCCATCACCGCCCACCGCCGCCTCATACCTGGCTTTCCAATAAGCTCTGAGGCAGTGGCCACATTGCTGCTGGGTGGGAAAAAGGTGGAAGGGAGCAACACCCTTTCCCTCCCAGGGAGGCATGGCACTATAGTTTAACGCATGGTCCATTCACTTTTCTGCCACAAGCTGCCAGGCTCTGAATTAAGTTCTTTTGCCTCTGGTGCTACAGCTGTGCCAGACAGCTGCTCATGGGGGGCAAGTCATGACCTTGGTAGTGCGTGAAGGACGAGCCAGTACCGTCCCCCTTCCCATGAGACTGTAGTTGCCCCATCACCACCAGCTCATACCTCGCTTTCCAAGAAGCTCTGAGGTGGCAGCCACCTTGTATGTGGTCCAGATGCATTTCTGCCAAAAGCCACTAGGTTTCAAGATTTGTTTCTGAGTCTCTGGTATCATGGCCGTTAATTAGCTTGATCAGGAGCCAGAGAGGCCGTTATAGGAGGAAAGGGATGGTTCCACCCCTATCTGGTGAGGCCCCGTGCCTCTCTTCACTGCAGGCCCAAACCTGACTGTCCAGTGGCCTCTGGAGTATGGACAGGCCAAGGCACGAAACCTATTCCCACCTGGAGTGGCCCAGCGCCAGTAACCTACTGCAGGAACAGGGCGAATTTCTGCCAAAAGCCTTTGGGTTCTGAGACTCGTTTCTGAGTCTTGGGATCATAGCTGTTAAGCAGTTTGATCAGGAACCAGAGAGGTCATGCCTCCAGTTATATAGCTGAGCCGGAGGTGGTTTGTGGGTGTGTCTCCCACATATCTAACTTTTGGCCATTTACTTTCTTGGTAAACTTTGCCCCAAGTTTTTGGGGTCTGGCCAAAGGCACAGCAGCAATTTTGGGGTATCTGAAAGCCTGATGGTGCCATCAGGCTGCTCATGCACTCGCCTCACAGGTACAGATTTACCTGCTGGCAGCACCATACCCCCTGATTTATTATTTTAATTTATTTTTAAATCACTTATATCTTGTAAACTACAATAATTAATATACAGTCACAGTAAAATCCTTTTTATTAAATGTTCTTTCAATAATTATAGTATATGTAGTTATAGTTTTCACTTAATGATGATATACTACATTGCTTGTTTGCTTAAAATATAATTGAACATTCACTTACCAAATTTTGAATATGGACTCAAAGACGGGCATGAGATTTTTAAAAAATGTGATTTGAGTTTCAACTTTTCAATGGCAAGAAACGTGTATTTAGAATTAGCCAAATGGCCTCAGTTTAGATGATGCCAATTTTGATGTCAACATCCAAAGCAAGCATCAGAGTCAGGAGACAGACAACTCTACACCTTCTTCATGCTCTCCATCGGGTGTGGAGTATAGACTATAGCTTTAGTTCCCCCCTACCTCACCTTTACTTCCCTACGCAGTCTTCAGTGCACCAGTGTTGTCTATTTAAAATAAATAATTCTCAGTAATGATTTTCATCTAAACACAAGATTGCAGTCTATTTAAAGCAATCAGAGTCTAAATTTATTTGGAATTTGGTACTTTACCATGAAGTTTCAACTACATGAGAATTTGATATTTCATCAGTCGTTTACAGGTACTGAATATCACGAAGATAGATAAAGCACAATGGCGGATAGTCAAAATTGTGGGTTTCTAGAGATTCCATACATAAAGCACTTGTCTTTCTTATGTATTTTGAATATCAGTGTAAAAAATTTAGCTTGTTTGTGTAACTTTTAAACAAGTACAAAATAAGCAGGTGCAAACACAACCATTTCACATGAAATAATCTTTGCAGCTGGAAGGAAAGGTAATGTTTTTGGAACTCTTGTTGGAAACTTTCATCACCCAAACATTCACTTTAGTATATGAATTTGTACATTTCCAGAAGCAAAGGAAACTGAAAATAAAATTAAGAGACTTTTCTATGACACTACATGACAATCACATACCTTTTCTAATTGTGTGTGTGTGTGTGTGTATACAAGGGCACTGTTGTGGGAGTAGTTCAACAAACAACCAAACAATATATATATAGTTATTTATATTGTTTATAGTTATATATATGCCAATTTTATAGTTATATATATGCCATAGTTATATATATATATATATTGTTTGGTTGTTTGTTTCTGGGGCTACATCCCTCTGCACTCATGGATTACTCCTGGCTCTATGTCCAGGCTTTAGCCCTGGTAGTGCTCTGGGGATCATTTGAAGAGCCTGAATAAAATTGGGGTTGGCCACATGTAAAACAAGGGCTTTATCCCTCATTATGTCCCGATGCCCCAAATTTATATTAATATTATTGATTCTGAATAAAGTAACTGTATAAAGGTGGTTGCTCTTCATTGGTAAATTGCTTATTTTCAGGAACATTGGCAATCTTGTCCTATAAAATATAATCAAGCCAGGAATTGGAGAGAGCATATTAACCCTCATCAATTCAATGCACTTAGAGTAACCCTTATCCAACCTTAGTCTAAACCTTCCCATTAGCCTCAATTGAAAAACTCCCAAGATAACATTCATATTTTAACATAATATAGCTAAGCATGAAATCTAACTCTAAAAACAACTTAGCCATTAACACAAACCCTTTACCTAAATCTAAACCTAACACCAGTCTAATTCATACACTTAAATTAACTCTTACACAAGTCTTGGCCTAAATTTACTTATCAACCTCAATTAAATAATCACTTTGTATTTAATTTTTATTTTCAAATTTATCATAGCCAAAATTATACATAACACCAATATTGGATAACAGTGACTTGTCCTTGCTCCTCCCTCAGGATCTTAGGTTTATTGAACTACTCCCACAACAGTGCCCTTGAGAAACACCCAATTTAATCAAGCATTAATAATCCTACAGTGCTTTTCTCTTACCTTTATGTCATTTGCATGGTTTATTTAGCAGCATCGTTTTTGTATAGACACAGGAATACAGTTCATGCTATTCTTTTAATATGGGAGTTAATTGACTAGAAAATAATATTTACTCCTTGGCATCTATTTTTCTGTGACTGAAGCCTCAGTTGTACTTAGTTCCTAGCACTCCAAAAGTAGGTTCCTGATAAAGGGATTGGATGGACCCAGGACATGCTATCAGCTACCCTGGCATCAAAAGGAGATGAGCTAAGTGCCATAAGTATAATAAGTTAAGAGCATGATCATGGACAAATTCTGTCATGATTGAAAAAGAAATAACTTAATAAGGACCCTGCTGGGGTTAGAAAAGACTAACCTGGCCTGAGGACTGTTGTCTGGTATATATAGCGAGATGTCTCCAGGAAGAGCCAACTTTCAAGCTTAATATATCTCTTACTGTGTTCACACAAAAGAACTAAAAATATTATACAAAGTAAATTTACTCCAATTGTTTAAATTAATTACTAGCTGAGGAAAGTATAAAGCATTACAACCAGGGTGGAATACCATCCTTGTGTGGATCTCCTAGTAATCTGGAGTGCTGAACCCTCAGATAAGGTTTTGTCCTTGAGTTAATCTCCTAGGACTTACCCTGAAGTGGTGATTTTACATCTGTTTGTTCTTCTGAAAATGTTCAACCCCACCTTTGTGTATCCCCACTCTTCATGATTCCTAGATAAGTAAGGGGAAAGAGAGGAGGATGGGAACTGAGACTTGGGAGAAATTGGGACTTTGGACTATAAGGAGAACTAGATAAAAAAGATGACTGGAAGTAAAGAACTATGAAATTACGGCGAGACAAGTAAGAATATATAACGAGGGAGAAGACACTGAGTTCTACGAGTAAACTAGGATGACAGAACTGAGATGACTGAGACTACAACAACTGTGTCTTAAGGGGAGAAATTGGACTACATTGGGGAGGAGAGAGAAATAAACTGTCTACAGACCAGCCTGGGACCCAAGCCCAGTTTCTCTGTTCTCCAAATCCTCCATCTGCCCATCACCATGGGTCAGTCAGGAGAATGGTTAGCCACAAAATACTAGAATCCCCTGCGTGCCCCTGTGCCCATGCACCTTTCTCTTTGAAACTCACAGCATGTAAAATTTTACTAAACTTTAAATCAATCCTTATAGTAAAATTCATGCAGGACTTGGGCAAATTTATCTATTAATGTCAATGGAAAAAATATACTATACCAACTTTTGTGTGCAAATTTAAACATAGCTAATATATAAATATGCATACATATAGCATATATAGCATATATGCTATTATAGTTAGGGCTGGAGTGATAGCACAGTAGTAGGGTGTTTGCCTTGCATGCAGCCAGCCCGGCCGAGCTGGGTTCGATTCCTCCACCCTTCTCTGAGAGCCTGGCAAGCTACCAAGAGTATTCAATATGCCAAACACAGTAACAATAAGTTTCAAAATGGAGACATTACAGGGCCTACTCGAGTAAATCAATGAACAATGGGAGGACAGGTGTTTATTAGGCTAAGGGTTAAAATGTTTATAGAGTTAGGATATATATCTCAATGGAAAAAATATACTATACCAACTTAAACATCTAATCCCATCAAATACATTCTTATATTGACCCTTACCTAAGTTTTTCCTAAGCAAACCTTGACTTAGAGCTACCTATTAATCTCAATTGAAAAAAAAAATTCTTTTTCTACATCACTGTCATCATCACTGTAATCCTGTTGCTTATTGATAATTTAAGCGGACACCAATAACATCTCCATTCGTTCTAGCCCTGAGATTTTAGCAACCTCTCCTTACTTGTCTTTCCCAATGCTGCTATATTGGAGGCTCTTTCGGGGTCAGGGGAATGAGACCTGTTATTATTACTTTTTTTTTTGGCATATTGAATAGGCTGGAGCGATAGCACAGCAGATAGGGTGTTCGCCTTACAAGCGGCCAACATGGCCGACCCCAGTTCGATTCCTCCGCCCCTCTCGGAGAGCCCGGCAAGCTACCTAGAGTATTCGATATGCCAAACACAGTAACAACAAAGTCTCCAATGGAGACGTTACTGGGCCCGCTCGACCAAATTGACGATCAACAGGAGGGCCTTTACCTTTACCTTTACCTATTGAATATGCCACGGGTAGCTTACCAGGCTTTCTATATAATAATAAACTGTAAGCATAGTAAAAATCTATACACTAACTTGAACAGCACCCTAACTAAATCCCTATACCTATCAGTCTTCAGTATAAATTTAAAGTCAGCCAGAATTGAAAAAAAATTGGTCATAAGTCACTTTTATTTTTAAAGTTATACATACACAAACCAATGCCCTCTTACAGTGCAATATCTTTAATCTAATCCAACCTCGATCTAATACACATCTTATAATAACCATTGCCAAAACCTCAGTCAAAGTGAGTCTATTAGCCTCCTTCGAACAAATGTTCTACAAGCTAATTTTCAACTTTACACATAGCAAAACATATGCTCTAAACCAAGCAACAGTCAAGCGCTAACTCTAATCCTAACCCAATCCTAATCCAACCCACATCTTTATAGTAAATCTTATCTAAATCTCAAACTAAATTTCAATTTAAAACTAACTTCGACTGAAAGATCTTCTTATATTTAATTTCATTTTCAACTTTAAGCATAACCAAACTATTACTCTAACAGTAAAAGCACCTTGTCCTATACAAGGCTAATTCAATCCACAACCTACCAGTAAAATTTACCCAAGCTTTTGCTTAAAGTCAGCGATTAGCCTCAATTGAAAATTCACCCTCAGATTAACTTTTATTTTCAATTTAAAATGTAAAAAAACCTCTACGTTATCTCTAACATTATCCAAATTTTAACCCTAATTTAATGCACATCTTTTAGTAATGTTTAGCAAGCCCCTGTCAATAATTACCAATTAAAGAATCACCTTAATTTCATCTTTCATTTCCAAATTTAAAAATAACCAATTTGATTTCCTAACTTTAAACATAGCAGCTAAATCTAATCCTAACCTTAAACCTAACCCTAATCCAATTCATACCACTATAGAACCTCTTATAGAAGCATCAGTCTCAATTCAGAATCAATCTTAATTGAATAATCACTCCATAATTTGCTATCATATTCAAATTTGAATAAACCAAAATTGTCTGCTAACAATAACAGTACCCTAAACTTAATCCTAAACCAAAACCAAATCAATCCAGATCCTTATAACAATCATTAACTAAGCCTAACTTACTTAATAGAATTAATTGAACAATCAACCTACGTTTAACTTTTATTTTGAACTTTCAACTCACCCAGACATAAACTAACTAGCAAAACACTCCAACTCTTAACCATAAATCTTACCATAACACTAACCCAAGCCTAATCCATCTACATCCTTCTAGTAACCTTTAAAAAAGCCTTGACCTAAATTTACCTATTAGTCTCAATTCTGCTAACACCCTATATTTTTCATTTTTAACATTAAGCCTAAACAAACATATCCTGCTTTCTAATAGAAAAATTAATTTTCTCCTAGCCAGCCCCAATTTAATCAGCATCCATATAGTAACCCTTACCTATTTATCAACTTAAACTTACATTTTGTACATTATTGAATTATGGCTCTACTTTTAATTTTTATCTTAAACATTATGCATGTCCAAAATCAACAGCACTGAGCCGAAGGTCTAGATTAATACTAATCCAATTAAGTTACATTTTTAACTTTGGGTCTGATCAAACCTATTTCTAAACTCTAGCAGAAATCAAGCCCTAACCCTACCACAGTCCTAATTCAATGCACATATTTTTATAACCCTTATTCAAGCTTTTACTTATATTACATATGAGCCTTAAATTTTACTTAAAAACAAATAAAATGTGTACAATAACTTCAAGTGCACTCTAACCCTAAGAAACCCCTAATGCAGTATGTATCCTGTAGTAACCCAGACCCGTCTTGACAAGACTTATACTTAACACTGAAAATACTAACACTACTTCTAACCGAACTCTAACTCAATATATATTCTATAATAGCTCTAAACCAAGCCTTGGCTGAAGTTACTATTAGCTCAATCAAACAATCACATTAAACTTAGCTTTTATGTTCAACTTTCTTATTTTTTTCTTTTTTTTGTCTTTAATAAAACTTTATTTTTATTTACTTATTTTTTGTTAAATTTATTTATTGAACCACCGTGAGAAAAGTTACAAAGCTTTCAGGTTAAGTCTCAGTCATACAATTATCAAACACCCTTCCCTTCACCAGTAATTATTTTTCACCACCAAGAACCCCAATATACCTCCCTCCCACCCCTCCTGATGCCTGTGAGGCAGATAATTTCTATTTAACTCTCTCTCTCTACTTTGATTATATTCATTATTTCAACAAAAGATGCACCATTATTTTTTTGGAATTTGCCCCCAACAATCTGAACTGCTGAAAAGGCATTGTGAAATAATTTGTTTTCTATTGCTGGTTATGAAAACCATATGATGTTGCGCGGCCTCAATAGCAGCCATGCAATAGCACAGCATAGAGCATTTGCCTTGCATGAGGCCGGTTTGGGTAAGCTGCGTTCGATTCCTCCGCCCCTCTCAGAGAGCCCAGCAAGCACTGAAAGTATTTCGCCCAGCAAAGCCTGGAAAGCTACCTGTCATGTATTCAATATGCCAAACACAGTAACAACAAGTCTCACAATGGAGACATTACTGGTCTCACTCAAGCAAATCGATGAGAAATGGGAGGACAGTGCTACAGATAATTTAGTAATTAAGCCTCGAAGGATTTCTGCCAAGAGCTGGATAATTATGAGATTGGTTTCTGTGTGTCTGGTGCCATGACTGTGCTGGAAAGCCACTTGTGGCAGGCAACTCGTGGCCTCAGTAGGGCGTGAAAGATGAGCCGGTTCTACCCTCCATCCCCTGAGGCTGCAGTTGCCCCATCACTGCTGGCTCATACCTGACTTTCCAATAAGCTTTGAGGCAGTGTCCATCATACTGACAGAGGAGTGAGGAAGAGACAGATACCATTTCCCTCCTAGTTGGGGGGCATGGAGCCATAGTTTAACAAATAGTCCATTCACATTTCTGCCGCAAGCTACTGGGCTCTGGATTAGGTCCGTGTGCCTCTGGTGAAAATGCATTGTGAAATAATTTGTTTTCTATTGCTGGTTATGAAAACCATATGATGTTATGCGGCCACAATAGCAGCTGCGCAATTTTGGATTTCTGATATTTTAGTAATTAAGTCTGGAGGGATTTCTGCCAAGAGCTGGATAATTACAAAATTGGTTTCTGTGCGTCTGGTGCCATGGCCGTGCCAAATAGCCAATGTTCAACTTTAAAAAAGCCAAATTTATACCTGATTCTAATAAAACTCTAGCCTAACCTTCGCCCAATATATAATACATAATCTATGCTAACTCTTACTACAATGCTAATCCAGTTTGTAATATAAACCCAAACGAAGCCTAATTATGCATTAGCCACAATGAAACAATTGCCCTTTACTTTAATATGAACTTTAAGAATGCCAGATCTATAAGCACACTAACCATAATTCACCAAAAATCCAGTATTTATCCTATTGTCACTCAGACACAAGTCTCATCCTAAAATTACCTGTTTACTTACCTTTCATTTTCAGCTTTCAATGTGACCAAATATATGTCCAGCTTCAAACCACACCCAAACCCTAAAGCAAACCTAATCCAATCTACATCATCCAACCTAAACTTTAATTTACCTATTATCATCAACTGAATGCTCATTCTATATCCATGTAGCACTGTAACATTGTCTTCCCATTGTTCATCGATTTGCTCGAGCGGGCCCACTAACATTGTGAGACTTGTTGTTACTGTGTTTGGCATATTGAATACAACAGGGGTAGGTTGTCAGGATTTGCCGTGAGGGCAAGATACTCTCGGTAGCTTGCTGGGCTCTCCAAGAGGGGTGGAGGAATCAAACTCGGCTTGGCCAGATTGGCCATATGCAAGGCACACACCCTACTCACTATGCTATTGCTCCAGCTCATGTATATCCATATATTTAACCTAAATGTTCAACCTAATAATCAAAGAAACTATCCGCAAACTCTACCAGTGCCCTAAATCAATCCTTAGCACAAGTCTTATCCTGTTAATATTCTAATGCATCCCTTATTGTAAACTTGACCCAAGATTTAACAATTTAGTCTCAATTCAACAATTGTCCTGTTTTTAATTTTAATTTCCATTTTTATATTTTAATTTTTTAAAAAGATATCATGACTTTAAACTTAACCATACCTATCACTGAAATCCAGCACTACCCTAACACTAACACTAGCACAATCCTAACCATTCAATAGCCTTACTGTAACCCTTACCCAAACTTAAGCCTAAACTTACCTGTTAACCTCAATTGATTAAAAATTCTATTTTTATCTTTCATTTTAAACATGAATCAGCCAAAATTATATCCAACTCTAATAGCACTCTAACCCAAATTCTAGCCAGTCTTTATAAAATACACATCCTGATAGTAATCCATACCCAAACTTTGCCCTAAAATAACCTTTAAGCCTCATTAGAATTATTGCCCTACATTAGCTTTCATTTTTAACTTTAAATCCAACCAAACCTATCGCTAAACTCTAACAACACAGTAATCCTAACTTTCCCATCCTTAATCCTATCAATGTTATTGTAACCTTTGTGGAAGCCTGAACCTAAACTAATTTACCTACTAGCCTCAATTAAAATATTGATTTTTATTAACTTTCATTTTTAACTTTAAACTTAACCAAGTCTATTCTATAACTCTAACAGAAAGCTAATCCTAACCCAACCCTAATGATATCTACATTCTTACAGTTACCCTTATCCAACACAGTGAGCTGGCTATTTTTAATTTTTTTGAAGAGGTTATCAAATAACTTTTGATAATTACATGCCCTTTTATTTTTATGTTTTTTGTTTGTTTGGAGGTCACATCTAGCTGTGTCACAAATTACTTCTGACTCTGTGCTCTGTTATCCTGGCGGTGATAATACGAAGGATTGAACTGTGTTGGTCACATGCAGAACATGTGTCTTGTTTCCTATTCTTATATCTCTAGCCCCAGTTTACATTTATTAGTATTATAAATTCTAACTAAAGAAATTGTGTTAAGCGTGCTTGTTCCCCTTTGTTGATATGCATACACTGACCATATTTTCATAAATGTAGTAAATGTAGTGAATATCCAAATGGTCAGGATTATTTGAAATATTGTTCTCTAAAATATAGTCATGCTCAGGATTGTGAGTTAATGTAGGTTTAAGGCACATTCATGGCATGCAGTTGTCTGATCCTAGTTCCATTCAAGGAACCTCTCCTATTTAACAGAGCAAAGATTATGAATTCTGCTACAAAGTTTGTAACAAAGATAAGATGGTGATGTTTATTATACTTAATTCATTGTCCTCAAAAAATCACAAACTTCTACAATTTGCAATCATTTTATTATTTACTTATGATGAGTTTATGTTTTAAATATTTATTTTAAAATGACTTCATTTATTACTGTTTTAGAATTTGAACCCACATTAGTGTAATGTTTTCTTTAAACACATACAAATTGAATTATTGAGAGCGGTTTATCTTTTATTATTTAATATTGATTTTTTTATAGCTTCTAATTTGTGTTTCTAATTTTTTGACTTAAACTTTGGTAGATAGAATAATAGTTTAATTCATCTAACTATATATCTACATCACAGTTCATGAAATAACTCAAGGAACTTTTATCAACCTCTGCCATAGTACTTTTCTCTCCGTAATTCTACATATTTTTACTTATGCAAGTGATCATTTATAACCATTTATGTATTGATGGAATTTTATTTATTTACATACATATAAATATACACACACAGCTATTTGAGATTGATGACAGACAGATAGGTAGATAGATAGATAGATAGATAGATAGATAGATAGATAGATAGAGCTCTGGAAACAAAAAACAATGGTTAGGTCGTTTCCTTGAATTTAGCCAATCCGAATTTGATCTTTGGCATCACATGTGTTTAGCTGAGCACTGCTAATGAACATAGAGCAGGGGTAAGCTCTTAGTACCACTCCTTTTCAAAAATAAATGAACAACAAAATACAATGTTTTCCTGTTTTTCATATAATACTTTAAGGTATATAAATTATAAAAACTTCTTTTAAGCTAGAAATTAATGCCTTAAAGTTGTAAGCAGGAGATCCTGATTTTGGAGTCAAGTACACCAAGAATCTCAGATCACGGCATCTAATTTGTCTTCTTTTAATGCTTGCTCTCTTTCCTTCAGTTTATCCCTCATTTCATATTTCTTAAATAAAATTATTTTCATTTTTTAAGTAAATCACTGTCATTTTATTTTATAAATTGTTCACAATAATTGTTTACCTTCAATATTTCAACACCGATTCCACAACCATTATGTCTTTCCAACACCATTATTTTGAATATTCCCACCACCACCCAAGCCTGTCCTTTAGGCAGATGCTAAATAATTTATCTTGTATTGCTTGGTATGAATAGTATGAAATGTCATGTGGCAGTAAAAGTGGTCAAGCATTTCTGGGTCCAGATGAGACTGCTGCTCTCTCCCGAGATTCAATTCACGAGTCTCTGAAGCATGGCTGTTTGCTCGAGTGGGCCCAGTAACGTCTCCATTGGAGACTTTGTTGTTACTGTGTTTGGCATATCGAATACGTCACGGGGAGCTTGCCAGGCTCTGCTGTGCGGGCGAGATACTCTCCGTAGCTTGCCAGGCTCTCGGAGAGGGGCGGAGGAATCGAACTCGGGTAGCCATGTTGGCTGCGTGCAAGGCAAAGCATGGCTGTTAATGTGCTTAAATGGTGCCCAGAGGCAGTTTGTGGGTGTGACTGCCAGGAAACCAGAAGGGCAGGGAGATGGGAGGAGATTGTATATCCCCAACTCCATGAAGCCTGGAGGTTTCAGTCACTAGACCTACATACCTGAGTTTTTCAGAGGATTCATTCTCATGCATGGCTGTTAATCTGCTTAAATGACCTGATTTTGATCTCTTTTGAGATTTATTTAGAAATGGGTGCCTGAAGCAAGGCAATAAATGAGCTTGTATAACTGAGTCAGAGGAAGTTTGCGGCTGTGACTCCCACACACCTAACTTTTTGCCATTTAATTTCTCGGGAAACTTGGATCCAAGTTGTTGGTATCTGGCCAGAGGCACAACAACAGTTTTGGGTATCAGGAATCCTGAAGGCACCATCAGGCTGCTGATGCACTCATCCCACAGGTATGGGTTGACCTACTGGGCAGGCACCATACGTCTTTCAGTGTCACTGTATCACTGTCATCCTATAGTTTATCGATTTCCTCGAGCAGGCACCAGTAACGTCTCCTTCATCCTAGCCCTAAGATTTTAGAAAGTACCACATTCCAGGCTCTTTCAGGGTCAAGAGAATGAGACTCATCATTGTTACTGGTTTTGGGCATATTGAATACACCACGGGAAGTTTGCCAGACTCTGCCATGTGGACAGGATTCTTTTGGTAGCCTGCCAGGTTCTCCAGAGTAAGAACTAGATAATAAGATGTCGGCAGCCGCGAATGTGGCCCCGCATTTCCGGAAGCGGGGTTTTATAGTCTCTGGGTCTTGGCCGTTGATGGGATTACACAGTGCCAGGGGCAGTTGGTGGGTATAACGCCTAAATACTGGAAGATGGGGGATCTGGGTAGAGGAGGCCCAATCCCAATTTGAGCAGGCTTGGAGACCCACAACCCGGGTCAACGCACACCTGGGTTCCTCTGTCGGTTCCTTCATGCGTGAAGTTCATCCGAATGTGTGGGGAGTGGTCTTAAGCATGGCTGTGGCTGGAACCAGAGGTCTTCAACTGCTGGGGCTCTGCTCGGGGTGAGGAGGGAAAATCAACCCACCCTCCTCCCAGGGGCCCTGGTGAGGACAGCCAGGCACAGACTAGCCTTACGCATGAAGGAACCAGCAGAGAAACCCAGGTGTGTAGGACCTGCAGCGTAGATCTCCAAGCCTGCTCTACCAGTGCCATTTTAAATAAAGAAAAAGGTGACTGAGGGTGTGCAGTAAGAAAGTACATGGATAAGGCATGTGTTTTGCATGTGAACTGCCCCCATTCAATCCCTTGTAATGTATCTTATCTCCTGAGAACTGAAACAGATAATTTTTAATTCCCTGAACACCTCTGAGTAACATCCAAACTCACAACCCCTCTACAGAAGTGAAACAAAATTGATGATATTTAGCTCTTTGAAAGACAGAAAAAATAATTAAATTGGAGAAATTACTTTGAATCTATGCTGATGCATTTCAAATAATCACTGTATCACTGTCATACCATTTTTCATTGATTTACTCAAGTGGGCACCACTAACGTCGCCAATTCGTCCCAGCCCTGAGATTTTAGCAGCCTCTCCCCACTCGTCTTTCCCAACACTGCCATATTGGAGACTCTTTCAGGGTCAGGGGAATGAGACCCGTTATTGATACTCTTTTTGGCATATCGAATATACCACAGGGAGCTTCCCAGGCTCTGCTGTGCAGGTGGCATAATCTTGGTAGCATGCCGGGCTCTCCAAGAGGCATATATTTATATATTTCCCTCTATTATTTGTTGCTTACTGTCTGAACCCCATCAAATATGGTGTGGTAATTATGGAAAATGGATAGAGGGTGTCTTATGATGTGTCATGCAGCTGCTTTCACTGTCAGGAATATGTTCATTCACATGTGAGTCTCGGCCCAAGTTTGTGGAAAGTGGGCTGGAGTGTGGCAGCAGTTGGGTAGTGGAGGTCAGCTGCTGGGGCTGGGTCCCTTGGGGCAGGGAGGACTCTCACCTGCCCCCTCTGGGGCTCCCCGAGTGAAAACAGCCCAGCATGGAGTCCAGTGTTATGGTTACGGGGACCTCATTTTCTTCTCCCTTCCAGGAGAAGCAGTTGTGAGTTCTGGAGGGTGGCCGATGAGGAGGTTATCTGGCACCGGCAGGAGGTGGCTTATGCTTCACAAATAAAAGTTTACTTCAAAGTAAGAAACATTAATTTTGCTAGCTGTTTCCAACCACTTTTCTGTTACATTTTTTTTTAGAATCCTGTGTGGAAAACCACTACATAATTTGACTCTTACTGCTTCAGTAGTTCATTTCTATGCTTTCTAATCCTTCTAAAAATTATTTTTGTTTGTTTTTATCTTGGGGGCACACTTGGCAGTGCTCAGTCCTTACTACTGACTGTATGCTCAGGGATCAATTATGGTATTTCTCAGGGGTCCATTTGGGGTGCTGGGGATAGAATTAAGCTGGGTTGGCCATGTGCAAGGCAACTGCCGTGCTCTCAATACTGCCTCTTTACCCCTAAGAAATATTTCTAAGGCTTTATTATATAAAGATTTGAAGGATACTAAAAAGAACTGCTTATCTGGAAAATGGATTATCAGACGATACTTTAATTATGTTACAACACGTTAGGGTTACTCCAAAGTTCTCCTTCGTGGTGTGCTTTAAATCAGCCATCTGGATTTCAACAATATTTAGGCTCAACATTTTAAATGGGGAATTAAGCATTTCCATAACAGCTTTCCCAATGCTCAGATTCTCATTCAACTTAGGTTTTGAATCATATATTATGCTCCATGCTTAAAATGGTATGTCTTTACTAGGCTGATAGCAAAATCACCATAACATTTATCAGAATCACACCAGGCAATTATGTTCCCTACTGGAACAGATATTACATGCTTAAGCATTTCTGTCATAAGCAAGCAGATTGTGTTTCCTTGCTTCTGATTTTTGGCTATAGTTCTAATATAGTCAGCAGGAAATGCACGTTTTGAGTTATGATAGTACTTTCCTTAATTGAGATTCACGTCCCTATTGAATGAATAGAAATTGTATTTATCTTCCTGATTAGAATTGTATAGATCATCAAAAGCTCAGTATGAATCTCAATACCAAACTATAAAGCTTAGATTAAATCCAAGCACAATTTTTAAGCCTTTTTTTCTTTATAGATTATAATATATATATTTTTAGTATTTAGTTTATTCATATATACATATATATGATTGTGTTAGTAATAAATTGTTAAATAATATAGAATACATGATTTTATATGTGTTTAATAAACTAAATTATTATATAAGATCCAATGGGCTGGAGCAATAGCACAGCGGGTAGGGCATTTGCCTTGCACACAGCCAACATGACCGACCAGAGTTCGATTCCTCCGTCCCTCTCAGTGAGCCCGGCAAGCTGCCGAGAGTATCTTGCCCACATGGCAAAGCCTGGCAAGCTACCCGTGACGTATTCAATATGCCAAACACAGTAACAAGTCTCACAATGTTACTGGGCCCGCTTGAGCTAATTGATGAACAATGGGAGAATAGTGATAGTGTGACAGTGATATATCCATAAAATCTAGTCATATTTACTTGGTATATGTTACTCATCTTTTAGTTCAATTTAGAATAAAAGAGTCTATTTTTACTTTCTTTTATTTTAAAAAAACTTGTTAGGGCCAGAGTGATAGAACACGAGATGTGTGCTTTGCAAGTGGCCAACCCATGTTTGATCTCTGGAATCCCAAATGGACCTTCCATTCTTTCATGAGTGATTCATGAGCACAAAACCAGGAGTAAACCCTGAGCACAAGTTTGTGCGTCCTCCAAAGGACCTGACATTATATATGCATGTTTGTGTTCTAGTCTTCATAATTTTAATTTAAAAAATCATGTATTAAAATAGCCAATTAGGTATTATTTTATGATCACCACCCAGCATACTCTATTATCTTCATGCTGAAACATTTTAAACAACATTCATTATTCAAATAAGCCCATTTTTTTTTCTTAATGTCAGTTATGTACTTAAAAAAGGTGTTAGTCTTTCTGAGAGTTTATTTTCCTTGTCTCTTTGTTCTGAATTATTCTTACTTAAGATATTTAAGTTTCTATTCCTATTTTTCCTGCACACTGTATGAAATTTCAGTACTCACCTCAGTCAGTTTAAGTTCCTTCCTTCCTTCCTTCCTTCCTTCCTTCCTTCCTTCCTTCCTTCCTTCCTTCCTTCCTCCATACTTAATTCTTGATTTCTTTCTGCCTCCTGCCATTTTTCCATTTCTGTCTCTGCTTTTTTCTGCTGCCAGCCTTTATTTTTCCATTTTTATCTATCTACCATTCCTTTCTAACTAATTTAATTTTTATATTCATCACTTAAATCACTTAACTTCCCGTTAGTCATCGATTTGCTCGAGCGGGTGCCAGTAACGTCTCCATTTGTCCCTGTCGCGTGCTAGTGTAGCCCAATGGCATCTGTTCGCTCTAGGAACATGAAGAGCCTCAAACCAATCGTTCATGATCTTTACGAAGAAGTCTGACCATTTGGTAGGTGGGCAGCCACACGGTCTTTTGACATCCTGTGGAATCCAGTCGGTAACAGCTCTAGTCCAGCGGTCGTCTTTAAATCTCATTACGTGACCAGCCCATCTGATTTTTGACACCTTGGCAAATGAGCCAGCGTCCCTGATTCTTGATCGTGGACGGATGTCGGAACTCCGGATTTTTTCTCTCATTTGAGTGAAATGTGATATTCCAAGCATAGCTCTTTCTTTTCTTCTTTGGGAGACCTGAATAGTGTTCTCATCCTGTTTGCGTAGGACCCAGGTCTCTGAGGCATATGTTAATGAGAACATCATGCGACGACTGGAATGGGAAGGAATGGGAGTGAAGATAGATGGTCGGCAATTACACCACCTCCGCTTTGCTGATGACATTGTTTTAATAACACCAAACATCAGTCAAGCGGCACAAATGCTGGCCAACTTTGAGCGTGAGTGTGGAAAGGTAGGACTACAGCTGAATCTTACGAAGACAATGTTTATGAAAAACAGCCTTATTTCTGACGCCCCATTCGCTCTCAACGGAACGACCATCTCCGAATGCTACAGCTATGTGTACCTAGGTCAAGAAGTCAACATGACAAATGACCTGGCACCCGAGCTGCGCAGGAGGAAGAGAGCGGCTTGGAACGCCTTCAAGAATGTCGAAGAAATAGCTAAGAGGACGAAGAACCTCTGGCTCCGGGCACATCTCTTTGATTCCACTATTCTTTATATTCATATTGTTTTCTTTTTTAATTATATTTTAGTCTCTCAGCAAGTAGTTTTCAGAATAAAAGAAACCACACTTAATACTTCAGCATATAATCCAACTCAGGAAATTATTCATGAAATTATTTCACCAGCATTTGAGATATCGCAGCTCTAGACTGTAGCTCTACTATCCTTAATCCAAAAGGAAAAATGTGGAAGGAACCTTGAAAAACAAAAACTTGAGAACTGTATTAGACAAAGTAATAAATAATTTTGGTTTTATTTCTCATTCTCAGCCATAACTGAGCATTCACTATGTTTTTTTCCTTTTTCTGTCAAAAAAGCTTCCTTTATAAAGAATATTGGAAAAAATTAAAACCCGTTAAATTTAAGGGACATATTTATTTCTACAATTGTTGTTGCAAAATGTGCTCATTAGTAAAAAGGCAAAATTGGAAAAAAAAAGATCTAGGTGAGAAAAATTATAAAGAGAATTCCTACACAAGTTATAAGGAACTACTCTCTTCCTCTAGAATTGGGGTGGGATTAAATAAGTCATGGTGTACAGAAGGACACAACCTAGTTAACTGATGGTGGAAGTTTGTTACTCAATAACTGATCTAGTAAAACAAATCTCTGGAATAATAGCCCACTTTCTTTACCACATGGAGGATTTCCATTTCTTTGACCACAGCCAGATGTTAAATAATCTCACTGAACAAGCATCAAGATGGTTCTAGAACAGAATGAATACTCACCCCAGGAGATGCATTATTGATTTGTTGATTGTTAAAAAGCTTTCTCTGAATCATATTTATTTCTTTTAATTATGTTGCTGCATTTACCATGATTAATTATTGTGAATTATAGTCCTCATAATTTAATGGTATGCATCATTACCATTCATTGTATCCCCTCTAAGGAAAGCATGCCTGATTTAAGCTCAATTCTTTAAGGTTGTATGTGTTATGATATTTCTTCAGTTTATAGAGTCCATCACTGTCACCGTCACTGTCCTCTCATTGTTCATTGATTTGCTCAAATGGGCCCGGTAACGTCTCCATTGTGACAATTGTTACTGTCTTTGGGATATCGAATACATCAAGGTAAGCTTGCCAGTAGCAAATAATAAAGTATTTTCTATTTTAAATTTTTCATTAGAAGACTTATAATTTATAAAAGTTATTGATATTTGAGATTTAGGCATATCATATTCTAGCACCAATTCTGCCACCTGAATCAGCTTCCCTCCCCATAAAATAAGCATTCCACATTTCCTCCTTCATCCCAACCTGCTTCCTCGACAGGAGCAATATAAAGTTTTGTGGTTGTAGTTTAGATCTTGATGTTTTTGTGCAGTGTTTTAAATAGGAAAGACTCCTTTATTGCTTTATCTTCTGATTCATTCTTTCCATATAAAAATATGAGCCGTTTTTGTATCAACTTTATAGCTGACTACTTTGTTGTGTTAGTTTTTTGTTTATACAAAAATTTGTGTGAACTTTTTTAGAGTTGTCTATGTATATTATAATGTATTTATGATATTATTATAATTATGTCTTCTGAAATAGTGATAATTTGACTTTTTTTCTTCTAATCCAGATCCTTTTGATTTGTTTCTCTTTGCCTCACTGCTGTAGCTACCTTTCTTGAACTTTATTGCATTGAAGTGGAGAGAGTGTTCATCCTTACCTTGGACTTAAACTCATAAGGAATTCATTTAATTAGTAGACGTTTTGGCCACATAATTTTTGTAGGTAACTTCTAATTTCATAGCATTTGGGTCCAAAAAAGGGTATTTTGTACTATTTCTATATTTTTAGTTAAATATGAATAATGTCCTCGTGTTATCTTTCCTGGAGAACATTTTATGTACACTAGATAAAAGTATGTATTCAGCTATTTGAAGACAGAGTCCTTTTTGGTCTAATAAACCCAATGCATCTAGCTCATTTAGGGCTCTTGTCTCTCTACTAATATTGTCTGACTAACTTGTCTAGTATCTAAATGAAGTGTTGAAGTCTCCTATTATTATTTGTTTCTGTCACCATGTTTTCTTTGGCTTGCAAGTAGAATATTTGAAAACTTTGTTGAGCCTTCATTTAGTAAATAGATGCAGATCATAATTAGGACTTCTTGACCCATTGTTTCCTTGCCCAGTAAGAATCAGATCCATCATTCTCTAATTTCTTTCCTTTCAATGAATGCTATTTATTCTAAGTATGGCTGTCCAATTTTTTTTGATTAGCATTGGCTTGTAGGGTTGTTTTCCGTCCTTTTACTTTGAATTTGTATTTATTCTATGAGTTTAGGTGTGTTTTCTATAGGCAGCAATAAGCAGCGAATAGATGCTCTGTGACTTTTTATACAAGAGTTTAGTCCATTGACATTGACATGAGTAATTGATCTATAGAGTTGTGTTGATATTTCTGTGTATGTGAGTATGGAATCAAGTTGTTTTTGCAATTGTTTGCTCTTTAGAGGTGAGTTTTCAGTAATTGTTGTAGGACTAGTTTAGTTGTCAAAAAATGCATCCAGCAAATTGATTGTATGAAAAGGTTCTTATCCCTCCCTGAAGTATAAATGAAAACTTTTCAAGGTTGTGGGTTCTAGGATGGAAGCTTTTTTAGTTAGTATCTTGAATATGTCATTCCACTCTCATATTCATTGTGTGGCAACATCAGATGGTCTGTTGTGATTCTTCTGTTGTTTCCCTCGTATTTGAGAGTTTTCTTCCCTCTAGCTGCTGTTGGTAGTCTGTCTTTGTATTTCCTTTCTACCATATTTATTACTATATATCTTGCTGTTGATTTGTTTGTGTCTATTTTGTTTGGTATCTTTTGAACCTCTTGAATCTGTGCAGAAGCCTCTCCAAAGACTAGGGGATTACCCAGTTATTATTTCTTTCATCAATCCTTTTTTCTGATTCCTTTTTCTTGTCTTCTTTTGATAGTCCTATAATTCAAAGAATATTCCTCTTGATATTTTTTATCAAGTATTTTATTGTATCTTTTATTTATTTACTTCTCTTCTTTCCCACTTCATAAATGAGAATGGCTAGCAGAGCTTTTGGTTTGACTAATACAGTACTTGGCAAGCTGAATTATGTTGCTGTGGCTCACCACTGATTCTTTAACTCTTTTAATTTGATTTGTATGGAATCTTTGATCTGCTAAATCGTGTTGTATGGTTAAATTTTTCTTTCAGTGATTGCGTTATTTCCATTGCCATTGAGTGGAGTGTTTTTTGCAACTGTGCTCAGTGAGGCATGAGGTTTTATTTGAACTTGATGATGTACCAGAACTTCTGTCCTTCTCTTACAGATCAGATGACTTCCATTGTTTTGCTATTTTCCAAAGATTTGTGTCTGCTCCAATGTGCATATTAGATTCTCAATTGATCACTTGATCACTAGACATTCGGATAATCATCAATTTGGTTGAGCGGGCACCAGTAAGGTCCCCATTCGTCCCTGTCACGTGATAGTGTAGATCGATGGTGTCTGCTCGTTCTAGGAACATGAAGAGGCAGATTGGGCGATAGTTGGCAATGTCATGGGTGTCTCCCTTCTTCTACAGAAGTACAGTCCTGCTTGTCTTCCACTGGGATGGAACCTTACATTCAGGTAGGTAGTGTGTGAAGAGTCGAGCCAGTGTAATTGATGAGTACTGATGGCATATTCTTCAGGTGATTTTGTCTGACCTTGTCTGGGCCTGGTGCTCTTGGCATCTAAACTGACAAAATGGCGTGTCAGATTTCGGAAGGGAGAACATTGGGAACGACATGTTCATCCTGTGAAATTTATTATGTGGGCAGGTTGATGTGGCTATCGAAGAGATCCGAGTAGAAGTCATGAACAATCTTCTCCATTGCTCTTCTGGAGATGTTATAGACCCATCAGGACGTCGGAGGACAGTCATCTTCGTCTTGTAGTTGGCGAAGGACAGGCAGGCATTGTGAATGCTTTTCCTGGTTTCTGCCACATCTTCCAGCACTGCTACTCTTCTCTCTTTGACATCTTCCTTTATCGCTTCTTTGCACTGTTTTGTGAGCTCGGGCATTCACTTGCAGTTGTCTGAGGCTTGCACCAAGCCACGTTGGAGAATAAGCTCTAGAGTTTTCAAAGACAGGCATCTTTTTGTGGCTATATCTCTCTTGGAGTTCTTCGCACAATCATGGAGGTGCTGAAGCAGTCGACCATATTCCTTGTCAATGTTGTCAAGGACAGCATCTTCCCATGTTTCTGCAATAGTGCCAAAGACTCCCAGTTGGTGGTCATTCTGGGAGCTTTCTTCTTAAACTTTGCATCACTTTCTTCCCGCTCTGTGAAGTAGAATTTTGCACAAAGGATACGGTGGTCTGATCCCGTTTGGAATTTTGGGATATCAGTGACATCAGTCAGACAAAACCGTTGATTGAATATGATGTGGTCAATTTCATTGTAAAACCATCCACTGGGAGACTCCCAAGTCCAACAATCAGATTCAGCCTTCTGGAACTGTGAGTTACCATGCGTGGTCTTGGCTGTCATGAATTCAGACAATCTCTCACCCTGTTCGTTCCATTCTAGGTCATGAGTCCCAATGTGGAGTTCTTCAAATGATCTCCCTGGTCCTGTCTTGGCATTAAAACCATCGACAATGATCTTGTAGAAGGTGTGGTCTTCTTTATAGAACTTCTCTAGCTCCATGTAGAAGTTTTCAATTTCTCTTTTATCATAATTGAATGTAGTTGTGTAGACAACGAAGATAGAAACTTCCATCAGTTAGCCACATCTATTCAAGCGTAATCGTGTGATTCGGGTTGTTAGGCATTCAAATGAGTCAATGCTTATGGCCAACTGTGTGTTGACAAAGGCACCAACACCACTAACACCTCTTTTGTTGCTTGTTCCGAGGATCAGTTTCTCTCCAGTGTCAACAGCATGATGTGATTGATGCCTTCTTGTTTCTGTCAGACCAGTGATATTGTACTTGATCTTTCGTGCATGTACCATCAGGTCCTCAATGAATGCATCCAATGCCAGCGTACGTGCATTGAAAGTACAGACAGTCATTTTTGTCTTTCATCATTTTGGCAACCTAATTAAGCCTTGAGATTTTATCAACCGCTCCTTTCTCATCCTTCTTAACGCTGCTGTATTGGTAGTTCTTTCAGCATAAGGAGAATAAGACCCACTATAATTACTAGTTTTGGCATATTGAATATGCCATGGATAGATTGCCAGGCTTTTTCTACTCTTGGTAGCTTATCAGAATGTACAAGCCCTTGGAATTAGTGTGGTTGAAGAAGTAGAATTGTTGCTACTGTTCATTTCTGGATTTGAGGATGTGACAGTGGGGTAAGAGCTGGTGATACCGGGAGTGATTTGTGGGGGAAGGTCAGAGCCTCTCAATGTACCTAGAGGGCATAAGAGAAGAGTCAACATGGGGTACATAAGCATGAGTCCTGGGTTCCAGGGCCTAGTGGGGTTTCCCTGGTCCACAGGACTGGGGAAAATCTGGTGGTCCAGGAAAAGAAGACAAATCAAGCAGTCAAAGACCAGAAAGAGTTTTAAATAATGAGAGGAAAAATCTTTAATTGCCAATGAGAACAAGATTCTGCTTCAAAAGTCAAAAGAAAATATAAAGAAGGTTTTAGGAGATAGTACACTATGTAGAACACTTTTTTTGAATTCAGCTGACACATGTTTTATCCCAAACACATGTTATGTTTCCCAGAGCTCCACCAGGAGTGATCCCTGAGCTCAGGGTCAGAAACAAGCCCTGGGCATGACTCACAAAGCAAAGCAACAGACAGACAGACAGACAGACACACACACACACACGTGCGCATATACAAAATAACAACAAAAACACATGAGTCTTCTATGCTCAATAGGACCTTATAAATACTTTGTAGAGCATATTTTTGATATGTGGCAAATATTTCACACACAAAGGAGATTGCTGCTCAGAAGTTTTATATGGCAATACTATTTTTGCAGGGCTGGAGTGACAGCACAGCAGGCGGGCATTTGCCTTGCACAGGGCCAGCTTGGCCGACCCAGGTTTGATTCCTCTGCCCCTCTTGGAGAGTGTGACAAGCTACTGAGACTATCTCGCCTGCAGGGCAAAGCCTGGAGAGCTACCCATGATGAATTCAATATGCCAAACACAGTAACAACAAATCTCAGAATGGAGACTTTACTGGACCCGCTTGAGCAAATTGATGAACAACGGGAGGACAATGGACAGTGCTACAGTGCTACAGTGCTAGATGAAACATATATACATGTTTTATCTCATTAAAAATGACAATCTTAAATATTAGACAAAGTATTTGTAACATCCTTTTGATTTTATTATTAATTGCCATCAAGGTGTGTCCTGATGAGCTTTCAATTAGCCTTTTCACTGATGCTCATCCTCTGGGACATTCTCAGGAGTCACAGGTGAATATCATGGAAATGGGGCCTGCAGTATGAGTATAAGAGTGCGAAGGGAAGGACCTGGAGACATATGGAGGAAATAAAATCAGAAAAGGGTGAGATCAAAAAGAAAAGTTTTATAATTGTTGCCGTAGACCACCAAATACTTGGAATATTTAATGCAGGAGCATGATTGTAATATATGTGATGTTTGACTTTAACTTCTGGTTCATAATTTTCTTACTAAGCATTATGTTACCATTGCTACTCCCTCCACTTTATATATGAATCCTGGTATTAATAACAAAATCAAACAGTTTAAATGTTCTGTGGTTGGTCAATATTGTTAACATTTTTACATATTATACAAAAGTGAAATTGGGAGAACTGAGATAGCATTATGAAAAGGCTATAGAATTACGCTGTTACATCTACAAGAAAATAATAATGTGCTTTTGCTGGACCTTATGCAGTAAGAATAAAATAATTTTCTTAATTAATTGCTGAAGTTATTATATGTTTATTATAATAAACATATAATAAACATACATTGTTAAATTCTAGAATTCACACACAAGACTATTATTTCTCTGCTCAGACCAAGCTAGTCTTAAATTGAAACATCATAGAAATAACTAGTCTAGAATTTTGAAGAATTTTGTAGTGATAGAAATCTTCTAAATACCCACAATAATTTGGTATTAATGTTCACTGTCAAAAAACTTTAATATTCTGTCTTTACTTCTTTTTAGGTAAATATTCATCTAATCTTTTGTGATTAAATGTTGTTACTCAATTTTATCATTCAGATAGTTTCTTGAATTTTATTTCAATTCAGAAGATCCTGTTAAGGGAAACTCTCCTTCTACCTATCCAGTCTGCATATAATAGGTGCCACAAAGATTTCCAGTGTGCTGACAATTTTCTGGAAAAATTTCTGAATGTCTTGTGAAAAACCAGATTCTATATGTATTTTTCAACTATGAAAATAGAGTAACAAATACCTTGACTATGATTCCAACACATGTTCTTTTAGAATATAATTTTATCTCTCCTCTCTCTCTCTCCCTCTCTCTCTCCCTCTCTCTCTCTCTCTCTCTCTCTCTCTCTCTCTCTCTCTCTCTCTCTTTCTCTCTCTCCCTTTCTCTGTCTCTGATAAATCCAGTGGTTCTTAGGGCTTGCTTCCAGCTCTTTGTTCAGGGATCACTCATAGAGGTTCTCAGAAAGTCATTTAGAGAGCTGGTAATCAAAATTGGTAATTCATGTGCAAGACACACATCTTTCTTCTATACAATCTGTCCAGTTCTATTCTTTCTATTTTTTTGAAATATGGTAAATAATTTTCAATTTTGTGTCTCTTTCTTTAATACAATCTGTTATTTCCACTCATCCCAGTCCCTGGCTGATCTCTGAACCCTTTCAATGCCCATTTATATAGTCTTTTAGGTTTTTAAAATTATTTCAAAATAGAGTTAACCTGTCATTCCATTCCATGTTGATGTTTCGTGCAGGGCCCATGTCATTATAAAAATTGTTTAAAATATTCCTTAGCAGGTGCAACATACAACTATAATAGTGGGATTAAATTATGTAAAATCTTGATTCTAAAAAGAGTGAGAGTTAAGGTTGTTTTTAGTAACATTGCATATTGCCAGGGTTTAAAACCATTGGTGTTTGAATTGGTACACTTTCAGAGACATTAAATATTAAAAATCACTGTTTTACAGCATGTGTTTAAGTTGTTCATTCTAAGACTTTTGTTTAAATCTGTGCTGGTCTACAGATGTTAAAAGAGAAAATTGAATGTTTTTTCCTCTATAATTGTTCATATTAAATCAATTTTCCTGGATGTTTATCTACTCATTTCTACTTATATGCCCTTATTTGTTTTGATAACTCTACTACAGAAAAAAAATTCTTGAAGGGATGGAGGAATAAGTACCTTAGTAGACTTAACTTTCTTATTTTTAACTCCTGGGTTTATTTCTACTTAAAACATATAAATTACAAATGGCATTTCATTTTTCTGTATGTCACAAGTTCTACATACTTTGTGTTGGCAATGACTATACTTTTCTTTTTTTATTTATTTACTCGCTGGCTTTTTCTTTTTCAATTCACTTAGAAATGAAATTTGGAACTCCTTGTAAAGTCTTCATATTTTGGTAAAAATAATATAAACTATGTAGTAATTGATATTTTTATGATTGACCAGAAGAGTGAATAGGTAAAAAGAGTTGTTCAATTTTGATGATGATCTGTAAAAGATATATCTGTGACACCAGTGTAGGCTGAGGCAGTTTATCAATTACATTTATTTGCTCTTACAACTTATCTTAACTCCTTTCTGCAAAAAGCCTTTCTAATTTAGTTTAATTTTCATTAATTTAGTTGTTTTTATGATCCTCAAGCAAAGGCAATTGATACTTTTCTATTCTACTACTTTCAATTTTTATATTGAAATTTATGTCATGATGTTTGCAAAAGTAGAGGACTATAATATTTATTTTTCTGAGGTCAAACTGACCACTCTAAGTTGGATAAATGTTTTTATTACCAATGGATAGCTGGACAAATTACTTAATGTCTTTATATTTTTAAGATCCCTCTAGGTAAAAGGGAATATAATAGGGGTCAGTGCTATTGTGCTGCTGGTAGGCCATTTTCCTTGCACTTGCTGATCCAGGTTTGTTCACTGGCACCACATGCAGTCCTCCAAGCATTGTTATGAATGATCCATGAGTACAGAGTCAGGAGTAATTCTGGAACACCACTGTGTGTGGCCTAAAGGATCAAAAAATTTGTGCAGATAATATCTGTCCCATTCAGTTATTGGAAGTATTGAAAATTGCAATATTTATGAAACATAATAATTAAGCAATAAATTTATCTCATGATGTTCTATACTAATACTCTCTTCTAAATAGTGATATCTTTCAGAATATAACTTTGTTGTTGTTTGTTTCAGGCCACCCAACAATGCTTAAGGGTTATTCCTTGCACTACTCTCAGGAACTACTTGTGGCAGTACTCAGGGAACCAAATGAGTTGCTGATAAACGAATTCAAGTATACTATATTCAAGGCCGGTGTTCCACCAGCTGTGTTATTTTATAACATTTTAAGACACAAAATATATATATAATATGCAATAAAATATTTCCAAATATGTGCATTTTTGTCATATTTATATGATAAATTCCCTCTTAATTTAGTAACTGGTTAGGGAAATGAGATCCATTTATTACTGGTGATGATGATGATGAATGGAGACGTTACTGGCACCCGCTCGAATAAATCGATGAATAACGGGGATTAAGTGATTAAGTGATAAGTTATAATTTAGTAACATTTCTTTTCCATTCTTTTTAAAAATTTTATTTTAGTTTATAGTACTACTTGTAATGGTTACACATAGGTATAATTCTAACATCACAGCCATCCTAAATGTACCCTCTCCCAGGGATCCCAAAACCCATCCTTCTCATGCCTTCATGCTTTCCCTCAAAGTCATTTTTTGCTATGTTGGTGGGCATCTTTAAGTCATACATATAGGAGATATTAATTCTGTTTCTGTCCCTTCTGACCAAACTCACTCATTATGAATCCTCTAGCTCTACATGTTTTGTTGCAAATTCCATAATTATATTCTTTCTTAAAGCTGCACAATAATTCATTATATGTTGAAATAGTGTGTGCTGAAATATTGAAACATTGTGTGTTTGTGTATGTGTGTGTGTATATATATATATATATATATATACACACACATATATATATCACAATATTCCTTCATTCATCTGTGTCTGTAGTTGGATATTGATTTGTTTTTATATTTGGCTATTTTACTAAGCATAGCAAGGGACATAGGTCTGCACATATTCTTGAAAATGAAGTTTGTGTGTATGTGTGTGTTTTGGGTACATAGTTGTCAATAAGCAGTAGTGCTGAGTGAAATAGGAGTTCTATTCCCCTCTCCTTATTTATTTATTTATTTTTACAAAACTTCCATATTGCTTTATCTAGATGTCAAGCCAGGAGACATTCCCACCAATAGTGAATAATTTTCCTTTCTTACTGCAGTACCGCCAATACTGCCTATTTACTATTTTTTTTTGATATGTGCCATTCCCACAAGGGTAAGATGACATTTTGCTGCTATTTTAATTTGAATTTTCCTAATTATGAATGAAAATATAGTATTTTCCCTTCCATTGTACTTTGAAACTTAAAAATTAAAGCAGTGTTACTACTTTTGTTATGTATTTTTTAAAAAAAATTGGTCCCACTTAATTCTTTTAGTTATAATTCTGTTTCCCTATTTTAACTATGTCTGCATTATTTGACTAAGCTCTTGACTCATGAATGCTGCCTTTCAATGATTTATACCAGAACAAAATAACATGTCATTTACTTTCAGTAAATGTTCACTAGAACTGTTTTGAAAGCTTTGTCCCCCTGGGTTATTCATTGAAACTCTGACAATCAACCCTCCATGTTCCATTCTTTCATCATTGAATTTACTTACTGAGAATGGTCCAAATAGTGAAGTAGAGAACTCTGAAGGATAATGTACCAGATTAGATTCTCAGAGATTTGGGATTAGTTCTTATCTCTGTGTTACTTACTTTTATAAAAAAAAAAAGCAAAAGGATTTAGTTTCTCTTGACCCTAATAGATCCAGATACTAAAGGTGGAGACATAGCTAAGTGAATCATTTTTCTTTGTGAACACAGAAAAAAATACAGTATGGGCATTGTTATGTTTCTGTTAATAAAAATTATTGAATGCCTATAGAATATAAACTGTTCAACCTAAAATGTGTTTTTAAAATACTAGATCTCAGCTGGATTTCTGTTGTAATTGTTTTTTAAAGTATGGATGGAAGCAAAAACAAATGCAGTCCTTATTAAAACATTTATTTATAAAATCATTTAGATATTTTAATGATCAAAGTCTTTCCTTATAATCATTCATTTATTCATTCAATTGCTTATTCAATAAACTATAAATAAAAATTATTTGTTTTACATAGGGATAGATAAAATAACAAAGCACAGTTTCTCAATTCAAATGTTCTCATAGTATTATGAGTTTATATACATCATGCAGTGCAGAGAAGATAAAGAAAAGGCCCTAGATATCTCTTATGAGTTATTTCCATGAATTATACCATGTACTTCTTTATATCTCAATCCTCATAGACGCTCCTAAAACAAGGCTATAGGAACTTCTGAAATAATATTTTTATTTTCAAACTAAAATTATTTCATCCCTGCATATATTCAAGAAACTACTGTGGACACACACAGGAATCTCGGACCTGAGCAACTTGTGGCAGATATGGCCTGGGACTTTGCAGTAGGCCTTGTCTGCTGGGCGGCTCCAGATGTGGTCAGGTGCCATCCCCCTTCCTGCCTTCTAAGAGTTTCAGTGGTTGCCATTTTCTAGAAGCCAGAAAGAAGCACCTGCTCCCAAGTGGCAACAATCCAGAGACACACACAGGAATCTTGGACCTGAGCAACTGGTAGCAGAGACGGTCCAGGACTTTGCAGTAGGCCTTCTCTACTGGGCTGTTCCAGATGGGGGTAGGTGCTGTCCCTTCATCTGCCCTTTAAGTGCTCCACTGGTCGCCATTTTCTAGAAGTCAGCAAGAAGCACCAGGTACAAGTCACAGTGATGATAAATCCCAAGTCTTGCGGGACAGGGGAGGAGTAGGCCCTCCTTCTCTCCTCCCCAATGGGATGCTGAGATGACGCCACATCTGCCCACCATCTACTTAAGCTCCCATGTGGCCACGATCCAGAGACACGAACAGGAATCTCGACCTGAGTAACTTTCAGCAGCGATTTCTTCAGACCCTAATGATTAAAACTTTAGAATTCTTAGAGTGCGTGCAACCGCTCTTTATTTTTATTTTTTTTGGAGGGGGGGTGGTCACAACCTGCTATGCACAGGGATTACTCCTGGCTCATGCACTCAGAAATTACTCCTGGCAGTGCTCAGGGGACCATATGGGATGCTGGAAATTGAACTCCGGTCAACTCCGTGCAAGGCAAATGCTCTGCTCACTGTGTTATCGCTCCAGCCCCACACAACTGCTCTTGCAGCCTCACGACATCATATTATATCCATAACAAGCAATACAAAACACACTGTCTAGCAATTGTATTTTTGGCAGGTATGAGGGGTGGTAGAACTGGTCTCAAAATATCGAAGGTAACTAGAGAAAGAATATTTTGCAAATTGTCTGCAACACAGACAGGGAGAGGTGTGAAATGGGAGGGGGAGATACTGGGGATTTTGGTGGTGAAAAATGTCCACTGGTGAAGGGATTGGTGTTTGATAACTATATGATCGAAGTTCAAACATAAACTATCTGTTACTGTATCTCACAGTGAATTAATAAAAAATTTAAAAAGGAGAAAAAAACTACTGAGTTTGAATTTTCTTCCAGATAATTTTGATCAAAAGTTCACCAATTTCTTAAATGTGTTACTGTACTTTCCTACAAAAATGAAAACTTAAATGACTAACACTTCTTCCAAAAATGCTTCAAACGTCTGAAAAAAAGATGTGTAGGTTTTCTAACTTTATTAAATTTAGGTTATTTCTCTAATTTGCTTAGGAAGTAATATAAACCATTCTTAAAAATGGTTATGTTGAGCTTCTCACTCTTCCATAACCCCCAGGTCAGTTTTGGCGCCGTTTCTCGGACCCGGGACTTGGATTGCAACGTGCAAGCCCCGGAGACATCGGCTGGAGCCGGGAGACAAAGCTGATCTGCGCCTATCTGCCTCTCCCTTTCCGCCACCCAAGCCGAGCTGCTCTCTCTTCCATAACTCCCAGGTCAGTTTTGGCACCGTTTCTCAGACCTGGGACTTGGATTGCAACGTGCAAGCCCCAGAGGCATCCACTGGATGCCTGTAGACAAAGCTGATCTGAGCCTGTCTGCCTTTCCGCCGCCCAAGCCAAGCTGGTCTCTTCTCCACACCCATTCTTTACTCCCTGGGCACTCACACAGATATCAGTGGGGGTGTGGCCACTGTAGAAGTGGGCATGGCTTTTGAAAGTGGGCGTGGTCTAATTTTCGGCCGCAGGTAGTTTACTCAAATCAAGAAATCTCACCCCTTCACCTACACAATAACATGAAGAAACAACTCAAATCCCCGCCACAGGGAGACCACGAGGAAATAACTCCAGAAACCTCACTAGGTACTAGCCACCTTAGGGACCTCTCTGACAAGGAATTCAGATATGAAGTCATTAAGATGTTCAATCAACTCGATGAAACAGTCAGACAGATATCCGCTAAATTGAAAGAAGACATGAAAGAAACAATCGACAAAATACAGCAAGAAATGAAAGCAGAAATTGGAAAGCTTCGCACAGAAATGGCATGCATCACAGATTCCATAGATGAAGTCAAAAACTCACTCTCTTCCCTCAAAAGAAGAATGACCACAGCTGAGGAAAGAGTCAGTGACCTGGAAGATCAGCTGCACCAAGCCAACAGGCAACAACAAACAGTGGCAAACGACCTCAAAATAGCCCTACAGAGAATCAGAGTCCTACGAGATGATTTGAAAAGAAACAACATTAGAATCATTGAACTACCAGAAGCCCAGGGAAACAATCCCAATGAAAAAAACATGCTTAAACAAATCATAGCCGAGAAATTCCCAGAGCTCCACAATACAGCCATTCAGATTCAAGAAGCCCGAAGGGTGCCAGCTAAAAGAGACGCGAACAGAAACACTGCAAGACATATTATACTTAGAATGACTGATGCTGCCGATAGAGACACAATACTGCAAGCAGCAAGGGCAAAAAAGGAAATCACATACAAAGGAATACCCCATAGATTCACAGCAGACCTATCAGAGGAAACCATACAAGCCCGAAGGCAGTGGCCAGATATAGTAAAAAAACTCACTGAAATGAATGCTTCACCAAGAATACTCTATCCGGCTAAACTCTCACTCAAAATCAAAGGAACGCTACACTATTTTCTAGACAAACAGCAGCTCAGGAACTTCACAGACTCAAAACCAAACCTAAAACACGGCCTAAAGGGGCTACTATAAGACAAGACAAACCCTACAACCACAACACACCCGCACAGAAACATGACACAAAACCCCATAACAATACTCTCTCTCAATGTCAACGGTCTCAATTCACCATTGAAGAGACACAGAGTGGCAAAATGGATACAGAGACAGAACCCAACATTCTGCTGCCTACAAGAAACTCATCTCAACAACCAGAGCAAACACAGACTCAAAGTCAAAGGATGGAAAACAATCCTGTAAGCACACAGCTCCTTCAAAAAAGCTGGGGTGGCCATACTAGTATCCAACAACATTAATTTCACGTTGAAAAAGATTAGAAGGGACAGTGAAGGCTATTTTCTCTTCATCAAGGGATATGTACAACAGGAAGAAATCACACTCTTAAATGTATATGCACGTAATGAGGGAACAGCTAAATATTATAACAACTGCTAACAAATCTTAAGGAGGACATCGCTACCAATACAATAGTACTTGGAGACTTCAACATCGCCTTATCACCTCTGGATAGATCAACAAGAACAAAACCCAGCAAGGAATTATTGGCTTTGAAAGAAGTAATAGAAGAGAAAGGGCTTATAAACCTATACAGGGCTTTACACCCCAAAAAGAAAAAATACACATTCTTCTCCTTTGCTCACGGAACATTTTCCAAAATAGACCATGTGCTAGGACACAAAACAAACCTCAACAGAATCAGGAAGATAGAAATAGTATCAGCCATCTTTTCAGACCACGATGCACTGAGGATAGAAGTGAATCACACACAGACATGGAGAACCAAATCAAACACCTGAAAATTAAACAACTCGATGCTGAACAATTAGTGGGTCAGGAACGAAGTCAAGTACGAAATCAAAAGATACCTAGAAACAAATGAGAATGAAGACACAAACTACCAGAACTTATGGGATGCAGCAAAAGCTGTACTAAGGGGAAAATATATAGCTCTTCAAGCATATCTTAGATCTGTAGAAACGATGCATATAAACAACTTTACCTCACAGCTCAAGACCTTAGAAAAGGATCAGGAGAAAGAGCCTAAACCAGGCAGAAGGAAAGAGATCATAAAACTCAGAGAAGAAATCAAAGACATGGAAAACAAAGAAACAATCCGAAAGATCAATGAAACCAAGAGCTAGTTCTTCGAGAAAATAAATAAGATAGATAAACCACTAGCAATACTCACAAAGAAACAGAGAGAGAGACCTAATAAATTGAATCAGAAACAAGAATGGGGATATCACAACAGAAACTAAAGAAATTCAAGAGATCATCAGAGACTACTTTGAAAGTCTGTATGCCACGAAACACGAGAACCTAGAAGAAATGGATTTCCTGGATTGCTATCATCTCCCAAAGCTGAATCAAGAAGATATAGAGTACCTGAATAGACCTATTCACATCAAGGAAATTGAAACTGTAATCAAAAGTCTTCTCAAAAACAAAAGCCCAGGCCCAGATGGATTTACTAGCGAATTTTTCCAAACATTTAAAGAGGACCTATTGCCAATTCTTCTCAAGCTTTTCCAGGAAATTGTAAAAACAGAAACTCTCCCTGACAGTTTCTATGAAGCTCATATCTCTCTAATACCAAAAGAAAAACAAAGACACTATAAGAAAAGAAAACTACAGGCGGATATCCCTGATGAACACGGATGTGAAGATTCTCAAAAAAATACTAGCCAAGGGGGCTGGAGTGATAGCACAGTGGGTAGGGCGTTTGCCTTGCACGCAGCCAACATGGCCGACATAGGTTCGATTCCCAGCATCCCATATGGTTCCCCGAGCACCACCATGAGAGATTCCTGAGTGCATCAGCCAGGAGTAACCCCTGAGCATCGCCGGGTGTGACCCAAAAAGCAAAAAATAAAAATACTAGCCAATAGAATTCAACAACTCATCAAAAAGATCATACATCATGACCAAGTGGGATTCATCCCAGGGATGCAAGGATGGTTCAACATTTGGAAATCAATCAACATAATCCATCATATCAACAAAAGAAAAGATAAAAATTATATGATCATATCAATAGATGCAGAGAAAGCATTTGACAAGATCCAGCACCCATTCATGATGAAAACCCTTGCCAAAATGGGGATAGAGGGGACTTCCCTCAATATAGTTAAAGCCATCTACCACAAACTTACAGCAAACATCATCCTCAATGGGGAAAAATTGAGAGCCTTCCCCCTAAGGTCAGGGACGAGACAAGGATGCCCACTCTCTCCACTACTGTTCAATATAGTACTGGAAGTATTTGCAATAGCGATTAGGCAAGAAAAAGATATTAAGGGCATCCAGATAGGGAAAGAAGAAATTAAGCTCTCACTATTTGCAGATGATATGATGCTATATGTAGAGAACCCTAAAACCTCTACCAAGTAACTCCTAGAAACAATAGGCTTGTATAGTAAAGTGGCAGGCTATAAAATCAATACCCAAAAATCCATGGCTTTCCTATACATAAATAGTGAAAGAAAAGAAAGTGAGAAGAAGAAAACAATCCCATTCACAATTGTGCCCCAGAAAATCGAGTACCTGGGAATCAGCTTAACTAAGGAAAGAAATGACCTGTACAAAGAAAACTACAAAACGCTACTTCAGGGAATAAAAGAGGACGCAAGGAAATGGAAAAATATATGCTGTTCATGGATGGGGAGAATCAACATTGTCAAAATGGCAACACTTCCCAAAGCACTGTACAAATTCAATGCAATCCCTATAAGGATACCCATGACATTCTTCAAAGAAATGGAGCAAACACTCCTGAAATTTATATGGAACAATAAGCCCCCACGAATAGCTAAAGCAATTCTTGGGAAAAAGAAAATGGGAGGAATCAAACTACCTAACTTCAAGTTCTACTACCAAGCAGTAATAATTAAAACAGCATGGTACTGGAACAAAGGCAGAGCTGCAGACCAATGGAACAGAGTTGAATATACTTACATCTCCTCCCAAACATATAATCATCTAATCTTCGATAAGGGGGCAAGAAAAGTGAAATGGAGCAGGGAAAGCCTCTTTAATAAATTGTGCTGGCAAAACTGGACAGCTACATGGAAAAAGTGGGATCAGATCTCTGCCTAACGCCATGCACAAAAGTAAGATCGAAATGTATTTATGACCTCAACATCAGACCGGAATCAATAATGTTTATTGAAGACAAAGTTGGCAAAACTCTCCATTATATTGAAGCTAATGATATCTTCAATGATGTCATGCCACTGGCCGAGCAAGTGAAAACAGAGATAGACAAATGGGACTATCTTAAACTAAGAAGTTTCTGCACCTCAAAAGAAACAGTTACCAAAATAAAAAGACATCCTACAGAATAGGAAAGGATATTCACCAAACACATCTGACAAGGGGTTGATATCAAGGGTATACAAGTTACTGGTTAAAGTCCGCAAGAAGAAATCACCCAACGCCATCAAAGAAATGGGGCGAGGAAATGAACAGAAACTTTCGCAAAGAAGAAATCCGAATGGCAAAAAGGCACATGAGAAAATGCTCTACATCACTAATCATCAGAGAGATGCAGATCAAAACAACAGTGAGATATCATTTCACACCACAGAGACTGGCCCACATCCACAAGAAAAAAAGCAACAGGTGCTGGCGCGGATGTGGCGAGAAAGGGACCCTCCTTCACTGCTGGTGGGAATGCAGGCTGGTCCAATCCTTTTGGAAAACAGTATGGATGATTCGCAAAAAATTAGAATTTGATCTTCCATTTGACCCAACTATAGCACTCCTGGGAATATATCCCAGAGAGGCAAAAAGGTATAGTCGAAGTGACATCTGCAATTGTTTGTTCATTGCAGCACTCTTTACAATAGCCAGAATCTGGAATAAACCTGAGTGCCCGAGAACAGTTTACTGGATAAAGAAACTTTGGTACATTTACACAATGGAGTACTATGTAGCTGTTAGAAAAGATGAAGTTATGAAATTTACATACAAGTGATACTACATGGAAAGTATCATGTTAAGTGAAATGAGTCAGAAAGAGTGGGATAGGCACAGAGAGATTGCATTCATCTGGGGAACATAAAGCAACAAAACGGGAGACTAACACCCAGGAGTGGCTGAGATTAGTACCAGGAATTTTGCTCCATTACTTGAAGGCCAGCCACACGTGCTAGGTGAAAAGGAAGCTCAGATAGAGAAGATAGCACCAAATAAAGGGTGTTGTGAGGACCCTCCCAGGATGGGAGAAGCATGCTAAAAGTAGTCTATAGACCAAACATGATTGCCACTCAATGCCTCTCTTGCAAAACACAGTACCCAAAAGAAGAGAGAGAGAACAAGGGGGAATGCCCTGCCACAGAGGCAGGGTGGGACGGGGGGGATGGGGGGTGGAAGGGATGCTGGGACCCTTGATGGTGGAGGATGGGCACTGGTGGAGGGATGGGTACTTGATCATTGTATAATTGAAACCCAAGCACAAAAATTTATAAGTCTATAACTGTACCTCATGGTGTTTCACTAATAAAAAAAAAAGAGAGAAACAAAAAAATGGTTATGTTATTGTAGCAACAAATGAATGCTTAAAATCCTGATTCAAATTAGCCAATAGCACAGCGGGTAGGGCATTCGCCTTACAAGCGGCCAACATGGCTGACCTGAGTTCGATTCCTCCGCCCCTCTCTGAGAGCCCGGCAAGCTACCAAGAGTATATGATATGCCAGACACAGTAACAACAAAGTCTCCAATGGAGACGTTACTGGGTCCGCTCGAGCAAATCGACGATCACCGGGAGGGCCTTCACCTTTACCTTTAAAATTATAAAATCTAAAAATATTTCACTATATTATATAATAGACAATTAGCAGTGTCATCATTTTACTTTTTTATTATCATTTTATATTTAACTTTTAAGAAGTTAGATGCAAATTCCTTATGTCAAATATTGTCTTTGGGTTGCAAAAATTTTAGTTTTAATCCAATTGTCCAGACTAAATTTCCAAATCCTCCAGGACAAATAAACATGTAATTCCTATCTTTTGAGAGATTTTTCATCGTCCCATTAGGGAAATAAAGTCCTGTAAAATTGCTTGCTTTCTTTTTAAGCACTCTTCAAAATCCTCATTATTTCATTCATTGTAGTAAATGAAAATTTACCAAACAATGTGGCAAAGACAAATCTTTTAGTATCAAAGCAATGTCTCTAGGGCTCCTCATAAAGTGAGAACAAAGTGCCTCATAGCCCTATTTGAAGCTGGTTAATAAGACACAAATGTAATAGGCTTCACTGCATTTAGCTTCAGAGAAAGCGCCAAATATCTTCAAATGTGAACCCTCGGATTATTTCCTCTGCAATTTGTTTAGGCAGTCAATGCACCACAGCTCATTCCTAGCCTACAAATTGCTTTTGTTAGTGGGAAACAACATACAATAAAGTCAGACTTCCTGGAGCTTTATTGACTCGTAATCAAGTAGACATTCAACTACTTTTGTATTTTTTAATGACTCGATATTCAAAATGTTTTTAAAATAAGAGCCATTTTTTGTACTGTTGGCATTATTTTTAAGATAATTTAATTTTTTGATTAAAAAAGTTTACCACTTTTTTCAGTTCCATACTTTTCCATGAATTTTAGCAATACTAAAAAAGAAGCACTTATTTCTGTAAATGTAAATAAAAGTTTTTAGTGTCTGTAAATTTATGATAAAATATATCACAGTTTTATCACGTTGATAGTAAAAAATACAAATTATTTAATGTTAATATCTATTTCAAATGTTTCTATTATACTATTCTTTGTTTATGCATTATGATTTACATTATAAGAATTATACACTCAGCTAAACCTAACATGTACACACAACTTATTATTAATTCCTCTTGCATTTTTGGTTTATGCAATTCTTTTGTAATTAAACATACTTTAAAAAATAAGCATTCACCTTATATTTTGATTTATATTTTATTATGACTTAGGTAACATCATTACAATAATGTTTATATTATTTCTGTACAAACTTATTACATCCCAGAGAGTAACAATTCAGATTTATTAAATGGAACATAAAATAATAAAGTTCAAAATTATTACTATAAGTATGTAATAAATATCTTTAAACTAAATTTTAACTTATACAAAATTAAATACATTTAAATAAAATATCAATAAGAATATTTATTTTAAATTTATATTGGCATTATTTATAGTTATTTAAGTTTATAAGTGAAAATATTAAGAAAAGAATGATATAAATGAACATATAAGAAGACAAACAAGCCCATGGACTGCCTAAGCTTTAGAACAACCAAGGCAGTCCTAAGATATCACACAGGCTGGTGATTGATTCAATATACCGTCGCAAAAATTTGAACTCTGACCTTTCTCTAATGCTACACACAAAAATAAAATGAAACCATTTTGGTAAAATAAAACCATTAAATACCTTGATATCAGACCTGGATCCATAAGGTGCAAGAGAAAAAAGATAGGCAGAAATCTCTATGACACTGAAGCTAAAGTCATCTTCAAGGATGAAACACCACTGACCAAGCAAGTGGAAGAAAATATAAACAAACAAGAGTACAATAACTTAAGGTGCCTTTGCATCATAAGGAAACTGTGACCAGGTTACAAAGACAGTCCAGGAAATGGGAAAAGTCACATGAAAAAAAAAAAGTTTTACAACATTAATCATCAGGAAAATACAAAACAGAGCAGCAATGAGAAAATCAAGCATCCTGGAGTTAGCTTAACTAAGGAGATAAAGTACCTGTACAAAGAAAACTTTGTCACTTCAAGAAATAAAAGGGGACACAAAGAAATGGAGACATATCCTCTGCTTGTGGACTGGGAGAATTAATATTGTCAAAATGGCAATATTCCCCAAAGCATAATACAAATTCAATGTAGTTCCAATAATTATACCTATAACAGTTTTTAAAGAAATGGCTCAAACACTACTGAAGTTCATATGGATCAATAAACTCACACAGATAGCCAATTCCTGGGAAAAAGAAGATGGGAGGATTGAACTTCCCCAACTTCAAACTGTGCTACAAAGTAGTAGTAATTAAAACAGCATGGTATTGGAATAAAGATCGATGCGTATACCAATGAAATAGAGTAGTATATCCTGACACAGACCCTCAAATATATGATTAGTTAATCTTTTACAAAGGAGCAAGAAATAAGAAGTGGAACAGGAAAGCTTCTTCAATGAGTGGCACTGCGAAAACTGGGCAGCTACTTGCAAAATAAGTAGATTCAAACAACTTTATGATGCCAGACACAAAAGTCATATAAAAATGGATTAAAGACCCACACATCAGACCTGAATTTGTAAAGTACATGGAGTGAAATGAAGTCAGAATACTCTATGACACTGAAGTTAAAGACATCTTCAAAGATTAAATACCACTGACCAAGCTAGTGGAAGCAAATATAAATAAATGGAATTACATTTTTATTTTATTTATTTATTTATTTATTTATTTTAAGGGCTGGAGTGTTAGCATAGCGGGTAGGGCGTTTGCCTTGCAAGTGGTCGACCCGGATTCGATTCCTCTGCCGCTCTCCAAGAGGCTGGCAAGTTACCGAGAGTATCTCGCCTGCATGGCAAAGCATGGCAAGCTACTGGTGACATGATCAGTATGCCAAAATCAGTAACAACAAGTCTCACAATCTGTTGTGAGACATTACTGGTACCCGCTCAAGCAACTTGATGAACAATGGGAGAACAGTTCTACAGTACTACAGTGTATTTTTTAAAAATTCTTTATTAGTGAATCACAGTGACGTACAGTTACAGGCTTACAAACTTTCATGCTTGTGTTTCAGTCATACAATGCTCTAGTACCCATCCCTCCACCAGTGCCAATTCTCTACTAAAGATGATCCTAGTATCCCTCCGAGTCCCCACTTCATCACCCTCACCCCACCCTGCTTCTGTAGCAGGGCATTCCCTTTTTTTCTCTCTCCTTTTGAGTGTTGTGGTTTACAATAGAGGTATTGAGTGGCCATCGTGTTCTATCTATGGTCTATTTTGAACATGCATCTCCCATCCCAAACGGGTCCTCAAGCCACACTTCACTTGATGTCCCCTTCTCTATCTAAGCTGCCTTTTCCTCCAGCATGTGAGGCCAGCTTCCAAGCCGCGGAGCAAACCTCCTGGTACTTATTCTACTATTCTTGGGTGCTAGTCTTCCTAAATGGGACTATATTAAACTAAGAAATTTCTACAACTCAAAAGAAATTGTGACCAAGATACAAAGATCTCCCATGGAACGGGAAAAATATTGACCCAACACCCGTCTGATATGGAACTAATATAAAAATACATAAATCCCTAGTAGAACTTTACAAGAGATAAACTTCCAAGCTCATAAAAAATGGGAGAATAAATGAACAGAAATTTCCTCAAAGAAGAAATACAATTGGTCAAAAGCCACATGCAAAAATGCTGTACATCACTGATCATCAGGAGGATACAAATCAAAACAATGAGATATCATCTCACACTACAGAGACTGGCACATATTAAAAAAAACAAGAACAAAAAGTGCCGGCATGGAGGTGGGGAGAAAGTGATGCTCATTTATTGTTGGTGGGAATACTGACCATTCCAGCATTTTTGGAAAACAAAATGGGCATTCCTCAATAAAACTAGAAATTGAACCTCCGTATGACCCAGCAATACCACTCTGGGAATACACCTGGGAGCACTCAAACACACAGAAAAGCACCATATACATTTCTGTGTAAATTGCAGTGCTATTCACAATCGCCAGAAACTGGAAACATCTTGAGCACCAATAAACAGATAACTGGATAAAGAAACTATGGTACATCTACAGAATGGAATACTAAGTAGCCACCAGGGAAAATAAAGTCATGAAATTTGCTTATTAATGGGTGGACATGGAGAGCTTCATGATAAGTAAAGGTAAAGGTAAAGGCCCTCCCGTTGATCGTCGATTTGCTCGAGCGGGCCCAGTAACGTCTCCATTGGAGACTTTGTTGTTACTGTGTCTGGCATATCGAATACTCTCGGTAGCTTGCCGGGCTCTCCGAGAGGGGCGGAGGAATCGAACTCCGGTCGGCCATGTTGGCCGCGTGTAAGGTGAACGCCCTACCGCTGTGCTATCGCTCCAGCCCCATGATAAGTAAAAATAGTTAAAAGGAGAGAGACAGAATGATTGCTCTCATTTGTGGGATATTTAAAAAAGCATAATATGAGAGTGATACCCATGGACAATAAGAACCAGACCAGGACAACTGATCCATAGAAGAAAGCTTACCACAAGTAGAAGGGCTGGGGGAGGGTACTTGAACAGAGGAGGGAAAACAAATACAATGATGGTTTGAAATGATCACTCTGGGTAAGAACTGAGTGCTGAAAGTAGGTAAAGGGATAACCTTTCAGTACATGTATTGAAAACCATAATTCCCAGAAGTAAAGAAAGAGTGTGTGAGAGAAAGAAAAATAAATAAAGTACCTGTCATAGAGGAAGAATGGGCTAAGGGGTGAGAACAAGTGTGGAGAGTAGTGATGGGAAACTGGAGAAACTGATGGTGGGAAATGCACACTGGTGAAGGGATGGATGGGTATTGGAAGACTGTATGACTAAAACCCCATCATAAACAACCTTGTAACTGTATCTCATGGTGATTCAATTAAATAATAATAATAATAAAATAGGGAGATTTATTTTTGAGACTCAGAGACTGGCACACATTAAATGAATAAAAGCCACTGATGCTGGCATAGATGTAGGGACAAAGGAACTCGTATTCACTGTTAGTGGGAAAGTTTACTGGTTCAGACTTTCTGGAAAACAATATGGGTATTCCTAAGAAAATTCTAGAAATTGAGCCTTTGTTTGACCCAGTAACTCTGCTTCTTGAAATACACCACAAAGGTCCTAAAAAAAATGAAAAAAAATACATTTGCATCCCTATATTTCTTGAGGCATTGTCCACAAGACCCAAAATCGAGAAATGACCCAAGTGTCCAAAAATAGATAACAGAATTAAGGAACTTAGGTACATACACACGGAGGAATATTACTAGGGCCTAAGGAAAAATAGTCAAAAATTTGCTGTTACATAAAAGGATGTGGAGAGAGTGATGGAGAATGAAGTTAGAGGGGGAGAGAAGGGCCCAATGATATCTCTCAGATGTGCGATTTGAAGGAACATAATGGTGGATTAACAAATATCCAAGACAGTGAAAACAAAGGACATGAGAACTAGTTTTCAGTAGGAAACACACCACCGGAGGATGTTGAGGGGTAGAACAGGGAGGAGACAACATCTATGGAGGAGGGTAGCATTCAACAGGGAGAAATAGGTGGTTCTGAAAGGAGGTAAGGTGGTATGTATTAAAGTATCAGCAACAGTACAGGAAGGAAGGGAAGAAGGGGGGGAGGGAAGGAGGGAGGGAGGGGGAAGGGAGGAAGAGAGGGAGGTAAGGAAGAAGGAAGGAAGAAAGGAAGGAAGAGAGAGAGGGAGGGACGGAGGGAGGGAGGGAGGGAGGGAGGGAGGGAGGAAGGAAGGAAGGAAGGAAGGAAGGAAGGAAGGAAGGAAGGAAGGAAGGAAGAGAGAGGGGGAGGAGGAGAGGAGGGGAGGGAGGGAGGAGGAAGGGAGGAGGGGAGGAGAGGAGGACAGTCACAAGGGAGGGAGGGAGAAGGGGAGGGGGACAGAGGGAGGAGGGGAGTGGGAAGGGAATTGGGGAGGGGGCGGGAGGGAGGGAGTGAAGGAGGGAAGAAGGGAGGGAGGGAGGGAGGAGGAAGGAAGGAAGGAAGGAAGGAAGGAAGGAAGGAAGGAAGGAAGGAAGGAAGGAAGGAAGATGTTGCCTGTCCTATAAGCAGAGTGATGGATAAGAGGCAGTCAAGGTGGGTTCGGGGATTGGTGGAGGGTAGTGGATACTGGTGAAGGAAAATTGGAATGATAGCACAGATGTAGGGCATTTGCCTTGCATGGAGCCAGCCCGGCAGGGTCGGGTTTGATTCCTCTGTCCCTCTCGGAGAGTCCCGCAAGCTACCGAGAGTATCTCACCCATGCGGCAAAGCCTGGCAAGCTACCAGTGATGTATTCAATATGCCAATCATAGTAGCAACAAGTCTCACAATAGAGACGTTACTGGGCACTCTTGAGCAAACTGATGAACAACGTGAGGACAGTGATAGTGACAGTGACACCCAATCATAAATAAACTTACAATTTAAAGGTGACTAAATTAAAAGACAGTTCAATGTTGCTTCCCAACCCTGGATCCCAATACTTGAGTTATTCTCTCAATTACCAGTGGCATTAAGAAAAATCAGTAAGCACAGCATTAAGTGGGTATATTAAGAGCAGAGATGTGGGATTTTTCATAGACTCAGTCAATAAGAAGTCTCAGAGTATATTATCTTAGTGGTTTCCTATTTTAATTTTTGCCTATTTTGCCCCCTACATTTATAATACCTAAATTGTTTCATTTATTATTTACTGGACATATTTTTCTGCTTGTTTATATTCTAAAACTTAAATTGTTTTGCCTAGGGACTATCCTTAGCTTGCTGTTGAGTTTTGTTAGGAGGGTCACTGTTGCTGTCATCCCATTGTTCATCGATTTGCTCGAGAAGACCCAGTAACATCTCCATTTTGAGACTTGTTGTTACTGTGTTTGACATATTGAATACGTCAAAGGTAGCTTGCCAGGCTTTGTCGTGCGGGCAAGATACTCTCGGTAGCTTGCCAGGCTCTCTGAGAGGGGTGGAGGAATCAAATCCGGCTCGGCCAGGCTGGCCGAGCGCAAGGCAAATGCCCTACCACTGTGCTATCCCACAATTGGAATAATAACATACAGACTATGGTAAATATATGAATGATGTATATGCATGTAAAGATATAGATAACATCTTTAAACACATTCGAAAGTTAGTAGACATGAACTGATTAGAAACTACTTATATTGTAATACTCCATCCACCAACATCTTGCCAAAGCAATTTCTGAGAAATACTATGAAACCATTAAAGGAACTTTAATAAGCTCCTTTATCTTTTTTTGGTCTTGTGTCCTGACTGTAATCTGAAGTAAGGTTTAACTGTCACTGTCACTGTCCTCCCGTTGTTCATCTATTTGCTTGAGAGGGCCCAGTAACGTCTCCATTGTGACAATTGTTACTGTGTTTGGCATATCGAATATGTCACAGGTAGCTTGCCAGCCTTTGTTGTGTGGGTGAGATACCCTCGGTAGCTTGCTAGGCTCATCATATAATTCATTGCTATGTTAAAATATGTTTTATCAAATATGTTTTGCAAAACTGCTGGAAAACTGAAAATAAAATAAAGTATATACCATATATCTTAGGAAACAATAATAAGGAAATTGAAATTAATCAGTAATATAGGTACTAAACACAATTCTAAGACCTTTTAGTTCAAGGACATATAATTAAATAAAATTTAAAAAAACTTTCTTATTTTTATAAATAAAAAGCATAAATGCTACCTTTCTTTGAAATCAAATACGTCCAGCCAGTCTTCGAAGATTTTCAAATCAATATACAAACCTTATATTTAAACACAGCTCCCAGAAGACTCCAAAATCAATATAAACTCTTTAAGTATATACACAACCTAATGAGGTAGCTGTTTTTGTTTGTTTCCCCCATTTTTTTTGTTAGACAGCAGAATTCATAATGTTGTTCATCATAGAGTTTCAGGCATACAATGTTCTTACTCCATATCACCATCAGTTTGGGCATCCCTGTACTAATCTTATATGGTCCTCCCTGTAACCGGATCCCATCCCACAGCAAACTCTTTGTTTTACATTTTTTTAAATAGTTTGAGTTACAATAGTGCTGATAGTAGTGGTTTTGAGGGTACACAGTAATGTTACCACAGCTCCACCAAATACCTGGGACCCTTGACCAAAGTTCTTGTGTTTGTTCCAGTACACCTAATCACTCCCCAACTCTCACAACTATCCCACACTCATTTAGTGTTTTCTATTTGTAAATCCTGCGCAAAAGTTTTCATGCATGGATTTTGAATGGAAAGGAGTTGGCACCATAGCCAGCTAGTAGTACTCAGAGCTTACTACTATTTCTGTGTTCAGGGAATAGTCCTGGACACGTTCAGGGGATGATGTGAGCAATCAGAGATAAACCAGACTTGGAAAGGCAAACATCTTTAGTGTAGCTCTGTCTCTTGATAGTATTTGAACAGCTGCAGAGAAAAAGAAATTGGTCTAATTTTCTGAATGCATTAACTAGATGACAAAGCTCATTTTTCCCTAGAAATTGGTCTAGTGTTTAAAAATATATTCTTCTTGGCAATTTTAATCCACATACTCACATATAAACAGGTGGTATGTAGTTATGTCTTTATAAATAAAGAAAAAATGAATGGTTCCAGAGGGATGGTGCAGGGCTTGAGTCATTTGTGTAGCATTTGTCTGACCCTGGTTTGATCCTTGGCACTGAATCCAGTCCTTCAAGTGCCACCAAGAGTAAGCTCTGAGCAATGCTACTTATGCATCTAACTCTCAAACCTCCAATAAAGAAAGAAAAATCCAACAACAAAGGACTAATATATGAATTAATAAATAATACATGAGCATTGGGCACTAATTATATATATAAACCAATATGCACACATTAACTGCAGCTATTATCAAACTTGCAAAAGATGGGTCTATGAAAGTGACTAAACCACTGAACCATGGAATGTATTCAGCCTTGAGAAATTTTTAAAAATCAAAATGGAAAATTACCTTTTAGTGTCTAAAAGAACACATCATTATATTTCAGCCCAATGAAAAATGTTTCTTTTCCAAAACTGGAAGTTAATCATATAAACAAAATTGGAATAGATGGCATTATTTCAACTTACTAAGACCATAGTAATATTTGGTAGCTACAGATCACTAATACATGCCATTAATCAAGCTACACACTTAAAAGGTGAATAAATACATTTAGAAAATGTATTTATGACTGTAATAAAATTAAAATTTGAAACAGTTGATTTATGGAGTCATAGATATAGGATAGGAGGTAGACAAAAGCTTAACACGTGCTAGCCATAATTTCAATTCCCCACACACCACATAGCATCTCCAAACAATCATAAAGAAGTCTCTGAGAATCACGAGGACTTGGAGCCTGGGTAGCAAATCATTCAGAGAACCCAGTGATGAACTTCTGCCCACATGAACTCTACTTGTGTGGCTCATATTAAAACACACACACACATACACATATACACACATTTTCTCTTAGAAGGATGTCTTTACCATTAAATTGTAAGCAACTATGAATTAAGGAATATTTAATCACTTGAATTTTAGATTCAGCCTTACTCATTCTAATTATCTGACTATACACTATTTACTCACACATTGCCAGAAATTTCTTTTCTAGAAAATTAACTAAAATATTCATGAAAAGAATCCAAACAACACATTCTAAAATTCAACAATAGCATGTAAGTACTCTGTTCATTGAAAACAAAATGTATATTCATAAAACATGTCATATGAGTAGTGATGAAAAGATTACTGTTTAGACTTCAAACTGACAACTAAAAAATTCTATAGATAGAATAGAAAACAATGGCTATATTGATTGTATTTTATTTTATTGTTCATCTTATTAATATAAATTATTACAGCATAATTTTAGTAAAGATTTTAAATTTAACCTAGAAGAGTGACATGACTATTGAAAATGAATTGAGTGTTTTAGTATATGTATTACAATATGTTAAGTTTGAATTAACCACTGAATCTAAAGTCCTTTTTTTTGAAAAAAATTGAAAAAATGCAATTCTATTCATCACTTTGTTTAATAGAAATCAGATATAGGCTTAGTAGTGGACTATAAACTGAAAATTCAGAAAACTAAAATAAAGCAATTAATTTCTTTTTCACATTATACTACCATAAGAACAGTCAATGGTAATTGTACAAAATTGCTTAGCCTTTTCTCAACTATGTTTTGGAAAGTAATTTCACCTGAAAGTATTGTATTTTAGCTGACACTAAAGACCTGCCTTAGTGAGTCCTATTAAATTCTTATATGCTGTGAAATTGTACTTCAGGGTAATTTGCACAGTCTATGTGTGATTGGTGATTAAAGCTATCTTCAAAAACAGAATTCTATACTGATAACTATTCTCTGCTTATTCACAAAGGAAATGAACAATCAGGAAAGAAATAAACTATTTAAAGCTATATATAGCAAACTAAACAAAGATATTCGGTAATTTATGTTTCACATAACCAAAACTACAGAGATAACCTGTTAAAAACTTATTATAACTATTAAGATTGTCATATAACCTGCCTCAACAAGTCTATTCATTTTTGCATTCCTTTTCTGTAAAAATATCAAATTCAAATGTTTCAGAGATCATTTATGTGAAACTTTAAAGTAAACCCAGAATTCATGTAATCTAATATAACCCATCAATATCTTACACTAATATTAATTTTATATTGAAATACTATCTTTGACTAATAATGACAAATTACATAAGCCTTCATAAGCTAATACACAGACTCTAGAAAATAGAAGGTAACCCAGTTACCTACCAGTATCTCTCTCTGCATATATATCTGTAACTGCGTGTTATATTGCATACAAAAGAAATAAATGTTTTTATTTACTTTATAATGTATAATATAAATGTGCCCTTATAATATCACCATGTACTTTATTGTATATGTATTTATACTATATGTTTGCATAATAGCATATGCAGCACATGGTGATATAAATACACACTTGTGCATGCATATTTACATTATTTCATATTTTAAGAAGTTATGAAATTCATATATTTTATCATATACACTAGATCAAAAACAAATGAATAAATTTTAATTTCTGTGTAACATATATTTTATCATGTAAATGATAAGCACAGTACTTCTTTGTTAAACACTAATTTATTTTTGTCTATAAATCCACAACCATCGCAATAAGATTGTAGTAGAGTACATTTATTTGCATATCTTTTTAAAATAAAGTAATTCAAAAAGTCTCCATAACTTCACATAATTTATTTTCAATGCCTAATTAAGGACTGCACGATCTTGACTAAAAGTAAATTTGTTGGGTTTAGTCCACACCCGGCAATTTCTTGGTTCATTCCCGTTACATGTTCAGTAATCACTCCTAGTGATCCATGAGAGACCATACGTGGTGCGAGAGTTGATCTAGAACTAGAAGAAGCAAAACATTCTTCATAAACCCCTGCCAACCCTCAGAAGTAAAACGTTAATAAAAGCGTGTCACTTTTAAACTAACCTCCAGTTAGTTTCTGAAGGAAATTAGTAGAGGCAAAATAAACTCTGGTATAGAGATAAAATAAGAAATATGTGAAATGACAGTTTTTTATACAAAAAGTGAAGTATAAAAAAAAAGTGCGTACTTGATTGTATGTGTTAAGATATGTGTATTCAAATGTTCTTGAATGTATCCGCTGAGATAACCCAGTAATGATGAGAAAACTTTTGTGTTTTCACTGTTCACTAAAAAGTTTTCACTTTTTACAATTCTATATATTTCTCTTTATATTTGAAAATATTGTTGTCATCTATAGGGAATCCAGACTGTGGGAAAAATAAGTAATCCAGGGAGAGAAAACAGTTTTTTGGTGGGGAATAAAAAATATGCTAAGCCACAAATACTTTTTTTTTGCATCAGAAAATAAGCGTAGTCTTGAAGAAAAAGAGGACACCACTCACGAACAGTTTATCAACTTATTTTTAAAAACTATATACTTTTTCACGTTTAGGGATCAAACCTGTAGTGTGATAGGACTGGGGTCAATCTGTCAGCTCAGGGTTACTGAGGTGCGGGGCATAGTGAATCTGTTTTTGGTGCTAGAGTCATATGCAGATAATCTGATTCTAGGAAACCATCACAAATTTTGAAAGAAAAATACACATATAAAAAACACAGTAACAGATTATTGACCATATGATATCATTTATTAAGTACATAGAAAAATGAACCATCACTTAATTATGAAAAAAGAGAAAACTATTTACAATTAAATGACGGCTGTTAAATTGATAAGTAATAATGGAATTAGGAAATCTCCATTTGGCATTCCTTCGAGCAATAACTGAGTTCGACAAATAACAACGGATGCTGAAAGTAACAGGTAAAAATGAACAGAAATTTTACAAATAGTCAAAAGATACTTTTTAGGAAATGCAATTTGAAAAGTTAAAAATTGTGAAGAAAATATCCAGATATCAGTATAATTCAGTAAGCAACACTAAGACAATTCACTAGGGTCACATTTTTAATCATGTAGCAAATATCAGGATGGATTGAGAACATCTCATAGCATATCTCTAATACTCCAGTTAAAGGAACTAAAGAAAATGTAATTGTGTTGATTTTACCTCAGCCTGGTGAACCCAATTTCTTCCTGTGCTGTTGGCTGGCAGGGTGGGGAGGTAGCCCTTGACTACCAAACACACGTGTTTAGCACCCACGCTCTGAACTCACAAATATATATGCAAAAGATGTGACTGTTCATTGTGCAACCACAGCTATGTGTATTATAGAGAAATCATGAAGGGTTCAGGATAGCAATACACGTAGTTGTGGTTGCACAATGAACAGCCCTTCCTTCAGGGAAATCTCTTCTAGGACAACAATCTCATCTGGCTAGAAGATCTTTCCAAGAGCAGAATTCCAACTAAGGGTATATTTCTCTTTTCCTTAGTCCAAATCCATTTAAACAGTCATCTTAAATTTACTTCTTAATAGTATTTCTAGTCATTTTATGTGGACACACTAAGAAATATATTAAGCTTAAAGAGTGGCACTTTCTGGGGACATCTCGCTATATATCACAGACTACTGTCCTCATGCCAGGTTAGACTTTCCTTACCCCAGCAAGGTCCTTATTCAGATATTTTTGGGGTCATGACAGAGTTTTCCCATGAAGTGCTCTTAACTTAGTATGTGTTTTATGCAATTTGGTCTGTCCCTTTTTGATGCCAGGGTAGCTTAAAGCTTATCCTTTTTCAGTGCCTGTGTAGCTTATGAAACCATATGAAAACCATATGAAGCGATTGTCCTGGATCCATCAGAGTCCCTCGACAGGAACCTTCTTTTGGGGTGTTAGGAACTAAAGGCAAAATAGGCTTAAATTGATTATGCATGAGAGATGACCAGGAATAAATATTATTCGGAGTCCATTAACCCACAAGTTATAAAAGCATAGCATTAATTGTATTGCTAAGTTCATACAAAAAGGACATTGTTCTAGAGTAAACTATGTAAAGGACATAAAGTAAAGAGAAAATCAATATTTCACTTACAAGTACAAAATCAGAGACCACAGATGAATGAACTTTATAAGACACAGGGTCATATTTGAAGATATGATAATTAACAGGGGAAGCACAAAGGAAAAGTCAAAGACAAACACAGAGGAATAGGAGTGCCCCTGGAGCACTCTAATGGGTGTTACTCAATAAACTTAAGCTCCCTGAAGTGGGAGAGAAAGGAAAAACCAATGTCACCCAACATATAGTGTTCAAAATCTGCTTCGGAAGTATAGATGAAAATGAGGTTCATGATTATACATCTGAGACCTCTATTGGTAAAATTGCTGCTCTGTGAGTTGGTTTAGTATTATGAGCTGATACAGCAAGTCATATGATGTTGTGCGTGTGTATGTATATATATATGCATATGTGTATGCTGCAATATATATGTATATATATGCATATAGCGCTGTAGCACTTTCCTCCCATTGTTCATAGATTTGCTCGAGTGGTCACCAGTAACGTCTCCATTGTGAAACTTGTTTATACTGTTTTGAATCACTTGACTTTCCATTAATCATCGATTTATTCGAGCGGGTGCCAGCAATGTCTCCATTTGTCTCTGCCGCGTGCTAGTGTAGCCCAATGGTGTCTGTTTGTTCTAGGAACACGGAGAGCCTCAAACTTATCATTCAGGATCTTTTTTTTTTTAATTTATTTATTGAATCACTGTGGGAAAGGTTACAAAGCTTTCAGGTTTATGTCTCAGTCATGCAAATATCAAACACATTTCCCTTTACCAATACTTATTTTTTACCATGAAGAACCCCAATAAAACCCCACCCCCCACCCCTCCCCGTCCCTGTGAGGCAGATGAATTCTAGTTAACACTCTATCTGCTTTGATTAGATTCATTGTTTCAATAAAAGATTCACCACTATTATTTAGAGTTTACCCCCCCCCCCCCAAATCAGACATGCTGAAAAAGCATTGTGAAGTGATTTGCTTTCTACAGCTGGGTTCAAGAATTAAATGTTGGTTTTGGATTTCTGCTATTTTACCTATTGACCCTGGAAGTATTTCTACTGAAAGTCAGATAGTTAAGAAATTGGTTTCTGTGTTCTGGAGTCGTGGCCGTGCTGGAGAGCCACTCGCGGGGGGCAACCGGTGGCCTTGGTAGGGCGTGAAGGGCGGAGCGAAACGCCCCCCTTCCCATGAGGTTTTAGTCGCCCCCACACCACCGGCTCATACCTGCTGTCCACAAGGCTCCCATGTGGCCGCCATCTTTCTTTCCGGAGAGGAGAGGGTGAATGGGGCAACACCCTTCCCCCTCCGGCAGACTTGATGGGCTGGATTAACGCATAGTCCTTTCACTTTTCTGCTCCAAGCTGCTGGGTTCTGCATTAAGTCCTTGTGCTTCTGGGGCCATGGCCGGGCTGGAGAGCCGCTCGCGGGGGGCGACTGGTGACCTTGGTAGGGCGTGAAGGACGGACCAGAACGCCCCCTGACCCATGAGGTTTTAGTCGCCCCCACTCCCCCGGCTCATACCTGCTGTCCACAAGGCTCCCATGTGGCCGCCATCTTTCTTTCCGGAGAGGAGAGGGTGAATGGGGCAACACCCTTCCCCCTCCGGCAGACTTGATGGGCTGGATTAACGCATAGTCCTTTCACTTTTCTGCTCCAAGCTGCTGGGTTCTGCATTAAGTCCTTGTGCTTCTGGGGCCATGGCCGGGCTGGAGAGCCGCTCGTGGGGGGCAACTGGTGACCTCGGTAGGGCGTGAAGGACGGACCAGAACGCCCCCTGACCCATGAGGTTTTAGTCGCCCCCACTCCCCCGGCTCATACCTGCTGTCCACAAGGCTCCCATGTGGCCGCCATCTTTCTTTCCAGAGGGAGGAGGGCGGAAGGGAGCAACACCCTTTCCCCTCTGGGCAGAAATGATTGCCTGGATTAACGCATAGTCCTTTCACTTTTCTGCTCCAAGCTGCTGGGTTCTGCATTAAGCCCTTGTGCTTCTGGGGCTGTGGCCGTGCTGGAGAGCTGCTCGTGGGGGGCAACTGGTGACCTCGGTAGGGCGTGAAGGACGGACCGGAACGCCCCCCTTCCCATGAGGTTTTAGTCGACCCCACACCCCCGGCTCATACCTGCTGTCCACAAGGCTCCCATGCGGCCGCCATCCTTCTTTCCAGAGAAGAGAGGGCGAATGGGGCAACACCCTTTCCCCTCCGGCAGACTTGATGACCTGGATTAACGCATAGTCCTTTCACTTTTCTGCTCCAAGCTGCCGGGTTCTGCATTAAGTCCTTGTGCTTCTGGGAATGTGGCCGTGCTGGGGAGCCGCTCGTGGGGGGCAACTGTTGACCTCGGTAGGGCGTGAAGGACGGACCGGAACGCCCCCCTTCTCGTGAGGTTTTAGTCGCCCCCCATACCCCCGGCTCATACCTGCTGTCCACAAGGCTCCCATGTGGCCGCCATCCTTCTTTCCAGAGAAGAGAGGGCGAATGGGGCAACACCCTTTCCCCTCTGGGCAGAAATGATGGCCTGGGTTAACTCATCGTCCGTTCACTTTTCTGCTCTAAGCTGCTGGGTTCTGCATTAAGTCCTTGTATTTCTGGGGCTGTGGCCGTGCTCCAAACTTAACTCTGTTTTTCAGGGAGAAAGATTGGGTCGTTTACTTCTCATTGATCACTTTGTATATAGAGAGATGTCGCGCGGCCGCATTAGCGGCCGCGCAGTTTTGAGAAAAAGTCCTCGTTCCTGCATACTCGAGCTGTGTTTGTAGAGGCTTCTGGTCACCGGGGTTCCATCTTGGGGAGGCGGGATGTGGCACCTACCCCATCTGGAACTTGCCGGTGCTCTCGGCTCTTTTTGGAACCTGTTTTTTCTTTTTTTCTTTTTTTTTTTTCCTCCGGGATCCCGCACCCTCCATGTGTTCCTTCTCTTATGCTGAACGCTTCAAAGATCATTCAGGATCTTGATGAAGAAGTCTAACCATCTTGTAGGTGAGCGGCCACGCGGTCTTTTGACGTTCCGTGGAATCCAGTCGGTAATGGCTCTAGTTCAGGGATCGTATCCAACTCTCATTACATGTCCAGCCCACCTGATTTTTTGACGCCTTGGAAAACGAGACAGCATCCCTGATTCTTGATCATCGATGGAGGTCGGAACTCCAGATTCTTTCTCTCATTTGAGTAAAACATGATACTCCAAGCATAGCACTTACGATTCCTCTTTGGGAGACCCAAATAGCATTCTCATCCAGTTTTTGTAGGACCCAGGTCTCTGAGGACTTTGGACCTTGGACTCTTAGACCTTGGACCCCAGGCTCAATGGACCCGGGGACAGAGATTCTCTGCTTGCTTCCACCAACCACAGGTGACAAAGCGATTAAAACCAGGAGCCCAACCCAACCCTGCCCTGTCTGCTTCCACCAACCGACAGAGACCCAGTGATTGGATTGCGCACAGAAGACCCACCCTACCCCTACTGGTACCAGATAACTACTACACCTGCAGACCTCCACTTCCTCCATTACCTCTACTACCTCCACTACCTAGTCACCGCCACACTCCAGGACGCTTTCCAGATACATCATAAGACACATAGTACCCATCTTCCAGAATTGCCGCACCATAATTGATGGGGTTCAAATATGGTTTGAACCATGGGATCACCTACAAGGGTAATAATAAGAGGCATCCCCAAAAGCCTCTATCTCTCTCAGAGAGCCTGGCAAGCTACCGAGAGTATTCCACCAGCATGGCAGAGCTTCGCAAGCTATCCATTGTGTATTCAATACGCCAAAACCAGTAATTACAATGGGTCTCATTCCCCTGACCCTGAAGGCGTCACCAACATGGCAGCATCGAGAATGATGAGGAAGGAGAGGCTGATGAAATCTCAAGGCCGAACTATGCTGCCAAGATGAAGGAAGGCAAAAATAATTGTCTGTACTTTCAATGTACGTACGCTAACATCGGATGCATCCATCGAGGACCTGATGGTACAAGTGCAAAAGGTCAAGTACGACATCAATAGTGTGACCGAGACAAGAAAGCATCAATCAAATCATGCCGTTTTGGACACTGGAGAAGAATTGTTCCTCAGATCATGCAATAAAAGAGGTGTCGGAGGCTTCGTTGTCCTTGTCAACACAAACTTGGCCATGATCATTGATTCATTTGAATGCTTAACAACCCGAATCGGACGTTTACACTTGAATAGATGTGGCTCACTGCCGGCATTTTCTATCTCCGTTGTGTACACACCAACATCCAATTATGATGAAGGAGAAATTGAGAAGTTCTATATGGAGCTGGAGAAGTTCTATAAAGAAGACCATGCCTTCTACAAGATCACTGTGGGTGATTTTAATGCCAAGATAGGACCGAGAAGATCAGCTGAAGAACTCTACATAGGGATCCATGGTCGAGAATGGAACGAACAGGGTGAGAGACAGTATGAGTTCATCATGTCAACCAAGACGATCCATGGTAACTCACAGTTTCAGAAGGCCGAATCTAAATATTGGACATGGGAGTCTCCCAGTGGACAGTTCTACAACGAAATAGACCACATCATATTCAATCGACAGTTTTGCCTGGCCAATGTCGCTGTTGTCCCAAAATTCCAAACGGGATTGGACCACCATCTACTTCGTGCAAAATTCTACTTCACAGAGCAGGGATATAGGGCTGCAAAGTTTAAGAAGAGAACTCCCAGAATGACCACCTACTGGGAGCTCTTTGGCACTATTGCTGCAACATGGGAAGATGCCGTTGTTGACAACATTGACGAGGAATACGATCGACTGGTTCAGCACATCCATGATTGTGTGAGGAATGCTGGGAGAGAGATAGCCACCAAAAAAAGTCTGTCTTCAAAATCTCTTGAGCTTATTCGCCAACGTGGTTTGGATCATGCCTCAGGCTACTGCAAGAGAACGTCCAAACTTGCAAAGCAGTGCAGAGATGCGATCAAGGAAGACCTCAAAGAGAGAGCACAGAAGTGCTGGTAGATGCGGCAGAAGCCAAGAAAAGCATTCACAATGCAGGAAAAGCTCCTGTCTTTCACCAACTACAAGACCAAGATGACTGCCCTCGGACGTACTGATGGATTTATCATATCTTCCAGAAGGGCAATGGAGAACATTATCCATGACTTCTACTCAGATCTCTTTGATAGCCATGTCCAACTGCCCACATACCAACTTCCGCAGGATGGATATTTCGCTCGCAATGTTCTCCCTTTCGAAATCCAACATGCCATTTTGTCAGTAAAGAAACAAACAGCACCCGGCCCAGACAAAGTCAGACCTGAACACCTGAAGAACCTGCCGTCAGTACTCATCAATACGCTGCCTTGGCTCTTCACACGCTACCTGTCTGAATGCAAGGTTCCATCCCAATGGAAAACCAGCAGGCCTGCACAAGAAGGGAGACATCCACGACATTGGCAACTATCACCCAATCTGCCTATTGTTTGTCATCTACAAGCTGTTCATTCAAGTCATCCTGAATAGGATTGGCAGAACACTGGATGAAGGACAACCATGCGAGCAAGCCAGGTTCTGAAAAGGATTCAGCACCATCGACCATATACACACGATAACCAAGCTCATTGAGGTTTCTCAGGAGTTCAAGAAGTAGCTCTGTTTAACGTTAAACAGCCCTTTGATTTAAAGAGGAGCTTTGGTTCTGTTGAGACAGAAGCTGTCATTGAAGCCCTTACCAATCAGGGCATTCAAACTCAATACACCAGGATCCTCCATGAGCTCTATTATGGATTTACTACCAGGATCTCACCATTCTACGAAGTACTGATTATCAATGTCAAGAGAGGGGTTCTGCAAGGTGATATCATTTCACCGAAACTCTTCAGTGCCACCCTCGAGAACGTCATGGGATGACTGGAATGGGAAGGAATGGGAGTGAAGATAGATGGTCAGCAACTACACCACCTCTGCTTTGCTGATGATATCGTTCTAATAACACCAAACATTTACTGTTTTTAGCATATCAAATATGCCATTGGAAGCTTGTCAGACTCTTTCATGCAGGTGGGATACAATTGGTAGCTTGCTGGGCTCTCCGAAAAGGATGGGGTATTGATCGTGGGTCAGCTGTGTGCAAGGCAAATGCCCTACTTGCTGTGCTATCGATCCAGCCCATATGTGTGTGTGTATAGTAAAGTAAAGTAAAGGCCCTCCCTTTGATCATTCATTTGCTCGAGCGGGCCCAGTAACGTCTCCATTGGAGACTTTGTTGTTACTGTGTTTGGCATATTGAATTCGTCACGGGGAGCTTGCCAGGCCCTGCCATGCAGGCGAGATACTCTCGGTAGCTTGCCGGGCTCTCTGAGAGGGGCGGAGGAATCAAACTCGGGTCGGCCATGTTGGCTGCGTGCAAGGCAAACGCCCTACCGCTGTGCTATAGTTCCAGCCCGTGTGTGTGTGTATATATATATATGTATATATATATGCACATACATATGTATATATATATGCGCATGTTGGAGTGCTGGATCTCATTCTTAGATAAGTAATGATTGCATAGCAGTGACAGCAGAAGCCATTTACTTGATTAAACTCTTACCAAAAATAGTAAATAAAACATAAAGAAACAAATATGCATATTTGTTTTTACAAACTAAGGATAAAACAATACAGCTCTGGAAATATATGTACAAATGGAATATATTCTTGATGAATATTAGATTGAATACCTATTTAGATGATTTACTTTTATGATGGACCAGATGATTCAAAGTAGATGTTATTTCTGGACCAAAATTTTCGTTTGTTAAAGTGTTTAAAAATTATGTCACTTTCCACTCTCTTTATATTGTTATTTTGAAAAGTAACATGGAAAGTGTCTGTGAATGGTACAGAGATAAAGAAAATTTACAAAATAGAAGTATAAAAAACAAAGGTATATGCATATTTCTTCCAAGGAAATGTAGCTATTCCAAAGATGATTTTGATGCCAGTGTTAAAGCTCACTTTCATATACTTACTCATAATTGATGGAAGGTACAAAATTTTTCACAGATTTACCTTCTTTTCTGGTTCCCCCACCCCTATTCCATAAGATGATTAAAAAAACAAAACACCTGCTGTTTTCCATATGGCATACAGAATCTATTCCCAAACTGTTCTTTCCCCAAATGGTGAAGAGTGAATCAGCCACTTATCTTTAATTGTAGTACTGTATGTATTTTCATATGTCTATTGAAAATGAAATATTTTAGCAGTGCCAAGTACTTTCTGAAAGTGCCATTCAGACATATGGTACAATATGTTTATACCTATTGCAGACCATCTGCTGTCTAGGCTCAATTGCACATTTATTATACTTTTAATTCACAAAGAAAATGGAAAATAGGACTGGCCCATGTACCATAATTTGGTTGAGTTTTAAGCAGGTGCAAATTCAATAAGAAAACATATTTGAAACTGTAAAAACGACTTACTAGGTCCCCATGTGGGACTATATTCTATTCAAACCAATACTGTATTTCAACTCAGAGCTTCGATCTGTTTCACCATGTTTATAATGAGCTCAGTATCAAAGACAGATTTAGAAATCAGGGGAGTATATATGCATTTTGCTATAAAACTAAATTATGAACAATATTTGAAATGTTTTATTGCATGTAGGTTTTTAAGTTTTAGGATAAAATAACAATTAGGAAGAATTTTAAAATAGAATTATTTAATGTATATAAAAGTGTCACCGTACTCCCATTGTTCATTGATTTGCTTGAGCGGGCCCAGTAACCTCTCCATTGTGAGACTTGTTGTTACTGGGTTTGGCATATCAAATATGTCACGGGTAGCTTGCCAGGTTTTGCTGTTTATATATATATAAAATGTACACAGAATAAAACATGTGAGATTTCCAAGGCACTGATCTCTTTCCTGTAAAAAACATAAACGTATCTGTCAGAAACTTAAAACACAGCATAAAACCAAAATATAAAACAAAACAAAACAAAAAAGGAGAGAATAGTTTACTATAGTAATTATGAAATATGAGCATATAAACTATTTAATTACTAACATTCTTTAAAAACATTTAAATAAAAATTCTATGATGAATTTCTTATATATTATCATAATTATGGAGTGTAAGTAATTTTGATAAATGTTTAAGTTTTTAAATGTAACATTTAAAAATGAATCATTGCATTTTTTGGACTAGTTTTTCTATAAAATGTTTTAATATGTAATTGAAGACATTTTAACACAATTTGTATTGTTTGCATTCCTTAGTAATAGTTAGTGTCTTTTCTAAATAGATTCCAAAGATAGTTAATGGGAAAATTTTCTTTCAAGAATTCCTGTATCGTATATTCAGTACAATTTAATGTGTTAAAAAATTTTTGAAAGGCGTAAGGATAAAAGGCATTATGATAAGGGTCATATGATAAATAAATCAAAATAATATTTCCTCAGATGATGTGGACTTTGTATACTTATATCACCTTTACTCAAGAAAAGTTGTAAAGAAAATATTGCTTTTATATGAAAATCCAAAAGCATAAATTATTTTAGGGTCAGTGAATAGGAAGTAGTATTGTATAAGGAAAACAACAAAACAGGACAATATGGAAAGCATTCCTAAGTCTAAAAGTTAGTTGTGATACAGAATTAGAATTTTGATGTGTTGAAATCGGAAATAATGTGCTAGGGACAAAGGACCATGAATGAAGAACAGTAAGGACAAATTTGATATAATATTTAAATTCATATCGGCCTACTTTCTAATTTCTCAGAAAATTTGAAGAAAGGGTAAATGCATTGCACTGACTTAAAAAAAAAGCTTCAAACAGACCCATTAATATCATTAATGAGAACAGTGAATACATTTAATCTCATAGTGTACTTGTTTCGGTTGATGATGTTCTCTCAAAACACAATTCTGAGACTTATTTTGGGTCTTCTTTATTGCAGTGGAAGAAAGCAGTTTACAGTTGAGTGATCAATTGAGTTTCCTTGCAAGGTCACTTAATGCACATTTCTAAACCCTACTTTAAACGTATAGTTCTAACTTCTCCTTTATACAGATTAGAGTTAACAAGTTGAAAGTATCTTTCCATGATCATTTATTCACATGAATTCTTAATCAAAATAGAGCCAAACAAATCACAGAATCAATTGTGATTTCAATTAAACATCCTGACTTTTAAAGAAATTTTTAATGTCTCACTAAATGCAGTGGTTCTTCTTAAAGTGGCCCCGTGGGAAAGAAGGGGTTAGTTTTGAGTATGAGGCTGTAAAAGTGGACTGGGGCTTCACTGGTGACAATAGATCTGAATTTCAGGGATGGTAATTTTTTGATAGTTTTTATGAAATATCTATTAAATTTTGAGTGAATCATATAAAGATATCTTTATTTTCTGCCTTTTCTATGTCATATTTGACCTACAGCCTTTATTCACAGGCATTATTTTCTATAATGAGACACATAAAAAATGAATAGTATATTATTCAGGTGCTATTTATTTGATCACCCCTGTTTATGGGACACAGAAACTTTCACTCAAAAAATCTGATCATTGGTCACTATTATACATGTGTGTACATATAAATAAATGACTGATTTTATGAATTTATTTTATGTAGTTTAAATTGCACAATTAAGACATAGTTATTCTAAACTTATTTGCTTACTTTTTAAATTTTGAAATGTAGAAGAATTCTGTTATATATTTAAGGTTATATATAATATAGGCAATCTTGACTGCAACTACATATAGAAATATCATATATACATATATATTCACAGACAGATGGTCTTTGACAGACAATAGAATTGTGTTCCAATAAATCCATCTGTAATTGGAACTATCAGTAAGTAAAACATGCATTCAAGAAGATTGATCTACTGAATATTATAACTGAACCTAGCATCCCCAAAATTTGTTCATAATCCTTAAATATCTTAGAGTTTGTCAAAAAATATAACACAAAGCCAGTTTAATAATAAAGTGTGAAACAAAATACAATTTATTGAATATGGTACTAAATGTTGAAAACAGTCACAAAGTACTAAGAATTCACCGTCAATTACAAAAGTAATTGACATGATTTAATATGAACAATAACAATATTATATTTAAACACTGATTCAAAAATTTCTTTCTCTTTTGTTACCTATGTGGATTCTGAGTAAAAATTGAAGATTCTCCTAGGATATTAAGATAAAAGTATAGAAAATTTCTTTATTTTTTCACATATAATTTTTTTTTCTTTTTGGGTCACACCCAGCAATGCATAAGGGTTACTCCTGGCTCTGAACTCAGGAATCACTTCTGGCGGTGCTCAGGGGACCATATGAGATGCTGGGAATCGAACCCGTGTTGGCCATGTGCAAGGCAAATGCCCTACCCGCTATCTCTCCAGCCTCTCCACTTATAATTTTTTTGAGGTATTTCTAAAGGCATATTTCAAAGTACCATTCATTTTGCAATGGTCTCCATTAATCCATTTAGGCATAAGATTTGAGTTCTTCTATAGAGCATCTTTTATAGAGTATTTTATAGTCAGCCTTCAAATATTTTTTGTTTGTTTCATCATTTCCATTTTTGAGCTCATATTTCAGAGTTTCAGTTGTTGTTTTATATTTGATTATTAGTTTTTCTCATTTATTCCTGACAACATTTTAGAGCAGTTTTTATTTTCTTTCAGTCTATTTTTACAAAAGTTCTTATAAAATGTGGTTTGGTGCTTAATTTATAGTACCTTGGTAATTATTGTATATTTATGAAGTTAAAATTAGCTCAGTTTTGATCAGTTATCTTTCATATTTGTGTATAAAAATTCCATGCCTTCAGTTTATGTAAATTGTAGTTTTTTGCTAGTTTAAAATGGCCATAGCATGAGTATCAAGCTTTTCAAAGTATTTTTAATAACAAAAAACTAATTAAATAGGCTACACATTTTTAACAGAGTAATTAGCACAGCGGTAGGGCGTTTGCCTTGCACGCAGCCAACATGGCCGACCCGAGTTCGATTCCTCCGCCCCTCTCGGAGATCCCGGCAAGCTACTGAGAGTATCTCGCCCACACGGCAGAGCCTGGCAAGCTCCCCATGACGTATTCGATATGCCAGACACAGTAACAACAAATTCTCCAATGGAGATGTTACTGGGCCTGCTCGAGCAAATCGACAAACAACGGGAGGGCCTTTACCTTTACCTTTAGTTATTAAAATGAATCTCCGACATTTGTTTGGAGAAATAAAGTATTATAAATACATCAATCTAGGCTCAGTATCAGTACTTAAATATTAACATTATAACTGCGACAATATAAATTACTTGATTACCCACTATTTTCTGCCTCTGTTACTGCTGTATGTGAATGTTTTTATAGTTGAAGCAGGTATACTGACATATTAAAATTTGTTAGAACTATATGTAAAGTCAATAGTCTACATATTTATATATATATACGATAATATATACTAATTATAAGTAGATGAAATACATATTACACATAAGTGTATATCCCTATAAAATTGGTTAGCTCTGAGAATGTAAAAAATCATATTTTATATATAAGTATAGTTGTTGCACCTAGACTTTTAAAAAAAATGTTCTATATTCTGACTCTGGTAAAACTTCTTCAACTATACAACATCATGTTTAGTTAAGAATTAAAGGTACCATATGTATGATATTAACTGTAACAAATGCTTAGGACTAAAATCTACAAATAGAACATAGCAAAAGTAATGTTCTCTTTGTAGATTATCTTTTTAAATGTTTTTAAACAGTATTTTAAAATTAGTTTTATCTTTGGGGTCACAGCCAGTGGTACACAGGGCTTATTCCTGGCTGTGTGCTCAGGGATCACTTCCTGGAGGGATCATGAGTTTTCCTGGATTCAATCCAGATAAGCTGTGTACAAATCAGGAAACTTAACCACTGTTCTACTGTTCTGGCCCACAACTTTAGATATCATTCATGGAAGACTATCTCTCCTGTGGAACAAAACTAAAAATACTAAAAAAAAAAATTATTTTCAGTGAGACATGAAAAAGAAAATCGAGATTATGATACAGTAGAAAAGAGTTATCAGACCAATAACAAACAAGCATTGATTTCTAATTAGTATTGAAATGAGGAACCTGGGCAGAGTTTGGAGAAACCGATCATTTATTTTTGAGAGTTCAATCAATATATTTCAGACCACAGAAGCAAAAGCATAAGACCTTATAAAGTGATGAATCCAAAATCAAATCACCAAGGTTAGATTTTGTGTTCTTAATGTAAACTTATACCAGAATAAATCTACTTCACCTATGCCTCAGACACAGGACTAAGAATTAAGAAAAGTGAACTATTGAAACTGATTGTGGATGTGTTCAAACGTGAAATATATGTAAACATGACAGAAGAAAACGTGTTTTGTTTTGTCTTTTTCCTTTTGTTTGTTTGTTTTTAAGAGCAGACATATTAGTTTCAGCTACTTGGAAACACATAAAATACTTTTCAAGGATAGTGACTAATATATAGTCAAAAATAACCCATCACACAAGTAACAGAATGAATAGGCAGAAAGAAATAGACACCAGAAATACACCCACACAGTCATCATATATATCACAGCTCTCAGACACAGGTTATAAAAATATATTATGATGCTAATAAAATACAAGCTTGAACATGGATTCAGAGAACAAGAAGATGCTATATGAATTAGAGGGTTTGAAAAATATTCAAATAAAATGATCGAAGCAAAAGAATTCGGGGATCAAATTATAATTCAGTGAATGTCTTTGAGAACTGAAAGAGGAAAAACACATAAAAGTAAAAACTAGTTGAAAAGTAACTTTCTAGGGGGTTGGAGAGATGATACAGCAGTTAAGATGCTTGCCTTTTATGGGCAGAAGCTGGGTTGGATCCCTGCTTCATGAATGGTCTCTAGAGCCCACCAGGAGTGATTCCAGATCAAAGAGCAAGAAATTAATCTTGAGCACCTCAGGGTGTGGCACCCAAATCAAAATAAAAACAAACCAATAACAGTTAATTATCTAGACAGAACTCTCCCTTTTAGAACAAGAAAAACTAATGCTAGAGCATATGCTGCATGAACCCATGTGCTGCTTGTGCCTGGGTGGCCGAGCACATGACACACCATAGCACATGTGTCACCTGCATCTCGCGTCCTGAGATGTTAACTTTTATGTTTACATACCTAATGCTGGGAGGGGCTCTCTCCACCCATGGAGAAGCCCGTGTTCTACCTTTAGCATGTCACGCTCTCTCTCTCTCACTTTCCCTCCTCACCTTTAAAAACCGTCAAATAAAATCTGTCACTTTCACTGTCACTGTCTTCCCGTTGTTCATGGATTTGCTCAAGCAGGCCCAGTAACGTCTCCATTGTGACACTTGTTACTGTGTCTGGCATATCGAATATGTCACAGGTAGCTTGCTAGGCTTTGAAATCTATTTTACTTTAAAAAAAAAGAAAGAAAAACTGATGCTAACGATCGAAGAATAGAAGATAAAGAAGTAATATAGTAATTGAAATCTGTAGTGTAAAATAATACAGAAGTTAGAGACTATGAGTTGATAACAATGATAAGGAATTTCCAGAAATATTGCAAGAAAATTTTAACAGTCATTTTAGACTCAACTTCATAACCCATCAACATTTGCTTTGGAAAGTCAGGTAACTTTCTCTTTAACTGTGTCTCTCTCTTTCTAAATATCATAAAGAATTTCTAATGCTGTAGCAGAACATAATTGTAAGTGTAGAAACTCAATTTTAGCCTATGAGAGGAAGCCTAAGACAATTCTATTATTGGTATGAACCCTGACTAAAAGAGCAGTCAGCAATGCCTAAAATCAACTACATTCTGTCATTTACCGCCTCAAATAGAATAAGAGTAAGATTTCATGTATTGTTTTCTAGTTGGATGACTTCATTGTTGTTGATAAACAGCCATAGGTCAGGCGTGATACATAAGGTATCCTGAAAACAAAGAGTTTACTCTTGTTTCAATTAATCAGCTGATGAAGATCTTTGGCACTGCTTTAACCAGGCATCCCAATACATCAAGGAACTTTAGAAATAATCAATTTTTAAGAAATAAATTTACATCTTAATTTTGGAGCAAACATTTGAGAAGTCAGTCTAATGTTATGTATTTATTTGTAAATCTTTTTGAATACTCTCTGTTGTGTTCAGCGAAGGCAGAGGATAGAACTGTATTAATATCCAAAGATATTTTATGGAGAAACTACTGTATTTTAAGTCATCCTTTGCTGTCTCCAGCAGATATGTAAGACTAAGGATTGAAGTGGTTAAGTAGAGAGCAGAGCCTACTCATGATGCATCATAATTCTATCTTCTAGATAAATCTAGGTACTTGTAGCAGTTTGGAAAGCCAGACCGAGGCATCATCTAAGTTAATTGATATGTCTTCTTCCGCCACATTAAACAGGTGGATTGTATTCTACTTATAGATGTGAAACTGTTCTTTCTCACATTCTCAAATTCAGTCTTGCATTCTAGTAGTTAGAAAACTGTTACCCTAATTCAATATGTTATTCATATTTAGATATTTCCTACAAAAGAATCGAATGCAAAGAGACAGGTTTTGTGGGGAGGGGCACGCCCTGTGGTGCAGAGTCTCTATTCCCAGATCAGTTCTTGCTGGTGACTTCCACAGAACTTGGGGGCTAATGTCATGCTGGGAATCCAACTTGGGACTCCCATATGTAAAGCATGCACTCTAGCCCTTTGTACTATCTTTCCAGATCTGACAATGAGTCTTTATAAAACTTGACACTGGAAGTCAGTTTGAATCCCGTTTGCCTTTTTTGAACTCTATGTTTCTTTACCACAACACTATTTACAGTAGTCAAGGCATAGAAATAACATAAACATCTCTCAACTGATAACTGTATTGATAAGATGGGGAAAACATAATTCAACATTATGAATCATCAATAATAGAGAGGGGGAGATAATTTTGACATTTTGACAAGTATACAACTTGAGGGGACTATTCTAAGCTGAATAAGTCAAAAAGAGAAAGACAATCCTGGAAGATTTCACATTTATTTTAGCAGAACAACAGAAACTCTGTTAACAGGAACAGAGCAAATTAGCATGCAAAATACAATAAAACAAACCTTTAGATTTTTACCAAAAAATACACTTTAGCAGGGCCCAGAAATTAGCACAGATTTTTAGGGATGTATGTTTTGAATGCCTAATACACCAGTTCAACCCACAGCTTCACATTCCACCACCCCCAACCCCAGACATCACCAGGTATAGCTCTAGAGGATCACAATATCTCTAGTGTGGCCCTGGTGACCTCTGAGCACCATCAGAGTGATCTTGCTGCACCCTTGGCTTCTTGGCATTGGATCATCTGGTCCATCATCTGGTCCATTTGGAAGGTATCATGGGAGGTGGTGTCTGGACTACTGAGCACTATTTGGGAGAGAGAAAATGCAGCAAGCTAAAATGATACAATGTAAAGTAAAAGAATGTTTGCAGATGAAAAGAAAGGATATAAGAAAAAGTAGAAGTGGATCAATTTGATAGGGTTGAAGGTGAAGAATGTTGGTGGTGGATGATGTACGCTATATATATTTCTCAAGATATAACACTCTACTCATGGAATTATACAATATTCTATATTGATTATAGCCCCCAAATAAAAATGAAATTAATATAAAAGCTTTTGAGTAACGACTTTGGGAAAAAATACTGTATTATACAAAATGAATTGAGGAGAGTAGAATGTAAGTGGATGGTCATATTTTTATTTCTTAACTATTATCTTTCTTGCCCAAATGTTCAAATTAAACATTCATTTAACAATATATTTTGCTGTTGCTATGCATAAAAATCAATTAAAATGTGATAAAGGCTATGTTTTTCTTAGTACCATAACTTAAGCATTGACAGTTTGAACATCTCATTTATTTTAGTGTCTTTACCATGTGATTTGGCTAAAATTTATAAAAATAAACACAGCATGAAGTATATGTAACACCTTTACAGAACTCTGTGATCCATAATTTTCAGAAAAAAATTATGTGTAAAACAACTCCCCAAAGCAGCAAAAAACCACATGACCTAAATTCCCATTTTTGCATGAAAATGGTGACCTTGAAACATATGTCATTGATATTTTAGGAACTGACAAAATCATAAATTGTGAGCACATATGCTTTAAAATTACACTAGTAAAAGTGTAAATATTAAGGATTTTTAAATTAAAAATATAAAACACTTAACTTAAAATAAAAAATCAATTTTATAATTCTGAATTAGTTTGAAAAATATTTATTTATTTATTTATTTATTTTGCTTTTGGGATCACACCCAGCGATGCACAGGGTTACTCCTGGTTCATGCACTCAGGAATTACTACTAGCCGTGCTTGGGGGACCATATGGGATGCTAGGAATTGAAACTGGCAAATGCCCTACCCGCTGTGCTATCACTCCAGCTCCTGAAAAAATATTTATATCGTTATTTTAAAATAATAACATTTCTTATATATTATTCAAAATGTCTAAGTCACTGGAGCAGTTTTAAAATTGAACACATATGTTTCTTGCAATAGAGATCCCAATACTTTCCTGCATTGCTACAAAATTTTATTGTAAAAATAACATCTACATTTGAATAGTTACAGTAAGATGTTCAAATATTACATGTCATCTGTTATTATGTTTAAATAAGAAATCTGTGTATTCACATGGAATCAATTGGAAATAAATCTTATAGCTAGACAAGATGCAAGGGTGAGTCTATTTCACTCTCTTTATCTCTCTCCTACATACAAGGTCCCTGATTCATTGACATGTGATGAACAAATCTAAAACACAATATGGTGTACATATCAGGGCTGGGTTTACAACATACTCCACATCAAATTAGTTCTGAGAAAAATGAGAACTTTTTTTTAAATCTCATTGCTTCTCCTCAACAGAAGGGGTGTGCTCATTATTCAAGGGTAAGGCAATCTGCGGAGATTTGCCCATGCATGATTCTGTGATATTTTTCCTAACTAGCTTCCAAATGTAAGGGATATTGTCAATTCACTCTACATTAATTAATACATGGCCATATCTTCTTTCTCTAAACTTTCTTCATACAATATATTCACGATCCACCATGCAATCTTGTATCACTTGTATCACTTGTCATCCCGTTAATCTTCGATTTGCTCTCGCGGGCACCAGTAACATCTCCATTTGTCCCTGTCATGTGCCAGTGTAGCGCAATGGCATCTGCTTGCTCCAGGAACACAAAGAGCCTTAAACTATTTGTTCAGGGTTCTGACAAAGAAGTCTGACTGTCTTGTATGAGGGCGGCCACACGTTCTTTTGACGTCCCTTGGAATCCAGTTGGTAACAGCTCTAGTCCAGGGGTCATCTCTAAATCAGATTACGTGCCCAGTCCATCTGATTTTCGACACCTTTGCAAACGAAACAGTATCCCTGATTCTCAATCATGGACAGGGATCAGAACTCTGGATTCCTTCTATCACTTGAGTGAAATGTGATATTTCAAGCATAGCATTTTTGATTCTTCTCTGGGATACCTGAATAGAGTTCTTGTCCTATTTTCATAGGTCCCAGGTTTCTGAGGCATATGTTAGTGCAGAAAGAACAGTAGAGTAGAAAAGATAAGCCTGGAGCCAGTGGTTCTTCATCCTCTTAACAACTTTTTGGACACTCTTAAAGGCGTTCCACACAGCTCTCTTCCACCTACGCAGTTCTGGCACCAAGTTGTTCGTAATGTTGAGTTCTCAACCCAGGTACACATAGCTGCTTCATTCGGAGATGTTCGTTCCATCGAGAGCAAATGGAACATCAGGGACTACTTTGTTTTTATGAACATAGTCTTTGTTAAATTCAGCTGCAGTTTGACTTTTCCACACTCACTGTCAAAGTCGGCCAGCATTTGTGCCTCTTAGCTAATGTTTGATGTTAGAACAATATCATCAGCCAGTTGTATTGATGAGTACTGGCGGCAGATTCTTAGGTGTTCGGGACTGACCTTGTCTGGAGTGGGTGCTGTTTGCTTCTTTACCAACGAAATGGTGTGTCAGATTTCTGAAGGGAGAACTTTGAGAATGACATATCCATCTTGCAGAATTTGGTATGTGGGCAGGTAGACGTGGCTATCAAAGGGGTCCGAATAGAAATCATGGATAATCTTCTCCATTGCCCTTCCGGAAGATGTGATAGATCCATCAGGACATCGGAGGGCAGTCATCTCGGTCTTGTAGTTGGCAAAGGATAGGCAGGCATTGTGAATACTTTTCCAGGCTTCTGCTGCATCAGCCAACACTGCTGCTCTTCTCTCTTTGAGGTCTTCCTTTATTGTATCTCTGAACAGCTTTGTGAGCTCAGATATTAGCTTGTGTTTGCCTGAGGCTCATGCCAAACCACATTGGCAAATGAGCTTGACAGTTTCCGAATTGGCAGGGTGAGTCTTCAGGGTGTGGTCCTTGGATTGTCGGGAATTGGTGGAAACAGGTGAGGATCTGTTTTCGCGTCCTGTTCAGTCTGGAGTTCAAGGTCACAAAGTTCCACTTTACCAGGTTCATGTGAGAGGCTAAGCCCGAGCATCCATCCACCAGTGCCCATTTTCCACCACCATGGATTCCAGTATACCTCCCACACCCATCCCCCCCATCCCACTCTGCCTCTGTGCAGAGTATTCCCTTTTGTTCTCTCTCTCCTTTTTGATGTTGTGGTCTGCAAAAGAGGCATTGATTGGCAATCATATTCGGTCCATAGTTTACTTTCAGCATGCTTCTCCCATCCTGGGAGGATCCTCCAAACACCCTTTATTTGGTTCTCCCTTCTCTATCTGAGCAGCCCTTTCCCCTAGAATTTTTATCTATAAATAATCTGTTTCAATAAAACTATGTTAAGAAACCAAACCCAAACCATACAATCTACTTCTTATAATTACTTAATGGGTATGTCCTTCATTAAACTGAAACAGCATAACATAATTTATGGACTTTAGAATACACATGAAGCCCAAAGCAAAGCATTATCTCTTAATTCTATATAAACTATACAAAAATCAGTCTTAGATTTTAAACCATCTAACAGAAAAAGGAATTTAAATATTTATGCTGTTTTTATGTATCATGTTCTTTATTATTATGCATTTTAATTTTATTAAAGATATAAACTTTTAACCAACCACTAAGTCTTTTACTTATATCTGAAAGGAAGAAGAAGAACCCATCATTAGCTCAAACTTATATTAAAATGTTGCTATATGAGAAAAAACTTGACGTGGAGTTAAAAAGTGAAGCAAGATGTTTAAATACATTATGTGACAGATGGAAGAAGATCAGTCAAAATTTAATTTTATTCTAAAGATATTAACTATGGAAATTCTCAGTATCTGTGGAAACTTATATTTACTAATTACAAAGCAGAATAATAGAACAGTGAAAAGGTGGTATGTGCTTAGTGAATTTTGTGGAAGAGAAATGATAGAGGCAAATTTTTCAATACTTGTGATAAACATTACTTGGTTTTGTTTTAGAGAATATTTTTCTGGTTTTCCTTTTTATTAATAGCACTTACCTCAGAAAAAACCCAGATGTTGAACATTAGAGTTCAGATTTACAAAAACAGAGATAATTCAACTTGCTGAATTTCAAGTTTATGTATGCAGAAACGCTAGGTTTGATCCCCTGTATCCTGGAGTCAATGAGCACTGCTAGGAGAGATAATTGAGCCATTGAGTACTACTATAATAGCCCACCCTCATAAATTTAAAAAACAAAAACTGTGTTAAGATCCAAAAACATATCCAGGGTTTCAAAGCTAAAAAATACATAAAATATGAAATCATAGGAAATATTTTAATATAAAATAAAGCATAGTTTTTGTGTGGGATTTGTTCTCATTAATTCATGAGATTGTGAAGATATAGAAAATACTATACCTGTTGACTAAATGCTTTATAGACAATGTTACGAATTCATTGTTTTTTAATAATAAATGCATGAAAAAGAGTGTCAAAGACTTTTAAAAATTATTGATAAGATCTTTGGTTATTTAGCTTTTTGCTGTTGACGATGCAGTGTATTACAACATTTTATTTATGCTGACACCTTCTTCATATCTTGGCTATAATTCACTTTGTCTTGAGGAATTATTCTTTTTATCTATAGTATTATATTTGCCTAGACCTTTTGAGTTATTTTGGATCTATATTCATCTAGCATACAGGTTTGTATGTTTTTCATGACTTATAAATCTGAGTGATAGAGGCATCATAGTAAATCTTTGGGAGAGTTTTTCTTGCTTTTTTTTTTAACAGCATGACATCAGTTATTTTTTGGAAGTTTCATAGAATCCTCTGGTGAAACCATCTGCTCATACGTGTTCTTTGAGAGATACATGATTCTCTTTGTATATCTGTGTATGTGATTTATCTAACAAATTGATAATTTAAAATAAGTGAAGATATTTTTAGAATCATACATCCTTCAAAGACAGAACCACAAAGAAGTACGAAGCTTGACCTGGCTTGTTCTGAATGTATGGCAGCCAAGAAAGTAATAATGGTAGTCTTGGTAATATTACTTAATCTTTAGCGCAATTTTCCAAGTTTGATTAGTGCATTTATTTTTCCTTATAAATGATCACAGACATAGGAGTGTATCTAGATATAAGGTGTGTATCACTTGATCACTTGACTTCCTTTTAATCGTCGATTTGCTTGAGCGGGCACCAGTAACGTCTCCATTTGTCCCTGTCACGTACTAGTGTAGCCCAATGGAGTCTGTTCATTCTAGGAACACAAGGAGCCTCAAACAGATCGTTCAGGATCTTGATGAAGAAGTCTGACCGTCTGGTAGGTGGGCGGCCACGCAGTCTTTTGAAGTCCCGTGGAATCCAGTCAGTAATGGCTCTAGTTCAGCGGTCGTCTCCAAATCTCATTATGTGTACAGCCCATCTGATTTTTGACGCATTGGCAAACAAGACAGTGTCCCTGATTCTTGATTGTTGACAGAATTTGGAATTCTGGATTCTTTGTCTCATTTGATTGAAACGTGATACTCCCAGCATAGCTCTTTTGATTCCTCTTTGGGAGAAACGAAGAGTGTTCTCATCCTGTTTCCGTAGGGTCCAGGTCTCTGAGGCATATGTTAATGCAGGAAGAACAGTGGAATCAAAGAGATGTGCCTGTAGCCTGAGGATCTTCTTCCTCTTAGCTATTTCTTCGACCTCTTGAAGGCATTCCAAGCCGCTCTCTTCCTCCTGCACAACTCAGGTGCCAGGTCATTCATCATGTTGACTTCTCGACCTTGGTACACATAACTGTTGCATTCGGGGATGATCATTCTGTTGAGAGCTAACGGAGCATCAGAAACGAGGCTGTTTCTCATAAACATTGTCTTTGTAAGATTCAGCTGTCATCTGACCTTTCCACACTCACGGTTGAATTTGGCCAGCATTTGTGCTGCTTGGCTAATGTTTGGTGTTATTAAAACAATGTCATCAGCAAAGGGGAAGTGGTGTAGTTGTCGACCACCTATCTTCACTCCCATTTCTTCCCATTCCAGTCATTGGATGATGTTCTCGAGGGTGGTACTGAAGAGTTTCGGTGAAATAGTATCCCCTCTCTTGACATCAATGATCACTTCTTTGTAGAATGGTGAGATCCTGGTAGAGAATCCGTAATACAGCTCATGGAGGATTTTGATGTATTGAGTTTGAATGCCCTGATTGGCTAGGGCTTCAATGACCACTTCTGTCTCAACAGAATCAAAGGCCTTCTTTAAATCAATGAACGTTAGACAGAGTGGCATCTTGAACTCCTGAGAAACCTCAATGAGCTTGGATATAGTATGGATATGGTGGTGCTGAATCCTTTGCAGAACCCGGCTTGCTCTCATGGTTGTCCTTCATCTAGTGTTCTGCCAATCCTATTCAGGATGACTCGAGTGAACAGGTTGTAGATGACAGACTATAGGCAGATTGGGATTGGGTGATAGATGACAATGTCATGGATGTCTCCCTTCTTGAACAGTAGTATACAGTCCTGCTGGTGTTCCACTGGGATGAAACCTTGCATTCAGACCGGTAGCTTGTGAAGAGCTGAGCCAGCGTATTGATGAGTGCTGACGGCAGGTTCTTCAGGTGTTCAGATCTGACCTTGTCTGGGCCAGGTGCTGTTCACTTCTTTACCAATGAAATGGAGTGTCGGATTTCGGAAGCGAGAATATTGGGAATGACATATCCATCTTGTGGAGTTTGGTATGTGAGCAGGTGGACATGGCTATCCAAGAGATCTGAGTAGAAGTCATGAGAAGTCATGGATAATCTTCTCCATTGCACTTCTGGAAGATGCAATAGATCAATCAGCACATTGGAGGACGTCACTACCTCCACTACCCTGCCACCGCCAAGCTCCAGGATGCTTTTCGAATGGCGCAGCCACCTTGTGGCCGTGCAACACATTATAAGACCCTTAATATCCAACTTCCAGAATTTCCATACCATATTCGATAGGGTTCAAATATGCTTTGAACCATGGGAACACCTACAAGGGTGATTAGAGGTCACCCCAAAAGCCTCTACCCATCTCTGAAAGACTGGCAAGCTAACGAGAGTATTCTGTCTGCACGACAGAACCTCACAAGCTATCCATTTTGTATTCAATATGCCAAAACCAGTAATTATAATGCGTCTCATTTCCCTGACCCTGAAGGTGTCACCAATATGGCAGCATTGAGAAGGATGAGGAAGAAGAGGCTGATAAAATCCAAGGCCAAACTAAGCTGCCAAAATGAAGGAAGACAAAAATGACTGTCTGTACTTTCAATGCACATACATTAGAATCGGATGCATCCATTGAGGACCTGACGGTACAAGCACAAAAGATCAAGTATGACATCATTTGTCTGTCTGAGACAAGACAGCATCAATCACATCACGCTGTTTTTGACACTGGAGAAGAATTTTTCCTTGGAACATGTGATAAAAGAGGCGTCGAAGGCGTCAGTGTCCTTTTCAACACAAACTTGGCCATGAGCGTTGATTCATTCTAATGCCTAACAACCCGAATTGGACGTTTACACTTGAATATATGTGGCTTACTGCCTGCAGTTTCTTTCTTCGTTGTCTACGAACCAACATCCAATTATGATAAAGGAGAAATTGAAAAGTTCTACATGGAGCTGGAGAAGTTCTATAAAAAAGACCACACCTTCTACAAGATTATTGTCGGTGATTTTAATGCCAAGATAGGACTGAGAAGATCAGCCGAAGAATAACACATCAGTACCCATGGACTAGTATGGAATGAATGGGGTAAGAGACTGTCTGAGTTCATCATGTCGACCAAGACATCCATGGTAACTCACAGTTCCAGAGGCTGAATCTAAACACTGGACATGGGAGTCTCCCAGTGGACTGTTCCACAATGAAATAGACCGCATTATATTCAATCCATGGTTTTGCCTGTCCAATGTTGCTGTTGTCCCAAAATTTCAAATGGAATCAGATCACCATCTACTTCATGCAAAATTCTACTTCACAGAGTGAGGAGAAAGGGCTGCAAAGTTTAAGAAGAGAACTCCCAGAACAACCGGCAACTGGGAGCTATTTGGCACTATTGCCGCAACATGGGAAGATGCCATTGTTGACAACATTGACGAGGAATACGATCAACTGATTCAGCACCTTTAGGATTGTGTGAGGAACGCCAAGAGAGAGAGATAGCCACAAAAAAACGCCTGTTTTCGAAAACTCTTGAGCTTATTTGCCAACGCAGTTTGGCACATACCTCAGGCAACTCCAAGCGAACGTCCGAACTCAAAAAATATTGCAGAGATGCGATCAAGGAAGACCTCAAAAAGAGAAGAGCAGAAGTGCTGGTAGATACAGCAGAAGCCGGGAAAAGCATTCGCAACATCCGCCTATCCTTCGCCAACTACAATGTGTGTATATATATGATTATATGCATAGATGTAATGGATAAATATTTGATTATATACAAAATAAAATATGCACTATTTATCTATATAATTGGTATTATTCATGTTGAAAATGCAAAATCTATGATTTTTTTATTGTTCTTAGAGGAAAAAAATTAATAAGGGAAACTTTGTGTTGGTACAAGTACTTTGGTGAAGAGAATGTTGATAATTACATACAATGCTTTAAATTTAAACCCCTAAAATTTCATAATATTTTTATCTATGATAAATCAATAAAAATAAAAAATCAATCTAGAAGTGTAGACAGCTGATTGCTGGGATTACTTTTCCTACTGACTGTTCCTCTTGATATCTAGTATCCTCCACTACCTCCACTACCCAGCCGCCACCATGCTTCAGTACACTTTCCGGATGCTCGGGCCGAGATTCAGGCACTACTGAAGCCTCACAGAACAAGATAAGCGGAACTCTGAGACCTTGGACTCCAGGCTCAACAGACCTGGGGACAGAGATCCTTTGCCTGCTCCCAGCAACCACAGGTAACAAAGGGATTAGAACCAGGAGCCCCATCCTATCCTGACCTGTCTATTTCCATCAACTACTTGTAGCTCAGGGATTGGATTACACACAGGAGACCCACCCCAAGGGTACCAGATGAATACCTCACCTGCAGATCTCCACTAGCTCCACTACCTCCACTACCCAGCCACTGCCACTCTGCAGGACAAATCATAAGACACTTAATACCCATCTTCCAGGATTGATACACCATACTTGATAGGGTTCAAATATGATTTGAACCATGGGAACACCTGCAAGGGCGATTAGAGGCCGCCCCAAAGGACTCTTTCCCTCTCAGGGAGCCTGGCAAGCTACTGAGAGTTTTCCACCTGCACGGCAGTGCCTGGCAAGCTATCTGTGGCATATCTGATATGCCAAAACCAGTAAATACAATGGGTCTCATTCCCCTGATCCTGAAGGAGCCACTAATATGGCAGAGTTGAGAAGGATGTGGAAGAGAGGCTGATATCTAGTAACAGTTCTTTTTTATTTTTTTCACTTTTGGGGAGTGGAACAATAACAGCAGTCTTCTGAAATTACTTCTGGCTCTACATATAAGCATCTCTCCTGGATGGGCTAAGGGGATCATATGAAGTGCTCCGGAATTAATCCATGTTTGTTGATGCAAGAAAAGCACATCCTCTCCACTATGTCTCTGGTTGTAGCAAATTTACTTTTTGACATAGAGAAACTTATGGCACCTAAAAATACATAAATATTAGTAAATATATATTAAATATATATTATTTTTATCTGAATGAAGCAGTTGTAAAAATTTTATGTATAAACAACCTAACTGACCCTGACACTTTGATTCTTGCTTATGTTTATTGTTTCCTTGGGTTGTACAATAGGCATAGAGATAAGTTCCAGAACAATCCTGATAAGTTTGCGATAATTATTCTACCTATATAGTTTTAAAATGTCATCCAATTTATCTGTGTTATTATGAACAAACTAGAAGTTTGATTATTCATTTTGTTTGATTCAGCTAAAATATAGGTTGTCTATTATGTTGTTTATAAAATTCATGGGAACTGGAACAACAGCATAGCAAATAGGTGTTTGCCTTTCTATTAGTCAACCCTGATTCTATTCCAGACAACCAAGTAGTTTCAAGAGCACTCTGGTTGTGATACCTAAAGGTATAGCCAATAGGGTGGAACTAAAGCCAAAAACAAGGGGAAAAATAATCAAAACCTATTTCATACACTATTGAGATTTGCATATTAATTATTTAGGTGTTGCACATTATTCTGTGTCATGTACTATATAGCACCATCTAATATATTCAGTACATTACTGTAAAGAACATGCCTACGGAAGGATGTGCGAGTTCGCAGGCTCTTTGGGGTGCTCTCTCTCACCACTTGCATTCTGTGCTTTTGAGCTGCTGTCTATGGACAGGATCAGGAGGGCTGTAGGTGATGGGCAGGCAAAGGAAAAACTAGGACCAGGCTGGATGTTGATTAGTTTCCAGGCTGGTTGCTGATTAGTTACCATTTATTCAATCTCATGTCTCTCCAATCTCATGCATTCTTTCTTCCTTGCCCCTCATTACTCAATCCCCACACACTGTGTCTGGCAGCCTGGGCTCTCCCTCTCCTGTCTTGATTTTGACACCCCTGCTTCTCTCTCCACCCCTCTTTATCTGTCTCCACCTTGCCCTCCAGGACCACGCTTCACCCAGCCTGGAAGCAAAAACAACATAAAGGAGCCCTTCCTAATGGCCTCAGGAAAAATACCTCTTAAGCTGTTTTTCTCCTTTAGTTATTTTTGCATGTACACAGTAAGAGATACATTGAAGCTTGTAGGGCAGCTCTCCTGGGAACATCTTGTCACAGACTCAGACTACAGAGCTCAGGTCAGATGTATCATTCCTAACCTTAGCAGGGTCCAAATATAGTTGTTACCTTTTGGATCATGACAACATCTGTCCACCACCAAGCTCTTAACTTCTAGTTTAGCATTAGGTAATTTGGCCAGGCCCATTTCCATGCCAGCGTAGCACATAGCTCAGGACTTGCCCTGGGTTCATCCAGTCCCTCATCGGGACCCTGCTTTTGGTGGTGCTAGGAGGTAAAGGCAGCTGAGGCTTAGGTCGAGAGAACAGATGCCCAGGAGGAAAATATCATTTAGATTCAAATGACTCCCACATAACAAAACATAGCATCCACTGCTGTCTTCCTGTGCCATACAAAAAGGACATTGCTCTGAATAAACTATTCGAAGGACTTAAGGTGAAGAGAAAAAAAAATATTTATAAGTCAATGCAGCACAAAGAAAGAAGTTATAAATAAATAGAGAGCAATAATGGGAGCATTGTGATGGAAGCAACCAAATAAACCTAAACTACTTGAGGCTCTGCAGGAAGGACAAAACAATGTTATCCTAAATATCATATTCTGAATCCCTGATTTATGTGTCCTATACTAAATCAGTTACCTTATTTTATTTCTCCATAACCACTACCAAAGATTTTGAAAGTGCCTTTATTTTTGTTTTTATTTACTTTGGGTTTTTACATTTGTGTTTTTGTATGTATGTACTCATACATGTATGAGTAAAGAAAATATTAAAACAAAATCTATGTATGAAAATTTCCAGATTTAAATATGAAATAATTTACATGTATATCTTAGAATAAATGAAAAACTAGAAAGAGTATTTCAATTTGATGTGGGAAAATAATATATTTATAATGGCTGATCTGAAAAATAAGCAAATGACAGAAGTAAGAACCATTATTATAAAAATTCACTGAATTTTTAAACCAATTTAGATAGGTGAAAATAAATTTCTAATTGAAGTCTCAAATGAAAGAAAAGCAAACATGAAAGAACACATTTAACTATTGATGTACATTTAATAGTGTGGGAGAGAGTAATAGGACTATAGTCTTATATAAGGATATGACCGGTGAGAATTTGTAATTATTGATCACTTCACTTGATCACTTGATACCCTGTTACTCATCGATTTACTCGAGCGGGTGCCAGTAGCATCTCCATTCATCCCTGTTGCGTGCTAGTGTTTCCCAGTGGCATCTGCTCATTCTAGGAACATGCAGAGCTTCAAACCGATCATTCAGAGTTTTGAGGAAGAAGTCTGACCAACGTGTAGGTGAGCGTCCACACGATCGTTTGATGTCCTATAGAATCCAGTCAGTAATGACTCTAGTCCAGCGGTCATCTCTAAACCTTTACATGTCCAGCCCATCTGATTTTTGATGACTTGGCAAAGGAAACAGCGTCCCTGATTCTTGAGCATGGATGGAGATCGGAACTCCGGATTCTATCTCTCATTTGATTGAAGCGTGATACTCAAAGCATAGCTCTTTTGATTCCTCTTTGAGAGACCGGAATAGCATTATCATCCTGTTTCCGTAGGGCCCAGGTCTCTGAGGCATATGTTAATGCAGGAAGAACAGTGGAATAGAAGAGATGTGCTTGGAGCTCGAGGTTCTTTGTCCTCTTAGTTATTTCTTCAATGCTCTTGAAGGCATTCCAAGCCACTCTCTTCCTCCTGCGTAACTCAGGTGCAAGGTCATTCATCATGTTGATTTCTCGACCTAGGTATATATATATATACCTGTTGCATTCAGAGATGGTGGTTCAGTTGAGAGTGAATGGAACATCAGGAACAAGATTGTTTCTCATGAACATTGTCTTTGTGAGATTCAGTCTTAATCCGACCTTTCCACACTCATGGTCGAAGTTGGTCAGCATTTGTGCCACTTGGCTGATGTTTGGTGTTATTAGAATGATGTCATCAGCAAAGCGGAGGTGGTGTAGTTGCCGACCATCTATGTTCACTCCCATTCCATCCCATTCCAGTAGTCACATGATGTTCTCGAGGGTGGCACTGAAGAGTTTTGGTGAAATGGTATCACCTTGCCGAACCCCTCTTTTGACATGGATGATTACTTCTTTGTAGAATGGTGAGATCCTGGTACTGAATCCATAATATAGCTCATAGAGGATCCTGATGTATTGAGTTTGTGCTCTCTGATTGGCTAGGGCTTTGATGACCGCTTCCATCTCAACATAATCAAAGGCCTTCTTTACATCAATGGACATTAGACAGAGCGGCATCTTGAACTCCTGAGAAACCTCAATGAGCTTGGTTATCATGTGGATATGGTCAATGGTGCTGAATCCTTTTCGGAACCCAGCTTGTTCTCATGGTTGTCCTTCATCTAGTGTTCTGTCAATCCTTTTTAGGATGACATGAGTGAACAGTTTGTAGATGATAGACAATAGGCAGATTGGTAGATAGCTGCCAATGTCGTGGATGTCTACCTTCTTGTATAGAAGTAGAGTCCTGCTTGTTTTCCATTGGGATGGAATCTTGCATTCAGACAGGTAGTGTGTGAAGAGCCGAGCCAGTGTATTAATGAGTACTGATGGTAAGTTCTTCAGGTGTTCTGGTCTCACCTTGTCTGGACCAGGTGCTCTTTGTTTCTTTAGTAATTATTATCTCTTTGTAATTATTAAAATCTTTAATTGCACAGTAAGTAAATAGTAGATAATCCTCCCAAACACTGGAAAAAATCACACACACACACACACACACACATATATATATATATATATATATATTACACATATAATGCATACCATCACTGTATCACTGTCATCCCATTGTTCATGGATTTACTTGAGCGGGTGCCAATAACGTCTCCATTCATTCCAACCCTGAGATTTTAGCAGCCTCTCCTTACTTGTCTTCCCCAACACAGCCATATTGTAGGATCTTTCAGGGTCAGGGGAATGAGACCCATTATCATCACTGTTTTTGTCATGTACCATAAACAGAGAAATGTCTAAGTCAAGCAACAGAATTGGCATTTTACTTTCAAAATAGAAATAATCAAAATATATAATTATGGCTAGTAGTTGACTTCAAAAGAATAAATTTGAAGTTGATTCAATGGTCTTATCCTAGTAAAGGAATGCTATACAAAAATGCAAATGTCTCTGCTATTTTATCCAAGGAAATGAATGAAACACTGTGTAATTAAGTTAAGCTCTAGTGGTTTTAAAAATTGAAAGAAACAGAAAATCTGTTGTTTCTCTCCATAGACAATTATATTTGATTCAAGTGTTCAGGGCTTATTTTTTCCCCTAGTAGTTCATAATAAATTTTTATATTTTTTGTCTTATTGTACCACTAAAACCTAGATCTTGCAAGAATTTAGGCTGGAGCTATAGCACAGCCATAGGACATTTGCCTTGCACACAGCCGAACTGGCTGACCTGGGTTTGATTCTTCCGCTCCTCTCGGAAAGCCTAGCAAGCTATTGAGAGTATCTCGCTCGCACAGCAAAGCCTGGCAAGCTACCCGTGACATATTTGATATGCCAAACACAGTAACAACAAGTCTCACAGTGGAGAAGTTACTGAGCTAGCTCGAGCAAATTGATGAACAACGGGAGGACAGTGCTACAGTGCTTGGAAGAATTGGGCCCACACCTTTATTTATTGCACTGTACATATTATCATTGATACGAGGAAGTATTTCATGATCAGCACATTCAAAATTGCCTAAATCCCAATTTAAGCACTATCATGATTTTAAGCAAATTAGTCTTCAGGGTAGCTCTACTTGTGTTAAAAATCGGGCTGCAGAAATTATACAGTAGGTAAAATGCTTGTCTTTCATGTAGCTGACCTAGTTTTATTCCTGGCACCAAATATGGGTCCCTGACCATCTCCAGGAATGATTTTGAGTACAAAGCCAGGTGCAAGCCCTGAGCACTTCCATGTGTGTACCCCAAACCAAAATAATGATGATAATAATAAGAGTCATAATCATATATATTAATAGGATTGAGTGTTCTTTGAATACTCATTTATATATATGTGTATATATATATATATATTATGTAGGAGTACAGCTATTTAGTCAGCCACTGATTAGCTGATTGAATTGGGCATGAACTCCATATTATTTTTTTAAATTTTTTTTATAATTTTATTTATTGAATCAAAATGGCAGAGTGTCCTGCCCCCGTGCCTGGCTGTCCTCACCGGTGCCCCTTGGAGGGGAGCAGGTTCAGTTTCCCTCCCCGCCCCGACCAGGGCTCCAGCAGCCGAAGACCATCAGAACCAGCCACCACCATGCTGAGACCACTCTCCGCACACATGAAGGTACCGGCAGAGGAACAAAGGCATGCGGGTCCTGGGACTGAGATGTCCAAGCCTACTCAGATCGGGATTGAGCATCCTCCACCCAGATCTTCCAAATTCCAGTAGGCGGGGATCACACCCACCAACTGGCCACCTGGCACTGTGTAATCCCATCAACAGCCAAGACTCAGAGACTATAAAACCCAGCTCTGGGAAGAGAACAGCGCAGTCTCCTGCCCCAGCACCTGGCTGTCCTCGCCGGGGCCCCTTGGAGTGGAGCAGGTTGAGGAACAAAGGCATGTGGGTCCCGGGGCTGAGATCTCCATACCTGCTCAGATCAGGGCTGAGCATCCTCCACCCAGATCCTCAAAATTCCAGTAGGCGGGGGTAACACCAACCAACTGGCCCCCTGGCGCCAGTTGTAATCTCATTATTGGCCAAGACTCAGAGACTATAAAACCCAGCTCCTGGAAGCGCACGGCCACATTTGCAGCCGCACGACATCTTATTATCTCATTCCTACTTTGGACAGACTGGCAGGCTACCGAATGTAGCCTGCCCACATGGCAGAGTCTAACAAACTCTCCGTGGAGTACCAAATATGCCAAATACCAGTAACAATGATGGGTCTCATTCTCCTAACTCTGAAAAAGCCTTGAATATGGCACTTTTTTAAAAATCTCAGGGCTAGGACAAAGGAGCCGTTACTGGGGCCTGCTCAAGGCAATCGACGAATAACAGGGTGGTCGTGATTGTGATAGTGAATCAACATGAGAGCAGTTACAAAGCTTTAGGATTTAAGTCTCGATCATATAATGAAATACCTGTCCCTTCACCAGGGCCCATTCTCCACCACCAAAAACCCCAATATACTCCCATCCCAAACCCTCCCCCTACCTGTGTGGCAGATGATTTCCACATAACTCTCTCTCTACTTTGATTATATTCAATATTTTGACACCAGTCCCACCATTATCATTTGGGATTTTACCCCAACATTCAGATCTTCCGAAAAGGCAACAGTAGACAATTTGTTTTCTAATGTTGTTTATAAATAGCATATTATGTTGCGTGGCCCCAGTAGTGGCTGCCTGATTTTGAAATTCAGAAATTTTAACAATTAAATCTGGAGGGATATCTGCCAAAACCTGCTAGGTTCCGATATTTTTTCCTGAGTCTCTGGGATCATGGCCGTTAAGCAGCTTGATCAGGAACCAGAAAGGCAATTCGTGGTCAGCAACTTGGTGTCTTCTTGGGACGGGGAGGAAAGAGCTGGCAGCATCCCCATCCTGTGAGGCTTCATGTGTCTCGTCACTGAGGGTCCAAACCTAACTGTCCAATGGCCTCTGGAGGATGGCGGCCACCGAGCCACCTAGGGCGAGCAGGCTGAGGGATAGCACCCTTTTCCCCCTGGAGTGGCCCGGCAACAGTAACCTACTGCAGGGTCTGGATGCATTTCTGCCAAAAACCACTGAGTTCTGAGATTTGTTTCTGAGTCTCTGGGATCATGGTCGTTAAGCAGCTTGATCAGGAGACAGAGAAGCCATTCGTGGGCAGCAACTCGGGGTATTGTTGGGGTGGGGAGGAAAGGGCCAGCTCCACCCCCATCCTGTGAGGCCCTGCATGTCTCATCACTGCGGGCCCAAACCTGACTATCCAGTGGCCTCTGGAGGATGGCGGCCACTGGGCCACCAGGGGGAACAGGCCAACGCATGCAATCTATTCCCACCTTGCCTGGCCCAGTGCCTGTAACTTACTGCAGGGACTAGATGCATTTCTGCCAAAAGCTGTTGGGTTTCGAGATTTGTTTCTGAGTCTCTGGGATCCTTGCCATTAAGCAGTTCAATCAGGAACCAGAGAGCCATGCTTCCAAATATATAGCTGAGCCGGAGGTGGTTTTTGGGTGTGTCTCCCACATACCTAACTTTTGGCTGTTTACCTTCTAGGTAAATTTTGCCCCAAGTTTTTGGGGTCTGGCCAAAAGCACAGCAGCAATTTTGGGCTATCTGGAAGTCTGAAGGCGCCGTCAGGCTGCTGATGCACTTGCCTCATGGGTACAGATTGACCTGCTGGCGGCACCATACCCACTATGTTTATATTTTTAAAAGATCACTTATCCCCACCTAATATCAATATTTTATCTAAAATAGTTATTTCATTATTAAATAATTTTGACAAAAGAAAAATATTTTAAATGTTTTTTTTCTAATAGTTAACACAATACTGTTGTCCTAAAAAAAAGAAGAAGAAGAAAAAGAAGAAGATTGCAGCATATTTTCTCAGCCCACAGCTTCACAGTCCATGATTATAGATGCTGAAAAAGATAAATTTGACATTTCGGTGAGTTTTCTGAATCATGGACAAGGAAACTAGTCCAAATAAACTGGGACAACTGTAACTAAGAAAGGAAAATATGACAAAGATCATCCTTTTTCTTTTCCTTATACCACAGAATATTTTCAAATAATATGTCAATTAAAATGTGCTATGTTGGAACCAATCATGTCTTAAAGTAAAAAAAGAAAAAATACTTGAATGTTTTAAGGTTATATTTAATGAACTCTTTTAAAGCTGAAAATAAATTGTAAGATATTTTCAAACTTGAAATGAAAAAAAAATCATGAAAATTCTGGAGGATACATTTTTGTACTCCAGATTGGTTAAATGCACTTTGTAGCTAAAAGATGTGAAAAGTCATATAAATTTGACTTTATTGAATGCTTTATAAAGGAAAGGTTAGTAAATATATCTTGTCAGTGCACCTTTCAACTATTCACTACAACTCAAAGTGAATGATATAACTAAAAATATAAGGACATAAATAGCGTTTTTCTTTAAGTATTGCGATATTGTGTTGCAAATGGACTTAAACACAGGTGTTAGTATAATGGCTTGACTATAGTTTACATGCATTGCTCAAGGAAAATCACAAATTATTCATAAGGTGCTGGAACATCTTATGATTAATAAGGTGGGTTGGGAACTTTCCTTGATTGAAATAACCCAGGTTTCAGCCTCAACACTGCATATGATCCCCTGAGCTCCACCAGGAGTGATCTCTGAGTCTTGACCCAAGAGTGTGTTTCAAGCACTGACAAATTGGGGCCAAAACCCACCCCCAAATCTGAATTATTTATAATACAATTTATAAACCTGGTTTAATATAAATATATTACTACTGAAATATATGTTGGTTAATAAACATTTTAAATGATTTTTTAAACACATAACTGTGTGGGAATTTGCATTATTAGTGAAAAATTACTAGTAAAATCTTAGGTTATTTTAGCAAAGTCAAGTAGAAACACCAATCTAAACAAATTGTTACTACTCTTCAAATGAACAAATGAAGCAATTCATTTGTACAAAAGGTATAATTTTCAAACAGGTATTAGAGTTGCATAATTGTATTTACCTCTATGAATTTGACATTTTCCCAAAATTTTAAGTTATCAGGTAAAATAGAAGGAGATGTCAATACTTGTAATTTATTTTAGAATAAAAATCATGCAAATATTAGGAAAATAGACATTAAGCAAATAGGTCTCAGGTAATAAATGTCTCATCATGCAAAATCATATCTAGTAAAATATCCAAAAACTAAATAATTAAATCTCATTTAAATAATTTCAGATTTCACATAAAACTAATCTTTAAGACACTAACTTATCATTTTTTGAATTAATATTAAGAATATACATGTGCACACTTAAAAGATCACAAGAATGTTTCCTTCTTATTTCAACTTAGTTTATCTATGATTAGATTTTATTTATATTCTTTATCAAAAAGCACATGACAACAAATTAAGTGGTAACATGAAAATGAGAATACAGCATTTCTCCCCCCACTATTTGAGAATATAAAGTAGAGGTATTCTTCTTACAAATTTTGGTTGATAATTTTTTAATAAAAATATATTAACAAAACTTATAATTATTGATGTTATCAGCATTTAAATTAAGCATGTATTTTGATTTTTTTCAGTAGAGTAAGTATAGATCAAATAGAATATATAAAACACTTGGGGTTTTTTTCAATGATTTGGAAATATTAAGAATTATTTTTAGTTTGCTTTCTTGCTGTAGTTTTCCAGGAAAATTGTATAAGAGCGGGTAGGCGTTTGCCTTGAACGCAGCCAACATGGCCGACTCGAGTTCAATTCCTCCACCCCTCTCGGAGAGCCCGGCAAGCTACTGAGAGTATCTCACCCTCACAGCAAAGCCTGGCAAGCTACCCATGATGATACAAAAATTTATTTCTTATAAATTAAAATGCTAATTACAACTTAAAGGAATTGATACATGAATTGGTTGTATTAATATTTATTTTACCATTGACTTTACACTGCAAAATTTAAGTTAAACTTTACACAGGACCATAGCCCAGAGGCTTTCCAAATACTATGGGCTGTGCTAGCTGTCCCTGAGCACAATTGATTGTGACCTGCATGGCCATTAGTATTGCCGATTGTATTGCTAGTTATCCCCAGTGCCCCTGGGTTGGGGCAACAGTACATTGCCAGACTTTAGTATTAAATTAGCCTCTCTGGCTTAGAATCACTCAGAGTGGCCATGGACCCCTTGGGAGACCAAGTCACAATGAATTATTCTCTTGTGAGTTCATTTTGAACATTTTAAGCCAATAGGACTAATGGAGAGAGGCGCCATATATTTTTTTCCTTGTAAAGACTCACTTTTTTCTGTGATGTGATTCTTGGTTTTTAGGTTATTCTTTGTCTTCTTGTAAGAATAAGCATACAAGAAGACTTATTCTATTTTAAACATCAGCTTAGTTGGTGAAAGGACACAATCTGCTCCGTGACTTTGGTTAAGAAGCTGTTGTTCTGCTGATGGCCCCTGATGGGAATGCCATGTCCCCTCTCCTACCTCTTCCTTGAGGAACCACAGGCCCTACATGCCTTGGCCCTTTCTGGCCTCCCTAGTGCTCTTGTCTTCAAGTTGGGAGCTCCTGGGAATAAGGAACACCCCTCAGCTTCTTTGAGCCCTGCCTCAAGACTTAGGCAGAAAAAGACTATCTCATGTTATGACCGTTCCACCAGGTGTTATGATACCTCCAGCACTTGGAACTCTTGCTATCTGTTTCTACACACTGGATCAGTCACTCCCTAACTTGACAGACAGAAGGAACCCCAATGAAGTTGCTCTGACTTCACCTACCAGTATAGCAATGCCCTGGCTGAGGGTTCACATATCTGTGGCATTTATTGGTAGATCATCAGCTTTGAGAACAGGGACAGGCCAGATTGAGTGGAATCCAATTTGTTTTGTGAGGAGGACTCACTTAGATCATGACTTTTCTTTCTATAATTTTCCTCTCAAGCACAGTAGTAGAGCGTTTGCCTTATTCAAGGCCGACCTGGGTTCGATTCCTCCGTCTCTCTCAAGGAACCTAGAAAGCTGCCGAAAGTATCCTACCCACAAGGCAGAGCCTGGCAAGCTCCCCATGGCACATTGGATATGCAAAAAACAGTAACAACAAGTCTCACAATGGAGACGTTACTGGTGCCCACTCGAGCAAATCAATGAACAATGGGAGGACAGTGCTACCTTTCCTCTCATTTTTCTGTTTATAGTTCCAACACTTTTTTCCTTCTGAGGCAAATTAAGTAAGTTGACCTAGCCAGTCACCATCTTGTTTCCCTAACGTATGTCAGGAGAAAATGCCAGGGAGAAGACATGGTGTCTGCATTAGAAGAACCAAACCTGGAAGCCAATATCCATCCTGAAGTCTGTGCTTTCTCTGAAGACACACAGCCAAGAAGGTCACTAAGAAGTGGTCTACACCACTTGCCATGGCTATTATGTCTGTGACAAGGGCTATGGCCGGGACTACTGTGACACTGAGGAGTTGAGATGTGTAAAGACTGAAGCTTCACTGAACCCCAAGAAAAGATTTAAATATATGAAAAAAAAACCTGATTCCACCATAATATCTGCCAGTGTGATATTGGTCTATCATTTACTTTTGCCTTATGATGTCTTTCACAGCTAGTAATGACTTTTTCCACATCTAGTAACATAAAAATGCTATAAATGCCCATTGCATTTGGTAAATCAAGTGAGGACATATTTAGCAGTGTTCAGTAACATTATATGCAAATGCTTTAGAATGGGATAATGAAACATTTTTCTACTTCTTACTCTTTTTTTTTTTCTAAGAAAAGCAATATTGCAAGCACTGCCAAAAACACCTCAGATTCATTACATTGTTGAGTTGAAATTAATCTTTGAATCAATTTTTGTTCATGTGCAACCAGAAACCATTTACTATAGAACATTTTTTATTCAGCTGCTTAACATAATTTGGGGTCATGATTCATAGTTTAATAAGTTTGGCCTTCAGCCGCACATGCTAGGTGGAAATGCAGCTCATATAGAAAAGGGAGCACCAAATGAAGGGTGTTGGGAGGATCCTCCCAGGGTAGGAGATGCATGCTGAAAGTAGGCAATAGACCGAACATGATTTCCACTCAATGCCTCTTTTGAAAACCACAGCACCCAAAAAGGAGAAAGAGAACAAAAGGGAATGCCCTGCCACAGAGGCAGTTTTTGATGGAGGGGGTTGGGGGTGGGATGGATACTGGGATCTGTGGTGGTGGAAAATGGACACTGGTGGAGGGATGGGTACTCAATCATTGTATAATTGAAACCCAAGCACAAAAATTTGTAGGTCTACAACTGTACCTCATGGTGTTTCACTAATAAATATTTTTTAAAGAGTTTGGCCTCACTGCCATAGAGGCAGTCAGGAATGGTGGCTGGTTTGAGGGGGTATGGAACGAAAACTGGGACACTGGTGCTGGGAAATTACACTGGTGGAACCATGGATATTAGAACATTGTTTGACTGAAAATCACAAATAACTTTGTAATGCTCTATCTCACGGTGCTTCAATAAAATAAATTTTTAAAAAGTTAGGCTTTATAAGAAAAAAACATGATTTAATATCTTTATGGTATTTCTCAAATAAGAAACACCATATAGAGATTAAACCGTATTTAATTATATAGTAAAGAACAGAAATGGAAGAAACTACAAAGAATATTTAATCTGATTTTTTTTATCAAATACAGAAGGCATTAAGGCCTTTTAATCATATGCTTTGCCCTATGGTGAACCATTATTAAATAAATTTTAAACTTGCATAATTAAATTTTCTTACTCTACTTTTATATAAAGCAGTGGGTTTTTTTTTACCATATTTCCCCCCATGAATAACCACTGTGTTTTATTTAAAAATCACATTATGTGAAATGATTTATTAAGATCTGAACCTGTGACCTGAAGCTCATTTTTAAATTTCTGTGGCTTCTTACTAGACATGAAAGGGATGTATCAGGAAACTAGGGTTTGAAGCTTGAAGCACAGAATCAGAACTCCCCGATGGAACTATGCTTCCTTTGACCCAATCTCCTTCACATCCCCTTGATATACTTTCTGACTACATGCATTATCCTCAAGGTTAGACTAATAATGTTACTAAACATGTTATAATTTATTGAACATAATACTTATCTCTACCCCAAATGTTTGCATATTTTCTTGTTTCATTTCTTATATTTCACAGTTTTTTTTTTCTTTTTGGGGACACACCTGGCAATTCACAAGGGTTACTCCTGTCTCATGCAATCAGGAATTACTCCCGGTGGTGCTCGGGGACCATATGGGATGCTGGGAATTGAACCTGGGTTGGCCGTGTGCAAGGCAAAAGCCATACCTGCTTACCTGCTGTGCTATTGCTCCAGCCCCTCATTTCTCATTTTTTATTAGTATGACCAAGCATTTCTTAACAACTCCAATTTAACACTTTAGATTATTTATTGTCAAAACAAAGCAAGGGAGTCCAAAAGATTGTGATGGAGATATTAACTTGGTGGTGGTAGAAATCATGTGGGGACATTGTACTTCTAAATATATTAAACAACTTTATAAGGTAGAGATATTTTTTAAGGTAGAGATTTTAAATGAAGCTCTAATATTGCCTTTTATGAAAAATATGTTAGAGATATGTTTTAATGTTTTGGCTTTAGAAATTTTAGTTATAGTGTCAAATGTGGCAATTTTGAACAAAAATAAATTCAAAAATATATATTTTTAGGATTTTTTTACTGTGGTGTCTGAGTCACCTGCCCTGCAAGACAAATACTTGGTGTCTGAACTATTTCTCTGATCCTCTAACTATTATTTATATTTAATTTTAGATATCAGCACTTTCTGATGAGAACTAATGTGCATACATAATATGCACGTGTATATGTGCACATCTGTACAAAGATACCTGTATATATAATCACTTATAAACATATATACACTTTTTATCTTATCCTTTAAAATTACTAATTCATTTGGTAAGTTTTATACTTTTTTATTTTGTTCTCATGCACATAATTCAAATACCACACTCATCACCATTGTTGCCACATTCATCCCCAAAGGACCCAAACACTCTTCCTTTTAACTGTTCTTTAGTTCCATTCATGTTGCTGAAAATTGCAAGACATTGTTCTTTTTTAGAGCTGCATAGCATTCCCTTGTTTATATATAAATAATACTTAAGAAGAAAGAATACTTCTTGCTGTATATAGAAATAATGAAATACAACATAATTTTGTTAGTTTCATTATTAGTACTTCAGTTGCATTAACATATGTTTCCTACAGCTATTTAAAGCATATATCACAATAGAAGCCAAAATACATAAAACGTCACTGCCTGAAATGTCGATACTCCTTGTAATTTGAGAAATTCAATGATAAAATATAGTATTTCCGTTATACGTTCTGAGAATGTGAAAAATTCTTTAAATATATAATACCTGCAAATGATACTCCCTACAAAAGTAGGTTGAAGACAAATATTAAATTTACATGTCATATAGCATGTGCTATATGTTATATCTATCTATCTATCTATCTATCTATCTATCTATCTATCTATCTATCTATTTCTAAGTCTCCTGATTCTGCAACTGGCTGTCCTCACCAGGGCCCCGTGGAGGGGGCAGTTGAGTTTCCCTCCCCTCCCCAAGTAGAGCCCCAGCAGCCGAAGACCTCCAGAACCAGCCACAACCGTGCTGAGACCACTCTCCACACACATGAAAGTACCGGCAGAGAAACAAAGGCATGCGGGTCTTGGGGCTGATATCTCCAAGCCTGCTCAGATCCGGGCTGAGCATCCTCCACCCAGATCCTCCATCTTCCAGTAGGTGGGGGTCAAACCCACCAACTGCCCACCAGTATCGTGTAATCCCATCAATGGCCAAGACCCAGAGACTATAAAACCCAGCTCCTGGAAGAGAACAGCACAGAGTCTCCTGCCCCTGCACCAGGCTGTCCTCGCCAGGGCCTCGTGGAGGGGGGCAGTTTGAGTTTTCAATCCCTGCCCCTACTAAAGCCCTGGAAGCCAAAGACATCCAGAACCTGCCACAACCATGCTGAGACCACTCTCCACACACATGAAGGTACAGGCAGAGGAACAAAGGCATGCGGTCTTGAGGCTGAGATCTCCAAGCCTGCTCAGATCAGGGATGAGCATCGTCCACCCAGATCCTCCATCTTCCAGTAGGAAGGGGTCACACCCACCAACTGCCCCCTTCCCTCCCCCAGCCCCGGCACTGTGTAATCCCATCAATGGCCAAGACCCAGAGACTATAATACCCAGCTCCAGGAAGCATTACATCTTATCTCATTCTTGCTTTGGACAACCTAGCAGGCTACTGAATGTAACCTGCCCACACGGCAGAGTCTGGCAAACTCCCCGGGGCATACCCAATATGCCAAATACCAGTAACAATGATGGGTCTCATTCTCCTAACCCTGAAAGAGACTTGAATGTGGCACTTTTTAGAAATTCAGGGCTTGGATGAAGGAGACATTACTGGTGTCTGCTAGAGGCAATCGATGAACAACAGGATGATCGTTATTGTGATATTTCTAATTACGTCTTAACTTATGTATATTGTTCAGTCATATGTATATAACATAAACAAACAGACAAACACGGTCTTCCCATTGTTTATCGATTTTGCTCGAGCGGGCCCAGTAACATCTCCATTTTGAGACTTGTTTTTACTGTGTTTGGCATATTGAGTACGTCATGGGTAGCTTGCCAGGCTTTGCCATGTGGGCGAGATACTCTCGGTAGCATTGCTGGGCTCTCCGAGAGGTGTGGGGGAATCAAACCGCGCTCAGGCGGGCTGACTGTACGCAAGGTAAATGTCCTACCACTGTGCTATAACTCCAGTCCATATATATTATAATAAATAAATATTGAAAAGGACACGCAAAGAAGAAATAAATTCCATGTACATAATTTGGAGTATAAAGATTAATAAAGTTGTGATTTTTAGGAGTAGAATAATAGTACAGCGGTTAGGCTTTTTTGACTTGCATTCAGCTCACCCAGATCCAGTCTTGTATAGTGCATATGGTCTCCTGTAACACACCAAGAGTCGAAGAGTGACCAATCCCTGATCACAGAACCAAGAGCAACTTCTGAGAATCTCTGGCACTATGTACAATTTTATCTTTTGGTCAGAATGAAGGTGCAGTTAATAAAGTGCAGACCAGGTTCAATTCCTGGCAACCCAAATGGTCCCTTGAACATTTCCAATACTGATTCTTAAGTACAGAGCATGAAGTAAACTATTAGCTCACAATATATATGTCCCACTTCTTTTCCCACCAAAAGGAAAAGTTCATCACCTATATTTTCATTCTGTGGTGATATGTAAGTTAAACACAAGCATTATAAATTTAAAAAGTAAGGTAATTTAATGTGTATTAATAAAATCACAAAATTTTAATATTTCTCTATTATCATTGCTATTATTAGTAGAGCAAAGTCTTATCCAATTAATTTTAAATAGTAAATGTAAATCTGATAGAAACAATTACTTAATTCTGTTACTTAGACTAGAAAATACACACATTCCTTTTTAATGATATATAAAATTCATGTAAAGATATAATGTAATATAATTTCAAAACAACAAAATAGAAAATAATCACAAATATGAAAACAAATCAATAAAATAGTTTAAGCATAGGGCATCTTCCCTCTTTCTGATATCTTTAGATTTTGTAAAACATCTACATTTTCTCCCATTATTATCAAAATATCTGTTTAAAGAAACATGGATTATTGAGAGCGTACATATTGTGGTAATAGTGTGGTTGAAATACAACACTGTGTTTGTTTGAGGACCACACATAAAGGAATAATTTCTAGCAGTATACTCAGGGGACCATATGTGATGCCAGGATCAAAACCAAGTCTATTACATGCAAGATATGCACCCTACCTGCTCTACTATAATTATGGCCCCTAATATACTCTTCTAGATGACTGAATGAACATGTGTGTGTGAGTGTGCCAAATACAGATATACGAGAACAAACCCCCAAAAGGACATAAAGGCATTTTTGAAGTAGTAGAATGAAAGATTCTTGGCATAGACAATACTCCATAATTCATTGTAAGAAACTAGATCTCAAAAAAGAGACTATGTTTTATTGTAATAACGTGGGATATATATATATATATAATTTCAGGATAAGTTTACTCATTAGTAAAAATCAGATAATAAACAGACTAAATTGGGTCTTCCTCTAGATATTTTTAAATAAAATGACATTCAATTTCTTAGCATATGATGCAAAATGTCATGTAGTAATTTTATATTTTATATTATCATACTAAGATGTTATATTTGCACTACAATTAATTACCCACATTTATATTTATTTTAACCATTCACTGCAGTCCCTGACACATTTACTCAAGTTTTACAAAAAATTGTATAGATAGCTAAAATCTCAGAATGCTGTCTTTGTTATGTTTCCCTGTTTCAAATGAAAGCTTTGAACTTACTGCATCAACTGAAGTTCATATTTTATAAATGTGAATGGTGTCTAGTATTTAAAGAATAAAGTATATAAGTTTATTTTTATTCTAATTGATATTTAGTAGTAGAGAAATCTAATCTTAAAAGATGGATTTTAAAACCCATCAAAATAGTGGTGAAAGTAAATTTTTATATGGTTTTAGGATGGCACAGAATCTAAATTATTCTTAAAGGCTTCCACATAATACTAGAATTGCACTTTCTTTGTTGCCATAGTTATTGGAAAGATGAGTGAAAGTATCTGCAGGGATGCACTTGATGATTTAAGTAACTTCTTCACAAGTTGCAGCTCCATTTTCCTTTTACTCTGTTTCAAACACTTATACTCCATAAGATAAAAGCTTGACATAAGCAGTTCAGAATGTATCTTGAGTATATGCCTATGGATAATATATTGTATAAACACTCAACCTTTTCAGTTTTATTAAGAAATAATTGACATACATCACTGTACACATTTAAAGCATAAGCCAGGTTGCTTTGATTTACATGTTATGTACAACAATGACTATAATAGGCTCAACTAACATAGATAGCATCCATTTTCTTACAATGCGATAAAACTAAATAGAGGAAAAAAAAGAAATTCTCCTTACGGAGAGAACTTTCAGGGTTGATTCTCAATGGTTCTGTATGTATCATACAGCAGACACTTAATATTTGACAGTCCAGAGGAATTTTTTTCTGAAAGGACAGTAAAGTAGAAACAGCTGTCATGGACGTATAGTAAGTGAACCACTTCAAAGATCAAGGAGTGGTTAAGGTCAAAATCTCAATTATCCTTTGTCCTATAAATGACTCTGTGTATAAAGAAAAGTGTCTTGTCAGTATAATATGGTACAAGATTGGTCATTTAGTGACCAGATTCTATTTCTCTTCAGATAAACAAAGTGCTTCACTTTCTTTCCTTTCTGTCAATCTTCCTTTCACCAGGCCTAAATTACCTAAATGGAGAGTAGGTTGTTAAATGTCTATACTTCAAGATTCTAAAAGTACTGGAAGTGTGCCATATTGAAGATCTGACAAAGGCTGGCCTTGCTTTTACTTAAATACTCCTCCCCATTTAGATATTGACAATATAGAGAGTGGAAATGTCCTGTTATTTCCTGAGGAGTTTATGTTCATTGGGAAAATCGATATCTTTATAGAACTTCTGTTTTCCTTTTCTTCTCATGCCAGTTTTTTAAAGTAGCAACGGGAATGGTAACTTTCACAATTACAATGAAAACAGAACTAAGTTTCTCTTCTTTCTCAGCGACTTTAATAGCTGCTCTTTCTAAAGAAAAGTGGGGACATAGAATAAAAACTGGTAGCAAGGACTGGGAGAGGTGATGGTAAGACGAACAAGGACATAAAAATCGTTATCCTAGTTTCTATTTTTTTTATCCTAGTTAATATTGTTCCCTTTTTGGGGCACCCTATACCCATCAAAAAGGTACCACTGTAACATAGTTGCATATGTGTGTTAGATTAAGACCTTGAATTGGTTTGTGGGCCAACACTGAAATTATGATAGTGGTAACTAGACAATAGTGAAGGGTGTTGTATGTTTGAAGCCCTGCCTGCTATTATTAATGTTGTAAATAATACTGCCTCAAATACAATTTTCTTTCTTTCTTCTTTTTTTTTTTTTTTGCTTTTTGGGTTACACCCAGCAATGCTCAGGGCTCTGCACTCAGGAATTACTCCTGGCGGTGCTTGGGAGACCATGTGTGATGCCAGGGATTGAACCGGGCGAGCTGTGTGCGAGGCAAACACCCTCCTTGCTGTAGTATTGCTCCAGCCCCTCAAATATAATTTTTAAGCATTTGGAAAAAATAATTTTAAAAGGCCTTACAATGTAGAATTGTGACTTTTATTTGAAGAACTTGCAAACTAATTTTTTATGCATCTACATTTTTGAAAAATTAATGTTAAAGGACTTAATAGGTCGTATGTGGGAAACTACCATAATGTAATAAACCTTCACTATGCTTTCTTGTATTATCATATGCCCAAGTTCTCTAAAGTATGTGACTCTTGACAGATGCCGTCAGGTTCTAAGCTTTCTTTTTTTGTCTAATTTTTTGTCTTCTTTTCTTCTACAGTTAATCTATAGTGATGAAATCAAGTCACAACTCTGAGTAGGGTAGTAGTAATCTTCAAAGTGATATCTTCATTTTATCTCTCTTAATAGTTATGTAAATTTCATACATGAATAGCCTTCAAATATAAATTAAAGTTGTACTGGTAAAATCTAGTTTTTGTATTAAGAAAAATTTATTTCACCTGATTATTGCTCAATACTTAAATTTCCAAAATCTCTAACTATTATTAAAGTGAAATTTTAAATCCTTTGAATCCAAAATGTGCGAAAAACATTTTGAAGAAAATGGAAAAAAAGCATAATTTAAGATAAAAAGTGAAGTGCTATATATTTGAAGTGACTTTTTCTAATTCTTTTTACTGAGCATAGCTATTGAATGCAACTTTTTATCAAATTATGTTTTTGCTTTCTTATTTTCACTCCATATATTTTAATTATAAAGATATGTTTATTCATGAATAATTTTTATATATTTTAAAAATGATAATGAATTAAAAATAAAGTTTTAAACCCATAGTATATTCCTTACACATATATAAACAATTAATTTCTAAATTTTCTTGAACAATATATTTTTAATGAAATTCTGCTTTGTTTAGACAATAATGGATCATAGTTATAAATTCACTAAGTTTTACTGGTCCAATAAACAATGCATAACAAGGCATATTAAACCAATTTTATACAAAAGTCTTCGCACAAAAAGTCAAAATCACAACCAAGAGGATAGCAAAGAAGATACCATGATCCCAAGCTGGTCTGGTCTAATGTGTCTCCCCTGTGTCCCCAATTCAGCATTGTAGTGACTTAGATGTATTGCATCCTTAGTCACTCGCATTGACTTGCAGGCTGACCTGTTCAAGAAGCATTCATTGAAACTGACACTAGCCCCAGAATTAGTGCTGGGGCATCTACTCCTACCCCCCCAAAACATATCTTTGGTCAAACAGCTATGCACTGAATGAAATAAAAACTGTAAAATCAACATGAAAGTACAAAACCCTCTTCTGTTGATAGTAAGCACAGATTTACTTTGCTTCTTAAATCTTTCTGGCATCTGTTTTCTATAGTGGCAACATCCCAAATTTTCACTTTCATCATTTTAATTAAAATATTCTGAAACTCAAGACTTCCACTTGTAACTAATGAACTTTAGATTAATATATCTATGTGGAAAAGAAGTTTACTTTAATGCCACTTTATTTATCCTTCCAAATTATAGAAGCACAGTTTTCTGATCTGTTATTGTGATTTTTAAAGAATAAATGACAGAATACCCTGGAAATCAACATTACTTTGTTCAACAAACATTTATCTTTGTATTCTAATCTTATATTTTTGCAAAGATCTAATGTATTCGTTTATGCAATTCAAAGATTTTTTTTAAAAATTGAGATAGTAATTTTATTAAATGAGTGACTGCAGAATTAATTGCTGAAATCATTTTATTTATTTATTTATTGAATCACTATGAGAACAATAAAAAAGTTCTCAGGCTTAAGTCTCGGTCATACAATGATCAAACACCCATCCCTTCATGAGTGCACGTTTTCCACCACCAAGAAACCCAGTATACCCACTTCTACCACTCCTCCTGCCTGAAAGGCAGATGATTTCCACTTAATTATCTCTCTACTTCTGTTGCATTCATTATTTCAACAAAAGATGCACCATTAGTATTAGGAATTTCCCCCCAACAATCAGATCTGCTGAAAAGACATCGTTCGATTATTTGTTTTCTATTGCAGATTATGAAGAGCTATGATGTCTTGGCTGCATGATTTTGGATTTCTGATATTTTTCTAATTAAGTCTGGAGAGATTCAAGTCTGGAGGTAGAAAGGACAAACACCCTTTCCCACCCAGGGGGCAAAGCGCCGTAGCATTATACATGGTCCAGACACATTTCTTCCAAAAGCCGCTGGGTTCCCAGATTGGTTTGTATGCCCTGGGATCATGGCCATTCCAGAGCCAGAGAGCCACTTCTGGGGGACAACTTGTGGTCTTGGCTGGGGCGGGAAGTACGAGCAGGTTCCACCCCCCAATCTATGGACTCCATCTAGTGTGAACAAAGCACTGTCTTGCTTTATCAAACTTTGTCACCTCTGTATATCAATTGTAAATGGTATTCATTTTAATCCTTGAATATAAGAGATGGAATACTCTCTTGCAAAACGTTAACAGTATATTTTACCTGAAAAGTGATCGACATTTTTCTTGGTCTATGTGAAGTATAGGTTATATAAGGATTCTGATTCTAAGTCTTAGAATCCTAAAGAAAATGATTCGATTGTTTTTTTTTCTACTTGATAAAATAGCTTATAGAAGATAATTTATTTTGTTTCTTTTTTTTGGGGGGGGGGAACTCCAGTAATGCTTAGGAATTACTCCTGGTTCTGTGCTCATGGTTCACTCCCAGCAGGCTCAATTAATTATATATGATACTGGAGTTTGAACCTAGGTTGAACACATGCAAGGAAAATACCTCTCCTCCTATACTATCACTCTAGTGGTATAAAACAATTTGGTCACAGAGAAAACACTCCAAAGATGTGTTGACTAAACTAATGTATAATAGGACATAGAAGACTAAAAATGATGCTCATCAAATATTAATAGAAGTTAAATTTAACTTCAAAATGCATCATGCATAGATTCAAAAGTTTTATAAATTTATATTAGCCTTGGTTTAGGTATAAAAGTTTTAAATGACCGGAGAATGAGCTTGATAATTGCTTTTTCTTTCATTATAATCAGATGACAATTTGTATTATAGGTGCTTCCTGTCTTAGAAATTGCTAGAAATTGTTTGTTTATTTGCAAAAATATCCCTTTAATTCAGCAGAGAGAATTTTCTATATTAGAAATATTAAACAATTAAATGCTACTATTATCAAACACATTTTAGTTTCCAAACCTGCTTTGTGTTCTTCATATAGAAAATGGCAAAACTTTCATGTTTGATGATTCAGCACTGGAAAGAACAAGTTATCAAAGCCTTTAATATATGGGGGATCAAAAAACAGATAACAAGCTTCTGGAACATGAAGGTTGGAAACGGTATTATTCCTTGAAAAAGATCTTGGGATTTTACAAATGTGCTTTTATACTATTTTTTCTGGGTCTTCTAGATATAATAGACAAAGTGTTATAATAAAAAGAAAGCTAGATTTAGAAGACAAATTGAAATGGTTTAAATCTCTTTTACTATATGACCTTGGCAATAAAGTAAGAAGCTTGGATAGAAGAGACCCTATACCAGGTCTATTATTTAGAGTTTAAAGAAGAATTAAGAATTTGTGTAAGAGAAAATGGTAAGATAAGTGACAGAACTAACATATGTGGCTTATTTTTGTGTTTATACATATATATGGATGAATCCATATATGTGTGGATATCTGTATCCATATGGATATATGCTTGCATACATATATACTTATGTATTCATATATACATATATGTATGGATACATATATGGAAACATCCATATATATATTATATATTATATACCTAGTATATAAATGCTGAGTGACTTCGACCGTGAGTGTAGAAAGGTCGGACTACAGCTGAATCTTACGAAGACAATCTTTATGAGAAACAGGCTCGTTCTTGACACCCCATTCGCTCTCAACGGAACCACCATCTCCGAATGCAACAGTTATATATACCTAGTTCGAGAAATCAACATGATGAATGATGTGGCACCTGAGTTGCACAGGAGGAAGAGAGTGGCTTGGAATGTCTTCAAGCGCGTTGAAGAAATAACTAAGAGGACAAAGAACCTCCAGCTACACGCACATCTCTTCGATTCCACTTTTCTTCCTGCATTAACATATGCCTCAGAGTCCTGGGCCCTACGAAAACAGGATGAGAACGCTATTCGGGTCTCTCAAAGAGGAATTGAAAGAGCTATGCTTGGAATATCATGATTCACTTAAATGAGAGATAGAATCCGGAGTTCTGATCTCTGTCAACGCTCAAGAATCAGGGATGCTGTCTCATTTGCCAAGGCATCAAAAATCAGATGGGCTGGACACGTAATGAGGTTTACAGACAACCGCTGGACTAGAACCATTACTGACTGGATTCCACGGGACGTCAAAAGATCGCGTGGACGCCCACCTACAAGATGGTCAGACTTCTTCGTCAAGACCCTGAATGATCGGTTTGAGGCTCTGCATGTTCCTAGGACGAACAGAGGCCATTGGGCTATGCTAGCCTGCAACAGGGATGAATGGAGACATGACTGCCACCTGCTCGAGTAAATTGATGAATAACGGGGGATCAAGTAATCAAGTGATATACTTAGATATAATCTTGGATTAATATTTTGCTGCAAAGTATTGCTTTATTCTGAATTTATCATGATAGTCAAAATAAAAATATCCATGGATTTAATATATTATACTAAATTTCAAGTAACTATTGATTAAAAATAAAAGGTAAAGGTAAAGGCCCTCCCGTTGATCGTCGATTTGCTCGAGCGGGCCCAGTAACGTTTCCATTGGAGACTTTGTTGTTACTGTGTCTGGCATATCATATACTCTCGGTAGCTTGCCGGGCTCTCCCCTTAAATAACATTTTGTTAAATGAAATAATTGGCAACTGTGGATAAAGTGCTTGCTTTTCACACAGCGATCAGTGACCCAGATTCAATCCCTAGCACACCACATGGTCCAACCTTCCTTGATTGAATCCTGAGCTCAGTTAGAATTAAGCCTTGAGCACATTTGAGTGTGGCCACTAAAAAATAGCCGATATTGATAAATATTTTTTACTTTATTTTGATGTTATTGTTTGTATACATTTAGAAACCAATGTCATATGTCCAGTGCGACATTTGTTACATCAATATGACTCAAATAAGTCCTGCCTATGTTCTCTTTCTCTTTTTCTCAGTACAATATCATCACAAACTACCTGTGACATATTCAATATGACTAAAACAGTAACAATAAGTTTCACAATCTGTTGTGAGACGTTACTGGTACCCACTCGAGCAAATTGATGAACAGAGGGAGGACGGTGCTACAGTGCTACAGTAAATAATAAAGTTAATTTGAAGAATAAACATGGTTAACATGGTGTAGCGTTTTCCAGGTAACAAGAATTATGAACATGATTTTCATTTTTCTCTAAGATTGGAGAAGAGAAAAAGTTAAAAATACACCAATTAGACAATGTCACATCATTTAAAATATAAGAATTTCTAACGTAACTCGTACTCAACCTACCTGGCTGTATCTCACTAAGTATAACTTCAATTGTAACTTCACTGAACTAAATGATCATTGATGGTTCATAAAATTATCTCTTTTATATTTCCTAAACTACTTGTTTTCTATAAATCCCTTTACTATGAAATAATGTATACTGCCTATGTATTTCAGAAGTCATAAATAATTAAAAAAAATTCATTCTTAAAATGCATGTTGCCTATGTATTTCCAGAGCAGTCATAAATAATTCAAAACTTTTTCCATTCTTAAAACACATTTTGATGACTGTTTCCGGAATACATATCAAAGACTAGGATACATGTTTTCTACTCTGGAACATTAAATTGATTCTTAGCATTACATGCTTTTCCAAAACTTCAGGGAGTATTCCAGAACCACAAGTAGGAATTAGCACTGACCACAATTAGTGTGTAGTCCAAGCAAAAAAAAAAGTTTTTATGATGAAATGCTTTCACTCCTACCTCCACCCAATGAAATGATGTTTTTTTCTAAACTCAAACTTCTTACCTAGCTACAACATAGATTGTTAGTATATTATTATTTGCATTGCTAAATTTGCACTGCTAAATGCAAGTAATAGGAAACATTGGGAAATAGAGAGCGTATCATGGGTAAGGTGCTTCCCTTGCACACAGTGGCCAGTGACCCAGATTCAATCTATGGTACCCCTTATGTTCAAGTCTACCTGGATTGAACATAATATGTAAGCCCTAAACAGTTCCCTCTATTTGTATATTTTATATCTGTATCAAATTGGTCTCTTGAAAACTAAAAAAAAAGAAAAACAACAAGAAGAAATCATATCATTGTCTTTCCCAAAACCATTGATGTAATTCTAACAAAACTTCCTTTGCATAAATTCAAAACTGCTCACATTCAATTATATTATCCACTTCTATAGCACAAGATACCTTCTGCATCTATCAAAACACTGATCAAGAGTTTTTAATTATTTTTAGTAGACAGAAAAGAAGACATAAGGAATGCATGCAGCCTTCAGTGCAATATTTTGCCCCAGCGAAGAGTCAACAAGAAAACAGGGCTACATACTCGCAAAAATAGAACAGCAAATAACAGTTAAAACCCAGAAACTAAATTTGATGAACATCATTAATGAGCTTGGACATTATAACCCGAGAAAAAAAATAATGGTTAAACTCACCTGAATATCTGACCTAAAAAACTGTAAGACAAAGAGGCCTTTTTATAGGTTGCTCAGCATGTGAGAAATTGCTAGAGCATCAATAAAAAATCTTGATGCTAAATGTCCTTTAGAAATAAACAACCATTTTAAATGCGCATCCATTCTATTGCTTTATATCTTCTATGTTGCAAAAGCTCTAAGTCTATGTTCTTACTTTAAGAAGATACAGATTATCTTATCTTACTATAGTTGTTCCTGTGCTCTCTATAGCTGTTCTTGACTGTTATATCCATATATCAACAGTGTTAGATGGATTTGTTTTATATAGATAACTATAGTATTTTTCATTCCATATTATCTTCTCCAGTGTGAGAGATTTGTCTTGTATAGATAACTGTATTATTTTTCATCTCATATTATCTTCTCCAGTGTGATTTATCACTCCCCCAGGAAAAATTAGTACTCCAATATGGCTTGTTTAAAATCAGTGGACTTTGTGACTACACTGTTTGTTTGTTTGTTTGTTTTTCAAAATTGACACTATACTACTTTTATGTGAACTTTTGAATTGTTAACTTCCTACTTTTGAGAGGCCATCTAATCACTTCTCCAATTGATATTGAAGGGATCAGAGATGAACACAGATTTTGTTGCATGACATGATTAATCAGTCGGTTGGAGGCACGGAGACAAGACACATAAGAGGAATGTAAAGAGCACGGATGACCAAGGCTCAATCTGGCTTGAGGACAAACAGCAACTGCCAGAGGCCTCCTTTTGTTCTATTTTTTTATCAGTTACATCCTAATAACTTCATCACAGAGAAAGACTCACTGATGAGACTACAAACAGTTATTGGATGAGCATTCAGCCAAAAGAACATCAGGGTATATTTTGTCTTGTCAGAGCTGTGCTATTAAAGCTATGTTGTTATGTTTTAAAATGTCAGAGGAAGATACAGAACTGGACACATAGGCTCTACAGATTATGTCTCCCACATTCTTATGGTTGGTTACACATAAGGCAAACAGAAGGCTCATACTGATACTTGAAGGTCAATTCAGATTAAGGATGTGTAAGAGAGGAGGAAACTGCTGCCTTGTACTGCTAAGATACTGTATCACTAGGTGGGTGTATGACAGCATGCTGTACTCTCCAGATCATCAGACTCATAAGTTTTAGCTTGCCCACTTAATATGAAAGTGGGGTCTCAGTTCTGCTTCCTGCTTGCAGGGCAGCATCCAGAGGCTTGTCCTAATGTTCTGTGCTAATCCTTCCTGAATTATTTAGGCACAACTTGTGAGGAGTATAAAATGATTATTTGAGCTACTAAATTTTGGAGTACTTGGTGACAAGCCCAGTTGCATCTTTACTTGATCTGGTGAGGTTGTATTAACAGCTGGCCAAATAACCTTTATACAGTTTTTTTGTGTGTGTGTCTGACCACAGGCAACTCAGAGAGCGAAGCTACCTGACAGCCAGTGTTATTGCAATATCTAATGGGGTTCAGTGAAGGACTCTGCCACCTGGCCAGCCTTGCCCTTATGCCTATGTGTGTTGCTAAGTTAATTACCATTGTTAGAGTCTCTTATGCAACCGTAGTCAATGTCTCTGTCAAACAGGAAGTGTATGTGTTGGTATGTGTGTAGGAGGTGGGGGTAAAAAGTGAAGGAAGAAAGAAACCTTTGAAGACACTTTTTCATTCAGAGGAATGTCCTTTGCTCTGATTCCTAATGCAGCTGTAGCCATCAAAGGTGTTTGCTTTTTTTTTTTTAGGTTCTTTCAGCAGTGATAACAATGTTCTCTGACTGTTTTGATGGAATTCCCTCAGGGAGCAGGAAATAGAAAGCTTCAGTAAGTACTATTTCTGGTTTAATCTCTTGCTTATATTAATTATCACAGTACGTTATTCAACTTTTGACTGTTACATCCATTTTATCTTGCTGTTCTAATGGACAACTTACAACTCAGCTAAGTTCCTGAGTTAATAGTGAAAATACTTGACCGTATTTGTCATAGTATTTTATGGTATAGTGTTTTTTGTTGAAATAACAATACCACACCAATGAAAGTCAGGAGCTTACTCCTCATCCAAGCAATGTATCCCTCAAGGAGTGTCAGAAATCAAAGCTCAACAGAGTTTAGTCTCTGAGGGATATTTTGACAGGAAAAAACATCATAAAGACTTACCTGGTTATCATAGAAGAGTCAACGATTGGACCAGAGGAGTCTGCATTGACAATTAATGTTGTCTAGAAATGGCACTTGTCTCATCTGCTCACATTCCTTCTTACTTAATCCCACGGGGCTCCATTTATTTCTGAAGGAACCACGGAATACAATCATGTGTGTTTCATCTCTAGGTTTCAAAAATAATCTGGCAGGCAATTCTTAAGCATACCTCTAGGAAAAAGGCTTGTGCATTAATATCCATCCCCCACCTTTAAAAAGTACCATATCTTTTTGTGGGCACATCAAAGACTATCTGAAGTGAGTTTCCATGCACTTAGGAGAGCAATTTTCTAATAAAATGGGTGAAGTACAGAAATATCCTTCAAAGTCTCAGTTCTCATATTAGAACTTTGTGATGAATAGAGTCAGGATAATGTAGTTAGGAACAGAAAATTTGCTCCACTTCAAATATGTTTTTGTTTGTTTTTCTGTCCATTTGTGACACTTATACTTTCAGATCCTTAATTAAAGGGTTTGATTGAATGCATATCAATTATAATCCTGGATTGAAGGATAGAATTAGAAAAAAATATTGACTCTACTAAAAGACCTTACAGAAGTTTCCCTGGAATCCTCTACTGAGGAGGTAGGTATCTAGAGTCACAGCTCTATTAAGGTCAGACAAATTGCAAAAGTGTAATTCTCCAAAAGGAAGGTAGAGTCGGAAATGAAAACTGACAGACAAAAAAAAATCAACTATTGCTATGAAATGAAATTTGCTCAAGGCCAGTCTTTACTGACAAGTACAAAGTTATCCCTAATTCACTTACTGAAAATAGTGCATTCTAAGACAAAACCTGTTTAGCATGACCTTCATTTTTCTCTTCTCAAAGTGAAATGAACAAATAACACTGTATAGATAATTTTTGATATCCTTGAGGCAGAAACCACCGTGATCATTTTAGAATGTCCCTGGTGACTTGTTCACTCACTAAATGCGTATTCCAAAGTCACTTCCTTGGATGGCAGCAATTACTGGAAAATATCCACAGAAATATCATCACATTGAGAATGATACTATATTAGAACAATGTGATTTGAAAGAATATGAGTCAAAGACATTTTTAAGATATAATTGATCTCATAACAGTACTCTTAAAGACAGTACCAAATAGACATCACTTTGATCTTTCAGAAACTTGTTAAATGAAATAAACCCTTTTTAAAAAAAAGACAATTGCTTTTGTTTTAGATACTATGTGAATTCTACATGGCTTTTTTAAATGTTGTAATTTGATAAATGGCACTTTCTTTCTGCCATGATAGAGCATCATTGGAGAAAGTTAAAAATCAGTGATTGAAGCAGAATTTTGAATTAGGGCAAAATTAGTGAATCAGAGACAAGTAAGCGTCCACACGATTAGAAAAGAAGTTCTCTGAGGGACTGGAGCGACAGCACAGTGGGTAGGGCATTTGCCTTGCACGCGGCCAACCCGGATTCAATTCCCAGCATCCCATATGGTCCCCCAAGCATGGCCAGGAGTGATTCCTGAGTGCAAAGCCAGGAGTAACCCCTGTGCATCACTGGGTGTGACACAAAAAGCAAAAAAAAAAAAAAAGTTCTCTGAAATCTACTTCTATTTTAATTCAAACTGGTGTGTTTATATATCTGTGATCACAGAGCCCTGGCTTCGAGTGACGTTCTCACAGGCTGTGCCTGTTGAAAGATTCAAGGTTTGGCAGACTCTGTATTACTCCTTGGGCCTAATTGTACTCTAGCTGCCAAGGCCTTAACCAGAGGTGCTCAAGTTCAGAATTTGAAAGGCAGGATTTGAACTTAGGATCTATAAGATTATTCTGTTCCAAATCAGAGATCTGATATGCCAATCTCATGACCTATTTTTATTGTTGGGGGAGGGTGCTAATTACTCTCACTTATAAAATAGTCAATCAACCAACTTGATTGGTTCACTAGATTAATGTATAGGGGAGTTTGTTTGTTTGTTTTTGGTTAATTTATAATTTTTAAAACCTACAGCATGTTCGTTCACCAGACCTCTATGTATGGAATTGAATGGTAGTATTATCGCTTGATCTGACATAGTGCATGCTTAACAATGATTGCTCGTATTGTTTCCATGCTAAAATCCCATGAAAAATAAGCATCAGTAAAGATCTAAATGTAGAGTTTCTGGGACCAAACCTAAATCACAAAATAAGTAAAACATGAAATACTGATAAATAATATGTAAAATAATTTGTGGTATAAATTTTGACTAGGAGGTTAGGTCAAATCTTATCCACAACAAATGCTGCAATTAAATAGAAAAGTTAAACATTGGACTCATTTGTTGGGAATGAGTATGAGAGTACAGTTGTCAGACTGCATTCCTTGTATTTGACCAAATTGGGTTTGATTATAGCACCAAATGGCAACCTGACTATCACAGAGAGTATTTCTGAACATTGCTTGGAAGTCAACTCTCCAAAAGAAAACTCATCATTAGTACAGAATTTGTTATAAGAACTGGCATATGGAAGGTCATCAATGTAGGTGTCTTACTTCCATATCTTTTCCTATACCTTCGTCTTTGATATTATTTGTGCTCACTCCACTTTCTTCCTTGACTTTGCAGGCCATTTTCTGTCCCTTGATATCCTTTTCTTTAATTATATTAAAATTAAAGATGTATTATAGTTTGAAACTTTTGGAAAAAGTATGCATCCACTTAACAAAATGAAAAATACCCCCAAATAATATATTTCATAAAGATTTTATTTTCAACTTTATTGTTACTGCTTTGTATCAATACTTTTAAATTGTATATCCCAAATTTTAATTCTTCCATTTCATCAAAAAAAACAGTTGTAGGGTACAGCATTCAAGTCCCAAGTGCTTAAATATTGTCAGTCATAATTAAATTCAAGAATTTTAGTTCATAGTTAAAGAAACTTTGGTAAATGTACACAATGGAGTACTATGTAGCTGTTAGAAAAAATGAAGTCATGAAATTTACATACAAGTGGTACTACATGGAATGTATCATGTTAAGCGAAATAAGTCAGAAAGAGAGGGATAGACATAGAAAGATTGCATTCATCTGGGGAACATAAAGTAACAAATTAGGAGACTAACACCCAAGAGTGGCTGAGATTAGTACCAGGAGTTTTGCTCCATGGCTTGGAGGCCAGCCACACATGTTAGGGGAAAAGTGAGCTCAGCTAGAGAAAGGAGCACCAAATAAAGGGTGTTGGGAGGATCCTCCCAGGATGGGAGAAGAATGCTGAACGAAGACTATAGACCAAACATGATTTCCACTCAATGTCTCTTTTTTAAACCACAACACCCAAAACGAGAGAGAAAACAAAAGGGAATGCCCTGCCACAGAGGCAGCGTGGGATGGGGGGATAGGGGGTGGGAGGGATACTGGGACCTGTGGTGGTGGAAAATGGGCACTGGTGGAAGGATGGGTGTTTGATTGTTGTATAATTGAAACCCAAGCACAAAATTTGTAAATATACAACTGTATCTCATGGTGTTTCACTAATAAAAATTAAAAAAAAAAGAAATTTAGTTCAAGGACAACAATGTTTTTTAACTTATTTTATTACATACATGGAAAAATTATAATTGTTAATGCAATAAAACATGGTGCATGGACTTTGAATATTTTATCAGTTGGAAAATTCTTATAATTTAAGTAAAGTCCCATGAGATTATTTTATATTTAATATTCTAAGCCATATTGCTCTTGTAATCGCTAGAGTTTAGTATATATTAACATTGTATAAATATTTTGTGAATTCTATCACTGATTAAATTCCTATTCATCACTAGATGGCACTCTAAATTTAAACTGTGATATATGTTGCACCAACTGAAAGCAGTATTACTTGAATTTTATTAAGAGCAATTTATTATATAGAGTAAACAAATATCCTACCATCTCCATACATACAAATTTGAGAACTCAGCACTGTCTTTTAGCAATTACTTAGACAATACTTAATACTTAAGCAATGCTTAATAAAGATACCTGTAATTGACACTGTAATAGGATGAAGACTGGTCTTTAAATAGAACATAGCTATTAATTAACTATTTTATCAATTTTAAATATTTCGATTAAATATTCAATTAAAAGATATTATATATGTTTATTAATGATCTTCATCTTTGTAAATTTAAAAAGATGCCTACATTCTTAAAATCTGTTTTATTAAAATTTACTTTTTTTTCCTTAAGTTGATATATATAATATATATTAGCAAAATCAGTACATTAAAATGAATCATTTGATGTTTAAATATCTTTCTTAATAAAGTGTAATTGTACATGGTGACCTCTCCTAAAAGATGATGTCTTATATCATTCTAGTTTAGTCAAAGATGTCTATATTTACAGAAAGGCCAAATACTTTGCTGCCTTATTTTCACACATAAGTGATGACATCTCACAGAAAGTGATCAGAATGAACCTTTAGAAACATGATCATTGTCATTTGACGCTAACCACCCAATGATCTTATGACCCCAGAAAAATTGAAATTGTCAACTTCTCTTTCCAGGGACAGCAGTCTGGATAGTTAGCACGTGGAGTGGCAAGGTGACTGGCCTTGCATTCAAATTGTCAACTGGAATGCATCAGGGAGCACTTCTAGCAGGGCTGATACCACTGCAAGTGAAAAGGACACATTTAAAGATAGCCAACAGTTAGAAAGTTTCTTTATTATAAGCCAACATTTTCCATGGATTAAAGTCAATGCATTTATTTCTTATTCTAGACTAAGGCCATGACTCCAATTATTATGCAAAATGAATAAAAATTGAATATTTTTAGCTTGGCTCATGACTATGCTTTTTATTTTATTTATTTTGCTTACTGCACACTAACGATTAACACTTAAAATCTCTAAGTCAGAAATATGGAGGCTCTTCCTTTCCATAACAGACATTGAGATCTTTGACTTTAAAATCTCTTTTGAAACAATGGCAAGAAAACAAAGTCTTGTCATGTTATTACATTGTCGTACCATTTCTTAAGGGGAATAAATGCATTCTTAAAAATGTATAATTTCCTTTTAATAGTATAAATTAAGTGAGAATTTAGCGTCACACTATATTTTGTTTAATGTTACCGCTTAATCAGTATTAATTATAGTGCATGCAGTGAAAAGAAAAACCAAGAACTAAAAAATATATTACTGTATGCTTCTTTTGAAGAGAAAACAGATATATTTTAGCCATTACTACATTTACAGAGAGTTGATACAGAATGTAATAAAATTATACTGTTTTAGCACCTCAGCCCATTTACTAAGAAAAAAGGCATATTAACCAAGTGGCCACAAAGAAGAGTCATGTTAAAAGATAGAACTTTATAGAGGACAGTGGTGAAGGGTCTTGGACACTTGGGTTGTAGTGTACAGTAAAAACTGTATCAACATGTTAATAATATTTTAATCATGTAATCTAAGCTACAACAATAATTTTAACTGAATATTTAAAAGGGCTGGAGTGATAGTACAGCAGTAAGGTGTTTGCCTTGCGCGCAGCCAGCCCAGCCGAGCCGGGTTTGATTCCTCCACCCCTATTGGAGAGCCTGGCAAGCTACCGAGAGTATTCAATATGCCAAGCACAGTAACAAGAAGTCTCACAATGGAGACATTTACTGGGCCCGCTGGAGGAAATCGATGAACAACGGGAGGACAGAGGTTTTATTTAAAAGGAAATCTAGAAAAGATACAGAAAATGATTATAAAACTTAGCCCAAAATTCCTCCAAGAAATTCTATTGAAACTTGCAAATATATAATTCAATGTAACAATATATCAGCAGACTCTCAAATAACTTCAGATACATCTCTAAAAAGAGGGAAGAATTTTGGAGTGAACAATGTGGATTTGAATACTGACATTGTTCTTGTTAGTTTTGGGAACTTGGACAAATACTTTAATCTCTTTAAGCCTAGCTTTCTCAATCTAAAATAAGAAAACTAATGCCTAAACAATTCTCCTGTCAATTGCCTATTTGGCAAAAACCCTGGAACTGAAATGCCTGGCAACCATGACCAAGCATTCATTATATAGATTAATTCTAGTTTCTTCTGGGACATAGTTGCTTCTTTTTATGGCTCTTCCACAAATTCCAACTCAGCTATATCACTAATTCAAATGCTGTCAATTAGTAAGGTTACAAACAAACTGCTGTAACCTTACTAAAATGGCATAAAATAATACATTTGATTTATTTTAAGGTGTTGCAGGTAACTTTATTTGTTTCACAATACCATGCTTATTCCAAAGTGATTTGAGGGAACTAGATGTATCTTTAATTCTAAAAATATACTCAGTAAATTTGCATATCTTAGTTATGACATTTAGCAAGATATTTGCATGAGATTATCAGTTTTAGGCCACAATTCAAAAGTGAATCAAGAACTACTTAATAAAAATGCATACATAATAGAAAGTATGAGAATAAAATAAAAATAAAAAATTTCTAATAATCTGAATTGGAGAGTGTATTGGAACAATGACCAGTCTGATTTTAGTACTTAATAGTATATTTTATTCTCTTTCTGATCAAAATGTGAATTATCAGATCTGAAAGTGTTAATTCTTACACCTGAGCACTTTAAAGAAATATAAATTGGGAATGAAATCTCCAGGTTTTCAGGGAGTCTTAGATGGGTTACCTCCCCCCATCTCTCAGAAGACATGAAAGTCATGCCCATGAACTGCCTCCAGCACCAAATAAGCTCATTCACTGGCCATTATCTAGAGATTCATAAGTAAATCTCAAAAGAGATAAAAAAATCAACAAGTTGCAGAGATTCTTCTGGATTCCGTGCTAGGTCAATCATCCGGGGCACCTTGGAGGGGGACAGATTAGCTGAGCACCTGCCCAAAGAGCCCTAGAAACGAAACCTTCCAACATCCATAAGTACCACATTGCTCTCAGCTGAACTTCACTTCTCAGGATAAGCCTCATCCAGAAATTAATCTTTTGAAAAACTCAGGTATGCAAGTTTGTGATTGAAATCTCCAGACTTTCACGGACTCAAGGATGGGCTATCTCCCCTCATCTCCCTGTACTTCTAAAAGCCCTGGCAGTCATGCACAAGCCCCAAAGCTGCCAGCCAGTTAAAATATCACTTCAGCTGATCACCCTCTCAACAGGTTTAGTGTTTTAGGAGGGTTTGTGCCATGCATCATCTCAAGATCTACAACAATGATAAACCAAGAGTAACATACCAGATTGGATAGGATGTGATATAGAAGTTAACCATCTAGATTAACAAAATAAAAATACAGAAAGCTTAACCTGTACCAACATTTTAGTAATCTTTTATACAAAGGTTTTATGGCTTTATGGTGAGATATAACAACCTTCACTAACTTTCTTCTAAGGGAATATTTTTGATCATTCTTTTAGCAAGTTATTTAGAACAAGTAAGATAAAATAAAACATAGAAAGGCTGGTTAGGGGATGGTTAAGAAAATTGTAAATAGTGTGGAAGGAAGGTGCAATGATGGTGGGCTTGATTTTGGAATATTGAATGTCAAAAACAAATCATCATGAATAACTTTGTAAAAATAATAAAAAATGCAGATTTTTCTTAAAAAAAGAAAAGTAAAATGGAGTTTAGGGAAAAAGAAACATGCATTTTCAGGCTTCAAACTTTACCTCTTTTATTTTTGCAACACACTGTTTGATTAATGAAAAAAGGTTTGAAAGCATTTATATTTACAGATAAAGATTTATACATTAACCAAATTTCAGTTTCTTTGTCTTTTGTGTCATTTATTCCAGAGTCTTTAATGAAATTGGTAATGCTTAAGTCAAAGTCCGCTGATGTCAGAGTAAATTTAGTCAACTTCTCTTCACATGTAGGAAAAACTTTTGTAGATCCTTTGTTTTCCTGCTTCAGTATTCTTTAAATTGAAAAATCTCTTACCTCTGAAAAAAGAGAAAATAAAAAGTTTCCACAATTATAAAATGCAAGGTCAGAGATCACATTCTAATTATACTTTAAATGTTGACTTATTTTTTTCTTTTGGTTATTGGATGTCGAGAACACAAATAATCATTTCTACTCCCTTTGTTATTGATTTTTGATATTGACATTTATCCTATAGTTTTTTCTATCACTTTTACTTTTAGTAAGAGGACTCAAGAGAAGATTAAGACTAGGGCTTCCTAAACCAGAGACTGTGCTCTACTATTGATCTATATCACCCCACCCCCACACCTATTTCTGGACCCATTTTAATGATCTTAATTTGCCTGTTATACATCTATATAAATATTTATAGCTATATATATATATATATATATATAGAAAGAGTAGGGAGAGAAAGAGAGATATAGATATTTACATTATATATAGGTACCAAGTAAAGTAAAAGCCCTCCTGTTGATCATCGATTTGCTCGAGCAGGCCCAGTAACGTCTCCATTGGAGACTTCTGTTGTTACTGTGTTTGGCATATCGAATATGTCACGGGGAGCTTGCCAGGCTCTGCCATGTGGGCGAGATACTCTCGGTAGCTTGCCGGGCTCTCCGAGAGGGGCAGAGGAATCGAACTCGGGTCGGCCATGTTGGCTGCGTGTAAGGCAAACGCCCTACCACTGTGCTATCGCTCCAGCCCTAATTTTCATGTCGTTCTAAGTAAAGCCATTGTTTCATTCACTTGGTTAAATAATCATAAATGCATCACTACAAATACTTGTGCTTAAGATTAAATGATACGTTCAATATGCTATTCAACTTAAATTATTTTAAATGTTTTTAAACATTCAAAAATGACCATTCACTATCTGCTGGTTATATCAAATCTTATATATGTCTGTTGCTTATATAAATATACCAGTATCTTGCTTTTTTATATTTGTAATGGCTTAAAAATATCTAGTGCAGACTGCAACAGTAAACAAAGAAAATGTTCTTAAGTAACTGTTTATTACAAGACATTGCAGTAATCAATGTCCTTCATGTAGCTCAGTGGAAATGTTATAGTTATCACCCCATTTTATAGATTTAGAAAGTTCAATTGCAACTGACCTCCCCACATCTAAATCACTCTATCTTCTCTCTAACTCCAAAAGCCCTTCTAAAATTGTTATAGTGTCTAATGGTAAAGGTAAAGGTAAAGGCCCTCCCGTTGATCGTTGATTTGCTCAAGCGGGCCCAGTAACGTCTCCATTGGAGACTTTGTTGTTACTGTGTTTGGCATATCGAATACTCTCGGTAGCTTGCCGGGCTCTCCGAGAGGGGCAGAGGAATCGAACTCGGGTCAGCCATGTTGGCCGCTTGTAAGGCGAACGCCCTACCCGCTGTGCTATCGCTCCAGCCCACTAAATGGAATTTATATCTTATAAAGAAAATATATGTATGTATGCATACACATACATTGTACATATATATGCATATGTTTACTAAATTTTTTCTCTATGCTTGAACATGTAGTGCAGGAGAAATAATTTTGCTATAGTTTAATAGGACCAAACTCAAATTTGTATTTGATCTGAAATTTGTATTGGCAAAAGTAATAAATAAGTGAAGGGTGAAAGAGAAAGTAGATGATACTCTTAACTACCACATGGGCTACCAGGGCCAAACTACCTATGGTTTCCTGAGCCCCAATAGAAGAGATACCTGAGTGCAGTCAGGAGGAATACCTGACCACAATAGGATATGCCCCCACCAAAGTCGGTATACTTACTATACAAATAGAGTTTGTAACACCTTTGCTTTTTCATTGTCCAAATATTTATTCCATGGTTTATGTTTCTAAATGCTAGCTTATTTTTCTACAATCAGTGAACAAACCCTTCTCTTTAGTAAATTTTGTGTACTCTGACAAAAAAGTAAGAGTAAGTATATGTGTAATACATTGTAATTGCCAAACCCGGCAAGCTACCGAGAGTATTCGATATGCCAGACACAGTAACAACAAAGTCTCCAATGGAGACGTTACTGGGCCCGCTCGAGCCAAAATAAATCTAATATTTCACAGGTTTTACAATCTGAATTCATCACAGTAAAAATTTCTACATATTTTTCTACTTACATAACTAAAAATATATGAATCAGATTATAATTATCTTTCTTAAATATGATCCTCAGAGAAAGCATTGATAAGTAGTGGGTGGTTTTGTTTTGTTTTGTTTTGTATTTGGGCCACATCTGATGTTTCTCAGAATTTACTCTTGGCTCTGTGCTCAGAGATCATTTCTGACAGGCCCTGGATAGAATCTATGTCAGTTTCGTTCAAAACAATCATGCAACCTCAGTACTATCTTTCTGGCCCTTAAATTAATTTCTAATATCACTTTTATTTACATTTTGTCTAATTTTTTTATAAGTGTGTATGTAAGAAACATCAGCTTCACATTGCAATAAATCATATAAATGAAATAATTAATAACCTTATTTAAAAAGAATTTCTAATTCATTTATTAATTGTGCCTGGGCACATCTTTTCAACTCCACCATTCTTCTGCGCTAACATACGCCTCAGAGACCTGGGCCCTACGAAAACAGGACAAGAATGCTATTTGAGTCTCCCAAAGAGTAATCGAAAGAGCTGTGCTTGGAGTATCACGCTTCACTAAAGTGGGAAAAGGAATCTGGAGTTCCGACCTCCATCGATGATCAAAGAACAGGGATGCTGCCTCATTTGCCAAGGAGTCAAAAATCAGATGGGCCAGACACGTAATACCATTTGGAGACGACCGCTGGAATAGAGCCATTACCGACTGGATTCCATGGGACATCAAATGAACACCTGGCTGCGCACCTATGAGATGGTTGGACTTCTTTGTCAAGACCCGGAACAAACGGTTTTATGCTCTTTGTGTTCCTGGTGCGAGCAGCTGTCTTTGGGCTACACTAGCACACACCAGGGATGAAGTGACACAAGTGATTTATTAATTACCACTTATAATCTCAAGGTAATATATATATATTCACTTATTTTTTCTAATAGAAGGAAATCTTCAAAGAGATTTATAAAATAACAAATTTCAAATTCAGAAAATTATTTTAGACATTAGCCTTAAGAAGAATTAGATATTCACAATGTTTTCTCTCTAGTACATAATGGAAGAGGGTCAATTGGGATAAAATTGTTACCAGACAAGATATATACTAGCCTTTTTAAACTATAAACTGATGATGATTTTAAGATACCTTGTAAAAAAATCTGACACACTGAGAGTAAACATTGCGTCTGAACAATAAATTTATGGTAGCAGATAGGTAGTATGGAAAATAAGGTGCTTGCTTGTACCAAGATTGACCCCTGAGGAGAGAGCCCAGAGTCAGTCCTGAGCACTGCAGGGTATGACTCCAAAACCAAACCTAGTAAACAAGGACATAATAGCTTCAATACTAAAAAAGTGTGATTTGTGTATCTTGTATAACTTGTATATTATATAAACTATGCACATGTAATATACTGTCACAGAAGAGCCTGGCAAGCTACCCATGGCATATCCGATATGCCAAAAACAGTAGCAATAATGGGACTCATTTCCCTGACCCTGAAAGAACCTGCAATATTGCAGCGTTGGGAAAGATGTGTAAGGAGAGGCTGCTAAAATCTCAGGGCTGGGACAAATGGAGACGTTACTGGCACCCGTTATAGTAAATTGATGAACAATGGAATGACGGTGATATGGTGATACAGGTGAATATACTATCATTCTATACACAAATTATATGCAAATAGGCAAATGATTCCACAAAAAAAAAAACCTTAAAATAGTTCCTGTCAAGAAGACCATCTGTGGGTGGTATGAATAAAATGGAACCATAGGATCCTACTGGACAAGACTTGATACAGATGTGGGTCTCAACTCGGAGTAACTTTGTATATTACCATTTTTTAATAAAATTATAATAAGTTCAATACCAAATTTTAGAATTAAACATGTGCATTATAGTTGGACTTTTGCTGTGAAAAAATTTATTATAAATAAACTAAGACTGAATGAGGTTAAGTAGCTTGCATTCAGATGATTAGTTATTTTTCCCATTTATATGATTATATTGCAAACTAACAGCATCTATACTAACAACACCAAGTTACATATTATATTTTTCTTTCCACAGGAACACAAACTTCATTAGTATAAAAATCTCTATTGTCCTAGTACATGCTTTTTCTCTCCATGCAAATTTTCTGATTAATAAGATCTTGAAGAGTCAGAGATTATGCTAGAAAATAAGTCTGATGGGAATTAAGAGTGTATTTAGTTAAGAACTGTTTATATAATTATGGAATGCATGCTATATGCAAGATGCATATACTAGTATATGTATGTGCATTATATATACACATATGTGAAGAGTGTACATTATATCTATGCACTATTATTGTGTACTATTATATCTATATGTATACTAGTATATGAATATGCATATTCACAAGTATGTTCTTAAAGACCTAATTATTTGGCTTAGATACTATAAATTGTGTGGAGAAATGTTGCACATATGGTTTAATCTATATTCTTAGCTTCTAAAAGAGTACCCAGTACAGAAATGTGAGCAAGAAATGGAAAAGAAAAAAGAAGAAAAAGAAAATGAAGAGAGTAAGATATGGGACAAAGAAAAAATATAGGAAAGAGGAAAGCAAAGGGAGGGAAAGTAGTTGAAAAACTTTTTTTATATCATTTATGTCTAGTCACCAGTTACCCTTCAAAATGCATGTTGTAGCAATTGCTTGCATGTTGTGTTAAGCAGCTAGTTTAGTCTATTGCAACATTGGAAAAGTTGTCAACTCAGTGTTTAGCAGACTTAGAGCTAGAAGGCACAGGCTCTTTTCTTGAGCTTCCTCTTAGGCCTCCTGTCACTGTCATTGTCACTGTCCTACTGTTGTTCATTGATTTGCTCAAGCGGGCCCAGTAATGTCACCATTGTGAGGCTTGTTATTGTGTTTGGCATTATCAAATACGTCACTTGCCAGGCTTTGCCATGCGGGAGAAATACTCTTGGCTTTGAGAGGGACAGAGGAATTAAACCCAGGTTGGCCGCATGCAAGACAAACGCCCTACCCATTATGCTATCGCTCCAGTACCTAGTCAAAATTACTGATGGTATTACTGATGATATTCCTAAACCTAAGATGGTTCTTTAATGAAACATAAACCCATCAGAAATGGAGAAAAATCTGTACAGTTATTTGAAATGATATTTCCAATAAGCTCATTAAGACATATCTCTAATATGGAGTACTGTCTAATTTAATTTTCTAGTGTACAAAAACTTTGTATGTCACAGATCTTCAGAAATTATAAATTGTAGGAGTGAAAATAAAAGAAACTATACTCTCTCTAAAACCAAAACGTTAATGAGACAAAGGTAAAATAAAAACAATCCATAGACATTTTTGTTCACCGCCAGTTTATCTCTGCAGTGAGGCAGATATTACTATTCTATTTCCGTGGCACAGGCAACCTCCTATTTAAGGGAATAAATTGCCTGCTGAATGTACTTTTGTGATTGCCTTTGCAACAGTTTAAGACACTGTACGACTTCTGAAACTATATCAGGAAAGGTTATCAGAATTTAGCTCCATTAAAATGTTCGCATATTGAGCTAACAATGAATCACAACTGCTTTAACCTTGTATTGTTAAATATAATACAGATCTAATAAAAATACTAAGGAGAAATTTAATCTGAGAAAATAACTAGGGATATAGAGACCAAATAAATGTGATAAATGAGTCTGTAAAGATAGTGATATATTACCCACTTATGTTTTATGTTAATATGTGTATTGGGACTATCAAAGTCAATGAAAATTTAATAAAAGATAAAATGAATATACATTTCTGCTGTGAAATTTTGATGTGAAATTATTTAAAAATAGGAATTTATAAGCATAAACAAAATCTTGACAGAAGAAAGTAATATTTAAAATGTCTTGGTATAAGACTATTTTTTTTATAAAGGAAAAGGTAAAGGTAAAGGCCCTCCCGTTGATCGTCGATTTGCTCGAGCGGGCCCAGTAACATCTCCATTGGAGACTTTGTTGTTACTGTGTCTGGCATATCGAATACTCTCGGTAGCTTGCCGGGCTCTCCGAGAGGGGCGGAGGAATCGAACTCGGGTTGGCCATGTTGGCCGCTTGTGAGGCGAACGCCCTACCCGCTGTGCTATATATGTATACATGTGTACATGTATACATCACTGTCACTGTCACTGTCCTCCCATTGTTCATCAATTTGCTCAAGCAGGCCCAGTAACGTCTCCATTGGAGACTTTGTTGTTACTGTGTTTGGCATATCGAACATATCACGGGTAGCTTGCCAGGCTCTGCCGTGCGGGCAAGATACTCTCGGTAGCTTGCCGGGCTCTCCGAGAGGGGCGGAGGAATCAAACTTGAGTTGGCTATGTTGGCTGCATGCAAGGTAAACGCCCTACCACTGTGCTATCGCTCCAGCCCACATGTATACATATACACATAATAATGTTTTCAATTTCTATATATTTAATAGAATATTATAAGAATACAATTGTGAGTGTTCTTTGATTTTGTTTTTGAGTCACAGCTAGTGGTGTACAGAATCTCCTGGAATTCTGAGAATAGAATTCAGGCTCACATTTATAAAGCAAGTATTCTAGAACAGAACTAGAAATATTCTAGAAATGCTCTAAATTTTAAGGGTTTTGTCCTCGATTATTTTTTTCCTAGAAATTCTCTAATTTTTTTTATTTTTTTATTTTTATTAGTGAAACACCATAAGGGTTTTTGTTGTTGTTTTTGTTTGTTTTGATTTTTTTTAACTGTCACTGTCCTCCCATTGTTCATCGATTTGCTCGAGCGGTCCCAGTAGCATCACCATCGGAGACTTTGTTGTTACTGTGTTTGGCATATCGGATACATCACAGGTAGCTTGCCAGGCTCTCCCGTGTGGGCGAGACACTCTTGGCAGCTAAAGAGAAAAATAGACTTGACTTAAAAATAGTAAAATATCAGAGGTTAGAAATATAGTGCAATAAATAGAGTCCTTGCCTTGCATGTAGTCCACCTAAGTTTAATCCTTACCCCTTTATGATACTCCAAACCCCCAAGTCTCCTAGGATATACCTAGTTGTCATCCAGGAGATATGAGATCTGGGATGTAAACTGTGATGTAGGCTTATGCCAGGTGTGTGACCCTCACCATTGAGATATCTCCTTTGCTCCCTAAATATTCCATTTTGGCTCATACAGTCTAATTATTATATCATCCACAGATTGTCTAGTTTATTTTATTTTGATTGTTTCTAGTTTTTAATTGCTAAAATGCCAAGTTGTCTTTAACTTATATTGGTGTGAATTTAAGGCCGTCCTCCAGACTTCCTGGCAACCCACAAAGATAATGAATAGGAATTCCCATAAAATATAAGCAACCATTGGAAAATCTGGTTCATCTCAAGGACACAGTCTTCAGCCTGGCATATAGTTCAATAGCATTAAAAAGTATTTGACACATGGTAATAAGACACTATTTTTTTCAAGTAAGTACTGTATACCAGTTGCCATTTCACAAAGCTATATTAGATTTTTGTAGAGATTCCTCAAACAAGACACTGAAGATGATTAAAGTTCTTACATATAATAAGAAAATAATTTAAATTATAATGAAGGATGATTTTGAATCTAAAAATAATCAAGGAAGTGTTCTATCTAAATTAAAAATAAGATCTTGTGAAATAATAAAGGCTACACAATATTTTATATAATAAAACAAAGTAGGGAGGCAAAAGCAATATTATGAAGGAAAACCAACATATTCTAATAAGTACTTTTATAAGATAAAGGAAAGGAGATATATAGAAATAATAAGAGGGGATGGGGGGATGGGGGTGGGGGGGATATTATCCATGGTGGTGGAAAATGGGCACTGGTGGAGGGATGGGTATCTGATCATTGTATAATCAAACCCAAGCACAAAAAATTGTAAATCTACAACTGTACCTCATGGTGTTACACTAATAAAAAAATTTAAAAAAAAAGAAATAATAAGAGAAATATTAAATAAATAGATATGGATATTGAGGCTATGATCATATTACTTGTTTACTGATGTAGATTTGAATTTTTCTTATTCATGTACTATTTTTAATCTTTACTTCCTTTTGTACTAGTGTATTTTTTCCTCTTTTATAGATTGTTACACAGATACATACAATGTGCTTGTTTGTGGATAAAGAAAATGTATAATCTCAATGTTTCAGTTTTTTAATATATGTCAACTTACATTTATCCACCTGTACTATAAAAAATACAGACTTTTTTTTATCCTCAATTCTTATGTCCTATAAATTCATTGCAAAAACTAAATAAGTGAAAACTGAACCATTATATTTCTGAATATAGAATTATGCTCCTATGGGCTTTTGAGGGGATCAACGAATGAACAAAGTATTTTATATTCGTCTTTTCCATTGATATCTTATTTAGCATATAGTTGGTTCATGTTAATTTTAATAGTCCTCATGCCTGAGTAAAGCGCATTTTAACATGTGGTTTCTTAATAAGATACAGAAATTATGCAAGTCTTGGTTCAAATGGGAGTACACTTAGCACTATGATTGGCAACCACTTTAAATAGGAAAATTATCGATAAAGACTGGAAATCAAGACAATTGTTCACAGATCCATTATACACACGCTGAGATCTGAAATAAAAGAGTAGAACATCTCTCTTTCTTTTCTCTTTTTCTCTTTTCTTTTTAATTTTTTTTTACAGAAATTCTGTGGAGAAATATTTCAGAAAAAAATAACAGAAAAAAGGAATTCTGTTTGTGATCCTAAATGACAGGCAAAGGAGAATGAGTATTGATGTGGGGGTCACATAGAAAAAATGTTTTTAAAAAGTTGATATTCTCAGAAACAGAATTGTAGAAAAATATTTATCCACCATCTACATTTTATTACCCCAGAATACTATTACCCTTGGAAATTAAATTCTGTTTTATTAAAATACTTTCACATGTCTATTGACTTTTCATTTGTGTATGGTCTCTGTTATTTTGCATGAGAATAAATGATTTAGATGCTAGAGCACTAGTTCAGAGGGCAAGGCTATGATTTTGCGTACATCTCATCTGGGTCTAATCCCTGCTATATCTTATGATCCTCTGAGCCCAACCAGGAATATTCCCTGTGTACAAAGCTAATAGTAGGTCTTAAGCAAAACTACCCATGCCATCTCCCCCCAAAATTTTTAACGTACATTTTAATAAGAAGAAATTTAAATGACTTTTTTTTTCGTAAAACATGCAATGTCTTCATCAAATGCACATTACTGTTCATCACTAAACATCTATTACTCATGAAATCTTGAAATTCAAAATATTTTATGTAGAAATTTAATGCTTAATATTATATATGTTGTATCATATCAGTATTCATTTAGATTTAAAAAACTACTGTTATTAGTTATGTAAGATTAAATTGAAATGTATTTCTGACATTGGCTCATGCTATTACTTCCCAGTATTAGTTAGTATGTGCAATAACTCCAGTTCCAGACATTAAATAGCAGTTGGAAACCTCAGCATTTATTGAGATAATACTTTCTAAAACCTCATGGTGCCTGCCGAGAGTAGGCAGTGAGTAAATGGGATTCTTGGTGTTACACAATACATATATAAGCTATCTCTTATGAGACACAATAGAGAAAAATATTCTCTTGTAAGAGTTTTTTTTTCCTGAAGGATAACACTTAAAAGATAATTGATTTTGGTCTCCTAAGAGCAAGTAAAAAGAGAAGTAAGAGAGAAAAGCTTTATGATTTACCACTTGTTTTTCCAAATGTGATTATTTGATCAGTGAACTCCCATGGGTATGAGAAAGGTACAACATTTTATGATAGCTAACAACTGCCGTATATCAAGTGAACTATCAGTATTTTTATACTCTAATGAAAAATCAAGTGAAAGATGATTGCTTGGAAAAAATGTAAGGGATTTTTAACCAACTTCAACTGAACTCGGAAAAAAAATTTTGAAAAAGCACTCTGAAGAGAAAAGCATCGCAGGATCTCTTGGCGTGTGTAGCAAAACAACTTACTAAAAATGGAAAATATGTCTTTGGGCAAACACACTTGACTTGAACATTTCCCAAAGCATCAAACACAACATTGGCATTTGTCACCTCTATGAGTCATTTCATTCAAGTCACCTGATACCTCAAAGGGCACTTTGAGAGTTAACTAAGGTCATCTTGTGGAAACTCAAACAACAGTAAGCCACAAAAAAAAATGAGTGGAAGAAAGGGGCAAAAAGCAACAAGAAGAAAGTAAAAGCCAAAGGGAAAACTTGGCTTTTCCCTCTTTTATCTGAGAGGAACTAAAGAACTCTGAGACAGGAAAAGATACATTCCCACTGGGGTTTTACAGAAAGTTTTACTAACAAGTGCTTTTAACCTGAAAAAATAAATACTTAAAAAGTTAACTTTTTAAGCACATTATTTCAATATCTTACAAAACATACACATTAACAGAAGCTAATTAATAATTTGATTTAAGGCTTGGGAGAGCTATGGCAGAGGGCAGGGCACTTGACTTGCATGTGGTTTCCCTAAGCTGGATCCCTACACCCTGTATGCTCCCCTGGGCCCCAGAGGTGTTATTTCTGAGTACAGAACAAGAAGTAAGCTCTGAACACCTTCTGGGATAGCTCCCCATAAATTGATTTAAAATACACATTTCCCCCTACTCATTCAAAGGGAAATGAACACATGTTGACAATAATTTTAATCCTGTGGATTGGGCACTAGGCAGTATTTGATCCCTGACATTCCCTATGGTGACCAAGCCCTCCCAGTAGTGATCACTGAGCACAGAGCTGGCAGAAAACCGTAAGTACAATGATGAATAGCATTAAAAAAAGAATCAGCAGCATCATCCAGCATACTTCTCCTCATCGCAACAAACACAGAAAGTGTTTTAGAGATGTGTTCCTTTAACTTGCTTAGACTCGTGAATGCACCATGGGGATATTACCTATAACCTTTTGAAAATCTTCCTGCAAAATGAAGTTTTATCAACATTTCTCCCTGGAAGTTTTTCCTTTTCAAATGTCTATTTTAAGTGCTGCATTTATGTGAAGAAGCTTATGGGTGGTGAAAAAATAATAACTACTGATGAATTGCTGACCTAAATTAAACACTTCCCCCTCCCTGTACCCCACTGAGACTCAAGGTCTAAATTGGTACATATACTGGATTTCAAACAGTCTATATCTGGGGAACATTACTGAACCTTTTACTTTCTGTTTGTTTATTTGCTATTTTCTTCAAGACTCACACTGTTTCACCCAGATTATAGAAAGTATTTTGGAGCTAACCAGGAGCTTCAACGAACTGGAATGGTTGCTATCGTCTGTGCTCTTTCCTAAGTCACTCTAATAACTCACATGGCAAAGTTCCTCCATTTGATGACTCTTTCATCCCTCAGAACTAGTGTAGTGTTTCAGGTTAAATGCAGTGTTAAAACAAATGTTTCATATTTCCCTCATTGCCTTCTGAACCATACTTATTTGGCAAAGGATTTTCCTAAACTGGGAAATGAGCGGAAATCAGAAACCAAGGCTATGTCTTACCCTGTAAGAAAACTGCTTCTACATGTGAAGATGGATGTGACAAATTTAAGGTTTTTCAGACTATTTGAACTTGGCTGAGTCTCTGCTCCTCTAATGGAGAATCCAAATACATTCAGTCACTGCATAGTGCAAAACTGTTTTTCCTTTGCCTTTTAAGCTGTATCTTAAAATAATGCAGATAGTCTTAGATACAAAATGTAAATCACAAAACATAAATTAATCAAATTTAGAAACCCCTGGACTAAAATGTTATTAAAACATAAAGATCTATCCATACTTCATACACCCTTTACTAAACTGTTTCATATGCTCTTTACTAACATGTATGCAATTAAAAAGCTGATAATTGGGCAGGAGTGGTATGATAGCAGGTAGAGCTCTTGTTTTGAACACAGCCAAACTGGTTTTAAACCTTAGCACCACATAAAGCCATAGCTGAATCAATGGCACATTGTGTAGGCGTTTGCCTTGCACTCGGCCCACCCGGGTTTGATTCCTGCATCCTTCTCTGAGAACCCGACGAGTTACTGAGAGTATCCTCCCAGCACGGCAGAGCCTGGCAAGCTCCCCATGACATATTTGATATGCCAAAAACAGTAACAACAAGTATCAAAATGGAGACATTACTGGTGCCCGCTCAAGCAAATTGATGAACAATGGGAGGACAGTGCTACAGTGCCATGCTACAGCACCAGATAAAATCCCCCTAGCACTGCCAGGGGTGATCCCTGAGCAGAGTCAGGAGTTAACCCTGAGGACTGTTGGATGTGCCTCCAAAACAAACAATATAACAAATAAACAAAAAAAGTCCATAGTTAACCAGCTAACAGTGAATGGAGAGTGTAGAAATTTGGAGTGTATTTATTGTACTAAAAAGTGGTATTTTTGTACTATAATATTACAAAAATAGTTACAATCTGTTGTTATTAAAATAAATGGAAAGTATTATTCACATGCTTTTAACAAAGAATTGTTCTATTCAATATTTTGAAGTTTGAATCTAGTACAAGTTTAGTCATGTTTTGGTCATATAAAATAAGGATTTGCTCGAGCGGGCGGGCCCAGTAACGTCTCCATTGGAGACTTTGTTGTTACTGTGTCTGGCATATCGAATACTCTCGGTAGCTTGCCGGGCTCTCCGAGAGGGGCGGAGGAATCGAACTCGGGTCGGCCATGTTGGCCGCTTGTAAGGCGAACGCCCTACCCGCTGTGCTATCACTCCAGCCCAAAGATTACATTACATGAAATTTAATTTAACATTATGTATTCTAGGACATAAACTAAAATTAATCCCTAGGATAGTCTTATTTTCAGGACAAAATAAAAATGATATCATATAAGTACAATTTTAACAACATTTCTATAATGGCATAAAATTCATGCAAAATATTCAGTTTGCTATTCATTTCATCCGTCCCCTTTTTTTAAATTTTATTGAATTATTTCTCGACAGTGATGCTGATTGTTAGAGAAGGCCACAGATAATAAGGAAGACCACTGCACTAATTCAATTTAGTTCTAATAAAAGAGCACATTTTTTTCTTAATGATTCCTAATGATGTACTGGAAAGCATGTTTTTATAGTCACCAACAACATTTAAATTTTCTTTATATTAAGAACACTTACACAGTTTCCTCCAGGCCTTCATAGTTAATTAAAAAAATCTTAATATATAAAGAAAATAATTTGCCAATTTAGATTTATCACAGAACATTGAGTTAAAGTTTTGAGTTTTGCCTAGACATAATGCATTATTGGAGTCTATTCCAAAAATTAAAGCCAACTCACAAAAAGACACAATATCTACAGCAATTCTGTAACAAAGTATAATATAAAGTAGACTTTAATTTCACTCTCTGTGTAGGAAGAAAGAGAGTAGCTGGAGAATGAATCTATAATGAAAGCCAATGTTCACAATCTGGGCAACAAATTAAAAATTACCTACTCTATTTTTTAAACTCTGGCTTCGTTTTTTTTTCATATTTTAGTAACAATGGTCCAGATTAAGTGTATATTGATTTATGTTGTTGTTTTAAAAAAAACAGAAAAAAATGCATTAATTATCTGAAGCAGTAGGCAAGGACATATATAATAATATTGGAGTTTTTGAGTTTTCAAATATATATATAACACTATTTTATACTGCTGAAAATGAAGCAGTAATATCCTTTATAATCAAATGCATCTTATTTTTTAATTCTGTGAGAACACCAGTAGTCATAATTGGTGGTTAGTTATTGATATCATACACCAAACATCTTTTGTAAATGATTTAACCTATAGAATTGAAAGCACCAGTTTTACTAAACTCTCATTAATTCAAATGAAATAATACATGTAAGCCTATATGGCTCTAACTGAAGATTATTCATTAACCAGAATTTATAATATTTTGATGAGCATTTATACTATTTAAATATATCTTATTCTCATAACATATTACAAGAGTAATATTGTATTGCTCATAGAAATAATTTATATAGATTTTACCACTCAAAGAACTAGAAATTTAGTAGTTAAGGTAGATTATGCAAGTGCTTGTAAGTTAGAGTTATGACGAGTTATACTTTATTGGAAGCAAATTTTAGAGGCAGCTTACATCATAGGCAATGTTAGTTGTTAGTAACAGTATATTTTAAAAATTTGTTTACTTACATCAAGGGAGATGGAAATAACAATAATGAAGAGAGTTGTACCTTAAATAAATTTTTCTGTATCAAAAGTAAAAGGTGTCTCATAAATAATCATGTTGAGACAACAGCAATAAATTAGTTTATGTTTAATCAAGCTACCATAGATTGTCACCAGAATAATATACCATTACTTTTTAAGAAGAAAGAAGCAATATCAAGGATTCAACACATTTTTAGAAGTAACAAAATTCTTAAAGATTTAGTTTTTTATACATCTTTAAGAATCCTGTTTCTTAATTTTGTTCATGGGCTGGAGTGGTAGCGCAGTGGGTAGACTGTTTGCTTGCATGTGGCCAACCGGGGTTCAATTCTTCCAGCCTTCTCAGAGAGCCCGGAAATCTACCGAGAGTATCTTGCCTGCATGGCAGAGCCTGGCAAGATCTCCATGGCGTATTCGATATGCCAAAACAGTAATGACAAGTCTCACTTCCTGTTCCTGGAGCGAGCAGACATCATTGGGCTACACAAGCACATGACAGGAAAAAATGGAGATATTACTGGTGCCCACTCGAGCAAATTGATTAACAACGGGATGGAAGTGCTACAGTGCTAATTTTGTTTGTACCACGGAACCCAGGAAATGTGGAACATTGTGACCTAGACTCTACGCTCAACAGCACCCAGGAGCAACGCTCCTCTGCCTGCGTCTCCCAGTCTCCAGCTACCCAGGGATCATGACCAAAATTCACCTCCTGCTGGCACCAGATAATCTCGTTGGTCACCATTCAGAACTCATGGCTGCGTCTCCCAGAAGGGAGCATAAAATTAGGCCCCCATAACCATGCTACTGGACTCCATGCCAGGCTGTTTTCACTTGGGGTGCCCCAGACATGGGCAGGTGAGAGCCCTCCTGCTCCAAGGGACCCAGCCCCAGCAGCCAACCTATACAACCCAACTGCCGCCATGTTCCAGGCTGTTTTCCACACACTCGGGCTGAGCTCACATCTGAGTGAACATATTTGTGGACACATCATAAGACACTCCCTACTCATTTTCCATAAATACCGCACCATATTTGATAGGGTTCAGACAGTAGGCAACAAATCATAGAGGAAAATATAGTACTGCACTGCACTGTCTTCCCATTGTTCATTGATTTGCCCTAGTGGGTCAAGTAACGACTTCATTGTGAAATTTGTTGTTACTATGTTTGGCTGGCCGCGTGCAAAGTAAATTCCCTACCACTGTGCTGTCAATCCAGCCCAGAGGGAAATATTATATATATATATATATATATATATATATGACTTTATGACTGAGATCACCTGTAAAGGCTATTAAAGGCTGCCCAAAAGCCTTCATCCTTCCCTCTCAGAGATCTTGGCAAGCTACTGAGAGTATCCCGCCCACACAGCAGAGCCTGGGAAGCTATCAATATAACTCGGTATGCCAAAGACAGTAACAATGACGGTCCTCATTCTCGTAATCCTGAAAAACCCTCAATATGCCATTGGGCTACACTAGCATGTGGCAGGGATGAATCAAGATGGTACTGGCACCCGCTCGATTAAATTGATGAACAATGGGATGACAGTGACAGTGACAATATGGGAGTTTATTTCATTAAAGTCAGATTTTTTTAAATGCAACTTTCTTCTCACCTTAATTTATTTTGCATAACCCCTTCTTTCTTTCAGACATTGGAGTAGGGAATAATACATTTTATCTGTTGTTTATAAATGATAAAAGTTATTTTTTCAAAATCACAATATATACACATTTTTCATCTATTTCCTCATGAAATCCCAAAAATATTAGAGAGAAGACATACATTGTTAAAACTAAAATGTTCACCACATTAAAGTGACTAAAGAAAAAGTGATATTAGCTCAAAACTAGAAGTTGGTGACAAAAGCACAATCAGTAATTATCAAGAAAAAGAACTAGATTTAAGGTGTCACAGAGAAAATTTTCTAAATATATCAAAGAAAAAAACTATTACAAAATAAATACCTTTAACATACTCTTTGGAAAACTGAAGACTTTCTTCTAAATTTTTATGATTTGATTTTATTTTTGAATGCCATGCCATAAATTAAAAAGATAGTGAATTAATTTCTCCAAAAATTTGATTAGTCTTCTTTCCAGAGATAGTTTTTTAGAGAGACCATCAATCCAATTTACTCATTAATTTATTCAATTGCTCTTATTAGTTGACCAACCACATTACTTCAGGACTAGTTCTAAGTACTTAAATTATAATTTATACAAAATGTTTCCTTAAGTAGCTTATATTTTTTTTAAATAATGGAGGTAAGATAAAAAACTTTATATGTGCAGATCACAACAAATAAAGTAGATAGAGGAATATAAGGTGTGTTCAAGGTAAAGATAGGTTTACAATGAAGATATACTTTCTGGAAAATGTCTCTGAGACTGAGACTGAATAGAGTTATAAAGGGAGTTCACTGTCACTGTCCTCCCATTGTTCATCGATTTGCTCAAGCGGGCCCAGTAAGGTCTCCATTGGAGACTTTGTTGTTACTGTGTTTGGCATATCGAATACATCACGGGTAGCTTGCCAGGATCTGCTTTGTGGGTGAGATACTCTCGGTAGCTTGCCGGACTCTCCAAGAGGGGCAGAGGGATCGAACTCGGATCGGCCATGTTGGCTGCATGCAAGGCGAACGCCCTACCGCTGTGCTATCCCTCCAGCCCTATAAAGGGAGTAATTTATAATATAAAGTCTTACATAAGAGCTGTAGGATGACATTGCTTTGTCCTTTCTCCCTTGCCACAAGGAACTTAGGTTTATCAGGTTACACCCATCACAGTGCTCCCAAGTCACTCCCATTCCTTCGTCTATCTGTAACCACTTCTCTCTGCTCTCCTCCATAACCAGTTACTCATCTTTTCCCCTAATCTTAATCTGTTAACTTGTAAGGTCAGATCCTTCTAGGATACTGAAATTGTATTGTAAGTTAATATTGCCTTTCTCCTCTCCTTATGTCTTTTGAATAGTTAAAAGCAATGCCCTGTTTGTATAGATACAGGAAGACTGTTAATATTATGCTTTGTATTTAGGATTTAATTGGCTCTGAATATTATTCACTCCCGGGCATCTGCTTTCTCGACTTAAGCCTCAGTTACCCTTAGTTCCTAACACTCCCCTCCCCCCACCAAACAGGGTCCCAACGAGGGACTGAATGGACCCAGGGCAAGCTGTGAGCTACCCTGGCATCGAAATGGGCCAGGCCAAAGTGCCACGATTCTTAACTATATGTTAAAAGTTTGATCATAGACAAATGCTGTCATGATCCAAAAGTACTGGCTAGACTAGGACCCTGCTAGGAATAGGAAAGACTATCTGGCCTGAGCACTACAGTCTGAGATCGACATGGCCCTAAGAAAGCAATTCTATAAGCTTAAGGTATTTTTTACTGTACCCATACAAAATGATTTTTATTATGTATGCTTATATGTTTGTTGGACAAGGAGAGGAGAAGCACACCCAAGGGATTCCGTTCTAGGGTGGGTCTGCCTGCTGAGAGAGTATCTGTCCTAGAAGCAGCTTTCCCGAGGGAAATAACTTTACCCTTATTGACTGTGACCACACCTATGTATAAGCCCCAATCCCTCATGCTTTGGATTTAACTGTAGTGAAAGACTGGGCTGGGATATCAGAATCAAGACTTCAGAGAAGGAGGAGAATCAGGATCAGGAGCCAGACTCCAGAAGGAGATGGAGAAGGGGAAGGAGAAGGAGAAAAGGATCCAGATTCCAGAGTGAGAAGGAGAATGAAGGGGGATTGAGGAGGAGAATGAAGTAGCATGGGAGAGAAAGAAGCAGAAGGAGAATCAGAGGAGAATGGAGATGGGAATGGAATAAACTGCAGCTAAGACCAACCAGCCTGACCCTTGTTTCCTTCCGTTGCCTGCCCATTGCCATTAGCCTCCCTGGGTTGTGGGAACCAGCCTGAGACTACCGAACGCAGGCAGCAGGAGAGATAGACCATCGCCGTTGCTGCTGTCTTTTTGAGTTTACACAAGAGCATTCTAAGGAGTCCTATCAAAAAGTCATAAGACATGAATAATAATACGCATACTATATTTATGAAATTTAAGCAAGAAAAAATCAGTTTGCCTGAAACAATGAGAGTAGAGAGGATTAAGACAGAAGCAGAGATTTTAATTATTCAATTCATTTATTTTAACATTCTATTCATTTATTTGATTAAATAATTTTATTTTATTTATTTATTTAATAAATAAATCGCTGGAGCGATAGCACAGCGGTAGGGCGTTTGCCTTGCATGCGGCCAACATGGCCGACCCGAGTTCGATTCCTCCGCCCCTCTAAGAGAGCCCGGCAAGCTACAGAGAGTATTCGATATGCCAGACACAGTAACAACAAAGTCTCCAATGGAGACGTTACTGGGCCCGCTCGAGCAAATCGACGATCAACGGGAAGGCCTTTAACTTTACCTTTTCCTTATTTATTTAAAAAAAAAGACAAAAGTGTGAAGTATTTAAAATCATAATGAAGCTTCGTGTAACCTATTGGTGAAACAAAAAGTCAGATATGTTTGAACATTTTCAGACATGCCTTTTTTTTATAATAATTGCTATGGAATGGCCCTCCCGTTGATCTTCGATTTGCTCGAGTGGGCCCAGTAACGTCTCCATTGGAGACTTTGTTGTTACTGTGTTTGGCATATCGAATACTTCACAGGGAGCTTGCCAGGCTCTGCCGTGCGGGCGAGATACTCTCGGTAGTTTGCTGGGCTCTCCGAGAGAGGCGGAGGAATCAAATTCAGGTTGGCCATGTTGGCTGCGTGCAAGGCAAATGCCCTACCGCTGTGCTATCGCTCCGGGCAAACTCAGAGAGATTGATAATTATGCTATGGAAATTGTCCAGGAAAAAAGACAGTAGAGGTTTGTGGTGTCAATGTGACTGAAGAGTCATTGACAAATTTTAACTAGTTTTCAGTTAAACTTTACAGAATTTTCTGATAGACTATGTGTAGACAACAACACATGTTTAGGGCTAATGTTAAGACTTTCAGCTTGAACAACTGACCTAGATGTTTCCTTTAGCACCATGTAAATTATTGAAGCAGTCACAATTTGATGAACCATCAGATTACCCAATGTAAGAAATAATGAGTGTGAAATGCCTCATTTTAATTGAAGACAGTATGTTAAGCAGGTCATCAAAGGTGTGTTTCAAATGCTGAGTGTGGAAGAAGTGTTCTGAATGTAAGCATTAAGTTGGGTGAATCATCATGTCATGGAAGTGAAGTATTGATGATGGCATAGTGGCTGGGTTGAGAGAAAAGGTTCAAGGACCAATCCCAAAATAACTTTATGCTTCTGGGGGATGAGCTAAACTTGCTAAGCTAAAGGAATAGTGAGAACAGACAGGGAAAACAGAGGAGAGAAACTAGGTAGAATGCCATAGTAGTCAGGTAAAGGTTGTTTCAGCATGAAAAGTTCTGACAAAAAATGTCGAACATTAGTGATAACCACACAAAGAAAGATTTAAGTAAACCCATTTTATTTCACAAAAAAACCCTTTCAGTTTTATAAAAACAAGCTTGATAATTTGCAGATCTTATGTTATAATAGCATAATACAAATTGGAAAATGTTAATGATAAAAGAGGCTGAGACAAATATATGACACACACACAGAAACACACACATGCACACACATTCTGTTTTAAACAGTAAAATAGTGACTTAGAGAAGAATGAGAAGAGAACTTTTTTATACTGAAGAAATAATAGCACACCTGGTTGATGTTGAAACTTATTCAGACAAAATAGAAAAATTATGATGAAAGAAAGATGGGAGAATCGACACAATAAATTATACATTTAAGGGTTTGAAATGAATTTGGATGTTAATCATTTGAAAGTTATTGGAAATTTCACATTTGCTTGGAAGTTGGACAGTGCCTCTTAGAAGAAGGCACAGTGTGTGGCTGATTCACAGATCTACTTATAAAACTATTCAAAATTAGCGGAGTTTTTCTTCTAATATTTTAAAACTACTTTTCCCCTCTTTCTTCTTATTTCTTACCTTTATTGTTTTGTTTTTTTGTGGCCATACCTGCTGATGTTTACAGATTATTCTGACTCTGCTTTCAGGAATTACACTAGTAATGCTAAAGGGACCATATGGGATGCTAGGGATCAGAATCTGGGGCACAACATACAAGGCAAGTGCCATTCCTGCTGTACTATCACTTCAGTCCCTGTCAATCTTCAAAATGTTGTCCAAATCAAGACTTATTTTTCAGAGTTAGGTAGAAAACTATAAGGACAGTGGCATATGAAATAGCTATGCCAAGGAGTCATAGAAAAAGCCTTTATTCATATGTTTGGGTACTAAAAAAAATATTTCCCTTTGCCAATTTTATCATACAGACATTGACTTTAAGCTCCACTGAAACAAGGAAATTAACCAAGACAAAATCTCTGACAAAAAACAGGTGAAAAAAAAGAAAATTCAAAAGTATGTCTCAGAATATCAGCACTTTACTACATGGAAATAAAAATCAAATAAATATCTGTATGTGTAACAGCCTGGAATGGATGCCATAGAATAAGTATGATTTCATTTGGTTTAGGGTCTACACCTGGCAGTGGTCAGGGCTTATTCCTGGTTCTTCTCTCAAGGATCATTCCCGGCAGTGATTAATGAACCATATTGGGTGCTAGGGATAAGTCTAATAGTTGGCATGCAAGGCAAACACCGTACTGACCCTATACCATTGCTCCAGCCCACTTTTGTTTACTAAATTAATTCAAATATTTCATTAGGTGACAGCACATTTGTTAACAGAGTAGGATAAAAAATCATTCATGGGTACTGAAATCAATTAACTATATTTTCATAAAAACAAATTTTTTCTATAAGATATAGTACTGTACCGTAGCAGTGTCCTCAGGTTGTTCATGGATTTGCTTGAGTGGACACCAGCAATGTCTCAATTATGAGACTTGTTTCTGTTTTTTGGCATATAAAATACATCACAGGTAGCTTGCTAGGCTTTGCCATGCGGGCGGGATATTCTCGGTAACTTGCTGGGCTCTCCAAGAGGGACAGAGGAATCGAACCCGGGTCATCCGCATGCAAGGCAAACACCCTACCTACTGTAGTATGGCTCTAGCCCAATATCAGAGATAATTTATTGAAAAAAGAAAAATTGGTGAACTATGGCTCTGTTATTTATTAAAATAGTTATTTCAAATGTGCTTATTCTTCTTATAGATTGATTTTAAAATTTAAGAGATAACCAGGTATATAAAAAGGTATGGAGAGAAGTAGATTACAAGATGGTAAGCCACTCATTCAAATGCAGTTAATAAAAATGTGAATTAGAACACAAGCAAGATTTTGTAGCATAACAATAAATAAATGTAAATACATTGAAAATTAAATAAAATGCTCATAAGATAATTAATTATGAAAAGCAGGAATAAGAAATGGAGGCAAAACTGCAGGCAACTTTTTTTAATTATTTCAATTTAAACATTTTTAACAGGTTTAACTTAATTTGTGTAAACAATAACACAAAGTGACATGAAAGTATTACAGCAATCAGAAATCTCTTTATAACATAATAATTTTACCAATAAGAGCATTAGTTACCTTAATCATCTTAAAAATATATATATTTTTTTCGGGTCTGGAGCCATAGCAGAGCAGGGAGGGTGTCTGCCTTGCACTCGGCCAACCCGGGTTTGATTCCCAGCATCCCATATGGTCCCCCAAGCACTGCCAGGAGTAATTCCTGAGTCAGAGTCAGGAGTAATTCCTGAGCATCACTGGGTGTGACCCAAAAAGCATATATATATATATATATATGTATATATATATATGCATATATATGTATATATATGTATATATATATAGCACTGCACTGTCATCCCATTGTTCATCGATTTGCTCGAGCAGGCCCAGTAACATCTCCATTGCAAAACTTGTTGTTACTGTGTTTGGCATATCGAATGTGTCACAGGTAACTTGCCAGGCTTTGCTCTGTGGGTAAGATACACTCAGTAGCTTGCCCTGCTCTCCGAGAGGGGTGGAGGAATCAAACCGGGGTTGGGCCAGGTCTGCCACGTGCAAGGCAAATGCCCTACTTGCTGAGCTATCGCTCCAGCCCATATATATATAATATATAATCGAAACACCCCCCTCCCTCTATTCTGAGTCTCCATTCACTACTGTTTCTTTCCCCACTGACAGCCACAGCTGCCTCTCTCCATGGGAGCACGGATCCCTATACCCAAACTTGCCAAATATTTTGATTTGTTTCTTTTCTACTTAATAGTTTTTAAACAGAAAAAAAAATACTTTGAAATAAATTGTTACTGTGTTTGGCATATCGAATACTCTCAGTAGCTTGCCGGGCTCTCCGAGAGGGGCGGAGGAATCGAACTAGGGTCGGCCATGTTGGCCGCTTGTAAGGCGAAAGCCCTACCGGCTGTGCTATCGCTCCAGCCCTCATTAGTCATCAATGGATCCCATCTAGTTGTCACTATTTCGTTATATCTTTCTCATTTGAATATTTATATATACCCTGTTGTGAATTCATACTTTAATTCCTTTAGGAAGTTCATTTCTATATACATAAAGGCTATGGATACTCTATCCATGATTTAATCTTATGCTATATATAATTGGGCATTTTTAAAATATTTTTCTAATGAAAATAAGCTGTTTCTCATATTTCTCCTTCTGAAATGCTTGATAAGTAAAGGCCCTCCCGTTGATCATCGATTTGCTCGAGCGGGCCCAGTAACGTCTCCATGGGAGACTTTGTTGTTACTGTGTCTGGCATATCGAATACTCTCGGTAGCTTGCTGGGCTCTCCGAGAGGGGCGGAGGAATCGAACTCGGGTTGGCCATGTTGGCTGCGTGCAAGGCAGACGCCCTACCCGCTGTGCTATTGCTCCAGCTTGATATTGTATAATATTATGTACACAGAATCATAACTTTTTAATATGATATAATCACAAAAAGTGACATTTTTCTTGAAGAGAAATGAATTACGTTAACTAATAATTTGTTTGTTTCAGTGTTGTAAAATAAATATTCTGACATCACTGTACATGACACAACACAATTTATGTTTGTACATTTATTAGTTACATGATTTTACTACTTTCTAGATACTAAAATAGAAAAAAATACAACTTTTCTTTATTATTCTTTATTTTATTTTTCATTTGATATCCTGCAAAGGGCTTCTCAGCAGGCCAGGAAACCACTCCTGAGAAAGTCTACTTTCATCGGGGTATATTGCTAGGAAATAAGTATGCAGTGTCTCTTAGACACTGAGATACCAGAGGTTATCAGAACCATACTTGGCAATTCTCAACATCTCGGGGACTACACACAGCCATGCTCAGAAGGCCATCTGTTGCCAAGAACTGAGCAAAGGTAGTTATACCCAGGTGTCCTAAACCATCATTAGCTACCCAATCCTTAATAGCATCTTTTAGATCTCAATCCCTAATAGCATCTTTTAGCTCTTAACTAATTATTAATATGGCTATAACGCTGTTCCCTTATTGGATTACCTCAGTATATGACCTATAGTTTAGTTTGTGATGATTATATAATTAAACTATGAGTCATATATTTTAGCTCAGTCTATTGCCTTAATATTATTTTATGTGAATTTTCAATGACATTATTTTACTCTATAACTATAAAAGCTTAATAAACATTATTTAATAATAAATATGTTTGAATAGATTTAAGTTATGTGTAGTTTTAAATATTTTATAATAATGCTGTAAAAGTATCATATAAGTCTTTTTATGTCACTTATGTGAAATGTTTCAGGTTTGAAATATAAAGTGCCTGATCTATTTTTTAAGGTTGTAATTTATATAATTGTCTGATACACTTGACAATACTTCCTTAGGACAATATTTTGGTAGCTCTGAATATTCGTGTTTTAATTATTTTAGATAAATATTCCAATTATTTTCCACATTTCAAATACTAATGATTAGTCACTTTTTAAAAATCTCAATTGGTATATTCAGTTGATCACTTGATTACTTGACATTCCGTTACTCATCGATTTGCTCGATCAGGCACCAGTAATGTCTCCATTCATCCTTGTCGCATGCTAGTGTAGCCCAATGGTGTCTGCTTACTCCAGGAACACGTCTTTGTTTGAGGCTCTTGCCTCAAACCAATCATTCAGGGTCTTGACGATGAAGTCTGACAATCTCGTAGGTGGACGGTCATGAGATTTTTTGACGTCCTGTGGAATCCAGTCAGCAATGGTTCTAGTTCAGAGGTCATCTCCAAATCTCATTACGTGTCCAGCCCATCTGATTTTTTATGCGTTGTCAAATGAGACAGAATCCCTGATTCTTGATCGTTGATGGAGTTCGGAACTCCAGATTTTTTCTCTCACTTGAGTGAAGTGTGATACTCCAAGCATAGTTCTTTCGATTCCTCTTTGGGAGACCAGAATAGCGTTCTCATCTTGTTTTCATAGGACCCAGGTCTCTGAGGCATATGTTAATGCAGGAAGAACAGTGGAATCAAAAAATGTGCCCGGAGCCGGAGGTTCTTCATCCTCTTTGATGTCTCTTTGACGTCTTCATTCTTTGATGCTATTGAAGGCTTTCCAAGCCACTCTCTGCCTCCTATACAACTCAGGTACCAGGTCATTTGTCATGCTGACTACTTGACCTAGGTACACATAACTGTTGCATTCGGAACAGTTATTTCTGAAATAATGGATTTCAGACATGCTGGAAGCTCTCACCTTGACTACCCCAAAGATTCTGATTTGATGGAATCATTCCAGTGTAGTAAGACTCAGGTCAACATATATAAGATCTCTTTAAGGAAACCCTCCATAAAGATCTTAGTTCTGTCTTGCAAAGTGTCTATTCGAACAGATAACAGAGAATTCTTCTAATTACAGTATATGATTAGAAATGAAGATGGACAAATATATTTTGTGGAATATTATTGCTGCCTGGATGAAGAAACTCCTGAATCTGAGTCTTAAGTATAACAGACAGCCCACTGTGGTATTTATGCAGATGTTCATGACAGGTCATGTTCTCATTCTGGGTAGATGAGTCTCACTGGGTTTTTTCAAGGGAAGAAGCAGGGAGGGGTTAGGCACACTTGTTGATCCCTCCACTACCTCCACTACCCAGCCACCACCAAGCTCTAAGACGCTTTCCAGATCATGCAACTCACCTTCTAAGATTAACACACCATATTTGATGTGGTTCAAATATGGTTTGAATCATGGAAACACCTGCAAGGGCGATTAGAGTCCACTGTAAAATCCTCTATCCCTCTCAGAGAGCCTGGCATTCTTACCAACAATATCCCACCTGCATGGCAGAGCCTGGCAAGCTATTCATGGTGTATTTGATATGCCAAAACCAGTAAATACAATGGGTCCCATTGGTATGCAATTTTTAATTTTTTATGGAAATTATAACTTTTAATTAATATGTGTCAAACATAATTAAGTAAATGTGAGGAAGCCCAGTACTTACTCCAGGCTCTGTGCCCAGGTATCATGCCTGGCCAGCCTTGATATGGGTGCCAGGGATTAAAACCAGGTCGCCATGTGCAAGGCAAGTATTTCCCCACTATACTATCTATCTAGACTTTGTGAATTTCTATTTTTACAGGTTTCTTTATGACTAAATGAGAAGGTAGTACTAACCTTTAGTTCACAGCAATTTTAGAAAAATTTTAAATTCTAGAATTTACAGATATTTTGTTATTTTTTATTATTCTCAACTTATAGAAATTCATGTGTATTTTACTTGTTTTAATTTGAAAGTACAAAAGTTTACTGGAAAATAGATGAGAAAGGAAAAGAGAATGCCATATTTGCAGAGGAACTTAGTGTAGGACTAAGTTTCAAAAAGAAAAAAATTAGGATGTAATTGAGTAGAATTTTCTGTTATACATGTCATTTGAGTTTTCTGAGAAAAAAAAAACTGGCAAAAACATTTATTTCCAGTGCTCCAGAGATAGTACAGCAAGTAATGCGCTTGCCTTCCACATGTTCAACCTGGATTCACCCCAACAATTTGTATGGTCCCTGGAGTCCTCCAGAAATGATTACTGAATGCAGAGCTAGGAGTAACCCCTGAGAAGTATTGGGTGCGGACAGAAAAACAAAAAAATCAAAAATATAAGTATTTTTTCTTGAAAAGTTTGCAACTTTCTCATAACAATTCAGTGTCAATGTATTCTGTTTGTATCAGTTTCACTTAAAGCAGAAAAATATACTTAATGATGTATTTATCTCCATTCTCAGACATATTAACATGTGAATACTACCTCAAAAGAGCATAAAAATTAACAATTTTCAAGTAACTGTTCTTACATATCTATGGACAGGTAACCAAAGTATAGTGAAAACCAGCCATTTTTAAGTAACTAGCATTTACAAAATAACTGTGTGGACTGTTGACAAATATGCTTGAGTATTGCTTTATTTGTAGCATGCATTGTTTTCAACAAGGAGAAAAAAGAGGGAATTAAACCATTTATTTATATTTCATTGGCTAAAAAATATAGCTGTCCATCTTGAAGCATTTCTCAGTGGGCATTTGAGGTTCAAATAGTTTAAAACTCTATGTTGAAATCCATTGTACAAAGTACTTTACTTTTGACAACAGAAGAATAAAAAAGGAGAGGAAATGACAGATAAAAGTGTAGAGAGAAGATATATAGTTTTATTTACTTGAAGGAGTGAACTTTCAAATATCTTGGAATATGGATTATATCACATAGATATTTTTGGTAGTTTTCTCAGAATTTTCTGTCATAACTGTTCTCATAAGTTCTCCCTAGGCAACTGTGATTCCTTTCTAATCCAGTTCTATTGTCAGAATCTCCATCACCGTGGTTGTTCCATGTGTTCTCTGACGCTAAAAAGAATATTGAAAGTCCCTTTTAGACTCTTAGTAACATTTCATCGAACTTCCCAGTAATTTTTCTGGTTAGCAAGAGAAAGTTGAACTTAGTAGAATGAAATATAGAATGAAATATAGAATGTATTTTTCTCAGTAAAGTCTTCCTTGAAAATCACATATCTTTCACTTGCACATTTAATAGTTACACTGGTTTAGTGAATGTTGTAATTTTAATTAGATTTGTATTCTGAAATTTCTACTATTTCCACTCATTGATGAAAAGTTTATACTAGCTTACAATATAGATATCCTGTAATTGTGTTGCTAATTTCTGACCTAACATCCTGAAACAGTTGATAGAGATAGAAAAGAATGAACACCTGATAAAAGTTAAGCCAAGGAAACTGTTTTCTTGAAACTGAAAAAAAGTGAGTCATATAAATACTAGTCTATATATTAAAATACATTTTTAGTGTTTTAGTAATTTACTTCCACATCCAAAGAAAATCTCCTTGTATTTATTAGCCACAAATGGGGAAAAACAACTGAACAAAATAAAAATAGAAAGAAAAGAATGGAAAAAAACCTAAAGCATGATGAAAAGTATTCTAACAACAAAATTAAGAAGATATAAATATACTTTGCATCCTACACAGATTGATCCCCAAGAATATTCTTATAGTCTTGTAGCCATTGGATCTGTGAGATCAGACAAAATGAAAATAAATCATGAAAATCAGAAATACAGTTCATGTGAATCAAATAGAACCTTGACAACAAAGTTAAATGGAAATATTATATGTTTTGGAGCATCAGCCAATTTTCAGAGTGAATTAAGTAGCTGTATATTCATGATTCTAAATGGAAACTATGTTCTAGCAGTTTTCTATTGATTAAATTGTTATTCTAAGTATCTATATGCTGCAAAATAAAATTGACTTGTATAGCATGAGCATGCACTAATATAAGTATTTTAGACTACTGGGTTTACAAAAAAAATAGTTCATGAATCTAATAACTTGATCAGATTCAAGTAAACTTGATATGGAACGAACAGTAACTTGATAAATATGAGCAACAAACATTTGAAGACATGCTATTTATATTTTATTATAGAGCTTTATTTCAATAATATTTTTATAAATATAGCTACATAAGTGGCAAAAAGATGCACGATGAGCAATCGAGGGATTACATATAATGAAGACATAATTACGAATAGGTTCTATTTTGGGTGGTTGCTTTCTTTATATATAGAGAGAACTGTGTTCTTGGCAGCAATACTTAATGAATTTATTCAGTGAGGGTTGAACATTCTTGGGAGTTACAACTTTTCTAATCTTAAAATTTCAAATTTTCAATTTTATCTTATTGTGGTAATAGTGATTCACAGTGGTATAAATGCTTATGCTTTAGCACTATAGTTTTATCACACCCAAACTATCATCAGTGTTATTGTCTCTTTAAGGTCATCCATAGGAATTTCTCCATTCCTTGCTTTCCACCTGTAAAACTACCCTCAACTTACATTTAACAGTTTCTGTGACCTGAGCTTAAAATTAGTTTTCAAAGGACATTATTTATTTCCTTAATTTCCTTATACACCAACTGTGAGTAACTTGATCTGCACGTGTCTTTCTTATTTCTGCTCTGCTTAACAAAACCCACTGTTGATCGCTTGATTACTTGAAATCCCATTACTCATTGATTTGCTCAAACAGGTGCCAGTAACATATCCATTTCTCCCTGTGTGTGCTAGTGTACCCCAATGGCATCTGCTCGCTCCAGGAACACGAAGATCCTCAAGCTGATTGTTCAGGGTCTTAAAGAAGAAGTCTCACCCACTCACAGGTTATCTTTTAATGTCCTGTGGAATCCAGTCAGCAATGGCTCTAGTTCAGTGGTTGTCTCCAAATTACATTACGCGTCCAGCCCATCTGATTTTTGATACCTTGGCAAATGAGAAAGCGTCCCTGATTCTTGATCGTCAGTGGAGGTCAGAACACCAGATTCCATATCCCACTTGAGTGAAGCGTGATACTCCAACATAGCTCTTTTGAATCCTCTTCGGGAGACCCAAATAGCATTCTCATTCTGTTTTTATAGGGCCCAGGTCTCTGAGGTGTATGATAATGTAAGGAGAACAATGAAATCAAAGAGATGTGCCTGGAGCCAGAGGTTCTTCATCCTCTTAGCTATTCCTTTGACGCTCTTGAAGGCAATCCAAGCCACTCTCTTCTTTCTGTGCAACTCAGGTGCCAGGTCATTTGTCACGTTGACTTCTTGACCTAGGTATACAAAACTGTTGTATTTGAGATGTTCATTCCATTGAGAGCCAATGAAACCTCAGGAAAGAGACCATTTCTCATAAACATGAGATTCATGAGATTCATCTACAGTCTGACTTTTTCACACTCACTGTCGAAGTTGGCCAGCATTTGTGCAGCTTGCCTGATGAACCCCTCTTTTGACATGGATGATCACTTCCTTGTAGAATGGTGAGTTTCTAGTAGTGAATCCATAGTACAACTCACAGAGGATCCTGACGCACGGAGTTTGAATTCTCTGTTTGGCTAAGGCTTCAATGACTTCTTCTGTCTGAGCAGAATCAAAGGTCTTCTTTTAATCAATGAAAGAAGATCTTCTTTTAATCATTAGATACAGTGGCATCTTGAACTCCTGGGATACCGCAATGAGCTTTGTCATCATGTGCATATGTTTGATCATGAAGAATTCTTTTCAGAACTCAGCTTGCTCACATGGTTGTCCTCTATCTAGTGTTCTGCCAATCCAATTCAGGATGACTCAAGTGAACAGCTTGTAGATGACAGACAACAGGCAGATTGGGCTATAGTCCAATGTCATGGACGTCTCCCTTCTTGTACAGTAGTACAGTCCTGTTGGTTTTCCACTGGGACAGAACCTTGCATTCAGACAGGTGGGGTGTGAGGAACTGAGCTAGTGTATTTATGAGTATTGATGGCAGGTTCTTCAGGTATTCAGGTCTGACCTTTTCTGAGTTGGGTGCTGTTCGTTTCTTTATTGACAAAATGGCATGTCGGATATCAGAAGGGAGAATGTTGAGAATGACATATCCATCCTGCAGAATGTGGTATGTGGGCAGGCGGATGTGGCTATTGAAGAGATCCAAGTAGAGGTCATGGATAATCCTCTCCATTGGCCTTCTGGAAGATGTAAGAGATCCATCAGGACATCGGAGAGCAGTCATCTTGGTCTTGTAGTTGGTGAATGACAGAGGGCATTGCGAATGTTTTTCCCAGCTTCTTGTGCATCTGCTAGCACTGCTGCTCTTCTCTATTTGAGATCTTCTTTTATCACTTCTCTGTACTGCTTTGCGAGCTCGAACATTTGCTTGTGGTTGTCAGGGGCTTGTGCCAAGCCACCTTGGCAAATGAGCTCAACAGTTTTCGAAGAGAATCATCTTGTTTTGGCTATCTCTCTCTCAGCATTCCTCGCACCATCATTGAGGTCCTGAACTAGCCTATTGTATTCTTCATCTGTGTTGTCAAGGACGGCGTCTTCTCATATTGTCACAATAGTGCCATAGAGCTCCCAGTTGGTGGTCGTACTGGGAGTTCTTTTCTTAAACTTTGCAGTCCTTTCTCCCCGCTCCGTGAAGAATTTTGCATGAAAGAGATGGTGGTCCAATCCCATTTGGAATTTTGGGACAGCAGCGACATTGGTCAGGCAAAACCACCTATTGAATATGATGTGGTCATTTTCGTTTTGGAACTGTCCGCCACAAGACTCCCATGTCCAACGTTTAGATTCAGGTTTCTGGAACTGTGAGTTACCATGCATGGTCTTGGTTGACATGATGGATTCAAACAGTCTCTCACCCTGCTTTTTTCCATACTAGGCCATGGATCCCAACATGGAGTTCTTCGGCTGATCATCTCAGTCCTATCTTGATACTAAAATCACAAACAATGATCTTGTAGAAGGTGTGGTCTAATTTATAGAACTTCTCCAGATCCATGTAGAACTCAATATATGCTTCTTCATAATTGAATGTTGGTGCGTGGACAACAAAGTTAGATACTGCCGTGAGTGAGCCACATCTATTCAAGTGTGATTGTCTGATTCAGGTTTTTAAGTATTTGAATGAATCGATGCTCATGGCCAAGTTTGTGTTGACAAGGACACCGTCACCAACAACTTCTCTCTTGTTGCATGTTCTGAGGAACGGTTCTTCTCCACTGTGGTAAATGGCGTAATGTGATTGATTCCATCTTGTCTTGGTCAAACACATGATGTTGTACTTGATGTTTCATGCTTGTACCATCAGGTCCTTGATATATGCATCTGATGCCAGCATATGCACATTGAAAGTACAGGCAGTCATTCTGGTCCTTTTCATTTTTAAAAAATTTTTATTAGTGAAACACCATGAGATACAAATTTTGTACACTTACAAATTTATGTGCTTGGGTTTCAATTATACAATGTTTGAGTGCCCATCCCTCCAACAGTACCCATTTTCCACCACGACTGATCCCAGTATCCCTCCCACCCCCCATCCCCTCAGCCCACACTGCCTCTGTGGCAGGGCATTCCCTTTTGTTCTCTCTCTCCTTTTGGGTGTTGTGGTTTGCAAAAGAGGCATTGAGTGGCCATCATGTTTGCTCTATAGTGTACTTTCAGCATGCTTCTCCCATCCTTGGAGGATCCTTCCAACACCCTTTATTTGGTGGTCTCTTCTCTATCTGAGCTCCCTTTTCCCCTAGCATGTGTGGCTTGCCTCCAAGCCATGGAGCAAAATTCCTGGTACTAATCTCAGCCACTTTTGGGTGTTATATTGGATTTTTTTTGGGGGGGGAGGTGTTTCGTTAATCTCTGCTCTGAGTTTTATTATGTCCTTCCTCCTGTTAAGATCGGGCTCCTTTTCTGGTAATTCTTAAGCTGTGAGGTTAAGTTACTTATGTAAACTTGCTCCTCCTTCCTGAGGAATGCTTGTAGAGCTATAAGCTTTCCTCTTAACACAGCTTTTGCTGTGTCCCATAAGTTTTGGTACCTCGTATCCTCATTTTTGTTCATTTCCAGGAATCTTTTGATTTCCCCTTTGATTTCCTTTCTAATCCACTCGTTTGCCAATAGTGAACTGTTTAATTTCCAGGCGTTTGAGTTATTTTTCTTTTTGTGTGTGTGATTACTTCTAATTTCATCGCATTATGGTGTGAGTAGATTGGTGATACAATCTCTATCCTCTTAACTTTATGGAAGTAGTTTTGTGGCTCAGTATGTGTTCTATCTTGGAGAATGTTCCATATACATTTGAGAAGAATGTGTATTCAGCTTTTTGAGGATGAAGTATCCAGTATATATCTACTATGTCCCTTTTATCCATTTTTATTCCCTCAGATGAAGTATGTCCTTGCTAAGCTTCAGTCTGGTTGATCTATCAAGAGGTGATAAAGCTGTGTTGAAGTCTTCCACTAGTATTGTGTTGCTATCAAAGTCTTTCTCCAAGTCTATGAGGAGTTGTCTTTAGTACTCTGCTGGTCCTTCATTAGGTGCATATACATTGAGTATTGTAAGTTCTTCCTGTTGTACAGATATCTTGATCAATAAGAAATGGCCTCCACTGCCTCTTGTGAACTTCTTCAGTTTGAAATCAATGTGGTCTGATACTAAAATGGCTACCCCATCTTTTTTATGGGAATTTTTTGCCTGTAGGATTGTTTTCCAGCCTTTGTTTCTGATTCTGTGTTTGCTTTGACTACTGATATGTATCTCTTGCAGGCAGCAAACTTGGGTTCAAGTTTCTAATCCATCCTACCACTCTGTGTCTTTCAATTGGTGTGTTTAGCCCATTGACATTGAGAGTGATTATTGTTATGGGTTTTTGTCCCGTTTTCCTGTTGAAATGTGTTGTATTTTAGGGGCCTGCCTTGTCTTACAGTAGCCCATTTAATTGTTCTTGTAGCCATGGTTTTGAGAGTATGACATTCCTGCGCTGTTGTTTGTCTGTGAAACTTTGTGTTGTTCCCTCTGTTATGAATAAGAGTCTCGCTGGGTAAAGTATTTTTGGTGAGACATTTATTTCATTGAGTTTTTTCACTATATTCCACCGCTGTTTTGGGGCCATGAGGGTTTCATCAGACAAATCTGCTGTGAATCTTAATGATACTCCTTTATAGGAAATTTCTTTCTTTGATCTTGCTGCATTCAGAATTTTGTCTCTATCTAAGGTTTTGGTCATTTTGATCAGGATGTGTCCTGGGGTATTTTTATTCGGATTATTTCTAGCTGGTACCCTTCAGGCCTCCTGCATGCTGTCACATGTTTTCTTCAGTTCTGGAAATGTAGTAGCAATAATGTTTTTAACAGTTTCTTCTTCATCAGGGTTTTTTTCCTGTCCCTCTGGGACTCCAATAATTTGTATGTTACTCCTCTTGAATTCATCACGATCTTCTCTTGCCATCTGTTCCCGAATTGTGAGTTCCTTTTCCATTTTCTGTTCTTTTCTGGAGAGTCTCTGGATTTCATCTTCGAGCTCACTGATTCTGTCCTCAGCAGCTGTTATTCTGCTTTCCACTGATATTTTTCAATTTGCCTAGCAGGTTGTTCAGGTCTGACATTTCTGTTTGTAATTTTGTTTGCATTTTTTTTTATTTCTACCTTCAAATTCTCTTGTCTTTTATTGGCATTGCTTTCCAATGTTTCTTTGAACTCCCTAAACATCCTCAGTAGCTCCCTTCTAAATTCCTTTTCAGAGAGGTTGTCTAGTACTTTATTACTGTTGGTGTCTTCTGGGCTAGTCTCTTCAATAAGTGAGCTTGGTGGGCTTCTGCATTGTTTTACCATTGTGAACTGTGTAGTTTAGTCCTTCACACTCACTGTTACTATACTGCTTGAGATGCAGAATGAATTGAGATGGGTTTAATGAATTATTGGCTAGTGTGTTTCTGATGGTTAAGCTAACCTAGTGAAAGTTTCTTCTAAGAGGGCAACTTATGGTTCCTATGGGATATGTAGGGGGAGAATAACTCGTGGCCACTAATACAGCTGCAGCATCAGGAAGGGGGTCCTGCTGCCAGGAGGGTACCTGAATGAATGAGGAGAGGGTGCCCAGAATGGTTCAGCTTTGCTTTCGAGTGACGTGCCTAAATTCCCATCCCCCGCAGACCAAGGGTGAAAACCAGTTGTTCTCCAGGGATCTAGTTAGATGCACAGCCCTGGGAAGGGGCCCTGCCACTGGGCGGGTACCTGGATCTGTCCTTCTTTTTGGCATCCTAGTTTGGCCTTGAGATTTTATCTGCCTCTCCTTCCTGAACCTTCTAAACGCTGCCATACCGGTGGCTCTTTCAGGGTCAGGGGGATGAGACCCATTGTATTTACTGGTTTTGGCATATTGAATATGCCATGGATAGCTTGCCAGGCTCTGCTGTGTGGGCGGGATATTCCCGGCAGCTTGCTAGGTTCTTCGTGAGGGATATTGGCTTTTAGGGTGGCCTATAATTGCCCTTTCAAGTGCTCCCATGGTTCAAATCATATTTGAACCCCATCAAATATGGTGTGGTAATTTTGTAAGATGGGTAATAAGTGTCTTATAATGTGGTACATGACCACTTTGTGGCTGCACTGTCTGGAAAGCATCCTGGAGTGTGGTGGCTACTGGGAGGTGGAGGTACCACTAACTCCACAACCCACTCTAATATCATGTATATTATTGCAAAATGCAATATTACATCATGTCTTATAGCTGAGCAGTATTATATTCTGTATATACACACCACTACTTCCTGTTTAATTCATGTTAGAGACACTCAGGATATTTGCAAATCTTTACTAATGTAAATCATATAATAATGAATATAGGGTTATTTATATATATACACATATATACACAAAAGAGAGAGAAAATAGGAAAAGCACTGAAGAGATAATTTAATTTAAGAAAGTTATTTCTTAAGAAAGGTATTCCTTGCTTTGTTATAAATGCCAGAATTTTGTGTGCATATAGTAGGCGTATTTTTTATTTTATTTCACTTAATCTCTTGACATCCTGTTACTCATCGATTTGTTTGATTGGGTGCCAGTAACATCTCCATTTGTCCCTGTCGCGTGCTAGTGTACCCCAATAGTTTCTACTCTCTCCAGGAACATGAAAAGCCTCAAAGTTTTCGTTCAGGATCTTGATGAAGAAGTTTGACCATCTTGTAGGTGTGTGACCACAAGATTTTTAACGTCCTGTGGAATCCAGTCGGCAATGTCTCCAGTCCAGATGTCATCTCCAAATCGCATTACATATCCAGCCCATCTGATTTTCAACACATTGGCAAATGAGACAGCATCCCTGATTATCGATCATATATGGAGGTTGGAATTCCAGACCCCTTCTTTCACTTGAGTGAAGCATGATACTCCAAGCATAACTCTTTTGATTCCTCTTTGGGAGACTCAAATAATGTTCTCATCCTGTTTTGAAAGGCCCCAGGTCTCTGAGGCGTATGTTAGTGCAGGAAGAACAGTGGAATTGAAGAGATGTGCCCAGAGCCAGAGGTCCTTCGTCCTCTTACCTATTTATTTTTTGTTCTTGAAGTTGTTCCAAGCCACTCTCTTCCTCCTGCACAACTCAGGTGCCAGATATTTGTCATGTTGACTTCTTGACCTAGGTACACATAAGTGCTGCATTCAGAGATATTTATTCCATTTAGAGTGAATGGAATGTCAGAAATGAGTTGTTCCTAATAAACATTGTCTCCATGAGATTCAGCTGCAGTTCAATATTTCTACACTTACAGTTGAAGTCGGCCAGCAATTGTACCAATTGGCTGATTATTGGTGTTATTAGAATGATGTCATAAGCGAAGCAGAGGTGGTGTAGTTGCTGACCGTCTATCTTCACTCCCATTCCTTCTCATTCCAGTCCTCACATGACATTCTTGGTGGTGGCACTGAATAGTTTTGGTGAAATGGTATCATCCGGTCATATCCCTCTCTTGACATGGATGATCACTTCCTTGTAGAATGGTGATATCCTGGTAGTGAATCCATACTACAGCTCACGAAAGATCCTGATGAACTGAGTTTGAATGACTTGTTTGGCTAGGGCTTTGATATTCACGTCAGTCTCAATAGAATCAAAGGCCTTCTTTAATCAATGAACATTAGACAGAGTGGCATCTTGAACTCCCAAGAAAACTCAATGAGCTTGTTTACCATGTAGATATGGTCAATCGTGCTGAATCCTTTTATTTAACACTTGTGATTTTTTGTTTTTGGAATTGAACTCAGGACCATATACATCTGAGCCATTATGTTAATTACTGAGCCATATCCCTGGTCCCAATGTCTCTCTCTTTTTCTCCCGATCTTTCCTCCTCACTCTCCATTTTCCTCCTTCTCTCTCCTTCTCCTGCTCTCTCTCTGGTCTAGAAATGTTACATAACTACATAATTGAGCTCACATCACAAGATATACTTTTAAATTAGATTATATGTACAAACATGTTCAAGAAAATCCCTTTGAAGACTAGATGTCCAAATTCAGAGAAGAAAAAATGATAACATCTTCATTAAACTAGATGCCATTATTCACTACAGATCCAAGGGAACCCACCGTGACATCATGCAGCACATGATTCCTGATTTGTTTTGCCAGTGAAACATCTCCATAATTTATTGAGAAATTAATGCTGAAACAAGGCCAATTACAAAGCAGAAGTATTGATCAGTGCATGTTATGTTGTTGATATGTGGATTAATTTAGTAGCTGTTAAAAGAACAAGGAACAAGCAACATCAGTGGAAGAAAAATGTTTTATGGATATGTTTGCTAAAGTATGATAAAATCTCTTTGCATGTGTGTTTTTTCTTCCTATGGAATATTTTTATTCCCACTTCAAAATGTAACCACTGATTTTCCTTTCTATAAAATAATTATTTTATGTGTCATATATATTTTTTCAAGCACCCTTTGCATATTTCTTCCTCTTTGTCACGTCCACATTTTGGGGACCAATTACTTTTATTTGTACTTGAATTACTAGTTGCCATGCTTGAAAGAAAACAAAATTACATCATTGAGCAGAGCAGTTCATGTTATAATAATAAATCATAAATAACATTTAAGTATAAATTAACATAGAAAGAAACAGTTTATATACAAACAGTAATAACCAATATACACAATTTTTGTCACTATTAGATAAAATTGGAAAAATTAATAATTTTGAAATCCATAATATAAGAAAATAAGTATAGATAAAAGTTTTTTCAGTTAAATAATTCTCAGTTATCTTTTCTACATCATATCAGCAACTGCTGAACTTTATTACTAAATTTCTCCTAATCAAATAACTCCCTAAAATTCAACTTTACTCTTCAGAGAAAAATCTCATTAAAAGAGTCTCTCTGGTCATTTTACTAGCTGCTGAATCAGTTTCCTGTGTTAGGTTTCTACGCCTCATCAAAGAAATGGATTTAGAATGCTTTGCTCTATTATATCTATGAAAATCAATGACCTTTTTTTTCAGCAGCTTTTAGCTGCTTGCAACAGAGCAGAAAGAAACAAAACCTTCTTCCAACCATGGAACTCAAATTAACAAGTATTTCAGCTCCAAAGATATTCCTAATATTGTGTTATGAACAGAGATTTTCAAGATAAAATGCTAAAGTTTCTCTCTATGGATGAAATAATCAAATGTCCTTTTTCTCCCAAAGCAAAAGCAATCTGCAAACAAAATTCTCTTTACATTGTGGTAGAATACATGAATACTTTCAGTTGTGCTATCTTGGTCATCATGTTATTTTTGTTATTAAAAATAATCATGTCCCAACAATATTTCACTTAAGTCATTGTGACAGGTATCAAATGATATGATGTAGTCAATATTGAATACATTTCCTTTGTTGGAGGTCTTCTGGCAAAACAACTAAATAGATGCTGGCATGCAAATCTCCTCACTAAAGAAATCCCCAACAGAAATCATGTACTTATATTTTAGTTAAGACTGAGAGATTCCTTCACACACCCGGAGTGAGTGATGGCAAAAGAGAATATAATCGGGGGTTAGAATTCCCTGGGGAAGAAATCTCCAAGTGATGAGGCACACACCAGCTATCGTTGTGATTGACAATAAAGCCAAGGAAAGAAAAGGTAAGATACAACGAGGATATTACTAAGACACAGTTAACCTTTATGACAGAGGTGAAAGCTCATCTGCTGGTAACAACCAAGCTTGGAAAAAGAAAAGATCTGATGTTATGGGATAGAAGAAACTGGACTGAAAGAGTTTTCTCATTATATCATAGATGAATAATGCTACTGTGATTATATATCTAGGCTCTATTATCTTCAGGTAGATGTGAGAATGCAAACTATGCCAGTGGAAGAGTATAAAACGGTTTACAATAAGTGATAAATAAGAAACTTCAAATAGAAAAGTTTCTCTAGATCAGCCCCCCACCCACAGCCCCACCAGCATGTTGTGTCTTGGGTTCTCATTGGACTTTTCTTCTACCGGGGGTGTGGTGCTTGGGGCACGTCTAGCTTATTCCTAGCTCTGTGCTGACAGATCATTCCTGGATGTGCTCTGGGGCCCATTTGCAGTGATTGTTTTAGGTTAGATAAGATGGCTGTTTGAATTGTGCTTGTTCTTCTATTCCAAGATGATGGTATGTTTTTTTACTTCTTTTCGTCTTATAGTGATATCTTAAAGTTTTCAGCCTAGAAATAATTTATATATGTTACTTGGATGACTTGTAGGTATTTTATTTTTTCTAGTGAAGCAAACATCGTTTTGTTTAAAGGAATTTATTTTGGATTTATTTTTCAATTGAATCACTGTGAGATAGAGTTACAAAGCTGATCATGGCCAGGATTCAGTCTACATTTCTCACCCTCCACCAGTGTACATTTCTCACCACCAATGTCCAGTTTCCCTCCTAACAGTCTCTCTCTCTCTCTCTCTCTCTCTCTCCCCCCTCCCTCCCTCCCACAGTCTCTCTCTCTCTCTCTTTCTCTCTCTCTCTCTCTCTCTCTCTCTCTCTCTCTCTCTCTCTCTCTCTCTCTCTCTCTCCCCCCCCTCCCTCCCTCCCACACACAATTTTGGGCATTGTGATTTGTAATACTGGTACTGAGATGTTATCTGTTTGTTCCTTTACCTGTTTTCAGCATGCATTTCTATACAGAGTAATTATGTGGTCATTTCCAACTATTAAAGAATTTATTTACAGAAATGTAAGATCAAGTAAGAACATAGTCCTCTCCAGACTGAAAAAAGTCAAGACCAGTATATTATTTTGTAGTCCATTCAGATTTTCAGTCTGCACCTAATAGCACCACTGATAATATTGAGAGAGAGAAAAATATTATCATTGTGGTCTTAGTATTTGTGGCTCCAAATTTTATAGGTTGAGAATCATAGCCTCAAAATGATAGCATTAGGATTTAGAGTCTTTAAAGGGTTTATGAGGTTATGAGGGAGAAATCCACATGAAAACGTTTAATTTCCTTATAAAATACACCATAAAGAGATTCCTAACAATTTCTAATATGTGCTAGCACAGCAAGAAGTCACTGTATATAAGGCAATCAGAAGTCCTCACAAGAATGTGAGCATGTAGCACCTAGACTTTGAATTTTCAGCCTTTATAACTGGGAAAATGCTGTCTATAAGTAATTTATCAGTGATATTTTATTATCACAACCAATTTTACTAAGACAATGCTGAAATAATATCCTCATATTTGGAATTCTTGACTTGAGAGACCAAATATTGAATATGTTTGACCCTTAAAAAGTTCATATGTACTCCACTTCTTCGTCCCTTTTTGAGTAGTAGTTAATAAAGCAACACACAAATAGGACACAAATAGAAACCACAGATAGGATCATAGGTGATTAGATCATAAGATCATAGGTGATTAGATCATTATATCATAAGCCTTTCAAATGACCAACCCAGGTTTGAGCATTAGCATCTCCCATGATCACCTGAGACCTACCAGGAGTATCCCTGAATACAAAACCAGGAGAAAGCCTTGGGCACCGTGAGACATGGCCTCAACGTGGCATAAATATAAAACTAAATATATATAAAATAAAGTATATAAATACATATAAAATTAAATATATAGATATTTATCAATGACAATGTGAAACTGTTTTATGATAAGGCTGATGCCTCTATGAGGTTGTGTCTTATTTTCTAATACTGTCTTATTTTCAATGATGCCAGAGTCTCTGACCTGGGAGTTTTGTTCATGACTTATGAACTCTCTTTTCTGTGCTCTTGTGATCAATATCTGCAATCCTTTCGATGCCTCCGGTAGTGAAGGATTCAGTAGTAGAGCACTAACTATGACACTGACAGGGAACCTGATTTATATCAAATTTATCTGCTTACAGGGAAGCAAGAAAACAGCTGAGGCACTATATCAGGGTGCAATAATCTCTAAGTTGAAGCAAGAAATCTCCAGACCACATGCTAAGAATTTCTATTTTCTAAGTTTTCTTTCCCAAATAGATTCTTGGCCTTTTTTCCTCTGCTCTCTGAGTTTTCATAGAAAAAGAAAAAAATGGGACTTGAACATCTGCAAGGCAGGACAAAGCATTTTTCTCTTTCATATCAAAGATTTTCCAGTTAGTATGACACTATTCCCAGTACAAAAGAAAGACTTTTTGCAAGTATTTACTCACAGATCAGTGTGCGATATCTGAAAAGAGAGGTTTCAGCACATCATCATCATCATCATCATCATCATCATCATCATCATCACCATCATCATCATCATCATAACAACAATAATAATGTCAGAGAAACTAACTTTTATTCTAATTCATCTACACCAAAGATCAATAGATTTACATGTAACATTTTACTAAACATAGAATTTGAGCTATTTGAAAAATAATATTTAATACTCATCACTTGTTTCCCCTTATGCCTTCTATATTTATCTCCCATACTGACTATGGAGAAAATAAAGTTCTTTTTGATTAATTTTCTTTTCTTTCTTTCATCCAGTCCTTTACTATAATCCTGTCAAGCTCTCCCCAACAACACCTTTAAAAAGGTAAGGAAGGAGCAACAGAAATGCTTAAACTGTAAGTCGAAGACAAATATCAGAGCAATGTAGAAATCTTATGTCTAGTCCTGCTAGCAATCAGCTGAAATGATCTGTTTTCCATGATCCGTTTGTTAGCTCAGTTTGTTGTAACTAGAAAGGGTTCCAAATCTCTATAGGGTGTCTTTAAAAAAAAAAGTGAAACATTGTCAGGAGGACTCTTTCTTCATAACTTAATATATTTGTAGAGAATCCCAAGTCTTAAGTCATAGTGCTTTCATTTTGAGGCTTTGATTTTCAATACGTGAAACTTGAGTTCACAAGCATTGCCATCACACTGAGTATGTTTTCCTTCACGGTCACGGTTATTATTATTGGTGGAATTAGGTATGGACTAAAGATGAGTACACAATATAACAGATTGTAGCCTATATATTTGATTGTTTTTCTCTTTAGACTGACATTATGGTTCTGAGTATCTCTGATGTAGAATTATACATTCTTTATTTAGAAGTGAGTGACCTGATCTTCTTGATACAAAATGTTGACTACAACTTTCAAGATACCTAAATATAATGTATTTGGGACCATAATCAGTTGATTATTCATTGTGTGTTCACGAAGTGTGTGTGGGCACTTTTGCCATGTATTGCCATGTATGTTAAGTGACCATGAGTCACTTCCCCACCCCAGCCTGCAGACACTACCAATGGACACATGAGGGAGGGAACATGGCCATTAAGCTCGTTGATGATCATGTGCCACTTATTTCATTTTCCCTGCGCACCTATTAAAAACTCCCCGAGCACCCTATTCCAGTCTCACATTGCCCCTCATCCCCATCTCCTACTTTCCACAAGACTTGTCTCCCTGTGCCCAGTCTTGCTTCCTTAGTCAAGATCCCGACATCCAGGTTGAGGGTAGCAACTCCACAAAAGTGAGGTCACACATTCAATAGTTGAGAGCCCTTCTTTCTGGGAAAACTCTTCTAAGACAAAGATCACATCCTGCTAGGAGATCCTCTCAAGTTTGGAATTTAATCTAGGGGTGAATCTTATCCTGCTAGGAGATCCTCTCAAGGATTGAATTTTATCTAGGGGTGTATTTGTCCTTAGTCCATAGCCTTTTAAAGAGTCACCTTAAATTTACTTCTTAATATCTTTTTAGTCATTTTGTATGGACAGAGTAAGAGATATGTTACTCTTAAAGAGTGGCTCTCCTGGGGACATCTCGCTTTAGATTGCACTACAGAACTTAGGCTAGATTAATTCTCTTTGGATCATGACAGAAATGTTCCACAGCTATGCTCTTATTAGAAGTTTTATGGCACTTGGCCTGTCCCATTTCAATGCCAGGGTATCCTACAGCTTGCCCTATGTCTATCCAGTCTCTTCGTCAAGACCTTGCTTTCTGGGAGCTAGGAACTAAGGGCAACTGAGGCTTAAGTCAAGTAAATATAAAAGATGCCAAGGATTAAATATTATTTGGAGTCCATTAACTCTCAAGTTACAAAATCATTGCATTAACTGTCTTTCTTTGTCTGTACAAAAAGGTCATTGCTCTAAAATAAACTATGTGAAGGACATAAGGGAAAGAGAAAAGCAATATTTCACTTACAAATATAAAATCCAGAGTCCTTATAAGGATCTGACCTTACAAGTCACAGGTTCTGATTTGAGGACATAAGTGATTAACAGATAGGGGAAGCAGAGCACAGAGAAGAAGTTAAAGATAAACACAGAGAAATAGGAGTGCCTCCAGAGCACTGTGATAGATGTAACTCAAATAACCTGAACTCCTTGAGACAGGGGAGAAAGTTCAAACCTATGTTATTCTATGATTGATGGGATCAGAGAGTAAATCACCACAGTGTTGTTGACTTTCTAAAACATAAATATTTTTCATCAATATGGTTTTGTGCTAAATTTGCTGTTAAATGAAGTCTCGATATGAATAAACACAAATGAATTCACAAAGTGAATTCCAGAACTATTGTTGTAGGAAAATTTTGTCTTTTTCTGCTAACAGGAATTTGAAATAAATTTAGAAAGTTTTAAAAATTTAGATAAGATGAAATTTGCTCAGAGTCAATAAATTTGCTGGGCAAATTTAACACAATAGAAATGCTATATAATAGTTTGAAATGAGGTTAATCTAAAGTGTGGGGTTATGGTCACTTAATGACTACTAATTTGTCCTCCTATCCATCAGATTTGTTTATATTTTAATTATTTGATATTGAGATAAAAAAAATCTAGGAATAATGAAGAACAAATCAATAAATCAATGAGCTAAATGGCAGAATAAGCATTTGTTCTAGGCTTTATAATTAGAACTTGATTTATATCTTATTAACAAGAATAAAAAATATTTAATATGTAATTTGCATTATTCACAAACTATTGGAAAATGGATTTTTAATCTAAAGAAAATTTACAAGATTTAAGAACTTTAATCACATAAGTGCAAAATACCAAAATGTCTGTAGAAAGATGTAATAATAAAATAATTTATATTCTGACTGAGATCTCTAAATGCAAAGTCGGCAAAAAGTAATTGAATGTCTCTCTTTCTAACATCAAATACAAAAACTAGAGTCATTTTTATCATTTTTAATTCCATTTCTTTAACTTTAATTGATCTTCTGAATGCTGAACCAGCAGAAAATAATATAACTGATATTGGCCTAGAAAACATTTGGCAGTGGATGCTAATCATTTGGAATTTTTATTTTGCTAATGTCTTTTGGCTTTAGAACTAATCTAAAGCTAAATCTAAAGTAATCTAAAGTTAACTCTAATGCTTTCAATTTTTATTTTATAAATGTACTTTAGAATTATCTGTCTTCTTTTGTATTTTGACAGTATTATCACTTAGCAACATACTTAATATTTAGTTTATTGAGAATGATACTATATTTTAATAGTATCATTAAATAGTGATCTATATTAAATGATCTACTATATTAAATAGTATCATTAAATAGTGATCTATGCAGATATGATTAAAATAATGTTAAAACTCTATTAACAATTTTATACATATGTATATGTAAACATATCAGTAGATATATATTCTAACAAAGATTAGTATACTTGTGTATAATATATTATTTCCTTAATATAGTAAACTCTATTATGCCACTTATCAAAAAGTATGATTAAACATTTATTTAAAATATGAAATATTTCATCTACAATTATATTTATAGCTTTTAATACATCTATCACGTTCATATTTTATAATCAAAGTAAATTATGTGATTCGAAATAAAAATGGGTTCAAGTGACATGTGAGTAATATAAAAATAGAAAAGAATAGGTGTATATATATTAAAGCCTAAAGACATAATCTCTTTGAGTGGGTCTATTCAAGTCAGGAATTGTTACACACACTGTAAAACTGTCCTCCCATTGTTCATTGATTTGCTCCAGCAGGCCCAGTAATGTCTCCATTTTTTTGAGACTTGTTGTTACCGTGTTTGGCATATTGAATATGTCACGGTAGCTTGCCAGGCTTTTCCACGTGGGCAAGATATTCTCGGTAGCTTGCCAGGCTCTCCAAGAGGGTGGAGGAATTGAACCCTGCTCAGCCCAGCTGGCTGCATGCAAGGCAAATGCCCTACTGCTGTGCTATCACTCCAGTCCAAAGTCAGAAATTAATCCATTAAAAATTAAGTAGAAAGAGGAAAAAATATATAGATTGCCAAAAACTCTGAAAAAAAAAAACAGTTACAGAAATGTGTAGAGGAGTAAGTGAAATGTTATATAAAGAAAGACAAAAAAGGAATTGAGGAAATAATGCATTACCGTCAAAGTTTTCTGAAATGTACAGCTCATTAACAAGAATACAGTGCATAGCAAAGCACCTGCTTGAAAAAAGAAATGAACCTTTCTTCTTCAAATATGTAATCCTCAAAAATCTCATCATGCTTTTCATTTTTTAGTCTAAATTCATGTTAATTGCATGCCGCACAAATGTGGTTTTACATATTTACTCTCAGCAGTTCACTTTTAAAGCTGCATTTATTTTCCCACAAATGAGTCTTTCAAATCCTCAATAAATGTTCTTTCAATATTTGATACGGTGGTATATATGTGGTTGCTGTCTTACCTTAAATTAAATGTTTATTTGAGACACTTCATTTAATGTGTTTTCATTTTCTGCTCATTTTAGTTGGAAAAGTAATCATGCAGTCTCATTCAAGCTATCTTTTCCTTTAGCAGTATTGTTTTGCTAGTTTTGAAGTAACCTGAGGAAGGAAAAAAATCAAAAGGAAAAAGACATGCACAAATTGTAGCTTCCAGTCTTCACAATGATGTACTGCAAACGCACACAAAAAGGTTTAGCAGTAATCCCTGACTGTGCCAATTCAGTACACAAAGACCTATTTGTTCATTCATAACAAACAAAAAAACCAATATGAATTCTACTTTTGGGGGTAATACTTTATTTAATAGTCACATTGACAGCGTGTACATTTTCATTTTCATGCATTAAGTCGTGGGGCCAATGTGACTCATTATAAATAAAGAACTTTTGGTTCTTTAGGCATTTGAGAGAAAAATCCCTGGGTAGTAGAAAATTTTTCTTCCAGATATTTAAGGCACAGAATATATGTGAGTGTCTAAGCACAAAACTGTACCTCTTCATTTATGTTTTAAATCATATTATTTTATACTCGTACAATTCTATTAGTTATAGTACAGGTATAATTTATCATTCACTTATTAGAAATAAAATCTTTTTTTATATTTACAACATAATAGCAAGAAATGGTGATAGGCATCTATAAAGAAAATTCAGAAATTTATAAGCAATATATTAATTTAATTTAGAAAATTATGCATTCAAAACATAGTATAGTGTTTCAGGAACCTCAGGTGTAAGGATGCCAGAGCTTGAAAATTAAAAATGTATAATGTCTAATTAAATTTGATATAATATCAAACACATTTTTGAAGTTAAGCAGGGTTTAATTGGAAAATTTGAGGAAGGGGAGAAAGAGAGAGAGAGAGAGACTCTTGAGAGCAAATGTGGATTCCTCGTTCTGGGGAAAGAGCACCAGTACACATCCTAGCATCTAATATAAAAGTTTGAGGGTACACATATCAAATATCAAGAAAGACATGCAGGCAACATGTGTATCATGTGTATGCTCACAGACACATGTGCACTATCAAATACTTTTTTTAACTATAAATATTCTTCTAAGCTTAGCCAGAATTTACACTAAAACTGCAACTATTTGTGTAAAATTCAAGTTTAATTGACATTCCCCCCATCAATTCCTGTTTGGAGTAGTATTATAGTCTTGACCATACAGATTTATTTTCTAATTTTTTCTCCAGCATTTTTGTCTGAAGAAAGTCAAATCACTTTCTTTTTCTGGGGCCAGAGAGACAGTAGAGCAGGGAAGACACTTGCCCTGCACAAAGCTAATCTGGGTCTAATCTCTGACATCATATTGGTGTCCCAAGCACCACAGAATTGATTCCTGATCTCGGAATTGATTGATTCCTGATCTCCTGGTGTAAAATAGTACACCATGTGCATTGCTGAATGTGACCACAAAGCATAACAAAAATATAGACTCGTGCATTTTGTTATAATAGAAGTAGAGGAGGAGGGAAGTGTGAATAGGTTATTTAGTCAAACCTAATTGGTCATCTAAATTTCACTTACATGAAATGTAGTATATCAGATCGATAATGGAAACAGCTAAGAGACAGAGATAGTAAATCCTAAATGGAGCACATGGGTCAGATAAATTTCTGAGCCCAGTGAGATAGAAGTCTTATTTTAGCCTTCCACTTGTGCCCAAGTGGAAGGCAGAAATGCAATTATTCTTACATTTGCTTGGTGTAGAATAATGAAAAAAACGAAAGGACAAAGCAGAGAAAGCACTATCAAGGAAAAGCAGATCACAGACTACCGGTGACAAAACAGTAGGCATAACGAGCACAGGGCATCAAGCGACACTGAGGCTATGGACACAAGGGCCATGTACATCATAGAACAGAACAATGTAAGACACAGGATATTTAGGGAGAGAACAAACAAGAAGCCACCATTCACCAGCATGTTGTACAGAGGACAAAAAGGGAGCCGGAAGAACCTAGTAAAAGCTGCTAATAAGTAGCTATAGTATCATAAACCATCTCAAATTCTGTATATTAATTTCACATACAATACTGAAGGATTCATCTACACAAAAGATATTCGACTTTGCTATAACATTGGGAAGAATAATTCCTAAAGAATGAACTAGGAGAAAACATACATGATTAATATTTATCACTGAATTTGGCCAGAGACATAGCACATTGTTTAGAATGCTTATTTTGTATATGATCAAATTGGGTTCCATTTCCAGGACCAAATATGGTCTACTTAGAATAGCCAGAAGTGATCCCGGAAGTAAGCCATGAGAACAGTGAAGTTTGGAAAAAACAATAAATGAATAAAAGGATAAACAGCCCCAAAGCTGTGCCTGGTCTTGTTCCTCCCACACGTCAGTCTTTACCTGAACCCAGTATGTGGCTTTCCCCAGGTCCACACCCCAGGCGTCCTCTAGGACCCTGGGACACTCATCATCCCTAAGTTTCTTCCTGTTCATCCCCAATGCTTTGCCCGGTCCTCTTCCTCCCTCAGGTTAGTCTTTATTTAAATCTGGGACTTGCCTTTCCCCATGTCCGGTCCCAGATGTCCTCTAGGACTTTGGTACACTCACTATTCCTTAGCCTCTTCCTGTTCATCCCAAAATCTGCGCCCGGTCTTCTTCCTCCCTCAGGTTTTACCCACCCCACCCCCCCCACACACCAGGTACGCATTGGGGACGTGGCCATTTCAGAAGTGGGTGTGGCCCCCGCAGAAGTGGGCGTGGCATAATTTTGGGACTCAGGTAGTTTACTTATACCTAGCAATCTCTTGTAATATCTCAGGTCTCCATACCTCCACACCAACATGAAGAAGCAATGCAAATCCCCACCACAAGGGGAGAATGATGAAAAGAGTCCAGAAGATTCAATAGATGTTACTCACCTAAGGAACCCCTCTGAGAAAGAATTTAGGTATGAAGTAATGAAGATGTTCAAAGAACTCATTGAAAGAGTGAGAAAGATATCCAGTAAATTAAAGGAGGACATGAGAGAAACAATCAAGATAATACAGGAAGAAATGACAGCAGAAATTGGAAAGCTACATCCAGAAATGTCACGAATAAAAGATTCGATACGCCAGACACAGTAACAACAAAGTCTGCAATGGAGACGTTACTGGGCCCGCTCGAGCAAAAGATTCTGTAAATGAAAAAAAAAAAAAAAAACCTTAGTCTATGCCCTCAACAGTAGAATGACCACAGCTGAAGACAGAATCAGTGAGCTGGAAGATCAGCTGCACGAAGCCTACAGGCAACAATAAACAATGGCAAGGGACCTCAAAATAGCTCTAGAGAGAATCAGAGTCCTAGGACACGATTCCAAGAACAACATTAGAATCAGTAGAATACCAGAAGGTCAGAGAAACAATACCAATGAAAAAGCCACGGTTAAACAAATCATTGCTGAAAAGTTCCCAAAGCTGGACAATGCAACCATTCAGATTCAAGAAGCTCGAAGTGTGCCAGCTAAAGAGACCCTAACAAAAACACTTCAAGACATATCATAGTTAGAATGATGGATGCCTCGGATAGAGTCACAATACTGCAAGCAGCAGCAAAGTCAAAGAAGTAAATCACATACAAAGTAGCACCCCTTAGATTCACAGCAGATCTATCAGAGGAAACCATCCAAGCCCGAATGCAGTGGTGGAATATAGTGAAAAAAATCAATGAAATGAACACTTCACCAAGAATTCTCTGTCACTGTCACTGTTCTCCTGTTGTTCATCGATTTGCGCGAGCTGGCCCAGTAATGTCTCCATTGGAGTCTTTGTTGTTACTGTGTTTGGCATATCCAATACATCACGGGTAGCTTGCCAGACTCTGCTGTGCGGGCGAGATACTCTCGGTAGCTGGCCGGGCTCTCTGAGAGGGGTGGAGGAATCAAACTCGGGTCGGCCATGTTGGCTGTGTGCAAGGCGAATGCCCTACCGCTGTGCTATCGTTACAGCCCAAGAATTCTCTATCTGGGTAAATTCTCACTCAAACTCGAAGGAATATTTTCTGGATAAACAAAGGCTCAGGGACTTCATAGACTCACAATCAAACCTAAAAAAAGGACTAAAGGGGCTACTATAAGACAAGACAAACCCTACAAGCACAACAGACACTTAGAGAAAGATGACACAAAACCCCATAACATTAATCTCTCTCAACATCAACAGTCTAAATTCACCAATTAAGAGACACAGAGTGGCCAAATGGATTCAAAGACAGAACCCAACATTCTGATGTCTACAAGAAATCCATCTGAACAGTCAGAGCAAACACAGACTCAAAGTTAAAGGATGGAAAACAATACTACAAGCAAACAGCTCCCTAAAAAAGCTGGGGTGGCCATATTAGTATACGACAACATCAACTTCAGGTTGAAAAAGATTAGAATGGACAGTGAAGGCCATTGTCTATTCATCAAGGATACATACAACAGGAAAACAGGAATAAATCACACTCTTAAATGTAAAGTAAGTAAAGTAAAGTAAAGGCCCTCCCGTTGATCATCGATTTGCTCGAGCGGGCCCAGTAACATCTCCATTGGAGACTTTGTTGTTACTGTGTCTGGCATATCGAATACTCTCGGTAGCTTGCCGGGCTCTCCGAGAGGGGCAGAGGAATCGAACTCGGGTCGGCCATGTTGGCTGCGTGCAAGGCAGACGCCCTACCCGCTGTGCTATCGCTCCAGCCATATATGCACCTAATGAAGAAACAGCTAAATATTTAAAACAACTGCTAACAGATTTTAAGGAAGACATTCCTAGCAAGAGATAGTAGCCAGAGAATTCAACATTGCCTTATCACCTCTGGATAGATCAAAAGGAAAATAACCCAGTAAGAAAACATTGGATTTAAAGGAAGAAATAGAAGAGAGAGGGCTTATAAGGCTATCAGATATTACACCCAAAAAAGAAAGAATACTCATTGTTCTCCAGTGTACACGAAACATTTTCCAAAGTAGACCACTTGCTAAGCCACAAAACATATCTCAACAGAATCAGGAAGATAGAAATAGTATCAACCATATTTTCAGACCATGATGCACTGAAGAAATAAGTGAATCACACACAGACACGGAGAACCAAATTGAACACCTGGAAAATAAAAAATTCAATGTTGAACAAAGAGTGAGTCAGGAAGAAAGTCAAGGACGAAATCAAAAGATACATGAAAATAAATGAGAATGAAGACACAAGCTACCAGAACCTATGGGATGCAACTAAAGCCGTGTTAAGGGGAAAATTTATAGCTCTGCAAGCATTTCTCAGGAAGAAAGAAAGGGCCCACATAAACAACTTGACTTAACAACTCAAGATCTTGGAAAAGGACCAACAGCAGGACCCCAAACCAGGCAGAAGGAAAGAGATCATAAAACTTAGAGCATAAACCAACCACATGGAAACCCAAAAACCAATCTGAAAGATCAATGAAACCAAGAGCTGGTTCTTTGAGAAAATAAACAAGATATATAAACCACTAGCAAGACTCACAAAAAAGAGAGAGAAACCTAATAAACCGAATGAGAAATTAGAAAAGGCATATCACAACAGAAACCAAAGAAATTCAAAAGACGATCAGAGACTACTTTGAACGTCTGTATGCCATATTACAAGAGAACCTAGAAGAAATAAATAAATTCCTGGATTCCGATAATCTCCCAAGGCTGAATCAAGAAGATCTAGAATACCTGAACAGTCTTATTAGCATCAAGGCAATTAGAACTGTAATCAAAAGTCTTCCCAAAAACTAAAGTCCAGGTCCAGAAGGATTCACTAGGAAATTTTTCCCAACATTTAAAGAGGACCTATTGCCAGTTCTTCCCAAGCTTTTCCAGGAAATTGTAGAAACAGAAACTCTTCCAAACAGTTTCTGTGAAGCCCATATCTCTCTAATACCAAAAGGAAAAAAAAACACCATAAGAAAAGAAAACTACAAGCTTATAACCCTGATGAACACGGATGTGAAGATTCTCAACAAAATACTAGCAAATAGAATTCATCAACTCATCAAAGATCATACACTATGACCAAGTGGGATTCATCCCGGGGATGCAAGGAGGGCTTAACATATGGAAATCAATCAACATAAGCCATCATATCAACAAAATAAAAGATAAAAATCATATAATCATATCAATAGATGTAGACAAAGCATTTAACAAGATCCAGCACCAATTTATGATGAAAATCCTCGCCAAAATGTTTAAAGAGGGGACTTTCCTCAATATAGTTAAAGCCATCAACCGCAAGCCTACAACAAGCATCATTCTCAATGGGGAAAAACTGAGAGCCTTCCCTCTAATATCAGGGATGAGAAAAGGATGCCCACTCTCTCCACTGCTGTTCAATATAGTACTGGAAGTACTTTCCTTTGTCGTTAGGCAAGAAAAATATATTAAGGGCATCCAGGTAGGAAAGGAAGAAATCAAGCTCTCAGTATTTGCGGAGGATATGATACTATATTTAGAGAACCCTAAAACCACTATCAAGTAACTCTAGAAACAATAGACTGTATAGTATATTTTCAGGCTATAAAATCAATACCCAGAAGTCCACGTCTTTCATACACACAAATAATGAGACAGAAGCAAGTGACATAAAAAAAAAAACAATCCCTTTCACAATTGTGCCCCAGAAAATCAAGTACGTAGGCAGAAAATCAAATACCTAGGAATTAATTTAACGAATGAAGTAAAAGACCTGTACAAAGAAAACTACAAAACACTACTTTAGGAAATAAAAGATGACACTAGAAAATGGAAAGATATCCCCTGCTCATGGATTGGGATAATTAACATTGTCAAAATGCAATACTTCCTAAAGTGTTGTACAAAATCAATGCGATCTCTATAACCATACCCATGCCATTCTTCAAAGAAATGGAGCAGACACTCCTGAAATTCACATGGAACAATAAGTTCCCACGAATAGATAAAGCGATTTTTTGGGAAAAAGAAAATGGGAGGAATCAACCTCCCTAACTTCTTACTCTATTACAAAACAGTACTAATTAAAACAGCATGGTACTGGAACAAAGGCAGAGCCGCATACCAATGAAACAGGGTTGAATATACTGACATCTCTCCCCAAACATATGCTCATCTAATCTTTGACAAGGGAGCAAGAAATGTGAAGTGGAGCAAGGAAAACCTCTTTAACAAATTGTGCTAGCAAAACTGGACAGCTACTTGTAAAAAATGGGCTGAGATCTCTACCTAACACCATGTACAAAAGGAAGATAAAAATTGATTAAAAACCTCAACATCAGAACAGAATCCATAAGGTACATTGAAGACAAGGTTGGCAAATCCCTCCACAACATTGAAATGAACGGTTACTTCAAAGATGACACACCACTGGTCAAGCAAGTGAAAACAGAGATAGAAAAAATGTGACTATCTTAAATTAAGAAGCTCCTGCACCTCAAAAGGAACAGTGTCCAAAATACAAAGTCTACAGAATGGGAAAGGATATTCGCCCAATACCCATCTGACAAGGGGGTGATATAAAGGATATACAAATTACTGGTTGAACTCCACAAGAACAAAACATTCAACCCGATCAAAAAATGGGGTGACAAAATGAACAGAAAATTTCTCAAAGAAGAAATCCGAGTGGCTAAAAGGCACATGAGAAAATGTTCCACATCATTAATCATCAGGGAGATGCATATCAAGGCAACAATGAGATATCATCTCACACCACAGAGAATGGCCCACATCCAAAAGAACAAAAGCAAATGGTGTTGGCGTGGATGTGGTGAGAAAGGGACCCTCCTTCACTGCTGGTGGGAATGCTGACTGGTTCAGCCCTTTTGGAAAACTGTATGGACGATTATCAAAAACTTAGAAAAATGAGCTCACATTTGACCCAGCAATACCAAGCCTGGGAATATATCCCAGAGAGGCAAAAAAAGTACAGTTGAAATGACATTTGCACTTCTATGTTCATTGCTATACTGTTCACAATAGCCAAAATCTGGATAAAACCTGAGTGCCCGAGAACACATGACTGGTTAAGGAAAGTTGGTAATCTACACAATGGAGTACAATGCAGCTGTCAGAAAAGATGGAGTCATGAAATTTACATACAAGTGGTACTACATGGAAAGCATCATGCTAAGTGAAATGAGTCAGACAGAGAGGGACAGACATAGAAAGATTGCATTCGTGTGGGGAACATAAAGTAACAAAATAGGAGACTAACATCCAAGCATAGCCAAGATAAGTACCAGGAGGTTCACTCTATGGCTTGGAGGCCAACCACACATGATAGAGGAAAAGGCAACTCAGATAGAGAAGGGATCACCAAGTAAATGGTTTGGGGAGGATACTCCCAGGATGGGAGATGCATGCTGAAAATAGACTATATACAGAATATGATTGCCACTCAATGCCTCTTTTGCAAACCACAGCACCCAAGTGGAGAGAGAGAACAAAAGGGAATGCCCTGCCACAGAGGCGGGGTGGGATGGGGGATGGGGTGTTGGAGGAATAATGGGATCCTTGTGGAGGAGAATGGGCACTGGTGGAAGGATGGATATTTGATCATTGTATAACTGAAATCCAAACATAAAAATGTGTATGTCTACAACTGTACCTCATGGTGTTTCACTAATAAAAATTTTTAAAAGATTGAAGAAAATTAAAAAATGAAGATTATGAAAGAAATATACACAAAAAGTGAATCCTGAAGTCAAAACAAAAAATTATTCAATGTTAAAAAATAATATTCTGGGAGATATATTTCAGAATTTCAACTCCTAATTTATTATTAAATATTCGATAGCACAGTGGGTAGGGTGTTTGCCTTGCACATGGGACAATGCGGTTGGTCTAGGTTCGATTCCTCTGCCCCTCTTGGAGAGCCTGGCAAGCTACCGAGAGTATCTCACCCGCAAGGCAAGGCCTGGCAAGCTACCTGTGACGTATTCGATATGCCAAACATAGTAACAAGTCTCACAATGGAGACGTTACTGTGCCCACTCAAGCAAATTGGTGAACAATGGAAGGACAGTGATTCAAGTTCCTTATAAAATAGCCAAAAAATAGGATAAAAAAGGATAAACAAAGAAATGGAAGAAGGAAGGAGGAAATGCGGGAAAGAAAAATGGAGGAAGGACAGAAACACATAAAAAGGAAACATTTTCCATGTAATCTCCACATTGATAAAACTTGGTCAGAGATATAGAACAATATTGAAGGCACTTGGCTGGGCTTGATCCCTGGCTCTAAATGTGGCCCATAAATCCTACCATTAGTGAATCCTGAGCAGAGAGCCAAGAGCAAGTCCTGAGCACCTATTAGTGAGGTCAACACACACCCCCAAATATAAATAATACATGAATAAGTTGTTCATTAATTTCATTTAGCATCCTAGGTAAATCTGATTACATATATGATATGTAGCAATATAGCACTGTAATCCCATTGTTAATCGATTTGCTCATGCAGGCACCAGTAATGTCTGCATTGTGAGACTTGTTGTTACTCTTTTTGGCATTTCAAATATGCCATGGGGAGCTTTCCAGGCTCTGCAGTATGGTTGGGCTACTCTTGGTAGCTTGCCGGGCTTTCCGAAAGGGATGGAAGAATTGAACCAGATCGGCCACATGCCCTACCTGCTGTGCTATAACTTCAGCCCATTACTTGATCTACTATTTATTATTATTTTATTTTTATTTCATTATTATTTTATATATTTATAAAATATAAATTGATTTTATTTTTATTTTGTATTATCAAACCTGGGTCATCTGCCTGCAAGGGAAACACCTCATCCTCTGTGCTATTGTTCTAGCCCATATGGCATGTATATCATATATATGATACACATATATAAACATTCTATAAATACACATGCACATAGATTTTATAAGTATACATGTTTACAAGCTAAAATGTAAGGATTTTTATTCGCAGATGAAAATATTTCATTGCCTATATATGTGCCTGTAAATTCTATTTGAATATTCTTTTTCAGTGGACTAGCATGGGGCAGAGGAGGAATAAAGATAATGATCAAAAGACAAAGAAGGCACACTTTCTTTTGGGTAACTTTATTTAAACTTTCTTCTAATAAATTGTATTTTTTACAGAACACTCATAGACAAAGATCCAAAGATGTCAGTTATATTCATAAATAACCAATTACAATGTGTGGTAACACATGTTCCTAACTTTTCCACACATATATTTTCCTTACTTAATTACAAGTTGTGCAAAGTGAATTTAGGAAACTTTTTATGATACCTGGCATTCTCTATAAAGACTAGAATATGAGAATTTATGAGTTAGATATTTTACATATTTTATGAGACTCAAGGCAAGCTGTGTTATCTCTGGATTTTCTTTTATATAGACTATTTTCCCATCAATCTCAACTATTCTCTTAATATTTGTAAACTAGATAAATCCCTATTTCTTTGAACTACAGATTGAATCTATACATTAGTATTCTGTATAAATTTTTTTTGAAGTGGGAAAAACAAAGACGATAGTTTATTTATTTCTTCACCAGCTATAAGTGCTCATCTGTGTACCTGGATTTGTGTGTAGTCTTTGCCAAGGAAGAGTTTCTTTTTATCCTAGAGAAACATTCTTCTGTTTTGTTTGTTTTGTTTGTTTTATTTGGGGGACCATCGGGTAATGCTCTGGGGTTACTTGTGGTTCTGTGCTCAGGAACTGCTCCTAGCCGTGCTCCGGGGAACCATACAGAGTGTAAGTGATCAAATTTGGGTTGGCTGTGTGCAAGGTAAACTCCCTACCCACTGTACGGTCAGTCAAAAACAGATGCTTCTGAGCCTCATTCCTTTTTGTTGTTCATTGGGCCACTCACACACTGATGTTCTCAGAATCCTTCCTGGGGGGTTTCAGGAGACTGCAAACAATGCTAAGAAATGAACTGGGGTCAGCCACAAGAAAGTAAACACGTTGATCTCTATACTATCTTTCTCACCCCTAGACCTCATTCTGAAGGCACTGTATGTCCATTTGCTTTCATGAGCCCTTTTCCAACGTTCTTTCACTCCCCATGTTAGAGCAAGCGCAGGAATTATTTGTCTTCATTTTGAAAGGTGATGAATGCCTAAAAACACCCTGTGAGTATAGATTACCTCATGTAAAACTTGGAGAGTTTAATAACTCTCTGATTATTAAAAAGTTAAGCACTTTCTTAGAAACATATAAAAGACATTAATACATGCCACAATACAATAACAGTTTAAACAGGAAAATATATATCAAATCCAGATGATCAGATAATCAAAAAGTAGAGAATTTAATTAAAATAATTTGGAACAATGTCTAGTATATTGATTAAAAAGATACCACTAACTATGCCCTTATGGTGGCAAAAGGCAATAATGGCAGAAAGAAAATCTTTGCATTGTTTTTCTAAAGGTTGGTGAAATAGCAAAATACCTGGTTTACCCAGGAATGTGAAAAAATAAAGAAAAAACCTTAGGGGATGAATTTATTTCACTTAAACTTTTGAAAATTTGCTGCGATATCTAAAATTCATAGCATTGTATACTTTTTTGGTTAGCAGAGGAATTATATTTATAAAATAGTTAATTTTACAAGGGATAAACACACATGATCACTTGATCCCTTGACATCACATTACTCATCCATTTGCTCGAGCAGTCACCAGTAATGTCTCCATTCATCCCTGTTGTGTGCTAGTGTACACCAGTGGCGTCTGCTTGCTCCAGGAAAATGAAGAGCCTCAAACTGATCATTCAGGATCTTGACAAAAAAGTCTGACCCTCTAGTAGTTGGGCAAACTTTTGATGTCCCCTGGAATCCAGGTGGTAACGACTCTAGTCCAGTGGTAATCTCCAAATCTCATTACGTGTCCAGCCTATCTGATTTTCAACGCCTTGGCAAACGAGACAGCATCCCTGATTCTTGATCTTCAACAGAGGTAGGAACTCCGGATTCTTTCTCTCACTTGAGTGAAGCATGATACTCCAAGCATAGCTCTTTTGATTTTTCTTTGGGAGACATGAATATCGTTCTCATCCTGTTTTCGTAGAGCCCAGGTCTCTGAGGCATATGTTAATGCATGAAGAACAGTGGAATGAAAGAGATGTGCCCAGAGCTGGAGGTTCTTCTATCTCTCAGCTATTTTTCTGACGATCTTGAAGGCATTCCATGCTGTTCTCTTCCTCCTGCGCAACTCAGGTGCCAGGTCATTAGTCATGTTGACGTCTCGATCTAGGTACAAATAACTGTTGCATCCAGAGATATTCGTTCCATGGAGAGTAAATGGAATGTCAGGAATGAGTCCATTTTTCATAAACATCGTCTTCGTGAGATTCAGCTGCAGTTTGACCTTTTTAGACTCATGGCGAAGTTGGCCAGCATTTGTGCCACTTGGCTAATGTTTGATGTTACTAGAACAATGTTTTAATAATTTAAAAAATAATAAAATTTAAAAAGTAAAGACAAAAGGACCATATTTTAAAATGTGTATAATTAAAATTTTAATCTATAATTTAACACCTCAAATACATGTTTACTATCTCTTTAAGACAATGACAGACTATCTTTTTCAAAATAGTCTCAAAATAATTTTGATGTTTTGAAGCTAGTCACAAAGTAGCAAAATTTTGAAACAGTCTCTGTTAATAACTAATAAACTCTTTTAAGAGATCTCTCCCCTGATATTAAATACATATAACTTATTCCAATGTTAAGTCTGATAAATCATAAACAGCAATTGATCATAAATTGTATTAAAGTTTATGTCACTGCCATATGTACCTTAAGCACTGAAATGGGTGCTTAATTTAACTATGGTATAATCAGAATCAGTATTTGTTATTCTCTGAGAGTCCTCATAGATGTAATACGGAAAGAAGAATCCAAGAGAAGAGAGAAGTATACAGATAAAGAAAAATGATAAGAGCTAAAATTTATATGAAAAGTTGTGTAAAGGAAAAAATTCATTATGGTTAAATGCATCAAATGCTTTGTTTTTACACGCCAGTATAAGTTTTACTATTCAATTTAAATGTCTGTATATTTGTTGACTGTTTCTATCTATGATGATTATATTAATGCTCAGCATTGTGGACTACCACATAGAAATTTTAATTATATTTACTATTATCATTATAAATCTGATTGTAGTACTTATTTATTTCATACATTTTGGGTATTAATTTTATTATTTTATCAATACTAATGTAATTTATTTTTGTATTTCCTTTTAGCACAGGTCATTAAGTTCAGCCAACTGTTTTAACATCCATAAAATCTCGGAGAAAACTAGAAATTTTAGGAAAGTTGCTCAACAAGTAGAAATCTAGCATTAACCTCTGAAAGCATGTAGCAGATATTATATGGAACTCATTTTAATAAAAAAAATTGGGGGAGTTAAAATTTTAAAATATGTGATGATTCAATCAAAGAAGAATAAACATATATAGAGTCGGGTAGTCTAAAGATTACTTTTAACAAAGGGAGGTCAATATAGTTTAAAAGATGCAGGCTTCAGGACTTAAGCAATAACACAGGGGATAAGGTGCTTGTTTGCACACAGCTGACTCAAATGTCGCTTATGGCCCGCCAAGCCCACCAGAAGTAATTCCTGAGCACAGACCTGGAGTAAGCCCTGAGTCCCAAAAGGTGTGTGCCCCAAAGAGGAACAAAGCAAAACAGAAAAGAAATTAAAGACTTTGAGTCTTCAAAAGAAAGTTTTATCCAAACTATATACACTGATAAATTAAAAATGACTTGTAGAAATTAAATTTAAAATGCTGAGAGGCATGAGGGTCATGAATTCACTACTATAAATGCATTGCTTACTGAAGTAAACTGCAACATACAACATAGTCTGCTGCTTCCAAATTGATTTGCATGTATTTTTATTGTTTAAGGCACTTCTTTTTATTATTCATCTGAAACAGTTAATTGCTTTCACTTATTAATTATTGTTAACACATCTCTGCTTGGTGTTCATAAAGAATTTATTTGGACTAAAGGTGCCTTGGAAAATAGTTTTCTATGACAAGAAAGTGATGTCTCATTAAGAAGCACTAAGGAAAGAGTTTTCCCAAAATTTATATTCCAAATGCGGATGGAGATTGCTTTTTTTCTAAAAATTAATATGCCCATAGATGCCTCTTAAATATATAAAATATTAAGATTGTATATAAAATTTACTGCTTAAACATAAAATTTAGGGAACAAAGTGTGATCGCCTCTTATTTCCATATGTGGATCATTATACATGCATTATACTGGGACAATGAAACAGATGCTAAACCAGATTTCCTTCTCTTACAAACACAAAATAATATTGATTCATTCAACACCAATGTCTTAAGTATTCCACACAGCACTAGGTTATAGGCTTATTGTTGAAAATATAATAACCACTAATGACATTATCTTTTTTTGTTTGTTTGATGACTTTGGTTTTTTATTGGAATGATTATCTGAGGGTTAGATTGATAGTACAATGGGGAGGGCAATTTCCTTGCACACAGCCAACCAAGGCTAGATTCCTGGCGTTCCCATAAGGTCCCTTGGGCGCACTCGAGCAAATCAATGAACAACGGGAGGATAGTGTTACATGTGTGTATATGTGTGTTATTATTATTTCTATGTTGTTATATTGTTGTATTGTTATGTAGTGTTTTTTGCTATCTGGGGAGGTCGGAATTGATGAAATACATCAGTGTCCATCTCCATCCAGGTTCAGGCTCTTGTCTTGATGTCACAGAAATCGATTAAACGAGAAGACAGTGTGTTAAAGTAATTTCAATTGTGAAACATAAGAGGAGAATAAAACCCCATCATGTCAAAAATTTAGCACCTCCAGCTGCTAGGCAAATGATTCAAAATGAAGAGAACCATGAAACAGACGGGCATAGATGCACACCTAGACCTGAGACCTTAGCTGGCCTTTGGAAAGTTGATTTTATGGGCCTTTTTCAAGCTGCCTAGTTTGGTTCATTCTAAAGGCTGGAATTCCTTGCTAGAAGTAGTCTAGGAAAAAGAACTTTGAGTTTCCAAAGGAAGTCTTCATTCTGTACCTGAGGGCATCTTGTTTGCACTGAATTATCTCTTGAGGGGATCCAGCCTTCAGGTTTGGATAATTGTTCTCATTCTGCAATTGGAGGGCAAGTGGCAGGGACAGCTTTTAAGATCACATCCTTGCTTTACGGCTTCTTGAAATTCATTTCCAAGGGTCTCCTTCTTTGCATGCCTACTTAGATAATTTTAAAACTTCTATTTATTGGCATATTTGCCTTCACCTTCATATCATTTTTCATAAATCACAAATAGTGTAATAGATGTAAACATTTCATTGTGAATCAATATTACCAACCCCGTTTTACAACTTGGGAAACTGAGATTCTAGAGAATCAGCCATTTTTAGGAATCATAAGTGTGATTCTTTAGTAGATATTTTCTTGAACTCATGAAGTCCATAAAAACCAAATTTTAACAAATTTGTTTCACCATTCATATAATCTTCAACTTAGGGTTTTATTTTTTTACATGACATTAACAACTTGCAAATCAAAACTGTCCCTCTTCAGGCGATCTGAATAGTGAACTTTTACTACTTGATTAATAAAACTGATTAGAATTTCAAATAAAATATATCATTAGAAACAAATATACAAATTATAGTCATTTTGATCCTCTGTGTTCTTCCAAGGCCAATAAAAAAAAATTTTGTGATTTCCCTTATTAGACCTACCCTCTTTCTTTATTCAGCAAACAGTGAATACTTACTATTAAGCAATTTTTCATATACTGGAGTGTATAGTACTGAAAAAAAATCTTCAGAGAAATTTTATTTCTGGGGATAGAAAATTATAAAAGAACCACAACTTCTATATGGAGTAAAATGTCAAATGGTCAGAGCATAAAGATCAAATAAAGCAGCTCTTTGATGTCCATCTTACAAAGTGTGGTGTGACAGAACATTCAGGTAAGTTGTTAAATGGAAAGAAATGCAAATGAAGCACAACCACAAATAATGTGGAATCCTAAATAAATGTATTTAAGTATTCAGAATAGATGTCACTGAAGTGAGAACAAATCAGGCTTTTGGAGAAGAAAAGATCAGTTTAATTTGAATGGAATGACAGATTTAACAAGTTGTCTGTAGGAAAATATTTGTTATTTGAACATGATGGGGCTTTTGTCCTCAATCTTGTGCTTTTTCTGTTGAGGAATATACTGGCTCCCTACTGGCCTCTTTGATCAGTGTCCCATGAATCAAGATAAGTAGAAAATAAAAAGTTTTTCTAGTCTATTTGTCCAGAATGTGATTCAGTTTGTGTACTGTTAACATATCTCTCTGTTCTTCTCAGTCTCAAAAAGTAATCTATCAGAAGTGAATCTGCCTTCTCAATTCCTTTATTACAGACCTCCCCAGACTGCACAACACACTACATAACAATACGACCACATAAGAACATAGCAATAATAATAACACATACAAACACACACATGTAGCACTGTCCTCCAGTTCTTCATCCATTCGCTCGAGCAGGCAACAGCAATGTTTCCATTGTGAGACTTGCTACTGTGTTTGGTATATTGAATATGTCAGGGGTAGCTTGCCAGGCTTTGCAGAGCAGGCAAGATACTCTCGGTAGCTTGCCAGGCTCTCCAAGAGGAGCAGAGAAATTGAACTGTGGTCATCCGGGTAGGCCTTGTGCAAGGTAAGCTCCCTATACTATGTGATATCACTCCAGCCCTACATACACCTATGTGAATATATATGTATCTACATGTATGTATATACATGCACTCTAAAATATGAAATCAATTTATAACCCCAGAAATATATACCAGTCAAATAATCAAATGATTTGAATAAAAAGACTATTGAGTCTTTACTATAGATGTAAAACATGATGAAATTAAAGTGTTCTAGGTCAGGAAGGTTTCATAATGGACTGGAACACTTGATGTGAGTGCAAGTACCACAGGCTTTATCCAGAGTATCATGCGGTTTCCTCAATGCTTGGAAAGCTCCAAACAAAATGCCCTGAGGTACAGAATGAAGACTTCCTTTGGAAACTCAAAGTTATTTTTCCATGACTATCTCTAGCAAGGAATTCCAGCCTTTAGAAAGTGCCAAACTAGGCAGCTTGAAAAAGGCCTATAAAATCAACTTCCCGAAGGTCAGCTAATGTCTCAACTCTTGGTTTGCATCTATGTCAGGAAAAGGCCTTGAATACTGTCAATTGTGGATCTCAAAAAAAAAAAACAAAACAAAACAAAAACATAAATTTAAAAAAATACTTTTGTTAGGCAAGTAATTTCTGTGAACAAAGCAGGGTATAGGAGAAATTTGATGAATTGAAGTCTCATTATCTAAAGAAGGAAGATAAGGCTCAACTTTGGAAAATTACTCTACAGCTACATCTAGGTCTTTAAAATAGACATATAAGATCCTACATTGTGTAGAATATCCAATGCTATTTTTTATTGTCCAAGGAATCAAATCTCATTCACAATCACAACCATCCTGTTATTCGTCGATTGCCTCGAGCAGGCCCCAGTAACGTCTCCTTTGTCCTAGCCCTGAGATTTTTCAAAAAAGTGCCATATTCAAGGCCTTTCAGAGTTAGGAGAATGAGACTCTTCATTGTTACTGGTATTTGGCATATTGGGTACACCACGGGGAGTTTGCCAGACTCTGCCATGTGGGCATGTTACATTCGATAGCCTGCAAGATTGTCCAAAGTAGGAATGAGATGATAAGATGTCGCGTGGCCGCGAAAGCGCGCTTCTGGGAGCTGAGTGTGATAATCTCTGGATCCTGGCCGTTGTAGGGGTTACACGGCAGTTGGTAGGAGTAACTGTCTAGCTATTGGCAGGTCCAGACCCAAACCGTGCAGGCTTGGAGATCTCAGCCCCAGGTCCCACACATCTGGGTTCCTCTGCCAGTTCTTTTATGCCTGAGGCTCATCCAAGTGTGTGGAGAGTGGTCCCAAATATCATTTTATATTTAAAATATTCTGATATTAAAATAGCAACAATACTGAGTATCAGTCAATGCACCAGGTTCTGGTTGAGACCTAAAATAGATCTTGGATTGACTTGAGTTGTGACTGGAATACAGAACAGAAAAGTCATTGGCCTTTAAATCTTATTGTAGATCGTGTCTTTTTGTTCATCATAGTGGTGCTGTTGCTGGATTATATTTCTTAGCTTCCACTATAGTGTCAGCATCTTTGTGGTAAGAACCCTGTAATCATGATAGCATTAGCATTCTTGGTATATAAGGAGTCCACATGGGTCATATTTTTTCAACTTGAATTTAAAAGATTCAAGTTGAAGGCTTGAACATCTATACAATTTCACTCAAAGTAAGAAGAGCTAATTAGAGCCTTCAAAATATACATATAAACAATAGATTTCTGCAACTGAGGAGAGAAATTTTTGTTATGTAAAGAGGGATGAAATTATTTTAACTAGAATACAGCATGCCATTTTTACTCACAATGCTACTAGAGTTTGGGTATAATGTTGCTTTTAAAATGCCTTAACAATTTAAAATCTATTTAGAATACTAAGTATACTTTGTAAGTATGCATATTTATACTTAGCATACATGACTCTGCCTGCTGTCTGCTTTTTCCCCTTTGAGATTCGGCTGTGTAGGGGGCAGAAAAATAAACAAGTGTTAGAGCATATATCTTTAATGAGAAAAAGTCTTCAGTTTTCTCTACAGTTTTCTATGTTTCAATCAGAACCATAAACTGTGGCCTCATAGACTCAGAAGATAATGCCTATGTAAATAAAGAAAATAGTGAGCTGCCTATTCTTACCCTCTTCTGACTTGCTAGGCAATGTAGTCACTATCACTGTCATTGTCCTCCTGTTGTTCATCAGTTTGCTCGAGCGGGCCCAGTAATGTCTCCATTGTGACAATTGTTACTGTGTTTGGCACATCTAATTCCTCATGGGTAGCTTGCCAGGCTTTGCCGTGCAGGCGAGATACTACAAAGATACTCTCAGTAACTTGCCAGGCTCTCCGAGAGGGGCAGAAGAATCGAACTTGGGTCGGCCATGTTGGTCGTTTGCAAGGCAAACAAACGTTCTATCTGCTGTGCTATCACTCCAGCCCAAAGCAATATAGTGGGAGAGTATAATTAGGATATTAGTAGAAATAAAAACCGAAATAAAATTTTTTCTTATGTTTGCCTTTTCAACTGAGTCTAGATTCTAAATCTACTCATATTAAATAGATGATTAAATTGAATACTTGGTCAGATCAGAATAATTCTAGTCAGTGACTTGTAAAGAAAGTAAAATTTCAATTATCAAACCTTATCAATTCTTAGTAGCTGATCCAAATTGCCAAAAATAAATTCAGAACAAATTAAAGTTGCAAACACACACACAAAAAAAATGAACTCAGAACAAAAAGTAGGGAAGAAATAAATAATGTAAGCAATCGCCTGGGGATATCTGTCTCCTGCCCTTAGATCTTTAAGTCATTTGTGCTGCCTGAGTTAAAGAACTAGTGGCAGAATGTCAGAGCCAAAAGAATTATTCAATCTCCATGCTAGTCACACTCCCCCAATGTCTGATTTTAAAGCTCCAATATATTTAGTAAGCTTAGGATAAAAAAAAACTTCTAAAATATCGCTACTCAAACTATTATTTTTTATATTTGGGTAATATGATTTTTGGTCTACCCATTAACTAGAGTTTCATTAGTATCTATAGAAACTCTTTTCATATGCTTAATAACAAATATATATTCTTTGCATGAACAAATTACTAGATTATAAAAATCTAAGCAAGAAAGGTAAATGAATCATTAATTTCTATTTTGCACTCATTATTTTGGTACTCTAGTACCACTCAATCTTTTAGTAAATTTGTAGTAAAAAAGGGTATGCTAATCCCTACAGTTTTAATATATTTGCAGAGTACTTTTTCTTTTGCTCTTTTCTATTTTTTCTCTTCATTCATTCATAGCAGCAAATGTAATCAAACATTTGAAGAATAATTAGGTTAAAACTGCTAACAATTTCTTTCTTTAAGCTTCATTCTTCTTTAATGGATGTTGAGAAAATCTACATTTTTTTTCAGATGATGATGCATATAAACTTTTCATTTTTAAGTTTTGCTTTTTGTTTGATTTAATGGATTGTATTTTTCATTTGCTTTTTTTGAGAGAGAGAATTGTTGTAAGAAGAAGCATTAAAGTGTTCATCTTACTTTTTAGACATAGATTTATTTAAGTCTCTTACTCCTTATTGTTCTCTAGCTATTTCTCATACATAAGAGCCACTTTGCACCATCCAGTGATCATATAAGAAAATCACTTTAAACCAACTGTACTAAAAATTCTCATGGTGAAAAATTTAGAAGAATTTGTGTCTAAATTAATTATACTTGTTCCACATCAAAGTTTTTATTTTACAGCTTTGTGTTTATCACAAAAACAGTGGGTCAAATTGATACCCTTTGGGCTTCCAAGATATTTCTAGTCGCCACAGTTGAAAAGCACAAAAATAGGGTAGCATTGTACAACACTAAAGTAACAATGGATAGGTGTGGTTGCCTATGAAGTGAGAAAGTTTGGAAGAGGTCTGTCTTTGGAAGAGGTTGAGAAACAGTGATTTAAGTAAACAAGAGATTCAGACATGTAGAATATTTGAGTAGTCAAACTGTGCTCATATCTCTGTAGGCTCTTAATTTGAGAGTGGGGTAAGAAATCAAGAATTCATATTTTGCTGCTACAGTGTATGTTGAAATATCTTAATTTGATTTCCAAACCTTGGCACCAAAATTTGATGGTAAGTACAAAAGTTCATTAGTAAGCAGACACAAAAGCAGGAATAAGAAAAAGAAACAAAAAAGAAGGCCCTGAGGAGACTGTATATAAAATCCATTTTATGGTCGATTCTGTCTGCTTCATTTAGTGTGAAAATTGGGAAAAAGAGAAAAATGAAAAACATAAAAATTAGAATGAAAATTGGGCCTTCAGGGGCAGAGCAATAGTACTGTGGGTTGGGTGTCTAGCAATCAGCAGGCATGAGTTACACCTATGTTACCCCATATGGTACTTGAACCCCCAAACAAGAGTGATATCTTAGTGTAGAGCCAAGAGTAAGCCCTTAGCAGTACCAGGTAAGGTCCAAAAAAGAAGTAGAGAAAGAGAAATAATAAAGAGAAAGATAAATAAAGAGAGAAAGAGAGAGAAAAAGGAAGGAAGGAAGGAAGGAAGGAAGGAAGGAAGGAAGGAAGGAAGGAAGGAAGGAAGGAAGAGAAACGAGTATATTAGAAAATTTATATGACAAACGAGCTACAAAGAGGAGGCAAAATGCCCAAATAATAATAAATATATTCATAGTATTCACATCAGAAAATTGTAATAGTGTTTAATGTATTATTAGGAAAATATGAATAAAACATGTTTCTATCTAAAACCCTTTGGAGCTCTGCCTTCAGCATATGTAACTTTTGTAGCAGTTACACTGAAGCCAAACCAGTCATATATCATAATGTACTATTTCAACAAATCTTTATGACAATTCACCACTGTATTAGTATTTTTTTTATCATCAAGTATAATAATGATATAAAGGAAACAAAAACTTGGCAAAGTAAAAAGTCTTTTATACTTACAGAGCCCTGGGATTTAAAACCATATTTGTATGCTCAAGGGCTACTACTGCAACCTAGATAAGAATTCATTATAAATTTAGTTTTATTTTTGACTTTAGAGAAAGTATAGAAGACACTTCCAAGAATATAAGTATACTAAAACAAATAATTCTCAACATTAAAAAATATTTTAAAAGAGGCTCAAATAGACCTTTTTTAGTTGCTGGAGGTGTCAGCAATAATTTTTATATGATCATTGTTTATATGATATTTTTATATGATCATTGTTTCAGTGACAAAGAAATATTATTGCAAGTTATCAAAAACTAAAGAAGTGTGTGTGTGTGTGTGTGTGTGTGTGTGTGTGTGTGTTTGAGAGAGAGAAATAGAGAGAGAGAGACTGGACTGAAAATAACTAAAAATAAATGACTGACAGAAAAATGTGTTATCTAGACAAAAAAAAGCGCCTTCATATTAAAATTCATCTCGATTTGTTTCATAGTTCAAGGTTAGCAGCACAATGAAATCAAATAGATTTTAAATTGCAATCTACGCAGTCTACTCATCAGAAAATATTCCTGAAATTATTTTATCTTTTACTATTGTTTAAAAACCTTAAATCATGTCTGATACCTTAACTAAATTATGAAAACAATTTGAAAAAAATCACTGTAATAGTGCTTTTGGTATTTATTGAATATGAAAGAATAGTTCAAAAAATATTTAACCCAATTATGGTTTTCCTCATATAAGTGAACTACACTTCTCTCCACTTTACATTAAAATCTATATAATTATGGTAAGTGGAATTTAGTTTCATGATCTAGCCTAACTTTAACTAAAAATTCTCTCTTTAGCTTAACTGGTTCACAAAAAGAGACTCGCAATGAAATTCAGATGAGAAAATCTCATCAGCAGAGGGCAGAAGAGATGAATCTCAATGTCAAATATGTGAATGTAGAAATACAACACTTTTTAGTTCAATGAAACATGCATATTTAGCCACAGGTCTTTTAAGCAATATACAGTATAATACACACACACACATTTTTTTGCTAGTAAAGTAAGACACTCAGCCAAAATTCTGCATAACGAAAGAATATCAGAAACAGAACATAGTTTCCATTTCGAAGAGTAAAACATCTAGATTACCAGGAGATATATTGCTTATCTCAATACAAAGAAAGCTGAGTTATGTTTTAGCTCTATAAACAAGAAAACAGTTTTGATGTCTCTAGGCACACACAGAGGAAGGAGGAATCCTAAGAACAGTTGTTTTTGTAATTTTCTTTTGTTTCTCATTCCTAAACTCATCAAATGGTGAAATTATGTGAATTTTACAAGCAAACACTCAAATTTTAATATGACTGGTAATTTTTATAGTTTTTGTGTTTCAAAGAAAATATACTAAACCATTTTGAATGCTCACTATTATTACTCAAATATTTTAGTTCAAAGACAAGTTTAACATTTTTCATTAGCTAGAATGAAAAATTCTAGACGGAGATCTCTGTTGAGAAAAGGAGAAAAATAAAAGAAAAAGAGAGGAGAGGAGGGGAAGGGAGGGGAAGGGAGGGGAGGGGAGGGGAGGGGAGAGGAGGGGAGGGGAGGGGAGGGGAGGGGAGAGGAGGGGAGGGGAGGGGAGGGGAGGGGAGGGGAGGGGAGGGGAGGGGAGGGGAGGGGAGGGGAGGGGAGGGGAGGGGAGAGGAGAGGAGGGGAGAGGAGGGGAGGGGAGGGGAGGGGAGGGGAGAGGAGAGGAGGGGAGGGGAGGGGAGAGGAGGGGATGATGGTGAGGTAACTGGGTACACCAAGACCAGGATCTCAACAGCATTGCAAAAATAATAACTAAACTAGGAGAAATTTTTATTTTCAAATGTTTAAAAATATTTTAACTTTTTAAATTGAATCACCTAGAGATACAAAGTTACAAAATTTCCCAATTTTGGGTTTCAGTCATAAATTGTTCCATCATCCTCCCCTTCACCAGTGTACATTTCTCACTGTGAATGTCGCAGATTTCCAGTTTTCCTCCTTCCACTTTAAACCCATCCTACCTCTACAGCAGGCACCTTTCCTCTGTCTTTCTCTGTGTCACTCTCTCTGTCTCTGTCTCCCTCTGTCTCCATCTCCTTCTGTTTCTCTGTCTCTGTCTGTCTCTGTCTCTCTCTCTCTAAGAATTTTTTTTAAAACTAGTACAATATGCTTCTTTGAGTTTACAATCATATGCATGCTAAAACCACCTATATGTCAAAACTCCCTTCTAAATGTTTCCTTTTCATAATAACTGAAAACAGTTTATTATGAACAGGGAATCTCCTTCTATTGGCTTAATTAGTTATTTTCTACATAGTTCAGATTTGGTGGACAAGAATTCAGTATGTTTCTTCCTTGATTATTTCAAATCACCTTTACTCTCTCCATTATATATTCTCAGCTTTGAGTCATATGTCAAAAGATCATTATACTGAATATGTATGATTTTATAGCCACCACCAGACTTCCATTAATCGCTTTCAGTCAGTTAATATTCTCCCAGATCTCTGTTTACTCTCTAGCTCTATTTATACTATAAATTCTAGTGATTTAATATCTATCTCGATATTTTTCCAATACCCTGGACTCTCCAGTCCCTAATCTCATATATTTAAATAATTTCTCTTCTATCTAGTTTTACCCAAATATTCCCACGGAGAACATATTTAAAATTAACTTTAATTTCTCCACAATTTAAATTTAATTATATTTATAACTTTAACAGAGTAATGTGATTAAAATAATCTAATTTCTCCTCCTAATAAAAATATAAAATTAATCTTTCATAGCATTTAACTGTTTCATAGCCTTTATATTTCAATATTTTAATGTTTATATATCTTGGATTACTTACTATATTATAATATCTTTTGTCTATAGCTGGGCTGGAGTGATAGGACAGTGGTAGGGTGTTTTCTTTGCATGCGGCCGACCCGGGTTCAATTCCTCCATCCATCTTGGAGAGCCCGGCAAGATACCGAGAGTATCCTGCCCACATGGCAAAGCCTGGCAAGCTACCTGTGACATATTCGATATGCCAAAAACAGTAGCAACAAGTCTCACAATGGAGACATTGCTGGTGCTCACTCGAGCATATTGATGAACAATGGGAGGACAGTGCTACAGTGTGGTGCTTTGTATATAGCATCCAATAAAGTTATTTTAATTTATTTATAATTGTTATTAAAATCATAATTTTGTTTACACACATACATTCTGCTTGTTCTTTCTATATGCCTACAATAGAATTAAAAACAAAAAGAAAAAAATTCTGGTTCACACCTATGGCTACTCAGTGGTAGTGATCTCTGGTCGTAAATATAGTGGTATCAGCAGGCCTGAAATGGTGCTTACATAGCAAAGTACTTTCCTAATCATAATGATGATGATAATGTAAAGGGACCTAATTTTTATTGGATTTTCCAAAATGTTTTAATCTCTTTATTTCTCATTTCTCTTCTAATCTCTATCTTCTTTCTCCCACCAGGTAAGTTTCTTTTCTCATATATCTCTATAATTCTTTTTCCAATATCAACATTTTTTTCTTCTACATTAAGACATATATGCACAAAAATTTGTTGAAAATATACTAAAGATCAATAACCCCAAAGAGCAATTGCTACACTATATTTTACTTAGTGACTGGCATGGGCTGAAGTGATAGCACAACGGGTAGGGCATTTGCCGTGCACGTGACCGACCTGGGTTCAATTCCTTTGTTCCTCTCGGAGAGACTGGCAAGCTACCAAGAGAATCCTGCCAGCACGGCAGAGCCTGGCAATCTCTGCCTGTCAAGTGACTGACGTATTTTTCATAAACACGTCTTCATGTTTATAGATTGAATGTAAAGGATGGGAAATTGATGATCATATTCTGCCCATTTGAAAATAAACTGAGAGAATAAATTGTATGTAATTCAAAATATACCATTTGGGGGAAAATATTCTTAGAAAAAGAAAACTGTGAAAAATGTGCAACGTTGAACCAAAGGTGACCTGATATTCTAATCCAAATTGACTCAGAAACCAATTTTTTTTAAAAAAAGAGATGTAAAAGAAAAAAAAGGGAAAGGAAAAAGAGATAATGCATGAAGGAATGGGGGAGGTGAATAAAGAGAAAAAAGAGAGGAAGAAAAGAAAGATAAAGGCTAGAAGGAGAATAAAAAAGAGGAGGTACGTCTGAAGGTAACTACCAATTAATGAAACATTTCTTTTATTCTAACTCATTCTGCAACATAAATTACAATCTATTTTAAGATGTTCTAGGCTATTCAGTTATGGAGACATTGAAGTTTCTTCTCACTGGAAATACACATATCTACTGTTTGAGACATCAAAATCATTTACATAACAACAATATTCATATCAGGGCATGTTGGTAGCATGCTCATCAATACATGAAGAGACTAGTTCAGTTAAAGCAAGGGATGTGGGTAACGTTATGGTGGAAGTGGTTAGGTGTCTTGTAATCTAGATAATCCAATTAGTCCTTTTAAATCTCACATTGATGTGGTAAACTATTCAGGCAGTAGGGATAGCTCAGGTCAGAGACAAGTAAGGCATAAAAGAGCACGTGAAACTGGCAACATCCTCCTTAACCACAGGACAGTGTCCTGGGTAGACTGCAGGAAAAGCACCAGTTCCCACACATACATACTAGAGCAGACAGAAAACAAAGAAACACTGTGGATTAAGTGCTGGAATATTGACTTGCATGGAACCCTGCCATTACCAGTATTGAAAATCATGGTGCCTGCCATAAAAAGGTTAAAAATAATGAAACATAATGATAATACTGCTTATGGTAAAACTTTGAGCTATTTGTTAATTTTATTCATATTAATTTGATGATTATACGAGGCTAACATTCATAAGCACGCCTGTGTACCATTTTTTTGTGAGTAAAGTGATTTCCATAAATAAATAAAAAAGTAAATAAATAAATACTTGTAGGACAAAGAGCAACAAGCATCAGCAAGTAGAGGCAAATGTTACTGTACTAACCAATGACAAACCAGCAGCCCGTGATTTATGGTACATGATCAATTCAGGCAGGATGTGGGAACTGGGCTATGTAACCAAGGTAAAATCATCATGAGTCTGTGACACTGGACATTGGTCACAGGATGCAGAGAAGCAACTGCATTTTATACAAGGCATATCAGGACCCATAAAACAACCTACTTAAACTGTAAAACAAAGAAACAAATATCAAAACAACTGAGGCTGCATGCACACTTTACAGAAGACTTCCCCCAAGAACTTACTCAGGGCTAGTCTAATTTCTTATATTCATGATGCATGTTTTATTTAAGGAATTCCTTGACCTATCGAGTAAATGCTGACTTGCCTTTACTCTTCCTGAGCCCTGCCTGGGATTGAAGCCAGTTCTTATGCCTAAAATTTGCACTTTTTACCACAGAAACACATCGCCAAGGGGTGCTGATTATATGCTGCATGGGAGTGAATATTCTATAATTGTCTTAATAGTGTTAAGGCACTTTTAGTGATTACGTTAATATGGCTGTCTCCCACTTTCTACCCAGGGAATCGAGGTATGCTTCAGCAAAATCATCAACATTAGGAGAGTTCTTAAAGAAAATAACAGATAAGAATAATCTTTGTTATTGTTAAGAGCAGCATTCATAATGTCCCTTAAGTTATGCACATAGGCAATTTTCAATAGGCAATGAACATTCTAGTTAGTTTAATGAGAGTGTACAATTTCTTGGTAAAATTTTATAGCTATTACTTGTAGCATCGCACAACAGTATAATAATCCTTAATAGTTTCCTCTTTGAATAAAGATTTGTTTTAAATTATTAGCCTATTAGGGATATTCTGGTTATTTTTAACCAGTGACCAATGAGTTCCCATTTATAAAAAAAATTTCATGATGTTATAAAGAAATGGGTCAGAGTTTTTAAGTTTAAAAATACTTTGTATGCATATGGAATGTTATAATAATTATTATTTCTTTTGCATACATATTTTATTGTGATACATTCATAGATGTAGTTACCAATTTACACAAATTTGATTATTTTGTTCTGTCTTCAACAAAGCTAGAGAAAAAAGATATAGTACACATTATAAAATAACAAAAGAGCGAAAAAGTACATTTATTAGCCAAGATACAGATTTACTACATAAATTGTACTTTTCATAAGCTTTTCTGGGATCAATATATAAACCAACAACATCTTTGTGACTTCTATTATTTCCTCTATCTTCTACAAATACTTTTAGTATTGTGAAAAAAATATTGTTTTAAAAATATTTTTTAACCAATCTGCTTGCTAAAGTCTTAATGCCAGCTTTTATTAAAACATAGGGAGTCAACTGTACTTATACAATATAGATTTTAACCTTATTATTGGTTTTATTTGGGTAAATAAATAAGAAATTGAAATACAACTATTATTGTGGCTAGATTATGTGATAAAATTCTCATCCAAGCTTGGATTCTCAATGGAAAAAAAAGTATGTAAAGATCTAGTTGAAAAGGTAATTTACTGTAGCATTATCCATGTTAGCCAGAATCTAGAAACAACCCGAATGCTTGAGAACAAACGACTGGTTAAAGAAATTTTGCTACATCTACACAATGGAATATTATGCAGCTATTAGGAAAGGTGAAGTTATGAAATTTTCTTATAAGTGGATGGTTATGGAGAGCATCATGCTAAGTGAAATGTGTCAGAAAGAGAGGGACAGACATAAAATGATTGCAATCATTTGTGGAATATAAAATAGCATAATAAGAGACTGGCACTCAAAAACAGTAGTCACATGGGTCAGGAATAATACTCCATAGTTGGAAGCCTGTCTTATGATCTGGGCGAGAAGGCAGCTGGAATAGAGAAGGGATCACTAATTCATTCATGGTTGGAGGAATCGTTCCAGTTAGGAAATGTGTGTTGAAAGTAGATAATGGACCAAACTTGATAGCCTCTCCGTATCTATATCACAAACCGTAATTCCCAAAAGTAGAGAGAGAGTATGGGGGAAATTGTCTGCTATTGAAGCAGGGAGAGCGTTAGAAAGGTGGGGGTATACTGGGGACATTGGTGGTGGAGAATTTATACTAGTGGTGGATGAGTGTTCTGCTCTCTCATTGTATGACTGAAACTCAAATGTGAAAGCATTGTAACTGTATCTCACTGTGATTCAATTAAAAAGAAAAGTTAATTTACATAAACATAACTTAAATACATATTATTCAATCCTCAGATATATATTCAGATTGCCTCAGTCAATTGTACTGTTCTTTAGAATAAATAACTACAAAATATACCTCACTGGGAAACTAAGGATTAAAAAAATTATTAAAATTTAAGAAAAATGGTATCTTGTAGATGAAATACATGCCTAGATATTTTCTCAGCATCAATTAATGCATACCATATAGAAACCTTTAGTATTAATAATATCTAAAGTAATCTACTGTCATCAATTATTTTGCTTAAAGAAAGAGATTTTGCCTGATGTTTTGAAATTTCATCATAAATACCTGCAACATCCTCTGATAGAATAATTTTATAATGCACTAGGACAATTTTATACTATTTTTTAGATCTTGTTAACTCTGATTCATAAAATGTGACATTTCATATGCCATTTCCAAGGGAGTTAATTTATTCAGCAAATCTCATACTATTTTCTACACTTCAAAAACTTTACTATTTAGTAATAAAAATTTTTAAAAGAGGTAGGACTGATGTAGATCTCTAATGTGATAAATATCTGATATTCTTATAAGCTATAAATTAACCAACTTCAGAATGTTGAAATACCAGTTTCCAGATCAGCAAAGTGCAAAACAACTATAATAAAATATTAACTATAAACATGGTACAGTATTTTTATGTGGCTATAGTAAAGAAATGAAATGAAGCTGAGCCTTTTATATTATATAAAGCATTTTTTCGCATAGTGTTTCTTCATAGAATTTTACAGAAAAAAATCATTTTATCATAATATCCTATGAACAAGGTACATGTGAAATATTTGTATTGAGGTTTTATGCTTAGTATAAATAATAATAGATATAATTTATTCATAGAGTATGAAGTGCTCTTTTATAGACAAGGAAGAAATGCACCCTCAATATATCTAAGAGGAACCAGCAATATGAATTTTAATATTTACTATTTTTAAAAAGTTCAAATAATGTTGATTTAAATACAATACTTTTGGGGTAAAATTTCACACTCCTTGAGAATGATCATTCAATAACACATCAAACACCAGGCCACAAATACCTTACACCAATGTCCAAAGCACCTTCTCTACCATTCAAACACCAACTTCCACTGGTAACCTCAGTTCTGTGGTTAGAGTTAAAAAGTTTTCTTTTATTTTTCTTTATCTATTTTTTGTCTGTTGTTCAGTTTGCTTCTCTATATTTCTCATACTAGCGAATAATATCTATCAACACATTTTTAAGTAAGTTAGCAGAAGATACTAATGCCACTCACATTTGGAAAATAGCAAATAATCCTTATAAGCTTCTGCTAAAAAATCCAATAAAAATAATGCAAAACATAGCACCAATGATAAAATAAAACCATGTTATACTGTTGCCAAATTGCTTTGTCATACATACTTAGAATCTGGGGCTGGAGTGATAGCACAGCGGTAGGGCATTTGCCTTACAAGCGGCCAACATGGCCGACCCAAGTTCGATTCCTCTGCCCCTCTGGGAGAGCCCGGCAAGCTACCGAGAGTATTTGATATGCCAAACACAGTAACAACAAAGTCTCCAATGGAGACGTTACTGGGCCCGCTCGAGCAAATCGACGATCAACGGGAGGGCCTTTACCTTTTACCTTTTACTTAGAATCTGACTATTCTCAATACAAAGTAATTCCTAAAATTATTTTTGTCATTCTCCTTTTAAAATAATAGTATTATTTTAAAGAGAGAATAAAATAAAACTAAGTATGTTATTATATTTTAATATATTATGATGTATTGCAGATATTGTACTACAGTACATAAGAGCTACAATATGTAATCACACATCTGTATGCATAACATTTAGTAGTTGATTGTCACAGTATAAGTAAAAACCACAAGCAATCTACTTATAATAAACATTGAACTGGACTGCTTCAATATTAAATATTTATTTGGGGCTCATGCATATATTTTAATAAATGTTCCAGATTCATTTTATAAAAACCATTGACACGTCAGCATTTCTATATAATAAGGTTATGGACAAACATTAGGTTAAAGTAATCAAATATAACTAAACATACTGTCACACATCTACTTCCTTATAATAGGTTGCATAAAGAAATAGGATAGCCAATGCAATATATATTTTCTCATTTTCTCCTAAATCACTATATATAGGAAAGCATAAGTGTAACATAAACAGAATTCTGTTTTTAATTTCAAGTACATGATTTATAGATAACCACTCTTATTTTATCTCATTCAATTGGCAAAGAGAATCCAGAGACTTTCTCCCAGTTATGTTTGTACACATGTATATTTTCACAAGAAATGATTTTCAAATAAAACTTCACTGGCTTTGTTATAACCTTGTGTCCATGAAACAGAATTCAAATAAATTTAATTTATAATTAAATAACAATATAAATAAACATTTGCTCATTTGACGAGTCACATAGAATTTAGAATGATCTCTAAGGTATATATGATTTTAGGATGCTAGTTTCTATGTCAAAAATCTGATATTTCTCTAAACTTAAAGGAAATGAAATCCACTCCAATTATTTTTGAAATTTGTTTATTTCTTGACTGTTCAAACTTTGAATTCCACCGTGTTACATTTTCTGAATAGCTAAAGTATTCCGAAGATACGATCTGATCTTTCTTCACTAGCAAAGAGAACTACTTAAAAGTAGGTCAAAAGTAAGTCAGTGGAATAAATTGTCCTCTTTAAATATCTACATGTTCTTAAGAATAAACAACTATAATTAAATATTTTTATTTTTACATATTTAATTTAAGTAACAATATGTACAGGTTTGTAAATTATTGTTTTCAGTGGTAAAATGTTACCAAAGTGCACCTACCTCCAAAGTGCAATATCCCTCCACCACTGCCACCTCACAGCAATCTTGGTCCTGTTTTCATGGCCTAAGTTTTTTTCCCCTTTACATTGGACAACATAGCACATATAAGTGAGATCATCTAGCATCTGTTTTTCCTCTTTCTGACTTATTTTGCTTGACATCATCCCTACCAATCCTCCATGTTGTAGCAAAAAATAAGGTTTCATCTTGTAGCTGAATACCACATCATTGTGTATATTTTACAAAATTCTTTATCCACTAATTTATTATTTGAATTTTGGTTTGATAACAGATCTCAGGTATTATAAATAGTACTGCAGTTAATGTAGATATGCATATATCTTTCCAGATTTCTGCTCTTGGGATAGATAACAAATAATAGACTAAGAGTATCACGTTACAGTCCTACTTTTAAATTTAAAAAATAGTAGCAATGTGTATTGTGTCTTATTACTATAACTCTTATTATTATGAGGGGATGGAGCGATAATACAGTGGGTAGGGCATTTGACTTGCATGCAGCCAACAAGGCCAACCCTAGTTCACTTCCTCCACCCCTCTTGGAGAGCCCAGCAAGCTACTGAGAGTATCTCACCCTCAGGGCAAAGCCTGGCAAGCTATGCATGACCTATTTGATATGCTAAATACAGTAACAAGTCTCACAATGTTTCTGGGCCCTCTTGAGCAAATTGAGCAAATTGATGAACAACGGGAGGATAGTGATAGTGATAGTGATTATTATGAATCTTATTAATCAGTCTATATTACACTTTCCAATTTTCTATACAGATAGAATAGTTTCTCAGTGAAAATGAATAAGATTCTTTTCTCACTGCATCAATACCAGTCAGAACTATTTATAGGCTTGTTGTTATAGGTCTTCTTAGTAGTGTGAGGTGATGTCTCTTTGTCATTTTGGTTTGAAGCTCTCTGGTAATCAGCCATTATGTTCACCTTGTCATATACCTATTTGCAATCTATCTATCTTTTCGAAGCAATGGTTGCTCAGTTGTCCTTCCCATTTTTCCTGAGGCTGTTTCTTTTAGCAAATGTTAGTTTTGTGAATGTGTTAAATAATGTGATTATTGGTTCTTTTTCAAACATAAGGTGGGAAATACTTCTCCCATTATTGTGATGTACATTTTTTTTGGCAATAGTATATTTTGTAGTAGAGGCTTTAAAGTTTGATGTAATCCCATTAGTTTATTATTGCTTTGTTTTTTTTCTTTTTATTCCCTTGCTATTGGGTACATCATTGAACACAAATCTGAAGTTATTATCATGGTTGTTTTTACTGTATTTCTAAATGAGTTTTATGTATTCCAACCTAACCTCAAAATCTTTAATCTGTTTTGAGTTAAGCTTTGTGCATGGTGTCCCATCTTGAATATCTGAGAATTCTGTATGAAAAAAGGGTCACTGACAATTTCCAGCATTGCACTTGCTTCCTGTTTCTCTTCAACACCTTTATACTTGTTCTTTCTTCAGATTCTTTACTCATACCTCAATTTATTTCATTCCTTTCAGATCTTTTTATTTAATTAAATGAAAGAAATGTATGTATGTATTTATTTTCATGTATACAATTTAGGAGAAAATACACAAACACAAATAAATTTATAAATTATTCAGGTGAGGAAGATATCTCACATTGTAGAACATATATCTAGCTTTTTTTAGGTTCTGAGTTGAGCTTTCACACTGTATGACTCTCAAGGACAGTGTAGTGTGACACTATGGGCCTCTGTACACTAAAGGGTTCAAATCTCCAATGTGACAAGGTTTTTTTTTTTCTAGTTGGAAAAAACAACAAGTGTCCTACACCAAAACCACTGAATAGTATCACTGTAACTCAATACACTTAAATTGATTTCTCAGAGCTCAAAATGTGCTAGGACTGATAACTCTTGTTCATTGTCTATATTCTCATCATACCTGAATTCAAAATGATTCTTTGTTCTTTTTTGTTTTTGAGACACCATTATATGAATTTCATTTTTGTGCCCAGTAGTTATTTCCAGACACATAGTGAAAGATCAATATATATTTACTTATTGCATTATTGTGTGAATAGAGTAGACTTCATTATGAGGACTGGTAATTTACTTTAAAACAGCATTCTGTCACTTGGGAAATAAGCTGAGTTATAAAGGAAACTGGAATCACTATTTTATCTTAAAAATAGGAATTGTATTTTCTGTTATTGCTATGGATATTAATAGCAGGCCATTCCTAAATTAAAATGCATAGTATAATAAGAGTTTAAATTTTTGACTCATAGCATTGTCTAGCTTTTAGATGATGTATCGTATTTTCAGAAAGCTGTTTTTTAAAGGTTGTATTATATCCTGAAAAGAATGTTACCTTTCATATTCCTTTCTAAAAAGGAATACTTTTCTAAACATTTCTTACCATATCAAAAGCAAAAAATTAAGTATGCAATTCTACACAAATTCATTTTAACAGAAGAGTATTATTCATGCATTTACTCAATTCCAGTTACAGTCATTCAAATATATTCTTTGGGCCAAAAAAAGATAAAACAGCAGATAAAACACTTGTCTTGCATACATCTGACCCTGATTTGGTCCCCGATATCACATACAGTTCCCAAGCATTACAAGAAGTGATCCCTGCGTGTAGAGCCAATTTTAAGCCCTGAATACCAAGGGAGTGCCTCCTTACCCCAGAAATACACTCTTGGATATCAAGTAGCTAGAAATTTAAAATATAAAGAAAAATAAAAAGTGACTTGTGTGCTAAAGCAAATGTCAATGTAAAATGAATGCTGATAATTTAACAAAATAACCAAGACAGTTAAATGTTATTTAGAAATTAAATATATCATTAGAACATATAGATAGCTATTATATCACTCAACTTCAACGATAATTTTCACCCACAGAAAATACAATCACAAAGAGCATGAAAAATAAGTCTGTCAATATAAAAATTTATTGATCAATAGAGCATATCATAAGGTCATGTCATATATTCTCACTTCAATAGACAATAAAAATATTTTATAAGAGCTAATTGAAGTGAATATAGAGTTGTCCAACAGAAAAATAAGTGAAAACTACAAAAACCCAGAACTCACAATGTACTTATTATGAAATATTAAAAATTTTCCCATTGGATTAGAAAAATAATCCAAGCTTGTGTACTTTCACTACTAACATTTCTTTCTGTTTATTCTATACTGTATATCTAGATAAAAGGAAAACTTGGCTGCTCAACACATGCACGGGCCATGCCTCACGCAATAGTGAAGGCCAACAAAAAGCAGGTATGGGGAACTCTGTGACTGGGAACTCTGAGTCCAATGAAACAGGAACTGGAGATCCTCTGCCAGGTTCCCCTGTCTCCAGTGACTCAGTGGTCATGTCCAGAAACTACCTCTGGCTGGTGCCAGATACGCTCGTCATTGGCCACCATACAGATCTCCTATCCTTCTCTCCCAGAAGGGAGCACAATATGAAACTTCATAGCTATGCCACCAAACCCCATGTCAGGCTGTTTCACTTGGGGTGCCCCAGAGGGGGGTGGGTGAGACCACTCCCCACTCAAAGGGACCCTGCCAAAACCCTCCAGAACCCAACTGCCATCCTGCTCAAGGCTGTCCCCACATACTCGGATGAGCCTCATGCAGGAGTGAAGGAGTGAACCTATTCCTGGACCACATGGCCACAACACACACACACACACACACACACACACACACACACACACACACATATATATATATATATATATATATATATATATATATATATTATATTGGGCTGGAGTGATAGCACAGTGGTAGGGCATTTGCCTTGTGCGCAGCCAGCCCAGCCGAGCTGATTTCGATTCCTCTGTCCCTCTTGGAGAGCCCGGCAAGCTACCGAGAGTATCTCACCCGTGCGGCAAAGCCTTTGCAAGCTACCCGTGATGTATTCAGTATGCCAAACACAGTTACAACAAGTCTCACAATGGAGACATTACTGGGCCCACTTGAGCAAAATCAATGAACAATGGGAGGACTGCATTGAATATATTAAAGTCCATAAGGCTTCAACTTTAACAACATGTTAGTGATACCGTATAGAAGGTCTTAATGGCCCCTGCCAAAATAGAACAATTTTCACACTATCTTTCCTCTATAGACACTTTTATTGAAGCATTTTCAGCATGTTTTCATAAAAAACAATACAAAATATATTATTTTGGTTCTGCTTTGGGACAGGGATTAGGTTTTGGGATGGAAACATCCCAAATATGGTGGTGGGACGGTGTAATGGTGGTGAGATTGGTGTCTGAATATTAAATATAATCAAATATTGTGAACTACCTTATAAAATTTTTTCCCTTTATTTTATTTTATTTTTTTAAAGTTGTAGATTTACAATTTTTTGTGCTTTGGTTTCAATTATACAATGATCAGATACCCATCCCTCCACCAGTGCCCATTTTCCACCACCATGGATAATATCCCTCCCACCCCCATCCCCCCATCCCCCCTGTCTCTGTGGCAGGGCACTCCCCTGTGTTCTCTCTCTCCTTTTGGGTGTTGTGGTCTGCAAAAGAGGCATTGAGTGGCAAACATGTTCAGTCCATAGTCTACTTTCGACATGCATCTCCCCTCCTGGGAGGATCCTCCAAACATCCTTTATTTGGTGCTCCCTTCTCTATCTGAACAGCCCTTTCCTCTAGGATACCTGGCTGGCCTCTAAGTTATGGAGTAATCCTCCTGGTGCTGATCTCAGCTATTCTTGGGTATTAATCTCATACTTTGTTACTTTATATCCCCCAGATGAATGCAATCTTTCTATGTCTATCCCTCTCTTTCTGACTCATTTCGCTTAGCATGATACTTTCCATATTGTACCACTTGTATGTAAAGTTCATGACTTCATCTTTTCTAAGAGCTACATAGTACTCCATTGTGTAGATGTACCAAAGTTTCTTTAACCAGTCATCTGTTCTTGGGCATTCAGGTTTCTTCCAGTTTCTGGCTATTGTAAAGAGTGCTGCAATGAACAAACAAGTGCAGATGTCACTTCGACTATACATTTTTGCCTCTCTGGGATATATTCCCAGGAGTGGTATTGCTGGGTCAAATGGGAGCTTAATTTCTAATTTTTTGAGAATCGTCCATACTGTTTTCCAGAAGGGCTGAACCAGTGGACATTCCCATCAACAGTGAAGGAGTGTCCCTTTCTCGTCACATCCACGCCAGCATCGGTTGCTTTTGTTCTTTTGAATGTGGGCCAGTCTCTGAGGTGTGAGATGGTATCTCATTGTGGTTTTGATCTGCATCTCCCTGATGATTAATGATGTAGAGCATTTTCTCATGTGCTTTTTTGCCATTCGGATTTCTTCTTTGAGAAAGTTTCTGTTCATTTCATTGCCCCATTTTTGGATGGGGTTGGATGTTTTCTTCTTGTGGAGTTTAACCAGTGTTCTGTATATCCTGGATATCAACCCCTTGTCAGATGTGTATTCGGTGAATATCCTTTCCCATTCTGTAGACTGTCTTTTTATTTTGGTCACTGTTTCTTTGGAGGTGCAGAAGCTTCTTAGTTTAAGATAGTCCCATTTATCTATCTCTGTTTTCACTTGCTCAGCCAGTGGCATGGCATCTTTGAAGATACCATTAGCATCAATGTCATGGAGGGTTTTGCCAACTTTATCTTCAATGTACCTTATGGTTTCTGGTCTGATGTTGAGGTCTTTAATCCATTTTGATCTTACCTTTGTACATGGTGTTAGGCAGAGTTCTGAGCCTATTTTTTTGCATGTAGCCGTCCAGTGATGCCAACACAATTTATTAAAGAGACTTTCCTTACTCCACTTCACATTACTTGCACCTTTATCAAAGATTAGATGAGCATATGATTGAGGAGAGATGTCAGTGTATTCAACCCTGTTCCATTGGTCTGCAGTTCTGCCTTTGTTCCAGTACCATGCTGTTTTAATTATTACTGCTTTGTAGTACAGTTTGAAGTTCGGGAGGTTGATTCCTCCCATTTTCTTTTTCCCAAGAATTGCTTTAGCTATTCGTGGGGGCTTATTGTTCCATATAAATTTCAAGAGTGTTTGCTCCATTTCTTTGAAGAATGTCATGGGTATCCTTATAGGGATTGCATTGAATTTATACAATGCTTTCGGTAGTATTGCCATTTTGACAATGTTAAGTCTCCCGACCCATGAGCAGGGGATATCTTTCCATTTCCTCATGTCCTCTTTTATTTCCTGAAGTAGCGTTTTGTAGTTTTCTTTGTACAGGTCCTTTACTTCCTTAGTTAAGCTGATTCCTAGGTACTTGATTTTCTGGGGCACAATTGTGAATGGGATTGTTTTTTTCATGTTGCTTTCTTCTCTCTCACTGTTTGCGTATAGGAAAGCCATGGACTTTTGGGTATTGATTTTATAACCTGCAACTTTACTATACGAGTCTATTGTTTCTAGGAGTTTTTTGGTGGAAGTTATTGGGTTCTCTAAGTAGAGTATCATATCATCTGCGAATAGTGAGAGCTTGATTTCTTCCTTTCCTACCTGAATGCCCTTAATATCTTTTTCCTGCCTAATCGCTATTGCAAGTACTTCCAGTACTATATTGAACAGCAGTGGAGAGAGTGGGCATCCCTGTCTCGTCCCTGATCTTAGAGGGAAGGCTCTCAGTTTTTCCCCATTGAGGATGATGCTTGCTGTAGGCTTGTGGTAGATGGCTTTAATTATGTTGAGGAAGGTCCCCTCTATACCCATTTTGGCTAGGGTTTTCATCATAAAGGGGTGCTGGATCTTATCAAATGCTTTCTCTGCATCTATTGATATGATCATATGCTTTTTATCTTTTCTTTTGTTGATATGGTGGATTATGTTGATTGATTTCCGAATGTTAAAACCATCCTTGCATCCCTGGGATGAATCCTACTTGGTCATGGTGTATGATCTTTTTGATGAGTAGTTGGATTCTATTTGCTAGTAGTTTGTTGAGGACCTTTGCATCTGTGTTCATCAGGGATATTGGCCTGTAATTCTCTTTCTTTCTGATATCTCTGTCTGCTTTTGGTATCAGTGTGATATTTGCTTCGTAGAAACTGTTCGGAAGTGTTTTTGATATTTCAATTTCGTGGAAAAGCTTAAAGAGCATCGGGAGTAAGTCCTCTTTAAAGATTTGGAAGAATTCACTAGTGAATCCATCCGGGCCAGGACTTTTGTGCTTGGGGAGACTTTTTATTACCATTTCAATTTCCTTGATGGTGATAGGTCTGTTCAGGTATTCCAGGTCTTCTTGATTCAGCCTTGGGAGTCTGTAGGAGTCTAGGAATTTATCCATTTCCTCGAGGTTTTGATGTTCCGTGGCATAAAGCTTCTCAAAGTACTCCCTGAGGATCCTCTGAATTTCTGTGGTTTCTGTTGTAATGACCCCCTTTTCATTTCTGATTCGGTTTATTAGGGTTTTCTCTCTCCCTTTCTTTGTGAGTTTTGCTAGAGGCTTATCGATCTTGTTAATTTTCTCGAAGAACCAGCTTTTGGTTTCATTGATCTTTCGGATTGTTTTTTGGGTTTCCATCTCGTTAATCTCTGCTCTCAGTTTTATTATTTCCTTTCTCCTGTTCGGGTTGTGCTCCTTTTTTTGGTCCTTCTCCAAGCTCTTAAGCTGTGAGGTTAGGTTACTTATGTGTGCTCGCTCCTCCTTCCTGAGGAATGCTTGTAGAGCTATAAACTTTCCTCTTAACACAGCCTTTGCTGTGTCCCATAAGTTTTGGTAACTCGTGTTCTCATTTTCATTCATTTCTAGGAATTTTTTGATTTCCTCTTTGATTTCCTGTCTAATCCACTCGTTGTTCAATAGTGCGCTGTTTAATTTCCAGGTGTTTGATTTAGTTTTCTGTTTTTATGTGTGATTTACTTCTAATTTCAGTGCATTATGGTCTGAGAAGATTGTTGATACAATCTCTACCTTCTTAATTTTATGGAGGCATGTTTTGTGGCTCAGCATGTGGTCTATCTTGGAGAATGTTCCATGTACGCTTGAGAAGAATGTGTATTCAGCTTTTTGTGCATGAAGTGTCCTGTATATATCTACTAAGTCCCTTTCTTCCATTGTTTCCCTCAAATGAAGTATGTCCTTGCTAAGCTTGAGTCTGATGGATCTATCAAGAGGTGACAAAGCAGTGTTGAAGTCTCCCACTAGTATTGTGTTGCTATTGATGTCTTTTTCCAAATCTATGAGTAGTTGTTTTAAGTACTTTGCTGGTCTCTCATTAGGTGCATATACATTTATTATTGTAAGTTCTTCCTGTTGTACAGATCCTCTGATCAATAAGAAATGGCCTTCACTGTCTCTTAGGACCTTCCTCACTCTGAAATCGATGTGGTCTGATATAAGGATGGCTACCCCAGCTTTTCTATGGGAGCTGTTTGCCTGTAGGATTGTTTTCCAGCCTTTGACTCTGAGTCTGTGTTTGCTTTGACTATTGAGATGCGTTTCTTGCAGGCAGCAGAATGTTGGGTTCAATTTTCTAATCCATCCTGCCACTCTATGTCTTTTAATTGGTGTGTTTAGCCCATTGACATTGAGAGAGATTATTGTTATGGGATTTTGTCCCATTGTTCTGTTAAAGTTTGGTGTATTTGAGGGGCCTTTCTTGCCTTAAAGTAGCCCATTTAGTTGTTCTTGTAACCATGGTTTTGAGTCTATGAAGTTCCTGAGCTGTTGTTTGTCTGTGAAACTGTGTGTTGTTCCTTCTATTATGAATGAGAGTCTTGCTGGGAAAAGTATTTTTGGGGAGGCATTTATTTCATTGAGTTTTTTTACTATGTCCCACCACTGTTTTCGGGCCATGAGGGTTTCATCAGAAAAATCAGCTGTGAATTTTAAGGATGCTCCTTTGTAAGAGATTTCTTTCTTCGATCTTGCTGCTTTCAGAATTTTGTCTCTGTCTAAGGTTTTGGTCATTTTGATCAGAATGTGTCTTGGGGTATTTTTATTCGGATTTCTTCTAGCTGGTACCCTTCGGGCCTCCTGAATGTGGTCACAAGTTTTCTTCAGCTCTGGAAATGTTGTAGCAATGATTTCTTTGACAGTTTCTTCTTCATCGAGGTTTTCTTCCTTTCCCTCTGGGACTCCAATAATACTTATGTTACCCCTCTTGGCTTCATCACGATCTTCTCTTGCCATCTGTTCCCGAATTGTGAGTCTCTTTTCCATTTTCTGCTCTTTTCTGGAGGGTCTCTGAACTTCATCTTCGAGCTCACTGATTCTGTTCTCAGCCGCTCTTACTCTGCTGCTGAGGCCTTCTACTGAGCTTTTCCATTCGCCTACGAGATTTTTCAGGTCTGACATTTCTGATTGCATTTTCCTCATTTCTGCCTTTAGATCCTCTTGTCTTCTATTGGCATTGTTTTCCATTGTTTCTTTTAATTCCCTAAGCATCCTAAGTAGCTCCCTTCTGAATTCCTTGTCAGAGAGGTTGTCTAACACTACAGTACTGTTGGTGTCATCTGGGCTCGACTCTTCAATATGAAAGTTTGGTGGGCTTTTGCGTTGCTTTACCATTGTGAGAGGTGTGGTTTAGTCCTTCACGTTCACTGTTACTATTCTGCTTGATATGCAGTGTGAGTTAAGATAGGCTTATGAGTTATTGGGTACTGTGTTTCTAGTGGCTGAGCTAAAATAGAGAAGTTTCCATCTAAGAAGTTAGCTTATGGTTCCTATGACATATGTAGTGGGAAAATATTTCGCGGCCGCATAAGCGGCCGCAGCTCCGGAAAGAGTCCCTGGCACTGGGCGAGGAGTTGGGAAGGTCTCCTGTTTGGAATTGGAGCCGTTCAGCTTTGTTGCCCAGAGCTGGGCCTCTGTGCCCGTCCCACGCAGATCAGGGGTTGAAAACCGGCTGTCTAGGGGCTGTTTCTAGCTGCGCGTGTCCAGAAAGGGACCCAGGCCCTTGGGGGCGGGCTGTACCTGTTGGAATTGGAGCCATTCAGCTTTGTTGCCCAGAGCTGGGCCTCTGTGCCCGTCCCACGCAGATCAGGGGTTAAATTTTTTAAAATTATAAAAGAAGAAGTTAAATACATTCAGATTGGAAGTGATCTAAACTACTTCTTATTGTGGTTAATTTAGTCTTAGTCTGACATATAGAAGTTCCTAAATATTACACAAAAGAAGTATGGCAGTATAAAATTATTTGGCAAAGGGCTGGGATTATTGTACAGATGGTAAGATACTTGACTTTTATGCATGTATCAATATAGGTTCAATCCCCAGCATTTCACATGCCCCCCCGCCCCAAGCACTGCCAAGAGTGATTCCTGAGTTCAGAGCCAAGAGTAATCCCTGAGAAAAGCCAGGTGTGAGTTTTTAAATAAATAAATAAATAAAATATATTTGGGAGCTGTAGATATAGTTTAAGGTGTAAAGTGCTTGATTTGTATGCAGCTAACCCACATTCAATACTCTGTATTTCATGTAGTCCTGTGAGTAGTGTTAGTAGTGATATCTGAGCACAGAGCCAGGAGTAAGAACTGAAAACCACTAGGTGTGGTCAATATATATCAAGTTAAACTCATCAAGGCATATAATCAGTTTCCTCTTTCTTACTTTATCCATTTAAGTTTTACTTTTAATACCATTAGATGTCTATTGGGCATCCAAAATAATAATTAAAATTAGACTTTAGGGAAGATACTCTTATTTTTTGATAAGAAAAGCAAAAATAGCAATTTCGTATAGTTTGGCTATTGAAACATTTCAGAGAAGCACAGCCATATCTATAAAATGTGAGCTTTGTTGTCTTTCAAATTTATCTTTATGGTTAACAAGTATTTTTTAATATAAAATGGTTTTGACCTATAGCCTTTGTAGTCTACAAAATGTATATTTGAAACAATATTAATTTTAAATGGAAAAAGCAGATGAATACATACACTGCAGAAGACCTGATGAGATATATTTTAGTGCTAAAATATGTATTAGAATCAAATAATAAAAACAAAAAATTTGAAATTTATTTTAACAAATAAAAAGAGTAAATATGAATGCATATGTACTGTGTGATTCCAACTTTCTTATATTCAGAAAAAGGCAAAAATATATATTTTAAATATAAAAATATCTATAGAGATAATTAAAAAATAAGTGAAATACAGGGCTGAGGTAAGAAGAAAGAATGAATAAGCAAATCAGAGGAGATATTTTTAGAGCAACTTAAAACTTGCTGCTGAATAGTATCGTGGTAAATATGTGTTGCTATAAATATATTTGTTCTAACCAATTAGAACTTAAAATACCAATAATGAGCCCCTTTGAAAACGCAGATATTAAATAGTAATGATTCACCATTGTAGATTAATAAGTTAAAGAAAGTGTTCCTGAATCCATAACATGCATAGAGGAAAATGTAGGCAGAACTCTCCACAACATTGAAGCTAAAAACATCTTTAAGGATGAAATAGCACTGACCATGCAAGTGCAAGCAAACATAAACAAATGGGACTATATCAAACTAAGAAGCTTCTGCACTTCAAAAGAAACAGTGAGTAAAATACAGACGGAGCCCACAGAATGGGAAAGAATATTTACCCAATACTCATCTGATTAGGGATTAATGTCCAGTATATACAAGACACTAGTAGAATTGTACAAGAAAATATCTTCCAACCGCATAAAAAATGGGGAGAAGAAATGAACAGAAGTTTCCTCAAAAAAGGAATACAAATGGCCAAAAGGCACATGAAAAAATGATCCACATTGCTAGACATCAGGGAAATGCAAATCAAAACAGCAATGAGATATCATCTCACACCACAGAGACTGACACACATTCAAAAGAACAAAAGCAACTGGTGCTGGTGAGGATGTGGGGAAAAAGGGCCACTCTTTCACTGTTTTTGGAAATGCCCACTAATCCAGTCTTTCTGGAAAACAATATGGTCAGTCCTTCAAAAACTAAAAATTGAGCTTCCATATGATTCTGCAATACCACTTGTGGGAATATATCCCAAAGATGCAAAAAAGCACAGTAGAAATGACATCTGTACCTATATGTTCATTGCAGCACTGTTCATAAGAGACAAAATTTGGAAACAACCCAAGTACCCTAGAACAGATGACTGGTTTAAGAAACTTTGGTACATCTACACAATGGAATACTATGCAGCTTACAGGAGAGATAAATTCATGAACTTTGCTTATAAATGGATAGACATGGAGAGTATCATGCTAAATGAAATGAGTCAGAAAGAGAGGGACAGACATAGAAGGACTGGACTCATTTGTGGAGTATAAAACAACATAATATGAGGCTGACACCTAAGGATAGTAGATACACAGGGCAGATAGATTGCTCCAGAGCTGGAAGCCTGCCTCATGAGCAAAGGGGAGAAGGCAGCTGAAATAGAGAAGGTATCACTAAGAAAAAGATAATTGGAGGAATCGTTCAGGATGGGAGATGTGTGCAGAAAGTAGATAAAGGAACAAACATGATCACCTCTCAGTGTCTGTATTGCAAACCATAATGTCCCAAAGTAGAGAGAGATTATGGGGAATCATGTTGACCATGGAGACAGGGGGTGAGTGGGAAAGGGTGGGTATACTGTGTATATTGATGGTAGGGAATGTGCAGTGGTGAAGGGATGGGTATTTGATCTTTGTGTGATTGTAACCCAAACATGAAAGCTTATAACTACCTCACGGTGATTCAATAAAATTAAAAAAGAAAGAAAGAAAAAAAATGATCAGATGGAAAAAAAACAAAAGAAAATGTTCCACTCTAACATATGACATTGATTATTTAGGATTTCTACTTCTGGAGGCATCTCAATATAGGAAAACCTCTTTATCTTTCTTTCACTTTTATTCACTTGATCACCTGATATCCCGTTACTCATCAATTTGCTCGAGTGGGTGCCAGTAACATCTCGATTCATTCCTCTTGCATGTTAGAATAGCCCAAGGCATCTGCTCGTTCTAGGAACACGAAGAGCCTCAAACTGATTGTTTAGGGTCTTGACGAAGAAGTCTGACCATCTTGTAGGTGGGCAGCCACGCAATATATTGACATCCCGTGAAATCCAGTCAGTAATGGCTCTAGTTCAGTGATTCTCTTCAAATCTCATTATGTGTCCAGCCCATCTGACTTTTGCTTCCTTGGCAAACAATACACCGTCCCTGATTCTTGAGCGTTGACAGAGGTCGGAACTCCAGATTCTTTCTCTCATTTGAGGGAAGTGTGATACTCGAAGGATAGCTTTTTTGATTCCTCTTTGAGAGACCTGAATAGTGTTCTCATCCTGGTTTTGTAGGGCCCAGGTCTCTGAGGCATATGTTAAAGCAAAAAGAACGGTGAAATCAAAGAGTTGTGCTCGGAGCTGGAGGTTCTCCGTCCTCTTAGTTATTTCTCCGACGCTCTTGAAGGCGTTCCAAACCACTCTCTTCCTCCTGAACAACTCAGTTGCCAGGTCATTTGTCATGTTGACTTCTCGACCTAGGTACACATAACTGTTGTGTTCAGAGATGGTCGTTCCGTTGAGAGCAAATGGAACGTCAGGAACAAGACTGTTTCTCATGAACATTGTGTTTGTGAGATTCAGCTGTATTCCGACATTTCCACACTCACTGTCAAAGTCGGTGAGCATTTGTGCCACTTGGCTGATGTTTGGTGTTATTCGAATGATGTCATCAGCAAAGCAGAGGTGGTGTAGTTGCTGAAGATCTATCTTCACTCCCATTCTTTCCCATTCTAGTCATCACATGACATTCTCGAGGGTGGCACTGAAGAGTTTCGGTGAAATAGTATCACTGTGCTGAACCCCTCTCTTGACATTGATGATCACTTCTTTGTAGAATGGTGAGATCCTGGTAGTGAATCAATAATACTGCACATGGAGGATCCTGATGTATTGAGTTTGAATGCCCTGATTGGCTTGGGCATTGATGACCACTTCTGTCTCAACAGAATCAAAGGCCTTTTTTAAATCAATGAATGTTGACAGAGCAGCATCTTGAACTCCCAAGAAACCGCAATGAGCTTGGTTATTGTGTGGATGTGGTCGATGGTGCTGAATTCTTTTCAGATCCCGGCTTGCTCACATGGTTTTCCTTCATCTAGTGTTCTGCCAGTTCTATTCAGGATGACTTAACAGGTTGTAGATGACAGACAATTGTGCATTCCTCGCACAATCATGGAGGTGCTGAACCAGTCGATCATATTCCACGTCAATATTGTCAATGATGGCATCATCCCATGTTGCTGCAACAGAGCCAAAGAGCTCCCAGTTGGTTGTTGTTCTGGGAGTTCTATCTTAAACTTTGCATTCCTTTCTCCCCGCTCTGTGAAGTAGAATTTTGCACGGAGACGGTGGTCCAATTCAGTTTGGAATTTTGGGATAAAGCAACATCCGACAGGCAAAACTGTCGATTGAATATGATGTGGACAATTTTGTTGTGGAACCGTCAACTGGAGACTCCCATGTCCAACTTTTAGATTTGACCTTCTGGAACTGTGAGTTACCATGGATGGTCTTGGTGGACATGATGAACTCAGGCAATCTGTCACCCTGTTCTTTCCATTCTACGCCTGATGTGGAGTTCTTCAGGTGATCTTCTTGGTCCTATTTTAGCATTAAAATCACTGACAATCTTGTAGAAGGTGTGGTTTTCTTTATATAACTTGTCCAGCTCCATATAGAACTTCTCAATTTCTCCTTCATTTATAATTGGATGTTGTTGCATAGACTACTAAGATAGAAACTGCCAGCAGTGAGCCACATCTATTCAAGTGTAATTGTCTGATTCAGGTTGTTAGGCATTGGAATGAATCAATGCTCAAGCTAAGTTCATGTTCACAAGGACAACGACACCACCGACGCCTCTTTTGTCATATGTTCCAAGGAACAGTTCTTCTCCAGTGTTGAAAACGGCATGATGTCTTTAATGCCTTCTCGTCTCATTCAGACCAATGATGTTGTACTTGATCTTTTGCGCTTGTACCATCAGGTTCTCGATGGTTGCATCAGATGCCAATGTATATGCATTGAAAGTACAGACAGTCATTTTTGTCTTTCTTTGTTTAGGCGACCTAGTTCAGCCTTGAGATTTTATCAGCCTCTCCTTCCACATCCTTCTCAATGCTGCCATATTCAAGATCAGCGGAATGAGACCCAATTTATTTACTGGATTTGTCATATTGAATATACCATGAATAGCTTGCCAGGCTCTGCCATGTTGGTGGAATATTCTTGGTAGCCTGTTTATTACAAACCTGGAAACAGTCTTTAAGAAATTATGTTAGAAAATTCTGGGTGATAGTGAAAGAACATCAGGTCTGGTGTCTAGCATCACCCATGGTATCTTTGCTCCCCCAGGGTTGATTCCTGAGGATAGAACCAAGAGTAATCCCTGAACACCACTGAGTCCTGGACAAACACCCACAAAAAACTAAGCAAAAAACAAAATCTACAAAAACCTCTATCTAAATCAATAACTCTAAGTGAATGATATTCTTAAAAAAAGGAATGCAAAATTTTACAGAGAGCTTGTATTTTAAGTTTATCCCACCTTTCTTGAGATACTGTGATTTACAATGCTGTTGATGATAGTTTTCAGCAATATTGTTCCAACACCATACCCACCAGTGGCTTCACTCTGCCATTGTCCCAAGGATCAGTCCCATTATCAGCTCTTCCGAGCCCCCTCCCATGTAGACTCACTTATTTGGATTAACTCTTTTGTTCAGTGGTCTTTTGCCATTTGCTTCTCTATTACTATGTGTCTGTATATCCTACACATAAAAGTTTATTCTGTATCCGTCCCTTTTCTTCTAACTGACTTAGCATGATATTCTCTAGTTTCATCCACATAGCAGGAAATTGTGTGTTTATCTTTTCTTCAGCTACACAGTGTGTGTACATATGTATCAGTCTATTTCTAAGATAAAATAAAAGACACTCTGATAAATGGGAGAAAATATCTGTAAAGGGTATATCAATGTGATAACAGCTAAGATTTATAAAGTACTCACAAAGTTCAACAACAACAAAAAACCCATTCAAGTCTGAATATGAGATGAGCAGACACTTGACCAAAACAGACACAGATGACTAGTAGCCTTATTAAAAAAGTATTCAAAGTGACTTACATTTTGGGAAACACAAATGAAAAATAGAATATTTCATGCTGGTGAGAATGTCAAATATCAAAAGTCTCAGGAATAAGTGGTGTTGGCACAGATGTGGTGAGAAAAGAAATTTTCGTTCAATGTTGGAGGATATGTTATTTTGCTCTATGTCTGTGGTAAAAGAAATATGAAGATTTCTTTAACAAGTGAGAATAGAATTCTCAATGACCCAGAAATACCACTTCCTTACATCTGTCACCAAAACATGGGACCATTCACGCAAAAGATTATATACACCCCTATGTTCATTACAGTGCTTAGTATAATAGATCCAATAGCCAGTTGCCCGACAGTAGCAGAACATGTATTCTCAATTCATGTTCAATTTGAGGAAGAAATTGGCTACATTGTACTTTGCCTAGCAGGGTAGAGAGTGAGATTCGGTAAGTAGCAAAAGAAAAAGGAGCCAACTCTAGATCAGGAAAGTTTGTCTACATCCATTTTAAATGTCTGCTAGATAAGTGGATCACATGGAGAGTCTCATGCATGCTAAGTGAAATGAGTCAGAGAGAGAGGGACAGACATAGAATGACTGCACTCATTTGTGGAATATAGAGTAACAGAATGGGAGACTAACATCCAATGGAAGTAGAGATAAGGGTCAGAAGGATTGCTCCATGGATTGGAAGCCAGAGTTACACACTGTGGGAAATGGCAGCTGAAATAGAGGAGGGACCACCAAGCAAACGATGCTTAGAGGGCTCGTTCAGGATGGGAGATGCCTGCTGAAAATAGTCTATGGAGCTACCATAATCACGGCTTAGTATCTGTATTTCAAACTATAACACCCAAAAAAAGAGAGAGTAAAAGGGAATATACCTGCCACAGAGATGGGAGTTGAGGGGGATGGATGGGAGGGTTGTGGGAGGAGAGATTCTGGGAACATTGGTGGTGAAGAATGGGCACTGGTAGAGGGATGGGTAATTGATCATTGTATGACTGAAATGTAATCACAAAAGTTTGTAAGTCTGTAACTGTATCTCACGGTGATTCATTAAAAAATAAATAAATAAATAAAATGCCTGCTAGACAAGTTTTGTCACCTTTCAAGCAGAGAGATTTTGAGATATATGTCAGTTTAAGCTATAATATTGATAGAAACATAGTCAGTAAAATGTTTTAGAAAAACCATATTATTAAGAAAATTATATATATGGATAAACATACATAAAATATAAGCAAATGCATAAAGCTAAGAATGAAGAATTAATTTTCAATAACAAATTGCTTGAAACAAGTCATTAAGAATAAATGAAGTTTACTATTATACTTAACTATCTGAATGTTATAATATACTCAAGTAGTATCCATAAAGATTTAGTAGACAAAAGAAATATTTTTCACTAAAATTCATCTGTTCATGAGCTATAAAGACTTCATAAATATTGCTTTCTTTAAAATTATATCCCACATGAAATACTGTTTATACAACTAATGTGCTGCGAAAGCACTTAAGTAGTGACACATAAGCTTTATTACATTGTCATGAATTATATATCTGTGCTTCTAATTTTATATATCTATATTTACTATTAAAGTAGAATCTTTGAGGCGGACACATTAAGGGTATTCTAAATCAGATTTTGCAAGATGTTAATGCTGTATGTTTAGCAATAGTTTCAGGATGAGTCATTTTACTGAAAATATGAAAAAGAAAAGTTAATAAATTATAATAGAGCTAATTATTATTATTGTTAGTGTACAGTATTTCTTAATTTAAATTTTACTGATTTCATTAGCTGGTCCATTAAATGCAAATTTTCTCTTGTAACAACTAAAATGAATTAGTGACTTGTTCTCTTTGCTATATTGTGATCTCATAAAATCCCTGCAAAACAGTAACTCCTACTTGTTCAGTGCTTAGTAAAATTGAGTAAATGTATTCTCTTTCCTTGGGAATGGATATGCCTTCACAAATTCAGAATATAATTTTAGTTATAATTTAGTTATAATTAAGATATTCCGTATTTCACCATTGTCCGCATAGTATCAAGTTTTTCTTTTAACAGGACATTTAAATTTGATACACATAGGTTTATTTCAGTATGGGATATATAAAATGTTCTATAGCACTGTAATTGAATTGAAATTTAATTTGATGTCTTGAAATCCTGAAAAGATACAAGTATGTTTTTCCTTTCGAATGTAAACACAATCAAGTTGAATTAGAGGTGATGAAAGTCATTCACAAACACAATTGGCTTTTTTCAAAAACTGAAAATTTTTTTCTCCTTTGTCAGGTTGTATTAATTTCACTTGATATTTCTGGCTTGTAAAGCTCTGGATCATCTATCTCATCTTTGGAGGAGACTATTCTACACTCTACTATAGTTCACGAGTTATGTCAAGGTTCAACTTTACTGGCTGGGAATCAGAGGAGAGTGGAATTCCCTTTTAACAGAGGGGCCATTTGATTCATTTTATTATTTTTATTACAGAACACCATAGTGAACTAGCCAGTTGACAGTACATTCAAAGATGTGGACTTGCCCTAAGGACTCACATCTCAGCAAATGATCCCTTTCCTCTGCCTGACTTGTCCGGCAAAGGACAGGGAATGCAATCATCTTGATCAATGAACCTAAGTAAGAGCAGAGCAGGCAGGATACTAATCAAATAAGTGGATCTGCTGAGGCTAATTCTTCAGTCTCAAACTTTGTTTCTTGCGGGCCCACAGGAGATAAGCAAAGAAAAGAAAGCTAGATAATATGCTTTACTTGCATGGCTCATATAAGCCCTTTGCACTTACATTTCCATTTAGTCACCTTGAGAATACAATGCAGTGTCAGAGATCTACGAATGCATGTTCTGCTGCTGATGCACTTTTTCTATAGTTTTATTAATGTATGCAGTCTTTAATTTATAAAAATATCACACCTAGAGTTGTTGGCATAATCAGAGAGAGACAGAGACAGAGACAGACAGAGGCAGAAAACCAACTTGAAAATTGCCTTTACAAGGCCTTTTGGATAATATTCTTCAGACACAATTAAAACTACTATAGGCAAATAAACAGGATCATAATTTGAAATCTGACACTTAAAACAATTTACCTTGAAAATAGTTTCATCTCCCAGCACTTCGAATGTATTTGTAAAACAATAAAAATCACTGCAATAGATTGATATAAAGTTCTAAAATACCTACCATAAAGTACTATCAAATACACAATAGTAAAACAAATGACAACTCTAATTGAGAAGTTTAGCACTGTCCTGTAGCACTGTCCTCCCGCTGTTCATCGATTTGCTCGAGCAGGCACCAGTAACGTCTCCGTTGTGAGACTTGTTGTTACTGTTTGGCATATCGAGTAAGCCACCATAGCTTGCCAGGCTCTGCCATGCATACGGGATACTCTCGGTAGCTTGCTGGGCTCTCTGAGAGGGATGGACGAATCAAATCTGAGTCAACCTCCTGCAAAGCAAAGCAAATACCCTACTCACTGTGCTATCCTTCCAGTTTAATGAACATTTATGCAGCATTTTTAAAAACAAAAATAGAAAGTGTAACAATTTGTAAAAAAAAATAAAAATCAACTTGAAAAAATTAAATTTTATAAATAGCAAAAGTAGGCACATTATTTACTAGAAACATGATATTTATTGAGTTAGATATTGAATGTATTTGACTTAAACATTGGGCTGGAGCAATAGCACAGTGGGTAGTGCATATGCCTTGTACGACCCGGAATCAATTCCTCCGCCCCTCTCGGAGAGCCCCGCAAGCAACTGAGAGTATGCCGCCCACACAGCAAAGTCTGAGAAGCTACCCATGACATATTCAGTATGCCAAAATCAGTAACAAGTCTCAAAATGGAGACGTTACTGGTGCCCTCTCGAGCAAATCAATGAACAATGGGAGGACAGTGCTACAGTGCCTTAAACATTAAATTTAAAAATACTAAATATAAAAGTTTTAAAATTCCTTTTCACAATCAATCTAATATTCTTTTGTTAATTTTTTTCTTTTTTGAAAAGTGCCAGTTTTATTGTTTTAAATTAAGAACAAATCTCAAAATTTGATTAATAAAATCACTAGCATAGTGTAATATTCAAAATGTCGTGTATTTATTTAAATCTAGAGAACATTTGCTTCACATGGGGAAAATTTGTGTCTGGGAAGGAGTAAATGAATGAAATCCTATTACACCATTCAAAAGTATATGTTTTTGAGAGATAAGAAAATAGAGAAAAGGATAATGTAGAGTAAAATATTTTCAAGTCTGAGAATACAAAAACAATCTACAGAATGGAAAAGGATTTTCACCCAATTCCCATCTGATAAGGGGTTGATATCAAGGATATACAAGGCACTGGTTGAACTCTACAAGAACAAAACATCCAATCCCATTAGAAAATGGGGTGATGAAATGAACCGAACTTTTCTCAAAGAAGAAATCTGAATGGCCAAAAGACACATGAAAAAATTCTCTTCATCACTACTCATCAGGGAATGCAGATCAAAATAACAATGAGATATCATCTCACACCATAGAGACTGGCCCAGATCCAAAGAATAAAAGCAACTGCTTTTGGAATGGCTGTGGGGAGAAAGGGACTCTCCCTCACTGCTGGTGGGAAGGCCCACTGGTTTAACCCTTTTGGAAAACACTATGGACGCTTATCAAAATATTAGAAACTGAGTTCCCATTTGACACAGCAATACCACTCTTGGGAATAAATCCTGGGAATGAAAAAAGTACAGTAAAAATGACATCTGCACTTGTATGTTCATTGCAGCACTATTTACAATAGCCAGTATCTGAAAACAAGTCAAGTGCCCGAAAACAGATCACCAATTAAAGAGTCTTTAGTACATTTACACAGTGGAATTCTATGCAGCTGTTAGAAAAGATGAAGTCATGAAATTTGCATATAAGTGGATCAATATGGGGAGTGCCATGCTAAGTGAGATGAGTCAGAAAGAAAGGGAGAGACATAGAAGAAGTGTACTAGTTTGTGGAATATAAAGTAAGAGATTGGGAGACTAACACCCAAGGATAGTAGAAATAAGGACCAGGAGATGGCTCCATGGCTTGGAAGCCGACCTCACATGCTGGGGGAAAAGATAGGGAAAAGGCAACTCAGATAGAGAAGGGACCACTAAGTAAAGGTTGCTTGGAGGGCCCGCCTAGGATGGGAGATGCGTGCTGAAAGGAGACTATAGACTGAATATGATGGTCACTTAATACTTGTATTGCAGACCACAATACCTAAAGGAGAGAGTAAAAGGGAATGCACCTGCCACAGAGGCGGGGGATAGGGGGCAGGTATGGGGGGTTGGGGAATACTGGGATCATTGATGGTGGAGATTGGGCACTGGTCAAGGGATGGGTACTCAATCATTTTATGACTGAAATGTAAGCATGAACATTTATAAGTTGTAACGGTACCTCATGGTGATTCATTAATAAATAAATAAATTAATTAATTAAAGAACAAGTTGTTTTCAGGCCTGCGATGCAAAGGAAAGTCAGTATTTATCACAGAACTCTGATATTCATCATCCAGAAGAGAATTCAAAAGGTAAATAAAATGAGTGAAATATTTGTCTCTCATCTCTCTCTTTCCTTCTCTAGTATAAGCAAAAACGTCAGGACTTGAGGAGAAATAGTTTTATTTTTGAGTTAAACAACACATCTTTTAAATGCCTGGCATAAATAAGATGTCTGAAGCATTCATCTCAAAAGCAAAAGTTAAAATTGGGTACAAAAACTTAATGTTAGTTTAAAGTGTTATCCAAAATTATACACTAATGAAAAATTCCATGATGAAGAAAAAATATAACAATTTTAAATGAAGGTAAATTCCTCTCTGGAAAGAAAGATGGCGGCCACATGGGAGCCTTGTGGACAGCAGTTTTGAGCCGGGGGTGGGGGTGGCAGGGACCTCATGGGAAGGGGGGCGTTCCGGGTCCGTCCTTCAAGCCCTACCGAGGTCACCAGTCGCCCCCCAGGAGTGCCTCTCCGGCACGGCCACGGCCCCGGAAGCACAAGGACTTAGCACAGAAAACCAGCCACTTGGAGCAGAAAAGCAAATGGACTATGTGTTAAACTGCGCCAGCATGCCTGCCCGGAGGGGAAAGGGTGTTGCCCCATTCGCCCTGTCCTCTCTGGAAAGAAAGATGGCGGCTGCATGGGAGCCTTGTGGACAGCAGGTTTGAGCCAGGGGTGGGGGCGGCAGGGACCTCATGGGAAGGGGGGCGTTCCTGGTCCGTCCTTCATGCCCTACCGAGGTCACCAGTTGCCCCCCAGGAGCGGCTCTCCGGCACGGCCACGACTCTAGTGCACAGAAACCAATCCCTTAACTATCTTACTTTTAATAGAAATACTTCCAGGGTTAATAAGTAAAATAGCAGAAATCCAAATCCAAGACATCATTTAATTTTTAAAACCCAGCTGTAGAAAGCAAACCATTTCACAACACTCTTTCAGCATTTCTGATTTGGGGGGGGGGGGGGTCGTAAACTCTAAATAATAATGGTGCATCTTTTATCGAAACAACGAATCTAGTCAAAGTAGATAGAGTGTTAACTAGAACTCATCTGCCTCACAGGAATTGGGAGGGGTGGGAGGTGGGGTTCTATTGAGGTTCGTGGTTAAAAATAAGTATTGGTAAAGGGAAATGTGTTTGATATTTACAAGACTGAGACCTAAACCTGAAAGCTCTGTAACTTTTCCCACAGTGATTCAATAAATAAATAAATTATTTTAAAAAATAAATAAATAAATAAATAAATGAAGGTAAATTCAATAACATTTCCATCTTCAGGTCTGTGAGACTAGGTGGACATTTGAATATATCTGAATAAGTTAAAGGTATTCAAAAATAATAATTGTGATTAGTGTTTACATTATTAAATTGGTATATGCATGTAGGATAAAATTGGTTTGTCCTTCCACCTCTTTCCCTGTTGCAAGGAATTTAGGTTTATTGGATTACATAAATCACAGTGCTCCTGAGGCACTCCCGTTCCTCTGTGATTATCTTTAACCTCTCCTTTGTGCTCTGTTTCCCCTATCTTATATCCCCAAATCACTTATATTCCCAAATCAGACCTTGTGACTTCTAAGATCAGATCCTTCCAAGGACCCTGGATTTTTTATTTGTAGGTGAAATATTGCTTTTCTCTTTCCCTTGCATCCTTTCCATAGTGTACTTTAGAGCACTATTCTTTTCTATAGATGCAGGAAGACAGTTAACTCTATACTTCATAACTTGGAGTTGTTGAACTCCGAATGATATTTACTCCTGAACATCTGTCATATTCACTTGACTTAAGCCTCAGTTGCCCTTAGCTTCTAGCACTCCCAAAGTAGGGTCCCAACAAAGGGACTTTGATGGACCCAGGGCAAGCTGTAAATTACCCTGGCATTGAAACAGGACAGGTCAAGTGGCATAAAGCTTTCTAATAAATTAAGAGCATGATTATGGACAAATTCTGTCATGACCCAAAATAAACAAACTGAAAAAGGACCCGGCTAACCTTATAAAGAACTAATCTGGCCTGAGGACTGTAGTCTGTGATCTATAGTGAGATATACCCAGGAGATTCACCCTATAAGCTTAATATATTTCTTACTGTGTCCATACAAAGGGAAAGGTAAAGGCCCTCCCGTTGATCGTCGATTTGCTCGAGCGGGCCCAGTAATGTCTCCATTGGAGACTTTGTTGTTACTGTGTCTGGCATATCGAATACTCTTGGTAACTTGCCGGGCTCTCCGAGAGGGGCGGAGGAATCGAACTCGGGTCGGGCATGTTGGCCGCTTGTAAGGCGAACGCCCTACCCGCTGTGCTATCGCTCCATACAAAATAACTAGAAAGATTATTCACTGTCACTGTCACTGTCCTCCCGTTGTTCATCGATTTTCTCGAGCAGGCCTAGTTACGTCTCCATCGTGAGACTTTGTTGTTACTGTGTTTAGCATATTGAATGTGCCACAGGTAGCTTTCCAGGCTTTGCCGTGTGGGTGAGATACTCTCGGTAGCTTCCCATGCTCTCCGAGAGGGGCAGAGGAATTGAACTCGGGTCAGTCATGTTGGCTGCGTGCAGAAAAATTATTAAGAAGCAGGTTTAAGATGACTTTATAAATGTATGTGGACTAAGGAAGGGAGTAATACATCCCTAAATCAAATTCCACCATTAAGAGGCCTTGGGAGAATATCCTAGCAGGATGAGATCTTGGTCTTAAAAGTTCTTCTGAGGAAGGACTTTCATATGTTGCGCTCCCTCACCTATGTAATTGCTACCCACTTGGTGATTGTTTTCTATTACTAGACTGTGGGAGTGGGCTGGGGGAGGAGGAATATGGATAGTAATTGAGACTGAAAGGAGGCAGAGAAATAATAGATTGGAGTATACTGCAAATGATCACCAATCAGCCTGGCCCTAGTTTTCTCCTTCTTTTGTCCATCATTATCGGGCTTTTGGGGTGTGAAAGTTGTTTGACCACCAAACGCATGTGTAGAGACCCCTTGCATATTTTGTGAACACACGTATGCACATTATTTTTTTATTTTGACAAAATATTTTATGATAGTAAGCCATTAACTTAAATACATACAATTCAAAGACCATTTGATAATTGGACTGGGGAGACATAAAAAAAATATCCTTCTGCGTTATTTTCAGTAGTTTTATTTCTAACGTAGCTATAATCTCTCCTTCCATTTCACAAACATGATTAGTATGTCATCCATTTTATATTGTTGTCATTTTTATTATCAGTGTTTTGTTGTTTGAAGTTCTACCAGAAACACACAAAAAGCATTTTCCTTTTATCTCATCAATACACCGACATAATTCTATGTTATTTATTTCAAAACACTGCTGGAAGATGACTATTTTTACTTTGTTTTTCTGTAAACTTCATCCAAAATGATATTTTAAAATTTATTGTTCTACTAATGATAATTTGCATATTATAGAATTTCATGTGGTCACAAAAGATCAAATAGGAAACTAAATATTACTAGCTGAGTTTGGCTCAACGAAATTGAGAGTAGATGGTCAAAGACTATACAAGGGTTTAGTCATTTGCCTTGCATGAGGTGGACCTAATTTAATCCCTGCTACCAAATACGGGTCCCAGTGCACTACCAGGTGTGATCCCTGAGTCTGGAGACTAGTGTAGGCCCTGTAAACGGATTGATGCTTGCCCCACCAATGCACGTGAGCATGCATATGCTCATCTGTGCACACTTGCGCGTGTGCGCATGCGCGCACACACACACACACACACACACACACACACACACACACACACACCTCCTAACAGATGCATAGACAAAATAAGTTAAAAATTGAGTTCAGTACTAGAAATCAGGAAACCTGAATAATTAAAAATGGTTGAGGGCCAGAGCAATAGTACAGAGAACAGGGTTATTTCCTTGTAGTGACTCAACTGGGTTTGATTTCCCAGGAGAAACCAGTGAGAATCTCTGGGTGTGACACAAAAGCAAACCAGGCCAAACAAAAGAGTGGTTGAAACATTGACAATCTCCTTGTCTTAAAGAATAAAAAGGCAGGCAACCACCTACTGAAACTTTTATTTGCACTACACAGGAAGTACATACCAGGGGATCAACCCTGAGTGAATTTATTGATCACACTCCAGCCCAGCAGTTTGTATTGTACTGTCCAGGAAAAAAAAATACACTTCCTTTAACCATTTTCTATAAAATTGCTCTCTGTGAACATAAAAACCAGATGTTTTTTGAGGGATATGAATCTGCCACCTCTTTAAATTGCTAGCCCTGAATAAACCTGTTTCTCTCCCATCTACTCTTGTGTTTTGGATATTGACCTTGAAGCAATTAGTATAAGAATTTGGCTTGCAGAACAGGTATAAAGTATACACACACACACACACACACACACACACACACACACACATATATATATATACAAAGGGACATAGTTAGGCATATACATATATATTACTAAACACATAACCTGTGTCCCCAAAAGTACAAGATATAGCTTATAAAATTACAAATTGATTGTTTTACATTTTACCCTAATCTGTCCCTTGTGGAAAATTTTAAGTGTTCTAATATTTTATACAAAGGTGATAAGAAACTAGGCTACTTCATAAACTCTCAAGCACTGCTCTGCAAAGTCCTGTCCATAAGCCAATTGTCAATTAATCACAGTGTTCTGAATGTACTGGAAAGCCTAACACATTATTTCCAACCTTGACATCTGTAAAGACAACCCTGGAGGGCAATTCTCCTCTATTTCAATGCTTCTGAAGCCCTGACAAAAACTAGGTGATGGATGAAAAGACCTTTTGAGCTAATGTGCTCTCTGCTCTGATTTCTGTCATGACAAACTATTCTTATATGACTACCAATTAAGTTAGATGAGTAAATACTTAATTATTTAGAAATAAAAAGAATGAAGCTAACTTTATTTCTTTAAAGAAAATGTGACTGGCTTGATGCAACAAGTTCTGCATGCTGTTTTTGTCTTATTTCTGCTGAAAAATAAAATGTACTATAAATCATTGGATATTCTTCCAATTATATAAGAAAAGACTCTTCACAGTTTTAAGTTATGCTTTATATGAAAGGAATTTTCCAATTAATATTCGTATTCAATTATAAGGATCCAGAACAGAGGAGTCTCTTGATCTGTCACAGTATTAGTTCCATTGTACTCAAGATTTGGCATGACCTATATCTTTGAAAAAACACATGAATAGAAATACAAGAATTAGACTCCTTCCTTTTTTCTTTTCTTTTTATTGAATGAAAATGCGGCAATTATATTAATTTTTAATGATCACCTTCTACATTACATTCTTTTAAATACGTATAAAATTTAAGGATTGCACAAGTTATTTAAATGTGTCAACAATGGCTTTATGCATTTAACTATAAAATATAGTTATTTTATTTGGGGAATAAATTTATAATATTTTTTATTTTGTTTTATTGGGCCAAATCCAGTGGATCTCAAGGATTACCACTGGCTATTTCCTCAGGGATCACTCCTGATAGGGCTTAGGGGGAACATATGTAGTGCAAAGAATCTTACTCAGTTTTGCTTTGTACTATTTCTCCAGCTCATATTTAGGAAATACATTTTTTTAAACTTTAGTTTTCCTAAAACTGGTTATGAATTATCATAAATAATTAAAATAAAGCATATACTTGATCACAGTATCATCATCACTTATGTAATTTCTCTGGAAATATATCTCAGAAAATCAATTTTTTTGGAGTTACTAAATGATTTGATAATATAGCCCTCGTAAAAGCAAGTTTTGAAAATAATTAGCATATAGGTAAATCAAGTAACATTGTTTTCTTGTGACAACCAGCTGTGCTCAGGGTTACTCCTGGCTGTACTCTCAGGGATTGCTCCTGTTTGGGCTCTAGGGAAGATGTAGGATACCAAGGATCAAACCCAGGTAGTTAGTGATCCATTCTCATTAAGAAAATGATGGTTGGAGGAATTGATCAGGATGGGAGGTGTGTGCTGAAAGTAGATGAAATACCAAACATTATAACCTCTCAGTATCTGTATTACAAACTATAATGCCCAAAAGTAGAGAAAGAGAGAGTATGGGAACTATTGTCTGCCATGGAGGCAGGGGATGGTGGGAAAGGAGGTGTATACTAGGGAGATTGGTGGCAGGGAATGTGCACTGGTGGAGGGATGTGTGTTTGATCGTTGTGTGATTATAACTCAAACATGAAAGCTTGTAACTATATATCACAGTGATTCAATTAAAACAACAACAACAACAAACAAACAAACAAACAAAAAACAGGTAGTTGCACATACAAGTACACAGTTCTGCCTGCTGTACTATTTCTCTAACCCAAACAACTTTTGTATTTAAAAATTAACTATAGGAAATGTGTTGAGGCCTATCTCTTGTTCTATAAGTTACCCCAAACAGCACCAATGGTATTTTTGGTATTCAAAAGTACCACACAATGGGAATGGAGCGATAGCACAGTGGGTAGGGCATTTGCCTTGCATGTGGCCGACTTGGTTTGATTCTCAGTATCCCATATGACCCCCTGAGCAGTGCCAAGGGTAATTCCTGAGTGCAGAGCCAGGAATAACCCCTGTGCATTGCCAGGTGTGACCCAAAAAGAAAAAAATGTACCACACAACCTGAGCTTCCCATTGTTCTTATTTTTTATATAGTCTTCCAGTTGCACTCTTCACAGTTAACCAAGAATTCACAAATGATGTGTGTGGTCCCTGAGTTGGGAGTTGCCTCATCCCTCTCAAAACAGGAAAAAGCAATGTTTAGAATTGTTTAACAATTTAAGCTAGTCTCAGAGATTAATGATTAGAATCAACCATTATATGACCAATAATTGACATATTTCAGAATTTTCTAAAAGTGGTTCATAAAACCTGAAATTGATTAATTAAATGCATAAAATATATTTAATATCATTTATGAGAACTATTAAGTTAAATGAGAAAAACTATCCTTAAAAAATACATTTATGGGTCAGAGTGATAGTACAGCGGGCAGGGCGTTTGCCTTGCACGCAGTGGACCTGGGTTTGATTCCCATCATCCCATATGGTCCTCCAGCACTGGCAGGAGTTATTCCTGAGTGCAGAGCCAGAAGTAACTCCTCAGGATCGTTGGTTGTGACGAGAAAAGCAAAATAATAATAATAATAATACATTTATTTATATAAAAAAGAATATGACTGATGTGTTTATCACCTTAGTCCTTGAACTATTGCTATTGAAACCACTGGGCATTATACATGAATAAAACATAAAAAGACTAAAGAATTTGAAAAGAGAAGGATAGACCATTTAGGAACTGCTATGAGGAGAGGTAGGAAATAATGACAGGTATGATGTTTTTTCCTTTCTTCATACATTCTCCTAATTCAACAAGTTTGCATATCTCCGTTGTCCATTTCATGAGCTTTCCTTGCTTCAAATATTTTATTCTTGACAATGAAAAACAAATGGTAATGGAAAAATGTCATTTGATCTTTGACAGTCAAAAACTACAGCAACTATAAAACAAAAATAAAAAGAGCCATTATTGCCCCTTTCAAAATGAAAGATGAAATAAATTAAAAAATTTTAACAAAAAAAATCAATAGAAAAACAAAACAAAACAAAACAAATATCTTGGTAAATGGACTAGGATTTAACAGCAAAGGAGCAGAATTAAGAAGAGAGAAGAAAGAATAAGTAAACTTCAAAATGAAATGATATCTTTTCATAACTCTCCAAAATCTGTTACTATACAGTATCGAGGTATAAAATTTTGCCTTAAAACACATACTTTTGTAAGCTATTACCTCAAAAAATATAAAAATTAATAATAAAATAACCCAATGAATGGCTGAAAAAAGCACTAAAAAGAACCAAAATCTTAATAACAAAATACATTTTAAACCTGTTGATCTGTTTAAAAATCTATACCACTTGTATCTTGAAGCTTTGTACCCTAGCATCCTGCTCTACTTCGGATAGCTTTATACTCCAATAAAAAGGAAACATTAATTTCATTAGTCCAAATCTCTACTTTGAAAGACTTTCTCTGCAAATCTCAAATTTTGACATAGATGGGTATTTTTCATTATCTTTGCAGAATACACTCCTGCACCCTCATCTCTCATCTCTCGATGTCTCCATTGTCTAAGGAATCTATCCTATCAGGAAAAGAGATAAGGGGTCCTGGTAGTGTATTTTAGGGAAACAGTCTGAAACCTAAACCAAAACAGAGGATTGAAAGCCTTTGAGACACAAGACCAGAGTGAGGAGTCCAGAAATCACTGAGGTGCAAAATATCAGGCCCAGAGCATGGCTCCATCTTCTGGGAGAAGTTTAACTTCTAGAATAAAGGCCGTGCTAAGAATGTCAAATGAAGAAAATCAAATGCCCCATGCTATTCTTTTTTTTTGTCACCATCCTAGCAGCAAACTTAGTATTCATGGGAAAAAATATATGTAAACTAACTGTCAGAGTAAAAGGACACGTTTGCCCACATCTCTGCCAGAGATGTGTACTTTCTTACATTAGAACATTGTTTGCATGCACCTCCCCCTGAGTTGTGTACCTTTTACTATAGTACTTGTATCCCCATTTAGGGAAAATTACCCACATAACTGCTTAAAATGTGTAATTTGCTTTCCTTCTCTCTGGAAAAGACTGTTCTTTCTTGAGCATCTGTCAATCTTTTTGTTCCCATCTTTCATAATATCTACTTGTCTTTTTTTCGTCTCTTCATGGAAATCAGGCTGTGATGGATAAAGGCAGAGTTGAAAAATCCTGGATAACATTTAGAATTGACTTCTGTTTCCTGCAAAACACTTCAAAACAAGTCTTATGACTGATGGAGAATCAAGAGGGAGTGTCATTTTCCACAAAAGACAGAAAAAAAGTGGAACCGAAGGGCAGTCTGATCACCATCTGGTGGGGGTGGCTTGAGGCAAATCTATACCATTAGGTGCTCCTGGCAGACTCTCATCAAGCTAAAATCCTTGGGTGACAGAGGAATGTAGAGGGGGGATCAGTGATGCAGCCTCTTCCCAAGGCTCCTCCTTCTGTCCTCTCTGCTCCACATAATTTATCAATTAACCTTCCATCCTTCTCAGGACTTATTTCCCACAGCAGCAATGTATTTCTTTGTTCTACGCACAGGTTCATTGAAACCAACTGAAAATGTCTACCATTCTCTCACATTCAGTCCAAATAAAGCCTTCACTGACAGTCAAAAAGATATAAATTTCTTCCATTTTACTTACAGACAATGAATGTTGTGTCAGCATAGCACTCAATGCATCCTATACTCATTTCCATTCTTTTTTACTGAATTTCATGCTCTCAGATTCTCCTCATCTTTGCTGCTCCAATGGCATTGAAATCACTTCTAGTGAATAATATGGTAAGTTATTTCCTAGTGCACAAATAAATGAATTAATGTATTAAGATATGCGTCATATATTTTTAATACCTTTTGCCTACTAAGCATAGGAAGAGACTCAGGTCTGTGATGAATAGATGGTGTTACTTATTTTCAAGAATCCAGATTTTAGCAGAGGGCAAACCATTAAGAGTGCAGACAAAATTATAATAGAAGGTAATGGGCTGTACAGAGATTTTGTGGTGTTGGAAGTGTTTCAGAGCAAACATAATTTTGTGTATTTAAATCCTTGAAAACTATACATTTCACATATTGCCTTAGAGTATATAGTTTACATGCTTTTTTAAAAAGCAAATAGTAACCTTGCAGGTGGCCAACACCAGCACAGACCCCCACATTGCATATGGTAACTCTGATTTAAAAATAATCTCTGAGCATAAGTGTATAGACCAGCCAGGTGAGGCCCCAAAGCAAACAACAGGAAAATAAACTAGGGTTGAGTAGATAGCTGGGAGACTGAGCTTTGCATGGAAGGTTTTGGTGGGTTAGGAGCTCAGCAAAGCATGGTTTCCTAAGCACTTCTTAGAGTGGCCTCAGAGCATTGAGCTGTGAGTAAGCCCTGCAGATAATCAAGTGGTCCAACTCCATTCCCCGAAAAATCTAACTAAAGCATGTTTATAACCCTACTCATATAAATACCCCTGTCTAATTTCACTCAACATGCAAATTATAGTTTAACCAATTTATGTGCTAAAAGCTTCATTAGGTTAACATACTATACATAACATAGAATATGATACACATCTCTAAATAGATAAACTTTTTAAAATTTTAAAAAGTCATAGATCTAATTTAGAAATATAATTTACTGTAGGTTTAGTCTCTGGCACTAAAACAAATATGAAAATATGTAATGGATGCACAGTGGCCTAAATCAGTGATCTCTAAATTTTCAGACAATATTTCTCTATATTCGGGGGAGGGGGTCACCCAGCTGAGCTAGGGGATTACTCTTGGCTCTGAACTCAAAGATCACTCCTGCTGGGCTCAAGAGACCATGTAGGACGCTGGGGATCAAACTTGGGTAGACTGCATGCAAAGCAAACACTGTACTATTTCTAGGGCTCTGGTGATATTTCTTATACACACATTTTCTTTGAATTTCTAATACATCTACCCACTCTAATAGCATATGTTGTATTTATAAATATTTTAAATATATAAACATAAAACAAATAATTAGATGATCAAAGAAAATAATTGAAGAATCTAAATTTTGTCAATGAAAAAATAAGCAACGTAAGAATCAGAATCTTAGCAAATTATATCAAAATATAAGGGATTACAATGCTAGAAGTAATGATTCCAAACTAAATATATTTTTCTTGTTTTTAAAGTTACAAGAGAAAGTGTGCAGAGGTTACATCAGTTCAAGGTTTTTTTTCATGAACTGCAGTCTATCTTTGTGTATTCTGCCTTTCCTACATGTGACCTTTACCTTCCTGTTCACAAAAATACTGCTGTATATTTCATATTTTAGCTGTTATCTAGGTAAAAGGTGAAATCCATGTCAGCGGATATACAATCTAAAAGTTTGGGGAAGGAATTGTTATGCAGGGGTGAAGGTCCATGCCTTACACACAGTTCACACAGGCTCCAGCTTCAATAACACATATGGTACCCCAGGCACTGCTAGTGGTCTTCTCTGAGAACAGAGCCAGGAGAAAGCCCTGAGCACAGCATGGTCTGGCCCTCAAACCAAAACACATACACATAAGTTAAAGGTCTAAAGAGATCCTCAATTGAAATTATTCAATAATTAGAACTGTGTCTCCTCTCAAGTCAAACCTAAGTCACAGCTCTTGTGGAAAATATTTTAGCCCCATCTATAATAACAGAAAAATATATAAAGGAGTGACTAAAATAGCTATTAGTAGTTTGAGTAAGTTAGGAGGAAATGGGAGCCTTGAACAGGAGGGAAATGTCTAGTCGACTAAAATTAGAAAAATAGGCAGTTTGTATTACAGTAACTCTAGAATGAAAATTGTTATCTCCTCTAATAGTTGTTATTTTGAAACTAATTGAGTAGGTTCTGTAGAAAACAAAATCAAACACACTTATGTTATAGGTACTGGAAATATTACTAAAGTTATAAAGTAACTGCCAAGCCCAGATGATGTCTGGGGTTCAGTCACTGTGATGGTGGGCACAGCCCCTTCCCGTCCCACCCTAAAGCACTGCACAGGAGGAGCATTGCAAGAAATGATTCCGCCACTAGCATCCAGTGTGGCCCCAGTGAATATGATTTGTATTGAAAACGAACTAAAAATTTATTGTATTGAAAACTAACTAAAATTTTTATTTCAAGGATTTGAGGAAATTAAATTTATTTAATTCCTTATGCAGGTAAAATGAGAATTTATGTAGGTAAAAATATATAAAATAAAATCATGTCATTATGTGTAAGGTAAAGGTAAAGGTCCTCCCGTTGATCGTAAGGCGAACGCCCTACCCGCTGTGCCTTGCACGCAGCCAACATGGCCGACCCAAGTTCTATTCCTCCGCCCCTTTGGGAGAGCCCGGCAAGCTACCGAGAGTATTCGATATGCCAAACACAGTAACAACAAAGTCTCCAATGGAGACGTTACTGGGCCCGCTCGAGCAAATCGACGATCAACGGGAGGGCCTTTACCTTTACATTATGTGTAATTCCCAAATATTTAGTACAAATGTTCTCTTTGTAGAACACTGAAAGTAGATAACACTGAAAATGTATAAAGACTTTGTAGGCACTATCATCTAGCCCTGTAATGATAAAACTCTTATTTCCTCAGTATGCTCACTTGCTGGAGGATGCACTTGATATAGGAGGACCAATCTGTATATGCATATATGCTAAAATTTTGAATAAAAAATTATCTTGCCTTTGGTAGAGTTTCAAAGCAATAAAGTTGAATAGCTAACTGTTGTACCTCAATAGTTGTTTTTACGCAACTTCTGATTACAGCAAGTTAATTTTTAAAGAATATTACTGTAAATTCTCTATATTTTATTTTTAATATTATTTAAAATACTTTGGATAATATTAAGAGAAGTCAATTTTGTTCCATGAATTATATATCTGTGAGATAAAATATTCTAGAGGTGACTGTAATTTTAGCAATAGGTTAAATATGAAACATTAATTTTTAGATTCAAAATCCATCTCTAAGGTTCACAATTTTTCTGAAATATTTTGTTTTCAATTCTATATGGGGATTTTTTGTTTATTTTCAAATATTTTTAGTCAGAGAAAATATTTAGTTTTTCACTTGTAGAGAACAATTTAGAAAGTTCAGTGACATGCTTGCTTTATGTCACAGGTTGTTTCATCAGATTATATTTGGAATGTAGATTTAATACCAAATGTTGTCAACAAGATATTTATTCAAACAGAAGAATGAGCAACATTTAATATTGTCAGTATTTCTGGTTTACATGGATTGTGCTTTCCATATGATTGCTTCTTATATTTTGTCAGGAATTTTTTCTCACAAATAATGCAAAATTACCTTTGTACCTGTTACAAGAAAATCTATGTTCAGAATAAAATACAAAGAAGCATAAGCTATTTCCATAAACTTATGCATAAGCTTCTATATTTCCCTTATCCTTACTAGTTTACTGTTCAAAATCAGATCTAATTCTTTAATATTTAGTTTTTCAGAGTAGCAAACACAAATTGTTTGTGCACTAATTTGAGTGTCTTCAAATGCTGAAGTTATTTGTTGAAGTTTTCAGAATTAAACAGAATAGAATGTTAACCAGCAAAATAAAAAGACTGCGTGTTTTCTGAGAATATATTGCACATGACTTGAGAACATGATTACGATTTATGAAAGGACTTATATATTTTTGTTTTGATATATATAAAATTAGTGTATACCACCTATAGGATATATAGTTGTTCATATTAATATCTGTTCTTATTAATTATTGGGCTGAAGCAGTAACACAGGGGTAGTACAGTGGGCTGCCTTGCATGCAGTCAAGCTAGGGGTTCAATTCCAGTTATCCCTATATAGTCCCCCCAAGCAAACCATGTTTGACACATGAGCAGAACTAGGCATTGACAAAAAAAAGATAAGATAAAATAATGTGCGATTATTTAAGACAATAAATTTTATACTTAATGTTTTTTAATGCTTTTTATTTATTCTGACAACTTTACATTGTATAATATTAATAGAGTACTAAAGTCTATTTTTCCTATATTACAGATGACATGAAAATATGAACATACAAATAATACATTAATACAGAATTTAATAATGCATAATGTAATAATACATAATGAAGAAACAAGCTTTTCAGTACAAATACTTTGTAACAGATATTTAAATGTTTATCTCTAGAAGTCTAAATTTCTGTTTTAAAAATATGTAACTTTAAAATAAGCTTAGATATTCTCCAACAGAATTTGTTACTTAATTTAGAAGTATAATCTTGCAAAAAATTTGTAATAACCCTCTGTGGGCTTGTTCATTATTCATAAATCTTGGTTGAACTTGGTCTGTGTAGTAAGTGAGACTGACCCTTATGCTATTAATGCAAATTGTTCATTTATTCATATTAGAATTTAGTTAGCAATAAATCATTCTTGTTATTTGTACATGCTCAAGGTTAGCACTACAAATCACCTTTGCTTTTACTCTTAGTCTATTACCCTCAGAGAAGAAAAGAGAGACAATTATGAAGCTGACTTTCTATCGAGTACAGTAATTATGTTTTTTAAGAAAATATATAATTCAATGGCTTGTATTACATCCTTAAGCATCTGTACATATCCAATTGTTTGTGCAAGAAAAGCTGCTTATTATTCCTATTTTCTCTTTCATTTGCCTTTTATTTTCATTCAATTTCAGTTCTTTTTTTTTTTTTTTAATTTTTTTTTCCCTTTATTTTATTTTATTTTTTTTAAAGTTGTAGATTTACAATCTTTTGTGCTTTGGTTTCAATTATACAATGATCAGATACCCATCCCTCCACCAGTGCCCATTTTCCACCACCATGGATAATATCCCTCCCACCCCCATCCCCCCATCCCCCCGTCTCTGTGGCAGGGCAATCCCCTGTGTTCTCTCTCTCCTTTTGGGTGTTGTGGTCTGCAAAAGAGGCATTGAGTGGCAAACATGTTCAGTCCATAGTCTACTTTCGACATGCATCTCCCCTCCTGGGAGGATCCTCCAAACATCCTTTATTTGGTGCTCCCTTCTCTATCTGAATAGCCCTTTCCTCTAGGATACCCGGCTGGCCTCTAAGTTATGGAGTAATCCTCCTGGTGCTGATCTCAGCTATTCTTGGGTATTAATCTCATACTTTGTTACTTTATATCCCCCAGATGAATGCAATCTTTCTATGTCTATCCCTCTCTTTCTGACTCATTTCGCTTAGCATGATACTTTCCATATTGTACCACTTGTATGTAAATTTCATGACTTCATCTTTTCTAAGAGCTACATAGTACTCCATTGTGTAGATGTACCAAAGTTTCTTTAACCAGTCATCTGTTCTTGGGCATTCAGGTTTCTTCCAGTTTCTGGCTATTGTAAAGAGGGCTGCAATGAACAAACAAGTGCAGATGTCACTTCGACTATACATTTTTGCCTCTCTGGGATATATTCCCAGGAGTGGTATTGCTGGGTCAAATGGGAGCTCAATTTCTAATTTTTTGAGAATCGTCCATACTGTTTTCCAGAAGGGCTGAACCAGTGGACATTCCCACCAACAGTGAAGGAGTGTCCCTTTCTCGCCACATCCACGCCAGCATCGGTTGCTTTTGTTCTTTTGAATGTGGGCCAGTCTCTGAGGTGTGAGATGGTATCTCATTGTGGTTTTGATCTGCATCTCCCTGATGATTAATGATGTAGAGCATTTTCTCATGTACTTTTTTGCCATTCGGATTTCTTCTTTGAGAAAGTTTCTGTTCATTTCATTGCCCCATTTTTGGATGGGGTTGGATGTTTTCTTCTTGTGGAGTTTAACCAGTATTTTGTATATCCTGGATATCAACCCCTTGTCAGATGTGTATTCGGTGAATATCCTTTCCCATTCTGTAGACTGTCTTTGTACTTTGGTCACTGTTTCTTTGGAGGTGCAGAAGCTTCTTAGTTTAAGATAGTCCCATTTATCTATCTCTGTTTTCACTTGCTCGGCCAGTGGCGTGGCATCTTTGAAGATACCATTAGCTTCAATGTCATGGAGGGTTTTGCCAACTTTATCTTCAATGTACCTTATGGTTTCTGGTCTGATGTTGAGGTCTTTAATCCATTTTGATCTTACTTTTGTACATGGTGTTAGGCAGAGTTCTGAGCCTATTTTTTTGCATGTAGCCGTCCAGTGATGCCAACACAATTTATTAAAGAGGCTTTCCTTGCTCCACTTCACATTACTTGCACCTTTATCAAAGATTAGATGAGCATATGATTGAGGAGAGATGTCAGTGTATTCAACCCTGTTCCATTGGTCTGCAGTTCTGCCTTTGTTCCAGTACCATGCTGTTTTAATTATTACTGCTTTGTAGTACAGTTTGAAGTTCGGGAGGTTGATTCCTCCCATTTTCTTTTTCCCAAGAATTGCTTTAGCTATTCGTGGGGGCTTATTGTTCCATATAAATTTCAAGAGTGTTTGCTCCATTTCTTTGAAGAATGTCATGGGTATCCTTATAGGGATTGCATTGAATTTATACAATGCTTTCGGTAGTATTGCCATTTTGACAATGTTAAGTCTCCCGACCCATGAGCAGGGGATATCTTTCCATTTCCTCATGTCCTCTTTTATTTCCTGAAGTAGCGTTTTGTAGTTTTCTTTGTACAGGTCCTTTACTTCCTTAGTTAAGCTGATTCCTAGGTACTTGATTTTCTGGGGCACAATTGTGAATGGGATTGTTTTTTTCATGTTGCTTTCTTCTCTCTCACTGTTTGCGTATAGGAAAGCCATGGACTTTTGGGTATTGATTTTATAACCTGCAACTTTACTATACGAGTCTATTGTTTCTAAGAGTTTTTTGGTGGAAGTTATTGGGTTCTCTAAGTAGAGTATCATATCATCTGCGAATAGTGAGAGCTTGATTTCTTCCTTTCCTACCTGAATGCCCTTAATATCTTTTTCCTGCCTAATCGCTATTGCAAGTACTTCCAGTACTATATTGAACAGCAGTGGAGAGAGTGGGCATCCCTGTCTCGTCCCTGATCTTAGAGGGAAGGCTCTCAGTTTTTCCCCATTGAGGATGATGCTTGCTGTAGGCTTGTGGTAGATGGCTTTAATTATGTTGAGGAAGGTCCCCTCTATACCCATTTTGGCTAGGGTTTTCATCATAAAGGGGTGCTGGATCTTATCAAATGCTTTCTCTGCATCTATTGATATGATCATATGCTTTTTATCTTTTCTTTTGTTGATATGGTGGATTATGTTGATTGATTTCCGAATGTTGAACCATCCTTGCATCCCTGGGATGAATCCTACTTGGTCATGGTGTATGATCTTTTTGATGAGTAGTTGGATTCTATTTGCTAGTAGTTTGTTGAGGATCTTTGCATCTGTGTTCATCAGGGATATCGGCCTGTAATTCTCTTTCTTTGTGGTATCTCTGTCTGCTTTTGGTATCAGTGTGATATTTGCTTCGTAGAAACTGTTTGGAAGTGTTTTTGATATTTCAATTTCGTGGAAAAGCTTAAAGAGCATTGGGAGTAAGTCCGCTTTAAAGATTTGGAAGAATTCACTAGTGAATCCATCCGGGCCAGGACTTTTGTGCTTGGGGAGACTTTTTATTACCATTTCAATTTCCTTGATGGTGATAGGTCTGTTCAGGTATTCCAGGTCTTCTTGGTTCAGCCTTGGGAGTCTGTAGGAGTCTAGGAATTTATCCATTTCCTCGAGGTTTTGATGTTCCGTGGCATAAAGTTTCTCAAAGTACTCCCTGAGGATCCTCTGAATTTCTGTGGTTTCTGTTGTAATGACCCCCTTTTCATTTCTGATTCGGTTTATTAGGGTTTTCTCTCTCCCTTTCTTTGTGAGTTTTGCTAGAGGCTTATCGATCTTGTTAATTTTCTCAAAGAACCAGCTCTTGGTTTCATTGATCTTTCGGATTGTTTTTTGGGTTTCCATCTTGTTAATCTCTGCTCTCAGTTTTATTATTTCCTTTCTCCTGTTCGGGTCGTGCTCCTTTTTTTGGTCCTTCTCCAAGCTCTTAAGCTGTGAGGTTAGGTTACTTATGTGTGCTCGCTCCTCCTTCCTGAGGAATGCTTGTAGAGCTATAAACTTTCCTCTTAACACAGCCTTTGCTGTGTCCCATAAGTTTTGGTAACTCGTGTTCTCATTTTCATTCATTTCTAGGAATCTTTTGATTTCCTCTTTGATTTCCTGTCTAATCCACTCGTTGTTCAATAGTGCACTGTTTAATTTCCAGGTGTTTGATTTAGTTTTCTGTTTTTGTGTGTGATTTACTTCTAATTTCAGCGCATTATGGTCTGAGAAGATTGTTGATACAATCTCTACCTTCTTAATTTTATGGAGGCATGTTTTGTGGCTCAGCATGTGGTCTATCTTGGAGAATGTTCCATGTACGCTTGAGAAGAATGTGTATTCAGCTTTTTGTGGATGAAGTGTCCTGTATATATCTACTAAGTCCCTTTCTTCCATTGTTTCCCTCAAATGAAGTATGTCCTTGCTAAGCTTGAGTCTGGTTGATCTATCAAGAGGTGACAAAGCAGTGTTGAAGTCTCCCACTAGTATTGTGTTGCTATTGATGTCTTTTTCCAAATCTATGAGTAGTTGTTTTAAGTACTTTGCTGGTCTCTCATTAGGTGCATATACATTTATTATTGTAAGTTCTTCCTGTTGTACAGATCCTCTGATCAATAAGTAATGGCCTTCACTGTCTCTTATGACCTTCCTCACTCTGAAATCAATGTGGTCTGATATAAGGATGGCTACCCCAGCTTTTTTATGGGAGCTGTTTGCCTGTAGGATTGTTTTCCAGCCTTTGACTCTGAGTCTGTGTTTGCTTTGACTATTGAGATGCGTTTCTTGCAGGCAGCAGAATGTTGGGTTCAATTTTCTAATCCATCCTGCCACTCTATGTCTTTTAATTGGTGCGTTTAGCCCATTGACATTGAGAGAGATTATTGTTATGGGATTTTGTCCCATTGTTCTGTTAAAATTGGGTGTATTTGAGGGGCCTTTCTTGCCTTAAAGTAGCCCATTTAGTTGTTCTTGTAACCATGGTTTTGAGTCTATGAAGTTCCTGAGCTGTTGTTTGTCTGTGAAACTGTGTGTTGTTCCTTCTATTATGAATGAGAGTCTTGCTGGGAAAAGTATTTTGGGGGAGGCATTTATTTCATTGAGTTTTTTTACTATGTCCCACCACTGTTTTCGGGCCATGAGGGTTTCATCAGAAAAATCAGCTGTGAATTTTAAGGATGCTCCTTTGTAAGAGATTTCTTTCTTCGATCTTGCTGCTTTCAGAATTTTGTCTCTGTCTAAGGTTTTGGTCATTTTGATCTGAATGTGTCTTGGGGTATTTTTATTCGGATTTCTTCTAGCTGGTACCCTTCGGGCCTCCTGAATGTGGTCACAAGTTTTCTTCAGCTCTGGAAATGTTGTAGCAATGATGTCTTTGACAGTTTCTTCTTCATCGAGGTTTTCTTCCTGTCCCTCTGGGACTCCAATAATTCTTATGTTACCCCTCTTGGCTTCATCACGATCTTCTCTTGCCATCTGTTCCCGAATTGTGAGTCTCTTTTCCATTTTCTGCTCTTTTCGGGAGAGTCTCTGAACTTCATCCTCGAGCTCACTGATTCTGTTCTCAGCCGCTGTTACTCTGCTGCTGAGGCCTTCCACTGAGCTTTTCAATTCGCCTACGAGATTTTTCAGGTCTGACATTTCTGATTGCATTTTCCTCATTTCTGCCTTCAGATCCTCTTGTCTTCTATTCGCATTGGTTTCCATTGTTTCTTTTAATTCCCTAAGCATCCTAAGTAGCTCCCTTCTGAATTCCTTGTCAGAGAGGTTGTCTAACACTACAGTACTGTTGGTGTCATCTGGGCTAGACTCTTCAATATGAATGTTTGGTGGGCTTTTGCGTTGCTTTACCATTGTGAGAGGTGTGGTTTAGTCCTTCACGTTCAGTGTTACTATTCTGCTTGATATCCAGTGTGAGTTAAGATAGGCTTATGAGTTATTGGCAACTGTATTTCTAGTGGCTGAGCTAAAATAGAGAAGTTTCCATCTAAGAAGTTAGCTTATGGTTCCTATGGCATATGCAGTGGGAAAATATTTCGCGGCCGCGTTAGCGGCCACGGCTCCGGAAAGAGTCCCTGGCACTGGGCGAGGAGTTGGGAATGTCTCCTGTTTGGAATTGGAGCCGTTCAGCTTTGTTGCCCAGAGCTGGGCCTCTGTGCCCGTCCCACGCGGATCAGGGGTTGAAAACCGGCTGTCTCGGGGCTGTTTCTAGCTGCGCGTGCCCAGAGAGGAACCCAGGCCCTTGGGGGCGGGCTGTACCTGTTGGGATTGGAGCCGTTCAGCTTTGTTGCCCAGAGCTGGGCCTCTGTGCCCGTCCCACGCGGATCAGGGGTTGAAAACCGGCTGTCTCGGGGCTGTTTCTAGCTGCGCGTGCCCAGAGAGGAACCCAGGCCCTTGGGGGCGGGCTGTACCTGTTGGAATTGGAGCCGTTCAGCTTTGTTGCCCAGAGCTGGGCCTCTGTGCCCGTCCCACGCGGATCAGGGGTTGAACACCGGCTGTCTCGGGGCTGTTTCTAGCTGCGCGTGCCCAGAGAGGAACCCAGGCCCTTGGGGGCGGGCTGTACCTGTTGGAATTGGAGCCGTTCAGCTTTGTTGCCCAGAGCTGGGCCTCTGTGCCCGTCCCACCCAGTTCTTTTTAACTGTAAGTGTTCACTGTAGAAAGTGACTACTTTGAATTTGATGAAAGTGTTTTGAAATACCTACTTTTTAAATGGATTGATCCTGGTGTCAATCAAGTTTGCCCCCAAATATAAAGACATTAATTACCAGAAGGGAAGTGGAAAGGAAAGTGGGTAAATTAGATAAAATGAGTCAACTGTGATGACTGGGAATAGGAACTGAGGATGAACATAATTTTGTATATATTAATGTTATCCTATAAGGCTTCTATAATTTTCTGTAACTGAAAAATACATATTGGAAAATAATACCACTAAATTAAAAAAAAACTATACTTGCTTTCCCTAAAAAGCAATTTATTAAAATAAACTACTATCTGCATTGCTTAGTACAGGAATAAAAAATAATATAAAATAAACTCAGCCCTCAAACATCTTATATTGTATCTGAGATGCCTTTCACCAACATTTTTGTAGCCTTGGGTATGAATTGTCTTATATTAAACTTGACTTTTCATGTTACAAGAAATCCTTTTTTAATGAAAAAACATCCCAAAATATTTTCCCGTTCATTTTTATGCCATCAGTTCACATTGCTCTCTATCAGAAACTAACAGTTAGTAGTTCCATGCAGCTAGCATAATACTAAATCAGAAGAAAAACTTGACAAATTACCTTAGTAGCCACTTTTTATAAATGATAATATTTAGTCTTAACAAATGACATTCTCTATACAAGATTCTAAAACTATCATTGCTCTATAATAATAAAGGTAAAGTGCATTTTATTAATCTTAAAGTCAAAATATTTAATCACGACTACTATTCATTTAAAGTAGATTTGTTAAATGAAATCTTTTGTAAAATTGGTAGAGCAAAATACAACAAAGGATTTGAAAAACAAAAAAATACTACTTTTACAATCATTACATTTATTCATAACCAATTTTCTAACTACTTAATCTAATTGAATTCTTGAGAGCAATCTTATGTGGCAGCAAGTATCACCTGCCTTTGTTTGCAAGGGAGACAATTTGAATAAGAAATTATAGAGGCTTACTCAGTATTCATACACTGGCTAAGTATCAAAGCTAAATATTCAGCCTCTATTTTTAAATCTATTTCTCCTGCTTCTACATTGGCCACAGCAAGTTTTTTAACAAATCTTGGTAAAGATATACATATAGCTTGTCTTATTATAACAATGAACATCAACAAACATGACAAAAGAATAACAAATAAAAAGGAAAAAAGTATGATAGTGATATTTCACCCAACATCATAAAGAAATAGTGGAAAAAGGAAGTTCTAGAACAAGTGAGTTAATTCACTTGAAACTTATTTCCGCAACCCAGAGCAAATAAGCCATGTGAATTGACAACTTCCCATAAAAAAAGTTCTCCTAAAGACATTCTATAATCTCACTTATTGAGGTTGCTAGTTAGAACAAAACACTGCTAACATTTGTTAAAGGAGTTGCTTACGCTTTTCTAAATAACTGAGTTTGCTTGATGTTGAAGAAAACAAATACAGGAATCTTACTTAAAAGCAGGAAATAAGATATTTTTAGTATAGTTGGAAAATAAAATCATGGTTTGTTTTGAGCAGAACAATAACTTGACATAGCCAACAAAACAAACTGATGTCCCCTCCTAACCAGTTTTTTGAAAACTTTATCTTCTACTATGTCTTACTCAGGAACTGTGATCTTCTCAATGCCAAAAATATTGCCATTTTTTATAGATGTATAATTTTGAGGGCACCCCCTCTCTCTTGCAATTCATGTTATACAAAGCTCAGTCGTTTTTTAAAAACAATATACAATTCAACAATTTTGTGTCTAAGAAGACTTCTCTGATTATTCCAGACAATGGGATAATCCATTATTTGTCCCCACCACAGTTTCTGCTTACACTCATATACCCAATTTGTACTTAGTTTTGTTTGGGGGAGGAGTGGTCAAAGGCAGTAACCCTCTTTGATTACTTCCAACTCAATGATTTCAAGCTTCTCACAGCAGTGCTCAGGGAAGCAGGCAGTCCTAGGGACTAAACCCTTTGCTCTGACATGCAAAGCATGCTCCAACCTTTTTGAGTTATCTCCCCAGTAATCTGTCCTGCATGTTTATCCTATCATGGATGCATCTAACAAGTTTTCTGGTCACAATTTGCTTCACAGTCAGTGACGCTTGAGTAGAAGACAATTTTCTCATTCAGTGTCTAAGCTCCAAACATCAGCCTGCTCCCTTGCAGTGTTTGTCTTTATCCATGAGTAAAGTCATTCAGTTTTTGTCTTTTATCCTTTGCCATTTCTTTTTTTTTTTCCGCTTACAATGACACCCCTCCTGATTTTGAAACAGGATGCTGAATATCCCTTCTTTGTACTTTACTCTGTGTGAACCTTAATTGAGACTTAACACACTGAGAACTAAGGAGTCTCTTTGAAATTAAGTGTAACAATACTGTTCAGACTTAATAAATGGATTTCATGGGGACACATGTAGAGGTCAAATTTTTTCAACTCAGGAATCTAGGTTCTGGGAAATAATCCAACTGAAACAAGAAAGCATTGCACTATTTAAGTACATACATAGCAATGCAGTCTCATGGAGGAAAGAAAACTGATTCTATTTGCAACTACTGCTAGAGCTTGTTATAGCTTAAAAACATCCATCCTAGATTCTGTAGGTAAAGTACCTCTACTGCAGGATAGAGAGCTAGATGTTTAAAAACACAAACATTCAATGAAAAAGTACCCCCTAAACCTTCTGTTCACCCTCTGTCAAATGGGAAAGCTTCACATAATCTACAAATCAGGATAATAATGAGGTTAAAATGGTTAATGATCCCCAAAGGAGAGCTGCTAAGAAAGTTGAGATGATATTTGATTAATATACTTTTAAAAAATAACTTGCTTTTAAAATTTCAGTCCAAGAACTATTTTAAGACTAAAATAAGAAATATAGAATACAAATTACAAGGCAACATTATGATTATTTTGATGGTTTACAATTTAGTCTGCATACTAAAATACATTAGGTACTTTGGCGATTTTGTTTTTAGTATCTTAACCCTAATGTCAGATCTTTGTGGATGACAGCTGTAACAATCAGATTTAAGTATGCTAAATGTATCCATTTGAAATTTTAATAGGGTAAGTAATTATTATAAAATATGTTGATTTCTCATTGTAAGAGAAAATTACAATGCAACACACATCAAGCTTTTAGCTGAGCAAAAAATAGCTTTTATAGTGTCAGTTTATGGCATATTGTCTGGGTAACCAATTAGATTTTTATTGAGGACACATATGGTGAAACAACTGAAAAGTTTATGTAGAATGTTTAAATTGTTTATACATTCCCATGGTTTGTCTCTGTCACTGTCCTCCAATTGTTCATTGATTTGCTCTAGCGGGCCCAGTAACATTGTGAAACTTGTTGATACTGTGTTTGGCATATCAAGTATGTCACAGGTAGCTTGCCAGGCTTTGCCGTATACGCGAGGTACTCTTGGTAGCTTGCTAGGCTTTCCAAGATGGGGAGAGGAATCAAACTCGTGTTGGCCGTGTCCATGTTGGCCACGTGCAAGGCAAACACCCTACCTGCTGTGCTGTCACTCCATGTCATGGTTTGTAATATATTTAAATATTTAAATACCAGTACAATCATTTCTCATTTAACTTTATTGATACTCTGAGTTCCAAATGGAACCATTTTAACATTGAAGTGAAAAACAAAATTATTACACTGACTATACAGTCCAAAATGTGTGTCATTACTTTTATTTAACATTTATTATTCTTTCACATTCTGTTGCGACAAAACTGTTCATTGAAGCCCTAGCCAAACAGGGTGTTCAAACTCAATACGTCAGGATCCTTCATTCGTTGTATTACTGATTCACTACCAGGATCTCACCATTCTACAAGGAAGTGATCATCTGTGTCAAGAGACGGGTTTAGCATGGTGATACCATTTCACCAAAACTCTTCGGTGCCACCCTCAAGAACGTCCTGCGGCACAAATGCTGGCCGACTTTGACCAAGAGTGTGGAAATGGCAGACTGAAGCTGAATCTCATGAAGACAATGTTTATGAGAAATGGTCTCGTTCCTGATGTTCCATTTGCTCTCAATGGCACAAATATCTCCAAATGCAGCAGTTATGTGTACCTAGGTAGACCTGGCACCTGAGTTGCACAGGAGAAAGAGAGTGGCTTGAAACGCCTTTAAGAGCGGCAAAGAAATAGATAAGAGGAAGAAGAACCTCTGGCTCCCGGCACATCTCTAAGATTCCATTGTTGTTCCTGCATTAACATAAGCCTCAGAGACCTGGATCCCTATGAAAACAGGATGAGAATGCTATTTGGGTCTCCCAAAGATGAATTGAAAGAGCTATGGTTGGTGTATCACACTTTACTCAAATGAGAGAATGAATCCAGAATTCGGACCTCTGTCAACAGTCAAGAATCAGGGACACTGTCTCATTTTCCAATGTGTCAAAAATCAGATGGGCTGGACATATAATGAGACTTGGAGATGACCGTGGGACTAGAGCCATTACCGACTGGATTCCACAGGACATAAAATGATCACAGGACTGCCCACCTATGAGATTGTCAGACTTCTTCATCAAGAGCCTAAATGATCGGTTGAGGCTCTTCTTGTTCCTAGAATGAGCAGATGCCATCGGGCTACACTAGCACGTGACAAGGATAAATGGCAGTATTACTGGAGCCCGCTCAAGCAAATTGATGAGTCAAGTGATCAATTGATTCTTCCACATGTTGAAAGAATGTTGAAATACAAAACACTTTGAAATCTCAGATGTCACATGTATATGAAAAGGCCCATCAGGTTAAAACCAACAAATTTAAAGCTTATTATAAGTCACAGGAAGATATAAATCTTCTGATCATATTTCAAGGTGTTTTAGCATGTAACAACAAAAAAAATATCTTTAAAGTCCAGACTTTAAAAATGGTTTCTTAGACCCACAGTGAGAACTTGGAAAACTGACTAGTGTTGGACAAATAGACCAGTCTGAGTATTCTTGTAGCTGGTTCACTGTCAAAGTGTTAATGCATTTATAGGTAGGAACTCTTGCGCTCACATACTTTCTATAATCCTCAGCACTGATTCTGTCTTCCAACCAACTCCAAGCTACAGTCCAGTTCAAAGTGCTTTTTTACCTCTGCAATCAAATATATTTGTTGTCTATATCTGAAGTTTAAGACACTGCAGTGTATAAAGTGATGTGTGTGATAAGATATTGTAGGACTTTAACTAGGAATACCCAATTAATGGGTGGCTAATTGGATCTTGATATCTGAAGACACTTAACCAGAAACTTAGAGATGAATTAGTAAGTAAATATAATGCAGATGGCTCAAAAATGACACCATAAACATAAAATTGTTTTATTTGTGGCAACTAAATCATATATGCAAGTATAGCTCTTTAGTAGCATTACATGAACCACATTATGAACACTCAGACATACATACTTTCCCTCCCCCTCTCTTTTTTTGTCTTTTATCAAGAGTCATGAGATCTGAATAGAAAACTGATAGATCACTTGATCAATTGACATCCTGTTACTCATCGATTTGCTCGAGCAGGCACCATAACATCTCCATTTGTCCCTGTCACGTGCTAGTGTAGCCCAGTGGTGTCTGATCGCTTCAGGAACATGAATAGCCTCAAACTGATCAGTCAGGGTCTTGACAAAGAAGTCTGACCATCTTGTACGTGGGCGGCCATGTGATCTTTTGATGTCCTGTGGAATCCAGTCGGTAATGGCTCTAGTCCAGTGGTCGTCACCAAATTGCATTATGCATCCAGCGCATCTGATTTTTGACACCTTGGCAAATGAGAGAGCGTCCCTGGTTCTTGATCATCGACAGAGGTCAGAACTCCGGATTCCTTCTCTCACTTGAGTGAAGCATGAAACTCCATATCAAGCTTTCTATTCCTCTTTGGGAGACCCAAATCGTGTTCTCATCCTGTTTTCGTAGGGCCCAGGTCTCTGAGGCATATGTTAATGCAGGAATAACAGTGGAATAGAAGAGATGTGCTGGGATCTGGAGGTTCTGCATCCCCTTAGATGTGTCTTTGATGCTCTTAAAGGCGTTCCAAAACACTCTCTTCCTCCTGTGCAACTCACGTACTGGGTCATTCGCCATATTGACTTCTCGACCTAGGTACACATAACTGTTGCATTCGGAGATGTTCGTTCTGTTGAGAGCGAATGGAGCGTCAGGAACGAGGCTGTTTCTCATAAACATTCTCTTTATGAGATGCAGCTGTAGTCCAAACTTTCCACACTCGTGGTCAAAGTAGCCCAGCATTTGTTCCACTTGGCTGATGATTGGTGCTATCAGAACAAAGTTGTCAGCAAAGCAGAGGTGTTATAGTTGCTGATCGTCCATCCTAACTTCCATTCCTTCCCATTTTAGTGGTAGTATGACTTTCTCAAGGGTGGCACTGAAGAGTTTTGGTGAAACAGTATCACCCTGCTGAACCCATCTCTTGACATGGATGATCACTTCCTTGTAGAATGGTGAGATCCTGGTAGTGAATCCGTTATACAGCTCATAGAGGAACCTGATGTATTGAGTTTGAATGCCCTGTTTGGCTTGTGCATCAATGACCGCTTCCGTCTCAACAGAATCAAAGGCCTTCTTTAAATCAATGAACGTTAGACAGAGCTTGAACTTCTGAGAACTTCTTCTCAGATCTTGAACTTCTGAGAAACCTCAATGAGCTTGGTTATCATGTTCTATCATGCTGAATCCTTTTTAGAACCAGGCTTGCTCGCATGAATGGCCTTCATCTAGTGTTCTACTAATCCTATTTAGTATGACTTGAGTGAACAGCTTGTAGACAAAAAACAACAGGCAGATCAGGAGATAGTTTTCAATGTCATGGATGTGTCCCTTCTTGTACAGTAGTACAGTCCTGCTGGTTTTCCATTCGGACGGAACATTGCATTCAGACAGGTAGCATGTGAAGAGTGGAGCCAGAGAGCAGAAACAGATAAGTGGAATTGTGTGACCTTAGACTCCAGGCTGAATGGGACAGAGGAACAGAAATTTTCTACCTGCTCCCACAAATCTCCGGCAAACCAGTTATTAAACCTAGAAGCCCTATCCTACCCTGCCCTGCCTGCTTCCACTAATCTCTGGTGATGGAGGGATTACACCCAGACGATCCACCCTACAGGAACCTGATAAATACCTCATCAACAGACCTCCACCACTTCCACTACCTCAACTACCTAGCCGACACCAAGTTCCAAAGCTGCTGTTCGGACACGTGGCTCGAGACTCACAAACGTGTGAAGCCACATGTGAAGTGTCTTATGATGTGTCTTCACCCATCTGAATACCCATCTTCCAAGATTACCGCACCATATCTCACGGGGTTCAAATATTGATTGAACCATGTGAACAACTGCAAGAGCAATTAGAGGCCATCCTAAAAGCCTCTATGCATCTCAGAGAGACTGGCAGGCTGCCGGGAATATCCCGCCCTCATGGCAGAGCCTGACAAACTATCCATGGTGTATTCAATATGTCAAAATCAGAAAATGCAATGGGTCTCATTCCACTGACCCTGAAAAAGCCAACTTCTTAATGACAGCATTAAGAAGGATGAGGAAGGGGAGGCCAATAAAATCTCAAGGCGAAAGTAGGCTGCCAAAATGAAGAACAAAAATGACTGTCTGTACTTTCAATGCACGTACACTGGCATCAGATGTATCCATCGAGAACCTGATGGTACTATCGCAAAAGATCATGGGTCTGACCGAGAAGAGAAAGCATCAATCACATCATGCCGTTTTGGACACTGGAGAAGAACTGTTCCTCGGAACATGTGACAAATGAGACAGCAGTGGTGTCAGTGTCCTTGTCAATACAAACTTGCCCATCAGCATTGATTCATTTGAATACCTAACAACCCAAATGAGACAATCACACTTGAATAAATGTGGCTCACTGTTGGCAGTATCTATTTTTGTTGTCTACGCACCAACATCCAATTATGATGAAGAAGAAATTGAGAAGTTCTACATGGAGCTTGAGAAGTTCTATAAAGATGACCACACCTCCTACAGATCAATGTCAGTGATTTTAATGCCAGGATAGGATTGAGAAGATCATCCAAAGAACTCCACATCGGGGCCCATGGCCTAGAATGGAACAAACAGCGTGAGAGACTATCTGAGCTCATCATGTCGAGCAAGACCACCCACGGTAATTCACAGTTCCAGAAGGTCAAATCTAAACGTTGGGCATGGGAATCTCATGGTGGATGGTTCTACAACAAAATTGAACACAGCACATTCAGTTGATGATTTTGCCTGACCAATGCCACTGTTGACCCAAAATTCCAAACGGGATCAAACCGCTGTCTCCTTCATGCGAAATTCTACTTCACAGAGCAGGGAGTAAGGGCTGCAAAGTTTAAGAAGATAACTCCAAGAAATGACCACCAACTGAGAGCACTTTGGCACTATTGTGGCAATATGGGAAGATGCTGTCATTGACAACACTGACAAAGAATATGAACGACTAGTTCAGCACCTCCATGATTGTGTGTGGAATGCTGAGAAATAGCCACAAAAAAAAATGCCTTTCTTTGAAAACTCTTGAGCCCATTTGCCTATGTGGCTTGGCGCCAGCCTCAGGCAACCACAAACATCTGAGCTCGCAGAGCAGTGCAGAGAAGTGATCAAGGAAGAATTTAAAGAGAGAAGAGCAGCATTGCTGGGAGATGTGGCAGAAGCTGGGAAAAGCATTCACAACGCTCGCCTGTCCTTCGTCAACTACAAGACCAAGATGACTGCCCTTCCATATCCTGTTGGATCTATCACATCTTCAGAAGGGCAATGGAGAAGATTATACATAACTTCTACTCGGATCTCTTCGATAGCCACATCCACCTGCCCACTTACCAAATTCCACAGGATGGATATGTCATTCCCAGCATTCTCCCTTTTGAAATCGACAAGCCATTTTGTCTATAAAGAAGAATATAGCACATGGCCCAGAGAAGGCCAGACCCAAACACCTGAAGAACCTGCTGTCAGTTCTCATCAATACATTGATAGATCATATTATTAATTTATCATATCAACTCTGTAGAGCAAGCTACATATACTTGTAAGAATGTCTAAGAGAGAATCGGTAGTAATATTATGAATTATGATACAGTATTATTCTACACATGCATGCTAATACATATTCCCATGTTCATTGAATCTATCCTTATAGTCATTGTTCATATAATATATTTCATGGTTATTTGTTTCTGAACTAATTATATACATCCTATGTTTTTCTTTAGCAGAAAATCCTAACATTTACTAAAATAACTGAAACATGGTTGAGCGCAGAAATTTTCATATGTCAACTACTTGAGTTCTATTACCATGTTGTATCAATGAAATATTTCTGTAAAAAAAAACGGTTCAGTCACTTCATACATTTTAACTCTCAAGACATTTATTTCATATATTTAAAGTAAAAAAAGGTCTATTTCATAGGTAAGCAATATAACATTATTTGCAAGATTTCTGAGATTTTAATTAGAAAATTGAAAAGAACACAAAATTCCATTGGAACATTGTAGCTTTGTTTTAAAAAAGTACATTTGTTGGGGCTGGAGCAATAGCACAGCGGGTAGTGCATTTGCCTTGCACGTGGCCAACTCGGGTTCAATTCCCAGCATCCCATATGGTCCCCTGAGCACTGCCAGGAGTGATTCCTGAGTGCAGAACCAGGAGTAACCCCTGTGCATCTATGGGTGTGACCCAAAAAGCAAAAAAAAGTACATTTGTTGGGATCAGTACATTGTTACATGAATTTTATTTTTTTATTTACTTTTTTATGGTTATTCATAATTGTTTTTCAGTGGTACAGTGTTCTATTACATGCATTTTAAACGAACCATATAGTTATTAAAATTGGTATATTTAAAATATATAAATGATACATTTATATATAAGCAATTGATAACATTTCTAATCAATATTTTTAGAAATCATAGTCATGAAACTTTTATTTATTTATTTTTATTCATTTTTTTGCTTTTAGGGTCATACCCAGCGATGCACAGAAGTTACTACTGGCTTTGTACTCAGGAATTACTCCTGGCAGTGCTCAGGGGACCATATGGGCTGCTGGGAATCAAACCTGGGTCAGCCACGTCCAAGGCAAACACAGTACCCACTGTGCTATCACTCCAGCCCCTGGTCATGAAACTTTTAAATTAACTTATATCTCATTGATTTTTGCAGAACATTTTATGTACATATTAAAGTACCACCATGAATTCAAAGTACATGAATTTTCATTATGTCTGTTTGTTTCCTATTTAATATCTACTATTTTTTTCGTATTATGAAAGTTCCTATTGAGTGTAAGGAAATACTTAGTTAAGCAGAACTATTTTGTTCATTCTTTTGCACTTTAATCATTTTGTGAAATAAAATTGTTAATAATGAATTTTCTGCTGGAAATATCTGGGGCACATTACTTTCCTGATATAGGCATTACTTATTCTCTTTCCTCTTTATCATTTTATTTTTTCAAATATGAATTCAAAGTATATCACTAACAAAGCACTATCTTGCACCCATAAGGTGTCTATGTAATTTAAAGTCATCTGCAAGAGATTTTGAAGTAGAGAAGAGGAAGTATCTGGAGAATCTCTGATAGTCCAGAGTCCTCACAGCATCTCTGGGCTGCTTACCTTTGGTTGTTTTCTAATATGAGGAGTTACTGGGATACGGAAACAGGTGTTAAATTTCTGTTGCAGTTAAGTGCAGTTTAACCTTTTTTAAACTGAGATCACTGTTTTCACTCTACAATTAAAAATTGGCAATAGTCTATCATTCACTAGAAAAAATTATAATATAACAAAATTTTGCATGATTTTTTAATGAGAAAATATAAGTCCCAATTAGAATTCACATATATTTCAAAGGAAAAGAAAAAGGAGATCGAACTATGTCTTATGATAACCTATAAGTAATTTTCCCCAATCCCAGGTGCTCAATATTTAGTCAAAGATGGTTACTTCTAGTATGAATTTTTAATTTTCTTATTTATTTTGTCTGGAAATCTCAAATTTAAATTAGTTGATGCAACAAAATTAAAAAAATATAAAACTATAGCTAATATTTTTACATAAAGCAGCACTGTAGCACTGTCATCCTGTTGTTCACTGATTTGCTCGAGCAGGCAACACTGTTAGACTTGCTCGAGCAGTAATGTCTTCATTGTGAGACTTGTTGTTACTGGTTTTGGCATATTGAATACTCCATGGGGAACTTGCCAGGCTCTGCCGTGTGGGCGGGATACTCTTGGTTGCTTGCCAGGCTCTCCGAGAGGAATGGAGGAATTGAACCTGGGTCCGCCGCATGCTATTCAAAAACCCTACCTACTGTGCTATCACTCCAGCCCACATAAAGTAGGAACATAAAATTTTAATATATTATGATTTTACTCTTAAATAATTAGATAAATATTTAACACAGCTTTAAGTTATTTTTTGAAATAAAACAACTGTACTGGAGAAATAAATGGAGGTGGGAAAAGGTAGATTTAGATATGTGCTCAAAAAGGAAGATTGGCTTCTTTCGAAAGGAAAAAACCCAAAGGAGCTTTTTGGAGAAATTTAAGTGTAAATAAATTCTCTACACAAGTAGGAATAAATGTTGTTATTTTTGTTTATTTGTTTGTTTGTTTCTGGGGCAGAGGAGTGGAAAGGGAGAGGAAGGAAAGGAGAAGAATTGAACTTCTGATGGTCCATTCTTAAGCTCCAATTTCAGCTTTTGTCCTTGCATCTCTCCTCTCTCTCCTCTACATAATCCTTCCTTCCTTGGAGCTCTGCATCTCACCAGTTTTCATCGATAGGTTTTAGTATCAAAAGACTCCATGACTTAGGGTTGGTTTAGGTTTAAGACACTCTTTTCTCGGCATACATTACTAGGGACTCCCTATCTTCCTGTATGCAATACTACTTCCGTTAGGGATTTATACCCCTTAAATTTTTAAGGTCTACCTAGATAAAGGTCCATCTTTTGTAACTTCTTCGTGCTGACAAAAAATATTGACTCTGCTGTTATTTATAGTCTAAGTTTTTAATTTCTGTTTTTATTTTGTCTCAGAAACCCACATTTAAATAATGTACATAAAATTGAAGAAATATCAAATTATCCCTAATATGGCACAGCGGTAGGGCATTTGCCTTACAAGCGGCCAACATGGCCGACCCGAGTTCGATTCCTCCGCCCCTCTCGGAGAGCCCGGCAAGCTACCGAGAGTATTCGATATGCCAAACACAGTAACAACAAAGTCTCCAATGGAGACGTTACTGGGCCCGCTCGAGCAAATCGACGATCAACGGGAGGGCCTTTTCCTTACCTTATTTCTACATAAAGTAGAATACATTAAATTTTGTCTATGTAAGGGTGTGAAATCTCAGGATAACTTTGCATCGATTTGATTAGGTAATGATTTCTTGAGTCTTAGAATGGTCAGTCTGAAAGTTTGAGAGATCATAAATAGAATAGGAGGTCTCTTTCTTCATCTGTTCTTGAGAGGGCAGAGCATTTTAACAAGGACTATGATTAAGGCAGGAAACTTTGGTAGCCATGAAAAGACAATAAAAGTTTGCCTACTGACAAATCTGTTGCAAAAAGAAATTGTTAGTTTCCACTTTTACAGATTGCCTCTAAAATCATATTCAAAGTTAACAGACATCCCTAACTTCGGATTGTTAGGTTTCCTTAAAAAGGAGTATCACATTGTCGGTGGGTTAACAGTAATAATTTGATCCTCTCCTCTGTATCTGATCACTAGAAGACATACAGAAAGCTTGTTTTTTTTTATTATTTTTTATTTTTTTTGCTTTTTGCGTCACTCCTGGCAATGCACAAGGGTTACTCCTGGCTCTGCTCTCAGGAATTACCCCTGGCAGTGCTCAGGGGACCATATGGGATGGGAATCGAACCTGGGTCGACCACGTGCAAGGCAAACGACCTATCCGCTAAGCTATTGCTCCAGCCCCAAGAAAGCTTGTTTTAATTGGGAAAGATGAATCCAACTAGAAATTCAATTAGCAGTGGATTTTTTAAGATAACTTGGTAAGATCCCTTCCATTTAGGCAGTAGTTGACAGTGTTACCAGGGTTTTAGTAAAATCCATCTACCTTGCTAGTATTTCTTGGAGTTAATTTTCCATTTTGTTGATACAAAGTGAGATTTCCATATTCTTAAATCACCTGTTTCCCCTATCCTAAAATGATAGTATACTTAATGTTGAGCTCATAGTCCAATAAAAAGTTTGCTTTAAAATCAGCCTACCACACTCAAAAGGCTTAAGTTGAAATTTTGCCCTAGCAAAGGTGTGTGTGTGTGTGTGTGTGTGTGTGTGTGATAAAACTAAGAAAAGTTTGTTTTGTATTTGGCCATGCCTGGTCATGCTGAGGGCTTACTTCTGTCTCTGCACTCAGGGATCATTCAAGGGGCTTCAGGAACCACTTGGGGTGCTGTAATCCATCTGCAAGGCAATTACCCTGCTTGTTTCAGTATCTCTCAGCAACTCCCCACAAAAAAACCTATTTCCTTTCGACTTACTAAATATGATTAATAAATTGAAGACTGAGATTTAAAATAGACCTCTTTATTCTAAATTGACTTCAATCTGAGTTTAGCCTGTTCTTTTCTTTCCTTTTGCTTCTGTGACAATTTGGGAAGAGCAGGTCAGATGAGCTAATGTTAACTAAAATAAAGTAGCCTCAACTATGAAGACTGCAGCTAGCTTTAATTTAGCATCTTGCATCGATGATTTTCAATTTAACACCATTACATAAAATGATCTTAATTGATATATTTTGTGGTGGATGTTGTTTTGTTTGGGGGTCATGTCTACAGGTTCTAAGTATATTCCTGGCTGTGTGCTCAGGAAGGCACTCTGGGGACTCTTTTAGATACCAGAGATTTTATGCTATCAGTTACCTCTTGCCATCATTCCATTTTAATGGTCAAAGACAAGGTGATCTTATCTGATTGTTATATTTGAACTTCAAAAGTAAAAATTGCTCATCAGTGTAACCGACATTAATTTTGTTTGCTTTTTTGGTCTACATAGTAACGCACCCACAAAACATTGTCTGAAAATATATTGACAATAAACCAATTAAAATCAGTAGCATTTTTGAGTTTTGAATAACCTCTGTACTAGCTAACTAGATTCATATTTATTTCTGAATATGTTATATTAGATTGACGCTGATTATGCTCTTGCAAACATGTCTATCACTCTGAATTTCTGAAAACTTCCTTGTGATAATTATCTTCTTTAATGATTTTATACTAATTGCTTTTCATTGTATTTAAAGAAAAATATATAGATATCCATAAAGATATAATTAATTTCCATACACCACTAATTCTGTCTTTCCTTCCTTTTTACCTTCCTCAACATAAGTGGCATTTCCTTCTATGGCTCCAAGGATCAGTCTATTTTAATGGTGTGGTATATATATTTAATAAATATATGTATATAATATATATTTTATACTTTTATTCTTTTCTTTTAATTTCTCTCTAAAAATAGTCTTCTAAATGGCTTTTTTTCCCTTTTAACTCTTTTAATGAAATCTCTAGTCACAATGTTAGGTAACCAATTTTGACTCATTCTGAAAAGAAAAATGATTCGGTTGTGATTATTGCACTGAAACACTATAAAGGTTCTAGGTTACTAATGAAAGAGTATTATCACTGTCACACCTTCAATAGTATAAAGGCCAATTAAGATCTGCTGCATTCTTTTCTTTTGACACTCGGTAGAATAGTTAATGACTCCTCTTTGCACTCAATTTTTTTCATGGTTGATATAATACTGTATTTTACTTCCCTTCTTAGTTTCACATTTGCATCATAGGTAGTTAAGAAAAAATGTTCTAGTTCTTGGCAAGTCATTATCTGCCCCACAACCAAACAAATCTTTGACCACTATATATATATATATATATATATATATAATCAGTCTTGCTAATTCTTGATTCAATTCTCATAGTACCATTCACAACATTTCCTACAGAACTTATCAACTATTTTAAAATTATAGCTGAAATAATGCAAAATGTGTCCAATAAGCATAATCAAGCTAGTATAAATGATCTAAAACTGAGAAATATTTTCTGTCACCATTAATGGCAATTCACCTTGTAATGGTATTAGCTTTGCACAATGACTTGCATTTTCAAAATGTTATATATGTCTGCAAATCTTTTATGTAGCATGCACTTTCTTCTTTCCTCTTCCACTGCCCTTCTTCTGAATTACCAATCAATTATCAGATTTCCTTCAATGATCAGCTAAAAAAATAGTTTCCAAGAAAACGTCTTCTCAGTAGTTTACCCTCCATGTCAGATCTTCAGTGATGCTGTCCTCTGCTATTCAAATACCGTTGTGTTAATAACACCATTATTAAAAGTTAACATTTGGATCTAATTCATACAAACATAAAATATTTTCTTCTTATGACAATCTTGGAATATAGACTTGTTTAATTATTATACTACAAATAAAGAAGGAACAGAAAAGTCTAAGCAACTAGCTAAAGCTTTTGTATCTACAAAAGCTACATAGTAGATGCAGAAAACAACATGTATGGATTTTATTTCATTATGTTATACTTTAGTGAAAAATCAGCACTGAACTGAAAGAATTATTCATAACAGGTACCTTATTTGAGTTTGTTGAATATTCAATGAGATATAGAAAGTATAAAAGCAGGCATGGGAGTATACAAATAATTCAGTTAAGTATTTATTGAAGTTGTTTCATCATGTCTGCTTAATTACTCTTCACAAGAGAGACATCAAGCATTAAAGTTTAAAAGCTTATGTCTAATCTTGCATATGGTAACTTCAGTCTTTTTATTGTCATTTGGGAATGAACTTAGTTTACATACAGATGTTTAATTTAGGCCTGTGACAAAATGTCAAAAACATTAAAGAATTGAACAGCAATTTAAGGATCAGTGTATTTATAAAATAAAATTTCATACTTACCTCTTAGAAATTGTCTATCTTGTTTTTTTTAATCTGTCAGTTACATTATTTTTTTTAATCATAGTAGACTGAATCATTTTAATGCTTTAGGTTGACAATAATAAATCAAAGTGAGAATTACAGGAAAAAATGCTTTTTTTGTATTTTTTCTAATATTGGTGCTATTTTTAATTAGAAGATACTTTGTGGGTTCACTCTGCAAGTATATTCTGAGGGAAATATGAGAAAATATTGTTTCAGTTACCTTATATCACAAAGTCATTTTAATTATGAAGAGTTTATTTAATGTTTTTTAGAAATATTTTCTACATATTTACATTACTGAATGCTAAAATTAAATATTATGTTTAATTTTAAAATTAAATTGAATTCAATGAAAATTTAATAATTTTCATTGAATTCTAAGATACTTTAAAACATAAATGAATTTACTTAATTTTCTAGGAATGCAACCTACTTACTATTCTATATTTTATCATATAAGATTCTCTGAAGCAATAATACTGATTGTTTGAATTTCACAGTGCTTGGAGTTTTTATGCTTTCAAATATATTATAAATGACATAATAGCTCATTCACTTTCTTAGTATGTTTTGTGAGGTGTATACTAATTTAATTTATAATTACTATGTCACTACAATGACCAAGCACCACCTTAAGGCCTAAACTCAAATCATAGTTAGCAAAACAAAATGCAAGCAGTACAAAATATAGTGTGGCCAACAGTCATAAAACTTGTAACGTTGAATAAAGTTGTATTACAGACTGAGACTTCTACTTAATCAAGATAAATTCCCAATCATTAGTTCTAGGCCCCTTCGAAAATTCTGATTAATATGATTTCAGGATGCTAAAGGAAGTGATCTTTATTTGCCTTTCTAAATGGTATTAGAATGTTTTCCAAATGTTCATGGTATTCAACCACCCGTTCCCATTTTCTTATTTTATATTACATTTATACATCTATGCATATATATGTATATATACGTCTATGTATGTACATATATATATATATATATATAAACCATGAAGTTTTGTGAGGATTAGATAACAATGTGGGCAATAAAAGAAATAAAAATTTGAGGCCTATCTCTGTAGTCTTCTGAGAATGAAGTCCCTTGTTAGAAGGTCTAGTGCTCCATGTCACCCAACTTCCACTGATTTATCAGTGGACCAGCTGAGACATCATGCTGCTTAATCATCCCAGTTCCACAGCTCCTGAAGGATGCTGCTAGAGTGCAACATCTCTAAGTTTCACAGTACTGACAGCCCAGTAGGAGCTCAGGAAATTAGATGAATGTGTTGTAGAAACCCATTAATCTCAGTGAGTGAAAACAATAACACAGAATACTATCACCAGCAGCTCAGTAAACCCTTAGACAATGATCTTAGCAACATCATCATAAGATATATATCAAGAAATATTAAGTAGATTATTGTGTGCCTGCTAAAGGGGAAGGCTAAAGGGTTCTGTGGGTAACTGAGAGTATTGATTGAGGTAAAATAACATTGTTGGTGGGATAGTTGTTGGATTACTGAATGCCTGGAATGACTATATTATGAACAACTTTGTAAATCATGGTATTTAAATAAAGTTATAAATATTAAAAAGAAAAAGGAAAATGGGAAGAAGGGAGAGGAGAAAATAAATATTTAAATTTAAAAAAATTAAAAATATTTACTCTTCACATCAAATATGTGAGAAGCCTTGCAGCAACTAGAGTTTTCAGAATGATGTGACTAACAGGCCTAGTGAGTTGTTTTCCTAGAAAAAAATGTGATTTTTATAATTACAGAAAAAAATTCAATATTTTGAATAGAGCACATATTCTTTTAAATAATCTTATCAACAATTTGATGGTACTACTGAGTGAAATTGAGTGCTGACACTCTGTGAAATTACTGAGCAAAACAAATAAATAAGTAAATAAATATTTGAGATTTTTAAACTCTCTTTTCTCTTTTATGTGATTCAGAATGTCACAGACAGAGCCTACTTCTTTGTCTTGGAGTCATAAATGAAGTAGACCTGTCACAGAGTCAAAGTTCATCTGGAAGGGACAATAATGTATTAGAAATAAATTTTTGTTGTAGCAAACTCGTGACATTTTGGGTTCTTTACCTTATGATAATATCACCTATGAATTCCCTACTCAGAAATTATTTTCATTCAGTTATAATAATTATTAAGTTCATAATTATATGCACTCCACCCTTTTCTGTTATCTACAGATCTCTATATTTCTTTGGGGGGAGCAGTAGAACACCCAGTTGTATTTAGTGCATACTCATAGATCTGCACTTATCATTTATCCCAGCGATACTCAGGGGACTGTCTGCAGTGTTGTGAATTCTACTAGGGAGTATTATATCAGAAATCCATTTTCACTTGAGAATAAAAATAATTTACATAAACTTTCTCATTTAATCCTTAAATATAATGATCTGACAGGTGCATCTGTTCATATGGGTCTCACACTGTCTTATGACTTCATAATAATGTCTAATGATTATTAATTTTATTACAATTATTTTATATAAATATTTAAATAACATTATTTTATTATAGACATTTTATTATAATTGTATAAGAGTTTCTGAAAGAGTATATTTGAATCTCCAGAGAAAATTTTGATTTTATTCCTTACTAGTTTTACTTAAAGTGTATGGCCACAGACTGCAAACAGAAACTTGCTGACAAGAAATCTAATATATCTATAGTATATTTATTTACCACTTTTAAGACTGGTTTATAACTTTTGCTTTTCTTCATTATCTGACTTGCCGTACTTCTCTCCTCTCAGCTAAAGTCTTCACCTCATATTACTTGAGAAAATGTAAGTTTTTAGGGAATTACCTTTCTTAAAATACTTTCTCTTACTCATAAATTTAAATTTCATCAAAATTATGATCATCAATGGCCACATGCTCTAATTTTCTAGCATTCAAAAATATAACTGCTTATTTGATCATTATTTTAATTTAAATTTTAACGTGACCTTAAAAAAAGAGTGATTCTATATGTCCCAGTTTATTAATCAACCAGTGGTCCAATTATAAAATCATAATTAGGTCTCCTCAGTTGTTCATGTCAAAACTTCACATGCCACCTTGAATCATTCCATCAATAACTTCAAATTTATGTTAAAAAATAAGCCAATTCAATAAATTCCTCTTTCTACCCATTACTGCTACGTGACCAAGTTATACTATTCCCTTACTTCAACTTCTGTAATATTTTGAACAATGCGCCTCAATACACTTGGCTATGTATTCCTTCCAGCTCATGTCCTGATATAGCATTAGATTATTAACTAGAAGTGAAGGGTTTATTGAATTTTATGACATGCTATTTTTACAAACCACAATACCTGGTGTTGAATGATGCAAAGCCATTGATTTTAACCCTCACTTAACCTGAGGTTAACCTCATTAAAGGTACTGTGGTTCCTTCAACCTTTCTGGGTATAATGCCTGGTACTCCAAATTCTCTTATTCTCTGATGTCTGAATTACCATCACGATCACGATCACGATCATCCTGTTGTTTGTTGATTGCCTCGAGCAGGCACTAGTAACATCTCCTTCTTCTTAGCCCTGAGGTTTTAAAAGAGCCATATTCAATGCTCTTTCAGGACTAGGAGAATGAGACCTATTATTGTTACTGGTATTTGGCATATTGAGTATGACACGGGAAGTTTGCCAGACTCTGCCATGTGGGCAGGATACTTTCGGTAGCCTGCCGGGTTCTCCAAAGTAAAAGCGAGATAAGATGTCACGTGGCCATGAATGCGGCCAAGCACTTTCGGGAGCTGGGTTTTATAGTCTTTGGATCTTGGCCGTTGATGGGACCAACTGGTGCCAGCGGCAGCTGGTGGGTGTAACACCTACCTACTGGAAGATGGGAGATCTGGGTGGAGAAGGCCCAGTCCCTATCCGAGCAGGCTTGGAGATCTCAGTCTCAGGACCAACATGCCTGGGTTCCTCTGCTGGTTCCTTCATTCATGAGGCTTGTCCGGACGTGTGGAGAGTGGTCTCAGCATGGCTTAGTTGACCATAGTCAACTCAAAGTTTATGATAAAAAGTGCTTACAAACCTAATGAAACTGATCAAGTACCTGATTCTTCTATTCTTGTATAAGAATGTGAAAAGAGTAATACATTTTATGTTTTATGCTAAGAGAAAACTTGCCCAAATGGTATAAATAAATTCTCCAATGGTATAACACAAAAATTGACTTATTTGAATAAACATGTATCTGAGAAATAGTGTACTATTTATCTTTTTTCATTTTGTTTTGTTTTGGGACCACAACTGATCTTGCTCAGGGCTTACTTCTATCAATGAACTCTGGGATGACTCCTGGTGCAACTTGGAAGAAAATATGTAGTGTCAGGGATTAAAGCTGGGTTGGCCGCATGGAAGAAAAGTGGATCATCCACTGTTACATTGCTCCTGCTGCCTGATTTTCTACATTTATGAAAATAGTTCATGTACATCTATAAATCACTTGTAGAACTTTTAATTATTACCATAACAGCAAGAATCCCTAAATCTGGAGAGATAGTATACTAGGTAAGGCTCTTGCTTTGAACACTGAAAATATGGTTCATTCTCTGATGCCACAAATGACCCTGAGAACCAAGAAAAGACTGAGCACAGCTAGAAGAAAATAAAAACCAAAAAAAAAATGGAATGAATTCATCTGTCCTTGCAATTATGTTATCCAGAGAGGGCATATAAAATTTAAAAAAAAGGATTGAAATAAAAATTCATGGACAATGCTTTTAAAAGAGAAAATATTTTATGAACCTTTACTGTTTCAAGAGATATGTCAAGTGTTTTCTAGAATTTGCCTCATTCATTCTATTTTATAAGTAGATAGCTAAATATTAATGAGTAGCACTGTAGCGCTGTAGCACTGTCCTCCTGTTGTTCATGGATTTGCTTGAGTGGGCGCAGTAACATCTCCATTGTGAGACTTGTTACTGTGTTTGGCATATCAAATATGTCACAGGTAGCTTTCCAGGCTTTGCACGTCAGGTGAAGTTAGGACGCGGATCGTGATTTCCCTTTAATGACAAAGAGACTCCAGAGACTGCAAACAGTAAGCAAGGTTTATTGTAAGACTGGCTAGCCAGGGTCAAGCCGCCTACATAGACCCACAGGTCAGATAGGTGAGGCAAGACCCTGAACTTCTTCAAAGGGGATCTTATATAGGCCTTCACTGGCCTTGCAGCAAAGACCGCGCATTTCATAGCCAATAGATTTGTAACAACATATACTTTCTTAACCAATCCATTTAAAAGTACATCACTCCTTAGCCTATAGATTCAAAAATCAGAATTTACGTACATAGGCAGTGTGGCTAGTGGGCATCTGGTAACTTGGACATTTGGTTATCACTTGGCTTCCTTTGATTCTCAGCTCATGGCTCCTGCAATCAGGTGGAGGTGGATAAGGGAAAAGTTCCTAACAGAGGTAAGTAGATAAGGAAGGGCCCACAAATGGTTTCCGAATTTACATCCCAGCAGGGAAGAGTCAACAAATGGTTTCAGAATTTACATCCCAATAAGGAAGGGCTTCACAGCTAAGGCTCTACTAGGGAGGGGGCAGGAAAGGTATAGTTACTAATTAGTAGAGTTTTAACTCTGGAATCTCCCTGGGGGTCCCAAGGGACCTTACAGTGAGTATAAGTATCATACCTAAAGTCATTATTTTTATTAATAGAAACCAAATTGCAAACTCTAAGAAACATATAATTTCAGAGCCTTCTTAATAAAAATGTTGTTTTGTTTCTTTATTTACTCTTTTAATAAGTTTTATTTATTTATTTATTTATTTATTTATTCAGTCACTATGAGATACATAGTTACAAAGCTGTTTATGATTGGGTTTCGGGCATAAAATATTTCAATACCCAGCCCTCTACCAGTGTATATTTCCAGCAGCAATGACTCCATTTTCCCTCCCTCCACCCCAACCCCAGCCCCCAGCCTGTATCTATTTATCTAATTTCTTTTCTCTCTCTGTCTCTGTCTCTGTCTCTCTTTCTCTCTGTCTCTCTGTCTCTTTCTCTTTCTTTCCTCCTCCTCCTTCTCCTCCTCCTCTTCTTTTATGCATTGTGGTTTGCAACACAGATGCTGAGATATTATCAACTTTGCTTTTTACCTTTTATTTGCTTTTTCTTAATAGAGAGAACTGGCAAAGGAGAAAAATATAATCTAGTAACAGGATAAATTTAAAGGAAAAGCATTGAAGTCTTGTCCATTTCTATATTTTCACTAATATTTTACATTTACTTTGTCGGGTTTCCTAACACTTATTCAATAGTGGAGTACTTAAAAGTATAGTGTTTTCAGATCTCTTATATTCTTTTATTTTTTGCAAGACATTAACTATGAGAAATTAGACTAAGCTCTTAACAAAGTAGAAATGGTCACTTCTTAATATTCATAGATATTTAATCATTATATTATTAACTGAATCTTCAGTAATAACCTGAGATGAAACATCAGACCTAATTATTTTCTGACATCCATCTTTCAGATATCTATGGAACTGAATCAGCATTCAAATTTTAAAAAACTCCCCTCTCCCTTGAACTTTCTTGATTGCAATTGTTACAGAGTTTCTAATGGAGGGAGTTTTGCAATCCACTCCACTTCACAGGACGCAAGATAGACCAGTGGTGCCAATCAGTTTCTTCCCATAAATTTTAGAAAATCAAGGTATAAAATATGTCCACTATTTCTCACAGTAGTTGAAACCCTAATTGATAACAATAAGAAACTGTCTTCTTCCAGAGTTATTCAGGTGAAACAGAAAGGAAAAAGTATGTTTTTGAAAAGAACAAAACATTAATGAGCATCTTAAAGATGAACAGAAACTTGCAAGGGAATAAGAAACCTGTTACCATATAAATTCTGACTCCACTTCTATTTTGTGATCTAGCAGGATTCCTTTATGAAATTCTGTGTTGTTTTACAGGATGTTACAACAAATTGTTCTTTAAATAGAGACTAATCCTAATTGGTTTCTGTTAAGTTTATCAGAAAGCTATCACAGATTGTTCCTTAGATATTCTCTGAGTTGCATTTCCAGACTCCAACCCTGCAGAATTTTTTTTGCTGTTTCTGAGGACAGTTTGTATCACATGGCAGATTGTAATTAGTTTTGTTACTTGTCTGCTCTGCATTTCACAGTAAGAAAAGTGCTATGATTTCATATAGTAGTGTCTTGTAGTATTTATCTTGACCTGGTATACTATAGTCATCAGGTGCATTTATCTCCAACAAGATTTTAAGTCTCATTTATAAAGCATAAAGCCATATTTTGTCAATCACTTTATTACAGCTATTACTTAGAATGATGCATTGCACATGGGTAAGTTAAGTATGAAAAATCTATTAAATTATGCTGCATGTTTTGAGTATATCACTTTATTAATATATTAAAAGGTTGAACGTGTTGATATTACATATTATATTCAATAAAGATTGTAATTTTTTATTAAACAATCTAATATTTATTCCCAGAAAACTACTTATGTATCCTGGATTGGTATCTATTAAATGGTTTAAGTTCCTATAGATTAACTACTATTTATGATTTTAAAAGTAAAAGTGAATGTTTCTTTAAATACAGACTGCGTTCCAAGTCTCATTGTAAGAAAATGATTCATGTATATTATGCATTGTAATAACATTCTTTAATTATTAAATGACTCTGCTTTACAGTTTATCATGTGACCAGACAGTTCATAAGTTCCCAGTTATGGAAAAATTATTAAAACCACAAACTAATTCATATTTTCATATCATTCAACTCTTTAAAATGTATTTTAATCAGTTTTACTAAATGGGACAGTAATTAAATTGCACTTGCCTCATAGATTACTATATTTTCGTTTTTTTTTCAGTCTCTCAGCCTTTCATCCGTTCATTTACAAAAGTGATCAGTTTCAATTAAGATATATTAAGAGAATGCCACTGCCACTGTCCTCCCATTGTTCATTGATTTTCTCGAAAGGGCCCAGTAATGTCTCCATTGTGACAATTGTCATTACTGTGTTTGGCATATCGAATATCACAGGTAGATTGTCAGGCTTTGCTGTGCGGGCAAGATACTCTCAGTAGCTTGCCAGGCTCTCCGAGAGGGGCAGAGGAATCAAACTCCAGCCGGCCATGTTGGCCGCTTACAAGGCAAATGCCCTACCCGCTGTGCTATCACTCCAAACCCATTAAGAGAATAAATTAGGAAAATGCATGACAGAAATCTAAGATCGCGAGAAGCTTGTGCTATGGAAGGATAGGATGGCTGTTCAGATAGGTGTAGAACTACAGAAAAGAGCAAAGCAAACATGAGTGACAAAATAGTGAAATGAATAATAACAAAGTTTTACCATGTAAAGTTGATCAAAACAAATTCCTAAATTTTAGCAAGAAATCGGCAAAGAATTTCAGGTTTTCAGAAACATACAAGTGAATAAGAAAAACTGTATTTTTAAATGCATGGAAAAAATAATAAGATATTAGATTCTATGAACAGGACAGTAGTCTAACTACTTACTCTTTTTCTTGCCTTGGATTGAACCAAGGGGTTCACATACACACACACACACACACACACACACACACACATACCTCACACACACTCATTACATATAATGTATATATATGTATATATATGTGTGTATATATACACATACATGTATATATATATCACTTAATCACTTAATCACTTAATCCCCGTTATTCATCGATTTATTCGAGCGGGTGCCAGTAACGTCTCCATTCATCCCGGTTGCGTGCTAGCGTAGCCCAATGGTATCTCTTCGTTTTAGGAACATGTAGAGCCTCAAACCGATCATTTAGGGTCTTGACGAAGAAGTCTGACCATATTATAGGTGGGCGTCCACGTGATCTTTTGATGTCTCGTGGAATCCAATCAGTAATGGCTCTAGTCCAGCGGTTGTCTGTAAACCTCATTACATGTCCAGCCCATCTGATTTTTGATGTCTTGGCAAATGAGACAGCGTCTCTGATTCTTGAGCGTTGACGAAGATCAGAACTCCGGATTCTATCTCTCATTTGAGTGAATCGTGATATTCCAAGCATAGTTCTTTCGATTCCTCTTTGAGAGACCCGAATAGTGTTCTCATCCTGTTTTCGTAGGGTCCAGGTCTCTGAGGCATATGTTAATGCAGGAAGAATAGTGGAATCAAAGAGATGTGCTCGTAGTTGGAGGTTCTTTGTCCTTTTAGTTATTTCTTCAATGCTCTTGAAGGCATTCCAAGCCGCTCTCTTCCTCCTGCGTAACTCAGGTGCCAGGTCATTCATCATGTTGATTTCTCGACCTAAGTATATATAACTGTTGCATTCGGAGATGGTGGTTCCGTTGAGAGCGAATGGAGCGTCAGGAACAAGGCTGTTTCTCATAAACATTGTCTTCGTAAGATTCAGCTGTAGTCCAACCTATCCACACTCACGGTCAAAGTCCGCAAGCATTTGTGCCGCTTGGCTGATGTTTGGTGTTATTAGAATGATGTCATCAGCAAAGCGGAGGTGGTGTAGTTGCCGACCATCTATCTTCACTCCCATGTTTTCCCATTCTAGTCGTCGCATGATGTTCTCGAGGGTGGCACTGAAGAGTTTTGGTGAAATGGTATCACCCTGCCGAACCCCTCTCTTGATATGGATGATTACTTCTTTGTAGAATGGTGAGATCTTGGTAGTGAATCCTCAATAGAACTCACGAAGGATCCTGATGTATTGAGTTTGTACGCCCTGATTGGCTAGGGCTTCCATGACCGCTTCTGTCTCAACAGAATCAAAGGCCTTCTTTAAATCAATGAACGTTAGACAGAGCGGCATCTTGAACTCCCGAGATACCTCAATGAGCTTGGTTATTGTGTGGATATGGTCGATGGTACTGAATCCTTTTCGGAATCCAGCTTGTTCACATGGTTGTCCTTCATCTAGTGTTCTGCTAATCCTATTCAGGATGACTCGAGTGAATAGTTTGTAGATGACAGACAATAGGCAGATTGGGCGATAGTTGCCAATGTCGTGGATGTCTCCTTTCTTGTATAGTAGTACAGTCTTGCTGGTTTTCCATTGGGATGGAACCTTGCATTCAGACAGGTAGCGTGTGAAGAGTCGAGCTAATGTATTGATGAGTACTGATGGTAAGTTCTTCAGGTGTTCAGGTCTGATCTTGTCTGGGCCAGGTGCTTTTTGTTTCTTTACTGACGAGATGGCATGTTGGATTTCGGAAGGGAGAACATTGGGAACGACATATCCATCATGTGGTATGTGGTATGTGGGCAAGTGGATGTGGCTATTAAAGAGATCTGAGTAGAAGTCATGAATAATCTTCTCCATTGCCCTTCTGGAAGATGTGATAGATCCATCATGATGTCGGAGGGCAGTCATCTTGATTTTGTAGTTGGTGAAGGACAGGCGGGCATTACGAATGTTTTTCCCAGCTTCTGCTGCATCTACCAGTACTGCTGCTCTCCTGTTTTTGAGGTCATCCTTGATGGCTTTTCTGCACTGTTTTGCCAGTTCGGACGTTTGCTTGTGGTTGCCTGAGGCACGTGCCACGCCACCTTGGCGAATAAGTTCAAGAGTGTTCGAAGAAAGACGGTTTTTTGTGGTTATCTCTCTCTTGGCATTCCTTGCACAATCATGGAGGTGCTGAATCATTCGATCGTATTCCTCATCAATGTTGTCAATGACGGCATCTTCCCATGTTGCTGCAACAGAGCCAAAGAGTTCCCAGTTGGTGGTTGTTCTGGGAGTCTTCTTCTTAAACCTTGCATTCTTTTCTCCTCGTTCTGTGAGGTAGAATTTTGCACGAAGAAGACGGTGGTCTGATCCCGTTTGGAATTTTGGGACAACAGCAACATCGGTTAGGCAAAACCGCCAATTGAATATGATGTGGTCTATTTCATTGTGGAACCGTCCATCGGGAGACTCCCATGTCCAACGTTTAGATTCAGCCTTTTGGAATTGTGAGTTACCATGGAAGGTTTTGGTTGACATGATGAACTCAGACAGTCTGTCACCTTGTTCGTTCCATTCCAGGCCATGGGTTCCGATGTGGAGTTCATCGACTGATCTTCTTGGTCCTATCTTGGCATTAAAATCACCGACAATGATCTTGTAGAAGGTGTGATCTTCTTTATAGAATTTCTCCAGCTCCATGTAGAATTTCTCAGTTTCTTTTTCACCATAACTGGATGTTGGTGCGTAGACAACAAAGATAGAAACTGCCGGTAGTGAGCCACATTTATTCAAGTGTAATCGTCCGATTCGGGTTGTTAGGCATTCAAATGAATCAATGCTTGTGACTAAGTTTGTGTTGACAAGGATACCGACACCACCGACGCCTCTTTTATCACATGTTCCAAGGAACAGTTCTTCTCCAGTGTCGAAAACAGCATGATGGGATTGATGTCTTCTCGTTTCGGTCAGACCAATGATGTCGTACTTGATCTTTCGTGCTTGTACCATAAGGTCTTCAATGGATGCAGCAGATGCCAGCGTACGAGCATTAAAAGTACAGACAATCATTTTTGTTTTTCTGCGTTTTGGCAGCCCATGTCTGCCTTGGTGTTTTATCAGCTTCTCCTTCCATATCCTTCTCGACTCTGTATAATCAGGGCTAGGGGAATGAGATCCATTTATTACTGGATTTGGCATATCAATTTGGTCTATTTGGCATAGATCACGGATAGCTTGCCAGGCTCTGCCGTGTGGGTTGGATATTTAAGGATATTTAAGGTATCCTGAAAATTATTAAATAAATAGTCGCGCGGCCGCAAATGCGCCCGCGCGCTCCCGGGAGCTTGTTGTGATAATCTTTGGATCCTGGCCTTTGTTGGGGTTACACGGCAGTTGGAGGGTGTAACTGTTTAGGTACTGACAGGTCCAGTCCCAAACCGTGCAGGCTTAGAGAGCTCAGTCCCGGGTCTGTATAGCATATATAGTATATATAGTATATATAGTACTCTATTGTCATGAGTTATTTTGGTGCTATCCAAATCTCACTTATGGGAAAAAGGCAAAAGGGAAAAGAGTAAAATATGACAGTGGAGTAAGTCCAATATAAAGAGAAGGGAGAAAGAAGATTCAATTTCACAGAATAGCGAGTTAATTTCACAACACAGGTGTTTCCAAACAGCAGTTTGCAGACATGTGTTTCAGTCTACTCTAAAATCTAAATAACTACAAAATTATATTTAATAGTATATTTTTAAAATACACAAGACATATAGATAACATTTTTAAATTTTTTAAGTCTTCCTTTCTTTTCATGATATCTCCTGTTTTCATCAGTTCACAGATTTAAAAATATATATTACAAAGCATTGGCTCTATATATTTAGTATATTTGAAAAACTTATGTAACAAAGTTTCTGATACTTTCATTTTTCTTGGATGTCTATTTGCTTGGTTCATTTCTAATGTATTCTAACGAGAAGGTAAATGAGGGAAGCATTTCTCTACCTGTAGGATAACAATTGATTTGTCCTTTCTCCCTTGCCTCAAGGAGCTTAGGTTTATCACGTTACACCCATCACAGTGCTCCTGAGTCACTCCCATTCTTTTGTTTATCTGTAACCATGTCCCTATGCCCTCTTCCCCAACCAATTTCCCGCTAATCAGATTCTGTTAATTTGTAAGGTCAGATCCTCCTAGGACACTGAACTTGTATTGTAAGTTAATATTGCCTTTCTCCTCTCCTTCTGTCCTTTGAATAGTTTACTTTAAAGCAATGTCCTTTTTGTATAGATACAGGAAGACAGTTAATATTATGCTTTTGTAACTTAGGATTTAATTGGCTTTGAATATTATTCGCTCCCAGGCATCTGCTTTCTCAACTTACACCTCAGTTGCCCTTAGTTCCTAGCACCTCAGAAGCAGGATCCCAACGAGGGACTGAATGAACTCAGGGTTTGCTGTGAGCTACCCTGGCATCAAAATGGGCCCGGCCAAAGCACCATGATTCTTAACTATAAGTTAAGAGCTTGATCATGGATAAATGCTGTCATGATTCAAAAGTAATGACTAGACTAGGGCCCTGCTAGTGATAGGAAAGACTAAGCTGTCTTGAGCACTGTAGTCTGAGATTGAAATGACCCCAGGAAAGCAATTCTATAGGCATAATGTATCTCTTACCGTGTCCATACAAAATGATTAATATTATGAATGCTTATATGTTTGTTGGACAAGAAGAGGAGAAACACACCCATGGGATTTTGCTCTTGGGTGGGTCATCCTGCTGAGACAGCATCTGTCCTAGAAGAAGCATACCCTGAGGGAAAAAACTTTACCCCTATTGATTGTGATCACACCTATGTATAAGCCCAACCCCTCATGCTTTGGGATTTAACTAGAGTAAGAGTAGAGTAAGAGTGGGCTGTGGGATCCAGAGCCAGAGCCAGGAGGAGTAGGAGAATGAGGGAGGCAGAAGGAGAATGAAGGGGGATAGGCCACTGCGGTCTTTTTGTGTTTACACACCTACCAAATTTAATTCAATGGTTTATTGATTTTGATCTCTGTAGTTAGTCTTTTGTTTTTCAAAGTTATCACTTTGCTATGATGCCCAGTTATTTCTTTCTGCTAGAAATTTTTTTTATTCTCAAGATGTTTTCACATCAACAAACTCAATAGGAGCCACAGAGAGTGCTCAATTTTGAAATCTTTAGTTTATAAGCATAATCAAGTCAAAAAGATCAGATTATTTTTAAGAGTGCACATCACAATCATTTGGCCAGTTGTAATACTTTGGCTTTAATATTACATGAGCGATAGCACAAGGGCTGGAGCGATAGCACAGCGGGTAGGGTGTTCGCCTTACAAGCAGTCAACATGGCCGACCCGAGTTCGATTCCTCCACTCCTCTCGGAGAGCCCGGCAAGCTACCGAGAGTATTCGATATGCCAGACACAGTAACAACAAAGTCTCCAATGGAGATGTTACTGGGCCCGCTCGAGCAAATCGACGATCAACGGGAGGGCCTTTACTTACTTACTTTACTTATTGCGTAAAACAACATTATTGTACATAGAAAGTCTATGAACTTATCTGACCTAATCAGTTCCATTACCACTATGTCAATAGAGATTGAAAGAGAAACTGAGAAAGATCCTGAGAGATAGAGATAGAAAAAGACAGAGTCAAAGACAGAGACAGAGACGAGTGGAAGTCACTGAAAAAAATTTCTAAGATTACTATTCTCTCCAATTTGTTGTTATTTGCAAGCTACTGACACCAGAATTTCAATTTGTTATTGAAGATGGTCATTAGTAACATAAAATAGCTGTATAAAATATTTTGTGTTGATTATGCTTGATTGTTATTATTTATCCTAAGAAGTACAGGGATATGTTCTCTACAGATATAATACTTGCAACAATAACTAATAATAAAAATAGCAACAAATAGAAAGTAGAATGGAAGGTGAAAACAGTCATATTTTTTTTTAAATTGGGAGACTTCTAATCAGTGCTGAAAGGGCCCTGTACCACCTCCAGTGAATATCTTCAACCAACAGGGCCACACGATTCAAAATGAGGCCCTGGTGATAGAGTGGACATTGTTTGGGTTCAGCAGTACAGGGTTCCAGCAGGGCCATAACAACTTGGTGGTGCTGGTGGAGGAAGCATGCTGTGCCAGAGATCGATCTGATCTCAATGTATGCAGGACATGCAATTCTTAAACCCTGAGCTAACACCCTTACCTTAAACAAGTAGATTTTAGTTTTCCTTTTATTCCATTCAGATAAGATTCGCTTGAGATTATGTGCAAAAGTATGTTGCATTTTGATCATTTAAATGGACTAGAATATATCAGTGGGTAGCTGACAAGACATGGGTAAAAACCTTAAAGTCCAAAAAAAAAAAAAACCACAATAGAATAAATGAAAACTTTTCAGATTTTCCTCTTAATTATTTTTAATTCTCTTCTTTCTTACTAAATTCTATAATGGTAGGAGTTATCACTTTTATGTAAATTTTAAAATGTTTTAGCACAAAACTATTTAAACTTTTTAAAATGTACATACCTTAAAATGGTTTTTGGAAAAATTTTATTTTACCAACACACCATTGATTACCAATGTTCCGGAATTTCAGATTAGCTCTTAAATATATGTGTGTGCAGGTATCACTATGCTCACAGTAAAAAGTAAATTAAAAAAGAGATTTTTCCCACATATAATATGTTTTTAAAAGGAACCATAATAGGGGAACAACAAATGGTCAAAGTGATGAGAAGTGAAGACACCGTCTATAGAACTGAGCTTATATGGAACTCATGGGGTGAGGGCTGGTCACTAGGACAATGGTGGAGGGAAATGGGATCTCTGATGCTGAATGTGTTTCTATAATGATATGTACACCAAAAAATGTGATTGACTATATTGTGCCTCTCAGTAATTCAATATAAATAGTTTAAAAATAATAAAATAATCCTGGTAAAACCGTTACCATTCCAAACTTAAAACTGTGTTTCTTATAAATTCAACACAATGTCCAAAAAACCGTTTAGTTCATGGGGTAGAAGAAAGTAAAAATTTCAATCAGTTAGAGGAGGAACATCTTTGTGATATTTTGTACTTCCACAATCAGTAGATTTTTCTCAGTATTAGGTGTTTTAGATACAACTGTTTTTCCTGAAATCAGGCAAGGTGGGTTTCACCCATCTTCAAATTGGGGCTCCCCCATATTCAGGATGTGTGAATACCAGTAAGTCACTTTGTTGCTACTCTCTGCTTCCTCATTCAAAATATCAGATAAGGAATAGCACTTAGTTTTGCAACATAGAAAACAAATTAGATAGTTATGCTTATCATCAAGAATGTGCTTATATTATACATATATCTGTATTCATACACCCTTATGGCATGTGTTCATAGGTATAGAGAGTAAGAAAATCTTATAAAAAATAAATTAAAAATTCAATTAAATATTGATTCAATACAAAATAATTCTAAATAAAATTAGTATGTAGAAAATACCAAAATCTTAGTGAAAAAATTCACTCTTCAGATTCTAATACATGTTTACTCCTTGTATAGTTTTAATTTAGGAAAATGTTGCAGAAGTAGGGAAATCAAAGCATACTTTATAACTTGATTTCATTTTCTATACCTTCTGATTTGCAGCGCCAAAATCATTATTTTTATGTAAAAGAAAATGAAATGCTACCTGGAATTGAAACCTATTTTGTTTTCATAAAAATTCATGATTATATATAGCCATTTTTATCAATATAATATCAAATTGTTTATAAACAAAGAGAGGAAAAGAGAATGATTCCTTGCTTTGCTCTGGGCTGACCCTGTTTTAACTCCCAGTTTCCTGATTTGATCCCTGGTTTGAACCATATATGGTCCCCCTAGCACCTCAAGGAGTGATCCCTGAGTTGAGAGTCACATATAAGTTCCTGAGTAATACTGGGTGTCATCCAAAACAAAAAAAAATAACCTAAAAATATGTCTTGTTATAAGACATAATTTTCATGTATAAAAAGACAATATTAATTTAATAATAATAGTCTCCCAAACTATGGTTACTCAGATATTTTGATCAGTATTGTTGATTTAAAAAATAAAAAATGATGATTGTCTATAAGTCTGATTTATAAAATAAACTAATCAGCTGTAATATACTCAGGTCTTGATATTAATAAATATCTAAATGTATATTGTTAGTAGTGAAATTTTGTTAACAGAAATATTTAGCATGTTACCCTTAGAAAAAGTATAATGTAAATTTATGGTTTGTGTAGGGTCAAGAAACTTCATATAATGGAAGTTAAGATACCATATAGGATTGAACTTCCCTAGAGATCTACATAGAAAATTATAAAAAGGTACTAAGTAGTACAGAACATAAGGGGTTTAGCCTATATATAGCTGAACCCCTTTCAATTTAGGGCATCACATATGTTCCCCCAAGCACTGCCAGGAGTTACTTCTGAGCACAAAGCCATGAATACTGTTACATGTGTCCTGAAAATAAAACCAATAAAGTACTATAAGAAGATTTCAACAGTTCAAGGTTCATAATGTAAGGTCAAGTTTAACACTGTGTCTATATTCACACTTGTGCATATTTCTCTCAGGTCCTTAGGAAGGAATGCTATTACTTTCTTCCATCACCAATGATGAAAAAAAGATGAGAAGATCAGGATTATTCTATTCTACTGCTAAGATAATGATAGGTGATTTTACTGCTCAGATGACATTGTATGCCCTATAGTATTTCATTTTTCAATGGTAAAACAAAATTCACATGGCATAAGATGAAAATTTGATGAATAGTGTCCTGTTAATGAATAAAAATATTTCAAAGAACCTCTTTGAGTGTCTAATAGAAAAATAATTTACAGAAAAATCCCATATATTATGTCAGAAGCCCTAAAAAACAGAAGTTATACACTAGCAATGTAATTACTATATAGAGTGTTGAAGATGAATGAAACTAAGAATCAAGACTATGAGTTAACTGTTAAATGTTTGCTTTTGGGCAAATATAGATAATTCAAATAATCCATTAATAGATGGTTATATGATAGCAAAAAGTAAAACTGATGATATAAGACTAAAATATTCATTTAATTGACTTCTGTTTTATTGATTATGTGTTTCCCTAATATTGATACCAAAATTGTGTCAAGTTACTATATAGAAAATTCAGATTTAATATGCTAGTCATTTTAAAATAATTTAATACTAAAATTAATTTTTAAAGTTTTAGATTCTCTTATCCCTATGTTTTATTTAGGATGGCAATACTTATATAATAATGTAGCGCTGTCCTCCCGTTGTTCATTGATTTGCTCAAGGGGGCCCAGTAATGTCTCCATTTTGAGACTTGTTACTGTGTTTGGCATATCGAATATGTGACAGGTAGCTTGCCAGGCTTTGTCAAAGGGGCAATATACTTTCGGTAGCGTGCAGGCTCTCCGAGAAGGGAGAGAAATCAAACTCTGCTTGGATGGGCTGGCTGCGCGCAAGGCAAACGCTCTACTGCTGTGCTATCACTCCAGTCTAAACATGGTGATTTTATTATTTTTTTCTTTTTGGGTCTCACCCAGCAATGCTCAGGGGTTGCTCTGGTTGTGCACTCAGGAACCACCCCTGGCGGTGCTTGGGGGACCATATGGGATATTGGGAGTCAAACCCGGGTAGGCCACAAGCTAGGGAAACACCTTACCTGCTGTGCTATAACTCCAACTCCAGGTGATTTTTTTTAAACAAGAAAACATTGCAAACTCTATTATAGATTAGAAACCTGCATTTTTCTTTCCTTGCCACTAATATAAGTAGTTCTTTAGGAACATCTGCAATAATCAAATCTTGTTCAGAACGTTCTTCAAGCTTCTGAACTACAAAATTTCCATTGCATGATAACACCTGTATCTAGTTAAGACGTAATGCATTTTTTGATTAAATTATTTTTCTATTCCTATTGTTAGATTTACAATGTAATTTATGTATAAATTTATATAGAATGTTTCAATATGAGCATTCTTCCAGTAGGAATGGGAAAAAATAACTTACCTTTGATAACATTCCAAAGAATATATCAATAAAAAGAAATAATAACATTAAAACACATTTAAAGGTCTATAGTTTTAAATGTTTTTACTTGCCAAGTTCCCCAAATAAAGTCAAAACACACCTTAAATAAACTTTTTAATATAAAAATAAAATTTGTGGTTGTTACATCATTTAGAACTGTAAATTAATAATACCAAAAGTCGGTTAGTATCTAATTACCTTGCTCTTATTTACCATTAATATTTTAGCATTATCCAATTACAGTAAAAACTAAGTAAATAACTGGAGGAGAAAAAAAAACCAGACTCCATATACTGAAACCACACAATTTCAAACACAACATAAATCAGAATTCTTAGTGAGTTCTACATTTAACCTATACTCACTACTCAGACAGTAAGTTTTAAAGGAAATTAATTCTAGAAAATTGACGTGAGACAGAGGTTAAAAAACATCTCTGAATCAATCTGGTACTTGACCACAAAATTTAAATTTCACTTAATGACCACTTGCTTCTAGGAGTGAAAATAGCTATTTAGTGCAGTAAAACTAGCAATGTCTATATATCACCCATTAGGTAGAATAGTGCACTTAGTTCTTAACCACCCCCCTAACCGCCTCCCTCCTCTCCACTCCCTCCTCTCCCCTGCCACACACACACACACACACACACACACACAAACATACACACACACACACACACACACACACACACACACACACACACTGCAGACCTGGTTCTATCATTCTGCAGGGTCCCTGATCCCTGCCAGGAGTAATTCCCTGACTGCAGACAGGAGTAATCCCTCAAAACAAAATAAAATAAAGTAAAATAATTAATAAAAAGTAGAGGAAACATGAGGCCCAGCATAATCCAAAGATGCATACTAGGCTTGAGGCAGAGCAGAGTCTATACCATACCTACCACACTTCCTCCCTGAGAACTGTAAGGATGGACTGGTTGACCCCACAGCAAGTTGTTGACCCCCAAAGCAAGACTTGAGCAACACCAGATCTTTAATATCTAGCTTTGAATCGTTGGCTTACAACTCGACAAAAAAATGCTTAAAAATAGAGAGAAGTACATGTCTAATAAGTAAAGTAAAAAGTAAAGTAAAGGCCCTCCGGTTGATCACCGATTTGCTCGAGCGGGCCCAGTAATGTCTCCATTGGAGACTTTGTTGTTACTGTGTCTGGCATATCAAATACTCTCGGGGCTGGAGCGATAGCACAGCGGGTAGGGTATTTGCCTTGCATGCAGCCAACATGGCTGACACAGGTTCAATTCCCAGCATCCCATATGGTCCCCCGAGCACTGCCAGGAGCAATTCCTGAGTGCATGAGCCAGGAGTAACCCCTGAGTATCGCCTAGTGTGACCCAAAAAGCAAAAAAAAAAAAAAATTTAAAAAAAAAGTAGCAGGGCTTTAATGTGCCTGAATGTCTAATAAAAGAAACTAAAATTACAAGGTATAATGATGAATTTATGACATTAAAGTTTAGGACTTCATCTTAAATAGTCTCAAAAAATTACTTAAATGCCTTAAGGGAGCTTATCAAAATACCAATTTTAATAGTAAATTTTGAGGAGATATATTATTTCATATTTAGAGTGTTTCTGAGAACAATGCTTTATATTCTAAATTTTCTGTGACTTCAATATCTTCTTGGTTTGGATCTCCCCTAACATAATACAATGAAATGTTTTACTCTAAATTAGAAGTGAGAAATATATTGTAATTTGTATTTGGGGTGTTTCATTAAAAATACTTTTTCTTTACTCTCCTTGAGAAATTATTTTGTGCAATCAAGTTACCTATGACTTCCAGGAAACAAGTCTTAAAAAATATCTTACCTTGGTGTTTGAAGTACGCATGTGTGAGGGGGGGTGGGGGTGGGGAAATTATTAGATATTAGAATAGTTCTAGGAAGGAGGAAAAAGAAACCAAGAAAACAGATGGAAAATCTTACCTTAATCGCTTCAAAATTGTTCTCTTTAAATATTATGTTCTACCACCATTCAATCCGATCTTTCTTGAAAATCAGCTTGGAACAATTTGGCATTTTACACACACTGCCACATTTAATCTTAAAATGACCCTGTAAACGTTTTATTGAAGTGGGGAAAAATGCAGGTCAGAAAAATAAGTTATTTGTACAATTGAGAAATAAAATAACTATCATTTGAAGTCCAATGTTTTGGCTCTAAGACCGACCTAACTTGCCCTGCCTCTGCTCTACAGACAGCGGCGTGGTGCCTCTGAAATGAATGGTGCTGTTTGACAACCTTTTGTTTGACTAAGGACACTTCCTTTTGGTACTTCTGAGATGGTATTTTCAGGTCGATATTAGATTTCCTTCTTTTAGTTGCAAAGGATCACACAAACACAGCACAAACCACGTGAAAAACTGTGAGTGCAATAAATGGGTTGCATTGTGGCACAGACGTCTCAAACCGCTGGCAGATATACTCTGAACGTAGGAGCTCCCGCTCCAAGCCCTGCTCTGCCTTGTTACTATGAGCACCTCGGGGAATAGTCTCAGATCACAGTTCAGTACCACGCAAGCACCATGGTGTTACCCTGGGGAAAAATAAAAGTTAATAAAGGAATCCAAACACCCAGAAAAAAACAGAATCACCCTCTGAAGGAAAGAGTATCTTTAAAATGGGAATAGTATTAAGAAAATGTAAACAGATCAGAATGAGAAGTAACCAACCATACTTTCCCTTTTGGCCTAGTTTTCTAACATTAAATGTATTTTGTAACTTTAAGCATAAAATGCTCTACATATTTTCCTTGCAGGTGGCTGACCTCTTTAGATCTTTTGTACCACAAATGGTTCCCAGAAAATTACCAGGAGTGATACCTGAGTGAGAGTCATGAGTCAGCCCTGAATGCATCTGAGTATATCCTCCCAGTCCAAGCCAAATAAAAATATAAGTGACATCTGTATACTCGGAATCCTACAGGATAGATTTTTCTTGAAAATCTAGAACAGAATAGTTTGTTAGTGGCCAGTTTTGTGTAAAAGATATATGTGGGTTTTTATGCTCAGTAGATGATACCCTTACATCAATAAATTCTTTAGTATATTAAGAACATTTTAACCTTTAAACAGCTCTTTATAGTGTGTTTAACAATGATAGAATAGGGCCGAAGCAACAGTACAGTGAGTAGGGTGATAACCTTGCATGTAGTCCAACTAGGTTTGATCATCTTCACCTTATGCTGCTCTCTGAGCACCTCCAGGAGTGATCCATTAGCATCAAGTCAAGAATAGACGCCTGAGCACTTCTGAATGGGACCCAAACAATCAAATAAACAAAGATAAATGAAAGATAGAACTTTAGGAAAGCAAAGAATTTACATATACATTAGCATGTAAGCTTCAGCTAACAATTACTTGTGTAATATTCTTCTTACAACCATTTAGTTATGGACATATCCTGTGGAAACTCAGAGCAATCAAGTTAGGCACTAGACAGTTCATACCATATTAGAATCATCATCTATGTCTTTGTTTATAATGCCTATGGGTGAAATACTGTAGCAATATGAGAAAGGCTTCAAAAATTAAAAAAAAAATCCTACTGATTATTTTTTAAAACCTGTATTATGTTTTCCTCCATTTACATTGTCAGATATAATATTTGTTTTATCTTGAATTATTCTTAAGGTAGATGAGGATATAATTATGGTCTAATGTAAATATTTTTATCTAACTCTACTGCCAAATAATCTATGTTTATACATACTTTGGGTTGGTTTTGAAGAATTCCTTTCCCTTTTTTTCCTTGTAGTCACAAACAGAAGTGTTCAGGGTTTATTCCTGGCTCAGAGCTCAGGGATCATTCTGGCAGGGATTGGAGAACCATATGGTGTTCCAAGAATTGAACTTAGGTTGGCCGCATGCAAGGCAAACACCCTGTTTTACTATAGTTTCGGTCAGAACTGCTTTGACTTTTGTATTGTGTTTTTATGGAGTTTTGTAGTCAGTGCAAGTATTTTTGAATGTCAATGGAAATTTTACTTTTAAATAAATTATTTTATCTATATCTCTGACATTTTATTATATAGGTGGCAATTGTAGCTACAAAGTTACTTTTATTGATTTCAATATTGCTATATACATATTTCACCTGCTCAGGATACCTTCTAACCAAGATCTATGGAAATAGCTTTGAGTTATTTGTTTTCAGTTCCATATAAAGAAGTATCAATGTATAGAAGATATATTTTACAAAAAAAATGATGTAAAGTAAGACAAAGTTTTTAAAAATACTGTTTAGTTAGCATTTTAATCTAGCATTAAATAATTGGTTTGCTATCTGCATCAGGATAAATGTGATTTCCACTTCTTATTTTTAAAGCACAGAAATAATTGTATTATAAAGACATGCTGAAGGATTTTCTTCCATGACTATTCCTTCTATTTTTTAAAACTTTAATCTTTCGCAACTGATTTGTACTCTAACTGGTAATTGAAATGAGAGCCCGGCAAGCTACCAAGAGTATCTTGCCCATATGGCAAAACCTGGCAAGCTACCCATGACATATTCCATATGCCAAACACAGTAATGACAAGTCTCACAATAGAGGCGTTACTGGGTCTGCTCTAGCAAATCCATGAACAATGGCAGGATAGTGCTACAATGCTACCAAAAAAAATGGTGGTAGGTATAAAAAGATAACATAATGGGAGACACTGGGAAATGGTGGTAGAGCGAGATTATGTAGGTAGTTAAAAAAAAAGAAGGTAAAGAAAATAGGATTCTCAAATAAGGGGGAGGGGTGGCAAAGATGGGTAATTTTCTGAGGTAAAAACTATTTGGACACTAAGATCAAATAGTTAACACTGTAATAAAGTAAAGTTTTGAATCTACATTTTAGAAAAGGATATATGACTAAAAGAAAATTGGCAGGGGGTTCTCTGTCTCTGTCTCTGTATCTCTCTTTCTCTATCTCGCTCTCTCTTTCTCTCTCTTGATTTCCCTCCCTTCTCACCATCAAAAGCCTCCAAATAAATCTATTTTACTTCACTGCTCGTCTATTCCTGAATTTTTTTTCTGCAAGACTAGACCCTGAGTAAGACCTGGGACTGACTTTTCTTTCTTGAAAAGAGCAATTCCTCAGTCCTATGTCCATGGTTCCCTGAGAAATTGGGTGGCGGGATCAATGGCCATTCCGAGAAGACCAAGAGGACATCAGGTGGGCTTGACGGCCCGTGCTGGGGCTGGCAGAGCTCTGGCCCATGTCAAGTTGGGGCTCATCACAGTCTTTATCAGCCCTAATCCTTCCAGCTGGGTCTTGGAGTGGCAGAAGCAGATCGGTAAAAAGTGACCATCTCTGTCCCCTCTGTCTCAGGTAAGCCACCCCTGGGGACCCACCGACATCAGTTTCAATCATCTGTTAGTTTATATTAGTACTTTCTTCATTATATAGTCAAGTAAAATTCAATTATATGACTGCAAATAAAATAGAAAGAAAGCAAATTGCCAGAGGGGACTTAGCAATAGTATAGCAGGTAAAACATATTCTAATCATGCACCTTATTGGCGGTTCAATCCCGAGCACCACATATAGTCCCCCGAGCACAGTCAGAAGTAATCCATTAGTACAGAGCCAAAAATAAATCCATACTCCCTAAACACAGCAGGCTATGGTCCCAAACCTAAAACAAAATGAAAACAAAAAAGACCCTATCCTCAAATAGAAAAATATGAGTATTTTCTATATTAGAAAAGTGATATAAGAATGTAATGCTTTCTTAACCATCTGCCATAATATTCACATCATAAGGTGCTTCAGAAAAAATAATATTTTACATAGGCCTGATTTATCAAAAAAAATCCAAGAAACACTAGATAGAATAAATTAATGTTTCTCTAAAAGCAATGATTAATTTTAACAAAACATCAATTATTATTGATATTTTATTCTAACTGCCTTCCTGAATATTCAGACTTTTAAATTTAATTTAAAAATTTGCACACCTTTTTCCCTCTGGAAAGAAAGATGGCAGCCACTTCGGAGCTTTATGGAAAGCCAGGTATGAGCCGGTTGTGATGGGGTGACTAAAACCTCATGGCAAGGGGGGCATTCCCGGCTCTTCCTTCATACCCTACTGAGGTCACGAGTTGCCCCCCACGAGCGGCTCTTTGGCACAGCCATGGCTCCAAAGTACAGAAACGCATCTCATAATTATCTGACTCTCAGCAGAAATATTTCCAGGCTTAATAAGTAAAATACCAGAAATCCAAAATTTGATTCTTGTGACCAGCTGTAGAAAACAAATTATTTCACAATGCCTTTCCAGCATGTCTGATTTGGGGGTGTAAACTCTAATAATGTTGCATCTTTTGTTGAAACAATGAATCTAATCAAAGTAGAGTGTTAACTAGAATTCATCTGCCTCACAGGATTGGGAGGGTTGGGAGGGGGGGGTTTCTTGGGGTTCTTCGTGATGAAAAATAAGTATTGGTAAAGGGAAATGTGTTTGATATTTGCATGACCGAGACTTAAACCTGAAAGCTTTGTAACTTTTCCCACAGTGGTTCAATAAATAAAAAAAAATTGCACACCAAGGAAGATATTATAGCTAATTTTAGAGTACATATCTTTACATAGATTAATTTTAGCTAGTATAATTATTGCTAGTTATTGTATATAACTATATGATATACTTTCATTAATTTATAAAAAAGACTAAAATATATTAATAAGTCTATGAAAATGTGAAATTTGTCAAAAAATGTCTATTGCCAAGTCATAGGCATTTTTTGTTGGAGATTAGCATCATTTGCATTATTATACTGACTGATAAATACAACTGAAAATATGATTGAAGATCTGATTTGTAACACCATGCTTCAAAGCAAATGCACATGATTTGGATAAGTTGAATAATTTGTCATTATTTTATTTATTAATGCATTAAATAGTAAGAGATTACCATACATATTAGCTTTCAGCTTTATTAATAGCCTTTTGTATGCACACATATTTCAACTAAATAGACATGGTATGTTACATAAATTCTTAGACATTCATCCTACTTGTTTCTGTAATGATGTTCCTTCACCAGTGGTTGGTACATTATTTATGTAACTCTTTATTCCAAACAATAGGCCCTGTATTTTATCTTCCTTCTGTACCATCAAAGACATAGCATCATCTATTTCTGATAAATTTCCTTTTTATAAATTTATTTTTCCAAATATATCCTTTTCACCAATAATATTTTAGTTAATTATCTTCATTAGCTCTAATGACTGCTATCAATTTACAGACACCAACAAACATGTCCCTTTTCTTCAAACTATTTTCATTTTTGAGTTTTTGTTTGTTTGTTTGTGTTTTCTTTTTGGATCACACCCAGTGATGCTCAGGGGTTACTCTGGCTTTGCACTCAGGAATTACTCCTGGCAGTGCTTGGGGGACCATATGTGTTGCCAGAGATCAAACCTGGGTTGTCCACGTGCAAAGCAAACATCCTACCCGCTGTACTATCGCTCCAGCCCCAATAAATATAAAAGTTTATTTGAGTTTTAAATAAACTTTTATAATGAAAATCTGCTCTGGTCACCTATCTCATTACTTCAGTTGATTATATTTTAATTATTTAAAAAACAGATATTTCTTAGACTACTATAATAACCCCCTATTTTTTTGTTAAACTTAATTCAATATAAACTTTCACTCATCTTCCTTGTTCCGCTTTTTACACATTTTTCTTACAGTTAGTCCAAAGTGTAATGAATCCATCATTGAATATCATTTTTTGAGATTCATTGTAGCTGTATATTTTATGCATCCCCTACATTTCTTATCAGTGTAAGTAGAACTTTCCATCATTGCTTATTATAATTTTTAGACCCACTAACATTATTTATTAGAATTGAATCCTACACTTAACTGCAAAGTTACCAGTGAAATTTTTTTTTCTAAAACCGAACTTGAGCATTATGTTCACCATGTCACATAGTATAAGAGTAAATGAATGTTAGAGATTAAAATACTCTTTCGACCATTGTGAATGAATGTGTAATTGGCACAAGGTTTCTGCTTAACTAAACCCTTAGTCTCTCTCTCTCTTTTTTTTTTTTTAAATCTGAGGTAGTGGAGCTGAAGCAATAGCACAGTGGGTAGGGTGTTTGTCTTGCACGGGGCTGTCCCGGGTTCAATTCCCAGCATCCCATATGGGCGCTGGAGCACCTCCAGGAGTAATTCCTGAGTGCAGAGCTAGGAGTAACCACGTGCATCATCGGGTGTGACCCAAAAAGTAAAAAAAAAGAAGAAGAAAAAATAAATCTGAGGTAGCATTCATTTACAACACTGTATACATTTATAGCACATTATACACAACTTGTTATAAATACATTTCACACATGTTCTAATGTATGGTGCCACACTATGCCCACCAACCAAGTATCAGTATCCATTCACTACAATCCATTGGATTTCCTCTGTCCTTGAATACCTCTAGCCTGGAATGATCCCTGAGCATAGACCAGGGGTAAACTCTGAGCCCTGCTAGGTGTGGCTTAAACCAATTAAAAAAAAAAAACAGACAAAAACAAAATCGATGAAGCAGAAAACAGCAAGCATTGCAACATAAAAATAATCTGATAGGAAGTTATTTTACATTTTTCTGTTATATGAATAAGTCATACAAATTTAAATCATAACCCAATGTCTTACAGGTAGTTAAGAGCAAAATTCAGATGCTATCTTAAAATACTTTAATAGCTTTGCTTATTCTATTCCTCATTGCTATCAAATAAAGTGCAAAGGGAGAAGATAATTGATAAATTGATTGTATTTGTTAGATAATTCCATTTTTTCCAACTTCAGTGATAAAAGTTTAACACATTCATTAGATAATTATAGAATTATAAGTATATCAATTTAAATTAATGCTCACCAGTACCATTCTTAACTGAATTTTATATTTAAAATCTTGAGATTTCAAGGTATTTTAAAGGTCCACAGTGTTTTAGACTTAAAGTGCTTGAAAGTTATTTATGCATTTTAGGCACTTAAAAAATTAACTTTTGGGGCAGAGCAATAATATAGTGGGTAGAGCAATCACTTTGGATAAAACCTACCCAGTTCAATGCCACAACACCACTTATGGTCCCCCAAACTCACCACCAGATGTCACCCCTGAAAATCACTAGGTGTGATTCAAAAACAAACAAACAAAAATTATAATTACTTCATAAAAACAAATATATGGTTATATTAAAACATACTCTTAATTGACTATTTTATTGTAGCTCTGTAACTTATTAAAACCAAAATCACCTTGAAATGCACCATTTGTATATTAATTTTTTCCAGAAATTCAAGATTTTTTTTAGTCAAACAAATCTTGTAGAAATTATTTTAAGGTTATTATTGTTTTTTAAATAAAGTCTATAATTAATTTAGTACACTTCTGTCTCCATTAACTGATTAATGTCTCTGTATATTAATATCTCCTACAAATTCTTTAAAGGCTGCAAATTTGGATTCTGCTTCTACATGTACTGAAATAAAACATTCCTCCCAGAAGTGAATAAGAATTAATTTTCTCCACAACTTCCTCCCACCAACACACACCAACAGTAGTTGTTTTGTTATTTTTGATGTCTGCCAGTCTCACTGGTGTGAAGATATATTTTATCATTATTATGATTTTCAATTTCCTGAAGATAAGTGTACAATTACAAAACTAATTTTACTTCACAGGTTCTGTTATTTTTATTCATTTTTGTTATTATTGTTTTGGAAACACACCGGGCAATACTCAGGGTGCTCCACTCTCTGAGCCACTCCTAGTTCGCTCAGTAGATTGCATGGAATACCAGGATTTGAATCCAGGTCTGGTGCTTTCAAGGTAAGCCCAATTTCTCTTATAATACTGTTCTTACTGCAGAAATTGTTTTTTTTTAAGTACTTTTTTTGGTCTGCTAATAGTTTTATGGAAATAATAATTTTAACCATCTCAACAAATACACACATACAGTAAAAATAAATTGCAAAATAATGAAATGTAATTAGGATGTGGTAGTTTCTGCTTAGTAGGTTTAATTGATAGAATATGGTTTAAATGCACTGAAAGCTTGAAAGTGAATACATGGACTAGAGTGTTTGTCTTGTGTATGTCTTGTCCAGGTTTGATTCTTAGTACCATAAAATTCTCTGAGGGTCCCCAGTAGCAATCTTTGGTGCAGAGCTAGAAGTATGCCCTGAGCACCTAGGTGTAGCCCCAAACCAAAAATAAATAAATAAATACATACTATAAGCTTAAAATATATGTTCAGCTTTTTTTTTTTTTTTGACCAAAGAGCTAAGAGTGTGAAGGGAGCAAGGAAAGTCTCTTCAGTAAATGGTTTTAGGAAAATTAGTCATCCATAAAAAGAAAAATGAACTCAGACCTGTATCCCACTTCACACACAAAAATCAATTGAAATGAATTTAAGGTCTTTATATCAAGGATAATTAAAAAATATATATTGGGGGAAGCATAGGAAGAATCATTCATGGCATTAAATCTAGAGGAACCTTTTATGATTCAATGATTCAATGCCATTAAGAAAACAAAAGAAAGCAGAGATAAAGAAATAGAGTATATCTAATTAAAAATCTTATGCATTGAAAAAGAAATGGTTACAGAATTAGAATACTTACTCTAGACATGAAAAGAATAATTATCCACCACTAATCTGAAAGATAAATAATTTAAGATATATATAATATACCTATAAATCTTAACAAAAAATAACAATAAAACCCCTCAAAAATGGCAAGAAGAAATGAGGACACTTCCTCATTGAAGACATATTTATGGCCAAAAATTGTATCAACAAATTATGTCCATCACTTATTATCAGTACATTTAAAATCAAAACAATGAGATATCAGTTCACACCAGTGATAATGGCACACATAAAAAAGAATAAAACAACTATTTTTGGGTAGGTGTTGGTGCGGGGTTGGGGGATGGGGAGAGGTTGTAGGGAAAATAAATTTTTCTTCACTTTGGGGAGGAATGTTGTCTGGTTCAAGCTTTCTGGTAAGTAATATTAACACTGCTCAAAGTCCTATTAATTGAACATCTATATTATCCAGCAATTCCACTTCTTGGCATACCCCAAGGATCCAAGAACTCTAATCACAAAAGACATTATTCCAATGTCTAATATAGCACTACCCACAGTAGCCAAAATCAGGAAACTACCCAAGTATACAAGAACAGATTACTGTATAAAGTATGTCATGGATATACAAAGGAATACAACTCAGCTATAAGAAAAGACAAAATCACAATTCGCTGCTACATGAAGACCTATTGGGTGTCATTCTGAGCCAAGCCAAGCAGAAGGAGATGGACAAATACAGAATGGTCTATTTAAATGTGTGATATAAGTGTGCATATTATAGGAATAACACATGGCTAAAGACATTTAAATCTGAGAACTGGTCTACAGAACTGAGCTTACCATGGTGGGGAGATGGTGTCTGGAGTAAATTTCACCAGTATCCTGAGACAATAGTGATGGGAAAGCCATCACTCTGGTGGAAGGAATGGAGTTGAAATGTCATATGTATGAATAACTATGATAAGTAGAGCTGTAAGTCACAGTGACTAAAATAAAATTTCAAAAGAAAAAATAAACATACTATAGATGTCCTTGCCGGGGCCCCTTGGAGGGGAGCGGGTTGAGTTTCCCTCCCCGCCCCAACCAGGGCTCCGGCAGCTGAAGACCTCCAGAACCAGCCACCACCATGCTGAGACCACTCTCCACACGCATGAAGGTACCGCAGAAGAACAAAGGCATGCGGGTCCTGGGGCTGAGATCTCCAAGCCTGCTCGGATTGGGACTGAGCATCCTCCACCCATATCCTCCATCTTCCTGTAGGCAAGGGTCACACCCACCAACTGGCCCCCTGGTGCCGTGTAATCCCATCAACGGCCAAGACCCAGAGACTATAAAACCCAGCATTCACGGTCGCGCGATATCTTATTATCTTATTCTTACTTTGGACAAACTGGCAGGTTACCGAATGTAACCTGCCCACATGGCAGAGTCTGGCAAACTCCCCATGGCATAACCAGTATGCCAAATACAAGTAACAATGATGGGTCTCATTCTCCTAACCCTGAATGAGCTTTGATGTGGCACTTTAAAAAAAATGTCAGGGCTAGGATGAAGGAGACGTTACTGGGGCCTGCTCGAGGCAATCGACGAACAACAGGATGGTCATGATTGTGACCATGACTATAGCTTACATTCATGACTCTGAATTTTCTATGATGCATTTGAAAATATGTGAATTTCCGGAATTTTCCTAATGAATAGATTAATAAAAACAGCACTTATATAAATCAAAACTAAAGATAAACATTTCAAATCCCTATTTATTATGATTCTTGAATTTATAAGAGATGTATATTAGTACTGTTGCAATTAAATTTTTCAGATATAATTAGTTGCTGTGAGATACTGACATATTTCTTTTGCCTTTGTGGAAGTAATCTGTTATTTAGAAAATTAAAATTAGCTTTGTGTTGATCATAGCTTGACAGACTTGCATTCTAGAAAAAGCCTGGCATTAACACAGAGGAAATAGTCACAGATGTATATATACTACCATTTATGACTATTACACTTTCGTTCAAATGTTACCACTTGGACCTAGTATTCAACAATCAGACTTCTACCTTTATCTTTGAAATAAACAGTCCCATATGGGATATGTCAAAATAGGTTGTTTCTGGATTGGTTCTGATTATTTGTCTATATTTTTAGGAAATTTGTCTTCAGAATAAGAAAATACAATAATTGAAAATTAGTAGATATATTTTCCTAAATGAGGTTATTATTTTCCATAATATTTTTCTGAAGTCTATATTATTACAAAACAGGTAGAAAATTGACATAAAAAGATATAAATTATTTAATGGCACATCTACTCACTGAAGAGGAAATAAAATCACAACCACAGAATGTGGCTCTCATTGCCAATAACTTAACAGCAAATTGCTTAGTGCTTCTATCTGATGTATTTAGAGCAAGAAATTAACACTAATTAGTACTATTCAACTTAGCAAAATTTAAGCAATTTTAAAGATTAAGCACTTTTGAAAGACTTGACATTTAGAAAACTGGTTTTCAGTATTATATAAAGATATGGTATTTCAATAAATTCAACACATAAACATCTTCCTGCAAGTTACTCGTTTTCTTCGAGCTGGCAAAGTTAAAACAATCTTTTTGTAAACACTTTAGAGAAAATCTACAGCTTGGTAAAAGCCTGACATGTAAGAAATCTATTTATTATATACTAATTAAAAATATAGTCTCAAGGAACAATGTGTCAAAGAAAACTTCCCAATATTTAGAGAAAGTCAAGATATACTGGTCCAGTAACCACAGTACTGAAGGGAAAATATTAGGTTGTCCACAATTCATTCACTTGCCTCTGTTACTAAAACAACAAACAAACAAAAATTAAGAGTACGAAAATCAGGGAAATTATGCGAAAGATGGTTATAAATATAAGTGTGCAATTCATGTTACTTTAACTGTGACAGTGACATAGATAAATAACGATCATGATCACGAGCATCCTGTTGTTCATCGATTACCTCGAGCAGGCAACAGTAACATCTCCTTCACCCTAGCCCTGAGATTTTAAAAAGTGCCATATTCAAGGCTCTTTCAGGATTAGGAGAATGAGACCCATCATTGTTACTGGTATTTGGCATATTGGGTACACCACAGGGAGTTTGCCACACTCTGCCGTGTGGGCAGGTTACATTCAGTAGCCTGCCAAGTTGTCCAAAGTAAGAATGAGATAGTAAGATGTCTGTGCTTCTGGGAACTGGGTTTTGTAGTCTCTGGTATTGGCCTTTGATGGAATTACATGGCACTGGGGGGCAGTTGGTGGGTGTGACCCATGCCTACTGGAAGATGGAGGATCTGGGTGGAGGATGCTCATCCCTGATCCAAGCAGGCTTGGAGATTTCAGCCCCAGGACCCACATGCCTTTGTTCCTCTACTGGTACCTTCATGCATGTGGAGAATGGTCTCAGCATGGTGGTGGCTGGTTCTGGAGGTCTTTGGCAGCCGGAGCTCTGCTCAGGGCGGGGAGGGAAACTCAACCTGCCCCCTTCCAAGGGGCCCCGGCAAGGACAACCAGGCGCAGGGGCAGGAGACCCTGCGCTGTTCTCTTCAGGAAGCTGGGTTTTATAGTCCACTGTTTTGGGAAACTCGAACATTAGCTGTAGCACTGTAGCACTGTCGTCCAGTTGTTCATCAATTTGCTCTGGTGGGTGGGCACCAGTTAGGTCTCCATTGTGAGACTTCTTGTTACTGTTTTTGGCATATCAAATACGCCACGGGTAGCTTGCCAGGTTCTGCCTTCCAGGCAGGATACTCTCGGTAGTTTGCCAGGCTCTCAGAGAGGGATGGAGGAATCGAACCCGGGTCAGCCACATAAAATGGAAACACCCTACCTGTTGTGCTATCACTCCAGCCCAAGATTACCTGTAAGTCCAAGAATTATCTGGATTGTAGATACTGAAATAAAGTATTACCTGTTCTTGGTTTATTACAGTGAAAGATCCAGATGCAAGTCAGCAAAGTGGAAATAGGCACTGGGAGTAAAGTTTAGTAGGAACTATTTGCAAACAGTGTTTCCTGCTAAAGTAATCACAGACACAGCAAAAACTATAAAATAAATTATACAGGTAGAGTCCTGGATTGATAGTACAGAGGGTAGAGTGTTTGCCTTGCATGCGGCAGACCTGGTTCGATTCCCATCATCCGATATGATCCTCTGAGCACTGCCAGGAGTGATTCCTGAGTGCAGAGCTAGGAGTAACCCCAGAGGATCGGCTGGTGTGACCCAAAAAGTAAAAATTAAAAATATATATACAGGTAGTTCTATTATGAGTGCATGAAGTAGGCATGCAGTTTCAATATGATTGATCTCAGCTACCCTTATTCAAATCTCCCACAGCAAAAGCAAGTGTCTGCAATAAATCACATTACTAGTATTAACTATCTGAGCAATTTCGCTACTGTCTGAAAGCCTCAGGCATACAAAATAGTCTTGTTAGGCAAAATATTACAAGTGTTCAGATGTCATCTCTCAAAACATAAAACAGGGAGAAACAGAGAGGTACTGAGAAAAAAGAAATACATGTCTTTCACTAAGTAGGGATGGTGGATGTCACCTCATATACTAGCTCCTCATACAGAATTTTAAAAAGAGAAGAAAGATAAAAATAAATATTTTTTTAAGAATCTGGCACTTTTTGTCCTTGTGCTATTGAAGAATAAAAAAAAAATCAAGGAACCAAGATATTTATTTCTTCATATGGCTTCAATATAAACTTTAGTGTTTGGTCACTTCAAGCTGTGGGATTCTGCTTTGAACCTTACTTGCAGAGGAGGGAGCGGTAATGAATTCCTCTGGGTTTGGTTTCTATGTGCATGTCAGAACCTCTTTCTTATGTTAATAGGTAACTTCGTACATCTAGGATTTTTTATTTGACACAGTTATTATCATTATTATTATTGGGCTGGAGCGATAGCACAGCGGTAGGGCGTTTGCCTTACACGCAGCCAACATGGCCAACCCGAGTTCGATTTCTCCACCCCTCTCGGAGAGCCCGGCAAGCTGCCTAGAGTATTCGATATGCCAGACACAGTAACAACAAAGTCTCCAATGGAGACGTTACTGGGCCCGCTCGAGCAAATCGATGATCAACGGGAGGGCCTTTACTTACTTTTACTCGAGCAAATTATTTTTATTATTATTATTACTGTTTAAAGTATATCAGGTATTGCCTTTTGGTTTCAAAACTTTCAGTAGAACTAGATTAGTAGTCATCTTATTTTAGATCAAATGTGTGTGTAAGGTATTTACAAGTTTTTTTTTAATTTACTCTTCTACTATGGGTCATTTTATATGTTTTGCCCCTCATGCTTCTCATGTGATTCATATCATTCTAAATGTGTGTGGCTTTCTCAATGTTTATATCCAAGTCTTTGAAATATTTGGAACTATTCAATTGCTTTTCTTCAGATAATCCTTCTGACCCTTTAGTGGCATCCTAGGACTTCCACAAAGTAGGTTTTATTTTCTTGATGATGTCTCACAGATCCTTTAATCATGGTCACCTTTCCTTGATTATTTCACATTTTCTCTGACAAAATACTTTCAATTACAACATCTTAAAATTTTCTGATTCTTTGTTCTTCCTGCACAAATATGCCTTTGAAAAACACTAGTTTTTATTTTTTTTATTTTAGTTTTTACTGTAGTTTCCAGCTCCACTATACTGTTCTGGATCTATTTCTCCATATTATTATATTTGCTTTATTAAACATGGTTTCACTGACTTTAGATCTTGCTTTAGTCTTTGAATATATGTAAGACAAATTCTTTAGATTGTATTCTTTTGGTTTTTGTTTCAGGGTCACACCCTGCAGTGCTCACGGCTGCCTCTGGCTCTTTGCTTAGGAGTCACTCCTAGTGGGGGCTGGGAACCATATAGGATATTAGAGACAGAACTCTAGCTGGCTGTTAGACAAGCAAGGCCCTAATTGCTATACTATCTCACTGGCCTAAGGCAGATTTCTTTTCCTTTTTGGGTCACACCCCGGCGTTGCCCAGGGGTTACTCCTGGCTTTGCACTCAGGAATTACTTCTGGCAGTGCTCAGGAACCATATGGGTTGCTGGGAATCGAAGCCAGGTCCACTGCGTGCAAGTCAAACACCCTCCGGGCTGCACTATCACTCCTGCCCCATTCTGTATCTCACTCTCATTTATAGTTATTGCAACTTTTTTTCTTTAAATAAACCACAGCTTCCTGTTTCTTTCTATGCACTACAATCTGGGTGTGCCTCTAAAATGATACTTAGAAAACCCTAGGAGGACTCTCTCTTTTATTCTCAGCAAATTAAGCAAACGATTAATTGCTAAGGACTGGGTTTGTGGAACTGCTTTAACTCTATTGCTGGGGATTACCTAGCCTTCACTCACATTCTTACTGAGCCCCCTGTTCTTGAGGTCATCAGAATCTTCAGCAATGTTTGTGGGATACAAACTATGTGATGTCAGGGATCAAAGCAACAATGTTTGTGGGATACAAACACTCAGCAACGTTTGTGGGATACAAACTATGTGATGTCATGGATCAAAGCAGAGTTAATAATATATGACACTTGTGTCTTATCCCCTTTACTTGCTGGTCCTGCATTTTAATTTCTTAATTGAATACTGAAAATTTAAGTAAGAAAATAGTATAGCTATGAAATTATTATTTATCCATTTTCAGAGGGGTTTTTTGGTGTTGACTTATATTCTTTTGACACGTTTTATTTGGTTGGTTGTTTGGGGCCACACCCAGCTCTTCTCAGGACTTACTTTCTGATTCAGTGCTAAGGGATCACTCTGGACTGTGCTCTGGAGACCATATGTGGTATCAGCAGTCCAACAGGGATATAATTGAACTGTGATACTATGCAAGATAATCAATCACCTTAACCTCTGGTAAGCCACTTAACTCTCTTTTAGGCCAGACTTAAATTTTATTTCATGCTATTTTTATATTAAAGATTACCATGAGATAATAAAATTTCTATTTTGTCTTTAGGAGCATGCTCCTTTCCTTGATTATGTCTTGCCTCAATACACATATATTTATTTTGCCATGAAAAATAGGTACTAACGGGTATAAAATGCAACCAAGAGCTTAAATTGATTGAAAGTAACTGCAACTTATGGGTAAACTTGTCATCAATAGTTGTGCTCCAAAAGTGTTATATCAACCAAGTTGTAATCTAGGAGAAGATAACTATTCTTTAGGTTTTTGACTTTATTTTCTGATATTCTGTCATTTTCATATTTGTATTCTAGCCTTTTCACTTCTTACTGATTTTTCTCTCCATTTTACATTTAGTTGTTATTATTTTTTGATCATGGTGCTAGCTTTTGAGCTGATGAACAGATACCAAGAGGATACCGGTATTAATAAATAATTTTAAGGTTCAATTTTCTTCCTTACTATATACTAAAAATATTCTCTTATTCCATATGTTTGAGAAATGCTACATTCTTTCAAGTCATTGAAGAAACCAAAAATTGAAGAATAGTGACAATCAGTGACACACCAAAGTGAGGTAGAAATATACAAGTCAGGTTTATAAACAGAGACTGAGAATCAAAGTTATAACCAGTTTTAGATACGTCCAAAAAAAGAAGAGATGAAAACCAGAGTTGAGAACAATGTGTTTGCTCTTGCTGTTGAAAATGCTATCGTCTTCACACAAACACTCAATTAACAGCATGATGACAGCAGTTGAGGGGTATCTAAGTCTGGAAATAGAAACTGAAGTTCTATGTGTTCAGTTTAATAAGCCCTTCAGAGTTTTAAAATAATGTTTCAAAGATATTATAATTAGCAAAAATCAAATTATGCAATCAGTGCTCACTCAAACTGAATGTTTTTAGCTAGAAATCCTTCAATGTACCTTAATAATGAAATTTTTGCTTCAAGTTGGAAATATTATTCTAAAAAAAAAGAATGCATTGATCATTTTAAGATAGTGAACATAATTAACAGCCATTTGACTTAAAGAGGATAGAAGATAAATAGTTAAAAATTATAGAATCACCTCAAAGTTGAATGATTTACTACAGGGTAAAAATATAAATTTAAATAAGACAGATTTTTAACTTATACATAAGCATAATCATACAGCATATTATCTGTGTCAGAATACTGCTATATGATATACTGCTATATAAATTAAGATTGCACAATAATAATAATAATATATATGATTTGCATGTATTATAATTCCATTAATATAGTAGCATATATTATAAATATGTTATAACTGCATAAAACATGAATTTGAGAGGCTGGTCTATTTTAATGACTTTTATTACTTCTTGAGGAACTCTGATTTACATTATTGTTAATGATAGAGTTTTATGCATACAATTTTCCCAACACTTTACCCATAACTATTGTACACTTGCATCTATCAATGTCCTAGGAATGCCTCCATTCTATCACCTCCATATTTTATTATTTTATCACATTTCCTCATATCCCTCATATAAGAGAGATCATTCTGCATTTGTGTCTCTCCTAACTGACTTCACCCACTATGATACTTTCTAGCTATACGCACTAGACACAAATTCTATAAATATGAATGTTTCCTACATCTGAGTAGCATTCCATTGTGTATTAATATAATTTCCTTATCCAATCATGTTCTTAGATGCTTGGATTGTTTCCATTTCTTGGCCAGTTTGAATAGTGCTGCAATTAACATAAAGTCACAAATGCCTCTGCAAATAAGTATTCTTGAGCCATTGAGGTAAATAACAAACTGCTAGAGCTGCTGGAGTATAAGAAAGCTGATTGTTAATTTTCCTGAAAAGTCTAATACTGCTTTTGGTAGAAGCTACATCAATCAACATTCCCACCACCAGTATTAGAGGGATTCATTTACATCATATCCATGCCAAAAAACATGATTTGTTCTTTTTTTATGGTTGCCAATCTTACTGGTGTGAGGTGGTATCTAGCTTTTTTTTCTTGCATTTCTCTAGTGAAATTGATGAAAAACATCTTTTCAAATATCAACTTGCCATCTTTATGTCATTTTTGAGGAAGTGCATGTTTATCACCTTATTAATGGATGGGGATATTTGGATTTTCTGCTTAAGGTTGATGACTGTTTTATATATCTTGAATGGTAACCTTTGTCAGACAAGATTTGAGCAAATATCTTCTCAGTCCCAGGGGTATCTTTTTATTGTAGTCATTGTTATTTTTGCAGTGAAAAAAACTTCTTAAATATATGTAACACATTTTTTCGCGTTTTTCCTTCTGTTTGCTTAGGCAGTGTCAATTAGTCTTTGTTAGTACATCTAGATTCAATTTTGTGAAGCATTCTGCCCATGTTTTCCTCAATACAATTGATAGATTCAGGTCTGGCATTGAGGACTTTAACCAATTTTTAATTAACTTTTTGTATAGTTTGTGAATGGTGTTTAAGTTTACTTTTTATATGTTCCTGAGCAATTTTCCCAGTATCATTTTTAAGGGACTTTTATTGTTTCTCTTCACACCCTATGCTCTTTTATGAAATATTGGCTTCTTTATCAATTTTTAGCTAGAGCCATCTATGTGGGTATGTCTCTGGATTTTCAGTTCTATTACATTGATATGAGATTCTGTTTTAATTTCAACATTGTCTTTATTCCATATTATCCTGATTATTACAGCTTGATATTATAATTTCAAATCTTCTAATTTTCTGAGGACATAACATGGGTCATGTGGGATCACCAGAACAATTTGGGACTTTGCACCAGGATGTTTTCACTCAGGGTGCCGCAGAGGGCAGCAGGTGAGAGTGAGAACCCTCCCTGCCCCAAGGGACCCAGCCCCAGCAGCAGACCTCCACTACTCAACCACCGCAATGCTTCAGGCCGCTTTCCACACCCTCGGGCCGAGCCTCACATATGAGTGAACATATTCTGGACTGCAAAAATGGCAGCACAGCACATCATAAGACACTCCTTACCAATTTTCCATAATTATGACACCATATTTGATAAAGAAATGTATATATACATATATATGTATATAGATATATGAGAGCCCAGCAAGCTACCAAGAGTATCCCACTCACACACTGGCAAGCTAGCCATGAGGTATTCGATATGCCAAAAACAATAACAACAACGGGTCCCATTCTCCTGACCCTGAAAGAGACTCCAATACATTAGGAAAGATGAGCAAGGAGAGGCTGCTAAAATATCAGGGCTGGAAAAAATGAAAATGTTACTGGCACCCACTCGAGTAAATAAAAGAAACAACGGGATGACCACTGTCATCACTGTATCACTTACAGTGATATCATAATTTAAAGTTAGGAAAATTCTCCAAGAAATTTTGGCTATTTTTGTTGCTAGTAGTGGTGGCCTTGAATATTACTCGGTGTGCATTTGACAGCATTATCTAAAGTGATGATTAACATTTTAACAAACATATGTCTCTATTGTATGCTTTTGGTATTTTTGTAACAACTGCATCAATCTTTTGAGCACTTTGGGTAGCATTTCTTTGGCTGCCGGAGCCCTGGTCGGGGCGGGGAGGAAAGCTCGACCCGCTCCCCTCCAAGGGGCTTCGGCGAGGGCAGCCAGGCACAGGGGCAGGAGACTGCACTGTTCTCTTCCAGGAGCTGGTTTTTATAGTCTCTGGGTCTTGGCCGCTGATGGGATTACACGGCGCCAGGGGGCCAGGTGGTGAGTGTGACCCCCGCCTACTGGAGTTTGGAGGATCTGGGTGGAGGATGCCTGACCCCAATCCAAGTAGGCTTGGAGATCTCGGCCCCGGAACCCATGTGACTTTGTCTCTCTTTGGACCAGGACCAGCCACCACCATGCTGAGACCACTCTCCACACACATGAAGGTACTGGCATAGGGACAAAGTCACTCGTACTGGCATAGGTACTGGCATAGGGACTGGCATAGGGACAAAACCAGCTCCCGGAACCGTGCGACCGCATTAGCGGCTGCGTGACATCTTATTACAACATCTTATTATCTCATTCCTACTTTGGACAAACTAGCAGGCTACTGAATGTAGCCTGCCTACACGGCAGAGTCTGGCAAACTCCCCGTGGCATAACCAATATGCCAAATACCAGTAACAATGATGGGTCTCATTCTCCTAAAGAGCCTTGAATATAATCTCAGGGCTAGGATGAAAGAGATGTTACTGGGGCCTGTTGGAGGCAATCGACGAATAATAACGAATAACTGGGTAGCATTTCATTTTGATAATATAAATTTTTTCCACACAGGGAAAGGGACTGTGTTTATATTCCTTGTGTCTTCTTTTATTTCTTTAAATAGTTACTTATAGTTTTCTTTGTAGAAGTTTTTCACCTCCATTGCTAGACTGATCCCAAGGTACTTGAATTTTTTTTCAAACAAACAAATGTGAATACTGCTGTTTTTATTTCTACTATCTCTTTCCTCTATTTTTTTTTGCATACAGAAGTGCTATGGATTTCTGAGTATTGATTTTGTAGTCTCCCACCTTACTATAAATGTAGACTTTTTCTAACATGTTTATTGTAGTTTATGTATATTTTTGAAGTGTCATGTTATATGCAAATAATCATTTTAACCTCATATCTTGCTATCTTTATCCCTTTAATATTGAGTGGTAATTGTTGTGAAGATGACTCCGATATTATATTGAATAAATATGGCAAAAGTGGGCCCTTGAGACTAATCTGAGTGATGACTTTCAGTTTTACAACACTGAGTATAATATTAGCTACAGAATTGTGACACTAGGTTTTAACAAAATTTATTAAGTAATATTCTATCTAAAATGCTCTATATGCATTTATTGATATAATCTTTTGATTTTCATCTTTGCTTGTACCAAAATGGTGTATTGAATTGATTGGCTTTTTTATATTAAACTATCATTACGTCCCTAGAATAAATCCTACCTGAGCATGGAGTATTATTCTTTTGATCTGCTCTCAGATAAAATTAGCTAATATTCATTGATTATCTTTAGATGACTAAGCTGTTGTTGAATTCAGCTCCGTTGATCATTAAGTATCTTTTTAAAATTTGAAGGCTACTCAGAGATATCTTCAACCACAAGACCATAGGGACAAAAACAACAAAACAGACGTAAACAAATTACGGGACTGTATCAAATTAAAAGGCTTCTGCACATCAAAGTAAAATCAATCTATAATGAAAAGACATAATAATGAATAGGAGAAAATATATTCCCACAATATAGTAGATAAAGTGCTAATATCCAAAATCTATAAAGCACTCATAAAACTCAATGACAAAATTTTTTTAAAATGTCTCTATCTACAGAGAGAGGGGATGAACAGACACTTTCTCAAAAAAGACATATGAATAAGCAATATGTATATGAAAAGTTCTGATAATAATTCATGAGTAAGTTATTGCAAATTAAAGAAGCATTGCTCTAGTATCTCATACCAGAATGGGATATATCAAAAGTCTGGTGAGAAAGGAACTCTAATCTACTGTTGGGGGCGGGGGGATATCATTTTGATCAAATTCTTATGGAAAGCAATATGGAGTTCTCTCCTAAAAATAGGAATAGAATTGAACTCCCATATGAGGTAATGATAGCATTTCTTGGAATTTATTCCCCAAACAAAACACATGAATTCAAAAGATATGTGCACACCTGTGCTCATTGCAGCACTTTACACAATAGCAAAGATATGAAAACAACCCAACTACAGATATATGGATGGAGAAGTTGTGCTACATATGTACAATGTAAAATCATGCATCTCTTCAGAATTAATAAAAACACGCAGTTTGCCACAGCATGGATTAAATTGAAAGGTTTAATGCTGGGTGTTTTCCGTCAGAAGAAAGGAATAGACACAAAATGCTCTCTTTCATAGCTGAGACTTATTGATACAAAGAAAGATGTCAACTAAGAGTCAGAGGCCATACAACAGGAAAATTGATCCATAAACTTAGTTGTGGGGATTTTAAGGAAGAGTTGTTAACGTCCCTGGGCAAGAAAAATAGATAAACTCACCTGTGTTGGGTAGTGTTGTAGCTATGTGCATAGAAACATTAACAATATAATGATCCCCAGAACCATAACCAGCAACAGTTTAAAAAATAAATATTAAGTCTACTTTGTCTGATATAAGTATGGATTTTGCAGGCAATTATTTACCTTTAATATTGATTTCTAGTCTTTGACTTTGAGACTCTGTAGATTGTGATTGATTACCCTAATTTTTCAGATGTGTCTATTGTAGGCAGCAGAAAAATTGATTCAGCTTTTCGATCCATCTTGTCTCACTATGCCACTTCATTAGTGATTTCATACCATTTACAATCAATAAACTTATTGAGATGGAGGAATATATTTCCATCATTTGTAAAGATTGAGTGGTTTGAAATTTTTCCTTATCTTCCAAAGAATATCATCCACATTTCTTGAAAAGTTGGTTTCAAGACTATGAACTTTCAAATTGTTGCTGGCCCAAGAGGTTTGATATCCTTTTATCAACTATGAATAATAACCTAGATGTATAAACTATTATTTGTGGAATGTTTATTTTATTGTTTTTCACATAGATGATGGATACATACATTTATATATATGCATACACACATACATACATACGTATTTGTCCTGACCTGCATAGTATCATTCAATAGCTATGATGCAATCATATGTAATTTCCTGTTTATGAAAGCTTCTTCTTTAATGTCACTGCTTTTAGTATTTTCTCAACATCTGACTTTTATCATACTGAGAGCAATGTGTTTGGTATTTATATATTTGGAACTATTTTGTCTAGCACTCACTGATCATCTTGGATCAGTGTTATGCAATCCTCAACTCTGGGAAATTCTTAGTTATTATTTTTCTGAATGATAGGTTTTAGTCAACCTTGCAGTTTTGTTTTTCAAGAACTCCCATGATTCTTATATTCTTATATTCTTGAACACATCCCACAGTTTTCTATTGTGTTGTTTATTTAATCTCAGAATTGTATTCACTTTTTTTTTTCTAGAGAATCTTTCCACCTTATTCTTGTGCTCACCAAGACATTCTTTAGCTCCTGTCACTCTGCTGTCAAGATATTTCATTCAGTTTTTCTTTTATTTCTAACTCCCATAATGCTGTGAAGTTATGTCATTTTTATGTAGATTTCTCATCTCCAATTCCAATTGCTTGTGCTTTATTGACTACCTACACATTTGTTTAATTCTTCTCAATTTAAAATTATCATTTATAATCTTTAAATGACATCTTGAGTGATTTAGAGGTTATAAAATTGGTTGGCACCGGTAGCCTTCAAGAATATTATCTTTGCTCAGTGAGCTTGCTGAACTTCTACACTTTTCTCTTTGTGTCTGCTCTACTCTGAGGTGAGGTTCAAACTTCAGAGTTTGCATGTAGGAGCTCTGTGAGGGATTTTGCTGAGTACTTCTTTTTCTTCTTCCCTTCTGAACCTCACACAGAAATAATGCATACAAATATACATGTATTAATAAATATATTCACATATAACATAATAATATACATAGAATGTGCACGTATATTCATGCTGTGACTATGGTAAACATGAATCTGAGAGTCTTATGTATTTTAAAATCGTCTTCTAATACTGAGTGACATTTAATGTTACTTAATTCTAATTTTCTGTCTCATTTTTTATGGATAATGAAAAATAATTTCAAACTGCTAAAGTAGTTACAAGGATGAGAATTGATTATACCAAGTGGTTATTAACACATTGATGCTGGTGCTATAATTTCTGTTAATTAAGTAAAATTAAAGTGTGAACTACAGGTGGTACATAATAGCATCGATATATTAAACAACCTGCCTATAGGAAGGTCTCAAAAATCCTAGATGTGATAATAAAACACGTTTACTGAATAAATGCAATGTTGCTAACCATGAAGAATTCATATAACTTAACACTTAATCATCACAATTATCTAGAATTTACATCCACTGCTTTCTTAATATATTTTATCTAAAATATAAGTACCATGGATATTTAGAGAAATTTAGTCAATAATCATTTAATTCTTTATTATCAATGCATCAATATTCTGACACAGATACTTATTCAAAAGCTTAGGCAATTTACTTCACCTTCATTTTTTATCTTAAATTATTTTTTCCAGAGCTAAATGTTAATATATAGTTTATAATTTCTCAACATTTTGTTATGCATTGTACAAAGTAAAAAAAGTGACAGTTTTTTTTTTTACTTCTTATTACCAATAGAGGTTGGGGTCTAAGTTTCTTTATCACCATACTGTTGCACCCAAATTTCAGATCCCAAATCACAGAGAGACCCAGTTCCATACCCGATAATGCAAAAGCAAATGAACTTTATTACTATCCCAAGCAACCGCTAACTCAAGCTAGGGTCCAACTCTCATCCAACACAGTGGAGTCTTTACAAGGGCTCCGATGCCAAATCAAAAGCAGTTTATATAGGGTTCAGAGTTAAGAAGCAATTTATACACTGCTCTATTTTTAGCATTGGCCTATTACAACAGTAGTCAGCAATTAGGCAGTGGTTAATAACAGATTGTGAGGAGGGTACAGTGGGCCTTCATGACTGGCCAGACCAAACTGGCCTATTTTTTATTTTGGCAAATTATTCAACTGGGAGTTTACCAGAAACTGCAAGTCCTGCTTTAGGGAAACAGAAACTGAGGCCTAGTTGAGACTTAATTTTAGCTTCAGTTTGTCATTGCATTAGTTATACTCTCACAGTACTAATATAAATATATTCAGTTTTACAGAACAAGAGAAGTATAGAACCAAATGACTGTAAACAAATTGCTATGGAAAAAAATGATGTGTGTGATGTGTAAGAGATACAAGTTAGAGAATGACTTCTACTTAAGCAAATTGATTTAGCAGCTAAGATCTGTAGCTCTGTAGCACTGTAGCACTGTTATCCCATTGTTCATTCATTTGCTCTAGCGGGCACCAGTAATATCTCCATTGTGACACTTGTTGTTACTGCTTTTGGCATATCGAATATGCCACAGGTAGCTTGCCAGGCTCTGCCGTGTGGGCAGGATAGTCTCAGTAGCTTGCCAGGCTCTCAGAGAGGGATGGAGGAATTGTACTCTAGTAGGCTGCATGCACGACAAATGCCCTACCCACTGTGCTATAGCTCCAGCTCATTTATGATAATAGGATATTGTAGTAATTTGTTCTGATGCAATTTCTTAATATAGAAATATATGTATATTTTAAAAACAAGTATACTTTGCATGTATCATAAAATAAGGATAGTTAAAAGATTGCAATTTGCACCTAATAATGAATTTTTAATAGATTGCATTGTTTATAATTTACATGAACATCTGCTATTTTATTTATTCTAAGTCCAAACTCAGACATTACCAAAATAAATTTAGAAATGGTTTAAACAAAGATATAAAAATTATCATGATTCAAAGTTTGTTAGAATGATACAATTTGGCTAGCAAAAAAAAAAAACTGTTTTAAGTTTTATAATTATAAACACCTAAGTAAAAATTTTAAATAAAGAAGTCTCAATGATAAAATTGGGAAATATAGTGGCTGTACTATATATACAAATAAAACATTACAGGCTTTGACAGAGTCTGAAGTGACTGGAGAAATTTACAATTTCAAATAGCTAAATACTGTGGATGTCTGACATCATAAGAAGATATTGGGGCCAGAGAGATAATACACAGGTTATGACATTTCCCTTGTACTTGGCCAACCTGGCTTCTATTCCTGTCACCCTATATGGTTCCCTTTGCATCACCAGAAGTGTTCCCTGAGTACAGAGTCAGGAGTAAGCTTTTAGCCAGTTGTGATCCATAAAGCAAAAACAGTAACAATAACTACAAAAATAAGATATTGACACAACCAAAAGATAGATCATAAGAATGCTGATAATACGTTTGAAGACAATGTCTTAAATGCATTCACATTTCATTATGTCTTCAAATGGACGATAGCAAAACTGATGTCTGAAAAAATATAAGTTCATTGTATAGAAAATATATTTCCAAGATGATAAATTGAATTAGAATAAAATAAAAGGAAGGGATATGGCATAGCAAAACAAGAATTAAGTCACACATTTTTCAGTGAATTTGGTGATATAAAAAAATCAGAAATCGAAAATAATTTTAAATGCTGTAGGAGTAAAATCAAATCTACCTGGTCAACAATGTGTGCCTTCGTAAACATGATTTTTTAAAAAAAAATTGTCTTTGTCTGTTTAACAATATTTTATTATTTATATTAAACATGGACAATGGAGGGATTAAGTGTGTCAATAATGCTGATAAAAGCAGTGATACATGGGAAATTTGGTATGGCAAAGATCAATTATTTTTTTGCTTTTTTTTTTTTTGGGTCACACCTGGCAATGAACAGAGGTTACTCCTGGCTCTGCACTCAGGAATTACCCCTGGCGATGCTCAGGGGACCATATGGGATGCTGGGAATCGGACCACGGTTGGCGTGCACAAGGCAAACGCCCTACCCACTGTGCTATTGCTCCAGCTCCTGGCAAAGATCAATTTTATGTGTTGCACCACACAAGTAAATTTTAAAAGATGATTCCCAAGCGTTTGGTGTTGATGTCAGAAAGCAGGTTGCCTCACAGATCACATAAGTGATTTAGGAGAAGCAGTTTATGAATAAATATGTACCTAGGCATACAGGTGTGGAAGTAACTAGTTAGGATTGGCTGTATTCCTATAGCTCATGGGAGCAGTCTAGCTTAGAAACATATCTTTGTGAGCCATCTGTGAATAGAAAATCCATTAAATAGGATGCAATATCTTGGGTTTAGATGACAAGAGATGGAACAAAATTTACAATAATTACATGGTACAAACATACTGCTAAAATGCCATTGGAAGTTCATCCAAATCTAAATTTCCTAAATAAAGTGTTTCATATCTAAACTCTTGAATTGTATCTTCCCTAAATCTATTTGACTTATGTAATTTCAGTGCTTTGGAAACATTAATCTGATGTTTCTTCTTTAAAGTCAATTTTTCTTCGACTGAACTTAACATTTTGCTCTAAGTATGAACTTTATACAGAAAGAGTTTTTATGTTAGTTGCATAGCATTACCTTTAAAACAAGATATATTTCCTCTTGCTATTCTCTAATATATTTTAAGCACTTAGGAATATCTGAAAAGTAAACGTAATTCAACTTTACTAATAACTTTGATTGTAACTTTGAAGAAAATATTAATGCTTGGGAATAGTTAAAAAATTATAAATTTGGGGGGAAGATTTGTTTATTTTAGGGATAAAGTAAAATGTAATAAATAGAGTAGTCTATATGCTTTTCTCTTAAGCCATTTGAATTTATTTATTTTTATTTATTTTTTCAAAATGGTATATGTACTTTATTGTAGCGCTATATGCAATCACCAATATTTGGAAACAACCCAAGATACCATCAACAGACAAGTGGAAAAATAAAATTACATCATATATTTATTATGGAATGCTACTAATCTCAAAGAAACATGAAACCTTGCTTTTTGGTAAAACATAGATGATACTAGTATGATCATGCTGAGCAATATATGCCAGAGGAGAAAGACAAATTATTTTAAACCAGATTATCTTGCTTATATATGGTACTGTACTGTGGTACTCTCCTCCCTTTGTTCATCTATTTGCTCGAGCGGGCACTAGTAATGTCTCCATTGTAAGACTTGTTGTTACTGCTTTTGGCATACTGGATATGCCACGGAGAGCTTGCCAGGCTCTGCCGTGTGGGCAGGATACTCTGCTATGGAGAAAAAAAATCTAAAAACAAAGAGAAAGCAATTCAGTGAAATGAAATTGAATTCAATGAAAGCAAATCCTTATTTTTAATCTCTGATCACAAAATCTAGGTTACCCTGAGTGGGGGGAACTGGCCTGAGGGAATCTGGCATGTTTTTTAAAACTTTATTTAAATACCATGGTTTACAAAGTTATTCATAATTGTGTTGTTCCAGATATTCAGCATTCTGACACCAGTCTTACCACTAGTGTGACCTTCCCTCCACCATTGTCTCCAGTTTCCCACCAACTCTCAAGCTTACTCCCCTAGCTGGCACAAATAATTTATTTCATATTGCTTGATATAACAAAATGGCAAAAGAAATGATAAAAAATACAGTAAAAGAACTCTTGTGAAAATTGTGTAACTTACAATTTGGTTATTACAGTCACGAAGGCTTCACTTAGCTTTTTGTTGCTAGCTGAGCCTTCTATGATTTTGTTTTTCCTTATTGACTTTAGTTGGCCTCTATGTTACTTTCCCCTCTATCTAATTTGGCGTGCTTCAACTGGGCTGTCAGTATTGTGGAAACTGCAGTTGTCACATGTCTTCATATGCAGCCACATGCTACAGGAATTTCAGGACCTGTAGAACTTGACCAAAGATTTTCAGCTGCTTTGACTTGGTTTCCTGAATTGTAATTCTCAGACATTTCAAAATGCATTCACTGTCACTGTCACTGTCATCCCATTGTTCGTCTATTTACTCGAGTAGGTGCCAGTAACGTCTATTCCTCCCAGCCCTGAGATTTTAGCAGTCTCTCTTTACTAGTCTTTCCCAACAATTGGAGGCTCTTTCAGGGTCAGGGGAATGAGACCTGTTATAGTTACCAGTATTGGCATATCAAATACGCCACAAGGAGCTTACCAGGCTCTGTCTGTGTGGGCGCGATACTCTTGGTAGCTTGCCAGTTTCCCCGAGAGGTATATATATATATATATATATATATATATATATATATATATATATATTTCTCTCTATGATTTTTTTGCTTACTGTCTGAACTCCATCAAACATGGTGTAGTAATTATGGAAATAGTTAGGAAGTGTCTTATGATGTGGAGTGTGGCGGCGGTTGGGTATTGAAGGCCGGTTGACGGGACTGGGTCCTTTGGGGCAGGAAGGTCTCTTGCCTGCTCCCTTCTCGGGCGCCCTGAATAAAATCAGCCTGGCGCGGAGTCCAGTGGCATGGTTACAGGGGCCTCATTTTATACTCCCATCTGGGAGGAGCAGCCATGAGTTCCAGAAGTTCTGGAGAGTGGTCCATGAGGAGATGGTGCTGGCAGGGTGTGGCTTATGGATGTGACTGAGGTTACCAGAGACTGGGAGAAGCAGGCAGAGGATCTCTGTTCCAGGGTCCTGTTGGGTCCAGAGTCCAAGGTCACAAAGTTCCTCATTATCTGGTTTCCTTGGAACTTCACTTCTGCGTGAGGCTCAGCCCTAGTGTCCGGAAAGTGGCTTGGAGTGTGGCGGTGGTTGGGTAGTGGAGGTCGACTGCTGGGGCTGGGTCCTGTGGGATGGGGAGGGTTCTCTCCCGCCCCCCTCTGGGGTGCCCTGAGTGAAAAGAGCCTGGTGCAGAGTCCAGGCTTTATTTTCTTTGCTTTTTTTGGGTCACACCTGGTGATACACAGGACTTACTCCAGACTTAGCACTCAGTAATTGCTGCCGGTGGTTCTCAGGTGACCACATGAGATGCTGGGAATCGAACCCAGGTCGGCCATGTACAAGACAAACACCCTACCTACTGTGCTATTGCTCCAGCCCCGCATTCATATTGGTCTTACACCAACTTGCTATTTATTCTCTTATTTAAGGTTACCAGAGCCAGCCACTTGAATTTAAATGTTAAAATCAGGTTCACTGTTTTATACAGAATAATGAATCATTTTATTTTACTATTTTTTAATTTGAGTCACCTTCAGCTGTACTCAGGATTTACTCCTAGCTCTATGCATACGGGGCATTCCTGCAGGTTCTCAATAAATTATATGCAGCACCAGGGATCAAATCCATGCAGGTCAATGCAAGGCAAGTGCGGTGAATCCTGTATGATCTTTCAAGTCACTTAGTAGATTTTACTATAATTCAAATGAAGCCTATTTAAAATTTAGTTGATCTTTGTAATTAAACTAAAGTAGCATCTATTTCTACCCAACTATGCATCATAATATCATCCAAAAATATTATGTCTCCCTATTTGTTCTCTTTTCTCTTTACTCTAAATTTTGCTTAATGAGCAATGCAGGGTATTTTACTTTTGTAAAGAATTCCTTAGAATATGATCCTTAATTTTATACCGACTAACTTGCATTGTATTAAGGGTAATATGCATGTGTTTCTATTATTTTCTAATTGCCTTATTTATTTCGCATCTGGCCTTCAAACTCACTTTACCACTAATCCCATCATAAAACCACTTCAAATCTTAAAATCAGGTTTATCTCCTGTTACCTTGATGATAAAGTCAACACCTTTAAAAATGTCATTCAAATGCCAACATTTCTAGTCCAGCAAATCTACTAACCATACTTTACTCTGAAAAACATGTGCATCACACTCAAAAAATGCTTAGTTAATTATGTAAGGTTCTAACTTCATTCATCTTATTTTGTTTCACCTAGCCGGAGGATCATTTCCACATGATTATTTGTATACATTTACCTAAATATCTGGACTAGAACAATAGCACAGCAGGTCGGACTTTGCCTTGTACACAGCCAACCCGGGTTCAATTCCTCTGCCCCTCTCGGAGAGCCCGGCAAGCTACTGAGAGTATCCTGTCCTCACGGCAAAGACTGGCAAGCTACCCATGGTGTAGTCTCACAATGGATACGTTTCTGGTGCCTGCTCAAGCAAATAGATGAACAATGGGACATCAGTGCTATCTAAATATTGACGTTAAGCTCAAATGTTATAACTTCTATGAAGCAATCTTTCATCATCAGCCTTCAAAGAAAAATACCTCTCAGTCCAGTTAACCTTGCCAATTTTTTAAATATTTATAGAATATTTATTTATATATATTCTGGAAAAATAAGTTGCACTATTTTTTAAAGTAGTTTTCTAAGTATTTAGCTATGATGATCATCATTGTCTATGGTACAATTTAGATATTATGAGTAAATAAAGATTAGTTTCAAATAATCTGTTTTCTTGTACTTTCTCTGACAAAAGAACTATAGAGAAGGACACTTTCTTCTGAAATTATTTACATAAAATAAATTGTGAAATCATTTTTATGCACTAACAGTGAAAATCCAAGTGAATTCATGAAGTATCTTTAACAAATTCACTAGGCTGGAGTGATAGCACAGCGGGTACTAATATGCAGTCGACCAGGGTTCAATCCCCCAGAATCCCATTTGGTCTTCTAAGCAAAGCCAGGAGTGATTCCTGAGTGCAGAGCCATGAGTAACCCCTGAGTATCCCTGGGTGTGACCCTCCCCAAAAAATTAAACCCAGTAATACCTAAGATATAAACATATCAGGAACACACTAAAATAAAATTGTGGGGGGGCTAGATTGATAGAACATCAGGTAGGGCGTTTGCCTTGCACTCGGCCAACCCCGGTTCAATTCCAAGTATCCCATATGTTCTGCTGAGCACTTCCAGGAATAATTCCTGAGCATAGAGTCAGGAGTAATCCCTGTGCATCACCAGGTGTGACCCCCCCCCCAAAAAAAAAGTAAATAAAGAAATAAATAAAAATAAATAAAATAGGAAAAGATAGTGCATGACTAAAGCAATTATCAGTACAGAAAATGACAAATGAAAGTTATGTGACAAAAGTCAGTTGGAAGTGGCCATAGATTTATTTGAAGTATTACTCTACAATTTGTCTTGAAAAAACTGTATCTTCATTTTGTATATAATTAAAATAATATTGATCCACATATAAACAGATCAGAAAGAGAAGGGAAAATTGGAGTCAATTGAGAGGGAAAAATTGTGTAGCAAGACTGAAGAGGAGTTCAATGCAATTTAATAATAGATGAGTTCTAAAAGATCTTAGTTAAGAATAATTAATGAAGATTATTTTTGTTTTTCATTTTTGTTTGTTTTGTTTTTGTTTTAGAGCCAAACTTGGTGGTGTGCAGGGCCAACTCTTGTCTCAGAGATCATTCATAATGAAATTCTGGTGACCATATGGTGTGCTAGGACCAAACAGGGTCCACCACATAGAAAGCATGCACCTAAGTCACTATGCCACCTCTCTGGCAAAAAAATAAATAAATAAAACTTGAAGCCTTTTAAAGTTAAAAGCACTATGGTTCTATTATTAATTAAAAACTAAATTCAGTTGAGTGCATATGTAAGCAAAATTAGCTGAGAAACTTTTTAAAAAATTTTAAAATATCAAAACATATTACTATTGTCAAATAGTCAATCACCCTCATTCCTGTTTCTGTTGGGCATTAAAATTTCTAAATTTCCCTGTTATCTAATGAACATTAAATATGTCCCAGCACTCAATATGACTGTTTCAAAAACAACTATTTGGGGGGACCGGAGCAGTGGTACAGTCAGTAAAACATTTGCTTTGCATGCTGCCAGAATTTGATCCCATATGGTCCTCTGAGAACCACTAGTCATAATGCCTGAGTGTAAAGCCAGGCGTAACCTCTAGCATCACCAGGTGTGGTCCAAAAATCAAAATGGAAAAAGAAACCAACCATTGTCAAAGAAATAGAGTAAGTTCTGGTTTGAAAGTGTTTTCTTGAAGTCTTCTATAAGTTATCAGGCAGTCAATGGCAGCCATTAAACTTACTATATTAATGGGCACCATTAAACTTACTATATATTAACCATAGTAAAACAGATACACTTTACTTACAAACATTTTGAGCCATCATTTAGAGTAAATTTATAAGATTATCAATTGTATCTCTGAGTTTTCATATAACACTTTGCAAGAATTACATTTTTTTTTTCTTAAATGATTATATCCCAATGTAAGAGAAGAAAAGAAACCTGGTAAATTTGGAAAATGTCTCAATGGAAAGATTAGGACTAAAAAATATTTTTTTTATTTTGCAAAATGGATAAATTAGGTAAGAATGTCACTTAAAAATGCTTAAGAATGGCAATAAGCATACTACCAAACATGCCAGAATATCTACAGAGAAATCAGAACGGAAACCATTTGATCATGCAAAATGACAGTGATAATTTTGAAGGAGTATTTCTTTTTTTTTTTTTTTTTTTCCCCCCTTTATTTTATTTTATTTTTTTTAAAGTTGTAGATTTACAATTTTTTGTGCTTTGGTTTCAATTATACAATGATCAGATACCCATCCCTCCACCAGTGCCCATTTTCCACCACCATGGATAATATCCCTCCCACCCCCATCCCCCCATCCCCCCGTCTCTGTGGCAGGGCAATCCCCTGTGTTCTCTCTCTCCTTTTGGGTGTTGTGGTCTGCAAAAGAGGCATTGAGTGGCAAACATGTTCAGTCCATAGTCTACTTTCGACATGCATCTCCCCTCCTGGAAGGATCCTCCAAACATCCTTTATTTGGTCCTCCCTTCTCTATCTGAATAGCCCTTTCCTCTAGGATACCCGGCTGGCCTCTAAGTTATGGAGTAATCCTCCTGGTGCTGATCTCAGCTATTCTTGGGTATTAATCTCATACTTTGTTACTTTATATCCCCCAGATGAATGCAATCTTTCTATGTCTATCCCTCTCTTTCTGACTCATTTCGCTTAGCATGATACTTTCCATATTGTACCACTTGTATGTAAATTTCATGACTTCATCTTTTCTAAGAGCTACATAGTACTCCATTGTGTAGATGTACCAAAGTTTCTTTAACCAGTCATCTGTTCTTGGGCATTCAGGTTTCTTCCAGTTTCTGGCTATTGTAAAGAGTGCTGCAATGAACAAACAAGTGCAGATGTCACTTCGACTATACATTTTTGCCTCTCTGGGATATATTCCCAGGAGTGGTATTGCTGGGTCAAATGGGAGCTCAATTTCTAATTTTTTGAGAATCGTCCATACTGTTTTCCAGAAGGGCTGAACCAGTGGACATTCCCACCAACAGTGAAGGAGTATTTCTTGTAGAGTCACTTCGAAAAAAACAGAAAAACAACAGACAGAGAAGTTATGAAAGACTGATGAAAGAGAAGAACTAGTTCAGGACATTTATTTATTTATTTATTTATTTATTTTTGCTCTTTGGGTCACATTCAGTGTTGTTCAGGGTTTACTATTGAATTTGCACTCAGGGATCACTTCTGTCAGTGTTTCAGGACCCATAGGGGTTCTGGAGAGCAAACCCATGTCTACTGTGTGCAAATCAAACACAATACCTTGACCCAAGAAGTACACGTTAGGGAAATTGAGGTGAGAGAGCACTTTAAAGTGATAGTTTCTATCTAGAAAATTTTGAGATCATTTTCCAATTAATATTAAAACTATGTAGACATTAATTAAACTGATTTTAATACCAGAGAAAAATTCTTAAGCAAAAAAATAGCTAGAGAAGATGAATAATAATTAGCATAGAAGCAAAGAATTGAGAAAAGAAGGAAAGATGAAAGAAGGACAGATGGAGGGAAGAAAGAAGGAAGGGGATACAGAAGGAGATGAGAAAAATATTTTTTATTTTTGATATATGTGGCATATCAATAACTACTGACTAATGAATAAAAAGATGCAAAGTAAGACTTCAAGACATTTTTATTTGTAACCTCCTTTTTCCTGTGTTCAAATGATATACTTTAACAAAGAGTAAAGTCAATTTTTGTAAAAATGAATCAATTGCTTTAAAAAATCAATTTATATCTACTATATAAAGGATTCACTGCCTAAGCAACTCCTGATAAGAATTTCGGCACACCTGTTGGCTGTGAATCTCTCAGGTAAGGTAAGGAAAGGTGGTGCATCTAGTAATGGAAATTATAAATTACATGCAGGTCCCCAACACGTCAAATTAGAAAATATTCTAATCATGAAAAAAATCACTAAACTTTAACCAAAACAATTAGAAGAGCTTGTTGGCCAGAGATTCTAGAATTGCCCATAACAAAATCAACAGAATCAATTACTAAGCCAACAATTGTGTAGCAGTTTCTATGTAAACTTTCTGAGAAGGTCCCAGCTTTCCTTCATTTTCTTTCCTGGCTTATTTTCCTGAAAATGATTCCATTGTCCTCTACAGTTTCACCTTTGTGAAAATCTTGGGAAATTACAAATTTATGGAGGTATAGCTTTAGACAGACTGGAGATTACTTTGAGAATGCAGGTTTTGTTTGGTGCTGTAGTTACCACAATACCTCAACAATTGCCCAGTAGATTTTCTAGCTTATGGACTCAAGGTCAAATTCATGGGAAAATGATAACAACCAAAGACGTGAATACTCCTATCTTATTTGTGGGTGGGGAAGAGGGGTGGAAAGGAGGGTGGGAGGAGTGCGTGGTAAGTGGAGCTCAGGGCATACTCTTGACTCTGCTTCCGGAAATCATTTCTGGCAGACTCATTGGTCATATGAGGAGGCAGATATCAAAACCGTGATCAGTCAAACAAGGCAAGCACCTTACCCTTTTGTACTATTGCTCTGGCCCCTTGAACACTCCAGTCTTTTCCATGCTATTCTGTAACCTTTTAACCTCTCTCTATCTCTCTTGAAATAAATCGCTGTTGTCTAAGACCTGGGAGAGAAGACAATACACTCAATCTGATTTAACCTGAGATGTTCTAAATCCCATTTCAACAAACTTTTGACAAAAAGCAAGCATAAACCTGAAAGGCATATCAAATCATGTATAAAATGTAATTTTTTGCTTAAGTATTGTCCTAGAGTGAGCTTTTACAATTGTATTAGGGTAGATCTTTTAGAAGTTTAATTTTTACATTTTCGATTCACTTTTCATATTCCCAGTTATTAATTTTGTGTCACAAGAGGCTAAAGTCTTTAGATCTTGGATTATGGATTTTTTTCTCTTGCAAAGAGAAAAGAACACAAGTTTCATGTCTCGAAAAAAAAATTTTTTTCTCATTGTCTCTTTTTATTGGGAAGTTTTCTGTGAGTTTCATAAAAACAGTCAAAAATATGCCAATATTATTAATCTTTTATTTCTCTGATAGCTTAAGCACATAGTATGCCTTTCAATTTACAGCAGGGAGCCACTTGACAATTTTGCCAGCTCATGTTGTGCATCAAACGTTTTCCAGACATCAATATTTGAGTTTTTGCCACTTAATTTCAGCTTACCTCTGATAAACCAAGATTTTTTTCCTGTTGTTTCTTTCCCTTTTTATTTATTTATTTATTTATTTATTTATATATTAAACATTTAGCTTGAAAATTTAATGTGAAGACAGATTACCTGTAAAGTCTGTTAAAATGAGATTCTGAGTAAGCTCTAGTTTAGGGCCTCATATAGATATTTATCAGAAACTCATACTTATTATTGCTAATAGTATAGAAAATCTAGATTGGAAAAATTCTTATCATTGATTTGAAGAACTAATGCAATTTGTGCCTTCATTCTACTAGTTACTCTTTTTATAAATAGAATCAATTGATGATAGTGAATTTTACTCTAGCTAGTTTAAATATTAGGATAGTCAAGGTTAAAAGTTGATCTGGGGAGTTGAATAAAGTCCCACATGGAGCCAAGAACTAATCCCTAAACCACTTATAGGACTTGGACACAGGATTTTTTGCTTTTGCCAATATCAGACAGAATATTGAATTAGCACCATGAATACAGCTTCCAAACCTTCTGTCTCTTCAAAAACAAGAAGTGGCTACTTTATCCCCTGGTATCTAAACATTACTCAGCCATAATCCATAATCACAAAATGGATTTTCTACTTCCTGAGCTAGTCAGTGAGTGACTAATGAAAATTTCAATTTTCGTGAGAGTGGACCTGAGGGAAAAAACCTAAGTGACTTCTAGTCTAAATTAAAATAATAATAATAATAACAATAATAATAATGAAGAATTACAAAATTCATTTCTCCTTGTACTGTCAGAAGATTGGTATGAGGATGCATCTATAGTGTTGTCAAATCATTTTTTGACAGTCGTTTTTTTTTCCAGGAAATTAATAATATCCTACAACCACTCCAATGCATAAGATAGACAAAAGAAATAAGCTGTTTATAATATAGGTGTTCTGTGTATCAATACAAAATTATATATAGTTGTAAAACCAGTGATATCTATAAATCATAGAAAAGGAAAGATATTAGCCCTCAGGGATATTATATCTATAAATCATGGAAAAGGAAAGATATTAGCCCTCAGGGATATTATGCACATGTTTTGTCTGATTCCACTGGGTATCTTTTCATTTTAACAATAGTTTCACAGTGCAATGATGTTTACTTCAGTGGTAAATTCCACTCTTTATTTTTGTTTTGTTTATAACGGAGTCCAAACAATACAGACTACTCAAAAGCCAATATTGTGGTGTTTTGCCTGTGTTTTCTTCTCTGTGGTTAATGCATTCAGCCCTAGCATATCATTCTTTCAATATATTTGGTGCTAACTTTTGGACAAAATGTGAAATATCAGCCCAATTTCATTCTTTTCTATCTTGCTAGTTGTGTTTTGCAAAAAAACAATTTGTTGAAGTGGCTTTCTGTTCTCCATTGTATGCAGTGGGCTCCTTAAGTGACTTGATATGTGAAGGATTATTTATAGATTCTCAATTATATTCAGTTTGGTTGGGTATGTGTTTTTATTTTAATTCCACATTGTTTTGATTGCAATTGCTTTATAGTATAGTTTAAAGTCAGAGGATATGGTGCATCCTGTGTTTCCTTTTTCCCCCCTGGGGTTGCTTTGATTATGCAGAAGAAAGGGCATTTTTATTGTCATATCTGTTTTACTAGTGTTTGTTCTATGTCCTTAGACAATGACATTGGAATTTTGATAGGGCTTCCATTAAACTTTGTATTGTAGTGAGACGACTACTAACTTTAATTTTACCATTCATGAAAATAATTTTCATGTCAGTATCTATTTCTCACAATAGTGACATTTTTTATTTGATAGCTCTATAATATCCCTTATTACATTTAATCTTTGCTAATTGGGCTGGAGCGATAGCACAGCGGTAGGGCGTTTGCCTTACAAGCGGCCAACATGGCGGACCTGAGTTCAATTCTTTCGCCCCTCTTGGAGAGCCCGGCAAGCTACCGAGAGTATCTCGCCCGCACGGCAGAGCCTGGCAAGCTCCCCGTGACGTATTCGATATGCCAGACACAGTAACAACAAGTCTCATGATGGAGACGTTACTGGGCCTGCTCGAGCAAATCAATGAACAATGGGAGGACCGTGACCGTGACCTTTACTAATGATTTTTAAGCTATTTAAGTCACTGTCACTGTCCTCTTGTTGTTCATCGATTTTCTCGAGCGGGCCCAGTAACGTCTCCATCATGAGACATTATTGTTATTGTGTCTGACATATCGAATACGTCACGGGGAGCTTGCCAGGCTCTGCCGTGCGGGCAAGATACTCTCGGTAGCTTGCCCGGCTCTCCGAGAGGGGCGGAGGAATCGAACTCGGGTCGGCCATGTTGGCTGCGTGCAAGGCAAACGCCCTACCAGCTGTGCTATTGCTCCAGCCCCAAGCTATTTAAGTAAGTTTCTAAAATTCCATTTTCTTTTTTGTTCATTGTGTACACACTGAAATACATTATATTTTTGTGTATTGATCTTATAGACTTTCTCCTTAGAGTACTGGTCTATCATTTCCCAATGTACTTTGGTATGTTTTTTAGGGTTTTCAATGTGTATTATGTCACCTATAAAGTGATAATTTGAACTGCCTCCTTCCAATATAACTGTTTTTTGTTTAATTTTATTGCTCAACTGTGTGAGCTAGAACTTACAAAAACATCCTGAATAATAGTGTTGTAAGCAGTCTTACTGTTGTTCTGATCTTAAAGGAAAGTTTCCACTCTTTCAATATTTAGCATGATATTAGGAATGCGTTTTTTTGAGTTTTTGTTATAATGTTGTTTATTCTTTTAATCCTTGTTTAGTTGAAAATTTTCATCATAAATGGAGGTTGAAGATTGTATAAAGATTTCTCTAACAGTTTGAGATAGATGGAGAGAACCAAATAGTTGAAATCAAAACAGAAGGAATATAGCTAAATATGCTGAGAGCCAGTCAAAGCAGTTGACTTTAATCAATTCTAGCACTAGAAAACATACTATGTCTCCATTAGAGTACCAGTAGGAAAAACGACCTATCCGAAAACCATGGTTGTGGTTTCTTTTCTTATTGTCTCTAGAACATAGTTGGCACTTGGCGGTTTTGAATGTAAACACATTTTAGAAATGATACTTCCTATAAATAACTAATACTGGTTACCTAGGGGGATGGAAGATACATCATCTTCAATGTTTTTATTATATTCTAGTTTGTAAGATACATGTATGGCCTGCCTGTTAAAATAAAGGAGTGATATCTTCTTAAAAAAAAGATTTCTCTGTATCTACTGATATTAAATATGCATTTTCATCAATTGATGCAAAAATAAAATTATTTGCATACATTAGAGCATCCTTGCATCACATTAATAAATCTGAGTAGGCCATGTGAAAAGATTATTTTAAAGTATTGCTAAATTAAATTTATTAAAGTTTTACTGAGGACTTTTGCTTTTTATCAGAGGTATTTATCTGTGATTCATTAATGTCTAAACTTATTTTATTGTTTTAGTCATGTCTCTCCCTCTACCTTGGATATCATGGTACTGTTTGCCTTATAGAACTTTTTTAAAAAATTATTCTTTCTTCAACATTTTGAAAAAAAACACAAGAAGGATCATAGTTGGTAATCTTTGAAGAATTGGTGAATTTACAGTCAGGTTCATCCAAATCTGTTATTTTATTTTGGGGAAGAGTTTATATTAATGTTCCAATTTTCCTGCAATACACATATAAGGAAAATTTAAAAAAATAACATGAAAATATTATCAAAATTAGGAAAATTAAACACCTATTTCTTCTCCAAAGAGAACATAGAAATGACCACTATTCTCATGTAAAAAAGTTTTTTATCATCGATTATTTGGTAAATATAAATCAATTGACTATAAGATGTCTACCCACACCAATAATAATGGCATGTATCAGAAGCAACAAACTCTGTAGGGAATCTTGATGACATTGTTGGTAGGGACATATATTTGTTCAGCTTTTATGGAAAATAGAAACACTTATTAAAAAAACACAACTATTATGTGCTTCTGAAATTCCATTCCTAGGTATTTCTTTTAAAACACAAAAACACTTATTTTAAAAGATACATGTACACCCAAGTTCATTGTATTTTTGATTATCTTGCATCTAAAACAAGTCATGTGTCCATGGACAAGAAATTATGTCGTATATGCATAATGGAATGTTACCCAATTATAATTAAAGATGAACTCTTGCCTTTCGCTACAATATAAATGGAAGTAGATAATTTTTTTTTTGCTAAGTAAAATAAGTCAGAAGTCAAAAAAGCAAACATCATATTTCTGGACTATAAATAAAGAATATTTTCTTTGAAAATAGATACTGTTAATAAAAATACTCTGATCTGATGACAGAAATAGTTTTGCTAAAAGGAATGAAAGGGAAGGTTCTATGAACATTAGATGCCACTGAATCTGAAATCAACAAAATACAACCAATTGTTAATTGATCTTATTTTCTACAAGTTATTATAGTTATCAAATAATACACTTGATAAAAATGTGGACTGCTATTTTGAGATTTAAGATTTTGGAAGTTCTCTTTATGTCATAGTCATATTTTCTTTTCACAGACCAGCTGCATACTGTTTACTACCTAAGTTGAATACTTCAACTCCTAAGTTTCTGCATACTTTACTGATTGAAATGAATATATTAGAAGTTTAATTTGCATTTGCACTGATTGCTCTGGATATTGTACAAGGGATATGCAGTTAAGGAAAAGAATAAGTCTAAGTAGTTCCTTTAAGTTAGTAGATTTAAAATTCATGATAAAATTAACTTAACCTTAAGGATTTAGTGAGATTCTTTGTAATTATAGCTTTGATATTTTTACTACTATAAAATATTTTTCTGTTACGTATTTGAGGCATATGACCATTGTAAAATAAAACTTGCTTTATTTTTTGATTTATAAATTTTTATAGCCATTTAATGACTTAAAACTATTTAAATATTTTAAAACTTCATTAGCAACATAACTTTTGAGATTGATATTTTTAGAATGGAGAAGTAAGTCAACTACTTTATATCTTTTCTGTGGTAAAATTTAATTGAGATTTTTTAAAGTAATTTATATTAATATATAAGTTGAAGGAATATAAATATTATTATATCCTATGTTCAGAGTGACTAAGAATATATGTATATACATATTTAAATTTTCTTATAAACTGTCACCATTTCATAAATACAGAAACAAAATTACAGATTTTCAGAGTTTCTTATGGTTATACCAAGTAGACATTGAAACTTTAATCTGGAATCATTCTAATTCAAATCTTTTCCTCTCTAAAATATAATTCATACACTAGTTTTAAAAAGTCTCTTCAAAGAACCAAATTTTTATTGATTCCTTAAGTTGTATGATATGCAAAATAATTTTCATCTCTTTCTCTTTCTGAAATTTAGGTAAACTATTTCTTTTATACCTCAATGTCTATAAATAACAGGAAACACAATATATTTAAGTATTTAAAAATGTATAAAATGGCCTATCATAATGAAGATATTTAATAGTCACTGATATATAGCATAACAAAAATTGTTTTGTAAAAAATATTTATTAATAATATAATTATTTTATTTTAGAAAATTAATGCTAGAAAATTGGCAAATATTTAAATTAATATATCTGAGTATGTTTGAGTACTATGTAGGCATATTTGTATATTTGGGTATATATGCATACATATGTATATGTGCATGTACATATGTTGCATGTTTTAAAACACAGTAATACATGTTTATCATCATAAACATTAAGAGGGCTCCACAGTGTAGCACTGTAGCACTGTCCTCCAATTTATCAATTTGCTCCAGTGAGCACCAGTAACGTCTCCATTGTGAGACTTGTTAGTGTTTTTGGCATATTGAATATGCCAGGAGGAGCTTGCCAGGCTCTGCTGTGTGGGCGGGATACTCTCAGTAGCTTGCTGGGGCTCTCCGAGAGCAATGGAGAAATCAAACTCAGGTTGGCTGTGTGCAAGGCAAACACTCAACCGGCTGTGCTATATGGGCCCTATATATGTTAATAATGATAGGAATGTATTTTTAAATGTGTGCTTTCAACAAGAATTTTTTAAAACACATTTGTTTTCTGTCTAGCACTTACTTTATATAAAATTGTGTTGCAGAGCATTTATATGTGCTTAAGCGACACTCCTCCTTGGGCTGGAGCGATAGCACAGAGGTAGGGCGTTTGCCTTGCACACAGCCAACCTGGCCGACCTGTGTTCGATTCCTCCGCCCCTCTCAGAGAGCCCTGCAAACTACTGAGAGTATCTCGCCCACACGGCAGAGCCTGGAAAGCCACCCGTGATGTATTTGATATGCCAAACACAGTAACAACAAAATCTCCAATGGAGACGTTACTAGGCCCACTTGAGCAAATCGATGAACAACGGGAAGACAGTGACAGGACAGTGACAATAAGCTCCACTCCTCCTATTATCTAAGTTCCAATGTCAGTATACAATTAAAATAGCACCAAAGCTCTACCTTACCTCTCATACTTCTTTATCTTTTCTTTAGGTAACCCAACACTTTTCAGTCTCGAAACTAGATTTTTTTGAAAAGTGGGTGCATTGTTATGATCCACATATGACCAATAATTGCTTTTCACTTTCTGACATATTTCACTTTAAAAAACCAAGCTCCCAAAAGAGAACAAGGCAGAGTCTCCTGTCCCCATGCCTGGCTGTCCTTACCAGGGCCCCTTGGAGGAAGGCAGATTGAGTTTCCCTCTCCGACCTGAGCAGAGACCTGACAGCTGAAAACCTCCGGGACCCAGCCAAAGCCATGCTGAGACCACTCTCCACACGCTTGGAAGAGGAACCGGCAGAGGAACTCAGGTGTGCGGGACCCGGGACTGAGATCTCCCAGCCTGCTCGGTTTGGGACTGGGTCTCCTCCACCCAGCTCCCCCACGTTACAATAGCTAGACAGTTACACACACCAACTGCTGTATAACCCCATCCACCGCCAGGATCCAGAGACTCTAAAACCAAGCTCCCGGAAGTGCGCGGCTGCATTTTTGGCTGCACGACCTCTGATTCTCTAGTTCTCACTCTCAAAGAACCCAGCAGGCTACTGAGAGTATCATACCCGCCTATATGCCTGACTAGGAACACCTGTAAAGGTGATTAGAGGCTGCCCCCAAAATCGTCCATCTGTATTGGGGAGCCTGGCAAGTTACCGAGAGTATCACGCCTGCACGTCAGAGCCTGACAAGCTAACCGTGGCGTACTCGATACATCAAAAAAAGTAACAATGAATGGTCCTCATTCCCCTGATCCTGAAGGAGCCCCCAATATCTTATCAGGCTACACTAGCACATGACAGGGACAAATAGAGATGTTACTGGGTCTGCTCGAGCAAATTGATGAACAACGGGGTGATAGTGATAGTGACAGTGATAGTGACGTATTTCACTTAGTAAAATCAACTGAAATTCCATTTACTTTGCAGGAAGACTTATGACATGACAGGTATTAAAAAATGAATTTTGGAGTAGAAAATATCACAGACCATATTCAAATAACTTTATGTTCATATTAGATTTTAATGGTATTGCTCTTTGATTTTTATTTTACAAAATGTGCTTATTTATACAATGTATTCTTGTAAGCATGATTTAATTTTACATGATAATATAAGAAATAAGTCATATTTCAAACTTAAAATTTCCTCTCCATGTTTAATCAATTGAAGCTAAGTTGTGAGTTGACGCTTGGGAAGAAAAGAAAAATTCAGAGTTAGATATTTAACTATTGTAAATGATGACTGAGACATGATTAACAAATTGTGCTACATTTAAAACTAAATTATAGAAGCAGAAAACCTAATCAGAAAATCAAGTGCACAACCTATAATGTAGTTTTGAACTCAGCAATTGTATCTTCATAATATCTAGCTACACGTGCAATTGGTGGTTGAATTATCAAATATGAAATGAAATTAGTCGAATATGAAAAATTCACAGTGATACAATATGGATATGAATTAGCATTCCTGGTGAATACTAAAGACTTAGCTACTACATCAGTAACTATCATTCTTGAACAATTTGCAAATATAGAAGTAAAGTTTAGTGGAATAAATAGTAAATATGAGTTTGTCTTTGATAAATATGGAAAAATTGGTGTAACGAAAGGAACTGGGTGTCTTCTGCATATGTTCACTGATCTTAGGACCAATTAATACTATCTGTGTATTATTTTTGTTCACTTAAACAATCTTTCTACTCTTAAATGTCTTCTATGAGTTTACTCAAAAGGTAAAAAAAATACTCACTCAGAAGAAATAACCCACAGTAACATAGCATTTGCATACTTAACGGCATTTTGCTATATCAAGTATAATTTAACCATCTGCCTGCTTAAAAAAATTGATTTTTCAAGCTACACTCAGTGACATTCTGATGTTACACCACGTTCTGCACTCTAGGGTAATTCATAGCAGTGCTCAGATAACTGTCAGATACCATGGTCACCTATATGCAAAGAACTATGATAGCCATTTGAATGAAACTATTTTGAAAAGGTGTGTGTATGTGTGTGTTTGAGTGTGCGAGTGTGCATGTGTGTGTATGTGTTGGTGGTAGTGGTGGTGTGTGTGTGTGAGTGTGCATGCATGTATGTGTTCGTGGTAGTGATGGTGTGTGTGTGCACACTCATGTGTGTGTATGTGTGTTGGTGGTGGTACGTGTGTGTGTATGTGTTTTGTTGTTGTTGTTGTTGTTGGTGGTGGTGGTGTGTGTGTGCGTGTGTGTGTGTGTGTGTGTGTGTATCTGAGTAGGTATATGTGTTTTCTGGGAGTTTTGCCCAACTTTCACACATGCAAGTTGAGTGCTCTGACCAATTAGTAAGATCACAGGTCTCTTATCTATATGCTTCTTTTTTAAAGGAGGAGGCCACTTCAAAGGAGTATTCAGAAGACCTGTAACTGCATTATTGTTTTTCAGCCAATAAGCATGTGATTCAAAGTAAGATGTTAGGATGCAATGCTGCTAAGGGGTGGTGAAGCTGTGGGTCTCCAGGCCACACCTGGAGGTGGTTGGAGACCTCTGGGTAGTACCTCTTTAATGTGTGGGTGACATTGTGTTGCTGATGCCCTAATCATCGTCCTATCCTCTAGTTCCTAAACTAACTTTTTAATGAATTTTCTATCAGAAAAGCTCAACTTATTATGAATATATATATGTTTTTAATCAAGAGATTGAAAGTTTTAAAATGAGTTTAGTATTGTGTGACTACAAAAAACTGTATTGTTTATAAAATTGTAAACTATTAACTATATTTCTGTATATTTGAACATGCTTAATTGTACACAAATATCTTTTTTCATTTCTAAAATTTATGTTTGCAAGTTATAGTACAGTGGGACTAGGTGCTTTCCTTGCATGTAACAAACCCAAGTTTGATTCCTGGCATTCCGTATGGTTCCCTAAACCCAAAAGGAGTGACCTCTGCATGCAGGCCCAGAAGTAAACCCTGAGCAAAGGTGTGCCCAGTTGGTTTACTAGTCCAACTTATGACTTGAAAGAATTCTCAATATATTTAATGTTTTACTAAACTGCTTTATTAACAGATTCAAGGAACTCTCAGCTGAACATCTTATCTTAAAATATTAGGGAGATATATGATGACTATCTAGCTAGTTACACATATAGGTATATGTGTATATATGTATATATAAGTATCTCAATATATGCCAGTTACAAATATGCACACTTTCAGTGTATTTCTATATGACACATGTTTAAAATAATAAATAAAAAAAGAAGTCCTTAAAATGCACCTATCTACCATATAATTTCTAAGATAGATGCCCTCATATCTTGTAAATTCTAAGTATCTTTTTGAACTTCCTGTACTAAATGCTCAGGTACCGTATTGGTGCTGGAGATCAAAACTGGGTCAGCTGCATGCAAGACAAGCACTTGACATGCTGTACTATCTTACCCGTCCTCTCATTTTGAAATTCTTAAATGGTCTTATCCACTGCTAGATCTTTTATTTTAATACCCCTCCCCTTTTAAAAATCAAGTGCAAATCAAATTGCATAATGGGCTAATCCCAATATTTAAATAATTTAATGAAAAGTATAACTTGTTACAACATGCCATCATGCTTATTACTTTCTACAGTATTCTCATAGTTTTTCATACTTATTTCAAGATTATATCACTTTAAGTAAAACTCATCTGAAGCGTCTATAGCACTGTCCTCCCATCTTTCATCGATTTACTCGAGCAGTTCAAGTAACAACTCCATTGTGAGACTTGTTGTTACTGCATTTGACATATTGGATACTTCACGGGTAGTTTGCTAGGCTTTGCCGAGCAGACAAGATACTTTCAGTAGCTTCCCGGGCCTTCAAAGAGGGGCAGAGGAATCGAACCCGGGTCCGCCGGGCTGGCCACGTGCAAGGCAAACGCCCTACACGTGCTACACTCCAGCCTGAAACGTCTGTATCCATTTCAATATATTTTCATTTCCCTCAAAATGATATAGTTATTTCATTTAGATTCAAACACTTTGAATCTAGAATTGTTTTTGTAACTGAATATTTCTTTATTAAAACTCTTTCGAATATTTTTCAAAAATATTTTTTAGGATATCATAAAATATTTATAAACCTGTATCCTTTCTTAGAAGTAAAGCCTTTCTGTTTTGCAGATCGACACTACTTCCACTACCAAGCTGTCGCCACACTCCAGGACACTTTCCGGACCCGCGTGGCAGCTCCGGCCGAGACTCACGCACACTGAAGACCCACAGAAAAAGATAAGCAGAACTCTCTGAGACCTTGGACTCCAGGCTCGGCGGACCCAGGGACAGAGCTTCTCTGCTTGCTCCCACCAACCACAGCCGTCGCCACACTCCAGGACGCTTTCCGGACCCGCGTGGCAGCTCTGGCCGAGACTCACGCACGACTGAAGACCCACAGAACAAGATAAGCAGAACTCTCTGAGACCTTGGACTCCAGGCTCGTGGGACCCAGGGACAGAGCTTCTCTGCTTGCCACCAACCACAGGTGACAAAGGGATTCTAATCAGGAGCGCCATCCTACCCTGCCCTGTCTGCTTCCATCAACCACCCAGGGATCGAATTGCGCACAGGACACCCACCCTACCCAGATAAATACCCCACTGGCAGACTTCCACTATCCAGCTGTCGCCACACTCCAGGATACTTTCTGGACCCGCGCAGCCGCTTCTCGGCCACGTGACACATCATAAGACACTAAATACCCATCTTCCGGAATTGTCGTACCATATTTGATAGGGTTCAAATATGGTAACACCTACAAGGGTGATTAGAGGTCGCCCCAAAAGCCTCTATCCCTCTCGGAAAGACTGGCAAGCTACCGAGAGTATTCCGCCCGCACGGAAGAGCCTGGCAAGCTATCCGTTGTGTATTCGATATGCCAAAACCAGTAACTACAACTGGTTTCATTCACCTGACCCTGAAGTCTTCACTGACATGGCAGCACTGAGAAGGATGAGAAAGGAGAGGCCAACAAAATCTCAAGGCCGGCCTAGGCTGCCACAACGAAGGAAGACAAAAATGATCGTCTGTACTTTCAATGCACGTATGCTAGCATCAGATGCATCCATCGAGGACCTGATGGTACAAGCGTGAATGATCAAGTACGACAACATTGGTCTGACCGAGACAAGAAGGCATGAATCTCACCATGCTGTTTTCGACACTAGAGAAGAATTGTTCCCCAGAACATGCGATAAAAGAGGTGTTGGAGGCGTCGGTGTCCTTGTCAACACAAACTTGGCCAAGAGCATTGATTCATTCGAATGCCTAACAACCCGAATAGGACGTTTACATTTGAATAGATGTGGCTCACTGCCTGCAGTTTCTATCTTCGTTGTCTATGCACCAACATCTCATTATGATGAAAGAGAAATCGAGAAGTTCTACATGGAGCTAGAGAAGTTCTATAAAGAAGACCACACCTTCTACAAGATCATTGTGGGTGATTTTAATGCCAAGATAGGACCGAGAAGATCAGCTGAAGAACTTCACATCGGGACCCATGGCCTAGAATGGAACGAACAGGGTGAGAGACTGTCTGAGTTCATCATATCGACCAAGACCATTCATGGTAACTCACAGTTCCAGAAGGCAGAATCTAAACGATGGACATGGGAGTCTCCCGGTGGACGATTCCACAACGAAATAGACCACATCATATTCAATCGATGGTTTTGCCTGACTGATATCGTTCTTGGCCCAAAATTTCAAACGGGATCGGACCACCATTCACAGAGCGGGGAGAAAGGGCTGCAAAGTTCAAAAAGAGAACTCCCAGAATGACCACCAGCTGGCGGAGTTGTGTGCTTGCAGGATTGTTTTCCATCCTTTGACTTTGAGTCTGTGTTTGCTCTGGCTGTTGAGGTGAGTTTCTTGTAGGCAGCAGAATGTTGGGTTCTGTCTCTGTATCCATTTTGCCACTCTGTCTCTCTTAACTGGTGAATTTAGACCATTGACATTGAGAGAGAGAATGGTTATGGGGTTTTGTGTCATCTATCTTTGCGGGTATGTTGTGGTTGTAGGGTTTGTCTTTTCTTATAGTAGCCCCTTTAGGCCTTGCTTTAGGTTTGGTTTTGAGTCTATGAAGTTCCTGAGCTGCTGTTTATCTATAAAATAGTGTACCGTTCCTTCCATTTTGAGGGAGAGTTTAGCCGGATAGAGTATTCTTGGGGAAGCATTCATTTCCGTGAGTTTTTTTTTACTATATCTCGCCACTGCCCTCGGGCTTGTAGGGTTTCCTCTGATAGGTCTGCTGTGAATCTAAGGGATGCTCCTTTGTATGTGGTTTCCTTCTTTGCTCTTGCTGCTTGCAGCATTGTCTCTCTATCGGCAGTATCGATCGTTCTAACTATGATATGTCTTGGAGTGTTTTTGTTGGGGTCTCTTTTAGCTGGGACCCTTCGGGCTACTTGAACCTGAATGGCTGCATGTGCAGCTCTGGAAAGTTTTCAGCAATGATTTGTTTGATGGTGTTTTTTTCGTTCGGATTGTTTCCCTGAGGTTCAGGTAGTCCCATGATTCTAATATTGTTCCTCTTGGAATCATCTGCTAGGACTCTGATTCTCTGTAGAGCCATTTTGAGGTCTCTTGCCACTGTTTGTTGTTGCATGTTGGCTTGTTGCAGCTGATCTTCCAGCTCACTGATACTCTCTTCAGCTGTGGTTATTCTATTTTTAAGAGAAGAAACTGAGTTTCTCATTTCATCTATGGAATCTTTTAATCGTGACATTTCTGCTCTCATTTCTTCTCGTAATTTGTCGATTTTTTCTGTGGTGTTACTGGCTGTCTGTCTGACTGTTTCATTGAGTTGATTGAACATCTTCATGACTTCCTATCTGAATTCTATGTCAGAGAGGTCCTTTAGGTGAGCTGTATTGACGGAATGGTCTAGATTGTTTTCGTTGTTCTCCCCTTGTGTTGGAGATTTTCTTTGTTTCTTCATATTGCTGAGTAGGTTGGGAACTAGATTCCTTGGGGACTAGGTTCCTTAGTATGGGAAAACAACTTGCGACCACGGACCGCGTAAGTGTTGGCCCCCTGGAAATTAAGTCACACCCACTTTTGAGGCCACGCCCACTTTTGAGGAGGCCACGCCTCTACAGAACCCTGGGTTTGGGTTGAGGTGGGCGCTGCGGTCAGGAGTGAAGAGGGCAGGGCAGACACTCAAAACTGCTTCTTTTCAGGCATCTCGGGGGACACCTGGAGTCCTGCAGGGAAAGATGGAGGTCCCAGGGTCGCGAGCCTGCAGCTGTGTTGACCTGGATCTAAGATGAGATGGGCGCCGCCGTCAGGAGTGAAGAGGGCAGGGCAGACGCTCAAAACTGCTTCTCTTCAGGCATCTCAGGGGACACCTGGGGTCCTGCAGGGAAAGATGGAGGTCCCAGGGTCGCGAGCCTGCAGCTGTGTTGACCTGGATCTAGATCTAAGATGAGATGGGCGCCGCCGTCAGGAGTGAAGAGAGCAGGGCAGACTTGACCACCAACTGGGAACTCTTTGGTACTATTGCGGCAACATGGGAAGATGCCATTGTTGACAACATTGACAAGGAATACGATCGACTGGTTCGGCACCTCCATGAATGTGCAAGGAACGCCAAGAGAGAGATAGCCACAAAAAATCGCCTATCTTCGAAAACTCTTGAGCTAATTCGCCAGCGTGGTTTGGCACATGCCTCAGGCAACCGCAAGCTAACGTCCAAGCTCGCAAAACAGTGCAGAGATGCGATCAAGGAAGACCTCAAAGAGAGAAGAGCAGAAGTACTGGTAGAAGCGGCAGAAGCCGGGAAAAGTATTCGTAAGGCCCGCCTGTCCTTCGCCAACTACAAGACCAAGATGACTGCCCTCCTGATGGATCCATCACATCCTCCAGAATGGCAATGGAGAAGATTATCCATGACTTCTACTCAAGTCTCTTCGATAGCCATGTCCACTTGCCGACATACCAAATTCCACAGGATGGATATGTCGTTCCCAACGTTCTCCCTTCTGAAATCCGACATGCCATTTCGTTGGTAAAGAAACAAACAGCACCCGGCCCAGACAAGGTCAGACCTGAACACCTGAAGAACCTGCCGTCAGTACTCATCAATACACTGGCTCGGCTCTTCACTCACTACCTGTCTGAATGCAAGGTTCCGTCCCAATGGAAAACCAGCAGGACCGTACTACTGTTCAAGAAGGGAGACATCCATGACATTGGCAACTATCGCCCGATCTGCCTATTGTCTGTCATCTACAAGTTGTTCACTCGAGTCATCCTAAATAGGATTGGCAGAACACTAGATGAAGGACAACCATGTGAGTGAGCAAGCCGGGTTCCGCAAAGGATTCAGCACCATCGACCATATCCACATGATAACCAAGCTCATTGAGGTTACTCGGGAGTTCAAGATGCTGCTCTGTCTAACATTCATTGATTTAAAGAAGGCCTTTGATTCTGTTGAGACGGAAGCGGTCATTGAAGCCCTAGCCAATCAGGGCATTCAAGCCCAATACAACAGGATCCTCCGTGAGCTGTATTGCGGATTCACTACCAGGATCTCACATTCTACAAAGAAGTGATTGATGATGTCAAGAGAGGGGTGCGGCAGGGTGATACCATTTCACCGAAACTCTTCAGTGCCACCCTCAAGAACATCATGCGACCACTGGAATGGGAAGGAATGGGAGTGAAGATAGGTGGTCAGAAACCGCTTTGCTGATGACATTGTTTTAATAACACCAAACATCAGCCAAGCGGCACAAATGCTGGCTGACTTTGACCGTGAGTGTGGAAAGGTAGGACTACAGCTGAATCTTACGAAGACAATGTTTATGAGAAACAGCCTTATTCCTGACGCCCCATTCGCTCTCAACGGAACGACCATCTCCGAATGCAACAGCTATGTGTACTTAGGTCGAGAAGTCAACATGACAAATGACCTGGCACCCGAGCTGTGCAGGAGGAAGAGAGCGGCTTGAACGCCTTCAAGAACGTCGAAGAAATAGCTAAGAGGACGAAGAACCTCCGGCTCCGGGCAAATCTCTTTGATTCCACTGTTCTTCCTGCATTAACATATGCCTCAGAGACCTGGGCCCTATGCAAACAAGATGAGAACGCTATTCAGGTCTCCCAAAGAAGAATAGAAAGAGCTATGCTTGGAATATCATGTTTTACTCAAATGAGAGAAAGATTCCAGAGCTCTGACATCCGTCGATGATCAAGAATCAGGGACGCTGTCTCATTTGCCAAGGTGTCGAAAATCAGATGGGCTGGTCACCTGATGAGATTTAAAGACAACCGCTGGACTAGAGCTGTTACCGACTGGATTCCTCAGGATGTGAAAAGACCGCGTGGCCGCCCACCTACTAGATGGTCAGACTTCTTCGTCAAGATCAAGAATGATCGGTTTGAACACCCAAAAGAGAGAGGGAACACAGGGGATTGCCCTGCCACAGAGGCAGGGGGGGGATGGGGGGATGGGAGTGGGGGGGATATTATCCATGGTGGTGGAAAATGGGCACTGGTGGAGGGATGGGTATCTGATCATTGTATAATCAAACCCAAGCACAAAAAATTGTAAATCTACAACTGTACCTCATGGTGTTTCACTAATAAAAAAAAATTAAAAAAAAAAAAAAGAACGATCAGTTTGAGGCTCTTCATGTTCCGGGAGCGAACAGATGCCATTGGGCTACACTAGCACGTGACAGGGACAAATGGAGACGTTACTGGTGCCCGCTCGAGCAAATCGAGGACTAATGGGAAGTTAAGTGATTAAGTGATTAAGTTTTGCAGGTAATGGAAGCAGGTTGATTGTATGCAAGATAAGCACCTTATCCACTGCACTATCTTTTAAGCTGCTAAAATCTTTTAGATTTTTTTTTCTCAGTATGATTTGGCTTAAATTCAGACATCAGCAAAAAGTTCTCAACAAGTACAGTATAAAACTCTAAACAAATTCATCTTCACTGTGTGCTTTGTAAAGAATGATAAAAAAGGAAAAATCAAAGTAATAAATCATCTAACTTAGTATTATCTCATTGATTCACAAGTTATGCAAATGATTTGCTATAAAAATTTGAATTTATTTAAAATAGATTCCTGATCATCATTGACTTTAGTAGCCAAAAAAATGCATCTCTCAGAGTTCTATATGCAGAAACCATAATTGCAATTATTTTCCTGGGACAGTATTTGCTTTGTTTGCAGTAGGGCACTGCTTCTAAGAAACAGCTTTCAGCCAATCCTTTACAGAAATCAAGCCCATTCCTATAATAAAGATAATCTCTCCGAAAAGTAACCATGGTTAAAGACATCCCTATATGCCTTGTCAAACTTTATTACAACAGCAATACAGCTTAGGATTTTCCCATTTAACCAGTCTTTCCATCCACCTTCAGAAGAAGGAAAACTACAGCATATGCTTTGTCTGTCCTAGCTGCTTTTGGGTATTTTTCCATGTAATTCCTCTTTTTAATTTTTCCTAATAAATCTCTAGGATGCATAATACAATTGAAATGATACGATTTACTACTTTGATATGTTTTCAACAGCAAAATTGCCTCTTCAGCAGCAAGCAAAAACATCGTATTTGACTTATTTCTTATGACAAAAAAATGCCTATTACTTGTGATTAACTATCCTGCTACATGCATTTATTTCTGCTCTTCACTAAGTTTATTCTATGATGATAGCAATCAAATTTAAGACAAAGCATCTTTATGTTAAGAGGAGAATTAATCCATTCTTCATTATTCATTGTAATGAATATATAATAATTTATTTCTACTTAGAGAGTATTTAGTTCACAATAAAGAATAAACACATACTTGCTCCTATTAATCTAATATCCTTCTATTTACCTAAATATATCTAATTTCCTTTCAGAATAACTAGCATTTAAATAAAATACGTAGGTCTTCGTCCCCTCCCAGTTCAGTTAAGAATAACTAGCATTTAAATAAAATACGTAGGTCTTCGTCCCCTCCCAGTTCAGTTAAGCCTCTGGTACTCGAACCCGGGAATTGGCTTTCTTTGTGCAAACACCCAGGGTATCCTCTGGGACCCTGGGTCGCCCACCAGCCCTGAGCCTCTTCCTGTTTGTCCCCAATGCTGTGCTGGTCTTCTTCCCCTCCCATGTCAGTCAAGCCACCAATACTCAAACCCGGGAATTGGCTTTCTTCACGCAAGCACCCTGGGCGTCCTCTAGGACCCTGGTGGCCCACCAGCCCTGAGCCTCTTCCTGTTGGTCCCCAACGCTCTGCCAGTCTTCTTCCCCTTTCAGATGGTACCCCCCACCCACACCAGGTACGTGTGGGGGCGTGCCATTTTTAAGTGGGCATGGTTTCTGTAGAACTGGGTGTGGCCTCATTCGGTCTGGCCGAAGCTCATGCAGCTGCAGGTAGTTTAGTCATAACAATCTAGTGTAATATCTCAGTCCCCATACCTCCACAGCAACATGAAGAAATAACGCAAATCCACACCACATGGGGAGGACGATGAAAAGAGTCCAGAAGCCACAGTAGGTGCTACTCAACTAAAAGACCGCTCTGAGAAAGAATTTATATATGAAATAATGAAGGTGTTCAATGAATTCAAGGAAACAGTCAGACAGATATCCAGTAACATGACAGGAAACAATCAAGAAATTATGGGAAGAAATGAGAGCAGAAAGAGAAGGAAAGGTACACTATTTTCTGGATAAACAGCAGCTAAGGAACTTCATAGACTCAAAACAAAACCTAAAAGAAGGGCTAAAGGGGCTACTATAAGACAAGACAAACCCTACAAATACAACAGACCCTTACAGAAAGATGACACAAAACCCCATAACAAGAATCTCTCTCAAAGTCATCAGTCTAAATTCACCAATTAAGAGACACAGAGGGGCAAAAATGAATTCAGAGAGAGAACCCAATATTCTTCTGCCTACAAGAAACTCTTCTCAAACAGTCAGAGCAAACACAGACTCAAAGTTAAAGGATGGGAAACAATCATGCAAGCAAATAGCTCCCTCAAGAAAGCTGGGGTGGCCATACTAGTATCCGACAACAAAAATTTCAGGTTGAAAAAGATTAAAAGGGACAACGAAGGCCATTTTTTATAAATCAAGGGATACATACAACAGGAAGAAAGCACACTCATAAATGTATACGCACCTAATGAGGGAACAGCTAAATATTTAAAATAACTGCTAATAGATTTTAAGGAGGACATTCCTAGCAACACAATAGTAGTTGGAGACTTATTATAGTAGGAGACATTGCCTTATCACCACTGGATAGATCAACAAGAACAAAACTCAGCAATGAAACATTGGATTTGAAGGAAGAAATAGAAGATAGAGGGCTTATAGACCTATACAGGGCTTTAAACCCCAAAAAAGAAAGAATACACACTCTTTTGCAGTGCATACGAGCATTTTCCAAATAGACCATGTGCTAGGACACAAAACATAACACAATAGAATCAGGAAGATAGAATTTGTATCAACAATCTTTCCAGACAATGATGCACTGAGAATAGAAAAGAATCACACACTGACATGAAGGACCAAATCAAACACCTGGAAATTAAACAGCTCAATGTTGAACAATGTGGGGGTCAGGAAGGAAGTCAAGGACGAAATCAAAAAATACCTGGAAACAAATGAGAATGAAGACACGAACTATCAGAACCTATGGGATGTAGCTATACCCGTGTTAAGGGGAATAGTTGTAGCTCTGCAAGCATTTCTCAGGGAGGAAGGGCCCACATAAACAACTTGACTTCACAGCTCAAGAGCTTGGAAAAGAATAAACAAAAGGAGCCCAAATCAGGTAGAAGGAAAGAGATCATAAAACTTAGAGCAGAAATCAACGACATGGAAACCCAAAAACCAAACAGAATGATCAATGGATCCAAGAGCTGGTTCTTTGGGAAAATAAATAAGATATATAAACCACTAGCAAGACTCACAAAGAAAGAGATAGAGAACCCTAATAAACCGAATCAGAAATGAGAAAAGGCATATCACAACAGAAACCAAAGAAATTAAAAAGACCATCAGAGACTACTTTGAACGTCTGTATGCCACAAAACAAGAGAACCTAGAAGAATAGGATAAATTTCTGGATTCCTATAATCTCGCAAGGCTGAACTAAGAAGATCTAGAGTACCAAAATAGTCCTATTTACATCAAGGAAATTGGAACTGTAATCAAAAGTCTTCCCAAAAACAAAAGTCCAGGTCCATATGGATTCACTAATGAATTTTTCCAAACATTTAAAGAGGACCTATTAGCAGTTCTTCTCAAGCTTTTCCAGGAAATTGAAGAAATAGAAACTCTCCCAAACAGTTTCTATGAAGCCCATATCTCTCTAGTACCTAAAGGAAACAAAGACACCACAATAAAGTAAACTACAGGCCAATAGCCCTGATGAATACGGATGCAAGGATTCTCAACAAAATACTAGCAAATAGAATTCAACAACTCATCAAAAAGATCAATAGACCATGAGATTTATCCCGGGGATGCAAGGATGGTTCCACATTCAGAAATCAATCAACATAAGTCATCATATCAATAAAAGAACAGATAAAAATATGATCATATCAATAGATGCAGAGAAAGCATTTGACAAGATCCAACAACAATTTATGATGAAAACACTCGCCAAAATGGGTATAGAGGGAACTTTCCTCAATATAGTTAAAGCCATCTACCACAAGCCTACAGCAAGCATCATCCTCAATATGGAAAAACTGAGAGCCTTCCCTCTAAGATCATGGATGAGACAAGGATACCCAATCTCTCCAGTGCTGTGCAATATAGTACGGGAAGTGCTTGCAGTAGCGGTTAGGAAAGAAATAGATATTAAGGGCATTCAGGCAGGAAAGAAAGAAATCAAGCTCTCACTATTCACAGATGATATGCTACTATACGTAGAGAATCCTAAAACCTCTACCAAGAAACTCCTAGAAACAATAGACTTGTATAGTAAAGTTGCAGACTATAAAATCAATACCCAAATGTCCATGACTTTCCTATACGCAAAGAGTAAGAGAGAAGAAAATGACATGAAAAAATACAATTCTGTTCACAATTGTGCCCCAGATAATCAAGTACCTAGAAATCAGCCTAACTAAGGAAGCAAAGAACCTGTACAAAGAAAACTACAAAACTCTACTTCAGGAAATAAAGGAGAACACGAGAAAATGATAAGATACCCCCTGCTCATGGATCAGGAGAATTAACATTGTCAAAATGGCAATGCTTCCCAAAGCATTGTACAAATTCAAAGTGATCCCTATATCAATACCCATGACATTCTTCAAAGAAATGGAGCAGAGACTCCTGAAATTAATATGGAACAATAAGCCCCCACAAATAGATAAGATAATTCTTAGGAAAAAGTAAGTGGGAGCAATCAATCTCCCTAACTTCACACTCTACTACAAAGCAGTAATTAAAACAGCATTTACTGGAAGAAAGGCAGAGCTGCATACCAATGAACAGGGTTTAATATACTGACACTACCCCCAAACATCTGATCATCAAATCTTTGAAAAGTAAAAGTAAAGTAAAGGCCCTTCCGTTGATCGTCGATTTGCTCGAGCGGACCCAGTAATGTCTCCATTGGAGACTTTGTTGTTACTGTGTCTGGCATATCGAATACTCTCAGTAGCTTGCCGGGCTCTCCGAGAGGGGCGGAGGAATCGAACTCGGGTCAGCCATGTTGGCTGCGTGCAAGGCAGACGCCCTACCTGCTGTGCAAGAAATGTGAAATGGAGCAAGGGAAGCGTCTTTAAGAAATTGTGCTGGCAAAACTGGACAGATACATGCAAAACAATGGGCTCATATCTCCGCCTAATACCATGTACAAAAGTAAGGTAAAAATGGATTAAATATCTCAACATCAGACCAGAATCCATAAGGTACATCGAAGACAAAGTTTGCAAAAACCTCCATGACATTGAAGCTATTGGTATCTTCAAAAATGTCACGCCACTGGCCAAGCAAGTAAAAACAGAGATAGACAAATGGGACTATCTTAAACTAAGAAGTTTCTGCACCTCAAAAAAAAAATAGTGTCCAAAATAAAAAGAAAGTCTACAGAATGGGAAAGGATATTCGCCCAATACACATCGAACATGGGGTTGATATTAAGGACATACAAAGTACTGGTTGAACTCCACAAGAAGAAAACATCGAGCCCCAAGAAAAAATGGAGTGATGAAATGAACAGAAACTTTCTCAAAGAAGAAATCCGAATGGCAAAAAGGCCCATGAGAAAATGCTCTACATCATTAATCAGCAGGGAGATGCAGATCAAAACAACCATGAGATATCATCTCACACCACAGAGACTGGCCCAAATTCAAAAGAACAAAAGCAACTGGTGTTGGCGTAGATGTGGCAAGAATGGGTCCTTCCTTCACTGCTGGTATGGATGATTCTCAAAAAATTGGAAAGTGAGCTCCCATTTGACCCAGCAATACCACTCCTGGGAATATATCTCGGAGAGGCAAAAAAGTATAGTCAAAGTGACATCTGAACTTGTTTGTCATTGCAGCACTCTTTACAATAGCCAGGGCTGGAGCGATAGCACAGCGGGTAGGGCGTCTGCCTTGCACGCAGCCAACACGGCCGACCCGAGTTCGATTCCTCCGCCCCTCTCGGAGAGCCTGGCAAGCTATTGAGAGTATTCGATATGCCAGACACAGTAACAACAATAGCCAGAATCTGGAAAAAACCTGAGCATCCGAGAACAGATGACTGGTTCAAGAAACTTTGGTACATCTACACAATGGAGTACTATGTAGCTGTTAGAAAAATAAAAGAAGTCATGAAACTTACATACAAGTGATAGTACATGGAAGTATCATGCTAAGTGAAATGAGTCAGAAAGAGAAGGACAGACATAGAAAGATTGCATTCATCTGGGGAACATAAAATAACAAAATAGCTAAGAATAGCTGAGATAAGTACCGCGAGGTTCACTCCATGGCTTGCAGGCCAAGTGCACATGCTCGGGGAAAAGGCAGTTCAGACAGAGAAGGGAGCACCAAATAAAGTTTGTTGGGAGGATCCTCCCAGGATGGGAGATGCATGCTGAAAGTAGACTATAGACCAAACATGATTGCCACTCAATACCGCTTTTGCAAACCACAGCACACAAAAGTAGACTTGAGAGCACAAAAGGCAATGCCCTGCCACAGAAGCAGAGTGGAATGGGGGGGATGGGGGGTGGGCAGGATACTTGGTGGTGGAAAATGGGCACTGGTGTTGGGATGGGTACTCAGTCATTGTATAGTTGAAACCTAAGCACAACAATGCGTATGTCTATAACTGGACCTCATGGTATTTCACTAATAATTTTTTTTTAAATTTACTTTGCTCGAGCTCGATTTGCTCGAGCGGGCCTAGTAACGTCTCCATTGGAGACTTGTTGTTACTGTGTTTGGCATATCGAATACGCCATGGGGAGCTTGCCAGGCTCTGCCGTGCAGGCGAGATACTCTCGGTAGCTTGCCCGGCTCTCCGAGAGGGGCGGAGGAATCGAACTCGGGTCGGCCATGTTGGCTGCGTGCAAGGCAAACGCCCTACCGCTGTGCTATACTTTAAAACAATTTTATTAAAGCACCATGATTTACAAAGTTAAAAAAATAAATGAATAAATAAAATATGTTGTCTCAGGCGTTGATTATGCAACTTTTGTAAAATGGGTGTTTACATAATATTTTTTTAATTCCAGGAGTTTCATAAAGCAATAATTTAAACTGAGACGTTTTGAAATATCTCTACATGCTACATTTTATATAACTAGATAACAAATGCAAAATAAGTTTTAAAATGTCAGCAGGAGGCACTGCTGCATTTAATTTTATTCATAAATGAGCCACTTTTCATCACCAATGTGGGGGATGGTCATAAAGCAAGTATATATATATAATGCTTATTCTGCCATTTAAATAGAAAAAGTTCCTATTGATAAAAGGATGTTATGAAAAACCTAGTCTCACCCACATATTCTGTTTCCAGCACCACAAAAATCATCTTGTTCTACATATGTTCTTCTCTCCTCTCCAAAATAGTTCTTCTTTTTTACCCTACAATTACCTCCATTTCATCTATCAGCTTTGTGTCACAAATGACAAGGGGAGCTTCACTTCATTTCTGATAGTTATGAAGGGCCAGAGAAGAAAAACCGTACTTAACCAAGCCGTTCTGCACTGCTCTGTGATGGCAAATGGAGATCACTGGCTCCCTGGGTATATGTGTGTGTCTCAGAATGCTGATGATAGGGCAAGAGCCAAGGCAGAACTGCTGGACGAGACTTATTACCAAGACCACCCTTCAGTTCTCATCCTGGGTCAAGATAACTTCAAGAACGACATGGAAGGTGCCTTACGATGTTTATGATGTGTTTCCATTTTGGAAACCAAACAAAGTAATAAAAATGGTATACTTGTATTTTAAAAATTGAGTAGTAAAATAGTAATAGCAAATCTGCACAGATATTTGATAGCTAAGATTTTTCAGGTTAAAATAGCCATGTTCCAATTGTAAAAATAAAATTATTACGCTTAGATAATGTTTGTAATTAGCCTGAATTAAGCTCTTTGGATGGCCTTCCAGGTCATGAAATATACACCCAGAGTGGTAGACAAGATATTACTCCGGGGGTGGAGGCAGGGAGTGGTCCTAGCTGCTTCTGTCTTCAGGCTTCTTGGTTATTTCCTTCCCTCCCTTTTTTTTTTTTTTTTTTAGCAAATCTCGGCATGCACCTGATGTACATCAAATGTTAAGTTCATTAATTAACCAAGTTTCCTTTAGTCTACTTTGCTTTGATCACCTCTGTGTTACTCACATATTTGTTCAAATAGTTTCTAAAATACTGTAGCACTGTAGCACTGTCCTCCAGTTGTTCATTGATTTGCTTGAGCGATACCAGTAACATCTCCATTGTGAGACTTGTTACTGTTTTTGCATATCAAATACACCACTGGGAGCTTGCCAGACTCTGCCATGCAGGCGGTCTATTCTTGGTAGCTTGCGGGGCTCTCCAAGAGGGATGAAGGAATCAAAGCCGGGTCGACCTCATGCAAAGCAAATGCCCTAACCTCTGTGCTATTGCTCCAGCCCTTCTAAAATACAAGTTTGGAAATGACCACTCCTATTCAACACCATTCAGAACACACCTCCTGCACACATTCAAATAATATACTTTCTTATTTCTAAAACAACAGAATGCCTTAAAATAGCTAGCACTCAGCATCTTTTTAAACAGATTAAGATTTATAAATTTTAATAGGACCTACTAAATAAGTATCTTGGGCATATAATGTTCCAAAATTTATATTAAAAAAACTCTTTAAAACAATGCTTGCACTTAATTATTTTATTTACTAATGTACTGAAATTTATTTGGGTTAACATTTTATCTTAGTATATCAGTATCATTATTTGACCCTAAAATTTCTAGTCAAAATGGTATATTGAAGTTTTGCTTCCATAGCAATTAAAATCTTTATTTTTTCTTGTTATACTTTTTAAAAAATGTATTTTAAGATTTAACCAAGGTATAATCTTCTTTAGAAAGCTTGTCTAGTGTCCCATAAATGCTGATAAAATTGATCACTCCCTTTTATAATACCCCTGAACATTAATATAGCAATCTGGGACTTTTGCAGGCCATTGTTTCATTCATTTATCCCTCTTTTGGTAGTTTGAATGTCTTTAATTCAGACCCACTGATGTATTACTTATCCCTCAACCACAAATTTCATATATTTCTATTTCTAGGACCTATTTTATAGATGTTTTGAAAATGATACTATATTTTGTTATTCACACATTGTTTTTCTCTTCTTGTTTTTCTTTTTATTTTCTTTTCTCTTATTCCACTCCCCATGCCACACTCTCTCTCTCTCACACACACACAACACACACACACACACTTTTCTCTCTAAATTTCAAATATGTTTCTAGAGGAAAAGTCTTTAAAAGCCTTGTTAATGGTGGTGGAAAATGGCACTGGTGGAGGGATGGGTATTTGATCATTGTATAATCGAAACCCAAGCACAAAAAATTGTAAATCTACAACTGTACCTCATGGTGTTTCACTAATAAAAAAAAGCCTTGGTAAGTGGTAAAATCTCATTAGATAGTCAAAAACCACACGAAAGTTGGCTCACGTGAAGAAATTAAGTTTTTATTTGTTCTTGAGTCACACTCAGTGATACACAGGGCTGAACCCTGGCTGTTACTCAGGAATCAATTCCGCAGGTGCTCAGGATACATTATTTGGTCCAAGGATCAAACCCCAATTGGCTCTGTGCTTGGTAAGTATACCCTAGCCCCTGAACGATAAGGTAAGGTAAGGTAAAGGCCCTCCCGTTGATCGTCGATTTGCTCGAGCGGGCCCAGTAACATCTCCATTGGAGACTTTGTTGTTACTGTGTCTGGCATATCGAATACTCTCGGTAGCTTGCCGGGCTCTCCGAGAGGGGCGGAGGAATCGAACTCGGGTCGGCCATGTTGGCCGCTTGTAAGGCAAACACCCTACCCGCTGTGCTATCGCTCCAGCCCAGCCCCTGAACGATAAATTTAGAAATAAATAAGTGGCCTGGAAATACAGTAATGCATTGTGTTCACTATTTCTAAGAAGAAAGTTGGTTATGTTGGCTTAAAAAGAAGGTTCAGTATCTCCCTTATTTTAAGAAGGCATCAATAAGAGAAAAGTAATGTATTTGCTCATTCTTATAGCTTTCTAAAGCTATAAATTAATTCAATTTCTCTTCTCAGAGAAAACACACCAAATGTTTTAGCAACTTAAGTATCAGATCAGCACCTGCTTTAAGAATTTAGGAGGCACTAATTGACCTGAAAACCGCCCAACAGGAGCAGCTGGATGATGCTGTGATGCTTTCAGAATCCTAGCCTGTTTGCCAACTGTTTACCTAATGTGAATATAAGAAAAACAAATTGAACAGTGCCTTTGTCACTTGTGTGCTAAAGTCATTTCTTATTGAGAGATGAGAGCATGACATTCCTTGGAACCAAGAAAAGCATCCAGTAAAATGGATTAACACACTGAAATCACTAGGGTATCATGAAGACATTTTTGTTGATGATACTGTGACTCCGCAATTGGGGGAATCTGGCTCATCTTGTTAGTAGCAGGAAAAATGTAATTTAAGTGAACTGCCAGGATAATTAGAGCAGGTGAACAGTAGACAGAAATAATGCCCTGAAGAGATGAAGAAAATACTTAGATTTGTTTTCACTTTATTTCAGTGCTACTAAATGTTCTTGGTATCTGTTTGCTTCTGTGTATCTGTCAATCCTAGGTAGCAAATTAGCTATTTAGGGAGACATTAACTCTTCCAAGCCACTTGGAGACTACTTAGTCTTTTCTGAACAGTGCTAATTGACAGAGTTGTAAACGAAAACATTGCAAAAATGTGATATTTATCTATACTGATCTAAGAATGTTAGGGATTCACAGGAGAGTGACTCATTCTCATTCTTTTTCCAAAAAAAAAAAAAGAAAAAGAAAAAGAAAGAAGGTGCCATTTAAAATTCCTGTCAGTATTTAATTTTATAAAAATAGTGAGTCAGTGTATTCTTATTTTTGGAGAATTTTGACTAAATACATGCTAACAGTTTTTTTAAAATATTGTCCTACAAAAATAAGAATTTTGAAAGTATTTTGTTAGCTGTCTAAAGGAATTGAACTGCAACCTATTTGATCAGCATTATTTGCAGTGATTCTTCCATGTAAAATGCACTAAATGCTTCACAAAATCTAGCATACCAACTCCTCCTGAATTCATTTTATGCATTTATGTCTCTTTTTGTTGTATGGGTTTTATTGCCTTTAACAAAAACATTTATTTCCTCTCTCCTAATGAACATTAAGAGCAACATGCCTGACTCATGCTTATTAGAGTCAAAAAACATATAAACAATGAGGCATAAGAATTTTATTTAGATCCGGTAACCTACTCTATTCTATATAGTACAGTACTGATGGTTAAAAGATGCTGTGCATTTGTCTAAACTCATAAAACTTTTCAGAAAAATGATTAATCTTTACTATATGAAACTTTAAAAAATGTATTAAGAAGGTTGAAGAAATTTTCCAGAAAGTAATAAAATAACTTGATTCTAATGCAATTGTTTGGAACAAACACACCAAAGAAATCAGGGAGAAGATGCTGATCTAAGTAACTCTGAAAATGGAGAAAGTTTACAAAATTAAGGCTCAATGAGCTTTATGTAAGCACAGGACTCTCACTGATAAAGTTGCTTCCATGGGTTAACAACTCTAATACCACTGCACATGTTTACTAGAACTAAGCAATTAAGTAAATAGATGGCATATGGTGGGAGCCAGATTTCTCACTGATTAGAATGGTTAAACACAAGGTTCCTGCAGAACTGAACTAGAATACGATAGCACAGCAGTAGGGCGTTCGCCTTACAAGTGGCCAAGATGGCCGACCTGAGTTCGATTCCTCAGTCCCTCTCAGAGAGCCCGGAAAGCTACCGAGAGTATTCGATATGCCAGACACAGTAACAACAAAGTCTCCAATGGAGACGTTACTGGGCCCGCTCGAGCAAATCGACGATCAACAGGAGGGCCTTTACCGTTTTATATATATATATGTACATATATATATACACACACACACATATATACACACATGCATATCCTTAACATATATACATGCTATAGCATATGTATTCTAGAAAAAATTCTAGAATAAATAACATTCCAATAACAATGATAATCCTAATGTTCAGATTTCAGATTATATTTTCTGCTTTTATTTTACTATTGAAGAAACTGAAATTCCTTGGCATAATGACTATAAGACAGAAGCAGGATATGTATAAGATATATATGAAACATCTTACAGTGTCAGAAAGTAAAGAAGTGTTAAAATCCTGTTCACACAAATACACATACTCTCTCTTTCTTCTCTCTCTCTCATATTAAATGTAAACCATTGGAGTTACTTATGGAGGCCACACTAACAGATCTCAAACAATATATCCAACAAAATCAAGTTGCATTGTATCATAATACAAAATATGAAATCAATTTTTTATTTCAAAGGCCCTCCCATTGATCGTCGATTTGCTCGAGCGGGCCCAGTAACGTCTCCATTGGAGACTTTGTTGTTACTGTGTCTGGCATATCGAATACTCTCGGTAGCTTGCCGGGCTCTCCGAGAGGGGCAGAGGAATCGAACTTGGGTTGGCCATGTTGGCTGCGTGCAAGGCAGACGCCCTACCCGCTGTGCTATCGCTCCAGCATCTCTATAATTTAATGACACAAATTAAATAAATTAATAGAAAGAATTGTTGCTTGCAAAATAAAACATTACAATATAAAATAGAAATATTTTAGATAGAAGAGTAGTCTACCTACAAAATAACTAAGTTTAAACTCACTGATAATTTCATCATAAATGATAAATCGATGAACACTTTTCTGTAAAATATCCAAAGTATCAGATAAATTAAACCCCAGGCCTATAAGCAGAAATTTCATTTAACTGCAAAGGAAAATTATCCTTTAAAAGATAGCCTAAAAGTTCAATTCATTATTTCAGGATTATTCTTGTCTTATATAAGGTAGTCACAGAATTTATCATCTAAATGATGACACTCTCACATTAAAGTTAATGAGTTTGTGGTTATATTTGTGCTGGTCAAAGAATAAAATGAGTATGTCTGATAAATAGACATAGGACCTACTTTTCTTTGAAACATGTATTTCATTACAGAAAAATTCCTAAAGTCTACTTCAGAAAAATTAGTATGTAAGTACCTGAGTATACTTTTTTAAGAGTCTTAGTATATAAATATTATATTGCATTCTGAATTTGAATATGTTATACACAACTGTCAGCAATAGTAGTAACAATAGAGAAAAGATGGGGAGGCAAAAAAATCAAAAAGGATTTAAGCGTTTTTTTCTCTGCTTTTCTTTTTTTTTCTTTGCCTCTTCTTCTTTTTATTTTTATTTTTTACCCACATCTGTCTCTCTCTTTAGATTCACCCCCAACCATGCTCAGGAGATCTCACAATATCAGATATAAGATTTTGGTCTCAGTAAATCAAACTGTGTCTTCAACCTGTTGAGTTGTCCCTCCAAGTGTGAATGTTTTCAAGTAATTGTTTGTCTGAGGTATACCGTTATCTAATCTCACATGTTTAAGATAATTGATAGATAAACTTAAAAATAATAAAATTTGGTAAATTAGGGAAGATAGGGAACAGACATAACAGAAGACTGGAGAGATAATACAGATACTGAGGGATTTGTCTTGCATCTGGCTGATCCTGGTACCATCCTGGTGCCATGTAATCCCCCAATTATCACCAGGACTGATCCCTGAGTACAACAGGAGTAGATCCTGCATTTTGCTAGAAATAACCCCGAAGTAAACAAATCAAACCAAATCAAACAAAACAAAAACAAAAATTAGAACAAAATTAATGGTTTTCAAAATAAAATGGGAAAGTGTAAAGAATAAAATACAGAAAATAAAATGAATTCAATAAAACAATATTCCTGGAAACATACAAGAGGACAAAAGTTTACTAAGAAAACCACTACAATAAATTCATTTAAATTATGCCATGATACCAAGAAAAAAGTCACAAATACACATACATATATACAAACTTTCCCAATTGTTTATAAAAAGCATATGAGCATTATGACCTGAATGTAAAACATATGTTCAGATTCTTAAACATGTGAACACCTACACAATTCCCCCCTCAAAAAAACGTAGACCACTATGTATAGGTCTGAAAAATTCCTACTATAGTATAGTTGTCCTAACTACTAACTTTAAGACCCAGCCTGTGCATTCTGAATTCACAATTCAACTTTTCTTTTTTTAATCTATTTTATAATTTATGTTATTTTTAATTTAATGTTTCTATTCCCATATTTGAAGCAAAGTTATTCTCAACAAAATTTCGTTTGTGAAATCTATTCAGATACTAAATGTTTTTCCACCCATTGACCCTCATATCCAATTCAAAGTCAACTGCTCTCCTTTCTGATTTTGCAGTGTACTGTGATTCATTTTACATCTCTGCTGATGCAACTCTTTTCCAAGACATGATCAATTCTTGGACTATTGCCACAGTCTCTTAACTTCTTTCTCCAGTGGCTTTCTAATATATTCTTTTCTGTAGAGTGATTTTCCAAATATGTAATATATATCATGTCGGTCAGCTTCTTAAAATCTTGTAATAGCTTTCCATTAGGGTTTGAATACTATCCAAATTCCTTAACATGGCCTAGTGACCTAGCTCCAGTTTTTCTCTCCAACTTCATCTTTGGCTGCAAGAGCTTACGCACTCTGCTCCAGTCATGGAAATGTCAGTTCCTAGAACATGTCATCTATATCCACCACCAAGGTCTTGCCATAACTGTTCATACTCTTTACCTGCAATATTCATCCATCTTGTTCTTTCTTTCTAAACCTTTAGAGATAACCTGAAAAAAACCCTGATGAAGTTATACTTCCTCTGTCATTCTGTAGATGTCCTTATTTCACTTGTTTTCTTACCACTTAATACAATATTTCACTGTTTCATCTAGTTTTCTATTTAATTTTTATTTCCTTAATATATACACTCTTAAAAACCATGTCATAAACCAGAAGAGTAAAGATTGTATCTACATGCATGGTAGCAGTGCACAATTTTCTTATTAAAAAAGAGGCATTGAAAAACAGGCAAATGACATGTATTAAAATATCCTTGCCCAAAGTTTCCACTGTAAAAACTCATAAGAGTATTATGAAAATAATAAAATTATATTTTATTTAATTTTTTTCAATTGTGTGGGACAGTATATAGTTTCTAGTTTTAATGAGATGCACTTTAGACTTCAGTTTTATAAAAGATCCTGTGATAGATTGGGAGTAGGTTTTATCTGCTTCCCTGCTCCACTGTCTTACTAAGAGTACCCTCCCCCCACCCATCCCTTACCTCAGAAAACTCAACTCTGTTGCCTACATAAGTTTTAAAGGTACAATTTAACCTTTTTTTCATTTGTTACCAACCACAATCTCTGCCAAAGTATCAAATCCCTTCACCACTTCCTCCTTGACTGTTTAATTTATACCTCCTCCCACTTTTCTGTTAACTTCAGGTTTGTCAGGATTCCAGCTTCTTCTGTGACTTTGTTAGCTCTCTTACTTGCTTCTCTGTGTTCTACACACAGGTGAGCTCAACTGGGTTTTTCCTTTCTCCTTTTGATTTATTTCTCTCAGAGTAATACTTCCAGTTTAATTCATATCATGCAAAAGTCTGATTAATTTTTTACTTATATATAGACAGTGCTTCATTGTATATTCTTTTTAATTATCGATTCCTCTGTCTTTGGATGTTTGGAATGTTTACAGATATTAACCTTTGTAAATTGCACTATGGTTAATATAGTGAAATTATAGTTTCAAACTATAATCTTTCTGTTCAACACAACGGAGTGGAATTTGTGGAGAATATGACCAGAGAGATAGTATAGCAAGATAGGGTGTTTTCATGGCTAATCTGGTTCAATCCAAACAGCACATATAGTCACATGAACAATGTTAGGAATCATTTCTGAACAAAAAACCTAAGAGCAAAACCTGAGCACCGGCAGATTAATCTGAATCTAAGGGGAAAATTCTGTCTTTGGTGTTAGTTATTCTCTTCATTGCCACTGTTTTTTATGTATTTTTTAAATGAATTCATACTCAGCTATGCATTACAAAATTTTTATAAGAATTACCCTTTTATTTCACATCATTTTTGATAAATTCAATATCAATGGTTTTATACCTGCTATTATGGAAAAATATTTCTATTAATAAGTACTTTTATTCTAATCTGTTTATTTGTAAATCTTTCATCAACAATTTTAATGTTTTAATTAATATATTTAAATTATAAATACCCCACATTTTTAACTCATAAAAGCATTATATGTACACAAATGTTTTGTAAATATTTATTATTAGTTTGTAAATATTTTAATTAGAGTATTTAGGATTTTAATAAAATTCTCAAGTGATACGGAAGACAAATAGAAGTCACAAAAAGCACTGATTTTCTGCATTTCAAATATTTTCTCACCTAAAGAAATCACATATTTTCCTCATTATGAATTCTATCTCTTTGTAACTAAATGCATTTTAGATATTTTAAACTTTTGTTTGCATTACATGTTTTATCTTTATTCCAAATTATTTATTTAAAAATCCTCTCAACTTTACTATGGCTCAAATAGACATTATGTTCTAAATATTTAGTTTATTCCCCTGAACTTTGCATATATACAAGTATATTAACTGCAAATTAAATATCTCCTTGCCTAGTGAAATATCTCACTAATAAACTTAAATTTCTAGAAATACATTTTGCCATATTTTCAAATAATTATTTGATTAATGGATTAACAGTATAAAAGTTTTTTCTCCAACTTTCAAAAAGTGTTTTCTTAATTTTTATTAAAGTAAAATTTTGAGGCTAATCTACTTTCAGCACACATCGATATAATTTTCAATCTAGTATTACAGATGTTTACCTTAACTTTAAATTCCAAATTGTGTACTAAATGTGTTAGGAATGTTATTAATATAATTTTATAATATTTGAAGTGTGTTACAAGTGTTTTCATAATTGCTCTTCTGCTTCAGAATGCTTGATGTTTTTGTTATAAATTTGACTATTGTTTATTTTCCTTTACTTTTGTGTACTAAAATTTATTTTTCAATATACTATTATTCTGTTTTCATTTTATAATTTTTTCATAATTCTCTTTTCTTTAAATATAGCTGTAAATTTTTGAACTATTTTTAATACACTCTATCTGCATTCTACAAGTGGACAACTTGTGGTTACATAAACTATTTAGTGAGGTTGGATTGCTACATCTGCCAGAAAAATGCAATAAAAATTCTCCAAATCTCCAAGCACTATATTGCTATATGACCAAGACTCTAACTTCAGTGGTTTACCACTCAAACTGTGTTTCAGGCTAACATAGTTGAACTTAGAAAATCAGACTCTGGGGCTGGAGAGATAGCATAGCCGGTAGGGCGTTTGCCTTGCACGCGGCCGACCCGGGTTCGATTCCCAGCATCCCATATGGTCCCCTCAGCAACGTCAGGAGTAACTCCTGAGTGCAGAGCCAGGAGTAACACCTGTGCATTGCTAGGTGTGATCCAAAAAGCAAAAAAAAAAAAAAAAGTTAAAAAAAAAAGAAAATCAGACTCTGGGTCCTAGAGTCTGAAGCAGACCAGCTGAATTAAAATTTGCTTCATAAGAATCATAGGTGCTCTAAAAGAAGAAAACTTACCTTAAAGCTAAGATGCTCTTGTCCTGTCTTCTCTATTCATTTTCAATACCTCAGTATAAACCCATAGTTGTTATATTCAAATTTAGAAAGATAGTAGGTCAAACCGCAGTCTCAACGATTTTTTTTACCATGTCTTTTAATTTACCTGAATAGTAATTCAGTCTAAAATGAGTATAAACTGCAATTGGATTAAATTCTAGAAAACCAAATTGGTTTGATTATCATGTGGATTTTTATCTTGCATGCATCATAGTTTGAATTACAGATGAGACTAAACTAGGACAGTGTTTACTTTTATCCCGTGGTGGAATTATCCTTGCTCTTCCTTTTTTTAACCTGTTATTTTATTTATATCTGGGTCAAGTGTGGGCTGGGAACAAACAACTGTGTCCAGATAATTTAAGATGTGATCATCGTTTTTGATGTGTTGGGAGGCTCACCTGCCTGTGTTCAGGACTTCCTCTTTGTTCTTTATCAGAGATAAATTTTGGTGGTGACTAAGGGAATATAAGAAACACCAGCATGATCTAGGTTTAGCTGTGTGCAAACAAGCACCTTAAAGTCTATACTATCTCTCTCATCCTATGTTAATAAATTCTATATTCTTAAAAAATAGATGGTTAGATGAGAGCATATAGGGGAAAAACATAAAAGGGGAGAAGAAAAATCTATAATGAGCATGGCAAAAAAAAATTTCTCTTAGACATTTTTTTATCCAGTGATTTTTTTTTAGGTTTAACCAACTAAGATTCCATGGAGTTATTGTGATTTTTTCCTAGTATTTGTTTTTATAGAAGCCTTGATCATTTTCCATTCTAAATGTTAGTAAAACTGCACTTGAATATACCCTAAGGGAAGTTGGAAAAATGTTACATACTTTTAGTTTTAATATTAATTTATGGATTTTATAGCAACATTGTGATACATTTTAACTAAATAAAATGTTAGAGGATGTGGTGTCATTTAAATATAAAAGAGTTCCTTAAAATAAGCTACATTCAATGTAATGTATTTTGATGCAACATTAGGAAGACTGTTCTGATATTTTTATGAAATCTAACATTATTGGAAAACAATACTTATAGAAATTATGAATTTGATATTCAATGATAAGAGCACATAATTTTAATAAGTAAAATAATAATCTTGCCAATAAGGGAATAAATTCATGCCAATAATTGCTGTTCACTGTAAATCTAAATGAAAATTATTTCCTTTGAGAAAAATTAAAAGTGACCCTAAACAAGTGTTGTCCATTTTAAGCTTCCCCAAATTACACTTGCATGTTTAAATGTCCTTTCAATGTAGTTTATAATTTGTTTTCAATAAGGTTATAACATAAATATTACTTAATGATTATTTTTGTCAATGCATTCATTCAACAAGCTAAACAAAGGTGTTGTTTTTAAGTCTCTCCCAGAAAAAATAATAGGTCAAAAACAATTGACAGAATTTTCTTTGTAAATTTGAAAGGAAGAATAAATGAATGGATAAGTGGTAGATGTTACAGAATGGAATGTGAGACAGAATTTTTTCTGTATTTGTTTTATTCTGGAAGAATTTATTATTCTATCAGGATGCATCAGATTATATTGAGACTAAAGTGGAACTCATTTATGTTTAAATAGTTTCAAGTATCCCTAACAGAACATTTATCAAACTAGCAAACTTCATCTGCATCATAGTTAATTAATGTTTCCTAATTTCTTTCTTGTTGTGAATTCTTACTAGCATTGTGGAGCCTAATGTGACAAGTGAAAAGAAATCAAAATAATTGAAAGGTGGAAGCTGAATTGGATGGTGTTGGTGCTATAATTGCGCATGAACAGTATGAATAAAGTGATTGTTTGAGAGTTCCATTTTGTAAAACATTGATTATAGTCTTATCATTGGCTAGGAGTATTAATACACCTTTGTTTTAAACCTAAATATTATTACCTTCTATCTTTTGTTCTAGGTAGTTCACAATTTTATAAAAAACCCTATAAGAAACTAAACACACACACACAAACTATAAGAGAGTTCATTTCACTGTAAAGTAGATGAGGTGTAATGAGGCAACAAATGTACTAAAAGAGCTATGCATGCAAAAAGAGAAGTTGGATTTAATTTTGTTTTTCAATTACCATCTGTATAATTTGAAGAAAGTATGTTGGCTGAGACAATTTCTTTAAGTACACCTCTATATCTAAATAATACTTTGCATCATTTATTTTGTAAAATAATTAACTTACCCATTAACATCAAAATTGTGAATGCATGCATCCAATAGCATATATTTCATTACATAGAGAAAAATTGTCTAAATTTAAAATAAGTTCTACATTATCTGTCATTAACATTACTGAAGATGTTTAAATATTGCTATATATCTTTATTTTTTCTGCTTATAATTTTTTGTTTTGTTGTTTATTTTTTATTTTGTTTGGGGAACACAAATGGTGGTACTCAGTACACACTCCTGGCTCTATGTTCAACAATGATTCTTGGCAGTACGGTATCAACATCAGTATCAACATGGCCACATGAAAAGAAATGCCTTAATTTTTATACTCTATTACTAGTCTCATACAATAAAAGACTCTTAGAAGTTTCTAACAAACTGATTTATTTTGAATTTTTACAAAAGATATTAAGCATTATTATCTATAAACCATAAGTATAGAATCTATTTTTCAAAAATATTTGTCTAGCTAACTGTGCTACTATATTAGCAATGGTAGTCCCTGTATATAATATGCAAACATGCAAACCCATATGGAAGACAAATAATAGACATTCTGAACTTTAATATCATATATAAGTATTTTAGTTCCTTTGAAAATAGCGTTTTTTTTTTTAGCTCATAGAACATCTTAAACCTGATGCTTCGGAGAATTTTATTTGTTCAATTAAGATGTAATATTAATAACTCAATGTTCAAGAACAAAATTGGCACATTCTTCTAGTAGATACATGCTCCCTCTCTATATGATATGTTTTAATTCAATTATTTTCTTCCTATTATTTTATGCCTAAATCTACATAAAATAAAAGAGGAAGTAAACAATTCTGGATGGTTTTCATTCAAATTACTTGAAACTGGATTTTTAAATAAAGTTTTCTTGGTGGCATTATACACTGCTGTAGGAATCTGGAGGATAGCCCTTGGGGCTCTCAGCACCCAAGATCACTAGATATTATTCCCTCCTCATAGTTCTTTAGTCTGTGTCTTTATTTTCTCTCACTAAAGTATGACATTGCTATGTATTCCCTGACTTCTTAGTGGTTAATCAGTTAACAATGGGGAAGTTTAAATAAGACACATGGGTTGTCTTCAACATCTAACCAACAGCAATTCCTGTCAACTGCCACTTCCCTCTTCAGATCCTTATAAAAAGATCCTTTACTATATCATTACAAAGTATTTGGGTTGAGAACTCCAATTATTTAATATCTAAAATGTGTCTTTATCGATGACATTATATAGCTTTCATGAAATAATAGTTCATGAATATAGTATTTAAATTCATTTTTTATTTTCCACTGGTTCTGGAAAACTAAGTGTGGTTCATGACTGATTAATTATCTGAGAAAAAATCTTTAAAGGTTTATAAGACTTAAAAATAACATCATCTTTCAAACTAGTCATATTGACTTGCTTTTTATATTGACTTTCTTTTTAGCATCCTTTAATCTCCAATCATTTCAAAAAGACTTTTGAAGGCAGACTTTATCTGTACTGTTTTTGTTTTAGTGCTTTATTTATTTATTTATTTATTTATTTATTTATTCAGTATTGAGTCACTGTGAAATATAGTTCCAAAGCTGTTTATGATTGGCTTTCAGTCATACAATGTTCCAACACCAATCCCTCCTACAACAGTGTACATTTTCCACCAGTATTCCTCCCAGGACCCTCTAGTCTGTAGTCCCCTACTCTCTGCCTCCAGTTTTCTCATCTCTTCAAGCACTCTCTCTCTCTCTCTTTCTCTGGCTCTCTGTCTCTCTCTGTCTCAGTCTCTTTCTCTCTATCTCTCTCTGTCTCTCTCTTATCTCTCTCTCATTTTGGGCTTTGAAAAAGTTTGAAAGATAGATACTGAGAGATTATCATATTAATTCCTTTACCTACTTTCATCACACAGGTCTTATCCATAGTGATCATTTCCAAATATCATTGTTCTAGTGGTCCCCGCTCTATCTCATCTGCCTTCTTCCCCTACCAATTGGCAAGCTACCTGCGACATATTTGATATGCCAAACACAGTAACAAGTCTCACAATGGAGATGTTACTAGGCCCATTTGAGCAAATTGATGAATAACGGGAGGACAGTGACAGTGAAATCATATTTTATGAATATAAATAGGGTTTCATATATAACATATCTAAATCTTATCTCAAAACCTTTGATTTCAATGGCTGTGGAAATAAGTTCTTAATTAATGCATTCTATTAAGATTATTATCATTTTAATATCCCTATTTTGTCTCATTCAACAAAAATTCAAAGAATTGCTTGTCATGGCCAGAAGAGAGTTGAGCTTTAATCTACAACACTTAACTTTATTTTCTTTATGAGTACTAATATTGTTAATAAAAGAGAATTAAACGGTACGGAGAGAAGAAGGACCACATGGAGGGCTGGCTCCACAGCTCCCAGAGAAGAAACCAGGTTCCAAAAAGAGCCGAGATCACCGGGAAGTCCCAGATGGGGTAGGTGCCGCATCCCGCCTCCCCCAGATGGAACCCCGGTGACTAGAAGCCTCCACAAGCATAGCTTGAATATGCGGGAACTAGGACTTTTCCTCCAAACCGCGGCCGCGCAACATCTCTGGATATACAAAGTGATCTATGGGAAGTAAATCTCCCAACGTTTCTCCCTGAAAATCAGAGTTAAGTTTGGAGCACGGCCACAGCCCCAGAAGCACAAGGACTTAATGCAGAACCCAGCAGCTTGGAGCAGAAAAGTGAACGGACTATGCGTTAATCCAGGCCATCATGTCTGCCCGGAGGGGAAAGGGTGTTGCCCCATTCGCCCTCTCCTCTCTGGAAAGAAAGATGGCGGCCACATGGGCGCCTTGTGGAGAGCAGGTGTGAGCCGGGGATGCAGGGGCGAAAAACCTCATGGGAAGGGGGCCGTTCCGGTCCGTCCTTCACGCCCTACCGAGGCCGCCAGTTGCCCCCCACGAGCGGCTCTCCAGCACGGCCACGACTCCAGAGCACAGAAACCAATCTCTTAATTATCTGACTCTCAGTAGAAATACTTCCAGGGTTAATTAGCAAAATAGCGGAAATCCAAAACCAACATTTAATTCTTTAACCCAGCTGTAGAAAGCAAATCACTTCACAATGCTTTCTCAGCATGTCTGATTTGGGGGGAGGGGGTAAACTCTAAATAATAGTTGTGCATCTTTTATTGAAACAATGAATCCAATCAAAGCAGATAGAGTGTCAACTAGAATTCATCTGCCTCACAGGCATTGGGAGGGGTGGGGGGTGGGGTTTTATTGGGGTTCTTCATGGTAAAAAGTAAGTATTGGTAAAGGGAAAGGTGTTTGATATTTGCATGACTGAGACCTAAACCTGAAAGCTTTGTAACTTTTCCCACAGTGATTCAATAAATAAATAAGTTATTTTAAAAAAAAAGAGAATTAAACAATTTCCACCAATCATCATTTATGTTTAAAGCATTTAGGGGAAAATAAACTTAGCATGCACAGATAATTTACTGTATCTGTCTTGAAGGTACTGTTCTTAATGTTGTTCATATTTTCCACTAAAAGAAAATTTTTAAAAATCACACATTTCTGTAATCTTTGATTTTAATGTCTGTGCAAATAATTGCTTAAAAACTGTATTCTACTAATATTGTTATCACTTTAATATTCATATTGTATCTTATTCGACATAAATTCAAAGACTTGCTTGTCATGGCTACAAGAGAGTTGAGCTTTAATCTACAACACTTTATTTTCTTTATGAATACTAATAGAGACAAAAGATAGTCAAATAATTTCCACCAATTATCATTTATGTTTAAAGCATTTAGGGGAAAATAAATAAACTTAGCATGCACAGATAATTTACTATATCTGTCTTGATAATACTGTTCTTTATATTGTGTTAATATTTTCCACTAAAGAAAATTTTTTAAAAAATCACACATTTCTATAATCTTTGTTTTATGCAGGCACCATGAAAAATGAGTAAAGTGAATGAGACAAAAAATTGCGTGGTGATATTTTCTAAATGATTTGCCATTTTAAAATCACAGTATATTTTAATCAGCATAATTCTTAATGGTGTCTGTTCTAAAACTATGGTTAACTATAATACACAAAACTGTCTCTTCATAGACTTGCTTCACAACAAAACAAACATGCTAAAAATAAGAGGAATAATTTCATATGCCTAGGAATGTAAACAAAACAAAGAGAGATAGAAAGAATAGAGCTTTCTAGGGCAAGTTCCAGATGGTAATAAAATACCCTTTTAATTTCCAGCACACTAAAAATTCATGAGTCTTAAAATAACAGTCCCTAAATAAAAATTTAAAAGTGGGTTGTTATTTTCATTTAGATGAGTTCATCTATTTTACAAAAAAATATTATCTTATTGATCAACAGAAATTCCTCATGTTTCTTCTGAGCATTCAATACTTCCTTCTCTTTCTTTTCTTTCATTGCTTTCAATCTACCTTTCAGTCTTCTGACTATGTGTATTCTCATAGGTGACCTCCTTCATATTAGTATTAAAATAATTCTAAACAATTCTCTTATTTTTGAAAAATATTTATGTAGCAAGTATCAATTAAAATATCATCTCCTTCACCAAGCCTTCCTCAGTTTTCTCTGTTCTATTTCACAAACTAATCATATAAAATACTATAGAAAATGACTTACATATTTGACAGAAGTCAACTTACACAAAAGGATCAAATTATTTATAAAACTTTAATAAGCTCTAGTCTAAAAATTAGGATTTATGCTTAATTTAATGTAACTGAATGAACACATTTGATAATTTTGTTGCAATATATTGGTTAAATAAGCACATAACCAATTTTATTAATAAAATAAAAACATCCTACTGAAGAAACTGTCAAAGATTATCTTTTTCTTGAGTGGTATATTTTTTTCTAGTGTCAGTCTTTAATTTAAGCTAAGAAAAATAGTGTATCAAACTACTAGGAAGATTTTAATGTCTTCTGACTGAATATGAAACACAAAAATAATGCATTCCTTTCAAAGATAACAGTAACAATTTTCCACTGAAGCAGTTGAACCCTGTGATATTTGTTCTGTTACATCATAGATTTTCCAATTGAATAGGAAAGAATTACTATATTTAGAAAAAATAATATGGTGTCACCACTAATATATTTTAACTAAAATAACAAATAAACAAACAAAAAGCATGTCACACAGCTAAGTCCCATCAAAGCATAAATAGCTGATATGGGGCATAATATCACAATTCCATATAGTCAAAGTTTTTTGAAGAATATAGATACATAGGAGACTGAACAAAGTTCTATTTCAATGATATTATAATGAATTTTTTGTTTTTGCAATGTGCTCTTTTTTAGAAAAGGCAAATTTCAAACTCTGCTCAACTGCTTATGGCATATTTACAGACCCCAAAGTTATAATATCAGACTAAATGTTACTAATTTATGCTGATAGACTTAGTAATATGATGTCTTATTCTTCACTCTTCAAGAAATCTGAGAGTCAAAATTTTTAGAGGATTTTCTCCCCTAATGCAAAGCAATTGAAGGACAGTCATCCCAGATTGCTAAGATGACCTCAAAACGCCTCATTAAAATTCTCACTTATGCAGCTTTGAAATGATTTCAGGCATAAAAAGAATTTACTCTTTTTTTTAAGGGCTAATTAGAAAAAATGAGTTTAGGGTAATCCTTGCATATCCAGCCAATATCACTACTGGTATTGTTTCAGATATCACATAAAGATAAATATTCCATGAGAATTACAAGGTTTAAAGTCAATCTTATTATTCATATCCAACAATTCCCCTGACTTTTATTTGTTGAATTTTGTGGTGAAGGGTATTCAATATCTATAACATATGCATGTAATATTTATGGTATCTATTTTGTCTTAACCCATATGTGTGTGTGTGTGTTTGTGTGTGTGTGTGTGTGTGTGTGTGTGTTCTATTCTCTGCTTCTTTGTTAGGATATATTGTCCAGGATATAAACAGAAAGCAATTCAACTCCTCTTCATCAATACCTATTATAATAATGTTATGTAATTTTTTAAGAAAAAAAGAAATTTGGGGAAACAAACTGTAATCAATATTTAAAAGGTATTCAATATATTTTTGGAAAGTTATAGTTGTGCACCTTTTGGAATCAAAAAAGTGGACCCTCTCTCCCTTTCATCTAGGTATCAGTTGCCTCCACACCAGATCTCCACTATATTAACAGGCCTACCTCTACACCTGAACCACGTGATTGTGTAGAGAACTACACTCATCAAATAATAGAAGCACCTTCCTCTTGCACACATGAGTACTAGCAGAAAAGGAAAAGAGCAACTCCCTTCCTAATCCATCAGATTGGATCGATGGTGGTAAATTGTAGGTTGTAGGTTCAGTGATAGCTTGGAGACTAACTACAAAGATTTGCCCTTGCACTGCAGAAGCACAGATAAGCCAATGATTAAAAGGCCTAGAATTCCAGCAATATCAGAAAAAAATAACAGTAGTACAGAATTCACAATTAGTACCAATGAGCTCAGTAAATTCTAAAACAATTTTAAGGCACTATATTGAGAATGTTTATTGAACTAAAGGTAGAGAACAATACACAAGAAAGTATGAGAGTGGAAATGAGAACATCACCATTGGAAATGAAAGAAATGAGGAGCATGGTAGTTAATATTAAAAACTCAATTGGTTTGAGTAGCAGAATCGTAGCTGAGGAAATGAGCTACAAAATGAGATGTAGATAACGTCAGGAAAACAAGAGAACGTAGAAGTTTAAAATTAAATAAACCACTTACAGAAGAACTGCGGCAATGAGTTCAAGAAAAGCAATAAAATAAATATCAGTATCAAAGAACAGATAGGTGAATTTGGTGAAGCAACAATAGTTTAAAAAATTATAAATAAAAATTTCCAGACATGAGAAATCCACTAGAAATCTCTAGAAATCCACTCAGATTCTAGAGACCCAAGGTGTCCCAGAAAAAATAAAAAACGATAGAAAAGTAGAGATAATAGAAAAAATAAAGTAGAAAATTTCAGAGTCATTGTACTCAGTATTACAAAAGTCAAAGAGAAAGAATATTAAGAAGGGCAGGACCAAAAAAAAAATGAAACATACGGACGAAAAGCTATAAGATCTGTTAAATTAAGAGGATGGAGGAATAAAGCACAAAAACAAAATCAAATAGACAATTCACTGAGATTATTCTATCCGGATTATCATTAAGATTTGAAGCAACAATATAGAGATTCAGGACAAGGATTGACCTGGGTATTCATAATCTTAAAACCAGTTTTGCACCAAGTGTGAAAGGAGCATCTGTCATAAAAGAGAAAAAATTCTCAGCACTTGGCATTGAACACAACCTTTAACAATATGCTTATAGTTGCCTTTTAATAGATAAAGATATGTTTATTTTTTAAAAAAGAAAGATGAGCTTAATCCTAGTATTTCTAGAATTTTCTTACATGTTTTAATATCAAATTAAAGTTTAATTTATGTCAGCTGTTCTATTTCTAATCAGTTTTATACATCCATAGAGATTTTTATTAAAATATTTTATTCATTAATGCAGATGCTTAAAAGGTATCTATAATATAGTATTTTCTAACATAAAACCAACTAGAACACACTTTTATATTTTTTAAATCCTGTTCATCTTTTCCCCGTAAAATAATTTTGACTCTTCTCACTCTTACTTAATTAATATTGGTGGAATTTATCTATTTTATTTAAGTTTTAAAATGATTTAACATATAATTATTCATAATATAGTTTTAATTAGTATACCCATGAAGATGCAATATAGACAGTTTTTGAAAAAAAATCAGTTTTCAAAGTAACTGGAGTTTGTTCTATAGAATTTGATCTTACATGGGAGGGGACTTGGAGGGAGGGAAGAGACATTTATGATAGGCATGGAATTGGAATGGTGTATGCATAAAATGTATTATTAACAGTAATATAAGTCCTAGTGTATCAATATATAAGTCCTCGTGCATCAATAGAACTGGTTTAATAACAAAATGTATATTGGAAATTAAATTATTACATGATTTTATTCCTAAGGAAAATATTGAAGTATTTGCCTTTTTCTACCTCTTTAAGACATAAGGAAGCAAAAAGGAAGGAAACAAAAAATAAAATGTACATATAGGTATCTTTCTTTGTTCTTTGTTGTAAATTTTTTCTATAATAAACTAAGTCAATGCAAAGGGAGTATTCTTTACTTATGAAATCTAGTAAATTTAGAGGTTTCTATTGGAAGTTAAGTACACAATCTGCCTTCCGGTCTTCATTCAGGACAAAAGCTCTGTTTCACTTGCAGAACATATGAAGATAAATGGTAAATTAGCAAATGCAAATGTGTGTGAGAGAGAAGAGAGAGAGAGAGAAAAGGAAGGAAGAGGAGAAAGAGGAATACAAGAGGCTAGATCCAGGTGACAGCTGGCAAGATATAGTGTGCATGTTGCAGTTCAGGAATCCCAGGTTTGGTTTCAATCACTCTATACCTATTACATACCACCAGGATTGAATAAGCCCGTCAAATAGGCCCCCAAACAAACAAAATAAATCTTGGCTTTTAAGCTATTATCAGATGTAGGATGTGTAAATGTTTTCTCCCACTCAGTATGACTTCTTAATTTTAGTCATAGGTTTTCATTTGTCGTTATCCCCATTTTGTAAAAATTTTGTTTCTTAGAGCCAGTTGGAACAAAGTGAGCAAATCATATCAATGAGACCAGTATCAATTGCTTTTATACTGTTTCTTCAGAGTATTTTATAATTTTGGTTGTCTAAAATCTAATTCTTAAAACATTTTAAGTCAAATTGTTTTCTTGGTGTGATCTAGTAATATTGTTTCACTATTTTCCATATGACATTTAAATATTCCCAGCATTATTTCTTAAGTCAGTCCTTTCTATTATGTCCCTTGAAGTTTATTATAGTTGTGTGATTAGAATAAATATACCACCTGTGCAAACTTTCTGTATTTTATCTTTTAATAATGATATAGTAACTATCATTATTGATACTAAATATTAATATTTATACAATGTTAGTATTGGTTTGTATTTGTGGGAAGCATGAAAAAACATTAAACAACCTCCCACCAAAAATGGTTTAAGAATCAATATTGATGAATTGACAATTGCATTAATAGGGTATGAAAAATGACTATCAATCATATGAAGATATATTCTAAAGAGGGCAGGAGTATAATATCTATGCAGCAGCTTGAGTAGTTGATTTAAGGGTTGGGTAGTGGGTATAGAGGGCAAAATTGTGCTTACTGGACAAGGGTTTACAAGGTTTGTATTTTCACTAGTGACTATGGGCTAGCTTGGACTTTTGTGTGTGTGTGTGTGTGTGTGTGTGTGTGTGTGTGTGTGTGTGCGCGCTTGTTTCGTGTGCTGGGTATGTAACCTGGGTGAGCTGTATGCAAGCACCCTACCTATTCTACTATCACCCAGTACCTAAGGTGGTATTTTTTTTCTCCTGATGTGAAGCAGCAATACATCAGGACAGGGACTTTAAAGGTATAAGTAGTCAGACACTTTGGTATAGTAGAGTGTGTGATAAAAGTGTATATCATCCTTTTTATCCTATTCTTTCCAAAGGGCATTGGCCACTTGATAAAAACAAAGCCAAATAAGCAAGCTATTGAAGGACAAATTAAGATTTTTTTCTTAACTATAATTTTTTTTAGGTAAAACCTTTAGTTTTGAGGTTTTTTATTGATGTTAGTATTGCAATAATTACCTCCAGCCAATGTGAACCCAGAATGTCAGAGCTTGAGTGTTAATTTGTTGCCTCCTGGTATTATTCTGCTGGACATAGTTCATGATCTTCATCCAATGTATCTTATTTGTATGATCCTGAACAGTGCTCAGAGCCTTTTTATTCATTAAAATATGTATCTCCAAATCAGGAGTAGTAAGAAACTGTTGTAATTATATTGAAGATTAAAGATTAATTAAAGATTAAATTAACTAAATGTAATGAACTTAGAATAAACCTAGCATATCATAAATAACTTGCATATTTAGATACAGTGCATATATTGGAAAAAGGAAAAAGATACCTGATGTGTGCCTTTCTATCAATACAAATATAATTTAGAGCCAAGTACATTTCTGTGTTTTCAACTTTGCAAAATAAAATTTTTAATCTCAATATACTATCTTTATTTTTGCAATACTATTTTATAATGCTTCTCTGAAAATCCAACTCAGAATAAAAATCAATAACATCATATGACAACACACAGACTGCTTATATTCTTTTTTTTTGAAGTTAATATATCATCAAAGCAATCCTGTTGGTTCTTCTCATAAATATTACTGATTATTCCACCCCCTGTTGTTCCAAAATTGACAGCAGATTCTTTAAGCCTAGCAAATCTCTTTCAAAGTAGTAATTATAGGCAACTTATATGCTTCCACAGTAATTGTAGCACTTGTGAATCCTATCCCACTATCTAAAATGTGAACAAAAGATATTTGCATTGAAGTTTATCTTTGTTTGCATCACAACTAGATAAATCATCTTAATGTCACTGAGGCAGCTTTCTGTTATCATTCTAAATCACAGTATGCACCTCAGAGTTAGTTAGCTCTATGGACTGAGAGCACACTCTGCCTCAGAGTTACCTGTATCTGTCCTGGCACACCCTGATCCCTTGAGGACCACTAGGAACTTCAGAAGCTTCCCAAGTACTTGGAGTTGCTTCTAAGCACAAAGTGAGGATTTCATCTCAGACCTCCCTGAGTGTGGACACCCCCAATAAACAAGACAGAAAATAATCACTGGGTCATGGTGCTACCAGCAGGTCAATCTGTACATGTGAGGTGAGTGCATCAGCAGCCTGATGGCGCCTTCAGACTTCCAGATACCCGAAAATCGCTGCTGTGTCTTTGGCCAGACCCCAAAACTTGGGGCAAAGTTTACCAAGAAAGTAAACGGCCAAAAGTTAGGTATGTGGGAGACATATACACAAACCACCTCAGGGTCAACTATATAATTGGAGGCATGGTCTCTCTGGTTCCTGATCGAACTGCTTAATGGCCATGATCCCAGAGACTTAGAAACAAATCTCGAAACCCAGTGGCTTTTGGCAGAAATGTGTTTGGTCCCTGTAGTAGATTATCAGTGCTCGACCACCCCAGGTGGTAATAGGTTTCGTGCCTTGGCTTGTTCCCCCTGGCGGCCTGGTGGCTGCCATCCTCGAGAGGCCACTGGACAGTCAGTTTTGGCCCCACAGTGAAGAGACATGTGGGACCTCACGGGATGGGGGTAGAACCGGCCCTTTCCTCCCCACCCCAATGAGACCCCGAGTCGTCATCCATGAATGACATCTCTGGGTCCTGATCAAGCTGCATAACGGCCATGATCCCAGAGACTCAAGAGCAAATCTCGGAACTCAGTGACTTTTGGCAGAAATGTTGTCCAGACCCCGCAGTAGGTTACTGTCGCCAGGCCACCCCAGGGGAGAAACGGTGTTGTCCCTCCACCTGCTCCCCCTAGGTGGCTCAGTAGGCTGCAATACTCCAGAGGCCACTGGACAGTCAGATTTGGTCCCTCAGTGACGAGATATATGGGGCCTCATGGGATGGGGGTGGAGCCAGCCCTTTCCTCCACGTCCCAACGAGACCCTGAGTGGCTGCCCATGAATGGACTTTCTGGCTCCTTATCAAGCTGCTTAATGGTCATGATCCCAGAGACTCAGGAACAAATCTGGGAACCCAGCAGATTTTGGCAAAAATCTCTCCCTATTTAAGTGTTCAAATTTCAAAATTTCAAAATTCTGCAGCAACTACTGCAGCCACGCAACAACATATGTTATTCTTAAACAGCAAATAAAAAACAAATTGTCTACTTTTGCCTTTTCAGCAAATCTGAGTGTTGGGGTAAAATCCCAAATAATAATAGTGGGGCTGGGGTTAAAATATTGAATGTGGTCAAAGTAGAGAGTAATGTGGAAATCATCTGCCCCACAGGTGGGGGGGGGGATGGCGGCATATGGTTTTTGGTTGTGGAGAATGGACTCCAGTGTAAGTAAAGTTGTTTTATTATATGACCGAGACTTAAACCCGAAAGCTCTGTAACTGCTCTCATGGTGATTCAATAAATAAAATTATAAAAAATGAAAAAAAAAAGTAAGGTAGAGTTCATACCCAATTCAATCAGCTAATTACTGGCTGAATAAATAGCTGTACTCCTACATAAATAAAATAATAACAATATGAATTTCACATTGTAAAGTGGACACTGAGGACCCTTTCACACCCTTTTCTAACATGAATGTGTATCTTACACAACTGAGAATTTACTTGTGTTTAAAAATGCAAAGAGTGAGTTCAAATGAGTAGGGCATTCCCCTTGCCAGTGTCTGGCCAAGTGTTTATTCTTGAGTTCAGAGCCAGGAATAAGCTTTGACCATTGTCATACTTGCGCCTCCACTCCCGAAGTTGACTAGAAAGGGGATACCACCAACCTCTTGTTGGTGACATGTTCTATATTCAAAGAATATATTTCAGTTTGACTGTTGAGTAAAATTGTCCCAATTATCTTATGGTTTCATGAAATTTTAACTGGCTTGCATTGTGTGTTATACGGTGCCTCTGTTTTGTTCTTCAATATAAAAATAGCTTTTGTCTATCTCTAACTATTTAACTAAAATAAAGTTGTAATTTTAGGGGGGGATCCATTTACTTCACATCTTTTCAGTCCACTTATTAAAACCTGTTAAATCCAGAAAAGTTATGTAAAAAATGATTAGAATCTTTAGTTCTCCTATTAGGATATATAGAAAAGATTTTGACTTAAAATAAATCTATGTATGTACAGAGAATTGAGTTATTCTCTATTTCCAGTAAGTCATGTATGAACTTTAGGAGCCAGGAACATAATGAAAAAGCTGACTACAGAACTTATATTCACTCAGCAACGTTTCATTCTGTATTCACTTAATTTCATTTCAAGATATTCTTCCATTCCTGTGTATTTGCTTAAGTAATATGCCTTACTCTTCATAGATGTATGAAAATTAAGACCCCGAACTTTCAATAAAATAGTTGCTAAGCAAAATACAAATGATTCGAAAACCTAATTTTGTATATCTGTGATTCAATTCATACATTTCTTTTGAGTAGAATATATATGACATAAAAATCACTTTTTAGTTCAATATGTATAATTTCAAAGTGACGAGAATCTAAAAGTTTGATAAATACTTGGTAAAACAATGTTCCTATCTTAACGACAAGATCACAACCTACCCTCAGTAACAGAAATGCTAAATCTTAGTCTAGCTATTAAAAAAAGTGATTAATAATCCCTGATACAGGTAGCACTCTTATTTATTTTTTTGTTAGCCTTCTCCAGAGATTATGTTACCATAATTATTTACCATTATTATTTAAAAATATTTTAAAGCTACATATTTAATGAGGTTATATATGATTCCTAAAGTATTTTGTATACATATTATCAATTAAATCAAAGGTATTTCAGGAGACTATGGTATGACACTGTCATATTCAAAATTAGAAACAATATGCTTATTCACTTTAATTCCCTGCGTATTTTACATCAGAAATATGATTGCTCTATTTGATTAGCTATGGATTTCTAATTTTTACCTATTTTTCATGAGCAAACAGGAGGCCATGAAAAATATCTACAAACAACACAATGTACTAACAATACATATTGACCACACACAGATGCAAAAAATCAAATCAAACACATGGAATTTAAACATCACAATGTTGAGCATCTAGTGAGTCAGGGAGGAAATCAAGGAAGAAATAAAAAGATACATGGAAAAATATGAGAATGTAGACATGAGCTACCAGAACTTGTGGGACATAGAACTTGTTAAGGTGAAAATTTATAGCTCTACAAGCATTTCTCAGGAAGGAAGGAAGGTCCAACGTAAATAACTTGACTTCACCACTCAAGATCTTAGTAAAGGATCAAAAAAAGGAGTTCAAACCAGGCAAGAGAAAAGAAATAATAAAATTTAGAGAGAAATTAATGACATGGAAACCCCCCAAAAATCTGAAAAATTTTTTTTATTAGTGAAACACCATGAGGTACAGTTGTAGATTTACAACTTTTTGTGCTTGGGTTTCGATTATACAATGATCAGATACCCATCTCTCCACCAGTGCCCTTTTTCCACCTCCATGGATAATATCCCCCCACCCCCATACCCACATCCCCCCCTGCCTCTGTGGCAGGGCAATCCCCTGTGTTCTCACTCTCCTTTTGGGTGTTGTGGTCTGCAAAAGAGGCATTGAGTGGCAAACATGTTCAGTCCATGGTCTACTTACGACATGCAGCTCCCCTCCTGGGAGGATCCTCCAAACACCCTTTATTTGGTGCTCCCTTCTCTATCTGAGCTGCCCTTTCCTCTAGAATGCCCGGCTGGCCACTAAGCTATAGAGTAATCCTCCTGGTGCTGATCTCAGCTATTCTTGGGTATTAATCTCATATTTTGGTACTTTATATCCCTCAGATGAATTCAATGTTTCTATGTCTATCCCTCTCTTTCTGACTCATTTCACTTAGCATGATACTTTCCATGTTTTACCACTTGTATGTAAATTTCATGACTTCATCTTTTCTAACAGCTACATAGTACTCCATTGTGTAGATGTACCAAAGTTTCTTTAATCAGTCATCTGTTCTTGGGCATTCAGGTTTCTTCCAGTTTCTGGCTATTGTAAAGAGTGCTGCAATGAACAAACAAGTGCAGATGTCACTTCAACTATACATTTTTGCCTATCTGGGATATATTCCCAGGTGTGGTATTGCTGGGTCAAATGGGAGCTCAATTTCTAATTTTTTGAGAATCGTCCATACTGTTTTCCAGAAGGGCTGAACCAGTTGACATTCCCACCAACAGTGAGGGAGTGTCCCTTTCTCGCCACATCCGCGCCAGCAACAGTTGCTTTTGTTCTTTTGAATGTGAGCCAGTCTCTGAGGTGTGAGATGGTATCTCATTGTGGTTTTGATCTGCATCTCCCTGATGATTAATGATGTAGAGCACTTTCTCATGTGCTTTTTTGCCATTCGGATTTCTTCTTTGAGAAAGTTTCTGTTCATTTCATTGCCCCATTTTTTGATGCGGTTGGATGTTTCCTTCTTGTGAAGTTCAAACAGTACTTTATATATCCAGGATATCAACCCCTTGTCAGATGTGTACTTGGCGAATATCCTTTCCCATTCTGTAGGCTGTCTTTGTATTTTGGTCACTGTTTCTTTGGAGGTGCAGAAGCTTTGTAGTTTAAGATAGTCCCATTTATATATCTTTGTTTTCACTTGCTCGGCCATCTTTGTTTTCACTTGCTCTTCAAAGTGGCGTGGTTTCTTTGAAGATACCATTAGCTTCAATGTCATGGAGGGTTTTGCCAACTTTGTCTTCAATGTACCTTATGGTTTCTGGTCTGATGTTGAGGTCTTTAATACATTTTGATCTTACTTTTGTATATTGTGTTAGGCAGAGTTCTGAGACGATTTTTTTGCATGTAGCCGTCCAGTTCTGCCAACACACTTTGTTAAAGAGGCTTTCCTTACTCCATTTCACATTACTTGCAAGTTTATCAAAGATTAGATGATCATATAATTGAGGGGAGATGTCAGTGTATTCAACCCTATTCCACTGATCTGAAGTTCTGCCTTTGTTCCAGTACCATGCTGTTTTGATTATTACTGCTTTGTAGTACAGTTTGAAGTTAGGGAGGTTGATTCCTCCCATTTTCTTTTTCCCAAGAATTGCTTTAGCTATCCGGGGGGGGCTTATTGTTCCATATAAATTTCAGGGATGTTTGCTCCATTTCTTTGAAGAATGTCATGGGTATCCTTATAGGGATTGCATTGAATTTATACAATGCTTTTGGTAGTATTGCCATTTTGACCATGTTAAGTCTCCTGACAGATAAAACACTTGTCTTGCATACATCTGACCCTGATTTGGTCCCCGATATCACATACAGTTCCCAAGCATTACAAGAAGTGATCCCTGCGTGTAGAGCCAATTTTAAGCCCTGAATACCAAGGGAGTGCCTCCTTACCCCAGAAATACACTCTTGGATATCAAGTAGCTAGAAATTTAAAATATAAAGAAAAATAAAAAGTGACTTGTGTGCTAAAGCAAATGTCAATGTAAAATGAATGCTGATAATTTAACAAAATAACCAAGACAGTTAAATGTTATTTAGAAATTAAATATATCATTAGAACATATAGATAGCTATTATATCACTCAACTTCAACGATAATTTTCACCCACAGAAAATACAATCACATAGAGCATGAAAAATAAGTCTGTCAATATAAAAATTTATTGATCAATAGAGCATATCATAAGGTCATGTCATATATTCTCACTTCAATAGACAATAAAAATATTTTATAAGAGCTAATTGAAGTGAATATAGAGTTGTCCAACAGAAAAATAAGTGAAAACTACAAAAACCCAGAACTCACAATGTACTTATTATGAAATATTAAAAATTTTCCCATTGGATTAGAAAAATAATCCAAGCTTGTGTACTTTCACTACTAACATTTCTTTCTGTTTATTCTATACTGTATATCTAGATAAAAGGAAAACTTGGCTGCTCAACACATGCACGGGCCATGCGTCACGCAATAGTGAAGGCCAACGAAAAGCAGGTATGGGGAACTCTGTGACTGGGAACTCTGAGTCCAATGAAACAGGAACTGGAGATCCTCTGCCAGGTTCCCCTGTCTCCAGTGACTCAGTGGTCATGTCCAGAAACTACCTCTGGCTGGTGCCAGATACGCTCGTCATTGGCCACCATACAGATCTCCTATCCTTCTCTCCCAGAAGGGAGCACAATATGAAACTTGCATAGCTATGCCACCAAACCCCATGTCAGGCTGTTTCACTTGGGGTGCCCCAGAGGGGGGTGGGTGAGACCACTCCCCACTCAAAGGGACCCTGCCAAAACCCTCCAGAACCCAACTGCCATCCTGCTCAAGGCTGTCCCCACATACTTGGATGAGCCTCATGCAGGAGTGAAGGAGTGAACCTATTCCTGGACCACATGGCCACAACACACACACCCACACACACACACATATATATATATATATATATATATATATATATTATATTGGGCTGGAGTGATAGCACAGTGGTAGGGCATTTGCCTTGTGCGCAGCCAGCCCAGCCGAGCTGATTTCGATTCCTCTGTCCCTCTTGGAGAGCCCGGCAAGCTACCGAGAGTATCTCACCCGTGCGGCAAAGCCTTTGCAAGCTACCCGTGATGTATTCAGTATGCCAAACACAGTTACAACAAGTCTCACAATGGAGACATTACTGGGCCCACTTGAGCAAAATCAATGAACAATGGGAGGACTGCATTGAATATATTAAAGTCCATAAGGCTTCAACTTTAACAACATGTTAGTGATACCGTATAGAAGGTCTTAATGGCCCCTGCCAAAATAGAACAATTTTCACACTATCTTTCCTCTATAGACACTTTTATTGAAGCATTTTCAGCATGTTTTCATAAAAAACAATACAAAATATATTATTTTGGTTCTGCTTTGGGACAGGGATTAGGTTTTGGGATGGAAACATCCCAAATATGGTGGTGGGACGGTGTAATGGTGGTGAGATTGGTGTCTGAATATTAAATATAATCAAATATTGTGAACTACCTTATAAAATTTTTTAAAATTATAAAAGAAGAAGTTAAATACATTCAGATTGGAAGTGATCTAAACTACTTCTTATTGTGGTTAATTTAGTCTTAGTCTGACATATAGAAGTTCCTAAATATTACACAAAAGAAGTATGGCAGTATAAAATTATTTGGCAAAAGGCTGGGATTATTGTACAGATGGTAAGATACTTGACTTTTATGCATGTATCAATATAGGTTCAATCCCCAGCATTTCACATGCCCCCCCGCCCCAAGCACTGCCAAGAGTGATTCCTGAGTTCAGAGCCAAGAGTAATCCCTGAGAAAAGCCAGGTGTGAGTTTTTAAATAAATAAATAAATAAAATATGTTTGGGAGCTGTAGATATAGTTTAAGGTGTAAAGTGCTTGATTTGTATGCAGCCAACCCACATTCAATACTCTGTATCTCATGTAGTCCTGTGAGTAGTGTTAGTAGTGATATCTGAGCACAGAGCCAGGAGTAAGAACTGAAAACCACTAGGTGTGGTCAATATATATCAAGTTAAACTCATCAAGGCATATAACCAGTTTCCTCTTTCTTACTTTATCCATTTAAGTTTTACTTTTTTTTTTATACCACAGTCAGTTTCATTTTATTTATATTTAGGGGCACAAAATTGTTTATAATTCTTTCATTTAAAGGCATTGTGGCTGGCAGACTCACTAAATGCACACATGAATGATTTTGAATGCTTATGACACATTCACAAGGAAAGAAGGATATTCTCTTTCCTTAGTAGCTTGGAATGGGAACTCTCACCTCCAAAAAGATTTTCTAACCAATTTTGTAGCTTTGAAACCAAGATGAGCATCTGGCCAATTCATTTATAGCCTGCCTACTCCCAGGATCCCGGACCTCTGTAAACAGCATCACTGAGAAGAGGAGATATTTGAATTTTTCACCATTGCAAAGTTTCCCCAGATGGTTTGGGAAATTTGTGAACTAAACTTGGGTGGAATTAGCAGAATTGAATTGAAGATAAAACACGGTTATAGTTAAACGATTTATAAATGATTTTTGCATTTTATACATTACAAATGTATAAAGCAGATTATAGACTAAGTTGTCTCAACAGTTATACTGCCTACTCTTCTTGTTTTCATGTCTTTAGCATACGGTGGAGGGACACTTGGACTCAAATTTCTCAAATTCTCAGGAATCCCACATTAGACAAATTAAAATTCTTAACTTTTAAGAGATGATGTAGTCTTTTGTAGTGAAATGGAGAATAACAAATATATTAAAAAATACTGACTGCTATTATCTCAAGGCATCTTTCTGCATTTGTGGACATTAATTTTAAAATCAAATGTAGTATTTGCAGTTGCATTATTAAGGCTAGTTTGCATTATAAGTTTCAGGACTTCTCTCCAATTCTGGCTGACTTTGCAGAAAACTCCAGCCACCCTCTCTTCTGGACTCTCTGCTGTGGTATCACGTTGCCCATCCTTTATGATGTAGATTTGTGAAATCTTTCCCACCTTAAAACAAGTAGTTCTCTTTTAAGTATCAGTGTTTCTTTCAATTACCTCTTTTTTTTTCCCTTTATATTATTTTATTTTTTTTAAAGTTGTAGATTTACAATTTTTTGTGCTTTGGTTTCAATTATACAATGATCAGATACCCATCCCTCCACCAGTGCCCATTTTCCACCACCATGGATAAAATCCCTCCCACCCCCATCCCTCCATCCCCCCTGTCTCTGTGGCAGGGCAATCCCCTGTGTTCTCTCTCTCCTTTTGGGTGTTGTGGTCTGCAAAAGAGGCATTGAGTGGCAAACATGTTCAGTCCATAGTCTACTTTCGACATGCATCTCCCCTCCTGGGAGGATCCTCCAAACATCCTTTATTTGGTGCTCCCTTCTCTATCTGAACAGCCCTTTCCTCTAGGATACCCGGCTGGCCTCTAAGTTATGGAGTAATCCTCCTGGTGCTGATCTCAGCTATTCTTGGGTATTAATCTCATACTTTGTTACTTTATATCCCCCAGATGAATGCAATCTTTCTATGTCTATCCCTCTCTTTCTGACTCATTTCGCTTAGCATGATACTTTCCATATTGTACCACTTGTATGTAAATTTCATGACTTCATCTTTTCTAACAGCTACATAGTACTCCATTGTGTAGATGTACCAAAGTTTCTTTAACCAGTCATCTGTTCTTGGGCATTCAGGTTTCTTCCAGTTTCTGGCTATTGTAAAGAGTGCTGCAATGAACAAACAAGTGCAGATGTCACTTCGACTATACATTTTTGCCTCTCTGGGATATATTCCCAGGAGTGGTATTGCTGGGTCAAATGGGAGCTCAATTTCTAATTTTTTGAGAATCGTCCATACTGTTTTCCAGAAGGGCTGAACCAGTGGACATTCCCACCAACAGTGAAGGAGTGTCCCTTTCTCGCCACATCCACGCCAGCATCGGTTGCTTTTGTTCTTTTGAATGTGGGCCAGTCTCTGAGGTGTGAGATGGTATCTCATTGTGGTTTTGATCTGCATCTCCCTGATGATTAATGATGTAGAGCATTTTCTCATGTGCTTTTTTGCCATTCGGATTTCTTCTTTGAGAAAGTTTCTGTTCATTTCATTGCCCCATTTTTGGATGGGGTTGGATGTTTTCTTCTTGTGGAGTTTAACCAGTATTTTGTATATCCTGGATATCAACCCCTTGTCAGATGTGTATTCGGTGAATATCCTTTCCCATTCTGTAGACTGTCTTTGTATTTTGGTCACTGTTTCTTTGGAGGTGCAGAAGCTTCTTAGTTTAAGATAGTCCCATTTATCTATCTCTGTTTTCACTTGCTCGGCCAGTTGCGTGGCATCTTTGAAGATACCATTAGCTTCAATGTCATGGAGGGTTTTGCCAACTTTATCTTCAATGTACCTTATGGTTTCTGGTCTGATGTTGAGGTCTTTAATCCATTTTGATCTTACTTTTGTACATGGTATTAGGCAGAGTTCTGAGCCTATTTTTTTGCATGTAGCCGTCCAGTGATGCCAACACAATTTATTAAAGAGGCTTTCCTTACTCCACTTCACATTATTTGCACCTTTATCAAAGATTAGATGAGCATATGATTGAGGAGAGATGTCAGTGTATTCAACCCTGTTCCATTGGTCTGCAGTTCTGCCTTTGTTCCAGTACCATGCTGTTTTGATTATTACTGCTTTGTAGTACAGTTTGAAGTTTGGGAGGTTGATTCCTCCCATTTTCTTTTTCCCAAGAATTGCTTTAGCTATTCGTGGGGGTTTATTGTTCCATATAAATTTCAAGAGTGTTTGCTCCATTTCTTTGAAGAATGTCATGGGTATCCTTATAGGGATTGCATTGAATTTATACAATGCTTTCGGTAGTATTGCCATTTTGACAATGTTAAGTCTCCCGACCCATGAGCAGGGGATATCTTTCCATTTCCTCATGTCCTCTTTTATTTCCTGAAGTAGCGTTTTGTAGTTTTCTTTGTACAGGTCCTTTACTTCCTTAGTTAAGCTGATTCCTAGGTACTTGATTTTCTGGGGCACAATTGTGAATGGGATTGTTTTTTTCATGTTGCTTTCTTCTCTCTCACTGTTTGCGTATAGGAAAGCCATGGACTTTTGGGTATTGATTTTATAGTCTGCAACTTTACTATACAAGTCTATTGTTTCTAGGAGTTTTTTGGTGGAGGTTATTGGGTTCTCTAAATAGAGTATCATATCATCTGCGAATAGTGAGAGCTTGATTTCTTCCTTTCCTACCTGAATACCCTTAATATCTTTTTATTGCCTAATCACTATTGCAAGTACTTCCAGTACTATATTGAACAGCAGTGGAGAGAGTGGGCATCCCTGTCTCGTCCCTGATCTTAGAGGGAAGGCTCTCAGTTTTTCCCCATTGAGGATGATGCTTGCTGTAGGCTTGTGGTAGATGGCTTTAATTATGTTGAGGAAGGTCCCCTCTATACCCATTTTGGCTAGGGTTTTCATCATAAAGGGGTGCTGGATCTTATCAAATGCTTTCTCTGCATCTATTGATATGATCATATGCTTTTTATCTTTTCTTTTGTTGATATGGTGGATTATGTTGATTGATTTCCGAATGTTAAACCATCCTTGCATCCCTGGGATGAATCCTACTTGGTCATGGTGTATGATCTTTTTAATGAGTAGTTGGATTCTATTTGCTAATAGTTTATTGAGGATCTTTGCATCTGTGTTCATCAGGGATATCGGTCTGTAATTCTCTTTCTTTGTGGTATCTCTGTCTGCTTTTGGTACCAGTGTGATATTTGCTTCATAGAAACTGTTCAGAAATGTTTTTGATATTTCAATTTCGTGGAAAAGCTTAAAGAGGATTGGGAGTAAGTCCTCTTTAAAGATTTGGAAGAATTCACTAGTGAATCCATCCGGGCCAGGACTTTTGTGCTTGGGGAGACCTTTTATTACCATTTCAATTTCCTTGATGGTGATAGGTCTGTTCAGGTATTCCAGGTCTTCTTGGTTCAGCCATGGGAGTCTGTAGGAGTCTAGGAATTTATCCATTTCCTCGAGGTTTTGATGTTCCGTGGCATAAAGCTTCTCAAAGTACTCCCTGAGGATCCTCTGAATTTCTGTGGTTTCTGTTGTAATGACCCCCTTTTCATTTCTGATTCGGTTTATTAGGGTTTTCTCTCTCCCTTTCTTTGTGAGTTTTGCTAGAGGCTTATCGATCTTGTTAATTTTCTCGAAGAACCAGCTCTTGGTTTCATTGATCTTTCGGATTGTTTTTTGGGTTTCCATCTCGTTAATCTCTGCTCTGAGTTTTATTATTTCCTTTCTCCTGTTCGGGTTGTGCTCCTTTTTTTGGTCCTTCTCCAAGCTCTTAAGCTGTGAGGTTAGGTTACTTATGTGTGCTCGCTCCTCCATCCTGAGGAATGCTTGTAGAGTTATAAACTTTCCTCTTAACACAGCTTTTGCTGTGTCCCATAAGTTTTGGTAACTCGTGTCCTCATTTTCATTCGTTTCTAGGAATCTTTTGATTTCCTCTTTGATTTCCTGTATAAGCCACTCGTTGTTCAATAGCGCACTGTTTAATTTCCAGGTATTTGATTTAGTTTTCTGTTTTTGTGTGTGATTTACTTCTAATTTCAGGGCATTATGGTCTGAGAAGATTGTTGATACAATCTCTATCTTCTTAATTTTATGGAGGCATGTTTTGTGGCTCAGTATGTGGTCTATCTTGGAGAATGTTCCATGTACGCTTGAGAAGAATGTGTATTCAGCTTTTTGTGGATGAATTGTCCTGTATATATCTACTAAGTCCATTGTTTCCCTCAGATGAAGTATGTCCTTGCTAAGCTTGAGTCTGGTTGATCTATCAAGAGGTGACAAAGCAGTGTTGAAGTCTCCCACTAGTATTGTGTTGCTATTGATGTCTTTTTCCAAATCTATGAGTAGTTGTTTTAAGTACTTTGCTGGTCTCTCATTAGGTGCATATACGTTTATTATTGTAAATTCTTCCTGTTGTACAGATCCTTTGATCACTAAGAAATGGCCTTCACTGTCTCTTAAGACCTTCTTCACTCTGAAATTGATGTGGTCTGATATTAAGGTGGCTACCCCAGCTTTTTTATGGAAGCTGTTTGCCTGTAGGATTGTTTTCCAGCCTTTGACTCTGAGTCTGTGTTTGCTTTGACTATTGAGATGTGTTTCTTGCAGGCAGCAGAATGTTGGGTTCAATTTTCTAATCCATCCTGCCACTCTATGTCTTTTAATTGGTGCGTTTAGCCCATTGACATTGAGAGAGATTATTGTTATGGGATTTTGTCCCATTGTTCTGTTGAAATTTGGTGTATTTGAGGGGCCTTTCTTGCCTTAATGTAGCCCATTTAGTAGTTCTTGTAACCATGGTTTTGAGTCTATGAAGTTCCTGAGCTGTTGTTTGTCTGTGAAACTGTGTGTTGTTCCTTCTATTATGAATGAGAGTCTCACTGGTTAAAGTATTTTTGGGGAGGCATTTATTTCATTGAGTTTTTTCACTATGTCCCACCAGCTTTTTCGGGCCCTGAGGGTTTCATCAGAAAAATCAGCTATGAATTTTAAGGATGCTCCTTTGTAAGAGATTTCTTTCTTCGATCTTACTGATTTCAGAATTTTGTCTCTGTCTAAGGTTTTGGTCATTTTGATCAGAATGTGTCTTGGGGTATTTTTATTCGGATTTCTTCTAGCTGGTACCCTTCGGGCCTCCTGAGTGTGGTCACAAGTTTTCTTCAGCTCTGGAAATGTTGTAGCAATGATGTCTTTGACAGTTTCTTCTTCATCAAGGTTTTCTTCCTGTTCCTCTGGGACTCCAATAATTCTTACATTAGCCCTCTTGACTTCGTCATGATCTTCTCTTGCCATCTGTTCCAGAATAGCGAGTCTCTTTTCCATTTTCTGCTCTTTCCTGGAGAGTCTCTGAACTTCATCTTCGAGCTCACTGATTCTGTTCTTAGTGGCTGTTACTCTGCTTCTGAGGCCTTCCACTCAGTTTTTCATTTCGCCTACCAGGTTTTTCAGGTCTGACATTTCCGATTGCATTTTTCTCATTTCTACCTTCAAATCTTCTTGTCTTTTATTGGCATTGCTTTCCATTGTTTCTTTTAGTTCCGTAAGCATCCTAAGTAGCTCCCTTCTGAATTCCTTGTCAGAGAGGTTGTCTAACACTACAGTACTGTTGATGTCTTCTGGGCTGGCCTCTTCAATAAGAAAGCTTAGTGGCCTTTTGCATGGCTTTACCATTGTGACAAGTGTGGTTTAATCGCATGCCCAGAGAAAGTCCCAGGCCTTGGGGGCGCGCTGTACCTGAATGGAAGGGGAGAGAGTTCGCAGAGCCCTTCAGCTTTGTTGCTGGAAGGTGGGCTCGGTTCCCGTCCTGCGCAGATCAGGGGAAAAAACCGGCTGACCTATGAGATCGAGCTAGCTGCGCATGCCCAGAGAAAGTCCCAGGCCTTGGGGGTGTGCTGTACCTGAACGGAAGGGGAGAGAGTTCGCAGAGCCCTTCAGCTTTGTTGCTGGGAGGTGGGCTCGGTTCCCGTCCCGCGCCAAATCTGAAAATTTAATGAAACCAACAGCTGTGTTTTTGAGAAAATAAACAAGATTGATAAAGCACTAGCAAGACTCACAAAGAAAGAGAGACAACCCTAGTAGACCTAATCAGGAATGAAAAGGGGGACATCACAACAGAAATCAAAGAAATCCAAAAAATCAGAGATTACTTTGAAAGTCTGTATGCCATGAAACAAGATAACCTAGAAGAAATCGATAAATTCCTGGATTCCTATAGCCTTCCAAGGCTGAACCAAGGAGATCTGGAATACTTGAACATACCTATTACTATCAAAGAAATTGAAACAGTAATAAAAAATCTTCCAAAAAACAAAAGCCCAGGTCCAGATGGATTCACTGGAGAATTCTTCCTAATATTTAAACAGGACCTTTTGCCAGTTCTTTTCAAGCTTTTCCAGGAAATTGAAGAAATAGAAACACTCCCAAACAGTTTCTATGAGGCACATATGACCCTAATACAAAAAGTAAACAGAACACCATAATAAAAAGAAAATTACTGGCCGATATCCCTGATGAACATGGATGTGAAGATCCTCAATAAAATATTAGCAAATGGAATCCAAAAACTCATCAAAGAGATCATATATTATGGCCTAGTGGGAATCGTCCCAGGTATTCAAGGATGGTTTAACATTTGCAAGTCAATCAACATAATGTATCATATCAATAAAAATAAGATAAAACCCATATGACCATATCAATAGATGAGGAGAAAATAATTGACAAGACCCAGCATCCATTTATGATAAAAACTCTAACCAAAATAGAAATTGAAGGGACTTTCCTCAGTATAGTCAAAGCTATGTACCACAAGTCCACGGCAAGCATTATTCTCAATGGAAAAAAACTAAAAGCCTTCCTCCTAAGTTCAGAGACAAGACAAGGATGCCCACTCTCACCACATTATGCAATATAGGACTGGGTGTTCTTGCCATAGCAGTCAGGCAAGAAAAATATTTTAAGGGCATCTAGATAGGAAAGGAAGAAATCAATCTCTCACTATTTGCAAATGACATGAAAAACTCTACATCAGGACCCATGGCCTAGAATGGAATGAACAGGGTGAGAGACTGTCTGAGTTCATCATGTCGACCAAGGCGATCCATGGTAACTCAAAGTTCCAGAAGGCTGAATCTAAATATTGGACATGGGAGTCTTCCGGTAGATGGTTTCACAATGAAATTGACCATATCATATTCAATCAATGATTTTGCTTAACCAATGTTGCTTTTGTCCCAAAATTCCAAACAGGATCGGACCACTGTCTACTTCATGCAAAATTTTACTTCATGCAGTGGGGAGAAAAGGCTGCAAAGTTTAAGAAGAGAACTCCCAGAACAACCACCAACTTGGAGTTCTTTGGCACTATTGTGGCAATTCGGGAAGATGTTGTCATTGACAATATTGATTAGGAATACAAATTATGACTTCAGAACCTCCATGATTGTGTGAGGAATGCCGAGAGAGAGATATCCATAAAAAGACACCTGTCTTAGAAAAGTCTTGAGCTCATTCACCAATATTACTTGGCACAAGCCTCAGGCAATCACAGGCAAACATCTGAGCCTGCAAAGCAGTGCAGAGGAGCGATCAAGGAAGACCTCAGAGAGAATAGCAGCAATGCTGGCAGATGTGAAAGAAGCCAGGAAAAACATTTTCAACACTTGCCTGTCCTTCGCCAAATACAAGAGGACTTCCCTCCTATGTCCTTATGGATCTACCACATCTTCCAGAAGAGCAATGGAGAAGATTATGCATGACTTCTACTAGGATCTCTTTGACAGCCACATCCACCTACCTACATACCAAATTCTGGAGGATAGATATGTCATTCCCAACATTCTCACTTCCGAAATATGGCATGCCATTTCATCAGTAAAGAAGTGAACAACACCTGACCCAGACAAGGTCAGACCCGAACAATTGAATTATCTGCCGTCAATTCTCTCATCAATACACTGGCTTGGCTCTTCACACACTACCTGTCTGAATGCATGGTTCTCTCCCATTGAAAAAAACAGCAGGACTGTACTACTGAACAAGATGGGAGACATCCATAACATGGGCAACTATCGTCCGATCTGCCTGTTGTCTGTTGTCTACAAGCTGATCACTCGAATCATCCTGAATAGGATTGGAAAAAACTAGAAGGACAACCATGTGAGCAAGCCGGGTTTCAAAAAGGATTTACCACGATCGACCATAAATACACCGTAACCAATCTCATTGAGGTTTCTCAGGAGTTCAAGATGCTGCTCTGTCTAACGTTCATTGATTTAAAGAAGGTCTTTGATTCTGTTGAGTCTGAAACAGTCATTGAAGCCCTAGCCAAACGGCGCTCAAACTCAGTACATCCGGATCCTCCATGAGCTGTATTACGGATTCACTACCAGGATTCACCATTCTACAAGGAAGTGATCATTCAAATCAAGAGAGGGTTTCGGCAGGGTGATACCATTTCACCGAAACTCTTCAGTGCCACCCTCAGGAACATCATAAGAAGACTGAAATTGGTAGGAATGGGAGTGAAGATAGACAGTCAGCAACTACACCACCTACGCTTTGCTGATGACATTGTTCAAAAAGTACCAAACATTATTCAAATGGCACAAATGCTGGCCTACTTTGACTGAGAGCATGGAAAGGTCCAACTACAGCTGAATTTCATGAAAGCAATGTTTATGAGAAAAGGTCTCGTTCCTGATGCTCCAGTTGCTCTAAATGGAACGAATATCTCCGAATGCAACAGTTATGCATACCTAGTTTAAGAAGTCCACATGATGAATGACATGGCACCTGAGTTGCGCAAAAGGAAGAGAGCAGCTTGGAATGCCTTCAAAAGCATCGAAGAAATAGCTAAAAGGACAAAGAGCCTCCAGCTCCAGCTCCAGGCACATCTCTTCGATTCCACCATTCTTCCTGCATTAAGATACGCCTCAGAATCCTGGACTCTAAGCAAACAGGATGAGAACACTATTTGGGTCTCCCAAAGAGTATTTGAAAGAGCTATGCTTGGAGTATCACGCTTCACTCAAATGAGAGAAAGAATCCGGAGTTCCGACCTCCATAGATGGTCAAGAATCAGGGATGCTGTCTCGTTTCCCAAGGTGTCGAAAATCAAATGGGCTGGACACATAATGAAATTTGTAGATGACCACTGGACTAGAGCTATTACCGACTGGATTCCATGCGGCATCAAAAGATCACGTGGCCACCCACCTACAACATGGTCAGACTTCTTTTTCAAGTCCCTGAATGATCAGTTTGTGTCTCTTTGTGTTCCTGGAATAAGCATACGCCATTGTGTACACTAGCATGTGACAGGGACAAATGGAGACATTACTGCTACCCTCCCGCAGAAATCAATGAGTAATGGGATGTCAAGGGATCACAAGATAGTATTATGTTTACAGAACCCTAAAGCCTCAACCAAGAAGCTCCTAGAAACAATAGACTCATATTGTAAAATTGCAAGCTATAAAATCAATACCCAAAAATCTATGGCTTTCCTATATGCAAATAATGAGAGAGAAGGAGGTGATCAGAAAAAGCAATCCCATTTAAAATCATGCCTCAGAAAATCAAGTACCTCAGAATCCCCTGAATTAAGCTGGTAAATAAACTGTACAAAGAAAAGTACAAAATGTTATTTCAATAGATAAAAGAGGACATGAGGAAATGGAAATGCATCCACTGCTCATGGATTGGAGAATTAAATTTGTTGAAATGGCAATACTTCCGAAAGCATTTTACAGATTCAATGCAACCCCTATAAGGGTACCCATGATGTTCTTCAAAGAAATTGATCAAACACTCAGAAATTCATATGGAACAACAAATGCCTAGGAATACCTAAAGCAATTTTTGGGAGGGTAAGATGGGAGGCATCACCTTCCCCAACCTCAAACTCTGCTACAACGTGGTAATAATTGAAACATCATGGTATTGGAACAAACACAGAACCACAGACCAATGGAAAATCATTGAATATCCTTACACACATCCTCAAATATATGATCATCTAATCTTTGATAATGGAGCAAGAAATGTGAAGTGGAGTAAGGAAAGACTCTTTAAAAAATGGTGCTGGCAAAACTGTACAGCTATATGCAAAAACAAATGGGCTCGTACCTTTACCTAATACTGTGCACAAAAGTCAGATCGAAGTGGATTAAAGACCCCAACATCAGACCAGAATCCATAAGATACATTGAAGAAAAGGTTTGCAAAACCCTCCATTAAACTGCAGCTAAAGGGATCGTCAAAGACAAAATGTCACTGACCAGCCAAGTAGAAATATTTAAACAAATGGTACTATATTAAACTAAGAAAGCTTCTGCACCTCAAAAGAAATAGTGACCAGAATACAAAGATAGTCTACAGAATGGGAAAGCATATTCACCCAATACCCTTTGGATAAGGGGTAAATATTCGTGATATATAAGGCACTGGTTGAATTCTACAAGAAGAAAGCATCCAATCCAGTCAGAAAAGAGGGTGATGAAATGAACAGAAACTTTCTCAAAGAAGAAATTTAAATGGCCAAAATGCACATGAAGAAAATGCTCTTCATCACTAATCATCAGGGAGATGCAGATCAAAACAGCAATCAGATAGCATTTCACACCAGAGACTGACAAGTATCCAAAAGAGTAAAAGCAACCAGTGTTGGCATGGATGTGGGGAGAAGTGGACTCTCTTTCACTGTTTGTGGGAATACCGACTGGTTCAACCATTTTGGAAAACAATATGGACATTTCTCAAAAAATAAGAAATGAGCCCCTTTTGACCCAGCAATACACTTCTGGGAATATATCCCAGAGATTAAAAAATACAGTAGAAATGACATATGCACTTATATGTTTATTGCAGCATGATTTAAAATATCCAGAATCTGGAAAAAAAAAACCTGAGTGCCCGTAAGTGCCAGATGACTGGTTAAAGAAACTTTAGTACATATACAAAATGGAATACTATGCAGCTGTTTGAAAAGATGAAATAATGAAATTGGAATATAAGTGGATCAACATGGAGACTAACATGCTAAGTGAAATGAGATAAAGAAAGAGGGACAGTCATAGAACTACTGCACTCGTTTGTGAAACATAAAGTAACAGGATGGGAGACTAACACACAAAGATAATAGAGATAAGAGCCAGGAGGATCGCTCCATGGCTTAGAAGCCGGTCTCATGTGCTGGGGGAAAAGGCAGCTGCAATAGAGAAGGAACCACTAAGTATATGATGCTTGGAGGGCTCGCTCATGATCAGAGATGCATGCTGAAAACAGACTATAGACCAAACATGATGGCCACTTACTGCCTATATTGAAAATCATATCATCCAAAAGGAGAGAAAGAGTAAAAGGGAATGTGCCTGCCAAAGAGGCAGCAAAGAGGATGGGGGGGTGGGAGGGATACTGGGAACCTTGTTGCTGGAGAATAGGCGATGGTGGAGGGATGGGTACTTGATCATTGTGTGACTAAAATGTAATCACAAAAGTATGTAAGTCTGTAACTTTATCTCATGGTGATTCATTAAAAAATGACAATGTTAATATAATAATGAATATGGTCTTGGGATTAATGACACAAAAATACAGATTTTAGTATATATATATATATATATATCTCAAACTTAACATTTAAGAATACCAGTTTAGTGATATCAAAAGCATAAAATTTCTCTTATAAGTGCTAAGTTTTTAGTGAATTAATATGTTTGGTGGTGACAAACTGCCCTCTTCAGGACATTCCTAAAGTGCATAATTTTACTCAAGGGAACAATAATGAGTGGTGATAAATGTTCAACACCATAACCCTATGACCCAGCAAGTGGGATGTATTCCCTGGAATACCTACAGTAAGGGCAAGAGGAAAGATACTCAAAAATCTCTATGGAAAAATGAAGACAAAAATTCAGATTTCAACAAATAGAGCAAAATTGTTTTCCCCAAGATCTAAAAAAACATGAAAACAGTGTATACAGTACCAAGAATATAGGAGAAGCAATATCAGATTTTATGCTTTCAACATCATCATTGGAAATTAGAAACAATGATAAGTAAATCAAGGTTCAATTACCCAGTAGGTATTACCAATAACTTCTCCCACCCTTGCTAATAGTTGCCAGAAGGAAGCCCTAATGGACCAGACTCCCCATGCAGCAGTCCTTAAAGGCAAATCCTAATGAGAGTTATTCCCACTTCTGGCAAGGAGCTGAGCTAGTGTGATTTAGAAACAAGTACTCAGATGATTCATTCCAGAAGAAAAACAGAACTGATCCTTCCTGAATGCTTATATGTAAACTTCATCTTTAAAACCGATGGAAAAAACACAGATATCCCAGAGCAAAGTCCACTATTTTGTAGGCTCTGCCACTAATGCACTCCTAGCCTTTAATTAGCCAGACCCCAGTTACTACCAGGCCCTCAGTATGTTTCCTTCTTTGCAAAAATATCTGGGCTTACAGGAGAGTAGAATGGAGGGTCAGGAGGAATAGTCCACAGTTGGAAGCTTACCACAATTGCTGGTGGGAAAGGCGAAAGGGAAAGAGATAGTGAAGGGACCACAAGGACAATGATAGTTGGAAATGAGCACTTTGAACAAGAACTGAATGCTGAAAGTAGGTAAATGGATATATATGAGAACCTTTCAGTACCTGTATCCAAACCATAATGCCGCAAAGAAGAAACAGAGAGAGAGAGAGAGAGAGAGAGAGAGACTGAGAAGGAGAGAAGATATTGAAAAGGTGGATAGGTGTTGGAACATTGTATGGTAGAGATTCAATCATAAACAACTTTGCCGGATTTTGGAAGTGAGAACGTTGGTAATGACATATCCATGCTGCAGAAATTGGTATGTGGGCAGGTGGATGTGGCTATCAAAGAGATCCGAGTAGAAGTCATGGATAATCTTCTCCATTGCTCTTCTGGATGATGTGATAGATCCATCAGGACATCGGAGGGCAGTCCTCCTGGTCTTGTAGTTGGTGAAGGACAAGCGGGTGCTGCGGATGCTTTTCCCAGTTTCTGCTGCATTGGCCAGCAATGCTACTCTTCTCTCTTTGAGGTCTTCCTTTAACGCTTCTATTCACTGCTTTGCAAGCTTGGACATTCGCTTGTGGTTACCTGAGCTTGCACCAAGCCATGTTGGTGAATGAGCTCGAGAGTTTTCAAAGACAAGCATTTTTTGGCTATCTCTCTCAGCGTTCCTTGCACAATCATGGAAGTGTTGAACCAGTTGGTAAAGAAGCAATTTCATCAATAAAGAAGCGAACAGAACCATAGAAGGTCAGACCGAAATGCCTGAAGAACCTGCCATCAGTACTCATCAATGCACTGGCTTGGCTCTTCACATGCTACCTGTTTGAATGCAAGGTTCCATACCAATGGAAAACCAGAGGACTATCCTACTGTAAAAGAAGGGAGAAATCTACCACATTGGAAACTATAGCCGATCTGCCTGTTGTCTGCCATCTACAAGTTGTTCACATGAGTCATCCAGAATAGGATTGGCAGAACACTACATGAAGGACAACTATGCAAGCAAGCCGGGTTCTGAAAAGGATTCAGCCTGATCGACTATATTCACATGATAACTAAGCTCATTGATGTTTCTCAGTTCAAGATGCTGCTCTGTCTAACATTCATTGATTTAAAGAAGGCCTTTGATTCTTTTGAGACTGAAGCAGTCATTGAAGCACTAGCCAAACAGGGAGTTCAAACTCAATCCATCAGGATCCTCCATGAGATGTATTACAGATTCACTATTAGGATCTTACCATTCTACAAGGAAGTGATCATGGACATCAAGAGAGGAGTTCAGCAGGGTGATGCCATTTGACTGAAAGTCTTTAGTGCCACCCTTGAGAATGTTATACGAAAACTGGAATGGGAAGGAATGGGAGTGAAGGTAGACGGTCGGCAACTACACCACCTCTGCTTTGCGATGACATCATTCTAATAACACCAAAAATTAGCCAAGCAGCACAAATGCTGGCTGACTTACACTATGAGTATGGAAAGGTCCGACTGCAAGTTGAATCTCACGAAGATAATGTTTATGGGAAACAGACTCATTCCTGACGTTCCATTTGCTCTCAAGGGAACAAACATCTCTGAGTTCAAGTTATGTGTACCTAGGTCGAGAAGTCAACATGACGAATGACCTCGCACCCGAGTTGCTCAGGAGGAAGAGAGCAGCTTGGAAGACCTTCAAGAGCATCGAAGAAATAGCAAGAGGACGAAGAAACTCCAGCTCCAGTAACATCCCTTCGATTCCACCATTCTTCCTGCATAAACATATGCCTCAGAGACCTGGGCCTTATGAAAACAGAATGAGAATGCTATTTGCGTCTCCCAAAGATGAATTGAAATAGCTATGCTTAGAGTATCAAGCTTCACTCAAGTGAAAGAAGGAATCTGGAGTTCCAAACTCCATCGACGATCGAGAATCAGGGAAAATGTCTCATTTGCTAAGGCGTTGAAAATCAGATGGGGTGGACACGTAATGTGATTTGGAGACAACTGCTGGACTAGAGGTGTTACCAAGTAGATTCCTCAGGACATCAAAAGATCACATGGCTGCCCACCTATGAGATGCTCAGACGTCTTTGTCAAGACCCTGAATGAAAGGTTTTAGTCTCTTCATGTTCCTGGAGCGAGCAGACACCATTGGGCTACACTAGCATATGGTAGGTATGTTACTTGTGTCCACTGGAGCAAATTGAGTAATGGGATGTCAAGAGATCAAGTAAAACAACTTTGTATTTGTATAACTAATGGTGATTTAATTTAAAATATTTTTAAAGAAAAAAAAAAGGAGTAGCTGGGCTTTACCCCAAGCCTTCCTGTATCTGTTTACCTCGTAAACATCAACTGCTATGTGGCTCACCTGGCACACCAACACTGAGGAGACAGATTAACTCGCCAGCACCTTATGCCCTGGGTAAAATTTCCTAACAAAGGAGAGTAAATAGCGCAGAGGTAAGACTTACAAAGTATACATAAAGTGGATTTCAAAGAAAGGTCTAATAATACTTATTTAAATGAAAAGATAAGAGAAAGAGAAATAAATACATTCAGAAAATGAGAAAATATCCAGATGTTAACTACAACAATTAAAATTAGAGGATTTAAACTAAAACACACAATAAAGAGACTCAACAACAGAATGGATGAGACCAAAGGCTGAACCAATGGTGATTCTAAAGATTGAGTAGCAAAAGAAGCATTCAAAAAGAACCATTAAAAGAAATCAGTGTAAATAGTTAATTGATAGAAGTAACTGAATGAAGTAAAATGAATGGAATAAAATGTACTTTCATGGTCATGATGTATATAGAAGAAATACTTTTTCCTTCCTCTTTCACTTTTTTCCTGCCCTTTCTTCCTTTTTCTTCTTTGTTTTGGTCTTGGGCCATACTTGGCAGTGTTCAGAGCATACTCCTGGCTCTGTACTCAAGGATCTGTCCTGGTGGTTATTTGGAAAATTTTTGTAGTGCTGGAGATTGTACCTGTGCAAGGAAAATAACTTACATTTGAACTATATTTTAAGACACCCAAACACAATCTTCTTAATAAAAAAAATCTTACACAATAATTTATTTGTTACCAATTCTACTTTTTATTATTTTTTATTATTTCCTTGAAAGCTCTGTAACTCAATAAATTGTGATTCTATGTGGTACTGGTTTCAGTAACCACTGTCATATATATAGGAAATTTTTTCCCTTGAAATCAGAATATGAAAAGTTTTAACAATTACCATAATAAATAAATAAATTTTTAAAGAATATATCATAGTGAAGATTTACAAAGGGACAGAGTGCCAATAGTATATAATTAGGGAAAGATAAAAGAAAATTGAAAAGAAACTACTTCAATAATGCTGATACATTTCATTAAGGATTATTACATCCTGGCATCTTTCAGGTTTATACTTTTATGACATGTCTTTTAAGATAATGTTGGTATTCTTCATTTGGAAATGAGAAAATATTAGGTTAAAAACTCAATTAAAATTTGCCACATATATTATTTTATTTGAACTGCTATAAGAAAATGCACAGTTTTCTCTTTATAAGTAGTAATCCATTTTCAATAGATATGTTGATGAAAAATGCAAAAATTTGTTTTCCATTGACCTGATGGAAAAGTACCAAAGTTCCAGAAGATTTGATATCTGCTAAAAGTTGGTGTCTTAATAATCTTTTTTTTTTGCTGTGTCCTCATGGTGAAACGATAAGAAAGTTCTCTGGGATGCCGTTTTATAAGGGCACTAATTCTATTTGTATGGGCTCATTTCTCCACATTAAATATGCATCACCTAGATATCTTAGCTGAAATATGGACAGAGATAGTCTGAACACATATCCACTCTTAAATAGTAAATAAGTTTTCCATAAAAGAAATGAGAGACTCCATTTGTTTATCAGGTAGATGTCAAGTCATGGTTTGGAAAATCATTTCATTGACTTCCACAAAAAGCAAAAATGTGTTGCTTATGTAAGATGATTGTGAGAGTATCAAAAAAGTCAAAATTATTATTATTATGTATTTTCACAACTAGTCCTTTATGCTTTCAAGCGCAATAAGTAAACAGTAGTACATTTTTCTGCTCTTCTGGTGATGTTTGCCTCAATTTATAACATACTGTGATTTTTTTTCATGTTTGGGGAGTTTTATGAGAAACTATGGATGATAAAGCATGAAAATATTCATGTTTCCCTTCAATCCATCACTTCATATATATGTTTTCCCATGAGAAAGGTTAAAAAAAAGTTGCAAATAATATTTGAAGAACTTTATATCGCAAAAATATTACTATGCAAACATTATCATTTTGACAAGATATTTAAGTGATTGGATTAATCACATACAACAAAATAAAATGATTTTTATGAATTCTAGTATATATTCTAGTATATATTCAGACAATATTCTGAACTGTATTTGAATTATTGTTACAAACACTTTGGAACAATGAAATATACAATTCTTATTGATATATGGCAAGAGTGTAAGGTCAATAAAAATAGTAATCTACTCTAATATTTTATATAACACTTGCTGTTGAGCTGCGTAAGTGTATTGCCTATCTAGATAACATTTAAGTATTGTAAATGTTGCTGAATGCTACTTGAATGAGTCCATGCATAATTTTGTGGGGATGTATAAGAATGCATATGTACATTTTATAGTTTCATATCTCTATATGCATCACCTTGCCTATTTTGTAGGAATAATAGAATTTATTTTCCTGTATGATAGTAATAGTGCATTCTTTTCTAATATATTTGCCATTAACTTTTTGGGACACTTTTTAGGAATACAATAATCCAACTCCTTTAAGTCACATACTGTCTGTGACATTTTTGTGTAATAAAGTATGACAGAGCATAGCTATATGGGAAGATATTGTGGATAGTGATATACTTTTCAATGTTCTCTGTATAATGTTTTGACAGATTCCATTACATATTATGAAAAAACTATTGTCTGGGATCTCTAATACAGGACTTAAAAACAGAACAACCACTTACTTTGATTGACAGATACATGAAATCCATATATTGCCATTGTCTTCAAGCTACTGGCATTTGTTTTTGGTAGATTTAGTGCAGCAAAACTCCAGCATGACTGTAATGTTTTTTCAAACATTTAAAAATTTTACATCTATTTTAATTAATCTTTGAGCGATAGCACAGCGGGTAGGGCGTTTGCCTTGCATGCAGCCAACATGGCCAACCCGAGTTTGATTCCTCTGCCCCTCTCAGTGAGTCTGGCAAGCTACCGAGAGTATTCGATATGCCAGACACAGTAACAACAAAGTCTCCAATGGAGACGTTACTGGGCCCACTCGAGCAAATCGACGAACAACGGGAGGGCCTTTTACTTATGCTAAATAATTCCATTATAATCAACATACCTTATAGACATATATTCTAGTTCAGTGTAAAGCTAGTCAACCAGAAAATCTTCCTGGCTATTTTACACTGAACATGTTTGAAATTTTCTACCTTAAATTTCTAGTATTTATTTACAGTTTATATTTAAATTCCGTGCATTTTATCTGTGAACACTTTTAGATGGAGGTCATACAGTGATTCATAAAATGTGACTATTAAGAAAGGGAATATTCCAAAATCAAGTTGGTATACACTCAACGCATATTATTTTTCTGAATATATCAAGGCCTACTGAGTTATTTGCTCAGTAGATGTATTAATACTGTAATCAAGTGAATTAAATGTTTTAAACTCTGAACACTTTCCATTATAAAATTTGGTTTTGCTTGTTGAAATTTGAGTCATTGTTACACATATTAAATGCATTTTGTGTGTCTAAATTCCAACTAGTAGATAGTCAAGTTAGTTGCCAATCATAATTCAGATATAATGTAAGTAATATAAAAGGAGATTTTAGAAAAGTGGAAATATATATTTTTATCACTTGCAATTAATAATTTTTCTTTTACTAGAAATGTCAAACGTGATATGACCAGATAATATTTGACTCTATAAAGCATAAAATCCTCTGTCTGTACGTTAATGTTTAGACTATGTATTCTGAAATCAATCCCTATACAGTTTTCCATGATAATGTGGAATATGATGGACAGATTCAAACAGAACTCTCTTTCTAATTCTGAACCCATATGGTGTATGGAGAGAATTTGTGGCTTGTACAAGTTAGTACAGAGGTTAAATGTGGCAATTGCTTGTGTTTTTCTTTTAAAAAAGCTATAATATTTCTAGTATGTCTAGAATCAGATCTTTTGCAGAGGAGCAAAAGTAAAGTACATTAGAGCACCTATTTCCAAATACAATGCCAGTAGGTTGATTCCTTTTGTTCTCCCCCCAAAATAATTCATCCTAACTTCACATAAACAAGACAAATATCAAACCACTTATTATAAAATGTGTTTTGAAACTTGTAAAATATAATTTTAACTTTACTATGTTTTAAATACTTTTCTTACCCCCTTACACTGCTTTGGGGAGTATTAAAAATGATTTTACCTCCTGTCTGTATATATAAAAATGTACATAATACAAACTGCTTCTAATCCAAATTAACATGTCAGTATGGCCGACCATAGGAAAAGGATCAAGGAAAGGGATACAAATAATGAATACAAGCTTTAATTTAATTGAAATCAGTAAATCAAGTTAGTTTTCTTCTACACTCACATGTGAATTCAAATCACAATTTTTGTAATTTTTCTATAATTTTTTGTTGAGCATCTGCATAAGAGATAGAATAATTTGTACCTTAAGTTATGGTTATATAGTTTAAAATAGCACTGTAGCACTGCCCTCCCATTGTTCATTGATTTGCTCGAGTGGGCCCAGTAACGTCTTCATTGTGAAACTCATTGTTACTGTATTTGGCATATCAAATACATCATGGGGAGCTTGCCAGGCTTTGCTGTGCGGGCGAGATACTCTCGGTAGCTTGCCGGGCTCTCTGAGAGGGGCGGAGGAATCGTGGGGGAATTGAACCTGGCTCGGCCGGCCACGTGCAAGGCAAACACCCTCCTGCTGTGATATCGCTCCAGCCCTTAGTTTAAAATATTTTTAGTTTATTTTTATTCAATTATTTTTAAAATCAGTATGATAATACTTCAATCACAAAACAACTAATTTATGGACAAATAACAAAATTTTTAACAATACTAATATAATCAATAAACAGAGTCATAAATTTGATTCTATAAATAATTAATAAGCATTAAGTTTTTTTTGTTTAACTGGGTATTTAAAGAAATCTAGATATAATGTTTTGATGTACTTAAGTAGTCTTCTTATTTCACCCAATATTTAAATTTGATTTTTGAGGGGCAGTATTGCAAAACATTAGTCATGGATGAAATTCCTAAGACCAAAAGATTAGGACATTTTACCTTAAAGCTTTCAGAGTAGTTCTTTCCAAATAAAACAGCTAATCTTAAGAGAATAAGACTCTCAGACATCTGTCCTGGGGCAATAAATTACAGAAATGGTAGCAAAACATGTGCCATCTGTGGACTCTCCTCTGCAGATTCAGAAATATTTTATTTAATAAACATCCAGTAGTTTGGGAGTTTCTCCTTGAATGCATGATGTCTAAAAGGGATGACGATTATTTTTTTATTTTAAGATTTTATTTCACCTTACTTGTTTGTCATTATTTTTATTTTAATATTAAGGAATATCTGACCACTTAGCGAGTCAGAAAAGTATGTATTCACAATGTTATCTATTCACAAATGGTAACACAAGGTAGAATACATCAGACGAGAAGTATAATAGGTTAATATATAACAATGGCATGCTAGGCAGATGCTTTGCCTCCTTACCTAGTGTCACATATGAGAGCAACAAACAGCGTGCACAGATATAAAATGTATATTTATGTATTTTTATAACCTAATGTTAAGGTATTTAATAGACTGATGAAAAGTAAATTTATTTGTGACTATTTTATAAAATTTTATATAAAGTATCTGATTTTATACTATTTTGATAAAAAAATTAGTGAATTGTTACCAACATAAGTAAAGTACATTTTAAACACTTTACTTTAAATTTTAATCATATCCAATATTTACAAAATGAGTTCATATATTGGGGTTGGAGTGATAGTGTAGCATTTAAGGACCTTGTGTTTTATACAGTCATCTTGGTTTCAATACACACACAGATACACACACACGTATGCATGCAGGCACACACACACACACACACACACACACACACAGAGAGTTCTTACAGTTTCTAGAGCCCCTCTAGAATTAATCCCTGAGCTCAACACCACTAGGTGTGGCCAGAAAGCAAACAAAAAAAGAATAAGCATTCTGCACAAGGATGCTTTTTTTTTTTTAATTTCTTTTTACTAAAACACCATGCTTTTCAACAATGTTAATATTTGGGATACAGACATACTATGTCTCAGCACCAATCCCACCAGCAGTGTTTTCTTTCCTTCACCAGGATACCCAGGTTCCCTTCCCCAGGCCCCCAGCTCTAACCTGCTGCCTAGAAATGCACAGTTTTTATTTGGGTTGTTGAAGTTTGGAACTCTTGTTTTTAGTGCTGTTGACTTGTAATTTGGATATTTTGATACACTACCCCTTTCCACCACAGATGTGTTCAGATCCCATTGGCCCTTGCTCCTCATTGATTTTCTCCTTTCCCCTTCATTTCTTTCCCTCTCTGGCCTTGTCTCTATACTCTGATATCAAGGGTGAACTAAGTATTGCCCCTCTCAAACACTATATTTTCAACTACCATCACTGATATTTCCATAATGTTAGCAATTTACATGTATATGATTACTTGTATCACTTGTCATCCTGTTAATCTTCAATTTGCTCTAGCAGGTGCCAGTAACATGTCTATTCATTCCTGTCACATGCTAGTGTAGCAAAATGGCATCTGCTTGCTCCAGGAACACGAAAAGCCACAGTACGTTTCTTCAGGGTTTTGATAAAGAAGGCTGACCACCTCATAGGTGGGCAGTCACGTGTTCTTTTGATGTCCCATGGAATTCAGTTGGTAACACTTCTAGTCCAGCAGTCGTCTCTAAATCACGTTATGTGTCTGGCCCATTTGATCTTCGATGCCTTGGCAAACAAGACAGTGTCCCTGATTCTTAATCATCGACAGAGGTTGGGACTCCAGATTCTTTCTCTCACTTGAGTGAAATGTGATATTCCAAGCATAGCTCTTTCGATTCCTCTTTGGGATGCCTGAATAGCAATCTTGTTCTGTTTTCATAAGGCCCAGGTTTCTTTTTTTTTAAATTCATTTATTTATTTATTGAATCACCATGGGAAAGGTTACAAAGCTTTCAGGTTTAGGTCTCAGTCATGCAAATATCAAGCACATTTCCCTTTACCAAAACTTATTTCTTACCATGAAGAACCCCAATAAAACCCCACGCCCCACCCCTCCCAGTCCCTGTGGGGCAGATGAATTCTAGTTAACACTCTATCTGCTTTGATTAGATTCATTGTTTCAATAAAAGATTCACCACTATTATTTAGAGTTTACCCCCCCACCCCCAAATCAGACATGCTGACAAAGCATTGTGAAGTGATTTGCTTTCTACAGCTGGGTTCAAGAATTATATGTTGGTTTTGGATTTCTGCTATTTTACCTATTGACCCTGGAAGTATTTCTACTGAAAGTCAGATAGTTAAGAAATTGGTTTCTGTGCTCTGGAGTCGTGGCCGTGCTGGAGAGCCGCTAGTGGGGGGCAACTGGTGGCCTCGGTAGGGCGTGAAGGGCGGACCGAAACGCCCCCCTTCCCATGAGGTTTTAGTCGCCCCCAGTCCCCCGGCTCATACCTGCTGTCCACAAGGCTCCCATGTGGCCGCCATCTTTCTTTCCAGAGAGGAGAAGGCGACTGGGGCAACACCCTTTCACCTCCAGACAGACCTGATGGCCTGGATTAACGCATAGTCCGTTCACTTTTCTGCTCCAAGCTGCTGGGTTCTGCTTTAAGTCCTTGTGCTTCTGGGGCCGTGGCCGTGCTGGAGAGCCGCTCGCGGGGGGCAACTGGTGACCTCGGTAGGGTGTGAAGAACAGACCGGAACGCCCCCCTTCCCATGAGGTTTTAGTCGCCCCCACACCACCGGCTCATACCTGCTGTCCACAAGGCTCCCATGTGGCCACCATCTTTCTTTCCAGAGGGAGGAGGGCGGAAGGGACCAACACACTTTCCCCTCCGGACAGACCTGATGGCCTGGATTAACGCATAGTCCTTTCACTTTTCTGCTCCAAGCTGCTGGGTTCTGCATTAAGTCCTTGTGCTTCTGGGGCTGTGGCCGTGCTGGAGAGCCGCTCGTGGGGGGCAACTAGTGACCTCGGTAGGGCGTGAAGGGCGGACTGGAACGCCCCCCTTCCCATGAGGTTTTAGTCGTCCCCACTCCCCCGGCTCATACCTGCTGTCCACGAGGCTCCCATGCGGCCGCCATCTTTCTTTTCAGAGAGGAGAAGGCAACTGGGGCAACACCCTTTCCCCTCCGGACAGACCTGATGGCCTGGATTAACGCATGGTCCTTTCACTTTTCTGCTCCAAGCTGCTGGATTCTGCATTAAGTCCTTGTGCTTCTGGGGCCGTGGCCGTGCTGGGGAGCCGCTCGCGGGGGTCAACTGATGACCTTGGTAGGGCGTGAAGGGTGGACCGAAACGCCCCCCTTCCCATGAGGTTTTAGTCGCTCCCACTCCCCTGGCTCATACCTGCTGTCCACAAGGCTCCCATGTGGCCGCCATCCTTCTTTCCAGAGAAGAGAGGGCGAATGTGGCAACACCCTTTCTCCTCCGGCAGACTTGATGGCCTGGATTAACGCATGGTCCGTTCACTTTTCTGCTCCAAGCTTCCGGGTTCTGCATTAAGTCCTTGTGCTTCTGGGGCCGTGGCCGTGCTGGAGAGCCCCTTGTGGGGGGCAACTGGTGACCTCGGTAGGGCATGAAGGACGGACCAGAACGCCCCCCTTCCCATGAGGTTTTAGTTGCCCCCACACCCCTGGCTCATACCTGCTGTCCACAAGGCTCCCATGTGGCCGCCATCTTTCTTTCCAGAGGGAGGAGGGCGGAAGGGACCAACACCCTTTCCCCTCCGAGGCCCAGGTTTTTGAGACATATGTTAGCGCAGGAAGAATGGTGGAGTCAAAAACATGTGCCTAAAGCCGGAGGTTCTTCGTCCTCTTAACAACTTCTTTGACACTCTTAAAGACATTCCACGTAGCACTCTTTCTCCTGTGCAGTTCTGATGCCAAGTTGTTCCTCATATTGGGTTCTCGACCCAGGTACACATACCTGCTGCATTTGGAGATGTTAGTTCCATGGAGAGCAAATTGAACATCAGGGACTAGTTTGTTTGTCATTAACATTATCTTGGTGAGATTCAGCTGCGGTCCAACCTTTCCACACTCACAGTTGAAGTCGGTCAGCATTTGTGCCACTTAGCTAATTAGAACAATGTCATCAGCAAAGTGGAGGTGGTGTAGTTGCCGACTATCTATCTTCACTCCCATTCCAGTCGTTCGAATGATGTTCTTGATGTTGCCACTGAAGAGTTTTGGTGAAATCGTACCACCCTGCTGAACTCCTCTCTTGACATTGATGATCACTTCCTTGTAGAATAGTGAGATCCTGATGGTGAATCCGTAATAAAGCTCACAGAGGATCTTGATGTACTGAGTTTGAATGCCCTGTTTGGCTAGGGCTTCGATGACTGCTTCCATCTCAACATAATCAAAGGCCTTCTTTAAATCAATGAACATTAGACAGAGCAGCAACTTGAACTCCCGAGAAACCTCAATGAGCTTGGCTACCATGTGGGTATGGTCGATGGTGCTTAATCCTTCCTGGAACCCAGCTTGCTTGCATGGTTGTCTTTTATCTAGTGTTCTGCCAACCCTATTCAGGATGACTCAAGTGTATGACTTGTAGACGACAGACAACAGGCAGATTGTGCAATAGTTCCCCATGTCATGGATATCTCCTTTCTTGTATAACAGAATGGTCCTGCTGGTTTTCCACTGGGATGGAACCTTGCATTCAGACAAGTAGTGTGTGAAGAGCCGAGCCAGTGTATTGATGACAGTATTGATAGCAGATTCTTCAGGTGTTCAGGTCTGACATTGTCTGGACCTGGTGCTGTTTGCTTCTTTATCAACAAAATGGCGTGTCAGATTTCAGAAGGGAGAATGTTGGGAATGACTTATCCATCCTTCAGAATTTGGTGTGTGGGCAGGTGAATGTGGCTATTGAAGAGATCCAAGTGGAAGTCGTGGATAATCTTCTACATTGCCCTTCTGGAAAATGTGATAGATCCATCAGGATGTCAGAGAGCAGTCCTCTTGGCCTTGTAATTGATGAAGGACAGGCAGGCATTATGAATGATTTTCCCAGCTTCTGTCTCATCTACCAGCACTGCTGCTTTTCTCTCTTTAAGGTATTCCTTTATCGCTTCTCTGCACAGCTTTGAGAGCTCGAATGTTAGCTTGTGTTAGTGTGAGGCTCATGCCAAACCATGTTGGTGAATGAGCTCAAGAGTTCCTGAAGACAGGCATCTGTTTGTGGCTTTCTCTCTCTTGGCATTCCTCACACAATCATGGAGGTGCTGAACCAGGAAATTGTATTCCTTGTTGATGTTGTCAATGGTGGCATCTTCCCATGTTGACGCAATAGTGCCAAAGAGCTCCCAGTTGCTGGTCATTCCTTAGTTCTTTTCTTAAACTTTGCAGTCCTTCCTCTACACTCTGTGAAGCAGAATTTTCCATGAAGGAGATGGTGTTCTGATCCCATTTGGAATTTTGGGACAATAGCAACATTGGTCAAGCAAAACCGTCAATTGAATATGAATTTTGTTGTTGGAATTGTATATATCGACAATGCATATTATAAAATTACCAAATTAGAAAATTAGCTTTAGTTAAAAAAATATCAATTATAAATTATGTGATTCCATTTTCTTCCTAATGATCTGGTTTGAAACTTTTTGAGGGGGCAAGTGCAGGCTATGGTTTTGCTTTTTTCTTCTCTTCATAATTTAAGGGTTCAGGGAATGATCTTCTTTACCTCATCTTAGTATTCAATAATCTGTGAACATTTTTTCTTTTATTGTTTATCCATAATAATTCTACGTAAAAGATAGCAGGACAGTTTTAAGGAGACACTGAGTATCTACTTTAAAAATTGTTTATCAATATGGTTAATCCGATGATTTTTCTCTCAGTTATCAGAGTGAGGTGATTAACTTTAGTCAAGCATAATATTAAAGTGATATTGCCATTTTTATCCATTGAATTGGGTATGCAAGATGTATTTGTAGTGTTTCTTGTGATGTTAATCTCATAAATATAATCGAGTTAATGTCTGCCAGGGTTCTCCATTACAGGTTTTAAAAAAATTATATATAATAAATGTCTTATAATAAGTATTTAAATTATGATAGTAACCTATTCCTTCTTAAATGTTGTCCGATATTTGTGTCTTTACATAGCAACCCTATATTTTGGGGGGAGATGAATAAGGTTTACAAAATTATTTTATATGATATAAAAGATATATTTTTAAATATTTACAGATTTTGTAGAAAGGTCATTTCTGCACCAAAATATAATACTGGACTTGAACATATACAGAATATTTTCAAAATCAAGCTACAACATTATGATTTGTCTCAGTAGGAAAAGCAAAATATTGAATACTTTTCAACACTTTGTAACATGATTGAAGTTTAAAGATAGTTGAGTGATGAGAATTGTTTAAATATCATTTGAGTTTCAAGAAAGATGTCACAATAAGTATGAAGAATAGTGACAGACATTCTTAAAAGTAGCTACCTGGTATCTTTTTTATGTTTCCACTATTAAGAATAATTTCCTGGTAATGCAATGAATAATAAAAAGCTACCAAAATGTTAATATATCTTTTTTGCACATTTTCAAAGATTTTGAAGCCTCCAGCACATGTTTGGGATTAAAGAAAAATGTTGAGAAGGTCACAATTTTCCTTGAAAATGGAGCAAGGATACCTAAAGTAGATTAGATGAAATTTGAAAAAAAAAATATGCACTGAAGTTTAAACAATTTATTATTATATATTATTGAAATAGAGTAAATGGAAAAAGTGGGTTTTCTGTAGAAGAAAAAGAGTGAGGGGAAGGTGTGAAATAAAAAGGAAGAAAGTGAGAATGTAACCTGTTGGAAAACTTTAATGTCTAGAGTTGAATTTGATAAAAAGGAGTGAAATCTATTTTTTAAGTCAAAAAAGTCACCGCCCCACAAGGATCATTTATATAAATATTTAGATAATCTACTTGGATCACTTAAGTCTTGCTGGACAGGTTAGAAACAGAGATCATTTATCCCTGTGTTCTTTCAATTATATTGAGTCTCCGAATCAATTTTATCCTCAAGCATGGAATTTTGACTGAAGAAATTATTTTTGCTGTAGAGAAAGAATTGCTAAGTGCTTTGAAATAAAGAGCAGCCTCTGTGGGTAAATAAGCAGGACTAAAGAATCACAGTAAAATTGTTAATCAATCATTGAGTAAATAGATCTTGAATCTCTAAGTAGAAACCAAAGAGATGAGAGAAGAGAAAAATTATTCTACTTGATCACTTGATCACTTGATCCCCTGTTATTCATCGATTTACTCAAGCAGGTGCCAGTAACTTCTCCATTAATCCCTGTTGCATGCTAGCGTAGCCCAATGGCATCTGTTCATTCTAGGAACATGCAAAGCCTCAAACTGATCATTCAGGGTCTTGACGAGGAAGTCTGACCATCTTGTAAGTGGGCGTCCACACGATCTTTTGGCGTCCCGTGGAATCCAGTCAGTAATGGCTCTAGTCCAGCAGTTGTCTGTAAACCTCATTACGTGTCCAGCCCATCTGATTTTTGATGCCTTGGCAAATGAGACAGTATCCCTGATTCTTGAGCGTTGACAGAGATCAGAACTCCGGATTCTATCTCTCAGTTGAGTGAATCGTGATATTCCAAGCATAGCTTTTTCAATTCCTCTTTGAGAGACCCGAATAGCATTATCATCCTGTTTTCATAGGGCCCAGGTCTCTGAGGCATATGTTAATGCAGGAAGAGCAGTGGAATCAAAGAGATGTTCCCGGAGCCGGAGGTTCTTCACCCTCTTAGTTATTTCTTCAACACTCTTGAAGGCATTCCAAGCCACTCTCTTCCTCCTGAACAACTCAGGTGCCAGGTCATTTGTCATGTTGACTTCTCGACCTAGGTACACATAGCTGTTGCATTTGGAGATGGTGGTTCTGTTGAGAGCTAATGGAGTGTCAGGAACGAGGCTGTTTCTCATAAACATTGTCTTCGTAAGATTCAGCTGTAGTCCGACCTTTCCACACTCACGGTCGAAGTTGGTCAGCATTTGTGCCGCTTAGCTGATATTTGGTGTTATTAGAATGATGTCATCAGCAAAGCGGAGGTGGTGTAGTTGCCGACTGTCGATCTTCACTCCCATTCCTTCCCATTCCAATTGTTGCATGATGTTCTCGAGGGTGGCACTGAAGAGTTTTGGTGAAATGGTATCACCCTGCCGAACCCCTCTCTTGACATGGATGATTACTTCTTTGTAGAATGGTGAGATCCTGGTAGTGAATCTGTAATATAGCTCACGGAGGATCCTGACGTATTGAGTTTCTACGACCTGATTGGCTAGGGCTTCTATGACTGCTTCCATCTCAACAGAATCAAAGGCCTTCTTTAAATCAATGAACATTAGACAGAGCGGCATCTTGAACTCCTTGAATTCTACATGCTTGTCTAAATAATAATCAGGGAAAAAAAAACAGTTAACAGAATGAAAAGCTACATTTTTTTAATTGAACTAGTAAAGTTGAAATATAGTGAGTGGTATTAACTTGCAAATATGGAGTCAGTGATATTTTCTGTGTCCAAAAACAGTCTATATTATGAACCAAAAATAGATCTAAGTTGCTTAATAAATAATATTTATGTCTGGTATAATAATCGTATATTTTTTTAAATTTAAGTGGTATATTAAATATTTATGTTTGGCATAATAATCGTATATTAAATTTTGTTTGCTTATTTACTTTTGGGCCACTTCTGAAAGTATTCTGACTTACTCCTTGTTCTGTGCTCAGGGATAACTTCTGGCATGCTCAGGGTACTATAGGGGGTGCCAGGGGTCAAACACAATCTGTGAGGCAAAAGCTCTATCCATTGTATAATTACTCCAGCCTAAATGTATATTCTTATGAAATATTAGAAATGTGAAAAACATTTACAATACATATAAGAATTTCTATTTGATTATAAAAAGTATAAACTATATCTATCTCTCTTCATTGGACTCATTTCACTTACCATGATACTCATGCAATTTGCTTATAAACAGACACAATGTTCATAAATTTATATGCAAATTTCATTAATTCTTTAATACTGGTGACTGTGCAGTATGCCATTGTACAGATGTACTATCATATCTTTATCAGAGACAGATAGAATAATTGCACCCAGTTATGGCATATAAAAAAGCATAGTATGAAACTATAAACAAGGGCCAGGGTCCACTGATGGAAGCTTGCCACAAATGGAAGAGATGGGGAAGAGTAGTTGGGATAGAGAAGGGACCAGTCAGACAATGATACTTGGAAAAAATCACTCTTGACATGAATTGATTGGTGAAAATAGATAAAGGGATGCATATGATAACCCCTCAATTCCTATATTGCAAGCCATAATGCCCACAAGGAAAGCAAGAGTGAGTGTGTGTGTGAGAGAGAGAGAGAGAAAGAGAAAGAGAGAGAGAAAGAGAAAGAGAGAGAGAGAGAGAGAGAGAGAGAAAGTACCTGTGATAGAGGCATGCTGGAGTGGGGGGAGGTAATCAGGTGGGGAGGGCGGTAGGAGAGAAAATGGGGACATTGATAGTTATAAATGTTCACTGTTGAAAGAATAAGTATTGAAAAATTGTCTGACTGATTCCCTACCCTGCACACCCTGTAACTGTGTAACTCACAGTGATTTTTTTTTGCTTTTTGGTTCACACCCAGCAATGCTCAGGGGTTACTCCTGGCTTTGCCTTTTTCGCAGTGACTTAATAAAGAAAGAGAGAGAGAGAGAGAGAGAGAGAGAGAGAGAGAGAGAGAGAAAGAAAGAAAGAAAGAGAGAGAGAGAGAGAGAGAGGGAGGGAGGGAGGGAGGGAGGGAGGGAGGGAGGGAAGGAAGGAAGGAAGGAAGGAAGGAAGGAAGGAAGGAAGGAAGGAAGGAAGGAAGGATAAAATCAGATTCTAATGAAGGGATATAGTTAAATACATGTCACAAAAATAAGAGAAATACCATATCAGTATGCATTTAGATTTTAAATATGAAAAATGCTACCTTTTTACCAATGTTTACACTTCTGCAATGATTTCACATTAACAGCATATTAAACTCAAAAACTGCTACATAGAGCCTACTCTAATCAATGTCATCACTCTTTCTGCTTCATTTCATCATCCTGTTATTCGTCGATTGCCTCGAGCAGGCCCCAGTAACGTCTCTTTCATCCTAGCCCTGAGATTATATTCAAGGCTATTTAGGAGAATGAGACCCATCATTGTTACTGGTATTTGGCATATTTGGTACGCCACGGGGAGTTTGCCAGACTCTGCTTATAAGGTTTATTTTTCTTATTCTATTGTGATATTCTGGCATATTAATTCCCTGTTAAATTCCTGTCTTTTACAATATGGAGTTTGTTTTACCAATTCTTCACATTTGTTTTCAAGTATAATGTCTGATACACACTAAAAGAAGAATATATGTGAATGAAAATGTTATTAGATACAGTCAAATTTCAATTTTACAAAAGTAGTACAGAACAGAGAAAATATAATGAAATAACTACTTAAATCAGCAAAGTCAATTATACTGAAATATGGTATCTCTGTTGTTTCCATGGTCATATTTCAGGTATTACAAAGTTTCCTAAGAGCAGACCGAATGCCATTGGATAGAACAATTGGCAAAGATTACAGTTACAGTAAACTTATTTTAATATATGTGTGATGAGGGAACTCTATAATCCATATGAAGCTTTTATAATTATTCCAATTAAAATTTGTTGAGAGCATAACTGAGTAATTGAAGAAACAGAATACTGAAACCAGTATCTTGTTCTCTGAAAATATGCATGAAATTGTCCAAATTTGATTTGGTCACTAGTGTCCCTTTGTATTTCCCAGAATCCCAATCACTACTGTTTATGGATGGTTCTTCTTCTCCTAACCTACTGGAAATGTCATTGTTATGAGTGAAATAATCCCACAAGTGGGGACCATTGCAGTTGCTACTTAGAAACATTTGAAATACAAAATTTAAAAAATTTTAAAGACAAATAATAAAAGTATTTATGTTAAATACAACTTTTACTTATGCTTACAATGCTATATAACTTTTTTGTAGTATAGCTATGATTTCATTATATCTTTTCCCTCTACATGCATAACAACATTCTAGCACTATTCACCCCCTCAAACTAACTTACCTGTATGTTACTTGCCATAATCTCTCTCTTTCCCTATGGTACCCCTCATAATTTTCAGTGTCAATTAGTTCTCTGTGGTATGTGTCTGTGTGTTTCTGTGTGTGCAACTTTTGTTATTTTGTTTTATTTATATTTCACACATGGGAGATGCTATCCAGTTGCAATCTCTCTTTTGCTTCTCTGTCACATCTTTTCTAAATCTGACAACTGTGGTCTTGCTCATACTTCATTTTTAATATCTATACTATGCTGCACTCTCTCCACCACCACCTCTGTTTCTTTTCCAAAGTCTTAGAATTTTATGGCACAAAAAGTAAAGGATCCCACATGATTAGACTCCACAACCACAAGTTCCATATTACATGTGGATATGCACTTAGCTAACAAAGAGTAAAAGTGCGGAGCCTATTATTTATTTTTTTTTATTTCACTATCTGTCCATGTTGCTCTCACATGTAACTGTGGAGAGTATGGTTTTAAAGATATGTGACCTAGACAAGTTCTATAGTTCTGAACAATGGTTCATATATATATACATATATATGCACATCTTATCAACATGATGAATGCTGATAAGAAAATAAGATCGTTAGAAATAGATCACACTTAATCACACTTAAATTCTCGTTAGTCGTCGATTTGCTCGAGTGGGCGCCAGTAACGTCTCCATTTGTCCCTGCCGCGTGCTAGTGCAGCTCAATGGTATCTGTTCGCTCTGGGAACATGAAGAGCCTCAAACCGATCATTCACAATCTTGACGAAAAACTCTGACCATCTGGTAGGTGGGCGGCCACACGGTCTTTGGACATCCCATGGAATCCAGTGGGTAACATCTTTAGTCCAACGGTCGTCTTTAAATCTCATTATGTGACCAGCCCATCTGATTTTGGACACCTTGGCAAATGAGACAGCGTCCCTGATTCTTGATCGTCAACGGATGTTGGAACTCCGGATTCTTTCTCTCATTTGAGTGAATTGTGATATTCCAAGCATAGCTCTTTCAATTCCTCGTTGGGAGACCTGAATAGCATTCTCATCCTGTTTACATAGGGCCCAGGTCTCTGAGGCATATGTTAATGCAGGAAGAACAGTGGAATCAAAGAGATGTTCCCGGAGCCAGAGGTTCTTCGTCCTCTTAGCTATTTCTTCGACGTTCTTGAAGGTGTTCCAAGCCGCTCTCTTCCTCCTGCGCAGCTCAGGTGCCAGGTCATTTGTCATGTTGACTTCTCGACCTAGGTACACATAGCTGTTGCATTCGGAGATGGTCGTTTCGTTGAAAGCGAATGGGGCATCAGGAATGAGGCTGTTTCTCATAAACATTGTCTTCGTAAGATTCAGCTGTAGTCCTACCTTTGCACACTCACGGTCAAAGTCGGTCAGCATTTGTGCCGCTTGGCTGATGTTTGGTGTTATTAAAACAATGTCATCAGCAAAGCGGAGGTGGTGTAGTTGCCGACCATCTATCTTCACTCCCATTCCTTCCCATTCCAGTCGTTGCATGATGCTCTCGAGGGTGGCAATGAAGAGTTTCAGTGAAATGGTATCACCCTGCCGAAACCCTCTCTTGACATGGATGATTACTTCTTTGTAGAATGCTGAGATCCTGGTAGTGAATCCACAATACAACTCACGGGGGATCTGGATGTATTGGGCTTGAATGTCCTGAATGGCTAGGGCTTCAATCACCGCTTCCGTCTCAACAGAATCAAAGGCCTTCTTTAAATCAATGAATGTTAAACAGAGCGGCATCTTGAATTTCTTCTTCTTCTTCTTCTCGACCAAGAAATAGATAATTTAGATTTAATTAAAACCAAATTGGGGGGCTGGAGCCATAGCACAGCAGGTAGTCCATATGCCTTTCACGCAGATGACCCGGGTTTGATCCCAGCATCCCATATGGTCCCCCAAGCACCACCCTTGTGCATCGCTGGGTGTGACCCAAAAAGAAAAAAAAATAAATTGTATATCAACATATCATATGCTAAATATTCTTATTTATATCACATACTTTCCTATGGTTCCATTTATATCACATAATTTCTTATGAGTTCATTTTAATCCATTACTACAGAATCAGATACAATAGGAAAATGGTACGGTGTATTCACAGACACAAAGATGTGTTTGTTGTTTCAGCCAAATGACAGTAAATACACCCTATGGAATAATAGTAGTTTTAATCAATGTAGAAGCCATATATATGGGTATTTTTGAAGAAAGATATTGAAGGGGATAGAAAACACTGCATTCACAAAAATACATGGCATGATTTTATAATTTTTCCTAAGTTTGTCATAATAACAATGATCTCCTTGTGTTAATATACAGATATTAACAAAAAATATTAGTGAAATTAAGTTAATAAATTATACCATTTTAACTGAAAATTTTAACTGATTAGTGTCTGTAACTCGCTATCAGATGTTCTACTGGAAGCTATTGTTTTAATGCTTATGAGCTAGTTCAGAATTGCTATAGGTAAAAGTCAGAGACAAAAAAAGCTAATTTTATAGCGTATTATAACATGGAGTTTGTTAAAATCACAGGAGTTAAACATTAATGCCCCCACAACCTAAAATCACGATGATAATTGACTGAGTGGATATTCTGCAACCTGAAAGATACAACCACTTGGATCAAATCTCTATTAGACACAAAACTGAACAGTTTCTTGTTATAAATAAAATTTTAGTGTGAAACTTTAGTTAAAAATCACAGGTCTATAATCTGAGATAGTCACAAAGGAAAAAAAAGGAAGCGAGAAATGTCAGGACAACTAATACTTTTAGACAAAATGCTATTTAAGACATGAAGCAAATATGCTAGGAGGAACACAGAAACCCTCAGGGACTGTAGGGCAGGGGCAAGTCCCTTTCCAAGGAGTTCAGTAACTCACACAGCAAACTGATATGCTTCATTACTGGAAATATTGTGCCTTCAAATGTAATTGATATGGCTCCTGGCATACCGCAAGCTGCATTTTCATTGTGTCAGAGCTGCTGCTCATAATGACATTCAGCAAGGAGATCACTGACACTAGTATTTTGTCTTCCATAATAATGCTCGGGGGCATATTTTTAACACAGAATGAATCAGTGAATCACACTCTTAACTTTGAGAATGCAATATAGAAAATTGATTCTACTGAGTTCCAACCAGATGTTCCCTACATAAGCTAATTTAGTGAATGTCACATATTAGCTAGTTATTTATGTTGACTCAATAATGTGACATACCTGCTAGGACTGGGTTAATTTAGGCAGGTAAATTATTATTTTATGATTTTTAATCAATTATAAATGGATCTATTAAAATGATCAATTTATTCTTAAGCATGGCTTGATTATATCAGAACAAAAAAAAGGTTATTCAGAATGTTATCAATAAGCTTAAACAATTTCAATTTTAATGGAGACAGACAAAATAGAGTAACAAAAATAAAATAGGTATGATGTGGCTTATTGTATTTAATAAGTAGTTAATCTATAAAAAGATCCTGGTAAATACCAATATTGTGTGGTTGCTTTAAATAGTAAAGAATATGGGAAGCGTGAATGGGGACATTGTTCATTGAAATAGTTTGGGTAGTGTTCAGATTTTACTTGTTTAAAAAATAACCATTGAGCAAATAAATAAATACCGCTGCTGACTATATTCACATTTGGGGGGAAGAATACATAAAGGTCAAATATCCTATAGTCACAGGTCTTTGTATTTGAAGATGTTTGTATATTTGAGATAGGGATGGTTTGAGTATTAAGATCATATGAGGGGCTGGAGCAATAATACAGCTGGTAGGGTGTTTGCCTTGCACATGACCGACACAGGTTCGATTCCCAGCATCCCTTACGGTCCCCTGGGCACGTCCAGGAATTGTTCCTGAAGGCAAAGCCAGGAGTGATCCCTGTGCATCACCGGGGGTGACCCCCCCAAAGATCATCTAAGCCTTGCTATTTAAGAAACTGTAACAGTACTACGCTCAATGGTTAAACTTTAAGGTATTTTTAATTGTTATATTTATACATATGCACATTTTATGTGCATATGTATAAATAATTAAGATTTAACAATTTGACAATATTTATGATTTCTTACCACTGTTACTCAGAGGCACCTTCAGAATGCTCAAATTCCTCCAGCTCTGTCTTTCGGTCCTTTCGGGTACAAAAATTCCTACTTCTTTTTCCTCTAATACCCCCCACTTCTTAGTAACCACAGATCTGTTATCAGAGTCCAATAGGTTATTTTTATCGTATACTGTCAATTCCCTTATTTTTTTCATTATAAGAGCACATGCATTACATCATTGTAAAATTGTCTTTCTTTCTCTAAATTATTCCAATATACATGCTATCCTTTTGTTCCATTTGGAATTATTGCAGAGTATATTTCCATATATATTACTGCTGAGTAGTATTCCACCCATATAGTTGCTACCAGATCTTGTAAATAGCATCATGATAAGCACAGTTGTTTACGTGATGTGTGTGTGTGTGAGTGTGTGTGTGTGTGTGTGTGTGTGTATAGGTGGGTGGTAGTTATTTTCTGAACTAATATTTTAGAACTGTTAGCAAAAAAGTGCCTTCACAACTTCATTTTAAAGATCAAATGGACTACGAAGTATAGAATCTAAGAGCAAAGGTAGATGTAAGAGAGATATTTTCTGAAGACTAAGGTTCTGAGACATATGAGAAACTTGGTAGAGAAAATGATCAGTTCCTCTTGGAGAGAATTTTGGAGACTGAACAAATTGATTTTATTTAAAAGTCAATGTGCAGTATAAGAGAAAAGGTGCAACTAGCAAATAATAAACTCAGCAAATAATTGCTGAATGGATGAATTGAACAACTAAATGATGTGCCCATATTTCAGACATGGCAAATGTTTTAAGAGTAGAGGTTGTCAGTGCTTCACTTCGGTTGCAAGTTGAAATCCCCTCCTGAGCTTCTAAAAATTTAAGTACCCAGGTTCTATTGATTATGCTTTGGTTGTTTGTATGGCCCTTTTTCATATATGTATATAGTTTGTCAATAAAAAAGAGTGATTTGGAAAAAAAAGAGAAAGGGTGAAGTTATGAGTAATATAAATTTCAATCCAAGAAAATGGTAGTCTTGGTCTTGTCAGAAATTAAACAGATTTAAAGTGGGCAAAGTATGAAAAGAAGAGCAAGATATAAGAAATCCGTAAGGTTTGTGAGGAGAAAATAGAGTGAATACAGTTCCAATTTAAATATAGGTTTCAGGAGAAAGCTCTCAAGAGGTCTCAGTGATGATATTATTGAGTTATCTATTGCACTTTCAGAAATTTAGATGATCCTACCAAGAGAATGGAGATTTAGATGACAAAAGATCTAATTCCACAGACATTCAATAAGATGCTGGAGCAACTGGATAGTGGGTAACTGGCCTTGCATGTGGGAGACCTGATTCCCATTTCTTATTTTCCCATCTGTTTTCTGAAGCACTATCAGGACTGATTCGTGAGTGAAGGTGCAGTAGTAACCACTGAGAATCTCTAGGTGTGGTCCAAAATTAAAAACAACATCCCAAAATTAAAAAAAAAAATCCACAATTCCATGTGAGTGATATTTATCATCAAAATTTCCACTTGCATTCATATCAGAGTTAGAAGCTTTCAATAAATCCAGGTGTTTATGGGTGGAGACAAATATTATAAGGAAGAAGTACCTACTATTGACTGAGTAATTTCATAATTCCACATAGAATTCAATCTTAAAAAGGTTGTTTCATATATGAGAAAGCAACAAATTTCCAAAGGCAACAGAAATGAGAACTAGTCTTTAGTAAAAAGCAATTCAATACTGAGGGGTTGGGATACAATTGGAAGTAGATAACATTGGGACAAAGGTGAAGGGAATCTCATATTCTGGTGGAGGATGTGACATTAAAATATTATTTGCATAAAACACTGCTATTGTCAGTATTGTAATTCAGTCATAAAATATTTTTTGTTATTTTTGTAGTTACAGTTCTTTATATCATGCTTCAAGATATCTGTTAATGACAATGCGTGAGTATTTAGCAAGTATAAGGTGAAACTGTATGAATAATCTAATATAGATTGATCATTGTTTTTTGTTGAAAAAAGTCCTGTCTAATATTTAAGTTTAAAGAACCTTGGATTGAGTGAGGTCTATTCTACACTATGAGTAGAATGGTCTAAAATAAAATTTAATATTCATATTAAAGTAAAACACAGGTAAAGGTGATGATGGATGATAAGATTTCAAAATTCTGTGGAAGAGTTATTTCTAATTTTGCTCATAAATTCACAGTAATATATTTATATATTCCATTAAATATTTATTCCATTATTGTATTTGCTTACATATACATGATAATCAAGTAAAATGTGACTAATAAGTGAAGCAATATAGAGTAAATATACATAAGGTTTTTAAATTTAAGCAAAACCTACAGTTATTTGATGAATAACAAGAACAGGGAACCCGTATATGGAATTTAGTATTCTGAAACTGAGTTGCAGTGTTGATGTCTGTACTAAATGAATATTCAGTGCTGCAGGTGACAAAAATACTGATTGAAGAACTCTATTTCTTTGACTATTGACTTTCCTAGAAATCTGCCTTGGTGCTTTTAACTCTATGTAACATCCAAGTGTATTGCTCTGGTTGTATAAAAAAGTCAAGAGATCTTATTTTTATCGAAGTAAGTCAAAATATTCTCCTCAATCTGAGCTATTTTGGTGAACAATTTTTTTTGTATTTTAGTATTATATTTAACCTGCTGGCAAATTAAATTCATTTTGTAGCAATGGATTAATAGATAAAATTATACCATCTTGCTCCCTAAATTCTTTCTGTTAAAATAGCTTGAATTTTTCACCGAAAATCAAGAATTTATCTTCTTACAAGAATTCTGTCTTATTCTACTAGCAATTATAAAATTATATTTGTTATGAGGCACAAGAATTATGATTAGGATACATGTGTTGGGAAAGCAGGTGCAGAATAACATCAACCATGGCTGTCAAGTAATGTAAAATAGAAGTACAATTAGCTATTACAAGAGAGCTCTTCGGGAAACTTTCCAAATAGAAACCCAGTGCCTGAATAACTTAATTAACTTCCTGTGGGATCAAATCCATCACTGTTAAGCACCTGTCACATATAAGTATTGCCCATTGTGAAGCTCAATAAGTGTTTTGTATTAATGCTGAAATTATTTATGCCTCTATATTACAATATCCATGGAAATAAAACATATTTGCCATATTAAAAATAAACTTTTATAATTAAACTAGCAACTACTGTGATATTAAAATAAAAATAGTAGGGAAAGTAACAATGGGGGCATATATTGAATGGTTTATTAGAGTTGAGAAACATAAAATCGTTTCTATGAAATACTGTTGCTCTTAATATATATCACCATGAGGTTGGAAAGTTCTGTCACATAAATGCCCAACCTAAGTCTGAGAAACTGCAAAGAACAATGGTTTCACAGCAGCATTATTCATTTAATCGTGTATTTATTCACTCAATAAAATGGATTTCTATAATGACCTCAGATTGCAAGTCCATGTAGGTGTTATCACCCTGTCTTTCAAGATTAAATGTGTAAATTTAGATCTCCTAGACAAAAGACACACAATCTATTAATATAAATACCCAAGCTCATTGATTCTAAAATCCATATTCCATGACTGCATTCTAATAAGAATATAAATAATTTTATATTCTAGGAGTATACTCAATTCTGTGCTAACAACTGATCTGAAATGAGAGAGGATGGTGCATCTATAAGTGATACTTTGAGAATTTCAGAATCCAATTTTAGGTATTATGATAGTCACCCTAGGGTAGAGCATTTGCCTTGCACGCAGACGACTGGGGTGACCCAGATTTGATTCCTCTGCCCCTCTTGGAGAGTCTGGCAAGCTACTGAGAGTATCTCTCCCTCATGACAAAGCCTAGCAAGCTACCTGTGACGAATTTGATATGCCAAACACAGTAACAACAAGCCAATGAACAATGAGAGGACAGTGACAGTGACAGTGACAGAAATAATTTTATTTTCTGCATTGCATTTAAATAAATATAATAGGATAATGCGTGCTAAATATTGGCAAAACTGTGTTCATAATAGAAGTGTGAGTTCTGCTGTTATGCAGAAAAGAAATCCTCTCTATAAACAAAAGTCTGAAGTACTCTGGAAATATTTATGTGTTTGTTGTTTATATTTGCTTGTGTATGTCTGCTCTTCATCTGTAGCACCTTAGCACTGTAACACTGTCATCCTATTGTTCATCGATTTGCTTGAGCAGGCACCAGTCTCCATTGTGAGTCTTGTTGTTACTGTGTTTGGCATATTAAATACTCCTCTGGGAGCTTGCCAGGCTCTGCCCTGTGGGAGGGATACTCTCAGTAGCTTGCCAGGCTCTTCAAGAGGGACAGAGGAATTGAACCCGGGTAGGCCACATGCAAGGCAAATGCCCTACCTGCTGTGCTATCACTCCAGCCTGTCTTCATAGTCTATTTCATGGTGTTGCCTCAATCATATTTTATGCGCAATTAAAATTTAAGCAGTTTATGCAGATCATGCCTTATGTCACCTAAAATAATATCCATTTTTATTTAAATTACTATTCAGAATTTACCTAGGCTTATCTACAGCAACTTAAACAGAAAGGACAAAGAGTTCTTTAAGATATCTCACACTTTATTAGTGCTAAGTAGTAGGTTTAAAAGTAAATCCTATTTTATTTGGCTCAAATGCCAATGTCTTACTATATTCCACATAATTTAGATACCTTTTCTTACCCAAACCAGGCAAGTACCTGTAAGTTCAAAATCAAACAGTTCAATATTTTTTCTCTGAAAAATATTTTAATAAACTTTTTCTGACAAAAATTGTGAATATTGTAGATTATAGGATCCCCAAATCAGTTGAATTTGTAATCATGATGTATTTAGTTTTCACATATGAAATACCACACTAGTTTAAAATCTATATAAAAGAAGTAAAGCATTCTACAGATGAGAACATTTTAAAAAATCAGTATAGAATATATGTGTGTGCTTATGTATGCACGCATGCATGTATCAATCCTTCTCAATTTTCCACTCTGCTATTATAGTTAAAAGACAATTCAACAATTCTATTATTGTAATGTGTATTGCTAAAATGAAGGGCACCACAGGCAAAGTAACTGAAACCAACTGGAAAATAGAAAAAGAAAATTAAATTATTCTATTTCATTAATTAAAATATTTTCTACATTATCTTTAATTATTTCATAATTGTATTCTAGGCATGTGATTTACAGTATAGACAATGGCAAGGACTCATTTAAAAAAAAACACAAAAATATAAGACCATATTCTCCACCACAATATCATCCTCCTTCAGCCAAGTTCCAGTGCCCCACCTCCTGTTTTATCTCTCCACTCCTCTACACATATGTTTCACATTAGAGACCAAGACTCATTTTCTGTTCCCTTTGAGTGTTTGTTGTTTATTTACTATGGTACTTTATGTACCATCTATAACAGAGATCACCATGTTTTTTTCTGTACCACTCCATCAGACTAGCCTCACTCAGAATGATGCTCTTCAGATCCAGTGACATAGCTGCAAATTGCATGATTTATTTTTTCTTTTCTTATAGTAGCTCAGTAGTATTTCAATGTGTATATATACTTCAGTTTCTTTATCCAGTCATTTCTTAGACACTGGGCTGTTTTCATATTTTTGTGAAATGAAAGAAACCCATCATTGTAAACGGGTTCTGTGTTCAAGGGTCAACATGATTACAAACAACATAAACTCAACTGGACCTAACAATTTTCCATCCTATGTATTTTCTTCCTCTATTGATAAATCCAGGATAACCTGAAGTCTCCTAAAATGAGTTGGTCGTCACAATGCTGGATGAGAGCCATAGAGTGCAAGCTTTACGTGCAGACCAGTGTTTTTTTTTTTCTTTTTGGGTCACACCTGCGATGCACAGGGGTTATTCCTGGCTCATGCCCTCAGGAATTATTCCTGGTGGTGCTCGGGGGACCATATGGGGTGCTGGGAATCGAACCCGGGTTGATTGCGTGCAAGGCAAACACCCTACCCGCTGTGCTATCACTCCAGCCCCAACGTGCAGACCAGTTTTAATTCCCTGCAACATAAATTTCCCCGAGCAACTCTAGGATCAAAATCTCCATCCTTAGCACTGAGTTGAGAGCAACCTCTAAGCACAGTTGGGTGTGGCCACAAAACAACCAACAACAAAATCTGAATGAGGGCCTAAGAATATGACCCAACAGGGGAACACTTGCTTTGCATGTGATGTCTTTGGTTTAATCCCAGGTACCACAAAGAAAGGGAAGAATAAAGAACTGCATAAGGACTGCTAATACTGTGCTTAATTAAAACTCACTATACAGGGAGGTAATGGGCAAACAGGGGTAAGGGTTTCAGTTATACTTGTGGGAGAATGGTATAGCTATATATTCAAAACACAGACTCAATATTGAAAATATGCAATCTAAGCTGCAAGCACCAGAACAGGCAGAGGTCGGGACAAAAGAGGGGAACTCTGGTAAAGGGAAGCTGAAACTGGTGGTAGGGTAGGTGTTGAAATATTACTTGGCTAAAACTCAACTATCAGTAAGTTTGTCAGTCAGGGTTCTTTAAATAATATATATTGATAAATACAATTTTCAAACAACTCACTTTATAACTGGGCTTATGTTAACCTTTTTCATGATATGTCAGAAAGTCTTCTCTATAATATTTCCACCATCTCTAGTATTACTACTACCTCAGTTCAAAACAATATCCATCTTACTATTCCATTAGCCTACTAAGTGGGTCCCTGCTACCAGTGTTGCTAACCATGGCTTCCCACCACAGTTCATTCACCACAAACTGGTCATTTGAAGAGTAATCCAAAGCATTACAGTTGCTTCATTCAATAGCTCTTAACATTATTTGCAATAACCTCTGAATTCTTTGGTATAGACTATTAGTTCTTATATGATTTACTTTCTGCCTACCTCTTATTACTTTATACAATTCTTCAGAGTATGGAGTCGGACTTGTGATAAAATGTCACAAGCTCCCCAAATCAAACCTGGACAAAACACCAGCTTCCAAAATCAGTACCTTTGTTTACCCTACTTCCTTCTGTTCACTATGTTTATACCTTAAATTACTGATTTAGGTATCTTTCTTTAATAGAAGGAAACTATTAAGAACAAGAGCTTCAGGAACTGGAGTGATAGCACAGTGGGAGGGCATTTGCCTTGCAGGCTGCTGACTGGAGTTTGAGCTCCTGTATCCCATATAGTCCCCAAGGGTATTGCCAGGAGTAATTTCTTAATGCAAAACCAGGAGTAATCCTGAGCACTTCTAAGTATGGCCCCAAAACAACCACATCCCCCCAAAAATAAAGAACGAAATAAATGCATCAGGGCTGGAAAGATAGCTCAAAGGGTTGGAGCATTTACTCTGCATGCCTATGGTACAAGGTTCAATACTCCACATCACATAGTCCTAAGTCCTTCCAGAAGCAACCATCAAGGATCATGCCAGGTCTGTCTGGTATGCCACAAAACAAGAAAGAAAAAAACTAAACTAACAAAGAACTTCATCATTTTTTTTATTGGATGTTTTGAAGTTGTGGAAATTTAAATTCAATAAGGAACATGTATAAAGCTATATAGCTCCTGAGTGGCAGATCTAAGATATTTACCAATTTTGGTATAAAACCAAAGTTTTTAATATTTACCCTGTATCATAAAGTAAAAAACATAAAGAAAAGAAATTAACCTGGAAAGTATAATCAGGTGATAAAATTTTAGATTACAAAGCAGAGCATCGTTCCAAGAAAATCGTCTATAAGATGATCATCTAAACCTATCCTTGATTAGATTTCCTTTATGCTTTTTCAATGAGCATAGAAGTGCAAATGTCTTTTATGGAGAGATTTTGTGTACATGGGGTAAAGGAGAAAAGGTGAAATATTTGGATCATATGGGATATCAATTCCATGTTCATTGAGAAGTTTCCATGTTGTTTTCACAAAAAGGCTGGAACAGTCAAGATTTCCAGCAACAGTGAATGAGGGTACATTTTTCATTGCATTCCTTCCAACACTGCTTTTTATTTTCTGAGGTCCAGAAAAAAATTAATTTGTAATTAATAGAACATATCCAGCACATGTTAAGACATTTGGTTAAAAAATACATACTGTTAGTCTGAGATGTTGTATTGTATACAATAGTATCATCAATAGTATAATCAATACTATTGTACTGATAATGAGTAAAAGTAAAGTAAAGGCCCTCCTGTTGATCATCGATTTGCTCAAGCAGGCCTAGTAACGTCTCCAATGGAGACTTTGTTGTTACTGTGTCTGGCATATCGAATATGTCACGGGGAGCTTGCCAGGCTCTGCCGTGCGGGCGAGATACTCTCGGTAGCTTGCCAGGCTCTCTGAGAGGGGCGGAGGAATCGAACTCGGGTCGGCCGTGTTGGCTGCGTGCAAGGCAAATGTCCTACAGCGATAGGGCATTTGCCTTGCAGGCAGCCAACTTGGCCAACTGATAATGAGAGAGTAACATTTTTCCTCTCTCCTGAATATCTCAGTCTTCAGCTGTCCTGCTTTAAAGACTATTACAGATAACCACTGAACCCTGTGCTCAATCATTATGCCACTAACTGCTTCTTTTCTCTTTGGTGTAATTTTATCAAGTCCAATTTAGAACATCTTTATGGAAAACTTGACATCTCAAAACTTGTCTCACCTAAGACTCTTTCTGTCACATCTGCCCCCATTCTTTTTAACCTTACTTGCTTCCTTTCAACTCTTTTAAATCATTTGGTAGTTTCCCTATCAAAAGTTGTAATTCTTTTAACCCTCCATGCCCCCTTGAATGTATTTCCCTATCTATTCCAGTACTTTAATTTACAATACCCCTTGAACTTTAAGGTTTTTGATCTCTCTGCAAATTAAGATTCCAAAAGCAAATTCACAAGATCTTGAGAAAGTTAGTTAGAAACACACTGAATAATTTATTCACTTAAATAGACTTTAGAGATAACTAGACATCATTTTTTTTTATATTCTTAATCCTACAGCCGAAATTCTGCCCACACTCTCCAGGACATTATGTATCAGTTTTAAAGATAATCTGAAAACAATTTCTTCACACGTATTGTGGAAATCTTTACCCTTTATATTAAGCAAGTCATCTCAACTTTAGGCCCTTGTTACAAGTACAATCCTGACAAAGCCTATCAGAGGATAAAGACAAGAGCCAAATCATTTATATAAACTAGTGAGCTTCGTGTTACCAAATTCATGCCTAACTCATAGTCAGATTTAAGAAGGAAGATAACATTGTTTTGACCTTATAATGTCTGCATATTTTCATAGCCATGCTGTGTGAAATTAACTCCACTTTGTATAGAATTGTCAAATTAATGTTATGTGACATTATAATACTATTAAAACGGACTCAGAGGTAGGTGCACAATATATAAGTCACAATTATCAAAATATAATAAAAGCAAACTTTCTGATAACATATAATTTGCCACAAGCACATTCTTATAAAAATTAAGAAAACTTGTTAAAACTCAAGTATACAAAAATAAGCAGTCTTTGGCAAATGAAAACTTAGTATTATGGATAAAATAAGGTGACCTATTCCTTCTGATTTATCAGTATTAAATATAATACAAACATATTTATTTTCTTGGATATATTAATTCAATAAGATGTTATTTTACTTAGATGTTTATAATTATAAAACTTAAAACATTTTTGCTAGTCAAATTGTATCATTTAACAAACCTTGAATCATAATTATTTTTATATCTTTGTTTAAAGAGTTTCTAAGTTTATTTTGGTAGTTTTGAGTTTGGACTTAGAATAAATAAAATAACAGATATTTAGGTAAATTATCTACAGAACTTAGATATTCCCTCACTCACATGGTCGATGGTGTTTAATTCAGAACTTAAATCTTAAAATATTAGAGTTTCATGTTTATACTCTGTTCATTTTTCTTTTTATTAAGCTGTGTTTGGGTATGACAAGATAGTTTTTAATTGAAACATATTTAAAAAAGACATGAGTGGAGATGAATGAGGGATAAATGTGTGCTCAAGAGAGAGCATAGGCTGTCTAGATTGAAAATAAGCAAGTAAAGAAACACAGAGAAAAGCAAGTAAAATACATGTTCAAGGAAGCACATGAGCTTGAAGAGCAAGTCCATGCTCTTTTTCATCACAAGTAATTTTTTATGTTTCTGAAGTCATGAATGTCCACCATCACTCTTTCAGGTAGTTTGCAGAACAACTAGCAGTAGATGAAGTTTAGTTCTGGGATTTTACACAGCTATTAAAACCATATGAACCCAATTTTATTTCTCTATCAATGTTTGTTAGAAAGCCACAAAAAATTGTTAGAAATACACAAAAAATTTGTGTAAATAATTTGTTTCATTTTCTATTTAGTGGGCAAAACCAGAAAATATTTTGTCTCAAATAGTTTTAAAGCAATGGCAATAATATCATACCTCCATAATCTTTTTTTTTACTAAATGTCTATTGATTAAAAATGGCAACTGTGGAAAGAAAACTATAAAAAAATCAAAAATAATTTTGACTAAAAGGATCTAAGAAAATATCTAGTCCAACTTTTAAAGTGCAGAAATGTCTCACAGAAAATAATTTATCTAAGGTCAAGAACTGGTTCAACTTAGCTAATAAACTCCCATCATTCATTATGTCATAAGTTGAATTTAAAAATATTTCAAGAAATTGCCTAAGAATCTTGACATTATACTGACTGTTGAGATATTTTGGAGATTATTTTCCATTGCATATCACTTAATTATTTTTTATGAGTGAGCACAGAGATATATTGTTTGCAATAATTTTGGGTTAGGGTGGGCAGATTTTCCTTTCTGTATCCTTTAGCAATGTTTCACATAGTGAATATAGTGAATAGCACTACTCCTCTGAGGAAAAATAGAATAATGGGTCACTGGGAAAATTGTAACCTTAGAGGCATTTGACATGTGTGTGTCTGAGCGGGGGGGGGGGGGGGGGGGGGCGAGGGAGGGAGGGAAGGGGGAAGGGCTTCTGTTCCTACACTTTAAAAAGTGCATTTCAATGGGAGGGTTGCTTAGTATTTTTTTATTCTGAAAATGACTAATAGATCAAATAATTCTGTATTATGCCAAGTTTATTCTTACTTGTTCTTACTATTTGGCATTATTCCCCACTAGCTTTATTTATTCATTTTATTTTATTAACCTGACATACATTTTTCTATGCTGTCACTACTCATTTGAACTAAAATAAGTCATTTAGACAAATACATGTTCCATGAATATTTCTGTGTATTTTACTCTATCTTATTATATATAATACAGTATCTTATAGATTTAAACACTAGATAAATATTAATTAGATGCAAAAGAAATTTAAAGCAAGCTATATGAAACACACATGGATGTCAGTGTTCTAACAGCTGTAACAAGATCAAAATTTAATTTCCTAATGCCAGATTAATGAATAAAAAGCTAAAATATAATTTATTTAGTTTCCATAGTGTTTGATACTCTAGGTGAAATATATTAATATAAATTGTCATATTATTCTTTTGTAAAAAAAGTTTAAAAAATTTATTTTAAAGATGAGAAACATATTCAGAGGTACCAAGAAAAAATTGCATTTCAGAAAAATGTTAGAGCAAAAAGAAGGCCCTTAAATCTCATTCACTTTCACTATCTTATCTAGTTTTATATTTTATAATAAAGTTGTGGAGACAGTATGATGATAGCCTAAAGCAGACATTACTTAGATGAATGAATTATGATGTTCAATTTAAGTACAATATTGAAGTGTGGATTGAATGTGACCCTCAGTAAGAAAAAATGAAATATAAATTAAATTGCCTCTGAATTGTGATTACTTCTAATTATAATTAAAGGTTATAATTAAAGAAATTAAGAATTATTTACATATCACTTCAAATGGGTTTCGTAAATTGTTCTCAAGCTTACAGAGATTAACTGAGTGAGTTATATAAAGTAGTGGTTAAGAATAATTCTAGATTATGAATGCTTACCTTGAAACTCAGACTAAACGTTTATTCTCATGAACAAACTATTCTCCAGACACTTCCTTAAAAATGAAGCTTGGGGCCAGAGCAATAGCACAGCAGGTAGGGTGTTTGCCTTGCACGCGGCCTACCTGGGTACGATCACGGCATCCCATATGATCCCCCCAGCACCGCCAGGAATAATTCCTGATTGCAGAGACAGGAGTAACCTCTGAGTATCGCCAGGTGTGACCCCCCCAAAAAAAAGCAATCACGATCAATCACGACGATCCTGTTGTTTGTCGATTGCCTCGAGCAGGCTCCAGTAACGTCTCCTTCGTCCTAGCCCTGAGATTTTTTTTTTAAGTGCCATATCAAAGCTCATTCAGGGTTAGGAGAATGAGACCCATCATTGTTACTGGTATTTGGCATACTGGGTACGCCACAGGGAGTTTACCAGACTCTGCCGTGTGGGCAGGTTGCATTCGGTAGCCTGCCAGTTTGTCCAAAGTAAGAATGAGATAATAAGATGTCCTGTGTCCGTGAGCTTCCGGGAGGTAGGTTTTATAGTCTTTGGGTCTTGGCCGTTGATGGGATTACATGGCACCAGGGGCCAGTTGGTAGGTGTGACCCCTGCCTACTGGAATATGGAGGATCTGGGTGGAGGATGCTCTGCCCCAGGACCCACATTCCTTAGTTCCTCTGCTGGTGGTACCTTCATGCGTGTGGAGAGTGATCTCAGCATGGTGGTGGCTGGTTCTAAAGGTCTTCGGCTGCTGGAGCCCTGGTCGGGCGGGGAGGGAAACTCAACACATTCCCCTCCCAGGGGCCCCGGTGAGGACAGCCAGGCCCGGGGCAGGAGACTCTGGGCAGTTCTCTTCCAGGAGCTGGGCTTTATAGTCTCTGGGTCTTGGGCGTTGATGGGATTACACGGTGCCAGGGGGCAGCTGGTGTGTGTGACCCCTGCCTACTGTAATATGGAGGATCTGGGTGGATTATGCTCCACCCGGTTCTGAGCAGGCTTGGAGATCTCAGCAAAAAAAAAGAAAAAAAAAAAGAAGAAGCTTATGTTACTTCTTATAGCATATGATTATATACCAAATCAAATACTCCAAAAAGTCATAATATAAAAGGGACATATATGATATGTAAATATTAAAAATGTAATATGAAATAGTATATTGTATTATTATTGTTGTCGGGGAGGGTGGTACACCTGTTTTCAGGGTTTATTCCTGGCTTTGCACTCTAGAATCACTCCTGGCTTGCTAGGGACATTGTATGGCGTACCAGAGATCCAACTCTGCTCAGCTACAATCACTCTGCCCTCTGTCTCATCTACTTTCTTTCTCAATCACCCCTTAGTACAGTGTCTTAAAGTAGAAACCATTATTTATGTCTACTATATGTTATTACTGAGAAAATGTGTTCTATGATACTTAGTTAATTATGTCATATTTATCATATCATTCATCTCTAATGATTTTCTGAAGGAATCTATAGTTTCCTTTAATTTTCCCTAGACTTTATGTTTTTTTTCCTTGTCTCATTGGTATGGAATTGATTTTTCTGTTCTGTTTAGATTACCGTTTTAGTCTATCATCAGAATATGGTTTTATTCAATTCTGTCTCTCAATCTGACCATTATTAGTGAAGTGATTTTATTTTCTGATAGACTCCATTTCATTTCAATTTTGTTTTTGGTTTCTACTTAATGAAACCTAAAAAAAAAATCATTGGCATTATCCAAGATTTTGTGATAAAAATGAGTAACTGGTGTCTACTAATGACTGTTCTTTTGACCTCATTATAGAATGAAGTCCACAAAAACACTAGTACCAGTTTAATGTTTTATTTATTTATCTTTCAAGTCATACATGGCTGTGCTCAGGGTTTCCAACTGACTTTGTCTTTGTGAAACAATCCTGGAAGTACCCAGCGGATCTTATGTGATGAAACTTCAGTGGTCTGTGTCAGGCAAATGGACCTGCTCTACTGTAACTTCAGCGTAAAACACATGGACCAGGCTTTCAGTGAGGGTCAGCACAGAATTATCACTGACAATTTTTAAATAAACAGCAAAGTCAATGTCCACTGAAGAAATAAACACAAAATACTTTTGATCATCAGTCACTTTACTCTTTTGCTGAATCTCAACAATGTCGTTTGTATCACGATCACGATCACGATCACGACCACCCTGTTGTTCGTCGATTGCCTCGAGCAGGTGCCAGTAACGTCTTCTTCGTCCTAGCCCTGAGATTTTTTTTTTTTAAAGTGCCATATTCAAGGCTTTTTCAGGGTTAGGAGAATGAGACCCATCATTGTTACTGGTATTTGGCATATTGGGTATACCACGGGGAGTTTGCCAGACTCTGCCGTGTGGGCATGTTACATTTGGTAGCCTGCCAGTTTGACCAAATTAGGAATGAGATGATAAGATGTCGCGCGGCCGCTGGTGGTCTTCAGCTGTTGGGCCCTGGTGGAGACAGTCAGGCATAGGGTAGGAGACTCTGTCTTGTTCTCTCCCAGGAGCTGAGTGTGATGATCTCTGGATCCTGGCCATTGTTGGAGTTACACGGCAGTTGGTGGGTGTAACTGTCTAGTTACTGGCAGGTCCAGTCCCAAACTGTGCAGGCTTGGAGATCTCAGCCCCGGGTCCCACACACCTGGGTTCCTCTGTCAGTTCTTTTATGCGTGAGGCTCATCCAAGTGTGTGGAGAGTGCTCCCAGCATGGCCTTGGCTGGGCCTCGGTGGTCTTCAGCTGTTGGGCCCTGGTGGAGACAGTCAGGCATAGGGTAGGAGACTCTGTCTTGTTCTCTCCCAGGAGCTGAGTGTTGTTTGTATCAATATGTTTTATTCATATTCTCCTGTACAGAGGTCTTCATTTGATACAAATTGCTCAAATGCACAACTATCTATTCTTGCATGTTAAGGTAGACATTTTGTTAAGTAAACGTTCTAGAAATTTTAAGAACTTACTAAAACATATGTATACATATATATTATACTTTCATAAATTGGAACAGGGAGAATTAAAAATATGATATTTTATGGCAAGTATGAAAGTATTAGAATACAGAGAAGAAACTTATTCAAATTGGAAACAAAGAACAGATTAATTCTAAATTAGTTTTAGTTTGTTAATTGTCCTAAAATATATAACTGAAGAGTCTTGGCCAAGACTCTGAGACTATAAAAACCAGCTCCTGGAGGAGAAGAGCACAGTCTCCTGCCCCCGTGCCTGGCTATTCCTCGCCGGGGCCCTTGGAGGGGAGCGGGTTGAGCTTTCCTCCCCGCCCTGGCCAGGGCCCCGGCAGCCGAAGACCTCCAGGACCAGCCACCACCATGCTGAGACCACTCTCCGCACACCTGAAGGTACCGGCAGAGGGACAAAGCCACATGCATTCCGGGGCCGAGATCTCCAAGCCTACTCGGATTGGAGTCGAGCATCCTCCACCAGATCCTCCAAATTCCAGTAGGCGGGGGTCACACTCACCAACTGGCCCCCTGGCACAGTGTAATCCCATCAGCGGCCAAGACTCTGAGACTATAAAAACCAGCTCCTGGAACCGCGCGGCCGCATTTGCGGCCACGCGACATCTTATTATGACATCTCATTCCTACTTTGACAAACTGGCAGACTACCGATTGTAGCCTGCCCACACGGCAGAGTCTGGCAAACTCCCCGTAGCTTACCCAATATGCCAAATACCAGTAACAATGATGAGTCTCATTCTCCTAAAGAGCCTTTAATATAATCTCAGGGCTAGGATGAAGGAGACGTTACTGGGGCCTGCTGAGGCAATCGATGAATAACAGGATGATCTGTGATATAACTGAAAGATTGTAATAGGTTGGAGTATAGTTCTAAATATTTTAGAATAACATTGATTCATCCTTTCACCCTTGCACAGGGATCTTAGGTTTAAGCACTCTGGATACATTCCCATTCCTCTGTGTTTATCTGTAAACTCTTCTGTGCTCTCCTCCCCAACCAGCTAATCACCTTTTCCCCCTAATCAGATTCTGTTAACCTGTAAGATCAGATCCTTCTAAGGACACTGAACTTGTAAATTATGTCTTTTGCATAGTTTACCTTAAAGCAATGTCTTTTCTCTATGGACACTGGAAGACAGTTAATATCATGCTCTTTTAACTTGAAAGTTGGTTGACTCCAAATAATATTTACTCCTGGGCATCTGCTTTCTTGACTCAGTTGCCCTTAGTCCCTAACACCTCAAAAGCAGGGTCCCGATGAGGGACTGAATGACCCAGGGCAAGCTGTGAGCTACCCTTGCATCGAAATGGGCCAGGCCAAAGTGCCACAATACTCAACTATAAGATAAGGGCATGATCATGGACGGATGCTGCCATGATCCAAAGGTACCGATGATATTAGGACCCTGCTGGGGTTAGAAAGAGTAACCTGGCCTGAGGACTGCAGTCTGAAATATATAGTGAGATTTCCTCAGGAAGAACCAAACTTTAAGCTTGATATGTTTTTTACTGTGCTCATTCAGAATGACATTACTCGAAATATTAAAAGTAGATTTATTACAACTATTTGAATGGATTACTAGCAGAGGAAAGAAGAAAGTGACACATCCTGGATGGGAACCCACCCTTGAGCAGATCTCCTAGTAATCCAGAGTAATCTCTTTAAATGATATTTATCCTTCAATTAATCTCCTTGAGTGGTCTTACCTTTCTTTGTTGATTTGTTCATGTTCAACCCAGCTTTGTGTCACCACCCTACATGATTGCTATATAAACTAAGACTATAAGATCAGAGGGGACTAGAGAGAGATAAGCAGAAGGGGAATCAGAGGAGTCTGGAGAGTAGATTGGTATAAACTGCAATTGATACCAACCAGCCAGGCTCTCCTTCCTTCCTCTGTCTGCCCATTGCTGTTGGCCTCCTCAGGGTGAGGGAAGCAGAGATCACTGAAGAGCAGGAGAGATAGAGCATTGCTACCCTTTGGAAAATACACAGTAATCTTAATAGGAGCTTTAGTTATTTGACATATATACCAAATATGAGTATTAGGGCACGGCTCTTGATCTCCGACCACAGACAAGGACCACACCGGAATGCAATCAGCAAGCAGTTTATTGAGCTGAATAGCCAGGGTCAAGATATACCAACCACATACAGGTCCAGTAGGTTAGACAAGACCCCAGGCTTCTTCAGAAGGGAACATTTATAGGCCTATGCTGGCTATTACAGCAGATTTGAAGGTCACAATTTATGTAAGTGCCTGCTCCAGGCTTCACACAATATACAGGTCCGAGGGCTAAGCCCGTACCCATGACAGCTGTTTCATTAGTCAACCACAAGGTCTTTTGTGAAGTTAGATTATACCCTTATATGGTCATAGCTCAGGGGCCTTTACATTCCTCCTGGAACAAGCAGATAGTGGAGGCCTGAGTGGAAACTTTACTATCTTCATTGTCCTTGGCCCAGTTTGAGGCTGTCCTGTCCTAACAAGTACAAAACAATAAAAATTGAAAGGAAGCAGAATAAGGTAAAATTCAGTATATTTATATGTAAATACAACATGCCAAAGAACTTAAAAATTATCAGTTGAACGCATAAGTTATCAGCTGAAGGCATCTGATTCATCCAATATGATTGTTTATGATAATTGTTTAAATAATTATTTTCTATGGTTAGTTTGATGGAATCAGGGTTCATGGTAACCTCGTTTTTATTTTCATTTTGCATACTGACTTGTAACCACATACCATTTATTATTGAATACTTTTCTTTCTCATAAAAGCAAAAACAATTGCCCTTTAGGATTTGTAAGGTTTATATTTTTCTTTCATCTTTCATTCTTCTTTTTCCTTTACTGCCTTATTTGTTTTATATTGATAAAAGTGAGTCTCAGGGATGGATTATAACACAGGCTTAGGGTCCCAGTTCTATTTCCAGAATTTCAGGACCCACTGGTTGAAACCCTCCCTCCATATAAAATAAAAAAAAATTAAAAGTTATAAAAGTTCAATTTTAGAGGCTTGTCAAATAGAATAAAATTAAAACAAACTAGGTTTTATTTTAGAGAAAACTGTAGCTAAATTTAGCCAAATATAGTGTATATTTATCAGTTAGTTTATCATAGCTGGCCAACAGCATAAAAATTGAACAGGGAGATATATTCTTTTTTGCTTGTTTTTTTTTCTTGCTGTTCTCCATTTTTGTTTTGGGTTTTTTTTTTTAAATTCCTTATTAATGGAGAGTGATTGGCTAAAACTATCAGAGATCACAATTTGCATGATTGTACATGGTTAATGGAAAAACAATTTCAGTTATTTATATAGGTCTTTCTAAAACAAAGAAGGAAAATAGCATCAATAAAAAAGCAGAATACTAAAAATTAATAAAGAGACAAATTTTAAAATAAATTATAACATTTTTGAAATCACAACACCTTCGGATTGTAACTATGAACCTGCATTCATGTTCTCTTTACTTATGGGTAAAGACTCTTGAATGCATTTGTCAACCAAGAGTGACACAATTTCTACCATATTGAATCTTGTCTGTCTTGGGTCAAATTTCAGAGTATCCAAAGTGAAGAGGAATACTATTTTCTCTTTTTACATCAACATCCACAGGAAAAGTCTTATCCACACAAATTATATAATCTACAAATAACAACTGCCAAAGGCAATAGAAACTGAGAAATGGTTTTATAGAACTGATTTTATCGAGGCTTGGGGCAGATGGGATGGAACTCTAAAAGGGTACCTGATGAATGGTGTGCTGTTGAAATGTTTTATGCATTAAACCCTGTCATAAACAATACTATAAATTTCGGTGCCTAAAATTTAAAAAAAATTAAGATTCTATTTATTAAATAATTATATTTATCATTTTGTGCGGAGAGTGGTCTCAGCATGGTGGTGGCTGGTCTTGGAGGTCTTCGGCTGCCGGACCCCTGGTCAGGGCTGGGAGGAAAGCTTAACCCGCTCCCCTCCAAGGGGCCCTGGCAAGGAACAGCCAGGCGCGGGGACAGGAGGCTGCACTGTTCTCGTACGGAAGCTAGATTTTATAGTCTCTGAGTCTTGGCTGTTGATGGGATTACACTCTCCGCACACATGAAGGTACTGGCAGAGGGACAAATCCACGCGGGTTCTGGGGCCGAGATCTCCAAGCCTACTCGGATTGGAGTCGAGCATCCTCCACCCAGATCCTCCAAATTCCAGTAGGCGGGGGTCACACCCACCACCTGGCCCCCTGGCGCCGTGTAATCCCATCAACGGCCAAGACTCAGAGACTATAAAATCCAGCTCCCGGAACCGCGTGGCCGCATTTGCGGCTGCGTGACATCTTATCAGGACATCTTTTTATGACATCTTATTATCTCATTCCTACTTTGGACAAACTTGCAGGCTATTGAATGTAGCCTGCCCACAGGGCAGAGTCTGGCAAACTCCCCGTGACGTACCAAATATGCCAAATACCAGTAACAATGATGGGTCTCATTCTCCTAAAGAGCCTTGAATATAATCTCAGGGCTAGGATGAAAGAGACGTTACTGGGGCCTGCTCAAGGCAATCGATGAATAACAGGATGATGAATGAATGAATGAATGAATGAATTTATTATTGTATTTCAAGCATCTGAAGCATTTTGTGAAGTAGTTGGCAAAAAGATCTGTGTTGGGAGAATAAACATTTTCAGCAATGGGAAAAAAAGCAAAAGTCCAAATATTATGCAGAGAAAATGAGGGCATATTAATCCATGGGGACAGTAGAAGTGCTAGAATATATGCATAATATGAGAGTGTCCCAGAATGTGCTATTTGCCATTATTGTGACTAGTGCAGATGGGCTGAAGCGATAGCACAGTGGGTAGGACATTTGCCTTGCATGTGGCCTACCCAGGTGTGATTCCTCTGTCCCTCTAGGCGAGCCTGGTAAGCTACTGAGAGCATTCCCCCCAGCATGGCAGAACTTGACACACTCCCCATGACATATTCAATAGGCCAAAAACAGTAACAACAAGTCTCACAATAGAGACATTAATGGTGCCTCCTCGCTTAAGTTGATGAACAACTGGAGGACAGTGCTACAGTGCTGCAGTGCAGATATAACCTTATAACACTAAAGATCTGAAAACACTACTGCAGAGATGCACAGTGAACTGTTCAGCCTTCATAGCTTGGCCTACAATCAATGTGATTGCGAATGATTACCCACCCTGTTCCCTTCCCCAAACACCAAAGGGGAAAACTGATAGAGTTAAAACAAAATGAGTTTAAGGGAAGTGCTGCAAGCAATAGGTTAGCATTTGAATGGTAAAGAGATGATGATTTCTGAGAATATGTTATAGGTATTTTATATGATGGACCTTTGTTATCCAGAGTCCATCTTCTGCTTCCTAGTGGAAAAGTTTTCAGGAATTTAAGTATTAAAGAAAGAGATCAGAGATAAACATCATTTCACATTATCTCAGAGGATTTATTTCTGTTTTGAAAAAAAAAAACATAAATAAAATCCACTACTTACTAGTTTAATATCTGTGGAGTTATTTCTTTTAAATTAAATAAAAACTTTTATTGTAGTTAAGGTAACATGGTTCCAGAAGTGTTAATGCTAATTGTTGTGATAGAGAAAGTTACTGACCCTTAACCATTACCAAAGTACTGAAGACATTTTACCACTGTCCTTAAAACACTTGAAATTTGATTCTTTCTTCTCCTGCACCACATCTCCTCAGTGTTTGGTAATTTTAGTTTTGTAATAAATAGTCAAGGGTTTGTCATCATTAGCATTTTTTAATGATACCTGAAACTAATGCCAGTCTCTGCTATTGTAATATATACATCTATAACTCAATGAGTAACTAGAAATACATGTGTTGTCTGTATTTGGGGGTCATGTCTATAGATATGGTGCTATTATTACTTTGACTAAAGGCTTCTGATATTTCCCAACTATTCACAGTCAACTAGACAAACTATTAATATTAAACAGTTAATTTCTGCTTTTTATTTTGCATAGTGTGTCTTTATAGGATATTTATGATCTCATTTTCTGGAATTGTTGGTTCTAAAGGAACTCACTACAGTTTCAATAAGGAATCAAAACTAGTTAAGACTAGAAAGAGTAATTTGGTTTAAGATCTTACCTTGGGGCTGGAGCGACAGCACAGTGGTAGGGCATTTGCCTTGCACGCGGCCAACATGGCCGACCTGAGTTTGATTCCTCCGCCCCTCTCGGAGAGCCCGGCAAGCTACTGAGAGTATCTCGCCCGCACGGCAGAGCCTGGCAAGCTCCCCGTGTCATATTCGATATGCCAAACACAGTAACAACAAAGTCTCCAATGGAGACATTACTGGGCCCGCTCGAGCAAATCTATATTTTATGGCAAATGTATTTCTCCAAGAAAACTAAAAATATAGTCAAGACTTAAAGATAAGTTCTTTCCCTGGAGGTGCTCAGGGGAACATATGGGATGCTGGGAATCGAACCCAGGTTGCCCTAGTACAAGGCAAATGCCCTACCTTCTGTGCTATTGCTCCAGCCCCAAGATAAGGTCTTAAACCAAATTACTTTTTCTAGGCTTAACCAGTTTTGATTCCTTATTAAAACTGTAATGAGTTCCTTTAGAACCAACAGTTCCAAAAAATGAGATCATAAATATCCTATAAAGCTAGCGTGTCTTCCAAAATTTCTCTTTCACAACAGATATCTATCCACATTCATTCTTCTCCTTAATCATTTTCAGGTCCATCTGCCTATGATCAGAATCAACACTTCTCTTCTTGAGTGAATACAAACACAGTTACTGCAGGAAAATATTAAATACATTTCTAATTTTCTCTGTGTTGTACCTATATAAATAAGTCTGTAATATTTTAAAATTAAGCAAGTTTACACATCATAACAGAGATATATTATATAGTATATGTTTATGATTTATATTCCCGTGCATATTGAATATATATACTATATTATTAATGAATATATGAATGTACATCTCTCTATTATATATGTAATGAACCATACTACTTTGATAAAAATTTGAAACAAAGTAAAATGCATTTTGTATGATAACTAGAGTTAAAACAAAGTCATCAAAGAAGGCTTATTAATTATACCCTCTGTAGCAAAATGTATAAAATTTTGGATAAAATATTCAACTGGTAATTGCATGATTGATATCATTTTTCAACTTATATCGGATACCATTGTAATTTTTAAATAATATATATTTCAATAGTTAATCTGTTAAAATATAAATAATGGAAAACTTTTCTTTAAGAGAAGATCTCTGCTAATAAAAACAAAGCCAAAATGCCAAACAGGCAGCAGAGTTGAAAGCACTGCCGGTTATGCTCTTGCTCTGGAAGCAGAACGAGGTGGCCAGAAGTTCTGTCCTTGCAAGGCGGCCGTGACAACAAAACACAGCGCAAATTTCAAACTTGAAAATGACTGGGGTCTGACTTGTGGATGAAAATCAGAGGACAAATCTAAAGGTCCTCATTGACTCTCCACCTTTATAAAAGGCCTTCTTGAAGGTAATCCTGACCTTTGCCCAGAACTAAAGCTTTTGTGAAACTATAATCTAGAGAGGCTGTGGGAAGAGAAAAATCACAAACCTTGACCAAAGAGTGAGCCAAGCCACCTGCTGTTTGGAAGAATACTGCTCCTACATCTCCAAAATAAGCACACAGCATTGCCCCAAACCGATATAAAAGAACTTTTTTTTCTTTCTTTTGGACAAGAGTCCAAAGAGAAGAGCTAACAGGAATGAGGAGTAAAAGAAATGTTTTGCAAAGTTTTATGGGACAAGGTGGTAGAGAGAGACAGTGTTATGGAAAAATGATCAAAATATAGATTCACACAAAAAAATTCACTGGTGGGTGGTGTAGAAAGATTTCAATTGTCAACTATGAAAATCATTAAGTGTAGAATATATATACTTTCATATGAATTTCAAAAAAAAGATGAATGTGAAATATAATTTAAAGTATTTAAGCTTCTTTAAATAAATTGATGGGTAACAGAATTATTATAGCAAGAAAAGATTGAAATAAAGCCTCAAAATATTAACAATTCAGTTCTTAGATACATTACAAGTTCCAAGCATGTAAAATAAATTTAAATTTATATGCATTAAAATTGAAGTAGATTAAACAGATTAAAGAATTATTAAAACCAGTTCAAATAAAATATAATACCTATTTATGTGTATATACAGATGAAGGCATTATTTATATATCTAATAGCATATTTTAATCAAAATTAAAGGGCCATAAGAGAAGGAACACATGGAGGGTGCGGGATCCCGGAGGAAAAAAAAAAAGAAAAAACAGGTTCCAAAAAGAGCCGCGATGACCGGCAAGTTCCAGATGGAGTAGGCGCCGCATCCCGCCTCCGCCAGATGGAACCCCGGTGACCAGAAGCCTCTAAAAACACAGCTCGAGTATGCGGGAACGAGGACTTTTTCTCAAATCTGCCGGACTACACCTCCCAGGTAACCTCTGATTCCGGAAGTCACGCCCACAGCCCGCCCCCCAGCGCCATCTTTGAAGCGCTCAGCATAAGAGAAGGAACACATGGAGGGTGCGGGATCCCGGAGGAAAAAAAAAAAGAAAAAACAGGTTCCAAAAAGAGCCGAGATGACCGGCAAGTTCCAGATGGAGTAGGTGCCGCATCCCGCCTCCGCCAGATGGAACCCCAGTGACCAGAAGCCTCTAAAAACACAGCTCGAGTATGCGGGAACGAGGACTTTTTCTCAAAACCGCGCGGCCGCTTATGCGGCCACGCGATATCTCTCTATATACAAAGTGATCAATGAGAAGTAAACCACCCAATCTTTCTCCCTGAAAATCAGAGTTAAGTTTGGAGCACGGCCACAGCCCCAGAAACACAAGGACTTAATGCAGAACCCAGCAGCTTAGAGCAGAAAAGTGAACGGACGATGAGTTAACCCAGGCCATCGTCTCTGCCCAGAGGGGAAAGGGTGTTGCCCCATTCGCCCTCTCATCTCTGGAAAGAAGGATGGCGGCCGCATGGGAGCCTTGTGGACAGCAGGTATGAGCCGGGGGTGTGGGGGCGACTAAAACCTCATGGGAAGGGGGGCGTTCCGGTCTGTCCTTCACGCCCTACCGAGGTCACCAGTTGCCCCCCACGAGCGGCTCTCCAGCACGGCCACAGCCCCAGAAGCACAAGGACTTAATGCAGAACCCAGCAGCTTGGAGCAGAAAAGTGAACGGACTATGCGTTGATCCAGGCCATCAAGTCTGCCGGAGGGGAAAGGGTGTTGCCCCATTCGCCCTCTCCTCTCTGGAAAGAAAGATGGCGGCCACATGGGAGCCTTGTGGACAACAGGTATGAGCCGGGAGTGTGGGGGCGACTAAAACCTCATGGGAAGGGGGGCGTTCCGGTCCGCCCTTCACGCCCTACCGAGGCCACCAGTTGCTCCCACGAGCGTCTCACCAGCACGGCCACAGCCCCAGTAGCACAATGACCTAATGCAGAACCCAGCAGCTTGGAGCAGAAAAGTGAAAGGACTATGCGTTAATCCAGGCAATCATTTCTGCCCAGAGGGGAAAGGGTGTTGCTCCCTTCCGCCCTCCTCCCTCTGGAAAGAAAGATGGCGGCCACATGGGAGCCTTGTGGACAGCAGGTATGAGCCGGGGGAGTGGGGGTGACTAAAACCTCATGGGTCGGGGGGCGTTCCGGTCCGTCCTTCACGCCCTACCGAGGTCACCAGTCACCCCCCGCGAGCGGCTCTCCAGCACGGCCATGGCCCCAGAAGCACAAGGACTTAATGCAGAACCCAGCAGCTTGGAGCAGAAAAGTGAACGGACTATGCATTGATCCAGGCCATCAAGTCTGCCGGAGGGGAAAGGGTGTTGCCCCATTCGCCCTCTCCTCTCTGGAAAGAAAGATGGCGGCCACATGGGAGCCTTGTGGACAGCAGGTATGAGCCGGGAGTGTGGGGGTGACTAAAACCTCATGGGAAGGGGGGCGTTTCGCTCCGCCCTTCACGCCCTACCGAGGCCACCGGTTGCCCCCCGCGAGCGGCTCTCCAGCACGGCCACGACTCCAGAACACAGAAACCAATTTCTTAACTATCTGACTTTCAGTAGAAATACTTCCAGGGTCAATAGGTAAAAGAGCAGAAATCCAAAACCAACATTTAATTCTTGAACCCAGCTGCAGAAAGCAAATCACTTCACAATGCTTTTTCAGCATGTCTGATTTGGGGGGGGGGGGGTAAACTCTAAATAATAATGGTGAATCTTATTGAAATAATGAATCTAATCAAAGCAGATAGAGTGTTAACTAGAATTCATCTGCCTCACAGGGACGGGGAGGGGTGGGGGGTGGGGTTTTATTGGGGTTCTTCAGGGTAAAAAATAAGTATTGGTAAAGGGAAATGTGTTTGATATTTGCATGACTGAGACATAAACCTGAAAGCTTTGTAACCTTTCCCACAGTGATTCAATAAATAAATAAATAAATAAAAAAAACAAAATTAAAGGGCCATCACAAACATTAAACTTAATAAGTACCGTAAGAAAAATGTGTCCAGCATTCCAAATTGAGTTAATTATATTAAAACTAATTTTAAAATAAAGTACATAAAAAGTCCCAGGACAGACATATTCATGGGAAAAAATACTAACTATAGGCTTTCACAAAAAAAAACTACAAAAATTTAGAAAAATGAGTGAGACATAAGCAAGATCTTAAGTCATATATTGACAGACTGTAGCAATGTCCTCTCATTGTTCATCAATTTGCTTGAGTGGACACCAGTAACATCTACATTGTGAGACTTACTGCTACTGTTTTTGGCATATCAAATAAGCCATGGAGAATTTGCCAGGCTCTGCTCTGTGGGATGGATACTCTCGGTAGCTTGCCCGGCTCTCCAAGAGGGACAGAGGAATCAACCCAGGTCAGTCACATTCAACGCAAACGTCCTACCTGCTGTGCTATTGCTCCAGCCCATTGACAGACTATGTAGATTAATTATGCCAATGGATTTAAAAGGAAAGATAATTTTACAAAATCGAGCTAAATGTTAAACACTAGAAAAGGTAAAATTAAAATTTTGATAACTAAGCGCACAGCGGATAGGGTGTTTGCCTTGTGCGCAGCTAGTTCAGCTGAGCCGGGTTTGATTCCTCCGCCTCTCTCAGAGAGCCCAGCAAGCTACTGAGAGTATCTTGCCTGCACGGGAAAGCATGGCAAGCTACCCGTGACGTATTCAATATGCCAAACACAGTAACAAAAAGTCTCATGATGGAGATGTTACTGGGCCTACTCGAGCAAATCAATGAACAATGGGAGGACAGGAGGACAGTGCTACTAGAGACAGAAGAAATGACTTCCTTAATGAATACAGATTATAATCATTGGGTTTTATTCTGCAAGATTAAAAAATGTAAGCAGATCAAATATGTAAACTTTTTATAATTTATAATCTGATACTAACCATCTATAGACCTGCAACAAAATAATTAAAAATTGTGGCATCCAAATCCATAGAATCTGATAGCGTTCTCAAATATTTGAACAATATTATGTTTCAAAGAAATCAACATTAGGTTACAGAAACTAAATATGAATATATTTATATATAAGAATTATATTTATGTATACACAAAATGGTTGAAAAATAATTTAAAAAAATTATTGACCCTGTTGCATCTTTTGAAACATACGTAGACAAAAACAGAACTGGGGAAATAAATATTTCAGTGTACTGAAGGGCAAGCTCTGCATCAAAAGGCCAATGTTGGGTCCTCAACACAGAACAGTCCCATGTCCTTTGTTAGAAGCAACACTGGAGCACCAATCCAAGAGTAACCCTATGTGAACATGACCCTTAAAATCAAATACACACACACACACATACACACACACACACACACACAAACGCACACATTTAGACAAAGAGACCAAAGAAAGTTGAGAGAATATGTATCTTTATCTATATGTCAATGAAATAATTTTCATATAAAATATGATTTGAGAAAGTATTAGAAGTTATCAAAGAAGTGGAAATAATTATATATTTAACACAATATTTAAAAAGCAAGATTTTTGTTGCTATTACTTTTGATAGCCACAACCAGTGGGGCTTGGACCTCTGCAATGTCAGCATCAAACTCAGGGCCTTGAAAGTGTAAGTTATATACCTATCAATTAGGTCATATAATAAATTTTTGTGTACTTTAACATCAAAATATATAATAAAATAAAAAATATACAAATTCATAACTAAAATTGACATTTTAATATCCTTGATAACTGTCAACTTTATGCACATATTTTAAAAGCAATTTATAACACAAATGTAATAAATACATATAAAATTGACCAATAAACAAACTGGAAAGAAACCAAATTTACTTATTGAAATATATATAAACATCATTATTACAAAAAAACTGCTTTCAATCCAATAGAAATAAAATAAGATCACAAGTTAATTGGTATTCCTCACATACAGATATGGAATCTCATTAATTTCTCTTAAAAATGGCCTGGTCTTCAATAATTTAGATGACCTATACAATGTTATTCAATGATGTTATACAGTTATTAACCTAGTGTTTAAGAACACTACCAGGGGCAAAAGAGATATCAGAGGGGTTAAGGTATATGGCTTGCATGCAGTTGGCCATTGTTTGATCCCTAGCATCGTATAGTACCTTGAGCATCACCAGGTGCAACGCTGGAGGTCCCTGAGTAGCAGTGCAGGTGGGTATCCTCATAATCTGCATGCTATAGTGCCTGAGCAGCACCATATCCTTTTACTCACACATTGAAATGCTCTGATAGGTCACAGTTGACCAGCTGCTTGATGTGCCATATAGAATTCTATATACTTCAATACCATGTCCTGAAGAAGCTAAAGGCACATACATAGGATCTAAAGGCACAACATATAGGAGCTCTAATCACAGTTCCAACTTTGTGTGACTCTTTCTATAAAATACCAAAATGTGTGTGAAACAGTGCTTGGACTTCTGATCTATTCACAAAGCAAATATTGTCTATTGTATCACTTGGAGTAGAGGAGCTATAGTGTAGAGTGTCCTCAAATTATAATGCAAAAGTGATTTATAAAATTTTAACTAGAAAAAATGTTCTTTATTTAAATATGTGACCTCTTCTCTCTTTTTTTTAATTTGGTTGGGGAGAACTGTTTACTTATGCATGATAGATAAGTGGAACAATCAAATTTTAAAAATAGTAAATGATACAAAATTTAATGCATTTAAGATGCCATATTGTGAAATTGAATAATGTGGTTTGTCACATCATTAGAACATTGAAGAAAAAACATATTTTGTTACCCAAATATATGCGGACAAAAGAAACAAAGGAAAAAACGAAGTCCATCACTAATAAGTGTTTAATAATAACAAATATTATTTTTAGCTATTCAAGATATTTCAGTTGAGGCCTCAGGGATTCCTTAGAGTGGTTCCTTAAGTTTCATGAAATTAAAGATAAATGAATACATAAGTGAAGTTCAGATTATTTTGCTAAAGGGCATGAATTTGTTAAATGTTCTAATCATCCTAAGATAAACAGATGGCTTCTATTCAAGCAGAGCAAAGCAGTAATTATATACATCTGTATAATACCAATAAAATCTAAAATATCCAGAAGCTATTGGCTGCCATTTCAGACAACAGTTTATGAGCATAACATTTATATAATCATTCAGTCATTAGTAATGCAACCTATAATAGTAACAAAATGTTTTATCATGAAAAACACGAGAAATGTGGCTTAGATTAATTCCTTCTTTAAAAACATTTGATTGATAATTTGTCAATTAAACATCAAACTTTCAAGTATCTCTGCCTTTCATCTTTGTATTTTAATAGATATTTGCTTTTTTTTATAAGATAATCCCATGTTTATTATGCTATTTGAAGAAAGTGTTGTATTCCTATCTTCATGGTTTAGATAGATATTAAACGTTCAAAATCTTGCTAAAAATATTGAACACTAACAAATACTATTTTTTAATTTAAACATTTCTTCTGATTTTCATACACAGGCAAATATGCCTTCACTTAAGTAGGGTGTTGGAGTTCCACGTGAAGGAACAGCAGCTCAGCCATCTGGAGAGCACTAAAGATTTTTATTGTCCAATTGGTTTTTCTAGTTCTGTATGGCAGCCTGTAGACACCCACATGTTCTGTCTAGAAGTGCAAATGATTGCTTTTATTTCTGGAAGTTCATGTAAAAATCTGCATTCCAGATAGCCAGACCAAAATGCTTTTGGCAACCAACAAAATTTATTAGCCCAATTAGAATGGCACACATAAAACTGAGATTATGCCCTAGAAAAACAGTTCTCATTATTAATCTTAATGAAGCCGATATGCTTTCTATATACAAAATGGTTAAGATTTACTCTAATTATAGGATCAAATCAAAGCATATTTCTGAATGTTCATAATGGGAATAATTGCATAATAAAATATTTCTAATTTAGTAATCTTATGGAAGATATGTGGCAAAAATTATTAAGAGTAATGCTAGAAATTTAACATTCAATTCAGTTGTCTTCAGAATTCTCTTCTCATTTTAATTAAATCTTCATTGACTGTCGTGAGTTAATTTGCATATACCCAAATAAATATTCATTGTCTAAAGAGGAAAACTAGATATTTTCCACTTTGTTAAATAAAGATAATTAAAAATAAGCTTATTCCTGAGAAAAGTTTCACCTAGCAATGCCAATGTAATTCAACAAGTGTACTACTATATATTTCATATAGTTTTAAAATTACAAGTAGAAGATACAGGTAAGAAACAGATACTTCATTTCTTCTCAACATTTTAAACTTCTTTCACAGTCTTCAACATAAGTATCAGAAAAAAAAAGACAAGTTCCAAAAAGTGGATTATAATGCCAGAATCAAAAAAAAGTCAAATAAAGTAATTAAAAGTGAAGTAATTATTACACTTAATAAAGTAATCAGTATCTGTTGAATGGATAGACTTCAGCTTCAAGGCTAAGATGGTACTGTACACAAATCTCAAATGATACATCAATACCAGCCTGTTTGCCTCCATATCATCAGGAGGAGCACTAGAATCTCGAGGCAGTGGATGGGAGCAAACCTCACAGAAAAAAAGAACAAAAACAATGAAAAATCTTGTCAGTAGATGGTGGTGGGGAATCCGGTCAGTCACAAGGGGAAAAAGAAACCCTCATTTTACACAATGCAAAAAAGTCAATTGATATTGTATGGCTGAAATTCAAATATGAAAGTTTTGTAACTGTAGCTCACAGTGATTCAGCTAAAAAAAAAAGTCAATTGAAATCAGTTTTAAACCTATATATTAGGCCTGAATCTATAAATTATCCTGAAAAAAACATAGGCAGAATTCTTCATGATAATGAATCAAAGGCCTGTCAGTGATTTAGTGCCAATAGCCAACCATAATAAAATGATGATAAATAAATGGTACCATGTCAAATTAAGAAGCATTTGCCACACACACGTGCGCACACACACACACACACACACACACACACACACACACACACACACACCAATAGCCAGAAACAATAGACATCCAATACACTGGGAGATATTTTCCCAATAGTAATCTGACTGTGTGCTAATATCTAAGACATATGAAGTACTTCTAAAACTTAGCAAGTTAAAAGCAACTGAGCACATCATAAAATGAGAAGAGATAAACAGAAACTTCCTTGAAGAAGAAATACATAAAACTAAAAAGCATATGAAAAATATCTTCATTACTTATTAGGGAAACAAAAATTCAAATATTATTGAAATATTACTTCTTTATACAAATGAGATTAGCATGCATAAAAACAAAATCAAACAAACAAACAAAACCCAAAAAGAAAAACAACTGAGGTTGGTGTGGATCTGGGGAAAAAGCATTCTAGTGGAAAGTGTAAATATTGTATACGTCAAGCCCTATCCTTAAAGTATCCTAAATCTAAGTGACTAAGATAATTGTTTTAAATGCCTTTACTCAGTGTAATCATAATTGGAAATATACACATACTAAAGCAGTATTTCCCAAAGTTTTTAATATGATTAAATAAAAGACAGGTAAATTATTATAAGATCAAAGGAAGCACAGAAAACCTGAAGATAAATGCAAAGCAATACTCTGGATTGAATCTTGAAGCAGAAGGTGGACACAAAGAAAAAAAGAATAAAATCTAAGTAATGCATGTTTTAGCTATGTATCTATATTTTCATTACTTTGACAAATATTCAATATCAGTGTAAAATGTTAAAAATCGATAGGATAAATATTATATAAAACTCTTACACTATCTTTGCAATAACACTGTAAGTGTAAGTTAACTGAACACTTAAAAGTTTATTTATAAATTAACATCGATTAAAAAATGACAACAGAAACTGAGAAATAGTATGACTAAGTATAGAATGGCAGCAGGAGTAAAACAAGACAAACATTCAACTGGAAAAAGAAAACTAAAAAATGCATAGAGTGCAAATTATCACTCTATAAAACAAATTACAACACACACAATGCATTAGTAATCACGTAATTACAAATCCAACATACTAGACATATATTTCCCACTTATGAAGAAAACATCATTTATGAAGTGTTGGTAAGAACGGTCACGGCCCTCCCATTATTCATCGATTTGCTAGAGCAGGCCCAGTAATGTCTCCATTGTGAGACTCATTGTTACTCTGTTTGGCATATTGAATACGTCACGGGTAGCTTGCCAAGCTTTGCCGAGCTGGTGAGATACTCTCAGTAGCTTGCTGGGCCCTCCAAGAGGGGCGAAGGAATCAAACCTGGCTCGGCCGGGCAGGTTGCCCACAAGGCAAACACCATACCTTTGTGCTATCGCTCCAAGATAAAGCAGTAATCACATTCATTTGTGGTTAGAGTACCTGATGCAAATACACATTGCAGAATTGTTGGAAAATGCAGCGAATTCAAAGATTCCTCTCTAATTTGTCCATTATTCCGTTTCAAAAGTGGACACTAGAGAAACTGAAATTGCACAGAAGATGTTGCACCATGTATGAGAACTCATGGTATTTGTAATTGAAAAAAGTGCAGAAACTTGACCTGCACATCTATTGACAGTAAACACTGAGTACATTACACTCTCATATTCTAATAAGATAAGCATTCATATAATGAAATTCCCTACTGAAGTTAGGGTGCCTACATTTGTAAGACACATATTATCATTTACAAATCGTAATGAGATTATTCTTTTGAAATGCTGCATAAGACAAGGATTGACTAGATTTCTGCAAAGTTTAAAACAGAAACAGCATCACAATATCTTTATAAATGCATATATAAATAGGAACATTATAGAAGAATAACAAAATTCAGAATAGAATAAATTTCTGTGCAGTGGATAAAGGATATAGATTTAGAAGAGAACATCAACAATATGGACAACATTAGCTACTTAAGCTCAACAATGAATGTGTAGTTGTATATTGCTTTAAGCTGTATAAATTCTACATATTTAATGCTGTATAAGTTCTGCATGTATTTAGTCACAGATCACAGATCATCCTGTTATTCGTCAATTGCCTCGAGCAGGCCCCAGTAACGTCTCCTTCATCCTAGCCCTGAGATTATATTCAAGGCTCTTTAGGAGAATGAGACCCATCATTGTTACTGGTATTTGGCATATTGGGTACGCCACGGGGAGTTTGCCAGACTCTGCCATGTGGGCAGGCTACATTCGGTAGCCTGCCAGTTTGTCAAAGTAGGAATGAGATGTCATAATAAGACATATTATGATGGGATTACACGGTGCCAGGGGGCCAGTTGGTGGGTGTGACCCCCGCCTACTGGAATTTGGAGGATCTGGGTGGAGGATGCTCGACTCCAATCCGAGTAGGCTTGGAGATCTCGGCCCCGGAACCCACGTGGCTTTGTCCCTCTGCTGGTACCTTCAGGTGTGCCGGAGGTCTCCCGGAGGAGAACAGTGCCGAAGACCTCCAGGACCAGCCACCACCATGCTGAGACCACTCTCCGCACACCTATAAAAACCAGCTCCCGGAGGAGAACAGCCCTGACCAGGGCCCTGGCAGCCGAAGACCTCCATGTACTTAGTATTTTATAGTAATGTATTTTAATGATACATGGTAAAGCTTTTGTCTTCTACCTACTAAAACAGTTCTTTTTGCATTTTTCATGTAGCTGAATTTTTCATGTACCATTTTTCAGATCTTATTGTATAAATGTACCACAATTTCTTTATTCAATAACTAATAAATGTGTATATAAGGGTTTTTGTTTCATTTTTATCTAATTTAAATAATTCTGAAGTTGATAATGGAATGAGTACAATAAATTTTATTTACTTTTAATATATTTGTGGTGATACTCAAAAGTGGTACTCTGTCATATATATTGTGGCTCTAACTTTAGTTTCATATGAAAGCTCCATAATATTTCCCAAAATGGCTGAATCAAACAATACTCATACCATTTGCTCATCCGAGTTCCTTTTCTCCACACCTTTACCAATAATTGTTTTTTTTAAATTTTTTTAATTTTTTTTTCAATTGCTATTTTTGCTGTTAGCTGCCTTCACATGTGTGATGTGGTACCTTATTGTGGCCTTAACTTAAACACCCCTCATTATTAGTTTTTACTCATACAACTATTGGATATGTGTATGACCTTTTGAGGGAAATCAACTCTTCTGCCTCTTTTCATAGATCTATATTGTTGTTATTGTTATTTTTTTTACATACCTTGGGTATTACCAGAGAGGAGCATTGCAATTATCTTTTCTGTGAATTCAGTGATTTTATGTTGTGTTAATATATTAATTTGCTGTACAAAAGCAATCTGATGCAATTACAATGATTTATTTTATTTCCTTTGCTGTTGCAGTTAAGCACCAAAAACATATCTAAGAATAATGTCATAAAGTGTTTCACTCTTTATCTTCTATTGCATATCTAGTTTTCCATCCCAGTCTTTAATCCATTTAAGCAAAGTTTTGTAGAGAGGTTTCAAGAACGGTTCACTTCCATTCTAGCTGCTCCTGCCTTAATACAATTTTGTTCTTCAAACACTTACCTGACCTCTATAATTTGGTATTTTTGTGCTACGGAACTATAGCAATAGTTTTAACTCACTAGTCTATTGCATTTATTCATCAGTATATTCATTTTATTTATTTTAAAAATACAAAGCCTTTTCATGTTTTTGAGCTGTTATTGCTTTGATCTTGCTATAAAAACATTAAGTACTGTCAATGCATATTCATATGGATCACTGTCATTGTTCTATATTTTATTTTTAAGACAGTAGAACAAGCACATTAGTAACAAATAATGATCTTAATAGCAAATGACAGTACTATGCTGAGTGATGTACTCCTTGGAAATGGGCAGAGATTGTCCTTTCAAGTCGACACTTAGTATGGCATTCATATGTTGACAGCTTTATTATGATTCAGAATTTGACCCTCATTTGCAGGGTCAGAAAACTGATTGTATACTTACACACAGAATGAATATCTCTCACTTGTGAAATAGCTTAATCAAGCCCTTAGAATTGATCTATAAAACCCAAGGAAATTAATTACTCAAAATAAATAAAACTCTTCTAAAAGAGAAGAGTGTCTTTGAGTTAACATTAACAGTTTAATTACTCTCTATTGGAAGGGACCTTAGGAAAAATGTCATAATCAGAAGTTGTTCTGAGATTATTTCATAAGCACACACATAAATCAATTTTATTTGTTGGCACAAGGATTACATAATCTGATGCTTTTTAAAAATAATAATAATATTCTTATAACATGTAATGCATGTTATAAGAATATTATTATTATAGCACAGCGGGTAGGGCGTTTGCCTTACAAGCGGCCGACATGGCCGACCCGAGTTCGATTCCTCCGCCCCTCTCAGAGAGCCCGGCAAGCTACCGAGAGCATTCGATATGCCAGACACAGTAACAACAAAGTCTCCAATGGAGACGTTACTGGGCCCGCTCGAGCAAATCGACGATCAACGGGAGGGCCATCTTGAACATGTAATGCACCATAGTAAAAGTGCTAACAGGATACGAACATTTGAAAGTCATTCGTTAAAACTATTTCTCTCCTGGCCCTGGTTAGAATGGTACAGTTCAAGTTTGCTTTCTATGACTCTCCCATTTTACACACTTGATATTTTGATTGTCAGATTCTTTTTGTAAAGTAAGAGAATTCACTAATTCAAATCACAATTATGCTTTGAAATCTAGGACCCTGCTTGCCTTTGAGGTGACTTTGTCTAAATTCACTTTGATACATTTTGTTGATTTTCAGAAGTTGCTCTCACAGGACATCTGATATTCTTTGTTTCTATTTGCATCTGATGTCTGTCATCCAACATAATAGCTATCACTTCCAGTTTTGTGTTGTCTGCAATTTTAATCATACAAGTCATTGATAAAAATGTAAAACACAGCAGAGGCAAATGATTTTGTTGCATACCACTAGAATCTGTTTTCCCTCTTGTCAGAATTTCAGTAACTATAGCTTTTTCTAAACTTGATCAACCAGTGACAACTCCGCCCAAGGACGTGCCTCCCAACAAAATGACTTCTTATTCCCAAGGACATAGTGTGAGACCTTGTGAAATGATTTCTGCAATGCAAGTGAACTTCATCCAATTAAGTCTTTCAAACTAATATCTTAGTTAATCCATGTAAAGAAAATATAATCGATCGAAATATCTAGTCTTTATCATTTTAGAAAAGTAATTCATTAGCCTGTTTACATTTTTATATTACATTTTACTTCCTATTAATGCGTTTCACTGTAAATTTGCTTTTACCCATGAAAGCAAAAACTTTTACTAGACAACTTCTTTCTGATGTTCATTCTGATACCATATCTTGTGTATATTCATTCTATCCACATTTTCTGACTAAAATACTAATGTCAAAATTCACTCTGTTTTCAAAAAAATACATCTCTGAAACTGGTGTTACAGTAAACTTCAAACATTCCAAAATCCATGGGCTGAAGTGTGAATCTCCAATAAGATCTTATTTGGGATAGGGCTCTAAGGAGACTGACCATTTTAGAGGAGAACACAGGGTGGGACATGAATCAAATAGAAGGTAAAAGAAGATTAAAAAAGAATAGGCGTGTGTGTGTGTGTGTGTGTGTGTGTGTGTGTGTGTGTGTGTCTTGAATGGAAAGAGAGAAGTGGGGGGAGAGAGTGAACAACTTCTGAGAATAAGTCAAGGAGACATCTATCTGCAAATCAAGACCTGAAGATAAACACAGCCTAAACACAATCTGAAGATAAACACAATCTAATCTTGGACTACAAGTTTCCAGAAGTGTGAGAAAAGTAATTTTAGTTCTTGAATTTATGAAGTATGTGGTATATTGCATGCATGAGATCTACTACAATTGTCACTATTAAAATGGGAATTTGGGGCTGGAGAGTTAGTACAGGTCATAGGCTCTTCTTGCCTTGCACACAGCTGACCCTGATTTGATCACTACTGAACACCACTAGGAGTGATCTCTGAGCATAGAACTCAGAGAAAACCCTGAGCTTTTCTATGTGTATCCCCCCCCAAAGGGAAATCTCAATCAGACTATCTTGTATGAAAACTGCCACTGCAACAATGACACCTTCTTAACAAATTGTTGATATCCCAATAATTAGAATATTTGATTTTCCATAATGCATTTCATTGATTTATTCATGCACTCAAATAAGTAGTACATTCTATCTTCCATTTTTTGACAAAGACTTATTTTTGACAAAGACTAATTTTTACTGACTTTTTTTTTTGCTTTTTGGGTCATATTCGGTGATGCACAGGGGTTATTCCTGGCTCTGCACTCAGGAATTACCCCTGGCGGTGCTCAGGGGGCAGTATGAGGTACTGGGAATCGAACCCATGTCAGCCTCGTGCAAGGCAAATGCCCTATCCACCGTGCTATTGCTCCAGCCCCTAATTTGGACTGATATTAATGTGTACTTTGAATACACTGAAATATTTAAATCAATATCTGCTTATTCAGTAAAGCAGCAGTTGGCTTATTTATAAAAATTCTTCTTAATCAATTATTTTAAATCAGTTGCTATTTATAATAAAGATAATTTCAATTTCTGCTAAGTGTGATCTTCTTTACTTTGCCTAGACAGGACACAGTAAAGCATCATCATTTTGCACTATTTAAAATGCTTCTGTCCATATTAGATTAAAAATACATTAGCACTAATATCTGATGTTCAGGGTTTTCTTTATTTGGTTTAGCGGCTGCACTTGGCTGTGCTCAAGAATCTCTTAAGGGCAGCTCAGATAGAGAAGGAAGCACCAAATAAAGGGTTTCGGGAGGACCCTCCCAGGATGGGAGAAGCATGCTGAAAGTAGACTATAGACTATAGACCGAACATGATTGCCACTCAGTGCCTCTTTTGAAAACCACAACACTCAAAAGGAGAGAGAGAACAAAAGGGAATGCCCTATAGAGGCAGGATGGGATGGGAGGTATGGGGGGTGGGAGGGATACTGGGACCCGCGATGGTGGGAAATGGGCACCGGTGGAGGGATGGGTATTTGATCATTGTATAATTGAAACCCAAGCACAAAAATTCGTAAGTCTACAACTGTACCTCATGGTGTTTCACTAATAAAAACTTAAAAAAAGGAAAGAACCTCTTTAGTGTGTTTAAGGAAGCATGTGTGATGCCAGGGATCAAACCATGTTGGTTGGGTTCCATACAAGTACTTTGCCTGCTGTACTCTCGCCATTCTTGGTATTTTATTTATTTTTTTCTGGTATATCAAGTTACTTTTAAACTTTTAAAACAGTTAAATGTTGTGTTTAAACTATGAGTAAGTGGATTTTTATTTTTATAAAAAAGATCACTTTGGTGTTGAAATGAGCATATTGGATTTGAGTAAAAGGGCATATATGAACTGCAGTGGAACTTTCACATTAGTCAATGAATTAAATGAGTGCAAAAATATTTTGAAATATTAAAAATGGTTTCCTCTATAGTTCTAAAAGTCCTTTGACTGTCCCACATACATTTGTTTATCTTTCACTAATTATTATGTCTTTTTATTTTCTTTTTTAGTTACTATATTGCAGGGGATTACTTTGTTCTCTTTCTGTATTTTAATCCAATCAATTATTGTTTAATTTGTACTTGAAGGTTTTAACCATTTTGGATTAAATCTGAGATGTCAGTAGTATTTGCGTAGACTACATAGCACAGCAGGTAGGATGTTTTCTTTGCACGTGGCAGACCCGGTCGACCCTAATTTGATTCCTCTGCCCCTTTCAGAAAGCCGGGTAAACTACCGAGAGTATCTTGCACATACAGCAAAACCGGGCAAACTACCCGTGATGTATTCAATATGCCACACATAGTAACAACAGGTCTCACAATGTCACTGGGCCCTCTCGAGCAAATTGATGAGCAATGGGAGGAGAGTGATAGGGACAGTAATTGTAATTCCAAAAATCAAATTAGCAAAGAAGCTGAAAGCAGAAAGACATCAGCTGCGAATGGCCTAGATCCACTTCCAGTGATAATATGGCCCAGCACAAGGGCCCATTTCAGTATACCAAAGGTCACTTTACTGTTTTCAGCTGAATAACACCTAGAATTTTTGAATAATTTATGGTAGCAATAGTTAATAGCTCCCTGTGACGTATTCGATATGCCAAACACAGTAACAACAAGTCTCACGATGGAGATGTTACTGGGCCTGCTCGAGCAAATCGATGAACAACAGGAGGACCGTGACCGTGATATTAAATGTCAAAGTGAAAATAGTCATATGACAAATTAGAAATATTGAACAAAAAAGGAACAATAAATTTATGTTATTTTTAATGTACTTCTTATATGAATTATATAAAAACGTATAAGTCACACGCAAGGCACATTATTATTTTAGTAGTTTGCAAATAAACTCGACTTCTTTGCAAGACGCCATTTTTTATTATCATAAATAGCAGAATTAGTCTTAGCTTTTAAACACATTTATATATAAATATCATATATATGTATGTGACATTTATGTGACATGCATATATATATGTGTATATATATATATGACACATTGCAGCCATTCTCTTCATTTTGCCATAACTGAAGCTATTGTATATTTTGGTGTACTCCCCAACTCTGTTTAAGCCTGAAACCAATCCCTATAAAACTGTGAAACTTGGCAAGATGGTTTATACTTGATGATTAGAAGCTCAGATCTGACAGTATCATTCTGCTCAACATGACAGTGATCATGAGGCCCACACTTGGTTACACACGATACTCATATTGAACTTCAGAACTCTTGTGTGCAAGGCATTTAATACCATTTCTTTGGTGATCTTTCAGGGCCAGATTAATGTATTAATGGCAGGAAGAGCCAATATCCAAGGAAATGTAATATTTTCATTCAATGAACATAGTTTTTTCAAATTGGTATTCCCTACTCTATGTCATAAATTTCATTATTTAATTTCTCAATTCTTAAGTGCTACACTAAAGTGAAATAAGAGTTTAGAGAAAGCAAGAACTTATCTTACAAGCCTCAGCTAACTTTTATGAAAAATTTGTAAGAGGCAGTTTCCCTTTTCTCACAGAACCTAGCAGGTCTTAGATATGCAGATCTCAGGTGCTAGCCAGGCCTGATCTTTGGGTTGTAGATTCCCAGCTCTAGGCAGGCTAGTCTATGGTATTGCAAAGCTCAGATACTTGTCTTGGGGATGTAGATTCCAAGCTCTAGCAGACTGGTCTTTGGGATGCAAGCCCAAGTGCTTGTAGCTTGTGAAAGTGCTTGTGAAAGATTTCAGTTTGGTTTTGTATCTTCTTTCCCCAGGCCAAAATTACTGGCCTGCAGATGTAAAGAAACAATGTATGTTTTGCTGCCTCAAGGTTCTTTCTGTAACTCCTTTTGATGGCATCACTATATTGCAGAGGTACTATGATCTATAGAAATAAAAGAGAAGGAAAATGTTTAGCTTTGTGATTTTTCCCAAGAAATTTAAAACACGACTTTTCAGCTCTTAGAATATCTGATTATATATCCTGCTTTTGAGAACCAGAAACAAGGTTAGGGAAAGCACCTGACCTCTTAAGGGAGGAAGTACTTGCATTTTTGGGTGTACTAACTGAAGAAGTGGGGTGCAAGAAAGATAAAGCCAGAAACATCAAATAAAAAATCAAATAAAAATTATATTTGTACTTGTTCAACTTAAAACTATAAAACCTAGCTCCCAGAACTGCGCGGCCACATTTGCAGCCGCGCAACATCTTATTATGACATCTTATTATGTCATTCCTACTTTGGACAAACTGGCAGGCTACCGAATGTAACCTGCCCACATGGCAGAGTCTGGCAAACTCCCCGTGGTGTACCCAATATGCCAAATACCAGTAACAATGATGGGTCTCATTCTCCTAAAGAGCCTTGAATATAGCACTTTTTAAAAAATCTCAGGGCTAGGATTAAGGAGAGGTTACTGGGGCCTGCTTGAGGCAATCGACGAATAACAGGATGGTCGTGATTCGTGAAGTGCTACATATGCATTCTGTAACTTTAGAATAGCAATGCAATCTGTAGAGTTAAAAATAAAATTGGAGGGGGCTGGAGCTATAGCACAGCGGGTAGGGTGTTTACCTTGCACGTGGCGGATCCGGGTTCAATTCCCAGCATCCCATATGATCCCCTGAGCACCGCCAGGAATAATTCCTGAGTGCATGAGCCAGGAGTAACCCCTGTGCATCGCTGGGTGTGACCCAAAAAGCAAATAAATAAATAAATAAATAAATAAATAAATAAAGTAAAGTAAAGTAAAGTAAAGGCCCTCCCATTGATCATTGATTTGCTCGAGCGGGCCCAGTAACGTCTCCATTGGAGACTTTGTTGTTACTGTGTTTGGCATATCGAATACATCACAGGGAGCTTGCCAGGCTCTGCCGTGCGGGCGAGATACTCTCGGTAGCTTGCGGGGCTCTCTAAGAGGGGCGGAGGAATCGAACTCGGGTCGGCCATGTTGGCTGCGTGCAAGGCAAAGGCCCTACCGCTGTGCTATAAATAAATAATAAAATTGGATGTTAGACATCATGATACAGTGATTTTGAAACAAAAAAATAGTAACTATAATTGATTATAAAGGATATCAATTATCTTTCAAGTACTCTCAATGTAGAACATGTTATTTATTGAATGTGTTAAATTTAAATTATCTCACTTCAGGGGTATTGTCTAACGCACAAAGAATCTGTTCTGTTTAAGTTCTTAAAATGTAAAGAACACTGTATAACTTGAAAGAACATAAAATCTCTGTTCCTGTCCTAATACAGTATTCAGACAAAGTTTCTTTTGTTTTGTTGCCTGCTGAGGAATCTGGGCTGTATTGAAAAGAAGTTCAGAAAATCTCAGATGAGGATAATGTGTGTTGAAGATAACCGATGCTGGCTTCCATGGAAATGCTAATTTGATAGCAGTCACTGTCAATCACTCTCCTTGAGTTATTGTTCCAGCACTTCTAGATGCACTGTGTGTTGGCTAATAAAAGTCTTCACTAGACTAATTAGACTGTTTTCAAAGAAGGAAAAAGAATTCTCAACCTAAGCTAAGGTAAACAGGTTCTGTTCAAAACAAATAGTGATAGTTTAAAGTATGTCAAGTAATTCATAAAGAAAATCCTCTTTTTTATTTTATTTTATGAAAAGTGAAAAAAAGAGAAAAGCATAGGTTAAATAAATTTAGGCTTTTACACAATGTTTGACAAATTGATTCTGTCTAATCCTAAAGTGCACTATATAATTAACTTAAAGAATGGGAGTCTATCTCTTGAAGTCATATGTGTTTTGTCAGGGTGTGATGAGTACACTTTTTTAAAATTCTCTGGTGCTCTGAATTTATCTGCAGAGGTAGCCTAGGAAATGGACTATTACATACTCTAATTATTTGAGTGAATTGTTTAGTTGGGAAACACAAAGGGGGCAGCAGAAGAAATTTTCGAGATTCAATATGATTAAATAGCACATAGGTAAACCTCAAATTCTTAAAAGCAACAACAATTAGACTTGGGGGCTTAGTGGGTGGCTCACTATGCAGGCATGTGTGAGGCCCTAGGTTTTGTTCCCTCTACCCTCTGATTCCTGGTTCTGCTGGGTGTAGTCACCAAGTATGACCACACACATCCTACAAACTTCCAATATTTTCCTGATTCAATGAGCTCTGGATCATTATTTCTTAGACACTCCAAAAGAGGACCAATTCTACCTGTCTTCTGTATTAAATACACTGAAAGAAAATTTTATCTAAAATTTCTAAAGTAGCAATATCTATTATGAGATTGATTTTTTCCAATACCTTGAATTCACATGGTTTAATACATGATTTCTAAAATCATATGCCTTTAGGGAAGACTGAAATAAACATATCTGAAGTTAGACACCATTGTGATGATTACTCTTAGCTATAAAGTGCTTTCTTCTGTTATATTTGGCTGTGGCAGGATTAAGCAGATACATTAAATTTCCTCTGATCATTAATAAATAAATTCATCACTACAACTACCAGATACTCTATCCCCAGATTTACTTATTCTCAAATTTCACATGCTCTTTTGATTTTTATTTTATCAATTAAAATAATCATTTTATTAATAATCATGTTATTACTTTTTATTTTATTATGTTTATCTTATTTTATTAATATTTATATTATTTATAATATTTATGTATAATTTTATGTATTTATTATTTTATATGATTTTATTTTACTTTATTTATTTTATTTTATATAATTTTATTTATTTATCTTTAAATATTTATAAATATTTATTCATTTATTTATAAATTTATAAATAAAATTATTATGTTTTTATAAATTTATAAATGAAATTATTATTTATTTTATTTTATACAATTTTATATAATTTTATTTGTTTACAATTTATTTATAATATTATGTCAATTTACCTTGAGAGATAGTACAGCTGGTAAAGTCCTTGACTTGCAAGTGGCCAACCCAGATTCAATATCCGGCATTCCATATGGTCCCCCATGCACCACCAGGAGTAATTTCTGCATGCAAAGCCTGGAATAATCCCTGAGTTCACCGGGCACAACCCCAAAACTGTTTTTATAGTTATATAAGTGAATGGGGTGCAGGTTTGGACCTTGGTGAATGTATGTAACACACTGCCAAAGTCATCACTATTAAACTGAACCATCCTATCCAGTTCTTCCTACTCCTCTCTTCTTGAATAACCACCATTGCATTATATGTGCAATAAGAGTTAATTTTCATGTTCGTATGTATGTCTGTACTTTGAAAAGCATGTAGCAAACTTTATAATTATTCATTTTAAAGCATATTTCCTGGCATTTCACTAGATTTTTTTGTGCATGTTACAATGTTTATATTTGAAATTATTGCAGATATATATTTACATATTTCATTATCTAAACAATTTTAAACGGTACATGCTACTGTGTCCCCAAAGGTAATTTATAAAAAGTACAATACAAAATTAGGCCTAGGATATTTTAATTGTCACATTTCATTACTTTTTTAAAATTTCATGGTATTGTTAAGGTGGTTATAATTTATTTATTTCTATCACTGGTTTTATCACTTTGTCTTTCTGTTTCTTGTGTTTGTTATTTGCTTAGTTTTAGGAAGGATCTAGCTTTCCACAACTTGAAAATATTGGGGCTATAACTTTCTAAAATATGTTTTTATATTCTTTTTCATTTCTTTTGAGAGCTTAAATTGCACATTCGGTTAACTTCTTGATATTGCACCATGACTCACCAATTTCTCATTCACTTACATATTCAACTTTCTTTGTTTCTTTTTAAAAAATTCTCACAGCTATAAATTAAGTTTAATTATCGTTTCCTTTATAATGTCTAATGGGTTTTTAATTCCATATAGTATTTTTACCTAAGCCATGTAATTTTCATGTCTACAAGTTGTAGATCAGGAATATTTATGTAGTCTTTGCTTCTTGTTTTTTTGAACTTATAGAATTAAGGTAAAATACTCATTTTAAAATTTTAATCGCCTAATTCTAAAATAAACTAATAGCTTTTATTCAGTTTCAACATATTTAGTCCTTTTTATCTCATTATGCACCACAAATTTCTTCTTTTCCTTTTAATGCCTGATAACTTCTTGAAGAGTTCTAAAAGTTACAATGGTGGTTGATAGATATTTTTGCACTCATAAATATTCCTAAACATTCCCCTATGACCAATTTGATCATGAGGCTGCTTTAACCTTTCAGGAAACTCAACTTACCCTTAATGTTATCATCACTAGGTGGAACCCTTTTTTCTGTGCTCTCTAATAAAGTATAATATTTGAGCCTAACTCTAGGTAAATAAGTGTCTCTGCCACCAGACATAATTATCTGTACATTTCTAGCTTGCTTTTTCCCTTACCTTAGGGAATTGATCATGTGCCTGCATTGATGAATGTCCAAGTGAATTTGTCAGGTGATGAATATTTAGGTAAATATTCAGGTGAATTATCCAAAATTCTTACTATCTCTTATTTTTCCAGTAATGTGCCTGTGGTTTTTCTCCCTGAACTCATCACTTTTTCATTTACCACCGAGATCCCATGGGCACCGACTTAATGATCTTCACCTGAAAAACCCCTATATGTGTCAAGATTTAAAATTGAATGAAGCATTGCATTTATCTTATTGCTGTCCCAACATAGAGAAATCACTATCTGTTGTTTTTTATACAGAAATTAGAAATGAACAAAAATTAATGTTAACATCTCATTAACTGCCATGTTCTGATTTAAGCTACAAATCTATCTTGATTTTTATCATGTTATAGAATTAAGATGTTGCAGAAATTGAAAATACTCTTGTATGAGCAAAGCAAGATTTATTATATAAGACAAAATCTTGGTCTAACACACATTGCAGATAGATCTAGTAAACCTATTTGTAAATCTTTTCAAAATCATTTCATGTTTAAAATAAACAAAAAAAGTTTCATGTTTACATATTCATCATGAGAGTCTGTGAATTTTAATACACTACAGAAAAAGTGGCTTGAGTCTCCTCATTTCTCAGATTTCTCCTATAAAGATTTCAGACATGTTCAAGACACAACGCAAAGGATTAGACAATCCCCAGTGAAAACAAACTCTAATATATATGTATGTATATACACATATACATATACATATATATATGTAGTTAATACATTTGTGATCTACAGATGCTAGGGCCAAAGAGAAATCTTAGTTGGACTATCCTGGGCTTAGAGTGATGGGAATGGGATAGCAGTGCTGCAAATATAAAGTGATATTATTGCTCTATTGTAGCATTTTAAGATATTTTTAAATCAAATTAATTTTAAAAAACATGTTCCAAAGCTATGCAATGTATAGAATGGAGTCTGGGAATCATGGGGATACACCTGCACTCACATGAATGTCTGTTGTCTAGAATAATTGAAAATAAAATGATTATACCTGGGTTATGACCTTAATAATTAAATGTGCTATCTCAATGTTGTTCCAATTGTTTACAGTCTTTAATATAACCAGTTCTCTCGTTTCAGATCTTAGTAAGACTAGTCAGAAAATAGAAGGTTTAATCCTTTATGATCCAGTTTTATGTGAGTATCAAGTCATAATGAAGTCTATCAAACATATTCTACTATATAACACAGATTCAAGTTTTCTTACTATCAAAGAGAGAGAAAAAAATCCCATTCCCTGAATTGTTGGCTATTTTTTATTTTATTTTATAATTTTTAGGGTTCCTTTGCTGTAGGGGACACCCTGTGATGCTCAGGGACCATATGGGATGTGAAGAAACAAAGCAGAGTAGGCTGTGAGTAAGGCAAATATCTTACGCACTGCACTGATGCTCTTGCTCACTGGTGGCTTTTTTTTTTTTATCGCCATAATATATTTAAACTACAGGTGGCCATGGTTCTTAAGATTTCATTGAAGAAGAATGCTTTGTCTAAACTTGACTGTTCCATGGACAAACCTCATTAACTTTTGTTAGTTTCTTATTACCTTCCATTTATCTTCTAAGATACTATAATTTTCCAAACGTATATCAGAAGTTTTCCCTCACATGATTATTAGCTTTAAGCAATTATAAATTGCTGGGAAAAATGTTGTCAACTAGAACTAAAAAGAGAACAGTTTAATATTAGCTACATCAATCTCTTGATTTCCAACCTCATAAATACCACTGTCAGATCTTTTTGTTTACATGTATTTCTATAACTCATCAGTTTGAGGTATCACAGTTGGTATTTAAAATATTTAAAATGATTTCTTAGATAGAGCTTTTTGAAGACTTTTTAAAAGGTGACAATTTTGTAGAGATCAGGAGAATAAATAAATAAATTTCCCAGAACTTTATTGATTAGCTTTTCTTCACTGGAGCAATGAAAAGAATTTTCAATACTAACACGACTAACCCAACATATCTACATTCAATATTTATGATTTAAATTAACTTGATGATAATAATGTAATAATTTTGAATCACAGAACTATAAACACATATGAATATAAAGCAAGTATAGTGTAGAATAAAATAAGAATTATTATTGACATGGTTGATTCATGCACATTAAATTATATTCTCTATGCCAAGAGAAATCTCAAATTTTAAAATTTCATTATTTATACAAAATTCTGTCTAATGACATTAGAAAATATGAAATGTACAGCATAATTTACAGTAACACTATATCAAGTAATTACACACTATACCATTTTTGCAAAAACTATTGAGCAACCTCATTGTTTGCCATAAAATGTTTACACAAAATATTATGTAGTAAAATTATGTAAATAAAATGACTTCTTGAAAGATGTTTACATACTTAATCACATCAAAATTTAAAATAGTTATAAATACATACCACTGAAAAGACATATTTAGTTGTCAAGCAAAATTTTAATGACTGGCTTAATTTAAATATTTAATGTACAAATTAATTACATTAGAGTACTTTATGACCCAAGGATTACACACAGAAGACCCACCATACAAGTACCAGATAAATACCTGACTGGCAGACCTCCACTACCTCCGCAACCTCCACTAACCAGCCACCACCACACTCCAAGACACTTTCCAGACCATGCAGCCATAAAGCGGCCACGCAATACATCATAAGATACTTAATACCCAACTTCCAGGATTGCCACACTATATTTGACAGGGTTCAAATATGTTTTGAAGCACGGGAATACCTGCAATGGCGATTAGAGGTTGACCTAAAAGCCTTCTATGGCTCTCAGAGAGCCTGTCAAGCTATCAAGTGTATCTTGCCCACATGGCAGAGCCTGGCAAGCTATTCATAGCATATCTGATATGCCAAAACCAGTAAATATAATGGGTCTCATTCCCCTGACCCTGAAAGAGCCACCAATATGGCAGCATTATTAATCATGAAGAAGGAGAGGCTGATAAAATATCAAGGCTGAACTAGCTGCCAAAACAAAGAAAGACAAAAATGACTGTCTGTATTTTCAATACACGTATACTGCATTAGATGAAATCCTCGAGGACCTTATGGTACAAGTGCTAAATATCAAATACGACAGCATTGTTCTGACGGAGACAAGAAGGCATCAAACACATCATGCTATTTTAGACACTGGAGAAAAACTGTTCCGAGGAACATGTGACAAAAGAAGGGTACAAGGTGTTGGTGTCCTTGTCAACATGAACTGGTCTATGAGCATTGATTCCTTTGAATGCCTAACAACCCAAAAATCAGACTATTTCACTAAAATAGATGTGACTCACTGCCAGCAGTTTCTATCTTTTTTGTCTATGCACCAACATCCAATTAAATAACGAAGGAGAAATTAAGAAGTTCTACATGGAGCTGGAGAAGTTCTATAAAGAAGACCACACCTTCTACAAGATTATTGTTGGTGATTTCAATGTCAAGCTAAGACCAAGAAGATCGCCCAAAGAACTTCACATCAGGACCCATGGCCTAGAATAGAACGAACAAGGTGAGAGACTGTCTGAGTTCATCATGTCAACCAAAATCATCCATGGTAAGTCACAGTTCCAGAAAGCCGAATCTGACTGTTGGACATGGGACTCTCCCTGTGGACGGTTCCGCAACAAAACTGACCACATTGTATTCAATTGATGGTTTTGACTGACTGTCAAAACTGTTGCTGTTGTCCCAAAATACCAAACAGGATTGGACCACCGTCACCTTCATGCAAAATTCTACTTCACGGAGCAGGGAGAAAGGGCTGCAATGTTTAAGAAGAGAATTCCCAGAACTACCACCAACTGGGAACTCTTTGGCACTATTGTGGAAACATGGGAAGATGCCATTGTTGACAACATTGACGAGGAATATGACGAGATGTGCACAGACCTGGAGGCACCTCCAAGATTGTGTGAAGAATGCCAAGAGAGAGATAGCCACAAAAAGAAGCCAGTCTTTGAAAACTCTTGAGCTTATTCGCCTACATGGTTTGGCACAAGCCTCAAGCAACCAGAAGTGAGCATCTGAGCTCTCAGAGCAGTGCAGAGAAGCAATAAAGGAAGACCTCAAAGAGAGAAGAGCAGCAGTACTGATCGATGTGGCAGAAGCCAGAAAAAGTATTTGCAATGCCCGCCTGTACTTCACTAACTACAGGACCAAGATGACTGCCCCCCGATGTCCTATGTATCTATCACAACTTCAGAAAGGGCAATGGAGAAGATTATCCATGATTTCTACTCAGATCTCTTCTATAGCCACCTCCACCTGACCACATACCAAATTCCACAGGATGGATATGTCATTCCCAATGTTCTCCCCTCTGAAATCCTACACGCCGTATCATCAGTAAAGAAGTGAATAGCAACTTGCCCAGACAAGGTCAAACCTCAACACCTGAATAATCTGTCATAGGTACTCATCAATACATTGGCTTTGCTCTTCACACGCTACCTGTCTGACTGCAAGGTTCTGTCCCAGTGGAAAACCAGCAGGACTGTACTACTGTACAAGAAGGGAGACATTCAGAACATTAGCAACTATCACTCAGTCTGCCTATTGTCTGTCATCTACAACCTGTTCATTTGAGTCATCCTGAATAGTATTCACAGAACACTAGATAAAGGGCTACCATTCGAGTAAGGTGGGTTCCGCAAAGGATTCAGCACAATTGACCATATCCACACAATAACCAAGCTCATTGAGGTTTCTCATGAGTTCAAGATGCCGCTCTAACATTCATTGATTTAAAGAAGTCCTTTGATTCTGTTGAGACTGAAGCAGTCATCGAAGCCCTAGCCAAACAGGGCATTCAAACATAATACATCACAATCCTCTGTGAGCATATTACGGATTCTCTACCAGGATCTCACCATTCTTTAAAGAAGTGATCATCCATGTCAAGAGAGAGGTTAGGCAGGGTGATCCAATTCACAGAAACTCTTCAGTGCTACCCTCGAGAATGTACGTGGCGACTGGAATGGGAAGAAATGTGAGCGAAGATACAGTCGGCAACTACATCATCTCTGCTTTGCTGATGGCATCGTTCTAATAACACCAAACCTTAGCCAAGTGGCACAAATGCTGTCCGACTTCGACTATGAGTGTGGAAAGGTCAGACTCCAGCTGAATCTCATGAAGGCTATGTTTATGAGAAACAGTCTCTTTCCTGGTGTTCCATTCACTTTCAACGGAATGAACGTCTCTGATTGCAAGAGTTATGCATATCTAGGTCAAGAAGTCAAAATCATGAATGACTTGGCACCTGAGTTGCGCAGGACGAAGAGAGAGGCTTGGAACATCTTCCAAATCATCGAAGAAATAGTTATGAGGACAAAGAGCCTCCAGCTCTGTGCACATCTCTTAGAAACCAGTGTTCTTCCTGCATTAACATACACCTCAGAGACCTGGGCCCTATGAAAACAGGATGAGAATGTTATTTGAGTCTCCCAAAGAGTAAACAAAAGAGCTCTGCTTGGAGTAACACACTTCACTCAAATGAGAGAAAGAATCCATAGTTCTGACCTCTGTCAATGGTCAAGAATCAGAGACACTATCTCACTTGCCAAGGAGTCAAAAATCAGATGGGCTGGACACGTAATGAGATTTGGAGATGGACTAGAGCCGTTACCAACTGTATTCTAAGGGATGTCAAAAGATCGCATGGCTGCCCACCTATGAGATGGTCAAACTTCTTCATCAAGACCCTGAATGATTGGTTTAAGACTCTCTGTGTTCCTAGAATGAACAGACTCCATTGGGCTACACTAGTACGCAACAGGGACGAATGGAGATGTTACTGGCTCCTGCTCAAGCAAATTGATGAGTAACGGATGTCAAGTGATCGAGTGACTTTATGTAGTCCTGCAAGATACCAAGAGTATTATGCCCACATTAAAAGCCTGGAAAGCTATCCGTGACATGTTGAATATGCAAAAAACAGTAACAGCAAGTCTCACAATTTAGACGTTTACTGGTGCCCACTCGAGCAAATCGATGAACAATGGGAAGACAGTGCTACAGTGCTACAGGTTTCAGGTTATAATGCTTAACCTGAAACATCTATATTCATTTTAGTTAAAAATAATAAGAAACTGAAAAAATTAAATTGGTTGCCTTAAATAAAAAGCAAAATAATTTGTAGGGCTGAAGTTCCAAAAGGGATTAACACTGGGTAGGGTGCTCACTCTGCGGCCAAGTTAAATCCCCAGCACCCAGCACCAGCACCAAATATGGTCCTGCCTGCCTGTCAGTAGCTGTCTCTGAGCTCATAGCAAAGAGTAAGACATGAGTACTGCCAGGTGTGGCCTCCAAACAAAAACAAAGAAGAACAAAAAAGAAGTTAAAAAAGGGTTTCTTAGTTGGGTACATTATAATCTCTTAAAAAGGTTTTGAAAACTGCAGATTTCACGGTACACATGTACAAGTTCTGTAATTCTCTGGGTTTAGAAAGCTTCACAATGATTAGTTATGCAATAGTGGTGCTGCTATTAAATAACATTTATTCAGTGTCTACCATGCCATGTGCTGAGGACTGGGGTATGAAGTGAATTTCAGTCATCATGCTGAGTCTCATCCTTGAGAAAGTCCAATCAAGAAAACACAGAAGGTGGCTAATGTCTGAAATTCAATTTTATAATTGTCATGATAGTGTATCAGGTGTGTGCTTCAGCTAAATTGAAGAAAAGAAGGGTGCTCAAATATTGACCTCATTCTTGAAGGATACTAGAAAACATTTAACAAAGCTCTGGGAAAGAAGGATTTGCTACAAAACTGAACAGACACATGTAACCTAAAGACTTTAAGCACACTTATATAGAAACTGCATTTTATTCTGAAGACGAAAGGGACAATGAAAGCCATGAGTGGAACATATCACTAAGATTATTTTGAGATTTATCTATTTTGACCTGAGTATAACATAGAGATCCTAATAGAAATGTATCAGCAAGGAATTAATTATAGGACCCTTTGTTTGGGCAGTGACAGGAATCAAGCCCAGGGATTCACATGTGCAAAACAAATGCTCACCCTGAACAACATCCCTAGCTCCAGTCAGACAAACTTTTTATTTGACACAAAGTGAACAGCACCAGAATATTTTTGTTTTCTATTTATTTTAGATTAGTTTTAATGATAATAATTTGATGATTTGTTGGGTTTTGACAAATAAATAAGAATTAAAAGTTCAATTGTAATTCAACATTTATAGCATCACTTCACTTGTTTATTTTCTGAATTTTTCTATTATTAAAATAACATTGTTTTTTAAGTTTCAGGAGTACATCTCTAGTTAAACATGTGTATATGCTAAGCTGACCACTTAGAGCCCAATTCTATCTTTTACCAAATTTATAGGCCTTTTGTCCCAATTTGCCTACTGTTCTTCCTCCTTTCTGGCTGAGGAACTGGAATTTAATGCAGAGATAGAGTTGCTATGGTGATAATAGCATGTACTGCGAACTCTTCCTTGCTTGTATGTCGATACACTTCTTATGTCAGCCCAAGAGAACATAATGCAAATTGTGGCATGCCAGTTTTCAGGCTTGACTCTTTTAAGTGAAAAGTTCCTATGCCATGATGAATATGGGCCTTTAAAGACCATATATTTTCTTTCAGTAAAGGATGAAATTTTTTTTCAATTTATCTAAATCAAAATTTATGAAATAAAAGTTTTTTAAGAACTAGCATAGAGCTCTTCCTCTTCATCCCCCAAGCTGTGCTGATCTTCTTTCCCACCCAGGTCAGTTTATCTGCTGGTATTAGAACCTGGGACTTGACTTTCTCCATGCAAGTGCCCCAGGTGTCCTCTCGGACCTTTGGACAAAAGCAGCCCTGAGCCTCTGCCTCTTTCTCTTCGTTCCCCATGCTGTGCCGGTCTTCTTCACTAACCAGTCTTTACCCGCCCCCCCTCCCAAACACACCAGGTCACTGTGGGGCGTGGCCTCTTCAGAAGTGAGCGTGGTTTCTGTAGAGGAGGGCATGGCCTATTTTTAGGAACGTCAATGTTCACGTGGCTGCAGGTAGTTTACTGTACTAAGAAATCCAGTGTAACATCATAGTTCCCATACCTACACACCAACATGAAGAAACAACGCAAATCCCCACCTCATGGGGAGGACGATGAAAAGAATCCTCCATAGGTGCTACTCACCTAAGTGACCTCTCTGATAAATAATTCAGATATGAAGTCATGAAGATTTTCAATGAACTCAATGAAACAGTCAGATATCCAGTAACATGACAAAAAAATTGACAAACTACAGGAAGAAATGAGAGCAGAAATATCACGAATAGAAGACTCTGTAGATTAAATAAAAAACTCAGTCTTTGCCCTCAACAGCAGAATTACCACTGCTGAAGACAGAATCAGTGAGCTGGAAGATCAATTGCACCAAGGCAACAGGCAACAACAAACAATGACAAGAGACCTCAAAATAGTTCTAGAGAGAATCAGAGTCCTAGGAGATGATTCCAAGGGGACAAATATTAGAATCATTGGAGTACCAGAAGCTCAGGGAAACAATCCGAATAAAAACACCATGGTTAAACAAATCATTGCTGAAAAATTCCCAGAGCTCAACAATGCAGTCATCCAGGTTCAAGGAGCCCGAAGGGTGCCAGCTAAAAGAAACCCTAACAAGAACACTCCAAGACATATCATAGTTCGAATGATCGATGCCTCAGATAAAGACACAATAAATATTGCAAGCACCAAGGTCAAAGAAGGAAATAACATACAAAGGAGCACCCCTTAGATTCACAGCAGACCTATCAGAGGAAACCATCCGAGCCTGAAGGCAATGGTGGGATATTATGAATAAACTCACTAAAATAAATGCTTCACCAAGAATACTCTATCCAGCTAAACTCTCACCCAAACTTGAAGCAATGGTACACTTTTTTCTAGATAAAGAGCAGCTCAGGAATTTCATAGACTCAAAACCAAACCTAAAACAAGGGCTAAAGGGGCTACCATAATCCAAGACAAACCCTACAAGCACAACAGACACTTAGGAGAAGATGGCACAAAACCCCATAACAATAATCTCTCTCAATGTCAATGGTCTAAATTCACCAATTAAGAGACACAGAGTGGAAAAAAATGTATTCAGAAACAAAACCCAATATTCTGCTGCCTACAAGAAACTCATCTCAAGAGTCAGAGCAAACACAGATTCAAAGTTAAAGGATGGAAAACAATCCTGAGAGCAAAGAGCTCCTTCAAAAAATCTGGGCTGGCCATACTAGTATCCGACAACATAAATTTCAGGTTGAAAAAGATTAGAAGAGACAGAAAAGGCCATTTTCTCTTCATCAAGAGATATGTACAACAGGAAGAAATTACACTCTTAAATGTATATGCACCTAATGAGGGAACAGCTAAATATTTACAACAACTGCTAACAGATCTTAAGGAGGACATTACTAGCAACACAATAGTAGCTAGAGACTTCAACATCACCTTATCACCTCTGGATAGATCAACAAGAACAAAACTCAGCAAGGAAACATTGGCTCTGAAAGAGAAATAGAAGAGAAAGGGCTTATAGAACTATACAGGGCTTTAGATCCCAAAAAGAAAGAGCACACATTCTTCTCCAGTTTGCATGGAACGTTTTTCAAAATAGACTATGTGCTAGACAACAAAACATACCTCAAAAGTATCAGGAAGATAAAAATAGTACAAACAATCTTTTCAGATCATGATGCACTGAGAATAGAAGTGAATCACACACAGACATGGAGAACCAAATCAAACACCTGGAAATTAAACAACGCAATGCCGCGCAATGAGTGGGTCAGTAAGGAAGTCAAGGACAAAATCAAAAGATACCTGGAAACAAATGAGAATGATTACACAAACTACCAGAACTTATGGGATACAGTTAAAGCCATATTAAGGGGAAAATGTATAGCTCTGCAAGCATATCTTAGGACGGAAGAAAGGATGCACATAAATAACTTGATTACACAGCTCAGGATGATAGAAAAGGATCAAAAGAAGGAGCCCAAATAAGGCAGAAGGAAAGAGATCATAAAACTTAGAGCAGAAATCAACAACATGTAAACCAAAGAAACAATCCAAAAGATCAATGAAACCAATAGCTCTTTCTTCAAGAAAATAAATAAGATAGATAAACAACTGGCAACACTAACAAAGAAACAGAGAGAGAAAACCCTAAGAAATCGAATCAGAAATAAGAATGGGGATATCAAAATAGAAACCAAAGAAATTCAAAACATCATCATAGACTACTTTGAAAGTCTTTATGACACAAATCAAGAGAACCTAGAAGAAATTGATACATTCCTGGAATCCTATAATCTCCCAAAGCTGAATCAAGAAGATCTAGAATACCTGAATAGACCTAATAACATCAAGGAATTTGAAATTGTAATCAAAAGTCTTCCCAAAAACAGAAGCCCAGGTCCAGATGGATTCACTAGCGATTCCAAACATTTAAAGAGAACCTATTGCCAGTTCTTCTCAAACATTTCCATGAAATTGAAAAAACAGAAACTCAACCAAAAAGTTTCTATGAAGCCCATTTCTCTCTAATACAAAAAGGAAACAAAAACAGGACAAGAAAAGAAAACTGCAGGTTGATATCCCTGATTAACACAGATGCAAAGATTTTCAACAAAATACTAGCAAATAGAATTCAACAACTCATCAAAAAGATCATACACCATGACCAAGTGAGATTCATCCTGAGGATGCATGGACGGTTTAACATTCAGAAATCAATCAACATAATTCATCATATCAACAAAAGAAAAGATAAAAACCATAGGATCATATCAATAGATGCAGAGAAAGCATTTGACAAGATCCAGCACCAGTTTATGAAGAAAACCCTTGCCAAAATGGGGATAGAGGGGACTTTCCTCAATATAGTAAAAGCCATCTACCAAAAGCCTACAGCAAGCTTCATCCTCAGTGGGGAAAAAATGAGAGCCTTCCCCCTAAGATCAGGGATGAGACAAGCATGCACACTCTCTCCACTGCTGTTCAATATAGTACTGGAAATACTTGCTATAGCGATTAGACAAGAAAAATATATTAACGGCATTCAGGTAGGAAAGGAAGAAATCAAGCTCTTACTATTCACAGATGATATGATACTATACTTAGAGAACCCTAAAACCTCCACCAAGAAACTCCTAGAAACAATAGACTTCTATAGTAAAGTTGCAGGCTATAAAATCTATACCCAAAATTCCATGGCTTTCCTATACGGAAATACTGAGAGAGAAGAAAGTGACATGAAGAAAACAATCCTGTTCACATTTGTGCTTCAGAAAATCAACTACCTAGTGAGTTAGCTTAACTAAGGAAGTAAAGGACCTGTACAAAGAAAACTACAAAACGCTACTTCAGGAAATAAAAGAAGGCACGAGGAAATGGAAAAATGTCCCCTGTTCATGGATCGGGAGAATTTACATTGTCAAAATTGCAATATTTCCCAAAGCACTGTACAAATTCAACGTGTTCCCTTTAAGGATACCCATGACATTCTTTAAAGAAATTGAGCAGACACTCTGAAATTTATATGGAACAACAAGCCCCCACAAATAGCTAAAGCAATTCTTGGGAAAAAGAAAATGGAAGGAATCAACCTCCCTAACTTCAAACTCTACTACAAAGCAGTAATAATCAAAACAGCATGGTACTGGAACAAAGGCAGAGCTGCAGACAAATCAACAGGGTTGAATATACTGACTTCTCTGCCAAAGCATATGATCATGTAATCTTTGATAAGGGGGCAAGAACAGTGAAGTGGAGCAAGGAAAGCCTCTTTAACAAATCGTGCTGGCAAAACTCGACAGCTACACACAAAAATGTGGGCCCAGATCTCTGCCTAAAAACCATGTACAAAAGTAAGATAAAAAAAATGCATTAAAGACCTCAACATCAGACCGGAATCCATAAGGTACATTGAAGACAAAGTTGGCAAACCCTCCATGGCATTGAAGCTAATGGTATCTTCAAAGATGTCATGCCACTGGCCGAGCAAGTGAAAACAGAGATAGACAAATGGGACTATCTTAAACTAAGAAGCATCTGCACCTCCAAAGAAACAGTGACCAAAATACAAAGACAGTCTTCAGAATGGGAAAGGATATTCACCAAATACACATCTGACAAGGGGTTGATATCAAGGATATATAAAGTACTGGTTGAACTCCACGAGAAAAAAACATCCAACCCCATCAAATAATAGGGCGACAAAATGAACAGAAACTTTCTTAAAGAAAAAATCCGAATGGCTAAAAGGCACATGAGAAAATGCTCTACATCATTAATCATCAGGGATATGCAGATCAAAACTAAAATGAAATATCATTTCATGCCACAGAGACTGACCCATATCAAAAAGAACAAAAGCGACAGGTGTTGGCACGGATGCGGTGAGAATGGGACCCCCCTTCCATGCTTGTGGGAATGCCGACTGGTTCAGCTCTTTTGGAAAACAGTATGGACAATTCTCAAAAAATTAGAAATTGAGCTCCCATTTGACCCAGCAATACCACTCCTAGGAATATACCCCAGAGAGGCAAAAAATTAGAGTTGAAGTGACATCTGCACTTGTTTGATCATTGCAGCACTGTTTACAATAGCTAGAAAATGGAAAAACCCTGAGTGCCTGAGAACAGATGACTGGTTAAAGAAACTTTGGTACATCTACACAATGGAGTACTATGTAGTTGTTAGAATGGATGAAGTCAGGAAATTTACATACAAGAGGTACTACATGGAAAGTATCATTCTAAGCGAAATGAGTCAGAAAGAGAGGGACAGACATAGAAAGAGTGCGTTCATCTGGGGAACATCAAGTAACAAAACAGGATACTAAAACCCAAGAATAGCCGAGATAAGTACCAGGAGGTTTACTCCATGGCTTAGAGGCCAGCCACACACTCTAGGGGAAAGGGGAGCTCAGATGGAGAAAGGAGAACCAAATAAAGGGTGTTGGGATAATTCTCCCAGGATGGCAGAAGCATGCTGAAAGTGAACTATAGACCGAACATAATTGCCACTCAATTCCTCTTTTGCAAACCACAGCACCCAAAAGGAGAGAGAGAACAAAAGGGAGTGCACAGCCACAGAGGCAGAGTAGATTGGGGGCTGGGGGTGGGAGAGATACTGAGAATAGTTGTGGTGGAGAATGGAACTGGTGGAGGGATGGTTCCTCAATCATTTTATAACTGAAACCCAAGCACAAAATTTTGTAGGTCTACAACTGTACCTCATGTGTAGGTCTACAACTGTACCTCATGGTGTTTCACTAATAAAAAATTTATAAAAAGAAAAGAAAAATAAAGTAGAACTAGCAAAGAATTTTGCCAGAAAAAAATTGGCTGCTATCTTCATCATTCTCCCAATGCTATACTTCCATTGTCATTTTAATGTGTTTTTTCCCCATTTTTATTTAGGTACTGTGACTGATAATACTGTTAATGACCGTATTAGACTCTAGTTACTCCAAAACCACTCTAAAACCACTCTCATCGAGATAGTGCCAGACTCCCTTCATCAATATCCCAAGGAACTGTCTCCCAACCCTCCCTAATACTGTCTCTACCTCCCACACACACAGAAAAGCTCAGTTCTAGAAGACCTACCCTGCATTTTTTGGCCTTTGACCATTTGTTACACCCTAACATGTTTCATCATATACCGCATATGAGAGACATCATTCTATATCCATACTCTTCTTCTGAGTGACTTATTTCAATATCACTCCATCTAGTATACCATGCAACATCAAATAACATGATATCACAATTTTATATAGCTTGCTGTGTAGTATTCCATTGTGAATATATAACACAATAGTTCTATATCCAGTTATTTGTTCTTGGACAGTTTGGCTATTGTGAATAGAGTTGCAGTGAATATAGGGACACAAATGTCCTTTCAAAAAAAAGCTTTGTAACTTTTCCCACAGTGATTAAATAAATAAATATAAGGAAAAAATGAAAAATAAACAAAAGTATTTGGACGGGTAAAAAAAATAATGGGGATCCTTGGTATTGATGCTAAGAAGTGGAACTGTTGGGTTATACAGAAGCTCAATTCTCAGTCTTTTGACAAGTGTCCATATGTTTTCCAAGGAGATGAACCAGTAAAAATTCTCAGGATTTTGAGGTGAAGAAAGCAAATTGTCATTTAATAAGCCTGAAGCTGAGTGGTGTTTTGATGTTTCTTGTACTCCCTAGACAGCAATAGAATATGATATCAATATTATTCCCTAAAGTATTTTTTTACTGAAACTAACTGTTCTTTTTATATCCATTGATACCAGCTAAACTGGAACAAATATAGTAACTTTAATATTCTTAAAGCAATATTAATGTGGGCAAATTTTAAAGGTATTTTTATATGAGTAAAAATAGCTCTAATATTTTTTTCAGTTATCATGCAGCTAGTCTAAATCACTGAAAATCACTAAAAACCAAATAAGTCCTTTGTCATGGAAACAGTTAAACTCATAATAAAAAAAATTCTCAATGCCATATCTAAAATATTTCAAGACTGTTTGGGTCCAAGATTTGATGATATTTCCAAGCTAACAATTTATCCTACTATGGTTCCATGAATTCTGACAGAAGACACAACACTCCTTGATTTTAAAAGGGTATCTACACGAGTCTGAGTAAATATTTCTCTAATTTATGAGGCTCAAGAAATGATACAAAAAAAAGTCAGATAATGTGCTCAAGTTCAGTGGATTGATAAAAAAAAATCGCCCCTTAAACCACTTGTATTATTTTTTTATTAAAAAAACTGTTGTGTGTACCACTTGTTCCAAAGGGAGAAACAAGCTCTTGCGTTTATACTTGCTCATCATTTGCATTAAAAGATGTGCACTTCATATAAAAATCTGTGAAATTCCATGCAGAATTCTTACCTGACAGGTACATGCACACCAACATAGGCTCAGATATAGTAGCTACTGGTTATGTGAACTGCTCCTGGAATCCTAATAATGATACATGAATTAAAATTTTAACCAGACAACTGAGTAAAGGTATTAAGCTTAGTTTGATAAAAGGTACAGTCACCTGAAATTTACCTCGATATTTTCTGTCATAAATAACTCTAAGAGCTAGGATTTAAAGTCCATTGAAATATTTTTTTCTGACCTGGCTTGGGTTTATAGATCTTGCCTTCAATAGAAACTATCATGATTATCCAAGTTCTTTATTTTTTCCTGAAAAAAAAATGTATGAACAGAATTAAGAAATAGAATTAAAATGTAGTAAAATATTTGTCTTGATGGCTCTTTAAGAATGAACACAGTAACTAGGGAGGTAATACAGCAGTTAAAACACAAGCCTTTCATTTTACTGACCTTAGTTTGATTCCCAAATCTCATGGACCCCTGAGTATTAGTGGATGCAGCCCTCTGGGGATTCCTGAGAATAACTTGGGAGATGTACACCCCCCCAAAAAAAAGAGAATGAATACTTATTTTATTTAGTGTTTTGTTCAGCATCTTACCATTTCTTTTTTTTTTTATCTTATTTTTTTTTCCCCTTTATTTTATTTTATTTTTTTTAAAGTTGTAGATTTACAATTTTTTGTGCTTTGGTTTCAATACAATGATCAGATACCCATCCCTCCACCAGTGCCCATTTTCCACCACCATGGATAATATCCCTCCCACCCCCATCCCCCCATCCCCCCGTCTCTGTGGCAGGGCAATCCCCTGTGTTCTCTCTCTCCTTTTGGGTGTTGTGGTCTGCAAAAGAGGCATTGAGTGGCAAACATGTTCAGTCCATAGTCTACTTTCGACATGCATCTCCCCTCCTGGGAGGATCCTCCAAACATCCTTTATTTGGTGCTCCCTTCTCTATCTGAATAGCCCTTTCCTCTAGGATACCCGGCTGGCCACTAAGTTATGGAGTAATCCTCCTGGTGCTGATCTCAGCTATTCTTGGGTATTAATCTCATACTTTGTTACTTTATATCGCCCAGATGAATGCAATCTTTCTATGTCTATCCCTCTCTTTCTGACTCATTTCGCTTAGCATGATACTTTCCATATTGTACCACTTGTATGTAAATTTCATGACTTCATCTTTTCTAAGAGCTACATAGTACTCCATTGTGTAGATGTACCAAAGTTTCTTTAACCAGTCATCTGTTCTTGGGCATTCAGGTTTCTTCCAGTTTCTGGCTATTGTAAAGAGGGCTGCAATGAACAAACAAGTGCAGATGTCACTTCGACTATACATTTTTGCCTCTCTGGGATATATTCCCAGGAGTGGTATTGCTGGGTCAAATGGGAGCTCAATTTCTAATTTTTTGAGAATCGTCCATACTGTTTTCCAGAAGGGCTGAACCAGTGGACATTCCCACCAACAGTGAAGGAATGTCCCTTTCTCGCCACATCCACGCCAGCATCGGTTGCTTTTGTTCTTTTGAATTTGGGCCAGTCTCTGAGGTGTGAGATGGTATCTCATTGTGGTTTTGATCTGCATCTCCCTGATGATTAATGATGTAGAGCATTTTCTCATGTGCTTTTTTGCCATTCAGATTTCTTCTTTGAGAAAGTTTCTGTTCATTTCATTGCCCCATTTTTGGATGGGGTTGGATGTTTTCTTCTTGTGGAGTTTAACCAGTATTTTGTATATCCTGGATATCAACCCCTTGTCAGATGTGTATTCGGTGAATATCCTTTCCCATTCTGTAGACTGTCTTTGTATTTTGGTCACTGTTTCTTTGGAGGTGCAGAAGCTTCTTAGTTTAAGATAGTCCCATTTATCTATCTCTGTTTTCACTTGCTCGGCCAGTGGCGTGGCATCTTTGAAGATACCATTAGCTTCAATGTCATGGAGGGTTTTGCCAACTTTATCTTCAATGTACCTTATGGTTTCTGGTCTGATGTTGAGGTCTTTAATCCATTTTGATCTTACTTTTGTACATGGTGTTAGGCAGAGTTCTGAGCCCATTTTTTTGCATGTAGCCGTCCAGTGATGCCAACACAATTTATTAAAGAGGCTTTCCTTACTCCACTTCACATTACTTGCACCTTTATCAAAGATTAGATGAGCATATGATTGAGGAGAGATGTCAGTGTATTCAACCCTGTTCCATTGATCTGCAGTTCTGCCTTTGTTCCAGTACCATGCTGTTTTAATTATTACTGCTTTGTAGTACAGTTTGAAGTTCGGGAGGTTGATTCCTCCCATTTTCTTTTTCCCAAGAGTTGCTTTAGCTATTCGTGGGGGCTTATTGTTCCATATATATTTCAAGAGTGTTTGCTCCATTTCTTTGAAGAATGTCATGGGTATCCTTATAGGGATTGCATTGAATTTATACAATGCTTCCGGTAGTATTGCCATTTTGACAATGTTAAGTCTCCCGACCCATGAGCAGGGGATATCTTTCCATTTCCTCATGTCCTCTTTTATTTCCTGAAGTAGCGTTTTGTAGTTTTCTTTGTACAGGTCCTTTACTTCCTTAGTTAAGCTGATTCCTAGGTACTTGATTTTCTGGGGCACAATTGTGAACGGGATTGTTTTTTTCATGTTGCTTTCTTCTCTCTCACTGTTTGCGTATAGGAAAGCCATGGACTTTTGGGTATTGATTTTATAACCTGCAACTTTACTATACGAGTCTATTGTTTCTAGGAGTTTTTTGGTGGAAGTTATTGGGTTCTCTAAGTAGAGTATCATATCATCTGCGAATAGTGAGAGCTTGATTTCTTCCTTTCCTACCTGAATGCCCTTAATATCTTTTTCCTGCCTAATCGCTATTGCAAGTACTTCCAGTACTATATTGAACAGCAGTGGAGAGAGTGGGCATCCCTGTCTCGTCCCTGATCTTAGAGGGAAGGCTCTCAGTTTTTCCCCATTGAGGATGATGCTTGCTGTAGGCTTGTGGTAGATGGCTTTAATTATGTTGAGGAAGGTCCCCTCTATACCCATTTTGGCTAGGGTTTTCATCATAAAGGGGTGCTGGATCTTATCAAATGCTTTCTCTGCATCTATTGATATGATCATATGCTTTTTATCTTTTCTTTTGTTGATATGGTGGATTATGTTGATTGATTTCCGAATGTTGAACCATCCTTGCATCCCTGGGATGAATCCTACTTGGTCATGGTGTATGATCTTTTTGATGAGTAGTTGGATTCTATTTGCTAGTAGTTTGTTGAGGATCTTTGCATCTGTGTTCATCAGGGATATCGGCCTGTAATTCTCTTTCTTTGTGGTATCTCTGTCTGCTTTTGGTATCAGTGTGATATTTGCTTCGTAGAAACTGTTTGGAAGTGTTTTTGATATTTCAATTTCGTGGAAAAGCTTAAAGAGCATTGGGAGTAAGTCCTCTTTAAAGATTTGGAAGAATTCACTAGTGAATCCATCCGGGCCAGGACTTTTGTGCTTGGGGAGACTTTTTATTACCATTTCAATTTCCTTGATGGTGATAGGTCTGTTCAGGTATTCCAGGTCTTCTTGGTTCAGCCTTGGGAGTCTGTAGGAGTCTAGGAATTTATCCATTTCCTCGAGGTTTTGATGTTCCGTGGCATAAAGCTTCTCAAAGTACTCCCCGAGGATCCTCTGAATTTCTGTGGTTTCTGTTGTAATGACCCCCTTTTCATTTCTGATTCGGTTTATTAGGGTTTTCTCTCTCCCTTTCTTTGTGAGTTTTGCTAGAGGCTTATCGATCTTGTTAATTTTCTCAAAGAACCAGCTCTTGGTTTCATTGATCTTTCGGATTGTTTTTTGGGTTTCCATCTCGTTAATCTCTGCTCTGAGTTTTATTATTTCCTTTCTCCTGTTCGGGTTGTGCTCCTTTTTTTGGTCCTTCTCCAAGCTCTTAAGCTGTGAGGTTAGGTTACTTATGTGTGCTCGCTCCTCCTTCCTGAGGAATGCTTGTAGAGCTATAAACTTTCCTCTTAACACAGCCTTTGCTGTGTCCCATAAGTTTTGGTAACTCGTGTTCTCATTTTCATTCGTTTCTAGGAATCTTTTGATTTCCTCTTTGATTTCCTGTCTAATCCACTCGTTGTTCAATAGTGCACTGTTTAATTTCCAGGTGTTTGATTTAGTTTTCTGTTTTTGTGTGTGATTTACTTCTAATTTCAGCGCATTATGGTCTGAGAAGATTGTTGATACAATCTCTACCTTCTTAATTTTATGGAGGCATGTTTTGTGGCTCAGTATGTGGTCTATCTTGGAGAATGTTCCATGTACGCTTGAGAAGAATGTGTATTCAGCTTTTTGTGGATGAAGTGTCCTGTATATATCTACTAAGTCCCTTTCTTCCATTGTTTCCCTCAAATGAAGTATGTCCTTGCTAAGCTTGAGTCTGGTTGATCTATCAAGAGGTGACAAAGCAGTGTTGAAGTCTCCCACTAGTATTGTGTTGCTATTGATGTCTTTTTCCAAATCTATGAGTAGTTGTTTTAAGTACTTTGCTGGTCTCTCATTAGGTGCATATACATTTATTATTGTAAGTTCTTCCTGTTGTACAGATCCTCTGATCAATAAGTAATGGCCTTCACTGTCTCTTATGACCTTCCTCACTCTGAAATCAATGTGGTCTGATATAAGGATGGCTACCCCAGCTTTTTTATGGGAGCTGTTTGCCTGTAGGATTGTTTTCCAGCCTTTGACTCTGAGTCTGTGTTTGCTTTGACTATTGAGATGCGTTTCTTGCAGGCAGCAGAATGTTGGGTTCAATTTTCTAATCCATCCTGCCACTCTATGTCTTTTAATTGGTGCGTTTAGCCCATTGACATTGAGAGAGATTATTGTTATGGGATTTTGTCCCATTGTTATGTTAAAATTGGGTGTATTTGAGGGGCCTTTCTTGCCTTAAAGTAGCCCATTTAGTTGTTCTTGTAACCATGGTTTTGAGTCTATGAAGTTCCTGAGCTGTTGTTTGTCTGTGAAACTGTGTGTTGTTCCTTCTATTATGAATGAGAGTCTTGCTGGGAAAAGTATTTTGGGGGAGGCATTTATTTCATTGAGTTTTTTTACTATGTCCCACCACTGTTTTCGGGCCATGAGGGTTTCATCAGAAAAATCAGCTGTGAATTTTAAGGATGCTCCTTTGTAAGAGATTTCTTTCTTCGATCTTGCTGCTTTCAGAATTTTGTCTCTGTCTAAGGTTTTGGTCATTTTGATCAGAATGTGTCTTGGGGTATTTTTATTCGGATTTCTTCTAGCTGGTACCCTTCGGGCCTCCTGAATGTGGTCACAAGTTTTCTTCAGCTCTGGAAATGTTGTAGCAATGATGTCTTTGACAGTTTCTTCTTCATCGAGGTTTTCTTCCTGTCCCTCTGGGACTCCAATAATTCTTATGTTACCCCTCTTGGCTTCATCACGATCTTCTCTTGCCATCTGTTCCCGAATTGTGAGTCTCTTTTCCATTTTCTGCTCTTTCCGGGAGAGTCTCTGAACTTCATCTTCGAGCTCACTGATTCTGTTCTCAGCCGCTGTTACTCTGCTGCTGAGGCCTTCCACTGAGCTTTTCAATTCGCCTACGAGATTTTTCAGGTCTGACATTTCTGATTGCATTTTCCTCATTTCTGCCTTCAGATCCTCTTGTCTTCTATTGGCATTGCTTTCCATTGTTTCTTTTAATTCCCTAAGCATCCTAAGTAGCTCCCTTCTGAATTCCTTGTCAGAGAGGTTGTCTAACACTACAGTACTGTTGGTGTCATCTGGGCTAGACTCTTCAATATGAATGTTTGGTGGGCTTTTGCGTTGCTTTACCATTGTGAGAGGTGTGGTTTAGTCCTTCACGTTCAGTGTTACTATTCTGCTTGATATGCAGTGTGAGTTAAGATAGGCTTATGAGTTATTGGCAACTGTATTTCTAGTGACTGAGCTAAAATAGAGAAATTTCCATCTAAGAAGTTAGCTTATGGTTCCTATGGCATACGTAGTGGGAAAATATTTCGCGGCCGCTTCAGCGGCTGCGGCTCCGGAAAGAGTCCCTGGCACTGGGCGAGGAGTTGGGAATGTCTCCTGTTTGGAATTGGAGCTGTTCAGCTTTGTTGCCCAGAGCTGGGCCTCTGTGCCCGTCCCACGCGGCTCAGGGGTTGAAAACCGGCTGTCTCGGGGCTGTTTCTAGCTGCGCGTGCCCAGAGAGGAACCCAGGCCCTTGGGGGCGGGCTGTACCTGTTGGAATTGGAGCCGTTCAGCTTTGTTGCCCAGAGCTGGGCCTCTGTGCCCGTCCCACGCGGCTCAGGGGTTGAAAACCGGCTGTCTCGGGGCTGTTTCTAGCTGCGCGTGCCCAGAGAGGAACCCAGGCCCTTGGGGGCGGGCTGTACCTGTTGGAATTGGAGCCGTTCAGCTTTGTTGCCCAGAGCTGGGCCTCTGTGCCCGTCCCACGCGGCTCAGGGGTTGAAAACCAGCTGTCTCGGGGCTGTTTCTAGCTGCGCGTGCCCAGAGAGGAACCCAGGCCCTTGGGGGCGGGCTGTACCTGTTGGAATTGCATCTTACCATTTCTTACCATTTGACAAACTTTAAAATATTTTCAATGAGATTACTATGTGGAAGCTTTGACATCTGATTAATTAAAGGTTTTGTTTTCTGAACATGAAATGTTTTAATTGATAAGGCCATCATATTAGTTATGACCCATGCCATATTATTGTTACATTTTTTATGCTTTTAGAGCTAAAACCCTAAACCTCGAGAGGAATTTTAAACCCTTTTCCGAGACGTCTTAATTCTGTTTCAAGAGTCCAAAAAAGTACATCACTGTTATCACTGTCCTCCCGTTATTCATTGATTTGCTCAAGCAGGCCCAGAGGTTACAGAATATATAGTACAGAAGTGGAATATTCGGGAGACCCCTTCCCCATGAAACTGATCAGATAGTTTTTAAGAATAAATCCTCTTTATGAAGCATACTGACCTCCAGATAACACATGCTGGTTTAGGGGAAGACTTGTCTACTCATACCAATGCAGATCTCCCTAGAGTATTTAAGAACAATAAAAATTTATGAGAAAAAAGAAAATGTAATTAGGTAATTAGGCTATATAATTATACAAGCCTTGTGATCACTTTGGGTTGGGACTGCAATTTATTCTCTTGGTTTAATTTGGAAACTCTTGGCTACTGGATTAGACACACAATTTAAATTTCAGACTTTATTTTTATTATTAATATCACAGTATTTATGTTCTCTGTAGTGCTACAATGCTTCTTTCTACTGTTCTGCCCTCATATGTTCTAAATAGTAATAAAATAAAGTTGTTTTCCTATACACCTTGCACATAGGAAGGTAACAAAAAACTATCTCTCAAAACATGATGCACCAGTTGCAACACCTCAAATAGTTGTGTAAAGGACTTCAGTGTGGCTGGATAATAATGATTTTCCACTTATGCTTGATTGAGACTGACTATTCAGATAGAAAATGGGAGCTAAAAATTAAAATGATCTCCAAACATTCAATTTACAATTACCATGAGCTTATGGTTTTGTTGTCTCCACAACATAAACTTGTAATTTATTATTTCCGATAATATGATTTTGCTAATTTCTAAAAGTTTTAGTTTAAAAAAAAGTTTTATTTCAAAACATTATAAAAGGAGTCTTATTAAATGGGCTTGGTACTTTTTATTTATTCAATTAACCACATAAAAAAACACTTTTTATTCCATAAGTTATTTCACAAATTTTTTGATGAACCTACTGATCTCCAACTATGACAACATAAAACATATTCATTTTTTCAATTAAAATGTATCACCTTTCATGACATATCTAACTTCTTGTTATAGCATTTAGTGTCACTCTGGGTCTCTATTATATACATTACACCAGCTTCTTTATCTCCTGGCCCAAGTACCCTATGTTTCAAACTATTTTTGGACAGAACAAATAATGATAGTCATATTAATTTCTTAGAGGTTGCTCATCACCTCTTTTGAAAAAAATCTTTGCTCTGTGCTGATATTACTTTATAGAATTTTCTCTGGCTTCACTTTTATATACACACTTCTGTTTATAAAATTGCATTTGGAGTTTTATTAATATTTCTGTGTTTCCTTCTGCTTTTAGATTTATGGGTATGTTTAAATACTCTTAACATTTCTTGCAGCTACCTTTGACCGAATTAAGACCAAAAACAATACTACCCACATGTCAGTAGTAATATAACACAGGTTCTAGAATATAACAATAACTCAAAGTGTCTGTAAAAGAATCAACAGTTACTGCACTCTTTAAAGTTTGCCATTCAATATCATGTTGCTTTTCGAGAAAAATGTTTACTATCCTAAATAAACTCTCTTATGTCCTCATGAGATCAAGTTTTTGTACATTCCAGAAAGCTCTCTTGACATTCATTTAATTTTATGCTTCTCTCTTACCCCTGACACAAAACAAGTTGTACCATGCTCTGAAACACTGTTGCATTCAATCTGACAGATGTGGCCATAAAAATAGTTGTATAGAGTTTAAAATCAAAATACATGTTATACATCCATCAAATTTGACATATAGCTGGAAATGGTTTACAGAATGCTGATATAGTTCATGCTTTGCAATAGTGATCCAAAATTACTATTTAAGATAAAAAAATTTTGAATACTGCTAATACAGTTTTTTAAATATTTTTAGAGTTTAATATAAACATTCAAAATATCAATAAATCACACTGCATGAAATTCAGTATGCTTTTCCCTTTCTAGATCTAACCTCAATAAATACATTAATAAGTAAAATTACTTGTTTTTAATCAATGACTCTTTGAGCAAAAAAGTCATTAAATATTTCTGCTACCATAGTGAGAATTTGGGAAGAACATATATGGATTCTAATATGTGGGCTCAGAAATTTCAATGCTCTGAAATTAAACTGAAGGTGCAAAAAATTGCTCAGAGAAATGCAACTATTTTTCCCAAAACATACAAACAAAAACATATTGTCGTAATCTGATCAAAGTAGTAAAAAAGTTAAAACATGAAACATATATTATTTGAAGTTTTGAAGCCTAAGCAAATGTAATCTAATGTTAATGGAGCCTTAATACAAAACATGCAATTTGCTAACATTTTCTTGTTAAAGTATATATTTATTTGTGCTGTAAAAAAGTCACTCTATTAATAAGCTGTAGATGAGTAACTACATTTTTAAGTACTTTACACTAACATGACTTTGTGACCATATTGAACAGCATTCATCTAAATAATAAAAAATTTCTGCCTTCCGATAATTCATAGTTATGGATATGCATTTTGAATTCATGCCATCAAATTATGCATGTGCTTATGATATTTAGTATTTTTGAACAAGATAAATGTTTACCTTCATTATAATTATGGGATTAAATATAGAACACTAGCAATTAAAATAAATATTCATTTGTCATAGGTTAGATCTGTCTTTAGGAAAGTCCCCATTAATTCTATCACAATATAAACCTAATTCAAAATGACTAAAGTTAAACTTTTCTGAACTAGGAACAGAAAGACCTATTTAAGAGTTTGATTCAAGTTTTATATTTACTAACATTACAAAATATACTAAAGTATCAAAAGATAGCCAATGAAGAGCTCACTTAAAATTGATTACACTACTAGTAATATTAAATTAGCACTGCTTTAGTCATGGAAACAATTTTATAAAAAGCACATAATGTTGATTTGACATTTTGTCTTTTTTATTTTCATAATTTCACACATTTGTTTTTTCTTACATCCCTAATTTTCTAAATATTTTCATTGTTTTTATTATTTATTATCATTGTAATTATAGTAGCTTTTGTTTTCTTATCTCCTTAATAAATTACTTACTCTCTTTTTTCTTATTAAGTTTTGATTAAATTTTACATATTCTTGGATATCTTTTGTTCTCTCTGAACGTAGTTTCTCTTTTAAAAGATTTTTCAGCATTTTATAAGAGTTGAATATTTCTGAAATACAGTATTTCAATATCAAAGCATATTATCATTGATATATTATGCAAAATAATTTTCCATGCATGACAAATAAATATTTACTAAATTTTAAGTATTTTTCTATAGTGTGGAAAATCTTTTATCTTAAGAAAATCTTAAAAGTAAAATATAAAATATGTGAATTATATGTTCTTATCCTTCTAAGATTTTTCTGAAGATTGCTCCAGCTTTATTGGAAAAGCAGAATTTTATCAGCATATAATAATTTTTGTTATTACTAAAATGAAGGATGACAATATAATACATTCTCTTGTGCCTACAAAGCAAAATTATAAATATTAAGGCACTCCAATTATAACATTTGAAAAATGTCTAATATCACATCAGATTTGAAAGGGTTTCTGACAGTGTTCATTGAGTGACTTTAATGGTTACTATTTAACTTGTTTTTTAAAGGCATCATGTTTTTCACTCTGCTTTTATCAATTAATGTAATGATTCTGCAATGTCAAAAATGTGCTTGGAATACCTAATATATTTCAAAAATTTTACCATTTAAAGTTCAAGAATATTTGTTGGGAAGAGATATCCTCATGTCGACTTAGGAAAAAAACTTTTTCGCATTTCACCTACTTTATTACTTTAATCAATTTAAGCCTGCTTTTGTTTTCAAAAATGTGCTTTTGGACTGGGGAGATAGTTCTGGAATTAAGATACTTGTCTTATACAGAGGAAAAATAGTTTTATTCCTTACATTACACACGATCCTCTGAGAACTACCAGGGCTGAGTCCTAAGTCACAGTGAGAAGAGAGTCTTAAACATATTTGAGTATGTGCCCCACATGCACAAAATAAAAAATAAAATAATATTTTTTTTCAAAAGTATTTTAGAGGTTGGGGAGATAATCTGAAAAGCTGAACACATACTTTTCATGCAGGAGGCCAGGGTTCACATCCCAGTACTTCATGGCCCCCAAGTACCCTTGAACAAAGTGCTGGAAGTGACCTCCACCACTGTTTGATGTTGTCCTCAAAGCAAAGAACAGAGTATTCAAATGTAAACACAGAATAGAGAATGTGTGTTTATGACTGTATGATCAAAAATTCAGGGGTGTCTGTATAATGTGTCAGATCACTCTCTTCCAACTATCCATGAAGATTAAACCTCTTCCCTAAAAAAATCTCAATATATATTTTTCTGTTACCATCTATGTGTTTTCCTTCCATGTTCTAAATTATAGATCATCTATATTCCTACAAAGGAAGAATTTAAGTTAAACTGCATTTAGCAAAGTTATCCGACTAAAATTTTTGGTACTGTGTAGGATGACATTGCTTTGTCCTTTCTCCCTTTCTCCACAAGGAACTTAGGTTTGTCAGGTTATACCCATCACAGTGCTCCCGAATCACTCCCATTCCTCCGTTTATCTGTAGCCACTTCTCTCTGCTCTCCTCCCCAACCACTTAATCAGCTTTTCCCCTAAACAGACTCTGTTAACTTGTAAGGTTAGATTCCTCAGAAACCTATAATTTTATATGTATGAGTGAAATACTGCCTTTCTCCTCTCATTATGTCTTTTAAATAGTTTAATGCAATGTCCTTTTTATATAGATACAGAAAGACAGTTAATATTATGCTTTGGGAACTTAGGATTTAATTAGCTTTGAATATTATTCACTCCAGGGCATCTGCTTTCTCGACTTGCGTCTCCGTTGCCCTTAGTTCCTAATATCCCAAAAGCAGTGTCCCGACGAGGGACTGAATGGACCCAGGGTAAGTGGTGAGCTACCCTGGCATCAAAATGGGCCAGGCCAAAGTGCCACGATTCTTAACTATAAGGTAAGAGCTTGATCATAAACAAATGCTGTCATGATCCAAAAGTAACAATGAGAGTAGGACCCTTCTAGGGGTAGGAAAGACTATCTGGCCTGAGCAATGTAGTCTGGGGTCGAGATGGCCCTAAGAGGGCAATTCTATAAGTTTAAGGTATTTCTTACTGTATCCATACAAAATGATTTATATTATACATGTTTATATATTTGTTGGACAAGGAGAGGAGAAACACTCCCAGGGGATTCCGCTCTAGGGTGGGTTGATCTGATAATGAAAACCTGTCCTAGAAGCGACTTTCCCTGAGGGAAAGAATTCTATCCCTATTGATTGTGACCACACCTATGTGTAATTGTTACCCCAATCCCTCATGCTGGTGGATATAATGAGACTATAACAATGGGCAAGAGGAGGCAGAGGTGAGAGACATGAGTGGATGGAGAGAGAATTGGAATAAACTGCAACTAAGACCAACCAGCCTGGCCCTCGTTTCCTTCCTTCGTCTGCCCATCACCATAAACCTCCCAGGGTGGGGGAAGTGGCCCGAGACTAGCCAACGCAGGCGCCAGGAGAGACAGAGCCACTGCTGCTATGCCCTTTTTTGAGTTTACACAGTAATATATATATATATATATATATATACACACATATATATATCTTTTTTTCTCGTATCTAAACAACAAAATGTGGAATATTTTACTATCAAAATAAGGACCCTTTAATTCTTCAAGTTCTTGACATGACATATATACCCAATATGTACCCAACATGCTAATCTGAGTTTTAATTTATCTTTTGATTTAAGACTGAAACTGACAAAATTTTAAAAATGAACTCCTTGAATCATCACAATTTTTCATTGTTTTTTAAAACGAATAATTGATTCCATTTTTAGTATTTTACCACTGATGGTATAATTTTCCTATCAGATATTGATGTAATGAGCAGTGGGTATACTTATAAAATAAAAGTATTTTAACATCTAGCTTGTCATCTATAAAATGTCTAAGGATTATTACAACTTAATGTTCAAGATAAAAGTATTTCTCATATTCTAATTAAAGCAATCTTTCTATAAAGTTTACTGCTGTTTCTGGCATATGAAACTTCATCTTTTTTTTGGTCACAGCACCGTGTTAGAAATAGTACCTTGAACTGAGAAGAGCTTCTAGTTCCATATCAACTAATTGTGCAGGAAAGACCCAAAATTAAATGCCTGTACTAGAGAATTTTTTTTTCTTTTTCGGCCACACCTGGCAATGCACAGGGGCTACTCCTGGCTCTGTACTCAGGAATTATTCATGGCAGTGCTCGGGGTACATTATGGGATGCTGGGAATTGAACAGGGTTGACAGTGTGCAAGGCAAACACCCTACCCACTGAGCTATCACTCCAGCTCTACTAGACAACATTTTTTTATATTTCATATATACTTATGTTCAACAATTCAAAAAAATGAGTGAAGTTTCAATTATTTTACAATTTTATGATAGGTCAATCCAGGGAGTCAGAGCTTTGAATTGAAGAAAAATAAAACAATTAGTTCAATTTTGACCTTGGATGTTCAAGAAATCCAAGGATTCCACCCAGTAATAGACAGCCAATTGGACCAGCATTTTGGTGCAAGGACCTGAATATGCATTGTTATTCATATCCTATGTTTCCAGGGATTGTATTAACATCTTATAAATGCTCAATATCTCTAAGACTACAAGGTGAGAGGCTTGAAGTACTTCAAAGCTTCACCTAGGTATACTTAAATAGGTTGGAAACCTAAGAGACCCCATGCAAACTTGACCTGTCTCACTGACCCTACTTTACAAATTTTTCATACTCATTATAAATCAAATATTGATAGCAAGCCAATTTGTTAATCCTTTACTTATGATTTCATTTCATCGTAATTACATTGTCTTTTATTTGTTGCTTCTCTGGTGCCACACCTATTGGTATATTAGAACTACTACTGACAGTTATCAGGGAATCTGTTGTATAAGTGATTAAACTCAAATGTAATGCATATAATCCATACTCAGTCATGTAATGCATATAATCCATTTCTTTGAGCAATCTCCCTAGTTCTAAATGACATTTTTAATAGAACCAGCCAAAGAAATATTAATTGTGGCAAAGCAGATCAATCACAATCATCAAAGTTAAATCATCCCATCACACAGCTAGTATTCAAAGAATTTTCAAATAGTCATTGTTTATAATTTAATAATATGAATATACAATGTACAATGTATTTATATATTTTAATAAAAGTAACATTATAATTTTAAATAACTTCAAAATATGGCACAATAAAAAGTATTTTCAATATGTACTTTTAATATTTCATTTCCTGTAAAATATTTTAAAAGTTGGCCTATAAATGTCTGTTAATAAATATTAAATTAGCACATTTATATTATCATCAATTAAATATTACACCAATAATTGATTGACATATTATGATTCAAAAACATTTTTCTAAGATGTTGATAGAATATAATTCTCATGTTTTGACTTTCCTACACAATACTTTATATAACATATTTGAGCTCATGAAAACCAGGGTATGTGTAACACTAATTTGTGATCTGAAGGTTTCTCTGAGTACACAAAAATGAGAGAGAGGGAAACAGATAGACACATATATGGTAAATCAGATGACATAAGTATTTGAATAAAATTAATGATTGTGTCTTTAGCTTTTGTTAGTTAAAAATCCCTTTTGTTCCCTTTGCCATTAAAATCTACAAATTCATCTGAATACATCAAAAGCATCAACTCCATGGCTTTAGCTGTTATTATAGAGGATGTGATTGTGTTTTCCAATCTGTTTTGTAGTTTCAGTTCTAATACCCTAATGTTTAATCCATTTTGAATAAAGATGCTGTACAAACTGTGAAATAGTGCAAACGTTTTATTCTCTGTATTTCCACCCCATTTCCCAAGCACTTTATGTTTTCTGAGACTTTTCTTCTTCATTTTATGTTCTTGGATTATTTGCCATGAAAAAAGAAAAAATTAAAACAAATGAACAAACTTCTTTATGTGAAGACATATTCCTGGGCTTTTAGGTTTGTTTCATTGATCTGTGTGTCTGTTTGTTTATACTATTTATACATTTTTAATTATTATTTGTAAATGTTTTACTGGAGCGATAGCACAGCGGTAGGGTGTTTGCCTTACAAGCAACCAACATGGCCGACCCGAGTTCGATTCCTCTGCCCCTCTCGGAGAGCCTGGCAAGCTACCGAGAGTATCTCGCCTGCACAGTAGAGCCTGGTAAACTCCCCGTGACGTATTCGATATGCCAAACACAGTAACAATAATTCTCATGACGGAGACGTTACTGGGCCCCCTTGAGCAAATCAATGAACAATGGGAGGACCGTGATATACTGTGATATACCGTGAAAGTTTTACTGAAGTTTAGTTAAGATGGCTACAATATAATTTTATCTTTCACATACAAATTTGGGGTGCCTTCATTACCACAAAGGTGCCTGCAAATCATCCACCATTGCCTTTATGTCACCTCTAGACTACCAATTCCATCCCTCCCAACCTCTCCCCACTGTTTGGTAATCTAGATTCAGCAATCAAAAGTTGAGAGTTTGTTATTAAATATAGTCTCTTGCCCTGCTTTGTTTTTCTATACACCACATATGAGTGAGATAATCCAGTATTTGCCCTTCACTTTCTGATTTATTAATTTATTTTTATTGAGAGAGGTTAAAATTTTAATTTTAGATTTTTTATCTTATAATATTTTGTTTAACTTTTGAAAACTTATTTTAGGCAGCTTAGCTTACAAAACTATAAATGGTTGGGTTTCCTAAATAGGTTATTCCAGCACTGCACCCTTCACCTGTCTGATTCACTTCTAATTTGACCCAGTGCCTATAATATAACCCACATGCACACCTCATGGTAAGCCTCCGACTTAAAATCAGTTTTCAGTTTCTATTGACTTTGGGCTTTGCTGATTTTTTTTAATCCCACATATAAGAGAGTTCATTTTGTTTCTCTCCTCTCCTTCTGACCAACTTCACTCAACCCAAAGCTCATCAGATTCATCAATATAGCAACAAACTGCCTGATGACATGTTTTCTGAACACCCAGTGGTAATTCACTGTATACTCTATTGTTTTTATGTGTACCGCAGTATATTTATCCAGTCATCTGTTCTTGAACATAGGTTGTTTCCAGAGTTTGACTATTGTGGTAAGTGCTTCAATAAACACAGAAGTACATATGTGATTTCACGATACATTTTCTGAGGCCTTAGGGTAGAACCTAAGTGAAATTGCTGGAATTTGCCTCTATGTGGATGAACTAGAGGGTAACAAGATGAATGCAGTCGATCAGAAGGAATTGGAAAGATGAAAAACAATCTCTTTTATATGTAGGATATGTATAAAACATAATAAGAAAGTAATCAATGCCCAAAGGTGACAGAATTTAAAAGTTTGTCTGCAGAACTGAATTTGCAGGGTGGGAAGGGGGTAGTAATGAAGGACTATTAAAACATTGATGAAGGGAAACAGGTATCATGGTGGCATAATGGGTGTGGTGTTGGAACAATATAAACACTAAATTGTCATTGAAAGAATTGTAAATCATAGCATATTAATAAGTATGGAGAAAACATTTTAAAGATGATAAAGTTGAGAAAATTAGAAAGGACACAAGTAAGACACCAGTCTTGCATACAGCTTCAGAAGCCACAATCCTAGAGCGAATTCCCAGCACTTACATATGGTCGCCTGAGCACTACTATGGGTTACTCTGAACACACAGATAGAAGTAGCCCCTCAGTACTACCTGGTGTGGTTCCCAAAACAAAAACAACAACAAAACCACAATGACATTTATATGAAAATATAGTAGGTACATAAATATAATTTTTTGAAATATGTATATATAAATAAGCATTGTGGATGCATGTGTGAATTTAAAAACTAAAATTTTATTGAGGGATAGTACATCACATAAAATTAAGACTCCAATATAATGCTCACCTGTTTACTTATTCATTTGTTTATTTATTTACTTCTGGGGGTAGTGTGAACAATCATTCACACACTGCCCCTAGTTCAAGGTTCAAGGATACGGTGTTGCTCAGATAGTACAGTGTTGGTACTGTCAGTACTGTCACTCCCGGCAGTTGTTGGATACCCTATGTGGTGCTGGGATACAAACTATTGTAGGCATCATGCCGTTGCCCCACTTGCTGTACTATGCCTCTGGCCTCTCACTGATTTTTAAAACAGATTTGATAGTGGGAACACCATGAAAACTTATTTGGAATGTTTTCATCACTAAAAAGAAAGCAATATGTGGAGGGCTCAACTCCGGATGTGAAATGCATGCTAAAGGTAGACAATGGACCAAACATGATGGCCACTTAGTACTTGTATTGCAAACCATAATACCCAAAAGGAGCAATAGGGTGAAAGGGAACGTGCCTGCCACAAAGGCAAGGAGGATAGGGTGGGGTAGCAAGAGGGATACTGGGAACATTGGTGGTAGAGAATAAGTACTGATGAGGGATGAGCTCTCGATCATTGTATGACTGAACGTAATTAAAAAATTTAACAGTCTGTAACTGTATCTCACAGTGATTCATTAAAAATAAAACAACAAAAAGAAAGCAGTATGCTTTAACTATTTTAACAAAAACCCTTGCCCTGCCCCCAATAAGAGGCAACTTATAATTTGTCCTTAGTACAATGCATTTTACTTTTTCTGGAAACAATACAATATGTAGCTGATTTATTTCACAGAGCATGATTTTCTAACTCATGCAGTGTATATCAGTACTTTTTTATTATCATGGATATTTAATATACGTTTGTGCAGATATATTACATTTTATTTATACATTTATAATTCCATATTTTATTTATAAACAATATTTTTAGAAATATTCCTTATAATTTTGTGTGAATAAGTCTTCAATACATTTCATTAAATTTAGGTTTATGGACACTGCTTCAATTTTTAACTTGTTGATATCAATCCCTGCTTTAACCAACTGTTGAGACTTTCTGTCAATTTACATTCTTACTGACACTTGATACTGTTAAAGTTAAATTTCATAAAATTTGGTAATTCTATACAAATATATTATGGTTTATTTTACCTTTGCTTATAATAAACAAATTGAGCAGCATGCATGTGTATATTGTTCATTTAGATTTTCTTAATTTATGAACTGCATATTTCGGTCTCTTGCCAATTTTTTTTCCTACCATCTGATTATTTTTTTCCTTAGCTGTGAAAAGTCTAACATATTTGGAAACTAATCCTCTGCCTGTGATATGTATAAAAATACTTTTTCCAATTATGATTTACTTATCACCCTTTCCATGCTACTTTATTATTTTGTTTTGTCTACTTAGCACAGCGGGTAGGGCGTTCGCCTTACAAGCGGCCAACATGGCCGACCCGAGTTCGATTCCTCCGCCCCTCTCGGAGAGCCCGGCAAGCTACCGAGAGTATTCGATATGCCAGACACAGTAACAACAAAGTCTCCAATGGAGACGTTACTGGGCCCGCTCGAGCAAATCGACGATCAACGGGAGGGCCTTTACTATAAAAATTAGTTTTTTGTTTGTTTCATGTGATTATTGAATTCAAGTATATAAAATGAGAATGTTTTATTTAACCTTTAAAACAATTTTTTAATTGGTCTTTACAGATTTAATGTTTGTTTAGGGTAAAAAGTAGTCACCAATTTTTTTCACCAATACTGTTTTTTCCAAAGAATTATTTGAAATAGTCATTCCTATGGAACAGCAGTACTACTTCCTTCTATTATATCCAATGTCCTTCTTAGTATGACTGTTATACGTCATTATTTTCTTATTATAAGTAGTCATACCTGTAGCAACTTAACTATAAAGTTAACTATAGCATCTTAAACTATTGGTTGCCACCACAAACCTAATCCAAGTTTAACATCCTTATGTGTTTAACAGTATATAAAATAGAATATTGTCAACTAGACACAGGTCCTGAGAACAAAAGCAATCATATTTACCTGCACCAAAATGTGAGTGAATCTACTCAGAAAACTTACCTTAAACTCCAAGAACTCAAATGTCCATAGAAAGGTACAACATACAAAAAAATAGGAGACAATCACCAGGAAGGAAATCCATCTGGAAATAACAAAACAGTCCAGAAGAGACTGGGATTTCACACTGATCACTTGGCACTATGATGTTGCAATCCTATTTTTAAAACCATGAAACAGGAAGCAGAAGCTATAGCATATAAACAGAGAAATGGGTTGTTGGGAGGCAACATCTTGGCAAGTTGTTCAACTTTGATGATTGCAATGCTGGTGGATGCCATACTGGTCATTTACTCAATCTTTTATTCATTCTTTGATCTGTCTTGGGGTTCTATCCCCGGCATCCTGTATTGCCCCTTCTGTACCCTCAGGAGTAATTCCTGAGTGAAGAGCCAGGAGTAACACCGGAGCATCCCCCGTACCCCTCAAAAAAGAACTTTCAGTACAAGTAGTCCAAACCATAAACACTGCATCTCCCAAACACAGTCAGTTAATGAGGGTGCTCCCATCTCTGCAGTATCCTCCTTTAATTACGAGTCATTTAGACTGTCTAAATTTTCTTTGCTTTAGAATAATTGCATTATAATTAAATATGTTAGGGGCTGGAGCGGTAGCACGGGGGTAGGGCATTTGACTTGCAAGCGGCCAATACAGGTTTGATTCCAAGCATCCCATATGGTTCCCCAACCACCTCCAGTAGTAATTCCTGAGTGCAAAGCCAGGAGTCACCCCTGCACACAGCAAAAATGAAAAAAACTCAATTACTGAAGAATTAGATTTTAATCAGTTTGTTGACATCATTGTCAATTTTCCCCTGATTTTATACCTTTATTACTAAGTAAACATGGGAAGATCATTAAACCTTAAAGATAACACATTGAGTTTTATTAAGGACACCAAATAAAAAAAAATGAAATAAATAACTATACTTTTTGATGAAACATACAAAGGATTCACAGATTTTTATAAGTCTTAGAAATTTTATCTGTTGCTATAATAAATTAAACATAATTATGATTTATAAGCATATAGTATCTTATAATTATAGTCTAGAATTGCTATGAATTTTTGGTAAAAAATGTTTTTTTTTTAATGTGAGAGTACTGCTATTTATTCAGCCACTGATTAGGCTGATTAAATTGGGCATCCACTCCAACTTACTTTTTTTTTCATTTTTACAATTTTATTTATTGAATAACCGTGAGAGCAGTTACAAAGCTTTTAGGTTTAAGTCTCGGTCATAAAATGAAACACCTGTACCTTCATCAGTACCCATTCTCCATTACCTAAAACTGCAGTATACCCCCATCCAACACCCTCCCTGTACCTGTGGAGCAAATGATTTCCACATTACTCTCTCTGTACTTTGATTACATTCAATATTTTTACACCAGACCCACCAGTATTATTTGGGATTTTACCCCAACACTCAGATCTGCCGAAAAGGCAACAGTAGACAATTTGTTTTCTATTGCTGGTTATGAATAGCATATGATGTCAGCGGTTGCAGTAGTGGCCACGTGATTTTGAAATTCTGAAATTTTAACAATTAAATCCGGAGGGATTTCTGCCAAAACCTACTGGGTTCTGAGATTTGTTTCTGAGTCTCTGGAATCATGGCTGTTAAGCATCTTAATCAGTAGGTAGGGAGGCCATTCGTGGAAGGTAACTCAGGATTTCGTTGGGACCAGTAGGAAAGGGTCGGCTCCACCCCCACCCCATGAGGCCCTGCGTATATCATCACTGCAGACCCAAACCTGAATATCCAGTGGCCTCTGGAAGGTGACAGCCACTAGGCCGCCAGGGGGAACAGTCTATGGCACGAAACCTATTCCCACCTGGGGTGACCCAGCACCCATAACCTACTGCAGGGTCTGGACACAATTCTGTCAAAAGCCGTTGGGTTCCAAGATTTGTTTGAGTCTCTGGGATCATGGTCGTTAAGCAATCGATCAGGAACCAGAAAGGACATGCCTCCAATTATATAGTTGAGCCAGAGGTGGTTTGTGTGTGTGTCTCCCACATACCTAACTTTTGGCTGTTTACTTTCTTGGTAAACTTTGCCCCAAGTTTTTGCAGTCTGGCCAAAGGCACAGCAACAATTTTGGCGTATCTGGAAGTCTGAAGGCGCTATCAGGCTGCTGATGCACTCGCTTCACAGGTACAGATTGACCTGCTGGAGGCACCATGCCCAAAAAAAATTGCTTTAAGGGAATAACAAACAAAGATTACTGTATTTTCTTAATGATAGATATTATATATGATGCATAGTTCATATCAGTAGTCTAAAAAGTGCTAGGAACAACACATTTTGATATATTCAATGTAAGTAATGATTTTCACTGATTATTCTGGTCCAATTCAAAGCTCTGAATTATATTATATTTGTATAGCATGTATAAGCACAGTCTATAATTTGTCAGCAGAAACACATCTTTCAATTAGTTTGCTCTACAAAGTTGACCTCATCAGTATTACCTGGAGGATGCCAACCAACATTGACAGCATTCTTTTAGTTAAAGATAGGAAGCTGTCAGTGTTTCCATTAAACTTATACTCCCGGAGGTTCTTAACTCTTCTTCTAAAAATGCCATAGGCATAAACTTAGCATGTGAGATGTAGCAAGGTAGCTTATTTTTAAAGGAAGTTTTTATTTTTTTGAAGCAGTTGAAGTGTCCTACAAATTTAAAAAGACAGACAGATAGTATGAATATCTGCACAGAAAACATTTGTAATAATACTGTCATTTTGCTCCTAATAAACCTGCTGATGTTATTGGCAGAGAGAGTCAACTGTACCATCACAGTTAACTTAAAGTGTCATACTGCTCAGTCATTTTCGCATCCCTTGCTATCCCTATACACATTCAGTTAACCTATTTTATTGTAAAGTTGTTCTCAAATCAGAATGTCATAATGATATTGTAACACCTGTGCTGCAATATTATTCTTAAGGAATAATGACTTGGGCTTACAGAAACAGAGGCAGGTGTAAATAGGGAGATATTGGACAAATGGCAGACACTTCAGTCATAAAATACATCATTTTGGTGATATAATAAATAGCATCATGATTTTGTACTAATGCTGTACTATATATTTGAACTTTGTGAGAAACCAAACTTCAGTGTTTTTGTCCTATATTTGACACTGTCAGTTGGTAGATATCAAACTAATATGAAGTAATTCAAACTATAAGGCATAATATATTCTAAGTCCTGCATCGCCAAATTATATGATGAGTTTTAAAAAATAAGTCTTTAAAATTACAAAGTGAACTGTGCAATTTTAACATTACAAATTGAAGTAGTTAATGTTCTTTAATATGCAAAGGAACTTCATTAATTTAGAGTTTAAAACGTTTACTTGTTACAAAATTTTTATGTGATGTTAAATTCCATTCCCTTATAGCTACATTGATTTTGTTGATCAGCATATAATCAATAATGATCAATAAATGATATTATATGACCTTACATAATTCTTTAAATGTTGACTTTATTGTGTTTTAATGAAAACTTTCCTTTCTAAGTCAGTTGAAAGTGTTATTGAATAAAATTTTGCAGGTAATTTGTGATTTTAATAGATTTTTTAAAAACTTTAATTTACTGTTTTATTACATGTAAATTATGCATCCTACCTCTGAGTCACATCTCTGACATTCTTACAAGGGTTTTTTTTTTTTTTTCGCTTTTTGGGTCACATGCGGTGATGCACAGGGGTTATTCCTGGCTCATGAACTCAGGAATTACTCCTGGAGGTGCGTGGGAGACCATATGGGATGCTGGGAATTGAACCCAGGTCGGCCACATGCAAGGCAAACGCCCTACCCACTGTGCTATCGCTCCACCCCCAAGTTTTGTTTTTTCTAATAAGAAAATATCTTTAAGATATTGTAAGAAATATCAATGTAATGTAAATGTAATGTATAATTGTAATATAAATGTAATATATAATGTGATTTCACATTGCATAGAATAGAGAATGATCAATGATAATAAAATACTACTACTTTCTTCATTCTTTTTTATCACTAAATTAATAATTTGGTTAAACATTCTTTTATCATTGGAAATAATTATGCAATATTAAGAATACTGTGTATTTAAAAATGCATATATCTCTACATTTCCCTTTTTATTTTAATATGAGTGATGATGTCAACTTTTATATAACCTAAGTTATTTTGTAACCTTAGTGAGAAATATTTTATTATTCAGTTATTATAATGCTATTGATCTAAACTGAGATGTCAGATTTGAAGTCTCTTTTAAAGTGATATCTATATTAAGGTATTGTGAAATATCTTGTCTAACTTTACTAGAAATGTTTTTCCTGCTTGATTTGCACTAGCAATTGTTTTTCTAGACACAACATTAGAATAAACACATGGAGTTTGTCTAGTAAATTTGACGAATTTTGTTTATCCTCACCAGTAAGAGAGGAACACATTAATATTCAAAGCAGTAATAAAATATTAGTCTATTCTAAGTATCCCTGTAAGAAAGAAAAATTTGAAAAGGAGGGATCTTTGCTTATTTTGTATAATGTGGCTATTTTTCTGAATCAAAATAATAATTGAATGAACATTTCTTTGAAAATTTCAACACACTTTTCAAAAATTATTGACATAACATTGTCATTTTCTTAAATAATTCAGTATTACAGCAGTTTGGTATCTTTACTATATATTTTATATAAATAGAATTGTACAGTAATGTTTACATATTAATAAAACTGTACTGTCATATTAGAATTAATATGGCATTAAGGTTTATTTTGATGGATAAGTCATTTCAATTAAAAAATTTAAATTGGTGAGTTCTATGCTACTCCATAATTATTAAATTTGAGAAATATATTTGACTGAAATATAAGACGCTGTCAACTGGGAGAAAAATAAACCTAACTACACCTAACATTAAAATTAAACTAGCATGTCCATGCTATAGACTAGGCAATGAATTGCCAAGCTGAAGTGTTCATACTCAGGATCTGACTCAGAGAAATTAAAATGTCAAGTACAGATTCTTTATGAAGTGCCTGGTAGAACTAAAATTATCAGATCATGGTCTACTTTTTTTTAGAATCACTTGACTTGTTGGGATTCAAATAGCACTTTTCTTACTTCATTTTTCAATATAAATTCTAGGTCATTTCAGGTACTGACTGAAATTTATCAGTAACTAATTGATGAACAACTACCCACAATATCATTTGAACTGAGCTTTTGCAGTCTCCCTCAGTAAACTGCTTCATAGCATCCACCTACTGAACAGATACATAGATCTCTTCATGACTAATTCCCTGTCTATTTCAGCTGCTGTTTTATCACATTAAGCAGAGAATGGCATATATAATTTATTTTCCCTCATCATTTGTATAATTTGGTAGGCTTAGAGAGACTTTGAAAAAACATTAGTTATCATTAACACTTTAAAACAAGGCACATAGTTTTAATGTACATACACACATAGTTTGAATTAATTTTGAAAAAGTTTCACTTCCTACAAGTTCTTTATATCACTGGTACTGTTACATGGAGAGTTTCATTGTCCCTTTGAATATTGAGACTATTAATGATCTTTCCCTTCCTAAGGATTCAGATGCATTTGGTAATTCAAACCTCATTGTTAGCTGGAGACACCATCACATATACAATTGAGTATGACTGACAGGATTTTTTCCTACATTCATGAAGGCAAGAAGTTCAAATCAATTTTGGCATGGTTAGTTACTGGCGGAGAGGTGTCTTTTGGTTTCTGAGCTGCACTCTTACCACGTGTCCCCACTTTTAAGAAAAAGGATAGCTTTAGGTGTCTCCTGTCAGAAAGCAAAAATCCCTTTTTATTGACATATTTTTATCATCTCAACTAATCCTGCTAATCTTACACAGGTCCATTTTAGTATTTTAACACAGAAAATTTTCTGAGAAAACACTTCAGTTCTAAGCAACATCTGTGCATCTTTTCCTTTTTGAGCAAACTTTTGTTTCTGAAAAAAAAAAAAACACAAAACTATCCTCTATTTCTTAACCATTCACTAAATTTGACTGATTCATTGTGAACATACCATTGTCATTACAATAAATAGCTATTTTTTTCTAAATTAGTCATGCACATTTGTTCTATTTTCAATATCTGAAACATTCATTATGCAACAAAACAACAGTAGAGTTTCAAATAAATATTTTTTTCCAGATTCTTATTTGGTTTATGGATTTATTTTTTCTATTCTATGTCCATATGCAATTTGGAGACAACCACTGGACTAGAGCCATTACTGACTGGATTCCACGGGACGTCAAAAGATCGCATGGCTGTCCACCTACGAGATGGTCATACTTCTTCATCAAGACCATGAACAAATGGTTTGAAGCTCTTTGTGTTCCTGGAGTGAGCAAATGCCACTGGGCTACACCAGCAAGTGACAGGGATGAATGGAGACATCACTGGGACTTGCTCTAGCAAATCGATAAGTAATGGGATATCAAGTGAGGTGATCAAGTGATTCTATGTCCAGTGACTATATCAAAATTTATATGGTTATGTTTGATAAAATATACCCAAACTACAAGGATATAATTAATTCTACACTAAAAAAAGTTTTATATTTGTATGCAGAAAAATAATAATACTTATTGTGTTGAAATTTTACTTTTCATAATGGAATCTTCAATTTATCTTTGAATAAAATACTCATCAAAGCTATTTTTCATAAAATAATAGTTATAGTTTTAATAAAATGTAAATATAAATCTATATATTAGATATAGATATAGATAGCACATTTCCAACAAATTTCTGGGTTTCATGATTTCTTTCTTTTTTAAACTTTTTGTGTTGAATACCCATGAAATAAACAGTTACAAAGTTGTTCATGACTGAGATATCCTCTCTGTCTGTCTGTCTGTCTGTCTGTCTGTCTGTCTCTCTCTCTCTCTCTCTCTGTCATTGTGTTTTTGTGGTGCAGGTACTGGGAGGCTATTATGTATATCCCTTTACCTACTTTTATCACTCAATTCTTGTTCAGAGTGATCATTTTCAACTTTCATTGTCATACTAGTCCCTTGTTTATCCTACCTGCCCTGTCCCACTTCCCCTAACTTGTGCCAAGCTTCCAAAGATGACCAGTCCTCCTGACCCTCATTTCTATGGTCCATGGGTAATAATAGTCTCACACTGTGTTTTTATATCAGACAAATGAGTGCAATTATTTCATACCTGCCCCCTCCTCTGCCTCATTTCACTTAGTATGTATGTATGATATCCTCCATATCCATCAATTTATAAGCAAATTTCATTACTCCACTTTTCCTAATAGCTGTGTAGATGCACCATAGTTTCTTTAACCAGTACTCTGTTCTCAGATTATTTGCAGATTCTAGCTATTGTGGATCATGGTGCAATGAACAGAGAAGTGCAGATGGCATTCCTGCTGTGTGTTTTGGGGCCCCCAGAGTATATTCCCAGAAGTGCTATTGCTAGGTCATATGGAAGCTCAGTTGCTAGTGTTTTCCTGTCTCACTGCAGGTTCCTACCTCTCTCCATGCCAGCACTGGTTGTTCTTGTTCTTTTAGATGTGTTCTGTTCTCTATCCAGTGGTGTGAGATGCTATCTCATTGTTCTCTTGATTTGCATATCCATGATGATGAAAAATCTTTCATGTGGTTTTTGGTCAATTGTATTTATTCTTTGAGGAAGTTTCTGTTCATTTATTCTCCTCAGTTTCATGATTTCTAATAAGATTTCAATTTATGAAAATCGTATGGAATCAGGTATATCGAAGGCCAAAGACATATGAGAAGACCTGAATGAGTACATGCTCATTACAGAACCTCAAGAAACAAAGGCAAAAATCCAGTCCCAGTAATTTCTGCTCAGTGGAGAAGATTACCCTGCCCAGCCCATAAGGTGCCTCTTAGGTCAAAATTAAGTCCAAAGGCTCTGCTCGGCCTGCAAAGTAATCTCTGACATCCTGAATCTCAAAGAACCAATGGAACTCAGCAATGAAACTAACCTGTTCTGGATTGGGAAAAAAGAAGTGAAAGAAGCCTAATCCTCAATAATCAAGTTCTTTGTTTTTGTTAAAGGAATTCAGAATAATACAATGCAGACAGCAGCACTCTGATAGATTACACCTATATTATGTACCAGAGACACAGGTACAGGTGTTTCAGGGGAAAGTTAGGCTGGAGGAAAGGGTATTTTCATTACATTTTTGGTTTGGGATTTTACTTTTGTGGTCACACTCTGGGGTTACTCTGGACTCTGTGTTCAGGCATCAGTCGTGTGTTTAGGATGTATCAGGGACTGGATGTGGTACTGATCAAATCTGGGTTGGCCTTGTGCAAGGAAAGTACTCTCCCCTGTACTACTTGGAGAAAGGGTCTTTAAGGAATAAGCTAGCAACAGAGAAAGATAAATATATGGACATAAAATGGTTGAGGCGGGCTTGAGATTGCACATGTGCATGAAGACCACTTGTTTATTCAAATGAATAATAAGCATGTAGTTACGCCACTAGAACATGAAATCTAATGCACATTCAGATTTAATAAAGATAAATCTGTAATAAGACCATGATTTTTTTCATTGGGTGTGTATTTATTACTGACTATAACTAGTTTATCACAAAGTTGGTAACTATAATGCAGTCTGGGTTGTAGTCTCAAGAACGTCTTTGTAAAAATAAATTAAAGAGTTCTGTTCATTTCTTGTAGCTGCTTGCTACATTGTCTATACTAAAAAAAAATAACACATTTCTAAATTAATCACTTAATCACTTAACTTAACTTCCCGTTAGTCCTCAATTTGCTCGAGCGGGCACCAGTAACGTCTCCATTTGTCCCTGTCGCGTGCTAGTGTAGCCCAATGGTATCTGTTCGCTCCGGGAACATGAAGAGCCTCATACCGATCATTCATGATCTTGACGAAGAAGTCTGACCATCTGGTAGGTGGGCAGCAACGAGGTCTTTTGACATCCCGTGGAATCCAGTCGGTAACAGCTCTAGTCCAGTGGTCGTCTTTAAATCTCATTACGTGACCAGCCCATCTGATTTTCGACACCTTGGCAAATGAGACAGCGTCGCTGATTCTTGATCGTCGACGGATGTCAGAACTCCGGATTCTTTCTCTCATTTGAGTGAAACGTGATATTCCAAGCATAGCTCTTTCTATTCTTCTTTGGGAGACCTGAATAACGTTTTCATCTTGTTTCTGTAGGGCCCAGGTCTCTGAGGCATATGTTAATGCAGGAAGAACAGTGGAATCAAAGAGATGTGCCCAGAGCTGGAGGTTCTTCGTCCTCTTAGCTATTTCTTCGACATTCTTGAAGGCATTCCAAGCCGCTCTCTTCCTCCTGCGCAGCTCAGGTGCCAGGTCATTTGTCATGTTGACCTCTCGACCTAGGTACACATAGCTGTTGCATTCGGAGATGGTCGTTCCGTTGAGAGCGAATGGGGCGTCAGGAAAGAGGCTGTTTCTCATAAACATTGTCTTCGTAAGATTCAGCTGTAGTCCTACCTTTCCACACTCACGGTCAAAGTCGGCCAGCATTTGTGCTGCTTGGCTGAAGTTTGCTGTTATTAAAACAATGTCATCAGCAAAGCGGAGGTGGTGTAGTTGCCGACCATCTATCTTCACTCCCATTCCTTCCCATTCCAGTCATTGCATGATGTTCTCGAGGGTGGCACTGAATAGTTTCGGTGAAATGGTATCACCCTGCCGCACCCCTCTCTTGACATCAACGATCACTTCTTTGTAGAATGGTGAGATCCTGGTAGTGAATCCACAATACAGCTCAAGGAGGATCCTGATGTATTGGGCTTGAATGCCCTGATTGGCTAGGACTTCAATGACCGCTTCCGTCTCAACAGAATCAAAGGCCTTCTTTAAATCAATAAACGTTAAACAGAGCGGCATCTTGAACTCCTGAGAAACCTCAATGAGCTTGGTTATCCTGTGGATATGGTCGATGGTGCTGAATCCTTTGCGGAACCCTGCTTGCTCGCATGGTTGTCCTTCATCTAGTGTTCTGCCAATCCTATTTAGGATGACTCGAGTGAACAACTTGTAGATGACAGACAATAGGCAGATCGGGCAATAGTTGCCAATGTCATGGATGTCTCCCTTCTTGAACAGTAGTACGGTCCTGCTGGTTTTCCATTGGGACGGAACCTTGCATTCAGACAGGTAGCGAGTGAAGAGCCGAGCCAGTGTATTGATGAGTACTGACGGCAGGTTCTTCAGGTATTCAGGTCTGACCTTGTCTGGGGCGGGTGCTGTTTGTTTCTTTACCGACGAAATGCCGTGTCGGATTTCGGAAGGGAGAACGTTGGGAACGACATATCCATTCTGTGGAATTTGGTATGTCGGCAAGTGAACATGGCTATCAAAGAGATTTGAGTAGAAGTCATGGATAATCTTCTCCATTGCCGTTCTGGAAAATGTGATGGATCCATCAGGACGTCAGAGGGCAGTCATCTTGGTCTTGTAGTTGACAAAGGACAGGCGGGCGTTACGAATACTTTTCCCGGCTTCTGCCGCATCTACCAGTACTTCTGCTCTTCTCTCTTTGAGGTCTTCCTTGATCGCATCTCTGCACTGCTTTGTGAGCTCGGACGTTAGCTTGCGGTTGCTTGAGGCATGCGCCAAACCACGCTGGCGAATTAGCTCAAGAGTTTTCGAAGATAGGCGATTTTTTGTGGCTATCTCTCTTGGCATTCCTCGCACATTCATGGAGGTGCTTAACCAGTCGATCGTATTCCTCCTCAATGTTGTCAACAATGGCATCTTCCCATGTTGCCGCAATAGTACCAAAGAGTTCCCAGTTGGTGGTCATTCTGGGAGTTCTCTTTTTGAACTTTGCAGCCCTTTCTCCCCGCTCTGTGAAGTAGAATTTTGCACGAAGGAGACGGTGGTCCGATCCCGTTCGAAATTTTGGGACAACAGCAACATCAGTCAGGCAAAACCGTCGATTGAATATGATGTGGTCTATTTCATTGTGGAATCGTCCACCGGGAGACTCCCATGTCCATCGTTTAGATTCTGCCTTCTGGAACTGTGAGTTACCATGAATGGTCTTGGTCGACATGATGAACTCAGACAGTCTCTCACCCTGTTCGTTCCATTCTAGGCCATGGGTCCCGATGTGAAGTTCTTCAGCTGATCTTCTCGGTCCTATCTTGGCATTAAAATCACCCACAATTATCTTGTAGAAGTTGTGGTCTTCTTTATAGAACTTCTCCAGCTCCATGTAGAACTTCTCGATTTCTCTTTCATCATAATGACATGTTGGTGCGTAGACAACGAAGATAGAAACTGCAGGCAGTGAGCCACATCTATTCAAATGTAAACGTCCGATTCGGGTTGTTAGGCATTCAAATGAAATTCGAATGAATCAATGCTCTTGGCTAAGTTTGTGTTGACAAGGATACAGACGCCTCCAACACCTCTTTTATTCCATGTTCCGAGGAACAATTCTTCTCCAGTGTCGAAAATGGCATGGTGAGATTCATGCCTTCTTGTCTCGGTCAGACAAATGATGTCGTACTTGATCATTCGTGCTTGTACCATCATGTCCTCGATCGATACATCCGATGCTAGCGAACGTGCATTGAAAGTACAGATGATCATTTTTGTCTTTCTTCTTTGTGGCAGCCTAGGTCGGCCTTGAGATTTTTTCGGCCTCTCCTTTCTCATCCTTCTCAGTGCTGCCATGTTGGTGAAGCCTTCAGGGTCAGGTGAATGAGACCAGTTGTAGTTACTGGTTTTGGCATATTGAATATGAATTGTTTTAAAAAATATTTCTTTTTTTTTTCTTGATTCAGTGAAACTGAGAAAAGCAAGAACACACATGCTTAAAGGGGGACCTAGTGAAGTCATATACAGTGAATCATGAAGGGAAATAAAAGAAAACACTACTTCCACTACCCAGCCGTCGCCACACTCCAGGACGGTTTCCAGACCCGCGCGGCCACAAAGCGGCCGCGCGACACATCATAAAACACTAAATACCCATCTTCCCGAATTGTCGTACCGTATTTGATAGGGTTCAAATATGGTAACATCTACAAGGGTGATTAGAGGTCGCCCCAAAAGCCTCTATCCCTCTCGGAAAGACGGGCAAGCTACCGAGAGTATTCTGCCCACACGGAAGAGCCTGGCAAGCTATCCGTTGTGTATTCAATATTCAATTTCTAAATTACTCCATATTAATGGTTTTGGTCAACTGCAGTAACATAGGTATAATGGCAAGTGTTTAGTAGAAATAAAGTATTCATTTACTTTATTTTGTTCTTAAACATATATGGCAAATATTTAGTATTAGTAGGTAGCAAGGGCTGGAGCGATAGCACAGGGCTGGAGTGATAGCACAGCAGTAGGGCGTTTACCTTGCACGCAGCCAACATGGCCGACCTGAGTTCGATTCCTCCGCCCCTCTTGGAGAACCTGGCAAGCTACCGAGAGTATCTCGCCTGCACGGCAGAGCCTGGCAAGCTCCCCATGTGGTATTCAATATGCCAAATGCAGTAACAACAAAGTCTCCAATGGAGACGTTACTTGGCCCGCTCAAGCAAATCGACGAACAACGGGAGGGCCTTTACCTTTACCTTTAGTAAGTAGCAAGTTAAAGTTTTCTTTTATTTCCCTTCATGATTCACTGTATATGACTTCACTAGGTCCCCCTTTAAGCATGTGTGTTCTTGCTTTTCTCAGTTTCACTGAATCAAGAAAAAAAAAGAAATATTTTTAAAAAGAATTTTGTTCTCCATCATGGATAATTTACTTTCGATTATATTATGTAGAAAATGTGAGGATTTTAAAAACAAGTGAAGTCCTCTAGAATGAGAAAGTATAGAAGACAATTCATGAATAAAAGGAAATTGCAGTGATCTAATTTCGAGGCAAGTCTCTGAAGAGGTGAGAAAATCCCAGGCATCATACAGGCGCATAATGAGATTGAGTTGAAAGGACAACTGTCAGTGACATCCATTACAGTGAAGCCTAAAATAGCCAGAACAATTCTTTGTTTTCACAGAGTAGAAGTGCTAGATTTGAAGGAATTGAGTTGAGAAAATAAAGCTCTTTTCAGAAACTACCTTTCTCATTTAGTCTAGAATGGGAGGCAATGGGAGACCTCCCAGAGTAACTGTTATTTGACATAAAACACCCCCCCCCACACACACACACAGGAGAAAGACACAAAATGGACTCAGATTAAATTTCCAGCTCATCTGGCCTGATAAAGAGTAGAGTGGGTAGGGCACGTGCCTTGCACATAGCTAACATGGGTTTAATCCCCAGAATCCCTTATGGTTTCCTTAGCCCTTCAGGAATGATTCCTGAGCATTGCTGGGTGTGTTCCAAAGAACAAAGTGTAGCACTGTAGCACTGTCCTCCCATTGTTCATTGATTTGCTTGAGTGGGCACCAGTAATGTCTACAACAAATTGTGAGACTTGTTGTTACTGTTTTGGGCATATTGAATATATCATGGGGAGCTTGGCAGGCTTTGCCACATGGGCGAGATACTATCCATAGTTTGCCGGGCTCTCTGAGAGGGGTGCAAGTATTGAACCCAGGTCAGCCACGTGCAAGACAAATGCCCTACCCACTGTGCTATTGCTCCAGAACAAAAACTTAAAAAAATAAATTTCCAGTTAATCAATAAATACCTATTTTAATTTTTTTTATAAATTATGTATGATAGTTGCAATCATAACACAGCTTATAGTAATTTGTGTAAATCCCTCCTACACAGCACTACCATTAAAGTCTTCCAACTTTGTCCACTGGCATTGCATCGCCTCTGGCCCAATCTTTATCTCTCCCTTCACATCACACTGTTTTTTGTTATATTTTGTAATCCAAAGCTATGGATTTGACATTGTTCAATACTTATTATTCTCTGTTATTTTTTTCCTCTTTCCATTTCCCAGATGAGTTAGAACATTCTGTTTTTATTCTTCTCCTTAACTTTCTTTCTCCAATTTCAACCTCATTGAGAACTGACAATTGTATGATGTTGCTTTTGTCTTATAGCTGCATAATATTCATAGTATTCTATCATGAATCCACACACTTATATATGTATATATATAGACACATACATGTACGTGTGAGCACACACACACACAGACACACACACACATACTTTTATCCATCCACTGTTTTTGAACATTAAGCTCAATGCATTGAAGAAAACCAGCAAACTCCAGGATACTATCCTTGAGATGCCAATCATTTGATTCCATTAACAAAGATAATACAAAAGTAAATAATAAACAAAAATAGCTACATCAAATTTTTAAGTTTGTACATGATCAAAAAATAAACGAGGCAAAAGTAAAAAAAAACAAAAAAAAAAAACACCTTTTTCCAGTGGGACACTCTTTCTCCAGTAGGGAGAGAATGTACTTGTAACAATATATAGGATAAAGGGTTACTATCCAACATGTATCAGGTGCTCACAAAGTTAAAAAAAAAAACAATCACACCAAAAATGGTAATAGGAGATAAATAGACAGTACGCTAAAAAATAAATCAGAGACATATGAAATAATCAGAGTCATCCTTTTTATGCCACAACTGAGAACTTGCAGGCAAATTCTTTAATTCAAAATCTATTACATATAAAAATAAACAAAATACCTGAAAGGAATTTGCTACAAATTTCATCTCTGCTTTGTTTATAGCTTTGTGAAATCATGAAATTCTTGATGATTTGACCACTTGTCATCCCATTACACAACGATTCGCTCAAGCGGGCACCAGTAATGTCTCCATCTGTCCCTGTTGCTTGCTGGTGTAGCCCAATGGCGTCTACTCACTACAGGAGCACAAAGAGCCTCAAACCCTTTGTTCAGGGTCTTGATGAAGAAGTCTAACCACCTAGGAGGTGGGCTGCCACTCATGCTTTTGACGTTCTGTGGAATCCAGTCAGTAACATCTCTAGTTTAGCGGTCATCTCCAAATCATATTACATATACAGCCCATCTGATTTTTGATGCGTTGGCAAATGAGACAGTGTCCCTGATTCTCAATCATCAATGGAGGTCGGAACTCCGAATTCCTTCTCCCATTTGAATGAAGCGTGATAGTCCAAGCACAGCTCTTTGTGTGAAACAAATAGCGTTCTCATCTTGTTTTCGTAGGGCCCAGGCCGCTGAGGCATATGATAGTGAAGAGAGAATGGTGGAGTCGAAGAGATGTGCCCAGAGTCAGAGGTTCTTTATCATCTTAGTTATTTCTTCAATGCTTTTGAAGGTATTCCACGCTGCTCTCTTCCTTCTATGCAGTTCAGGTGCCAGTCGTTTGTCATGTCGAGTTCTCCACCTAGGTACAGATAACTGTTGAATTCGGAGATGTTTATTCTGTTGAGAGCAAATGGAATGTCAGGAACTTGTTTGTTTTTTATAAAAATTGTCTTCGTGAGATTCAACTGCAGTCTGATCTTTCCACACTCACCATTAAAGTCGGCCAGCATGTGTGCCGCTTGGCTAATGTTTGGTGATATCACTAGAATGATATCATCAGCAAAGTGGAGGTTGTATACCTGCCAACTGTCTATCTTCACTCCCATCCCTTTTCATTCCAGTCATTGCATGGCATTCTCGAGGGTGGCACTGAAGAGTTTTGGTGAAATAGTATCGCCCTGATGAACCCCTCTCTTTACATCGATGATCACTTCCTTTTAGAACTGTGAGATCCTGGTGCTGAATACGTAACACAGCTTACAAGGGATCCTGATGTGATGAGTTTGAATGCCCTGTTTGGCTAGCACTTCAATGAATGCTTCAGTCTCAACAAAATCAAAGGCCTTCTTTAAATCAATGAACATTAGACAGAGTGACATCTTGAACACCGAAGAAAACTCAGTGATCTTGGTTACTGGGTGGATATGGTCAATTGTGCTGAATCCTTTTTGGAACCAAGATTGCTCGCATGGTTGTCCTTCATCTAGTGTTCTGCTAGTCCTATTCAGGATGACTTGATTGAACAGCTTGTAGATGATGGCAGGTTATTCAGGTGTTTGAGTATGACCTTGTCTGAGCTGGGTGCTGTTCACTTCTTTATCAATGAAATATCATGTTGAATTTTGGAAGGGAGAACATTAGGGACAACATATCCATCATGCAGAATTTGGTATGTGGGCAGGTATACGTGGCTATCAAAGAGAACCGAGTAGAACTCATGGATAACCTTCTCCATGGCCCTTCTGGAATATATGATAGATCCATCATGACGTTGGAGGGCAGTCATCTTGGTCTTTCGGTTAGCAAAGGACAGGCGGGTGTTGTGAATTCTTTTCCTGGCTTTTGCCACATTGGCCAGGACAGCTGCTCTTCTCTTTTTGAGGTTTTACTTTATCACTTCTCTGCACTGCTTTGCGAGCTCAGACGTTAGCTTTTGGTTGCCTGAGGCTTGCACCAAGTTGGTGAGTAATCTCAATAGTTTCTTAAGACAAGCATCTGTTTGTGGCTTTCTCTCTCGCGGTGTTCCTTGCACAATCATGGATGTACTGAACCAGTCTATCTTATTTCTTGAACTTAGCCACCTTTTCCCCCCACTCCACGAAGTATAATTTTGCATGAAGGAGATGGTGGTTCGATCCCATTTGGAATTTTGGGACAGAAGCGACATGGGTCAGGCAAATCTGTTGATTGAATATGATGTTAAGACACTAAATACCCATCTTCTGGAATTGTCATACCATATTTGATAGGGTTCAAATATGGTAACACCTACAAGGGTGATTAGAGGTCACCCCAAAAGCCTCTATCCCTCTTGGAAAGAGTGGCAAGCTACCGAGAGTATTCCGCCCGCACAGAAGAGCCTGGCAAGCTATCCGCTGTGTATTCGATATGCCAAAACCAGTAATTACAACTGGTCTCATTCACCTGACCCTGATGGCTTCCCCGACATGGCAGCACTGAGAAGGATGAGAAAGGAGAGGCCGACAAAATCTCAAGGCCGACCTAGGCTGCCACAAAGAAGGAAGACAAAAATGATCATCTGTACTTTCAATGCACGTACGCTAGCATCAGATGCATCTATCGAGGACCTGATGGTACAAGCGCGAATGATCAAGTATGACATCATTGGTCTGACCGAGACAAGAAGGCACGAATCTCACCATGCCGATTTCGACACTGGAGAAGAATTGTTCCTCGGAACATGTGATAAAAGAGGTGTTGGAGGCGTCGGTGTACTTGTCAACACAAACTTAGCCAAGAGCATTGATTCATTCGAATGCCTAACAACCCGAATCGGACGTTTACATTTGAATAGATGTGGCTCACTGTCTGCAGTTTCTATCTTCGTTGTCTACGCACCAACATCTCATTATGATGAAAGAGAAATCGAGAAGTTCTACATGGAGCTAGAGAAGTTCTATAAAGAAGACCACACCTTCTACAAGATCATTGTGGGTGATTTTAATGCCAAGATAGGACCGAGAAGATCAGCTGAAGAACTTCACATCGGGACCCATGGCCTAGAATGGAACGAACAGGGTGAGAGACTGTCTGAGTTCATCATGTCGACCAAGACCATTCATGGTAACTCACAGTTCCAGAAGGCAGAATCTAAACGATGGACATGGGAGTCTCCCGGTGGACGATTCCACAACGAAATAGACCACATCATATTCAATCGACGGTTTTGCCTGACTGATGTCACTGTTGTCCCAAAATTTCGAACGGGATCGGACCACCGTCTCCTTCGTGCAAAATTCTACTTCACAGAGCGGGGAGAAAGGGCTGCAAAGTTCAAAAAGAGAACTCCCAGAATGACCACCAACTGGGAACTCTTTGGTACTATTGCGGCAACATGGGAAGATGCCATTGTTGACAACATTGACGAGGAATATGATAGACTGGTTCAGCACCTCCATGAATGTGCGAGGAACACCAAGAGAGAGATAGCCACAAAAAATCGCCTATCTTCAAAAACTCTTGAGCTAATTCGCCAGCGTGGTTTGGTGCATGCCGCAGGCAACTGCAAACTAATGTCCGAGCTTGCAAAGCAGTGCAGAGATGCGATCAAGGAAGACCTCAAAAAGAGAAGAGCAGAAGTACTGGTAGATGCGGCAGAAGCCGGGAAAAGTATTCGTAACGCCTGCTTGTCCTTCGCCAACTATAAGACCAAGATGACTGCCCTCCGATGTCCTGATGGTTCCATCACATCCTCCAGAACGGCGATGGAGAAGATTATCCATGACTTCTACTCAAATCTCTTCGATAGCCATGTCCACTTGCCAACATACCAAATTCCACAGGATGGGTATGTCGTTCCCAACGTTCTCCCTTCCGAAATCCGATACGCCATTTCGTTGGTAAAGAAACAAACAGCACCCGGCCCAGACAAGGTCAGACCTGAATACCTGAAGAACCTGCCGTCAGTACTCATCAATACACTGGCTCGGCTCTTCACTTGCTACCTGTCTGAATGCAAGGTTCCGTCCCAATGGAAAACCAGCAGGACCGTACTACTGTTCAAGAAGGGAGACATCCATGACATTGGCAACTATCGCCCCATCTGCCTATTGTCTGTCATCTACAAGTTGTTCACTTGAGTCATCCTGAATAGGAATGGCAGAACACTAGATGAAGGACAACCATGCGAGCAAGCAGGGTTCCGCAAAGGATTCAGCACCATCGACCATATCCACAGGATAACCAAGCTCATTGAGGTTTCTCAGGAGTTCAAGATGCCGCTCTGCTTAACGTTCATTGATTTAAAGAAGGCCTTTGATTCTGTTGAGACGGAAGCGGTCATTGAAGCCCTAGCCAATCAGGGCATTCAAGCCCAATACATCAGGATCCTCCGTAAGCTGTATTGCGGATTCACTACCAGGATCTCACCATTCTACAAAGAAGTGATCGTTGATGTCAAGAGAGGGGTGCGGCAGGGTGATACCATTTCACCAAAACTCTTCAGTGCCACCCTCGAGAACATCATGCGACGACTAGAATGGGAAGGAATGGGAGTGAAGATAGATGGTCGGCAACTACACCACCTCCGCTTTGCTGATGACATTGTTTTAATAACACCAAACATCAGCCAAGCGGCACAAATGCTGGCCGACTTTGACCATGAGTGTGGAAAGGTAGGACTACAGCTGAATCTTACGAAGACAATGTTTATGAGAAACAGCCTTGTTCCTGACGCCCCGTTTGCTCTCAATGGAATGACCATCTCCGAATGCAACAGTTATGTGTACCTAGGTCGAGAGGTCAACATGAGAAATGACCTGGCACCCGAGCTGCGCAGGAGGAAGAGAGCGGCTTGGAACGCCTTCAAGAACGTCGAAGAAATAGCTAAGAGGACAAAGAACCTCTGGCTCCGGGCACATCTCTTTGATTCCACTGTTCTTCCTGCATTAACATATGCCTCAGAGACCTGGGCCCTACGCAAACAAGATGAGAACGCTATTCTTGTCTCCCAAAGAAGAATAGAAAGAGCTATGCTTGGAATATCACGTTTCACTCAAATGAGAGAATGAATCCGGAGTTCTGACATCTGTCGACGATCAAGGATCAGGGACGCTGTCTCATTTGCCAAGGTGTCGAAAATCAGATGGACTGGTCATGTAATGAGATATAAAGACGACCGTTGGACTAGAGCTGTTACTGATTGGATTCCACGGGATGTCAAGAGACCGCGTGGCCGCCCACCTACCAGATGGTCAGACTTCTTCGTCAAGATCATGAATGATCGGTTTGAGGCCCTTCATGTTCCCGGAGCAAGCAGATGCCATTGGGCTACACTAGCACGCGACAGGGACAAATGGAGACGTTACTGGCGCCTGCTCGAGCAAATCGATGACTAACGGGAAGTTAAGTGATAAGTGATAAGTGATAAGTGAATATGATGTGGTCAATTTCGTTTTGGAACTGTCCAACAGGAGACTCCCATGTCAAACATTTATATTTGGCCTTCTGGAATGGTGACTTACCATGGATGGTTTTGGTCGACATGATGAACTCAGTCTCTCATCCTGTTCGTTCCATTCTAGACCATGGGTCCTGATGTGGAAGTCTTTCGGCAATCTTCTCGGTCCTATCTTGGCATTAAAATCTCAGAAAATGATCTTGTAGAAGGTTTGGTCTTCTTATATTAAATTCTTTAAAAAAATGAATAATTGGCTTATGAAAAGACAGTCCATGCTAGTGGGTTTCCAACATGACTTATGTGAGGTGGGAAAGAGAGAGGTGGCAGCCTCAAGAAGAGATTCTGCCTCTCTGTCTCTCCACCTCTGCCACCCAGGAATGACTGGCAAATCTAGGACAATTGTAGTGAGCCTTATTCCTTGCAGGAACAGGAAGTCCTAGGCCTTACCCAGACATTTGAGTGTTTTGCCTTTCCATCACAGAAAACTATTTCAGAAGGTAAAATAGGTTTTATTTAGAAGAATTTTGGAGTTTTTGTGTGTGAAAGAGGGGTGGGGGAGTTTGGGAGAAACATACTCAAGTGGAAATATGGGCTTCTCCATAGTGGAGAAGGCCCAATTCCCGATGCCAGCATAAGATATGAATGTGCACATCTCAGGAGGGGAGATGAAGGGGACACCTGTACCCAAGCACTGCCTGAACTCAGGGCACAGGCAGCATAAACATAGCTTCCTTTATTAAGTTGGATTTCTAGGGTTTTTCCACCCTACCCCACATGGGGCTTTCTTTTTTTTAATTTTATTTTCATAAGGTTGTTCACATTAATTGATTAAATTCAATATTTCAACATCAATCCCATGCCATTATACCTTCTTACCATCATTATTTCAAATTTTTCCACCACCATTCAAGTCTGCCTGCCAGGAGCAGATGCTAGATAATTTATCTTCTATTATTTATTATGAGTATCAGAGAGGTGGCATGGCTGCTTTCACGTTCGCATGCTTCTGGAAATCTAAAATTGTAAATGAGACATCTCTGTAGGTACCTAATTCATTTTGAGATTCATTTGGGAGACTCTGGATCAAGGTCATTAATGAGCTGAGATGGTGCCTGGAGGCAGATTGTGGGCATGGCAGCCTGGACCCCAAGCAGACCGGGAGAACAGGAAGGGCCAACCAATCCCCGCTGCCTCCACGTGGCCTGGAGTCTTAGTCCCTGAACTCTTGTACCTGGGTTTTGCTTCTGGAAGCTCATGGCCACAGGGTTTCATCTAGATCAGGTGGAGATGGACTTTCTACATAGTAAGAGACTCTTGCTTGGGTTAATGCCAAGGGGTAGATTTGGGAGCAGTTTTCTTTGAAATTCCTTTCCTTGCTCTTGTTCCTGCCAGAGATTCTCTTAGACTGGGGTCCAGCTTTCTCTGGATTTATGTTGGCACCATATAAAGGTCTTCTAATTATCATTCCTAGAATGAATAGGAATAATTATCATGTGTGCGCATTTCTATTTTTTTTAATGTAAAGGAGATAGTCATGGAAAGCTGAATCACCTAAGCTATTCTTTCCATAAAGACACAACAGCCATGTTACAATTCCGATGTACCTCCCCACAAACCCTTAGAACAGGTCAAGACAAAATTATGGACCTTAATAATCATTTTCAACTTACCTTGCTCCTTTCTTTTTTGAAAGAATGATTAAAAGGCAAAATGTAATTCCCTTCTCCAAGAAGATTATTAGTTGCACTGCTATGCTTTAATGTGGTATCATATTGAAAATTGCCTTCTCCTCTGTTCAATCAGTAATGAATCCTAGCAAAACTGAGCTAAAGTCATCAGCCTTGTTAATCCACTAAAATCTTCAAAGATAGTCAGGGACACAATTCTGAACACTTTACTTACAATTTGATGGAAATGCATTCTCAAGTCATAGATCTAATTTATAAAGTTTAAAATGAATGCCTCCTTTTGAATCAAGACATTGGAAAAGGATGTGACTCTTTGACATAATCACTTTGTAAGGTGGAAACTTTGCCCTTGCTTCAAATTACTTTTTTGGCTTCATTTCTTACTTCCATCATATATTCAGCAAATACACCATGGGTACAAATCTGTGTTTTAAGCAATAGAGAACAAAAACACAGCCCATTAGACAGAGTTCAGTCTGGTAGAAGAGCTGGGAGAATGAAGAGAGAAATGGCTAGGCAGTGTCAGGCATCTGTCCTCCTCACTTATGGAAGTAAAGGAAAGAGACAGAAAGAAGTGTTTCCACCCAGAAGTAAACTTGTTTTTTCTTAAGGTGCTGTTTTTACATAAACTAAGCCAGTTCCTAACTTGAGTCACCAGTGCTATGTACTCTCATCAGTGTATTAAAAACATCTACTTAACTCTTTCTTTTCACATAGAATCCTAATTTTACAATGTGTTCTTTTTTCATTAAATATACATAGAAACTTTTTAAGTCAATTTAAGAAACAAAGTTAATCAATGATTACTCTTACCACCCCAATCAACCCAAAACCACACTGTTCCAAACTGAACTTCAGGTGCTGGTTCCTTTTTATGTACAGTATGCAATTTATAGCTCCAATCAATTTAATTTAAAAGTAAACACACATATATAGGACCTCACTGGGTATTTCATGTAACTGTTGCATAATATTGATTTGTCTTTTTTCCTCATACCGGAAACTTAGGTTTATTGAGTTACACCCATCACAGCGCTCCAGAAGTAAACTCAATTCCATCAGGCACTCTTAATCTTCTGTGTCAGTTGCCCTTAAGTCCTGACACCCCAAAACAGGGGTCCTTCTGAGGGGCAAGAATAGATCCAAGGGAAGCCACAACCTATGCTTACATAGAAAAAAGATAAACTAAGTGCCATAAAAATTATAAGTTATTTTTAGTATATGCACTGCTGGGGAGAAGGCAGCTCAGATAGAGAGGGGAGCACCAAGTAAAAGGTGTTGGGAGGATCCTTCCAGGATGAGAGATGCATGCCAAAAGTAGACTATAGAACAAACATGATTGCCAATCAATGCCTCTTTTGCAAACCACAGCACCCTAAAGGAGAGAGAGAACAAAAGGTAATGCCCTGCCACAGGGGTGGGGTAGGATGTTGGAGTGGGGGGTGGGAGGGATGCTGGGAGCATTGCAGGTGGGGAATGGGCATTGGTGGAGGGATGGATACTCGATCATTGTATAACTGAAACCCAAGCACAGAAATTAGTAAGTACACAACTGTACCTCATGGTGTTTCACTAATAAAAATCAAATAGGAAAAAACAGGTATAAGTTAAGAGCATGGTTGTGGAACAAACTGTCATGACCCAAAAAAAATTAACTGAATAAGGACCCTGCTGAGGTTACGAAAGACTAACCTGGCCTGAAGACTGCAGTCTGGGATATATAAAGATATGCCACCAGGAAGAGCCACCCTTTAAGCTTAATATGTGTTTTACTGTTTCCATACAAAATGACTAGAAATATCCACTGTATCACTGTATCACTGTCATCCTGTTGATCATCAATTTCCTTGAACAGGCACCAGTAACATCTCCTTCATCCTAGCCTTGAAATTTTAGAAAGTGCCACATTCGAGGATCTTTCATGGTCAGGAGAATGAGACCCATCATTGTTACTGATTTTTGGCATATTGAATACGCCACGGGGAGTTTGCCAGATTCTGCCGTGCAGGCAGGATACTTTCGGTAGCCTGCCTGGTTCTCCAGAGTAAGAACTAGATAATAAGAGAAGAGCTGGGTTTTATAGTCTCTGTGTCTTGGCTGTTGATGGGATTACACAGCCGGGGCAGTTGGTGGGTGTAACACCTACCTACAGGAAGATGAGGGATCTGGGTGGAGGAGGCCCAGTCCCGATCCAAGCAGGCCCCAGATCTAAGCCCCAGGTCCCATACAGCTGGGTCCCTCTGCTGGTGCCTTCATACATGAGGCTCATCTGAACATGTGGAGAGTGGTCTTAACAATCAATAGCTATTGTTGGAACCAGAGGTCTTCAGCTGCCGGGGCTCTACTTGGGGTGGGGAGGGTGCAGTGTAATCCCATCAACGGTCAAAACCCAGAGACTATAAAACCCAGCTCCCGGGAGAGAACAGTGCAGAGTCTCCTTCCTCTGTACAGGGCTGTCCTCACTGGGGCCCTTTGGAGGAGGGCGGGTTGAGTTTCCCTCCCTGTCCCGAACAGAGCCCCAGCAGCTAAAAACCTCTGATTCCAGCCACTAGAAATATTAGTTAGAAGTAAATTTAACATGGCTGTTTAAATGGATAAGGGCTAAGGAAAGGAGAAAGTATTACACCTATGATGGAATTCCAACCTTGGATGCATCTCCTAGCAGAATGAGATTTTGTTCTTGAGTATTTCTTAGAACTTCCCCTGAAGGAAGAGCTTTGCACTTGTTCATTGTTTATGATAATGTGCACCCACACTATTATTCACCAACTCTTCATAATTTCTCTATAACTAAGGCTGCAAAACTTGAATAAATCCCCACTGATTCCTTCCTTCATTCATCTGCCCGTTGCTGTTGGCTGGTCAGGGTGGAGGGATGGTGACTGGACCCCAAATGCAGACTTCCGGTACCCACAGTTTGAACTCACATGTAACAAAATATAACTGTACTGGTGCAAGTTATCGTTTTTAAACACAGTGACATATTTAAGTTTACTATACTTTTTTTTCTTTAAATATTTTCTCTCACTCATTTCCAAGAATGTCCTCTATCATTTTTCTTACTGAAAGAATTACCTCAACTATTCTATGATATTGGTTATGTACAAGTACACAACTATAGCACTTTGATTTTTTCCATCTTTCTTCTCTTTTGACCTACTTTTAGTGGACATTGATAAATTAACTATTCAAACTCCAATTTAATATTTAATATTGATATACTATGCTTCCAGTAATAGATTTTGAACAATTATGATTTTCTTGATTGAGAAATATATATATGTATGTTTTGTATTTAGTTCTCCTTTGTGTTTTAGTTGTACTTACTCTGGGTATTCTATAATTGATATTTTGAAAAGAATACAAATATTGGGTAACAGAATTCTTTTAGTAAAAATTCTTACTTACTAAAAAAACTAACACATGTAGTTATGACTTCTCCTACCATGATGCCTTATCACAAACTTTATGAAAAATTGATCTATATTTAATTGAGTTTTTCTTAGCCAGTAAGTGTGTTTATGGTCTCTAAAATATATGTTTAGGTTCACAAATCCACATAACTCTTTTTCATATGTTACTAATGTGCTTCATAATAAGAATGACAAGTAACATACCTTAGTATCCTTTGAAATTATAATTTTTGGACATCCAATGCTTCTTAAATATCTTTATTCTTTGACTTTCATAAAAGTGCAAAACGTTTGTTTTCACAAAATATAATTAACACAACTAATACCTTAAGTACTTGTCATATTAATTATATTTTTACATACTTTTAGGGTTTTTTTCTCTGTTCTTAGAATTTGGGTCATATCTTTGCCACTTTTCATACTTTGTATTTTTTTATAATTTGAAAGGCCAAATTTCTTTAATTTATGACACATGTATATCACATATTGCTATTCAAACATCTTCCATACATGAATAAAATGAAAGGGAGAAATTGTTTTTGTTTTGTTTTGTTTGCTTTTAAATTCGGGGTATTTGGGCACAGTCATTGATGTGATGCTCAGGGATTACTTCTTGTATTCTCTTTCATGCCCCAAGATCCTTAAAGTAGAATGCTGACATTCATTCTTAAAGTAGAATGCTGACAAGTAAAATCAGAAAAAACAAAACATATACATACATACATATGCACATTTCTATCTATCTATATAACTATCTATCTAAACATTGGTCAATACTAAAACCACCATATCAAAACTTGAACAGGTAGTGGTATATACACCTCAAGAAACATTACATTTATAAATTACATGAGAAAAGATGCTAATTATATAGTGAGTGACTGAGCACTTCACCTTATTAAGTTATCAAATTTAATATCAAAACAGGATAGATCACACTAGCCCTAAGTGTTTCAATGCAATTCATTAAGAATGTCTAACCCACTGTTTGGTATCACAGATGAAAATGTATGATCGAATAAAAATACTCATAAACCAAAGCAGATAAATTCTGTTACACAACATTTGTTCTTTTCAAAATATGAATTTATAGAATATCCAGAGCAAGTACAACTAAACACAAAGGAGAACTAAATACAAAATATATATTTCTCAATCAGGAAAATCATATTTTTTCAAAATCTATTACTGGAAGCATAGTATATCAATATTAAATATCCTAATGTGTTTGATGACTCTGTTTACCATGATTTTGGATGTGAACACTATTTTTTATAGATACTCACTTAAAAGATAAGGAATAATAATATGTGCACTCTGCTCTCCAAATTTTCTTATACTATAATAATGTATTTTTTCTGTGCAATTCCTATAAATTGTATTAAAATGTGAATCTGTTTTTAATGTGTGTAATGATAGTCTATTATAATTAATTGCTTAGAAAAATGGTGGATAATGATTCTTCACTGTGTGGTTTATGTATTTATATAGGATATGTAATAGAGTTACTTCTGCTTTATTATGTGAAGGAAACTATTATGTGGAGTGAAAGACTCCTTCTTCAGAAAATGTAATGAAGAACTCAAAGTAAATGTAAACTGATATGAAGTGAGTATAAACTGGATTTGTTAATAAATCACAGAAGAATCTCAGGTGCTTTATGCATTCAATTTTATCCCATCCCATTTTTATGACTCTTATAGTTTTGTTTTTTGCACATTGTCATATAATAATCTATACAGCATATATTCTGACTGGTTCTATTTACTCAAACATGTAAAATTATGGTTTGCATTTTTGTTTCATGGATAAATTGAAGTGAAGGATGAATTCACTTAATTATGTTGATTAAATGTGTCATAGGTTTCATATAATAGCTCCAATTATCTTTACAATTATTTCCTTGATTAAGCTAGTATTATATGAAGCATATGTTGAGAATAATGATATTTTCAAAATATGTAGGACTAATGCATGGATGATTCAACATTTAAAACTATTCCTAAATAATAACACAATTATTCTCATTTACAATGCTTCTCAATTACATACATCACATGGAAAAATTAAATCTAGTATCTATGTTCTTCTTGTGAAGTTTCTTCTTTTTTTAACCTTTAGTTTCTTTTACATTATTTTACTTCTAGAAAAATGTTAATAATGACATAAGCATAACAGGGGAACTATTGCCCTTGTTTAAATTTTGTAAGAGTTTTGGAAATATTACTTATTTAGGTAGATAGTAATCATTGAATATACATTATAACATTGTATATAATGTGATTCTATAAAGATTTTATTTAACACATATGTACACATATGTTCATGTGTTATATATTTTGAAAAAATATTTCTCAACTAGGTAATGAAACTATGAACAAAAGACTGAATAATGATTTTTTGAAAAACAAAAATTTACATCTATAAAAATTACTGTTTTTCTTGGCCAACTATCATGAGAGCTTAATAGATACTTGAAATAAATTCCATTTCCAGAACTTAAACAATTCAGAATTTAGCATTAGAAACTAGACTGTCACTGTCACTGTCCTCTCGTTGTTCATCGATTTGCTTGAGCGAACCCAGGAACATTGTGAGACTTGTTACTGTCTTTGATATATCTAATGTCATGGATATCTTGCCAGACTTTCCCATGTGGGCGAGATACTCTCGGTAGCTTGCCAGGCTCTCTAAGGGGGGCAGAGGAATCGAAGGCGGAGGAATCAAACTCGGGTCGACCTGGTAGGCTGCGTGCAAGGCAAACGCCCAACCTGCTGTAAAATTTTTTAAATCATCATTAAATATGGATTTTTAAAAATAAATAGTTGGAACCAGAATAATAGTATAGCAGGAAAGGCAGTCGCAACAGACTGAATTCAATAACCCAGAGTTCCACATTATTCCAAAGTCTACCAAGAGTGATCCCTGAGCCCAAAGCCAGGAGTAAGCATTTGGCACAGGCAGGTGTGCACCCCCTGAAAAAAAATAAAACAAAATATACTGTATCATGTCCATAAATGAAAATTGATATTGCGATTATCACAGACATTTAACTGAATCCATAGTCATACTTGCCATTTACACAACGTTACACGTTGAAACAGAATACACTAAATCACAAATATAGATAGCAGCAGTCTTTCTTAACAGATGATTGTCTTAACTAAGCTTAACACCGACATGCCATCTGTTCTGCTTCTCTCCTTAGATTAGACACAATAGATTTCAGCATATGGACTGTAGGTTGTGAACAGAGAGGGGTTTGAATATGCTTGCTTTCTTTCTTTTTTTTTAATTTCTGTTTTGCTTTTCTTTTGATTGTTTTGATTTGTTTTGTTTTTCAGCAATGCATGTTTCTATTTCTCTGGGGTAATTTAAGTATCATCCTGATTGAAGGATAAATGAAACCACATGCCTCTTAAAGAGACTTGGGTTTCCTTATTTGAGGTTGGGCAACAAATGATAGGCAATTAAAAATGAAAGGAACATTTTCTGTGACCTGCGTTTCTTCAGAGATAAGTTTAGTATAACTGCCAAACACTGCTATAGGAAAGAGGGAGGTGGGAGGAAATAGCTGTATCTCTTTCCAGGTTTCTGAAAACACAATTCCAGCACAAAGCTAAAACACTTACAGGGCAATACTGTATTATCTTGCATGTGTAATTGGAACAATAATAATAAAGATACTATTTAAGTTTTATTCTGTGTTTATTACCTTTCTCATTTCTTTCTAACTCCGGTAGGCAAGGGTGGAGGGAAGCAGACACTCTGGTAGAGGTTGTAGTGCTATAGTTAATGATTTATACAAGAAACTTTGTCACTACTAGTACTATAATCCACAGTAACAGTGACTAAAATAAAATAAAATTTAAAAATTTTTTAAAATCCTGCTTCCCCCATTTGAGTCCTTTTTTAAATGAAGAATGGATAGAGCAGTATGTAATTGGTCTTTGGATGTGATAATTAAAAGCTATCTTGAAGCCCTGAGACAAAGCACAAAGACCCAACGTCAAAACAGTTTAAGGTAGAGATGAAAACTAGGACAATTTAATAATAAAATTCAGATCCTCGAAATCAAGAAATGCAGATGTTATTAAGTTTTGTCGTCGATTGTACAATTTTATTTTAATTCAGATTGGAATTGTAATTAATTTTGGTTTTAAGATTAAGTATTATACTTTTTTTTTCCTTCGTCCCTTTTTTATTTATGAGTTTGTATCCAAATGAATCAACATATTTTAAAGGTATGTAAAGCAAAAGACTACGATGAGATTCATCACTGCACCATTTTAGTTTGTCCAGTCAGGAAAAATCAGCATTTTGATTGCTGAATTGTTCCCTTCTCATCATTTTCTACCACATCAGACACAAACGACTGCATCTAAAGTGTTTTTGTCGGTGTTACCTATCATTTCTGATGTAAATCTAGTCTTGATGCTGTCTTGTTACTCATTTGTATGTCTGCTTATGTGAACAGCTTTCACAAAGTTGGTTCCACCTATCCGTCAAACAGGACAAAAGAAAGACACATTTCTTGATACCTAGCACAGAAGAATAGAGAGTATTAGAAAGTGAAAGAGACAAGGAACATCAAAATGAAAAGACATGCAGAGCTTTCTTACTTGGAACATCAATTCTTGCCTGTCAGATTTTAGCTAGTGCCTCTGCCTAACACACCTAACATGAAACAGGAGGACAGCTCAGTGTGGAAAGACAGAAAGCATTAAGGCCTGAGAAAGCACAATGAAAGAGTTTGAGAAACACCAAAAATCCTCAAACTCAAACTGAATGAACTTCAGACTTCCTCGTCCTCACTTTTTAAGTTGCATTATAAACAGTCGCTTAACACGTGTCATGTCTCCGCCTCTTAAAAATGAGAATGATAATTATGTCCATCTCATAAAATGTTATTTATTGTTTAATGCAGGCAGCGTACTTAATATATTTTCCAACATACGAAGTGCTATCCACGCTGAATAAGTACTAGTTATTGAAACATGACAGTTGAAGTACAGTTAAAAATGTTTTTGAAAGAAATGATTCGTCATAAATAGTGATAAGAATTCAATGACATGGGTTACTAGGAAAAAAAATAAAAAATAGATCCAGTATATAAATTCAAAATTGTTAATCTTAAGCAATTTGGAAAACTTAGTGTAAATTTCACTTAGGTATAAATTTTAGATGAATTTATAATCTTGCCTATAAAAATTTTACATGAACTTTCATTAAAATCGTTAAAGGTTTTAGTGATGATTGTCAACAATTTAATTGTCTAAAGGATTTAACATAAAGAAAACTTGTTAATTACTCTCCAGTAAAAGCACTATCTAAAAGAATTCTAGTAAGATAAATATCTGTTCATAATATTTGAAACAACTAAAACCCATAAAATCTCACTACACATTTTATATTCTTAAAATTGCTTATTTTTTGTTTATAAAAAGAATAGCTTTATGACTATAAATTCTAGGAGATTTCAGTAACTGGTTAACAGTTATAAATATGCTAGTAAATATTTTAGTGCAGGGATTAAACCACTTGCTTTAGAGCAATAAAACAGAAAGTTAGAAAACATAAAATATTATTTTTTGAATTATATTGTTGCTGTTCAATATTAGAAAATTTAGGGGAAAATAAATGTACAGCTGCAAATGTCCTCTTTTCTTCATGGTTCAATATTTCCATGTATCTTATATATATAAAATGTAGGACATTTATACTATATTCTAAATTTTATATAATGGAATATAGCATACATGCTTTTAAATATATATGTTATAATATTTTTAAAAATATCTTCATTGAGGCGTAGTTGATATGATTTCCATTCATATGTGGAAAACTCAAGATTTCATAGTTTTGTTTTTTTTCTTATGACTGAGTAGTCTTTGATTGTGTATATGTACTAACTTCTTTTGGGGCAGTTAGGTCATTCCAAGATAGTGGCTATTTTATAAAATATATATACTTACAGAATCTTAGTATTTAAAGCAAATATAAACTTTTGATTAATAATTTTGTTGTTGTTGTTATTTAAATAGATCTCTAGGAGTAATTTCTTTATAAACAATGGTCAATATTTTCTTAATTTTTTAAAGAAAATATAAATATAATCAGTATTTTACTAATAGTCAATCATTGGTCTTTCAAAATATTTTATATTCCCATGAAAATAATATTTGTGTAGGCTTTGTATATTATTTATGAATAAGATTATTTTCTCAGTCAGAAGATTTAAAAAGACTTTTCTTTTTAGAGTCTGATTTTTAAATATAAATTTTATGCATGAAAATGTTATTACAGGTTGCAGCACTGTAGCACTGTAGTCCCATTTTTTATCGATTTGCTTGAGCGGGCACCAGTAACATCTCCATTGTGAGACTTGCTGTTGCTGTTTTTGGCATATCAAATACGCCATGGGGAGTTTGCCAGGCTCTGCTGTGTGGGCAGGATACTCTTGGTACCTTGCCAGGATCTCCAAGAGGGACAGAAGAATCGAACCTGAGTCGGCTGCATGTAAGGCAAACGCCCTACCCGCTGTGCTATTACTTTGACCCATTCCAGGTTGTATTCTATTTATATATTTGTAAGTTATATTTTTGTTTCAAATAATTAATGCCACTACTGATATGCGGAACTTATAATACACCTTGCAAAAATTATGAAAATATTGTGAGAAAATGTGTCATATATTAGCTCCTAAACAAGGAAATCATCATGATAAAATGTCAACTTATTCACAAGTTTTTCTATGAATAGGGTAAAAGTGAAAAAATAAATCTGTCATTGTAATGAAGATCTTCTTTGTTGTTTTTGATCATATATTTTAAAAGTAAATGTCACCATTGCATTCTGAATCACTATGTCATTTTAAATCGAATTCTGAATTATCCACTGAACATTCTTTGTATCTTGTCATAAATTAGTTATCCAATTATCCATAAATACATAACTCTATCTTTCAGATTTCAAATCAATTCTATTATCCACATGGCTTCATAAATTCTAGTATATTATTTCAACTACTGTGTATTTCTTGTGAAAGTTAACGCCAGTGATCATGACAGGACTATTGTTTCTAAGACAACTATGCTTATTCAAAGTCTTTCATTGGGCTGGGGGAGGCGGGGAAGGAAGGAGATATGTTGAGACATACATTGCAGCTCTTCTCCCACCTTACACATGGATCTGTGCTTAATGATCATTCCAGCAAAGCCTGAGGAACTGTATATGGCACTGGGGATCAAACCGATGTCTGAATACAAGCAAATCAAATGCTTCACCCACAATTTTGTCTTTCAGACCCCTTGCAGTCTTTTATAATTTCATGCAAATTTCAGGAATTTTTATATTTCTGTCTAGGATAATTAAATAAAGTGAAGGACAGAGAGAAGAACAAATATCAGATAATTTTATTTGCGTGTTTTGCATAGAGAAACAAAAGCCAAAATACAAAAAGTTTTAAACTTGGTCATCCTTGTTTTTCCTATCTTTGCCCTCTCCCCTTTCTTTATCTATCTGTCCATACACATGATTTTGCCTTTTTATATGGATGACTATGAAGTAGCATAAATTAGCAGTAGAAAAATATTATTTGCAACATGTATTGTTTTCATTCATATTTGGGAAGTAGAAATTAGTATCTGCTAAATATGTAAGTTGTGCAATATGATTCAAATTATTTTTAATTGACTTAGAAACAAAATTTTATTCATTTTATTTCTGCGACTAATACACATTTTATAAATCTCAGTATTCTTTTACTGTGATTATTAGTTTTACATAAACTAGTTTTGATTATAGACCTCCATAACAATTAAATTCTCTAAAAGATACTTGATTTCCCTAGGGCACTGTATTTCCTAACTGAAAAAAATACGTATACAGTCATATTCATAAATCAATGAGGAACGGTTGGATGTGAGATAATGATATCTGGTTTTGCAAATTTTATTCATTCCATTTAAAATTGGACTGGCAAAACATGCTTTACATATGCATTGTTTTAAAAATTTCCTTAAAAATTAAAAAGGAAAGCCTCTGGAGCATGACATAATTATATTATAATTGTATTGTTTAGCTGAAGAAAACTAAGTAAAATTAAGAATAAAGTAATGAACGAGGACTTCACATCAGAGCATATGTATCGTATAATAGTCATGTGAATTGTGAAAGCACTGCTTTTCCTCATAGCGAAGACATTTTCCTCCTTCATTTAATACAATCAGTTCTTTCTATTGGATGTTTTATGCTGTTTTTCACTTCTATTCAAGGAAAGGCTTTTTAGTGCCAAAGAATAGTTCTTAAGCCATATTCCATGAACTGATGAAGGAAAGTTATAATAAAGATATTTCAGAATACTATTGAATATATAAGTGACTAATAAGAAACAAGAATAATGACTAAAAATAGATTCTTCGAGATCTTGTTTTCAAGACGTGGTATCTACAAGATGATCAAACTTCCATGCTATCAAATCTATAAAATTCGGTGGCAGTTTAAGTATTGTATTCAGTCAAAAGAGCATCTCTTTTTACGATCCATGAATCATAAATTGTGCCAGAAATTAGAGAAAAACAATTTGCTTTATATAACAAATTCAAAAATATATTGTACATAACTAAGTTTAAGGCATTACTCTAACAATTACTATTATTCTGAAGATGTGTGGAATGTGACTCCAGTCTTGAAGAATTTATAAGATTATAATTTACGCTGATAAGTGATTTAGAAACAACTTGAATATCCACAGGACATGGAAGGGGATAAACAATAATGATGGAAAGTACTCTTTATATGTAAATTATACTTGAGATCAAAGAGATGGAAGTGAGATGAAATGTAGAAGTAATACATGGCTACACGGTGTAATAGTCTAGGAGTTACAAAGCAACCAATAGTATGGAAGAAAAAGCTGCATCATGAACAAGCTTATCTCATGCACTTATTTGATGGCCTGTGTATAGGATTATATAATTATGTTTAAGATGTGGTGAATAGCAGCAGGATAAATTTTGCAATTGAATTCTTGTTTTTCTCTGCTCTTTTTATAGTTATTATGTTAGAGAATTTGTATCTATCAGAAGACTAATGTCTTCACTTTCAAATCTGGTATTAAATACTCTTGGAACTTGTGTTCCCAAAAATCAAGTATCTGGGAACCAGCCTAACAAAAGATATGCAAGTTTTATACAAAAAAAAATTATAACACGAATAATAAAAGGCACTGGTAAAACACCCTTGTTCTTGAATTGGGAAAACTGACATTGTTAAATGAGCATCCTACTCAAAGCACTATACAGATTGAGTCCAATCTTTAAATATTTTCATGATAAATTTTAATACTGTGCATATAATAGTGTAAAAATTATACGGAGTAACACCATTCCAAAAATAACTAAAGAAATCCTCAATAAAGAAGAGAAATTTTAAATAATATCATAAATATGTATGTAATCATATAGTAATCAAGACTGTAGTGTACTGGAATGAAAGACAGACATTCCCATGCCATAGAATTAAGAGTTTAGGGATATACACAACTAATTGTGAACAAAGGATTGAACTTTGTCCACAAATGTTCTTATAACTAGTTAGCCACATTAAAAAAATAATAATAATCCAGATCTAAATCACAACATACATAAATGTTAATTAAAAATGGAAATAGACACAAATCTATCACATACATTAGGGAAAATAAACACAGAACTGAATATGACACTAACACTAGAGGCATCTTCAATAACTTATTTCCATTGACAAGGAACAGAAGCAAAAATAGACAAATGGGACTATCTCAAATTAAGAAGCTATATCACTATGAATAAAAAATGACTGGAATATAAGGACAAACCTACAGACAAGATTTTTTAAGTACACATCTGTCAACAGGCTAATATCCAAGATATATAAAGCACTCATAAAATTTAAGAGCTAAAACAGAACCCTTTGGGAATAGAAATTAATCAGACACTTACTCAAAAAAGGCATTCAGGGGCCTGAGTAATAGTACAGTGGGGAGGGCATTTGCCTTGCACATGGCCAACCCAGGTTCCAGCTCCGGCATCCCATATTGTCCCCAAGCACCGCCAGAGGTAATTCCTGAGTGCAGAGCCAGGAGTAACCCCTGAACATCACTGGGTGTGACCAAAAAAAAAAAAGTGGAGAAAAAAGGCATTTAGACAATCAATGGATATATGAAAACAAATACTTTTCATCAGCTATTTATCAGAGAAATGCATATGAAAACACCAACCAACGGTGTCTTGCATTCTTTTGAAACTGATAGACATAATCAGACAATCAGAGTTGGCAGATATTCTAGAAAAAGGAAACTTTATACTGTTGGTAAAAATATTGTTTGGCTTATCCTCTACTTCTGCAAAAGTTAAGATTTGATTTTCCATAATACTGAGAAGTTCCATTTCTTGGAATTTATGTTAAGATCTCCAAATCAATATTTTGAGATTATATACACTCCAGTGTTCACTGCAGCATTAGTCACAATAGTCAAGATCTGAAACAACCCAACTTCCCCAATACAGATCGAGATAAAGAAGCTATGGTGCACACACACAAACACACAGACACACACACACACACACACACACACATTCTCAAGCAGTACACCAGTGAAATGTAAGGGATCAAAAATCTGTCATCCTTGGACAGACAGAAAGATTGCACTTGTTTGTGGAATATAAAGTAACAGAATGCAAGACTTACACCCAAGAATAGTAGAAATGTGTACCAGGAGGATTGCTCCACGGCTCAGAAGCTGGCCTCACATGCTGGGGGAAAAGGTAGCTTGAATAGAGAAGGAACCACCAAGTAAAGGGTGCTTGGAGAACAAGCACGGGGTGGAAGATGCAAGCTGAAAGTAGACTAGAGATGGAATATGATGGCCACTCAATACCTATATTGTAAACCACAACACACAAAAGGAGAGAGAGCAAAAGAGAATGCCCTGCCACAGAGGCATGGGTGGGGTGGGTGGCGGAGAAGTGGGGGTGGTAGGAGGGACATGGGATCATTGGTGGTAAAGAATGGGCACTGGTGGAGGAATCGGTACTTGATCGTTGTATGGATGAAATATCAGTACGAAAGTTTGTAAGTCTGAAACTGTACCTCACGGTGATTCACTTAAAAATTAAAAATAATAATAATAATAATAATAATAATAATAAAAATATCTGCCATCCTTACCTATGTCTTTGGAAAAAGTTTACTCCATTGGAAGAGGGAACCAGATTGCAGGACAAAGGTTGCCATTGGAAAAGCTATTTATAATTCAGTTTATCCCTGGAGGGTATGACCTCATTTCCTTATCAAAAGGTATATAGGTCTTTTCTGTTGTTGTACATTGTTTTGTAACAGACATCCTGTGTGCCTTTGGTAACTCAAACCACAACTCAGAAAAAGCTATGCTGGTAGGGGCTGGAGTGATAGCACAGTGGGTAGGGTGTTTGCCTTGCTACAGCCAACCCAGATTCAATTCCCAGCATCCCATATGGTCCCCTGAGCACCGCCAGGAGTAATTCCTGAGTGCAGACCCAGGGGTAACCCCTATGCATCGCCAGGTGTGACCCGAAAAAAAAAAACAAACTGTGCTTGTATATTGATCTTCTTCTTCCAAATATTATCTACACTAGCTTAGTTTACCTAAAGAAGCATGTTTTTCCAGCCAAATAGTGTCACTTAATTTTTTTTGATCTTTACCACATATACAGAAAATTTGAATGCATTTTATTATAGGTATATCTTCTAAGTTTTTCAGTTAATTAATCTCTCTTATGTCATTTAATATTGTTTAGCCTCAAAGTAGGCCAAGGAGTGGAGGATAGTTTGTTGCACCTACAAGGAAATAGAAGTTATTGGAAATTTTTATTATTCAATATTGGTAAAGGCCACTAAAATGAAAAATGGTCACATTCTTCTAGCATTATAAAATACTGATGCCTATTGTAATATGAATGTTAAGTTATTGGAAGGTAATTTATATATAATAAATATTTCTACAAATTGTTTCTTGAACATTTCAGTATAGTAATTATATTTGACTGATTTCTGAAGAAAAATTCTTCTAAGGAAAATCTTAAATCCAGTCTTGATCTGCAAGTTTACTTTTTGAAAATAGAGGCACAGGATAAGTAACTCTACCCTTGCCAATGTGAATCAGTGTGGCTTAACCCTGATTCATACACAAGACTTAAATGTTCCTTGGAGAAAAGTCAATAACCAATTTTTGGTGAATCTAATCCCTTGGCCTTAACAGAGCATATTCGCGTAAATAAGAAGCTTGCCTAAGCATCATACTCTGGAGCTTAATAATAAACCTATCTGCTAATGCAGACCCCACATTATCTAAACCTCATACATATTTAATTGGAATCCTTTAAACAAGGCAGTAGCTGTTACACATCCAATTCTCTGCTTTCTAAGTTCATTGAGGTTTAAACACCTTCCACTTCAACTATTCTCCATTTAAAAAAGCATGCCAAAGACCAAAAAAAAGTATTCCTAAAATAGTTTCAATTAAAACTTTTTGAAATAAAAAAATCTTTTAATATAACTCAAATTAATAAAAGAACTATATTTGAATTCTATGTAAAGCAGAAATAAAAGTTTTCTCTGATAAAACGGAACATCAGCCATATGCAATTTGATAGATATGTATGTGTAGAGAATGGTGGCATTTTGTCCTGGGAATAATTTTGTCCTTCAAGAGTCAGTTGAGGATGTCTGGTTTTATTTACTTTTTTATTTTTATGGATAGAGGTTCTGTGATTTACAGTAGTACTGCACTGTCCTCCCATTGTTCATCGATTTGCTCGAGCGGGCACCAGTAACGTCTCCATTGTGAGATTAGATGTTACTGTGTTTGGCATATCGAATACATCACGGGGAGCTTGCCAGGCTTTGCCATGTGGGCAAGATACTCTCAGTAACTTGCTGGGCTCCCCAAGAGGGGCGGAGGAATCAAACTCGGGTCGGCTGGGTCAGCCATGTGCAAGGCAAATGCCTTACCCACTGTGCCCTATCCACTGTGCTATCGCTCCAGCCCATGATTTACAGTACTATTAATAATGACTTTCCCTTCACAGATTTCCAACACGATGCCTCTCACAAATGTATCCATTTCCGTCCCCCAGGACCCACTTCCAACCCCCCCCCATTCCACAAACTCAGTTATGTGGATCTATTTTCCCATAGTGTTGTCTTTGCCCCTTTGTCTATTTGGCTTCTCATCTTTAAAGAGGAAAAGGGTATTACTGGCATTTAGTGAGTGGAGATCAAAGATAATACTAAATGTTCATTGTTTACAAATTAGTCCCCCTCCAAGGCACATACACACACATACCCCTCCACTAAAAAAGGTATAATTTTACATTAAGAGTAAATAGTGCCGAGATTTTAAAACAGAAACAAAAGATATCAAACTCACTGTTCCTCTTTCTTGCTGTTACAGGACCCAGCCTAAAGAATGAAAACTTTGCCAAGCATATAAATGACAAAGGAAGATAGAGAGCCCCAATTCTGCAGGAGAATTGAGTATCACAGCCAAGGAATCTCTCCTGCTCAGCAGTTTCTATTTTCCTTTCCTAAAACTGTTGAAGTACAGGGCAACTACCAGTGGTTAGAAGAATTAACAGGAAAGGATAGGACCATATCTCTATGTGGCCATCATTCTGAAAGTTAAATATTAAAATATATGTGGCTTTAGGCCTCAAAATACTAAAGTTGGAAACACTTCCAAAAAACAAGTTTCTAGGAAGTCTACATGTGCTATTTTGTCTTCACAAGAACAAGACACTATTTGAGCTTTTCACATGTTGTCTATATTATTATTTGGATTTTTACTTTGTTTTCAAATAAAACAGTAGTTAGTCTTTCCTAAGAAAATAATTTAGCTGCACTAACGCCTGCTGGTTTTTAAACATGTTTTATTATAGTAGTGATACTAGTGACAGTAGTAACAATGTTGATAGCGATTATTATAATAATTAACTCTATTCTGCCTTTTTCTCTTTGAAGTGCATTAAACTTGACTGTCTTTTTCCTATTTGAGGAACATTTCTTTTTGCAGTTTCTTATTTTAAGTTCTTTACCCCTAGTAATAATTGGGTCTTCCCATAATACCATGGGAGATAATTTTTAAAATAAATCTTTAGAAAAACACACTAAAATATGTAAAAAAAATTCCCAGAATTTAAACATGGTATTTATAAAGTAAGTAGTTTGAATCCAAAACTATTACTGCAATTGGGAAGTTACTCTGTATGTGTTTCTCAGTGTTGGTTAAAAAAAAATCATATGTCCTGAATGCACAACATGCAAAAAAATATGCATGGGATAAGCCAAAATGCAGTCATACCTAAGGGCAGATGATCTCTCTCCTAGCCTTGAAGTATTTCTTTTACCTCTGTCCAAATTTTGTATCAGGCCAAAAGAAACTAATTTGTAAATATCAACAAACTTGATTTCTCTGAGAGAGTTGAAGATTAAACAGTATTAATGCAATTAACCTGACAGGACAAATTAGTTTGCAGTGAAAAATAAAGTAGAAAATAATATAAATAGAAACACACTTTCTCTTCCTGTAGATTTGTAATAGAAAATGTCAAGCTTCATATTTGAAAGTTTCTTGGTGAGCATGAAATTAAATTAAGAGTGTTAATAATAGGAATTCAATATTTAATGTTATCACATTAAATTAGCTTCAGAGATACATCATCACAATAGGTTATGATCAAATCTCTATGCAGGAGATCTATCTACTCGGTGAGGAAGATCATTTTCAAGGTAATTCTATTCTGAGACATCAGTGTTAAGGCTAACTTTTAGTTCTGAATCTTCTCTCTTCATATGGGTGTGACTATTATTCTTATGAGGAAGATTTAGTTGAAAAAGACGTGAGTCTAGGTCCCACTGATAACAATGCTCATAGTTTCTGGCAGTGTCTGCAGGGCGCCAGCCCCACCCCACAGCCTCAGGACAAGTTCATTTTGATAATCCCTAATTTTCTATTATTAAATTTATTATTGCTTCTATAAGCAATGTTAATTTTAAGTGCCATGATATTTACTAAGTTAGCACTAAAAACACTTTTTGAGGCATAGGATTTTAATAGAATAGAACAGAGTATTTGTATTTACCCCCCTAAGGCATTATTAACACATATAAATGGAACTGGAAAGAGTATAGCGGGTAGTGTGTTGCTTTGCATGCAGCAAACCCAGGGTTATCATTTGCACCAAATATGGTTCCCTGAGATCCACCAGGAGTGATTTCTGAGCACAGAGCAGGATGAAGTTGTGAGCTGGATATGGCTCCAAAACTGATAAGAATTATAGATTAAAATTTATTTTCACAAAACTTGTTTTTTTCACAGAATTTCTATTTCATCCTCAAAAAATATACATATATATGTACATGTATATATATATCTTTCTAGGAAATTCCATTTGCATTGCCCATATAATAAATTATAGTTTTTTATAAGTATAACAATTAATAGGATAAAGGTGATGACGGTGCCACAATTCAAAGATTTACTTATCATTATTTTATAACCTTTACATTATTTTGTGCCTTATGATATGACCTAATGATTTAGTGGTTTATCTCAATGAGAAAACTGTGATAATCTAAGGTTGATGATGTTCTCAAGATCATTGAACAATTTAAGATAAATTAGTACTTGGGTTTAGATTTTCTCACACTTAGGGCTTAAGAGAAGTACAGGGGTTAAGATGCTTGCCTTGCACAATGCAAACCCAGGTTCAATTCACAGCAATGCATATCTCCAGCACTGCCATCAAGAGTCTTGTGCACAGGTAGGTGTGGCCCTCAAACAAAAATTAATAAATACAAATACACAATGAGATTTAGAACTCAAACTGTTGTCTAACATACTTTCTCATGTGTTGCTTCTATAATTATTAAGCTATACTTCATTTAATGAGAATTGAGACATCTGTTTTTAGAAACTACAAGTCTAAGCAGATTAAATATTAAATTATAAATTATATATGGAAAATCAAAATTATATTACAGACTTCACAGAAATAAGCATTTTTAAAACATTATGTAAGAATATGCAGATTACCATAGACTAAACATTGGCACAAACTCAAATGTCACATTCTGTAACCTAATCAATCAGTGTGATGGTGCCTGTAGGCAAAAACTTTGGGAGAATATTGTTTCTTGAAGGTGACACCTCGTAAAGGGAATTAAGGACTTTGGAAAAGAAAAAAGGACCAGCAAGCACTCTTCCCTCTACAGGGCAGAGAAAACAATTCTGGTCACAATTAACCCTATAGGAGGCCCTCTCCACACACACCAGACATTTCCAACAACATTTTTATTCAATTTCTCAGCCTTCAGGATATGACATGTGCATTTATTTTATTCCTAAAAATTCTAGTCGATGATATTTTATTATATCAGCTTTAGCAGACAAGATATGCATACACATGAAAATGTGAGTTATTTGTTTGTTTGTTTATTTATTTATTTATTTTGTCTTTGGAGTCACACCGGTGGTGCACAGGGCTCACTCCTGGCTCTATGATCAGGGATCACTCTGATGTTGCCCTGAAGCCATATGTGCTGCCAGGAACTAAACACAGGCTAGCAGTGTACAGGGCAAGCCTACCTGCTATACTATTATTTCAGTCCTCATGTGTATTTTTAAATATGAGATGTTCTTTTAAAAGTTTCTTTTGTGAAAACAGATTACATGATGACATTTACCTGATAAGAAAATTCTTTATCCATAGTATTTTATGTCCAGTAGATATTAATTTATGACCCACTAAGCAGTAAGTACTGATTACAAAAGGCTTTGGTTACAGTTGCATGACAAATCAAGTGGATCTAGGTAACTCCTATCAATAATAATTAAGATAAATATCTAGACATGAAAAACATCAATTGTAGTTAAGCCTATATATAAAACATGAGGCAAATTCACAGGTCTAAGATTAAAAGTAAAATCTATAGGTCTAGGCAAATTCCGAGATACTGGCAAAATAATCATTTCCAAGTCTTACAGACTTGAAAAGGAAGTTTAAAAATTGACTTCAGAATTAATAATAATTTTTTAAAAGACTACAGTCATCTAAGTTTGAGAAGATGAGGAAAGTGTCACTGTCACTGTCACTGTCACCCCGTTGTTCATGAATTTGCACAAGCAGACCCAGTAATGATTCCATTGTGAGACATGTTGTTACTGTGTTTGGCATATGGAATATGTCATGAGTATCTTGCTAGGCTTTGCCATGCAGGCGCGATACTCTCGGTTCCTTGTCAGGCTCTCTGTGAGGGACAAAGGAATCGAATCCGGCTTGGACAGGACGGCTGCATCCAAGGTAAATGCCCTACCACTGTGCTATCATTCCATCCCTAGGAAAGTGAAAAACAGAAAGTTTGTTGAATCAGAATGAGAATTTTTAAAAAATAGACATGCTGGGCAGCTGTTCTGAATATCTCAGAAGAGCAGCATCTTCATGAAAAGTCAATTAATTCAAAATATACTGCAAATAAAATTTAATAAAATTTTGGTGGAGCCTCTTTTAGCAATTTTCAGCAGACAGTGCCAATGGTCCCCTCAAGGATCCGAGATTACAGTGGTTGGGCACTTGAGTGTCCATGCCAGGAATTACCTGATCAGCTCTACGATGCCTGGGGTTGAACTGAAGTCAGCTACATGGAAGCATCATTCTTAGCTCTGTATTCTCTATCTGGCCCCTAATTTTATTAAATCCTGCATGTACAACAGGGGTTGTAAATAAAAGTAAAACATATATATATATATATTCATATATAAATATATATATATATATATATATTCAATCTTAAAATCAGATTTCCAAGAAGCAAACTCTAAGGTCAAGCAACGTGTGTGGTTCTTGGCAGTGCTTTTAGGAGCAGATGTAATGGGAAAGACAACAGGAGAATTTGTATTGTGAAGCTGGAGCAGTAAAGGTCATCACCCATGGAGAACTGAAGGGTTTATTTTAAAAAGAGGGTTGGGCTTTCCCTTTCCCATATTCACCTGAGAAGGACATAACCTACAGACAGGCAGATAATTACAAGTTGTTAAGAACCAGTCATTTGTCCTAATGAGCTTTCAGTAGGTAATTCTCTTTTGCCTGCTAGAAAAATACTTGCCTCAGTCCTGCAGGAGAAAGTAGGAATTTGTATGACAGTGAATGAACCATAGTCCATTCCTAAACTGCTCTGAGTTATAGTCATTTTTTTAAAAGGTCAATACAGCATGAAAAAAAAAAGAAGGTCAATATATCCTGGTAAATTGGAAGAGTTCTGGTTATGTTGTTTGCTCTTTTTAAGCTAATGTTTCTGGCACAAACTACATTCATGTTAGTCTCTGATACTGCTATTGATGTTTGGACCACAACTGAGAATGTTCAACCCCCTCTTAGGTTACCCTTCCACATTTCTCTCACTTGTGAGTAGCTCCTGTAAATATTTTCATAATGAATATTCCATGCTAATACAAATATTATCCTTAAACTCTTTAATACTATGTCATCTTCAATCTGTGTCTATTTTCTCTATGTTTAGTTGATTTAAAATGGGCATGGAAATATTGAGATGTCAAATATATTCTTGCTGATGATTTCATTTATTTTTCATTCTAATTATCACTGTCAATTATTTATACCATAAGTTAACTTCTTACTTTGTATGAATGTAACAATACACAAGGAGCCAAAGAGATCAGGCACCTGTCATTGTTTAAGTCTTTTGCTATATTTCTTAACACAGTGCTTCTCCTTAGAACGTATTGAACTATTTTGGAATTGAAGAACAGGAAGCATGCATGCAAAATGGATATTTATAAATAATGGTGAGAAAGCCATTTCAAGTTTTACCCCAGGTGCTTCAGAGCTATATCCTTGTTTCTTAAGGACACAGTACTAAAATATACTTAATCATGTAGAGAGTATACTACGTTCTGGAGGATGGTAGTCCATTCTCCTAATTATTCATCCCAAATAGACATTGCGGTGATGTTTCATTGGTCATTCTGTTTTTCTCTCAGACCTTGAATTTCAGATTAGTATGGCAAATTCTGGGAGCCAAGTTTTTCTTAGTGATGCATGTTCATATAGACAAAAAACTACACTTATGTGATGGCAGTGGTATAGAACTAGAGATAACATCTCAGGACATGAGTTTCCTGCTTCCATAGTATAATTATGCCCTGTCATACATAGTTATCTTTTTTGCTGAATACTAGTTTTCATGATGCATTATTTCTGCATCTGGTTTTCTTTATGTTTTTGACCAAAGCAGCACTCAGGGGTCACGCCTGCCTTTGTGCTCAGATACAGGCAAGGCAAATGCCATTTTTTTACTGTACCTCTGTACCCTGGTCCTGCCTTTTAAATGACTTTCTCATAATACAGTCATTTGATATTTTATAGCTAAATGCTTTACCTCTACTAAATTCTAGGAAGGTCTCAAATAAAATGATGTCCTTTATTGTAAATTATGTAAATCTGCAAGTTTGCAAGTTTGAATGATGGGTCTCATTCTCCTAAATAGCCTTGAATATAATCTCAGGGCTAGGATGAAAGAGACGTTACTGGGGCCTGCTCGAGGCAATCGACGAATAACAGGATGATGAAATGAAAATGAAAATGTAAATCTATTTTAGTATCCTATAGGTTTGTATCTTCCCCCCTCCCCCCAACCCCCGAGTGTGAGTTGTCTATAATTCTACCAAAGGGTTCCAATCTGTCATCACAAATGCTTTGTATATCATAAAGTTTTCTGTGTCATATAATTTAAGCAATAGGGCTGTTTACAAAATAGTATAAATCAGCTAAGCTCTCTTTCCTTATTTGACCACAAATTAAAATGTAAGGTTTGCACGCCACTTGGTAAAAAGAACAAAGAGCCCTTTGAAATATGGTTAAAAAGGACAAAAGATCCTATGAAACAAGCTGATTTTAGATCATAAAGATGTGTAATAGTGATTCTCTTTCTTGTAAGTAGGACTCATGAGGGACTTAAAATGTGTATTCCTATATTCTAAATTGGAAATTTTATATATCATATTATATTATATTATATATCTCTTGATCACTTGATCACTTGACATCCTGTTACTCATCGAGTTGCTTGAGTAGGCACCAGCAATGTCTCCATTCATCCCTGCCATGTGCTAGTGTAGCCCAACGGAGTCTGCTTGCTCTAGGAACACGAAAGGCCTCAAACTGATTGTTCAGGGTATTTTTTTAAATTTATTTATTTACTTATTTGTTGAATCACCGTGAGAACAATCACATATTCTTTCAGTTCAAGTCTCAGTCGGTAATAAAACACCCATCCCTTCACCAGTGCACATTTTCCACCGCCAAGAACCCAATTATACCCCCTCCCCCCCACCCCCCACCTGTGTGGTAGATTTCCACTTTACACTCTCTCTCTCTCTCTCTCTCTCTCGCTCGCTTGCTCGCTCGCTCTCTCTGTTGATCACATTCAATATCACAACAAAAGAGCCGACGTTGTTATTTGGAATTTTCCTCAACATTCAGATCTGCTACAAAGATATCATTAGAAAATCTGTTTTCTATTGCTGATTATGAAGAGCATATGATGTCGTGTGGCCACAATAGTGGCCATGCAAATTTGAATTTCTGATGTTTTAGTAATAAACCTAGAGGGATTACTGCCAGGAACCCCTGGGGTCCAAGATTGGTATGTGTGACTCTGGGTTCATGGTCGGTCAGAAGCCAGATGAGGCATTTGAGGGTGGCAACCGGGAGCATTGTCATGGCGGGGAGCAGCGCTGATTCCACACCCCCATCCCATGAATCCTCATGTGCCTCGTCAATGTAGTCTCATACCTGGCTGTTCATTAGGCTCTAAAAAATGCAGGCCACCATGTGACCGCCACAAAGGGGGACAGGTGGAGGTACAGACACCCTTCCCCTCCCAGAGCAGCATAGCACCATAGTTAAATGCACAGTCCAGACGTATTTAGGTTGGGCATTATCTTTTGCTCAGATTTTCCGACCACCATTCAAACCTGATTTTCAGGGACAAATGCTAGATCATTTACTTTCCATTGATCACTTTGCAAATCAGGAAATGTCGTGCAGATGTGCAATTTGGAAAATATTCATGGTACCCGCATGCCAGAACAATGCTTGTAGAAGCTCATGGTCACTATGATTCCATCTGGAGAAGGTGGGGAGACAGCACCTACCCCATCTGGGACCTCCCAGTGAGAACGGCTCTGGATGGTACCCGAAGAATTCTCTGGGAGCCGTGGGGTCCTCCAGCTGGTTTGTTTCTTTGCTGCTATGTGCTGTAAGATGGCACTGAGGGCAGGTTGTGGGCGTGACTTCCAGAATCAGAGGTTGCCTGGATGCCGGGGCGGCCCCATTGAGGTTCGAAAAATAGTCCTGTTACCCACATGCCAGAGCAGAGCCACGGTTGTAGAAGCTCATGGTCACTAGTATTCCATCTAGAGAAGGTGGGGAGACAGCACCTACCCCATCTGGGACCTCCTGGTGATATCAGCTCTGGATGAGTCTGGAAAATTCTCTGGGAGCCGTGGGGCCCTCCAACCAATTTTCTTCTTTGCGTTCAGCGTCTTGACAAAGAAGTCTGACCATCTTGTAGGTGGACAGCCATGCAATCTTTTGATGTCCTGTGGAATCCAGTCAGTGATGGCTCTAGTCCAGCAGTTGTCTCCAAATCTCATTACGTGTCCAGTCCATCTGATTTTCGATGCCTTGGCAAATGAGACAGCGTCCCTTGTTCTTGATCGTTGATGGAGGTCGTAACTCCGGATTATTTCTCTCATTCGAGTGAAGAGTGATACTCCAAGCATAGCTCTTTCAATTCATATATGTTATATTATATATATGTTATATATATTATATACATGTTTTATACAATATATATATGTTTTATATATATGTGGCCAACTGTTTTGCCTCTACTAAGGCTGTTATATATATATATATATATATATATATATGGAATATATATTCACAGTCATGGTCCTCCCGTTGTTCATCGATTTGCTCGAGTGGGCCCAGTAACATCTCCATTGGAGACTTTGTTGTTACTGTGTTTGGCATATCGAATACATCACGGGTAGCTTGCCAGGCTCTGCCATGTAGGCAAGATACTCTCTGTAGCTTGCCGGGCTCTCAAGAGGGGCAAAGGAATCGAACTCGAGTTGGCCATGTTGGCTACGTGCAAGCCAAACACCCTGCCTTCTGTGCTATCGCTCCAGCCCATGGAATATATATTAGGAAAAAAAGATATATATATATATATATATATTCCTAAAATGTTGCTCCAAGAAGTCTACCTAACCTATCAAAACAATTATATTTGGGTTCCCACGTATGTCTATAGTTTATAGCAGTACTTTTTGATGCTCAAGAATCCATCTGATTTTTTTGAGTGCTGAAGATACACTTTTGTACCATGATGAATTAAAAGGGAATTGTATCAGACTTAACATCCTGGTTATTTTTTATATATTTACCATTGTCATAAATTTCTAACTCATGGAGAAATATTTTTTAAGAGACTGTTCTATTCCTAGAAATATTCAGATGCTTCTACTCCCTCTTTCTGTATGAGGTTGTTAGTTCAAGTAAAATAATTGACATCAATAAGCCTTATGTCAGTGATGATGATAATATATATATATATATATATATATATATATATACATTTCAGCTATACATGAAATAGCCAATGAATGGGTCCATAAACTCAGAATAATTTTACAAAGGTTGGATTCAGTATGGCATGTACTCAAAATTCATGTATTGGAAGATGAGTGCTGGATAACCTTGTCAGAGCTGTCAATGTCAGGTTGATCTCTGTTTCCCAACAGCTCTTGAAAAGTCAATGTATTCCAACTTGGGTAGAGTATTTTTAATCCCAGTAAATGACCATGGATCTCTGTGTAGGAGGTTTAGATGAAGTATAATTGTATGTGATTGCTGTGACATAGCATTTTCTTTCATTTGACAAACTTGGCCTTTTCATCAGTCAGTGCTATTCCAGCTCTGAAAACTGGCCCACATCCCAAACAGAGAGAGGATAATTATTTTTTTTTATTGTAGCAGCTGCCCTTTACTTTCAGGCCATCCATAATTTATTGTTTGATTGCATAGATTGAATAAGTATTATTGGCTTTCTCTATGACAATTTAATTTTAGTAACCTTCTCAACTGGTTGCTACTTTGACCTTGGTGTAATTGTCGATTATGAATGATCACCTGCTGCTACTATGATAGGTTGTTTCCAACCTGCTTGCTCTCAGGTAATCAGTAGCTGTAGCAGTATCACATCAAGTCACAGAGCACAGCAGAGATTCATTATGGATTTTCTCAAAGATTTCTTGTGTTATTTTAAGCAGGATATTTATGAAATAATTTTCATAATCACTGTTCTTTAGTCCCTCGTAGAACAAAGTTTGATAGTAAATTCTGTGACTTCTGACCTTCATATTAAATACATTCTAATATATTTGTTTATTACTTTTGTTATTCTTTTTGTTTGTTTGTTTGCTATTGTTTGCTTTTGGGTCACATTCGATGATGCACAGGTGTTATTCCTGGCTCTGCACTCAGGAATTACTCCTGGCAGTGCTCAGGGGACCATATGGGATGCTAGGAATCGAACTTTCTTCAGCTGTCTGTAAGGCAAACACCTTCCCACTGTCCAGTCCCACTTATATTATTCTTGTTTCCACTATTTTCCGGTGTTGTGTGGCCTTTTTTAGCCACTTGCTAAAAGTATTTATTTCAGGATTTATGTTACTGCCTGTTTAATAGAAGTGATTCTACATTAGAAGAAATTTCTCTCATCACAATTTATATTCTAGGCCCAATCTACCAGTTCTCAAGAGTTTATCTTATATGTACTTTCCAGGAACTTACCAATATTTGTTGTCTAGATACTATACCCCCTCTATTCATAGTCCCATTTTTAGCTTTCCTGGTTCTGTAACGTTGTGATTTGGCTTTAATTATGGATCTAATTGCAACATTGCTTTTAATCCAGAAATAAGCACTGCTTATAACTTAAAACAGAAGCTCCAGGTGCATTCTAAGCAAGAATAGTATCATAAGCTAATATTATTCGAGTTAAATGAACTGCCTTAGCTGACCAAGGGGATTTAGAAAATATGATTTTTCAGGTTATTTAACATGCCAATCCTGTGTCGCTATTCTGTGTTTTATAATCCATTTCTTTTAAATCAAGTCCCTAATCCTCCCAGCACAAGAAACTGAAAGGGAGGGAAGGGGAGAAGAGGAAAGGAGAAGGAAGGGGGTGGAAGGGGAGGGGTGGGGTGCAGAGTAGGAGAGAGGAAAGGAGAACCCCCAATAAAGGTTTAGTATTCAACCTAGTGTGGAATTTAATGAAGTCTCATTCTTGATTTCCCTGACTTCTTGACTTCTAACTGGGTAAATAAAAGGCTTTTTATATATTTCAATCAGGACACTTGTGATTTCACATTTTATTTTATATTTTTGTATTAGCCTTCCATTCAATCTGTATTTCATTATATTCATGGCACTTAACATGTATAAATTTAAAACTATTGTCTCAACTTGCCCTGAGATATTACATCTACCAGTACATAGCCAACTTCAACAACCCACATTAGTTCATGATTGTGGAAATCTCTGTTTTTCTGACATAATTATTATAGGGGTCTTTTCATATTAGCTGTATTAATAATGACACTAGTAACACTGACAATTGGCTATTAATGAGAAAGTTGTAAAATTCTGTTTTAGAGTACGTCAATGAACCACTTCCCAATACCTTACACAGTTACCTGTGAATGAGGGGGTTGAGGTGTTTCTTAAAAATAGGACATTTCTACAGGAAACCAGGAGGTACACTTTGAAACAATAACTAAGAGTTAGCAAGTAAAATATATGGCACTGAGGGAAGTTGAGTCATGATGCAGTCGATGAACAATCTGAGAACCCCAGAATTAACCAAAATGAAACTGGAACCCTGTATTCGCCAAAAGCTTGTCACTGGCACTTGGTTTGTATTGTCCACATTGTTGGGGTGTAAGCCTGGATTTTAAAACCTTTTTAGAGCTTCTGTGAAAAAGAAAAGAATCTGAAGATGAGCTTAGCACCTAAAAGTAAATAAAGCACCATGCAAGAGAAATTGCATTTTAAAAAATTTTAGTTATTTTGTTAATTTTTGTGGGGGTGAGGGCTTACAACTAGTGGTGTTCAAGGGTTACTACTATCTCTGCACTCAGGAATTACTCCTAGGAGACTCAGAGGACCATAGGGGATACCAGGGATTGAACCCACCCAACTGCATACAAGGCAAGTGACTTACCTTCTGTACTATTTTTCCAGCCCCGAGTAATGCCATTTTTAAATGACAGTATGGATAATAGAAGCAAAGGTACCATACAATTTTGAAACAGAAGTAACAATCCTCCAAAATCTTTAACCGTGAAACAAAATATATTAAAAAAGTACATTTGTGAGTTTTTCATAAAATCATGCTGTAAAGAAATCACTTGTATCACTTGTCATCCCATTGATCATCGATTTGCTTGAGCAGGCACCAGAAACCTCTCCATTTGTCCATGTCGCGTGCTACTGTAGCCCAGTGGCATCTGCTCACTGCAGGAACACGAAGAGCCTCAAACTGTTTGTTCGGGTTTTGAGAAAGAAGTCTGAACAACTCGTAGGAGGCAGCCATCATCTTTTTGATGTCCCGTGGAATCCAGTCAGTAACAGTGCTAGTCCAGTGGTCATCTCTAAATTGCATCATGTGTCCAGCTCATCTGATTTTTGACACCTTGGCAAACTAGACAGCATCCCTGATTCTTGATCATCGATGGAGGTTGGGACTCCAGATTCCTTCTCTCACTTGAGTGAAACATAATATTTCAAGCATAACTTTTTCAATTCCTCTTTGGGATACCCGTATAGCGTACTCATCCTGTTTTTGTAGGGCCCACGTCTCTGAGCCATACGTTAGTGCAGGAAGAATGGTAGAGTCTAAAAGATGTGCCTGGAGCCAGAGGTTTTTTGTCCTCTTTACCACGTCTTTGATGTTTCTGCACAGTTCAGGTGCCAGATAGTTTGTCATGTTGAGTTCTCCAACTAGGTACATATAACTGCTGCATTCAGAGATGTCCGTTCCATTGAGGGCAAATGGAATGTCAGGCACTAGTTCATTTCTCATGAACACTGTCTTCATGAGATTCAGCTGCAATCTGACCTTTCCAGACTCACGGTTGAAGTCGGCAAGTATTTAAAGTAATAAACACAACCAAAAAGAATAGTTTTTTTATGACACATATGCTTTTAAAGTATTTATCAAAGATTTGTATATGTGCTGTGTACATGTATGTAAATATACATCTCTCTATATATATACATATAATTAATCTCATTGTCCATGTCTAGTATGTTAACAAAGTTGGTAAATGTAGTATTCATAGGACTCTGAAGATTGTATGTTTTCCTTATAGTAAAAGAATGGATAATTTACACTCTACATGCATGCCCTAAATTTCACATAAGTATATTTTAATTATTTTACATTATTAATATTAAAAATTTAAAAATAGTTTTGGGTTGGGCATTTACCTTGTACGTGGTTTATACAGGTTTGGTCTTCAACAGAACTTATGATCCCCCAGGACTTCCAGGAGTGACCACATAGGACAGAGACAGAAGTAAGTCCTGAGCACTGCTAGATGTGGCTCAAAACAACAACAAAAAGTTTCTTGATAACTACTAATTTTTTATTGTAGTCTCTGAAAAAAAACATTGCATACTAAGTAAATGTTCATACTGTTTGACAATATGTTTTGATTTTATAATTTGTTCCACTTTCAATTTTATTTTTACTCATACAAACACTCAAAGTTTTTATTTTGTTTTTTGTACAACATATTAAGTTTTAGACGGGTTTAATTAAACATCAAACTATGCCCGCTCTCAGAAGCATTCCGTGATTCTTATAGCTTGGTATCTATACTTTCATGTTGTATTTTCTTACATTTTTCTGCTACTCAAAAACATATTACTCAGGACCAAAGAGATAATATAGCTGGTGAAGGTTTTTGTCTTGCATATAGCTAACCAGGGTTAGATTCTTATGGCACCTATATATAGATTCTATATGGTACCCTATATAGGTGTGAGTCATCCCTGAGCAAAGAGTGAAGATTAAATCTTAAGAACCGCAAACCAAGGTCCAAAAACAAAGCATCTATTCATCTATCTATCTATCTATCTATCTATCTAACTATCCTTTATAGTATTCTATACTTTATGCTATTGAATATTTAGCATCTACATACATTGCATTAAATGCTATTTTATAGTACTATATATATATGATACTGCATGTTATGAATTTATATACTAGATTCATGCCTATTTATACATAATACATATTTAAATACAATTAATATATAATAGTAAATACAATTAGTATATATTACGCATTTTTCCTTGGGATTTATCTTCCTCTGGAAAAATAAAGTAACATTGAAAGAAGTTCTTTGCCATGTCAGACATGAAGAGCTCCAGATATCTGGTGTGACTAATCACATGACAATGTGTTGCCTTATATCCGATCTCTACATGGAACTGCTTTAAAAATTTTAGCTAAGGATGGTTCAACATTCAGAAATCAATCAACATAATCCATCATATCAACAAAAGAAAAGATAAAAATCATATGATCATATCGATAGACGCAGAGAAAGCTTTTGACAAGATCCAGCACCCATTTATGATGAAAACCCTTGCCAAAATGGGGATAGAGGGGACTTTCCTCAATATAGTTAAAGCCATCTACCACAAACCTACAGCAAACATCATCCTCAATGGGGAAAAACTGAGACCCTTTCCCCTAAGGTCAGGGACGAGGCAAGGATGCCCACTCTCTCCACTACTGTTCAATATAGTACTGGAAGTACTTGCAATAGCGATTAGGCAAGAAAAAGATATTAAGGGCATTCAGATAGGGAAAGAAGAAATTAAGCTCTCACTATTCGCAGATGACATGATACTATACTTAGAGAACCCTAAAACCTCTACCAAGAAACTCCTAGAAACAATAGGCTTGTATAGTAAAGTAGCAGGCTATAAAATCAATACCCAAAAATCCATGGCATTCCTATATGCAAATAGTGAAAGAGAAGCAAGTGACATCAAGAAAACAATCCCATTCACAATTGTGCCCCAGAAAATCAAGTATCTAGGAATCAGCTTAACTAAGGAAGTAAAGGACCTGTACAAAGAAAACTACAAAACGCTACTTCAGGAAATAAAAGAGGGCACGAGGAAATGGAAAATATCCCCTGTTCATGGATGGGGAGAATCAACATCATCAAAATGGTAATACTTCCCAAAGCACTGTACAAATTCAATGCAATCCCTATAAGGATACCCATGACATTCTTCAAAGAAATGGAGCAAACACTCCTGAAATTTATATGGAACAATAAGCACCCACGAATAGCTAAAGCAATTCTTGGGAAAAAGAAAATGGGAGGAATCAACCTCCCTAACTTCAAACTCTACTACAAGGCAGTAATAATTAAAACAGCATGGTACTGGAACAAAAGCAGAGCTGCAGACCAATAGAACAGAGTTGAATATACTGACATTTCCTCCCAAACATATAATCATCTAATTTTTGATAAGGGGGCAAGAAAAGTGAAATGGAGCAGGGAAAGCCTCTTCAATAAACTGTGCTGGCAAAATTGGACGGCTACATGCAAAAAAGTGGGCTCAGATCTCTGCCTAACACCATGCACAAAAGTAAGATCAAAATGGATTCATGACCTCAACATCAGACCAGAATCCATAATGTTTATTGAAGACAAAGTCGGCAAAACTCTCCATGATATTGAAGCTAATGGTATCTTCAAAGATGTCACGCCACTGGCCAAGCAAGTGAAAACAGAGATAGACAAATGGGACTATCTTAAACTAAGAAGCTTCTGCACCTCAAAAGAAACATTGACCAAAATACAAAGACAGCCTACAGAATGGGAAAGGATATTCACCAAGTACACATCCGACAAGGGGTTGATATAAAGGATATACAAGTTACTGGTTAAACTCCACAAGAAGAAATCACCCAACCCCATCAAAAAATGGGGTGAGGAAATGAACAGAAACTTTCGCAAAGAAGAAATTCGAATGGCAAAAAGGCACATGAGAAAATGCTCTACATCACTAATCATCAGAGAGATGCAGATCAAAACCACAATGAGATATCATTTCACACCACAGAGACTGGCCCACATCCACAAGAACAAAAGCAACTGGTGCTGGCGCGGATGTGGCGAGAAAGGGACCCTCCTTCACTGCTGGTGGGAATGCCGGCTGGTCCAACCCTTTTGGAAAACAGTATGGACGACTCTCAAAAAATTACAATTTGATCTGCCATTTGACCCAGCTATAGCATTCCTGGGAATATATCCCAGAGAGGCAAAAAGGTATAGTCGAAGTGACATCTGCAATTGTTTGTTCATTGCAGCACTCTACAATAGCCAGAATCTGGAAAAAACCTGAGTGCCCAAGAACAGATGACTGGTTAAAGAAACTTTGGTACATTTACACAATGGAGTACTATGTAGCTGTTAGAAAAGATGAAGTTATGAAATTTACATACAAGTGGTACTACATGGAAAGTATCATGTTAAGTGAAATGAGTCAGAAAGAGCGGGATAGACACAGAAAGATTGCATTCATCTGGGGAACATAAAGCAACAAAAAGGGAGATTAACACCCAGGAATGGCTGAGATTAGTACCAGGAATTTTGCTCCATGAATGGAAGGCCAGCCACAGGCTCTAGGTGAAAAGGAAGCTCAGATAGAGAAGAGAGTACCAAATGAAGGGTGTTGTGAGGGCCCTCCCAGGGTGGGAGAAGCATGCTTAAAGTAGTCGATAGACCAAACATGATTGCCACTCAAAGCCTCTCTTGCAAAACACAGTACCCAAAAGAAGAGAGAGAGAACAAGGGGGAATACCCTGCCACAGAGGCAGGATGGGACGGGGGTGGGGGGGATGAGGGTTGGGGGGGGATGCTGGGACCCGTGGGGATGGATGACGGGCACTGGTGGAGGGATGGGCACTTGATCATTGTATAACTGAAACCCAAGCACAAAATTTGTAAGCCTATAACTGTACCTCATGGTTTTTCAGTAATAAAAAAAAAAATTTTAGCTAAGCAAATAAGTTATCAATGTCTTCACTTTAAACACATGAACAAGAAATCCCTGTTATAATTTTAGGTAATCCTCTTAGGTAAAGTGAAAAATAAATACATAAAAAATAGAAGATAAGCATGAATTTATTATCAGAATAAGGTTTTCTATGGACTGAAATATAGGAAATAATTTAAAAGCATCAGGCTTGATGCATTTATAGAAGTAAAAAGGGAAGAAAGTTAACAAAACAGATTTATGTAAAGCAAAGCAAAGATAGCTATTTGAGGGCAAAGACTCATAAAGAGTGGCACTATTTATGCAGATAGACAAATATAGAACTATAGACCTTTAAACTATGCAAAATTAAAAGATGAGAGAGCAGAATATTTTAAAATATATTTTATTGATTTGAGCTAAGGAATTTATTATGAATTACTCGAGGGTTTGCTATGTATTTTTGAATGCAGGATGATCAAATCAGGTAATTGGGGAATTTTCCAGGAATAGAAATCGGCATCATATATTAAACATTATGTCTCTGTAACTTTAGGAAGCTCTCCAAAAGATCAAATCCCCAGTACATGGTTTTTTCAACAGTATTGAGACTTCCTTGCATGAAATTTTTGGCAATAATTGCATATGGGTTATTGAGAAAGTTAGCTATCACATATCTATATTTGTCCATCTGCAAAGGGAAACATCTCCCAGTGGAGATGGCAAATCCACTGGCATTTTTCTGTAAAAAAATTGAGTACTATGGGTCAAGATTTAAGTTTCTCGTTTCCTCTCAGAGTGGATTGGTTAAGTTTATCTTTTTAATTGAATGGTGCTGTTAGTTTCTAATCTTATGTACTATAAATTAATCGAAGAAATATACTTATTTTATGTAGAGTGAGATCTCATTTCTGTGAACTACAAGAAAGCACACAACTGGAAATATTCGAGAATCACGTGGGTGAATCTGAACTCTTTATTTTTTCCATTTTATTTTTTCTTACTGCTGACAACATTGCAGTGGTTGGGCAAGCAAAAAAGAACTTTAGAAGTAAGAAACCAAACACCTGAAAATGAAAATGGTCAGGGGCATAATTTTCAACTAAACAGGTTAGAAAACAGATTCATTCAGAGCAAAATGTTGAATGACACGGAAACCATTTGAACAACAATAACAACAAAATCCTAAAGGTTCAGGAAGGCTTAATTGAAATAATATAAAGGTGCTTGATAGAATGCATTAAAAGTAGAATTAGTGATTTAAATATGTTAAGATGTGGGGTTAAATGCAATGTTACAGCACGCAACGTACTTGCTTTGCATGAAACTGACCTGAGTTCAATTCCCAGCACCCCTTATAGTCTCTCATGCTTGTAGGAGTTATCTCTGAGCTTAAACCCAGTAGGAAACCATGAACAACTCCAGGTGTGACCCCCAAATGAAAGTAAATACATGAGTAAATATAAATAAGTTCTCAAATAATTTTTAAGAGAATCCATGATGCATGATATATTTAATCTAAGTATTATAGGTATGTAAGATATAGTATGTATCTTGCTTTTAAGTTCGGTTATTAAAAATTTAAAGATGATGTGGGGTAAACCATTCCATGTACTTTATGGCAGCTTATAGGTATTTTCAGACCTTTCTCCTTAAAAATTTTAGTGACTTCACTGTACCTAGATGATTCTTCCAGAACACCTGTTTATTAAATTCTTTTTTAACTTCACCTTTACCCTACTACTGCCACTCACTGTCACTCATCATATTCCTGTCATTCGCAAAAACCCACTCTCCACTATCTCTATTCTACTCTGTTCAATCTCCTCTTTCTAATCACAACCTCTTTGATTTCTATGAGCGACTTCTACCTGAATGCCATTAACATGTGCCTGTCAGCCTTTTGCTGTCAGTCAACCAACTGATGTTCTTTCTTTTGTCCTTAAACCAATTTAAACCCCCAGATCAATCATAAAACTATCTTACTTACACCTCAACTGCCCTGCCTCTCTCATTTTTCAAATCACACACTTGACAAAGTCGCAGACCTGTTCACAACCTTACCTCATCTTTGCACCCATGCAGATTAATATGAATACAGAAAAATAGAACACCACTCTTTTTTATTTTTCAAATTCCTCATCCAAACCTCAAGTCCTCAAGTGGATTTTTTACTGCCTTTTTATCATCCTATAATAGACCCTCATCTTCTAAAAAACTCTGACACCTGTTTCAGGGTCTTCTTCTTCCTTTTCTTCTTTCTCCTCCTCCTCCTCCTCCTCCTCCTCCTCCTCCTCCTCCTCCTCCTCCTGCTCCTCCTCCTCCTCCTCCTCCTCCTCCTCCTCCTCCTCCTCCTCCTTCTCCTCCTCCTCCTCCTTCTTCTTCTTTCTTCTTCCTCTTCTTCTTTCTCTTCTTCTTCTCCTCCTCCTTATCCTCTTCCTCCTCCTCCTCCTACTCCTCCTCCTCCTCTTCCTCCTCCTCCTCCTTTTCATTCTCATTCTCCTTCTGCTTCTGCTGCTGTTCCTCTTCCACCTCTTCTTCCTCCTTTCCCTTCTCCTCCACCCTCTTTATCTGGCAGTTGTGGTCCCCAAGGTTTAATATTAGTCCTTCACTCATTGAACCCTCCTAACAATTATTGGGAGTCCATATGCAGAGATAGAGATTTACCCTGATCAACCACATTGCAGGCAAGCATCGTACCCACTGTACTCTGGACCCTGTTCCACTCTTTTAACATCTTTTACCAAATCTTCAAACTTACTGTGATCATTATAAAACCGAATAATCAAACTAGAATGCCACAGGCTCCTTCAACATTTGAAAATCGATGTACTCTTATGTTGAACCTATTTTTCTCTTTCTCTATTTGCATTTCTGTGAAAACTAATACACTTGTAAACTTGATCACATTTAATGCTATTTCTCTAATAGTTCTTCCTCATCTCATAGATACCATCAAATTTGACTTCTCAACTATGCATTTCATTCAGGCCACTAATATGTACACAATAATTTTTCCATAATAAAATTAATTATTTTCACAATCAAAAATAATTTTATTCTGATCCCACTTCCTAGGATACCTACCAGTCCATTTCCTTGGTCCCCTTCAAAGTAAAATACTAGTAAGGTATTTTTATGAATATTTAATTATTTCTTCAATATATTTTATAATTTACCTATGACATCAAATCTCCTACTCTCATTCTTGGACTGAAACTGCCTCTTTCATCATCATCAGTGAAATCTAACACAAAGCAAATAGTGTACACAAAACATACAATTATCTTAGGGAACATTGTTGATAATCTTTTTACTCTTGAAACACATTTACTTCAGGATTCATGCTCAACCAGTTTTGCTGTCCTTGTTATTTTTGTTTGTTTGTTTTATGCAATCCATGCTATTCCTCAGTTTTTCTGAGACTCCCTCTTCTCACCCAACCTCATCGTGAACTAGACTTAGTTTGATAATCCCATTTCTTATCTGTCTATCCACATTCTCTTGTAAGACTTATGTGTCTTCTATTATATGCATCTACTAGAATTGATATTGATTAAAAAACTATTAAAATATGTTTTATTCCCAAATATACATCTTCAAACCAGATTTTACTTTTAAAAGTATACAATTATTTACCTGATATTCACTATTCTAGGATGTAAGTATATTTAAAGTATATTCACTATTCTAGGATGTAAGTATCATCACCCTTACTATTCAAGAAAAATTATCCAAACACCCACATTTTTTCCAAGCTATCTCAGTTGATGATAATTTAATTTTTCTGGTTGCAAGAAGTTTCAAATTGAAGCTGTTAATTTCTCTCTTCCTCAAAAGTAACACATCAGACTTTTCACTGACTATTCTCAAATAAATTCTAAATCTGATGTTTGCATAGCTACAGGATTACAACCCTAGTCCCTCAATATTACCTTTTAAATTTAGCACTATCCTCCTAATGTGCTTCTGTGAAAATGACCCTCAAAGTTCATTCTCTTTAAAATTTATTCTCAATAAATTTATCATATTGATCCATCAAATCATGTCATCCTTATTCTCAGAATATATGCATGTCCCCTTACTGCTCTTTGAGAATTTTTTTTTAAATTTTTATTAGTGATACACCATGTGGTACAGTTGTAGACTTACAAATTATTGTGCTTGGATTTGAGTTATACAATGATCGAGTACCCATCCCTCCAGCAGTGCCCAATCTCCACCACCAATGATCCCAGTATCCCTACCACCACCCCCATCCCACCCCTCCTCTGTGGAAGGGTATTAACTTTAGTTATCTCTCTCCTTTAGGGTGCTGTGGTTTTCAAAAGAGGCATTGAGTGGCAATCATGTTTGGTCTATAGTCTACTTTCAGCATGCATCTCCTATCCTGGGAGGATGCTCCCAATACCCTTTACTTGGTGCTCCCTTCTCTATCTGAGCTGCCTTTTCCCCTAGCATGTGAGGCTGGCCTCCAAGCCATGGAGTGAAATCCTTGTACTTATCTTGGCTGTTCTTGGGTGCTAGTCTCTTTTATGTTACTTTATAATCCCCAGATGAATGCAATCTGTCTATGTCTGTCTCTTTCTTTCTGACTCATTTCACTTAGCATCATACTTTCCATGTAGTACCAATGTATGTAAATTTTATGACTTGATCTTTTATAACAACTACATAGTACTACACTGTGTAGATATAGCAAAGTTTTCTTTAACCAGTCTTCTGTTCTCGGACACTCAGATTTTTTTTCAGATTTTGGCTATTGTGAACAGTAGGAAATGAACAAGAAGTGCAGAAGTCATTTCAACTGTACTTTTTTGCGTCTTTGGGATATATTCCCAGGAGTGGTATTGCTGGGTCAAATGGGAGCTCAATTTCTAATTTTTTGAGAGTCGTCCTTACTGTTTTTCAAAAGGGCTGAACCAGTCGCCATTCCCACCTGCAGTGAAGGAGAGTCCCTTTCTTGCCACATCCGCGCCAACATCAGTTGCTTTTGTTCTTTTGGATGTGGGCCAGTCTCTGTGGTGTGAGATGATATCTCATTGTTGTTTTGATATGCATCTCCCTGATGATTAGTGATGTAGAGCATTTCCTCATGTACCTCTTAGCCATTTGTATTTCTGTGAGAAAGTTTATGTTCATGTCATCACCCCATTTTTTGATGGAGTTGGATGTTTTCTTCTTATGGAGTTCAACCAGTGCTTTGTATATCCTTGGTATCAACTCCTTATCGGATGGGTATTGGGTGAATATACTTTCCCATTTTCTATATTGTCTTTGTATTCTTGTCACTGTATTTTTTGATGTTCAGAGGGTTCTTCATTTAAGATACCCTGTTTGTTTATCTCTGTTTTCACTTGGGTGGTCAGTGGAGTATCGTCTTTTAAGATACCGTTAGCCTCAAAATCTTGGAAGGTTTGCCAAATTTGTCTTCAATGCACCTTATGGATTTTGGCCTGATGTTGAGATCTTTAATACATTTTGATCTGACTTTTATGCATGTTGTTAGGTCGAGGTCTAAGCCCTAAGCCCAGTTTTTTTTTTGCATGTGGTTCTCCAGTTATGCCAGCACCATTTGTTGAAGAGGCTTTCCTTGTTGCACTTCATATTTCTTGCTCCCTTATCAAAGAATAGATGTTCATACATTTGGGGTTGTGTATACTGATATTCCACCCTCTTCCATTGGTCTACGGCCCTGCCTTTGTTGCAGTACCATCCTGTTTTAAATATTACGTCTTCATAGTAGAGTTTGAGGTTGGGGAGGGTAAGCCTCCTCATGTCTTTTTCCCAAGAATTGTTTCAGCTATTAGTGGGCATTTATTGTTCCATATGAATTTCAGGAGTCCTTGATAGATTTCTTTGAAGAATTTCATTGGTGTCCTTATAGGAATAACATTGAATCTGTATAATGCTTTGGGGAGTATTGCCATTTTGACAATGTTAATTCTTTCTATCCATGAGCAGGGGATATGTTTCCATTTCCTTGTGTCCTCTTTTACTACATGGAGTAGCGTTTTGTAGTTTTCTTTATACAGGTCCTTTACTTCCTTAGTTAGGCTGATTCTGAGGTACTTGACTTTCTGGGGCACAATTGTGAACTGGGATTGTTTTTTTCATGTCACTTTCCTCTCTCTCATTATTTGCGTATAGGAAGGCCTTGGATTTTGGGGCATTAATTTTATAGCTGTGACTTTACTGTACAATTCTATTGTTTCTAGGAGTTTCTTGGTAGAGGATTTAGGATTCTCGAGATATAATATCATATCATCTGCAAATAGTGAGAGCTTTATTTCTTCCTTTCCTATCTGGATGCCTTTAATGTCTTTTTTTTTGCCTAATCGCCATTGCAAGTACTCCCAGTACTATATTGAACAGAAGTGGTGATAGTGGGCATCCATGTCTTGTCCCTGATCTTAGAGGAAATGTCCTTAGTTTTTCCCCATTGAGGATAATGCTTGCCAGTCGTGTGTCGTAGATGGCTTTGACTATCTTGAGGAAAGTTCCTTCAAAACCCATCTTGGTGAGAGTTTTCATCATAAACTGCATCTTGTCAAAATCTTTCTCTGTGTCTATTGATATGATCTTGTGGTTTTTTTTCTTTATTTTTGTTGATATGATGTATTATGTTGATTGATTTCCAAATGTTAAACCATCCTTGCATCCCCGGAATGAATCACACTTGGTCGTAGTGTATGATCTTTTTGATGAGTTGTTGGATTCTATTTGCTAATATTTTGTTGAGGATCTTCACATTCATGTTCATCAGAAATATTGGCCTGTAATTTTCTTCGTTGGTGGTGTCTTTGTTTGCTTTTGGTATAAGGGAGACATGTGCTTCATAGAAGCTGTTTGGGAAAGTTCCTGTTTTTTAAATTTCCTGGAAAAGCTTGAGGAGAACTGATAACAGGTCTTGTTTAAATGTTTGGAAGAATTCACTAGTGAATCTCTCTGGGCCTGGGCTTTGGTTTTTGGGAAGACTTTTGATTACAGTTTCAATATCCTTGATATGAGTGGGTCTATTTAGGTATCCCAAGTATTCTTGGTTAAATCTTGAGAGATTATAGGAATCCAGGAATTTATTCATTTCTTCTAGGTTCTCTTGTTTTGTGGCATACAGACTCTCAAAGTAGTCTCAGATGATCTTTCGAATTTCATTGGCACCGTAGATTAATGCATAGTCCACTCACTTTTCTGCTGGAAGCTGCCAGGCTCTGCATTAAGTCCTTGTGCCTCTGGAGTCATGTCTGTTCTAGAGAGCCACTCGTGTGGGGAAACTCGTGACCTATCTTATTCAGTTTAAATAAATCAATCCATCATTTAAATCAACTAAGAATTGGTCATGTTAAAATCGATTAATTTAGTTAACTTTAAATATTTAACAATATTTAATCAACGGATGAATTGGAGTAAATATTATTACTAATAAATAAGTGGAAGTTCTAAGTCTCACAAGAAGTTTATTTATAAAAGGTACTTAAAATAAGATTTAAAAAATACTATTCATGGAAAAATAGTTTTATACAGTTTTATCTTGGATGAATGCAATGTTACATTTAGCACAGTTTCATGGATTCTTAATCTAATTTAGAATTACAGTTCAAATTTAATTTTATAGTTCAAACCAGCATTTCACTAAACCAGAAATGCTAGATTGTTTCATAAAAAGACAAGAGTATAAAATAAAAGTTATAGATGTACATAATTATAAATATTAAACTTGTATGCTACAATGACAGGAAAATGAAGTATTGCAAGGCATGATGTTAAAGTTCATTTATTTTCCTTAATCGACGAAGGAGTAATTTGAAGAATGTGACACCTGTTCTTTAGGCAAGAAGATGATAAAATTAGCCACCTATTAAGATTTTTTTAGTATATTTTCAAAAGCAAAGCAACTAATAAATCTGTCAATTCTAAGGAATTGAATCTTAGAATTAGGACATAATGGAAAATTTTCTTGAGAATGCTTAAAAAGAAAAGATTCCTGAAAAAAATGTGACAAATCAACTAATACTTTTGTGTTTTATAGACGTGTTATACATTATCAAATTTAGTTGTTTTTAATCTTTCTTCATGCTTTATGAACTGAAAGCAAAATCAACAAAGTTTATTATTTGTTGTAGGATAACATTGGCTTGCCCATTCTCATTCACCCTATCTCTTTTGCCTCAAGGAGTTTAGGTTTATTGGGTTACAGCCATCACAGTGTTCCAGAGGCCCTCCAGTTCCTCTGTGTTTATCTTTAACCTCTCCTCTTTGCTCTGCTTCCCCTATCCATTTATCACTTATATCCCCAAATCAGACCCTGTGACTTCTAAGGTCAGATTCTTTAAGGATTTTGTATTTTGTATTTGTAAGTGAAATATTGCTTTTCTCTTTACCTTATGCTCCTTGCATAGTTTACTTTAGAGCAATGTTCTGCCTGTATTGGCACAAAAAGATAGTTAATGCCATACTTTGGTAACTTAGGAGTTATTTGACTCTGAATAATATTTACTCCTGGGCATCTGTCATATTTATTCAACTTAAGCCTCAGTCACCATTGGTTCCTATCACCCCAGAAGCAGGGTCCTGATGCAGGGACTTGGATAGATCCAGGGCAAGCTGTGAGCTACCCTGGCATCAAAACAGGACAGTCCAAGCTCCATAAATCTTATAATAAGTTAAGAGCATGGTCACAGGCAATTTATGTCATGACCCAAATAGAAGTGACCAAACGAGGCTCTGCTGGCTTGCAAAGGACTAATCTGGCCTGAGCATTGTAGTCTGAGATCTATAGAGAGATGTTCCCAGGAGAGCCACCATATAAACTTAATATGTCACTTACTGTGCCCATACAAAATGACTAGAATAAATATCAAGAAGTTAATTTAAGATGATCTTTTAAATGTATATTGACTATGGAAAGGAGAAATACACCCTTAGATGAAATTCTGCCCTTGAGCAGAACTTCCAGCAGGATGAGATCTTTGTTTTAGAAGTGCCCCCAGGAAGGAAGGGCTTTACATATGTTGATTGTGGTATTTCACCTGTGTGGAGTTGCCACACCCAACCTTGGAGGGTGGGTTCTTAACTAATGCTGAGAGATGGGAAAACCAGACAAGGGCAGACTAGCATGGGAGAGAGTAGGAGACTGGAACGAGAGACAGTGTGAGCTTGGAATGTGGATGGAGATTGGAATAAAAGGTGGCTGATCACCAACAAACTTAGCAGCCCTGTGCCCTCCTTGCCTCTGTTGGCAGCAGTGGCAGGTCAGGGTGGGGAAGCATCTCATGGCCACCAAACACACATGGTAAGAGAGCACACACATATTTTTTTAACACACCATTTGTCATAAGAACAGTATGTTTTTTTTTATTTAATGAGTCAATGTCAGTAATTGCTTGGAAAAAATATACCTAATCTAAGCTGAGAAAGGACAATTTTTAAAATTAAAAAAAATGGGCTGCACAAACTCTATAATGTATAGTGTATATTCCGCGCCCCAAATGGTTCCCTGAGCTTCACTGGATGTATTTCCTAAAGTGCAAAGCAGTAGCAAGCCCCAAAAACTTAAGTTGGTAGCCACCAAAACAAAACAAAACAAAAAGAACAAAATAGAAGCATAATATGACACTTGTCATAACCATACCACCAGACACCTCGCCAGGCCAGGGCTGTTTCACTCGGGGCACCCTGGAGAGAGGTGGGTGAGACCCCTCCCCCTCCTAGGGGACTCAGTCCCAGCAGCTGAATACTGCCATAATCCAGTTGCCACCATGCTCACAGTCACTCTCCACCTGCTAAACATCACCCATGAGTGAATCTATTACTGGATCGCAGAGCCACATTTGCTTCAAACCACACATCGTACCCATACTCCAAGATTACTGCGCCATATTGGATAGGTTTCAAAGTAGGAGGCAACCAATCTTAAAAGAAAATATGCATTTGTTTATGTATATATAAAGCACACAAGGCTCAACCTTTAAGAACATGTTAGTGATCTCTTATAGAAGAGCTTAATGGTCCCTGGGTGAAATACAACACTCTCCACATTCTTTCCTCTAAGGCTACTTTCTTTGTATTATTTTCAGCAGTTTTTCAAAACAAACAATACAAAATATATTATTTCAGTTCAGCTTTGAGGCAGGGATTCGGGTTTAGAATGGAAACGTCTGAAGTATGGTGATGGGAAGGCGTAATGGTGGTGGGACTGGTGTTTGAACATTAAGTGTAATAAAATACTGTGAACTACTTTATAAAATTTAAAAAAAAAATAAAACGTAAAAAATGAAAGAATCATGATATCACTTTGTGTGTGACTAAACCATACTATAAGAAATAGCTAACTATTATGAAACACTCAGAATTATTATGAAAAAATAATACAGTAAAATACATAACTAATTATATTTTATTTATTCATCATCTACATACACATTGTCACAACTCCTATACTCATAATACTTTATATAATTATAATTAATACATATTATTAAGTATCTAATGCTTCTTAAATACCTGAAGTTTTTCTAATCTGTCCACTATTGTTGGCTTAAAAGTAAAAGTAAAGTAAAGGCCCTCCAGTTGTTCGTCGATTTGCTCGAGCGGGCCCAGTAACGTCTCCATTGGAGACTTTGTTGTTACTGTGTTTGGCATATCGAATACGTCACGGGGAGCTTATCAGGCTCTACCGTGCGGGCGAGATACTCTTGGTAGCTTGCCGGGCTCTCCGAGAGGGGCGGAGGAATCGAACTCGGGTCGGCCATGTTGGCTGCATGCAAGGCAAACGCCCTACCGCTGTTATTACATAAACTTTGAGCAAAAACCTGAATTTTTTAAGCTATACATTATTTTTCAGCTTCTATTAAAAATAAAAGTGTCAGAGATATATTAGAAAGATCAAGGGTATTTTTCTTGTGTTAGGCCAATCTTAGTCCATCCCTATTGCTACATTTGTTCCCCTGAGCAATGCCAGGAGTGACTCCCAGAGCCCCAAGTAATCCCTGAGGACTTTCAGGTGTTGTCCCGAAACAAACAAAAACAAAAATTTCTGAAAATGGACTGAAAGATATACATAGGTTAACGTGAAACCCTTCCCTGTGACTTAGGAAACCACATATGCTAACTGGAGCATTTTCAGGAATGAGTCTTGAGCAGAGCAGAAGTAGCACATGTTGAGTGTCACCCAACTCACACCCTTAAATATATAAAAACAGACTGTTTTCACCCTAAATATTGATTTAAATTTTACAAATTTTCTATAATTGTCTTATTTGCAGGATGCTCTTATACCTATGCTGATCTCCATCACTATCACTATCACTATCACTATCAATCACTATCATCACTATCACCCCACATTCATCAATTCTCTCGGGCGGGCCCTTTAACATCTCCATTTGTCTCTGTCACATGCTAGTGTAGTCCGATGACATATTGGGGGCTCCTTCAGGGTCAGAGGAATGAGGACCATTCATTGTTAAAGTTTTTGCCTTATCGAGTATGCCACAGGTAGCTTGCCAGTCTCTGCCATGCGGGCAGTATACTCTCGGTAGCTTGCCGGGCTCTCCAAGAGGGATGGAGGCTTTGGGGGCAGCTTACAATCACCTTTACAGATGTTCCTAGTCAGGCAAATATGTGGGTATGATACTCTCAGTAGCCTGCTGGGTTCTCTGAGAGTAAGAACTAGAGAATAAGAAGTCTTGGTTTTATAGTCTTCCAGGAACTTGGTTTTATATTCTCTAGATCCTGGCAGATGATGGGGTAATACAGCAGTTGGTGGGTGTAACTGTCTAGCTACTGTAAGGTGGGAGCTGGGTGGAGGTTATCATTATGAAAGTAAACATCATACAGCCTCCTAGAACTGAAGTTATACTACCTGAAATGTAGTGAAACACCTGAGTATTCAGACTGTGTACTGTTGTCATAGTTCTGCAGGTATGTAAAGAATTCTAGCCTTGAATTGATTCTTGTTAGGTCAAGGACAAACTGATTTTCCCTGCTTTTCTTTCCTTAAAAGCATGTTAGTATATAATAGGCCCTTTATCAATGAGACACTATTTTGAAATAGGGAAAGGAAAAAAAAGCTAAAGAGCAATACATTGTAATTTTTGTTGTTGAATCATCACTTTTGTGGTCATTTTATATTATAAATTGTATTGTATTTACATGTATAATACAAAACTTGCATCATCAATATTTGGAAGGCATTAAGAAATTTTACCTATAGCTGAATGACACTAAACCATATACTAAATGCCAAATGCTGTCCTGACGTATGTTTTAACATATGAGAAAACTGAAGTCTTAAAGCACCTGTGTAAGAAATATGAATTCCTTATAGTCTCCCAAACTGGAAGCAACAGGAGTGGCATTCACACCTAGACACTCTTGGTCCTTACTCCATCACTGAAACCATCAATCACTGAACAATTCATAATCAGTGTGCAGTATAATCGATTGAGCATTTATTGGCAAACAGAGATAATGATTTGGATCAAAGCCAATGAGTAGTCCCAAGGTATAAACCATTAAGGTTAGGGCCTAGGGAAGATTTGAAGAGTCATCAGTCAGGAAAATGACCTGATCATAAGGTATTAGTTGCAGAAGTTTTCAAATTTGTCCCTAAATTTTTCTTCTATAATTAGCTGACAAGAATCCTCAAACATAAGATTGTAGTTTAGGGGTCTATTATAATAATCAACAGATATTTTCCTTTCCCATATAGTATGATTTTTTGTAAGTAGTGAATCACTGACCCAGACTTTTAATTTTCACTTGAAAGTTTCAAGATGACATTCTGATATGGTATGGGAACCCCTTTTTTGTATGACAATGGCTCCCCAACAATAATAAAAAAAGTTACTCAGTGATACTCAGACAAGCATAATGAGTCAGTCAAAGCTGGGACTTATGGTCTTGAGACCGACAGGGCCAACCCATGGCAGATAGGGATGATGAATGCCTTTCATAAGTTTTTCAAAATACTATATAAATGATGTGTTCCTGAAAAAGTGATCGGAAACTGAAAACACTGACACATTCAAAACAGAGACAATAATATTGGTGCTATAATTAACTGGGCAGTAATAACATATAAAGCTAAGAGTCAAATTAACAGAATATAAGAATCAGATCATGAAAACTGTACAATGTAAAATGCTCTTTTTTTTTTTGAGACCTGCTATAGCCAGGCTGCTACTCTGATCTTGAAAATGTAAGTCAGTGTGTTTTTCAAGAATTAGCCTCAATCTCTTCATGAGAGTAGCCAAACCTGAGCTCAAATCAGCTTCTCTTAATTCTGTCTTAGATCTCAAGAAGTATAGTTAACTTAGAAGTAATATTACCTATCCAAATGTTATTGTCATTGTGTAATGTATATATTATAATGATACTGACTTATCTAGCACAGCGGGTAGGGCATTCGCCTTACAAGCAGCCAACATGGCCGACCCGAGTTCGATTCCTCCGCCCCTCTCGGAGAGCCCGGCAAGCTACCGAGAGTACTCGATATGCCAAACACAGTAACAACAAAGTCTCCAATGGAGACGTTACTGGGCCCGCTCGAGCAAAATCGACGATCAACGGGAGGGCCTTTACCTTTTACCTTTACTGACTTATCAAGAAATAAAATTAATTGGAATAACTAGTATAACATTTTTAAATGAAGATAATTATTTAAATACTCATATATTGGTTAACAAAGCAAATTTTTGATACAAAGCTAGATGTGCAGAGGAACCAAGCCTATAATAATCACAAATACCTCTGATAACAAATCCTTAAAGCCATATAAAGTTAAAAACTGTCTTTTATTCCAATAAAAGACCAATTGGCTCTACGTCATATATCTCCAAAGATTTCTCTATTTTAGTAAAGGCCACCCAGAGAAGTTGCCATATTTTATCTTAGAAGTTTATCTCACATGGGAGTTCCTGGGTACTTCCACATGCTGTGATTTTCTCAATAATTTCCTATTCCTTAACTTAATGGTTCATAGCACATCACTTTGACTGAAATTTAATTGTATGCTGATATTCTTGCAATGTGAAATGCTTCATGCATAGACACACACTAAGTTTGCAATTATATGCAATTAATCTGAGTCAGAAGTTAAACTTCTTTACCTACATAGAAGTTAGCATTTTTTTAAAAAGTGCCTATTACTGTATAATAGCCAATTACATAAACAAATCTAATTTCATGTATTATGGGTCAAATTATATATTTAAAAATTAAGTACAAATTTAAGATATATCAAACTGTTGTTTAGATGTCAGAAAGGTAAAATGTTTCTTTCTAAAGGAACTTCTATCATCCCTTAGGTATCCAAATGAAGAATTTTGATTGACATTTTATTTATGGAGAGTCACTGAGCATTTTAAGAATGAACTGCAATATTAAATTTTAGTCTACTGTTTTTATTCTTAGAAATAAATATAGGAAACTTTGAACAATAAAAATTTTTATGTAGTAGTAAAGGTAAAGGCCCTCCCGTTGATCGTCGATTTGCTCCAGTGGGCCCAGTAACATCTCCATTGGAGACTTTGTTGTTACTGTGTCTGGCACATCTAATACTCTCGGTAGCTTGCCGGGCTCTCCGAGAGGGGTGGAGGAATAGAACTCGGGTCGGCCATGTATGGCCGCGTGTGTAAGGCGAATGCCCTACCCGCTGTGCTATCGCTCCAGCAATGTAGTAGATAAGCTTATATAAATTGAGAACAAAGTAAAGGTATTATGTGGGGTATTTATCTAGAAATTCAGTTTTTAAAAGTTTTGAATTTATATTTGATATATTAGTATTAAACTAGGTCTAGGCTTACATAAACTGTAGATATAAATAAGGGCATCTAAGAAGATATATAGAATGTGCAATTTTAATCAGTTCTATGGGATCCACAAAGATTTGTATGAAGAGCTATGCATAGATTCTAAGTGTGTAATTTGCCCTAACAATTTGATATTAAAAATTTTATTAAATATTAAAAAATTCTTAGATTCTATTTATAATATATGTTTTTTCAAAACCAGTTAAACTGAATTGAGATAGTAGCGCATGTTATCATTACTATTAACATTTCAAGATGTCTAGAAAATACTTCACCATTAGAATATTTTACCATTGGATTACCATTGGATTACTCTGCCAATTTGATGAGACTTATATTTATCTTTACTCAAGATTTACATAAATAAAAGGAAGAGGATAATAGGAGGAAGGAAGGAAAGATGGAAGGAAGGATGGAAGGAAGGAAGCAATGTAGGAAGGAAGGAAGGAGAGTTGTTTTATTTTTTTGAGTTATTCATCAGGAAAAATATATGTGGAGTATTTTGTCCATAATTGGGAAACTGTAGTATTTATTAATATGTTGATTATACAATGAAGACGTAAGTTTTTCTTCTTGGAGCGCCCGACAATCTACCAAGAGTATCCCACCTGTTTGGCAGAATCTATCAAGCTACCCCTGACATTCGATATGACAAAAACAGTAATAATAATGGGCCTCATTTTCCTGACGCTGAAAGAACCCCAATGTGGCAGCGATGGGAAGGACAAATAAGGAGAGGCTGCTAAAATCTCGGGCTCTCTGTGTTTCTGGAGTGATCAGACACCACTGGACTACACTAGCACGTGACAGGGACGAATAGAGATGTTACTGGCACCCACTTGAGCAAACTGATAAACAATGGGATGACAGTGATACAGTGCAACAATGAAGAAAAAAATAACACGTCATATAATCAAAATCATAGCTTGAACTATTGACATGTAATATTATAAAAGTTCTAAATTGGGGCCAGAGCAATAGTACAACAGGTAGGCCACTGGCCTTGTAGCAGCCAACCTAGTTCAGACCCTGATATCCCATATGGTCAGTCCCCTGAGCTTTCCAGAAGTTACCCTTGACCATACAGTCAGGAGTAGCGCCTAAAACAACAAGGCACAGATTAAAAAGACAAGATACTCCCCCCACCCACAAAAAATAAAAATACCCTCAATTTACACTGAGATATCTTATTTATTACTATGACTGTCTAAATGCCACTCACTTCATTATAGTCATGACACTAAATGATTTTCTATAGGAAAAATGCTTATCTAAAAAAAATGGGGGAAAGTGTTTTTTTATTAAAGTGTAGGAATGTTAAAGATGTCCATGGTAAAAGTCTTAACTTGATTAAATTTCAAGTGGAAGTTTTGTCTTATATTTTAAAAAGAAAAAGAAATACTCAGAACAATTGAATCAGAGGGAGTTCTTTTATGGCAAGTTTTAATTAGATGATTGTTTACTTAGAGAAATTGTTTTCAAATTGCAGTGTACAGCAGAATCACCTGGAAGACTTATTAAAGCAGAGAGCTTTGGATTCCACCCCCAGAATTTCTGCTTTAGTGAATCTGAGGTGAGATCCAAGGAAGATAACTTTTACACTCACTAACTTACGTGTTGTCTTGATTACATGAATAATGCATTCTTTATTTAAGACTCTGGCATTTGAGATTATAGATGATGCTGATAAACTATAAGTTTTTTCTTACTGAAATACTAGTCTGAAATAGGAAAGTAAACCTCACGTCTTCCTAATTTTCACATTAACCAGGTTTAAGAGTGACATCACTTCAAAAGATAGACATGATATAGAAATATGGCGTACGTGCATTGAAAGTACAGACGATCATTTTTGTCTTCCTTCGTTGTGGCAGCCTAGGTCGGCCTTGAGATTTTGTCGGCCTCTCCTTTCTCATCCTTCTCAATGCTGCCATGTCGGTGAAGCCTTCAGGGTCAGGTGAATGAGACCAGTTGTAGTTACTGGTTTTGGCATATCGAATACACAACGGATAGCTTGCCAGGCTCTTCCGTGCGGGCGGAATACTCTCGGTAGCTTGCCAGTCTTTCCGAGAGGGATAGAGGCTTTTGGGGTGACCTCTAATCACCCTTGTAGGTGTTACCATATTTGAACCCTATCAAATATGGTACGACAATTCTAGAAGATGGGTATTTAGTGTGTTATGATGTGTCGCGCGGCCGCTTGCGGCCGCGCGGGTCCGGAAAGCATCCTGGAGTGTGGCAACGGCTGGGTAGTGGAAGTAGCGTCGAGAGTGGAAGTCTGCCAGTGGGGTATTTATCTGGGTAGGGTGGGTCTCCTGTGCACAATTCGATCCCTGGGTGGTTGATGGAAGCAGACAGAGCAGGGTAGGGTGGGGCTCCTGATTAGAATCCCTTTGTCACCTGTGGTGGTGGGAGCAAGCAGAGAAGCTCTGTCCCTGGGTCCGCCGAGCCTGGAGTCCAAGGTCTCAGAGAGTTCCGCTTATCTTGTTCTGTGGGTTTTCAGTTGTGCGTGGGTCTCGGCCGGAGCTGCCGCGCGGGTCCGGAAAACGTCCTGGAGTGTGGCAACGGCTGGGTAGTGGAAGTAGTGTCGAGAGTGGAAGTCTGCCAGTGGGGTATTTATCTGGGTAGGGTGGGTCTCCTGTGCACAATTCGTACTACTGTTCAAGAAGGGAGACATCCATGACATTGGCAACTATCGCCCGATCTGCCTATTGACTGTCATCTACAAGTTGTTCACTCGAGTCATCCTGAATAGGATTGGCAGAACATTAGATGAAGGACAACCATGCGAGCAAGCAGGGTTCCGCAAAGGATTCAGCACCATCGACCATATCCACACGATAACCAAGCTCATTGAGGTTTCTCGGGAGTTCAAGATGCCGCTCTGCTTAACGTTCATTAATTTAAAGAAGGCCTTTGATTCTGTTGAGACGGAAGCGGTCATTGAAGCCCTAGCCAATCAGGGCATTCAAGCCCAATACATCAGGATCCTCCGTGAGCTCTATTGCGGATTCACTACCAGGATCTCACCATTCTACAAAGAAGTGATCGTTGATGTCAAGAGAGGGGTGCGGCAGGGTGATACCATTTCACCGAAACTCTTCAGTGCCACCCTCGAGAACATCATGCGACGACTGGAATGGGAAGGAATGGGAGTGAAGATAGATGGTCGGCAATTACACCACCTCCGCTTTGCTGATGACATTGTTTTAATAACACCAAACATCAGCCAAGCAGCACAAATGCTGGCCGACTTTGACCATGAGTGTGGAAAGGTAGGACTACAGCTGAATCTTACGAAGACAATGTATATGAGAAACAGCCTTGTTCCTGACGCCCCATTCTCTCTCAATGGAACGACCATCTCCGAATGCAACAGCTATGTGTACCTAGGTCGAGAGGTCAACATGACAAATGACCTGGCACCCGAGCTGCGCAGGAGGAAGAGAGCGGCTTGGAACGCCTTCAAGAACGTCGAAGAAATAGCTAAGAGGACGAAGAACCTCCGGCTCCGGGCACATCTCTTTGATTCCACTGTTCTTCCTGCATTAACATATGCCTCAGAGACCTGGGCCCTACGCAAACAAGATGAGAATGCTATTCAGGTCTCCCAAAGAAGAATAGAAAGAGCTATGCTTGGAATATCACGTTTCACTCAAATGAGAGAATGAATCCGGAGTTCTGACATCCCTCGACGATCAAGGATCAGGGACGCTGTCTCATTTGCCAAGGTGTCGAAAATCAGATGGGCTGGTCACGTAATGAGATTTAAAGACGACCGTTGGACTAGAGCTGTTACTGATTGGATTCCACGGGATGTCAAAAGACCGCGTGGCCGCCCACCTACCAGATGGTCATACTTCTTCGTCAAGATCATGAACGATCGGTTTGAGGCCCTTCATGTTCCCGGAGCGAAGAGATGCCATTGGGCTACACTAGCACGCGACAGGGACAAATGGAGACGTTACTGGCGCCCGCTCGAGCAAATCGACGACTAACGGGAAGTTAAGTGATTTAAGTGATAGAAATATGGCAAACTAAAGAAACTCAACTTCAACTTGAGGTCTTGCTGATTTTGTATAGCAGAACTGAGTCAGCACTTTCTGCTCACTCTTTTCCTCAATGTGTTTATAAATCAGCACTTTCAAGGACTAAAGAAATAGTCCAGGGGTTAAGGCCATGCCTTGTATGGTTGCCCAATACCACATGGTCTCCTGAACATCAGATGTAACCTTAGGTACCCCTGGAGCACCAGACACCACAGGGCCCAAGATGAACCCCCACCTTCAAGCCTTTGCATAGAACCAGGTGCTTGGTTGTTAGAGAATCACTAATCAGGATTTCAGAGTCTCCTGAGCACTTATTGAGAACCAGCAATGGATTAACTAGAAGTTTTAGAATCATTGCTAAAATGGTAAAGTTTTTTTTGATAAGCTAAAAAAAATGCATTTTCTTGACTTAGAGTCTGGTTTTGTACTATCCTTACAATCGTCAAAGTAGATGCAGACATGTAAGCATCCAAAGCCTCCAACACCTGATTTTCATGTGAAGTACATAGGATTATGTCCTAGAAGCTATAATTCTAACATAGGGCCTGCGTAATAAACTCAGTAAATATAGTTGTTAAACTTAAAATTATAATTTTTTATTCAAGTAAAAAGAATAAGACAGAGAAATTTGTGACAAATGATAGAGCAAGGCAAAAAACTGGGAAAAATCGTCACAAAATAGCATTGGGTATCTTGCCGGAAGAAAAGTTTAACAAAGGAAAAGAGTTAAAGCTATGTTAAAAAAGTAGGACTAATAATTGATTTAAATAAAACTTGCAAGCACAGAAAGGTACTAAAATATAAAAAACATAATGCTTAAAATTAAATATATAAATTTAGTCAATGAACTTGACCATAAACATGAAAAAAATAGCTGACATTTGTATAAGTTGGAAAGTATGAAAGTGAATGCTCAAAAACTTACAGCACAGAGAGAAAATATTTTGGATAAATCATTTTATAAAAAATTTTCCTAATTTTTTGGGGGGAAACAACCCACCAAATACAACACACATGCTGTTTGCAGAATTTGCATCTACAGTGATGATTTTACTGGACTTCTTTCTTGATAATTTTTTCTTTTTACGTGTGGTCTTTTTTATTTTTATTTTTTAATTAGTAACACCATGAGGTACAGTTGTAGACTTACAAATTTTCATGCTTGGGATTCAGTTATATAATGATTGAGTACCCATCGCTCCACCAGTGCCCATTCTCTACCAACAATGATCCTAGTAGCCCTGCCACCCCCACCCCCCACCCCCCACCCAACCCCGCCTCTGTGGCAGGGCACTCCTTCAGGGTCTTGTAGTTTGCAATAGAGGTATTGAGTGGCCATCATGTTCAGTCTATAGTCTACTTTCAGCACACATCTCACATTCTGAGCTAGTCCTCCAAACATCCTTTACTTGGCGTTCCTTTCTCCATCTGAGCTGCCTTCCCCCCCAGCATTTGCTGCCATCTTACAAGCCCTGGAGCAGACCTCCTGGTACTTATCTCAACACTTCTTGGGTGTTCGACTCCCATTCTGTTACTTTATATTCTCCAGATGAATGCAGTCTTTCTATGTCTCTCTCTCTCTATCTGGGTCATTTCATTTAGCATGGATTAAAGACCTCAACATCAGACCGGAATCCATAAGGTACATTGAAGACAAGGTTGGCAAAACCATCCACGACATTGAAGCCAATGGTATCTTTAAAGATGACACGCCAGTGGCCAAGCAAGTGAAAACAGAGATAGACAAATGGGACTATCTTAAACTAAGAAGCTTCTGCACCTCAAAAGAAACAGTGACCAAAATACAAAGACGGTCTACAGAATGGGAAAGGATATTGGCCCAATACCCATCCAACAAGGGGTTGATATCAAGGATATACAAAGCACTGGTTGAACTCAACAGGAAGAAAACCTCCAACCCCATCAAAAAATGGGCTGAAAAAATAAACAGAAAATTTCTCAAAGAAGAAATCCAAATGGCTAAAAGGCACATAAGGAAGTGCTCTACATCACTAATCATCACAGAGATGCAGATCAAAATAACAATGAGATATCATCTCACACCACAGAGACTGGCCCACATCCAAAAGAACAAAAGCAACCAGTGTTGGCCAGGATGTGGGGAGAAAAGGACTCGAATTCACTGCTGGTGGGAATATCGACTGGTACAGCCCTTTTGGAAAACAGTATGGATGATTCTCAAAAATTTAGAAATTGAGCTCCCATTTGACGCAGCAATGCCACTCCTAGGAATATATCATGGAGAGGCAAAAAAGTACAGTTGAAATGACATCTGCACTTCTATGTTCATTGCCGAAATATTCACAATAGCTAAAATTTGGAAAAAACCCGAGTGCCCGAGAACAGAAGACTAGTTAAATAAACTTTGGTGCATCTACACAATGGAATACAATGCAGCTATTTGAAAAGATCAAGTCATTCTTTACATACCAGTAGTTCTACATGGAAAGTATCTTCTTGATCTTAACTTTTCACACATTTATCTCTTGCTGGAAAACAGGTCAATCAGGAAGCCACGGAATAGTGATGACTTTTAAAGATAATGTGCAACATCATAAAGCAGAGATAGAAATTCACTGAATCAGAATTGCTCAAACCAGTTACATCATAAATTTTCTGGAGAATATGTTTTGTAACTCAACAGAATTGCAAAGAAAAATTGCAAGAGAAAAGATAAGCTCAAATATCTATTAAAATTCCAGGAGTTATAAAAAAGAAAACCCCATGCAATAAAGTTTCTAAGAAAAGGGGTAATTTTTTACATAAAAATCCACACACAACTCACTGACTTGACTCGTCCTTCTGAGATTGTGAAACAGATTACTCTCACCACTATTAAGCCAGGAATTGAGGACCTGCTCTTCAATGCAGATGCTCATTATTTTAAAACATACAAAAAGATCACTTATCACTTATCACTTAATCCCCGTTATTCATCGCTTTATTCGAGCGGGTGCCAGTAACGTCTCCATTCATCCTGGTTGCGTGCTAGCGTAGCCCAATGGTATCTGTTCGTTCTAGGAACATGCAGAGCCTCAAACTGATCATTTAGGGTCTTGACGAAGAAGTCTGACCATCTTATAGGTGGGCGTCCACGTGATCTTTTGATGTCCCGTGGAATCCAATCAGTAATGGCTCTAGTCCAGCGGTTGTCTGTAAACCTCATTACGTGTCCAGCCCATCTGATTTTTGATGTCTTGGCAAATGAGACAGCGTCCCTGATTCTTGAGCGTTGACGAAGATCAGAACTCCGGATTCTATATCTCATTTGAGTGAATCATGATATTCCAAGCATAGTTCTTTCGATTCCTCTTTGAGAGACCCGAATAGCGTTCTCATCCTGTTTTCGTAGGGTCCAGGTCTCTGAGGCATATGTTAATGCAGGAAGAATAGTGGAATCAAAGAGATGTGCTCGTAGCTGGAGGTTCTTTGTCCTTTTAGTTATTTCTTCAATGCTCTTGAAGGCATTCCAAGCCGCTCTCTTCCTCCTGCGCAACTCAGGTGCCAGGTCATTCATCATGTTGATTTCTCCACCTAGGTATATATAACTGTTGCATTCGGAGATGGTCGTTCCGTAGAGAGCGAATGGGGCGTCAGGAATGAGGCTGTTTCTCATAAACATTGTCTTCGTAAGATTCAGCTGTAGTCCGACCTTTCCACATTCACGGTCAAAGTCGTTCAGCATTTGTGCCGCTTGGCTGATGTTTAGTGTTATTAGAACAATGTCATCAGCAAAGCGGAGGTGGTGTAGTTGCCAACCGTCTATCTTCACTCCCATGTTTTCCCATTCCACTCATCGCATCATGTTCTCGAGGGTGGCACTGAAGAGTTTTGGTGAAATGGTATCACCCTGCCAAACCCCTCTCTTGATATGGATGATTTCTTCTTTGTAGAATGGTGAGATCCTGGTAGTGAATTCGTAATAGAGCTCATGAAGGATCCTGATGTATTGAGTTTGTACGCCCTGATTGGCTAGGGCTTCCATGACCGCTTCCGTCTCAACAGAATCAAAGGCCTTCTTTAAATCAATGAACGTTAGACAGAGCGGCATCTTGAACTCCCGAGATACCTCAATGAGCTTGGTTATTGTGTGGATATGGTCGATGGTACTGAATCCTTTTCGGAATCCAGCTTGTTCACATGGTTGTCCTTCATCTAGTGTTCTGCTAATCCTATTCAGGATGACTCGAGTGAATAGTTTGTAGATGACAGACAATAGGCAGATTGGGCGATAGTTGCCAATGTCGTGGATGTCTCCTTTCTTGTATAGCAGTACAGTCCTGCTGGTTTTCCATTGGGATGGAACCTTGCATTCAGACAGGTAGCGTGTGAAGAGTCGAGCCAATGTATTGATGAGTACTGATAGTAAGTTCTTCAGGTGTTCAGGTCTGATCTTGTCTGGGCCAGGTGCTCTTTGTTTCTTTACCGACGAGATGGCATGTTGGATTTCGGAAGGGAGAACATTGGGAACGACATATCCATCATGTGGTATGTGGTATGTGGGCAAGTGGATGTGGCTATTAAAGAGATCTGAGTAGAAGTCATGAATAATCTTCTTCATTGCCCTTCTGGAAGATGTGATAGATCCATCATGATGTCAGAGGGCAGTCATCTTGGTTTTGTAGTTGGTGAAGGACAGGCGGGCATTACGAATGTTTTTCCCAGCTTCTGCTGCATCTACCAGTACTGCTGCTCTCCTGTTTTTGAGGTCATCCTTGATGGCTTCTCTGCACTGTTTTGCCAGTTCGGATGTTCGCTTGTGGTTGCCTGAGGCATGTGCCAAGCCACGTTGGCGAATAAGTTCAAGAGTGTTCGAAGAAAGATGGTTTTTTGTGATTATCTCTCTCCTGGCATTCCTTTCACAATCATGGAGGTGCTGAATCATTCGATCATATTCCTCACCAATGTAGTCAATGACGGCATCTTCCCATGTTGCCGCAATAGAGCCAAAGAGCTCCCAGTTGGTGGTTGTTCTGGGAGTCCTCTTCTTAAACCTTGCATTCTTTTCTCCTCGTTCTGTGAGGTAGAATTTTGCACGAAGAAGACGGTGGTCTGATCCCGTTTGGAATTTTGGGACAACAGCAACATCGGTTAGGCAAAACCGCCGATTGAATATAATGTGGTCTATTTCATTGTGGAACCGTCCATTCGGAGACTCCCATGTCCAACATTTAGATTCAGCCTTTTGGAATTGTACCTTTACCTTACAATGGAAGGTTTTGGTTGACATGATGAACTCAGACAGTCTGTCACCCTGTTCGTTCCATTCCAGGTCATGGGTTCCGATGTGGAGTTCATCAACTGATCTTCTTCGTCCTATCTTGGCATTAAAATCACCGACAATGATCTTGTAGAAGGTGTGATCTTCTTTATAGAACTTTTCCAGCTCCATGTAGAATTTCTCAGTTTCTCTTTCACCATAACTGGATGTTGGTGCATAGACAACAAAGATAGAAATTGCCGGTAGTGAGCCACATTTATTCAAGTGTAATCGTCCGATTCGGGTTGTTAGGCATTTGAATGAATCAATGCTCGTGACTAAGTTTGTGTTGACAAGGATACCGACACCACCGACGTCTCTTTTATCACATGTTCCAAGGAACAGTTCTTCTCCAGTGTCGAAAACAGCATGATGGGATTGATGTCTTCTCGTTTCGGTCAGACCAATGATGTCGTACTTGATCTTTCGCGCTTGTACCATAAGTTCTTCAATGGATGCAGCAGATGCCTGCGTACGAGCATTAAAAGTACAGAAAATCATTTTTGTTTTTCTGCATTTTGGCAGCCTATGTCTGCCTTGGTGTTTTATCAGCCTCTCCTTCCATATCCTTCTCGACTCTGCATATTCAGGGTTAGGGAAATGAGATCCATTTATTACTGGATTTGGCATATCAATTTGGTCTATTTGGTATAGACCACAGATAGCTTGCCAGGCTCTGCCGTGCGGGTTGGATATTTAAGGTACCCTGAAAACTTAGAGAAAAGTAAATAAATAGTCGCACGGCCGCGAATGCGGCCGCGCGCTCCCGGGAGCTTGTTGTGATAATCTCTGGATCCTGGTCGTTGTTGGGGTTACACGGCAGTTGGAGGGTGTAACTGTCTAGCTATTGACAGGTTCAGTCCCAAACCGTGCAGGCTTGGAGATCTCAGCCCCAGGTCCCACACACCTGGGTTCCTCTGCCAGTTCTGTTATGTCTGAGGCTTATCCAAGTGTGTGGAGAGTGGCCCCAGTAAGGCCTTGGTTGGGGCCTGGAGGTCTTCAGCTGTTGGGCCCTGGCGAGGATAGTCAGACACAGGGTAGGAGACTCTTCCTTGTGCTCTCCCAGGAGCTTGTTGTGATAATCTCTGGATCCTGGCCATTTTTTTTTAAAGATATTTTTTAAAAAAACACTAAACGGAATAAACACCAGCAGACACATTCTGAGACAAACTCAAATTAAACTGTCAAAAACTAAAATCACAGAAGGTCCAGAGTGATCATACAGTGGGTAGGCAATTTCTTTGTACATGACAAAGAGCAAAGAGAAATTGCTGAGCACCACCTTGTTGTGGCCCTCAAAGAAAAATAAACTAACAACAACAACAAGTAAAAGTAAGTGTAAAAAGTATTACAAATCAGACTTTGGGGCCAGAAACATAGTACAGCAAGTATGGTACTTGCTTTGCTCAAGGCTGACCCAGGTACAATCTCTTGAGTATTTCCCTTGACAATTTCAAGGGAAATGGTCCTATGAGTCCTCCAGGAATAATCCCTCAGCAAGGAGCTAGGAGTAAACCCTGAACACTGCCAGTGTGGCCACAAGACAAAAACAAAGCAAAAAATGAACTTCAACAGATGAGCAGGAACATTTTTTTTATTTCAAATACCTATCCCTCCACCAGGGCCCATTTCCCACCACCACGTATCCCAGTATCCCTCCCGCTCCATCCCCCCCATCCCACCCTGCCTCTGTGGCAGGGTATTCTCCTCTGTTCTCTCTCTCCTTTTGAGTGTTGTGGTTTGCAAAAGAGTTAAGCCTGATTTTCAGGGAGAAACGTTGGATGATTTACTTTCCATTGATAACTTTGTATATAAGGAGATGTTGTGCAGCTGCATAAGAGGCCGTGAAGTTTGGAAAACATGTCCTGGTTCCCGCATGCCCGAGCTATGCTTGTAGAGACTCATGGTCACCAGGATTCCATCTGGAGAAGGCAGATGCGGCACCTACCCCATCTGGGACCTCCCTGTGAGATGGGCTCTGTTTGGGACCTGGAGCATTCTCCAGAACCAAAATTTTTAAATTAAAAAAAAAGAAAATTAAATATTTGTTTTTCAAATGGTGAAATATAATATATTTCTATATTTATAAATTAAAATATAAAACTCACTATTAGAATCGGGAAATTTAAACAATGAAGAATTTCAACAGCACTATAAAAATTAAACATGATTATATGACACTTATAAACTATTACAAACTTATAAATGATTACAATATACTATTATGTGCCCCTTCACACCCCCAAGCTATATTGTAGAGAGAGAGTTTGGTACTCAACTTGTATGTAGCCTTTGCACCACATATGACTTTGAGAGCATGATCAGGAGAAAGCCTTGAACACAGTCGGGTGTGCTCCCTCATAAATAAACCAAAACAAACAGAAACCACAATATTATGAACAACTACTGTTAATACCTTTGCCAATCTAGAAGAAATGGGTGCTTTTATACCAAAAAGGAGCCAGGAAGAAATAGAAAATCTGAAGAGATCAATAAGTATAAAATTGAAAAATGTAATAAAAATTCTTGCACCACCTCCCAGTAGGAAAAATAATAATTCCGGGAGAAAATGGCTTTACTTGTGAATTGTATAAATCCTTTAAAGAAAAATTTAAGCCTACCATTTCAAGACTCTTTGCGAATTAATGATTATGCTCCAAATAGATTTCATAAGTTTATTTTACAAAACTAACGTATTATACCAGAACCAGGTAAAACTATCACACGCACACACGTGCACACACGCACGCGCGCGCGCGCACACACACACACACACACACACTGAAGCTGCAAGACACTATCTGTGGTGAACTTAGCAAAATTTTTCAACAAAAGAACAGCAGATTGAACTTTACAGTACATTAGAAGATCTATACATCATAGATGAGGAGGTTTAACTGCTTTTTCAGGTCTATTTGTATTATATTATATTTGTATCTTTTCTCTTGGATATATAACTCTGCCTTGCTATGTTTTTATTGAGTGTTTATTATTTTGATTATTTTGAATGTAGTATTCTCACATTCGGAAAATAAATCCCACCTAGCCATAAATAAATATGATAAATAATTGCATAAACAAACCCATAATCAGAAAGGGAGGATGATTATAATATTTTTCTCATATTTTCAGTAAGAATTATAAGCAAATAGAATCTATATCCAATTGGATATACGAATACAGCATTTGGAATAGAATATAGTCATTTGTTAAAAGAAAGAAAAAAAAGCAGCCAGCATAGAAGATAGTGTGTATATAACTGCAAGATTGGAGAAGAACAAAGGAAACTGACATGGTGGAATCAGGAAAGAAGAGTAGAAAGCAGAAGAATCCAGTTAGATGAAAAACACTGCTACTGCTGCTCCTGGGAGCATTTCCTGAGTGTCACTATTAAGGTTGTCACTTCAGCGTGAGTTACCTCTGGCAACATTGTCAGTGAACACAGCCTCCAGGGAGAACCTCCAGCAGCAGCCGTTGAGGATGACAATTTAAAGGAAGCAGTGGGAGGTACAGACACTCTGGCTCACTCCCCATGGCTAATAAATAATTGAGAATCCAGCCTCACTATTCAGACACATTTATCAGACCTTATTCTTCCTTGTCACATCCACACATCATCATTGTGTCATGTGCAGCTAGCAGGGCACAGCCGTGCTTTTCAAATTACAGTTTGGCTTCCCCACTCTGGAGAAGCCAGTGTTCTGGTATTCTCCCTTGGACCCATCTCTCTCTCTCTCTCTCTCTCTCTCTCTCTCTCTGTCCTTCCCTCCCTCCCTCTCTATTTCTCTCTCTATTGTTTCTCTCTGTCTCTCTCTCCCCCTTTGCATCTCTCTAATTTTCAATAAAACTTGTTTGCTTCACAATAAATATTTAAAATAAATATATTCTAGATTCATAGGTGAGGTGAGGCAGGGATTCTTTTCTATTTTTGTTTGGGGTCCACGTCCATGGTGCTGAGGGCTTACTCCTGGTTCTGTGCACAGGAATCACTCCTAACAGTGCTTGAGGGAACACATGAGGTGCCAGGATCAAACCAAGGTCTGTACTGTCTCATCAACCAAGGTATTTCCATTGTTGCAACTGGATCAGTAAGAACATTAACTCTTTAAAACACATAAAAGGTGAGTTCAAATGTGGGTGTGTTTAGCAGCCCCCAGACCAGCCAACAGAGTGATGGATGAAGTAACAAATGAACAAAGACACAAAGGAACAAGGCCACAGGCTGTTTGGTGGTGGTTGTTTATTCAAGCCTCACAATGTTAGTTGTAGAGAAATCATGAAGGGTTGGAGGTAGCAATTATACATAGGTGTGCTTGAACATTATCATAACAACAAACAGATATAAAGCCTTTCCTTCAGGGGAATTTCTAGTAAATTATCCATTTGCTAGAGCAGGCACCAATAATGTCTCCATTGTGAGACTTGCTGTTACTGTTTTTGGCGTATCGAATATATCACGAGTAGCTTGCCAGGCTTTGCCATTCAGGCGAGGTACTCTCAGTAGCTTGCCGGGATCTCTGAGAGGGACGGAGGAATTGAACGCGGATTGGCGGCATGCAAGGCAAACTACGTACCACTGGGTTCTCAGCACTTTAGATCCCAACTAGGAGACTGACCCAAGGGTGGAATTCTATGTAATGGAGTATTGCTTTCTACATTCCTTAGCTAGAAATCCATTTAAACAAACATATTAAATTTGCTTTTTACCAATATTTTTATTCACAGTAAGAGACGTAGTAAGTTTAAAGGGTAATTCTTCCGGAGACCTCTCTCTCTCTCTCTCCCTCTCTCCCCCCCCCCCCCCTCTCTCTCTCTCTCTCTCTATATATATATATATATATATATATATATATATATATATATATCAGGCCAGGTTACTATTTCCTTAACCCAACAGGGTCCTTATTCAGTTGCTTCTTTTTGGGTCATGAGAGAGTTTGTTCCATGATCAGGTTCTTAACTTATTGTACTTTTTAAAAAATTTTATTTATTGAACCACCGTGAAACCAGTTGCAAAGCTTTCAGGTTTAAGTCTCAGTAATACAATGATCAAACACCCATCCCTTCACCAGTGCATATTTTCCACCACCAAAAATCCCAATATACCCCCCATGCCACCTTTCCCTGTGCCCGTGACGCAGATGATTTCCACTTAACTCTCTCTCTACTTCGATTACATTCATTATTTTGACAAAAGATGCACCATTATTATTTGGAATTTCCCCCCAACAATCAAACCTGCTAAAAAGGCATCATGAAATAACTTGTTTTCTGTTGCTGGTTATGAAGAACATATGATGTCGTTACTGGATTTTGAATTTATGATATTTTACTAATTAAGTCTGGAGGGGTTTCTGCCAAAAGCTGAATAGTTCCAAGTTGGGTTGTGTGCCTCTGGGTCTGTGGTCGTGCCAGAGAGCCGCTCATGGGGGGCAACTTGTGGTCTCACTTATTGTACTTCTTATGGTGTGTAGCCTGTGCCTTTTCGATTCCAGGGTAGCTTGTGGCTTACCCTGGGTCCATCCAGGTCCCTTGCTAAGACCCTCCTTTTGGGGGTGTTAGGAACAAATGAGGTTTAAGTCAAGTAAGTATGAGAGATGCACAGGAGTAAATAATTTTCTAAGTCAATTAACTCCCAAGTAACAAAGGCATAGCATCAGCTGTCATTCTGTGTCTATACAAAAAAGACATTGCTCTAAAGTAAACTATGCAAAGGATGTGTAAAAAAGAGAAAAGCGATATTTCACTTACATATACAAAATCCAGAGTCCTCAGAAGATTTGACATAAAAGTTACAGGATCTGATTGGGGATATTTGTGATTAAGTGATAGGGGAAGGAGAGTACAAAGAAGAGGTTAAAAATAAGCACAGAGGATTAGAAGTGCTTGATGAAATTGGTTTTGCTTTAGAAGCACTGTGATGGGTATAACTCAACAAACCTAAGCACCCTGCAGGAGGAGCAAGGTCAAACCAATGTTACTTCTTAAAAATGCTTAGAACTGTAATCCAACACACTGCTTTAAAATTTTTATTTTAGGCACTGTGATTTATGATATTGGTCATGGCTGAGCATTCTCCTATCACACCCTCACCAGAATGCACATTTAGACCTACCTGTGTCCCAGTGCTCCCTCCCCTCCCTTCATTCAGGTGAACTTCTTGCTGAAGATAGATTCTCATTTTCTGTTGTTCTTGTGCACTTATGAGTCCCCAACTGTTTCTTTATATCTCATATAAAAGAGATCATTTTGTACCTGTCTCTCTTCTGAATAACTTCCCTCAGCATGATGTTCTCTAGAGGCACTTGCATAATAACTTCTCACAGCTGAGTAATATTTCATTGTGTATATGCATTTCTTTAAAGGAAGAAATGGAAGAGATAGACTAAACATATATTCATATGCATATATATACATAATACACACAAACCAGATGAAGGGTCCCAAAACTTATCCTCATAAAATCAAGAAGAAATTGTATCAACTTATCTCTTAAACCATTATGTGTTGAAAATGGAAGTTAATCACAAACAGAAATGGGGAGAAAACATCAAAACACTTGAAAGTTGAACAACTCACTACTAAAACTAAACAACTAGTGAATCAAAGAGGAAATTAAAGAGAAAATCAAAAGATTTATGGAAATAAACAAAAATGAAGATATGAGCTACCGGAAAACACTGGCACACAATAAAAGTGATATTAAATCTATAGTAATGGAATAGGAAGCAAGAAATGGTCCACACAAATAAGCAGATTAAGAAGCTTGGAACAGACTAACAAAAGGAATCCATAACAAGCAGAAGGAATGTAATAGTAAAAAGTATAGCAGGAATTAATAAAATGGAAACAAAAAAATAATAAAAGATGAATGAATAAATGAGCTGTTTCTTCGAAAAATAAACCAGATTGAAAACCATTAGCAAGGTTCTCAATGAAAGAAATAAATAAATTTCTAATACAAAGAATCATAAAGAAGAGGGATTACATTCCAAGAAATAACATGGAAAATTAAAAGGAACATCAGGCAATGCTTTGAAAATTGTGTATGCTGCAAAACTGGATAACCCAGGAGAAACGGATACATTCGTGTACTTCTGTATCTTTCATGATTGAATCAAGAAAAATAAGGTCTCCCAAACAGACTAATTACCACCACAGAATTAGAAACAATAATAAAAATCTCCCCAAAACAAATGCTCTGGGCCCAGATAGGCTTACCAGTGAGATCTAGACCTTTAAAAAGACCTACTTCCATAATCTGTCAAGTTCTTAGGTGGAAAGAACAGGAATCCTTCAGCAGGGTTACAAAGCAAACTTTAGCTGATATTAAAAGTAGATAAAACTTTAAAAAAAGAAAAATTATCACACAGAGGAAAATTATAGGACTATTTCTATAGTGAACATAAATATTGTCAATAAAATGTTAATGAATTGAATACAACGATATTTCAAAAAGATCATATACTATAACCAAGAAGGATTTATCTCAGAATGGTTCATTACATAGAAGTCAAAGTAAGACACTGTATCAACAAAATAAAATAATAAAATTTGTATGATCAAACTAACAAGATGCAGAGAAAGCATTTGATAGGATCCAATGTTAATGTATGATAAGATCACTCAATAAAATGAAAACTGAAGGAACTTTTCTAAACACAATTAAAACCATTTACCCACAGCATTCAGTTAAAACCCTGGAAGCTTTCCTTCCACTATAATAATCCATATTTTAGTAAATTTGTATGCATATATATTTGTATATCCCTAAAATAACATGTGTATGTAGGTTTGCATACACACATATATAAAATTATATATATATATATATATATATATATATGTACTCTCGGTAGTTTGCCAGGCTCTCTGAGAGGGGCAGAGGAATCGAACCCAGCTCGGCTGGGCTGGCTGCGTGCAAGGCAAATGCCCTACCACTGTGCTATCACTCCAGCCCTGTGGTAGGGCATTTGCCTTACAAGCCCCCAACATGGCCGACCCAAGTTCGATTCCTCCGCCCCCTCAGAGAGCCCGGCAAGCTACCGAGAGTATCTCGCACGCACGGCAGAGCCTGGCAAGCTACCCGTGATGTATTCAATATGCCAAACACAGTAACAACAAGTCTCACGATGGAGACGTTACTGAGCCTGCTTGAGCAAATCAATGAACAATGGGAGGACCATGATATATATGTACATATATATATAATTTCCCGTAAATAACAATGTTCCCCAGTATCCAAGCCCCTTTCCCCAGAAGTGTCATTTTAATTTACCATTTCATATCATCACAATCACAATCACAAATCACAAATCATCCTTTTATTCGTTGATTGCCTCGAGCAGGCCCCAGTAACGTCTCTTTCATCCTAGCCCTGAGATTATATTCAAGACTCTTTAGGAGAATGAGACCCATCATTGTTACTGGTATTTGGCATATTGGGTATGCCACGGGGAGTTTGCCAGACTCTACCGTGTGGGCAGGCTACATTCGGTAGCCTGCCATTTTTTCCAAAGTAGGAATGAGATAATAAGATGTCGCGCGGCCGCAAATCTGGGCTCCGGATCCCGCGTGGCTTTGTCCCTCTGCCAGTACCTTCATGTGTGCAGAGAGTGGTCTCAGCATGGTGGTGGCTGGTCCTGGAGGTCTTCGGCTGCTGGAGCCCTGGCATGGAATCAATAAATTTATAAACTACATTCAGAGTAGCTGAGTACTTGTTCTTATTTTTCTTTGTGTGTTTCTGTTGTACATAACCTGTTGTACATTACTTTTATTTGTTTTTGTCTTGAGCCATGATGAGACCACCTTCCACGTTCGGACAAGCCTCATGCATGAAGGAACTGGCAGAGGAACGCAGGCATGCGGGTTCCCGGGCTGAGATCTCCAAGCCTGCTGAGATCGGTTCTGGGCCTCCTCCACCCAGATCCCCCATCTTCCAGTAAGTAGGCATCACATCCACCAACTTTCCCCAGCACCATGTAATCCCATCAATGGCCAAGACCCAGAGACTATAAAACCCAGCTCCCCTCTTATTATCTAATTCTTACTCTGGAGAACCCGGCAGGCTACTGAAAGTACCCTGCCTTCGCGGCAGAGTCTGGCAAACTCCCTGTGGCCTAATCAATATGCTAAAAACCAGTAACAATGATGGGTATCAATCTCCTGATCCTGAAAGAGCCTTGAATATGGCACTTTCTAAAATCTCAGGGCTAGGACAAAGGAGACGTTACTGGTGCCTGCTCGAGGAAATCGATGAACAACAAGATGACCGTAACACCGGGACCATGACAGTGTATTGAGGCTACCCCTAGTGGTGTTCTAGACATATTACAGGAAATGCTCAGGGAATTACTCCTTCCAGTGCTAGAGTGACATATTGTGGAAGGTGCTCAGAAATCACTCCAGCCATGGCAGTACTGGGGATCAACCCTGGCTCTCCATGTGCAGGGCAAAGGTCTTGTTTCTGTACCCTCCATCTCCCAACTAATTATTCTTCTGAAAACAGCTGCTGAATTGCTCAAGTCATTGCTTCCAACCATCTGCAAAATAGGATGAACTTCTGGATTTCTTTCCTTCACATAATTGTGCCTCCAGTTTAGATTCTTTTTTCTTAAACCTAATCTGATTCGGCTAAACTACTCAATTTTGAAATACCAAGATGAACATTTTTATTATAAGAAAAGAGAGAAAGAAAGAAAGAAAGGAAGGAAGGAAGGAAGGAAGGAAGGAAGGAAGGAAGGAAGGAAGGAAGAAAGACTGGGGCTGGAGTGATAGCACAGCGGGTAGGGCGTTTGCCTTGCATGTGGCCAACTGGGTTCGATTCCCAGCATCCCATATGTCCCCCCCCCCCCCGGCACCCCCAGCACTACCAGGAGTAATTCCTGAGTGCAGAGTCAGGAGTAACCCCTGTGCATCGCCAGGTGTGACTCAAAAAAGCAAAATTTCTCTAGCTCCTACCATTTAAAATCACTTATTTAAGTTTTTGCATTACTTTTTTGTAATCTTTAACATTTTGTATTAAAAATTTATATTCATAGACTTACCTTTATATTTGTTTTGGGGACACACACAAATGTGTTTAGGGTTTACTTCTAGCTTTGAACTCACATCTGAAAAGGATATCTTATGTAATTCTTATGAATCTGGTTGGGAGCATGCATGCAAGTGCTTTGCCTATTGTACTATTGTACTATCTTTCCACTCCCTTTGCTTCATAATGAAAAGGTAAAGTGAACATTATACCCAAGAGTACTAAAGATAGTATTTGTTGAAATACATTAAGTTAAGTAGTTATAATTTGTATTGATTAGTAGATTCCTGAACTTCTTTTTCTGATTAAACATAATATATAAAGTCAGCCTGGAAAACAGTATCTAGTGCTTTCAGCTCAGGGGTTTTTGAATGTTTATATTTCAAGTGGATTCTTCCTTGATAGATAAGATGTAAAATTATTTGCTTTTTCCTGAAGACAAACTGACAAATTACCATTAAAGCTCAGTGTTGGATTACAAATCCAAAATCTAGGAATTAGAGAGAGCTGGAGATGATTAGAATGACTTGAGAATAATTAAATATTTCAGTCATCAGAACTTGGATTGAGATGATTACTCACGATAGCAATGCTGCATTAATTGAGGGTAACTAGAGAAAACTGCAAATTCGTGAGGAAAGCAATTTCAGTGAAAAATTCAATTGCTCATTAGGCAACTTTATTTCTTATTTTTATTATGTATGCATGTGCACAATTAAAATGATAACTGTCATGACAAATTAAAAAATAATATCATAATCATTAATTGAGCAAATTATTTATATTGATTTTAGTGCTCTGTCACATGTGGCCCAAAATTTTCTATTTACACAAAATCTATAGAAACCCTCATTCATTTCAATTTACTGAATATTTTCAAATATTTATTAAAAGTAGTCATCTGAACAGTTAGAGTTTCTTGGTAAAAGTACCTAAAATTGACTCTATTTTCTGTAGTTCATTAATTTAATTCAGATTTCCTTTTCATGATTATTGTGCACTGCTGGACTAAAGGCTATGCAAGTTGTCCTTCATCTTCTGTAATAAATTTCACTCCCCATGATGATATATAATTATACCAGGCAGTGCAATCTGATTATCTGACAAATATAAATGAGTCACCCTGCTACCTTCAAATACTAGTTCTCTGTGACTGCAATGAATTAAAGCAATTTAATTCCATATGCAAAAGTGATAATAAAAATCTCCATTCAGTCCACACACTTATTGAATACCTGCTGTGAGCCAAGCAATCTTTTATTTGAAGAACAGTTTTCAGATAAATTTTACATATTTTTTTTTAACTTATCAACATTTATGTGCAATCTACAAAGGAAAGATATTGGTCTTAACTTACAGAAGAGGATAAAGTGACTTGGGGAAAGTAATTCAATGAAGTGCAAATGATTACTTATGAATAAAAGTTAGGACTTATGACTCATTACTGCACAGTTCTTTTACAGAGAATCTTTGTTTAATAGTTTATGCATGACAATAGAAACCTGGTATCCTTTGTGTAAATTTCTTTATTTTCAAATTTCTTGAAAATATGGCAAATCCACTTTCCACTCCAAAAGTATTATCCTTGTTGGAGTTTAATAAAAGCCATGTACCATAGATCTTGATAATAAAATAAGTTGACATTGCAAGCATTTTGGCAGCAGATAACCTGCTTGAACTTCTGACAAAAGGATTTTTAATGCTAGAAATAGACATATTTGGGACTGGGGAGATAGTTACTTTACTTGCTTGCAGCCTACCTCTATTTACCCCTGGCACCATATCTGGTTCCTTCCGCACACTTAAGAGTGAACACTGAGGACCGGTGAGATCTGTCCATGTTCAATCCCTGACATGACATGAACTGCAAGCCCACCAAAGGTGATCCCTGAGCACAGAGTCATGAATAATCCCTGAGTACTGCTGGGTGTACCCTGCACCCCCCAAAAAATGAAATGAACTTTGGGGATAGAGTAAAGCATGGTATGTCAATCCCCCACATGAAAATATCACCTTATTTTTAGTAAATCAGTAATTTCTTAGTAATTATTCAAAGATATCCATAATGGTCATAATATTCTTCCATATCTAGTACATGGGGACATATTTCTTTTCAGTAACATGTTAATTACTCCTCATAAATTAATTACTATTTACAAGTGAACACTTAGCTACTGCAAAACCCCTATGTTTACTTCTACAATTGAGACCTTTAAGAGATAAAGAGAGGACATAGTTTCCACTGGAATGTAAAATATAAAAGAGAAGAATGTTTGTCTATTAAGTTTATTATTATATCTTCAAAGAGAATATGGTATCTGGCATAAAACTTTGGAATACACTATTTACCTCTAATTTTATTTTACTTATCAGCCATGTGTCTGTGATTTGATATAGTTGTTTCATAATGGTTAAGTTTAGTGTGTTGTTACATAAGATTAAAACAGCCTAGTGATAATTCTGTACCATTTTGTTAATTCACATTTTACTTCAACAACAATTATCTCCTGCTGTTTCAATAGCCATCTTCAAATATGACAATGCACACCCACCAGTGATAACAATAGAACCACATGCAAATATATCAAATGGAATTAATCATGCATGGGATAAGAATTTGCAGATATGAGAACAAAAGACAACATCTATCTTTCTAATGTAGTGTATAAAGAGAACACAGTATGCATTAGATGAATATTCAATTGATTTTGTATCTCTACATGCAAGAACTTATCTTTGTTTAGTGTTATATGTAATGTGATGCACTTAATAAAACTAAGAATAGTTGCTTACATTTCCTTTGTAATTAATAATATTTATGTAACTTTAAAAGAGTCAAGCTAATGAATGTTAGGAGTCTTGGTTGAAACCTTAGCTTTCCTAATTAACAACGTTCTGAAATTTGTCGAGTCTCTCAAACTTTCTAAGCTATCTTCAAAGTAAGAATAACTGTAGCATCACAGCATTTGCTGGCAATGCATAGTACCTGAGATGCCTAAGTTGAGAAGTCATAGGAAGTAATGTTTCAATGAAAAGATGGGATGTCTGTACCTATAACAAATGCCTATTACTCTTTTTCTTTCTCTTGCACTGCCATTATGGCATTTTTCCTTTTACTTGCTATAGGACAATATCCCACATCATGTAGCGCTTGGTAAACAAGCGTTCCTTATGAACAAGCAAGTGTAAGAGAAGGGTCCTGGCTCTAAGACAATATCTGTGGGCAGTGGTAGAGTGATATTAATAATTTTATAGTTAGTGTGATACCATTGTTATCTGAAAAACATATAAACACAAACTCACATAAGCAGAAGATTACACAATACATGTGAAAAATATTTATATAAAAACACACAATCATTCCGTTGACTCCTTGATCAATTTTCTTTGCTCTGATTGTGTATCTCTTTTATTTTTCTCTTTTTGTTCTTTTCCCTTTCATACTGCAAAAAAAGCATCACAAGAGAGTGATCTGGTTTGCTGCCTCTAACTCTTGATACCACGGGTACTATTCAAACCACTTCAATCTACTTTCTATCAAAAACGATTATAGATAATATCCTTTCAAGATTCCAAAATTTTATTTCACTTATATTTTACTTATATTTTATATATTTTCAATGCACTTAAAAATTCAATCTTATTTAATATCCTCTTTCATTGCCTTCTTAAAATCGCACCCCCTATTTTCTACTTTACTTTCAGTTCTATTTTTGCTATTTTTATATCTAAATGTTTAAACACTTTAGCTCTTGTGATTCACCTCTAGTTCTTTCTCAGTCTTTTTGAACAAAACTCAAACAGAATACAGTTCAACCTTGAAAATTGTATAGATTAAAATGTTGACTATTATCTTCACTTACTCCACATACAGTAAAAAAAAATATGTTTCATTGTGTATATCCACCATAATTTTTTTTTAATCTAGTTGTCTTTTCTTGGGCACTCAGGTTGTTTCCAGGTTCTAGCTATTATGAATAGTGTGGCAATGAACACAGAGGCTTTCTTACTGTCCTTTTGGGGGCTTCCAGGATATATTCATGTATTAGTAGGTAGACGCCAGGAAAAACACTTGGAGAGTATCACTCTGAGTGAAATGAGTCAGAAGATAGACACAGAGAGGACAGAGTTGAAATGAGTGCACTCATGTGTGGAATATTAAAAAAAAAAAAGAATAAAAACACAGTATGAAACTAGTCTCATGATCTCATTCTTACTTTGGACAACCTGGCAGGCTACCGAATGTAACCTGCCCACATGGCAGAGTCTGGCAAAACCCCCGTGGTGTACCCAATATGCCAAATACCAGTAACAATGATGGGTCTCATTCTCCTAACCCTGAAAGAGCCTTGAATACGGCACTTTTAAAAAAATCTCAGGGATAGGAAGAAGGAGACATTACTGGTGCCTGCTCAAGGTAATCGACGAACAACAGGATGGTCGTTATCGTGATTGTGATGAAACTAGTATTTAAGGACGTAAGGGCCAGGAGGACTTATACACTGTTGGAAGCTAGCAATATATAGAGGTGGGCAGTTGGGATAGATAAGAGACCACTATGGCAAATGATAGTTTGAAATGATCCCTCTGACCAAGAATTGAGAGCTGAGAGTCAGTAAAGGAGTATACATGCTGCCAGTACTTGTATTGAAAGCCATAATGCCCACAAGGAAAAAATAGAGGCAGAGAAAGGAGAGGGGGAGAGAAAGGGAGATGCAGGGAAGACAGAGACAAAGACAGAGAATTGGGAGAGAGAGAGAGAGAGAGAGAGAGAGAAGAAAGTACCTGCCACATAAATAGGCTGGGGGGAGGGGGAAGATAATCAGGTGGGAGGGGATCTAGGAACATTTGTGGTGGGAAGTGTATGCTGGTGAAGGGAGAGATATTGAAACATTTTATTACTAAAACTCAATCATGAACAACTTTGTAACAATGATTCAATTTCTTTTTAAATATGTTTCTACTCCACCTCCCCTACCCCGCCCCAATGAAGACTGAATGGGTAATAGCCTGCTCTAGGTCAAAAATCTTCCTGATCCCACAGTCTAGTAACACATATGCCATATGGTGTTATTATAATAAAATAAAATAAAGAAAAATGTTTCAAGAAAAAATCATAAAAAAATAAAACATACATTTTCTGTACTTACTTATTTATACCATGCTTACTTAAACTTCCGACAAAAAAATGTCATCTAAGTGAACTCATTCAATTAAAATGTATGCGGTTCAAAGATCAATGACATATCCAATATGAACATATCATTTTCTCCTTTTCCTTCAAATATGTACCTGCTCAATTTCTTGCATTTCAGTAATTAAGTTGATCAAATTAGATACTTAGAAAGCATGAGGAGAATTTCCTTATATGAGCCACAATAAGCAAATTGGTTATGAAGATAAGGTCCTATTCATTGGAAATTGATCTATTTGATTTTATGTTAATATAAATCACCATCATTTTTAGTTCCCCCATCCAAAAAGTTCTGATATATATTTTTATATTATTGTTTGTGGTTATTTGTTTTTTCTTTATGCAACATTCAAATGATCTCATCACTAATCAGATATTACTTTTTTCTTTAAGCATGCCTATTTTGGATTGTAGGTGTCACATTGTCCAATTGTATTTTATTTTTTGCTATACCCTCTTTCCAAACCATTGCTTCTGTCAAAATTGTCTTCATGTGGTGCCTCAAAAATATTCAGTCCCTTTCTCTACAGGAATTGTGGAACACTTAGTTCCACTTACTCCAACATTCACCTGGAAAATTGATCCAAATTTTCAGTTAACAGTTCAAACCTCACTTTTCTTGGAAAATATATGAAATACCTATCTATACATATATAGATATATAGATATTATATATATGACCTAGCAGTTTATCGGTGGATTTATGACTTCTCAAAACATCATCCTACATTTGCATTTAGTGGCTGGAGCTATAGCATAGGCTGGAGCGATAGTACAGTGGTAGGGCATTTCCCTTGCACACAGCCAGCCCGTCCAATCCGGGTTCTATTCCTCTGCCCCTCTCGGTTAGCCTGGCAAGCTACTGAGAGTATCTCCCCGTATGGCAAAGCCTGACAAGATACCCATGACATATTCAATATGCCAAACACAGTAACAAGTCTCACAATGGAGATGTTACTGGGCCCACTTAAGCAAATTGATGAACAATGGGAGGACAGTGCTACAATGCTACAGTGCTACATGTTTTAACACACATAAATAAAATGTAAAAAAAATTATTTTAGTTTACATCATTGTATACCTTGTGTTGAAGGAAAACTCTAATTAAACAGTAAAGTTAGTAATTTTCCATGTATGTAAGATTTTCCATATATGTCCCATTTCTCACCAAATATTACTTCCCATTCTCCTAAAAGCACTATGATTTTCACTTCATCAGAGCAAATTGAAACTTATCCTTTACAAAATATTCCTATTTATCTAATTAGAGGGTTAGATTAATATTAGAACCATATGCACATGAAGCACTTTGAACTACAATTATTTGCTGAAGTGTGATCATTTTTTTCTTTAAAGATAGCTCTGATGAAATGGGTTATGAAGAAAATACTATTGCAATTACTAGCCTGAATCTCTCATATAAAAATAGTTCTTTTAAAAGAGAAATTAGAAAATTCAAGAGCATTTTCTATAGATTATACGAAAGTTGTATTTCTTTATTTCAGAGTCCTTTTGGGCCACTTTATCATCAGTAGCAGACATAATCTATTAAATGCTTAATCCTTTCTATGTGTGAGCTAATTTCCAGGTTAAAAAACCTGAGCAACAGATAGAGAAGAGAGCACCAAATAAAGGGTGTTGTGAAGACCCTCCCAGGGTGGGAGAGACATGCTAAAAGTAGTCTATAGACCAAACATGATTGCCACTCAATGCCTATCTTGCAAAACACAGTACCCAAAAGAAGAGAGAGAGAAGAAGGGGGAATGCCCTGCCACAGCAGCAGGGTGGGACGGGGGGGGGATGAGGGGAAGGGACGCTAGGACCCGTGGTGGGGGAGGATGGGCACTAGTGGAGGGATGGGTACTTGATCATTGTATAACTGAAACCCAAGCACAAAAATTTATAAGTCTATAACTGTACCTCATGGTGTTTCACTAATAAAAAAATGATAATAAAAAAAGAAAGATGTTGACAATATATCAAGAAAAAAAAACCTGAGCAAGGTATCTTTATTACTACATAATTAATACCCCAATGGTTAAAGAAAATATTTCTACTTAAAGCCACAGAGCTAGAAAACAGGACTGAGACATGAAATGAGACTGCATAAAAAGAGGAATATTTATTTTTTGACAAATGATGAATGTGGTATTTTTTCACTATATAGTATGTGCACATAACATAATCTAGATATTTGATTCCTTCGCCCCTCTCGGAGACCCCATCAAGCTACTAAGAGTATCTCGCCCGCACGGCAGAGCCTGGCAAGCTACCCGTGACATACTTGATATGCCAAACCCAGTAACACGTCTCATGATGAGGATGTTACTGGGCCCGCTCAAGCAAATCGATGAACAACGGGAAGGACTGTGACTGTGATGTAAAGGAAGAAGTTTTGCATTTCTTTACTAATTTAGGTTTATAGTCATCAGAATGTTAAGAGAAGGTGTGGAAAGATAGTATGGAGGGTGAAGCAGTTATTATATATATAAATATTTAGAAATTTATTTTTTAAACTATTGAATTAATTGATTTAATAGAAACATTATTAATAAAGCATTTTATATTATTAAAAAATCATTTTATATTATTTAAAATAAGTTTGCTTTTTAAGTGACCTATAAGGTATGGACTGGAGATATAGTACAGTGGGTAAGTACTAGCTTTGCACCTGACACACCCTGGCTCTTTCCCCAACATCCCAGAAGGTCTCAAAGCATGCCAGAAATGATCTCTGAATGCAGAGCCAGGAGTAACTTGTGAGATCCTTCAGGTGTGGCCCCCAAACTAAAATAAAAATCAATAAATATAGTGACTTATAATGTAGTGTTCAGGATCCCTTTATTTTGAGCTTCTCCATATCTGACCTATGAGTAACATCTATTTGTCCTGAAGAGTCAAGCATTTTTCTACTTTTCCAAGATACTCCATATTAACTGTCTTTTAAACCTAAAATTTTGTAGAGAAGCATGATGATATATAATATGTAAAAGTTCAGTTTTTCTTTGCCAAATTATGAGTGTTCAATATTCCTCTAGAAGAAAAATAATATCTTTAGATTTAAAAACTACAATTAACATCCACATTTAATGATAGCCTTTATCACCTATTAATGAGGTAGATATTTACACTAATATTGTGCATTTACTGTAGCACTGTAGCACTGTCCTCCCATTGTTCATCAATTTGCTCGAGTGGGCCCAGTAATGTCTCTATTGTGAGACTTGTTGTTACTGTGTTTGGCATATCGAATATGTCATTGGTAGCTTGCCAGGCTTTGCCGTATGGGAGAGATACTCTCGGTAGCTAGCCAGGCTCTCCAAGAGGGGTGGAGGAATCGAACCTGGGCCCACCGGGTTGGCCACATGCAAGGCAAATGCCTTACTCACTGTGCTACCGCTCCATTATTTTGCTTCCCTGTATGTTTTTGGAATAGGTCTTACTCTACTGATATTAGTAGTGATCATGTGACTTACTAATGAAGAGAAATAGCAGATTTGACATAAAGGTTTGAAAAATGCTTATTATTTATGACTTTTTACTTTCTGTATTTGTAGCTTTGAATTTTCTTTGAGAGGCACTATAGCACAGTCCTCCCGTTGTTTGTTGATTTGCTCCAGCGGGTACCCGTCCTGTTACTGTTTTTGGCATATAGAATATGCCACAGGGAGCTTGCTAGGCTCTTGTGTGGGTGGGATACTCTCAGTAGCTTGCCAGTCTCTCCAAGAGTGACGGAGGAATCAACACTGGTTCGGCCGCATGCAAGGCAAACGCCCTACCCTCTGTGCTATTGCTCCAGCCCTTCTCTGAATAAGTCTGGCTAATCTTCTGGATGACATAGATTTAGTTTCTATAGTCTCTGGATCCACTACACTGTCATCCCTGTAGAAAATAATGTACTTTATAATCTGGATGCTCTTTTAGTCTAGCCCACTCATGTATCTAAAGCAGCACACATGTTTTGATTTTAACATACTTACTTGTATGCTCTTATATACATTCTCTGTTCCTCCTGGAGAGCCTGAAAAGCTACCAAGAGTATCCTGCCTGCATGGCAGAGCCTGGAAAGCTACCTGTGGCATAATCAATATGTCAAAAGCCGTAACAATAATGGGTCTTATTCCCCTGACCTCGAAAGAGCCTCAAAAATGGTACCGTTGGCAAGGACGAGTAAGGGGAGGCTTCTAAAATTTCAGGGCTGAGATGAATGGAGACGTTACTGGTTCACGCTCAAGCAAATTGATGAACAATGGGATGACAGTGATGCAGTGATACAGTGATAATCTGGCTACTGCTAACTAGTACACAGATGAGCCAATAGGAACCAGCAAAAACTTTGCTTGTCTGAGTAAATCTTACTTTGCTGATGTGTGGAATTTTGTGATAAGTGATATTGTTTTGGCTACTAAAATTTAGCATTTAGTTGATAGCACAGCAGTAGGGCATTTGCTTTGCACATGGCCTGCCCAACCGAGCTGGGTTTGATTTCTCTGCCCCTCTCAGAGAGCCCAGCAAACTACTGAGAGTATCTCACCCTCACTGCAAAGCCTGGCAAGCTGCACTCACAGCAAAGCCTGGCAAGCTACCAGTGATATATTTGATATGCCAAACACTGTAACAACAAGTCTCAAACTGGAGACGTTACTGCTTTCGAGCAAATTGATGAAAGTGGGAGGACAGTGCAGTACAGTGCCGTTTTACAATAGAATCTAGTGAGTGATGGGCATACAAGTTAAGTACTATACCCTCTGTACCCACCTGATTCAATCCAGGCAGCACATAAGGTTGCTTTGAATTTTCAACACGAAAGCTATGACAATTGAATATAATCAATGTCCCAGCGATCATCAAGGCAATGATTCTCTTTAGAAAAGCTCTATGACTTGTGTTAAAGATTGATTATTTGATAGATTATGTATAGCAATAGACGGAAGTACTTCTATTTCATAAGTACTAGGAAACAAAGTCTTATGGTAGCCCCAAACTACTTAAATTCACTCATATTTAAATTGTTCCCTTAAAATCATTTTTACCATAGGAAGTTCCTTTTTCATTTGTTATTTTGTGTGGGAGATTTTTCAACTATTTTTCAGAAAGTACCTCTATACAGAAGGAATAACAGCTAAAATGAAACTGTTACCGCTGGCAACCATAACTAAACAGAATAATAAGTGCTTGTGAATCATAATAACCTTAGACACTTTAAACATGTTACGCCTTTAGACATTTGGATAGCATTTCCTTTTTGAAAAAAATAATGTTAAGAAAAGGTTTCCCATTATAAAACTCAGCTATTAACTAGTTTTCATATTTTATGACTTAAAAGTATAAAGAAGAATATCTGTAATATGAAATTAGTTTAATGGATAACATGAATTATAATGCTAGGTAACATATTGAATATAAATGAAGAACATGAATTAGTTGATAATATAAAAAATTGGGCTTCAAGAATTTATAATAATGAATGAGAATAACACTTAGATTAATTGAATTATACTTGTTATATACCAAAAAGTATGTTTTCTACTAGCATAAATAAAATATAATTATTTGATGTATCCAAAATACAACAATATTAGAATTGTCTGCTAAGAAGCATAAGAGATACTTAAATTTCCAGCATCTACCAATATGATCAAAATATTACTACATATTTTAAATAAGTTTGAAAGTTGATATCCTTTATATTCTGTGTATAATGCAAATTAGTTTCTTTTTTCCAGAAAAAATCTTAAATGTTTTCTTTAAAACACACATTTTCCTAAGAAAAAATATTGTATGACCAAAATGATTTCAGCTTCTTCATGTTATCTACCCTTTAGAAAGATGCAAAGATTTTAAAGACAAATTTTCTTTTTGATGTAACCTCATATTCCAATACTTATTTAAATAAATCTTCAATTAAGATTAAAAAAACGAAAACTGGAAAATAAAGGAGGAAAATTGAGAAAAAAAAAGACTACAATTGAAAATGTCTTCCTATTATATGAATATCTATAGAAAATGGAAACATGGGGAAGTATGTAAATACTATTATATATTTAATAGTTATCAAGAATATATAACACAGGGGCCGGAGGGATAGTACAACGGGTAGCTTGTTTGCCTTGGACATGACTGACCTGGGTTCAATCCCCAGCATCCCATATGGTCCCCCAAGCACCGCCAGGAGTAACTCCTGAGTGCAGAGCCAGGAGTAACCCTTGAGAATTGCTGGGTATGACCCAAACAGAAAAGAAAAAGAAAGAATATATAGCACAAAGGTGTGCTTTTGTAAAAGTTTTTATGTGACAAGTCAATGTAGCTGTTCATTTCAAAATATATAAACATTGATGTTCTAAATGTGAATTTCATAATAAGTTAGTTAGGAACACAATAATTTAAGCTGCAGAATCTAAATAAATAAAAGTTAAATGAAAGTGTGGGAGACACAGCTGACACAGGTTCAATCCCCGGTACTTCATATAAATATCCAAACTCCTCCAAGAGTTATTTCTACCTCAGAATCAAGAGGAAGTTTTGAGCATCACAGGTGTGCCCACCAAAAAACATACAAGCAAACACTATAGTGACAGAAGGTTATGAAAGTGGCTTGATTTTAGATTTAATAGACATAAATACCCAATCTGAATTTTTATTCTTGAGAAATTAAATATAATATACTACTGAGTTGACTGAGTCTAAAATGATTAGTGAGAAAAATGAAGGGGATGGAATATTCTCTTGAGAAAGTTAATATTTTTTTATCTGTAGAATTGAAGAGTTTGCTGCCAGAGAGACAGCTCAAAATGCTGAGCACATGCCTTTAATGCTTGAGGCCCAGGTTCAATCTCTTTAAGAAATGGTGGAAGCAACCCTTGAGCAAAGAATACGGTTAGTTTCCAGTTCCAATGTATGGTCACAAACTTGATAAATAAAAGAAAAGAAATGATGTCAAGAAATATTATCTTCTAAAGAAGATCAATTAGATATTTTAGTGATGCTAGTAAGTACTGTAATATAATGATATTGCTAATTATATGGTATATCTAACATCAGATAGAATGGCTGAAAACATCATATATCATCAACTGAAAAACTGGATAAAGCTCATAAAATCACATTTATGTTGAAAACTATTTCCTGGAATAAGATGATAGCTATAGATACATGAACTATTGACTTAAATTGTTAATGATTTAATGATAAATAAAAAAATCTATATGATATGGTAGCTGAAAGAGGAGAACGAGTATTCTGAAAGAGTGGTTGAAATGAGGCTAGCCAAATCTTAAATACCCAGTAAATAATGAACATAAAAATGGAAATAGAGAAATTAATAAAGAGCCACTATTATAAGGAGAAAATAAGGGAATTTCAAGTAGAAATATTATTGAGAAATCTTTATAAAAGAGGGATTTTATACAGAAAATGTAAACTTGGGAGTTTTTTCTATACTAATATTGGTAGTATTTTCCAAGAAACAAAACAGAGAGATGGCGGGCATTGATTAAGACAAAAAGAGAAGACAGAGAAAATGCGAACTGTATCCAAGAAGTAAAAAAAAAAAGGTATTTTGAGAATTAGAGAATAGTGAATGTCAAAGATGAAGAGAAATAGCAACAGCTTCAAAGAAGAAAGACTGTGTCTTGTGGGACAAAATTACAAAGTTATAGAATAGTTTAAAAGTGGTTATTAGGAATAAAATCAAATTCTAGAGGACAATTGAGGAAAAATCCAACGAGAAATTGATCTTGACAGTAAAGAAAACTTTTTTTAGAAAACATATGAATTTAAGAGAAATAATAATTTTATCATTACATGAAACCTACTCCAATTCTTCCTTCTTGTTTTCTAGAAGTTTAGTTAATGCATTTTTTGCTATTGCTTTTTAAAAAACAATTATTTTTAAAAAATATAATTCATTTTTCTATTATTTATTTTTAAAAAACAATTAAAAAACAAATTTTTCTTCAAAAGTAGGAAACGTTTGAAGAAACACTGCTGAATACTCCACATAAGCGTCAGAGCAGAGGAGAAGGACACAACATGAAGAAAATTGGCAATGGAAAGAAAATGAGAATAAGTTATTTGTGAATATCAAGTGAGTTAACGTCTTAAAATTCTTACTTCTTATTAAAATAACACCAGCCACAGAAAAATATTAAGTTTTACCGGCTCAGTGTGAAACTGCTAAGGAACAACTTTACAGTGCTATGAACTTTTCTGGAGCCTAGAAAATAAAGTATGTCTGAAAAATGGGGACTTGTTATTTGTCTGACCAACATTGTCCTCATTGGTCTTGAATATATTAAAAGCTTTTGAATCACTCTTTTTTTAGCAAGAAATTTAAATAAATAAGTGGAAAGACATGCAAAAGTAAAATTGTTCTATTTAGAAGAAGAATTGCAAATAGAGAAACACAGTGAAGCTGATGGTTTGTACAAAAATAGCTGAGACAACAAAACAGACTATTTTGGGATCAGCGTAAAGGAGAGACCCTTTGCAAACCTTTCAGAAATAATTTTCTTAATTATTTGTATTTTTGATCATCAGAAGGTGTCATTATTAAAGCATCTGGAAAATGATGCTAACTTTCATCTGTAATCTTCTCTAGGATTATCAACTGGAGCACCAATATAATAACTATAGAATAATTTGCAATTGCAAGTCCCTTTTCTTTTGTATTTTCTTTTGCTTTCTCCAATTAAACATGCAGACACTTCTATAGAGAAAATGAAATAATTATCAACTAGCAAACATAAAATAAGACAGAAGTTTTCTTCTAGTATCTATATAGTTTTATTTATCTATATATACAGGATTTTTCTTTTAATATCTATGATTTTTCAGGGAGAGACTCTGATTTCTTGAACCACATAGTAGAATTGTTGAATAATTCCTTGGAACTATTTTCACTGGGATATAAGCTCTTTGTCAGTCATAGGTTGTATGTTCACTTGTTGGATTGTTACTCCAGTTGCATTTCTTTAAACATGTGTGTCTATAAGCATACTTGATCATAAAAATAAAAAATTAAAAAAGAAAATAAAAAAGACTAAGGAAATTTGATTCACTTTTCACTAGATAGCTGAATTGTAACTAATAATAATAATAATAATAATAAAGTTGATACTGCTTGGACTTAATAGAAAAATAGTGAGATGGTATGGAAATTAGGCTACTATTACTTCTACTTTTAATTACTAATACCATAATGGACATTTGTAATTCAATCTGGTGTTAGCTAGTTAAGACATAAGTCTATACATTCTAGAGTATCAGAGTCTATCTTATGGATATTTCAATTCTCTATAGAATAATTTGTTTGATTTTTGATTGATTTTGACATCACAGAAATCACGGTTGCTCCTGGTACTACACCCAGGAATTCCTTCAGGCGGGTCTTGCTGTACCTTATGGGATACAGGAGACTGCATCCATGTGGGCTGCATGCAATGCAAACTCCCTAACTGCTGTCCTAACGTTCTGGCCCATTCATAAATTTTTTTTAACAAGTACAGTAAACAAAATTAAAACGTTGAATTTGTCATCGATGGCAGTTCTGCTGCAGGAATGTATGAGGGTGTGGAGACAGATTAAAAAAAATAAAATAAAAGGAATATTACAAACAGAAATCGTTACACCCCCGTAAGTATAATGAATTATATTAATATGGCTTTGTATGCATTAACAAACAAGAAAGATTTTATCTGGAGCTAAAGTCATCAAATACTAAAACTTTTTAAAGACCACATGAAGTTTTTACCTACCACAGCTTTTGTCTTTCTAACTGAACTAAATTCATAAAGATTTTTTCCCCCAATGATAATTACTTCAATAGCAAATTTTGATAGCAAATATCAAACATACAAAATTTACCTAATAATATTTAGTGGCTAGCCCAATGTCTATGTGTCTGCTTAAAATTGGAAAAAAATATAAGAAGTAGAACAAAATCAATGTTTATTAAAGATTCTCAGTACTATATCCTATAAATGCACATTTAACTTTTCACTGTCTTAAAAAAACAGTGCAAAGTTTTACAAATTATGTTAATTATATAAAGGGAGCCATATATATGTTGAATATATGTTTAGCATATAATATTCAGTTTTAAAAGTATAATAATTATTGCCACTTGCATGATTCATCACTGAATATTTTCCTCCTAAAAATATAATTTCTTATTTTTTCTTTGGTCTTTTAGTCTTTTTGACAGAGAAGATATGGTATCAGCGATAATCACAGGGTAATCATTTTTTATACAAAAGCACATTTGCTATGCTTCCATTATTTTTATTTTAACTAATTTTAATAATTCATTTCTTTCAGTTTTAATAAAACCAATATTGAACATTTTGTAGGTGAATTGCTTGAGGATTGTTAATTTAGGAAGAAAAAAATTCTGTTACAAGTCCCAAGTCTCTGGATCTATCTATCTTTTCACAAGGGCTTTAGAGAAACTAGCACTTTGAGTGGGAGAGACAGCTGCATGGTCCGGGGAGACCCAGATTTGATTGTAGGTACCATGAAGTTCCTTAAGCACGGCCAAGAATGATCCTTCTGCACAGTCTGGAATGGTCTCTGATAACTGCCATGTGTGACACTCCAAACAAAGCTAACATTCTTACTTATTTCTTTATATTTATTTCTATAAAATTTAAATATGCATTTATGCACTTATATCATCTATATTGACAAAACATGTAACTATAATGATATCAAAATTATGACTCATATTTCAACTAGCAAGCACTTTTTTCCATTTGCATTTTTTAGGGTGTGTGTGTGTGTGTGTGTGTGTGTGTGTGTGTGTTGTTTGGGGGCCACACCCAGTGATGCTCAGGGTTTACTCCTGACTTAAGGATCATTCCTTGGCAGGCTCGGTGGACTATGTGTGATGCCAGGGGAATGAACCCAGGTCAGCCAGCGCAAGAAAAGCACCCTTACCCTCAGTACTATGGCTCCAATCCATGCTTTTCTTTTCTTGCCTGGAAAACACAATTGATACAAGGATGTCAAAGAAAATTCTGAGAAGCTGGTGAAGCAAGTCACAAAAAAATATATAGAATCAATTCATACCTATCTTCACAAACTGGAAGTTAAGAAAAATAAATCTCAACACTTACGAAGCAACTGTTATACACAGACAAAAATACTAGTCCCTGACAATATTCTTGCTTATGATTAACTATTTGGGCAGACATAATAATGTATAGATGTAATATTATTAAAAGTAGTATTAGTTTATCCACCAGACTCATTAATAACTCTTTTAAGAACCATGGCTCAGGGATATGGCTCAGTGAGCGGTAAAGGACTTGCCTTGTCTGCGTGAAACTCAAGATTAAAGACAAGCAAGCTAAAATTCTGAGTAGTGGCCTCAAAAGGAAAATTACTCTTTTTCCTGCTAGGTTTTAAAAGTTTCTTTATCTGAGCTCTGAAAGCACTCTCGATTTTGTTGCAGGATCATTGGGCAAGATGTATAGGGGGATTAAGAAAGAGGGGGAGAAGAGCAGTCTTTGTATAGATTGTTAGAACCATATTAGAAAAAAAAAATTCTGCATTTCTCTTTTCAAACACCTTAGCACAGAATGTATCCTCAAAATCGTTAGCACAAGTAGGAGACTCACAGATCCTTCTGGTTGAATACAAGACTGTCTTTAACTTCCTAAAGTGAGGATACACAATTCACCATAAAGCCAGAATATTAGGAGAGAAGAACATCCACTGAGGAATTAGCCAGTGCTCCTACACAATAAATTAAATGAGCAGATCTTACTGTGATGGATCCTATGAATACATAACTGAGTGTCTATAAGGAAGCATACTATACTCTGAGAAAATTGTCTTGGTTTATTTCTAGAACTCTGGGTTTGCTAAGAGTTTAAGGTGAAATCCATGACTTTGACAATTATATAAATTCCACCCTGCTCAGCTGATGCAGAACAAGGTTTAAAGCCATTTTCCAAAGGCTTTAGGTACTTTAAAGTGAACAGAGCCTTTACTTCACAGCATGACTTCCTCATTCAAGAATAAAATAGAACTTGCAGAGCAGCAATAAAAATGATACCAAATAAAAGTCTGTGCTTTGTTGAGTGGGGTAAGAGCCCAGAGCAATATTTTAATTCAAGCAGAAAAGCAAAAGTTTCACATTATTGGTCTGACACACCACTTCATGCTCAAAGACACACATCTCTGCTGTGATGAATATATGCATAGCAAAGAAGCATGTCTCTCAAGTCTTAGCCTCTGAGGAGGTTTTTTTTTTAATAGTGAAGTTTAAACATGTATAGGTTCTCTACTAAAAGAGCAAAAATAACTCAAAGGTTTAGTAAAATAAATTCTGGAAACATCAAGTGTTATTCATTTTAGTCTTCCATACATCAGCTGGTGGGAACTCAGATATTAATGAATTCTTATGGGTTTAACTCCACAGGTTTCTGTTTGCCTACTGTTATTTTGGAGGTAGGAGTGGGGATAATTTGTTCATTTGAAAATATTTATTATTTCATTTTAGGGTTTGGGGCCATATCTTGCAGTGCCCAGAATTGGCTCTACACTCAGGGATCATTCCTGGTGGGGCTGAGTTGACCATATGGGTGGTGAGGAGAACTTGGATCCACAGTATTCAAGGCAAGTGCCATACCCGATGTGCTATCATTCCAAACCCTTATTTGCAAGTATCTGTTTATTGATCATTGACATAGAATTTTCTATGAGATTGCTACATTTTTATACTAAACACTAGGAAAGCTTCATTCACAATCAGATTCTTTCTAAAAAGTAACTACATGAAAGGTAAAGGGAGCATGTATTTGTTTGAGGGTCATACTCAGTGGTGCTCAGGACTAACCCCTGGCTGTGTGCTGAGGGATCATTTAGGACATGCTCAGGAAACCATACGAAGTTCCAGGAATAGAATCTGGATCAACTTCCTGCAAGACAAGGGTTACAACTACATCCTGTAAAGGGGGAAATCTTTTCCTCAAGAAAACTTGAGGAAAAAGAAAAAAAGTGGAATGAGCTCTGTGATATAGAGCATATTGCAAATTAAAACTTGCAAGTTGCTTCCAGTCATTAATAACTTCTCAGATAACACTACTTAAAACACAAAAACTAGTACCTGTCATTTTTTAAAAAAATCTGTGGTCTTTGTTTTTAAATTAAAAAAAATCTTGGCCAAGGTCAAAGTAACAAAAGTTACAGTGCCTTAAAGAATGTTTGCGGTTTCAGTTCTATTTGTTATCTGTCCTGCAATAATAATTTTAAACAACCAATAAAAGAGACAAGTGTTAACAAGAAAGTGGGTAGTTGGAAATATATTTCATTCCATTTTAAATTTATTGTTTCTACATAAAACAGGTTCAGACAGTAATGTGCAATTTATTTGTCCATATAAGTGTAGAGAGTTTGGTCTAAAACTATGAATCTAGGATTTACTGGGTCTACTCTGAATTTAATGTTTTTTTAATTCATAAATGCATATTCTGCTCTAATTAAGGAAGCTAAACAATATACTGAGAGCATGAAGAGGCCATGTATTCTCACAACTAAAGTTTCATAAGTTAGAGGATTTTTTTTATTCAGTATCTAATTAATAACATGTCCATTTTTTTCCTTCAAAGTCTAGAGTATAAAAGTGGTACCAAACCTTCTAGATATTTACTATATAAATAAAATTTAAGTTTTTCCCTAGTTCAAATGATGGTGAAATTTGACCACTCTGATACAATTCCTTCCTTCCTTCCTTCCTTCCTTCCTTCCTTCCTTCCTTCCTTCCTTTTATCCTTTTATATTGTATTAAGTGTCATGGGGGTCTAGAGTAATCTCATGGTCCACAGAATTTATGCTTGGGTCTATGATTAGGGATCATTCTCTACTCTGTGTTCAGAAATCCATATGCAGTGCTATGCATATAAATTAGGTCAGTTGTGAGCAAGGCAAAAGTCCTAACCCCTATGCTATCTTTCCTTCAAAAGTTTTTATTTTTCTATGAAATTTGTTGAAATCAATATTGCAACCAAAACAGTGTGACAATTTTTAGTACTTATTTTGATATTTTTGACAGATACGTACAGACGATCATATATTCAACTCCAAAATTATGAAATAGATTATTTCCATTATTAAAAAAAATACTTCTTTCCCATTGCTATTTTTTCACTTTCCTCACTCCTAAACCCTATATCCTTAATTCTACTTTGCTATGTTAGGTACCATTTCTGGAATAAAAATATAAATGTATATCATGTGCCCTATACTTGATCCTTTTAATTTATCATTATGTTTTTGAAATCCATTATCTTTTAATCTATAATTTACTTTTTATTGTAGGATCTTCTATTGAATAACAAGCAAAAATTTGTTCATTTTTCTGTAAATTAATGGTCACTTGGACTGATTGCATATCTTGCTTATTATAAATAAAGGTGTTACAATTGTTCAAGTAAAAGTCCTTGTGTGGTTATATTTTTAACTTCTATTTGGGTCTATATTTAATAATACATTTTATGAATCACATAGTAATTGTATTCTTTGTTCTGTCTAATATTATTTTGGGACACATTCAGTTGTGTTTAGGACTTACTCCTAGCTCTGTGTAAGTAGGAATCACTTTTGGTGGTGCTCAGGGGATCATATGTGATGCTGGAGTTAGAATCTGGCCTAGTACAATACAAAAATACATATTTTGTATTTTTTCCAGATGGCAGATAGGTACATTATTTTACTAATTAAAAAAAGCTGCAATTTATTTTACAAAGCAATTACCATTTTGATTCCCAACCAATAATCCTTAGAGTCTTCATTACTTTGGGGCATCTCACATATTCACTTGACTTAAGCCTCAGTTGTCCTTAGTTCCTAACACCCCCAAAAGCATTACATATCCCTGAGCAGAGTTTCAAGAGTGAACACAGAACCAGGACTTATTAAGTCCTGAATGCACAAAACAAATATAAACATATAAAAATATCACATTTTAAACAGATTTAAAATAATATGGATCGCTAACATACAAAAAAATTCTTACATACTGAGATAAAGGTTATTTCATGTTTGCTAACAATACCCATATGCATCATATCATGGAGTGACAACTATCAGTTCAAACATCAATATTTATCTATAAAGTATATTTCTAGAATGAGTACTATACGAGCTATTTCTATGTTTGTTCAAATGTATCTATTATTTAGATTTCTTATTTTACCTGTCAGTAGCTAAACAGTTACACCCTCCAACTGCCGTGTAACCCCAACAATGGCCAGGATCCAGAGATTATCACAACAAGCTCCCGGGAGTGCGCGGCCATGCGGCCGCGCGACTATTTATTTACTTTTCTCTAAGTTTTCAGGGTACCTTAAATATCCAACCCACACGGCAGAGCCTGGCAAGGTATCCGTGGTCTATGCCAAATAGACCAAATTGATATGCCAAATCCAGTAATAAATGGATCTCATTTCCCTAACCCTGAATATGCAGAGTCGAGAAGGATATGGAAGAAGAGGCTGATAAAACACCAAGGCAGACATAGGCTGCCAAAACACAGAAAAACAAAAATTATTGTCTGTACTTTTAATGCTCGTATGCTGGCATCTATTGCATCCATTGAAGACCTTATGGTACAAGCGCGAAAGATCAAGTACGACATCATTGGTCTAACCGAAACGAGAAGACATCAATCCCATTATGCTGTTTTCGACACTGGAGAAGAACTGTTCCTTGGAACCTGTGATAAAAGAGGCGTCGGTGGTGTCGGTATCCTTGTCAACACAAACTTAGTCACGAGCATTGATTCATTCGAATGCCTAACAACCCGAATTGGACGATTACACTTGAATAAATGTGGCTCACTACCGGCAGTTTCTATCCTTGTTGTCTATGCACCAACATCCAGTTATGGTGAAAGAGAAACTGAGAAATTCTACATGGAGCTGGAGAAGTTCTATAAAGAAGATCACACCTTCTACAAGATCATTGTTGGTGATTTTAATGCCAAGATAGGACCAAGAAGATCAGCGGATGAACTCCACATCGGAACCCATGGCCTGGAATGGAACGAACAGGGTGACAGACTGTCTGAGTTCATCATGTCAACCAAAACCTTCCATGGTAACTCACAATTCCAAAAGGCTGAATATAAATGTTGGACATGGGAGTCTCCCGATGGACAGTTCCACAATGAAATAGACCACATCATATTCAATCGGCGGTTTTGCCTAACCGATGTTGCTGTTGTCCCAAAATTCCAAACGGGATCAGACCACCGTCTTCTTCATGCAAAATTCTACCTCACAGAACGAGGAGAAAAGAATGCAAGGTTTAAGAAGAGGACTCCCAGAACAACCACCAACTGGGAGCTCTTTGGCTCTATTGCGGCAACATGGGAAGATGCCGTCATTGACAACATTGATGAGGAATACGATCAAATGATTCAGCACCTCCATGATTGTGCAAGGAATGCCAAGAGAGAAATCACCACAAAAAACTGTCTTTCTTCGAACACTCTTGAACTTATTCGCCAATGTGGCTTGGCACATGCCTCAGGCAACCACAAGCGAACATCCGAACTGGCAAAACAGTGCAGAGAAGCCATCAAGGATGACCTCAAAAACAGGAGAGCAGCAGTACTGGTAGATGCAGCAGAAGCTGGGAAAAACATTCGTAATGCCCGCCTGTCCTTCACCAACTACAAAACCAAGATGACTGCCCTCCGACATCATGATGGATCTATCACATCTTCCAGAAGGGCAATGGAGAAGATTATTCATGACTTCTACTCAGATCTCTTTAATAGCCACATCCACTTGCCCACATACCACATACCACATGATGGATATGTCGTTCCCAATGTTCTCCCTTCCGAAATCCAACATGCCATCTCGTCGGTAAAGAAACAAAGAGCACCTGGCCCAGACAAGATCAGACCTGAACACCTGAAGAACTTACCATCAGTACTCATCAATACATTGGCTCGACTCTTCACACGCTACCTGTCTGAATGCAAGGTTCCATCCCAATGGAAAACCAGCAAGACTGTACTACTATACAAGAAAGGAGACATCCACGACATTGGCAACTATCGCCCAATCTGCCTATTGTCTGTCATCTACAAACTATTCACTCGAGTCATCCTGAATAGGATTAGCAGAACACTAGATGAAGGACAACCATGTGAACAAGCTGGATTCCGAAAAGGATTCAGTACCATCGACCATATCCACACAATAACCAAGCTCATTGAGGTATCTCGGGAGTTCAAGATGCCGCTCTGTCTAACGTTCATTGATTTAAAGAAGGCCTTTGATTCTGTTGAGACGGAAGTGGTCATGGAAGCCCTAGCCAATCAGGGCATACAAACTCAATACATCAGGATCCTTCGTGAGCTCTATTGCGGATTCACTACCAAAATCTCACCATTCTACAAAGAAGTAATCATCCATATGAAGAGAGGGGTTCGGCAGGGTGATACCATTTCACCAAAACTCTTCAGTGCCACCCTCGAGAACATCATGCGATGAGTGGAATGGGAAAACATGGGAGTGAAGATAGATGGTCGGCAACTACACCACCTCCGCTTTGCTGATGACATCGTTCTAATAACACCAAATATCAGCCAAGCGGCACAAATGCTGAACAACTTTGACCGTGAATGTGGAAAGGTCGGACTACAGCTGAATCTTACGAAGACAATGTTTATGAGAAACAGCCTTGTTCTTGACGCTCCATTCGCTCTCAACGGAACCACCATCTCCGAATGCAACAGTTATATATACCTAGGTCGAGAAATCAACATGATGAATGACCTGGCACCTGAGTTGCGCAGGAGGAAGAGAGCGGCTTGGAATGCCTTCAAGAGCATTGAAGAAATAACTAAAAGGACAAAGAACCTCCAGCTACGAGCACATCTCTTTGATTCCACTATTCTTCCTGCATTAACATATGCCTCAGAGACCTGGACCCTACGAAAACAGGATGAGAACGCTATTCGGGTCTCTCAAAGAGGAATCGAAAGAACTATGCTTGGAATATCACTATTCACTCAAATGAGAGATAGAATCCGGAGTTCTGATCTTCGTCAACGCTGAAGAATTAGGGACGCTGTCTCATTTGCCAAGACATCAAAAATCAGATGGGCTGGACACGTAATGAGGTTTACAGACAACCGCTGGACTAGAGCCATTACTGATTGGATTCCACGGGACATCAAAAGATCACGTGGACGTCCACCTATAAGATGGTCAGACTTCTTCGTCAAGACCCTAAATGATCGGTTTGAGGCTCTGCATGTTCCTAGAACGAACAGATACCATTGGGCTACGCTAGCACGCAACCGGGATGAATGGAGACGGTACTGGCACCCGCTCGAATAAATCGATGAATAACGGGGATTAAGTGATTAAGTGATTAATTGATTTTACCTTCAGTAAAAAGTTATGCATAGATGGGTAAAAGTTGAAACCCCGTTCTTCTGAATCTTCTTTATGCCATACTAAGTGAAAGAAATATAATATGAATTAATTTCAGAGCAATTACCAAGATAAATCAAATTATTATTGAACATCACATTATTTAAAAAGTTGTGTCAAAGCAAAGAAACAGATGTTACATATGTTTGTCTTGATTCCAACTCTATTTGTCCCTCCAACTTGTGTTAATTTGGAAACAAGTCGTTTGATGAGCACATATATGAGGAAAGGCTTGGAAAATTCCCAGACTGTAAGACTCCATATACAAAAAAATAGAAACTCAACAAAGAGACTTTGAACAAGCAGAGCATGCCATTTTCCAAGATAGCTTCTGTGTAAAATAGAGTAAATAAGCTAAAAGCTTGTATGCTATATTCTAGCTGTGGGTAGAGGGCTCTTCTAGGATATACTTAAGCGAGATTGAGAGGAAAGAGAACCTAGTTTCTCTACTAGAACATAAATTTTTAGTTCAATTTCATTTTTCTTACTATTCAGTTGGGAGGGAAATATATATATGTACACACACATATATGTATATGGAAAGTAAAATCTAGTGCTTATAAGATAGGTCTGAAGAGAAGTAACAAAGCTTATAGGTAAGATGAGACTGGTCAGAATTGCTTGCTATAAACATTAGTACGTTTTTAATACCTCATAAATAAATGAAAAATGGAAAGAAAGAATAAAAGGAACAAGTACAGGAAGTGCAGGAAGAAAATTTTATATAAATAGAGAATATGAAAAATAGAAAAAAAAATACTGGTAAGAGAAATATTTTAAAACTGAATTCCCAAATCATTCGTACTTTTTGCAGATGTTTCAATCTGCTCTTTAAATAGTGATCATTCATAAGGGGGTATGGTGCCACCAACAAGTCAATCTGTACCTGTGAGGCGACTGCATCAGTGTCCTGATGGCGGCTTCATACTTCCAGATAAACCAAAATTGCTGCTATGCCTTTGGCCAGACCCCAAGAACTTGGGGCAAAGTTTACCAAGAAAGTAAACGGCCAAAAGTTAGGTATGTGGGAAACACACCCACAAACCACCTCTGGCTCAGCTATATAATTGGAGGCATGGCCTCTCTGGTTCCTGATTAAACCGCTTAATGGCCATGATCCCAGAGACTCAGAAACAAATCTCAAAACCCAGCGGCTTTTGGCAGAAATGTGTATGGTCCCTGCAGTAGGTTACTGGTGCTGGGCCAACCCAGGTGGGAATACGTTTCATGCCTTGGCCTGTTCCCCCTGGCAGCCCGGAGGCCACCATCCTCCAGAGGCCACTGGACAGTCAGGTTTGGACCCGCAGTGACAAGACATGCAGGACCTCAAGGGATGGGGATGGAGCTGGCCCTTTCCTCCCCACCCCAATGAGACCCCAAGTCATTGCCCACGAACGTCCTCTCTGGCTCCTGATCAAGCTGCTTAATGGCCATGATCCCAGAGACTCAGGAGCAAATCTCGGAACCCAGCAGGTTTGGGCAGAAATCCCTCTAGATTTAAGTGTTAAAATTTAGGAATTTCAAAATTGCATGGCCACTACTGCAGCCATGCAACATCATATATTACTCATAACCAGCAATAGAAAACAAATTGTCTACTGTTGCCTTTTCAGCACATCTGAGTGTTGGGGTAAAATCTCAAATAATAATGGTGTGTCTGGTGTCAAAATATTGAATGTGATCAAAGTAGAGAGATAGTAATGTGGAAATCATCTGCCCCACAGGTAGTGGGAGGGAGTGGAATGGGGGTATACTGAGGTTGTTGGAGGCGGAGAATGGGCACTGGTGAAGTTACAAGTGTTTCATTGTATGACCAAGGCTTGGATCTGAAAGCTTTGTAACTGCTCTCACAGTGATTCAAAAAATAAAATTACAAAAAACAAAATAAAAAAGTAAAGTGGAGTTCATGCACAATTCAATCAGCTAATCAGTGGCTGAATAAATAGCAGTACTCCTATATAAAATTAATTAATTAATTAATTAATTAATAGTGATCATATAACAATGTTGCTCAAATATTAAGTGGTTACTTGCATAAAATATTTTAAAGAATTAAGATAACAAATATAAATCAAAACAATGAAGAGTCGCTTTAATAAACCAATCAAACCAGCAACAAATATAACATAATAATCATAGTGATCAAAAAGAAACATACATATATATACAGAGTAGAAAATTAGGTAACATTTTTTCAATTCAATGTATTAATGCCTAATTTTCTAAAATTAAGAAAAATCACATGGAATATAAACCCTTCAAAGACCTATAAGGAAATGCTTGCATTAATTTGAAAGAATAATTCATAGATATTAAGATGTCTCATATAGTAGAATGAAAAACATTAGCAAATAATTATAAAATATCATTTTTACCTCAGAGAAAAAATATCAATACCTATCAGAAATGGATAGTGAAAAAATGATCACTTAAGACATCATACACAATATATACTGTTTTGTTTTAATTTTGCAAACCAACTCAAGGAAATTTACAACTGCCAAATTATACCCATTGGGCCAATTAATAGTTTTATTTACTAAATATTTCTATCAAATTCGCACAAATGTCTCTCCTTTTATTCTATAATTGCTCATTCTAGAAACACACATTACTTTATTCCTCCTAGGTTTGCATAATACTTCCTAACTCCTCTAGGCAATCAATTGAAAAGAGACATCTCTGAATCATTCTACTTATCAGATCCCCCAGTAAGAATTGAAATAAAATCCCAATACTATGCTTCAGTATCCATTAGTCATTAGCCATGTGGAGTTGTTGAGTATGTCACATGCACTTAGAGGATAAAGCACATGTGCTTAGTGGATAAAATAGAGCAAGAATTGGATTTTTAATTGTATCAAGTCTTAATTAGTTTATTTGTCATCACATGTTGCTAGTAGCTACGTTTAAGTCTGTGAAGCTCTAGACATTTATTTTTTCCAGTACTATGCTCTTTAGTTAGTTTTGGAAGCAAAATTGATCAATATCGAAATGACACACTGCCTCTCTCTGATAGATATTTCAGATAAGAGATAAAAACACTATTAAGTAACATCCAGACCCTGAGCAAGGCTGTCTTCACTGGGGTAACTCAGAATGGGAGCTGGTTGAATTCCCCCTCGCCCAACAGAGCCCTGGCAGCCAAAACCCTCCAGAACCCAACCACCACCATGCCCATGGCTGCTCTCCACAGGTTCAGACGAGTTTTACCCATGAGGGAACCTGCAGAAAAGAAAAACCCGGGTATGCAGGACCTATGACTGAAAATTCCAAGCCCACTCCAAGCTGGATTGGGCCACCTTCTCCGTCTCCCAAGTTTACCAGTAATTTGGAAGTCACAACCACAAAATTTCCCCTGGTGCCATATAATCTTATCAGTGGTCATGATCCAGAGACTCAGAAATAAAGCTCCTTGAAGAGAGCAATATTGGCCTCACCCATGAGTGAATCTGCTGTATGATCATTTTCTACATTTTAGAATTTCTGGAGCACATGACTGTGAATGCTCTACACCACTGATGCAACAATATTTGTGGGGTCCACGATTTGGTATTTAGGATAGAAACCTTCAAAATGTGGTGGAGGGAAAGGTGCAATGGTGGTGGGATTGGTGTTTGAATATTAAATGCAATGAATTATTGTGAACAACCTTATAAAATAAAATATACAAAAAATAGTATTAAGTAACTGGGTAGCCTTTACATTCATTACAATATGAGTCAAACATTTGGTTAAGACAATTTTAACTTAAGACAATGGATATTTATTTATCATAAATGAATAACTTATTTAAAACAATAACTAATTCTTCTTTAAGGAAAATGCTTCCCTACAGGTTAAATCCAGGAGGTCATGAGATAATAATTAATTGCTAAGTAACATGAAAGATAATCTTAACTATTAATACTAATTTCAAATATACTTGTGACTACATATTTTGACATACATATTTTTATTGAATTAGTGAATTTTAGTATTTGCATTTGCTTATACTAATAATTCATTTCCAGTATATGTGAGCTTGCCATTGCTTTGCTAGAATATTCACTGTCTGTCTGTCTGTCCTCCCATTGTTCATTGAGTTGTTCGAGCAGGCCCAGTAACGTCTTCATTGTGAGACTTGTTGTTACTGTGTTTGGTATATTGAATACATCACAGGGAGCTTGCCATGTTGGCGAGATACTCTCGGTAGATTGCCGAGCTCTCCAAGAGGGGCCGAGGAATCGAACCCAGCTCGGTTGGGTGGGCTGCATGCAAGGCAAATGCTCTACCACTATGCTATCACTGCAGCTCGCCTGAATATTACTAATAGTTATTTTGTTAACATCCATATCTCCGTCTTCTTTAGTCTAATTTATCTATTCTCTACATAACTGTCCCTCACAGAAAGTGGATTTATAATTATTTATCATTTGCAGTAATATAAAATGATAAATACTAAAACTTCCTACTACTTTCATTAACTCCTAATACACTCCTTTTTTTTAAACAACCCAGCACCCAAGTTTCAAATAATCTCTCTTCATTGTCTCTAACATAGATCACAATTTTTCTACAAGAACTTAAAATTCACCTACCTTAATCTTATCTTTCTGTGTCATTCTTGAATGAGCTTTCATTCTACCATTTTTATGAGAAAATTGCTTTTATTCTCATTTAGCCTAAGAGAAGATAGTGGATTATAGCCTGAAGCTTGTCACCAATTTATAGAACTCTCATCAAAGGCAGGAAATCAGGAAACATATCAACAAAGACAAATAGAGGATAAGTAGGGCACTTTTAATTCATATACACATGGATCACATTTCATTATAAAACCCTAGGATTTCAGGTTAAAATATAAGGAACAAGACAAAATAAAATATGCAAGAAATAAAGAAGCCAGAAGCAAAGGAAAAATAAAAGCTAGAGAGCCCAAGAGAACAAGACCCAAGCTGTTGATGGGAGAAAAATATCAGTAGAAGTCCTGTCATTTTATTGATTTTAATACATATAATGGACATATAAATTTGCTATAGTCTAAACTGATGTGAAGTTTGAAAATATAAATCTGATCATTGCCAAGAGTTTTAGTGATTTTATGTATCAATTTCTCCCTACATATATGAATAAATAAAAGTGCATTCAGATATGTATTTTCTGTAGCAATTGAAAATAAGAGGTGCAGTATTTTGTACCTTTACAAATACACATATTTCAGTATGTATATCTTTTCTTTGGTTTGTTTTTTTCAGATTTGAACGCCACACGTGATGGTGCCTGAGTTCTTTTCATCTGGGGTCAGTGGATCATAGGGTGGCTAGATAAAACCAATGTAAATCATACACTCTACCTGTTGAGCTATTTCTTTGACCCTAGTATGTGTTTCCTAAGAACAGATTTTCTTTTTCATAAAACCACTGCATTTACCATAATCATGAACTTTGATGATATTATAAACAATAATCTACAGCGCAAATTCAGACTTTGACCATTATCCCAACAGTATCCCAAATAGCACTTTTTTCTTAAGAGCAAGAATCTCTTCTGGATCATTGTATTTACTTATCACATACCTACACTTATTTGACCATACATGATCTTTAATCGTTTTCATTCTTTCATGATCTTGACTGTTTGAAATCGAAGATTGACTGGTGATTTTATGGTGTGCCTCTCATTTAAGGTTTGTCTGTTATTTTATTATTATATTTGGATTACATATTTCTAAAACTGGCAATACTACCAGAGATGTAAAGTGATCTTTTCAATGTACTATTAACTTGGAGTAAGTGATGCCAGCTTTTGTAATCATTAATGATGTCCAGTTGGTTATTTAATTTTGTGAAAGCCACATTCCACCAGTGTAAAGCTGCTACTTTCCTGCTACAATTTAGTTATACACATTTGTCTGACCAGGGAAACTTTTAGAACTACATTTTATTGACCAAATTTTCACTAATCCGGGTATACATCTGTGTAATCACTAAGTGACTGGGAATCCTACAGCTCTCTCTTGCCATATGCTTTCAGTAATCTCTAGTCACTTCATCACTGGGATGGCTGATGCCATGGGCAGACAAAGGAGGAAATGAGGGTCAGGCTGGTTGGTGATCAGTTGCTATTTATTCCATTCTCCCCAGGAGCTGGTTCCAGTCTTACTAAATTCCCCATTCCAATCTCATTCTGCCCCTCATTCCTGTCTCCTCCTATCTCCCTCCCTAGTCTCTCCGTGCTCTAACTCACCAACTTGGTCTCTCTCTCTAGTCTCTCCCAATCTCCCAGCATTGAGGTTAGCAAACACACCTAGGTCTGGTAGTACAATCAACATATCAAAGACCATCCTGATTGCCTGCAGCCAGAATATCTGGCTCAAAGGTGAAATACCACCTAGGAGCTTTTCTCCTTTCCTAAATCCAAGCTCCCCGTGATGTATTCGATATGCCAAACACAGTAACAACGAAGTCTCCAATGGAGACGTTACTGGGCCCGCTCGAGAAAATCGATGATCAATGGGAGGGCCTTTACTCGAGAACCATTTAAATATCCATCTTAATTCTATCTCTTAATATTATTTATTTTGCATGAACACAGTAAGAGATACATTAAGCTTATAGGGTGGCTCTTCTGGGGATATCTCTCTATAGATCCCAGACTACAGTGATCAAGCCATATTAATCTTTCCTAATCCAAGCAGGTTCCTAATTTAGTTGTTACTTTCTGGATCATGACAGAATTAATCCATGACTGTGCTCTTAACTTATAGTTAAGTATCATGGCACTTTGGCTGGCCCATTTTGATGCCAGGGTAGCTCACAGCTTGCACTGGGTTCATCCAATCTCTCATCAGAACCCTGTTTTTGGGGTGCTAGTAAGTAAGGGCAACTGAGGTTTAAATTGAGAAAACAGATGTCCGGGAGTGAATAGTATTCGGAGTCAATTATCTCCCAAGTTACAAAAGCATAGCATTAACTGTTTTCCTGTTTATATACAAAAAAAGACATTGTTCTGAATTAACTATGCATAGAACATAAAGAGAAGAGAAAAGCAATATTTACAAGTTAACAGAGTCTGATTAGGAGATACAGGTGATTGACCAGTTGGGGAAGCAGAGAACAAAGAGGTTACAGATAAACAGAGAGAAATGGAAGTGTCTCAGTAGCACTGTGAATGGGTGCAACCCAATAAACCCAAGATCCCTATGGCAAGGCAGAAAGGACAAACAACTGTTATCTTATATACATCCATTGATTATTTTTAATCAATTAGAATAAAGTTAGAATTAGTTATCACTATAGAGCTGATTTTTAATTGAAATTTCTTATATATTTATTAATTGGATTTGTATTGAAGGAACACAATTAATTCCATTTATGCATTATGCACATGTGCACATATTTGTGGGTGCAAATATATGTTTATTATTGATTATAATGAGGTAGAATTGAAATAATATTATATATTAACTTCAAATAACTCTAAGTTCATGTTTATATATATTGCAAGACTATGATCAAAATAAGCCTGATGTCCCCCTACTATTTTTTTTAACGTGGAAAAATCTATTTTCTTAGCAACTTCCAAATTTAGAAAATATTATTTTTTTAAATTATATTAATGATATAACTATTCAGTACATTATAGTTCATGACTTATTTATAGTAGCACTGGGAATCTGACTTATCTTCTTAACTTGTTTTGCTTTATTCACATCCCCTACTTCTAATCTCCAAGCAACAGTTGTATCTATTAAATTGCTCTTTTTCTTTTTTTAAGTTCCCACATATAAATGAGATCATCGGATATCTGTCTTTGTATGTCTGACTTATTCCACTTAGCATAATGTCCTCACAGTCCATTCACATACTGATTGATTGCCTTTTAATGTCTTCTAAGGAACAGGGCATGCAGTCTAAAGATTGTGCAAGGTTTTGACATCAAAACAGAAATTTATGTATATAGTTCAGAATTCCTAATGGCTGAATCTTTAATTTAAGCAAAACCAAAATATCAATCAGTGAAGATGATATATTAAGCAATAAAATTATAAATATGCATGCATGTACTGCTACACGTTTGGAGTTCTGTTTATTTATTTATTTAATTTTGTGTGCTGCTGGGGATCAAAACCAGGTTTCTATACATTCAAAGCAAATGTTCTTGATTTGAAAAAAGATATGAAGGCGACACAAGCATTCAAGTTTATCCCCATATCCTAGGTTACATTTTTAGAATCTGTAAAGGCAAAAGTAGACATGCTTCAAAAGTATATATGAAGGGCACTAGTCTAATGACACACTAGAGTTTCTTGAAGAATATTGTTGATTCCACACCTTCCTAATTATGGCAGATAAGTAGTTCTTTAAAAAATCGACAAACCTAATATTAAATATTCTTTTTGAGTTAGAAAATACAAACCGACAACAACAAAAAATAAGGAACTCCTAAAAATTGAAGAGCAATGCTAAACAGATATTTTTCAAAAACAAAGGCAGCGAACATATAAAGCTGTTTATTGACAAAAAAAATGATCTCAACGTACACTAAAAATAGACACTATAATAAACTAGAAAAATAAGTCAAGAAACAAGTTTTAATAAGGATGTCAAGAAAAGAAACTCTCACTCATAATTGGCCTGGAAGTAAACTGGTTTACTCTATAAGGAAAACAAAATAGAGATTTCTTAAAAAAACAATAAATAAATAAAGTTACAGGTACTATTTGATTCGCTAATTCCCTCCCTAAATACCTATCAATTGAACCTAAGAAGCCCAAAAGAAAGACAGTATATTTACAGACTTCTGTTCATTCCATGCTGTTTACACAGAGATTTGAAAGCAACACAGTTACCCAAAAACAGAGGTGTAGATAAAGAAAATTGGTATATATACAGAGCAAAATATTACCCAGCTGTAAGAAATATAAAATGTCTTGACTTTTATAGCATGAATGGAACTTGAAGGGTAAATGATAATGACATAAGTAAAAAAAATACGAATAATGGATAGCTCTATTATGTGGTTTATTAAAAAAAAAGACAGTAGGTAACATCCAATAAAATAAATATTTAAATGTCATAGCACAATTCTAAGGTCATAGAAGTCAGGTTCAGAACAGAATTTGGGTGAGGTCAGTTGGAATATTGAATTTAAAATATCAATAAACATTGGTTAGAAGAATATTATTACTGAGGTAGTGAGTGGTGGGATAACAAGGTACCCCTAAAATATATAAATATTATACCTCAGTAAAACAGTGGTACTTGAATAAAAAAAAAATCTGTGGCACTGTCCTCTCGTTGTTCATTGATTTGCTCAAGTGGACCCAGTAACGTCTCCATTATGAGACTTGTTTCCATGTTTGGCATATTGAATACATCATGGGTAGCTTGCCAGGCTTTGCCGTGCAGGCAAGATACTCTTGTTAGCTTGCCGGGCTCTCCAAGAGGGGCAGATAAATTGAACCTGGCTCGGCTGGCTGCACGCAAGGCAAACGCCCTACCACTGCACTATTGCTCCAACCCACAATGAAGACATTACTGTGCCCGCTTAAGCAAATTAATAAAAAAAAAATTTTAAATACACACCAGAAGATTATTAATCAATCCTAAGTATATTTTAGAGTAAATATGTTTAAAGTAAGTATAAAAAATATAAAATAAATGTGAGATTTTAGAAACAAAAAGCCAAAACAAAGTAAGTATAGGTATAAAATAGCAAATGTAATGAGCAAACATTTTTATATTAGGGAAGAGTGAAGGCAATGTGCAAAAATAAAACAAAACAATAGAAGCCATCGACCAAGTTCAAAGGTCTAAAATACATACTAGCATGCTCAAGTCCCAGAATTACACCCCGACTGGCAAATGAACTTCCCTCAACACCACCCTTAGCAACTCCAAGTTTTGATCTGGAGGCCCCTAACAAGTAGTTTATGTGATTTTGGTGACACCCAAAGATGCCTCACTGAACTTTGAACCAGTAGGTAAGCAGAGCCTTGCCAAATATCACTGAGTACTCCCCAGTGCCCTGTGAGCACTGTTGCTCCCCCACTTACTACTCAAAAAGTCTGATTAGAAAGTATGTGATACACTTACAAGACAAGTGGAAGATCTATTAGAGGACATTAAACTTTGTATGATTAAACAAATCACAACTCAAATGCACAACATAGAGTTTTAGAAACCAGGAAAAGACAAGAATAATGAAATAAGCATAGATCCAATAGGGGAAGATAGAGGGAGATAACGTTTATTAAACCAGGAATAACATTTATTAAACCAGGAATAGATATGATGTAGACGCAGAGAGAGTTAATGGAAAGGTTGGCTGTAGCACTGGGGCAAAGGAACTCATGCAGAATGACATAGACTAATGTGTTAAAGAAGTATTCTAAACCACACGTTTCTTCGTTACTGGAAGCAAACAAAATAGCAAAGAGTCCAGACATCAAGTAGGCAGCATAATCAAGAGTGTTAAAGAGGAAAGAACTATATTCGTTTCCAACTGAGATTATCCAGGAGAAGTTGTTATCAGGTTTAGTGTGGGTAAAAATTCAGAATGCTGGGCAAAGGGAACAAATTTACCCAAATGCATTCATGTCTTTTGTGCAGATTTAGCTGTTGACTGATTAAGTCTGATGCAAAGAATAGACTCTGGAGAATACAGACTTGACTTTGCAATAGGTAAGAAGAAAAATATTTTTGAGTTTCGTTTAAATCGAGAGAGTGACATAATGAATTCTGGGATTTCTTTTAATACTAACTACTTTCTGGGATCATGTGAGCAAAACTTCAAAGTTACCAACTTTTAAAACAGTATAAAGAAATTTTAAAAGGCAAAAGTACATAAAACAGTTTTAGGGTCAGAGAGATCATATAACAGGATTGGGTGATTGCTCTGTATGCTGCTGACCCAGGTTCTATACCCACCACCACATTTGGTGCCCTGAGCAACACCAGAGTTATCCCCGAGTTATCCCATATCTAGGAGTAAGCGTGGAGCACAGATGGTTGTGGTTGCAAACCAAAACCCAAAAGTAGATGCTGTTTATGCTTAGGGCATAATGATCAAACATAAATACAATAGTTTATGCTTAAGGGCAGAATGAACAACACAAGCAAAACATAACGCAAAACGTCCTATTCAATAAAATTTTACCAGAGCAGTTGCGTGCTTGGTTATACTTAAGGTCCAGGAGTAAAACAGATAATGCTTTAGTGGCCATATTATGGAATTGGAGAGATTTTTTTTCAAGTTCATAAAATGGCTTCTATAACTTAGATACAGATTAAAAGCTTTTGAAGCCAAGAGGAAAACAGATTCTTCTTAGATATAGAACATATAAATTCTTCCTTGAACAATTTATATGGAGTTGACTTGATCTAATAAAGCATTGCTTTTTCTGAAGTTGCTTCAATTTATGTAATTTCCTTTCAGAATCATAAATCATAATTTAATCATAGTTGGCTTTGTTTTCCTTATTTTTCAGTTGGAGAGATATGACCAATGATGGAATTATTTCTCAGATTAAAGTTTGCTTCCCTTCCATGTTATATTATATTTCAATATTAGAAAAATGCATCATATATTACAAATGAAAATTAAAAAATAAAATATAGAATAAAAGGAAGCAAATTAAGGTATATTTACATGCCATTAAACCTAGAATTTGAGAGTTAGACTAATGAGGGTATCTAGAAAGTATTTGAAAATATGACTCAGAACATAAATGACATTACAGAATTCACCCTTTTGCGTCAACGCATCTGAGGAATTCTGGTAACATTTCTAAAATGCGTTTCTTTTCTCTAAAGCCTATCACAAATTCATTCATATTTAGAAACTTAATTTTTACCCTGTCTAGTCTTCTGTATTGCTCTCAGTATTTCAATAATTTAGGCTTTCTAATTAATGCACATCTTCTTTCTCTTATTTTTAAGAACTTAAATTTTCATTTCCTGCCAGATTTTTATGTAGAAGTGATAAATTAATAGCACATGTTTTTTATTTATACCCTTTGGTTTTTGTGACCACACTAGCTTGTGCTCAGGGATTACTCCTGGTTCTCTGCTCAGGGATCACTCTTGAAAATATTGAAGTGACATTATGCAGTGCTAAGGATCAAACCAAAGAGAAACATATGCAAGAGAGTCTAACCCACTGGACTGTGTCTCCAGCCCCCAAAGTATATATATTAAAGCTATGCAATATTATTTTGTATATCTGTACATTATTAAATAAATATAAAATACTAATACCTCCATCATCTTATATAGCTATTATTGATAAATGTACTTGGAAGCAGAGAAGTATGATCTATACTCAGTAAATTTCCATATACAATGCAGTATTACTAATTATTGTTACCAAGCTACCATTTAGATTCCCAAACCTTATTTTTATGCTGAAATTTTTAAATTTCTGATCATATCTCCATATTTCCCTATACTCAAAAATAAGTTGCGTATACCATACACATACATATAATTGGAATGTATATATACATACATCTATAAAATGATTATAATCAGAAATAAAACAAACAACTATAATGTTTAGTTGTTTCTAGTGAGATTCTATACATAATGACTGTCATAAAACTTCAATAGTTTTTGAAAGTGTCCTTTTAGAGAAATTAAATAACTCTAAATGACAAATTATTGATATAAAACAAACATTACATATTGTGCAGAAAATGAATATTTTGCTTCTCTCTAGTGTTATTGAGTTTCATATTCTAATGAGATGATTTCCAGCTTGTTAAAAAATAAGCGATTCAAGCTTGTATGAGAACAGCTCATCATTTACATGATTGTACCTGAAGAAACACATTTACTTAATAATATTCAAGGCAGGACAGTGTCATTGGATAAAGACAATGATCTATTAAACACTCATTCCTTTACTTTTCTTTTTTTCTAATCAGGCTATCTTCTACTAAAGGAAGTAAGCTTGAGAAAAGAATAATCATGAATTGATATAATTATGATGGAGCTGAAAAGATAGATCAAAACTAGCTTCCATCCCCCTCATGCCATCCCCCTCTGTTGACCACAACGAAAAGTGACTCTGAGCACTAAGTCAGAAGTGGTCGCTGAATACAGCTAGTTTTAGGCTCAATAAAACAAACTGAAAGGTAGATAAAAGACAAAAAGAGGTTATTCCTGGCTCTCTACTCAGGAATTAATCTTGGTGGGGTCAGATACCATACAAGCTGCCTATATGCAATCCCAGGTCAGCTGGATAGAAGACAAGTGTCCTATCCACTCCATCCCTCATTTTTCAGTTTTATTAATGACAGCTCACAAGGATTAATACATTAAAGGCTATGGTGTATATTGTTTTAACTATCTTATACTCTACTGACTATTAGTTATATTGACTTCTAATCATAATTTAATTCTCAAACCAAATCCTATGTCCTAGAGATCTATTCCCTACTAATCAAACATCGCAATTCTCTTCATGTTCACCAGGCATTTTTTTTATACATTACTTTCTTTTGCTATGCAACAGTTTATATCAGCATTTGCCAAACCGTGCTTGTATAATAATCATTTGTCAAATAAGTCACGGATACAAATTTGTATAAGATCCATTGATTTGACTTGTTGCTCTATTTTTGTAAACATATAAATTTTTATATTATTATAAACTTAAAAAGATGCACCAAAAGTCTCAACTTTATTATCCTCAACTACCATATACCTCATCTGGATTGATTTTAATCTTTTATTATAAATGTTTTATTGTAAATTTTATTGTAAATCTTTTATTGTAAACAGTGTTTTTTAATAGGGTCCACACTCAATTTAGCTCACATGATCTAGACAAGCGACGCTTGACCTACCAGTGTGGATGGCACTGTTAAGGGTAGAACATGACAGTACCACGATTCTAATGGTGCTGGGACAACTAGGGCCACACTTAGTACTGTTCAAGGGACACAGAGCTATACTTGGGGTGCTAGTGGAGCTTATGCTGCTGGGGATTAAATATAGCATTTTGCATATGTTATTTATGTGCTCTATCACATGATATATTCCCCCCACATCCTTAAATCATGCTTTTATCCTCAATATACAAGTTTTCAACTATTCCCACTGCTGGCTAGACAAAAATACATGTTGTATTTGCTTCACTCTGCTTACTTATTTAAGAGATGAATAAAGCAGCAATATTGCTGTGTACTGCTATTTGCCACAAAATCTTTATGTAGAGGGTGATAAATTGTGGACATGGAAAAAGTAGAAGTTATACCCTTTTATAAAAAATATTGTAGCAATGGACATGTTCCTCTGTTTTTATCATCATTTATTGCTTCGGTGTGTAGAAGAAATAAGCATTCTCTGAACATTGTCAGATATAAGATTTGATTTACTTTGATGTCACTGTTCAGTTGAGGTTTTCTTCTATTTCAGTTATTTTAAGTAAGTTAACTGGAGAGTAAATGAATGAATCAGGTAATGCAAACATAGAATTGAAGCCAGAAGTCCCAGCAGTAATAAAGAATTGTTTGCAACTGTCACAAACTGCCAGGGACAAAAAGAAAACATTAGCCTGACAGAAATTGCGTCCTACACACTAATTTGCATTTATTATAAAGGCATATATGTCCTAGACTCTATTAGATTTCAACAAGAGGAGCGGTACCTCACCACTTAGGATTGTTTGATGATAATTGTCTTATTCCAATGAGACTAGCAGTAAAGCCATAGTTATTTTTTCTAGACAAAGCAAGACAAAGTAAATCAACATCTACCATCTTACCTTAGTCATGTGTGGCTTGTTAGTTAGAGAAGAAATAAAGCTGCTGGCACTCTACAATTCCCAGTTCTGCTGCAAAAGGCCACAACAATTTTTCGCTCTACAAAAATAGTAACTATTAGTCTTGTCATACAGAACCATTTAACACAGTTGATTTGGTATTATGTCATAAAAACTTCACATAAAATAACTGTATTTTCTGTGCAAGCATCAGACTGAATTTTGAGTATTTTCTAGATTGTACTGTTTTGTACTGAAGCAAGAAGAATGGAAAGAGGAGGTAATATGAACACATATATGCATACTTAGATATACAAATACACAAAAATCCATATACATTTATTGGCAAATAGATGCACACTCACACACATATACACTTACTTATACAACCATCCACATTCCCATGTCCCTTACACATATATGTTCACATTTATATAGAATTACACATATGCACACACTTCTAAATAATTCAGACTGCTAAGAAATTTCTGTTTTCCAGCAAACAAGTAATGCTAACACTGACACTTTAGTTTCACTGCTTTTGTTCATCAGATAAAACCAAACAGGACAGGAATTGCATCTCTGCGCAATGCATTAGGAATTAGCTATGCAATTTTCAGGGACAACAGTAAAATTGTGTGATAGATTTTTTTGATATATTATTTAAGGTGATGCTTAGATATTTCAACCCAGGCTGATTATTGAAAAAAAATGAAAAGAATCTTTTAACTTGTTAAAAAGGGGCAGGCTATTATTTTCTGTTATTTCCTGATTATGTACTTATCTACTGGATTATCTACTGGAATCTTTTTTTTTTTATTTTTGAATCACCCCCAATGATGCTCAGGGGTGGGCTCCTGGCTCTGTACTCAGGAATTACTACTGATTGTGGTTGGAGACCACATGGGATGCCGAGGATTAAATCCCGGTTGCCTGGGGCAAGGCAAATGCTGGACCTACTGTACTATTGACCTGTCCTCTGTGTTTTCAAACTTAAAAGAAGTACTCGAGCAGACCCAGTTGGGCTGGAGCGATAGCACAGCGGGTAGGGCGTTCGCCTTACAAGTGGCCAACATGGCCGACCCGAGTTCGATTCCTCCGCCCCTCTCGGAGAGCCCGGCAAGCTACCGAGAGTATTCGATATGCCAGACACAGTAACAACAAAGTCTCCAATGGAGACGTTACTGGGCCTGCTCAAGCAAAAGAAGTACTATATGAAGTTAAATGCCAAAGAGATTTAAAAAGATGCTTTTTCTCTACAATGCTCAAGAAAATAGAAAGAACTAAGTGCTTATAACATGAAATTTTTCCCCCCTTAAAATCAGAAGTTTAAGATAAATGTTTTGGATATTTGCAAGACATTGTGCTTCTTTTTTCCCAACTTAAATGAAGGTTTTATTTACAAGGAGAGAAAAGAAAAAGAAAGGGTCAGGGAGCTTTTCTCAGTGTGAGAGGGTTTCCTGAGCAGGATACATTCAATGTTACTGCTAATATTTTACCTTAAAGGAAATAAAAAGTCATTAACAAATCAGTTGCCTGTAAAAAGTAGGACATGGAACAATTAAAAATATGTGCATCTTATTAGAATTTCCCTCATTTCAAAGTTGGAATATTAACAATATAATATAAATATTATATATGAAGGGGCAAATTATTGCCCGTTATTGGCCAAAGCAGAGTTAGACTAGCTGTAAGCTCTAAGGATCTTCAATGAAAGTCCCACTCTTTCTCTTTTTGGAATAAAATTATCATTTTCATAATACTTTTCATTCCAATATTTATGAACAAGAGAATAACAATGAATGAATATAATTATATTACAAAAAGAAATCTAAAATAATAGATAAAAATGAACAATAAATATGTAAAATCATTTTTTAAATTATTGTTAATATATTTCATAACTCGGAGAGCCCGGCAAGCTACCGAGAGTATTCGATATGCCAGACACAGTAACAACAAAGTCTCCAATGGAAACGTTACTGGGCCCGCTCGAGCAAATCGACGATCAACGGGAGGGCCTTTACCTTATATTTCATAATAGAAAGCACAATTCAGATATTTTGATAACAGATATAAAGACTAATATTAAAAAAGATTTTTGGGCCAGGGACTGGAGCAATAGCACAGTGGGTAGGGCAGTTGTCTTGCATACGGCCAACTTAGGTTCAACTCCCAGCATCCAATATGGTCCCCTGAGAATTGCCAGGGGTAATTCCTGAGTGCAGAGCCAGGAGTAACCCCTGTGCATCGCCAGGTGTGACCCAGAAAGAAAAAAAAAAGATTATTGGGCCAATAATCTAATAGTCTGTTATGAATTGTTTGAAACCAGATTCTTCCTATATGCAGTGCCTTTGACATTTACAAAACACATTGAATTATATTTTTCTCATGAGCTAAAAAACACATATGGTGAAGATTTCATACAAGATAAAACACTTGACATTATATTCCAAGTAAATACTATTTGGTACTAACAATCTCATTGATCATTGTGAATTGAAAATTATGAACTGTCACTGTCACTGTCCTCCCATTTTTCATCAATTTGCTCGAGCGGGCCCAATAACATTGTGAGACATGTTACTGTGTTTGGCATATCAAATACGTCATGGGTAGCTTGCCAGGCTTTGGCATGTGGGCGAGATACTCTCGGTAGTTTGCCGGGCTCTCTGAAAGGGGCGGAGGAATCGAACTTCGGTCGGCCAGCTTGGCTGCATGCAAGGTAAAAGCCCTACCCACTGTGCTATCGCTCCATCCCTGAAAATTATGAAATGATTGAAAATTATAGCAAAATTACAAGTGTTTCCTCATTGCTGACACACACACAAACATATACTCACATTGTAATGTTATGTATTCCATATTCTATATGATATATAAAAAGTATGCTACATACCCACATTATGTTGTGTATATTTATATATTTGATAAAGAATGTTTAAGACATATTTATTTCTATATTTATGAATTATAGGTTAAATTTCTTAAGAAAACTTACTCTAGAAAAAATGCTTTTAAATAATATTAAAAATTGTAAAAAGATTACTTAACCATCCAGATTTGATACATGACAAACAATTTTGTACTTGACAACATATTTTTCCATATATGTAGTCAAGGTTTTACCTGTTACATTTTTGCATATCTTTATCTTATTTTTAAAAACCTTAGTCTAGAACTAAGACTATTGTAAAATGATTTCTAAAGTATTTTTAAAATATATTTATGTTTATACAACAATTCTTGGTGAGTGAAATGCCTCATATTGAATGCTGCATTGAATACAATACTACCGATTACAAATAAATTTGTGATGGCTGCTTATCATTGCATTATTCCAGAACAGAACTATATTTCATTATGCTTATATCCACAGCTACTAAAGTTTAGAAGCTTACTTCAGGTATACCATCTTAATAAAATCAATAAATGGATGTAAGTAGCTAGGAATTAAAATTTTATGAATTGTATTTCAAAAGTGGTGTTTCCTCACACTAAATACTATCTCTTAAGATTCAAACAAACCAATGTGTGGTCTAAAATAAAATATATCACTTGAATAAATACATTTTGTCTTTCACTTGTTTTTTCCAAAAGTACCCATATCAATGTTGAAAATTCATAGAAGAAATTTAAAACCATGTTTATATAATTTGGATAATCAAGACTATAAGATCTTGATGATTTTTTATTTTGTTACTTTGTGTGTTGAAAATTTTGTACAGCATTCTGAATTAAAACAAATGGGATTTATAAATTAGTTCACTGAAGTATGTGGGTGCTCATTCAAGAGAAAAAATGGTGCAACAAACAGAAACCAAATTGTGACAACAAAAATTTCACATATTAGGGTTATAAGTAAAATATATGAGTAAATAGTTTCTCTGGAGATAAAAATAATAAAATTTATAAGTATGCATAGTGTTATATACATAGTGATTACATCAAAGAAATTAGAGCAAAAAAATTCACAAAATACAAAATAAATCTTGCAGACCACAAAATGTTTCTATTATTGTTTTGTTATTTAAGATTTTTTTTGTTGTTGCTAGTCTTATTTTCACAAAACTGCCTCTTGAAAACTGTACCAGATAGAAATCACTGAAGTTATACAAGGAGGTGTTTATTAAAATTGCATGAAGAATGATGCCGAATTATTAACTTTCCTAAATGCTATGCTATGCAATAGACATGATCTATTTTTATCTTTAGGAATACTCATAATTAAAATATAAGGATTTTCTCAAAAATTCCTCTTAGTTCTCATCAGAAACTATGCTGCAATATAAAATATTTTCTTACAGACAGTGTTCTGACGTGAACAATTTATCACCCAGGTGACATCAGAACTTGGGCAAGAATTTTCATTGAGAAGCTCAGCAAAAATCTTTTTTAAAAGAACTTTCAGGTTTGTAAGTATGAATCTACAATACTTTAGACAATGCCTACTACAATTGCAAATTTGTATAGCATCCAGGAAATTATCTTTATTAGGATTCTTGATGCAATGTCAAATTTTATTAATTTAGATGTAATTAGAAATATAGAAATACAATATACTCAATGGTTTTCCATACTACTAACACCCCATATTTCATAGTGTAATGAGGATTTTAGGTTTTATTTTTCATTATTTGTAGGTACATGTCTATGGTGGTGTGCCATGGAGGGGAAAAAAAAACTAAGAAAATGAATGATGCATATGCATCAGGATGGATAGCTCTGTTAACTGCATTGACCATGGCTAAAAGAGACCTGGTGAGACCATCAGCTCTCTCAACTAGTTCTGTGAGATTGACATGCTAGAGTCATCCAACAGTATTTGTAAGGTTGAACTACATGTCAGAGCAATCTACCAAGAAGGGAAATGAGAGAAAGTTTAACTGACCCTCTCCTCTCCCACAATTATTTTCTTCTTGCTTATAATTAATACTCCTTTTGTCTTCAAAATGTGATCCCTTTTAATTTAATGACTCATGCGGACTTGAATATCAGTAATCAAATTTGTTTCCTTAAGCTACAACCATATCAATAATAATCTGATCTAACCACAAACAAATCATTTTATACTTCATTTAAAAGCATTTCATATAGGATTAGAATTAAGAATATTAGTAAGACACATTTTTTTCTATCTTAGAGATGAACTCATACCTCAATCTAAGATGTAAATGCTTTATTCTCCTCTCTCTTCCTCTCTCTCTCTCTCTCTCATTATTTTTCTTTCTCTTCTTCCCCCCTATATTTCTAAATAACACTTTTACTACAATAAAAAAAATTGAAAGCTCTAAAGAAAGATGAAATACTAATTTCCCAGGGAATCTGCAATATTTTGTTTTGTATCATTTTTACTGCATTTATATTTATTTCATCACAACGATTCATTTTTTATCTGCCCCTGACTGGCCAATATATTCCATATATCCTGCATGGTCTTTCATATAAATCTGAAGTAAGAGAATATCCAGTAGTGGAAGCAAATGCTAATAAAGAAAGCAGTAGCCAACTGAGCACATCTGAAGAATATTGGTTACCCCGCAGACTTATATGTGATATTAGAATAATATTAAAATATTATATATTTAGGGCTATGGAAATAGTACAAGTGATAAAGCAAATGCCTAGCATGCATGTAGCTGTGATTTTGGTACACAGGTCCACATTGTTCTCCAAGCACTATAAGAGTAGCCCTTGTAAGCCCAGCCATTCCATACAAAATCTGAATCACTGGACCAGACAATCTAAAATTTAACTCTGGCCTGTCCTGGAAGAATCATCAGGAGCACTATTAGTGTGGTGATCATAAAAGATTAATAAAAATAACATTTAACAGATGAAGTGGAATTAAGTTTTTTTTCAAATTGCATTGGACAAAAGTAAAATTCATGGAAAATACATATTTAGTTGTAATTTGGAATATATGTTCTCTACTATATTGATATTCAGCATCTAGAACTTTAATTTGAATCAATCTGTAATACACAGTGCACATGACAAATAATTATAGTATTCATGAGATTCATTCATTAATATAAATCTACATTTGTATTAAAAACTCTACATTGCATTTTACCAGAAAGAGAAAGAAAAGAAGGAAGGAAGGAAGGAAGGAAGGAAGGAAGGAGGGAAGGAAGGAAGGAAGGAAGGAAGGAAGGAAGGAAGGAAGGAAGGAAGGAACTACTAAAATTAAATAAATTAGCAACTGTTTTAGCAGTTCTAAAAGCTATACAATCTTCTAGGAGATCTTCCTGAAGATACAGTCATGGAATTTTCACTGGATTTCCTTCTACAACCAATTGAACTACAATTATTTCCTGGAATTATATCAACAATATAATTTTCACTAAGAAAGAAAAAAACAGATTTTACAAAACAAGAAGACAATATGTAATGAGCAATGATAATCCTTCCCACAATATATTTCCCTGCGATTTGCATATTTATGTTTTAGAAAAATGTCACTGGATAAAATAGGTTTTCTGAACAACAAAAACATGATTTCTCTCTAAGAGAAAATTGTTTCCATGAGGATTATATTTCTCCAGTAAGAAGGGACTATGTAGAGATAGCAACATCAGTTTTTCTGGGCATTTTTCTATAGCAAGGTTTCCAGAATGCCTGGAGCTCTAGTTTGTTATGTATTGAAGTAGAACAAGATAATCTAATGTACTTTGGGCAGAAAGCTTTACTGAAAGGGCAGATGGTCAGAATTCTCAGAAGACATAGACCCAGGCATGCAGGGCACACACTTGCAAGAAACAAAGACTCATTGCCAATGAAACCAGCTGTCCTGGCATCTGTGTGTGCTTCCAGTGAATGAGAAAGATGAGGAAATGACAGCGTTGAACTCTTAGATTCCATGGTTGTGCAGCAAACAATGCTAGAATAATAACTTTAGGAAACTTTTTCTTTAAGATTATGGTTTTAAATGTCTGTGACTTGAGTCTGAGAAAAGACTAGGAATTCAGGAATAGTCATGATGTTCTTGAAAAATCCTTCTAATTCAAATCTATAAAGTGCTTCCATAAAATGTGACATGGACAAAGTCCTAGGATGGACTATTCAGGTTGTTTTGCATATATCAATTATGTATAGATGTAATGTCATTCTAATCTTCTGGTTTATCAGACTTGGGGCAATTCAGTATCTCTACAGAAATCCCCTGGCTAAATCCTTGCTGGTCGGAAACATAGCAAAATATTGGGGAAATATGAAAGATCTATTTTTTAATCTCCATTGAACTTATGCCTGCCAAAGAGCCAAGCTCTTTCTAAATAAGCACAATGATCTGAGATAATTGACTGTCACACTGGAGATCATAATAATCAGTGAGTAACCAATGAGTAATCATTGACAGTCCGGAATTCACATCTTTGGCACATCACAATTGTTTTGATTTGAATATAACCTATAGAATGAAGTTCAGAGATTAGGAATGTGCAACTTAGAATTTCAAGTTGAAACAAAACACCAACCAGTGCTCAAGAAAATAACAAAAATTTTTGTAAAGAAATTGGTGATTATTTTCGGATTAAGTGTAAAAAATGGCTTTTTTTTTTTTTTGCTTTTTGGGTCACACCCTGCGATGCACAGGGGTTACTCCTGGCTCTGCACTCAGGAGTTACTCCTGTCAGTGCTCAGGGGAACACATGGGATGCTGGGAATCGAATCTGGGTCGGCCGCGTGCAAGGCAAATGCCCTACCCACTGTGCTATCTCTCCAGGCCCTAAAAATGAATTTTTATGGTAAAATCTAAAGCACATTAATATCATCTTTAAATTAAGCCTAGCTAATTATGAATTCAATGAACACTCTAAAGCCAAAAAAAGACTAAACAGTTTTTTATCTTTTATTTGGACTATGTAAAGAAGACATCAAGTGTAGAGATGAATGAAAAGTAAATGATTTAAAATATGGTCCTCGTTCCAAATACTCAACATCTCACAGGATCTGAAAAAAATCCATAGTACATATTATATTTTCTTCTTCTAATTACTCATTCACAAAGTTCCTTTGCATGGCTTTGATATTTTTATTTTAACATCCCAAAGATTGTGTCCTTACAGGTTTAAAATCAAGTACTTAAGGAGTTATAAGAATTGTAATAATCAAAATTCCTAAGGTCAAAGAGTGACTTTCTGCATAGAGGACTTGATCTTGGGCTGAGAGGTTGATAGGGATGATGGTGCAAGAGAGAGAAGAGGTGCAGTGATTTTAAAAAACTATGAAAATTGTCAGATCCTTGGGCAAAAACTTGTAGATGTGTATTTCATTCAGGCTATAGCATAATGTGTTACTGCATTAGCTATTGTGTTTATTTTTCTTTGTGTTCTTTGAAAAGGCGTGATTTGACATTGATAAAAAAATGCTTATTTATTCTTTCAATAAACATGCTTTGAGGCCAAATTTTCCAATCAGAGATGGAGAGACAACAAAGTTATATTGCTGTCCATGTCTTATGCTTTCTTTACTTTTTTTTATGTTCACTTTATCAAGATGTATATTAAGCTAAAGTGTCATTGAATCAGAATGATATACTCTGCATCTTTCAAAATACCATGACCAAGAGCTATAAAATTTTATGGATAAGTAAATGAAGAATAGACATAAGGATGATTATATAGAAGACAGATAATAAATACTACAAATAAAAATAATTACTTAAGTCACAGGGAAAACACCTTAATTAAAGTGGATGATTAATATATACACAGCTTAAAAACCTTATGTTAAAGAACTTGGCCAAGACAACAGCTGCATTCAATATTCTCAAGAGTGTTTCCTAGTAAATAGCATAACATTGATATTATATTAACACCACAGTTTCATTGCTCTTAACCCACCTGAAAAGATTTTGGTCTATGAATTACTGTTCCTTAGACATTGTATTGCCATGCAATTACTCTGTTCACATAATTATGTGTGGGCATGTAACAGATTAGATGTTTATTATATTTATTTGTATACATGTGCCACAATACCAAATATATTTATTATGATTTAAAATAAGGTCCTCATTCCAGATACTCACACATCAAATTGCCAAGTAGTTATTATGTTGCTACGTTTTCCAAACCATTCAGGCACTTCCTGAATCTTGATGTTATACTGCAATCCTTTGTGGAAAATCGATCACTTATAATTTACTTTTTGGAACATCTAAGGAAAACTACTACTTTTTTTCAATACAAGGGTTTAAAACCGGAAATATGTTATTTAAGAAAATGCTTTGTTATATAAAAAGAAAGTGGATAAGGACTTTTTATATCTTGATACTATATTGATACTTATTTGTCAAAAATTATTATTTCTAAAAGATTATAGATGTAATATTAAATATTACTATTGAGGAAAATATTCAAGCATTCATTAATAAGTAAAGAACATATATACTACAATATTTTTAATATCAATCAATATATGTTTTAAGACGTTAGTAATGTTCAGCCAGGGAGGTGCTTGGAGTATATGCAAGAGCCCTGAACTCAACGGTGTGGACTTCAGTTTGTCACACAGATATGGGACTGATCCTCAGGCATTCATGTGGAAGAAAGAAAGAAAGAAGAAATGAAGGAAGGAAGGAAGGAAGGAAGGAAGGAAGGAAGGAAGGAAGGAAGGAAGGAAGGAAGGAAGGAAGGAAGGAAGGGAAAGAGAGAGAGAGAAAGAAAGAAAGAAAGAAAGAAAGAAAGAAAGAAAGAAAGAAAGAAAGAAAGAAAGAAAGAAAGAAAGAGCGCGCGAGAGAGAATAATATAGCAGTAAAAGCGAAAGGAAATCTTTCTGCTCGGGACTATTAATACCAATAGTCTATTTCTTAAGTCAGATTTACTAAGAGAATAGTGATAGTGATTAAAACATGGACTCTGGAGGAATAAATCCTTCACCACTTTCTAATCATGTGGCACTGTGAAGAGTACTTGCCACCTCTGGAGCTCAATTCTCTTATCTATAAAACCTTGTTCTGAGGATGAAATTGATTGTTCTGAGAATCAGATGAAGAGTCAATATCTCCCACCCCAAGGGACCTAGCCCTGCAGCGGAGCTCCACTACCCCACCACCGCCATGCTACAAGCTGCTTTTCGGAAGCTCGGGCCAAGCGTCACGCAGGAGTAAAATTCCACAGAACCCAGGTAATGAGGAACTTTGTGACCTTGGACTCTGGACTCAATGGTACCTGGGAACAGAGATCCTCTGCCTGCTTCGCTCTGTCTCCAGTGACCCAGGGTTCACACAGATAAACCACACTCTGTCAGCACCAGATAATCTCATCTACCACCCTCCAGAATTCATGGATGCTCCTTCCAGACGGGAGTATAAAAGAATATTCCCAGAACCATGCCACCGGACACTGCGCTAGGCTGTGGAGCAGGTGAGAGCTCTCCCCACCCCAAGGGACCCAGCCCCAGCAGCCGACCTCCACTACCTAACCGTCGCCATGCTCCAAGCCACTTCTGAACACATCATAAGATACTTTCTACCCATTTTCCATAATTACCACATCATGTTTGATGGAGTTCAGACAGTAGGCAACAAATCAGAAAGAAAAAAAGGTAAGCATAAGGAAATGTGCTTTTCTTTTTAAATATTTCCAATGTATTATTCTGCTGCTTAATAGTTTTTCCTATAATTAGCAATTGGAATAATAAATATGCTTTCATTTCATACATAAGCAAAAACTGAAGATTATCCATCATTTTCTTTTAGACAAATATGCTAGAAAACTTTACTGCTTCAAGCTTTGCTTTGACATAGCTTGAATGTAGAAAGATTCTGGAAAGTCTTCTAAATCTCAAGAGACATATTACATGTGATAGGATTAAGGTATTAATTAAAATGACTGATATAATGTAAATCAGTTATGGGGAAAAGAAAATAGCATTTTTTCTTTACATCGAAAGGATTTTAATAATAGCACAAACCATATCTATATTCTTACAAGATTTTACTGTTTTTTTAATAGAGCTCCAAAAGGTGACTATTGCATAGACTTAATAAATAAGAAAATATCTGATGATAAGCTAACCCATCGAAGATCATATAGGATCAAAGTGATAATTAAATATTTGAATTTTTAATCTATGCTGACACCCCCAGAACATTGATAATTATCACAAAACCTGTAGCTTATGTGATAGTAAAGTGATTATATTTTAGAGAATGTAGAATAACCAAATTAGTGTATAAAAGTATAGAAAGAGAGAGATATAAAGCTTATTTTTAAACTATGTACTCCTTTCATTATAAAGACAAGATTTTTCTAAGACTATGACAGACATACTAATTCTGAAAAATACTACCATTTAAAATAAAATTATAAAATATCATAAACTGGTACAAGAGATTTAAATTAGTCAAGAAAAATAGCATTCAAACATAAAAGCAATGCATTTCAAAGTGTTTCATTAGAGAAAAGTGGGGAAAAAGACTTTCAGTTTAATCTTTTTCACTGGGGACAGACTCTTGAAAGAAGCTCCTTTATTCATTTTAAAATTTCTTCTCTTGTGCTTTCTCTGTCCTTGCTGAAGTTCTTGTCGATTGATTTCCTCATTTCAGTGATCATTATTGGAATCACTGTTTTGATGTCTTATTTGGGAAGTTGGAAAAATCTGATATGCTTGGGGTCCCTTCCAGGTATTTTTCATCATCTATTAGATAAATTGCTCAGTTCTGCATTAGGGCAGACGATATTCAAGACTAGTGAAGATGGCCCGTGCTGAGAGCAGACCTGACAGCAATTGTGGCCCACAGTTACAAATTCCAGGCAGTGATTTTGACTATGAGTTTGGCTCCACCAGAATGGCCAGCAGAAATTTGTAGTCTGAATATAGGATATTAATAGAACAAAATAGCACAAGGTTAAGCCGCTGGAAATATAATTCTTGGTTCCCAGCAGCTAGAATCGTGCAGCAGCTAGGATGTCCAAGTCCCCTGGGAGAGAGCAACAGCTGGGATCCTCAATCATGAGAGGTCATCAACAGCTGCAGCATCAAGAAGACTTAGAGAGTTACCAGGAAAAGAGTTTCACATTTGCCCAAATCTAGCGCTATGGTGTCATGGTTATGCAGACCTTTGTAATATCCTGTTGTCCAAAGTGGTGAGTTGTTCTGCAAAACCTGTGGTTCCACATTTGAGTATGCCTGCACTTGAATATTAAAAATATTTCTGCCCAAGCAGTTCTTGTTCAGTAAACTTGGGTATAACTGAGTAATGACTATGAATTTCTCCTTGATGGTGTCTGGGAATGCTCTGCATCAAAATGAGACCAAGTTGAGTGGCACTCTGGAATAGAACACTGCAAGTGTTCAGGGTACCTGTGCACCATATCTGAGTATATCAGGAGAATGAGGGCTTCAAGATTACAGGTGGTGAGTGGTACCTGTATACCAAGATTATGAAGAATTAGGGTCCTTGTCTTGCATGCTTTTGACCCAAATTTGCTATCTGGCACCCTATATGCTCCCCCAGAGACCAGCAGAAATAATCCCTGAGCACAGAAGCAAGATAAGCATTGGGTATCATTGGGTGATGCCCTCAAACAAATAAAATCTCTTTTATTTTGCTTCACAGAAACAAAAGAGGCATAAGAAAAGTATCATTTTCTTTGAATATTAATTTAGGAGTAATACTGATTTAAGTTAGAGGAAAGGGTGGCACATTGGCTTGTCCTAAAACGTGATCTTTGAATATACAACTAAATCTACCTAAAAGAATACAATTATATAGAGAGAGCAAACTAAAAACCACCCTAAGCCATAAGTCAGCTTATAAATACAGGCGATATGCACCTTAGGAAAAGAACAGATTGCTGGGGCAGAGCAATATTACAGATGGGAGGCTCAGCTTTACACAGGGCCAACCCAGGTCCTATCCTCAGCAATCCATAGGGCCCCCAATCCTGCCAGGTGCTGAGCATCTCTAGGTGTAGCCAAAAACAACAAAAACTAAAACAGAAAATGAAGATAAAAGAGCACAAAATGGTACCAGGAATGATGATAGAACACTGGAATCTATGAACAATTTTTAAATAAAAACACATTTAGAATCTATGGACAACTTTTAAATAAAAACATATTTGAAAGTAGCTTTTCTGGTTATCCAAATACAATTACAAGCATATTAAAGATTTTTCAGAGTTTTTATTTCACTTCTTTGTTTGTTTGTTTCTTTGTTTTGATCACCATAAAAATGTCTATGCTCCCAGGTATTCGAATAAACACTAAAGTCAAACCATGAGTTGATTTGGACGGCTTCTCTTCATTTAATGGCTTAATCAGAAATTAGCAAGAGTGATTTTAATCTGCCCTTTTTTCTCTCTTTTTCTGCTGGCTTCTAGCTATTAAAGAAACATTTCAAAAGTTCAACAATGTGTGAAAGAGAGAACATCTCCATGATCCTCTAAACTGAGTAAAAAGGTTTGGAACAACACTTTAAAAAATATATATGCAAGTTCAGAGTAAGTTGACATTTATTAGTGATTTTCTTAAAAAAATAATGAAATTGGGCCCCAAAAAACTTTTCTTGCCTCACCTAGCTAAACAGAAGACCTCAGATTAACCTTCTGCATAAAAGCCTAATCTATACTTAAAGTTTGTAAATAAAACACAGAGTGCTTCAGGGTACTACCACGCTAGGAGGGCATTTGATTGTCCATTCTGGTACTAATTACTCTAGAAAAACAGGCAAGGAAAGGAGGGAGTGAATTAGTGAGAGAAGAGAGAGTCAGCAATGGAGAGACAAAAGAGAAAGAGAAGAGGAAGGAAGGAAGGAAGGAAGGAAAGAAGGAAGGAAGGAAGGAAGGAAGGAAGGAAGGAAGGAAGGAAGGAAGGAAGGAAGGAAGAAAGGAAGGAAGGAAGGAAGTTCCTCTTTATAAAAATCCTTTGAGTCCATAGGACAAGAGGCTTTGGAGGTTATGATTCTGATCTTCATTATGGTAATGAGATTCAATCCTAATAGTATGCAATGAAAAAGAAAACAGCATAAGGAAGCAAATAAACTGTCACCTTAAAATGTCTTTCTAATCAAAAGATTATTTCATATGAGGGTAGGATAGGTAGGGGTTATTCTTCTATGGGACATATTTACATGTATATAAAAATAACTCTTTGTAAAGACATTGTCCTCTCTGTACTTGGGAATCTATTCCCTTCCCCAAACTGTGTTTTAATTGCCTAATCAATATATAATAATATTTACATTATTGTTTTATACTTCTAGAGTTACAGCACCATGTCCACCACAAGTGTCAGGATCCCTATAGCATTATCCCATGGTAACTATTTTTAAGAAGAAATCAGGGCTGGAGTGATAGCACAGCGGGTAGAGCGTTTGCCTAGCACACGCCAACCCAGGTTCAATTCCCAGCATCTCATATGGTCCCCCAGCACCACCAGGAGTAATTCCTGAGTGCAAAACCAGGAATAATCCCTATGCAAGCAAAAAAAAAAAAAAAAAAAAAAAAAGAATAAATCCTGCAAGGACCTTGGAAGAACTTAAATCTACATAACAGTGCTACATTTGTTCACTGTCTTCTTTGCTAAGAAGGTAATTGATCTTCAGTATTTTACCCTGCCCTTTGCCTGAGGCCCAGGAGTTAGTTAATCAGGGTCACTGGGTGCCTCCTTCTCCGAATAAGCTTCCCCCCACCACCCCTCCTAATTGTGTTTAGAGGTCAAAGAGATCCTTATCTTAAGGTGCTTGCCTTGAAGAAAGCCAAACCCCTGAGGTCCATCAGTGTGACTGGGAAAATAAAATGTATTTGTCAGTTTAAAAGAACCCAGAAGACTATGATTAATTTGTTTTGTGTGTGTGTGTGAACTAATACTAGCAGACAAGAAATGTATCACTTTGAAGAAAATGAAAAGCAAAAATTTAGAGACAACTATATAATTTTTTAAGGAAAGAAGCTAGAGGAAAAAAAGAATAACACAAAAACTTGGTCAAGTAAACTGGATCCATCATTGTTCTCCATGGAAAACCACTGGCCAGGCTGATGGATATATTCACATGAGGAAGAGAAATGGCACAGCAGGAAGAAGCATGGATTAGGATCTTCTTAAATGAGAATTGTATGGGAGCCCACCAGGATTGATCACTAACACAGAGCCAGAGGTAAGTCCTGTGATTTTTTTGAATATAGCCTAAAACCAAGCAAAAAAGCACAGAGAACAGTCAAGGGAATTGTAATCCATTCATTCATTCATTCATCATGCTGTTATTCGTCGATTGCCTCGAGCAGGCCCCAGTAGCTGTCTCTTTCATCCTAGCCCTGAGATTATATTCAAGGCTCTTTAGGAGAATGAGACCCATCATTGTTACTGGTATTTGGCATATTTGGTATGGGGAGTTTGCCAGACTCTGCCCTGTGGGCAGGCTACATTCAATAGCCTGCAAGTTTGTCCAAAGTAGGAATGAGATAATAAGATGTCATAAAAAGATGTCCTGATAAGTGGTGTCCTGATGGTGGCGGCTGGTCCTGGAGGTCTTCCGCTGCCAGAGCCCTGGTCGGGGCAGGGAGGAAAGCTCAACCCGCTCCCCTCCAAGGGACCCCGGCGAGGAACAGCCAGGCGCAGGGGCAGGAGACTGCACTGGTCTCGTCCGGGAGCTGGATTTTATAGTCTCTGAGTCTTGACCGCTGATGGGATTACATGGCGCCAGGGGGCCCGGTGGTGGGTTTGACCCCGGCCTACTGGAATTTGGAGGATCTGGGTGGAGGATGCTCAACTCCAATCTGAGTAGGCTTGGGGATCTCGGCCCCGGAACCTGCCAGGATTGATCACTAACACAGAGCCAGAGGTAAGTCCTGTGATTTTTTTGAATATAGCCTAAAACCAAGCAAAAAAGCACAGAGAACAGTCAAGGGAATTGTAATCAGATTAGATTTATAGAGGTGGTTGGGGAAGGATTCAAATGAATCAGCAATTTAGATGTTTTCTAAATAGAAACAACTCACTAATTAAAAGTGTGTTATTTTATGTTCTTTTTTTTTAATCTAGTAGGTATGAAAAAAGTTTGGAGGATCCTCCCAGGAGGGGAGATGCATGTCGAAAGTAGACTATGGACTGAACATGTTTGCCACTCGATGCCTCTTTTGCAGACCACAACACCCAAAAGGAGAGAGAGAACACAGGGGATTGACCTGCCACAGAGACAGGGGGGATGGGGGGACGGGGGTGGGAGGGATATTATCCATGGTGGTGGAAAATGGGCACTGGTGGAGGGATGGGTATCTGATCATTGTATAATTGAAACCAAAGCACAAAAAATTGTAAATTTACAACTGCAAAAAAAAAAAATAAAATAAAATAAAGGGAAAAAAAAGAATGTTTTTAATATAATCTGTAACAGGATTTTGCAACTTGACATAAAGATTAAGGAAAAATGAAAAAAAAAATAGAACATGCTAAGCAACAACAACAAAAAAATCTGGGCAAAAAAAGCAACTATTGTCCATATTCACTGGTAAAAATAGGAGATCATTCTTTGGTATGCAGTGTTCTAGTTTTTGTGTATGTACAATTCTGATTATGGAGTAGTCTTTTTTTGTACTACTTCTTGGGCACAAACTGACCTTGCAGCGAAACAATACAGTATAGCTGGAAGTACAGCTCCCAGAGATAAGCTTGCCAGGTCCTCTTATTTTTTTTCCCCCTTTCTCAAGAAAGACTCCAGAATAGGAAATACAGAGAAAATAAAATACAAAGAGGTAAAAACAGTGAGAAGAAATTATATCTATTGATCCTCAGAAAAGATATTTAACTTCTAGTAGAGACAAATGGAATAAAAATAATTATAAATTTACAATAAGACAAAAAGGTAGTCCTAAAAATAGAACAATATCAGCATTACATAGAGGGTTAAACTTAGAAACAAAGGCAAAAAAAGAAACCTATTTGAAAGATACATAAAAAAGTTTCTAAAAATAGATACTCAGATTTTAAAGGTAGTGATTTCCCAAGAAAGCACAAAAGAAAATCTTATGCTTTACATTTTCTTTAGAAGATTAAAACTAGTAAAGAAAATAATCTAATCTTGTAAATTAGGAATATTTATTGTTCATGAGGTCAAAAAGTGATAAAATATTTCAAATAGCCTAACAATTATACTGGTCATTTTTTTCATCATAGTCAAATTAATGGTATAAATTAATGAATTCACTGTCACTGTCCTCCTGTTGTTCATCGATTTGTTTGAGCGGGCCCAGTAACATTGTGATACTTGTTACTGTGTTTGGCATATCAAATATGCCATGGGTTGCTTGCCAGACTTTTTTGCTGTGCGGGATAGATACTCTCAGTAGCTTGCCGGGCTCCCCGAGAGGAACGGAGGAATCAATCTCAGGTTGGCCATGGGGTGACATGCAAGGCAAATACCCTACCAGCTGTGCTATCACTCCAGTCCAACAAAGAAAAGTATAAGAAGAAAATTCATTAAATATTTTGTGGAAAATATTTAACATGCAACTATAGTAACTCTATATCACTTACACAAGGTAAAAATAAGATGGATAGTTAATTATTCATTAAGTTAATTGTAGCACTGTAGCACTGTCATCCCGTTGTTCATTAATTTGCTCCAGCGGGCACTGGTTACATCTCACAACAAATTGTGAGACTTGTTGTTACTGGTTTTGGCATATCAAACATGCCACTGGGAGCTTGTCAGGTTCTGTTGTGTGTGCATGATACTCTCGGTAGCTTGGTGGGCTCTTCGAGAGAGACAGAGGAATTGAACCCTGGTCTGCCGCATGCAAGGCAAATGTCCTACCTGCTGTGCTATCGCTCCAGCCCTAAGTTAACATACTTTTTTAAAAGTAAATTTTGACAAATGTATGTGTACTCTTAAGGATTAAATGCAGTTGAAACTGAAAAAATACTGATTGAAATATTGGAGTACAACAATTATGCATATTCATAGAGCACAGATAGAATTGTCTTTTAATGTCACTCTACAAAAAGCATTCGCAAAATATAATAGAAGCAAAAAGACTCTATCTGTAGATGCTTAGTTTAATAAAAAAAATACAGATGACTTAAAATTGTAACAGTATAATATAAAAGCTCTATTCCTTCGACACCAACACTTAAGGGCCAATCAGCTCAGAGACATGGTAATGGATTAACAAAGAGTTTCAATGGCAACAAGCTGGCAGATTGTAAAACGAAGAATTCAAGAAATGAATATTACCATTTTGCATCAGGATCATAAAAAGCAGTTTTTACAGAGGAGAGAACAAGGTTGAAAGTACTAGAAGGAACATTTAAATTTCTCCCTCAGCTGAACATCATCTCAAACCATCCAACAAAGAAAGATGAACTTCTGGGAAAAGGCAAACTGAGAAAGAAATCTCGAAACCCAGCGACTTTTGGCAGAAATGTATCTGGAACGCATACAAGGTGGCCGCCACCTCAGAACTTATTGGAAAGCCACGTATGAGCCGGCAGTGAGGGGGCAACCACAGTCTCATGGGAACGAGGTCAGTACGGGCTCATCCATCATGCGCTAGCGAGGTCACGAGTTGCCCCCCATGAATGGCTCTCCAGCACAGCCATGGCTCCAGAGGCAAAAAGAACTTAGTCCAGAGCCCAGCAGCTTGCAGCAGAAAAGTGAACGGACCGTGCGTTAAACTATGGCGCCATGCCTCCTCAGGAGGGAAAGGGTGTTGCTCCCTTCCACCTTTCTCCCCCCGCAGCAGCAAGGTGGCCGCCGCCTCAGAGCTTATTGGAAAGCCAGGTATGAGCCAGTGGTGAGGGGGCAACTGCAATCTCATGGGAAGGGGGGTGGTACCGGCTCATCCCTCACGCCCTACCGAGGTCACGAGTTGCCCCCCAAGGAGCGGCTCTCTGGCATAGCCATAACACCAGACATACAGAAACCAATCTTGTAATTATCTGGCTCTTTGCAGAAATCCAAAATCGCGAGGCCGCTATTGCAGCCACGCAAGATTATAGGATTCTCATAACCAGCTATAGGAAACAAAGTATTTCACAATGCCTTTTCAGCAATTCTGATTGTTGGGGGGGGGGCGGGGAAATTCTAAATAATAATGGTGCATCTTTTGTCAAAATAATGAATGTAATAAATGTAGAGAAGAGTTCAGTGGAAATCATCTGCCTCACAGGCATTGGGAGGGGTGAGGGGGGGTATATTGGGGTTCTTGGTGGTGAAAAATGAGTACTGGTGAAGGGAGAGGTGTTTGATCATCATATGACCGAGACTTAAACATGAAAACTTAGTAACTTTTCCCACAGTGATTCAATAAATAAATATAAGAAGAAAAATAAATAAATAAAACTATGAAAAAAATTTAAAAAAGGAAGAAAAGAAAAGACAAAAGCCATGATTTAAATGACATTCAAACACCTGGGGAAAAGTTAGCCTCAGTACACTCAGAAGAATTTAAATTCAGATATTACCAAGATATTATCCAAAAGCACTTGAGTATAGTGAAATAGGGTACCCACAAAGGATTAAGAATTAAGGTGCAGTGAAATCATGTATTTTGTTACGCATCCATTTTTTAGAGTATAGCAAAAATGTTGTTATTAAATTGTCAGATTTTTTTCCATGTCACCTTTCAATTAATGAGTAAGATAGAAGAGAGCCTAGCTTGTCTCTTTTGTAAGGACAGATTCATTCACTATCACACCCTTATGCCCTGACTAGATCCCAGTGGCTCCGTTTTCTAATGTCACATTGGTGGTGGAGGATATCTGTTGATTGACATTTCTCAGCTCTTCTAGATATTTAAAAATGAAAATAATAACTAATAGATCAACAGATCAATATTCTTTACTCAGATCAGAGTCAACAATAGATGAAAAAGTTTACTGAAGAGAAGAGAAGAAAACACATCAAGCAAGGAGGAATTTAGTTTAGGAAAGATAAGTATGATTTACTTAGGAAAATTGGATCTTTTTTTTTAATCGAATTATCAAAATTTGCTATACAGAGTCTCCTACCCCTGTGCCTGACTGTCCTCACCACGGCCCGACAGCTGAAGACCTCTGGGTCCCAGCCCCAAACCATGCTGAGACCGCTATCCACATGCTTGGATGAGCCTCATGCATGAAGGAACCGGCAGAGGAACCCAGGTGGATAGGACCCGGGACTGAGATCTCCAAGCCTGCTCGGTATGGGACTGGGCCTTCCAGTAGCTAGACAGTTACACCCACCAACTGCCATGTAACCTCATTGACCACCAGGATACAGAGACTATAACCCCAGGCTCCCAGAAGCACGCGGCCGCATTTTCTGCCGCACGACTTCTTATTCTCTAACACTTGCTCTCAGAGAACCCAGCAGGATACAGAGAGTATCATACCAGCACATATGCCTGAATAGGAACACCTGTAAAGTTTATTTGTATTTTCAGGCTACCTAGAATATCCCACCCACACAGCAGAGCCTGGCAAGCTATTCGTGGTATATTCAATATGCCAAATCCAGTAAATACAATGGGTCTCATTCCCGTGACCCTGAATATGACATTATTGAGAAGGATGTAGATGGAGAGGCTGATAAAATCTCAAGGCCGAACTAGGCTCCAAAAATGAAGAAAGACAAAAATGACTGTCTGTACTTTCAGTGCATGTACGCTGGCATCTGATGCATCCATTGAGGACTGGATGGTACAAACGCAAAAGATCAAGTACGACATAATTTGTCTGACCAAGAAGAGAAGGCATCAATCACATCATGCCAATTTCAACAGTGGAGAAGAACTGTTCCTTGGAACATGCGACAAAAGAGGCGTCTGTGATGTCGGTGTCCTTGTCAACACAAACTTAGTAATGAGCATTGATTCATTTGAATGCCTAACAAACCGAAGCAGACGATTAAACTTGGATAGATGTGGATCACTGCTGGCAATTTCTATCATTGTTGTCTACACACCAACATACAATTATGATGAAGGAGAAATTAAGAATTTCTACATGGAGCTGTAGAAGTTTTATAAAGAAGAGCACATCTCCTACAAGATCATTGTCGGTGATTGTAATGCCAAGATAGGACCGAGAAGATCAGCCGAAGAACTCCACATAGGGACCCATGACCTAGAGTGGAATGAACAGGGTGAGAGACTGTCTGAGTTCATCATGTCGACCAAGACCATCCATGGTAACTCATAGTTCCAGAAGGCTGAATCTAAACATTGTACATGGGAGTCTCTGATCGATCGTATCACAACAAAATTGACCACATCATATTCAATCAGCAGTTTTGCCTGACTGATGTCACTGTTGTCCCAAAATTCCAAACAGGATTGGACCACCGTCTCCTTTGTGCAAAATTCTACTTCACACAGTGGGGAGAAAGGAATGCAAAGTTAAAAAAGAGAACTCCCAGAACGACCACCAACTGGGAGCTCTTTGGCTCTGTTGAGGCAACATGAGAAGATGCCATCATTGACAACATTGAAGAGTAATACGATCCACTGGTTCAGCACCTCCATGATTGTGCAAGTAACGCCAAGAAAGAGATAACCACAAAAAAAACCTGTCTTTGAAAACTCTTGAGCTTCTTCGCCGATGTGGCTTGACACATGCCTCAGGATACCGCAAGCAAATGTTCCAGCTCAAAAAGCAATGCAGAGAAGAGATCAAGGAAGACCTCAAAGAGAAGAGAAGCAGTGCTGGTAGATGCAGCAGAAGCCGGGAAAAGCATTCGTATTGCCCGCCTGTCCTTCACCAACTACAAGACGAAGATTACTGTCCTCTGACGACATGATGGATGTATTGCATCTTCCAGAAGGGCAATGGAGAAGATTTTTCATGATTTCTACTCAGATCTCTTTGATAGCCACATCCACCTGCCCACATACCAAATTCCGCAGGATGGATAAGTCATTCCCAATGTTCTCCCTTCAGAAATCTGACACACCATCTCGTCAGTAAAGAAACAAAGAACACCTAGCCCAGACAAGGTCAGACCTGAACACCTGAAGAACCTACCGTCAGTACTCATCAATACACAGGCTCGGCTCTTCACATGTTACCTGTTTGAATGCAAGTTTCCATCCCAATGGAAAACCAGCAGGACTGTACTACTATACAAGAAGGGAGACATACAAGACATTGGCAACTATCACCCAATCTGCTTATTGTCTGTCATCTAAAAGTTGTTCACTCGAGTCATCCTGAATAGGATTGGCAGAACACTAGATGAAGAAAAACCATAAGAGCAATCCAGGTTCAGAAAAATATTCAGCACCATCAACCATATCCACACGATAACCATGCTCATTGAGATTTCTTGGGAGTTCAAGATGCCACTCTTTCTAACGTTCATTGATTTAAAGAAGGCCTTTGATTTTGTTGAGACGGAAGTGGTCATCGAAGCCCTAGCCAATCAGGGCAGAAAAACTCAATATATCAGGATTATCTGTGAAATATATTATGGATTCACTACGAGGATCTCACCATTCTACAAAGAAGTGATCATCTATGTCAAGAGAGGGGTTCGGCAGGGTGATAGAATTTTACCAAAACTCTTCAGTGCCACCTTCGAAAACATCATGCGACGACTGGAATGAGAAGGAATGGAAGTGAAGATAGATGGTCGGCCACTACATCACCTCTGCTTTGCTGATGACATCGTTCAAATAACAGCAAATATCAGCCAAGAGGCACAAAGGCTAAACAAATTCGACTGTGAGTGTGGAAAGGTTGGATTACAGCTGAATCTCACAAAGACAATGTTCATGAGAAACAGTCTTATTCCTGATGTTCCATTCGCTCTCATTGGAATGACCATCTCCGAATGCAACAGTTCTGTGTACTTAGGTCGAGAAGTCAACATGACGAATGACTTGGCACCTGAGTTGCACAGGAGGAAGAAAGTGGCTTGGATTGCCTTCAAGAGCATTGATGAAATAACTAAGAGGATGAAGAACCTCCACCTCCGATCACATCTCTTCGATTCCACTGTTCTTCCTGCATTAACGTATGCCTCAGAGACCTGGGCCTATGAAAAACGGATGAGAATTCTATTCTGGTCTCTCAAAGAGGAATCAAAAGAGCTATGTTTGGAGTATCACACTTCACTCAAATGAGAGAATGAATCCGAAGTTCCGACTTTCATCAACACTCAAGAATCAGGGATGCTGTCTCCTTTGCCAAGGCATTGAAAATCAGATGGGCTGGACACATAATGAGATTTAGAGACAACCGCTGGACTAGAGCCATTACCGACTGGATTCCATGTGATGTCAAAAGATCACATGGCTACCCGCCTACGAGATGGTCAGACTTCTTCCTCAAGACCATGAACGATTGTTTTGTGGCTCTTCGTGTTCCTAGAATGAGCAGATGCCATTGGGCTATGCAAGCATGCAACAGAGATGAATGGAGATGTTACTGGCGCCTGCTTGAGCAAATCAATCAGTAATAGGATATCAAGTGATCAAGTGACCAATCAAATTATCAATATGTTCTCATATGTTTCCCAGAGATATATGGTTAATTGAGAATCCATTTATGTTGTTAAGCTTATCATCTCCTTTCTACTTAGGTGCAAAAGTAACGGTTTGTTAAGAATTTCCAGGTTGCAGACTACTGCTTAGTTTTGAGTTAGGCTCAGACAGAGAACTATAGATTTTGTTTGATGACTAAAGACGAGATAGGCAATTTTTAATATATTGAATATAAAAAGAAAATTTAATTTAAAATACCATTGCAATAGCATATATTAATTAAATCCATGTGCTTATTTGCTATTTGAGAAAAAATTATTTTTTCATCAATGTTTTTGTGCTTTTTATTTACAACATAGTTACCATAAAACAAAAATTTTAAAAAGCATCTCTGCTAAATCAGCAATTAAAGACTATTTTTAAATTATGTTTAAATAATGATTAGAATCTAGGTGTTGATCCTCTACTCTTATCTCATACATTTCAAAGTGATCCAATAATATACTAATTCAAATGTGCTATCTATGAAAATTTTTAATTGGTGGCTTGATGTTAGTTTCCATATAATGTTTTGTCATTTTGATATAGGCATGCAGACAGATAGGGAAGGCCCATTCCCAAGGCAATGGCAAAAGCTGACCTTGCAGAAAACAGGAAAAAAACAGAACTAAGGCCTCATCAGACCCTTACCAATTCACAGCAAAAGACCCAGAGAAGCTCCTACAGAAACAAAAGGCCAGGAAAGGAATTTCAAAGAAGACCATCACCACTCCCAACTCCCCTGGTAACCTTCTCAGCAATGGACTTTGACCTAGGTAGAAGCTACACTTGGGGGGGAGGTTGGAGAAACACTATAAAAATCACCTTGTACTAAGGGAGGGCATGCATATGCTGCCCAAGCCCATGTGCTGTTTGCGCAGATGTGGCCGAACACATATGTTGCCCTAGCACATGTGTGTTTCCTGCATCTCTGTTCTTGAGATGTGTACTTTCATGCTTTTATTTCTAGTGCTGGGATGTGTGTATGGGTTCCCTCTACCCTCGGAGAAGCCCGGATTCTCTCTTAAGTACTTTACTCACTTTCTCTTCCTCCTTTTCTTCAAAACCTTCAAATAAAATCTGTTTTACTTCACTGTTGGTCTACTCCTGAAATTATTTTCTGCAGGGCAAGACAAGAACCCAGTAAGCCTGGGTCCCAGGTGGCAGAGGTGGATGGGGAGAAAGTGACCATCTTTCTCCTCCCCGCTTTACATAAGACACCAGTGGGGCCCACTGACATCAATTTGTATTCTGTTTTCTTACCTCTGCACTGGTTTCTTATTTATCTTATCTCTGGGGGTGGGCGGTAGAGGAAGCATTTTACTTATTATAGGTTGATAGGTGGTGCAATCACACCATTTCCCTCTCCCTGTGCTTCCTCTGTTCCTTCAATGGAAGCCACGGATGGCTTTTGTTTAGCTTGGCTGGACAGATATTCCTCATCATATTGCCCTACCACACATTTCTAAAGAGACCACTTGGCATCTGCAATACAATTAAATCTGTCTGTCTCTGATGTTATCTTTCCTTTCTCTGCCCATTTTCAGTCTTAGATTCTGCTGAGTGCTTTATTAACTTCCTGCTGTAAATCTTCTGAAGGCAGGATGGAGATAATCTAAAATCCTCTTATATGACCATACAATGGGAAAGGAGGGAGTACAAAATTATCTATCTACAGTAGCTCTATAGATTTTTTCCACAGTAGTCTTCTAACATAATTTTCTATCTTTCTCAGAGGAAGCTTTGAGCTTTAAAAAAATTATAAGACTTCAAATCACTATAAATGCTATGTCATTTTAAAAGTACAACAGAATAAAATTCTATTCTAGCCCTTACTAAGCTTGGTTTTATTCATATTTTTTTAAATCACTCATTAACAAAACAATATATGTGCCAATCCATAGATTTAAAAAAACAGGTTAAAAATAAATGTTTCTAAGATAGTAGCAGTTATAAATTAGTTTAAAGATTTGGGGCATAGGTTACAGTGATTTTTTTTTTCTTTCCCATACAAAATGGGACTGATGGCACCCAATGAAAGGGAAGGATTATACGTATCCACTGTACATTAAAGTTTTTCTATTGTCACGATTGTTTTTTTTTTTAACTAGAGCTATATTTATTAACTATGCTGTATTTTCTCCATGATTTGTTGGTGGTGTCCTTTTTTTCTTTTTACCTTTTTGTTTTGGGACCATACTGGCTATGTTTAGGGCTTACTCCTGCCTCTGAGCTCAGGGATCACTCTTGGGGATGTTTAGATGCCAGGTATCAAATCTATATAAAATGAGTGCAAGAGAAGTTCTCACCCACTCTACTATCTTTGTGGCCTGACAGTCTATTTTTAGAAATGCAGGTTGCACATTAGTGAATGAAGGGTGGTTGATAAAGTCTATTGTTGACAACTCCTCTAGGGCAAGTGTATTCTGATATATCTGTAAATGTAAATAAAGTTTTCTGATTAAAGATAATGATTACATTCTAACACCATTATTTGAGTGCAGGGTAAAGAACAAGATCACTGTATCACTGTCATCTCATTGTTCATTGATTTCCTCAAGCAGGCACTAGTAACATCTCCATTTGTCCTGAGATTTTAGCAACTGCCACATTGGATGCTCCTTCAGGGTCAGGGGAATGAGACCCATTATTGTTACTGGGTTTTGGCATAACAAATATGCCACGGGGAGCTTGCCAGACTCTGCCATGTGGGCAGGATACACTCGGTAGCCTGTAGGGTTCTCCAAGAGTGAGAACTAGACAATAAGAGGTCACACAGGTGCAAATGCGGCTGCACAGTTTCAGGTTTTATAGTCCCTGAGTCTTGGCCATTGATGGGATAAACGGTTCCTGGGACAGTTGGTGGGTGTAACATCTAGCTACTTGAATATGGGAGATCTGGGTGGAGGAGGCCCAGTCCCGATCCAAGCAGGCTTGGAGATCTCAGCTTCAGGTCACACACACCTGGGTTCCTCTGCCAGTTCCTTCATGCATGAGGCTCGTCCGAATGTGTGGAGAGTGGTCTTTAGCATGGCTGTGGCTGGTTCCAGAGGTCTTCAGCTGCTGGGGCTCTGCTTGGGGTGGGGAGGGAAACTCAACCCGCCCCTCTCCAAGGGGCCCTGGTGAGGACAGCCAGGTGTGGGGGCAGGAGACTCTTTGCTGTTCTCTTCCAGGAACTGGGTGTTATAGTCCCTGGGTCTTGACTGTTGGTGCCAGGGGCAATTGGTGGGTGTAACGCCTAGCACTGGAAGATGGGGGATCTGGGTGGAGGAGGACCAGTCCTGATTCAAGCAGGCTTGGAGGGAAACAATAGTTATATTCCCAGCAGGTACTGTCAAGACTATAAAATTTAGCTGGAAGAAAATTGATTATAAAATATATAAGACGATTAATTTTCATCCATATCTCAATTCCTTTTGCTGCAGTTTCAATAAGGTATTTCATTCATTTTTTTGTCAACTCTATATGTGAACAATATGATAGAGGGCATTAAGGACATGTACTTCTTCTATGTGATAGTAATAATAGAAGTTAAGCATACCAGGACACTCTTGGGAATGATAGACTACTTTGTAATTTGAGTAAACCTTCTTAATGTAGTTTCTCTTTGAGGATGTCTAAAGCTTGGAGAACTGCTAAAATAGGGATAGAGGAGTCAGAGTCACAAGAGCCACACACACATTCTTGTGTGCAGAGCCAAAAAAATATTTGAAACAGTGATTACTGTAAGTTAAAGGAATACCAAAGAACAGATTCTCTCTAATTTTAGCAACTAATGGGATGGATAGAAAGAGTAAGAAAAACATATGTAAAAATAAAATTCAATGAGAAAGAAAGAAGACCATGAAGTAATTTAAAGGTTGAAACCAAGAAGAGAAATTTAAAATTAAAAGTGACCAGCTGCCTCAAAGCTATTACTATAATATGTTAATAATATATTAGATATGCTTTCCTTAATTTAACAACTCGCATTTTGTTTATATATTAGACACAACAATAAGTTACTGAAAGCTATCTTTTAAAATGACAACAGTTCAACAAGCAATACAAAATATGTAGAAATAAATGTGTACTATATCTTTGAATTTGTTCCAAAAATAAAAAAAATTAAGTTCTTGGAACCGACTGGTGTTGGGTTATATGCTACTTGAGCTTGATGGACGTGACAGTGTCTGTAATAAGATTTTATTTCAGCAGAAATCAGAAGAGTGGATGATGGGAAACATGAGGATGTCAGTGATGGTGCAAAGGTGAGTTATTTAATCGAAACAATATATTTTAAAGATACAGACCAGAGAGATGACATTTTTTAGGAATGTGGTTAACCTAAATTCTATGCTTGGCATGGCATATTCTCTCCCAAACACTATCAAACTGATTCTTGTATGCAGAGACAGAATTAAGCCCTGAGCCCAGTCAGGTGTGGCCCCCAAACAAAACAAGAAACAAGAAAATATCCTATGGCTACTCTCTGGTTACTTAATTATAGTTGATAGCTAAAAAAGAAATGTAAGTAGATGTTTTAAGAAGACATTGTTGTAGAATGTCAGTAGGAAAATATTAGGGTTTGGTGTTTCAAACTAAGTACTGTTGTGATTTTATACATTATAATTTGTTTTGGAAGACTAGGTTTTTCAGGATGTTTATTAGCATTTCTAACTTCTACTCAATGCCATGTTAATAGCTTCTTTATGGCTTTTATAACTCAAAATATCTCTAGATATCCATCATGTGCTTATGGAGCAAAAATACCTCAGGGTGAGTATCATTAATCATGTGCTTACAGGCATACACGATATATGTTGTTACCTACATTTCTGACTAGAATAGCTGCAGGTTATACAAAATAATTCAATTGACATTCTTTTGTGTTAGTTGTTTTAGATTTTAGTGGTTTATATTTTTGTTTTTAGGGGCCACATCTCTAGCAGTAATTTGGATCTCCACTTGGTTTATTCTTGGGATCTCTAGGAGCACGAGTTATTGGGGGTGCTACTCAGATCTTCTGGAGGTAGGTATTCGGTCTGCCTTTGAGCTATCTTCCCAGCTGGCATAGTGGCATTTCTGAGTTTTGCAATGCTAAAAGTACATAGAAAATAAGCATTTCATTTTTGATCTCATTAAATTTGGAAAGCAATTGGGTATAAAGTTCATAAAGTTTAGCAAGACAAAATTTATACTTAAAATAAAGAGATCCTGACTCAAACTTTTCAGGTTCAGAAGCTGCTGGAAACCATATAAAATATCTGTTGCAAAGTTTGGGACAATTAAAACCAAAACCAGTATACATATGAAAGAAGAGAATAGAATCTCAATGAAGACTTTGAGGACATAATGTGCTCAGGTCAAGAATTCCAGCATGTAAATTTTACTTCATGAAATTTTATCTGTAACTAAATTTCATCCTTCTTCCCTAATGCAATTTGAGTTGAAATTCTCTCAAATGTACTCAAAATGCTGTGCCTAAAATAATGCAAAAATGAGTAAATGATGCCAAGCACTGAAGATATATTTAGTATTGCGAGGACAAGGAGCAAAGCAAAACTTTTGTTGAGTCATTATGAAATTATGTTTCTGTGTGAACAATAATGGCCTATTCTACTTCTGACTCCAATTCAACACCCCAAAGAACTCTTAAAGTAGTGAAGCTAAATTTATTTGAAATCCCAAAAAAAACAACCACAAATATTAAGTGGTCTTCATTCAAGAATAAGGGATGAATAAATTTAATATATTGGACACATATTTCATATAATAAAGTTGTGTTTTAAATGCTGTTAAATTAAAATAGAATCCTTATGTTCCAAAATACTGGGAATTGTTGCATTAAGTTAAAGTAATGTTGTTCATCAGTTGTCATTTAAAAGTAATAATAATTGATTTTTTTCATATTACAGAAAGTATTGGGTAATACTTTTAAATTAAGTTTCTGAGTATTTTTCATTCAGAGGAAGTAAATATACTAGGATTTTGGGGAATCCTTAAGTTGAATCCAGCTGTTATGTTTATATAGCTCTCTTTCTATTCAGCCTGGTTTCTTTGAACTATTTCTGCTTGCATATAGCTGATAAAACTACTACGTTTTTCTGATTATTATTTTCATATATAGATTTTGTTTATTATATTTAATAAACAATAATTCATCATTATTAGGGTCGATAATTTTAGTGCCTATATACTTTATTAATGATAGAATTTCCTTGTCACTCATTAATTTTCATTCTTGTGTTGAATTTGCAGCATAATGAGACATATTGCTTATTCCTGTTTTACCACTTACAAGTTAAGTATCATAGTATCACATCTATAAAATAAAGATAATAATGCTCCCTACTTCTAGGAGTCCATAAGGATTAAAGAAGGCCTCACTTGCAAAGTGCTAAATTGAGACTAACTAGAGAATACACTGACTTTTAAAAGCACTTTAGGCTATAGAAGATATTTAAGAAATTTTGGTAATTTATGAGACTAGCTTTATACTTAAAATACAGTATATCTTACATAGTTTATAATAACAAGTTAACATATGTTACTTTTGTTCCACCACTATTCAGTCTTTTTGTCTAGTACTGTTTAGAGAAATCTTAGATATATTTGTTGCTTATTATGAGTCACTTTTGATCTGTATTTTTTTCACCTCTAATGTTTACCTAGAGTGTGTTATGGTGCAATGGTCATGATGATATTTATTGATAACGCGTACTTAGTGTGAATAAACTAGATATTTTATGTTGACATTTTAAAATTTGAATATCATTGTAGATCAGCATGCAATTTCAGGAAATTGTAGGTAGTTTACACAGTTGTAATCTTATTCTTTTTCCCACAACAGTAATATCTTGCAAATTTAGAGTAACGGTAGGGGTGTGTGTGTGTGTGTGTGTGTGTGTGTGTGTGTGTGCGTGTGCGCGAGCATGTGCATGCACACATACACACTTATTTAGTTCTATATTATTTCATCATATCTACAGATTAGGTTAGGAAGATCTACCAGCTCCTATAATAATTTGTATGTACGGCTCCTTCCATGTACCAATCTTTCTTTAATTTGTCCATTTTTCCTGTTATTTTGCTTACCAGTTTAGAAAATGATTTTAGCTAAATAAATTGATAATTTATATTACAAATGGGAGTGGTCAGACGTTGGACCACACCCAACAGTTTCATGGACATTCCTGGCCCTGAGCTCAGGAATCACCCTGACTACCTCAGGGGACCCTATGGTATGGCAGGTATAAATCTGGATCAGTCTTAACCACGGCAAATACCTTATGTCCTTTACTCTCTCTCCAACCCTGATACAAGAAAAGTAATTCTGAATGAATTAAGTGAGAATTTTATGGTATAGTCGAATAACCTTAAAAGTTTGTATTTAAAAAAATGGAGAGAGGATCAGAGAGATAGATAGTTCAGGGGCTAAGCACATAATTAGTATTTGTAAGGTCAATATTTCATTTTCATCAAAGCATGATCCCCAGAGCACTAGTGGTAGCAATCCTTGGCTGAGCAATCAACCAAAAGTAGACTCTGCTCCAGGTATAACCAAAATCCAAACCAGCGCAAACCAAAATAAAACAAAAAAACAAACAAGAAATAAGACTGAAAATAAATTATTCATAGGTTCAATGTCGTTAAATAAATATGAATTTATTAGAAATTAGATGCTTCACTATTACATATAGGGCACACAAACTTTAAAAATTTAATATTAAACAATGTTATACATGTAAAGGACTAAACTCCTATGCATTGTATTTCATGAATTTGTTATTTTACAATGTTGTTGCCTTCCAATTTTGATATCTTCTTAACAAGTTTCTATTATATAAATCAATCATTAGTGATGCTGCTATCTAAAAGCCAATAACATCTCCCAAAGTGCTTACCATGGAAAGTGAAAAAAAGAAATTGCATGCATGGGCACAAGATGCAAAATGAATGATGAAGACAATATAGAGACAAGGAGTCCAGAGGTTGCAAGGAACAATAACATTAAATGACAATCCACAAAAGGTGTTGAGAATTCATTATACTGGCCATGATCGATTGCATGGTAAATTACAAGTAAAACGACAAGTATAGACAATTAATAGGGGGTATGGAGGAGAGTAAAAAGATGGCTTGTCAGAAGGTGGGTTGACTGAATATCTATATTAGGGAATCCGAGTAGATAATATCCAACTGATAAAGTCTCACACCATATTCCAGCAGGCCTTGAAAACAAGTGTGAGATGCTGATATGGAATTACAAACCCAAATCAATTCATCAAGCTGGCTGAGGTAGCAGGCATGCTCTTCTTTCATTCTTTTACTTCTGTGAGACTCTGTGCTGTTAACACTTACTGGACACAAAGGAGCATGTTTTTATTCTACAAAATATTTTAAGCAATCTTAACATGTGGGTCTTTTTTCATTTTCACAGTTATATTTTAACCAGTATCCTAAACAATTCCTGAACACAAAGGATGTGGGTGTAACTGATAAAAGTGCTAGCGCAGATACTGCTAAATTGCTGTGTAATCAGAGGCTGATTGGGTCTGATTATGAAAGCTCTCTCTAATGAATACAAATGCTTGCTAGACTGTTAAAATTACTTCTTATATTATTATGTATTCACTATAAAATGTTCCTTTGTGAGGGGCTGAAGAACATCTATTCTCTTTTCAATTTTACATGCATCAGGTTTTAGTTTTAAAATGTTACAAATGCATTATCTTAATGGAGTTTTAAGGTTGTCTTTAAAAATAATTAACTAGCCACAATCTGGGACATCCAAATACAAATAACTGGTTATAATTATGTAGTAGCAAGTGTCCGCTAAGTAAATACCTGATGGTAATAGTTGGAGAGGGGCAGGTTGAGTTTCCCTCTCCACCCTGAGTAGAGCCCAGGCAGCTGAAGACCTCCGGGACCCAGCCACAGCCATGTTGAGACCACTCTCCACACACTAGGATGGGCCTTATGCATGAAGGAACTGGCAGAGTAACCCAGGTGTGCGGGACCCTGGGCCGAGATCTCCAAGCCTGCTCAGTTCGGGACTGGGTCTCCTTCACCTGGATTCCCCATCTTCCAGTTGTTAGACAGTTATACCCAACAACTGCCGTGTATTCCCATCAAGAGCCAAGATCCAGAGACTATAAAACTAAGCTCCTGGCAGTGCACGGCTGCATTTTGCAGCTGCACGACCTCTTATTATCTAGTTCTCACTCTCAGAAAACCCAGCAGGCTACCGAGTCTCCTGCCCACATATATGCCTGACTGGGAACACCTATAAAGGTGATTAGAGGCTGCTCCCAAAGCCTCCATTTCTCTCGGAGAGCCCAGCAAGCTACTGAGAGTATCCTGCCCACATGGCAGAGCCTGGCAAGCTACCTGTGGTGTACTCAATATGTCATGGTTGTCCTCATTCCCCTCACCCTGAAAGATCTCCCAATATGCCATCAGGCTACACTAGCACATGACAAGGATGAATGGAGACATTACTTGTGCCCACTCAAGCAAACCGATGAACAACAGGGTGATAGTGATAGTGATAGTGATAGCAAGTGTCCTCTACCTAAATACCTGATGCAACTTATTTATGATCATGTAGGTCAAATAATGGCCCACCAGTTACTATTAATTATTATTGTCCTACTCATGTCGAACAATTTATCATCACCTGACGACCATTACCTTATTCCCTTTTTTTGGTTTTGTTTTGGTTTGGTTTTTGGGTCACAACCAGCAATGCACAGGGGTTGCTTCTGGCTCTTCACTAAGGAATTACTCCTGGCAGTGCTCAGGGGACCATATGGGATGCTAGGAATCGAACCCTGGTTGGCCACATGCAAGGCAAACACCCTACCTGCTGTACTATGGCTCCAGCCCCCAACCCTATTAACTTTAAGATTTCCATTTCCACTGTTTTTTTTTTTGAGAAACTATTTTTGCAAATTTTATTGCTCTTTTTTTAGTAAATCTTTGTGGAGTGCTTTCATCCATTTTTCTGAAGATGCAGATATTTCTAAGATTTAAATTCTGCCCAGAATATATAGATTTGCAATATTTACCTAATGTTTATCTATTACACTTCTCTGGACAACATCTTCAAACTAAGTCTTCTTTTTCTTCAATGGACATACTATACATATTGCTCATAAATTAGGAAGAATAATATATTTAAAACAAAATTACTGACAAAGGAACAAAGCTTTTCACAATTCTCCTCTATCTTCCTCTCATGCTCAGACTCTATAAATATATTTTTATCCAAAAACATTGCTTCTATTCTTTTCTCATCAGCTTTAAATCTATTTACCTACTCCGTCCTCTGCAAAAATATCTTTATCAAAAGTCACCAGTGACCTGAAAATAATCACAGCCCATCTGTTCTAATTCTTTTCTTCTTGAGCTTTCAAATGAAGTTCACAGCCTTAATTAGTGTTCCTGGAAAGTTCTTCTACCTTGGTTTTTATGGCTACTCAATTCTCTTATTCTGTATTATTTTTCTTTCCTTTTCTGGAGATTCATTGACTATTTAAACAAATTGAATTGTGGATAAAAAAAGTTGAAAATAACTTGCTATGCGATTTGATTGAATTTTTCTCATCTGTATCAGTCACCTTTATCTATATAGCAGTCGTGTGTGTGTGTGTGTGTATACACACATATGTGTACATTTTCATAGATGTTTGTGTGTTTAACACACATTATATATACACCTACATGCATATGTATACACACACACACATATATATATATATAAAACAATTCAGAGTTCTATGTGATACCTTGCAGCAGTGCTTAGGGCTTTCTCCTGACTTTGTGCTTAGGGATCACTCCTGGTTGGATTCAAGGAAACATATGGCACCCTGGGATTGAACCTGGGTTGGCTGCATACAAGCCAAGAACCCTACATGCTATCTTATTTCCCCATCATCAGTTCAATACTGTACAAATCTGAAATGATCTAAGTAGAGTAGAAAATTATGGAAGCAATAGATTTTTATTTTAAAAAGAACTTACATACTAGTTTTATACAATTTATTTATCAAAATAGATGACTCTCTGGGTGGTCTCACTGACCATGAAAAGCAATGAATAAAATGTTGAACTACTTAGAGGATGTGAAAATGGTATATAATTTTTGTAATTGTTTCTTTTTCTTATATAAATCGCAATCCAGCTTTTTTGCACATCTCTGGGACAGCATACATAGACTCATAACATCATAATTCAACTAAATATCTTACCATCTTATTCAACTTCCTGTCTCAAATTTGTCCTTTTTTCAGTTAGGGTCTATCAATATTTTTTTGTTCAGCAAACAGTAAAATAATTGATTATCTATTTCAAGTATAATTACAAATGATGAATAACTTAATTGACCTTTAAATGTTTTCAGTCAAAATCATCCCCATGCAAATTTTAATGTAGAGAAAATTTATTGTCTCAATAAATATTATTAGGACTTTATGAGTCATTCAAAGCTTTATCTTATGTATAACATTTTGAATGCTATCAAAATATAGATTTAAAACTCATTTTATGTAAAATATGTACATGAATAAATATAAATGTAGCACACATATCTAGAATATATGTAATTGTATATATATATATATGGAGGGAGAGAGAGAGAGGGAAATTTTTGAAATCAAGTTTCTTAGGATCACACTGCATGGTATTAAATTCGTTTTTTTTTATTGGTCATAAGCATGCTTTATGATATGGAGTAAGTACAGTTAGCAATGAAGGATAACAGTTATAATATATTGAGAGAAAGGATTAGGGAAAGAAGCACAGGGACAAAATTTAGTAAGAAATATATTTTATCAAAGGAAAGGAATTTGAAGAGATTCTGTAAAGCATTAAGGTAGTCTAACTTTTGGATCAACTAGTCAGGAAACTGCTTTGGAAGTAACAAGTAGTGCACCATGATAAAATATTTACAACATTTTACTGTTCCTTTATTTCACAATACCCAATATCCCATAGAGAACACTAATAATTTGTTACATTCTATTAGGTTTTATTTATATATTTAATTCACTTTTCTTTTACTATCACAAATATAATGTGATAATCTTTATTATTTTCAGTTTCTAGGTGAAGAATTTAAATTTCAGAGCTATTAAGTAGCAGGGATTCAAATCTTAATCTCTTTTCAAAAAGAGATTAGCTGTCATTGAAATTTTTATAAATATTTTTATAAATATTTTAAATGTTTTATTTATAAATAATTTTTAATAAATATTAAAAAGCCATATGAGTAACGAATACACATAAATTTACTTGTATCTACTAGTTTCTTATGTCAATTCCTAACTCAAGTCTTCATAAATTATAGTATATTTCCCCAACTTCTCCACTTCAATTTTTGATTTGGATAATATTGGACCAATTCATTTTATAGTTGTAGAAACCAAGTTCAGAAGAGAAGCTATTGAATGAAATTGTATAATCAGATATTGTCAAGAGCCAGAGCCCAAAATAGTAGCAGCTCTTACATGCCACAGCTTTAGTACTTTTTCCACTTTATTCTCCTTTATTTTATCTCAGTTAGATATAGCATCCATTAATATTTCCTAAAATTGCTTTGATCATGTCACTCTGTAACTAAATCTCTATACAGAGTCCTATTTTCTTGTCATAGTGGAACAAACGCTTTAATGGAAACCATCAGTCCTTTAGATCCTGCTCTGTGTTGTGTATTCAAAAACTCACCATTTCAACAACTCACTATTGTCATGGAGATAACAATTGAATACATAAGATGTAGAGAACTTTGCTATCTTAAAATCATCTTCAAATGAGTATGTGTCTTTAGCTTTTGATCTTTCCAACTTTTACAATGATGCAAATGATGTTCTCTCTTTTACTTTTGTTATTATCCTCACACTGACCGCTTTGTTCTTTTAGCTTCCTTTTCCTCCTGAAACTTATGTATCAAGCCACAAGCCACACCTGACTTTTTAAATATTAAAGCATTAAAAATAAAAGTTTGAATAATATTTATCTAAAGACAAGCATGGAAGAAAAGGTGGGGGACAGAGGGGACGAGGCAGAGACACAGATAGAACCAGAAAGTGTACTAGTAGTGAAATTTCTGTTTTTCGTTTAATTTTCTCAGAGGAAATACTTAATAGCTGCCTTCATTTCCTCACCTCCCACTAACTTGCCAGTCCTAATGTAGACTCTGACTTTATAATTATAGTAAAATTATGTGTGATACAATAACAATTATCTCAAAATGTTATTTGTTCTCATTTTTTACTATATTAACATAAAGATACATTTAAGCATTTCCTCCTGAAACATGATTTCCTTGGCTTTCAGACCACAGCACTCGGTTTTACTTATAGCTTCTTTGAATTTCTATCCCATTCATCATTTTCAGCTTCTTTTGCATTAAATCATGTATGTCAGAATGTCAGAATTTCTTGCAACTTTGTACTTTTATTCTATTTAGTGCTGTAGAAGTAACACAAACTAGTTTTAAATTTATATTTTCATGATTTAATTATAATTTATTTATTTTCTCAGGTACATGTTCTCAGGGTTGGAGCTTTAGCAAAGTGGGGAGGGTGTTTGCCTTGCACGCGGCTGACCCGGGTTTGATTCCTCTCTCCCTCTTAGAGAGCCCGGCAAGCTACCAAGAGTATCCCGTCTGCACAGCAGAACCTGGAAAACTCCCTGTGGCATATTGGATATGCCAAAAAGCAATAACAACAAGTCTCATAATGGAAACGTTACTGGTGCCTGTTCGAGCAAATCAATGAACAATGGGACAACAGTATTACAGTGCTACATGTTCTCAGAAAACAGTGGTGGTTTACAATTCGTTCCTCAAAATATGAAACTGAGTTCTTGTTCACTTGGCTTTCCCCCACACTCACATACCCCCACACTCACATATATCATCATTTGCTAACTACTAAAATATAAAATGTTCCATATGCATCATCTGTCTTTCTTGATCAGCTACACCAGAAAAAAACAAGCTCCTAATATTATACAATTTTAAAATAAATTCTTATATGCCATATCATTCAAATCTGTAGACTCTCTTCATCTTGAAATAGTTGGCCTCCATAGGTAGCTTATGTGAGGTAGAGAGAGAAGGTGACTTTCTCCTGATCTGTTTCTGCCATCCCAAGACCGTCTGGGAAAGTGAGGACTGATAATTTCTGCGATGAGCCCCTGAATGGCAAAGACCAGAGCCCGACCAGCTTCACAAGGTGTGTCAAGCAACACCTGACATCCACTTGATCTTCTCGGCATGGGAGTTGATCCCTGCCACCCAATTTCTCAGGGAGCCACAGACTCAGTTTGGAGCAAGGATTTGCTCTTTGCAGGAAAGGAAAGTCTGTCTTAGGCATTACCCAGGGTTACAGGGTTCTTGTCTTGTCCAGCAGAAATGAATTTCAGGAGTAGAAGAGCAGTAAAGTAAAACAGATTTTATTTGGAGGTTTTTAGGGAGGGGAGGGGGGAGGGAAATGAGAGAAATGAGTAGCACACTCAAGAGAGAATGTGGGCTTCTACAAATGCTGAGGCAGCCCCAACACCACCCGCCATGCCCCCCAGTCCCACCACCATTCCATATGAAAGCATGAAAGTGCAGCACATCTCAAGATGGGAGGTGTGGGCGACACATGTGTTCTGGCGGCAGTGCCATTTGTGCTCAGCCATGTGGACACAGCAGCACATGGGCTCAGGCAGCATTTGTACCCTTCCTCCTTTCAAGGTGGCTTTTATAGGATTTATCCAATATTCCCCCATTGGGGCTTTCTAACTAGATAAGAGTCCATTGCTAGGGGTGCTGCCAAGGGGGTAGAGTTGGGAGTGATCTTTTTTGAAACTCCTTTTTTATGACTTTAGCTCCTGCTGGATGATCTTCTCTGTGAGGGTGAGTCCAGCCTTCTCTGTTCTGGGATAACTCAGGGTTAATCAGATTAAAGGCAGGGGGTGAGGGTTCTCAAAGTTTTTCCTTCCGGCACTTTCTGGAGGGAGGGGTCCAGTCTTCTCCCCGTCTGCAACTGGAGAAGGTCTTATTAGGTCTTGCATTCAGTATCCACAGGGTCAGTCAGACTTCCCAGAAATTTTATAGTAAACCCAGGTGATTATACTTTTCAGATATTATATTGCCATGATGGGGGGGGGGTAGGCTTCGTACCTTCTCTAATCTACCTGCCTACATCAATCTTGGAACAGTTTTCCCCTATCCTTTCTGAATTGCTTTCCTTTAAAATTAAGACATCATAATATTTGTCACCTAATATTTTAAGCATTATCTTCTCTGCTTTATAACTATATCATCTACATAATCCCTACTGAATTTTCACCTTCCTTCTAAATATTCCCAAAGAATGGTGGATCTTATCTAATGAAAAATTTCATGTATACAGGGAGTATTTTAAAAAATAAAATGAGTTTGTAATATTTGGTTTCGATTTCTTTCTACCATCCTTACTTTGGTGGACATGTTACTAAAAATTTTTAATCATTATTTTGCTTTCTAAGATACTATATAAATTTATGTAATATTTATTATTTAGTGTCCTCCCATTTCTTCAGCTTTTCTTATTTACTAGTATTTATGTGTATTAGGAGCATGCTGGATTTACTAAAATTTTTTTACAGTAAGCAAACTGGTCTGCAAGGAGTTCTCTAAACATACTTATCCCCACTCCCCCTCACTGCTCCTTAATTTTATATTTTTTACTCTTCTACCAAATACAAAGTGCTCTTTTAAATTTTGATGCTCAAATGTTTGGGTGACAAAAGTGAAATAAAGCTGTCATCCCCAAATGTTCATTTTGCTTTATTTTAAATTTTATTTTAGGCGCTGAAGCTTACCTTATTGATAATAACAGGGATTCATACAAAAATCATTCCAACAGCGCACAGTGTCAGCTTTCCTTTACCATGTCACAGTGCCCCTTCATCTTCATATACTCCTATTGCACTGTAATTTCCACTACAGTGACCTGCTTCATATTAAAGATTAGTTCTCAGCTTCTGTTGTCTTTTTTTTTATTTACAATTTTTGTTTCATATACCATTCATGAGGAAGCTCATTCTGTATGTCTCCCTCTCCTGACTACTTCACTCAGCATGTTAGTCACCAGATCAATCCAAGTAGGTGCATCAATTAACAGATTTAGTTTTCGGTGATGAGTAGTATTTCATTGTGTATATGAACTACCATTTTTTTTATCCAGTCACTTTCTTGGACACTGGGTTGTTTGCAGGTTTGGGCTATTATGAGCAGTATTGCAATGAACATAGAAATGCAGCTATCTTTTCTGAAGAAAGCTTTTGGACTCGAGGTAAATGACAATTTTTATGATATGGTAGATCAATTCATAGTTTGTTGAGAACAGAGATGTGGGGGAAAGAAACCTTAATTCACAGCTTGGGGATGTCAACTGGCCTGGCATATTTTCCCAAAGGATAGTTTTAAATTCACGGTCAAATGTTTCTTGATTTTTTATGTAGATTCTGAGTACTAGTACACACACTGGGCTGGAGTAATAGCACAGCAGGTAGGGTGTTTACCTTACACATGGCCAACCCTGGTTTGATTCCTCCATCCCTCTCGGAGAGCCCGGCAAGCTACTGAGAGTATTCTGCCCGCACAGCAGAGTGCGGCAAGCTCACAGCAAGCTCCCTGTGGTATATTCTATATGCCAAAGACAGTAACAACAAGTCTCCCAATGGAGACGTTACTGGTGCCCACTCAAACAAATCAATGAACAATGGGAGGACAGTGCTATAGTGACAGTACACACTCCATTTTAATACCAATCCTTGTAGACATGATTATTTTAAATGGACTCCTTCTTATTTGGAAAAATAAACAGTAGTTTTCTATTGTACTTTGAAAAACATTTTGGTTCATTCTTTCTATTCTAGCTGTAGAAATGTATTATATTTTAGAGAGTGAAAAGGGAAAAAAATCTTTAAATGCTGAAAAAAATAGGAATTTATGAAGTTATAGACCTGAAAACTATAGTATTACAAAATGAAACAAAAAAACAAAATTTAATCTACTGCAATATATAATTTGTTCTATGAAATCTGATTTTATATTTCTAGTCTTCTCTAAGTTTAGCAATAAACAGGAAGTCTAAAATTCACAAAAAACTAAAATCTTAATATTCAATAAAGGTTTCAGCTTTAAATAAAAGCTATTGTAATATATAAGTTGAAAATTAAAAACTCCAAATCTTCTTGCACATTACCATCATCCTCAATGGAATTTGCATTCAGCTGCTCCTTAATGAAGTTGCTTCTGTGGCGGTGATGGTGGTGGTGTGTGGGTAAGAGTGGAGCTTGAGATTCATATTCTGTCACATATTTTTCTAAATTATCTAATACTGAAATATTTTTTGAAATAAAAATAACTCATGATCAAAATAATACGTTGTTATATAAATTATATCTAACTGTCGCTGTCACTGTCCCTCCCATTGTTCATTGATTTGTCGAGTGGGCCCAGTAACATCTCCATTTTTTTTTTATGAGACTTGTTGTTGCTCTGTTTGGCATATCGAATACGTCACAGGTAGTTTGCCAGGCTTTGTCGTGTGGGCAAGATACTCTCGGTAGCTTGCCAGGCTCTCCAAGAGGGGCGGAGGAATTGAACCTGGCACAGCCAGGCTGGCCGTGCACAATGCAAACACCCTACCACTGTGCTATTGCTCCAGCCCATTATATCTAACACAGATTCTAATTCAAATTGAAGATGCAGATTTCAAAATATATTTTTGTTTGTTATTTTTGCCCATACCCAGCATTGTTTGGGGCTTACTTCTGGCTCTGAGTTTAAGAATAACTCCTGACAGTGCTGAGGGGACAATGTAGGGTACCAACATGCAAGGTAAGTGCCCTCCCCACTATGCTACCGCTCTGCCCCCCAAATATCCTCTATTTCTTATAAGGCATTTTTTGTATCAGAAGTATCAGAGACCACAGATTTGTAGACAAGTTTGTATAATTGAGCCTTGTGTGTTTATTTGTTTGTTTTGAGGTCATATTGTGTTATGTTTGGGCTATCTCCTGGCTGTGCTCAGGGAACAGGAAACCGTATATTCTGTCTGGGTTTGAACCAGGGTTGGACAGGTACAAGACAAGCAATTTTCTGGATGCACTAACTCTCTGGCCTGTTTAATTTATTCTGTAAGACAATTTTTGCCTATGTATATTTAAAATAACTAAATATGCTTCTTCATTTTAAAATACATTTGAAATGCTAAATAATAACCTTGATCATAACCTTTCTTATTATTTACCAATTCCTTATTCTAAACCATTAATTATTAAATAACTCAGACACATTCATAAAGATTTAATGTGCCATGTGAAGGTCACACCTCTTCTCATTTAACAGAACCTTTATTGCCACAACTCTTCAGAACCTGTGTTGCTACCATAATTTAGACTGTTAATAGTAATTAAAAACAGATTCCTGAGGGAGCAAGTCTTAACTTGATAATGTTAAAGTTTTTGGTAAAGTTTTCATGAAATAAAGAGCAATACTTCATTTGAGATGGGCATAGAACAAGAAATATGGTCAAAGCTTAGTGGTCATGCATTCTAGGGTATACAATAGAATCTCTTAAGAGTGATGCTCAGAGGGAACAAATATAATAAATTCTCTAACTAGCATTAATTTGTCCTGGGTAATCACTCATTATGAAATGATTTTACAAGTGATAAATCAAGGTGCTAGAGGTACAGTATTGCAATCAATGTGCTCGCCTTGCATGCAGTTGACCCGGGTTTGATTCACAACACTCCATATGGTCTCCGTTGCTCTTCCAGGAGTGACCTTTGAGCACAACCAAGAGAAGGTGAGCACATTTGAGTGTGGTTTAAAAAAGAAAAAGAAAATCCCAACCCAAACTAATCACATAATATATCAAGGACCGTGTATTGCAACTATAAACTTTGTATTAGTCTATACTTAATACTTCCTCCTAGAGTTTTCAGTTATATTGTTTATTTCCCAAATAGCTAACAAGATATCTCTGAATCAAATGTGTATTCTGTAGGGAGAATCTGTATTTACATTATTATTAATGTTTTTAAATTAATTTGGGTGGAGAAATTCCTGTATTTTTAATATACGATTGTAGTCTTATTACAGTATTCCACAATTTTAAGTATTTCTCTTTGAAACTTTTTATAAAAGTCTCAAAAAGCATTTACATAATGCCTTTGTTAAAGTACACATTTGTTTCATATCCCTGTTTTTTTGTCTACAAATATATAGAAAACACAGAACACTTATATTCTGCCACACAGAGTATTCGAGATAGAGCAAGTTTGCTTTTGGCACTTGTCATGATATATTGATTGTCTGAGTGTTTCTTTGTTAGGACCTTAACTAACATCACTGGCCTTTGGCCAATGTCAGGAACTTACATTTATGAAATTGAGGTTAGCACTTAATCATTTTATTATATAACCTTTATTCTTAGACACAGTTTACCAGCTACTCTTTCTTGATGAATGCTTTGCATTTATTTGTTTTGCATGTATTTAATAAGTTCATTACCTCTATTGGGGGCTGCATATCATATGTAACATATAATTATAGATCCTTTATTTATAGAACTTAACATATAATAGAAAACTTAAACTTTTAAAACTTTAAAGTTTAGATTGCCTGAGGTCCTCCATAATTCTCAGAGCAGTGTATCTTCCTAAAATACAATTCTCATTCCCTTTAATAGATGTCAATAATCTATTTTGCTGGTAAAATTAAGGATATGTAATTGTTGATGTTAACAGAATCTCATGAGTTTGACAACAAATAAATTTACATAAGATCAACAATGAGGGTTACCCAGTTATGACTAAGATATGGGGGGACCTCATTTTCCTTGAATTAAATGATTCTACTTTGATTGTTCCCTGAGGCTTGCACCAAGCTCCGTTAGCAAATGAGCTCAAGAGTTTTCAAAGACAGGTGTCTTTTTGTGGTGATCTCTCTATCTTTCTCAGCATTCTATTTACAGTCAAGGAGGTGCTGAATCAATCAATCGTGTTCTTTGTCAATGTTGTAAATGATGGCATCTTCAGATGTTGCTGCAATAGTGCCAAAGAGCTCCCAGTTGGTGGTCATTCTAGGAGTTCTCTTCTTAAACTTTGCAGCCCTTTCTCTCTGCTCTGTGAAATAGAATATTGCACGAAAGAAACAGTGATCTGATCCCATTTGGGATTGTGGGACAATAGCGACATCGGTCAGGCAAAACTGCTGATTGAATATGATATAGTCACTTTCGTTGTGGAATCTTTCACCGGAAGATTCCCGTGTTCAACGTTTAGATTTGGCCTTCTGGAATTGTGAGTTGCCATGGATGGTCTTGGTCAACATGATGAACTCAGACAGTCTCTCACCTTGTTCGTTCCATTCTAGACCATGGGTCCTGATGTGGAGTTCGTCGGCAGATCTTCTCGGTCCTACCTTGGCATTAAATCACCGACAAAGATCTTGTAGAAGGTGTGGTCTTCTTTATAGGACTTCTGCAGCTCCATGTAAAATATCTCAATTTCTCCTTCATCATTGGATGTTGTTGCATAGACAACGAATATAGAAATTGCCGGCAGTGAGCCACATCTATTCAAGTGTAATCATCTGATTTGGGTTGTTAGGCATTCGAATGAATCAATACTCATAGCCAAGTTCATGTTGACAAAGACACCGACACCACTGACATCTCTTTTGTCACATGTTCCGAGGAAAAGTTCTTCTCCAGTGTTGAAAACAGTGTGATGTGATTGATGCCTTCTTGTCTCGATCATGCCAATGATGTTGTACTTAATCTTTCGCAATTGTACCATCAGGTTCTTGATGGATGCATCTGATGCCGGTGTATGTGCATTGAAAGTACAGTCATTTGTGTCTTTCTTCGTTTTGGTAGCTTAGTTCGGCCTTGAGATTTTATCAGTCTCTCCTTCATCCTTCTTAACACTGCCATATTATTGGGTCTTTCAGGGACAGGGCAATGAGACCCATTGTATTTACTGGTTTGACATATCAAATATGACATGCATAGCTTGCCAGGCTCTGCTGTGCAGGCGGGATATTCTTGATAGCTTGCCAGGAACTCCGAGAGGGATAGAGAGATAGAGGCTTTTAGGGCATCCTCTAATTGCCCTTCCAGGTGTTCTCATGACTCAAACCATATTTGAGCCCCATACAATACACTGCACATAATCTTGGAAGATGAGTAGGATGGCCGCATGGTGTGCAAAGCATTCTGGAGTGTGGTGGCAGCTGGGTAGTGAAGGTAGTGGAGTTAGTGGAGGTCTGCCAATGAGCAAACATCTGAGCTCGGAAAGCAGTGTAGAAAAGTGATAAAGGAAGACCTCAAAGAGAGAAGAGCAGCAGTACTGACCGATGCGGCAGAAGCCGGGAAAAGCATTTGCAATGCCTACCTGTCCTTTGCCAACTACAAGACCAAGATGACTGTCCTCGATGTCCTGATGGATCTATTACATCTTCCAGAAGGGCAATGGAGAAGATTATCCATGACTTCTACTCGGATCTCTTCCACAACCACGTCCTCCTGCCCACATACCAAATTACACAGGAAGGATAGTGTAGGATAACACTGTTTTGTCCTTCCCCAGGTAGCTTAGGTTTATCGGGTCACACCCATCTAAGGTTCAGTGGCTAAGGACACTGAACTTGTATTGTAAGCAATGTCCTTTCTACATGGACACAGGAAGACAGTTAATATTATACTTTGTAACTTGGGAGTTGATTGACTCTGAATAATATTTATTCCTGGGCATCTGCTTTCTTGACTCAGTTGCCCTTAGTTCCTAGTACCCCAAAATCAGTGTCCCGACAAGGGAATGAATGGACCTAGGGCAAGCTGTGAGCTACCCTGGCATCGAAATGGGCCAGGCCAAAGCACCACAATACTCACCTATAAGTTGAGGGCATGATCATGGACAAATGCTGTCATGATCCAAAAGCAAGTAACGATGAGACTAGGACCCTGCTGGGGCTAGGAAGACTAACCTGGCCTGAGGACTGCGGAATGCATAATGAGATGTTTATATCTCTTACAGTGCTCACACATAATGACATTGCTAGAAATATTAGAAGTAGATTTACTACAACTATTTAAGTAGATTACTAGCTGAGGAAAGAATACACCCTTGTTAGGATCCCACCCTTGAGCAAATATCCTAGTAATATGGAGTAATCTCTTTAGATGAGATTTTATCCTTAAGTTAATCTCCTGGAGGAGTGATCTTATCTCTTTGTTGATTTGTCGATGTTCAAACCACCTTTGTGTCACCCCCTTACGTGATTGCTATACAAAATAAGACTGTGAGCTTGGAGAGTCAGAAGGGAGAGCGCTCAGGATCCAGAGATCCAGAATCAGAGCCAGAAGGAGAAAGGGTCCAAATTGGGGCCCAGGAGAGAAGGAGGCAGAGGAGAGACAGGAGTGAAGAGGAGTGGAATAAACTACAATTGATATGGACCAGCCTGACTCTCATTTATTCCTTCCTCTGCCCTTGACCAACAACTGCCCCAATCCAGGCCACACACCGCTGCTCAAGAGCACCGAACGCTGGCGGTGAGAGAGAGCCATCCACAAAGCCCGCGATCACATAACCTTCAGCATGACTAGATTTTTTAAAGATATGTCATTCCCAACCTTCTCCTTTTTGAAATCTAGACATGCCATTTTGTCCGTAAAGGAGTGAACAGCACCTGTTCAAGACAAGGTCAGACCCAAACACCTGAAAAACCAGCCATCAGTACTCATCAATACACTGGCTCGGCTCTTCACACGCTACCTGTCTGAATGCAAGGTTCCGTCCCAGTGGAAAACCAGCAGGGCCATACTACTGTACAAGAAGGGAAACATCCACAGCATTGGCAACTATTGCCCGATCTGCCTATTGTCTGTCGTCTACAAGCTGTTCACTGGAGTCCTCCTGAAGAGGATTGACAGAATACTAGATAAAGAGCAACCATGCGAGCAAACCGGGTTCCAAAAAAGGATTCAGCATGATTGTCCATATTCACATGATAACCAAGCTCATTAAGGTTTCTCGGGAGTTCAAGATGCTACTCTGTCTAACATTCATTGATTTAAAGAAGGCCTTTGATTCTGTTGACACTGAGGTGGTCATCGAAGCCCTAGTCAAACAGGGCATTCAAACTCAATACATCAGGATCCTCCGTGAGCTGTATTATGGATTCACTACCATGATCTCACCATTCTACAAAGAAGTGATCTTTGATGTCAAGAGAGGGGTTCAGCAGGGTGATACCATTTCACCGAAACTCTTCAGTGCTACCCTCAATAACGTCATGCGACAACTGGAATGGGAAAGAACGGGAGTGAAGATAGATAGTCGGCAACTACACCACCTCCGCTTTGCGATTTCATTGTTCTAATAACACCAAACATTAGCCAAGCATTACAAATACTGGCCGACCTCAACCGAGAGTGTGGAAAGGTCGGACTACAACTGAATCTCACGAAGACTATGTTTATGAGAAACAGTCTCATTCCTGATGTTCCATTCACTCCCTAGGGAATGAATATCTCTGAATGCAACAGTATGTGTGTCTAGGTCCAGAAGTCAACATGACAAATGACCTGGCACCTGAGTTGTGCAGGAGGAAGAGAATAGCTTGGAACACCTTCAAGAGCATCGAAGAAATAGCTAAGAGGACAAAGAACCTCCCGCTCCAGGCACATCTCTTAGATTCCACTGTTCTTCCTGAGGCATGTTAAGATATGCCTCAGAGACCTACGAAAACAGGATGAGAACATTATTCGGGTCTCCCAAAGAGACATGGAAAGAGCTATGCTTGGAGTGTCATGTTTCACTCAAATGAAAGAAAAACTCTGGAGTTTTGACCTCCTTTGACGATCAAGAATCAAGGACACTCTCTCTTTTGCCAAGACATCGAAAATCAGATGGGCTGGACACGTAATGATGTTTGGAGACGACCGCTGGACTAGAGCCATTACTGACTGCATTTCTTGGGACGTGAAAAGACCACATGGCTGCCTAGCTACGAGATGGTCAGATTTCTTCATCAAAACACTGAACAATTGCTTTAAGGCTCTTTGTGTTCCTAGAACAAGCAGATGCCATTGGGCTACAGTAGCACGCGACAGGGACGAATTCAGACGTTACTGGTGCCCGCTCGAGCAAATTGATGAGTAACGGGATGTCAAGTGATCAAGTGTTCCAGTGACTCTGATTGTATTAATTGTTTGAGTTGATGTTTTAGTTAACTAATTAGTGGGCTGGAATGAATGTTAACCATTTAGGGTGGTTGCCTTGTACTCTGCTGACCTGGTTTGATCACTTGTACCTGGTATGCTCCCTGAGCCCAAGGGTTGAGGCAAGATGAAGCCCTGAGTACCCTCAACTATTTCCCCACCACAGACAAAAAAATTAACAATGAAATTATTTTGGTTTGGGCTTGTGCTCAGGAGTTAGCAGTCACTCCTGGTAGTATCCAGGGTGTCTTGAAGTTTCAGATTCAAGTCCAGGCCTTCTGCCTTCAAAGAAGACATTTAACAAATTGAGAATTCTCTCCAGTCCCTTTAATTTCTTTCGCAAAATTTATTTTTTTTTGTTTACTTTTTTGGTTGTTTTTCCACATCTGGTGGTGCTGAGGAGGGATTAGTCCTGCTTGGTGCTCAGGGACTCTCCTGTCTATTCTCAGGTTGCCAGAGATTAGACCAAAATTGGTTTCATGAAAAGCCAGTTTCTTATGCCCTATACTATTTCATATTTCCATTTTTAAAAATTTAATCACTTGTAATAAAAGAGGACAAAATAATTCATATGAAAATGATGTCAACATATTATGGCTATCCTTGCTTCTAAGCTATTCCTAGAGTCTAGAATTTAATTTTAAGTCTCCTAATGCATTCTTCAATATTTGCATGTATAGGGGATGGGCACAGCCATCAGTGCTCACAAGTTACACCTGGCGTTGCTTTTCAGACCATATATGGGAGGGGCTTGGAAAGAAATCAGAAGCAGCTACGTGGAAAGTCATTGTCTTAACCTCTGTAATATCTCTAAGGCCCTATCTCCATCTTTTTGTTTCACGTTCACAACATCCCAAATTAATTTCCAATTCAAAGTTCTTTATTATTTATATGTTATTTAGTATAAATAGCAAAGGACTTTGCTATTTGTATTTAAATCTCCATCAACTACTTCTACCTGTCCATTATGTTCTGTGATGTTTCTCTGAATTCATCAAAACACACAAAAATTGGTTAACTCAGTTATATGTTATATTTTAAGTACCTAATAAGAGTAAAAATAAAACTTTAAAAGATTAGTCTACAACTCTATGTGTATTCCTTTGAATGAATAAAGTTTACATATTGTGTTCCTTCATTAAGTCAATCAATACTAGTTAAACAATATAGTCCTAAAAATCATATTTTTCTAGGCATATTGTTAACAATTTTATAGTAAAATGACTTAAGAACTATTTGATTCAGTTATCTTATGTATTATTTAACATAATAATTTAGAACTTTTTATGTATTAGAAAAGTGGAGTTCTGGGAGGAAATATGATTTTCTAAGCTATGCTACTCATCTTTCTTTTTTTGGAATTTTGGGTCAAACCTGGAAATGCACAGGGGTTACTTTTGGCTCTGCACTCAGGAATTACCCCTAGCGGTGCTCAGGGGAGCATATGGGATGTTTGGAATCTAACCCGGGTTGGTCGTGTGCAAGGCAAACACCCTACCGGCTGTGCTATTGTTCCAGTCCCAATATCACTCATCTTTCTATAAAGAAAATGAATAAGTTAATCAGATAATCTACAGAACAGCCTAAAATGTTCTAAAAAACTGCTTTGCACAAGGCTTGCAAAAAAAGTTAATATTTATTCTATTCTATAATCTTCCCTTTAAACCATGAAGTAGTTAAGATTATCAATAATTTACAAATGGAAAATTTCTAATATTAAAGAGACAGGGAACACAAATCAAGTTCATAGAGACATTATACAGTGGAAATTGATTATCAGCACTGTGAAATGTGAAAGCTATAGTATAAATACTATGACAATTCCCCATAAATGATATATACACTGTACAATACAATGCTTAAGTGATTTGTTTTAGATTAAAGAAAATCCTATTATTTTTTCTTTGTTCCTTTATTTTTATTTCTTCATCAAATACTTTTGTAAGTTTCTTAAGTTATATATATTTTGTATATGACTTGTTACATCTACATTCATTTTCATATCTAATACTTAAGGGAATGTCAGGGCATTGGAGTCAAATACATTGTAAATATTTTTCTTCTTCTCATCCTGTTCTACCTGATTCATTGCCTTGTTTCTGCTATATTGCTGCTGCTATTGCAGCTGCTACTGCTATTGAAATACTATCATAATAATTTGAGATTTAAACACAACCATCACCAAGCATTTTCCTAGTATTTAATTCAACTTAAAACATATAAGTATCCTCTGAGACAGATTATCCCCTCTCCCTTTTTAATAGAAGAGGCCAAAAATGTGCAGGGATTAAAAACATTGTTTTGATGGAAATGGTGAAAAATCATAGCAAATGGAACCAGGGTGACTGCAGAATCTGCAGTGGAAGTATCCACAGTCTTACACTACAGCATTATTAGTTCCAGGCATTCAGATTCTCTCCTGCTGCTCTTTATTTTGTATGGATTTGGTCAAATTGTGTTTTGTTTTTCTGCAATTCTCTCTTTCTGTTATGAACTAGAGATAATACTGGTTTTGTAAGGTAAATATTTAAGTTGAATATGGAATATTGCACATTCACTTTATACTTTGTCTATGTTCAATGTATAAACACAGTTTTGCTTCACACCAGACAGTATGTCAATCTTAGATAATATGAAGAACACTAGCACAACTAAATATTATATGTACATATATGTACAAAAAACCTTAACTTAGATGCCTGAAAAATTGATACATTTTAAAAAAACATTGAAATTATATTTGTTCTTTGTTACTTTTCTCACATCTTGGGAGGTATATTAGGTTCTGAGTAAGGAAATAGAATAAAATATAATAGCTAAAGTAAAAGTGATAAATTAACATTACATAAAAAGTTGTCAAGAAAAAATATATCTATGTGCTAGCAACTAAGGGGCATGAACCCAAAATACTGTGTCTAAAATGAGCTATGTAGGTTCAGAGTACAGTTCAAAGACCAGATTACAAACTAAATGAACAGTTATTCCTATGTGAAACTAGCCTCTTTAGAACTGTAAAATTATTCATGAGAAAATTTTAAATCCTTTTGGATATACCTCCCAAAACTTTGTCATTTCAAAAAAGTATTTTTTTAAATCAACCAACTTCTACTGCCTACCCTTCTTTGTTTATTAAATATTTTTACCTGAATATCTTGAATAAAATAACCAGTTTCATAGCAATTTATAAGTCAATTTATTATAACAGCCAGGGAAACCAAGATGATTAATGTGTATCTCTTAATGTATTCAAAGTGTTGTGTCTACATGCAAAAATATTCTTTCCCAATTCTGCATTTAATATATGCTAGGACATCTTGCCAAGCATAAAGATTGAATCCTAATAGAGTATAGAATTTATCAAAGTAATATAAAGTAGCATAGCTTTTTATAACAAGGACTTTCAAGGAATACGAACTTTAACTATGAAATATTGATTCTTTAACATTCAAACATATGTCACAAATGCTGTGGAACAATGTTATATTTTCTTATTAAGTGGTTTTTTCCAGAACTGTAGTAGAATTTTCTTCAAAATTTAGTACAGTTATGTTCTTACATTCTATACAATATGAATATGATATTTTAAGATTTGTATAAAGCTAAAAAAAGTGGAGACAAAGACAAACTTAAAGATCACTGATGAGCATAAGCTTCAATTTGTGTTTGTATACTTTGAATTTCTTCATGAAAATAAGAAAACATAAAAATTAAGTTTCATAAATCACTGTATCACTGTATCACTGTCATCCTGTTTTTCATCAATTCGCTCCAGAGGGCACTAGTAATATCTCCATTCATCCCAGCCCTGAGATTTTAGCAGCCTTTCCTTACTCATCCTTTCCAATGGTGCTGTATTGGAGGCTCTTTCAGGGTCAAGGGAATGAGACCCGTTATTGTTACTGTTTTTGACATAGTGAATATGCCATGCGGAACTTGCCAGGCTCTGCTGTGAAAGTTTCATAAATACACACTATTATATAAGTCAATATGTTAATGCATATCAAGTATAGTTTCAAATATAATAAATAGTATATTTCTTGTTATTACTACTTAGTGATACAAGTTATTTTATGACTCCTTTGACAACTTTATCAAACAAGTTAAAGGAAAAACTAAAGCCCTGATTAATATTTGCTAAACTATTTATAATAAATAAATTTTTGGATTTTAGAAGACTGCATCTTCTCAAGTTGCTTCAGAAAATGCCATAATTCCTTACTCTGTGTTTAAGGACATAAATCATAGTATAATTATCAAGCATAAGACAGCCTTTAGGGGCTGGAGCAATAGTACAGGGTTTTTGCCTTGCATGTAGTCGACCCAGGTTTGACCCCCGGCATCCCATAGTCCTCCAAGCACCACTAGGAATAATTCCTGAGTGCATAGTCAGGAGCAACTTTGAGGCATCGCTGGGTGTGACTCAAAAGCAAAAACAAAAACAAAAAATTACAAATGAATCTGTCCTTAGTATAAAACTAATATCTGTATACTGTATAATTTATTTGAGCAAACGTAACTCTCATTTAACAGAAATCAGAGCATCATTTCCTCATGGGGAGTACTGAGTGGGAAGGACTGGAGAGAATTTGTTGGGATAAAAAATAATGCCATTCTCTATCCTGATAGGAGTAAATGATCACTAATACATGCATATGTCCACATTTTCCAACTTTATGTATTGACTATATAGACTATATATTGCAATTTGCAAATGCATATTTCAAATGGTGATGATTAAAATTCTCTGTCTGCTCGGAGCAACTATAGTGATTAGGGTGCCTGGGTTTCATTTCTGGTACCACATGGTTCCCATGTAACATCAGGTACAGTCCTGAAGTCTCTGATCAGTGGAGGGAGGGAGGGCCATGAAGACCCCAGTCTGGGTAATCCCAGGAACTGTAAGATTCAGCAGCTTCACACTCTCTCAGCTTCTTGGCATAGAATTACAGAAGTGTCAGAGGGACCTGCCACCTTCTGAATATGACTGAGGAGTCCCATGCTCCCACAGAAAAAAAAATCTGTAGGAAATTCATTATATATTGTATGAAAAATGGACAAATAACGTATAAATTCTGAGTTTAAAAAGAAGTATCTGTCTTTCAGAAAATTTTAAAACACACATACTATTTTTGTGTATAAATACACACATATCACTCACACACATATCCTTTCATGATAGCACTACTTCAGGAAAACAAATAAAGGCAAACTGAACCTGTCTCAGGCTTCCTTAATTTAGTCCTTCAGTGCTCATATGAGCAGATCAAGGTACTAAGTTTTGAAAGAGGGCATAAGGAGATAAAATTCATGGGACCTGCCTTCAAAGAGTTGACAGTTTAGTGGGAGATTAGAAAGATTTAACGACCTTTAAAAAGCAGCAAATAAATGAGAGCAAATTAACATTGCACCGCTGCTATGCAGGTTCTGAAGTGAAGTAAACAAAAAAGCAATCAGAGTGAGTCAGGGTTAATCAGAAGAGGTGCCACAGTGATATGTGTTTTCAGGCTGGTAGTAAAAAAAGAATTCGAGACAGGTTCAGGAAGAAAGGGAAGGCAGCTGCTAGCGGACAGATGGGCACTCTAAAAGCCCTTTCTATAGCTCTGAAGAATTGTCCATGCACGTGTGGCTGGCTCCGCTGGGTGCTTTCAACTCAGCCTCATCTCTAGGGCATGAGAGTTTCTTCTGATCAGGGTGCTAGTAAAGTCTGTGGTCCTCAGAGGAGTCTGTCTCCTCTTGCCGTTCTAAAGAACAGCACTTGCATTTTCTCACTCTTGTTGGGAAATAAGCAGGAGAAATGCCATTTCACAAACTTTATTACATTTAAAAACTTCGAAACATAAAACAACAGCAAGTATCAAAATGTACTTGCAACAATTTTTTCTGAATACTAGGTCATTTGAATGTTTATTGGAAATATTTTTTTAAAATAATGATCTATACAATATACCATTCCTGTTGTCCATACCCCTTCTAGAAAATCCTTTATCTCAATTATTTTCATGGTTCCCTATTGAATCAGATAAATTTGCTAAGGCTTATGTACCCCCAAACATTGAGTTTGGTTCCTCCCTGGTTATAATCTCCAGGAATATCCTTAGAGAATATATGGTAGCTTTATTCCCAGGTTGCTTTTCATCTCACCCCTCTGCTGGGTGTTAAGTGTATAAGAAATGTAGAGCTACTTAAGTTTTCTAAGAAGACAGGTATTTATTCTATTCTCACAATGTGTATGTGTTTAAAACATTGTATTGTGTTTATCATGAACACAGTATTTTTTCTGCTTAAATGTGTATATTCTATAAATTGGAGCTCTACAGGGAGCTCAGAAAAGAGTAATGATTGCATTATATGCCAGGAATCAACAATGAGCAAGATTGACACCTTTCTTTAATTCATGCCACAATGTGTTTATAAGAGAGAATAGATATTCAGAAAAATTCTTTTCATAGATCTTAAGGTGTACACAAAAACATGATGTAGAGTTTGGGAAGAGTACTTTTTCTGAGTACTCACTTTAAATGTTGGGTCACAAATTAATTAAACATATCTACAATGTGTACATGTGTGTTTGTGTATTGTTTTAAAATCATTATTAAGGTGTACATAAATCTCTATATGTGTGTATGCACAAGCATATATTTGCATGCAAATTTAATGATCTTCTCCATTGCCCTTCTGGGAGATGTGATAGATCCATAAGGACATCAGAGGGCAGTCATCTTGGTCTTGTCGTTGGCAAAGGACTGGTGGGTATTGTGAATGCTTTTACCAGCTTCTGTAGCATCTGCCAGCACTGGTGCTCTTCTCTCTTTGAGGTTATCCTTTATCACTTCTCTGCACTGCTTTCAGATCTTGGACATTTGCTTGCAGTTGCCTGAGGCTTGCGCCAAGCCACATTGACGAATGAGCTCGAGAGTTTTTAAAGACAACTCTTGTGGCTATCACTCTCTCAACATTCTTCACACTATCACGGAGGTGCTGAACCTGTTGATCATATTCCTTGCCAATGTTGTCAATGATGGCATCTTCCCAAGTTGCCACAATAGTGCCAAAGATCTCCCAGTTGGTGGTCGTTCTGAGAGTTCTCTTCTTAAACGTTTCAGCCCTTTCTCCCAGCTCTGTGAAGTAGAATTATGCATGATGGAGACGGTGGTCCGATCCTGTTTGAAATTTTGGAACAACAGCGACATTGGTCAGGTAAGACTGTTGTCGATCGAATATGATGTGGTCCATTTTGTTGTGGAACCGTCCACCGATCGGTTCATGAACCACATCCAATGTTTAGATCCGGCCTTCTGTAACTGTGAGTTACCATGGATGGTCTTGGTCGACATGATGAACTCAGACAGTCTCTCATCTTGTTTGTTCCATTATAGGCCAAGGGTACCGATGTGGAGTTCTTCGGCTGATCTTCTCGATCCTATCTTGGCATTAAAATAACCAATGATGATCTTGTAGAAGGTGTGGTCTTCTTTATAGAACCTCTCCTGCTCCATGTAGAACTTCTCAATTTCTCCTTCATAATTGGATATTGGCGCATAGACAACAAAGATAGAAACTGGCGGCAACGAGCCACATCTATTCAACTTTAATCCTCCGATTTGGGTTGTTAGGCAATCGAATGAATCAATGTTTATGCCAAGTTTGTGTTGACAAGGATATCGACACCACTGACACCTCTTTTGTCGCATGTTCCTCTGACTGCTCCCAGCCGACTTTCATTGCCTCCACTACCTCCACTACCCAGACGCTGCAATGCTCCAAGATGCTTTCCAGACACTCGGGCCAAGACTCAGTCATGAGTGAAACCCCACATATCCAGGGAAGTAGAACTCCGTAAACTTGGACTCCAGGCTCAACATACCCAGGGGGGAAAAAAAAGTCCGAACAGAGATACTCTGCCTGCTCTCAGCAGCCCGACTGACCTCCATTACTTCCACTACCTCTACTACCCAGCCACCGCCAGGCTCCACAGTGCTTTCTGGACATATCATAAAACACTTAGTACAAGATTACCGCACCATATTTGATGGGATTCAAATATGGGTTGGAACATGGGAACACCTGCAAGGATGATTAGTGGCTGACCTAAAAGCCTCTATCCCCCTCGGAGTGACTGGCAAGCTACTGAGAGTGTCCCACCCGCATGGCAGAGCCTGGCAGCTATTCATGGTTTATTCCATATGCCAAAATCAGTAAATACAATAGGTCTCATTCCCCTGCCCCTGAAAAAGCCACCAATATAGCAGCGTTCAGAAGGATGAGGAAGGAGAGGCTGATAAAATCTCAGGGCCGAACTAGGCTACCAAAACGAAAAAGGACAAAAAAGACTGTCTGTACTTTCAATGCACATATGCCTCAATCAAGGAGCTGATGGTGCAAGTGCGAAAGATCAAGTACGACATCATTGGTTTGACCAAAAGGAGAAGGCATCAATCACATCACGCTGTTTTCCACACTGGGGAAGAAGTGTTCCTCGGAACAATATGTGATACAATGCTTTTAATTTACAACACAGAAGATGGCTTTAATTGGACTATAATCAGTATTCCAAATTTTCTTTTATAGACTTTAATGATAAACATGTCAGTTTATAAAAATTTGGAGGTTATAGAAATAAATTCAATAAACAAGGCTAAGACAGTTCTTTACTACCATTGTTTTAGAATGATAACAACTAAAGTCTGAAGGTAAAACTGATTGTAGTATTCAAATGTATTGAAGAATGTTTTCCTTATGGGAATGAAAAGCTTTGCTCTTTGAGAAAGCGGACTTCAAAAATGAATAGAGGTTGATTACAAAATGATTGTATCAGTTTTTTTGTTAATTCTAAGTTATGAAGTATTTGAGGTTGCTGAAATGCCAACCTTGATTTTAATTTAATTAGAAAAATAAAATAAGAAATAAGTTTCTTCTTTTTTCCATCAATGAACTAAGTGTAAAAATGAAAGTGAATATAAATGACATGTTTTTTCAATTCTCTATATTCTCCATTCAAATTAAAATATGATTATAAATATAATTTTAATAAATATTTTAAGATATTCTTTCATTACATTGTCAAAACCTCATAAATACTAATAAAAGTATTCAATGTTGCATAAAATTGCATGTTGGAGGCATTTCTATTTGTATGTGACCATGTATTCCTTAACTGAAAGTAACAGTCAGAAATTATCTTTTACATAACAGAATTTTTTTTAGTAAGTATATAGGAACACACATATGCACGCATTTTAAATACTTCATGACTTTAATTGTAGACATATTGTCTGTCATAAGTAAGAAAATATATCCAGGAGCAAAAAGCAATAAATACATAAGCAAGCTATAAAATCCACATTTCATTTAAAAAGTCCTCTTTTATATAGAGACACGATCTCTAAAATCTGCATCTTTTTAAAAGACCTGCAAACTATTTCATTGGCTAAAGATTTCACTGTGATTTCTCTGTAAATAATATCTTCAGTGTATTATTTTTGCTAAGATAAATCAAAGATTTAGCAGTTCTTTCTTTCATCCATTTCACTTAAAGTTCGAAGAATTTTTGTTCTTATTAGTCAAGCCAAGTGCTGGGGTCCCGGTTCCAAGCCCACTTGCTTGCTCCGGCAGCCGAAGATCTCCAAGACCAGCCACCACCATGCTGAGACCACTCTCTGCACACAAGAAGGTACTGGCAGAGGGACAAAGCCACGCGGGTTCCGGGGCCGAGATCTCCAAGCCTACTCGGATTGGGGCTGAGCATCCTCCGCCCAGATCCTCCAAATTCCAGTAGGCGGGGGTCACACCCACCAACTAGCTCCCTGGCGCTGTGTAATCCCATCAACGGCCAAGACTCAGAGACTATAAAAACCAGCTCGCGGCCATGTGACATCATATTATGACATCTTATTATCTCACTCCTACTTTGGACAAACTGGCAGGCTACTGAATGTAGCCTGCCCACACGGCAGAGTCTGGCAAACTCCCCGTGGCATACCCAATAAGCCAAATACCAGTAACAATGATGGGTCTCATTCTCCTAAAGAGCCTTGAATATAATCTCAGGGCTAGGATGAAAGAGACATTACTGGGGCCTGCTTGAGGCAATCGACGAATAACAGGACGATTTGTGATTTGTGTGATTTGTGATTAGACACGCAATGACATTTTTTGTTATTACACTGCCATCAAATTCTTCTGGAATAATTAAACTTATGTTATTCTCACATATGATAATAATTCTGAAATAGCCTAGAGTATAGAAGCCTATATTTGAGGATGGGTGTTCTTAATACTTTTATTTTGAAAAAGAAAATATTCTTGTGAAAATAAGGATAATGAAGATTTCGTCTTCTGCACCAGTTTATGACTATGTCTGTGTTTGTCTGTGTATGCCTTTATCTTGGCCAGTCTCTCCCTACCTTTCTCTCTCCCTACCTTTCTGTTTTTAATCTCTGTCTGTGTGTCTGTGTCTGTCTGTCTGTCTGTCTGTCACTCTCTCTCTCTCTCTCTCTCTCTCTCTCTCTCTCTCTCATACACACACACAAACACAAACACACACAGAGGATGGGGTAAAAAGTAGATCACAAGATAGAGATACAAACAGATCATGAGTCCAAAGAGTGAGTACTAATAATATGAAAATCTGATTTTAAAAATATTTATGGTCCAGGGAAATAGTTTAAGAGTTAAAATGTGGATGAGGAACATGTCCTACACTAGTTCAAAAACAAGTACCACATAATGTCCCAGGCATCCCAAGGTGAGACATTGAAATCTCTCAGGGCTGCCTGACGGTGCACAGTACACGGGAGGGGGGCCTCGCCACATCCCTGGCTTTTAGCACAGAGCCACTGATCAGTTGCTGGGAGTAGCCCCTGGAAAACCTGAGCACTTTCTTGGGTGGCCTCCAAAACAACAACAAAAATTACTATTTCATCAGTAAATGAAAATTGAGCATAAGGTATCAAAAACAAATCAGCACAATTGCCAAGATATAAAAATTATTTAAGAGCTATTCAACAGATAAATGAACAAACGTTTTCTCCTCCTAAGCCCTCTCCTTTGAATGCTATCCATACTGCAGGTAAAGATTTGGTGTTTTCTCCTAAAATTTATATGGAACAATAAGCCCCCACGAATAGCTAAAGCAATTCTTGGGAAAAAGAAAATGGGAGGAATCAATCTCCCTAACTTCAAACTCTACTACAAAGCAGTAATAATTAAAACAGCGTGGTACTGGAACAAAAGCAGAACTGCAGACCAATGGAACAGGGTTGAATACACTGACATCTCCCCTCAATCATATGATCATCTAATCTTTGATAAAGGTGCAAGAAATGTGAAGTGGAGTAAGGAAAGCCTCTTTAACAAATTGTGCTGGCATCACTGGATGGCTACATGCAAAAAAATGGGTTCAGAACTCTGCCTAACACCATGTACAAAAATAAGATAAAAATGGATTAAAGACCTCAACATCAGACCAGACACCATAAGGTACATTGAAGACAAAGTTGGCAAAACCATCCATGACATTGAGGCTAATGGTAATTTCAAAGATGCCACGCCACTGGCCGAGCAAGTAAAAACAGAGATAGATAAATGGGACTATCTTAAATAAGAAGCTTCTGCACCTCCAAAGAAACAGTGACCAAAATACAAAGACAGTCTACAGAATGGGAAAGGATATTCACCGAATACACATCTGACAAGGGGTTGACAACAAGGATATACAAAATACTAGTGGAACTCCACAGGAAGAAAACATCCAACCCCATCCAAAAATGGGGCAATGAAATGAACAGAAACTTTCTCAAAGAAGAAATCCGAATGGCAAAAAAGCACATGAGAAAATGCTCTACACCATTCATCATCAGGGAGATGCAGATCAAAACCACAATGAGATACTGTCTCACACCTCAGAGACTGGCCCACATTCAAAAGAACAAAAGCAACCGATGCTGGCGCGGATGTGGCGAAAAAGGGACACTCCTTCACTGTTGGTAGGAATGCTGACTAGTTCAGCCCTTTTGGAAAACAGTATGGACTTTTCTCAAAAAATTAGAAATTGAGCTCCCATTTGACCCAGCGGTACCACTCCTGGGAATATACCCCAGAGAGGCAAAAATGTGTAGTCGAAGTGACATCTGCACTTGTTTGTTCATTGCAGCACTCTTTACAATAGCCAGAAACTGGAAGAAACCTGAGTGCCCAAGAACAGATGACTGGTTAAAGAAACTTTGGTACATCTACACAATGGAGTACTACGTAGCTCTTAGAAAAGATGAAGTTATGAAATTTACATACAAGTGGTACAATATGGAAAGTATCATGCTAAGCGAAATGAATCAGAAAGAGAGGGATAGACATAGAAAAATTGCATTCATCTGGGGGATATAAAGCAACAAAATATGAGATCAATACCTAAGAATAGCTGAGATCAACACCAGGAGGATTACTCCATAACTTAGAGGCCAGCTGGGTATTCTGGGGGAAAGGGCAGTTCAGATATAGAAGGAAACACCAAATAAAGGGTGTTTGGAGGATCCTCCCAGGAGGGGAAATGCATGTTGAAAGTAGACTATGGACTGAACGTGATTGCCACTCAATGCCTCTTTTGCGGACCACAACACCCAAAAGGAGAGAGAGAACAAAGGGGAATGCCCTGCCACAGAGGCAGGGTGGGAGGGGGGGTGGGGGGAAATTGGCACTGGTGGAGGGATGGGTATTTGATCATTGTTTGACCGAAACCCAAGCACAAAGATTTGTAAATCTACAACTGTACCTCATGGTGCTTCACTAATAAAAAAAAAAAAGATTTGGTGTTTCTAGAACTGAAAAGTTAACTTTGCAGTTGTTCTAGTATAACAAAATGGCAGTCTTGTTTTTTTAACACTGGCAATTCTTTATCAAAGGCAAAAATCAGAATGTGTTGGCTTTTGTTTTTGTTTTTAAAACAGAAAATAAGATGATATTTTGAGGAAGTGACATTGAAGAATTTCAAATAAAATTTACTAATAGAATTGAAATAGCCTTAATATTAGTGTTAGGGAAATCAATAAAGAGAAAAAATAATTGAAAAATACTGGTAGATAAGTCCTACTACTTTTTATACTCATGAGAATTTTTATTGGCATAAAAATTTTTGGTAACAAATTGCTACCTCTTTGATGGACAAAATCAGCAAAGAACTCTGACAACTACTATATTATGTACAGGTTCATATACTTTTAATTTGGTGAGATTATCATTAACCAATAAATAAATTTTTATGGACAAAATTTTGAAGGTTCAGAATCAGGACCTCATTCTGAGCAATAATATTTAAATTCTTTGTTTTCCTTACCTCAGCTTAGTATTTATAAGAAGCAAGAGAAAGTAAAATCAAAAATTAAAGTCAACAGTGGAAAAGACAAATTGATATGCACATAATTTGCTTGCATATTTGACAATTCAAATCAAAGATCCACAGAAATATCACTTTTCAAGTACTAGTAAGTAGATATTTCTGAGCCAGAGAATTAGGTGCAAACACAAATAGGTATACATACATAGGTTGGGAATATTTGAAACATTTTAGAATGACAGAACTGTGAATTTGTTTATCATTAATCCTGTTAATATACATTACAAACTCAATTTTATAACGAATGTTGTATTCCACAGCTACATGGATTTTAGTAAAATCAAATATAAATTTAGTCTCAACAGAATTTCACTGTGAATATGCCACATAAAGTAATGCACTTGGATAATATTGGCATGCTGCAATTTTAATGAAGTTATTTGGTCTGATGTTGGTCATAGATGGTTGCATTTGCACAAGACTAGAAAGCATAAAGAAGTAAGAGATAACAAATCTCCACTTTCATAAAAATCTCTCTTATTCTGTAAGGAGTAAATTATAAATGTATTTGAAAACTGATGCTGAGGTAGATCTTCCAAATATTCTTTGATGGAGACAGGTATATATGTAATTAATTTAAAACTATTCTATATCATTGAGTTATCACACATTAAATACTTATGATGTAGATATTTAAAGCTAATTGTATTTTTTTCTTTATCTTTCCATTTCTAAAGATAATATTAAATTAATGAATATTTGAGCTAATGTACTGGATTAAACAAGATACTTTTATTAGCACTTACTTCTGTTTATGAAAATATAAAATAAAATATTTTATAGATAGATAGCATACAAAAAGAAAGCAACTGGAGGATAATAAATAAAAAAATTAAAAAGATTTCACATTATGTAAATTTGAGATAGATGAAGATTATACCAGTTGACCTTAGTGATATATATTTAAAGTCCATATTGATAAATAATGCATTGCCTTTTCTGATAAGATTCAATAGCAACTATTTTTCAAATTGTCTATTTTTCAAAGAAATCTTCACAGTACAAAAGATTTTTGTACTGAAATTAAATAAAAGATATTTTTATATCTATAATATTTAACACAGTAGTTTAGCACAGTATATTGATTAGATATCTGCAAATTAAAGTTTTCTTGAGCTCATACTTTATAAGTTAGATATGAAGTAAATAGCAAAAACCATCCATACTGTAGCTAGAATAATCATTGTATGCAATAGTCATTCTGATAAAAAATACATATTTGGCTTTATTTTTAGTATGTTAAGCTAAACTTTAGGGATTCAATGTGCTTAATTTTTAGGTGTTCTCAAATTCACAACTGTATCAAAAAACTGAAAATGCTTTGGCATTAATTTTGGGAAATGAAGAAATAAAGAAACAAGAAGTATTTGATGCTAATTGAGCCTTTATTGTTATTGCTTTGGTTGAGTTAAAGTTGGTTTCTATGTTATTTTCTCATATATTGTTTTCTCATTACTTAAAAGAAAATTGAGTCTGAAAACTTTTATCTGATTTTTTGTACTTCAGAATCCAAAAATAATTGTAGACATTATAGCATTTTCCTTCGTTTGGGGGACAACCTCTCCATCTGTGTTCAGAAACCTCAGGATTACTTCTGGGATATGGTTCCGAAGGTACCATTTTGTAAAAGTTATAGACTATATGTCTTTGAGACTTCATATGCATCTAGCTAATTACATGCAATTTCTAACTTTTACAGAGGTGAATACAGTGAGGTAGATTTTGAAATCAACAGTTCATCTAGAACATAAAAATAAATTGGTTCATTGAATTGATCTATATGACAACTACTTGGCATTAAGCACCGTCAGCATTCCACAAGCTATTGGGATAATGATGACTAGCTAATGTAATGGATTAGTTAATGGGATTCTTAGTCATGCCTATCTGACTTATGAATGTATGGTTTTGTTATCTGGAATTACAATTCAGCATCTGACATAATTACTTTTTGACATATAAAATAAACATAAAATATAATCTGTTAATATATATAGATTTTTCCAATAACACAGTTTGCCCTTGGTAAGCATATTTTCATTATTCACTTATAAAATGCACTTCATTTGGCACCAATTTATGAAGTACAGTAAGAGAATATAGACATTTTAGCATGCAAACTAAAGTACTTAGCAACAAAGAAAAATTGTAGAAATCAACTAAACAGTGCCAGTTTTTTAGGAGGATCAATTTTTCAGTAATTTAACTACATTCAGAATACAAATGCAAAATATTCATCTCATGCAAAATGACCTTTGTGAGACATGGCATTGATAGATAGATAGATAGATAGATAGATAGATAGATAGATAGATAGATAGAAATTTTTTTTTAGTGGGGAAGGGATGGCTAGACTCAGGCTTTTTTGCTGACCCTGTACACAGGGATCATTCATAGCTTGGGGGATGCATAAAGCATCAACCTTCACTCCTGTATTAACTCCTCAGTCTCCATATGTATATATCTCAAAAGCACATTCAGATCATTCTGAAACATCTATACAAACATTTTCTATTCCATTCATAGTTAATCCTGAACATAAAATAATGTTTAGAAATAATATGACCTCATTTACAGATTCTGACCACCTTTTTATAACACTATTTGATAGAGAAATGTCTTTAATTAATTCTAGTGAATTAAATATGCATATCTTGCCTGTAACATTCAGAAGATAAGTGTTTATTTGAATGTCATGAAAGTCATTATTAATTTATTATACACAAAAGAATTTTGCTATTTAAAGTTACAAACTAGTAATCTTCAGTTTATTTTACACCATGTGAGTTCTTCAATCTTGCTATTAAGAGAGATATTTAATGATTCTATCAGTGTTAAACACTTATCTTTCCTCTAATTTCTACCACCACATTTATTCATTTATCTCATGAATTCCTCAGTTTCTACTTAAAATCTTATATCTTCACATGAAAGAAAGAAGGAAGGAAGGAAGGAAGGAAAGAAGGAAAGAAGGAAGGAAGGAAGGGAAGGAAGGAGGAAAAAAATAAAGTCCATTCTATATAATTTGTTCATTAAATAGCTAATGTGGGAACAAACATAAAGAAATTAAGTGGACTTATTGTACTATTAGTAGGTACAGTAGGTAATTATTAGCAAGTAATTATTAGTAATTATTTTTTTTGAAGGGCTGGAGCGATAGCACAGCAGTAGGGGCATTTGCCTTGCAAGCAGCCAACATGGCCGACCTGAGTTATATTCTTCCGTCCCTCTCGGAGAGCCCGACAAGCTAACGAGAGTATCTCGCCCACACGGCAAAGCCTGGCAAGCTCCCCGTGACGTATTTGATATGCCATACACAGTAACAAGTGTCACAATGGAGACGTTACTGGACCCGCTCGAGCAAATCGATAAACAATGGGAGGACCATGACCGTGATTTCTTTTGAAACAGAGACTAAGTGAAAAGAAGGGCAATGAAACAAATTTACCATAAACTATAAAGTATATAAAGTACTAGTCATACTTCTAAAATATGCACAGAATAATCATTGAACTTCACGATAAAGATTCATATTTTTTTCTTACTCACTTCACCCACACTTGATCCCAGCATCACATATGGAAATACTTCGAATATATACAACTCAATGTACAAATAGTATAACATTTGATCTAAAAAATGAAATAAATGAACATGCAATTTAGTTAGATTATAACTATTTCAAATTCAATTAATCAGCCATTTCATCAGAAATGATTGTTTTACTGTGAATATTTGGAAGTATTAGTTTCAGTTTTCCAAACTACTAAAAGAATTGGAGCAAAAACACATTTTAAAAGACATCTATTTCACAAAAGTAGTCACAGCTCTGGAACATATTGCTTTTTAATACTATTTTATACATTTTCCCCTTGGTAAGTTGTTTGCTTGGGGAATGTTGTAAAGTTCTAAGTTAATCAATAAAAAGAAGAAGCAGCATAACTAGCTTCAGTTCAGGAAAAAGTAGCTGCATTCACTCCTTTAAGAAAATATATAGAAATCTAGAATCTATCATGCACTCTGAACTGGTTATCGACTGTTTTTTTTCCATTCCAGCCCAGAGTTTAGGATATGAATTTCAAGATAAGGAATATTTAGTTTTTTTTCAGGTTTGAAGACATTAATTCGTAAACCAAAGGAATTTGTTCTTAAGTTTGAATAAGTTTTCATGCAGCACATTTCTACTAAACAATTTCTTGCCATATACTTCTCAGCTACTGTGTGTATTTGATCGAGTGAGGCTAACAGGATTATTGCAGTGACACCATGCACATCTCTGTCATGTTCTTGGCCTCTTTCCATTTGAAAATATCAAGCATATTTTGTAGTTATTCTCCCAAGCCATTTCAATTTTGTAATTTTTGTTATCCTCAGCAAATTAATCCCACACATGCCTTTGTCTGTCATGTGAGCCATGCAGAAATTGTGAATTATGCCACTTCTATAAATGAGAATCTTGGAAGAAGGATTAAATGCTAAGGGTGATCACTCAGAAAAAGTGGCAAATCGTCTGGTTCAATGATTAAAGTCTAGGCCTGAAAATAAGAATTACTAGGTTCTATTTGTGGCTTTGCTATCAATTTGCTGTATGACTTTTAGTGAGACTTTCACAGAGAATTAGTTTTCAGACATGAGCTAAAGCATAAAAAACTAAATAAAATAAAATAAGAGGAAGAAATACAGATCTTCAAAAGTAAAAGAAGAAATTGTTTTGTTTTAAATATATATTAATCTATTTAGTAGAGGGACATTTTAGAGATTTGGGACAATCTCAACAAATAAACATGTAATTTGTTCACATATTAAATTGATGAATAAAATATTAACTGAATATCAGAGAACTTCTCCTTAATAATATTTATTTTATGTTAAATATGTCATCTTATTAAGATTTGTATTTTAGCTATAAGCTTATATTCAGACATAGTTTGTTAAAAGTGTGTAAGGTGGGGCTGGAACTATAGCATAATGGGCAGGGCTGCACATTGCAAGTGTAAAGCCCCAGTACTAGGCCTGAAGCACAGCGGGTAGGGTGTTTGCCTTGCACGTGGCTGACCCGGGTTCGATTCTCAGCATCTCATAGGGTCCCCTGAGCACCACCAGGGATAATTCCTGAGTGCAGAGTCAGGAATGACCTTTGTGCATCACTGGGTGTGACCCTAAAAGCAAAAAAATAAAAAAAATGTGTAAGGAATTTTTGCAAGATCATTCACAAAGTCAAATGGTGTTTAGGAATGAATAAGCCATATAAATGATCATGTTAGCATCAAATTATTTCCCACTAATGTTCCAATTTTATGTTCACCTTTGTCCTTCTTTTAGCTACTACTGGTAATTATTGTTCAATTGTAAATATACCTCCAAATTTATACAATAAATAATTCTCCAAATACTTTGGTTGTGATTACCATTATTTGCTTAATTGTTTCTTCTTAACTTTAAAAAAAGAAGTTTAAATATTTTATTGCTATTCCCATTCAAGCTATAAGATCTGTATCTGCATAATGTGTTAAAGAAGGCAACACTGATGTATAGAAAATAAAGTTTGAATCTACTTATATAAGATCAATGAACATATGTACCCTCTTAGAGATTTGTCTCTATGTATCAAAAAGAGATTGCATATTGATACTTTTCCAACAAAGTAATATTATAAATGCTTAGCAATATTAATTTTTTTCTAAAAATAAGTTTGAACTTTATTGAAATATATATTTTGGTGTATGACAGGTATGTAGATACATACATTCATAGAATGTCAAGAAGAGATTTATTTAAAGTGGTTGGCTTACAAGATTGTGTGGATTGGCAATTCTAAAATTCGCAAGGTAAGCCAGCAGTTACAGACCTTGGGAGAGTTCCAAATTTCATCTAAATTCATTGAGTTGGCACATATCCTTCTTTCTGAGGAAGGACAATTTGTTTTTGTTGTTTTTTTTTTTAATTAATGTCTTCAATGGAATGACTGCAGTTCACTCAGATTGTGTACGAAATGTTAGTTTTCTTCCTTATTTGAAGTCTACTAATTTAAATGACATTGTCATCTAAAAATACCTTTACAGAACCATTGGGATATTTTTTGGATGAAATTTGTGGGTTTGTGACATAACCAATTGAAATATAATGTTAATAAAGGGCTATCATGTTCAAATTAATCTTAAGGACTAGAATAGTTTTATTTGATAGTCATATAAATACTATAATTTAGGTGATATGATCCACATTTCATTAAGAGGAAAACTGAGTCACAAATAAAATAATAATTTGTCCAATAATTAGATTGCAGCATGTTAGAGCTTTGATATAAACTTAGGGTGTGCATTCCAGGACTAAGATTTAATTACAATTTTCTCCTCTTTTTCAACATAAAAATTTGGACATCCTTTCATAAAATTTCATCAAACTTAGTTATCATACTGAGTTACTCCCCTCCTGGGAAGTTTCTTCTCTTTTCCCATCTACTTTTCAGTAAGTTTTTATATATATGCACATATATATATTACATCTATATATAACATCACAAATAGTCACTTCACTCTTAAAAAACTTCATTTTCAAAACTAAGAAGGTGAACAATATCTAGGATCCAATTAACACAAATTTAGCATGTAATTTAGTACTGTATTTAAGTTTTTTTGTTTGTTTGTTTGCTTATTTTTGGGTCACACCTGGCTATGCTCAGGGGTTACTCCTGGTTCACACTCAGAAATTACTCCTGGCGGTACTCGGGGGACCATATGGGATGCTGGGAATCGAACCAGGGTCAGCAGCGTGCAAGGCAAATGCCCTACCCACTGTGCTATTGCTCCACTGTGTTACTTAACTTTTTTAATATACAGAATGAAGAGGTGAAGAAGAATTTCCATCAGAAACAGATTTTACATGTTTAATCAAAATTCAATACATGCAAAATTTTATGATCAAATGCAATGCAAGAACATGAATAAATTTACTATTTAATTAGACTAGATTAAAATATAACCATTAAATGGTTAACCATATTGCTTTCAACTGCTTGCCATGAGAAAAATGTACTGTCTGCACTTTACTGTACTGTCCTCCCGTAGGGTAACAATTGATTTGTCCTTTCTCCCTTGCAACAAAGGAGGTTAAGTTTATCAGGTTACACCCATCACAGTGCTCCCGAGTCACTCCCATTTCTTTGTTTATCTGTAACCACTTCTCTATGCTCTCTTCCCCAATGATTTAATCAGCTTTACCCCCTAATCAGACTCTGTTAATTTGAAAGGTTAGATCCTTCTAGGACATTGAACTCATATTGTAAGTTAATATCGCCTTTCTCTTCTCCTTATATCTTTTGAATAGTTTACTTTAAAGCAATGTTCTTTTTGTATAGATACAGGAAGACAGTTAATCTTATGCTTTGTAATTTAGGATTTAATTGGCTTCGAATATTATTCATTCCCAGGCATCTGCTTTCTTGACTTAAGCCTCGGTTGCCCTTAGTTTCTAGCACCCCATAAAGAGAGTCCCGACAAGGGACTGAATGGACCCAGGGTAAGCTGTGAGCTACTCTGGCATTGAAATGGGCCAGGCAAAAACTCCATGATTCTTAATTATAAGTTAAGAGCTTGATCATGGACAAATGTTGTCATGATCCAAAAGTAACAATGATACTAGGACCCTGCTAGGGATAGGAAAGACTATCTGGCCTGAACACTGTAGTCTGAAATTGAGATGGCCCTAGTAGAGGAATTCTATAAGCTTAATGTATTTCTTAGTGTGTCCATACAAAATGATTAATATTATAAATGCTTATATGTTTGCTGGACAAGGAGAGGAGAAACACACTCATGGGATTCCGTTCTAGGGTGGGTTGACCTGCTAAATGAGAATCTGTCCTAGAACCTGCTTTCCCTGAGGGAAAGGACTTTAACCCTATTGAGTGTGACCACACCTATGTGTAAGCCCCAACCCCTCACGGGTGTGTGTGTGGGGGGATTTAACTGAACTGTAAGAGTGAGCTGGGGGATCCGGATCCAGAATCCAGAGCCAAAAGGAGATGAAAGGGGATCAGATTCCAGATCCAGAAGGAGAATGAAGGGAAATTGAGGAGGAGGATAAAGTAGCATGGGGGAGGAAGAAGTAGGAGGAGAGTCAGGGGAGAATGGACATGGGAATGGAATAAACTGCAACTGACACCAACCAGCCTGGCCCTTGTTTCCTTCCTTCGCCTGCCCCTCACCATCTACCTCCCCTAGGTGGGGGAAATGGCCTGAGACTATTGAACACAGGCAGCGGGGAGAGACCACTGCTGCCCCTTTTGTGTTTACACATCCTCCCATTGTTCATCAATTTACTCAAGCATGCCTAGTAACTTCTCCGTTGTGAGACTTATTGTTACTGTGTTTGGCATATCGAATACATCACAGGTAGCTTGCCAGACTTTGCCATGAAGACAAGATACTCTTGACAACTTGCCAGGCTCTCCAAGAGGGGTGGAGGAATCAAACCCGGGTTAGCTGGGTGAAAGGCAAATGCCCTACCTGCTGTGCTATCACTCCAGCCCGAGAAAAAAGCATACCAATTATTTATATGTATAATACTTCATAGTTTTGGATTCATATATATGATATGAATATTACCCCATAGTTTTGTTCATATAGTTATATGCACAGAATTTCCTTTTTTAAAAAGTGTGTAGCTCAAGCATCATTATATATAATAAAGTTTAATTTATTAGTGTGATTTAATATTTATTAGTGATATTATTTATTAGTGTGATTTAATATTTATTAGTGATTTAATATTTATTAGTGTGATTTAATATTTAATATTTATAATTCATTAGTGTGATATAATAAAGTTTAATTTATTAGTGTGATTTTCCTCACAATATAATTTCAGAGGATTTTTATAATTCTCAAGGGAAGTCATGTAACCATTTAACATCACTTCTCATTTATCCACTGCAGAGGCCCAGAAAATTACTATTTATCTTAAGTCTCATATTTTGATTGACTTTGCTTGACATTTTATCAAAGTAAAATAATAGAATATGACTTCTTTCACTTTCTATAAGGTTTTGAATTTTCTTCATGATATAATTTGTTTCAGATCATTTATTTTCATGACCAAATAATATTCCACTGTGCAGTTTTATTACTTCTATACTTATGTATTAATAACTTGAAATTGTGTTCTTTGCACACTTGGCTGTTATTCACAGTGTCCTATTAACATTTATGCATCAGATATTGTGTGAATATATTTTCAACCCTCTTGATTATGTACAAGGGATAATAATTAGCAATATATTTCCAGTTATAAAATGTCACATTTTTATCAACAATATGTAAGAATTTGTTTTGTTTTGTTTTGTTTTAAAATATTATCATCACAAAGAAACATTACTTTCTCAAATTTCTGTCTTGAGAACTATAATTAATGGGGATAGAGGTTAACTCATTTTGTTTTTGCTAAAGCATAGAATAATTTGGATATTTTACATATTTATCACATTTTGTGTTCACAACATCCGTAGGGGCTTCTATCAGATGTAATTGCCGTATAATTAATATTCAACATCCCAAATTTAAATGAGAAACTTTAGACACAGAAATAATTCATCCACTATCACTCAGCAAACACAAAACTAACTCCTGTTCTTCAGTTTTATTTCTTTCAAATGTTATCTGGTAACTTGCCGAAGCATCACAGCTTGTTATAAGTTATAAGATAAGATTCAAATCTGGTGATTTTTAATTACAAAATCTCTCATGTGTGTAAATTGTGTGAATTTATAAAGAAAATTTCAATTCTCCCTTTGTGAAAATGGTTGCTTCATTTTAAAATAATGTCTAACAAATAAGGCAAAAACTACATTATTTGGGAAGAACATTATCAATTTCTGCTAACTCTCTCTGTTCCACTTATTCAAACATCACTATATTCTGTGATGTGAATCTTATATGCCAGATCTTTTAAGGATTTTTGCTTTATCCTCTGCCATCGGAAAATCTCTCTGAATCATTTGAATCAGCAGACTTGCAGTTGTATTTTCTCTGTGTTTTTTTGTTTTTATATTTAATCAACTCTTAATCTTACCTATACCATACTTCCCTGAACTACATGCTTTGCTCCTAGTTGGCAGCTGAAAATTAAAAAATATAAAATAATACAGCTCATATGGAGAAATTTGATTTTTACAGCATTTAGCATTTGAACTAAATATAAATATCTTGGCTACCAAGTCCCAGGTTTGACTATCTTTAATATAAACTGGAATATGGTTTTAGAAGTAATAAAAAACATTGATATCTTAGATTATCAAAGAAAATCCCAGAAACCATTAACATTCTATTGTCTTTCATTGGGTATTTTTTAAACTGTTTCATTTAAAATGTATAATATACATATTTGTAAATATAAATATAAAATATAAGAAATATAAAATACAAAGCTCCCAGCAGGATTATTGGTGCTTCTCATTCTAAAGTGGATCTCGGCAAATTTTCTTATACCCAGTGAACCAATAGTAGGCTTCTGAGGGCCAGTGTTGTTGTGTTTTTTCTGCAGTTTATCCAAGAGGTAAATTTAGCATATATATATATATATATATATATATATATATATATATATCTTAAAACCAAATAAGAAAGCCTTGGATATCTCATTTTGGGAAATAGTCCTTGTTTTACTCTTGAATGAATTTTGATAGAGAACCCTACAAAATGTGAAATCAGCATTTCATAAAGCCTACCTCTTTTAACAGAAGAAAGCAAACATACAAAGCAGTCTTTTCAAATGTCCCATGTTTTTCCTTATTTTCTCTATGTTCCATGGTCATTCACATTGAGCCAGATAAATAGCATTGTAGTTCTTTATTAAGCGTTACTTTGCATAAGCAATATTAAAATGTTTAGCCATATGAAACTTACTCTAAAAATTAACTTTACCATTTAAAAATGTAGATTTAAGGAATCTAAAAATTTTGGCTCTGATTTAATCAGAAATTTGTGCCAACAGCTTTAGTTGACATTTTGGATTTTTTATTTCTTTTAATTTCTTTTCTTTATTTCTTTATTTTTTTTATTTCTCAGAACAATAGGCGATGCACAGGGATTACTCCTGGATCTGCACTCAGGAATTATCCCTGGCAGTGCTCAGGGGACCATATGAGATACTGGGAATCGAACCCGGGTCAGCTGTGTGCAAGGCAAACGCCCTACTTGCTGCATGCTATTGTTCCATCCCCTGGATATGGCATTTAAAAAAAATGAAATATAGTAGCTTGTCCCAGAGAAAAATAATAATTCTTCAGTTTAATGATGAAATTAATTGACAGCATTTTATTAGATATATTCAAATAGATAATTCCTATTTACTTATTTCCAGGTTAGGTTTTTTTTTTTTTTCCCACAAATGAAACCTCCAGAAAAGTTTTTAGCTATTTGGTTTTCAATTCTACCTCCTCCTCAGAGAGTTGATTTGCAATCAACCATTATGTAAATTTTTGATCAAATTAGACATTCAGAACTAAATTTTCAATAATGTATGCAACCATTACCTCAGTAAAACTGACAAAATGTCAGAGAGGGACAAGGTAGCATAATTAACAAAATGGTGGAGATCTGAAAGCATTTCAGGTTGTGAAAGCTTTTTATTTTGCCTACTGTGGCAATTTCCTCAAAAATAAGCAGGGAAAAAATAATTTCTAGGGATATTGTGATACTCCACTCAGGGTGGTAAGATTTCTATATAATATATACATTTACAATACATATAAATATATGATTTTATAAGTTACCTAATTTAAACATATCTAAAAATTAACAATGTTGTTGTTGACATACGATAGAGTCTATTATTTTAATAAAATAAAAGCTATACAATGCATCTCAAACATAGGGACAATGCCTTATAACTCTGACCTTTCACATCTTTAGCTCCATCCTTAGATACTTGACCAAATTGTTACCTTGAGGTTTAATATTCCTTCACATGAAATATTGTAGTCTGGTTTTCTCTCAAAACAAGTTAACAGTTTGCTGCCAATCTATTGACCCAATTCATCCTGACTACTTTATTCAGAATTTTTTCTCCAGGTATTTCTAAACCATTGATCAGCTTGAATATTAAAAAATAATCATACAGAGTAAATGATGATACATTATATTTTCATAGTTTTACATTTGAGCTAAAACACAATTTCAAGAGAAACATTGCAAAATGTAGATAAATTTTCCATTTTCAACTTAATTTTCATTAAGTTTATTCTCATAGATACAGATTACAAGTATTTCTAAAGCATTAATTTGAACCTTAATAAAAATGTTTACAAAAGAAATAAACATATGAAAAAGGCATGGGGATTTTATCTAAGAGAAGTTACTATAGGCCCCACTTTATAAAACCTCTATGCAAAGCAAAAATAGTTCCATCTTAACTGTCAATTCACTTAATTAACTTCAGAATGCTGATTGTGTTTCTAAATGTTATATACTACTTCATCTCCAAATATTGGCCTCATGCTCACATGCCTCAGTGTTGATATGAAAATGTTTCTGTGTTAATAAAATAAATCAGATAGATCTTAATGCCTAAGAAAATTTATCAACTTCTGACTGTTGCCTTAGATTTTATAATGTTGATTTAAAGGTTTCAGTGATTGCGGGTTTATGCTTTTGACTCTTGATCTAAAGAAACGGTTTGCTATGGACTCAGTTCTTTAGAAATACATGTACCCACAAATTTAAAGTGTTGGGTGAGCAGATGCTATGTGAAAAGAAGTATACAAACTACTGAGTAATTGTGAGAAATGTGCCTTAGGAGTAAAGACACATTTAAGATAGAAGACATGTTAACAATTATGAAATACAATTATCAATATGGAATCAAATGTGAAAGCAACATGCAAAGTTAGTTGTTAGGACAAGAATGTCAAACTCCTGCGGTATGCAACAAAACTCCCCAGAATGGAGAAATCCCCAAACTTAAATATAAAGAGTGTGTAAATATAAAGAATTGATGTCAGAGTCTTTTTGTTTGGTTGTAAATCACAAAGATTGATAAGTGGTGACAGTTATAAGATAAATCAAATTTGTGTATATTTATATTATATATTTTATCTTGAGTATAAAATAATATTCAGAACCATTTGTGAGAAAGTATAAGAATTATTTTGTACACTGAAATGTACACAGTAAAGCAGAAAAAAAGATCCAGTAATATTTACCCTTCTTTATTAAAATCATAAACACTCTGATGCCATTGCCAAATGTCCTTCCAAGAAAGATTTCCCTCAAGTGATATAGCTGACTTTTTAAAAAAGAATTACAGAGACCAAGTAAATTTCTGAAGTTCTATATTAGTAATGCTTACATATACCCTCGGGATGGAGCAATAGCACAGCGCATAGGGCATTTGCCTTACAACTGGCCCGGGTTCAATTCCTCCACACCTCTTAAAGAGCCTGGTAAGCTAGTGAGAGTGTGTTGCCTGCACGGCAAAGCCTGGCAAGCTACCGGTGATGTATTAGATATGCCAAAAACAGTAACAAGTCTCACATGGAAGGACAGTGCTACAGTGCTATATATACTCCCAATAGGTTTAATAGGCAGTGCTCTTAATAATTCTTAAAATAGGAATTATGAAAATAATGACATAAAATTCTCAAAATTGTGGAAATGCTCTTCTGTAAATGACACCTTCTGAAATGAAGGTAAAGGGAGGATTATACAGGGGTTCAGATGTATATGCAGCTAAATCTCAGCTTTATTCAGGAGCTCTCCACCCTAAAAAGAAATCAGGCTTGATATTCATTCCCTTTTAATTTTTACTCCCTAAGTGAGTGAGCAAAGTGTGTTTAGTTATCCTTAAGCAGTTGGGTACTTAAAGGATTAATTAGTTGGAATTTGTTACTATCTCAAAGATGAAAATCACTACTTAAGAATTATCATTATTAATATGAACAGATGCAGGAGATGAAAGCATCATTTATGCATGCATATGGCAAGCCCATCATCTCTAAGCTTATACTTGGTTATGAAGATGGATGCATGTGTTATTGGCTTTATCATGGTTGGAAAATCTGGTAGGGGTTTATTTAGAAGTTAAATAGCTCTTAGAGTCAACATGAGCACAATTTTCAAATAAAACCAAGTGAGTCTTCAAAATATTTTGCCAAAAGTCGAGTCATAATGACTAATATTATTCTCAGATATAGATATTGAGGTATTTTATAAAGGATCCTTAAGTGACTTCAATCAATTACACACCATTTTAAAAAGATTTACACTATTAAAACAAACATAATTATCTATCAAACAGTGAGTTAATATTTATACATAAATGCATAAAAGTTGAGTCCTGCTTCTTGGCAACATCTCTTTAATTATATGTAAAATATTATGCAAGGGAGCTGGAGCTATAGCACAGTGGTAGGGCATCTGCCTTGCGCACAGCCTGGCAGGCCAAGCCGGGTTTGATTTCTCTGCCCCTCTCAGAGAGCCCAGCAAGCTATTGAGAGTATCTCGACTGCAAGCCAAAGCCTGGAAAGCTATCCAGGACATATTCGATATGCGAAACACAGTAATGACAAGTCTCACAATGAAGATGTTACTGGGCTTGCTCAAGCAAATTGATGAACAACGTGAGGACAGTGCTACAGTGCTACTATGCAACAAAATTATGATGTAATTGAAATCTTGTAAAATTTTGATATTTTTATCATCTAATTTAAAAAATTTATTTCTATGAGTCTGCATAGTCTGAATTGAACAAAAAATACATTGAAAGAATTGAGGGAAGACAGAGAGTTGGGTTCTCCAGAATAGAAAAGACAGAGAAACCCATATTAGAGGAAAATAAGGCTTCAAACACCAAGCACCGTCTACATCTTTTAACTAAAAAGTATTTATTTGATGTAAAAAAAATCTATTTGAGTGTTTATTTTCATTTATCAATAATATGTTTATTTTAAACAGGATATATTTTCTATATTCATGTCAATGTGATGAAATACAGTACACTAAAAAATATGCCTCAATGCTGACAGGTAGGCTAAAAAGCAGGATTCTACACTGGATGCCAAGGAAAAAAGGAAACTGTTTACTATTGCGATTATATGTATAGTTCCTTAGAAATAGCTCATCAATAACACCCTTCTTCTTCGGACTAGTCTACTATACAGTCTATATTACTAAGTTCCAAAGTCTTGAAGAAATGCTGCCCAGAAAAATCTGATTATGCCATATTGCTGGAGCGATAGCACAGTGGTAGGGTGTTTGCCTTATAAGCGGCCATCATGGCCGACCTGAGTTAGATTCCTCCGACCCTCTCGGAGAGCCCGGCAAGCTACTGAGAGTATCTTGCCTGCACAGCAGAGCCTGGCAAGCTCCCCATGACGTATTCGATATGCCAGATACAGTAACAACAAGTCTCATGGTGGAGACATTACTGGGCCCGCTAGAGCAAATTGATGAACAACGGGAGGACCGTGGTGGTGGTGGTATGCATGCCATGTTAAGAGAAAATGATAATTACTTAGCAATCATTTTGGTAATCCAGAAAATCTTTCATCTGGGAAATATAAAGTAATAAAATGGGAAACTAACATCCAAGAATAGCCAAGATAAGTACCAGGAGTTTCACTCCATGGCTTGGAGGTCAGCCGCACATGCTGGGGCAGAAGGCAGCTCAAACAAAGAGGAAAGCACCAAGTAAAGGGTGTTGGGAGGATCCTCCCAGGATGAGAGATGCATGCTGAAAGTAGACAATAGACTGAACATGATTACCACTCAACGCCTCTGTTGCAAACCACAGCACCCAAAAGGAGAGAGAACAAAAAGGAATGCCCTGCCTCAGTGGTGGGGTGAGATGGCGGGGTGGGGGTGGGAGGAATGCTGGGAGCATTGGAGGTGGGGAATGGGCCCTGGTAGAGGGATGGGTACTCAATCATTGTATAGCTGAAACCCAAGCACAAAAATCCTTAAGTCTATAAATGTACCTCATGGTGTTTCACTAATAAAAATTAAAACAAAGAAAATCTGGAATTTTTAACTGCTGATTTGCTTGTGGATTAATTTACACTAAGTGAAATGAAAACTAGATATATTAGGTATCATATTTTCAAGTATAGAAGACCAAGTTAAAAAGAATATATAGTATCTCACATATACTTCAAACAGTTTAAATTTTCTCATTTTTGACATAGTTTCGAGTGATTTGAAAAGCATGCAATAGATATTATTCTATAATTTTTAAAATACAGATAAAATTATTTATCATACATATATTTCAAGAAAAATACATAAAATCACAGAACATCCTCAATTTACATTTTTTATGTGCAGATGGAGGATCAAATCTTGACATAAATTTTAAGTGTTAGATGCAACTTTGCTTTTCTTTATAATGAGTTGCATCTGCTGCTGTGTCATAGTGGGAAAATATGCTCATGTAAAAGTCCTGAAGCCATTGTTAAAGTCCCTCTGGTTCATCTTAAAACACTTGAATTTACAATAAAATTGCAGTTCCTGGTCAAATCTTTGGCAATGAAAACAGACTTGATGTTATGGTTTTATAATATATTGTTGCAATTTTCTGTGGCCTTGTAAAAGTAAACTGCAAACATCTGCTAAAAACTAGCCATCCATAACCCCATGCATTAGAGAAATTCTGCAATATTCGACTATATTGTAGTAGGCAGACAATAAGAAATCAGTTGTTCACCAAAACATAAACAATGCAAAAAATCGTATCGATACTACAAAGACACTGCAAGAATTATCCATAAAATAAGTTTTTGAAAAATATTAAAGAAAACAGTATTTTCTTCAAAATCATTTAATGCTGTTGAGAAATATCAGTCATATAAAAAAACCTTATTAAATCAATTGTTCTGATATAATACTGTTCACTGAATTGTAAAAAAAGAAAGAATTGTTTTGAGATATTTAGTATTTTCATTTCTTTCAATTACCATAATTTTTTGTGAAGTGCCTTATTTTTGGGGGGTGGGGAGGGTTTTGAACCACATCTGATGTTTCTTAGGCCTGACTCATGGCTCTGTGCTCATGAATCACACCTGGAACGTAGGCTCCAAGGACCATGTATGGTGTTGGGAATGAATCCAAGGCTGTTTATAGACAGGGCAAGTGCCCTACCCACTTTATTATCTTTTTAAAATAAATAATTTATTTCAAAGATATAAAATATTGGATGGAGAGATAACACAGGGCTTTAGATGTTGCCTTGGACATTGCCAATCCCAATTCGACCCCTGGCACCACATAATTTCTCCCTAGTAACACCAAGAGTGATTCCAGTGCACAATGTATTTAGAGTTAGCAAAAAAATATTTGGAACATGAGCATGAATTGTCCTTTTAAGAATCTTATGAGAGTATGACATTTAGGACATCTTAGAAAAATTAAAATTCATAAAGAAAGCATTTTGTTCAGATGTGCCCCAGTTTGGTCATTTGATTACATACTGTACAAAATTATCTCAATGGTCATTTTGCTTCAGGGAGTTTAATTAAAAACAGTTTTTAACTTATTTGAAAACATTGAACATCTACGCTGACAAGCAATAAATTAGATTCCCTGGTTCTACTGAATGATTAAGATATATAATCATATCTTACAAAAACTTAAAACATTTTCTAAAGTTACCGCCCCCCCCCCCATTAGGGTATTGTGATTTACTGTACTGCTAATAATAGTGTTTCATGCTTAAAACATTATAACCTCTTTCACAGGATCCACTTCTCTTCCAAAATTGTCTCGGGGTCTCCCGCTCATTTCATGCCCCCCAATGACACAGCACCCACCTCTGTCCTCACATTGGTAAAGTCAGTTCAGGAGAGCAGTTATCAGATTCTGTTGCCTTTGGTCATTTGCTAATCCTTGAATTCTTCTTTAAACTCATCATGTAAAAGAGATCTTTTCATACGAGCCCCTCTCCTGACTAATAGGATTGTCTCCATATTCCTCTCTGTAGGGGAAAATTACATGATTTTGTCTTTTCCCATAGGTGAGTAGTATTCTATCTTGTCTTCATATCATAGTTTATAAAGACTTTATCCAGTCTTTTGTTCTTGGACATGTGGGTTATTTCCACATTTTGGTTATTGTATGTAATACTTCAATGATCATAGGACTGCAAAGTCTTTGGGGAATAGAACACTTGGTCTTTAAGGTTGAGGTAGAGGTTGAACTAGAAGACACTCCCTCCAGCAATTAAAGAAGATTTCTTTTCGATACACCCAGGCTAACACTGATTGTGTGTGTGCATGTGTATGTGCATGTGCGTGTGTGTGTGTGTGTGTGTGTGTGTGTGCATGGTTTCCAATACTCACTCTTCCACCAGTGTACTTCCGACTAACAATTACCCTAGTTTCTCTTCTGCTACCTTCCCCACAGCCTATTTCTACTCTCTCTCTCTCACTTTCACTCTCACTCTCTCTCTCTCACTCTCTCTCTCTCTCTCTTGCTCATTCACACTCTCTCTGTCTCTTTCTGTCTCTGTCTCTGACTCTCTTCCCTTTGAGGAATTATGGTTTGCAATATAGGTACTGAGAGATTATTATGTTTGTCCCTTTACCTGTTTTCAACATGCAGTTTCAGCATGATATTCTCCATTTCTATACATTTATAAGAAAATTTTGTTAGCTTAATGTTTCCTAATAGCTGCATAGTATTCCATTCTGTAGGTGTACCATAGATTTTTTAACCAATCATCTGTTCTCAGGCACTTGGGTTGTTTCCAGATTCTGGCTACTGTGAATAGTGCTTCAATGAACATAGAAGTGCAGATAGTATTTCTGATGTGTGTTTTTGGGTCCCTGGGTTATATTCCGAGAAGTAGTATTGCTGTATAGTATGAAGCTCAATTTCTAGCTTTTGGGTGAATGCCGATATTTTCCAAAAAGGGGAATCAGTCAGCATTCCCACCAACAATGAAATTCATATGGAACAATTAACTCTTACTACTATCTAAAGTAATCCTTGAGAAAAAAATGGGAGGCAGCACCTTTCCCAATTTCAAACTGTACTTGCTACAAAAAGTAGTAATTAAAAGAGTATGGTACTGTATTAAGATAGACCTACAGAGCAATGGAACAGAGTCAATATCCTGACACTGACCCACAAATATATAGTAAACTAATCTTTGATGAAGAAGCAAGAAATATGAAGTGGAGTAAGGAAAGTTTCTTTCAGAAGTAGTGTTGGGAAAACTGTACAGTTACATGAAAAAAATAATAACTCAGACTTCTTTATAAAGCCAGGCACAAAAGTCAGATCAAGATGGATTAAAGACCTTAAAATCCATAAGATACATAGAAGAAAATGTGGGCAGAACTCTCCATGACATGGAAGCTAAAGATATCTTCAAAATGAAACACCACTGACCAGCAAGAGGAAGCAAAGATAAACAAATGGTACTACATAACGTAAAATGTCTCTTCACCTCAAAAGAAATAATGACCAAGATACAAAGACAGCCCACAGATTGGGAAAAATATACTTACCCAAAACCTATCTGATAAGGGAACAATATTCAAGATACATAAGGCACTTAACAAGAAAAAGCATCCAAACCCATGCAAAAATGGGGAGAAGAAATGAACAGAAACTTTCTCAGAGAAGAAAAACAAATGGACAGAAGACACTTTAAAAAAATCGACATCGATAAATCATCAATGAGATGCAAATGTAAACAACAATCAGGTATCAGGTATCATCCCACACTACAGATACTGGCACACATAAAAAAGGGTAATAGCAGACATTACTGGTGTCGATGGGGGGGGGGGGGAACTCTTCATTGTTGGTGGGAATGCCGACTAGTCCAGTCTTTTTGTTTGTTTGTGTGTGTGTGTGTGTGTGTGTGTGTGTGTATGTGTGTGTTTTAACTAAGTCAGTTTCACTGGTACGAGGTTTTATTTTGTTGATTTGTATACTCCTGATGATGGGTGAAGAGGGCTGGAGCGATAGATAGCACAGCGGTAGGGCATTTGCCTTGCACGCAGCCGGCCTGGCCAAGCCAGCTTGGATTCCTCCTCCCCTCTAAGAGAACCCAGCAAGCTACCGAGAGTATCTTGCCCGCATGGCAAAGCCTGGCAAGCTACCTGTGATGTATTCAATATGCCAAACACAGATAAAACAAGCCTCATGATGAAGACATTACTTTTCCTTCCCATTTCATTCATCGCATGACGTTCTTGAGGGTGGCACTGAAGAGTTCCAGTGAAATGGCATCACCCTGCCGAACCCCTCTCTTGACATGGATGATCACTGCCTTGTAGAATGGTGAGATTCTGGTAGTGAATCCGTAATGCAGCACATGGAGAATCCTGATGTATTGACTTTAAACACTCTGTTCGGCTAGGCTTTGATGACCGCCTCAGTCTCAAAAGAATCAAAGGCCTTCTTTAAATCAAAGAACATTAGAGTGGCATCTTGAACTCCAGAGAAACCTCAATGAGCTTGGTTATCATGTGAATATGAACAATCGTGCTGAATCCTTTTTGGAACCCGGCTTGCTCGCATGGTTGCACTTTATCTAGTGTTCTGCCAATCCTACTCAGGATGACTCGAGTGAACAGTTTATAGACGACAGACAACAGGCACATCGGACAATAGTTGCCAATGTCATGGATGTCTCCCTTCTTCTACAGTAGTAGAGTCCTGCTGGTTTTCCATTGGCACAGGACCTTGCATTCAGACAGGTAATGTGTGAAGAGCCAAGCCAGTGTATTGATGAGTACTGATGGCAGGTTCTTCAGGTGTTTGAGTCTGAACTTGTCTGGGCCGGGTGCTGTTCTCATGTACATATATGTATATTAGAAAATATATAGTTAAAGAATATATAAAAAATAAAATGTATGATACACATAGCATGCATGCATATCATGCTATATTTATATGTGATTTATTTATAATATATATTGCATAATATAAACCCTGATAAATCAGTACAATTCTACCATAGTAATTGAATAGTTATTTATTTGCATAATTTGCAAGATGCTAATTCTCACTTTAATCTTGTCACCACATATAGTCTTTAGAATAGCAGTACAAGAACTAAGTCCTGAGCACTGAGCCTTAAGCAAGCCTAAGCACAGCCAGGTATAGTTCAGTTTCCTTAAATAATAAGTATGTAAATAATAATATGTGATAAATTATTTATCTTTTATCTACTTCATTGTCTATACAAATGCCATGGATTTTACTGCATTGATTTTCAAACATTCTATTTTACTGTATAGGATTAGTATTTCTGGGTTTCTGGTTGAGTCGTTAGCATTTTCTAAGTATGATATCCTGTCATTTGCAAGTGACAGGTCAGAGATAGAATGACTTTTTCAACCTGTTTCCCCATTAATATCTTTTTTTTGGGGGGGAGGGGTAGGTCACACTCTTTAGTTCTTGATCATGCATTCAGGAATTACTCCTGGTGTTGCTTGTGGAACAATACGGGATGCTGGGAATCAAACCCAGGTTGGTTGCATGCAAGGCAAAGGCCCTGTGCATTGCTCCAGCCCTCCCCATTAATATCTTGTCTCATTGTTATGATGACAACTTCTATCATTATGTTGAATAAACAGTGGTGAGTTGACACTTGTCTTGTCCCTAGTCTTGGAGGAAAAGCTTCCAGCTCCCAGTAACAGATGAGTGAATGAAGACACTGGTGTATATACAAACAGTTAAATGCTACCTAACTTTAAGAAAAGAAATAACTATGCAATAGGCTGCAGTGTCGATGAAACTTGTGTGGATCATGTTGAATGGATTTAGTCAGAGGGAGAGAGACAGATACAGAATAAAACTCACAAGTAGGGCATTGTCGTGAAATAAAAATTAACCAAGGGTAACTGAACCTGAAAGCTGGCCTTGATCTTTACAGCATTCAGCCGAAGAGAAGGACTACACGGAGGGCGGGATCCACAGATCCCGAAGGAAAAAAAAAAAAAACAGGTTCCAAAAATAGCCGAGATCATCGGAAAGTTCCAGATGGGGTAGGTACCGCATCCCGCCTCCCCCAGATGGAACCCCGGTGACCAGAAGCCTCTACAAGCACAGCCCGAGTATGCGGGAACTAGGACTTTTCCTGAAAACCGCGCGGCCACTTATGCGGCCGCGCAACATCTCTCTATATACAAAGTGAACCATGGGAAGTAAACCACCCAACGTTTCTCTCTGAAAATCATAGTTAAATTTGGAGCACGGCCACAGCCCCAGAAACACAAGGACTTAATGCATAACCCAGCAGCTTGGAGCAGAAAAGTGAATGGGCTATGCGTTAATCCAGGCCATCATGTCTGTCCGGAGGGGAAAGGGTGTTGCCCCATTCGCCCTCTCTTCTCTGGAAAGAAGGATGGTGGCCACATGGGGGCCTCGTGGACAGCAGCTATGAGCCGAGGGTGTGGGGGCGACTAAAACCTCATGGGAAGGGGGCGTTCCAGTCCGTCCTTCACGCCCTACCGAGGCCACCAGTTGCCCCCCACGAGCGGCTCTCCAGCACGGCCACAGCCCCAGAAACACAAGGATTTAATGCAGAACCCAGCAGCTTGGAGCAGAAAAGTGAACGAACTATGCGTTAATCCAGGCCATCATGTCTGCCCAGAGGGGAAAGGGTGTTGCCTCATTTGCCCTCTCCTCTCTGGAAAGAAAGATGGCGGCCACATGGGAGCCTTGTGGACAGCAGGCATGAGCCGGAGGTGTGGGGGCGACTAAAACCTCATGGGAAGTGGGGCGTTCCGGTCCGTCCTTCACGCCCTACCGAGGTCACCAGTTGCCCCCCCACAAGCGGCTCTCCAGCACGGCCACAGCCCCAGAAGCACAAGGACTTAATGCAGAACCCAGCAGCTTGGAGCAGAAAAGTGAAAGGACTATGCGTTAATCCAGGCCATCAAGTCTGCCAGAGGGGAAAGGGTGTTGCCCCATTCGCCCTCTCTTCTCTGGAAAGAAGGATGGCAGCCGCATGGGAGCCTTGTGGACAGCAGGTATGAGCCGGGGGTGTGGGGGCGACTAAAACCTCATGGGAAGGGGGGCGTTCCAGTCCGTCCTTCACGCCCTACCGAGGTCACCAGTTGCCCCCCATGAGCGGCTCTCCAGCATGACCACAGCCCAGAAGCACAAGGACTTAATGCAGAACCCAGCAGCTTGGAGCAGAAAAATGAAAGGACTATGCATTAATCCAGGCCATCATGTCTGCCCGGAGGGGAAAGGGTGTTGGTCCCTTCCGCCCTCCTCCCTCTGCAAAGAAAGATGGCGGCCACATGGGAGCCTTGTGGACAGCAGGTATGAGCCGGGGGGGTGGGGGCGACTAAAACCTCATGGGAAGGGGGGCGTTCCGGTCCGTCCTTCACGCCCTACCGAGGTCACCAGTTGCCCCCCATGAGCGGCTCTCCAGCACGGCCATGGCCCCAGAAGCACAAGGACTTAATGCAGAACCCGGCAGCTTGGAGCAGAAAAGTGAACGGACTATGCGTTAATCCAGGCCATCAGGTCTGTCCGGAGGGGAAAGGGTGTTCCCCCAGTCGCCTTTTCCTCTCTGGAAAGAAAGATGGTGGTCGCATGGGAGCCTTGTGGACAGCAGGTATGAGCCGGGGGAGTGGGGGTGACTAAAACCTCATGGGAAGGGGGGCGTTCCGGTCCGTCCTTCACGCCCTACCAAGACCACCAGTTGCCCCCCACTAGTGGCTCTCCAGCACGGCCACGACTCCAGAGCACAGAAACCAAAAAATTTCTTAACTATCTGACTTTCAGTAGAAATACTTCCAGGGTCAATAAGTAAAATAGCAGAAATCCAAAACCAACATTTAATTCTTGAACCCAGCTGTAGAAAGCAAATCACTTCACAATGCTTTTTCAGCATGTCTGATTTGGGGGGGGGGGTAAACTCTGAATAATAGTGGTGAATCTTTTATTGAAACAATGAATCTAATCAAAGCAGATAGAGTGTTAACTAGAATTCATCTGCCCCACAAGGACTCGGAGGGGTGGGGGGTGGGGTTTTATTGGGGTTCTTCATGGTAAAAAATAAGTATTGGTAAAGGGAAATGTGTTTGATATTTGCATGACTGAGACCTAAACCTGAAAGCTTTGTAACCTTTCCCACAGTGATTCAATAAATAAATAAATAAAAAAGAAAAAAAAAAGAAAGTTTTTTTCAAAAAAAAAAAAAAGCTGGCTTATAAAAATGGGTTTGCCCAAGCAGTAGAGTAGGGTGGGACAGGTGACAATGAGGCATTGGTGAAAGAATGTTCATAATCTGGTACTCGATGAGGTGTTGGGCCATTGCACATTTGAAACTCTATTTCTAATGGTATCATAAATCAGAGTGTCTAAATAAAAAACAAGCACAAAATAATAATATAGTCTTTAAATTAGATAAATATTTTCTAACTAAATCTATGTTAGATGTAAAATTTACCTACTGTATCAAATTTTATTCACATATATTTGTGTGCCTCATTGGAAGGAAAAGTTATCCTTCTCTATTCCCAGTGAACAAATTTGTGACCAGAATGAAGAGTGTCACTTTTGGACAAATGTCTTAAAGAAAAATTGTGCTCCTTTTTATGTTTTCTTTTCTCACCCTCAGAATATTTAGCAATATTATAGATAATGGTTGTCCAGCTGTCTCTGCCTGATGTCATTCTGAGAATGACTCAGAGCAGTTTATGGCTTCCACTTTTTCTTGGACTTAAGGAATAGAGCTTGGCTTTTAATGATGAAGCTACAAAACTATTAACATTGTGTTTTAATAGCAGAATAACCTTGCCCACTTGTACCTGTACTCAAGATTTTGCTAAGCATCAATTATGTTCATGATTACATAACTTAAAGTATAAATAATTATACAATTCTGGGCTTCCCTAATCTGAAAACACTGTGTTGGGTTAAATATCCAGGAATAGAAAATACCTGTAAAAATTAATAAGAAAAAATAAAACTCCACCATAAAAGAGAGAAGACATGAACAGAAACTTCTTCAAAGGATGCATACAGATTGCAAAGAAATTGATGGAAAAATGCTCTTTTTCACCCATCACTGTCACAATCATGGCCACGGTCCTCCTATTGTTCATTGATTTGTTAAAGTTCTGCAATATACTGTATTTATAATATAATGCAATATAATGTTCTCTAATTCTGTTCCTTAATATAATGTTGAGTATAATGCATATTCACATCTATCTTCATCAGGAATCACTTGATCACTTGATCACTTGACATTCCGTTACTCATCGATATGCTCGAGTGGGCACCAGTAACGTCTCTATTTGTCCCTGTCGCGTGCTACTGTAGCCCAATGGCGTCTGCTCGTTCTAGGAACACGAAGAGCCTCAAACCAATCGTTCAGGGTCAGACAAAGAAATCTGACCATCTCTTAGGTGGGCGGCCAAGAATCTTTTGATGTCCCATGGAATCCAGTCAGTAATGGCTCTAGTGCAGCAGTGATCTCCAAATCTCATTACGTGTCCAGCCCACCTAATTTTTGACATGTTGGCAAACGAGACAGTGTCCCTGATTCTTGACCGTCGATGGAGGTCAGAACTCTGGATTCTTTCTTTCATTTGAGGAGGTGATGTAGTTGCCGACCGTCTATCTTCACTCCTATTTCTCCCCATTCCAGTCATCGCATGATGTTCTCGAGGGTGGCATTGAAGAGCTTCAGTGAAATGGTATTACCCTGCTGACCCCTCTCTTGACATGGATGATCACTTCCTTGTAGGATTATGAGATCCTGGTAGTGAATCCATAATACAGCTCACGGAGGATCCTGATGTATTGAGTTTGAATGCCCTGTTTGGCTACGGTCTCGATGACTGCTTCAGTCTCAACAGAATCAAAGGCCTTCTTGAAATCAATGACTATTAGACAGAGGGGCATCTTGAACTCCTGGGAAACCTCAATGAGCTTGGTTACCATGTGGATATGGTTGATTGTGCTGAATCCTTTGCGGAACCCAACTTGCTTGCATGCACATCAGGATTATTGGTCTGAAATTTTCTGTTTGTGTGTAGTATTATAATCTGGTTCTGATATTAGAGTATGGTGATCTCTGAAATTCATTTAGAAACACTTCAACTATGTGGGGTTTTTTTGATGAGTTTGAGAAGGTTTAGTATTCAGCTACCTACAATGGTTTGCTAGAATATACAGGTGAAACAATCTCCCCATGGACTTTTGTTGTTTGGGGAACTCTTCATTGCTCTTTCAATTTTTCAATTCTTAAATGGTGTTCTAAGGTTAAAGTCCATCTATCCTGATTCTAATTCATATGGTTGCATGATTCTAAGAATTTGTTTTTTTTTAACTTTCCAATTTATTTTTATTAAACTGTAAAGAGTCATCTCTTATAGTGCTTTTAGGTTTTTGGTGGAGTTGACGAGATTCTTTTAATTTTGATTAAAGTAAAGTAAAGTAAAGGCCCTCCCGTTGATCATCGATTTGCTTGAGCGGGCCCAGTAACGTCTCCATTGGAGACTTTGTTGTTACTGTGTTTGGCATATCGAATACGTCACGGGGAGCGTGCCAGGCTCTGCCGTGCGGGCGAGATACTCTCCGTGGCCTGCCGGGCTCTCCGAGAGGGGCGGAGGAATCAAACTCGTGTCGGCCATGTTGGCTGCGTGCAAGGCAAACGCCCTACCGTTTGATTAAATTATTTTATTTTTCTCTTTATTTTTGTTAACCAAACTAATTGTGTGTCAATTCTTCTTATTTTAATGAAAAATGACTACTTGATTTTCCTGGCCCTATGAGTCTCCTTCCCCCATGCTCGGCTGTTCTCACTGGGGCCCCATGGAGGAGAGCAGGTTGAGTTTCCCTCTCTGCCCTGAGCAGAGTCCCAGCAGCTTAAGACCTCTGGGACCCAGCCACAGCCATGCTGAGACCACTCTTCAAATGCTAGGATGAGCCTCACACATGAAGGAATCGGCAGAGGAACCCAGGTGTGCAGGACCTGGGACTTAGATCTCCAAGCCTGTTCGGATCAGGACTGGGCCTCCTCCACCCACATTCCCCCTCTTCCAGTAGCTAGACAGTTACACCCACCAACTGCTGTGTAACTTCATCAACGGCCAAGATCCAGAGACTATAAAACCAAGCTCCCAGAAGCATTTGGCCGCATTTTGTATCAAATAATGGCAAATAATTTTTTTTATGTAGATAGATATGCATTTGCAGCCATGCAACCTCTTATTTTCTAGTTCTCACTCTCAGAGAACCCAGCAGGCTACCACGAGTATCTAGCCCACATATATGCCTGACTGGGAACACCTGTAAAGGTGATTAGAGGCTTCTCCAACAGCCTCCATTCCTCTCGGAGAGCCCAGCAAACTACCGAGAGTATCCCGTCCACAGGGCAGAGCCTGGAAAACTACCCATGGTGTTCTCGATATGCCAAAAACAGTAACAATGATTCCTCTTTCCTCTGACCTTGAAAGAACCCCCAATATGCCATCAGGTACACTATTACGTGACAGGGACAAATGGAGATGTTACTGGTGTTGCTTATGCAAATTGATGCACAAAGGCGTTATAATACTGATAGTGATGAATTATAATTTTCTAATCTCATATATTCCATGGACTCCCCAAGCACCATTAAATAAACTACAGAGCACTATACTGGGAGTAATCCATGAACCTCACAAGGAGTGGTCCTTGTGATACTTGCTATCTTTTAAATCTCTATGTCTCAGGAGTTGCTTCATCTTATAGTCTATATTATTGTATTATGATATTGAAGAAACCTTAGTGTTTTCTAATATGTTGACTGCCATTTTTTTGTCTGTTAATGCAGACTGAACATGGAAATAGCTCATTTTACCAGCAGAGTGGTATCAAATAATGGCACATAAATGTTTTATATAGATAGATATGCAAATATGACAGATGGGATATATACACATATATGGATTATTAAATATCATTGCTGTTAGAGTATTTAAGAAATTGTAGAATTTAAATATAGTTGCCCTATTAAAACAGTGACATTCTAACATCCACTTCTTTTTTGTGATATTTCTGTTTCTATGTTGGTTTAACTGAATTACATTTTATTATTAATTATGCTTTATATAGATATACATTAAATGTATTTTTATTATATATAGTTTGACTTCACCAACTTTTTATTTTATTATCTTTTTTATTGAATCACCGTGAGATACAGTTACAAAGCTTTCAAGATTGAGTTTCAGTCATAAAATGATCAAACACCCATCCCTCCATGAGTGTACATTTTTTACCACCAGTGTCCCCAGTATTCCTCCCACCAACCCCACCCTACCCCACCTCCAGCCTCTGTGGCAATTTCCTTCTTACTTTTCCTATACTTCTGGGCATATGGTTTGCAATACAGATACTGAGAGGCCATGATGTTTGATCCTTTATATACTTTCACCACTTTATAATGGGTTCATCACAACAATGTTTTAATTTTGTTCTTAGTATTTGTGCATGCATTTAAAAATCTTATCTTTAACTTAAAAATAGAAATATCAAAACCATATTACTCTATTTCTAGATATTTATCTGTAAAATAGGAAAGTACTTATTTAAAGATATGCACTCCTATATACATTGCATCATTATCTTCAGCAATCAAAACTTAAGAACAGGGAGACAATAGTATGGTTGGTAGGGCATTCTCCCGCATGTGTATGACAGGGTTCCATATCAGCCACCTTTCATCTGACCCCCATCAGGAATGGTCCCTGAGCATTGATTCGAGAATAAGTCTTGAACTCTGCCCATTGTGGCCCAAAAGCTAAAAGGAAAAACTAAGAGTGTTCATTAAAGTATATATTTATTTGCAGGAGTTGGGAAATATACATGCTCTGGGATACTCGGTCACAGTCACTGTTCCCATTGTTCATTGATTTTATTGAGTGGGCCCAGTAACATCTCCATCGTGAGATTTGTTGTTACTGTGTTTGGCATATTGAATATGTCACGGGTAGCTTGTCAGGCTTTGCCATGTGGGCGAGATACTCTTGGTAGCTTGCCAGGCTCTCTGAGAGGGGCGGAGGAATCGAACCCAGCTCTGCCGGGCCGGCTGTGTGCAAGGCAAACACCCTACCACTGTACTAAACTATATACATAAATATATGTATATATATGTATATACATATATATATATGTATATATATATATATATATATATATATATATATAAAAGGTAAAGGCCCTCCCGTTGATCGTCGATATGCTCGAGCGGGCCCAGTAAACTATATATAGTTTACTCAATCTCTCATCTCTCCAATCTCATTCATTCTTCCTTCCTTGCCCCCATTCCTCCATCCTTGCTCATCTCTCCGCACTGAGACAGGTAGCCTGGGCTCTCCCTCTCCTCTCTCGATTTTGACCCCCACTGCTTCTCTTTCCACACCTACTTATCTCTCTCCACCTTGCCCTCAGGGCCCAAGCTCTACCCAGTCTGGAAGCAAAAACAACCTAAGGAAGCCCTTCTTGAGGGCCCTCAAGCAAAATACCTCTTAAGGTGTTTTTCTCCTTCAGTTATTTTTGTATGGACACAGTAAGGGATACATTGAAGCTTGTAGGGCCATTCTCCTGAGAACATCTTGCCACAGATTCAGACTACAGAGCTCAGGCCAGATGAATCATTTCTAACTCTAGCAGGGTCCAAATCTAGTTGTTACTTTTCGGATCAGGACAGCATCTGTCCATGACCAAGCTCTTAACTTATAGTTAAGCATTAGGAACTTTGGCCAGGCCATCTTAATGCCAGGGTAGCACATAGCTCACCGCTTGCCCTGGGTCCATTCCAGTCCCTTGTCAGGACCTTGCTGTTGGTGGTGCTACGGACTAAGGGCAACTGAGGCTTAGGTCAAGAGAACAGATGTCCAGAAGAAAAATATCATTTAGTGTCAAATGACTCCCACATAACAAAAGCATAGCATTTACTACTGTCTTCCTGTGCCCATACAAAAAGGACATTGCTCTGAATAACCTATACAAAGGATTTAAGGAGAAGAGAAAAACAATATTTACAATTCAATGTAGCATAAAGAAGAATTTAGAAATAAACACTGAAGCTGTGATGGGAGCAACCCAATAAACCTACACTACCGGAGGCTATGCAGGAAGGATGAAACAATGGTATCCTACACTTGGGCTAGATTTTTTGTCAGTCACATGCAAAGCAGGCATCCAACCTGCTGAACTATTGCATCAGCTCAAACATATCTTTTTAAATCTGTAAGAGAAAATTATCTGGCAATCAAATATTTAAAAATAAAGTAATAAAATATGAAATTATACAGGATTAGCAATACTACCTTTATTTAAAGAGAGAAAAGAAAGAGAGAGACAGAAAGATATCTTAAAACAAACCATTGCTAATGAAAAAGATAGATTGGAAAGATATTCTTTATTGAATCGAAGTGTTTTTAAAGATGTGCCTCATTAAAAACATTAAATATACTATATTTGAGCAATGTATAATTAACATTTGCAGTATATTGTGTTTAAAGAACATAACCTTTTTAGATGCATAGAGCAAAACTTTCTATACTATGAATTTACCAGGGATAATATAAGCTGAGTTAATTTGTACTACAGTTACTCAAAACAGATCAGAAAACATGTAAACTCATGCTTTTAATTCATGGTCTAAATCTCCTGGAGGTTACGATGAGTCTTTAATATTATGTAATAATTTGAGACTTGGAACTGAAACAAAATTGTTTTATTTAAATTTTATTGAGAAATATCATTTATATTGATTCAAGTATAAATTGCTTTTTCCTCGTATTTTTGTATGATGAAACAACTTCCCCCACTTTACTCCCTTCCATATTCTACCTTCTGTTACTCACCCAGCTTAATCTGTAACAGATTTGAATCTGTATTCAACATTAGACAATGGAAGATAATTTACTAAACCCTCACAACCAGCTATATTCTATGCTTGACATTTGGCGATAAATTTACACAGAGATTTTTACTGGTAAGTATGAATATAGCAGTTATACAAATGAGATAACAAACTCAAGATTTTAAACAATGTATTCAGGATACTGTAGGAAGTTAATGCCAGGCAGGTCTTTTCTGTGTGTGTTTTAAACTTCCCATAGCTTTTTACTTTAAATTGAGTATCTTAGTATTATTATTATCAAATATAAATATTTACTTTTTGGATAAAACTTTATTGTTTTTAGCCCATCTGACTTAATTTTTACCTCATACGTAATTTGTTACAAAGCAAAATAATAACCAGTTTCAAAATAACAATTATAAAACACAAGCTATTAGAAATTAGGTACTATTTCTTGAGATACTTTTTTTTTTGCTTTTTGGATCACACCCAGCGATGTTCCTGGCTCTGCGCTCAGGAATCACTCCTGGCAGGGCTCGGGGGACCATATGGGATGCTGGGAATCGAACCCAGGTCAGCCACGTGCAAGGCAAATGCCCTACTCACTGTGCTATTGCTCCAGCCCCTCTTGAGATACTTTTTAAACAATAAGATTTACCAGTGTATTGTCATAGCTAAACTCTGAAAATGTCTTTCAATTATATATTAAAATTGCATTTATTTTTCTTGTGGTAAAAAAATCACCATCTTAACACAATTAAAAGTATGTTCTTACTAAGAAAAATAAGACCTTTTTGGTGAGTTTTTTAGTGTAAGAACTTAAGCAGGCTTGGAAAAGGATACATGGTAGTTTATACTCAGTGGCTACAGGTAGGCAAAAATTTTCAAGAGTTTAGAAGGAAATCATTATTTGAGACTTTCTACTAAAGTTGAACAAATCAATTTGACAATCATTTAGCTGATTTTCCAGGAAATTTCTGGAATTAAAAGTTCAAATTATTTGTAACTCTTCCCAGTTTCACAAGTTTTGGGGATTAACACTTCACTGGTGATAGTGCTTAAAACAAATTAATGCAAGGAGAAACATCAAACATTAGTCATGCTAACATGAGCAAGAAGTTGTGTAGGTGTAGATGATTTCAATTCTCAGTTTTATCATATGATAAAAATTGGGTTATCATTTACAATATAGTATTAAAAATTGTACAAGTGGGAACATAGAGATAGGGCAGTAGGAAGGACCCTTGCTTGCATGCAGCTAACCAGTGTTTCATCCCTATCACTCCATATCGTACCCTGAGCATGGCTGGGGATGGCCCCCAAACAAACAAACAAAACATGTGCCACATTCTGCAAGAATGACAAGAGTTAGCCTCCCTTCCACAGCTAAATCTTAGCCTTTTGCCAGGAACAACATTGGTTTAGTGAATGATTCAAGTGACTATTTTTTTTATTTTTTATATTCACACAAAGGTATGATCTCAATTTTTATAATATATGTATAGATATGGTGAATATCTATTGAGAAATGATGTTATTGTCAAAATTATCTTCTGTCAACTCTAACCTATAATCATTTTTCCCTTTACAAAAGATTTTGAAGATGTCATTCTTCTTTAAACATGGCAGAGTCTGGCAAACTTCCCGTGTCATACTCAATATGCCAAATACCAGTAACAATGATAGGTCTCATTCTCCTAGCCCTGAAAGAGCATTGAATATGGCTCTTTTAAAATCTCAGGGCTAGGAAGAAGGAGATGTTATAAGTGCCTGCTCGAGGCAATCCACGAACAACAGGATGATTGTGATCGTGATTCTTCTTTAAGAAAACTAGAACACTTTGATTGTATTTCTCAATCTCATATGCATTCAAATTATTAACTATAGAGAAAGGCGTGTGACAGCATTGGTATTAGCCTACTTGAGAGAAAGGTGAGCAGGGATGGGGGAGAAAAGGATTATCATGAATCTTAGCATTAGCTCCATGTTGAAAGACAGCTTGAGCCCCTTGAGATGATGACTGCAGGCTCAGCTCAGGTCTAGAAATTTACTGTGGAAGCGCTGTCGTTGAGCACAAGGAACGTCTTGTACCTCTTGACTTGGGGGTATGGACCCAGTCTTTGTCTCTAGGCTGACACCTTGATGTGTGATGGTAGTTGACAAGTTAACTAGTAAGCCATTGTGCGTGATTGATGATAAAGGAGCAAATATGTTATGTGAAGTATTGTAATAGAATAATTGCCTTTATTATTAGTAGGAAATTGCTTTTGTGGTCATGGAAAGTAAATACCACTGATGATTTGGAATAAAGACACTAAAGACACTACATGCTGGACGTGTCCCTTCCTGAGTGCACTGTGTCATACGCAGGAGACTCTACCACTCCAAAACTAATTACTGAAAAACTAAAATTGGAATCAACTAACTCTAATATAGCTATAAGTTGGCAATGGGCACTAGATTTTATGACATGTGCCTTGCATTTGACTAACATTTATTGCATCATCAACATAGGCCCTTTAGTACAATCTAGAAATGCCCAATAGCCCCACAGGCACTGCCAAGCATGGCCCTGGAGTCCTCCAAGAGCCACTGAGATAGTCAGGGTGAATCCCAATACCATACGACCCAAATTGAACCATATCCTCAGTCCCTCATGTTAAATGACCTGCCTTCTGAAAATCATCAGGGGAGATCCTTAGTATTAATTTACACCACTTGGGAGGACCCATAAAATAAAATAAGTAGATTTTATTTCTTAAAATTATACTAATTTTTTATTATAAATGCTAGGTTTTTATTATAATTTTATACTAGTTTTTTAAAATAATTTTATTGTGTACTTTAATATTTTTTATACTCTAGTAAATGTGTCTATTCTTAACTTTCAAATCCTGTGATTGGTCACAAAGAGTCTTTATAAAGAGTAGTTTGAAGGACAAAGTTTAGAATTATGCAGACCAAGATTGAATTCCAGTTTCAATGGAGTGGTTAGATTTTTTTAATAAAATTGAATTGCCTTTCTATAGATGAGCGAATTAATACCTACCTCATAGAGTTGCTGGAAATCTAAAAAAGAATGACTAATGTATTCAGCATTATGTGGCACAAGACATTTTTAAAAAAGAGAGTGAGAATTCTTTATTTTTTCTTATTCTACTTAAAGATGGATGTATTCTAGATTCATTTTTTTCCCATAAAGAGATAGCATTGCCCTTGAGGCTTTTCATATAGTTGCTAAAATGTAGTTTTCAAGGAGTTCCCTCAACATAGGATTTATAACATTTTTTCCCTGTGAATAACTTCCCTTAGCTGCAGTATATTTTCTAAATAATTATAAAAGTAATGCCACATTAATGATTATAGTGAGGATTGGCGACAACAAAAATGCAGATGCACTGTGGTAGGTAAAAACTATAAACCACATAAAGCATTATTATTAATAATGATAATAATCAATGAAACATTTCTTATTTTTGCCCTCTCTACCTCTCTTCTTACACCTGTCATCCCTTCAAACGAACACAATAATTTTATTTTTTTAGGTTTGAAAGCCATTGTAAATAATTATACATTTCATGTTTACATTTCTTCTTTTAAGTCAATGAAGCTTTTTGCCCCATTGTCCTAAGATTTTGCACAATGTCTAAAACTGGCCGACTCGGGGCTGGAGTGATACCACAGTGGGTAGGGCATTTGTCTTGCATGTGGCCAACCCAGGTTCGATTTTCAGCATCCCATATGGTTCCCTCAACACTGCCAGTAGTAACTCATGAGTGCAGAGTCAGGAGTAACCCCTGAGCATCGCAGGCTGTGACCCAAAAAGCAAAATTAATAAATAAATAAAGCTGGCAGACTCATTTTGTTAGGTAGGAATAAAGTGGAGAAACAAAAGTAATAACCTTAATTTCTTTTGATAGATTATTTATAATTCAAACATTCATTTAAATAAGACCACCCATTTTCAGACCAAACGCCCTGTCCCATATGTTAACTTACATTTAATGATGCATACTGAATTTAATTCCTTCAGATAATTTTTATAATTTTCTTTCTTTTCTGTTTTTATTGTTTTGTGGTCACTTTCAGTGATTTTCCGGGTTAATTCTGGCTTTGCACTCAGCAATTATTCCTGATGGTTCTCTGAGGACCACATGGGATGCTAAGGATTGAACCTGAGTTGTCCACATGCAAAGCAATGTTGCTATCTCTCCCGCCCAGACACCTGCAGATTATTTCTGATAATTTCTGGGGTGGTGTGAATTTATTGGTATATTTGTTATCCTTGTTAATACATCTGTAAATTTTTATTGTCTTGAATTTACTAAGAATTCTAATGATGTTATGGCCTCATACATGAGAATCTGTTCACAACCAGTAATAAATTATTACTCTGCTTCCATTTTCTCTACCTGGTCAAGAACATTACCACTTACTAACAATTTGACCACGTTCCTTGTTTAACCAAAGGGGCAAGGGGCTGAAGGGCTAAGGAAAGTGGAGGTCATGGTAATAGGAGAATGATTGCATGATTTAATCACTGAATAATAACTTAAATTTTAATAAATTACACATTTATTTGAAATATTATTTTTTTCAGGGGAATTCTCTTGGCTAGGGCTCAGGGGACCATCTAGGATGCTGGGGATCAACCAAGTACCCCACCTGCTGTACTATCTATGTAGACAAGAAATCTTTTTTTATTACCATTTTGTTATACGAAATAGGTGTTCTGGCAACTTACCTTTCAAATGATTTCATTTTCCTTTGCCTCTCATTAACTAAATTATTCTCATTCTGACATGTAAGAGGAATTTAACTATTTGCTACTCAAACTTTGTATTTTAACTTTGATCCTATTTCTGAATGAACTATACTTAAATCCCACTAATAAGTTAATTTAAGCAAAATACATAACAATTCTTTTTAAAAAATCATGCTGACTTAGATGGCTACTATATTTTTAAATTGTTTTCAATTTATGATTTTATTGAATATTCAAGTGAGATTACTCTTGACTTAGTGTTTTGTGTTATTTAATTCCAGCATTCGCAACCATATATTTTAATGATAATGCATAGACTGTTGTAGTGATGAAAACTATTACAGTTTATTGAGGATAAAAGCATTACTTTTAAATTAGAGTACATTAGTAAATCAGCTTTAAAAAAATAAACATGAAATTATTCTTTCATTAGGCTTTTCCTTTATTTTTTGCCTTGAGTATTTAAAAAATTCTACAGTATGATGAATAGTGGTTGAACTGAGTATGAACAAAATGCTGAAAAATATTACAAAATTTAAATTTTAATGAGACATTAAAATAAAACACAGACTAATTATATCAAGTTACGTTAAAATTCTTATAGGGTTGGGCTGGAGCAATAGCACACTGGGTAGGGCGTTTGCTTTGCACATGGTCGACCCGGGTTCTATTCCAGAATCCCGTATGGTCTCCTGAGCACCACTAGGAATGATTCCTGAGTGCAAAGCCAGGAGTAACCCCTGAGAATCGCTGGATGTGACCAAAAAAAAGCAAAAAAAAAAATAAAGATTCTTATATGGGACTGTATTGCATTATATAATGAGTAAGGAGAGAATTCAAGCACAGTATATTGTATTTATTATAAGCTAAAATAAATCAATACGCAGAACTTTGATTCTTTCATTGCTTCTCACAGAAAAAAGTTTATAATCTCCTTTGGATTTTTGTTGACACAGGTGTAGAGCCCTGTAATCAAGGAGCTATATCAATGTATAAACTTACTCTTTAGGATTAAAGTTAAATTTTCAACACCATTAATTAAAGGTGGGTGAGATGCCACATAGCCACCTCTTATTTCCAAATTTCTCTTTATGGTTTCTAGAATCAAAAGTAAAGTTTCTTTAGAAAAAGATAGGAGAGAAGAATGATAGTACTGTGGGTTGGGCACTTGCCTTGCACCTGGCCCACCTGGATTTGACCGCAGACATACCTTATGGTGCCCCTAACACCACCAAGTGTTGATTAATGATTCCCAAGTCCAGAGCCAGAACTAACCCCTGAACATCACCAGATATGACCCCCCACTCTCCCCGCCCAAAAAAAGATAACTTCACCTTAGACCTCAAGTTCAATTTATACTACCGATTGTCATTTTACTACCTTTTTACATAATAAATATAATAACATGAGTGAGTTAAGACCAGTAAGACAAGGAAATATTTTTAAAATAAGCCAAATTATTTCTAAATGTTTTATCAGACAAATTTTTTAAATCTTTTTAGATAGTATTTGTACAGGGATGTAAGAAAATGTTCAAGTTTTTGGCAGGAAGATGAAATTTATAAAAAAGAACCAAATGGTAATTTTAGAACTGAAAAATAAAATGCCCTAATTTAAGAAGTCAACAGAGAAATTTTGCAGATGATTGACTAGAAAGTCACATTTAGTTATATGATTCATCTATTAAGGGCTAGAGAAGAAAATATACATTTTTATAGGAAAAAATGACTTGAAGGCGTCACTTGCTTTCAAAAAAGTAACATAAAGAATACCAGGTGAAATATCTGCACAACTAAAATCCCAAGAGCAATTAAGAAATTTTTTTTCATTAAAAACAATAACTCAACTCATATTTCTCTCTAGCAAAAAAAAATCTTCCTTCAAAAAGTTCTTGAAATGCCAGTAGTTTTTTCCATTTCTTTTTCTACTGTGGAGGGGAGTTCTCCCAAGCAGAAATTAAGGTTCCCAAGGATGTTCTGGTGATTCTCAGTTATCACGTGAATGCCTGATAATATGGTGCTGCTCAAACCCAAGGCAACACTGCAGTCATACACAGCAGTGTCCAGAGGCCTCCAGGAATATACCTGGTGGTGTATGTGCTAGGTCAAGTGGTGAGGATGGCTGTCCAGTCTAGGGTTAGAGATGATTCAAGTGCATGGCACTTGTACTGCTAACCTCCTCCTAATCCACTTGTGTTACATTTCCTGTCACAATACATACATTTCTATTCATGTATATTTGTACATATTTATATGCATATACATAAATATTCTAAGAATGTCACCTGAGAAAATGTATCACTAACATAGTAATTTTAAAGGATATATTCAAGGTTGTGTTCAATCAAAAGAAAACATTACCCTATAGGAAACAAGTAAATGTGTGTATGTGTGTGTGTGTGATGGTGGGATGGTGATAAAATTAATATGGTAAATGTTACAATAAATAATTAATAGTGACTTTACCAAACATTTTTTATAGAGGACAGGAATGATAGTAGAGCTGGTAGGACATTTACTACTCCAGTGGCCAACATAGGTTTAATAACCAGAATCCCATATTGTCCCCAAACACCCAGGATTAATTTCTGAGTACAGAGCCAGAAATAAACCCTAAGTACCAAAAGGTGTGTGTTTCCCCCCAAAAGTTCTATGAATACATATTAAGTATATGTTTATGTATTTGGAACTAATAATTTCCTGTGATGTTTGCACTGCATAGGAAGACTTGGTAATATCTTAGTTGCTTATTATATTCTGTTAATCATGAAAATATAGTAAAACTTTGTATAACCTTTAGATTAATAGAAGGGCATAATTTATATGTATATGTATATATGTGTATATATATATATCATTAAAGTAATGCAAAAGAAACTCCCTAGGCATTAGAATATAAAACACTTGTCCTAGTAGTAGATTTATTTACATTCAGTATAAATAAGTGAAGTGGTACAACTAACAAAGTGTATGACACTGGATTAAAAGATAATTATATTCTCTTTGTAAAAGGAGATTTGTGATGTGGAGTGCAAATAATAGAAAACATAGAGCACCCTGAAGTTAGAAAAAAAATTCCTGTATTTGAGTTCAAATTCCAAAATCATTTTCCTTTGCCAACACTCTATCTCATTGTCTCTCAGCATGGAAATCTGTAAATGCTTAAAAGGCTTCAGTTTAATCTTGATCACCATTAGGATGATTTATGGAACTATGATGAAATATGAGCTTCCCCTGGATTTGAATATTATAACTAAGAGCACATTTTATTTCATCCCATCTCTTTCCTCAGCATGACTGAGAATTCCATTCAAGCTTAATGCCACCCATTATCAAAAACTTGTGACCTAATATTTATAATTTTATTTGAAATTTTAAATTCCCAGTACTTTATTATCTTCTATTCTCTGGGTCTCTTTGAAACTTTAAGAGTCTTCTGTGAGAAAAGTAAGTAAATGACCAAGAACAAAAAAGAGAGAAACTGAGAAAAACAAAGAAGGTAGGGGCAGAAAGACTAGGGAGAAAAAAAAAAGGAGGGACTGGAGTGATAGCACAGCAGGTAGGGTGTTTGCCTTGCACAGGGCCAACCTGGGTTTGACTCCCAGCATCCCATATGGTCACCCAAGCACCGCCAGGAGTAACCCCTGTGCATTGCTGGGTGTGACTCAAAAAAAAAAAAAACCTAAGGAAATATGAGGGAAAAATCTGCACTGTAGCAATGTCTTCCCATTGTTCATCGATTTGCTTGAGCGGGCACCAGTAACATCTAACAACAAATTGTGAGACTTGTTGTTACTATTTTTGACATATCGACAATAAATTGTGAGACTTGTTAGAGTTTTTGGCATATCAAATACATCACAGTAACTGTGCAGGCAAGATACTCTTGGTAGCTTTCCGTGCTCTACAAGAGGGGTGGAGAAATTAAGCGCGGGTGGGCCTTGTACAAGGCAAACGGCCTACCTGCTGTGCTATGGCTCCAGGCTAAGAGAGAGAGAGAGAGAGAGAGAAAAGTCTACTTGATTAAAAAGAAAAGATATCCCTAAAAAAATAAAGTTAGGGTGTGTTGTATATTAATCTGGTATTTCTTCCCTACACGTATTTTATACAACTTTTATACATATTTTAGTAACAAGTTCTGAAAAACTTGATTAGCATAACATTAAAAGAGCTAATAATTTTCTAGAATAGCCTAAGTATTTATGATTTCAAGGAATCTACTAATTTCAGATAATGAATCAACTCAGTAAGTATTGGTATGCTGTGCTCATTAACAAAAGTGATATTTCCCCAAAACCTGATGAATGTAAATCTGTTCCTTTGTTAGTAATTGCAACCAGAGCATTCGAGGAGGAACCTGAATTTTCTTCAAAATTAGATGAATATTATTCTTTCTGTATGATGTGTTTCAATCAGATCATAAGAGTAATGTCCCATAATATAATAAACTTTAATGAACAAATATAAATTGTCAAATCTTACCCATTTTCTGAATACTGTTAATGTTACTAGACGATAGAGATTTAACTTGATTTAATATTAAGCCATAGTATTTAAATGAATTTTTCATTGTAAAAATATTCAAAATAGGACAGAGTTTTTGTGCAAGTAATTACATTTATTATTTTATGTGTCATTATAAAGAAAGTAAAAGGTTCATTGAATAATTTAATCTCTTGTATGTGAATCTTGAACACTCATATCTGTCAGGAATTTGAAAAATACTAAATGAAACATCAAAAACTGAAGCATCCATGTGGGAAAGAAATATAAAAAAAAATCAGTAAAATTTGTCAAAACAAAGTTATCTCTATTGGCCAGGTTTTGAAGTGAGCCAAATAAAAGATATGCAAATTTATATTATCTGAAAATGGATATAGAGGCTTTAAGAGGCTCAGTGAGCATGAATGTTTTACTGAGAAATATATTTTAAGAACCAAGAATCTGAAATGAAAAACATACATCAACTATTTTTATTTTTAGAAAAAATTGTATCTCTTTCTTTTTGGGGGGGGGGATCACACCCGGCAATGTACAGGGGTTACTCCTGGCTCTGCACTCAGGAATTATTCCTGGTGGTGTCCAGGGGACCCATATGGGATGCTGGAAATCAAACCCAGTTTGGCTGCATGGGAGGCAAATGCCCTACCCGCTGTGAAATCACTCCAGCCCCCAAATTGTATTTATTAAAGCAAAATAAAAATTCCCAGTATTTATCAATCTTTCATTCTTATTTTCAATGTAATGATGAATATTGATAATTCTAACAAATTCTGAGGTACATAATAACCAGATTGCATGTTTTAGTCCCACATAGCAGGAAACTCTCTGGTTGAAGGTATTCTCAATTGTACACGGTAACTATTGGAATCAGAATCACAGATTTGTCATTTTTGCTGTTGGGGTCATAGTCATATTCAGAAAGTCATTTTTGAGCATTGCTGAAATTTTTATGTTCCGATTAACCCTACTTAAATTATCCTAACAGACAAATCTTTTGAGAGAGACTTTTTTGCATAATAAGGGGCTTGGCATTCTTCTAAAAGCAAGAGAAGAAATATGAGACCCGCACAAAAGGTTAATAAAGATCCTTTTTCTAAAAAGCATGGACAGAATGGCCATTTTAAAATCTCTCTCCTTATTAATTTTTTCTTTATTCCACATAGTTTTTTATCATTAAGCAATTTTAATTGGGTATCAGTAATAGAACAGACAATGTAAAACAATTTTAAAAAATTCCATCCTCCAAGAATTTTAGGTAGTTAAAATTTTAACAAATATTTCACTTATCATCATTGTTTTATCATCTGCTATTAGCTCCCTTCTAATTTTGGCTTGAGAATTACTTATTACAGTAAATATTCAGCAAAATATATTAAATACATGAGCTTCATTAAATATTTACAACAACTCAAGAGAAACATATTGGAACTCAAAATAATTCATTTTAAACCAATCAGACAGTATTTTCATAGTTTAAGAGCTAAAGATTGACGAATCAATAAAAGTAAGCACTAAGCACTGAATTAATGTTTTAGTGCTTGAGATATCTTTTAAATTACTGTAGTTTTATATATATATATATATTACAATAGTTTTATATTGTTTATAAATATGAGAAAGGAGAGTAAGAGATAATCCTATACAGAAAGGAAGAAATTATACATTGTAAATTGAGAGACTGGTGATTCCATAAAAGAAATGCATGGATATTTGAACTCTTAAACTATATTGTAGACTGATTACGTACCTAAGTAATCTAATAGCTGCTTTGAAGACAATTCATTGAAGTAACATATATTCTTTATGAATCAGACCCTAAGATATCTGTGATGTTTACTGTACCTTACAGTAGAGCAAATAAGCATCTCTTTACCCAATAAACAAGTTTGTGCAATACATCCAAAATAAATGCATCTACATAATAACACCTCAAGCCTCATTAGTTCTTATAAAAACTTTGCAATATGCGAGTGTATATTAACTTTCTTATCTAGGAAACATTTTTTTGGAATTGATTGGACATGTAAGATCTATTAAATGAAAACTATTTGTTTATTGGACCTTACATATTGCATTTTAATTTAGTGGTCATTAATAAGTAACTGATTATTAATTTGATCTCATACTACTACTTATAATCTTATCATTTATCATTCACATTCAAAATAACCTGTCATGTTTATTGCAATTAAAAAATTGTGGATAAAATTTTAACTAATAGCTGTGATCCTGAAAATAAAGTTGTTGTTTCTTTTTTAACAAGAACTAGACACATAATAAAGAACCTGCTAGATTCTGAGTGACCATCAGTGTAATCATACTAATGGCAAGTCACATTTACTTTGATCCATTTTATTATCAACTCCTTTAACAGTGACGGAAAATAACACAGAGTAATGATGACAAGACAGTTAATAAGTTGCTAGCACTTGACATTATCATTTTCCTTTCTTCTACTGACACTCTAACTTCAATGAGAATACTATTTTAAAACTGTAATTTCTACTATAGATTAGCATATATGTGCTAATATACATTATATATGCTATATATGTGTATATAGCACATTCAATAAACATTTCAATTATTTTAGAGCTTAGAAGAAATTGTTTCTGAGGCTCATATAAGATTGGAAGATATATTTGTTAGAGGAAAACAAAAATAATCAAGAAGGTTGCCTTGCATGTGTATAAATAGATCTGTAGACTTAATATCTGAAAGATTATTCTACTGTGTAGTCATATAGGGATTAAATGGAAAGTATTGTTTAAAACTTGATAGAAATATATGAAAAATTAGTTTGTCTTCAATTATTTGGTTTAATGTTTATTTATGCCTGCTAGTCTTTGGTCATTTACAAGGAGGAAAAAAAGACTGAATTATGTGATAAAATTGACTCTTAAAATTAGTGAGGGTGCCAATTATTATCTAAAATGTTACAGAAAAAAATAAACAGATAATTTAATAACAGAAAAGCAAAATTTTGCTGTTTTTATGCAATCTAAAAGAAAACAAAAACCTGTTATAAGAGAAAAATTAAATTCTAAAAAATATATTTATATATTTTTAAAGATATGGTAATAAAAGCTATTTAAATATAAGGCATAGGACCACTGATAAGGCTTGTGCCTTGTATGACGCTGACCCAGATTGAACCTCACTATCACATATTGTGTCCTGAGAACTTCTAGAAGTAGTTCCTAACCACATTGCCAGGAGTAAGCAATGAATACTCCTGATATGGCTCCACAATGAAGGAGAAGGTTAAAGAAGAGAGAAGGAAAATGAGGAGGAGTAGCAGGAGGAGGAGAAGGAGGAGGAGGAGGAGGAGGGGGAGGAGGAGGAGGGGGAAGAGGATATGACTTTATGTAAAAAGGAGACTTTCTGTAAATAGACAGTGTTAAACTTAAAAAAAAGAAATAGACAAAGGATAACACTAACAAATCATTGGAATTCATAAAATACCGTTATATAAGAAATGTGTTTCCACATAATAAAATCCATTTCTGCATAACAATTCACAAGTTTTAGTAGCATAAACAGTATGAGTAATCAGGTATTGTGAGAAATTCAGGAGTTATAAGTGTTCTAGCCTAGGGTTTGTGACCAGACTGTGGTCAGATTGTTGTCTGTGCCTTGGACCAACATTCTCTGTTAATATGCTTGCTTCCTAGGCTGTAAAATATATGTGTGTGATAACTAGAACAACTGTGGTTCACAGGCATCATTTTCTTCCTAGCCAAACAGTTTTTCCAGCCAGTAACATCAAAGCAGCAAAAGCCTCTATGTACAGGCACCAAGTCACACACTGGTAAGAGAGAATGGGAGACTTTGTAAGGATTCATTGGTAGAATTTATAGAACCTATGTCTTAGGGAAGGACAATAGGTCCCGTGTAAGTAGAATACCTCAAATAAACATTCCGCAGCAGGAGATTACCTCAGAGGATAAATAAAAGATATAATGTACTGATATAAGCAAAACATATAGATAAGCATTCCACAACAAATCAGCATATAATGGAACAGTCAATATTAACCTTATCACGAGATAGAAACTTCTTTTCTTTGTCAAAGTAATTTTAAAATTCCAATAGCCAATCTGACAGTTTCAAAGGTGAAGTATTTTTCTTTATACTATAAATTTGATATAATAATATATTAGAGGAAACTGAAGCCTTCAGGGTCAGGTGGATGAGACCAGTTGTAGTTACTTTCAAGAACGTCGAAGAAATAGCTAAGAGGACAAAGAACCTCCAGCTCCGGGCACATCTCTTTGATTCCACGGTTCTTCCTGCATTATCATATGCCTCAGAGACCTGGGCCCTATGCAAACAGGATGAGAATGCTATTTGGGTCTCCGAAAGAGGAATTGAAAGAGCTATGCTTGGAATATCACGTTTCACTCAAATGAGAGAAAGAATCTGGAGTTCCGACATCTGTCGACGATCAAGAATCAGGGACGCGGTCTCGTTTGCCAAGGTGTCGAAAATCAGATGGGCTGGTCACATAATGAGATTTAAAGACGACCGCTGGACGAGAGCTGTTATTGACTGGATCCCACGGGATGTCAAAAGACCGCGTGGCCGCCCACCTACCGGATGGTCAGACTTCTTCATCAAGATCATGAACGATCTGTTTGAGGCTCTTCATGTTCCCAGAGCGAACAGATGCCATTGGGCTACACTAGCACGTGACAGGGACAAACGGAGACGTTATTGGCGCCCGCTCGAGCAAATTGACGACTAACGGGAAGTTAAGTGATTAAGTGATTACAGGAAACTGAGCTATCAAGTTAATTATGAATTAACTGTAAGTCTATATTCTGTCATTATAGTAATTTTACATGTTAAAACATAATCCTGCAATCATTCCATTAAAACTAGATAAGAATGTTTGCAGTATTTTTATTTAAAATTTTAAGATAGACTAACAAAAATTTTTTAAAAATGTAAAGGATGGAGAATGGGCACTGGTGGAGGAATGGGTACCGGATCATTGATAACTGAAACCCAAACACAAAAATTTGTAAGCCTACAACTGTACATCATGGTGTTTCACTAATAAAAATAAATAAATAAATAAAATTTTAAGATAGGAATCTATAGTTGTTTCTATTTTAGGGGATTGGTTATATAAAGTACATCCATACCATAGAATGTCATGACCATAAAAGTATTATGAAATTGGAAGCCAATTTCAAAATATGATGAAAGTATTAAAAGTTGCAAAACAGAATTTATGGTATATAATCATTATTGTTAAGAATTTCTAAAAACAAATTCATTAATTTAACCTGAACAGTTATTAAACATAAATCATTGCCAATACTAATTACATTCTCAAAGAAAAACATTGCTATTTTAAACATCAATGATGAAATTAATGACCCACATTTAACAAAAATATAAGGAATTCAGAGGTTAAAATTAGCAGTCTAGATAATAGTAGTGTCAGATTCTGAAACATATTCAGTATTTTATTTCTTAATAAACATTTAAAAATCAGAATCTCAAATATGTTTAAATGTTCAATTTTTAGATTCACCGACAAACCACCTCAGTTTTTTGTTTGTTTGTGTTTTGGGTCACATCTGGCAAAGCTCTGGGGTTCCTCCTAAGTCTGCACTCAAGAATTTATCCTAGCATTGTTTGAGGGACCACATGGGATGCTCCAGAAAAAACCTGAGTCAGTCACTTCAAGGAAACCATCCTCTCCTCCTCCTCCTCTCCTCTATACTATTGCTCAGCCCCACAAACCCATATAGTTTTATTCAATGTTACTTTGCTATACTGTATCAAAATTTCATTCCAGTTCAATATTACGATTTTTGAGATGTTCTCTATTTGCAATAATGGAGTTTCAGACAGAAACATGTTGTGTCTTCTCTCTGGTATAGACTTAACAGAATCAAATAAAAGAAATAACAGTTCTTTAAAGTTATACCTCTGTAATTGAACATAATTATCTAAGTTCTCACTAAGTGACATGTTTATTAATGGCAAACATTTTCTATTTTATTTCAGAAAACTAACAGGAAAAATTTTCATATTATACATCAAGTACAAAGAATATTGGCTAAGGTAAGCGAGATTCTTTATTATGAACAGATATAAAGACATCACAGAAAGAGAATATAATATATTTAAAGTTTCGTACGCCTATTCTTCATGTTTCTGTTTATAAAAAATTTGGTTACAAGAGTTACAAGGGGGAGTGAGAAAGAAATGGGTAGAAGAGAGCCCCCACCCCATAGGATAGCACTGAAACTTTAGTAGAGTGTGTGTTAACAGAGTGTTTGTTAATTTATTTAGCTAAAAATAAAATTAATCCTTATTATTGACCATAGATAGAGATTTTATTAAGCAAAAGATAAACTTAATTAATTTGAAAATATGGTACTGGGGTGATAGTACAAATGTTAGAGTCCATGCCTTTTATTAGAACAACTCAGTTTTGATCTCTGACTCTATGTGGTCTACTAACACATTGTCCTACTGGAAATGGCACTCAGGTACCTCAAAGGTATAATTTAAATTCAGAGATGACTGACATTGTCATTTAAAAAAAAAACAAAAGGAAAAAAATACAAGTAAAGCAGAAAAATAGAGCAAAATGCTTTCAAGAAAGAAAAAAAGATTTACATATGTATTAAGTGGCACCTAACATTTTTATAGATGTTATTGGAGGTAATAAATTATGTGTGAGACAATGTTCATAAAAATAGACTCCTATCTTCTGCTTGGAACCCATAAACATAAAATATCTGATAATTGTAGGCTTTAGTCTGAAATAGCTATTTAAGGTCAAAGATACCAATAATAAAAGTAGAATGTAAAATTTTATCATGAAGTATTCATAATAGAAGAAATTATTTTCATCCTATCTTTTGAAAAGACTTTGCTTTTATATTTGAGAAAATATTAATTAGTATTTTAATATTATTATCTAGTTAGCTTATTATCTAGTTCTTATTCTGGAGATCCTGGTAGCTACTGAATGTAACCTGCCCACACGGCAGAATCTGGCAAACTCCCCGTGGCGTACCCAATATGCCAAATACCAGTAACAATGATAGGTCTCATTCTCCTAACCCTGAAAGAGCCTTGAATATGGCACTTTTTAAAATCTCAGGGCTAGGGCGAAGGAGACGTTACTGGTGCCTGCTTGTGGCAATCGACGAACAACAGGAGGATCATGATTGTGATTAATTAGTAATGCCAAAATCTTCCTTTGTATGTAATATGGAGCTTTGTTATTTATATATGTATATGGTAACTGAATTTGTTTACTTAGGTTTGGGAGCCATGCCTTACAGTATGAAAGAGCCTCCAATATGGCAGCATTGAGAAATGCGAGTGAGAAGAGCCTGCTAAAATCTCAGGGCTGGGACGAATGGAGACGTTACTGGTGCCCGCTTGAGTAAATCGATAAACAACCGGATGACAGTGATACAGTGACACCGTGATACAAAGCTCTGAGCACTGTTAGGGTATCATGGTGTCACTGTATCACTGTCAGTGATATCCATCTTTGACACTTATATGCATCTCTTCTCACTGCCTCTCTCTAACTCTCTGTCTTCGCCTCTCTCTCTCTCTCTCTCTAATTCTCTCAATTGTTGGAGTAGGAGTTTGTGTCACACACTGAGCAATATCAGATGCTAGTTCTAGCTTCCAGCCCAGGGGCTCCTCCTGGTGATGTTCAAGACCAAATGTCATGTCAGGGATCAAAATTGTGATAACCACATGCAAGCATGTGCCTTCATCCCTGTACTGACTTTCTGGGCCCCAATGCATTTTCCATTTGAAAAAACTTCTCAGTTCCAGAATTTTGTCTACTTCTCAAACAACTTCTGTCTAGCTAAAATATGTCTAATGAGCTTTACAAACTTTCAATTATTTGATTAACATCTGTATGAAAATCACCTGGATTTTCCCACTGGTACTTCAAATCAATACACTCAGAATTTTGTCTTCCCCAAGAGATATCATCTTACTATTTTAAATTCATCTTGGTAAAAATTTATTCTTGTAGTTAAATCTGTGCAATCATCCAAGACAGACAGAAGCACATATTCCCTGTAGATATCTTTTGTCTTTATAATAATAAAAAAAATAAATAAATTCTCCTTAATCTAATGGAGGTATAGCTGATAGTTAAGTATGAAACTTTTACCTTTTATGTGTATTTGTGTATTTGTCCCAGGATTGTAGTTAGGGACTTGTTTTTTGATGTTGTCATAAACTTAAGGCCTACACATTTGTAATACAGATTTTAAAATTTTATATATGTATAATTTATACATATATAATTTATTATACATGTAATAGCTATTGTACCTTAAGGAAAAAATAACTGCACCTATATTCAAATATATGTCTAGAAATTAGGATGAGATGAGGGCACATTTGTTTACTATTAATATCCCACTAATTTTAGAGATTTTAAAATTATATTGCCTTCACACTTTCAAATTAAATGCCATTTAAAAGTATATACTTCATGCATGCTTTCCATTTTAACCATTAGTATGTTCTTGCTTAGATATTCCTAACTGCCAACTCTATATGAAATATTTTTATGATTATATTAAAGTATTATCAGTTCATAATCACTATGCTTTTGTATGCAGCAAAATGTGGTATATATACAAATAATTTCACCAAATGGCTTAAATATTCCAATTTGAACATAGATATAATTTAGGATGTTATTTTTGTTTAATAACATATTATGATCCTGTTTTCATTATAAAACAAATATATACATATACATGCGAATATTGAAATGTATATGCACCATTTAGAAGCACACATGTGAAAACTGAAGAAAATACCAGCTTTGCTTTTTGATCATTTGTTCATCTGCTTGTTGGAAGAGGGGGTTGTCAATCCCAGCTGTGCTCAGGACTTACTCCAGAGTCTGTGCTCAGGAATTCATTCCTGGTGGGGCTCAAGGGAACATATGTGTCCCTGAAGGCATAATGGAGATGACCTTTGAAAACCAATTCACTTCTACATTCATCCCTTAAAGGCCTTCTTCTGGGGAAGATTGAAACAATGAGGAAACAAAAATATTTAATTGTCTTACCTTGCCTTTTTAACATAACCGTTTTAGCTGTTCTTCCCTTATCTTTGTAAACTAAGCTCTTTAAATATGGCATCAAAGATCATCGATGTGAGTCATGCAACTTTGTTGGGTCTCTTCTCCATATGTGCAGACGTGCACACATTATTACCAACTTTCTCATTAGTCTTTATTTTTGCTCCTATCAATGTGTGTCATGCTTGCTTGATTATTTGTCCACCCTATGCATAAACCAGAGGGATGATTTCCCAGCTCTTTGACATTTACAAATAAACCTACACCAGGATAATTGCTCCCAAATTACATTTTTCTAGGCCATGAAAGGTTGAGCAGTTACTGCTGTTTCCAGTTAGGAAATTGACGAAAAATTAAGTCTATGAGATAATATTCTTCACAGTGACCAGACTTTCACTTTTCATAATCTAAACAGTTCTTTAGCTTTGAAAGGAGGGTGATAGGTACTAGAAGAGAACTATTCTGGGTACATTGAGAAAAGACTACCTTACACTTGGGGGAGCTGGATCCCACTGATAGAAATATTTTTACATTACTTGCAGGAGTGAATAAGGCAATATATAGGAATAGTGACCCTAAGAATATTGTAATATTTTTAGGCATAACCCTAGAAGCTATAACCAAGAAATATAGACTTTTTTATTTGCATCACACCCAGTGATGCACAGCGGTTACTCCTGGCTCTACACTCAGGAATTACTCCTGGCTGTGCTCATCAATGTTATGGCATGCTGGGAATCGTACCAGGGTCAGCAGTGTGCAAGGCAAATGCCCTACCTGCTCTGCTATAACTCCACCCCCTAAGTATAGACTCTTTTCTGGACACCAAATACATATGTTTGTTTGAGAAGAAAGTGTACATTTATGTGTCATATGCAAAGTTTAAGGAAAGAATTCTGGTTTTCTCTTTAGTCCCCTTCTCCTTTCTGCAGTTTTGAGCTGATTAATATCCACTTGACTATTTTGAGAGTAAGCAAGTCATCAAGTGGGTGGGCAACTCCGAGATGTTTTGAATGAGAAACGAATGACCTAAAACTATTTCTTCAAGATGAAAACAGTAGAAAATAAAAATGAGATGTTTCTGAGTATCATTGCTCAAAATAAATTTTTTTTGTCAAAAATATATATTGTCTTTGTATCTAAATCACGATCTCTGGCACTGTGTGCTTTATTTTGATCTTGATTTTTCACTTTTGTTTCCACTTCTCACAGCTGGAGCTCTCCTGTGACACAGTTAAGTCCCTTCCTGCCCACCTTCTTTCAAATGTCTCTTCTGTGACTTACTGGAAATAGGTTCTCGATCGCTTTTTAATTGCCATGCATGGGAAATGTTTTTTTTCGACAGCACAGCTGGCTCCAGGATATATCTCTGGTGTTGAAGCAACTATTTTCTAATTGCTTCCCTACCTTTCCAATTAAATTGCAAAGAACCCGGCTGGGGGCAAACTCTTCAAATGGATAACCAGCCCTACTATGTCAGCTCCTAGTTGCTCTGATGTGATAATCAGTATTGAGGAGGAGTTCTCTCTGATAAAGGATCTTCAGTGGTATGGAGAATAAAAAGACCTCAGGATGAAAAAAATGGTGGGGGGTGGGTATCTGGTTCAGGTTTCAGTCTCATTTTAAGAAAAATCAGAAACACCAATATCTATTCTTTAATATATGCCTAACATTTTCTCACTGATTTACATCAGTTATTCTTGGTTACATATCTCTAATTGTAAGTGGAAAAGCTCTTCCTATTACTCAGGTATCTTATTTCTTTATATAACACACATTTTCCTCTCAGTAGTTCTCTATATGTGTTCATTATCTTAGTATGTGGTGTTAGAGAATATATGTATATACATGTACCTGCATTTATATATGTATATGTGTGCATATATATGCACATACAGATATATGAGTACATCATCTCAAATAATTTTTTTTTCTCACTTGGAAAGAATCAAGTCTATCTCATTTAAAGAAGCTAAACCCATTCCAATAATTTTTTTAAAATATTTCTTTAATTTATAAAAAGCAGCATAACTGGAGTCATAATAAAATAGGAACAAGGACGTTAGAGAAAGCGCAAGGGATCAGCCTATAGTTTGCCTGAGGAAGGCTTGGGATCCACTCAGGGTATTGAATAACTTGGCTCTCTCTGACTGCTGAGCAGAGAGAGCAGAGCCTGAGCACCCCTGGGTTTGGTTGCGAAACCAAAAGAGACACCTCATAAAATTCAGTTGAGTTACATTAGGCCAAAACAAAACATTCTAAGATGCCAAATATTATAAGATTATAAGAATCTTGTGTTTAAAATGACAGTTAAAGAGAAATTCTATCACCTTTACTAATATTATTTAACACTACTTTTATTAATAATAACTAACATACCTTATTTCTCCATCTCCCAAACAATGTCTCATCCTTCTCTTTTACAATATTAGAGACCTTTGACTTGGCTCTCTCCTTGAGCCATTATTGGCTTTTCATCCTGAACCTTTGTTCCTCAAATTACAGTTTTCTCTTGAGCAAACAGAAGTATTTTAACATACTGTTAATCTTGTAGCTATTGGTTAACAAAATTTTCTCATTAAAAGACAAATAGAACAAAAATATTCATGTTCTTTGACTGCTTTCATTTTGTTCTGGTGAATTAAATGTTGAATGAAAATCTTAAGGTAGCTTACAAATGATAAATCATTCATAAGTAGAATCTCAACAGATAATTACAAATTTAACTCGGCATTATTTTTATTAAAGTGATTTTGAAGGTTAATTTTCATGACATTTAAAAATGATACACAGAAATTCGGTTTAAATGAGATTGTGAATGTGTGAAAACTGCCTATGCCTGCATAATCATCAAAGTCTAGGAGCCAAGATATATTTGTGGGGAGATGTGAAATAGTTTCCTTATTCCAGAGGAACTAAGAAAGGATCATTACCCACCATTCCTCCAAAGGATTGAAGACCTGCTCCTGGTGTATTGTTTCTCCTTAATGTTATGTAACCCTAACTAGCTTTGTATTGTTGTTTGATATCAGGGGTTTTTTTTGTTTGAAATTAATAAGCATGTTAATATTAGTGTACAAACCAATCTATATAACTTTTTTTGAGTTTCAATGTTGCAACAATTTAGATATAGAATTTTGAGAATATAATAAACTGGTCACTCAAGAATGAGTTTATGCTTAAAATGACTGTTTTGTGATTATTAAACAACAGATATTCTCATGTGTGTGCGTGTGTGCGTGTGTGCGTGTGTGCGTGTGTGCGTGTGTGTGTGTGTGTGACTTTTGGCTACTCCAGCAGCAATGCTCAGGAATTAATCCTGGTTCTTCACTCAGGAATATCTTCTGGCACTGCTTAGAGGACTATATGGTATGCCAGGGATTGAATCCAAACACTGTACTATTTCTCTGGCTTCATCTTTTCTTTCTTTTCTTCTTCCTTCATATATTTAGTTTCTAAATATTTCTTTTTCAGCTACTATCAAGAAATTTATACGCATACAAAAGTTGGCCTTTGCTTCAACACTTTCTAAAGTTCAATAATACTATTAATATCTTATATAATATAAAAATTTTTATATAATACTAAAAAAATCCTACAATTGCATAAAGAGTATAAATCAAGTTGTAGATTAGAATATCTGCAAAGGTTAGTTAAAATTGACATTCTAACGTTTGTGAGTGCTAGAGAGGTTAAAAAGTGTGCCTTCTGATTTAAATACAGTTCTGTAATGCCTTGATAAAATAGTCTAATTGATACACAGCTTTAAAGCATTCTAGAATAATCGGGCAGAGGTGATATTTATTTTTAAAATAATAATCATAAGAACATATACCTTAATGTGAATTTAACCTCAATGTAGTAGGTAAGATTATTATCTAAATTTAATATATTCACCTTTCCTAGATGGAAGTATAATTATAAAAAAGCAACATTTTATAATATTAAGATCATAAGAATTTAGTAAATTGTTCCATAAAATTACAGTCCAAGAGATACTGATTATTCATTTGACAGTAATTCACACACACAAATATGTTTAGCACTTAAATTATCCTTAGAAAATGTTTTCCTTTCTTCTTACCTTGTAAATATTCATGGCAATGGACTTGTCTACGTATGTTTTTCCAAAATCTATTGACTCATTAATTTTATTTTTCTACTGAAACATAGAAATAAACCAATGTTGAACTCAAAAAACAATTTTTAAAATATGAAATTAAGAGTACCAAATTAAATATTTTATTTTTTTAATTTTGTTTGCAGTTATTTTTAAAAAATACTAAAGATAATCAGAAAACTATATGCAATTATCTTCTGATACAAATATTTATGTATATAGTTTAACTTCTTTCAACATAAACTTCAAGTTGAATACACTTTGCAACTCTTCATATTATAAATTTCTATGGCATACAGTTATAAAATTATATGCCAAAATAAATAGTATAGTGTTTTAGGTAAGGAATACTGAACTTGATTTGAAATCGAATAGAAATATGTTTATGAAATAGGACTACATTATTAATAATAAAAAGTCATATTTTTATTTCATATTTTTCTTGGGGAGATTCCAAAACCAGATCATTGCTCAGGAGTCATCCTGGAAGTGTTTAAAGGACACTGGGAACCAAACCCAGGCTTCAGACAGGCAAATCTATACTCCATCCCTTTGAGTCATCTCGCTAGAAAGATGCTCTGTTTTGAGATTAGTTACCATGCCTCACTCTGCATTCATGCATCCATATATGTATATAAAGTATTTTATAAAGAAGTATATATGATAAAATATGGATATATCCTCAGAGAAATAACTCGACTATTTGTATTTATCTCAGGAACAGTCAATAGGAATATGTGTCCTCAAATAATATTTTTTTATTAATTAATGTCATAGAAAATGAGAAAAACATAGTAAAAGATTTCTTCAATCACTTATAAAGGTTTCTACTATCATTTATTTTTTTCCAAAAAGAATGAAATTTCTGTCTATAATGAAGATTTAGGGTTGTTTCCTGAAGTAACTTTTTAATGGATAAACCTGTCCATATAGCAACGGAGACAAATTATAGGTATCTATTGCTGTGCACGTGTGTTTTGTTTTGTTTTGTTTTTTACCTGTGGGACTCCCTTATGTCTCACTGAAGCACAACTTATTTTGTTCTTTAGTTCAGAATATATATCCTAGATTTGTCTCATTTACTTAACAACTTCCAATCATGTAATAAAATTTGGTAATTTTTCTTTAAATTTGTCTTGTATTAATTTGATTGCTCATTCAGTAAAATTACAACACACAGGAGGCTTATTTCCTTCTTGTTACTCTTACCCTTATAAATATAAAATCTTGCCCTAGACAGCCGGTTTTCAACCCCTGATCTGCATGGGACAGGCACAGAGGCCCAGCTCTGGGCAACAAAGCTGAACGGCTCCAATTCCAACAGGTACAGCCCGCCCCCAGGGGCCTGGGTCCCTTTCTGGGCACGCGCAGCTAGAAACAGCCCCTAGACAGCCGGTTTTCAACCCCTGATCTGCGTGGGACGGGCACAGAGGCCCAGCTCTGGGCAACAAAGCTGAACGGCTACAATTCCAACAGGTACAGCCCGCCCCCAAGGGCCTGGGTCCCTCTCTGGGCACGCACAGCTAGAAACAGCCCCTAGACAGCCCGTTTTCAACCCCTGATCTGCGTGGGACGGGCACAGAGGCCCAGCTCTGGGCAACAAAGCTGAACGGCTCCAATTCCAACAGGTACAGCCCGCCCCCAAGGGCCTGGGTCCCTTTCTGGGCACGCGCAGCTAGAAACAGCCCCTAGACAGCCGGTTTTCAACCCCTGATCTGCGTGGGACAGGCACAGAGGCCCAGCTCTGGGCAACAAAGCTGAACGGCTCCAATTCCAACAGGTACAGCCCGCCCCCAAGGGCCTGGGTCCCTTTCTGGGCAAGTGCAGCTAGAAACAGCCCCTAGACAGCCGGTTTTGAACCCCTGATCTGCGTGGGACAGGCACAGAGGCCCAGCTCTGGGCAACAAAGCTGAACGGCTCCAATTCCAAACAGGCTACCTTCCCAACTCCTCGCCCAGTGCCAGGGACTCTTTCCGGAGCCGCGGCCGCAGACGCGGCCGCGAAATATTTTCCCACTACATATGCCATAGGAACCATAAGCTAACTTCTTAGATGGAAACTTCTCTAGTTTAGCTCAGCCACTAGAAACTCAGTAGCTAATGACTCATAAGCCTATCTTAACTCACACTGCATATCAAGCAGAATAGTAACAGTGAACGTGAAGGACTAAACCACACCTCTCACAATGGTAAAGCAACGCAAAAGCCCAACAAACTTTCATATTGAAGAGTCTAGCCCAGATGAAACCAACAGTACTGTAGTGTTAGACAACCTCTCTGACAAGGAATTCAGAAGGGAGCTACTTAGGATGCTTAGGGAATTAAAAGAAACAATGGAAAACAATGCCAATAGAAGACAAGAGGATCTGAAGGCAGAAATGAGGAAAATGCAATCAGAAATGTCAGACCTGAAAAATCTCTTAGGCGAATTGAAAAGCTCAGTGGAAGGCCTCAGCAGCAGAGTAACAGCGGCTGAGAACAGAATCAGTGAGCTCGAAGATGAAGTTCAGAGACTATCCAGAAAAGAGCAGAAAATGGAAAAGAGACTCACAATTCAGGAACAGATGGCAAGAGAAGATCGTGATGAAGCCAAGAGGGGTAACATAAGAATTATTGGAGTCCCAGAGGGACAGGAAGAAAACCTCGATGAAGAAGAAACTGTCAAAGACATCATTGCTACAACATTTCCAGAGCTGAAGAAAACTTGTGACCATATTCAGGAGGCCCGAAGGGTACCAGCTAGAAGAAATCCGAATAAAAATACCCCAAGACACATTCTGATCAAAATGACCAAAACCATAGACAGAGACAAAATTCTGAAAGCAGCAAGATCGAAGAAAGAAATCTCTTACAAAGGAGCATCCTTAAAATTCACAGCTGATTTTTCTGATGAAACCCTCATGGCCCGAAAACAGTGGTGGGACATAGTAAAAAAAACTCAATGAAATAAATGCCTCCCCCAAAATACTTTTCCCAGCAAGACTCTCATTCATAATAGAAGGAACAACACACAGTTTCACAGACAAACAACAGCTCAGGAACTTCATAGACTCAAAACCATGGTTACAAGAACAACTAAATGGGCTACTTTAAGGCAAGAAAGGCCCCTCAAATACACCAAATTTTAACAGAACAATGGGACAAAATCCCATAACAATAATCTCTCTCAATGTCAATGGGCTAAACGCACCAATTAAAAGACATAGAGTGGCAGGATGGATTAGAAAATTGAACCCAACATTCTGCTGCCTGCAAGAAACGCATCTCAATAGTAAGAGCAAACACAGACTCAGAGTCAAAGGCTGGAAAACAATCCTACAGGCAAACAGCTCCCATAAAAAAGCTGGGGTAGCCATCCTTATATCAGACCACATCGATTTCAGAGTGAGGAAGGTCATAAGAGACAGTGAAGGCCATTTCTTATTGATCAGAGGATCTGTACAACAGGAAGAACTTACAATAATAAATGTATATGCACCTAATGAGAGACCAGCAAAGTACTTAAAACAACTACTCATAGATTTGGAAAAAGACATCAATAGCAACACAATACTAGTGGGAGACTTCAACACTGCTTTGTCACCTCTTGATAGATCAACCAGACTCAAGCTTAGCAAGGACATACTTCATTTGAGGGAAACAATGGAAGAAAGGGACTTAGTAGATATATACAGGACACTTCATCCACAAAAAGCTGAATACACATTCTTCTCAAGCGTCCATGGAACATTCTCCAAGATAGACCACATGCTGAGCCACAAAACATGCCTCCATAAAATTAAGAAGGTAGAGATTGTATCAACAATCTTCTCAGACCATAATGCGCTGAAATTAGAAGTAAATCACACACAAAAACAGAAAACTAAATCAAACACCTGGAAATTAAACAGCGCACTATTGAACAACGAGTGGATTAGACAGGAAATCAAAGAGGAAATCAAAAGATTCCTAGAAACGAATGAAAATGAGAACACGAGTTACCAAAACTTATGGGACACAGCAAAGGCTGTGTTAAGAGGAAAGTTTATAGCTCTACAAGCATTCCTCAGGAAGGAGGAGCGAGCACACATAAGTAACCTAACCTCACAGCTTAAGAGCTTGGAGAAGGACCAAAAAAAGGAGCACAACCCGAACAGGAGAAAGGAAATAATAAAACTCAGAGCAGAGATTAACGAGATGGAAACCCAAAAAACAATCCGAAAGATCAATGAAACCAAAAGCTGGTTCTTCGAGAAAATTAACAAGATCGATAAGCCTCTAGCAAAACTCACAAAGAAAGGGAGAGAGAAAACCCTAATAAACCGAATCAGAAATGAAAAGGGGGTCATTACAACAGAAACCACAGAAATTCAGAGGATCCTCAGGGAGTACTTTGAGAAGCTTTATGCCACGGAACATCAAAACCTCGAGGAAATGGATAAATTCCTAGACTCCTACAGACTCCCAAGGCTGAATCAAGAAGACCTGGAATACCTGAACAGACCTATCACCATCAAGGAAATTGAAATGGTAATAAAAAGTCTCCCCAAGCACAAAAGTCCTGGCCCGGATGGATTCACTAGTGAATTCTTCCAAATCTTTAAAGAGGACATACTCCCGATGCTCTTTAAGCTTTTCCACGAAATTGAAATATCAAAAACACTTCCGAACAGTTTCTACGAAGCAAATATCACACTGATACCAAAAGCAGACAGAGATACCACAAAGAAAGAGAATTACAGACCAATATCCCTGATGAACACAGATGCAAAGATCCTCAACAAACTACTAGCAAATAGAATCCAACTACTCATCAAAAAGATCATACACCATGACCAAGTAGGATTCATCCCAGGGATGCAAGGATGGTTTAACATTCGGAAATCAATCAACATAATCCACCATATCAACAAAAGAAAAGATAAAAAGCATATGATCATATCAATAGATGCAGAGAAAGCATTTGGTAAGATCCAGCACCCCTTTATGATGAAAACCCTAGCCAAAATGGGTATAGAGGGGACCTTCCTCAACATAATTAAAGCCATCTACCACAAGCCTACAGCAAGCATTATCCTCAATGGGGAAAAACTGAGAGCCTTCCCTCTAAGATCAGGGACGAGACAGGGATGCCCACTCTCTCCACTGCTGTTCAATATAGTACTGGAAGTACTTGCAATAGCGATTAGGCAGGAAAAAGATATTAAGGGCATTCAGGTAGGAAAGGAAGAAATCAAGCTCTCACTATTCGCAGATGATATGATACTCTACTTAGAGAACCCAATAACTTCCACCAAAAAACTCCTAGAAACAATAGACTCGTATAGTAAAGTTGCAGGTTATAAAATCAATACCCAAAAGTCCATGGCTTTCCTATACGCAAACAGTGAGAGAGAAGAAAGCAACATGAAAAAAAACAATCCCATTCACAATTGTGCCCCAGAAAATCAAGTACCTAGGAATCAGCTTAACTAAGGAAGTAAAGGACCTGTACAAAGAAAACTACAAAACGCTACTTCAGGAAATAAAAGAGGACATGAGGAAATGGAAAGATATCCCCTGCTCATGGGTCGGGAGACTTAACATTGTCAAAATGGCAATACTACCGAAAGCATTGTATAAATTCAATGCAATCCCTATAAGGATACCCATGACATTCTTCAAAGAAATGGAGCAAACACTCTTGAAATTTATATGGAACAATAAGCCCCCACGAATAGCTAAAGCAATTCTTGGGAAAAAGAAAATGGGAGGAATCAACCTCCCGAACTTCAAACTGTACTACAAAGCAGTAATAATTAAAACAGCATGGTACTGGAACAAAGGCAGAACTGCAGACCAATGGAACAGGGTTGAATACACTGACATCTCTCCTCAATCATATGCTCATCTAATCTTTGATAAAGGTGCAAGTAATGTGAAGTGGAGTAAGGAAAGCCTCTTTAATAAATTGTGTTGGCATCACTGGATGGCTACATGCAAAAAAATAGGCTCAGAACTCTGCCTAACACCATGTACAAAAGTAAGATCAAAATGGATTAAAGACCTCAACATCAGACCAGAAACCATAAGGTACATTGAAGATAAAGTTGGCAAAACCCTCCATGACATTGCAGCTAATGGTATCTTCAAAGATGCCACGCCACTGGCCGAGCAAGTGAAAACAGAGATAGATAAATGGGACTACCTTAAACTAAGAAGCTTCTGCACCTCCAAAGAAACAGTGACCAAAATACAAAGACAGTCTACAGAATGGGAAAGGATATTCATCGAATACACATCTGACAAGGGGTTGATATCCAGGATATACAAAATACTGGTTAAACTCCACAAGAAGAAAACATCCAACCCCATCCAAAAATGGGGCAATGAAATGAACAGAAACTTTCTCAAAGAAGAAATCCGAATGGCAAAAAAGCACATGAGAAAATGCTCTACATCATTAATCATCAGGGAGATGCAGATCAAAACCACAATGAGATACTATCTCACACCTCAGAGACTGGCCCACATTCAAAAGAACAAAAGCAACCGATGCTGGCGTGGATGTGGCGAGAAAGGGACACTCCTTCACTGTTGGTGGGAATGTCCACTGGTTCAGCCCTTCTGGAAAACAGTATGGACGATTCTCAAAAAATTAGAAATTGAGCTCCCATTTGACCCAGCAATACCACTCCTGGGAATATATCCCAGAGAGGCAAAAATGTATAGTCGAAGTGACATCTGCACTTGTTTGTTCATTGCAGCACTCTTTACAATAGCCAGAAACTGGAAGAAACCTGAGTGCCCAAGAACAGATGACTGGTTAAAGAAACTTTGGTACATCTACACAATGGAGTACTATGTAGCTCTTAGAAAAGATGAAGTCATGAACTTTACATACAAGTGGTACAATATGGAAAGTATCATGCTAAGCGAAATGAGTCAGAAAGAGAGGGATAGACATAGAAAGATTGCATTCATCTGGGGGATATAAAGTAACAAAGTATAAGATTAATACCCAAGAATAGCTGAGATCAGCACCAGGAGGATTACTCCATAACTTAGAGGCCAACCAGGTACCCTAGAGGAAAGGGCAGTTCAGATAGAGAAGGGATCACCAAATAAAGTATGTTTGGAGGATCCTCCCAGGAGGGGAGATGCATGTCGAAAGTAGATTATGGACTGAACATGTTTGCCACTCAATGCCTCTTTTGCAGACCACAACACCCAAAAGGAGAGAGAGAACAAAGGGGATTGCCCTGCCACAGAGACAGGGGGGATGGGGGGATGGGGGTGGGAGGGATATTATCCATGGTGGTGGAAAATGGGCACTGGTGGAGGGATGGGTATCTGATCATTGTATAATTGAAACCAAAGCACAAAAAATTGTAAATCTACAACTTTAAAAAAATAAAATAAAATAAAGGGAAAAAAATATATAAAATCTTCATGGTCATTATACCTCATTAAGAAAAAACAGCATAACTAATCCTAAACTTCAATAATAGAATAAATAAAATATATGTGTGCAATAATTGTTAAGTATCACATTATTCATTAAAATTTGCTGAGATAGTCTAAGTATCTTGAATTCCTTCTATTGTGTCATTTCAATATATGATACATATTTGATCTATAAAACTACTAAAAAATCTGTTTCTCTTTTTTCAGTTGAAATCTTATAATAATAATATAGCAATTGCTAGTACCAATTTTTTAAACACATTTCACTAAGTATAGAAAGTGAATGCTCACCATAAAAAGGAGCTTAGAAATAGAAAATATAGAATCTTTGTGGGAAATTTTATGTGCCATCCAGTTGTGATAGGGCATGTGCTGAGGACATTGAGCTACAAACTGCCATTTGAGAAGTTCTGTATGACAAATGGGATTTTTTTTTACTAGATTTGTAAGAAGGTTGTAGAAAATACAGACAGAATATAACTGCCAAAGAAGCCTACATTGTATTGTAAATCTTTTCACTATAGTGTTTGATCATTTGTTACATACTCTATTTTCTTTGTTTGAATACTTTTTTAGTAATTTTTTTAGTAAATCATTGGTTCGAGAGTAGGGTAAACAGAAAACTCCAAAACTATTAAGTGAAACACAGACAATTCTAAGACTATCAAAAAAGACATACAATTTAATAATTTTGATTTGTTCTCTCTCTTAGCCTTCTTTGAATATTAGCCTTGAGGTTATCACCTTATTTGGAAAGAATGTTTTTTTGTAATATTTAGTGCTATTATGCAAATATTCCGCAAATATTCTGTTATGCAAAGGAAATTTTATAAGTAATATAGAATCATGTAGATTCTAAGTGACAAATATGGTAAGTAAATATTTTTGTTTTTCTAATTTCTGAGTCAACTATTCACAATCTGTTTTACATTAATTCTCTAGTTTCTTTTTGTTTGATTTTTGTTTTGTTTTTGCTTTTTAGGCCACACCCAGTGGTGCTCATGCCTTAATCCTGACTCTGCACTGAAGGATCAAATATGGTAGGCCATGGGCAAGACCAGCACTATAATACCACTTGAGCATGGCCCTAGCTTCCTTAACTATGAATTGCAATCTTCACGTATTGAGTTTGAAGTTTGCGAATTTTTATTTTAAAATATATTTATGATTTATTAACAATAAATGTACATTTTTTATATATGTGGACTGTAAAAAACATCTTAGACAAAATAGTGACATAGGTGGAAAAGCTTAAGAAGCCCTGTTTTGGGAAAAATAGTGGGGTATGTGTTCATGGATGTAGAGAATTAAAATACAAGGAAAACAGGCTTTTTAAAGTGTAACACACACCTACCTTTCAACCTCGAAGCAAGCCAGAATGAATTTTTAGAAAATAAAAATGAGGATAACGTATATATTTATATACAGATACATGTATAGATAAATACATATATTTATCTGCATTTGTATATAAAGTATTTATAAACACATTCATTTATATATAATATACTTATATACAGGCTGGAGCCATAGTAGAGTGGGTAGGGCGTTTGCCTTGCACACAGCCGACCAGGGTTCGATTCCTCTATCCCTCTTGAAGAGCCTGGCAAACTACCAAGAGTATCCTGCTGCATGGCAGAACCTGGTAAGCTCCCCGTGGCGTATCTTATATGCCAAAAACAGTAACAAGTCTCACAATGGAGACATTACTGGTGACTTCTGGAACAAATTGATGAACAATGGGAGGACAGTGCTACAGTGCTACGTATATGTATATAAATATGTACATGCATAGATATATACTACATATGTAATTTGTGTGTGTGGGACTACAAAGTCAGGCCATGAAGCTAACTTGAATCAGAATACCATCTTTACTAATCTTTATCATGAACAAATTACATAGTTACATACAATCAGTGCTCCTAATTATATTTTTGGGTGGAAAAGTGAGAGCTTGAATATCTAACTCAAATAAGAATGATAAGAAATAAATAGACCAATATGTTTTGAGAGCTTAAAACTGTATGGCAATGAGTGCTTTGCAATGACTAAGAAAATAAAAATATAAATTAATAGCTAGAAAGTCTGTGATGAATAAATGAAAGTGTACTTAGCTTTGCAATCAATATATGCTACAAGCTAAATGAGTGCTAGTTAAACCAATAGTAGAAGCCAAACAGAATTCAATTATCCCAGTTTTCAGTATCTAGGACATCGTCTCAATGAGAAACACAGAAATATATCAGCAGAATTAGACCAAAAAAAAAAAAAAGAAAGAAAAGACAGTATTCATCCTAGAAACTTAGAGTCTATCCAGAGTTGTTCTGTCCCAGCTATCAGTCTAAAAATAACGGCATACTCTTATTTATCTCTTTATGTATTTTTTTTTCAAAATATTACAGAAGAGTATTTCAGAGGCAAACAGATAATGGAAGAACCAGAGCAAATAAATTATCTCGTGAGGGGACTGGGGTGGGGGGAGAGGTTGGGAGGGATACTGGGATTACTGGTGTTGGAGAATGGGCACTGGTAAAGAGATGGGTACTCGAGCATTGTATGACAAAAACACAAGCATGAAAGTTTATAAGTCTGTAACTGTATCTCACCATGATTCACTAATATTTTTTTTAAATTATGTCTTGATAAAACAATTGTATAAGTTAGGTGATCAGAATACTATATTCTTTTATTTGTAAAATATTAGCAATCTTTAGCAGTTAATTTTTGTCATTGGGATAAATTTTTTGAGGATATAAAATATATGAAACTATAAAATCTGATTTAACAAGATTGAGATCATGTCTAAGAGCATCGCACATTTTTTGTGTGTGGGGCAGGGAGGAACACTTGGTCATGTTTGTATTGAAGTATTGGGGAATCATGAAGTATTGGGGATCAAACACAGGGTGCTTACATACAAAACATGGGTTGCATGTCAGTCCTTTGACCATCTTCTTGGCCCTCCTCCATGTTACATTTTTTTTATTTCCTTGGTATAAAACATCAATATTGTAACTTTTAAGCATAGTATCTATAGTAGCAAGTGTCTAAAGCAGTACTTATGTAATTCCTTAGTCCAGATTTTTACAAATTTTAATATATATGAGTATTATCTACATAAGACTTTGGAAGTACAGATACCTGCCTTACTTTCCTCTAAAATTTCTTAGTATTTCTCGAAAGAGAGTACCAGTATTTATTTATTGTTCTAATGATGTGTTCATAGGTGTTACTGCAAACTTATGTATTTATAACATTTTCTCTCTCATATAGTTTTAACCCCTTGGTCTTCTGAGATTGGTGGGAGCAGGCAGAGGATCTCTGTTCCCCGGTCTTGTTGATCCTGGAGTCCAAGGTCACAGAGTTTTGCTTACCTGGTTCTGTGGGGCTTCGCTTATGCATGAGTCTCGGTTCGAGCATCCAGAAAGCATCCTGGAGTGTGGTGTCTGCTGGGTAGTGGAGGTAGTACAGGTAGTGTTGCTAATGAGGTATTTATCTGGTACCGGTAAGGTGGGTCTTCTATGTGAAATAGCTGGGTCTCCTCTCCGGAGGTTGTTGGAAGAGACAGCGCAGGGTAGGGTTAGGCTTCTGGTTTTAATCCCTTGGTCTCCGGAGATTGGTGGGAGCAAGCAGAGGATGTCTGTTCCCAGAGTTTCCACCAACCTACGGCTACCCAGGGATTACACACAGAAGACCCATCCTAGTGGTACCAGATAAATACCTCATTGGCAGACCTCCACTATCTGCACTACCTTCACTACCTATCCGCCTCCATGCTCCAGGATGCTTTCTGGACACATCATAAGACCCAGAATACCCATCTTCCGAGATTACTACATCATATTTGATAGGACTCAAATATGATTTGAACCATAGAAACACCTGCAAGGGCGATTAGAGGCTGCCCTAAAAACCTCTATCCCTCTCAGAGAGTCTGGCAAGCTACAGAGAATATCCCACCCACAGATAGCCTGGGAAGTTGTCCATGCCGTATTCAATATGCCAAAACCAGTAAATACAATGGGTCTCTTTCCCCTGACCCTGAAAGAGCCACCAATACGGCAGTGGTAAGAAGGATGAGGAAGGAGAGGCTGATAAAATCTCAAGTCCCAACTAGGCTACCAAAATGAAGAAAAAAATTACTGTCTGTACTTTCAATGCATGTAAGCTGGCATCAGATGCGTCCACCAAGGACCTGATGGTGCATGCACGAAAGATCAAGTACGACATCATTTGTCTGAATGAGGCGAGAAGGCATCAATCACATCATGCCGTTTTTGACACTCAGGAAGAACTATTCCTCGAAACATGTGACAAAAGAGCTGTCAGTGATGTCGGTGTCTTTGTCAACACGGACTTGGCCATGAGCATTGATTCATTCGAATGCCTAACAACCAGAATTGTACAATTACACTTGAATAGTTGTGCCTCACTGCCAGCAGTTTCTATCTTTGTTGTCTGTTGTCTATGCAACAACATTTAATTATGATGAAGGAGAAATTGAGAAGTTCTACATGGATCCAGAAAAGTTCTATAAAGAAGACCACAACTTCTACAAGATCACTGTCAGTGATTTTACTGCCAAGATAGTACCAAGAAGATCAGCTGAAGAACTCCACATTGGGACCCATAGCCTAGAATGGAAAGAACAGGGTGAGAGACTGTCTGAGTTCATCATCAGACCAACACCATCCATGGAAACTCACAGTTCCAGAAGGACAAATGTAAACGTTGGACCTAGGAGTCTCCTGGTGGACGGTTCTACAACAAAACTGACCATATCATATTCAATCGACAGTTTTGCCTGACCCATGTCACCGTTATCCCAAAATTCAAAACACAATTGGACCACCATCTCCTTCATGCAAAATACTACTTCATGGAGTGGGAAGAAAGGGCTGCAAAGCTTAAGAAGAGAACTCGCAGAAAGACCACCAACTGGGAGGACTTTGGCACTATTGCGGCAACCTGGGAAGATGTTGTCATTGACAACATTGACGAGCAATACAATAGACTGGTTCATCACCTCCATGATTATGTAGGGAACACTGAGAGATAGAGAGATAGCCACAAAAAGACACTTTTCTTCGAAAACTTTTGAGCTCATTCGCCAACATGGCTTGTTGTAAGGCTCAGGCAAACATAAGCAAACGTCTGAGCTCACAAAGCAGTACAGAGAAGCGATCAAGGAGATCTTCTCAAAGAGAGAAAAGCAGCAGTGCTGACTGATGTGGCAGAAAGGGGGGAAAGCATTCATAACACCCGCCTGTCCTTCGCCAACTACAAGACCAAGATGACTGCCCTCCGATGTCCTGATGGATCTATCACATCTTTCAGAAGGACAACGGAGAAGATTCTCCATGACTTCTACTCGGATCTCTTTGATAGCAACATCCAACTGCCCACATACCAAATTCTGCAGGATGAACATGTCATTCCCAATGTTCTCCCTTCCAAAATTCTCACGCCATTTTTTCGGTAAAAAAAACAGCACCTAGTCCAGACAAAGTCAGACTTGAATATCTGAAGAATCAATACACTGGCTTGGCTCTTCACACGCGTATTGTCTAAATGCAAGGTCCCGTTCCAATGGAAAACCAGCAGGACTGTACTACTGTACAAGAAGGGAGAAACCACGACATTGGCAACTATTGCCCGATCTGCCTGTTGCTGTCATCTACAAACTGTTCACTCGAATCATCCTGAATAGGGTTTGCAGAACACTAGATGAAGGAAAACCATGCAAGCAAGCCGGGTTCCGAAAAGGATTTAGTATGATCGACCATATCCACATGATAACCAAGCTCATTGAGGTTTCTCAGGAGTGCAAGATGCCTCTCTGTCTAACGTTCATTGATTTAAAGAAGGCCTTTGATTCTGTTAAGATTGAAGCCCTAACCAAACAGGGTGTACAAACTCAATACATCAGGATCCTCCATTAGAGGTATTATGAATTTACTACCAGGATTTCAACATTCTACAAGGAAATGATCATCCAGGTCAAGAGAGTGGTTCAGCAGGGTGATATCATTTCACCAAAACACTTCAGTGCCCCCTTGAGAATGTCATGTGCAGACTGGAATGAGAAGGAATGGGAGGGAAGATGACGGTCGGCAACTACACCACCTCTACTTCACTGATGACATTGTTCTAATAACACTAAACATTAGCCATTTGGCACAATGTTGGCTGACTTTGACCGTGAGTGTGGAAAGGTCAGACTACCGTTGATTCTCACAAAGACAATGTTTATGAAAAACGGTCTTGTTCCTGATGTTCCGTTTGCTCTCAACTGAACAAACACCTCAGAATTCAACAGTTATATGTACCTAGGTCGAGAAGTCAATATGACGAATGACCTGGCACCTGAGTTGCACAGGACAAAGAGAGCAGCTTGGAATGCCTTCAAGAGCTTCAAAGAAATAGCTAAGAGGATGAAGAACCTCCAGCTCTGGGCACATCTCTTTGATTCAACTGTTCTTCCTGCACTAACATACGCCTCAGAGACCTAAACCCTACGAAAACAGGATGAGAACATTATTCATGTCTCCCAAAGAGGAATCAAAAGTATGTTTGGAGTATCATGCTTCACTCAAATGAGAGAAAGAATCCAGAGTTTCGACCTTCATCGACGATCAAGAATCAGGGATGTTGTCTTGCTTCCCAAGACATTGAAAATCAGATGGGCTGGACATGTAATGCGATTTGGTGACAACTGCTGGACTAGAGCCATTATCAACTGGATTCCATTGTACGTCAGAAGATCACGTGGCCGCTCACCCCGAGATGGTCAGACTTCTTCCTCAAGACCCTGAATGATTGTTTGAGGCTCTTTATGTTCCTAGAATGAGAAGATGCCATTGGGCTATGCCAGCACACTACAGCGACAGGGACAAATGGAGACATTACTGGCACCTGCTCGAGCAAATTGATGAGTAATGGATGTCAAGTGATCAAGCGATTTCTCTCATCATGAATGTAGCTTATATGTTTATTACACTTCCTCTCACATTATTAATTTAAATTAATAAAGTGAGCATCATTAATTTAAAGTTATAACATACTCTTTTTGTGTTAGTAAGGTATTGTATAGCAGCACTTGCATATTATACAATATACAGGACTGAACATAAATGTGCGTAATAATTTCTGGACTTCTTTTTGGTCATCTTCATATGAGGGTGCCTATTCAAATTACCTGAGAGATTCATTCATTTAGAATGCAATGAGACTGTAAGAACAATGGATTTAATATGAAACTTTATTATAGAAGTGCTAACATTGAATCATTTAACATTGAAAGATGACAGGAGCAAAGCATCTTTTGTGTCAGGTAGTATCTTGGGGACAGGAGCATGATCCAGTACAAGTTGATCAGGCCCCTGCTTTTATCTACTTGGAAAATATATACTGTAAGAATGTGTAAAAAATTATTAGAATGCTCACCAGATATGAAAGTCAATTTACAGATTAAAAAAAATGATGTACCATCATAAGTATCATACTTCACGTTTAAATGTAAAATTTAAAAGAAGGAGTGGATGCAAACTTATTATAGAAGACAGAACAGCATCCCTTTTAACATCAGGGAACAGAAAACAAGTTTCTTTTGATTTTTTTTCTTAAAAGTCTATTTATGGATAAAAAGCTTTGTCAATAAAATATAAATTAAAAGCGTATATTATATATGTAGATATTGAGGCATATGCATTGATATTATCTGTAAAAGTTGATATTTTACACATAAATATTTACCTTTATAATAATTTGCTTAGACAAAAGCATAATTGTTTTAGATTTTTTAAAATTAAAAAAATGTTTATTATAATTACTAAGGTTGTGACTTAAAAAATGAATTGTTAGAGGTCAGAGAGAGTAGAGCTGGTAATAGTGCTCCTACATTATAAAAATAAAATAAAATAGAGCTAGTAAGGTGCTTGCCTTACATGTGGGCAACCCATGTTTGATCGTGAGCAGTTCATGTGTTTCCCAGATGCCCGGAGGAGTGTTCCCTGAACACAGAGTTAAGAGTAAACCCTGAGCACTGCCAGTGTGGTCCAAAGTGTACCTTCCATGCTCAAAATAGGTAATTATCAAACAGGAAAAGTTGATGCTTTTTTTCATACATGCATCAAAGAATAAACTGTCATAAAGATGTCATTTTCTCTCATGCTATGCTTTACCATTCACCTTTTTCTGTTTTGTTTCCTCAAGGGCTAACCATTGCCTTTCCCAGCAGGAAGAAGAAAGCCCACCCACCAGGACTCTTCCAAATGCTGCAGATGAAATCTTGGGGCTGTTTACATTAACTATGCAAATTTAAAAAACCCAAAATGTCTCCTGTTGTTTAATCTCACAAGCCAATTTGTTTTCTGAGGTTGGTGTTCTTAGCAGCAGGGAAGCTTTTTACTTTCTTTTCTTTTTTTTTTTCTTCTTTTTTCTTCTTTTTTTTTGCTTGTTCCAAAAACAAACAATAAAAGAAATTAAAGACAAAAGACTAAGCAAAATACTTTGGTATCTCTGATCACTGCATAGAAAGAGGTAATTAAGGATCCCAAACAGTCCCTACCAACCTATAACGTGCAGTATCAGGTACAACTTGGAACTGGACCATATGCATAACAGCCACTCACAAGCACGGTTTGAAAAATTGGTAATGACAAAAATGTATGTGAGTAAGCAATTTCCCCCTCCTCCTCGACAATAGCACTTTCTTACAGCTATTTAAAAACATCTGTTTCTAGAGGATTTAAAATATGAGTTGGAATTTCAAACTCCTGCCACTGTTAAAACAAAAAAAGAAAGCAGTGTATTTTTATGTATTCAGGCTAAAAATGTCCCTCAGTTGAGCCATTTCTGAAAGAAGTGCCTTTAACACAGATCTTTCAGACTGGGGCATAAATAAAAATAAATATCTCTGACCTTTCTCTCTGGAAGTGAATTGGAACTGATGCTAGGAACTAAAAGACTAACTTTAAATTCTACCATTCTGTTCTGCAGTTAGCACAGAGAGAAAGACAGAGAGACAAAGACATAGGCTGAGACAGAGAAAGCATTTTATTAACGAACAATACTAATCACTGTCACTGTCCTCCCATTGTTCATCGATTTGCTCGAGCAGGCCCAGTAACGTCTCCATTGGAGACTTTGCTGTTACTGTGTTTGGCATATCGAATATATCACGGGTAGCTTGCCAGGCTCTGCCGTGAGGGTGAGATACTCTCGGGCTCTCTGAGAGGGGCAGGAATCGAACTCAGGTAGGCCATGTTGGCTGCGTGCAAGGCAAACGCCCTACCACTGTGCTATCGCTCCAGCCCAACAATGCTAATATCGTGGCTTTTTCTATAAGATACTTCATGGTTGGCTTGGATCTCATTCTTCCTTTTTAAACATTTTTGGGTTTTGTTTAACTTATTTTTTAACAGAACAGACTTCAGTGTTTTCTAAAAACATTTATGTACTCCTTTGATTCCCCATACATTCTTTTAGTGAAGTTGTTTCTTGTCCACTCTACCTCTGCCTTATCATTACAAATATGAAATTGAGGATTCTTTTACAATTTTATATGGTCCAGATTTCATCTTAACAGGCAAAAATGAAGCTGCCTTCGCATTGGCACTATTGTACTTGCCATATTATTTTATGATTTTTTAAAAATATAAGAGTGAATTGAACTTCATAAGATTTTTCTGGGCCATACCCATTCAGATGTACTCAAATCCTCATCCATTAACTAGTCCAAAGAGTTTTATTTTGATAAATTGGCTACCTAACTTTAGCGTCAATAATTAGCTATACCCATTTGTTTACTTCAAATTTATAGTACTACCTTCAGATACTTTTTCAAAGGTTGGTTGTTTGTGCTCTAAGTATGAGACACAATGAAACTCACGACAGAAGCAAATTGTTTTTTATTGCATGGATAATCTTCTTTCTCTACTTCTTCCCTCTGTAATTTTTCTGTTTCAGCAAATGACCAGCTTTGTAGATTTCAGGAGCAGTGCCTGGCACAGGTTGCCTTAGAGAGATAAAGTATGCCTTCACTGGACTAATTAATTATGTGCTTTGCAGTCAGGTTCTGCTTACAATTGTCTCCTACATCAGGGCACTTCAGCCCTAACTGAAAATTTAATCAAGCAGGAGCAATGTAGTTGCAGGGAGGTAATGTTTTAGATAAGAGTAAATAGAACTAAAGAAGAAGATAAACACACCATTCTAATTGAAAAATAAGGTGTCTTTATGTGCTTGGAAGGGAAAAAAAGAATCAAAGAGAATAAAAGCACACTTGGGAGTTAATGTAGCATATCTACACTAATATGGGGGGGTGGAGAAGGAGAAGAGTTAATAAGCCTTTTTACAGAACAATCACCTTGAAGCTTGAATTATTGTCCATAAAATGCCAGGAGAACATGCTCCTAGATTTCGGATCTACTTTATATATGTCAAGCATTCTGGAGATTCTAAATTGAGATGAAGTTTTATGAAAAAGTTGTCAGAATGTTTCCCCCTCTTCATGAATACATTTCTTGATTCCGTCCTTTCTTTTGTAACTGATTCTCAGGTGAGCCTAGTTTTGCATTAGGAGTAGACTATAGGTTTCTTAGATATGAAAGAAAGAGTATGGGTTCATTAACCATTAGACCACCATGCATACTAAGTTTAGGGATTTAGCCTGAAAAGTCCCTAATGTGAAATCTGATCTCACTCAGCATCTATGATTCCTATCCTCAGAAAATAAAGACTCAGAAAATACATCATTATTATGGAGGCCTGGAGAGGTAGCAAAGCAGTTAAGGCACCTGTTTTGCATGCAGCTGACCCCAGTTAATCCCCAGAACCATAACCTGAGCAGTGTTAGGAATGACCACTGAGCACAGAGCCAGGATTTAGCCCTGAGCACAGCCACATGTCACCCTAATAAAAACTCACCACAGTTATTTTTGTCTACTACATTTTATTTTCTGAATTTATTTTTATTAGATTTAGCTACCTTTTTGTGATTAATTTATTTTATCCCAAAGCCATCCAATTTCTTTTCACCTACTATGCAAATGATAGTTATTTGGATGTGTTTTAATTTGTAGCTAATTATTGACTATATTTGCACATCTAAAAAGTTTTTTCAAGAATAAATTGCATAATCTAGCTACCGCTTTAATTACAATTTTAGAAATAAAAGCCTAATGGTTTTATGGGATTAATTTCTAATAATTGCAATATGCTCTGAAAAACTAAAAATGTACAGTTAATAATTCTTTGTTGATTTCTATGATATTCTTCATTAAATCCCTCTAGACAAAGCTTCAAAGATAATTCTTACACTTATGTAGAAAACTAACCTCTAACTCTGGAAACAATTTATTTGATGAAATCTCATCTAGGTTCCCATTAAGCATCTGGAGACATGCATGAGCAAAGATTTTTCTCTCCCTTGAGAAAATTCTGTTCCATATCATGGGTGACAATGGCTCATAGCACTCATTAGTTTGAATAAGTGGGGATAGAACAGATACCAGAAGCAAAAATAAGAGATTCAATCTAGATTCTTCCTCTCTTACCCACTTTAGGAATTTGAACAATTTTGTTAACCTCCCTTTGTCTCAATTACCACAAGAAATTATCATTCTCTTTAAAACTGTCCTGTAAAATATACTTGTGGTTCTAAACTAATGTGGTTTCATAATGTTTTGCTCTTTACTTGGATGCCAATAGAAAAATGGTTTAATTTCTTTTAGAGAGCTAGTTTTAAACTCAACTCAGAGATTCATTAAAAATTAAGTGATTGGACTTTTACCAGTGAAATTTTTATTGGCTTAAAAATGAATTCTTGAGACCCTATCCTTCAAATGCATTTTCATTTAAAAGTAAATAGATACATTCTGATACCTTATGCTTGAAATATTGCAATACTCCCCAGAAAATGAGCATGATTTGGTTAATTTTGAAAGTCCTCTCTAAAGATTTGGAAATAGTATTCTCCAGAAAGAAAATTGTGATAAAAAATTTTTGTTTCTTAGAAAGCAGTGCTTAGCTTCCACCCATGCCAGATTAAATATTCACTTAATCACTTAATCACTTAACTTGCCGTTAGTCCTCGATTTGCTTGAGCGGGCACCAGTGACGTCTCCATTTGTCCCTGTCACGTGCTAGTGTAGCCCAAAGGTATCTGTTCGCTCCGGGAACATGAAGAGCCTCAAACCGATCATTCATGATCTTGACGAAGAAGTTTGACCATCTGGTAGGTGGGCGGCCACGCGGTCATTTGACATCCCGTGGAATCCAGTTGGAAAAGCTCTAGTCCAGTGGTCGTCTTTAAATCTCATTACGTCACCAGCCCATCTGATTTTTGACACCTTGGCAAATGAGACAGCATCCCTGATTCTTGATCGTCGACGGATGTCAGAACTCCGGATTCTTTCTCCCATTTGAGTGAAACGTGATATTCCAAGCATAGCTCTTTCTATTCTTCTTTGGGAGACCTGAATAGCGTTCTCATCTTGTTTGCGTAGGGCCCAGGTCTCTGAGGCATATGTTAATGCAGGAAGAACAGTGGAATCAAAGAGATGTGCCCGGAGCCAGAGGTTCTTCGTCCTCTTAGCTATTTCTTCGACATTCTTGAAGGCGTTCCAAGCCGCTCTCTTCCTCCTGCGCAGCTCGGGTGCCAGGTCATTTGTCATGTTGACCTCTCGACCTAGGTACACATAGCTGTTGCATTCGGAGATGGTCGTTCCATTGAGAGCGAATGGGGCATCAGGAACGAGGCTGTTTTTCATAAACATTGTCTTCGTAAGATTCAGCTGTAGTCCTACCTTTCCACACTCACGGTCAAAGTCAGCCAGCATTTGTGCCGCTTGGCTGATGTTTGGTGTTATTAAAACAATGTCATCAGCAAAGCGGAGGTGGTGTACTTGCCGACCATCTATCTTCACTCCCATTCCTTCCCATTCCAGTTGTCACATGATGATCTCGAGGGTGGCACTGAAGAGTTTCGGTGAAATGGTATCACCCTGCCGCACCTCTCTCTTGACATCAACGATCACTTCTTTGTAGAATGGTGAGATCCTGGTAGTGAATCCGCAATACAGCTCACGGAGGATCCTGATGTATCGGTCTTGAATGCCCTGATTGGCTAGGGCTTCAATGACCGCTTCCGTCTCAACAGAATCAAAGGCCTTCTTTAAATCAATGAACGTTAAACAGAGCAGCATCTTGAACTCCCGAGAAACCTCAATGAGCTTGGTTATTCTGTGGATATAGTCGATGGTGCTGAATCCTTTGCAGAACCTGACTTGCTCGCATGGTTGTCCTTCATCTAGTGTTCTGCCAATCCTATTTAGGATGACTCGAGTGAACAACTTGTAGATGACAGACAATAGGCAGATCAGGCGATAGTTGCCAATGTCATGGATGTCTCCCTTCTTGAACAGTAGTACGGTCCTGCTGGTTTCCCATTGGGACGGAACCTTGCACTCAGACAGGTAGCGAGTGAAGAGCCGAGCCAGTGTATTGATGAGTACTGATGGCAGGTTCTTCAGGTGTTCAGGTCTGACCTTGTCTGGGCCGGGTGCTGTTTGTTTCTTTACCGACGAAATGGCATGTCGTATTTCAGAAGGGAGAACGTTGGGAACGACATATCCATCCTGTGGAATTTGGTATGTCGGCAAGTGGACATGGCTATCGAAGAGATTTGAGTAGAAGTCATGGATAATCTTCTCCATTGCCATTCTGGAGGATGTGATGGATCCATCAGGACGTTGAAGGGCAGTCATCTTGGTCTTGTAGTTGGCGAAGGACAGGCGGGCGTTACGAATACTTTTCCCGGCTTCTGCTGCATCTAACAGTACTTCTGCTCTTCTCTCTTTGAGGTCATCCTTGATCGCATCTCTGCACTGATTTGCGAGCTCGGACATTAGCTTGCGGTTGCCTGAGGCATGCGCCAAACCACGCTGGCAAATTAGGTCAAGAGTTTTCGAAGATAGGCGATTTTTTGTGGCTATCTCTCTCTTGGCGTTCCTCGCACATTCATGGAGGTGTTGGGCCAGTGGATCGTATTCCTCGTCAATGTTGTCAATAATGGCATCTTCCCATGTTGCCACAATAGTACCAAAGAGTTCCCAGTTGGTGGTCATTCTGGGAGCTCTCTTTTTGAACTTTGCAGCCCTTTCTCCCCGCTCTGTGAAGTAGAATTTTGCACAAAGGAGACGGTGGTCCGATCCCATTCGGAGTTTTGGGACAACAGCGACATGGGTCAGGCAAAACCATCGATTGAATATGATGTTGTCTATTTCGTTGTGGAATCGTCCACCGGGAGACTCCCATGTCCATCGTTTAGATTCTGCCTTCTGGAACTGTGAGTTACCATGAATGGTCTTGGTCGACATGATGAACTCAGTCTCTCACCCTGTTCGTTCCATTCTAGGCCATGGGTCCCGATGTGAAGTTCTTCAGCTGATCTTCTCGGTCCTATATTGGCATTAAAATCACCCACAATGATCTTGTAGAAGGTGTGGTCTTCTTTATAGAACTTCTCTAGCTCTATGTAGAACTTCTCGATTTCTCTTTCATCATAATGAGATGTTGTTGCGTAGACAACGAAGATAGAAACTGCAGGCAGTGAGCCACATCTATTCAAATGTAAACATCCGATTCGGGTTGTTAGGCATTCGAATGAATCAATGCTCTTGGCCAAGTTTGTGTTGACAAGGACACCGACGCCTCCAACACCTCTTTTATCGCATGTTCCGAGGAACAATTCTTCTCCAGTGTCGAAAACGGTATGGTGAGATTCGTGCCTTCTTGTCTCGGTCAGACCAATGATGTCGTACTTGATCATTCGCGCTTGTACCATCAGGTCCTCGATGGATGCATCTGATGCTAGCGTACGTGCATTGAAAGTACAGACGATCATTTTTGTCTTCCTTCGTTGTGGCAGCCTAGGTCGGCCTTGAGATTTTGTCGGCCTCTCCTTTCTCATCCTTCTCAGTGCTGCCATGTCGGTGAAGCCTTCAGGGTCAGGTGAATGAGACCAGTTGTAGTTACTGGTTTTGGCATATCGAATACACAACGGATAGCTTGCCAGGCTCTTCCGTGCTGGCGGAATACTCTCAGTAGCTTGCCAGTCTTTCCGAGAGGGATAGAGGCTTTTGGGGTGACCTCTAATCACCCTTATAGGTGTTACCATATTTGAACCCTATCAAATACGGTACGACAATTCCGGAAGATGGGTATTTAGTGTTTTATGATGTGTCGCGCGGCCGCAAAGCGGCCCCGTGGGTCTGGAAAGCGTCCTGGAGTGTGGCGACGGCTGGGTAGTGGAAGTAGTGTAGATAGTGGAAGTCGGCCAGTGGGGTATTTATCTGGGTAGGGTGGGTCTCCTGTGCGCAATTCGATCCCTGGGTGATTGATGGAAGCAGACAGGGCAGGGTAGGGTGGGGCTCCTGATTAGAATCCCTTTGTCACCTGTGGTTGGTGGGAGCAAGTAGAGAAGCTCTGTCCCTGGGTCCGCTGAGCCTGGAGTCCAAGGTCTCAGAGAGTTCCGCTTATCTTTTTCTGTGGGTCTTCAGTCGTGCGTGAGTCTCGGCCGGAGCTGCCACGCGGATCCGGAAAGCATCCTGGAGTGTGGCGACGGCTGGGTAGTGGAAGTAGTGTCCAGCTTAAATATTATTTTGCACATTTGTGACAGAATCTCCAAATGACATCACCAGTCTCTATCTCATAGTAAGTCATGCTTCCTGTCACTATTTCTTGAAATTATCAGATAACAGTGGTATAGTTCAATATTTTTATTCATAAACCTCCAGAAGTTCTGCTTCATTCCCAATTTCCTTTTTAACAAGTGTAGGATATTTTACATATGCAGAACTATCACATACTTTGATCCTTATTTCCCTGAAATTTATTTTGTCTTCTTTTCCTTGGCATGCATTCCAATTGAAAAAAAATAGTTCCTATACAAATAAAATCAGAATCCATGCAGAGGATGCCATGAAGAGTAAAAGCAAAGTATTCTATGGTTCTTGTCTATATGCATATATATATCCTTACCTATATACCTATACCTATATACATCAATGATACTGTGTCCACAAGAAGTCATATCAGTCTGGAAGACTTAAAATTTTAAATTCCAGTTTTTAAGGACTATACTTACATAGTCTTTGCATAGTTTGTATCGAAATACAGAATCAGGATACTGAGATTTCTCTCTCTCTCTCTCTCTCTCTCTCTCTCTCTCTCTCTCTCTCTCTCTCTTTGAGGTGGGGGACAATTTTTTTTTGCTTTCCTTTTTTTTTCTTTTTGTTTTTTGGGTCACAGCCAGCCATGCACAGGGATTACTTCTGGCTCTGCACTTAGGAATTACTCCTGACAGTGCTCAGAGGAACCATATGGGATGCTGAAAATCGAACCTGGGATGGTTGCATGCAAGGTGAACACCCTACCCGCTGTACTATCACTCCAGCCCCAGTCTATATGTAATTATCTATGTAAGCTTTTCTATCATTCCAAACCTGGCTCTGTTGCACTTAGAATTACATCAAGTTTCATCTTGCTTCTTGCAAGTTCTCCTCGCTGGATTTTCTACCTCCTTTTAGGGAAAGTTTAGTTCTCTCAACTGGTGCAAAAGTCATTCTTATAATCTTTGTCAGGATCCAAATTTATTGCAACAAATATTGCCAATAAATGAAAATAACTCAAACAAAGAAATGCAAATATTGTAATTTTTTTCATTTATGTGTGACATCTGAAAAAATAACTCAAAAATACAGAGTAGGTTTGTACTTGCCAGAGCACAGGAGTTAAAGGAAATGGAAATCTATAGATAAATGTGTATAAAATTTTCAATTATAATAAGTTCTGAAGATTTATGTGTGGCATGTTGATTATAGTTCATAACATAGTATTGTTGGGACTGCAGAGATAGTAGAGGAGTTAGGACACTTGCATTGTAGCCAAATCCAGTTCAATCACAATCAATCACAATCACAACCATCCTGTTATTCATCGATTGCCTCGAGCAGGCCCCAGTAACGTCTCCTTCATCCTAGACCTGAGATTTTTTTTAAAAAGTGCCATATTCAAGGCTATTTCAGAGTTAGGAGAATGAGACCCTTCATTGCTACTGGTATTTGGCATATTGGGTACGCCACGGGGAGTTTGCCAGACTCTACCATGTGACTCTACCAGACTCTACCAGTTTGTCCAAAGTAGGAATGAGATAATAAGATATCACAATAAGATGTCATTCGCTGCTGCGTGATTCTGGGAGCTGGGATTTATAGTCTCGGAGTCTTGGCAGTTGATGGGATTACACAGCGCTAGGGGGCCAGTTGGTGGGTGTGACCCCGCCTACTGGAATTTGGAGGATCTGGGTGGAGGATGCTCAGCCCTGATCCGAGTAGGCTTGGAGACCTCAGTCCCGGGACCCGCGTGCCTTTGTTCCTCTGCCAATACCTTCTTGTGTGCAGAGAGTGTTCTCAGCATGGTGGTGGCTGGTTCCAGTTTAATCATGGCCCCAGAAAGCTGCAAGTATATTCCTTGCTCAAGAAAAGAAAAGAGGGGCTGGAACGATACCACAGTGGGTAGGGTGTTTGCCTTGCAAGCCGCCGACCTGCATTTGATTCCCAGCATTTCGTATGGTCCCCTGAGCACTGCTAAGAGTAATTCCTGAGTGCATGTGCAACGCCAGGTGTTGAACCAAAAAGCACCAAAAAAAGAGAGAGAAAATAATAAAAAAATATATAGTATGATATTGCATTCATTAAACTTTGTAGAAGTATATATAATTTCTAAGAGCAGTCTCAAATATTAATGTACACACATACACAACACATAAATGTACATATGTAAATTGATGGATATGTCAGCTAACCCGTTATTGTGGAAATCACTTCAAAATCTTATGTGTAGCAAATCATTTCACTGTATGTCTTAATGTGCTTATTTACTCAGTGTAAATTTGATGTGTATCAGTTGATCACTTGACATCCTGTTACTCATCGATTTGCTCAATCAGGTGCCAGTAACGTCTCCATTCGTCCCTGTCGCGTGCTAAGGTAGTCCAATGGTGTCTGCTCATTCTAGGAACACAAAGAACCTCAAACTGATGATTCAGGGTCTTGATGAAGAAGTCTGACCATCTTGTGGGCGGGTGGCCATGCGATCTTTTGACGTCCCGTGGAGTCCAATTGGTAATGACTCTAGTCCAGCTGTCGTCTCCAAATCACATTACAAGTCCAGCCCATCTAATTTTCAATGCTTTGGCAAAAAAGAAAGCATCCTAATTCTTGATAGTCAAAGGACGTCGGAACTCTGGATTCTTTCTCTCATTTGAATGAAGCATGATACTCCAAGCATAGCTCTTTCGATTCCTCTTTGACAGACCTGAATAACGTTCTCATCCTGTTTTTGTAGGGCCTAGGTCTCTGAGGCATATGTTAGTGCAGGAAGAACAGTGGAATCAAAGAGATGTGCCTGGATCTGGAGGTTCTTAGTCCTCTTAGCTATTTCTTCGAAGATCTTGAAGGCATTCCAAGCCGCTCTCTTCATCCTGCACAACTCATGTGCCAGGTCATTCTTCATGTTGACTTCTCGACCTAGGTAAACATAACCGTTGCATTCAGAGATGTTCATTCCATTGAGAGCGAATGGAACATCAGGAACAAGACTGTTTTCCATAAACACTGTCTTTGTGAGATTCAGCTGTAGTCCAAACTTTCCACACTCACAGTTGAAGACGGCCAGCACTTGTGCTGCTTGGCTAATGTTTGGTGTTATTAGAACGATGTCATCGGTGAAGCGGAGTTGGTGTAGTTTGTCAACCGTCTATCTTCACTCCCATTCCTTCCCATCCCAGGGCTTTGATGACCTCTTCAGTCTTCACAGAAAAATATATATAATAAAAGAAAAAAAGAAAAAGTATTTGGTGATCATAATTTTCTTTAGATATAAAATAGTTTCCAGCTCAAAAAAGATCACTGAATTGCTGAACTATTTCCAATAAAATCCCACCAAAGAGAACTTTAACCTTAATCACCAACATTTTTCAGAGTAAAGCTTTATGCGTAAGATAATATTAATATCAGAACATAGAAGTAATCGCGTTGAAAATTTTCCAGATTAATTTTGACATAGCACATAAGATGGAAAAAATTACAAATAAAATAATAATTTTCTAATGTATTCTATAGACATTTCACTTCCTGAACACACGACTTGCACTTCTATTTTGTGATGATGCTTGTCCAGATTTGAATCTGCTGCATCTGACTATGTCGAATCTGAACATCGCTTTAAGTGACAGGAGCTAAGGACACCAGAGAGACAGAAATAGACGGACAAAACATGACGATCTGAGCATCTGCATAGCTTGTGGAGGCACTGGGGCTTTACATTTGCAATGCACAGCCTTAAAGCCACCAGGCTTATCCTTATCTTCCTTATCAATGGACTTTCTTATAAAATGCATTATTGCACCCCTCAGACAAAATATAATTCTATTTATATACGTATTAAATTCAGAAGTCTAAGAAGTGTAAATTGCCCTAAATGCATTCCATTTTATCTATGGCCTAAGGATCTACTATAAGGTCTGGATATTGTAAATTTTTAGAAGTACATTAATAAATAAAAGTATTTATATAAATGTTTATTTTTATAAAGGTATATAGCCAAAGGCAATATAAGATTCACAAAAAATAATAATCAGAAATATTCATACATTCCAAATATTTATTAAGAATGAAAACAAAACTGCATACATACATACTCTGTTAACCTTAAATATTAACTTTCATTTCATTATTTGTACAAAAATCAAAAGAATTTAAGATATTAAACATTTATGAAGAAAAGTTCAGTTGTCTCCCTCACCATAGTCTACTGTCAGGTAAGACTCTGCAAAATCTTTTATTCTAATTTTATTTTTTAATATTTTAATATTTATTTTTATTATTTAATATTTCATATTTTAATACTGAGAGTATCCCGCCCACATGGAAGAGCCTGACAAGCTTCCTGTGGCATATTTGATATTCCAAAAACAGTAGCAAGTCTCACAATAGACACATTATTGGTGCCCGCTCAAGCAAATAGGTGAACAACAAGACAGTGCTACAGTGCTACAATATTTCACAAAAAGACATATTATTTTTCTCTCATATTTAAAGTTTGACAGTAACCTGTAATTATGGAATATAATTCCTTGCAATCTATTCTTTTTTCTAATATTTTATTATTGATTTTACTTACGTAGACATAATATAATTACCTACTTCTAATTATAGTTCAAATGATAACTTCTTTTGCTTTTTTTTTTCTTTTTGGGCCATAGCCAGCTGAGCTCAGGGCTAGTGTTGCTGTGCACTGAAGGATCGCTCATGTAAAGGTTTGGAGACCAGATGGGGTTCTAGGGATGGAACCAGGGTTGGCCACATGCAAGGCAAACACCCTACTTGTAGTATGCTTCCAGCTCCCGAAATTTTCCATTTTTATGTTTATGTGTCTGTGTTTGTGTGTGTGAATAATTGTTGTCATTATGTTTCTTCACCAAACTTCTTTCCAATTTCACATCAATGACATTGATTGAAATGAGCACACGCCCAAAGTGATTGTGTCACATCTTCCAAGGCTTGTTAGTTAGAATATTATTCTATACAGCTAAATGGGTCCCCATTATTTCTTTTGTTTATGACATTTAATTTTATTTATTTATTTTTTTTCCATTGGAAATTATATTTTTATTCCTTTTTATTTTGGGGACTTGGGGCCTCATCCAGAAGTATTCAGGGCTTACTTCTGGCTCTGTGCTCAGATATCACTCCTGACAGCACTTGTGGAAAATGTGTGGTGGTGAGGTCAAATCTGCATTGACCCCTTTCTTTTTTTTTTCTTTTTTTCTCTTTTTTCTTTATTTATTTATTGAATCACTGTGGGAAAGGTTACAAAGCTTTCAGGTTTAGGTCTCAGTCATGCAAATATCAAACACATTTCCCTTTACCAATACTTATTTTTTACCATGAAGAACCCCAATAAATCCCCACCCCCCACCCCTCCCAGTCCCTGTGGGGCAGATGAATTCTAGTTAACACTCTATTTGCTTTGATTAGATTCATTGTTTCAATAAAAGATTCACCACTATTATTTAGAGTTTACCCCCCCCCCCCCAAATCAGACATGCTGAAAGAGCATTGTGAAGTGATTTGCTTTCTACAGCTGGGTTCAAGAATGAAATGTTGGTTTTGGATTTCTGCTATTTTACTTATTGACCCTGGAAGTATTTCTACTGAAAGTCAGATAGTTAAGAAATTGGTTTCTGTGCTCTTGAATCATGGCCGTGCTGGAGAGCCACTAGTGGGGGGCAAGTGGTGGTCTTGGTAAGGCGTGAAGGGCGGACCAAAATGCCCCCCTTCCCATGAGGTTTTAGTCGCCCCCACACCCCCGGCTCATACCTGCTGTCCACAAGGCTCCCATGCGGCCACCATCTTTCTTTCCAGAGAGGAGAGGGCGACTGGGGCAACACCCTTTCCCCTCCGGACAGACCTGATAGCCTGGATTAACGCATAGTCCGTTCACTTTTCTGCTCCAAGCTGCCGGGTTCTGCATTAAGTCCTTGTGCTTCTGGGGCTGTGGCCATGCTGGAGAGCCGCTCGTGGGGGGCAACTGTTGACCTCGGTAGGGCGCGAAGGACGGACCAGAACGCTCCCCTTCCCATGAGGTTTTAGTCGCCCCCACACCCCCGGCTCATGCCTGCTGTCCACAAGGCTTCCATGTGGCCGCCATCTTTCTTTCCAGAGAGGAGAGGGCGAATGGGGCAACACCCTTTTCCCTCCAGCAGACTTGATGGCCTGGATTAACGCATAGTCCGTTCACTATTCTGCTCCAAGCTGCTGGGTTCTGCATTAAATCCTTGTGTTTCTGGGGCTGTGGCCATGCTGGAGAGCCGCTCGTGGGGGGCAACTGTTGGCCTCGGTAGGGCGTGAAGGACGGACCAAAACGCCCCCCTTCCCATGAGGTTTTAGTCGCCCCCACACCCCCGACTCATGCCTGCTGTCCACAAGGCCCCCATGCGGCCGCCATCCTTCTTTCCAGAGAAGAGAGGGAGAATGGGGCAATACCCTTTCCCCTCCGGACAGACATGATGGCCTGGATTAACGCATAGCCTGTTCACTTTTCTGCTCCAAGCTGCTGGGTTATGCATTAAGTCCTTGTGTTTCTGGGGCTGTGGCCGTGCTCCAAACTTAACTATGATTTTCAGAGAGAAACGTTGGGTGGTTTACTTCCCATGGATCACTTTGTATATAGAGAGATGTCTGGAGGAAAAGTCCTAGTTCCCGCATACTCGAGCTGTGCTTGTAGAGGCTTCTGGTCACCGGGGTTCCATCTGGGGGAGGCGGGATGCGGTACCTACCCCATCTGGGACTTCCCGATGATCTCGGCTCTTTTTGGAACCTGTTTTTTTTTTTTCCTTTGGGATCTGTGGATCCCGCCCTCCATGTAGTCTTTCTCTTCGGCTGAATCGACATTTAATTTTAATTAAAAATAACAATAATGCATTGCAGAAGTCAAAAATGGTTTAAATAATACTTAATTTTACCAAAGCCTGGCAAGCTTCCGGTGATGTATTCAATATGCTAAACACAGTAACCAATACTTATAAAGTGAAATTTTAAATCCGGCCTATGATAGGGTTTGTTATTCTAATGGGAAATAATTCACTGCATTAACAAATATTTTTATATTCACTAATGTACCTGGTTTGATTCCTCTGCCCCCCTCTGAGAGCCCAGCAAGCTACCGAGAGTATCCCGCCAGAATGGCAAAGCCTGGCAAGCTCTCCATGATATATTCGATATGCCAAACACAGTAACAAGTCTCACAACGGAGACATTACTGGGCCCACTGGAGCAATGCACCTGGAAAGTTTTAATAACTTCAATCTCGATTAATCAGACATCAGTTCATGAGGGTTGATGTGTGAGACTATTCTAGTTTTAATTACACCATTTAAATTTTATACCAGTGTAAGACACTTTTTTTTATACACTCTTTTTATCCATATCACATTTTTACCTGAAATATTCAAATTTATTTTAATACTAGGGTAATAAATAACACTATCAGTTGTTTAGAAAAGGTCTTTGTAGCCTAAATGTAAATATATTTCAGAAAAAAACTTCTTTCTTTTTTCAGTGACAAAATATCAGTAATTCAATATATGTTTACTAAAATTAGAAAAAAAGTAGAAGCTGGGTTAACTGATTCATCTTCTTCACATTTTTGACACCTCCAATTCTATCCCACTATACATTTGTGTACATTGATTGTGCACTGGAATGCTTAAAACCTCTATGACTAACATTGCATGAATAGTAATGCCATCTCAAAAGTCAAAAAAAAAAAAACTTAGGTTAACAAACTTGTCTAGCGTCTAAAAATATCAACATAGTGTTCTTTGTAGGTGCAATTTAAATAAAAATGATCTATTACTTAATATGATATTTAGTTGCATCCCTTTTTCTTCCTCAAAGCTTCAAAAATTTCTTGAGACTATAATTAGTTGTACAGATTTTGTAATTTTTTGTATTTTTTCTAGAATCATTACACTAAATCTTATGTATCAAACACTCCGTATTTGTTAAGTAAATGAATGTTTTCTGTAGAAGAAGGCAGACATTATCTAATTAGCAGACAACCCTTTCAGAAATCATTGGCTTTTAAAAATCTTAAAGGTCATGTTTCCCTGCATTAGCCTATTGTAATTTATCAATGAATACTAAGATCAGGCAGCTAGTGAAGCTTTTGAAAATATGTACTCCATGTGGGAGTTAATTTGGATGTTCTAAACACAAAATTAAGCTGAGCATTAATCTCATTTTTTTAAACTTAGTGTGAGATACTTCACATTTGTCAACAAGTTGACAGACATTATCTATGAAACGGAATCTTATATTTTATCTCTGCCCACTAGCTGCATCCCTTCTTTTGAACAATCCCTTTATGAACTGAGACAAATGTTACCACCTTCACATCTTTACTGTTACTTTTATAATTTTAAATATTTCTTTGGTCATTTCATTTCATTTATGAACCATTATTATGAACCATTATTTTAATTAATATGACCTTTGTCTGTCTTCTGAATTTAAAACCGGAAACTATTCACATAACTAAGTTTAGGTTATACAGAATTTCTCCCTCTGCTTCTCCTTTCATCATTTGATCAAACATCTCTCTCTTTGCCCCACTTAATCTCTTTCCATTCCCAGCATTTGAAACAAACTTTGGTTAGACCATGTAAAATAAATCAAAATAAAATAATTCACAAAATTTTGGACAGTGTCTGATAAGATTTAGAGATTTATGTCATTGCAAAAAGTGGTTCAGAGCGATGCAGGGAGTTAGGCTCAAAGACCAGGCATTTTTGATTATCACAGAATTCTCATAAGCATAAATAGATAACATTTTTTCTTAATTTAAATTTCTCAAGTGGTACTACATGGTAAGTATCATGTTAAGCGAAATGACTCAGAAAGAAAAGGACAGACATAGAAAGATTGCATTCATCTGGGGAACATAAAGTAACAAAATAGGAGACTAACACCCAAGAATGGCAGAGATTAGTACCAGGGATTTTACTCCATGGCTCGGAGGCCAACCACACATGTTAGGGGAAAAGGGAGCTCAGATAGAGAAGGGAACACCAAATAAAGGTGATGGGAGGATCCTCCCAGGAAGGGAGAAGCATGCTGAAAGTAGACTATAGACCAAACATGGTTGTCACCCATTGCCTCTTTTGCAAACCACAACACCCAATAAAAGAGAGAGAACAAAAGAGAATGCCCTGCACAGAGGCAGGGTGGGCTGGGGGAAATGGGGTGTGGGAGGGATACTGGCGTTGTGGTGGGAAATGGGCACTGGTGGAGGGATGGGTATTTGATCATTGTATAATTGAAACCCAAGCACAAACATTTGTAAGTCTACAACTGTACCTCATGATGTCTCAGTAATAAAAAAAAAGAATACATATATATATAAATTTTTCCAAATGGTAATGTTTATATAAAACAAAGACTTAGGTTAACATTAAAAGACTATTATTAATATTGAAAATTTGGTATTAGTTCTCTTTTTAATTTTAGTTTTATATCCAATTTAAAACATTTTCTTAATCTATATTTAAGCATTCAAATAAACTGAAAAAGAAATTCATTGAAAAACATAATACATATTAGCCATGTATATTCTTCTAGAGCTTAGCAAACTATTGCCTTCTTATAATCACATACACTGTACATTCAAGGTTATGAAATTTTCGGTCTCTTGAAGTCTGAGCCTTTGCATGACTTCTGGGAATTCAGGAAGAAAAAGATGAAAGGGCTTCTTTTGACATTCATCTTTGAACAGTGGTGCTAATCCCTTCACTCTGACGTAAGAGTACAGAAAAATTCAGAATAAGAACATTCTTTCTCTTTTTATTGGCTATATTTTCAAAGAGCCTGAGTATTTCAATAGCATGAAAGTACTGAGCATAAGTATACATATACAGATAAATTTAGTATAAAGATTACAATGCTAAAATGTCCCTCCCTGTATTTTGAGTATGGATTTGTGATACTCATAACTATTGATGACTACATATTCATTGAAATCTTTATATTTTTAATAACCAACAATGTTTTGTAAATAATAGAGTAAAAATAATACAGTTTTGCAGAGAATGCTTCTAAATTAGGGAAATGTGAGCTCAGCAATTGATGTAACATACATTAATGACGTTCTGTTTTGTTCTGATTTGTTTGTTTGAGGAGCTCAATTGGTGATGCTTAGGGGTTACTCCCGTCTCTTCACTCAAGAATTACTCCTGTCAGTGTTCAGAGGTCTATATGGGATTTGGGAAATTGGACCTGGTTGTTGTTTGCAAGATTGACACCCTATCTGCTGTATTGCTTTGGCCTACTATTAATGGTATATTTGTTTTAGAACACTACAGTACATATTTCTACTACCATGTGATGCTTTTCTGTGGTAACCTTTAACAGGTCACCAGAGAATTAAAATTTTCAAAAATATCTCATAAGAGCTAATCAAAAAGACTCAAGTTACAATAATTACATTAGTGAATTGAAGACATTGCTTTTTTTTTCCCTTTTTTATTTTATTTTTTTTTAAAGTTGTAGATTTACAATTTTTTGTGCTTTGGTTTCAATTATACAATGATCAGATACCCATCCCCTCCACCAGTGCCCATTTTCCACCACCATGGATAATATCCCTCCCACCCCCATCCCCCCATCCCCCCTGTCTCTGTGGCAGGGCAATCCCCTGTGTTCTCTCTCTCCTTTTGGGTGTTGTGGTCTGCAAAAGAGGCATTGAGTGGCAAACATGTTCAGTCCATAGAGAAGACATTGCTTTTTTAAAAAAATGTTTATTGGTGAATCACTGGAGGGTACAGTTACAGACTCATTTGTGGAATATAAAGTAACATAATGAAAGACTAACACCCAAGAATAGTAGAGATAAGTACCAGGAGGATTGCTCCACAGATTAGAAGCTGGCCTCACATTCTGGAGGAAAGGTAGCTCAGATAGAGAAGGGACAACCAAGTAAAGGTCAATCCACTCTGGATGGGAGATACGTGCTAAAAGTAGACTATAGACTGAACATGATGGCCACTCAATTACCTCTATTGCAAACCACAACACACAAAAGGAGAGAGAGAGTACAAGGGAATGCCCTGCCACAGAGGCAGGGTGGGGTGGAGGGGACGGGGTGAGGGTAGTATTACTTTTTTTTAATTGAAGATTTTTTATGTAAAATAGAAAGTCTTACTTTAGAAAAAATATTGAAAATTTATGCTGCATAGTCTATAAACATTTTTCTTTTCTCTTTCTTTCTTTCTTTCTTTCTTTCTTTCTTTCTTTCTTTCTTTCTTCATTTATTTTGTATTTATTTTTGGCTTTTTGCTCAGGGGTTTTTCTGTATCTGCACTCAGGAATCACTTCTGGCAGTGCCTAGGGGACCATATAGGATGCCAAGGGTCCAACACTGGTCAGGCGCAAACAAGGCAAATGTCCAAAGTGCTGTATAATTGCTCTGGACCCAGTATGCAAACAATTTTTAAGGATATAAAATCTTTGGTAGGAAGAAATTTTTTCTTTTTCTTACTGTGATTATCATTTAGATTTATCTTGCATTTTCTATATATCAGGGGTTGTTTTACTTATTTACAAGTTTCATGGGACTAGAGTGATAGCACAGTGGGTAGGGTGTTTGCCTTGCATGCAGCCAACCCACCCACGTTTGATTCCTTTGCCCTTCTCAGAGAGCCTGGCAAGTTACCGAGAGTATCTCGCCCACACGGCAAAGCCTGGCAAGCTACCCGTGAGGTATTTGATATGCCAAAAACAGTAACAAGTGTCACAATGGAGATGTTACTGGGCTCACTTGAGCAAATCGATGAACAACGGGAGGACAGTGACAGTGACAAATTTCATGACATGTTTACTAAAATTAAGTGCTTATAACTATTTCTATAAATTCCTATTACTATGCATGGCATATGAGAGCGTAAAGCTTCAAGAGGTAAAATAACAAGCCCAATTTATAGCTCATTATATGGCAGGCTAAGATTCGATATGGATTCTCCTGGATTCCATAACAAATCACATTTTTTTCTTACTACTACTTCAAATGTATATGTCTACCAATATTTCAAATGGTTTTTGTTTGTTTGTTTGTTTGTTTTGTTCACACCCAGACAGTGCTCAGGACTTACTAGTGTCTCGATACTCGGGGACCACCCCCAGGGACTGCGAGACCATATGTCAGGCTGAATATTCAACTTGGGTCCATCCCCTGCAAGGCAAATACCCAACCTGCTGTACTATTGCTCTGCCCCGGTATTTCAAATGTTTGAATAAAAGAAATTAGAAGAGAGCCAGAGAGATAGAAAACATGTGTCTTGCATGTGGTCAATGAGGGTTCTTCATCCAGGCACCACATAGGGTTCCCTCACCTAGCACTGTCAGGAATGATTCCTAGTCATGGAGCTAGGAGAAAGCGCTGAGAATAACCAGGTATGAATCAATAGCGCTTCTTCTTATAAAGGAAAATAAAAAGAACATTTTTAATTATGTACCATGATGTTGCAAGATTTCTTAAGATGCATTTAATTTAATACCTTCATTATAATGGGAGAAAATATATAGCATATGATTATTTCTATCAATACTATAAGAACATTGATCAATTCCAGTACTCATTTATGATCAAAGTCCACAACAAATTATGGATTATAGGAGTTCAACTAAATATAGAAAAGTCTTATACAACAATGCACAACCAGCATGAAATATAATAGGAAAAAACCAAAAGTGTTTTTTCTGTCAATGATGTTTTACAAATTTTAGTTTATCACTTTTTATATGTTTGTTATATTTATTCCGAATTCTTAATTTTATTCAACACCTTTATAAATGCAATTGTTCTCTAAATTGTGCCTCTGAATGCAGCCAGGGAAAAAAAAACATTGCTAACCACACCAACTACTTAAAATTACTTTTGTGAATGACATGTCACTTTGCCGATATATGATCGATAGTGGTATGACACTTTGGTAATCTTACTTCAGGTGGAGAAAATACTCATCCAATAAAGAGAAGGGGGGACAATTGCATTAGTATGTTTGCTCTCAGTGAATAATCTGTAGAGGAAGAAACATATGAATAAACAACATAATGTAATACTCTAATTCTAATGGTTCCTATTCTAATGTCAAATACATTATCCTTTACCAGAACTGATATTATTATTTTCACATACAGAAAGAAAAATTAAACTTTACTGGACTTCTTTATGTTGGCAATATGCTAAGCATTGTCCTACATACTGTCAAGTATATTCAAGTAATGTTTGATGACAAATTTAATGTATAGTCATAGTATTTTTACTATACATAAAACAATTTGTGCAGATATATACTTATGGTGTATTAAATAACTATTAAAACTATTTTGAAAGTTTCCAGAGCTTATTTAAGGTTTGCAGATACGACACCTTGGATATAAAAGTAAAATAAAACATTACTTTGACTTCTGACATATCTGAAATGAAAACACATCAATCTACCACAGTACAAGATGATGTTTACCGGTTAGCAAAAAAGTCTACTTAAAATTTTTTATTGGTGAAACATTATGCCTTTTCTTTAAAAAATTACAAAATTCTTGTTCTGGGAATGTTTAATGAATGATGTATAAAAACTGTATGTGTCTTCTTCCTTAGAGGGTAATTTTATTGCTGCTAGTTAACAAAACAGTAGAATAGAACACAAGGCTGGACAATCATTTAGAACATTTCATCCATAAATGACAAATTTTATATAAATATTTCTAAAATGAAATTTTTCATGTTTAAGAAAAAAGGAAACAGGAAGATCAAAGAAAAGAACATTTTGGGTCTTGCATTGTGCTAGGTGATTTGAAGGAAATAACTGAAATATACAAAATATTTCAAGGAAGAAGCTTAAAGATAAGATTGCAATTGAAACAATTAAGAATTAACACTATAAATTAGAGTGCAAATTTTTAACTGGAATGCAGTTTCAACTCAAATCTAAACACATGTATAAAAAGCATCAATGCCATACATATTGCATGTGAATTAGCATTATACATGTTATATATAATATATGTATATGACAGTACCAGTATAAATGACTTAGAAGGAAAGTGATCTAGATACAGTTTATGGCACTTCTCATTTTTCATTTTTCCTCCCCAGAAGGATTCCTCACAGTTATCAGATTGTTGTTCAAATAGGAAGAGTAACCATTTCTCTTTCACCTGAAGAGAAAAAAAAACAATTAAAGAGAATAGAAAGTGAATAAAATAATACATAAAATATAGCCGTAGATTTACTAAAAGTAGTGCTTAGAACATATTGCCCATACAAAAAGGAGAAACTTTTAAAAACTGAGCTGAAAAATTCAGGGATTGGAGCTATAGTACCATGGAAAGGAGTTTCCTTGCATGCAGCCAACCAGGGTTTGATCCAACACGAACATCTGAGCACTCCAAGAGTGATCCCGGAGCCAGGAGAAAGCCCCAAGAATAGCCAACTGTACCCACTCTTCAAAATGCCAACAAAAACTCAGGGGTTGGTGAGATAGTGCAGCTACTAGTTACACTCTGCACACAGTCAGCGAGATCTAATCTGGCATCACATATGGATCCTGAGACTCTTTAGCAGTGTTTCCTGAGAAGAGAGCCTGGAGCACTACTATTTGTGGCCCCGAACATAATCCACAAACAATTTGATTCAGTATGCTATACCGCAACATGTAGCACTGCACTGTAGCACTGTCCTCTCTTTTTTCATCAATTTGTTCGAGCAGGCACCAGTAACATCTCCATTGTGAGTCTTATTGTTACTGTTTTTGGCATATTGAATACGCCACAGGGAGCTTGCAAGGCTCTGCCGGGCAGGCAGGATACTCTTGGTAGCTTGCCGGGCGCTTCCAGAGGGATGGAGGAATCGAATCCTGATTGGCCACGTGCAAGGCAAAAAATGCCCTACCCGCTGTGCTATCTATCACTCCAGCTCAACATGTAAAGAAAAATAATAAAATGATATGATCAAACTAAAGCACAATGAAGAGAAGAGATATAGGAGAGAGAGAAAGAGAGAGGGAGAGGGAGAGAGAAAGAGAAAGTGAAAGAGAAAAAGGGAGAGAAGAGAGACTCAGTTTTTTTTTTCTTTGAGTGACTATCATCTAATTGAAAATAACGAAAATACAATTAACAATTTACTGGCCTGAACAAAACAAGCTTTCAGATTTTAAAAAGAAAGCCAACTGCAAAAGTTGGCTTATTTTTTACATACCTCTAACATTTTTAAAATTATAAAATTATGTCATATAATAAATATAGCACTTAACAGAATTGAAAATTATTGAAGACATTTGTGCAATAAACTATGAAACTTTATCCAAAGATATTAAAGAAGACTGAAATAAATATACATGCATTTGAAGTTCTGGCTTTGTACAATGTTGTGAAGATATTAAATATCACCAACTAAATTTTTTAGACTTGAAATTGTAATAATAATACAGAAATGTATCTCTCTGTGTGGAAAAGAATATTTGAATATTCAAAATGAGTGTTAGAGTTGACTATTCGATTAATATCAAGGTACTTTTTAATAAGAAAATATATTTTTTAGATGATGGATGGGCTGGAGCGATAGCACACCAGGTAGGGCATTTGCCTTGCACGTGGCCAACCTGCGTTCAATTCCTCTGCCCCTATTGGAGACCCCGGCAAGCTACCGAGACTATCACACCCAAACAGCAAAGCCTGGCAAGCTCCTCATGACGTATTCGATATGTCAAAAACAGTAACAACAAGTCTCACAATTTGTTGTGAGACGTTACTGTTACCCACTCGAGCAAATCAATGAACAATGGGAGGACAGTGACAGTGACAATGACAGATGATGGGTAGCTGTCATCAAGTATTATTTTAGAAATAGACCTGCTTAAAAGCAAAGTTATAGAGGGGAAAATTATAGATTTATTGGTCAGTGTCCAAAATGGGAGGATATGAACAAATGATGCTGGGATCATTGCTTATCCATGTCAAAAGGAGTGGGGTAAGAAAGGACAAAGGGAAGGATGATCTTAATTTCACATTGTAAACGAAAGCATCCCTAACTGTTCTAATGAGTTAAAGCTAAAAGAGAAATGATCTTATTACTATGTTATTATTCTAAATGTTCTAATGGTAGAACATCTAGTATAAATGCTCGAAGCACTTTTATGATATAAATGTGTTTCTTTATATTTTCAGATATATCTCAAATAAAACAAAGGATTATAAAATATAACATACTAAAAATAAAATTCTTCATGAAAACAGATTAACTATATAGTTAGTAAGTAAAATATCAAAATGCAATACAAACAAATGATACAGTGAATTCATAGTACAAAGAGACAAAACAGCCTAATTAGAAAATTTAGCTAAAATAAGGTACAATTCTTAGAGATGGAAATAAAATTTCATATTTGGGCTGGAGAGACAGTCGAGAGGTTAAGTACAGAGACATAGGTCATGACTGGCACATAACATGGTTGGATAATCCCCAGCACCACAAAGTGCAAGCAGCATTGTAACTGTGGGTCTTGGCATTGAACCAACAGATGGGTTTGCTTAGAAGAACAAGGAGAGGGACTCCCTGGATGAACTCAGCTGGGAAAGATCCCCCTCCAAAATATATCCCACGTAAATACAAAAATATGTTCTTGTGCTGCAGAGTGAGAAATATTATACATATTAAAAAGTCAATACCAAGTTTTGAGAGCATGACTCATCTATTTCAGCTTGGTATTTTCTTTGTGGCAGTCACTTTGGGGAAAAAAAATGGTGTTCTCTAGTTAGTACACTGAGAACTTTCATAAACTCTCACCCACTGATTTAATTATTTTATATATTTCCTACATGGTGCTTGATTTATTCACAGGAAACATGCTTAAAAATTTAACAGGGCCATTTTTTTCTATAGTACAATGATATCTAGACAATTGAAAAATAGTTCAAATAGCTATCCAAGTAAAATAAATATATTTGATGTTTTTGTGCAATGAATAAGGCAATAAAAATAATGACTATAACTTCTCTATCAAAAAGATGCATATTGCTAACATTATTGATTTAAAGACAAAGTGAAGAAATAAATTTTATTAATTCTAATTAATGGTAGGCATATGTTGGTGTATATTTATCCAAACCAATAGAATGTATACTATGAAGAGTGAACTTGTTGAAAAAGAAAAAAATGGTGATTATTATATGTCAATTTAGGTTTGTCACTTATAACTTAAGTACCTCTCTGGTCGGGATGTGAATTATTGAGATGCACATGTAGTGGACAATGGCAAACACAACATTTGTCTACCTCCTATAATGTTCCCTATTGGCCTAAAATAATCTACTTATATAATCTCAACTAAAAGAGAAGTTAAGGGCTGGAATGATAGTACAGTGGGTAAGGTGTTTTTGACTAACTCAGGTTCAATCTCTGGCACCTCATATGGTCCCCCCAAATTTTACCAAGAACAATCCTGAGCACAGAGCCAGAAGTACCAAGCAGTACCGAGTATGGCTCCAAAACAACAACAACAACAAAAGGTGTAGACTAATTCAATGTGTATATTTAATTTTTAATTTGATAAATAATATAAAAATATGCCTTTATGTTGCTGCAAACATTTGTACAAATTCCTTAAATTTTATTAATATGATTAATCCACAATCATAGCTTATTTAAATAAAGCCAGAGGGAAACTATAGGATATTTATTATGAAACACAAGTGAGTTCTCTTTAGTATAATCAATTTTATTCTAGATTTGTTAAATTGATTAAATAAATTAAAATATAATATGAAAAATAGCCTGAAAAATTATAAACACATATAGTGAACTTGATGACCATCATCCTAAAACACACATATATAAAAGAATTTACTACAGTGCTGGAGTGATAGCACAGCGGTAGGGCGTTCACCTTAAAAGCGGCCAACATGGTCGACCCGAGTTCGATTCCTCCGCCCCTCTCGGAGAGCCCGGCAAGCTACCGAGAGTATTCGATATGCCAGACACAGTAACAACAAAGTCTCCAATGGAGACGTTACTGGGCCCGCTCGAGCAAATCGACGATCAACGGGAGGGCCTTTACCTTTACCTTTTACTACAGTGCCATATAATACAATACCAACCCAAAATATTTTCTCTTTTCCGATAAATAAAACTAGTTTCAATATATGATAGAATATCACAATAACAGTAGTAACCAAATAAGTGCATAGAAAGTTATAGTAATAATGTAGCCTATTTTTATATGAGAGGTACAGAAAAAGTAGCAATAACAGCTATAAGTTATAAAAATGGTTAAGATAATGTTAATGCATAATGCATTTTTGAGTAAGAAACTCAAATTGTAAGATATAAAATTCCCTTAAATTTGTCCATAAATGTAATTTAAATCTAATTAAAATAACAGCAGGACTATATGGGGGGTAGTTACTTAATAAAATTTAAGCTCAAATTTATCTGGTAAAATAAATATGGAGACTTGTTGGGAGAAGTATTTTAAAAGTGTAATTAGGTAAGATAGTCTTAATAGAAAATAAAAGATGGAAGTCACTATAATTAAAACTGTTTGTTATTGTTGTCAAAACATATAATCAAAGGCAAGGAAGAAGCTCAGAAGTAACACAGAAATATGTAGGAAATTTAATCTGTAATACAGATGGGGTTTCAAGCCAGTTAAGAAGTGAAAGTGAATCACATTTTCTTTTTCTTTACTTTTTTCTTTTTGTACATAACAGTACTTTATCTGATTGTAAGTTTTGTTATACACTTTCACACCTCTTTAGAGTATATGTGACCATACTATAACACAAAGCACAAATGACCCTCTGCCACAGTACATGGGACCACCCCTCACTTTTTCTCCTTCTTCTCTACTTGTTTTTGTCCCCATCCTTCCTTTGCCTAGATCCACCATTTGAGAGAGTCTCTGCTATTTATCTCTCTTCTTACCTGTTTTATTTTCCCTGATCTGTCCCACTTTCATCTATGTTGTCAAAAAAAGGAATATTTCATTTTTTGGCATAAAGTTTTTAAAGTGGTGTTTTTATATTATTTCAATACATACCTAACCATGTGGTTGTTGAGACATGTTGAATATCCATCTCAGAATTTTGAGTTTTCTATATTGTTTTCTATAGTATTGATTGGACTGCATTCTGCACAGTGCCTAGAGGTTTATATTTTTCTACATCCCTGCCAACACTAGTTTCTGGATTTCTTTGTGTAGGTCATTGAAAGACAACTGGAATAATGTGCATATGTATGCGTGTGTGTTTGTGTGTATGTTGTGTGTGTGTGTTTACCTAAGCTATATTTAACTTTATTTGTTTTTATTTCATTTTTTATCAAAACAGTCATTTGCGAAAGTTACTTATAGTTCAGTTTTAGGCACAAAATAATTTGCTCAAAGTGTAAGATTTGGTATTAAGAACACAAAGTTTATATAAGCGTGTTTAATTTGAACTTTTTTTTAATTAAGAAAAGTTTTCTCTGGGAAAAGATCTTTGTATTTTTATCAAGTTCCTGATTTTTTAATTATTTTTGAAGTAAGCAGTTTACCTTAAAGCAAAAACGAATATCAAAGGAATTTCCAACAGAGAGACTTATTTTTACCTGGAATATCATATTTGATTATACATCATGAAATTGTGTTCAGTCTTGTGAGTATGGGGCTGCTTTTATTTGTAGGCTGTCCACTCCCTTCATCTGCACTTGAGAAGTTTTTTTTTTTTATTTTTTTAGTGATCTAATCACAAGACAATGATAACACTCAATGGCTCAATTTTTATTTTAAATAATAATTCTTTTGTTATTTATTTATTTTGGGGGGTGGGGGAACACCCAGCTGTACTCAGGGCTTACTCCTGGCTTCTTTCTCAGGCATCACTCTTGGCAGTGATAAGGGGAATATAAAATTTCCAGGAACAAAACTGGGATCGGCCATATGCAAGGCAAGTACCCAAACCTAGGTGCTCTCTTCCTAGTTCATAAATTCAGATTATGAAGGGAAATTTGAAATTATTTTTAATTGATTGTGTGTGCACTATTTCTTGTGTGAAAACAATATATAGGTCTTCAAGTATAACGTTTATTATTGCATCACACATAACTATATCTTAAAATCTAATTGACATCTATTTTTTTTCCTTTATCCTTTTATTTTATTTTTCCTCACAGTTTAATACCAGTTGTTCATGATAATTTGTTATAGTCATTTGATATTCCAATATCCATCCCACCACTGACAATGATCTTCTTAGCATTTCCAGACATGGCTGAAACAAAGCTGAATAGTTTTCTAGTCTTATTATAGGGGAACCAAAGCCATCCCTTGAAAGCTCCCTTCCATAACATCATTACCTCCTCAAAGTCTAATCTCCAAATATCATCAAATTGCAATCTGTGTTTCTAAATAGGAATTGAAAAATGACTCAAGTTTCATTTTACAACAACAACTAAAAAGCTTTATAAAAATTTATCATGGTATTAAAAATGTTAAATTGAAAAAACAGGAGATAGTGAATGTATATATCTCCAAAAGATTTATTTAGTCAAGTAAATTGTATAATGTTATTATTTATTGTGGATAAAATCAAGGATCAATCAAAGTGAGTATCAACAAAGAACTTACAAATTACGGCATGTCATATTATAAAGCTATTATAATAAACAACTGGTAGACTATCAATAATATAATTAAACTAACAAAATTATAAAACAAGATATGACACTATTTTGAAAGCCATTATGTATAAATGAAATGTAAACAGTTTTAGGTTTTTAAGTAAACAGTAGAACTCGGACTGGAGGTTGATGAAGCTACATGGAGTAGTGAAACATTTTCTCTTTGTGGGAGGAAGGAAACACTTGAGGGACTTTTTCCTTTCTTTTTTCCCCCAATTTTGTTTTATTTTAATAAAGTGCTTCACTGTAATTTACAATATTCAGTATTCCAACACCAATCCCGCCATCATAACATCTTCCCATCGCCTTTCGTTACCCTCCCCACCACCCAAGCCTGTCATGTAGAGTGGAGCATAAAGACTCACCTCTGGAATTCTGAGATTTTGGACAGAATGATACAACTTGTGGCTCTTCTGTGAGATTTGTTTGTCAATCTCTGGATCATAGCTGTAAATGAGTTAAAAAGGCTTTGGAGGTGGTTCGTGGGCATGGCCCTGGGGGTCTGGAAAAGCAGGAATGGAGGTTGCCCATTCCCAACTCCACAGAGGCCTGGGGAGGTGACATAAGCCAAAGACCTGGGGTTTTCAGCAGATTCATTCTCAAGCATGAAGGGCTCCACTAGAACCTGTACAGGGAAATTTATAGTGATCCGGATAGCAATTGGGTTCTGGAGGTTTTTGGGTAGCCAGGGTTCTGCTGAGATGGGCAGCCCTGGTTGTCCCGGATGAAATTTAGCCTGGCATGGCATCCAGTGTCATCACTGACTTGAAAAGCTTTTTACTTGATTGTTGTTTTATTGTTTTTGTGATTTGGAGGGCAACACCTAGTGATGCTCAGAGTTTAGTCTTAGCTCAGGGATCATTGCTGGAACTTGAGGGACCATATGTAGTGCCTGGTATCAGACAAGACTAGTTGCGTGCAAGGCAAACACCCAACTCTTCAGCTCATTACAATACCTATTTTTGTTTGTTTGTTTGTTTGTCCTTTCAGGACTCCTCAGAGCTCACTCCTAGCTCTGTGTTTAGGGAACACTACTGGTACTGCTGGGGAGACCACCTTATGAAATGCTTCGGATGGAACCTATGCAACGCAAGAACCCTACCCTCTGCAAGTCTCTGGCCCCTGAAACACATACTTTTAAAAAACAATATATGAAGAGAAAAATATATGACTCCCAAAGGAATAGCATAATGTTCCTAATGAATTTGAGGAAACACATTTAATTTTCCCCCTGATCAAGAAACAGACTATCACCATCATCCAGAAATGTACCTTATTCACAATACAGCCCAGTTTTGGTTTTAATATTACTGATGTTTGCTGTTTTTTTCTTTCAATTTCATGTCATTTTACCTTGAAGGGCGAAAATTGAGGCCTTTTTGATTGTGCTCCTGACTGTTCTCTGGGGTCACTCTTTTTGCACCTGTGCGGACCATGAGTGATTCTGGTTACCAAACTTGGATTAATTGCTTGCAAGGCAAGTGATTTACAGTCTGAACTCACTCTCTCTCTCTTGCTTGCTCACTCACTTGCTCATTTTCTCCAGCCCTGTTTTATATTACATAATTTTCAAAATTAAAAAAAATCCCCAAACCACTGTTTTTTTTTTAATAAGGAACTGTACATTTTCATGGCATACTTGTATATTTAGTGATTACTTTTTTTATTTTAGAAATAGGAAAATGATCAATAACTGTTCTCTGAAACCAGAAAAATAAAGAAAACTAATGCTGGGTTTATTTTGCTTTGTTTTCCCCCTTTTAAATTTTGTTTTCTTTGTTCACTCAAGGAAATAAAATGATGGCTCATCTCTTTTTAAGATCTTAGCTATACCTGGAGATAGCTGGTTTAGCTTCATTTAGCCTTCACCTAGACACTTGATTCATTACATGATGTACGGGGGATGAATTTTCCAAGACAACTTCCTCATTCACACGTCTGATGCCAGAGCTGCTAAGACTGAAGCAGCTAATGAATACCAATCATTTTATTTCCTGTGGCCTGTCCAAATAGATGGATTGAGCTTTCACATAACTTGTTGGACCAGGGAAGTTGTGCATAGCAGGTGGCTAGGGTTCCTCAGAAAAAAAATGCTGAAGAGCAAACTTTCAATGTCAGTGAGTATTTGTGCTTCCATGAAACTATAGCCTTTTAGTTATTGGCAGCAACGGAAAACTGAGCCAGCACATGCGAATTAGAAACTGAGTTCAGGCAGCTTTCAAACTCAAGCAGAGTTTCAGTGTCATCAGGGTAAGATTTATATGTGGGGAAGATAAGGGCAATCAATAGCAAATTTCTGAAGAATTAGAAAACCATCTAACCTGTCTCTGGCTAGGACAGCAACTGGGACCTGAAGTCAGCCATAATCCAGAGTTTTCCCACAGGGGACATGCCACAAGAATGCTACAAAGAGATGGGTGTTGCTGCAAGCTTGGAGTATGACAGGTCAGTGCAGAGGGGACTTTGGAGTACAAGGTTGTGTTGTGGATAAGAACAAAGTCCTGGTACTCAAACTGCTTGGTGCCAGGAACAGCATGAATACAGAAAGGATGCCTTCATTTCAAAAAGCATAATGCACCTCCCACCTGAGTTGAATGCCTATGCGGCCAACACATCTTGGATCCAATGACTGATGTCCACCAGGCCTCCTTTGGGGAGTTGTAGCATCTCCAAATCACCTTGAAATGACATGAGAAGAAAGTGTATTGCTGTGGAAGAAGTTATGATGACAGGCTATGGACTGACACGTCACTTTTCTGCACATGGTGTGTTTCTTTTACTCTTTTGTGTTGCATACAAACATGTTTCTTTCTCTGACCTGGCTTTTGTTTTGTTATTGGGAGTTTGATTTGTTTTTTTTTTTAGCTTTCTGTTATTTTTTTTCTTCCTTTGTCCAGACTTGTCTTTGAATATAAATATGTTGAAGCCAGAAAATGCTCTTTTCACTTCTGTCTCCTAATCTATCATCAAAAGAATCTCTGAGTATAACACATCGATCCAACAATGGTGAGACTCATAAAATGTTTAAGTTCACACTCTTTCTCCAGACAGAAGGAATTATTTACAAGGAATCAATTAAGGAAGGCACCTAATATAGACTTAAACGTTTGCATCAAGGTAAGAAAAATCAACATGAAGACACAAAATTATTTCATCAAAAAAGGATTAAAATCTGTTCTGTTTAAAATATCTTAAAGAAAGTTGCTCATAATATTCTTTATATTAATGTTAGAGAAAAAAGAAAGATCGAGCATGTACAGAAATATTTAGAGAATGTTAGAAGAGAAAATGCCCCTAGGAAAACATTGAAAAGTTAACTTTAGCTTCATAAACAATAGCTGCTGTAATTAGCTGTTGGCCTCTGCTAAAAAAACATAGTCATAACTAAAAACAATTGCTGATTACAAAACCAAGAACATACACTGAGCAAGGAAAGTCTCTTTAACAAAATATTTTGTTGGAAAACTTGATTACCACAAGCAAAAATGATTTAGCCAGATTACTATCCAACACTGTAAGCAAAAATTATATTAAGTAGATTAATAGATATCAGAGTTTAAACCATGAAAAACACAGAAGAAAGACAGTTAATACGCTCCACACAGCTGACTCAGAGATGTCTTTGAGAATTCAACTACAGCCACAATAAGCAAATGAAACAACATCAAACTAAAAGGCGTAAGTACTGAAAAAGAAACCACAAACCAAAAAGCTAACCTACTGAGAGGGAGATCATAAGTGGGAGAACATATTTGCACATCTTACAGTCAATAATGTATCAAGAAATGATACAAATCAATAATGAAAAATGCAATCAGTCAAAAATGTGAGGAGAGAAATATCTGAATTGACAGTTCTCTGAGGAAGATTTTCTTCTTAAAAAACTATGCAAAATAGATTATAATAGGGAAATGCAGATCCAAACATGACTAGCTATCACCCCACACTTGTCAGAAAGATCTACAGAAAAAACACCAGAGGAAGAGGTGGGGCTGGAGCACAGCGGGTAGGGCATTTGTCTTCCATGCAGCTGACCCGAGTTTGATTCCCAGCATTCCATGTGTTCCCCTGAGCACTGCCAGGGGTGATTCCTGAGTGCAGACCCAGCAGTAAGCTCTGTGCATCGCCGGGTGTTACCACAAAGCCAAAAAAAAAATTGGAGGACTTAGGAAAAAAGAAACTCTCGTACATTTACTTGTGAAAATATAAATTAGTGCAATCTCAATGAAAAACAAAAGATTCTTACATATAATACAGGAATTCTATTTTTAGCTATTTATATGAAGAATGTAGTTAATACAAGGATAAGGTACTTATGTTGCATGCAGTTGCCCAGCAACATATATGATCTCCTGAGCCTGGCCATGGGTAACTCTGAGCAAAAAAAACATGATTAAGGCCTCAGCACCACTGGCTGTAACCTAAATAAAAAGAAATCAAAAAAATAATTAGAAAACACTAACTCAAACTCACATACAGAACATACATGCACATCTATGTTCCCTGGAGCAAAATACAGTTCCCATTAAAATATATTACATAGCACTATAGCACTGTCCTCCCATTGTTCATCGATGTGCTCGAGTGGGCACCAGTGACATCTCCATTGTGAGATTTGTTACTGTTTTTGGCATATGGAGTACACCACGTGAAGCATGCCAGCTCTGCAGTGAGGGATACTCTCAGTAAGCTTGCTGGGTTCTCCAAGAGAGACAGAAGAATTGAACTCAGATCAGCCACATGCAAGGCAAACGGTCTACCCACTGTGCTATTGCTCCAGTCCCTTCCCCCAAAAATTATATATATGTATATATCATGTATATTTATGTGTGTGTTTAGTTCAAGTGTTTTAACATATATGTATGTTAATCTATATAAAATATATATGAAAAACATTTTGGTTTAACACTAAGTTGCTTGATCACTTGACATCCCATTACTCATCGATTTGCTTGAGCAGGTGCCAGTAACATTCCATTCGTCCCTGTCATGTGCTAGTGTAGCGCAATGGCATCTGCTCGTTCTAGACACACAAAAAGCCTCAAACCGATAACTCAGGTTCTTGAAGAAGAAGTCTGACCATCTCGTGGGTGGGCAGCCACATGATCTTTTGATGTCCTATGGAGTCCAGTCGATGATGGCTCTAGTCCAGCAGTCATCTCCAAATCGCATTATGTGTTGAGCCCATCTGATTTTCAGATGGCAAACAAACGCCTTGGCAAACAAGACTAAGTCCCTGGTTCTTGATCATCAAAGGAGATCAGAATTCCAAATTCTTTCTATCACTTGAGTGAAGCATGATACTCCAAGCATAGCTTTCGATTCCTCTTTGGGAGACCTGAATAACGTTCTCATCCTGATTTCGTAGGTCTCAGTTTACTGAGGCTTATGTTAATGCAGGAAGAACAGTGGAATCGAAGAAATGTGCCTGGAGCTGGAGGTTTTTTTTTTTTATCCTCTTAGCTATTTCTTCAATGCTCTTGAAGGCATATAAGCTGTGTCCTTCCTCCTGCGCAACTCAGGTGCCAGGTCATTCGTCATGTTGACTTCTCGACCTAGGTACACATAACTGTTGCATTCAGAGATGTTAATTCCATTGAGAGTGAATGGAACATCAGGAATGAGACCTTTTCTCATAAACGTTGTCTTTGGGAGATTCAGCTGTAGTCCCTCTTTTCCACACTCATGGTCAAAGTTGGACAGAATTTGCATGACTTGCTTAAGGTTTGGTGTTATTAGAACGATGTCATCAGCAAAGCAGAGGTGGTTTAGTTGCTGACAGTCTATCTTCACTCCCATTTTTCCCATTCCAGTCAATGCATGACGTTCTCAAGGGTGGCACTGAAGAGGTTTGGTGAAATGGTATCATCCTGCTGAACCTCTTTCTTGACATGGATGATAACTTCTTTGTAGAATGGTGAGATCCTGGTAGTGAATTTGTAATACAGCTCACGGAGGATCCCAATGTATTGAGTTTGAATGCCCTGTTTGGCTAAGGCTTCTATGACTGCTTCAGTTTCAACATAATCAAAGGCCTTCTTTAAATCAATGAATGTTAGACAGAGCAGCATCTTGAACTCCCAAGATTCCTCAATGAGCTTGGTTATCATGTATGGTCAATCGTTCTGAATTCATTTTGGAACCCAGCTTGCTCTCATGATTGTCCTTCATCTAGTGTTCTGCCAATCCTATTCAGGATGACTCGAGTGAACAGCTTGTAGAGGACAGACAACAGGTAGATCAGGCAATAGTTGCCAATGTCGTGGATGTCTCCCTTCTTGTACAGTAGTACAGTCCTGCTGGTTTTCCATTGGTATAGAACCTTGCATTCAGATAAGTAACCTGTGAAGAATGGAGTCAGTGTATTGATGAGTATTGATGGCAGGTTCTTCTGGTGTTCAAGTCTGACCTTGTACCAAAAAATATTAAACCGATTAGCTTATTTGAAAAAAAGTATGATTTAATAGGAAAAAAGAACAAAACAATAAAACAGAAATTAAAGTGTTTGGAAGAGAACATTCACTAGTAGAAAAATATATCAAAAAGAAAAAAATGAAAAAGTTTCAACATCAAAGTAAAATTCTCCAAATAGAATGGATGTCTAATCATGTGAAAATATTTTTAATATGATGTGGCACTACACATATATTTTTATTCTACACACTATTATCTGTCAGATGATTAATATTTTATATCATCATAGTTATCAGCAGAGTTGAGTTACTTAAATTTTATAGGTTATTTGAAAAATTCCATTTAAATAATTCCACTTTTTTCATGGAACTTCAAGAGCAGTAGTATCAGCATTACTAGGAGGTCTGCACTTTCCACCTCTGTAACCAAAACTCATGGGGTGTAATCCAGACATCTGTGTTTAAGATATTCATCGATAATTTCTATATCTGGTAAATTAAAAAAAATGATCAGCTGAGGAAAAATGAAATCTGATTCTTACATATTCTCCTCAAAGTTTCCATACTTAGGTTCTGTACCTTTCATTGACAGGTATACTGGCTTTTTTTTAAATATAAAAGCTAAGGGCTGGAATGATAATATAGTGAATAGGACACTAGCCTTCCATAAGGATGACCCAGGTTTGATCATTGCACCCTATATACTTCCCTAAACCCCCACTATGGGAAATCCCTGAGCAGGGAGCCAGGAGTATGCCAGGGGGACCCCAAAACAAACAAACAAAAAGTAAAAAAAAAATATAAAAGCTAAATATAACATTCAGATCTTAGAGACTCAAATATGCTGTTATTTCTCAGCTGATTTAATTAACATTTATCCAATTAGTTTGCATCTAGTTAATTTTGGAGAAAATGCCAGGTGACTAATTGCTCAGATGTCTCTTTCAATTACATTTTTTGCTTCTTGGCATATAACCCACCCCCCCCATTCAAGTCCCTATTTTCTTGTTAATAAATGGTAGCTTGTTTGCATTTTCTTTGTCCTGTAACAAAGAACCAAATATAACAAATCTCCTAATCACTCTACAGTGTCAAATCTGACTATACATTGTCCAAGTTATCTAATTTTGAAAGTTTAATGGAAACGATAAATCTATAGACCAGTTAATAGTGTTTGCTGATATTAACTTAGGTCCTATGTGGGAATCCACAAACCAAGTGCTTGTCTTGGATTTTATCTTGTACTTGCAGATGTATCTTTCCTTTTTTTTTAATTTATTTATTGAATCACTGTGAGAAGAGTCACAAAGCCTTTCAGTTCAAGTCTCGGTCCATCATACAATGATCAAACACCCGTCCCTTTACAAGTGCACATTTTCTACCACCAAGAACCCCAGTATACTCCCCTCCCACTCACTCCCCGCTTGTGTGGCAGATTTCCACTTTACTTTCTCTCTCTCTCTCTCTCTCTCTCTCTCTCTCTCTCTCTCTCTCTCTCTCTCTCTCTCTCCAATATTACAACAAAAGACCCAACATTGTTATTTGGAATTTTCCCCAACATTCAGACCTGCCATAAAGACATCATTAGATAGTTTGTTTTCTATTTCTGATTATGAAGAGCATATGATGTTGTGTGGCCACGATAGCAGCCACGCAAATTGGAATTTCTGATATTTTAGTAATAAACCTAGAGGGATTACTGCCAGAAGCCTCTGGGTTCCAAGATTGGTATGTGTGCCTCTGGGTTCATGGTCAGAAGCTGGAGGAGGTGTTTGAGGGTGGCAACCTGGAGCATTGTCATGGCAGGGAACAGGGCCGATTCCAGCCCCTATTCCATGAAGCCCCATGTGCCTCGTCAATTCAGTCTCACACCTGGATGTTCATTAGACTCTAAAAGATGCTGGCCATCATGCCGCCACCGCAAAGGGGGACAGGCGGAGGGACAGACACCCCTCCCCTCCCAGAGCAGCATAGCACCATAGTTAAATACACAGTCCAGATGCATTTCTATTGGGCATTATATTTTGCTCAGATTTTCCCATCACCATTCAAGCCTATTTTTCAGGGACAAATGCTGGATCATTGACTTTCCCCTGATCAGTTTGCATATCATGAAATGCTGTGTGGCTGCTTAATTGGCCACATGGTTCGGAAAATAGTCCTGGTAACCACATGCCAGAGCTATGCTTGTAGAAGCTCATGTTCACTGGGATTCCTTCTGAAGAAGGCAGGGATATAGCACCTACCCCATCTGGGACCTTCGGGTGATATTGGCTCTGTATGGGGCCCCGGAGAGTTCTCCAGGAGTTGTGGAGCCCTCCAACCGGTTTTCTTCTTTGCTGCTGTGTGCTGTTAGTATCTGAAATAGTTTTCATAGTTATAAAAATAAAATAATAGATAACTCTATGGTGATCAATAGAATGGATTTTCAATAGTAAACTTAATGCATATCTAACAGATTTATAGGTAAAAGGTAAAGGTAAAGGCCCTCCCGTTGATCGTCGATTTGCTCGAGTGGGCCCAGTAACGTCTCCATTGGAGACTTTGTTGTTACTGTGTTTGGCATATCGAATATTCTCGGTAGCTTGCCGGGCTCTCTGAGAGGGGCGGAGGAATCAAACTCGGGTCTGCCATGTTGGCCGCTTGTAAGGCGAATGCCCTACCCACTATGCTATCGCTTATAATATAATTTATTAAAATATTAAGTTATATATTCATGAATCACGAATCACGACCATCCTGTTATTCGTCGATTGCCTTGAGCAGGCCCCAGTAACATCTCCTTCATCCGAGCCCTGAGATTATATTCAAGACTCTTTAGGAGAATGAGACCCATCATTATTACTGGTATTTGGCATATTGGGTACACCACGGGGAGTTTGACAGACTCTACCGTGTGGGCAGGCTACATTCGGTAGCCTGCCAGTTTGTCCAAAGTAGGAATGAGATAATAAGAGATAATAAATTGAGATAACAAATTATTATATATTCAATTTAATATAAATATATAGGACTATATTTAAAGGGAAAAATTGTTTTAAGTATTATCACAATTAGCTTGGCAACTGGTCAATCACTCAAACCATAAAGTATTTTGGGATAATTAGATTAATAATATAGAGGAGACAAAGAAAGGAAAAGAAAGCAAAATTTTAAGTTTTTACCTGGGAAATCTTGAACTCCTCCTCATCTATTTATCTAATGATATCCTTCAGTGGCCTCAACCAACCTATAGTATTATGCAAAGATGATTCCAAAATCTTAACCTAAGCTGGCACCATTGAGTGCCATCTTACAACCTTTATGTTTATTTTATGTAATGATTATTCCAAAGAATATTTTAAAAATTGCCCTCACCTCTCAAATTCAGAAATAAATATTTAAAGCCTATTAATGGTATTTTTATTAAGTATTCATAGATTTTTAATTATAAAGTCTAAAAATATTCATATACTAGCTCAAAATTTTAAAGTCTTACTTACGTTTTTATGAATGTGTACTCCTGGTGGGCTCAAGGGAAAATATGGGGTTGCCAGGGACTGAAACCGGTTCACTTCATGTAAGACAGAAGCTCTAACTGCTGCTTTTACTGTTTTTATATTTTAAAAGGCAAAATGCTGAATGAGTATATGCCTCATATTACTACAACCAATAAATAGTTTATTCATCCAGTTCATGAGTATATGCATGAGCAAGCACATACACATACAGACTCATACACACAGAGTCACACATGGATGTACCTGATTTCCTTGTTTGGAAAGTGTAGTGTTACATTTTGCTTGCAAAAAATGTGTTTTTTAATAACCCCTAGTTCCTTATGCATGAGTTTCAAACCAGATACTTTTGGCCATTTTTACACAAGAAACAACTTCCTTGACTGTTATTTGCACTTGGTTGCATTTAAGTTACAAAGGAGAATGGGCAGCAGACTAGAGATTCTTTAGGTTGAAAGTCATCACATCATTACCTTGATTTACTGAATACACTTTTATATAAATCTATTTTCCTTCTGGGAACCAATATACCTACTCAAGAAAAACAGCAAGAGAGCTTCTCTGTGACATTTAGTGGAAATTCAGTTCTGAAATGGACATATGACTTTAAACTATTATCTCATTTCTGTGCAACTTATATCAAGACCATTGAAACAACACTTTCTTTTTCAAATGTCAGCCAAAAACATAAAATGTCCTAGAATTAATTTTTTTGAGTTTGACACATGAGAGTGTGAGTGTGCTTGCACTGGGTATAAGTTTATATTTTAGGAGATAAAAACCTGCAAAACTAATTGTATAACCATGCAGTAGTTATTTTTTGCATTTTTTAAATTGGTATAACACTTTTACCTAAATATACAAGATAGGTAATATATGATGTGTAAGTTAAAAAGAAAAAATAAATGCAACTAAATAACTTGACTTGGTATATGAAGGTAGAGGCCAAAAGAACCAGTGATGCCTGTAACACTTACAAAAGCGTGCCATCCTGGAGAAACATATCATTCTACCACTTTAGTTGAATAGTTACTTCTCATTCCTGAGAAGACTAATCAATTAATCTTTCTCCAAACCCCAAGATTTCTGTATGTATGTCTTCTATCATGTCAGTCAACTGATGTACTTGTCTCATAGGTGACTGAGAAAAGAGAATTTTTGTTATGCTTAATCTTTTATCTTTCACCTTCAAAAGCAACCTAGGGAAATCATCCAGTGAAGAAGCTAGGAAAAGCTTCCCAATCTACCATTCTTCTCTCTACCTATACATTATTCATTGCTATTGAATTCTGACTCTTAAATAACCCTTCTGATGCTTTATCCCTCTTGTTGGGAAAACCATACTAAAAATCTCTAGGACTCTGCCCCATCTTACTGTCTGCTTTAATTTTTCTCCATAACATCTTTGTAGATGTCATTGTGTGAGTTTTACCTGGTTAATGTCTAACAATGTGAAACGGAGTTGTTGCATAGACTGAAAGTGAGTCTCATCTTATGTGATCGCATTTCTTTGACTCTACTTACATTGTATCACAAGAGGTATTGCACACTGAAGTCGTATTTGTTAAAAGATTGAATAAAATTGCTATTGTAAACACATTACAATAGTTATATTTATATTTATGCAATAAAAGCATAGAGAAAAGGTCAATGATTTGCTGTACCGTCTGTTTTAATGATTGTTAAAGCAGCAGCCTTCAGCTACTCTTTTCTGTTATGAAAGCAATCAGATCTTGCTATTACCCTCTAGTTCCCACTTCAAAGCTGTAACTGGAAGCTTTTGCTTCTCTTTTGAGAAATTATGCCTATGTTAAAAGTAAAGAGGTTTTTATATGCTTGCAGCTAAAAGCGGAAGACTCTACTCGAAGAGAAAACTTGCTCCTACCTCAGTACCTACGGGGCATATGACATCATTTGTTTTGATCAGGCTGCTTCTACCTTATTAGTAATGCTGCATGGTTCATGGTGTAAGTTAATTTTCTCGTATAGATTTGCATAAATTGTCAACATTATTCTATAGCTCCACTACATATTCCTCTAGGGAGTGTATCAGCAAACCTTCTCCTATGTGAGTGCTATATTTAAGTGTTCTACATCATTGTGGGCGGGAGCGATAGCACAGCAGGTGGGGCGTTTGCCTTGCACTAGGCCAATCCAAGTTAGATTTCTCTGCCCCATTCAGAGAGCCCAGCAAGCTACCGAGAGTATCTCGCCCACATGGTAGAGCCCGGCAAGTTCCCCATGGTGTATTTGATATGACAAAAACAGTAACAAGTCTCACAATGGAGCCGTTACTGGTGCCCACCTGCTTGAGAAAATCAATAAACAATCAGAGGACAGTGCCATAGTGCTACATTATTGTAATGCAATACACTTAAAAACTGTAATATCTAGTATATGTCTAGTATTCATAGGCAACACTTGAAATCTAGTTAAATAAAATCATTTTTATGTATTAACAATTGAAGTACTGGCTTAGTATTTCTCCATCTATATTTCAACAAAATGTTGGGAGTTTTCTATTTACTTAAAGAGAATAAACTTTAATTTTGCTCTCACTATTTACTACATAATGTAAAGTCAGACATAGAGAAAAAGGAAATAATTTAATATATAGCTTTCCATTCTGGAATTATAAAATTTTAAGTATATAATTGTATGTTAAAATTAAAAAATATCTACCCCTGTTCAGTAAGGCATAACCACACTATAAAAAATGAAGAAAGTTTGAATATGGATCAACTAAAATGGAAATTATTGGTGTGAAAAAACAAGTCCCAGATTCAAAGTTTAAACCAATAATGCCTATTAGGAGCAACACTTTAAAAATACTTTGCCATTGACTGCTTAGTGGTCTTCATTTGAACTACTTAACTTGTAGTAAGAATCTAGGTAAGAAATCATTTCCTAGATCTGCATTTACATCCAATTTCCCAGTTTAGTTTATGTTGACAACAGAAAATACTGTGAGGTATTTTAAGAAAAATGAATTATAATATGAAAGGAGACATACTTATGAAACAGTCAGAAAGAGTAGAAGAATTGCTAAGAGAATCTGCTTCTCAGAAGGACACTCAGGACAAGTTCCACTTTCTTCTGTTCATTCAGAATCCTGGGCAATTTTGAAAATAACATAAGATTTATGACATTCTGCAAGTATCCTTTCTCTATTACTTTGGAAGCTGGGTGTAGAAAGCCACTATCATACTTGGCTCAATGACACACAATGCATTCTTGGACGCTGGATAATATTTCTGGCCCACTGTCTATATTAACACTCTTTATGATTACGATTATTATTTATTGAATCACAATGAGCTACAGTTACAAAGCTTTCATGTCTGAGTTTCAGTCATACAATGATAGAAAACCCCTCGCTCCACCAGTGTACATTTTCCACCACCAATGTCCCCAGTATCCCTCTCCTCCATATCTCACTTCCCACGCTTCCTCTGTGGCAGACAATTCCCTCTTTCTCTCTATTTATGGACATTATGGTTTACAGTACAGATAATGAGAGGCCATCAAGTTTGTATATGATCACTCTTAACATCCATGACCCAAACATAAAACAATAAAAAACTTTACTCTTTGACACCTTTCTGATTTCACCATCCTAATTCACAGAAGAAAGCTAATATAGCAAAAAGATTGCATCTGTTCCATTTCTTCTCTTTTAAGGCTCTAGTGAACATGTCAGATTTAGTTTTATGAGTTCACAATAAGAAATATGAGTTGATGTTGTAGGATATTAGTGACCATTAGTGATCAGTCTTAAATATCTATAAAGACATCCCATACTGGGAGGGGTATGCTGAGGGATTGTATTACACAGAAAGTCCTATCACAAACAGTACTGAGAAACAGGTGCCTAAAACTTTTTAAAAGAAAAAATCCATACTAAAAGGAAGTGTGTGAGAGAAATCCATTAAAAATTCAAATTAAATCACAAATATACTCTTCCACAGATTTGGATTTAAAATAATATGCCATGCCAAGTATAGAATGATTTCTCTGTTCTTTGAACCCTTCCTGTATGGAAATATTTGAACTTCTTGGAATTCTGTGATATTTTAACTCATAATTATTCATAAAAATAACATTGTATTTTTATTCACCAGTGTTTCGTAGAAAATTAATGCCTCATGCACTGGGATACTTTTTTGGGGGGGCGGGGATTTCACCTGATGATGCAAAGGGCTTACTCCTGGCTCTGCATTCAGGAATTACTCCTGGCGGTCTCGGAGGACCATGTGGAATGCTAGGAATTGAACCCGAGTCAGCTGCATGTAAGGCAAACGCCCTACATGTTGTGGTATTACTCAAGCCCCCAGATACGTTTTATATTTCAATTTTTTGCTCCTATTTCTCATTCTCCTTTTCCTATTTCCCCCTTTGTAATGTTAACTTGTGAAAATAAACTGAATTCTAATACAGTGAATATCACTACTGAAAATTGCTAACAATACTTAGTATTTATTTGAATTCTGTGTTTTTTTGTAAAGTGGCTTATTTCCAACCCCTTGGTTCCACAGTTAAATTGCAATACTGTGCACTCTTGGCTTCTACATGACAAAAGAAAACATTTACTGACTAAATAAATGAGTGTTCTTTGAGAAACAATCACCCTGCTCTTTTAAAATCATAGGAAGAGTTAAATGGGGGGAGGGAAAAGTTTTATTGGATAGGAAACAATTTAAGTTGGAAGGTGTCTATCTCACATAAGCTGTAGAACAAATTTCAATATGAGGAAGTGGTGGTCTCGTTTAACACCAAGAAGAGTTAGCTTGACATAATTGGCTATACCTACTTAGGAGTTTTCAGGGGCAAGTAATGTTTATGTTTGTGGGTGAACAGTGGCCATATGAAAATGAGGAACACAAATTATTGTGTATGCAATCATTCACTGAATGTATGGAAAATTGCAGAAAAGTGTCCTGGTTAGTATGGTTTATGAGAAAATAGTTTTCTGTTTGTCAAAGAGGTTTTCATTGAATATCTACTACTGACCACTTCGTCCAGCCAAGTGAGAAGCCAAATCAAGTCTCAGTCAAAGCCAAATCAAAGCAAAAATTAGTCTGTCAGGTGGGTTTAAAATATGAGTTTAACTGCAAGCTTTAACCAGAGTATTTTAACCAGAGTATTTTCATTCTGGAGTGTTCTTATCAGTGTTTAGGAGACAAAAGAGATGAAAATTTACACAAAAATTTGACATGATTCTAACATTTCTTGTGAAGCTTTCATTTCTACTAGTCTTCTTTTAATGCCTTAGTTATTTCCCGCATATTGAGCAGTTTAAAACATCACAATTGATTATCTTAGGCAAAGGGAGGTTAGAATTTCAACAGAGGTCTCATGGGTATAATCACATTGTTAGAAAAATTGCATTTATTTTAGAGGCTTTAGAGAAGAAATGGATTCTGTAAAATTGAATCTGGTACCTTAAAGTAACTTCCAATTCCTTTTTGTACCTTTAATTGCTGTTTTTAGATGACTATTAGTGGCTATTCCAATTTCTAAGGACCTTTTTCTTATTTCATGTATACCCCTGCATCTTAAAGCAAGCAAAGGAGCATTGAATCCTTTTGTTCTGCTTAGCTTTTGTGCTTGCAGATGGAGACAGCTTTATGTGTTTAATGATATCTGTGGTTATTCTGAACTCACTGGGATGATCCAAGGTAATCGCCCTACCTTAAGATCACAGATCTTAATTATATCTTTTTTATGTATCACATGAAGATACGTTAAAGTATCTTCGTTCTTCAATGTCACTTATTTATAGGTTCTGAAGATTAGAACTTCGGCATTTTAGGGCACTATTTTTCCATCAACCACCTTTTTTTTTAACTGCTTATTGATTTAAGAAACTGATTTCAAATTTATAACAATGCATTATGTTTATCAGTGTGTCATAGATATAATCATATGTTCCCTTACATTAAAAATGTAATTCTTGGGATCAAAGAGGTAGTGCAATGGGTAAGAGACTTTCTTGTACATGACCAACCAGGGTTTGTTCCCTGGGACCCTATTGAGCTCCCACGAGCCCACCAGAAATGATCCCTAAGCAAAGAGGTCAGAATAAGTCCTGAGTATCACCCAATATGGCATAAAAATAAAACAAAAAAATAAAATTTTTAAAACCTATAAAGTATTTAAAAAAACTACATGTTCTCTGTTAGTGGTAAATATAACTTGAACTTGTACTTGTAAACTGGATCTTTAAATCTCTTGCTTTAGTTTCAAGTACTTTGTGTGTATATGTGTATTACTGAAAAAATATGCAAAGATAAGATATAAGACTGGATAAAGCTGTGTGATTAAGCTGATATAAGCTGCACCAAAGTGAAATTTGGTAATGGATTTCAGAAAGCCTCTTCCTCCAGATCTTTGGGAAAGATTTTCATGGAGTATTAGATATGGCTTATATTTCAGACAAGATACAATTTTTACTACTGAAGTGTTTACTGACTTATGATGTAGTAATTTTTAATGGATTGTTGCTTTAGTTTGAGAGATAACAAAGCTATTTAATGCTACATCTATCTGGGTTATATAACTTTACTAAAAAATAGTTCAAATAACTAAAGTCAATAACACACTCAAGGGTAAACTTTTGTCAGTCACTATATGTCACACTTCTGCTTGTGAGTTATTGCTTATTTACTCACATCAGCCTGAGGTAGATTTTCTTTGAATTATAGCTACACAAACTCTAAAAATTCTAATTATTTTTGTTGTCTGATCAATTAAAGTGGATAAAGTATAGCAGATTAAAAGAAAAAAAACACCAAAAGCATCCAGAAAATTTCTTGAAACTATAAGTTGAACATGCATTTCATATTTAAAAACACTAAATAAATTTTTCAATTACATATTCTATTTAATTATATAAAGATTGGTTTTGAGTCAGTCAAATTCATTTAATCTATATTGTATTGCACGACTGTCTAAAGAAAAGATTCTAAATTTAATGTTATAATTATCTCTTATTATATATTTGCCTAGTAATTCTCAATCTTTGAGATTTGGATTGATATTGAACATACATCCCATTATAATTTACTAGATCTTTCCCATGGCAATGAATTGTGACAGCCCATAAAATGCTCTGCAGAGTCTTATTTATTTCAAGGACAATTTTCTAATATAATACAAAATGAAGTTGAGTTAATTTTAGATATAACACTACTTAGTTTTGTGAACTGTGTTTCTTGAGTGGTATAAGGAAATGCCATCTAAGATATAACAAATACCGTGAATTTAGGAAGGTTACTTTTAGAATTTTCTACTAAATGATTACTTTAATAATTGTATACTGACCTCTTGGAGAGACTTAATGATACCTAACTGGAAAAAAAATTACTTGGTTAAAATGGACTTAACTCGACTAAGCTTTAGACAGAATTTCTTTCCACATTTTTAACCTCTAAATTCCCTGTTCTTAGAGCACTATCTTTAAAGAGCTTCTGATTCTTTATACTTTCCTTTGAAATTTAAACATTTCTTTATTCTTTTTACTTTTTTTTTCTCCAGGAAATACTTCTCATTTCTGTAATCTAGGAATGGTTTTCTCAAAGATCTGGGAACTATTACTTTGCTGTATAAACTTCCAGGAAAATAGCTCTTTCCATCCCCAGTGTATGAGAGAGGATTGCAGTATGTTTTTTTCCCAGGTACCATAATCCATGCTGTGAAACTGTTTTCATAATAGGAAGAAGTTTACTCTGCTTTCGGGAAAAATCAATTAGCAAGCAAAGATATATTATCCCAACCCCAGATCCGGTTCTCAAAAATCTCTCCCACTTTTGTTTTCCAGGGATTGTATCCAGATTGTGGTCTGACTTTTTTTTCTCCTATTTCAAGTATCTTGAATGGGGTTTCTTTGGTTGCTTAATTTTCCATTGGCCAATTTTCACCTTGATATATTTTAAGACAAACCTCATTCAAAAACATCAAAATTAGAACAAGAAAAATTCTGTTCGAGAGGCAGAAGTGGGTGGAATTTCCAAGCAATTTCTACAGGGCACTATGATACTGGACTAAACAGGTCTAATGGTCCAAGTCTCAAATAAGTGATAGGGTGCTTCTTGTGGACTGGGGAATTCTCTAGGCCCTAAAGCTTTAGTTTCCTGTATGACAAACTAAGGTGCTTATATACCATGACCTCTGAGCAATCTCCCTGAGCTAAAGTTACAATTTTCAATTTACAACTTAAATAACTATAAGTTACAAATTACTTCACTGAATAGATGATTGCAGAACTTTTTGGGCTAAGTTGAGTATCATGCATATTTTAAACATATTATTCCCTTTACTAAAGATGGCATTCAGTGAAATTTTAAAGTAAAAAGATATAAATAAGAACAACTAACAGTACAAGAGAAGACAATGACTAGATTGGGAGAGGGGGTAATATTAGAAGCAGCAGTTTGTGAGAAAGTTCATGAAGTTTTATTGAATGTAGATCAACCAGCATATGGAGAACTCTAAAGCTCATGACACGTCTAGACTATAGAGCAGTAAATGTGCCCAGTGTGGTTCTGGGCTTGGATCAGAAATGAATGACATCCCTGAGTTGAAAAGCTGAATAGAAATGAGAGGCTTGTGGAAAACAGTCAATTCAACAACTGAACGTTTCTGCCCTCCAATTCTTTGCTCTTTCTATAATAGAAAAGAAGATTTAAAGCAAAGACAGGAAAGACTGAGATGCAACTGTATCAAACTGAAGGGGAAAAAAAGGAACTCATTACACAAGCGCTATGGGTGCCTAGATTAGACCATACTGAGCTTTTTTCAAGTTGATCTCCAAATGTCCTTCTCTGCATGCAGATTGTTCCGAGTTGAGAACAATAATGTACTGAAGGCTAAAGGAAGCACTTGTCCTTCTCTTAGTTTTTTTGTCTTTTTTGAAACCAGAGAAAAGATCATCCTAACCAAAATCATTGCCCTTTCCCTAAGGAACCCCCTCATTTTAATGACACATAGTTTGGGGGCATTATGGAAGTGCAGATTTCTTTAATATATTTCATCTTTATCTGGGAATCTCAAATTCTGTGAAGATAAAGTCAACTTCTCTATGTGATGACCATTATCTCCTTGATACACCTATTCCTTAATTGGTATTTTAAGTCTGTAATCCCAGCTGAGAAGAGGACTTGCATACTTTCTGTAGCTTTCCCATGTACACGTGATTGAGTTGGTTTTCAGTTGTTAACACATCAAATCCTGTTTGATCAGTTCAAAAATGACCTTAGAAGAATGGGAGGATTTTCCCTCTAGAGACAACAATTCAGAAGAACTTCAAATTGAAGGTCCTAGGGAAGGACAGCCTGGCAAGCTACTGAGAGTTTTCGGCCTGAACGGCAGAGCCTGGAAAGCTACCCATGACGTATTAAAAATTCCAAAAACAGTACCAATAAGTCTCACAATGGAGACGTTACTGGTGTCCACTTGAGCAAATCTATAAACAACGGAAGGAAAGTGCTAACTCACCCACTTCAGATATTTAGAGAATCCATAGATCTTAAGAGAACCCTAACTTATTTCACATTCCTCCTTACTGTGTTCTTCCCCTGAAATGACTTATATGAAAACATCCTTTCGTATGATGAAAAAAGAAAAATGCAAAAATTCTCTCAACTTGTTTTAGAAGGCATGTGGACAGCTGAACATTACCAGTTATACATAAGTAAATAACAGAATAAGAAATAAAAAAAGAGCAAATAGTTATCTCCTTTTAAAACATCTATACCAAACTCACAGCCTAAGTGTGAAACAAAAACAACTGACAGACTATAAGTGAAGAAAATCCATTATCAACATTTTTATATAGTTCATTTGCTGACTCTCACAGAATTTGTGTTTACTTGCTGGCATTAAATATCTCCTAATGGCTCATAATCTGGCTGAATTTTTTTATGGACTACAACATGTACAGAGTGGTTATATGCCTAGGACCCAATTCACTTTGATTGTGCCAAACCCTTTAATACGTGGATATAAATCAAGAACATTCACATGAGAACCAAAAAAGTTATTTAATCAGAGTATGCTAAATAGTAAGGAAGGAAGTCACTCTCACCTGCCTTTGTCATATAAGGGAAGAAGATAAGGTTATTGGAAGGTGAAGGTCTTATAATTTTTAGCACCCCTCCCCAAAAAGATTTCAGATATGTACTTATTAGTTATTGTTTCTATAAATTTGCTACTTAAAGATTAACTAGGCAGTTGTAGAAAATTTTATGTCATTGAAATTGATAATTTGACTTTGTCTTGGTTGTAAAAGGAAGACCAAAACTTAGGAAAGCTGGAAAATTTGGAATAAATTTGAATATTTTGAATCAAAGGTGCTTGATTTTGCTTGTGTTTTCTTATTCCCCCCCAACAAAAGAGGTTCTCCAGGCTTATTCCTGACTTTGTGTAATGGAAAGCTACTGAGAGTATCTAGCCCACACAGTAAAGCCTGGAAAGCTACTCGTGACGTATTCAATACACCAAACACAGCAACAACAAATCTCACAGAAGAGACATTACTGGGCCCGCTCGAGCAACTCGATGAACAACGGGAGAACAGTTTGTTTGTTTCACAGTGTTTAGGGATTATTCTAGGCGGTGCTCAAGGGACTAAATTCAATGTCAGGGCTCTAACCCGGGACCACAGCATACAGATCAAGTACCTTATTAACCATATAATTTGGTGGCCTTGGATATTTTTATTTCAAAACAGTGTGAATCTTGAATTTTAAACATTATCTCCACTTTCCAGAAAACATATACCATAGATATGCACACACAGAAGCAAACATAGATGATGGCATTAAAACCCCAGTACATAAAATTAATAATATGTTGTGGCATTGTTTTGAACTAAAGATTTTATTTATTAATGCCCTGCCTTTGAATATCACACCACCAATTCCTCTTCTCCTCATTTTCTCCCTTTTCCATTTTGCTGTCCTTTTATTTCTCTTGCAAGCTCCTGGCAAGCTCCTGGCAAGCTCCCCGTGATGTATTCGATATGCCAAACACAGTAACAACAAAGTCTCCAATGGAGACGTTACTGGGCCCGCTCGAGGAAATCGATGATCAACGGGAGGGAATTTCTTTATTTCTTTCTTTTATTTCTCTTATTCCTCTTTTTTTTCCTACCCCTCTTCCCTCCCATCTGCACTTCCCTTTTTAGTTCCCTATTGCACTCTTTTTTTCCCAATATTTGGGTGTGCATTTTTTATTATTTATTTAGTGTTTTTAAATATGAAATGCATGTTCAACTTGTAGTTTCAAGAAATTTTCTGGATGCTTTTGGTGGTATTTTTTTTCTGCTATACTTTAGCCCCTTTAGGTGATCAGACAAACATCATTATTCTTTATTTCCAAGTATTTACAGAATTTTCTGTTGTCTGAGTCTGTGTATAACATATATGTTATATATGCACAATATATTATGTATGATATATATTATATATAACACAATGGTTCTTATAGTATCGCCACATATAAATCCTCTGTGATTTTACTCCCAATCAGCATTTAATGCAACCTCTTACCTTTCTATGAATTGACTTTCTTTACCTGTTTCTCATCTATGTAACTTTCTTGCTACCTACTTGGAAAAAGACCATCTCTCTCCTTAAAGCAGAGTTACTCATAATGTAAGGAGAATTGAAGGTTAGGATTTTATGGTCTCAGAATTTTGAGTAGATTATGAAATTGGATAACCTTATGTTGAAATCACTGAAATTATTCCCATAACTTTTTCTCAGCTCCTAAAACAAAATTGTCAACATGCATTTACCCCTCCAGACCCTCAGGCAATGGTATGAGACATTGCTTGCTAGGACACAGAATATATGTAGAAGACATATGGAAGACAGAATTTAGACTAGGATGCAGAGGAGTATGCTCAGAGTGGGGAGGCACGGGGATTCTGGCTACAGAAAACAATATAAGTATTGCATTATTTCTATATTGCCCAGTGAAGACTGACCCATAAAGTTATCATTTGGGAAAGCACTTTTATCAATGTACAACATAATTATGTTGCAATAATATTGTATTTATTCCATAGTATTTAATTAATAATATCACAACACAAGCATATTACAATATAGGTGTTGCAAAGGAATAAACTATATACCCTAAGCTTATGTAATGTTATATTTGTTCATAACATTTTAAAAGTTTTTACCAGAGAACACAGGATATTTTTATAGGTGCTTACATATTAAAGAGGCCTCCCTTCCTCATAGTTTATGAGTTTAATATAAAATCACAGGCTTTTCTTTCAGTATCCTTGTTGGGGGTAAAAGACAGAAACACAAGTGAATATTCAATCATGACTAGAAAAAAACAAAATTGATAAATCTGGTTTTGTTTGTTTGTTTTACTAATTAAGGGGAATGGGAGGGAGCTAGATACACTCAGAAACTCAGAGGCTGTTGTCTGCCTATGCTAGAAGGTTTCTCCCAGTAGTATTGGGGCACTGTGTGGTGCTGACAATTTAACCCTGACATCCAACTTGAACCAGTGCACCTAGCCTTTAAAGGAATGAGTGATTTAAAGATAAATAAGACTGTAATGATTTCAGAAAAACATTCAAATATAAACTATATAGAAAAATCTGTTTTCAAACTTTAAATATCTTTAAAGTAATGCAGCATGCACCTGTTTACAGAAAAATTTAAATATGTATAGATGAAATGATAAGGTAAAGGTAAAGGTAAAGGCCCTCCCGTTGATCATCGATTTGCTCGAGCAGGCCCAGTAACGTCTCCATTGGAGACTTTGTTGTTACTGTGTCTGGCATATCGAATACTCTCGGTAGCTTGCCAGGCTCTCCAAGAAGGGCGGAGGAATCGAACTCGGGTCGGCCATGTTGGCCACTTGTAAGGCGAACGCCCTACCACTGTGCTATCGCTCCAGCCCCGTATGTGTGAAATGATACACAGTTAAATATTCAAATAAATTAGTTCCCGCCAATCATATTGTGTTTCCTCAGTAAATTATAATTATATTTTAAAATGCCCTAGCTACTGAGTGTCCATAATTCTTCAGTTTTAGAAAGAATAAAACAGTATCATGACATGTTTGCTATTCAATGCCTCTTTTGCAGACCACAACACCCAAAAGGAGAGAGAGAACAAAAGGGAATGCCCTGCCACAGAGGCAGGGTGGGATGGGGGAATGGGGGTGGGAGGGATATTATCCATGGTGGTGGAAAATGGGCACTGGTGGAGGGATGGGTATTTGATCATTGTATAATTGAAACCCAAGCACAAAAAATTGTAGATCTACAACTGTACCTCATGGTGTTTCCTAATAAAAATTTTTAAAAAATGGTATCATGAAAAATATGCACGAATCACAGAGAAACCCTTCCTTTATGATACCATAGTTGGACTGAATAGACAGGTATTATACATTGATGATCACTTCCAACAGATTATCTCCTTCTTAATAACATTAAAGGCTACTAAAACAGTTACAAAACTCACATTTTCATTTAAATTAAAATCAACTCTGATTTTAAATCTCAGCAAACTATTTGTAAATTAATTTCAGTTATGATCAATGAATTTATCAAACACTTAACCTCAAATAGATGTGTTCACCTAGTGAATAATTCTATGTGACACCTAATATTAAATGACTCTCTTAACATGTACAGCAAATTTTTGTAATAATTCTTTACTATTGTCCTTTTCTTAGTTTTTGATCACTGTTATTATGCTTCTGCACTGTTTCTTCCACTTTTTCTGCATCAATAAACACTCCTTAATACTTACATATATAATAAAACATTAATTTTAGCCATTTCATACGTATGTACAAAATAGCTGTTAAAAATAATTAATTTTGTCGTGGTATCATTGGCTTAGAAAATGTAAATAAATATGTATATGTATATTTATACATCTACATGTGCAGAGCGATAGCACAATGGGTAGGGCATTTGCCTTGCATACGAACAACCTGGGTTCTATTTTCTCTCTCGCAGAGCCTGGCAAGCTACCAAGAGTATTTCGTCCGCACAGCAGAGCCTGGCAAGCTCCCCATGGCGTATTCAATATGCCAGAAACAGTAACAACAAGTCTCACAATGGAGACGTTACTGGTGCCCACCTGAGCAAATCAATGAACAATGAGGGGACAGTGCAGTGCTATACATGTACATATTATACACTGATATGCACCATTATCACTATTATAAATTAATATTTTGTTGTCATTTGACATTTCCCTTATAAATAGTAATGCTGAGTAATTTTTAGTGTATTTATTGGCATTTGTTGTTACTGTGTCTGGCATATCGAATACTCTCGGTAGCTTGCCGGGCTCTCCGAGAGGGGCGGAGGAATCGAACTCGGTTCGGCCATGTTGGCTGCTTGTAAGGTGAGCGCCCTACTCGCTGTGCTATCACTCCAGCCCAATTGGCTCAAGCGGGCTGGAGCGATAGCACAGCGGGTAGGGAGTTCGCCTTACAAGTGGCCAACATGGCCGACCCGAGTTCGATTCCTCCGCCCCTCTCGGAGAGCCTGGCAAGCTACCGAGAGTATTCGATATGCCAGACACAGTAACAACAAAGTCTCCAATGGAGACGTTACTGGGCCCGCTCGAGCAAATTGACGATCAACGGGAGGGTCTTTATTGGCATTTGCATATTTATTTTGGTTGGAAAGTAATTGTGCAGTCCTTCAACCTATTTTCTGATGTAATTACCAATATTTTTGTTGTTGAACTTTTGTGATATCATTTTATAATTTGGATATTAAGTGACTGTTTGTGGGCTGGAGCAATAGTACAGCAGGGAGGGCATTTGCCTTGTCTGCGGCCAACCTGGGTTCAATCCCTGGCATCCCATATGGTCCCCTGAGCACCACCAGTAGTAATATACAAGTGCAGAACCAAGTATAGCAAGGAGTTACCCAAAATTTAAAAAAAAAAAACCTCACTGCTTGTACTGTTTACAGATACCTCCATCCATTCAAAATGATTTTTAATGAAGTTTTTATGTCCATGTAAAAAATTTTGGTTTATATCACCGCAATGAAGGAAAAAAATTTTTTTTCTTCACTTTCGTTGCCACTGGAGTCAAATCACTGAAGGTACCAACTGACGCCAGTAGCATACAGCTTTTCTCTATGTGTGTTTTCGCTGGGTCGATAGCACAGCGGGTAGGGCTTTTGCCTTGCAAGCAGCCAACCTGGGTTTGATTCCTCCACCCCTCTTGGAGAGATACCGAGAGTATCTGCCCTTCTTAGAGAGCCTGGCAAGCTACTAAGAGCATTCCGCCCGCATAGCAGAGCCTGACAAGTTCCTCATGGTGTATTCAATATGCCAAAAACAGTAACAACAAATCTAACAATGGAGATGTTACTGGTGTCCACATGAGCAAATCAATGAACAACAGGAGGACATTGCTGCAGTGTTTTTTGTGTGATAAATTTGTCATATATGTAAGGTCCTTTATCTAGAATCTCATCTATTTCATTGGTCTATGTCCTCGTTGTCATGTCAACACCATACTGTTTTGATTACTATTGCTTTAAAGCCACAGTTTGTAATGCCTCCCATTATGATTTGAATCAGCATTGGTATGGGCTATAATATAGTGTTGTGACTTCATGCAAGCTTTACTAATGAATGTCCTAGTTCCTTGAATAATAACAATGGCATTTTGACTGGCATTGCACTGAAGTAATTTAACAATTTGGGAAAATAGTTATTCCCTAATTGAAAACTGATTTGATATTGTAAGAAACAAATAAATTTAATTGACTGAACAAAAATTCTGGAGCAACAAACTGTATCAAGGGAGATAGAGAAGAGTCACTAAAATAATACATTGTGCAACTGTCATTTTAGATATGATTGGAAACTACAGAAGTATAACAATTTATTCATATTTTAGACATCATTTAATATGAAAATAATATTTACAGTTTAAGAATAAACTATTTTGCTCATTTTTCTACAAAGAAAATTTTTATCAATTTAAATTGACAAAATTCAAATTCAAAGTTTTCTCAATACAAAATAACAATTTAATAGAACAAGGCTGTTACTAGGAAAGTTTGATTTTTGTAATTCTTTTTCTGAACACCTGTAACATTGACACTGTTTCTGGGGGTAGATAGATTAATGTTACAGCAGTGTGCCCTTCTGATGGACTCACAGAATAATTTTGGCAGGTAGGTATGCTATTTCTAATTTTGATGATTTGTGCCAAAACGCACTAATTTTTAGAATCATGCCAATATAAATGAATTGCAAAATGTCTACCTGCATACTTATGAAAAATAAAGAATGTTCTATATGTTAAATGTAAGAAACACTTGATTTCGATTTTAGATGATAAAATATGTAGGTCTATTATATATTAATTATTCAGATTTTTCTATAACCATGCCATATTTTCATAATAAAACAATGAATTAAAAGCAATCTTGAAGTATATATAGAAAAGATAGAGGATTATATATAATGAAATTATTTATATTTGAATTAGATTGATCCTTTTATTCTTTTTTGTTTATTTATTTTTGCTTTTTGGGTCACACCGGCAATGCACGGGGGTCACTCCTGGCTCTGCGCTCAGGAAGTACCCCTGGTGGTGCTCGGGGGACCATATGGGATGCTGTGAATCGAACCAGGTTTGGCCACGTGCAAGGCAAATGCCCTACCTGCTGTGCTATGGCTCCAACCCCTGTGCATTGCCAGTAGGGCGTTTGCCTTAAGAGCGGTCAACATGGCCGACCCAAGTTCGATTCCTCTGCCCCTCTCAGAGAGCCCGGCAAGCTACCGAGAGTATCTCACCCGCACGGCAGAGCCTGGCAAGCTACCTGTGATGTATTTGATATGCCAAACACAGTAACAAGTCTCATGATGGAGACATTACTGGGCCCGCTTGAGCAAGTTGATGAACAGTGGGAGTACTGTGACCGTGATCTTTTATTCTTACATACATGTGGATTAAAATATATTTATGATTGTTGTGGTATTCTCAGGTCAAATTTCAGACTGCAATTTTTGTTTATTTGGATCACAACAACCTGTGCTCTAGGCTTACTTTTGACTCTGTGCTCAATTGTTAACTCCTGGTGGCTCAAGGTACCATTAGTGCCAGGAATTGAACCTGGGTCAGCCATGTGTAAGGCAAGTGCTTGTGAAATATGGCTTCTGAATACTAGAGTGTGGATACCACATTTTTGGAGAAAAGACAAAATAGACACCGAGAACAAGGGAATTATAGATGTGGTTTTTGGGCAGAAAATCTTGACAATAATATAACTGGGCTGTATTCTTATAAATATAGCACTTAAGTAAAAACTGCTTAGTAAGCTGAAAGTAGTCAGAGACATTAGAAATATTTATTTAGACAATTGTGTGAAAGTCAGATGAAATTTTAAAGAAAATTCAGAGTAACTTTATAAAAGCTTTTTCCAATTGGGACACATTTCTAAACATAATTTGAATGAAGTGAAAACACTATTTTATCTTAAGCTTCTGTCTTTCCTCTGTATTTTCATGCTGTGTCTAGATCAGATAACTTACCTATGCAAAGTATGTTAATTGACTTATTTCGTTAATATAAGAAGGCAAATGACCTGTGTGTTCTTTAAAAAGTTGGTTAATCTTGCTGTCCACATATTTTCTAAATGTAAAGTGAAAATTGCACAAGGTTATATAAACTGATGCTAGAAATAGCATATTATCAGAAAACTGAAAACATACATACTGAAGAAAGGGCTTCTTTCATTTTTCAGAGGCTTAGGATAATTAGGAAATAGTTCACTTACACCGTGAAGAATTAATCTTTATATATTTTAGACTTGGAGAAGAAAACACCAAGTGAATTAAAAGAGAAACTCAAAACTGCATACTTCAATAAATACAACTATTATTATAAATTACCAATTCATATATTTTGATGTACTATTTTATAGTATAAAATCTTCTTAGAAAGATTAATGCATTATTTAAAAGCACTTAAGTTTTTCATGGCATAGTTTTAAAATGTCAATGTGATCTCTCATGTAAATTTATTCATTATATCATTTATCTGTAATTCAGTTAATAGGCATAATAACGAATAGATACAGTTTCTCTTTTCTGTGTTTATTAGAATTCCTACTGTAATACTAGTTGATTATAATAGGATTCTGATTATTTTTATATTTTCCATAGTTTCAAAAAACATAAACAGCTTTGCATTTTATACTTTAATAATTAATTGACTAAATTAGTGCATGTAAATATTCATTTGCATTGATTTGTGATCTGTGTGCAATTTTTGATATCAAACTTTAATTGTTCTTTATATTGTGTTATAAAATTGTTAGAGATATTTCTGGGAAATAATACATGAAGAGTATCAAGTAAGCAGTAACCTGAGACTTAATTCAAGTTTGTTGACTCCTGGAGATGCGATCCCAGCAGAAAGGAATGATGGGATCTTACTTCAAAAACCTGCATGAATTCACGCAGAGCACGAGTTCATTCTGAGCAAGGAGGGCAGCAGAAGAGTGAGATTGAAATTGCTTTCACGTGAGTAGTATTTTTCTTCTAAGAGAATTTAAAGATTTTGATACTTTCCTTTTAAAAAAGGAGTCATGAGTCATCATAATTGATAGCTCTGGACAAGCTACAGAGGTCTCCTTAGAAAGACCCTCTGGAAATAATATAGACTAAAATGTGGCAACAGATCACTGAATCAAGGCTTCTTTGTGAAGACTGAAGTTGATAAAAAGATAAAACTTCTGGGAATAGTAACTCTTCAAGAGATAAAATATAACTATAAAGAGCTATTTTTACAGGAAGGACAGGGTGAGAGCCAGTGCATCACATCCATATAATTAACTGATAAGGCTCTGGAAAGAAAAAGAAGCAATCAAATCATCACTTTTACATTGACAGTAAAAATGGTAAGAGCATTTTTTATACTGACAAATAGAAATAACATCATGACAGAGAAACCAAGAAAAATGGATCATCTAGAAACAAGGTTGATAATATAGAAATGGTAGATTTATTTTTAAAATAAATTTATTTAGGGGGCTGGAGCAATAGCACAGCAGATAGGGCATTTGCCTTACACGCTGCTGACCCAGGATCAATTCCCAGCATCCTATATGGTCCCCTGACCACCTCCAGGGGAAATTCCTGAGCTCAGAGCCAGGAGTAACCCCTATGCATCGCTGGGTGTGACCCAAAAAGCAAAATAATAATAATGATAATAATAAATTTATTTTTAGATCTACCATTTAGATTTATTCTTTTTGATTTTATATATTTTTGGTTTTTCTTATTAAATTTATTTTATTTAATTAAATTTATTCTTGTAAGGCAGATGCCCTAATTTTTTCTTTTTGTATATTAAAATGAAGATAGATTCTAATAATATTCATAGGATCTCCTTAGGCATAGTTAAAATGCTCTTTTAATTCCAAGGTTAAAAGTGTTTGTTTTAAGATGTGCTTTTTTTTACATTTTTCTTTTACTTAACTGTTAAAGTACCTAGACTGACATTGATTTTTTTATCAATATTTTCTCTTTTTTTCCTCTCTCATTTTATTTTGTTTTGCTTCTGTGTTTTGCAATGCTTGGAGCTTATTCCTAAGACTGCTCTTCTGACTAGCTCAGGAGATTATCTAGGCGCAAGGTGTGGAACTCAGGTCCAGTGCAAGCAAAGCAAGCACTTTTCCTGATGTTTATTGCTCCAGGCCATCAATTTACTTTCCCTAAGTTTACATTTCAGTTGTAAGAATAAGTCTCTTCTGGGCTGGAGCGCTAGCACAGTGGGTAGGGTGTTTGCCTTGCATGTGGCAAACCCCAGTTCAATTACCAGCATCTCATATGGTCCCCCAAGCATTGCCAGGACTAATTCCTGAGTACAGAGCCAGGAGTAACCCCTGAGCATTGCTGGGTGTGACCCAAAAAGGAAAAAATAAAGAATAAAAAAGAATGTCTTCTCTTCCCCCCTACCTCCACTCCAGTCCCACAAGAACCCCACCCCCACCCCATGCCCCACTGCTGCTGGATAGCTAATATTATCTTTGATAGCTAAAAGTCTCTAACAATCTATTAGAAGGGGCTAGGGAGAGAGTTCAGCAGGTAAGGTACTTGTGTTGCATGTGGCCCAACAGAGTTCTATCCTGGACATCTCATATTGTCTCTTGATAAGTGTCAGGAGAGAATCCTGAGTGCAGAGTAAGGGTAAGCGTGTGATAACTACTTGGTATGTCCCACACAAAAAATAGCTATTAGTAAAATTTCAGATTTAAAAAATTTTCATATACTTGGCTTAATAAAACATTTTTCCACAAAATTGCTTATTGAAATAGTCACTGGAGTAGTAAACATCGCAAATGTTTATGAGAGTTACTTCATTGTAAAGTTTCTTAAAACTTGAATTTATCCATATTTGATTTAAATAATAGTTCCCAAATACATCCAAACTTGCATACTTGGATATACATGTATATATTATAACAATATTTTAGGTAATTTTTAGAAATTACTATTAATATTGGGTCCCATTCAAAGTGAAAGAAGCACAGTATCAACTAATAAGGAACTTACTGAGCGTTGGAGAGATAGGTCCCTTCAGGGCCTGTGGGTTTCTGGTATTAGGGTTTTATTTTAAGTTCTCTAAATGTGATGTGGCACTAGTGGTAGATGTAAGTATGTTAGAGAAAACATACTGAATGTTTATATGGTGTTGGTTTGCACTCTTAAACTACTTTGTGTTGTGTTGACTTTTTGTTTTATCTCCAATCTCTTCCTTGGCCTTTCTCTGTACTATAGCAGCGGGCCTCTTGACACTCTTGCTAATTCTGGTTTCTAGTTAAGATTCAGAAAGGGATGTGGGGAATTGGAAAGAGGTTTGTAACAAGTAGAGCAAGCATTGTGCGTCTTTTCTTCTTTTATCCTGTGATATGACAGGGTCTAATGAAGTTCAAGGGACATCTCTTTCTCCCAAAGTCCTTTATGGAAACTTCTCTTTGTATTATCAATTCCAGATAGTTAAACAGCATTAAAAACATCACCAAAAGTAAGATCCATTGTTTTCTCTTACACACACACACACACACACATACACACACACACACCCCAATCTTCCCACATCCACAAAAGCAGAAATTCCCTATCCAGCCATTGCCTCCATCTAAAATTCCATGATATCCATTTAGTACAAAAATCTCTTCTCCCTCTCTGTAACTCCTTGAGGTCAGGATAGTTCTCCAAGGTTCTACTTGGACTAGGAGTTTCATAATTGTGTATGCTGTGTTATTTTCTAGTGTTATTTTCTTGGCCTCTCCATCATAGTCTATTAAGTTTAATTTTATTAAAACTATGGGTCACATGGCCCACTAAATTGATTTCATGACCCACTAATATTAGATCATAAAGCACAGCTTGAAAAGCACAGTATAACACTACACTGCGTCTCATAAAACTGATTAGTTAAATATTGCATGTGGCTGGGAAGGGCAAGTGAGTGGGAAGGTTACAGAATCATTCTAAGTAGAACAACAAGAACAGATTTTCATTTTGGAATCATTATTCTGCCAGTTTGGGCAAATTAACAGGGAAAAATATGTTTACTAGAGGAAGAACCTGTAGGGTTATTTAGACGTTAAATTCATGAGAAGAAAATACATACATTGAGAAATCTAAACTTTTTAAGGTAATTTCTTAGTTTATCGTTAACCTCTCAGGGGAAGAAAAGTTTATATCTCTTTACTAAAGTAATGAAGGGATTCTAAGAAATAATATAAAATGCATAATTTTAGGTGTATGTCTTTATGAGAGAATGACATATTTCTTATAATTTCCTAAAGAACATTATGGGTAAAGAACAATAAAGATTATTGTTAATTCAATATAGATAATTAATATGAAATAATGTAAACAAAAGCACTTATCAAGAACATTTTGAAATTGTATTTCAAGTGAAACAAACATGATATATATACTATATATACTATATACAAAATACTATGCTGTATACAAATTATATACTATATACAAAAATATATGCATACATATTTTATTCTTTCAATAAAGAGACCAAAGCAAGCAAAACATTCTGGTGACTTTCCTTATTCTCTGAAATATCCTTTTGTAAGATAAAAGGTAAGCTGGTTTCTTGGGTTCTAAAAGATTTGAAGTCACTTGATTTAATTTTCTTTACTCCCACAAAATACTCTATTTATTGAGAAATCATTTTAATAGGAACTTCAGAGCTAAATATGATCATTAAATAAATATAAAATAGGGCATCAACAATATATGTTTTAAAAGAGGTATGCCACAATTATATTTCAACAAAATTAACAGGCTTTCCATTAAGCCTGTAAAATCAAATAACTATGCTTCTGATATTTTATTTAATCTAAATTTTATGGTAGCATCATAATGAGAGGAGAAGCATTTTATGAAGGGAAATGGCCTGGACAATAATAATATTTTTAATAGAATACGTCATTTAGGTGATATAAAAATAATATGATTAATCTGCTCAAACTCGCTGAACACCACACAGAACTTTTTGCAAAAGATAGTCAACATTTTAACACCCCCCTTATTACCACTATCATGATGATTTATGTACTGGAACTTGCCAGGCTTAGCTTGCTATTTTTGTTTTTTAAAAAAGAAGTATGCTATGAATCACTTAAAATAGTTGGAAATGTATTTTATAATGAATGGTTGCCCTATTTTTAATAGTATCTTGAAGATGAAAGGTGATAGGAATTTAAATTTTATAGTAATGTTTTAACAAGGTGAGCTAAATCTTATGTCATGAGGATATGTAGAAATCAGAAGTGCTTATTATGATCTTTTAGCAATGCACTTCATAAGTATGAAAATTTCTTTTTTTCCTGATGATTTCTCAAATGACTTTTTTCAATTTTGACCTTTTTATTTTTCAACAAGTTCTCTGTATCTACATCTTTGGGGTGATAAATTCCATCTTTAATTTATTCAAACTCCTCCACTGGATCTTGTATAATTTTTGCCAATCCTTGCACTTGAAGCATAGTCATTGAAAAGAACCATAGCTTACTGAAATAATCTAAGTGCTAAAAAATAAAGATTGGATAAGTAGGACGGGGTACATATACAGAACAGGATTCTATTCAATATAGAAAAAAATACAAAACCTTTCAATTTGTGTTAAGCATATTAGTTGAGGGGATTATAGTGAGTAAAATACAGAAAGAGAATGATTGGGCGATTTCGCTAATACGTAGGATATAAACAAACAAAGTAAAGAAAGAGAAAAAGCCAAACCACAACATATTGTTGGATCCTCACTCCAAAGCAGAACCTATGAGAAGGGAAGAGTGGCGTGATCAAAAGATGAAAGTTAAAACTAGAATGTCATATTTTCAATACAACGAGTCTATATAGACACTATATCACGATCACGATTATCCTGTTGTTCATCGATTTCCTTGATGAGGCACCAGTAACGTCTCCTTCTTCCTAGCCCTGAGATTTTAAAAGAGCCATTTCAATGCTCTTTCAGGATTAGGAGAATGAGTCCCATCATGGTTACTAGTATTTGGCATATTGAGTACGACATGGGAAGCTTGCCAGACTCTGCTGTGAGGGCAGGATACTTTTGATAGCCTGCCAGGTTCTCCAAAGGAAAAATAAGATGTCTCGTGGCCGCATTGCGGCAGCATGCTTCCGGGAGCTGAGTTTTATAGTCTCTGCATTTTGGCCGTTGATGGAACCAACCTGGCACTGGCGGCAGCTGGTGGGTGTGACACCTACCCACTGGAAGATGGGGTGGGGGGGTCTGGGTGGAGAAGGCCCAGTCCCAATTCAAGTAGGCTTGGAGACCTCAGCCCCAGGACCTGCATGCCTGGGTTCCTCTGCCAGTTCTTTCACGCATGAGGCCCGTCCAGACGTGTGGAGAGTGGTCCCAGCATGGCCGTGGTTGGCTCTGGAGGTCCTCGGCTGCTGGGGCTCTCCTCGGGGCGGGGGGGGTGAACTCAACCCTCCCCCCTCCAAGGGGCCCTGGTGAAGACAGCCAGGCACTGGGGCAGGAGACTCTGTCATAGACACTAAATAAAAAAGTACAAATAGAGCTGATTTTCAAGATAGGTCATGGAAATACCAATATATTGATTTTTATTTTTCTATGTTCAGAAAAATATAAACAATGTCCAGAGGTCCAGAGATTAAATGTCAAATCTATTCTTTCTTAAAATTAATCTCTCTGAAAGAATACTAATGAACAATATATAGTATTTAATAAAAAATTGATGAATGAAATAAAGTTGGTGATCAAGAAAAATGATAAGAGATTTTAATAATCATTTGATCGCTTGATATCCTGTTACTTATCAATTTGCTCGAGCGGGCACCAGTAACGTCTCCATTCAACCCTGTTGTGTGCTAGTGTAGCCCAATGGCATCTGCTCATTCTAGGAACACTAAGAGCCTCAAACTGATCATTCAGGGTCTTGATGAAGAAGTCTGACTTTCTTGTAGTTGGACAGCAACACGATCTTTTGATGTCCTGGGGAATCCAGTCAGTAATGGCTCTAATCCAGCAGTCACCTTCAAATCTCATTACGTGTCCGGCCCATCTACTTTTTGATGCCTTGGCAAATGAGACAGCACCCCTGATTCTTGAGTGTTGACGGAGGTCGGAACTACGGATTCTTTCTCTCATTTGAGTGAAGCGTGATACTCCAAGCATAACTCTTTTGATTCCTCTTTGAGAGACCCAAATAGCGTTCTCATCCTGTTTTCGTGGGGCCCAGGTCTCTGTGGCATATGTTAATGCAAGAAGAACAGTGGAATTGAAGAGATGTGCTCGGAGCTGGAGGGTCTTCATCCTCTTAGTTATTTATTCAATGCTCTTGCAGGCGTTCCAAGCCGCTCTCTTCCTCTTGCGCAACTCTGGTGCCAAGTCATTCATCATGTTGACTTCTCAACTTAGGTACACATAAATGTTGCTTTGGAGATGATGTTTCCGTTGAGAGCGAATGGAATGTTAGGAACAAGAATGTTTCTCATTAACTTTGTCTTTGTGAGATTCAGCTGGAATCCACCTTTCCACAATCACAGTCAAAGTCGGTCCACATTTGTGACACTTGGCTAATGTTTGGTGTTATTAAAATGATGTCATCAGCAAAACGAAGGTGGTGTAGTTGCCGACCATCTATCTTCACTCCCATTTCTTCCCATTTCAGTCATCCCATGATGTTCTTGAGGGTGGCACTGAAGAGTTTCGGTGAAATAGTATCACCCTGCTGAACCCCTCTCTTGACATCGCTGATCACTTCTTTGTAGAATGATGAGATCGTGGTAGTGAATCCGTAATACAGCTCACAGAGGATCCTGATGTACTGAGTTTGAACACCCTGATTGGCTAGGGCTTCGAAAACCGGCCCCAACTCAACAGATTCAAAGGCCTTCTTTAAATCAATGAACATTAGACAGAGCGGCATCTTGAACTCCCAAGAAACCTCAATGAGCTTGTTTATAATGTGGATATGGTCGATGGTGCTGAATCCTTTTCGGAACCCAGCTTGCTCACATGGTTGATCTTCATCTAGTGTTCTGCTAATCCTATTCAGGGTGACATGAATGAACAGCTTGTAAACGGCAGAGGGTAGATGACAATAGGTAGATCTGTCGATAGTTGCTAATGTCGTGGATGTCTCCCTTCTTGTATAGTACTACAGTCCTGCTGGTTTTCCACTGGGATGGAACCTTGCATTCAGACAGGTAGCATGTGAAGATCCAAGCCAGTGTATTGATGAGTACTGACGGCAGGTTCTTCAGGTGTTCAGGTCTGACCTTGTCTGGGCCAGGTGTTCTTCGTTTCTTTACTGACGAGATGGCGTGTCAGATTTCGGAAGGAAGAATGTAGGGAACGACATATCCATCCTGCGGAATTTGGTATGTGGGCAGGTGGACGTGGCTATCAAAGAGATTTCAGTAGAAGTCATGAATAATCTTCTCCATTGCCCTTCTGGAAGATGTGATAGATCCATCAAGACATCAGAGGGCAGTCATCTTGGTCTTGTAGTTGGTGAAGGACAGGCGGGCGTTAGGAATGTTTTTCCTCGCTTCTGCCGCATCTACCAGCACTGCTGCTCTTCTCTCTTTGAGATCTTCCTTGATCACTTCTCTGCACTGCTTTGCAAGCTGGGACGTTCGTTTGCGGTATCCCAAGGCATGTGCCAAGCCACGTTAACAAGTAAGCTCAAGAGTGTTCAAAGACAGGCTTTTTTTTGTGGTTATCTCTCTCTTGGTGTTCCTCGCACAATCATGGAGGTGCTGAACCTGTTGATCGTATTCCTCGTCAATATTGTCAATGACGGCATCTTCCCATGTTGCCACAACATAGCCAAAGAGCTCCCAGTTGGTGGTCATTCTGGGAGTTCTCTTCTTAAACTTTGCATTCCTTTCTCCCTGCTCTGTGAAATAGAATTTTGCACAAAGAAGATGGTGATATAATTTTATAAATAAATTTTATAAATAAAATTTAGAGAATTATTAAATTTAGAGAATTATTAAATTCTCTAAATTTAAGGGGCTGGAGCGATAGCACAGCGGGTAGGGCGTTCGCCTTACAAGCGGCCAACATGGCCGACCCGAGTTCGATTCCTCCGCCCCTCTCGGAGAGCCCGGCAAGCTACCGAGAGTATTCGATATGCCAGACACAGTAACAACAAAGTCTCCAATGGAGACGTTACTGGGCCCGCTCGAGCAAATAATAATTTAGAGAAATAAAATGTAGACAAAATGCAATATACATTTAATAAAGTTTCAAATAAAAGTAAAAAAAATAACTGCTTACTTTCTAAAGACTTTCTCAAAAAAACATGTTAAGTTTAATAGAAAATAAAGTTTCAATAATGCAAAAAAATTTAATACAGAAAACATATTGGAAAGGAAAACTGATTTCTGAAAAGTAAAGCAACAAATGACCCAATTTGAGGAAGCTGGAATGATCCACCAGAGTTGATAGCTGTGGCAAACTTTTTTTTTTCATGAATTTTTTTTTTCCAATTTCAAATTATTTGAACAACCTCCGAGAGAAAATTGAGTTTCAGTATTTATTTCAATACCCGCACTTTCTGTTTAACCATGGAGATACTAAAGTGGTCAAGAAGAAAGGAAAGTAAACTTGAGGGCTAGAAAGATACTACAGCGGCTAGGTCACTTGCCTTGCATGACCGTGGTGGATGACCAGCTTCAATCCAGCAACTCAGAGGGTGACCTGAGCTCCACCAGGAGTGATTCTGAGCTCAGAGATAGAAGTAAACCTTGAGCATCCTTGGGTGTGATCCCCAAAATGCAGTACCAAAACCTGCTATTTGTTTTTTTCTTGGTCCAAGGGCTTCATGTGATGATGAGATACAGTGAAATCAGTTAAATCCTTTAATCCATTTTATGTAGTATATGGCCTCAGTAAATCAGAATTTTTATCTATACATTTTTGGATAGGCATTTAAAATATAGGATAGAACAAATAATTATTTTTATGAATATTGCATGTTGCACAGTCAGGTGAATGCACCAAATAGCTAAGAAGAGTATTTTACTTACCAGGTGACGTTTTCCTAATTATAATCAATGTAACCATTCATTCATTCAATCCTTCATTTATGAAATATAGCTTTCATACAGTCTGAATTTTTTCTTACATTTATTTGTAGAAACTTTAAAATTTTTATCCAAACTTTTATTATTGTACTACATATCTTAAGAGTGTTCTCATTGTCAAAATATTCATGCATACCTCTAGTACGTTCAATTTACTTATCTGAGATAGACACTTAACTTTGAATCTATCTAAATCTGGCTTCAGATAAATACTCTAAATGATGATACTATAGTTAGCTCTTCTAAATCTATGTTTCTTGGATAGAAAACCAGCACATCATAGTTACTGAAATAAATAGAGATGATTATGTTAATTAAAATAAATTATTGACTCAAATTCACAATGACATCGAAATCCACCTTATTAATTTCTGTTGGATATCATTTAGGTAAATTTTGTGATTAGGTAAACACTGCTAAAGAGTTCCTTACTGTTATATAATTTGTGTACTCACCAAATAAGTGAGATAGCTTCTCTTTTCTACACCAAATTTAGCTACATTTTTGCTTTTATTTTAGACAGCCAATGTTTGTATAATGATATAAATGTGTCCTTTGGATCTACACTTGCCTGGTAAACAATACCATTAATTATTTCTCTTTCTGCATAATCTTTTGTTATTGTTCTTGAACTATATCCTGCCACACTCAGGGAATACTCTTCTTTGTGCATTCAGAGATTACTCCCAGTAGTCCAAAGGGTTCATATGGGATGCCACAGAGAGGATCAAACTGGGGTCAGTTCGTGCAAGACTAGTGTCTTACCCGCTGTCCCATCTCTCCAGCTCCAATCCTCTTCATTTTGAATATCATCAATTTAATATCCTTATTTTGTGAAAGAGCTATTCCTGTTTTTGCCCAATCTTAAGAAACTTGATTGTTGAGGCTGGAGTGATAGCACAGTGGGTAGGGCGTTTGCCTTGCATGCGGCCAACCTGGGTTCGAATCCCAGCATCCCATATGGTCCCCTGAGCACTGCCAGGAGTAATTCCTGAGTAGAGCCAGAGCCAGGAGTAACCCCTGTGCATTGCCGGGTGTGACCCAAAAAGCAAAAAAAAAAAAATTAAACTAGATTGTTGAAATTTTATATTGATTTGTAGGAATGTTTATATTATGCACTGAAGATTCTTGTCAGATATTAATATTTGAGCAAAATCTATAGATTCCTCTCAAAAATACCAAGAAAGTATTATATTATTGTGTTCATTATATTATAGCATCACTAAACCTGTAATTGATTTGAAAATATATATATTTTATACATAAAATATATAAAAATATATATTGATTTGACAATGATGCTTGGATGATTGTCCCACCATTGCTTGCAATGCACTTATTTTCCCAACTCACTATACTTCTTATTTATTCATCAGAATTCCTGAACATCCTAGTATTCTCAGATTTTCCCAGGATCTACATTTTTTTTTTTTTTTTGCTTTTTGGATCACACCCAGCGATGCACAGGGGTTATTCCTGGTTCATGCACTCAGGAATTTCTCCTGGCGGTGCTCGGGGGACCATATGGGATGCTGGGAATCGAACCCAGGTCAGTTGCGTGCAAGGCAAACACCCTACCCGCTGTGCTATCGCTCCGGCCCATTTTTTAAATTTTAATATATAGAACACACCAGTCATTGATATTGACCTACTATTACAGTTCTTCGATATGTGCTGTTAAAATTCTTTAAAATATTTAGAGTTCTTAAAAAAGTTTGGAATTTAGGAAATCAATATGAGTTTTCCGCTCTTAGCACTTTTTATCTTCTCTCAATATTGTATTACTTGATTTCATGGATATTTAAAAGGAATAAAATAGATGTCATTGGAATTTTTATTTTCAAATCTTTCTAATTATGTCTTTCATGTGTCTTTACTCTTATTTTTGCATATTCTTATTTTGCCATTTTAATTTTCAAATGTTTTTGAGCCATTTCTAATTCTGTCAATCAACAATTTTAGTACATTATCATTATTGTATAATATACTCATATATTGATCTTTATCTCTACAGTAATAGTAAAACATAGAGTTTCACATCTATTCTATGTTCTTTTTCACCTTCATTCATTTTGTAAGTCTCTTTCTCTTAAAAAATAATGTATGCCTCTCCCTTAATTTATTCAGCATATATAATCATAATTGACCAACTATTAAAAATTAAATTTCCTAATGTGTCTCTTCTGCCTTATTTTATTATGTTTTTTCTGTAAAATCAATTAAAACTTTTCAAACTGCCATCAGATATTTATATTCCTTTATATGAAATATATTTTTTCAATATATAACCATCTAAATTTATCATAATACATAAAATACCATTTGTATTTAATTACTTCTAAAATCAATAATTTAAAATCAGGAAAAGGCAGTGTTTTCATACAAATTAATTTGTAATTTGAATTGTAATTGCTAATCTTTTCAAAGACATAGGATGTGTGAAAATACAAAAACATACATGCTACTTTTATAATGATGGCTCTTAACATATATATACACATATATACATCTATATATATATATATATATATATTGCTTTTTGGGTGATGCACAGGGGTGCATCCTGGCTCATACACTCAGGAATTACTCCTGGCAGTGCTCAGGGAGACAATATGGGATGCTGGGAATCGAACCCCAGTCCATTTGGTGTAAGCAAAAGTCCCACCCACTGTGCTATCACTCCAGGCCCAGCTCTTAACATATTTTTAAAGATTTTAAGGCTTACAAAATAGCGATTTTTATTAGTATATCATTAAGATTCTAATCTTGCTCCCGGAGTCTGTGCTCACGGAACCTGTACTCATAGAGTCTGTAATCATGCGAGTCTGTACACATCAAGTCTGGGCTTGTGGAGTCTATAGTCATGGAAGTCTATACTCACTGAAGTCAGTGCTCGTGGAGTCTGTGCTCACCAAGTCTGTATTTATGGGAGTCTGTACTCATGGTAGACTGTGCTTATAAAGTCTGTGCTTGGGGAGTTTGTACTCAGTGAGTCTGTACTCAGGGGAGTGTGTACTCAGGGAAGTGTGTACTCATGGTAGAGTTTGCTCACGGGAGTGCATGCTCAAGGGAGAGCGTGCACATGGGAGTGCGTGCTCATGGGAGTGCATGCTCACGGGAGTGTGTGCTCACAGGAGCGTGTGCTCACGGGAGCGTATACTCACAGAAGTGTGAACTACTGGAGTATGTACTAACGGGAGTGCCCATGGGAGTGTGTGCTCACGGGAGTGTATACTCACGAAAGTGTGTACTCATGGGAGTATATACTCACGGGAGTGTGTACTCACGCTACAGCTCTAGCCACATCCATCGTGTTCACACTGGTGAGTTCAGATGGTCAGGGACACAAGCAGCTTCACTAGTACACACTCACGAGCGTGTGTGCTCACAGGAATGTGACTCATGGAGTCTGTGCTGTGGATTCTGTGCACATGGGAGCCTGTACTCACGCAACCCAGTAATCATAGGACCCAGTATTCATAGATCTTCCCCTAGACCCCTGAGTTAAAACAAGGCAAGGATGGAGACCACACATCAGTAAACGAGGCTGGAGATGCCTTAGGGCTTGGACTCTCCCACACCTCCAGAGGCCTGCAGGCAGCCAGGTGCACTCCCTGCTCCTTCTGCTGCTCCAAGAATCCATCTGTGCGGAGCCAGCAAGGAACCTGCACCTGGCGTCCAGGTGCGCCCTCTTGGGACAGAGTCATTGGTGCTTCAACCTGCTGGCACTCCCCAGGATGCCGCAGGCTCTGACAGTTGGGCTGACCACAGCCTCAGAGAGTGCTGCTCAGCCCCTGACATCACCAAACTCCAGTTCTGGCCTCCCCTTCCCAGGGGTGTGACGAGGGCTCTACTCAGAGCCTTTGACTCAAGCCTTTGCCCACTGGCAGCTGGCAAGGGTTAGTTACGCACCTACATGTCAGTGGCCTCTAGTAATATAGATACTATTCAATAAATTAGAGCCTCTCCACTTTTTGGGGGGTTTTTTTGGGGGGTCATGCCCACTGGTGCTCACAACTTAGTGCCCTGTTTCTGCCATGGATCTCCGTGAGTACAGATTCCGTGAGCACAGACTCCAGGAGCAAGATCAGAATCTTAATGTATTATTACCATTTTATTTTATTGGGTTTGGGGACCAAAGTAGCAGTGCTCAGGGGCACTTCCTGACCCTGTGCTCTGGAGTGCCCTCTAGTGGTGATCAGGTGAAAATACAAAGTACCAGGTATTTGAATCAGGATTGAGACAGCAGTAACATACAAGAAGACTTTACCTTCTATACTATCTGTTCAGCCCCAGATATTATTTTCTTTAAGAAAATTATTTAACTTAATGGGTAACAAAGAAAAATATTTTGTGGGGAGGGGAGTGGATGCTTCAGAAGGACCACTCAGGAGGTTCCAGAGCCCCATCAACCACTCTGGGGAAAATGGGTTGATACTTTAGTGTCATTAGGGACAGAGAATGTGATGCTGCAGTGGTCCTGTGGTGTTTGGGATGCAAGAGTGATGCTTAGGGGCTCCAGAGCTGCCCACTGGCATGCTCAAGGGATCATGTGGAATTTGGAATCAAACTGGCTTGAGCATGTGTCTTAATCGTTGTAATATCTCCCAACCTCCTCAAGAGATCGTTTGCAAAAACCTAGTTTTCTATTTTTGTTTTTTGTTTCTAGAAAACAATTATTTTTAAAAAAAGCTTATTTAGAAAGATGTGAAGAGAAAGAATGAGAAAAGTATTTCTTTAAGAGAAAACGCAGCCTTCCTCAGAGTGGAAATAGGCAAGCAAAAAACAGAGGGACACGTAAGTGAGATACACGTTCAAGGGAGAACACGAACTTGAAGAGCAAACCAACCCTAGTTCTCTTTCCATGAAGCTTCTTTTCTTTTTTTTTCTTCTTCAAGTTTTCTCTACACTAAAGAATTTCTATAACTCACTGTCCTCTCTCGGAAGAGAGCATAAAATGACTCACCATAGCCATGCCTCTGGAGTCTGTGCCAGGCTTTTCATTCAGGGCATCCCAAAGGATGGCAGGTGAGTTCCCTCTTAACCCCAAGGAACCCAGAACTGGCAGCCAAAATCCTCCAGAACTCTACTGACTCCATGCTCCCAGGTGCTTTTCACAAGCTCTGGCCAAGTCTTACCCATGAGTATCACTAGATATCTCAGATCATCTCACACCACTCATACTCCACGAGTAGCACCCCACAGTTGATGGGGTTTAAAGTAGAAGGCAACCAATCTTAGAGGGAAATATATTCATATAAATATATGTATATATATTCATATATGCACACATACATATAAATATATATGTATATACATATATACATATATATACATATGTATTTGTACACAAGGCTCAACCCTTAACAATGTATTAGTAACCTCTTATAGAAGGGCTTAATGAACCCTGGCTGAAGTTCACACACTATAAGGAAAGTGTTGTAGAGCATTTTCAGCAATTTCTTTTTCATAACAAACAATAAAAAATAAATAATTTCATGTCTGCTTTGGGGCAGGGATTGGGGTTTGGGATGGGAGTATCTGAAATATGGTGGTGGGAAGGTGTATTGCGAATTACTTTATAAAAATTAAATTAAATTAAACTTAACAAAAGAATTTCTATAAACTACCAATTCATTCTCTTAACAAATCTTTTTGGCTCTCTCTCTCTCTCTCTCTCTTTCTCTCTCTCTCCTCTCTCTCTCACACACACTCTCTCTCTCTCTGTATATCTGGCACGGAGTCCTCCCGGCCCCAAGGGACCCAGCCCTTGCAGCCAACCTCCACTACGCAACCACCACCTTGCTCCAGGCTGCTTTCTGGACTGGGCTGCCGCTTCGTATTATAGGGCACTTCCTACCCATTTTCCATAATTACCATACCATGTTTGATGGGGTTCAGACAAATTATAGAAAGAAATATATAAATATATGCCTCTTGGCGAGCCAGGGAAGCTACCAAGAGTATCCCATCTGCATGGGCAGAGTCTTGCAAGCTCCCCGTGGCTTACTCGATATGCCAAAACCAGTAACGATAACAGGTCTCATTCCCCTGACCCTGAAAGAGCCTCCTGTTATTGGGAAAAGACAAGTTAGAAGAGGCTGCTAAAATCTCAGGGCTGAGATTACTGATGAGACATTACTGGTGCCCGCTCGAGTAAATCGAGAAACAATGGGATTACAGCGATACAGTGATCATTAATAGAATTTCTTATGTTATCTAAGTACTCAAATACTGACAGAGATGTATTTTTTATATTAAAAGGTTTTATGGGGATTTATTGACATGGTTTTATTCTATCCTAATTTCATATGTGTGCATAAACTAAGATTATCCAGATTAAAAGATTTTAAAAGTATATCAATAAATGTAATTTTTTTCTGATATATTTTATACTATGTTTTAGCTCATTGAAAATCTGCCTGCACAGTTATTTTACTTTTATCTATTGAATCCTACTTTTACTCACCCCAAATAACTTCACAACTTTTATCTCTTCCACTTATTTACTGAACATCTTTCCACATTACTCCTTAAAAGATTAGAAACCATAGGTGGTTATAAAATAGGAATGACGCCTTCTATCCGATTCTTTCAGATTCAGAGTTTATATCAAAGGCTATCTCTCCATAAAACGAGGGAAAAAACTATTTCATGAACAAAATGACAGTATTATAAATTAGAGTCCTAAAAACTGCACAGTTTTCTAGAGACTCAATGGTCTTTTAAGGGAACGATGGCTCCCTAAGGAATGCCTGTGTTTATGAGCCCCTGACAGTGTTTTTGAAGGGGAAATGCCTCTTTTAGTGTGGCAAAAATACTACCAACATGAATCTGATGCAGTTCTCAACCAGCTCTGAATAGTTTCTTCACTGATTCTCATTCCATCTGTTTGAAAGACAGTTGGCAGTTTTGCAAGCTATGTGTGTTCGCACATGTTATTGATGCTGTATAGTCAGTGATTTTGGTAAGTCACATGTTTTTCTATGCATAGATGCACATTGCAAATCATTTAAATGCACAATAATCTTGAATAAGAGAAAGATTATTTAAATAATAATTTGGATGGTAAACCAGACACACTTAAGTTCTTATTTTAATTTGTTATAGCTAAAATTTAATTTTTCTCCTAGGTATGTGATTATTATTTTACTAAGAATATATGCATTAAACTTGTTGTTTAGATTACTTTATTTCTCCATATATTAGCACTCTGATATAATATATCTTAACCTTTAAAATGTGCAATCTAACATTTTCATTGTTTAATATAACTCATTTTCTTTATTTAACACAATACATAAAGATAATATATAGAAACTTTCCTGGATGTATATGACCCTGGTTTGAGAATCTGTCATCTGATAATAATAATAATAATAATAATAATAATAATAATGTTCTACACTTATTCAAAAAAAATTTTAAAAAAGCATATCCTGTCCAAATATGTTTCTACTTGCTTTAAACAGTAAACAGGAAAAAGTTTTGTTTAAGTTTTCACAAATCCTAGATCAAATTCTTTTAACAAAAATAAAATGAGAAAACCAAGATCCTTTAGAATTTCACTTCCCTAGAATATTTATTCATAAAAAATAAGCTTTTGTGTGATAAGCAAATGTTTCAAAAGCACTTTTAAATTTAGATCTTTTTATTGAACATACTCATTTTATATGTAATAATTCCCTTTATAGTCGAATGAATGTTAATAATTACATGTATAACAATATGACCAGATGTAGATATTAAATGAGTGGTAACAAGATAAAACAAAAGGGTGATAATAACACATTCATACAAAAATGACAAAATAAAGCATCCATTTTATGATTTGAAAACATTTAAGAAGTTAAGAAAAGGAGAAATTGTCAACCTCTCCCTATCAAACTTTTTAAAAGATACACATTTTGCAGATTAAACATCTCAGTCAAAATTACAGAAAAACTCTAGGAAAAACAGAGTGAAAGAAGTAAATAAATACCAACATACGTATGCTCCTATATATGTTTGAATATACATCTTTTTATATCACATTCATGTTCTTCAAAGCTATGTTATCATTTGATAAGAGCAATAATAAAGAAATAACAGTAACAAGGGAGGGAAATGATATCAGAAATATCTAGGGATATAAAATAAAGATGTATAAATATTTAGCAAACTTATTCAATAAAAAATTTGATTAGGCAATGCATTGATGTTAATATGATCATTTTACAACAAGTGAAAAATTGCATTTGGATTTTTGTTTGTTTTCATAAAATCAGCCTGTATTTATTGATGCCAACCATGTTCCAGGTTTTATACTTGAAGCTGAAGACAAACTTGAATAAAATATGATACTCTACCTAGAGTTCCCACAATAAAATAAGAGGCAGGTGTGAACAAATTATTGTAAATAAAATATGGTGAGTAGAGTTATAAAGTAACTAGTATAAAAAAACTAGTAAGGTACTCACAGAAAATTTTAGCAAAGAATATGTATTTTAACTGATTTTTGAATTCAATGTGAGTTTATCATTTTGTTCAGGAAAGGTTGTGCAATTTCCAGAGAAAGAAAGTCACATAGACTGGGTAAAAATATCAAAGAAAAGTTAAAGAGTGAGTGATGAGGGGTATTCATTAAGTAGAATACATTGTAATTGAAGGAGGAGAAAAGGATGGACACAGAAAGATAAAATAAGACCTGTGAAAAAATTGAATTGGGAAGGTCTGGAGCATGAGTTTTATCTTTGGTAAATGAAAAGGCCAATAGAAGTTTCATAAATGGAAGGAACATTACCATATTTTCTTAATTAGGAAGATACCAGTGGAAGGAATAGTGAATTTCTGCTTTCTAACTCTGTGCATAAATTGCATCCTTATCTCAGACTTAATATTCCTTAAGAGATATGCCTGATTCAATTATACTACTTCCAGTATGGGGGAAAAAAAAGAGACAGAATAGACTGAGGAGTGTAATGGAAGGACAGTAATATGAGTAGAGAATCCATTAGCCCTTCTCTTTTTTAGGCATTTGCCAGCTTTTACATCACTTCTTCAAAATCACTTATGATTTTGTAAGCTGCTAATACCTCAATGTCAGTGTTCATCTTTATCATTACATAATCCCAGCTTCCTGGTAGAGTTCAGTATCCACAGGAATGAATTCAAAAGGTAACATAGCCTTACAATTATTGAAATAAATACCTTACAGGCATATATCATTGTCCTTTCTTCTTTAGGACCGTGTCTCTAACCATAATAGATATTGGTAGTTCAGAGACTGAAAACCCAATTGCTTTTTACCTGATCAACATTTTACATGGCACTTACTGTCCCTCCTTAAGGGATAATGTAAACATCCCAATGTATAGATTCACTTATATTTTTTTTCAAGAATTTTGCTCTCATGCGACTCAACATTCATATGAAACATTCATAGAAATGAGTTAAAATTAAAAATAGGAAAATCCCTATAACAAGAAGGTGATAACTCAATGGAGTAGAAATATTGATAAAGTCACTGTCTTAAAGTCAAGGAAGATGCCATTAAAAAGAGATTAAATTGAACTTTTAGAGACAAAACAATAGTTTCTGGAAGCAAAGAAAACAATGCAAAAGAACAGTACAAGCAAAGCAATTTGCATGCCATGAAAACTCAACTGGTGGCCTCTGTTTGGGATATAATCTGCTGAAATACGAAATAAAGGACTGTTTTACAATAAAATCCAGATACAAAATACAAAACTTAAGTAATGTCATTGTCAAAACCTAGTTCGGGAGACGTAGCGATAGTACAGCAGGTAGGGCATTTGCCTTGCACGTGTCTAGCACGGGTTCTATTCTCAGCATTCCATCTGGTCCCACAATTACTCAGGAGTAATTCCTAAGTGCAGAGCAAGGAGCAACCCCTGAGCATCCATGTCTAGGTGGATGCTCAAAAAGAAAAAGAAAAAAGAAAACAAAAAGAAACCCAAAAAGAAAAACAAAAACCTAGTTTGTTTTTACATCTCTCAAAAATTTTAAAACAAAACTAAATTTGCATCTCATCTAAATTTACTTCTTATCTTATGTAGGACAAAAAAGAAACATTAATCAGTGGGAAAAATTAGTCCTGGTGTATGAATATTCTATATTCCCTGCCTCTGTTTTCTAATGTGGTCCCTATTCTCCAAAGACATCACCAATTAATCCTGTCAATCAAAAGGTAAAGAAAATTCTACATCTGCATGTTCTCTTATTATTATATCTACAGGGTTAATTGCAATTTTTTAATGATGTTAATAAAATAAAATTGTGTTAAATTTCTGTTTTTACCTGTGGTTTTAGTACTTTCTACTTTTTTTTTCTTTTTTGGGTCACACTTCATGATGCACAGGGGTTACTACTGGCTCATGCACTCAGGAATTACTCCTGACAGTGCTCAGGGGACCATATGAGATGCTGGTAATTGAACCTGGGTCAACCACATGCAAGGCAAATACCCTACCCACTGTGCTATTGCTCCAGCCCCAGTACTTTCTACTTCTTATTTTATATAAATTAATCAATAGTAGTATAAGAATAGCATAACATTTCTTCTCCGATAGCATTCACAACTGATAATTGTTCTTGTAGAGGGCTTCAATTTAATCAATTGCTTGAAACAACATCTTGTCATGCATAAATTAAAGGATTAGAATATATGTTCTTAAAACCAGTAGATAGGTCTTTTGGAAGTTCAACTGTACCAGCCTCCATTGACCATATAAAGATGACATCTCAATTAGTCTAAATAACAGAAATAAAATCCCAAATTTATGTGATTTGCACGCATCCGCCCCCCCCCCCAAAGAGGGTCAGCGCCTGTCGGCATGTATTAGCTCTAGAATTACCACAGTTATCCAAGTAGGAGAGGAGCGAGCGACCTAAGGAACCATAACTGATTTAATGAGCCATTCGCAGTTTCACTGTACCGGCCTTGCGTACTTAGACATGCATGCTGGAGCGATAGCACAGCGGCAGGGCGTTTGCCTTACAAGCAGCCAACATGGCCGACCCCAGTTCGATTCCTCAGCCCCTCTCGAAGAGCCCAGCAAACTACAGAGAGTATCTCACCCGCACGGCAGAGCCTGGCAAGCTACCCGTAACATATTTGATATGCCAAACACAGTAACAATAAGTCTCATGATGGAGACGTTACTGGGCCCGCTCAAGCAAATCGATGAGCAACGGGAGGACCCTGATTCTCTGGTACCATGACCGTGATGTAATTTGCACCTAAACACATAACTAGAACAAGACTGTTTTGAGAGAAGCATTTCCATTAACTTGATAGGTCAAAGTATATTACAATGAAGGTAGCTAGTGACACAATTCTATATGTCATGTAGCATAATACTACACTTATTTTTTGTTCATACAAAGCAGTATAATGTTTCCAGACAATTCACCACTAAGTGATGAGTCAGAGATCTCTGATTCCTGGAGAAAAGTTACACCATTATCAATCTGTGTCTTCAAAGTCTTCCAATGGCCCTTGTATACCACTATAAAAGAAATGTTGGGTTTTATACATAGTATTTTATAATCAAATCTATAAGTGACAGTCATTGTTTCTATTCACATTCTTTTAACCTGAACCAACTAACCACATATTTGAGAAAGTGTGATTTGTCTGTTGGTGGGAATGCCGACTAGTTCAGCCCTTCTGGAAAACAGTATGGATGATTCTCAAAAAACTAGAAATTGAGCTCCCATTTGACCCAGCAATACCACTCCTGGGAATATATCCCAGAGAGGCAAAAAAGTATAGCCGAAGTGACATCTGCAATTGTCTGTTTATTGCAGCACTCTTTACAATAGCCAGAATCTGGAAAAAACCTGAGTGCCCGAGAACAGATGACTGGTTGAAGAAACTCTGGCACATTTACACAATGGAGTACTATGTAGCTGTTAGAAAAGACGAAGTCATGAAGCTTACATACAAGTGGTACTACATGGAAAGTATCAGGTTAAGCGAAATGACTCAGAAAGAAAGGGATAGACATAGAAAGATTGCATTCATCTGGGGAACATAAAGTAACAAAATAGGAAATTAACATCCAAGTATGGCAGAGATTAGTACCAGGAATTTTACTCAATGACCCAGAGGACAACCACACATGTTAGGGGAAGGGGGAGCTCAGAAAGAGAAGGGAACACCAAATAAAAGGTGTTGGGAGGATCCACCCACGATGGGAGAGCATGCTGAGGGTAGACTGTCGACCAAGCATGATTGCCACTCAATGCCTCTTTTGCAGACCATGGCACTCAAAAGGAGAGAGAGGGAAATGCCTTGCCACAGAGGCAGGGTGGAATGGGGGCGGGGGGGGAGGGGATGCTGGGGTCCGTGGTGGTGGGAAATGCGCACTGGTGGAGGGATGGGTGTTTGATCATTGTATAATTGAAACCCAAGCACAAAAATGTGTAAGTCTACAACTGTACCTCATGGTACCTCGCTATTAAAAAATAAATAAATTAAAAAAATTTAAAAAAAAGAAAGTGTGATTTGTCAAAAGAGAGATTGAGAATAGTGTGACATTAACAATTAAAAATTGATGTCAATTGTACGTGTCTTTGGTAAAAAGTTTTGTATGTATAATTTTAGTATATTAATATTTAGTATATTATCAAAGATAATGAGAAAGACATTTACCTTATATAGAAACTTTTAACAACCGTTTGTCTTTACTTTAAAAATAAAAAGAAAGAATTTGCTAACTGTCTGTTAAAATCTAGACTATAGTATGTTTACAGCAATGTGTGTAAATGTTAGATCTTTGCTTCACTGGCTTGAAACTCTGACAAAATGTGACAGTCCAAGTTTTATCATCATTAATGACTGTAATTAAAGTATTATGATTCCTTGAAAATAAGATCTGAAGCTCTTTTTTCTTTTGAAGAAAAATCTTAAGACAGGAAATCTTTGAAAGAACTACATCTTTGACTTTCAGCAAATGAGCCCTACTTCTAGCTGCTTTGCCTTCTCATTAGCAGAGAAGAAAATAGAAGTTACGAGTATTTCTAAGAGCTTCTGCTTCCTTGATTAAATTGCAAAGATTTTAAATTTAAAGTAATGCATTCTTAAATTTATGCCCGGTATCATTAATAATGGGCTGGAGCGATAGCACAGCTGGTAGGGTGTTTGCCTTGCACACAGCCAACATGTCTGACCCGAGTTCAATTCCTCCACCCCTCTCGGAGATCCCGGCAAGCTACCGAGAGTATTTCGCCCACACGGCAAAGCCTGGCAAGCTCCCCGTGATGTATTCGATATGGCAAACACAGTAACAAGCCTCACAATATTACTGGGCCCGCTCAAGCAAAATCGATGAACAATGAGAGGACAGTAACAATGATCATTAATAATAATATGCCAAACACAGTAACAACAAATCTTAAAATGGAGACATTACTGGGCCTGCTCGAGCAAATTGATGAACAATGAGAGGACAGCCACACAGTGTTTCCACAAATATAGGTAGAATTCTTCTACATAATTCAGAAAAAATATTAAAAACAACATAATACACCTTACTCAATAATCAATTATGCGGTTCAGTGTCACATACAATAAATAAATAAACCATAAATATAATTACATACAAAAATATGGGTTATAGACAAGTATCATGAATAAGAATTTGAGGAAACTAAGATAGTCACAAAAGGACAAAGTTGTAACATTTCATTTAATAAGAGAGGACAAGATATACATATGGTTCAGAAGTTATTGGTCATTTGTGGTGAACAATAATCTCAGAAGAGGACGAGTTCTCTAGTTCGTGTTAGTGCTCTTTTTCTTTTTCTATGTGACATATTTATCTATGTGATATCTATTTTCTTGTCTATGTGATGTGTTTACATGTAGCAAATTCAAAAAACTTGAGTGTTGTGATTTGTGTAGTTTTCTCTTGATATGTTTTATTGGAGTAAAATATTAACTTATGATACTCCTAGTACATATAGCAACAGCATAAATCCCATGATTACACACATAAATTCAAGTTATATATTTTTTTGAAATCCAGGAGGCAAGAAGATCACTCAAAAGTTTGAGTGCACATCAACTTACATTCAGGCACCAACCATCAAGCCCAAACCATGGGCTGAGGATCCTGGAACTTTTTTTTTTTTTTCCCCCTTTATTTTATTTTATTTTTTTTAAAGTTGTAGATTTACAATTTTTTGTGCTTTGGTTTCAATTATACAATGATCAGATACCCATCCCTCCACCAGTGCCCATTTTCCACCACCATGGATAATATCCCTCCCACCCCCATCCCCCCATCCCCCCGTCTCTGTGGCAGGGCAATCCCCTGTGTTCTCTCTCTCCTTTTGGGTGTTGTGGTCTGCAAAAGAGGCATTGAGTGGCAAACATGTTCAGTCCATAGTCTACTTTCGACATGCATCTCCCCTCCTGGGAGGATCCTCCAAACATCCTTTATTTGGTGCTCCCTTCTCTATCTGAACTGCCTTTCCTCTAGGATACCCGGCTGGCCTCTAAGTTATGGAGTAATCCTCCTGGTGCTGATCTCAGCTATTCTTGGGTATTAATCTCATACTTTGTTACTTTATATCCCCCAGATGAATGCAATGTTTCTATGTCTATCCCTCTCTTTCTGACTCATTTCGCTTAGCATGATACTTTCCATATTGTACCACTTGTATGTAAATTTCATGACTTCATCTTTTCTAACAGCTACATAGTACTCCATTGTGTAGATGTACCAAAGTTTCTTTAACCAGTCATCTGTTCTTGGGCATTCAGGTTTCTTCCAGTTTCTGGCTATTGTAAAGAGGGCTGCAATGAACAAACAAGTGCAGATGTTACTTCGACTATACATTTTTGCCTCTCTGGGATATATTCCCAGGAGTGGTATTGCTGGGTCAAATGGGAGCTCAATTTCTAATTTTTTGAGAATCGTCCATACTGTTTTCCAGAAGGGCTGAACCAGTGGACATTCCCACCAACAGTGAAGGAGTGTCCCTTTCTCGCCACATCCACGCCAGCATCGGTTGCTTTTGTTCTTTTGAATGTGGGCCAGTCTCTGAGGTGTGAGATGGTATCTCATTGTGGTTTTGATCTGCATCTCCCTGATGATTAATGATGAAGAGCATTTTCTCATGTGCTTTTTTGCCATTCGGATTTCTTCTTTGAGAAAGTTTCTGTTCATTTCATTGCCCCATTTTTGGATGGGGTTGGATGTTTTCTTCTTGTGGAGTTTAACCAGTATTTTGTATATCCTGGATATCAACCCCTTGTCAGATGTGTATTCGGTGAATATCCTTTCCCATTCTGTAGACTGTCTTTGTATTTTGGTCACTGTTTCTTTGGAGGTGCAGAAGCTTCTTAGTTTAAGATAGTCCCATTTATCTATCTCTGTTTTCACTTGCTCGGCCAGTGGCGTGGCATCTTTGAAGATACCATTAGCTTCAATGTCATGGAGGGTTTTGCCAACTTTATCTTCAACGTACCTTATGGTTTCTGGTCTGATGTTGAGGTCTTTAATCCATTTTGATCTTACTTTTGTACATGGTGTTAGGCAGAGTTCTGAGCCTATTTTTTTGCATGTAGCCGTGATCCTGGAACTTTTTAATTTAACTCACAGATACAATTAGATGTGGCGTTTCAGTTAAAATAGATTAGCTTCAAATTGTATCTATCCAAAACAAAAAGAGGCACCGAAAATGGACCATTGGGTATAATTAAAAGCAGTAAGAAAAAGTTCTGAAGAAATGATAAAAAATGAAAGATAATTTGCATTCAAGTAATAAAAATAGAAAGGCAATTTAGACTTAAATAATAAAGATCTTTGCATGTGAAGATAAGGAATTTCACCTGTACTTTGCAGATAATTTCCCTTCCCTTTTGGGAAAGGAAAAAAACAGAATTTACCATTTTTGGTGTGACGATAAATCAAATGCCAGTTTGAATACATTAAAAAAGATTAGAATACAGAGTTCAAAAGATTAAGTGGACAGATACTGTAACAGAAAGAACAAAAAGCTGATGATCAAAATCTGAACCAAGAAATTTACAAGTCAAAATTTTGGAACAGCAGGATTTCGCAAAATACAGTGATGAATAAAATTGATAGAATTTAGTAGATGTTTAGAAATAGAAAATAAATGAATAAAATAAATCACTATCACCCTGTTGTTCATAGATTTGCTCTAGTGGGCACCAGTAACGTCTCCATTCATTCCTGTCACATGCTAGTGTAGCCCAATGGCATATTGAGGGCTCTTTCAAGCTCAGGGGAATAAGGACCATCATTGTTACTGTTTTGGGCATATCGAATATGCCACAGGTAGTTTTCCAGGCTCTGCTTGCCAGGATACTCTAGGTAGTAGCTTGCTGGGCTCTCCGAGAGGGAGGGCTTTTGGGGCAGCATCTAATCACCTTTACAAGTGTTCCTAGTCAGGCATATATGCGGGCAGAATACTCTCAGTAGCCTGCCGGGTTCTCTGAGAATGAGAATTAGAGAATAAGCCACGCGCTTCCGGGAGATTGGTTTCATAGTCTCTAGATCCTGGACATTGATGGGGTTACACGGAAGTTGGTGGGTGTAACTGTTTAACTACTGGAAGATGGGGTGTCTGGGTGGAGGAGGCTCAGTCCCGAAATAAGCAGGCTTGGAGATCTCAGCCCCAGTTCCCCCACACGTATGTTCCTCTGCCAGTTCCTTCATGTGTGAGGCTCCTCTGACCATGTGGAGAGTGGTCTCAGCATGGCTATGGCTGGGTCCCGGAGGTCTTCAGCTATATATGTAAATGTAAAAGTAAATTTTAATGTCTAATCTATGAGTAAAGCAAGTAAAGAATTTAACTAACAAAAGCAATAAATAGAAAAGAAGACATCTTTAGAAATTAATTCATTTAAACAGTGGAATCTGATATAATGGAACTTGGCTGTAAACACAAAAATCAATTGGCAACAAAATGATGGCATTTAGATTGTAGGTAGGGATGAAGAAATACATTTGATAGTTCTAGCAGGAAGATTATCATTAAGCCAGAAAAATGATTTACCAAAATTTCCTATCAAATTAAATTTTTTAGCATATCATCTCATTATGTTTAAACAGTTTTGTTGAAGTCTTTATATGAATATTTTTTAATTCTCTGTGCTGAAAGCAATTTTTTCTATTTATCTGAGTATTTCTATGGCCTCAATATAGGGCCAGACCCAAAGAAAAATTATTTTCTTTTTTGTTCTTTTTTTTTTTTTAGTAATTTGACTTTTTGGTATAAGAAAATCTCAAATTCATGATGAACTTTAAAACATTCCATACTTATAGCACAAAATACAGTAGTGGGCTCAAATCATAGTAATCAAGTCATCTAAATGAAATAATTTACTTATATATATATGCAAATATGCTCCAATAACATTTATTTATTTATTTATTTATTTATTTTGAATACCCATCCCTCCACCAGTGATCATTTCCCACCACCACTAATCCCAGTATGCCACCCACCCCCACCCCCCTATCATACCCTTCCTCTGTGGCAGGGCATTCCCTTTTGTTTTCTCTCTCCTATTGGGTGTTGTGGTTTGTATAAGAGTTAAGCCTGATTTTCAGGAAGAAACGTTGGATGATTTACTTTCCATTGATCACTTTGCATATAGGGGGATGTCACTCCAATAACTTTTTAAAAAACATTAATTAGAATCTGTAGTCAAATAAAATGCTTAGGGATAATGGCTTAGTTAAGACTGTCATTACTCTCCACAAACAACACAACAACACAAGAAACTTGCCTTCTTTGATACAAATAAAATTGCTATATGTAAGGATTCTCCATATAAATAAAACAGTGTGTTTTATATAAATGGATATATGGATATTTGTAAATTTACTATAAGAATTGATCAAATACTTGAGACTAAGATGCCCCATGAAATCTATTACTAATTTAGAGAATCTTAGTGACAAGATTCAGTTTAAATACAAAAGCCTTAGGATGAGCGCAGAAACCAGCAGGATAAAATCCCATGTCACAACTCAGGTGATCAGGCACAAATGACAGAATTCTCCCTTTCATGTGCTTTTCTCTTATATTCAAGTTCTTAAGAAATTGTATTATGTTCACCCACCTTGAGGACCATAATCTGCTTTCTGATTTCACTGTTTTATTTATTTTTTTTTATTTTTATTTATTTATTTATTTTTTTAAAATTTATTTATTGAATCACTGTGGGAAAGGTTACAAAGCTTTCAGGTTTATGTCTCAGTCATGCAAATATCAAACACATTTCCCTTTACCAATACTTATTTTTTACCCTGAAGAACCCCAATAAAACCCCACCCCCCACCCCTCCCCGTCCCTGTGAGGCAGATGAATTCTAGTTAACACTCTATCTGCTTTGATTAGATTCATTGTTTCAATAAGATTCACCACTATTATTTAGAGTTTACCCGGGCGGAGCAATAGCACAGCGGTAGGGCGTTCGCCTTACAAGCGGCCAACATGGCTGACCCGAGTTCGATTCCTCCGCCCCTCTCGGAGAGCCCGGCAAGCTACCGAGAGTATCTCGCCCACACGGTAGGGCCTGGCAAGCTCCCCGTGACGTATTGGATATGCCAGACACAGTAACAACAAAGTCTCCAATGGAGACGTTACTGGGCCCGCTCGAGCAAATCGACGATCAACGGGAGGGCCTTTACCTTTACCTTACCCCCCCCCCAAATCAGACATGCTGAAGAAGCATTGTGAAGTGATTTGCTTTCTACAGCTGGGTTCAAGAATTAAATGTTGGTTTTGGATTTCTGCTATTTTACCTATTGACCCTGGAAGTATTTCTACTGAAAGTCAGATAGTTAAGAAATTGGTTTCTGTGTTCTGGAGTCATGGCCGTGCTGGAGAGCCGCTCGCGGGGGGCAACCGGTGGCCTCGGTAGGGCGTGAAGGGCGGAGCGAAACGCCCCCCTTCCCATGAGGTTTTAGTCACCCCCACACTCCCGGCTCATACCTGCTGTCCACAAGGCTCCCATGTGGCCGCCATCTTTCTTTCCAGAGGGAGGAGGGCGGAAGGGAGCAACACCCTTTCCCCTCTGGGCAGAAATGATTGCCTGGATTAACGCATAGTCCTTTCACTTTTCTGCTCCAAGCTGCTGGGTTCTGCATTAGGTCATTGTGCTTCTGGGGCTGTGGCCGTGCTGAAGAGCCGCTCGTGGGGGCAACTGGTGGCCTCGGTAGGGCGTGAAGGGCAGACCGAAACGCCCCCCTTCCCATGAGGTTTTAGTCGCCCCCACACTCCCGGCTCATACCTGCTGTCCACAAGGCTCCCATGTGGCCGCCATCTTTCTTTCCAGAGAGGAGAGGGCGAATGGGGCAACACCCTTTCCCCTCCGGCAGACTTGATGGCCTGGATCAATGCATAGTCCGTTCACTTTTCTGCTCCAAGCTGCTGGGTTCTGCATTAAGTCCTTGTGCTTCTGGGGCCGTGGCTGTGCTGGAGAGCCGCTCGTGGGGGGCAACTGGTGACCTCGGTAGGGCGTGAAGGACGGACCGGAACGCCCCCCTTCCCATGAGGTTTTAGTCGCCCCCACACCCCCGGCTCATACCTGCTGTCCACAAGGCTCCCATGTGACCGCCATCTTTCTTTCCAGAGGGAGGAGGGCGGAAGGGAGCAACACCCTTTCCCCTCTGGGCAGAAATGATTGCCTGGATTAACACATAGTCCTTTCACTTTTCTGCTCCAAGCTGCTGGGTTCTGCATTAAGCCCTTGTGCTTCTGGGGCTGTGGCCGTGCTGGAGAGCCGCTCGTGGGGGGCAACTGGTGACCTCGGTAGGGCGTGAAGGACGGACCGGAACGCCCCCCTTCCCATGAGGTTTTAGTCGCCCCCACACTCCCGGCTCATACCTGTTGTCCACAAGGCTCCCATGTGGCCGCCACCTTTCTTTCCAGAGAGGAGAGGGCGAATGGGGCAACACCCTTTCCCCTCCGGCAGACCTGATGGCCTGGATCAACGCATAGTCCGTTCACTTTTCTGCTCCAAGCTGCTGGGTTCTGCATTAAGTCCTTGTGCTTCTGGGGCTGTGGCCGTGCTGGAGAGCCGCTCGTGGGGAGCAACTGGTGACCTCGGTAGGGCGTGAAGGACGGACCAGAACGCCCCCCTTCCCATGAGGTTTTAGTCGCCCCCACACCCCCGGCTCATACCTGCTGTCCACAAGGCTCCCATGCGGCCGCCATCCTTCTTTCCAGAGAAGAGAGGGCGAATGGGGCAACACCCTTTCCCCTCTGGGCAGAGATGATGGCCTGGGTTAACTCATCGTCCATTCACTTTTCTGCTCTAAGCTGCTGGGTTCTGCATTAAGTCCTTGTGTTTCTGGGGCTGTGGCTGTGCTCCAAACTTAAGTCTGATTTTCAGGGAGAAAGATTGGGTGGTTTACTTCTCATTGATCACTTTGTATATAGAGAGATGTTTTGAGAAAAAGTCCTCGTTCCCGCATACTCGAGCTGTGTTTGTAGAGGCTTCTGGTCACCGGGGTTCCATCTGGGGGAGGCGGGATGCGGTGCCTACTCCATCTGGAACTTGCCGGTGATCTCGGCTCTTTTTGGAACCTGTTTTTTCTTTTTTTTTTCCCTCCGGGATCCCGCACCCTCCATGTGTTCCTTCTCTTATGATTTCACTGTTTTAGCAGAAGTAGTTTACCCAAATATCTGGGAACTCTGTTACCTAGCTGTGATTATAACATGAGATTTTGGGTTTTATCTTTTTCCTTTTGGTGGAACTGGGACCTAAACCCAGGTTTTATGTCAGAAAGGCAAATTCTATAACACTGAATCACACCCCCAACACTGAAGAATTCTTCATTAGGAATATTGTTTTATTACTAGGAAATCCTCTTTTCTCATTATAAGTTAATTCTTCCTGTGTCATTTGCTTTACCGTTTTAAGAACATCCTTCCAAAGTGCAATATAAATGCTCTTGTCTTTTACTAGAGTACACAGAACACAATTTAACTTTCAATATTGATTTTAAGAATCAACAGCAGCTGACTTTAACTTCAAAATGGTCAATATCTACCCTTTCAAACTTATATATAACTACACAAAACCATTAATCATCTGACTTGCTTCAATAACAATCTTATTTCTCATGCTTTCAGATGCCAGCTCCAGCTATTTGTCCCTGAAACCAGATATGATATCCTGTATGATATCTTCAAAAACCAAGTTTATCTTTAAAATCAGATCACATTTCTAGTAGGTCGATTGAATCTTTTTCTGGGGAGGTGAGGAACAAAAGGGAAGGGAGTCTCAAACACAGTTCTCAGGATGCTCAGGTTAGACCATGTGGCACCAAGTATCTGTCAAGGATCACCAACGTCACTGAGGCAGACACTCCTGAACCTCTGCCTCGGACCCATTGATTCTTCAATTATTCAAAGCCTTCATAAGTTATTTCTCCTTACTCTTCTTATTTCATTTCCAACATCTCTCTTTAAAATATGAGTCATGTTCTCACTTTAGGACCTTTGCATTACCTGCACCTATTTAAAGTCTCTTATCTTTAACAATGCCGTAACACATTTTAAACCTTTGTGATAACACTCATACACACATACTTCCAATTTGCCACAATGTGTTACCCATTGAAATATCAGTTATAAAAGTTTGCTAAATGTATCATAAGCATCCATAATCTTATATTCCAAGTGGTGGCACAGAACAACTTTTCTATGAAGAAACTATGACCTTTTATAGACTACTGAATAAAATAGTCATACTGTTTTCATGATTTTTAGCTTTTTAAATTATTTGATGCTACAGTGAAGAGTCATCTGAAAATAAGTGAAGCATTATTTTCTAAGGCACTGATAAAAACATCCAACAAAAAAGATAAAAAGAAAATGCCTCTTGTGTTTTGTTATTTAATTTTCTAGTTACATCACATTCATTTTTCATTTTGAGAAAATAAAGTTGTTGAACCACTAATGAAAGCATTTGAAAATGCATTTATCAGATTTTTCAATTACTTAAGTGTTATAAATGAGAAAACAACAAGGGAAAAACAATGGTAGTCTATCCCACTGAAAATATGGCAATTGAACTTTAAGATATCCGGAAATGTTTAAGACATAAAAAGCAATGAAACAATTCTTCATGATAAACACTTTCACCTCATTCCCAAATGAGCTAAATATCAAAAATAAATTACTTGTGATCTCTTCATTTTAACTCAAATGAAATCTTAACAAATGCATAATGAATAACAAAATAATAAATTAAACAGTTTAGTGCAGACAGCTTTTTATTATGATAATTTATAGCAATAATGCATGTTTAGAACACTCCAATATCCAGAAAAAAATCTACAAGAGTAAACAATGTTTAAAAATTTCTTTAATTGCTGTGAAATCAAAACATGCTATACATACAACTGATTGAGTAGAGATTTAACAATATGTATTTAATAGCTAGAATCTAGGAAAATCTGAGTGCCCGAGAACAGATGAGTGGTTGAAGAAACTTTGGTACAACTACACAATGAAATACTATGCAGCTGTTAGAAAAGATGAAGTCATGAAATTTGCATATAAGTGGATCAATACTGAGAATATCATGTTAAGCGAAACAAGTCAGAAAGAGAGAGACAAACATACAAGGATTGCACTCTTTTGTGGAATATAAAGTAACAGAATGGGAAACTAACATCCAAGGATAGTTGAGATAAGGACCAGGAGGATTGCTCCATAGCTTGGAAGTCAGCTTCACATGCTGGGGGAAAAGGCAGCTGAGACAGTAAAGGGACCACCAAGTAAACGGTGCTTGGAGGACCTGCTTGGGTAAAGAGATGTGTGCTGAATGTAGACTATATACCGAACATGATGGCCACTTAATATGTGTATTGCAAACCACAAAACCCAAAAGGAGAAAGAGAGAAAAAGGGAATCCACCTGCCACAGAGGTGTCGGGTGGGGGAGGGCTGGTGGGAGGGATACTGGGAACATTGGTTGGTAGTGGAGAATGGGCACTGGTGGAGGGATGGGTACTTGATCATTGTATAACTGAAAAGTAAGCACAAAAGTTTGTGTTTGTAACTGTACCTCATAGTGATACATTAAAAATAAATAAATAAATAAATAAATAAACGATATGTGTTTTAAGTTTTCAGTTATTCTCATTTACTGTAAGCCAGTCTTGTTTCTTTAAAATACGGAAACCCAAGTGGTAGCTAGTGAACTGACCAAAACTTTGTAATGTATCAGATTCTAAATAAAGGTAAAACTTCAAATGATCTAATGGGACATTTTCATATGTGTATGATGCATGGTACTGAATAATGTAATAGTAGATATAGTTTATTAACATAAACTATCTCTAGTAGTTATATGATACAACCATTTGAGCTATTATAATAGAGCCTGACTGATACACTACTCACTCTTGAGAGAGCTTTATGATGAGATGAAATTTACCTCCAGGTCAGTTGACGAGATGAAAAACTCAAAGACTGATCAAATCTGACTTTTCTGTAATATGCCTACTCTAAGTTAGAATTCATCACAGATGCTAAGGTTCCATACTTAGAGATTATGGAGCAAATCATGTCCAGAATATAAAAATAAAGTTGCATTCCTTCCTGCTGTTTTTATACTAAAGTATGAGTAGATGAAATAAGTAGAACTGAGGTCTGGATAGATAAAACAGTAGGTTGGTGTTGGGGTCTCAGCAGCCATCCTGAGACTTTGACCAACGTCCCTGTCCCTGATAGCAAGAGCAGGCCCTGTTTACAGGGGACCAAGGGCTTGCCCCAGCTTTCCACACATGTAGGCATTCTTGTTGAGGAAACAATGGGACAGTTAACATTTGCCTGAGCTGATTAACCCGGCCCTGAGATTGGGGAATACAAATCATTAACTAGCATCTGTACTGAGCTTGACGAGATAAGCGTGATCCATGCATGGAATGCTCCCCGATTTGTGTGTGCATAAAAACCACTGTGTAAGAGTCAATAAACAGAGGACTGCTTGACCACCAGTCTACCCGGCTCGGCTATGTTCTTTCTTGGTTTCTTTTTTCCGAGGAGGGCAGCAGGCGTCAGGAATCCTGCGGTGAGCAGAGGGCCAGGGCAGAGGCTTCTCCCCTTCCCACTCCCTCTCTCACAGGGAGTAAGTCCAGCAACTTCAGAGGATCATACTCCAGTGGGCCAGTGTCTACAGGCCAGGACCCTGACTAGTAGGGACTTGCTTTCCACACTGCCATCCAAATCATGTTTATTCCCAATATACTATATGGTTCTCCAAGCTCACCAAGTGTAACCACTTGATGCATTCAGGAACAAGCCATGAGCAAAGATGAATATGGTCTCCACACCACATGAATGAATAATTGATAAATAGAACCTTTTATTCTTCCTATAAAGTATAGATAATGGAATTTTGAATATAGAAATAAAAACAAAATGTTCAATTTTAATTTATCTTCCTATTACTCACTGAGATGTTTAAATAAGGGTAATTCTATAGGATTTTCATTAAAAGAATTCTGAAATAGGGAATTGAACAGAAATTTCTTTCTCTCTTGTGTATAGCTATCACTGTATCACTGTATCACTGCATCACTGTTGTCCCATTGTTCCTTGATTTACTCGAGCAGGTGCCAGAAACGTCTCTATTCCTCCCAGCCTTGAGATTTTGGCAGCCTCTCCTTACTCATCTTTCCCAATGATTGGAGGCTCTTTCAGGGACAGGGGAATGAGACCTGTTATCATTACTGTTTTCAGCATATCAAATTCAAAACAGGTAGCTTGCCAGGCTCTGCAGGTGAGGGCAGGATACTCTCACTAGCTTGCTGGGCTCTGCAAGAAATATATATATATACATATATATATGTATATATATAATGTTTTCTCTATGATTTGTTGCCTAATGTCTGAATATAGTTATAATTTTTTTAAATTTTTCAAAATTCAGAAAAACATGTTTCTGAAAATGCCAGTTTAATTTGTCACTATCTTAAAAGTCTATGCTTAGTACTGAATAGGTAGGTATATACTGCATATAGTTGTAAATATATGTTACATATAGTTATAAATATGTTTTTAAATATTAAAATATTTAAATATTTTTAAATATTTAAATGTTTAAATATATTTTTAAATCAGAATTCAAATGCTCATTAATATTAGCTTCACTTCCTTTTCCTTTTAATAGCTGACATTTGTTTTCTGTAAGTCAGGGTAATTAACATATTTAACAACTGAGCATATATTAATATCATCATTCTTTATAATATCCCCAGTGAAATTAATATTATTGAAAACTCATTTATGATGAAGTTCACAAGACATACAAAGAATTAGTTGCATGGCCAATTGAAAAACATAAGATATATTTTAATTCATAAAATATGAAAATTACCATAATTTGTTATGTTTTATAAATAAGCTTTTGGAAAAGTTAACAGTAAAGTTACTAATTAATAGTTTTATATATTTATCAGCACAGTGGATTTTCAATTCAATGGTTATGTTTTATTTTTATTGTAAGTGGGGCAACATGGTTACAATAGTGTCAGTGTTTATTATTTTGATTTACAAAGTTATGACACCTCCACCATCACCAAGAGCCAAATAAAAATTATACTTCTTGTAAGCATTCAGAATGTGGAAGAAACATCTGTCACCTTTTTCACCAATTGCAAAAAGGAATCAAATGAGCAAAGCATGTATAAACTGCATCAGTGACAAATCTCTTCATGTTCCTCATTTTTAACTAATTTGTGCTGTGAACCAAATTTTCTTCAAAATAGATTCTTTGGATTTTGCTTTGGGCACAAGTTCAGATTTTTGGCAATGTTTTTTATTTCATAAGATATGCCATCATGTGATAAACTTCAAATTGCTGTTTTTATTGTGTTTCATAGGTTTTAATGGATTGTGTCTCCATTTTTAGTCATCTCATTTCATTTTTTTTTTGGTCTGTTTTTAATTTTGCTTCCACCCGGAAGTGCTTAACGTTTACTTCTTGCTCTGTGCCCTAGAATCACTCTTGGCGAACCGGGTGGGGAAGGAACCATAGGGTGTGTCCTACCCTTCTACTATATTCTTTACAGACTAATGTTTTTTTCATGTTTCCTTCCTTTTTTTTTTAAGTTTTTGAACCATACTTGGAAATGTTCAGTGGTTGCACCTGGTCTTGTGCTCAGGAATTACTCCTGTCAGTGCTATGGGAACTATATAGGATGCCGAGAATTGAATTCTGCTCAGCCATATGCATGATAAGCACCCTACCCACTTTACTATCGCTCTGGATCTTTTTGCTTTTTGTTTCTAATTTTCTGCCATGTGATTTAAAATGATGCCTTAGTATTATTTTATAAATTAATTGAGACTTTTTCTGTATCTCATCATATAGTCTGTCATTAATAATAGCTTATGAATTCTTGAAAAATGCATGTATTCTGGTATTTGGGTGGGGGGAGGGAATGCTTTGCACATATGCATTAAATTCATTGTGTCTAATTTATACCTTAAGAACATTTTTCCTTTGTAATTTTATGTGAAAATAACCTATCCATTGCTGTAATTCCCCTAGTGTTTTTAAGTGGCTGCTGATATCTATGTTAGACTTTAGTATTTGGCATAGTTGGAGTCACACAGTGCATAATCCTGTTAAGATTACTTTCTTTTGATTAGCAATATATGTGTATTTAATCAATTTCCTTTTCTGTTTGCCAGTTCATGTATTTTAGAGCTGAATAATACTCTGCTGTATGGTTGTAAGTAGTTCCTGAATTCACCTTATGTTTGAAATTTTGATTTTGTCCAAGTTTTAGCAATTAAAAAATATAGCTGTTTGAAGTATGTGCAAAATTTTTAATAGTCAGAAGTTTTCTATTCCTTCTATAAAAATCAAGATAAATGACTACTGAATCTTTTGCTAAAACTAAGTTCTGTCTTTCTAGAAACCACTCTATTTCCTTGAAAACTATTTCTTCCACATACATTCATGTCAGCAACAAATGATAACTCCACGTTACTCATTTCTGTGGGCCTACTGTGTTCATTTGATTTGTTAGTCTAGTATTTCAATAATATTATACTATTCTGTATTCTCTGTTTTTACAGTAAATCTTGACTTTAGGTGGTATGCTTTCTCAAATTTTTTATTTGTCATTCAGTATTCTGTTGCTTTGTAAGTCTTTATTCTCTGTACAGGTATTTGCATCAATTTATCACTATTCACTAAACAATTTTCTTTAACATTTTGTGGTAACTTATTGAAGCCATATATTTTTGAAAACTTAGTATTTGAAAATAATGAGTCTTATTTATCATGAGAATAAAATATCTCTCAAATAATGTATCTCTTTGATTTGTTTTATTAAAATTTGGCAGTTTTCTTTGTATTTCTCTTTTAGAAATATGATTCTGATACATATGAATACATATACATATATACGAAAATTATCTGTTAGCTAGATCTCTAATTATTTCAATTTGGAAGTTGATATAATTAATTTGCAGAGTTATTAATTTCAAATTCAAATTTTAATTTGGTCAGTTTTGGTATGTGTTTTTTTTTTTATTATGTCCTCTCCAACCTAGATAAAAAACCGTTTTCCGGTTCCAGATGCATACTTATTACTGTTGACAATTTTAGATTTTCTGCATAGATGACAAAGTAGTTCATAAACAATAAAAATATTCTGTGTTTATACATTTTTTATTTCATTGTCTTACTGGATGTTAGCTAGACTTCCAGTAACCAGTTGAAGAGAAGTGAAATAGCATAGTCTCTCATTGTTCCTGATCTCTACTTGAAAGTTTTACATTTCTCACCTTTGAGTACAACATAAGCTGTAAGGATTTTTAACAGATATTTTTTATAAAGTTTAGCAAATTTTCATCAATCTCTACTTAACCTTGTTATAAAAATCATGAATGGTGTTAGACTTGGTATGTACAAACTGCACAAGCAGTTTATTTATTATATCACTTTTTTGTGTGGTTCCAAAATTGTAACCCAGGATTTCACACAGGTAGGGCAAATGCTCTCACTCTGAACCTCCAAACTGCATGAACTAACATTAGATAGGGAACCACCTTTTATCATTTGAAATTTCATTTATCCCAAATGAATTAATTAAAACTAGAGAGTTTGATAAATTAAAAAACAATTGAAAGGAGTCATGAAAATAAACTAAAAAATAGCTTTTTCTAAAAGAAAAACAATTACAATTAGATTTACTTTTCTGCATTCTTTAAGTTTTGTAGAATGGAAGCACATGGAAATTTTTTGGTTCAACACAAAATTCTGCCAATTTTCCTAAAGATATTTGCATTTAGACAATATTTTTAATTTTTTTCTATCTACATATATATTTCTTAAGCTGATTCTAATTTTTATTACAATAGCAAGTTATAAATATAAACATAGTCACTGATTCTTTGATACTTGTTTAGTACCCATAAAATATTGAAAAGGTGCTAAAGACAGCTACTAGATTGTTTATAATAGTCATTGTTACTATATAAATGCCAAACCAAACTTAAAGTGTGTGAAAGCTCTGGCGGAACTAAAGTCTGATTTGCTTAGATGATTTATGTGACTTAAATTAAAACTAAATACAAAACATAATCATAAAAAAAGAGCTAGCCAGGCTTTTTATGCAGAAATACAATGCCTCATGAAACAATTTTGCTCTGCAAGAGACGTTCATAACATTAATAATGTCAATGTGTTTCAAAAAACTAACATGCATAATTACAAGTAAATTGGGTAGGAAAAATAGTCCTAAATGTTTTAATAGTTCAATAAATGTATAAAGAAATATAGAAATGACAATATCTACCAGAGTTTATAATATTACTTATTGTCTTTGCTCACTTTTTAGATGATTAAATAATATATATAACTTTATCTTGTTGTATTATCACAGTCATCAAAATGTCATATTTATTAAAATATAGCAAATACATTCAATATAATGTATAGCAATTAATTTCTTTTCTTCGATCATATAAAATTATTCAATCACATTTGTCTACTCTTATATTAATATTATATCCTTATAATACATGCTTTATATACACATCACAAATAAAAAATCTTATATTTGCCACTAGCATCCTTAACTATAGACAATTTTACTACAAAAATTATTGTTAACACATAAATTACCTGGAACAATTTCATTTTGTTTCTTGCATGCTTCCTGAAATAATAGAACATGCTTATAATTTGACACAACATGAAGCAAAAACTACAGTTGTGTTATACAGTAACTTTATTTTTTACTCAAAAGAGGGCTTGTTTTTTATTTGCTTTAGGGAAGGTAGGTTTTTTTTTTTAACTAGAGATCTAAGAACTACCAGACTGGATGATCATGCAAATACCAAACTCTCAGACTGGAGCTTGTGATTAAGAAGTGTTGGGTGTGGCCTTATGACCACAACCACTCTTTGGTATATTCCAAAATTGTCTTGGCTCCAAAGTTTGTAAAAGTTACTTTATTTTTAGTGATTTATGACTTAATCACTTAACTTCCCGTTAGTCGTCGATTTGCTCGAGCAGGCACCAGTAACGTCTCCATTTGTCCCTGTCGCGTGCTAGTGTAGCCCAATGGCATCTGTTCGCTCCGGGAATATGAAGGGCCTCAAACCGATCGTTCATGATCTTGATGTAGAAGTCTGACCATCTGGTAGGTGGGCGGCCATGCAGTCTTTTGACATCCCGTGGAATCCATTCGGTAACAGCTCTAGTCCAGCGGTCATCTTTAAATCTCATTACGTGACCAGCCCATCTGATTTTCGACACCTTGGCAAATGAGACAGCGTCCCTGATTCTTGATCGCCGACGGATGTCAGAACTCCGGATTCTTTCTCTCATTTGAGTGAAACGTGATATTCCAAGCATAGCTCTTTCTATTCTTCTTTGGGAGACCTGAATAGCGTTCTCATCTTGTTTGCGTAGGGCCCAGGTCTCTGAGGCATATGTTAATGCAGGAAGAACAGTGGAATCAAAGAGTTGTGCCCGGAGCCGGAGGTTCATCGTCCTCTTAGCTATTTCTTCGACGTTCTTGAAGGCGTTCCAAGTCGCTCTCTTCCTGCTGCGCAACTCCGGTGCCAGGTCATTTGTCATGTTGACCTCTCGACCTAGGTACACATAGCTGTTGCATTCGGAGATGATCGTTCCATTGAGAGCGAATGGGGCATCAGGAACGAGGCTGTTTCTCATAAACATTGTCTTCGTAAGATTCAGCTGTACTCCTACCTTTCCACACTCACGGTCAAAGTCGGCCAGCATTAGTGCCGCTTGGCTGATGTTTAGTGTTATTAAAACAATGTCATCAGCAAAGCGGAGGTGGTGTAGTTGCCGACCACCTATCTTCACTCCCATTCCTTCCCATTCCAGTTATCGCATGATGTTCTCGAGGGTGGCACTGAAGAGTTTCGGTGAAATGGTATCACCCTGCCGCACCCCTCTCTTAACATCAATGATCACTTCTTTGTAGAATGGTGAGATCCTGGTATTGAATCCGCAATACAGCTCATGGAGGATCCTGATGTTTTGGGCTTGAATGCTCTGATTGGCTAGGGCTTCAATGACCGCTTCCATCTCATCAGAATCAAAGGCCTTCTTTAAATCAATGAACGTTAAAGAGACCGGCATCTTGAACTCCCGAGAAACCTCAATGAGCTTGGTTATCGTGTGGATATGGTCGATGGTGCTGAATCCTTTGCGGAACCCGGCTTGCTCGCATGGTTGTCCTTCATCTAGTGTTCTGCCAATCCTATTTAGGATGACTCGAGTGAACAACTTGTAGATGACAGACAATAGGCAGATCGGGCGATAGTTGCCAATGTCATGGATGTCTTCCTTCTTGAACAGTAGTACAGTCCTGCTGGCTTTCCATTGGGACTGAACCTTGCTTTGTGGCCGCGCGACACATCATAAGACACTAAATACCCATCTTCCGGAATTGTCGTACCTTATTTGATAGGGTTCAAATATGGTAACACCTACAAGGGTGATTAGAGGTCGCCCCAAGAGCCTCTATCCCTCTCGGAAAGACTGGCAAGCTACCGAGAGTATTCCACCCGCACAGAAGAGCCTGGCAAGCTATCCATTGTGTATTCGATATGCCAAAACCAGTAACTACAACTGGTCTCATTCACCTGACCCTGAAGGCTTCACCGACATGGCAGCACTGAGAAGGATGAGAAAGGAGAGGCCGACAAAATCTCAAGGCCGACCTAGGCTGCCACAACGAAGGAAGACAAAAATGATTGTCTGTACTTTCAATGTACGTCCGCTAGCATCAGATGCATCCATCGAGGACCTGATGGTACAAGCGCGAATGATCAAGTACAACATCATTGTTCTGACCGAGACAAGAAGGTACGAATCTCACCATGCCGTTTTCGACACTGGAGAAGAATTGTTCCTCGGAACATGCGATAAAAAAGGTGTTGGAGGCGTCGGTGTCCTTGTCAACACAAATTTGGCCAAGAGCATTGATTCATTCAAATACCTAACAACCCGAATCAGACGTTTACATTTGAATAGATGTGGCTCACTGCCTGCAGTCTCTATCTTCGTTGCCTAAGCACCAACATCTCATTATGATGAAAGAGAAATCGAGAAGTTCTACATGGAGCTAGAGAAGTTCTATAAAGAAGACCACACCTTCTACAAGATCATTGTGGGTGATTTTAATGCCAAGATAGGACCAAGAAGATCAGCTGAAGAACTTCACATCGGGACCCATGGCCTAGAAGAGAACGAACAGGGTGAGAGACTGTCTGAGTTCATCATGTCGACCAAGACCATTCATGGTAACTCACAGTTCCAGAAGGCAGAATCTAAATGATGGACATGGGAGTCTCCCGGTGGACGATTCCACAACGAAATAGACCACATCATATTCAATCGGTGGTTTTGCCTGACTGATGTCACGTCCCAAAATTTTGAACGGGATCGGACCACCGTCTCCTTCGTGCAAAATTCTACTTCACAGAGCGGGGAGAAAGGACTGCAAAGTTCAAAAAGAGTATTCCCAGAATGACCACCAACTGGGAACTCTTTGGTACTATTGCGGCAACATGGGAAGATGCCATTGTTGACAACATTGACGAGGAATACGATCGACTGGTTCAGCACCTCCATGAATGTGCGAGGAACGCCAAGAGAGAGATAGCCACAAAAAATCGCCTATCTTTGAAAACTCTTGAGATAATTCGCCAGCATTATTTGACGCATGCCTCAGGCAACCGCAAGCTAACGTCCGAGCTCGCAAAGCAGTGCAGAGATGCGATCAAGGAAGACCTCAAAGAGAGAAGAGCAGAAGTACTGGTAGATGCGGCAGAAGCCGGGAAAAGTATTCGTAATGCCCGCCTGTCCTTAGCCAACTACAAGACCAAGATGACTGCCCTCCGACGTCCTGATGGATCCGTCACATCCTCCAGAACGGCAATGGAGAAGATTATCCATGACTTCTACTCAAATCTCTTTGATAGCCATGTCCACTTGCCGACATACCAAATTCCACAGGATGGGTATGTCATTCCCAAGGTTCTCCCTACTGAAATCCGACACGCCATTTCGTCAATAAAGAAACAAACAGCACCCGGCCCAGATAAGGTCAGACCTGAACACCTGAAGAACCTGCCGTCAGTACTCATCAATACACTGGCTCGGCTCTTCACTCACTACCTGTCTGATTTATGACTATATATATATATATATATATGTCGCTGTTGTCCCAAAATTTCGAATGGGATCGGACCACCCTCTCCTTCGTGCAAGATTCTACTTCACAGAGCGGGGAGAAAGGACTGCAAAGTTCAAAAAGAGAATTCCCAGAATGACCACCAACTGGAAACTCTTTGGTACTATTGCGGCAACATGGGAAGATGCCATTGTTGACAACATTGACGAGGAATACGATCGACTGGTTTAGCACCTCCATGAATGTGCGAGGAACACCCAGAGAGAGATAGCCACAAAAAATCGCCTATCTTCGAAAACTCTTGAGCTATATATATATATATATAATCCCGTCTGCATGGCAGAGCCTAGCAAGCTACCTGTGGTGTACTCAATATGCCAAAAACAGTAAAATTGTTGGTCCTCATTCCCCTGACCCTGAAAGAGCCCCCAATATGTCATCGTGCTACATTACCATGTGACAGGGATGAATGGAGACATTACTGGTGCCCGCTTGAGCAAATCAATGAACAACGGGGTGATAGTGATAGTGATATATGGATTATTACCAAAAAAGTAGAAATTTAAGACTAAACCATTATTCCAAATTTTAATTAAAGTGTGTATGTTCTTAGCATAAACCTGGTAATCATAATTTAGTCCATTTGTTCATTATAGTCATTCATAAAAATCAACAAATATTAACTGGGTAAAATTTTATTTGATAACTGGACTTGATGCTGGACTGTGTTTGTGAAGTAGCCATCACTTTTTCTATGTACATTTCCTCCCAAATAATGTTCCTGCTGATATATACCTTTGGGTCAATTCCAAATGACAGTCATACGGATATTTTCTCTTCAGAGTAAAAAATGTTTCCATCACTGTTCTATACATATATAAACAAAAATTCAACACTTAGACATTAATTAAGCTTAGATTACAGCGAAATGTTAAAGCAAAAACAATTCTGAAAAAAATTACTAGCCTTTAAAGACAAGGATAAATTTCATTTCATCATGATACACTTCAACAGGATACATTTTGCTCCTCATACAAGTATGTGTTGAAAAAGTCAGAGGGAAAAGAAATTTCACATGCCTATGATGTTAATAAAATAATTAAGTGATCCTGTTGTATTTTTATGATTTCAAAAAATGTAATTTAATAAATAATCTAGTTCTTACTCTTGGAGAACCTGACAGGCTATTGAGAGTATCCTACTTGCCCGGAAGAGTCTGGCAAACTCCTCGTGGCATATTCAATATGCCCAAACCCAGTAACAATGAGGGGTCTCATTCCTATGACTCTGAAAGAGCCTTGAATGTAGCACTTTCTAAAATCTCAGGGCTAGGACGAAGGTGACGTTACTGGTGCCTGCTCAAGAAAGTTGGTGAACAACAGGATGACAATGATACAGTGATAAAGTGAATAAATAATGTAAGTTTGAGGAATTATTTGGATGTGTTTATTTCTATTTCTTTAGCGTTCTATTTATCCATCATCTAAATGTAAATATCTATTTACTGACGCAAGCTAATTAGGAATCAGAAATAATGTGACTTTAAAAATCTTATATAAATTTACAATATCAAATATTCGCATATATTTGTTTTTTAAATAGTTCAGTGTTTAACTTATAAGATAAAATCTGCTATGCTATTCAATGACATGTCTAATAAAAACATGAAAATATTTTGTCTTTAATATTCTTCAAAGAAACAATAGTTTGTGTGTTTAATTATAAATTCATTCATTGAACCCATGAAAATAGCATTTTAAGACAAAAATTGTCAGGAATTGCAAGTATAAAAGCAGCTATACTACACAATGTATAGCAAAATAAACACAGAGGGAGGAAGGTTGGACCTCATAACCTACATGTGTGTGTATATATGTGTGTATGTGGAAAGAGGGGAAAAGAGATAAACATGACATTATAATTTATTATATAGATCTCATAACGGGTCTCATTCCCCTGACCCTGAAAGAGCCTCCAATATGGCACTGTTGGGAAGGATAAGTTAGGAGACGCCACTAAGTGCAATAGAAAAGAGATCACTAAGAAAATGATGACTGGAGGAATCAGTATGGATGGGAGATGTGTGCTGAAAGTAGAGAATGGACCAAAAATGATGACCTTTCAGTGTCTGTATTGCAAACCATGATGCCCAAAAGTAGAGAGAGAGTATGGGGAATCATGTCTGCCATGGAGGCAGGAGGAGGGTGGGGAACAGGGGTATGCTGGGGAGTTTGGTGATGGGAAATGTGCACTGGTGGAAGGATGGGTGTTTGATCATTTTGTGATTGTAACCCATACATGAAAGCTTGTAACTATCTCACAGTGATTCAATAAAATTTAAAAAAAAAAGAGGAGAGGCTGCTAAAATCTCAGGGCTGGAATGAATAGAGACGTTACCGACGTTACCAGCACCCACTAGAACAAATCCTTCAACAATGGGATGACAGTGATATAGTGATACAGGTCTGATACAGGTCTAAACTTTGAACATTGAACTTACTGAAAAAAATAATTAAATTTAAAATTTAATTTCTTTTTATCAAATCAGTAGTATAAATATTCAGAATGTGAAACTTTCACCGTGCTAACATATTTGATATGTAAGGGTTCTTGAGACAATATCCATTTAAAATTTATTATCAAAATTTTATATCTAAACAGTGAAGCAAATATCAGTGGGGCTCACTGGCTAGTATTCACCTGAGTCTGGTTCAATCTAAAGCGCCACACAGTGTTCTGAGCATTGGATGGTGTTCCCTAAAAGGACCTCAATCAAAGTGTCAGGTGCAGCTCAGGTCACCTGCAGCCCACCAGTGTCCAAAAAGTCTAGGATCCTTAAGTCTTCATATTAAACCTCCAGCGATGTGGGTGAGGATCTCTGGTAGTGCTCCAGGGACCCCAGAATTGTGCTTTAAAGGTACCCAGTTTTAAAAGATTTAAAAAGCTAGCATTATATACCAAAAACTCAGCTATCAATCACTGTAAATGACAGTTCTTTAATTTTAAAAGAAAAATGCTAGCATACAGATATAACTAAGGGTGTATATGTATGTTATTTGATAGCAACTATTATTTATGATCACCACCATGCTGAGACCACTCTCCGCACACATGAAGGTACTGGCAGAGAGACAAAGCCACGCGCGTTCCAGGGCCGAGATCTCCAAGCCTACTCGGATTGGTGTCAAGTATCCTCCACCCAGATCCTCCAAATTCCAGTAGGCGAGGGTCACACCCAACACCTGGCCCCCTGGCGCTGTGTAATCCCATCAACGGCCAAGACTATAAAATCCAGCTCCGGGAACCGCGCGGCCACATTCGCGGCAGCGCGACATCTTACCAGGACATCTTTTTATGACATCTTATTATCTCATTACTACTTTGGACAAACTTGCAGGCTATCAAATGTAGCCTGCCCTCAGGGCAGAGCCTGGCAAACTCCCCGTGGTGTACCAAATATGCCAAATACTAGTAACAATGATGGGTCTCATTCTCCTAAAGAGCCTTGAATATAATCTCAGGGCTAGGATGAAAGAGACGTTACTGGGGCCTGCTCGAGGCAATCGACGAATAACAGGATGATGAATGAATGAATGAATTATTTATGATAACTAAAATATTCCATTCATTTTGCAATTAAACTTTAGTTAGTGAAAACTAGTCTTAAAGGATTCCCCATAAGTCTGCTTAGAAAATTGGAATACAAATGATATTTTGGTTGTTAATAGTTCATTTCTAATTATGCAATCACTGATTACTCTGTGATCAATACTCTCATAGTATTGAGGATGCTGTGCTCAATGAAATTATAGGGTCTATGCCCTCATAAAACTTTAAAATTTAGTAAAGGATATTTATATAGTAATAATAATATTTTAAAAGATGGGGGAGTAGAATAACTGAACAAGATTCAACAAAAGAGTGCAGAGAGTGAATTAAGAAGTAATAAGAGATAAAACAGAAGAACAAACACTAGAGTTTATATATATATAAATAAAAAAAGAAAATAGAAAAATATATAGCATAGTAGATCCCTAGGGAAAATCTACATTTGATAATCCTGCATATACTAAGGGTAAGATAGGTATCTTCCAGAACAAGAAAACTCAGATGTCTGGATATAAAAATGTAAAATAACATTATTTCTTCTTTTGTATCATCTCATAACTGCCTGAAACGAGACTCTCAAGCAATGAGTTGAAGAATATTGCTCTGAAATAATTGAATTTCATTTGCAAATTCTGATTTTCATTATTCTCACCCTGACTAACATCAACATTCAAAACACATGGATCGCACAAAATGCCAAATCAACCTTATTCTCTCTCTCTCTCTCTCTCTCTCTCTCTCGTGCACGCTCTCTCTCTCTCTCTCTCTCTCTCTCTCCCTTTCTCTCTCCCTCTTTCTGCCACCACTTCTCTCTCTGTTCTTTTAAAATGAAAGGAAACTTTTAGAATCAGTAGAGCAATTACAGATTTGTATTTTTAAAAATCACACTAGTAGAGGTTTTCCAAACATAGCACTGTTCACAATTCAAACGCGGTGTCATCATAAAAGTCAATATGTTTCCCTTCAAGTCATGATGATAAAAAGTATTTCCATATATTACCAATATCCCAAAATTATTAAGGCATCTTTTGCTGAGGACCACTGCTCTGCATGAAACACAGGAAGATACATTTTATAATTATACATACTTCACTAAAATTTGAATCACAATATAATATAACAAAAATTCAGAAAGAGGGGCTGGAGTGATAGCACAGCGGGTAGGGCATTTACCTTGCATGCGGCCGTCCTGGGTTTGATTCCCAGCATCCCATATGGTCCCCTGAGCACCGCCAGGAGTAATCCCTGAGTTCAGAGCCAGGAGTAAGCCCTGTGCATCGCCGGGTGTGACCCAAAAAGCAAAAAAAAAAAAAAAAAAAAAATCAGAAAAAATATAAAACCCTTAACAATTTTTTTACACCATTATTTGGGCACAGTGATATATAATACTTTTAATAGCATTGATCTGGCATACACTCTTCAAATACCACACCCACCACAAATACCAACATTCTTCCACAACATCCAGAGTGTTTCTCCTATTCCTCCACATGGCAAACTCTGTATACTCTCAATGGCTGCTTCCATTGGGCACATTTAATTCCACGGCTATGTTTCATTTTATTTTCCATATTTAATATATATATATTTGTCCTTATCTTGACTTTACACAGCATATTACCCTCTGCCATGCATGTAGCATTAAACTGTAGGATTTTGTGTTTTCTTATAGGAATTTTGTGCTTTCAAATGGTCGGAATTTGTGTTTACTCATAGTAATACCAATTGTGATACACACCAGTTACTCTACTCATCTTTCTTGAACACTTGGTTTGTTTACAAAACCTTATCTATTGCAAATAGTGCCAAGATGAACATAGGGGTGCAGATATATTTTTGAGATATTATTTGGGCCTTTGAGGCACAACCGAAGAGTAGTATATGTGTATTTCAATTCTTATTTTTTTTACAAGCTCTTCATCATGTTTTATAAAGTCTGAATCAATTTGGCATTCTCAGAAACAGTGTGTGAGGACTCTTTTTTTCTTCCCTATCTCCCAACAGCATTGATTACATCTACTAGCACTGTAGCACTCTCCTCCCATTGTTTATTGATTTGCTCAAATGAACACCAGATGGAGTAACTTCACCAATGGAGTAACGTCTCCATTGTGAGACTTGTTACTGTTTTTGGCATATTGAATATGCCACGGGGAGGTTGCAGTGCAGGCAGGATACCCTTGGGAGCTTGACAGGCTCTCCAAGAGGGGCGGAGGAATTGAACCTGGGTAAGCTACGTGCAAGGCAAACACCCTTCTCCCTGTGCTATCGCTCCAGCTTACTAAAGTCATAATTTTAAACTAAATTTTAATTTATCAAGTTAAGAACATGAGATATAGACCAAAGAAATTGGATAAAAGGAAAAAATGAAGAAGTTTTCCAAAGGAGGAAATATTAGCATAAGTATTAGCTTTTCATGAGATAAACAAAAAAATAAAGGATTCCAGAAAGAAATGTCTCTAGAAGACTACTGGCTATGCTGAAAAGATATGGCAAGAGCTCAAAAGATAAATTAAAGTAAGAATAGAATTCAGTAATTAGTCCATCTGGTCATGAAATTTCATTTTTTGGGAAACTTTGATCATACTTTCCATTTCTGTATTTGTTATTGTTTGTTTGAACTATTTATTTCCTGATTTCATCTTTAAAAGGTAGATGATTTTTAAAAAATGATCATTTCTTCTAGATTTTCAATGCTTTTGTCAATAGATGATCATAGTTGTTTTTTAACAGTATTTTGCATTTCTGTGGGATCAGTGAATCTGTTATTTTGCATTTCTCATTTATTTTTTTTTAGTTATGTGATTACCTCTCACTGTTTTTTATTAGTGATACTAGCTACAGACTCACCACTTTAAAACAAAAAAAACCCCTCTATTTTTGTTTGTTTTTGTGCTTGCTTATTCCTTTCCAAAAATCTTTGTGATCGCCTTTTTATTACTGTCTCACTCATTTAGTAGAATTTTTATGATCTCCTTCTTTCCGCTGATTTTTAATATTTAATTCTATCAAACGTTTATAGGTACAACACTTTTAAATTTTTTCCAAAAATTAAAGAGTGAGAAATGTTTCCAAGCACAATTTCCAAAGCTAAAATAACCCTGATCACCACAGATATAATACAAAATAAAAAGCTAAAGCCCAGTGGGGTAGATAGATAACATAGCTGGCAGGGTGCTTGCTTGATACAGCTGACTCAGGCTTTATTCCCCATACTTGACATTTAATGATTCCTGAGTGCAGAGGCAATAATAAACTGTGCGTACCACTAGGCATGCTGACATCCTCCATAACTGCCCAACAGACAGACAGACAGACAGACACACACACACACACACACACACACACACACACACACACAAACACACAGAAGCACATTAAAATAAAAAAAGAACTGATAGCCCAATTTGTCTCATGAACATAGATGCCCTGGTCCTCAACAAAATCTTTGTGAATTTAATGTGGATAGTATAGGATCATACTCCATGACTAAAGAGGATTTATTTGAGGAAAGCAAGGATGGTTCAATATGCACTAAGAAATAAATGCAATAAGTAACATCAAAAAAGATCAAATAATCAAATATTCATATTAGCAGTTTCTACAAAAGCAGTTGACTAATTCAATAATCTTTTAAAATGAAAACTCAACAAATTTAGAAGCGGAACAAAGCACAATATAATAAAGATGCCATACAAAAAAATACGTATTACCATATTCTGTTGTGAACAGCAGAAAGTTTTTTCACCAAGAATATGCACAGGACAGGTATATTCACTCTATAGTTATGCACAATATAATCATAGAACTCCTAGCCAGAGAAATTAGATAGGACAAACATATAAAAAAAATCAAATGAGAACAGAAGTAAAACTCTGATTTTTGTTAACAACATGATAATATACACAAGAGCATAAGAATTGTGCCAAGAAAATTATTAAAAGCTGTTAATGAATATAGTGAGGGGACAAAATTGTATATAAAATCATTGCATTTCAAGAAAATGAGAAATTTAAAATTATAAATGTTTCCATCTATTTATCAAAGATGAGTAAAATACATGAGGGTATCATCACTAAAGAAGATCACTGTCACTGTCACTGTCCTCCCATTGTCACCGATTTTCTCAAGAGGGCCCAGTAACATCTCCATAGTGAGGCTTTGTTGTTACTGTGTTTGGCATATCGAATACATCACGGGTATCTTGCCAGGCTTTGACGTGCAGGTGAGATACTCTCGGTAGCTTGCAGGGCTCTCCGAGAGGGGTGGAGGAATCAAACTCGGGTCGGCCTTGTTGGCTGTGTGCAAGGCAAATGCCCTATCGCTCCAGCCCCACTAAAGAAAGTAAACGGTATATGTACTAAAAAGTATGATATTGTTAACGGGAATAGAACCTAAAAACTTGTCAATGGATGGCAGATGGGCTAGAGTTTGTAATGTTGATGAAGGAAGAAGTTATAATGAGAAACAGATAAAGGTGAGGGAAACAGATACATCAGTGCTTTTTGGTGTTATAATGTTGCATGCAGAAGTTTCTATCAGACAGTGTTATAAAATCACAGATGATGAGGACTAAAATTCACTGTATCACTGTCTTCCTGTTGTTCATCAATTGCCTCGAGCAGGCCCCAGTAACGTCTCCTTCATCCTAGCCCTGAGATTTTAAAAAGTGCCACATTCAAGGCTTTTTCAGGGTCAGGAAAATGAGACCCATAATTGTTACTGTTTTGGGCATATTGAATATGCCACGGGGAGTTTGCCAGACTCTGCCGTGTGGGCAGGATACTTTTGGTAGCCTGCCAGGTTCTCCAGAGTAAAAACTAGATGATAAGATGTCCAGGAGCAGGGGTTTGGCCGTTGATGGGATTACATGGCACCAGGGGTAGTTGGTGGGTGTAAAACCTACATATTGCAAGATGGGGGATCTGGGTAGAGGAGGTCCCAGTCCCAATCCGAGCAGGATTGGAGATCTACGCCCTGGGTCCTGCACACCTGGGTTCCTCTGCTGGTTCTGTCATGCGTGAGGCATGTCTGAACGTGTAAAGAAAGGTCTTAAGCATGGCTGTGACTGGAACCGAAGGTTTTCAGCTGCCGGGGCTCTGCTCGGGGTGGGGAGAAAAATTCAACCCCCCCCCCCCCCCCAAGGGACCCCTGTTCCAGCCACAGCCATGCTTAAGACCACTCTCCACATGGGGCCTAGATCTCCAAGCTTGCTCGGATTGGAACTGGGGCCTCCTCCACCCAGATTCCCCATCTTCCAGTATGTAGGCCTTATACCCACTAACTGCCCCTGACGCTGTGTAATCCCATCAATGGCCAAGACTCAGAGACTATACCAGTGATAATTACTTTTAGAGAAAAAAAATCTCAAAGAAGACCTTTGGGTAAAAATATATAGATTAATAACATGTGTTCCATTACATTTTGGAGGACCAAATCATAGTGGAGTACTCTAGATACCTGTGACATTCACAACTCTGATTAATTAGGAATGTCCTTCTGCATAAATTTGATAATTTTGACTGAAGACAGCTATTTTTTCATGAATTTACATAATTATCTTTTTTGGAGGGGTAGGGATTGACCCATAACCGCTAGTACTTAGAGTTTACTCTTGGTTATGTACTCAGTGATCATTCCAGCCAGACATGGGAGATCATATAGGGATTAAAGCCAGGAGGGCCATGTACAAGACAAGTGACTTACCTGCTGTACTATCTCTATGGCCCTATATAATTGTCATTTTATATAAGCTAGATTTTTTATTATCATGTTACTGAAATAAATGTATGGCCTACATTCTTCTGAACTTAATTGTATATGATGATAACCTTATTGTATTTTTTTATTAGTGAATCACTGTGGGGTATAGTTACAGACTTACAAACTTCCGCGCTTACATTTCAGTCATACAATGATCGAGTACTGATCCCTCTACCAGTGCCCATTCTCTGCCACCAATGATCCTAGTATCCTTCCCACTACCCCCACCCCATCCCCCCACCCCACCTCAGAGGGATAACTTTATTGTATTAAGCTGGAAAAGACTAGCTAAACTTCTTAGTTGTTATCACCATAAATTAAAATAAAACTTAACTTTATCTTATCAGCATTCCTTTAATAGCAAAAATTTGTGCTTAGCGCTCAATTCATTCTACTCAGTATCACTGAATAACTGAACAAATAAGAAAATTAGACATTGTGGAAGATTTTTAGTAGATTTTATACACATATATGCAAAAGAATATGAATTTTCCCAAATAAATAAGTGAAATTATCCTCAATCAAATTAAGAGTTGCATATGCTGTGCTGTCCTGGTGAGGGCAGCAAAACATTCAGCCTGCTTTTAAAAAGAGATGCAGTTCTATGCAAACTCCACTTTATTACAAAATCCAAAGTGTGACTCTTTAGTCTCAAAGAAAGCATTTAACTATAAACAACTGTGTCTTTCATAAAAGCAATAACTATGTAGTCACTATTTCCCAAATCACAGGAGCTATGCTCTTGCTAACAAGATTATACTCATATTTATTCATCCATTAATTTGTTCACCATCCAGCTCCCGGAACATTTTATCAGGACATCTTTTTATGACATCTTATTATCTCATTCCTACTTTGGACAAACTTGCAGGCTATCGAATGTAGCCTGCCCACAGGGCAGAGTCTGGCAAACTCCCCGTGGTGTACCAAATATGCCAAATACCAGTAACAATGATGGGTCTCATTCTCCTAAAGAGCCTTGAATATAATCTCAGGGCTAGGATGAAAGAGATGTTACTGGGGCCTGCTCGAGGCAATCGACGAATAACAGGATGATGAATGAATGAATGAAATGAATTTGTTCACCAATATGTATCAAAGTCACATACTATTAGGGGGTTTTAGAATCACCTAGTGCAATTTCAAAAGTTGTAAATATATTATTGAGGAAGAGGATGTGTAAACTCTTTGTTATTTATGAACAAGTTGATCATATACACCATTTTTAAAAAGTTACTATCTATTGAAATGATTTCATAGAGCATAAATAAATTAGGGTATATTCAATTGGGCAAACATTCTGATAACTAATATGATGGTTTAATCAGAAGTCATTTTAATGTACTAAAAATAAATGGATATTGAGATGGTCTATAAAAATAATAGCTAAACCAATCAGCTATTGCGCAGATACTGCATTTGTTTTAAGAGTTGTTCAGTTAGCAATGCAACGCATACTAGAAAAAGGGAAAATTATAATCAGATTATTTAGGGATATTCAAATTTTATTATTTTTTATTATTAGTTTTTTAAATTTAAAAATAGTTTTAAGATTATATATAAAATACAAGCACAGTACCAAAGAAAGACAGGGTGTTTTTTTTAAATGCTGAGTCACTTAGTAAAAATCAATTAATAATGTTATTATTTGATATATATAATTAAAAAATTGATATTGCTTTTTTATCATGGACTTACTATGAACAAAATTAAAGAACCTTTTCTGAGAAAATGAGATATGGATATGTTATATGCCAAATGAAATTTAAATATGAGCTGACTAATTCTAATATGAGCAAATGTATCATCTGCAGCACAGTTTGGTAGAGCTTATTTTAAATTTGAATTGTTTACATGAATATTTTAGATGTTCTAAGTCATTGATTGTCATCACCCATAGACAAAGTCTGGTAAAGACATCGAATAATGGGGTGGTGGTTTGGTGAGCACGAAATTAGAAATTAAAGACTTTAGTGGAAACAATGTTCGAGGTTCAATCTTCACTAAAATGTTGGATAACCACTACCTATACACTCCTTTGTGATTCTCCTTTTATTTTGCTCCCTTTATTTTTTCCCTCCCATTTTGTTTCTTGCTGTAATTACTGTAATGTTATTGTTTGCTTCAATTATGTAATTAAAGTAAAATTAGAATGCATAGAAGCAATATACCATGCACTTATTTGAAAAGATAGCTGCCAGGAAATCATTAGAAACTTAATACAAAAGTTGGAGAGATAGCAGTTAAGTGTTTTCCTTGAACAGGGCCTCTTAATTCAAGCCCAGAACCACAAAAGGTTACTTTGCACTGTCAAGAGTAATCCCTGATCACCTAGTGAGGAATAAGCCTTTGGCAAAGGAAGGTATAGCCCCAAATCCTACAAAATAAAGAAAGAAGCTTTGCAAATGCCATTCACTTAATGTGCCAAATACCTTATTATATGAAGCACAGGAATATATGTACACATATACCATCATGCATATATATAGATGTTTCAATTTTATAGAGAGATTTATATATAAATATTTATATCCATTTTGCATGCAGTTCTACAAACATCATGATTGATTTTATATTCTAAGTATCTTTTGAGTAATTAATAAAGTCTTAGTTGTATTGGGCTGGAGCAATAGCACAGCGGGTAGGGCATTTGCCTTGCACGCGGCCAACACGGCCGACCCGAGTTCAATTCCTCCGCCCCTCTTGGACAGCTTGGCAAGCTACAGAGACTATCTCACCTGCACAGCTAAGCCTGGCAAGCTACCTGTGATGTATTCGATATGCCAAACACAAAAACAAGAAGTCTCACAATGGAGACGTTACTGGGCCCACTTGAGCAAATTAATGAACAACGGGAGGACAGTGCTACAGTGCTACAGTTTTCTTAAAAGTAATAACATAATTCACGTATATGACTTGATGAGTATGGAGATATATACATATGTATATATATATATGTGTGTGTGTGTGTGTGTGTACGCATGTCTATATTCCTGTTATGATGGGAAACAGCAAATGGAAAACACACACACAAGTATTTATCACCTCAAAATTTGGGGTTCAGGACTAGGAGATAAAAAAAATAATAGGATAGGCTAAATGACAATATAGTGGGAGGGACGTTTGCCTTGCAAATAGCCATTCTGGTTATAATCCCAGGAGTCCCATATCATCCCCTGAGCACTGCCAGGAGTAATTTCAGAGTGCACAGTCAGGAGTTAATTGAACATTGCCTGGTGAGAACCAAAATGAAAAAAAATATTACTCAGTGGAAAAGTGAACATTTTGTTTTCCTTAGACATTATACTTATGGCACATTCTCAACAATATCAATGTTATAGGATAAAATATAGCATCTTTATTATCTGATAACGTTGGCATGACACTGTCCTCCCATTGTTCATCAATTTGCTTGAGCGGACCCAATAACATTGTGAGACATGTTACTGTGTTGGGCATATCAAACTCGGTCAGCCATGTCAACTGTGTGCAAGGCAAACACCCTACCTGCTCCAGGGGCTGGAGCGGTAGCACAGCGGGTAGGGCATTTGCCTTCTGCATGGCTGGCCCTATCCAGTCGGGTTCTATTCCTCCGCCCCTCTCAGAGAGCCCGCCAAGCTACCAAGAGTATCTTGCCTGCAAGGCAAAGCCTGACAAGCTATCCATGACATACTTGATATGCAAAACACAGTAACAACAAGTTTCACAATGGAAACGTTACTGGGCCTGCTGGAGAAAATCGATGAACAACGGGAGGACAGTGCTAATGTTGGCATATAAATCTGAGTTTTATTCAGCAATTTCATAAAGTTAATTATTTAAAATTTTGTAATGGATGACAGGGGATATACCTCTGAAGCAGAACGTTGTGTTGCGTATGTGAGAACTTAAATTCAATTCCTGACACACTCTTTCTCAAAAAAAAAAATGAACAAAGAAATTATGTCGTGGGTAGTTAAATGTGTTTCATAATGGCCTTTGGGCCCGATGTCTCTTTAATTATCTGCTATAGTTGTGGAATGGGTAAGGCAAATATTATCACAAAATAATGATCAAAAATAATTGGTTGCTTTTAATATTTGAGTGAAAATATAATGGTTAAATTTACATTTGAACATTAATTGTCTTTTTTTTGGTATTTAACTGTTATGCTACACATGTTGACTGTTTGGGGGTTACTTTATATAGCATTTTATCATCTTTCACTTTAAAAATTTTCAGGTTGTTTAATAAATTATGCTCAATCCTCCGCCCCTCTCGGAGAGCCCGGCAAGCTACCGAGAGTATTCGATATGCCAGACACAGTAACAACAAAGTCTCCAATGGAGACATTACTGGGCCCGCTCGAGCAAATCGACGATCAACAGGAGGGCCTTTACCTTTACCTTACCTTAATGTTGAAAACCTCTCTCATTTTAATTTATGCATTTTGATTTACCGACTTGGAAGTTCTTGGAAATATCTGAGAATTACAGAAATAAGGGCAACTAGTACTTGGCTGATATTATAAAACCATTATTTTCTTCTCCCATTTTCTTTTTCTTCTTGACCTTCATCTTTTTGTTTCAATATAAGCAAATATAAAAAAACAACAAAATTATGGTAAAAAATAAGTATTGGTAAAGGGAAATGTGTTTGGTATTTGCATGACTGAGACCTAAACCTGAAAGCTTTCCCACAGTGATTCAATAAATAAATAAATTTTAAAAAAAAAAGGAAAAAAAAACAACAACAACAAAATTCTACAACAAAGCATTAATACAGAAACAAGAAAATAAATATTATACTAAAGTGTATTTTTGAAGACATTGGGATATTTGACTTTTTTATGTAGCTCAATAAAATTTCAAATTTCTTATCACTCATTATGTAAAACAATTATGAGGATATTTAAGCACCTTAACATTTTATTAAAAGAGGCCTGACAAATAATATAACTAACTTGAAGTGTTTATAAAGCATATAGAATTCATCTCTAGAATATTAAAAATTTATATATGGATTAGACCATACAAGCAACAAGTGTCTATATAGTTTATTTGATTCAGCATTATTTAAATTTTCTTGATACTAGTTTGTTAAAAGATATTATAGAGTTACCCTTTAAAATTCATTCCTGTATTTTTTTCTGAGGAGTTATTGTGCAGTTCACAATATTAATATTGCTAAATGCATTCTATTAGAAACTTTACATAGAAAAAATGTATCTTAAAATCAATACTGCTGAGGAAATTTTTTTCATAATTCTATTTATTCATTTATTTTTCTTCTTATATTTATTTATTAAATCACTGTGGGAAAAGTTACGAAGCTTTCAGGTTTAATTTTCGGTCATACAATGATCAAACACCTCTCCTTTCACCAGTACTCATTTGTCACCACCAAGAACCCCAATATACCCCCCTCTCACCCCTCCCAATGCCTGTGAGGCAGATGATTTCTACTTAACTCCTCTCTACATTGATTACCATTCATTATTTCGACAAAAGATGCACCATTATTGTTTAGAATTTCCCCGCCCCCAACAATCAGAATTGCTGAAAAGGCATTGTGAAATACTTTGTTTTCTATAGCTGCTTATGAGAATCATATAACGTCACAGGACGTTATACGATAGCGGCCACGCGATTTTGAATTTCTGCAAAGAGCCAGATAATTACGAGATTGGTTTCTGTGCATCTGGTGTTATGGCTTTGTCAGAGAGCCACTCGTGGGGGGCAACCTGGGACCTCGGTAGGGCGTGAAGGACAAGCCAGCAGAGCCCCCCTTCCCATGAGACTGCAGTTGACCCATCACCGCCAGCTCATACCTGGCTTTCCAATAAGATCTGAGGTGGTGGCCACCCTACTTCCGGGGGTGAGGGGAGGTGGAAGGAAGCAATACCCTTTCCCTCCCAGGGAGGCATGGTGCTGTAGTTTAATGCATGGTACATTTACTTTTCTGCTGCAAGCTGCTGGGATCTGGATTAAGTCCTTTTGCCTCTGAAGCCATGGCCGTGCCAGAAAGCCGCTCATGGGGGGCAACTCGTAACCTCGGTAGGGAGTGAAGGACAAGCCAGTACCATCCCCCTTCCCATGAGACTGCAGTTGCTCCATCACCGCCGGCTCATATCTGTTTTTCCTACAAGCTCTGAGGTGGCGACACCTTGTATGTGGTCCAGATGCATTTCTGCCAAAAGCTGCTGGGCTTCAAGATTTTTTTCTGAGTCTCTGGGATTATGCCCGTTAATCAGCTTGATCAGGAGCCAGAGAGGCCATTTTTAGGCGGCGACTCAGGGTCTCGTTGGGATGGGGAGGAAAGGGCCAGTTCCACCCCCATCTGTCTGTCTCGTCACTGCAGGCCCAAACATGACTGTCCAGTGGCCTCGGGAGGATGGTGGTTACCAGGCCACCAGGGGGAACAGGCCAAGGCACGAAACCTATTCCCACTTGGAGTGGCCCAGAGCCAGTAACCTACTGCAGGAACAGGACACATTTCTGCCAAAAGCTTTTGGGTTCCGAGATTCGTTTCTGAGTCTCTGGGATCATGGCCGTTAAGCAGTTCGATCAGCAACTAGAGAGGCCATGCTTCCAATTATATAGCTGAGCTGGAGGTGGTTTGTGGGTGTCTCCCACATACCTAACTTCTGGCCGTTTATTTCTTGGTGAACTTTGCCCAAGTTTTGGGGGTCTGGCCAAAGGCACAGCAATTTTGGGGTATCTGAAAGTCTGACGGTGCCATCAGGCTGCTGATGCACTCTCCTCAGAGGTACAGACTGACCTGCTGGAGGCACCATACTCCCAAGCTGAGGAAATTTTTATCAGAATAAATTATAGTTCATCCACATGTTTTAAAATCACTTCCGGTTATTGTTTCTGAGTTTTCCACCCACGGAAGAATATTAAAAACCCCCCTCTAACAGCATACTTATTTTTAAATGGTAATAGACAATAGAAGTTAAAATATTGGTTAAAAGAATAGCACATAATCTGTGGTGGTGCACTATTATATGCTGTTACTTAACATATATGTTATACATATCATGTAAATACTACTTTTGTTGATTGTGCTGTCCTGCCTGGCAGAATATGGAAAGATAAAATATGAAAAAATCTTAGGTTGATATTTGCATGTGCAAGTTTCCAAAATCAGAATACACTTTCCCTGCTATCTTCTACCTGTATGCTCTTGGAGACTGTCAAAATCAAATTGTTTCAGGCAATATGAGAGTTGAGGACAAATGTATAACCAAATTAAAATTTCTCTAAGGGCTATAGTCAGCAAGTTGAATCCCATGGATTGTTCCAATTTGTAGTCTCTCTAAATACATGCTTAAAGTTATATTTTACTATTATATTGTGTATATTTTCTATAAACTACTAGACAGCTTTTGTGGAACCAGGCATGCTATTAATTAATTGCTTAATTCTGTGCAGCTGCACTGTGCCAGGCCTTCTGCCAGATACTGGAAATACAAAGACAAACATGACACAGTCTCTTTTCAAGGAGTTGAAAATCCAGCCAAAGTAGCTCCTATTTCATAGCACTTTTGAATATAGCAAGCTCTTCCACATTATCATATTTTATATACACACATGGGAAATTTTAAAAGTACTTTAGAAGTATGTTTACTCATGGGCAGTGAACTGCGACAATTATTTTATTCAAAAATAGATCTACTGGGAAGATGAAGCTAATATGTGAAAACTCAAAGCTGAATAGATGTGTTGTCCTGGAAATATGACTAGTTGATTATGACTTTCTTTTAGTTTTGTTCCATTCTGTTATTAAGAAATCCATTTTTACACATTCAAGAGAGAATGTGAGTTTCTTCATATGGGTGAGAGTTATGGGCAACCTATAATGTAGTCAAAGAAGAATTATCTGTCAGGTAGAGATCTGATGGTCCCAGAATGGGTAAGCAGCTAAAGATGTCTTTCATTCTGGAATATGTCATTTTTATTTTCACGAGGTAAAATTTTCCTTTAAGATAAAAATTTAAGAATATGATGTTTACATAAATAAGGTATATTAGTCGAGAAATGCTTCAGCATACTGGCAAAGGATCAAAAAGCAAATAACAATGCTATGGCATCAAAAAGAACAGGAAGCCAAGATTCAAGAAGTGAAGAGTAGGGGACTGGAGCAATAGCACAGCTGGTAGAGTGGTTGCCTTGAACATGGCCGACCTCAGTTCCATTCCCAGAATCCCATATGGTCCCCTGAGCACCGCCAAGAGTAATTCCTGAGTGCAGAGCCAGGCGTAACCCCTGTGCATCGCTGGGTGTGACCCAAAAAGCCAAAAAAAAAAAAGGAAAGAGTGAAATTCCGTATGAAAACAAAATCTCTTGGACTGAAGAGAGATAGTACTTGTCTTGCATGCAGTTCAATCACTCTCTACAATGGGCAACACATATATTTTTTCAAGTACTACTAGGGTTAATCTCTGAGCACAAAGTCAGGAATAATCCCTGATTACTACTGGGGTAGTGGGCCTAATCAACAAATAATAAAAGTAACATCTCTAATTTGTTAATATTTTAATAATTTAAATGTTAAATACATTTAATATGTAAAAATTATAAGCATTTACTAAGTAATATTGACATCCACGTATAACAATGTTTAGGGGCTGGAGCAATAGCACAGTGGGTAGGGCGTTTGCCTTGCATGCGGCCAACCGGGGTTCAATTCCCAGCATCCCACTTGGTCCCCTGAGCACCGCCAAGGGTAATTCCTGAGTGCAGAGCCAGGAGTAACCCCTGTGCATTGCAGGGTGTGACCCATAAAAAGCAAAAAATCAAAAACAAAAACAAAAAACAATGTTTATGTTATTATAGAAAGTAAAACCTTTAGTTATTTACGTATCTCATTATCCCTGGCTTTGTGTTTTATTTGGCAGTAGTTTAAAAATAGAACTTAACAAGACTATAGCACTAGCATTCCTTTGTCATTTCTATTGCTCCCCTTTCCTCACCATGCTATTGTGGGAAAGAATCTAGCTCAAGTATACTGGGAATGTCCATAACAAAAGCCTTGGACTCCAAAAAATTTAGAATAATAATGTGGAAAATAGAAAAACATCTCTTTATTGGTAAGAGGGATGTGTGTCAATACAAGTTGTGTTAAGCCAATTTTTGTTTATTTTGTTTTTGGGCCACACCCGGACTGTACTCAGGGTGATCTCTTTGCTCAGAGATCATTCCTGGCAGGGTTCTAGGGACACTTGGGGTGCCAGGAATTGGACCTGTGTCAGCTGCACAAGAGGCAAATTTTTTATCCATTGTCTGTTTAGCTGGATTCCTCCTTATTTTTATTATTTTGAAGTGAAGAATTTCTTCTTAGATATGATTTGGAGAGTAATTTTAACATATCCTTTGAACATGCTTGCAGAGACTTAAGTATGCTAAAACAAACTATAATTATGAAACAGGACTTGGCAACTGATTGATTTTCCTTAGAAATATGTCAGGGAAATGTAACATTTGCTTTTTATTTTTTTCAGAAGCACCTCAGAAATGAAGTGCTGTGTGCTTTTTATTTCTAATCCTGTGGGATTTCTTTTTTGTCTTATTTATTCATTTATTCATTTATTTATCTATTTATTTATTTTTGTATTTGGTTTTCACCTAATAGTGGTGAGGGCTTACTCCTGACTTGGAGTTCAGTCAGGGACTATGTGCCAAGCCAGAGTTCAAACTACAGATTGGTCATCTGCAAGGCCAGCACATTTCTCACTGTACTAGTGCTATCTCTCTGGCTGACCCCATATCTCTTAAGCATATCTTAACAATTTTGTGTAGAGATGATTATTTCAGTACTTTTAGCAGTATCATGATCTGTAAAAATTATTAAAGTTATGGTAAAATACATAGGAATAGAGTGAAAAGCAAACTACACACATATGGAAATAATTAGAATGACAAAATATTAATATTTTGATGGTTTGTGGATCCCTAATAACTGCAGTACTTATATAAAATATAATTTGCTATGATATGAAAATTTCAGGGGTAGAATTTTAGGAGTTAAAAAACAGTTGGAAACTTCCATATTAGGGAAGTGACAATAATAAAAATAAAGAGCAGAAATATAATGATTAGGGACAGGAGAGATAGGAAAGCAGGGAAAGCACTTACTAACATTGCACTAGGGGACAACATGGGTTTGAACCCAGCTCCTCCTATGTTTTACCAAGTCCAGTAAAAATGATCCCTGAGCAGTCTGATAACAGCCCATTGTGTCCCACCCTCTGCAAAAACAAACAAACAAACAAAAAAAATCCAGAATTTAAAAAACATGACAATATGAAACCAAGTCATTTAAGGTTTTGTAAGCCATTAATTTAGTTTACATAAATGAAGTTTACATAAATTTAATTTATGTAATTAATTAAAGCCATTAATTAATTAAAGCCATTAATTTAGTTTACATAAATGAAGTTTACATAAATGAAGGTTTTGTAAGCCATTAATTTAGTTTACATAAATGAGTGGCTGGAGCGATAGCACAGCGGGTAGGGCGTTCGCCTTACAAGCGGCCAACATGGCCGACCCGAGTTCGATTCCTCCGCCCCTCTCGGAGAGCCCGGCAAGCTACCGAGAGTATTCGATATGCCAGACACAGTAACAACAAAGTCTCCAATGGAGACGTTACTGGGCCTGCTCGAGCAAATCGACGATCAACGGGAGGGCCTTTACCTTTTTAAATGAAGTGATCAAGCGAAAAAGGCAAAATATGGCTGAATTGGACAATTGGAAATAAAATAATAATAAAACAGTAATATTTCACTAAATAATCATATTTTAGAAAGTTTCCTAATAAAGTTTTAAATACAAAAGAGTGAAATAGTTATAATTGTAGAAATTTAAAGATAGGCCATTATCATAATTTACATTAGGTTAAATAAGTACACAAGAATCATAGATTTTTGTTTTTTTTAAAGTTTTCAATTTCAGAGTGAAAAATATTTGAAAATTATATGTAAAAAATTTTAGAATTCAAATCAGCAAAATTTATAAGGTACATTAGAAGAGCACATATCAACACAGTACTGAACAGGAGAAATGTTGAAGTACACTAATATGTTATGTATAGTAATTTATATTATTGATATTAACTTAATTTTAACATAAAATTAATAAAACTTAAAATTTATGGTAGTCATATTTCTCAGTAACAATTATTAAAATCAAATGATGAATAACAAAATAATGTAAAGGTAAAGGTAAAGGTAAAGGCCCTCCCGTTGATCGTCGATTTGCTCGAGCGGGCCCAGTAACGTCTCCATTGGAGACTTTGTTGTTACTGTGTCTGGCATATCGAATACTCTCAGTAGCTTGCCGGGCTCTCCGAGAGGAGCGGAGGAATCGAACTCGGGTTGGCCATGTTGGCCGCTTGTAAGGCGAATGCCCTACCCGCTGTGCTACAAAATAATGTATAATTAATAAACATTGCAAATAAATTATCCAATTAAAATTAATTAAACTAAATCGAATAAATATATAATAAATTACAATGAAATACAAAATACCAGTCATAGGTATTTACAAGATACTCAGAGATATTTGAGAAAGTTATAAAATAAACTTTTGCTGTGTCTTCTTTAATTAAAAACTTATTATGCAAAAACATTTATTTTAAGTGAAGAAGTTACTTGTGGCATTTAAAATGCAAAACTAATATTTTTTGAACAAAATATTTCAACAAAACTATTAAACTAGTGAATGTTATTTATAAAACATTACTCAGAATTTTTCATCATATCTGAAATATTTAATGTGAACGTTTTGCATGATAGTTTTAAATTTAAATTGTTTTAAATTAAATTAAATTAAAAATTAAGGTAAAGGTAAAGGTAAAGGTAAAGGTAAAGGTAAAGGTAAAGGCCCTCCCGTTGATCGTCGATTTGCTCGAGCGGGCCCAGTAACGTCTCCATTGGAGACTTTGTTGTTACTGTGTCTGGCATATCGAATACTCTGGGTAGCTTGCCGGGCTCTCCTAGAGGGGCGGAGGAATTGAACTCAGGTCGGCCATGCTGGCCGCTTGTAAGGCGAACGCCCTACCGCTGTGCTATCAAATTAAATTGTTTTAAATTTAAGTTGTTTTTAAATTTAAATTGTTTTAAAAGGATGACAATTCAAATCACACTATATTGGAAAAAAAGAGGATAAGTATAAATAAGGATTACGATAATGATGATAAAGTAGAGACTACGATAAGGACAGAAAATGAGTTAAAATTGTTCATTGTTTGGGGCTTTGATAGAATAGTGGGTAGAGTTGTAACAGCTGAAAGAAATTTAAAATGAAAAAAAGTATTCCTCTGCAGAAGCAGAAATTATGAGTAAAACTGTAGACAGGAAATCCCTCCAAGAGTTGAGCATCCCAGAGTGGACAGTAAATTACCCCTAAGGACTAAATTGCTCTAATAAGGTTATGAAAAGTAAATTTCTTCCAGAGTCCAGACGGGGACAATAGAGCCTGATAAGATTGTCAATATTGAACTCCACAAGAAGAAAACAATCAACACCATCAAAAAATCAGGTAATGAAATGAACAGAAACTTTCTCAAAGAAGAAATCTGAATGGCTGAAGGGCACAAGAGAAAGTACTCTACATCATTAATCATCAGGGAGGTGCAGATCAAAACGACAATGAGATATTACCTCAAACCACAGAGACTGGCCCACATCCAAAAGAACAAAGCAACGGGTGTTGGCACGGATATGGCGAGAAAAGGACCCTCCTTCACTGCTGGTGGGAATGCCGACTGCCCCAGCTCTTTTGGAAAACAGGATGGACGATTCTCAAAAAAATCAGAAATTGTGGGACTGGAGTGGTAGCACAGTGGGTAAGGCGTTTGCCTTGCATGCAGCGGACCCGGGTTCGATTCCCAGCATCCCATATGGTCCCCTGAGCACCACCAGGAGTAATTCCTGAGTGCAGGGCCAGGAGTAACCCTTGAGCATTGTCGGGTGTGACCCAAAAAGAAAAAAAATTCAGAAATTGAGCTTTCATTTGATCCAGCAAAACCACTCCTGGGAATATATCCCAGAGAGGCAAAAAAGGATAGCCGAAGTGACATCTGCACTTCTATGTTAATTGCTACACTCTTCACAGCAGCTAAAGGCTGGAAAAAACCTGACTGCCCAAGAACAGATGACTGGTTAAAGAAACGTTGGTACATATATACAATGGAGTACTATGCAGCTGTTAGAAAAGATGAAGTCATAAAACTTACATACAAGTGGTACTACGTTGGAAGTATCATGCTAAGTGAAATGAGTCAGAAAGAGAGGGGTAGACATAGAAAGATTGCATTCATCTGGGGGATATAAAGTAACAAAATAGGAGACTAACATCCAAGAATAGTCGAGATAAGTACCAGGAGGTTCATTCCATGGCTTGAAGGCCAGCTGTACTTGCTAGGGGAAAGGGCAGCTCAGACAGAGAAGGAAACACCAAGTAAATGGCATTGGGAAGATCCTCCCAGGATGGGAAATGCATGCTGAAAGTAGACTATAGACCGAACATGATTGCCACTCAATGTGTCTTTTGCAAACCTCAGCAACCAAAAGGAGAGAGAGAGTAAAAGGGAATGCCCTGCCACAGAGGCAGGGTGGGATGGAGGGATGGGAGGGGTGGGAGGGATACTGGGATCATTGGGGGTAGAGAACAGGCACTGGTGGAGGGATGGGTACTCTATCATTGTATAACTGAAACCCAAGCACAAAAACTTTACTTCATGATGTTTCACTAATAAAAAAAAAATCTGCATTAAAAAGAAAATATATAGTAAAACAGCGTATTGTGACTATTTAGAAAAGTTTAAGTATTTGTGGAGAATATATATCATAAGAATCCTATTATTATGCATAATAAATGGAACAACTATATATTGATTATTAAAATATAATCCTTATATATAATACATGAAAGAATAAAAGAGATGGGAAAAGAAAAAAATGATTGTCAATAACAGGATTTACAGTCTATCAATAACAGGACCTGAGAGTCTGTCAATAACAGGATGGGGTGGGGGGGCTGAAAATAATTTTGGGAAAATATATGTAATTATGGGGAACTGTCTATAGCAGCATGTAAGTAGCACCTAATGCATTAACCACTGTGTGTCCGTAGAAACACACTGTATTGAAACACTGCGTGAATGAGACTCTGGGTTCCACTTTTGTGGACTGAGCAAGGTCAATTCCAATTATGTAAATTAAAAATGTGCTTCTCCTTCATATCTCTTTAAATGTCTGTTTTCAGTTCAGACTTCTGTAACAGGGTGTGCTTTGGACACAACCAACTGGAGTCAGTCCTCCAGGTTCCCTGGAGCATAGACAGGAAGATCCTTGAATGCAGAGCCAGAAGGAAGAACACTGTGGTCACCACCAGATGTAGACCCAAAATAATAAATAAATAAATAAATAAATATGTCCATTATTATGAAACAGGTTCTTATTTTCTCAAGAACTCACTTGAATTTTATTTAAAAACAAATAAGGATAGTCAATTTTCCAAAAAATCATATTAATGTTAAGAACCTGCATTTTAGACATCACACAACATACTTACATATATGCATTTATATCTTTAATGTGTCTGCATATATATATATATGCATGTTTATTAGCTTATGTAAATCAGCTACCGATAGACAATGTCACCGTTTTTTGGAAGATATTGAATAGGGAAAAACTTTGGCTAAGGTAAAATATTCTGGCAAAGGGAACCTTACTGTGATACGAACTTTAACAGGCAATAATTTGAAACTGACAATAAAATGTTGTGTTTGTAAGACAAACGAAGCCCATAATCTATTTTCAAAGAAATAAATGTCTATAAAAGAGGCAATTTCCCAAAGAAACAGGAATTTAGCTAGTTACCCTACCTGCAGGGATATAAGTAAAATGTGAAATGATAACATTTTCTGCAAGGGAGCATGCAAGCTGTGTGACTTAACACACTGACATCAGCTTACCTGATAGGATGTTCCTGGAGAGAAAACAATTGAAAACGTGACAGAATAACATCAAAGTTAAAACTAAAATGATCTCCTGGGGATAAAGCTTTATTCCAATGCCACCCTCAAAGTGACTGTGGGTTTTCAAACATGGATACAAAAAATCTAAATTCCTATTCTGTGTTCACTATAAGATCTGAATTCCTGAAATCAGCATTGTCTCAGAAATAAGCCAAATTACCTTCTTTATAAAATAATTATTATTGATAAACTAAAATCAGAATGACAATTCATAGGGTTTGGGGCCTGACCAGAATTTATATCTGATAAATTATTCCTTGTGTGCTATATATACCTTTAATTACCACTTAAAGAGCAGAGCCCTAAAATCAATTTTAGGGATAAACTCTGAAAATGGTTTGGAAGCATTCATTTGCTAATTGTCCTAAGAATCACAATTTCTTAATTCAAAAGTCAGTTTAAGATAAGAGTTCATTCAAAAGATTCTAGAATAAAGGTTGGTAAAGACATGGGTCTTCTATATTTTCATAAAAACAATAGAAAATTTAATTTACAAACTATACATGCATACTTTAATAATAAATATACATTATTTAATAAAATGTCACTTAACATTGCATATTTTCTCAGGCCTTTATAATTCCTTCATTCCCTTGTAATTTATGGTAAGAAATGGTACTTAATACATACGGAATTATTTTGTAAAATTATCCTTTCCTTCATCTGTTTCTAGAAACTATCCTTAACACACTAATTAATTTTATAGCTCTCAACTCCTGAAATCTTAAGTACACATTTCAACAGCAGTAATCACCAGGAGAACCTAAATATGCTATTCCATACAACTTTTAACATACACTTAAATGCTGCTCAAATTAGACCTTCTGTGGGGCTGAAGGTCTGTTAATTTTATAGCTCCAAGCATGCATGATTCATGTCCAAATATGTTGTAGGAGCAGGCATAATTAGAATCTGTGAATTTAACTTTTTGTACCACTTTTAAACCTACTTAGAATATACTGGCTAGTACAATATTTCTGTCATCTTAATCTACATATTTCCTTGGGGGAGAAACGGCCTCATTATTTGGGCTGACCATGTAACTTACAGTATGAATTAGGACAAGTTTGAAGCAGGCAAGCAGGTAACCCAGGTTCCTGGCAATGAATTTCAAGTGGATTTCAAAATGAAAAATCCAGCTACAGATCACCATGGATCCATCAAGGATCTGTCAACCCATCAATGATCTATTAAAGGAAGATCCAGCAGGCTCTACTGGGCAATTTCCTAACAAGTCATGCCAAAGTAGGTCAGCTTAAAAAAAAACCTTTATGACCAGCTTCAGGACCCATTCTCCATCCTGTCTCAGAATCATCTACACCTGTATATCCTGGGTGTAAAAATGTTTCTCTTCGCTTTATGGGGTGACTTCATTCTTGGGTGTTGTACCCCAGCATCTTACGCAGTGTAATTTCCTTACTTTCCTTTAACTTGCAGTGATGGTAGTTCTCTGTGTTAGCTCAGACTCTTCAATACTTTCAATATTTAAAAATATTCGAAATTTTCATTCTTGAAAAGAAAAGATGCTCAGACTCAGAGTTTGAAAGAAAAAAAAGTTTATTGAAAAAAATGAAACTATATGATAGGGGAAGAATTTAGTATTGACTAAGTGAAAAAGTAAGGGATCTTTGAATAAGGCCTTTTAAATGAAAATTGAATTTAGATGACTGTTTGTTTTGAGTGCTATGACTGATTTAGGGCCTTTTAAGCTACCTATTTAACCTTTTGACTAAGTACTGCTCTTTACCTCATTGTCTCCAGTGAGTCTAAGGTCCTGGGGCAAAATCTATTGTTATGTTTCCTTTCCCAAAAAGAACCAAGGAATTTGCAATGATGCTAAAACATGGAATGCAGCAAAAAGTAGCAGCTTGCAAGATGAAACTGAGCTCCTGTGACCCCCAACCCACTCATCTCTCTGTCTCTATTTCTGTCTGTGTGTGTCTCTTTGTCTCTCTCTCTGTTTCTCTTTCTTTCTTTTTCTTTCTCTGTCTGTCTCTATGTCTCTGTCTCTGTCTCTGTCTGTCTCTGTCTCTGTCTCTGTCTCTGTCTCTATCTCTATCTCTCAGAAACCCCACAATCACTCTGAACATAATCTTTTCTCTCTTTCTCCATGTATTTCCTAAGTAAATTTCCTTTGCTTCACTATTTGCCGTTTTTGGAAATTCTTTTCTGGGAGACCAGATAAGGATGACAGAAAAACCTAAGCAGAAGTCAAGGTTTGACCTTTTGTTTAACAACCTACCTTTTTTTATTCCTGGTAGGCAGGAGCTCCTGAAACTCTTGCAATCCTGACCTCCCGGGGGCTAGGTGAGGTCGAGGTGATGCAAGCCTTAGTGTGCTTGTGGTCAATCTTTTGGAGGCTGCAAACTCCTTCCATGGCTCCCTCCTCACCCACTGTCATCAACACACACTTTGAAAGTAGAATTGTGAGTATCCTTTATTTCATACTGAAATATATATAATATATATTATATATATACCCTAACATATATATATTGTTGGGATCGGGAGTTCCCTAGCCCTGGGAGGCGCGGAGAGACCAGATAGACACAATTCCTGCAGGAGTAAAAACGGGGTTTATTTAGACCAGCATGCTGGGGCTCCGCAGCATACCCCAAAAACGGGCAGTGGCTGAGAGCCCCGGACTTCTTCAAAGGGGATCTTATATAGGCCTTCACTGGCCGTTACAGCAAAGCCCGCGCATTTCATAGCCAATAGATTTGTAACAACATATACTTTCTTAACCAATCCATTTAAATGTACCTCACTCCTTAGCCTATAGATTCAAAGATCAGCATTTACATACATCAATTGTCAGCACAAGCAAGGTTATAGCTGGAATCATTAAGCCTTAGGTAATCTCCCTTGACCATCCTCGTTTTGAGTTACCCAAGTCTGCAGGGTGCTTTAGTGAGACAATACATTCCAGGAAAGGGCAATTTCCCCCAACCACCCGCATCCTGAGTTATCCTTTACCCAAATCTGCAGGGTGCTTTACTGAGACAATACATTTCAGGGACAGTAAATCACTTTCCAAGTCCCCCAGGTGCAAAGCAGCCAAGCAGTTTTACAGAAAGCAATGTTGCAAGTTAGCTAAAGTACACAAAAATTTGATGCCCTAATATGGATTCTTTCAATATGTGTGTGTGTGTGTGTGTGTGTGTATATATATATATATATATATATATATATATATATATATATATTAGAATTTCTCTGGCCAAAGTCAGACATCCTTAACTACTCTAATTACATTTCAGATCCTACAGGTTTCCTGATTTATTCATGCAGAAAATGCATTAGAAAATTAGTACTCTTATATCAAGAAAGACTGGAGGACCAGGATAAGTACATTGGAACTCCACAAAAGTCTCATATTCCGAACTGTTTAAAATAATGAGGTGGCATCATTCTCTTTTGAGGGAGGGCAAATCCACTGAGAAGTTTCTTCTGCCTCTGTGCTCAGCGGTCAATCCTGGCCGGTACAGGAACCTTATAGAATTCCAGGGATGGAGCCTGGGTTGATCTGGAACAAGACACGTCAACTACTTGCTTGTATAGCTACAGCTACAACTACCTACAGCTCAGACACATGGATGACAATGCTGAGAATACTGATGCATTGTTTGGCCAGTTGAAAATGATGGAGGCTGGCAGGTAGATAGAAAAAGGCCTTCCACAGCAGTAGAATTCCTAGTAAAATTACCTAGCAGTAAGTAGTAAAATCACCTAGACTGAAGCCACCTTGCAGAAACAGGAACTAAGGCCTGATAAGATTTTCATCTGGTGCCAACAAACCGACAACAGTCTGGACCGCCCTCTGAGAAGCTACAGCAGAAACAAAAGCCAGGAAAGGAATTACAAAGAAGACCATCACTTGGCTACTACTTAGCAACAGACTTTTACTCTCCAGCCTCTGCTGGAGAAACCCTATAAAAGCCACCTTTAGCAAAATAAGGGTGTGCATGAATTCATGTGCTGTTTGTGCTCAAGTGGTTGAGCAAATGTGGTACCTGAGCAAATGTATTACCAGCATCTCCCCTTTTGAGATGTGCACTAATGGTGCCTCCATCTTTGGAGAAGCTCAGTCTCCCTTCAGAGTGTTACTCTCTCTCTTTCTCTCTCTCTCACCTTCTCTCTCTCCATCCCATTCCTAAAAGCCTCCAGATAAATCTGTCTTACTTCACTCTTTACTCAAGAGTGGAATTACTTCACTCTTGTTCAGCTCCTGAAATTCTTTTTGGTGAGAAAAGACAAAGATAAGGAAACCCTAGGTGACACCTAGGACTGACTTTCCTTTCCTGCAAAGAGCAGTCTGAGTCCTGGCTCCCCTAGAGATGGGGTGGTGTAGATCAACTCCAGTACTGAGAAGACCAAGCAAAAGTCCTGTGACTTGGTGCCCTGCCACCATGCAGAGCTAGTGCGACTCGAGATCTGTGCCTTGGAGGGACTCCTTGCAGATTTTATCATTCTGTCTCAGCCTGTCAGGGGGTTGGCAGAAGTAGATGCAGAGAAAATGACTGTGTCTCCTGCTCACTACACATAAGCCACTATGGGGCCCACCAGTTTCAAAAATTGCTCAAAATAACTCCTCAGTTCTGAATCCTGTGCCAAGACCCTGCCATAGCTTCTGAGTACTGCCATAGTGCCTAAAAGTAATACTTCCCTTCCTTTTCCCAGGGTTATCATTTGTAAACCCCAAATTTTGATGCCCAAGTCTAATTAACCAGACCAAGTCATATGATCTGTCTGTGACACATGAGTTCTGGAAAAACTAACAAGCAAAATTTTTATAATCTATGATATTTGAGATTTAAATAGTTCGAAATCGACCAGAAATAGAGAAAGAGTAGGGTCACAGTGTGTATCAAAGTAAGATTTCCTGAGTTTGACACCAAAATCCATGATAATTTCACTACTCTAAGCAACTGCTCATGTGAGATAATGCTTTTTCACAGAATAATAGCTATCATAATTGTAACAATTCAATTCTAACTGATTGGAAAATAACATGCTTTCTACTTAAATAAATAATATTTAATTATTTATGTTGGGTAATTCAAAATATCTTATGATATTTCCATTTGACATGCAACTGTGGCACATTATTTTGATATTATATAGAAAATTTAGAAAGCAAGACCATTAAAGTTTGAAGCAAGTCTCAAGGAAGATATAATTCTGCATATGGCAAAGATAATTAAACTAGTGAAACAGAGAGATAAGGAAGAAACTGTTAAAATGAGGAGCAACAGATAATGTTCCTCCTTTAAAATAGCCCTAAAAATTATACTTATCACTTATATCACTTATCACTTAACTTCCCATTAGTCGTCGGTTTGTTCGAGCAGGCTCAAGTAACGTCTCCACTTGTCCCTGTCGCGTGCTAGTGTAGCCCAATGGCATCTGTTCGCTCTGGGAACATGAAGAGCCTCAAACCGATCATTCATGATCTTCACGAAGAAGTCTGACCATCTGGTAGGTGGGTGGCCACGTGATCAGTTGACATCCCGTGGAATCCAGTCGGTAACAGCTCTAGTCCAGCTGTTGTCTTTAAATCTCATTACGTGACCAGCCCATCTGATTTTTGACACCTTGGCAAACGAGACAGCTTCCCTGATTCTTGATCGCCGACGGATGTCGGAACTCAAGATTCTTTCTCTCATTTGAGTGAAACGTGATATTCCAAGCATAGCTCTTTCTGTTCTTCTTTGGGAGACCTGAATAGCATTCTCATCCTGTTTGCGTAGGGCCCATGTCTCTGAGGCATATGTTAATGCAGGAAGAACAGTGGAATCAAAGAGATGTGCCCAGAGCCATCTTAGCTATTTCTTCGACGTTCTGGAAGGCGTTCCAAGCCGCTCTCTTCCTCCTGCACAGCTCGGGTGCCAGGTCATTTGTCACGTTGACCTCTCGACCTAGGTATGCATAGCTGTTGCATTCGGAGATGGTCGTTCCATTGAGAGCGAATGGGGCATCAGGAATGAGGCTGTTTCTCATAAACATTGTCTTCGTAAGATTCAGCTGTAGTCCTACATTTCCACACTCATGGTCAAAGTCGGCCAGCATTTGTGCCGCTTGGCTGATGTTTGGTGTCATTAAAACAATGTCATCAGCAAAGCGGAGGTGGTGTAATTGCCGACCATCTATCTTCACTCCCATTCCTTCCCATTCCAGTCGTCGCATGATGTTCTCGAGGGTGGCACTGAAGAGTTTCGGTGAAATGGTATCACCCTGCCGAACCCCTCTCTTGACATCAACGATCACTTCTTTGTAGAATGGTGAGATCCTGGTAGTGAATCCACAATACAACTCACGGAGGATCTTGATATAGTGGGCTTGAATGCCCTGATTGGCTAGGGCTTCAATGACCGCTTCCGTCTCAACAGAATCAAAGGCCTTCTTTAAATCAATGAACGTTAAAATTATACTTAAAAAAACAAAATGACAAATACTGATTTTGATTTTATATACCTTAAAAGTTTAATCAAACAAAAAGAATTTATTCATCATGTCTTTAAATTTGTGGAACTTTATCTTTGATATTAAAAACTAATATCACGACCTACTTTGTCTTGGAAAAACAGAAATGTGTACATCATTAGGAAAACCACACGTTTATTGCTTGTTAACTTGGTGCATGATAGTGTACAACCTCTTATGGAATTTGCACAGTATAGATAAGGAACTCATTTTCTAAAGGGAAAATAAGAATTACACAAATAAACACATAATAATGCAGAGAAATCATAAGTGAACATAATGCATGGAATATATAGAAAACTTTGCAAAGTCTACCTAAGGAATTCATCGATCAAATTATTTCCCCAGCTATAGTTTGTAAACTAATGTCACTGAGCATGTCTCATAATCTGTCCAACTCAATTTATCACCAACTCACACACTGCCTTTGTTCACTGTGGAAGCATACATGTCAAAATATACTGTGTAACCAATACCCTGTTAGGTTTTGGTATAAAAATTTAAAAACATTTCATCTCTGTTCTCTGGCAAAATTTTTAAAATCTTTAAAATTCTGGCCTGGAGAGATGCTACAATAGATAGATAGGGGCATTTGTCTTGGGCACCTACCCTACACTTAGCAAAACCTCATTTGATCCCCAGCATTCTATACAGTTCTGTAAGCCACCAGGAGTAATATTGTGGTGCAGAGCCCGGAGTATGCCCTGAGCATCACTGGGTGTGGCCCAATCACTACTGCTAAATAAAACAAAAACCTTTAAAACCCATACATACTGTATTTTGCTCAATTCATTAAAGTGAAAGAGATGGATACATTGGTAATTTATGCTGAAAAGTAATCACAGAAGTGATCTCATTTTTTTTTTCAGTTTTTATGTCTATAATGCTATATTGTATTTTGTGGCTATTTTCCTTAACAAGTATCAATCTCTTAAAAGCAAAAAGGAATTTGAAATAATTTCCTAAACATTGAGTACAAATGAATAAGTCATAGCGCTCAATAATTAGAAGGTGAAAAGAATTAGCTCAAGTAAATGGGTCAACATCATTTTTATTTTGAAAATACTGAACCAAATTGAAAATATTTTAAATGATGATAGTGTCCACAGGGGGGTTGGTGAAATAGCGAAACACTTCCATTGCTGGTAAATTATAAAATGACAAGATTTTTTACTAAGCAACTTGTTCATTTGTGATCAAAATTTAATATTTTTCAACAGTTTGGCAAATTTTCATCTAGTATCCATAATCAGATAAACAATGCTCATGGTGATTTTTTGTGAAAGAGTATCATTTCTAGTATTATTGAAAATAGTAGTTTTTCTTTGGTTAGGGGGCCACACCAGTGGCAATCAGGATATATTCCTCACTCTGTGCTAGAGATCAATCCTGGCATGGTTTATGGGACCAGATGTGGTGCCAGGGATTGAACTTGGTAGGCTGTGTGTAAGGAAAACACTTTATCTTCTGTACTATCAATCTTGTTCTGAGACTAAAATATTTAAGAACTTAATACCCCACAATGTGGAATTACCTTAGTAAGTTTTTATATCATAGGAAATATTAGGTCATATATATAGCATTATATATGTATGTGTGTATGCATATATACATACATGCATAGCACGTGTGTGTGTGTGTGTGTGTGTGTGTGTGTGTGTGTGTATGGAGGAGGGATACAACCAGCATATTGTTCGCTCTGTGCTCAGGGATCACTTCTGGCGGGTTCAAGGGACTACAATGAGGTACCAGAGATTGAATGCAGTTCAACTGTGTGCAAGAAAAATGACTTAATGCATTGTCTCTCCTTTCTCTCGAAAATTAGTTAAAAATTTTGTCTATTAATAATTCCTAATAATATAAAATATGGATACACATTTATAGTAATATTTTAATGAAAATTAGTAATTTTATTTTTTGTGGTCACAACCAGGATTCTCAGAGGTAAATTCCAGTGTGTTGTTTGGGGGCATTCCCATCAGTGCTCTGAAAATCATATGGGGCAAAGGATTAAACCAGGCCTTCCACAAAGTATGTGCCCTAGTCCTGTTAGCTGCTTTCTTGACCTCTAATTTTTTTTTAGGGTGGGGAGGTCACACCTGGCTATGCTCAGGGACCATTCACTCCAAGCAGTGCTCTGGAGATCATAAAGGGTGCTGGCGATTGTCCAGGTCAGCAGCATGCAAGGAAAATATATCTGCCAGCTATGCTATTGCTCTAACCCTTAAAAAATAATTTATTTTTGTCTTTAAACATAACTCATTCTTTTTATTAAACAACAGTAGAGCTCTTTTCCTTATGTCATTTTTTCTAAGGTCTTATTGATTATATTTAAAATAGTAGAAAAATTCTTTAAAGTATATATTTAACTAATTACTAAAGTAATCAATATGCAATTATATGTCTCATTTACAATGTGGTGTTATATGTTATGATATGATTTGGTATAACATGGTGTGATGTACCACCAGTAGTAGTACACTTTAAGGAAAAGCTTTGGTACTTGGTTTATCTTTTTTCGTTTGTTTGTGCACTATAGTAGTGGTGCTCAGTACGTACTACTGATTCTGTTTGGGGGGAATCACTCAATAGTGTTGCTAAGGGAATTCTATGTGTCACAATATGTGAGCCCAAGTTTATCTCACTAACATAAGCACCTATTTACTGTACTATCTCCCCAGCTCCTGTCAACATCACGATCACGATCATCCTGTTGTTCGTTGATTGCCTCAAGCAGGCACCAGTAATGTCTCCTTTGTCCTAGCTCTGAGATTTTAAAGTGCCATATTCAAGGCCCTTTCAGGGTTAGGAGAATGAGACCCATCATTGTTACTGGTATTTGGCATATTGGGTATGCCACAGGGAGTTTGGCAGACTCTGCCATGTGGGCAAGTTACATTAGGTAGCCTGCCAGGTTATCCAAAGTAAGAAAGAGATAAGATGTTGCACGGCCACAAATGCAGCCACGTGCTTCTGGGAGCTGGGTTTATAGACTCTGGGTCTTGGCCATTGATGGGATTACACGACGCCGGGGGATCAGATGGTGAGTGTGCTCCCTGCCTACTGGAAGATGGAGGATCTGGATGAAGGATGCTCAGCCCCTATCCAAGCAGGCTTGGAGATCTCAGTCCCGGGACCCGCATGCCTTTGTTCCTCTGCCAGTACCTTCATGTTGTGGAGAGTGGTCTCAGCATGGTTGTGGCTGTTTCTGGAGGTCTTCGGCTGCCGGAGCTCTGGTTGGGGCGAGGAGGGACACTCAACCTGCCCCCCTCCAAGGGGGCCCAGTGAGGACAGCCAGGCGCTGTCCTCCTATCAACATCATACGTTTAAAAAGATAATAGATTTTTCTCACACATAACACTTATAATTTCGATTAATGTTAACTCTACCAAGTCCACTATAGCTATTCATTTATTTAGCTTAAGATAAATAATACTTAAGAAAATTGATTTTACTCCAAATAGACAAGCAAGAGAAACAGAACAATAGAGCACAAACTTAAAATAATGTGAATATGAGAAAATAATTAAAGTACAAGTAAAATGTAGAAGTATTGTGTCTATTTACTATTTAAAATTTAAATTACTAAAGATTAAATAAATTATTAAATGGTTAGTGAAAGCAAAAAAGTTAAAAAATGTATACTGTGTTTTTTTTGCTCATTTTAGTGATAATAAGCATAGAGCATTTTGGGGCCAGTGATATAATAGTACAAAGGATAATACCATACACACAGATAATCCAAGGTTTAATCACCAGCACCCTATTTGGTCTCTAGGGCACCAGAAGGAGAGATCCCTGAAGGCAAAGCCAGGAGTGAGCACTTAGCACTGCTGGATGTGACCTAAAAATGAAAAGGTAAAGGTAAAAGCCCTCCCGTTGATCGTCGATTTGCTCGAGCGGGCCCAGTAACGTCTCCATTGGAGACTTTGTTGTTACTGTGTCTGGCATATCGAATACGTCACGGGGAGCTTGCCAGGCTCTGTCGTGCGGGCGAGATACTCTCGGTAGCTTGCCGGGCTCTCCGAGAGGGGCGGAGGAATCGAACTCGGGTCGGCCATGTTGGCCGCTTGTAAGGTGAACACCCTACCCGCTGTGCTATCGCTCCAGCCCAACAATAAAGGAAATTAGCGCATTTTGAAAAACTATTTACTATAAAAGTAATATTTTGATATTTTATCATTTTTCTTTCATAATAAATGTGATACAATCTTTACCTGGTACCCTGCTGCTAAAATATAATTTAGACCCTACAACGTAAGATATAAACATATAGGGGATTTATAATTATTATTGACATAAGTCCTATCTCTTAATCTCATTATATGAGTGCCAATTCCAAGAACCTTATCTTGTAGAACACATAAAAGGATAATAGTATTTAAAACTAAGAGTTGTTTAAACTCTGAGTAATTTCTAGTCTACCATTTATGCTTGACTTTTAGTCCTACTGCATATGCAAATCTGGTAAAAATATTCTAACTCAGAAAGTGAAACATCTAAAGGATAAGAGCTATTGAATCTTTTTTCACAATTGTTTTTAACAAATTTGGATTCCAGAAAAAAAAACTTTAAGGGACAAAAATATTCACAAACCCCAATGACATAATTTGCTAGTAATGAAAACAATCTCCAGAGAGCTCAACATATTAAAGATCTTTGGTTAAATACGACAAATAGGTGTACTTGCTTAAGTGTGAGCATAAAGTTCAGCAAGTGAGGTTAGAGCTATTTACTTTCATCAAAGTCAGCTGGGAGCTGGAGAGGTAGTACAGCAGATAGGATCCTGCCTTGCACTGGGTTAACCAGCGTTCAATCCCTGCTACTCCATTTGGTCCCCATAGCTTGCTTTCCCTTAGCATAGAGTAAGATGTAAACCCTGAGCACAACCAGGTTTGGCCCCAAAACAAACAAACAAATAAACAAGACATATTATTTAATTTGTTAAATCTATAAATTATCCAATATTTCACAGATATAATTTCCATGTCTATAAAACAGGGAAATAACACATAATTCACTAGACACTAATATGTTTTCAAAGGAGTTCTCTTGAATAAAAAGTAGCATAAAGAATATTTCTTATTTATTATAAAAGTAAATTAAACCACACTAAATACCTTTTGGTATTTTGGTGTGGAGGATTATATGAATTAAAATATAAAAGTACATTGAATTAATCTTTCTATAAATCAACCTTTTCTTATTAATATGTTGTGTTTATACAGATAGGAACATCTGATTATTTGATGACATTTGTTGGAAAGTGAAAATTAATAACTCTTTTCTTATCTGAATGATTTTTGTGATGCATTTATTTAACTTTTGTCAAGAGATGAACCTGATTGAATAAGAATTATAAAACATAGTTAAATCATGTAATAGAAATTATTCTGGCTATCACTCAGAAATGAACCTACAGTTCTGAGCAAATATTATCAATTCTCATCATCAACTAGAGTGTCCTTTATATCTGGCTCCTGAGATCATCTGTTAAGAGAGGCAAAGCAATTGAAGGAGTTCACTTGAGCTCAAATAGATATAGTAGAATATTTTATAAAAAGTTCATGCCTAAGAAATAAATGTTTCCCTGAGGCACCAAAAATGTTTGCTTCACATTTAAAATTCATAGTTTTTTCTACCAAAACTCTATCATTATTATTTTACATTTAGCTTTTGGAATAGATGGTCATACTTCTTTAGACTATTAATGATTATTTATTATGAAGATGATTATTTTAAGTAGAATTTTGTTAATTCAATAATGAGGTCATATTTTCAATAGTCTGTTCATTATTTGCAATTTAATAGTGGATATTTTTGGATGTTTGATATAACTTTCATAATTCCTCCTGAACTTTGATTGCTCCTTTTAACATTACCCTGATTTCTTTTCCTAGAGCACTGTCTATTTGAAGCTAGAATTATTGGGGTAATGATAGCATGAGTAGGAAAATGTTGACTGTAAGTTTTCAGTGGTTAATATTTTGAAAAAAAAATCCTGAGAGAGAGATAAGTAGAATAAGGAGAGGGAGAAAATCAATTACTAATTACCCCAATTCTGCTTATTCAAAATCATTTTAAATATGTATTTTGGGTCTCTTCACATAAAGTATTTATAAGCATTTAACCAATTATGTTTCAAAGTGTGATTTTAAGATTTCTCCCATCAATATGTTTCCTTCTCAACTGGAAGCATTTTTTTTTCTCTCCTTCAGAGTCTTGCCTATCTCAATTATTCATAGTCACAACAGGAGACTGCCCTCCTTGCTGAGGTTGGTTTCTGGGGCCAGTAAGCTTCAAACCTCAGTCCATTACAAAGAAATAGAAATACATCCTTCCCTTCTACTCAGTCCTAGTCTACACCTGCAGTTATGTACTCATAATACCTTTTTTAAAAGTTTTTTAGTAAAACGGTATCAAACTGATTATGTTATTCTTTTTTCTCTCGACATCTCAATATGTTTAAGTTAAATTGAATAAGAACAATTGTTTTGTAAGTGTAATAGGTGGTCAAAAAATGTCTCTCTCTTTCTCAGCACACATACTTTACTGAATCAAATCTTTATCTACACACAGTTTCATCAGAAAACATTTGACTAAAAAAATTATATATATCTGAAAACTTCTCCCCCAACAACAAACTTTTGGACCCACACCAAAATATTGACATGTCTTTGAATCTCAGCCAAACCCAGTTCTTTCCTTCAGTTTATATCTCTCTGGTCTTCTCAAAATGCACATAACCCCACTATGTCATCCTTTGCATAAATTATTAGGATGATTATGTCAGCTACCCAACTTGTTTAACACCTTATTAAAATGGAAACGGATGAAAACATATAAAAGACTATAAAACCCAGCTCCCAGAAGCCCACGGCCACATTCGTGGCCATGCGACATCTTATTATCTCATTCCTACTTTGGACAAACTGGCAGCCTACCGAATGTAACCTGCCCACAGGGCGGAGTCTGGCAAACTCCCCATGGTGTACCCAATATGCCAAATACCAGTAACAATGATGGGTCTCATTCTCCTAACCCTGAAAGAGCCTTGAATATGGCACCTTTTAAAAAAAATCTCAGGGCTAGGACGAAGGAGATGTTACTGGGGCCTGCTAGAGGCAGTTGACGAATAACAGGATGGTCGTGATAGTGATGAAAACATATTCCACTTCTACTGACGAAAGGAACAATAATAGTAGTCATAGTAATAATAATAATGATGATGATGATAATAATAACAATGCATAGTCCAAACACTGAATTGATACACGTATCTTTAAGATCATATTGATGGAAACAGTGTGAACTCTCATGAGCAAAATCTTAAAACTTCCTTCCTAGAAGCAGTATTTTCATGCTCTTTCCACTTCCAGATGTTTGTAATAATTTGTTTTTAATAATCTCCATCCAGTCTGAAGAAGTCAGGCTCCTTATTTACAGCCTCCTGATTGTTCTCTCTCAAAGAGTGACCCAGTCAACAGAAGGGAGACAGAAACTGCTATAGCTACCTGCAAATAACATGTGCACTAGCCTTCCAGACCACAGATTTTCATCTTTCCCTTTCAAGATGCAACTGGTTATTTACTTGTGTGCATTTTAAATCCATTCCAACAGCTGTGGAAACTTTGCGTGTGTGTGAGAGAGCGAGAGCGAGCGAGCGAGCGAGCGAGAGAGAGAGAGAGAGAGAGAGAGAGAGAGGTTGTGGTGTGAATGTAGTGTGCACGGGTCTTTTCTGCCAGTGTGTTTTTAACCGCATTCACGAATCAAATTGGGATTTCCCCCAACCCCCCAAGCCCCCCTTTTCCGGTTCTCAGTGAAAGCTTTCAGGTCTGGAATCAAAGACGTGAGCGGGTATTGTGTTTTCACCCTGCAGACTTAAATAACATTCAAGAAATATCACCAGAGAAACCTAACTCTCAATGACCAAATTGACTAAAATCCTTTGCCGTTATAAAAAGAAAAGTATGTGCTTAAATTACATATCTTGGAACCACAAAAAAATCACCCTGCGCAATTATATAAAAAATACATGACATGAATATGGGTTCCAAATAGCCACTTTCAACATGACCATTTCCCCCCCAAAAAACATCAAATAGCATAAAACCACTATACTGCAGAGATGGAAGAAATGCATTTAAAGCACCGATGAAAATGGCGTGTGCGGTATAATTACCTCAAATTGCTGTTCGCTTGACACCCTGACACTAATTTTATTCAAGCCATTGGGAAATAAATGTTTTAAAAGCACTCCTCTCCAAACGCTGGAGCGAGTGAGGGCTGAGGTCGTTAAGGAAAGGAAAGGGTAAAGTTTCCATCACGCTAAAAGAATTAAATAATCCATTTAAAATAAGTGTCTGTGTGGATCGACAGCCTTTAATACCCACATTTTTAACGCTTGCCCTGTATGTGGATTGATTTCGCCCCCCCACCCCCCCCTTCAGCATTCCCTCACCAGATGGATTTTTGCTACTGCAGATCAGCAGAGGGTGTCAGATCTTTCAGAGTGCACCAGGCTGGAATGAGCAGAGCTTCTTAGCAACTCTCTTCTCCCCCCCCCCAACCCCCTTCTCGCGCTCCCTCCCTCCCTTAGACGACTCCCCCCTTCACCCCCGCCCCCCCACCCTCCTCCCCCTCCACGTAATTCCGAAAGAGCAGAAGAAAGCGAAGGAGAGCAAGAAAAGAGGAGCTGAGTGACCGAGAGCCCGAGCCCCCCGAAGGGCTGAAGAGTGCTGGAGGGGAGGAGAGGGAAAGGATGGACAGCCACAAAACACAGCGATTGCGGAAATTTTCCAGCGCCATTGGCACGGCAGCGTGAGTCTTTGGGTCCGGCGTGATTTCAGCACCGGGGGGACTGGACAGCACCCCGGGGGGACTTCAGGGCAACCCGCAGCCACTGCGAGAACTCCGCCAAACGCCTCCTGCCCAGAAGCCGCCGAAGCCCTGCTTTGTATCAGAGAGGCAAGGTCAGTCCGACGCACAGCCATGCACAGGCAGTGCGCCTGTACTACGCTGCAAACCCTCTGCTTGTTTCTCTAACATGCACTTGCTTCTAATTACTAGCTTTGTTCCCTTCCTCATTAGCGACGACCGCTAGCCGAGCGTCTTAAGGGTGTATTTTTAATTTAGACCTGTACGTTTAACTTCTTTTTGGTTATTTTTTTTTAAGGGCTAACAGGGAGTGGGGCTTATTTTTCCTACTTTTTTTTTTTTTGCTTGCCTTGCACTACGTGCCTGGATAGTTTGTGGATATAATTATTGACTGGCGTCTGGGTTGTTGCAGTGCGGGGGGGTTAGGGAGGAAGGAATCCACCCCCACCCCCCCAAACCCTTTTCTTCTCCTTTCCTGGGTTCGGACATTGGAGCACTAAATGAACTTGAATTGTGTCTGTGGCGAGCAGGATGGTCGCTGTTACTTTGTGATGAGATCGGGGATGAATTGCTCGCTTTAAAAATGCTGCTTTGGATTCTGTTGCTGGAGACGTCTCTTTGTTTTGCCGCTGGAAACGTTACAGGGGACGTTTGCAAAGAGAAGATCTGTTCCTGCAATGAGATAGAAGGGGACCTCCACGTAGACTGTGAAAAAAAGGGCTTTACAAGTCTGCAGCGTTTCACTGCCCCAACTTCTCAGTTTTACCATCTATTTCTGCATGGCAATTCCCTCACTCGACTTTTCCCTAATGAGTTCGCTAACTTTTATAATGCAGTTAGTTTGCACATGGAAAACAATGGCTTGCATGAAATCGTCCCTGGGGCTTTTCTGGGGCTGCAGCTGGTGAAAAGACTGCACATCAACAACAATAAGATCAAGTCTTTTCGAAAGCAGACTTTTCTGGGGCTGGACGATCTGGAATACCTCCAGGCTGATTTTAATTTATTACGGGATATAGATCCGGGGGCCTTCCAAGACTTGAACAAGTTGGAGGTACTCATTTTAAATGACAATCTCATCAGCACCCTACCTGCCAACGTGTTCCAGTATGTGCCCATCACCCACCTCGACCTCCGGGGAAACCGGCTGAAAACGCTGCCCTATGAGGAGGTTTTGGAACAAATCCCCGGCATTGCTGAGATCCTGCTGGAGGATAACCCATGGGACTGCACCTGTGATCTGCTCTCCCTGAAAGAATGGCTCGAGAACATTCCCAAAAATGCCCTGATCGGACGGGTGGTGTGCGAAGCCCCCACCAGACTGCAGGGAAAAGACCTCAATGAAACCACAGAGCAGGACTTGTGTCCTTTGAAAAACAGAGTGGATTCTAGTCTCCCAGCGCCCCCTGCCCAAGAAGAGACCTTCGCTCCTGGGCCCCTGCCAACTCCTTTCAAGATAAATGGGCAAGAGGAGCATGCTACCCCAGGGGCTGCTCCGAATGGAGGTACAAAGATCCCGGGCAACTGGCAGATCAAAATCAGACCCACGGCGGCTATAGCCACCGGTAGCGCCCGCAACAAGCCCCCAGCCCACGGCTTGCCCTGCCCGGGGGGCTGCAGCTGCGACCACATCCCAGGGTCGGGGTTAAAGATGAACTGTAATAACCGGAACGTGAGCAGCTTGGCTGATTTGAAGCCCAAGCTCCCCAACGTGCAAGAGCTTTTCCTGCGAGACAACAAGATCCACAGCATCCGCAAGTCGCACTTTGTGGATTACAAGAACCTCATTCTTTTGGATCTGGGCAACAATAACATCGCCAGTGTAGAAAACAACACTTTCAAGAACCTTTTGGACCTCAGGTGGCTCTACATGGATAGCAACTACCTGGACACACTGTCCCGGGAGAAATTCACAGGGCTGCAAAACCTCGAGTACTTAAACGTGGAGTACAACGCGATCCAGCTCATCCTCCCGGGCACCTTCCACGCTATGCCCAAACTGAGGATCCTCATTCTCAACAACAACTTGCTGAGGTCCCTGCCCGTGGACGTGTTCGCGGGGGTGTCGCTCTCGAAGCTCAGCCTGCACAACAATTACTTCATGTACCTGCCGGTGGCAGGGGTACTGGACCAGCTCACATCCATCATCCAGATCGACCTGCACGGCAACCCCTGGGAGTGCTCCTGCACCATTGTGCCTTTTAAGCAATGGGCAGAACGCCTGGGCTCCGAAGTGCTGATGAGCGACCTCAAGTGCGAGACGCCAGTGAACTTCTTCCGCAAGGATTTCATGCTCCTGGCCAATGACGAGATCTGCCCCCAGCTGTACGCCAGGATCTCGCCCACGTTAACTCCGCACAGTAAAAACAGCACCGGGTTGGCGGAGACCGGGACGCACTCCAACTCGTACCTCGACACCAGCAGGGTGTCCATCTCCGTGTTGGTCCCGGGACTGCTGCTGGTGTTCGTCACCTCCGCCTTCACGGTCGTGGGCATGCTGGTGTTTATCCTGAGGAACCGCAAGCGGTCGAAGAGGAGGGACGCCAACTCCTCGGCGTCCGAGATCAATTCCCTGCAGACCGTCTGTGACTCTTCCTACTGGCACAACGGGCCTTACAACGCCGATGGGGCTCACAGAGTTTACGACTGTGGCTCTCACTCGCTCTCAGACTAAGCGAGCAAGCAAACAAACAGACAAACAAAACAAAAGACCCGAATCATCCGGGAGGGAGCGGGGCAATCGCCAGGCGAGGCTCCCTCCCAGCCCCCTCCCGACCCCAAGCAGATGGGGTAAGAGGAGCCTCCCCGCCCCCGCCCCACACCCTCACCCCGAGATCTAAGTGCAGCGGCCGAGGGTGGATGGACAGGAGTCAGTGACTAGTCCGCCCAGAGGCTCGGACCACGTTAGCTGCTTTGTGCAAACCTAGAGCATACTGTGGCGAGTGGGGAGAGCTCGGCCAGCTTGGCTCCGGCTGCGGGCGGCGCTTTGGACCAAGCCCAGCAGGGGACCAGCTCTGAGAACTCGCAGCGCCCCTGCTCTCAGCCCTGGGGCCAGTGGGATGAAGGCTGCCGCAGTCCTAGACTTATCCACATATACCCACGTCTATAGAGAGAGCTAGATCATCTATTTTTTTTTTTCCCCTGTGGATTAGCCCCGGGAGCACGGGGGCGTGATGATGACTCCCTGCGGGCGACGCAGGGATGGGCAGTTGCACGAAGGCATGAATGTATTGTACATAAAGAACTTGGACTTCAGACAAAAACACACAAAAAAACAAAAATAATAATAATAATAATAATAAAGTGCTGCATGGCTCGCATGGAATCCACGCGCTCCAGGGACGCTGCCCTCCCAGCGACTCCAGACGGCGTCCAGTTCACAGCACCTACCCTCTTACCTGATAAGTCTCATCGTATCAAACTTTCTCTAAAAGAAATACAGTATAATCAGAAAGTGCCATTTCGCCATTATTTGTGATCAGTAGGCAGTTCAGAGCGTAAGTTTACTGTGAAAAAAAAATGTAAAGGTTTTATTTAAGACATTTGCATGGCTAGTCATCAGTCCATTTTATGAGTTAAAAATGTATTTTGTTAAGCGAAGTTTTTAATGGGTTGTTTTGGGTTCTTTATTTTATTTTAATGGTGATGTTTTATTTTATTTTTATTTTAAGGGGGAATATTTTTCTATACATATCCAATAATGCCTTCCATCTGAATGTAAAATAAGTACCCATGATTTCTATTATAGTATCAGTGTAATTATTAAAAAAAAAGATTTTGAGGCAGTTAAGCATGACCAATTAATGTCACTCTAGTGCTTAGGCTGCGATTCTATGGTAGCAACTCTGTGCTGGTGTAAATCTTACTTATAAAGTAGGAAAAAAGAACGGAGGAAGCACGTGAAACTTACTAATTCTATTCAAGGATTTTATAATGGCATATTTTTTCAGTATTAAAGTGAAAATGTTTTCAACACTGGGTCCTTACATTTTTCCAGCTTTTTATTTATAATTGCTAAATTGGATCTGGTGTGGAAGGGATGGTGGAGGGGGACGGTGGAGGGTGGATCCCTTCTTGAGCCATATTGAGGCTCAATTCGCCTTACTTAGTTTTACACCTTTTACATAGTTTCCTCCTTCTATGCCTCCCTGCCTCTCCAGTTTTCCCCATAAAGTACTGTCTCCCCACTTAAGTACATGTCCCCATCCCCTACCCCCCCCCCCCCAATGCAGCAGCCAATCCCTTTATTAATATGAGAACCCCCTCCTTGCTGCTTCTGCTGTTCTGCACACTGCAGATACATATTAAGGGTGTTAGTACGGATTTTGATTTAATTGACTCTGCCTGGATCAGTCTCATTAAACAGAGTGGAGATTTCATTGGTCAGCACTCTTCAATGAAAGACAACCCTAATGACTGGCATTTGAGATGCTGCTGGCATTTCGAATTCAACATCTGTTGAAAACGGTAAAACTAATTAGTGCCCACCCACCCTGTCCGCCCCAGCAACTGCATATTGAAAGTTGGTGAAGTACTCATCTTTATGAAATCAATCATTATCCTAAAGAAGTGTTTCTCTCCCATCATTTGGACTTCTGGTTTTGACCCAGTAATTAACAGAAAACGCTTTGAACGATTTGAATTGTATGAGCCACTGTAATCCTGGACTCAAAAAATTAATCCCCTGGGATTTCTAAATCATCTATTTTATCAACAGTTAGGGACCTAGAGAAGAAATAGAACTAGGTATATTGATGGGGTCTGCATTCCACTACATATCCACCTTGGCGAAGTATGTCAAAAGATTGCAGACCACAGAATAAAACCCAAAATTATGGGATTGTGCATCAACTAGAGAGGATCCCCAGAGCAGTTGTAAGGTTTGCCTTCTAGAATTCATATTCTAAAGAAATTCCCCAGAACACTGATGTTCGGGAGTATGTATTATTTATTTTAACGCTTTTTAAATAAAATATTTTAAACCATACTATTCTAAAGGCCATTCATCATTTTCTCTCTTGACTCTCGGTTGTGGATATTTCATAGAGGTACGCTTGCAATCTACAATCCTGACAAATGTTACAGGTAGCTTTTGTTTAATTTTCATATGGAGGCTTTAAGTCTTATTATAAAAAGTACAATGGAGTTCCTGGAAAGGTATCATCAGAGATTTATCTGTGTTGGAAAAGTTGGGGAATTGGAAGAGTCATATCTTCAACATTATTATGAATTTAAGAAGGTAAAGAAAAGATAGATATTTCTTATATATGATAGAGAGTAACTTTTTAAATATAACCAGTGAAGCATGGAGAGATTTTTAAAACTGGTACATGAGTTTCTGTGAGGAAAAATGAAGTTCCAGAAGAAGGTATACAGAAGGCAAGATCTTTTCCTCAGACCAGTTCCAAAGAAATGAAATGCTAGAAGTCAAGGACAAAGAGTAAGGTTTATTTAAAAGTAATTGTTTCGATTGTTTTAGAATAGTCTTTGGGCATCAGAAATATACTAAATGGTTTATATTACTAATTAAATTAATCCTCACAAGAGAATGGTTTAATAAATGTTATTTCCATTTTGCAAATGGAAAATTGATGTTTAATGAGAATAAACAGTAACTCAGATTATAATTGATAATCTGGGGATAGTAGTAGATTATAGAAATAGTAGAAGTAGTAGAATGGGATTATAATCTAGTCTGTCTCATACTATAAATACCATACTTTGAATGGAGTAGATATATATGTATATATATATATATGATAGCTTCTTAAGGAAGGTTAATCTATTGAAAAAGTATGCAGCTATAAAAATAGAGAATACAGAGAACAACCAATAAAGGTTGAGGTTGTATCTAGTTGACTATGTATTTGTAATTTTTCTATTTTGAGTGTGTCTTTCATTTAGAGAAATTGTCCTATAAAGGAGGTGACTTTAGAGTGCGCAAGAAGACTTAGCATGTATGAAAAAAGATGAATGTATCATAAGATTCTATGAATTATGCAAATTCAAATAAATATGAATTGCCTATATACTTATTATAAGTATTGGGATGAAATTTTAGGATCCTTCAATAATTAATAAATAATAATAATAAAATCCATCTAGATACGCATCAAATATTTTCACATAAAAGATTAATTATTGTCAGAAGCTAATGTTTTATTAATTTTGAGAAATATTTCATCTCCGTAATATTTTGATGAATTCATCATATGATTGTTATATATATACACCAGTATACATATATATGGATATTATATATATATATATATTGTTTTGCCTTAAAACATGCATTTGTTAGGGGCTTAAGAGTTAGTTGCATTCTGATCAAATGACTTTAATTTAGAGAAGTTTAGTTTCTTATTTTTACCTACCTAAAAACTTCACATGACTATAGTTGCCCCATGCATACTTGAGATATCTTGTTTCCAGTTAAATCACCCTTTGGTCCAATCAAAGTGAAAGAGAAGCTAGTTGTACCCGAAGGAAAAGGAGGAAACAAGGGGATGTTTTGTTTAGCTTGAATGCTTTTTTAAAAAAATTCTATCACATAGTTGTTGCTTCTGTAACTAATAATATCCTAGAGTAAGTTGTTGCCATAGAAATGTATTGTTTGACCATTTTTAAATGTTTACCCAAGAGGAAGCTGAAATATATTATCTAACATTAACATAATTGAAAGAATATTCTTAAAAATATTTATATTAGGTACAATTAGAATTTACAGGCACTTAATAAGTGCTAAAATTATGTTGATATTTCCATGGACAATTTGTTAATTTAGGATTTTCTAGCTTCTTTATAAATGTTATTTGGTATGTACAGTGAAATGGTGAATTTGCAAGGGTGAAGAGGAGGTATCTGTTCTAATATGTTAGTAGAATATTAAGTAGAGAGGTTTCTAATTTGCCTTTTAGCTAGTTTTATGCAATATTTTGTTTGTATACTTATTGGAAGAAAATGAAAATATAACACATTCTAAATATTTAATTTTGTCATGTATCAACTTTCAATCTTTTTTATGTCAGTTATTTAAAATTCAGCATATAAACAGATGTATATATAGTTAATTTAAAAGATGAGCTCTGGGATACATCAGATATGGAAAATGCATATGCACAATTTTTACCTTCTCTTATTTGCTTTGGTATATTCCATGGCCATAAAGAAATAAGATTAAATTGCTCGAGCGGGCCCAGTAATGTCTCCATTGGAGACTTTGTTGTTACTGTGTTTGGCATATCGAATACTCTCTGTAGCTTGCCGGGCTCTCCGAGAGGGGCGGAGGAATCGAACTCGGGTGGGCCATGTTGGCCGCTTGTAAGGCGAACACCCTACCCGCTGTGCTAAATGTCTCATAAAATTCCATAGATTTACTTTCATCTTGAAAATATATTTTAAAAATGTTATAAGAAGTAACACACAGGGTATGTAATGTTTTACTCTAGGCATTCAGAGGTAAACAACACTAAGTTTTTTCATGAAAGCATATGTTAGAAACAGATCGATTCTGAAACTTGGACCATATTGACTCTACTGTGATTTGTTAAAATTTAATTGATTTTAAAAAGTTGAAAAACTATGATGAAAACACATTTAAAACTATAATTTTATTGTGAGATATACCACTGAAAAAATAACTTAGGTTACCAAAGTCCAGTCTAATTTTTGACCTTAGTTGGTTACCGATTTCATTTTTTCAACTTAGGCCTCAACTACAAATTCCTTAGTCTTTCATTTACTTGTTCAATATATACTATATTTCTTAAAATAAAATTTTACTTCCTATTTGAACCTTAGACAAAAGTGACAGGGGATGAATTATCTAATAAGAATTTTGGGGGCCAGAAAGGTAGTTCAATGGGCCAAGGCATGCAGGAGGCCTGGGTTTGATCCCTAATACTATGTGGTTCCCTCAAACATTTCCATGAGCAACCCCTGATATCCAGAAAGGAACAGCCTCTGACTACCACTGCGTGTGACAGCCCAAAACAAAAAAAAATGTAAAAAATAATATATTTAAAAGATTATATACATAAAAGATTAAATTTGAATATGTTTTAATTTAACCATTCAATTGACAACTTTAGCTGGACATTTACCTGTGTCATGAAGAGTAGTGTAGAAGCTTCTGTGGAAACAGAAAATTGCCAGTAGTTGTAATCTGAAGGATATTATGACTTATTGGAGCTGAGAATTATGAATCAGTACAATTGTAGAAGAATAGTGTACTGTGAGTAGTTTAAAAGAAGATCAACAAAGAATATTGTGGTTTTTATTTTATTACAGAATTTACATTTGGGGGCATATCCTCACATCATGTATTTTTTTTCACATTTGTTCAGCTGTTATGTAAACAATTGAAGGTTTCAGAATGTAAGAGGGTCCTCAGTACTTGTCAGTTTTATTTTCCTCTCTTATTCTGTAAGTAGGACAAATCTAATTTTGTAGCTTTAATGAGAGTTTGTTTTTACTAGTTTAAATATTTTATGAATAAAAATGATAACATATATTCTTCTACTTAGATTATTTGAGAAAGCAAATATAAATTTAGAAAAATGATTAAAACGTTTTATGGTAGGAGACTTTCAGAAATAATTGTCTCTCAATACTTAATCTGGAAGTATGTTAATAAGAATATTGCATTATAAAAGTATATATATGTATGCATGCAAGTAAGGCTTTTTATTATGTATTTGAATAATATTTAATCAGTTAGCTGTATGGTCCAGTGCATTAGATCATAGGTTTAACAAGAAGAAAATAGTGAGAAAGGCATGCATTTATTCACTTCTAGGCTTTATTCCTATTTCCTCTAATGTATTTCCTTTCTTGGCAGGAGGCAGGAAGAAAACATATTCAACTGCATCATATCAATAGAAAAATCAATATATAGTGAAAAATGAGAAGTGCCTCATATAGAGATGACAAATGACCAATCTATAGTGCTATCAGAAAAGAAACTTCTGTCTCCTAGAAAAGGGAGTGTAGTGGAAAGGGGCCATTATTACCTTAAATACAATATTATTTCCTCAATTCTGTGATGTTTATTATACACTTTTGTTCTTTACATTTGAATTTTTCATATTTTCAAATCATACACTTGAAATTAATCATTTTTATAATGATAACATAACTTAAATGATAGTATGTTGCATCGATAAGTGTTTAATTAATATGTCTGTTTCGGTGGCTTATACAACAATAATTGTATATAGCTTTGTCAAGTTGAAAGATTTTATGTTCATAAATTTTCAAAGTTTCTAAATAATGGATTTAAATTTCTTTGCTTATTATTAGCCAAAACTAAAGAGAATTGCCAAAACCAAAAGTTCAACACTTTTAATTGCTGGTTCTTGAATAAATAAGTGTATCTGTAACTTAATGTTTTTAAAGGACTTTAATCCTATTATTATTTTATTTTCATCAAAATTTAAAATGTTTTGTAAAACTTTTGCAGAACATTTATTTGCATTTTCACCAAAATTATCAATGCTCTAATAATCATATTTCATATTACAGATTATATTTGGCATTATTCAATATCAAGACATAACAAACAGTGGGTTGCAGGAGAGCAATGCATCTTATGGGCAAATATTACGATAAACAAGACTTGAACAGAGAAACTAACAGCTGGAAAGAACAAAATCCCCAAGAAATTAATTACATGCAATGTCATTTTATTATTACTATTTATAAGATTAAGCAACAGATGAGATCTTTTTTGTATATTATTTGCATAAGTATGATATCACTGATAGCCAGACAAAAACTATTCAACTATTTTTATAAAATAGGTTTTTTTTCAGCATTTTTACATAGATACCTAATAAGGTGCCTATTAAATTTCTATCCTTGCATGTCCAATTTGCATACTTAATGAGCAATCAAATGCACAGACTGAGATAGAATTCCTAAATGCAAGTTCATTAAATAATATTTTAAAGTAGTATGACATAGTCTGGGGAGATAAATTTCAGCCCATTTTTATATTGTCATTTAAACGATGATTTAGAAAAATTTCTTTCCAACATTTATAAAAGTATATTTTTATAATTAATAAAATTTTCAGTTATGTGTATAACAACTGATGTTAGGGAGTTGTGTACTATTCATGAAAATAGGTTCAGAAAACGAAAACAAATAAAAAAGAACAAAAAGCAACTGGGTATGACCATTTCACCTGGATTTAACATTTACTGTTTGTCACCAATTTTGTGCAGAAGCAGTGATTCTATTTGTTTTTGTTTTTTGAGAGGCTAAACCTGACTGTGCTTCAGAGATTATTCCTGCCTTTCAGCTCAGGGATCACCCTAGTTGGACTTGGTGGACCATATGGGGTGCAAAGAGGGCAAATCGGGATTGACCAGCTGCTAGGCATGTAGTGTGATTTTAAAAGAACATAAACAGAATAGACAACAGAATAGATTTCTGTTTATCTGAATTTATTTCTGTGGTTGACTATAGAAAAGCAAAGAAAATGGAACAAAGGTTAAGATAAACTTAAATATTGAAAAAGCTGATGATTTAAATGAAATGATAGAGAGTGTTCATCGTAATTCTTTCTGAAAAGATGATGTGCTGTTAATGAAAATAGTGTTTTTTTTCAGCATTTTTACATAGATACCTAATGCCTATTAAATTTCTATCCTTGCATGTCCAGTTTTCATGAGAAAATAAGAAAGTGTTTTGAAGAATTAGAAAGATTTATATGCTGGTGTGTAAATCATAAAGTACAGCACATTTGATTTATAGGTGTGTATGAAATGAGTGAAGAATAGAAAAGTGTCTAACTAGGATGGAGATGAGATTGGAGAGAGAGGTAGAAGCTAAAACAGAGGATGACAACTGAACACATAGCAATGAATTTAAATTTTATTACAAATGCAACAGTGTTTTAAACAAGCAAATTATATACTAAGCAGTGTATTTAAATGATCTGTGTTTGTCTAGTTAGTAAGGCTGAATAAAAGGGGAAGACAATGAACATTTGATTCAGAGTTTGAGTGAGTTTGGTATCTTGCACGGAAGGGATGAAAGTTGAGATGCTCTTAAAGTAGACCTGGTGGAAAAATATTTTCTAAAGAGTTTACTTGGAAGACATGTGATAGCGAAGAAAAAATTTGTGTTCATGAGTATATGTGTTTTCTTTACAGTCTGAGTAGTGCTATGATTTGTTAAGAAGAGAAAATTAAATTAGCCAGGTTTTAGGTTTAAAGTGAAGGATTTGAACATGAAAATGTTCAAAAATAAAATGAGCGATAATTTTTTACATATTTGGAGGAAATATTTTAGGGGAAAGTACAGAAATATGAAATTAAGGGAGTGTTTAGAAATCAGTATTGATAGAGTCTTGATTTGTGGGTTTTTGTTTGTAGAATTAAAAAGTGATTATTTGTTGCATTTAATCTACCTTCAGGATAGATTTACTGAAAATTGAATGTAAAAATTTACATTAAAAACATAAGTAAATATATAAACATGTGGAGTGGCTCTAATACATGTTTATTTTATCATAAACAAGAAGTCAGTTATAAAACCTAGACAATATTACTTCTGAATATAAACTAAAAACCAAAAGCTATGTGACATAGATAAAAGTTACGTGTTACAGGAAGATACGATGCTAAAATATTTAATCCACAACCCCTGCAAAAGTAAAAGATTTCTGGCAATATAAGACTAACTTTTGAGGTCAGAAATAATTCAAGAGTGAAGATAAACTCACTTTTATTCAGACAAGATTCAAGATTCCATTTTATCTGGAGGACTTATTTGACCCTTCCTAAATAAGAGTTCTCTGTTTATTCCTCAAAAACCCTAAACCACATTTGGTTTTTAGTCCAATCTTTGAATAGACAACATAATAAAAAATTTTTCATATTTTCTTCACAGAAGCATTTATCAGCACATTCCACTCAACTCACCATCACTAATCAGCTCAGTCTCTAATCCTTAGAAACTTAAGTATAATTGAATTTAATCTAAGTAAATTGTGATTGCTTTTCATTTTACTTTTGGGGCTGGAGCGATAGTACAGCGGGTAGGGCGTTCGCCTTACAAGCGGCCAACATGGCCGACCCGAGTTCGATTCCTCCGCCCCTCTCGGAGAGCCCGGCAAGCTACCGAGAGTATTCGATATGCCAGACACAGTAACAACAAAGTCTCCAATGGAGACGTTACTGGGCCCGCTCGAGCAAATCGACGATCAACGGGAGGGCCTTTACCTTTTACCTTACCTTTACCTTTTCATTTTACTTTAGTCCTGTTTCAATTTAAATATTTATTTTAGGCTTTACACAAGGTCAGTTTTTCCTCTTAACAGGGATCCTAGTGGCTTAGTTCTTTTTGTAGCGGTGAGACAATATGTTCTGAGAACCTGAGCTTTTTTGTTTGTTTATTTATTTGGGGCCCATATCCCAGGGCTATAGTATAACCTGCTATACTATCTTTCCAGCCCCAGCTTGCTTTCTTTTGAAAATTAAGTTGCACCTTGCAGAGAATCCTGCTTAGTTTGTTAGTATAGGGTTTCATGGTGATACACAGTACAAAGTCATCAAAATCATTTGTGAGGTTCACAACAATGAGTATATGACAGAAGGCCTCAATTATAGATGGAGTTTTCCATGTAGCTCTGTAAACTTAGGCAATATTCTTTTGCTTTAACTTTCTTTTTTTCTTTTTTTATTGAATCACTGTGAGATAGAATATTAAAAAAATTGTTCACAATTGCATTTCAGCCATACAATGTTCCAATACCCATCCATCCACCAGTGTAATTTCCTAGCACCAGTGTCTGCAGTTTTCCCCCCACCGCTTAAAGCCAAGCCTCACTACTGCCTGCCTCTATGGCAGGCACCTCTCTTCTCTCTCTCTTTTTCTCTCTCATTTTAGGCATTATGGTTTGCAATACAGGTGCTGAAAGGTTATCATTTAAATCCCATTACCTGCTTTCAAAGTTCTTGACCAGAGTGATCATTTACAACTAGCATTGTCATAATAGACCTTCCTCTATCTTAACTACCCTCCATCTTCCACACCATAGACGGACCATAGACTAGTCCTCCTGACCCATTTTCTCTGGCTTTTAGATATTATATTCATGCAATTTTTTTTACCCCATAAATAAATGCAGTCATTCTATGTCTGTCCCTCGCCTCCTTACTCATTTAACGTAACATGATACTCTTCAAGTCTATCCATTTATAGGCGAATTTCATGACCTCATTTTTCCTAACAGCTGAGTAATACTCCACTGCATAGATGTTCCATAGTTTCTTTATCCATATGTCTCTTCTCAGGCATTCAGATTGTTTCCAGCTTCTGGCTATTGTGAATAGAGCTGCACTGAACATACATGTGCAGTTGGTGTTTCTGCTGTGTGTTTTTGTACCCTCAGGGTAAATTTTCAGAAGTGGTATTGCTGGGTCAATGGGAGCTCAATTTCTAGATTTCTGAGGAATGTTCATATTATTTTCCAAAAAGGCTGAACTAGTCGGCATTCCCACCAGCAATGAATAAGGATCCCATTCTCCATTCATCTGCACCAGCACTAGTTGTTCTTGTTCATTTGGATGTGCGCCAGTCTCTGTGGCATGAGATATCTCATTGTTGTTTTGGTTTGCATCTCCCTGATGATTATTGATGTGGAGCAGTTTTTCAGGTGCCTTTTGAACATTTGAATTTATTCTTTGAATTTATTCTTTGAGGAAGCTTCTGCTCATTTCTTCTCCCCATTTTTTTAATGGGGCTGTTTTTTTTTTCTTGTAAGATTCTACCAGAGCATTGTATATCTTTGATATTGACACCTTATCAGATCAGTATTGGGTGAATAGTTTTTCCAATTCCATAGACTGTCTTTTCATCTTGTTCACTGTTTCTCTTGAGGTGCAGAAGCTTCTTAATTTAATGCAGCCCCATTTATTTAATCTTCCCTTCCACTTGCTGGTCAGTAGTGTTTCATCTTTGAAGATGTCTTGAGCTTCAATGTTATGGAGGGTTTTGTTAGGCAAAATTCTATAAGCAAGAAATTTGAATCTAATTTTTTAAAGGGTTACATAAATAAATATGTGATATTTTTTAATAAGATGTAAAACAAGAGTTTTTAGTAGACACTGTATATGTGAAATATTAAAGATAATTGTGCAAAACAAGAAAAAAGAAATGTTCAAAATTTTGTGTTAAGCAAAGTTAAAAATTTGTTTGTAGACACTGAAAATTGAATTTTATATATTTTCATGTGACATGATATCACATATCACATATTCATTTATTATTTTGTGACCTCCTCTGGCGATGTTCAGGAGTACCATAGTATGAGAGAGATCAAACTAAGTCTACACATATGCAAAGCATGTACAACACTTTGAATTTTCTCTCTGGCCATATATATATTATATAGGTATATATATTATATATATTATTATTATATATAGGGATATATATTATATATCTCTGGCCATATATTATATATCTGTGTGTTTATATATACATATATATGTATATATACACACATATATTTTACCTACTTAAAAATGTATCAAGAAAATCTTTTAAGATACAAGTATCTGTAGTAGCTATAATGATCTAGCCTGTGATAATTAGTTTTCCAATCCCTGGATTTAACTCTAAATTTTTCCAATTAAACTAAAATATACTCTCTCTACCTTATTATCTTCATAATATTTTGCTTTTTATATAAATAATTCTGTATTTCCAAATAATTTATTTATCTAGATTGTTTCCAATCACTTTATAGACTTTAGAAACTATTCCAGTGATATTATCAGAATACAGTTACATATATGTATAAAGTAGGTCAGAAATAAAATAGTGATTAAATTACTGAAAATAAGTTTGATGAAGAATTAGTGAATGATAAAATCCCATATTTAGAATTATGCTCTCAAATCTAATTGTGACTATAGAGAGCAGTGTGAATTTGACCTAGTTGTTAATCTTATATCTACTTGATATTCTCATTTGTAAAATGCCAATGAGATTGATAGTGCCAACCTCACAGCAATGTCATGAATACTTAAAGTTAATGCAGTTAAAATGTTCAAAAGGAGTTTTGATACAATATGACTTTCATAAGCGCTACCTATCTGCAGTGATTTTCACTTAATAAATATTTTTTAAATCCTCAAAGCAATTTATCTGGTAGGTAACTTTTTAAAATCACTGCCTTTGAGATGAGTGTAAGGTTCAGAAAGCAATTTCCTTGGAGTACACTAATCTGTAGCAGAGCCAAAATGCAAAACCAGATGGGAGAGACTTTAAAATAAATACATCTTATTATTACAGTTGAGCATTTAAATAGATATTACCAGTATCCTTCCCTTCTAAACATCTCTAATAGTTTTCTGACTTTTACATGTTTCTGGTATTGCAGATATATAACGGCATTTTTCTCTATGTCATCTATTCATATCCACCTCAAAGAAAACACATCATCTTTTAAATTTGCTACAACTAAATTTTCCATCATAGTTTGTACTATTTATGAGCAGCATCACACACTCAAAGGTTTCATTTATTTTCCTTTGAGACTGGATTCATAAATTTAGTTTTTTAAACTTCTATATTGTAATTACTTTAGTTATTCCAGAGAAGAAAAAGTAAAGAAAATCTCTTAATGATACTAACATTTGATAACATGATTTGGTATAACTTTTTGGTAAGAGGTGTGAATATTTAAAAAAAAAAACAATAATAAATATATTTTAAATACCAGTCTTTCAATAAATTGTTGCCAGGAAGAATGTTCATTATAAATAAAGAATTGATTATAAATTAATTTTAACTTGACTATAGATAACATATCACATGGTGTTAACTCACTGTTTTTTAAATACGAAAATCAAAGAGGGTGTTTCCCTGTCACATCAGATCATGAAAAAAAAGAACTTTGCCTTTTTGTTGTTTCCATGCATGTATTCAATAGAACTGTAAAAGTAATACAGACCGCAATGCACTGTAGCACTGTCCTCCCGTTGTTCATCGATTGGCTCAAGCGGGCCCAGTATCGTCTCCATATTTAGACTTGTTGTTACTGTGTTTGGCATATTGAATACATCATGATTAGTTTGCCAGGATTTTCCGTGAGGGCAAGATACTCTCGGTAGCTTGCTGGCCTCTCCAAGAGGGGCGGAGGAATCAAACCCTGCTCAGTCAGGCTGGCTGCGTGCAAGGCAAAAGCCCTACTGCTGTGCTATTGCTGCAGCCCCAGACCACAATATATGAAAGAAATTTTTTTTATGGAATTGAAGTAACTATTATAGTTATTTTTGAAGAATATATATATATGTATATATATATATATTATTTGTGTATCAGGGATCCATAGTTCTTTATTCTTCTACAGTATAATATTGTTGTTACTGCGAGGACACTAGTATTTTAAGCAATCATTTTAGAAGGCAATTCATTTTGGCTTCCACTGCTAAAAGTAAAGCAGGTTAAGATGTCAGAATTCATTTGCTTAGAATAGAAAAAAATGCTTTCCTTCCTTGAATTCAGTTCAATATAATCTGTTGACACTGCTGTTATAGTCATGCCCTATAATTTTACAGATATGAGATATAAAAATATTTGTATCTTTGTCCTATAATATAATGTATAAATATAGATATGTATGTATGTATGTATGTACATATTTTTAATTTGAAAAGATTCTGCACATAGATTATTTCATAGTTCTTCCTTTTTGACTTCCTTAATTTCAACATTTAAAATTTCTGGAAAAAACATAGAGTATTTTGTATTGTCTACAATTCTTGATCTTAGAAAACATTATCCACCCATCACCCACACTGTCATTTGTTTGATTTGTTGTTTGTTTTTTTAGAATACTTATTTAGAGACTTTCAGTTAGGACAGAAGAAACAAGTACCCAATATACCTTAAGGAGGGAGAAACAAAACAGCAAGCTCTTATCTCTGAAAGCTTAATTCATAATGGTCTAAAATAATTAATTTAGAGTCAATTACTTCTAACAGAAAACTAACCTCCCAATTTAGAGATATTCAAATAATGCAAACACAAGAGAAATCTCTGTGTTTATTTTCTGAGGCTTTCAAGCACTCCTAAATCGATTGTGTGCCATGCCCCAAGAGCTTGGCCTTTCTTCAAGAGTGCCATCTGTTGAAGTGAAGGGCAGATCACTGCTTCATGACCTCATAGTGAAAAACAACTTGTGTTTCAAGCCATCTCAAACACTTCTTTGACCAGATTTTTACTTTCCACTTAGTTTTGGAAAAGTTAACCTAGTTTTATGGCTATAAGACATTTTAGCCACAACAGACTTTATTTTAACATTGTCTGTCATTCAAAAGTATCCCATTCTCACTGCTCTTTATTAGACTGGTTTCTTCAATGGAATAGGGAAACCTAAAAATATATTAGCACTGTAGCACTGTCCTCCCGTTGTTCATGAATTTATTCAAGTGGGTACCAGTAATATCTCCATTGTGAGACTTGTTGTTACTATTTCTGGCATATAGAATACATTATAGGTTGCTTGCCAGGCTTTGCTGTGCGGGCAGGATACTCTGGGTAGTTTTCAGGGCTCTCTGAGAGGGGCGGAGGAATCATACCCGGGTCGGCTGCATGCAAGGGAAATGCTCTACCCGCTGAAGTAAATGATATGTTACTACCAATGAACTGAGTCTATACTAATTAGTTGCAGTTCCTTGATTCTATACTTGGGTGATTTTTTTTAGCTGACTTTATAAACATGTAAATTTCTTCTAATATGATGTGTGAAATGATTTGTTGTCTTTTCATTTTATCATGTAGGCTCATAATTGATGAAATGAAGGTGAATTTTTTCTTATTTTCTATCAAATGAATAACAAGTTTTATATATTATATAATATTCTTCCTTCTTCCCCTCCTTCACACCCCTCCACAACTCCCTCCCTCCCTTCCTTCCTTCCTTCCTTCCTTCCTTCCTTCCTTCCTTCCTTCCTTCCTTCCTTCCTTCCTTCCTTCCTTCCTTCCTTCTGATTTCATTTTGTTTGGGGGTAATACCTGGTGGTTCTCAGGAAGGACCTTAAGTGAGTTTGTCAGGGGTGTCCAATGCAGTGGTGGGATCAGACCTGAGCCTTCTGCATGCAAAAAAACACACACTAGTCTTTTGATCTTTGCCATTAAGCCAAATTACTAAATTTTAACATGATTTATGTCGATTTCGTATATGATAAGTAGTTTTTATTGACCATGAAAACATCTACATCCTTTAGATTCTGTTGACATTGAATTATTTTTTTTTCATAGCAGGAAGGTTTCTGGCCAAATATCTTTTAACCTCTGCTAAATTTGGAGAATGATATATGATTACTGTTAGTGATTTCAAAGAACCTGTGTGATTTATATATTTAAACTTGCATAGAAAGCAAACATTCCACAGTGTCATAAATCAGGTTAAAATTGTGGCTCAGAAGAAATTGGAAAAATAAGGTTGCTTGAGTATTTACAAAATAAATTGTCTCCTCCTTATATATATCTATTATCTATATAGATATATAGTTAAGAATAGGATTGGTAGAGAAAACAATATTTGTGTTCTGGTTCATGAAGGAAGGAAAGGGACAGAACTATACTGAATGTAACTTTACATATATTTTATTTTATTTTGGGGGTTTTGGATCTACATCTAGTGGTGTTCAGAAGTTATTCCTGGCTCTGGCCTTGTGCTTAGGAATTACCTGGTGATGCTAGGGACTATTTACAATGTTAGAGATCACACAGGGTCAGCTGCATGCAAGGAAGACCCTTTCCTTCTGCACTCCAGTCTCTAAGTTTATATAAAAAACAAAACAAAACCAGAAAATACTGTCTTTTGGTAATTTTAAAATATAACTAGAATCTAATAGAAATTGGTGGAGTTACAATTGTGGAATAAATTTAATGAAATTCTATTGTATATTTATAAGATTTATTAAAATAAATTATTAGTTGATGGACCAAAAATGTATTTTATCTATGAGGAATTTTATAATTCTTGACAATAATCCCATTTATGAGCAATTATTAATTAACTCCATTAAGAAGTCAAAAAGTTTTAAAGAGCATACATTTCTTAGGTATTTACTGTTTTGTCAATTATCTTTGTGTCTTTGAAATTTAGTTTCTAATTTGAGGGCTACAGAACATTTATTTGATATATATCTTTAAACATTAGAGCAAAACCTTTGTATTACAAACTTTATTAACTCTGTCAGGAAATCTTAAAGTTTTATAGCTTCTGTAAGAATCCCTGCTTTATTTTTATCACAATATGATTATCATATGCAAGTCAATTAAGTTTGTATGTGTTTTTGATCTTCACTAGATAGAGACTTTTCATTTTTTTAAGCCAAAAAGCTAAGATCTGAGATTAATGACTGTTAAAAATCCTTGTAAAAATAGGATGTTTATGTTTTTTGATCAATTAATCAATTTAGAGACATCAATATAATAATTTGCTAATTCAGCCCCTATGTAATCCATGAATACTTGGGGTGAGATGAAAGAAAAATTTATCTAAGTTTGAGAGAGAAGCATCCTTCCTAGTTGTTCATTCCTACTCTGGATCACAATTAGAGTCTTTACAGAGTGCAGAGTACACTTCACCAGGGAAAGAAGGAGCATATAGGAACCAAACAATATCTCTCTACTGCCTTTCTATTTTAAAACCAGCTTTCATCTGTCTATTTCTTTTGTAAGATGAGGCAGATACTATTGGTCAACGAAAGAAGAATTCTGGCTTTAGCTGTGCCCCATGAATACTATAGAGGAAAGCATCTACCTTTTCATATTGTAAAAAGGTAGAAAAGAGCATATTTGGCTTTATGAACTAGAGAACACTTGATTTTGCAAATAAGAACTTTTGTTATATAGACTCTTGTAAGTGGATTGTTTGATACTATGAGACTTTTAAAGATTATGAATCATATTAATTCAGAAGTTTAATATTATAGCATGAACATTTTACCATTAGAGATTTCTGTAGAAATGAAGTTACAACTAATTTGTAAAGGTTATTTGCGCTATTGATTTAACTTTGTAAAATGTAGGTTTGAACTGTGTTTCGCTTATATTAAGAATGATTTGGTTTAGTTTTTCATGTTATATTTTACAGTTGCATAAAGAATATTTTTATTCCTATGTTTATTAGAGTTAATATGAAGCCAAAATTTGGTATAAGTATCAATATATTCTATCATATTACTATTATTTTATAATTATTTGTACTTTTCAATCAACCAGAAGTCATACTTTCTCAGTTTGTGTGAAAAGAGTAAACAGATTGTAATATGTTCATCCCCAAGATACTAATGAAAAACAGAATATGAAGATATTTCTTGTTAGAGATCATCAAATTGAAGATGCTTAATATGGAATTAAAAGAATATGACCAAAGTTAAAACAATTCACCCTAAGACATTAGTTGAGAGACCTGCACAATTAATGGAACTTCTTGTCTGATTAATTGTTGGCATTAAGAAGGAAATTTCAAGGTCTATTAAGACGGAAAATGAAAGCCCAAAGTGCATGTGTGGTTTAGATTATTAAGTGGAATCTGGCAAGGACATAGACAAAAATAATAGAAAAAAAGCACAAAGATATTTTATAAATGTCAGTACTTCTAAGAGGGACAAGAAAAGACCAGGGATGATTCAGAAAGTAAGTTGGCCTCAGCACTTGATGCTTATTGCTCAGCTGAGCAGTTTATCCTGGAAGTATAGGCTATTCCTGTTGATCAGTTGATTATAGGATGATTCATACTGATTACTTAGGAATTCTGATTAATTAGCATTGCTCGACTAAAACAAAACTAAGCAAAACAAAAACTACCTATATTTTAAGGAAGAAAATGACCAACTTTAACCTAAACAAAAAATCATTTTTTGACTTATTCTAGATTCTTTTAAACTTTCATTTAATTAAATAATTAATAATATAGTAATTTTTATAAGTACTTACATTTCATTAAAATATTCTTTATACTTTAAGTCTTGGTGTTAAAACACAGGACACACATTTTTTTCTTTCTTTCTTTTTGTTTTTTGTGTTTTGTGCCATACCTGTAGTTCTTAGGGTTAAGTTCTTCGGGCTCTGTTTTCAGTGATCACTCCTGGTAGGTATAAGGATATGATATAGGGTGCCAGGGATGGAATCTGGGTAGGTCACATGCTAGGTAAGCACCAAACTTACTGTATTGTCTCTAGGCCTCCAGTATTTTCATTTTTCCACAACATTTTGATATTTAATAGAGTTAAATCAACGAGGAGACTCTCTAGGGTGATAAAAACTTCCCAAATAAAAAAATTTAAAATAGTTATTCTCATTTAGTTTGCCAGGTTAAACCATTCTCAGTAGAAATATGTTATATTATTAAGCTGTAAGGAGAATTCTGAAACAAAAGAAATACATATATATATATAATATTTTGTAGATAGCATATGTGTTGTTCCAAAGAATTGGGTAGTAGTCAACTGATATTCATATTCAGAGTAGCTTATTGAAATTAATAGATATCTGGCCTAATTATGATCAATTAAATTCTACATTTGAGAGAACATGCACATTTGTGCTTTGATTCTAAAATTTTGTTTAGAAAAATCAGAAAAACATTTTAAAAACTCACCATTTTGTTTAGTAAAAACTTTTTTAGCCAACTTTGCACTGCTAGTGTGCCAGATTTATCTGAGCCACAAAGGTGATGTGTTTCAGGTTTATATGTATTCACTGGACTTTTTATTACATTGATCTCATGACCAGCAAGGATTTCATTTTCTCCCAAGTGCTGAAAGACATTTGTACTAACAAAAATTTATTGAACAAAATTCAATGTGCTAAGTACAATACAATAAATAAAATAGCCAAACTTTCAAGCAATTCATACTCTAAAGACTTTTTTTTTCGGAAAAAAATATTTGTCACATCATCTGTTTGAAAAATCATTTGGGAAGCTTGCTTGATCAAAGTGCAGATTCCTGGACACAGTCAAAAATTCACTGATTTATAACTCCTGAAATTCTAGTATTTCATATTAAAATATAACATCTCACATAATTTTTAAGGAAAAATATGTCTATTTGGGGTCAGGGGGTTCACCCCACACCTGAACCTTTCCTAGAACTAATTCCAATGTGTTATGGTTCTGAGCTATAGCACAACGGGTAGGGCATTTGCCTTGCATGCGGCTGACCTGGGTTTGATTCCTCCACCATTTTCGGAGAGCCTAGCAAGCTACTGAGAGTATTCTGCTTGCAGAGCAGAGCCTGACAAGCTCCCCGCTGCATATTTGATATGCCAAAAACAGTAACAACAAGTCTCACAATTTCTAGTGCCTGCTCAAACAAATTGATGAACAACGGGAGGACAGTGCTACAGTACTAATATTTGTATTGAAATAAAATTTTATTATTAGACACATTTAAGGTACACATCATGAAAAATCAACAATTGCATATACTATGTTAAGTTCACCAATTAATGTGCAATTCTATCCTTCCTTACATGATTAACCTGAAATTATTTCCACTACTATAGTAATACATGTACTCATTGATGGCAACTATGGGAGGTATTTTTTGCCCACCTAGAGAGTGTGGAGTCTTCTTTGAGAGGAAATATCAAGGTCTGACCATTAGCGGGGTCACCTGATAGCAAAATTTTTTATAGGGTTTTATAGGTACTATCATTAACAAATCAAGAAAGAGAGGTCAGAGAGAAAAGCATGCCATTTTTTAATGAGGCAAATACGGGAAAAGGCAAGATGATCAGTGATGGAATCAAGAGCTATGATTATTATTCTAAAGAAATTGCATTGCATCTTGTGTTTTCATTTGTCTTAACGTTTAAGTTTAAATCAACATCTGTTAGTTATTGCAGAAACCAGTTAGAGAGAGGGCAATGTGGAATTTTAATTTTGTTTTGTTTGGGGGCCACACCTGATGGTACTCGGTTTACTTCTGCCTCTGTCCTAAAGGATTACTCCTGGTGAAGCTCAGGCGACCATAGGGGGTGTTGGGAATAAAACTCAGTTTGACCGTGTGCAAGGCAAGTATCTCACCTGCTGCATTATCACTCTGGCACCACAATGAATGACTGATACTAGACTATTCTGTGCCTGTCAGTTGTTGCCATGGAGAAGTGTGCCTTAGAACTGGCAGATTGTCCAGTCTATCAAAATAGTCCCAAATCTGTTGTATTCATTAGAATTAGCTTCAACAGCCAATAGCATTATATTGTTAAAATAAGTGTTTAAGCAAGAATGAAATTATTTATTATTCATCAATCAGTTTGACTTAAATATCTTTCTATCCTAGGTTTAAATGTTTGTTTTTGTCCCAAAGTATGGGCAGCTAGTTACTGTCTGGATCACTCCTTCACCATTCCTTTGTTGTCTTGAATCAGCTAGACCAAAGTGATGGGGATTGGGGTGGGGTGATAGTGAACATACTGTTCTTATTTAAATAAGATTACTGGAACCTGTTGTAGGAATTTGGAACAAGTCTATAGACCCAATCCAAAGAGACTATGAGATTGATTTACTGTTAGAGAGAAAATACAAAATGGATTTTGTGAAACAAGACATATTCTATGTTGCATTTAGTTGTAGAAGAGTTATTAAGTAGAGGTATGTGTAACAATATTTATATTGTCTAGCTATCTATCAATGATTGTATATTATCAGTATTAATAGGACTTGATGTTTGATTTGAACATAGAGTCTAAATATTCATTTGCCTACAGAAGTCTTTGACTTCTTAGATTCTTAGGATATTTATTAAAAAGCAAAGTTTTTTTTTTCATTTCATCATCCTGTTATTCGTCGATTGCCTCGAGCAGGCCCCAGTAACGTCTCTTTCATCCTAGCCCTGAGATTATATTCAAGGCTCTTTAGGAGAATGAGACCCATCATTGTTACTGGTATTTGGCATATTTGGTACGCCACGCCACGGGAGTTTGCCAGACTGTGCCCTGTAGGCAGGCTACATTTGATAGCCTGCAAGTTTGTCCAAAGTAGGAATGAGATAATAAGATGTCATAAAAAGATGTCCTGATAAGATGTCACAAAAAGATGTCCTAATAAAAGCAAAGTAACTTGTTAAATATGTAGAGAAGAGATGTATTTTTGAGATAATCATGTGCTTAGGAGAAATTCATTATTAGATTTTTTAATTAAAATAAAAAAAATTAGGGATCATGCCTATGTTTGCTTTATTTAAATGACAGATTAAGATGGACAGAAAAAATACCCAAAGTATCATTGATTTTTAAGTAAAAATTCATCAATTTTTTGAATATGTTAATTATGTGTAGACATATTGCATGCACAGTAAGACTGAAGCAAGGGAAGAGGTTTCAGTGAAAGATCTAGTACTTCATAGAATATGACAATGAATTAATAACCCTAGAAGAGGTAAGGTAAGCAGGACAAGGTGGAAGCAGGCACAAATAGAAAGTAGCAGTGTTAAATGGAATAGGACATTGTACTGGCAAGACTAGTTATTTTAAAAATTTGAACAAAGAGGTGTAGAGACCAGATGCTTCAAGAAACTGAATAGGTGAGAAAGGGAGGAAGCTGGAATCTTAGCTCAGCAGGTGAGCTGTAGATAAATATCTAATGATTTTATTACTTAGTAGCAGGTCAATCTAAGTCAAATGAGATTTTTTTTGCAGGGGACAGAATAAATGCCAATGTTTAGAGAAGTGAGTTATACTTATAGCTGTGGGCATAAAAGATTATCGAAATAAAATATTTTGAGTAAGTTGCTTAAGAAGATATTAGAAAAATCTGGCGGTAAAGGACACCAATTTTTTTTATTTAGAAAAATATATAAGCATACTTATTGGGTTTTAGAAAGAGACAAACTTGAAAGAAGACTCTGTAGCAGGCACTGGAAATTTGTAGCATGCAGTGTCAGAGATCAAAACCAGCTCCTTGAACATCTTAGGCATATGCTTTGCCACTTGAGCTAAATCCCAACTAGGGGAAGACTTTGAAAATACTTAAATTGGATATGCTGAAAAAGTTATTTACAGGATCTAAAGAAGAAAGGATTTAAGGCATAGAAGCTTGAAATAATTTAAAGGACAAGAGAGAATGGGTGATGTGACTGCATGCATGTGTTGGTTTTAGGACAGAAACTTAAGAAGAATTATTCTTAATGATAGACTGTTCATGATAAAAATTATTTTATGTGGATGTGGTTGGAAAATGCTAGAGGGAAGAATTCACAGAGCAATCAGAGATTCATGCTCAGTGATCTTCTATCAATGCCAATTGTGTATGTTTGTGTATGTATGTGTATGTGTGCGTGTGTGTGTGTGTGTGTGTGTGTGAGAAAAGATATACATAACATTGACCCAGAGGACCACATGTGAAACTGAGATGGAATTTCCAGAACCTATTTGGTAAAAAATATATATAATTATGAAATTAATTTGGTCTCAGAATTACCGAATGGACAAAATGGACCACTGTAGAAAGAGAGAAAGCATATTTCTAAGAGATAGAATCTATTTGTAAAAATTAAGACAATGGTTTCTAAGAATATGTAGAGCAGCTTTGACAGAAACAGGCTATTGAAAGAATTGAAGAATGAAATTTTCATTAAAAATGCTGTATGTGAGGATACTATGGATGAGACTTCTGAGCTAGAATATTCCATTGCAATAAAAGTGGCTCTTTGAAATGAAATAAAGGCAGAGGTTTTGGGTATTATTTTTTTCCAGGCATTTCAATGGCTATTAGATTTTGGCAGCATATATATATTATTACTTTTATAGAAACATATTATGCTTATGTTTTATGCATATCATGAAAGATCAGATTAAAGTGTTGAGGCATTAGAATTAAAATGAATCATCTGTTTCTGTCAATTATTTGATTGTTAAGAACTAATGGATTGCCTAACTTTTCTCTATTTTAATTATTATAATGGCAAAATGGAAATAACAAAGCTAATTTACTTTCTATAGTGAGCAATGTGAAAATATTAAATTAATCAGAAATCAGCTCTGACATTTTAGTGAATATTATATGCAGAAAGAAAAACAGAAGTATACTTTCCTTTGCCAGATTGTAGGTTACTGAATAAATTGTCTCTTGCAGCCACTTTCTTTCTATACTTTAGTACATTATCAGTTACTAAGATACACAGTAATCATAGTTCTTTACACTGATTTCAATTAAAGCTCATACAGATTATACTGAAGGTCCTCATGTACCTCATGTATGAAGAGAATTCAAGAGGAATTACAAATAGAACTAGTTCAACAGTACAGTCACTTAACCATAATTGGTAGACCTCCTGAATAAAGGGAAACGTAAGAGGAAGTTGTTCAATGGAGGAAATTGTTTCACCACTAAAAGATAAAAGTAAATGGCAGAGTGTTTGTCAGAATATTTTTCAGGAGTCCTAGTGTATTATCTTGCCCACACAGCAAAGCCTGAAAAGCTACCCGTGACATATTTGATATGCCAAACACAGTAACAACAAGTCTCATGATGGGGACATTACTGGGCCCCCTTGAACAAATCGATGAACAACAAGAGGACAGTGTTACAGTGCTACAGGGCTTAGCACTGTAGCTTGCGCATTTAAATACCTGTATCCAATTCAAGGCCATATAACCCAATTTATGACACATGCTGGAGAGAGATATATTAAAATCATTGTTTAATGATTGTTCGGAGGCATGGTTGTGGAATCTCTTTTTCTAGAAGAGTATCACTGTATCACTGTATCACTGACGTTCCATTGTTCATCGGTTTGCTCAAGCTGGTGCCAGTAATGTCTCCATTCATCCCAGCCCTGTGATTTTAGAAGCCTTTCCTTACTCATCCTTCCCAACAGTGCAGTATTGGACGTTCTTTCAGGGTCAGGAAAAGAGACCAGTTATTGTTACTGTTTTTGGCATATCAAGTATGCCACAGGTAGCTTGCCAGGCTCTGCTGTGTGGGCGGGATACTCTCAGTAGATTGCCGGGCTCTCTGAGAGGGATGGAGAATGTATATAAGAGAATACAAGCAAGGCCTAGAAGAGTAATATAATTTGTTTTATATCATCTGGTAGAAAAATTTATTTCTATCATGAATTTTGGTGAAGGTATGAAAAACTAATGCTAGGGTGGATGTTAGAATTTTTTTTTCATGAATTGAGTTAAAAATAATGAAAAATAAAGAACAGTATTGGGGCTGGTGAGATAATAAAAGGGTTAATGTGTTTGTCTTGCATGCTGCTCACCATGCATAGCATAGCAAGTAGTTCCCCAGGCTCTGCCAGATATCATTTATGAGTAGAAAATCAGGAATAGCCCTTAGTAATGCACTCTAGTCCTCCCCAAAGGAAATAAAACTACCACCAAGTAGGACCTTGTCTAAAGATTTTTGAAGCTAATCATATATGGAAACATAATTGTTAATTTCAAAATCAAGTGTTCTGTAAAGAATAAACATCTAAAAATCTAAAACTATATAATTTGCCTTTTAAAAAAAACTTGATAACTTTCCATGAAAACACTTTTAACCTGAAATAAATAAAATTTGTTTTCATCTTCCTTTCCACAAATAATTATTTTCCTAAATGAATTTATATTTTTCTTTGTGTTGCTCAGCATTTTGTGGTATGGTTTATTTTCTTGTGGACCAAAAATTATACCAAGTGGAAATTTGTCTAATAATCATTCTATTGTATTGCAGGACTCAATTATAATTATAGATTTGGAAGATACCTTAGAGATCAGTCTAAACAAGCTATGCCATTTTACATTTTAAACTGAGAAATTGTAAGCACTTGATTATTTATTTTTTCTACTTTAAAATTTTTATTATAGCTAGAGAACATTTCTGAGAAAAGTTGGTGAAAATATAAGAGGCCGAGAATTAGTATAAGATACTGCTCACTCTTACTTTTACTAATAGTTTAGTAAAAATAATTTGAAGATTTTCATGAGTGACTAGTAAAGTTGTGAGTTGACATTTTGATTTTAGGTCATCAGGGAAACATAGGTCTTATTTAATAGGGCTTGAAAAATAGAAGAACAGTAGATACAATTACTACTTATTTTGGAAGATTTAAAAACAAAGAGGGGGTAATTGACTACAGTTTGGGTTTGAATTCTTGGAAGAAAAGGGTTGTCTTAGCAGATGGTCATAGTTTATGCTGCTTCTTGGTTTAGTAGCTTGCAATTGTTATTCTCACCCTCTGTTTCACATTCTGCTAGACCTATGAGTCAATATTGGTGGCTGGCAATCAGAGTCTGTTCTTTATATGTAATGAGTGAAAGATGTGAGACACAAGGAAAATCCCAGCCTTACTGATAGTGTAATATTGTAGCACTTTAGCACTGTCCTCCCATTGTTGATTGATTTGCTCGAGCAGGCACCAGTAACGTCTCCAAATTGTGAGACATGTTACTGGTTTGGGCATATTGAATACGCCTTGGGGAGCTTGCCAGGTTCTGCCATGTGGGTGGGATACTCTTGGTAGCCTGCCAGGCTCTTCGAGAGGAGCAGAGGAATCTATCTCAGTTGGCCATGTGCAAGGCAAACGCCCAACCCACTGTGTTATTGCTCCAGCCTCGCAAATATTGTAAATCTGAATTAATTTTCCCACAGTAATAGTTGCTTAATTGACATCTCTTAAGTAGGTCAAATATTATGAAGTGCCAAACTATTTTTAATAGATAATAGGAAACTATATTTTAATAGGAAACTACAAATCACATAGAAATATCAATGTTAATTCATGATTACCCAATTACTTGTTTAAAATGGTCTAAAATAAGGTCTTTTTTGGGGGTTTGCATACAAACCCAATCACTACTATTTAAAAATATATATTGATTTTTAAAAACTGTACTGTTTATATAAAACAATACAAATTTATATATAAATATTTATTTTGAAAGCTTGCTCATATAAAAGATACAGATATTTACTTACTTATTTACTACATTTTTCTAGGTGGGTCAAAGTGATATTATAGATGACAATCTGTTTATTTTTTTAATATTTTTTTAATTTAATCACTAGATATACTATTACATAGCTGTTCATATGGAGTATCAGTCATACAATGTTCCAACAACCGTTCCTTCACCAGTGCATATTTCTCTACACCAATGTCCCCTGTTCTCTCCTGGCCGCCTCCCCCTGCCTTATTGCTACAACTGCCACTTTTCTTCTCTTTCTATCTCTGTCTCGCTGTCTCTGTGTCTGTCTCTTACCTTTCTTATTTTCTTTTAGGCACGATGTTTTTAGATACTGTTATTGAAAGGAAACCATGCATATCACTTTACCTCCTTTTAGCACTCAGTTTGTGTACCTAGTCATAGACGTAATGTGGTCCTAATGGTCCCCTTTCTGTCCTAAATGCACTGTCACTCACTGACCCCATTCCCACTCCCGAAACGCCACACCCCACCCCCTCACCGCAAGCTTCCTACTATGGACCAGTCCTCTGGGCATTGTTTATAATGTCTTTGAGTATTATTCACTCTCTGCAATGTTTCCAGGTTCAGTTCTCCACACTATGTAATCCTCTTGGAACCACTAGATCTGAGCTGAGCACAGAGCCCAGAGTAAGCCTGGAGCCTGTTGGGTGTGGTTCTTAAACAAAGAAAGCAAAACAAAAAAGAAAGAAATGCAAATTTTTTTAAAAAAAGTTTGCTCTTAGAAATAAATACCGTACAGTGGTTCTGTGCTCAAGGAAGCTTGTGGTCCAGTGAGTGAATTTACCCTTATATACTCCATTATTTATTATTTATAAAGATAGAATGGCTATCTTTAAATGAACTTTAGTTTAATATTTACACAAATAATTACATAAAGTTGTAAAATTTGGGGGCTCAGGGCCTTTCTTGTATACTCCCACCTCTGTGCTTACAAGTTGATCCCTGAATTTCTCTGGGTATCATATGGATTGCCAGGGTTCCAACCTTGTCAACTGTATAATATACAATCACCTTAACCCCTAGACTATCCTTCCTGTCCTATAATTATATCAATTAAAAATAACTGTTGAAAACAAACCCATTAATTTTCTTATCTGTGACTGAGTTGTAATGTTTTACTATTACAGAATGTGAGAAATAGTAGTCATGATGGTAGCCTGGCTTTAAAAAGTGATGTTAATTATAAGGTTTAGGATTTTCATTCACTGCTAAAATAGTAGTAGGAAACATTTTTGCATATAAATTGCTCATGGAGTTATCTCCTTGCAAACATGATCTATAAAAATAAGCTCTACATTGAGGCTATAGCAATAGAAGATATGTGATACCTTTGTTATTAGGTAAGATATGAATCTAAGTGTTACATGCCATGAATAATAGAGTTATAACCCTCAGTATGCAGATACATACAAGAAATTTTCTGTGTCCAACACATTACATTTTACTTTACTCTATGAAAAAAATGGAATACAAGATGCTCTGATGTATTTCAGAGAAAATATATCTTTAAAATAATGCAAATATTTATATTCAGTGATAATAATATTTTTAATAAAATATGGCAGATATGTGAATATCCTGAGATAATGCCTATGAGTCATTCACGTTAGCCAGTCATGTTTTTCTATATATTTTCCAACCTAAATTGTGGGTTTATGGGAAAGTTTAGCCCTCTTATTTATGGACTTTACTCTTTATTCCTAATACAGTATCAGTGATATTATTTCTTTGAACACTAGTGATAGTCCCTTAATATGTTTCCAAGCTGTTTCTTGGAACAATTTGTATTCATCTAGACAATTCAATTAAGAATGAATGGTTTTACCATTTTCAGTATTTGTGTTCCTGGATTCACATAATTTTGTCCTTTACAAATAAGCTTTTATATATGAGATCTATCTATCTATCTATCTATCTATCTATCTATCTATCTATCTATCAATCTATCATTGCTCTTATGATAACAAAATAAAATCAGATGCATTTAATAACATTATGAATAATTTTAGGAGCATGCTTTAACACTTCTAAGTGACATATCAGGTTTTGGGAAAATGTTTTGGTTAATTAATATGAATATAATCAGTTTAATGACAAAAATACAGTACATATTTCTGCTGCCTTAAATCTTTGGGAAAAAATTGAGACTTGCATTGAATTTGTTCACAAACATTACAGTATCACCTGATTTACATAGGAGACTACTAATCATAAATTTATTTAGTATATTAAAAGTAAAATGAACTACATAGTAACAGTTTTTTGCAGTCAGAAAGACTGAATGCCTAGGAAAAGCTATCATAGAGAAGACACAATAGAGTTCATATTTTGTAGAGTAACTGACCTACTTTCACTTTTCCTAGAATATGCTGCATAGAGGAACTGCTGAAGAATCGTTCCCAGAGAATTTCCCACTAGAATTATAAAACATTTAACTATCTGGGGTAATATACTTTGCTGATTCTATAGTTTATGAAAATTTGCCCTTTTATCACACACATAAATGAATGTTTCAAAATGCCAAATATTATGCTACTCGTTTCTTATGTAGATTAACACTTGCAAAGAATAGAATATTAAAATCACTGATATATAAAAGCTGAAAAGCAAAATGGTTTATTCTAAATATTAATATGCTTTATAGTAAATCATACCAAACTGGTCTATGTGTATCATTGGTTGTGATTCATTGTTGCAGATGTTTTTCAGTTTTCATTATCTAATCATTTGCTGTATAAAAGTTAGATAAATACAATGTTAATTAAAGTGAACTTAAAAACTAAAGTTTGTACAGGCGAATTTCAGTACAGAGAATGCATATTAAAGTATATGTTACTATATAGAGAATCTTGATCAATTTTAAAGCATAGTTATTATAAAGTTTAATTTATTTTAAAGAAATAAGGAAATAAGAATATACTAAGAAATGTTAATGCTCTAAACAGTTAATTTTATTAGGTATTGACTGCTCTGTCATTTTAGGTTTGTTTTAAGTTTTAAAAAATAGTTTAGAGATTGTAGAAATGGCTCAAACTGCTTAAACACTTGGCAGGTATATGTGAGACCCAGAGTTGGATTCTTACCAATGTGTGTCCCTAATGCAGCCCCCACATCTCATATTACTTGATATTACCCAGTATCGCTAACCTGAATCAACCACCAAACTAGCAGAGGTGACCTCCAGAGAGAACTGCTGGGAAATCAACCTGTATCCCCCAGACACAAAAATACATGAGGTCTTTATTTAAAAAAGAAATATTTTAATAACACTTTCTGGGGTCCAGCTTCAAAAATATTTTTAAAGAAGAAAACATTAATATTTGTTATTGTTTATTTATGTGGGCTAGAGCGATAGCACAGCAGGTAGGGTGTTTGCCTTGCATGTGGCCAACCTGGGTTCGATTCCTCCATCCCTCTTGGAGAATCCAGAAAGCTACCGAGAGTATCCTGCCTGTACAGCAGAGCCTGGCAAGCTACCCAAGGCATATTCTATATGCCAAAAACAGTAACAAGTCTCACAAAGAAAATGTTACTGGTGCCTGCTCAAGCAAATCGATGAACAATGGGAGGACAGTTTATTTATGCATAATGGCATACATTCATGTTTACAGAAATGTAGCTGGGAGAAAGACTATTTTTGCATATAATATTGGAAAGAAATTCATTTACAAGATTATATTAGATTTCATAATTCTGTGAACAAAGTAGTACTTTATAGTATCTCAATTTTTACATTTAAGGAATCCATGTGAAATTAGTGTTGTATGAATTATTAAAGATATATCTGCATATTTAAGTGATAAGGGCAAGTAAGAATAATTTTCATACTTTAGAAGCTGGTTAACTTTGGTTTAGAACCAAATTTCAGAAAGAAAATATACATATATTAAAGGTAAATAATGTGAACATCTAAAATTGAAAATATAGAATTCAGAGTTTATAACTTACTATGGACTAAGAATGATATCCAAATAAAACCCCGATTTGGTAAGCATGTCTTGGAAATGCATCAGATAGAATCTTAACTTTGTTACAATTAGGATATTATCAAGGCACCCATAGCATCTATCTTTTTATTCAGCTAAAATTTTTCCATATTTTTTCAATATATTTTTTCATTTGTCATTTTTATGTTCCTACCTAAATCCATAAATTTTCAGAAAACTTAATTAACATTTTTGAAGACAGTTGATTACCTAGATATGACTCATTATGAACCAAGTGGTACTAATTGGAGGATAGGTTTTAAGCGATCTAAGCATTTATTTACTCATCTGCTGGTCTAGGAATCTTTAGTATTAGTTAATCTTAAAAGACTATTTTGAGTAAAATAATACAATTTGGAGGAAGGTATTAAGTACTATTTGAGGACTTTTAAAATAGATTATAGCAGCAGTATAGAAAAGAAGTAAAAGGGGGACCAGGAAGTTAGGCTTGCCTAGTAGTTATTAGCATTCCTTGTCAGTCTGTGAGTTAGATCAAAAGAAGAAAAATATTGAAAGTCATTATATGTTTTGGTTGAATGTTAGAAATGTGATTATTTTATTGTGTTCAAAGTGGAGTTCAAAATCATCAAAAACTATTCTTAACTAATAGATTAAACAAAGAAAATGAGGGGACAGAGATATTGTACGGGGGTTAGGGCACTTGTCTTGCAGATGTGTCACCCATATTCAATAGCTGTACTCCAGCGGGTCCCCAGTGCCTGCCAGCAGGGATCTCTGAATGCAAGAATTACAGCACATAAATGTACCCATCTTTTATGATTAAATGCATGTTAAAAGTTGTATTCCTGGCTTATAGAGTCAATTTTAAGGGGTAAGCTTCTGGCCTTGCATTCATCTCAGCAATGCATCTGACTCCAGAGGATCTCCTGGAGTGACCCCAGAGCACAGAGTAAAGAACAGGCTCTGGAAGCCACTACGTGAGGCCCACACTCTTCAGTAAACTAAAAACAAAAGTGATTTTTATTTTTCCACAGTGATTCAGCATTTGCTTTTTTAGAAATCAAATATTCATTTTATCCTCCTATTGATCAAATCCATACCCAAGCTGCACCTACTTTTATTAATGTTTTAACCAAATATTTCTCAATTTAATATGTGCCTCATTTTAGAATCACTAATTGAATGCAAAGTTCTCTTTTGGAATCACTAATACACGTTGTCATTCCCAGCTTGTCCTGACTGAAAAATTTCTGGAAATATGGATTTTCTGGTGCTAAACTGGGAAAGGCTAGGTAGAACACTCAGTAATAGACTTCCCCAAAGCACATGTGCATGCTTTAAAAACTGTTACAATTGGATTTGACTTTGGAAAATAATTGGTTTCTGTATTTGCTTGATATGGAATAGGATGAAAGAAGTCTACACAATGCACACTTTTTTTAAAATAAAAGACATAATTCCATAGGTTGAACACATGTTTTCTATGCAGGAAGGCAGTGTTTGATCCTCAGCACCAAATGCTCCCCTGAGAAATGCTTATGCTAGCCCCCCCCCACCCCAATCCTAGAGCTAGCCTTAGCTCATGATGACCACTGGGTGTGGCCCAAAGTAAATAAAATGTAATAAATTTAGCAACATTTTAATGTCCATTTAGAAAAAAAAAAAGCTTTAAGCTTATTATGCTACCCAGAACTATTTCTGAGTTTCTGAATCTCACTCTACCACTGCACTTTTTTAGGTAGATGTATGGGATAGGCTTTAATTTCAAAGGCACCACTTTAATTGCCATCTCCATTCTATAAACATAAAGGAATATGATGACTGCATCTTTCAAATCAAACTGAAATATATAGTTTCTCTTATTAGTATAGTGTTGCGTGATGGGCTGGAGCGAGAGCACAGCGGGTAGGGCGTCTGCCTTGCATGCAGCCAACATGGCCGACCCGAGTTCGATTCCTCCGCCCCTCCCAGAGAGCCCGGCAAGCTACCGAGAGTATTCGATATGCCAGACACAGTAACAACAAAGTCTCCAATGGAGACGTTACTGGGCCCGCTCGAGCAAATCGATGATCAACGGGAGGGCCTTTACTTTACTTACTTTTATTAGTATAGTGTAGCATAATATTTGACATCAGAAGGAGTCCAAAATAAATCTAGATATATGGTTTAGTCACTAGCAAAATCTTTAAGTGACTAAAAAACAGAAATCAAAGAATGCATCAGTTAATTTCATATAGAATATGTGTTGTGTAATATGTTAGCCCAGGAAATGTTAGTGTACATTTCTCCAACACACAGAACAGATATAAAATGTCAAATTCCCGTATTATATTTTCTGAGTTTTCTCTATTCATTTAATAATAAAATTGTGTTCTTTTAATCCCATACTTCCCCCCAAATTAGTTTAAACCTATGAAGTCATTTGGCATACATTTTCTTAAGAGCAGATTCTTTGGTGCTCAAACTCAATTCCAGAATTAAGTAGGCGATTGCAGTAAATTCATGAGTTTACTGAAGTTATGGCTTGCTAGGTCATACACTTGTTATATAAAGAAGTGATTTGTTAGTAACAAGCTTTTACATTTATAGACTATATTTTCTTAGTCACTTCTGGGAACTGAATAATTGTAACTTAATTGTCCTCTCTAAATCAGATTTACTATAGTTATTTCCTTTGTAGCATTTAAAGAATAACTATATTGTTCTCCAAGGGAATATCTAATGGAGCCTTTAGCTTGGATCTTTCCTTCAGGCTCCACATGAAGAGATCATCTGAGAAAATAATATTAGTTCCTCTCCAAATGTCTTTATGACAGCACTCTTACGAGACTTGGAATACAAAGGTGGAAAGGAGTCATACTAAATGATTTCCAAGGCATCTTTATTATTTAGCCATCATTACTAGTCTTATTAAATGGTGGATGTACATTCAATTTATAGATATGACAAAGATACTTACATCCTTAACATATTAAAATTTTACCTGTGACAGTAACTGTTAGATGTGTACAATAATAGAATTTCCTAATGTAATACTGCAGAAACCAGTTCTGTACAAATATAATTATTTCCCCTCAAGTATAAATTTTTATTATTGGAATGAAACATATTAGGGTATTAGAAGTAATGGAATTAAATATTATTTCTTCATTATATGATTTTGAAATTTTTAAACTTTTTAATGTGTGACCTCTTGTGATTTCAACTGAGTAGTTGCAAATAACAAAATAATATTAAAAAAGTTTATATCAGATGGAAGACTACCATTTACAAATTTTGGCTGCTTCCTTTAATAAAATTTGCTGTTACTTTATCAGTATAAGAATGACTGTTATTTCTGGCTTATATATGACTGTGACACATTACTACCTCTTGGTTCCATAATTTTGAGTTATTGCCATATATCCTTAATTCCTTAAAGATTATTTTCTAATATTCTCAAAAGCAAGATAGCTATATGTTAACCAATTCTTGATAAGTGCTTTTTTTAAACTTTATTATATCTATTTCATTTTTATACTGTTGATTTTTGGATGACATCCAGTGGTGCTCAGGGCCCACTCTTGGATCTGTACTCAGGGATGACTCTGGTGGCACTCGGGGGACCATATGAATGCCAGTGTTGGGGGATTGAATCCACGTCAGTGAAGAGTTCAACCTCCTGTGAGCTCTCTCTCTTTCTCTCTCTCTCTCTTGCTCTTTCTCTCTTTCTCTCTCTCTCTCTTTCTCTCTCTCTGACTACATCGATGTACTTTTAAAACTAAACTAACCATGTAATACCTCTACTATTTTTTTAGTTTATATATTTTCTCTCACAAAAAATAATCATTATTTTATTTGACTTTTGAATGGTTATAGATACTGTGGTGCATATACTCAACAGAATATTACTTACCCAATGTAATAATAACAAAACGAAAAGGCACAAAATGCATTTTATGGCATCATGTATTAAACTGGAGGATATTAAGATAATAAAAGATATTAAGAAAAAAACAAAATCAGATAATCTCAGTCATAGGTAGGATATAGATTAATAAAGCAAGAGAAGAGTCAAAACCAAGTGAAAACAAGCTTGTGGTTTCCTACCACTGAGTCATAGTTTCTAGAAGGGGGAGAATAAGCTCCGGAAGAGCATGCACTGGATTATGAGAGTATGATTTGCTCAGTAGATTCAGTAAAACAATCAGCTCGAGGGAAACTTATTATTACTTAGAACAGTGTATTCTTTATTTTTATGTGTATCTTGACCTATATATTTCTATGAAATATATCCTATATGGAAGATCTGGGATTTAGGAAATAATAATTTGTATAATTTTCTGTATTTTAAAAATGATTATTCTAATTTAGGTAAGAATTTCTTAATAGTATTGACATTTATGATTTTTATGTACCTTTAGCGACTTCAGTGTCACCAAATTGCCCAAGACCCAATTCTCATGTTCTTTTTGTTTGTCTTTGGGCCTCATCGAACAGTGTGCAGTCCTTACTCTTTGTATAGTTGTTTTTGGGGTTACACTAGGCTGTACTCAGCATTTACTCCTATCTCTGTGCTCAGTGATCACTTCTGGTGGGCTTGAGAGACCTTAAGGGGTGCTACTGATCAAACCTAAGTCAGCCACATGCAAAATGACTTTCTATGCTATCTTTACCTTCTGTATCATCTGTACTATTGGTTTCTTCCCGTCTCTACTAGCTCCCTGGTTCTCAGGCCGTTCTCTTGGCTCTGTACTGAGGGGACACTCATGCCATGCTCAGCATATGGTTCTGGAGCACTGGCTTGGGTTGCTGTGTGCAGGGCAAGTGTCATAACCTCTCCATTCCTCTCTCTCTTCTTTCCTCCCTTTGTCACAATCTCCACTTTGTATTCCAAGGCCAAGTACTCATTATTGTTAGATGGTTATTCTTTTGTTTCCATAAATCTTTACAAATAATATTGCTTTATTCTTTCTTTCTCATGTTTCATCTCTCCTGTGGTACTGCTCCATTTATCCGTTCCCTTTGGAAACAGAGATTCTGTGAGTTTTGCTCTTCAATTTTTTTCTTTCATTTTCTTTGAAAATCTTGCTATCATAAATTTTCTCGGGGCTGGAGCAATATTACAGCGGATAGGCCTTGCATGCAACCAACCTGGGTTTGATTCCCAGTATCCCATATTTCCCCCCAGTACTGCCAGGAGTATGAGTGCAAAGCCAGGAGTAACTCTTCTTCATTGCAGGGTGTGACAGAAAAAGCAAAAAAAAAAAAATCTTACCACTTCTATCAAAGTGTTCTTTTCAGTATCACTGAGGGCTACCACGATAAGTCATTTATCATTTCTCAGTGGCATATATCACTTAAATTTTCAATAGTACTTAAACTATATAATCACTTTTCTCTTTTAAAACACTGTTCACTTAGCTTTCCAAGTGAAACATCGCAAAGTGTAATGTTTCTTTGGCCATGCTTGGGAATCATATCTCGATTATTCGCTCCCAGTACCTTTGCTTCTTTTTCTGTCTCTTCCTGAACTTTTCACCTTTGAACACAGTACTGATGTCCTTTCTGTCTACATTCACACTGATGCTATCCTCAGCTGGCCTCATAAAATTAAAAACCATCTGAACTGAGATGACTGCTAAATTTATCTCTCCAGTCTGGACCTCATTCCTGAAAAATTAGATTCCTACATTTATCTCCAGAGTTGACAATGCCACTCAGATCTTTAAGCGGTATCTCAATATATATGACCAATCTTTCGTTCCCATCAACCCATTTATTTTGATCATTTTCAGTACTGAAGAAATTGACCATTGTTTTTGATTTGGCTAAAATCTTTAGTACCTGATTCTTTTCATTCTTTGCTGACTTTAATATGCTACCAAATTTTGTTTGGTCTACTTAATCTAGATTCTGAATAGTTGACACAGCAAATTGTTTTCACACTATAAAAATATTTTGTTATGTGATGTTTTATGTGCATTATTGTAATAGTATTTTGCTTGGTCTTGCTGCTTCTGATTTCTTTAACCTGCCATTTCTGTGCACCGAGCCTCCACACATTCATCTCTCAAACAGAGACCCTTTAAAATGGAATTTAAATTTTACCATTACCTTTTCTAGTATCTTTTAAGAATTTGCCATTCCCTGCAGAGGAAAGGCAAAGGCTTACAGATCAATATGTAATTTTTGCCTTCTGATCTTCTATAATATTATTACTTGAACTCACATCTTCTCTATACACTTAAAATATAAGTGACATTCTTGCTGTTTCTAGAGGTTTATAGGTATATATCAAAAATTTAGGTATGTATCTAAAATTACCTTAGGAACACAGCACTTCTTTTACCCCTATTTATTTTATGTTTCATCATATTTCATCAAATATTCACATAGCTACTACATCACATTCTCAAAGAGTTTGCTCAAATGAACTCTTTACAGAGATATCTCTTTTACATACCTAACCTTTTGTTTTTTAAAATTAATTCTGAGGTATCCCTCCCTCCCTCCCTCCCTCCCTCCCTCCCTCCCTCCCTCCCTTTCTTCCTTCCTTCCTTCCTTCCTTCCTTCCTTCCTTCCTTCCTTCCTTCCTTCCTTCCTTCCTTCCTTCCTTCCTTCCTCCCCTCCTTCCTTCAGTTCCCTGAACTCCTGCATATGCTCAGGGACCATGTACAGTACCAACTCAGGTTGGCTACTTGCAAGGTAACACCTTACTCACTTTACTAATTCCCTGGCCCTTAATTTATTTTCCAATTATTTTTTTCAACCCAGCTAATCTTGATTCTAAGGAATTATTATTTCATTATTTCTTCTGCTTTGTTTGTGTATCTCCAGTGTTTAGAATGATGCAGAATTGAGGCAGGTATTTAATACGTATTTGTGAGTACTTGCATTATAATCTATTAATATAATATCTCCTAAATCTAAATGTTTGACTAAATTACAATGTTGCATCTCTTTGGTTTATTTAAAAGATTTTTTTGCATAATTTCTATGTGTTGAGTCTTTTGTCAGGAATGCTAGGCGATGATGATGAATTGCTGTGTTGATGATGAATTGTAGGTGTTCCTTTCTGATTAGCACTCAATCACCTTAGTTATCGGGAGAGATCACTATAATGGAAGTTTTTGTATAGGAAAAGACATACCTAAAATTGCAAAAAAATAGAAGTGAAATTTAAGTCTATGCTTATTGGTCTAAGTTTCTTCAGCATACTTTTCAAGGTCTTCAAGTTACAAATAAAAAGAAAAATTATTTTTGTGTTGTATGAATGTTTCTGTATGAACATATACATTTGGGTAAGCTCTTGTTTGCTTATTAGAAGTCATATTATACTAATGTATTCCCGCTGCATTATTTAATTCTATTGCATAGTGATTCACATAATATTCAAATAGATATATACTAAATTATTATAATAATAATGATGGGCTGGAGTGATAGCATAGCGGTAGGGCATTTGCCTTACAAGCAGCCAACATGGCTGACCCGAGTTTGATTCCTTCGCCCCTCTCGGAGAGCCCAGCAAGCTACCAAGAGTATCTCGCCCGCAAGGCAGAGCCTGGCAAGCTCCCCGTGACGTATTCGATATGCCAAACACAGGAACAACAAGTCTCACGATGGAGATGTTACTGGGCCCGCTCGACAAATCGATGAACAACGGGAGCACCGAGATGAATAATAATGATATGTAAGCATTAAATTTCTATAGTGGGTCGTATTACAGATAAGAAAATATGATAGATGTAGGAGGAATTTATTAGTAATGATTATAGGTAATCAATTTTTTCTAGTTTAATTTATAATTGATAATAAATGAATAAATGAAAGTTGGAAACCAATCAATATTTTGATAGGATATTAGTGAGAATTTAAAGAGATAAAAATAAAATAATGCAAACTCTTTTGACATGTACTGTGGGTATAGATTCTGCTGGACTTGGGAAATTGTCACTATTCTCAATTGAGAAGTCAGAATGATTCCAGAACTTAGACTCTAAAATGAGACATCAATAGAGAATGTAAAAAATATGTGCTAGCTATTAGACAAATTTTGAATAAAAATGATAAGTATAATTCAAATATACCTAAACATATAATACATTGGCATACATAGTACATAATTTTTCATTGTGTCAAAGCAAAAGGTTGAAGACTGCACATGAGTTTCTTGAATGTAATAAAAGACAAGAAGGGAAGGTTTTAACTCTTGAGTAAGAATTGATAACAAATACATTTATAAAATTATCAGGCAGTACATAGATGGACAGCAAGGTAATATTACTTCTTCTGGACCTATTATGAAAGAAGATTATTTAAAAACTATTTTCTTTTGAAATAAAATAAAGGAAGGTAACACTAAGACAAGTAAATCTATAGAGAGCACAGAAAGTGACTCAAATTTAAAGGGAGAAAATTGGGCTAGTAGTAAAGTTCATGCTTTACACGTAAGAGACCCGTGATTTCTGGTATTGCATATGGTTCCCAAGATGACCATTTCTCTCCTTGTGCAGAACTGGAAGTTGTTCCAGACAGTCTCTGGATGTGGCCTAAAAACACAAAATAAAGGAGAAAATAACATAGTATTTAATTATCTTGATAATAAAAATTAGTCTGTAGATGATAGGGTATCACAGAAAGAATGCTATCTTGAATAAAGTGGAAAGATTATGAATTTGTATTAGTGATTAACAGGGTGTAGAGAGTTTGGAACAGGACCCATGCTGCTCCAGGTAAGTTATTTAACACACATTTATACTGGTGTCAATCAGCTGAGGCTGACTATTTGGAAGTACAAACAAAGACATATGGGGGGAGACTTTTAGGGACAGAGACTTGGCAGGGGGGATAATGAAGTGTCTGCCAAAGAGCTGATAGCTGTTGAATAAGAACAGGCCTAAGCAGAGGAAGTAGTGGAGGAAAATTTGAGACCAAATAGTGACCACCAGGTAATAAAAGAAAAGCAGTTTTCTTCAACATACACGTGGCCATAGTATAGTGTATGCCATTATTTATTAAATTTCTATAAAGGTAATCAATCATTTTATTGCAAAGCTTATGATACATTCATATTCATATTCAAAGGGAAGTAATAGATAATTATGATTATTACTTTTTATGATTAATTCAGAATATTGTGGGAAATAAATGTACCCCCCAAAAGCTGGAAGCATAAAAACTTGTATAAAAGAAACAAATATTGAGAATTTTAAATAAGAAAGAGGTCTGTTTCTTTGAAAGTGACCAGTTTAATTTAAAAGTGGCTAATTCTTCCTTTTTAATAGTCAAGGTAGTCAATATATTTTTATTACTTATTAAAACAGAATTTTATATTAATATGATTTATATTTTACCTTTTGCAATGTTATTAGTATTTTGATGTCAATTTTTTTCCTCTGTGTCAAGAGAGATACAAAATTCTAAATATTCTTTTTTTCTTTTTGTTTTTCAGCTATGTTTTGCAATTTTCAGAATTGAAATTTATCATTACTATATCACAAGCAATATAAAAATTGATTAATTATTTTATATTTTCATTGCTAAATTTGGGACTGTCTTGATAATCAGAGAAAGCAAAAAATGAATCTAAAGAGAAATATTTCACTGGGTTATCTAAGCTTTAAACACAAAGCAATTTTCTTAGACTCTCAAGAAAATAAAAATTGATATACATTAGTCTTAATTTTCTTCCAGTGGCCGAAGCGATAGCACAGCAGGTAGAGCATTTGCCTTGCATGTGGCTGACCCAGGTTTGATTCCTCCACCCCTCTTGAGAGCCTGTAAAGCTACCGAGAGTGTCTCGTCCGCATGGCAAAGCCTGGCAAACTACCCGTGATGTATTTGATATACCAAATACAGTAACAACAAGTTTCACAATGGAGACGTTACTGGTGCCCACTCGAGCAAATTGATGAACAATGGGAGGACAGTGCTACAGTCCTAGTACGGGTATAGGTAATGAATACAAACATGTAGAAATTTTGATTTATCCATTCACCGCCACTATTATTTATTTAGACAGAGCTTTTTTATTGTGCTTCTAGTTGCCTGTGATTTTCTTAAATGAAATATGATATTAATGAATACCTTTCTGTAATTAAGACTATTTGTTGTTTTTATAAAAACTTTGATCTAGATTCTAAGTAGAATTTATTGGACAAAGGACATGCCAAATGTGTAAAAAAATACTTTTTCAGAGTGAACACACCTGAATTCTGGAGTTTTTAATAGTAAAACAAGTAAACTTTTCATAAATGCTACTCACACTGTCTAAATGAAAAAGTTAGCAGAATGGACCTCAGGAAAAAAAAAACTGATATTTTATTCAAACTTCTTGAGGAGGTTGCATACACAATAAATCTGAAAAAAAAGAAAGATAATTTATCAAACAAAGGAAGAAAAATACTTTATTTCATGAATGTTACAAGTATTACTCACATATTTATGAGTTATCTCAGTTTTATTGATGTGAGTCAGTCAATAAACATTTTCTAAAGATCTATTGGGATGTTCTGATTATTATATGTTAGTACTAATTTTCCTAATATATTTTGTTAAATAGTTTAGTGAGAAATTCTAAGTCATATACTGCTGCAGACTAATTGTCACTGTAGAACTTGGAAAGAGAGAAAAAGGAGAATGAACCTCTACTATTTTAAAAAGAGGACACTTGTACAATTATGGAAGATAACATTGTACCAGAGCTATAGTACGACTTTTGCTGATTCTAAGCATGTTTTCCTTCCAATAATTCTTCTGCATATATGTATATGTTCCCAATAATATATTTGATTTGGTATAAAGTCAAATTTATTGATACTTATTAAACATTTTATTCTATTCACGCTTTCATTAGAAGACATCAAAACAACTCATGAGCTGTTAAAAGTAGTTTTGCTTTAAGCAGTGTATCTAAATGAGCAAATTTCCTTTACTTTAGAAACTTCCTATAGTGCAGTTCAGCCCCTTGGTACACTCTTCCAATAACATTGATAGAATCTGTTAAAGATATCAATATTTTTTATTTTTGCCAGATGTTTGCACACAAACATCAGGTTCTAGTATGCTTTGTTTTAAATGACATTTCTCAGTGAATATTTATACTGGTATGACCTGTGGTTTGGTAGCCTTGATGGTGCAAAATGGATATATTTAAAGAGTTACATATTAAGTGTCACTTGGTGAAAATTATTATCTGCTATTTTCTTGGAAAAATGTTAACATTTGCTTATTGTTTTTAAAAGGATTTTACAGACATGAGACTCATTACTCAAACCCCAAAAATACTTCCTGAATCATTTAAGTTCCAACTAAATATGAAATATCACTTACAATATAAATTGCCATCATGAAATCAGTTTCTGAGGGTGTAGCCCTAGACATTTATTTAAATGTTATCTTTAAGTGGTTCTTGTGGAGTTGAAGTGAGTGAGTCAGAAGGCTAGCTGAAAAATCGTTTGAAAGTCTTAAATGTTGATCTTTCAGGTCAATAATTTGAAAAATTGAAGGAATTTACATTGAAGCAATATATTAGGGATAAAGTGACCCAGGCTTTACTCTTGAAACTTGTTTTATCAACTGGATTCCAAAGGGAAGTAATATCCTCATATTTTCTTTAATCTCCTCATTTAAAAAAATTCTATTGAAGTCAAAAGAGTTGTTACTAAGTCACATGTTAGTCTCCTGGCTGCTATTAGAGACATTTCCATGGAGTGTTTAAATGTACAGAGGGATGCTACTTAATAGATGCCTGTGGTGTTGATAGCCCACTTCTTGCCTTGATTCAGGCCTGTGGGATTCACTCCATATTTTTATGCTGCACTAAATGCCACAAACTCCTTGTAATTTTGGCATCTTTGCGATTTAGTTCATTTCCAAAATGTGACATTGGAGTAGGAAGACTAAAATTTTTATCTAGAGTTATTTGTGCAAAGGACATACCACTTGACTAAACATGGCATTCTATTTGACAGGAAATAATGTGAAAGTGATTTATAAGCATTCCATTCCTGACTGCAGCATCATTTTTATTTCAAAAATAGATTTTTTGTTAATAGCATAGTAATATATGCCTATAGGAAATTTGGAATCACCTGAGCAGATTAAAGTTTTACAAACTTTAATATAGATTAAATATTTTCAAACACCTTAGTATCCATTTTCTACACTTTACTATTCTCAGAGAGCTATTTTTTTCTTTTTGGGTTACACCTGGCAATGCACAGGGGTTACTCCTGGCTCTGCACTCAGCAATTACCCCTGGCAGTGCTCAGGGGACCATATGGGATGCTGGGAATCGGGTAGGGCATTTGCCTTGCAAGCTGCTGGCCCGGCCCAGCTGGATTCAATTCCTCCGTCCCTCTCAGAGAGCCCGACAAGCTACCAAGAGTATTTTGCGTGCACGGTTAAGCCTGGCAAGCTACCTGTGACATACTCGATATGCCAAACACAGTAACAAGTCTCACAATGGAGACATTACTGGGCCCGCTTGAGCAAATCGATGAACAACAGGAGGACATTGTTACAGTACTGCAGTGCTACTAATCTCAGAAAATCTTTGGTGCTATGTGTATATGTGGTTTCATGCATTTGTGTGCTTAGATATACACATATTAATATTTTGAGTCTCATTATATTCACAACTTTCTCCTTTAAATTATTTGAGAATATTTTAACTTCATTTGAAAATACACATTATCTCTACTCATTATTTCCTGAGGAAATAAAATCAGCAAAGTGTGCTCATTGAAAATCAGTATTTTTTAAAGCCAGTTTTTACAAATAATTTTTCATTTTTACTACAAAACTAACAAAGGCAAGTCCTGAGGGAGACATTTGTAAAGTCTTCTGACATTTTGAGATATTTATTCAATAACTGGAAAAATATATATCTTTGTGAATCTATGACAACTATTAAACTGAGATATTGAAAAGTATGAAAAAGTGGTATTTCAAAATGCCACTATCTTAATAATGTCATGCTTTGGCTCTACAAAGCTGATGTGAAAAAATTATTATATTACTAAATATTATGCGGCTAGTGGTAAGTGCAAATACTGGATGTCAGAGAATATGCAGAGGAAGGAATCGCTTAAATGTTTAAGAGAAATTTACCAAATATAACTATGGTTTGAAAGAAAGGAACTTTTAGAATCTCGTGCTAATAGAGACAGATTTGAAGATCTGAATTTGAAAGCTTTTTAAGTAATATAGATCTTTATGTGGAGTGATGAAGAATATTAGATAATCAAGGTTTACATATGATGTGATTATGAGTGGATGCAAAGATGAAACTGAAAACAGAATTTGTCTTCACCCCTAATGTTGTCCACATAAATTGTATATATGTTATATATATAATTTCTGTATATATAATATCTTTATAATGTGGATGAAACAGGAAATTTTAGAAAAGGCAATGGCCCAAAAAGCAATATTAGATAGTTTTCATGACAAGTTTATTCAAAGATTTAGTTTTCTCAGACAGAATTTTCTTTAAAAATAATTCAAAAAGAGTCAACTTTGCATGCCAGCTCAGGATTAAATGTCAGTCTTTATGCTGTTAAGAGATTGCCTCATTAATCATATCACCCTAGTCTTAGAGACTTGGCTCTCCGCACGAAGAGATCACTGCCATTTAATTTGGTAAATGGGACAATTTAAACACAGGGACCTAGAATTCACCCTAGTTGAGACTAACTTAAAATACAGGCACCTGAATTATTATAAAGTAGAATGGACCGTCTAGCACATTTTCTCTTTTTTCAGAATCACAGACCTAAGAGCACAAAATGTTCTAGCTCCGGTTTTTAGTTTAGTTTCCATCAATGATGACTTTTTTTTCTTTCAAAGAAGAAAGCATAAAACCGTTTTGTTTCTAAGAAGTAGAATGAGGTTTTCATATTCTAGATCTCTGAAAGGGAAGTGATCCTAGCCTTTCATTATGTAAAAAAATGTAAGCAGCCAAGTCAGGATTGTCAAAGTGAAGTGGAACATTCATATTTATTTTAAGATCCAAGTGCGTAGATACTTGAGCCTGTAATTGTGAACTTAATCAAGTTCAGAACCCGCTTCGTGTCTTTCAAAGCAGTGTTGGCATACAGTACATGGCAGAGTTATGGAACAGTCTCAAGATGACAGATATTCCATTGGATTTCTTAAACAACTTATCGTCGGTTACAAGAAGCAATACGCAACACTCATTGACAATGGGGAATCATAAACAAAGGAGCATAGACTGCAGTTATTTCATCTGCATAGAAATGACATTTACTGCAATAGCTCTGCCCTGGGCAAAGCCTGCCTTAGGAATGGTTAGGGACATAAGGGCACCAAGGCTGCTCAAGCATTTGAAGACTGCAAAGTAAACAAAGTAAATGCTTTAAGGAGAAACTGAAGCAGAATGTTAAGTGATTCAGCAGAGCTTTATGATGCCTGAAAATTCCTAGGGCAGACTCAGGGATCTGACACAGAATGGAGATAGTGTGTTTTGTGTAATTAGAAAAGAGTGTAGCAATGGATTATGGGCAAAGAAATGTTGCTGTCGGAATTCAGAGCCCCTCTTTTTTATGTTTGCACATTAGTTTTGATTATAAAAAAGTATTTAAAAAGAATAGAAAGCATGCTTAGTTAATCATATAAAAATAATACTGATCTTTTCCTCACCATGCACTAAATCCAGACAGAGAACAGTTTCTGCTAAAATGCATCACACAGAACAAACTAATAAACTAGTAACAGTACTCCAAATTACAGAGTACAAAGTATGCTTCAGTGATACTTTGTAGACAATAAAATGTACTAATGTGTAGAAATACCACCTAAAGGAAGGAAGGTACATTAATTAAAAGCCCTTAAAATTTGTTGAACATCAGTAGAAAAAACATGTTGGAGAGAACAAAGTCAGACTATGAAATGCCCTCATTCTTCTAGTTTCATTTCATTTCATCTTAATTGGATTAGCCAAGCTGCTCTGTGATATACACTTTTCCCTTTTTCCAGTAGAAGTATATGCATAAGTATCACTGTATCACTGTCATCCTGTTGTTCATCCATTTAACAGAGCAGGAGCCAGTAACATCTCTATTCATACCCTAAGATTTTAGCAGCCTCTTCTTACTAGTCTTTTCCAACATTGCTGTATTGGAGGCTCTATCAGGGTCAGGGGAATGAGACATTATTGTTACTGTTTTTGGCATATCAAAAACACCACAGGTAATTTGCCAGGCTCTGCCATGCGGGTGGGATACTCTTGGTAGCTTGCCAGGCTCTCCGAGAGGCATATGCATAAGTAGTATAATTAATTTTCCATGTACACATTAGTGTATTTCACTTGCTTTTTTTTAAGTGAAGGTATGAGCTGTAATAGTCCAGAGCTCAATATAGATCCTATTCCTTCTTTTTGGTTGTTAGTTTTCATGAGATAATGTACATCTTACTAATATATTTTATTTTTTAAAGAGTCTAATTTCTCTGAAATCAGTCATCATCAATAATGGTTCACTAAAAAAAAAGAGACTGCTAATTGAATTTTTCTTATACGTTAAAATAGAAAATTGTTCTCTGACAGTGCACCTGTTTGTAATCCTAGTAACGATATGGTAGATTTGTATAGTCAACATGAGAATAATTCTCATACAAGTAGCTTTTATGATTTTCTTAGAGTTTTCGATGGGTAATGTTATCAATATAATTTGAGAAATTTTAATGGGATTGAGAGTTTTAAGGACTCTGGAATTTAATTTGTCTTGGCGATGTTCTATTACATTATTTTTCTCAATGTTAAATTTTAAGTAATCAGCACAAAGATTTTGGGTAAATTTAAAGAGTCTCATTCACTTTATATATGTATACATATATGTATTCATATATATAGTTTTTCTTTTGTATTTAAATACCAAGATTTTGATATTGTTGAATTGTTTTAGGAATACAGTGTTATTACACCATACCAATCTCCCCTTTTCCAGTATTTCTCTACCCTCTCTCTGTGTTCCCTCTCATTCTCTGTACTCCACTAAGCAAACTCACTTCTTTTTTTTTTACCCTAATTTTTTTTATTTCTTTTTTATTATTATCATTGTTTTTATTAGTGAAACACCATGAGGTACAGTTATAGACTTATAAATTTTTGTGCTTGGGTTTCAGTTATACAATGATGAAGTACCCATCCCTCCACCAGTGCCCATCCTCTCCCACCACGGGTCCTAGCATCCCTCCCACTCCTTATCCCCCCCCCCCCCCCGTCCCACCCTGCCGCTGTGGCAAGGCATTCCCCCTTGTTCTCTCTCTCTTCTTTTGGGTACTGTGTTTTGCAAGAGAGGCATTGAGTGGAAATCATGTTTGGTCTATAGACTACTTTTAGCACGTCTCTCCCACCCTGGGAGGGTCTTCACAACACCCTTTATTTGGTGTTCTCTTCTCTATCTGAGCTTACTCACTTCTATAGGCAGAAACTCAAGATTGTTTTTAAGTCATTGGTCACTGTTTCTTACTATGTTGCTTTATAATTTGCTATGAATATTACTTACTCTTGGCCCCATACTCAGGAATCATTGAAGGACTTTTGGAGACTGTACTTGGTTCCAGAGATCAAATCACAATTGGCCACATGCAGGGAAAATGTCCTAACTTCTGAACTATCTATCTAGCTTCATTTCTGTACTTTTCATGTAGTATAAATACTTTGATTTTGATAGGTGAGCAATAGCTAGTTAATATCTGTATAGAAAAACATCATTTTTTTTCTGCTGAGTTGAACTCAAATATACTTTTAGAATATTTATAATTTGGCTTTACTTTGTTTTATCTCCACTTTATACTCACTCATATCTTAGTTTTCAATTACCAATTGAAAATATTCACTTAATCTCTCCTAGAAATAATTTTACTGCTCCAAATTTTGAAAGGACTTTTTAGAAGAATTTATTTAGTTAAAGAATGAAGGTGGAGCATATACAAATAAGAGAATGCATCCTGAAATATTACTCCACAGAGGCAGTACTATTTCAGCTGGCTTGAGATATTTATATACATTAAAAGGCAAAGCCTAAAATTGGGCAAGTTGTTGGAAACTCTGTAAATAATGGACAAATAAACAGCATTTTTTTAAATCAGCATAGCCTTTGCTAAGTGTGACTATGCTGGCTATCCTTATAATACATTCTCAATTCCTCCCCTAATTTTGTCATAAGAATCTGAATTATTTATTTAAAATTTTATGTTTAATAACCATGAGTTTCAAAGTAACAAAGATGTTTGTAATTGGCTTTCAGTTGTACAATATTCCAACACCAATCCTTTCACCAGTATCTACTACCCTTCACCAATTACCCCAGTATCCCTCCTGCCCCCATCCAGCCTCTGTGGGAGGGAGTCTTTTCCTCCCCGATTATCCAAGTGCACTCTTCCCTAACTTACCCCCCATTATCTCAACACAGTAGCAAACCCCAGTAACAATCTTTATTTAAAACTTAAGTGTATTTAGGTTAAAACAACAATTTTGTGTAGAAAGCATTATGTTAAAATAGTGCTTTAATCTGGAACATATTACATAGTCATGTATAACTTTAATCCCTTGACCACTTGACATCCCGTTACTCATCAATTTGCTCAAGCGGGCATCGGTAATGTCTCTATTCATCCCTGCCACGTGCTAGTGTACCCAATGGCATCTGCTTGCTCTAGGAACACGAAGAGCCTCAAACTGTTCATTCAAGGTCTTGTCGAAGAAGTTTGAACATCTTGTAGGTGGGCGGTCACATGTTCTTTTGATGTCCTGTGAAATCCAGTCAGTAATGGCTTTACTCTAGTGGTTATCTCCAAATCGCATTGCGTGTCCTGCTCATTTGATTTTTGATGCCTTGGAAAACGAGACAGCGTCCCTGATTCTCAATCACTGATGGAGGTTGGAACTCCAGATTCCTTCTCTCACTTGAGTGAAGCGTGATACTCCAAGCATGGCTCTTTCGACCTCTTTGGGAGACCCACATAGTATTCTCATACTGTTTTCGTACGGCCTAGGTCTCTGAGGCATATGTTGGTGCAGGAAGAATGGTAGAGTCAAAGAGATGTACCCAGAGCCGGAGGTTCTTCGTCCTCTTAGCTATTTCTTCGATGCTCTTGAAGGCGTTGCACACTGCTCTCTTCCTTCTGCACAGCTCAGTGCCAGGTCATTCGTCATGTTGAGTTCTTGACCTAGACACATATAACTACTACAAATGGAGATGTTCATTCCATTGAGAGCAAACGGAATATCATGAATAAGTCTGTCATGAACATTGTCTTCATAACATTCAGCTCCAGTTCAACCTTTCCACACTCACGGTCAAAGTCGGCCAGCATTTGTGCCACTCGGCTAATGTTTGGTGTTATTAGAACGATGTCATCGGTGAAGTGAAGGTGGTGTAGTTGCCAACTGTCAATGAATTATGGCCTGGAGTGATAGCACAGCAGGTAGGGTGTTTGCCTTGTATGCAGCCAACCTGGGTTCCAAATCGACCTGGGTTCGATTTCCAGCATCCTATATGGTCCTCTGAGCACTGCCAGGAGTAATTCTTGAGTGCAGAGCCAGAAGCAACTTCTGTGCATTGCCGGTGTAACCCAAAATTTAAAAGAATAGAAAAGAAAAGAAAAATGAATTAAAATTTTAGGTTTTCTGCATATAGTTATAGTTCCCCAGTATATTTTAGCAATTGATTTCGAGAACACTAATATTATCTAAAATATGTCCTCCAGGGTGATTATACAGTGATAGGGCACTTGCCTTGCATGTGGCTGACCCGGCTTGATCCCTGGAACCCCATGAGATTCCATGAGCCCCTTTAGAATTGATCCTTGATTGCAGTGCCAGGAGAAAGCCCTGGGGACAATCGGATATGGCTCCAACTCCCCCCCCCCCCCCCCGCTCCCAGAAAATCTTTTCCAACTTAACAGAGTTCTTGCAAGCGACAAATGATAAAAGTTATGTAAAAGTTTATATGTATAAAAAGTATGTATGATTTTTGACCCCACTGAACAGTGTTCCAGGGCTATTCCTATATGTCCCATAGCCGTGCTGGAACCTTACTAGGGTTAGTCATGGCAAGGCAAGGTCCTGAGGTCTTGCTCTATCTCTGCAGTACAAATTTTAAATACATTTTGATATTATGCTGAAAGTGCTATCAGAGTTCTCTGAGATCATTTTCATTCCAAAAATTTAAATTATATGCCCCCATTAGTGATGTTTTAAATGTTTTATTCAAAGGATTACAAGACTTACAAATTTGAGATAAAGGTTTGCATATCTTTGTTTTAAATTTACTTAAAAACATTTAAAATATTTTTCTTTATAGTATGCTGTTTATAGATTAAAATTGCTGTTGGTTAAATCATAGTGATTCCTTCAATGATTTGCATAAGTGCATTTGCAAGCTACATGCATTGTATATTTTCCAGGGTCAACAATATCTCTTAATACTGTGTTATTAAAATATGTATGTGATATATGCATAATTTTATTTATTGAATAGAGTTTATGCAAATGCAATTTAATTTTATGTAAAGCAGGCTTGTATTAAAAGAAACAAGCAAACAAAATACCCCTCCCCATCCCCCATAAAATTTTTGAGATGTAAGGAAATCAGAAGGTATAGGACGTACATTTTACATTGCACTGTAAGTTAGTTTAGTATTAAACAGCTGAAATGTGTTCAAAGTGTTAGGGAAAAGAGTCTTTTTTATTTTATTTCAACACAGTGGATGATATGCAATATGTGCAAAACTGTTATTGAACCAATACCTATTTTATAGAAAATGCACTACAAGCATTTTTCAGAGCTATTTTCTTTTGTCATACTGCCAAGGTCAATGTTATCATAGTTTAGCCAAAGTATTCCAAACATCACATTAGGAAAAATTGCATTCACATGCTCTTTTCCAAATTTCAATACTTTACCAGAACGCATATGCTTGTATTTCTGGTCTTTCTGTAGAAGACCACGTTTGTTGAAGAAAAATGCATTGCATTAATTTTGCATTTAAACATTTTCTTCATGAAGGAAGCAAATTGGATGAAAAATAAAGTAAATCCCAGTAAATATTACTTGAGGAAAAGTAATATTTTATATATATGCATATATATGTTATATATACTCTTTTAACCTACTAAGCAATAATTTTTTCTCATTTTAAATAACCAATATATCTTTAATAAATTAATGGCATAAAATAATGTGATAATGAACAGCTAACATTATTATTTAATGAAGGCTGTTTTAACATTCTATAGCACTTCAAGTTAAGAGCTGATGGTAGAATTTAGTAAAATTTAAGCACCATATAATTAATTCATTTTAATTCTCTTAAAATAAAAAGTAATTTCTCTTTTAAGTGAAAAAAGTGAAATTGTTATAAAATCTATTTTCAGATGTATTGCTTGTGTACAAAATGTCTTGTTCCTCTGAAACTTTCCCTTATGATTTACCAAAAAAGAAAAAAAGCATATTGAAGTTAATATGAAAATTAACCAGTGATTATATATATATACATATATATGTGTATATATATGTATACCAATGTGAAATATATATATATGTGTATATATATATACCAATGTGAAACCTATTTTATTTCCTAAAAACTTTTGGAGATCAGTGTTAAAGATGTTTATTCCTAGTCAATGAACATAAATGTTTTTAGAGATATGCATGAACCTGCTTTCTCTAGTTGCACATTCCTCTTTCTTTCATCTCTCCTCCTTTTAGAATTTAGCTGGCTTCATTGTCAGGTCAGATGCATATTCCCAGAAAATTTCTGTTTCAAAATCCATCCAACTATTCACGAACAGAAAATCTGAACCTTCTGAATTGTGAGGCACTATTCTGGGAACTGGAGATATTAAAATGGGCGATGTTCAAAATTCCAGGATTTGTGGAGTTAACATTCAAGCTAGCAGAAGGACCAAAAAATCAAACAAATGAATATAATTTGGTTTACTTTAATAGAGTTTTAGAACATTGCATAAGGAAAATATATGAGAGACTAAAATGTAATACAGATTACATGTCAGTGTGATGAAGATTGGTGAGTTATTTCAGTCCGAACGCTTAGGAAAGATGTGGCAAAGTGACATTAGATCAGCAACATGAACATAGAGTGTGCAAACAGAGGGAGTTAGAAAGGAGACAGGCACTGTTGTGTGAGTTAAAATTATATGTGCTTTGTAATTTTCACAAGTACATCAGAGGATACCATGAAAGTAATATATATGTAGGCAGCATATCTTATAGATTTATTTTGATTACGAAATAAACAAGTAGTAGCTAAAATTGTGAAAGCTCTTCACATCCTTCAGTAGAAGTCCTAACCTAGATAATGACTAACAGCATTTCATGCACTGAGCCAGTAAACAAAAATTATCGTATCTATGCTGTAGCATAAACACAGAAGAAACTCATACACTTTGCAGTTCACCTGGATTGTTTGGAAGAGCAAGTTATATTTGTCCTGGTATTTATGGTCTCCCTTTTTATAATCACTGCTCTTCAGTGAGTATTTCATTGGCAGTCTCCTCTGAGTCCCGTGTTAGCTCCAGCTCACTTGTTCTCTGCACTTAACTATCTTTAAAATAATTAAGATAAATATACATTATGAGCCAGTGTTTCTTCACTTTGTTTTGTTCTCTGCTTATATAATCAGAGCAGTATTTATCTGACCTCAGTTTTCAGAGCTTGATATTTCCTTTATTTGCCTTTCTTTCCAAAGGAAACTTTTTCTTTTTTAATTTTTTTGCCTTTTTGGGTCACAGGTCATGATACTTAGGGGGTCACTCCTGGCTCTGCACTCAGGAATTAGTCCTGGCAGTGCTCAGGGGACCTCATGGGATGCTGGGAATCAAATTCCAAAGGAAACTTTTTCTAGCATTCTGAATTCCAACCTACAATGTCTTATCTGAAAGTATAATTTTCTTTTCTTTCCTTTTCTTTTCTTTTCTTTTCTTTTCTTTTCTTTTTCCCTTTTTGGCATATACAGGAGTTACTCCTGGCTCTGCACTCAGGAATTACTCCTGGCGGTGCTCAGGTAACCACATGGGATGCTGGGAATTGAACCCGGGTCGGCCATGTGCAAGAAAATGCCCTAAACGCTGTGCTATCACACCAGCCCCTGAAAATATAATTTTTAAAGGAATTTGTATCAGACATAACCAGCCTCCTTTTCTCTTCTGTGTTTTCTCTTTCATGATCTCTCCCACATTTCCTGCTTTGCTTCACCTTTGTCTTGTTCTCTGAAGAGGTTAAAGTAAAACACTATATATAGACCTGGAGATTAAGTGGCATGTATGTGGAAGGCTCTAACTTCTTTCTCAACACTGAAAAAAAGACAGATTAACAAACTACCCATAAATTGTAAAGATATACCTAGTTCTACTTCTCTTTAAGCCTACTTCTTGTTTGCTGTTTAATTTTCTCTTGAATAATTGTATGTCACTCCAGTTTATCTGCCTTCATTTTCCACAAATATGGTTTGCTATATTTGGAGTTCTGATCTCCGTCAACGCTCAAGAAATCAGGGAAGCTGTCTCATTTGCCAAGGCATCAAACATCAGATGGGTTGGACACGTAATGAGATTTACAGACAACCGCTGGACTAGAGCCATTACTGACTGGATTCCACGGACGTCAAAAGTTCGCGTGGATGCCCACCTACAAGATGGTCAGACTTCTTTGTCAAGACCCTGAATGATCGGGTTGAGGCTCTGCATGTTCCTAGAACAAACAGATGCCATTGGGCTACGCTAGCACGCAACAGGGATGAATGGAGATGTTCCTGGCACCCACTTGAGTAAATCGATGAATAATGGGGGATCAAGGGATCAAGTGATCAAGTGATCAAGTGATGGTTTGCTATATCTTATGACGGTTTTCCTTCAATCCATTTCTTAAATGTATTTGCTAAATGATCATTTTTAAATATTTTTTTGTAAAATTATGTTTTTTCCGTCACAGCCTCTGGTGATCAGAACTTATTTCTAGTTCTTTACTCAGGAATCATTTCTGGCTGTGCTGGGGAGAGAGCCTAGGTCCACAGTAACAAGGCAAATGATATCGCTGTTATCCCTTTTCCTATCTCTGTCCCATTATAAAAACATTTATGACATTTTACTAACATTAGGGACTGATTCTGCATATCATTTAAACATTTTAAATAGTATACCATGTTACTGATACTATTAAAGAGACTGTTGTACAAATAACTGCATATTTACTAATATACAAATAACTGCATATTTAGTGTATTCAATTCATTGAGTTTGACATATGCATGTTCCATGAAGCAATAGAGCAAGACATTAGGCATACTCAACACATTCAAATGTTCTTTAATTCTGTCCTTTCACGATTTGTCTATTTGCTTTAAGTTAAGAATATCGGTAAAACCTGTGACCATAACAAATTTTTAAGTATAGAATCTGCATGTTGTTAACTAAATCACAATATTATAAACTAGATCCATTGAATGTACTGAACATATAAAACTTCATACTATTTAAGTAGGGCTTATTTCCAGAGAAGAAAGCTCAAGAATAGTAGACTCCACTAAGTATGAACATTTAAGTTATACTGAAGAGGATAAAATTATCCTTCAATTCTGGGAAAGTTCTCCCTAATCACTTTCATAGTATCTTCCATTTTTGCTCACAACTGAAATGTTTTTATTCCTAACAATCAGTACTTCTTTCACATCTCTTTTTTCCTTGTCATGTTTTACATGTCAATCTTATAAAAAGACTATCTGAAAACAACAAAATCATTTGATTAGCCTGTCAAGTCTCTGAGAAGTTTTTATTGTACTAATGATTTCTGTAGAGTCCCAGTATTTTTATTCTTTTGTTTTCATCAGTACTTAAGCATTCATAAGGGATTAGCTATCCCATACATGGTTTAATCCTTCAGATCAGTGTTTTTAAACTGTGTATAAATAAACAAAAATGATTTATTTATTAGAACCACTGATTTTTTTCTGTTATTACCATAATTCCACTCTATTTTAATAATTACTTAGCTAAGAGTATTGCCCACTTGTCTCTTAATTTGGGGGCTGATCTATTCTTAATTTCTTACAAAAATTATACACTATATTTCTTACAAGAAAATAAAACAATGTAGTTATTTCTGATATTACTGCTTAATTCTTTTATAAAACTTCCTTCAAAAATTCACTTTCGACCTCAGCTAGCACTATAAAGAACTCACATTTCCACAAATACATCACTACTTTCTAAAAATAAGCTGTTCCATGGCCTGGAATGTTCTTGAATACCTTAACCATCTGACAAAATCCTAGTTATCCTTAAGGTTTGAATCATACAGTGTCTTTTCTGCAACAATTTTGTAAAAAAATATATAAAAGTATGGTTAAAGTGTAATAGAGCATCAATTATAAAAATAATATGTCATCAAAGACAAGTAAATAACATGTACTCTAATATCACTCAGTTTGGATTCATGAAAAATATTGCACTACTTTGTTTAGTGTTATTCTTTTGTTTTTTGGCCACACTCACCAACACTTGGGGCTTACTTCTGGCTCTGTGCTAAGGGACAATATGCAATGCCAGGGTTTCAACCAGATTCTAGCACGTGTAGGTTGAGCACTACCTGTACTATATATTTAGACATATCTTTTCATTTCTATCCCTATAGTTCTGGGATGGGAACAAAGTAAATGCTGCATCAATGTGTGATTAGTGCATGCATATATTGATGACAAGAAGAGTAAGAGGGGAGCCACTTGCCGGCCATCAGATGACAGTAGTTTCTTTTGCTATAAATTAAGATAGATTTGGCAGTGGTTTTAATCTTTATTTAATGACATTTGCATTAATCAAAACAAATAAAGAGATTTTAAATAAAAATATTTTAAATAAAAATATTTTAGATATTGGTCACTGCAGGGCAATATTATTCCTAGTTTTTTGATGTATCTCTAGTTTCTCTAAAGCCAGTCAATAAGATGATCATCCTATTATTGTAGATGGCCACCAAATACAAAGTTTTAAATGCTATCTACACTTAGTTCTGATCTTAGTTTATTTTCTTTTGTAATAGTTTCCCAGTATAAATTCCTAATCAGAGAAATATGTCCATTTGAAGGTATGCATATATTCTCACTACAAAAAAGTAGGACATTATATTTAATTTTATTTCCCTTTTGCAGAAAACTTTTGCTCTAGAAAGTTTTGAAAATTTACAGATTTTGTAGTACATAGAGGTCAAGAACCAATAAAGTGATAGTTCCATGTTTTGCATTTATAGTATTCATAAAGATATATTGAAGCCTATGCTACCATATTAAATAGGATTTTGAATTAGCTTGCTGTTTTCTAAGAAACAGACATTAAAATATTTTATCTATAACACAGAATTAATAACGTTGAACTTCTATTTTAAATTAAATTTTCATAAGCAAGAAAATAATATAGAAAGGATAAATCTAAGAACATGTTTATGTAATATTAAGTCCATTTAAAAGGTCAAGACAAGACATAACTAATGGATTGAAATGTTTTTCTCTATGCTGTATACAGCTTTTAAATCCAAAATGAACTTTTAAATCTCAGTTCCAACTGTATTTTAATGCATACTGATATCCTTTTGGTGGACTTATCTTGAGATTGCCTATTAAAATGACCACTAAACAGTGAAAAACATTTTTATTTATTCAGAGAGATTAGATTAATATTAAAATGGATCACTTAATTTTTCATTTAGATTGTTTTTTCCAAAGTAGAAGATACTGGCACAGTGGTGGAGTGTAGGAGTGCTGGAATAATCCGGAGAGATGGTAGTATCTTGTAGAGTAATTTAGGGAAGTATATTCTGTTACTTAATTTTAAGAAAGTAGATTTCTATAGGACACAGATTTTTTTTTCTGAAAAATGGACTGTAGGTCAAATATGTTTAGGAATCACTAATATAAAATCTGGTCATAGATTTGTTGTTAATCAGAATTTTTTTCATTAAAAAGGACTTATTTGAGGGCTAAAGAGATAGTACTGAATATAAGGTGCTTGTTTTCATGAAGCCAATCCTGGTTTGAAAACCCAGCATGACATATGAGCCCCCTAGCACTCCCTCAACGAGACTGAGACATTGAAATGGACATAAATCCTTTAAATATGGTTTATATATTTCATTTATTTCATTTCTAAAATTCTGAAACCAGGTTCTTGTAAAATCAATATAACAAGCATATCAATGGAGACAAATTTGTTTACCAAAGTAAGATATTTTTCAGTTTTTTATTTTATTTATTTATTTAGAGCCTTGAATATAGCACTTTCTTAAAAATCTCAGGGCTAGGATGAAGGAGACGTTACTGGGGCCTGCTCGAGGCAATCGACGAATAACAGGATGGTCGTGATTCGTGATTCGTGATTTAAAAAAATTTATTAGTGAAACACCATGAGGTACAGTTGTAGACTTACAAATTTTTGTGCTTGGGTTTCAGTTATACAATGATCAAGTACCCATCCCTCCACCAGTGCCCATTTTCCACCACCACTGATCCCAGTATCCCTCCCACCCCCAACCCCCATCCCACCCTGCCTTTGTGGCAGGGCATTTCCTTTTTTTCTCTCTCCCCTTTTGGGTGCTGTGGTTTGCAAAAGAGGCATCGAGTCGCAATTATGTTCAGTCTATAGTCTACTCTCAGCATGCATCTCCCATCCTGGGAGGATCCTCCCAACACCCTTTATTTGGTGCTCCCTTCTTTATTTGAGCTGCCTTTTCTCCTAGCATGTGTGGCTGGCCTCCAAGCCATGGAGTAAACCTCCTGATACTTATCTCGGCTATGATACTTATCTTTGGTGTTAGTCTCAAAGTAAGATTTTTAAGTTCCGTATATAGGTATCTTTCCTGATCCAATTGTTGAGCACTTGGTGTTAACTCTTTTTGTTGCTGTTGTTTTATTGAATTAAAGTGAGAGGTGTTTCACATCAAGTTATGTACATGTGTGTTTTAGAGAGGGGAAGAGAGAGAAAGAAAGAGGGAGGGAGGGAGGGAGGGAGGGAGGGAGAGAGAGAGAGACAGAGACAGAGACAGAGACAGAGACAGAGACAGAAACATGAGATACTGATTCTAAAAGTTAGTCATCTAAAGCAAAATGAGTCATACAGAAGGTAAGAATTTTATTTCCTTTGTTCACTTGAAAACAAACCTGAAATTGAGAGAAGTATGAGGCATATATTTTATGATGACATTTTCTGACAGAAAAAAAGGGTGATTTAGAGACCAGTGCAAGAGTCAGAAACTGCTGCTATTATGATCCTGTTTGACTTTCATACCAGAGTGCAAGAAACAGGAGACAGCAGAATATAATGAGATTAAGAAAGAAAAATCCTGTCCATATGAAAAAATTCCAATTATGCAATCAAAATGACTCTATTCCTTTCCTTAGTTTTTCAGTTATCTGGGCTGGATGGATTCAAATTCTGAAGTTCATGAGCCTTGAGGTGCACAAGTTTTCTGTTTTTTTTATGGGCTATAACTTAGATATTTTTTAAATTTCTCCTTAAATTTGATTGAATGACAATGAGATATTTACAAGCTTTCATGTTTTGGTTACAATCACACAACGATCAAACACCCATCCCTCCACCAGTGCACATTCCCCACCATCAATATCCCCAGTATACTTCCCCCTTCCCACCTTCCTCCCAGCATCCATGGAAGACATTATTCCCCATAATCTCTCTCTACTTCTGGGCATTATGGTTTGCAATACACTGAGAGGTTTGGTCCTTTATCTACTTTCTGCTGCATCTCCCATCCCTACCGATTCCTCCAACCATCATTTTCTTAGTGATCCCTCCTCTATTCCAGTTACCTTCTCCCCTTTGTTCATAAGGCAGACTTCTAGCTATGGATCAATCTATCTGTCCCATGTATCTACTATCCTTAGGTGTCAGCCTCATGTTACGTTGTTTTATATTGCACAAATGAGTGCAGTTCTTCTATGTCTGTCCCTCTCTTTCTGACTCATTTCACTTAGCATGATACTCTCCATATCTATCCATTTATAATCAAAGTTCATGACTTGATCTCTCCTGATAGCTGCACAGTATTCCATTTTTCGCCACTCCTATTCAATATAGTATTGGAAGTCCTGGCCATTGCAGTTAAACAAGAGAACGGTATCAAGGGAATACAGATAGGAAAGGAAGAGGTCAAACTATCATTATTTGTAAACAATATCACACTACACTTAGAAAACCCTAAAGACTCTACAGAAAAGCTCCTAGAAACAATAGATAGGTTTAGTAAAGTGGCACACTACAAAACCAACCCCCAAAATCCCATGGCTTCCTTATATACAAATAACGAAAGAGAAGAAATAGACATTAAAAAACAATCTTGTTCACAATAGTACCTCAGAAAACCAAGTAACTTGGAGTCAGCTTAACCAAAGACGTGAAGGACCTACACAAGGAAAACAAAACACTACTTCAAGAAATAAAATAGGACACTAGGAAATGGAGACAAATCCCTTGCTCATGGATAGGGAGGATTAACATTTTCAAAATGGCAATACTGCCCAAATCACTATACAAATTCATTGCAGTCCCTGTCAGGATATCCATGACATTTTTCAAATAAATAGACAAAATACTCCTGAAGTTCATATGGAACAATAAACCCCCAAGAATAGCTAAAGTAGTCTTTGGGAAAAAGATGGGTAGAATCACCTTCTCTGACTTCAAACTGTACTACAAAGCAGTAGTAATTAAGACAGCATGGTACTGGGCTAGATAAGACCTGCAGACCAAACGAACAGAGATGAATAGTCTGTCACAGACCCCCAAATATATTACCACTTAATGTTTGACAAAGGAACAAGTTTTCTGCTCTTTCATTCCAAGTTGGCATATTACCAGTAGAAAATCCACAGCTGCTTGTAACATGCATTCGAAAAACTGCCCTGTTTGCATGAACTCCTCTGTAGGGGCATGACTCATATATGAGGAAGATGGAAATATCAAATTACCCTGTTCATTTTTGATTTCCTGGAATTTTGATCTCCTAATGTAACATTTTAAGTGAAGATTGTTTCATAACTGGAAACAATGAGAACAAAGAGAGTATCTCCCTTAACACAGCTCTATCGAAGCGTGTGCAGTATGATTTTGAAACCAGATCATTCATCTCCCTCCCCCACAAAACTGAGCTATGTAGAAATTGGGCTCTGTTCATTTCCAGTACCTGATACCTAGGAAAGAATTTAATAGATTTTATTGAAATAAACTAAAATTAAAGAAAGATCATATAATTCAAAATGCAATGTATCTGTAAATGATCAGAACATTATATCAATGTTTTCCTTACAGATAAAAAGAAAATTTTAATTTAAACAAAATTAATAGACATGAAAATCATAGCATATTTAATTGAATTTCAAATAAAATATTTTCCTCTTTAAAGATAGTGCTAATTTATGCCATTATATTCTTATTTTCATATACTTTTATAATTGATATTAGTCAAGAAATATTTTTTATAGCGCAAAAGAAATCTAAACAGGCTAGAGTAATAGTACAGTAGGTATGGTACTTGCCTGTCACACATCAGACGTGGGTTGGATTCTTGGCACCACATATGGTGCCCAAGCCCCTCCAAGAGTCGTCCATGGTCATGGAGCCAGGAGTAAGCCTTGAGAACTCTTGGTTATGTCTTAAAAAGGAAAAAAATACCTAAACTACTGAACAAACACACAATTATTATATACCTCTGTATATGGATTGTACAGATATGTAGTTTATATACACACATATGTATATATACTAGACAATCTATACTAGACACATACTATATATACATATGCATGTATATATGAATCACATGTACATATGTGTATATATGCTACACATATACATATATGTATATAGTTTGTATATAAACATGTGTGTGTGGCCCAAGTTTTGGCAATATATGTATATATATAGAGAGAGAATACATATATGTATGTCAATCACATAATCATATTAACATGGTTATGATGCAGATATTGTTTAACATTGGGGACTGAAATCAAGATGAAGATTAATTTCTTATGGATGTATTTTAATGAGGGCTAGAGCGATAGCACAGCGGTAGGGCATTTGTCTTGCATGCAACCAACATGGCCTACCCGAGTTCGATTCTTCCGCCCCTCTCGAAGAGCCCGGCAAGCTACTGAGAGTATCTAGCCTGCACGGCAAAGCCTGGCAAGCTCCCCGTGGCGTATTCGATATGCCAAATACAGTAACAACAAGTCTCACAGTGGAGACATTATTGGGCCCGCTCGAGCAAATCATTGAACAATGGGAGGACTGTATTTTTATGAGAATAAAATGTCATCTTGTTTTTATCGGAATAGCTAAGACATTCACTGGCTATACATGCAACAGCACATAATGTGTGAGTACAGATGTGCAGGCATGTATAATATGGGTGAGGGTTTCTTTTTTAAATTTAGAAATATGTAATGAATCTAAAACTCCACAGGTCTTTTATAGAACCATTGATCTTGTAATGTAAACTTTTCTGAAATAGACAATATATATAAGATCTTTTATTTTTCTATTTAAAAACATGTGTTGTGTGTATACACTTCAAAGGAGATTAAATCAGTGTCAAATTTATTTATTATTTATTTATTTATTTATTGCTTTGGGGGCTGGAGCAATAGCACAGTGGGTAGGGCATTTGCCTTACATACGGTCGACCCGGGTTCGATTCCTCCACCGCTCTTGGAGAGTCCGGCAACTACCCAGATTATCCCACTTTACGGCAGAGTCTGGTAAGCTCCCTGTGGCATTTGATATGCCGAAAACAGTAACAAGTCTTACAACGGAGACGTTACTAGTGCCCCCCTCGAGCAAATTGATGAACAACGGGAGGACACTGCTATAGTATTATGGTTTTGGAGGTCATACTTGTTGGTGCTTGCAGACTACTTTTGGCTCAGTGATAGGGGCCAGCGAGATGCCAGAGATTGATTTGTCTTCCTGCATTTAAAGCATTAACTCCAGCCTTTGAAGCAAACTCCTAAAAACAGTATTTTTTCAATTATGGTATTTAAATACTTATTTGGTACAGATAACAGTCTTAAAATATAAAATATTAAGGAATTAATATTAGAAAAGTATGTATTTTTTCAATTCCACTTACGTCCTTGCAAGTGTAATTTTACATAGAAAAGGGTCACTATTTTACAAACTTATATTTACTTGATACATGTAATCTATATTTTAACTTTATAAAAACCTTTATTATTTTGCTTATGGAAAATAAAGTATCGCATTATTTCAATGTGAAACAATTGCTATTTTTTTGTAGCTATTACATAGTACACAGGATGTGTTTTAAAGTATATAGGGTTTTCTAAAGGTAATTTACTAGTTGTCTCTATTGCTGCAGCAAATAGTCACAAAACATTTTGCAGTATTCTGGCACCTGCACAAAGCTGTGACTTATGAATATGCTAATGAGACCGCATCCAGAACTGGCAAAAAGTCAGGACTCACACACAATTACGGTTTTGGCAGCTCTCAATGCTATGATACCAAGGCTGACAAGGAATATTTAGGTTAATTAATGCAAGGTATAGCTTTTTCCATTTGGATGGTGGAACCATTTTTAACATTACAGTCATTTAGGAATTAACGTTTTTCTCTTCTTTTGCAAGGATTTTCTCACTAATGTTGGTAGAATACTTGACATATATCTTTTAAGTTATTTTGCATTGGAATGGTTACTTCTCTACAGTGCTTGTGATTCCTGATTACAAAGCAACATTAGTGTCTGAAGTTTTTTTTTTTATTTAGTGTTTTCAGATAACTATTCTATTGCATTACCTAATATGTGGTTACCATCTTTTTTTATAACTGCAAACTTACAAAGCAGTGTTTCTCTTACTCATATCGCCAAGGCCTTGGAGTTTTAGTTTCTGCTAAACAAGTCTTCCTATAAATCTCTTAAGTATTTATTCAGTGTAAGAAGCTTCTTCCAAATGTAAAAGTATTTAAATATTCAAAGGTTTACCACAATGCGTTAGCTCTTTTTAATAGCTGAATTGAGATGGCTCAGCAAAAACAAAGCTGGGCAATATAACGAAGGCTTGCTAGAGTCAAATTATATTAGCTCAGGGCATTCTACTACACTTCTTGAGCATGCTGCTATGTATTTGCTTTTTGTCTTTTCTGCTTTTATGTATATATTTGCACCATTTGATCCTATTTTTAATAATTCATCATGCATCTGAAAAATCACAAAAGCAATAATATATCACAAATGCAAATAGTTTAATCTGACATATACCTCCCATGAATCAATATGTTCACTCAGTACATTTATTGTTCTTGGGATAATTTTTTTTTCACTTTTGAGGGGTTGTTAGGAGTCTCCATTCCAGTAGTTGTCTGGGAATTCCTGGGTCACCTTGCAAATCTTGGGCTAGAGGGTTCGGTGTTAGAGCCCATGTTTGCTGTGGCGCTGTTTGGCCAGCCTGATGGTGCTCCTGGGCTTCTGGGGATGCACTCAGCAATGTTTGATGGAATGTTGGCTGTATGTGGGGCTGGGATTTCAGCAGGGAAGCGCACAATGAGGCCAGCATCTTTATTACTGTACCAGTGACCAATCTCTTCAGAAACTCCTGAAGATTAGGTCCAGACTTCAGTGGAAGTGAAAAATGGATGCTATAAGGAACCACAGCATGGAATTGGTTAAATAACTTGACCTTTATTAAATATAAATTATTGTCTATCTTTAAACAATGCTTATATTTACATGTAATAAAAATTTTCTTACACTTTCACTAAAATTTTTAGCTTTAAAAAGTAATGAAGGACCTATATATATATATACATATATATATAATGTATATACAAGTACTTTTTTTCTCAGTAAAGGTGTATTTACACTTTAATAATACTTTGTGTTATTAAAATGGCTAACTACTTAAATATGTAATTTTGGGATGAATTACACAGTGGTTTTGAAAAGAATGAATTAAAAAACACATACATAGTTATCATAAATCATTTGAAAATTTTCTATTATATAAAATTGAAATGTACTAAGGATTTTAAATATCTTAGTTTTATAAAAAATCACTTATATCTATATGTAATTTAATAATATAATGTCATTAATAATGTTTAGCACTGAGTCATGATGATTGGTACATCTCTTTTTATATTTCTCTATATATGATTTATATGAATTTTTTCCAAGTGATTTGTTTTTTGTTATTCCTTAGAAAATGTAACCTATGTACAACAAGTAAATATCTAAGATGCTAGGTTTAAAAAACTTGTAATTGGTTTACAAATGAAGGAAGAAAATGTTAAAATAGATTCTCTTTCTATCATTTTTAAGAGCAGTTACTAAGGTAGCACTCAGTGACACTAGTAGGGTGGAAACAAAAGGAAGACTTTCATTTCTTGATATTTTAGATGAAGGAATTATAAATTTTTTTTCCGTTTACTTTGAGTACTAGATATAATTCTAGTAGTGGTATGAGATTTCTGTTCTTTTAAAATAATTTTATGCAAGGGATAAAGTAGGGCTCAGTAGCCTTTAGCATAATAGCAAATCATCATTATTCTAAAATAAATGATGCTATACTAAAATAAAAGATTGTTATGCTCATGGGTGCAGAGTTCACCTAAGGAGATTTGTTAACAAGGGAAACTAGATATCGAGAAGAAAAGGAAAAGGTCATTTGATATAAACAATTTAAATTGGATCTTAAGTTATTCGTCGATTGCCTCGAGCAGGCCCCAGTAACGTCTCTTTCATCCTAGCCCTGAGATTATATTCAAGGCTCTTTAGGAGAATGAGACCCATCATTGTTCCTGGTATTTGGCATATTTGGTACGCCACGGGGAGTTTGCCAGACTCTGCCCTGTGGGCAGGCTACATTTGGTAGCCTGCAAGTTTGTCCAAAGTAGGAATGAGACAATAAGATGTCATAAAAAGATGTTATGATAAGTTGTCCAGTTCCGGGAGCTGGATTTTATACTCTCTGAGTCTTGGCCGCTGATGGGATTACACGGCACCAGGGGGATCTTAAGTGGGCATAGAAAACATCTAAAGGAACAGTCCTTATTTCCCAACAAAGATATTAAGGATTCAAAAGCATAATTGATTCAAAATCAACTCTTAAGAAAGTTTCTACCAGATAAAACATCAGTAAAATTCTGCAGATTTTCAATTTATGTATCTTTCTTCTTTGTTTCCAGATAAGCTTTATTTCCAGTTTTACAACATTTAAATTTTTTTCTTTACCATTTTCTAGTTATTTACATAATCTGCTTTGAAATTTACCAAAACTTGTAAAAGTTCACTTTATTGAGAATGCACTGATTTTAAAAAATGTGAATGTTCATCTTATTCAGGAGTACAATGCTACCCAACCAGGCCTACCACCAACATGCCAGTGTCCCTACACTACCCTGTGTTCATGGCAAACGTCAGGACAGGTGACGGAAGATTAGTCCGATTTAACAACTAATCAAAGGTTTGAATAATTTTTTTCAAATTGTCTGGTTGGTTAAGAAACAGACCTATTTGAAAAAAGGCTTCCCACTGGCCATTTTACACTTTGATTGTCGTCAATCACAGCTAAAAGCAATTTTCAATTTGCCCATCTATTTCTTGAATGTAGCACTGTCCTTCTGTTGTTCATCGATTTGCTCGAGCGGACCCACTAACGTCTCCATTTTCAGACTTGCTGTTACTGTGTTTGGCATATTGATTACTTCATGGGTAGCTTGCCAGGCTTTGCCATGTGGGCAAGATACTCCTGGTAGCTTGCTGGGCTCGCCACAGGGGGTGGAAGAATCGAACCCAGCTCGACCGGGCTCTCTTGCTTGCAAGGCAAATGCCCTACTGCTGTGCTATTGCTCCAGTCCTTGAAAAGTGTTCATCATATCCATAGTTGAATGCACTGAAGTCAGAGTTCTTATTCTCAATATGCTCCTGAGTTCTTTCTGATCGTTTCTCTTTTATTCTACTTGAACTATATGGGTGTAACTTAAATTTTAACCATAACAGAGTTGACGAAACAATTTAGTTATTATTATTATTATTTTTGCCACACTCAATGATGCTCAGGAATTATTCCTTCCAATGCTGGGGTGACAACCTGGGGTGCCCTTGACAGTCAACCTGGGTCATCTATGAGCATGGCAAGCATTCTACCCTCTCTACTACATCTTCAGCCTGCATTTAGTTAATTTCTAAAGACAGAAAGAAACAAAGAGCTGGAGAGATAATACAGTGGATAGGACTCAAGATCAACCAGGGTTAGATCACTGGCAATACATATGATCTCCCAAGCCAGTCAGGAGTGATTCCTCAGTTCAGCACAGACCACTGCTGGATATGGCCCCCAAAATAAATGGATCAGGGAAACAAAACAAAACATGAAATCTCTTAGTTTGCAGGTGTCTTTGAATTTTGCTCTTTATCCCTACACAAAGGAAAATTCTGCGATTGTAAGCACAGTAGAATGTTCTAAAAGAAAACTGCACATTTAATTACTTAATCTGCTCATTACCTGCCTTCTTTTTGTCCAGTTTGTCACAGTGTTTGTAAGAGAAGTATCTTTCCATACTTGAAAGAATGAGTAATTTTTGCCCTATCTATTAGAAAGTTGAATGGTGTCATTAATAGATTGATAATGTTAACCTATTCTGTATACAAGGTAAGACACCACAACTTCCTCATAATTTTCAAGGGATTTGTGTGTGTGTGTTTTTTTAAAGTCAATTATTTGGCTCTTGACTTCTCTTCTTCATTAAACTTTCAAACTGCTGTGTGGTGGCACAAAAGGGTCTTTGTCAGCTACTTAGAGGAGCTATTTGTCAATTGTTTTGCTTCAAGGACTGCCTCCTTTGTTGATGTTCTTCCCCAGATTCAAAAAATAGGAAAGAAAAAAGAAAACAAAATACAGATATATAATTTTTATTCATGTGAAAATTCTGTGAAGATCATTTTTTTAGATTGTATTATTTAAAAACGCAATTTCACGTTATCACGAAGTAAAGGTTAATCCTGTCTAGTTTCTCACTGGTATCAGAAAAATAATATTAGAATTAGAGAAAAAGAGTAGTGACCAAGATTTGGTAAGACTGCAGCTTGAGATGATGCAAAACATACAATAAAATTTGCTATAACCAAGACAAAACTGTGCAGAGAATTGCCATCAAGAGCTTTGCGCATATTTCTCAGGGTTGCTATTTAATAGAGTTTTCAAAATGAAATGGACTTTCGATACTATCTAAACCACTCTATTCTTTTCATAGGTGTGGAAATTGCAGTCGAGGGAACAAAATGATGTCAAATGTCAGATTTTAGAATAAGTGCCAATTAGAAAAAAGGGATTGATGTAATATGCTACTGTGGTATGCAGCTTGGCACTTCCAGGGAACATTGCTTTTGCCGTCATCCATCTATTCATGAGATGTAGATGCAATGTAGAAAAAGAAGAACTAGAATTTGTTAGAAATATGCTGACTTTATATTTTTAAAACCTATTTTATATTTATAAGGTTGAAAAATAAGCTTTGCTTGTTTTCCCCCAGTTTTGGAGCTATATCCAGTAGTTCTTAGGGCATACTCCTGGTTGCACATTCATGAATCACATCTTGCTGGTGTCAAGAGACCACATGTGGTTCTAGAGATTCAACCCAGGCCAGTCACATGCAAGGCAAAAACACCCTAACAGCTGAACTATCTCTCTGCTACCCTAAGTTTAATATCTCTTCATTGATTTATTTGCTTTGATCTCTTACATTTGATAACTATACCAAAGGCGTGGGAAATATTTCAAGCGTCATTTCATGCAGAGTGAGGGTGGTCTTTGTTGCTCAGAGCACTGCTGGACCCAAGCAGCATAGCACCGTCATGTCCTAGCATGTAATCTGCTGGACCTTTGACTGAATGTCCTCCTGTGTTGCCCTGAAATTCTTGAGGAAGTCCCTCAATATCTATTACTGTGATTTCGACTAGACCATTAGGTTAAATTGCACATTGCCTTGTAATCATGACTTGCCCTTGTCTTTCCAACATCTCAGAACAACTTTGGATAAATATACATTTAAAACGACCTCCTACAAATTGAGGTTAGTAGCTACTTACGTATTCATAACATGATAGCAGTTGGAGTTTTAAGATGTGCTCCTTGGACAAAAACTGGTCTGTTTTCTATTCTTTAAGGAAATCTTTATTGTAATACAATTCTTTTTGCAAGTAAGTATTGTGTCCTTTGCTGCTTTGGCATAGCTGTAAGGCAGAGCTAAGTAGCTGCAATGAGAGCATAATGATACGCAAATTTAACATATTTGATATCTGTACATCCACAAAAATGTGTATGTTGTTGTAGGAAACAAGTCAAGTCTGAGTGTTTTACAGCAATTCCTGTGAAACTGGATTTTATCACTTGTATCACTTGTTGTCCTGTTGTTCATCAATTTGTTCCAGCGGGTGCCAGTAACGTCTTCATTTATTCCTGATGAATGCTAGTATAGCCCAGTGGTGTATTGGGGGCTCTTTCAGGGTCAGGGGAATGAGACTCATTATTGTTACTGTTTTTGGTGTATCGAATACGTCACGGGTAGCTTGCAGGACTCTGCCGTGCAGACAGGATACTCTTGATAGCTGGCCGGGGTCTCCGAGAGGGAGAAACTGCATTGCTCTTTTCTGGGAGCTTTGCTTTATAGTCTCTGGATCTTGGCCGTTGATGAGATTAGATGGCACTGGCTTGAGGGGACAGTTTGTGGATGTATCTGCCAAACTACTGGAAAATGGGGGATCTGGCTGGAGGAGGCCCAGTCCCGATCCAAGCAGGCTTGGAGATCTCAGGTCCGGGTCCTGCACACCTGGGTTCCTCTGCCGGTTTCTTCATGCATGAAGCTCGTCTGAGTGTGTGGAGAGTGGCCTTGAGCATGGCTGTGGCTGGGTTCTGGAACTTTTCAGCTGCTGGGGCTCTGCTTGCGGCGAGGAGGGAAACTCAACCCACCACCCTCCAGAGGGATCCCGGTGAAGACAGCCTGGCTTGGGGGCAGGAGATTCTGAAATTGAATTACTAGAACAATATCATATATTTATTCAGTTTCTAAAACAGTGAAACTTTACAAGTGAGAGGAAGAAGATGAATTTTAGGAGTCCAGAATTATTATGATTGTACAAAAATACATTCTTTTGGTAGATTCATCTTTATAATCTTTATGATCTGATGATTTGAACTGGTTCTTCAGATAATACCAAAATGTTAGTATAACATGCATGATCCAACATGTTGAAAAATATTAGGAAAAATTATTCTCAAAATAAGGAGGAATATCTTCTAACAAAATGAAAGCTTATTGAAAACATAAATAACCTTGATTTTCATACTCTTTTAGTATATGACCACAAGTTTTTGCTTAGGGGGACTTATTCTTTATTGTACTCAGTGCTTAAAGATTTATTTTAATTTCTCAGGGGATAGTTGCAATAGGTAGTAAGTGCAAGATTTCTTCTTTACGTTTTCACATGGCTTTTAGTTCATTAATTAAGTTTCTTATTTGCAGTAGCAGGGATCTAATCCAGGGTCTCATATACGCAAGGCATGCACTCTGATGCTCTGCCATGATTCTTTATTTTTATTTAAATGCAAATGAGTGGTATCACATGCTTCTTTTTTTTTTTTCAGGATTCACTATCGCCTTTGGTTCTATCAAATCTGTCTTCTCCTTTACTTATTTATATGTGTTTCTTCACCTTTTTTCCCTTACATTACCTGAGTGTTTACTCCAATTTATTTCCTCCATCACATGCGCCATTTTAAAACATTTGATTGACTTCTTTTGTTTGCAAGTGTCTTTAAAATGTTAAGTTACAGTTACTCTGTAGCAATGTATTGAAAAGGAGTGAATTTGTGAATTTATCATTTAATTCATGAGAGGATAATGTACTTTAGATAACCTATTTTTTTCTAGAGGAAAATGACATTTTGTTCTTTGATGTGTTAGAATGGTGAGAGGACAGAATTAATCTTAAGAGCAAGAAAAGACATACATATCACAAAATCTGGGCAAAAAAAACTTTCTTTACAATTGCATAACTTTAAGACGTGAAATTCCTTAACTACTCTTATTTTCTCACACCATATTTAATTTCCTAGCAATATAGATGTTTTGGCTTGGTTTTCAAAAATTATACAGTATTGAGACAAGTTTTTTTCCCCCCCCACAGGGAGCTTCATACTTGTCATCATGATCCATTTTCTGCATTTTTCCAGTTTAGAATTTTTTTTCTTTGGGCCCTCTTAATACTATGGTTTATGACTTAGGAACCTAGTTTCTTCAGAATAAACACATATATTTCCATATTTACTAAAAATGTCATGTTTAACAGGGTACAACAAACCCTGTCTTGGATTTTTCCTCAATGAAAGCTTAGCTGCCTTTCTAAACAAGTATCTATTCCCTGGGGACTATTCATATGACAAATTTGAACTAATTTACTAGGAATATCTTAGTTCCACAGAATCTTATGATCAAATTAAGTCTTTATGAGTATGTGTATGTATCTTTGTTTGAAGTAAAATAATTTAATTGAAAGAAATTTAATGAGAGAGAGATTGAGATATATTCATGTTCAAGAGAGAACACAGGCATCACCAGAGTGAAAAATATTTTGCTAATGTGTTCTTGCTATCACTCCTCAAAAGACTGGTTAGCACATAAATCTTGCTTTCATGGATTACATTCTAGGGGAGTTTGACCGATGATTTGATTCAAATCAGTCTGAAAGGCTAGGAAATCTTTCAATTTGGGGGGGAGGGTTCTCACCAATATTGCTCAGCAGGCCCAGCTAATGAAGAGCATATTCAGTTGTGCTCAGAAGCCCTTGAGGTTGCAGCTAGCGGTGCTTATTGGTACTATGTGGCACCAGGGATTGAACCTCGGTCGGCTGCACGTCTCCCACCCCAATCCTTCAATATATATGCTGTCATTTCTCAGTGCTACAATATTTAAATATCATATTTGCATTAATGTCTAATTACATGAAATATTTCTACTTAAAATTTGAATCCAAATTCAGTGTTCCCTCCCCCCTCCCCAACCTAGCCCCATTTTGTCTCTATTTGGCTCATGTCTCACGTCTAAGTAATGTTTCTCACTTTGTTCTTAGTGGGTTCATTGTTGTTTACTAAACAGGGCATAAATGATTTTACCACGTACAGCCTTTATGATATTTTTCATCTGTATGACATAGTCTTTCCTTAAATAGGTACAACAGTTTCTATCTTGGTGCATTCAATATATGAATATATCTATCTTTTTTCTATAATGTCAAGTCTGATCAATTTACGAAAAGCTTGTGAGAGGCAACTCATCAGATTCCTTTTGCTGTATTTTTCATACTACTATCTTAGATATTACCTCCTAAAATACACTATCATCATTAGTTAATTAATACAATCTATAGCTATTATTTTGCTACTAGATTGAACATTTTATGAAGACATAAACTTACTTATGTATCTTATTTGTCTTACCTTCTATTTCTTATTCACTTCTGAAACATAACTGTGAAAAATTTATCAAAATTTTTTGAATGAACCAAAGAGATATCCAAATTCTTACTACAAATTTTAAAACAGATATGTGATGCAAGGCTGCTGAAGTGATTCCTGCCACACATTGGATATCTAAAAAAGATAACCGTAAGTTTCTTTCTCATTTCTCTTTAAACTTTGTAGTCCTCTTTTTTATGTAAAGAATTCATAAAAAAATATTGAGAACAGTTTAAAGATTGGTAGCCTTTCACTCTTAGCTGAACTGCTGACATCGTACATACTTTAACTTTAATGCCCACATACCTGTCTGTACATATCCAACTCTTCACAGGCCCTCCCTCCATTACTCTTCTCACTTACCTATGTACACCTAAGTACATTGATCATGGTTACGATTTCATTTGTAAAATCAAAGGCCAACAAATTGGTTCATTTCCAAAGTTAATAAATCAGTTTCTCTGGTTGTACCTTAAATTTGGTTAGTTAGGGTCACATTTTTCATGGCTATAAACGACCTGTGTACTCATTTTATGAAATGAATGATCATGAAAATAAAAAAAGGATCACAACCATAGTGAAATCATAAACTTGCAGTGTCAAAATTAATGGGAAAGCCTGAAGTTGTAAGAACTACCAAGAGGGTCGGTATATGTGGAAAATTGATCAATAGACTCATGTAATTATCAAAAATGGATTCACATTATTGAAGGTCATATAATAAGTGTGCTTTTAGTGGTCAAAATAATTTGATGAGTTTGATACATACTTTTGTTGTTGGTCATACTTCATTATTAGATGTAGTAATAATAGGTATGAATTTAAATACACATATTATAATATTCAAAGTGTCATTTAACAAATTATAACACTAATAGTATTTGTTACTGTAAGAAAAATATATACAGTAAATAATCTTATTTATCACAAAGTGTATATATAAAATATTATGTAGGTAACATGGCTGGATTCAAGAAAATGCATTTATAAATTTAATAAAGCTTTCTAAAAGCTGTCCAGCGACTACTTACTGTATTCATATCTCACCAGTGATGTGTGATAATGCTGAGTTAACAATTCCCTTCTTTTGGAGGCTTCAAAATTAATGTGGCAGAGTAAATTAAAATGGAATTGCACATATAAATAGAGTTGGCTGCCTGTTAATTCAAGAAATTTTAAAATCTAGATACGGGGTAACTTTTTTCTTTTTCTCTGAAATAAGATAAACTCACTGGGGCCAGGGATTTTTCTATTTTATCACTATAAACGTTTGTATAATTCTAGAAACTTGACAGATTGTTGTATCCATATCATCTGTAAGATACAATACAAAAGACATTTGTATCCTACCTTTACTGGAATTCTGATACTATAGTGTATTCCAGTAAAACTAGGATGCAAATATGTGATTGAACCTCAGAAAACATAGCAATACACTCATAATATCATTTAAAAACAATGAGCTTGCCATTTATTAATGATACTACTTAGATGTTGAAAGCCATGTGGAATGCCAGAGTTGCAGATGTCATTGACAACTGAGTTACAGCCTCAGTGCAATCTGTAGTGGCTCTTGACAGAACACACTTAGGAGAGAATAACATCCCTGGTGAACTCAAGTCCTCCTGGTATCCAAAAGTGTTATAGAAATTGTTAAAGCAGGCACTAACTTGCAATTACCATCAGTATTTTAATGATGAGAAAATTGAAGCACCAAAATTTTAAGTAATTTCCCCTCTGTCTTATATAAGCATATGATGGGCTTATACTTGAGTCCCAATATTCTGATTTAGAGTAGCTACATAAATCACTAAGCAGCTTTCTGGGACTAATTGTCTGACATATATTTTGTTATTATGAAACTTTTAGCATTAGAGTTAATTATGCTCATCTCAATTTTAAAGTTTCCATCAAATTTAGAGAGAAATCCTATGTGGAATCATAGAACTTAAATGTGATTATTTCTGCTTTCAGTGTGACACCAAAATAAATCTTTAAATTTTGATTTTATTTCTAATTTCAGTATGAAATCAAGTCAGTCCAGAAATTTTAATGACCTTAGAGCATTACTATATTATCAAAAATAGCTACCCAGAGAGTTTATAAACTAAAAATTGTAAATTTTTAAACAAAATAGAGGATGCATGATCACTGAAGTTAAGTGCATAAATTTTCAATAATGTTCCTGTTATATTTAAGTAAAGTGTATTTGCTCTAAATTATTTAGCTAATAGTCCTTTTTATCCATAAGAAGGTAAACATATTCACAAATTTCCTTTTTATTTTTTCCCAAGCATTAAGTGAAATTTCAGATTAGAAATTTAAAGCTGTGGACCATATTGTGAGTACACATAGGATAGAATATTCATTATATTTAATTAAAGTAATATTTTGATTGGCTTGGTCTTGAGTCAGGGTTGGAGACAGGAGTAAGCCCTCAGCTCAGATGGGTGTGATTCCAAAACCAAATACATAAATAAATAAATATACAAAGGTTAGCTGTATTTAAATTAATCATCTTAAACTAATCATTGTACTATCTCTCTGCCCTTTAAGAAATATCTGTAGACAATATTTGCAGGTGTTCATAATCTTTGAAAACTCAGTAGAAAATATATTTTAATGTTATAATTCAATGCACTTTATATACTACATGCAAATATATTAAATTCACATACACACATATTAAGCACATGCTGAAATATGCCTATATCTACATTTACATATAATTTTGAGGTATCTGAGAAAAGTTATTTAATCAGCTTATTAACTTTACCTTAAAGTCTATAATTTAGGAATACTTTTAGAAACTAAATGACCACTTTGAAAGAGATTTTAAATAAATGCTCACCTAGTTGTTTACCTTGAGTATATTTATTTAAATATAAAACCTAAGATAATATACAATATTATAGTAATTTTGAATAGAGTTAATCAACATTTAGTCAGTGAATTCAATACATAATTGAATTACTCCTTTTATTATTTTGTATAATAAAGGAATTTGAAGTCAGTTGAAGAAAAGCACATGCTGATGCAGTGCGCCCTTTAATTTGAAATGCAGTTTTTAGCAGTTGGCAGAAGAGTCAATATATAGCTTTAAGAATTCTGTAGTATTTTTCTTCAGTGAATAATAACAAGATATATAATTACCAGTGATCTCTTCTACACAAAGCTTGAAAGCAGAAGTTTTAACAAAATGCTTTTGAAATAAAATTCCTAGGTAGAGGCTTTGTAGTCTCTAAATATTTGATCTCCCAGAATTATAATGCATTTATCATTTTGGAAGTATGACTATTACAGATAAAATGCAGATATTTTAATTGCATTAGTTTTGAAAGAGTTTATTGTATGGTATAGATTTTTTTTGCAAATCTTAGGAAAAAAACACAATATCCATGAACACTGAGTGACCAATCATCTTTGTATTATTGCTTTTGTAATACCACATGTATGATAGGATTTCATGAAGTGATGACTTAAGTAATGCCTAGATCAGTGTCAGCATAGTAGCTCAGAGATGAAAAAAACTAGTTGGTGAATCAGAATTTTAAAAAGAGCTCTCTTATATAGTAACACTGAATAAATCTTGTTACTTTATCTAGTTGGGCAGATTATATTTGTTTTACTTTAAAAGGTTTATTTATAGTATTTGGAAAATGTTACATGGCCTAATAATAATACCTCATTTTGAAAGCAATTTGTTGTGCTACTAAACTTCCAAGTTTTTATTGGAAAGAAACATTTTCAATTAAAGTGATAAAGAACCAATATCTTTCTCATTTTTTAAAAGTTCCATTTTTCTTTTTTCCTCTCTGATGTATGGATATTACTTTATCAGAGAAAAGTTAACTCAGTGAGAATGAGGTAATCTAAAAGACCTTTGCTTTAAGATGCTGTTTGACTGGAAAGAAGACACAAATAGGGATGCAAAGGTAAAATAGTAACAATGAACAGCAGGGAAAGAGTTCAGTCAATAAGATTAAATAAGATTTAGCTAATCTGCCAAGTGAGTTGTTTTACTCTATCATTGAGAACTCTCTATTACTCTTTAAAACCTGAGGTGCAGAGAGATTAGATGCTTAACAAGCCCAAATGTTAGGTGAGGGCAATTGTATTCATACACATAGTGATTTATCTTAGTAACATAGGAAATTGTAGTGCTTATTAGAGTTATACTTAGCTTTGAAAAGAGGAAAGTAATTAAATTAGATTTTAGCTGAATTGGTCCATGAGCATCTTGCAGGAAAGATTATGGAATGATGGGAATGTGATAGAAAGCACCTTTAGATACCAGAGGCTATGAGAACATTTGCAGTAGTAAGTATCTTTGAAAGCAATTGTCAATCTGATTTTTTCAATAAAATTGATAGTTTTCCACTATTTAAAAGATGAGCTGTAAACTACGCACTCCCAATGTATATTATTCCAATAAATATATTCTGTCTGTTGTAATCATGGCACATTAGATTATATTAAAGTGAACATTTAGGGAACAGTTGAATTTGAATCAAAGCTTATTTTTTTAAAAATTAATAAATTAGAATTTATATTTATTTCAGTCTATTTCTTGTTGATCCTCTTGTACTTACATTTCTTCTTCTGACTTACTGTAACTAACATAATATCTTCCAGTTTTATCCATATTTTAGCAAAACGTGAGATACCTTTTTGGTAAGAGCTGAGTCTGTTTACACTTTGAACGTGAATATGCTATTGTATGAATGCAATATTTTTATAAGTATGTCAACTTTTTTATTCACCCCTTTGTGACTAGAATATTGGATTGTTTTTAGGTATTAGTATTTGTAAATAAAGCTTCAGTGAAATAGGTGTGTATGTATCTTTTCAACTTAGAGTGCTTTGTGTTATTTGTGTAGTTGTGAAATTGGTGAGCCTTATGGTAGTCTGTTTTTAACAGTCTGAGGAATTTTTTCTGTGTGTGAAACATTAATACTTTATCCCTTCTGTGAAAAAGGGTTTTTCTTTTTTCCACAATTCCTACCAACACTTGCTATTTCTTGAGTATTTGGAATAGACTATTCTCAGTGTGTGTGAGATGTTATTTCATTGCTTATTTTATTTGTATCTTTTTAATAAAAAGTGTCAATAAACAGTTTTTCACATGGTTACTGGCCATCTAAATGCCTTCTTCAAAGTTGATCCTTTCCCCCATTTGTTGCTTAGTGTTTTTGGTTTTTGTTTTGCTGTTGTTATTGTTGAGTTCTGTGGATGTTCATGAATCTTGGATAAAAGCCCATAATCTGATGTGCTGTATGCAAATATTTTCATTCAGTAAGTAGGATATATCTCTTATTAGAAAAGATATATTTTGCCATAAAACTCTTTTAAATTTGATATAGCTCCATTTATTTATTTGTATTGCCTTTGCCAAAGAAGTCAAATCATTAAAGATACATCTAAGGTCCATATCATTGATAATTCTGCCTGTTTTCCTCCAAAGTATTTTTTTAGGTCTAGTGAAATATTAAGGTCATTAATACACTTTGAATTAACTTTTATGAATGGTAAAGGTAAAGGTAAAGGTAAAGGCCCTCCCGTTGATCGTCGATTTGCTCGAGCAGGCCCAGTAACGTCTCCACTGGAGACTTTGTTGTTACTGTGTCTGGCATATCGAATACTCTCGGTAGCTTGCCGGGCTCTCTGAGAGGGGCGGAGGAATCGAACTCGGGTCAGCCATGTTGGCCGCTTGTAAGGTGTAAGACAGAAATTCTATTTCTTTTTTAAATTTTTGTTGTGGCTATACATTTCCCTAGAACCATTTATTAAAGAAGCTTTCCTTTATTTGCTCCACATACTCAGATGAAAATGATTTTTCTTTTTTATTTCACTATTTGGGTGGAGGGGGACACACCAGAGGTGCTTATGGCTAGCCTAAGCTCTGCATAGGGACCACTCTTGGCAGGTTTAGGGAGGTCATGAGGATTCAAACCAGGATTGGTCACATTCAAAGCAGAAGTTTTTACATTTTTATTATTACTGAAGTCCTTAAAGATACCTTTCGTTTGGAAATATATTTTCAAAACTGATTTGTTAACATGTTTTCATGGATTTAATGTCTATTTTAAAAATAAAATTATTTTGAGTATATTCTTATGAATATGAAAGCATAGGTATATATGTGTATATATATGTTGGGTATAATAAAGATGTTACTGAATAAAAAAAACCCTCTATACTATTTATGGGAAAATATATCAATTCCCATAAATTCTTAGTTTCTTTAGATATTTTATCATAAGTTTACATAGAAATGTATGATAAAATAATTTATGACAATTATTCTAATTTCTTTTATGAATACATATGTATATGTAGTAGAAAACACTGTGCGGAGCTTTTATCCTTTAAAATGGTGTATTTGTCTAATAGTAATAGATGTCAAGATGCTGAAATGACAGACTCTTTATCTTCTTGATCTTCAAATATGATATAGCTCATTACCTTAACAGCAAGAAAGCATGCAATAAATTAAAGTCGTGTAGTCAAGTATATCTGCAATCTTGACATTGCCTTCCTCATATTCTATCCATCATCCCAGAAATTTCCAAGGTATTGACAGGACAGCTTAAAAAGAAATTAAATAATAAAATTGCCAACAAGTCCTTACTCTTAATATTAGACACAAAATACTGTTATCATTTGAGTTTCTAAGTCAGTAATCATCAGCTAAAATTGAGAGCAATTTCATGCTTTAAAATGCTAGTAAGTCTGCATATGTATCTTTAGTCTATTGAGATAAAAATACAATGAGAATAAAGTGAAATAAATAGAAACAATTTAAATCATGAAAATGTATTTGTATTTATTATTTATATATTTAAATAATGATGAATTTTAATAAAATAAACTAGGAGAGTTGTCTATAATGAAACATTTCCAAGATTACTATGTTGTTGTTTTTTTAAGAATGTGAGATTCATGTGAGATTCTGAGTGAAGAAATTTTTCATTGCAATACTTGTATTGTGTTAACATAGGACTTGCAAAGGGGAAGAACATGTTGAAAGGTACAAATTACAATGTCTTTTTTTTGCCTTAGAATGTTAAGTTCTCTAGAGAAATAGAAAATAGGGAAATAGAAACTGTTTTTTAAATGAATTGCCCATTCAGAGTATTACTTAACTGTTTCTATTTTTCCATGACTGATCTCAGTCATCATCAATTCAAATTCTCATTGTTGAGGACTTAAAAAGATCACCAAATCCTTCAAGAGCTTCTGGGTGTGGCTCCTTAAAAAAAGTAATGAGGTTAGTTGATATGATCTAGAGGAATCCTTTAAAATAAGAGGAGAAATGATTTCAAGCCTAACACTCCAGAAGAAAATGTGAAATAAAAATGATTGAAAGGGAACTGTTGCCAGAAAAGGTAGGGCAGAGACATTACAAATAACTGGAAAGGATAAAGGTAGACATGCAGGCAACCCCTAACAGAAAATTATTGCCTACAGAACGAGAATTAATTTGGATTACATACATTATCAGAACCCCCTAAAGGAGACACAGGTTGGTGACACTGATATTGGCCCTTTGTGACCCTAAGTAGAAAATAGGTGAGCTCACATGGATTATTGAACCAAAGAGATTAATTAACTTGTTCTTATTTTTTTATTTTTATTATTTTTATTTTTGGGTCACACCTGGCAATGTTCAGGGGTTAGTCCTGGCTCTGCACTCAGGAATTACCCCTGGCGGTGCTTAGTGGACCATATGGGATGCTAGGAATCGAACCTGGGTCGCCTGCGTGCAAGGCAAACGCCCGACCCGCTGTGCTATCACTCCAACCCCAACTTGTTCTTCTTAAAGCTACTAAACTGTGACATTTGTTAAAACACTAACCAAATATATTAATAATAGGATCTTCCCACTGAATTATAGTTACTTGAAAGAAATCCATGTCACATGAAAAAACTTTGAAGTATAACCAACGATATTATGTATGTATCCTAATACTAAAGATTTCAAGAAAAGAACTTTAATATACATTTTCATAACTAAAATCATACAGTACTTTTTAATGATATAATGTTTCAATTACATTTCAATTGTGAAATTAAAATAAAAGTAACTATACAATTAAAAATTGTAATCAGTAGAAAACAGTAGAGCTACATAGAGTCCAATTCATTGTAGCAATCCATTCATAGTTAACATAGAAAAGTTGGAAAACAATCAGATCTTAATTTCTATTTGAGAATAAATTCATACTTACACTGATTTTTCAGTTGCCAATGTTAACAAAGAAACTGTTTAATTGACCTGAATTTTATAAAAAATTAATTTCTTTGCCTCACTAGAGCTTTTAGTGGTGATAATGAAATTCAGGGCTACCAAAAATGATTGCTTGACCCCCAGCTATTTGGAAACTTATTAAATTATACACATGAATATTTTAGGATAGTTCAAACACATTTGGGATAATCATTGGAATAACAGAAAATTCAAATACTACATAAATATTGAAGTAATTTTATGTAAAGTGTCTGATAATTCACTCAGTATTTATGTTTGTCAATTTTTCCCCCCAAATTGTAGGTAAGTCTAATTTTTAAAAGTTAGGTGGAAAAGAATGAGAAATCAGTAGCAAAAATCACACAGAAAGAGAGGGTCAAGGGAGAGAGAGAGAGAGAGAGAGAGAGAGAGAGAGAGAGAGAGAGAGAGAGAGAGAGAGAACCCTAGTAAATTGAAAGTGAATTGAATCAGAAATGAAGTGGGGGACATCACAACAAAAACCAGAAATTCAAAGCAACATCAAAGATTACTTTGAGAATCTTTAAGTTTCAAAATGAGAAAACCTAGCAGAAATGGATAAATTCATGTATTTCTATAGCTTTTCAAGGCTGAACCAAGATGATTTGGAATACTTCAACAGGTCAATCACTACCAAAGAAATTGTAATGGTAACCAAAAGTGTTCCCCAAAACAAAAGCCCAGGTCAAGAATGATTCACTAGTGAGTTGTTTCAAGCTTTTAAAGAGGGCCTACCTACTACCTATCCTTTCAGAATTTTCCAGAAAATTGAAGGAACAGTAATACTCCCAAATAGTTTTTATAAAGTAAACATCATTCTGATATCAAAAGCAGACAAAGTCACCACAAAAAAGGAGACTTAGAGGCTAATATCCCTGATAAACACAGATGCAAAGATCCTTAACAAAATACTAGCAAATCAAATGAAACAGCTGATCCAAAAGATCATGCATCATGAGTATGCGTAAATTCATCTTGGGGATGCTAGCAAGGTTTAATTTATGCAGGTTAATAACTGTAATACGCCATATCAATTAAATAAAAATCATAATATCCTATTAATAGATATAGAGAAAGCATTTGATAAGATTCAGCATCCATTCATGATAAAAAATAAAATAAATCAACTTCTACACAAAGTATTGAAGGATAGTCAATTTAGTCAAAACCATTTACCACCAGTCCATAGAGAACATTATTTTCAATGGGGAAAAACAAACAGCTCTCTCTCTAAGATCAGGCAGAAGACAAGAGAAGGCAGAAGATATTCTTGCCTCATCTATTCAGTGTAGTTCAGGAAGTACTTACCATAGAAATTAGGTAAGAAAAAGATTATCAAGGACATACAGATAGGAAAGGAAGAGGTCAAGTTCTCATTATTTGTAGATGACGGGATATTATCCTATATGTAAAGCATCTACAAATGCTAACGTCTATATTTAGGGTCTAAAAATATGCTGAGAATCAAAATATTTGCATATAAAAGTGGCAGACTCTAAAATTAATGTGCAAAAATCCATGTCTTTCCTATATGCAAGTAATGAAAGGAAATAAAGATATTTTAAAATATAATTCCTTCACAATTATTCCTCAGAAACTCTTATACCTCATAATAAGCTTAAATAAAGAGGTGAATCACCTACACAAACAAAACTATAAAACACTATTTCAAAAAATAAAAGAGTATATGAGAAATGAAAACATGTTTCCTGCTCCTGAATTGGGAGAATTGGTATCATAATTGCAATAGTCCTGAAAGCATTATATATAGTTTTGATTTAGTCTTTATAAGAATACACAGGACACTTTTAAAATAAATGCATCAAATATTCTTGAAATTCACATGGAATAATTAACTCCACCAAATAGGTAAAACTTCCTTGGGGAAAAGAAGATAGGAATCATTACTTACCCAAATTTCAAACTGTATTACAAAGAAGTAGTAGTTAAAATATTATGGTATTTTAGTAAAGACAGGGTCACTCAGATCAATAGGATAGTTAAATATCCTTAGACCCTCAGATATATGATCAGTTAATATTTAGTAAAGGAGCAAAAAATTTGAAGTGGAACAAAAAAAAATCTTCAACAAGTGGTGCTGGGAAAGCTGATCAGCTACATGGTAAAAAAAAATCAGGCTTCTTTCTAACCCATGTCCAAAAGTCAAATAAAAGTAGACTAAAGACCTTGATATCAGAACCGAATCCATGAGGCAGATTTTGAAAGACATAGGCTGATGTCTCTGTTACACTGAGGCTTATGGCATCTTCAAGTCTGAAACACTACTGATCAAGCAATTGGAAGCAAAGATAAGCAAATGGGACTACATTAAATTAAACTTCTTCACCATATAGGAAATAATGACCAGAATACAAAACAGCACACAGAGTGGATAAATTATTTATCCAAAATGTACATCTGATAAGGGGATGATATCAAACATACAAAGGCATCTTTAGACTTCACAAGAAAAACAATCGAACTCCATCAAAAAATGGGGAGATGAGATAAACAGAAACTTCCTTAGTAATGAAATACAAATGGCAAAAGGCACAAGAAAAAATTGCTCTGCATCACTTACCAGGAAGATGCAAATCAAAACAACAAGATGTCATTTCACATCATAGAGACTGGCACATATCAAATGAATAAGGACAAGCAGAGCTGGGGCAGATGAGGAGAAGAAGGGACAATCATTCACTGCTGTTGGGAATATTGACTTTCCCAGACCTTCTGGAAGACAAAATGGACATTCCTATAATATCTAGGAACTGACCTTTGATTTCACTCTGCAACTCCATTTTTTTTAACAGACCATAAAGGATCAAAAACAAAATGAGAAAGGGAAATCTGCAACCCCATATTCATTGTGGCACTATCTACAATAAGCAAATTTTGGAAACAGAATGTGTTTCCAAGAATAGATGACTAGATTAAAAAAAAAAGAAACAGGGTACATATAAACAATGGAACTTTACTCGGCCACAAAAAAATGATAAAGTCATGAAATTTTCTGCTACATGTAGAGAGTTGGAGACTAGTAGGCTAAATGAAATTAGTCAGAGGTAGAGATGCAGACACAGAATTATCTTTCTCTTAAGCGCACCCACCCCCCATACCCACCCCCCATACACATATGCATAGATATAAAATATAAAATATAAAAATATAAAAATATTTGACTACATTTAATCTTATTTGTTTTCAAGTTTTCACAATGTTACTGGGCCCGCTCCAGCAAATCTATGAACAAATCTATGAACGGGAGGACAGTGACAGTGATTAAAGAAACAATTTTGCTGGTAGAGAAACACCTTTTAAAGTACAGTTTGCTCATTTAAATAATCAATTGAGAATCAACACAATAGCACCATATCTAGATATATAATGGAATTATTTTCATCTGAGATATTGCTTATCACAAGTATCTTGGTTCTTTTGTGTGTTTTAAAACATTGCTAAAAATTGTAAATCTACAACTGTAAAAAAAAAAAGAAAGAAACAAAAAAAAATAAAAAAATAAAGATAAAAAAAAACATCGCTAAGAGCATGCAGCCTTGCCACTGCATTTTCAAACAGTCCTTTTTCTTATTTCTTAACTAGCTGCCTAGATTTGAAGGTCATCACTTGATTCTCCCTGTATGTACTAATGTATATTGTCAAAAGGTAAATTGGAAAAAGAAAGTGCATAGGAAAATCTAAATTACTTATCTTACAATGCCAAAAAATAGCATAATATTATGAATTGGCAATTTAAAATACAAAGAGATATTTGCCTGAAAATAAAAGAAGATATATATATATATATTTCAATACAATGGTAACCGTGAGCTCTTTACCACCAGAAAAAGCAAAATCATTATATGTAATCCACAAAGATTAAATATTGCTATTTTGCTCTCTATTAATGAGGTAATACATAGCTTTTTGCTCTTTTTATGTAGTTTTAAGTAGTAAAATTATTTTTAATATATTTTTTCATTCTTCTGCTCCCTTCTAAAATCAAATAACAATGTAAGATAAGAAAACTTCATAATTCTCATAGATTTGAAAAATTACTTAAATCTTAACAGCTAAAAATAAATTCAAGTATATATGAGAATTTAATAATTGCACATTAGTTTTGATGCTTTGTGTTTCATGTGAGTTTATATTGCACATAAATAGGAGCCTATGTGAATAGCAGGTATGTTAAAAAGTAAAACAACAACAGATTTCAAAGCTGTTTCACAAAAAGAAGAATAAACTGGGTCAAAATATGTGCAGCATATACAAATAAACATAGAAAATGGTAGCTATATTTCTATAAATATGTAAATGAATTTAAAGTAACATTGTGAAATTATGCTCTAGAAATTAATTAAGCTAAGAGTCATTTTGCTGCTTAGATATTCAGATTAGCACTTAGTGTGTCAGGCTTAAAATAAGTAGGTTAATAACTATAATTTTTTGTATTATATTAGATAGATTTTAAACATATAAAAACAGAAACAGGGTAGAGAGAGTACAGGGACTAAGACCTTGCTAATCCTTGGTTCAGTCCTTGGCACCATCCATGTTCCTTAATGCACTTCTATGAGTGAACCCTAAACACAGAGCCAGAAAATGACCCTGAGAGCTGCCAACTGTGTCTTAAAGGTGTTTGAAGCAGCAATTTGTATAATGAAATGGAAAACAATGACTATTTCAACTGAAAACTGTCTCTCTTTTTTTTTTTTAGTGAAACACAATGAGGTAGATTAGTAGACTTCCAACTTACGTGCTTTGGTTGAGTTATACAATGATCAAATACCCATCCCTCCACCAGTGCCCATTCTCCACCACTAATGATGCCAGTAGCCTTACCCCCCCATTGCATACCCCCATCCCGCCCTGCCTCTGTGGCAGGGCATTCCTTTTTGCTCTCTCTTTCCTTTAGGGTGTTGAATACTCACATATTTTAAGGTGTACAATGGTGTACACATTAAGCATCTTTCTGTTTTATATATCAACTTTGTCTAAACAAAATATAAATTAAAAAAATAATCATCCAGTTTTATTACTTGTAAGAAAGCCTATGTATAATTAACTTTCTTTTGAAAAATGTAGAAAATGATGCATTTTATGTAAAATCGGTTTGCTTCCATTACTAAAATTAAAGCTTCCAGTGAAATGTGTAGATTCACATTATAAAAATCCATAATAAATTTTAGTTCAATTTATGAGAGAAAATGTTCACATTGTTTTTGTTGCATAGTACCCTTGACTACCTTGTTTCAGCATATCTATTATCATTAAGAACAATAATAAAAATCTAGGACCAGCTTTTTTGGATGAATGAAGAGCAAAGTGACAAAGAACTTGAAAATATTTGTAACAGAGGGATTTAAGTGATAATCAAAGCATAGAAACAATAGAAAACATAGTAGGAGAAAAAAATGAGATAGTAGAGGGAATAAACACCAAATTACCAATGAGATGAAAGTACAGCATGCTAAAAAATTATAATCAAATAATAAAATTTAAAAAAAGCACTGTCCTCCCATTGTTCATCAATTTTCTTGAGCATGCCCAGTAACATCTCCATCGTGAGACTTTGTTGTTACTGTGTTTGCCTATTGAATATGTCACGAGTAGTTTGCCAGGCTTTGCCGTGCAGGCAAGATATTCTTGGTAGCTTGCCGGGCTCTCTGAGAGGGGTGGAGGAATCCAACTCGGGTCGGCCATGTTGGCTGCGTGCAAGGCAAACACCCTACCTCTGTGATAACACTCCAGCAATATATTTTTATTAAATAAAATTTAAAATATAATAATAATTAAATTGAGATTAAACACTATAAAAACACAATTGATTGGATTAGTGAGACAGCTCAAAGGGCCGAGAACATAGTTTGCATTTGGGAAAGCAAGATTTAATCTCAGGCTATGCATATTCTCTTGAGCACCTCCCAGAGATATCCTTGAGCACAAACATAGTAGTATCCTCTGATCACTACCGGATGAACCTAAAAATCAAACTCAAATGACAAAGCCGTTAAGTAGCTTAGAAATTAAAATTCTAGAGCATTTAAGCTTATTAATTTCAGTTTACATATTTGAGATCAGTGTAAGGGAAACTTGTTTTTTAGCTTAGATCAGACATTATTTTTTGCTCTTTCCTATGGATCTCAGCATTTTTCTGCAGTGTTTCCTAGATTTTATTTTAACTGGTCTTCATAGCAATCAGAGCAAATCATTCTGCAATAGTCTCATGGCTGCATCTGCTAAGGGTTAGTTAAATCATATGCAACAAAAACTTGGGATGAGGATAATGCCAATATCTTCCTGTGTAAACCATCCTAAATAATTCTTGCAAAATCATAGTACTCATTTAGGATTACTCTAATAAAACTAGAAAAGGTTGATGTATTAAATGATTGAAATTCAGGAAAAAGAACATTGCAATATTCTAATTTACACATTTTATGAGGTTTTTTGTTATTGTTGTTTGTTTATTTGCTTTGGTGATACTACTTACCCAATTCTTGTAATAACTAAGGAATTCTATGTCATAGAGTAACAGCTCAGAGTTGGCAAGTAAACAGCATGAATGCTACATAATTGATAACTGCATATTTCCAGCTGTATGGAGAACCAACTGAAGAATTCTTCTTGTCATACTGTCTCAAGTAGTCACTATCAATTTATCAGTATTTGTACTTCAGAAGCAAGCTATCTGACATTTTTAGCATTTCCTTAGGAAACCCAAAGGATTCCACAAATATTTCTGGATATAGCACCACAAGAAAATGTTCAAGGACAAGTTGCATTTAAAAGGACAGGACAAACTTGATTTGATCACATTCATCGGTGTTCTGGGTTTCATGAAATCTAATCAAAGCAATTCAGATCTCCACAGAAACTGGAGAGAGTGAACCCCGTTTTTCTTCTTCAACACAGAGCTTTCCCTGGAACTTTTGATTCTGGTTCTGGATTTGACATAATTTTCTGCTTTGTTTTATTTATTTGAAGGGTGGGGGGTGTCACACAGGTGCACAGGGGCTTACTTCTGGCTCTGCACTCTGGGACCACTCCTGGCAGGGATGAGCGACCATATAGGATGTCTGGGATCAAACCCATGGTTGGACTCCTTTGTGCAAGTGCCTTACCTGCTATACTATTGATCCAACTCTAAAATTTCATGTTCCTAAAGTGTGTTGATTCTGCTAACTTGGATGTTCCTCCCTTCTGACTTGTAAAGTCTATTATGCATTGGTTATTATTTATCTTATGAAATATGTAAAATATTCTATATATGTTTGTAAATGTTTGAAATCAATGTTTCCTTATATTCCCAAAGTTAGTTATATTTATAGTTATATATTTAGTTATATTTAGTTATATAGTTATAATATAGTTATATTTTTAGTTATATTTAGGCAGTTACTACTTTTTGTGTTTATTCCAACATGTAGAACTGAGAAAGTTTGAATGGACAAAGGAGAAAATCAATTTAAATTTAACAGTTGCATTATTTTTACAAGTGCTTGAAGTATCTTATAGTTAAATTTGGGGTTTGCTTTGGAAGTCATTTTCCAGAACCACAGATATATATTGGACCTTATATGCATATAATAGATATTATATGTGAATTTGACTGAGATTTCTAGTCAATTGTTTTAAAAATATTTTGAACTACATGAATGTAACATTTAATTATACCAATTAAATAGAATAAAATTATAATGTTTATAATAAGTACTAATTCTAGGGCTGAGTTTGTAACTCAAGTGATGAAGCATAGGTTTTAACATAAATGATGTTCATCTCTGCTACCAAATAGCCTCTAAGTATCACTCTGATGTAGATTCAACAACATTTTTTTTAAAGAAGTAAAGAACTATTTCCAATTGTGAATAAAAAATTGATTTTCAGTGAGAATTGTTTTAGGAAGAAAACTGTGTCTTCCATTTTTAATATTTAATACCAGTAAAATTTTTATACTTCATTTAGTAGTGGGTAATAATTAAGCATATTTTAATGATCCAGAGCAACTATATTTAAAATATTTTTCTTTTTTAAACTACTAGATTTTTCTATGTTTACTTTTTAAAGAATTAAAAATCACATCTCCCTGTCCACTTACTTTGAAGCTACATTACAGAATTCACCAAATGCCAGATTTTACTTTAACATATATTGTGTTGCAACCCCATTTATCAGCAAGGATATTTTAGAGCCTCTTTATTTGTTATTTACATCTATTCTTTCAAATAAAATCCTGGGACAACTATCATGCCCATTTCAGGGAACCATGTAAAAATTCCTGTTTTTGATGTAAGATTGAAGTGTCAAAATATTTCAGCAAACATGAAATACCAAGCATATGACAATTCCAGCACATTTTGAGCAAAACTATTTTAGTTGCTATTTTTTTCTTGTAACAAAAGGATTTATATTGCGTGTGGAAGACTTCACATTTTTTGAAACTAGTGATTCAGATGTGATTTAGTTGTTTAGAATTTATGAAGCGGTTTTGTCTGAAATATTGCTTTCACAGAACAACATGGTGTCAAGATCAAAGACATGGAGGTCATGACTGCTGTTTTCAAAAGATTATTCAATTTGATATTGTCCCACTCATATTGAAAAACATATAGATGGTATCATTAGGAAAAAATCTTTTAAATTCATGTTTGGATTATGGAAAATGAACTGGGGAAAAGATATTGTAAACTGTCACTGTGTAAACTGTGAGACGTTATTATGACATAAGTTTGCTCCCAGTTTACTACAAGTCTGTCAGATTTTATATTCTGTTCACTCATTTGTTTTCACTGCCATGTCTTATAAGCAATTGCATGGGTGGCAGAAGTCAGTAACAGATTTCAACAGTTTATTTCCAGTGAGATTTCTAATGAGGCTTCCCCCCAAAACCTATTTAAGAGGCAAATTAACAAGCTCTTGAATCTGTTACTTTTAATAAAATGTGTTATAAGAGCTGAAAAGTTTAATGTAATGTTTTATGCTTTTAGTCTGTAATCAGGTAGTGAGTAGATATATTGGAGATATATCTATAAAAATGCTTAAGATATTTATCAGTATTTAAAATATTTATCTTTCTTTATAAAACTGTGGTTAGGATAAAATTAAACTTTTATCCATTGCCTTTTCCCTATCCTCTCTCTCTTAAGCTTCTAAAAGATAAAATAAAAGTGACATGGGTATTTCTAACTTTTCATGTTTATAAATTGTAAAATTCTATTTTTATTCAGAAACTAGCCCAATCCTCCAATTTACCCCTTCCACCTCCCAAAGAGCACACTGTGGTAGGTTTATAGAAAGAGTAAGTGAGATTCAGAGCAACCCAAACACATGGCAATAATACAGAGTGTTCTCGCTCTAAACACGCAAAAAAAAAAAAAAAGAAGTAAATGCTCAGACCAAGATGGGACCCTCTTTAGAATCTTACTATATTTCATTTTCTTTATAATAATTTAGTTATTACATTATCAGAAATTAGAAACTAAGACCAGTCCTTCCCATTTCTGAAGACTTAGCATATAAAATAAATTATAATAAAATATCTACCAAAGAATGTACTCATTGTCACTGTTATATGGAATCTATCCCCAGAAGGCCATAAGCATTATTTTCTTAGAAAAAATGGGAAATATACAGTCAACTGACTTCTAATCTGTTTTGAATTTTATCAATGAAAATATGTTTCTACTAAAGAATCATAATTTTATCAATTCACAAAAATCTGGTCTCTTTGTTCCCATGTTAGTCAAACAATGCAAACTATTATTCTTTTTTTTGCTCATGCCATCTTTTCATAGAAAGTCCTACTCTTCTATATTCTTAATTTTATGTGACCTATCATTATTTATGCATGTGGACAGTGGTCTCAGCATGGTGGTGGCTGGTTCTGGAGATCTTCAGCTGCCGAGTTCTGCTCGGGGTAGGGAGGGAAACAACCAGCCCCCGTCCAAGGGGCCCCGTCGAGGACAGCGAGGCGTGGGGGCACGACATCTTATTATCTAATTCTTACTTTGGACAATCTGGCAGTCTCCTTAATGTTACCTGCCCACACGGCAGAGTCTGGCAAACTCCCCGTGGCGTACCCAATATGCCAAATACCAGTAACAACGATGGGTCTCATTCTCCTAACCCTGAAAGAGCCTTGACTATAGCACTTTTTAAAATCTCAGGGCTAGGACGAAGGAGATGTTACTGGGGCCTGCTCGAGGCAATCGACAAACAGGATGATCGTGATTGTGATCATTATTATTGAAAATGAGCATATACTCAATTTAATACATAATTCCTTTCAACTCCATCCACAAATAAACTTGTTTTCTCACACCACTATTATACTATGATATTTTTGTTGTTAAATATTCAGGTACAATTATCATATCTATTTAAGTTTATTAATATAATATGGCTATACTCCCTTTCTTATATGCTATCAATTGATAACTTTTAACCCAAGTCCTGTTTTTCTTTTTTGCCTCTCCCTGAATTCATCTATAAAAGTGTAATTGTGCCACTCCACTGCTTTTCAGGGACAATCAATTCACAGATATGGTGATGATCTGAGAAAAGGTTTTGTTAGCAACAAGCTGGCTGGTTGGAATATGCAAGATTCATGTCCTCGAAGCAATTATTTTCTCTGCATGATCATAAGTAGCAACTTCTAAGGCAAAAAAGAGCAGGGAAGTATATATTTGGGAAGAGTGATTGCAGGCTACAATGGTGTGCACTGGAAAAGGTCAATAGATTCTTTCCTGGGTCTCTGAGGTATATTTCGTCTTATCTGCAAAGTTAAACCAAAGTTTTCTGAGTAAGCATTCAACCTGCCCTTATCTTCTGCTATTAAGGAAGGACAAGATAAGGACAATTCTTGCTGCTCAGAAGAACTTGCTGATTTTTTAATTTTAAGTTTAGTTCTTAATTTCTTTTAAACTGGTTTCAAGCGTGCAAAATAATTATGAACTTTTTCTTACTACAGAGAAGAGAATTAGGTAAAATTAAGTGCATTTCTGCTCTGGTTATGGTGGAATTTCCTACAAAAATTATCATTGTTTAGATTGTTTTTAAATAGCTTTCTGGTCTTAGGTCAGTGCTCAGCAGTTTTTCTAGAAATTTCTCTTTAAGCTTTGATTGTAATCTTTTTATTTTCCTTTGGCATACTGCTCTTTTGTTCTGGGTTTTGGATTTATATATGGTTATTGCTTTCCCATCTTTTGTCACATCACTTTCACCAACAATTCCTGAAAATGATCTATGAGAGAAGTTTTTTAGCTTTGGAAAACTTGCTTGTATGTTTTGTTTCATTTTATCTTTTTTTTTGCATGCCAGAAATTCTACCTTTAACAGTATTTGAACCACAATGCTTCCAATTTAAACAAAAAAAAGAAAATTAGTTTTCTAGAGAAGCTTGAAGTGCTCTCTCTCTCTCTCTCTCTCTCTCTCTCTCTCTCTCTCTCTCTCTCTCTCTCTCTCTCTCTTTAGTAAAACACCATGAGGTAGAGTTGTAGACTTACAAACTTCCGTGCTTGGGTTTCAGTTATACAATGATCGAGTACCCATCCCTCCACCAGTGCACATTCTCTACCACCTATGATCCCAATAGCCCTCCAATCCCCCCACCCCACCTCCCCCACCCTGCCCCGCCTTTGTGGGGCATAAGAGAGTAAGGGCATTCCCTTTTACTCTCTCTTTCCTTTAGGGTGTGGTGGTTTGCTATAGAGGTATTGAGTGGCCATCTTGTTTGGTTTATAGTCTACTTTCAGCATGCATCTCACATCCCAAGCGAATCTTCCAAACATCCTTTACTTGGTGTTCCCTTCTCTAACTGAGTTGCCTTTTTCCCCAGCATGTGCTGCCAGCTTCCAAGCCCTGGAGCAGACCTCCTGGTACTTATCTCAACTATTCTTGGGTGTTCATCTCCCATTCTATTACTTTATATTCAGATATGAGTACAGTCTTTCTATGTCAAGACAGTGCTATCTTGACCTCTATTCTTAACTGTTACTAAAGATCCTTGAAATATGAACCTTAACCTTTTTCTTCATTCATTCTGATGTCAATGGGCCCCACAGGTGGCTTATGTGAGACAGAATGGAGAGACGATTACTTTCTCCCAATCTGCCTCTGCCACCCCAGGACCTGCTAGGTGATAAAGTCCGAGTTGAGACCCTCCTGTGCGCAGGTCTGAGTCCCACCAGCATCATCAGGTGGTTGTCAAACGACAACTGATGGGGGCGAGATTGATAGTACAGCAGGTAGGGCATTTGCCTTGCATGCGGCCAACCCAGGTTCGATTCCCATCGTCCCATATGGTCCCCTAAGCACCGCCAGGAGTAACTCCTGAGTGCATGAGCCAGGAGTAAAACCTGTGCATCACCAGGTATGACCCAAAAAGCCAAAAAAAAAAAAAATCCACAACTGATGTCTGCTTGGTCTTCCTGGCTGGGGAGTTGATCCCCACCACCTGATTACTCAGGAGCCACAGACTCAGGCTGGATCGAGGAATTGCTCTTTGCAGAAAAGGAAAGTCAGTCCTTGACCTTATCTAGGGTTGCTGAGTTCTTGTCTAGTCTCACAGAAGAGAATTTCAGGAATAGCCGAGCAGTGAAGTAAAACAGATTTTATTTGGAGGTTTATGAAGGTAAGGAGAGCAGTCAAGGGAGAACATGAATTTCTTCAAGGGTGTAGAGAGCCTCTACTCACACATACCATCATTACACAGGAAAGTACGCATCTCAAGAGGGAAGATACAGGTGCCACGTGTTTTCAGGCACCACATGTGCTTGGCCATGTGGGCTCAGGCAGCATATGTGTGCCCTCCCTTTGTTCATGGTGGCTTTTATAGGGATTTTTTTTTCAATTCACCTCTAAGTGGGGCTTTCTAGCTATATAAGAGCCCTTTACTGGAGTTTTTGCTAAGTGGGTAGAGTGGGGAGTGGTCTTTGAAACTCTTTCTTGACCTTTTTTCCTGCTGTATCTTCTCTGTAAGGGTGGGTCCAGCCTTTTCTGGTCTGGGTTAGCTGAGAGTTAATCTGATTAAAGAAAGGAATTGATTGTTCTCAAGTGACTTCCTTCAGGCCCTTTCTGTAGGAGATATCCAGTCTTCCCATGGCCTGCTGCTGGAGAAGGTGTTATCAGGTCTTGCTTTCTGTATTCACAAAGTGGGTCAGACATAGGACTAGTGGCTTTATTACTTCCCAGAAATTTCATAACAATTATGTGGGGGGTTCCTTCCCTAACCTACCTTCATACATCATATTATTCATAATACATTGAGAAAAAAACAAAAACCTTTATGATTTCAAATACATTATTATAATATATAAATAAAAATTTAAATTAGTTTTTTGTTTGACATAATAAAGCAATGAATCTGTCAAATCTTCAATTTTTTTTTCTTATTCAGGGTACCACGCAAATTAGCATTTGAAAAAGAGCAGTTTTCTCATCTGTTCTCAATATTTGCTTTAAAATCTGCTTGAAATGTTGGTACGGTAAAATTTTAAAAACTTGGTTTAATGTATATTTATTTTCATCATTATATCAAAATATTTTAAACCAAAGTTTTCTGAATTAGAAGTGAAGCTTTCTTTTCTTTCATACTTAAAGAAAAATTAAAGTAGATATTATGATTGTGTGTTTCAATTTGCTTCTCCAAAAAATTATAATAGGAACTTACAAATAGAAAATTTTTTGTCAGTGTTAAATGAAATATGTATATATGCACATATATTATATGGCATTGATATATATATGCATATAATATATGCATTTGCAAATATGTAAATATTACATAGCATGCAATTTAGTCAAGTGCATATTTAAATAAAATATACATATATAAAATAAAACTTTGATAAAATACTGAACCAAAAAGCATCATAGTTTTTTTGATTCCAAGATATTGTCAAGTTTAAAAATACTTTTTCTCATCACATTTCTAGTTTGTAGGAAGAGAATTCATCAAAATTTGCTTTGTTAATTTATGTTTTTATTTTTCTTAATTCTCAACATTATTTTTATTAATATTATTGCAATCACATAGTGTAGTGTGGTTCAGACTTCAAATCTGATATTACATGAGTCCTAATTATGGAAAAGTAAGATTTTTAGAAAACATGATGCTTATCCTAATCCAGTTTCAAAATATTGAGAACCATAAAGTTAAAAAATAATAAAAATAAAATTAAAAGTTGGCTATTTAAGTAAACTGAATGATAAAAATCTAATAAGAATTTCAAAAACTTTCTAGAGTTACCAACTGACCTTGACATAACATTCTCAACATTTTGAACTTTCAATTATTAAGCTTGGAGACAAGATTTTAGGGATTTTTGAATTATTTTATAATAGTATTAAATGAGAGTATTTTATTTAAAAATTAGAAAATATCTAAAATTTAGTGGAGATATATTATTGGACAATAATCACTGTGATTTGTTGTAGATAGAAAAAACCTGAATAAGTAGCTTGATTACAAATCACAGGTGTGTTTAAAGTAACATAATGATGCATTACGTTTTTTTCAACATTTATTTGATACATAATTGGATCAGACAACACTATACAAATGGGGATTAGGGTTACAACACAGGATATTTAGAGATTTTTATACAAAAGAAGGGAAAATAAAACAAGAAATTCAGTTGATTGGCCAGAGCTAAACAGTCCCCTTATTTGGAAAAGGCAGATTAGCTCTTTTATACTCCCCAATTAGTATGCATTGACACTGGTTAACTTTTTACTTGTATCTATAAACTGTGTAAAAACGGTTCTATACAAAAGACATTAGAACCATTTCAGTATGATGCTGTTCTCCAACTCTCTCTGTCTGTGTCTCTGTCTGTGTCTCTCTCTCTCTGTACCCCAGAACCCACAGCAAGCTGCAGTCCTTGAACACCAAAGTTTATAACCTCAACACAAAACAGGACAAAAAAGAGAGTTTTTAAAAAATTGACAAAAAGTAACAGATTAAACTTGTATCATTACCTGCAAAACCAGCAAAGTACTATGTAAAACAAATTCTATGTAAATACTGTAGCATTGTAGCACTGTTCTCCCGTTGTTCATCAATTTGCTCGAGCAGATGCAATAACGTCTCCATTGTGAGACTTCTTGTAACTGTGTTTGGCATATGGAATACATCAAGGGTAGCTTGCCAGGCTTTGCTGTGTGGGTGAGATACTCTCGGTAGCTTGCTGGGCTCTCCAAGAGGGGCAGAGGAATCAAACCTGGGTCGGCTGCAGCAAATGCCCTACCACTGTGCTATTGCTCTAGCCCTATGTAAATACAAGTTCTTGTATTCTATACCTGGTCACTTATTTATGTATTAATTCTTCTATTTATTTTATTGGCCATAGTCACAGTAAATGGGGTTACTGCCACTTGTGTGCTGCAGAGGCGGGTGGCGTTCCCAGTGGTGCTCTAGGGAATAAGCATGCAGCACTTGGAATTAAATCCAGAACTGTGGTCTGCAATTCATACGCTCTAGCTCCTTGAAGTATTTCCCTGGCTTTTGTACTAGATCTTTAAACATATTTTTAAAACGTTGAGTTTCAGGGATGGCTCCAGGGATAAAGTGGTTCTTCTTTGCAAGTGTGAGGCATGAGTTTGATTCGTGGAGGTGGTCATAAAAACCAATCGTGGTCCTTACAGCTCTGCTCTTTTTGACAAAGCTTCAGCCTGCAGCAAAGTTAACAGCATATGCTATATTGGTTGCAGACTATTGTCCTTAGGTATATATCTAAAGTGTGTGACCTTCTCTGAGCTTCACAGCTTTAATGTGGCACCTAGAGTAAAGAGTAAAACCTCTAGAAAGCTTATGTATGAGCATCACAGGACTGGAGAAAAGCACTTCACTGGAAAGTATGCAAGCACCACAACCAAATGAGTGTGATTCCTAACAGGTACCACAACTAACAGTTATCAACTCCTGACAAGCATCCAACCAAGTTTCTCTAAACTATAATCACAGCAGTTTTAACTGTAACAAGGGAAAATATCACGGTATCACTGTCATCTTGTTGTTCATCAATTGCCTTGAGCAGGCACCAGTAGCATCTCCTTTGTCCTAGCCCTGAGATTTTAGAAAGTGCCATATTCGAGGCTCTTTCAGGATCAGGACAATGAGACCCATCATTGTTACTGGTTTTTGGCATATTGAATATGCCACGGGGAGTTTGCCAGAATCTGCCATGTGGGCAGGATACTTTTGGTAGCCTGCCAGGTTCTCCAGAGTAAGAACTAGATAATAAGATGTTGCACCAATGCGGCCGTGCACTTCCGGGAGTTAGGTCTTATAGTCTCTGCGTCTTGGCCATTGATGGGATTACATGGTGCCAGGTCAGTTGGTGGGTGTAACGCCTACGTACTGGAAGATGGGGGATATAGGTCGAGGAGGCCCAGTCCCCATCCAGGCAGGCTTGGAGATCTAAGTCCAGGGTCCCGCACTCCTGGGTTCCTTCGCTGGTTCCTTCATGTGTGAGGATCGTCCAAACGTGTGGATAGTGGTCTTAAGCATGGCTGTGGCTGGAACTGGAGGTCTTCAGCTGCTGGGGCTCTGCTTGGGGCAGGGAGGGAAACTCAACCCACCCTCCTCCAAGGGCCCGGGTGAGGACAGCCAGGCATGGAGGCAGGAGACACTGTGCTGTTCTCTTCTGAGATCTGGGATTTACAGTCTCTGGGTCTTGGCTGTTGATGGGATTATATGGTGCTGGGGCAGTTGGTGGGTGTAATGCCTACATACTGAAAGATGGGGGAATCTGGGTGGAGGAGGCCCAAACTTATGTAAATTTGGAAATTAGAAGGGTGAAAAACATGTGAAACCATATTCACTTACAGCAGAAATAAAATAATGAATGAATTGGGGAGAGGCTATTTCTTTCAAATGTAATGCGGAGTTTATCTTGTTATTTTTTAGAATTAGTAGAAAATAATTAGTACTGAAAAAGTAAAAGAATTAATTTTGAGAATTAGTAGAAAAATAATTGATAATCAGCTGCAAATAAAATTTATTAATATTTTCTACTATGAATTATTTCAATGGTATACATTTCAAGAGCTGAAAAACAGAAGCATGACAACGTTTGAACTTGTGTTTTTAAAGATCATCAAAGCCAATCTTTTTTAGTATATTTACAACTTTTTTCCCTGAAAGAAGGTTCAGAGTTCTAGTCAATCAAATATGATATTTTTTAGACCATAAAGTATTGGATCATAATAACCATTCACTTCAGTTGCATAATATTATATAGTTTAGATAAGTAATTGAAATGCTTAGGGAAAAATGAAAAGCTTACTCAATAATGTAGTGTCAGAGGAAGACTTTTAACAATGTAATATAAAGAACAGCATTGTGTTACCTTTATCTACATGTGACTATCAATATAATTGAGAACTTCATAGCTAAAAGTTACTAGCATTACAGGGTAATTCTCGTAGTCATAAAAGTGAACTTCGGTTTAAATCATATAAAGTCATCTTAAGACATTATCTGTAATTATCTTTAATTACAAGCAAAGCAATTTTATCATGGACTGAATTCTAATGGTTAATGAAATTCATGTTAGAATAAAATAAATTTGAAAGACGAACAAGTTCAATTGTTCATAAATATTAATGACAATATTTATTGTGTTGGACGAATAGGAAATTGCAGGCTTAATCTTTATCTAAAGTCAAGTTGCTTTGTACTAACTTTTCATCAAGCAATCAATGCAATTTGTATATAAATGTATCCCTTGTAGATGATTTGTCTATTAATCAAGTTAAGCACATTTAAATATTAAATATTAAAATACATTAAAATTACCAGATTCATGCATTTTATTCTAATTTAATACTCAAGTGATAATTGAGTGAACTAACAACTTTTAATATTCTTGGGATTTATATCTCCATATCTGTTTTGCTCACTGTGATCTTCATCTTAACCTAAGTTAATGTCCTGGTAGTGTTTCCTATAGGAATGTTGACTATGGTATTTGACTCTGCAATTGCTAGATATTCAAAATCTGGTAAAATTGTGTTTAGTTTTATAACAATTTTAACGTTGTTCTGCACATCTTTACCAGGTTAATCATCTAGCTCAGAAACATATGAAAAGATGTTAAAGTACATATTTAGTAAGTAGTTTGTATTGCTTGCAAGAATATTTTAAGAATTATGTAAGAGTCCAATAGGAAGGACTAAGATGATATCTATAATCAAGAAAGTGGAAATTTTGATAAATAAGTGAATTTGATAATTGGGGGAAATGGGTTGTTGAGTTGATATATGTGTATTTTACAGATACATATGTATTTCTGTATGCATATTTGCAAAAAATGTATATCTAAATTTATTAAGGGAATAAAAGTGCATTATACCCTATAGGAGATCAATAATTAGATTACGATTCTGTACTTGAAATAAGTGAATTATGTAAATTTGGTTAGTTTATTAGTTGTATTGCCTATGCTTTCTGTATTACATTAGTAAATTTAAGTCTTTAACATTATTGAATGTTTCATATAAATGATAAACTTGGGTTCTATGTAAGCCCAAAAACCCATTATCTCATTTTAAACCTATACATAAGGTTGTTTCAATAATTTTAAATATATAGTATATACTTCATCAATACTAAATAATTTAAAATTGTGGAAATGTCTTTTGTACTTACTCTGTACTTCAATATGTCTAGAAATCTTTCTAATGTTATTTATTCATGATGTTTATACTCCTTTGATTTTACATGTTTCTTTTTGGTCCTTTAGTGAAAAGGACAGTAAGCTGGCATGGGTGTAGGATATGTAGCAAGCGGAGGTGATGAGTATAGGATTTTGTGGGTGGTATGTTAATGTCATGTGGACATAGGGCATAATTGAGTCTAAAATATTCCACAGTGTCAGACATGTTAGTCATTTTTGCTTTTTAAAGTGAGAAGATGTTTTAAATATCACCAGAAGAATGTCAAGTCCTAGGTAGCTGGAAAGATTCAGAGTTCGTTATTTGCTCAGATGATTATCTAGATACCATGATGAATTCTCTAACTCTAAATATTACCTTCATATTAAGCATTGCATATAGCTTAATTTGGAGGATTACCTAACACTGTATGGTATCATTATTTATTTGCAATAGAAAACTGAATGTAACATTAAACCATACAGAATTCTGCAAAAATATTGTCTTTTGTTAGCATAAAATAAGACAGATATAACTAAATGGCATTTTTTTGTAAACCATTTGCAAGTTACTACTTAACAGTCCAAAGTAGAAAACTTTGATTTCTAGCATATATAGAAGGCAATATTCAACAACAACACCATGTAGATATAATTTTGAAAGAACATGCACTTTTCCAAATTGCTACCCTTTGATATTTTTACTTTTTTAAAAACATTCTAAAATTGATTGTGCTTCTGTGTTTTATAATATTCTTAATGGTAGTTTCTCATGCTAACCTCTGATTTTAAGAATGCCATTTCTATATGTTTCTGCAAAGTTTCAGCAGTCCTAGAAAATTAAAATAACAAACTCTTATTAGAGTGTATAGACAGAAAATGCCCTCAGGTTTCAGAGTTCCTCTTTTCACTTCATGTAACTAGTAAGGTTAGATTGAAGTCATTACATTTTTATCATTTATAAAATCGTACCATTATTATACTACTAAAATTATGTACTGCTAGTTACCTTGATATGATGTATTACTAACTTAAAAAAATGCTTAGTTGACTTACAGCTTCCCCAGTTAATTAATTATGTCATCACTAGTTTTTTGTTCTTGTTTGTTTCAGTGTTATTTTTGGCCACCATATCTGGCTGTCCTGAGGGGTTCCTCTTATCACTGTGTTCAGTGATCACTCTGGGTTGTGCTCTGGGAACTGAACCTGATATCAGCTACTGTGCCCATTTCAGCATGTGTATATGGGGGACAACTGTAAATAAGTCAAAACCCCAGAGGAATAATATTCTGATGGGCTCAAATCATTGCTGAATTTCTGAGGAAAAAAGCTTAAATAAGTATAGCAGTGCATGATTAATGAAAAAAGAACAAAATTATACACAAACTGTTTCTTTTCTTTTTCTTTTTTCAATATATTGGATACAGTACAACAGCATAGCTCTGAATAAGGCAAAGGTTGTTTAAAGAGCATCAAAATAACAGTGCAAATAATAATATTAATTTAAAAAATAAAATAGTGTGAAAGGGCCAGGAAACACTAAGTACTTGGATGAGAATGAAGAAGTACTTTAACCTGACAGTTTAAAATAGGACACAGGACCCACAGGGAAAATCAATTTTAATTCTAGCAAAAGAAAACTAGATGATTTGATGACAAGGGTTTGAGGATCTATCTACACATCTTCAAATATGTCCATGGGAGAATAACTTCACAGGTAATAAAAATATGTGAATGACTTTGGGGCAATGCAAAATTTGTGTTAGGGAGGTGGAATTATTAAATAGATGGACAAGGATTAACAACACAAAATAATTAGAATTTGCATCTCAAGTAGTTTTAAAGGTATTGGTATTAGTAACATTTTTGAAAATTTCTCACCTTGTGAATCTGAAAGAATAATTTCATTTTCTTTAATTGATTTTCAAGTTCATGACTGCACTTAAGCATTACTGAAGAATTTAAGTGCAATAAACTCACAAAGTTTAAGTGTTCATTTCAATGGTAAATTCATATGGATTATTGTGGTCAAATTTTAGACATTTTTTTATTACCACATTTTCCCCATTTAATACCAGACCACTGAGAATTCATTCTGTCTTTATAAAGTTACCATTTCTGAATTGTCTTTACAAATAAAACCTAGACTCTTTTTGTATGTCCTTTTTAGGAAGGCATATTTTCTGGTCACAAGTTCTACTTGACGTATAGTGCTGAGTAGTAATGTTTAGTATAACATATTTTGATGTTTCAAGAATTTTTTCATTACTTTAAAGACATGCTTTTTTAACCTATTCCTATGCCTTCTCTGAAGTGTGCTCACTGGGTAACTAAACAAAAGACATTTAATATATTTACCATGATATTTACATTTCTATCTGTAATTTTTATTGTTCATGTATTATCATTCTCTATTTTTTAATTTTTCTAGATTTCCTTTTAAATGTATATTATTGTCTATTTTCATTGCACCATGATTTTTTAATCTATATCCATCCATATATATTTTATCCATCCATATATATCCATCCATCTATATATTTTTGCAGTACATTTAGAACTACAATATGTATTTTTAATTTATTTGATCTAGCTCAAAAAATTTCAAGAAATAAAGACATTAAAAAATTTACTCTGTTTTCAATGACAAATCATGCAGAACATTCTCACATGTACTGACAGAGATGCATGAATTATGGATCAGAAGCAAAAGATGTTATTACTAACAGCAGTACTGGAAACCAAAGGATGAACATTTCAATGTTCTGTTTCTCAGAGGAAACCAGACGTAGGTGTCTAGCTCCCATGGACAAATAGAAAGGATTTATATGCCAAAAAGTATTTTTGAATAAAAAAATATTTTTTATTATAGGAAAGAAAAGAAATAGTTTAGGTAACTGAAACTCAGTATGCTGTACAGCAAGCTTCCGTAAATTTGACAGTGGAAGGACACTAGCACTGTCTTCCAGTGTTCCTCACTGTACAAAGATCCTCAAACCATAGTCAATTACAAAAGCAAAAATGTAGCTACTGGCAAATCATATGAAAACAAGTGCTCCAAAATGAATTGTCTTACACCAACTGATAGTGATTTTATTTTAATTGAAAACAGTATATGTGGCACTGACATAATTTAATACTCCTTTTTAATGCTAATTTTTCATGTATTAACACCTATATAGTTTTATATGAAGATAAATCAAATTCTGTTATAATAATTCCCTCATAGAACTTTATGTCTTTTGAAGGAATTTAGTAATATTAGTTTATTTCCATGTATTCATTTTTAGTCTGATAATTTCCTTTATTATAGCAGAAAGCAGAAAAGAGAGGCAGATTACCTAATATTTTGCATAATTAAATTGTTTTTTAATTCATGAATATGTTTTTCACTTTTTTGAAGGAAAAATCTTAGGTGCATATTTACATATCTCTTTATATGTACATTTACATATCTGTAGATAATAATTTTGTATATACATATATAGAAATTCAGCATTCATTCTATTGCCTGTTAGACTCTAGTTGTGATGATAAGTCAGACAGTAGTCTTTTTACTATTGTCCTATACACAATGAATGTTTTCTTGCTTCTTTCAAATATTTTCCCTACATTTTTGGCTTTCAACAGGTTTTACAACCATTTGTGAGTATGGCACTCTTTGCTTTTAAATGTCTTTGGTGTCATTTTTAAGAGAAATTGGTACCTGTGGTTTTGTCCTCCCTCTCCCTCCCCCACATCATTCTCTCTTTCATTTATCTGCTTCAGTTTTGTTTAATAACATATATGTTAGTGAGCCTGACATTGTGCTACAGTTACATAGGTTTAATTGTTTTTATTTTTTTGGTATTTTTGCCTTGTAGAGAAATAACAATCAAGCTGTGGTCACTGTCCTCAGCATATCCCACTTTGGAGAGATTTTTCTGTAACCTGTGCTGGTTTATTACTTGTGTTTCCTTCCATGATTTAGTTCTGGGTTACATTTTGGTGTGGGACCAAATTTATAACATTTGATTATAAATTTTTATTCTAATACTATACCACCTATCTCTAGGAATTTAAGGAATAGTTAAATAGAATCACAATGCCCCTATGACCACCCAGGAGAAGGTCTAAACTTAAGGTTGCTGCACTGTTCTTTAATTTTTTTTCTCCAATGGCAAGAAAGTTTCAACATCCACAATGTAATACATAGCACTTAGAAGTAAAAGATGCACAAAAAATTTAAATTAGAGGTAGAAGTGATCTAAATGCTACAGTAAGTTCTTGGGCTAATGCTGTAGGAATCCTGACACTGGTGAGTGTGTTGTAGCAGCTCTGCAAAGATAAAACCATAATACTTGTATTACTATGTCACTGTCATCCCATTGTTCATCTATTTGCTCGAGCAGGCACAAGTAACATCTCCATTCATCCTAGCCCTGAGATTTTAGAAAGTGCCACATTGGATGCTCTTTCAGGGTCAGGGGGATGATCACAATGATCACGACCATCCTGTTATTCGTCGATTGCCTCAAGAAGGCCCCAGTAACGTCTCCTTTATCTTAGCCCTGAGATTTTTTAAAAAGTGCCATATTCAACGCTCTTTCAGTGTTAGGAGAATGAGACCCATCATTATTACTAGGTTTTGGCATATCGAATACGCCACAGGGAACTTGCCAGACTCTGCTGTGCGGGCACGATACTCATAGGAGCCTACCGGGTTCTCCAAGAGCAAGAATTAGACAATAAAATGTCGCTTCCAGGACCTTGGTTTTATAGTCTCTGGATATTGGCTGTTGATGGGATTACACAGCGCCAAGGGCAGTTGGTGGTGTAACTGTCTAGCTACTGGAAGATGAGGTATCTAGATGGAGGAGGCCCAGTCCCGATCCGAGCAGGCTTGGAGATCTCAGCCCTGGGTCCTGCACACCTGAGTCTCCTGCCCCCACACCTGGCTGTCTTCACTGGGGCCCCTTGGAGGGGGTGGGTTTAGTTTCCCTCCCCGACCCTAGCAGAGTCCCAGCAGCTGAAGTTCTTCAGAACACAGATATAGCCATGCTTAAAACCACTCTCTACTCATTCAGACTAGCTTCACGCATGAAAGAATATTTTTATTATTGTGAAATATTTGTAAGGTAGCAGTAAATTCACTATGCTTTAATCATTTAAAATAATAGTACCTTGTTCTAATTTCACATCCTCAGGACCAACCTGCCTTTCCGCATCACAGTTCAGAGGAGTGAATGATCTGGGAGCAGAGATTCAACTCCCTCTATCTTTCTGTGTTACAACTAAACAGCATTTTATCTTAAGTGAAAATCTCAGTATTTACCAATTCTGTTTACAATCTCTTATCTGAGTCATGTCATCCTCACATCTCCAACACTTGGGTCAAGAGAGTCATCAGGTATAAGGAGAAAAACACCTCAGTTAGTATAAAACTCCCCACTGCATTGGAAATAGGTTTTTTTCAAAAGAGAGCAATTTCCTGCTTTCCCTGGTGAATAAAAGACAGCCTGGCCTGGATTGCTCATGTTTCGAGATGAGTTCCTTACCATGGTTGCAAACTGACAATGTAAATCTCATTCTGAACCTGAAATGTCACCATGTGCTGGAAAAGCAGTGGCCTTTTATATTTGGAAACCAATTGACTTATAAAAGATAAGTGCAGAGATATTCTAGCCTCCTGGTTTCTTGTTCTACATAGAAACAGCGGGGGAGACCTTTACAGTTTCTACGCTCCATGTAGGAACTGCAATTTAATAGGTCCCGAGTATGGACACCGTTTAATTCTCTGGTATAGTAAATGCTTGCATGAGCCTTTCTAAAAGGAGTTCACAGGAGGATCATTTGGTTTTTAGGGATTTACCAAAGTGTTCTCAGAAGGTAATGAGTGTCTCAGAATAATACCTGGACTATGAACAAAAGTGTGTAAATCACTGATGTTTGGAAAGTACTCTTACTCTACTTCCTTTGGTATTTTTGTTTCCTACTTTTTAAATTGCTAGTTAGGATTATTTTATATTTTTATGAAGGCCATAAATATCAGCCTGAAACAGTGATATCCAGGTGAAGAATGTGTTTTTTTTTGAGAAACTTACTTGAGTTTTACAAGTCGACTAAAAGGTGACAACTTGTTCTCAGATGAAAATTATAGCACCCCCCATGACAAAATTTCTATAGGTATCTGTGCATAAAAAACAGCGTGGCTAGGATGGTATAGAAATCTTCTAACAGAACACCAAGAGGGATAAATGAATACAGCTGCAATGCATGATTTAGCGCCTCTGGAATTTCAAAATCTAAATCCAGAGGAGTCATGGTTGTCAGGGTTATCAGGAAATTTCTGTCCTTGCAGAAGTTCACCTTCTGTTCTTGTGGGGTTTTTTTGGATACACATCACAATGCTCAGAGACTATTTCTGCTTTTTTGCTCAGGAGCAAACCACTGTGAATATAAGGGGGGATCATATGCAGGACCAGGGACCAAAGCAGGGTAGACTCTATGTAAGGCAAGAGGCCCACCTGCTGTACTAGCAGATCAGAGGATCCTAGGTAATTCATTTTCTTTATGCAACCTAATTTGATCTCTCCTTGTGGAAATGCTTTACCAAACTCCTTGTGTCTTAAACATCTTATAATGAAACCAGTCATGTTGATGAAGGCTAATCCTAACGTCCTATTTTAACTTAATGCCCTTTAGGGGAGGGCGAACAGTGAAACATAGCTAGGTGTGCACAGGGCTTATTCCTGGGTGTGTGCTCAGAAATCACTCTGAAGAAGGGTTCTGGAGACCTCTATGCTCCACTGGAGATCAAACCTAGCTCATATGTTTGCAAGGTAAATGTTGTATTCTCCATGCTGTCTCTCCACCCCCAATCACATACTTAAAAACCTTATTCCCTTGGATTCAGTGGTTGCAACTTCAGCTTATTATTCAGGAAAGAAGAAATTAAGCCCATAAGAGGGCTTAAAAGCAGAAAGAAAATAGAGAACAAGACTTGAAACGAGAACCCTCCTACTAATCTGTGAAATTGTGCTAATTTTTAAAAATTTTATTTGTCCTTATTTTTCTCACCTCTAAAGTGAAGAAGAAAAAAAAAGGTTTTCCTTGTAGTAGTTAAACTAGAAAGCATATTTAGAATTATGCTCATGCAATTAGAATCCAATTTTCTCCGCTCATTTTATATGTTTCTATATGGTCCCTTCGCTTTGGAGCAAAGGTCATGTTTGAGTAGCAACCAGAATTGGAAGTTAGAAATAGTACATCCCTCTGGAAAGATCTAGAGTCATTCTAGGATATTGAAGATAAAAAGACATCACTTTACTCCAAGCATCTGCTTACGTTATAGGTTAATAAAGTAGATATGACTTCCTACTTTCCTACATGAAGAAAATGTGCTAACTAATCAGAGTAGTGAGTAACCTTAGTCATAAACACCTCAGAAAAAAAGCCAGAATTTTATCAAATTGAGAGATCCCTTTCAATGTGAACATGGGTCTTTATATGGGAATTAGGTGATAATCCGCTAGATGCTCTTTCCTTGGCAGTCCTTCAATAATTGAAGATTTTCTCTGCCTGTGACCCAGAAGTCTTTTTTTTTCAATCAGTATATGAATATAAACACTGACAGGTTAACAGTCTCCTTGCAAAATGAGCAAAATTCTAGTACTTTCACAATGTCTGACTGATCAAATGTAAATAAACAAATTAGTTCTTCAATAATGCAATTACAAAATAGATGATGTTAAGCTAGAAAGGATATAATGCAAAGGAAAAGATAGGATCGGTTTCTTAGAGAGCACTCTCCAGAAACCAGAGCATTTCTACATGTTTACTATTTGTAGTGGTTAAAACTTTCTTTATGAAATTCTTTAATTCCATTTATAATTTCAGGTTGAAATAAATTAACAGCAAATCCTCTGCTTCAGACTTTTTTTTTGGTGTTAACAAATGTAATATTTTTAGTTTATTTTAGAAATGTCATAGTTGTGTTAATAATGACTGAGACAAGGCATCTATTTCTTTTAATATTTCCTCACTGCTAATATGTAACTTGATTCACTGAATTATGGTCATAATTGCAGTAGGATATATGCCAACATCACAATGCTGTACTTCTCAATTATTCAACACAACAGAAAGATGGAGAACAAACCAAAGATCTAGGAAAGCAAGTACATGGGACAGTGGAACATACTTACATAAGAGTTTTAATAAATTTGTGGGTAATACAAAGATTCCATTTTATTTTTATGCCTTTATTATATTTTAATAGCCATACTAAAACTTACATATTTTACAAAATACTTACTAAAACACAAACTTCACTGAATAATACTTAGAGGTAGAGCCCAGTGATTAAAATTTTAAGAAGTCTTCCAAATGAATATAGTACATTCAAAAATTGAAGAATCACTATGTATTATTTAAAATTTGAAATGACAAATATATACATGCTAATATTTACTAAATATAGATACAGATTTAATATTTAATTTTGAATTTAGAGTTTAGCTTCATCACTCTGTCATTTCTGTTATTTGATTAAACTCAAATTGTAGGGCATTTCATTAAAATATTATATCAAATATTAATCAACAATGTTTTCAAAAAATTAAAATAGAGTATAATTTAATACTGTATTTCCAAACAAAATTTTGCTTATTTGAACCTGATTATTTAACATTAACTTTAATGAACTATAAAATTAAGGTGTTATTTCAAACTCTTAAGATTCTATCATTCAGTTTTTTTAAGTAAGAATGTCTGTAATTTTAAAATTTTACTTAATTAAAAATGATAACATGATGACTAACTTTCTCAAATGTATACTTAGCTTAATAATTTCCACTGTAGTTAGAGTTGACCTATATATAGTTGATAAAAGATTTCTATTGCTTTTGAATATTTTTGTCAGCAATCTAATTTTAGCTTAAAAGTGTTTTGTCTGGCTCAATCTCTTAAATGTATGGGCAGTGATTGTTGGAATCTGACTTTTTAAAAAAATTTCTTGCGTGTTTTAATGTACAATATCATCATTTAATTTAAAATCTGGTAAACTAATTTATATTTAAACCATTATAGTTACATAATGGCAGACTCAACAATTTTTCTGTAGGAAGATTTAGTCTGTATGCAAAAATATTTTTCTATTGTTAAATGTATCAATACATACATATTCAGGCTAACACACATTTTTAACTTAAACAAAATCTGATTCCACTTTGAAACTTACATATGAAAGCATAAGGATTTTTGATTTGTGAATAGAACAGACAGGCTTAAAAAATTCTAATTAAAAATGCTTTTCAAATTTTATTTTAGGAATTGAAACGCTTATTTTGAAAAAATTGTCACAGAGAAAAGAGACTAATGACATAAATTTGCATTCTGTCTGAAATCAAAGGTCATTCATGAGATTTTATTTTAATTTCATGCTAGTCTCTACAGCAGTCACTTTCCTTTAACTGTAATGATTTTGAATTTACTATACTGGATTAATAACAACAAATGAAATACAACATCACTGTTTTAGGTCTCTTAAAGAACATCAGGAATCTTCAGAATCGCTAAAAATACAGTAGAGTATACGAAACAAAGGGATGCTAAGACGATGTGAAGCAACAAGTAGTTCATTTTAGCAGCCTGCACAAACAGTTCATTCATAGAGGAACACTCTGTCACTATCCCCATTCCCTCCTCTCTCCCTGAAAAATCCCATACATGACATTTGCATTGACTCCATCAGCTTCAAATTGCACCATCATGAATACTAGCACGTATTTTATATTCTTTCCCTCAATAGCCTGTGAGGAGGCTAATTAACGTACCACCAATGCTTTAAACACAGCGTTTCCATAAAGAGCAATTCTCTCTCTTAAAAACCTCAACTTCAAAACTGTCAATTTTGTCTGAGGAGAAATTTTTCCCTGAAACACTATCTGAACTTACATATTACACATGCTTGAAAGATTTACATTTTTATACTAAAGTACAAAATTTAAATTTTTAAATTGTCACAACTCCAGTTGCTATGATGGATATAGAATTTATTCTGAAATAAATGAAAATAAGCTATTCATAGAAATAAATGACAACACAAATAGGGTGGTATTAATCAAACTCTGTGTCTTTATTTTCTGTATTCAATTTTATTGGTGAATGGCCATGTATTAGCTGTCACAACAGTTCCTGAAAACTAGTGTCCAATAAAGAAGAATACTATTTTGCCTTTCCTAGTAGTAATATATATATATATACATATATATAAAAGACTATTCAAAAATTTATGTAAATATTTGATACAATTCTTTAAATATACATTCGTTTAAAGTGGCTTTGAAATAACAGTGAGATATTTTATACATATATACATATGCATATATATATCCACATATATGAGCACACACAAAGTCACTTTTCTTGGAAAAAGAAATTTAGAAAACATTCATTATAGGACATATTTTTATATTTTCAGAAATATACAACATTTATAGCAGTAGCTAAGGATCTTTCTCATCTTAGAAAATAAATGTATATAGTTTTGTTTAGGTAAAGAATAAACAAAACACAAAATATCTATATATCAACAAATTATATTTGAATTTTTCTATGTATGACAATATAATAGAGTCAAATCTGTTTCACTTTTGTGGGTATGTCAATTTCATTATTGCCATTCATATGTAAGTCAGCATGTGAATAACAAGGAAAATAAAATTCTATTTATAATGTTGAAGAGCTAGTACAGTGGTTTAGGTTCTTGGCCTGCATGTAGCTGACTTTTCCTAACTCCTGCATCACATGTGGTCTCTTGAGCATCACAAATAGTGATGCCTGAGCACAAAGTCAGAAGTAAGCCAGAGCATAGCTGGGTTTGAACACAAACAAACCAAAAAAATCCACATTTAATGATATTTCAAAACATACATGTAATTGAAAACCAAGAGTTTCCAAAGTTACCTTCTGCCTACTATAATGTGGTTTGTCCTTTAGCATCATTTATACTTTAGAGAAACTGCAAATTATACACTTGACTCAAATTTATGAAAACCCATCTTAATGGTATTAGAAATAAAAAGAAAGATATTTTGTTTTTTTCTTTCAGAAACTATTAGAATATGCTATATGTATATATGCTATATATATTTTTAACTTACAATGTGCTCATTTTAAAAAGATTGTGTTTTATAGACTAACTAAAAAGTTCTAAAAAGTTAGTAATGCATATTCACGCTAGGTTAAAGAATATTTAATACCAATAATTTTATTATAACAACCAAAGACTGGATTAAAATTATAAAAATTATGAGATTTTGAAATGATTTTTTCTGAAGTTATAAAAACAAACTAGCATAAGGTAAATTAATAAGCAAATTAATTTAAAATAATTAGCTCATATCTCATTTTAGCTATACTGCTAAATAAATTAGAGTATCTGCAAGGATTTTAATTATTTAGTTAAATATGGTCTTAAACTCCTCTTCTGCTGTGTTGAAAATAGACTGCAGATGATTACATTTCCATAGACTTCACAACATAAGCTCCTTTTGGTTTGAAATAAGAATATTAAGGTTGCCAAGTATAAAGTTTGTAACTGCTGTTATTTTGGATTATATAGAGTTATGAAAATCCAAATGTTTTACAAAGTTAAAAAGTATTCTTTTTTTGCTCACTTATAATTCAAAATCACTAAAGTCATTGCACCAAACATGCCAAGACGCCCTGATTCTTCCATATGCCTGCATAATCCCAGCAAGCCACAGCTATTCACGTGCACATTTTCACACACATACAAACAGGGATGCCAAAGATTATAAAAATATGATATGCATTTACAAGAGCTTGAATTGAGAGCATGACCTCAATTGAACGCAGCATGTGGCCTATTTCTACAGTTATTTTTATGCCAGTCTTAACATAATTTTTATGTTTGTTCGTTTGACTTAGTATGTCTTATATTGCCTAGAGTCATTTTAATATATCCTGATCATTGGATTATATAAATGGGATATTTGATTCATTTCAAGTCTATTTGCGCATACAATTTTCTGTGTTTATCAGTAAATGCTGTTAAACTGTTTTAGAATCAGGGGAGGAGACAGTAGCAAACTCACCAAAGTTCTGTACTGAGCACCCAAGGATCTGTGCATCATCAGGTATGAGGACCAAGGCCCTGGAAATCTACTGCAGGAACCGTGGTGGACCTGCACTGCTGGCTGTGAATTGGAAGAGAATAACTGCATGCTATGAGTTAAGACACATTCAGTGACTTTTTTTTAAATTTATTTATTTATTTTCTTTTTGGGTCACATCCGGTGATGCACAGTGGTTACTCCTGGCTCATGAACTCAGGAATTATTTCTGGCATTGCTCTGGGGACCATATGGGATGCTGGGAATTGAATCCGGGTTGGCCGTGTGCAAGGCAAATAACCTACCCATTCTGCTATTGCTCCAGCCTGACATTCAGCCTGACTTTTAACTTTCAATACACAGATAATCTCTGGAAGTTTTGAAAGAAATAATGATATGACATTCTGTTAGTGTACAGTGCAATGGATAGGGATAAGTTAGTTCAAAGTTTTTAGTGGATAGTCATAGTTTAGAAGCATAAATTTAGTTGTTTAATTTTACATGTATTTATAAATTCAAATAAGCTAAATTTAGAGGTTTACTTTTACATATATTTATAATTCAAATATGTGGCTAATATAACTGCGTTTCCTGGAAACTTTCCTGTTGCACAGACCTACATTTTATGTTTCTGTTCCAAGTTCAGATTTCATATTTTACTTCATTCCTTTGTGTCTTAACTATCATTTTATTTCCTTTTACAAAATATTTTATATTCAAGCTATTAGAAAAGTCAGTTCTTCAATTGAATTGCTTAGCAATATAACCCCTAACACTTTGCCCTGGTCCTTTACACATGAAATTATCTGTCTTTTCTTACCTATAGATCCACCAAGTATTTAAATATATTATATTTGCTTTTCTCAAATTTTATATCTTTTTTGCTCCTGTGCATAGTGATATCATATGATGTCTCCCTCCAAAGAAAGATATGGTTTTGCTGGTCAATTTTTTATTAAAGAATGACTATCCATAAGCAAAAATATGTGTGTAAGTAACTGGATGCTTAGGCTTTCTTATTTTGTGTAGTAGATCTTTTTTATACAAATTATATAAATCAACATTCATCAAGTGTGAGTTATTTATAATTTTTCATGCCTATCATCATAAAACAATATAAATTTATCACACCCATAAAAATGTTGAATAAAATAGGACCAAAGATTGAACTCTTTATTCATATTGTTAATGTATTCAATGTATCCTGCCACAACTTTGAAACATTCTATTTTCCAACATTACAAAATAATTTTTAGTTATAAACCAAAATAGCACTCTTAAGATTCAAGCAAATCTCCATTTACTCTTGAGTTATAACAAGAAACTTTTATGAATCTTGATAGACAATGTACTAAATAAAAATGTCCTGACATTTTGTTAGATTTGGGAAATATGACAAAATACAATAAAATATGTTGACATAATTGTGGCTATTTGGTCAAAAATATAATTCCAAATTCATAAAGAATTATATAACCTCCTCTAATTATAGTAAGTGTCTTAATGAACCATCAAGTAATCATCCATGGAAGTGATCACTCTTGATAACTCATTTGCTGTTTTCAAATCCTAGAATAATCTAGTTGATTAAGTGGGTTCAAGTGGAATACATTTCCTCAGGTAAAATAAAAGTGCAAATAAATTTTATTACACTCAAAACTGAGCAGTGCAACTTCAATACAAATTAGTGTATGATGATTTCCTTTATCTCATATAGCAGTCACTCAGAAAGATCATTACTCTTGAAGAGGAAAATCTACAACTCCAAAGAGCCAGATGATGGTATTAAAACTTTTGTTAAATGTGGAGCTGGCCAGAGAGTCTAGGGAAAGGTGTTTACCCTGAACACAGTCAACTTGCATTTTATCCTGCAATTCTATATATGGTTCCCTGAGCACAGGGAGAATTGATTCCTGAGCAGAGCCAGTATTAAGCCCTGAGCAACTCCAGTTTCATCCAGATCTACAAAATGTATTCTCTTCTTTGTCTCTGTCTCTGTCTCTGTCTCTGTCTCTGTCTGTCTTTGTTTCTGTATCTCTGTCTCTGTCTCTGTCTCTGTCTCTGTCTCTGTCTCTCTTTCTCTCTCTCTCTCTCTCTCTCTCTCACACACACAATTTTGTTAGGTTCACTTTTGTTAGAACAGTTTGGTGAATCTTCTTAAAGATATTATTCACTCATAGGTCTTCAGGAAAACAAATTCAGCATGCACTGAGGCTATGTGGAGAACAAAAGGAGTGTAGACAAAGAACAATACAAGACCTTAGGCCTACATGGTTATGAGAGATCTAGAAGAAATGCTTTGGGAATAACTTCCCAGAGCTGAACTGGTCAATTGAAACCAAAAGGTGGGAGGGGCGGTTACAAAATGTGAAAGTGAAATATACTGGTATTTAGAGGCATGGGAGATTGCTGATAAAAAGAGCAGTTAGGAGTTTACAGTTGCTTGTGACTCTGATGATCATACCTCAGTCATAGAGTACATGAGCTGGTTTATAGTCTCCGCAGACCAATTGGTGATACAAAATGAATGCTGAGACAGCAATGCCATGGAGTAGCTTAGGTAAACTCCCCACAACATGCGCACACACACACACACACATGAGAAACAGAATTTCCTATCATCACATAGAAAGCTCTACTCTAGTGTCATAGATCAGCATTGTCCTTGAACCATGCCAGTCAAGAGTTCATGTATGATTTTGTAAAGTTATATTGTATGATTAATATTTTATACTTGTAAAGGTTCAGAAACATTTTTAAAGAACATGCGATTATATATATTTTTACTGAGTATGATTTTATGGGCTTGAGTGATAGCCCAGTGGGTAGGTAGGGCATTTGCCTTGCACTTGACTGACCCAGGTTCGATTCCTCTGTCCCTCTCAGAGAGCACGGCAAGCTACCAAGATTATCCTGCCTGCACAGCAGAGCCTGGCAAGCTCCCTGTGGCATATTCAATATGCCAAAGACAGTAACAAGTCTCACAATGGAGACATTACTGGTGCTCGCTTCAGCAAATGGATGAACAATCGAACAATAGTGCTACAGTGTCACATAATTTTCTAGTTTCTTTTGTAACACAATTGCACTTAATCACTAATCTTTTAGCTAAGGCTTCTTTTATGTTATAATGACATAGTTCGTATATGCACAGATACTGTTTGATCTGACAAGAATGATTGATGTTAGATATTAAAACTTGCCAAGCCCTGAGCTACATCAGTTCAGTTTTGGAGTTTTCTTTTCCCCATTTGTTACTTCCTTCTTCGTCTGTGGGTAAAATAATAGAAAAGAGGAAACAAGAGATTTTGTCTCTTTAAAAAACCAACAATTCTTGCTCTGCAACTTTTCTGCATTCATAATATTTCCACGCAGAATTACAGGTCTGAACTCAGGAGCACATTTTCAGGAGCTGTTTCTTGATCCTGATATTGTAAGGAGAATCCCCCTGAAAATTACCAGATTATATATATATATATGTATATATATATACATAAAATGTATATAACATTTCATTTTTTATTACTGTAGTCCTTCTAATTCTCATTGGCAAAGAATAAATGCGAAAAAGCAAAGCGGGAGCCTCCAATTGTAGTCCCTTAACATTTCAATGGACCTTGGGGTTTATGACAAAAAGTACATCCCTCAGATATGCATGGAAAGCAGGTTTCAAACTTCCACAGCAGTTTGTTGAAAAATGTTAAGAGAACTTATGTGAAGGTGGTAAGGAACGTTGGCACCCGTGTATCTGAAATGATGAATTTTCCAAGTAGATGGATGACGATATTGTCTAGACAGATCCCTGAGCTACAGCAGGCATAAGGGCAGCAAAAATAAACTATGAGTGTTGGGAATTTTTCCTTTCCTTGTGACTTAGCAAAAACTAGGAAATCCTGACAGATAACTACATGAACAAGTTAATAAATGTATACATAATGAATACATGCATAATTAGATGAACGGATAAAGGGAAAAGAAAAGTATTTAGTCCTATAAACTGAAGAAAAATTAGCTTATTACAAAAAATTAATTTATTTGGTCTTGTCAAAGTACATTAGCTATGAAATATGTCATTCTAATTATGTGCATGTGTAAGTGACCCATATAGTCTCTAACTAAAGGACATACTGAACTGAATTTAGAGATTCTCCCTGAGTTACTCTAAAATTTTCAGGGGGAGCAACCTATGAAACAGCAATGGAGGGGAAGCATCATCAAAAGTCTGTAAACCAATAAGATAAATTCTTCCTTGTTTACTGCAAGATCATTGTATATGACTTATATTCTCAAGGTCTTTATTCTTGTATTTTGGCTGTTTAATCCAGACTTCCATCTATAATCTTCTCTGCTGTACTATTATTATTACACTTGGGATTTGCAAACTACGTCTTTCTGTATCTTATAGACTGGCATTCTATTAGGTATTATCAATAGAAAACATTGTTAACAGAAGAGACGGTGAGAGGAAGAGAGGAGCTTCTGGTCCTGACACAGGATGTATTGGCAACTGTAAGCATTAGTCAGAACTTTGGTAACAGTGAGTTATTATAGAATTTAAACACATATTTCATAGTTGAAGCAGATCACCTCAATGTTATTACTCAATATTACAACCTTGTAGAACATGAGGCATTATGAACTTGGGAAGGTTATTTTTTCTTATTTCTTTTTTATTCATTCAGTCACTCTCATCACTCTGCCTTCCTGTCTTGTGTGTACCATCTAGTCTATTTGAACAACAATGATTATTTTTTTCCTCTCAAGAGAACGTGGAAAACAGTGACAAAGTACTTGAACTTTTACTAAAATTTATAATAACAAATTAACAATATACATAAAGCTTATTTTCCATGCAAATGTGTGAATATACAAGTGCAAAAGTAAATAGACTTGTTATTTTTTTATATACAGATACTTTTATAAACTGAGTTCCCTTGCACTAAAATTGGGACCGAAGTAAGTAATCACACAGTTATCAGGGTAACATGAAAGAGCTTTCTGAAGTCATATGCACTAAAACCCATGTACTTTACTCTGTTGGATATAACTTAACATTTTGTGTTATGAGCAATTCTAACAAGCTCTTTTATCTCTTTGTTCAGTTCATGGTAAACGGGTTTGGAACAACAACAATTTTTTATGGAGGTGTTAGAATGACTCATAAAAGCATAGTGACCCAAACTAAGATTAATACTTGGCACCTTAATAATAGAGGTAAAGGAAATACAAAGAGAAGCAGGAACTGTTAAAGAGCAGTGATGTTGAGTGCAGTTTAGAGACATGCATTATCCATCTTCTAGGTGTCTCCAAAAGTGAAAGCTAATCTTTCTGGGAAACTTAGTCATTTTTATGTTAATAAAGATATACATATTAGCATTTATTTTTAAAACTTATGAAATGTAAAGTTGTATAGAAAAAAGTATGTGGCAAATATATTGCATATTAACTAGAAAAAGTTTATCAAGGGCTCTGAATATTAAAGGAGATATTATTATATAATGTACATCACCAATTTATATTGATTTCCCTTACATAATTTTCAATGCGCTGGAGCGATAGCACAGCAGGAGGGGCATTTGCCTTGCAAGTGGCCAACATGGCCGGCCTGGGTTCGATTCCTCCGCCCCTCTCGGAGAGCCCAGAAAGATACCGAGAGTATCTCAACTCCATGGCAAAGCCTGGCAAGCTACCCGTGACATATTCGATATGCCAAACACAGTAACATCAGGTTTCATGATGGAGATGTTACTGGGCCTACTCGAGCAAATCGATGAACAATGGGAGGACAGTGACAGTGACAGTGCATTTTCAATACTGCTTTCTTATACTTTTATTTGTTGACATTTCACAGTAACTTATTTTTTTCTTTTGGTAGCATGTTATTATAAATTATGAGTTTTGTCCATATCTAGTTGCTAAGACAATTTTTGCCACACTGGTAGTGGTCAAAGTTATTAGCTATCCTCAATATGTAGTTCTGTTTTTCCAGGATTATTCATTTTCATTTAGAATAAATATAACTCTCACAGAGTTCTGCATGTACACACGTTAAAACAATGAGGTTGAGCAGAAATGTTATCAGGAAGTTTCCAGCAACCATCTATTGGATTGCTGGACTACCCATTTTCACATTTTTTTGCCATCCTACTCCATGTCAGTCCTTGGGATTTGTACACTCTATTTTGGAAAATGAATTTGGGACAAGTCCTTTTAGAATATGGAAAGTTCTAGACAAGAAAGTCATTAGCATTCTGGGGAGTTTGTTCTTCGATCAGAGCCAGGTTTAGCACAGCGGGTAGGGCGTTCGCCTTACAAGCGGCCAACATGGCCGACCCGAGTTCGATTCCTCCGCCCCTCTCGGAGAGCCTGGCAAGCTACTGAGAGTATTCGATATGCCAAACACAGTAACAACAAGGTCTCCAATGGAGACGTTACTGGGCCCGCTCGAGCAAATCGACGATCAACGGGAGGGCCTTTACCTTTACCTTTACCTTACCCCTTGGTATAAGTTTGATAATAACAATAATGCCATGTGTATTTTGTGGTTGATTTGTAACCAATGTATATTTTACTTAAAACCTATTTACTTAATACATATCCAAAGGGTAAACACTTTATTGAATTAAGATAAATCAACTTCATATAGTTGTAGAGATCATGTTTTATTTAAAATAATGTCAGCTACAAAGTGACAAAAATCTAATTCACATAGCTTTGAATAATAATATATTTTAGAGCACATAACAGGAAGGCTAACAGGATATGATGATTTAATGGCACAGTAGTATTATAACTTATGATATTCTTTGCATAGTGCCACTTGGTTATCCTTTGGCAGTCATGATAGATTTAGAATGATTGCTGGAAGCAATCATAATTTTATTCAGGAGTAAAGAATTTAAAAGAAAGACTTCTGGGAAGTCAGATGTAGACTCTTACTCATTTGAATTGCGTTTTACTCCTTAAACTCCAAGAATAAGACTAAGTCTGCTTTCTCCTAAAATAAATAGCTGATCTTATTAATTAGAATCAGAATATTCATAGCATATTCAACAACTACAATCAAGTGGACAAGGGAAAGCTTGTGGGAATTTGGGGATAGTCCGAATATCTGTAAAATTTAATGACAGCCCCTATATCATCCACTACTTTGATCATCCCTGCTTTCTTCTTGTAGAGACCTATAAAAGTGCTCATCTGATCTCAGAAATCTATTGAATTTCATATTGAAGAGCTCAAGTAGTAGATATCCCTCCTTATATGGATGTCATTTATGACTTAGTAAACATAAAATATATATTTCTCTTAAATTATAAAAAATTGTCAATATAAAACATTCACATAAAACTAATTTTTAAACTTTCTTTTACTGAAAAGAGCATCTTTTTTTATATATTATGTTATGTTGGAGTGGAAAATTCTAGATTTTAACCTGTCTGTGCAGTTTCCTGAGGAAAGAGTGCCCAGTCCTGCTTTCGTCCATGCCTTTATAGGTGCTTAATATATAACCCAGTGTTATACTGAGTTTTATGTTTCAAATTTCAATTTAATTTAAATATGTTATTTGCATAGGAACTAAAAATAGACTTGGGATAATGTAGCTTCATATTTTTACCAATACCATAGTATAAATAAAAAATCTCAAATAATCATTTGAAATACTTAAGAAGTAGCACTTTGAGGTTGTTATAGTTTGTAATATTCTATCCATTAAAATATATAAATAATTGCAGTCATGCATACCTGTTATCTCAATTAAAATAATAAAATAAATAATTTAATAGTTCTAAAAATATTGTTCTTTCTGTGCAAATCATTTGTTCTCTATTCATGTTATAAAACAATCTCATTTTTTTACAAATTACAGAGGATTTATATTTAATAGAATCAATATAAAGAGGAGTATTAGTTAGAAGCAATTTTAAATATATTTTTCTTACTGTTTTATGTGTCCATATTGTCTACAAAATTGAACTTCAAAGTTTAGAAACTAAACTTTACATCAAGCTCTAGTTTGATGTAGAAAGGAGATTCAATTTAAATTTTTATTTAAATAATAATTTTGTTTGTTTGGGTTATCACCCAGCAATGCTCAGTACTTATTCCTGGACCTTCACTCAGGGATCACTCCTGGCAGTGCTCAGAAGACAATACAGGGTACCTGGGATTAAGCCTGGGTTAGCTTCTACAAGGTAAACTGCATTATTTAGGCAGCCTCTACAGACCTTTTTAAAAATAAATATAACTTCAAGGTTACTTTTCTATAAATTTTTCACAACGATTGCTAATACAGGTTTCAAATCATTTGATCTGCAAAGTTATACCTGGCAGGTCTATCTTATTTTTGTTCTTTTATTTCTTACTTTTGAGTATTTGGCAGGACTAATCATGTTGATTGATATGTGGTAAAAGAGACTGCTGTGAAAACTGCTTCTGAGCAATATGTTGCTGATGAAAATGGTGCAATTTAGGATTTTTAAATAAAGATGAAATAACTTTAGTACTTGGAGATACATGGCTTTCAATAGGAATTGGACTAAGAATTCTATTTGTACTGAAATCAGTTAATAGTTAAGCTAAATTGCAAATGCCATTAGCACTTGCTGTCAAAAGAGAAAATAAGGCTTAAAATGCCCAGAAACTTTTCTTTACAGTTTATTGTTACCTTATATATCAATCTGAGAAAATTGTGTAAGTAGCAATCAATGGTTGCATGGTAAATTGTACATTTTCCTTACTTTTATACATACACTTTTCACACTTACGCTCAATTTTCTTGGTTAAATATAATACAGTAAGAGCAGATAATAAGAAGGCACATTTTTTTCAATCTCATAGTTCCTGTTGCTTTTTATATTAATTATCTCTATTATAGAAAAATATAATAAACACTATCTCGAAAATAGGAGTAGTTTGGTGTCAGAATTAAAGAATACTCTGCTAAAATGTATCTATAGGCAGCTGAAATGCTTTGGATAACACAGGGAAAGGGTATCAAATTTTAGAAAGAGTAGTATGTCTAGTTAGCCATATTTTGCTAATACTAGACCTGGAAAAATACAAGCTCTCAATATATTTATTTATTGCATGATGGATAAATTACAACAAAATACAGTTTATGTCACAGAAGAATATTTTTAGTGGAATCTCCAAACGTATTTATGGAACTAATTTGAAATCATTTACTTTACTCTATTTACTTTACTTAAATAGACTTTGCTTAAATTTACTTTACCTAAATTTACTTTACTATTTACCTTGTTTAAATTTACCTAACTTGACTTAAATAATTTACTTAACATTGACTACACTCAGTGGCACTGTACCACATGGAAAAAATAAAAAGACTTGGTTTTGTAGAGAAATTCTCTAGTTACTACTAAAATAATGGATATTACAAATTATCTGAATCTATGTTACATAATTATTTTTACTTATCTGTGAATAAGGAATGAGGTCTATTTTTAGAATGACAATATCTATAGACAGAAAAAATACTTCAAATGGGAAAATTTTCTGCACCTCCAATGTTATCACACCAATATCAAACAGTAACATTTACTGTTACACGTTGAAAACAAAGTCTTTCTTGCTCAAATATTTAAATTTCCCATTAACGTGTTTGGCCTATCGAATATATCATGGGTACCTTGCCAGGCTTTGCCGTGGGGGCGAGATACTCTCAGTAGCTTGCTGGACTCTCTAAGAGGTGTGGAGGAATCGAACCTGGGTCGGCCACATGCAAGGCAAATGCCCTACCTGCTGTGCTATTGCTCTGCCCAGTGTTTTAAATAAATTGGTAACTAGGTACAGTTCTTTTGTTATCAAACAGGTGACATCACTCAAAATGATGTGTAAGTAAACCAGAGCAAATCAAAATGTAGAAAGGCAAAAAAAAATGGGAAGGTATACCTGTAGTGAGTGAGGTGTAAGTAAGTGATGCTGTAACAGAAAAAGCAAAAAGCACACTAACAAATCCCACAGCAAACAAGCAAACAAGAAAACAATCAACAAAAGAATAAGAGAAAAAAAGTTCTTCTGTGTGAAATATATTAAAAATATGTATTTTGAAGAAAACTATTAATTTTCAAAAAACAGTTTACAGTGGTAAATTCTGAGACTTCTTTAAACCTTATAAAGAAAAACATTCAAAACTTTCACACAGAATACCATAAAGAAGCAAACACAACAAAGAGGATTCAAAGAGAGAAATGACTTGGAATTTAAAGTGATTTCCTGATGCAATGCACCACCGAAATATCTGCATCTATTATCACTGACATTTAAAGGCATGTTCAAGATGTTTCTTCTACTGCCATTAATCACATTGATTATATGAAAACTTCTTTTTCACAAATGGATTTCTTTTAGAAGGATGACAGTTGACTAGAAATAAACATATGCACTCTCTGTCTCATATATGACTGCAAGAGGAGATGAGTAGTTCAGGACTGAAAAAAAGGGCTGTAGTAAAGAGGAATCACAGTAACTTTCTACATATTACAAATTGACATGCTAAATCAGTATTTTCGTAGTAAAACCATGGAATTCACACCATACATGGCACCAAGAGAAAAGTGCTGAAAAATTAAACAAACATGAAAAAAAGTTAGAAAACCTCACTTTCCCAACATCTATATTATCTGAAAAATGACAGAATATATACCAAAAAATGTCCAAGTCTGAATAAAAGTGATAAGTAATTTACTATTTTAAAGTTATTTAATTGTTTTAAGGATTTCTCTTTCTTAATTCTATTAGGTTATTATGAAAATTGGGTTGGAGTGATAGCACAGTGGGTAGGGCGTTTGCCTTGCTCGTGGCTAACCTGCTGACCCAGGTTCGATTCCTCAGCTCCTCTCAGAAAAAGCCGGCAAGCTACTGAGAGTATTTCACCTGCATAGCAAAGCCTGGCAAGCTACCCGTGATGTATTCGATATGCCAAACACAGTAACAAATGTCAAAATGGAGACCTTCTGGGCCTGCTCGAGCAAATCAATGGACAATGGGAGTACAGTACAGTACAGTGATTATAGAAAATTGCTATGACTATACAGAATACACATAAAACCATATAAGAGATAATCAGCATATATCATAAAGAATAAAATCGATCACCTTTGTAAATAATATTATCAGTTAAGATTGAATCTAAGATCAACTTATAAAAATACCTGAAAATAATGTTATTATAATATTGTCATTCATTATGTTGAAGTATTATATTAAAATTATAAGATAAATTAATATATCTTATACTTATGTTAATATAATGTAAAAATAATCTTATATAAAATTAATTTAAATGTTGTATTTCTTTAAGGATATTTTAATCACAAAGTACCAATGTAGGATCCAGAACTTTTATAGTAGTAGCCACTATTTTATGAAAGTTATATACAAAGAGCTATCCCTACTCAGATACATAATTATTTTCCATGAATTATAGATATAGCAGTATTATATATTCAATAATAAAATATACAATAAAAAATGATGACCAAATGGTCTTCTATATGCAATAACTGATACCATAAATTTCTTGTTAACTAAGTTTCTGGTTAAAAATGTCAAGTGTTAGATACTTTACCTTTTTGAAAAAAAACAATGACAACTTGCTAAATTTAAGCATTGTTTCTAGTGTGATTGTGAGTGAATAAATTAATCATGCACTATAACAAAAATAAAGAGAAGATTATTGGCCTCGAGAGATCTGAATGCAAATTAACTGAACAGTTTCATATTCAATTTCAATGTAGTGTTATGATTTTCACTTTAGCAGATGAGATATGGTGGGGGTGTACAATCAGTAAGTCTAGTCTTTCTGCTCTCACACAAAAATACAACAGCAATCTGAGTACTAAACTGGAGTGATGTATAAGTCTTTAATATTGCAATTCTTTTCTGCGTTTGCTGTTTTGTATTGCACACCAAATGAAATTGTTTAATTATTTAGCAGTTATATAAATTTGTGTGTGAGAACTTACATCTTACAAACACCTGCTCCTATTATATTGTTTAGACTCAGTACCAAATGTGAGGGCAATAAATAGTATCTTCAAAGACTTTATAATTTAATTACTCCTGATACTTTTGTGCTGTTGCAACTATGCATAAAATACAATCTAATCAGTGGCTGAATAAATAGCAGTACTCCTATATAAAAAAATTAGTATTTTGCCAGTAAACTGTAAGGATTACTTAAATGATTTTAGCTGCAGACAGACTCAAAATAGTGTTCATGTGACTCAAAAAAAATAAAATACAATCTAAAATATATTACTCATTCTATATTTTATTTCCTATGATAAACACATCATCAAATAATTTAGATGACAATTATATGCTTAACATTGTGATTCAAGAGAATAAATAAAGAAATAGAAGCATTTTAACATGTACTTACCTTGTTAGAAATATGCTATACTGACTCAATATGTAAAAGGAATTGGCAACTTCCTAGTGATCTCTAAAAACTTTTTAGAATATACACTATCAGCATTACTGATTTTTTTTTTAAGATTAATGAGTAATCCAGCCACAGCTCTTTGGATCAAACGTGCCATTGGCTCTTCTGCAGTTTATAACTTTGGGGGTGACGAGTCTCGTTTTTTCTGGGATTTGGAGTAACACACAAGTATGCTTAGGGATTACGCCTGACTCTATACTCAGGTATCACCCCTGGCAATGCTCAGGGGACTTTTTGAAGTGCCTGAAATCAAGCTGACCATGAGCATTATATACACCTTCACCCAGAAACTAACTCTAAAGCATGATAAATCACGTTCATATGTTCCTGAGCAACCCTGTGAAAGAGACCTAACCTTGACATTAAAAATTTCCACAAAAGATAGCACACAGTTATATGTGTGTGTATATATATGCATATAATATATACATGTAATATCTACATATTTATACATATAATTCAACATATAAATATGTTGACCACACGCATATGTATTGAATTCAACATATGTATTCAACACACACATGTATATACATATATATATATATATTATGACTATGGCACCAAATAAGTCTTGGTAAATAGCTCATTTCCAGTAAATGTTAGAAAGTGAGCATGGAAGAGTCCTTTATGTCACTCTGGTTTCAGTTTTATCTCAGTGAATTGAACTAATATTGATTTTTCATATTTAGATAAATGTTAATAGAAGTTTATGTCAAACAATCTACAAATCAAGACACTCTTTAATGTGATTTTTCCCTTCTTTTTACTATGATTTTCACAATTTAAAATAAGAATAAAATATTTTGAAAGCAATTAAAATTAAGGTAAGGTAAAGGTAAAGGCCCTCCCGTTGTTCGTCGATTTGCTCGAGCGGGCCCAGTAACGTCTCCATTGGAGACTTTGTTGTTATTGTGTCTGGCATATCCAATACGTCACGGGGAGCTTGCCAGGCTCTGCCGTGCGGGCGAGATACTCTCGGTACCTTGCCGGGCTCCCCGAGAGGGGCGGAGGAATCAAACTCGGGTCGGCCATGTTGGCTGCGTGCAAGACAAACGCCCTACCCACTATGCTATTGCTCCTGTAGGTTATCCAGGTGTTTTCATAATGTTCTTCCCTTGGATTTGGTTTTCCTCTATAATAACATTTATTTTAATATAGCACTGTAGCACTGCCCTCCCGTTGTTCATCGATTTGCTCCAATGGGCACCAGTAACGTCTCAGAACAAATTGTGAGACTTATTGTTATTGTTTTTGGCATATGGAATATGACACAGGTAGCTTGCCAGGCTTTGCCATACAGGTGAGATATACTCTTGGTAGATTCCTGGGCTCTCCGAGAGGGGTGGAGGAATTGAACATGGGTCAGCTGTATGCAAGGCAAATGCCCATAACTAGAAAAAATATAACAGATTTCCAACCAGGAAGTCATCACTAGGTTGTTTTCATAACTTTCCCCTTTGCTTTACTTCAAAGATAAAAAGGTGTGTTGGCTGGAAATATAGTACAAGGCATAGGACCTTTCCTTGCCTGCAGCTGACAAGGTTCAATTTCCATAGTCTCCCAGACTCCCTGAGCACAGAGACAGGAGCAAGCCCTAAGCACTGCTGGGTGTGTCTAAACTTCTACCTCAAAAAAAGAAAAAAAACAATGGGGACACAGGGATCTGCCTGGGGATAGAGAGCCTATGAGCCCTGAGTTCCATCCCTGATGACAATGCCACTGTGATACCCAGCACCACAACACATTTACAAGTCCTGGCAAACACCACAAGCAAGTATACAACCCTTGGACATCACAACACTGACAAGAACAAAGGAAGGGAAGAGCAGGGAAAGATGAAAGCACTAGGAGTTACTCCCGCTGATGCTCAGGGGACCATATGGAATGTCAGGGATTTAACATGGGCCAGCTGCCAACAAGGAAAAAGCCCTACCCTCTGTATTATTTTTCTGGCCTCGCATTTTTGCTATTTATTTCTGTTTCCTGTGCTTTTCACCTGCCTTAATTCTGTGCTAGTAAATCCTCTGACTTCTTTTCCACCCTTTCATATAAAGGTAAAGGTAAAGGCCCTCCCGTTGATCGTCGATTTGCTCGAGCGGGCCCAGTAACGTCTCCATTGGAGACTTTGTTGTTACTGTGTCTGGCATATCCAATACTCTCGGTAGCTTGCCGGGCTCTCTGAGAGGGGCGGAGGAATCGAACTCGGGTCGGCCATGTTGGCCGCTTGTAAGGCGAACGCCCTACCCGCTGTGCTATCGCTCCAGCCCTTTCATATGCTTGGGACAATATGATACTATTTAGTGTTTATCTTGCTATTATGAAAACATGGGGCTAGACAGAGTTCTTCAGGGAGTTTCCTTACAGAAAGCATTGGTTCCTTCGTTTTACAGGGAAGTACTGCTTCTGATAAGTGCATGCTTCTACCTGTCTGTTTTAATTCACATTCTGTGAAATTCCCCCTCTGCTGCTTCAAGCCAGTTTTATCCTTTAGTTTTTAATATAATTTTGCTAATTATTCTTCTGAATTTAATAAATTTTAATAAGCACTACTAAGTAAATGACAAAAATCTAATTTAAAATATTTTATGTAATATGCATATTCATTAACCATTGTCATGTGACATGCACTCAAATGTGTTATTTTAAAATATTTTCACCCTCTTATTTTTCATATAATGACTAGGATTAAAACGTTTGAGCCTGGGTGTTAGTAAAGAAGTGAGGGATCTTGTCCTGAACAGAACAGACCTTGATTTGATTTCTAGCACCAAGAAAGCACTTCCAGGTATGATCCCTGAGCACAGACGCAGAAGTAAATTCTGAACATTGCCAGATGTGGCCCATTCCTCACAATCCCTTCCCCCCACCCCCCCCCCCAAAAAAGATTAACTTGCACACATTTATAAATAGGAAATTTAGGATCAGGGTTTCTTTAACAGCAAAGTTTATCTACTGAACTTTATTCAGTTCATCATAGACTAGAAACAGAGCACAGCAAGTGAGGTGCTTGGTTTTCATGAAACTGACTTGGATTCGATCTCTGGCATGCTATAGGGAGTGTGGCACTCCCAGTCCTTCCAGGAGTGATCTCTGAGCACAGATCCAGGAGTAAATTCTGAGCACTGTCTATATGACCCCCAATCAAAACAAACACAAAGTTATCTAGCATAGTGATACATTTCTGAGCTGTTCAGTTGAGGATAAATGAGTGAGCATGCCCTGCATATCCATGGTCATCTTGTCTGATTCTGATCAAACCAGACAACATATGTTTAATATGTGATAGTAGAAGAAATACCTAGCTCATGATCCATTTCTCCAGTTCAATGTATTATCTGATTCATGTTTTCCTATGTGTACCAATTGAATTAGAAACTAATAGGTTGCATTTTTTTTTAGAGTGTTGGACTGTTGTCAATTGAGCTGGTAGCTTTTGTCTCTTATGCTCAGAACAAAATGAAAAAAAATACTTCTATTAATTTTCAGACTTCAGTTTTGTTCACAAAGATCAAATAAATAGAGTCTTGATCACTTGATCACTTGATCCCCCGTCATTCATCAATTTACTCGAGTAGGTGCCAGTAACGTCTCCATTCATCCCTGTTGCGTGCTAGCATAGCCCAATGGCATCTGTTCATTCTAGGAACATGCAGAGCCTCAAACCGATCATTCAGGGTCTTGACGAAGAAGTCTGACCATCTTGTAGGTGGGCATCCATGCGATCTTTTGACATCCCGTGCAATTGAAATAGAGTCTACAAGAATAATTTATAATTTTGGTCATACAAAATTTTAGAGTTACCCCAAAGTGCTCAGAAGTCAAGTGTACTCGTTTAAGAATATTCTTTGCCAGCTGGGCCTGGCAGTTTATTTTCAGAGACCTCAGTGGTGATGTCCAGCCCATGTTGCTCCAGGACGGCTAGACCCACACTTGGCCCAGAGCAACTGCGCTAGAAAATAGAGGATCTTGCTCAGTAACACTAATACTCCTAATTGTGCTGACTTCCCATCCCAGTCACATATACCTCTAAGATGAATATTTGTTATAGTGTGTGCAAGATAGGAAGGTTGGTTTTGCTTAAAATAAACTAAATGATTCCTCTTTAATACAGATTTTCTGTTGAACCAGTACACATAATTGAGACCAGAGTAGTGTGTCTATAAAAGCTCTCGGGATTTACTTGATGATATCTGCTTTTATCTGCAATCTATTAATAATCTTTTTAAGGATCTAGGATTGATTGTACTAATTACAACTCTGAGCTTTATCTAAGTTCAGAAGTTCATTTTCCTTGTCTATAATGTAGGGGGATCTAATGGTTCTCACAGGAACACATAAAAAATCATGAATTGTTATGCCTGTCAAGTAAAAAGATTTTTTCTTTTCTATTTCTTTATAAAAAAAAGTCAAAATTTCTGACTATTATTAGCTGTGGAATTTAAAGCAAGCAATTACACCTTCTGTATTGCTCTTCTTCACGGTCCATAAAAAAAATTTATGCAACATTTACAGGTCATTTTCTTGGCACACTTGAGGATAAAATTATTATTATATAAAAGCTTGAATAATATGAATGATAAATATAATTTTAAAATATTTAAACTGACCCTATTTTTTTTTGTTTTTACCTTGGTCTCCACATAGCAGTTATAAATAAAGGAGGATTTAAGAGGTACATGTTGCTATGTATTGATATTTATACCTAGACATAATATTTGTAGGTATAAATAAAATAAAATTTTTTTCAGTAAATTCAGAGAATTAACTGTTCTGTAGTTGTAGTCACTTATACCTAAACTTTACCATGGATAAACTTACTAACAAACTTGTTCGCATATTTCTGATCCCCATGCCATAGCCCATAGTAGAATAAATGGAACCCCTAACCTTTCCCTTCCAATTCTTAATAAATTTCTAAGTGATATTTACCTAATATTCAAATGTCAGCATGCTAAAAATGACAGTTATAGCAAGATTTTTATATTATACTGTTAATCATAATCACTGAACTATTTCACCAAAGAATCATTTAGTTAACCCAAGATATGTGTTTTTAGATATTTTATAGCAAGAAATGAGTTTATGTTCACAGATATTGAGCTCTGTAACTTAACCTATTGTCTATCTTAACACTTTCATCATTCAATAGGAAATATCTATAATAAATACTACTTTATATATGTTATTCCAATTCAATATGAGATACTACAAACAGAAATCTATGGAATGGAGTTCAGTGCCAAAAGAGATATATATTCTCCTTCTTGCCTGAAATTGATTCATTTAAATTAACATGTGTTGTAAATATGATTGTCTAGTAAAAATATAACCTTTAGTTGCATCTTACTAATCACAAATGAGCTATACATTTCCATAAAATACAAATATAAAATGTGTATAATTAAGAAAAATCTAGAAAACAACCTAATATCCAGTGTCTTGTAAATGACATACTACAAATTAGGTATAGAATATGCTCATATAGCTATTACCACTCATTAAATATGCTCAAGATAAGTTCCTAAATAAATTTAGAATGGTTGTTAACAATTGCACGTTAAAAACTGTAAACCAATACTACTTTTGTGTTTAATGCTATAAACCCATACTTTTAAACCTCACTGCTTGCAATATAAAATGATTCTTAAATTATCTCTTTTCTTTTGGTAGAATGATATTCCCAAGTCACTCTAAGAGGGTGTTGGAGTTGTTCGTGATGATATTTCACCATCAGCACACAAAGGCTCAAATGGCCAACAGGCTACAGTTGATGGTAGTGCTTGTTGTTGGGCTGACCTGGCATCTAAAATTTTCTTTTTAATCATTTTATTATCATATATTTTTGGTTATCCATGAGAAGAAAATAGCTTACTCATAGGAGTAGAATATTTAAGGATTCCAAATGTATTGAAATGGATATTTGTAAAGTTAGTCAAATACAGGTTTCTAAGAACAGAAAATTAAATTAATGGTTAAGGTAAAAATGATGTATAGAGAACATTATTATTTTTCCTCTATCATAAAAGGATATTTAAGAAATATCTCAATAAAATGATAAAATTAATGCATTTGTAGAATGCATTCGCAAAAATAGAAGAATAGCTATGCACATATTCAAAGAATGCCAATGCCTATGTGCTTAATTCAAAGTTAGGAACGTTTTTACAGTGGGGACTGTTTTCTGTCCAGATTCTATTATAACCCTTCTTCCTCTCATGGCATAATTATATTAATTATTCAGACACTATTTCTCTTTAAAAAGCATAATACTGCTCAAACATTTTAAATTAAAAAAATTGTATATACTACATAATTTGTGTGCCATTGCAAAGAGAGCTGTTGTTAAGTATAGAAACCAGGACTAGTGAAGTCACTTTACCCAGAGAATTCATATCACACTCTCTCTGAGATTCTATTAACAACTGAACTGGCTCTAAATGATGTGAAATTTTCTTGAGACAGAGCTATGAAGGGTGTGAGAAGGTTAGGAGCACTGCGTTGAGTGTTGGTGGTCAGGTTTGCAGTGTGTTAAATGAGAATTTCTAGGATATTTCAAACTAGAAACAAAATGATCACATATGAAGACAAACAGTTTTTTATAAACTAAAGTCTATTTTAGTTGCATTTTTGGTTTTATAATAATAGGCAGTTTGTTAACTTAGTCAAAATATTTTAAAAAGCCATTGATTTAATCAAGACCATAATAAATGTTATGCTTATATTTAAAATGTTTTAATATTCATGGGTTCAATAGTAAATTAAAAATATATATTAATATTATCTTACCCAATGTAGAGTACTTAAAATTTCCATAATATTTAAATATGAATAATTAGGCTTATATGCATTCTGGATTTTTGCCACATTATATTTCATTGAACAAATAAATGAATTAATGAATTAATGATACAACTCTGATTTTCCACTAAGTCACCTAAAACTAGTTTGATGAGAAATTATAATATATTCTTCACATTAATTTAGGCAAGCACCTGTTATGATTCTTTGTTAAATGCATTAAAATCTTAATCTATGTCAAAATGAATGACAATCTATCACAGTAACTTATTTTATAGTACTAATTATTATTAAATATATAAAAATAAGAGAAAAATGTGATATTTAATAGGACTAAGAAAGGAAAAGAAAAAACTGTGAAATGACTTTTTGGGGAGGCAAAATTTGTAGCATTTGATTATTGGTTTGAAGAATATAGATACTGGAACTGGGGAAATAACTCAGAGAATATGAGCAGAAAGAATGCTTTTGCCTATGTTGTCCTAAAAGGAATTCAATCACCAGCATTGTAAGTTGCCCTGGGGGCCCACAGTGTGGCACCCTGTCCCTGAGCTATGCTGGGCCTAAGTAGAGGCAAATCAACCCTACCTTGCCTACAGCCACCAGGTAGATAATTGCCAGGAATACCCCAGACCCTCAGCCCTCTGAGCCCTACTTAGTAGTTACCTGCAGCAGATAGAATAAATAAATAAATAAATAAGCTATACCATAAAAGCATATAGCATGAATATCCTAAAAACTTTAATGAAAGACTAATATGGTAAAATTAATTACATAAATATATAAATATCATGATTTACATATATACATATTTACAAGGAAAATTCATAATTTTATTGTTCTAAAATACTCTGTAAGATGTTAAACACTATGTTATACCATATTTTAAATAATATTAAAATAATAAGCTTAGATACCTTGAATACTCACACACACACACATTTATTTATATGGAACGTATCTGTGCTTCCAAAGAGAGGTAGGTTTGCAATTTACATTAATGTTTTTTCCTTGAAAAGATGGCACTTCCCTTCAAAATTGATGAATATATATATTTACATAAGAACCATCATGGTTTTAACTTATGATTTGCATTTGTCTTATGAATTGCTTTTTATAGAGTCATTGTCACTTTCACATACAAGTAAGGCAGCAATGTGCCTATAATACTATCACTATATGCCTATAATACTATCATAAATGAATCTCCTGGTACTTATCTCAGCTATTCTAGGATGTTAGTCTCCTATTTTGCTACTTTATATTCCCCAGATGAATGTAATCTTTTTATGTCTGTCCCTCTCTTTCTGACTCATTTCACTTAGCATGATACTTATCATGTAGTACCATTTGTATGTAAATTTCGTGACTTCATCTTTTCTAAATACTGCATAGTACTCCATTGTGTAGATGTACCAACGTTTTTTTAACCAGTCTTCTGCTCTTGGGCACTTAGGTTTTTTCCAGATTTTGGCTATTGTAAAGAGTGCAGCAATGAACATAGAAGTGCAGATGTCATTTCGACTATACTTTTTTGTCTCTCCAGGATATATTTCCAGGAGTGGTATTGCTAGGTTAAGTGGGAGCTCAATTTCTAATTTTTTTGAGAATCATCCATACAGTTTTCCAAAAGGGCTGAACCAGTTGGCATTCCCACCAGCAGGGAAGGAGGGTCCCTTTCTCGCCACATCTGCACCAACAATGGGTGCTTTTGTTCTTTTAGATGTGGGCCAGTCTCTGTGGTGTGAGATGATATCTCATTGTTGTTTAGATCTGCATCTCCCTGATGATTAGTGATGCAGAGCATTTTCTCATGTGCCTTTTTGCCATTTGGATTTCTTCTTTGAGAAAGTTTCTGTTCATTTCATCACCCCATTTTTGGAAGGTGTTGGATGTTTTCTTCTTGTGCAGTTCAACCAGTACTTTGTATATCCTTGATATAAACCCCTTGTTGGATGGGTATTGGGTGAATGTCCTTTATTAGACTCATTTGTGTGTTGCTTTATAAAGAATAATGCTCATAAAGATTAAAGATGAGAAGAAAGTTGGAAACATTAGTTTGGGAAGTCAGAATTTGGTGAGTTATCATCATTTTTTTTGTGTAAACTAGAATCCATAATCAAGGCTATTTTATAGTTATAAAATTACTTAAGGATAATTCTGAGGATTATAATCAGGATGCACAAAAATGTATTACCAAAGTATCATTTTCTTCTACCATAGTCCCTAATCTCTACCAAAGACAATCAAGGTAAAACTAATTTGTTTGTAAATTAAGTCTAGTTTCAATAAACTAGGTCTGTTATTTGCATAGTGAAAAAAGAATAGCAATTAGCCATGTAAGATCTTTCAAACCAACTTTACTGAAACTTTTTATAAGAACTTTCAGATTGAAAGTTTAATAGCCTTTTGAGGCTAAGAAACCGTATCACACTCTTACCCCAGACCTTGCTTACAATAAAATTGGGTTAATTCTTTTCATTTTCCACAAATTTTTATTTTATTTTATTTTATTTTTGGCCACACACATCTTAATTCAGGACTAACACTAGCTCTGAATTCAGGGATCACTCGTGAGGGTATTCACAATCATGCTTCTATTACTATTAAGAACTGTCAAGTTGACCTAATTTGTATTCCTTCTGCCCCCATTTCTTTCCTCTCTGGTAATGGTCAGTCCCATATTATAGTCCATTAGCTGTTTCTGTTGTTTTATATCAGTGTATTTCTTTGTTTATGTTCTGTTTAGTAATGAACTTACTTTTTGTATGTCTTTTGCAATCCTGACATTTGTCTATTACAATCTCATCAGTGCCACTTACATATTGGATAAGAAGAAAGATTTTATCATTGTCCTATTTGAATTATTTTTTATCACACCTTGTTTTTATCTAGTAACCCATCTTTATACATTTTTTCATGCCTTGGTTATAATGAATGAAGTTGTAATATATATGAAGGGAGACGAAGCTTTTCAATTTAATGTTTCACAATATTTTATAATAAATAAGATAGGAATTTCTGCATCATAAGATAATATCTTAATTTATTTGTTACTTTAAGGAATTACCTTTTGTAAAAAAGTTATTTATTTATTTTTTTGCTTTTGGGTCACACCCGGCGATGAATGGGGGTTACTCCTGGCTCTGCACTCAGGAATTACTCCTGGCAGTGCTCTGGGAACCATTCCCATGCTGGGAATCAAACCCAGGTTGGCGGCGTGTAAGGCAAATGCCCTACCTGCTTACTATGACTCCCCCACCCTTTTTTGTTTGTTTGTTTTTAATATAATGGCTGTCCCAATTTACATCCCCAACAATAGTACCTTTCTTACATGGTGTTATTTTCAGTCTTACTGATAAAGACCAGACTCACAAGCATATACTGATGTCCCAGTGGTTTTCAGAATTTGTTTTTCCCTAGTAACTAGTGGTATTGATCATTTTTTTTTATTATTGGATACTCGGGTGAGTTCTTTGGAGAAATGACTTTGTAGATCATGCTTTTATTATTATTATTATTTTAGTGAACCACCATGAGGTTCTGTTACAGATAAATAAATGTTCATGATTACATATCAGTCAAACAATGTTCAAGTACCCATCCTTCCACCAGTGCCCTTTCTCCACCACCAATGTTCCCAGTGTCCCTCCCACCATCCCCACCTCTTCCCTCCCCCTGCCTCTGTGATAGACACATTCCCTCTTACTCTCTCTCTCCTTTTGGGTCTAATGGTTTGCAATATATGCACTAAACAGTGTGACAGTAGATGTGTGCTAAAAGTAGAATATGGACCAAACATGATGGCTGCTTAGTAGATCACGCTTTGTATGGACTGCTTTTGTTATTGTTGCTGATTTATGTGAGTATATGTAGTATATATAAACTTATTAACATATATATGATGTAAAAGTTATTTTATCCATTTTTGGATGGGGTTGGACTTTTTCTTCTTGTGGAGTTCAACCAATGCTTTGTATATCCTTGATATCAATTCCTTATCAGATGGGTATTGGGTGAATATCCTTTCCCATTCTGTGGAATGTCTTTGTATTCTGGTCATTATATCTTTTGAGGTGCAGAAGCATCTTAATTTATGATAGTTCCAATTTTTTAAATCTCTGTTTCCACTTGGATGGTCAGTGGAGTGTCTTCTTTGAAGATAATGTTAGCCTAAATATTGTGGAGGGTTTTGCCAACCTTGTCTTCAATGTACTGTACCTTATGAATTTTGGCCTGATGTTGAGATCTTTAATCCATTTTGATCTGACTTTTGTGCATGGTGTTAGGTCGAAGGCTAAGCCCATTTTTTTTGCATGTAAGACATATTCTTATTATTAATAAATTAATTAACTGGGTGAGTGCTTTTTTATATCTGGTACAATACGTTTTCTTCTATGGAAGTTATTTAATGCTGAAAACAAAGTCTTTCTGCTTTAAATTGCTGTTGCTAAATATCTGCCATTTTTTTTTTGCCTTTTGGGTCTCACCTGGCAAAGCTCAGGGGATACTCCTGACTCTGCACTCAGTTATTACTTCTGACAGTGTTCAGGGACCATATGGGATTCTGGGAATCGAACCCGGGTCAGCAACGTGCACAGGAAACACCCTACCCGCTGTGCTATCACTCCAGCCCCTCAATATCTGCCATTTTTAAGTTCTGAATGTACTTATTTATAATTAGGATGCCATTATAGTTAAATAACAGTTTATAATTCTTAGAAAATATATAAATTTTATATTTGCAATTTCAGTAGTGAAAAACTATATAAAAGTATTAATATGCTACAACTAACATTTAGATACAATTGGAGGTTTTAAGTATAGCAAATGGTATTTTATTTTTCCCAAGTTGTCATTTTGTAAACTGTTATCAATATATTTTAAATACATGCAGTTTTATATACGCACACACTATTAAAATATATGACATTATCCACTCTTACCTACACAGTTACAGATTTAAATCCTTATACAAATTTGAAATTTTCTTTCTTTTTTTAAGTATTCAACAACGCATGAATTTTATTTTCTTGCTCTGAAAGCTTGTTTCAATATATATGTATATATATATATGTAAAAGGTAAAATGGTAAAGGCCCTCCCGTTGATCGTCAATTTGCTCGAGCGGGCCCAGTAACGTCTCCATTGGAGACTTTGTTGTTACTGTGTCTGGCATATCGAATACTCTCGGTAGCTTGCCGGGCTCTCCGAGAGGGGCGGAGGAATCGAACTCGGGTCGGCCATGTTGGCTGCTTGTAAGGCGAACGCCCTACCCGCTGTGCTATCGCTCCAGCGATAATATTAAATATTAAAATATATTAAACCAAGGAAAATAAGTCAAGTCTTATGGGCCTCTTGTGCTTTAAAAAGAAAAACAGAAGATAGCCACTAATTTGCTCAGATTTAGCAGGCCTAGACTTACTATACTTTCAAAGTTTTTAAGAATTCTTCTTCTTCTTCTTCTTCTTCTTCTTCTTCTTCTTCTTCTTCTTCTTCTTCTTCTTCTTCTTCTTCTTCTTCTTCTTCTTCTTCTTCTTCTTCTTCTTCTTCTTCCTCTTCTTTTTTTTTTTACCATAGGAGGAAAGGAGACATCCACTACCCCTTTCCAGAATTTAAACAGAGGCCAGTAGACATTTTTTTACACCCAAATAAAATCATGGCAGCAGTTAACATGTGACCAAGTTAAATGTAGAATGACGATGTTCTAAACAACAACTAGGACTCTCAACACAAGTAACACGCTAAAATCATAGGATTACATTTTGATAGAAAATGCGCAAAAAACAAATAGGAATTTTGAGATTTTTTTCATTTGAAGTTAAATCTTAATGCTACTAAATTCACAAATATGCTAATTTATATAACCAATCCTATTTATCTAAAACACACATTGCATAAATACAAATATCTATTCTCTCCACATGTCAGTTCATGGTTTGGAAATGGGAGAATATATTCCCCTTAAACTTCAAGTCAGCATGTGTTTCTTCACAGTTAACTCTACCAAAATTCATACAAAATAGTAATTAACAATGATCTTCTTTACTTGTTAACTTACAAGGAAACACCTTCAAAACTGAATTTTGTTAAAGTTTCTATACTAAGATATAGAAAAACTGAACTACACAAATATTGAAAAGTTAAAAATTCCTTAATTTATTATTCTTAGTACCACTACCACAATTTACAGGGCAATATACCTGATGTAATGAAAAGAAAAAGAAAAAGACAAAGCTACAACAGATAAAACCTCAGGAATGTATTGACACAACATTGCATGAATCTATGGCTGCACTTTTGCAGACTGTGGCTATGACAGTCTTGAACTGAAGGGTTTCCTGTTTAGGCTGCAGTATATTTCTGACTATGGATAATCGCTCCTTCTGTGGCATATTTTTACAGTCCCTCTAATGGATTTGGGACAACTGTCTCAAAGTTGTAGGGTAACATTGGTTATTCCTTTCTCCCTTGCCACAGGGAGCTTAGGTTTATTGGGTTACACCTATCACAATGCTCCCAGTCACTCCCATTCCTTTGTTTATCCCACTCTGCCTGTCTTCCATACTTTTATGGTTTCAATTTTGCCATACTTGTCAAAGTAGTCTCTCAAATCATATGCGTCTGTATCTTCTTTAATACCACCAACAAAAATTTTCTTCACTATTAGATGGGCACCAGGCTTCACAGAATCCTCTCTAGAAACAGCTCTTTTGGGTTCCACTACACGCCCATCACCTCATGTGATCGAGCACACATAGCTGCATCCACCTCTTCAACACATGAGTAAGTCACAAAACTAAAGCCTTGGGACGTTTTGTTTGGGGGTCTCATCACCACACAATCTGTAAGTGTGCCCATTTCTAAAAATGTTCTCTTAAATTACCATCTGAAGTTTCAAAGCTCAAACCTCCAATAAACAGTTTTCTCAACTGCTCTGGTTCCTTTGGATCAAGGCCCTGTCCCCTGGCAGCAGCCAAGTCAGAATGGGGGTGACCCAACCAGGCGGAGTTTTTAACCTCCATTTGGAGAATGGACACGCCTCTTCCAACTCAAGTTCAACATGAAATTTTCTTTTAATAAAGATCTAAGACCCATTTTCTACCTAAAAAATTACAACCAATCTTGTGATATCTTTAGCTGCTATTGCACCAATTGTGAATTAAAAATAGATAGTCCAAAACTATCATTAGAATCTGAGTTTTTAGTGTTTTATCACAACTAAATAATTTAAAAATCTTGACTAAGTAACAGAATAGGATTATTGACTATTATGAAATAACTATCTATTCAAAATAATTTTGGAATTTAAAGGAATATATAGTTTGTACTATTTTTGTTTTTGTTGGTTTTTTGGGCTAGATCTTTTTGTGCTCAGGGCTTATTTGTGATTATACACTCAGGGACCACTCCTATTATAGAGTTTGGGCACCATACGGGATGGCAGGAATTGAACCTTGGTCAGCTTCATCTAAGACACGCAGCCAAACCACTGAAACATCTTTTAATTACCCATTTTTGTTTTGTTTTGTTTTGTTTTGCTTTTTGGGTCACACACGGAGATGCACAGGGGTTAACTCCTGGCTTTGCACTCAGGAATTACTCCTGGAGGTGTTTTGGGACCATATGAGACTCAAACCCAGGTCAGCTGCATGCAAGGCAAATGCCCTACCCCCTGTACTATCGCTCCAGCCCCCAACCCCCAAATTTTGATTTTTAAAAACTTATATTTTCTTACCTAATCAAAGTTGTGATATCAAAGAAAACATGAATTTAATACTCTTGCTTTTATTGTTTTTAATTTTTATAATGTTTTATTCCTAGTAAATGGGGAAAATTTACTCAACCTTATATTTGTACTTAGATACTGCTTCTGGATCTCCACTATATGCATGAGATGTTGATATGGAAATGGCTGAAAAACACAGAAACACCAAAAACAATGATAAGTAAAACCATAAAGGATGCCAACTACTTTGATGTGACTATTTTATAGCAACTAGTGACAACTTAGCTGACTTCAAACTTGCCAATTGTTAACATAACACTGTGGAGCTTCTAACATTATTCTTTGTATGTGCATGTGAAAAATCTCATTTTCTTGGCCTCATTAGGATAATGGTATATTTTCCCCTTTATTTTATTTTATATTATTTTTAATTTTTATAAGTGAAACACCATGAGGTACAGTTGTAGACTTACAAATTTTTGTGCTCGGTTATCAATTATACAATGATCAAATACCCATCCCTCAACAGTGCCCATTTTCCACCACCACGGGTCCCAGTATCCCTCCCACCCCCTATACCCTCCATCCCACCCTGCCTCTGTTGCAGGGCATTCCCTTTTGTTCTCTCTCTCCTTTTGGGTGTTGTGGTTTGAAAAAGAGGCATTCAGTGGCAATCATGTTTGGTCTATAGTCTACTTTCAGCATGCTTCTCCTATCCTGGGAGGATCCTCCCAACACCCTTTATTTGGTGCTCCCTTCTCTATCTGAGCTCCCTTTTCCCCTAGCATGTGTGGCTGACCTCCAAGCAATGGAGCAAACCTCCTGGTACTAATCTCGGCAGCTCTTGGGTGTTAGTCTCCTATTTTGTTATTTTATGATCCCCAGATGAATGCAATCTTTCTAAATCTACACCTCTCTTTCTGACTCATTTCGCTTAACATGATACTTTCCATGTAGTACAAATGTATGTAAATTTCATAATTTCATCTTTTCTAACAGCTACATAGTACCCCATTGTGTAAATGTACCAAAGTTTCTTTAACCAGTCATCTGTTCTAGGGCACTCAGGTTTTTTCCAGATTCTGGCTCTTGCTTTTAATTTTTAGTAGGCAAATAAGATATATTCACAACCCATGTGAGGATAGTAGACAAGATGTTCCAAAAACCTTTGTACTTTTAAAGGTTTTGTATAAGTTTCTATAAAAAGTGCACTTTTAAACTATTATAAAAAAATTACCCCAATCATTGTGTCTTCCTAGATTTTTTAAAAACTTCTCATTTCTTACAGTATTCCTACTCAAAACATTTGAATGTATTTAAACTCAGAAATATTGCTTTTATAATTTCTATTATCTTCAGATATACATAATTGCAATTCTTAATTCTTAAAAACTTAATTTCTGGTGATAACTGGAAAATAATCATTCAATGCCTTTTACTAGTGTTCTTTAGATTGGAAAATTCAAAAATATATTTTAAAATTTGAAAAAAATAGAATTTCTCATAGTATAATTTTGAAAGGTTACACAGGTTGTGTTTAGTGTCAGATCTAAATATTTTCAGGATTCAACAATAAGAACTTAAACATAAACACGACTACGTTTAAGAACCCATGTTATAGTTTATCTTATTTGGAAATGACCTAAACCTTCAATTAAACTTCACTTTTCATTTAATTTAGCAAAACTCTAAGATTAAAATCACCAAGATGAATTGAGAAAATATATTAAGCAAATATATCATAAAACAATTATTGCAGGCAAGTTAACCTAAAATGCTCATCCTAGTTCCATCTATTTAAAATACTTTCTCCAAGCAATTAAGCTTAATTGGAGTCTAGTTGTCACTTTTGACTGGCTTGGAAATTCCAGAGTGACTGATTAAGATCGCATTCCTTGGAGGTCTTAAAACTGCTATTAAGTATTAAATCTTGGTTATATTACATGATTTTAACATAATAGACTTCATTTTTGGTCTTTGTTTCTTAATATTTGTAAAACTTTATAAGTCAGTAACTATTGCAATTTTATATTGATAATTTTGGAAGATATACCATGAACTAATTTTGATTCATAAGCCCAGGTAATATAAAATAATTACATTTAATGTTGATAACTCTAAAGTCATATATGCTTAATTTGACCAGCAAAAAATAAGGAAGTAGTATTTGAGTTTTATGTTAATAAAGATAATTTAGGTAATACTATTTCGAGATCAAACTATGTTATGCATACATAATATGAATGAGACATGCACAAATATATACAGAGTGCTTCTGTGTCATTATTGGGGCTTCTCTGTCATGATTGGGGCCAGAGTTATAGTACAGTGGGTAGGGCACTTGCTTGCATATATCAGATTGGGGTTCAATATCTCTATACAGTTTCCTGACTACTCCAAGAGTGATCCCTGAGAGAGGAGTCAGAAGTCTGGAGCACCACAGATGTGGCCCTCAAACAAACATACTGTAGTCATGAGTCATCTATAATATGCATTAGTTTGAGAAAGAACTGTATCCCTGAGAAGCTCTACCCTGAAAGCCAATTGACCAGACATAGACAAGAACAAAGAAAGCAGACAGTGTCAGTTATGGAAAAGTACTATGGAATCAAAGTAATGGCACAGTACTTGTAAAAGAGAACTTTTTTTTCTGTTATTTTTTTATCTATTGGAACATCTCCTTAAATTTTACATTTCAGAGAGTGAGAGATTATGATTGATTACCTGGGAATAAAAGTGTCTTTTTATCTTTTATTGCATTTTCCACATCTTTTACTTCTTCGTCTTTTCTCTTCTTGCCTTTTTTTGCTTTTTGACAAATGGAACAGTTTGTTGAGGTAATATAATAAGGGAGAGAAAGTGAGAGAAATGATGCACTGTCAACAGAACATGGGAGTCACCAGAAGGAGAGCCAAAAGTATTGATCGCTTAAAAGGAAAGAAAGAAGTTAACACATCACAAGTTAGCATGTGTGTGACCCCAAGATCGGGATATACATTGACATTTTATTTCTGGTCCTGCAAAAGTATATCACTGTCATTGTCCTCCCATTGTTCATCGATTTTCTCGAGCCGGTCCAATAACGTCTCCATTGGAGACTTTGTTGTTACTGTGTTTGGCATATCGAATACGTCACGGGGAGCTTGCCAGGCTCTGCTGTGTGGGCGAGATACTCTCGGTAGCTTGCTGGGCTCTCCGAGAGGGGCAGAGGAATCGAACTCAGGTCAGCCATGTTGACTGCATGCAAGGCAAATGCCCTACCGCTGTGCTATCGCTCCAGCCCATCTAATAATATTCTTCTCAATTTTATTCTTATACCGGAAATACTTTTCAGTATAATACTTTCTTTGTTCTTGTCTATGTCTGGTCAATTGGCTTTCAGGGTAGAGCTTCTCAGGGATACAGTTCTGAAACAAGAACCATGGCTTTGCAGTGTTCTTTCTCTTTCTGGGAAAATGTAGCTGAGGGAAGAGAGCAAAAATGAAACAAAATCTTATTAGTCTTTATAAATAATCCTCCAATTTCTCAAAAAGTTTTAACCTTAGATTTACTTTTAAAAAATCCTTTCAAGTAGTTGTCAAAATTCAGCAGTCACAAATGTTTCAGGTAGTTTGGGAAGATTTTATGGATATAAACAGTATTCTCAAATAGGATGCAGAATATATTTTCATCCTAAATTCCAGACTCATTTATAAATATAATCAAAGGAAGTATTAGATAATATTCTTGAGAACTGGCAATAGATCATTCTCAACTCCAGACCCACTTATAAATATAATCAAAGGAAGACTTAGATAATATTCCTGAGAACTGGCAATAGATCTTAGCTGCAAAGGGAGTTCTGCCAACACTTTTGACCAAACGTATCAAGCCAAAAATGGTGTGAAACTCATTTCTGTCTGGAGTTATTTTGGACTCTGAATTGAAAGGTTGTAATTCCTGTATAAGCCTACTTTCAGCATACCACAGAAAGACAGGAAGTATAGCAAAGTACACAGTACATGTATTTAGATAAGCAGTAAGGTGATGATTCTTTCTATTGACAATCAATGGACAACTGGATTGAAGGGATATTTTGCATAATCATTTCCATCTTTCAGGTTCCAAATAACTTGGACTTCTTGAATTTATTTTTTTCTTGTTTTTAATATTAAGGTAATAACTATAAAAGTTTACTCAAAAACATGCTTGTGTCTTCACATTCTTGAAGAGAAGTATCTGAGATTCTTTTTTTCAGAGTGAATATGTAGGCTTAAGTCAGACTATAAACTTGGGAACGTTTTATGAAAGAGTTTTTTGATGTGTCTTTAATTTTTAAATTGCCATCTTCTCTTTCATTTTAAGACATTTTTTCTAAGATGAGTGATATACATCTTCAAGTTGCCTTTTCAATTTGCAATTTTATAGGTACCAATATAAGAACTGCTAATAATATAAACTCTATAAAATAGCTTTCAGGTTCTCCCAAGGATACCTGGACACTGGCAAATAGGATCTTTAGTGATGTATTCATTCCAACAGTTATCAATAAACTTTTAAAATATATTAGGCATTGTGGCAAGAGACATCACTAAGACTTCAAAAGAGATAGACTTTATACTATCCATTAAATTATTCTCAGAATTTGACCTAGGAAAGGAAAATAAACTATGAAGTATCTTTTATTCCTGATAGCTGCACTAAAATATAGAATTATGTGTCTCTACTTTTAAACAGAATGCCAATATAAATGCTCTAAGTTTGACGGAATGAGTAATAGATGGCACAGTCGCTATGACAGATGTGTCATGAAATCCACCTGGGTTTGATCCCCGGCACCCTATACCTCCCACAATAGCTTGACCCAGATGAGAACCTGTGAGAAGTGATTCCTGAGCACAGTTAGGAGTAAGCGCTAAACACTTGTGGGTATGGCCTCAAAAAACCAATACTTTTTTCCTAAGTTCTGATAAAAGAGAAATAACATTTTTTTTTATATTTTGCCTCATAACAAACAGTTCAGAAGAAAGAGACCAGCAACCCCAAAAAGTTGTTTCTTCATAGTTTTCAAGGTTTTAAAATGAAAGTTTCCCCTGCAAAGGTTATTCTTGGGTTCACTGATTAATTGAAACAACATCAACTTATTAAGAGTAAAAGACCACATTAAAATACGTACCTTAAACAAAACTTAAAAATATCATGTAAGCCCTGAGCACTGCCAGGTGATGCACAGAAAACAAAATAAAATCAAATAGATAAGAAAGTAATAATGGGTCAGGATTCATAGTACAGTGGGCATTTGCTTTCCATGCAGCACCTGGAACAATCCCTGATACCCAAGACAATACCACCTGCACTGACAGAAGTGATCCCGAGAGTTGAGTCAGAATTATGCCCAGAAAACTGCTGGTTCTGGCCCTCAAACAAAGCAGAAAAAACAAACAAATGAGCAAAATAATCAAGAATTTTGTGAGTTTGCAGGATTTTGATTTATTTCAACTTAAAATAAGTCATGCTTCAGAGTGGTACACATTGTGAAGGTCTATTTTCAGAACACAAAACTCTTTCCATCTTTTAAAAGAATAGTTTATATTTTCTATCAGTGTCATTTTTTAAAAAGCGTTATTTATTGAATCACCATGAGAACAGTCACAAAGTATTTCAGTTTAAATTTTGGTTGGTCTTACAATGATGAAACACCCGTCTCTTCACCAGTGCACATTTTCCACCACCAAGAATCCCAGTACACCCCCCTCCCACCCACCCCCTGCCTATATGGCAGATTTCTACTTTACTCTTTCTCTACGTTGATCACATTCAGTATTAAGACAAAAACCCCAACATTATTATTTGGAATTTTCCCCATCATTCAGACCTGCCAAAAAGATACATTAGATAATGTGTTTTTTATTGCTGATTATGAGGAGCATATGATGTCATGTGGCCGCAATAGCAGCCATGCAAATTTGGATTTCTGATATTTTAGTAATAAGCCTAGAGGGATTAATGACAAAAGCCTCTGGGTTCTGAGATTGGTTTGTGTGCCTCTGGGATCATGGTCATTCAGGAGCTGGAGGAGGCATTTGTGGGTGGCAACCCGGGGCATTGTCATGGTGGGGAGCAGGGCTGATTCCACCCCACGAGGCCACATGTGCCTGGTCAATGCAGTCTCATACCTGGCTGCTCATTATGCCGCCACAAGCGGGGACAGGCAGAGGGACAAACATTCTTCCCCTCCCAGGGTGGCATAGCACCATAGTTAAATACACAGTCTAGATGCATTTCAGTCGGACTATACATTTTGTTCAGATTTTCCCACCACAATTCAAGTCTTTCTTTCAGGGACAAACACTAGATAATTTACTTTCCATTGATCACTTTGCATATCAGGAAATGTCAGTTCAGAAGAATTGTCCTGGTACCCGCATATAGAACCATGCTTGTAGAAGCTCATGGTCACTGAGATTCCATCTGGAGAAGGCGGGAAGACAGCACCTACCCCATCTGGGACCTTCCAGTGATATCGGCTCAGTATGGGGCCCGGAGAATTCTCTGGGAGTTGTGGAGCCCAACAGGCAGTTTTCTTCACTGCTGTGTGCTGCAAGATGGCGCTGGGGGCAGGTTGTCGGTGTGACTTCTGAGATGAGGGGCTGCCTGGTAACCAGGGTATAACTACCCGGCCTTGTGTCCCCATGCAGTTCAGAAGAATAGTTCTCATAACCACATACTGGAGCCATGCTTGTTGAAGCTCATGGTCTCCAGAATTCCACCTGGAGAAGGCAGGGAGAAAGCACCTACCTGATCTGGGACCTCCTGGTGATAATGGCTCATTATGGGGCCCAGAGAATTCTCTGGGAGCTTTGGAGCCCGCTGGCCATTTTTTTCACTGCTATGTTCTGTCATATTAGTGTACTTTTATATTCTATATATATTTCTTTCACTGATAGTTTAAAATAGTGACTTCTCATACTGGATTGCATTTGCAATTTAATTGTCAGGTAGCTTAACAATTTTTAAAAGTAACTATAAACCAGAAAATAAAACATTTTTATATAGGCATCAGGCCATGTGCAATGCTGGTACATGTACATAATATACAATTTTTTACAACTATTTTTCTCAGTTGTAAAAATAGTATATTATGCACCAGAATTTGCATGAGAAATATAATTTTTTTTGGTTGATCTCCCTAAATTGCCAAAATTTTTGGTGTGCTTTCAGGAGCATTCGAATGTGTTTGTTGGAGAAATTAAATTTTAAGTAAGCCATAAGAACAATTGTTTTTCAATAGATTTATATATAACCACAAAGCATCTAGGTTACAATATTGAATAAATGTAATGGTATTACTTTGTTTTAAAAGCAACTTTAACTTTCCATTTTATTAAAGCGAAGCACACATCTACAGGAAGGAGAGAAAAAATGTTAAATTTTGTCACAAAACTTTTAAATACTCAAATAATGTTGTCATTCTTACTATTGTCTAAATATTATTAATTAATATTGGAAGAATGGACATATTAACTTATTGATCTTGAACACGTCACTTGTATAATTTGAAAACTATAACACTTTTCTCCCATTGTTCCTTGATGTGATCGAGCAGGCACCAGTAACATCTTCATTGTGAGACGTGTTGTTATTGCTTTTGGCATATCAATTACGCCACAGGGAGCTTGCCAGGCTCTGTTGTGCGGGTGGGATATTATCAGTAGCTTTCCATTCTCTCCGAGAGGGATGAAGGATCGAACCTGAGTCAGCCATATGCAAGACAAACACTCTATATGCTGTGCTATCGCTTCAGCCCAATTTAAAGATTAATTTTATAAAATGCATTGGTTACTATTTTAGGGAAGTCAAGGTTTTTTTGGCTGTCCTTGTTTTGTTTTGTTTTGGGGGTCAGAAATGCTAGGGACTTTAGTTCTTTGCTCAGGGATTCTGGGGACCATATGTGGTGCTGGAGATTCCAACCAGAGTTAGCTAGATGTGCTTTCTTTAAAATAAAATAAAATTATTTGAAAATATATATTGTTATTTCTCATCTTTATCGTGTATAAAATATTTTAGTTTACATTTTAATTTCATTGTAAGAGAAGTTGAACCTCACAGAGCTAGCACAGGGGTTAAGATATTTGTCTCGCAAAAAGTTGACCAGTGTTCAATCCCAGCTACAGTATAGGGTCACCTGGACCCCACCAGAAGAGATCCCTGAGGATGAAATCAAAAGTAAGCCCGGAGCATTGCCTGGGGTGACCTCCAAAAAAATTTAACTATTGTATGTGCCTGGAAATAATGAACTCCAGAATATATAACTTCCTGATATTTACTCACATTTATATTTTTTCTTATTAAAAACTAGTGTTTTAGTAAGAATGTATTTCAAAATGTATCTTATTTTTAATTATAACTCAAAAACCATCTTGTAATATTTGTTTTACTTGATATTACTAATTTTGTATAGCCATCACTACTGCATCTAGGTCATTTCTATTACCTGGAATAAACTACTCATTGGCAGTCCCCCATAATGACTGTGCTCCCAACCTTCAGTTTCTGACAACCATTTATCTATTTTCTGTCATTATACATATTCCAATTCTGAACATTTACTATAAATGGAATCCTAGTATGTGGCCTTGTCTCTGACTTTTTTCACTTTGTTTCATGCTTTTAAGATTCATTCTAAGCCCATTTTAGATACTGAGATTCTTAATTTCATACTACATTTCTTACTGGTTTGATTAGACTTTGAGATCATTTTGTCTTTTGGAATTCTATTGTGTTGCAATTACGCATCCCTCTCCTTGCCCTAAAGACTGGAAAGTCAAAGTACTTTAATTTCCTTCTAAATGAAGTGAGCTCAAAATTCTTATTCTTCTCTTTATCTCTTCCCTGATTAGCTAGCTGTATGATCTGGGAAATAAAGGTGATATCTGGCCCTTGTCTGTCACCGTTGCTGCCAGCAACCATTTGGGTTGCATAAAAACTACATAAGATTCTTTTATCATGCACTAGAAGGGTGGCAATGCAGGAAGAAATTTTTTCTCTGTCAGGTAATTCATTCTTCTCACCTTAGAACACAATTTAAAAAGGCCCAGGAGAAATGGAAAATGATCTTAATGTAGATCTAACACTTTTAAGCAGAAGAAAAATGATGAGCTTCTTTTACTTCCTTCAGAAATTTAATAGATAAGTCAATCTAGAAATTTTATACAAATGGTGAAATGCATCAAGGATAAATCAAAGAGTCAGTAAGAGCAAAGTAGATTCTGGGAATTATTTTTCCAAGTTACATGGAGCATGTATAGAATGTGTGTCTGATATCAGAATTCTAATTAGTGCTAAATGTTTATAAATTGTGCAAATAAATGCCAATGAAGGGGGAAATGGAGACTTAGAAAATAAACACTTGAAAATTTATAATTATACAGTTATACTGGTAGCCCAGTTTATATATACTTTCTCAATGGAATGCTCTGACTATAAAAAAAATTAAATAAAGTTTAATTTTAAAATGCCAAATTCTGGAAAGTTCAAATAAAAGTTAATTGGGAAGATATTGTGCTATTCTCTTTGAATGAAGCAATTAAATAGAAGGAGGAATAGAAAAAGATCTTATTTAGAAAATTTTTATGTGATAGCAATGATTCAACATTTACTTCTTTTTAGACAAAGTGATATTTAGCTCAGGTTAAAATTAGGAGGAGAAATGGCATAGTCAACAGACATTCAAACTAGTCAGAACTAAAATCTTAGAATGTTTTTATGTTTTCATTAAGAAACTGGCTTAAATGCATACAAAAATAGTATTTATTTTTTGACTATTCTTGGAAGTAGACTATAATGCAAATATGAAAATATTAAAACAGTCAAAGATTTCCACGTGTGTTCTATCAACTTACAATGATTTCTAGTTCTCAAATTCCTCATTTATAAAGCGATATTATTACTACAAGCAATTAAAAAATCACTAAAATAAATTAAATGATATTTTAAGCACCACCTTATTCCTGGGCTCCTGATTGACCCTTAACAAATGGTAGCTATTCTGTTATATTATTATTAATATAATATGAGTTGCAAAAGAGTTTTGTGCTATTGGTTAATAATTTTAGTGCACCTCCATTAGCACCAAAGTGCAAAAATATTGCCACCTCTCTTCATGTATCACTTCTAACCTGCCCTATACCTCACAACTCTCCACTTGGTAGACTGTTCTATTTTTGAGAATTTTTATCATAAATTAATGTTACATGTAGTGAAAAGCTTTCTTTGCATCTATTGACGAAATCATATGATTTTTCTTTCCTTTTCTTGTAGTGGTCTATCTCATTAATTTATTTTGTCTTCATTGAATCATGCATCTGTGGAAATAATCTCAGTTTCAGTACTTTTGATGTATTGTTGAATTTGATTCTCAAAAATTTTTATGAGTATCGACATTTATGGTAAATAGGATATGAATCTATAATTTTATTTACTAATATAATTTGTTTTCATTATTTGCTCAGAAATAGACTCACAGAAACTGTTAAAAACTCCTAATTTTTTAATCTTCTAATAAAGGTAAAGGTAAAGGCCCTCCCGTTGATGGTCGATTTGCTCGAGCGGGCCCAGTAACGTCTCCGCTGGAGACTTTGTTGTTACTGTGTCTGGCATATCGAATACTCTCGGTAGCTTGCCGGGCTCTCCGAGAGGGGCGGAGGAATCGAACTCGGGTCGGCCATGTTGGCCGCTTGTAAGGCGAACACCCTACCCGCTGTGCTATCGCTCCAGCCCAATCTTCTAATAGAATTTGAAAAAGATAAGTAATCTCATCTCTTTGGAGGTTTATTGGAGCTCACTATTGACCCCACCAGGACCTGGGCTTTTTTTTTTTTTCAGGGAGTGTTTTTTTTTTCCTGTTTCAGTATTATTTTTAGTAATTGTTTTGTTCAGGTTTTTCCTCTTTTTTTTTCCCCCTTGATTTAGTCTTAGAAGACTGTATGATTCTAAAGGTTTATTTGTTTCTTCTAAGTTCTTCAACTTAGTGGCATAAAATTGTTCACAACAATCTCTTAAGATCTTTTCTTCTTCTGAGTTATCTACTATAAATTACCCCCTTTAATTTCTGATGTGATTTATTAATGTGTTTTCTTTCTGTTCTTAATTTTTAAACTTCAAGTTAAAGGTTGGTCAATCTTACTAGTTTTTTTAAAAAAAAACAAAACAAAAAAACAGTTCTCAGTTTCATCACACAAGGCAAGTGCCTTATGCCTGATGCTATCTCTCGAGAACTGCTGCCATTCTTTAAAAGCAGTTTCTTTTAACTTCCGAAATCAGTGCTTTTAAAAAAAATGTGTTTCCTTTCTTCTTTTCTACGTATCAAAACCTTATTATTTTCTAAAATTGAATACAAATCTCTTTATTAAGATTCCATCTACTTTCTTATTCAAGTGAATAAGTCTATCTTCTTGCAATCAACTTAAATCATTTGCACGTATAGTACAATAATACTTTAATCAACTTCTGTTAAATTAGGCACTATCTTCTCTAGTTAATGTTAAAATTACCCTTAAGATAAGGACTAATTTAGGAGCTTTGAGATAGTACAGGAAATTAAGGTGCTAGTCTTGCTTGTGATCAAGCGTAGATTGATACGAAGTGTCACATATATGACTTCCTGAGCACTGCTGGGTTTGGCCCATCAACAAAGAATTAACTTATTGTGGATTTATTTTCATATGTAGATTACAGCTTAGAAATGTTTTTATTCTTACATAGTTTTAATATCTGGGAGATCCAAACTATATTCTGTTTCATTAATAATATTCTAAAGATAGTCCCCAACAACTTCCAACTAAACTTAAAAAGTATGTCCAAAATTATATAACTATTTCTGTATAGAAACGCTTACCTCTATGTATATGCCAATTTACATATTATATATAATACTTATAGTAGTACACATTTATATAATTTTAACATTAACACATCTGGTTATTTTTCAGATATTTTGTGTTTTTTAACTGAATATGTAAGTAGTTTCAAATTATTGACAATATATTAAAAGTTCAGTATAATAATTTTATTTTAAAGGTTAAGATACACAATTTAGGTAATTTCATAAAATAAAAAAGCCTATATTTTATAAAAATGAAAAATTCATTTTTTATAGCCTTAATACTCTTTTAGTGGTTATTCTCTTGTTCATTGTCTCTATCTCACCCTTATTTATTTTCTGATTTATTAGTTATAATTTAAAAAATTCTATTAATTACATTATTTATTAACTGATACAATAATGTATTTGCAACTCATTTATTTAAATATGTATCATTGATCTTAAAGCTAACAAGGAAACATATATATATATATATATATCATAAAATACATTACCCAAGGACTCTCTTTACATTCTGGACAGTATCAGAGGAGGTCAGAGTGATAGCCCAACAAGTTGAGTCCAGTCTTTGTATGCCCAAGAAGCAGATTCAATCCCCAGCACCATGTCTCTCTGGAGAACTGCAAGGAGAAACTCTCAAGCAATCTTCTGGCATATCCCCTAAGCACTGTCTAGTGTGTCTCTCCAAAATAATAGAAAAATAGTAAAAAGTTTATTCATTCTATTATGTAAATAATTAGTATTTTAAATATATTCAGTTTTGTATCATGTGTCTATTCAATATTTTGCACTGTATTTGTTGAATTGTGTGTTGAAACAAAAAAAATTGAACACACAAAATATATTGGTGATTTGAAAGAGTTTAATCATGTGAGCATCATTTTCATAAATTAGTGGCAGAAGACCATAATGTATTTAAGAAAAGGGCATGTGTTAAATTGCCATACATTTATGATAGTACAAAAAGAATGAGAAATTAGTTTTTAGGATAGAGGCATTGGCAAAGAGATTGACTTGAAGTCAACATTTAAGTATGTATGATGTGTCACTAAAAGCAGAAATAGAATTCAATTTCTTAATTTTTATTGAAAAATATAGAGATAAAATGCATAAAATGAGATGATATATGTAGAAATAGATAAACTGAATGCAGCCTGTGATGATTTCCAGGTAATCTTCAATAATGTGGATAGAATTTCATTTCATGCGCAGGCTTATTTATTCAGAAATTGTTAAGTAAGTATCTTTATTCAGGGTGCTGAACAGAGCACTCTCACTACTGCTTATTGATTAAAGTTTTCTACTATCAGTAGAAATCGCTTTTAAGGTAGACATATTTTAACTTCTCAAGTTCAATGGAATCAGCAAATGGATATATTAACAGGTGAAAGGATTTTGTTAAAGAAAAACAAATTTACCCAGGTCTGCTTAATTGAAAAGAAACAGTTTAGGAAAAGATAAAATGGCATATGCACACATAAAGGTAACCATCTCTGTATACAATATTTGAAATAATTTGATGAAAAGGTATTTATACTTCTGTTCTTAGAGAAATTATTTATTTGTTTATTTATTGCTTTTTGGGTCACACCTGGCGATGCTCAGGGGTTACTCCTGGCTCTGCACTCAGGAATCACTCCTGGTGGTGCGGTGCTCAGGGGACCATCTGGGATGCTGGGAATCGAACCCAGGTCGGCTGCAGCAAGTCAAACACCCTACCCACTGTGCTATCACTCCAGCCCCCAGAAATTTTTCTTTTAGAATATTTTGTTTATAACATATTTTTACATTAAGAATCTAAAGGCTTACATAATTTAAGCTTCCATTTTATTTTTTAAATTTTATTTTCACATAATTGTTCACAATAATGGATTACATTCAATATTTCAACACCAATCCTACCACCATTACATCTTCCTAACACCATTATTTTGAAATTTACCACCACCACTCAAACCTGTCCCACAGACAGATGAAAGATAATTTATAATGCATTGCTTATTATGAATAGTACAAGATGTATGTAAAGGTCTGTCTCGCCGTGATTCAATAAAAAAGCAAAAGAAAATAATATGAGATTCTCAAATTTTAAATTATTGGGGTACGAGTCCTCCCTGCAGCCAGCTGCTCTGTTTTGAGATTTATTCGCTGGATCATGGCCATTAATTAAATGGCATCAGGAGGTAGTTTGTGGATGTGACAGCCCAGTTCCTAGAAAGGTGAGGAGGTGGGAAGGAAAAGCCCAGTCCCAACTAATCCCTTGAGGCCTGGTGTTTTCAGTCACTGGTCCAACGTACCTGAGTTATTTTTTAGCAGATTTATTCTCTTGCATCAGGAGCCCAAGATGAGCCTGTGAAGATCAGCGTTGAGAGTGGCAGCAATTGGTTTCTGGAGGTTTGGGGCTGCTGGGGTTCATGCGTGGCAGGTGGAGAGAGAAAACACCTGCTCCCCTATGGCATCCTGGTGAAATCAGCCTGGCACATGGTGTGGAGCCATCCCTGCAGTGAGCTGTTCGCTTCTGAGATACACTTGTGTGTTTAAACTTCAATTTTAAAAAAAAGTAAAAACATATTTCTAGCTTTTTTTTTCCATTGCACATAAGCCATGTGCTTAGAGTAACAGAAATTTTCGTGCATCATCTAAATATATACAATATGAAGTCTTTCTGTTTGCAAAATGAAACTAGACTGCTCATGTACTTGAGAGAGATAAAAGACTATAGATTAAACTGACTGGCAGTTGATACTCATGGAAAATAAATATGACATATAACCACCACCATCATTGTAGCACTGTCCTCCCGTTGTTCATTGATTTGCTCGAGTGGTCACCAGTAACGTCTCCATTGTGAGATTTGTTATTACTGTTTTTGGCAGATCGAATACGTCATGGGTAGCTTGCCAGGCTTTGCCATTCAGGCAAGATACTCTCGGTAGCTTGCCGGGCTCTCTGAGAGGGGTGGAGGAATCTAACCTGGGTTGGCCACGTGTGAGGCAAACGCCCTACCCACTGTGCTATCACTCCAGCCCAACCACCACCATAATCTTATAAAATATGACTGGAAGTTCTATTCTTTATATATAATTCTAATATTAAACCCACAAAAAATGTCAAGATTGATTAATTCATTTGCTAATTTTAGACTTATATGTCTAAATTAAATTATAATTAAGTCTTCTATGAAGATTTGGAAGAATGTTAAATTGAGAAGAAAACAAAACGTACATCTCTGTAGAGCTCATTCATCCATAAATCAATTGAAATATATTAATTTAAACATGAAGGGCACTTACATAAAAAGAAAAAATGCAAACAAAGCTTCTTGTCCAACAGATAAGTCTTGTTTATTTAACTTAAATTATAAAATACTAACTTCCAGATGACAGATTAAACTGTATAGTAATTTCAAGTCTAGAGAAGAGCAAAACATGATATTAAAAGGCACTCAATTTATTCAAATAATTACAATAACAAAGATTTACTGCATACACAATAATCACTACCCTTCATCAGAGAGCTAAATATATAAAAAATAGAAAGGTAAAATGATTGAAGATTTTAAAACATGAGAAAGTTACCTGAGCATTATAAAATAATGTAGAAGTGCAAAAATAAGAAATACCTATAAAGTTTGATGAAAATATAAAAAGGAAGTTCCTAACTGCAATTTGGTACTGATGTGATGAGGTGGATAGTGGTTGGGAGAGTGTCCTGGAAAAGTGATTGCTGTGGCATGTATAGGAAAAAAGTCAAATTTAATAGATAATTGTGTGGTATTTGAAAGACATATAAATAAAGAGGGTAACATTCATAGGCATGCAGACAAGCATTGTGGGTTAAAGATATACAGTAACTTTGGCATTTATATATACAAATTTACATTAGAGATTTGGGGCAGGAATTGTAGAAATAAGAGTACATCTCAAGGATGGTATATGGAAAACATATTTATTTTAGAGGCAATTACCAAATTTACTGCATCTGGTCTCACACCATCTGGGTGTATGGTAATTCAGGACAAATGCTAATTGCCTTTAGGTATATTCCCATGAGTGAAAGACAGAGTTCTCCTCAGACAATTTCTATTTTGGATGTCAACTGCAAGTCTTGCAAACAATATCATGTTACTCTATGTCTGACCAAATGGTTTCAAATTTTAGGATTTTGAATAGTACCATCTGTTTCAGTAATTTCTTGGTATGAGTCATGGTACATAGAAAAGCCCTATAATTGTCATCTCAATATTAATAAACAGGTTACAATAGGAAAAGCAACCATGTATGCCAACTCCTCAGGAGAGTATAAGGGAGCATACTTCTCTGGCACAGGAGTAAGGTCACCAACCAGGAAGCTACATTAAGTTCAATGTACAAGTTTTAATTAGGATTTCATAATATAAGCATGTCTGAATAAATTGCTTTTAACATCATTGTTTCCATTTCATTTCTCTCCCTGGAGTTAGGCTACTTCAACATCCCAAATCTTTAGTCATATGGTTGTTTTTTATCTAGTACGAATACCATCCTAAAGATCTTTATGAATGTACCCTGAATGTCCTCAAAAGAAATTTCAACATTTATTAACACCTTACTAATTCTACTTCATTTACACCTTTCTTCTTCCCTGACATAATTTCCAAGCAAATCCTAGGCAGATATCATCTCATTTAATTTGTAACTATTTTGAAAGGTTTTCCAGTTTAATTTGAAACACTTAGTCACTAACATCCATTAAAGATTAAAACATGAGAGACACTAAGCTTTATAAAAAGCTATGTAATAGAAAAAATATTCATATCAACTGTTTAAATTTGCATTATTATAATCTTCACTAAACTGCAAACTGAGTTATTTCATCAGAAATCTTACAAGCTTCATAATATTAAAAAATGAAACTTAAAATTATAAAATGCAATGATTCTATTAAGTTTTATATCACATAGAATGAAAATTGTCACTTATAATTAAAATTAGTCAAGTGCCTAGAACTTTCTTTAATACCAATGGCTTGGAAACAGAAAACAGTTTAAACTTTTAAAGAGGCTGAAAAGATAGTACAGCAGTTAAGGCATGACCCAGGCACAGGTTAATCTAGATTCAATCTCTGGTGCCAACACCTATGGTCCCTGAAGCAACTGTAGGATTGTTCCCTGAGTCAGGAGTAATTCTTGAACATTTCCAGGTTTGACACAAAAACTAAATTAAAACAAGTTGAAAAAAAGTATTTGGTATTTTTTAGATAGATGATACATATACCTTTATTTTTTTATAAACCAAGTTTTAACTAATTACAGGAGGAAACATAGATTTAGGAAACATATCCAATTAAGCTGTGTTGACAGACACAATTGAAAATTATCAAGATTCACCTCTGGTCACTTTTGAATCCATACGTATCTTTATTAAATGCAAAAAAGCAACAAAAATCATGATTCTTCCAGGCACAATTTGACAGTCCCTTAAACTATTGAGAGACCTACTAACTCTATGCACTGTAGCACTGTCCTCCAGTTGTTCATCCATTTGCTCAGGTGGGCACCAGTAATGTTTCCATTGTGAGATTTGTTGTTACTGTTTTTGGCATATCAAATGCACCAGGGGAAGCTTGCCAGGCTCTGCCGTGGGGGGGGGGGTACTCTTGCTAGCATTCTGAGCTCTGTGAGAGGAAGGTAGGAATCGAACCAAGGTCGGCCGCGTTCAAGGCAAATGCCTTACCTGCTCTGCTAAATTCTTTATTAGTCTTTGATTCATTTTTATTCTGTTTTGGAATGATTCATACTTTTCTCTAACGTGTTCTACAATAGAAAGTTTTGAATGGGAAGAAAACATGATTAAATTCTACAAAACCTATAAATTGATGAAATACCCTTAACTTTTATGATCTTCATTTCAACCAAAATTTTGTTCAGTTGCAAAAGCACTCTTTACTTCTAAAGCATCCTGATCATATCAAATTGATGTGCTTTCTCATTTTCATTAATCACAATGACTTTGGAGTACAGAAAGCAGTTCTAGTAAGCCAATCATTCTGCTTACACACTCTTCTAGTAACATCAAAGTTTCTATAAGGATCAGTCAGAGCTACCAGCTGTGGGGATTCTTTTGGCCGTTTATATATCGACATGAGTACCTGAAAGGGATCACAAGATAAATCCACTTTGTGCTTATTTAAGACCATTTATGTGCCTCTGATGAGACCTATATCTTATTGAATCACATGGAATTTGTGATATAAAATAGTCTCATGTACAAACTGACATTTGTTTAAAGTTATTATTCATTTCTTTGCATTTATTTTAGTATTATAGAATAAGATAAAAGTATTTCATTAACCTTTCCTGTCAACCCATCTTGACAGTTTTAAACTCTTTAAATTATTTATTGTTTGGCATTTTAGCAGTTATTCTAAAATTGCATCTGTTTTTCATCACCTCATCACCTCTGTAGATCATTAGTTTATTTTCAATAAACTAGTTTGAAATTTTTTTCAGATAATCTGTTTTATCTTTAGAATAAACATAAATGAAGTACTCCCTTTGAGTATTTAACCTTCTGGTTAATAAACATTAGTTCTCCTCATAGTGCCTATTCACTCAAATTTTGAAATTACTCTGCAGTTAGTCTGGGAAAAGTTCTTTATTAGATGCTAATTCATTCAGTCTTTAGGTACTAAGCTTTTATTATTAAATTTCACCACTAATTTTATTATTATGTTTTGTAATATAAAATTTTATCTTGATAATTAATTTCTACTGTTATATGTACATAATTCAATATCCACTATCTTATAGGCTACTCTTTGTTTCTTTGAAGCTTCAAGTATTGTTTTGTTTTCATATAAAGATAGATAAAAAAAGATGTTAGGAGAATAAGTAACATGTATTTCTTAATGTTATATGTATCTTAATCCAGAATGAAAAACAAGAAGAGAGAATATTAGTATTATAAATAATACAAAAGGTAAATATCTCTGGTAAAGTTTGCAGACCCTTGCTTCTCATTTTCTGTGTCTGAATGTTTTTATCCTCCCAAAGTAATATGCTTAGTGATCCGGTGCTAATCCTGTGCTCAATGAGATAGTATTAAAAATGAAACCCATCTGAGATGACTAGGTGATGACTATGGAACCCTTATGAATTAAGCTAATGAACTCATAAAAGAAAACACAGAGAAGTCTTGGACATTTTCTTCACATCAGGGCCTAAGAAGAAATCTTATACCTAGAAGAAGAACTTGCAAGTACATACTGGCATCTTGATCTTATATTTTCAGTTTCCCAAAACATAAGAAATGTATTTCTATTGTATATAAAATACTCAATCTGTAATCTTTTGCTCTAGAAGCCTGAACTACGGTCCCACTTCAGAATCAACGATGAAGTAACTGTAAGTACTTAAAAGGTGTTGAGTACTGTACTCCTTTATCCTACAATTATTAACCTAGTGTTGACCATAATTATTTGCCTATGATTGTGAATGAATTAGTCATTGGAAATATAACAATGTATGAAACAGACATAGATTTTGCTGTTTTGGATAGTTCATGCATTATGTCTTTCTGATATGCTCACATGTGAAATTATCTTGCATTCCACTCTATTTAAGAAACTCATTCAGAGGGTTATTCGCTAGATCTTTTCAAAATCAGTTATAGCCACCCTCTGCTTAAATTAATGTCACTATCTGATTAACACCTTCCATTTTCTGACTCACTAACTGTATCACTTCAATTACAAACAATAGTTCTAACTCACCGTATACTAAAATCAGTTAAAACTTTCATCATTTTACCTTTCACAACACCCTTAAATTCTTCTCTCATAACCTAGTTATATTCCATAATCAATTATTGTATAATTTTGTTATAAACACTCTAAATTTCCATTTAAATATCTTCTATTTTCATACTCAATTGACCAATCTACAACCCAGGCATTGGACTATAATAGGCTGCTATATATGGATAGGGGGAAATAATTTTGCTGAAATTCCATTCAAATTTCTGATCATTGATTTTAACCAAAGATACGAATAGTCCAAAGTCAGATATATTTCTCTAATTCACCTCTCAGTTTGAAAGATGACTATTTCATAATTGTTTTCTAACTTTTAATATCCAGCGACTACTGCCTATATTTAGACCGAGTTAACCTTCTTACTTTAAGTTTCACTAATTATAAATAGCACACAGAAGGCAACACAATTCTACAGAGTCTGTAGTTTTTTTTCTATACCTACTTATATGCACATCCATGATCTCATTTCTATTCATAATGGCAAGACTACCTACCCTTTGGACTCAGCACATTCATGTGTCTATTCAATTTCATATCCTCAGTTCTACTTCTAGTCATTACTATACATGTATTCTTCTAACATAAGTATGTTACATACTAATGCTTCTATAGAGTATGAAATCATGTTCTTATAATTCTTAAACAAAGTAAAAATAAGTGTTCTACATCTTTCTCTGTCTACTCATCCATACTTCTTCCTTCCATTGTACCAAAAAAATGCTAACTTACAAATATATTCATATAGACCATTTAACCTTATTTTCATTTCTCTTAAATACACTCACAGTCTTATGTCATCATCACTATATCAAAGTATATCTTTAAGGTGACAAATCACCAATAATTTCTGAATTGTTAAAGGTAATTCTCAAATCTTTGTTCTTAATCTTAAATACATTAGCATCTGACAGAACTGATTATAATCTTTTTATTTATTTATTTATTTTTGCTTTTTGGGTCACACCCAGCAATTCACAAGGATTACTCCTGGCTCATGCACTCAGGAATTACTCCTGGGAGTGCTTGGGGTACCATGTGAGATGCTGGGAATCAAACCTGGGTCGGCCACTTGCAAGGCAAATGCCCTACCTGCTGTGCTATCGCTCCAGCCCCACAACTGATTATATTCTTCTGGAATTTTTAAAAACATTAATTTCAAATATCTTCCTTCATTTGGTAGCTAATTCATTGACACCCACCTATTAATATCTTTTTTATTTTTTCCTTTTTACATGCACACGGATGCCTTAGAATACTCTAGGACTCAAGCCATAAAATAGTTTTTTACTTACATGTACTTTCAGTATTTTCACTGTCTCCTCTCACAACTATATTATCATTTCTCAGTGAGTTATACATTTATATATCCAGTCAGAATATTTCCCCAAATTTGACTTTCTTGTTTTGAAATCAAATAAAAGATTATTTGAAACCACCAATTAAAAGTCTAAAAAGTATTTCTAAATTAATTGTTTTTAATTTTTTTATTGCATCACTGTGAACTATAGTTACAAAACTTTCACATTTGAGTTTCAGTCATATTGTGCTCTTCTATTCTCATATTTTAAAAAATCCTCCATTATAACATATCCAATTTTAGAATTTTATTATTTTCTATTTGTCTTGGTTAAATCCTTCAATATTATGCTGAGTGTTTTTTATATTTCACAAATATATATATTGTACACTTATTTGCTTTTATTCAAAACTAACCAAAATCCTTCTACTTCTCAGTAACTTCATTATAACTACTCTGCTTCAAAAAACCAAAACAGGTCAAAAAGAATAATGCTATGCCTTCCTAATGATATTCTCTCTGTCTCTTCTTAACTCATTCTAGCTTTTCCTTCACAAGAGTGAGCATCACACAATCTCAGCTCTATATAGTCTCCTGACTTATTACCATTTGGATAAATAATATTTATTTTAAATTATTTTATAACATTTTATTTCAATATAGTATTAAAAAGCAGAAAATATTTTACTTTTAAAATATATTCTATAATGTTGCAATATTTTTATTTATACAGCATTAAACCTGCATAATGAGGTAAATTTCTAGCAATAAATAGAAATGTATCTTTCTATAAATGAATTCAATGAATGAAAACACTGTCTTGATTACTAAGAATTTCTGTTATATATCTATGTTTATCTCTATATGCTTTCTTGTAGTTTTTTCTACAAATAAGATATTTCATATCTTTAAAATAATAAAAACACATTTAAAATCAATGATAAATGGTAATACACATTTAAATACACAATAAAATAAATACACATTTAAAATCAATGATAAATGGTAATGCAGCTATTGCTGCATTAATAAGAAGAAATAGACCAAGTATTCTAATTTCAAGTTCCTGCATTTTAGCTTAGTTTCAGATTTCAAAGAGGTGTTATAATTTTTTTGAGATGGAGAAATAGAATTTAAACTAATAATAATATAAACATATCTACTAAACTAAATAGCTATGTAAACAATTTCAATAATATAAAATAGTTTTGCGAGCTCTGAGTTAAATATTACATTAGTTTTGAAATACTTATAAAAGTCATATTTCAAAAGGTTTGCTATGTGATAGTGAGTTTAAAATTCACCCAGAAGTGCTGAGGATGTAGCTTAGTGGTAAAGGATCTTTTTTCATGACTTCACTCTTTAATGTCTCTAAAAATAATAACCACATATAAAATATATTAATATAAACTACTGTTTAAATACTTTAGAATACTACTTACACAGCTTCTAAAACAGGTTCTCCTTTAATAGAAAGTTGATTTTATGACACACAAAATATAACTTTGCATATTATGAATCTCTAAAAATTGTTTTTAAGCATAGTGAAATAAATGCTTTTCATTGTTCCTTGTTCTTGGAGTACTAAAGGTCAATTTTAACAGTGTATTTGAGTGGAAAATACAACCTATATTAGGAGACCGATGCTTCTGCTATAGAGTATGTATTCAAAAAAATAAAATACAAAAGGCCGTGGTGGCTCTCTCTTTTGCCACCTGCAATTCAGTGTTCTCACACTGCTTCCCCCACCCAGGGGTGGTCAATGGTGATGGGCAGATGTAGGAGGGAACGAGGTCCAGGCTGATTGGACTCAATTGTGGTTTATTCAAATCTCATATCTACTCTCCTCTAATTGTCCTCCGGATCTCACCTTCCCTGGATTTCCCTCATTCTCTTGGGTTCCGGTTCTTCATACTTCTTGCTCCAGCCTTCCCCAACCCACTCTCACAAGTCTTAGCTAAATCACAAATCATGAGGATTAACAATTACACATAGGTGTGGTCATAAAATCAACAGAGGTCATGTTCTTCCCTCAGGGGCAACTTCTTCTAGGACTAGCTTTCATTTTGCAGGATGACCCACCCAAGAGTGGAATTCCATCTATGTGTGAATTTCTCCTTTCCTTGGTCCAACAAACACACAAACATTCATAATATTAGTCATTTTGTATGGACACAGTAAGAGATATTAAGTTTATTAGGATGTTTTTGCTGGGGGCATTTCACTATAGATCTCAGACTATAGTACTCAGGCCAGATTAGTCTTTCCAAACCCTTGCAGGGTCCTAACCTCATCATTATTTTTTTGGATCAGGACAGAATTTGTCCATAACCATGCTCATTACTTATAATTAAGTTTTGTGGTACTTCAGTCTGGCCCAGGGTAGCTCATAGATTTCCCTGGGTCCATCCAGTCCCTCGTCAGAACCTTGCTTTTGGGGTGCTAGGAACTAAGGGCAACTGAGGCTTAAGTTGAGAAAGCAGATGCCCAGGAGTGACTATTATTGGGAGTCAATTAACTCCCAAGTTACAAAAACACAATATTATCTGTCTTCCTGTGTCTATACAAAGAGGACATTGCTTTATAGTAAACTATGTAAAAGGTCATGAGAGAAAGGGAAAAGCAATATTTCACTTATGAATACAAGTCCAGTGTCCTTAGAAGATCTAACCTTACAAGTTAACAGAGTCTAATTAGAGGATACAGGTGATAGACCAGTTGGGGAAGCAAAACAACAACGAGGTTACAGATAAGCAAAGGAATGGGAGTGATTTGGGAGCTCTGTGATGGGTGTAACCCGATAAACCTAAACTCTCTGTGGCAAGGGAGAAAAGACAAACCAAAGTTATCCTACAATAAAGTACTTAAATATTTAGATCTAAGGCATAGTACAGAGGGTAGGGCCTTTGCCTTGCATACAGTTCCCCAGGATTTGATCCTGGCATTCTATATGGGCCCAGTAGTCCTGCCAGGAGTAGACTCTGAGCAACATCAGATGTGACTCAGAAAAACAGAAATTAAAGCAAATTCAGACCTCAAAATCAGGAGATTAATTTAGATACAAAGAGCATTCCTATATTTTGACAACTTGATATTTTTAAAATTATAGATGTTTTTTACAAATAAAACATAGCTCATAGTCTGTTGAAAGTAGTATAACAGTTTAGCAATGTTCATCATAATATTACTTTCGAAAATTAAATGGGAGAATAACACACAATGTCTTATAGAGGAAAAATTCCAGTCATTATTAAAAGCAGTTGCAGGGTTGCTGCTGAAAAAAAATTAAAACTTTTAATCTTTAAATTCAAAATTGCTTTTAATCATGGCCTTTCTTTGATGACTAACCAATCTGAGAGGTCATGACATTCCCAAATAATTTCAGGAATGGAGGATTTTACTGCTTATATTAATATTCCCAAATCTGGATGGTTCAGTGGAAACACCTATTTCCTTGGGGTATTTGGAGTGGTATGCTGGAATTGATTTGTTGTGAGATGTTACTGGTATCCGCTAGAGCAAATCGATGAACAACAGGAGGACAGTGCTACAGTACTATGCTGGAATTTGTTTGTTTTAAGAAAATAAGAGGTGGTTTAATCTTTCTATTAAACTCGCCTTCAGTGAGTTAATATTGCTTGGTTAGAACTTTCTCCACACTGAGATTTTACTTCATAAATGCAACAAATCAGATTTTCCATTGCTAATTTCAAAGGATTTTGTTACACTTGTTTTTGAGCAGCATTTTGCCTGTACACCACTCTTTGATTCAAGTTTGGCTTTGCAACTGCTTTGTTCTGAGCAGCAGATTTTGGCAGAAATGATGCTATGCCAATTTCCTGGCCTAGTTCTTCAGACTTTGGCCTCTGCTCTTAGACTCTTAGAATATTTGTCACTGAAAATTGCCCAGGCAATTAGGGAAGAGAGCCACAGACTCAGCTTAAAACTAGAATGCAGCTGCCAACTACCTTCAGATGGATCTCCAGCCATCAGCTACCATCCATGGCCACTCACAGACAATACAGCACAGAGTGAAACTTCACTGAGATTCAAAACTATCATAGTGTTTGAGCAAATCAAATATTATATATTTTTTCAGACACTGAATATGATTTGGCTTATAATAGACAAGGCACAGCTTTAAAGGAAAGAAACCAGTTTTGCACCTCCAAAATATGCATACACATATATACACATACTACTTTTATAATGTATATATGTACATTATATTAATATACATATATCTATGTATATACTACATAGAGTCGAGTCTTAGATCTAGAGATCGAATTAATCAAATATCTTTATCTATACTGGAGCAGTAGCCTATTTGTCTATGTGATAAATCTGTATGATTCTAGAGCAACATAAAACATATATACATCTATATGTTAGTTTCTGAACAGGCTGGAGTGATATCACAGCGGTAGGACTTGCAAGCGGCCAATAGGGCCGACCCGAGTTCGATTCCTCCGCCCCTCTCAGAGAGCCCAGCAAGGTACCAAGAGTATCTCACCCGGACGGCAAAGCCTGGCAAGCTACCTGTGATGTATTCGGTATGCCAAACACAGTAACAACTGTCACAATGGAGATGTTACTGGGCCCACTCGAGCAAATCGATAAACAACGAGAGGACAGTGACAGTGACAGTTGACAGTTTCTGAACATTCTGTTGTAAAAACAATTTATTAGCCACCATTTTTTATTTACCACAATTTGTTTTTCTCTCCATCAACTAGTACACAATTCAACTATATGAGGACTCCAAAATATCTTTGTCAAATGAGTTATCAAAGAATGAAAAAAGAGAGAGAGAAGCTTTCATGCATATTGATGAAAGGGTCTTTTTAAAACTATGTATTAAGTGATTCCAATTATATGTTATTTTTGAAAGTTCCTGGAGGCCCAGATGACATATCCTACATGGCGAGAGTCTCGAAACACCACTAGAACCATTGGCTGCTATTCACCAAGAGTGGCCCCTGGATATCTCAAACATTGTTGCTGAGTCCCAAATTCAGTAGTTTTTAATGATTAGGAAGAAGAAAGAGATGAAGAGAGGACATAAATTATTTTCAGGACAGCAAAATTACCTTGTCTGAAATTTTAATGGTGGATAGAGGTTTGTTAAAATCATAAAATGTGCATTAAAGGATGAGTGTCAATGCAAATTGTTTATCAGGATTATCATAATAAAATATATCACAAGCATAATTTATAATTCTTCTACACATAGATGATCATATATCAGAAATAAATTACATTGTACTAAAACAAATACATAAAAATAAATGTAACTTAAGCTTTTATTCATCAAATCCATCTATCTGATCAGTGTTGACTTAACTTGAAGCCATCCCATAAAATTTAATTCTGGGGCCATAGATAGAATGCAGTTGGGTAGGATGCTAACTTTTCACTCAGTCACCCAGATTTTATGTCCAGCATGCAAGATGGTTTCCTGAGCATTCCAGAAGTGGTACCTGAGCACTGTGCCAGGAGTCAAACTTGACCAGCATTGGGTACTCAAGCACAACAAAATAAATTAATCAATCATTACTTACTATACTTAAAATATAATATTGGTTTGAAACCCAAGCACAAAATTTGTAAGTCATGGTGTCTCACTAATAAAAATTTAAAATAAATTAATAAATAAATAATATGTTGGTTTGGAGATGCAACTTAGAGGGACTAAATATGGGCCAGTCATATATGAGGTCTGAGTTCTATCCCTGGCAGTTCATAATCTCTGACCACCTCTGTTGTACCACATCTTTGTACCTGCTCACCTGCTCAGCACTGCATCACAGCACATGCTCTAGCACAGTAAGCTCAAGCTTATACTCCAGAGCTGATTATCCCTGATAGTGACCGATGGATGCCTGAGCACCACTAAGGAATCTCCCAAACAAATCAGTTTATATTTCAGACTAGGGTTTGCACATAGAAAGGAAACGTTGGCTAAGAAAATTAAGAGCAGGAAAGAAAGACTTCACGAAGTATCTGTGCTTCATTTTGTAGTAATATTATGTGCATAAGGAAACCTCATAAAATGAACCACGAAGCAAATGGTATTTCAATAGTAAATATCACAAAGACCATAGGAAGTTGAAATCTAATTCAGAATTATTCCATAAAGGTCAGTGAAAAGTAGATAAAGGAAAAGAGGCAACATCAGATGATAGGAACTTTCAATAATGTCCTCATCAGAAAGGTCAGATATTTCCCTGCTGTTTTTGTAAAAGATTACAAAATATTTTGCTTAAAAACTGCTTAGTAATATTAAAAAGAAAACAGTTTGCATTTAGTTTCTGAAGATCTTCTAACTGCTTTATCTTCATTCATCAAGACATTTAAGGACCAGGACTTTAAACAAACAAAGCTATTGCTTTGTTGCAGGTCTTGTGGTATAGGGAATTTTTTTTTCTCTTTGGGTCACACCTGGCAATGTACGGGGATTACTCCTGGTTTGCACTCAGGAATTCCTCCTGGCAATGTTTCAGGGGCCATATAGAATACTGGGAATCGAACACAGGTCTGCTGCGTGCAAGGTAAATGCCCTATCCGTCTATGCTTTGCTCCAGGAAAGGCATAGGGAATTGCTTTCTCCTCACAAGGTTTCTGTCAGTTTATAATCTGAAAGCTAGAATTCTGCCTAAAGCCTTAGTCTGTGCAGCTTTATTATTAAACATAATTCTGAGTCACAGAGTTCTCGGGATATCTTTAAAAGCCAAAGGAAACATGCAATTTCAATAGTGTTCCTGACAAATTCAGATGGAACATAGGCATCACTGTGTTAAAAATAGGAATCAAAGAACTTACCTTGCAATGAAAGAAACTCTTTCTTTCCCCACCCTTGGTTCTTTGATATTCTGTTGTAAATAAAAGTAAGTGATGATGTTGGTGTATCAAAGCAAAAGAGTCCAAAGTGATTTTCATTTTATTTATGTCGAAGTAACTGTTCTTAGGTCATATTATGGGTTTTAATTGTCCTGAAAGATGTTTCTTTCACAAAAGTGAGTGATTATAGGCTTCTGTGATCTAGAATCTAGGTGCTATGAATAGTTTAAGAGACCTGAAGGCAATATACCTGGAGATCCCTTTTGTATCAGTGAATAAGTTAAAGCCTTATTCTTAGATCATTAGAATTGGAAGGGCTGGAGCGATAGCACAGCGGTAGGGTGTTTGCCTTGCACTCAGCCAACATGGCCGACCCGAGTTCGATTCCTCTGTCCCCTCAGAGAGCCCAGCAAGCTACCGAGATTATCTCGCCCGCACGGCAAAGCCTGGCAAGCTACCCGTGACGTATTCAATCTGCCAAACACAGTAACAACAAAGTCTCCAATGGAGACATTACTGGGCCTGCTCGAGCAAATCGATGAACAACGGGAGGACAGTGACAGAATTGGAATGCATGTGATAATTATGGGTGAAAATTTGAGGTAGAAAGAATCATGATGTAGAAGATAAAAAATTAAATTTATAAGAAATAAATTGATTTTTCCCACAATTTTGCGTACAATGTAATGTCCAATGTAGCACTGCAGCACTGTCCTCCCATTGTTCATCAATTTTCTCAAGCAGGCACCAGTAACGTCTCATAACAAATTGTGAGACTTGTTGTTACTGTGTTTGGCATCTTGAATACGTCATGGGTAGCTTGCAGGGCTTTGCTGTGTAGGCAAGATATTCTCAGCAGCTTGCCGGGCTCTCCGAGAGGAGTGGAGGAATTGAACCCAGGTCGGCCGTGTGCAAGGCAAACGCCCTACCTGCTGTGCTGTCGCTCAAGCCCATCATGTCATATAAGATAAATATATATATATATATATATGCAAATAGTTTTTTCTATAATAATTAAAACTATTAGAAAAACTTTTCAAAGTTTACCATAGATTTCACTCTTACTTAAAAGTAAGATAATTAGGGCAAAAAATATAGCCCAGGGATTAAGGTGCTTGCCTTGCATGCAGTCAACTCTGTTTTTATCCACCCACGATCTCATAGACCCCAGAGCACTGCCAGGAATGATCCATTAGAGCAGAGACATGACAAATGTAGAAAGTGACAAAGACTCAAGAAATTTTGATTTTTGTCAGCATTTTTAGATGTTTAGTGAAAGAAAACACTCCTCTGGCATAAAAAAAATAGCATGTGTAATTTGAAATCAGAAATCTCAATTATGAGTTACTATAGGACTATAGGAGTCAGATTGTTTGCTTACAGGTGACATTTGCTTACAGTAGAAATCAACAATACTATGATACTTCATTTCAAATATTTATATGAATTTCTAAATACCATAGAAATATACACAGGGAAAGAACACAGGTATTGATAAAGAATTCATTAAATTTAAAGATGAAATATTTTTTAATAAAAGAGGCATTTAAAATATATCTGTTTTTATATATTCATATGTATTATTTAGATATAAATCTGAATAAGCATTTTTACGTTTATAGAACATTTATAGAAAATAAGATTATATTTGACTATATTCATTAACTTGAAAATAATTATTCTGTAGTAACTCTAGTGAAGAAAAATTTTTCTAAGGAAATATATATACAAAGATTTTTCAAAAATTATTGGAAAAGAAAACACTTCACAATGAAATGCCTAATTATCAAGTTTATAGCATGGGATATACTGATGTGGAAATATACAATATTAAAAAAGAAAAGTTAATTTCCTGGCTGAGATTTATGACAATAGACTCACTTTATAGGAAGTAAAAAGAATTCAAGTTCTGACTCTACTTAGATAAAGGGAACATTGTTGGGACATCTAATATTATTATCTGAATCCAAGCAGGCAATATTTCTCAGATTAGGGTAATAAATTATTTTGAGAAGTAGTCATGGAATAAGTAATATATTGGAATTCAAATTTATGCTTACAGAGAAAAATGTCTTGGTTGCATAAAATCAAGATTTGGGACAAAATTGTTCTTAAACAGTGTACCCTATTGTAGGTATTCACCTGGAAAAATACAAATATGTGTATCTGATGTATAAAATGTTTTTGTGCACATAATTAGTGTGTATCAAACGTGTGCGAGACAGTTTCTCCCATATAATTATGATCAATCAATATTATGGTTTAAAATAATCCTGGGGAGAGGCTGGTCTAAAATATTAAGGTTGAAACTATTGTCAAAATGCTGTAGCAATGATTGTTGGTCTTTTCAGCACCTAAGAGCCCATCACACAGAAATAATGTGTTGTGGTGAAGAAAGAAGCAAAACCAGCAGAGAACCGAGCTTGACAGCTGGATAATCAGATCTTCAAGGTTTATCACCAGACCAAATAAAATAATTTGCACTCAATAAATACATCAGTTTTGTTTTTGTCTTTGCTTTTTTTCAAACTTCACAATGGGGTGGATGATGTACAAAAAATTCTGTATTATGGATAAAGTGGGAAACTAAAAATATGATTCTATTATGCTATATTTTTGCAGAAGCTGCAAAAATGTTCTTAGTTACTTCAGTTTTTTTTTATTTTATTGCTTTAAGTTAACCATCTGAAGAATTACTTGATAATGAAACTCAAAAGGGAAGAGTACTCGGAATATTTGTGTAATAGTGGTGTTCATCTAAAAGAGTAGAAACATGGTCCTGTAGAGTTGAATTGGAGGTTAAGGGATATTAAGAATAGGTTATTCGTTAAATATATGTGATAGTAATCAAAAACATCATCAAGATTCTATGAATTAGACAATGGTTAATAGTTCAAATTCATGAAACATTAAATTGATTCACTGACCTATAAGTTATCTATGTAAAATGAAGATGAAGAAAAGCTCAAAGTTATGTATACAAACTTTAAAATTCTGTTGTCTTCAGTGCCTGATCTTAAAGCAATGGGACTGTGAACCAGCAGAGAAATTAGAATGAGTTTGTGAAGTAAGAAATGGATAAAAGAGAATTCTGTAAAACAGCAATATACAGATATTAGTGTGCTCCTAAAAATGGTTTGGAAATATCCATATAGATATAAACAACCAGTCAAAGGAAATTATTATAGATTCTGGAGCTTGCCAAACTCCCAATTAAGATTATAGTGATGCTATTGGTGTTGTAAATATCTCATTTCAAATTGAAAAAAATTGTATTAGGAATGTTTACAGTTTTTAATTTCTAAGGATAAAGCAATCATACATATTTGTATAAAATATGAAATAAAAACAATAAGAATGAGAAAACAGAAGAAAATGAAATTATGTTTCATAATATCAATTGAAGCAGTATTTATTAGATTTGGTAATTAATTACTCAATGGTGAACTCCATAACAATAACACTTTTAGCTGTTCGCTTGAGAACAGAAACCAGACTGCAGTGGGTTGAGTAGTGAATGGGAGGTTCATGACTGGTCAAAGAGAGTCAGTGTTATTCCTTTGAGAATTTTGGAGGAGAAATGGAAGACAGCAACTTTGAAGTAGCTGAAAGAAAGAAAGGTCTGTGCCAGCATATCAAAGTCATTTTTGTCTTCGCCTAAGGATTCCCCTTTAAAGTATATTTAATAGTCTAGATCTTGCTAGAAGTTAAAACATGGTGTTATTCTTTGTGTTTGAAAAGTCAAGTCTTTCATTAGGCTCTTTAAATCCTGTGGTTCTACTTATGATTATAAATTTAGTTATATGTATTCAATTGAGTGAATTATATAGCATTTTCAAAGATTTTTGGGTATATATGTAAAGAACATAATTTATAAAAATCAGCATAATTGTATTAATTATGTTAGTATCCAAAAATGATACTAACAATAGCTAACACTGGGAAATTATTGATAGCAAATAAATATGTACCAATTTGAGATATAGGGGAAGTAACCAATTCTGAGTTTACCTCCAAATCAACCATTTAGTTTACGTAATAGAGCATCAAATACACTGTTAAATACTTCATATATATTTTTTAGTAAAATAAATGAAATAAAATAAATAACTATCAATCACTATATATCAATGTCTAAAATTAAGCAATACTCCTTTATTATTGATTGTCTTCAAATTCATTGCCCAGGTATGTATTAACTAATTATAAGTTCTATAAAAATAAATGTACAACATTTCAGTGTGAAAAATAAATCAAACACACACACACAGACCTACCTACCAACCCTCCCCTCCCAAATCATTATGGCATTGGCCCATTTCAGGTATTCTGAAAATTAAGAGGGGGAGTGAAAAAAAATTCTTATTATCTGCATATTGTACCTGGTTAATATCAATAAATTTTGCTTTTAAACATTTGCATCCTTTACTCCACCTAAATGAACTCTTGTATTATAAAAATGATGGCTTTAATGCTGAAGAAGTTAATGTACTGCCAAAAGTCAAACAACCACAAAATGGTAAAATCAAGATAACTTCTCATATTCCTTAACAATTTAAATCAAAGTTTTGTTAATTACAAATCTTTTTCTAGTTGTCATCTTAATGTATAGGGAAAATATAATCTGAATACCATATAGAGTAAGATTAAATCCAACAAAATGAGTTTCTGTGCATTGGAGAATTCCACATGAATGCACTTGAGATCAGTGAGCACTTCGAATTGGTTTTGGAAACTAAGCTTTTGGGTGGGGAGGGACCAAAGCAAAAATGGTTTATCTTATCAGCCTTCTTTCTTAATTTATTGTTCAAAATATTTTCACAAGAACCCAGGTAGATAGTGCAGTGAGTAAGGCACTGCGTTGCAAGCAGCTGACGAGGGGTTGAGCTTGGCACCTGGTTATGCTCCCCTGCCAAAGCACTGTCAGGAGTATTCCCAGCCAGGAGTAAATCCTAAGTACACCCATGTGTGGCCCCCAAACAAAATAAAACATAAAACCCTTTCACAAGAATCAGAGATACAGTTCAGGGGTTCATGTACTTTTTTTTGCAGCAGACCTCAGGTCCCGTTTGGGTATCTCATGTAGATCCCTGACTTCTGCCAGAAGTGATGATCCCTGAGGACAGAGTCAAGACTAAGGTCTGAACTCAAATTATGTGAATTAAAAAACAAAAGAAGAAGATCCTTTCACAGCATCATACTGCCATTCTAGAGAAGAGAGTATTTTTTTTTCTATTTTGCTGTTTTCATTCTTTTTACTTTATTATTTTTTATTGAATCATTTTAGGATACAGTTACAAAGTTTTCAGGTTTAAGTTTCAGCCATACAATGATCAAACACCCATTCCTCTACCAATGCGCATTTTCCACCAACAATGTCCCCAGTATTCCCCTGCCCCCATCCCAACATTCCCTCTGCCTCTATGGCAGACAATTTCCCACTCTACTTTTGGGCATTATAGTTTGCAATACCGATACTGAGAGGTTATCTATCATGTTTGGTATCTACTTTCAGCACACATCTCCCAACTCGAACTATCCCTCCAACCATCATTGACTTAGTGATCCCTTCTCTATTTCAGCTCCCTTCTCACCCAGTTCATGAGGCAGGCTTCCAACCATGGAGCAATATTACTGACCAGACTCTCTACTCTGTCTCATATTATGTTATTTTATATTACACAAATGATTGCAGTCATTCTATGTCTGCCTAAGAAGATTTTTTCAATATATAGAATACACACACATATACATACATATATGAAAATTATGTACAAAACTGATGTCAAGAACAAATGCATTAAATCCCAAATGCATTAAATTTGTTATGAAATTTATTTTAAATATCAGTGCACTTTAAAAATGATGTTCTAAATTATATCCTAAAAGCAATAGTGCCTGTAGAAGTGTTTACAAAGCACACCATCAGATTACAGCATTTAAAATCAATTATTTCATTAACCGCATTGCATTTATATATAGGGTGAATTTTCTTTGGCAAGTGAATAGAGATGCAGATCAGTTTTGGTAATAATAGAGGCAGGGTGTGAATAAGAACTTTATGTATCAGTAGTTCTGAAAGTGTTAGCAAACTGAAAGGCAAATTGGAAACTGAAGGTGTCAGATTAGAGTGTGAATTAAAAAGAAAAATTTTAGAAGCCTTTATTATCACCAGATTACCTGTCAAGAATAAATGGGAAGCTCTCATTCATTTTATTTTTATATAAACTAAAATATTATGTTATATAATATTCTGACCTTTCCAGTTTTATTATACAGAGATTATAGAGTTTGATGGTAGGGTATGATTTACATAGGTGTGCCTATTTATATTTGACATTTATACACAAAATAACTTTAAGTGCACAGAGCACACAGAAAAAAATTCAAAAGCAATTTTCAAATAACTTTAAATGCTGTTTTTATTACAAAATACTTTTTCTTAATACTAATATCCTAAGAATTATTTTGCAATAAACTTTAATTTAGTGTTAGTATGTTAATGAACATAAGATTAATATGAACTGTTTTTGGATGAAATTGGGAGATATTTTAAAAATAAGTAAGTACATTTTCAAAGATTGAGAAATGGTCTTTATGTAACACTGTAGCGCTGTAGCACTGTACTCCCGTTGTTTATGGATTTGCTCGAGTGAGACCAGTAACATTCTCCATTGTGAGACATGTTACATTGTCTGACATATAGAATATGATTTCATCATGGGGAGCTTGCCAGGCTTTGCTGTAAGGGCGAAATATTCTCTAATCAAGTCTTACATACTAGGTTAAATGAATCAAAAGATAATCATTAAATATGACTATTTTTGTAAAGAACAAGAACTTAAAAACATGTTGGAAGTGGATTTTCTACTTTTAATGACACACTGTTTTTCCTCAAGTTCACAAAACTCAACTTATAAGAACCGAAGTCTGAGAACTTGTCTTCTCCTCTAGAATTTAGAATAAATATCTATAGGTGAATATTTTCATCTATCACATTTTGGACATAATAAAATATCACAATAAGGAAAAGAACAGTTGAACATCTTTAGTTAAAATTTAAAATTTTAAGTTTATTTTATCTATTAAATATGCATAGAGTTACATTAAAACGTGCACACGCTAACACACCATTCCACATGGAATACCGATTATACAGCCACACGCAGAAACATGAGTTGTATTATTGCAGGTGACATGATTATCTTAGTATGTTTCTGCATTATATAAAATTACAAAATAAAGTAATTGCTTGGAAAATGTTAAAACTTAATTAGGCAGAAAGGTTTTCATTTTGGATCTGGACAGAGATATCTGTGGTGGAATTAATTGGAAGTTCAACATCCATAGGTTGGAATCCCAACTCCTTCATTCTCCAGCTAAATAGCAAAGGTAAAAATTTAACAATATTTCTGCTGCTCAATGTTTTGGAATGGTAAAGTAATACTTGAAGAACTATCAAAGGATCATCGATAATGAATGCAAAATCCACAGAACAAAAGCATGGTAAGTCATATAGTTACTATATTAATATACTACTCTCTCAAAAGATCTCATTGGTTATTTTGATTTTTCTCTTACACAATTTTCTATAAACAGCTATTATGTCAAACTTCCAGTATTAAATATAGATGCTAAAAAACATTATCTTAATTTTTGTTCTTATATACATAGGAAGATAATTTTCTGATAATTTTGTGTATATATCATATATATCTTATATAATATATATCAATATATTTTAATATTATGGAACAATTTTCATTATTATCAAAAGGTCCCATGTGTTTTCCTTTATTTACCCACCTCATGAGCTTTTTGTTTAATGGAAAATTACAAACTAACCTAATTAAAATGTGGTCATAGACTTTTGACATGGGAATGCTCTGGAATCTTATTAGAGATACATATTATCAATCCTATTCCAAACTCAGTGAATAAGATAAAAGATTTTGATATCTGTAGAAAATTTACATAGGCATCTTGGGTCTACTTGTTCCAGGAAATACATTAGCAAGAAACAGGAAAAACATTCAATATTTTAATAATTTCTATCACAGGATTCATTTTACTATTCTTCCTGTCCTATGAGATACACATATCAAAGATATATCGAAAAAATATTGTAAAAATTTTAAAAGGAAATTTTCTACTTACGCTCATATGTATTATTCTAAAAAGTCTATTCATAAATCATGCATTTGCGTTTATATGTAGTTTGGCAACTCAGATCACATTTGGGCAAAAACATGTGATAGTTTTCCTCCAAGATAATTTTGTATTGGCTTAAAGACAAAAATAAGTCACTTCAAAAAAACTTAGTTTTCTGGATAATTCACAAGGAAGGGGAAAACAGAAAAATAGGCTCCCCAAGCATCCATTTTATGTTCTTGCAATTTACTTCTGGATGATTCCTCAACAGCCAGCTTTGTCAAAGGGAGATTTGCAAAGTAAACACATTGTGATTTCTTTTCTTTCATCTCTGTTCCTGTGCACCATGATTATTCCTACTAAATAATTTCTATTAATTTGCAAGAAAAAGGTTGCAATAACTCAAAAGTTGGAGATTCAGTTTCCTCATACATGAAATATATGAGTGGTGGTTGTGAGGTTTAAATGAGACAGTGCATGTGAAGTATATGAAATATTGTGGAATGTCAAAGGAGATATTCTTCTCTACTATCATTCATTAAAACACAGATGAATTCCAAGTGTAAAGTTCCCATTGACATCTGTCTCCAAAACTCTGAATCTATTTATACATTGTCTAAACAAAAGCCTTCACAGGGACAGCCTAAAGACATTTCAAATGAAATGAATTACAAAATAACTTTTTAGCCTGAAGTTTCTCAGTGCTTTGGTGGTGTTTTGGGTGGTTCCCAGCAGTTTTGGTGAATGGTGACTTTGAGTTACCTTTGGTTTTTCTTGCACTGCCTCCAACTCTCACTCATTCTCTTATCAAAAGTATTTACTTTTGAGAATGAATACTTTAAGAACGAAACATATAAGATCTGGAAAGATAATGAAACAATTAGGGTATATACCTTATTTTCAAGCAGTGCTCAGGAAGTCGCTGGAGCATGACTGGGTGAAGCCCTGGATCCTCCTAGCACCAGAAGGAGGCACTTACACCCAGCATTGTGGGGTCCAGGAGGTATCATATTCTTGACTCTTGCACTAAACCAATGTCTGGGTTGGTTAAGAATCACAGATGGGGCCCTCACTAGTGGAGACCCAAACTACACAACTATATAGTTTGCAATTTACAATATGAAATTTAACAAACATATTTTAGACTTGAGCTTAATATTATTGAGTTTGATACATACTCGTACATTCAAAATTTTCCCTAGAAAAAAAAATAACACCTCAGAGAAAAAATCAAAACAAGCCCTTCCTCACAAAATTTACCCTGTAATATTATAGCTAAAAGTATAACTGGGTAACAGTAAAACTGTGAAAATGACCTAATATGGATTGAAAATAAAAATAACAAAAAGTAACTATGCAATACTACAAATTAATTTCTTTAAGAAATGTTTTAGAAATTAAAATACTATGAACACAACAGTTTGTTAAAGAAAAACTGTATGAGCATTTCTACTATTTTTTTTACAAATATGTACATTTATATCAAGAGAAGACAATGATCACAATAACTCTCTGTTTTATATTTTTACTGAAATTACTTGTAATATATATTCTGAAAAATTATATTACCAACTACTCATGCAGACCCCAAATCCTCTGGCAAAAAGAATATATAGTACTAACCCCAGCATTAATTTTTAGACATCCTCAAGCTATTTCCTAAGATTAGCCAAAGAACCATTCTTAGATGACCCTTATGAACTAACAGATCATGACATTCAAAAACAGTGACAGATAGCCTGAAGGTTGCTGCTGCAATTTCCTTCACCCGGTTAATCTTAAAGTCATGAATTTTCCTCAAGGAAAGGGAAACATAATTTCCATTTCCCAAAATTACTATTTTGAAGAATAATTTGTATAGATCATTGGTATTCACAGTCTTCATTTATGAAGATCCCAACGACCTTTCCCCAGAATCAGGTAAAATGATTATTCTCAATATGTACAATAAATTTTCTCCCTTTGAAGCAATATTTTATTTATTTTTTATTGCATCACTGAAAGATAGAGTACTATAAAATTGTTCACAATTGCGTTTCAGGAATACAATGGTAAAACACCCATCCCTTCACCAGTGTAATTTTCCAACACCAGTATTCCCAGTTTCCCTCCCACCCTTCAAGCCACTCCCGACCCCAGCCTGCCTCTATGGCAGATACCTCTCCTCTCTCTCTCTCTCTCTCTCTCTCTCTCTCTCTCTCTCTCTCTCTCTGTCTCTCTCTCTCTTTCTGTGTCTCACTTTAAGCATTATGGTTTGTGATACAGATGCTGAAAGGTTATTATCTATGTCTCTTTACCTGCTTTCAACACTCAGTTCTTGTCCAGAGTGATAATTTCCAAGTGGTATTGTCAGAATGGAAGCTCCTCTTTCTTAACTATCCTCCTTCTCTCACACCATTGACCGACTTTTGACCAGACCTCCTGGCCCATTTTCCCTGACCTTGTATACTAGTTAGAAAAAAATTTTAAATATGAGGTACTAAATACAGAAACAGGAACAAAATACATTAGGGTTCAATAAAAAATCAAATGTATATATTGTGAAAATTTACCAGTATGTAAGAATCGTTTCACTTTATTATTTCACATGTGTTTCAACAAATGAATCTTTCCACCAATCTCCCCTAGTTACTCTGAACAAACATCCATTTTTGTTTGTTTTTTACCATGCCCTTGGATTCTGAGAAGTGATTCTTGAATCTGCAATCAGGAATTATGCCTGGCATTGATTGGGGTGCCATATGGGAATTTAGTAATCAAATGGCTCAACTTCAGACAAGGCAAGCACTCTAGATCCTGTACTATGGCTCTGGCCCCACCATTCATCTATTTTAGAATAAAAGTAAAACAGTGAAATGGATAGAGAGTTCCTATACTAATTTTATGGATAACATTAGTTAATAAATTAATTTCATTTGTATACAAGCATAACATCAAAAAGAGACAGTATGGTACTTGCTTTCCTGATAACACATATAAGCGTTGTGCAACGTATTTTTCTGTGAAAATTTAGAAGAAACTATTTTACACTTTCACAAGCATGTTATGTATTTATATTTATTTAGAACCACTTTAAAATTCATTATGGTAGTTTTGCACTGTGGAAAAGGTTGATAATATGGTAATGATTGGCACTTCATTCATATGTAGTAGATATATCACTGTCACTGTCCTCCCGTTGTTCATCGATTTGCTAGAGCGGGTCCAGTAAAGTCTACATTGTGAGACTTTGTTGTTACTGTGTTTGGCATATCGAATACGTCACGGGTAGCTTGCCAGGCTCTGCTGAGATACTCTCGGTAGCTTGCCGGGCTCTCCGAGAGGGGTGGAGGAATCAAACTCGGGTCAGCCATGTTGGCTGCGTGCAAGGCAAATGCCCTACTGCTATGCTATTGCTCCAGCCCAGTAGATATATATTTTGCAATATTTATATTTTAAGGAAACAGAATAAACAATATAATTAAGAATTTCTGATAGTCATATTAAGTATAGGGCTTAGATTCCTTATTTCTACTGATCATGAATCTATTGAAAATCTAGGTTCAGTTTTATGTACTAAAGGTATAAGTTTTAAAGAAGAGATTTTTGACTATATGAAATACACAAATGGGATGCCATACAAATATAAAGGTTAGTATAATAAGCTATGAATGCTACTATTTTTAATGCATTCAGGATAATGTCAAGAAAACAACAAGGTAGATACTATATCATGAATAATTTCCAGAGATGCTGCTAGCATTGTCTTTTTATATTATTTTAAAGAGACATACATAACATCATATCATCATACAAATGTGTTTGGGCTGGAGCGATAGTACAATGAGTAGGGCATTTGCCTTGCATGCGGCAAACCTGGATTCGATTCCTCGATTTCTCCACCCCTCTCAAAGAACCAGGCAAGCTACCAAGAGAATCTCGCCCGCAGGGAAAATCCTGGCAAGCTACCTGTGATGTATTCAATATTCCAAAAACAGTAACATCAAGTCTTACACTTTGTTGTGAGATGTTACTGGTGCCTGCTCGAGCAAAAATCGATGAATAATGGGAGGACAGTGCTACAAATATCCTTGAGTATTAAAATTGTATTAAAGCATGATATATAGTTGTTGGCACAAATCAAACTCACCTTGTCTTTAGTATTACCAGGTGATACATTTTTCCTGGATCCAGTTACAATATAGTAGTGTCATGCAGCTTTAATGTACCAAAAACCAATAATCACATAAAATGATGTCCAAATATTCATGACATCTATTCATTAAGCTCAATTTGTATGCTACTTCCCTGAGACAGTACCATATTCTACACATAAAGACCTTTGTCTCCAAAGACTAAGTCTTTTGTGCCAAACACTTGTTAAAAATTAGACTGATATTGGTGATTCCTATCAGTGGGTTTTGAAATCTCCACAATCCTCTGAATTTAAAATTCAAATACCCAATGCAAATTTGCTTCTTACCTGTGGTTCTAACCAACTGGTTATAAGACAGGCACTTCTATCCATGGTCTTCTCCTCAGTTCAATGGACTTGCAAGAGAGGATGACAGAACTCAGAAAAACCCATTTATGCATGAGATCACTACAAAAGTAGGCAACTTAGGGAAAAGTCAGGCATAAAGAGACTCACTTCTTAAGAACAAATCAGGCATGAATAAAAAGCATTTAATGCCTTCTCCAGACATATGTCATTGCCCCACATTTTTACATGTTCACTAGTCTCCATTAACTCTCTTTGGGTTTTTTAGGTGTGTTTAATTATATAGTCATATCTGATGAACTTTTCAAAATGTGTCTATTCTGAGCACTTGTCATCCATCACATTTCACTTAAAGAAGAACATTGCATATTTTTTTCAAATTCCTGAATTGCATGTATGAATCCAAACCTTCTTCTGCAGCAGAAACCATCTTAAATTTTTTACGTATCTTATTTTAGATTGTAATCTTCCTTCTATTAAGGCAATATTTAATTTGTGTTTTAAATATTATTACTAGTCCCATATATTTCCTTTTCAGTATTTCTGATTTATCTCTTGAATAACTCCTACATTTCCATGTAATAATCTCTCCTTTTAATTTTTATTGCTTTCTCTCTTTTATATATGATCTAGTATGATATTTCTTAAAATTTGGAATTCCACCTAGAATTAAGCTTCGATTCTCTAAAAACTCTTACGACTCTTTCCTATTTTTTTGCAGTCATCATGATATGTTCTGATTAGAATATACTTTTACAACTCCCTGTCTCTTATCCACTCACACAACATTTATCACAACTCTGCCAGCCAATGCCTCATCATTTAACCTCAGAGTCCAGCCAATGCAAACACTGTATTCCTTACATTATTCACTTTATCACATAGTATACAACACTGTTAAGAGCTTAGCGAAAATATTTGTTAGTCCCTTGTACTTCTAATAAAGCAAAAATTATAGTCCCATCACTAGACAGAGGAAAAACAAAGAACAGTCATAATCTTTTTTGTGTCTTTAACATAAATGTAGAATGATATGATTCTTTTCAACTATAATGACAGATAATTGATTTTAGAAGGAGATGAATAAATTCAGAGGATATAAAATGTTGTCTATGACTGATTCGTGTGAACTGATGGCTGGAGCGATAGCACAGCGGTAGGGCGTTTGCCTTGCACGCAGCCAACACAGCCGACCCGACTTCAATTCCTCCGCCCCTCTCGGAGAGCCCTGCAAGCTACCAAGAGTATCTTGACCGCATGGTAGAGCCTGGCAAGCTCCCCGTGACGTATTCGATATGCCAAACACAGTAACAATAAAGTCTCCAATGGAGATGTTACTGGGCCCGCTCGAGCAAATTGATGATCAACGGGAGGGCCTTATGACTGATATCACTAATAGAACACATTTGAAATTTGTTGAATGCAGATGAAATGTTCTCATCACCTTCCAAACTATCTTGATAGATAATTACATATTTAACCATCTACTAAGTTAAATATGGTAAATTAAAGATAATCATATCAATTCAATGAATAAACTCCTTTAGTAATGTAAACATGCCTCAAATAATCATGTGACATGTACTTTAAAAATTCAATTCTACTTATTAACTTTATCGAAATAAAGATGAAAGTTGGGCACCTGTTATTAGTTGAGGCACAAAGGAAAAATAAACAGGCTGTTTGTGTAGAACATAAATTTTCTCTAGAGTATTTGAAAGTTTGAGGGCTGTGGATATGCAGGAGGAAGTAGGGAGAGAAATATGCTCAATATTAAAGAATTTTAATTTTAAAAAAACAAAAGGACCTGGAGATCTCAGTCAGTGGACACTGAGTCTACATTGAGAATACAAGCAAAAAAAGAGAGTTTTGTCAGAATTTGCTTCCACATGCACTAGCATGTTTCTCTTATATAAAACTTAAATGTAAAGACAAAGGAATAGAAGGGATTTTGATTTGAGGAAGAATGTGAAGCTGTGGAAATGATGGATTAGAAGTCTACATGGATGGGGATATTGCGAGAAATATCAGTTACAATGTGGAGAGTTTTCCAGTCATTACTTACCATTATTTGTGAGGTTGGTTCTGGCACCATGTAAGCCAAGACAAAGTTTTGTAGAACTTTGATGTTAGTGCTTCCTTTATCTTCATTTTGAGTTTTCCTTGGGCCTGTCTAGAAGAACATTATAATCAAGAAACTGTTCCCATAAATACTATCTGAAACAGAATGACAACAGATTTCATCTGATATGGGCAAGTGTATTTCTTAACTCCTGTACTATCTCTCCAGCCTCAGGGTAAATATCAACTACTTGTGAATACAGAGTCTATTCCCACACATTCAATATGTATGCACAAGTGTGTGTATGTATTTGTATGTGTGTATATGTGTAAATGTATGTGTATGTATGTTCCCTGTGCCCTAATTTTTCATAGTCTTTAAAGTAATGTTCACTATTTTTATCATGTCTTACGATGATGAACTAAATATTATTCTGCAGAGGCACTTTCTTCCTCTTAATTTGATTTTGTATCTGTAAGAGTGTTATTGCAACATTCATTTTATTTTTCCTCCCCTGTTAATCCCACGCACACACACACGTTCTATTTTATTTAGATCTAAAGCTATGTTAGAAATGAGAAATCCTGTGGAAAATAAACTAGAGAATCTGGGAATAAGTCTACTCACAGGTTAGAAAAGAGTCAATTTGATGAGAAAGACAAAAAAATGACAAAAAAATGAAAGAATGTGAATAAACCAAGAGAAGCACAGGCATAAATTAGAGAGCTGGAAATACACCAATAATTCCTCCTAATTTCAAAATTTGAAGTATCCCACATAGGTTACAGCTTTCCTTTAATGTTCATTTATTGTGCAAGAGATCACTTTATCACTTGGCATCCCATTACTCATCGATTTGCTCAAGCGGGTGCCAGTAACAACTCCATTCATCCCTGTTGCGTGCTTGTGTAGCCCAATGGCATCTGCTCGCTCCAGGAACAAAAAGAGCCTCAAACGAATAATTCAGGGTCTTGATGAAGAAGTATGACCATCTCGTAGGTGGGTGGCCATGTGATCTTTTGATGTCTCGTGTAATCCAGTTGGTAATGGCTCTAGTCCATCAGTCGTCTCCAAATTGCATTATGTGTCCAGCCCATCTGGTTTTTGATGCCTTGGCAAACAAGACAGAGTCCCTGATTCCTGATTGTCAATGGAGGTCAGAACTCCGGATTTTTACTCTCACTTGAGTGAAGCGTGATACTCCAAGCATAGCTCTTTGGATTCATCCTTGGGAAACCCGGATAGTGTTCTCTTCCTGTTTTCGTAGGGTCCTGGTCTCTGAGGCGTATGTTAATGCAGGAAGAACAGTGGAATCGAAGAGATGTGCCCAGAACCAGAGGATCTTCGTCCTCTTACCAATTTCTTCAACACTCTGTTAAGAGCGAATGGAATGTCAGGAATGAGACCGTTTCTCATAAACATTGTCTTCATGAGATTCAGCTGTTGTCCGACCTTCCCACATTCATGTTTGAAGCTGGCCAGCATTTGTGCCACTTGGCTAATGTTTGGTGTTATTAGAACGATGTCATCAGCGAAGCGGAGGTGGTGTAGTTAGTTTCCAGTACCTCCACTACCCAGCCACTGCCACACTCTAGGTTGCTTTTTGGATGCTGAGGCTGAGACTCATGCACGAGTGAAGCCCCACAGAACCAGGTAAGCAGAACTCAGTGACCTTGGACTTCAGGTTCAATGGGACCCAGGAACAGAGATCCTCTGCCTGCTCTCACCAATCTCCAGTGACCCACATATTAAACTCAGGAGCCCCATCCTACCCTGCCCTCCCTGCTTCCACCAATCTCCGGCGACCCAGAAATTACACACAGAAGCCCCACTTTACTGGTACCAGATAAATACCTCATCAGCAGACCTACACTACCTCCACTACCCAGTCGCCGCCATGCTCCAGGCCGCTTTTCAGATGCTCGAGCCAAGATTCACGCATGAGGGAAGACCCACAGAACCAGGTAAGCGGAACTCTGTTACCTTGGACTCCAGGCTCAATGGGACCCGGGAACAGAGATCTTCTGCCTGGTCCCACCGATCTCCAGTGACCCAAGGATTAAACCAGATACGTACCAGATAAATACCTCATCGGCAGATCTCCACTACCTCCACTAACTCTACTACCCAGCCACTGCCACGCTCCAGACTGCTTTCCCAACCAAGTACGAAAGATCAAGTACGACATTATAAGACACTTAAAAACCATCTTTCAAGATTACCGTATCATATTTGATGGGGTTCAAATATGGTTTGAACCATGGGAACACCTGCAAGGGGTTATTAGAAGCCACCCTAAAAGCCTCTTTCTCTTTGGAGAGCCTGGCAAGCTACCAAGAGTATACCTACCACATGGCAGAGCCTGGCAAGTTATCCATGGCATATTCAATATGCCAAAACCAGTAAATTCAATGGGTCTCATTCCCCTGACCCTGAAAAAGCCACAATATGGCAGCATTAAGAAGGATGCGGAAGGAGAGGCTGATAAAATCTCAAGGCCGAACTAGGCTGCCAAAATGAAAAAGGACAAAAATGACTGTACTTTAAATGTATGTATGCCGGCATTAGATGCATCCATCAAGGACCTGATGGTGCAAGCTTGAAAGATCAAGTACGACATCATTGGTCTGACCGAGATGAGAAGGAATCAATCACATCACATCGTTTTCTATACTAGAGAAGAACTGTTCATCGAAACATGTGATAAAAGAGGTGTCATGATGTCAGTGTCCTTGTCAACATGAAATTTGCCATGAGCATTGATTCATTTCAATGTCTAAGAACCCAAATCGGATGATTAGACTTGAATAGATGTGACTCACTTGCCTCACTATTTGGCAGTTTCTATCTTCGTTGTCTAACCACCAACATTCAATTATGGTTAGAAGAAATTGAGAAGTTCTATATGAATCTGGAGAAGTTCTATAAAGAAGACCACACCTTCTACAAGATCATTGTCAGTGGTTTTAATGCCAAGATAGGACTGAGAAAATCAGTCGAAAAACTAAACATTGGGACCCAGGGCCTAGAATGGAAGGAAGAAGTTGAGAGATTATCTGAGTTCATCATGTAGACCAAAACCATCCATGGTAATTCACAGTTCCAGAAGGCCGAATCTAAACATTGGACATGGGAGTCTCCTGGTGGACGGTTCTACAGTGAAATTGACCACACCATATTCAATCAATGGTTTTGCCTGACTGATGCTGCTGTTGACCCAAAATTCCAACGGGATTGGATCACTGTCTCAGTGCAAAATTCTATTTCATGGAGCGGGGAGAAAGGGCTACAAAGTTTAAGAAGAGAACTCCCAGAATGACCACCACCTGGGAGCTCTTTAGCACGGCAACATGGGAAGATGCCATCATTGACAACATTGAAGAGGAATAAGATCGACTGGTTCAGCACCTCTATGATTGTGCGAGGAACACTGAGAGAGAGATAACCACAAAAAGACTCCTGTCTTCAAAAACTCTTGAGCGCATTTCCCAATGTGGATTTCCGCAAGCCTCAGGAAACCACAAGGGAAGGTCCAAGTTCACAAAGCACTGCAGAGAAACGATAAAGGAATACCTCAAAGAGAGAAGAGCAGCAGTGATGGCAGATGCGGCAGTAGCCAGGAAAAGCATTCACAATGGCCGCCTCTCCTTAGTCAACTACAAAACCAAGATGACTGCCTCCAATGCCCTGATGGATCTTTCACATCTTCCAGAAGGGCAATGGAGAAGTTTATCCATGACTTCTACTTGGATCTCTTTGATAGCCACGTCCACCTGCCCACATACCAAATTCCACAGGATGGATATGTCATTCCAACATTCTCCTTTCCAAAATCTGACACAACATTTCTTTGGTAAAGAAGCAAACAGCACCCGAACCCAGACAAGGTAAAACACAAAAGCCTGAAGAACCTGCTGTCAGTACTCATCAATACACTGGCTCAGCTCTTCACATACTACCTGTCCGAATGCAAGGTTCTGTCCCAGTGGAAAACCAGCAGGACCTTTCGACTGTACAAGAAGGAAGACATCCATGACATTGGCATCTATTGCCTGATTTGCCTATTGTCTGCCATCTACAAGCTTTTCACTGGAGTCATCCTGAATAGAATTGGCAGAACACTAGATGAATGACAACCATGTTAGCAAGCCGGGTTTTGAAAAGGATTCAGCATGATCAACAATATCCACATGGTAACCAAGCTCATTGTGTTTTATTCGGAGTTCAAGATGCTGCTTTATCTAACATTCATTGATTTAAAGAAGGCCTTTGATTCTGTTGAGACTGAAGGGGTCATTGAAGCCCTAGACAAACAGGGCATTCAAACTCAATACATCAGGACACTCCATGAGCTATATTACAAATTCATTACCAAGATCTCACCATTCTACAAGGAAGTGATCATCCATGTCAAGAGAGGAGTTAGGCAGGGTGATACCATTTCACAGAAACTCTTCAGTGCCATCCTCGAGAATGTCTTGCGATGACTGGAATGGGAAGGAATGGGAGTGAAGATAGACGTTCGGCAACTACAGTGCTAGAGATACATTTTGAAAATATTCAGTGTTCACATACTAAAGAGAATAGTTGCTTTAAGTTTCTCATGACCCTTCTATTGGTTCTCAGATGCAAGATCAGTTTCAATAATTGTAATTGAGAAAGAAGTTCATTTTGACTGATTTTTTCATTTACTATAATTTTTTTCCTACACAGTGTACCCAATTATAACCTAATTATGGGCAGTCAATTGCACTGATTTAATGTGCTACATTTATTCAAAATGCCTTCATTTCTCATCACTTTTGCCAAATATTTTCTTTTAAAAATAAGTCTAGAAAGGATGAAAAGGTAGTACAGAGTGGGAGGCATCTTGCAAATGACTCACCCTTGTTTGATCCTTAACATTGCTATGTCCCTCTGAGCACCTTGAGCATTGTTCCATAAGCACAAAAGAAAAGTAAGCCCTGAATAAAGATCTGTGTGGCCCTTCATTTTTAACATTATAAACAAGTCTAGAATAATCAGTGAGCATATTGTGTCAAGTCTTTGCTTGTATTTCGCTTCATCTTCTAAGAGAATCTGAAAGTAGAGCATTATTATGGATCTAAATATTTATGTCAACTTATTTTCATCAACCTTAAAAAAACTGTTGCCTAAATTAGAAATATGCATAAAGTGTAGTCAGCAAATCACTATATCAAAGCTTTTTAAAATTTCTGTGAAAGGAAGGATAAATCAAGATAAAAGATTGTACTTGACTGAAATCCCCTAGCTCAATATTTTCATTGATTCTTTACTTCATTTTACCCCTCTTTCTTACTATGTATCTCCATCTTGTTTTGTGGGCCAAAGCTGATGGTGCTCAGGACTTATTGCTGGCTATTTTCTCAGGATCACTACCACTGGGGTTCGAGAGACCATTTTCTATGTCTGGGGTTGAATTTAGGTCTGCTGCATGCAAGTATCTCTCTAGCTCATCTCTCTCTCTCTCTCTCTCTCTCTCTCTCTCTCTCTCTCTCACTGTCTCTATCTCTCTCTCTGAATTTTCTGTTATTCTTTCCATCGTTGTAGTTTACTGAAATCATTTTCCCAAAAGTCATAACATTTCTCTTTGAGAAGATAGCATTCAAAATGTGTCCTCAGACTATTGTGGGACAGACTGAATTATGCATTGAGTTGACATGTATTCATTATTACCACCTCAAGATTTTTTTCAGTATTTTTTATTAGAAGGAGTGAATTTTGGGGAATATTATAAGGTTACTTTTATTGATTATTTTGCTCTTTCCCTCCTCCTAACATCCTCTTCCCATTATCTCCTTTTCTCCAGTCATTTTCCTAAACAAGTAACATTCTACTTACCTAACCAAACATCTGTCCTGTCGTGTCCTCCCGTTTTTCATTGATTTGCTCCAGAGGGCCCAGTAAAGTCTCCATTTTGAGACTTGTTGTTACTGTGTTTGGCATATTAAATATGCCATGGGTAGCTCGCTAGGCTTTGCCATGTGGGCAAGATACTCTCAGTAGCTTGCCGGGCTCTCCAAGAGGGGTGGAGTAATCGAACCCGGCTCGGCAGGGCTGTCTATGCTCAAGGCAAATGCCCTACTGCTGTGATATCGCTCCAGTCCAACCAAAAATAATACATTATAATTGTTCCATTGATTTTAAATATAAGAAAGAATTTCATCAGACTTCTAACAAAGCCACTTTGTATTTCAAAGAAATATGCTAACTTTTAAGAGAAATATTCCTGCCAAAGAGCTTGTTTTGTTAGTACTTTAATTTTTGTTAGGTCTAATTTTCTTTCTCTGTAAGTTATGTAATGAAGCTTCTGAAAATACTGGCACTCTCTGCTCCAGTTGCCTTGAGCTAGCATGAGCTTTTTCTTTTCTCTTTTTTTTTTCCAAGGGAGTGCTATTTCTGAGAAAAGTTATTGGATAATTCAGCAGCAATTCACTCCAAAAAAGGTAGAAATGAAAACATGAAAAAAAAGCATATAAAATAACAAGGGAATGACTATAATGTACAATGGAGTACAGGATTAAAAAATAAAAAGATGCATATTTTTAAAATGTCATATATAAAATTGCTTGATATGTCTCTACAGAGGCTGCAATTATATTTTAACTGATCAACTGGAAAATGCAAAACTCTGAGAGTAGGGGAAAACAGATAAACCATAAACTGATTTAACATTGAACATTATCTGCATTCTGCTAAATTAAGCAATAATGTTGATAATCTAAGAATCTTTCAGGAAATGAAGAAATATGCAGTGGAAATACAATGAAAAGAACATGCCTCATATACAGATTTTAAGAAGTAAAATAAAATACATTTTCATGAATATTTTTGAGGGTCAGCACACAGAAGATAACAAAAATTTGTAGACTACAATAAATCAACAATTTAACAATCATCTATCTAGGAGATCTCAGAAACAAGTCCACTTGCAACTCATTCAACTACTCAAATTTCTTCCTGCTCCCATTGTAAAATGTTACTCTCCCTGTTTGGGATGTATAGCAGCACTATTGCACTGTTGCCCCATTGTTCATGGATTTGCTTGAGTGGGCAACAGTAACATCTCCACTGCGAGACATTGTTACTGTTTTTGGCCTATCAAATACACCATGGGGAACTTGATAGGCTCTGTAGCTTGCTGAAGTCTCCGAGAGGGATGGAGGAATTGAACCCAGGTCAGCTGCATGCAAGGCAAACGACCTACCCACTGTGCTGTCGCTCCAGCCCAGATGAACAGTACACTATGAAATACATCTCGAGATAGTTACTGTACATTATTTCTCTACATATTTGCTGGGACTAGAAAAGTCCCCAAAAGGGTTCGTCATGCAAAGGGTGAGTTGGAATACTCAGCTACAAGGCAAGGCTCCACAGGAAATTTCTTCTCCAAGAATACCTCAATTATACTCTGGAAAGCCACTTGATAGGCCAACCAGCTTCACTTATATTATTTAGTGTAATTTCACTTACTTAAAGATAACTGATAGTAAAATTTAGTCACATCAATGAAGTGACTTCATTATAGTACCTAAACTGTTTGATCTCATAACCAAGCCAATATCCTAGAGAATTTAAGACAGAAGTGACCACTACAGTCCACTTCTTATCAACTTATCATACCTATGTATCTTCTTGGTGTAAAACAAACAAAAATGTAAATAATCATGCTGCAAGTTTCATTCCTTTATGGTACATGGCATTTGCTATTTGCTGGTTCATTGGTATAGTTATCTAACATCTTATTGCTTAAATATCTAAGACATTAGTAGTTCCAACTATGATTATGTTGATAAGTTTCAACCAATTTACTTAATTAATTTACTGTGGGCCATATCCTGTGATGCCCAGAGTTTACTCCTCATCTGCGCTATGAGTGATTACTGGCACTGCTCTAGGACTACATGGGATGCTGGGGATCAAACTCTGGTTGGCCATGGGCAAGGCAAGTCCCTTACCTATTATCTCCAGTCCTTCAATTAATTTTTAATAAGAAGAAGTAATCTTAAGAAGATAAAACCTAGTGAACAATCTGTATACAAGAGATATGATTCACAAATGCCAGTGGGCAATAACAACCAAATTCTCCTTTGATTGTTAGGATCAATCAACTCAAACCTTCAGAACTTTATATAAAGTCACTTTAACCTCTCAGTTATTAGCTGTCAAGAAGAAATATAGCAACGTGTCAGTCTTAGCTTCCATTTCAGTTTAATTGTTGCATCCCTTTAGACACACCGTATTTGAAATTTAAGCTTTTATAGATAAGCAAAGCCAAATGTCATATGATGGGGAAAATTACAGAAATAAAGAAAAAAGATTATATTATGAATGTGATGAAGCCAATATCCTATTCTTGATTTCTGTTTTAATGGATTTTAGCGATGTAAGAAAATTTTATCATGAAATAGATGTTAATTTAGGGATACGAGGTAATAATACAATGGGAAGGGTGCTGCTTACTTGGCAGACCTGAGTTCAATCCCAAGCACCCCATATGGTCCTCAGAGCTCTGTCAGAAATAATCCTAAGTGTAGATCTACAAGTAACCCCTGAGCATCACAGGGTGTGGCCCAAACATCCTCCTCCAAATACTAATTTAAATCATTTAGAATCTTCAGGCAGACATTGCCTCATTCTTGCAAAGTATATCCATTTATCTGGCATTATAGGGGACTCCTAACGGAGACTTCACTGTTTATTTTAGAATGATGCAAACACAATGATAACAGTGGATTTCATAAACTTGAATAAATTGCTATGATTCATTTGCCAGAAATCAATTCCTGATCAGAATTAGTATAGTATAGAATAACATGATGGTAGATGAAGCATTTTGTAGGTTAATGAGTCATAATTTTGGCATGAAATACTAAGCACAATGTGGCAAATCCATATGCTAAATAACTGTCTGTTGTAAGGAGAATATTATACTTACTCTTCCAGGATGGAAACTGCCGATGTAAGAAATCTATTCAGATAGCTGGCTGACCAACATAGGAATCCAGCTTTATTCTATGAATCTGAAAGAGAGGATAATCTGCAATAGCTTAGTCACACTGGCATTGATGAGTAAATCTATAATGCTTAACCTAAATAAAATACCTGTTTCTGCCATCATTTTCAATTTTATTCAGAAGCCTGTTTAACATTGATAAAAGTGGCTATGGTAGGAGAATTCTGATATTCATAATAACTTGATTTTTATAAATATTACTCTGAAGATATAGTGTTTAATACACATCTTTACTCCGCAAATTTTGTTCTCAGAGGTTTATATATATTGTTATACCATGCCTCTACTTGTTTGCCAATATTTTTATTTCAAATTTACTAGCAATTCTTGACCAACCAGCTGAATAATTAATCACAGTCAATCAATTTCTATAGGCTTGTTCCTCTGGACATACATTTTTTTTAGATAAAATGAAATAGGTTGAGAAACCAAGCTCTATGAGTAGGAAGGAGTCATCTTTATTGTCACTGCTTATGACAACAGTGCAGTTGCTGTCTACTTTAAGATGGTATCAGAATATTAGATAGTATCATGCATAAAATGCACTTAGTTTTTCTCCCTCTCAATCAATAGAGAACTCCCTCAGAGTAAAGGACCATAAATAGGGACCATGGATTATTGAGCTACTTCTTCACATTTGTGCATTTGTGGCTTGCTCAAGCCCGATATTGGTTATGATCCATGTGCATACTCATTGAATGATAGAGTAATGCCTAACATGCTTACATTTATGGTTTTCAGGATCAGAAAACACCTCTTCATTGATACATTCATAAAAAATAATTCTATATCTTCCACCCATCTCTTGAATCATTAGCTCATCAGGCATTGATACAAGTTGTCATGAGAAAGAGGCTGACTGCACAGAAGCAGCAATCATGTACATACAATTAATAAAATATTGTGATTGACATATTTTAATCAAGAAAATAATAATGTATTGTCCTTGGGACAGGCAAGCCGTTTGGAGTAAATCTTGATTCAGGGTTGGAGAATTAACATACCTCTAAGAGAGAAGACTAAAGGATATTACTGAAGTTGCTATCCTTGCTACATCTCTAGCTGCTTAGTAGTTTTTAAGGATATGCTGAATGCTCAAGTGGGATAATAATTGCATATGAAACAGCAGCTGCAACTGGAGTCATCACCTAGTTAAACTTGAGTATGGAAATCCTTCTGGAAATGCAGTACTGATTTCAGTTATTATTCCAAGTAACTTAATCTTAGGGCTTCCTCATGGTAAGTCTCATATAGTAGTGCTCACTTTACAATTTTAAGAACCTATATGGAAATTCTGTTCATTGCAGAACTTGAACATTGCCAGAAAGTATTCCTGCAGTTGGAAAATAGCCACAGAACATATTTCTTAACCATCTGATCTATGATATCTATCTGAGTTCAAACGTCATTGATCATTCAGGCTCCTTAAATACTTAGCCTGGTGTAACACAGTGTCTGGAGGAATTAATTTCAGTTCAGTAATCTCACCAAAGTATTAATTTCCCTTTCCCTAGGGCTCTTACCATGGTAAATGGTTGTAAATCCTTTGAGGAAGGCTGGTAGAAAGATTAATACTAAACATTATTGGCAGTCTAGCAGTATCTGTCCTAAAGAGGAGTTACAGGTCTGTAAAATGACTCAAGTTTAAGAATTAATTGCAAGGTCACGATTCAGTGACTTAGTAATTTAAATTAGACATAAATTTTTGCTTATATAGATCAACGGATAATTTAGAAGCTTTCTTTTCTATTACTTCTTTTTGAAGTTCACTATATTCAACCATCAGTATGCCTCTCTGTAAATCAGATTATTCTGTTTATTAAGTTAACCATATCTTTCGTCTTTCTGACTATATACCATTATTTGGTCTTGCTATTCTGAGATCTCATTATTTCCACTACATTTAAGAAAGCCAGTCAGAAGGTGGAAGTTGTCTTTGGAATTTATAATTAATAGAGAAGCACCACCACAAGATTTTTCAAGGACTTTGAGGTTTCCCCAAAAGATTCATTCCAGTCATTGTTTTGGAGGGGAGGTATGTCCACTGGATTACTGGGGTATATGAGCAATTCTATGACAAATTTTCTTTAACATTCGAATGTCCTTAAGTGTTAGAATAATTTCCTAGATGGGTTTCTAAGTTCTAGTGTAGAATGATTTAGTCTCAGTCCTAAAACAAGCAACCTTTAGAGTATTATATAAGTTTTCAAACAAACAAACCAAAAAATAAACTTAATTCTAAAGCTCTGCCTATCAAACTATTTGATGTAATCCAAACTTATGTTCCTTCCACCATGAAGAAAGTCAACTCTTTGGGCCCATTCTCATATGTTATTCCAGACTTCTGTCAATATTAGTTAGAAAAGGTAAATAATTGTCTCGAATTTTAAGTACATAACCTTACAGGGTGGAGTTTATACCTGACTGGAGCCTGCTGAGACTCAAATGTAGTTCAGAAGTAAATAGGAATCGTGAGGACAGGTCTTGAAAAGCGTCATCACTAATCTTGCAGGTTTAACACCTGAGATCCATGGAAATTTTCTAGTCTAATATTTCTCCTTTAAAATCAACCACTTAGAGTTACATTCTCAAGTCTATTCTCCCCCTTGAATATATCTCTCTCTATGTCTCTTTTCTTCTTTGCAGGCTTGACCTTTCATGAAAGTCCATGCTCTTCCTGGAACATGCATCACTCACTTTCTTTTCTGCAGACACACATGTTCCCTTTTGAATAAATATTTCTCTTTTCCTCTCTCCTCAGGTCTTGTCTTTCTAAGTAAATTTTGTTCAATAGAAATTATTTTGTTTCACAAAAAAATTAAATAAAAATCCAGCTATTTAACATCTTAAATAACAAGTACACAATGCTTCACAGCAGCGCATGAATTTGTGCCTCATTAAAGACTGGAAATTCTGGTCTAGCAGGTTGATGTGCAAGAAGATGCACTTCTACAATCCTTTCTTCCCTATGTACTTATCAGAGGCAGGGTCTCCCCAGCCCCCAATTTCAGCCACTCAATTTTCCCTGAGAAACTTTGAAACATAATTAGGGAATAGCTTCCTAGCGCCTGAAAACACAATATACAGAGCTTGGATACTTAAAATTATATTCCGTACGCTGGGGAATAGCAAAACACAAAATAGCAAAAGACAGAATTAATAAATAGATGTATTACAGATCAGAAAGTGCTGACTGGGCTGGAGCAGTCTCTAACAGTTCCTGAGGGTCAAGCATATTCAGATCCTGGAATTACTCCACAAGCACCAGCCCTGCATTACGTATCTCTTTACTTTGAGTATTTGAATTGGATTTCTGTCAGTTGCAATAAAAATATCCTAATTTCATGAGGGTTTCAAATAGTCATTTTGAAGGAGAATACTACAGAAGTATTTAAACAAGTGTTTATTTTTTTAAAGCGAGGCAATTTGAAAAAATAAATTAGTGAAGTTTGATTCAAATCCAAATCAAAATCATAATGAATAGATAGCTATGGCATCTTTGTAGATATCGTAAATATATGAAATGAGATGCTGCAAATATGTTTCTTAGCTTATTGCTCACTAGTTCACATACTAGCACTTTTTAAAATGTTATATGGGAATGGTTTCATTTGTGATTTTATGGAATTAGTGAAAGTTGTTTCTAAAGTCACTTTCAGTTTATACAATTACAATGCAAGGTCAAGGGTAAATATTATATTTTAAAGATTATCAACTGCGTACACTATTTTAAGTTTTTTCCCTACTAAGTCAAAGAACCCTGTTTTTTAAACTTTTTTATTAGTGAATCACCATGAGGTACAGTTACAGACTTACAAACTTTCATGCTTGTGTTTCAGTCATACAATGGTTGAGTACCCATCCCTCCACTAATGCCCATTTTCAACCACCAATGGACCCAGTATCACTCCCACCACCCCCTCCCCGTCCCCTCCACCCACCTTGCCTCTGTGACAGGGCATTCCCCTTTGTTCTCTCCTTTTGGGTGCTGTGGTTTGCAGTAGAGGTATTAAGTAGCCATTATGTTCAGTGTATAGTCTACTTTCAGCCCACATCTCCCATCCCGAGTGGACCCTCATAGCAGCCTTTACTCGGTGGTCCCTTCTCTATCTGAGCTGTCTTTTCCCCCAGCAGATGAGGCAGGCTTCTAAGCTGTGGAGTAATCTTCATGATACTTATCTCTACTATTCATGGGTGTTAGTCTCCCATTCTGTTACTTTTTATTCCACAAATGAGTGCAATCTAAGATAGAATGGACATGCGGCACTTAAAAGATTACATTGTTTTTTCAATTTTTTTCTTGTAAATAGGTACTCCTATATTTTAAATCTGCCAATGAAGTGCATACAAAAGTGTGGGGAAAAATTCTCAATAAAATGTGGTATGACACTTATGTTTTGTGATATTCTTATTTCTCCCTGTTCCCTCTCATTTACTTCCTGGAGAGTATAATACAAATAGAATTGTAGGAATAACTAATCTTCTAAGTGAACAAGTAAAAATGTTGGATGTAAGAAAATTCTATAAAGAATTTTTTATGCTGAAAATATTCATGATAAAAATTATGGATGAAAGATCAGGAAAACAGAAGTCTTGGTCTTAGTTAATCACGACCATCAGTAGCTTTCATCTGATATTTCTTCTTCTTTTATTTTTATTTGTTTACTCATTTTGTTTAAAGTATAAACCATGATATCTCAAATCTATTTTGTTTAGTTTCTAAAATTAACTGCAAAAAAGGAATTTGTATCAGATACTGTAAATTTTAGACCATAAGTTAACATTTATTCATTTTTTTTCATTTCATCATCCTGGTAATCGTTGATTGCCTCGAGCAGGCCCCAGTAACGTCTCTTTCATCCTAGCCCTGAGATTATATTCACGGCTCTTTAGGAGAATGAGACCCATCATTGTTACTGGTATTTGGCATATTTGGTACGCCACGGGGAGTTTGACAGACTCTGCCCTGTGGGCAGGCTACATTCGATAGCCTGCAAGTTTGTCCAAAGTAGGAATGAGATAATAAGATGTCATAAAAAAAAGTTCTGATAAGATGTCGCGCGGCCGCGAATGCCAGTACCCCTCTGCCAGTACCTTCATGTGTGCGGAGAGTGGTCGCAGCATGGTGGTGGCTGGTCCTGGAGGTCTTCAGCTGCCGGAGCCCCGGTTGGGGCGGGGAGGAAAGCTCAACCCGCTCCCCTCCAAGGGGTCCCGGCGAGGGACACCCAGGCGCGGGGGCAAAAGACTGCACTGTTCTCGTCCGGGATCTGGATTTTATAGTCTCTGAGTCTTGGCCACTGATGGGATTACACGGCGCCAGGGGGCCAGGTGGTGGGTGTTAACATTTATGTAAAGTTAACATTTATGTAAATAGAAAAGATTACCAAAGCCAGAAATAAGGACAGATTTCCATTATGAAAAGCTATTGATATATATTTTTTCTTCCCAATGATTTTTTCCAAGTCTAATTCAAAATTGAAAAAGTAACTTTGCTTTAAATAAGGATATATATCAGATAGATAGATAGATAGATAGATAGATAGATAGAAAGATAGATATAGATGCACACACGCACACACATGCGCACACACGTGGATATACCTAGGGATAAAAATATAGTGGCACTGAATATTTGCTAGAAGTCAACAAGACTAAATAACATATGTCAATCAGAGATAAGTAGCTACATGTATCTAAAGGTTAAAGCATTTAGACTCTAAGGTCTAGAAATACCCTGTCAGTACTGGTATACTTTCATGGCATTTATCTTGTCATTTAAGATCTTAACAGCGTGGAATATATTGTTTTTTTTCTTGCTCTATAGAATATTCAAAAGCAGTGAAAAGACTTAGAAGAGGAGGAAAGAGTCATAGGACTTATCTTGCTAATAGTGCATTATACTGCCTTGTATTCCATGTGGTACAAAATACCAATCTTGGAATATGTGTGTAGAAATAGTATATGTAACACATAACATATATAATTATTTTATATGTAATATATAACATGTTTCCTTGTTTCAATATACTATGCTTTAAGTAGATTGCGGTATCGGCACTTATATCACTTTGAATCAACAATATAAATTCAAGCAACAAGCTCTAATGTATATATACTCTCCTATTTTCTGTCACCAAATTGTGAGAATTTACTCATCCTAATATCACTTCTTCTAACTTTTTGTTTCAGTTTTCTCTCCTCCTCATCTTTTCTCTCCTTATCTTTTCTTCTCCTTTTCTTCCCTGTTTCATTATGCCTCACAGTGTAAACATACATCCTGATAGATTTCCTTAAATTCAAGAATTCTACAATATTCTTTTGTTCAGTTCTGGAAGAGAACGAAAAGGGATAGGGGTGCTAGAAAGTATTGTTTATTAAATATCCTGTGTAGATAAATTTTAGAGATCAAGTAACTTGCTTTTTGGCATTTAGAACAAAAATATTGCATATAGCATGGTATATAGCAGGTCGGGAACTTACCTTTCACATAGCTGACCTGGTTCAATCCCCAGTATGACATATGGTTTGTTGAGTCCTGACAGGAGTGATCTCTGATTACAGAGTCAAAGTTAGCTCTGAGTAAAGCCTAGTGTAGCCTAGAAAATAATAAAAACATCAATAAATGAAAATGAATGAATAAGAATATACATGAAAGGATATGCACAATTATACTAAAAATTTCGTTAAGAGTTTAATATTATAATTTCCCTTTTCTATTCTGTGATTCACACTTTGCTTTTGTTTTTCTCCATTGCATCTGTTAGTGTGTCTCTGAGATGACTCTGTTCTCTTTTATATATTGTTTCCGTGGTCCCCCTGTTCCATGAACTTTCCCCTGAGGACCGAAAGATAAAATATCTTTCTCTTTTCTAGAGGCTAACCACATTCAGAACCTGATATCATTCAAATCTTAGAGACAATTATTACCTAATGGTTAAGAAGGTATTTATCTGGGTAGGGTGGGTCTCCTGTGCACAATTCGATCCCTGGGTGGTTGATGGAAGCAGACAGGGCAGGGTAGGGTGGGGCTCCTGATTAGAATCCCTTTGTCACCTGTGGTGGTGGGAGCAAGCAGAGAAGCTCTGTCCCTGGGTCCGCCGAGCCTGGAGTCCAAGGTCTCAGAGAGTTTCGCTTACCTTGTTCTGTGGGTCTTCAGTTGTGCGTGGGTCTCGACGGTTTTGCCTGACTGATGTCGCTGTTGTCCCAAAATTTCGAACGGGATCGGACCACCGTCTCCTTCGTGCAAAATTCTACTTCACAGAGCGGGGAGAAAGGGCTGCAAAGTTCAAAAAGAGAACTCCCAGAACGACCACCAACTGGGAACTCTTTGGTACTATTGCGGCAACATGGAAAGATGCCATTGTTGACAACATTGACGAGGAATACGATCGACTAGTTCAGCACCTCCATGAATGTGCGAGGAACGCCAAGAGAGAGATAGCCACAAAAAGTCGCCTATCTTCGAAAACTCTTGAGCTAATTCGCCAGCGTGGTTTGGCGCATGCCTCAGGGAACCGCAAGCTAACGTCCGAGCTTGCAAAGCAGTGCAGAGATGCGATCAAGGAAGACCTCAAAGAGAGAAGAGCAGAAGTACTGGTAGATGCGGCAGAAGCCGGGAAAAGTATTCGTAACGCCCGCCTGTCCTTCGCCAACTATAAGACCAAGATGACTGCCCTCCGACGTCCTGATGGATCCATCACATCCTCCAGAACGGCAATGGAGAAGATTATCCATGACTTCTACTCAAATCTCTTCGATAGCCATGTCCACTTGCCAACATACCAAATTCCACAGGATGGGTATGTCGTTCCCAACGTTCTCCCTTCCGAAATCCGACACGCCATTTCGTCAGTAAAGAAGCAAACAGCACCCGGCCCAGACAAGGTCAGACCTGAACACCTGAAGAACCTGCCGTCAGTACTCATCAATACACTGGCTCGGCTCTTCACTCGCTACCTGTCTGAATGCAAGGTTCCATCTCAATGGAAAACCAGCAGGACTGTACTACTGTTCAAGAAGGGAGACATCCATGACATTGGCAACTATCGCCCGATCTGCCTATTGTCTGTCATCTACAAGTTGTTCACTCGAGTCATCCTGAATAGGATTGGCAGAACACTAGATGAAGGACAACCATGTGAGCAAGCAGGGTTCCGCAAAGGATTCAGCACCATCGACCATATACACACGATAACCAAACTCATTGAGGTTTCTCGGGAGTTCAAGATGCCGCTCTGCTTAACGTTCATTGATTTAAAGAAGGCCTTTGATTCTGTTGAGACGGAAGCGGTCATTGAAGCCCTAGCCAATCAGGGCATTCAAGCCCAATACATCAGGATCCTCCGTGAGCTGTATTGCGGATTCACTACCAGGATCTCACCATTCTACAAAGAAGTGATCGTTGATGTCAAGAGAGGGGTGCGGCAGGGTGATACCATTTCACCAAAACTCTTCAGTGCCACCCTCGAGAACATCATGCGACGACTGGAATGGGAAGGAATGGGAGTGAAGATAGATGGTCGGCAACTACACCACCTCCGCTTTGCTGATGACATTGTTTTAATAACACCAAACATCAGCCAAGTGGCACAAATGCTGGCCGACTTTGACCGTGAGTGTGGAAAGGTAGGACTACAGCTGAGTCTTACGAAGACAATGTTTATGAGAAACAGCCTTGTTCCTGACGCCCCATTCGCTCTCAATGGAACGACCATCTCCGAATGCAACAGCTATGTGTACCTAGGTCGAGAGTTCAACATGACAAATGACCTGGCACCCGAGCTGCGCAGGAGGAAGAGAGCGGCTTGGAACGCCTTCAAGAACGTCGAAGAAATAGCTAAGAGGACGAAAAACCTCCGGCTCCGGGCACATCTCTTTGATTCCACTGTTCTTCCTGCATTAACATATGCCTCAGAGACCTGGGCCCTATGCAAACAAGATGAGAACGCCATTCAGGTCTCCCAAAGAAGAATAGAAAGAGCTCTGCTTGGAATATCACGTTTCACTCAAATGAGAGAACGAATCCGGAGTTCTGACATCCGTCAACAATCAAGGATCAGGGACGCTGTCTCATTTGCCAAGGTGTCGAAAATCAGATGGGCTGGTCACGTAATGAGATTTAAAGACGACCGTTGGACTAGAGCTGTTACTGATTGGATTCCACGGGATGTCAAGAGACCGCGTGGCCGCCCACCTACCAGATGGTCAGACTTCTTTGTCAAGGTCATGAACGATCGGTTTGAGGCCCTCCATGTTCCTGGAGCGAAGAGATGCCATTGGGCTACACTAGCACGCGACAGGGACAAATGGAGACGTTACTGGCGCCCGCTCGAGCAAATCGACGACTAACGGGAAGTTAAGTGATTAAGTGATTAAGTGGTTAAGAAGGTAGGTCAGACAGTCTGGGTTACATTTTATATTTCTCCATCTTGGGATCTCAGTCAAATTATATAAGCTCTAAAATGGTTTTATTCTTTTTTTAAACTATAGAAATAGCAACAACCTCTTAGATTTGGTATAAGGATTAAAAGAAAAAAATTAAATGAGCATCACACACCACAGTACCTGACATGGAGCAAATATTCAGTCATACCCAATACTTCATTCATGTTAATTGTTATGTGCTTAATTTCTTAAAGAATTGCAAACTCCTTAAAAAAGGAAACACTTGGTTTTATGACACTTCATCTTGAAGACAAACTACTTTGATGATACACAGAGAGCATCATGCATGTAACTGTGGAATAGTCAGCAATTAAAATATTTTAAAATTAACTTGAACATCTACAATGTATCATTTCCTAGTAACAGAAAATAAGATGGCAGACATTTTGGAAGTGGAAAAAATGTTGGATTATGCAAATCCTCAAAAAACAAGTATCCCTATCTTTAGATACACATTTATCTTGTGCACTTTAATAACATTTATCTCAAAAATTACTGTTTGGCATTATCTGCGGTATCACAAAATAGATGACCTATCTAATTAGAATTGCAGATAGGATCTGGACTTAATTAGAACTGAGTTTATGAACAGCAATCACAAATAACAGAGTCTTCTTAATACCACTGTATATCAGTGATATTGGGTACCAAAATATGAGGATTATAATCTTAAAGATTTTTTTGCATTGTATTCAATAACTGATCTTTGTTTTTGTGTTTTGGTCACACCCAATGGTGCTCAATAGTTGCTGCTTTCTCTGTTCTCAGGAATCGCCCTAGTTTGTCTCAACTGAATATTTGGGATACTAGGAATTGGATCTGCTTCGGACACATATAAGGAAAGTGCCTAACTAGCTGTACTTTCTCTCTGGTGCCAACATTAAAAAAATTAATGGTACAATACATAGTATTCTTGGGAGAAATCAATGGACTATTTTCTCATAAAACAAAAACAAAATCCCTGATGTAGCCACAAGAACAAGAACATGCAACTACTTGACACACAGCTGTCAGAATGATCCCTTTAGATGTGTGCCTGCTCAAAAAATTTCCCTTTTCTAAAAAGTTTCCAGTGACGTTACATCACAGCTAAAATAAAATCCATAACTTCACATTATGGCCCTTTCTGATATGTAAATGAAAAAGAAGGAAATGGAAGGGAGGGGAAGGACATGGGAGGGAGGGGAAAGGAGGAAGAAGGAAGAGAGGGGAGGGGAGGGTGAGGAGGGGGGAGGGGAAGTGAGGGGAAAGAAAGGGAAGGAAGAGGAAGGGAGGGAAGGGGCAAGGACATGGACACGCCTATGCAAGCACCATCTTTCATTTATGCCTAACTCTAAAAGACACAAAGATCTGTGAGACTCGGATGCTTTTACTGAAGTTTCAGGAAGAGTTTTTTGCATAATTTCATAGACAACCTCTTAGAGTGGATTTTTCTTCTGCCAGTCCCCATAATCTAATTGCAGTACTGACAAAGCCAGCAGACTGCTGAATTAGGATTTTCTTCCACCACTGAGGGATAGATTCAACTCATTACTATGAAAGTACAAATCATACAAGGATCTGTGACTTCATCCTCTTTACAGTGACATGACAAACACACTAATTTACTCTACTTGTTCAGGGTTAGAAACACCTGGGTTTAAATAAGAGGTGTCATTGAACAGCTACGTGATCACGGAGGGCTAGTGATTTAGTGCAATGTTTTGGTTCCCAGGGCCACACTCAGTTGTGTTCCTGTTTGTATGCTTGTGTGGTAGGGGGGAGAGGTGACGTAGTACCAGAAATGAAATGACGATCTTAGCATCCTAGATCTGAGATCTACTGCTTGAACTCTCCAGCCCCATTAATTAATTTTGCTCTTTGGGGCCACACCCAGTGGTGCTTAGGGGTTACCTCTGATCCTGTATTCAGGTATCACTCCTGGCAGTGCTGGGATCATATAGGATGCCAGGGATCAAAACTTGTATTGGCTGTATACAAGGCAAATATCCATCTGCTGTATTATCTCTCTGCCATCATTTTTTTCCCTTTATTGTATTTTATTTTTTTTAAAGTTGTAGCTTTACAATTTTTTGTGCTTTGGTTTCAATTATACAATGATCAGATACCCATCCCTCCACCAGTGCCCATTTTCCACCACCATGGATAATATCCCTCCCACCCCCATCCCCCCATCCCCCCTGTCTCTGTGGCAGGGCAATCCCCTGTGTTCTCTCTCTCCTTTTGGGTGTTGTGGTCTGCAAAAGAGGCATTGAGTGGCAAACATGTTCAGTCCATAGTCTACTTTCGACATGCATCTCCCCTCCTGGGAGGATCCTCCAAACATCCTTTATTTGGTGCTCCCTTCTCTATCTGAACTGCCCTTTCCTCTAGGATACACGGCTGGCCTCTAAATTATGGAGTAATCCTCCTGGTGCTGATCTCAGCTATTCTTGGGTATTAATCTCTTACTTTGTTACTTTATATCCCCCAGATGAATGCAATCTTTCTATGTCTATCCCTCTCTTTCTGACTCATTTCGCTTAGCATGATACTTTCCATATTGTACCACTTGTATGTAAATTTCATGACTTCATCTTTTCTAAGAGCTACATAGTACTCCATTGTGTAGATGTACCAAAGTTTCTTTAACCAGTCATCTGTTCTTGGGCACTCAGGTCTCTTCCAGTTTCTGGCTATTGTAAAGAGTGCTGCAATGAACAAACAAGTGCAGATGTCACTTCGACTACACATTTTTGCCTCTCTGGGATATATTCCCAGGAGTGGTATTGCTGGGTCAAATGGGAGCTCAATTTCTAATTTTTTGAGAATCGTCCATACTGTTTTCCAGAAGGGCTGAACCAGTGGACATTCCCACCAACAGTGAAGGAGTGTCCCTTTCTTGCCACATGCACGCCAGCATCGGTTGCTTTTGTTCTTTTGAATGTGGGCTAGTCTCTGAGGTGTGAGATGGTATCTCATTGTGGTTTTGATCTGCATCTCCCTGATGATTAATGATGTAGAGCATTTTCTCATGTGCTTTTTTGCCATTCGGATTTCTTCTTTGAGAAAGTTTCTGTTCATTTCATTGCCCCATTTTTGGATGGGGTTGGATGTTTTCTTCTTGTGGAGTTTAACCAGTATTTTGTATATCCTGGATATCAACCCCTTGTCAGATGTGTATTCGTCTGCCATCATTTTTTAAGAGACTAAAATTGACATAGTTGTTGTATTTGGCCATGGATCTGGGATTTGAAGAAATAATAACAGACATAACTAGTTATATGAATTTTCTGAAATCCTCTTTCACATTATAATGTTTACTAATCTATACTACTTTATATTTTAGCATTTTCCCCTGTTGCCTATTTTGTTTTTTCATATAGCAATTACCCTTTTTAGAAAGATATGTTAATTGTTTTATCTTGTATAATCTGCTAAAAATATAAGAATGGATAAATTTTCAAATTTATACTTTTAATTTTATTATTTTATTTCCCTTACATTAGAACTAGCATAATCTTACTGCAAAATAATTGATTTTCAACAAGTAATGCAGTATGTAAAATAAAAAAGGTATCAAATATTCCCCACTTATAACAGAAGGGAAAATAAATTCAGAAATAACTGTTGACATAGTTGTTGTATTTGGCCATGGATCTGGGATATATATATGTATATATATATCTGGGATATATATCTGGGAAATAACAGCCTACTATGATTTTTATGTGTCTGTTTTCTTCTCTGTGTTAGAAAGCAAGATTTATGCAATGTAATTTGTTCTCAATTCTACACTCCCCTTCCTGTATAATAATAATACATAATTTTACATCCTATATTCCTCTTCACCTAAAGTAGCTGAAGCATTCAGTTGTGACAGAATTTAGTTTATTTCAGTAACAATCATTAATCTGTCTTTTTGGACAGTGGTTGCATTACATTCAGAAGATTGATAGAATAAAGACACTAGCATGTTTAGCAAGTGTATCCCAGTGTACTAGGGTTTATTATATCATGTGCAATATTTGAGGTGCTGCTTAATGAAAATATCACTCTCCATATTAATCACCGTCATGGTCCTCCTGTTGTTCATCGATTTGCTCGAGTGGGCCCAGTAACGTCTTCGTCATGAGACTTATTGTTACTGTGTTTGGCATATCGAATACGTCACGGGTAGCTTGCCAGGCTCTGCCATGCAGGCAAGATACTCTTGGTAGCTTGCCTGGCTCTCCGAGAGGGGAGGAGGAATCGAACTTGGGTCGGCCATGTTGGCCGCGTGCAAGGCAAACACCCTACCGCTGTGCTATCGCTCCAGCCCCTCCATATTAATATGCCATATTAAAATGTGAAATTAAAATTTAACAAAATATTCAACAAAGTACAGATAATGACTAGATTCACAAAGCCACAACTAGTTAAATTCTTACTATGTGTGACATATTAGGAACATATATATATTTTTTGAACCAGGTGTACAAGTCCATCAAATCTTGATACAATCTGTATAGGGAGTTACAAGTTGGCCAGTAGATTCACTAGGAGTTTAGATAATATTGGCAACATAACATTAATTCTTAGGATTATAGATATAAAATTTATTTTGAATTCAGGCCACATCCAATGATGCTCAAGAGTTATTTTTGGCTCTGCTCTCCAGAATTCTCCTGGCGGTGCTCAGACAACCATAGGGGATGATCAGGATTGATCCTGGTTCAGTCATATGCAAGACAAGCACCACACCAGCTGATAGAGTGTTGACAACTTCTAGGGTGTAATCATGGTTAATTTTTCAAATTTTGTACCTATTTGCCAAGAAGACACTTTGCTTGTGAACAGCAATACTATACAGAAACATGATGATTGTAAGTCAGGTATTCTATGAATTTTTGGTATTGGTAGGCAAGTCTTGAAAATACAAACAAGTGAAGTGTTCTAATTCAAGTTAATAAAACTCTAACTCCAGTAAGGAAGTATTTTAATTAAATATGAGTTCAACTCAAGATGGCATTGATATTTGAATGATTAAACAAAAACCAAAGCCAGAGAAACCTTGGTGACAGAGAGTCATTCATATTAGGAACTGTAATTCTTCTATCCCTAGTAACAATGGCTTTATCATTGTCAGTAAATTATTTAGGCATGATAGACTAGCTCTCAGAACCTACTATATAAAAGACTCTCCCTGATATAAAATGACACATGTCTATGCTCAACCCCATGAATAACAGCATGTGTCTCTAACAATACGGTAAAGGTAAAGGTAAAGGCCCTCCCGTTGATCGTCGATTTGCTCGAGCGGGCCCAGTAACGTCTCCACTGGAGACTTTGTTGTTACTGTGTCTGGCATATCGAATACTCTCGGTAGCTTGCCGGGCTCTCCGAGAGGGGCGGAGGAATCGAACTCGGGTCGGCCATGTTGGCTGCGTGCAAGGCAGACGCCCTACCCGCTGTGCTATCGCTCCAGCTCTTTATCAATATTTTAACTAGTCTTTTTATTTTATTTTAACTAGTATTTTAACAAGGCTTATGAAGAGTCAGGTCTATCACAACTTAGGAGTTTCCTCAGATCATTATTATACAATTTATCAATCTAGTATCTAATTTATATCTAGATATAGTTCTTCAATTTCTACTTATTGAAAAGTTCTTGCAAGTTCTCAGCATTGACACCCCAATGCTAATTCTTAAGCTGTAGTGAACATTTTTCCCTTATGTTATAGAATAAAACTAAGACATTCATGAACAGGCTTTTAAATTTCTTCTATTTTCAATCACCCTGCCATTTTTTCCATTTTCACAGGTTTTTAATAATATTTGGTATTTTCAGTCAGAATATTAATTCCTGGATTAGTCTGAGAAGGATATAGGTAGGTGTGTCTGCAAGTATGTATAATCCCTTAGGGAGGCTTTAGTTGGTTTAACTTCACTTTTGGTATGTAGAAGTAATTTTTTTATTTTTGTTATTGTGGCACAGTAGACATTTGATCAATAATATTATCTCCTAGAGTGTGCAATATATAAATTATTAACATTAAAAAGTTAAGAACAGAAAGCCTCATATGCAAGAAATATTTAAAAATGTACACCTAACTCTGTGTCTGTGTTTCTGACATGATACACACTAATGTTATCAATCTGGATGAAGATAACAGGACACAACACGAACAGAACACGCTGTGGTCCATTCCAGACAGATAATGCACTTAATGTGATGCTTGCTCTTCCCTTTTATTGCTGGGACTCCCAGTGCCAAGCATACAGGAGATCTGAAGAATACTTCCAGAAGTACATTTTCACAGGGAAACTTCAGGGATTTCTTTTTCTTCTATTCTCCTTTAGAGTGAGGAGACCTTTCCTCTTTAAAAGCAAGAAGACTTTCAAGTCTATCTTTCGTTGGAATAGTCTGAGCATAACAAGCTTCTTCTATGGCTAACCCTGTAACCAAGTCAACCTCCAACTCTTGATTAATTGCTAATTTTGCAACTAGCATTGCAACAGTGTTGCATGAACATTCTTTGGGTCAGAGGCACAGAGGTAGAAAATGTGAGAGGAATGTAGAGAGCCCAGAGTGCCAAGGCTCGTTCTGGCTCGAGGCAAAGAGCGACTGCCAGAGAGGCCTCCTTTTATTCTATTTTTTATCAATTATATCCTAATGACTTCATCACAGAGAAAGTCTCACTAACGAGAGTACAAACAATGATAGGACGAGCATTCATCAAAGGAACATCAAGGTATGCATGGTCTTATCAAAGCTATTTTTGTTAAAGTTATGTTATCATAATTAAAATCATCAGAGGAAGATATGGAACTGTATACATAGGCTCTACAGAATAAGTCTCCCACATTCTTGTGGTTGGTTACACATAGGTCAAAGAGAAGCCTCATACTGATACTTGAGGGTCAATCCAGATTAAGGATGTGTAAGGGAGGGGGAAACTGTTGCCTTGTGCTGTCAAGATAGTGTGTTACAAGGTGGGTGTATGAGACCATGCTGTGTTGGACTCACAAGTTTTTAGCTTGCTCACTTAGTGAGAAGTGGAGACTTGGTTCTGCTTCCGGCTTGCAGGGCAGCTTCCAAAGGCTCATCCTAATGTCCTGGTTTAGCACCAAGACAACAGGTCCCTGAGTAAGAACTCTTTGGCGAGGTCCAAGGTTTCCTGAAGGCAGTGTCCCCCTCTTGGTTCTGCTCCCGGAAGTGGCTGACCAAACCCACAGCCTTGGCCTCCTAGCTTGTTGATTACACATGTTGAGGAGATGAGCAATTTGTCCAGGGCCATCCCGGTGGCGCACGGCAGCTGCTGAGTGCCCCCTCCACCAGGCATGATCTCCAGCTTGGTCTCAACCAGACCCATTTTGGTAGAGGAAGCTGCTACTAGTATGTCACAGGCTAACACAAACTCAAGGCCCCACCGCCAATGGCCAGCTCATCGATGGCCACTGATGGTGAGCACCAGGAGATTGGTCACTACTCACTGCTCTGATTTTGGAGACAAAAGAACCGACTTCACTGGGGTGCATTTTCACTCTTCCGTTAAGGTCAGCACCAACACAGAAAAACCCCTGGGGGACTTCACTCCTGACAATTATAGTCCAGGGGCTTTCTTATCAGATTTTTAAAAAAATTTTTATTTTATTTTTTTTTAATTTAAATTTTTATTAGTGAAACACCATGAGGTACAGTTATAGATTTACAAATTTTTGTGCTTGGGTTTCAGTTATACAATGATCGAATACCCATCCCTCCAGCAGTGCCCATTCTCCACCACCACGGATCTCAGTATCTCTCCCCCCTGCCTCCCCCATCCCACCCAACCTCGGTGGCAGGGCATTCCCCCTTGTTCTCTCTCTACTTTTTGGTGCTGTGGTTTGCAGAAGAGCATTGAGTGGCAATCATGTTCTGTCTAGAGTCTACTCTTAGAACTCATCTCCCATCCTGGGAGGATCCTCCCAACACCCTTTATTTGGTCCTCCTTTTTCTATCTGAGCTGCCTAAAGCATCCAGAGCTTTGGACAGCCTTTTCATTAGATTTTTATTGATAGAATTTTTGGCATAAGCTGTTTGTTCCAAGCACCACAATTCCTCTGTGCTCGTCCTCCAGGTGCTATACCCACAGCTCGTCCTCCATATTGGCTTCTAAGATGTGAGCCCTGCGCACTCCCAATCCCTGGCCCATAGCACCAGGGCACATAGCCGGTCCGCAGGGCGCCCAGAGCCCCCGCGCTACCACCTTGTTGTGTGTTTATGGTATGCGCCCCAACCCTGTCATTTTCAAAGCACTATTGATTTAACACTACTATTAGATTCTGTAAAGGAAACATGAAACAGAGACTAATAAAAATTGTTATACAGCAACTCTTTTCTTTAAACCAAATGGTGTCCACTAAACTTTTTCAGGATAACATATTACACAAATCAAACAGAGTATTCCAGAGATATTCTTGCCAGTTCTACATAAAAACACAAAGTTATAGGTGCAAGGAAATGTAATAAGAGGTTCCTGCGTAGGCTTTTACTTTCAGTGTGGTCCTTTAGCATGTCAGTATCTCATTTTCACAAGAGGAAGAAAAATTTTCTGCTACTTACATCTCATGATTCCATCAGAAGTATGGGGACTTTATGATGACTATGGTCCATTTAGTTAAAGTAACAGGACTTACAAAACATCCATCAAAGCATTTCTTTCTTCTAGGGTCACCTCTAGCAACTTAATATCTCCTGAGACATATAGTCTAATTGGCAAGGCTAAAATTCTATTACTTAAGCCTATTGTAAAACTCCTCCTCCTCCTCCTCCTCCTCCTCTTCCTCCTTTTCCTTCTCCTCCTCCTCTTCATCCTCATCCTCTTTCTCCTCTACCTCCTCCACCTCCTTTTAAGATACTATGATGCAACTTGTAATAAATTGTTCTTTGTCTTGGAAAATGGGATTGTATGGAGACAATGTATTCTGTAAATCTATGAGGATATTACAAATTACTGTCATTTTCTGGATATATTATTGATTTAACCTTTGCGATTTTCACTAAACCTGGGTGGACAGATATAATATTAGGAATCTACTTAAACCTAACATTTTCTACTAAATTCCATAAATCTTAGGATGAGAGTATTCTTGTTAATATGAATGTGAGTAGTAACAAGCCTAAGGGGGGGAGGGGGAACATAAGCTTATGGTCCATTGATCGCTTTGAGAGAGGACCTAGGACCAGACTTATCTTAGACCATTTATATCTTAGGTCTATTTGGGTTTATAACAATAAAAGGAGCTAGCAGTGCTTTAAAATAAAGATGAGATCTTAATTTAAAATTCTTCGTACAGAGACTTTGATATCCCTACACTGGTTTAAGAATCAATTTGTAAACATGAAAGTATGTAACTTTATAGAAGTGTCTGTAAAAGTTTCACAGCTCATAATATAAAACTCAAAAAACAGAAGGGGTTTGCAGCAATAATTTTCACTAGTAACCTAAAATTGTCCATTATAACTCAAACAACTCTGAAGAATTATATGTACCCACACTACCAGTACTATTTTTGACTATTAATGAAAGTTATTTATTATAAATATTTTATTAAGTTGAAAAATAGCACAGCGGTAAGTTGTTTGCCTTGCATGCGGCCGGCGCAGCTGAGCCAGGTTCTATTCCTCCGCCCCTCTTGGAGAGCCTGGTAAGCTACTGAGAGTATCTCGCCCCCAGGGCAAAACTTGGCAAGCTGCCTGTGCAGTATTCAGTATGCCAAACGCAGTAACAACAATTCTCACAATGAAGACGTTACTGGGCCAGCTTGAGCAAATGGGTGAACAATGGGAGGGCAGTGATAGTGCTACAGATAAAAATAAAAAAAATAAAATTTATATTCTAAACTCTATTAATAAGAATTATAATTTTTAGTCTTTGAGTCACACCTAACTGTGTTCAGGGCTTAGACCTGGATCTGCACTCAGGGATCACTCCTGTCTGGGAACATACTGGATACCAAGGGTAAAATGCATGTTTTCATGTGTATAACAATTTCCCTAACCACTGTGCTTTGTCTCCAACCACTAAAAATTGTATATTCTAAATAAATGATCCCAGTATGTAAATAAGAAATATATATTACTAGTTTTCATGTGTATGACTATTATTTTATAAAAATCAGTTAATATTTTAATTTTTTAATCAATTTATTCTTCTACTGATTTTGGAACCACATTTATTCCACATTGCTCAGGACTTACCCTTGCTCTGTGCTCAGGGATCACTCCTGCTGGCACTTGAGGGATGATGTTATGCGGTGAAGAAGAGCAAACCAGGATTGACCAAGAATAAAGCAAGTGCCTTAATAGTAATAGCTCTGGCCCCAGGAATTCATAATTACAATACGTTTTGATTACAATAGGACTGTCAAGGATAAATAGAACATAATACTATCTCTTGCAGGGTGAGGATAAAAGAATTGCAACAATGTAAATGAATCGTAAAATCAAAATATCAGTAGTAACATTAAAAATAAAAGGTTCATGCCTGAATAACTAGGTCTTACTAAGAAAGATTATCGCAAAAGAATTAAGTCACTTAATGAAAAGCTGCTTCCAAGTTCTGAAATTGTATAATTCACTATTTCTATTTAAGAAACAGACAACAAAACCCTGAAAGAATTTTGCCTGTTGAAATATCGGAGCAACAAAACAACAAAAGCAACCTAGAAGCTAAAAAACTAATTTGGGGATTTACCAGTATTATTGAGTTATGAGCTTCAGGCATCTGTAAGCTACTTCACTTTGGAAAATTAATTTCATGCTTGCCTACTACTTTAAAGCTTTTGACTGAAGGGTCTCATCTCAGTATGGAATGGTCAAAGCAATGTCAGAATTATAACTGAAGTCAAGGAAAAAGCTATCAGTATTATAGTTATCAATGCTCTTTCCCGTTTTTTTATTTTCAAAATATTGTTAAAATATTTTTAAGTAGCTATGTCATCTACCATTATAAGTTAGTTATTTTAGACATAGAATCAAAGTTACTAATTATGAAAAATATACTATAATATTAAAATGTTTTAAATAATTTATAAATAAATAAAACAATATTCAAGCTATACAAAGAAGCATTTTGAAGTACAATTAAATATGATATCTTTGTCATTGTGCACTGTATTCAACATTTTATTTCCATTTCCACTGCTACCATTTTCTCATTCTTTTTGTAATATTTTTGCAGTTTTTTATTATTTTATTTTCATAAAGTAGTTCACAATAGTTCATTGCAGATAATATTCAAACACAATCCCACCACCGAGTATCTGATGCTCTTTTTTTAAAATTTATTTCTCTTAATTTTTATGGTTTTTTTTTTTTGTGTGTGTGTGTGTGTGTGCCACGGGTCTTCTGGCTCTGTGCTAAGGGATCTCTCCTGACAGGCTTAGGGGTCCTATATGGGATTGCAGGAATTGAACCTTGGTCAGCAGGTGTGCAAGGCAAATGTTCTACATGCTGTGCTATCAGTCTGGCCACGCTTTTTTTTTTAAACTAGATTAACTATAAATATAAGTTTGGGATGACAGCTGCCATTATATTGTATAAACTTTATCCTGTAAGTTGAAAGAAGGAGCTACCAATTTTCCAAGAAACTCATTTATATTGAGAAAAAAATCTATTGAGAAAAAAATCTATCAGATATTTATACAATAATTACAAAATACAAACATAATTGGAAAGAATTAATATAACATGTTGTTTTTTCCTTTTAAATAGGTGCCACTGAATGGAGAGACAGTGCAGCGTGTAGGGTGTTTGCCTTGCATGAAATTGACCCGGATTCAATTATTAGCATCCCATATGGTCTTCTAAGCACCGCCCAGAGTAATTCCTGAGTGCAGAGCCATGAGTAACCCCTGTGTATCACTGGGTGTGACCCAAAAAAGCAAAAAAAAAAAATACAATAATTTTTTTAAAAGTTTAATAAATAAATAAATAAATAGGTGCCACTCTAGGTAGAGTTCAATTCAATTCGACAGTGACGTTGTGGGTTGGGACTAAATTAACTGTATCCAGAATCAACCTCGCTGCATCACACATGGACAATGCATGCTCTACTACTTGGATTATCTCCCATGACCCTAAAAACTTTTCAACTTCTTTGTTGCATGTATGGAAAAGCAGAATCTAGTAGATCTTTCATAGTTCTATAATAGTATATTTTTGATATAAGAACTTCTGCTATGTCTAATATACATTTTAAAAATATGAAAGCCATAATTTTCCAAGTTTTGTTTGAAAAGTATGGGCCCCAAATTTATAGACTTGAAAAATAAAAGAAAGTAAATGAGAAACTGTAAAAAGCATTAAATAGCATGGTATTAATGGCTATAGTGTGTTTATCTAAAATCTGGTTAATTTGGTTCAGAAACATGAACCATATAATCCTGGCAAATATTTAGAAAAAGTTCAAATATAAAGCATTATCCTTATTGACTTATTATTTATAATAATAAGTATTATCCTTATTGACAAATTTCAATATAAAACATCAACTCTCATCAAAATGCAGCATTTGCTTGATTAAAGCATTTGCTTGAAGCATAACTTGATCTATACAAGTTATGCTGTAAAGTTTAGGTAAGAGAGACCAACATGAGGGTGGAACTTTTGGATTGGCCACCAAAAGAATGTTTAACTTTCAGTTGTAGAAATGCCATCAATGAACTAGATCTAGCTCAGGGAGGAGAGTTATTTAGTTTGCCTTATGCCTCATCATTGAATGCTAGGACAATGTCAAAGAAGGAAAACTCAAACCCAATAATTCAATACAGTAGGGTGTAGCACTGTAGCACTATCCTCTTGTTGTTCATTGATTTGCTCGAACGAGCACCAGTGATGTCTCACAACAAATTGTAAGACTTGCTGCTCCTGCTTTTGACATATCAAATACACCATGGGGAGCTTGCCAGGCTCAGCTATGTGGGCGGGATACCCTCGGTAGCCTGCCGGGATCTCTGAGAGGTTTGGAGGAATTGAACCCAGGTCGGCTGTGTGCAAGGCAAATGCCCTAATTGTTGTGAGTACAGCGAGTGGGTGTAGAGACCTAATATTCTTGGGGAACTTGTAACAATTCTCTAGCTCTTCCTCACACCAGAACTTTTACTGGTTAAGGTGTTATCAAAACTATCATTATTGAATTTCTAAACATACTCAGTCCTTTTGCCATTGCCTTCCCAACACCCATGCCATCCATTTTGAGTGTTTTATATCTCAAATATCTCTCTTTGGTTCTAAAAAATCCAGTCTATGACATGTATGTTCCCCACTTTTCTAATTCTCATTTTTTTTCTTAATTTTCTTAATTCTCTTAAACCCGACACTGAACTGTGACAATATTTCTTCCTGGGCTCCATCCTTTCTCTGATGAGTCAAAGAAACTCTTTTGAGGAAATAGAATAGAAAAGTACACACTATTATAAACACTGAAAACTGAAAATCAGCAAACTTCGTGAAAGATTTGGTTCTGTCTACAATGGTCACATTCAAGTTAGGCTTTATCCGGCTTCCCTTTCTAAATGTTCGCATCTGCTCACCAGCAGCTATTTTGCATCCAGCATTTCTAAGATATTTGGGGGATAAAAATGTTATTTCTGTACATATTTTCTGTATTTTCTCCTACATTTTCTCCTGGGTGTCAGAAGATCAGAGCTTCTCACGTAACATTACCAGTAACAGGATTTCACCAGAAGAACATTACTACATATTTCTATCACATCTTCCTGCTGGTATCTTTTTTGCTTCTGTTATTTTCATGTTCAGGCAGAGTTATAAAAATTCATTTTGGGTGAATTCTCCAGAGGTGTATTTTATAACTTGTGTCTGTCTTGGGAAGACAGGAAAACAAACACAGTGTGCTTCTGCGTTAGCAAAATTTCTTTTCATATAGAAATTTCTTAGATTTTTCCTATGTGGGTATTCCTTCTCTGGCTCTCACATAACTTGTAAGCTAGATACTAGGGTCTCCTTGGAGGAAAGCTAGTTCCACCGATGCAGAGATCATCTGAATTTTATTCTAAAGGAAAACAGAGGACTCTATCAATGTGCATGAAGCACAGGTTGCTATGCTAAGATTTTAACTCTGGGCTTGCCAGAGTTTAATTAATTCAATCAGATTAATCTGGTCAACAATAACTCCTGTCACTTGGGTAAATGTTTTAAAATCTAATATATATATATATGTAAACTATCATTACATTTATATCACCATCACCAACTGGAAACTTTGCAAAGAAACTATCCATAACATATTGAAATTTTATGATATACTTGAATATAATAAAAATGTAAAATTAAACTGTTGTTGATACTCCAGTTATCAGGACTATTTTATTTAGTGCATGTTCATATTTTAAGAGTAATTTAATGTTTTAGTAACAGATTTTTAAAAATTCTATAATTATTCATATTTTTCCAAAGAACAGATAATATTTAAGAATATTGAGGTCAAATAATTGGTACTTAAAGAAATTAAGATTGGACTCTGAGTTTCTTTTTTTTTTCTTTTTTGGGTCAGACCCGGCAATGGGTCAAATAATTGGTACTTAAAGAAATTAAGATTGGACTCTGAGTTTCTTTTTTTTTCTTTTTTGGGTCAGACCCGGCAATGCACAGGGGTTACTAGTGGCTCATGGACTCAAGAATTACTCCTAGCAGTGTTAGGGGGACCATATGGGATGCTGGGAATCAAACCAGGTCGGTTGTGTGCAAGGCAAACACCCTTCCCGCTGTGCTATCACTCCAGTCCCAGAGTCTGAGTTTCTGACTGCAAAAATTATGCTACAGAACCACATTGTTTTATTTGCTTAAAAATCTTTCACTGGAGTTAATTCCCGGGTTTCTTATTAAAATAAAAATAATCAATGAATCATTTGGTAAGTTAAAATGTGTCTTTTTAAAAAACACATTTTGTATAGGCAAACACTTTTCATATACATAAAAATATATTTTATTGTACTTTTATGTATCAGAACCAATGCTCTGTTTTTTTTTTTACATTTTAAACAATGTTAAAAAGTAAATCAAAATCTTTTTAATTTCTCTGTTTGTCTTGGGGCCATACTTGGTGGTGCTCATGACTTACTCCTGGTTCTGTGCTCAGGTATTGCTCCTTGCATGGCAAGAGAGAATCACATCTGGACAACAAACCTAGGTCAGCTGTGTGCAAGAAAAACACCCTACCAATGTACTAATTTTCCAGCTGAGAAAAATTTCTTCTCTATCTGATATCAAAACTTATTCTAATAAATATCTAAATCAATGATTCTCTGATATTACATAATGCAGAATGGTATATAGAGTCCCTGAAAACTTAACACATTTTAAGCTATAATAACAGCAAATAAGTTTATTTTCTAAAGAGGGTCACTGTGACATATTTCAGCAAGAGGATGAGAGTGATTTTCAACACAGATGCTGTTCTTTAGAAAAGAGCTTTCAAGGCTATTTCTAACATCAAAGATGCATATTGAACATAAAGTCAGCAACAACAAAAAATATCCAGACATATACAAGATGCTTTGGGACTATGGGGAGAAGGAATCTTTTCTCTTCTAATGCATAGCAAGAGGCATACAATTTCAGCATATATTAGAGTGACTATTTCCTAAGAGTGATTTCTAAACAAGGCTGTTTCTCATAAACATTGTCTTCGCAAGATTCAGCTGTAGTCCGACCTTTCCACATTCACAGCCTTGTTCCTGACGCTCCATTCGCTCTCAACGGAACCACCATCTCCGAATGCAACAGTTATATATACCTAGGTCGAGAAATCAACATAATGAATGACCTGGCACCTGAGTTGCGCAGGAGGAAGAGAGCGGCTTGGAATGCCTTCAAGAGCATTGAAGAAATAACTAAAAGGACAAAGAACCTCCAGCTACGAGCACATCTCTTTGATTCCACTATTCTTCCTGCATTAACATATGCCTCAGAGACCTGGACCCTACGAAAACAGGATGAGAACACTATTCGGGTCTCTCAAAGAGGAATCGAAAGAACTATGCTTGGAATATCACGATTCACTCAAATGAGAGATAGAATCCGGAGTTCTGATCTTCGTCAACGCTCAAGAATCAGGGACGCTGTCTCATTTGCCAAGACATCAAAAATCAGATGGGCTGGACACGTAATGAGGTTTACAGACAACCGCTGGACTAGAGCCATTACTGATTGGATTCCACGAGACATCAAAAGATCACGTGGACGCCCACCTATAAGATGGTCAGACTTCTTCGTCAAGACCCTAAATGATCGGTTTGAGGCTCTACATGTTCCTAAAACGAACAGATACCATTGGGCTACGCTAGCACGCAACCGGGATGAATGGAGACGTTACTGGCACCCGCTCGAATAAATCGATGAATAACGGGGATTAAGTGATTAAGTGATTAAGTGATTTCTAAACACCTAAACCTCACAGCAAATGTTCATCAATTGTTTTTGTAAATATCTAGATTTTAATAATAAAATAATGAAACTACTTATATAAATAGGACATCACAGATATTATTGCTGTTGTCTAAGAACAACAAACACTGTCACTGTCCTCCTGTTGTTCATCGATTTGCTCAAGCGGGTCCAGTAATGTCTCCATCATGAGATTTGTTGTTACTGTGTTTGGCATATCGAATACATCACAGGTAGCTTTCAAGACTTTGCCATGGGGGCGAAATACTCTCAGTAGCTTACGGGCTCTCCAAGAGGGGTGGAGAAATCGAACCCGCTTGGCCAGGCTGGCTGCGCACAAAACAAACGCCCTACCACTGTGCTATTGCTTCAAAATAAGAAGAAACATTTGAATGAATAAACCTGAAAAATTATACACCACAACTAAGACTTCTTTAAGAATATCAGTAAAATATAATAAAATGCTAATGTCAAAGTATACACAGTTCTGATTCATGTTACTGTGGTTATATATTTTAAAATAACAATTTTGACTTGTTCACAATCTGATCATTTAAATAAATCGTATTTATTACTATAGGAGAGAATTAAAATCTGTATGGGCATCGTTTGACTGTTATAGGTTCCTTGACTCTGAAACAAAAAGTGGGAAGTTCAGTTAAGCAAGCATTATGCTGAAGTGGGCTTTATGTTGTATTTAGCTGAATATTACAAATCAGTTTTCCTGTTCTAAATGAGGACTCAACATTAAGTGCAGACTGGCTGAAGAGCACCTGAAGCCTTCAAATGTCATAGCTATTAAGACACATAGACACAAAGTGTTTTAAAATGTAGGGCTGGCCAGATAGAACAGTGGGTAGGGTATGGCTCCTGCACACAGCTGACCTGAGTTCAATCCTGACACCTCATATGGTCCCTCAAACTGCCATGAGTGATCCCTAAGCACAGATTCAGGAGTAGGACCTGAGCACTGCCAGGTGTGGTCCAGAAACAAAATAAAATAAAATGTAAGACACTGAAACTAGAAATAAAAACATTATCAACAGTTGACTTGCACAACTTACCTCTAAACAAAAAGTGGTTGTTCAAATTCCAGGAACATTGAATTGTATTGTCATTTCATAACTATGCATTTGGTCCCTAAAATATTTTCTCTGAAGATACAGTAAATAATATATAGAGATAAGCATTAGAAAAGGAACTAAACTTTATATACCGCTACCAGGAAACATAATGTACAGTACATTTAATAAAATAGTTTATAGTGTGTTCTAATTGAATTTTATTTATTTCCAGTAGAATTAATAGGACAATAAGATTTTATTGTTTTAATAATGAAAATCTCCTATAACCACTTGTTTAATATATGATGTTGATTGTTCTGATCCTAGTTCTTTATATTTAAATTCAAGAATCATATAAAATTGATTTACCAGGGAAGAAGATGAATTCCCTCTTACCTCTTGGTTTATCTTGCATTTCACAAATAATCATATTGACTTCAATTCAATATTAGTAGACTAGCAGCAACAACAACAAAACACTTTTATAAATGAAATCTATAGCATGAGAATTATAAAGACAATGAGGAAAAGTCTATCAAATATTTTATCTGGATGCCCCATTTATGTTCCATTGAGTACATTTTTGCATAATACCACCTTAGGGGGACTGGAGCAATAGCACAGCGAGTAAGGCATTTTGCCTTGCAAACGGCTGACCCAGGTTCGATGCTACCGAGAGTATCTCCCGCGCACAGCAAAGCCTGGCAAGCTCCCCGTGGCATATTTGATATGCCAAAAATAGTAACAGCAAGTGTCACAATTTGTTGTGAGACATTACTGGTGTCCGCTTCAACAAATAGATGAACAACGGGAGAACAGCTACAGGGCTATCACCTTAGGGATGAAGGTACATTTGTGAAGCTCACAAGCAAACCTCAGACTCACAGAAAAGTAAATTTGATCTAACAACAAGGTCTACCTAATATTTACTTTTATTTTTAGATTATTTTTATAGATATTAACAAATGAATTTCATATAGTTCCATTCTCTTACTGTCTGTATTTCCTTTTGCACCCAGTCAACCAAATATCCAGGATCCATCTCAAAATCCATCATTATGTTTACCTATAGCATTGTAGCACTGTTCTCCTGTTGTTCATCAATTTGCAAGCAGGCATCAGTAACGACTTCATTGTGAGACTTATTACTGTTTTTGGCATATCAAATACACCACGGGGAGCTTGCCAGGCTCTGCCATGTGGACAGGATACTCACAGTAGCTTGCCGAGCTCTCAGAGAGGGACGGAGGAATCGAACCCAAGTTAGCCATGTGCAAGGCAAACACCCTACCCGCTGTGCTATGGCTCCGGCCACTCCTCTCCCCGTCATGAACATATGCTCACCAGGATATTATAGATACTTCAACTACCGCCATGTTATTTCTCTAGCCAACTAGTTTTCCTGAGCTCTACTTGTTCTGTAAATACCATTTTTTCTCACAACAAATCTGATAATCTGCATCCAATGGAAATTGTGGTAAGGGACACTTCTCATCCACTAAAAATTCTCATAGAATCATATATAGCAAAAGGAAAAAAATTCACTATTCAAGATGACTTCAGTATCATAATATTCTCTGTAAAAATATTAACTTACCTGTCCCATGGGATTCATCTGATCAAATGCTGCCAATCATTTAGGGATATCTGTGCAGGAATTTGCTGTGGGTTCATGGCTTCTGCCCTCTCTTTACAGCTTGTGAACACCTGGTCTTTCCAGAAAATATATGAATCCCTGAGTCCAGCAGATTATGGAGGAGACCAGCCATCAGGAAGGACTCAAATCATTTTTACTGGGAGCCCGGCATATTCTCTCATCTCCACAAGCTCCGTTCCAGTATTCTCCTCTGAGCAGGCCTCTCTCTGTAGTCTTGGCCTTGGCAGTAATGGCTGCATCCCTTAGTTGCAATTCTGCTGCTTTACTCTCAGGGGTCAAGGGCAGTGAGACACCTTCACCAGCCTGAGCCTCTCAGGGTTCATCTCTGACTAGGGAGAACTCCTAACATTGGCAGCACCCATAGTTTATGGAATCCACAATGCCAGTAATGCCTATTCTTTACAGACTTCCCACATTCTTGGTAAACTTTATCGTGAAAGAGGACAAGTTGCCCTATAAACTTGGGTCTGTGCCAAGAGTATGCAAGCACACAATATTCAAGAGTTCACTCGTTTTTCCTGGTCCAATTCCTGAGCTCTCCTGCTTTGCTTAAACTTAGGATCTTTCTATAGTTCCAAAACATTATACAGGGCATAAGTTCCCTCAGGTCAAAGGCCTAAAAGTGCTCTTGAGTGGTTGAAAGACCAATAGTTGTGTCAATTACTGATATTAATATTCTATAGAAGTTAAGAACAGGTTATTTATAGTGCAACATATTTAAACATTAAAAATTCACAGATTTTGGTTTAATTGTAAAATGGGAAAAATTACCACCATTATATATGTATATATGTGTGTATCTGTGTTTTCAGTAAGATAATACACGCACAAACACACATACACATATAGAGAGAGAAAGGGAGAGAAAGAGAGAGAGAGAGAGAGAGAGAGAGAGAGAGAGCCTAGTTTAAGGTATATTTTTCACACTTAATGATGCCAAAAACAGTGGGGTTTTTTTGTTTTGTTTTGTTTTGTAGTGGGCTACCGAACTCTGTAGTTTTAAGGGCTTATGCCCATCTTTGTATTAAGGGATTACTCCTGGTGGAGCTCAAGGGATTTTATAGGGTGTCAGAGTCAAACCCAGGTTGGTCACTTGCAAGGCAAATGTCCTTCTGACTATATTACACCTCCAGTCCCTAAAGGCATAATTATCATCCTTTTTATCACTCACTGCTTAAATTCAAGTGGTTCTATTAAAAATCTCCCTCAGTTTAGTGTTCAACCAATTTGTAAAACATGCTCATACTAAGTTCTGGTAACTCAAATATGTATGTCATTGAAGAATGTCAGAGAAAAGTGTACAATTTAGGACATTGTAAGATAAGTAATATATAGATATCATCATGCAGAGCTCCCCAGAAACTATTTACACTTGAATTAATTCATCATAAACTGGTTTTCTTAACTTCTACTCTATAATTCTATAATAGCATTGTTTCCTCCTTCCAACATTTTCTAATAACAAAGGCAATAGAGTTTTAGTGACAAGCAATATACTGTGTTTTGAGAAACGGATGAAAAAACAACCCTAGAAATAAAGCACCTGGAGGGAAATAACTGATCATACATATTGCAGTGTGATCAAACCACACAATCAAAACCACAGACTTAGGGGACTGAAAATTATATGATATTGAATATTAAACAACATCTAGACGAACCTTATTTTATACATACATGAGACCCAGCAGTATAAATAGCTTGCAGAAAGTTTCAATGCCTGAGATTAAATCCTGGATGTTCCTTCACTTAGTAACACATCCTTTATGCTTAAACGTTTCTTTATCATTTTGTAACAAAACCTCTACCTTGTGTTTGTCTTTCTGCACTTAAGCTTTTCATTGACAGCAAAAACTGCTCAGTATTTTTCTTGGAGTAGAGCTCACAGTTATTTTGCCTGTAAGGAAGAATCCTGACCCAGGGGGCAGAGAGAGGCATGCTGCTTCTGTCAACACAAAGGGCATTATTAGGGCAGAAGGCAAGAAGGCTCAGCAATATAAAACTCCTTTCTAGCAAAGTTCACCCAGGTGTGTTTCTCCATTCTGACCCACTCCCCTCCTACACGTCCTTTAGAACAGGTGTGACCCCGGTAACATCAGAGAATCAGCATGGGTAAGAGAAAGGTTATACAGAGTTGAAAAGCAGAAGAGAATTTGAAATATAAGCACTTTTGACAAATAGCATCTGTTTTCAAGCATCTGTTTCAAATTTCTAAATTTAATCTATACATTTTGTCTATAATTCTCCAAGGCAGGGGAAATGGCTAATTATGTTCTACCCTTTAATGACATAAATAAGATAAATAAGCATAACGTGTGACAGTGGATGACAAGCAGTAGACATTATTATAAATGAGTTATTATATAGGACCTCCTTTAATAAAGTAGTCATAGGGATGAAACTGAGATCAGTCTAATTTATTCTAATTATTTTGTTCTTGATTTGGGGTGTTTCTCATTATAAATTATCATTAAAGTACCTAATCTTGACAGTGAACAATGAAGACTTTGTCAGATTTACCCTAAGGTGACATTTCTCTTTAGATTTGATGGTAGGTGATCTTATTAGGTGTACTTATAAAACAGGGCTTAAAAGTCTAAAAATACTTTAGAGTTCAAAGTCAACTTCATTCAACCAGACAACAGACAGTTAAGTTTTATGGATTAAGCAAATTAATATAAAAAGCTTATTTAAAAGTTTACTTCCTAAATGGTATGTTATATGCATTTACCACAGGCAACTGATAAATTTGAAGGATTATTCACCTTTACTTGTAATATTTGCTATTTTTTTTTTAGTATTTGCCAATTTCAATGATTTATTTATACTATGTGTATTTGGAGTGAATAAAGGAAAACAAATACTGGAGTAGAAATTAAGCACTAAAACCATATTGCTTTAGTATAAAGAATATAAAGATTAATTGTGCAACTATAAAGAATATTTTTTATGGTGGGGAGTTAGGCCACATGTGGCTTTGCTCAGGGCTTATTGGCTATATGATCAGAAATCATTTCCTGCAGTACTCAGAGGATCGTATATGGCGCTGGGAACTGAGGGATGACCACATGCAAGGCAGCTGTATGCGGCCTGCACTGTAATCTTTCTCTTTGGTCCAAATGGCAGGTTAAGGGGGAAATAAAGAATGATGTCAAGCTGTTTCACATCTCCAGAGAAGAAAAAGGTATAGTATATATAAGAATATGTTTCACAGGAATATATAAATGCAGAAGCTAATGCCGAATTTTGGAGACTAACTTCTACAAAGTATGCTTTGTTGAATAAATTCAGATTTTGTGTATATGCAAGTTATAAGCCAAATTTTCATAAATCTAATTAATGTTCTTTCAAGTGATGCTCCAGTTTTCAGATAAAGACATTGTGTATTATTGGTTAAATTGTAAAGCCTAAAAAGTCATGTGATAATATTTTAACCTTCAGTACTTCAGGAGTATGAACTCCTAAAAACAGGTTCATTGTATATATAAACAATAATCCAAGATTTAATCCTGGAACAGGGAAATCCTTTAAGACAATGGGAGTGAAAATCTAATAAATGAAGAAAATAGGAAGAGTTGGATATGAATTGGAGATTGTCATGTGAACATTACAGGAGAGATTTCAATGGTACATCTGAAAGCAAGTAATAGGAAACATTTACAGAAATAACCACAAGTCCCTTGCTATGAAACTTGTGGAACAGATTATCTTCAATTTGGTTCAGATGTAATCAACCATAAAAACACCTTGATCTTGGGATGACAGCCTCATGAAGTGGAAGAAAGTAAATGTTGCTTGCTACTAAGTGTGACATAACTTTCATAACAGCCCAAGTTAAAGAACAAATTTGTGATCCTATTCATTACTACTTCCCTAAAGCTGCATTGATGTCTGACATATTTAAAGTTATATTCATTCACCTGAAGGGAGTGAAGATAACGCTGGAATTATTTCATAGTTAGTGATTAGATACTTGCATCTTGTTGTGTGGAATTAAGAGGAAATAACCTTAGCATAAAAACATCATGGGGGGAGGGCATAAACAAATTCCTTTTTATGTATTATTTATTTGACAATTAAAAACTGTCAAAATAGTGAATCCATAGTAAATACAGATTACCTATATTCTTTATCAAATTTCCATGCTGAATTTGTGCATAATTCTCTTTCATTCTTTTACATAAGAGCATATGAACTCCTTCCCTACTAAAGCTAAAATAACTTTTAAATGAGGTTTTAAATAACTTAAAATGGGGAAGTCAACTTAAGCCAGCAATAGAGAAGCAATGAAACAAAAAGAAAAAAGACAGAAAGAGTAATAATTCAGATATATTAAAATGCTGAACGTAGATAAAAGACTTCCTGGGTAAATCTAAGAGAAACAGTTCAACCTTTCCAATCTGGGGCCTGGAGGAACTGTACAGTTGTTAGGATGTTAGCCTTGCACACAGCACACCTGGATTTCTGTTTCAGGCATCCTTACCCTTGCCAGAATTGATTTCTGAGAATGAGACAAGCAGTCAACACTGAGCAGAACTCGGTGTTGCCCAAAACATAAATAAAGCACTGAAATAGAATTATGGGCCCGGCTGATAGGGGTTAAGGCACTTCCTAGCACTGCATGTGCTCCCCCAGCACTGAGCACAATTAGGGTGATCCTTGAGCAGTGCTTGAGCCTATGAGTGGTCCATAAGCAAAAACATCAAATCCTTACTACCTGACATTTATTAATTAGCTCAACAAATACCTGTACTTACTAAGTGCCTACCATAGCAAAGGAGGGTTTAGAGATAGGCTCTGAGGAGCAAGCAGATGGAAAATCTCCTTAGAGGTTGATTCTTCCACTCATTCACCTTCCTATGCTGCATTGTATATCTTCGGATACACGATTCAAATCAAAAGCACTCATTCACTTCACACCAGTTTGTTCCATATGCATAGAAAAGAAACTTATTTAGGAATACTGACGTCATAAATCCATAAACATTCATTAAAGATTTACATTGAAGAGCACATGACAGCAAACTAAGAGATCTTCAAATTTAGATGCTTGCTGCAAAGTCACTTCCATAAAAGACTGTGATAGAAATTAACCTTTTATTATGACTCTCCAAGCAATAATACAAACTGTAATAGAGTTTAACATAATAATTGAACACAAATAAAATTCTTCTTTAATATTTTTCCAATGAAAGTTAAAAGATATCAATTTACAAGATTGTTGTAACTGCACATTTATGGTCAAAGATTTTTTTTTAACTACAGAAAATAAAATCTTCAGAGAGTGTTTAATAATAAAGTACATTTTCTTTTATCTCCCCGCTCTCTTACATACACACACACACAAACATTCATATGTAATCTGATATAAAGTTCCCTTGTGCACGCTGTATATATTCCCTTCAATATGTATCTAAATACAACTTTTGTTTTTCATTATTTTTCTTTTCAAATTATTATTATATTAAGTCTACACAGTCTAAGAGTTCATTAATAATATTTTAAATTTCATTAACTATTTACATGCTTTACTTTTGTTCTCTCAATATTGTGACATAAAAATTGATGACAGAGCCATAATAAACTTTACTGTAGGTGTTAGAAAATGTTAAGCCGAGTTCATTGCACCCACAAGAAGTTAAATATTTATTGGTATTATCATGAGATTCTTAAATGTCTCTCATCATTGGCTATATATTTACATGTGAGAATACATAAAGTTAGCAGTGTCTTTGTTCTCTCCATTAAGAGATAAATTAATACAGGTTGTTCAAAATAAAAGTTTATAGCCTAATTCCTTAGCATTATCATGAGTATAGATTTGAAGTTTCAAATAAATTTTCAATACCAATTAATTTTAAGATCTTGATTGTAAATTGGTTAATATTGACTAGTAATGGAAATAATGCTGGATTCTGGAGCAATAGCACAGTGGGTAGGACCTTAGCCTTGCACGCGGCCAACCCAGGTTAGATTCCTCTGTCATTCTAAAGAGCCCAGAAAGCTACTGAGAGATACCACCCACACAGCAGAGCCTGTCAAGCTCCCCGTGGAGTACTCAGTATGCCAAAAATAGTAACAACAAGTCTCACGATGGAGGCATTACCGGTGCCCATTCGAGCAATTAATGAACAATGGAAGGACAGTGCTATAGTGCTACAGTAATGGAAATAATAATATATATTTTTATCCATAAACAACAAAATATAGTTAAAATGTTTATATTTTAAAAGTCTAACAATTCCTTAAATTTTATTTTCATAAGGTTGCACATATTTATTGATGACATTCAATATTTCAGTGGGCTAGAGTGATAGCACAGCAGGTAGGGCATTTGCCTTGCATGTGGCCAACCCGGCCAACCTGGGTTCAATTTCTTCGCTCCTCTCAGAGGGCAAGCTCCCAAGAGTATCTCGACCACATGGCAAAACCTGGCAAGTTACCTGGGACGTATTCGATATGCCAAACACAGTAACAACAAGTGTCACAATGGAGACATTACTGGGCCTGCTTGAGGAAATTGATGAACGATGGGAGGACAGTGCTACAGACAGCGCAATATTTCAACACCAATCCCACCACCATTACACCTTTCCACTACCATTATTTTGAATATTCCCACCACCATCCAAGCCTACCTGCCAGGGGCAGATGCTAGATAATTTATTTTCTTTTGCTTATTATAAATATCATGAGAGGTCACGTGCCCCCAAAAGTACCCATGCACTTTTGAAATTCTAAAATTGCAAATGGTTAGGGTCCAGAGACATCTCTGAAAAAGAAAAAGAAAACTCCTCTTGATTCCTATGTACGACCCTCAGAAAGTCATCACTGCAAGGAGTAGGACAAGAGCAGCTGGTCGATCTTCCAGGGACCAAAGCCCTTCCAGCCCTGAGGGTTGGTTCTTCTTTCCTGGGGATTGATTTTGGGCCTCAATCTCACAACTGAGACTTCACTTGTTGCTCCGGGGCACCTAATGCTCTCCTGCTTAACTGAACGTCAAAGTTGGCCTGGATCCTGATCCAGCCTGACTCCATCTATGGCAGCAAATGCTCCCAAAAACAGGTGACAGCAGAGGAGGACAAAAGCCCCTCTGGCCATGACCCCTGCAGACACCCATGTAGGGTGCTGGAACTCAGATGAAACACCTGGGCTGGGCGCCAGTGGCTGATGCCTCTTAACAGAACCTCTCAGCCGTGCTCCCCGCCTGGATGGGGTCCCAGTCTGCTCAAGACCCGTGGCCCCTCTGTCATGAAGTCGGTCATTCTGGGATTCCACCCAGCGAGCAGCACCTGTGGCCGAGATGCCATGCTGGGTCGGCCCCTCAATGCCTCTGCTCTACAGTCATCTCCAATCCTAAAGCTTTTTATTGAAACAATTTCTCTTTAAAGCTACTCTTATATGTGTTAATTTAAACTCTGGAGAATATTGTAAAGTTCTGTACTGTCACATGCTCTTTGATTAGAGATTGGCATTATACCCATGCTAACATTATTTGATTATTTGTAAAAAAGAAAATGCCATTATCGTACTACATTTAACTTTAGAAATCAAAGAGATCTCTGAAGAAGTCCCATTTGAATGTTTTCTGATAATCTTTGTCTTTTAAAAAAGTTTTCTGCATAAATTTGCTACATTATGTTTGGAACTGGAAGATATCATGTTGAATGAAGTAAGCCAGGAGAAGAAAGACAAACACAGAATGATCTCATTTATCTGCAGAATAGAGAATACTGGATGAGGAGATGTATTGCAGTGAAAGGGGGATTGATGTTGGGCCTCTGTGCTGCTGCTGAGCTTCCACTTGTTGCTCCTCTCTAAATACTTGGCCCAAATAATTGAGAGAGGAGATGGACCGACAAGGAAAGAAATTAAAGGGGCAAGAAGGGAATGAGAATTAATGGGTGAACAGTCACCAGGGCTTCAGTTACAGCAGTGGTAAGAGTGAGGGATATATAGTCATATACCTAAAACACATGTTTAGCGAAACCAAAAGCATGAGACCTAAGCAGCAACCAATAAAACTTTTCGATGTTTATCCTTACAGGCATGGATAGAATGGGGATTGGAGTGGGAAGGTAATCTGGGAACACTGATGGAGGGAATTTGACACTGGTGGAGAGGTTGGTATTGAATTATTGTCTGTCTAAAACTTAACCATCAGGAACTTTGTAAATCATGGCTCTTTAATAAAAAATTTAAAAAGAAAATTTTCTGCATACACATATTTCTAATTATGTGCCTTGGTGATTTTTTTTTCCTGTCATTAACTCACAGTTTCCTGGAACTCATATGACTTATTTGACTTTAGTATTTTAGTTTTTATTAAAAATAAAATTTGTTATGCACAGATCTTTAAAAAAAGTCATGTAAAAAAGTCATTTTATTAAAAAATAAAATTTGTTATGCACAGATCTTTAAAAAAAGTATCTTTTGAAACTACCTTTAAGACAAATCTTCAGAATCTAAAATAATAACCACCATGGGGGCTCCTTTACAGATGGGTAAATGTTTACAGAGTGAGGAATACATTATTTCAAAATAAGATCTGAAAAACAAAATCTTGGATGTACATGTCTATTCTTCTTAGAAGACTCCAATCATAGGAATGCACAATAAAAGTTAGAATAAAACTAAAGATAACCAAATCCAAATCTAATGAAATTCATTTTGGTTTAATAAATGGAAGAGAGAACATTAGCTTCTCTAAATCACATTTGTTTCTTTCTATTCTTTTCTTTCTTTTTTTTGATAATTATTTCTGTATCAGACAGCAGTAACCTATGTAACCTAATGTTTTAAAAAACAACCTACTCATTACAGGCAGCACTTTAAGGCAAATAACCCATAATAGCCTAAAGCTCAAAGTGTTAAAACTTGACTTTCCAATTACCTCCATTTCCTCCAACACTTAAATCAATTTCTGAAGACAATTAGAGTGTCTGGAACAAACATATATATTTCTTCTCCCATTTCTAGCAGTTTATATAATTATTTGTTTCTTCCTATCACTGGTACCATTTGGATGGCAGTATTGATCTGGTTTTCATTCTGTGTTATAAGGATTCATGAGACTGTGTTGTAGATTAAACTTTACCAACCGTACCCTTTCTCCTTGTTATTAGAAACACCAATATTTCTTTAGGGAACCAGCTCACTCTATCCTTGTACTTCTACTGAAGGCTTGAAAACTGAAACATTATCTGATTGCTTGATTTTACAAGGAAATAAAATGGGTCAGTAAGGCTCTGATCTGTTTTGTTTTGTTTCTCAGCTATAAATTCTGTTTGGAGGTGAAGCTAGAATATTTTGCATTTGGGATCTGCAAACCTGTAAACCTGCCTTAAGGTATGAAGAGGGAGTCTGAGATTCTGAAGACAACACGCAGCATAGAGCACAGCGTAGAGGAGAAGGGAATGAAAGGAACACACTTCCTTGAGGCCGTGATCCAACCACTGTTGATAGTGAAGAACACTTACCCTATATGACATTTTATTTTTATTTAAAATTTTTAAATAGTGAGACATCATGAGGTACAGTTGCAGACTTACACATTTTTGTGCTTGGTTTTCAATTATACAATGATCAAATAAATACCCATCCCTCCACCGGTGCCCATTTCCCACCACCATGGATCCCAGTATCCCTCCCACACCCCATCCCCCCCATCCCACCCTGCCTCTGTGGCAGGGCATTCTCTTTTGTTCTCGCTCTCTTATTGGGTGTTGTGGTTTGCAAAAGAGGAAATGGGTGACAATCATGTTTAGTCTATAGTCTACTTTCTGCATGCTTCTCCCATCCTGGGAGGATCCTCCCAACACCTTTATTTGGTGCTCCCTTCTCTATCTGAGCTCCCTTTATCCCTAGTATGTGTGGTTGGCCTCCAAGCCATGGAATAAAATTCCTGGTACTAATCTTGGCCATTATTGGGTGTTAGTCTTCTATTTTGTTACTTTATGTAACCTATATGACATTTCACTTAAATTAGATAAAAAGCTTTCTTTTACTAGCAACTAAAAATGACAACCAAGGAGATACAATGGGTCACAGTTTTGTATTTAGCATTGGGTTAATTCCCTGTGTCTGCTGGTACAAAGTAACTTCAAGTTAGTGCATTATTAATTCTATAGAGATCTTTAATTCCATAGTCATGGAGGGCAGAAGTCAGAAATGTGGTTTCAACTAACTTAATGCCTTGTTGGCAGTATTGAATCCTTTCTGGGGACTGTAGGAAAGAGCTGTTTTATTTCAGTGCTTCAAACTCCCCATGTTTGATCTTGTTGTTCTGTTTCCATCTCCGAAGTCAGTAATGACTGAAACAATCTTTCTTATAAATAATAACCACTTTCTTATAATTGCATCACTCACTTTTGTGCCTTACTACTACACATTTAAGAATTCTCAAGCATTGCAAGATAATTTCCAGCTCTGAAACAATGTAAGGTAATCACTGAGTCTCAAGAACATTCATGATCAATATTAATTTATTTTTACTACTTTAATTCCTCTTTGCATATAATTTAACAAATATGCAGAATCCAAGAATAATGATTTGTATGAATTGTTTTAGAGGTCATTATTCTTCGCACCAAACATTCCAAATCCAAAACAGAAGAAATATAAAAACAGTTGTATTGCAAAAACAATAAAACAAAATGAAGTTATATTAATATAATTTAACTGTCATTTTGGCATTAATAGTATTTAAGAGGAATAAATATATATGCGTGTTTTCTTATAAAAACAGGGTGAAAACTTGTGGTTATAAAGTACATGAAATAAAAGGTGTAGGGACATCTCTTATTCATTCCTATGCACTTTTGTAGTGACATTTGTCTTTCCTTATATAATACAATGTGTAGCAAGGAACACTGACTAAATATATAACTAGGAGAAATGCTAGATATTTTTTCTATTTTTGCAATTCAAGCAATGCTTCCCGAACTTTGAATTAATACACAATATTCTATATTTAAATATTTACAGTGATGAGGAATTCATGACCAATTTAAGGACTAGTCAAGACTTTGGATACACTAAGCTGTTAGTGAAGCTCTGAAGCTCTGTTCTGATCTCTGCTGATGGCTAGACAAAGGGATTTCTGCATTTCATGCTTGTTTCCAATTTCCCTTACACTCAGCCTGCGGTAGTCCTGAAGAAACATGGGCTCACTCAGAGGTTAGGGATCAGCTGCTCTGGTCCTATATTTCTTTACTGTGGTTCAAAAGGAGAATGCAGAGGAGTTCAGCGTAGGTGTTCTTTCCCAGCAGTAGAGGCAGTTGAAATTAATAAGTTTGTGTCTCACTGTGAAGTGTGAGCACCCTCTTGCCCTACTGTACTGTTTAAAACAAAATACCTTACAAATATATATTTTAAAAGAAGGTCAAGGTTATATTTTTTCTGGGGATTAGTTTTACTTCTGAGTCAGAATTTGCACAGTTGACAAAAAAAAATACCCAAATACTATTTCAGATGATTATAATTGCAAACACAGACAACATGCAATTTCTAAAGATTTAGCACATAATTTTTTTATTGTATCAGTGAGAAGGACATAGTGAAGAGGTTCTGTTTGGATTAAAATGAAGATTGTTGTCATTTACCTATTAGATCAACTAGGGGATAAATTCCAGACCATTCAAAATGTGTCCTAGCTCATCAGTAATACCAAGGTTTTTATGGGCATTTATATGCAAATAGAAACACCTGTTCTTTATATGTTACAATAAAAAAATAAGAAATAACATTTTGACAGTATCTTAAAATTGAATGTGTCTATCAAACCCCAAAGAAGCAAACAATAACTTAATCTGATTATTAAAATATTAGAGAGGCAATAACAGAAATCATATCAAACTTCAGTTTAATGATAAATTTAACACTAATTTTAAAATGCAAGATGTGCATAATATATAGTGCCAACTATATAGAGTCATCTTTTTATAAATGCACGTACACACACATACAAACACATACACATTCAGATACACCATAAGAACAGTTTAAAAAATTGCAGGGCAGTAGCCTGCCGTTTTCAAAACTTATTTCTGGCTCTGCATTCAAAGAAGTATAACTTTGGGTCGAGCTATAGGGATTATATAATGTGCTGGGGATTTAAGCTGGGCTGACCACATACAAGAAAAGTACATACACTGTACTATATCTCTACCTACAAGATCACTTATTTTAGAGAACAAAAAAAAGGATCAGAGAGATATTATAGGGCTTAAGATGTTTGCCTTACATGTTTCCAACCCTTGTTAGATCTCAGACACCTTATAATTACCTGAGCATCAACTTAGCAATAGCTCCTAAGAACTGCTGGATATGAACCGACCCCCCCCCCACACACACACACACTGCCCAAAACAAGTAGAATTACTTATATAATTCTTTGAGGATGATTCTAGTTCCTCTGCATTATAGGATGGTTAGCAGCATCTCTGTTCTCTGCGTACTATAAGCAAGTAACAATCTTTGGCTAGTTGCAACAAAAATAACATTTCCTTTAAGTAATATCACACAAGCAGAAAAATAAGTAAGATATTATTTGTCAAAAGGCATTTTTACTAGCAATAAAATTATAATCATATTATATAGTGTAAAGGTAACATAAGGATTATAGTTCCATATAGTTTAATTATACAAAAGTTTTTCTAATGTTTCAAAATTAACAATCTGGAACTAAAGATATAGTACAGTAGGTAAAATGCTTATCTTGCATGCATCTGACACAGGTTACATTCCTGGGTCCATACATGGTCTCCTGAGTTCTTCCAGAAGTGATTCCTGAACCCAGAGCCAAAGTAAGCCCTGAGAGCAGCTTAGTATAGCTCCCACAGTAAAAACAAACCAATGCATTTTAAATAAATACGTAAATAACAATCTGCTTTATTCTCCTTTTTTCCCTTTCCAGTTATGCATATTATTTTTAGTGAACTAAATAGTATTGTCAGGGGAATAATCTCCCAGTTAGTAGGCTTTTGTTGGGGGAAAAAAGAAAATCTGGCTACTAAGCTAGACTTTGAAAATCACTTTTATGTTTCCAAGTTAATGAGGATATAAAATTGTTTAAATTGTAGAATGCAGACTACTTGCTGTGAGAAGTAAGGGAATTCATAAAGATGGGCACCTGTGTTCTGAGTCTGTATCACCGCTAGACCTGTGGCACACCCAGCAACGATGTAAGACTCATAATGAAGCACCGTCTATCTGGTACTAAAGGGGTGGTATAGAGTAGGTAACAAGAACTTCTAAGCTCTATTCACTTTCCCACCCTGTGTGAGGGTGTTAGTGAAGAATCCAAGAATGTCACTGCCACCCTTTACCTTTGCCTATTTATTTCCAGCCTTTTTGGTGGGAGGCAGAAAAAAATAATGAATTGGTTCTTCATACTGAGATGAACTATTCTTTTTCTTTTTGCTTATCCTCAGCAAATTACAAGAGACATCAAAATACATCATTTTTAAAAGATAATATAATAAAGTGGTAATATTAAAAAATCATGTGAGAAACATCCATTCAGAAATCTTCTGGGATACTGGGATTTCATATCTCTACTGTAACTGCTTCAAGCAGAAATAAGGTAACGGATCTAAGTCCAGAACATAAATGTCCCTCTTTGAATACAGGGCCAGGATTTGGTTTCATACAGTCCCAGTGAGTTGTGAAATGAGTTACAATATCTTAGCTGATTCAAACCTATAAGAGAACTGGATTGAATAAGATACAATTTTCTTTATTACTCTATCATTAATAAAATTCAGGGGGAAATAACAGGTGGGTTTTATATTTCATTTTATATTAATAAACATGAATAAATAGGAGGGGTTAGCTCCTCATAGACTTGACCTGGCATGTGAATTTGGGAGAGAATGGCATGCAACTATACAAAAACAAACAAAAATCATGTGCAAATCCTAAAGTTACTTATTTGAGCCACCAGAGATTTTGAAGTAGGTTATCTTTAACAGTTACCTCAGGTCTTCCACTTGCTCACAGGTGTAAAACAACTGATCCAGCTGTCAGTCTTGGGGATTGAAGGGCTAAATTCCAGGATTGTGAATCCAAGAAGATAAATATAAGATATTAGTATCAATGGCATTGTCTGTGGTCAGAATAACTAAATGGGAGCCTGACCATTCTTCCAGAAGAACATGCCCTGTACTTCTCAAGGTTTTTAAAGATCCTGAATCCCTATATTTAATAGTGGGTTTTCAAAGTTGAAGTGGGTAATATTTTTCTCCTACCGGATAGAGATCTTGCTTCTATTATCCTATTCTTAGGGAAAGAAGAGAGGGAAGGGGAGGGAAGTTGAGGAGAGGGGAGAGTAAAGGAATTCAGAAGAGGGAAGGTGCGAGGAGGGAAGGGAAGAGATGAGGATAAAGGAAGGGAAAGGAGAGGAGAAGAAAGGAGGGAAGGGAAGAGGAGGGGAGGGGAGGGGAGGGGAGACTGGAGGGGAGGGGAGGGGAGGGGAGGGCAAAGGAGGGGAGGGAAGGCGAGGCAAGGCAAGGCGAGGAGAGGAAAAAGAGAAAAGGAAAATTTTTGTTTGATCTCGTTATGATTTTTTTAAATTTTTTAAATTTTTGCTTTTTGGTTCACACCCAGTGATGCTCAGGGGTTACTCCTGGCTCTGCACTCAGAAATTACTCCTGCAGTGTGTGGAAGATCATATGGAATGCTGGGAATCAAACCTGAGTTGGCCACGTGCAAGGCAAACGCTCTACCAGTCCCGCTCGGAGAGCCGGGCAAGCTACAAGTGTATGCCGCCAGCACAGCAGAGCCTAGCAAGCTCCCCGTGGCATATTATATATGCCAAACACAGTAACAACAAGTCTCACAGTGGAGACATTACTGGTGCCTGCCTGAGCAAATCGTTGAACAACGGGAGGACACTGCTACAGTGATATATATATATATATATATATATATATATATATTATATATAATATCTTTCTATGTTTATCTATATATAATGATAGGCCACTGAAAAAGATATCAGATTGACAAACCAAGCAGAGATCAAGAAAACAGAGATAACCTAGACATATTAATGCTGCACAAAATAGTGGAGAACAGCAGAGCGTTAGCAGAGAACATAAGAACATAAAGCTTATCTGCAAGCTGAACTGAACTGCAAAATAGCAAGCAGAAACTGAGGTTGCTGTCCAAGAATTAAGTGTCTATTTCTTCAGTTTCTAGAACTCGCAGAGGTGTGACTACACACGCTGTAAAATAGAGAGCAGTCACTGGATTCATCCCTTCCCGTTTCCTCACCCCTTAGGGGGTCCTGGCTATCATTTCCACAAACTGCCTCCAGGCCATGTTTAAGCTGTCACTGGCCTTGATCCTGAGACTCAGCGGTGAATCCCAGAAGACAGAAGCATATTGGAGATCTCTCCAGACCCCATGCCAAGCTGATTTCACCAAGGCACCTAAGATGGAGCGGGTGTCCCATCTTCGCCAACTCTAGACGAATCCCGTGGTGGCCACAAGCTTCCGGAAGTAAAACCCAACTATGTGGGAGCAGGAACTGAAGACTCCAGGTGAAATGGTGGTGTCACGGACAGGCTGTCCCTTCCTGTCTCCCTTCCCCCTCAGGGTCCTGACTGTCACGTCCATAAACTGCCTCTTGCCTTCATTTAAGTGCATCAATAACCTTGATCCAGAGGCTCACATTATGAATCTCAAAATGGATTTGCTCCCTATAGAGATGTCTCTGGATCCCAATCACTTACAATTTTAGAATTCCCAGGGTATGCGCTGCAAGAGCAGTCATGGGAGCTCTCATGATATTCAGAATAAGCAATAGAAAATAAAGTATCTAGCATCTGCCTGTGACAGCCAGGCTTGAATGGTGGGGGGAAAATTCAAAATAATGGTGTTGCGAAGGTTTAATGGTGGGGGGATTGATATAGAAATATTGAATGTAATCAATTAATGGGAACAATCTTATGAAAATAAAATTTAAAAGTTAAAAATTAAAGAACTGCCACATAAAAGTGTACCGTACTGAATACTCCTCTGCTTGGCATGTTAATCTTACACAGTGCTCACAGGAACCCTGAAACTTGACTGACATCTCCATTGTGAGACTTGTTGTTACTGTTTTTGGCATATTGAATATGCCACGGGGAGCTTCTCAGACTCTGCCGTGCGGGCGAGATACTCTCATTAGCTTGCCGGGCTCTCCAAGAGGGACAGAGGAATCCAACCCAGGTTGGCCGCGTTCAAGGCAAACACCCTACCCGCTGTGCTGTGGCTCCAGCCTAAACAATTACTTGAATAGCAGAAATTCTGGATACCATTTGAAAGCACAATGGGGTTCTTAAACTTGGTATCTCTGCTCTGGGTTTGTATCACCTTAGGCTCAGAGTGTGTCCTACAGTAATATAGGACCTTGAGGTGTTACAGCCTGGTTATTTTTTTAATTTTTATTAATGAAACACCATGAGATACAGTTGTAGACTTACACATTTTTGTGCTTGGGTTTCAGTTATACAATGATCGAACACCCATCCCTCCACCAGTGCCCATTCGCCACCACCACTGATCCCAGTATCCCTCCCAGCGCCCAGTTCCCCATCCCACCCTGCCTCTGTGGCAGGGCGTTCCCTTTTGTTCTCTCTCTCCTTTTGGGTGCTGTGGTTTGCAACAGAGGCATTTAGTGGCAATCATGTTCTATCCACAGTCCACTCTTAACACGAATCTCCCATCCTGGTAGGATTCTCCCAACACGCTTTATTTGGTACCTGGCCCTATGGAGAGATCCACAGAGAGAGTAAGAGTCTTGGGTTTCAAAACTTCCCACCAAGTGTAGATGGGGGTTATTGAGCTGTTGGGAATGTAAACAGGCTCCTCTTTATTTTGCTTGAGGGAAGGAATGGCAGTGGGAGTAACAGAAATAGAGAAGAAATGCATCTTTGTATAGCAAAGAGTTACTCGAGCAGACCATCAAAAGACCAAAGAATATAAGCTATATGAGCACTTATAAAATATTAATAGACAATAATACTAATAATATAACCAAATCACGAATTGCTTTATTACTTTTGACATATCATTGTCAGTACTCAGTTATTCAATCATCAATTATGCAATTTTGGTTGCACTGCATCTCAAAAAGCTATCTTCTTTCATGTGGTGACTCTAGGGAAATGTACTTGTGTGTGTGTTTTTTTTTTAATTTCCTTAATCTCAACAGTATGCATCACACCTTTATTATATACCAGGATATATACACCAACTGTTTATCATGCATCGTTGCACTTTAGCTTCTCCATATCCATATTTACCAAGTCTTCCTTTATCCTCTACTTTGAATACATCTGAAGGTCTGAAATGAATTATCTTTGAAAAGATCTCACATCCTAACACGAGGACACATTTTTACTAAACCTGGAACTTTGTAAGTAATTTAGGAGTTGACTACATTTCTGCCTTAAATGTAACTGATTGTCCAGAGAAGGTTTCCCCAACACTGCATTCCACAAGCAGAGTGATGATGGATCTTCTTAATCAGTTCTCTCTAGTCTCTCGCTCTCTCGCCACCCCAGCATCTTACAAACTGAGACTACTGAATTGAACTAATTTCTCCTGGCCAGGAAATATTTTGCTTCTCTTGGTCTCCAGACCCCAGATATAATATTTTCCACCTCTGCCTCCTCCCACTTCAACACTGGTGTTCAGGGACAGAAATCACAGGATTTTTGACAGCACAGCTTGGTTAAGTTGTAATTTTAATTTTATGCTGCTCCCTACTGTTGGCCTTTCTCTTCTATGCTATAATTCTTGCTGTTTTTTAATAAACTCACCTTGGTCTACTGCTCATTTTAATCAGCACATATGGAAAACACCAGGAATCTACTTTGTAAAAAGCGAGTCCTCTTGAAGAAAATTTAAGCAACCCAGTCTGAAATCATTAGGTCCAAGTCCCTCTGGGACGTGAGCTGACAGGTGAGCATGGTGATACTGTCGTGCTGAAATAAAGACTAAGGAAGGCATGTGGCACACGAGTGATCTGAGCGGTACCCTGGAGCTTCACCATTTCGAAGAACAATTAGGTAATTCATAATCTGACTAGGAAAGAAAAGGTATGAATCTGCAGAGCAGCAGCAGTCAGATAATATCTGATTCATGGTAAAGTGAATAATGAAACATGTGATCCTGCGTGACAAAGTTTAGAGATTGGCAGAACAGATCTGCCTCCCAGATCAGAATACGTCCCAGAAGACTACAGCTCTCTGTGTCTTCATTGTCTTGGTTACATCACAAGCTCTAAGTACCAGAGCATTCATAAATTGGAATCGGAAGTCATTAAAGGAAATCTTCATTCATTTTCAGGTTTTTGACATGAAATTAAAACTCTTTCAGAAATCTTGAAGATCCCCACTTACATTTTAATGATCAGACATAGTGCCGGGTCTGAGAAACAGTAGAGGAGTTATATACTATAGTGTTTAAGGAATTATTAGCCTTGCATGTAGCCAACTGGTCACATATGGTGATGTAATATGTGATGTCATCCCCTATATTACATATGGTTCTCGGTATACTACCAGGAGTGATATCTCAGCACAGTACAAGGAATATGCCCTGAACAAAGCCTGTGTACCCAAACCATTAACAACTGCTCCCCACCAAGAAAAGGGATAAATTAGTTATGTACACAATTTTATTTTCATGGTATTATTATTTTTTATTTTATTGAACCACTGTGAGATATAGTTACAAGCTTTCATGTTTGAGTTATGGTCACACAATAATCTAACACCCATCCCTCCACCAGTGCATATTACTCACCAGTGTACACAATTTTAGATAATTACTTGCAAAAAATAATGGGATTAATGTTGTTATATTTGTTTTATTCACTAACCAATCAATATTGTTTCATATTTCCCAGAGAACATTAAATCTCATGACTAACAGAATTGAAGTCTTGCTAACAATATAACCAAAGGGAGGAGATTTCCATTGTTAGGCTATTAAAGTTATTTTTCATATTTGGAAAATTTAATTAAACTTATAAAAATGTTTAGGTAATAAATAAGTAAGTATTGCTAAAATGTTGACCTGCAAATAATGCCTCAAATTTGTCCCAGTTTTATATATTCATGATCTGCAATAATAGACCATGAAGTCAAGAATCTTCATAAGATGGTTGCTCTCTTAGTCTCTGAAATGAAAAACACACAGATGTAACCTCACATATTATAATATAACAAATAAAAACAAAAGCTACATGTGAATACATATGAAAAAGTAAATAAAAACATAAATAAAACACATTTGAATAAGTAAATACAAATATAAATAACTTTTTTGTGTTGAATCAGTTCTAATTATAGTCATGGGGGTGGAATTCACTTTACATCCCAAATTAGTCTGAATCATGACATCTTAGGGTGTCTAGCATTAGCATATTTTTAGCATTAGCTTCTTAGATAATACTGAGAGGCAACTGGGCTTGGAAAACATGGTTATAAAGTTTCTTTCATTAACCTTGATTTGCAAAATCAGTAAATTAAGAGAAAAAAGTAACAATTCTATGTGACCTATATATTTAAATAATTTCACAATTTCCATTCCTGAGATATATGAGACATAGTTTTTTTTATTAATTCGTGCTTTTTTCTTTCATTCATCTTCCATCTTACTGTCTCACCAGCCGTATGAATAGTATCCTCTATTTTATGATATTTTAAAGCCTTATTTTTTTCAGAGTTCTTAGCACAACATAAAATCCTGGGTCTCACATATTCAAGGCTCAACCATTCCTAATCCCTTTCATCTGATTCTTTTAACTTTCCATGCTGATTTCAAAATTATTTCCTTGATGTGATGAAGTACACCCCTCCTTAGGCAACCTGAAGCGGGGAAAATATTAATCCCAACCAGGAACCAACTGACCTGTTAAAAACAACACACACACAGAGCAAAATTTACTCATAGGAAAAAATATATTTTTTCTTTGAATTACTTCATATCATTTTAATAATTTGCTCGAGCGGGCCCAGTAACGTCTCCTTTGGAGACTTTGTTGTTACTGTGTCTGGCATATCCAATACTCTCGGTAGCTTGCCGGGCTCTCCGAGAGGGGCGGAGGAATCGAACTCGGGTCGGCCATGTTGGCCGCTTGTAAGGCAAACGCCCTACCCGCTGTGCAAATTGAATTTTGCAACCCTGCACTCTTTCTATAATCAGAACATTGAAAGCAAAATTCAATTTTTTTCATTTTATTCCAAAATATACAAGTCACACAGTCTTAAAAATATTTTGAAAGTAAAAAGTGAAGTTCTCATTCATCGAATAATAGCTGTCCAATTCAAAAAGTCATCATCTTAAATTTACCATCATCAAAACTATAGGGATCTAGGTTTAAATCCCAACAGTGTACCATATGCTTTACCAAGGTCAAGTTAATTAACCTCTAATTTTTTGACATAAGAAATTGGTACATCACCTGTTTCTCAACATTCTTATGAATATTAAGCAAAAGAGTATATGAAACACTGTAAACATTATTACCTGAATATGTTTTGGAGACCAATGAATAGCAGTTTATATAAAACCATAAATGTTAGGCTTTGATATTGATAATATTTTAAGGGAAATAAAGTAAATATGTCTTCAAATATAGATAAGTTAAATTTTTTTGTCTTTTCTCATTGTTGGTTTTGGTGTACTATAATGATAACCAGAGCAAACACACATTAGTGATAGGTTAGCACACACTTTAGTTGCTGTATACAATGAGGATAGCACATTTGTTTTTGTTGTTCAGACACAATTGGTTGTATTATGCCAGAGATAGCACTCAGTTATGGAGAGCATAACAGGCAGAGCGACCACAGTAGCTCTAGCATGTGTGGCAAAGACAGGATTTAAAATGGAGCATCAGTCCTGCAAGGCAGTCACTTTGTCACTGAGCTATCTTGGGGAGTTACAACATCATTTAAATTTGAAGAAATAAAATGAGTTTACAAACCGTATGTCATCATGAAGCCAGATAGATAATACAGCAGAGAGCCACCCTTGAACACAGCCAGGTATGGTCAAGTCTTCCACCCTATTGCCACCCTGCACACATACACAAAATCTTTATCTATCTATCTATCTATCTATCTATCTATCTATCTATCTATGCATGTTTTTGCTTTTTGCATCATTCCTGGCAGTGCTCAGGGGTTACCCCTGACTTTTTCCTCAGGAATTACTTCTGGTGGTACACTGGGGATCATATGGGATGGTGGAGATCAAACCCAGGTCAGCTGTTTGCAAGACAAATGCCCTACCTGCTATACTATCGCTCCAATTCAATATGCATACAATTTGAAATAAATCACTTAAGCTTATACATGAAGCTACATATATATCATATAACCTACAAGTATTATTTCCTCCCAGAAATTAGATTTCCTTATATACTTAGATTCTGTAAATACTGAGGTAAGAGAGGTTGTGCTAAAAATTATTATGACCTGATAAAAACATCGAGATCAGATTTTTTTGTGATCCCTTTGGGGATAGAAATTTTCATAATGAAGAAACTCAGAGAACCTAGTTCCACTTGGTTACCAATGTGTATTCAGTGAGGAGAAACTTGACCTTGATTTCACCGTGTTCCTCCATTAAGGCAGACATCCTTGTTAACTCATATAGCCACTAACTATAACATAAGACATAAAACCTATAATCTCAATATGCCTTCAAGACATAGCACTGCTCAGGTCAACCCTTTCCCAAACATTCCTACATTTGTTTACTATCCTTGTTAAATCCTATTTCCAAACTTGGCTGCTCTCACTCTCTTTTCTTTGTTTTAACAATCAACAAACAGGCTTCAGGTACGTATGCCACTTTTACTAATTCTTTTTATTTCAATGAATACTGTCTCTGCCTCAGACTCCTAGAGATGAAGACTTCCATGCAATGGGGACAAGAACCTTTTATACCAAGACCTTTTGGGTCAAGACCACTTGGGTCCCTCTCCTAGAACCTAAAATGTAAGAACCTAGTTTCATCTTTGCTCTAGTCAAGGCTGCAGGGTGGCTCTGACAAGTCACCAGCTATTTGACATAAAGCTGCTTGAGTGTAACATGATAGCTTTCTTGCTACATTGCCTGAGCTGACCTCGAAGGCACCAGGGGCCTTTTCAATTCTGGTGACCTCTCTGAGACAGCTCTTCAGCATCACACACATACCCAGCTTCTACTCATTAACCCCGAAAATGAAAGTGATTTGGGATTTTGCTCAGGCCTAGAAAACAAATATAACCCCATTCTACCGTATTTATTAAACACATATGTGATTCATAATTTAGAAATAATGAAGATTTCCCATCCTCATTAAAGCAATACAGACCATTGCAATTAGTTACAAATCAGTGGACTCTTGTTAATTAATTGTGACATAATTTATACTTTAATTAATGAAAACCGAAATAAATGCAAGGATTGTAATAAACCTTTAAATGATGGCCCCAAATTGAAAGATCTCGGTGTCGACTTTTCTGTTTTGTAATGCAAGTTTATGAATCAAACTGGGTATAAAAGCACCCTAGCTAATAGGCATGCGTTTCAAAGAGGTTAACTCAAATTCTTGCCAAAGGACATCACTGGATAAGAGTCTGATCCAATCAAGATTCTTCATTTAAAAATCCTGCTCGAGGGGCCCGAATGATAGTATATTGGATAAGGCATTTCCCTCATTTATGGCCCATCTAAGTTCAATCCCCAGCATCCCAAAATTTGCCCCAAATTCACAAGGAGAAAGGCTTGTGCACCGCCAGCTGTGGCCCCGAAACAAAAACAAAACAACAACAAAAATTTCTGCCTAATTTAGATGACTGTCTTTTGGGACTGGTGTTTTTCATTTGGAATATTTTGTCTCTTCTCTAAGATTTATATCTCTGCTTTTATTATTTGAATTTATAAACAGAATAAGTCCTTGAAATCCACAATTGGTCTGTGTCATCAGTTCCAATTAAAGCAGGATTTGCTCAGTCCTGGAGTAACTAGTCTCCCTTACCTTCCTGATCTGGTTAGTGATAAATAGCTCTCTTATTTCTTTTTAATGGTAATTGCTGACAGTCATCTTAAAATCTTAAAGTCTTCTCTAGTCTTTATCTATAGAATGAGGCCAACACATAAAAGTGGTATTTATCCCATTTCTGATTTATCTCACTTTATCCTAAGCATATTCTTTCCCCCCTTTTCTCTATAGTAAAAATAGAAAACACAGGTTTTTTTTTGACGTGACAGCAAAATAAAATAAGACACTGAACTATTGCTATTGTAATCATTTTCACTTAACCAGGTGTTACCTTTAGACAAAAATGTAATGTTTATGGTTTTCTGTATCTTTTTGAAAGCTCATTTTTTATTATAAGATAGCATAACATATACGCCTAGGGTGGGCGTTGAAGAAAGCCATAGTTTAGCCCTGTGATGGAGGGAAGCAGAGGATGGCTATAAGTGCTGACAACTGTGTTTCTGAGGAGACAGGAACATGGAGTTTTCAGCCCCCAACTTTCTTCTCTTTTTCCTCAAAACAATAGTGTTATAGCAGCTCAGTTTGGGCTTCCCAGAAAAAATTTGATAGATCTATTTTCCATTTTTGCTTTTAGAAGAGGAGGAGGAGGAGTTATAAGTTTTCCTCCTCTCACCAGAAAAAAAATCTATTTTTAGAATCTCTCTGTTGCTAGGATAATTTAGGCATCATTCCTCTGTTTGTGATAATTAGCAACATTTCAGGTTTTCTGAATTGAATGTGGAGGGAAATGCCTTAGTCTTCTATTTGTAATTGTGGGAAGACCTCTAAGTATCTTGACTGACAAACTAGCCAAGTTCTTAAATGTGCAGTCTTTTCCCTTTGCTGGAATGCAGTATTTCGAAAATCAGAGAGAGAAGCTTGCCTTACCTCTCACCAATATATTTTATTAGAATATTCTCATGATATAGAGAGCAGAGGAGTCCTTTTTTGCTGTGCTTAGAATTCTTATTGACACTCCAACTTATACAATTTTTGTTTCTGCTACTTCAGGGCCTTATAAAATATATACCTTGTGTTAGGGTCTTTAGAAATGGAATCTGGTTTCTAAAATGACCACAGATGTTTAAGACATGAATTATGGCAGTTTGTTTTCTTCAAGTGCCTGACAATGCTTTTAAGTTATCCAACAATTAAATATAAACAATCTTAGGCAAAGATGCTGTATTCTTCTTAGGATTAAGTGGCATATGCAATTTTAAATCTTTCTTCTAAAAACAAAACCGCCTTTGGGGGCACAATTAAGATACTAAAATCTAAAGAGAAATGTGATTGCTTGCAATGTTATGGAAATCTCTAATAAATGACTGCATGGAACCACTTCCAATGCATAAAGTATCCTTGAGTGACTAAAAGATTTTGTCTTCCCTTTTTCACCTTTATAATTTGTCCATAAAACTTGGAATTTGGGAGTCAGACTAATAGTAAGCATATAGAAAGCTTTCCTTGTGTAAGGTCGACCTGGATTCCATTCCCAGCCTATAGTTCTCTGAGTCCTGCCAGAAGTGATCACTGAGCCCAGTACTAGTCATAAGACCTGAACTGTGCTGGATCCCCAGATAAAACAAAACAGACATATGGAATGAAGAATTTCACTTTTAGATGTCTGTCAATCCTCCATTTACCTATGGCTAGATGATAGATTGTGGGCCACATTTATTGTTATAAATAGCCAAACAATGATGACATACTTTAAACATTCTATAGACACCTTACTACAACTGTCCTCTTTGTCCCTGCTATTATATACCATAAACTTCAAGAGATATCTAATCCCAAGTAGCATATATACAATAATATTTGGATCATCCATTGTAGTGGTAGAGATAAGTTAACCAGCCAATTCTGCAAGAGAATAAATTTTTCCTCAAAATGACAGAGGTTATTAAGGCTTTAGTGTCCTGATAGAGTTTTCTTATGACATAGACATTGTATCTTCTTATTCCCCACCCCCTGCCTGCTAAGGCCACATTTATCCAACTTTAAAATTTCCAAGTTATAAAATTTTAAAGTAGAGAACTGTAGAGGATCTGATGTAGACAGGTAAGATAGGGAACCAGGACAATGAAAAACTACCAAATGCCAGTCCAGGACCTTTTCGTTTCAGATGTGCATAAACATCTGAAAGGCCCTTTCTGTTGACACTGAATCTAAAGCAGATAATTTGTTGTGGTGGCTTAGGGAGAAAGAGAGAGGCAATGCATTTTCAATTCCAATTAGAGAATGACTTAGATAGGAGCTGGGCTGCAATTATGCTAAGGTTTGTTTTTATTCTAGTTTCTTACTCTTGCTACATAATGGTCTGTAGGGTTTAAATTGAGAGCCTGCTAAGTCTACTCTACTTATACCTAAATGATTGAGGGAGATTCATTTTTCTCATCAAGATTAATTTCGAATTAGTCATTTAGCTTTTGGCTCCATTTACTTGAAGAACCTGCATGGCTTTGGAAAAGCACTCCCTGCGTGACAAAATGCATCATTCTAGTTTCTGAATAGGCCAAAATCCTACTGATTTATTTTTTTCCACATTTGGCGTCACACATGGCGATGCACAGGGGTTATTCCTGGATCATTCACTGAGGAATTACTCCTGGTGGTGCTTGGGAGACTATATGGGATGCTGGGAATCGAACCTGGGCCAACCATGTGCAAGGCTCCTACCCGCTGTGCTACGGCTCCAGCCCTCACCCACCTCGAGTTTTTGTGACCTGCAGAAGACCAAAGACTAGTATCTAAACCTTGAACTGCAGAGGATCTGATGTAGACAGGTTATATAGGGAACCAAGACAATGAAAAACTACCAAATGCCAATCCAGGACCTTTTAGTGACCCTTAGTTGGAAGAATCTGATCAGTCCATTCCGTGCAGAAGTAGAGAAACTGAGACCACCGATTACTTTTGGGAATTCGGTCACACAGCCTGCATGTTCCAAATAACATGCTCCCATGTACTCACCCTGAGTTCCCAGAAAAAAACCTGTCCCAAATCCTCAGCCACCAACCCCACTCTTTCAGCCTCTCCACGCCATAATATAAAGGACTTGAAATAGTCCTTTGGTCCTTGAGCCAGGCTCAACCTGTTGTACTTTTAAGAAATATAAATTTCATTTTCAAAGAAACCCTCAATCTGCTTTGCTTTTGACTTCAGGTGTTTTCCTTTGTTCTAGATACTCGGAACCTGGATGCACCTGTTAGCAACGGATCCTGGATGGCACCATGGAAAGTGTTTGTGAATGTGTATTGCCAACATACTTGTTTCTCTTCTGAGTTCCTGTTGGTTTTATTTTCTGCTCTGTGTTCTTGGAAGTCCTCTGCTTTCTAAATATCTCGAAATAAAGATTACATGCTACTTTAGAAAATCTATCATCCCAGTTGCAGATTTAAAAGCAGCCAGATTTCAGCAAACATCCTCCTGGGGAAAGCCAGTATGTGCTGGAGGATTGCCAAATCTCCAATTTTGTCACTCCAGCCATACACCTCCGGTAAAATTTTCTGGGAACTCAGTCAGCCAATAGAGAACTCTGATCAAATGCAACTCTTACTCTCTAAACTATACCCGTAATCAGAATTCCCCAAAGAAAAAAAAAGTACTGAAATCCTCTGCTCACTTCTAGGTTGTATTTCTCTATCAGTTGTTAGTATTATTCATCTTTTTTGTATGCACAATTACAAATTATATGACTTTAATATATTAATATAGATATTCTAGTTCTCTTTAGGGTTGTGTCAATTTCTGGTATGTACAACCTCTACTACCACTAGCTCTGTTTTTTGAGGAGAATCTATCTTGTCAATGAGCTATATTGAACAGCTCAGACAGAGAAGTTTAATTTATTCTCTCTCTATAGTATTTGACACCACTTAGGGACACTCCTTTGACTCATGATGTCTTTATTTCTTCAAATTCCTTGTTTTATCCTTATGACTAATTATCTACTTATACTTACTGAAAAGAGCAGAACACAGCATCATGTGATATAACTGTAGGAGTTCAGGACATGACACCTAAAATACGCATCCCTGGCATATTATTTTGAGCTGTAGGTACCTGAAGAACAGAAAATTCAGAGAGACACTTTTCCTGAATTTACCTATCTGTGTAAAGATAGATCCTCCAAAAGAAGCTTCTTTTATGCAAACTCCTTCCCAGGAGGCCAGGGAAGAGTGACTCATTTTAGGAGAAACAGAAGTCAATACTGCATCCCATAAACTTTAAAGAATTGTCATCCGTTTCACCCAAAGGCACACTCTACTTTTCTTAAAATTAATTCTACTCCCTTAAGAAGCCTATTTTGTAGCTAGTTTCCATATTAAAATAGTACTTACATCAAAATTCTAAAGCAGATAGAGCAACTACACCTTCTAATCCTGGACATCTTCTATGTATATATGCTATATGCCCAACAAAGAAATTATATTTTTTCATGATAATCTGTCTTTTATTATAGGGGATTTAGCCTACAGTTCAGAAGAATACATGGAGAAGTACATTTCCTCTTCTATACTAGTTATTTTGTTTGTTTGCTTTTAGGCCATACCCATTAATGCTCAGGGCTTATTCCTGACTATGGCCTCAGGGGTCACTTTTGGAGGTAACCAGGGGACCAAATACATACACACACACACACACACTATATATATATATATATATATATATATATATATATAGTGCTGCTTAAGATCTAACTGGGGTGAGCAATGTGCAAAGCAAGCATCATAACCTTTGTACTACTTACCTCAAAAATTATTCTTATTACTCACCATCTTGAATTCTTCAAACAACTACTCCTTACAGATCTCATTTTCCTTTATCCTGCATGTGTTTATAACCATTTTAACATTTTCCATCCATATTTCTGTTCATGAACCTCATTTACTGAAACTGTAATTTTTTTGAAACTGTACATTCCTAAACACATTTTTCACCTAAAACTAATCTATTTCCTAAATGTCTTATCTCAGTCATTATTTTGCATATTTTTGTAACTTGTCAAAGTTATTTTTAGTCTCCAGTTATTCGTGGTCATGTTTAAAATTAGTAACTTTTTAATTCTGCCGATAAACAGGCATTAATGAAGAATTTACACATGTTAAATGATACCTCAGGAAATCAAAACAATTGTAAGAAACACATACTCTTTACAAAAATAATGGGTTTCAATTATGGCTCTTCTTTTTATTTTGGATCTTTTTTCTCCACATAATCCAGGCCACAGGCTCTTTGGGAACTTGCATGCGATATTTATCTTCCTCTTCTCGTACCTATTAATAGGATATACAAACTACATTTTAAAGTACAAGTTACTCTAAGTATATATCCTCAAGGACATGTTTGGTAGCATGGAGAAAGTAGTAAGGATCTTGCATATTAATAAAGTGAGTTACATGATAATAAAACTATTCAAATTGTGTAGTGTTGCTATTGTAATGAAAAATTTCAGTAATTCTGTTTTCCAACAGACTATTCACTCAATATATTCATATACTCAAAACCAAAATCAGCAAATGATTTAAATTGAAACAACAAATGAAAAAGTCATCAATATTACTTTTATTAATTTCCATTTACCTGCAGAATTCCTAAGTCTTTCCTACCTAAAATATTTTTTAAATAGCATATGAACAGTCAGCAAGAATAATATCATCGGCATCTTTTAAATGTTTTGTGGAAGTACAAATTCTGATAATGTCTCTAGGGGTACAGACTTTAGTTTTGATTTATTTCCAAGTAAGTCAAAGCTCTGAAAACTCCCCATTTGGAACATTCAATTAGCATAGCTCTGGTGCCATAGGGTAGAAGATAGCATGGGATTTGACTGCTTGAATTCCAAAATAATGCTAAGAGCTGGAGAAAATAGTCAGTGTTTTCACAATTCTCCTGTTCCTAAAATGAGATGAATTCTGCTAGAACATCTTTTAATACCTGGTATTCATAAATTCTTGTTTAGATTGACAATTCAAAGGGATAAATCTTTGAAAAAGTTTGCCCATTTTGCTTTACTGTTTAGATACATGTGTTATGTATTACTGCACTGACCTCTTAGGAAAAAGGAAGTTTAAAAACATGTTATTGTTAAGAACCAATCACGTATGTTATGTACTTGAGAAAGTTGCCTGGACTTCAATTCAGACTTCATCACTCTGTTTTTATTTTAATATTTTGGGGGGTGTGGCACACACCTGACCGTGCTTTAGGATTGTTCCTGATTCTGCACTCAGAGGTCACTCTGGCAGTGCTTAGGGACCATTTGGGATGTTAATGATCAAACCCAGGTTGGCCAGGTACAATGCGAGCACTTTACTATCTGTCCAACTCCAGAATGTATCACTGTATGACGGTATATTAACAGTGAAGGCAAAACCAAACCAAACCCAGAAAACAAAATAAAAATCCTTTTGTGGGGCTGGGGTGATATTACAGTGGGCATTTGTGATAGTAGTAAGACATTTGACTTGAATGCAGCCAGCTCAATTTGATCCAAGAATAAACTCTGAGCACTGCTGCATGTGACTTCAGTGTCCTATAAAAAGAATTTGCCCCCCATTTTTTTCCTTGTCAATAAAAGATTTTGTCAATGACACCTTAACAGCAGAGGTTTTTCACTTAATTGCAATGTTGTATGTAAATGAGATACTGCAGAAAAATACACACTAAACAGTTCAAAGCATGCTAATGATAATAATAGTAAAAATAATAAAAAGTAAATGTGACATTGATTCTGAGTATATGTAAAGGTCTTTTCTTCATTGTACACATTGTACACACTCACTGAGTTTAGCCACTTTTATCAAAGTCCTAATCCATTTTCCTTGCAAAACTCTTTGTCTTCACATTTTTATTATAGATAATCAAGCAGCTTTATTCTCTACTTTTGGAAATAGTTTTTATGGAGGAGGACAATTGAGCTGCAATTTTTTTAACCACATGTTTCTCTATTGTGAATGAAGGAATATATTTAGTGTTCAGTTCTTCTGGGTCAGCGATCTAGCTGTTTCTTCCTCATCTAAATTTAGTATTTTCAATCTAGTGCGCCTCCTTCAACAGCCCCTCCTTTTCCAAAGTGCAATTTTTGTCTTTCATTACAGGCATTGTTAAGGATTTCATTTGATTCCAACACTGTATTTATCTTGGGTTTTGCTCTACCTCTAAAATGTAGTGTGCTAAATTTAGGATTGCATTGAAGGGTTGAAATGTGTTATTTCTAAATTTACTCTGTAGAAAATTTTCATGAATAATAGAATTTAGTATTCCTTCCCATTATCTGAATGTAATCATTGTTACAATGCAGTATTCTTAGAAAAGTCTTTACATTTTTAAATCTGTTACATAAAGTTTCCCCAAAAGTGAAATAAATATGTAATATTCTAACTTACCAAGATTTACCTGAAATGACCTAGTTTCGTTTGTGATACCCTTAGCATTCCAAAAGCAATATTCTATACAGTTTGATCTCTTGTAGAAATAATTTTTATATCTACTCAACTATACACAATCTACTCTAGCTATACTTTCAAATAGTCTTTTAAATGCTTTATACACACATGGGTTTATATAAGCCATGCAGCACTCTATCCACAGAAAGATGAATTACCTCACTCCATTTTCTTTTCTTTAACTTTTCTTAGGTCAAAATATTTTAAATGATCAGATAATATTTTTTACTGCCAACACGCATGAAAAGTATAGTAGAAATATACAAGAATCACAAATACCATATGGAATCAAGAGCACTAATTAGAATTAAAACATAAGTCATTAAAAAGCCATAATATAATCAATTTAGGAAAATATTTATTATTACACTTGTAAAAACAATATTTAAATTGACAGTCATGATATCATTCAAAAATAGTCAAACATGAATAGCTAGTTCCTCAGTGTATATTTTATAAATACTAACACCATAAATGGAGGAAAGAATGAAGTACATTACATTCATACAAACAATTATCTGTACAAAAAAATGCATATGACATGACATAATTATTTGTACGAAAAAATAAAAACCTTAAGACTTTTATTATGGAATATAGGATAATATATTAAGAATATTGAAATAGCTTCAAATTTCTTAAAAGGCACAAAGTACCAAGTTTAAGGAAGAATCATATGTGCAACAATGATGAAATCAATATTTAACATATGAGAAAATTTCAACTTCCATTTATACAGTTTGACAAATCCTCAGCATGCAATTGATAATCAACCTGTGAGGGATTTGTATTACTCAAAAATGTTTAGAATTTGAATGAAATAAAATAAAAGCAATTAAAACTACAACAATAAAGTGATACACACATTATTGGTTTTATTTGTGTTTTTGCCACACTCTGATCCTGATCCTGAGGGTTTCCTCCTGATTCTGTGCTCACGATCACTCCAGTAGGGTAAGGGGACCATAAAGGTAGCTGCTATCATTCCCACACTGCCAGAAGAAAGACAAGCACTCTACCTGCCGTGCTATCTCTCAGGCCCCCACAACATATTCTTAATAACTGCTTTGTGCAAATAGTCAAGAAACCTAATTTTTAAGTTATACCATCCCTATTTTGAAATCCCATTTGTGTTTATTTTATTATCAACCAAGCCATCTGCTTACTTTTAGCCTCTATAGGAAAGTTCTACTCCTGAAAAATGAGAGTTTAAGTCAATATGGTTCAAGTCAGAAAAAATTACTCAGCAAAATGTATTTTTATTATATTATTGAGAAATTATTACCTTGGTCTCTCTGTTGAATTGCTAATGCATCTTTGAAAACTGTGTGCATTCTGCAGTAGTTTAACTTAAGTTATGAAAACTATTAAAGTAAAACAAATAGTATTTAAATTGTCAGAGTTTTAATATTTATTTAACTATTCAAATTTCAATATTTATTATTATGTTGCCAGTAATATAAAATAGAATTCAACAATGTTTTACAGTTTAAAAGACTGTTTCAGCAACAAGTTTGACCCATGTAACTTACTTAAGGCTAATTTAATGTACAGGTATCTTAGACATAAATCCATATTTAAAAAATTGATGATAGTGATCTTTTGGTCCTTAGGGTATATAGTATGCAGATTTAGGATTGGCTTAAATGAGTTGTATACTTAATCATGGTTTTAGAATCTCCTTGAATCATTGAGAGATTAATGTTAAAATCTTTGGATGCTGTTTTGAACTTGCCTACTAAAATTTAGATTTTTTATTTATTTCTTAGTCTGACAATTAAAGCTTTGACATTTTCTGTATATATATTTAAGATTTATTTTTTTGGGGAATGCATACTTTGCATTTTTTTATGCTATGTCTTTCTTTGAGCAAATTCTGTTTCTAATTAAATCAAGTTTGTTTTACTTACCCTATGCTATATTTTCCTGTGCCCACATCATCTCTAAGATATAAAGATTAGCTTTTACTCTTTTATTCAATCTAATATTTTAAACTCTGGGAAAAAGGGTAGCTTGTGTGTTCAGTACCAGTGTAGTCACCAGAATAATGTCTTCTATTTATTTTCTGCTCTATTGTTTTAAATCTGTTCCCTGTTTTCTTAAATCCTTAAAATTATCTAAATATTCAGAATTCTACATGTACTTTTGCTTCAATTTTGGTCTTTGGAGAAAGGTATTACAATTTTTGTCCTTCCATCTGCACAACTTTTGCTTTTTTTCTACCTGGTAGGCAAATAAATTCTACTTTAGTGTCACGAAGCTTCAACATCATGGTCAGTTGAGAAAGTTCATTCTCCACTGAAACCCAGGTCACTTTCCCCAGCAATAAGCTATAATTTATGTAACATACATTCCTTATTCTCTTTTTCTCAGTACTGAAATACATTTACTCCACTCTGTAGTGTCTGAAACAATTAGATCATATATCTTTTCCAGTGTCATAAACATTTTTAATAGCAAAGAATGTCAAGAACCAATTATTTAGTTTGATGTAGTCCCATTTGTTTATGTTTGTTTCCACTTGCTTGGTCAGTGGTATTTCATCCCTAAATATGCTTTTAGATTCAATGTCATGGAGGGTTCTGCCTATATTTTCCTCCATGTACCTTATGGATTCATGTCTGATATTGAGGTTTTTAACCACTTTGATCTGACTTTTGTGCCTGGCATTAGGCAGAAATCAGAGAGATCCCACAGAATGGGAAAGAATACTTACCCAATACCCATCTGATAGGGGTTTAATATCCAGGATATACAATACACTAGTAGAATTCTATAAGAAAAAAACCTCTAACTTCATCAAAAAATGGGGAGAAGAAATAACAGAAGCTTCCTCAAAAAAGAAATACAAATGTCCAAAAGGCACATGAAAAAAATGCTCCATGTTGCTAATCATCAAGGAGACACAAATCAAAACATCTGTGAGGTATCATCTCACACCACATGACTGGCACACATTCAAAAGGACAAAAGCAACCAGTGCTGGCATGGATGTGGAGAAAAAGGGATGCTCTTTCACTGTTAGTCGGAGTGCTGACTGGTCCAGTCTTTCTTGAAAACTATAGGGACATTCCTTCAAAAAAAGAAATTAAGCTTCCATATGACCCCACAATACCACTTCTGGGAATATATCCCCATGGTTCAAAAAAGCACAGTAGAAATGACATCTGTACCTATATGTTCATTGCAGCACTGTACACAATAGCCAAAATCTGGATACAACCCGAGTGCGTGAAAACAGAAGACTGGTTAAAGAAACTTTTGTACATCTACACACTGGAATACTATGCAGCTGTTAGGAGAGATGAAGTCATGAAATTTGCTTATAAGTGAATAGACATGGAAAGTATCATGCTAAGTGACATGAGTCAGAAAGAGAGGGACAGGTATAGAAGGACTGCACTCATTTGTGGAGTATAAACATAAAATGAGACTGACACCCAAGAGCAATAGACACAAGGGCCAGGAAGATTGCTCCATAGTTGGAAGCCTGCCTCATGAGTGTGGGGGTATGGGCGGGGGGAGGCAGCTAGAATAGAGAAGGGATCACTAAGAAAATGATGATTGGAGGGATATGTGTGCTGAAAGTAGATAAAGTACCAATCATGATAACCTCTCAGTATCTGTATTGCAAACCATAATGCCCAAAAGTAGAGAGACAGTATGGGGGGAATTGTCTGCCATGGAGGCAGGGGGAGGGTAGAAAAGGGGGGAGTATACTGGGGAGATTGGTGGTGGGGAATGTGCACTGGTGGAGGGATGGGTGTTTGATCATTGTACAATAATAATTCTAACATGAATGCTTTTAATTATATCTCACAGTGATTCAATAAAATAAAATAATAGTAATTAAAAAAAGAACCAATTGTTCTGACACGATTGGAAGAAAAGTAGTTCCAGGAGATATTTCTCAGAAGAATACTAATTACTAACAGAAAAGGTCTGACTCATCTTTAAGATGAATACTTCCATATGATTATATGTGTGTTTTTTTTTCTAAAGTCACTTTTATTTCAGGGAGAATGCTACATTGTAAGGCAAAAGGAAAATAAATAAACAAACATTTCAGCACACTATCTTACATCACAGTCAAGATTTCTTTTCCCCAGTAATCCTGCTAAATACCTTTACTGTTTTCTTGTTCCACTATACTAATAAAATGGTTATGTAATAAAAAGATCTTAATAAGCTACTGTACAAGCAATGTCACTAAATTGAAAGTAGTATCACAAAGTGCTATTTTCCTCTCTACACATTGACATTAAAAGAAAAACAACCTGGGGACGGGCACAGAGGCCCAGCTCTGGGAAACAAAGCTGAACGGCTCCAATTCCAACAGGTCAGCCCGCCCCCAAGGGCCTGGGACCCTCTCTGGGCATGCGCAGCTAGATCCAGCCCCTAGAAAGCTGGTTTTCAACCCCTGATCTGCGTGGGACGGGCACAGAGGCCCAGCTCTGGGCAACAAAGCTGAACGGCTCCAATTCCAAACAGGTACAGCCCGCCCCCAAGGGCCTGGGACCCTCTCTGGGCATGCGCAGCTAGATCCAGCCCCTAGAAAGCCGGTTTTCAACCCCTGATCTGTGTGGGACGGGCACAGTGGCCCAGCTCTGGACAACAAAGCTGAACGGCTCCAATTCCAACAGGTACAGCCCGCCCCCAAGGGCCTGGGACCCTCTCTGGGCATGCGCAGCTAGATCCAGCCCCTAGAAAGCCGGTTTTCAACCCCTGATCTGCGTGGGACGGGCACAGAGGCCCAGCTATGGGCAACAAAGCTGAACGGCTCCAATTCCAAACAGGAGACGTTCCCAACTCCTCGCCCAGTGCCAGGGACTCTTTCCGGAGCCAAATATTTTCCCACTACGTATGCCATAGGAACCATAAGCTACCTTCTTAGATGGAAACTTCTCTATTTTAGCTCAGCCACTAGAAACACAGTAGCCAATAACTCATAAGCCTATCTTAACTCACACTGCATATCAAGCAGAATAGTAACAGTGAACGTGAAGGACTAAACCACACCTCTCACAATGGTAAAGCAACGCAAAAGCCCACCAAACTTTCATATTGAAGAGTCTAGTACAGATGACACAAACAGTACTGTAGTGTTAGACAACCTCTCTGACAAGGAATTCAGAAGGGAGCTACTTAGGATGCTTAGGGAATTAAAAGAAACAATGGAAAGCAATGCCAATAGAAGACAAGAGGATCTGAAGGCAGAAATGAGGAAAATGCAATCAGAAATGTCAGACCTGAAAAATCTTGTAGGCGAATTGAAAAGCTCAGTGGAAGGCCTCAGCAGCAGAGTAAGAGCTGCTGAGAACAGAATCAGTGAGCTCGAAGATGAAGTTCAGAGACTCTCCAGAAAAGAGCAGAAAATGGAAAAGAAACTCACAATTCGGGAACAGATGGCAAGAGAAGATCGTGATGAAGCCAAGAGGGGTAACATAAGAATTATTGGAGTCCCAGAGGGACAGGAAGAAAACCTCAATGAAGAAGAAACTGTCAAAGAAATCATTGCTACAACATTTCCAGAGCTGAAGAAAACTTGTGACCACATTCAGGAGGCCCGAAAGGTACCAGCTAGAAGAAATCCGAATAAAAATACCCCAAGACACATTCTGATCAAAATGACCAAAACCTTAGACAGAGACAAAATTCTGAAAGCAGTAAGATCGAAGAAAGAAATCTCTTACAAAGGAGCATCCTTAAAATTCACAGCTGATTTTTCTGATGGAACCCTCATGGCCCGAAAACAGTGGTGGGACATAGTAAAAAAACTCAATGAAATAAATGCCTCCCCAAAAATACTTTTCCCAGCAAGACTCTCATTCATAATAGAAGGAACAACACACAGTTTCACAGACAAACAACAGCTCAGGAACTTCATAGATTCAAAACCATGGTTAGAAGAACAACTAAATGGGCTACTATAAGGCAAGAAAGGCCCCTCAAATACACCAAATTTTAACAGAACAATGGGACAAAATCCCATAACAATAATCTCTCTCAATGTCAATGGGCTAAACGCACCAATTAAAAGACATAGAGTGGCAGGATGGATTAGAAAATTGAACCCAACATTCTGCTGCCTGCAAGAAACGCATCTCAATAGTCAAAGCAAACACAGACTCAGAGTCAAAGGCTGGAAAACAATCCTACAGGCAAACAGCTCCCATAAAAAAGCTGGGGTAGCCATCCTTATATCAGACCACATCAATTTCAGAGTGAGGAAGGTCATAAGAGACAGTGAAGGCCATTTCTTATTGATCAAAGGATCTGTACAACAGGAAGAACTTACAATAATAAATGTATATGCACCTAATGAGAGACCAGCAAAGTACTTAAAACAACTACTCATAGATTTGGAAAAAGACATCAATAGCAACACAATACTAGTGGGAGACTTCAACACTGCTTTGTCACCTCTTGATAGATCAACCAGACTCAAGCTTAGCAAGAACATACTTCATTTGAGGGAAACAATGGAAGAAAGGGACTTAGTAGATATATACAGGACACTTCATCCACAAAAAGCTGAATACACATTCTTCTCAAGCGTACATGGAACATTCTCCAAGATAGACCACATGCTGAGCCACAAAACATGCCTCCATAAAATTAAGAAGGTAGAGATTGTATCAACAATCTTCTCAGACCATAATGCGCTGAAATTAGAAGTAAATCACACACAAAAACAGAAAACTAAATCAAACACCTGGAAATTAAACAGTGCACTATTGAACAACGAGTGTATTAGAAAGGAAATCAAAGAGGAAATCAAAAGATTCCTAGAAACGAATGAAAATGAGAACACGAGTTACCAAAACTTATGGGACACAGCAAAGGCTGTGTTAAGAGGAAAGTTTATAGCTCTACAAGCATTCCTCAGGAAGGAGCAGCGAGCACACATAAGTAACCTAACCTCACAGCTTAAGAGCTTGGAGAAGGACCAAAAAAAGGAGCACAACCCGAACAGGAGAAAGGAAATAATAAAACTCAGAGCAGAGATTAATGAGATGGAAACCCAAAAAACAATCCGAAAGATCAATGAAACCAAAAGCTGGTTCTTTGAGAAAATTAACAAGATCGATAAGCCTCTAGCAAAACTCACAAAGAAAGGGAGAGAGAAAACCCTAATAAACCGAATCAGAAATGAAAAGGGGGTCATTACAACAGAAACCACAGAAATTCAGAGGATCCTCAGGGAGTACTTTGAGAAGCTTTATGCCACGGAACATCAAAACCTTGAGGAAATGCATAAATTCCTAGACTCCTACAGACTCCCAAGGCTGAACCAAGAAGACCTGGAATACCTGAACAGACATATCACCATCAAGGAAATTGAAATGGTAATAAAAAGTCTCCCCAAGCACAAAAGTCCTGGCCTGAATGGATTCACTAGTGAATTCTACCAAATCTTTAAAGAGGACTTACTCCCAATGCTTTTTAAGCTTTTCTACGAAATTAAAATATCAAAAACACTTCCGAACAGTTTCTACGAAACAAATATCACACTGATACCAAAAGCAGACAGAGATACCACAAAGAAAGAGAATTACAGGCCGATATCCCTGATGAACACAGATGCAAAGATCCTCAACAAACTACTAGCAAATAGAAACCAAATACTCATCAAAAAGATCATACACCATGACCAAGTAGGATTCATCCCAGGGATGCAAGGATGGTTTAACATTCAGAAATCAATCAACATAATCCACCATATCAACAAAAGAAAAGATAAAAAGCATATGATCATATCAATAGATGCAGAGAAAGCATTTGATAAGATCCAGCACCCCTTTATGATGAAAACCCTAGTCAAAATGGGTATAGAGGGGACCTTCCTCAACATAATTAAAGCCATCTACCACAAGCCTACAGCAAGCATCATCCTCAATGGGGAAAAACTGAGAGCCTTCCCTCTAAGATCAGGGACGAGACAGGGATGCCCACTCTCTCCACTGCTGTTCAATATAGTACTGGAAGTACTTGCAATAGCGATTAGGCAGGAAAAAGATATTAAGGGCATTCAGGTAGGAAAGGAAGAAATCAAGCTCTCACTATTCGCAGATGATATGATACTCTACTTAGAGAACCAATAACCTCCACCAAAAAACTCCTAGAAACAATAGACTCATATAGTAAAGTTGCAGGTTATAAAATCAATACCCAAAAGTCCATGGCTTTCCTATACGCAAACAGTGAGAGAGAAGAAAGCAACATGAAAAAAACAATCCCGTTCACAATTGTGCCCCAGAAAATCAAGTACCTAGGAATCAGCTTAACTAAGGAAGTAAAGGACCTGTACAAAGAAAACTACAAAATGCTACTTCAGGAAATAAAAGAGGACATGAGGAAATGGAAAGATATCCCCTGCTCATGGGTCAGAAGACTTAACATTGTCAAAATGGCAATACTACCAAAAGCATTGTATAAATTCAATGCAATCCCTATAAGGATACCCATGACATTCTTCAAAGAAATGGAGCAAACACTCCTGAAATTTATATGGAACAATAAGCCCCCACGAATAGCTAAAGCAATTCTTGGGGAAAAGAAAATGGGAGGAATCAACCTCCCGAACTTCAAACTGTACTACAAAGCAGTAATAATTAAAACAGCATGGTACTGGAACAAAGGCAGAACTGCAGACCAATGGAACAGGGTTGAATACACTGACATCTCCCCTCAATCATATGCTCATCTAATCTTTGATAAAGGTGCAAGTAATGTGAAGTGGAGTAAGGAAATCCTCTTTAATAAATTGTGTTGGCATCACTGGATGGCTACATGCAAAAAAAATAGGCTCAGAACTCTGCCTAACACCATGTACAAAAGTAAGATCAAAATGGATTAATGACCTCAACATCAGACCAGAAACCATAAGGTACATTGAAGATAAAGTTGGCAAAACCCTCCATGACATTGAAGCTAATGGTATCTTCAAAGATGCCACGCCACTGGCCGAGCAAGTGAAAACAGACATAGATAAATGGGACTATCTTAAACTAAGAAGCTTCTGCACCTCCAAAGAAACAGTGACCAAAATACAAAGACAGTCTACAGAATGGGAAAGGATATTCACCGAATACACATCTGACAAGGGGTTGATATCCAGGATATACAAAATACTGGTTAAACTCCACAAGAAGAAAACATCCAACCCCATCCAAAAATGGGGCAATGAAATGAACAGAAACTTTCTCAAAGAAGAAATCCGAATGGGAAAAAAGCACATGAGAAAATGCTCTACATCATTAATCATCAGGGAGATGCAGATCAAAACCACAATGAGATACCATCTCACACCTCAGAGACTGGCCCACATTCAAAAGAACAAAAGCAACCGATGCTGGCGTGGATGTAGCGAGAAAGGGACACTCCTTCACTGTTGGTGGGAATGTCCATTGGTTCAGCCCTTCTGGAAAACAGTATGGACGATTCTCAAAAAATTAGAAATTGAGCTCCCATTTGACCCAGCAATACCACTCCTGGGAACATATCCCAGAGAGGCAAAAATGTATAGTCGAAGTGACATCTGCACTTGTTTGTTCATTGCAGCACTCTTTACAATAGCCAGAAACTGGAAGAAACCTGAATGTCCAAGAACAGATGACTGGTTAAAGAAACTTTGGTACATCTACACAATGGAGTACTATGTAGCTGTTAGAAAAGATGAAGTCATGAAATTTACATACAAGTGGTACAATATGGAAAGTATCATGTTAAGCGAAATGAGTCAGAAAGAGAGGGATAGACATAGAAAGATTGCATTCATCTGGGGGATATAAAGTAACAAAGTATGTGATTAATACCCAAGGATAGCTGAGATCAGCACCAGGAGGATTACTCCATAACTTAGAGGCCAGCCGGGTATCCTAGAGGAAAGGGCAGTTCAGATAGAGAAGGGAGCACCAAATTAAGGATGTTTGGAGGATCCTCCCAGGAGGGGAGATGCATGTTGAAAGTAGACTATGGACTGAATATGTTTGCCACTCAATGCCTCTTTTGCAGACCACAACACCCAAAAGGAGAGAGAGAACACAGGGGATTGCCCTGCCACAGAGACAGGGGGGATGGGGGGATGGGGGTGGGACGGATATTATCCATGGTGGTGGAAAATGGGCACTGGTGGAGGGATGGGTATCTGATCATTGTATAATTGAAACCAAAGCACAAAAAATTGTAAATCTACAACTGTAAAAAAATAAAATAAAATAAAATAAAGGGAAAAAAATAAAAAAAAAGGAAAAACCACCTGGGTCACATAATAATAGCATATTTATAATAATTAAACGTATCATCAATAGTGTTGGAGGGACTGGAGTGATAGCATAGCGGGTAGTGTGTTTGCCTTACACACAACCAACCCGGGTTCAATTCTAAGCATTCCATATGGTCCCCTAAGCACCACAAGAACTCATTCCTGAGTGCAGAGCCAGGAACAATTTCTGTACATCGCCGGGTATGACCAAAAAAGAATTCACTTAATCACTTAATCACTTAATCCCCGTTATTCATTGATTTATTCGAGCGGGTGCCAGTAACGTCTCCATTCATCCCGGTTGCGTGCTAGCGTAGCCCAATGGTATCTGTTCGTTTTAGGAACATGTAGAGTCTCAAACCGATCATTTAGGGTCTTGACGAAGAAGTCTGACCATCTTATAGGTGGGTGTCCACGTGATCTTTTGATGTCTCGTGGAATCCAATCAGTAATGGCTCTAGTCCAGCGGTTGTCTGTAAACCTCATTACGTGTCCAGCCCATCTGATTTTTGATGTCTTGGCAAATGAGACAGCGTCCCTGATTCTTGAGCGTTGACGAAGATCAGAACTCCGGATTCTATCTCTCTTTTGAGTGAATCGTGATATTCCAAGCATAGTTCTTTCGATTCCTCTTTGAGAGACCCGAATAGTGTTCTCATCCTGTTTTCGTAGGGTCCAGGTCTCTGAGGCATATGTTAATGCAGGAAGAATAGTGGAATCAAAGAGATGTGCTCGTAGCTGGAGGTTCTTTGTCCTTTTAGTTATTTCTTCAATGCTCTTGAAGGCATTCCAAGCCGCTCTCTTCCTCCTGCGCAACTCAGGTGCTAGGTCATTCATCATGTTGATTTCTCGACCTAGGTATATATAACTGTTGCATTCAGAGATGGTGGTTCCGTTGAGAGCGAATGGAGCGTCAGGAACACGGCTGTTTCTCATAAACATTGTCTTCGTAAGATTCAGCTGTAGTCCGACCCTTCCACATTCACGGTCAAAGTCGTTCAGCGTTTGTGCTGCTTGGTTGATGTTTGGTGTTATTAGAACGATGTCATCAGCAAAGCGGAGGTGGTGTAGTTGCCGACCATCTATCTTCACTCCCATGTTTTCCCATTCCAGTCGTCGCATGATGTTCTCGAGGGTGGCACTGAAGAGTTTTGGTGAAATGGTATCACCCTGCCGAACCCCTCTCTTGACATGGATGATTACTTCTTTGTAGAATGGTGAGATCTTGGTAGTGAATCCGCAATAGAGCTCACGAAGGATTCTGATGTATTGAGTTTGTACGCCCTGATTGGCTAGGGCTTCCATGACTGCTTCCATCTCAACAGAATCAAAAATTCCAAAAAGAATTATTGGAATTAATTTTTCCATCCTGCTGTTTTCTATTTTTTTATTTTATTTCTTCTTTGTTCTGTTTTTTCTTTATGTCTTCTGCCCTGCTTATGATTCAGTTATATTACATAGTCTACTCATCTGTTCTATTTGGATTTTAAATGGACATTTTTGTTTTATTAATTATTTTATTAATGGGTCAATGGATTAAAATATGCATGCTCTATTTATCTCCTTTGTCACAGATATTATACCATTCCACATATAATGTGAACTATAAACTCTTCATGCTTGAAAACAATTTGGCCTCTACTTCTTTTGTGACCTTGTTATTTTAATTAATAATGAGAAATCTATTTTCACTTTAGTGTCCCTAAATCATCATCTCAAAGAAACATTAAATTTTTACTCTTCGAATGCTGCATTCCCCTTTGTCAATTCATTAGTTTAAGAACTGGTGCAAAATTATTTTGAGAATATAAATATATAAATATATACATATGTATATACTGTCTTAAGCAGTTTCACATAATATATGCCCTACAATCTTAATATCTCTCTGTATCATCATTTAATTGTATGCCAGGGAGAAGGTGACATTTCAAGCTCATTAACTGAAGGCCATCATGGAGTCTAAGTTCAATTTGTCTTTTTCACACTATTAAAACTATTCTCCTGTGCTTCAATCAAGATATTAAAATACTAATCTCTAGTAGACACTTCTATATTAATATAATAATACTATTGAATTTTTCATTTATTCTCTGTGGTATTTCATCATTGGTATGTAAACCCATGTGTAATTTGTGTTATTAAAGTTTGGTGAGATCTTGAAATTTTTCAGTATATACTTCCCAATTCCAAGAACTTTCTATCAAAACCAAATCTGTGAGCGTGGGTCCTATAGACTAAATATGGGGACCACTAGAGGGTAGGTTTGACATATTATAAAGTGACAATAACTTTATCTAAATTGGATTTCTGCCCTTGTGTTTTAGAAGACTTTGGATAAACCTAAGTGATGAAATTGAATATTTAGCTGAAGCAGTTTTTTACACTAAGTCTTAGAGATATGACTTGACTTCTTTTAACTTCTCATAGTATGATGTAAGAAAAGAGACATGACAAAGAGCAAAAAAAGACTTTAAAACAAAAAAGAGACAGCATAATTTTTTTGAAAATGCATGGGCTGGAGAGATAGTACAGTGAGTAAGGTCATTATCTTGAACACAGCTGATCAATGTTTTATCCCCAGAACCCCATATGGTCCCCAGAGCCCTGCTGGAATGATCCATGAGCACAGAGTCAGGAGTGAGTTCTGAGAATCACAAGGCATGGCAGAAAAATAAAACAAACAAACAAAAATGGAATGTTTGTTCTATCCATATTGTGAAAAATCAAAACAGTAAGATTATCTCTCAAATTATCATTTGATAAATAGATTATTCTGATTCATGCATTTCCACTGAAGTCATACATTTTCTCCAAGATAATAAAACAATAAGCCATACAATAAACCATAGTTTCTAAACTGGGCCCACAGAGGGTGGAGGGCCAGTATAGTTAAGATCAGAGTCACATCAACCTTTCAGTTACATGACATCCCTTTCAGTACCAAAAGCCTCGGAACTCAAAGCAGAATTCCATATTTAGAACTGTGTCCATGGGGATTGGCTACCTCCTACTTTTCGAAGGATAGGCCTTTCATCAAAACCTGGCAGAGGGCTGTTAAAAGGTCATTCCATCAAATTTTGAGAGTTGATGTTATCTAATAGAAGAAAAGCATTGAATAAATCTTCAAAGCATCAAATTTAATGCTGGTGGGCCTTATTATATTTGGGATATACGTGATAACTATGCCTATCTCCTTCCTCATTTATCATTTTTGGAATGAGAATGTTTGTCCTATGTCTATCCATCTGTATATTTGGATTTACATAATTTATCTGATTGTGGAAGTAGTACATAATCATAATGTAATTTGCCTTAATCGTATCTGAGTCCTTCAACAGAACCCAATCTTGTGCACTGCCTAATCTTGGGCTTCATCTTTCAGGAACATTGGAGCTAAATGTATATTTTTCATATACCACAAAGTCATTGGTACTTTGTCACATTATCTGGAATGGAATAACCATTGAGATATGTTCATCTATGGGGAGAGAATTTTTCATGATCCGATTAATTCTGAAGATATCTGGCATTATTGTCCTAGGTACAGTACTTTATAAGCGTACACATATTAAAGCAAACAAAGAGAGTTTCACTTATGTCTAAAGGACCTTCATGAGCTGTTGACAGATTTTGAGGTGTATTTGGGGCTGGAGCAATAGCACAGTGGCAGGGTGTTTGCTTGTGCTCAGACAGCCCAGTCGAACCCCTCTCGGAGAGCCCGGCAAACTACTGAGAGTATCTTGCCCATGGGGCAAAGCCTGGCAAGCTACCTGTGACGTATTCCGTATACCAACCACAGTAACAAGACTCAAAAAGGAGATGTTACTGGGCCCGCTCAAGCAAATTGATGAACAACAGGAGGACTATGTGTGTGTGTGTGTGTGTGTGTGTGTGTGTGTGAGAGAGAGAGAGAGAGAGAGAGGGAGAGAGAGAGAGAGAGAGAGAGAGAGAGATTTGTTTCATTGGTATCTATTCAAACATCTTCAGGATCCCACATCTAATTCATTATAGAGCTTTGTTACAATCAAGAAAGGTGCTCATTTACTTTGAACTAAATTTACAGTTTCATCAAAATAATCCTGTAAGGTTTGGGGTTTTTTTGTTTGTTTCTTTTTTTAATTTATTTATGTTAGTAGTGAAACACCATGAGGTACAGTTATAGACTTACAAATTTTTGTGCTTGGGTTTCAATTATACAATGATCAAGTACCCATCCCTCCACCAGCATCCATCCTCCATCACCACAGGTCCCAGCATCCCTCCCACTCCCCATCCCCCCCATCCAAAGCGATATACCAGAGAAGTGGTGGCAACAAAGGACTACATAGGTAGAGTGAGGAAAAAGGCAGAATGGCCAGACAACAGGAAGTTGATATCTAAAATAAACTGTCACCTATGTGGAAAACCACTCAGGAAGAATTCCTATGACTGCTCTTTCTCTGTTATTCCTCAGAGGAAATAGCCCTTGACCTAAGCCCATTATAAGGATGCTTGCAAGATATGTTGAGGCCCTCAATGTGTAAAAGTTTGTCACTGTCACTGTCACTGTCCTCCCGTTGTTCATCGATTTGCTCGAGCGGGCCCAGTAACGTCTCCATTGGAGACTTTGTTGTTACTGTGTTTGGCATATCGAATACGTCACGGGGAGCTTGCCAGGCTCTGCCGTGCGGGCGAGATACTCTCAGTAGCTTGCCGGGCTCTCCGAGAGGGGCAGAGGAATCGAACTCAGGTCGGCCATGTTGGCTGCGTGCAAGGCAAACGCCCTAACGCTGTGCTAGTGTAAAAGTTTAGCCTAGATATATTAGAATAGTTAGGTAATTGATCAAGGAATGTTTCCCACCTTCTTTTTATAATCCTACTAATAAGGAATAGATATTGAACATGAAGTCCACTCAGGGCATACCCCCAGTTCAATGCCTGTTCTTTTATTTTTGTCTTCCTTCTTAATCCTCCATAGCTCACCTGCTTCAGATCTGTTCAACTAGGGCGGTATCCAACATAAGACCTGAAAGCAGAACATGAAGAGTCAGTTACTCAATGTCATGATGCTCAGACAGAAATAGTTTCCCTACATACAGACTGCATATTTCATTTATGAGAATTACCATATTTCCTGTGAGAGATACAGAAATTCATAGAAGGAATGAAATGCAAATAGAAATAGGTAAAAATAAAGAATTCAAATAACATATCTGTAAGCTTTACTTAGAGTTTTCTTTAAAAACTTCAAAAATTTATATGTTACCAAAACAGAAAAATGAAGGAGAAAGATCCCCTACAGATTTTTGAGGGATAATGACACTACTCATACAATTGATTTTTGGAGTTCTCACTTCTGGAGTGAAAGAAAATAAATTTCCGTTGCTTTGAGTCATCCAGTTCACTGTAACTCGATGGGATGAATATAGGCTTTACTTATAGAAATTAAGTTTTTATCCCTAGTCTCATATGTTCACTGAACAACACCATCAAGAGTAACCTTTATCATAGAGTAGAGCTGGGACTAACTCTGGACTCTGCTGGCTGTGGTGCCCAAACAAACACAACACACACACACACACACACACACACACACACACACACACACACACATGCACATTCACTACTTCCTAAACAATGAATGCAGAGTCAGATTGTTTTTAATGAAGGAAATATATTTCGCTTAATTTAAAGACAAAATGATATTTCAGTATACAAAAACCTTTCTAAATTAAAAGTAGAAACATATTTAAAGAAGTAGTACAGAGATCTTGTTACATAAAAAAAGACAATGAATTTTGTTCACAGTAGGAGAGATGCAAAATAGAAGAGCATTACCATCCCATTTCTATTTTCCAGATTGGTAAAAAAACAACATAATATAGCATGCTTTATTGGCAAGAGTAGAGGGAATCAGGCATTATCATGGTTTCATGGAGGAATTTAAGAATACTGTGGATATCATCTATGGCCATCAGTGCCAAAAATAAAGGCATAGACATATTGCTGAAACAACTCTTACTTCCAAGAATTTATTTTACAGATTTTGCACAGATACAAAGTTTGTTACTTAGAAAATTATCATTGATTTTCAAATTTATGATAGCAAAATGTTTTAAATTATCTTACAGTCCATCAATAAACTGATTTCAGGAGCCATTGTAAATTCACAAAAAGACACTGACACAGGTAGTAAAACAAAATGAGAAACCTCTATATGTGTTGTATATAAAATGACCTGTACACATTTAAAGTGAAAACTCAAACCACAGTGTATTTGACTAAGTGTGCATAAAACTGATCCAGAAGATGAAAACAGTATCATTGGCCTATAATGAAGGGACCTGCAGGTTTAAGAATCAGTTCATAAAAAACAATTTAACTTGGTAATTTTGTATATTTTATATGCATGTTTTAAATGCTAATAATTAGTAGCTCTTGAGGAAAATGTGACTTGATAGCCTTCACAGAATTTTATTGACATATATGACATATTGTTGGAGTACACGGAGCTTAGGTTTATCAGATTGTAACCATCACAGTGCTCCCGAGTCATTTCTATTACTTTGTCTGTAACCACTTCTATGCTCTCTTCCCCAACCAGTTTGTAAGGTCTCATCCTGCTTAGACATTGAGGCTGTACTGTAAGTTAATATTGCCTTTCTCCTCTCCTTATGTCTTTTGAGCAGTTTACTTTAATGCAATGTCCTTTCATATGGACACAGTAAGAAATACTTTGAGCTTATAGAATTGCTCTCCTAGGGCCATCTTGATCTTAGACTGCAGTGCTCAGGCCAGATATCTTTCCTATTCCTAGCAGCAGGGCCCTAGTCTCGTCGTTACTATTGGATCATGACATCATTTGCCTATGATCAACCTCTTAACTTATATTTAAGAATCGTGGCACCTTGGCCTGGCCCATCGCGATGCCAGGGTAGCACATAACTTACCGACTTTATTTTTTGTGTGATTACACAACATATATATAAATATATATGTCATAATATAGTACCTTGTTTTAATTTTATTAATGTAACAAATATTTAAATTGGACTCCTATGTGGTAATTACCATTATAAGTCTTTTGACTCTGCTGTTTCTGTCAATTGACAGTCTATCAGAGGCATGCAATGTGGAGGCAGACAGTTCCCCAAAGTAACTGATGATGAAATTTGAAAATTAGAATCATTTATTACTAGCTACTAGCAGCTATTAAGTAAAAGATATAGGGTTTCACTTTAAAGGATTATGAAAGTTATTAAAGTTTATCATTTACCTTGAATCTGCCACAATCTAATTTATTACTGAAGTGAATATTTGTCATTTTGATTAGCAATAATTGCTTTAGTCTAATTCTCTTACTTGACCTAACTTATGAAAATATGGTTTTTTATTTACTGACTGAATTATCAATGTGAACTTTTGATGATTTGTGAGACATGAAGAAAACTAATATCCTTGGGATTATATGCATTGATCACTGCATGAGATTATGAAAGATAATTTATTTTGAGTTCTTTGCATGTTATATACTAAGTGAAAAAAACACTGATTGCTATATTCTGGACTACCAAACACATTTGTAAAGAAAATAGCTTTGAAACTTTGGAACAGTCTCTCTTTTGGGGATAGAAGGCAGATATGCTTCCTAAGGAGCAGTAGGAAATGTCTAACATAGGCAGAATTCAGAGTAACTCCCGATAGCCCTTGATTTCCTTAGCTCTCACCTAAGACAAAAGCCTGAACTATGTGTGCTGCAGTCCTGTTATCCTTGACCCAGGGATCAGCAACCTTCTCTGGTATCTATGAAGCTGAAGTAAGCCAATTGCTTGGCATTATAAAAGTATAAATCCCTACTCTTTGCAGTTCTTTCTACTCACTTATGAAGCACTGCTGGTTTTTTTTTTTTTTGGTTTGGCAATAGTATAGCAGATGCTAACAATAAACAACTATTTCGACAAATGATTATTTTTCCAACAAATAAGCTATTCATATCTTAAAATCTGATAGCTTTAAAAATACTGGAGATGTGTGTATCTATTCAAACACACTTATCATGTAAACATCTAAGAATGATAAGTTTTAAAAGTATCAATAAGATTATTTGAGGAACACACTTATCATGTAAACATCTAAGAATGATAAGTTTTAAAAGTATCAATAAGATTATTTGAGGAACTGTTCAGATGCCTTTATGTCATATCTTCAGCAATTGACTTAATTTAACTTGAAAAAACAATGAATAGGTTAAAGGTATTTAAAAGCATATTGGCTTTTAAATCCTTTATTTCTTGCATTATTACTCTAAGGTTATTAGATTCACATTATGACTTTTTTCATAAATCTTTCTATGATTAGGATAAATTCATTTTAATATATTCTATTTGTATCTTATAAATCAAACCCAACGGCAGTTTGAGAAAAATCTGTAGTTTTGAAGTACTTTCAGATTTTTTTTTGTACTTTCAGACTTTTAAGTAAGAATGTGTGCTTCATTAATAGAATAACCTTTGTCATAAGAGTTGCAATATGTTTCATTTCTGGCATTTTCACTTTTGAGGAAGTATACTAAGTATAAAAATTTTCAAATGCTATGAAGTTTCATATAATAAAAAAGTAACTATGATACCTATAGCTAAAACTTCATAATACAGTTCATAAGTAGTGTATTATAAAGATATGTATATTATTAATGTCTATTTAGTCATAATTGCTAGATTTTTTTAATTACACTATAATTTTGTTTTCTTTTGGGGGTCAAACCAATATGTTTAAGGGTTACTCCTGGCTCTGTATTTAGAAGTTACTCTTGGTGATGCCAGGGGACCATATGGAATGCTGAGGATTAATTCGGTTTAGCCGTGTGCAAGGCAGACATCCTACCCGCTGTCCTTTCACTCAAGCCCTGCACTACAGTTTTTATTAATTAAAACCAAAGAAACATTTCTGCTAGAACAAAACACTGTATGTAAGGGAAATTTTATAATTTATGAAATATATAAATGTACTTATACATTTGGGCTGGAACGATAGCACAGCAGGTAGGGCATTTGCTTTGCACATGGCTGACCCAAGTATGATTCCTCCATCCCTCTCAGAGAGCCCAGCAAGCTACCGAGAGTATCCTGCATGCATGGCAGAGCCTGGCAAGCTCTACATGGCATATTCAATATGCCAAAAACAGTAACAAGAAGTCTCACAATAGAGACGTTACTGGTGCCTGCTCGAGCAAATAGATGAACAATGGGAGGACATTGCTACAGTGCTACTTATACATTTAAAAATGATTTTCATAATCATGCTAGTAACACATTTTTCTCCTTTGTGTGTATTTGTGTGTGCGTGTATATATACATATATATCTGTTATGTATGTGTGATAAAGAAACAAGATCTCTGAACAACATTTTTTTTAAATTATTTATTTATTTATTTATTTATTGAATCACTGTGGGAAAGGTTACAAAGCTTTCAGGTTTAGGTCTCAGTCATGCAAATATCAAACACATTTCCCTTTACCAATACTTATTTTTTACCATGAGGAACCCCAATAAAACCCCACCCCCTACCCCTCCCAGTCCCTGTGAGGCAGATGAATTCTAGTTAACACTCTATCTGCTTTGATCAGATTCACTGTTTCAATAAAAGATTCACCACTATTATTTAGAGTTTACCACCCCCCAAATCAGACATGCTGAAAAAGCATTGTGAAGTGATTTGCTTTCTACAGCTGGGTTCAAGAATTAAATGTTGGTTTTGGATTTCTGCTATTTTACTTATTGACCCTGGGAGTATTTCTACTGAAAGTCAGATAGTTAAGAAATTGGATTCTGTGCTCTGGAGTCATGGCCGTGCTGGAGAGCCGCTAGTGGGGGGCAACTGGTGGCCTCAGTAGGGCGTGAAGGGCGGACCGAAACGCCCCCCTTCCCATGAGGTTTTAGTCACCCCCACATCCCCGGCTCATACCTGCTGTCCACGAGGCTCCCATGCAGCCGCCATCTTTCTTTCCACAGAGGAGAGGGCGAGTGGGGCAACACCCTTTCCCCTCCGGACAGACATGATGGCCTGGATTAATGCATAGTCCGTTCACTTTTCTGCTCCAAGCTGCCGGGTTCTGCATTAAGTCCTTGTGCTTCTGGGGCTGTGGCTGTGCTGGAGAGCCGCTCGCGGGGGGCAACTGGTGACCTCGGTAGGGCGTGAAGGACGGACCGGAACGCCCCCCGACCCATGAGGTTTTAGTCGCCCCCACACCCCCAGCTCATACCTGCTGTCCATAGGGCTCCCATGCGGCCGCCATCTTTCTTTCCAGAGAAGAGAGGGCGAGTGGGGCAACACCCTTTCCCCTCTGGGCAGACATGATGGCCTGGATTAACGCATAGTCCATTCACTTTTCTGCTCCAAGCTGCCAGGTTCTGTATTAAGTCCTTGTGCTTCTGGGGCCGTGGCTGTGCTGGAGAGCCGCTCGCGGGGGGCAACTGGTGACCTTGGTAGGGCGTGAAGGACGGACTGGAACGCCCCCCTTCCCATGAGGTTTTAGTTGCCCCCACACCCCCGGCTCATACCTGCTGTCCAAAAGGCTCCCATACGGCCGCCATCCTTCTTTCCAGAGAAGAGAGGGTGAATGGGGCAACACCCTTTCGCCTCCGGGCAGACATGATGGCCTGAATTAACGCATAGTCCATTCACTTTTCTGCTCCAAGCTGCTGGGTTATGCATCAAGTCCTTGTGTTTCTGGGGCTGTGGCCATGCTCCAAACTTAACTCTGATTTTCAGGGAGAAACGTTGGGTGGTTTACTTCCCATGGATCACTTTTTATATAGAGAGATGCCGCGCGGCCTCGTAAGCGGCAGTGCAGTTTGGAGGAAAAGTCCTAGTTCCCGCATACTCGAGCTGTGCTTGTAGAGGCTTCTGGTCACCGGGGTTCCATCTGGGGGAGGCGGGATGCGGTACCTACCCCATCTGGGACTTCCCGATGATCTCGGCTCTTTTTGGAACCTGTTTTTTTTTTTCCTTCGGGAGCTGTGGGTCCCCGCCCTCCATGTGGCCCTTCTCTTTGGTTGTATGCTGTAAAGATGGTGCTGGGGGGCGGGCTGTGGGCATGACTTCCGGAATCAGAGGTTACCTGGGAGTTGTAGTTCCGGCAGATTTGAGGAAAAGTCCTAGTTCCCGCATACTCGAGCTGTGCTTGTAGAGGCTTCTGGTCACCAGGGTTCCATCTGGGGGAGGCGGGATGCGGTACCTACCCCATCTGGGACTTCCCGATGATCTCGGCTCTTTTTGGAACCTGTTTTTTTTTTCCCCTTCGGGAGCTGTGGATCCCCGCCCTCCATGTGGCCCTTCTCTTTGGCTGTATCTCTTTGAACAACTTTTAAGTACACAATATGTTACAGTATTATTAACTATAGTCACAGAATCAAGCATTAAATTCTCATAGCATTTTTCATGGGCTGGAGTGCTAGCACAGAGGGTAGGGCATTTGCCTTGCATGCAGCCAACATGGCCGACCTGAGTTCGATTCCTCTGCCCCTCTCGGAGAGCCGGGTAAGCTACTGAAAGTATCTCGCCCAAACGGCAAAGCCTTGCAAGCTACCCGTGGCGTATTCAATATGCCAACCACATTAACAAGTCTCACAATGTTACTGGGCCCTCTGGAGAAAATCGATGAACAACAGGAGGACAGTGACAGAGACAGTGACAGTGACCATTTTTTATATTATAATCTATTTAAATGTAAAAATAGATTTTTGTTTCTGCATTATGAGCATTGTTTTCTCATTAAACATTTATCTATTTCAGAAAAGTATTAGAATTCAATCTTCAGTTAAGCAAGTTTAATCAAATACTTACTAATAAACTATCAATTTGCCATTAATAAAAAATTTAATGTTTAATTTGAAAATTGTTACTTTAGAGTAATATGTCACAAATACATTAAATATTGTGGCAAACCATTACTTTTAATGCAAAATGCATATTCTTCAAAGTATTATAAAATTAACCTTATATAAATTTAATATAAATGTATGTTATTAATTCATTTAGAAATATAAATATATAAATAAATATAATTATAAGTATTAATAATTTATAAATATAATTTTATTTTCAAAACTTTTCTTGTGTTTCTAGCAACAGTGTGAAAGACTTAGCAAAAACATGGCTAAATTAAAACTTGATTAACTGACCACCCAATAGAGAAAGTTCACCATGTATAGGAAAGTGCATCTCAGATTGGACTCATTTGCTCGGAAAATTTGACCTGTTTTTATTCTCTTTAGAATCAGGGAACCTTTATTGAATTTCAGTGAGTTACTTCTATCAAATAAATGATTAGCAGTGTTTAGAAAGTATAAGAAGATCGCTAATATAGACAAAAGGTAATATAGATATAACATTTTTTGCATTTATTTTTGAAATATTGGGAAGCAATACGAAAGTGATTTTATTTTAACAAAGAAAATTGGTAGAGAAATGACGTTAATCCTATAATTATACAGTAACATCATTTTCATATTACTTTCATGCTTTAAAATAAAATTTCTACTATAATAGCTGTAAAAATATAGTAATTCTAGTATATAATAAGATGATTTAAAAAAGTAGGTAATCCTGTTAACTAAACACTCAGATTTCGAAGTCCAGCTCAGTAAGTTTCCCTGAACATTGATTTAGCACTTTTAAGAGCTCTGTGACTAGTCTATTGCTCACTGCAAGGCTCCCTAATTTGTACTAAATTATTGCAATTAAGGAAGGAGCTTTAATGTGTTCATCATTGCACAAAAGCTGTGATTGGTTTCATAGTATTCTGCTTTGGCATTTAAAAATTAGATAGTTTTAGGGTATTTTATTTCCTTTGAAAAATTAAAACTGCAATTGGACCACTGTTGGATATTAACCCAAAGTGTTTTAGGCTTCATCAGTGAATTGCCCCTTTTTTATCCTCTCAGAGAAGCTTTTCATGTTCTTGCTAGCTTCCCTAATTTAGGTAAATTTTATCTTTAACCTTTCCTCTGTGTTTCACCTCTCATTTTCTCAGTTCCCCAAGTCAGTCTTGATTACTGATAGCTAAACTTTCTGGTAATTTTGGACTTTCTATGGTACTGCTTTGTATTTGAAGTTTTGTGTATTTGTGCCTGCTTTTCTATTTCCCCTAGAGTATTTTTATATTTTACTACAGAGCAATGTTCTTTGGTTAGAAACAAAAATACCATTAATGCTATGGTCCTATATTTGGGAGTTGAATAACTCTGAGATACATCCACTCCTGGGCAGCTGTCATAATTACTTCACACAGGCTTCAGTTGCTGTAATTCCTAATATCCCAAAAGGGAGGTCCCTCCATGGGACTGGGATGGACCTGGGGCAAGTGGTAAAGCTTTTCTGGTATCGAAGTGGGACAGTCTAGAAAGCATAAATGCACGGTGTTGATGCAAGCTGTTATGACTTAAGAGATAGGACCCCCATAGGGAAGAGCAAGCTGAACTGGCCTCAAGAGACTTAGTCTCAGATTTACAGTAAACGTTTTGCTTGCTCTCAGCCCAGAAAACTAAGTTTTGGGATCTTAGTCTCTTACTGTGTTTATCCAAACAACTGCAAGTATTGATAAGAAGTAAACTTACTTTTTTAACATATACAACTAGAAGAAAAGATAAAAGCAATGTCAGATGTCCCGAGGAGAGAGACTGTCTGCTTGGGCTAATCTCCCCAAGAGAATTGACTCTGCCAAATGTTTTATCTCTGTAGACAATCAAACACACTAAGGTCCTAAACCTCAACCCCTCTCACATGTTCCATTTGTATGCTAGCAGCTCTGCATTAAACAGGCCATTTTCACCATCAGCCTGTGACTCCCCATCTCTCTGTCTCTCTGCCTCTCTGCTGTGGTGACTTTGAAGAGGATGGGAGGCAGCTCTTTGCCACAGAACACATGCGTAGTCACAGCAGACACATTATTTTGTGAACTCACAGACGACAATTGTAAAATTCTATTTAAGAGATTTTATATTTTCCTTGTACTGTATCTCACATGGCAGGAGAGGATGCCTGGCAAGAACAATGCCCTTAGTTTAATGCCTGGCACTGTGCTTGCCCCTCGCCTCCTACATTTCAGAACCTGTACGTAGAGCCATATTGACCTCCAGCAGCAAAATGTCCAAACATCAGAGCAGCATAATTTGATTATTGAACCATCTGCCCCACCCACCGTAGCCATGCAAATTATCTCAGGAGTGACTTATGGAACCCCTGAGCACATCTAGGGAAAGCATTTCCCCATAGGCAATCTACTCTTGATTTATGGGAACATTGTAATTTTGTCACATAATTTACTTGAGATTAAACATGTTTTTAGTTTCTACTGATGCTAAAACAGTTTGAAACAACATATATCTTGGATTACTAAATGGAAATAGCTTCTCTTTCTTTTAAAGTCTATGCCTGAAATAGAATATAAGTCAAAATATTAATTCCCACGCTAAGCTCACGAGGGAAATGCCATGATCATAAAGATAACATAGATAGAGTTCCTGAGGCAAGTTCAGCAATTTTGTTTTCAATTTACTTCTGCAATTCCTCAAATGTGAGGAACGAAACTCAACAACATAATTTATGGTCATGGGAGTTCTTTTTTAATTTATGTTCTCCTTTAATTATATTAGTTTAAAATATTCAGTCATTAAATAATGTTTAAGATGTAAACTTGAGAGCTGGAGACTTTGTACAGCTGGTAGGGCATTTCCCTTGCAAAAGACCAACGTGAGTTCATTACAAGAGTCTCTTGTGGATCTTTAAGCACTGTCAGTGCTATTCTGAGGGCAGAGCGAGGATATCCCTTGAGCATCATTGCATGTGACCCTCCCAATGAGCAAACAACAACAACAACAAAACAAATAACAAACCCCCCATTAAATTGAAGTGAAGTATACATGAAAAGTTTCAGAAATAACTTTTGTCTGTTGTTAATGTATCTGAGGCCATATTTCAGCAATAATTCCACTTATAAGAATTTACATTATGAAGATAAGGGGAATACATTAAGAACTTGATCATTTATAAAGATGTTCACAAGAATTTTATACATAGTAAGTAAAATATAGTAATCATCTAAATATTCAGTATTCAAAAACAGGTAAATAAGGTTAATTGAACCAAGTTGCAAAATTACATAGAAAATATAAAAAACTATAATTTATGATTTTAAAGAATAATTTTACTGAGTGAAATTGCTTAATTAAAATGCATGTATGATCATTCCCTAATTGAAATATTAAATACCAAGTCTACAGTCTTTACAGCTTCTAAATATCTGTTAAATTCAGTTCACTACTAGAGATAGTCACTTCCAGGACTGGAGAAGTAATGTTTATCATCTGTTTCCCTCTGTGTATCACTAAAGTCATTGGACAATGTTTATAAAGCAAGCATAAGACACTCAAAAGAAGAGAGAAGGAAAACTGGCTAAGGACCATGCAATCTTAGTGAGAAGAATGTGATAATGTGTTCTCTAATTTTTATTCCTCATCTACACTTATAGCTAGAGAAGCCAGTAAAATAAAATAGCAAAAAGCATTCACCAAAAAATAAGTACATAAATAAATAGTATCCACTAGTTTTGAAAACTCTTACACAAAAACTGTACCCACTAGTCAAGCATCACAAAAACATCTATGAACAGTGCTATCCAATGCCTAATGGAACCAATAGATACCACCACCCAATAGATCTTCAAGTACAAGCCTCTCTCCATTAACTTCTATGTAGACAATGTCAGATGGAGCTTGGTGGGCAGCTGAGACTTTCACTGTTAGCCAGTCATAAAGGCCACACTTTCTATAATGCAAGTTGAAATTTGAGTATGAGTTGGAATTCCCATTTAGACCTAGGAAAACAATAATTAGCATTTCCTATATTGCCCTTTCCTCTATAATATAAATGGAGAAAATATTGTTGATGTTAATGTCTGCTTTTGTGTGGAAACAACAAAGCAACAAAGTCCTTAACCTTTCTAATAGCCACTGAAAACCAGCTAAAACAGTGGGTTTAAATAAACCAGGGTAAGAAAAAAATTAGAAATTTCCACATTTCAGTAGAATGAAATTTGTCATATTAAGAACTATAATCACCTCAAACTGAATATAAATATGTGAACATTCAGGTAGGATATTTTAGAATTATTTAGCAACTATTTTTAGCAACCAAATTTTACTTTAATAGCAGTTATGAACATTCTTAAATTAAAAATAATATTAACAGCATTTGGTCTATATCTCTGGAAAATGTCATAGGAGCACCATTAAATCGGTCCAGTGTTTTTGGAAGGATGGAATTTCTTTTAGTAGTGACTTACAGTTTCCTTTGTCTAAGTCTTTCACTCCTTTTGCTAAGCTGATTCTCAGGTATTTGATTTGTTCAGGCACAATGGTGAATGGATTTTTTGTTCATTTAATTTTCCCTCTTCTGTTTTTTTTTTTTTTGGCATACAGAAATGCCGTGGATTTCAGTGTTGATTTTGCAGTCTGACACTTTATCAAAAATCACAAATCATCCTGTTATTCGTCGACTGCCTCGAGCAGGCCCCAGTAACGTCTCCTTCAACCTAGCCCTGATATGATATTCAAGGCTCTTTAGGAGAATGAGACCCATCATTGTTACTGGTATTTGGCATATTGGGTACTCCACGGCGAGTTTGCCAGACTCTGCCGTGTGGGCAGGCTACATTCGGTAGCCTGCCCATTTGTCCAAAGTAGGAATGAGATAATAAGATGTCATAATAAGATGTCGCGCGGCTGCATTTGCGGCCGCACGATTCCGGGAGCTGGTTTTTATAGTCTCTGAGTCTTGGCCATTGATGGGATTACACGGCGCCAGGGGGCCAATTGGTGGGTGTGACCCCCGCCTACTGGAATTTGGAGGATCTGGGTGGCAGCGTGCAAGACAAATGCCCTACCAGCTGTGCTATCACTCCAACCCCAACTTAGTTATTTCTGAAGGAGAATAATTTGTCTGTTTTGTGAGGTTCTGGTCTCCTGGATTTTAATAAAAGGAAAATGTACAAATTGATTTGTGAGGCACACTATTTCTTAGATTCCCTCATTATTAGTGTACTTTATACACAAAATGTTAATTAAAACTTTATACTTCAGTGTGACATACACAAAAAGGGCCATAAATATTCCTCCAAATTGGGGGATTTATTTCCTCATGTGGTATTTTGGGTTCTTTGATGTCTGTCCCCTTCAGTCATAGTAGATATTTCATAAAGACAGGTTCACATTTGTACTCATGGCATGGGGACGCATCATTTCCTCGGAGGAAGTTAGTACCCGAAAGCAGGCTAGGATCGCATCGAAGGGACCTTTGTGTGTCGAAGTACCAAAGTGACCTGCATTGCCCAGCTTCACAGATTCTCAGGCTTAATCACCCCTCGTAAATAGTGACTGACACTTTATAATACAGCTTTATTGTTTCTAGGATTTTATTTACTTTTTGCAGAATCTTTAGATTTTCTAAGTATATTATCATATTGATAGGAATAACAGGAATGAACAGGGAAAGATTAACGTTATCATGATAAGAAAGGAAATCATCAACATGGTATGAAATGTCACTAGGGAATGTCAGGAGGGTGTACTAAGGGGTATTGATGACATGTATTGCCTTGGCCTGGCCAGATCTAGACTCCAGAAGATAATCATCTCAGAATCCTTGTTTCCTATATAATGGTCCACATCCATGGAACATAACAAAGAAATTTGCATTTGCTAAACCAACACAAAAACCAGGTATGAACCGAAAGGAGAAGGGCTCTGACCTTTCTCTGGAATCTCTTTTAGGAGACCTCTCCCACATTCTGGAAGGTTCTCTGGCTTCCATTCTCTTCCCTTAAATAGTATCTCTTTTGAATTCGACTATGTTCTTTTTAGCTCTTTTCTTTCCATCTTAACAATTTAAGGACAAGAACCTGACTGGCTGCATCAGCTATGACAGTATCATCTATAAACAGTGTTTGTTTGACTTATTGTTTCACTGAGTCTCCAATTCTACAAAATTAAGTTTTAATATAAAAATCTTGTATTTGGGTCTGTCAATTTTGGTTAATTGAGGTGAAATTTTTCTGAATCCAACTACTATGTGGTTTAGAATAACCTTCAATTCAAACAGAATACACCCCACCTACTTCACAATTGTAGAATAACATTTACATTGTTTTATTTAAGAGAATCTTGGCATTTCAATAGAAATGTTATGAATCTTCATTAAATGCTATAATATTAAACATGCCCAACTCTTAAATTCTTAAAGATAGATCAGTGCCACTATTGATCTGTGTTCATATTTTCAGAAGAAAAATTTTGTAACATATTTTTCTCCACTACTAAATGACTAGAAAATATCTTTATACGAAATATCATGGAAAATTTTAATGACTCTACCTTTTATTCTAAAACCAACATATTACCAAAATATATCCTGGACTTATGCATCAAAGCAGGTTTCCTGTACATTCCTTACTTCAAATTCTAACACTATGGCTAAAATTATTTTTGTAATATTTTCTCAGTAATGAATATATTCTCAACTGCACTTCCATTTAATTCTAAAATAAATCATTTAAGAAAAATAAAGTGTTTCAATAATTTTAAATCATTTTATACAACACATGGTGATATGAAACTGTTGAAGCATTTTCCAAGGGTTTCTTTTTCAATGCATTTAGTGTTTAGGGAATATAAAGAGTTATTTAGCTTTATTGCAATACTTTAGATTTCATAGTATCATTTGAAAAGACGGAAGGGTATTGCATGTTATAAATCTAGCAACTAAAACATTATAAAATATCTTTAATAGGTATATAGGCCTTAATGAGTTACATGCTAAATGCCAAAAGGAACAAAGAATCAGAAAGAAAGAATTACAAATAATTTGATGTCATGTTTTCTTGGATTATGCAGTAATAAATTCATTATCAATAGGGCCTGGAATTAAGGCATGCACCTTGCATATGGGCTACCCCAGTTTGATACCTGGAACCTATAATCCCTTGGAACCCGAGACCCTGAGGGTGCCCTTGTTGACCTAACTTACACTGCCTAAGATTCGTCCCCTGCAAAGAAAATCTAGAGTTCATGTCTAATAAGCAAATTAAAGCCAATTAAAGTCCCTATATATCTTAAATTCAAAATAAAATATATAAATCAAATATCTTTGCTATGAAAAAAATCATTCTTGGGTTAATTATGTAACATAGAGGACTAGTGATACACATCAAAATCGGCAATTCTTGTGCATTAGCACTTTAACCAGAAACTCAGGTGAAATAAGCCAAAGGACATACACTTGCTTTCAGAAGCACCTAGTCAGTGTTTGTATTTTTTATTTTGTTAAAACAGGTATAGCTGCAAACCATATGAAGATCTGCTAAGTAAAACAATTTTTTTAAAGTTTTGAGATTTTTTTTATTAGTGAATCACTGTGATGTATAATTACAAACTTATGAATTTTTGTATTTCAGTCACACAATAATCGTTTACACATCCCTCCATCAGTGCCCATTTTCCTCCACTAATGTTTCCAAAATCTTTCCCACCACCCCCACCCCATCACCCACCCCCACACCCCAATCCACCTCTGTGGCAGGGCAATCCCTTTCGTTCTCCCTCCTTTTGTTGTTGGAGTTTGCAATAGAGGTATTGAATGGCCATCGTGTTCTGTCTATAGGTCTATAGTCTACTTTCGGCACACATTGAATGCAAATTTCCTCTGAGATATCCAATTGACAATCCTATATGTCAACCTGGGGAAAAAAAACTGGACTGAATCTTAAATTTTGCCCTTTTTTGGTTACACAAACTCTCAGGTATCATTGAACGGATACTGAGAGTGGCGTTTCTTTTAGCTATAAAGAGATCAGGGGCTCACAATTGAATTTGCATGCATCTGGGATCTGAACACACATCTATTTTGAGATATTTTGTATATGCTGTGCCTGGACAAAATGATCTGATGTATATTGTTCAATGTATTTAATTTTCCAGAATTGCTGTTTAGATTTCACAGTCAGAAGTTTTACATGCAAATTTTTAGAATTTATCAGCATTGTATATTTTACATAAATGGAATATATTGCTTACTGTGATTCATTCAATATAGAAGCTCTAAGAAATCCTCAACTTTTTAAAAATAGAGATATTTTAATTGCATAGTAAAAAACATCCTGAGGAAGATCAGAAGAAGATAGTTTTAAATCCATACTATCCACACAGAAATGATTTATTGTGAGTCTGTGTGCTAAACATAAGTCTTCATATTAAAAATTCAGTAGAGAAAAGATGCACATAAACAACTTGACTTCACAGCTCAAGATCTTAGAAAAGGATCAACAGAAAGAGCCCAAATTGGGCAGAAGGAAAGAGATCATAAAACTTAGAGCAGAAATCAACGACATGGAAACAAAAGAAACAATCCGAAAGATCAATGAAACCAAGAGCTGGTTCTTCGAGAAAATAAATAAGATAGATAAACCAATAGCAACACTCACAAAGAAACGGAGAGAGAGAGAACCCTGATAAATCGAATCAGAAGTAAGAATGGGAGTATCACAACAGAAACCAAAGAAATTCAAAGGATCATCAGACTTTGAAAGTCTGTATGCCACGGAACAAGAGAACCTAGAAGAAATGGAAAAATTCCTGGATTTCTATAATCTCCCAAAACTGAATCAAGGAGATCTAGAATATCTGAATAGACCTATTAACATCAAGGAAATTTAAACTGTAATCAAAAGTCCTCCCAAAAACAAAAGCCCAGGTCCACATGGATTCACTAGCGAATTTTTCCAAGCATTTAATGAGGATTTATTGCCAGTTCTTCTCAAGCTTTTCCAAGAAATTGAAAAAACAGAAACTCTCCCAAACAGTTTCTATGAAGCCCATATCTCCCTAATACCAAAAGGAAACAAAGACACAACAAGAAAATAAAACTACAGGCCGATATCCCTGATGGACACGGATGCAAAGATTCTCAACAAAATACTAGCAAATAGAATTTAACAACTCATCAAAAAGATCATACACAATGACCAAGTGGGATTCATCCAGGGAATGCAGGATGGTTTAACATTCGGAAATCAATCAACATAATCCATCATATCAACAAAAGAAAAGATAAAAATCATATGATATTATCAATAGATGCATAGAAAGCATTTGACAAGATCCAGCACCCATTTATGATGAAAACCTTCGCCAAAATGGGGATAGAGGGGGCTTTCCTCAATATAGTTAAAACCACCTACCACAGCAAGCATCATCCTCAATGGGGAAAAACTGAGAGCTTTCAGTAAGTGTCATCCTCAATGGGGAAAAACTGAGAGCCTTCCCCCTAAGATCAGGAACGAGACACAGATGCCCACCCTCTCCACTACTGTTCAATATAGTACTGGAAGTACTGCCAATGGCAATTAGGCAAGAAAAAGATATTAAGGGCATCCAGGTAGGAAAGGAAGAAATCAAACTCTCACTATTCGCAGATGATATGATACTATACTTAGAGAACCTTAAAACCTCTACCATGAAACTCCTAGAAACAGTAGACGTGTATAGCAAAGTTGCAGGCTATAAAATCAATACCCAAAAGTTCATGGCTTTCCTATGCAAATAGTGATAGAGAAGAAAGAAAACATTCCCGTTCACAATTGTGATCCAGAAAATCAAGTACCTAGGAATCAACTTAACTAAGGAAGTAGATGACCTGTACAAGGAAAATTACAGAACGCTACTTCAGGACACAAGGAAATGGAAAAATATCCCCTGTTCATGGATGGGGAGAATTACCATTATCAAAATGGCAATACTTCCCAAAGCACTGTACAAATTCAATGCGATCCCTATTACGATACCCATGGCATTCTTCAAAGAAATGGAGCAAACACTCCTGAAATTTATATGGAACAATAAGCCCCCACGAATAGCTAAAGCAATCCTTGGGAAAAAGAAAATGGGAGGAATCAACCTCCCTAACTTCAAACTCTACTACAAAGCAGTAATAATTAAAACAGCATGGTACTGGAACAAAGGCAGAGCTGTAGACCAATGGAACAGGGTTGAATATACTGACATCTCCCCTCAAGCATATGATCATATAATCTTTGATAAGGGGGCAAGAAAAGTGAAGTGGAGCAAGGAAAGCCTCTTTAGCAATTTATTCTGGCAAAACTGGAAGGCTACATGCAAAAAAGTGGACTCAGATCTCTGCCTAACACTATGTACAAAAGTAAGATCAAAATGGATTAAAAGACTTCAACATCAGACTGGAATTCATAAGGTACATTGAAGACAAAGCTGGCAAAACCCTCCATGATATTGAAGCTAATGGTATCTTCAAAGATGTCATGCCACTGGCCAAGCAAGTGAAAACAGAGATAGATAAATGGGACTATCTTAAACTAAGAAGCTTCTGCACCTCAAAAGAAAGAGTGACCAAAATACAAAGAGAGTCTAAAAAATGGGAAAGGATATTCGCCGAATACACATCCGACAAGGGATTGATATCAAGGATATACGAAGTGCTGGTTGAATTCCACAAGAAGAAAACATCCACCCCATCAAAAAATGGGGCGACAAAATGAACAGAAACTTTCTCAAAGAAGAAATCCGAATGGCTAAAAGGCACATGAGAAAATGCTCTATATCATTAATCATCAAGGAGATACAGATCAAAACAATGATGAGATATCATTTCACACCACAGAGACTGGCCCACATCCAAAAGAACAAAAGCAATCAGTGCTGGCACGTATGTGGTGAGAAAGGGACCCTCTTTCACTGCTGGTTGGAATGCCGACTGGTTCAGCCCTTTTGGAAAACAGTATGGACAATTCTCAAAAAATTAGAAATTGAGCTCCCATTTGATCCTGGAATACCACTCCTAGGAATATACCCCGGAGAGTCAATAAAGTAGAGTTGAAGTGACATCTGCACTTTTTTGTTCATTGTAGTACTTTTTACAATAGCCAGAATCTGGAAAAAACTCAGTGCCCAAGAACAGATGACTGGTTAAAAAACTTTGGTACATCTACACAATGGAGTACTATGTAGCTGTTAGAAAAGATGAAGTCATGAAATTTACGTATAAGTGGTACTACATGGAAAGTATCATGTTAAGCGAAATGAGTCAGAAAGAGAGGGATAGACTTCGAAAGATTGCATTCATCTGGGGAACATAAAGTAACAAAATAGGAGACTAACACCCAAGAGTTGCCGAGATTATTACCAGGAGTTTTGCTCCATGGCTTGGAGCCCAGCCACACAATCTAGAGAAAATGGAGCTCAGATAGAGAAAGGTAAGCACCAAATAAAGCGTGTTCGGAGGGTCCTCCCAGGATGGGAGAAGCATGCTGGAAGTAGACTATAGCTCAAACATGATTGCCACTCAATGCCTCTTTTGCAGACCACAACACCCAAAAGAGAGAGAGAGAACAAAGGGAATGTCCTGCCACATAGACAGGGTGGGACGGGGGTACAGGGGTGGGAGGGACACTGGGACCTGTGGTAGTGGAGAATGGGTACTGATGGAGGGATGGATGTTTGGTCATTGTACAATTGAAACCCAAGCACAAATATTTGTAAATCTACAACTGTGCCTCCTGGTGTTTCACTAACAAAAATTTTTATAAAATGTAAATGATGGAGAATGGGCACTAGTGGATGCATGGGTACTGGATCGTTGTATAACTGAAACCCAAGCACAAAAATTTGTACGTCTACAAGTGTACCTCATGATGTTTCACTAATACAAATTTTAAAAAAAATCAGTAGTGATCAAGCAGTTATAGAACACCTTTAATAGGAGTTGACAACATCGAAATATAAATGTATAAAGGAAAAATGCCATATAAATGAACATAGCACGTTATATTAAATAGTGTTAAGTATTTGTAGGTAGCATATTCATTACAAAATCTGAAGATTTTATGAGTTTCTTTTCGAAGGTGATTGAACGAAGAACACATTTAGGTAAGTTCTTAGTAATCTGTACATTTACAGGAAGACTATTACAAGAAAAAATATTAAAGATCAGTTTCTAAATGTAAAGAAATAAAAACTGGTGTTCTCATACACACATGTGTCTGTGTGGGAGGGTGTGGGGTGGGTGTGGGTGGGTGCTGAATAAGGCAAGAAAAATGTATGGAGAAATTGCCATTATTTGGTGACGGAGACTTGCAAAAGCTTAGTTTTGACAAAAACAAACAAACAAAACAACAACAACAACAACTAGGTTTTCAGTTTGGTGATATTTTAATTTGAAACCTCCAGGGCTGCTCACAAGGAACTGTAGGGTAAGAAATGGAATATTGGAGATTCATAGTTGGAGGAGAGGCTATTAGCGTTTTTCAAAATACTTCTTTCTGTATATTTTGGTGTCACATGTGATGGTGCTCAAGCATGCACTCCCTTCTAAGAGGCTTGAGGAGTGCCACGGACGAAACCCGAGCTGCTTACATGTGCAGAAAGCACCCTACCCATGCACAATCGCTCAAGCCCCAAACGCTGTCTATTTTAATGTCATTCATCTGAGCCTGAGATTTTCTAAAATCTCAAAGGAACTGGATATAAATAGAAAAGAAAAGTACTTAGGGTACATTTGGAGAAAGTCATTAGAGTTGTGTTCCCTGAAGTCAAATGAAGGAAATATGCCCAAGAGAAAAGAGTGATTAACAGAGCAAATGCTGCTACAAAGGCTTGAGAAAATATTGGTTGTTGGTGTATGGAAACACAATTGCTTCCAAGTCACAACCTTAAAGTGCATACTGTTTAATAGAATATTTCTGTGCATTTAAAATTTGGGAATACAGTATACATTTTATTAACTAACAAAAGTGAACAAGAGAGTACCAAATTTTCAACATATAGAGCTGGAGTGATAGTGCATTTACCTTGTATGCAGCCGACCCGGTTTGATTCCTCTGCCCCTCTCAGAGAGTCTGGCAAGCTAACGAGACTATCTTGACCACACGGCAAAGTCAGGCAAGCTATCCGTTATGTATTCGATATGCCAAACACAGTGATAACAAGTCTCACAATGGAGATGTTACTGGTGCCCGCTAGAGCAAATTGATGAACAACGGGTGGACAGTGCTACAGTACTTAGACTGGTAGTTTATTTTTAAGTAAGTACCCTACCTAAATCTATCATATATTTGCATTTTTTCTGCAAATGTTTTTGCTATATATTTTACTTCTTGTTCCGCTGGAGCGATAGCACAGCAGGTGGGGCGTTTGCCTTGCATGCTGCCAACATGGCGGACCCGAGTTCGATTCCTCCGCCCCTCTTGGAAAGCCCGGCAAGCTACCGAGAGTATCTCGCCCACATGGCAAAGCCTGGCAAGCTCCCTGTGAGGTATTCAATATGCCAAACACAGTAACAAGTCTCACAATGTTACTGGGCCCGCTCAAGCAAATCAATGAACAATGGGAAGACAGTGATACAGTGATTTTACTTCTTGATGGAGCAAGTTTTTAAGTTAAGAAAAATGAAAACAGTTTTTATTGGTCAGTCTCTTTATAAATAATCATTTACAAAAGTTTCTTCCTTAAATTTTGACAATTAACTTTATAGGTTTTGGTAGAGACATAATGAAAGTTTTGCAAGACAACTTCTGTTTTCTACCTTTAATTTCATAGTTTTTTCTAAAGAATTACATATGCATGTGCTTAGTTTAATAACTCTCAATATTAATTTAAAATTATGAAAAAGCGACAGTTAAAGTTTATGGTCCTGAGAGTTTACTAAGAAACTTAATTTTCATTTTAATTACTAATAAATGATACACATGACTTATAGAAATCTGTTAAATTTTATCTCATATACAGGTCAATTTACGGCTTATTTTTACCCTAAAAGCATATTATTTCTGTTTTCTACAATAGGGAAATTTACTGCACACACATCTGTGTGTATATATACATATATATTCTATATTTTCAAGTATAACTGACAGGTGAGAACTTTATTTTTACTATGTATCAATAAAATCAAAACATTACTTGCAATTTTACACATCTGATGACTGGATAAATTTTCCACAATCTAGCAGCTGGCACTGTGTATTTCAAACATGTTTCTTCTATGCTGCCTACACAATTTCAGATACCAGGTGCATAGGCTTATATTCATCTGAATTCAGTCACTATCTCAGGTAAATTTACATACTGAGTGAGAATATATTCCTGGAAGTTATTTTGCACCTCTTTGGCAAAAGAAATAACCAAATAAAAGAAGTAGTAAAAGAAAAATCCTCAATGTGTTTTCAAACCTACTTGCCCTTGATGCGGCAAGTATACAACTGTTCCCTAACTTAAAGACAAGTTATATACAGCAAAATAAAAGGAATAAGGGACTGGTCTACATTTTAAGATAAAACATGATGCATTTTCAAATGTTGTTTAAACCTACTCAAACTAGGTCATCTCCCAAGATGACATGCCTGTGCTCCATGAACATGAGGGTCACTGGATTTAATAATACTAAGACTCACATTATATCTAATTTGGTTTGAGGTTGATTATAAAAATTTAAAAAATGAGTAAATTGTTTGTTAGAGGTAACGCAAATCAGAATGGGTGTATGAGGGAACAGGGAGGAATAATTTGACCATCATACAAAGGATTCATATTCATTATAAAGTATACAATACATAAGTCATACCTTTAAGTTTTGGCTGGCTTTTATTTTTGTTCTTTTTGGGGGCCATACCCAGTGATGCTCAGGTGTTACTCCTGGCTCTTCACTTGAGTATTACTTCTGGTGGTGCTTTGGGAATCATACAGTAAACTAGATATAAAAATGTGGTTGATGTTGCACACGGCAAGGTAGAAACCCTACCAATTGTACTATCTCTGTGGTCCTTGTTGTTTCTTTTTTGAGTAAATATTCTGTCTGAGTATCCAGAGAGATAGTACAATGGGTAGAGCACTTGCCTTACATATAGTCAGCTCAGGTTGAATTCCTAGCATGCCATATGTTACCCTGAGCTCTCTGGGAATGATTCCTGAGATCCAAGAGTAACCCTTTAGCATTGCTGGGAATAGCTTCCAAGTAAACAAACAAAATGATATTGTAAACAATATCCTGATAGCAAGAGATAAAATTCAGTTTGATAAGATTAATAAAAATAATTTACATTGGCAAATATTCATTAATTTCTACCAAAATATAGTGCATTTTATAAGTACTAGAGAAAAGAATGGAATTAGATATTTCTAATCTATGCCCACCAAAATCTATTGGATAAGATGCACCAATTAAGTTAGCTTTTTATAGAATTTATTAGTATATAGTAAGTTATATTGAGAAAATGTACTTTATGAGTACACCAAAATCCAGAAAAATAAATGGTTGTAATTGAAAATACTTTATTAGGTTACATATTTATTATGAAATATAACTCTCAGGAGGTGACATTTAAACTTAAAAATATTATCTATGGATCTATGGAGGTGGGTCTTTATAATGTAGGTCATAAGACACATATCTTGCATGTAGACAAACCTGGCTGGATCCCCAGTATAGCACCAATACTCCCAAGCACAGCCAGGGGTCACTCATGAGCTTAAAACCAAGAATAAGATCCTAAATTGGCTATGTGCATCTGCCAAACAAACAAAAATAAAATTTAATAAAAGCACTGCACTGCACTGCACTATCCTCCTGTTGTTCATCGATTTGCTTGAGTGGGCACGAGAAATGTTTCACAACAAATTGTGAGACTTGTTGTTACTGTTTTTGGCATATCAAATACATCACGGGTAGCTTGCCATGTGGGGGAGATAAAAGCAAATAATAGAAAAATAATTTTGATTGTAAGGGTAATAATTGCATGAGGATATCAAATAATATATTTGATAAGCTTAATTTTTAATTGAAAGATAAAAATATGTCTCTTATATAAGAACTATTTAAAAAACCATAAAGGAAATAAGAATCCAAAAGAAAGAAAATCTGAGAATTGGTCTGAAAACTGAACTTACCATAAGGCAGAAGAAGACAATAAGGGAATGACTTGGGGCTGGAAGTAGAATGAAACGTCTGGGAAATCGGGACAATAGCAGTGGTGTTTAAATGTTGTACCCATGAAATCCTACCAGTAATAGTACTGTTAATCATGGTGCTAAATATTTTAAATGATGAAAACATACATAGAACTATATATATGCATATGCATAGCACATACATATATAGTATATATATATACAAACATATATATGTACATGCATAGTGTAAGCATACATATATAATATATGTATATGCATAGTATATATAATATACACAAAGGTATAAACTAAGTAAGGCATGTTTTACAATGTTAGAAGAAATGAAAAATAAGCCGGACTTCATTACCTTAATCCCCCATGTCTTAGAATTCCATAGCTTAAAGTTGAATGTTTAGGACACATAAGTAGAAATTAATTGAAAAATTAAGTGCAACAACCAGGTCCCACACTTTTACCACTCTCACTTGAAATTGTTAACACTCCTAGGTACAGCACAAACCACTTTCTTCAATAGTGTCAGCCATGTGATAAAGGCTCACTTTAATTCCTTGGCTATCTATAAATATTTTCTCTGTCATCACTGAGTTAGATTCTATCTTTTAAGTGAAAACACTGTATTTGTGACGAAATTGGTATTTTACCTTGCTTCTTATAAGTGTGGAGGGATCCGATGACCTTTTTTCATTTTAGTCACTTTATAATTCGGGCTTTAGGTAACTTTCACTAGGAAAGTCACTTGATCACTTGACATCCCATTACTCATTGATTTGCTAAAGCAGGCACCAGTAATGTCTCCATCCATTCCTGTTGTGTGCTAGTGTAGCCCAATGGCGTCTGCTCGATCTAGGAACAAGAATAGCCTCAAACCGATCATTCAGGGTCTTGATGAAGACGTCTAACCATCATGTAGATAGGCTCCACAAGATCTTTTGACGTCCTGTGGAATCCAGTCGGTAATGGCTCTAGTCCAGCGGTCATCTCCAAATCGCATTACGTGTCCAGCCCGTTTAATTTTCGACACTGTGGCAAATGAGACAGCATTCCTAATCTTTGGCTGTTGACAGAGGTCAAAACTCCAGATTCTTTCTCTCACTTGAGTGAAGCATGATACTTCAAGCACAGCTCTTTCGAATTCTCCTTGGGAGACCCGAATAGTGTTCCCATCCAGTTTTCGTAGGGCCCAGGTCTCTGAGGTTTATGTTAAAGCAGGAAAAACAGTGGAATCGAAGTGATGTACCCAGAGCCAGAGGTTCTTTGTCCTCTTAGCTATTTCTTCGACGCTTTTGAAGGCATCCCGAGCTGCTATTTTCCTCCAGTGCAACTCAGGTGCAGGTCATTCGTCGTGTTAACTTCTTGACCTACGTACACATAACTGTTGCATTCAGAGATGTTAATTACACTGAGAGTGAATAGAACATCAGGAACGAGGCTGTTTCTCATAAACTTTGTCTTCGTGAGATTCAGCTTTAGTCCAACCTTTCCACACTCAAGGTCGAAGTCAGCCAGCACTTGTGCTGCTTGCCTAATGTTTGGTGTTACTAGAATGAAGTCCTCAGCGAAGTGGAGTTGGTGTAGTTGCCGACCGTCTATTTTCACTCCCATTACTTCCTATTCCAGTTGTCGCATGACATTCTTGAGGGTGGCACTGAAGAGGTTCGGTGAAATGGTATCACCTTGTCAAGCCCATCTCTTGACGTTGGTGATCACTTCCTTGTACAATGGTGAGATCCTGTAAGTGAATCCATAATACAGCTCATGAAGGATCCTGATGTATTGAGTTTGAACTCCTGTTTGTCTAGGATTTTAATGACTGCTTCAGACTCAACAGAATCAAAGGCCTTCTTTAAATAAATGAACGTTAGACAGAGCAGCATCTTGCACTCCGAGAAACCTCAATGATCTTGGTTACAATGTGTATATGGTCAATCGTGCTGAATCCTATTTGGAACCTGACTTGCTCCCATGGTTGTCCTTCGTCTAGTGTTCTGCCAATCCTATTCAGGATGACTCGAGTGAATAACTTGTAGATGACAGACAACAGGCAGATCAGGCCAATATCATGGATGTCTCCCTTCTTGTACAGTAGAACGGTCTTTCTGGTTTTCCACTGGGATGGAACCTTTCATTCAGACAGGTAGCATGTGAAAAGCCAAGCCAGTGCATTGATGAGTACTGATGGAAGATCATTTAGGTGTTCCGGTCTGACCTTGTCTGAGCCGAGTGCCGTTCACTTCTTTACTCATGATATGGCATGTCAGATTTTGGAAGGGAGAACTTTGGAAACGACATATCCATCCTGCGGAATATGGTATTCGTGCACGTGGATTTAACTATTGATGAGATCTGAGTAGAAGTCATGGATAATCTTCTCCATTTCATATCTGGAAGATGTGATAAATGCATCAGGACATTGGTGGGCAGTCATTTTGGTCTTGTAGGTGGCGAAGGATAGGCGGGCGTTGTGAATACTTTTCCTTGCTTCTGCTACATTGACCAGCAGTGCTGCTCTTCTCTCTTTGAGGTCTTTCTTGATGGCTTCTCTCCACTGCTTTGTGAGCTCAGATGTTCACTTGTGGTTGCCTGCAACCCGCACCAAGTCACATTGGTGAATGAGCTGGAGAGTTTTTGATGATGGGTGTCTCGAACCTGGCTTGCTCCCATGGTTGTCCTTCATTTAGTGTTCTGCCAGTCCTATTCAGAATGACTCTTTGTGGCTTTCTCTCTCTCAGCATTCCTTGCACAATCATGGAGGTGCTGAACCAGTCGATCAGATTCTTCATCAATGTTGTCAACAATGGCATCTTCCCATGTTGCCACAATAGTGCCGAAGAGCTCCCAGTTGGTGGTCATTCTGGGAGGAAGGAGAGGCTGATAAAATTTCAGGGCCAAACTAGGCTGCCAAAACAAAGAAGGACTAAAATGACTGTCTGTACTTTCAATGCAGGCATGCTGGTATCGGATGCATCCATCGATGATGTGATGGTGCAAGCATGGAAGATCAAGTTCGACATCATTGGTCTGACAGAGAGGAGAAGACATCAACTCATGATGCCATTTTTTCAACACTGGAGAATAACTGTTCCTTGGAACATGCAACAAAAGAGGCATCTTTTGTGTCAGTGTCCATGTCAACATGAACTTGGCCATGTGCATTGATTCATTCAAGGGCTTATAACCTAAATTAGATGATTACAATTGAATAGATGTGGCGCACTTCCAGTAGTTTCTATCTTCATTGTCTATGCACCAACATCCAATTATGATGAAGAAACTGAGTAATACTACAGGGAGCTGGAGAGGTTCTATAAAGAAGACCACGCCTTCTACAAGATCATTGTCGGTGATTTTGCTGCCATGGTAGGACCAAGAAGACCAGCCGAAGAACTCCACATTGGGACCAATGGCCTACAATGAAACAAACAGGGTGAAAGGCTGTCTGAGATCATCATGTTGACTAAGACCATCCATGGTAATTCACACTTCCAGAAAGCCAAATCTAAACATTAGACATGGGTGTCTCCTCGTGGACAGTTCCACAATGAAATTGACCACATCATATTCAATCAATGGTTTTGCCTGACCAATGTCACTATTGTCCCCAAATTCCAAACAGGATCGGACCACCATCTACTTCACGGAATGGGTAAAAAGGGCTAAAAATTTTTACAACCTCTAGGAAAGTAAAATATGAAAATAGATGAATTTATGGGACAGAGAGTTAATTCAGTGGTCAGGGCACTTGCTTTACACACGGCCAGCTTGAGTTTGATCCCTGGCACCACATATGGTCCAGCACAGCCATGAGTGATCTCTGAGTGTTGAGACTGGAGTAATCCCTGAGCACCACCAGTTGGACTCTCTCACCACCCTCCAAATAGGTAGACTTGGGATATGGCACAGTCGCAGAGCACAAGCCTCACGTGATTTAATCCCGCATTTGGTCCTTGGTATTACAAAATATCTAAACAAGTCACCGATTGAATCACTGAATGTATAATCATGTGTGCTTTTAAAATTTTGTTGTATTAGATGTACTCAGAAAACCATAAGAAACAATTTAATCTCTGACAAAGATATAAGGGGAGTTTAGTTTTAGAGGTTGTTGCTATCTGATAGTTTAAGATAAAAATATTAAGGAGAACTACTCTCATAGATACAAGTTCTATTTGAAAATGTGAGTTTATTTTTATTTTAATTCGCTTTGGATATTTATGAATTTACAGTTCCAGTCTGATTTTGATGCTGGAGTTCATGCTCATATTCACATTTTCAGATCTTTATATGACATACACACATATAATATATGTGTTTGTGTGTCTGTGTGTGATAAAATTTTAGTCCAATGTATAATTCATACTTCAATATATCTCTTACTTTCTTCATTTTACTGTAACTTTCCTCTAGGTGGTATCCTCAACATTCTAACTATAAGTATCCTTAGCCATATCGTCCTGATATTATAGACCTAATACTGATGACAGGTGCCATCAAGGTGATAAGATTGCTGAGCTGTATTTTCCTGCACTTTAATTTGGGGTTTCTTTCCTTAATCCTTAAAACAATTGAATTGCTTTTCTTTAAAGCTTAACTGACAATGCCCTTAGGCTCTATAAAGTTCTGCATTTATTTTAAATAAGACCCTTCCTGCCTCAAGTCTCCTCAAAGGCCTTCCAGCTTTAAGGCAAACAGAATTCAAAAACCAATGCTACCTTCTTTTAGCTTCTTGTTAAGAGTACATAAAATCATCCTCTTTCCTGAGGTTGACTGAGATTTTGTTCTGACACCCAGTTCCTGTCAGAGCACAGGAGATGCTAGTGGGATACTAAGAAAAATATTCTGCTTGTCTTTGCTTGTTTGTTTAGCTTATTGTTGTTTTTTAAAGAAATAAAAGTCACAAGTTTTATATTTCTGCCAAGTTTTTTACTCAAAAATGTATATAAATGGGCCTTATTACATTTTAAAGGTAAATTGTCAATTGAAAGTAGGAAATTTGATGATGGGAATTTTGATGATGTGTTTCAGCAATTAATTAGTTCATCTCGGTATGATCATATCTTAAATGTCTTGAAAGACTGAATAGTTAATACAATGAAACACTTTCCTTTATGTCAGTCACAAATACAAGTTTAATGTATGCATAAAAATAATGATTCCACGCACACAAATAGAACCAAGACACATGATACATAGATTTGAACTTTCACCCCAACTGTTGTATTGAACATCAGGAATTTGAGATTGTGCAAATGTGGAAATTTAGCTTTAAAGTATATTTATTTAGACAACTTGATAAATGGAAGAAGGAATTAAATTAGTAAAATGTGTCATCAAAATTATGATTTTTGGACTTTTCTGAAATAATTGGACAAATCTGAATTTTATTCTCCATCACTGCTTTAAAAAAACCAGCTGGAATGAGCACCAGCTGCCCATATTGATGGATCAGCTGATAACACATTATCATATTGCATTATTTGTGTCAAATACTTGTTATTATTCTATTCATGTTCCAATTTTATCCAAAATAAATGATTACATACTATTTTTGCATATTTTACCGAATCTATTGGTGAAAGAAATATATTCATTATACAAAAAAATCATTATCCGGATTTACACACCCAGAAATCCCTCTCTCTCTCTGTCTCTCTCTCTCTCCTTTTACCATGGTTCATTTATCTGGTACTCAATTTGTCAAATAAAAATAAGTTTCTTCAGTTTCTAAGGCCTTATTTAATTACTACAACATCTAGATAAGCTCAGCCTGTTTGATCAGTATGCAAAGTTTTGGTGGCTATTTCTAATACATATGTGTTTGTCGTATCTAGTGTTGTAAATTGCTGTTTCAAATTAAACGTATGAGAATGATAGTCTCTCTTATATTGCAACAATATTATATGAAAATTCCATTCTATAATTTAAAAGAAAATTACCTAAGTTTGAAATTATTTAGGGAAGAGTAACAACAATAGTAAAGGATTAGAAAACAGTCCATAATATAAAGTCAGTATATGTTCAAGACAAGAATTAGTTAATCTCTGCTTTGCATTAGAAATACATTTTACATCTAAAATTTGTACCATCCGTATTTATTGAAGCTTGCTTATAAGTTTGTTTATTTTATAGCATTTGCTGGGAAAGAGACTGCAACTCTTTAAGATGTTTAGTAATGACAGACTAAACTTAAACATCAGTACTTAATTTTAAACAGTGTATTTATTTTTATTAAGGCAATGTTTGTTTACAAGTCTATATACATTTATATGTTTTGGGACTATAATGTTACCATGGTATGTCCCTCTTTAAAATGCCAATGTCACTCCACTATAGTGCAGTGGGTTCTACTACCCCAAACCCTTGTCATGGCACACACACACTTTGGTAAGTTCATTTTTGTGTTCAGAATCTCAGGGTTTATTTACACTGGGCATTGTTTGCTTGATTTCCTTGTGTACTAAATATTGGGAACTGTTGATCCAGCTCATCTGTACAATACTTACCTTCCATATATAAAACCCTTGGTTTAATCACTGCCAAAACAAATACAAATTATATATATGTACACACACGCACACACACACACACACACATATATATATATATATATATATGCAATATGGTGCAAAGCCACATACACATCACCTATGTATCCCATCATCACATGTTAGATCATGTGTTATTTTCCTTCATTTTATTTATTTTAGTTAGTATGACTCTCACCAGCTTTGTACATGATAAATCAAAAACAAAAAGAACTTTCTATAATAGCTCAAGTAGCATTTCATGTACTTCATGACACATCACACCTTTAAATTTTTAACCAATAAAGTACTTTATTCAGGCCCCATGTCCAATATAGAGTTTGTCATGCAGTATATGACAGAATCAATTAATCCCACCACCAGCGTTATCTTCCCTCCACTAAAGTCCTCAGGTTCCATCCACACCACAGGTACATTTTTAAGTTGGTTGTTGTAGCTTGTTTTCCTTTTATATAGATTTTATGGATCTGTGATTTAGATATATAGATATATCACATCTCTTTTCCACCAATATGACAGAGCCTCTGATTCTTGCCTTGGTTACCTTCCATCTGCCTCTTCTTCCTTCCTTTCTCAATTTCTCTCCTTCCCTGAGCATTTCTTTCCAATTTCTATAATCTAGGATGGAGGGTTACCTACCTTTTGTACCTTGCATTCCCTTGTTCTTTTATGCAATCTACTAATGATATGTAAAATCACTCATGTTTGCCCTTGTTTTTTTTCCCCTGGTTCACTTAGCATATTTCCTCCAATTTCATCCAAATTGCAGTGAATTGCATTTTTTTATTAATGAAACTGCATAGTACTTGTGTGTGTGTGTGTGTGTGTGTATGTGTGTGTGTGTATGTACTACATCCAACGTCATTATCACTCTTCTGTGATTGGACATCAGGCTTGATTTAGTATCCTAGCTATATCTAGCTTATCACATATTCTTTATCCATTCATCTATATTTGAGCACTTAGGTTATTTCCAAATCTTAATTGTGATAATTAACACCATATGAGCATAAGGCATCTACATATCATTTCTAAGAAGCATTTTTTGTGTTCCTCATAAAGAAACCTAGGAATAGGATTCAGGGATCATATAGAAGATCTATGTGAGTCTTACAGAAATGTCCATGCTGTATTTTTTTTTCTTTTTGGCTCTGGGTTGCTCCTTGCTCGGCACTCAGGAATTACTCCTGCTGGTGCCCGGTGGACCATATGAGATGCTGGGAATCGAACCAGGGTCAGCTGCATGCAAGGCAAATGCCCTACCCGCTGGGCTATTGCTCCAGCCCCTGTTCATGCTGTTTATACTGTTTTTTTTAATCAAGTTAGAGCACTATCTATTCCCAACTACACTGCATTAAGTTATCCTTTACTCTATCTTTCACTTATACTTGTTTCTATGTTGCTTTTTTTTTGGTACACACCATTCTCTCAGTATGGAAGTGGTGCCTCATTATATTTTGATTTGCATTTTTCTAGCAATGAAAGATAATACATTTTATTTTTATTAATGGCCCAGTTAAAATTCACATGCTTTCCTCAAAGAAATGTTTGCCTGTCTATTTATTAGTGGGATTATTTATTTGTGTTTTTTTAGTTTTATGAGTGCTTTATATATCCTTAATAATAGCCCTTGTCAGATGTGTGTGAAAATATTTTCTATTCAGTAACACGTTTTGGGGGGAGGTTGGGAGGGTTGGGTGATGTGAGGAATTTTATTTTGCTGTTAGTTGGATGTAGCAGATACATTTGTTTATGAAACTGTTTATTTATTTTGACTTGGGAACAATACCCAGAAGTGCTCAGGGCTTACACTGGTTCTGACCTCAGGTATCATTCTTGGCTGTGCTCAGAGACATATATGATTCCTGAACTAAACCCTGATCAGCTGTCTCAAGACAAATGTCCTACCCACCGTGCTATTCTCCAGCTCCCACTTGTTTACTTTTAATTGTGTTTTCCATACTGATTGATTTGAGTTGACGAAGAAAACATTGAAGCAAATACCATGCATGGCTTCAGGTTTAATACACAAGTTTTTGATCAACTTTACTTTTTGTGCATGATGTGTTGGTAAGGTTCTTGGTTCATTCTTTTCATGTACCTTCTTGTTTTTCCAATACCATTTGTTGAACGGATTCTCTTCACTTTATGCTTATAGAGACTTTCTGTCCATATACCATATATTAGTTTTCTATATACCATAAGAATTATTTATGGTATCTCATTCTACTGTGTCTGGCATATCGAATACTCTCGGTAGCTTGCCGGGCTCTCCGAGAGGGGCAGAGGAATCGAACTCGGGTCGGCCATGTTGGCCGCTTGTAAGGCGAACGCCCTACCCACTGTGCTATCGCTCCAGCCCATTCTATTCTACTTCTTTGTTTTTGTTTTAATTTCAATACCAAACTGCTTTAACTACTATATCTTTGTTGTTATGTAATATAATGAGAAATATAAAAAAGAGAAGAAACGTATGGGCTTAAATTATTTAGGTTTGGAAATATATATATATATATGATGTAAATAGAAATCTTTCATGTCATATATGTCAACTCTATGTAAGTAAAAATAAAACAAAAATAAAGTAAATTAAAGATTATTCTGAACTTGCAAATACAACATGCTCCATACTTAGACACAAGTATGGTATTAGATGGTATTAGAATTTCTATAATGTGGTACAGAATCAATAACAAGACCCATTTAATCTCTTGCAAAATATAAAAAGAGAAAATTAGGGAAAGGTATATAGAAAACTGGAAAAGGCAGCATACATATAATAGAGTTTACATTGATCATGGGAATTTCAATTACTGGGAAGTGTCTTATATAATGGTTTTGGAGTCAGAAAAATAGAATGCATAGTCTAAGAGGAATACTGGATAATTTTCACACACAATTTGTTATGAAGCATCTACAACAAAGTAAATATAGGAGGTTCAGATAGTACTCTGCTGAATAAAATTAAGTCTCCGTGAAATTCTAAGAATCTGGTTATCACTGAACTTGCAAATATTTTCAGTTTATATTGAAGTAGATAATGTCTGTTATTTTAATAAACAAAAATTTTTACACTTTTATTGACTCTCTCACCCAGTAATAATAAAGTTTTATTGCATAAAGCAAAAGCTTTCCTCATTTAACTCAACAATATTAAACATTATGACCTATGGTTTAAATATTTTTATATTTCCTTCCAAGTTTTTGAAAGTTAAATATGGTAATAACAACTCAAAAATATTTTTAAAATGATATGTTTCAATGGACTTTCGGTAGTTTAATTCCTTAAAGTATACTATATTTCAAAGTTTGCATTATTTTTAAATAGAAATTAATTTTAATGTACTTTAAAAATATTTTTTTCCACATTTAATTTAAATCTAAGCTTGTATGATGCTTAGTGTTATAGTACTTTAGGTAATTTCAGATAACCACAAAGTGCAAAGTTATTTGGAGACACAGTATATTTTTGTGTGTGAACAACCAACATGTGCTAATATAAGTAAATGTTTTACTCAGATCACAAAGAAAATATGTAATTCTAATTTCTATAATTTCCATTTCAATATCAAAACTGGAATACTACCACAAACAAATATGATGTCACAGATGTAATAATCACAATGAATGTGTAACAATAATAAGACACTGAAGAGGAAAGAGAGAAGAATAAGACAAGAGGAAAAGAGATATTTTATGATTATGAAATTAAACCAAATTTAAATTAACTCAAATTCAGTAAAAATCAAATTTCATCTTTACCTGAATTATCTGGTCATCTCTGTATAAATATATGAGTAGTTTGCAAAAATATTATACAAATTTAGCAAATTAATTATTTTACTATTGAAATAGAGTTCTATAAACTTGAAATTAGCATTTTGTGATCAATTATATATTTGAATTATATTTTGAATACTTAAAGGTATATTTAATATTAACTTTTTGGTGGATACTATCTACTTTTGTGTAGCAGATAATAAACATAAAATACTCACTTTTCACTATTATTTTTGCATATTAGATACCTAAATGCAAGGATATTGGAAATAATGAAATGCAAAAATAAATTAGACAAAATGAAACTTCTGAGGAAATTTTAGATGAATTGTGATAAAAATCAATTTTCAACTGAATTTTTAAAAAAGAAATAGGGAAATGCGTCTGAACTGGAGTATATTTTTATAAATGACCAGGGTACATTTTTATAAATGATATTTTTCTCAGAAAAAAAAATCATTGCATATTTACCTAAATGGAGGCATTTGAAGAACATATGTTCCAAAAAATTGCACTCTTAAATCTGGGATGACATCTGTTCCATATTCATTCAAGGAGGCAGCATTTAAAGGGCTGCTTGGACTGAAATCTGTTGTATTCTAATGAAGAGTCTCTCTATCTAGGGAACTATGACAAATGCAGACTTTCGCTTTTCTGTTCTGGTTTCTCTTTATCATTTCCTTTTCTTATTTTCTCCTTCTCTTGATTTGTTTACTTACTTTCAGAAACTATATTCCACAATAAAATTCCTTTTATTATATAACTTGGTATATAAACAAAATCACATTACCCGGAGACCTGTGCTGATTTCTTTGGAACTTAGTGTGAGACTTTACCTTTTAGGTGGAGGTGGGGGTTAGGGCCACATTCAGTGATGCTTAGGGTGGACTTCTCCCTCTGTGCTCATAGATCACTCTTAGCAAATTCTAGGGACCTTATGAGGTGCAGGAATAGAACCTGGATCAGTTATTTACAAGGCAAATGCCCTACCGACTGTACTATTACTCCAGAAAATTGATCATTTTTCGGGGGGGAGGGGAGGTCACACCCGGCAATGCACAGGAGTTACTCCTGGCTCATGCACTCACAAATTACTCCTGGCGGTGTTCGGGGAACAATATGGGATGCTGGGAATAGAACCCTGGTCAGCTCCATACAAGGCTAATGCCCAACCAGCTGTGCTATCACTCCAGCCCCGAGAATTGGCGTTTTCATGGCCTGTTCTGAAACAAAAATTGCAGGCATACCAAAACAGCTATTAAATTGGAAATCAACTAGATAAGAAGATATTTAAGAGTAAAATATGTACAGGGAATGATATTGATAAAAATGATTCATATATGCTAGAGAGAAGTAAAATTTAAATCTTAACTGCACAAGTTTTAAAAAATTTTAAAAAATTGAAAAATTTTTAATTTTTGTATTTCAACAATGTTCTTTTTTGTTTATATATGCATGGCTTTTTTAGTGCCAATTAAGTGTCAGTTCTGCTGAGCGTTGAAAGTTAATAAAAATCATTTCAATTTTTGTTCCATCAGGCAATTGGGAAAGTAAACCAAAAATAAACGTGAAAATAAAGGGAGTGAATAACAATGCCTATCTTGGGTGAAAAAAATAGGAACACAGTACATAGGTCACAGTACATCACAAAGGGTAAGAGATTTATAAGCAAATTAATATGAAAAGATCACGTGGATTTTGAGACAAGATTTTGAATCCTTTTTGTCTCTCTTTAAAATGATACTAAAAACAATATAGAGATGGTGAGTGCAATGTTACATATAATAAAAATGATATTATAATAACAAAATCAAATTTTCATTTATTTTCCTGAATGTTAAACTAGATCAAGCAGTATGACACTGTTTAAGTGAATTGATTATAGTATTTAACATAATCAACTGTATCTTCTATCATTAGAGGAGAAAAATGTTATGAGTGAGAGTTTTGAGAGGAAGAGAGTGCAAGGATATATACATATATGTGTGTATATATGTATATATAATGATAAATAGAATTCTATATTATTGTAATCCTTAATAATGCTGAAAATTCCAAATAACAAAATTAATTATATTTTTCATAATCACAAATCATTCAGACTTACTCATAACATCATTCATTATTACCCTTGAATGGAGTTCAGGTTATATATACACTCTTCAAATATAGCTTACAGAATAAAATACTGTTTTCAAATGAGTCATGTAATGTAATCCAACTAGTTTTATTAGTTCCATGCTTACAGATAATCCTTTCTTACCTATTAAAAATTGGATAAAGTAGTGTTCACATAATTTTGTTGGTTTGTAATTTAAATGAATGTTAACCATCCTCAATGAAATTGCATAATGAAACACTTCAATGCACCTATCAATATTTTATCTCTGAATTGTTTCTTCTATAATACCCTTTGGTATATACTTAGGGAAGTAAACTATTTCTTATGAATGCTTTTTAAGTAATTTGAACATATACATTTCACTAAACATTACAAACTGTAATGATTTATTATCTAGATTGTCATAATTTTCAATTTCTTGCACCCAGCTCACTGTCCATGCTTACTGAACAACTGCAAATGCATTAAGTATGTTTCAAGGATCTAATAATTGGCCAATATAAATGATTGCACTAAAATGAAATAATTTGATGAAAAAGCATAAAATTAATATATAAGAAATTTAAATATGTAAAATAGTATTAATATGTCTAATCAAATGTTAAATTTAACAGATACACTAGTATTCACATTAATAAAATTCACATTATAGGTGGAAATTTTAATAAAACTGTGTTTTTGTTTTATTTGTATACATTTTATTAAGAAGTTTAAATTTTTAAGTTGTAACTATTGAAAGAGACTTAATTTTGGTTATGGTAAAACTGGAATTTGAATTACCCTTATATTAAACCTTTGCTAAAAATTTATGCTGCCAGTTTCAGTAACGTAGTCTACTATTTACTGCTAAACAGTATTCATTGATGAATTGATTTTTTTCATGGAATGGCTAGATTTTGAGGTACTATTTATTAAACTTTTCTCCAAACTAAATCACATTCATTATAATAAAATAGTTCATTATTTATTGCTAACCATTCTAAATTATAACCAATTATAACTTGTAATATTTGCCACTTCATAAATTATGGAAACAAAGTTTGTTCTCTGTACATGTCACATATTAATTCAATGTTTATTAAACTCCTATCTCTGCATTTTATTCTTGTAGCAAATTTTTGTTTATAAATGTTCACTAATTGATTTAAGGTGCTTTAAAACGTTTGTCTTAACAATGCATGTTGAATGCAAATAATCTGTCAAAATTAAAATATTGTCAAAAAAAACTTTACTATTTGATAAGGGCTTCTTTCAGATTTTAAAGAATTTAAAAAATTATGTGGCCGGATGGATATTACAGCAGGTAAGGTGTTTGCCTTGAATGTGGACGATCTGAGTGTGATCCTGGGCTACACATGGTGGCCCCTTAAGTCCCACCACAAGATCTCTGAGCTCAGAGTCAAAAGTAAGTCCTGAGTATCTCTAGACATGGCCCCCAAAACAAACATAAAAGAAAATTCTGGGGTGGGGAGTTGTTTGCCAAAGAGATATTGTGGGGGTTAAGACACTTCCATTGCACGCAACGGTTTGATCCTTGGCACTGCATATGATTCCCCAAGCATCACCAGGAGTGATACCTGAGCACAAAGGATATCCTGAACACAGCTGGATGGGTCCCCAAAGCAAAAAGTTAAAGAAAAAGAAATATAAATCAGGGAACAGGGGGAAAGCAAAGGGGTCTTGGGCTTGCATTTTGAATGCACAGGACCTGGTGTGATCCTCAGCACTGCATGGTCCCTTGACACCCTGGCAGTGGTGGTTCCTAAAACTACAGCACCATGTACTCTTACCACAGAACTGGATGATACAGGTGGGCAAATGCCACAGGGAGTGACCCTGGAAACTCTGAGGCTCCCTCCAAAGATAAACTTAATGTCTATATATGAAGTAATTGCGTTAGAGTAAAATACATCACGTTTTAATGTCAGGTGATCAAATTACTTAGCATTATAAGTTTGTCAAAACTGGTGGCGGGATGGGTATTTAATCGTTGTATAATTCGAACCCAAGCACAAAATTTGTAAGTCTACTACTGTACCTCATGGTGTCTCACTAATAAAAATAAAAAATAAAATAAAATAAATAAAACACATTATTTAAGAAGACCACTGTATCTCTGTCTTCCCATTGTTCATCGATTTGCTCAAGCGGGCCCAGTAACACTGTGAGACTTGTTACTGTGTTTGGCATATCGAATACCTCATGGGGAGCTTGCCAGGCTTTGCTGTGAGGGCAAGGTATTCTTGGTAGCTTGCTGGGCTCTCCGAGAGGGGCGGAGGAATTGAACTCGGGTCGGCCATGTTGGCTGCATGCAAGGCAAACACCCCACCTGCTGTGTTATCCCTCCAGCCCATTTAAAGGCATAGAAAAAAAAAAACCTTCATGATCACAAGACTTTAACTTAGACATGTTAAGGATTTTAGGATTTTCATATATTGGCCAGTTGACTGAACCAATCCCACAGCTGGTACAGGCGTGTGCTTGTCAGCTAGAGTCGTTCTAGAAGAAATAGTGATTGCATAAGTGAAAGATCTATGCTGCCTGTTTGATTTCACAAGTTTCAGACTCTTGTCTCCAGACATTACAGTTTTTTGGCACTATAAGGAAAGGATTTATACTTTTGTAAAGGTTTCCAATTTCAAAAAATTATGTTTTTCCTTAGTGGAAATTTTTTTTTCTCTACCAATCAGTTCTTATTCAATATACTGCAGGTAAAAGCAAAAATCTGATCTTAGAAGCAAAAATTGTATCTCAGAATTTTCTTCTTTTTTCCTTCCTTCTTTCCTCCCATCCTTCCTTCCTTCTTGCCTCCCTGTCTTTCTGCTTTCCTTCTTTTCTTTCTGCAAGTACTCTACAAATTAACTATATTACAGTCCAGTTATCCTTCTTTAATATTATTGAAAACAATATTATTGGGATCAGATGTATATGTGTGTCTTGCCTTTTTGAGTAGAAATAAAAATCACTGAGAGTAACTGATTATACATAACAGTAAATATGGCAAGAGTGTATTTGATGTAGACATTTATGTTTTACACATTTTTTCCTTTTGCTAATAAAATAGATTTTGTTAGCAGTTAAAATATTGCAATATAGACTAAAATAAAAGGGCGAAGTGTAAAAAGTGCAGATCAGGGACATGGAAATAAGCCAGTTATTCTGCTAATATGCTAATAGCATTTTAAAATACATTTGTAAGGAAAATATAAATTTGGCCCATTTTTAAAACAATCAGTGCAAAGCAGAATAAAAATAAGTGTCTGTTTGACCATCCATCATGCAACTATTTTTATAAATATTTGTTGATATGCTTTCCAGAAATTCAAGTAGAGATATTTTCAAATAAATACTAGCTATGATATTGCTAACAATATATTTTAATTAGAATAAATGTTCAAGAATATGACTGAGTCAAAGGGAAAATGATTTGCAGATGAATTACTTTTATGTCAATAAGTGATGATTAAGATAATTTCTTCTTGATATATATTATAAATGATTATATACCATTCTACTGGTTTCTTGCTGTTGTCATAATAAATTACAATAAATTGGCTGCTTTAGAGCAAACTATTTAGAAGTCAGAATCACAAAAAAGGAGCTTGCAGAAATAGAATGGGGGAAGGCACTTGCCTGGCTTCCAACTGACCCTTGATTTAATTCAATGTACCTTATATCCCTCAAGCACTGCCAGGAGTGAACTGTGAGCACAGAGCCAAGACTGAGTCCTGGGAACTGCAGGTTATGGCCCAAAAGCCAGAAATAAATTATTGAATAAATCAGTGGATGAATAAACAAATGAAACAGGAGACTGACAGCCAAATTTTCTTTACATCTTCTAGGTAAGAATGTCTCTGTGTTCCTTCTTAGTGCCTTGTGATTTCCAGCATGATTGGTTGGTGTTCTTTCGGGTTGCATACTTGTATTATGAATTTCTTCTCTCTTCAGGTGTTTCTTTTCTGAATATGTGATGATTTCCATATCTTCTTTTAAATTTAAAATGCACATCAATTCATAATGATCCATCCTTAAGTATTTAAATCTTCAATGATCCTATTACCAAATGGGGTTTAATCAGAGATAACTCATTAAATCAACATTGTATATTAACATTATATATGTGGTACATAATTATAAGCAACATGCAATGCTATGAGTTTCAGTTCATTATATCTTTATAATACAAGTACGTCTATCACGGTGATAAAAACAATATATGCATATATATTTTACAATTTGTGCATTATAATTTTAAGTCAAGGCATTAGTTATACATAATCATATTTTTCTTATTTTTGATGTGAAATATAATTTGGTTTGGGTTTGGTATGAATTTTGGGTTACACTCAATGGTGCTCGGGGCTTACTCTGGGCACTGCACTCAGGGATCACTCCTGCCTGATTCAGAGGAACATATGGGATGAAAGAGATTGAATATGGGTTGGCTGTACAACAATGTAAGTGTAATTCTCATCGTATTATCACTACAGCTCCAGGATATAATATATTAGTAATGAAAATAGCAATGAAATACTGTTGAGTCATGCCCTGATGACAACTGCATGAATGATCTAAGACATTCAGTTAATCCTTGGATTACTGACACACAAAATCTGTGAAAAAATAATTTAATTGTCTCAAATTACAGAGAAATGAAACATATTGTTATGCAGATGTAGATCATGCAATCAATTAAATATAAAATTGATGTGGTATCTATCTACTTCCACACTGTACATATCACCCCATTCTAATTTGGGTACATTACTTACTGGGTAAAGTATCTGGTTGCATGTGAATTGAATAATAGTGCTCTCTATCTCTGTCTCTCCATCTCTCTCAGTTTCTAAATGCAAGATAATTAGAGATAAGTTATTTAATCATATTTACCTTACAGTCTGATAACGGGTTTGGAAATGTCAAATTATTTACAGAAAAAAATAATACTTTATATAAACAATTAAGAAAATTAAACTCATAAAAATATGATTCAAAATATTGTGCCAATATCCTTAATCAAATTACTCTATTCTCTCAAACTCTAATCAATCAGACATAATACTCATAAAATTTTACCCCTGGGTAATGTCTGTGTTTTCATTTAATTAATAGTCTTCTCAATTGAATATTTTTACATTTTTTACATTCTAGTCAATTCTTAAAAGTACATTGTTGATATCACTCATTTGATGTATTTGTAATAAAAGTTATTGAAAATCAGTTATTAGCTTAAGCTTCAAAACTTAAGTAATTGGTTTGAGAATGAATATCGTACTGTAAACAACTAAAAATTTGACAAATGCATGAAGCAACTATACACATTTCATGAGAAACAATGCATACCTATTATCCATAAACAATGGAAATCCATGAGAATACCTCCTATTTGTCTTGGCTTACTTCTCATTGAGAAAAATATTATTTTTCAGAGCAGATGCAGTAGGGTTAATGCAGAACACAGAAGCAATCAGGGCTGAGGAGACAGACTTCAATTTTTTGCTACTGTTTATCTGGACAACAGAAGAGAGGATGGAAAGAAGAGGAGAGGAGTGGAGGGAGCGGAGAGGAGGCGATTCTAGAGGAGGGGAAGGATGGGAGGGGAGAGGAAAGAAAGAAAAGGAAGGAAGGGAGGAAGGAAGGGAGGGAGGAAGGAAGGGAGGGAGGGAGGGAGGAAGGAAGGAAGGAAGGAAGGAAGGAAGGAAGGAAGGAAGGAAGGAAGGAAGGAAGGGAGGGAGGGAGGGAGGGAGGGAGGGAGAGGAAGAGAAAGGAAGGAAGGAAGGAAGGAAGGAAGGAAGGAAGGAAGGAAGGAAGGAAGGAAGGAAGGAAGGAAGGAAGGAAGGAGAAAGAAAGAAAGAAAGAAAGAAAGAAAGAAAGAAAGAAAGAAAGAAAGAAAGAAAGAAAGAAAGAGGAGGGAGGGACAGAGGGAAAGAAAGCTAGTCAGAGCAGATGACTGACAATTCCTCTGGAGGTGCATTGACACAATGCATGTCTAACTCTTAAGGATCAAAGGATTCAAATGACCCCATTTGAATTCAAATGACCCTTTATTCAAATAAAGGATATTATTGTAAAGAAAGTTAGAATTCCAGTTAAGACACAAGGCACATAACTGAGTAAGATCTTTAATCTTTTCTTTTAAAAAAGAACACAAATAGGCCATAATTTGGGAGTAAGAAAACCAACCCTGGTATAGAAATATGCCTATACCAGAAAAGAAATTTGCCATTTTTTAAAAACCATCGTCAGATACATGAAATAATTATTAAAGAGCAATGAGATATTGCAGCTATTTACTTGCATATTAAAATGAAATTTAGTTTTAAAAGAAGACATTTTAGGTGAGTCTTATTATAACCTTAAGTATATATTACATATCCTGTCAAGCATGCAACAATAATTTGTCAATCAAGGAATCTCTGAATTTTTATAAAATAAGAACTGAATCTCAGATTGCCCATTATAGCAGCAAGCATGAAAATTAGAATACATTAACGATAAATGTTGACAATAATTTAAAAACATTGTATTCCACCATATGTCCAGGTGTTGCCTTTTAGGTCTATTGGTCTTCTGTGAGCTTCAGGTCTGGTTAAGAATTTAGGGTCTTGGGAAATTAATTGGAAATGTCCCCAGTGTCATTAAGAGATCATGAATTTGTAGGAATGTTTTAAATGTCCCATAGGTTGGCTAAAATGAAGCAACTTGCAGCAGCTAGCAAGAAGAAACAGAGACTTCCTTTTTCAAAATGATCTAAATAACTAGTATTAAAATTTTTAAAAAAAAGATTCATCAGAGCGAGAAAATGCAGATTGGAAATAATGGAAAAACGGCCAGGTATATCTGTATGTCTAAACTACAAGGAAAAAGCATAGGAGCAAGAATTTAAAATCAAATTAAAACATGCAGACTTGGTAGGAAGGAAGTTGGGGGCAGTGGTGGAGGCAAGTTCGCACAGGTGTTGGAATTGCTATTGGAATACTGGATGCCAAAACTTCAACTGTGCGTAATTTTTGTAAGTCATGGTATCTTATGAAAATTAGCTAAAAATATGTCTTGATTACTGACATTCACAGTAATAATAGCACTGTAGCACTGTGCTACCGTTGTTCATTGATTTGCTGGAGCGGGCACCAGTAACGTCTCCATTGTGAGACTTGTTACTGCTTTTGGCATATCGAATATGCCACGGGGAGCTTGAGAGGCTCTACTGCATGGGCGGGATACATTCGGTAGCTTACTGCGCTCTCTGAGAGGGGTGGAGAAATCCAGCCTGGGTCGGCCATGTGCAAGGCAAACACCCTACCAACTGTGCTATCACTCCAGTCTGGAAATAATGATATAACATAAAAATCTGAATGTTGCTTCTAAAGTAGTTCAATTTAAATTATAGAGTAGTAAAATATTATTTCAAATAAAAAAACATATGATGCCTCAAGCCCAACAGGGGTTATGTGAACCCTGATTCCAAAGCCAGGAGTAAGCACTGAACACTGCCAGGTATGGCCTCGAAACCTAAAAAAGAAACAAATAATAAAGAATACAGAGAAAAATGAGAAGAGGAATAGAATAAGAGGGAAAGTATAAGAAGGGGTGAGGCATTAAAGGAGAGTATCACTGTATCACTGTAATCCCGTTGTTCATCGATTTCTTCCAGCAGACAACAGTAATGTTTCCATTTGTCCTGGCCCTGAGATTTTAGCAACTGCTACACTGGAGGCACTTTCAGGGTCAGGGCAATGAGACTCATCATTGTTACTTGGTTTTGGCATATCGAATATGCCACAGGTAGTTTGCCAGAGTCTGCCATGTGGGCAGGATACTCTCTGTAGCCTGTCGGGTTTTTCAATAGCAAGAACAAGACAATAAGAGGCTGTGTGGCGAATGCAGCCTTGTGCTTGCTTCCCAGAGCTTGATTTTATAGTCTCTGGGTCCTGGCCGTTGATGGGATTACACAGCACTGGGGAAATTGGTGGGTGTAACAACCTAGCTACTGGAAGATGAGGATCTGGGTGGAGGAGGCCAGTCCCATCCGAGATCTCAGCCCCGGGTCCTGCATGCCTGGGTTCCTCTGCAGGTTCCTTCATGTGTAAGGCTCGTCCAAATGTGTGGAGAGAGGTCTTAAGCATGGCTGTGCCTGGTTGCGGAGGTCTTCAGCAGCCGAAGCTCTGCTCAGCAACCAGCCCCCTCCTTGGGGGCCCGGTGAGGACAGCCAGGCACGGGGGCAGGAGATTCTGCATTGTTCTCTTCCAGGAGCTTGGTTTTATAGTCTCTGGGTCTTGGCCATTGATGATATTACACGGTGGCTGGGGAGCAGTTGGTGGGTGTAACGCCTAGCTACTGGAAGATGGGGGATCAAGGAGAGTAAAAATTTTATTTTTTAAGAATGAGTATTAAGTGTTTAATATTTTATGAGTTAAAAAGGATTTTAAATCATGATTATTCTGACTTTATTTCATATTTCAATGCATTATGTGGTACTGTATTCATAGAACATTCCTTAGACTTGGGGAATTTAATGAATTCTGATAACACATTAGCTCTTATATGGTAAAACCTTATAATTTAAGGGCAGTATGTAAAGAAGACTATTGATTGATACTGTATTGTAATCACATCCTATAAATTGCTGAACTACATGACACATGTGGATATGTATATACACATATATACATATCACATATACATATATGTATATATGATATGATATATGTGATATATGATATATATGATATATATGATATAATATATGATATATCTGATGTTGTGATATATGATATATGATACATATATATGATATGATATATACATATATGATATGTACATATACACATATATACATATATATAGTTTTAGATCAACACTGCCTCAACAGAAGATAAAGAAAATAATAGAAAATATCTGTTATATTACTTTTATAGAAATAAATTCCTGTACTAGCAGTTATTTATTTCTCCCCTCCCCCTATCAACATGTACCCATCTAACATATAGTATACATACTGCTACTGGAATACACATGTGGCCCAAACAAGTTTTAAGCATGTAAATCATATTTCTACCTATAATTAGATTAAAATGAAACTTTGACTGAAATATTGTATATTTTTTCTCTTTTTCCACTCTTAGTTATGTGAACTCTTAGATTGTATATCCAAATCACTTTCAGAGCTGTTAGCTTTTTCCTGGCATAGTTGTACATATGCTGAGGCATACAGAAGCAGATTCTGCATCTCAGAATGCCCAATCATACTAGACACCATCACGATAAACTTTTTGTTACAGCAAAAAGGAAGTGTCTATTATTGCAATTCAGTAAATTTTGCTTTCCTTTCCCCTCCTTTGTGTTCAAGCTAGTTTCTCTAATATTAAATTGGATTTATCTCCTTACTTTTCTTGCCCCAGCATCATATCTATATATTAAATTTGATTTAGTATGTCACAAAGATTGCTCACACCAGTCCCTAATTGAGTCTCCTTTATAGTAAAATAATACCCCTATTAATTTTAAAAGGATCCCTCATTGATGAATGAAAAATAAAACTAAAATAACAGTTTTCAAAGGTTTTATGAAAATCCTAAAATTTCTGAATCTTAAAATGGCAAGGGCATTTATAAAAGTTATCACTGAACATATTTTGAAATTGTGATTCTGGTGCAGCATCAAGATTTTGACAGAGATGGTATTCCAAATATTTAAAGTTGTTCCAAATCACTATATTATGTTAACTTTCCCAGATCATTTTGGATATGCCAAGTTGTTATGCTCTGATTTAATTTCTAAATATACAGGAGGAGGCCATATTTTCTAGCTATGATATGGTTTCCAATAATCTACGACTAGCCAGATTTTCAACCGTGATGCCATTCCAAATACCTTTAGTCATGCCAAAATTTTATACTCTGATTTAATTTCCAAATAGTTAAAATATGCCAGATTGTTGGAGTATGAAGTCATTGTCAGAACAGTTCATTTCTTGGGAGAGAAAAATATCATATGAACAGATTAAAGTTTATAATCTTATGTAATTTATACACTTGTTTCTTTTCTCCGGGAAAATATATTTGATATATTTGTGTTTATAATTATATGACAATCATTTTGCTGTTCCAAACCTAATAGCTTCAATGTTTATTCAATAATATTTACAAAAATAATAATCAAGAAAAACTAAAATTAAAATTCTATCATCAATATACCACTTTTCTACTCTTACCAAATTTTCTCTACAGCGTGACTGTTTAATTTCAGTTCTTGGCAGTATAGTACTAGCAAATTCCTATTCAAAATATTACTTGCTCTCCTTCCTCTATTTATTTTTTCTGCATTCAATAATCTGGATTATCATTTAGCATATTAGGTTAAACCAATCATAGAATCTGTTCCTGAGTTGATTTTCCCAATGTGATTATTATAGAACATCCTTCTACCAATCCTATAGACTTCCATAGCTCTAAAGCTGATCATCTATATCCTCCCTCCTTCCCTGCATCCCTCTGGGAAAACACTCATCCTTCATTAGCTCCATAGTTTTATCTCTTCTTCAATATTTATTTGGATACTGTACACAGAATGTGGCCTTTTCAGTTTGGTTACTTTCACTGAGTACTATATATCTATTGCCTCCATTTACTATATGACTTGATAATTCATTTGATATAGAACTCTTTCAACATTAAGGGCACACAAGAAAGTTTGAGAGATGTAACAGCAGGCAGAATGCTTGCCTTGCACAGGGCTGACCAAGGCTCAAATCCTGGAAACCACTAAAGTCCTCTGAGCACTTCTAGGAAGGATCCTTTAGGGCAGAGCCAAAATTAAGTCCTGAGCACTGTTGTCTGTGACCTTAAGTTAAACAAGAAGAAAATAAAGAATGAAATCAAAATACACATAAATAACAAATAATGCTAAATCATTAAAAAGTTTCACTATTTCTTTAAGAATAAATCTATTTTCATCAACTTTATTCTTGTTTTTAAATTTAACAAATACAATTACAATAATCTAAATATTCTTCTTCATGTAATTTATTGCTTGTATGTGTTCTATTTGTTAGTTTTTGAGGACAAAGTTTAATTCATAATATATATTCTTTTAATTTTTATTTTTATTGAATCATTGTGAGATACTGTTGTAAAGCTTTCATGTTTGAGTTTTAGTCATACAGTGATCGAACATCCATCCATCACCAATGCACATTTTCCACCACCAACGTCTCCACTGTCCCCCACCATCCCAAATCTTCCCCTGTGTTTATGGTAGACAATTTTCCCCATACTCTCTCTCTACTTTTAGACATTATGGTTTGCAATACAAATACTGAGAGTCTATCATGTTTGGTCCTTTAGCTACTTTCAGCACACATCTCCCATTCCAAATGATCCCTCCAATCATTATTGACTTAACGATTCCTTCCCTATTCCAGCTTCCTTCTACCCCAGCTCATGAGGCAGGCTTCCAACTATGGATCAATATCCCTGTCCCTTGTTTCTACTGTCCTTGGGTATCAGTCTCGTATTATGTTATTTTATATTTTTTTAAATATACAAATGAGTATATTTTAAAGAAATAGATGTTAAATAATTCGTCAACACAAAATAATTTTTCTGATCATGACATACAAAATTTGAAGTGTGAAAATTTCTCATAAACATTTTATATATTTATAGATACTTATAATTTGTAACTAGATTTTCATAAATAACACAATGTATTTTAAACATATTTAAATAAACCATCTGGTTAGTATTACTTGAACTCTTTCAATAAGTTTCTGTTTAATCTGCCATATATGCTATTCAAATTTGTTTGTGTGACAGTAATCTAAGATTTCTTTAAAGGATATTGTTTTCTTGTCTTATATTGTCTTAGATTTCTTTAGACAACTTAATGTTAATTGACTCTATTGTTTTATCATCTAATAGATGTTCTGTGTTTTTTTCTATTTGTGTCATGTTCACAATAGAGCCTATGAAATATTTTCTTTATATTTCTTTCACTTTTGCCTCTGACAACAAATAATGTACAAATAGAGGTCTCAGCTTTTTACCTTTAAATATTTTTATATTGTTCACAAGATTTGTCCTTTAACAAGTTGTTATTCTCTTTTAAAAAAGAGGAAGTTTGTTTATGATTTCACTATCTATAGGTCTCTAGAGTAAAATGACAGGTAAGGATAGTTGTATAACAATATCATCTATTAGGTGGGCAACTGTAGATCTAGAGCAGAAATGATTACTTAATATAAATATATATTAAAGTGATTATTTAATATATAAATACATTATGGTGTTTTTAAAATAGTACTTTGGAAATTTTTCCATATCTAGTTTTCATAAGAGTCTGGCATTTGCTCAAGGTACATCATTGTCTGTGAATTGCAGCCAGCTTTGTCATGAAGAAATGAAGAATCGTGCTCTCCTACATTTTCTTTGGCTGCAGTTTCTAAAAGAACTAAGTGCAGCCTGACTGACTAGTGTGAAAGCCACTAATCTGTGAAACATAACATATGCATAATTAATTGCAGGCACCGCATAAGCATCCTCACTTGGTATTGACTTCAGAACTGGCTCTCTTTCTAGGAGTGGTTCTTTTAGCATCTAATGTGGTCTCGTCTCATCTTAGTCTTCAGCAATTATCTATTTTTTTCCAATAAATGAAGTTTATTTTAAGGGCCAATCTTTAAAGTATGTCTTCAAATCCTCCATAAATGATTTTGCTTTGGATGGTTCCTTTTCATAGTTTACATTCTTACAGTCCATGCCCCCTCCCAATTTATCTTTTAATCTCAGTGTTTTAAGATAACAAATATGTGTGTGATTAATTTCCTCATGATCTCTATTGCTTTGGAGAGATTATCAACATTTCATTTTCAGTCAATATATTCCCATTATTTCTACCTGGAACTAAATGATTCTATTTAGTAAAGACTTGGTGCACAACTAATTTAAGATATGACATTCAGTTAATTTTCCACTGCATTTTTAAGGTGATAGAAACCTAGTTGTGGGGAGCAGTCAAGGATTATGTTTGACTTACTGAAGCGTGGACTGTAAACCTAGAAAAACTGCACATCATTAAGCAAATGAATGATGAATTTAAACATAATAGGGATAGAAAATGAGAAATGACACACAAAGAAAAGCCCTGCTTTTAAATTTTCTATCTGCAGAATATGGCACTCATGCCCCTGAAATATTTTCCTTCCATTGAAGCCTGGGAAACATTCTTTATATGCAAAATATGCAGAGTCTATAGAATATGTTAACTAATTGTATTTAGAAAAATGAAATCAAACTAAGGTGGATAATTAAGCCATAAAGGAATGAAGTAACTATATATATATATACATATTATATATATGTACATATATATATATAATACCACAAGTCAATGGAAAGACAGAGAGTAAATAGTGGTAAGAAAGTATTTTTTTTTTGTAGGAGTACTGCTATTTATTCAGCCACTGATTAGCTGATTGAATTGGGCATGAACTCCACCTTAATTTATTTTATTTACTTTTTTTCTTTTTATATTTATTTATTGAATCACTGTGGGAAAAGTTACTAAGCTTTCAGGTTTAAGTCTCGGTCATACAATGATCAAACACCTTTCCTTTCACCAGTACTTATTTTTCACCACTAAGAACCCCAGTAGACCCCCCTCCCACCCCTCCAAATGCCTGTGAGGCAGATGATTTCTACTTAACTCTTCTCTACATTGATTACATTGATTATTTCGACAAAAGATGCACCATTATTGTTTAGAATTTCCCCCAAAACAATCAGAATTGCTGAAAAGGAATTGTGAAATATTTTGTTTCCTATAGCTGGTTATGAGAATCATATAATGTCACGTGGCCACGATTTTGGATTTCTGCAAAGAGCCATATAATTACGAGATTGGTTTCTGTGTGTCTGGTGTTATGGCCGCACCAGAGAGCCGCTCATGGGGGAAACTCCTGACCTCAGTAGGGCATGATGGATGTGCCGGTACCACCCCCGTTCCCATGAGATAGCAGTTGCCCCGTCACTGCTGGCTGGTACCTGACTTTCCTATATGCTCTGAGGCTGTGGCTATCTTGCTGACGGGGGTGGGGGGGGAGGGAAGGGCGGAAGAGAGCAACACTCTTTCCCTCCCAGGGAGGCATGGCGCTGTAGTTTAATGCATGGTCCATTCCCTTTTCTTCTGCAAGCTGCTGGGCTCTAAACTAAGTCATTTTGCTTCTGGAGCCATGGCCGTGCCAGAGAGCCGCTTGTGGGGGGCAACTCGTGACCTCGGTAGGGCGTGAAGCACAAGCTGGTACCGCCCCCTTCCCATGAGACTGCAGTTGCCCCATCACTGTCGGCTCATACCTGGCTTTCCAATACGCTCTGAGGTGGCAATCACCTTGCTGCCAGGAGGGGAAAAGGCGGAAGGGAGCAATACACTTTCGCTCCTGGGGAGGCATGGCACCGTAGTTTAACGCATGGTCCATTCACTTTTCTGCTGCAAGCTGCCGGGCTCTGGATTAAGTCCTTTTGCCTCTGGAGCCATGGCTGTGCCAGAGAGCCTCTTGTGGGGGGCAACTCATGACCTCGGTAGGGCATGAAGGATGAGTCGGTACTGCCCCCCTTCCCATGAGACTGCAGTTGCCTCATTACCGCTGGCTCATACCTGGCTTTCCAATAAGCTCTGAGCCGGGGGCCACCTTGTATTCAGTCCAGATGCATTTCTGCCAAAAGCCGCTGGGTTTCAAGATTTGTTTCTGAGTCTCCGGCATCATGGCTATTAATCAGCTTGATCAGGAGCCAGAGAGGCCGTTTGTAGGCGGCGACTTGGGGTCTCGTTGGGATGCGGAGAAAGAGTCGGCTCCACCCCCATGTGGTGAGGCCCCATGTGTCTTGTCACTACAGGCCCAATCCTGACTGTCCAGTGGCGTCTGGAGGATGGTGGTTACCAGGCCGCCAGGGGGAACAGGCCAAGGCACGAAACCTATTCCCACCTGGAGTGACCCAGCAACAGTAACCTAATACAGGAACAGGACGCATTTCTACAAAAAGCCTGTGGGTTCTGAGATTCGTTTCTGAGACTCTGGGATCATGGCTGTTAAGCAGTTTGATCAGGAACCAGAGAGGCCATGCCTCCAATTATATAGCTGAGCCGGAAGTGGTTTGTGGGTGTGTCTCCCACATATCTAACTTTTGGCCGTTTACTTTCTTGGTAAACTTTGCCCCAAGTTTTGGGGGTCAGGCCAAAGGCACAGCAGCAATTTTCAGGTATCTGAAAGTCTGACGTTGCCATCAGTCTGCTGATGCACTCACCTCACAGGTACAGACTGACCTGCTGGCGGAACCATACCCCCAGGTAAGAAAGTTTTGAAAGAAAATTTAAACTCAATATATTTCTGAAAAATTTGGGGATTGAGATCAAAACAATTTGCTTGTTTGGTTTTTGCTTCTTGTTAGTTTGGGGCCACATGACAGTGTTCAGGGCTTAGTCCTGATTGTGCTCATTAGTCACTCGTGGTGGTGCTCAAGGAATATGATATGGTGCCAGAAAACAAACCCAGGGCAGTTTGGTGCAAATGGAGGTCACTGTCACTGTCAATATCATCCCGTTGTTCATCGATTTACTCGAGCAGGCGCCAGTAATGTCTCCATTCGTCCCAGCCCTGAGATTTTAGCAGCCTCTCTTTACTCATCTTTCTGAGCACTGCCATATTGGAGGCTCTTTCATAGTCAGGGAAATGAGACTTGTTATTGTCGGAGTTAGCTAAAGAAATATATTTTTGAAAAATTATGTTTATTTTAGACTGGATCCATCATCACTGTAATTCTTCAGTAAGAGATGTTTTATTAGTATTTATTTTTTTGAAAGAAATAATAGGAGACTAGAGAGATAGCTTAATGGGCTGACTGCACGCTTTATATGTAGGAGGCCTGGGCTTGATCAAGACTAGGGCAACATTAATTTGACTTAATTAATCTGAGACTTAATTTCAGATTTTTTGAGAAATCTTAGAACACTGTTTGTTATTGACCTCAAAAGAAAACAAAAGAAAAAGCAAAAAATAAGAAAGAAATTGGGTTGTTTATCATGGATATTAACTTAATGTAGCCGGAAATAACAAATTAGACTAATTTAAAAATTTTATCAGATGCATATTTTAGCTTGAAAGGTGACTCTAAATACCAAAGCAACTTGGTAATTAAAATAATTTCAATTAATAAAGCATAATTAACAATACATAAAGTGCCATTGATATCATTGATATATGTGATGAGTCAGAAGGAGTGTTTACACAACTCAATATACTATTTTATTGATTAAAATTATTTAATTTTTAATAGCAACCACTCCTGGTGGACTTGGGGACCATATATGTTGGGTATTGAACTCATGGCATCAATGTTATCTGTTATACTATTTTTTGACCCTATATTTATTTGAAAATTAGCAGAATCTTATCAGTTGCAAGTAAAGTAAACATGCTTACAGGTAAGTGTTGTTAAAAAATGTGCTAAAATAAAAAAAAACTGGGAATTATTATCTCGATATGAATTGCCTCAACATAGCATATATAGAATACCACAAATTAAAATTCTTGGGCCTTAGGATTTAGAAATAATTTAAGAGTCACAAATAATAGCATCCCTTAAAATCCTCCCTGCTTGTCCATGAATGATTGGTTGATGGCTATATAGTTTGGGCACAATAGATAAAAGCTTATACTCTGACTTATGAAATCATTTTATAAGTTTCATTCTCTGAGTCAAATTTGGACTCAGTGTTTGATTGAATTCAATTGCTTGTGGGTATAATATTTGCTGAAATAAAAATCTCTAGATTCTCTGAGCTATGAGCAATATGTCTTCTTTAAGTTTTTCAGGGACTTCAAAAGAGCAATAACTTCCAGGGAATGGCTCATGTTAATCTATAACAAATCCCCCACCTGGTTTAGACTCTCCAAATTCAGTGGGACATTCAACATTCTCAAAATTCCCTTGTCATCGTTCCCTTTTCCGCAAAGTATATTTCAGAATTTTACACTGTCCTCTAACTCATCAGCTCACCAACTAATTCTCTGAAGAGACAACCTCCCATTTCAGGCAAATAATAGAATTTATCAGGCAGAAGCTAAGTGAACTTTCTCTCTCCTTCTATTGTCAATCATCCTATAAAAAATCATTGTGGACTCTCACTTTTCAATTGTCATATCATCATCTCTGCAGTGGTTACTAATGGCCTACTCAAGAAACTGCATCACGACTTTCAATTGTGCCAGTTATCTAGGCCAGTGTAACTAACTGCTCCCAAGTTTAAGTTCAAACTAAAACTTGGTACTTTTTTAGTGATTTTGTGGATGCGAATTTTGGTGGTCTCAGATGCAGAGTTTTACCTAGGCTCCATCACTCAAACTTTTGCTCTAAATTGGGGGGTAATATGTGGTACTGTCTGGTTGACAGTGTCTTATCTGGAAGGCTCATGGTAGATTAGTTGTCTCATACATGTTATTTTTCAGCTGTCTTGCCTGGGATTTTTCACATGGAATGAGTGTTAACATTACCAACTCTAATGCACAAGGAACTTTCTGATCTTCACTCTTTTTATGTTTGCTACCAAAACTTTGACCAAATTTTTTTTTTCTTTTCAGGTCACACCTGGCGATACTCAGGGGTTACTCCTGGCTTTGCACTCAGGAATCACTCCTAGCAGTGATCAGGGTAACATATGGGATGCCGGGAATCAAACCCGGGTCTGCCACGTGCAAGGCAAATGCCCTATCCGCTGTGCTATCACTCCAGCCACTGACCAAAGAAATTTTAAATTCAAAGAGTAAGAAAGATTTCTCTAATGAATAGAAATTACAAAGCTAAATTTCAAGTTAAAATGATTATTGCAAGGCAAGAAAAAATGCCTCAATTCATCACTTTAGTTTAGAAATCTGGGTCAAGATGTAGATAGATAATCAGAAAAATACAGTACATTGAATTTTATTCATTGATAATGGTAAATATTGACCTTAACTTACATTTATTACCAATTAGCAATAGCATAGTGGATAAGGCATTTGCCTTACACACGGCCCACCCAGTTGGCCCAGGTTCGATTCCTCTTCCCAGCTCAGAGAGCCCCACAAGCTACCGAGAGTATCTCGCCCACATGGCAAAGCCTGGCAAGCTACCCGTGATGTATTCATTATGCCATACCGAGTAACAACAAGTCTCACAATGGAGGCATTACTGGGCTCACAATGGAGGCATTACTGGGCCTGCACGAGCAAATAGATGAACAACCAGAGGACAGTGCTACAGACAGGACACTGTTATTGATCAATGATTTATGACTCTATAATGAACATTCATCATAATATTCATCAGTGCATTACTTATTTACTCTCTAGAAGCAAAGCATTTTTTTATAACATCCTAGACTCCTAGTGACATGCTTTGTATGGTAAGGGAACTGTAGACCAGCTATTGATTATTAAGCAATAATTTCCCTTAGAGTTTTTAAAAATAACATTTAAATTGCTGAAGTTTCCACCATAGCATATGTATAAAATATATGTTAAATGTGTATAATATATCTGTTTCCCAGTATGATCTTGTATTTCTATATTTCTAAAGCAAAATTCCTTCAAAAAGGACAAGATATTTAATGAGAGCATTGGATTTAAGTTAAACAGACTTTAGATTAAATCACGGATGTCATAAGCATATATGTGACTTTGGGGAAATTCTCAATATTATGAAATGTTCTGAAGATTAAAAATTTGAAAGATATTAATCTATAGATATAGATTTATGATTTAATCACTTAAAATCACTTAACTTCCCGTTAGTCATCGATTCACTCGAGCGGGCGCCAGTAACGTCTCCATTTGTCCCTGTCATGTGCTAGTGTAGCCCAATGGCATCTGTTCGCTCTGGGAACATGAAGAGTCCCAAACCAATCATTCATGATCTTCACGAAGATGTCTGACCATCTGGTAGGTGGGCGGCCACGCAGTCTTTTGACATCCCTTGGAGCTCTAGTCCAGCGGTCGTCTTTAAATCTCATTATGTGACCAGCCCATCTGATTTTTGACACCTTGGCAAATGAGACAGTGTCCCTGATTCTTGATCGTCAACGGATGTCGGAACTCCGGATTTTTTCTCTCATTTGAGTGAAACGTGATATTCCAAGCATAGCTCTTTCTATTCTTCTTTGGGAGACACGAATAGTGTTCTCATCCTGTTTGCAAAGGGCCCAGGTCTCTGAGGCATATGTTAATGCAGGAAGAACAGTGGAATCAAAGAGATGTGCCCGGAGCCAGAGGTTCTTCGTCCTCTTAGCTATTTCTTCGACGTTCTTGAAGGCGTTCCAAGCCGCTCTCTTCCTCCTGCGCAGCTCGGGTGCCAGGTCATTTGTCATGTTGACTTCTCGACCTAGGTACACATAGCTGTTGCATTCGGAGATGGTCATTCCTTTGAGAGTGAATGGGGCGTCAGGAACGAAGCTATTTCTCATAAACATTGTCTTCATAAGATTCAGCTGTAGTCCTACTTTCCACACTCACAGTCAAAGTCGGCCAGCATTTGTGCCGCTTGGCTGATGTTTGGTGTTATTTGAACAATGTCATCAGCAAAGCGGAGGTGGTGTAATTGCCGACCATCTGTCTTCACTCCCATTCCTTCCCATTCCAGTCGTCACATGATGTTCTCGAGGGTGGCACTGAAGAGTTTCGGTGAAATGGTATCACCCTGCCGCACCCCTCTCTTGACATCAACGATCACTTCTTTGTAGAATGGTGAGATCCTGGTAGTGAATCCGCAATACAGCTCACGGAGGATCTTGATGTATTGGGCTGGAATGCCCTGATTGGCTAGGGCTTCAATGACCGCTTCCGTCTTAACAGAATCAAAGGCCTTCTTTAAATCAATGAACGTTAAACAGAGCTGCATCTTGAACTCCCAAGAAACCTCAATGAGCTTGGTTATCATGTGGATATGGTCGATGGTTCTGAATCCTTTGCGGAACCCGGCCCCGGCTTGCTCGCATGGTTGTCCATCTAGAGTGCTGCCAATCCTATTAAGGATGACTCGAGTGAACAACTTGTAGATGACAGACAATAGGCAGATAGGGCGATAGTTGCCAGTGTCATGGATGTCTCCCTTCTTGAACAGTAGTACGGTCCTGCTGGTTTTCCATTATGATTTAATAAAGACATAAAAATAAGCAAATTATATTGATGAGCCAAAATTGAAATGTTGTTGAACTTGTGGTACTGTTAGTGTGAAAGTGTATGTTCTGACTCACAAAAATTACATGTAAATTTTATACATGATAATACAATGTTACAGAATATGTGCATAGCTCATAGTAAATATTTTGCTGTTTTATGATATTAAAGAAAAATTCATACATTAGGATATTGTCTCTATATCCATATCAAAACTCCTAAAGAGATTATAAACAAAGGAATTTCAAAAAGTCCAATGCCCATTTTGTCCAGTACTTTAACTCATAGGTATGCTAATATGTTAGTAGTATTTAAAAGTATTTTAAAAGGATTGTGAGTTTATACTTAAAATTAATAATATTTAGATATTTTGTTTTAGTTATTAGGTGACCCACATGGAATTTTCTTGAAAATAGATATTATTGGGACAGTTTTTAATTAATGTTTCTACTTGTGAGTCAACTTCACAAAGATTTCTAGGTACCTCACATATTTTATCCTGGTAAAATGAAATAAAACACAGTTGTCTCCAAAGTCCATGTCTTTGCTCCTAGAAACTGAGAGTTATAGGAGTATAGGATCTTTAAAAATATTATAGCCTGAACTTAAAGCAAGGTACAATAAATTTTGCTACTGATAGCAAAAAAAAGTCACTAATGTTTACTGGAGCGATAGCACAGCGGGTAGGGCGTCTGCCTTGCACGCAGCCAACATGGCCGACCCGAGTTCGATTCCTCCGCCCCTCTCGGAGAGCCCGGCAAGCTACCGAGAGTATTCGATATGCCAGACACAGTAACAACAAAGTCTCCAATGGAGACGTTACTGGGCCCACTCGAGCAAATCGATGATCAACGGGAGGGCCTTTACTTTACTTTACTTTACTTAATGTTTACTAATATAGATATTCAACACAACAGTTTCTACAATGTCATGGCTTATTTTTCTTTGAAGTTGTTTGTAAGTGGCAATTTATAGATAGACTTAATAATTGCCTCGAACTTGAAAGGGCATAAGAATCACCAGGAGATCTTGTTAAAATGTATGTTCTTCTTCAGTAAGTCATGTGTGGTCCCAGGTGTCCGCTCCAGGTCTGGGTTTCTAATAAGCTTCTAGGTGATAGTGGTACCAAGTATCCTGATGCATATGACCTGTGAAGATTTCTGTTGAGATCAAGAATGAACCTAGACATAAGAGGAAAATACTTTGATTTAACCTTAAATAAGTGACTTATTAGGAGTGATAGCACAGCGGTAGGGCGTTCGCCTTCCAAGCGGCCAACATGGCTGACCCGAGTTCGATTCCTCCGCCCCTCTTGGAGAGCCTGGCAAGCTACCGAGAGTATTCGATATGCCAAACACAGTAACAACAAAGTCTCCAATGGAGACGTTACTGGGCCCGCTCGAGCAAATCGACGATCAACGGGAGGGCCTTTACCTTTACCTTTATTATCACACAAAAAATAGCCAAACACATAGCTTTTTTTCAAAAGTAAACAGAGGAAGCTACAGATGACCCTTTTAATGATTCAATTAATTTTATTGTGCATTCTTTATATTAGATTATGTAACTATAAAAGTCTAACCATGTTCTTGGAAAAAAATTTAAAAAAGGATGTTTTTGCACTGATATTCATAAGCTTAATGTCAAAAATTTAATTGACATAACATTTCAGCAAGAGTTAATATATTTTGGAGATATTCAAAATGAATGATAAGCAAAGGGAACATTATCAAAAAGTGGGAATTAAATCACAAGTCTATTTGTCTATTTGGTATCTCAATTTGCAAGTTTAATCAACTTTTTCATTGTACCTACAATTTCCTCTGGCAAAATAAAATGATCCAATTCTTTAATAAAGTTTATAGGTATTCTAATATTAATACGTGTGATATAAAATTATATATTATATACTGTATCTATTATTCCACCCACATGGAAGAGCCTGGCAAGCTCCCCATGGCGTATTCAATATGCCAAAAACAGTAACAAGTCTCACAATGGAGATGTTACTGATGTCTACTAGAGCAAATCGATGAACAATGGGATGACAGTGCTACTGTATCTATAAGTATATAATTATATATGATAATCATGAGGATTTTTTAATGCTTAGTACCCTTTATCATTTTTTAATGCTTAGTACCCAGCTCCTGGAGGAGAACAGCACAGAGTCTCCTGCCCCCATGCCTGGCTGTTCTCACTGGGGCCCCTTGGAGGGGGGCGGGTTGAGTCTCCCTCCCCCCTCCACCCTGAGCCTCAGCAGCTGAGGACCTCCAGAGCCAGCCACAGCCTTGCTGGGACCACTCTCCACATGTCCGGACAGGCCTCATGCATGAAAGAACTGGCAGAGGAACCCAGGCATGCGGGTCCCGGAGCTGAGGTCTCCAAGCCGACTCGGATTGGAACTGGGCCTTCTCCACCCAGACCCCCCATCTTCCACTAGGTAGGTGTAACACCCACCAGCTGCCGACAGCACCAAGTTAGTTCCATCAACGGCCAAGACGCAGAGACTATAAAACCCAGCTCCTGGAGGAGAACAGTGCAGAGTCTCCTGCCCCCCGTGCCTGGCTGTCCTCATTGGGGCCCCTTGGAGGGGGGAGGGTTGAGTTTCTCTCCCCCTCCATACCCTGAGCAGAGCCCCAGCAGCTGAAGACCTCCAGAGCCAGCCACAGCCATGCTGGGATCACTCTCCACACGTCCGGACGAGCCTCATGCATGAAAGAACTGGCAGAGGAACCCAGGCATGCAGGTCATGGGGCTGAGGTCTCCAAGCCTACTTGGATTAGGACTGGTTCTTCTCCAATCAGAACCCCCATCTTCTAGTAGGTAGGTGTCACGCCCACCAGCTCCCACCAGCAGCAGGTTGGTCCCATCAACGGCCAAGACACAGAGACTATAAAACCCAGCTCCCAGAAGTGTGCAGCCGCATTTGCGGCCATGCAACATCTTTTTATCTTATGTTTCCTTTAAAGAACCTGGCAGGCTACCAAAAGTATCCTGCCTGCACGGCAAAGTCTGGCAAACTTCCTGTGTCGTACTCAATATGCTAAATACCAGTAACAATGATGGGTCTCATTCTTCTAATCCTGAAAGAGCATTGAAATGGCTCTTTTAAAATCTCAGGGCTAGGAAGAAGAAGATGTTACTGGTGCCTGCTTGAAGAAATCGACAAACAACAGGTTGATCGTGATCATGACCCTTTATCATTGAAAAAGTCTAGTATATCACAAGAACATTTATGTTAATCAGCTAGAGATTTTGGGAATCAGTCACATTGTCTTGAGAAGACGTATGTAAAGCTTAGTACAATAGTAAAGATATGGGAACTACACAAATGTCCAACCACAGATGGAAAAACTGTGGTATATACAAAGAAGTAATGGAGTATTATACACCTGTAAGAAGAGATGAAATCGTTCAGTTTGCTGTAATGTGGATGCAACTGGAGTGTTTCATGTTAAAGTCATTGGAAGAAAGAAAAATACATGATTATCTCATTTATCTGTGCAATGTAAAGAGATAAAAAAAAAAAGAGAGAAAAAACTAACAAGTAGCGTTAAATAAGAAAAGCTTTTGACTTTTAATTCCAAAACTCATGGCCAATTTGTGGGTGATGGGAGGTGTCATAAGTGGTGGATTAGAGATGATGAACTGGTCCTTGTGGAGAGTCTTGGGTGCTTTTATGATGTTGGGTGCAGTAAACTCTGTACATTGATGCCATATTCATTAGCACTATTGTACTCCTGTGACCTAAATTGTAATAAAGTATCGTAATAGAAAAAGAAAAGTGCCATTTAACAATCAAATGTAAATTGAAATAAAGCAAATCTAAAAGAAAAATTGTATGCTTGGTTAAAATTTTGTCTAAAACTGGAATTAAATATAAAAATTGCTTTAAGTATAAAACAAGAAATCCATATAAATGTAAAATAATAATATAGTATTTTGGGGCTGGAGCAATAGCACAGCGGGTAGGGCGTTTGCCTTGCACACAGCCAACATGGCCGACACAGGTTCGATTCCCAGCATCCCATATGGTCCCCCGAGCACCGCCAGGAGTGATTCCTGAGTCCATGAGCCAGGAGTAACCCCTGAGCATCACCGGGTGTAACCCAAAAAGCAAAAAATAAATAAATAAATAATATAGTATTTTATACAAACACGAAATACAACTTTCTGTTATGATTTTGTATCTCTGAATTTCTGGTTTAACTCATTAGTTCCAGAATATTATATTATATTAGAATATTTTTACAATACAGAAAATTTACCAGTTCACCAAAAAAGTTAAATTTCATTCTTCCTCAAAAGACTAATATATATTATTGTCTTAGACTTATCTGTTAATACTGGCAATGATTTTAAGTACACTACTGAGCGATAGCACAGCAGTAAGGCATTTGCCTTGCACGCAGCTAACATGGCCGACCCGAGTTCAATTCCTCCACCCCTCTCAGAGAGCCCGGCAAGCTACTGAGAGTATCTCACCTGCATGGCAGAGCCTGGCAAGTTACCCGTGATGTATTCCATATGCCAAACACAGTAACAACAAAGTCTCCAATGGAGACGTTACTGGGCCTGCTTGAACAAATCGATGAACAACAGGAGGACAGTGACAGTGCCATACTGAATAAAAGGTGTAACAGTCAAAATACTTGCTTTCTAATTTTATAAACAAGCCACAAACTGTTGCTATTTCCATTTAGGTTTGGGGACCACACCTAACAGTACTCAGGGCTTACTCTCAGTTTTGTTCTCAATAATCACTCCTGGCACAATTTTGGTGACCACTTGGAGTGCTGTGATTGAGTCATGCAAGGAAAGTGCCTTACTAGCTGTATGTACTCTCTCTCCTCTCAATTTGGAAAATAAATATCCTTTAGTAAGATAACCGTTTTTAATTAGTTTGCAATATCTTTATAATACTTTTGTTGTGCCATACATGCTTATTGTGTATCAATTGTTGTTTAAATATTTGTCCTATACTAATCATATGTGAAAGAAAATGCCACTAAAGTAAAAATGTTATATAAAAAGAAATGATCACTACTAAGAAGAACAAAAGGGTGAAAATAACAATTTTTCAATAGTTTATTTACATACAAATGAACTAAACATTATAATACAAAAGATTGTCACACATACACCCCACCTGTAAAAAAAAATCAATGTATTATATTTAAGCGACACACATCTTATAAGAAGTAAGAAACAAGTTCAAAGTAACCCAGTATAAAAGGTTTTGGCAGGCAAACAATGTGCAAAAGCAATACAATCAACCTACCAAAACAAAAAGACATAACATTAACAAAGATTAAGAATAAATATATAACAACTATTATAGTGAGATGCCTTACAGAAATACTCAAAGTACTTGCAATAAAATTTAAGAAAACTTAAAAAGAAAACACACCATATTAATTAAATTATTATAATCCCTAAAATTTATGTATGCTTTAAATATGAATAAAATATAAACTCATGATGATAAAATTTTCACTTTTTACAAAGTGAAATTTTGAATTTTCACAAAGGATATTAAATGCTTTAAATTCATGATAAATTAACTGGTACTTTTTTTTCTTTTTTCTTTTTTCTTTATTTTTTTATTAGTGAATCACCATGAGGTACAGTTACAGGCTTACAAACTTTTCTGCCTGCATTTCAGTCATACAGTGATCGAGTACTCATCCCTCCACCACTGCCCATTTTCCACCACAATGACCCCAGCATCCCTCCCACCATCTGCACTCTATTTAGAAAAGTAGAAAATCTTTTCAATTCTTTCTGAGTGGTTGGTATTACCTTGATTGTAAAATCAAAAAAGAAATATAGATATATTTCTACTCACCTGTATATCTAGCTATACATAGGCTATGTGCACAGGTTCAGTAACCAGTGCAAAACGTTGGACAAAAGGATTCAGCAATATATTAAAAAGTCCAGTTAATCACAAAGAAAATATCACTTGATCACTTGATCACTTAACATCTTGTTGCTCATCAATTTGCTCAAGCGGGAGCCAGTAACATCTCCATTTGTCCCTGTTGTGTGCTAGTGTAGCCCAGTGGCATCTGTTCATTCTAGCAACTCGAACAGCCTCAAACCAATCATTCAGGGACTTTATTAAGAAGTCTGACCATCTCATAGGTGGGTGGACATGTAGTCTTTTGACGTCCCATGAAATCCAGTTGGTAACGGCTCTAGTCCAGTGGTAGTCTCCAAATCTCATTACAAGTCCAGCCCATCTGATTTTAGATGCCTTGGCAAATGAGACAGCATCCCTGACTGCTGATCATCAACGGAGGTCTAAACTCTGGATTCTTTCTCTCATTTAAGTGAAGCGTGATACTCCAAGCATAGCTATTTCGATTCCTCTTTGGGAGACTCAAATAACAATCTCATTCTGTTTTCATAAGGCCCAGTCTCTGAGGCGTATGTTAATGCACGAAGAACAGTGGAAACAAATAGATGTGCTCCGAGCTGGAGGTTCGTTCTCTTAACTATTTTTTTGACCCCCTTGAAGGTGTTCCAAGCTGCTCTCTTCCTTCTGCTCAACTCAGGTGCCAGGTCATTTGTCATGTTGATTTCTCGACCTAGGTACATATAACTGTTGCATTCGAAGATGTTCGTTCTGTTGAAAGTAAATGGAACGTCAGGAAAAAGACCGTTACTCATAAACATTGACTTTGTTAGATTCAGCTGTAGTCCAACCTTTCCACACTCATGGTGAAAGTCTGCTGGCATTTGTGACGCTTGGGCGATGTTTGATGTTATTAGAACAATGTCATCAGCGAAGTGGAGATGGTGTAGTTGCCGACCATCTATCTTCACTCCCATTCCTTCTCATTCCAGTTGCCGCATGACATTCTTGAGGGTGGCACTGAAGAGTTTTGGTGAAATGGTATCTCCCTGCCAAATCCTTCTCTTGACGTCAATGATAATCTCCCTGTAGAATGTTGAGATCCTGGTAGTGAATCCGCAGTGGATACTGATCTATTGAATTTGAATGCACTATTTGTCTAAGGCTTCAACAACCACTTCAGTCTCAACAGAATCAAAAGCCTCCTTTAAATCAATGAACGTTAGACCGAGCAGCACCTTGAACTCCCAAGAAACCTCAATGAGCTTGGTTATAGTGTGTATTTGCTCGATTGTGCTGTATCCTTTTCGGAAAATCACTTGCTCTCATGGTCGTCCTTCATCTAATGTTCTGCCAATCCTATTCAGGATGACTGAAGTGAACAGCTTGCAGAAAATATATGCTCAGTTATTCTAATATTTAACTATCAAATTAATTTACTAGATTTTTTATTTTTATTTATATTTTTTAATTTTTATTTGTGAAACACTATGAGGTACAGTTTTGGATTTCCAAGTTTTTGTGCTTGGGTTTCAGTTATACAATGATCAGGTACCCATCCCTCCACCAGTGCCCATTCTCCACCACCAATGATCACAGTATCCCTCTCTCCCCTCCATCCACCCCACCTATGTGGCAGGGCATCCCCGTTTGTTTCCTCTCTCCTTTTGGGTCTGTTATTTGCAAAAGAGGCATTGAGTGGCAATCATGTTTAGTCTATGGACTAGTCTCAGCATGCATCTCCCTTCCTGGGAGGATCCTCAGAACATACTTTCCTTGGTGCTCCCTTCTTTATCTGAGCTGCCTTTTCCCCTAGCATCTGTCAGTAGCTTCCAAGGCATGGAAGTGAACGTCTTGTATTTATTTAAGCTATTCTTGGGTATTCCTGTCCTATTTTTTACTTTATATTCCCCAGATGAATGCAATCTTCCTATGTCTGTCCCTTTCTTTCTGACCCATTTCACTTAGCATGATAATTTCCATGTAGTATCACTTGTATGTAAATTTCATGACTTCATATTTTCTAAGAGCTACATAGTACACCATTGTGTGGATGTACCAAATTTTCTTTTGCCAGTCATCTGTTTCCGGGTACTTGGTTTTATCCAGATTTGGGCTATTGTGAATAGTGCAGTAATGAACATAGAAGTGCAGAAGTCATTTCGACTATAATTTTTTGCCTCTCTGGGATATATTCCCAGGAATGGTATTGTTGGGTCAATTGGGAGCTCAATTTCTTATTTTTTGAGAATTGTCCATACTGATTTCCAAAGGACTGAACCAATTGGCATTCCCACCAGCAGTGAAGGAGGGTCCCATTCTCACCACACCTGCACCAACACTGATTGCTTTTGTTCTTTTGGATGTGGGCCAGTCTCTGTGGTGTGAGATGATATCTCATTGTTGTTTTGATTTGCATCTCCGTGATGATTAGTGATGTAGAGTATTTTCTCATATGTGTTTTTGCCATTCAGATTTCTTCTTTGAGAAAATTTCTGTTCATTTCATCGCCCCATTTTTTGATGGGGTTGGATGTTTTTTCTCTTGTGGAGCTTAACCAGTACTTTGAATATCCTTGATATCAACCCCTTGTTGGATGTGTATTCAGCAAATATCCTTTCCCATTCTGTAGACTGTCTTTGTATTTTGTCACTGTTTCTTTTGAGGTACAGAATCTTCTTAATTTAAGATAGTCCCATTTGTCTATCTCTGTTTTCACTAGTCTGGACAATGGTGTGCTATCTTTGAAGATACTGTTAGCTTCAATGTCGTGGAGGGTTTTTCCAACCTTTTCTTCAATGTACCTTATGGATTCCGGTCTGCTGTCAAGGTCTTTAATCCATTTTGATCTTACATTTGTACATGGTGCTAGGCAGAGATCTGAGCCCAGGTTTTTGCATGTAGCTGTCCAGTTTTGCCAGCACAATATGTTAATGAGGCTTTCCTTGCTCACTTCACATTTTTTCTCCCTTGTTAAAGATTAGATGATCATATGTTTGGGAGGAGATGTCAGTATATTCAACCCTGTTCCATTGGTCTGCAGCTCTGCCTTTGTTCCAGTATCATGCTGTTTTAATTATTACTGCTTTGTAGTAGAGTTTGAAGTTAGGAAGTTTGATTCCTCCTATTTTCTTTTCCAAAGAATTGCTTTAGCTATTCGTGGGTACTTATTGTTCCATATTGTCCATATGATTTTCAGGAATGTTTGCTCCATTTCTTTGAAGAATGCCATGGGTATCATTATAAGGATCACATTGTATTGTACAATGCTTTGGGGATTATTGCCATTTTGAAGATGTTAATTCTCCTGATCCATGAGCAGGGGTTATCTTTAATTTTCTCATGTCTTCTTTTATTTCCTGAAGTAGCGTTTTGTGGTTTTCTTTGTACAGGTCTTTTACTTCCTTAGTTAAGCTGATTTCTAGGTACTTGATTTTCTGCGACAAAATTGTTAACTGGATTGTTTTCTTCATGTCACTTTTTTCTCTCTCACTATTTCTGTATAGGAAAGCCATGGACTTTTATTGTTTTATAACCTGAAAGTTTACTATACTAGTCTATTGTTTCTAGGGGGGTTTTGGTAGAGATTTTAGGGTTCTCTAAGTATAGTATCATATCATCTGTGAATAGTGAGAGCTTGAATTATTCCTTTCCTACCTGAATGCACTTAATATTTTTTTCTTGCCTAACGGCTCTTACAAGTACTTCCATTACTATATATAACAGCAGTAGAGAGAGTGGGCATCCTTGTCTCATCATTGATCTTAGAGCGAAGGCTTTCAGTTTTTCCCCTTTGAGGATGATGCTTGCTGTAGGCTTGTGGTAAATGGCTTTAACTATATTGAGGAAAGTCCCCTCTATGCCCATTTTGGCAAGGGTTTTCATAATAAAGGGGTGCTGGATCTTGTCAAATGCTTTCTCTGAATCTATTGATATGACCATATGTTTTTTATCTTTTCTTTTGTTGATATGATGAAAGATGTTGATTGATTTCCAAATGTTAAACCATTGATGAATCCCACCTGGTCATGGTGTATGATCTTTTTGATGATTTGTTGAATTCTGTTTGCAAGTATTTTGTTGAGAATCTTCGCATACGTGTTCATCAGAGATATCGGCCTATAGTTTTCTTTTCTTTTGGTGCCTCTGTATCCTTTTGGTATTAGAAAGATAGGGGCTTCATAGAAACTGTTTGGGAGAGTTTCTGATTTTTCAATTTCTTGGAAAAGCTTGAGAAGAACTGGCAATAGGTCCTCTTTAAATGTCTGGAAAAATTCGTAAGTGAATCCATCTGGACCTGGTCTTTTGTTTTTGGGAAGACTTTTGATTGCAGTTTCAATTTCTTTGATGTTAATAGGACTATTCTGGTACTCTAGAACTTCTTGATTCAGCCTTGGGAGATTATAGGAATCCAGGAATTTATCCATTTCTTCTAGATGATCTTGTTTTGTGGCATGCAGACTTTCAAAGTAGTCTCTGATGATCTTTTGAATTTCTTTGGTTTCTGTTGTGATATCCCCTTTCTCATTTCTGACTCAGTTTATTAGGGTTCTATCTCTTTCTTTGTGAGTCTTGCTAGTGTTCATCCATCTTGTTTATTTTCTCAAAGAAACAGCTCTTGATTTAATTGATCTTTTAGATTGATTTCTTGGTTTCCACGTCACTGATTTTTATCCATCTTGCTTATTTTCTCAAAATACCACCTCTTCTTTATTTTCTCAAAGAAGCAGCTCTGGTTTCATTGATCTTTCAGCTTTATTTTTTTGGTTTCCATGCCTTTGATTTCTCCTCTAAGTTTTATGATCTCTTTCCTTCCGCCTGGTTTGGGCTCCTTTTGTTGGTCCTTTTCTAAGATCTTGAGCTGTGAAGTCAAGTTGTTTATGTGGGCCCTTTCATCCTTCCTGAGAAATGCTTTCAGAGCTATAAATTTTCACCTTAAGATGGCTTAAGCTGCATCCCATAGGTTCTGGTAGCTTGTGTCTTCATTCTCATTTGTTTCCAGGTATCTTTTGATTTTGTCCTTGACTTCCTTCCTGACCCATTCATTGTTCAACATTGAGTTGTTCAATTTCCAGGTGTTTGATTTGGTTTTCTGTGTCTGAGTGTGATTCACTTCTATACTCAGTGCATCATGCTGTGAAAAGATTTTTGATAGTATTTCTACCTCCTGATTCTATTGAAGTATGTTTTGTGGCCTAGCACATGGTCTATTTTGGAAAATGTTCCATGTGCACTCGAGAAGAATGTGTATTCTTTCTTTTGAGGGTGTAAAGCCCTGTATAGGTCTATAGGCCCTCTCTCTTCTATTTCTTCCTTCAAAGCCAATTTTTCCTTGCTGAGTTTTGCTCTTGTTGATCTATCCAGAGGTGATTGTAAGGGACAGGCCCAAAATGGACTACCACCAGAATTAATTTAGCTTAGCTTAATAGGAACCTGCATTGCAAAATAACTTGTTTTTCAAGGAACAGGTCTAGATAAGCTTTTTCAGATCCGCTTTATAGGAGCCTGCACTGCAAAATAACTGGTTTTTCTACCCCTGAGCATGGAATTCAGATACAGGTACTCGGAGGGTGGGGGTTAGACCAGATAACTGGATGCCTCTCACAAGACCCATGTTGCAAGACCCAGGACTGCCTTAAAAACCTGTCAGTTCCTAAGCACTGACGCAAAATGCTGATCTTTAAACTATAGGCTAAGAAGTGATGTACCCTTAATTGGATTGGTTATGAAAGCATATGTTGTTATAAATCTATTGGCTATGAAATGTGCGGGCTTTGCTGTAACGGCCAGTGAATGCCTATATAAGATCCCCTTTGAAGAAGTTCGGGGTCTTGCCTCACCTAACTGACCTGCGTGTCTGTGTAGATGGCTTGACCCTGGCTAGCCAGTCTTACAATAAACCTTGCTTGCTGTTTGCAGTCTCTGGAGTCTCTTTGTCATTAAAGGGAGATCACGATCCGTGCCCTAACATTTGGAGGCCCCAGTGAGATCTCCCTACGGCAAACGGGCCCAGAGAGCGGGTTTTGAAAAGGCCTTAAAAAAAATTCTGGGGAATATTCCATCTGTTTTCTGGGGGGATGGTGTCCCCTTCTGGACCGCGGCAGGGAAGTAGCTAACCCTGACTGGGAGGACTTAAAGGGACATAGGGTTTCCTCAGGTCCTCGTCTGTTCTGGAGGCCTCGTCTGTTCTGGACCGTAGTAGGGAAGTGGCCAACCCTGACTGGGAGGACTTGGGGGAGGGGGACATAGGGTTTCCTCGGGTCCTCGTCTGTCTGTTCTGGAGGCCTCTGTTCTGGAAAATCCGGCGCCGGGAGAAGACCTGGAAGAACTAAACCCTCCCGAGGTGAAAATCATGTGCACGCCCTTTGGGCATATTCGGGAGTTCCAGGGTGACTGGTGAGTGTGGTGCACACCCGTGTGAGAGAGAGTGGACCGGTCCGAGCGAGTGCAGGAGTGTGTTCTGTGCGTGTGTCCTTAGTATGTGTATTTGTCTTATTATCCTTCTCTTAGTTCTGTTTATTAAGATAGTTTAATATGGGTCAGAATCAATCGACCCCCAAAGCTTTAATTCTTGATCACTTCTCTGAGATCCACAGGAAAGCTCAGAATCTGGGCTTAATGATCAAGAAAGGTAAGTTTGACAATCACTGTTCATCAGAATGGCCTTCCTTTGGTGTGGATTGGCCCCCAGGAGGTTCTTTCTCTCCAAACCTTGTGGCTCCGATAAAGGAGGCAATCTGTGGAAGATCTGCTGTGAAGGTATGCTCCCTTGGAAATCTCTAGGGGGACTGGGGGAGGAATGTGATAACCTCTGTGTAAATGTGTGTGTGTCTGAGCACCCTGATAGGTCCTCCTATCGGGCGTGATTTTGTAGCTCCACGACTTGGCACTCTTAAAGTTCCTCTAAAGTCACGGAGCTCGAGTGGGCTGCCTGCGCTTCCACGGAGAACATACGGTCAATGGTGGCACTGGCATAGGTGCCGGTCGCAAGTCACAACGCTGAACCACTAAGGCTAAGTTCTCTGCTGGCCAGGCAAGCATCTGAATGGTCTCTACAAAGAGGCACCCCTCCTTTGTCTGTCTCGCATCACTGTCCACTATGGGAGGAATGTGAGGAGAGCCCACTAGTGAGAAGATCCTGGGAAACTAAGGCAGATCAATTTCTAGGTAGAAATCCCTTTCCCCAAGCATTCTAACCAGCAGAATCAGCTAGAGGTCAATTCAAATGCTAATGGAGGCAGTCAGCAGGTTTAGCCCTAGGCAAAGAGAAGCAGAGGGGAAAAAAAAGAGGTAAAAAGACAGGCAAGAAGTTTGTGGAAGAAAGCAAGTCAGCAGGGAGCATTGGAATATGTGGCAAGCTAAGAAAGGCAGAACTTTTCTCTTCTCCCCTTAATAGGCTTCTTGGAAACCCATGGCACTCTAGGTATGGCTCCACATGTGCAAGCCATGGTTGTGTGGACGCTCGGGAGGCAGGACCCAGGGACTCCTGGGGTGACTCAGAAATCTCTAAAGGAGACATCCTTTAGAGATTTTTCTGATGGGCTGGCCTGCAGTTGTGGTCGTGTCCGTGCTCTCTCTAGAACCACAACACTAGAAACTATTAGGAGGAGAGCTTGCTAAGGAATTATCCTACCCTAGATTTTTCTTTTCCCTCCCTTTCATAGGTTATTGCTGACACTTAGGAGGTATGGGAAATTCTACATCAGTACCTAAATATTCTTTGGGTTGCTCATTAAAACACCGAAAGAGCTTCCAAGTAGGTAGTTTAAATAAGGAATATCTTGTTGACCTCTGTAACACCACGTGGCCTGAGTATAAGTTAGAATATTGGGAAGGATATACAGTGAATGGCAGTTTGCATTACCAGATCATTTTGCAGTCAGATCTTTGCAGGTAACAAAAGAAATAGGATTATCAAAGCAGAGGAGGCAGGAAAATGCAAGATCATGATACTAGCTCCCTGCCTCAGAACTAGCCTTGGCCAAAATATGGTAACATATTTGTCATAGTTTATTTTTCCGGCTTATATCAACAAAAGCGCTTTCTTGACGCATTTTTAACAAGCGGGAGACTGGCTGGTCAGGCTGGGAAATGGGGGGCAGAGTTCCCAATCAGCGATAAGGTTTCTTATCTCTGGGGACAGTCCCTTCCTTTCTCAGTCCATCAGTTTCTCCCTGCCATTTTTTGAAGGGTCAGATTGATCGATCAACTACAGATGTGTGCACATGTATGTGTGGTGTTTTAGTCAGTTCATTGTCTTGTTGTCTGTCTGTCTGTCTGTGTCTGTCTATCTGTCTCTCTATGTGGAACACTAGAGTGTTGGGACCAGGCTGAAATCAGAAGTAGAAATTCTAGAGAAGTCAGTGATATGCAACTCAGTGATTTAAGGAATGCAGTTGTTTTTGGAACTTGCTAGACAAGGTTTAAAGGAAGATTTCTTATCAGAAATGTGGGAAATTTTACTAACTATGTTGTTAATCAGCCTGTCTATTGCTTAAAAGTGCATGCTATTATTTTGATAATTTTATTGCATGCCAAGCTTTGTCTCCAGATATCAACCTAGTCCTGACCTGAGAACTTTGTACACAAGTGTGAAATGCTTTCTGTTCTATGGTAATCTGAGTGTTTAATCTTTTTGTATTTGTGTTTTCCTAGAAATCAGAATTCTAAGATGTCTCTTGGTTAATTTCTAATGTGAAGTGAACTTTTGCCCAGTGAATGTATATTGTAAGAACTTTAGTTGTGAGCATCTCTAAAGCCTTTTTACATAACTATAGAACTGATATAATGCTTTTGAAATGGTATGGCAGAGTATTTTTGTCAATGTTAAATGAGATGATTGGTAACTAGTGTTCCAAACTTGGGAGATAGTCAGTTGTGGGATGACTCTTGTGAATATAGACTTGTGTCTTAAGTCAGAAAGATAATGGATGGAGATATCAGAGAGAAAAAGGAAAGGAATTCTGTTAAAGTAAAGATGGTTTTGAAATGAGATGAAGGAAATTTACAAGACAGAATGAATGTTAAGGAATGTGTAGAAGGTTTGAGGTTGTTTTAAAGAAAAGGAACTGGTCAAACTATTATAAGAAACGCTTTAAATCACATGCAGAATTGCTCTAGTAATTTTTGGTAAGATCTATGGGAAAGATACTGGATGGATTATCCGGACTCCTGTTACAGTGCTCTTAAGATAATTGAATTTTTCAAAAGTTGCAGGACATCAAGGGTTTTTGACATGAGGTTAAATGAATTAGACATGTTAAACTGTACACTAGACTCCTGGTACAGTGCTCTTATTAAAGGGAAGTTAAAGTTTTTCCATGTGGGATTGAAAACATGTTAAACGGTATGCTTTATCTCTACAGATTTTAGCTTCTCTGACTAGGACCCACAGCAAACAGGTGTATTACATCTCTGTGAGTAAAGTGAAATGCATGCTTTTCTCTTCTTTTGTACCTTCAGTATGTTTTTTGATGTTTCATGGCACTATGTTGGTTTGCATAAATCCAGATAAGTTTTTCCTCTCTCTAATAGGGTCTACCCCTCATGCAGACAGGAAAAACCAACTATGGGATCCCAAAGCCCTCTTCCAGGGAACAGTCAGGGTATCTGTCTAAATGACAGGAGCAGGGACTTAACAGGTACTGTTTCATGTACCCTACAAACCTCAGGGCGACTCTACAGGCTGGCCAGCTCAAGGAAAGACTGGAAATCATCACTGCTATGGAGAATGAGGAATCCAGGACTCTGCAATGACTATCTCAGTCTGGGCCTACTCTCAGCGTCAAGGAAAAACCTGGAAACCTGGATTTCTCCCACCCCTGAAGAAGGGATGGGATGGACTCCTTTCTGCCATGGGCATCTCTGTAGAAAATGAGGCCCAAAGCCGTATCCAGCTCAACCTGAAGGCTCAAGGACATCCATCCAGTTCATCACGGGACATCTTCTGGCCAGGCCTGGGTAGCTCTGACGTGCCAGATAAGATTAATGCCACTTTTGGTGTGTCCCCTGTCTTTAGCCGATTCCCAGGACTTCTCAGTAAATAATGGGGTATCCCAAATGGAGAGTTCTCTAATCTTACTGTGTTTATGCAAAAGAACAATCCAGGTTTGTTAAGCTATCTTGCAAAGTTTTAAAATGAAGGTGAAGAGAAAACCATGTTTCTGTAACTTGCTTTTTGTAAGAATCAGATTCTAATTCTACAGAGGTGATTGAATAAATGTATCCTAATCTTGATCTAAAAGGTACCTCCTTTTGGGGAAATTTAGATAAAACTTGACTTACTGACTGTAGAAAAACAGCCTAATGTATAAAGGAACTCAATGTTATACATACTGTTACTAGTCTGATCAGAGCATTGGAAGCCAGAGCTTTACTAGGATGAAGCTCATCTCAAAGTATAGAATTGCTTTCCACCAGCCTGTGAATTGGCCAAAGTGTCAAGAAGAGCATCTAAACTAATTAAATTAGAATGGATTAATATCTAGTTCTAAAATATTGTAGAATTTTCTTTCTACACTTTTTGTATTGCATCTCATTTTCTGTGAACAGTCATTTGGAGAGAACAAGGATGTTAACAGCTCATAATTTTGTTGCATCATGGGATTAACACCAGAAAATGTTTCCTCTAAGCCAGGATGCTCTGCAGAAGAGGAACGATGGACATTGGAAGTTTCCAAAAGGAAGCTGATGGATGATTTACCAACAAGGAAAGTTGCTAACTCCTGGACCAATGCAGTGGAATATTATTAAAGGGTTATGCTTTAACACTAGTGAAAACCATCTTCCATGGGAAGGGACTCGGTAGCAAGTAAGGTAGAAGTAACTCAGAACTGTGCTTTCTGTGCCATTAATGAACCTAGTGGAAATCTTGATTCTCCTCTCCTAACACCTGTTCAGCATCAAGGAACTTAGAGGAGGATCGCAGTTTGACTTTATGCAAATGATCAAATGCTCATATGTTCAAGGTATAAATATCTGTTGGTTATTATTGATAGCTTCAGTGTATGGGCAGAAGCTTTTCCAGTCTGCACTGAGAAAGCCAGAGAATGGCTTGGTGTTTCTGTGTCCAGTAGAAAAATCTGGACACAGGAAGTCATTTTTCTATCAGCCAAACCTGTGGGTAGAGAACTCTGTCCTTACTGGGTCAGAAAGGAACTTCTACTCCTCCAGGGTCTAACCATTTCAAAGTAATATCCCTCAGTCTAATCGAACTGATCTTTTCTTCCAGATAACTTCAGGAACCCAACCAATTCATTGCTGAGGGCCACTAAAAAGCTGAGGTAGCATGAGATTTCACCCCTTGTGTAGGCAGGGCCAGCACCCCATTGTCAGCGTGAAGCAGCTCCAGAAGATGGACCTTCTGCCATTCTCCCTTAAAGATTCAAGGTGGTGGAATCTCTAGGGGGGGCAATAGGATGTAGGCCGGTAGACAGGGAAGGCCCCCTCCCAAGGCAATGAAGAATGGGGATTTATGTGTGGTGTTGGGAGAAAAATGCTGCTTCTCTATACTGATTACACAGGGGTGGTCTGAGACTCCACGGCCAAGCTCGGGGAGGGCCTTGAGCAGCGCAGAAGAGAAAGGGAGGCCCAGGAAAGCTGGCACAAGTCCCGGTTTAACCAATCTCCTTGGCTAGCTACCCTCCTGTCAGTGTCAGCGTCCACCTTGGAGAAGATGAACATCAGCTCCCACTGCTCCAGCATGGCTCAGTGTCCCCCTCAAATCCTTCCGTGTCCATCCCCAGGAACACCTCCTGATGGAAGTCTTGGTTGAGGTGCCCGTCCAGCTTGAGCTTCACCCCGGACAGATGGTTGGGGGGCAGGGTCTCGTGCTCATCTCTGCTGGCTCGGACCTGAGCAGAAGAGTGGTTGGCAGGCTGTGCAAAGGTGCGCATCAACAGCCTGAGCTCCAGGAGCCAGAGGCAGCAAACAAGTGGGCTGCCAAGTGGGGCCAGTCTGCAGGCCATGATCAGCTGGGCCTGACAGGAGCTGTGCACCCGCAGTCCCCCAGCAGACGGTGAATGGCCCAAAGCTGCTGTCTGACAAGGCCGCCGACTCTTCCGAGAGATGGCTTTGCGGTGACCCAGACGCTCAGCCGGCCCACTCAGGCCACCGCCATCCTGCTTCCAGGCTGACTGGTTGTCATCCCCTCGCTCTTGGTGACTGGTCCCTGGGTCCTCAACCGCTTTGTGAACTTTGTTAGGCACCAAAATAATACTGTCCAGCTACTGGTACTAAAACAACCGTATCAGATTTTACAGCCTGCTGAGGAAGATTCCTCAGTATGAGGAGGAGAAAGGGAGGAATGTAAGGGACAGGCCCAAAATGAACTACCACCAGAATTAATTTAGCTTAGCTTAATAGGAACCTGCATTGCAAAATAACTTGTTTTTCAAGGAACAGGTCTAGATAAGCTTTTTCAGATCCGCTTTATAGGAGCCTGCACTGCAAAATAACTGTTATTTTTACCCCTGAGCAAGGAATTAAGATACAGGTACTTGAAGGGTGGGGGTCAGACCAGATAACCAGATGCCTCTCACAAGACCCATGTTGCAAGACCCAGGACTGCCTTAAAAACCTGTCAGTTCCTAAGCACTGACGCAAAATGCTGATCTTTAAACTATAGGCTAAGAAGTGATGTACCCTTAATTGGATTGGTTAAGAAAGCATATGTTGTTATAAATCTATTGGCTATGAAATGTGCGGGCTTTGCTGTAACGGCCAGTGAAGGCCTATATAAGATCCCCTTTGAAGAAGTTCGGGGTCTTGCCTCACCTTACTGACCTGCGTGTCTGTGTAGACGGCTTGACCCTGGCTAGCCAGTCTTACAATGATAAGGTGATGTTGAAGTCTCTGCCTACTAGTTTGCTACTAGCAATGTACTCATTTAAATCTGTTAGCAGTTGTTTTAAATATTTAGCTGTTCTCTCATTAGGTGCATATTCATTTCAGAGTGTGATTTCTTCCTATTTTATGTATCCCTTGATAAATAGAAAATGGCCTTGGCTGTCCCCTCTAATCTTTTTAAATCTGAAATTTATGTTGTTGGATACTAGTATGGCCACCCCAACTTTTTGAGGGAGCTGTTTTCTTGCAGGATTGTTTTCTGTCCTTTAACTTTGAGTGTGTGTTTGTTCTGACTGTTGAGATGAGTTTCTTATAGGCAGCAGAATGTTGGTTTCTGTCTCTGAATTAATTTTTCACTCTGTGTCTCTTAATTGGTGAATTTAGATCACTGATGTTGAGAGAGATTATTCTTATGGGGTTTTGTGTCATCTTTCTGTAAAGGTTTATTTTGCTTGTAGGGTTTGTCTTGTCTTGTAGTAGCCCCTTTAGCCCTTCTTTGATTTTGTGTCTATGAATTTCCTGAGCTGATCTTTATCCACAAAATTGTGTACTGTTCCTTCAAATTTGAGTAAGAGTTTAACCAGATAGAGTACTCTTGGTGAGCAGTTCATTTCAGTGATTTTTTTCACTATATCTCACCATTGCTATCGGCTTGGAGGGTTTTCTCTGATAGGTCTTCTGTGAATCTAAGAGGTGCTCTTTTGTATGTTGTTTTCTTCTTTGACCTTGCAGCCTCCAGTATTGTGTCTCTATCTGATGCATCCATAATTCTAACTATGATATGTGTTGGAGTGTTTTTGTTAGGCTCTCTTTTAGCTCGCACCCTTCGGTCTCCTTGAATCTGAATGGTTGCATTGTCCAGCTCTAGGAACTTTTCAGCAAGGATTTGTTTAACCCTGGCTTTTTCATTGAGAATGTTTCCCTGACTTTCTGGTATTCCAATGATCCTATTGTTGTTCCTCTTGGAATTGTTTCATAAATCTGATTCTTTCTAGAGCTATTTTGAGGTCCTTTGCCATTGTTTCATTGAGTTCATTGAACATCTTCATTACTTCACAACTGAATTCCTTCTCAGAGAGGTCCCTTAGGTGAGTAGCACCTAGTTAGGCTTCCTGACTCTTTTCATCATCCTCCCCTCATGGTGGGGATTTGTATTCTTTCTTAATGTTGGTGTGGAGGTATGGAGACTGAGATTTTATGCAATATTGCTGGTTATGGGTAAACTACCTGTGGCCTGGACCAACCGCCTAAGATTAGACCATGCCCACTTCTGTGGAGGCCACGCCCACTTCTACAGAGACCACCCCCCCATGGGTACCAACTGTCTGTGAGGGGTACAACCTGGCTGTGGAAAAAAACGGGGCTCAGCATTGGGGACAAACAGGAAGAGGATCAAGGATGGGAGTGTCCCAGGGTCCTAGAGGACTCCTGGGGCACGTTCACAGGGAAACTAATTTACTAGATTTTTTAAATGTAAAAGTCATGTGATCATCTCCATATATACTGGTAAGTTTTTTTTTCCAAAAAAACTTCTCAATTGAACAACAATTAGAGGTAGTTTAGTGAATATTTTACCACCAAATCTAGTCATTTTATTCAATCAAGAACATCCAAAACAGAAAAAATATATATACTGTCAATTTCTAAATTTGAAACATCATAGATGAATATTGACTACCTAGAAAAAGTAATAAATTTCTAAGGTAGTAGAATAGAAATGAAGTCAATTAGAAAATGAACTGAGGCACTTATAAGTAATTTAGTGAAGCAGAATGAAGACATAAACATGCTAGCAATTTTAAATTCTAATAAGTGAAATATATGTGTGTACATAAGAATTGCAGAAACATGTCATTTTTCTTTGATTTTATTATCAATCCAAATATTTGAGCTAATGAATGGTATTAAGACTCCAGATATTCTATTTTTCCCCAGATTCCTTTTTTTTGTAATTTAGTAAATTCTATTTTTATAACTTTGCCATATGAACAAACAATAGAATTCCAGTTTTCATAACTTTATTAATACATGTTTTGTGCTCCCACTGTGCCATGGATCCTTAGCATAAACCTTAAGCACAGAGGAAGAATGTGCATTTGGCTTTTTGGGGGGTAGCAATATGTGTTGTCTATTAGATTCAGGTCTCACAACTCCTCATTTGGTCTATTGTTTCCTTATTGATTTTCTGTCTAGTTGATCTATCCAGTAGGAAGTCTGGGGTGTAAAGTGTCCTATTACTATTGTGGTACTCTGAATCTCTCTCTTCAGATCTGTTAGTGTTTGTTTGATATATTTTTATAGTCCTTAATTTAATATATGTTTGGTAATGAGTGTTAAGCTCTTTTATTGTGTTAATCATTATGTAATGAATGGTTACCTCTTGTTGTGAAATATATTTTATCTGATTAAAAACATGGATGCCCTTGGCTTTTGTAAAGTAGTGCCAATCTAAAAAGCTAGTGGATTGTAAAAGAAACTGCCTCTAAAGCAAAAATTCTTACTGTGTGAAGAAAATACTTATACACCATCCATCTGTCAAAGGGATAATAACCAATATATAAAACACTCAGAGCCAAACAACCAAATAACAAATACCTGAAAGAACAAAGAAAATAAAAAGAAAAGAATAGAGAGAAAAAAGGAGAGATGTAGATAGGACAGATATTTCTCCAAAAAAGGAAAGACATACTGACAAGAGGCATATTAAAAGGGCTCAGTGGCTACCGCGAAATTCCACGTCAAAACAACAATCAGATATCATCTTCCACCAGAGACAATGGGCTATATCAGTAAGTCCAGAAAGAGTAGATTGTGTTAAATGTGTAGAGGGGAATCCTCATTCCCTGATATTGAAGTTATAAACTGTTTCAGCCTCTTTGGTAAACAATATGGAGATTTCTCAAACCAATAAAAATAGGAGGCAATGCTTTTGCCTTGTAAAGTACTGGAGGGTGTCAGCTAAGCAAAATAAGTCAGAATGAGAATAAAGAATGCCAGAAGATCTCATTTACGAGGATATATAAATAATAAATCGGAAATGAATGAAGTTCAATACAATCAAGTATTAAACTTGAATAATAGAGGTAACATAAAGGAGGAATGATGGAAAGGAGAATACTGAACAATAATATCACTTTCATTGTGGACATGATGGGGCGATATTGCACCTCTTAATCTAATAAGTTTTTAGATTTTTTTGCAATGTTATTTCACTAAGTTATTTATGTGAAATTTGTCTCAAAAAAGAGATAAAGAATGTCTAATAAAAAGCAGTTTGTACTAGAAAGGCTGTTGAAAGGCAACCTTTATATAAAACATGTAGGAAATACTTTAGTTACATGTGCCTCATGATACAGCAGTCTTGCTCTGAATACTTACATGTATTTTAGAAAGTTTTATGTACAATCATATTATAAATGAATGACAGTAGTTATTAGTCTTTTGTATTTTTATTCATTTATCTACCTATGCATTGATATTGTGGTTTTAAGTGAAATCATGATGTAAAACATGATGGGACTTGCATGTATATTAGAATTTGTAAGAATTAGAATAATCATTACACTTAGAAGAAATAAAAATAAAAATATTTCTTTAGTCTAATATACATTAATTTTAAATTAGCTGCTAAATACTGCACAAAATTTTCAGCATAGAAAAATTGTGTAAGGCAGAGCATAAAAATCAAAGTATGTGCACATAATAATTTACATTAATAGATTACCTATGCTGAGAATTTAGTGGAGTTGGAATGAAGATCATATTAATAAAATAAAACATTTTTAACAATTTGATCATGAATAATCATATTTTCTCACTATTATAAAGAGTGTTAGAAAGCATATTTCTATGGTCTTTATTTGAGCTTCTGGATTTAAATATGTCTGAAGCAAGGATTATTTCCTGAACTTTTCAATTATGTGAGTTAATGATATTTTCCCTTCAATTGTTTTACTTGATTATGATTTAAACTAACATTCCAGAGCAATACATATAATGGACTTCCATTCTCAAAGTTATAAACATGAATAAGCAATGTTTTTAAAAACAATTTCAGATATTTAAAAAGCTTTTTTAAATATTGCAGAATTGACTTAACATAGTCTACCTTACACATGATGATTTCCTATATTTATAAAAGCTTTGCATTACACTCAGTATCTCATTGACTCTTTAAAAGTGAAAGCAAAACACTGTGTGCCAAGAGACAAACATTATTAAGGTGCGATAGTGTTGACCACCTGCAATGGTAAATATTTTTATCCTCTGACTATTTATTTTATTCTATTTACCCAGAAATAATCAGCCACCATGGAAAAGCAGCGGGGACTGAATATGCCTTTAAGGGTCTATAACTCACAAAGTTGAAAACATAATCATATTCACTCTCTCAAGGTAACTGTCACTTGAAAGCATTGAATATTTTATAAGACAGCTTGGGAATTCTCTCTCTTCACTCTCTTTTCACAGAGATTTCAGGTGGTTCCCTTAGATTCTTTATTTTACAAAATTGAAGGGTATTTCTGCGACTGACCTACATTTTTGACATTTTCAGATATTTAAATGTCTAAACGAATGAGAAATGCACATTTAAATACAGCTTACAACTTTTTCCACCCCAGTTTAGGTAACCGTAACGTGATAGTTTGAACACCTATGAAGTAAAGCGGGTAATATACAATTTTACTGTTAATGAACAAGCTCCTTATGTTTTAAACCCTCTACCAGTGCTTGGCCTATTCCCCCAGGAGTACTCAGTTCCCTGGCATGAGCTTCATCGAGTTGTCGGTGATCATACAGGGCTGGTGCTGGCAGTGTTCAGAGGTCACCAAGATTATCCACACTGTGCTGGAGGAAATTGAGGATAGAATACAGTGTTTCCATCCTTTGAGCTGTGTCTTTAGCCTGCCCCTTTTACTCTTATTTTCCCAGCATTTGTGGAATTGATGATAGTGAATAAACATAGAATGAAATTTAAATTGGCAAAATATCTTAATGTATTTTTTGGGGGGAATGGGTCATTTTCTTCTGAATACTGGAGGATTTTTGCCATGCTTTTGTTTCCAATATTAGATTTTTTTCCGTTACATTTCAGTTTTAGATGCAATTTTTATCCTGCACACTTTACTTCATTTCTTGATATATGTGATGCAAACTCAGATTGAACTCTAATACCAAGGACTTACGTCTTTCCCCTGAGGCCATGTTCTGCTCCAGATTTCGGTGAGATTTTTGTGAAGAGATTTTTGTCTCTGGACACCTTCCACATTGTCATACCATCTTTCTTTCCTTATATAAATTTGGTATACTTGTGGGGCTGGAGCAATAGCACAGCGGGTAGGGCGTTTGCCTTGCACACACTGACCTGGGTTCAATTCCTAGCAACCCATATGGTCCCCCGAACACTACCAGGCGTAATTCCTGAGTGCAGAGCCAGGAGTAACCCCTCTGCATCACCGGTGTGACCCAAAAAGAAAAAAAATTGGTATACTTGTGTAAGTTTTATATACTTTGTATACTTACTCATAATTTCTCTTCCACTCATGTTACTGCCAGTTATTACAACTAACCTATAAACTTAGTATATTTATTTTGTTTTGTTTATATTTATTATGTAAAATGTGAGAGTCTCTTCTATATTCTAGGAATTCCTTTATAACTCTCTGATGTTAGGTATCATAGTACAAAACGGTCAGTTTATGGCTTTGTATTTTGAGTACAATGGAAGTCTACACTCCATACAACTCTATCTTTCCAAATGGGCATGATCTGAGATTTCTTCAGTTGATTCTGAGAAAATGACAAGGTATTACTTTCACCAAGAAAGGGATAAAGAAATTCCTTACAATGTCTGTGTAATGTCAGCAAAGCTTATCTTCTCTGATTATCTTCCAGTCTTCTCTGATACAGTGAGAATCAAAGGGTGATTGAAATTATAGTTGCCACATCTACCAGCCCTGAAGTGTGACAAGGTTCACACATGGTGGAAGGACATCCAAGGAATGTTTCTTCCTTGAACAGGATAATGGCATCTCATACCGCCAATTTTTGTAATCAATGTACTAATATATGTGCATTGCAGTTGATCTGTATGTTTAGTCCTGGGAGTTTCAGAAAAATGATGTTTGGAGAGTCGGCCCTTGCAAAATATGTGAGGGGATATAAACTACATGGGTCTGTGAAGAAATTTATGAGTGACTTACAGATATGTGCAGGAACAGATACACAAAAACCCCAAATATATTAAGCAGTTTGAATAGAAAAGAAAAAAATAGAAACTAAAAAGTCCCCTATGGGCCCTGAATTAGGAAGAGTGTAGTACCCACCATAATGACTAAATATATGATACATTGAACTTTCGGCAATAAATAAGGCACAGCAGGCCATTGTGGTGTTTGTTAAATATAAAATAAAAGGTTGATCTCATAAGGCAAATTAGAACCTGGAATCACTGGTGGGGAAAGAGTTGGTTACAGTTTAACAAGAAAGAGCAAAGGGATTCACATAAAAGGAGTCTCAGGATATGGAACGAAAAACTATTGAACGTATAGTTAGATAGAAATGTCTAATGAACCTTTGTGCTAATTTGATGCAATTTATGAGTTATATTTGTGAACCCTGCATGCTATGCTTGAGCAACTTATTTTTAATACTGTGCTACCACAAGTGAGACAGAAAGCTTCTTGCCTAATATCCTGCTGTAATAAAGTCATAGGTTAGATGCATCTGTAGAAAATGAATACAAATATGATACAAAATGGAATAAAGCAGAGATCGTCTTCAGCATCTGAAAAAGTTTTCCCATGTTCTTTTTCTGTCTCTACCAGTTCTCTTTCAGGGGCCCCGAACCTTTGCCATAGCTGGACTGCACCATATAGTTTATATATAATTTGTTTTCTCTTTAGAAAATAAAATTTTTAATTAAAAGATACTAAAAAAAGATATTTTATTTTCTGATTTTGTAGAAAGTCAGAGAAATGCACTAAAAGCCCCTATGATATTTTTTCATGGGCTAGAATTAGAGTTAAGCTAATTCTCTAAGCAGTTGCAATTATTAATAGTAATGGTGATATTTCTTTAAGCTAACAGATTTTTCTAATATAGAAACAGATAAAAAAGACTATTATCTAAGCTATTTTATTTAATATATGATTGAGAAACATGGTAAGAATTTAAGATTATATGATAAGCAAATCTCATAAAAATCTAAGAATAATACAGATAAAGATATTTGTGCTAATATTGAGTAAAATGCAAAATAGAAACTGAAATGTACTTAAAAATAGAAATGATTTAATAAATAACATATTTTATTAGTTTTTCCCCTTAAGATATCTGTGAGAAATGATAAAATAAAAAATTTCCTTATCTTCAAAAGTTAAATACAGGACATCTTTTCAGAGAGAAAGAGCAAAAGTAAAATTGTCAGAGAACATCAAATTGATTGTCAGTTCAAGTTATTGAATCTTATATCTGGGTCAAACTTCAGTGCATTTAGTTAGTTGGTATATTTTACATATAGACAATTCTTGCTTTCTTTATTGCATATTTGTATATATTTTTTAAATATATGAAAGCCACAACCATTCTTTACATCATCTGCTGTATTTTTTTCTAATGACAAAATAGAAGGACATATATCAGAATAAAGAGTGATATTAAAAGTATAGAAGAAAAAGATACTCTATGTATAAACAGTTTTTTTCTGTGCAATAGCTAATATATTTCCTTTGAATTCACTACTGGAAAAAAAGGAAATTCAGCTTGTAGGAACTTTCAATAAAAATGCTAGATAAGTTGAAGGAAAAACGAAATGAAGTGTTAAGAATGTTTTGTAGGAAGAGGATTTAGGATTCTTGAGATACAGTATCATATCATCTGCGAATAGTGGGACCTTGATTTCTTCCTTTCCTATCTGGATACTTTTAATGTCTTTTTTTTTTTGCCTCATTGCTATTGGTAGTATTTCCAGTACTATGTTAAACAGAAGTGATGATAGTGGGAATCATTGTCTTGTCTCTGATTTTAGAGGAAAGGCCCTTAGTTTTTCCCCACTGAGGATAATGCTTGCCATGGGTTTGTCGTAGATGGCTTTGGTCAAGAAGCTCCTAGAATCAATAACCTTGTGCAGTAAAGTCGCAGGCTATAAAATCAACACCCAAAAATACATGTCCTTCCTATATGCAAATAATGAGAGAGAGCAAAGTGACATGAAAAAAAAATCCCATTCACAACTGTGTCCCAGAAAATCAAATACCTTGGAATCAGCCTAACTAAAGAGGTAAAGGATCTCTACAATACAAACTATAAAACATTACTCCATGAAATAAAAGAGGACAACGGGGAAATGGAAACACATCCCCTACTCATGGATAGGAAGAAACAACATCGTCAAAATGACAATACTCCTGAAAGTATTATACAGATTCAACACGATCCCTATAAGGATACCCACGAAATTCTTCAAAGAAATAGACCAAGCACTCCTGAAATTCATATGGAACAAATGCCCATGAATAGCTAAAGCAATTCTTGAGAAAAAGACATGGGGAGGCATTCCCCTCCCCAACCTCAAATTCTACTACAAAGCGGTAGTAATTAAAACAGCATGGTAATAGAAAAATAAAAAACAGGGATGCAGACCAATAGAACAGGGTGGAATATCCCTACACACAACCGCAAATGTATGAACATCTAGTCTTTGATAAGGGAGCAAGAAATGTGAATTGCAACAAGGAAAGCCTCTTCAACAAATGGTGCTGTCATAACTGGACAACCACATGAAAAAAAAATTGGGCTTAGACCTCGACCTAACACCATGCACAAAAGTCAGATTAAAATGGATTAAAGATCTCAACATCAGGCCCAAATCCATAAGGTTCATTGAAGACAAGGTCGGCAAAACCTTACAGGATATTGAGTCGAATGATATCTTCAAAGACGACACTCCACTGACCAACCAAGTGGAAACAGAGATACACAAATGGGTCTACCTTAAATTAAGAAGCCTCTGCACCTTAAAAGATACAATAACCAGAATACAAAGACAATCTACAGAATGGGAAAGGATATTTACCCAATACCCATCTGATAAAGGGTTGATATTAAGGACATACAAAGCACTGGTTGAACTCTACAAGAAGAAAACATCTAACCCCATCAAAATATTGGGGGATAAAATGAACAGAAACTTTCCCAAAGAAGAAATCTAAATGGCTAAAAGGCACATGAGAAAATGTTCTGCATCACTAATCATCATGGAGATGCAGATCAAAACCACAATGAGATATCATCTCACACCACAGAGATTGGCCCACATCCAAAAGAACAAAAGCAACCAGTGTTGGCATGGATGTGGCAAGAAAGGGACTCTCCTTAACTGCTGGTGGGAATGCCGATTGGTTCAGCCCTTTTGGAAAACAGTATGGGTAATTCTCAAAAAATTAGAAATTGAGCTCCCATTTGAGCCAGCAATAAATTCCTGGGAATATATCCTGGCGAGGCAAAAAAGAAGTACAATTGAAATGACTTGTGCACTTCTATGTTCATTGTTGCACTATTCACAATAGCCAAAATCTGGAAAAAACCCAAGTGTCTGAAAACAGATAACTAGCTAAAGAAACTTTGGTACATCTATACAATGGAGTACTATATAGCTGTTAGAAAAGATTAAGTCATGAAATTTACATACAAGTAAATTACTTGTACTACATGGAAAGTTTCATGCTAAGTGAAATGAGTCAGAAAGAGAGGGACAGACATAGAAAGATTGCATTCATCTAGAGAATATAAAGTAACAAATTGAGAGACTAACACCCAAGAATAGCCAAGATAAGTATCAGGAGGTTCACTACATGGCTTGGAGGCCAGCCACTCATTCTGAGGGAGAAGGCAGCTCAGATAGAAGGGAGTACCAAGTAAAGGGTGTTGGGAGGACCCTCCCAAGATGAGAGAGGCATGCTGAAAATAGACTATAGACCGAACATGGTAGCCACTCAATGCCTCTTTTGCAAACCACAGCATTCAAAAGGAGAGAGAGAACAAAAGGGAATGCCCTGCCACAGGGCTGGGGTGGGATGGGGGTGGTGGAGGAGGTGGGAGGGATGCTGGGAGCATTTGAGGTGTGGAATGGACACGACTGGAGGGAGGGTATTCAATAATTGTTTAACTGAAACTCAAGCACAAAAAATTATAAGTCTGCAACTATACCTCATGGTGTTTCACTAATAAAAATTTAAAAACAGATTAAAACTGAAAAAAAAGAATATGTTTTCTATGACAGATCTTGTCATGCAGGTTATCTACTTAGAACATGTGGGGTAGGCTCTTGTGATAGAGATAGAAAAACAATTGAGGATGCAGAAGAAGTAGTCAACTGGTTTCCATGCAGGCATGATAACAGTTTTTCCTGATTCCAACAGTAAACACTGGACCCGTATTCCCGTTCAGATTAGTCCTCAGCTAGACTTACATGACAAGGTTCTCAATCAAGAGTCATGTTCTTAATCAAAAATCACACTGAACATGAGTGATCTCTGGAAAAGCCCAAAAGGTGAGTATTTTCTGCTGACAAATATTCCAGGAGTTGCTCCAAAATTATATTGCTTTGAAGTAACAGCTGAGAAGTTCATTTCTGTTTAAAAAGCTTGGTGTACCATTCACTTAAATTTATTATTTGCCTAAATTTGTTATTCTAATCTGTATTTTTTTCTTCCCAGTATTTTTGTTTGAATGGACATTTATAGTAAAAGGTATCAGAAGTTAAGTTGGAGTGGGAGAGTCAAGGGAAAGTAGCAAAGTATTATTGCATATCTGGGCACCATCATTGATCAGAAAAGTTAACTACTCTGGCATAAAGGGACAAGATGATGGGATTATGACTGAAATCTGAAGAGTTCTTGTGGTCTTGATTGAATAATATGATGAATATCTTAAACCAACTGGTCATGGAAGGAACAATAGAGGAGATACCCTAAACTCTCGCATCTCTAGCTAAAGCATCCACATGTTTGAAGTGGAAAGAACAGGAGGATTAGGGATCCATCCACTGATGTAGTAAAATCAGTTTCCTTGGACCAGGGTGATAGTACAGCAAGTACACCAGCCTACCCATTTCCATCTCCAGCACCATACCTGGTCCCTAATCCTGGACAGGAGCAATTTTGGAGTACAGAGCCAGGACTAAACCCTGAGCATGTAGGTCTGGAACCAAAATAAAAATAAATAGATAAAATCAATGCCTTAAATTTGAGAGTTGCATGTCAAATTATAAAGCATGAGACTCAAGATGGTAGAGATCATCTAGAACAAATTTTCTTCTATGAAATACAAGTACCAGAATCTAAGTCTCTGTAACTATGAGTATGGGGCCATTAAATGACTAGGGATCAATTTGACTAATTTTTTAATATTGACCATAGAATGTTTTGTTCCTATTTCATTTACAAGTATTTTATGAAATTTTGCAATTCTGTGTACTTTCTCAATTATGCTAAGAACATTTATATTACAATGAGAAAAGAAACACAGTATTAATCTTACATAGTATTGTGGATCTGTTCTTGGAAACTGTGATTCTAAGCAATGCAACATTCAAGGGAAACAGAACCTTGAAAATAAATGTATTAAAATCTAATAATACTGATTAGAACATGCAGGTGATATCTAAAATCTCCTTCATAAAAATCTAGAGAAGTAGCCGAAAGTGTCAGAACCTTTGTTAATTAGTTTGTTTTATGAACCAGTGCAATAGTGCAGTGGCTTAGCTTTCATGCAGACCACCTGGATTTGATCCACAGCACTATTTGATCCACAGTATTATAGGTAGCTTGAGCCTTGCCAGAAGTGTTCCCTTAGTATAGAGTTAGGACTAAGCCCTGAGCATGACTGGATATGAGTCCATCCAAGACAAGAAACAATAAGTTTGCTTTCTTATAATCACACGGTTGGTATATTTGGCTGAGAAAATTGCAATGGGGTTCTTTCTATGACGCAGAAAGAATAAACTCTTAATCATCTGGAAAATTTTCTCATCATTCACCCTTTGCCTTTAGACACCATATATTAAGGTGTATTCAAGTGTCATAGTTTACTTACACTATAACATTGACAGAACACCTGATTTTTTTTAATGTTCACCTGCTGGTAAATTAAATTCTAATCTTACATTAACTAGAATAAAAGTGCCTGCACCAGGAAGGGATATCGACTAAGCACCATTTTAACTGTTAAAATGATCTAACGTATTTCTGAATATTAACAACACAGCTTTAACCAACTTATCTTTTAGTGTGAAAGACATCTCTTGACAAATCTTCCTTTTAATGGTCCATTTGAATTAGGTATTGCTATTTTGTGTTCAATCAAATATTCACCAGAGGTTTTCTTTATAAACTTTGCTTTGTTTGGGGGCCATGCTTATATGTGCTAAGGAAGGCATAGTTCAGGTTCTGTGCTGTGGGATCACTACTGGTGGGCCTAGGGAAACATATATGGTGCGAAGGTTTAAACTTCTATCAACTGTAAGCAAGACAAGTGATTTATTTGCTGTCTTACCTTCCATTCCATGTAATTTTTTAAGAGTTATCTTGCATATGTGATAAATTGACATATTTAAATGTACAGAGCTGTGCTCTTGACACATTTGACTTTCATAAGTGAGATTTCTGTGGTCAAGAAGAGTGCAAAAAAAAAGGAAACATGACATCTATCTTCATAAAGTTTAAACCTGGAGAGCAAATGGAGATATCAATCAAAACACATAAATAAATATACAATATTAATAGTGATGATAGGCTATAAAGGAAGAGTGATAAGAGGTCATCTGATAATGTGAATAAGTTAACCTAATTGTGGAGGTCAATGGTGCCTCATATTTTATTGGTGACTTTGGTGACTTGATATAATTAGCATTCTCTGAATCACGTTTGACTCTAACACCAACTTGTTTGGTAGTTTATGGGAATTTCAGTTTGCTAAAGCTGAGAGTTGTTTCCTCACATTTACTTTTCAATTATTAGGAAACCAAAATCCATTCCCTGATGGGATTCCGTGACTTCCTAAGAGTACTTAGCAGGATATAAATATGGCTTTGTTTTTCCAGTCAGGTCTTACATCTTATATGCTTGCGTGTCATAACAGAAATCTTCCTCACTTCAGAGGAAGCTTCTCCAAATTATTTTTTCTTCCGTTAAAAGGACAGCATTTGATTGGAACAAAAAGGCAGTCAGGTGAGATATGGGATACAGTCCTAAACAAAAACGTTACCTGTATGGAAGATGAGGAGGGCAACCTGGGTGGTGCCTGATAACCTGGGTGACTTCAATTCTGCAGGACCCAGACTAGAAGACAATCATCTCAGCATACTCTCTACTGCTTTAGAGGCCCACGTGCTTGGAAAACAATAAAGAAATGCTCACCCATCCATCTTATTAACACTGCAAAAGGGGAAAGTCTTCAGCTTGTCTCTGGAATCCTCTTTAGGCAATACCTCCCATAATCTGGAAGTTTCCCTGCATTCTTTTCCCTCTTTCCCCCTTTCCCTAAACTCCTTTCCATAATTCAGCCACTGGCTCACCTGTGTTTTGCTTTCAGACTATATGAGGTCATGAACCTGAGCATCTCTGCCTGCTACAATGTTTTCTCTTCTTATTCTTAGATTCAAGTTGGTAAAGGTCACTTTAACTATACTCTGAAAACAATGGAATGGCAAAATGGCCATGTGTAACATTAAATTTTCTTTTTTAGTTGAATGTAGAAGTGGCTTCAAAGGCTGAAAAAAATCCACTTATAATTCCTTGAACACTATTTCTAATTATTTGAAACAGTGAGAAAAAAATCTATAAATAAATATTTTAGTATTTTGCCTCAAACTGACTCAACATTAATTAAAATTTTTTCTTTTACTTTTTGCTATTCTGTATTGAAAAATTCTATTTAAGGCCTTCTAGCAAAAAGTATGCTAACAAAGTTTTCTATTTACATTATCTACACAATATTTTCCATATTAGCCAGTTAATCTGTTGAAAAGTATGAATAAATGAGACGTGGGAAAGATCCTATTTAGATGACCAAGTAATAGCAAATAATCAGTTTCACATTTGTGTTTGTATATGTATAGTAAACTTGTGCTTTTAATTGACTACATAAACCATGGAGCTAAAGCTATTAAGAATGTGTTATAGGGAAACCTATCTTTGAGAACTTAGATAAGTCTTGACATAATAAACACAAGTTAGGTAAACTTAAAGCTTATGTAAATTGCATATGTTTTTGTGTGTTTGGATCAGAAGTTTAGCAAGAATGTTATTCATTTATTTCTACCCACCACAGTAAGATTTATTTTATATTAATAACATTTTCTCCTTTTTTATATCCCGTTAGAATTGGTCTCTATTAAGGTATATCGAAATATAGATATAGATATCAGATAGATATGGATATATGTGGATATATTTTTATTGTATTTCTTTTTTTAATCCTGCCATGCAAAAATTATAGGCATGACTCTGTATTAAGGAGGGACATTATAGTCAAGAAAGTAATTTAACTTAGGCTGCATGTTTAACCAATGCAGGTTGTAGAACAAGTTTCAAAGAAAGAAGTGGGGGCTGATTTTATGTCAGGTAGGGTTAGGATGACATATTTAGTTTATTAGAAAAGTCCTATATATTGAATAACATACATTTGAACATATACTACACATATAGAAACTGGCAAAGACATGCCATGAAGGACAGGTTTTTTATATCACAGCAATGAGAGCAAATGTGACTAAAAAGTGTCCAAAAGCACTTTATTGATAGGCTTCCACTATTGTCAGGTGTTAGGTTCTTGGGTACTTCTCCCTGCAAAGGCATTGGTAGGCTCTAATCCTGGTCCAAAGCAAAGAATGTTATCCTGAAACTGCTCCCACAGAGGGTGTGTCATTTCCTCAAAACTAGATCAATCTGTGATTCTCTAGAGTAACCCCAAAGTAATCCCAAAGTCTTAGTTTGGGAGTGGAAGAGTAAGGGCAAAAAAGTGCAAGAATTTTGATAATCTGACTACAACCCCCAATACATTGTGTATCATCTGGTAAATTGTTGGCTTTCAATGAACTCATAAATTAAGAATATAAATAGTCTCATTTCCATGTATTTTAATCAAATAAAATGTCATTCTAAAAGGGGTTGGTGGTGGGGAAGTCATAGTCAAGTTCAGTATTATATCAAAGAGATCAAGCTCAGTCTTTTCATAAAATATGTGTGTGTGTGTGGTGTGTGTGTGTGTGTGTGTGTGTGTGTGTGTGTGTGTGTTGAGGTGTTTTCTGTATTATGTAAATTTTACAGGGTAGTGATACTGACAGTGACCTCTCAACCTCCACTAGATTAAAATTAGTTTGAGGATGGCTAGTCATAGGCTTCTTTTCTATCCTAGAGAATCAGCTAGGAAAGGCTACCAGTAGAAATCTTCCCATAAAAACATTTGAGAAGGAAATCTTTCACAAATGCAATAGAAAACAGGGAACAAAAATAAATCAGCTGGCTATGAAAATACAGCACTAATTTTCAAGTTTGGTTAAAATGGAAAATGTATGCAAATTGATGTGTTTGGGTCTGGGGAAACAAAACACATCCTGTTGAACATAGAAGGCTATGTATGTATTTTAAAAACAGGTGTTTAAAATTCACAGAGGCTGCCTTACCACAATAGAACACTTCAGGTGCCAAGGCAAGGCTTTGCAAGGGTTTGCTTTGCTCTTGCCTTCACCTAGAGAGGTTTGAGCTGCAGGAGAGGAGAAAGATCCTGCCAAAACACTATTTGAATAACAAAGTGAATGTAGATAGAAAGCCCATTCTTTCAAATCCCTATGTGAAGGTCTCACAATGCCTTTGAGTCTTGCTTTTTATTATAGAAACACCTCTCCCAGTAGTATCAATTCCAAGAACTCTAAACCAGAATACAGCTCTTGATCTGTCAGTGGAAGGAAAGACTCACAAAAAGTAATAGGAATCAAATAGCCTCTTCCTGTGAATCTGATCCTGCTCCAGGCAAGATAAGAGAGAGGATGCTAACATCCATGATGAAAGTCCAGTGAACAAAGAGGCTCATGTGATTTATGGTAGCTGAGACTGTTATGGTGCCTGCCCTCATTCCGTCACACAGTTGAGATTGGAAACTAAATATTTTTTTCTTCAAGTTTTTGAAAAGAATAAAAAGTATGAGACAGCAAATATAAAAGTGTCAACTGCATTTTAATTTCTTTATTTGGTAAATGAACAGAGGGCTTTACACAAAGTATTTAGAAGGCAGTTCAGTCTTCTGGCTCTGTAACTCGCCTCCTTACATTTTTAGGTATACAGCCTGCCTATAGGAAGAGGCCTCATTGCATAGTATGGGATGTTTTCCTTAATAGACCAAAACATGTAGCAGTTGTTTTGTACCTATGATGGTGATGAAAAAATTGGAAATAAAAGGAGAAGAGACACTTGTATAATTCCTAGTTTACTAAGCTCATCCTTCCTGCATTCTCCAGACATATTCTACTGATGTGTGTTAAGAAAAATGCAAATTTCAGTGCTACCTTATAGCCCTGGTTCTATGTACTCTGATATTTTGTAACTAAGTAAGGAATATTCAGAGATCCCCTAGTGCTCTAGTATGAAGAAATGTGAAATTAACCATGCCATCTAAAATATGATTTTTCTCAAACATTGACAAGGTGAAAAATAATATGTATCTATGGTAAAAATTACACCAACATGTCTAAAGCTAAAATAAATTTGGGCATCCCACAAATTTACTATGAGAGTTTTAGGCCAAAAGGGGGAAAAATAATGCATATACATCAAGGCATTTGTGAAACATAATTTTTTTAAGGACAATTAATAATTTTTTCTCAAGGCTTTTCTGTTTATAAAGCACTTTGGTAGAGGATATTAGTACTTTGGTAATGGTTGTGGTATGGTGGTATGGTGACTGACATACTAAGAAGAACCATGATATCAGAGCCTTAAAAAAAAGTAAGCAGTGGTCATATAAGCTAAAATATTCTAAATTAAAAACTGTATGCTGTATTTGTGAAAAAGAACATAAAAACAAATTTGTGAAAATATAGTGATATATGTTTCTACTTTTTGGTTTATAGCATACAAACTCACTAAACTGTTGGCAAAAATCAATGACTTTTCTGACAATTTTGTGCCCATATTTCTCTTGACATCCATTCAAAATTGAAAATAAATTTTGTTTAAATGCATTTTTTCACATTTATAAGAAAATTATTTTCGAAATTTAATAAATGTACATTTCAAGCCTTATGAAGATCAAAGATGTTTTAGTGAATTTTTTCCTTTCCTCTTTAAGCTTTGTCACACAAATACAGTCCTGTTTACAAACATATTACCCAAATTTGATTGTTTCCATTAACTTGTGTTATTTTCATATATATATGTATATATACATATATACATGTATATAGCACTGTAGCACTGTAGCACTGTCCTCCCGTTGTTCATCGATTTGCTCGAGTGGGCACCAGTAACGTCTCACAACAAATTGTGAGACTTGTTACTGTTTTAGGCTGTCACTGTCACTGTCCTCCCATCGTTCATTGATTTGCTTGAGCAGGCCCAGTAATGTCTCCATTGGAGACTTTGTTGTTACTGTGTTTGGCATATCGAATATGTCACGGGGAGCTTGCCAGGCTCTGCCGTGCGGGCCAGATACTCACGGTAGCTTGCCGGGCTCTCTGAGAGGGGCGGAGCAATGGAACTCGGATCGGCCATGTTGGCTGTGTGCAAGGCAAACACCCTATCCACTGTGCTTTTGCCGGCATATCAAATATATCACAGGTAGCTTACCAGGTTTTGCCATGTGGGTAAGATACTCTCGGTAGCTTGCTAGGCTCTCCGAGAGGGGTGGAACAATCAAACCCAGGCTGGCTGTGTGCAAGACAAGCGCCCTATCTGCTATGCTATCGCTCCAGCCATATATATATATATATATACAAATTTATGTATTTGTGCTGGAGATTGATCTTGAGGTCTCACACATGCAATGCAAGCACTTCACCCCTGAACTCTATCTTCATTCTCTAGAGTACAGCTTATTTGCATAAAGTAAGAAACAAAATTGTGCTACATTTGTAATTTAAGACTATATGATATTGTATATTAATGCATATAATATTTTAATATATGCTTCTCTTGATATCAGCATATGGATTTTTGTGTACTTCACACATCAATAAAACTTTAAGTATGCATAAAAACCACATAAATTTATTCAGTATTCTTCATTTATATAGCTTGCATCCTATTATCTAAGATTATATTGTATCTTGAGATATAGAGAGAGGGGTTGTAAAATATATGGCTTTTTATGTGAAGTTTTTAAAAACCTAGTATTCATAAATCAGAATTTTTAAATTTAATTCAGTAAAAAAATAATATATTAGATAAATATCTCTTGCTAAATATAGAATACTATTAAATACCCTTTTTAAATAAGTTGGAGAATTATTAAGCAAAATCTTTTGTTGAAACTGAAAAATTTCTATTATGTACTCCTATCTTCTTTTTTAAGTTCTTTTAACTTACCAGTGGTAATTTTTATATTTGTAGATTCACCTTAGAATAATTTGTTAGAAAAATAATGTATTATGAAATGAAAGTTGCAATACTGTTGCCATACCTTTTATCTGATCATAGAATCAAATTTTGTTTTAAAAGATCTGGAAACTGACTTTTAGGTAGCAATTTACTATCTCCACTTAGGGATACTAATCATTCTCTGCTTTGATTCCATTTAATTTTGCTTAACATTCGAGAACTTGAAGCCTATTAGGTGTCCTTTATTGAGAGTTTGTTAGTTATGTCACACACATAGAACAGAGCATTCTTTTTTCTGCTTGTGCTCATATTGCTGATACAGGAACTTAACTGCAAGTTTGATGCCAGACTTTTCCCCCCCCTGAACCAGTCAGCATGCTAAGCTGCATATGTTTGAATTGTACTGCTTGGATAGTTCTGAATGTTCAAGCTGTAAACCCTTAAGGCAGGAATTTTTTCTGTGATGAAACTGCACAATATGAAATACATTACCAGTACATAGTAATTGATACCAGAATGTCCTGAAATGGGAACCAGCTTGGTTTGTGCACATTACATACAAAGAAGCAAATTATACTCTAATACATTTTTGTCTTTTCATCATTTTGGCTCTCTTTTTACCCTGTGTACTCTCTTAGAAAAACAAGTTATACAGACACTGGGCACTGCTGTAAACTGAGCACAAATCAACTTTTATTTTTAGATTGATCAGAATATATCTATCTATCTATATATATATAAAGTCTGTATAGAAACATAAAATGGTTTCTTGTATTATCTAATCACTTTCTTATTCTCACTAAACTATGTGAGCACCCAGAGTTTCAAGGAGATAGGCAATTCTGACACATTTTCCAGTGAAAGAAATCAAATAAAATCAAAGTAAATGCAAATCTAAGGAAAACATGTTCCAGTTTTAATGCATTATGCCAATGCCTTTTTTTTAATTCACAGCTTTGCAACAAGCTGGTCACAAAAGCAAGTTTATATGTCTATATATATATATATAGGTATGTACATATATATATACACACTTATTAACTTCTCGAGACTAATATCTTCAGAATGTATTGTCATCTTTTCAACCTGCACCACTGTCCTTTCGTTGTTCATTGATTTGCTATAGCAGGCACCAGTAATGTCTCCATTGCGATAGTTGCTGTACTGTTTTTGGCATAATATACCACGGGGAGTTTGCCAGGCTCTGCTGTGTGTGCGGGATACTCTCGGTAGCTTGCCGGGCTCTCTGAGAGGGACGAAGGAATTGAACCCAGGTCAGTCATGTGCAAGGCAAATGCGCTACCCACTGTGCTATCACTCCAGTTCAAGTGTCCTAGCCCCTGTCCCATCCTTCTAGCCCCATCATCTACATTTTATATTCTCCGTCACTCTAAGCTGGGAAGGGGAAGAGGATGAGTGGGTTCAGGATCTTTCCAAACTACAATATATACATAATATATATATATATGGATAAAAGAATTACACTGTTTATAAGCAGAAAGAAACTTCACATTGGAGTGACAATTCTGTAGGGTATTTCATTTCCTCTGTGTTTCTAAAGGGCTGGAGCGATAGCGCAGCGGGTAGGGCGTTTGCCTTGCACTCAGCCAACATGGCCGACCCGAGTTCGATTCCTCCGCCCCTCTCGGAGAGCCCGGCAAGCTACCGAGAGTATTCGATATGCCAGACACAGTAACAACAAAGTCTCCAATGGAGACGTTACTGGGCCCGCTCGAGCAAATCGATGATCAACGGGTGGGCCTTTACTTTTACTGTGTTTCTAAAGATCTTTCTATCTTTTAGTTCTTATTATACTATCAAGACTGTCTATGCTAAGGACGACAAAGACAGTGGTTGATTTCTGTCTGTGATTTTTCTCTCTAAATTATGATTTTACAATTATTATATTGAATTTTAAAAAGAATAAAACCAACTCTATGCCAACATTTCTGGAGCATATTAGAAAAATACTTAGAAAAGTAAGTGATCCTCATTTCTTTCTTACTTGACAAAGAAATTCCAATGTACCAGATAATTTTAATATCTTTAAAAATATGTTTGCCTCAAATTATAGTATGGTCTTTAAAATTACAAACAAAATTAAATATAGCCTTTATATACCTTACATACTGAGAGTAATAGTTGAAATGCAGTACACTATTTAAAATTTGAATAGGAAGTTGACACTGATCTCACATTTACTTTTAGAAATGAAAACATAAAAAGCATTAACATCCTAATATTTTCATAAAATCTCAAAATTTTATTTCCATTCGATGATGATAAATTTACATCAATGTGGTTAATTTTTGCTTTATATAGCTAGATAGTATCTCTTTTTTTTTAAAGCAAGCACACAGAATATCTTCAAATCCACATCTTGTTTTTTCTTCCCTCTTGCTTTAGCAAGATTGGGAAAAATTTTCTGAGTCTGCAGCTCCCACTCAATATTCATCCCAGCACACTCTGTGTTTCAGAGCCAGAGACACGGCTTGTGATAGCTGAGTCTCAACTATGAGTTTTACTAGCTGATAAGATGAATTCAGAAAAAAAAAGATGAATTCAGAAAGACAAATCAGAAAATGAATTGGATATATATATATATACACAAACATATATATATAATGCACTTAATTATACAATGATTTGTCTTCTTTATCTTCCCTCCTAATATTTCCAGTTATGTTCATATTATATGTGTATCAGTTTATCTCATGTTGAAAATACAAGATGCTATTACTCTTTGGTGTACCATTGCAGATTCTATTTTATAAAATGACATTTTATTTAAAAATCTATATTCATAAATATGTTATGTATATATTATGTATATATCATATACATATACATCCAAAATTAACCAATGAAGACTTATTCATAAAAATGAGCGATGATTCTGTTTATGGAGCACATCAAGTACATTTTTAAAATAATATAATAGTAATAAGAAAAGTTTTAAATTATAAGAATAGCAATGTATTTAAAGTGAAAAATGCTTTAAAAACTCACAATTTATGGATGGAAGATTTGAATAGCTGCTTTAAGACTGGTAAGTTTCTAAATAGCTCAATTATTTGAATATAAAATACTGAGAGATGTGAAATTCATGAGATGTCTGACTTAGATCCAAATACCATTTCAACTTATAAAATATTTGGAACAGTGGTAGTAATGCTCGAGACACTGTTTGTCCTACCAGCATAATTTAATTAAAATTTTTATTTTGCTTTAGGGTGATTATACTTACAGGGATGTATCAGATGCTTGTGTGTTGCTTGTGTGTATACAATGCCTAGACACTTTTTTTTCCTTTTTTTAACTTAATAAAGCCCAATTGTCTTGGGTTAAATATGTCAGAATTACCAGGCTCCTCCCTTACATCCAGGATGAATCATAAGTAAACTAAATGAACAATTTTATTCCCCTTGGCTAATGATTGCTTTAAGTACAGACATTCCAGTTTTGATAATGAAAAGAACTTCTTATTTAAGAATAGTGTGAATTCAGTTGCATTATGAACCTTGATGTAAACCCCTTTGACAGTGAGAACTAAAGACAAAACTTCAATAGGTAAAAGCAAGATGAAATAAATAACACCATCTTTGATGCTTTAAGTTACTGAGTCTATCCAGTAATTGTAAAGACCTTCCTTTAAGTAAAATGATTATGTAACTTCTGGTTTAGACAGTTTAACTCAGAAACTGGCAAGCATCCTAACCAATACATTGTTGAATAACATTGGGTTTCCCTGCTCCTCCCCTAGGGAGCTTAAGATTTATGGAGCCACTCCCGCAACAGTGCAACTGAGGCACCCAATTCCATCATGCACTAATAATCCCATATATCCCATATTGCTTTTCTCTTTCCTTTATGTCATTTGCATGGATTTTTTTTAACAGTGTCCCCCTTTTTTTTTAGCAGAGTCTCCTGCCCCCACACCTGACTGTCCTCACCTGGGGCCCCTTGGAGGAGGGTGGATTGAGTTTCCCTCTCCGTCCAGAGCAGAGCCCCAACAGCTGAAGACCTCTGGGACCCAGCCAAAGCCATGCTGAGACCACTCTCCACACTCTTGGATGAGGAACCCAGGTGTGCGGGACCCGGGGCTGAGATCTCCAAGCCTGCTCGGTTCAGGACTAGGCCTCCTCCACCCAAATCCCACACCTTTCAGTAGCTAGGCAGTTACACCCACCACCCACCAACTGCTGTGTAACCCCATAAATGGCCAGGATCCAGAGACTCTAAAACCAAACTCCCAGAAGAGCACGACTGCATTTGCAGTCGCAGGACCTCTTATTCTCTAGTTCTCACTCTCAGAGAACACGGCAGGCTACTGAGAGTATCAACCAGCCTATATGCCTGACTAGGAACACCTGTAAAGGTGCTAAGAGACTCCCTCAAAAGCTTCCATCCCTCTTGGAGAGCCCGGCAAGCTACCGAGAGTATCCTGCCCACATGGCAGAGCGTGACAAGCTAACCGTGTTGGCCTAGATATGTCAAAAACAGTAACAATGAATGGTCCTCATTCACCTGATCCTGAAGGAGCCCCCAATATGTCATCAGGCTACACTAGCACATGACAGGGACAAATGGAGATGTTACTGGGGCCGCTCGAGCGAATCGATGAACAATGGGGTGATAGTGATTTAGTGATTTAGTCCTTTTTGTATAGACACAGGAAGACAGTTTATGCTATGCTTTATAACATGAGAGTTCATTGAGTTAATTAAGTTAATTTTAACTAGACTATTCTAATAGATTTTATCCAAAGTAAAATATATTATTGAATTTAGAAATTTAAAGTTGTAATTTCAAGTTTGCATCACTGATTTTGAGTGTGTGTTTAGAAAAATATTAATGTAAAGAGCTGGAGATACAAAATAGCATCAGAATAAGGTAGAATTTTTGCCTCTAAGTATGCCAAATCTGGGTTTATTCCCAGGTAACACATATGGTCTCACTCACTACACCAGGATTAATCCCTGAGCAGAGAACAAATTAAGTTCTGAGAGCAGTGTCTGTGGCCCAAATAACAAACCAAAATATGATTGTAAGAAAATAACTAAATCAAAAATAAATCATGGGGAAATACTTTGAAATGGATACATTTTTAAATATCAAATTCTCTTCTTGATAAATATTTATTTTACAAATAACATTGGGCTGGAGTAATAGCACAGCCATAGGGCATTTGCCTTGTGCACGTCAGGCTCGGCTGAGCTGGGTTCGATTCCTCTGCCCCTCTCGGAGAGCCCGGCAAGCTACCCGCATGGCAAAGCCTGGCAAACTACCCATAATATATTCAATATGCCAAACACAGTAACAAGGCTCACAATGGAGATGTTACTGGACCTGCTCGAGCAACCTGGTGAACAACAGGAGGACAGTGCAGTGCAGAGTAGTACAAATAACATTAGTTTTATATGTGTGACCAATTAAATTTTGGAAATATTATAAAGTGATTACCACAGTTTGACTAACACCAGTCACTTTACATTGCAATTTCGTTTTGTTTTCTTTTTGTTTTGGTGCTACACCTGGCAGCCCTCAAGGCTTACTCCTGGATCCAGGCTGAAGTCATTCCTGCCTGGTGCTCAGTGGGTCATATTTGGTGCCAGAAGTTTGAAACAGGGTCAGTAATGTGAGACATAGATATTTTATACTCTGTACTAACTCTCCAGACCCCTCCATAACATGTTCTCTGCTCTGATAATGAGACCTTTAAAGACTTACTGAGTTTGTTAATATAAAATGTACTTTTTTTTGACAAATGGCTGGGGTTAAGCATATTCGTTTCATGTGTACTTCACATTTCATTTAAAATAAAAGAAAATGGATTTGTTACTGAGAATCATGTCACTGTCATTGTCATTGTCCTCCCATGATTCATCGGTATGCTTGAGTGGGCACGAGTAACATCTCCATTGTGAGACTTGTTTTTACTGTGTTTGGCATATCAAATACGCCATGGGTAGCTTGCCAGGCTTTGCTGTGAGGGTGAGATACTCTCCGTAGCTTGCCGGGCTCTCCGAGAGAGGCGGAGGAATTGAACTCGGGTTGGCCACGTTTGCTGCGTGCAAGGCAAAAGCCCTACCTGCTGTGCCATCACTCCAGTCCTGAGGATCATGATTTAATAAAAATAAGAATTTTCCTACTTAGTCAAAGACAATCTAAAGTAAAAGCAATGTTTTCTGTTATTACTGAAAATAAATGTAGCACTGTCCTCCCATTCTTCATTGATTTGCTCGAGCAGGCACCAGTACCGGTTCCATTGTGAGACTTATTGTTATGTTGTTTGGCATATAGAATATGCCATGGGGAGCTTGCCAGGCTCTGCCATGCAGGCAGGATACTCTTAGTAGCTTGCCATGCTTTCTGAGAGGGACGGAGGAAATGAAACTGCTGGGCCATGTGCAAGGCAAACGCCCTACCTGCTGTACTATTGTTCTCGCCACTGAACATAAATATAATTAAAAAATAGAGTTATTTCAAGTGTGGTTTTGTGATATCACCTACATGAGAGTAATGGCAGTTTTACGTGGTATTGCTTTTTGCAAATCAGTAAAATGTCAAAACAATTTTTAAAAAAGAAAAACAATGTGTTGGTATTGCTTTGTTGTTAGTTTTGATATTGTAGCTATATACTAGGAATCACTATTTAGTTAAGTGAGCTTTTTAAGTGCAAATTATGAAAATCATGCTGGAAAATAGTGCTTCATCCAAGTACCCATTCCATTCTGAATTAAGGTATCTGTGTTCTTCTATCCAAATAGATTTCTTACACAAAGGCAATGTTACATAGCAAAACAGGATCTTCTCTGTGTATGGTAAAATTCCTGGAAGAAACTTGAAAGTGTTTATCTGATGATCCTGATATTTAGATACTCAAGTTTCTTTAGTCTAACTCTACAATTTAGAATCACTCTAGCTATTATTAAAGTTCTTTACTTTTTATCGTCCTCTTTATTTTGCAATATGATAGAACTTTAGTTATATAGTGCCATAAATGAAGAAGTAAAATGAAATTTCCAGACGATTTCATATGTAAGTGTAAAATAAGTAATTGTAGTAAGAAGAGTAGGAACAAAAAAAAATCTCACAGACACTAGAATAATCAGGTTATTAGAGAAGAAAATGGGGAATAGGAGGGGTTAAGATGGAAGTGTAAATGAGTGTCATCTCTCTTTTTGGTAGAGATGGGACTAAAATTTGTTGAGGTTATTGGTGTACATCTTAGAAATGTACAGAAATATTTTGCTATGCACTTGAAATATCATATATTATAAACCAATCAGATTCATATTTAAGACATTTAAAAGGGCAATTGAGCTGTTAAATAACCTATGCTGTTTAATGTAACAATATAAAAAGGTCTATTTTTTGGTGTACATTTTAGCATCACTAATATATGATTTTTACAGTGTCTTTTTATGTTCAATCATGTAATTTTTATTAGCATATGGAAACACATACTTGGAAAATGCATGTGCATAAGTTTATATATGATAATTATATTTCACAATCACTGTCACTGTCACTGTCTTCCCGTTGTTCATCGATTTGCTCCAGCGGGCCCAGTAACATCTCCATTTTGAGACTTGTTTTTACTGTGTTTGGCATATTGTATACGTCATGGGTAACTTGCCAGGCTTTGCCGTGCAGGCTAGATACTCTTGGTAGCTTGCTGGGCTCTCCAAGAGGGGCAGAGGAATTGAATCTGGCTCGGCCTGTATACATCTGAAATCTCTATCTCCTAATTAGGGACTCCTTAGACCAGAGAAGTATTTATCAAAAGGGATTGGCTCCTGCTTCTATTATACCCACTACATTATTGTTAGTCTCATTTCAAGACCTTCTGAATTAAAATGTTTGTGTAAGGCCCTGGAATTAATGTTTTTAATGAAATTTTTAGATGACATGTATACACACATAAAGGCTTGAGATCTAGCAACCTAAGATCCATAAATAGAAAAACCCTGTTTTAGTCACTGTAGGTACAGTGCCTACTCAATCCCCAACAAAGCATATATCTCTAATATATAGTAATGGTTTAATGAATGGGACTAGCAGCAGAATATCTTGATATGCTGCTAATAACAAACTGATTTTGAAATTGCAGCTTCTTTCCCAACAGAAACTTAAGAGCAGAGAAACAAGCTTCGTCAATTAATAGCTTAATAGTGCCCATTTATCTGTATGATTCAGTTTCACAGCAAAGCATTTGGAAAAATGCCAAAGAATTTATTTAGTAATACTTTATTATATATCGGAGTCTCAGATAGATGGAACAAGTGTATCATATTAAAACGAGGATTAAAAGACCCAAAGGAAGGTTTTCAAAATGAGATACTACTTACTTCTATTTCTGTGATTAAACACAGTGACATCTGCCCTAATCAGAATCAAAAAAAAGAAGAACACAGTATCTCAGTCACCAAAACAGATGTCAAAAAGCTATGCGTGACAGGCTCTAGGTACTTAACTCACAGGCAAGCCCTGTAGGTCTTCAGTCACAGAGAAGGATTTTAAAACAAATAATATTTCACAATAGCATAGGCATATATATACAGAATATATAATTTTATAGAAAATAATTTGTATACTGTAAATATTTAGTTAAAATACAATAATACCACACAAACAAATTTTAGGTCTTATAAAAATGCTTCAAAATAGCAAGTGGTTATTTATTCTTCATTTTTCCTTTTTTTTTTCTTTTGCTACTTTCCTGGCAGTTGTGCACAGATTATTAGCTAGGTACTTAAATCCTGGCAGAGAAAAAAACCAGATTGTTCCTTCAGTTGCTCCATAACTTCACAAGAAAAAGAAAACAGCAAAAAACTGAAACACTGTGGTTTCATGAATTTGAGAGTGCCTAGATATAATTTTATTATGCCTCTTTGTTTTTCGGGTTTACTATTGCTATATTATGGAAATGAATTTAATCAATTTAGTTTTGGCCGAATGTGACCAAATAGTTTCCCTTTTAATCTTAATATTTAGGGGTTGGACAAATAAAACAGTGTCTAGGGCTCTTGCCTTGTTTATCCCTACCCTGGGTTCAATCACTGACATATGGTTGCCAAGTCCCTCCAGGAGTGATCCCTGAGAGGAGAATCAGCAGTCAGCTGTAAGCACTGCCTGATGTAGCATGCAACCAAAAAGATTAACAACAACAGAAATCTAAAATATTTGTGTTTATAGCTTAATACAATTCAAAAAAAGAGAAGAATGTTAAAACTATTCCATTTAAATAAAGTGATAATTCATAATAGTATAATACAAATAATCTTAAAAGAGTAGAGAGGTAGAGGAAATTACAATCTTAGAAGAAAATAAAGAAAAACAAAGATAAACTTATAAATAGATGGTATTAAATTTAGTATATTTTAAAAAGAAAGTGTATACTGTTAATATGTACTTTGAGACTGTTCTATCATACATAATATAGAAACTTGAAAGATTATAGGAGTGTTCTTTAGAATGGGAAATAATAGTGTCAAATGTAGATTGACATTAATTTGCAATGAGAAGATAATTATCTTTATTATTTAAATATTTGATTATCTTTTATTAACAAACTATTGGCAGAGTACATAATAATAATCTTTACATACATATGACTCTCTAGAGTATTTTTTGTTTTTTGAAAAAAGTACAAAATAAGGCTAAATCTAATAAAAAATATTGTGAAAAGTTTTCCCTTAGTTTTAAAAACATAACTAAATATTCCAACAATCATTCTTAGATTAAAGTTTAATAATCAATTTAATAACACACATCTTTATGATTTTTATTGCTTTTTATTGCTCCAGTATGCATGGTTTGGTGGTTTTCTCTCCCATGTTTTAAATGGCAGATCTGTTGATTTTGGCCATTTGTTACATACTACTTTGTTTCTTTATATACCACATAAGAGAGAGCACTTCCTATTTCTGATCTCACTTGATTAGCTTCATTTAGCATGATACCCTCCAGATTCATCCACGTGACTATAAATTGCACGATTCTATGTATACACAGCGGAATGTATTCCATGTGCATATGTACCAATATTTCTTTAGCCAATCGTTCATTCTTGGATATCTGAATTGTTAATAGATCTTGGCAACTGTAAATAGTTCTCCAAGATACATAGGAGTGAAAATGACTTTTTATGTCACTGTCACTGTCACTGTCCTCCCGATGTTCATCGATTTGCTGGAGTGGGCCCAGTAACGTCTCCATTGGAGACTTTGTTGTTACTGTGTTTGGCATATCGAATACGTCACGGGTAGCTTGCCAGGCTCTGCCGTGTGGGCAAGATACTCTCGGTAGCTTGCCGGGCTCTCGGAGAGGGGCGGAGGAATTGAACTCGGGTCGTCCATGTTGGCCGCTTGTAAGTCAAGCGCCCTACCGCTTGTGCTATCTGACTTTTTATGAAAATTACTTTTTATAAGCAGCATTTGGGGGAACTTTTGAATAAAAGGCAAGAAGTGAAATTGATAAATTATTTGGAAATTCAAGTAACAGTTTTCTGAGAAGTGTCTATATTATTTTCTTAAATGGCTCGACCAATCTGTACTGTCATTAGCAGTGAAAATGACTGTTCCCAGTTTTCCCATACCTATTTCAATAGCTTATTTTTTATTCTTCGTGATGTATGCCTGTCTTATTGCTATGACATGATATCTCTTAGTTGTTTTGATTTCATTTCCCTGATGACCTGTGATTCAGAGCACATTTTTCACACACACATGTGTGTGTGAATACATACACACACACACACACACACACATACTCACACAGAGAAAGACAGAGCTTACTTAGCTTCCTGCAATTTTGCATATAATTCTCAGCATAAATAACCTTTTTCCATTATAAACCAAGGTGATTTTTTAATTTAACAGAACTTTATTATGCTTTTTAGCACATATGTTTTCTAAGGAAAATCAGCATTTTATGGTATTTTAAAATTCATATAATATAAATCAGAAGACCATTTAGATTTTGTAAAGAAATATTCTCAAAAATGTTAAAACTAAACTTAGAAATCCAATGTAACTCTACATCACAGTATATAAAAGCCATTAAATTAATAAGCTAAACCTCTGGATGCACTTATCTAGCTGGTGGAGATAAGTTATGCAACAAATTAGAGACAGGATTGAATATTAAAATATAAACTTCCATATTTATAAAATATTTTTGTCCAAATCACATGCATTCATTTTTATTTTCTCTTACAGTTTTGTAAAAGCCCTATTTATTATGTGTATAAAAGACAATATACTAATTCACAAAGATTTCAGATTATTTATTTCTCATTTCTATGAACATTATTAAACATTTTTTTTCTTTTTGGATTACACCTGGCGATGCACAGGGGTTTCTCCTGTATCTTCATTCAGGAATTACTCCTGGCGGTGCATGGCAGACCATATGGGATGCTGGGAATTGAACCCGGGTCGGCCACATGCTATTGCTATCGTGCTAGTGCTAACGCCCTACCCACTGTCCTATTGCTCCAACTCCTTAAAGGACTTTTTAATCACTGTGTCACTGTCCTCCCATTCTTCATCAATTTGCTCGAGTGGGCCCAGTAACGTCTCCAACAAGAGACTTGCTATTACTGTGTTTGGCATATCAAATATGTCATGCATAGCTTGCCAGGCTTTGCCGTTTGGGTGAGATACTCTTCGTAGCTTGCCAGACTCTCCAAGAGGGGTGAAGGAATCGAACTCGGGTTGGCCATATTGGCTGCGTGCAAGACAAACACCTTACCTGCTGTGCTATAGCTCCAGCCCCTTAAAGGGCTTTGTAATGTGTAATGAAAATATTTTTCAACTAACATTGCTAATTACTATTAACCTTTTCTGTGCAGATAATAGCCTCGAGTATAGAGCTGACCAAACTATATTTTTCCTAATTATAAATTATAATAATTAATGATTAAACTCTTATAAATACTATTTAGTTTATGATACTCATCTCTGAAGAGCATCCCCTGAATTTCTGACCCAGTAAAAATTCAATTAAAACTTCTCTGTAGCATTTCCCAAGCTCAAATTCGAGAGAAATTTTTTTCTAAACCTGCAATTCACAAAGGTTTCAGATTATTAATCTCTTATTCTTTGAATAATTAGAGAAAAATATAGTTTGGTCAACTATATACTTGAGGGCATTATCTGCACAGAAAAGGTTAGTGGTAATTAGCATATGTTGGTTGAAAAATATCTTCATTACACTTTAAAATGTCCTTGGATAATATCACAGAAATAAGAAATAAATAATCTGAACTCTTTGTGAATTGCAGGTTTAATTTCAACTTGCAAATGTTGAAGTAATCCTTCCAAAAATAATACTCCCAGTGGTGTCATAATGTTTGGCCATGGCAGGGTTTAGTATATAGCAATGGTTTCTCATAGTTTCATCCAATGTTTGTAGCAACATTGTGTTCAATAAATTATAGTGAATTAACAATTACAAGTACTTAGTTATTAATTTAATGGCTATTTTTCAATTTTCTTAATAATCACAGCACTACACCTAAACATATTACAGAAACATTAAAATGAACATTTTCTTAAACTGAAGTGATACCTTCTATGTTTCAAACTGAATTGAAATGATTATTAATTTGTCAATATATTTTAGAATTGGTATAGCAGGAGCTGAGGTGTGGATCACCAGGTCACTTTAAATTTTCTCTCATGGAACAGGTAAGCAATCAAAACGAAGAGTGGAATGGGTGGGGGCAAGTCTTTGGAAGCAGATTTTATTAACTTTATTATCTTTATTTTTGTACTAAGTATCAAAATCATGTTCTCATGCATGCAGGCATGTCTTTTACCACCAATTAGATTACCTGTCTATTGTGTCTATTAATAGGAAATCCCCAGCAAAGCTCTCTCTCCCCAGCTTTCTCTATCTCTCTCTGTCTGTCTCTGTCTGTCTCTGTCTTTCTATGTCTCTGTCTCTGCCTTTCTCTCTCTCTCTTCTCTCTCTCTCTCTCTCTCTCTCTCTCTCTCTCTCTCTCTCTCTCCCTCTCTCTCTCCATCCCCATGCCCCCCACCTCCCACAGACTCTCCTGTCCCTGGACCAGGTAAGGCCCAGTATAGAGGAAGGCAGGGTGCAGATGCTAGAGTACTGAGCGCAGGACTCTCATCCATTCCTACATGGCCGTGGCTGAAAAAGTAGGAAAATTGAGACTGGATGGCAGGAACTGCTGGGGTACAGCTGGCAGCTGGGATGCAAAGTGACCTTAGGGAACAAAGGGATCTTGCCCATATGGGTGGCTATGACCAGAGATGAAGAAAGTGTATAGGGTTAGCAACATGGGACAGGACCTGGTCAGAGTCACAGTAAGGGAAAAATAAGCCTGGACACCTGGAAAGGGATCTGGAAATCTCTGCCTTTTCTGTACAATGAATTAACTTTCAGTCTTAAGAGTTTTGTATGCAAATCTTTCATACAATTCCCAAGAATCCACTAGCACAGGGAAATCTGCTTTGGTGCTAACTCCATGCCATGCATGTTTAAGTTCAAAATAACCAATAATTAATTTGCTTTTGCTTATCACTTCCTTTTTTTTCAAATATTCTAGCTATTATTTTTGGTCAAACATGCTTACTTTCCTTTATCTTAAATAATTTAAATAAAATTCAGGCAAATAATTTTTAGTGAAAAACTGTTAAATTTCAAACTGCTAAACAAACAATGGATAACTGGATAATCTAGCATGAAAACAATTACATCATAATAAATTTATTTTGGAACTGGTAGCCCATATTAAACCTCAAAATAAAAATATCAAATTTATATTGTTATTTAATAATAGAGACAAAAGTGCATACACTACAAAAGAGAACGTTATTGCCTTACTTTTTAACTAAAATTTAATTGTCTTTAAAAAACATTTTTGTTGTTTATTTTGGTTTTGAGTCTACACTGGCAGTTTACAGGGTTTATTCTTTGCTTTGTACTCAGGGATTATTCCTGGCTGGATTCAGGGGACCATATGTTGTGACAGGAATTGAACCCAGGTCAACTGTGTAAAGTGAAAATCCTGTACCTCTTGTAAAATCGTCTGGTTTGTAATTTTCCATTTTCTCTCTTTTCTCTCACAATGACAAATCATGTATGAACTCTGAATTTACTAATTTCTTCAGGACATTTTGGTTATATGATAAGAACTAAACCCTCTGATGACATCAAGTTAAATTCAACAAAACACAGACTTCATCCTTTGGAAATTCAGCTGTGCAGTTACTGCAAGTTTAAACACATCCACCATATTGATGTTCTTTCTGAGTTTCCTGAACCCTATAATCAATTATGTAACAAAAAGAGTTTCACAGAAGTTGTGCAGAGTTTTATGATTTCAAAATATTTGGGATTGAAGTAAAATTCAAACAATTCTTCCTCTTTCTGCCTTATATGTCCACAGAAATCAAGACCTTAAGTTATTTATCATTTGTTTTATAGTTTTATACTACATACTCAAACTGAAATGTATGTCATACAATCAATTTTGCATCACATTAACCTATGATTTATTGTTATGTAACGATTACTATGCAGCATAAACATAAATTTTGACACTTAACAAATGAAAAATAGAACATAAACATTGTCTACATAGTACTATATTATTAGTTGTGCAAATATAAAAAAGAGCGGGAAAAGGGATGTTAGTGGTCTATCTCTCCCACCGCCCGTGTTCAGTAGTCTCAGGCTGTTTCCCCACTCAAGGGAGGTCAATGGAAATGGTCAGGTGAAGGAAGAAAACGAGGGCCAGGCTGGTTGGTCTTAGTAGCAGTTCATTACATGGAAGAAATTTATGTCATGGAGGGCCCATGATCTCTCAAGCACTTGCTCTCCAAGTACTCTCAGGCCTGTGTTCCCCATTCTCTCAGTTCTCTCAAAACATAAGTATTCCCCAGGTTCTCTAAAGCACTGTTCCTACAGAGAGCCCCGGATATCTCCTTATATAGATCATGGTACTTCTAAAGGGCACAATATAGTGATGTCATCAAAAAGAGTTACAGAAAGAACATTGAGGCAGCAAAACACATTGTTTCTTTACATCTGCAGGGCAGTAATTTTGGCCTCCAGAATGATGATACAAAACCAAGACTGAAACCTTTCACAAGCATTTTCACAAGCTACAAGCACTTGGATTTGCATCCCAAAGACCAGTCTGCTAGAGCTTGGAATCTACATCCCAAAGACAAGTATCTGAAGCTTTGCATCCCAAAGACTAGCCTGGCTAGCGCCTGAGATCTCTGTGAAAAAAGGGAAACTGCCTCTTACAATATACCGAAATTATTTACTGAAGGCAGTTTGAAGGGGAGAAATGTTCAGCCTCATCCAAACTAGTAAACTAGTCAGGACACACAGGAAAGCCACTTCTAGGACAGATTCTCATTTAGCAGATCAACTCACTTTGGAACGGAATCTCCTAGGTATGTTTCTCCTCTCCTTGTCCAACAAACATATAAGCATACATAATATAAATCATTTTGTATGGACACAGTAAGAAATATTTTAAGCTAATAGAATTGCTCTCTTAGGGCCATCTCAATCTCAGACTACAGTGCTCAGGTAAGATATCTTTCCTATCCCTAGCAGGGTCCTAATCTTGTCGTTACTTTTGGATCAAGACAGCATTTGTCTATGATCAAACTCCTAACTTATAGTTAAGAATTGTGGCGTTTTGGCCTGTCTGATCTCGCTGCCAGGGTAGCAAATAGCTTACCTGCTTGCCCTGGTTTTATCCAGTCCCTCGTCTGGACCCTGCTTTTGGGGGTTCTAGGAAGTGAGGGCAACTGAGGCTTAAGTTGAGAAAGTAGATGCTAGGGAGTGAATAATATTCAAAGCCAATCAAATCCTAAGTTACAAAGCATAATATTAATTGTCTTCCTGTATCTATACAAAAAGGACATTGCATTAAAGTATTCAAAAGACATAAGGAGAGGAGAAAGGCAATATTAACTTACAATAAAAGTTCAGTGTCCTAGAAGGATCTGATTTTACAAATTAACAGATTCTGATGGGGAAAAGCTGATTGACTGGTTGGGGAAGAGAGCACAAAGAAGTGGCTACAGACAAACAAAGGCATGGAACTGACTCAGGAGCACTGTCATGGGTGTAACCTGATAAACCTAATTTCCTTGTATTCCAACAATTAGTGTATTTATATGTACACATATATGTATCATAATAGATAGGAAATCTAACTGGTGGTAAAGTACATGTTCTGCATGCATGAGAACATGAGTTTGATACTTAGCACAAAAAAAATAAAATAGATAATAAAAATTACATACTTGCTACACTGCAAAAGGACTTTCAACTAAGAATCTTAAGTTATTTTTAATCTTTATGTTAATTATGGTATTGTTTTGTACATTTGTAATTGTTATTTAATACAAAGTTTCATATAATCCTTATGCAGAATTTGTAACTAAATAATCATGGAGGAATTGTTTAAAATACATAAACTTGTTCTTTTATCCTAACACTAATATTACCCCCAAATCATAGTATATGTACAACATTAATATTAATAAGAGCTTATATCTTGGTTGTGTTTTCTCCAACACAAATTCTCAAATATAAACAGCTTAGAAAAGTCTTCACATCTGCTATGTATATGTATAGATATGCATACATTTTAATGTATATACACATTAAACTATATGCATACCGATATAGTAATACATAAACATATCCATATAAATTATATATTTACACATATACATGTATATATGTAATATATGCATTATATACACATTTTTAATCAAAGAAGAATAAACACGTAACTTTATGTTCCTTTATATGATTTATTTGAAAGCTTGTTAACTCCAATGATAGAATAAAAAACTGTTATTTTTCTTCTAACAGATATATTCTTTTATATTTATGGTACAAATTGACACAGAGGGAGGTATTGACAAAATGTCAGACAGAGATCATTGGTTTCTTTTAGATGACATGGTTAAATCCAAATAATAGAGAATGATTACTGTCCATGTTCCTGTGATGTTATTTTACAAAATAACACAATGTGATTATATTAATTGCACAGTAAAATACATTATAGTACTTCTGTTTATGTCATTGATATCACTGAATACTGCTACATGTCTATAGCTCCAGGTTTATGTTGGTGTAACCCTGAGCTAACATGAACATACATCTTGTGTTTAATTTTTTTATATAAAAAAAGGAGAACTGTCTTTAGATTCAAAAGTCTATTACTAAGTTATTTTATTTGATATTTTTCGACCTTCTGAGAGTTAAAGAAAAAATTAGTCACCTATAAAACTTACTTTTGCAGAGTATCATATGAGCATTTCAAATCAGTATTGTATTTATCGTATGTATTATATATGGGCACAATAATAAAGAAGTGTCAAAACTACCATATATTTTTGTGAAATATTCAAAGTGTTGAGGTCTACATAAATCAGTTAATGTATCTATAAATCTCGCTTGGTATACTTTGCAGTGGTAGTGGGAAGGATAGTAGTTGAGGGTCCCCATTGAATGAACTCAAAATCTAAATCCACAGTCATTTTAGACAAGATTTTATAAAGTAGTTTAGTCAAGCAGAATCTGTCTTATCTCTGATTGTCATTTTGATAATTCAGGGTAAATTGCAGAGGCTGTCTGACTCGACAATCAATGACTATAAAAGAGATAGAATACCATCTGCTGTAGTCAAAATAGATCACAACACTGCCAATTTCTGCCATAAGACACTTGCCAACCAATAAGAAAGAGATAAATAGTCTTGAAATCAATACAGAAATTTTGCAACAAGTATCTTAATTTTAAACTCCTTTCTTCATTAATTCTTTAAAATTCTCTTATATATCCTGAGTCTGGTAATTCATACCTGAGGACTCATCATTACTCCTGGGGCAGAATCATAATGCCTATTCTGATATGAGTATCTGAATATATTACAGCCTGATTGCTTCTCAAAAATTCTATCATAAGGACTAGGAATTGACTTTTTGCAGCTATCATTTAGGAACAATGTTCTTTATTAACACTCTGCATTCTTATGTGCTACTAAATTTCATTGATAGCAAGTACTAGAATATTTGTGTGAGATATCGTAACAAATGTAACATGAGCAATATGCTGCTGAACTATTTAGCATAATTTGCAATTTTTCTCCTAGCACAACTTAATACTCATCATACATTAATTGCACTAATGCAATGTTTTGACATCTTCTACCTTGTTTAAATTTGTTTTGTGATGTTTTCTAATCAAGAAATATTTTCTAGCTTATACGTTGTTTCTTTTAGCAATTTTATTAAACCAATATTTTTAAAAAGCTACACATAGAAGACATTTGTAAATGTCATTGTGTGTGTGTTTGTGTGAGTGTGTGTGTGTGTGTGTGTGTGTGTGTGTGTGTGCGCGCACGCAAGAGAGACATAATCTCCCAAACAGACCTGAAGGGACTTGGTTTTTGAACTGAGCGGGTTAGATCAATGCTTAGGTCAAGTAATAATATATATGTCTGAGCCTAGATTTTCTGGGGATGCAAGGGACAATCAGCAGGGCAGGGAACCAACTAGGTGACACCCAATTGTTGCTCAGCAGAACATGTGGTGGAAGAATTAAACAAAAAGAATATTTTCCCATCCTTTTGTTCTATCTCCTTGGCCCTTGTAAATGTCATTTTTTAGACTAGAGAAATAATGCAGTGGTTAAGGGCATTTGCCTAGGATGTAGCTAACCTCAGTGTTGAATTCCTGTTACTGCCTCTGGTCGTCAGAGGACTGTCAAAAGTGATCCCTGAAATAGAGCACAGTAATAAGTCCTTTGTACCATCAGGTCACAGTCACGGTCACGGTCCTCCCGTTGTTCATCTATTTGCTCAAGCAGGCCCAATAACGGCTCCATTGGAGACTTTGTTGTTACTGTGTTTGGCATACCGAATATGTCACGGGTAGTTTGCCAGGCTCTGCCTTGTGGGCAAGATACTCTCCGTAGCTTGCCAGGCTCTCTGAGAGGGGTGGAGGAATCGAACTCGAGTTGGCCATGTTGGCTGTGTGCAAGGCAAACGCCCTACAGCTGTGCTATCCCCAAATCTTAACATATGAATAAAAGAATAAATTGATATGTTCCTCTCCCCTGAGGACTTATTCCTGATTAAAAATGTTTATTCACTTGGGATTATTGAAAACTTATTTTAAAACACAGTGAAATGAATAATTATTATGGTTAAAAATATAAACATATATACAAACCTTTGATAGGTTTTAGGAAATGCAAATGCATGAGATGCAGAATTGAGTGTGCAGAGAATATCCAGAAAAGGATAATGAGACGTTCAATATTTTACAGTTAGGTACAAGCGAAGAAACTGCAGTGACTTGACAAACTTCTAAACAAGTAAGGAGTATGGAAGCTGCTGCCATATCCTAGCAAGTAAAGCTAAGTAGACTGAGTATCAAAAACCCTTTTTGGATTCACAGAGAGGGTAAAATACAAGAAAAAACCCTCTTCAAAAATTGGAATGAACAGCTTATAAATGCAACAATTCATATCTTACCAGATTATAGATTCAGAAGTGGAAGTTGTGTGGGAAGGATCTCTTTAAGGAGGAAAACTGAAACTATAATTGATGAATTACTGAAGGGCGGAGAAGAAAACAGTGAGAGTCAAAACAAAATCCAGGGGAAATGCAGAGTCAAAGGAGCTTCTGCTTTGCGAGTTTTGCCTGTAGGAGTAAACCATTCTTTGCTAAATTTTTCACAAACGTTTACCTATTTATATTAGAGAATCCTTAATTTACTTTGTCACACAATAATATATACTGCATATTATTTAAATTCATAGGGATCAGGCTCAGTAGCAAAATAAGTTGTAAATTCATGACCTTTGCAGTTTACAGAGTAGGTATGTCTGGAATACAAGCCTAGTGTCTTAGGAGGTAATCTACAAAGAGCTATAATATATCCTGCACTGTACTATAGCATTGTCCTCCTGTTGTTCATCAATTTGCTCAAGCGGGCACTGGTAACGTCTCCATTGTGAGACTTGTTGTTACTGTTTTTTGGCATATCGAATTTGCCATGGGTTGCTTGCCAGGCTCTGCTGTGTGGACAGGATACTCTCAGTAGCTAGTCGGGCTTTCCGAGAGGGATGAAGAAATCGAACTGGTTAAGCCATGTGCAAGGCCAATGCCCTACTCACTGAGCTATCGCTCCGCCCATAATATATCCGACTATACAAAATTCAAATCTAAAGGTGAAAGAAAAGTATGCGGACAAAATTTTTCCAACTCTTCTGTTTTTTTCTTTCTTTTTAGATTTTTTATTAAAGCATTAAGACTTACAGTTATTATAATACAATTTCAGTATGCGAAGTTCTAGCATCACACTCACTATGACAGTCAGCTTTACACCACCAGTGTTCTCTCAGGTGCCCTTCCTTTGCCAGCCTGCCTGAGGCTTTTTGTATTGTCAGTGATTTGGATATACAACACCTTTCTTTTCTTTCCTTTCCTTTTCTTTTCTTTTCTTTTCTTTTCTTTTCTTTTCTTTTCTTTTCTTTTCTTTCCTTTTCTTCTTTTCTTTTCTCTTCTCTTCTCTTCTGTTATATCACGGTCACGGTCTTCCTGTTATTCATCGATTTGCTCAAGTGGGTCCAGTAAAATTGTGAGACTTGTTACTGTGTTTGGCATATCGAATACGTCTTGGGTAACTTGCCAGGCTTTGTCGTGTGGGCGAGATACTCTCGGTAGCTTGCCGAGCTCTCTGAGAGGGGTGAAGGAATTGAAATTGGGTCGGCCATATTGGCCGCTTGCAAGGCAAACGCCTTACCCGCTGTGTTATCGCTCCAGCCCCTTCTGTTCTAAAAATTTATTTATTGAATGACCCTGAGAGCAGTTACAAAACTTTCAGGTTTAAGTCTCAGTTATACAATGATGAAACACCTGTCTCTTCACCAGTGCCCATTTTCCACCACCAAATCCCCCATATACTCCCCATCCCACACCCTCCCCCTACCTGTGGGGCAGATGATTTCCACATTACTGTCTCTCTTTCCTTTGATTTTGACCCCAGGCCCACCATTATTATTTGGAATTTTACCCCAACACTCAGATATGACAAAAAGGAAACTGTAGACAATTTGTTTTCTAATGCTGGTTATGAATAACATATGATGCCACATGACCACAGTAGTGGCCACACAATTTTGGAATTCCAAAATTTTAACAACTAAATCTGGAAGGATTTCTGCCAAAACGAACTGGGTTCTAAGATTTGTTTCTGAGTCTCTGTGATCATGCCCATTAAGCAGTTTGATCAGAAACCAGAGAGGCCTTGCATTCAATTATATAGCTGTGGGTGTATCTCCCACATACCTAACTGTTGGTCGTTTACATTCTTGGTAAACTTGGCCCCAAGATGTTGAGGTCTGGCCAAAGGCACAGCAGCAATTTTGGGATATCTAGAAGTCTGAATGCACCGTTAGGTTGATGATGCACTCAACTCACAGTTACAGATTGACCTGCTGGCAGCACCATACCCCCATATACAACACCTTTCACATACCGATTGCCTGAAGTTAGTGATCACTGCCTCAGTTCCTTCACATCTGGCTATTTTTATTTATCCCCTAAATTTATTTTCTTCCCTGTCCTCTATCACACACTGTAGAATCAAGTATGATCTCAGTTTACACTCTTTAATGACTTACATTCCCTTAGCATATTTTTCTATATGCCACAGATAAGTGTGATCAGCCTCTGTTTATAATTCTTCTGATTTACTTCAGTTAACAATACATCCTCCAGTTCCAGTCATATTACAGAAGAATTTAAAAAATAATCTTACAGGACATATTGAAAACAAATAAGTTTCTACTCTCAGAAAGAGGAAGGGAAACTAAGAACAGATGGATAAATGATGGCACATATATTCTATGGAATACTTTTTGGCTAAAAGACAAAATCATAGAACAAGAGAAAAATCATGCCATTTTCCTATATGTGGATGGCTCTTCAAAAACTTTATGTGGAGTGAAGTCAGCAAGAAGGAGAGAGACACAGCATGGTCTCTCTCATATGTAGGATATAAAACTAGGTTAAGGGAATAACAAATGGCCAAAAACAAAACTGGTGAACAGGACTAAGTTAACCATGATAGGGAGGTAGGAAGGTGGTGTTTGGGAGAGCTGGAGGTACGGTTTCCTCCTGAGACAATGCTGCAGCACAGTGGACAGTCTGATGGACGATCTGGTATTGGAAAACTGTGCCTAAAATTTCAAGATAAATTTCACTGTATATCACGAGGACTAATTTTTTAAATAACCCAGGGGCAATCTTTAGAGCAACAATTCTTTCCAGATGAAACGATTTAGCCAAAGTCTAAATTACTAGAGGAAAAAGAAAATATCCAATTTTAGACTACTCTTGCTTTCTCTTTGTAAAAAGGGGAATTTCTAATTCCCCCAAAGTATAAAATGAAATGGAGAAACTCATGTGGAATTCAGACTCCACATGGTGGTAAGTCACTGAAATAATGAAAAACAATGCAGGAGAGTAGAACAATCCTCCACTACATCTCCACAGCACATTAAACACACACACACACACACAGACACACACACACACACAGACACACACACACCATAACCTTTGTACCTCCAAAGGAGTCCAGATGGTACTTTGGGCAATTGTGGGCAATTTCTGACCAACTTGACCACTGGTTCAATGTAAGGGCCAAAGATGCAGCACTGCAGATGCCTTCTGATGCCTGGGATGAAGAAGATTCTGCATTGGTACTTAGAAATCTCCAGACTACCTCAGTTCTGCTCAGGAGATGCCACAGTTGCACCTGGCTGAAGGAAGGAATGGAGTTTGAATAGCAGGGATGGGTCAGTGAAAAAATGCAAGGACTTTTGAAACTGGTTTTATCTTTGTTTTTAGTTTTGTTTTTTAGTCACTGTGAATTAAAAAGATACTCAGGGTTGGTTTTACACAGACAACGTTCCATTGCCAATCCAGTCCCACTCTTTCCTCCAGTATTCCCAGCTCTCTTCCCAATATCTGGTCTGCCTGGATGATGGTCTCTTAAACATTTTAGATGCTGTGATTTACATGACTAATATTGATAGGGGTTCATGTTTAATAATTGACCACCTTTCCCACCCTCTTTTCCACCCAATTGACCACTTCCCTCCACCATTTTGATTCCATGTCCAATAGCTCCAAGTACCCTTCCTGCTTTCATGTTCTTTGGTTCTATTGTCTTTTGAAAATTTTTTTACCCTACTAAACTCTTTTCTATGCCATATAAGGAAAGAGAATTTTGAGTCTCTCTCCCCCTCGATGACTAAGTTCATTTAGCATAATACAGCTGTACACACAGCTTCAAATCAAATGCTTTAATATTTTCTTATGGCTATGCAATATTCTATTGTGAATATGTACCACAGTTCCTCTATCTAGTCACCTTATTCTTGGGCATGTGGATTGTTGCCATACTTTCACTATTGCGAGTAATGCTGCAATAAACACTGGAGTATAAATGACATTTCTAAATTGTATTTAGAGGCCCTTGAGCTATAGTTCAAGAAGTGGAGTTATTGAATCAGATGGAAGTTCAATTCTTAGTCTTATTGAGGCACTTCCATGTTTTCTAAAACTGCTGAATCAGTTGACATTTCCAAGAAACATTTTATGCTATCAGAGTTTCCTGGGTAAGAAGACAGCCTGAATGGAATAGTAACACACAAAAGGCCATCCAGGTAAAAGGAGAATGGCCATTTTTTGTATGATGTAAGTCAAACTAGTCCTCCCCCAGGGAATCCTGAACTCTCTAAAAGAACATTTACTCAGCAACCCCACTTGGTAGTCTATTGCCCCACCTCTCACTTTGCAGAAGTTCTGCCTGACTTTTATCTATATTTTAAGAAATATTCTTTGCTTTGCCTGTCTTCTTTCTCATTATAACAGTAAGAGATAGATAATGAGCCCTTGAACATCTCCTATATTGGTTACACAGTCATGCTCAGAAGACTACACAGATTGGAGGATCCAACCATATTTGCCATGTAAGGAAAATGCCTTGAATTCTGTACTATTTCTTTGGCACATTTGTAGATGAGCATATTTATAAAAGCACCATTTTTTCAATAAATTATGTAAATAAAAAAATTGCAAGTGATATCACAAAGCAAAAAGTACATTTTGAAGAGATAAATATAAAAGGAAAACACAAAAGGCTGCTGAAATTAGTAAAGATTTTAAACAATTATTATTAATATATTGAGAAAGTTCTTGAATAAAGTAAACAACAAGCAACAACAAATGACCAATGTAAACAGAGAGATATAAATCCTAAGGGAAAGCATTTTAAATGTTAAGAAAATGCACTATAATAGAAATGGCAAATGACTTAGGGTGAATAGTAGATTGGACACAGTTGAGGAAAGAATCTCTGAAGCAGAGAATATATATCCAAATAATCCTTGAAAATTTAACACAGAAAACAGAGGTTAAAAATCAAACATAACAACCTTTCTCTCCAATGAATGATGTTGGGATGGTTAAAAAAGATGTGACATATATATATATATATATGCATACATATATAATGTATATACTTGCAAAGAAAAATGACAGAAACAGACCATAATTTAAGGGAACCCAAAGGATTATTGAATCATGAATGTCAAGTGATATGAAGTGAAGAAATTTATTAGCAAATCTTATAGCAATAAGTTCAAGCTAAGCAAAACAGAAAGATGTCTTTTTGAGAAAACACCACAGACAGTACCAATGTCCTGAAGAAGCATTTTTAGGTGAACTAGTGTGTGATAAATAAATGCATAAAAATAAACTCATCAAAATATAGTGGTTGAGGACCAGTTTTGAACAGATGAATTGATAGTTTTTCTCATGACCCAGGTCAGAATTGACTTTCCCTGAGGACTTTGTAAAACTAAAAGGATTTATTTCATTCTACCTTATTATTTGAGGGACTTTAAATTGAACGTAAAAGCAAAGCAATTTTAAGCACCAATAACAAAGCAGTGATTTAATTACATTTTTTTAAAAAATTGTACATTTAAATGCATATAATTAATATGTGAAGTTGTAAAATCACCTCTGTCAATCTTTAATTTGAAAATTAGCCTAATCAATGGCAGATAAAATAGCAATACTGCTACATTAAAATTAAAAATAAGAAAATTATATACCACTTTCAAAACTAATATATGATACTACTCTTTCCTCTTTCAATAAAGAGGAAAGCATCGTGAGTTACCTCACCTAATAGTGTTAGCAACAGTGCTCCAAGGACTAAGGCATCATCATGAATCTATTTTCTATGTGTTATTACTTGAGCTAGATTTGTTGAATTTTAAAGTAATATCATACATTTTCTCTTTTATAAAATGGTGCTATCCTATTCCAGGGAATAAAATTTCATATCATTTGAGTATATTGGATGCATCCAAAGTAACACTCATGTCCAAATATGCTGTTGGCATGTGTCCATTTCATATTTATCCAAATCATGTGAACACTAAATTCAGAGATTTGACTGAAAAAGAGGCACAGTTCAAGGAATAAGATGCTATGACCATTATGAAACTATTGTTTTGTACCTTTTAAGATGAAAATTTTGATTAATTAAGGTCGGTTATACCTGGATATTTATGGATGTTGATAGGAAAGAATTTGATAACAGACATTAGATGCCAGAAATATTGTATAGTGGTGTGTGTGTGTGTGTGTGTGTGTGTGTGTGTGTGTGTGTGTTTTGTGTTTTGGGGGGGTGTATTCCTTGTATGCAGTTGAATCGAGCTTGAACCCTGGCACCACATATGGTTTCCAAAGCCACAAAACAACAGTTAATTCTACTGCCTGTAACATTACTCTGCTCACAAAAACTCTATAAAAGAATAAGTTGGAGACTCAGAGTAGGTCAAACTTTTGAGGCCATGTTTTGCATATTGAAGTAGCCAATTCACTGCAAGTATTGATCTGGAGCATTCCCAAAGCATTGAGCTAGCTCTTGGTACTATACAGTGTGACCCCAGAACAGAACAAAACAAATCAAAAAGGACAAGACATGGTCTTTATCTCAACTCAATTGCCATGACATATGCAAAGATGAAATATTTTGATGATGAATTTGAATAAGAGGAAGTTAGTGAAACAGCAACAGAGAAAAAGTGATAAGGAGAGAGGAATAAAGGAAATGGAAGAAGCTGAGTTTGTATTTTTTAATTTAAATTAAACTGATTTTATTGAAGTAACAGAGATAGTAGATGATTATACATTCATCTCTTTTTTTGCTTTTGACTTTTTGGGTCACACCTGGCAATGCATAGGGCTTACTCCTGGCTCTGAATTTAGGAATTAGCTCTGGCGGTGCTCAGGGGAACATATGGGATGCTGGGAATCAAACCCAGGTCGGCTGCATGCAAGGCACACATTTTACCCACTGTGATATTGCTCCAGCCCCCACATTCATCTCTTTTGTTCCATCTATATTCATTGTATAAGTGGCTTATAGATGTAAATAGTACCAGGTGTAATATACATATATTTTCACTTTTATATTATTTTTACAATATATATCACACATATATTTATATAAATGTTATATATTATTATATATAATATATTTCATATATTATATACATACATTTTTAGCCCAGCTATGCTCAGGACTTCTTCCTGGGTCTGTGCTCAGGGATCATTCCAGCTAAGCACAGAAGTCCATATCTGCTGAGATGGTCAAACCTGAGTTTTCTGTTTTCAAAACATGTGTTCTACCCACTGTACTATTGCTGTGATCCTAACCCTTTATATATGAAACCACATTTTAAAAAACATGATTCTATTCAGTGTTTGCTACTAAGTTTTTATGAGTGAAACTGTCATGATGATAAATTTATATAGTTTGTTTCTTCTGAAAAAGTCATGGGACACAATAAAGTGACTCATCAATAATATAATAAAAAAATTCCAATTGCAGAATTTGTTCTGTGGAACTCTGACTGCCAAAGAAGAGTAAAAAGCAAAGGATGGCCAATAAGAAAAAAATAAACTTTACAAAATCAGACCTGTTATTAAGAGGTAAAATTTTAATATGGATTTGCAAGTAAAATACACAAAATGATTAAAAACTTAGTATTTTGAAGTTTGAAAAGAACATAAAGGAAATCTTTATACATGAAAAATGAATATTGAGTAGTGATAGTATTACATATGTAGAGTTGTGATGCAATCACATCCTAACTCTTAAGAAATTTTAAGTAAGAATATTTGTAAAGGAATAAACTAATACCATGTATATATAAATCAAATTTACCTTGAAACATATGTTTATAATGTATCAGAAATCCTGACCAGTGTGAAACAACAGTGGGCAAAGCTACTTTCTTTGCATGGAGCTGATTTGAGTTTAATCTTTGATATCCAATAAGGTCCCCAACACTCCAGGGGTGAACCCTGAATACATAGCCAGGGGTAAGGCCTGAGTACTGCAAGGAGTGGCCCAAAAACCAAAAAAGAAAAAAAAGTCTTTAACATGTTTGAATATAAGACAATAAAATGATCTCATAATTTCCTCACTATACAAAACCTGGAATCTGGATTATATATATGCACTCCCAGAATTTTAAATAACTATGTTGTAAAAGCCTATAATAAAAATCTTAAGAGTAAGGTGAATTACTCAGTTTTTATTTAAACCATTCTTTATATTGATGACTGTGAAAATAAGATTAAAAAATATTATTGCCAATAAGCCTATGTACTTAATAAACTAAACTGATAGTTTTTGCAATTCTTCTTGTTTCAGCTGTGCTCATTCATGCATTAGGGTTAATTTGGCCAGAATATTGCAGGTTGATTGATCCATAATGGCACCATTCCATTGTGGAATTTGGCTGGCTCTCAGTCAGTTGATTTTGTTTTCGTAGCATGATATGTTCTAGAGAACAGAATAAAATTCAAGACCTTTGGAGCTTAAATTTACAAGATGCACTAATACACCACCACTTATGACTCATCGTGTTAATCAAAACAAATCATTTCCAGTAGGAAATAAGTATTACTAATAAATCTATAAAGTCACATCACATGGAGCATAGGGCACTGGGAAAAAGAAATTTTCAAAAACTGTTTAGTCCTGCAGCTTCCGAAATTTATGCCTTGGAAAGTATCCCAGTTTCTTTTAACAGACTCTGAAGAATCAGCCAGTTATGGCTGGAGATTAAAAATCAGAATTTTGGAATCTATTTACTATAAAAGGTAAAGGTAAAGGCCCTCCAGTTGATCGTCGATTTGCTCGAGCGGGCCCAGTAACGTCTCCATTGGAGACTTTGTTGTTACTGTGTTTGGCATATCGAATACTCTCGGTAGCTTGCCGGGCTCTCCGAGAGGGGCGGAGGAATCGAACTTGGGTCGGCCATGTTGGCACCTTGTAAGGCGAACGCCCTATCCGCTGTGCTATCGCTCCAGCCCATCTATTTACTATAAATTGAATTATTATGACATATCAGTTCATGATTGGGTACCTATGATTTAAAAAGACAACTAATCATTCACTTGGCAAATCCAAGATACAATGGTAAAATAAGACAACCACATTTATTGTGGGGGAAGAGAGTGAGTAAAACAATACAGAGGGGCAACTGGCGACTCTGGCTGTCCTTAACTATGCTGGGCCTAGAGTTCTAGATTTGTTTATTCTAAAAATAGGAAGCATTGCATGAATAGATCTTTCTACTTTCTGTATATATCTTCTCAATCTTTTTATTTAAAAAAATCTTGGTTTCTTCCTCTTGTTTATTTTCTCCACAAAGTAATCTTTAGATACTCTTTATGTCTATATTTATTGGACATCAAGTCAAGACTAGTCAAATTGAAAGTTTAAAAATAATGGCATTTTTAAAGGTGTGATATCGTAAAAAATAATTTGTTTTCGATTACATACAGCATCAATTATATAGTTTTATAATGATGAAAGAGAGATAGTTATATCAAATATTTATCAGGTATTTATCTTTAGCAACTACCTTTCTTTTGTGCATAAGAATAATTTTTTTTCTTCACCTGATTCATTTCATAGACTCTAGACCCATTCATGTTATTGAGAATACCAAATTTCATACTTTTTATAAGTTGTGACTGGAAGTTGTGTTTGGTAGACTAAAATTCAAGTATTTTGGTAAGACCTTAGAGCTAAGCAGAAGTACTTCACTGTAGCAGCCACCGAAAAAAGAGTTAAAGAAAAGCTACCTAGACTTTTCAGCTGAGACACATTAGGAGGAATGGTGAACTGAAAACTTAATAGTCCACAACCCAGAACCTAGATAAAATAATTTCCATGCTAATTATCTTAATTAAATTGGCAACAATTCCACTTTAGGAGAATAAAATAATTCATTTCTGAAGGTAGAAAATTACAACCTATACCACGTATGATTCCTTATAAATATATATTTGTGTCAGATATAGACTTGGGAAAAACTTAAATGGACTTTGAACTTAATAACAACAAAATTAAGAAGAATCACAAAAAGCTGGAAATGTAGACAATAGAAATAGATGAAATATATTCAGATGATTTGTTTCAGGCATGTATCTTTAAATTTCTCAAGCAATGACTTTAAAAAAAAGTTCTGAACAAAGCCCAACAGGTTCAATAACAATATGGTTATTTATAAAAGAAACAACTAGAAGACTTTAGAGATTTTTTTAAGTTAAAAATAAATTTGAGGTTTTCAGTGAAATAATTACCCATATCATAAAGACAAAAAAGAAATGACATAGCCAGTGACATAGAAAATAAAAATATTCCACATAACTGCAACATTTCACTAAAATAAAACTATGTTCAATTTGCTGAAATGCATTGCACACCTTGGTAATTTATAACATAAAATATTGATAGAACTCGTTATTATAATAAACATGATTAAAACAATACACAATATTGGAAAATTGTTGCTTATAGAGGAGATAGAAAATTATATTTTTCTATAAAGTAAGATATTACTTTTAAACATATGAATAACATACCAACCCATTTCAGGGAATAATTTATTAATGGGCTGGAGTGATAGCACAGAGGGTAGGGCATTTGCCTTGCAAGCAGCCAACATGGCCGACTCGAGTTTGATTCCTCTGTCCCTTTTGGAGAGCCCGGCAAGCTACCAAGAGTATCTTACCCGTATGGCAAAACCTGGCAAACTCCCCGTGACGTATTCGATATGCCAAACACAGTAACAACAAAGTTTCACAATGGAGACATTACTGAGCCCGCTCTAGCAAATCGATGAACAATGGGAGGACAGTGTGTGACAATTTATTAATAAGCTCATTGTAATGGTAAATAAATGTGGCTGAATGTAGAACACAGCAATTCATTCTAGAAGAAGAATGAAAAATATCAATAGTGATATCACAGAAGATTTAAAAAGATCACTAGAGAGAAGCATGAAAAGAACAGAGGAAGTTATTTAGCAGAATTCTAAGTGTTAAGCCAAAAAAGCAGTTTTATTTTCATAAAGTTATGCATCCATCTTACCTCAATTTGGTTGTTTCTATTTTCAGAAAATAATTAACTAGATACATCTGTTCCAGATATGATTGCTAAAGCTTGGATTTATAGAAACAAAAGAAGAAAAAAAAAGAAACTCAAATTTAATGTCATTCAGAATTTCATTAACTTTTTTCCAACATTGTTCTCACACTTATTGCGTATTGTGCTTTAAGCCTTTTTAGTACTTGTATATTTGCTTGTTTCATGTTAAAATTGAAAGCATTGTCACTGTATATAAGACAAATCCATTCTGTTCTTCTTTATTTAAAATGTATCCATTTCTATTCAATTATAATTTGCTCCCCAACTCAAAAAACTTCTTTGTTACAACTTGCATTTGCTAGCAATATTTATGCACACCCAATATGATATATTTCAAATATGCACACTCAAATAAGCACACTAATGCATTCTCCTATGTAGATGGCTTTTATCAAATTTACATAAAGCATTATTCTTATAGTAGCCTAAAATTATTTGTAATGACACTTCTAGTTATACTTTGCTTCCTATGTTTAATGCTTATTTTATTTTAATTTCTCTTTCATATGCTCTACCTTCTGATCTGCTCATGTGACATCAATGCTACTAAGATAATTAGGTTTTAGGTAAGCAGTCTAGTTTAAACTTTGATGTACTTTATTTTATATTTCTGTCATTATCTCTCTCTTTCTTCTTTATTTAATATCATCTTTCAACCTATGTCTATATCCATGTATAAGTCTGTCCTAAGGAATATTTACTTAATAAATGAGGTATATGTCACACAGATATACATTGATTATATTTTAATCATGTTATGCAATTTTTAAACTTCTTTGTCTAGAAATGTGTGTTATTTTAGTTACTAAAGATCTATATTAAAAATTCCCTATTCCTAAAAAAAATCCTATTCATAAATATCCTTAAAATGCTAAATTTTAGGAACCAATAGGGAAACAATTATCTCATCTGCAATAAATAATTTTCCAGTGATATTAGACTGCAAGAAGCACTAGACAATGTGAGGAAACATTAATTAAATAATTAATGATTATAATATAAATAAATAGCATGATATTTTTTAATAAGCATTGAGAGTAAAATGAAAATTACTCTGGACATGTCAGAAATCACATTTTTCTTATTCAAACATCCTTATGCATGTTATAAAGAGCCAAAATAAAACTGTAAAAAATGATTATAAACCTCTCTTGTCTAATAGATAACTCAGGACAGCAATCTACACATAAGTTTATAAAAGCACAGCAAATTGACAATGACGCAGCAAATATGGTAGAAATTAAGTTAAAATTTTTCAGAAAGATGAAAATTGGTTGGATTGATGTCTTCGATGACATTATCTGTACTACAGAATCCTTCTCTTAGGTGTTGAGAAATAATATAGGTAAAATATTTACTTAGATATCAGATAACATTTATAATTGCTTTCCATTTTCAAAACAGGAAGTCCTATAGAAGTTTTTCATAGAACTGATATCCATGCATCAGTGTGGATATTAGATATTGGTTAGCAAAATACAAAAGCCAATAGTGACATGGACATTTCATGTACAAGCACGATAAAAATATTGAACTCAACATATTGAAAGGTATAAATATAATATATAATATATATTTTGGGCTGGAGTGATAGTGATAGAACAGCATTTAGGGCATTTGCTTTGCACAACTCGGGTTCATTTCCTCCGCCCTTCTAGGAGAGCCCAGCAAGATACTGAGAGTATATAACCTGCACGGCAAAGCCTGGCAAGCTACCCGAGACATATTTGTTATGCAAAACACAGTAACAAGTCTCACAATGTTACTGGGCCTGCTAGAGCAAATCTATGAACAACGGGAGGACAGTGACAGTTGACAGTGTCAGTGAATATATATGATATATATATGTAATATATATATATATATATATATATATATATATATATATCACTGCACTGAGATGTTCTCAGGACTTACTCTTGGCTCTCCACTCAGAGATAAATCCTGGCAGGACTCAAGGGCCATATAGGACTTCAGGGATTGAACCCATTTCAGACACATGCAAGGCAAGCACCTTACAAGCTCTCCTGTCTCTCCAGCCCTGACAATTTAAATCTTGTGTAGCAATGACTTGATTAATGTTCAAATAAAATAGACATATTATTAGAAGAGTGGTTAAACAGTATAAAAATAATGAATCCCCCTCCTTTATCAATCACAATAAGAAATTTGACAAGATTTGCAGTATGGTATAGGATAACATTGGTTTGCCCTCCCTCCCAGGACACAAGGAGTTTGGGTTTGTTGATTGCTCCCCCAAGCTGTCAATTACCTTTGCCTCCTGATCAGACTCTGCTGACTTATAAATATTGTTTTTCTCTTCTCCTTTTTGTCCTTTGCATAGTTAGTTACTTCAGAGCAATTACTTTCTGTATAGACACAGGAACACAGTTAAAAAGACAAGTTTGAAACTTGGGAGTTAATTGACTCCAGATAATATTACCTCCTGGACATCTGCTCTCTTGACTTAAGCCTCAGTTGCCCTTACTTCCTAGATCCCCAAAAGCAGGGTCCTGAAGAGGGACTGGATGGATCCAAGGCAAGCTATGACCTACTCTGGCATGGAAATGGGCCTGACCAAAGCACCATAATACTTAACTATAAGTTAAGAGCATGGTCATGGAAAAATTCTGTCATGATCCAAAAAGTAATAACTAGATTTGGACCCTGCTAGGGTTAGGAATGATTAATCTAGCCTGAGCATTCTAGTCTGATTTTGTGGCGAGATGTCCCCAGGAGTGTCACCCAACAAGCCTAATTTTATCTATCACTGTGTCCATACAAAGTGGCAAATATTAGGAAATTCAAAGTAAGATATTAATTAAATTATGGGTCTAAGGAGAGGAGAAACATACTTTAAGTGCTGTTTTGCCCTTGAGGGCTGCAGGTGATTAGGAAGGCTGGAAAAACATGTTGATTACTCTTGGGGGGTTAGGAGACATGGTTTAAGAAGCATGGTTAGAGAAGAGGTGGTAAAAGTGGCTGAGGAGAGGAGGGAGACAGAGTAAACAGAGGTAGAGAGTTCAAGAGAGGCAGAGCTGGCAAGCAAGAGTTGGAGAGAGCATTCTGGAGCAAGTTAGAGAGTTGGAGAGAGCTGAGAGAGAGAGAGAGAGAGTTGCAAGTTGGAGAGAGAATTGTGGCCAGAGGTGGAGAGTTATGAGAGAACTTGGGAGAGATGAGAATGGAATAAACAGCAACTAATCACCAAACAGCTTGGCCTTCATTCCTCCTTTGTCCACCCATCTCACCGGCCATCCAGGGTGGGGAAGCAGTTTCAGAGCCACCCAGAGAGCTTGAGAACATCCATTAATGTGGGAGCACTCCTCGTGTCACCTGGGCAAAAGGCGTTACATAGCCCAGAAAAAGGAGTTACACAGCTCCAGTAAGGGGTTTACATTATGAGATGATTATGAAGTTTTCTGAGTTGAGACAATTCACAAAGAAAGTCATTACCTTTAGGGAGTTCAGCTCACCAGGCTGACTTGTATCTCTCTGATACTGTTTTACACAAAGAGAGCTAAACCTTGTTAAGCAACACTAACAAGCTCACTCTATAAGGATGACTCTATTCAATAACTCCTTGGCTGTTTTTTCGAAGTAAGATCTTCCACATGTATTATTTTCTTAAGAGCCATGTGTTTCCTGTCTGCTAATAACAGATACACTATTAATAAACGTTTTTGTCACTTACATATACACAAATAAGTAGTTTCCTTTTAGTCTCTTTGTATCAGAAAATTGTATCGGTGAAATATGTCAACAGTAAATTCCAGAGAAATTCCTACAACTTCCCGATATTAATAAGGCTTTCTGCTGGAAGGAGAGTTCTCATGAATATCAATAAAATAGTTTTTTTCATACTTACATTAAAAAATTTGTATAACATACATCTTACCAAAATCTAATACAGCTATAAGAGAGACAGTCTAAATATTGTCACAATGCTGCAGAAATGATAGCAGGACATTATTTATAGGCCATTTATTCTCTAAGCATAGCTCTAATAATATCGAGGATTATGATTTTTAAAAAATATATAGTTCTTACCATCTGGGGAAATTATCCGAAATACCATTAGCACAAGTTTGAAGTCATCTTAATAGGATGGGGTAATTCAGAGAGACTTCTTAGAAAATAAGTTAAATAGTAAATTGATTTAGGCCAAAGTGAAAAGGATAAAAACTGAGAAATGAGTAGGCTTCCTTCCAGAGAAAAAGACTTTTAAAGCAAAAGTCTAAATGTGCGAAATTTCAGGTTATGTTCTGAAAATGGAGAAATCATTAAAATGTTCATATAAATGTGATAAAACTGAAGAGGATCAATTGTACATAATATGCTGATAGCCTTACTTGAAAGGTATGGTGTATGACTGGTGAATTTTAAACAGTGTCATAACATAGTCAGATTTATAACTTAGGAAGACTGCAGTGGTAGTAATGGGAAAACTAGATTGAAGTAATAAAAGATTACCAGTAGTGACTGAAAGAGAAATCTGACACAATTCCAGTATGGTTACAGAAGAAATCAGTCACTTTTTCCTGTTGAGATTTGCAGAGCATCAAGCCATCTGCAGACTTTACAAACTGACCTTCTTTGTTGGAAAGTATGAAACTAACTTGAAAGAGACAAAAAGGGAATAAATTTATATAAAAAAGTGGACAAAAAGTAAAATACTAAACACAGGAGAGGAGGTTAAATCAAACTGGTAAACTATAGTGAAGAATCAATAAAACCAAATCTGCTTTATTTTTTTCCAAAAATAAAGGCAGAGAAAAAGATCAATTGTTACGCTGTTTGAAAAGGAGAGCAAATAAGCAATGTCATCAACCAGGTAAATATCTGCTCTCACATTTGAGATAAATGGATAATTAGACTAGAAATACACAAGGGTAATTCACATGTGTAATTCCATTTCAACAGTCTAGGGTACCAATGATTAGAAGATGCATAAGGCCAGGGAGACAATTTAGGGATAAGGGTGTATGGAATGCTCTTGATCTGGGCTCGATCTCTGGCACTGCATATCTCCTCAAGAGTCATCAGTCCTAGCTTTGTAGTAAACCAGTCAGGAGTCTTCAGGAATCTGGCATCTCAGGACCTGAGCAGCACCGTAAACATGAACCTGAGCATTGAACCACTAGCCTGAATGGTCAAATATCACTAGGACAGGCTTGATGGGGGAGAGGGGGGACATTCAGAACCATTTAGGAAGTTTTCCAATAAAAAGTAATTCAGTATTTGAACACAAAAATCTACAAACATAACCAACAAAACAAAAAAATAAGACAGAGAAATAAAGATTGATAGTATTGCACTACTTGATTTCAGTGTATATTACGCAGCTGAGTATTGACAAGCAAGTGGATATCAATATATCACAGTAACATATCTCACTTATATGGCCAGTTGCTTTTGATGAAAGGGAAAAATTAATTAGTAGGGGAAAATAGTCTTTTCAAGAAACAATGCTGTAACCACGATGATTCACCTTTGTCTTTCTGTCTCTGATTGTGTTATGTTTAAAACCATACATATGTATATGTACAATAATTATATCTACTTTTATACCTACATAGAACTTCTCTATATTTGACACAAACCACACCACACACACAGACACACACACATAGACATTAAAGTGGATCATAGACTTAACTGGAACAACAAAACTTAAAGAAGTGAAACAGGAACCTCATTTTTCATTTTTTTTCTTTATAGTTAGAATATGCTTTCTGAAACAGCCCAACAAACATAAGGACTGTACACCAGGGAGTAATTTGAAAATTAACAGTTTTGTATAAGTGCATACTTGAAATACTCAACTAAGAAACTAAAAAGGCAAACTAGGGCAAGGGAGATTGCTCAAAGACTGGAACTTATGCCCTACCAGGAAGCCATGTGTTTAATTCCTGTAGAAGCTCAGATTCTGGAGCATCACTAGAGCCTTCTGGTGTTCTAGTGGCCTCTTGTCATCAACCAAGTATGCCTCTTGTGCCTCTCAGGCACCACTGGAAATGCTAAAAAATGTAAGTACAATTATAATTTTTCTTGAGTATTGGGATCTTTCAAAATTCATAACTATGTATTCCAGTATAATATTCATAAAATGCATTCCAGTATAATATTATAAATATAAAATTCACAAAAGTGCATTCCGGTATAATGCTAAAAATCTTTAAGACACTTCAAAAATCAGTTAAAGAAATAATTATGAGAAATATCATTGTTTATCAGGCACCTGAAAACTGAAATCTGAGACATATAGAATAGAATTAAGAGCAATTAATATTTCATTTATTTGTTTTGGGGTCACACCCAACTATACTGAAGACTTACTCCCGGTTCTGTAAAAATGGTTAAATCTTAAAAAGAGAGAATAATAATAATAGAAATGTTTTTGACAACTGGAATATAATATAGTCTACTTAGAGACTGGAAGGTAGCTTAATTATTTGATTATATTATATAATATATTAGATAAATGGATGGTAGATCTGAATATAATCAGCATTTGATTAAAATAAAAATATTTACTTCAATATTCTCCGGATTAAAATGAAAATGTATATTGTATACTAATTAATGCATATTGGACATTAAATTTAATTTAAATGAGAATAAAGAAATATATGATAATTAAATGACAGAATTAAATTCAAAACTCAACAAACGACACACTTAATGGATGAATTTTATTGCACATAATGCTGAGGAAGATGAAAGTACAACACATAATTCACCTACTGACCGTTAATTTTAACTCTTATTTTAGTGGAGTGGTTTGGAGGGATATACCTGTTGGTTCTCAAGGACTTTTCCTGGTTTAGTGCTCTTCAATAATCCCTGGTGGTGCTTCTGAGACTGTGTTGCCAGGTTTTTTTTTTTCTTTTTGGGTCACACCCGGCAATGCACAGGGGTTATTCCTGGCTCTGCACTCAGGAATTACTCCTGGCGGCGCTCAGGGGACCATACGGGATGCTGGGAATCAAACTCAGGTCGGCCACGTGCAAGGCAAACACCCTACCCGCTGTGCTATTGCTCCAGCCCCAGTGTTGCCAGATTTAAACTGTTGTGGTTGTCTGTGTGTAGGGCAAGAACCTTAATTCCTATACTACATAGCTGGCCTCCTATGGCCATTAATATTGACATTTAAATTTATAAAGAAGTGCATCAACATAAATTATACACCATAAGTAAAAAATGAGTTGAATTATAGATATTTTTGAGGACAGTCGATTTTTAATCCAAACTTTCTTAAATTCTAACTTCAAATGAATTCAAATCATTAATTGTATCAAATTGAACATGAAATGCTATTGAATTATTAAAATAAATTTAGAAAATTTAAAGGAAAGGGGCTGGAGAGATGGTAAAGGGGGTAAAGTGCTTGACTTAGATGCACCAGATCATTATTGTATCTCCAGCATCCCATATGACCTCCTGAGCACCACCAGGAGTAATTTCTGAATGGTATTATATTTCTCATAAACAACAGATAAAAATTCCTCATTGTACTATATTATAATACATATATTAATAACAATATAATACATTGTATATATATGATGTAACTGACCAAAAGGGAGTCATTTCTCAATTTTATGATATTTCAATATTAGAAAATTGAACAATGTAATTCATTTTGATCAAGAAAATTAAGGGAGGCACTGATGGAGGGATGGGTACTTGATCATTGTATAACTTGCACAAAAATTTGTAAGTCTACAACTGTACCTCATGGTGTTTCACTAATAAAAAAGAAAAAAAAAGTAAAAAAAAAATTAAGGGAGGGGGTATGGTGCTTCCAGCAGTCAATCTGTACCTGTGAGATGAGTGCATCAGCAGCCTGATGGCTCCTTCAGACTTTCAGATACCCCAAAATTGCCGCTGTGCCTCTGGCCAGATCCCAACAACCTGGGGCCAAAGAAAGTAAACGACTAAAACTTAGTTATGTGGGAGACACACCCACAAACCACCTCTGACTCAGCTATATAATTGGAGGCATGGCCTCTCTGGTTCCTGATCAAACTGCTTAACAGCCATGATCCCAGAGACTCAGAAACAAATCTCGAAACCCAATGGCTTTTGGCAGAAATGCGTCTGGTCCCTGCAGTAGGTTACCAGCACTGGGCCACCCCAAGTGGGAATAGGTTTTGTGCCTTGATCTGTTCCCCCTGGTGGCCCAGTGGCCGCCATCCTCCAGAGGTCACTGGACAGTCAGGTTTGATCTTGCAGTGACTTGGCATGTGGGGCCTCATAGGATGGGGGTGGAACCGGCCCTGTCCTCCCTGCCCAAATGAGACCCCGAGTCACCACCCAAATGGCCTCTCTGGCTCGTGATCAAGCTGCTTAATGGCCATGATCCCAGAGACTCAGAAACAAATCTCAAAATCCAGCGGCTTTTGGCAAAAATGAGTCCGGACCCCACAGGAGATTACTGTTGCCGGGCCACTTCAGGGGGGAAAGGATGCTGTCCTTCTGCCTGCTCCCCCTTGGCAGCTCGGTTGCTGCCATCCACTAGAGGTCATTGGACAGTCAGGTCTGGGCCCTCAGTGATGAGACAGGTGGGGCCTCACAGGATGGGGGTGGAGCCGGTACTTTCCTCCCCGCCCCAATGAGACTCTGAGCCACTGCCCACGAACGGCCTCTCTGGCTCCTGATCAAGCTGCTTTAACGACCACTATCCAAGAGACTCAGGAACAAAACTTGGAACCCAGCAGGTTTTGCCAGAAATCCCTCCAGATTTAATTGTTAAAATTTCGGAATTTCAAAATTGCAGGGCCATTACTGCAGCCGCGCAGCATCATATGTTATTCATAACCAGCAATAGAAAACAAATTGTCTACTGTTGCCTTTTCAGCAGATCTGAGTGTTGGGGTTAAATCCCAAATAATAATGGTGGGTCTGGTGTCAAAATATTGAATTTAATCAAAGTAGAGAGAGAGTAATGTGGAACTCATCTGCCCCACAGGTAAGGGGATGGTGTGGGATGGGGGTATACTGGGTTTTTTGGGTGTGAAGAATGAGTACTGGTGAAGGTACGGGTGTTTCATTGTATGACCGAGACTTAAACATGAAAGCTTTGTAACTGCTCTCATGGAGATTCAATAAATAAAATTATAATAAATGGGGAAAAATAGTAATGTGGAGTTCATGCGCAATTCAATCAACCTATTCAGTGACTAAATAAATAGCAGAACTCCTATATAAAAAAAAAGGAAGAAAGAAAGAAAAAAAAAGAAAAAAAAGAAAAGAAAATTAAGGGAGAAACTGAGAAGTAATAAGTGAGGTAATATTTTTTAAAGACTACTGAGCATATCTGTGTTGCAAATCATAATACCCCAAAGTAGAGAGAGAGTATGGGGGACATTGTCTGCCATGGAGGCAGGAGGAGGATGGAAAAGGGGAGGTATACTGCGGTGATGGTAAATGTGCATTGGTGGGAGGATGGACATTTGAACATTGTATGATTATAATTCAAACATGAAAGTTTGTAACTGTATCTCACTGTCACTGTCACTGTCCTCCCATTGTTCATCGATTTGCTCGAGCAGGCCCAGTAACGTCTCCATTGGAGACTTTTTGTTGTTACTGTGTTTGGCATATCGAACGCATCACGGGTAGCTTGCCAGGCTGCGCCGTGTGGGCGATATACTCTCGGTAGCTTGCTGGGCTCTCTGAGAGGGGCGGAGGAATCGAACTTGGGTCGACCCTGTTGGCTGCGTGCAAGGTAAAAGCCCTACCTCTGTGCTATCGCTCCAGCCAGCTGGATCTCACATGATTCAATAAAATAATACTACTGAGCAATAATTCACTATTTAATAAATTTGTTACCAAATTAGTGGTAAATGGAATATTTTTCATTCTTCTATATACTAATCAGAAATAAATTTCCAAAACCATTGTTTTACATTCTAAATTTGCTTTTCAATAATTAAAAGTAGAAAACATTAGCAAATATTCAAAAATAGCATACAATGGTGAGTGAATTTACCCCAGAAGCAAATTCAAGTAAAAAACCATAATAAATTAAGTTTTTTTAAATGAATATCTGATTTGGAAGAAAGATGTAATTTCCAAATATGTCTTTTTCTCCAAAACAAAAACATTTTTGAAAACTTCAAAAATTTGTTCATTTTTGGTTTTGCATTACAGCTTGTTTTGATGTCAGCGTTACATTAAAAATGTATCAATAATTATCAGAAATATTGCTATTTTTGCTCTTGTGTTTTGATAAATTTATTTAAAATGTTTATCAGGTAAATGTTTCTGAACACCTTTAGAAGACTACCATAGTAACCAAGGGACATCCTAATGCAAGATAAATTATTTTATTTCCAGAATTCATCTCCTGGGCAAAGACTTAGGTATATATTTTGGTCTAAAGACATCTTTGATGGCAATTTTTCAAATACAAAACTCAGAGTTGTTACTTAATGCCATTAGGGAAAATGCAGGTGATTTTTAAAATTTTAGACCTCAAGGAAAATTATTTTACTATTTACCTACTGTACAGTTTATATTTAAAAATATACAGTACCATAATATAACCATTTTATTTAAATGAAATAGACAGTTAACCATCACGATCACGATCACGACCATCCTGTTATCCGTCGATTGCCTGGAGCCGGTCCCAGTAATGTCTCCTTCATCCTAGCCCTGAGATTTTTTAAAAAGTGCCATATTCAAGGCTCTTTCAGAGTTAGGAGAATGAAACCCATCGTTGTTACTGGTATTTGGCATATTGGGTACGCCACGGGGAGTTTGCCAGACTCTGCCATGTGGGTAGGTTACATTCGGTAGCCTGCCAGTTTGTCCAAAGTAGGAATGAGATAATAAGATGTCATAGTAGTTAACCATACCTATAATTAAATCAGAAAAGCCTGCATTCCATCTCCTAAATATACATTTCTGTGAGTTTTTACAAATGACTTCATTCTATTCTGTTTTACAATTTGTCCTGAATGTCTTTGTTTCTTAACATAGAATCTTTTGCTACTTGGTGCTTTTTTTTTACATTTGAAATTCTTTTGCATTCATAGATACACTCTACTCCCAACTTTTATACGTATATAATAAATAAATTGAATATTTTATAACAATAAATATAGTTCTTAAAACTTATTTGATTCCTATTGCATAACAGAATTTTCAATGGATTTTAGAGTTCTCATTTTGACAGTAATGCGCAACTACATCCTATTCTTTGTATGAGAATATGACAACTTGGAAAGCCCTGGGAGAAGTCTTGCAAATTTACAAAAATACGTTAAATATCGAGACAAGAATTCTAGACAGGTCTGTTTTATTCCAAAACAAGTTTCATTTAAACTTCACTGTATGGTTCATAATTGTATACAATTGTTTTATGTTAGCCAATTCTGGTTAACTTGAACTTCTGTTGTCAGTTTTATTCAGCTCAACTTGTCGTGAGTGTATTTAAACATTTGCATAATTTGGACAATAAGTTGGATATACACAGAAAATAATTTAAAAATGCTCAGTGAATATTTGTGAGTAATGAATATTTTTATGCTTCTTTTTACCTCAACTCTCAGAAGGAATCCTGAAAGAAAATAATAATAATAATAATAATAATAATAATAAACACTGTAGATAATAATTTATGTTTGACAGGCTATTATGCTATTATTTCTATGTTGAATCCTAAAGGAAGAATTCTTACGTCTTTAATATTTCTCTAGAAAATAACTAAAGCTCTATGTAGAGAATACTTTTAAAATGCAATTCACAATTGGATGATTTATATTACAATTCAGACTTTTTCTTGTTTGGCTTACACTAAACAAAAACTAGGATTACAGAGAAGTGTATATCCATTGATTCTTCCCAGCAGGCTTCTCAGCATGATATGAGTTGGATGATTAAAAACATCTTTCCACTGACAAAACAGATGGAAACCATAGCAGATGAAAATTGTTGAGATGTGCCAATAAGACAAGGCGTATAGCCTAAGTCCAAGTTAAATCATATATGGGAAATAACTTGGTGAAATTTAAGTTTCACAAAAACATAGATTGCACTTTGTTCACAACTTATTCCACGTTTGGGGGTTTCGAGTTATTCATGAAGAACATGTCCATCTCTGAATGAAATGCAAGGACCACGTAATTCAAGGCCATTCTTATTTTATTTTTATAAAACAAAAATAGTGACTGATACAGGCAACAAATCTACATATTTGTACATATAACAAATTCTCCCCAATCTTCATTATGTAGATTTACCTGGGATTACATTTCTTTGTAATCACAAATTAATATACATCCTAATCAGTCATTGGAAGTTTATTTATGTCAATTCAATGTTGTATAATTTTTAGTTAAAATGGCCGAAGTTGCTCAAGTCCACAAGAAACAAAGTCTAAATACTCCTATGGAAAATATCCATAAGTTAGTGTTTTTCCTCTTTCAGCTGACTTTAAAAGTATATTCATTATAGTTATGTTCTTGCATACATTAATTGCAGACTGAGTTTCATAATGAACTCAATATTTCTTTTGTATTGTTAATAAATTTTGTTAGCTCAAATCTTTCACATAGTTTAAGTATTTTTAATATGATTTGTTAAGCTGACATTTTATTGTTTTTTTTCACACAGCCCTCATATTTCCAGTATGTAAAGGCACTGTGGTTATTTGTTAATTATAAAATAATGTATTTTTTTAAAAAAAGAAAATAGCAGAAAATTCAGGGACATATTAATAAAATACTAAATGTATGAAGTACTCATAAAATTTAAGACCAAAGAGACAAATTTCTCACTGAAATATTAATATGATCACTGTTTTGACAAAATAAGACTAATAAAAGCATTTTTTAAAATTATAAAGAATACTGAATGGGATTCTTTTAATGGAATACAATTATAATATTACAAATCTTTGCTATAAAAGTGAAAAATACTATAATTATAGAGACTTAATATGAGTATTTAATTATCACTCACACAGTTTGAAGCTGTGGTTTGATTGCAACTTTGTTCCAGACAGTTGTTGGGCTTCAGGCTAAGATCATTTCAAGCTGCAACATCACTTCATTTGGGGTAAGATTTACCAGTCTTTCCCCAGAATGCGGGGAAAGGAAAAACAACTTGCAGTAGATGAATAGTATGCAGTAAAGAGGAAGATATGTAATGGCTCTTTTTCTTTAATAGCAGAATAAAACTCAATAACAAAATATTCTTAGATAAACCTATATGGAAGATGTTTGATCTTATACTACAATAAGCTTGACAATATAAAGATCTTCTATATGTAGTTTGCACAATATGATGTAACTTATAGCATAATAGGCTTGTAAGATAATTTAATTGATTCTAAGGGAAGCAATATTTTTATAGTCTCTGACTGTAAATTTTTGTAATATTTTCCAAAACCAGGAACACAGCCTGTCTAGTGTCAATGAAAGAGAAAATGCTCCCATGCCCAGACATGTGATATAAAACAGCCTAAAGATGGAAAGAGGAGTGTGTGGACCTATAACTTAATTTTCTTCTTTTCTAATTTTTCTTCAGTTTGTATATGCAAAAGGAATATAAAATAACTGAAACCATTCCTAGAAAATCAGTAATAATCAATAATAATAAACTTTCCCACAGATATTTATCTCAAGTAAAAGTCTTCCATTGAAAGTCTAGTGACAGACAATTAAATTTTAATTGTTTTATCTAGATTTTGAAATTCCCACCCACTCACTATATATAGTCTCACTTTACTTCATTCATTCACTGGAATGGGAGATGGGAATATATGTTATTTAATATATTCTACTGCATTAAATTCATGTGTTTTTTATCTCTAAGTATCAAATTTGTGTTTGTTTCTATGGATTTTCATTGTCCACAGTCTAGTATCATCAATGTTCATAATGACTAATTGTGTTTCTGAATTTAATAAAATATGAATATAAATTTGTTGTCTGAAGCTATTCTAGATAATTCAATTTTTTTTTGGAAATGCAGGCTGTGAACTTGTTGCAAGCTTATTAATTTCTCTTTTCAATGTTCAATTTGGTATTTTCTTTTGTTTTCCCTGAATGGGATTTCTGCCTAGGAATTTGGAAATGATACTTAAGAATCCCAGAATTCTACCTGGCAATTTGGAAATATTATTTAAAAGTCATAGAAGATAGGTTTTTAATTTCAAAACTAGAATGCTCACTATTCATAAAATCAATTTAAAATTCACTTACAAGGCTGGAATGATAGTACAGAAGGGAGAGTGTTTGCCTTGCACATGGCTGACCCAGGCTCAATCCTTGTTATCCCATATGGACCATTGCGACTCCAGCAGTAACTCCTGAGTGCAGAGCCAGGGGTAGTCCCTGAGCATTGCCAGGTGTGGCCCAAAAAGCAAAAAATAAATAAATAAAACAAAAGTCACTAAAATAATCTTATAAGATTCAAGATTAGAAGGAATTAACCTAAATATTTTATTTCTATTATATTCTTCCTTTCTGGACAGCAATACTTTTTAAATCTATTTCTTCTAAGTTTAACACCAGAATAGATACTAAAATTATATATATGTACATATATATATATATACATTCATAGGTATATATATATATATATATATATATATATGGTGCTTTTGTGTGAGAATAAAGGAAGCAACTTTGATCTTAGGACTAATAAAGGTGAACATTTTTTAATCACTTATTGCAAAATATTCATTAAAGGTTTATTTACATTTTACGAAGAAACATATGATAAAACTACTAAAATTAGACTTAGACTATGTTCAAATGATGATTTTATTTCTTTGAATAAAGATAAAACTTTATATATATGTATATATGTATAAAGAGTTGAATTTCTCTGAAATACTATTTTAATGAGTATGTTCTGAAGGAGAAAAAAACTTTTTTTTTCCAAACTCCATTCTGCTTTAAATCAAGATTGTTTCTTCTCAAATTAAAACTAATTTTAGTTTACAGAATCCTAGCTACTCGTGTCTCACCTCCTGTCACTATTGGCATCTTAAAATGAAGAGGTCATTTATATGAAATTTGACACTATTGAGTCTAAAGTTATCAGGATCACACCACATGGACTCTTCTATAGTTCATGATAAAAATAAAATCAGGACTCCTAATATGGAGCAGAGGGCAGAAAAAGAAAAAGAAAGAAACTATCCAATCTAAGAAAAAAACTGATGAAAAGTTTTATACAAATACAACTGCTGGGGAGTAAGAATAAAAAGTAACAAAATTAAGGTAAAATGATAATGTAGTAATAATGAAATTGCAAAGAAAATATGAAACTGACATTGCTGTTAAAAATCTATTGTCATCAAGGGAAGACTGTGTCATAAATAGCTTCAAACAAACTTAGTGGGAAATCCTGCTGAAGAACAGGATTCTACCTATGTAGTCTTAGGTCTTGTGTTTTGATGACCTGACCTATTGCTTGTTTGCTTAGGTTTTTCTTTCTCTTTCTTTAGATTTGGAAGTTAACCTTGAGATTGAGTTAGAAAAGTAACTGGATTTTGGAGATAGAGCTAAAGTATAGTTGGCAAGGTACTTACCTTGCACATAACCAATAACAGTTTGATTCCAGAACCCTCTAGAATCTGTGTCTCCTGAAACTGCCAAAAGTGATTCCCGTGCACAGAATCAGGAGTAAGAATATTTGGGGGCAGCCATTGTGCCTGAAAAAGACATTGGAATTTTAATTAGACTGTTCATTAAAATAAAAGAAACATTAAAACATCACTCATAGAATTCTGAATACACCCCACCCTGCTTAATATTATCTCTAAATAAGTCAGAAAAATCCCCTTCTACAAAAACAAGACACCAAAAACTGACACATAGGTATGGAATTTTGGAGAAATTCAATGTTCATACAAGGTTGACTTCTAAGCAAGAACTGTGTTGGATTTCTATATTTTCCACTGTTATGAGTATAAGCCTAAATGATTTATCCCTTTTAGATCTCTGTGTGTGGTGTTTTAAAATTCAGTTTTTGTCAAAGATAAAATTTTGGTTCAAAATCACCAACCTTTCTCCAGATAAATACAAATTGCCCAAGTGCATTTTAAAATTTCCAGACTCTTTTGCAAATATACATATATGTAACATATTATATATAAGGTATAATGTAGTGAAATAGTAGGAAGTACTTGTACTAGCATAAGTACTGTGACCATATCAAAAAGACATGGCTAAGAACAAAATAGAATATTGAAATCCCAGACTTCTACTTGCAAGAAACAGAATAAAATAAAAATAAATAAAAACCAACAACTAAACAACAGCAACAAAAGTCAGATAAAATCACGTGGCACTGATGATTCAAAAGAAGAAGGGGTAGAATAATACAGAGTATAAAACTAATAATCAGGAAATTTCTCAGGATTGCAAGACAAAAATGCTTTGATCAACTAAGTTTGAAGTTCTGTTGATTGGTCGGTTCCATATTTTCTCATTTCAAATAGGATTGCATGAAACTGATGACCATTGCCTATTCCAATACTACATTATGCCTCCTGTTAATTTATTGCTAAGGTTTCAATGATTTTTAGGTGAGAAAAGAATTTTTCTTAGTGTGATTAACAACATAAGTATCACTTATCTGGCATTAGGATTACTTAGTTTGTGATATCTATACTTATGAGAACTTACTATTGAATTTATTATATTGTACTGTGAAGAAATTAAGGGGGACCTTGGAAAGGGATATAAACTACTATTTGTGGAAAGGTTATGTTTCTTTGGAGGCAATAAATTGGAGTGTGATAAAAACATAATAGATTCCCAAAGATATCAACAATTCTAATACACAAAATATCTGACAATACTATAAATACACAAGCAATAATTAAGGTTGCATAATATTTAAATTTATAATCAGCTGACTTACAAATAGTGTATTAATGACTATATTATTCAGGTAGATGAAATGTAATCACAAAGTTTAATAAAGCAGAGGAAAGAGTAGGAAACAAAGATTAGATCATAAAGCAAGAAAGATATGGTGAATGTTCTGGCTTCAGAGATGGAAGGAGAGAAACACAAACCAATAAGTGTAGGCCCAAGATACTAAATTAGGAAAGAAAATTGATTCTTACTCAGAAACTTTAGAAAAAATAGAGTTATGTCAACATGATTTTTGTCCACTTTGATACATTCTGAATTTCTCCAGAAATGTAACATAATAAAAATATATTGTTTTAAGTCACAAAATTTTTGGTATTTTAATAGCATCTAACATTTTTGAATATACAGTCTTGCCTCCTTCTAGGAGTCACTTGGATATCATGCAGTGTAGCAAGCAAATTAACATCTTTCATGCTTATATTAGAAAACATACAAGTTGAAGAGATGAATGATATATAGAGTTTCTTTTTTGGTGAAATTAGAAGTGAAGGTTTTGTTCATCAGACCTGCTGAGGACCAGGGTTCTGACTTGGTTTTAGTACTCGGAGGTAATGTCTAAAACAAATTAACAGTTATCCTGATCTCTAAGAAGATCAGTCACTTGGTGTCGCAGATGTATTGGGTTTAGCTGTGGAGATCCATGAGCTAGAAAGTGAAACTTGTCATCATCCTTACAAATATTCTGACCTAAGTAATTTCTTTGAAAACATGTTTTTGAACCAGTTGGTGTGTACTCTTTGTTTAGGGAAATTAAGAATTCAGATATATATAATTTATCTAGGCAGAAGCTTCATTGGATTTATGAGACTGAATTTTAGAATTAATGTGGAAATAAATGCTAAAAATTGGAGTACCAGGGTAGAGAGCACTTTGTTTAATAATCTGTGCTCTCCTGTTATTAACTCCTGAGACAGGGAGAGTGCCAAATCAGTGTTGCAGTGAATGAACTAGGACCTTTATTTCCTCTCTGGGCAAATGAAATGCTAATTATCTTGGTGTTTTAAATTCAAGTACCTTATTCTTTTATTCACATGTAGGAATTCAGGCTAGTTTATTCTCATGTAGGGAAATCCTCTATAGTTTATAAAAAAAGGGAAACATTATTCATCTTTTATAGCAATAGAAAACATAATTTTTTCATCTATGAAACAATGAAAACATACTATTTTCCCTACCTTTTTAAATAATCTGTCTATTTATTTTTAGCAACTTATGTTCATCAGAAATCTACTACTTACTTGAATCCAATGTTATAGACACAAATAACATCATGAACTCTATCTTCTAAATCTTTTTACTAAGAGAAAAAACATATTGATAAAAATTGCATGAAAAAAGTAATAATATATAGTACTTAAGGATTTTAGAATAATGTGCATTCAGATCTCACTGAAACACATGACCAAACCAGGGCTCAAAGCATTACTGGTCTTACTGGATAGATAAAGATGGAAAAATAAAAATAGAAAAAGGAATTGACATGTAAAGTCAAAGAGATGAAAGGTATGATCTATAGGTCAATAAAATATATGAATTTTTATGTGGGTGGATTTGCATTGAAAATTAAATTTATAGAAATCACCAATCAAAACATGTCTGTTAGAATAAGATCCTGAAAGAACTTGCACCTTTTGCAGTGACTTTTTGATTTGAAAGAATTTACATATGTGAGTAAAAATACCAGAATTGCGCCTACTGATCATAGGGAGAAAATACTGAGGAACAGACATACTGAAAGCAGGTGAAAAACTTGATAACAACATGTTAGCCATGCTTAGAAATTATAATACAAAAACCAGAATTGTGTTGTGAAAATAAAAGGTTAAACTAACAGGACTTGACAATTTGATGGCAAACGTTGTCAGGAATGACTATGATTTGTGGTAATATGTTACCAGAAGATACTATATTTAGCTAATAGTTCATATAAATAAGAAGTTATAATCTTTTTTATCTGTGTCATAAAGAAAGAGGAACATCAAAACTATAATACATTTTCTAATAAATCACATGTACAAATAAAGTCAAGTTGCATTATAGTGTTTCAGATCGTAGATTAAGTTTATTAAAAGTTTTTGAGACAATTTATAGGAGCCATTATTTTCATCTTGATGGTATTTTGAGGGTGACAATTTGGAGTAACAGTTGTTGAAATATCTTAGCATAAGCCATTTTCATTGTGTATTGTCTGTCTGCTTATACACTCATATAAATTCCCTATTATAAGTTGGACATCGATTCATTTTACTAATAACTCCAGAATTATTTTATTAATATATTTGAATAACATAATTTAAAAGTTCAGGGTGCTTCTTTTTAAACAAAATATTTACATATCACTATACTGATTCTGAACAATTGAGTTATGATTTTATTTGTGATCAATATTTAAAAAAGCAGTTGTAATCAATCTGTTTACATTAGCTTTATCTGAGAAAGGACAGTAGCCATAAAAGGTGACTGAAGGATATCTACATACAGAAAGTTCATATCAAAAATAATTAAGTACTCACCATTTCCCTTAGGTTTTATAATGGTCAGGTAATCTGTAAACCAAAAAGTAGGAATAATTGTCAACTTTCAAATACAAAAGAACATTTATTGATAGAAATGTTACCATATAATGTCAACATTACCATGATCCTGTGAATTCATTCAAAGCATCTTTTATTATCTAGATCTTAAGAGTATTTAAATGGAAATGAAGAACTTACCATTTTGATATGGTGACTTTTTGTCAGAAATAGGCTGCTGACAGAATTCTTCCCGGGAGAGCTTTAAGAATAAGGCAGACATTTATCTGAGAGAATTTCATTTTCCCAAGGCAAACAGGCAGGAATTAGATGACTTCTTAATACTACTTTTAGGATCTTATTTTCCCTCTGGTAAGAAAAGACAGGATTTTATAAGATAGATAAAAATGGATATATACCTTTGAATCACTCTCTATATGTATTGAAAATGTTTATATGGTTATATATTAACTTATAAGGACTTATAAGTAAAAATTCTATACAGATATATGCATATATATATTTACTACATATAAGTGTATATATATAATAGATATTTATATTTACACACATGGCTTTTAGCTGGATTACCTTAGACAACTTTGTCAACAATTTCAATTTTAATATATGTGTATGAATATATATATATATATTTTTATATATTTATATAGCAGATATTCAAATTTACACACAGGTTTTAGCTGGATTACCTTAGTCAACTTTGTCAACAAGTTCAATTTAAATATATATATGTGTATGTGTGTATAAGTTTGTGTGCGTTTAAGGTTAATTCAAAAATAACTATCAAATTCATAGAATTCATTAAAAAATTTTTAACATGAAGGAAACTATGGTTCACTATGGTTAATACAATAATTATTTTTTGTCACAGATTTTTTTTTATTGAATCATCGTGAGAACAGTTACAAAGCTTTCAGGTTTACATCTTGGTCATACATTGATCAAACACCCATCCCTCCACCAGTGCACATTTTCCACCACCAAGAACCCCAGTATACCCCCATCTCACCCTTCCCACTGACAGTGTGACAGATGACTTCCACTTTACTCTCTCTCTCTCTACATTGATTACATTCAATTTTTCGACAGAAGATCTACCATTATTATTTGGAATTTCCCCCCAACCTCGGAGAGCCCGGCAAGCTACCGAGAGTATTCGATATGCCAGACACAGTAACAACAAAATCTCCAATGGAGACGTTACTGGGCCTGCTCGAGCAAATCGACGATCAACGGGAGGGCCTTTTCCCCCCAACATTCAGACCTGATGAGAATGCATCATTAGATAGTTTGTTTTCTATTGCTGATCATGAAGAACATACTGGATTTCTGATATTTTAAATTAAGTCCAGAGGGATTTCTGCCAGAAGCGTGTGGGTCCCAAGATTAGTTTGTGTGTGCTTCTGGGAACATAGCCGTTCAGAAACCGGAGGATCCAACAACTTGGCGTCTTGTTGGAGTGGGGAGAAGGGCCGGTTCTAGTCCCCATCCCGTGAAGCCCCACTGTCTCGTCAGTGAGATTTTTTTTTTTATGACTAAACTTAGATGATGCAATTAGTAAAAGGTAAAGTAAAGGCCATCCCATTGTTTGTCGATTTGCTCGAGCGGACCCAGTAACGTCTCCATTGGAGACTTTGTTGTTACTGTGTTTGTCATATCAAATACGCCACGGGGAGCTTGCCAGGCTCTGCTGGCGAGATACTCTCGGTAGCTTGCCGGGCTCTCCAAGAGGGGCGGAGGAATCGAACTCGGGTGGGCCATGTTGACTACGTGCAAGGCAAATGCCCTACCACTGTGCTATCGAAATGTATAAATTAAGCAACATCTTTAAAGTCAGTAGCTTGGAAAAGAAGAAGAAATAGATATGAGAATAAAAGTTGATTCACTAAAGAAGAGGATTTGTAGTTTAAGGTGGTGAATCAAAAATATACTAAAAAGAATGAAAGTAAAACACTGACAAAAGAGTAAATAAGAAAGGTATTAATTATGGAGATGCAATTTATTGCTATGAATAAAAATTTAATAAATGTAGAGTGTATGGATTATATACTATATAAATTCATGTTATATATGATTAGACATGCAAATATTCAGGTTTTTTTTTGCAAATATTCAGTTTTTGATGATACAAATTTGACACCATTTTGTCTTATTCTTTTTAATGATTTTCTATTTAAAATTTGTAGGACAGATTGGAAAGATAGTAAGAGTTATTGGTTAAAATACCTGAGAAAAGCAAGAATATGCAATTGTGACATTAACTTATTAATATATTAGAAAATAATAGCGATAGAAATTTTTAAATAATTTTAAATATTTTCTCTACTAAAGCATTATACTCATTTTTAACTAGAGACAATATTGGCTATGTTGCTAGGTTTACAAGAACAGTATTTTTAAAGAATTAAATTTCAGTTGGGAAACAATTAATAGACCTGTTAAATCATAATTATTTCAAAACATTTACAAAAAAGTGTAAGATTTATGTTTGATTGAAAATCCATTTGTTATAAAGGAAAATAATTTTTATTGTTAAAAATGAGCAGAGTTCAGTAAAAGTACTAAATCTATAATTGGCATTCAGGAAAAGTCATGCAGAGGATATTAGCTACAAGGTCTTTTGAGTCAAAGAGAAGCATATTATGGAAAAGTTAGATGTATTAAGGAATTGACATGTCTTAGTAATGAGGAATGATTTTATTAATCTCTCTGTTACACTAAGCAGAAAGTTCAATCACATATTCTACATGAGTTGTTTAGGGATTTTGCAGAAAATATGATTCTCCCCCTCATTTTATTTATGAGTTTAATTTTCAAAGTCATATGGGAGGAAGAATAAAGAGAATGATATCTTTCCACTTATTTTTTAATAGGAAAATAGTTAATGTAAGCTTATTTCTATGTCTTGTGGACTGAAAATATTACAGTAATAGAGCATAAATTCCATCATATTTAAATATTAGGCCGAAGTCTGCATATTGAGATCCCTAAAATAATAAGTATGATCACTAAAGGGTTACTAATTAAGACACTGTGCCATGTTAAAGATGTTCTAATCAAAGTCATATAAAATGTTTAGTTATTAAAATGTGGCATATTCCTACGTTATTAAAAAAGTCTTTCAGTAATTTTAGTTCAGCAGTTGCTTTTTAACTGCCTTTTGAACAAACACATTTTGAGACAAATATTAAACACACAATACAAAAATTATTAAATTATATTTATATCTAAAATATTCTTTATGATGAGAATTTTCAGAGAGGATCTGCTAGGTTTAAGTGAAATAGTCGTGGAATAAAAAATAAGATGGAGCTTGCCATTAATTTGCAATTGTCTTTAAAATAGGATAGGGTATCATCAAATAATGATTGCATTATTCATTGAAAGTCAAAGAGGTTGCATAATTTAATAAAATAATGCTGTTGTTTTTATTGGTGAGTTTTTGAGCACTACTGGATGGTGCTGAGGGGAATCACTGATAGAAGTGATCCCTAACAGTGTTCAGACCTGTATGTGGTGCTGGAGATTGAAATTAGAGTTATTGCCCCTGTGACTGAAGCAAGTCAAATGTATTATCACCCACCCTATCTCTATTAACATGTGTATTAATAAGTAATGTCATTGAAAATAGTGTTCTATGTACATGTCCATAAATAATTTTTGTGTATTCTTTTCGCTGGACTGCCAAGTGATGTACAGTAGGTACCTTGACACATATCTGGCGGTACTTGACCAAACAGGTCACGTGATGTACCACCATATTGCTCAGGTCCAGCAGTACTGGGATTACTCAATCCCCCCAGCTCCCAGCAGAGCTGGAGGACTGTAGGCTTGCATCCAGCAGTGTTGTGGAACCTTCAGGGTTGCCTCCACAATGCTAGAGGTGTCTTATAGTAGTGGGAATTGAACCACTATCTATTGCATTGGTGTGTAACCAAAATGCTATGCTATCTCCTTGCCCTGGTATTTGGAAGGACTCCAAAGGTTTCAAAACAATCCTTCAAAAATGAATTTTCTTCTTTCAAAGTTAGTATCTCTCATTGAACCTAATTTGTTTTGTTTTGTTACTTTTATGGAAACACCTGGCCACATACACACGATATTCCCAGCTTTCTGCTCAGGAGCCAGTCCTTGTGTTGCTCAGAATATGTTTGGTTTCAAGACTGAAACTAGGTTTCCAACACACAAAGCAGGTACTGACCCTGGTGATCTATCATTCTGGAGCCAGAGCCCAATATTTTGAGCAAATTGCATGCTTCACATTCCACACCATTTTTTTCTTGTCTGCATTTCCTGTATTATTTCTGCATAGTTGCATGCATTTTACAATTCCACATTTTCTGAACCAATTCTGTAGATTTTTTTTATAACTAAGTCTATATGCAACCTCTTGCTGACCTTCTTTAATTTTTTTCCTGGTGAGTATATTTACACCTACTCTAAAATAGGTGGGAAAGAAAAGGTCAGCAGGACAGTAAGACTGTCGTTAGTTCAGCCCAACTAATTTAATGACAAGATGCCTTAAAAAATAGCATTTAATTCACTGAATCCACCAAAGACCAAGATTTGACCTTACAGGTTCAGAAATACTAATTCACAGTATAAGAGAGTTAATGAGATTCAAGCTTACACCACACTAACAAAGCTCATAAAAATGGACATAAAAATCGGTGTTATGGCATAATTTACTGTGTGGAATCTAGTTGTAGAATAAATGGATAATGTTGTTTACTTGTAACTGGGACAGTTGAAGTAAAATGATTTAAATAATATGTGTTCATGTAATTAAGGTAAAGTGAATTGTATCATTCAAAGTTAATAGGAAAGTATCCAATAGCTTTGGCCAAGGAATCTCTTCATGCTTAAGAATAACCTATTATATTTTCCTCTTGTGATTTTTCTTTATTTTTCTTGATTGTAATCTCTTTCTAATAAATATATTATTTATTATAGGATTTTAAATATTTTTATCTTTTTCCTACTATTAGGAAGTTGTATTAGAATGACTGTAGGGCTGGAGCAATGGCACAGTGGGTAGGGTGTTTGCCTTGCATGCAGCCAACATGGCCAATATGAGTTCAATTCCTCTGCCCCTCTTGGAGATAGAATGACTGTAGGGCTGGAGCAATGGCACAGTGGGTAGGGTGTTTGCCTTGCATGCAGCCAACATGGCCGAAATGAGTTCTATTCCTCTGCCCCTCTTGGAGAGCCCGGCAAGCTACCAAGAGTATCTTGCCCGCACGGAAGAGCCTGGCAAGCTATTTGTGACGTGTTTCGATATGCCGAATACAGTAACAACAAGTCCACGATGGAGACATTACTGGGCCCGCTTGAGCAAGTCAGTAAACTATGGGAGGACAGTGACATTGACCATTGTATAGAAACATTTTGCTATTAAAAAAATTAAACATTATGTTACAGAAAGTTATCATACTATAGGCACATAAAATGTAATCACATATGTGGGTTATTGTTAGCATATTTAAAAGAAGTTTGACATTTATGCCTTAATATGTAACATGACTCTAAAATAATTGATTCTAGTGTTTATTGGGATTATTTTAATACCTAGAGCTAAACAAAATTCTCAGGATTTAATATATATCTATATATTTATATATACACATATAACATATACACATATGCATATATTCATATTTGTTCAGGTCGCTTGATATGAATGATGAATCTTTTATTTACAATTATCACATACTTAAGAATTTCTATAAAGTATCTTTTAAAGTTATTTTAAATTGGAGTAATTGCAGGTATAATTTTAAAAAAGGAGAATGTTCTTTCTTTTTTATTGTATTTAGGCGATTCAGAATTATGTTAGTAATTCTGTAAGAGTATTATTTATAAAAATAAAAATTTGGCTGACCAGTCTCTTTAAAGTAGATGTTATTCCTCCTAAACTGTGATAAAAGTCTAAAATAAATAACTCCTTAGCGTTTAATTATACAACTAAATATTGTATGAAATAATAGAAAGTCTGTCCTATAGAGTTCAGAGATCACCACAGACATTATTTGATGTGGATTAACTTAGAAATAAATTAAACTGTTTGATATCATCTATAATGATAATTCTACAAAAAGCTCTGAATATCTGAAGAATACATTAATAACTTGAGTATCTTTTAATTGAAATCTTATGCTTTTAAATTTTAATAATACAATCTCTTTAAGCGCAGCCAGCTTTCAATATCTCTTTGGTTGGTTAAGAATGATGTTAAAGTTCTTTTGCCCTTAATATAACTTGGATAATTCTTTATGAAAAGGGTTAATCTAAATTTAATTAAGTTTATTTAATTAAGCTTCAACCCATTTTTAATAATTAAATATCTAAAGGAAGCTAGAGCTGCAGAGAGGCTAGATTACCTCCTCTCCCTTATTTTGAACATGTAGTTTAATTAGAAATGAAATAAGATCCATGAAATAAATTATTGTTAAGCAGATGACATCAGATGTTGCATGAGACATATTTAGATCAGATTTCAAAACTACTTTTACTTCTAAAGATAAAACTAAATGGTTTCTGAAAAACTAATTAGTTCTCTTAGACTATACTTTAGTGATTTAAATTTTGATTTAGAAAGAAAGGGGGTCTTTGGAAGTCAAAAAACTAAAAGTATTAAAACTTGAGTAAGTTATTAATACTAGTGTGATGATTCTGTTCAATGATATGCAGTTGAGGTATGTTATTACTGAGAAATTTAAACCAAAACTTTGTGTGTTAATAAGTATAACTGCCAATTCAGATTAGGTTTTTATCAAGTAAATTTAAGTGCAGTTTTTAGTTGTACACATATATCACATCATTTTAGAAATAACAACATTGATTTTTAGTAGTTCTTATAAGAACTACTAATATGATAAAGTCAAAAATTATTTTAGTAGGTAATGCTTTGTAGTGGAGTATTGTTTAAACTGAAGAAGCAAACCTCAATTAGTAGACATCAGTGAAGTGTACTAAAAATTGTAACAACTATGCTGACTTTATGCAAATTTATGATGGAATTATCTGTCTATCCAAAAACAAAAGAATTGTCTTTAGAATTGGCACTGTAGTACTGCCATCCGGTTATTCATCTAGTTGCCCAAGCGGGCACCAGTAACATCTCCATTGTAAGACTTGTTGTTACTGTTTTTGGCATTTTGAATATGCCATGGGTAGCTTGCCAGGCTCTGCAGTGAGGGTGGGATACTCTCGGTAGTATCCGAATTAAATAAGAGAAAGAGAAATAAAACAAAGACCAAAACCTGTTATTGTGACCACAAAGTCCAGTTTCACCAATGCACAAGGGCCGATTAGTGAGCAGACACAGTGAAGCCTTCAAGAAAGAGCTTTATTGGTAACAAAGGGACAGTGAAGATGGTTACTCATACTCACATCATCACAGGAATGGTCTTGCCTATTGTGATCAGAAAAAGCACTTTTCTTTTTGAAAAATAGGACATGGAGGTGCATTTTTAGAAAGGGCAGGTTACATGTGGGTAGGCATTAGAATAATCTATAAATTCCTTCTTAAGTTAGTCTCCTACAGTATACTCCTGGTTCCTAAGAGTCCCACTTTTCTAAATTGCCAAGCTAAAACAAAGAGTTCTGACTAAGGGCTCAACATGTTTATTTGTTTGACTTCTGGGGCAAGGAAAGATGAGGAAAACTGTTACTGTTAGACCTTGTCTTTCACTGTCAAATTTTTAAATTCATGTATTGATTTTTTTGAACTGTTTTCACTATGAACATTCATTTGGTTATCTCATAAATAATTTCAATAATAGACCTGGGAAGATAGTACAAAGGGATTGCTTACATGCTTTGCATGTCAACTCCTGGAACTCTCTCCACACCCCCACATCCACCCCCTGCAATGCAGGATTCCTGAGCATTGCTAGAAGCATCCCTCTGTAATTGAGGAGTCAGAAGAAGCCGTGAAGCACTACCACTGTGACTCTAAAAGGAAAACAACAACAAAATATTTTCTATTAACCAAATTTCATTGAAAATACTGCAGTTGATTTTCTCACACATGGAGTGTTGGGTTAGAGAGATAAAATAGGGTTGAAGAGGCTTTCCAGTTGGCCTGCCAACACCACTTCAATCACCAGAATCACACGATTCCTCAAGTATCCCAGAGGTCTACAAAGTTGGGAGTATTCATCAGGCTTCACTGGGTGTGGCCCAACTTCCCAATCAAAAACTGAACAAAGATACTGTATTTCTGAAAAATGTAGAAAAGTAGATTTTAAAAAAAACCATAAAGAAGAGAAGGGCCACATGGAGGGCGGGATCCACAGCTACTGGAGGGGAAAAAAAAAACAGGTTCCAAAAAGAACCAAAAAGTTCCAAAACGTTCCAAAAAGATCATCGGGAAGTCCCAGATGGGGTAGGTACTGCATCCCGCCTCCCCCAGATGGAACCCTGGTGACCAGAAGCCTCTACAAGCACAGCTCGATTATGCGGGAACTAGGACTTTTCCTCAAATCTGCCGGGACTACAGCTCCCAGGTAACCTCTGATTCTGGAAGTCAAGCCCACAGCCCGCCCCCCAGCGCCATCTTTACAGCATACAGCCGAAGAGAAGGGCCACATGGAGGGCGGGATGCACAGCTGCTGGAGGAAAAAAAAAACAGGTTCCAAAAAGAGCCGAGATCATCGGGAAGTCCCAGATGGGCTAGGTACCACATCCCGACTCCCCCAGATGGAACCCCGGTGACCAGAAGCCTCTACAAGCACAGCTCGAGTATGTGGGAACTAGGACCTTTTCTCAAAACATCTCTCTATATACAAAGTGATAAATGGGAAGTAACCCACCCAACGTTTCTCCCTGAAAATCAGAGTTAAGTTTGGAGCACGGCCACAGCCCCAGAAACACAAGGACTTAATGCAGAACCCAGCAGCTTGGAGCAGAAAAGTGAACGGACTATGCGTTAATCCAGGCCATCATGTCTGCCCAGTGGGGAAAGGGTGTTGCCCCATTTTCCCTCTCTTCTCTGGAAAGAAGGATGGCGGCCGCATGGGAGCCTTGTGGACAGCAGGCATGAGCTGGGGGTGTGGGGGCGACTAAAACCTCATGGGAAGGGGGGCGTTCCGGTCCGTCCTTCACGCCCTACCAAGGTCACCAGTTGCCCCCCACGAGCGGCTCTCCAGCACGGCCACAGCCCCAGAAGCACAAGGACTTAATGCAGAACCCAGCAGCTTGGAGCAGAAAAGTGAATGGACTATTCGTTAAGCCAGGCCATCATGTTTGTCCGGAGGGGAAAGGGTGTTGCCCCATTCATCCTCTCCTCTCTGGAATGAAAGATGGCGGCCACATGGGAGCCTTGTGGACAGCAAGTATGAGCCGGGGGTTTGGGGGCGACTAAAACCTCATGAGAAGGGGGGGCATTCTGGTCCGTCCTTCACGCCCTACCGAGGTCACCAGTTGCCCCCCACGAGCGGCTCTCCAGCACGGCCACAGCCCCAGAAGCACAAGGACTTAATGCAGAACCCAGCAGCTTGGAGCAGAAAAGTGAACAGACTATGCGTTAATCCAGGCCATCATGTCTGCCCGGAGGGGAAAGGGTGTTGCCCCATTCGCCCTCTCTTCTCTGGAAAGAAGGATGGCGGCCGCATGGGAGCCTTGTGGACAGCAGGTATGAGCCGGGGGTGTTAGGGCGACTAAAACCTCATGGGAAGGGGGACGTTCCGGTCCGTCCTTCACACCCTACCGAGGTCACCAATTGCCCCCCACAAGCGGCTCTCCAGCATGGCCACAGCCCCAGAAGCACAAGGACTTAATGCAGAACCCAGCAGCTTGGAGCAGAAAAGTGAAAGGACTATGCATTAATCCAGGCCATCATGTCTTCCCAGAGGGTGTTGCCCCATTCACCCTCTCTTCTCTGGAAAAAAGGATGGTGGCCGCATGGGAGCCTTGTGGACAGCAGGTATGAGCTGGGGGTGTGGGGGCGACTAAAACCTCATGGGAAGGGGGGCATTCTGATCCGTCCTTCACGCCCTACCGAGGTCACCAGTTGCCCCCCACGAGCTGCTCTCCAGCACGGCCACAGCCCCAGAAGCACAAGGACTTAATGCAGAACCCAGCAGCTTGGAGCAGAAAAGTGAACGGACTATGCGCTAATCTAGGCGCCTTGTGGATAGCAGGTATGAGCTGGGGGTGTGGGGGCGACTAGAACCTCATGGGAAGGCCTCTAGTTTCCCCCCACGAGCGGCTCTCCAGCACGGCCACGACTCCAGAGCACAGAAACCAATTTCTTAACTATCTGACTTTCAGTAGATATACTTCTAAGGTTAATAAGTAAAATAGCATTAATCCAAAACCAACATTTAATTCTTGAACCCAGCTGTAGAAAGCAAATCACTTCACATTGTTTTTTCAGCATGTCTGATTTGGGGGTGGGGGGGTAAACTCTAAATAATAGTGGTGAATTTTTTATTGAAACAATGAATCTAATCAAAGCTGATAAAGTGTTAACTAGAATCCATCTGCCTCACAGGGACTGGGAGGGGTGGGGGGTAGGGTTTTTTTGGGGTTCTTCATGGTAAAAAATAAGTATTGGTAAAGGGAAACGTGTTTGATATTTGCATGACTGAGACCTAAACCTGAAAGCTTTGTAACCTTTCCCACAGTGATTCAATAAATAAATTAAAAAAACCATAAATATAAATGTTTTATTAAAAAGACATCTGAGTTCCTTTGGGATTATTAATTTCATGACTATTTTTTTTTATAATTGTTTGACCATTTTTATTATTTCTGGAGGGTTTACACCCAATGTGATAGAGGCCCTCATGTCGACCCCAGTGTAATTAGGAACTTCAGGGACATTATGGCTACACACAGTGACCAGTAGGACTATATTTAGAGGTGCTTCAAGTGCCATAAAACACAATGTCTTGCTTATGGCATAAACTAGTCACATAACTTACTACTTGACCTATCTCCCAGAACAACCATTTACTATTTTTAAAGAAAATTTTATTTTTTTAGATTTTGTTTTATATTTTTTTAGATTCTTTTAGATTTTTTTAGATTGAATGCTTTTAGTCCATGTTTGTCAATAAATCAAGTAGTAATTTTTAAGAATGAAAAGTTAGCCTGTTTCATCAAGAGAAAGTACAATAATATTCACTTTTAAACTGACTGATTGACAGAATATTAAATTTGAGATAGAAAATTATATCTGTAATAGATGTTTATCTAAAATCTTATAAACTAGCTTGGTCTTCAAACCCATGTTCTCCCTTGAACAAAAATATTGCTTGCTTTTTTTCTATGTCTCTTTGCTTGCTTTTTCCACTTTGGAGAAGCCTTTGTTCTAACTTTAATACATATTTACTTATATCCCACCCCCCCATTCCATTTTTGTAAATAAGTTTTATTCAATAAAAACATTCTTGTTTCATCAAAGGGCAAACAGAAAACTAAACTAAAATAATTTGGAACAACTCATTGTTCTTAGAAACTTTTTTCTTGTTTAACACTATTATGAAATTATTTTTTTAAGAACCAGGGAAATGGCTCAAGGGATGGAACCAACATCTAATAATTCCTAAGTCTGATGCACAACTGTGCAGAGATCCCAGTACAATAACGGCAGTAACCCTACGGGGCTCCCAAGCACTTTCAGGAATGGGATCTCTAAATGATATAGAAATAAAATAATATAGAAAATAATTTTCTGACAGATATTTCTCAATACAATAATAACATCACTGTGTTTTACATAGACATTTTTCCTGGAAGCGACCGCTTATTGTCTAGTTCTCGCTCTCAGAAAACCCGGCAGGCTACTGAGAGTATCCTGCCCACACAGCAGAGTCTGACAAACTCACCATGGTGTATTCAATATGCCAAAAGCCAGTAACAATGATGGGTCCCATTCCCCTGATCCGGAAAGAGCCTCCAATGTAGCACTTGCTAAAATTGCAGGGCTAGGATGAATGGAGACGTTACTGGTGGCTGCTCGAGGAAATCGATGGACAATGGAATCACAGTAATACAGTGATATTTCCAGTACATAGTTATTACTGCACATGTATTGTGACATTGGAATATATAAATTATGTTCCATGGTTGAAATATAAGTAATTATAAATGTCTGATCCACTTACTATCTTTTTACTACATAAAAATATCATAGGGTTAGAATGCTTTATTGAATTTTTTTTACATGGTGGGATTTAATTCACAATTGAATGTGATCTTCCTAATTTATGCATTAAAGGGATAATCTGAGAGGTTATATGACTTGTTAATGTAAAAAGAAGTCAAATCAAGATTGAGCATAAAACTTAAGTAGAGAGCATGAGGCCATAATTTCTTTCTTAAATAATTTTCCTTTCTTAAAGAGATAAGGTGTGAATCAAAACCTAATTCCTGATATATATATATATATATATATATATATGCCATATCAAATGTTAAATGCTCAAGTTGAAAATTTGTATAAAAAAGTTAATTTGTGTTGAGAAATAGACTAAAATTGCAAAGGTAGGAAATATTTAGTTGGAGGTATTGCTATGATTTTTAAAGGATCTTCCTTCTTTTTATTTATAAATTCATTTTATTGTATTAAAAAAATGAGTCGGGGCCATGGAGATATAATATGGAGGGCAGAACACTCGCCTTGCACCTGGCCAACCCAAGTTGAATTCCTGGCATCCCATATGATCATCTGAGTCCTGCCAGCAGTGATCCCCAAGACAGAGCCAGGAGCAAGCCCATAGTGGCGCACCTCCAGTGGCACTCAGCACTTACTCCTAGGGGGTCTCCATTCTTTCCTTGCTTTAACTTTTTTACTTCAAATATGGCAGAACATTTAAATAACAACTGAAGGCCCATGCACAGAACATAGGCAGATACACAAATATATACACATGCATACATATATGGCATCTGTTTATATATATATATATATACACACATACATATTTACATATATATTCACTTGAAAATCACTTGACATTCTGTTACTCATCATATATATGTATGTATTCATATATATGTATATTTGGGGCTGAAGCAATAGCACAGCGGGTAGAGCATTTGCCTTGAAAGCGGCCAATTGGAGTTCAATTCCTTTGCCTTCGATTCCTCAACCCCTATAGAAGAGCCTGACAAGCTACCGAGAGTATTTCACCCACACGGGAAAGCTACCCGTGATGTACTCGATATGCCAAAAACAGTAACAGCAAAACAACTACATGCCTGTAACCATCCACCACAGTTGCTGTTCTCCTGTAGTCTGGCTTTTAGTCTTATTCTTCCTCTACTGTTTTGTGATTGGTTCTGTATTCTACTGTTGAATTGTTACTGTTCATCAGTCTATTTTCTTATTTCCTCTCTCTAAATATATATTTGAGATAAGTCCTTGTGTGATACCCAATGGCTAAATACTTAGAATGATTAATACAAAAGACTTGATCACTTGATCACTTTACATCCCGTTACTCATTGTTTAGCTCGAGCTGGGGCCAATAATGTCTCCATTCATCCCTGTTGTGTGCTAGTGTAGTCCAATGGCATCTACTCGCTCCAGGAACATGAAGATCCTCAAACCGAATGTTCAGGATCTTGATGAAGAAGTGTGACCATCTTCTAGGTGGGCAGCCATGTGGTCTTTTGACATCCTGTGGAATTCAGTCAGTAATGGCTCTAGTCCAGCTGTCGTCTCCATATTGCATTACGTGTCCAGCTCATCTGATTTTCAACGCCTTGGCAAACAAGACAGCATCCCTAATTCTTGATCATCAACGGAGGTTAGAACTCTAGATTCTTTCTCTTATTTGAGTGAAGCATGATACTCCAAGCATAGCTCTTTCAGTTCCTCTTTGGGAGACCTGAATAGCGTTCTCATTCTTTTTTTGGTAGGGCCCAGATCTCTGAGGCATATGTTAATGCAGGAAGAACAGTGGAATCAAAGAAATGTGCCTGGAGCCAGAGGCTCTTCATCCTCTTATCTATTTCATCCAAGCCACTTATTTCCTCCTTCGAAACTCAGGTGCCAGGTCATTCGCCATGTTGACTTCATGACCTAGGTACACATAACTATAGCATTTGGAGATGGTTGTTCTGTTGAGGGTGAATGGACTGTCAGGAATGAGACCATTTCTCAAAAACATTTTCTTTGTGAGATTCAGCTATAGTCTTACATTTTCACACTCATGGTCGAAATTGGCCAGCATTTGTGCTGCTTGGCTAATGTTTGGTATTATTAGAATGATGTCATCAGCAAAGCGAAGGAGGTGGTGTAGTTGCCAACAGTCTATTTTCACTCCCATTCCTTCCCATTGCAGTTTTCGCATGACGTATCAAGGGTAGCACTGAAGAGTTTTGGTGAAATGGTATCACCCTGCTCAACCCCTCTCTTGACATGGATGATCACTTCCTTGTAGAATGTTGAGATCCTGGTAGTGAATCCGTAATACAGCTCAAGGAGTTTGAAAGCCCTGTTTGTCTAGGGCTTCTATGACAGCTTCAGTCTCTAGAATCAAAGGCCTTCTTTAAATCAATGAACGTTAGACAGAGCGGCATCTTGAACTCCCGAGAAAACACAATGAACTTGTTTACCATGCAGATATGGTTGATTGTGCTGAATCCTTTTCAGAACCCGGCTTGCTAGCATGGTCATCCTTCATCTAGTGTTCTGCCAATCCTATTAAGGATCATTCGAGTGAACAGCTTGTAGACGACAGGCAACAGGCTGATTGGGTGGTAGTTGTCAATGTCGTGGATGCCTCCCTTCTTGTACAGTAGCACAGTCCTGCTGGATTTCCACTGGGATGGAACCTTGCATTCAGACAGGTAGTGTGTGAAGAGCTAAGTCAGTGCATTGATGAGAACTGACGGCTGGTTCTTCAGGTGTTCAGGTCTGACTTTCTCTGGGCCAGGTGCTGCTTGCTTCTTTACCAACAAAATGGCGTGTCGGATTCTGGAAGGTAGAATGTTGGGAATGACATATCCATTCTGCGAAATTTGGTATGTGGGCAGGTAGACATGGCTATCGAAGAGATCTAAGTAAAAGTCATGGATAATTTTCTCCATTTCCATTCTGGAAGATGTGATAGATCCATCAGGACGTCGGAGGGCAGTCATCTTGTTCTTGTAGTTGGCGAAGGACAGGTGGGCGTTGCGAATGCTTTTCCTGGCTTCTGCCGCATGCCAGCAACTGCAGCTCTTCTCACTCTGAGGTCTCCCTTTGTCACTTCTCTGCACTGCTTTACGAGCTCGGACTTTCACTTGCGGTTGTCTGAGGCTTGCGCCAAGCCACGTTGCAAGCCTCATTGGAGAATGAGCACAAGAGGTTTTGAAGACAGGCAAAAAACAACTAGCCTACATAAATCTTTGAGCAAGAAAGGGTCCTGACTAAAGAGAACTATATATGTGATCTATTGAGTATCATATGGATATCAAACTATTATTTTTATTTAAATAATTACATTAAGCCACAGTTCACATGTGACATTAATTTATAGCAATGATACTATTAATAAATTATGTCGTGAGAAATAGATATGCCTTAAGATGCAAGACAATTTTTTCATTCTTATTTTTATTAGAAAATGATAACATTCTGTTTTCTGTTTAGAAACCTTAGTTTGCCTTTATATAATATAATTTTTAACAATATTTTTCCTGAAAGAACATGGAATAAGTAAATCAGACAAGAGTATTTTGAATTCTATATAAGTAAAATAGGCAATAATGTATTCAAATTATCCAATTTATTCAAATTAATAAATAACAATTAAAAATTAAAATAACATGATATCTTATAAAATGCAACAATGCAATAGCAATAATTTATAGTATTTTTTTTTCCTTAGAATGCTACGTTCAGATTTATAAAGTTAAATGTTGAAAAGCTGTTTCTGAGTAATACATTATAGATAATCTGTCCAATATAAACATGTAACCAGTTTTACAATTTTTATTTTAAAATATTCATTTGTTTTATGAATGCAATAATCTGCTATATTAAAATAAACATTCATATATATCCAGTTCTTTAAACATGGACAGAATAATATGCAGAAAATAATACGTAAATGTGCACAGATTAAACATTTAACATATTTTAACTAAAAATATTTTAATTATTTTTTTAAAATAATCTCTAATGATTGAAACATATGTGGGAAAAATGTGTTACATTAATTATTTGTATTTAAAAATGATTTCCAATATCTTCAGTGGGATTCTTTTAGGTATTAAAATTATTTTAGTTTCATGTTGTGATATAATCCTTTTTCTGATATACAATCTTCCAGTCTAAATAGGCCTGGATGCAAAAGTAAATGGATGAGCCAAACTGGCACAAAAATAGTAGCCATTCAATCATTCAACCATCTGTACCCGACATAGTACTGACTGAGTTTGAGTAGCTTGAACCAAATGGGACTAGCTCGCAGATTATAATTAACAGTGGGAAGAGAAGCTTAGGTCCTGTGTTCTTTCCTGTTCTGGGCCGTTGGCCATCAACCTAAAGTACTGGATTCTTCAGCTCATTTTATATTCAAAGCATCAAGCTTCTTCTCTTTTTTTAAGACATTAAAATTTGTTAGCATAAGAAAATTGTGCCCATATACTATCACGTTGGTATTCATTTATTAATTCAAAACTTATGCTTATTATTTTCTTTTCAGAAAGCCATAGATTTTTGCAACCGCCAGCATAACAATAAAGATATTCTGGAGGTATACATGTTTATACAGACCAGGTACTGTCTTGAAAGCTTCTAGGTCCATCCCAACCATCTGTGCATGTTATAATCCTTCTAAGGATTTTCTCTTCAATTTTCTTTTTAATGTGACTTTGGTATATGGCTTGTATGATTATTTAATTTTTATATTAGTGAGGATACTGCCAGTTATTCACTCAAATATGTTTATATTGATTTTACACTCAATTTCTTTGGGAAGAAAAACAAAGAATTATCTCTCACCTAAAACACCAACCTTGCTATCTGCAGCAAGGGAACCTGAATCCTGGGATTTCTGTGCCTCCTGGTGAACCTTTCCACGTCTTAGAAAATACTGTTCTCCTCCAAGGAAGTGTCTGGTTTCCAGCAGTTCTACCACTGCCTTCAGGGAAGCCAATACCTATGTAATTAGCATCCATTAGCAACTGGGTTCTTTCTGTTTATTTATTAGAGCAGGAGGTGGGCTTTACCGAGGTGTGCTTTGTTCCTGGCTCTGTGCTCATCAGTGACCTCTAGACAGATGCAGAGTCATATGCATTGCCTGGGAATCCAACCAGGACCAGCCGTGTGTAAGTCAAGCAATTTACCCACTCTACTACCTCTCTGGTTCTTGATCTTCTTTCCAAAGTTATTGAATTCATCAAATTAATTTGCCTTTTAATTTGAATTCATGTATCAGATTTAATATTTATTAGAACATAATAAGATTCAATGTTTATCAAGGTCAAAGAAAAGTATATATAAATAACAAAGGATTCTGCATAAATTATGCACTAAAGACACCAAAGAAAGTCTGTTTGGATTTAAATCTTTGATATCCCCTATTCTGTGGCTTGGACAAAGTATAGTCTAGGTACATCAGTTTTCTCTTTCTGTAAAGATGTAAATTATAATTAAAAACTCTGTGATCTGCGATTATAAAATCATCAAAATAAGCACTTATTAGTGCAAAGTCCCAGAATGTTAGTCATTGTTTTCATAAATCTCAGGAGGGGTAGTATCCCATGATCCTGGAGTGCATAAAATAGTGTGAACTTGTTGGAATCAAAAAATTAAACATCCCTCAGAGGAGCTGTGTGTGATGCTGAGAGAGGTAAGAGTTGGCCAGTGAGGGTGCAAAGCTAATTTCAGAACTAAAACATGATGTAATTCATTTCAAAAGAGAGGAAATAACTAGTTTACTTTAAATTTACCATTGACACAAAAAATGTAAAAATAAATATGTATGAAACATTTAGCCTGTTTTTTGTGGAAAAATAACAAAGCAACTGTAAAATTTGAACTTTGCATTAGAGTTTTTCCTAGATAGAATCAATGGGATTTTGATCTATATATACATTTCATTTCAAATTTTCTGATGTATAAAATATGTCGTTTATTTTTCCATTTTTCAATTTCTCATAATTATAATAATTATAAGTGCTTTTATTGAGAGATACTACTGATATCTTAACACTAAAATAACTACGTATTTCTTTTATTGGTGCTTATAATAATCAGCAGAACTCAGAGAATTTTTATTGCTCCGTTTACTACTTGCTAAACTTGAAGCACTTTTTGACATTTGCCAAATGTGCAATTTTCCTGATTTTCATTTAACATGTAAAGTAAAACTTAAATCATTAATTTCTTATGGCTATTCAACCTCTTCTATTATGCATTTTTATTTGAGACAGGCACTCTGGTTGTTTCTGGCTTATGTCTCTCCAGTGACTGCAGGGAAATGAACTTGAACTTGTGCCAGTATCTTACTGGTATAATTTTTAAAAGGCAACACATTTGAGTAATAGGCACAAAGCCATGAAACTAAATCTAATTAAGGTGTTGTCAGTCACAACAAGTCCTTGCTTGATATATAATGTCAGATAACACTAGATTCGCAAACCTGTGCTATGTCAGGCAGGTGTTCAATCCTGAATTAATATTGACTGAGATTGAGAAAGTGGTTTTTCATTGTCTCTAAATGCTTATTTATTTTTAATTATGTAAAAATGTATATCTAATTTCGAAAACAGGTGCTCATTATATAGTTTTGAAAATGTTGGTGGTTGTCCTATATGACTACTTTACAAGTGATAGGTTGAGATTGGAGATGCAGGCATCAATATTTTACCTAGAAATAATAAGGAAATGAAAATGAAAAAAAAAGTCAATACACTGAAAGGGTAAAATGACTAGATAACTGTTATTTTTTAATATTTAAAAGTATAAAATCTCTACTGCTTTTATTAATTGTTAACAGAAGCATATGAATATAGATGTTTTAAATAGTTATTCATACTAATACAATTGGCCTTTTACTTAAAGTTTAACTTTTCCATATGATATATGTTAAAGTTACCCATACTGCTAGATTCTTAGAAAAAATCAAAATAGTATCTAATGATGTCAATTTTGAAACAATTAATAATTTATTTTTGCTAAATATGTTCACTTTTATCACTTCACTTGTCATCCCATTGATCATCGATTTGCTCAAGTAGGTGCCAGTAAAGTCTCCATTCGTCCCTGTTGTGTGCTAGTGTAGCCCAGTGGCATCTGCTCGCTCCAGGAACACGAAGAGCTTTAAACCATTTGTTCAGAGTTTCGGTGAAGAAGTCTGACCATCTTGTAGGTGGGTGGCGACACGTCCTTTTGATGTCCAGTGGAATTCATTCGGTAACAGCTCTTGTCCAGCAGTCATCTTTAAATGGCATTACGTGTCTGACCCATCTGATTTTCAACAACTTGGAAAATGACGCAGTGTCCCTGATCTTTGATCGTTGACAGAGGTCTGAACTCCAGATTCCAAATAAGTTAAACTTTTATTTATTAATTGTATTTCTAACATTTTTCATGTGATATTACAAAGTGCTATTTTTTACAAATTTATGGCATTCCCCATATTGATTCGTTGTTAGTAATATATTTTTAGAAATTCAGATTCATGAATAAGCCTGATAATATATATTATCAATGTAAACATGTAGAAAGCTTTGTTAGCATATCAAACAAAACAATATTTTTCTTTGTATTTATTTTAGATTTGCTTAAAATGTCACAAATGATAAACTACAAAGGCTCATATTACTGCACAAAAGTCTTCACTGTGATGACAGGGTACTTAACTGTTGGTTATCTGTAAGTTTTCTGTGCCTATTAGAGCAACTGAGGTGCTTACTGTACTGTTGTATGAATGAATTTAGTGTAGCTTTTAATCTGTTTTTTCAGACTATGTTCTGCCTATGTAAAAAAGGCCTGACTGCTTTGCCCCCTACACCATATCGTCATTTAAAGCCAAATCTTCAACTTGAAAGTATTTAGAGGTGGAGTCATTCGGATGAAATGAGGATAGAGCACTTATTAATGAGATTGGTGCCAGATTTGGAAAAGACAAGAAAGATCTTGCCTTTTGTTCTGTTCTTCACTAGTGAACAGATAAACAGAGGGCTGCCTCTCTTAATAAGGAAAAGATCCTCACACAGGACCCCAGTCTCAGTATCACATTTTCAGCTTCCAAATACATGAAGTGTAAGTTCATAATGCAAAAGTTTTCCTGGCTGTATTACTTTATACCCATCCAAACTGAAAAAAAGAGAGAGAGAATAACAAATACTACTTGGAAAATATCCACACTAAAATAACATAAATCCTTTAGCAGTCAACTCTCAGAAAAGGAATAATTTTGATTAAGAAAGATGCTACCATGGCAATTTTCAGCATACATACAATTGACACATATATATATAAAAATTGAAGTAATTTTTTTCCTATGCTAGTATGTTTGTGGGTTTTGGGGATAAGGTATATTCCAAGAGATGTTTAGGAGTAATGGGGTACCTTTCTGGATGATTCTTACCTGATTAGTTCAATCAAATGCCCTAATGATATCGTGTTGCTCAGGACCTACGATGCTAGGAATGATCTGGGTCACTATGGTACTGCTGGGGTATCTCTACAGCCACACCCAGTGTTGGAAGTCTGAATGAGTTCTACAATACTGCACCCATTGATACTTAGGGTACCTTGTGGTACTGGAGTTTGAAGCTGGTTAGCCACATGCAAGGAATGAGCCTTATCCCCTGCGCCATCTCTCCAGCCTTTGTAATGTATGGCTTTACAGTAGCCAGCAGCCCGGCAGACCTCCATTATCTCCACTTCCTCCACTACCCAGTCACAGCTGCCCTCCAGGACACTTTCTGGACACTTAGGCAGGGACTCACACAGGGGTGAAGTCCCAGAGAGCCAGGGAAGCGAAACTCTGTGACCTCAGACACCAGGCTCAATGGACCTGGGAGCAGAGATCCTCTGACTGCTCCCAGCCGCCCGGCAGACCTCCATTACCTTCACTAACTCCACTACCCAGCCGCAAATGTCCTCCAGGATGCTTTCTGGACACATCATTAAACACCTAATACAAGATTACTGCACCATATTTGAAAGCATTGAAATAAGTTTTGAAGCATGGAAACACCTGTAAGGGTGATTAGAGGCCACTCTAAAAGTCTTTATCCCTCTCGGAGAGCCTACCAAGCTACGGAGAGTGTTCCACCCACAAGGCACAGCCTGGCAAGCTACTCATGGTGTATTCAATATGCCAAAATGAGTAAATACAATGGGTCCCATTCTCCTGACCCTGAAAGAGCCACCAATATGGCAGCATTAAGAAAGATGAGGAAGGAGAGGTCATCAAATCTCAGGGCCGACCTTGGCTGCCAAAACGAAGAAGGAAAAAAATGACCGTCTGTACTTTCAATGCATGTATGCTGGTATCGGATGAATCAATTGAGGACTTGATGGTGAAAGTGCAAAAGAAGAAGTATGACATCGTTGGTCTGACTGAGATGAGAAGGCATCAATCATCTCATACCGTTTTTGACACTGGGGAAGAACTGTTCCTCAGAACATGCGACAAAAGAGGTGTCAGTGGTGTTGGTGTCCTTGTCAGCACAAACTTGGCCATAAACATCGATTCGTTCGAATACCTAACAACCCGAATCAGACAATTACACTTGAATAAATGTGCCTCACTGCGGCAGTTTCTATCTTCCTTGTCTATGCACCAATATCCAAGTATGATGAAGGAGAAATTGAGAAGTTCTACATGGAGCTGGAGAAGTTCTGTAAAGAAGACCGCACCTTCTACAAGATCATTGTTGGTGATTTTTTGTTTCGGGTCACACCTGTCAATGCACAGGGGTTACTCCTGCCTCTGCACTCAGGAGCCACCCCTGGCAGTGCTCAGGGGATGCTATGAATTGAACCCTGGTCGGCCGTGTGCAAGAAAAATGCCCTACCCTCTGTGCTATCTCTCCAGCCCCATTGTTGGTGATTTTAATGCCAAAATAGGACTGATAAGATCAGTCGAAGAACTCCACGTTGGGACCCATGGCCTAGAATGGAACGAACAGGGTGAGAGACTGTCTGAGTTCATCATGTCGACCAAGACCATCCATGGTAACTCACAGTTCCAGAAGGCCAAATCTGAACGTTGGACATGGGAGATTCCTGGTGGACGTTTCCACAACAAAATTTACCACATCATATTCAATTGACGGTTTTGCCTGACTGATGTCACTGTTGTCCCAAAATTCCAAATGGGATCAGACCACCATCTCCTTCATGCAAAATTCTGTATCACAGAGCGGGGAGAACTCCCAAAATGACCACCAACTGGGCGCTGTTTGTCACTATTGAGAAAACATGGGAAGATGCCATTGTTGTAAACATTGACGAGGAATACCATCTACTGGTTCAGCACCTCCATGATTGTGCGAGGAACGCCAAGAGAAAGATAGCCACAAACAGATGACCGTCTTTGAAAATTCTAGAGCTCATTCACCAATGTGGCTTGGCACAAGCCTCAGGCAACCACAAGTGAAGGTCCGAGCTCGAAAAGAAGTGCAGAGAAGCAATAAAGGAAGACCTCAAAGAGAGAAGAGCAGCATTGCTGGCAGATGCAGAAGAAGCTGGGAAAAACATTCGCAATGCTGCCTGTTCTTTGCCAACTACAAGACCAAGATGACTGCCCTCCGACATCCTGATGGATCTGTCACATCTTTCAGAAGGGCAATGGAGAAGATAATACATAACTTCTACTCGGATCTCTTTGGTAGCCAGATCCATCTGCCCACATACCAAATTCCACAGGATGGATATGTCATTCCCAAAGTTCTCCCTTCCGAAATCCGAAACGCCATTTTGTTGGTAAAGAATCGAACAGCACCTGGCCCAGACAAGGTCAGACCTGAACACCTGAAGAACCTGTCATCAGTACTCATCAATACACTGACTCGGCTCTTCAGACGCTACCTGTTTGAATGCAAATTTCCGTCCCAATGGAAAACCAGCAGGACCGTTCTACTATACAAGAAGGGACACATCCATGACATTGGCAACTACTGCCCGATCAGCCTGTTGTCTGTCATCTACAAGCTGTTCACTGAAGTCATCCTGAATAGGATTGGCAGAACACTAGACATAGGACAACTATGAGAACAAGCCATGTTCCAAAAAGGATTCAACACAATCGACCATATCCACACGATAACCAAGCTCATTGAAGTTTCCCGGGAGTTCAAGATGCCGCTCTGTCTAACGTTCATTGATTTAAAGAAGGCCTTTGATTCTGTTGAGACAGAAGCAGTTATCGAAACCCTAGCCAAACAGGGCGTTCAAACTCAATAAATCAGGATCCACTGTGAGCTGTATTACAGATTCGCTACCAGGATCTAACAATTCTACAAAGAAGTGATCATCCATATCAAGAGAGGAGGCCGGCAGGGCGATACCGTTTCACCAAAATTCTTCAGTGCCATCTTCGAGAACATCATGCGATGACTGAATGGGAAGGAATGGGAGTGAAGATAGATGGTTAGCAACTACACCACCTCCATTTTGCTGATGACAACATTCTAATAACACCAAACATTAGCCAAATGGCACAAATGGTGGCCGATTTCGAGGGTGAGGGTGAAAACGTCAGAATACAGCTGAATCTCACCAAGACAATGTTTATGAGTGTTAGAATGCGGATCACTATCTCCCTTTAACGACAAAGAGACTCCAGATACTGCAAACAGCAAGCAAGGTATATTGTAAGACTGGCTAGCAAGGGTCGAGACGTCAGGCAAGACCCTGAACTTCTTCAAACAGGATCTTATATAGGCCTTCACTGGCCATTACAGCAAAGCCCGCACATTTCATAGTCAATAGATTTGTAACGTATACTTTCTTAATCAATCCATTTAAAATTACATCACTCCTTAGACTACAGATTCAAAGATCAGCATTTACATACATAGGCATTGTGGCTAGTGGGTATCTGGTAACTCAGACGTTTGGTTATCTTCTATGTTTACCTGGCTCCCTTTGATTCTCAGCTCAAGGCTCCTGCATTCAGGAGGAGGTGGATAAGGGAAAAGTTACTAACAGAGGTAACAGATAAAGAAGGGCCAGCAAATGGTTTCAGAATTTACATCCCAATAAGGGCTGGAGCATAGCACAGTGGTAGGGCATTTGCCTTGCACGCAGCCAACATGGCCGACCCGAGTTCAATTCCTCTGCCCCTCTGCCCTCTTGGAGAGCCCGGCAAGCTACTGAGAGTATCTCGCCCGCAGGGCAGAGCCTGGCAAGCTCCCCGTGACATATTCGATATGCTAGACATAGTAACAACAAAGTCTCCAATGGAGAAGTTACTGGGCCCGCTTGAGCAAATGATGATCAACGGGAGGGTCAAGGAAGCCTCAACAAATAGAGACAGAATCTACATCCCAATTAGGAAGAGTCAACAAATGGAGACAGAATTTACATCTCAAGGCTTTACCAGGGAGGGGGCAGGTAAGGAAGATTTACTAATTATCAGAGTTTATCTCTGGAATTTCCCTCAAGGTCCTCAGGGACCTTAGAATGAGAAACAGTCTCCTTCCTGATGTTCCTTTCACTCCCAACAGAATGAACATCTCCAAATGCAACAGTTACGTTTACCTGGGTTGAGAAGTCAACATGACAAATGACCTGCAACCTGAATTGTGCAGGAGGAAAAGAGTGTGTGGGAACACCTTCAAGAACATTGAAGAAATAGCTAAGAGGACCAAGAACCTCTGCCTCCAGAGGTTCACATCTCTTTGATTCCACTGTTCTTCCTGCATTAACATATGCCTCAGAGACCTGGGCCCTATGAAAACAAGATGTGAACGCTATTTGGGTCTCCCAAAGAGGAACTAAAAGAGCTATGCTTGGAGTACCACGTTTCACTCAAACGAGAGAAAGAATCGGTGTTCTGACCTCCATTGATGATCAAGAATCAGGGGTGCTGTCTTGTTTGCCAAGGCGTCGAAATCAGATGGCTGGACACGTAATGAGATTTGGAGATGTCCGCTGGACTAGAGCAATTACCAACTGGATTCCACAGGAAGTCAAAAAATCCCATGGCGGCCCAGCTACAAGATGGTCAGACTTCTTCATCAAGACCCAGAATGATAGATTTGAGGCTCTCCATGTTCCTAGAATGAGCAGACACCATTGGGCTCGACTAGCACATGACAGGGATGAATGGAGATGTTACTGGCACCCGCTTGAGCAAATTGATGAGTAACAGGATGTCAAGTGATCAAGTGATCAAATGATTGTTGAACAGCATTCATAGAATTCTAAATTCTGTTTATTGACTAACAAGTTCATTAATCTTTAGAGATTTACGAGTTTAATTATAGTTAATAAAACTACTCTGATCTGGATATCATTTTAAATCTTATTGTGTGTGTTCTGATTTTATTTAGATTAAATGACTAGTGTAAAATTCTATGATAATCAAATTTTTAAAATATGCTTGCTATAAAAGATGGAGTGAGGGGCCAGAGAGGAATTCCGGGCATACTGGGGGAGGAAATTTGACACTGGCTATTGGACTGGTGCTGAAACATAATATGACTAAAACTCAAGTTTGAATAACTTTAAAAATCAATGTGTCTAACTTAAAAAATTAAAAATAATTTAGAAGCTTTTTGGGTTTCTTCAGCCACAGTACAGGTATTAAACTCATTTTACTGACTAAACTTTTAAAAGATTGTTTCTCTTTTATTGAAGATATGGTTTAACTGCGTAGCAGGCATGTTCTTTGTCTCCAGTGACTGAAGGTTGGAAACCAGATAAAAGATGGAGCTGACAATGGACCCAAGCAGTTTTATTTAAAAGGAAGTAGAAATAAAGGAATCCAGCAGGAAAACTCTCAAATTGGACCCAGAGCGAGTTGCCAAAGGGAAGGGATTGTTCCCTCTTAATACTTTTGTAAGTAGGGAGGTAAGCAGCCAAACTTTGTGTTTTATCCTTAAACTAGGCACACTTGTTAAATCCTGGGAACCTTTTGACTTTGTTGAGTCTGCTGCCTTCAAAATAATAAACTGAGACAGGAAAACTATTCAAGATGGCTCTCACTGGACCTGTATGCAAGTTTGACCCTAAAATATTAAATTCATCCTTTCCTATTCTCAAGTCAAAAATTTTTTTGCCAAATTTTTCCCTGCCTCTTTGCCCTTTCTCAAATTTACTCCTTTTACAAAACTGTTCAAGAACTTGACAAATGGTTTCATAAAGCATTAACTGAGCAATTGAACATTATTATATTCCCACCATATTTCTATGAAATATACAATTTCTCTATTACCAGTGATTTTATGAAATTATTTTTGTGAAGATAATGATCTAATGAACACATTGATATATTAATATATTCACATTTCTTTTAATCTTACATTTAGCTAATTTATAGACTACTGATCACTTGCTATACTACACACATGTTTTGAAAGAGTATACATTGTTTGTGTAAGTCCTTTTCAACTGTACCCATTCTTTCAAAGTTTATTTTTACCTTAAAAAATGAGTAACAGCTATCATAAAGATGAGAGCAATTTTGAAAGCAAATGCTGTTGGCAAGTATTAATTGACTTGGAAGAGTTACTGAAAATCTATACTATGAGAACACAGTTGTTGAGAACTAAAAAGAAAATTATAAGATATTCATGAAAAATGAGTGGATGAATGAATTGTTCTATAGAGTGGCAGAGAGATTTTTGAAATTCTATTGCCTCTGCAACACTGAAATAAGATATGTATTTAGTGAACTAGCAGCGACCTATGTAGCTTTTTTTAAGCCAGATGTTGAAGGTGCAATTTGATTTCATTTTGCTGTTTATAACAAAACTTAAAAAAGGTGAAATAAGTGGTGCACAGGCTTTAAAAAATGAACCCGAACGTTGTGGTTATGGAAATGTTCAGCCTCTCTAATAAGCAAAGGATGCTAAGCTTAACAAATCACTTCTGAGTAAAGTTCAAGTTGAGGGCACTGTCAGAAGAGTTTTAAATTTAAGAATGCTCCCAAACAACTTTTTGCTCATTTCTCACAATCATCAAAGATTTTACTTCTGAATATCTTTCATTTCCTAAAAGAGATACTGAAAAAGGATTAGGGTATGTCCCCAAGGCACACTTAATCAAACAATAGGGCCTCTAATATACTTAATGGAGTTATCCTTCAGACTTTTCATAAGAGTACAAGGTAGAGAAGGATTTATCTCAAGGGTATAAATGAGCATGTAATTTTCTTGGTGAAGCCAATCCCAATGAAATTCATAGGTAGTTAGTGAATAGCATAGATACTTGAGACTGAATTATTTCCTTTGGCAACTAAGATAAATGTTATTTTATCCCACATGTTTCCACCATCTCATATCCTTGCAATTCTCTTATAAGATATCTAATTTCATTTTAGCTATTTCCTATTTTTCTTTACAAGAGTTTGTGTATGTTTTATGTTATTATACCTGTGAACAATTGAAAATAAAAAAAATAATGCAGAAAACTTCCTTCCAGGCAAAGCAAGTGTGATAATAATTGCGAATGTTTGTCACTACAAATTACTTTGTTTATTAGAGAAAAAATATTTCAGACTTAGGAAGCATTATTTGATGTATATAATGCAAAAAATCATGAACTTTTAAAATCTGAACTTGTGTAATTCACTTTTCAACTATAACACTTATACTTTTATACAATTAGTCTAACCTCTTTAAATGTTATACACACAAAGCAATCATGTAGTCTAGAAAATATTTATATCTTAATATTGTATATCACTATTTCATTTTTAACAATATTGGTCTAATTGAAAATAATAGCAATTTATCTGTGGTCGTTTTCTTTAAATATATGAGGATTTTTTTCATTTGTTGTGGTTTCACTATTTAGAGGATTTAGGTAGTTTTATAATTTTGTGCTTTAAAATATTTCTTAGTTTGGTCATGTTGATAAATGATTTGCAATACCATTCCTTCACTCTGCCACTAATGCTTTTAGAGTGATGGCTAAAAAGTCAAAAATCTGAAAAATACACTCACTAAGTATTTTATATATAAAATATGATGTTCCTCATTTGACTTACCAGCTTTACAAGATCCGAGATTTGAAAGCAATCCCCTACAGATAAATGAAAGCACACGATCTACTGCTAGTTAGATTAGAATAGGGGCTATAATGTTTAGTGAAGACACTCAGGAAGAGAAAGGCAGATATAGAATGTTCTCTCACATATGAGGCATATAAAGAAGCAAAGAAAAGGTGCAACAAACGACCAGAGGTAACAGAAATAGAAAGTGAGTCTATAGGACTGAGTTCACCTAAGGGAGGGATGAGACGGCTTTGGTGGAGTGAAGCAGGCTTGCTAGTGGTGGTGTTTGGGTTGATTGGGAGGTTGTATACATGAAACTATCATTACTAATATTGTACACCGTGGCACAGTAATAAAAATGGGGGAAAGGACTCCTAAATATCCTTAAATTCACTTTTGTCTGTATAAAAAACTTTAATTATATTTTTGTCCTATAATTTATTACTTTTTTTAATAACAAGGCTGGAGTGATAGCACAGGGGGTAGGGCATTTGCTTTGGACGTGGCAGACACAGTCAATGCAAATTTGATTTCTTTGTCCCCCTCAGAGAGCCCAGCAAGCTACCAAGAGTATCTCGCCCTCATGGCAAAGACTGGCAAGTTACCTGTGACGTATTTGATATGCCAAGCACAGTAACAAGTCTCACAATGTTACTGGGCCCACTAGAGAAAATCAATGAACAACGAGAGGACAGTGATAGTGACAGTGATAACAGAAGGACTATTCATCCTATTCAGGTGAAACATTACTGTAGAGTGAGAAATAGTACAACAAGCAGGGAGTCCTTCTTACCTGTTGTAGAATGGGATTTGAGCTCCAGGACCCCATATAATCCTCCAAGCCATCATCTCTGAGCAGAGACCTAGGAGTTATCCTTGAGCACCACTGAGAATGGTCGTTAAAGACAAAATATATAAAAATTAAATATTTATTTAAGCTATATTGTGCATATGCCATTGTAGATACACAAAAGGAAAAAGGCAGGGCAAGGCTTTTCACTTGACTCACCAGAGTGAAGATAAATGTATATTTTATAAAATTAAAAAAATCCTCAAGACTGGTGGAATAACTCAGAGATGCAAGTCTTGGATATGCAAGACTCTTGAGTATTTTCTCCACTACTGCATGCACTGAGGACCCAGCACCACTAGGAATGACCCTTATGATCTCCAAGCACTGCTGGCTCTAGGAAGGACTGACTACCTGTCCTAATATTAAAGAATCTACTGTTTGGAAGAAACCCCCAGTTAGTTTGTTATAAAGTTTTATAATGTAAATGATATAAATAAAGTCCTGATGGTTTTCTATCGAGCAGAAAATGCAATTAATAATTGGACAAATAACACATAACTGAAAAAGAAGAGTGGTTGACAGTGGTAATTGTTCCACATCTGACAGCAGAATGAGCAGACAAATTTATAAAAGACATACATTAAAGAAATAAAAATCATTCTAGCGCTCTAATACTGGAAGGATAGCACAGCGGTAGGGTGTTTGCCTTACAAGCGGCCAACATGGCTGACCCGAGTTCGATTCCTCCACCCCACTCGGAGAGCCCAGCAAGCTACCGAGAGTGTCTCGCCCACACGGCAGAGCGTGGCAAGCTACCCCTGACGTATTTGATATGACAAACACAGTAACAACAAGTCTCATGACAGAGACGTTTCTGAGCCCGCTCGAGCAAATCTATGAACAACGGGAGGACCATGATACCGTGATACCGTGATATAAGAGAAGTCTCACTAATCAAAGCTAAAAGCTTAAATATAATTGGAGCTTAAAAAATGGCTTGAATATCAAATGAATCAGTTTACTTGGGCTGGAATGATAGCACAGCTGGTAGGGCATTTGCATTGCATGCGACCGACTTATGTTCAATTCCTCCATCCCTCTCCAAGAGCCTGGCAAGTTACCAAGAGTATCCCGCTCACAAGGCAGAGCCTTGAAAGCTCCCCATGATATGTTCTATATGCCCAAAACAGTAACAACAAGTCTTATTTCACGTTCCTAGAGTGAGTAGACGCCATTGGGCTATATTAGCATGCAACAGGGATGAATGAAGACGTTACTAGTACCCACTCAAGCAAATCGATGAACAACAGTATGACAGTGCTACAGTGCTACAGAGCTACTATATCACAGTCTTAGATTTACCTAAACTTCCTTTTAAATAAGGATTATTATTTTGAATTTACACATTTTTCAGTATGTATATAATTACAGTTGTTTTCTTTTCAGAGCTGTGGAAATGAAAAAAATATGAAAAAAATTTAAATTCACTAAAATGACAATAACTTTTTAGAAAACATTGTTTTGACAATGAGAAGATTAACAGTTTAATCTAGGGATGTCTAGATTTGGAAACAGATCAGGTGGCAGATTACGTGAGTCAATCACTTGGCACTTCATTTTACTCCTACCCAGTATTGCTATTCCTGATCCCTAGTTTTAAAAAATTATCTGTATTAAAGCCAGAGATACTACAGTGGTAGGCCACTTGCCTTGCAAACTGCCAGCCTGAGTTCATCCCTGTACAGAGTATGATACCCTGAGCTCAACAGGAGTGATATCCGAGTGCACAGTCAGGAGTTAAGTATGAACATTGCCAGACAGTGGCCAAAAAAATACCAAAATGTCTAAAATGACGAAGAAATAGAAATGATTCCATGCAAAGCATCATGAATACAGGATTCATTCTTGTATTATATGTAAGAATATAATAAAAGAGGTCTGTATAAATATAAGTCTGTATACTGATATATATTTATAATATAAATATAAATTTATATCAAATATAAATATAAGAGGTCTGTATAAAATAATGGCATTCTCATATCAAAAATATGGCTTAAAATTTTAATAAAAATTGAAGAAAAATAATAATTTTTCTTTAAAAATTACCCTAAATAAAAATATATATGAATGAGTTCTATAAAATAGCAATTAATTTCAGTTATATTAATTATATTTACTCTGATTGAAGATGGGCATAATTTTAAGTAATGCACATGTAATGTTTTATGCACATTAGTTTGTGGCAATTATGAAAAAGAGGCAAAATGAGGATTTTGTTATATGTGCGAGTAGAAAATGTATTTAATATCATTTCTCTCAGATTTGGATGACCTAACTCTAATTTTTAAAATTCTTGATTTTCTGTTATCTTTAGAGCTGACCTAAAAAAATTATGTATGTAGTATAGCAATACACTTTAAATAACTCAGCAGATGAAGGTGTTTAAAGACTATCACAAAGCTTTCACATTAACTTTACAGTTAAAAAGAAGAATTTCCATTAATGCATCTATGTGCACTCTTGACACTTCAAACCATTCTAAGATGAGACTTCAATATGGTTTGAAATTTGCACAATACTATAACTCATATAATAAAGTGCCCAAATGAATGGTTTATTAGATAATTTGATAGATAATTAATTACATGTGCTGGAGCGATAGCACAGCGGTAGGGCGTTCGCCTTACACGCGGCCAACATGGCCGACCCGAGTTCGATTCCTCCGCCCCTCTCGGAGAGCCCAGCAAGCTACCGAGAGTATTCGATATGCCAGACACAGTAACAACAAAGTCTCCAATGGAGACGTTACTGGGCCCGCTCGAGCAAATCGACGATCAACGGGAGGGCCTTTACCTTTACCTTTTACCTTTAATTACATGTATTTTATAAATAGATTGCAGCTAATGTGGGAAGCCAAGAGCCCTCTCATAGACCCTGGCCATGAACTGCTTGGGACAGACATTGGTGACAGTCTCCCAGGACTTCCTGACCTCAGAGGATGCCTGATCTATAGCCACATACATCAGACTGACAGTTATCTTATCTGGCCTTATCTATAGTGACTCTCAGGATGCATCTACCACCATAAAACCCTTTGATATTCAAATGTAAAGCTCAGGATGCATCTACTGCCATAAGACCCTTTGATATACAAATGTAAAGCTCAGGATGCATCTATTGCCACAGGACACTTTGATATACAAATGTTTACCTTGAATGCTAGGTAAAGCTCTTGTTGCTGACCTTACCATGTATGGTTGTATTGCTTCTGCTCCTGACTGGGCTGCCCAGACCTTATATAAACAGCCTCTAGCCCTCAATAAAGTTCTGTCCCTTTTTCTCTGCTTCTAAACTGCACTATGTCTCTTGTGTCTTGTGTTCATTTGGTTGGTTCCTCTTGCACGTACGGTTGGATCCCTAGGGCCACCTCCGCGGGCCAGAGAGTGGTTTAGCAGGCCCCCCGCAAACTAATATGTATTTAAATATTAATAAATAAAAAATGTAGACCAATATCCTTATTTGAGATAAGGTGAAGTGATATATCTCAGACTTGCTTTCTCTGATTAAATTTTATTTTTTTAGGTAAAAGTATAATGTATAATATAAAATTTTACTATAATAAAATTAAAATGCTCTAAATTTAACTTTCAAAATAATTATAAAAATGTACACAAAGGAAATAATAAAAAGAGCCATCAAGGGTTAATGAGAAATTTATTATTTCATCTTTAATGATTTCATACAATTAAAAAAAGTTAACTTATATGTATATAAATGTTTATACATATGCACATATATATACTGAATATATAGTTCATTATGATGAAAAATTACATGCTTAAGTGTTTTAATTTTGTATCATACTCTGAATAAGAAAAATATACAGTGCTATATAAGATTTTGAGTTAACTTTTGTCCTAACTAGTTCACAAAAATATCTGTGTCACAATAAGATGAAAAAATATTAAGATTAAATAATATGGGTTGCAGATTCAAAACCATGAACCATGATTCCAGGTTTTAATATGGTATTTCTAGTTCTGAGGTTGTATGTGAATCAAAAGTGGTATGAAAAAGCAGAAAAATGAATTCTCAACATAATATTGATACTGTCAAAAATTTCAAGTATCTATTTATAGTGGGCTGGAGCTATAGCACAGCGGTAGGGCGTTTGCTTTGCACGCAACCAATATGGCTGACCCGAGTTTGATTCCTCCACCCCTCTCCGAGAGCCCGGCAAACTACCGAGAGTATCTCGCCCACACGGCAGAGCCTGGCAAGCTACCCATGATGTATTCAATATGCCTAACACAGTAACAACAAAGTCTCCAATGGAGACGTTACTGGACCCCTCGAGCAAATCGATGAACAACAGGAGGACCGTGACTGTGATATTTATAGTTAGAAAATTGGAAGACATGGCTGTCATCCTCCAGAAGCCATTGGACCGACAGGCTTGGGCCCGCAGTGCCAAAACTTGTTGGGCCTCATGGGATGGGGGTGGAGCCAGTCCTGTCCTCCCCATCCCAATGAGACCCCAAGTCATGGCCCACGAATGGCCTCTCTGACTCCTGATCAAGCTGCTTACCAGCCATGATCCCAGAGACTCAGAAAAAAATCTTGAAACCCAGCAGCTTTGGCAAAAATGCGTTCAGACCATGCAGTAGGTTACTGTCACCAGGCCACCCCAGGGGGGAAAAGGTGTTGTCCCTCCGCCTGCTTCCCCCTGGTGGCATGGTGGCCATCATCCTCTAGAGGACATTGGACAGTCAGGTTTGGGCCCACAGTGACGGACATTTTGGACATATTTTGTGGTGCTCAGTGCTCCCTCCTGCTTCTTCACTCAGTTATCACTCCTGGTGGGGTTGGGGCATCATATGGATCAGTTAAATTCAAGGCAACACCTTTTTACTATGTTTCTAAACTCCGTATCAAATATTGTCATAGGTGTATTTGGAGTTACATCATAATGTAGAATACTATATGATGAAAATTACATGATGAAAATACTACATGATGAAGTAGAAAATCTATTTTCAACTTCAATAGAAATTATGATTTCCACTATACATAAAAATGTTTTAATTACATCTTTTATTTGTTTTGCTGTCAATGCTTCAGCTTTTGACCAGATCTTTGAAATATGAACCACCTCGTTTTTGAAACCAAAATCATGAAAACACAGACCCTAAATGAAACAACTAAGACAACATAACATTAGTCTAAGCAGTTGCTAATAAATTTCCATCGATTGGTTTACAGAGCCTCTGCAGACATAATAGAACCTTGCTTGCAAAAAGAACAATTGAGATAGACTTTGATAGAAAATTTTTGTTTTATAATAGTACCAAGATTTCTAGGTGCATTCTGTTTCTCCATGCAACCAAACGATAGTGAAAAAAAAATGGAACTATAAAATCAGAGTACTTGTAGGAATTAGAAAACTGTCCTTCTTACTCTTCCTCTTACCTGTTCCTCTTACCATGTTCATTTATTCCAGCCATCCTTGCTAAAAATAACTTCCTCATATTTCGTTCACCTATGAATACCACAGAAAGCTCTAGTCCCAAGGCTAGGGAGACAGATTTGACTTAATATTTTTCTCTTGCTGCTAATAAATCACTCAATATGTCTATTTTCTCAAAACCTAGTGCCACAATGTTTGGCTTCTGTGCTATCTGGCAGAGTCTGGTTTATGATAAGTGGCACATGATAAGATTAGATAACATCAATACAGAGTAAAACATTTAGTAGATTTTATTTGAGAAAAAATGTTCTTACCAAATTATAGAATCAGTATAATTAAACACACCTAAAATTAAAAAAGTGGCATAATTATTTTATAATGTCAATTTATTATACATTGTGATTGTATCCCCTATGACTATCTCTACATAACTACTGATATCCTCAATTCCCCCAACATGCAACATTGAATATCAGTAATTTGGAGGATTCTATTATGGAATGAAAATAAAAAGAATAAACTGCTTATTAATATTTTCACACATTTTTGTATTCCATTAAATGAGTTAATGTTTGCTTTCTCATATATTATAAGTCAATCATCTGAGTTGGAAGAATGCACTTCCAATTTCTCTCTACAATTAATGATCCAACCATCATAATTTCAGTCCTAGTTAATTAGAGATACATGTAGGCCAAGGTGGGAACTCAAAAGTATGGCATACGTGTTCTGCATGCAGCAGATATACACATGGTCATTGAGCATCACTAGGAGCAACCCCAGAACATCAAACATAGAGTATCTCCCAAGTATTTCTAGATTTGATCCCAAAACAATCATATATAAATAAAATTTTAAAAGATATATTTAAATTTTATATCAAAATAATTTGATGAAATATTTCACATTTATTTTGAAGGCATATTTTCTGGGCAAGAGAACTTCAAAAGTTTTATTTGGTGCTTGATATTCAATCCCAGAAATAATTGACCTTGTAAGGGCTTATGTTCTGACTAGCACTACACCTAAAAACATTTTGGGGTCAACAAAGACTACACATGGAAGTTTTTGGGGAGTCATGAGGGTATAAGATTAAACTCAAGGACTTCTATATAAAGGCATGTCACTGACAATTTTAACTGTCACTGACCCATATAATTTAAATGATAAAATATAATCTCAAAGGATAATTCGGGGAAAATAAGCATTAAAATCTTGCTAAGGATTATTGCCTTTACTTAAATTCCCAATTTAGTTATTTCCATTAAGTTTAAGAAAACTGTGAAAAAAAAATAAGTGGAAAGATTGAGAAATAGGAAGAATGCAAAATTATGATAAGGTTATGTGAAGTTTGCAAAGGAAATGCAAACTTGGGCTGGGGCGATAGCACAGCGGGTGGGGTGTTTTCCTTGCATGTAGCCGACCTGGGTTCTATTTCTCTGCCCCTCTTGGAGAGTCCAGCAAGTTACCGAGAGTATCCGACCCGCATGGCAGAGCTTGGCAAGCTACCCGTGACCTATTAGATATGCCAAAAACAGTAACAAGAAGTCTCACAATGGAGTAGTTACTTGTGCCCGCTCAAGTAAATCAATGAACAACAGGAGGGCAGTGTTACAGTGCTATGTGAAGTTATATACATGCAATATATTGTAAGGCACAATTACTTGACTAGATAGAAGATTTAAATAAAAAACCTTTAACATATTTACAAATGAAATGTGTTAGTTTTATTCTTTCTAAATATGTTAAAGCAACCTTGTGAATGAAAAACAAATCTGGAGAAATACACTCTTGGATAGTAAGCTGTATCTCAAAGTAGCACAGCATTATATCACTGTCCTTCCATTGTTCATCAATTTGCTCAAGCGGGCACCAGCAACATCTTACAACAAATTGTGAGACTTGTTGTTATTGTTTTTGGCATATCAAATATGTCACAGGGAGCTTGCCAGGCTTTGCCGGGAAAGCAAGATACTCTCGATAGTTTGTCGGGCTCTCAAAGAGGGGCGGAGGAATTGAACCCAGGTCAGCCACATGCAAGGGAAACTCCTTACCAGCTGTGCTAAATCGGTATGACTTTGCAAAGAAGGTTCATAATATGTAAATAATATATATGCCAAATTAAAAGAAAAATCGATGACAGCTTCAGTCTCAACAGAATCAACAGAGAATGAAGTGGTCATCGCATCAGTAGCCAAGCAGGGAATTCAAACTCAATACATCAGGATCCTCCTTGAGCTGTATTATTGGTTCACTACCAGGATCTCACCATTCTACAAGGAATTGATCATCCATGTCAAGAGAGGGGTTTGAGAGGGTTATACCATTTCACTGAAACACTTCAGTGCCACCCTCTAGAATGTCATGCAAAAACTGGAATGGGAAGGGATGGGAGTGAAGATAGACGGTCAGCAACTACACCACCTCTGATTTGCTGATGACATCGTTCTAATTGCATTGTGGAACAGTCCACCAGAAGACTGCAATGTCCAACGTTTAAATTTGGCCTTCTGGAACTGTGAGTTACAATGGAAGGTCTTAGTTGACATAATGAACTTAGGCAGTCTCTCATCCTGTTCGTTCCATTCTAGGCCATGGGTCCTGATGTGGAGTTCTTTGGCTGATCTTCTCGGTCCTATCTTGGCATTAAAATCACCAACAATGATCTTGTAGAAGGTGTGGTCTTCTTTACAGAACTTTTCCAGCTCCATGTAGAAGTTCTCAATTTCTCCTTCATCATAATTGAATGTTGGTGCTTAGAATACAAAGATAGAAACTGCCATCAGTGAGCCACATCTATTCAAGTGTAATTGTCCAATTCGGGTTGTTAGGCATTTGAATGAATCAATGCTCATGGCCAAGTTCATGTTGACAAGGACACCGACACCTCCAATGCCTCTTTCATCACATGTTCTGAGGAAGAGTTCTTCTCCAGTGTCGAAAATGGCGTGATGTGATTAATGCCTTCTTATCTCAGTCAGACCAAAGATGTCATACTCCATCTTCTACGCTTGTACCATCAGGTCCTCAATGGATGCATCTGATGCTAGCATACGTGCATTGAAAGTACAGACAATCATTTTTGTCTTTCTTCGGTTTGGCAGCCTAGTTAGGCCTTGAGATTTAACAGCCAGTCCTTCCTCATCCTTCTCAATGCTGCTGTATTGGTCACTCCTTCAGGGTCAGAGGAATGAGACCCATTGTAGTTACTGGTTTTGGCATATCGAATACACAATGCATAGCTTGCCAGGCTCTTCCGTGCAGGTGGAATACTCTATGTAGCTTGCCAGGCTCTTCAAGAGGGATAGAGGCTTTTGGGCTGCTCTATTCACCCTTATAGGTGTTCCCATGGTTCCACAATGAAAATGAACACATCATATTTAATCAACAGTTTTACCTGACGAATGTCGCTGTTGTTTCAAAATTCCAAACAAGATTGGACCACCATGTCCCTCATGCAAAATTCTACTTCACAGAGTATGGAGAAAGGGCTGCAAAGTTTAAGAAGAGAACTTCCAGAACGACCATCAACTAGGAGCTCTTTGGCACTATTGCTGCAACATGGGAAGATGCTGTCTTTGACAACATTGATCGACTGGTTCAGCACCTCCATGATTGTGTGAGGAACGCCAAGAGAGATATAGCCACAAAAACACACCTGTCTTTGAAAACTCTTGACCTTATTCACCAATGTGGTTTGGCACTTGCTACAGGCAACTGCAAGCGATTGTACAGCTCACAAATCAGTGCAGAGATGCGATAAAGGAAGACCGCAAAGAGAGAAAAGCAGCAGTATTGGTAGATGTGGCAGAAGCTGGGAAAAGCATTCTCAATGCCTGCCTGTCCTTCGCCAACTGAAAGACCAAGATGACTGTCTTCTGTCGTCATGATGGATACCTCACATTTTCTGGAAGGGCAATGGAGAAGATTATCCATGACTTCCACTCAGATCTCTTTGATAGCCACGTCCACCTGCCCACATACCAAATTTCACAGGATATATATGTCGTTTTCAACGTTCTTTCTTCCGAAATCTGTCTGACACACCATTTCGTCAGTAAAGAAAAAAACAGCACCTGGCCCAGACAAGGTCAGACCTGAACACCTAAAGAACCTGTTATCATTACTCATCTCTACACTGGCTCAGCTCTTCACGTGCTACCTGTCTGAATGCAAGGTTTCATCCCAATGGAAAACCAGCAGCACTGTACTACTGTAAAAGAAGGGAGGCATCCAAGACACTGGAAACTATCACCTGATCTGCCTATTGTCTGTCATCTACAAGCTGTTCACTCGAGTTATCTGGAATAGGATTGGCAGAACACTAGATGAAGGACAGTCATGTGAGCAAGCCAGTTTCCAAAAAGGATTCAGCACAATTGACCATATCCACATGATAACCAAGATCATTGAGGTTTCTTGGGAGTTCAAGATGCTGCTCTATCTAACGTTCATTGATTTAAAGAAGGCCTTTGATTCTGCTGAGACAGAAGCAGTCATTGAAGCCCTAGCCAATCTGGGCATTCATACTCAATACATCAGGATCCTTTGTGAGCTGTATTACAGATTCACTACCAGGATCTCACCATTCTACAAAGAAGTGATCATTGATGTCAAGAGAGGAGTTCGACAGGATGACACCATTTCACCGAAACTCTTCAGTGCCACCCTCAAGAACATCATGTGACAATTGGAATGGGAAGAAATGGGAGTGAAGATAGACAGTCGGCAAGTATACCAGTTCTGCTCTGCTGGTGACATTGTTCTAATAACAACAAACATTAGCCAAGTGGTACATATGCTGGCCAACTTCAACCCTGAATGTGGAAAGGTCGATCTACAGCTGAATCTCACAAAGACAATGTTTATGAGTAAAAGTCTCGCCCCTGCCTTTCCATTTGCTCTCAACAGAACAACCATCTCCGAATGCAAGTTATGTTTATCTAGGTTGAGAAGTCAACATGACGAATGACCTGGCACCTGAGTTGTGCAGGAGGATGAGAGCAGCTTGGAATGCTTTCAAGATAAAAATTTAAAAAAAATTTTAAAAAAAGAGTGTCGAAGAAATAGCTGAGAGGACAAAGAACCTTCGGCTCCAGGCACCTCTCTTTGATTCCCCTGTTCTTCCTGGATTAACATATGCCTCAGATAACTGGGCCCTAAGAAAACAGGATGAGAACACTATTTGGGTCTCCCAAAGAGGAATCGAAAGAGCTATGCTTAGAGTATCACACTTCAATCAAATAAGATAAAGAATCCTGAGTTCTGACCTCCATTGACGGTCAAGAATCAGGGACGCTGTCTCATTTACGGTCATGGTCACGGTCCTCCCGTTGTTCATTGATTTGCTCGAGCGGTCCCAGTAATGTCTCCATGGTGAGACTTGTTGTTACTGCTTGGCATATTGAATACATCACGGGTAGCTTGCCAGGCTTTGCTGTTTACAAAGTCATTGAAAATCAGATGGGCTGGACATGTAATGAGTTTTGGAGATTACCGCTGGACTAGAGCTGTTACTGACTGGGTTCAACACATGTCAAAAGACCACGTGGCTGCCCACCCACAAGATGGTCAGACTTCTTCTTCAAGACCCTGAACAATTGGTTTGAGGCTCTTCATGTTCCTAGAACGAATAGATGCCATTGAGCTACACTAGCACACTACAGGGATGAATGGAGATATTATTGGTGCCCGCTTGAGCAAATCGATGAGTAATGGGATGTCAAGTGATCAAGTGATAAGGAAAAAGAAAAAATAAATGATAACATTTATAGGCACAGTGAAAAATCATTAGGATTCAATATTTATAATGAACGTATTTAGAAGAATCAAATGAATATATAGTAAGGAACATATAAGGCAGTACAACTGCTGACAATGGATCAGAAATATCTCTTTTTGTGTAAGAGCCAGGTCTGCAATTTTAAATAACTATTTGGATATATGGGTAAAGAATCAAGAATGACTTGATAATCAGTACTGATATGTGACAAAATAATCTGAACTGAGCCAGAGTTCTGGGCTAGTTTCCATGGTCTCTAGCCCATATGTGCAAGCAACTACTGAGACGCACCGCCAGTCTTATCTAACCAAGTCAGAGCCCCAAGTGGGTGTCCCAAGAGAACATTTCAAACACACCCATTATTGATTAAGTATGGACAATGTCTCATCTCTCATACAACCGAACACTAGGTATAATAGAAAAAGGAAGATAATCACGTAAACAGAAAGCTGCAAAATCTAAGAAGTTTCCCAATTATATCAGACATTTTAATTTGCCTAAGAATTTTTTTATCTTGTCACATATTTTTAATTTTTGTAAGGGTTGAAGTACACCCAGCAATGTTCAGGCCAGGGGGATGGTCACTCATTGCTATGTACGCAGGAATAACTCCTAGAATATTCCAGGGACCACATGGGATGTTAGGTTTAAACCCAGGTCAGTCACATGCAAGGCAAGCACCTAATACAATGTACTATCTCTCTGCCCACAACAAAATATTTTTTTAAAAAATAACCTATAAAGACTTAGTGATCTTATAGGTATATTTGAAAAAAAGAACCAATAAACTTGAACACAACATAATGGATAAAAGAAAGAAACTCATTCAAATAAGAATAAGGAAGCTAAGGAATACAGCTATAAATCTCAACAGCAAAATAAGTTGTAAATCCTATCAGTGACAAAATCAGACCCACCTCAAAAAAACTCAACAACTAAAAGAATATAAGACATATAATTGACAATGTTACAGAGAGAAACTTTAGAATTAAAGAAATTCTGGAAGAAGATGTAAGGTGGACAGGGGCAGAAAGACTAGTTGAGGAACTACGCCTGCCTGAAGCGGGAGATGGGAGCAGTGACCAAGGACCATGGTGATGATCAAAATAAACTGGAACAGAAAGATACAAGACACTTTATAATCATAACAGCTAGGACCGCGTACAGACAAAGGCTCTTCAAGGTAGCAAGAGAGAAGACAAACTTTACATATGAGGAAAAATAAAATATACACAGTGGATTTCTCTAATGAGACTCTCTACAAACAATAAAATAATGCAATGACATAAATTATTTTAAATACAAAAAAATTCTAACCAAGATTCTTCTTATCAGCAAGAGTATCACAAAATAGATAAAATAATATCTTCATACTAATTTAATGACCTTGGTTATGTACACACAATCCAAAATTATATATTTCAGAAAGTGATGTTTCAGAAAAGTAATTTGCATAAAACAAACTATCTGTACATGAGCATTTTTTGTTTGTTTTGGGTTCACACCCAGCTGTGCTGTAGGTTTGCATCTGGGTCTGTGCTCAGAAGTAATTTCTGAACGGATTTAGGGGACCATATATGAAGTCAGAGATCAAACTTTGGTAAAGAACATGCAAGGCAAAATCACTATCCTAATTATACCCCCTGATCCCTTAAATGAACTTTTGAACTGAAGTTCAAATCCTTTTATTTAAAAGTCCTGAATTTTTTCTCTATTGACTTCAACTAATAATCAAAGTAATTTCAGTTGTTATCTAATCTTTTTCTCTCCCTGTGAATATTAAACAAGGCTACTCGGGAATAATGGATTAAAATGAAGTCTAGGAAAACAAGTATACTTGTTCAATTAATAGATGGGATCTTAATTGAGCACATCCTCCATAGATAGCCTTACAACCAACAGCTAAGTGGAATGAGCAGGTTTTCGATGCACCTAAGAAAGGAAACACTGTCCAATTAATCAAGCAAGATACCCATCCCAACAACTGAGATGTGCTTTGCTTTCTCCAATATGATTTTAAGAAAACTTCTATATAAAATATGAAACGTGATAATGAACAATAGCATTTCGCAAAATTTAGTTGGGATAGTTGGAAACATAAAGACTTTTTTGTCAAATTTTTGGAGTCAGGCAAAAAAATGACCAAATATGACTGATATAAAAAGAAGCTGCGACTCTATAATAAGTATATTACATCAATTGTTGAAGAGAAGAGGAAAACAGAGAAATATACAATTTTGGATCGAGGGAACAATATGAATAATAATGAATTTTTCACAAAACTTTGAACTGTAGGGCATGCAAGTATTACAGTGAAATTAATAGTAAAATCTCAGAACTCTGTAGCAAAGAAAACAGAAAGATGAAATGACTATTAAAGCTAAATAAAATACACAAACAGCTTCTTATGAATAAACTAATAAAATAGTTTGGGAAAGCAAAGAACAAAAATTAAATGGAAAGAAATAAGAGCATTAAGATAAATAAATATTTTGGGATAGTTTAGGTGAATGTAAGTAAGAGGAGTTAAAGTATCATAGTAAAGCTAACAATCATAAAGAACTAAAAATGTGTAAAATATGTTAAGATACCTTTAAAATAAAGACCTCACCAGAGAGTGCAGAAGAAATCATAAACTGCCTTCAGAGCACAAAAAAAAATCTTTCAAAAGTTTTTGTTTAATAATCCTCAGGATAATTATTTATGTTCACTTCAACGATTTGTCTTCAGAGATTTCAGAAGAGCATGTTCTCCATCCACCATAATTATACCTGGAAGTTCTCATTGATAATGCATGATGCTAAGACTCAAATTCACACATGTGGGAAATGTAGTACACCATGTGAATTATCTTCCTGTAAATAAAAATGCAATTATTAAACTATGAAACTATAAAGAATGCCAAACTTTATAAATTCTTATGGGAAACCACATTGATTCTTTGATCCTCTAAAAGCTGATAAAAATAACTAACTTAAAAAGAGATAAGTCACAGTAAATGAAATAGTTATAAGATGATTTGAGCAACTCTAGTAATTCTATACCATATTTTAAAGTTGGTTTCATAATTGATGTCACAGAATATAATGTGCAAAGCTTATAACACAATAAAATCTTATAAGTCCCTTAGGTATCTTAATTCTATAAATGGTCTCTTTACTCTAAAAAAGCTTCCATGAAAGAACTAATATATTTTCTTTCATTAAGGAGCTGGAGGAAAAGTGTAGCAGGTAGAGAATTTTCCTTGCACACAGTCAGCTGAATTTGATCTTGGGAACTCCAATTAATCACCTATCCTTAGCCAGAAGTGATTCCTGAGTACAGAGGCAGGAAAAACCCTGAGCACTGCTGGTTGTGGCCCAGAAGCAAATAAACAACCCAAAATAAGACAACAGATCTAAAATTTGAATATTAATTTAAATGTTTAATGACATTATAATCATATCCTAGTTCTGATCGTTTGTTTCTTGGAGGGGAATTCCAAGCAACACTTAGGATGCAAAGAGGTCCTTCTCAGAGATTCCAGCCAACCGTGCTGGTGGTTCAAAGCAAGGTTATGGATATGCAGTGATATAAGGACCCTGCAATAATGGGGTTGCTTGAGCCTTCCAGCACTGCTCAGAGGCCTGCCACATTGCAAGATGTGCTCACACTTAGAGGTCCATGTGGTGCATATGAGGGAAAACAGGGATTAAGTAGCTCGTTTTGCATATAGCTGACCTAGTTTCATCCTTGAACTCACTTGTGATCCTGAGGACCAACAGAAGTGACCCCTGAGCATAGTCAGGTGAAAATCCTGATTGCTGACAATGGTCTCCAAATGTCCATCCTCTCAATAAAATGTGTTCCTGGAGTTAGAGGTTCCGATGCTAATCCGTATACTAATGCTTCTGTTCAAAATTTTCTAATATTTAAAAAACTTGAAAAATACTTATCTGTTAACTTAATGATCTATAATTATTCTCTACATTTTATTTATTTGATATTTTGTGTTCCTGCTCAGTAAATATCTTTAAATAAAATGTTATAAAGTAATACACGCGCGGGTTCCGGGGCTGAGACCTCCAAGCCTACTTGGATTTGGGCCGAGCATCCTCCACCCAGATCCTCCAAATTCCAGTAGGTGGGGGTCACACCCACCAACCGGCCCCCTGGAATCCCATCAGCGGCCAAGACTTAGAGACTATAAAAACCAGCTCCCGGAACCGCGTGGCCGCAACATCCTATTATGACATCTTATTATCTCATTCCTACTTTGGACAAACTGGCAGGCTACGGAATGTAGCCTGCCCACACAGCAGAGTCTGGCAAACTCCCCGTGGAGAACCCAATATTCCAAATACCAGTAACAATGATGGGTCTCATTCTAAAGAGCCTTGAATATAATCTCAGGGCTAGGATGAAGGAGATGTTACTGGGGCCTGCTCGAGGCAATCGACGATTAACAGGATGATTTGTGATTTGTGATTGAAAGTAATACAAGTGGAATTATTTTATGAAAGGGAAATATTTAAAATCAAATGTTAGTGTCAGTGGAGACAGTAGATTGGTAAAGCACACATGTTGCATGGAGCTTACCCTGGTTTGATCTCCAGCATCTAATAGTCCCCTGAGCATCAGCAGGTATAACTCCAAAGGCTGCAGGACAGCATCTGGTCGCAGCACAATTGGTTCGAACAGTACAGTAGCCAAAGGACAAAATTTTAACTCCTGGTGTGGTTGATCAAAAATCATGGAGAAGTTCCCTTTCATGAGTGCCACTATGGAGGACCCCAAATTATATAAATAAGATAAAATGGATGAATATTATACATGTGTTCTTGGTGGGGAAATTGTATATGTCTTTATAAAATAATATTGTATGCATAACATACATTACTCTTACATATACATACTATCAAGTATATTTTACCTTGCTTTTAATTGATAGATTATGATTTTAGTGTTTCACTTTTATTATTTGTGAAAATAGAAACTTTAGTTCTTTTTAAATACTGCTTGAAAAGTATGTATGTATATAGTATGTATAATAGTAAAAAAGTTATCAGTGTCAATTATTTTTCTGAGAAAATCACAATGATTATTTTGTCTTGACTTCTAATTTTACTTCCCACAATGTACAATTAAATGCTTACTCTTCTTAATAGTGGCATGTATTTATACTTATTTACATATTTATTTATTTTGGACTGAGCGATAGCACAGCGGTAGGGCATTTGCCTTGCATGCAGCCAACATGGCCGACCCGAGTTTGATTCCTCCACCCCTCTTGGAGAGCCCGGCAAGCTACCGAGAGTATCTCGCCCATGCAGGGCAGAGCCTGGCAAGCTCCCCGTGACGTATTTGATATGCCAAACACAGTAACAACAAAGTCTCCAATGGAGATGTTACTGGGCCTGCTCGAGCAAATCCATGATCAACGGGAAGGCCTTTATCTTTACCTTTACCTTATTTTGGACTATCCTAGTCATGCTCAGACTTCCTTGGGCTCACTACAATCTGAATCAATTGTGAATCTTTCACAATCTGACCAGAAGGTTAAATGTCAGACCTGCATCTGTGGTGCTTGACTTAGAACAATTTTTGCTACACAAAAAAGTAGGTGATTCTTCTTCAGATATAAGAAAACTAAAGAAATTCTTGCATTAAGTAAAGTAAAGTAAAGGCCCTCCCGTTGATCATCAATTTGCTCGAGCGGGCCCAGTAACGTCTCCATTGGAGACTTTGTTGTTACTGTGTCTGGCATATCGAATACTCTCGGTAGCTTGCTGGGCTTTCCAAGAGGGGAGGAGGAATCGAACTCGGGTTGGCCATGTTGGCTGCGTGCAAGGCAAACGCCCTATCCGCTGTGCTATCGTTCCAGCCCATTAAAAGATGAATAACTTTTTTTTGCAAACAATAGTACTATTAAGTGAGGAACTGATATTTCTGTCTATGTTGTGAAAAGTTGGCCAAATAACAGGTTCTCAAAAAGAGATAATTAGATATGTCTACTGTATAGATGGTGTAATCAACCTGTTCCCCTCTCACCCAAAACAATGTATTCTCTTTTTTAGGAATAGCAAACAGATAAACATAAGCCATTCCTTTTTTTGCACACTCCATTTCATTTTCGTTTCTTTGTTCTATGAAATTATTGCACTTGTCTTCATGTTCATTTCTAAATTTAATTATCCATTGTTATTCAGTATTATGTCTCGAAGTTGTGTTAGATAGTGCTTGTTTTGATTTAATGACTATATTTATATTCGTCACCTTGAGAAATACAGAATTGTCTATATATTAGTTTCCAACACAGAGAGGTACATTACTGTTCTACCCAAAGTGAAAGAATATTTCCCCTCTTCTTTTACAGCCATTGTATTGTCATTGACCTAAGCGATTGTACTGGTGTTGACACTCTGTCTCATGGCTAGAAGGCATGCACTTTACCGCTGAGCTGCCCAGGCCTCAAAAGGAATATTTTTAGAACAATGTAGAAAAAAAAAGCTTAAGTCAAAGCAGTTTCATTGAACTTCCTGGTCTATGAATTTATTTATGAAAATGAATCATCAGAATATGTTTAGATTATGAAAACACATTGTTTTTTTTTACCTGTCTTACCTTTAAAAACAATAGGTAACTGGGGCTGGAGAGATAGTACAGTGCGGTGGGTAGGGTTTTTGCCTTGCATGCGGCCAACCCAGGTTTGATTCCCAGCGTCCCATTTGGTCTCCTGAGCACCGCCAGGAGTAATTCCTGAGTGCAGAGCCAGGAGTAACCCCTGTGCATTTGCCAAGTGTGACCCAAAAGCCAAAAAAAACAGGTAGCTGTGATAATTATTAAACTAGTATCTACTTGTTAATCTGTTCTTGAAACATTATGATTTAAATAAAAATGAATTACAGAAATCTTACCATTTTCTGATGCATCATATAATTTTATGAGGGAAAACAAACAGAAAAACAGCTATTGGTTCAATGGCTGAATAAATAGCAATACTTCTACATAAAAAAAGGTTATCGGTTTCAGATTTTCTAAAAGAAATGCTTATAGTTTTTCAGATAATATAACATGCTTGCAGTGATGCTTTATTAATAGATGTAAAAATGGCAAAAATTGGTATTTTCTTCGAAGAAGAAAAACTGTTGTTTATAATAACAGCGCAGTATGTAATAGATTTCATTTAATAAAAACTTCAATGAAAAACAATATATGGCACAACCATTTTGTGCATCTTTTATGAATGTGTCACTAAATGAGGATTTTTATTTGGTGATACTGATTTGTAAAAATGACTACTTTTTAAAAATACTTTTAATCATTTTCTATGATTTACCTGGCAGGAAGATAATCGTCCTACAATAATTTGTGATTCTATTTTGGTACCATTTCAGGATAAATACTAAAATGCTAATAAAATTGGCACATTTGAGTTATATCATTTATTTTATTATTGATTTTGTTAATTAAATTAAATTAATTTTTACAGTCCAATGATTATATTTTAATGTGACAATCACTGCATGCAAATTTTGTGTTTTAATTTTAAAATACAATCCAAACACACTACACATCATAAATATTGTATATATATCTTAGAGAAAATATGTGTTTACTTTAGAAATACTATCACAACAGTACAACTGTTAAGAAATAGAAGAGTTACAGTTTATGTATCATAAGATAATAAATAGTTGAAAAGAACTTTTCGACTGTACCCATTACATGTGATTCTAAAATAGTTTAATATGGATCCTTCTCTGAATATTCTCTTTTCCTTCTTAAAACATCGTTACAGATATAAAGAAATATCTAGATATTTGGTTCATAATGCCTACATACTTTATACTTTATACTGTGCAGCTAAATACACACACACACACACACACACACACACACACACACACACACACCTGTAAGTATGAAAATGAGCGAAGCGCATTTACAGCAGATCCGTGATACTCCAAATCATAAGGTTCTCACTCCATGTGTGAGAAATTGTAAGCGGAATTCCTGTAGGCTTTGTTAGCTGAACTCCTATCTGATTGGGCTCCTTTGCGGTTTTTCTTTCTCAGAGAAGCTGCTTAGATGTGGGCTCATTTCCATAATCAAAGATTCCTATAGCTCAGTTAGACCCTGGCAACTGCTCTGGGGGGACATGCTTGAAGTGCAAAATAAATGAAAAGAGAAGTAAATAACAAGAAAAACAGCTTAATCTCTCCTAAACTCTGCCTATAACATTAATTGAAAAGGACATGCAGACTCACAAACACCAATTTTCCCCCTTCCATATCCTGAAGAGCAGATTTCTTTCTAAAAATAATGATAGGGTCTGATGGAATGAACATAGTTCTGACGTGAAAGGATTTAGCTCCTGACATTATTTTCTGAATGAGTAAAACGAAAATTAAAATCTCTAAGGCTCTATATGTAGATGATCTCCCAGTACATTTGTTTTACTTGATTCCCAGAGAAATTTTTGATAAAATCTATATTCTACAGCTGAGGAAATTGAACTTCAAGTCAGTTTTGCAAATATGACATAATTGTCCCATATCAAGTAAATGACACATCTAAGTGGTTAGATTTAATTATTTTTTATTTTTAGGTACTATATTACTATGTTTCTAATATTTTCATAAATTTAATTTTATAATGCATTCTATTTTTTTACAGGAGACATATTTTTCAAAGTTTCATAAAGTTTTTAGTCTGGTAAAATGTTAGGATATCACAATTAGAATATTTGGTAATTATCTAGTCTGCATGCCATTTATTCTTACAGGGGAAGTGTCTGCTTATAAATTAAAACCGTATCTTTATATTGAAAAACAAAATTTTGCTGGTGATAATCTGATACATGAACATTTCCTGACATCAGTTTAAGACTTTAGAAAAAGCCAAAGAATTTCTTCTGCCCACAAAGAGAAATACCTAGCATAACTATCTGTCCTGTATGCAATATCAGAAGACAATTTCAAAGAACAAAACAGCTGAAAGAATTGAATGGGATGAACAATCAGGTATAAAACTCTATTGGTTCTCATCACTATGGATACTATCTTCAGAATCCCCAAATGGGTTTATGTGGATGGAGATCCTCTCTTAGTACAATAATTATAACAATAATAGAAAACTCAGTTTGACTTTTACTGAGAGGTTAAAGAATGTCACAATATTAAAGAGAACGACTTTCTTTTGGGCAGTGTTTCCATACAAACATGCTGAGTAAGAGGATCATTGATTGTCAACATTTTACTTTCCAGCAAGAAAAGACACTTGAACGAAAGAAACTGTCACGTTTTTTCTGGGCCAGAAGAGTTGAGATTGATCTCAGCACACTGTGCTACAATCTTAACCAGAGGCATGCTCTTTGAAAACCTCTGAATTGGTCTATTTTGCTCTAAGTCTTAAGCTTTATTCCATTAACCTTTAATGAAATCAATGAATCATCTACCTCTGAAATTATTGTCATAAAGAAACTATTGTGTAAGTAAACCTATAATTAATTCATGAATTACTCTTTTTGGCATAAAGAAATGCAGCTTTGTTTTTACGTATCAACTCGCAACTGAACATTTAATATAAACAAGGGATGATGGTTTATCATTAAACAATTTGGGTCTCAAATGTAAGCCCAAATACAAAATTTTATAATATTGCTCCCTTATGAAACTCTCAGTATTATTTTCTAATAATACTTTCTAAAGAAATACTCTGAGAAAGTTGATGTTTGTGTAAATTTTACTAATGAAACAGACTAAGGGTTGTATGATTCAGCTCAACTATTAAAATATGATTATTCTATGTAAATTTTATTTCAATTAATTAGTTATTTTTTTGTCTATTTAGTTTTGGTTTTAAGAGCAGATCCAGTGATGCTCAATGGTTGTTCTTGGCTTGGCACACAGGTATCTGTCCTGGTGTGCTCCAGGGACCAAGTAGGATGCTGGTAATTGTACAAACCAAGCCTTTTCCTGCTGTACAATATCTTCACCCCCCATATTTTAAAAACACTGTTCAATAAAAACTCAAGACTATATGTACATAATTGAGTTTATGATACTGGGAATTGCTTATTTCATATGGATTTTAGTTTGCATTGTCTTGCTTCTGTGTAAGTCTTGATCAGGTATCTTACTTAACATTAAAACTGTAAATGATTTTATTATAGTGTCTTTTACTGTGGCATATTTATAAATAAATTTTTATTGGGGGATTTTTTTATAAATTAAATAACATTTAAATGTAAAATAATGATGCAGTGAAAGTTCATTAGATATGTAATTAGGGGCAATGTATGAACTTATATTAAATTACAAGTTTAGACGCAATGGAGAACAAAAAGCTTATTAATCTTGGGTTTCATTTCCTTTCATCTTGCTCCTGAAACTCCAATAGATATTCAGTTTGCCCTTTAGTTTATATTGTTTGTGGAGTAATTGGCTAAGCCAGTAACAGGGTATTTTTTGAAATAAATGGTCTTTATATTGGGAAAAGTTTAATCAGCTTCTGTGGTATAGTGAAATAAATTCAAATGGTTTCTTATGTTAAACTTTATTTTAAGGATTAATTTTAAAACCTTCATTTGATTGTTAATATGCTACTTAATTTTGATTGAAATTGTTTCAAATAAAAACAAGTTGCTGGGGAGTAAAGAAGACACAGTCCCTAGTAAAAATTGTCCTACTGCAATGTATCAAAATTATTAATGTATTAAAGGAATTATTCCATAAAAGTGTATTTTTTCTAATTTATTACCAATATAAGATAATCCAAGAAATAAAACAGAGACAATATATTTTATAAGTGAGTTACTATAGACATCAGATATCATGTAATAGTGAAAGAGCTATTGAAATAAAGGTCTACTAAAAATATTTGACCAGGATTTTCTTGAACTTCTCTATTCTAATAGAGAGAAGTGCAAGTTAGTCCAAACCTGAAGGAGAGTCTAAGATGTCAACTTAAACCCACAAAAGATTTTTAACTGATTTTTCACTTTTTTAGAAATAAAATTTATTTTAAAATATCTCATTACTCAAGGGTTTATTCCCATTATTATCTATATTATTGTTCAAAAAGCAATCCCAACAGAGGCATTGCATTTATCATATTATATCTATCCCTCATTTAAATGTATTGACCCGCTTACATTTATATTGTCTCTTCACTTTCTTGTTCTTAAACTTCACAGAAATTCACCTCATTATTTCATTTAGATATTTCTTTGGTCAGGGGAGGCACACATGGAGACGCTCATAGATTACTTGTAGGTCTGCACTCCTGGAATTATCCCTGTTGTGTGGTCCTTGGGGAACCATATGGAAAGCTGGCATCAAATCTGGGTCAACTATGTGCAAAGCTAGAGCCTTATCTCTGTACTATCTCCACAACTCCAATTAAGGTCTAATTAAGAGAGGAGCCCTCACTTTATATCCCTACTATATAACTGGTATTTCACATCATTTCTGAACTATGAGAGCAAATTATTGAATGTTAAAAGAGTAGTAAGAGTAAGGTGGTACATTTCTAAAAACTCAAATATCGTGTTTTTACATATATAATATTTCCCCATAGAATCAAATCAGGAATTATATTTGGTTCTCAAGGAATGTAGATGATAATTGTTTTTCCAATAATATATTTTCATTTTACATTATCTTATTTTACCTTTAAACTAAAAATAAATTGAAGGCATCCCAAGTCATGCTCCAGAAACCTGGGGCCCAACCATCTATTCTACATAAAGCACATCAGAAGTTCAATATAAAGACCTGAGGATACAGTGCTTCTCAGGGCTTGTGGTGATCTCAATCAAAGTTCCCTAGTGGTGTCCGGGATCTCCAAGCCTGCAACAGTCAATGCTTAGGGGACCATGTGGTGCTGGGGATTGAATCCCAGTGAATTGATACTTAGCTTTATACTATACCTTATCAGAATTTTAAAGTTTGAAATAGTTCTAGTTTTAATATTTAGCAATATGGAAAGGTATTTACCTTAAAACAAATCTAATAAAAAATTAATTAAGAGATTAATAGAATATAGCTTACAAAAATCCATTCATTCCTGGTAATATAAAGGATACAATCCTAGGTTTTAAAATCGAAGTGGCAGGTGAAAGCTGAGTGTGAAACTTGGGCTGAAATTGGAATTTATTATATGAGAAAACCAGAACAATTGATCTACATTGTCTTTCCAGGGAATAAGAGAAGACTTTGTTTTATAAAAGTTTGTGAATCGTAACTTAAAATGCTTTTGTGGGATATTCAAGTGGGATATTCAAAGCATTATATTTTATGTAAAGAAGTAGGTATTACTAACAAGAGCAGTTTTAAAGCATATTTATTGTAGTAAAGTTAATATTTAGTAGACTACATATACCCAACATTTGCAATTTGATAAATTTGACTATAGCTATTCAAATATAGCTAAATCAATTAATTCAGAATATAGTCAGTTGATCAAAACTAGTCATTAGTTTATTGGAAAGCCATTACTGATCTCCACTTTAAAGCTCATATTAATAAATAGCAAATATTGTATTTTGGCCATACAAATGTGTAAGGTGCAAGCAAAAAATGTTTGTTATAAACATTAATGCATAGATACTTTATGAGCCTATGTTATAATCTCTTGGATCAGTGGAATTGATAAAATTTTAAGTGTGCATTTATGAAAGCAGCTGCCATGGCAATAGAGCCTGAGAACTCTACAGAACTGAGCTGATCCTGGTGAGGGAATATGAACACACAAACTCTGGTCATGGTGTGTTGTCTGAAAACTTTAACAGAATTAACAGAATTTAATTAACAAAAGTTTGAACATGCTTTCTAAAAGAAAAAAATAATAGTCATTATAATAAAGCAATTGGCAAAATGTTTGGAAATCAACTGTTATTTTGCACGTTTACAAATTAGCCTGACTGTCAATTTTGCCAAAGTTAGATACTTAGGCCTCTATATTTTGCTGATCTTACAAAGTATAAAACATGATGGAAATATGCTATAATATGCCTTTGCAATTATTTAATGATTAATGAAACTAAGGACCTTTTATATATTTGTCATTCATGTCACATCTCTATATGTATATCACAATTAGTATACGGAGCTTTTCAAAAATCTTATTCAAAATAGATATATAAAAATAATTTATGACTAATAACTACAGAATGTGAATTAGATTGTGATATTAATGCAAATAAGTTATGATCAGAAATGAAAAGTAGCACATTAGACCCAAAATGTAAATTAATAGCAAAAAATGTTAAGATAAAAACAAATAAAAAATTAGCATTGTAATTCATTGATACATGATTACAGGAAACAAAGAGATTAAATAAGTCTGAGTATCCAGGGGGTGATTTTACTTACAAAGGCATAGGTATATTTATAAATAATTGTCATTTTTTCTCTACTCATTAAATAGTAAAATTCATAATTTCCATTGTATAAATAATCACAAAAGACAAAATGTTTGCAGTAAATATAATGTATTTCTGATGTTTAAATTTTACAAATGGTTTTTAGCTATAATAATGAAGCACTTTAAAAACATCATTTATTAGTTTCAAAGCAATAGTGCAGTGGGTATTATGCTTGCCTTGCAAACAGACTACCTGGGTTTCATCTCCAGCACCACTGATGATCCCCCATGCCTGCCAGGAGTCATCCCTGAATACAGAGCCCTAAGCATAACCAGGTGTGGCCCCAAACAAAACAAAACAAAAACTTCTTTCACTTGTCAACTACTCCTGATTTATAGGAATCTAATTTAGCAATAATAATAATTAGAAAAAAAATAGTGATAAATCTAAACACAATAGTCTAAAATAATAATTTACATTATATATTTAAAAACTATCTAAAAATTTAGGCAACATTCACTTATACTAAATCATAAATCATACTGAAAATTATTTAAAAGAATTTATCATACAAGACAAAATTTTTTAGCCTTAATGAAGTTAAGTGAATAAAATTAATATTTGCATTTTACATGTCTAAAAATGTTTCTGCTATCCTAGAAAACTTACAAGACAAATAAAAAAAAGAAAAAATAGAAACTTTACAATAACTAAATAATATTTCTTTGAAAAATAAGTTCTTTCTTAAATAAGAAAATAAAAACCATATGTTTAGGTGTTTAGGTAAAATAATATTTTTTTTTCCTTTCTGGATCACACCTGGCGATGCACAGGGGTTTCTCCTGGATCTGCACTCAGGAATCACCCCTGGCGGTGCTCAGGGGACCATATGGGACGCTGGGAATCAAACCTGGGTCTGCTGCATGCAAGGCAAACGCCCTACCCGCTGTGCTATCTCTCCAGCCCCTAAAATAATCACTTAATCACTTAACTTAACTTCCCGTTAGTCGTCGATTTGCTCGAGCGGGCGCCAGTAACGTCTCCATTTGTCCCTGTTGCATGCTAGTGTAGCCCAGTGGCATCTGTTCGCTCCGGGAACATGAAGGGCCTCAAACCGATCGTTCATGATCTTGACGAAGAAGTCTGACCATCTGGTAGGTGGGCGGCCACGTGGTCTTTTGACATCCCGTGGAATCCAATCAGTAACAGCTCTAGTCCAACGGTCGTCTTTAAATCTCATTACGTGACCAGCCCATCTGATTTTCGACACCTTGGCAAATGAGACAGCGTCCCTGATCCTTGATCGTCGATGGATGTCAGAACTCCGGATTCGTTCTCTCATTTGAGTGAAACGTGATATTCCAAGCATAGCTCTTTCTATTCTTCTTTGGGAGACCTGAATAGCATTCTCATCCTGTTTGCATAGGGGCCAGGTCTCTGAGGCATATGTTAATGCAGGAAGAACAGTGGAATCAAAGAGATGTGCCCGGAGCCGGAGGTTCTTCGTCCTCTTAGCTATTTCTTCGACGTTCTTGAAGGCTTTCCAAGCCGCTCTCTTCCTCCTGCGCAGCTCGGGTGCCAGATCATTTGTCATGTTGACCTCTCGACCTAGGTACACGTAGCTGTTGCATTCGGAGATGGTCGTTCCATTGAGAGCGAATGGGGCGTCAGGAACAAGGCTGTTTCTCATAAACGGGGACAGAGGGACCCAGGGACAGAGCTTCTCTGCTTGCTCCCACCACCACAGGTGACAAAGGGATTCTGATCAGGAGCCCCACCCTACCCTGCCCTGTCTGCTTCCTTCCATCAACCCCCCAGGGATCGAATTGTGCACAGGAGACCCACCCTACCCAGATAAATACCCCACTGGCAGACTTTCACTCTCGACACTACTTCCACTACCCAGCCGTCGCCACACTCCAGGACGCTTTCCGGACCCGCGCGGCCGCAAGCGGCCGTGCGACACATCAAAGACAATAAATACCCATCTTCCGGAATTGTCGTACCATATTTGATAGGGTTCAAATATGGTAACACATACAAAGGGTGATTAGAGGTCACCCCAAAAGCCTCTATCCCTCTCGGAAAGACTGGCAAGCTACCGAGAGTATTCCGCCCGCACGGAAGAGCCTGGCAAGCTATCCGCTGTGTATTCGATATGCCAAAACCAGTAACTACAACTGTTCTCATTCACCTGACACCTAAAATAATATTTTTTAAAAAATTGGATCACACGTGGCTGTGCTCAGGGGTTACTCCCGGCTTTTAACTCAGGGATTACTTCTATAGGTTCTCTGGGGACAATATTGATGCTGGGACATGAAATCAGGGTCAGCCAGGTGCGAGGCAAATGCCCTACTCACTGTACTATCTCTCCAGCTTAGTCAAAAAGCAATTTTAAATGAGAAAATCTAAAGACTGATCACTGTTTCACTATTTTTTATAAAAGGTATGTGTTACATGACAAATGCATTAATTTTGAACTCACATGTTTTTTTATAATCAAGATTCACTTCACTTAATCACTTAACTTCCCATTAGTCGTCGATTTGCTCGAGCGGGCGCCAGTAACGTCTCCATTTGTCCCTGTCACGTGCTAGTGTAGCCCAATGGCATCTGTTCGCTCCAGGAACATGAAGGGCCTCAAACCGATCGTTCATGATCTTGACGAAGAAGTCTGACCATCTGGTAGGTGGGCGGCCACACGGTCTTTTGACATCCTGTGGAATCCAGTCAGTAACAGCTCTAGTCCAACGGTCGTCTTTAAATCTCATTACGTGACCAGCCCATCTGATTTTCGACACCTTGGCAAATGAGACAGCGTCCCTGATCCTTGATTGTCGATGGATGTCAGAACTCCGGATTCTTTCTCTCATTTGAGTGAAACGTGATATTCCAAGCATAACTCTTTCTATTCTTCTTTGGGAGACCTGAATAGCGTTCTCATCTTGTTTGCGTAGGGCCCAGGTCTCTGAGGCATATGTTAATGCAGGAAGAACAGTGGAATCAAAGAGATGTGCCCGGAGCCGGAGGTTCTTCGTCCTCTTAGCTATTTCTTCTACATTCTTGAAGGCATTCCAAGCCGCTCTCTTCCTCCTGCGCAGCTGGGGTCATTTGTCATGTTGACCTCTCGACCTAGGTACACATAGCTGTTGCATTCAGAGATGGTCGTTCCATTGAGAGCGAATAGGGCGTCAGGAACAAGGCTTTTTCTCATAAATATTGTCTTCTTAAGATTCAGCTGTAGTCCTACCTTTCCACACTCACGGTCAAAGTCGGCCAGCATTTGTGCCGCTTGGCTGATGTTTGGTGTTATTAAAACAATGTCATCAACAAAGTGGAGGTGGTGTAGTTGCCGACCATCTATCTTCACTCCCATTCCTTCCCATTCCAGTTGTCGCATGATGTTCTCGAGGGTGGCACTGAAGAGTTTCGGTGAAATGGTATCACCCTGCCGCACCCCTCTCTTGACATCAACGATCACTTCTTTGTAGAATGGGGAGATCCTGGTAGTGAATCCGCAATACAGCTCATGGAGGATCCTGATGTATTGGGCTTGAATGCCCTGATTGGCTAGGGCTTCAACCGCTTCTGGATGATGTGATGGATCCATCAGGACGTCGAAGGGCAGTCATCTTGGTCTTATAGTTGGCGAAGGACAGGCGGGCGTTACAAATACTTTTCCCGGCTTCTGCAGCATCTACCAGTACTTCTGCTCTTCTCTCTTTGAGGTCTTCCTTGATCGCATCTCTGCATTGCTTTGCGAACTCGGACGTTAGCTTGCGGTTGCCTGAGGCATGCGCCAAACCACGCTGGCAAATTAGCTCAAGAGTTTTCGAAGATAGGCGATTTTTTGTGGCTATCTCTCTCTTGGCGTTCCTCGCACATTCATGGAGGTGCTGAACCAGTCGATCTTATTCCTCGTCAATGTTGTCAACAATGGCATCTTCCCATGTTGCCGCAATAGTACCAAAGAGTTCCCAGTTGGTGGTCATTCTGGGAGTTCTCTTTTTGAACTTTGCAACCCTTTCTCCCCGCTCTGTGAAGTAGAATTTTGCACGAAGGAGGCGGTGGTCCGATCCCATTCGAAATTTTGGGACAACAGCGACATCGGTCAGGCAAAACCATCGATTGAATATGATGTGGTCTATTTCGTTGTGGAATCGTCCACCAGGAGACTCCCATGTCCATCGTTTAGATTCTGCCTTCTGGAACTGTGAGTTACCATGAATGGTCTTGGTCGACATGATGAACTCAGACAGTCTCTCACCCTGTTCGTTCCATTCTAGGCCATGGGTCCCGATGTGAAGTTCTTCAGCTGATCTTCTCGGTCCTATCTTGGCATTAAAATCACCCACAGTGATCTTGTAGAAGGTGTGGTCTTCTTTATAGAACTTCTCTAGCTCCATGTAGAACTTCTCGATTTCTCTTTCATCATAATGAGATGTTGGTGCGTAGACAACGAAGATAGAAACTGCAGGTAGTGAGCCACATCTATTCAAATGAAAATGTCCGATTCGGGTTGTTAGGCATTCAAATGAATCAATGCTCTTGGCCAAGTTTGTGTTGACAAGGACACCAACGCCTCCAACACCTCTTTTATCGCATGTTCCGAGGAACAATTCTTCTCCAGTGTCGAAAACGGCATGGTGAGATTCGTGCCTTCTTGTCTCGGTCAGACCAATGATGTCGTACTTGTTCATTGGCGCTTGTACCATCAGGTCCTCGATGGATGCATCTGATGCTAGCGTACGTGCATTGAAAGTACAGATGATCATTTTTGTCTTCCTTTATTGTGGCAGCCTAGGTCAGCCTTGAGATTTTGTCGGCCTCTCCTTTCTCATCCTTCTCAGTGCTGCCATGTCGGTGAAGCCGTCAGGGTCAGGTGAATGAGACCAGTTGTAGTTATTGGTTTTGGCATATCGAATATGCCAGAACCAGTATTCGATAATCAAGATTACAAACCTTTAATTAGTTTAGAATAAAACTACCATTCAGTTCAATAAAATATGTGACGCCTCACTGTATAAACACAACATCATAGACTGAAAGTAAGATCAAACAAACTTTAACTTTCACAAAGTAAGTATATTGCTCTTTTTTTAATCATGGATAGTAATATAAAAAAGGACATTAGTGGCCAGAATAATAGTACAGGATAAAATACTTGCTCCTTCACAGGCATCACTCCAAGGATTAATGCCTAGGGTGGTCTGTAATAACGGAGCCGGGAGTAATTTCTGGGCAACTAGAGTTGTGGCCTACGGTCACCCAAATAAAAAGAAAATTTTGTTAATGTAGTAAAAAAAGTAAATTTTAGTACTTACTATGACATGAAAGATTATGGTGTATGGAATTAGAACCAATTGGAACCAATTAAGCACAATGCTTAATATGCTGAATACATTAAATAAATATTTGTAAGAAAAAGAATGTGCATAATAAATGTATAAAACAATAAATGTATATTTCTCCTCTTGTAGGTAGTCTTTAAACAGTAGAAAAACAGTCCTGGTACAGAATTTCTGTTGCTATTCTTCATAATAACTTTTTCCATAATTTTTTCCCTAATATGATTCCACTTCCAAACTCTGGGAGCATGGATGCCATACAAAATAAAAATACATGATTAGGTGTTCATCCAAGTTGGACTGAAGTCCATAGGTTAAATAAATGAAGTTTTCAGCTATTTTGTGTTTGCTTTATTTTTTGAGGCTGAATTGAATGTGAGGCATCAAGGTAGCTGCTGTTGATGCATGGGATCGATTTGTGAAAAGTTTCACCAACATAAGATTGTTAACTGTCTCCCAGCACATTTCAGATATATATATTTTTTGAAGATCTATATTTCTGGATTTTTTTTTAACACTGAACATGTTTTTTTTAGGTCAGAGAGAATGATGAACATCATCCTTTAATTATATATAGCAGTGTTTCCTGGACTTGGGAAATGACTTGGGTATCAAAGGCATCTTTAGTACAAAGTTCAGCATTTCTGTTGGTTCTTCCTGTACATTTTGAAAGCTTATTTTTGGGTTCTTAAATGAAGACTTTTTAAAAGAATTGCCAGGAAAACAAAATACTGATATAGAATTTGAAATAAATTTTGCTTAACCTCACTGAACTAACAGAAGACTAACTTATATCTACTTTTGTATATGAGTTTTCTTCTTAATTTGATTATCATATTGAAATGTAACTTGTACAATTGTATAGCAAATGACATTTTGAACTATTTTTTACTTTAACAATACCAGTAAGGGGCAAATATTATTAGTCTGTGCCTTGATGCATGGAAATAAAACTGCCTAAATTGTGTTGATATGTCCTCACTGTAACTGTAGCACTGTCCTCCAGTTGTTCGTGGATTTGCTTGAGCAGGCACAGTAACATTTCCATTGTGGGACTCGTTACTGTGTCTGGCATATTGAATACATCATGGGTAGCTTGCCAGGCTTTGCCATTTGGGCGAGATACTCTCGGTAGCTTGCTGGGCTCTCTGAGAGGGCGGAGGAATCACAAAGGAGTCACGGGAATCCAACCGGCTCAGTTGGGCAGCTGCGCACAAGACAAATGCCCTACCACTGTGCTATAGCTCCAGCCCCCCTCATTGTAAAGATAATGTAAATAACATGAGAACTTTAACTAAATTTAATTTGCAGTGACCATTCAGTATTCATCTTCAATGTCTAACTTCTCCATGCACTCCTATTAGGAATACATTTGGTTAAACGTAACACTCAAAGATCCAACATGCTAGCTATAATTTGATTATGTAACTATTCTCCAAATCTGTTGGATTATTTTATAACTGCTATTATCTCTGAATTGAGTAACTTCAGCATAAATTAATGATACAATGAAAATGATTTTAAAAGTATGATGCTGTTATTAGAAAGAAAAAAAACATGTGATAATAGTCTTTCTGTTGTGAGAACATGGTTTGAATTTATATTGATCTAAGAAAAACAAGTACAGAGGCTGGAGTGATAGCACAGCAGGTAGGGTGTTTGCCTGGCACGTGGTTAACCGAGTTCAATTCCCAGTATCCCATATGGTCCCATAAGCACCTCCAGGAATAACCCCTGTGCATCTCTGGGTGTGACCCAAAAAGCAAAAAAAAAAAAAAAAAGAAGAAGAAGAAAAGAAAAACAAGTACAGAGTACATCTGGATAGAGACTTTGGGAAACACTGAAAGTTTGGAGATTCAGACAGGAAAAGGCTGTTTGCAAAGAAATGCAAACAGAAGACTAGAATGAATGAATATATATAGAGAGAGATAAATATAAAACATTATATAATATATTGATATATGTTATAATATGATATATTTCATATCCTTTGTTGTCATAACAGTTGTTGGTTGGAGCAGTAGCACAGCGGGTAGGGCATTTGCCTTGCACGCAGCTGACCCGGGTTCGATTCTTCCATCCTTCTTGGAGAACCCGACAAGTTACCGAGAGTATCCCGCCCTCAGGAGAGAGCCTGGCAAGCTCCCCATGGCATACCAGATATGCCAAAAACAGTAACAAGTCTCACAATGGAGTCATTACTGTTGCCTGCTTGAGCAAATCTATGAACAACAGGAGGACAGTGCTACAGTGCATGATATATTAATACATAATATTACATTATATGATATTAACATATAATATATTTTATGTCAGAAGTGTGTTCCAATATATGTAAATATATTCTAATTTGTATCTAATGAATATGTAAAAGTATACACTTTAATATATATGAATATAAACATGTTTCAAATATATTCCATATATATGAGACTATTAAAAATTAGGCTATATTTTACATTATGTATATGCCAACTATGGAGTATTTTATATTTTAATATTCTATGAAGAGAAAACAAAGACAAAAAATCACTATCACTGTCATCCCGTTGTTCATCTATTTGCTTGAGCAGGTGTCAGTAACGTCTCCATTCGTCCCAGCCCTGAGATTTTAGCAGCCTCTCCTTACTCATCCTTCCCAACACTGCCATATTGGAGGCTCTTTCAGAGTCAGACCCATTATTGTTACTGTTTTTGGCACATTCAATACATTACGGGGAGCTTGCCGGACTCTGCCGTGTGGGCTGGATACTCTCGGTAGCTTGCCAGGGTCTCTGAGAGGGACAGAAAATGTATATGAGAGAATACAAGCAAGTATGTTAAAACCAAACACATGTGTGTTGCTTTAGGTACATCAGTGGGGTATACTATAAGAGGTCAGCCTAGTGCGGGGTGAAGACAGCCTGGTGCAGAGCCAGGAGGTTCTGTGTTGATGGGGTTACATGGTGCTGGGGGCAGTGTGTGGATGTGACTTCCAAGCTACTGGAAAATGGGGCAGCTAGTGAAGGAGTCCCAGTCCCAATCCAAGCAGGCTTGTAGATCTCAGCCCTGGGTCCCACATACCTGGGTTCCTCTGCTAGTTCCTTCATGCGTGAGGCTCGTCCGAGCATGATGAATGAATGTGGCCTTGAGCATGGCTGTGGCTGAGTTCTGAGTCTTCAACCTCCAGAACTCTAGAAGACAAAAAATAACAAAAACCTTTCATACTAATGAACTTCCAGTCTTGCCTGTCTGTATGTAGCCACTGAAACATCTACAATATACCCAGGAGGAGTAAGGTAAAGGTAAAGGTAAAGGCCCTCCCGTTGATCGTCGATTTGCTCGAGCGGGCCCAGTAACGTCTCCATTGGAGACTTTGTTGTTACTGTGTCTGGCATATCCAATACTCTCGGTAGCTTGCCGGGCTCTCCGAGAGGGGCGGAGGAATCGAACTCGGGTCGGCCATGTTGGCCGTTTGTAAGGCAAACGCCCTACCCGCTGTGCTATCGCTCCAGCCCAGGAGGAGTGATTAAAATAATTGTAGACTTTTTAAAAGGTTTACATTGATGGAAAGAGTTAAAATAAAAAAAATACAGAAATCTATGTAAAGAAAGAAAAAGGAAAATAAATTTATTTTTAAGCATTTTGAAGTCATATCAGTAAAGGTTAATTTTAAAGACACTGAAATAAAGAATGTGGGAACACACCTAGAGCTTGATCTCAAATGAAGACAGAATGACTGATAACCATTGTGTAAGATTGTTTGAATAGAACTTCAATATTACTTCAGAAAATAGATCAGTTCCTATAGTTTCTCAAGGAAAATAATGAGCTTTTAAAAATATTCCTAAAATCAGTACATACTTATTAGGAAAAAAATCAGTACATACTTATTAGGAAATACAGCTAAATTCATATTAACCTAGACACATGAGTAATAAGACGTAAACTTGAAAATGGCCATCATAACATTTAAAAATTATAGTAAAAATCAGTATTAAAAATAAAATAATTTACATGATTATGTTTATACGGCTGAAGAGAATATTAACTGAAGTAAATTGTTAGATTGAAAGCAAAGTAAATAAATTATGAAAAGTCTCATATAAAATTTGGTATGAAACTCTAATATTTTTCTAAATGGCATCTCAGAAGAAAAAGAAATAAAAAAATTCAATAGAAGCTGAATTTTAGAAAATAATTGGTGAGATTTTAAAATGGAATAGCTTTCTGAAGTTTCTCAAGAATGAAAATAGTGGCAGAGAATATGACAACTAAATGCAAATTAATAATAAAATAATAAAGTGTGGCAGAGAAAATGACCCTTCACTTAGAAAAGAAGAAAGAATTAGATCACCATTTTTGTCTTCCATTGTAATCATGTATTCAAATACAATGAATGACACAATTAACTTATCGAAAATATATCTCAATCAGAAAAAGCAGACCTATTGATTACATTAGCTCATTGAATGTTGTTTAGCATTTTACATGAGGAATACATTGTTAAATGATTTATTATATTCTTTAAATGTATTAAAACTTTTTTTTTACTTTTTTGGTCAACAGAGGGTTCACTTTTTTTATTTCCATGTACAAAATCTTTGTTTAATGATTCAGCTGACACCATTTTGTGCATATTATGTATTGCTTCCCATGACTATAACAATCAGCACTTTTATAATGGAAGAAATATTGTTGATGGGATCTTAGATCCAATTATTGAATGGGGAGTTGTAGGATAACATTGTTTTGCCCTTCCTGCATAGCCACAGGAAGTGTAGGTTTATGCTCCCATCATAGTGCTCCCATTCCTCTGTGTTTATTTGTAAACTTCTTTCTTTGTGCTCTGTTGACTTGCAAATGTTGTTTTTCTCTTCTCCTTAAGTCTTTTGCATAGTTTATTCAGAGCAATGTCCTTTATGTTTGGGCAAAGGAAGACAGTATTAAATGCTATGATTTTGTAATGTGGGAGTCATTTGACTCTACATGATATTTTCCTCCTGGGCATCTGTTCTCTTGACCTAAGGCTCAGCAGCCCTTACTTCCTACCACCCCCCAAATCAGGGTCCCGACAAGGGACTGGATGCTCCCTGGGAAAGTGGTGAGCTATGTGCTACCCTGGCATCGAGATGGGACTGGGCCAAAGCACCTAATGCTTAACTATAAGTTAAGAGCTTGATCATGGACAGATGCTGTCATGATTCAAAAAGCAATAACTAGATTCAGACCTTGCTAGGGTTAGGAATGATTAATCTAGCCTGAGCACTGTAGTCTGAGTCTGTGGCAAGAACCTCCAGGAGAGATGCCCTACAAGTCTCAATGTATCTCTTATTGTATACACACAAAAATAACTAGTATTAAGATGTTGATTGATGTTAATGTTGATTATTAGACTTAGGAAAGGAAGAAAACACCTTAAGAAGTATTTTGCTTCTGGGAAGTCAAGAAGGGCTTTGGAATACCTCTACATGGTGTTTCTGTCCTTGATCCTGGCTGTCAGCAAGGGCTTTCTTATGTTGATTTTGCTACCAGATTGTGTGCAGTGTGGGCCCAGAGTGCTTGGGAGTAGAGAGAGGAGAGAGTTGAAGAGAGAGTTGCAGGAGAGGAGAGAGAGAGCAGGGCGGCAAGATGGACTGCAGAGAGACTAGCAAGGGGGACAGAAGGAGAAGAATGTAGAAGAAGAATACAGGAGTAGGCTCGTGGAGAGAGAGAGCCCTAGTTGCGAGATGGAACGTGGAGAGATGAGCAGGAGAGACAGGAGGAGATGGGAATGAGGGCCAGTGTGAGACTAGAATGGGAGGCTCAGAGAGACTGGAACAGGCACGTGGGGAGAATGAAATAAACTACATTTGATCAACCAACTGGCTTGGCCCTCATTTCCTTCTCCATCTGCCCATGGTCCGAGCTGCCCTGGCTGGGTGAGTGGCTGGGGTCCCCCAACCCAAGCGGTGCGGGGGAGAGCTACTAGGGTTCTCCTCCTGGAGTTTATACAGTGAGTGATACCTGTTTTTCATAAAACTCCACTGTGACTTGTGAATCAGTGGCCATTTTGGTAGCCAGAGTCGTCATCATTTCAAATTTTTCCCTTTCCCAATATGCTGTTGTAAAGTACTGCCTTAGAAATAAATGCAAGACTATTTTTGAATACTTGGATGAAAATATAAAAAAGTTTTGTAGCATGTGATCTTTTATTCCCAGGAAAACTCTCTCCCCCTTTTTTTCCTTTGCCTTTAATCAAGAGACTCCAGTTCTGAATTGATTTAATTATGGAAACTGAGAGATATAACTCTGTCTGAATGATTAAATGAGGCTCATTTTCAGAAGATGTAGAGATTTGATTGTTGTGAAATAAGATTTTACAGTCTGGGATCTCTATTCATTCATCTGACAAAATTATTAACTAACTAATCAGCATCAAAGACCTTAGTGAGTTGAAAGATTTTATAAAAAACACTCTTTTCAATATATCATCCATTTTAATAACTATAAACACTTAATTAAAAGGATTATGTGACAACCTGAACCTTAAATTATCATAGCATACCAATAAATAATAATAATTAAAAATACTAGTTCTAACTTTAATATATTAATGTTAGACTAAAGGTTTGTAATTCTTAGGTTATCATTTCTTTCTTATATTCATACCATAAGTTCAGATTTCTTTATAACAGAGACCTCAGAAGTAAAGTTAATAAGGTTAACACTAGACACTGAATGTCTCATCGCATGACTGAAAAAAATTGGATTTATCTTAGTGAAAGATCTGAATTGTGCATTATCTGGGAACAAATTTTTGGAAATATTTTTTAATTCAAATTAGAAAATTAATACAAGCATAAAATTTCCTGAATTTTAGAAATTTATAGTGTCTTCATTTTATTTTAGAAAAATATATCTTGTATATACTAATAACCTTACATTATTATGTTATATCTTTTCAATGGATTTATTTTATATCATACATAGCTATATAGACACGCTTAAAATGCAGGTACTTATAGTTTAGGTGACATTGACCATCTTGACTGAGGTTTAGTCATATAAACATGCATACCTTTATAAAGTTATGGAAGCAGAAAAGTGTTAACCACTGCAACTTTAACAAAACATATGGGAATGTTTTCCTTAGAGAGAATTTTCCTGTCAAAGCTGTTTTCCTGCCAACTCTCTTTTATGATTTATTTTTGTCAGCATCTTATTAAATGAACATTTTTAATAAGTTATGTGAACATCTCTTAACGGAATTTCCATAGCTTTCACCATTGTTATATAATAATGTTAATTCTTCAAATTTAAAATATTTTTCTGAAATTATACAATATTTCTGCATATGAATATTAAATGTGATTTTATTACTGAGACTACTTTCTTTGAAAAAAGTTTTAATCACTTTAAGAGTATTTGTGTATAAGTTTAACATAATCAAACCATTGACATGAATAGAGAGAGAAAGAAGAAAAGTCTTGCCATAGAGGCAGGCAAGAGAGGGGATGGAGTTATGGGCTTGGTAGGAGGGATACTGGGATGATTGGTGGCAAAAAATGAACACTGATGGTGACCGAAACCCAATCATGTTGGGTTTGTTGCTGTGTATCGCACAGTGATTCATTTAAAGAAAGATGACATGAGGCAAGCAAAACTTTCTGATGATAATGAATTCTTTATTAAGTATATCCATGTATGGACGGTATATAATAACAAAATTAAGTGGTAAAATATGTAATATTCACTCCAAGTACTTGTTTATCTAAGGATTTAATTTTCAGGTGCTGGAATTAAATACAAGGTTTACATATGAAGCGTATATCCTACTGTTGTGCAACATCCCTAGCCCAACCATCTGTCTATTATCACAGAGATATTAGCCCCTCATACAAAACAGTTTTTGCTGTATCAAAATTCCATAATAAAGGAGAAAAGAAGGTATGCATTTATCACATGATATGTATAGGAAATTTGTTCTAAGATCTCTGCAAACACCAAAATATATAGATACTCAAATAGATCTATGAGATACTAAAATCTATAGATGCTCAAATCCTTTATATAAAATGGCTTAGAGTTTTAAAATGATCTATAAATATCTTCCAGTATACTTAAAATAACTTCTATCTCACACCACGGACACTGGAACACATCAAAATGAACAAGAACAACCAGTGCTGGCGTGAATGTGGGAAACCTTTTAATGTCTCTTTTACTGTTGGTGGGAATTCTACGGGTTTGACCTTTTGGGAAAAAAAACAAAACTAGAAATTGAGCTTCTACATGACCCAGCAATACCACTTCTGGGAATATATCCCAATGGTGCAAAAAGGCACAGTAGAAGTGATATCTGCACTTGAATGTTTTTTGAAGCACTGTTACAATAGTCAGAATCAGGAAACAACCCACATGCCTGAGAACAGATGACTGGCTAAAGAAACTTTGGTATATCTACACAATGGAAAACTATGTAAGGTAAAAGGTAAAGGTAAAGGCCCTCCCGTTGATCGTCGATTTGCTCGAGCGGGCCCAGTAACGTCTCCATTGGAGACTTTGTTGTTACTGTGTCTGGCATATCGAATACTCTCGGTAGCTTGCCGGGCTCTCCGAGAGGGGCGGAGGAATCGAACTCGAGTTGGCCATGTTGGCCGCTTGTAAGGCAAACGCCCTACCCGCTGTGCTATCGCTCCAGCCCTGGAAAACTATGTAGCTGTAAGGAAAGATGAAGTCATGAAATTTGCTTATAAGTGGATGGTCATGGAGAGTATCATGTTAAGTGAAGTGAGTCAGAAAGAGGGAAAGGTATCAGATGACTGCATTCATTTGTGGAATATAAAATATCATAATATGAGACTAATGCCAAGGACAGTAGAGACAGGGCCAGGCACCCTGCCTGGTTGGAAGTCTGCCTTATGAGCTGAGGGAGAAGGCAGCTGGGAGAGAAAAGGGATCAGTAAGTCAAAGATGGTTGGAGGGATAACTTGAGATGGGAGATGTGTGCTGAAAGTAGATAAAGGACCAAACATGATGACCTCAAATTATCTGTGTTGTAAACATTAATGTCCATAAGTAGTCAGAGTGTAAGAAGGAAACTGTGAGCCATAGAGGCAGGAAGATGGGTTGGATGTGGAGGTGGGGGGGGGAGGGTATTCTAGTGAAAAATGCACACTCGTGGAGGTTTGGAAGGATGGGTGTTTGATCATTGTATGACTGAACTCAAACATAAATGCTATGTAAATGTTGCTAACAGTGATTCAATAATAAAAAAATTGAAAAAAGAACTTTTATTTATTTCAATGAATAATAAATTACAAATGCTATGCAAATCGGTGTTTTATTATATTGTTTCAACCAACATTCCTTAAACATGGGTCCTATGACCACTCTGTAAATTCCTAAAATATCCCAAAGTGATTGGAGCACAGGTGAAAATCCCATCAATGGGTACAATAACATTAGACTAGGAGGACAATTGGTATTATGTGGAAGAGGGGACACTGGAGGTCAAGAATATATCTTCAAGACCATGATAAGAAAACAGTCAAGAAACAAAGTTTTAGGAAATACTCCCCACCCATCAACCTCTGCATATCAATAGAGATGCAATTATATAGTTCTAAAGGAATATTATGCATTTGGCCCAGGGTTGTTTGAACCCACAAACATGATACAAAACCAATTTTTTATGAAATATTTTATATATAACATCACATATCTTAAATTGCACATGTTAAAATATAACATATTTAAATAAATATATTTAATATTGAATAGAAAAATCTGTACTAAGAGACAAAATATAAGTATAGAAGGAAAGAGAGAAAAAAAAGGAAGAAAGAAAGAAGTTTGAAAAACTATTTACTTTTATAATGTGATAGTTAAAATATTATAGCTCTGGGTCAGTGTTTTAAGATTTTATATGAAAATATTGAATTACAAATGTATACCCAGTTTTTGTTGCTTTTGGCAGGCGTGGTGTACCTTCTGATGCTCAGAGATTCCCACCCTTACTCCTGATGAGTTCAGGGGACCATATAGGATGCTGGGGATCAAACCCAGGTGAGTTGCATGCAAGACAAATGCCCTATATGTGGTATTATCTATGTGTGACCACTAAAATATTTTGTGGTTTTTGTGCCACATGCTAGGAATTGTGCCCAAGGCACCATTTTATTTCTAGAATATAAAATTAAAACATCTTTGAAGATTTAAATTTAAATGCAAACGTAGGGCTAGAATGTTAATATAGCAGATAGGGCATTTGCCTTGCACACTGCTAACCTGGGTCTAATCCTAACTAATATCAAGAGGTCCAAAAGCTCTCCAAGGAGGGTTTCATCAGTGCAGAACCAATAGTGAGCCTTGAGAACAGACAGAGGTGAGCTCCTTAGCCAAACACAGTAACATCAAAGACTCCAATGGAGACATTACTGGGCCCGCTCGAGCAAATCGACGATCAACGGGAGGGCCTTTCAAAAAAAATAAATAAATAAATAAAAATAAGCTTTCTAATGTAAAGCACCTTGAAACTACTTAAGAACAAATATATTTTTAGTTTTCTTTCAATAATGATATATTTAAAGATAGGATAACAAAAAGTATATATTAAAACATATTCATTTCTTCAATACAATAAAATATGTGAGTCAACTCTTAAAATAAATGAAACACTCTGCCTATAACACAAAGCAATTTTTTGTTACATTCTGATTTGTTCAAGTTACATGAAAATTACAAAAGAAAGTCTGTAGGTCTCTCTCTCTCTCTCTCTCTGTCTCTCTTTCTCTCTCACATACACATACACACACACATGCACACTCACTCACAAATAGGAACTATGCCGGTACAGTTGGTAATAATCCCCTCTATATCTTCCAAATTCCTGCTGCGAGATCAATTATTTTGCTTATTTTCATATAAATTCTCAAATTCTGAAGTACCTATGTTTGATTTTTTATGCGATTTAAATTTTACAGGCCTGTTCATATTTCTTTTTAATTTGTCGTTAAATGAATGTGAATGTGTTGAAGAAATAAGAGGACACTAGTGAGCTTGAAGTGAAGGTTCATTTCCCAATCAGTTGGCCACTATTAGGAGGATTATCCTTAAAAATATTTTGCCTCTCAAACGTTCAATTTTATCAGATAAAACCAGCAACAATAACGCATTTAGAAATATTGATGTCAATAACCCGGAATTCAGTTTCTAACACTTAAAAACATAAATTGATTTCTTAACCCATATCAAGTATATCAGTGGCTGGAGCAGCACCCGTGCACCTCTGGGTGCAGAGGCTTTTCTCTTTTTGCAGACTCCAGCCACAGAGTTGCTTAATGTAACCTTCTCTTGGTCAGGAAAGTAGACCCCATTAATCAAAACTATTAAATAGAGTTATTTCCCTTTATTAAGTGTTTAACACTTGATTTAATTTTCTCCCATACATTCAGTCAGTGCACATCATTTCATAATCCTAGCATGTGAGGGTATTTACTAATTACTTCTTGTTATACCAAGGTCATGGCAAGTATTTACTAAAAAAACAAAAGTACAATTAAAAAAAATAGATACCAGAGAGCGCGGAAGGACTGTGGTACAGGCTCTGCAAGGAGGCAACTCTGCGCATTTTCAGGGTGGTCCAGATAATCCCCAGGAATTGCAGTAACAAATCCTTAGCACTTGATCAAAAAGTGCTAGTGAACACAAACATTCCTAAGCTTTTCTTTGGAGGACTAATACAAGAAGTGAAATAGGGATGGGTATTTGATCATTGTATAATCAAAACCCAAGCACAAAAAATTGTAAATCTACAACTGTACTTCATGGTGTTTTACTAATAAAAAAAAATTAATGAATAAAATAAAACTGGAAAAAAAAGGAGTGAAATAACTAAAAAATAAACAATTATAAATATTAGCACAACAAAAATATTGATACTGGTTTACATATTTCATTAATACACATGTTTGTGATGATGAAGTTATTTTATGTTCTAGCATAATACTATGTTATAGTATGCATATTTTTAAAGCATATCTATTGAAATTTCTCTTAATCTCATGCATTTCTGTATATCTTGTGAGCAGATACACTGCCTTTTCCTACACTATCTTTTCAATGATATTTATAAGGTGAAAACCTCGCAGAGCAAAATAAGTTTTCTCTACAGGGAGGAAGGCTTATGAAAGACGACTTTAGAAATCAGGTTTTAAGTTTAGATATCCTGTCACACAATCCTCAGCGTTTTTTGTTCTCATCCAGTCCTCTTTACAACATCTTGTCCAAAAGTCATGGCTTGTCCTTTCCTTTCTTAGATGTCTACAATCTCCTGTAGACTGTAAGCCACTATATAACTGTGATAAGCTACCTAGTTATCTTGAAAGAAGTGTAAAATCTCACAGCTTTCACAACTCTTGACAAAGCCTATAGTTACTAGCACCTGCCAATTATGAAAATGAGAATGTGAATCAGAGATCTCAAAAGTGAGATTGAGGACCTTAAGATTAATTTTTCACCCCTCTGTATCATGAATGACAACCTCAAATTTTAGATATCAACAGAATTCTCAGATCATTGTGTGTTAATTAGGTGGCAAAGATGAACATTATCAATATCATTTTTTCCTAACTACAACAAATTATTTCAATATACATTTGAACTTAACTAATACAACTGTGAACTATAACTTGCTTCTAAATAATTTACAGAATTAGTTAAATTAACTTTCAGTAATTGATAGTATACAACTAGTGTATCTCAGTAGTTTTTAAAATAATATATACGCATATATACAGAAACACCATTGGTTTATGTAGCTATATTTGTATTTAACTATACAAATATATTGGTATTTTAACCTGCATGTATCTAAATATGGCCTATCTATGTAAGAAGTCAACACAGCTTCTGAAAGTTGTTTCTATTCATACACATTTAAATTAATTTTCTTCTTCCATTATATTTTACATTAAGCATCAAAATGTAAAACCAGAGAAAAGTTTTATTATTCTCTGCTCCCTCTTTTCTTTTTTGTTCTTTTTTAAAAATTATTATTAGTGAAACACCATGAGGTACAGTTGTAGACTTACATATTTTTGTGCTTGGGTTTCAGTTATACAATGATCAAGTACCCACCCCTCCACTAGTGCCCATCCTCCACCACCACAAGTTCCAGCATCCCTCCCACACCCCATCCCCCCCATTCCATCCTGCCTCTGTGGCAGGCATTCCCTTTTGTTCTCTCTTTACTTTTGGGTGTTGTAGTCGGCAAAAAATGCATTGAGTGGCAATCATGTTCGGTCCATAGTATAGTTTCAACATGCATCTCCCATCCTGGAAGGATCCTCCAAAGACACTTTATTTGGTGCTCCCTTCTCTCTCTGAGCTGCCCTTTCCCCTAGAATGCCTGGCTGGCCTCTAAGCCATTGAGTAATCCTCCTGGTACTTATCTCGGCTATTCTTGGATATTAATCTCCTATTTTGTTACTTTTTTTCCTCAAGAATAATGCAATCCTTCCATGTCTATCTCTCTCTTTCTGACTCATTTCGCTTAGCATGAGACTTTCCATGTAGTACCACTTGTATGTAAATTTCATGACTTCATCTTTTCTAATAGTTACATAGTACTCCATTGTGTAGATATACCAAAGTTTCTTTAACCATCATCTGTTCTCGGGCACTCAGTTTTTTTTCCAGATTTTGGCTATTGTGAACAGTCCAGCATTGAACATACAAATGCAGATGTCATTTCCACTGTACTTTTTTGCCTCTCTGAGATATATTCCCAGGAGTGGTATTGTTGGTTCAAATGAGAGCTAAAATTCTAATTTTTTTGAGGCAAGTCCATATTGTTTTCAAAAGGGCTGAACCAGTTGGCATTCCCACCAGCAGTGAAGGAGGGTCCCTTTCTCACCACATCTGCGCCAACAGAGGTTGCTTTTGTTCATTTGGATGTGGGCCAGTCTCTGTGATATGAGATAATATCTCACTGTTGTTTTGAACTGCATCTCCCTGATGATCAATGATGTAGAGCATTTTCTCATGTGCCTTTTAGTCATTTGGTTTTCTTCTTTGAGAAATTTTCTGTTCATTTAGTTGCCCAATTTTTGGATGGGATTGAATGTTTTCTTCTTGTGGAGTTCAACCGGTATTTTGTATATCCTTGATATCAACCCCTTGTTGGATAGGTACTGAGCGAATATCCTTTCCCATTCTGTAGACTGTCTTTGTATTTTGGACACTGTTTCTTTTGAGGTCCATAAGCTTCTTAGTTTAAGATAGTCCCATCTGTCTATCTCTGTTTTACTAGCTTGGCCAGTGGCATGTCATCTTTGAAGATACCGTTCGCTTCAATGTCATGGAGGGTTTTGCCAACCTTGTCTTCGATGTACCTTGCGGATTCCAGTCTGATGTTAAAGTCTTTAATTCATTTTGATCTTACTTTTGTACATGGTGTTAGGCAGAGATCTGATACCTTTTTTTGCATGTATTTGTCCAGTTTTCCCAGCACAATTTGTTAAAGAGGCTTTCCTTGCTCCATTTCACATTTCTTGCTCCTTTGTCAAAGATTAGATGATTATATGTTTGGGGGGAGATGTCATTATATTCAACTCTGTACCATTAGTCTGTAGCTCTGTCTTTATTCCAGTACCATGATGCTTTAATTATTAATGTTTTGTAGTAAAGTTTGAAGTTAGAGAAGTTGATTTCTCCCATTTTCCTTTTCCCAAGAATTGCTTTATCTACTCGTGTGGACTTATAGCTTCATATGAACTTTAGGAGTGTTTGCTGCATTTCTATGAAGAATGTCATGGGTATCATAATAGGGATCACATTGAATTTGTACAATGCTTTGATACTTTGGCGAGTATTGCCTTTTTAAAAAATTTTTTATTAGTGAAACACCCTGAGATAGAGTTGTGGACATTGCAAGTTTCTGTGCTTGAGTTTCAGTTTTAAATGATTGAGTACACATCACTCCACCAGTGCCCATTCTCCACCACCAGTGATCCCAGTATCCCTCTGCCCCTCCCACCTTCCACCATCCCATCCATCTGTGGCAGAGCATTCCCTTTTGTTCTCTCTCTCCTTTTGGTTGCTGAGGTTTGCAAACGAGGCATTGAGTGGCAATCATGTTTGGTCTATAGTCTACTTTCAGCATGCATCCCCCAATCTGGGAGCCATTTTGACAATGTTAACTCTCCCAATCCATTAGCAGAGGATATCTTTCCCTTTTCTCATATCTTCTTTTACTTCTTGAAGTAGTATTTTGTAGTTTTATTTGTACAAATCTTTTACTTCCTTAGTTAAGCTGATTCCTAAGTACTTGATTTTCTGGGGAACAATTGTGAACTGGATTGTTTTTTCATTTTTTTTCCATGTCACTTTCGTCTCTCTCACTATTTGTGTATAGGAAAGCCATGGACTTTTCGGTGATTATTTTATAGCCTGGAACTTTACTATACAAGTCTATTGTTTCTAGGAGTTTCTTGCTAGAGGTTTTAGAGTTCTCTAAGTATAGTATCATATCAACTGTGAATAGTGACAGTTTGATTTCTTTCTTTCCTACCTGAATGTCCTTAATATATTTTTCTTGCCTAACCACCATTGCAAGTAATTCCAGTACTATATTGAACAGCAGTGGAGAGATTGGGCATCCTTGTCCCGTTCCTGATCTTAGAGGAAAGGCTCTCAGCTTTTCCCCATTGAGGATGATGCTTACCATGGGCTTGTGGTAGATGGCCTTAACTATATTGAGGAAAGTCCCCTCTATACCCATTTTGGTGAAGGTTTTCATCATAAATGGGTGCTGGATCTTGTCAAATGCTTTCTCTGCATCTATTGATATGATCATATGGTTTGTATCCTTCCTTTTGTTGATATGATGGATTATGTTTATTGATTTCTGAATGTTAAACCATCCTTGCATTCCCAGGATGAATCCCAACTGGTCATGGTGTATGACATTTTTGATGAGTTGTTGAATTCTATTTGCTAGTATTTTGTTGAGAATCTTCACATCCGTATTCATCAGGGATATTGGCCTGTAGTTTTCTTTACTTCTGGTGTCTTTGTTTCCTTTTGGTATTAGAGAGCTATGGGCTTCATAGAAACTATTTGGGAGAGTTTCTGTTTCTTCAATTTCCTGGAAGAGCTTGAGAAGAACTGGCAATAGCTCCTCTTTAAATGTTTAAAAAAATTTGCAAGTGAATCCATCTGGACCTGGTCTTTTGTTTTTGGGAAGACTTTTGATTACAATTTCTATTTCCTTGATGTTAATAGGACTATTCCTGTACTCTAGATCATCTTGATTCAGCCTTGGGAGATTACAGAAATCCAGGAATTTATCATTTCTTCTAGGTTCTCTTGTTTCCTGGCATACAGACTTTCAAAATAGTCTCTGATGATCTTTTGAATTTCTTTGGTTTCTATTGTGATATGCCCCGACTAATTTCTGATTTGGTTTATTACGGTTCTCTCACTCTCTTTCTTTGTGAGTCTTGATAGTGATTTATCCATCTTGTTTATTCTCTCAAAGAACCAGCTCTTGGTTCCATTGATCTTTCAGCATGTTTTTTTTTTTTTTTTGGTTTTCATGTTGTTTATTTCTCCTCTAAGTTTTATGATCTCTTTATTTCTGCTCGGTCTGGGCTCCTTTTGTTGGTCCTTTTCTGAGATCTTGAGCTGTGAAGTCAAGTTGTTTATTTGGGCCCTTTCTTCATTCCTGAGAAATGCTTGCAGAGCTATAAATTTTCCCCTTAGCATGGCTTTCTCTGCATCCCATAGGTTCTGGTAGCTCATTTCTTCATTCTCATTTGTTTCCAGGTATCTTTTGATTTCATCCTTGACTTCCTTCCTGACCCTCTTGTTGTTCAACATTGAGTTGTTTAATTTCCCGGTGTTTGATTTGGTTCTCTATGTCTGTGTGTGATTCACTTCTATCTTCAGTGCATTGTGGTCTGAAAATATTGTTGATACTATTTCTATCTTCCTGATTCTATTGAGGTATGTGTTGTGGCCTAGAACATGGTTTATTTTGGAAAATTTTCCATGTGCACTGGAGAAGAATGTGTACTCTTTCTCTTTTTTTGTTTGAAAAGCCCTGTATAGGTCTATAAGTCCTCTTTCTTCTGTTTCTTCTTTCAAAGCCAATGTTTCCTTGCTGAGTTTTGTTCTTGTTGATCTATTCAGAAGTGATAAGGCAATGTTGCAGTCTCAGGCTACGATTGTGTTGCTAGTAATGTCCTCCTTAAAATCTGTTAGCAGTTGTTTTAAATATTTAGCTGTTCCCGTATTAGGTGTGTATACAATTAAGAGTGTCATTTCTTCCTGTTTTATGTATCCCTTGATAAACAGAAAATGGCCTTGGCTGTCCCTTCTAATATTTTTCAACCTGAAATTTTATGTTGTCGGATATTAGTATGGCCACCCCAGCTTTTTTGAGGGAGCTGTTTGCTTGCAGGATTGTTTTCCATCCTGTAACTCTGAGTCTGTGTTTGCTCTGACTTTTCAGATGAGTTTCTTATAGGCAGCAGAAGGTTGGGTTCTGTCTCTGAATCCATTTTGCCACTCTGTGTCTCTTAATTGGTGAATTTAAACCACTGACATTGGGAGAGTTTATTATTATGGGTCTTTGTGTTATCTTTCTGTAAGGGTTTATTGTGCTCGTAAGGTTTGTCTTGTCTTACAGTAGCTTCTTTAGGTCTTCTTTTAGGCTTGGTTTTGGATCTATGTAGTTCCTCAGTTGTTGTTTATCTAGAAAATTCTGTACCGTTTCTTTGAATTTGAGAGAAAGTTTAGCTGTATAAAGTACTCTTGGTGAGCCGTTCATTTCAGTGAGTTTTTTTTCTACTGTATCCCATCAGTGCTTTCGTGCTTGGAGAATTTCCTCTGATATATCTGCTGTGAATCTAAGGGGCACTCCTTTGTATGTGATTTCCTTCTTTAATCTTGCTGCTTGCAGTATTGTGTCTATAGGCAACATTGATCATTATAACCATGATATGTCTTGGAGTGTTGGTGTTAGGGTCTCTTTTAGCTGGCACCCTTTGGGCTCCTTGAATCTGAATGGATACATTGTCCAGCTCTGGGAAATTTTCAGCAATGATTTGTTTAACCACAGCTTTTCCATTGGGATTGTTTTCCTGACCTTCTGGTACTCTAATGATTCTAATGCTATTCCTCTTGGAATTATCTGCTAGGACCCTGATTCTCCCTAGAGCTATTTTGAGGTCACTTGCCATTGTTTGTTGTTGCCTGTAGGCTACATGCAGTTGATCTTCCAGCTCACTGATTCTCACTTCAGCTGTGGTCATTCTACTGTTGAGGGCACTGACTGAGTTTTTTTTTTTAATTTAATCTACAGAATCTTTTATTTGTGACATTTCTGTGCATATTTTTTCAATTTCTGCTCTCATTTCTTCCCGTATTTCTTGATTGTTTCTTTCATGTCTTCCTCTAATTTACTGGATATCTGTCTCACAGTTTCATTGAGTTCATTGAACATCTTCATTACTCCATATCTGAATTTTTTCTCAATGAGGTCGCTTAGGTGAGTAACACCTAGTTAGGCTTCTGGACTCTTTTCATCGTCCTCTCCTCGTGGTGGGGATTTGCATTGTTTCTTCACATTGGTGTGGAGTTATGGAGGCTGGGATATTACACGAGATTGCTGGGTATGATTAAAGTCCTTGTGCTGGCCCAAAATTAGGCCACGCCCACCACTTCAGAGCCATGCCCACTTCTGAAGAGGCTACGCCCCCAACAGGTGCCTGGTGTGTGCGGGGATACAACCTGAGGGAGGAAGAAGACGGGGCACAGTGTTGAAGACTAACAGGAAGAGACTCAAAGATGGTGAGTGTCCCAGGATCCTAGAGGATGCCTAGGGCGTGTACACGAAGAAAGCCAAGTCCTGGGTTCCAGTACTGACTGATCTGGGGGAGGAAGAAGACCGGGCTCCCTCTTTTCTAATAGAAAACTTTATCTAGTGCTTTTAACCCTGTTAAGGTGTAATTTACATATAGACAAATGCGTCTTTTCTGAGGTGTAAATTTAGAGGCCAACAGGCTAGTCCAAAAGCATCAGAATGTCCTTTCTTGGGGTTGTCTCTCTTTCTTGTGTGTTTGCTGAAGGAGTGGAGACTGTCCTGTTTTCAACTTCTCTTCAGAAGAAGCAAGCACTGTAGCACAGTAGCACTCCCCTCCTGTTCACCAATTTGCTCAAGCGGGTCCATTAACAACCCATTGTGAGATTTGTTGTTACTTTTTTTGGCATATTGAATACGCCACAGGGAGCTTGCCAGGTTCTGACATGGGAGGAGGATACTCTTGGTAGCTCACTGGGCTCTTCCGAGAGGGATGGAGGAATTGAACCTGGGTAGGCTGTGTGCAAATCAAACACCCTGCCTGCTGTGCTATCCCTTCAGCCCCCAATAAAGCAAGTGTTTTGGAAATTAAGTAATGTCTCACTCTGGAGCAGGACCTATTAATATTCTGTGAAATATATTAAAGTTCAGTATAGTCTGGGCAAGGGCAGGGAAGAAGTACCTAAAAGAGATCTTTTCCCAAACCACCTGTTTTCCCTCTTTCTTTAATTCAACTCCCTCTTTGCTCAGGCATCAGGTGGCCTCTTAGTATCACTTTGAGCAACTAGGGCACATGAGAACAGGCACAAATGCTGCTATTCCAGCTCTCACTGGCCTGTGATTAATAAGCCATTCTTGTGTCTGACCCAGGATTCTCAGATTTTCTACTTTTATCTAGGAAAATCTGGCAGGCTAACTTCTCAGTGAGACAGTAAAGTGAAATCTCATATATTTCACACTTCTTGAAAATTGTAAGTGCCTTAATATAATCATAATTGTTCTCATCTTGTCATTTGAAATGCCAAGACAATGCTAGGTGATTTGGTTTTTTTCCTTCCAAACACACACTGCTTCGAAGTTCTTGCCCTCTCAAGACTTCAATTCTTTGTTTTCTCCATGTTTGTTCTCCACAGATAAGCCTTCTTTCTATTTTTAGAGAATAGGAACCATATACCAAAAAAAGATGCATTTGGCTCCCTACCAGTAGATCTAGCACCAATCTATTTCCTTTTATTTTTTTTTCTGTTTATTCAAATAAAATAAATGTTCCATTTTCAGTGTTTTTCACTTCCTATCCATGATATTCTTCAAAATCAGTTTTGCAGTTTCTAGGATGCCCTATCATTGAAACAATAACAGAACAAAAACAGCAAATCAAATTCCTTAAACTGCATTTACCAATTTCGACAGTATTTTTAGCTTTTGAATTTCTCTTATTATTTCAGGCCGAGAAGCGATAGCACAGCGGTAGGGCGTTCGCCTTACAAGCGGCCAACATGGCTGACCCGAGTTTGATTCCTCCGCCCCTCTCGTAGAGCCCGGCAAGCTACCAAGAGTATTCGATATGCCAAACACAGTAGCAACAAAGTCTCCAATGGAGACGTTACTGGGCCCACTCGAGCAAATCGATGATCAACGGGAGGGCCTTTACCTTTACCTTTACTGATTTTCAGTTGATTTATGAAGCCGTATGTTTGAGTGATATAATTTTGCACCTCAGTATGTGCATACACTCTTCTGCATACACCATCAATATTCTAGCACCTTCCACCACTCTCACGTTGAGTCATCTCAGCAATTTATTCCATTCTTCCCTCGCCTTCCTCTCTATTAATTGCCAATTTGCTGTCAGGAGTACAGGATATTTTTTTATTTTGAGTGTTGCTAGCTTGTGTGCATTGTTTCTTTATTGACCAGAAAAGCAAAGCCATCTGGATTTTGTCTTTTTGAATGACTTTGTTTCACACAATTATCTCAATTTCACCCAGTTTGCAAAACGCAAGTCTTCATCTTTTTTTTTTTCAACAAAACAGTATTCTTATTACACAAATATCTATTTTTTTTTTTTTTTTTGCTTTTTGGGTCCCACCCGGCAATACACCAGGGTTACTCGTGGCTCTATACTCAGCAATTACTCCTGGCGGTGCTCAGGGGACCATATGGGATGCTGGGAATCAAATCCCGGTCTCCTGCATGCAAGGTAAATGCCCTAGCAGCTGTGCTATTGCTCCAGCACCACAAGTATCTACTTTAAAGCACTGTAGCACTGTAGCACTGTCCTACCGTTGTTCATTGATTTTGCTTGAGTGGGTACCAGTAGCAATAGCACAGCAGGTACGGCACTTGCCTTGCACGAGGCTGACATGGCTGACCTGAGTTCAATTTCTACACCCCTCTCAGATCACCCGGCAAGCTACCGAGAGTATCTGCCTGCACCACAAAACCTGGCAAGTTCCCCGTGACGTATTCATATGTCAAAAACAGTAACAACAAGTCTCACAATTTCTTGTGAGACATTACTGGTACCTGCTCAAACAAAATCTATTTTAAAAAGCAGATTAAATTCCAGGAAGATCTCATATGGACCTTTATATGGATCTTAAAAAATGTAGTTCTTACATTTTTTTATAAATTCATAAAAAAGAATTTTTATTTTATATTTTTTAATAAAATAATGTTTACATAAATTTGAAGTATTATAGGTTAAACAGTAAATCACAAAGAATTTCAAAGACTGGGTATCAAATAATATAGATATTCTTTAAGGTAGTTTAATAAGGCAACAACTTAATTTCAGGATATCCAATAATACCTATACTTGCAAGTCAAATTATGTCACAAGGAAGATATATTAAAACCTATATCAGATACCTATAAGTGTGACTTTATTTGTAAACAGATCCTTGCTTTCTTTGTTAAGAAAATGTAAGATAATGTGGTATCAGAGTAAACCATATCCTAAAGGCTGATGTCATTAATGAGGACATTTGGGCTCAGAAAAAAACAAAGAAAGCACAAAGATATGACAATATTAAGACTCAGTACAAAGTAAATAACAGCATATAAATATGAGATTAGAGTGTTTAATCCATAAGGCAAGTGATGCTAAGGATTTCCTGCAATCACCAGAAACTAGGATAGAGCTGTAGGATAAAATCTTACTCAGAACTTCCAGAAAGGATCGGTTCTACTATTATGGCTCTTCTATTTACAAGAATCTTAGGTAATTTTTCCTATTGTTTTGAACACCTAGCTTGTGGAAATTTTGTATATTATTTGGGGCTATTTCTTAAAGAACTCGGGGTCGCCATGTTGGCTGTGTGCAAGGCAAACGCCCTACCGCTGTGCTATCGCTCCAGCCCCAGCTAGGCTGGAGCGATAGCACAACGGTAAGGCGTTCGCCTTACAAGAGGCCAACATGGCCGACCCGAGTTCGATTCCTCTGCCCCTCTCGGAGAGCCCAGCAAGCTACCGAGAGTATTCAATATGCCAAACACAGTAACAACAAAGTCTCCAATGGAGACATTACTGGGCCTGCTCGAGCAAATCGATGATCAACGGGAGGGTCTTTACCTTGGGCTGGAGCGATAGCATAGCGGGTAGGGCATTCGCCTTACAAGCGGCCAACATGGCAGACCCGAGTTCGATTCCTCCGCCCCTCTCGGAGAGCCCAGCAAGCTACCGAGAGTATCCGATATGCCAGACACAGTAACAACAAAGTCTCCATTGGAGATGTTACTGGGCCCGCTCGAGCAAATCGACGATCAATGGGAGGGCCTTTACCTTACCTTCTTAAAGAAACATGAGCTGAGAAACATTCCTAATACAGTTTATGCTACAGTACTAATGAGGGAAAATAAAATTACAAAAGCTAATACAAAATACAACCCACACGGCAGAGCCTGGCAAGCTATCCGTGGTCTATGCCAAATAGACCAAATTGATATGCCAAATCCAGTAATAAATGGATCTCATTTCCCTAACCCTGAATATGCAGAGTCGAGAAGGATATGGAAGGAGAAGCTGATAAAACACCAAGGCAGACATAGGCTGCCAAAACGCAGAAAAACAAAAATGATGTTCTGTACTTTTAATGCTCGTACGCTGGCATCTGCTGCATCCATTGAAGACCTTATGGTACAAGCACGAAAGATCAAGTACGACATCATTGGTCTGACCGAAACGAGAAGACATCAATCCCATCATGCTGTTTTCGACACTGGAGAAGAACTGTTCCTTGGAACATGTGATAAAAGAGGCGTTGGTGGTGTCGGTATCCTTGTCAACACAAACTTAGTCACAAGCATTGATTCATTTGAATGCCTAACAACCTGAATCGGACGATTACACTTGAATAAATGTGGCTCACTACCGGCAGTTTCTATCTTTGTTGTCTATGCACCAACATCCAGTTATGGTGAAAAAGAAACTGAGAAATTCTACATGGATCTGGAGAAATTCTATAAAGAAGATCACACCTTCTACAAGATCATTGTCGGTGATTTTAATGCCAAGATAGGACCAAGAAGATCAGTCGATGAACTCCACATCGGAACCCATGGCCTGGAATGGAATGAACAGGGTGACAGACTGTCTGAGTTCATCATGTCAACCAAAACCTTCCATGGTAACTCACAATTCCAAAAGGCTGAATCTAAACGTTGGACATGGGAGTCTCCCGATGGACGGTTCCACAATGAAATAGACCACATCATATTCAATCGGCGGTTTTGCCTAACCGATGTTGCTGTTGTCCCAAAATTCCAAACGGGATCAGACCACCGTCTTCTTCGTGCAAAATTCTACCTCACAGAACGAGGAGAAAAGAATGCAAGGTTTAAGAAGAGGACTCCCAGAACAACCACCAACTGGGAACTCTTTGGCTCTGTTGCGGCAACATGGGAAGATGCCGTCATTGACAACATTGATGAGGAATACGATCGAATGATTCAGCACCTCCATGATTGTGCAAGGAATGCCAAGAGAGAGATAACCACAAAAAACCGTCTTTCTTCGAACACTCTTGAACTTATTCGCCAACGTGGCTTGGCACGTGCCTCAGGCAACCACAAGCAAACGTCCGAACTGGCAAAACAGTGCAGAAAAGCCATCAAGGATGACCTCAAAAACAGGAGAGCAGCAGTACTGGTAGATACAGCAGAAGCTGGGAAAAACATTCGTAATGCCCGCCTGTCCTTCACCAACTACAAAACCAAGATGACTGCCCTCCGACATCATGATGGATCTATCACATCTTCCAGAAGGGCAATGGAGAAGATTATTCATGACTTCTACTCAGATCTCTTTAATAGCCTCATCCACTTGCCCACATACCACATACCACATGATGGATATGTCGTTCCCAATGTTCTCCCTTCCGAAATCCAACATGCCATCTCGTCGGTAAAGAAACAAAAAGCACCTGGCCCAGACAAGATCAGACCTGAACACCTGAAGAACTTACCATCAGTACTCATCAATACATTGGCTCGACTCTTCACACGCTACCTGTCTGAATGCAAGGTTCCATCCCAATGGAAAACCAGCAAGACTGTACTACTATACAAGAAAGGAGACATCCACGACATTGGCAACTATCGCCCAATCTGCCTATTGTCTGTCATCTACAAACTATTCACTCGAGTCATCCTGAATAGGATTAACAGAACACTAGATGAAGGACAACCATGTGAACAAGCTGGATTCCGAAAAGGATTCAGTACCATTGACCATATCCACACAATAACCAAGCTCATTGAGGTATCTCAGGAGTTCAAGATGCCGCTCTGTCTAACGTTCATTGATTTAAAGAAGGCCTTTGATTCTGTTGAGACGGAAGCGGTCATGGAAGCCCTAGCCAATCAGGGCGTACAAACTCAATACATCAGGATCCTTCGTGAGCTCTATTGCGGATTCACTACCAAGATCTCACCATTCTACAAAGATGTAATCATCCATATCAAGAGAGGGGTTCGGCAGGGTGATACCATTTCACCAAAACTCTTCAGTGCCACCCTCGAGAACATCATGCGACGACTAGAATGGGAAAACATGGGAGTGAAGATAGATGGTCGGCAACTACACCACCTCTGCTTTGCTGTTGACATCGTTCTAATAACACCAAACATCAGCCAAGCGGCACAAATGCTGGCGGACTTTGACCGTGAGTGTGGAAAGGTAGGACTACAGCTGAATCTTACGAAGACAATGTTCATGAGAAACAGCCTTGTTCCTGACGCTCCATTCGCTCTCAACGGAACCACCATCTCCGAATGCAACAGTTATATATACCTAGGTCGAGAAATCAACATGATGAATGACCTGGCACCTGAGTTGCGCAGGAGGAAGAGAGCGGCTTGGAATGCCTTCAAGAGCATTGAAGAAATAACTAAAAGGACAAAGAACCTCCAGCTACGAGCACATCTCTTTGATTCCACTATTCTTCCTGCATTAACATATGCCTCAGAGACCTGGACCCTACGAAAACAGGATGAGAACGCTATTCGGGTCTCTCAAAGAGGAATCGAAAGAACTATGCTTGGAATATCACGATTCACTGAAATGAGCGATAGAATCCGGAGTTCTGATCTTCGTCAACGCTCAAGAATCAGGGACGCTGTCTCATTTGCCAAGACAACAAAAATCAGATGGGCTGGACACGTAATGAGGTTTACAGACAACCGCTGGACTAGAGCCATTACTGATTGGATTCCACGAGACATCAAAAGATCACGTGGACGGCCACCTATAAGATGGTCAGACTTCTTTGTCAAGACCCTAAATGATCGGTTTGAGGCTGTACATGTTCCTAAAACGAACAGATACCATTGGGCTACGCTAGCACGCAACCGAGATGAATGGAGACGTTACTGGCACCCGCTCGAATAAATCGATGAATAACGGGGATTAAGTGATTAAGTGATTAAGTGATTAATACAAAATATAGGAAACAATTTAAAATTGTCTCTCTAACCTTGGAAAACATAAGAATGAAAATAATGGAGCTAGTAGTAACCATTAGAAAGGACAATGTAATATGAACGTAGATGAATAGCAAATATCAAAGGATTCCAAATTCATCAAAAACAACATTTGTTTTAAAATTAAAAATGAAAGAAACCTCAGATCTTCAGTGTCTGAAAGGCCATAAAGATAGTACAGGGGCTGGTACTATCTCTAACTCCCTGACCCAGTCTGACCTGTAACCACGTGACCCCTCCACCACAAGACTTGACAGTTGTAGCCCTGGAGATTCCTGAACACTGCCATTAAGATCCTGGTGACTTTGAGCACTGATGGTTAAATCTGGTGTTCCAAGACACGTCAAAAATTGAACAGGACTGCATCCTCAAGCCCAGAAAATCACAGCATGATTAAGAATGAGGAGGACTGTCCCTTACTGACCCTATGCAACACTTGGGAGATGCTCCAAAATAAATTAAAATTTATTTTTTATTTATTTTTTATTTATTTTTTATTTATTTATTTTTTAAAAAACATCTTTTATAAAAATAAAAGGTAGTTTCTGATATATTCAATAATCTTTGATAAATCATTAATGGTATATAGCAAAACATGACATTCATATTAAACTTTATAAATGTTTACATGGATGTCTATACGCATATAGGTTTATCAATAAATTTTAAATGGACAATTTTTGAAACCTTATAGACTAGTAATTTTTAAATAATAAATACATTTCCTGTTACTAGAGAAATAGGACAATGGGTAGAGCACTTATCTTACATGTGGCCTTCCTGGTTTTAAATCCCTACATCACATATGGTCTCCCAGATCTGCCAGGAATGAATCCTGGGCACAGAGCAAGGTATAACCACTAAGACCAGCCATTTTTCAACAGAGAAAATAAATTAAATTTGTTTCAACTCAGATTGTGACTATTACTAAGAAATCTGGTGGTCCTATTAAAGAACATACAAATTTAAGGAAGAAAATTCATTAGATTCTACCAAATTCTCAGTGTTTTTATTTTTAAAGTTTGTGTAGTAGTGACTATTGAAATTGGATTTAGCAAGACAAATTAGTGGTTTGTTTACTGTCTCTTATATCTGCTCAAAATAGTTCATAAGCACATATGCTCTCTGAGCTCATGTGCTGCTTGCACCCATGTGGCCGAGCACATGTGGGTTGAGCACATGTGTCGCCCATATCTCCCCTCTTGAGATGTGTACTTTCATGCTTTTCTGTCTAATGCTAGGATGTGTGTAGGGGCTCTCTCGCCCTTGGAGAAGCCTGTGTTCTCTCTTGAGTACATTACTCTCTCTCTCTCTCTCCCCCTCCACACCTAAAAAAAATCCTCCAAATAAAATCTGTTACTTCATACACAAAAAAAATAGTTCATAAAATTCATTTGTAAAAGAGTATAAGTGTTTTAAAATATGCATGCAAGACTAGGTACTTTGAAATTATTAAAATAAGTACAGTGCTACAGTGCAAGTAATGTAGAAAGAATTCTCAATTTAATCTTTTGTGAAAATCTATATGGAGTTCATGTTTGTAATATTTAAAGTTAACAGAATTTGAATATCCTGAATTAGGGTATTAGTGATTACACATGCACAGAAGCAAGAATTGTGCAACAGGATATCTAAGGAAAGTAAATCCACTCTCCTCCATCCCTCTGATCTACTGCCAGAATTCCTTTTGGCTAAAATAAATGAGAAACCAGAAAATGATAATATTTGTTGATAAGTCCATATTTCTAAGACTACTATAATAGAGAACAAGATTATCTATCTATCTATCTATCTATCTATCTATCTATCTATCTATCTATCTATCTATCTGTCTGTCTATCTATCTCTCTATCTATATGTATCTTCTCTGTGCGTATTTATTTGTTTTAGGGCCACAGTGAGTGGTTCTCAAGGCATACATACTCCTAGCTCTGCACTCAGGGAACTCACCTGGCAGAGAAGTCAAGCACTCTACACACTACGCCATCTCTCCAGCCCCATAGATTACATCTGATTCTTAACTTCAGAGTACATATGTGCTCCTCCCTTTTTCAAGAATTTTGTTGAGTTACCACAAGCAAGACTATGCTAACCAGATGCAGGTTGAGGAACTATGTGTAAGAGGAATTTATAATAGCCCAGAGTCAGTCAAAACTATTAAAGCAAAGATTATTTCCTGACATGTCAATGGAAAAACCAAACTCTAAATATGCTGTAGACAACGTGGATGAGAACAGAATTTTGTAGATGTGACCATAGCTGATCATATAATTCATGATTTTAAAAAGTGATTTTTAAGCTTCTTGGTTAAGCAATCTGTGTTAGTGTCTTCTTATATCTATTTTATATTGTTTCTCTAAATCTTCCCAGAAAGGAAATCACTGTCATGTTGCTGAAGAGATTTACAGTACTTTCATCCTGTTGTTGCACAACTGGGGAAGTCTCAAATAGTCACAACCCTTATCTAATACCCTGATAAAAGCAATTCATTTACCATGGAAACCATGACCTACAAATTTTCAAGGTCATGAGAGGGGGAAGCAAGTTTTTTTTTCTCAGTTTTTTTTGGCATAATTATGAAGAGGTACTTGATCTACACATAACTGCAATGGAAGAAACAGCAGAATGTGTTGGCAATGATTCAAGAAAAATGTTTAATAATGTTAACAACTTTAGTTTTCTTATCACTTAAGGATCTCTTCAGCATAATAACAGTCTATGGATAAGGGAGTACAATATCAAACAAATGAAACTCACACATCCTTGGGTCAGAACGTTGTGCACAAAATTTTGCTTGTGAATAGAGTAAAATTTTATGCATGGGAGGTGGACCAATAGCACAGCAGGTAGGGCTTATGCCTTGCATGCAGCCAACCCTGGGTCAATTCCCAGCATCCCATATGGTGCCCCGAGCACCACCAGGAGTGATTCCTGAGTACAGGAGCCAGAAGTAACCCCTGTACAATGCCAGGTGTGACCCAAGAAGCAAAAAAAAATGCATGTTAGTATTAGACCAAGTCTGGTGCAGTGAAAACAAATTTATACTGGGAATAAGGTTTGTGAATACCCAAACCATGTTTTAAATGTCTACAATTAAGTGGTTTGATTTCCTCCCTGGTATTCCATGGGTGTCCTTCAGACATGCTGTTATATAGAACAGAAAAATATGCCATGTTTATTGGACAACAAGGAATTTATATACTATGAGAGCATCCTATGTTTTTGAGATTGTGCATGGCCCTAGGTAAAAAGTAATAGAGTACTAGCAGTAGATGTCACAGAAAGCTGGAGCCCATGTGACTGATAGAGAGGCCAGGTGTTAAATTCCAATATCCCAGAGCACACACAGAAAATACTAACCCCCAAACAAACAAGCAAACCAAAGCACAACACAAAAACAAACAAACAAAAATAAGCAAATTTATTAATACTTTGTTTCCTACTTCATTCTTTTGTTTCTTTTGTTTTAAATTTTTGTGTCATGCCAAGGGTGCTTCAGACTGATCAATCACTCTGTGCTCCCAGGATGTGCCTGAAAAGGCTACAAGGACTATAGAGTGCCTCCAGTCTGATTGCAGGCAAGGCAAACCTCCACTGAATTATCTTTCTGACCACAGGTTCATTTATGTTTTGTTATGGGTTACCGATAGATCTATCAATTTATATTTAATTTTGGTAAAAAACTAGCATTTATCCTGAATAATATTGTTATTATGAATAATATTGATACAATATTTCACTCTAGATTAATGCCAAAATGATATGTAGTTGATCCAGTCTTAATTATTGAGCCAAAGAAGTTCTTGGTAGAAAAGAATGTGACCTTATTCCAAAAATCTAGGTGTCTAAATTGCATTTTACTTGTAGACTTGTTAAATTTTCTTTCACTGTTCTTTTTTTAAATCTGTTTTTGTTTGGGCGCCACAGCTTGCTGTGTTGAGGGATTACCTCTAACTTTGTGCTTAGGCTCACTCCTGATGGGGTTTTGTGGGGTTATATGTGATGTCCTGGGGCTCCAAAACAATTCAGGCATGTGCAAGGTAAGTACCTTACATTTTGTATTATTTCTTCCCCTGGGTATGCTAATATTTATAACCAACATTGTGTCTTTCTATAACACATAATTATCTGATCTGAAAATGACTATAGTGAGTAACTATCTGTAGCAAGAAACTTTAAAATATAAAATTTTGATTATGATAATTGCATTTGTAAGTCTTAAAAATTATTTAGAAGTATCCCCAAATGTAAAATATAGTTCTGAAATCTTCATAATTTCCCACTTATTTTGTGATTAATGGTATAAAGCCTGAGAAAATTAAGTTCAATATTAGAATGGATTCTTTATACCACTTGAACTCTCTAAACATCATCAATTACCTTAAATATTTGATATCACTCCTATCAATATGATCATTGTATAATTACATTTCTGAAGAACTAGTGACATTTGCTTAAAGAAACGGACTTTCATTTGCCATATAGATACAATAAGTAGATATGTAGTAGAAATGTATGTCTAAAATTCTTTGGCTGGTATCTGAAATTTTCAGTCTGCTACTGCCAATGAAAGTATAATTTTTTTATCAACATTATTTGTTGAAAAAGATGACACAAATATATTGGCTTAATTTGAGAAGGTTAAGATAATGTATTTCATGCCATTGTTTAGAATCTTAAAGTAGGAATTCTCCCATTATGATAACATACAATATTTCAATATTAATTTCAGACTCGAGGAAACCCTTGAAGAGGAAACTGTAGTCTTACTAAAATAATTTGGATTTAGACCAACAATGCATTTATTAGATTTTTAGCATAAATCTTCACAGTACATGAAAAATCTGTAACAGCTTTGTGGGTGATCAAAGAAAACTCACATTTAGAGTCCATATCTCGTACATCCTAACTTTTTATTGTAATCATTACTAAGCACAAGTTAGTTTACTGCTCAGTGGACCATGGCAAACATAGAACTGTTCTTTCTAGATGTCAAGCTAAGCTGCTACTTAATCTGTAGGAACATTGAGATCATTTAACCACAAACCCTTGAACTTTAAACATCAAATTAACTTTATGCCAATGAGTTTAATTGTTGTAGTTGCATTTATGCTGTCCCTGATGTTCAACTATTGCCAACTGGTCTCTCTATGTTATTGTACCCTTATATTCGCATGTCCTTAGCTCCTCATGGCTACTGTATTATTACTAATATTATTATCATCACTTATAATTAATCTATGGAGCTTTTCAAAGATTAGGGAGCCATCACACTTACAAGTGTTGACCTTAACATTTGATTATGAAAAGACCTAATGAAGCACCTATTAAGAACAGCTGAGCAATGAGAATTTAAAATATTCACTTAATTTCTCTGATAGTAAGTGATGAGAATAACTTTTTATATACCTATTGGCCTATTGGCCATCTAGATGTCTCTCAGGAAACATTTGTTTAGTTCATCTCCCTGTTATGGTTTTGGCCTACACCCTATGGTTCTGGACTTATTCCTGACTCTGCTCAGGGATCACTACTGAAGGGCATGTGAGAACCATATGAGATATCAGAAATCAAACCCAGGTCAGCTGCATGCAAGACAAACACCCTAATCTCTGTACTTTCTCTCTGTTCCCATCTTTTTCCTATTTTCCATATTGACATTATTTTCATTGTTAGATGTATAAGTGTTTTATATATCTTGATTATTGACCTTTTCTCATATGAGTCATGGGAAGATATTTTTCCCACTCTGTAGGGTCTTTTTGTTCTGGTAATTATTCCTTTACAGTACAGAAGATTCTTAATGCAATTACATTTTTTTCAATTGTTTTTATTTTCCTAGCCAACTTCTTTAGAACATTTTTAAGATGCCTATAGATTTAATGTTATGAAGGTTTCTGCCAGTTCCCTCAAAATAATTTTTGGATTCAGCTGTGATATTTAGATTTTAATCCATTTTGTAAGTGAGTTTTGTGCATGGTATGTATGAAGTGGTTATCTGAGATAATTCTTTTACACATATCTTACCAGTTTTACTAAGTATCTTCCCTTCTTTACTTCATACTCCTCTTCCTTTTGTCAAAAATTAACAGTCCATATACCTGAGAGTCGTCTGCTTTCCTCAGTCCAATTGCTTTGGTGTCAGAGGCAAGGACATACTACTCAAAGCACCAAAATGATAATATCTCACACTAGTGGAACTGACATATATGAAAAGTAAACAAACAAAAATGTGTTGGTGAGGATTGGAGAAAAAGGAGCCCTCATCCTCTGCTACTGTGAGTGTGTACATTTGAAAAGTGGTATGGAAATTTATCCAAAAAATAATATTGAATTTCCATGTGACCCAGCAATTCCACCTCTTGTCATTTACATCAAGGACCAAAACTGTTCGGAAAAGGCATTTGAGTGCCTATATTTGTGAATTAATTAATTAATTATTGTTTTTACTTATTTGCATGTTTTGTTTTGACTACATACAGAAGTGTTCAGGGTTTAAACCTGGCACCCTTCTCCAGGATAAGTCTTGGCAATACTTGAGAAACTATATGGCATTCAGGGGACTGAATATTGGTCATAAGTCATATGAAAAGTTGACAAATTTGCCTCTGTATTATCTCGCTGACCCTGTGTTCCATTTTTATTTGCAAGACTATTCATTATTTACATTTTTAAACAACCCAGTGGTCAAGAACAAATTGCTGGATAAAAATTACACACATACACACACAGAGTACTATTTGGCTATTAAAAAAAAAAAGGAAAACCATGCTATTTGTCTCTATCTGTATGGATGTTAAGGGAATCATGTTGAGTAAAGTTAGACAGAAAAAGAGATATAAAAAATGTATCTCTATCATATCTGGAATATAAGGAAACCTAGTAAGGGCAAAAATATCAAGTGACCAAAGACAGCAGTACATGAGAATTGACATAGAAAACTGAGTTTACTAAGGTGGGGGCCTTGGAAATTGATGCAGCAGGGTCACTGACCTATCATCGGATTTGAGATACTGGAACATTTTATGAAAGAAAAACAAATATTAGCAATATGAGAAATTGTTAAATTGTGCTTCAAATAAAGTTAAGAAATAAATACTTTTTTAAAATTCTTATTTTATTTCTACAAAGAAGTTTACAATATTTGATTACATTTAATATTTGAACACCAATTCTACCACCATTATGCCTTCCACCATCATATTTTGGATGTTACCATCCCAAACCCCAAACCCTGTCCCTAAAGCAGAACCAAAATAATTTATTTTGTCTTCTTTTTTGTAAGTAATCCGCTAAAAATGATCCAAAAAGGTTTATTAGAGGAAAGTGTGTAAAGATTATTGTATTTAACCCAGGAGCCATTAAACTCTTCCATAAGAGATTACTAACATGTTGTCAAAGGTTGAATTTTGAGTTTTGTGTGCAAATATATATAAATATATATATGCATATATAAATATATTTTATCCTAAGATTGGTTACTTTCTACCTTCTTCCATAAGAGATTACTAACATGTTGTCAAAGGTTGAATTTTGAGTTTTGTGTGCAAATATATATAAATATATATAAATATATATATGCATATATAAATATATTTTATCCTAAGATTGGTTACTTTCTACCTTCTACTCTAAACTCCATTAAATCTGGCATGCTACTCTTGGAATATTAGTGGTGTAAAGATGTCAGATGCAGCTGCACTTGTGGCCACGTGGCCCAGGATAAGTTCACCCATGAGTGAGGCTCAAAATAAGCATATGGAAAGCAACTCTGTGCATGGTTGCAGTTGAGTTCTGGAGGTTTTCAGCTGCTGAGGCTGGCTCCATTGGGCTGGGGAGGGGCCTCACACCCTCCATCCTGGGTTACCCCGAATGAAACAGCCTGGTTTGGGGTCTGAAGGCATGGCTGTGGCATATTGTTCTATGCTCCCTTCTCTCTCTTTTTTCTTTGGGGGGTCACATCCAACAATTCTCAGGGGTTACTCCTGGCTCTACAATCAGGAATGACTCCTGGCTGTACTTGGGAGACCATATGGATGCCAGGGATTGAACCCCAGTTGGCCACATGCGAGGCAAATAACCCCAACCACTGTACTACCACTCTGGCTCCTCTACACTTTCTTCTGAGAGATGTATTGTTGAGTCTCTGGATTGTGGTTGTTGATGAGATTATATGGATTTAGCCAGAGGTAGTGTGTGGGGGTTACTGCCAAATTGTCCGAAACAGGGGGGATGGGGGTGGAGTCACCCATTCCTAATTTCATTGAACCTGGAGTTTTCAGTCACAAGTACCACATACCTGGGAATAAATGCTTTTTAAATTTAAACAATTCACTTCAACACTCTAATAATTCTAATTGCATTACTTGTAATATCACAAGAAAAATATAGCACGTTCATTTAAATAAGTAATGTTCTCCTTAAGGTGTTTTGAAGAAAAAAACAATAGATTACTAAATCTCTGAAGTTTTAATATTGTTTTCAATACCCAATACTTGATTAGTTGAAGTTCTCCCCTAAACCTAGGAATGCTTATGTCCTCAGTAGTGAACAATAGTTTTGGTCCTTCTATTCAAACCAGGTGTGGGCACATGCAAACAAGGACATTAAATTTCATTATTACGTCTCTGACATGCAAATCAAGTCTTTGTTATGTCTGCTGTGTCCTTAAATACTAATAATAATTTCAAGCTTTTCCACATTTTTACCAACATAAATTGTAGAAACTTTAAAATCCTTTCAATGATGGAGCCAGAGATGGAGTTTAGTGCACTTGCCTTGGACTTGGTCATCCAATGGCCCTGAACACCAACACAAAGGATTCCCAAACAAAACAAAAATACTTTAAATGTTAAGGCAATTATCTAATGAATCAGAACATGGACTTCTCAATTTGGCTTTATAGGATTTGTCTCTTCTAAAGGAGTCAAGAGCAAAAGAATTTAGTATGGGCTACATTTAAAAATATTATTTAGTTTCAGTTTGTAAGGAAATTATTTTGAATAAATACAGTGTGGCGAATGTTTGTAGAGATAAAATCCTGAGGTAAGGATAAAAGCCTCAAGATATTCAGGAAAATCTGGAGGGTTTCTTAAACTAAGAATGTATCTCCAAGATTTCTAAGTTTATAAATATATTCCTTCAAATTTGTATCTATTTCTTAAGGTTCGTCTATTTCCTTACTAGGGAAAAGTAAGGACTTTAGCAAAAAATGCCTGGAGGGGTACAGCTTTTAATTGGTGCTACTACTCTGCTAAGTTTATAGACTTGTATTTCAGTAATGACGCTTGCCCTATATATAGGAGCTGAGGGACCACTTCAAAGCTTAAGAAATATCACTGGTTACTATGTATATTCTTAATTGCATATTGATAACTCCTAAATTCTTCTTCTCTCTATGAACCTTGAAACTGTGGTAAGAAATCTGGTCATTCTACTTATCCTTATAATTACTCTGGTTGGCATAGTAACTAAATTATATAACTACTTCTTTTCTTAAATGTTGTGCTTTTTGTCTATAATTTATCCCAAGTTGTAACAAGTAATTACATAAGCAATTCAGAGACTGTTATGCTGTGCATTATACCTGTTTTCTCAACTTATGTGACTTTAAAATATTTGCCTCCACTATTTGAGCAGCATATATGAATCCAGGTGCCTGGGACACTTCTAATAACAGTTGTTATGTAAATAATAACTACAAGTGCATACATATAACACAATCAAATAAGATCATTACAAAGTACTAATTTATGTAGATGTGGGTTACCTCATGATAGTCACAAGTATTAATGCAGGAAAACTAACAGCAGTGGAGCTATTGCTGCTGTGAAATTTAAAGAATCAAGAGAGTCAAGTTTAGAATTCGGGAAAGGAAAGTAAAATGAAGTAGCAACATTAAGAGAATCAGTGACCTTCTACTAAAGAGACACACAAAGAAGTCCAAGTCAATCTCACCCAAGAGGGGAATTTGAGAAATAAACACTTGGAATCGCTGAAACATAGGGCACCAAGCCCATTAATAAATGAAGCACAAAGATCACCAGCTGAAGTAGTACAAAAAAGATGGAGAGAAAACCTAGAAAATCAAATGGAAGTTATTCTGCATGTTTTTGTAATACTTTTGTTAAGAGTAAATATAGGCAGAAATGTAAAGTGAAATGACAGATCTCAGGGGAAAATCTGGACTATTTGAAGGGTGATTGAATTAGGGGAACTGGAGAGACAGCTCTCTGGGATAAGCTAATGATTTTTATGTAGGAAACCCGGACCTGATCTCCAGAACCACATAGTCCCTTTTTATTACCAACGGTGCCCACCAAAATCGATCCTCTAGCCCCGGAGAACCACAGAATGTGCTCACAAAACAAAACAAACAAAAATAATGCAAGTAGAGTTTATCTGTAGCTTTCCAGGGACTAAAATGTTACCATGAACCATATATTTCCTTCCCGCCCACAACCCATCTCTAACCCTGCCACTTAACCCACAGGCTCATAAATTTCAGTAAAATAATGTTTTTCAGCAACTAGGAGCAAATGCTAACTTTGCTTGCTGTACTCAAAAAATAATATTTAATGCATCATTGGGCAGGAGCGATAGCACAGCGGGTAGCACTTTTGCCTTGCACGAAGCCAACCCAGGTTCGATACCTCTCTCCCTCTCGGAGAGGCCGGCAAGCTACCAAGAGTATCCCGCCCCCACAGCAAAGTCTGGCAAGCTCCCTATCACGTATTCAATATGCCAAAAACAGTAGCAACAAATCTCATAATAGAGATGTTACTGCTAGAGCAAATAGATGAACAATGGGAGGACAGTGCTACAGTGTAATTGCATCACTGGACACATAAATATATCGTTTTTCTCTAAAAATAATCCATATACCACAGATCATCAATTGATAATTGGTGACCAATTATTTTCATATACAGATATTCAGCAAAGACATGTTTTGCATGAGAGTAATATTAGAAACATGGAGAATCTGAAAAATAGTTAAAGACACAATCTTTCAATTTTAGAATGTTCATACCACCTTTCCATGAAACATGATTTCTCTTACTTTTTCCCAATAATCTATTTCTAGGACATTTTCCCCTTGAGTATTAGATATCCCTTATTCTTTTGTTGCGTTTGACAACTACTGATGGTAACTCTGGTTTGAATCCATAGAATTGCAGATAGTTCTCTGAGAACCCCCAGGTGACTGCTGATCATAGAGACAGGAATAACTTTTACAGTCCTAAACCCCCTCACCCAAATAATAGAAAATTCTAATATATAATAATGTATTTCAGTTGAGCTATTTTCGTGTTTAACATAAGTGGACTAATAAATTCCTGTACATTTTTAAAAAAAATTTATAAATATTTCTTAAATCATCTTCAGAAAATTTTCTCTAAAGATATACCAATTTTAAATTGCTCTGTGATTTTATATATATATATGTGTGTATATATATATATATATATATATATCACAGAGTCATGGTCCTCCCATTGTTCATCGATTTGCTCGAGCGGGCCCAGTAACGTCTCCATCATGAGACTTGTTGTTACTGTGTTCGGCATATCAAATACGTCATGGGTAGCTTGCTAGACTCTGCCATGCGGGCGAGATACTTTCAGTAGCTTGCCGGGCTCTCCGAGAGGGGTGGAGGAATCGAACTCGGGTCGGTCTTATTGGCCGCTCGTAAGGCAAATGCCCTACCACTGTGCTATCGCTCCAGTCCATATATATATATATATATATATATATATATATATATATGTTCTATTGCTTATGGGGGGAGATGCTGTTGGGGCACATGTGATTCTGCTCAGAACCTAATTCTATCCCTGTGTTCAGGACTAATTCCTGGCAGTGCTCAGGGAACCATATTTGGTGCCAGGAATCTCAATGAGATCACAAGCAAGACAAGTGCCATTACCCCTGTTATATCTCTCAGGTCCCTACTTATTGATTATTTTAAAGTACTATTTTAAAGCAAATGCAACTTATCAATATATTTAATGGGTACACATGATATTTAGTTTAATAAAACAAATATGACTTAATTGAATATATTTTTAAATACATACTGAAATGTTTCCTGCCCCTGCTCCTGGGTGTCCTCGCCGGTACCCCTTGGAGGGGGCAGGTTGGGTTTCCCTCCCTGCTGTGAGCAGAGCCCCGGCAGCCAAAGACCTCCAGAACCAGCCACAACCATGTTGAGACCACTCTCCACACACGTGAAGGTACCGGCAGAGGAACAAAGGCATGCGGGTCCTGGGGTTGAGATCTCCAATCCTGCTCGGATCGGGGCTGAGCATCCTCCACCCAGATCCTCCATCTTCCAGTAGGCAGGGGTCACACCCACCAACTGCCCCCGGCTCCGTGTAATCCCATCAACGGCCAAGATCCAGAGACTATAAAACCCAGCTCCTGGAAGACATCATATTATCTCATTGTTACTTTGGACAACCTGGAAGGCTACCGAATGTAACCTGCCCACACGGCAGAGCCTGGCAAACTCCCTGTGACATACCAATATGACAAATACCAGTAACAATGGTAGTTCTCATTCTCCTAACCCTGAAAGAGCCTTGAATATGGCACTTTTTAAAATCTCATGGCTAGGACAAAGGAGACGTTGTTTGCTGGTGCCTGCTCGAGGCAATTGGCAAACAACAGGATGATTGTGGTTGTGATCATGACTGAAAAGTTGAACCCAGAACCTTTCACATGCAACCTATGTATTCCACTACTGAATCACAGTGCTAGCCCATTTTATTTGCTTTGAATTTCTTACATGTTTGAAAAAAAAATCAATAGCTCATTTCTAATCCAGAACAAAGGTCATGCTTGTCAATTCTGATTTTTTTAAAAATAAATTAATGTGTTATTTGGTGAACATGTACATAAGATAATTTTCATTTTAGTAGTAATATTATAATGACCAAATCAATAAAACTATTGCTGTCATGTAGATTCTATTTTTATAATCTGCATTATCTTGATATACAAATATTTGGAATCAAAACAAATCCACTCTCTATTTTCAATTGTGGTACCTCTGATGAAGAAATTTGGTAGGGATGGGGCTGGGGCGATAGTACAGTGGGTAGGGCGTTTGCCTTGCACGTGGCCGACCGGGGTTCCAGCATCCCAAATGGTCCCCTGAGCACCGCCAGGAGTAATTGCTGAGTGAAGAACCAGGAGTAACCCCTGTGCATCGCCGGGTATGACCCCCCCCCCACAAAAAAAATGTAAAAAAGAAATTTGGTAGGGAACGGAACTATAAGTAAAAGAGAGGAAGTGATAGTAATATAATTGACTTTGCATTGCGTTACACAACATAGCAGTTTGATTACCTAATCAGTGTAAAATAATTGAATTTTCAATAGCTATTATGAATTACAATTTTCTTTTACCTTAGTCAATAATCTATGGAAAGAGACATATTCAATATTTATATATATATATGATTATTTTAACAGCAAGTTTAGCATGCATTTCATTTCAAAATAAAGTACTTAGATGTGTGTAAAGCACAGAGACAGCAATATTAAGACATTCTCTTCTTCCGCTGGCTTGTATTTTTAAAATTAAACTGAGTTTTAAAAAATATTTTATTTATTTAATAAAAAATTTTATTTGAATCACTGTGAAATACAGTTACAAACTTGTTCATGATTGGTTTTCAGTCATACAATGTTCCAACACCAGTAAAATGAAAAAAAAATAATAAAGTTCATTCTAAGAATTTACTTACTCAATATTATTTATAGTTTTATAACATTGAATTTTCTGTGGGTTACAGAGTATTCTCAGAACTAAGTATAGCTACTTAGTATGTGGAAGATACTGAATAACCATTTAAATTCAATCTTATATTTATTTATTTATTCATTTTTGCTTTTGATGTCACACTCGGCGATGCACAGGGGTTACTCCTGGCTTTGCACTCAGGAACTACTCCTGGCGTGATGGGGCACCATATGGGATGTTGGGAATCTAACCCTGGATGGCCGCGTGCAAGACAAAACCCTACCTACTGTTCTATCACTCCAGCCCCTAAATTCAGTCTTATGATTAATATGGGTCATGGGTCACTGTCCCCCTGTTGTTCATCGATTTGCTCGAGGGTGCCCAGTAACGTCTTCATTGGAGACTTTATTGTTACTGTGCTTGGCATATCTAATATGTCACGGGTAGCTTGCCAGACTCTGCTGTGTGGGCGAGATACTCTCGGTAGCTTGCCGGGCTCTCCGAGAGGGGCGAAGCAATCAAACTTGGGTATGATTAATGTTATACGTGAAATAATTTAATTAGTATGAAGATATCACACACAACATATTTACCATTTTTATCTATCACTCCAGCCCCATCCCTACCAAATTTCTTCATCAGAGGTACTACAATTGAAAATAGAGAGTGGATCTGTTTTGATTCCAAATATTTGTATATCAAGATAATACAGATTATAAAAATAGAATCTACATGACAGCAATAGTTTTATTGATTTGGTCATTATAATATTATTACTAAAATGAAAATTGTCTTATTTTAATTAATATAAAATGGTAAATATGTTATCTGTTATATCTTCATACTAATTAAATTATTTCATGTATAATTTGTTAAGTTTCAAGATAATTCATCTCCTTTATAACAAAATTAAGACCCAGAAATTTAAGCAATGTCCTCAAAACTGTAATTTCATTGCAGAGAAGCTTGAATTTTCTAGTTGGCTTGTGCTCAGACTTGTTTGTTTCATAGCATGTGGTTAATAACGGAGTCTCAAAGAAACAAATCTGTATACAGAAGTGTAAATAACAAAATAATTTGATGTTTTAAACCCATTTACGCACTTTATAAGAATTTCAATATTGTAACTTGACTCCTGTGCTTTAGAGAACTTTAAACTGTTTTTACTAGCAAATAGCTGTATTTTACTAACCAGCAGTTGTCTAGTGAAATTACCACTTTAGTACATGTTACAAAGTTTACCTAATGTAAATAATATAGAACCATATTTTGGACAGGAGGGTTTATAGGTGCCGGTTCCCATGTAGGTATACATTCATGAACTCACAAATTCTGAGTTGAAACTATAACCTTCATCTTCTAATAATATGAATTTGGAGAACATAATGTTACCTCTCAACCTTAACAGTACAATAATACCACTGATGCTTTAAAACAGGTAGTTGAGAATTACAAGAGAAAACAATAGAAAAATAGAGTGGGTTATAAATCTCAAATTAATCTAACTTTACATGAGCTAGGATTATTACCTTAAGCAATTGTTTGGAAAAAAAAGGTAGTCAGGGAATCATCCCAAAGGTGGCAGGAGATACATTTACTAGAAACAAAGCTCTTTAGAAAATGGAATGAGAAAAGACTCTTCTGTAGGGAGTTTCCTGTAGTGCTGGAAGATAACATCTGTCTAATATTCAGAAGAGCCATACAGCCAGGCAGACAACAGCAAAATGAATGAGTTTGCTAATGAGCACTAATTAACCTGTTTGGGTGGAAAATTTGGTTTAATTCAGCAGATCAACCACATGCTGACATCAGACTGAATTTTAACACTAAGTGACTTTCACTAATTTAATTGATTGAAATTTGAATCTTCAAGCATTATTTTGGTCACATGTATAAAGATTCAGTAGCAAGCTATAGGCCTGTGAATATTCAGGAAAATATGTTTTATTGTTCTTGTTGATATGTATGCATTTACTTTTATATAGTAAATATATATTAATTATAATATAAATAATATTTAAATGATTTGAATGATTCCTGGAGAATGACAATATTCTGTTATTTTGTTTCTATAACTAAATTGCATTAGCGATTTATGTGTTTAAGTTTAAACAGAATACCAACATCTTTGTTATAAAATGGACTACTCAGCCAGATGAGGTTATTTTTATTATACAAATATTCTAAATAATTTAGAATAATTTAATCATATGTATTTTCCATATTCTGAGTTTTAAAAATTCCATATATCAGTGCCATTCAACATTTTTTTCTTCATTTTATTTAAACTGGAGCCTACATACAGAGATTGCAAAAATATTAAGTTTATTTCCTTTGCAACATTTAAACTGACTATAAATTTTATGATAAAGTATTGAAAGAGACAAATAGTACTGCATTGCCTCTACTCATAATGCTAAGAACCAATGTTATTTAAAATGTTTTATTAATGTATTTATTTGTACCTATTTGATTTGTCTACTATAGAAATGAAATCTAAGATTCCTTTTATTTATTATCTGATATTCTTTTATACATTGATTTTCTAGTTAACTATTTGTCTCCATAAGTTATTGAGTATACTTTTTACATGTAAGTCAAAACAAATAGCTACTTGTGTTTTATATATTAGCTTAAAGCATATTTACTATAATTTCAAAAAGTGATTATTTTATCTTAAATCTATTTTAATGTACAAATATGAACCAGAGTGATAGCATAGCAGCTAGGACATTTGCCTTGCAATTGGCCGACCCGGGTTAAATTCCTCCACCCCTCTCACAGAGTCCAGCAAACTACTGAGAGTATTCCACCTGCATGGCAAAGCCTGGCAAGCTGTCCATGTCATATTCAATATGCCAAAAACAGTAACAAGTCTTCCAATGGAGACGTTACTGGTGCCGACTCGAGCAAATTGATGAACAATGGGAGGACAGTGCTATAGTGCTATAATACTATAGTGCTATAGTACAAATATATCACCTATTTCAATCTATTAGAATCTTGGCATAATTATTATCAAGAGTATCCTCTAATGAGATTAGTAAGAATAATGTGACTCAAGAAATTAATATTTAATATTAATTAATATTAATTAACATTAATATTAATTAACATTAATATTAATTAATAATTAATATTAATATTAATTATTGTTTCCCTTCAATATGCCCCTAGAGACCAGTGGAATTACTGATAGAGCTACATTTGTTTAGATATATAATACATGTATAGATCTGTGAAAGAGCTGATATATCTACATATGTCTACATATATTTAAGTATACTTATATATCTAAATTAAACATGTAAAATGTGTCTATATTACATAAATATTTAGATATCTAGGAAATAATATTATATGTTACATTTAATGTATAATATATGTATGATATATCTGATTATTTTATAACAAGCTATTTCAGCATCATCTTCAATAACTCTCTACATCTAAAATTAGGTATTTCTCTAAGATATTTTATATTATCTCATGAAGAATGGTATTTTAAGACTATAATATTGGTGGTTTAGGTGCTGTTGTTAATGGGTGAGTAATCATTTAGTTATTGAGACAGTTCTCATTTCAACTTTCAATTTAGTTTGAAAATAGCAGGATTCTTCCTCCCAGGAGGGGAGATACATATTGAAAGTAGATTATGGACTGAACATGATTGCCACTCAATGACTCTTTCGCAGACCACAACACCCAAAAGGAGAGAGAGAACAAAAAGGAATGCCCTGCCACAGAGGGAGAGTGGGATGGGGGGATGGGTGTGGCAGGGATACTGGGATCCATGGTGGTTAAAAATGGGAACTGGTGGAGGGATGGGTACTTGATCATTGTATAAACGAAACCCAAGCACAAAAATTTGTAAATCTACAACTGTACCTCATGGTGTTTCACTACTAAAAATTAAAAAAAAAAAAAAGAAAAAAAAAGAAAAGAAAATAGCAGGATTCTCCTGAGACTGATTCCTAATTTTTTTCTGACTCCTCTTCCACACAAATTTCCTGGTTACAGAGAAAGTAACCTAGAACATTACATAATTATTTTATTTCAATTATTTTATTTTATTCATTTTTTCATAGGTCTCAGATCCTGCAGCAAAAAATTTCAACATAGTTTATTTATTTTTATTTTCTTTATTTTTTTTAAATAATGTAGGAGTACTGCAATTTGTTCAGACATTGATTAAGCTAATTGAATTGGTCATGAACTCCACATTACCTTTTTCTTTTATTGTATTACCGTGAGAGTAATGAAACTTTCATGTTCGAGATTCAGCCACACAGTGGTGGAACACCCATCCCTCAACCAGTGCACATTTTCCACCACCAATGTACCAAGTATCACCCTCCCCAACACACACACACCACACACACACATACACATTACAGTCCTAACCCTGCCTCTATGGCAGACAATTTCACCAATGATATATGTATGTTATATCTGATATCTCTCTCTAATTTGGGACATTGTGTTGGGCTAAAATTTTCCAACCACCACATTCAAGCATACCTGCCAGGGGCAGATATTAGATAATATATTTTACATAGCTCATTTTGAATATCATAAGAGCTTGTGCAACCATGATTGTAAATGTAAATTTCTAGATTGTAAATGATTTTGTTCCAGAGACATCTCTGTATGGCAGCTAATCCATTATGAGATTCAATTGGGAGTCTTTGGGCCAGGGCTGTTGGTGCACCAAGATGGTGTCCGGAGGCAAATTTTGGGTGTGACAGCCAGTCTTCTGGGTGGGTGGTGACCCAGGGAGGGACAGCACAGGTCGTCTGCTATCATGTGGACTGGAGATTTAGTCCTGAACCCACATACCTGGACCTTGCTTGTGGAAGATCTTGGTTACCTGGATTCCATTTGGAGTGGGCAGGGAGACTGCTCCTGCTCCATCTGGAGTGCCCAGGTGATATTGGCTCAGTATGGGGCCCAGAGAGAACTCCGGTGCTGTGGTATCTTCTGGGACTTGCCTCTATGTCCCTGGGCCAGGGTTGTTGGTGAGCTAAGATCCACATTACAAAAGTTTTAGCAGATTTTGTCTTGAAGAAATCCATCCAATCTATCTAGTGGAGTAAGCCTTGAGGTATGGCAGCAATTTTGTACCGTGGAAGCAAGTAGCTGCCAATGGCTCTGCTTGGGTGGGCAAAGGACAACCACCCCCTTCAATTTACTCCAGTCTGTTTAGCCATGTATGGGTCCAAGCTTATCTGCGACCTTTGATCTCTTTCGAGATTTATTTAGGGCCAAGGCCTATAGTAGAGTTTACAGGGTGGCGCCAGGGTTTGTTCATAGGGGTGACTGCCAGTTCTTTGCTGTGTATTGGGAACTTGGGGAGGTAGCCACCCCAACTCTGAGTAAGCTTGTTTAGCTAAGCCAGAGGTAACCGGTTTGTGGGTGTGGCTCCCACATACCTAACTTTTGACTGTTTAATTCCCTGGTAAACTTGGTCCCAAGTTGTTGGGGTCTGGCCAAAGGACCAGCGGCAATTTTGGGGTATCAGGAAGCCTGAAGGCAACATCATGCTGCTGATGTACTTGCCCCGCAAGTACAGGTTGACCTATTGGCTACACCATACCCCTACATAGTTTATTTATTTTATTTGTTTTTATTGAATCTCACTGAGACACACATTTACAAAGCTGTCCGTGATTGAGTTTCAGTCATAGTGCTCCAGCACCTGTTCTTTCAGTACTGTATCAATATATTTTAATTTTTTGAATTGTGTTTTCCATATAATTGAATTGTATATATATAACCATCTTTTTGATGGTTATATCATCTTTGCCTAACATATTTTTGCAGTTAAAAGTACTATTAACATGTCAAAACTATAAAAACTATAAAAACCAGATCCCGGAAGAGAAGAGTGCAGTCTTCTGCCCCCGCGCCTGACTGTCCTCACTCGCCGGGACCCCTTGGAGGGGAGCGGGTTGAGCTTTCCTCTCCGCCCCAACCAGGGCTCCAGCAGCCAAAGACCTCCAGGACCAGCCACCACCATGGTGAGACCACTCTCCGCACACATGAAGGTACTGGCAGAGGGACAAAGTCACGCGGGTTCCGGGGCCGAGATCTCCAAGCCTACTCAGATTTGGGCCGAGCATCCTCCACCCAGATCCTCCAAATTCCAGTAGGCAGGGGTCACACCCACCAACTGGCCCCCTGGCGCCGTGTAATCCCATCAGCGGCCAAGACTCAGAGACTATAAAAACCAGATCCCGGAACCGCGGGGCCGCATTCGCGGCCGGGCGACATCTTACTATGACATCTTATTATCTCATTCCTACTTTGGACAAACTGGCAGGTTACTGAATGTAGCCTGCCCACAGGGCAGAGTCTGGCAAACTCCCCTTGGCGTACCCAATATGCCAAATACCAGTAACAATGATGGGTCTCATTCTCCTAAAGAGCCTTAATATAATCTCAGCGCTAGAATGAAGGAGACCTTACTGGGGCCTGCTCGAGGCAATCGACGAATAACAGGATGATTTGTGATTTGTGATTTGTGATGAACATATTTAATAATTTATTTTTTCTTTAATAATTTATTCTTAGGTAATGTCCTCTATTTAGGGAAACATGACAGCATATACTTGTTTAACTACTTATATATTCACCATCAGAGGGTGTGACATTGAACCACTATTGTTGGTGCTCAGGAGTTATTCCCCTATCTGTGCTCAGAAGTGCCTCCTGTTTTCAACTGGAGAACATTGTGGCATCTACAAGCACCTCTTGTGTTATCACTCTGGCTTCTCATAAATCGCTTTAATAGATACATCTTCTCACATATCTGCTCTAAAATTTCTAAGTCTTCAAACACGCTTTAAGGAATTTTGGCTGGAGCGATAGCACAGTGGTAGGGCGCTTGCCTTACAAGTGGCCAACATGGCCGACGCGAGTTCGATTCCTCCGCCCCTATTGGAGAACTTGGCAAGCTACCGAGAGTATCTCGCCCCCACGCAGAGGTATTCGATATGCCAAGCACAGTAACAACAAGTCTCGTGATGGAGACGTTACTGGGCCCGCTCGAGCAAATCAATGAACAACGGAAGGACTGTGAATATGTGTGAAGGAATTTTAATTAATTATGACATTTAATGTCTCTTTAAATTCTTGCAATCTTATTAACTCCATATCACTTATTGATCACTTGATCACTTGACATCCCATTACTCATTGATTTGCTCAAGTGAGCACCAGTAATGCCTCCATTCATCCCTGTCTAGTTTGCTAGTATAGCCCAATGGCGTCTGCTCGTTCTAGGAACACAAAGAGCCTCAAACTGATCATTCAGGGTCTTGACAAAAAGTATACCATCTTGTAGGTGGGAGGCCACGCAATCTTTTGACATCCCGTGAAATCCAGTTGCTAAAGGCTCTAGTCCAGCGGTCATCTCAAAATCTCATTATGTGTCTAGCCCATCTGATATTTGAAGCCTTGGCAAACGAGACAGCATCCCTGATTCTTGACCATCGACAGAGGTTGGAACTCCAGATTCTTTCTCTCATTCAAGTGAAGCATGATACTCCAATCATAGCTCTTTCGATTCCTCTTTGGGAGACCTGAATAGCATTGCCATCCTATTTTCATAGGCCCCAGGTCTCTGAGGCACATGTTAATGCAGGAAGATCAGTAGAATCAAAAAGATGTGCCCAGAGCTGGAGGTTATTTGTTCTCTTAACTATTTCTTCAAAGATCTTGAAGGTGTTCCAAGCTGCTCTTTTTCTCCTGCACAACTCAAGTGGCAGGTCATTTGTCATGTTGACTTCTCGACCTAGGTACACATAACTGTTATATTCCAAGATGGTCGTTCTGTTGAGAGCGAGTGGAGCACCAGGAATGAGACCGTTTCTCATAAACATTGTCTTTGTGAGATTTAGCTGTAGTCCCATCTATCCACACTCACGGTCGAAGTCGGCCAGCATTTGTGCGGCTTGGCTGATGTTTGGTGGTATTAGAACGATGGCATCCGCAATGCGGAGGTGTTGTAATTGCCAATTGTCTATCTTCACTCCCATTCTTTCCCATTCCAGTCACTTATTGATTAGAAGCTATTTCTTACAATATTTATTTCTTTAATAATTTTTTTTTATTTTTTTTATTTTCTAAAGGAATGCTTTGACTAATAGCTTGAATATCTATTTTTCTATTTTTCTGTAGTAAATTAAAGTCATTTCCTCCATATTGAATAATCTAATACTCAGTAATGATCTGAGTAAGATAAGCAAATAACAACTGAAAACTGTAAAGCAAGTCAGACATAATGTATAAATATGCATTTTTGAATAATGATAACTTTATCATATGTGTGTATAATTATGCTTACATTAAATACTGAAACAATTTAAACTAACCGATTCTATTTTAACTTTTGATAATGGCTTTTGTTTTACTGAGGGGTAAGCCATAATTAGCAGAACTTAAGGACTCCCCAGACTCTACCCTTTGTGACATAGTCTGATCTGAAGTTGAATGCATGCAAGACACTTTAACTCTAGTATGTCTCCTGGGTCCTGATAATGCTTTATACACAAATATATATATACACACACATATTTTCTTTATATATAAGCATATATATAAAGCTTTTTTATATATGGTGATATATATTGCAGAAATTATGTTATATATACACATGTGGCATGTGTGTATATATGCATTGCTATATATAGTAATATAAATAGCTCATATGAATATATATTTACTATATATAGATTTTAATTGAATCAATGTGAGATCCACAATTACAAAGTTGTTCATGATTGGGTTTCAGTCACACAATGTTTCATCTGTGTACATTTCATACCACCCATATCCCCAGTTTCCCATCCACCTCCCTCCCTCCAGCCCTCCTCTATGACAGGCATTTTTCATATCTTGTTCTCTCTCTCTCTCTCTCTCTGTCTCTCTCTCATTTTCGGCATTATGATTTGCAAAACAGGTACTGTAAGGTATCATGTTAGTCCCTTTAATTACTTTCAGTACTCAGTTCTTCTTCAGAGTGGTAATTTCTAGCTATCTTTGTCATAGTGGCCCCTTCTCTATCCTAGCTGCTCTATCCCATTGTAATACTTATTTTCAAGTACTGATTGAGAACATTAAGCAAAAATAAATATTTCTGGATGTCTTTAAAGTTGTTTCTCTCTGAGGACTACTTCCGGGGTCAGCCAATTTTCCAACATGAAGAAAGTTCAATACATGATCTATAATCTCTAGACTTTGTTGTAAACTGGTGTACTTTGGCTATTCAGTTTCACACATCATGTAATGTGCAATACTCCGCTGACACTTCAAATAATCATCGCATTAAATGCCAGACACTACTGTAGTCACAAAATTATCTTCATAGAAGTGTTAACCTTGTGTATCTATTCATCTTTTTTGTGATTAGTGCTTGTATTTAAAGCACAGCACTTTCAGCACATTGCACTGCATTAATTCAGTAAAACTATTTCTACTTTGAATTCAGGTAATTAGTCCACTGACATTTGACATACTTATCTCAGGATCATTTTTCATTTTGTTTTTAGCTTCCAATTTGACATTATGTTCTCTTTAAAAGATAATAATATTTCCCTTTCTCCATTGTTTTTTCCTCTTTTGAATAGATACATTTTAATTACCCATTTCTTAATTCAATTCAATGACTAATTCCAATTCAGTCCCTTTTTCTGAATTAATTAGGTTACCACCAACGACTCATTTTCTAAACAGAAAGAACCATTACATCTCACTCAGTCAGGGCTTTCTTTCTCATTTAGTATTGTACATCTGAAGGCAGCACCATCTTTGAGCTCAGTAAAATAATCTTATTTATCTATTTCTCCTGAGACATTCTCTGTTATAAAAATTCATCCCCACATCACCTTAATTTTGTATATTTCAGTGATTTTGTAATCCAAAATATTTTCAAATATTTGTTCAATCTCAGTCATAATACTTCTAATTGATACTCAGGGATCTATGTGGTACCAGAGAATGAACCAAAGCTGATATTGTGCAAAGCAAATTCTTATTTGCTGTATTTTCTCTCAGGTTCATTATTTTGAATGGAAAATTATAGTTCTGTGTGCTTAATAGACACATTTTTGCAATAACACTTTGAGATGCTATTCTGAACCCTTCTTATCTATTCTGGTATTAATTTTTTCTAATGAAAAATCTTTTAGCTAAACTTTAATATCATAGATATCCTTGTTTTGCTTTATAAAGAGTGTTCAAATGTATGAGAGTTTTAAAGAAAAACATTCCCCGGTGAATTGCTCACTTTGTTATATTTTTTTTCACTTTGGTTTAGATATCCTTGTTTTCCCCCTCCAACTCTCCTTTTGCTGCTTTCATACTCTTTGCTTCTTTAATAGCACTGCTACAGATTTATTGTCAATGTTTAGTCATGTACAAGTATACAGTCTTCTTTATTAGGTTTGAGCATTCATCAGGACATGATAGCCAATTCAGGTCTTCTTCATTCAAGAAACTAAGCCCTTCTTTGTTTCAGCTGATTTTCAAAAGATACCACACACACACACACACACACACACACACACACACACACACACACATCTTTTGATTATTTCCAGAACTTTTCAACTATGTGCAATGTTCTTTCTTTCGAACCAGATATTGAAACCAGAAACTACTCCATAATTTGTTAGATGTAGTTACACATAAAAATGAAAATGGATGTAGTTACACATAAAGATAAAGTCCTCTAAAAAGGACGTTAAATTTTTAAAAACTATTACTGAATGGTATAAATAAACCCCGTGACCTTTGCAATACACAGGGAACATATGAAATAAACTCTCTGGTTGACACCAGGTAGGACTGTAATTACTGATGGTTTGTGTCATTCTTATTTTATAATTCACTAAAATATATATCATTTTGTGTATTCATAAAATGAATGAGAAGCCCGCGGCTCTCTCTCACTGCCTACCTCCATGGTCTCGGGTCGTTTCCTCATCCGGGATGGTCGGTGCCAACGGCAGATAAAGGAGAAAATGAGGAGAAAATGAGGGCTAGGCTGGTTGGTAATCAGTTGTTGTTTATCCCATTCTCCCCACATATCTGTTCCAGTCTCACTAAGCTCCCCATTCCAGTCTTCTCCTGCCCCCCTTGCTAATCTCTCTGTACTCTGAATCTCCGTCCTGGTCTCTCTAGTCTCTCCCACCCTCTAAACCTTGGCCATAGCAATTACATCTAAGTCCCATAGCATAATCAACATATCAAAGCTCTTCCTGATCTCCTTGGCCAGGAGATCCTCTCAAGGGTGAAATACCACCTAGGATACTGCATTTCTTCTTTCCTTAGTCAATTTAAACATTCATCTTAATTAATAATATTAGTCATTTTGTATGGACACAGTAAGAGATACATTAAGCTTATAGATGACTTTCTTGAGAGCATTGCTATAGATCTCAGACTACAGTGCTCAGGCCAGATTAGTCTTACCTAACCCTAGCAGGATTCTAATCTAGTTGTTACTTTTTCGGATCATGACAGAATCTGTCCATGACCATGCTCTTAACTTATAGGTAAGTATTACGGCGCTTTGGCCTGACCCATTTCAATGCCAGTGTAGCTCACAGCTTGTCCTGGGTCTATCCAGTCCCTCATCGGGACCCTGCTTTTTCGGTACTAAGAATTAAGGGCAACTGAGGTTTAAGTCAAGAGAACAGATGGCCAGCAGTGAATATTATTTGGAGTCAATTAACTCCCAAGTTACTAAAGCAGAGCATTAACTATCTTCCTGTATGTCCATACAAATGAACATTGCTCTGAATTACTATGCAAAGGACATAAGGAGAAGAGAAAAGCAATATTTACAAGATGACAGAATCTGTTTAGGAGATGAAGGTGATTGATCTGTTGGGGAAACAAAGCACAAAGTAAGAGGTTACAGTTAAACACAGAGGAATGGGAGTGCCTTGGTAGCACTACAATAAATGGGTGCAATACAATAAATCTAAGCTCTCTGTGGCAAGGCAGAAAGGACAAACAAATGCTATCTTAATTAAAGCCAGCATCTATGTTGCTATTTGTTCTGTTATAATGCAAATGTTTTTATAAGGTAAAGGTAAAGGTAAAGGTAAAGGCCCTCCCGTTGATCGTTGATTTGCTTGAGCGGGCCCAGTAACATCTCCATTGGAGACTTTATTGTTACTGTGTTTGGCATATCGAATACTCTCGGTGGCTTGCCGGGCTCTCCGAGAGGGGTGGAGGAATCGAACTCGGGTCGGCCATGTTGGCCGCTTGTAAGGCGAACGCCGTACCACTGTGCTATAACTCCAGCCCTTTTTATATATAATGATTAAAAATATAACTATAAAGAATAGTTTCTGTCTCCTAATATATCATTTTTTAAACACTCCTTGTGGATGTGGAGGCCATTCTGGCAAGGCTTTAGAACCTCTGTTGCTATAAGTGGCTGTACCCAAGAATCATGTGGCTCTAGGTTTGGATGCAGGGCCTCACACACCTAGACATAAAATCTAGCATTTGGTCTCCAGCATCAGTCTCAGATTATAAGAATAAAATGTGCTGAAGATTTTACTTTAAAATGCAACATAGTGTCAAAACAAAATTTTCTTTGTGATTATAATATTTTTATCTTATATTACTATAAACTTTGTATTTTATTTCCGTGAAAGGGCTATTGTACATTCAATAATTATGATACATTTCCTTTGCATTAGTATCTTCTACATCTGTCAACCAAACTTACATAGGTTAAATCACCATTGGATTATTAAACATGGGGAGACATAATTAAATGTCCTTTCTTGCTAGAATGTTATGTGAATGCAATCAGTTTGTTCAGCAGGTTAAGAGGTTATGGTCAATGGAAACTTTGAAGAACCTTGACTGATAATAATCTGACATCTTTAATAAGTGTCTCAAAAGATTTCACTGAAATTATTTTCAAGTCAGCACAGCAAAAAAAGCATTAAAAATGACTATCATAAAGAATTTGCCTGGTCAGCTAGTGAAATTTATAATTTCTGTCATGTTCCATTGGCTATAACTCAGTCATGTGCTGAAGCCAAGGCAATCTGAGTAATTTAGTTCAACTTTGTGCCCAAGAAAATAAGGACATAGATTTAATGAACAGTCAATGTATAATATTCTAGAACTGCCAGAACAATTTTCCATATGCTGGGTGATTTGCAAAACAGAAATTTATTCTCTCATAATTCTAGCGAATGGAAGTCTGAAATCATGAAGTCAGTGGTGTGTTTTCATCCCCAAAGGTCAAGGGAAAATCTCTCCTCTCTTTATGGGAGGTACTGGTAATCCTTGATTTTTTTGGTTGATCCAAAAATAATTACAATTTCTGCTTCTTTGTAGCGTAATCATCTCTTATGTGTCTTTCTGTAATTCAGTGTCTTCATACTTTCTTTTTTTTTTTTGTTTGGCCAAACAACTTTTTTCAAAGCTCACTCCTAGTTCTGTGCTAAAGGTTAATTCCTAACTCTCTTTGGGGAATCATCTGTTGTGTCATGGGTCAAACAGGAGTCTCTGGCACCAACGTCAGCACCTTAACCCCTGTGCTCTTTCCATTCCAAATGTATTTTCTTTATAAGGACATCAGTCACTGAATTAACATCTAGTCAATTTATTAAGATATTATTGCAAAGTGATCAAACTTGCAAAGATACTATTTCAAAGTAATGTCATATTCACAGGTGCCAGGATTAGAAATTCAACATATAACTTTGAATGACACAATGCAATCCACAGTAGTCATACACTCTGCCATTTTCAATTGTAACTTTAGCCTTGAGCATCATTCTCATGAATAATTAAATATCCCGTTTTATTTTATAAGAGAAACCAAAAATATTATTCAAATGATAACCCCAAATGTTCTTAGTTGTTAGTATTCTCACAATATATTAGAGTTCCAATTTTCTCCTTCAACTATATCATACCACATTTTGCTACCTAATGATGACAGAGAAAATGTGATAAGTTATTTTCCTTTCCCATTAATGTCCTGCCAAGAGAACATGAATATTTTCAAAATTCTAAAATTAAAGTAAAAATCAACGAAGCAGTATCCTTTCTAACAGTTAGCTTAATGATAACACCAAATTTCATTTTCATGTCAGAACTCACACTTCTGATTGAATATTTTTGTGTTTGAAAAATGTATATTAATAAAACTCCTGGCAAAGTTAACCAACATTTAAGAATGGATACATAAAGAATACAGTAACTGAAACTGATTCAAAAGAAATGCTTCTCATCATCAACTCTTCCTTTCGTGGGAACAAACCTTTAATACTATGATACTATATATACCATATTTACAGTCTGTAGCTTTTACTTATGTTCTGGATTAACAGGATTAAAAATGTTTTGCCTAAGCAAAATGTAATCTGTTTTTGCCTTGCTAGCTTTTAAAAAGTGAGTGAGTAATAAAAATATTAATCATGAAGATGTGTATGTGAAAAGTCTTTCAAAGTAAGCCATAGCAAAACTTGACATTTGTTATGATTTAAAAATTATGTATTGTATCTTAAGCAATAGATCTTTGTTCAAAAGTTTATGTTGGCTCTTTTACATTTTATTTCTGCAAGTTTACAAGTAAACACATCCAACTTAATATTTCCTTTTTTCCCATGAAGGTACTGTGATATATAAATATTTTCATAAATTAATCTTCAGATATAATGATGTCCAAATCTAATTATATCACCAGTGTTTTTATCCTCCTATGAATGGTCCTGAGTCCCTCTGCAGACCCCCATCCCGTTCTCCCAGTCACTCACCTTAAAAGGCACATTTTTAAATTTAATGATTGTGTTCCTTGTCTCAGACTACAGTAGTGTTGACTCCTGTGAAACACACACACACACACACACACACACACACACACACACATATATATATACATATATATGTGGGCTGGAGCGATAGTAAGCAGTAGGGCGTTTGCCTTACAAGCGGCCAACATGGCCTACCCGAGTTCGATTCCTCTGCCCCTCTTGGAGAGCCAAGCAAGCTACTGAGAATATCTCGCCTGCACGGCAGAGCCTGGCAAGCTACCCGTGATGTATTCGATATGCCAAACACAGTAACAACAAGTCTCATGATGGAGACATTACTGGGCCTGCGCAAGCAAATCGATGAACAACGGGAGGATTGCAACTGATATGTGTGTGTGTGTGTGTGTGTGTGTGTGTGCGCATACACACATCACCTTGGAAGTAAAGTTGTGTTTATCATTCATTTATAACACCCCCCCCATCATCTCTTCTTAGTTCCTTTTTCAGAGTTTTAATCTTTGTCATCGTTAGTCGAGTGTGTCAATATGCCATGTATAATACCCTCTATTACTAAGATATAATTTAATGGAGGCATTGACCTACAACTCCATGGCATAACCTTCTCATACAATGTTCTTACTCCAACATAGAAGAGAGGACAAGCAAAACGATCACCTTTCCTCTTAGCAAAACTGAGACTTCTTGAAATACTAAGTTTTCTTTTTTAAATTTAATTTGTCTTTAGAAAAATTTTTAAAGTTTTTATAATGATATATGTATATTTCATATCATTTGTTTTATAAACAAAATTTATAACAAGATATTTGGTGAAAGTTGTTCCTGTTGTTGCTAATCTCATCACACTGTTTTAACGTGTCCCCATACAAAAGTGACCATCATGGCTAATCTTTCTATATTCATATCTGTGAGAAGGACTGTTATTGCTAATATCCATTACCCCCTTTTTTGATAACACTATTTTTTTATGCACAGATAGCTAGAAGCATAAAGGTAAGGAATACATGGCAGCTTTCCTGAATACCCAGGAATATATTATTCCTAGATATATCCTTGGTCTTTTTGTTTTTTTGTTTCTAGATTGTGGGACTAGCTAAGCACTTGAATAAAAGCTTATACTGTGACAAAAACCATGATCAAAGGATGGTGGGCGGTAATTAAGTAGTAAATTGGCTTCTGAAAAATGCCATAGAACAAAATTATCACCCCAGTCTTGGTCTGTTTTCTGTTATTAATAGTGAAAAACAAACCTGTTCTAAGAATATGAGAAATGAAAACATTTATGGATTTCACTGATACAGAAAAGGATACGTATGACAAATCATATCATTGAAATGTTAATGTAGAGTTCTTAAAGTAAAAATTTATTAAATGATGCAGAATAAATTAAGATTGATTCAAAAGTTCCTATATTGTATTGTATTCATTAACGCAAATTTTTCAGAATAGTTAAACGAATAGAAATGAAAAATATATTAGTTTTGGCAATAAAATGAAGGAGGGAAATTGGAAAGTGCTCAACTCCTTTTAGAGACAAAACAATAGCTCTAGATTATATAATCTTGATTATTGCATAGTTATGACTATATCAACAGTAAAAATGTTTATATTTAATCTATCAATAATAATAAACTTTGTGTTATGTAAATATTGTTTCTATAAACAAATACAGCTATCTACTTGCCTATATCCAATGCCTGGTGTGATGTTTGTATAAAGATAGTACACAAAGTAGTTCATGTTAATGGACTTACTGCTATTCAGAAAAAGACATCTCTTTTGATTTTTGTTTTTTTTTGAGAATGAACAGTCAAGTTTATTAGGCTCAGGAAGAAGTCTATGGGTCTTAAGGACCTGTGTAAACTGAGTGATGTGATTTTCTTCTTGTTCTTTCCTTACTCATGGCTTGCTTTTTCTTGCACTCGCAGTAATGCATCCGCCTTCTTCCTGTTTTGTAGAATGGACTTCACTGCCTTGAATTGCCAGCCAACCGCTATGAGTCAGATTACCAATAGGCAAACATAAGAAAATGAAACTGGAGGAAAACCAAATGCCCATGGGAGAGGGGCTGGCTGAGGGGTCACCAAAGACATTGGGGATTTTATCATCCATTTGTTTCCCAACAAGTTTGAGTTTGCTAAGAACCCGGTGACCCCTGGCTTTAAGTCAGCCTTTGGCACTTCCTGCATTGCCCATCCCTAGCATCCACAGACCATCGAGAGACAGAACTGTTATCTTTCATAAAAAAAAAAAATCCTTAACCACGGTATACTTTTCTGTAGTAAGGACTTTTTAAGAGAACTTTTATTTTCATCAAAGTGTTTCTTCCTTATAGCAGTTTACAAAAAGAATGCAGAGATAGGAGATGTAATAACAATCAAATTTCCATAGGTTCTTATGATAGCACCTCACAAAGGTAGAGTTACAAGACATTTTTAACAAAATGAACACATTTAAGTAAGTGAATTAATAGGTGATATTATTAAAATACACTTAAAACAAATTTATTTTATAATTCGAAATCAGGAGTAAAACTTGTACAAAAGTTGTACCAATTCTTTGTGTTATATCTGTAACTCTCTGGAAATCATTACCAAAAAGTTGCATATATTAGATGATACATTCTTGGTGCTATAGAAACACAGTTATAAACATCACTAGAAACATTACTCAGGAGGCTATGAATCATAATGCAGAATATTCCAGTCTTCTTTTTTACTTGAAAATTTATTCTCAAACTTATTTTGCATTATCATGTTTTATCATCTCTTTATAACTGATGAGAGAAAAATCACAATAACATTTTATTTTAATATCCATAAAATTGTTGATTGTCTATTGTAGATATTGGATATGCAAGGGTGATCCAGTACAGATTATTGTCATTGCTAATTTTATATTAGATATAGAAAATTGAAAATGATTTTAATAATTACATATTACATTAGGTGGAATGAATCAGAATTTCTATGACATAAAATTGAAAATTGAAACAGGTTAAAAGATACCATAAAAATTGATCTAATATATAAAAGAAACATGAGATTTGATGAGATTTGGGACTATTGCTAGCTTTTTTTTTTTTTAGCTTTTTGAGTCACATCCAGCAATGCCCAGGGTTTACTCCTGGCTTTGCACTCATGAATTATTCCAGATGGTGCTCAGGATACCATATGAGATGCTGGGAATCAAACGCCAGTCAGCCGTGTGCAAGACAAATGCCCTACCCATTGTACTATCACTCCAGCCTCCCTATTGCTCATTAGTAGGTGATAACTGAAAGTTACTTTCATGAGCTGTAAGATAAAGGTAAAGGTAAAGGTAAAGGTAAAGGTAAAGGCCCTCCTGTTGTTCATCGATTTGCTCGAGTGGGCCCAGTAACGTCTCCGTTGGAGACTTTGTTGTTACTGTGTTTGGCATATTGAATACGTCACAGGGAGCTTGCCAGGCTCTGCCGTACAGGCGAGATACTCTCGGTAGCTTGCCGGGCTCTCCGAGAGGGGTGGAAGAATCGAACTCGGGTCGGCCATGTTGGCTGCGTGCAAGGCAAACGCCCTTACCGTTCGTGAGTTGTAAAAGACAATTTTTCCAGAAGCATTTTATGTCCCCTGTGACCTCGTTTGTGGTCACTGGCACCAATACTTAAGCTTTCTAAAGTAAGTAGGAAACGATGATGGCAGAGCAGATTGAACACTATTCATTGTGTTCAGATATTCTCTACTCTCTCTAGACTGTATGTGAATAGTCCCATCTTTGGCATCGCTGCCTTGGTCAGTATGCAGGTTTTGTCAGAGTGGATTCTAAGATTTTGCTGCCTGGGGTGTAATGGCTTTCATTCCTTAGACTATCTTGCAGTCACTGTGAATAAAAATATAGGTTTGATCTGAATGTCCCCCTCCATTCAGTTTAAAAGCATCTGGTGATTCTAAATTGCTCATATCAGGTTTTAAAAAGCTTCACAAGACACCTATGGCTCTACTTCATTTCTTGTCACAACGTACTTCAAACTATTTTCTCTCTCATTTACCACATGCGACTTTCACATCAAACTCGAGTCGCCATTCTGTATCAAAAATCACTTTTTCCTCAAGATTTTAAGTCAGGGAACGCATGTTTTCTCATAACTGGAGCATTTTTTATGTGAATTTTATTATAAGATATATGAAATCCATATATTAACTTATCCAGAAATGTAAATTATAAGAAAGTACAACTGTAAATAAACAAATTATATATTCTCTTCTGATATCAAGAAATAAAACATAGACTATTCCCCATAATTTAGTCTTTCATTCTCTTATCACATTTGATTTTTATGCAAGAATAATTTTAACTCTTAAAATAATTTTTGATACAAGTATAAATATTGATATATAACATAGTAGCATGTTGCTTGTTTCTAAATACTTTATAAATAAAAAGACATTTTATGCATAATTAAAAAATGTCACAAATCATGTTTTTGGAATACATCTGTTGTTTCAAACAATAGTTGTTTATTAAGATTCTTATTCAATTATTCATGATACATTAATTTTATATTTATATGGTATATGAATATTTAATTATTATTAATATATCCAATTGAGTACATATCATTTCTAAAACATACTTCTGGATGAGAAAATATCTTTCACTTATGAAAGCCCAAGGCTCTCTATGTGTGGCATTCTGAAATGCCTGCATCTCAAAATGTACTGGAAGAAAAAAAAACAGACTGAAATATTGAACAGTAGAAAATTGCCTCAGAGGTAATGTCAGTACTATGTATGAATGAGGGTTGGAGTAAAAGTACAAAGTCACTATTTAAAAGACTGATAAATCTGCTCTATATTTCAGCAAACTTTCTACTAGAAAATTATATATAACTAAGTCATTTCTGAGATACTCCTGGAAATTTTCAATATCTATATCATTTTTAGATTTTTTAATGTACCATAAGTCAATTTCCTACTTACAGCCCATAATTTTTAAAATATTTGTAAAAATATAAGACTTACCAGTAAAAAAAAGGAAAACAGAATATCCATGTCAATTATTAACAGATGTTCTATTTCCTTAGACTTTAAAAACTGATTATGAATTATTCCATTTTATAAAAGTACATATTCTTCTCTCAGGCTGAAGGTACAAACATAATAAGAAATAATTAATTATATTATTTAAATGTTCATCGAGTTGCTTGAGCTGACACAGTAACGTCTCCATTGTGAGACTTGTTGTTACTGTGTTTGGCATATCGGATTTAAATGATGTTTAAAAAAGGGACTGAATAGATAGCTTAATGTTTTGGAAAACATATTTTGCCTGTGGGAGGCCTAGGTATGATTATTTGTGCCACTTACTCCCTTAAGCACTAATAGGAAGTTTTTTGGATCACTGAGTTACAGGAGCGTTCTCCAAACCCTGCCACCCCTCCCCAAAAAATCTCATATAAACAATATATAGAAGTGTAGAAAGAAGATAAATATTGGCTTTATAAATTCCAAAATTTATACAAAAAGGGAGTAAACATATAGTAATACCTAAGTTGTCACCATTAAAATACATCCGTTGCTGTACTATCTTTAGTAATGACTATTGCTTTTCACCTTGATTAAATTGTAAAAAAAAGTAAATTTTATATTACAAGCAAAATTTTTATAATTTTTATTACAGTTAATATTTTAATATGAATATGGAAAATAAAATATGATTTTAATGACAATATAGAGGTACTGAATACATTTTGTTTCTGAAATGCATCAATTTAATCAAGATGGGGCTGGAGCAATAGCACAGCGGGTAGGGCGTTTGCCTTGCATGCAACCAACCCGGATTCGATTCCCAGCATCCTATGTGGTGCCCTGAGCACCGCCAGGAGTAATTTCTGAGTGCAGAGCTAGGAGTAACCCCTGTGCATCGCCAGGTGTGACCCAAAAAGAAAAAAAAAATTAATCAAGATGTATTGTGACAATTTGGTCAAAGTGTATCATGAATATTTTCATGGGTTCTTATAATAAAATCATATAGCACCTCAAAAAAGCATATTTACAAAACATTTTAATAAAATTTTGAACACAGTTAAGTGGTAAATCAAAGGGTATTATGATATGCTTTAAGTTTTTTCTTTTATAATTAGAAATTATGAGTCAAAACTTGTACACAACTTCACCATTTCTTAGCATGACATCTTTATGCCTCTGGAAGTCATTACCCAAAAGTTGTATAAAATTTATATTAGATGATACTTCCCTGATGCTATAGAAACACAGTTCCTTTTAAACTTCATTAAAAAAATAAACATCATTAATGACATTACTTAAAAGTCTGTGAATCTTAATGCAACATATTCCAGTCTTATTTTTCACTTGAGAATTTATTCTCAAACTTACATTGCATTATCACTCATCTCTTCATCATGCTTTTATATCTTAAGAGAGAAAAACATCAGAATGAAATTTCATTTTACTATTCATATTCTTACCTAACAAACTATAAAATGTAATTCAGTCAACTATGGGGAGAAAACAAATTTTCAGAAACTATAAAAAATGCTTTGCTTAAGTAATAGTTATCACAGCAGTTAGCCTAATAGAAACAATTAACCAAATAAAAAGTAATGACATATTTTAGAAAATCAAATAAAACAAAATCCATAACAAATTTTCTCTCATTACTTATAGAAATTAATCAAATAAGTAAAAACATTGATAGTTAATACAATGAGTTTGATGTTGTCAATATAAAGGGAGCAATGCAAGAAACATTTAATTACTCATAGATTATGGTATTTGAGATAATGATAAGGCCATTAATAGTGAAAAATATTAACTTTCATCCTTTCAGTATTTTGAACTTAATTTATAAACCCTTCAAATATATCAACATTATGTTTATAATGCATTAAAAACTCAATTTTTTAAAATTTTATTAAATCACTGTGAAATAGTTACAAGTTTTCATGTTTGGGTTGCAATCACACAATGATCAAACACACATCTCAAAATTTTAAGATGGAAACAAAAATTAATTCAATAACAATCAATGAGAGTAGAATTTCCTTTTTCTGGCTTAAGTTCAAATTTAATAGCATACTTTGAAAGTAAATCCAATTGTTATATGTAAATCTAAAACGATTTGAGAATACCCAAAACATCATTACAGTCTCAAGGGTAAAATTTCTGCAAAGTAGAACTGAAATGGGATGGCAACTTACTTAACAGAAACATTATTATTGTGTTGTTTCTTCTCTAAGGAAATCTGTGAAGTAAATAGAGATGCAGTGAAGGAAGCACAACAAAATGAAGCCATGGGCCCCCATTTAGTTAGCACTAGGGCTGGAGCGATAGCACAGCGGGTAGGGTGTTCGCCTTACAAGCGGCCAACATGGCCGACCCGAGTTCGATTCCTCCGCCCTTCTCGGAGAGCTGGGCAAGCTACCGAGAGTATTTGATATGCCAGACACAGTAACAACAAAGTCTCCAATGGAGACGTTACAGGGCCCGCTCGAGCAAATCTCCAGTACTATTAATAAAAATATTTATTCACTTATAATTTCAATAAGCGTGTTCTCTAGAATGATTTGTTCTTTTTGTAGAGAAGAAGGGCTGGAGTGATAGCATAGCAGGTAGGGCATATAACTTGTAAGAAGAAAATAGTAAAAATCGAGGACTGGCTAAGATCTTCTCACAAAAGTTTTTTTTTTTGGGTCACACCTGCCTGGTGATGCCCAGGGGTTACTCCTGTCTGATGCACTCAGGAATTACTCCTGGCGGTGCTTGGGGGACCATATGGGATGCTGGGAATCGAACCCGTGTTGGCCATGTTGGCTGCATGCAAGGCAAATGCCCTACCCGCTCTACTATCACCCCAGCCCCTACAAAAGGGATTTTTTAAAGTGTATTTTATTCTTCCATACTCTTCCCATAGTTTAAGTTAAGCATTTTTTTTTCTTCAAATAAATGAGAGTTAGAACATTGGGGACCTTTACTTCTAGTTTGAAATACTTCTGCAGTTTTGTGATTCTAAAAATAGGAAGGTATCTGTGCTATAATTTTGAATTACTAAGTTCTATCTAATGTTTTGATCCAAACAAAAAACAGTAATAACTTTTTTTAAAATACAGTTTTTTTAAAAATTTTTTTTAATAGTAAGACATCATGAGGTACAGTTGTAGACTTACAAATTTTGTGCTTGGATTTCAATTATACAATGATCAAATACCCATCCCTCCACCAGTGCCCATTTCCCACCACCACGGATCCCAGTATCCCTTCCACCCCCTATCCCCCCTGACCCCCCGCCATCCCACCCTGCCTCTGTGGCAGGGCATTCCCCTCTGTTCTCTCTCTCCTTTGGGTGTTGTGGTTTGCAAAAGAGGCATTGAGTGACAATCATGTTTGGTCTATAGTCTACTTTCAGCATGCTTCTCCCATCCTGGGAAGATCCTCCCAACACCCTTTATCTGGTGCTCCCTTCTCTATCTGAGCTGCCTTTTCCCCTAGCATGTGTGGCTGGCCTCCAAGTCATGGAGTAAAATTTCTGGAACTAATCTCGGCCATTCTTGGGTGTTAGTCACCAATTTTATTACTTTATGTTTCCCAGATGAATGCAATCTTTCTGACTCATTTCACTTAACACGATACTTTCCATGTAGTACCACTTGTATGTAAATTTCATGGCTTCATCTTTTCTAACGACTACATAGTACTCCATTGTGTAAATGTACCAAAGTCTCTTTAACCAGTCATCTGTTCTCAGGCACTCGGTTTTTTACAGATTCTGGCAATTGTAAAGAGTGCTGCAATTAGGGTTTTCATCATAAAGGGTTGCTGGATCTTGTCAAATGCTTTCTCTGCATCTATTGATATGATTATATGATATTTATCTTTTCTTTTGTTGATATGTTGGATTATGTTCATTGATTTACCAATGTTAAACCATCCTTTTATCCTGGGGATGAATCCCACCTGGTCATGGTGTATGATCTTTTTGATGAGTAGTTGAATTCTATTTGCTAGTATTTTGTTGAGAATCTTCACATCTGTGTTCATCAGGGATATTGTCCTGTAGTTTTCTTTTCTTGTGGTGTCTTTGTTTCCTTTTGGTATCCGAGCGGTATGGGCTTCATAGAAACTGTTTGGGAGAGTTGCTGTTCTTTCAATTTCCTGGAAAAGCTTGAGAAGAACTGGCAGTAGGTCCTCTTTAAATGTTTGGAAAAATTCGCTAGTGAATCCATATGGACCTGGGCTTTTGTTTGGGGGAAGACTTTTGATTAAAGTTTTATTTTCTTGATGTGAATAGGTCTATGCAGGTACTCTAGATCTTCTTTATTCAGCCTTGGGAGATGATAGGAATCCAGGAATTTATCCATTTCTTCTAGGTTCTCTTGTTTCATGGCATACAGACTTTTAAAGTAGTCTCTGATGATTTTTTGGATTTTTTTTTTTGTGATGTCCTCCTTCTCATTTCTCATTCTGTTTATTAGGGTTCACTCTCTATTTCTTTGTGAGTGTAGCTAGTGGTTTATCTATCTTGTTTATTTTCTCAATAACTAGCTCTTGGTATTATTGATCTTTGGATTGTTTCTTTGGTTTCCATGTCATTGATTTCTGCTTTAAGTTTTATGATCTCTTTTCATCTTCCTGATTTCGGCTCTTCCTGTTGGTCCTTTTCTTGGGTCTTGAGCTGTGAAGTCAAGTTGTTTATGTGCATCCTTTCTTCCATCCTGAGAAATGCTTGCAGAGCTATAAATTTCCCCCTTAATACAGCTTTTGCTGCATCTCATAAATTCTGGTAACTCGTGTCTTCATTCTCATTTGTTTCCTGGTATCTTTTGATTTCGTCTTTGACTTCGTTCCAGACCCACTCGTTGTTCAGCAATGAGTTGTTTAATTTCCAGGTGTTTGATTTGGTTCTCCGTGTCTGTGTGTGATTCACTTCTATCCTCAGTGCATCGTAGTCTGAAAAGATGCTTGATACTATTTCTATCTCCTGATTCTATTGAGGTATGTTTTGTGGCCTAGCACACGGTCTATTTTGGAAAATGTTCTGTGCACACTGGAGAAGAATGTGTATTGTTTCTTTTGGGGGTGTAAAGCCCTGTATAAGTCTATAAGCCCTATCTCTTCTATTTCTTCTTTCAAAGCCAATGTTTCTTTGTTGAGTTTTGCTCTTGTTGACCTATCCAGAGGTAATAAGGTAATGTTGAAGTCTCCAACCACTATTGTGTTGCTAGCAATGTCCTCCTTAAAATCTGTTAGCAGTTGTTTTAAACATTTTTCTGTTTCCTCTTTAGGTGTGTATAAATTTAAGAGTGTGATTTCTTCCTGTTGTATATACCCCTTGATGAAGAGAAAATAGCCTTCACTGTCCCTTCTAATCTTTTCCAATATGAAATCAATGTTGTGGGATACTAGTATGGCCACTCCAGCATTTTTGAGGGATCTGTTTGCTTGCAGGATTGTTTTCCATCCTTTGACTTTGAGTCTGTGTTTGCTCTGACTGTTGAGATGAGTTTCTTGTAGGCAGCAGAATGTTGGATTCTGTCTCTGAATCCATTTTGTTACTCTTTGTCTCTTACATGGTGAATTTAGACCATTGGCATTGAGAGAGATTACTATTATGGGGTTTTGTGTCATCTTTTTGTTAGGGTCTGCTATGGTTGTAGGATTTGTCTTGTGTTATAGTAGCCCCTTTAGCCCTTATTTTAGGTTTGGTTTTGAATCTATGAAGTTCTTGAGCTGCTGTTTATCTAAAAAATAGTGTATCCTTCCTTCGAGTTTTAGTGAGAGTTTAGCTGCATAGAGTATTCTTGGTGAAGCATTCATTTCAGTGAGTTTTTTTTACTCTATCTCGCCACTGCCTTCGGGTTTGGAGGTTTCCTCTGATAGATCTGCTGTGAATGTAAGGGGTGCTCCTTTGTATGTGATTTCCTTCTTTGACCTTGCTGCTTGCACTATTGTGTCTCTATCAGCTGCATTGATCATTCTAACTATGATATGTCAAGGAGCCTTCGGGCTCCTTGAATCTGAATGGCTGCATTGTCGAGCTCTGGGAATTTTTCAGCAATGATTTGTTTAACTGTGGCTTTTTCTTTGGGATTGTTTCCCTGAGCTTCTGGTATTCCAATGATTCTAATGTCATTCCTCTTGGAATCATCAGAGTTCCTAGGACTCTGATTCTGTCTAGAGCTATTTTAAGGTCCCTTGCCATTGTTTGTGTTGTTGCCTGTTGGCTTGGTGCAGCTGATCTTCCAGCTCACTGATTCTTTCCTCAGCTGTGGTCATTCTATTTTTGAGGGCACAGGCTGAGTTTTTTTTATTTCATCTATGGAATCTTTGATTCGTGACATTTCTGTGCATAGGTTTTCAATTTCTGCTCTCATTCCTTCCTGTATTTTTTCGATTGTCCAATCTATTGTTTCTTTCATATCCTCCTTCAAATTTGCTGGATATTTGTCTGACTGTTTCATTGAGTTCATTGAACATCTTCATGACTTCATATTTGAATTCTTTGTCAGAGAGGTCCCTTAGGTGAGCAGCACCTACAGAGGCTTCTGGACTCTTTTCCTCGACCTCCCCTTGTGGTGGGGATTTACGTTGTTTCTTCATGTTGGAGTGTAAGTGAGGCGACTAGATTCCTTGGTATGACTAAACTATCTGCGGCCCCTTCAGCATTGGCCTGCTGAAAATTAGGCCACGCCCACTTCTACAAAAGCCACGCCCCCTTCTAAATCGGCCACACCTCCACGGGAAGCTGGTGTGTGTTGGGGAGTAATGACTGGGTAGGGGAGAAGACCAGCTCAGCTTGGGGGTCCAAGAGATAGAGGCAGAGGCTCAGAGCTGCTTTGTCTCCCAAGGTCCGAGAGGACGCCTGGGGGTCTTGCAGGGAGAAATCCAAGTCCTGGCTTTCAGAAGTGGCAGATAAACTGACCTGGGTAGGGAGTAGAAGATCAGCTCAGCTTGGAGGACAAAGAGGAAGAGGCAGAGTCTCAGAGTTGTTTTGTCTCCCAAGGTCAGAGAGGACGCCTGGGGGAATTACAGGGAGAAATCCAAGTCCCGGGTTTGAGAAGCAGCGGATAAACTGGCCTCGGTCCGGAGGAGAACACCAGCTCAGCTTGGGGGGGACAAAGAGGAAGAGGCTCAGAGCTGCTTTGTCTTACAAGGTCCGAGAGGACACCTGGAGGGCTTGCAGGGAGAAATCCAAGTCCTGGGTCCAAAAACGGTGGATAAACTGACTTGGGTGGGGAGGAGAAGATCCAAAAAATACAGTTTTAATGATGGTTTACGAACCATATATTTCATGTGTTTAGTGTTACATTCTTATCATACAGTCAACACCATCAAAATGGCTTTGTCCCTTAACTGTGGACTACAATATAATGAAGATATAAATTCCTTCATCTCATTACCCCTCTCTCTACATTCCCCTTTCCAATAGCTAATCTGAGAGTTGTTGTCAGAAACTAAATGATTTCTTTTTATCATACATTGATTGTTCCTCTTTATATCCTAAAGTAATGCTGTTGGGAACTGTTATTTGCAATTTTTTTAGGCTCTGACTTTTTTGCATAGTGTGACCCGTTAGTCCCGCCCCTGTTAAAAGGAAGGCATTAATTCACTTCTTCTAAATAGCTTTGAAAAATAATAGTTGTTTTTCTCTTTTGTCCTTAGTAGTTCCATTAGTATCTATTGCCCTTTTTCCAATTTACTAGAGTACAAGGAACCAGGATAATCAATTTATCTTGGCTTTATATTTAACAAGAAATTTGATAGAGAGAATGCAAATGAATCTTTTTAATAAATGAAACTGCTAGAATCTGATCCATCCCACTGAAACAGTTCTTCTGTCTTTTATTGGTTTCAGTTTTCTGATATATAAAATTATGGGGATATTTTAAAAATGGGATCCCAGTCAGTCATCATTTCTACATTTTCTCTACATAATACCGTGGTAATTGGTAAAGCCATGAATAAGCCTAGATAGCTATAAGTAAGTAGAGAATAAATATCTGAAGTATACTTATCATTCATGTTATTTTATTACAACTTTTTATATCTGACCCTGGCAAGTTACTTTTACACAAATATGCCTTCATTACACTTAGGAGGTATTCACAGATCATTGCCCATGAAGATGGTCTCTTTCCCTTGGACACTATGGGAAAAAACGGGCTGTCGGTGTCATAGAAGAATCCCATCATAATGTTCTTCTAAGCATATGATTAGAATGAATAGCATTAAATTGGACCTCTTAATACTGGAACATATTTATTTAAAACATCTTTTTATTTTCTTATTTTTATGACTAACCAAACATTAAAATTATACTACCATTCAACACCATGTTGTAAGCTACCACTTAATTGATAGAAGGGAAATAACAGAATTCAAGAAATTTAATGGGAGAAAATCTTCTTTCCCCTCCTTTTCTTTTCCTACCCTTTCTTTTCCTTCCTTTTCTTTTCTTTTCTTTTCTTTATTTCTCTTTCTCTCATTTTTGTTTGTTGTTTTTACTTCTTGACTCATTCTCGGCTGTGCTCAACACTTACTCCTGAGCTTGGGAGACACACCTGAGGTGGTCTGTGGACTAGCATATATAACAATGTTTATATTCAAACCAGGTCTGCCACATACAAGACACTTGGCCTTCTTACTATCTCTCTATATCTCCCAAGAAATTAATTTTATAAGGGCTTTGATACATAGATTATTGCTTGTTATTGAGTCACCTACAGATTAAAAAAAAAAAGCAGTCTCATTTGAGATTTGCTTTAGTGTCTGAAAAGCTGGAAATTTTTATTTTCTCTCTATCTCTCCTTCCTTCCTTCCTTCCTTCCTTCCTTCCTTCCTTCCTTCCTTCCTTCCTTCCTTTCTTCCCTTCCTTTCTTTTCTTTCTTTCACTTTATTTTGTGATGCCAAGTATCAAACTAAAGATCTGGTGTATGTGAAACTTCCATATTCTAGCACAGACCTACATATTTGTCCCCACAAATCATCTTTTGATAAGATTACTTTCATTTATATATTTAACCACTGAACACATCATGATATATACTGTAGATATACACTGATGCTGAATTCCATATTAAAAATAGTAAGATATAATCTATATAAGACTGAAACTCTGGAGCAGCTTTTTTATTTAAGAGATAGTAATGAATTAAGGCACTTTCTAAAATCTCAGGACTAGGATGAAGGAGACGTTACTGTTGCCTGCTCGAGGAAATTGATAAACAGCAGGATGACAGTGACAGTGATACAGTGAATGAATTAAGGATTCACATGTTAATCCATTGAACAGCAACTAGCATTTAAAAATAAAAATAACTACGATAGTGATATAAATAAAACTGAAAATGGTTGTATTTATATTGGTACATAGGTGTGGAAGAATATCTATAGTTGTGGAAGGAAAACTTCATGTTACTCACGGGATCAGAAAGATGGTACAGGGTTTAGGATGCACACGCTCTGATCTCTTTTGGAGCAGCCCCTAATAAACATCTCCCACCTCAGTATGTTCTGGAGCTCTGGAGGCTGCAGGGAGCTGGCTGGCCTGCTGGCTCGTGTTCCCATATTGTCAGACCCTAGCATTCAACCCTTTAGCCTTTATCTTCAGATAAAGAAGAGCTGAGAGCTGCTGGAGGTCTCTGTGTTTCAGAAAATCCTCCTCCAAAAAATAAATAAAAATTAACAGTAAATCCGAAGTAAGGTTGGTCGTGGGAAGAAATCACACCTATAAAGGTAAATGAAAAATTTATCCATTTCTATTATAAAATCATATAAATTTAATTGAGATAATATACAAAGACTGACGTATATGTATATATGTGAGTGTATGTGTGTGTGTGTGTATGATTACTGTTTCCAACAAAAATTATTAAAATATGAAAGGAAGGATAATTAGAAGTAAAATGCTTGTTAAAGATAATACCATGTAAATGCTAGGTGGGTGGCAGGAGAAATAGTACAGCAGAGAGAGTGCTGGCCTTGCACAGAGCCTACTGTGTCCAATCCGTTGGGACCCCTAGACCCTCAAGCACCACTGGGAGTGATCTCTGATTACAAAGCATGGAGAAATCTCTGACCACCTCTGGGTGTGTTTCATAAACAAACAAACAAATATGCTCAAAAAATAAATAAATAAAAAAGGCTTAAGTGGTTATAATGAAATTAGAAATAAGATAACTGAAGCTGACAGATTATGAGAGAAAACTTACAAGTGTCATAACAAGAACGTTTGTCATCAATGAGACACAGCAGTCTTAACATGTACATATTTGCAGAGCTTCAAATACTTAATTTATTTTTAAATTTTAAAATATAAGTTTTTATATTCTTATTATCTGATAGAGTAGGTCAATTAATAAGCGTATTTCCATATATAATTGCATGCCTAACATGAGTACAGATATGTATGTAATAAAATAGAATTATTAATTTATCTATTTTACTCTATTTAGGGGTCACATCTGGTAAATCCACCCTCATTCCTTCCACGTTTTATTGGCACGTGGAGAGAAATAGCTATGCTAACCTTCACCATCTGGTTTAAAACAGATGCTCCTAGAAAATGATCTGTGTAATTTGTCAAATGGGGAGCAGTCAATTACGGAGTAACATCTAAAGTTTCATGTTTCATTTAGTGATTAACATTGTGTGTACTTCTATATATACTAGCAAACTAAGGGAGTTGAAGCAGGTTGGGAATATATTCATGTATAAAAACTATTGTTTTGTTTTGACTTTTGACACCACACCTGATAGTGATTGGGGGTCACTCCTGGCATGATGAGGTTTCAGACCAGAGACAGAAGATACAAGGAAAGTGATTTATCCTGTATTATTTACTGGCCCACTTTTAATAAACCATATAATTTTACATCCACACCAAGGAAGCAGAAACATTTTAAGGTAATCCTAACCTATGCTGGGTGTGAAAAATGGAACTAAAAGTCAATGTTGTTGATTACTGTTATCTTTTTCTACTTCTGGAGGCTATTTAATTATTAAATAGTTCTATAAAAATTAAAATTTTAACAGTTACATTTTAATACTTCATTTATCTGGTTGTGTTATTTGATATTGTTTCAATTTAATAATGAAAAAACAAATATTTCTAATGCTAACATACCAATATTTGTACCAACGATAAAGGTCCATTAGGTTATTTCACTGGGATAAAACAATTAATGAGTGTTAGAATAAAAATGAACTGTGTGAATGCTTCTTTAGTTGTTATCACATTCAAAGCTTTCTAGTTAACATTATGTGAAATGTAGAATGAACATTGAAAAAAAGGTAACAAAAAAATTCAACGGGGGCCTAAGAGAAATAGTGCAGGAGGTAAAGTGCCTGCTTTGCACAAGGCAAACGTGGGTTTGATCCCTGGTACTACATATGATGCCCTGAGCACCCCCAACTTTGAGCCTTTAGTGCAGAACCAGAAGCAAGCTCCTTAAAAAAAGAAAAAAGGCACAACTGGACTATTTTGTCTTTATAATTCATTCTGAAATAGTTAAGTCTGCTATAAAATTAAAGTAAAATATTTACAAATATTAGATATGTGATGGGCTGGAGCAATAGCACAACGGGTAGGGCTTTTGCCTTGTATGCGGCCGACAAGGCCAACCTGAGTTCGACTCCTCTGCCCCTCTCGGAGAGCCCGACAAGCTACCAAGAGTATCTCACCCGCACAGCAAACCCTGGCAAGCTACCCATGACTTATTCCATATGCCAAATACAGTAACAAGTCTCACAATGTTACTAGCAAATTGATGAACAAAGTGAGGACAGTGACAGTAACAGATATGTGATATTTTTGCATTTATTGTTATTTGTTATTGTTTTCACAAACAGTTTGGATTTTCTGACTAGCTTACATGGTAGATGGAAATATTTGGCCTGACTCTTACTGCTGAAAACAATTTTAGCAAAACAATCATTTTGAAGCTTGTATATTTATGAAATCTTATAAGCATTGTAAGAATCGTAGATTTTTAAAATATTTTTAAATATAGTTTTATCTTTGTTTCTCACATTGAAATATTTAGCTACTGTCATACATGTTTGAATATTCTAAAATAGTCTTAATAGTCTATTTAGCTACATTTTTTAAAAGTGACCTTGGCTAGTTCATAACTTCTGTAGGTATCAAAACCCTAATTAATTCTGTTGTTTTAGGATAGTAGCCTTCAATTCAAAGTGAGAGTGATTCAAATGGAAATTTTCTCAAATTTTACTGAAATCTTGTGTTTAATTATAGTGTTGATATGGAAAATTACTTTCATCGAAGATAATAACAATGCCTCAGAATGCTAGTGCAATTGGGCATCCCCAAATGCATGATATCCAGTTGCACACAATGAATCACTATTATAGATAGACATAAAGCCCTGAGCTCATATGAGCCAGAAGCCTGCATCTAGTTTGACTGGATTTGTTTTATTCATCTCAGAATTTGTTTTTTTTCAATTTTAATATGGCATCATACTGAATGATTATGTAATTGCTTATTTTCTAAAATGCATTTTCTTTTAGACATGTGTGTGCTTTAGACCTATGATAACATGATAACATGATAAAAACTTCATGCTAAAAATAACTACAATTACTATGATCAAAAGTTGTCATTGAAGGAAAACAACTTTTATAAGAGGAGTTTGAGTAATAGGAAAATAGAAAAAAAAAGACATGTTTACTTAGGAGTAAGTATAAGAATATTTAGAACACAGTTTGGGGAAGGAATTTTTACTGGTCAACAAGACAAAAAGAGGCAAAGATCAGGAAAAAGAACAGGGAAACATTGCATGTAAGGTAGTAATGACAGAAAGATAGTCAGAGAGATAAGGGAGAGAGAGAGAAAATGGCAAAAATATAAAATTCTTTGGTTTGTTTTAGCTATACAATTGTGGTGAAATGCAAAGATCCTAGAGGGTAGGGGTGCTTGCCTTGCATGCAACTGATTATATCACCACATATGATCCCCCAAGGCCCAACAGGGGAAGTCCCTGAATGCAGAGCCAGGAGTAAGCCCTAGATCACAACTTAGTGTGGGCCAATAATCATAAAATTAAAACAAAAGAAAGAAATTTATGTGAATGGAAACTGTCTGCTGTATTTTGGGTGAAGTGAAATAACAAAACCTAAATAAGACAAAAATAATTAGATAAAAATGCCATTTATTACACCAAAAAGTACATAAGTACATATTTTTTAAATAGCACCAGGTTTAAATTGAGTTCTTACAAATACCCTTAAGAAATATATGTAAGGATTACTAGAGAAAACAAATTTGAGTAAATAAAAATAGATTATCGAAATAATTTTATTACTAGCCTAAGAAAAATTTAAATAATATTTTTAAAAGTATTTCATTCAAAATAGGGTTGCCCAGATCAACATTATTCCTAGAGTATAAGGAGGCAAAGGAAAAAACGAGTGGAGGGGAGGGGAAGAATTCAGGGGTCAGGGGATTCAGATATAAGGGTGGTGTTACAAATAATAGATTGAATATTTAAACCACAGAGTCAACAACACTGAAATCAAGAGACCCAAACTTTAAATACCGAATTTATAGAGATACCCATCAAGAGAGCAAGATGGTGAAGGGATGGGAGGGTGCACAGTAGTGTGTGATATGGGACGGAACCTGGTAACACTGGTGGAGGGAAGTTGACACTGGTGGTGGGATTGGTGCTGGAGCATTGTATGTCTAAAATGAATAACTTTGAATAACTTTGTAAATTCAAAGTTTATAATAACTTTACAACTTAGTAAATTCAAAGTTTGGAAGTAACACGATTTTGTAAACAACTCAACTATGAATCACTTTGTAAATTACAATGCTTTATTTTTCTTAAATATGCTTTGATTGGAAAATTTAAAAAATTACAGAAGAAAGCATTGCATTCAATTAGGTCTCATTGCAACTGGGTTTTATGATACCCTATATCATAGCTTTCTCTACTCTTTTAGTCAATGTATTACACTGTTATCTTATATTCATGTTCCTGTTATACTTTTAATCAATATATTCAATTATTTGTTTATTTAATAAATAATGTATTATAGGTTTTTGTATTAGGTATCAAAATTCTTTAGTATAAGTTATGATTTGTTCACAAAACATGCAATACATATGGAATACAAAGAAACTAGTAAAAAATATTATTAAATCATTAACAAAAAAAGGGATAAGCACATATTTTCTTTTCAGTGGGAACTCAGTTCCCTACAACTTCCTGGCTCTATGCACTGGATCACCCCTAGTGGGATGGGGGTCTAGAGTCTGTGCTGGGGAATCAAACTATATGCAACTGAAAAATATCTAGAAACAATCTTTTATATAGAATAAAGGAAAAACATGAGGATTTATTAAATGTAATTATATTTTAAATGATCTAATGAGCTGTAAAAATGATCACTTCATATTATCTAAAATATAACAAGAAACTTTTGCAAATTAAGCACTGAGTTAACAGACATGTTGCATAAATGTAGAAACAGTACATTTAAGGACGCGTGGGAAACATCAGAAAAGGAAAAACAAATTCCCATTTGTCTCTTCCAACAAGTATTGTTCAGAGGCTCCTGTTTTCTTTCAACTTTATAGACTAGTTCTAAAACTATTTTGTTTTCAAACAGATAGAGAAAAAGAAAAAAATAAAGTGAATCCCATAGAGGCAGTCTGGGTGGATGGGACATTGTTGGGAGGGAAAATGGGGTCGTCGATGGTGGGAAATGTACACTGATGAAGGGACCAGTGTTGGAACATTATATGATTGGAACCAAATCATGAACAACTTCGTAACTGCATTTTACACGATCCAATTAAAAAATAAATTTAAAAAAGTGTGAAGAAAAAGCTTAAGAAAATAGACTTTATACTGTCTACCTCTTAGTTCCTGGTTGTATCAGTTATATTTCACAGTTCTCAAGTCAATTTCAGTGCACTCATTTCTTAGACAGTTTTTCTGGATGTGATGTTTGTTATTAATAGGGTAAAGAAACATGTCCTATAGCAAACATACTATTAAGATATTTTTTCTACTTCATATGGAAAATTTCCTGCTGTACTTATTGGACACCTCCTGTCCTACATTTCCTTAAGGAAATAAAATACACTTCACATATATGAAAGAGCTCTGAGTGGACTAAGACGGCATGCGTCTAGATTGAGAACAGCTAATGAAACAGTACTGCAATAATATATCGGGCTCTGACAGTGGTCATTTGCATACCCATTAGCATAATGTGGTTTTCTAAATTCACAGACTCACCACCTGTTTGACTCCAAGCTGTTACCTCTGTAACTAGTCCTCCTATGAAGAGGACAAATCCTTCAGAGTAAAGATGAGTGGGAAGAACATCCCACTTACAGACTGCTTATATTAATCTCAAGGCTATAGAATGTGTTGCAAAAGAGAGTGTTAGATTTTCCCAAATTTGCACTTCTAATATATGAAGTTTCACTTGAGAAAGCGACTCCTGAAAAACAAGTCAAAGGATCAAGACTTATAAAATAATTTCAAGATGGATTACTTTCCACTATACTAATCAAAAACCAAGATCTAAGAAGATCTAACTAAGAATAATATCTGCTTTAACCCATGGTTTTCAGTTGGCGTGTTTGAGTATTGAATCCAGGTGCTAGAGAGATAATACAGCAAGTAAGGTTCTGACCTTATGCACAGCCCACCAGACTGGATCCTGACACTGTCAAGGATAATTCCTGAGTATAGAACCAGTAGCAAGCCGTGAGCACAGCCTAGTGCCACCTCAAGGCCAAAACAATAAATGGAAGTAAATGGATACTAAGTGCTAATCAACTACTAAAGGATATCATTTTTTTAATGAGGAATACACCACCAACTCTTATACCTTCTCTAAATTTTCAGCACATCATTGATATATGACTGTTGGTTACGTTTATATTTGATTTCATGGCTATTTAATTGTAATTTCATAGCCACTAAGTGGAGTTTCTATGATCAAGACAATAAGGGAAGTACTACACCAGCTTTAGATCAATGTATATATTTTATCAAACCACTCACTGTACTATCTTTCTATTATCTATAATTCTAGCTTTATTATTCATAATCCTTTTGTGATATAATGTTCATATGATCAAATTTACAAAATATGTTGTTCGTTGATTGCCTCGAGCAGGCCCCAGTAACGTCTCCTTCGTCCTAGCCCTGAGATTTTAAAAGGTGCCATATTCCAGGCTCTTTTAGGGTTAGGAGAATGAGACCCATCATTGTTACTGGTATTTGGCATACTGGGTCACCACGGGGAGTTTGCCGGACTCTGCTGTGTGAGCAGGTTACATTCGGTAGCCTGCCAGGTTGTCCAAAGTAAGATCCAACTAATGGTATCTGCTAGTTACCATTTTGTGTTAAAATTTGAGTTAGTATGTATGTTTCGTTTCATTAATGCTTATCTGTGAAATATGAGTTAGGTGTATGCATGTTTCTGTGGGCTGGGAGAGAGACAAAAGTTATTTATTTACATAAAAACACAAGTTACAGATATAGTATGACTAGGTGCATGTCTTGTGGAAAATCAATCTTGGTTTGACAGCTGGCACTGGACATAGTTGCTTTAGCACTACCAGAATTGTTCTGTATCATAGAAAAGGTAGGAAACTCTGCGCAGAGCTGGATTTGATCCAACCCCACCCACCACAAATATATATGTAGTATAGAGACATCATGTCTCAGTTAATTTCAATTTTTCCTTGATGCAAATGTTTTTATTTTGAATTTTCGATTATCATGGATAACACACCCATACATTTTAAGGTCTCTTTTATTATAGCTTATGTGAATACTTTAAAATGTAAAATAAGAGTACAAATCCAAGGTCATAGAAAAATTGCATTTTTAAATTCTAAAAGCATCATTGAATTCTTACATCAATATTTCATTGACAAACTCTGTTTACATGGCATTTGAACCCCCAAATTTGCAAAATTTGCAAATTTTATTTAGTCCAGAAGTAACTCAGTATAACTAAATATTTTTCCAGTGGCAGCAATTAATAACGGTTGTCTCTTCAAACTAGGGTGGGGGTTTTAGGCCAGACCGTGAGGTTTTCAGGGAATTCTCTGGGCAGTGTTCTAACAGGTCACTTCCGGCAAGATTGAGAAACCATACGTGGTGTCAAAAATTGAGAATGGGTCAGCAGTGTGTAAGGAGATTACCTTCTCCTCTGTAATATCTCTTTGATTTTCAAGTATTCTACTATTTTTCATATTTGATTCACAAGTATACTATTACTTTTTGTAGAGGAATTGCTACTGTGTCTTGTTAATTTTAGTTGGTTTTATTCCTGTCTTACATGTATGAGTTTTCTAATATGTAGATTTTATTAAAAAACATACTCAGAATTTTCGCCATCTTGCTAGTGTAATTTGATTTGAACTTTTAGTTTTATTTTGACAATTTTTAGTGGAAATTATTGATTTTCAAAATCATAATCTTAATACATCAGGATTTGCATTTCCCTCTTTTAAAAAATCTTCATAAAATTTAATCAATACATCTTTATGTATTATCAAAAAATTTATCTTTTATTTTGTTTCCACTGAAAATCTATAGACCAGCATTTTAAACTTTACAGTGAAGCAAATACCAAAATTTTCGCTTTTCATACAGAAAGCTAATCCTTTATTGAAATTTCATTGAACCAGAAATCATTATTGAAAATAATTATGTTAGTTTTGTTCCACAAGGTGAGTTTGTTTAAAATAATGTAAACTTATGTACTTAGTTCTGCTCCAGGACTCTATTTTGTTTTATTGACCTTTTGTTTACCTTGTGTCAATACTAATTGTCTGAACTCCTTTAATTTTAATACAAAGCTTAAAGTCCCGAGAGTACTTTCAATTATTGTATACTTTGGCAAATTCGCTGTGGCTGTATTTGGCTCTTTAACTTCAATATTCTTTTTATAGTCAACTTAGACATTTTCAAAAATACATGTTGGAATTTTTCTTACATATATGAAAAGCATAAAATTAACATTGAAAAGTAGGTTAATTTCTACATTTTGTTAAGTATTATATAAGCTCAAAATATTTATATTTCACTGTATTGATATTTTAACCAGCATCAATTAGATTTATTTTAATAATATCTTTATTATTATGTTACTGTACAAGGTATATATGGTACCACATGTGCTTCCAGTAATAAAACCTGGGTCAGCTGCATGTCAGGCAAGCTACCTATAAGTTGTACTATCTCTTTGGTTCCTAAGTTATATTTTTAAACTTTGCTTTCAATTTCTTTAGTCACTTTATAAAAATAAACTTTTCCTTTTATAGCAAACTTATTTTCTATATCCATTGCACATTTAAAAAATCCACTTAAATTCAAATAGTGCATATATTTTGATCAATTAGCAGGTATAAATGAAAGATCTAATATCATGTTATTTCTAATATCATATTATTATACGTTGCCTAATGTATGTCTCTCTGTACTCGTGGAATCATTTAGTTGAAAACATCACCTTTTAATTTCATCTTCTGTAATAGTTTTCTCATTAATATAATAACTATTCAAGAGGCTGGAGAGGTAGTGCAGACAGCAGTATGCTTGCCTAGAATATGGTCAGGGTTCAATCTCTGACACATCATATGGTCTCCTGAGCATTATCATGAGTCCTCCCTGACACAGATGTAGGAGTAAGGCCTGAGAACAGACTGTAACTATATACAGACTGTAACTATATATAGAATTTAACATGCATGTATATAAGCTATCACGATCACAGTCACGATCATCTTGTTGTTCGTCAATTGCCTCGAGCAGGCACCAGTAGTGTCTCCTTCTTCCTAGCCCTGAGATTTTAAAAGAGTCGTATTCAATGCTCTTTCAGGGCTAGGAGAATGAGACCTATGATTGTTACTGGTATTTGGCATATTGAGTACGACATGGGAAGTTTGCCAGGCTCTGCCATGTGGGCAGGATACTTTTGGTAGCCTGCCAGCTTCTCCAAAGTAAAACTGCGATAATAAGATGTCACGCGGCTGCACTTGTGGCTGCATGCTTCCGGGAACTGGGTTTTACAGTCTCTGGGTCTTGGCTGTTGATGGGACCACCTGGTGCTGACAGCAGCTGGTGGGTGCAACGCCCACCAATTGGAAATGGGGTGTCTGGGTGGAGAAGGCCTAGCCCTGGTCTGAGCAGGCTTGGAGATCTCAGCCCCGGGACTTGCATGCCTGGTTTCTTCTGCCTGCTCCTTCATGCATGAGGCTTGTCCGGACATGTGGAAAGTGGTCTCAGCATGGTTGTGGCTGGTTCTGGAGTTCTTTGGCTGCCCAGGGTCTGCTCAGGGTGGGGAAGGAAACTCAACCCGCCCCCCCCCCCCCACAAGGGGCCCTGGTGAAGACAGCCAGGCGCGGGGACAAGAGACTCTGCCATATGTGTATGCCATACACATATATGTGCACATATACATATATGTATATATAGTGATTGAAAGTATTCTGCTGGACTGTATGCTATATATTAATGTTTAAGTTCATATATATGTGTATGTATATATATATATATATAAAATTCTCTATTCCCAATTTTACTGCAACACAACAACTGGATTAGTCCTTTAAATTTCAAGTATGAAAATCTGCTTGTCTTATAAAACTTTTAGTATTACCTACAACTTTTTAAAATTTCTCATATTTTATCTTTGAAATATTCCCTTTGAAAGCTTGCAGCCTGTTACATTGGTTATAATGGCTTTGCCCTTTCTGTCATATGAGTAGGTTTGTTGTAATATACCAGATGCTCAATTTAACTTGAATTTGAAGCAAACATAAAATATCTTCATGAATTATATAATGTGCTTGCTTATTTGTTATTTAGCTAATATCTAATGGAGTTAGGCATTTTTCTCTCCTAAACAAGGCAGTTCAACACAAATAAGATTATAAACCTTATTAACAAATCACCCATAGTAACATTTATTCATTCTTCTGTGGAACTATGATTTATGCTATGTCAGCAATATTCCTCTACATTTCCATAAATATATTTATATGTATTTTAAATGTATGATTATAATATATAGGGTGAAATTATCTTTGAATTGATTATGGAATCCTTTGATTTTTATATAATGACAAAAATATGAAAGTTTACAAAAGCATTAAAATATAAACATGATATTAAAAACTAGAAATTAATAAAAGTATGTCTGACTTCTGAGCCAGTGTTAGAAATAATTAAAGGCCATCTAAAGTGAGAACAAGCAAAGGCTACTTTTCAGACAAGTTATGGCAGGCAAGTCAGCTTCCATCATTTCCATCACTTGAGTTTTGGAAGATGGAAAGACAGACAGAGAAGTCAAAAATCTTAGTTTATGGTGCTAAAGGTATGAATTGAGAGACAGACTTCAAGTGTGCCTTAATCAGGGGGTGTCAGTATAGCAAAACTCTTGGCACGGTTACTAGAGGAAACCATCATGTAAGATTGATTAAAAGGTAATGTATCTTATTTTACATGAAAACTGGAGCAATAATTAGGATAGTTTCCAATATTTCATCAAGATCTGGCCATGTTGGGCTCTACAATAATTATTATACTGTTTTCTGGAATGAATGGAGAGATCATAATCTGTCCTACCTTTTGACAGAGATGGCTGGTTTCCTGACTGCATATCATATTCAGTGGGTTTTGTGCTGAGCAAGTGGCTGCAGTTTGTGTGTTAGCAATGCATTTTTAGATATGGTAAGACTGTTGTCCATTTATATTTTCTGTCATTCACAATCTCATTTAAAACTTACATTTTTCAGTAATGGAAGTCAATGAATTCCTTATGTCTTAAATAATTTGAGATGTACATGTCAGTTGTCTTAAAAAATAACCAGAAAGATATAAAAGCATGAGATATTGTTACACATAATTCTTAAAATAGTAAGGAAAAATGATTAACCTGACTTACAATACGCTAAAAAATTGACACCTGTCTCTTTAGTGTATTTCAGCATCAATCTTTTAGTAATTTTCAGGTATTCAACTGTAATATTGATTTTCTTTCAATACTGATAATGTAGGCAGTATTTTCTACTTCTGAAATTTCATCACGTCCTTCTTTCTGAAAATTTCCACATAGTCTTTCCCTGTCTCATCTCATCACTATACATACTAGAGTTCCCAATTAACACAACTTTTCTTCAGGGAATATTTAGTTACATATAAGGCAAATTCAGGGCCCTCTTTGTACCTCAACTTCTCCATTTCGTACCACATTTCACTGTGAATCAGTACATGGACTATTTAATTTATTGTTCGAGCAGGCACCAGTAACGTCTCCATTGTGAGACTTGCTGTTACTGTATTTGGCATATTGAATACACCACGGGGAGCTTGCCAGGCTCTGTCGGGTGGGCAGGGTAATCTCAGTAGATTGCTGGGCTCTCCAAGAGGGGCGGAGGAATTGAACCCAGGTCAGCCACACGCAAGGCAAATGGCCTAGCCGCTGTGCTATTGTTCCGCCCAATTTATTATTAATGTCTCTTATTTCCTTAGGTAGGAATTAAGTTTTTACCACGTGCTAACCCTTATAATCCCCCCAAAGGTGATGCAAATAACACATATTCACTGAATGAGTGAATAGGTTTTTCATAAAATTTTCATGTATTTATCATATTATCATAAGAATATTTATGATTAAATTAATATTGAATAAGAAAAAATAAATGCACATTTTGATAGCAATTATGTTGTGAAATAATATTTAGCTCAGAAATGAAACATTTTCTCACTTTCCTATCTCTAAAATAATTATTTTTTTTTATTTTCTAACCAGTCATCTGCACCAATGCATATATGTATTGGGTTTATTATACCTGTATAAATATAGGCTATATATTTCATGTAACAATCAATATATCTTTATGTCCAAACAGCAATATAATTATATAGTGCTAGATAATATATTTTATTTCAAATTTGATGAGAATATTTGTTATGCTTATCCATCTCTTTTGTTATTTAGTCTTTTATTATTAATCGTATCGTTTCCCTTATTTCCTTATGAAAAACAATCATTGAAAGCAATTTTCATGTTTCTGAGGAAATTGGTGCTAAGGAGAGAATAATATGCAGGAATATCAATTTATTTGAATCAAAACTGGCACTTACCTTAAATCGTAAGAAACAGTGTCATGCCAAATTGTTAAAACATAGTTTTGGTTCAATTTCCTAATTATTGTCATTAGCCTTGTTAAACTAGCTCATAAACTAATTGAAATAGAGACCAATTAATAGCAACAATTGAAATTTACATAAAGCTACAGATTTCTCTTGACAAGTTCCTTTTGATGACTAGAAAAAAAAAAGCTTGACATTTTACCACACAGAAGTTAATTGCTCACTAATTCCAATTAGAATGGCACATAATTTGAATAGAGTTGCTTAATGTGTTGTTCAAAAGAAAAAAAAAGTGAAGTCATATAACCTGAGGTGACCACAATTTAGTAGTTCATTGCCACAACTCACACAGAGAACAATAAAACTAGAACTTTCTTGCCAGATGCTGACTTGGAGATGTCACTCACTGAAAATCATTAATTTCTCCTTGTGCTAAAGTTCAAGACACACCATGTGTTTTAATGCTCGTTGATATTAGCTTTGGGGGAGTTTCCTAATTAGAAACTCAAGACAGTGAGCCTTAACATTTAGGATAATGAGCATGAAAATTATGAGGCTGAAGGGATTTCATGCAAAATAAAATATAAAATGAAATTTATTATATATATATATAAGATTGGTTAATTTTCAGTTGTTCTTAGCTAATTACAACATATATTTAAAGATGGTGACACACAAAAAATAGAGTAAGAGCCTTAAAATATTAGAAAAAGGGGAAACTTGAAATCAACTTAAATGGAAGTAGCATGAAACCCCCAGGGTTTAACTAACTGTTTTTGCAAAACAATAGTGGACACTCCTAAAAAAAAAAAAACAAAAAACTAGGAATTCATCTTCCATACTATTCAGCAATTACCCAGGAATTCTACTTCTTGGAATATACCCGGAGTCCAAAAATCACATTGTATAAATGACATTTGCACCTCTATGATCATGATAGCTCTATTCACAGTAGCCCAAATCAAAAAACAATCCAAGTGTCCAAGAACAGATGTAAAGGAACTGTGGTACATATACATAATGGAATATTACTCAGCTGTAAGAAAATATGAAGTCACATGAGTTTCTTCTTTGTGGATATATCTGGAGAGTAATATAGGTAAGGTAAAGGTAAAGGCCCTCCCGTTGATCGTGGATTTGCTCGGGCGGGCCCAGTAACGTCTCCATTGGAGAACTTGTTGTTACTGTGTTTGGCATATCGAATACTCTCAGTAGCTTGCCGGGCTCTCCGAGAGGGGCGGAGGAATCGAACTCGGGTCGGCCATGTTGGCCGCTTGTAAGGCGAACGCCCTACCGCTGTGTGGAGTGAAATAAGTTATAGAGGGACAGATACAAAATTATTTCCCATAGGAAGAATACAAATAAACATAAGAGGGAAACAGAACCTGCAAACTTGAGAACTGATTTTCAGTAGGAGTCTTACCTCAGGGGGTCGGGGGCGGTTTGGTCTAGGAAGGAAACACTGATGATAGTGGAGGAAAATGAGGGGCCACTCTGAAGCAGGTTGTGGGGCTGAATGGGGACGAAGTGTTATTCATGCAACCCCATCAGTATTGTTAAACTGATACTGATTTTTTTTCATAGTGCCAAAGAATAAAAAATAAAAGAAGGTGTCATGGGGCAAGGTTGTGGGATAGGGGATGGGGGGGAAACATGGATGAAGGGAAGTGGACACTGGTGAAGGCATAAGGTTTGGAACATTGTATGTCTGAAACTCAGTTGTGAATAAGCTTATGTCTTCACAAACGTAAAGAACGGTAGCAATTTATCAATTTATTCAGATTTTATTTTGTTGAAAAAATAAACTTCTAGATTTATTTTAACTCTTGTTTTTAGCTCATGCCAATAGTGAATAGACAATATTTCGTGAAGCAATAATATCAAAAGGTAAGGTAAAAATTTAGAAAAAGAGGAGAGAGTGAGACAGAGAGAAAGACAGAGAGAGAGAAAGAGAGAGAGAGAGAGGGAAAGTGAGCATAGGAGACTCTCAAATTTAACAGGCATGAAAAGATATGACAGATATATCTAGCAATTTTCCCAATCTTCCAGGACACAGACTGACCCCTCTGATAGCAGGGAAATGGGTAACTGTGGAGAGAAAAGGCTTCCCTTTCTATTTTCAACATTTGTTTTTTGAAAGGCAGGGCAGGACATTTTTCACCCATGGTATTAGCGCCTTACTTTGGGTCAGCAAAGGGACCACAGTATTTCATAAAGAAAATTTTTCTAAAATGATAGTTTACTTTTAGAGAACACTCAGGTAGGAAGCTAGGAAAAAAAAACAAAAAACAAGTGTTGGGGAGTAGCCCCTGTTCAAAACACAATGATAACAGGTTGGGATTACTATGAACAGTGCCTTTAGCAAAAGAATCTATAAACAAGAAAATGAGCAGATTAAGAAGAAAGAATGGTAGCAACTCTAATTGTGGGAAGACTCTGCAATCTGATGCAAGAGAGGAAAATTAAAATAGATAAACTGGTTGGTTTGTCGTTGATATTTTTGGCTTTATTTTTTTCTAATGTTAATTGTTTAAAATATTTTGAAAGTAAATGTTTTACTATGACAAAATGATTATTATAAATTTCTCAGAAATCTTTATGCATGAATATGGTTGACAGGTAATTATGCAATTTTTTAATATGTTGTATTTAAAATGATGCAGTTAAATATATGTCCAGAATATTTAAAAGACTAAAATTTCAAGTGGACAGAACTCTCCAATGTCTTTCCTTATTTTGTTTCTATGATTCAAATACCACAATGCAATCAAATGAGAATGCACATTTATAGACTTGAATACTTAATAGCAGATTTTTTTGTCTAAGAATCAACAAAAATTGGCTTTTTATTTTCAATATAAGATAAAGAAAACACTGTACTCAGATTTGGAAAATAATTGGGACCCCAATGGTACAATCTTAGTCCAATATCATGAGAGTAATCCGGCCCAAAAAAGTCATTTGCTATGAAAATCAGTGCTCGTTCTTTGAAATGATTCAATTGTTTCACAAGTATATACCCTACTTTTAAAAAGTTTTCTTCAAAATGCAAATAGTTTGAGAAATTCTTATGTTGTTGTTTGACAATTTGTTTGTTCGGGAGACTTGAGGGGGTTGGTACTTAGAAGTTAATCCTGACTCAGGCATTACTTCTTGTGATGCTCAGGGAACCATACATGGTGATAGGGATTGAACTGGAGTTTACCTTATGCAAGGCAAGCACAAAAAACTCTTCCTATATACCATCTCTCTGGTCCTACGGGGAATTCCTCAATCACCTGAAAATAGGCTTTGAAAAATTATCAGTATATTTGGCATGAGGTAGTATATTTTTCTTAGAAGGGGAATACAGATAAAGCTATTCTGTATTCCCCTCGAAAGGAAAATCAAAAATATATTTCAACTTTTTATTTTTAAGCTAAGAATAATATGCACACTGATGACCCTTATTTATGTTGTAACCAACAAGTAAGAAAAATATTAATGTTTTACATCTTATAAATATTACATTTTCTATTATGTACAATATATTGTTTAAAAGAGCAAATGACCTACAAAATTATGGTAAAATAGGAAAATAGAAGAAAGCATAGTATTACAGATATTTTTTTCTAAATAACACAAGACAACAAAAATGATAGAAAGGAAAGTAACAAAACAAATGGAGATACAAAGCTGAGAATTTTTTAAAAATCAAATCATAATTAGATTTAAATGCTTGAATTGAAAGCAGTCATGAAAAAATTGCAGTTCTTTAAAGCAATCAATCAATGCCGAAACATTTAGAAGAAACCAAGAGTCATGCCAACTCTGCTGAATCATTATTTTGTGAGAGAGCTTCCTCCAATAAGAGTTGACTCTGGTAGTGGAATTTATAAGAATGCTGTTTCACAATATCACAGATCTTTCAAATTCTGATCTGCATAAACTGAGGATATGAGCGTACAGTTGTTACTTGTACAAGGGACCATATCAAATCTACTAATGTAAAAGGGTATTTTCTCTGAAGCTCAAATATACCAACTTTATTTCCATAACTAATAAAGCAACTCCATAGAATTTAATCTCTGTCTCAAAAAAAGTAAGATATTACCTCATAACCTGTTCGTAATTATACTCAATTTCTTTAAAAGACATGAGATTGCTATTGTACTAAACAGATACTAGAATAGAACAGATAAGACAATACATGCTGTTTACTTTTATGTGTCTCATAAATGAAAAATATAATTTTCTACATGGAAATTAAATTAAAAGCATCCATCAAAGATGCTGGAGAATGGCTTTTTTCCCATGAATTTTGCCCCAAGATTATAAAGGTTGATAAAATTTTCACTTATAGTTGCCAATCTTTGATCTTAAAGACAAATGATTATTATTTATGCACAAATATGGTTACAATAAAACAAGTTGCTAAAATCCTAAACAGATAAATAAAAGATTTTCCTATAAATTAATAAAATAAAAGTTTTCTACCATATGAAGGTATTTAAACTCTGCTTTCTTTACCCATTTAAGCTTTGCCTCCCATCATGTGGCTTCACCGTATGCTTGTTAGTGTAAAAAGATGTCTTTGATAAACCTCTGGGGAGTGTGAGAGAGGTCTTTAATTAAGAACCAACATGAATAGTCTGAGTGTCAATATTTGAGGTGTACTACTCTGAATAGCTCATAATTAGTTCTCTAGGGATCATAAAACCCTGTAACATTCTGTACTAGGAAGACTGCACTCCCCTAATATCTTGTGCATATTCAATATTTTTATTAATTTGTACAACAGAGCATCGCACTTTTAACATTTTCACAATGGTATACATCTTTACCTTTTGTCTTTTTCCTTTCCTTCTAATTGCCCCCCTGTGAGTCAATTTATAATCCTTCCCAATTAATAACTGGAGAATTCTTATCTAGTTTCTCATATAAAAGAAAATAAGCTTGATAAGACTCAGCAAAATATGCCTTACATTTTGCTCACAAATCTTAATCACATTTTATGTGGTTTAAACATGCAATTTTATTTTTCAAAGTAACATGACATCCAAAATGAACCAATTCTCTTTTACAACTCTTTAAATTAGGGAATTAAAGAGCAGAGCTCAATTAAACAAAATTATCATTCAGTTGTCTTTTTTTCCTATCTAGTTTTTTTTTTTTAACTGCAGAGATGCCACTAGTAATATAACTTGAAATTGGTGTTGCTTCTGGGAACGGCACCATAAATGCTGATGACTGAGGCCTGTAACTTCTTAAACTATTACTGTACAACAGCTGTTGCTGTTTCAGCAGAATGTTTTAAATATGTTTCTATTTGCCCCATTCCACAATTGCTTGCATCATATGCTCATGAATATTGGCTGAGATGAACCTTCAGTGACTAACCCATTTCTGTGCTGAGAATATAAACCCCAGGACCATCATGCATCTAATATGTTCACCACACTATGCTACTTGCCTTAAACTCATTTCCCCGACGATATCACTTAACAGTAGCTCACAAATGTCTAGCCAATTTACTAGGAGATCCATTTTGATAGAAAATGAAAGTGTCTTTAGTTTCTACCGAAACCTCTGTAATAAATTGGCTTTACATTTTCTAGTTAAAAACTCCATTTGAGCCTTCCTAATTTTTTGATGTTTTTGCAGTGCTAGACATTGAACCCCCGACCTCATAAATACAACACACAACAGATGTTCTACCAATAAACCAAAAATTATTATAAGTATACATTTTATGTATATTTAATGCGATCTAAATTCTGTTCTAGCTACTTTGTATCTTGACAATTAGCTCAATAAGATTTGAAAATCACTTGTTTTTTAGAATTGACCCCTACAACTTGATTTTACCAATTAAGACTGAGTCTAAGAGAAGAAATTAATACCAATTAAGACTAAGTCTAATAGAAGAAATTAATGCCAATCAAATCTAAATAAAGAGAACTATTATGTTAGAGTACCAGGGCACAATAAATATTGTTTGCTAATGATCCATGACCAGTGAGTGGGTCAATTTTTAGTCAAGAAAGTTAGGAAAGGCTTCTCTGACAAGAGTGACAATGTACCTGACTTACCTGACTGAGGAAGAAAAACGAATATCCTGGCAATGCAGACACGTTCTAGAGAAGACTCAATTGATACAGGGAGGTAGCACCAGAGACAAGGGGAGATGTATAATTGGAAAGCTGCAGGGTACAATTGGCTGATTTTGAATGGGTCATAAAGTGGTTAAATCTGAAAAAATAATCTTGGAGGTTAAATGCCAAAAATTATATGATAGAAGTTACGATCAGAAAAATATTTTTCATTCAATTCATTTTGGTTCTCAATCACCAATTTATAAGTTTTCCACTGAAAAAATATTTTCTTCTAGTCTTTCACTGATGCCACTTTATCTTGTTCTTGTTAATTATTTGGAATTTATTTAAAAGATTATATAATTACTTTGGTTTTCATAAAAATCCATTAAGCATCACATTGGCAACATAATAGATGAAAATATATAAAAATATCCATTGTAAAACATTTTTTATGAATATCAGCACAAATATATATAAAGGGAATATAAAATAAATATGCTTCACTAATAATCTGAGCCCCTAAATTGTATAAGAATTTGTAAATAATATAAAGATATTTAGCAGTGTACCTATTGTTGTTCATAGTCACATGACCTTGAAAGTCTTATTGTTGAATATATTACAGATTTAGTTCAGTAGTTTGAGATTGCTCAAATGTCACATTTAAATGAATGGAAGGTATCTGAAGTCTAAAGGCTTAAAGGTATCTGGATTTACAAAACTGAAATCTAAAGATAAAAAATGACAAATAACTAATTGGATTTTTGAACTACAGCTACTCCATGGTGTCTTTTCTTTACTTGTTTTTTTTTTTTAATATGACTCTATCCCCAAATTCCTGTGCATGGAAAATTATCAATCACTTATATATTGTCACTGCGGCATTACCAATATTTCTTAAAATAAACTTTCAAAATACTTAACATAACTTAGTTTATATTTTAACAAACTTATATGCTGTCATGCCAACTACAAGTTTCTCCCTTTAATTTAATTGAAAATATATTTGAATTATTTAAATGACTTTGAATTCATTTATTCAAATATAAGAAATTTGTGTGTATAATGTTCTTATACTAAATGAAAGACATACATATTGAAAATTAAAAGCTAATAAAGCATTTATCATTTAAATATAAAAGAATATTTAGAATTATATACTTAATACAAATCAATAGAGTTCAATTTATCTAAAAATAACATTTTTATAGAAATAGATAAAACAACTTTATCTTTTTTTAAATGCTTATTGGTGAAATACCATGAGGTACAGTTGTAGACTTACAATTTTTTGTGCTTTGGTTTCAGTTATACAATGATCCAGTACCCATCCCTCCACCAGTGCCCATTCTTCACCATTTACATTTTTTAAAAATTTTTGTTAGTGAAACACCATGAAGTACAGCTGTAGATTTACAAATTTTTGTGCTTGGGTTTCAATTGTACAATGATCAAACAACCATCCCTCCACCAGTGCCCATTTTCCACCACCACGGGCGCCAGTATCCCTCCCACCTCCCATCCCTCCATCCCACCCTGTCTCTGTGGCAGGGTATTCCCTTTTGTTCTCTCTATCCTTTTGGGTGTTGTGATTTGCAAAAGCGGCATTGAGTGGCAATCACATTTGGTCTGTAGTCTAATTTCAGCATACTTCTCCCATCCTGGGAGGATCCTCCCAACACTCTTTATTTGATGATCCTTTCTCTATTTGAGCTTGCTTTTCCCCTAGTATGTGTGGCTGGCCTCCAAGCTATGGAGCAAAACTCCTGGAACTAATCTCAGCCACTCTTGGATGTTAGTCTCTTATTTTGTTACTTTATGTTCCACAGATGAATGCAATATTTCTATGTCCATCCCTCTCTTTCTGACTCATTTCACTTAACATGATACTTTCCATGTAGTACCACTTGTATGTAGACTTCATGGCTTCATCTTTTCTAACAGCTACATAGTGCTCCATTGTGTAGATGTACCAAAGTTTCTTTAACCAGTCATCTGTACTCGGGCACTCAGGTTTTTTCCAGATTCTGGCTATTGTAAAGAGTGCTGCAATGAACAAACAAGTACAGAGGTCACTTCGACTATGCTTTTTTCCTCTCTGGGATATATTCCCAGGAGTGGTATTGCTGGGTCTAATAGGAGCTCGGTTTCTAATTTTTTGAGAATCGTCCATACTGTTTTCCAGAATGGCTGAACCAGTCAGCATTCCCAACAGCAGTGAAGGAGGGTCCCTTTCTTGCCACATCCGCACCTGCCCTGATTGCTTTTGTTCTTTTGGATGTGGTCTCTGTGGTGTGAAATGATATCTCATAGTTGTTTTGATCTGCATCTCTCTGATGATTAATGAAGTAGAGCATTTTCTTTTTTTTTTCCTTTATTTTATTATATTTTTTTTAAAGTTGTAGATTTACAATTTTTTGTGCTTTGGTTTCAATTATACAATGATCAGATACCCATCCCTCCACCAGTGCCCATTTTCCACCACCATGGATAATATCCCTCCCACCCCCATCCCCCCATCCCCCCTGTCTCTGTGGCAGGGCAATCCCCTGTGTTCTCTCTCTCCTTTTGGGTGTTGTGGTCTGCAAAAGAGGCATTGAGTAGCAAACATGTTCAGTCCATAGTCTACTTTCGACATGCATCTCCCCTCCTGGGAGGATCCTCCAAACATACTTTATTTGGTGCTCCCTTCTCTATCTGAACTGCCCTTTCCTCTAGGATACCTGGCTGGCCTCTAAGTTATGGAGTAATCCTCCTGGTGCTGATCTCAGCTATTCTTGGGTATTAATCTCATACTTTGTTACTTTATATCCCCCAGATGAATGCAATCTTTCTATGTCTATCCCTCTCTTTCTGACTCATTTCGCTTAGCATGATACTTTCCATATTGTACCACTTGTATGTAAATTTCATGACTTCATCTTTTCTAAGAGCTACATAGTACTCCATTGTGTAGATGTACCAAAGTTTCTTTAACCAGTCATCTGTTCTTGGGCATTCAGGTTTCTTCCAGTTTCTGGCTATTGTAAAGAGTGCTGCAATGAACAAACAAGTGCAGATGTCACTTCGACTATACATTTTTGCCTCTCTGGGATATATTCCCAGGAGTGGTATTGCTGGGTCAAATGGGAGCTCAATTTCTAATTTTTTGAGAATCGTCCATACTGTTTTCCAGAAGGGCTGAACCAGTGGACATTCCCACCAACAGTGAAGGAGTGTCCCTTTCTCGCCACATCCACGCCAGCATCGGTTGCTTTTGTTCTTTTGAATGTGGGCCAGTCTCTGAGGTGTGAGATGGTATCTCATTGTGGTTTTGATCTGCATCTCCCTGATGATTAATGATGTAGAGCATTTTCTCATGTGCTTTTTTGCCATTCGGATTTCTTCTTTGAGAAAGTTTCTGTTCATTTCATTGCCCCATTTTTGGATTGGGTTGGATGTTTTCTTCTTGTGGAGTTTAACCAGTATTCTGTATATCCTGGATATCAACCCCTTGTCAGATGTGTATTCGCTGAATATCCTTTCCCATTCTGTAGACTGTCTTTGTATTTTGGTCACTGTTTCTTTGGAGGTGCAGAAGCTTCTTAGTTTAAGATAGTCCCATTTATCTATCTCTGTTTTCACTTGAGTAGAGCATTTTCTAATGTGCCTTTTAGTCATTTGGATTTCTTCTTTGAGAAAGTTTTTGTTCATTTTGTTGCCCCATTTTTTGATGGGGTTGGTTGTTTTCTTCTTGTGGAGTTCAACCAGTATTTTGTATATCCTTGATATCAACCCCTTGTCAGATGTGTATTCGACGAATATCCTTTCCCATTCTATAGACTGTCTTTGTATTTTGGTCACTGTTTCTTTTGAGTGCAGAAGATTTTTAGTTTAAGATAGTCCCATTTATCTATCTCTGTTTTCACTTGCTTGGCGAGTGGCGTGACATCTTTGAAGATACCATTAGCTTCAATGTCATGGAGGGTTTTGTCAACTTTGTCTTCAATGTACCTTATGGATTCTGGTCTGATGTTGAGGTCTTCAATCCATTTTGATATTACTTTTGTACATGGCTTGAGGCAGAGATTTGAGCCCACTTTTTTGCATGTATCTGTCCATTTTTGCCAGTACAATTTGTTAAAGAGGCTTTCCTTGCTCCACTTCACTTTTCTTGCCCCCTTATTGAAGATTAGATGATCATATGCTTGAGGAGAGATGTCAGTATATTCAACTCTGTTCCATTGGTCTACAGCTCTGCCTTTCTTCCAGTACCATGCTGGATAAAACAACTTTAAATGTGTATCACTCTATCACTGTCATTCTATTGTTCCTTAATTTACTCAAGCAGGCACCAGTAATGTTTCTATTTGTCCCAGCCCTGAGAAATTAGAAGCCACTCCATACTGTCTTTCTCAATAACTAAAGGCTCTTTCAGGGTCAGGGGAATGACATCAAATTAAATGTGTATATAATCACAAAATACTCAAAAGTAATTTTGAGAAAGAAAACCCACTCTGAGCATCATACACCGTGGCTTCAAGCTTTGCTTAAAGCTACAGTAATTAAAACAATAGGATATTAACAAAAATGCAGGCACACAGTTAATAGACTGTAAAAGAGTGCAATAATAATCTCATCACTGTATCACTATTATCACATTGTTCAATGATTTGCTCGAGCAGGTGTCAGTAATGTCTCCATTTGTCCCAGCCCTGAAATTTTAGCAGCCTCTCCTTACTTGTCCTTCCCAACAGTGCCATATTGGAGGCTCTTTCAAGGTCAGGGGACTGATATCCGTTATTGTTATGGTTTTTGGCAGGCTCTGCCATGTGGGTGGGATACTCTTGGTAGCTTACCAGACTCTCCGAGAGGAATAATGTCATAGATTGTCAATTAATTTATTACAAAAAATGTCAGGGGGCTGGAGCTATAGCACAGCGGGTAGGATGTTTGCCTTGCATGGGGCCAACCTGGGTTCTATTACCAGCATCCCATATGGTCCCCTGAGCACTGCTAGGGGTAATTCCTTAGTGAGGAGCAGAAGAAACCCCTGTGCATTGCCGAGTCTGATCCAAAAAGCAAAAAAAAAAAAGTCAGGAAAATAAAAACAGAATGGAGTAATTTTTTTCAGGAAAAAAGTAGATGCTGTCATGAAAAATGAATACAATTGCACCACTGTCTTATACAAAACACACAAAAAAATGAACTCAGATTGGGAAAAAGACTTGGACGCAAAATCTGAATCTGCAATACTGTTAGAACTAAACAAGAAAATTTCTAGTCAACAGTTCTGCTAATGGTATTTTTTGATATGACATACAAAACAAATGTACTAAACTGTGTTACTGAACAGACTAAAAAGCTCTTTCTAGCAACAAAAACCATCACAAATATAAAACACAAGTAAATAAATGAAAGAGCATGTTTGCCAATCAGCTACCTAAATAACATGCTAATATATAAGATACACAAATCACTCATAAAACTTAAATCACACACACACACACACACACACACACACACACACACACACACACATCTTCGAAAGCCCCAAACTAACTTCTAGCAGTTCAGCTTTAAAAATGGTTGCAAGGGCAGAGAAAGTCCATGAATTAAGGTGTTAGCCTCCTGTGCTGACAATTGAATTTGATCCAAGACATCTTGTCTCATGTGGTCTCCTGAATAATACAAGGAGTATTTCCTTAGCACAGTACCAGAAATGAGTTCTGGGCACATATGATTTTGTACCTGGGAACTGCAGGTAGGGGATGCCAGAGCAACTACATAGATATTTTTCAAGGAAGACAAATAGTCAACTAGGTACATTTAGTTTCTCAGCATCATTAATCTTAAGTGAAGTGAATGGCTCTCAATCTGATATTATCATTACATTCTGCAGTAGGATTATGACAACTTTAAATGTATGTATTAGGGTAACACATTTCTATGGATATATGAAAAGTGACTGATACCTAGGGAAAATATCATTGTTGTATTTTTACATGAACATAAATGATAAACAATTGTGTTTCAAATGTAAATTTAGTTTTAATAACCGAAGTATTCTTCAAATTACCCATTTTAAGAAGAGCTTAACTGAATGAATTTGGTTCTAAAGGAGTGGCTGTGGTGATTTTTACTCCAGGACAGAAGAATTTGCAGAAATTAATGAAGTTTTTTAGGTGTTCCTATAACTTTTATAACTCAAAATACAGTCCAATTTTATTGCTAATTAATGTACATAACAAGAGGGAATATCTTTATTTTACAATTTCTATGAAATAGAATGAAATGTCCTGGAACTTGTAGTTCGATATATTGAAATTTATAATAACCAGATTTGTATTACAGCTAAAGCTTTGCAAAATACTCAAAATTTCATAATATTAGGATTGCTTTTTAGTTATTTATAAAAGAACTTTGAAACATATTTTTTCATTGATAATATTTCCAAATATCTGTCAAATATTTAACAACTACTTGTTAATGGATTTAATGATAAAAATAAAAGGTTCTAAACATAATACAGGTCTGTCTCTAAAAAAAATTTGCAAAATTCAGAATTTAAATGTTGATGCTAATCTGAAATATGAAATTTTATTTTGTTTCAATCCAACTCTTAGTAAATCAAATATAAGTGCTTTCCCTCATACTAGAACTTTCAACTTCATCCATATACTTTTGACATGAATGGAAATATTTTATTCACCAAGTCCCCAAATCAATATTAATCATCTAAATATTTCTTCCAATGTGGCACTTTTTATTTTCCAAAATTTCTTCGTTTTAATGTTGAGTTCATTATTATCCTCTTCCTCTGACTTTATAGACACTTGCCAAATACAATTACTTCGTTCTTCAGTCATCTAGCAGATACCATAATTACTCATTAATTGCTCAACTCAAAATTTAAAATCTATTTTTGTTTCTTTTCTAGAAGCATGATTGAATATAATAACAGGTTCAGATGGAATTATCACTTATAAATATTTGCATCTCTTTTTTTTCGGTAAAGAGTCACCTATAAATTACATGATGATTCTTTTCCAATTTTCTAGTTTCTGGGACATGGGCCATTGATTAAAATGAATGCGGATTAATGTACAATGCTGTTTCTCAGAAATGAGCCATACTTACTTGAGTACATATCCTGGATTTACCAACTATTAACTATTCAAAATATTTACAACCAATATTTTTCTTCCTTGGGAGAGGTGCTCCCAATCAGTAGTCAGAAAAAGCTTGGGACCATCCGTGTGAAATTGGACAATCAGGCTGATAATTAATCCATAGGGGCTCCTAATGGGTTGTGGCTTGGGTTCAGTGGCACTAGGGATCTTCAAGAGTCAAATGTCTAGGTCATTGAGAACTTGGGGAGGAGTGTCAGGTAGTATCAAGGATGGTTCTATACATGCAAAGATTGTCCTCCTAGATCCTAATCTTTCTCTCTGCTCCCCAAAACATTTTGATTTTTAATATTTCAGTAATATCCTCACTTAAGTGCAGACAATATATGACTTAAAATAGCCTGCAAAATTATAGGTAATTAATTACAAGATACTTAGCAAAATGCCAGGCTAAGAGAAAGTGCTCAATAAAAATGCTTTTTGTGGGATATACATGTTTGTTTTCTTAAGCAGCTCTTGTACTTGGAAATCACTCAGTTTTATTGCTTTCTTGAAGCAAATTTAATAATATATGTATATAAAATATTCTGTTCAACAGCTGTCTTCATGTTATGCACAACTAATCTCAAGAGACTGAATAATACAGCTAGTCAGAGAGTAAGTTAATACCGTTGTATGCACGCCATAATTGTGGGGTGGTATTTATGTATTCACTGTCAGGAAGACAGCTGCGGGATTTCTGAAAGAATTCTCTTAAAGCTAGCGCTTCTGCTCAAAGCAAATTAATTATTTTCAAGACTTAAGCTCTCACAAATATTTTTTATAGGAAACACTTATGTTTTGACAGCAAGCATATCTTATTGTCTATTTAAAATCTTTTAAAAAATTATTTAACACCTATCATTTCTTTAAAAAGTAAGCTTAGAAGTTTCATTGCCTAAACTACCAAAAGCTTTAAAATAATAAATTCAGATGGGATTGGTATATACACAGTGCTGCATCTAGAGATGGTGATGTATGAATATAGTGACAAAGAAGCACAGGTTCATTTTGGGTGATGATGCAAACTGGCTCACATTCTTTGGAAAGCAATAAGGGTAACTTGTTGAAAAAAATTAAGATACAGCAATCATATAACAGTAATGACTTCTTAATACCTGTCCCCCAAACACAAAAATCATTCTCAAAGCTACAGAAACATTTTTGTTCCTGGTAGGAATATTTGTAATAATCAACATTTGAAACAATTCTAGTGCTGAGCACAGATTGTGACTGGAGATATTGTGGTATTTTTGTAGAATGGAGTATTTCTCACCTGTAGTGAAAGATACATTTGTGTTTATTGCTGACATTTGGTTGAAACTGTCATGTTCATCAAAGTGTTCATCAACAAACATGTTCATCAACAAAGTTAGAAGGAAAAGATCATATATCAACTGATTTCACACATATGTATAGTGTTAAATATCAAAGTAAGGGAGAAGACAATGAAGGATGAAAAATAACCGTGATAAGGGCCAACAAAACTGAGTCTGCTGAAGCAGGGCTGTGGTGTTAATAGTATTAGAGTTGAGATGTGTGAATGACAAGAAAGAAGAAACCAAGGAACAGAGGATGTGAGTGATATTTGGGTGGTGGTTGGAGTGCAGTGACAAAGTATGCTTAAAACAAATAGTATTATTATTCATTTAATCATTCCTCAATAAGAAGCAAATATAACAAATTCAATTTCAAAGATATATCTAATATGATGGGGAAAATATGTGTCATCTGTACCAGCTCTTTATACATTAATTGTCACTTCAATGACAATAATTTTCCATAAAATAAGTAATTTGATTTTAAGTTTACCATATCATTTTCTGTTTTGTTTTTAAATTCTAGATACCATGTCAGCTAAAAGAAAAAGTTATTATTGAAATTTATAAATGTAATTTCTGCAAAATAATATGCTTAGATAATAAATTAACCATTAATATTCAAGTAGGATAAATTTCATAATAGTGAATGTGTCTTGACAACTATTTTGAAATAATGTTTCATATTTAAGCCAATATGCCTACTGGAATTGACACACTGCATTGTAATGTTTTGATACACTGTAAAAGTTAATATCTTAAATTATATGAAAATATTACTATGGGCTGGAGATTTGGCCATGCTTTGTACGTAAAAAATCTTTGCTGGATCTCTGACACCATACATATTTAAAAAAATAATAATTCTGTTATCTGAAAAGTATTGAGATAGACCTTTATGTCCATTTTAGGCATTTATTTTAATTTTGTTTAGGTGACACACCTGGCTATTCTTAACACTTACTTCTGACTCTGTACTCAGGGATCACTCCTACCAGTATTTGGTGGATCATAAGTGGTGACAAGGATAAAACCATTTTCTCCTCATGCAGGGTCAGAGCTTCCTTGTCTTCGACCTATTTTTTAAAATATTTTTAAAGACACTGAAACTACAGGGTCCTTTCTAATTATTTATTTTAAGTCTATGCATTTAAAATGTTACATACATACATATAAATATAAAGGAAATATCAAATGAGGAATGTCAATGATTCCATTACTCCTTTACATAATAAACTAATCAGTTGTCTAATGTTCTTTATAAATATAACTACACAGTTGAAATACATTGTGCATAATAAATTCCTCAAACAATTATATGATGTTTTACTTCCAGCTCCCTCATTATGATTTTTAATCATAGTGATCAGATGTTGACATGGTAGACATTCAATAACTGCTATTTTCTCACTGAGTGGTTATTTATGTCATATGTTTTGCTATTTTCACTTTTGTGTTTATTTCTGCTTTGTAAATCATCATCATTGAGATGCAATTTACATAAAATAAAAGCTCTCATTTTAATTGTAGAGCATCATGTGTTTTGACAAGGGCATTTTATAAATGCCATTACTACCATAACAATAAAGATATGGACTATTTCATCACCATTTTTTCCCCCTCACAGTCAATCTCCCATATCCTCAGTTCCTGGCAACCAGTATCTGTTTTCATTTACTATAGAATAACTTTGTCAATCTATGAATTTCATATAACTGAAATAGAAATTACTTATTACTTTAAATGAGGATTATTTGATTCAGCAAATGCTGTTGAAATTTATAAATGGTGCTGTATATGTCATAGCTTGTTTTATTTTATTGCTTAGTACATTTCTATATTAATATGCATATTTATTTTTTCACTAAGTAAAATATGGATAATTTAATAAGTTTATTTATTCATATTTTTAGTTACTGTGAAATTACAAAATTATACGTAATTTGGTTCAGACATACAATTTTACAACACTGATCCCTTCACCAGTGGCCACTTTATACCACTTGTCCTTTGTTGTCCTATTCCAAATCCTGTTAAATGGCATTTTCCTACTGAATACCAGTTCTCATTATTTTTGTTTCCATTTTTTGAGGTGTTTGTTTTACTACTATTGTTTCTTTATATCCCCCATAAGAGAAAGATCATTATCTCACTGACTAAATTCACTCCAGATGATACTCTCTAGGTCCCTCCATGTAGAAGTATTTTGCAGGACTTTATCTTTACTGATGGCAAGAAATAGTCCAATGTGTATACTTGCCATACTTTCTTTTTTTGGACATAGTTTCTTTGTTCAGTGTTCTATTCTTGGACATTTGAGTTGTTTCCAGATTTTGGCTATTGTGGGTTTTGGTCCAATGAACATAGGGCTAAAAATGAACTTTATCTATTTTGTTTTAGCGCCCTTGGGGTACTATATTGAAGTATATTTGGATGCATAATAAGTATTATAAAAATATAAATCAAGATGCAGAATGCATATTTTGTATTTTCATTGTCCCTTTTATGGAATATTAATAATTTTGAATAAAAGCATTTTTAAGATTATGTTGTCTCAGGAAATATATTTTAATTTTGATAAGTAATTGTACCATTTTTATGACTTATTATGCAGACTCAGATGAATATTTCATATATCTACCTGAAAAACATGCTTGGTTAGAGAATGTATAGAGAATTATTTTGAAGACTAGAAAGTATTCATAATATTTAAAAATTAACTGTGTTCATGCCCATGCCAAAAAATTACTCCTAGAGTATTGGAATTTCATGATAATTAATAAAATAAAAGAATAATTATCCAAATGTTCTTTTTATTTTTAAAAGTTTTTTTGGCATATTAGCTGTTTCTATTTTTAATTTATACATATATTTTATTTGGACCGTGAAATAATTAAATCCTTCCAAACTGAGTTGATAATTTGATTCTGAAAAAGAAGCACGGTCATAGTATCAACACATACATTTATTTAGGTTGACTTGTACATAGAGAGACTCAGCAGTGCAGATGTTTAAAATGGTGGCAAGGGCATTGATCTATTTGACTTGATGGAACAATGTTTATATAATAAAAGAAAAAAGATTACTCATTTAAATTTTATTATCAAGTGTCCTTGATTTTAAATAGTTACCAATTAAATAGGGCTGGAGCAATAACACAGAGGGTAGGGCATTTGCCTTGCACGCGGCCAACCTGGGTTCGATTCCTCCATCCCTCTCGGAGAGCCTAGCAAGCTACCGATTGTATCCTGCCCTCATGGCAGAGCCTGGCAAACTCCCCAGGATGTATTCGATATGCCAAAAACAGTAACAACAAGTCTCACAATGGAGACGTTACTGGGACCACTTGAGCAAATTGATGAACAACGGGAGGAGAGGGACAATGACAGTGACAGATTAAATATATAGAGAGGACACATGATATCACAAAATAACTAAAAATAAATTAGAGTTACTGACTCATAGTTGTCATGCAACTTTCATTTTAGGGCTGCTATATTTGAGGGAATTATAGATTTCAATGCATAAGACAGCAGTATCTTCTTAACTACATATCTCTATGTGTGAGCATGCACATTCTTGCATGCATGCATTGATATTCTATGCATACACTCACCTACTGATTCCTGTAAGAACAAAAAAATCTATTTCAATTTTGTGCATAATTTCCATAACTTTCTTTGTTTGTTTGTTGAGTGAAGTTAGTAGACTCTAGTTATGACTCTATGAACACATTTTACTGTCAATCTGTAACATTTCTCTAATGACATCCATTTCCAAACAAAGCCATCTGAATTTCTTTCAAAAAGCTAAATATCATACAAAAGTGATTTAACATTAAATTTATGTGAAAGCAAATGTTTACATGAAATTCACTAAATTTAGACAACTTTTTAAAAAGTATTTGAACTGCAATGATGGTTAATAAGATCTAAATTCTTAATTCTAAAATAGCTCATTTTAAAAGATTATTTGAAACTATAATTTTATATTGAATATGTAAAACAACATATTTTGTTCTTCCATATCACAATAAATAAGAATTTTCATTATATTAAAACTATGAATATCTTCAGATTATTATCTCAGTTATAGTGATTTAGTAAAATTAATACTTTCAAGAGCAAGTTTCTTTTAAATCAAAAGTAACCATTTTGTATGTATCCCAACCATTTTACCATAATCATTAGTGATGCTGTGTGTTATCCTTGTTCCATTACATTAAAGAAAATGTGAAAACATAAAGCAGTGATATTAGATTCCTTACTGTTGTATAAGAGAAACTTTAAGATAAGTGATTCAGCAACCACAAGACGATTGTCTGTATTAGCCAAATGCAAGGAAAAAGAAGCAACAGTAGTGTCTGTGATTGTAACTGGTACTATCATTTCCTTTGTGGAGAAGGTAGATTGAGCTCACACCATGACTAATGTTCCAAATGGTGCCACAGCTGCTATGTGATGTGTCATTTTCAGTGCCACAATAGGTAAGCCTTCATAGATGTCAAGTCTTTAGCCCTGCACACAGTAGGATCCTGGAAAGTAAGTCTAAATTTGCAATTGCATATTCCATGACATAGTGGGTGGGTGAGAGATTCTTAATTCAAACATGTCAGATTTCACAAGTATAAGTATTTAGCTCTAGAATTTTCCACAAAGCTTTATAAAAGGCAAAGTTTTTGGTTTAAATATTTCTCTGGTAAGGGTAATTTAAATCTTCTATATCACAAACTTTTTGCAATTTTCATACTTGTATCTGTGTTTAAATATTATTTAGTATATAATAAAGTATGAGGGTTTAATTTAATCTTTACTATAACATATATCATTTTGAGTCGATAAGTCATATGCACAGAACAATTTAGTATTAGTTCTAATATTTAATATTACATAAAATCATTTGTGCACTAAGTGCTTAAGTTTATATACTTTTAAAATCTTAAAACATATTATTAGGAAATAAAATGGTTGATTTATCAAGTGAAACTTTAAAATAAATATGGTGTAGTCTAAAAGAAAAGAATATTGGCCTGATGTTGAAATCTTTAGTCCATTTTTATCTGACTTTTGTGCATGGTGTTAGGTCAAGTTCTAAGCCCAATTTTTGCATATGGTTGCCAAGTTATGCCAGCACCATTTGTTGAAAAGACTTTCCTTGTTCCACTTCGCATTTCTTGCTTCCTTATCAAAGATAAGCTGTTAGTACATTTGGGGTTGTGTATACGGATATTCCACCCTGTTCCATTGGTCTGCAGCCCTGCCTTTGTTCCAGTACCATGCTGTTTTAATTATTACCGCTTTGTAGTAGAGTTTGAGGTTGGGGAAGATAATGCCTCCCCATGTCTTTTTCCCAAGAATTGCTTTAGGACAAAATCCATAAGATGCATTGAAGACAAGATCGGCAAAACCCTCCATGATATTGAGGCTAACAGTATCTTCAAATATGTCACTCCACTGACCAACCAAGCAGAAACAGAGAAACAAATGGGACTATCTTAAATTAAGAAGCTTCTGCACTTCAAAAGATACAGTGACCAGAATACAAAGACAATATACAGAATGGGAAAGGATATTTATTTAATATCCATCTGACAAGGTGTTGATATCAAGGATATACAAAGCAATGGTTGAACTCTACAAGAAGAAAACATTTAACCCCATCAAAAAATGGAGTGATGAAATAAACAGAAACTTTCCCAAAGAAGAAATCTGAATGGCTAAAAGGCACATGAGAAAATGCTCTACATCACTAATCATCAGGGACATGGAGGTCAAAACAGCAATGAGATATTTCACACCACAGAGACTGGCCCACATCCAAAAAAACAAAAACAAAAGCAACTGGTGTTGGTGTGGATGTGGGAATGCCAACTGGTTCAACCCTTTTGGAAAACAGTATGAACTTGTCTCAAAAAAATTAGAAATTTAGCTCCCCTTTGAACCAGCAATACCTCTCCTGGGAATATATTTCAGAAAGGCAAAAAATGTACAGTCCAAATGACATCTGCACTTCTTTGTTCATTGCTGCACTATTCACAATAGCCAAAATCTGGAAAAAACCCAAGTGCCAGAAAACAGATGACTGGTAAAAGAAAATTTGGTACATCCACACAATGGAGTACTATGAAGCTGTTAGAAAAGTGAAGTCATGAAATTTACATACAAGTGGTACTATATGGAAAGTATCATGCTAAGTGAAAAGGGTCAGAAAGAGAGGGACAGACATACAGATCTGAATAAAGTATTTACATTTCTTTGAATAGATTTAGAAATTATTTTACCAAGTAGCTAAAACCATTTAAGTGATATTCACTTTGATTATTCAAACTTGTTTCTTTGCATGATACATTACTGTTAAACATATTTTCAGATACTTTACCTTTTTTCATATGTATATAATGGGTTCCTTAGAAGAAGGAGGAGGAGGAGAAGAAGAAGCAGAAGAAGGAGAAGGAGAAGGAGAAGAAGGAGAAGGAGAAGGAGAAGAAGGAGAAGGAGAAGGAGAAGGAGGAAGGAGAAGGAGGAGAAGGAGGAGGAGGAGAAGGAGAAGGAGAAGGAGAAGGAGAAGGAGAAGGAAAAGGAGAAGAAGGAGAAGGAGAAGGAGAAGAAGAAGGAGAAGGAGAAGGAGGAAGGAGAAGGAGGAGAAGGAGGAGGAGGAGAAGGAGAAGAAGGAGAAGGAGAAGGAGAAGGAGAAGGAGAAGGAGAAGGAGAAGGAGAAGGAGAAGGAGAAGGAGAAGGAGAAGGAGGAAGGAGAAGGAGAAGGAGGAGGAGGAGAAGAAGAAGAAGAAGAAGAAGAAGAAGAAGAAGAAGAAGAAGAAGAAGAAGAAGAAGAAGAAGAAGAAGAAGAAGAAGAAGAAGAAGAAGAAGCAGCAGCAGCAGCCATTTCTTTGGGAACTTAGTGGTTGTGCACTTGCATATCTTTCATGTATGAGGCTCTATATTGATTCCCATACTGCTCACCCCCCAAAAAAGCTAATAGATGATGTTTGTATAAACTATTTTATTTATCATTTATTATTATATATTATAGATACTATTATATTATTATATAATTATATATAATTAATATAATGCATTATATTATAATTATAAATTATTTATTGGATAACATATAGATGATCTGTACTCAAAATTAAACCAGAAAAAGAAAAATCTACATAAAAAAGATCCATGAGAATAAACAGCTTTTAAAAAAATTAACGTTCTTTGAAAAATTGTACAATACATCATCACAAAGCTGATGGTTGATAGTATGTTAAGAATAGAGGGCAAAAAATTGTCAAATTATACAAAATCAAACTATAGTTCCCCTTCTCTGAAGCTGACCCAAAGAAATTAAGTTCAAATTCAGTGTTATAAATCAGGGCATGTGTTCCAGAAGTGGAGGTTGGAAATGTTGACAAAGACTTTTTAACTGGTCCAAGTGGTATCAGAAAACCTTACTCACAGGTCTCCATTTGCAGTTACAAGAATTGTCTGGGAGGCAGGGGGAACAACTTTCAGTGTATTTATTGGTCATTGTAGTGCCCACCAGTCACAGTTAGTCAGAGTTCCTAAAATACATCTCAAATGTTCTATAAAATGTCAGCTCATTTCCTTCAAAAACTGTTTCTGGTGACCACTCAGGCAAGAAGTCTACTTTCAAGATACACTCCTCCCATCTGCTAAGCTGTGAGTCTCTTGCCAATAAAACCATTTCTTTACCTGTTCCTAGATTGAAATGGCTATGGAACTGGAATTTGGTGGTTAGAAATCAATACAATCAAAATGATTAAGAAATATGTTTATTCCCCTGTCAGTTATTGTGGTTTAAAAAATTCCAAATTTTCAGGTATATGTAGACAATGGAGTTGTTTCTGTTCAAGGCTGAGGAATGGTGGAGAGAATGAAAAGAGGCTTTGAAGATATTGAGAAGAAATAACTTTTATTTAAAATAGAAAAAAAATGGTACTATAAATGTAGGATAACATTGGTTTGTCCTTTCTCCCTTGCCACAGTGAGCTTAGGTTTATTGGGTTACACCCATTACACTACTCCTGAGTCACTCCCATTCCTCTGTACTTATGTGTAACTTCTCTGTGCTCTCGTCCCTGTATAAAACTCTTTGAGGGTGGCCAGGTGGTGGCCCCAACAACTCTTCTCCTGGCCGCCCAGATTCTGGGGGGGCCCAGGCTACTCCCCCAGCCGGGGAGGCCTGGGCCATGGGGCAGACAGTGGAGGAAATGAGGGCCAAGCCAGTTGATTGATCAGATGCTGTTTATTTCATTCTCATCCCTGTTCACTCTTGTCTCTCTCTTTCCTTCTCTCCTGACCCACAATCTGGAACCCCTTTCTCCTTTTGGCTCTGGCTCTGAATTTCGAAACCCCAGCCCACTCTTACAGTATAGTTAAATCCCAAAACCATGAGGGGCTGGGTTTACACATAGGTGTGGTCACAATCAATATGGCTAAAGTTCTTTCCCTCAGGGGATGTTGCTTCCAGTACAGATACCCTCTCAGCAGGACGACCCACCAAGATCTGAAACCCGTAGATGTGTTTCTCTTCTCCTTGTCCAACAAACACATAAACATTCATAATATTGATCATTTTGTATGGACACAGTAAGAGATGTGATAAAATTATAGAATTGCTCTCCTGGGGTCATCCCAATCTCAGACTACAGTGCTCAGGCCAGATTAGTCTTTCCTATCTGTAGCAGGGTCCTAGTCTCATTGTTAATTTTGGATCATGGCAGCATTTGTCCATGAGCAAGCTCTGAACTTATAGTTAAGAATTGTAGCACTTTGGCCAGGCCTAGCTCCATGTCAGGGTAGCACATAGTTTACCGCTTGCCCTGGTTCCATCCAGTCCCTCGTTGGGACCCTGCTTTTGCAGGTGTAGGAAGTGAGGGCATCTGAGGCTTAAGTTGAGAAAGCAGGTACCCGGGAATGAATAATATTCTAAGCCAATTAAATCCCAAATTACAAAAACATAATATTAATTGTCTTCTTGTGTCTATACAGAATGACATTGTATTAAAATAAACTATTCAAAAGACATAAGGAGAGGAGAAAGGCAATATTAACTTACAATACAAGTTCAGTGTCCCAGAAAGATCTGATCTTACAAATTAACAGAAATTGATTAGGGGAATAAGCTGATTAACTGTTTGAGGAAGAGAGCATAGAGACACAGATACAGATAAACAAAAGAATGGGAGTGACTCAGGAGTGCTTTGATGGGTGTGACCCAATAAACCTAAGCTCCTTGTGGCAAGGGAGAAAGGACAAAGTGATGTATCCTACACTTCCCCAACCAGTCTATCACTTTTTACCCCTAATCACACTCTGTTAACTTGTAAGGTCAGAGCATTCTAAGGACACTTGTCTTGTATTCATGCATTGCCTTTCTCCTCTCCTTATGTCTTTTGCATAGTTTACTTTAAAGCAATGTCCTTTTTTGTATAGACACAAGAAAACAGTGGATGCTTTTGTAATTTGGGAGTTAATTGACTCCGAATAATGTTCACTCCCGGGTATCTGCTTTTTCGACTTAAGCCTCAGTTCCCCTTAGTTTCTAGCACCCCAAAAACAGGGTCTCTATGAGGGATTGAATGGACCCAGGCAAGCTGTGAGCTATCCTGGCATCGAAATGAGCCAGGCCAAAGCACCACCATACTTAACTATAAGTTAAGAGCATGGTCATGGACAAATTCTGTCATGATCCAAAGACTAACAACTGGATTAGGACCCTGCTAGGGTTAGGAAAGACTAATCTGGCCTGAGCACCGTAGTCTGAGTGAAATGGCCACAGGTGAGCAATTCTATAAGCTTAATGTATCTCTTACTGTGTCCTTACAAAATAACTAATATTATGAATATATGTTTGTTGGACAAGGAGAGGAGAAACACACCCATAAGATTCTGCTCTTAGATGGGTCATACTGCTGATGAGCATCTGCCCTAGAAGAAGCTTCCCCACAGGGGACTTAATGAAGGAGGCAATGAGTGGACTTGGAGCTTTCAAGAAGAAGCCACAAAAGCAAAGTAAAAGGAGTTAATCAGACTTCTCACAATAGAAGGGTTTCAATACAGTTAATGATTCTTAGAAGAACCTGTTAAAGGGGACACATAACCACAAATACACTTTTTCCTCCTTCATGCTTGCCCAGATTTGCAATCTTTCAAATCATCTGTAGATTACTACAAAGCAAGAAACATAATGTTCAGTCAAAAGAAAATACTGTATAAGAAGTGAGTGTGAGTGAGGCATCTGGATCTCAAAGAAAATGATTCAGCAGAGCACATATGGAAAATTATTTCCTGTCTTCAAAACGATGAGAAGAAAGGATTAACTTTTAAGAGAAGGGGACAATACCTGCCAGTAATGAGCTTAATTCAACTATACTAATGAGGAATAAGAAGGCTTCTGCCTTCCTTTCCCTGAATTTACAGTCTTAGTTAAAGTCCAAAGTTAAATCCCAAAGCGATGCAGTATCGGGGATTACACTTAGGTATGGTCATACAATCAACAGAAGTAAAGTCCTTTCCTCAGGGGAAGCTTCTTCTAGGACAGATTCTTGTTCAGTAAGATGACCCACACAAGAGTGAAATTCCATCTGTGGGTGTGTTTCTTCTTTCCTTAGTCCAATATACATATAAACATTCATAAAATTAGTCATTTTGTATGGACACCATAAGAGATACATTAAGCTTATAAAAGCTTGGGCTGGAGCAATAGCACAGGGTAGGGCGTTTGCCTTGCACACTGCCAACCTGGGTTTCCTTTGTCCCTCTTGGAGAGCCTGGAAAGCTACTGAGAGTATCCCACCCATATGGCAGAGCCTGGCAAGCTTCCCGTGGTGTATTCAATATGCCCAAAACAGTAATAACAAGTCTCACAATGGAGACATTACTAGCACCCATTCTAGCAAATCGATGAACATTGGGAGGACAGTGATACAGTGCTACAATGTTAAATGTCTTCTATGTCTATACGAAAAGAACATTGCTTTAAAGTAAATTATGCGAAAGACATAAGGAGAGGAGAAAGGCAATATTTCACTCATGGATGATATAAATCAAGTGTCCATAGGAGTATCTGACCATACAAGCTAACAGAGTCTGATTAGGGGAAATAGGTGATAGAGAGCTTGGGGAAGAGAGCACAGAGAAGAATTTACAGATAAACAAAGGAATAGGAGTGACTCAGGAGCACTGCAATGGGTGTAACCCAATAAACCTGAGCTTCCTGTGGCAAGGGAGAAAGGACAGACCAAAGTTATCCTACAAGTACCCAATTGGGGAGGAACCTTATAGAGATCGAAGTTTTCACTTATTTCTTTAAAGTCTCTAAATATATTTAAAAGGAATAGCTGATGTCTTTCCTCATTTTAAAACTAGATCTTATCTCACCTCTTAGTTGATAGTTTTTTGTTGTTATTATTGCAGTTTGTTTTTTTACTAGGACACCTACATTTTCTGCTTTGTCAAAGGTGGTAGAGGGGGAATGACAATTATCTTATTCCTCGTGCTATATAGACTATTCAATTAACTTCTCAACCAACATAATGGCTAAAAACATTTGCCCCCAAGGTATGCATTTTCTCTGAATTACTGCATTGTTAGTTAATGAAGGTGCCACATGGCTGAAATACCAGAGTAGCAAATGAATGACTACTTATATCATCAAAATTTCCAGTTGGAAAAAGTAAAATTTTAGTTAAAAAAATGAATAATGAAGAAAAGGCAAAATTAAAATAAAAAATAAGAAATAGAACTTGTCAAATTTTTGTTTTGTATTACAGTAAGCAAAAATATTTCTTATTTCAAAAAGTAATAATTTTCTTAATGTACGGTGATTTACAAATCTATTTTCCTAGCTGAGTTTCAGATATACAATGACCCCACACCATTCCCATCATGAGTGTCAAATTTCCTATACCAATGACCACTATATCCATTCCACTCCCAGCTTGCTTCCTTGATAGGGACATTTTTAAATCCATAGGTTGTTGTTTGGATCTCATACTTTCAGTGCTATTGATTCTGTGGTTCATGTATTTAAAAATCGCACAGTTCCACATTGTCAATTTGTCCAAGGTTTGCCTCTTGAGCCCATTACCTACAGCTCACCACTTACTTCTTCACTTGATTTCTTTCCTTTCCTTTTTTAATCAATTACATTTTATTTGAATGCAATGTCTTTAATTGAAAGTGTATGTAAGTTTAATTTTTATGAGTGTGCATTTGAGGGGTATTTTCTATTTTTTTGTTACCATAGCTTGCTTTATACTCTCTTAAATGTATATTATCACAGAGATATTTACTTACCCCTCTCTATTGGGCTTCTTCCACCTTTTATGCTTTTTCTCTGTAATCCCTTCCTTTACAGTGCTCAGTTCTTTATTCTGAGTACAGTACTTTGTGGTTGACTTTTCTGTGCCATTGATTTGTTTCTTAATATCGTGTATGTGAATGATCATCTTGAATTAGTCATTCTCCTCATGACATTTTCAATTAGTAAGTTCAGTCCTGCTTATATTATTACAAAGGTCAAGATTTTTATTTTTTTCTTATAGCTGTGTATTCAATATTAAATGATTCATCACTGTATCAACATATCACTGTCATCCTGTTGTTCATCAATTTCCTTGAGCAGGCACCAGTAACTTCTTCATTTGTCCTAGCCCTGAGTTTTAGCAAGCACCACATTGGAGGCTCTTTCAGGATCAGGGGACTGAGACCCATCATTGTTACTTGTTACTGGGTTTTGGTATATCAAATACACCACAGAGAGCTTGTCAGACTCTGCCATGTGTGCAGCACACTCTCAGTAATCCGCCAGATTCTCTGAGAGCGTGAACTAGACAATAAGAGGTTGCGTGGCCAGGCGGAGAGCTTGGTTTTATAGTCTCTGGATATTGGCCGTTGATGAGATTACATGGTGCTGGGGGCAGTTGGTGGGTGTAATGCCTACCTACTGGAAGATGGAGTGTCTGATTGGAGGAGGCCCAGTCCTGATCCAAGCAGGCTTAAATATCTCAGATCTGGGTCCCACACACCTGGGTTCCTCTGCCAGTTCCTTCATGCATGAGGCTTATCTGAGCATGTGGTCTTAAGCATGGCTGTGGCTGGTTCCAGAGGTCTTTGACTGTGGGGGCTCTGCTCGTGGCAAGGAGGGAAACTCAACCTGCCCCTCTCCATTCTTAAATGATTCATAAATTTATAATATGTCGTTAAAATATATTAAAGAAATTCCACTTGACATTTCCCACACAGCTAGACAGTTGCATCAGCATAGTAAGGTTTTTTGTTGTTGTTGTTTTGGTTTTTGTTTTTAATTATGATTTCTGGCTACACTGTGTCAAATTTGGAAGCATATTACAGTTACAGCTTTTCTATTTTTACAAAAAATATAAAGATGTTTATCATCTATTGTAGGATACATTATTTTGTCCTTCCTGCATAGCTTCAGGTAGTTTAGGTTTATTGGGTTGCTCCCATCACAGTGCTCCCATTCCTCTGTGTTTGTTTGTCAACTTCTTTCTTTGTGCTCTGTTAACTTCTAAATATTGTTTTTCTCTTCTCCCTAAGTCCTTTGCATAGTTTATTCAGAGAAATGTCCTTTTTGTATGGGCACAGAAAGACATTGATAAACGCTATGCTTTTGTAATATAGGAGTCATTTGACTCTAAATGATATATTCCTCCTAGGCCTCTGTTCTCTCAATCTACACCTCAGCTGCCCTTACTTTCTAGCACCCCTAGATTCCTAGATTTCTTCTTTGAGAAAGTTTCTGTTCATTTCATCGCCCCACTTTTTAATAGGGTTGGATCTTTTCTTCTTGTGGAGTTCAACCAGTCCTTTTTATACCTTGATATCAACCCGTTGTGAGATTTGTATTGGGCGAATATCCTTTCCCATTCTGTAGACTGTCTTTGTATTTTGTTCACTGTTTCTTTTGAGGTGCAGAAGCTTCTTAGTTTAAGATAGTCCCATTTGTCTATCTCTGTTTTCACTTGCTTGGCCAGTGGTGTGACATCTTTGAGATACCATTAGCTTCAATGTCATGGACGGTTTTGCCCACTTTGTCTTCAATGTACCTAATGGATTCCTGTATGATGTTGAGGTCTCTATTCCATTTGGCTCTGACTTTTGTACGTGGTGTTATGCAGAGATCTGAGCCCAGGTTTATTTTGCATGTATCTGTCCAGTTTTGCCAGAACAATTTGTTAAAGAGGCTTTCCTTGCTCCACTTAACTTTTCTTGCCACCTTATCAAAGATTAGATGATCATATGCTTGGGGATAGATTTCAGTATATTCAACCCTGTTCCATTGGTTTGCAACTCTTCCTTTGTTCCAGTACCATGCTGTTTTAATTATTACTGCTTTGTAGTAGAGTTTGAAGTTAGGGAGGTTGATTCCTCCCATTTTCTTTTTCCCAAGAATTGCTTTAACTGTTTGTGGGAGTTTATTGTTCCATATGAATTTCAGGACTGTTTGCTCCATTTCCTTGAAGAATGTCATGGGTATTGTTATGGGGATCACATTGGATTTGTACAATGCTTCAGAGAAGTATTGCCATTGTGACAATGTTAATTCTCCTGATCCATGAGCAGGGGATATACTTTCCATTTCCTTGTGTCCTCTTTTATTTCAGGAAGGGCTTTCTTATGTTGATTTTTTTCCCTGACTGGGTGCACTGTAGGCCCATAGTGATGGGGAGTTGGAGAGATGAGAGAGTTGGACAGAGATGAGAGAAAGAGCAGTGTGGAAACATGGAGCATGGAGAGTCTAGCAAGGGGTTAGAGGGAGAAGAATGTTGAAGAACAATACAGGAGCAAGCACGTAAAGAGAGAGAGCCCAGGCTGCGAGATGGAGTGCAGAGAGATGAGCAAAAGAGACAGAAGGAGACAGGAATGAGGGTCAGTGTGAGACTAGAATGGGGACCATATGGGATACTGGGATTTGATATTGGGTCAGCCACGTGCAAAGCAAACGTCCTACCTGCTGTGCTATTGCTCCAACCCCGAGTTCACTTTTTTTAATACTTCTTTTAGATACATAGAAATTCTATATGTAAAACAAGATATTTTTACTGATTTCAATAACTATGCAAAAACTATTTACGTTTACTTTATTAGTTAAATTGCCTTGGTCTTTTTTGGTCTGAATGGCATACATTTTTATTACAATAGATTTGCAACATTTATATGACAAAAACTTATATAGCCATGCTAATTTAGTTAACATTTTTGTACATATTGTTTGAGTTTTGTTCATATTTACTTTAAAAGATATAAGAATTATGCTGAGGCAACTGAACATAATTTAATTGATTAATTAAATTTATCTTAACCGCCTCAAGCAGTATTCAAGGGACCAGAGAGATACCCCCAGTGATACTTAGCTAACTGGGCCAGTGGGTCAATGATTGATCCTTGCAATGTGTTGTTTCTCAAATCCAGCTAAAGGACTATGAACGATTATGGACAAATCTCTGTTAGTTGACCATGAAAATCATTTGTCCCTGCACCCTGAGTTACTTCCATGCACTAATTTTAACACATTGCTTTTAAAATATGACACTCCTCCCTCATAATATTTTCTCTAACTTCAAAATTATACTGTCAGATTTTATATTCTATCACTTATTGATACAAAACACTAAGTACATGAAAGTATATATGCATACATACAACTATGTATAATATACATACAGGGTAATGCATATATACAAGTGCATACATGCATATGCAAATTTACACACTTACATATATATACATATTTCAAATGGATTTGCATAACACATTATTTCTGATCCAAGTACAAAACCTATTTACCCAGCAATATGTTCTCCTTTTGGATTTTCACATCTCTTAAAATATTGTCATTATTTTGTCTGTTTTTGTATGGATACAGGTGAATTACTTTGAGAATGATCTCTTTTGCATAAATGTTCAAGATAGTTTTTAGAGAATTATGTGAGATCTAAATATAATCTTTCATTGCTTAGTTTTAGGAAAATGAGTTATAAATACATTACATAAAAATATCAGAAGTTATAATATTCACAGTTATATTATTATAATTATTTGGGGGCTATGGTCATCATACCAAGCAGTGCTTAGGGACCATACAGTCCAGGCCTCCTGCATGCAAAGCATGTGCTCTAGTGCATTGAGCTATGTCTCTTGCTCCATTAACATTTGTAGAAGTAAGTCATTTCATCAACTGAGTTTTCTTTTAAGATATAATTACTTTGAATTCCTTATGCTATGTTGCCTAATATTATTTTATTCAAATAATATATGAACATTCACATTGAGTCTTCAACATAAATTGTATAATTTAATCTACATTGTTCTTCAAATGAACTTTTATATAATTACACTTATTAATGTGGGTTTGGTCCCACACAGCTAATACAAGCACTTATTTGTGGCTCTGTATTTGGGGATCACTTCTGGCAGTACTTGGGGTACCATATGCAGTGCTGGGGATTGAACCATAGCCAGTCATGACAGACAAGCACCTTAACCTCTTTGCTATCTCTCTACCTCCATATTGATGATTTTCAATCAAACTCATAATGATATACTGTATCACTGTCACCCCGTTGATGGTCGAATTACTCAAGCGGGCCCCAGTAACGTCTCTATTCTATTCCTCCCAGCTCTGAGATTTTAGCAGCCTCTTTTTACTCTCTTTTCCCAACGATTGGAGGCTCTTTCAGGGTCAGGGGAATGAGACCTGTTGTTCTTACTATATTTGGCATATCAAATACGCCATAGGGAGCTTTCCAGGCTCTACATGTGTGGGCAAGATACTCTCTGTAGCTTGCCGACACTCAGAGAGGCATATATTTATATATTTTTCTTAATGATTTGTTGTGTATTGTCTGAATCCCATTAGATATGGTGTAATAATTGTGGAAAATGGGTAGGAAGTATCTTATATTGTGTCAGAAAACGGTTCAGAAAGTGGCCAGGAGTGTGGTGGCAGTTGGGTAGCAGAGTCGGCTGCCAGGGCTGGGTCCCTTGGGGTGGGGAGAGCTCTCACCTGCCCCACAGCCTGGCGTGGAGTCCCAATCTCATAACATGCTAATTATTTATATTATTTCTAAATATGGGGCTGGAGCGATAGCACAGCGGGTAGGGCGTTCGCCTTACAAGCGGCCAACTTGGCCGACCCGAGTTCGATTCCTCCGCCCCTCTCGGAGAGCCCGGCAAGCTACCGAGAGTATTCGATATGCCAGACACAGTAACAACAAAGTCTCCAATGGAGACGTTACTGGGCCCGCTCGAGCAAATCAACGAACAACGGGAGGGCCTTTACCTTTACCTTTACCTATAAAAACTGATATATTTGATTTGATAATATTGCTTGAAATAAAGTGATACAATCCAAAAGAGACAAAGACAGAGTTGTTAATACAGATTATATTTTACGGCCAGATATTTTTAGTATCACAGAATGCGTATCATTTTGATCTTAGCATAAGACAATAGCATAGTAAATATATTATTCAATAGCCTTAAAAATATACTTTTATTATATGCACAAACCAATGATCAATCATAAAATCTCCAGTAGTGGTGTGCCTCATATGGGAGACCACGTGCTGTGCATGCATGAAGCCATGGTATTGATCCTGCAAATACATATTCCCACTGCCTGTACACTTCTGGTATTGTGATATTATTTATATTCATCTAAAGGCTAAAGAATTTGTATCAAATTTGTTTTGTGGCAGTTTTCACACTAGTGAATTCTGGAAAGAAAAAAATAGGGGCCAAAGTGATAGTATAGAGGATTAAGCGTATGATGTTCAAGCAGCCTAGGGTTCAAAACTTAGAACCACATATTGGTCCTCTGAGCACACCAAGATGGTCCCTGAGTCAGGAATAAGCCCTGAACACTTTTTGCTGTGGCACCCCCAGCCCCCCCAAAAATGAGAGGAAGGGAGGGTGGAGGGAGGGAAGGAAGGAAGGAAGGAAGGAAGGAAGGAAGGAAGGAAGGAAGGAAGGAAGGGTCCAAGGCAGGAAGAAATATTAAACTAGGTTACCATTGCATGAAATTTTTATAAAGATGTATTAACATATTTATATTGTTTAAAATATTTACTAAATTTGGATATATCATATCAGAAAAGTTTTTTTCTTAAGGATTTCACTCTGTGAATTATTCTTTGTTATGTCTTTTCAATATATACATTAAAATGTTATTTTTTGTAGGATAACAATGGTGTGTCCTTTCTCCCTTGCCACAGGGAGCTTAGGTTTATCAGGTTACACCCACCACAGTGCTCCCAAATCACTCCCATTGCTCTGTGTTTATCTGTAAACTCTTCTCTGTGCTCTCCTTGCCAAACAGTTAATCACTGTTTTTCTCTAATCTGATTCTGTTAACTTGTAAGATCAGATTCTTCTAAGGACACTGAACTTGTATTATAAGTTAAATATGCTTTCCCCCATCTTTTTCATAGTTTACCTTCAAGCAATGTCCTTTCTGTATGGATACAGGAAGAAGTTAATATTATGCTTTTGTAACTTGGGAGTTAATGGACTCCGAATAATATTCACTACTAGATATCTTCTTCCTTGACTTAAGCCTCAGTTGTCCTCAGTTGCCTATCACCCCAAAAGCAGGGTCCCGATGAGGGACTGAATGGACCCAGGGCAAGCTGGAAGCTATTCTGGCATTGAAATGGGCCAGGTCAAAGTGCCACAATACTTATCTATAAGTTAAAAGCATGATCATAGACAAATTCTGTCATGACCCAAAAGAGGTAAATGAATAAGGACCCTGTGCTGTTAGGGAGACTAACCTGGCCTGAGGACTGTAGTATGAAATATATAGTAAGATGTCCTAAGAAAGAAAGAAACTTTAAGCTTGATATATCTCTTACTGTGCTTATACAAAATGACATTGCTAAAAATATTAGAAGCAAATTTACTACAGCTATTTAAGTAGATTATTAGCGGGGAGGGGCAATGGAAAAGACTATCGATGACTTCTACTCAGATCTCTTCAATAACCACGTCTACCTGCCCACATACCAAATTCCTCAGGATGGATATGTCTTCCCAATGTTCTCCCCTCAGTAATCCGACATGCCATTTCAACAATAAAGAAGCGGACAGCACCTGGCCCAGACAAGGTCAGACCCGAAGACCTGAAGAAACTGCCATCAGTACTCATCAACTTGCTCAGCTTTTCACACACTACCTGTCTAAAAGCAAGGTTCCAACCAAATGGAAAACCAGCAGGACTGTATTATTGTACAAGAAAGGAGACATCCACAACATTGACAAATAGGATTGGCAGAACACTAGATGAAGGACAAAAATGCGAGCAAGCTGGGTTCTGAAAAGGATTCAGCATAATTGACTATATCCACACGATAACCAAGTTCATTGAGGATTCTCGGGAGTTCAAGATGCCACTGTGGCTAACGTTCATTGATTTAAAAAAGGGCTTTGATTCTGTTGAGACTGAAGCAGTCATCAAAACACAAGTCAAACAGGGTGTTCAAACTCAATACATCAGGATCTTCCGTGAGCCGTATTACAGATTCACTAGCAGGATCTCATCATTCTACAAAGAAGTGATCATCCAAGTCAAGAGAGGAGTTCGCAGGGTGATAACATTTCACCGAAACTCTTCAGTGCCACCCTCGAGAACATTATGAGATGACTGGAATGGGAAGGAATGGGAATGAAAATAGATGGTTGGAAACTACACCACTCCCTCTTTTCTGGTGACATCTTTCTAATAACAACAAACATAAGCCAAGTGGTATGAATGCTGGCCAACTTTAACTGTGAATGTGGAAAGGTTGGACTACAGCTGAATCTCACAAAGACAATGTGTATTAGAAACGGTCTTGTTTCTGATGTTCCATTTGCTCTCAACAGAACAAACATCTCCAAATGCAACAGTTATGTGTACCTAGGTCGAGAAGTCAACATGACGAATGACCTGGCACTTGAGTAGCACAGGCAGAAGAGTTTGAAACGCCTTCAAGAGCGTGAAAGAAATAGCTAAGAGGATGAAGAACCTCCAGTTTCAGGCACATCTATTCGATTCTACTGTTTTTTTCTGCATTAATATTTGCCTCAGAGACCTGAGTCCTATGAAAGTAGGATGAAAATGCTATTCAGGTCTCCCAAAAAGAAATCAAAAGAGCTATGCTTGGAGTATCTTGCTTCACTCAAGTGAGAGAAAGAATCCAAAGTCAAGACAGTCAAGAATCAGGGACGCTGCCTCGTTTGCCATGGCATTAAAAATCAGATGGACTGGACATGTAATTCGATTTGGAGATGACTGCTGAACTAGTTCCATTTCCGACTAGATTCCACGTTTGTATCCTACATGATTTCTATATAAACTAGGCTACAAAGAGAGAGAAGCAGAAGTAGAACCAGAGGAGAATGTAGACGAGATTGGAATAAACTGCAACTGACACCAGCCAGCCTGACCCTTGTTCCTTCCTTTGCCTGCCCATCGCCATTGGCCAACCTGGGGTGGGGGAAGCAGAGACCACTGAACAGGGGCAGTGAGAGAGAGAGAGAGAGAGAGAGAGAGAGAGAGAGAGAGAGAGAGAGAGCTGCTGCCCTTTAGTAAATACACAGTTTTGAATAAAATACATTAAAATATATTATTTTGTTGTTGTTTTTATATATTATACAATTGTGTACATGCTTTAACATTATGTTTATTTAGGTACAATTTATAATTATCACTTACAATACTTAGATTATCCTCTACCACCTTTGTTTTTTTGATACTATTTTTCTTTTAACTTTTAATATGTTAATGTTATAACCTTATTTGCAAACTTTAAACAACATTTTGATATAATTATTGCCATTAACAATCATAAAATATGATAGCTTTTATAATGGCTCTTATTACACCCACACAATTTTGAGTTTTGATTTTTTTTTCAAACCGGGCTTAATGTTTTGTTTGTCATCAGTGACTTTAATCACCACATTATATTATAATTAAACATTCTCTGAAATGTACACAATATTCAAAACCACTATTTTTTTGTTTTCCCAGTTATGATCTGATAATGAATTGTATTTGAATTAAGTTATAATAGATCTTTATAGTATAATATTTTCATGTTTTCTGTGATTATGAAACTGTTTACTGGGAACTTTGCACATGCTAAGGTATATCATTTTATTGGTTCATAGTTTATATTAGGACTAATACGAGAAACACATTTTTTTTCTCTGAAACATTAAGTAGGTGACTATAAGACTTTATAAGCATGATTATTATCCTCTTCCCCAGAACTGCGGTGGGTAGTTTTCTTCGACAACTGCTAAATGCTGGATGCTCAAATTGTGAGTTCATAACAGAAAAGGTAAGCTTTTATTTTATTTATTTATTTATTTATTTATTTTGCTTTTTGGTTCACACCCGGGGATGCCCAGGGGTTACTCCTGGCTCTACACTCAGGAATTATATCTGGTGGTGCTCAGGGGACCATATGGGATGCTAGGAATGAAGCTGGGTTAGCTGCGTGCAAGGCAAATGCCCTACCCGCTATGCTATTGCTCCAGCCCTCAGGAAAGGTAAGCTTTTAAATAGTCTTGTCTGATTTGGTCTGAGCTCTGAACATACTGATTTAGTACAAGAACATATGCCATGAACTGCTGTATTTCTTTTAAAGCTCTAGAATAGAGATGTCTCTAGAATAGTGATCATAGTTGCCCAACTGGTAAGCCCTCCTTTTTTTTTATATTTTATTTTTTTTTAACAGTTGTAGATTTACAATTTTTTGTGCTTGGGTTTCAATTATACAATGATCAGATACCCATCCCTCAACCAGTGCCCGTTTTTCACCACCATGGATAATATCCCTCCCACCCCCATCCCCCCATCCCCCCCTGCCTCTGTGGCAGGGCAATCCCCTGTGTTCTCTCTCTCCGTTTGGGTGTTGTGGTCTGCAAAAGAGGCATTGAGTGGCAAACATATTCAGTCCATAGTCTACTTTCGACATGCATTTCCCCTCCTGGGAGGATCCTCCAAACATCCTTTATTTGGTGCTCCCTTCTCTATCTGAACTGCCCTTTCCTCTAGGATACCCGGCTGGCCTCTAAATTATGGAGTAATCCTCCTGGTGCTGATCTCAGCTATTCTTGGGTATTAATCTCATACTTTGTTACTTTATATCCCCCAGATGAATGCAATCTTTCTATGTCTATCCCTCTCTTTCTGACTCATTTCGCTTAGCATGATACTTTCCATGTTGTACCACTTGTATGTAAATTTCATGATTTCATCTTTTCTAACAGCTACATAGTACTCCATTGTGTAGATGTACCAAAGTTTCTTTAACCAGTCATCTGTTCGTGGGCATTCAGGTTTCTTCCAGTTTCTGGCTATTGTAAAGAGTGCTGCAATGAACAAACAAGTGCAGATGTCACTTCGACTATACATTTTTGCCTCTCTGGGATATATTCCCAGGAGTGGTATTGCTGGGTCAAATGGGAGCTCAATTTCTAATTTTTTGAGAATCATCCATACTGTTGTCCAGAAGGGCTGAACCAGTGGACATTCCCACCAACAGTGAAGGAGTGTCCCTTTCTCGCCACATCCACGCCAGCATTGGTTACTTTTGTTCTTTTGAATGTGGGCCAGTCTCTGAGGTGTGAGATGGTATCTCATTGTGGTTTTGATCTGCATCTCTCTGATGATTAATGATGTAGAGCATTTTCTCATGTGCTTTTTTGCCATTCGGATTTCTTCTTTGAGAAAGTTTCTGTTCATTTCATTGCCCCATTTTTGGATGGGGTTGGATGTTTTCTTCTTGTGGAGTTTAACCAGTATTTTGTATATCCTGGATATCAACCCCTTGTAAGATGTGTATTCAGCGAATATCCTTTCCCATTCTGTAGACTGTCTTTGTATTTTGGTCACTGTTTCTTTGGAGGTGCAGAAGCATCTTAGTTTAAGATAGTCCAATTTATCTATCTCTGTTTTCACTTGCTTGGCCAGTGGCGTGGCATCTTTGAAGATACCATTAGCTTCAATATCATGGAGGGTTTTGCCAACTTTATCTTCAATGTACCTTATGGTTTCTGGTCTGATGTTGAGGTCTTTAATCTATTTTGATCTTACTTTTGTACATGGTGTTAGGCAGAGTTCTGAGCCTATTTTTTTGCATGTAGCCGTCCAATGATGCCAGCACAATTTGTTAAAGAGGCTTTCCTTACTCCACTTCACATTACTTGCACCTTTATCAAAGATTAGAAGATCATATGATTGAGGGGAGATGTCAGTGTATTCAACCCTGTTCCATTGGTCTGCAGTTCTGCCTTTGTTCCAGTACCATGCTGTTTTAATTATTACTGTTTGTAGTACAGTTTGAAGTTCGGGAGGTTGATTCCTCCCATTTTCTTTTTCCCAAGAATTGCTTTAGCTATTCGTGGGGGCTTATTGTTCCATATAAATTTCAGGAGTGTTTGCTCCATTTCTTTGAAGAATGTCATGGGTATCCTTATAGGGATTGCATTGAATTTATACAATGCTTTCGGTAGTATTGCCATTTTGACAATGTTAAGTCTCCCGACCCATGAGCAGGGGATATCTTTCCATTTCCTCATGTCCTCTTTTATTTCCTGAAGTAGCGTTTTGTAGTTTTCTTTGTACAGGTCCTTTACTTCCTTAGTTAAGCTGATTCCTAGGTACTTGATTTTCTGGGGCACAATTGTGAACGGGATTGTTTTTTTCATGTTGCTTTCTTCTCTCTCACTGTTTGCGTATAGGAAAGCCATGGACTTTTGGGTATTGATTTTATAACCTACAACTTTACTATACGAGTCTATTGTTTCTAGGAGTTTTTTTGTGGAGGTTATTGGGTTCTCTAAGTAGAGTATCATATCATCTGCGAATAGTGAGAGCTTGATTTCTTCCTTTCCTACCTGAATGCCCTTAATATCTTTTTCTCGCCTAATCGCTATTGCAAGTACTTCCAGTACTATATTGAACAGAAGTGGAGAGAGTGGGCATCCCTGTCTCGTCCCTGATCTTAGAGGGAAGGCTCTCAATTTTTCCCCATTAAGGATGATGCTTGCTGTATGCTTGTGGTAGATGGCTTTAATTATGTTGAGGAAGGTCCCCTCTATACCCATTTTGGCTAGAGTTTTCATCATAAAGGGGTGCTGGATCTTGTCAAATGCTTTCTCTGCATCTATTGATATAATCATATGCTTTTTATCTTTTCTTTTGTTGATATGATGGATTATGTTGATTGATTTTCGAATGTTAAACCATCCTTGCATCCCTGGGATGAATCCTACTTGGTCATGGTGTATGATCTTTTTGATGAGTACTTGGATTCTATTTGCTAGTAGTTTGTTGAGGATCTTTGCATCTGTGTTCATCAGGGATATCGGCCTGTAATTCTCTTTCTTTGTGGTATCTCTGTCTGCTTTTGGTATCAGTGTGATATTTGCTTCGTAGAAACTGTTCGGAAGTGTTTTTGATATTTCAATTTCGTGGAAAAGTTTAAAGAGCATTGGGAGTAAGTCCTCTTTAAAGATTTGGTAGAATTCACTAGTGAATCCATCCGGGCCAGGACTTTTGTGCTTGGGGAGACTTTTTATTACCATTTCAATTTCCTTGATGGTGATAGGTCTGTTCAGGTATTCCAGGTCTTCTTGGTTCAGCCTTGGGAGGCTATAGGAATCTAGGAATTCATCCATTTTCTCTAGGTTTTTGTGTTCCATGGCATATAGCTTCTCAAAGTACTCCCTGAGGATCCTCTGAATTTCTGTGGTTTCTGTTGTAATGACGCCCTTTACATTTCTGATTCGGTTTATTAGGGTTTTCTCTCTCCCTTTCTTTGTGAGTTTTGCTAGAGGCTTATCGATCTTGTTAATTTTCTCAAAGAACCAGCTTTTGGTTTCATTGATCTTTCGGATTGGTTTTTGGGTTTCCATCTCGTTAATCTCTGCTCTGAGTTTTATTATTTCCTTTCTCCTGTTCGGGTTGTGCTCCTTTTTTTGGTCCTTCTCCAAGCTCTTAAGCTGTGAGGTTAGGTTACTTATGTGTGCTCGCTGCTCCTTCCTGAGGAATGCTTGTAGAGCTATAAACTTTCCTCTTAACACAGCCTTTGCTGTGTCCCATAAGTTTTGGTAACTCGTGTTCTCATTTCCATTCGTTTCTAGGAATCTTTTGATTTCCTCTTTGATTTCCTATCTAATCCACTCGTTGTTCAATAGTGCACTGTTTAATTTCCAGGTGTTTGATTTAGTTTTCTGTTTTTGTGTGTGATTGACTTCTAATTTCAGTGCATCATGGTCTGAGAAGATTGTCGATACAATCTCTATCTTCTTAATTTTATGGAGGCATGTTTTGTGGCTCAGCATGTGGTCTATCTTGGAGAATGTTCCATGTACGCTTGAGAAGAATGTGTATTCAGCTTTTTGTGGATGAAGTGCCCTGTATTTATCTCCTAAGTCCCTTTCTTCCATTGTTTCCCTCAGATGAAGTATGCTCTTGCTAAGCTTGAGTCTGGTTGATCTATCAAGAGATGACAAAGCAGTGTTGAAGTCTCCCACTAGTATTGTGTTGCTATTGATGTCTTTTTCCAAATCTATGAGTAGTTGTTTTAAGTACTTTGCTGGTCTCTCATTAGGTGCATATACATTTATTATTGTAAGTTCTTCCTGTTTTACAGATCCTTTGATCAAAAAGAAATGGCCTTCACTGTCTCTTATGACCTTCCTCACTCTGAAATCGATGTGGTCTGATATTAGGATGGCTACCCCGGCTTTTTTCTGGGAGCTGTTTGTCTGTAGGATTGTTTTCCAGCCTTTGACTCTGAGTCTGTGTTTGCTTTGACTATTGAAATGTGTTTCTTGCAGGCAGCAGAATGTTGGGTTCAATTTTCCAATCCATCCTGCCACTCTATGTCTTTTAATTGGTGCGTTTAGCCCATTGACATTGAGAGAGATTATTGTTATGGGATTTTTGTCCCATTGTTCTGTTGAAATTTGGTGTATTTGAGGGTCATTTCTTGCCTTAAAGTAGCCCATTAATTTGTTCTTGTAGCCACGGTTTTGAGTCTATGAAATTCCTGAGCTGTTGTTTGTCTGTGAAACTGTGTGTTGTTCCTTCTATTATGAATGAGAGTCTCGCTGGGTAAAGTATTTTTGGGGAGGCATTTATTTCATTGAGTTTTTTCACTATGTCCCACCACTGTTTTTGGGCCCTGAGGGTTTCATCAGAAAAATCAGCTGTGAATTTTAAGGATGCTCCTTTGTAAGAGATTTCTTTCTTCGATCTTGCTGCTTTCAGAATTTTGTCTCTGTCTAAGGTTTTGGTCATTTTGATCAAAATGTGTCTTGGGGTATTTTTATTCGGATTTCTTCTAGCTGGTACCCTTCAGGCCTCCTGAATGTGGTCACAAGTTTTCTTCAGCTCTGGAAACGTTGTAGCAATGATTTCTTTGACAGTTTCTTCTTCATCAAGGTTTTCTTCCTGTACCTCTGGGACTCCAATAATTCTTATGTTACCCCTCTTGTGGTAAGCCCTTCTTAAATCAGCTGATATACAAAATCCAAGATACGGAAGAAAATTTGCAAAACAGCAATGATATTTGAAATTTAGGTGACATAAAAACATTATAATTGAAAACTAGCAGCTTATCTATTAAATTATCAAATGCATACATTTTTACCTCTCTTTAAAACCTTCCCTTTTACATTTTACTATTCTTATGAGATTTTTGAAAATTTTCTTTGTATGATATCCACTTCTAAGTATGGAATTTTATTTATATTTATCCATCCTAGGGCCAAAATAATTTATTTCTTATCCGTAAACATAATTTTTTACCAATATTGAAAAATTTATCCATGATTAAACCATTTAGTTATTCGTTTATTTTGTAATCATTTTATCAACTATTCATCAAATATTTCGTCTTTTATATTTTTCTTTATTTCTTTGTCTTCTACTGTTACATATTTGACATAAAAGTCTAGATACAATGATTCAATGTCATTCAATTTTTCCTTCTATTTCTTCTCCTTATTTTCTTCTCATATCTTTTCTCTTCCTCTCTCCCCTTTTTTCTGTTTTTTTTCTGAATTAAAAAAGCAGTCTCTCATCTAACATTTCATTTATATTTCATCAGAAAGATTACTCCTCAACATACTAGTGAATGGATGACTGATGAGAAACTTATCTCTCATCCTATACATAATTTCATTTTCTACTTTATTTTAATTTTAGGCATTTTATAAATTTAGGCATTATAAAATGTCTTATAATTCTGTAAATGATAAGGTTTTATGCATAACCCAGTCCAGCACTACAGCCTCCCAACGAGCTTCCAGTGGCCTAGAATGTTCCCCAGCGTTTCCACTTTTTTATTGCTCTTCTCTCAAGATTTCCTTATCCTTCTTATGATACCATTGGGAATTTGTCAGAGAAGTGCACAGTGGCTGGTTGCTTGCCTTGCACATGGCTGATCTGGAATTTATTCCTGGCACAGAGATAGTCGCCCTGACCTTAGCTACAACTGGAATTACCCCTTAGAACTGAGCCAGTATTAAAACATCAGCTCAGCTACATGTGGCCCCAAAACAAAATAAATGACATTTTTTACACAACCCTATATATACGTATATATATATGTATTTATGTATATATAGATATGTACATATATATCAAACATTTGCTGATAATTATTTATTTCTGGCTCTTTGGTTCACAGCTGGCGATGCTCAGGGATTAGTCCTTTCTCTGCACTCATGAAGTATTTGGAAACCGTATGGCATGCGAAGGATTGAATCCAGGTCGACAGCGTGCAAGACAAATGCTCTACCTCCTGTACTATTGCTCTGTCTTTATTCAATCTATCTTAAAGCAGAGTTTCAACTGTCACATTCAGTTAAGTGACTCCTCTGTGTTTTCCCTCCCAATTTCAGAAGCTAAAACCTAGAACACTGTAGACTGGCAACTTTTCAAAGAAGATTTGAGATAAGAAAAAAAATTTTCACACCCTCTTTTTCATGCTCTTTCTTATCACCCATGGACGCATGTTCCATTAATGTGAAAAATTAATATGTGCATATACCTTGTTTCATTTAGAATTCTCTTTGAAAAGTTTTTACCTATTGTGGCCTCTAGTTTTTAATCCAAGACTTATTCATCTGCCTTTTTGGCATCTCTGATATTTCCCTGAAGGTATGCATCTTTGCATGACAGCATTATTTCCGTGTTTTATAGACATTTTAGTTAATTTTTGTTTGGGGACTACATCCAACAGTACTGGGGGGGGTCATTATTCCAGCTTGGCATCCTGGGAGCTTGCTCACTCTCAACATTTCTGGATTATCATGCAGTACTAGGACTGGAACCTCAGCCTCCTGTATATAAAACATGCATTCAAGCACTTTGAGTTATCTAAACTTCCCTACAGAAATCTCTTTGCATCTTTGCCATTCCACTACCTTTAGGCAGCACAGTAGGAAAAAGGAAAAACTGCACTTAACTTTATCTGGATGTTAAAAATATGAACTTTATGGAGATTCCTCAGATGAATATATTTTCTTTGCTCTCCTCTCACTAGATACCACACTGGAGGCTTTTTGAGGAAAACAAAAATTATTCTACATTAAATTCCCTTACTTGTTATCTCTTACAAACATATGTTTTCCAGGTAACCAGAAGTGTCTCTAATCACATAAAGTATGTTACTGGATTTTTTTCAACTTTAGTTATCTGTTGTCGCATTGCTCTCCATCTTAACGTTTCAAAGACTAAAATAGGAATAGTAAAAAAATAAAGAATGATTCTCTAGGTTAATTGGGCCCAGTTGGGCAATATTTCTGCTACATGTAACACCTAATGAAGCATCACTCATCTGAAGGTTCAACTGTTCTGTGTGTTGAAGATGACTTCATGCTTCTGTACACAACTGGTGATACGAGCTATTGGGTTAAAAAAAATAGGGTTGTTGTGCAGAGACTTCATTTTCCTACGTTTTCTCCTTATAGTTCAAATTTCTCTTCTCTTAGATGAGTTCCCAGATTGCAAAGGCAAAGAAATCTAGTGATTTCTTATGCACTAATAGGAGAAATTAAGCAGAATCACTTTTGCCAAGCTTCCTAAGATAGAAGACAGATCAGCTAAAATTCAAGGAAAGTGAAAATGTTTTCAACTCTTTATGGTAACAGCAAATAATTAGTCTTCATCTAAAACTCCTTAATGAGCATAAGAAAACCTTCTCCCAATGGCTATAAAATGATTTTGGACCATTCGCAAATCTAATCTTTTCCTAGAAGGTCAGAGATACATTTCCTGTTCAAATGTGTTTTTGAAAAGTTGTAACTTTTTAATTCATTGTTTATGTAACGAAATTTAAGAATGATAAAACATATATGTTAAATCGTTAATTCTTTTTTTAATTATTAAATTAAAATCAAGATAGTAGTTTTGGAGCCAGGGATATTACACTGTTAAAATAAAACTAGAGAAAAATATTTATGCTGGGACTGATAGTTACTGATCATCATGAAAGTTTTGGGGTCCAGTGACATAGCACAATGGGTAGAGTATTTATCTTGTGCAAAGCCCATCCTGGTTAGATCCTAGTACTACATATAGTTCCCAATGAACCAGGAGAGTGATCCTGAGCACATTGCCAGAAGGAAAACATGACCACTGAAGGGTGTGGTCTCCAGACCAAGATAAATAAATAAATAAATAAAATTATTCTTTTCTAATACTAAGCTACTTTCCTATACTTCTATGATTTCAAAATTTTTATGTGAAAAGAATGACACTGCATCTCTCCTTTTGGGATTGATATTGTTTGCCTGTTTTGTTTGCCTGTTTGGGGGCTACATCCAGTGGCGCTTGGGATTTACTTATGTAAATCCTCTGTATTTAGGAACCACTTCTAGTGAACTATAGGGGATGCAAAAGATAAATAACCAATGAAATGATATACTAAATATTATTATATTTATATAATAAATAACCAAGGTCCAACCCGTGCAAGGAAATGACTTACCTGCTATACTTTGACCTAGACCCCAAGCAGATTTATTTTTTTCACTCACCTAATTATCTGAAGAGTCATCAATGTTGATATATATACATAGATATATAGATAACAGACATACATATATCTTTCTCTCTCTATAATATGCATATGTTATATATATGCCCACTAAGCAGTGAATAAAGATATAAATGTATATGTATCTTTGTGTGTTTAGGCATATAGATATCTTTTAACTCAAAATCATTTATGTTTTGTTTTAAACACTAATACACATTAAATTAAGTTAAATCAAGGAATTAAGCTAAATATGTAGTAATCACTCACACATGCATTCACACTTATATCTCTATTCACTACTTTAGTGGATTCCATACTATAGATGTGCCAAAATTTATTCATGTATTTGTTAAAAAAATTAAACTCAGTCTAGATTTTGGCTTTAAAGAATAAAACTGCCGAAGATATTCATATACTAATATGTGAAAGAATATAAGCATTTTTAATAAGGATATACACACAAGAAATCAATGAGTATCATTGTTAATTTTACGTTTATCATTAAGAAACTATGTAAACACACAAAAAAGGATGACAAAGGGACGGCAGTGGCCTTATCTCTCCCACTGCCCACGTTCTGTAATCTCAGACCGTTTTCCCACTCCAGGGAGGTCGATGGCGATGGTCAGGCAAAGGAAGGAAACGAGGGCCAGGCTGGTTGGTCTTAGCAGCAGTTTATTACATGGAAGAGATGTATGTCATGGATGCCCCAGGATCTCTCAAAAATGTGTGCCCTTGTTCTCTCAGCTTCTGTCCTCAGCCCCATCTTCCCAGGTTCTCTGATGCACGTGTCCCCCAGAGAGCACTGAAATCTCCCTTATATAGATCATAATACCTCTAAAGGGCACAATATACTGATGTCATCAAAAGGAATTACAGAAAGAACATTGAGGCAGCAAACCATACATTGTTTCTGCAGGCCAGTAATCCTGGCCTCACCTTTTACAAACTAGAAGCACTTGGATTAGCAAATCAAAGACCAGTCTGCTAGAGCTTGGAATCTACATCTCCAAGATCAGCCTGCCTAGAGCCAGGCATCTACATCCTAAAGATCAGGCCTGGCTTAGCACCTGGGATCTGCATACCTAAGACCAGCTAGGTTCCTGTGAGATACGGGAAACTGCCTCAATATACTGAAATCATTTACTGAAGGCAGTTTGAAGGGGAGAAAAGTCCAGTCTCATCCAAGCTAGTCAGGACACACGGAAAAGTAGTTTCTAGGGCAGATTCTCATTTAGCAGATCAACTCACACTAGAACAGATTTCCCTGGATGTGTTACTTTTCTCCTTGTCCAACCAATATATAAGCATACATTTGCTCAAGCGGGCCCAGTAATGTCTCCATTTTTTGGAGACTTATTGTTACTGTGTTTGGCATATTGAATACGTCACGTGTAGCTTGCGAGGCTCTGCCGTGTGGGCGAGATACTCTCGGCATCTTGCCGGGCTCTCTGAGAGGGGCGGAGGAATCGAACCTGGCTCAGCCAGGCTGGCTGCGTGCAAGGCAAATGTCCTACTGCTGTGCTGTCACTCCAGCCCATAAGCATACATAATATAAATGATTTTTTTATGGACACAGTAAGAAATACTTTGAGCTTATAGAATTGCTCTTCTAGGGCCATCTCGATCTCAGACTGCAGTGCTCAGGCCAGATATCTTTCCTATTCTTAGCAGCAGGGTCCTAGTCTCGTCGTTACTTTTGGATCATGACAGCATTTGCCTATGATCAGACTCTTAACCTATAGTTAAGAATCGTGGCACCTTGGCCTGGCTCATCGCGATGCCAGGGTAGCACGATGCCTGGTTCCATCCAGTCCCACGTCGGGACCCTGCCCTTGGGGTGCTAGGAAGTGAGGACAACTGAGGCTTAAGTTGAGAAGGCAGATGCCCAGGAGTGAATAATATTCAAGGCCAATTAAATCCTAAGTTATAAAGCATAATATTAATTGTCTTTCTGAATCTATACAAAAAGGACATTGCATTAAACTATTCAAAAGACATAAGGAGAGGAGAAAGGCAATATTAACTTACAGTACAGCTTCAGTGTCTAAGAAGGAAGAGACCTTACAAATTGGTTGGGGAAGAGAGCACAAAGAAGTAGTTACAGACAAACAAAGTAATGGGAGTGACTCGGGAGCACTGTGATGGGTGCGACCTGATAAACCTAAGCTTCTGTACTCCAACAAGAAACTGTGTTCTGCAATAAATTTTAAACTAAGGCATATCTGAAAAAATATACTATGCTTATGAACACCTTTTATATGGCAATAATTGAGCTCATAAATAAATGTAGTAAGAATTTTTGAAGTCCTTTGAACTTGCTGTGGTACTTTGTCATTATATTATTTTATTTTGTTAACAAATATTAAATAATTATGCCATGTAAAAGACTTTTGTTTCCCAAACAAAATATAGTCTTGAAACTCAGCTACCTTTATCATTTTCTTAACTTTTAATGACTTCAGTTAAAAAGAAATAAAATAGTCTCTGCAATAAACAGATTGACCCTTAGCAGAGAGGTAAAATAATTTAGAAGGATATAACACTAATTACTCTGGAATATATTAAAGCCGTGGTTATAATGAGGGCTGGTTCAAGAAGATAAAAATACAAAGCTCTCATTTTTTTCAAAATCTTTTATGTTTTGCTTTAAAACATTGTACACATTAAATAAAGTTGAATCAAGGAATTAGGCTAAACCTGTGATAATTAGCACATTTTTTTTCCTTGTAAATCATTTAGAAGTGTTTCTAAGTCTCAGTAGATATTTTTCAAGCATGGAATAAAAAAGAAGTGTTGTCAAAGATATTTTATTGTTAGAACAATGTTTAAAAGAATAATAAAAATACATTGAAATCTAGTGAGGTTATACTTGAGAAAAATTTAGAAATATATTCACAAGAATATAGTCATATATCTTAGAATGTATTATTTTATGCTTAATTTTAGTTTAAATTTCATAAAATACAAAAATAATTGTGAACATTTACCTTGAAATGTATATGCCATGGGGCTGGAGCGATAGCACTGCAGGTAGGGCAGTTGCCTTGCATGCAGTCAACATGGCCGACGTGGGTTTTATTCCCAGGATCCCATATGGTCCCCCCCAGCATCGCCAGGAGTAATTCCTGAGTGCATGAGCCAGGAGTAACCCCTGAGCATCGCCGGGTGTGACCTAAAAAAAAAAAAAAAAGCAAAAAAAAGTACATGCTTTCTCTAAGCTTTTATAAATACATGCACACAAATGCATTATCAAGTATATTTACTTTTAAATATGTTAAAATACTTTCTTTTCTCATATAAAGCTATGCTTGTAACAGACATTATAAATATGGGTTGGAGCGATAAATATAATATATAATATAAATATATTATAAATATAAAACAGGCATTACTTTCTTTCCTCATATAAAGCTATGCTTATAACAGACATTATATGGTGAATGACAAAGGTGGTATAAATTTTGCATTAGATCTTTATGCTAATTTTTTCAAATAGCAAAATAGTAACTGTCAGAATTCTACCTGAATATGTAGAAGATTTATAAAAATAAGAGGAATTCTCAAATTTTGATATTCAGAACTTGCTCAGTTACTGATATCTATCAGTTTCCAGTATGAATATATATCAAGAAATATCTAATCTTAATGTCTATAATAAAAAATAAGTTTTGTAAATGCAATGTAATTTTCTTCATTTTTTATAATATTGAAATGAAATCTATGTGAGATGTTCAATTCTTCATTTTCCTTTCTTCAGGATATATGGGACATTGAAGAATACTGGAGACTCCTAAGAGAATTTTTCTACAAATATTTTCATCTTCAGCTTAGATGATTGTGTTTCTTGGCCGATTTTCCAAGTATGTGACATCATAACACCATCTTTAACATCTTTAAAATGGTTCATATTGTCTAATATAAAATTTATTCTAATTTTTTAGAGAAAATTTTTGACTCTTATTGAAATTTCTGTAGTTAAATCAGCCATTCAAAAGTCTAGATAAACCCAAATGAACAAATATCTCATTACGGGTCCCCCTGTAGAAAGTTAATACAGTGGCTCTTCATAATCTACTATGATAACTTTTCTAAGATTTCTGAGAATTAAACCAAACAGTATATCTAATAAAGACAATTTTTTATTTTATCAAGTAAAATACTAGAATGCTTATTATAGTCAAAACAGTTTTTTGCAATGAGTTGAAGATAATTTGGATGACTTCCAGAGCCTGTATGGTATTATTGATCATTTCAGCTGAAATCACAATCACTTTTTGTAATATACTGACTAAAAGAGTGTCTATAATAGTAGTCAAAATTGCCAACATTTTTCCCAAGATAAGGAATCTCATATTCCTATGAAAAACATCTCTAACAACTGATAATAACTCCATTTTTAAAGATCTTTTTATTTCTCTGGTAGCTAACTGATTTGTTGGCACTTCTTTTTAAACAAACACATGGTGCAGCCATACTTAACATGCTGTTCATACTGTTTTCTTAACACATGAAGAAGGCAAGTTATTTATTAGATATCACACACAGAAAGCAATCCTGAATTTATAAATGTATTAGAAATAACTATTATTTCTGTTGTTGATTTTGGTTCAGTTTTTGGATCAAATCTGCTGATGCTCAGGGTTACTTCTACTTCTGCAATCGGGAATCATCTCGGTGGTGCTCAGGGGTCCATATTAGATGTCAAAGATCGAACCAGGTTGGATGCGTGCAAGGCACGCTTACCTGCTGTACACCCAAGAGACACACTTATCATTCAGTTTGCACAACTTCTCAGTGTCTCTTGCTAATATCAGTGGCATTTTCTAACATCATTTCTATAAATAAAGTGTCTATAATATGGGAGTGATTAAATGTAATGTGGTAAATGTGTGTGTGTATATATATGTATACACACTACATATATATGTAATTCATATATATACATATATATGAACTACACACTATATATATGAATTACACAGCCATAAAAGAAATTCCATAAATTATGCTAAGCTAAAATCCCAGACAAAAGCCAAAAACACGGACTGATGTAACATATATGTGGAATTCCAAATGATGATTGATGTATAGAAATAGAACAGAATGGTAGGGTTAGCAAAATTGTGGGTGGAAAATAAGATGGTCAAATGGTTCAGATTTTCCATTATCTACAGATGCTCAGAGGATCTAATATATACTGTCTTTGGTTATTAAAACTTTACTGAATATTTTAAATTTGCAAAGAAAATAGATCTAACACATTCTACTTACAAGAGAGTTTCTATTTTCAGATAAACTGATACAGAGGGTAGAGTAGTACAAGGTAGAATAGGATATGAGTAGAAGTGTGGCTTTTTAAAGGATACAAAAATGCAATACAAGATTTCGCAAAGAAGAAATCCGAATGGCAAAAAGGCACATGAGAAAATGCTCTACATCACTAATCATCAGAGAGATGCAGATCAAAACAACAATGAGATATCATTTCACACCACAGAGACTGGCCCACATCCACAAGAACAAAAGCAACTGGTGCTGGCACGGATGAGGCAAGAAAGGGAACCTCCTTCACTGCTGGTGGGAATGCCAGCTGGTCCAATCCTTTTGGAAAACAGTATGGACGATTCTAAAAAAATTAGAATTTGATCTCCCATTTGACCCAGCTATAGCACTGCTGGGAATATATCCCAGAGAGGCAAAAAGGTGTAGTTGAAGTGACATCTGCAATTGTTTGTTCATTGCAGCACTCTTTACAATAGCCAGAATCTGGAAAAAACCTGAGTGCCCGAGAACAGATGACTGGTTAAAGAAACTTTGGTACATTTACACAATGGAGTACTATGTAGCTGTTAGAAAAGATGAAGTTATGAAATTTACATACAAGTGGTACTACATGGAAAGTATCATGTTAAGAGAAATGAGTCAGAAAGAGCTGGATAGACACAGAAAGATTGCATTCATCTGGGGAACATAAAGCAACAAAACGGGAGACTAACACCCAGGAATGGCTGAGATTAGTACCAGGAATTTTGCTCCATGATTTGAAGGCCAGTCACACGTGCTAGGTGTAAAGGAAGCTCAGATAGAGAAGAGAGCACCAAATAAAGGGTGTTGTGAGGACCCTCCCAGGGTGGGAGAAGCATGCTAAAAGTAGTCTATAGACCAAACATGATTGCCACTCAATGTCTCTCTTGCAAAACACAGTACCCAAAAGAAGAGAGAGAGAGAGAGAGAGAGAGAGAGAGAGAGAGAGAGAGAGAGAGAGAGAGAGAGAGAGAGAGAACAAGGGGGAATGCCCTGCCACAGAGGCAGGGTGGGACGGGTGGGATGGGGGGTGGGAGGGATGCTGGGTCCCGTGGTGATGGAGGATGGGCACTAGTGGAGGGATGGGTACTTGATCATTGTTTACTGAAACCCAAGCACAAAAATTTATAAGTCTATAACTGTACCTCATGGTGTTTCACTAATAAAAAAATTAAATAATAAAAACATTTAAAAAATGCAATACACAATGATAAAATCATAGAAATTGATGATGATTTAGAAGCAATATGAAGACACTTAACATCACTGCATTATCTATTTAAAAACTTTCAATTACAAAATTTGTTACACACAGTACAATCAATATATTTAAAAATTTTTGAGTTTCCACTTTATTTTAATTTTAAATTGGGCATTATAAGCATTTAATTCCTGTTTCTACCATATAATAAAATATTGAAGTCAGACTGGGAAAATAGGCTACAAGAAAGGAGAACAAGTGTTTGCCTGTTTGTTCCAGTCTCTTCTCTGCATTTTCCAATATTTGGGGTTAGGTTGTCAGGGTGTTTGTTCAGGCTCTGAGACTTTTATTTTTGCCTCACCTTACAATAATGCCCTAATAATTTTTTCTTCTGTACCCTCATCTAACTATACACAAAATGTGGCATGATGGTGACTTTGACATCTCTTTTGTGTCCTTTGAATCCCTAACTCCTAAAGACCACAAGAAAGAAAAAAATGTGCTCCATCTTTATTATAGTTTTTCAGTTTGCTTTATAGAAAATGACCTAAGCTTCAGTAATGCTGAGGAAATATTTTTCCCCAAACAAATGATCTTCATGGATCTGAAACTGCTTTACTGATATATATATATGTATATATATATATATATAAATATTTTTCCCCAAACAAATGATCTTCATGGATCTGAAACTGCTTTACTGATATATATATGTATATATATATGTATGTATACATACCCGTATATATGTGTGTATGTGTATCTATATATACACATGTATATATAGATATATATATTCACATTTTGATAACTAAAATCATGTATTTGTGTATATATACATGTATATATGTTTGCATATACCTTAATCTAGAAGTATAAGAACATGTTGATTGTATAATATTCAATTGCATATGGAAATCCATTGGAAATTTAATAAAAGGTACAGGGAATATTATTCTTAATATAAAATTTAATTGAAAATAGCAATGAAAAACAAACTTATATAATGGAATGTTGCTTAGAAACCTCAGATCGGCTTGTATGTTAAATTGAAGACTATGAAATTGAAATACCTTAAAAGCATGGAATGAAAAACAAATTATATTCATAAAACATTTATAATGATAGGACATTTTATGGATCATTAAAAAATCTCAACACATTTGAAAAAACAGAAATTATTGCAGTGTATAATTTGTTTACACTTGAGCCTTTTGCGCTCTGGGATGCATCTGTGGAAGGGGTATAAAAATTATTTCTGTATGATATTTAATGAAAAAAATTTCATCATGGAAAGAGGAAAATAAATCAAAGAAATTAACTTATTTTTGGATGGAGAAAGAAATCACATTTTCTGCAGGATCGAAATATAGTCAGGGCATTGCTTTTCCTGACAATGGAAATTGTGGAATATTAAGACAAAATATCAGAATTCTTTATAAATTTTAGATAAGATCACAGTAGTTTTGTTGGGTAATTAGGATAAGGTTTTAAACTATACACCCAGAGATTCAAAAGAAAGCATGGGAGAACTATATAAAAGAAATGAGATTCAACAAAAATCTCATTTAGATGTAGGGGAGAAAAATAAAAGTTACACAGAAAATAAACAAAACCTGACTGAAGAAATACAAATTATCAAGTACTCATTTTTTCCATGGTTAAGCAAAATCGCCAAATCTTAAGCTAACATCACGGTTCGTCATGGTCACGGTCCTCCCGTTGTTCATCGATTTCTCGAGCGGGCCCAGTAACATCTCCATCATGAGACTTGTTGTTACTGTGTTTGGCATATCGAATACGTCACGGGGAGCTTGCCAGGCTCTGCCGTGCGGGCGAGATACTCTCGGTAGCTTGCAGGACTCTCTGAGAGGGGCGGAGGAATTGAACTCGGGTCGGCCATGTTGGCCGCTTGCAATGCAAATGGCCAACCACTGTGCTATTGCTCCAGCCCTAACATCACTAACTTTAAAAAGATAAATAGAATTTAATAAGCATAATGACAATAACACAGGGCATAGACTTTATTTTTTGTATGTTATTAAAGTTTTTTTAATTATTTATTTATTTATTTTGAATACCCATCCCTCCACCAGTGACCATTTCCCACCACCACGGATCCCAGTATCCCTCCCACCCCCACCCTCCCCCATCCCACCCTGCCTCTGTGGCAGGGCATTCCCTTTTGCTCTCTCTCTCCTATTGGATGTTGTGGTTTCATAAGAGTTAAGCCTGATTTTCAGGGAGAAACATTGGATGATTTACTTTCCATTGATCACTTTGTATATAGGGAGATGTCGCAGGGCCATGTAAGCGGCCGCATGATTTGGAGTAAAGGTCCTGGTTCCCACATACTCAAGCCATGCTTGTAGAAGCTCATGGTCACCAGGGTTCCATCTGGAGGAGGCGGGATGCGGCACCTACCCCATCTGGGACTTTCCGGTGATCTCGGCTCTTTTTGGGACCTGGTGCATTCTCTGGGAGCTGTGGAGCCGCCCAGGGACCTTTCTTCTCTGTGGTTGTGTGCTGTAAGAGGGTGCTGGGGGCCGGGTTGTGGGCATGAATTCTGGAATCAGAGGTTACCTGGGAGCCGGTGTGGTCCCGGCAGTTTGGAGTAAAAATCCAAGTCCTGGTTCCCGCATATTCGAGCTATGCTTGTAGAGGCTCATGTCACTGGGGTTCCATCTGGAGGAGGCAAGGACATAAGACTTTAACCCAGTTTCTATCTTGACATCGCATTTCCTCCCAGCATTACTGGGTGTTGCTCTGGACATCCTGAGCATGACTAGGGCCCCCGTACTTCCCAGTACTGATGTGCCACGCATTAAGCAACCGGGAGTGATTGGCAAAATACAATTGGGAGTAGTCCCTGTAGCCACCCTGAGCATTGCTTAGAATTCCACCCAAATTTAATTTAAAAGAGCAAAAAGAGAGACGTTGCAGCCAGTAGCAGAAAAAATAAAAAAGATCATCAGGACTATTACAAACAAAATTTCCACTAAGCTGGAAGCCCTAGTAGAAACAGAAGACTTCTTAGCAGCTGCCCAACATGGAAGCAGAAGATATCGGGAAACCTCAGCTGACCAATTATAAGCAGAGAAGCTGATAAAGTTATCCAAACTCTCTGCCTAACCAAAATTCTTAGGACCAGCTAGTTTTACTAGTAAGTTCTACCAATTCAGTATCAACGAAAGCACAAGTATTTTGCTGGTAGTAGGTAAGAAGTTCACACACACACGTAAAAATTTATGATTTTCATATATATAATTATATAAGTAAAGTAAAGGCCCTCCCGTTGATCATCGATTTGCTCGAGCGGGCCCAGTAACGTCTCCATTGGAGACTTTGTTGTTACTGTGTTTGGCATAGCGAATATGTCACAGGGAGCTTGCCAGGCTCTGCCATGCGGGTGAGATACTCTCAGTAGCTTGCCGGGCTCTCTGAGAGGGGCGGAGGAATCGAACTCGGGTCGGCCATGTTGGCCGCTTGTAAGGCAAACGCCCTACCACTGTGCTATCGCTCCAGCCCTTATATATAAATTTATGCTTCTTCATAATCTTTATTAGTGATATGAATATTATACATTCTATCATTTGTGTATAGAAAGTTTTTTTCTTTGATTTAGCTGAGATGGTATAAAAGCTTTGTCTGGAATTAAAACCTTATAAATATCAAATATGAATGCTCTTATTTGATGAGGGTGACTCTCACTTCTGTTTGGGTCTCTCCAGAAAGACCTAAACCCTATGGCATTTGGTAAGAGGTCATGTGGTGTCATCCTTGGAGCCTACACATAATTTGCCTGATTCCTAACCCAAGTTGATTTTCTGGCCTCTTAGCTGTGAACATTCCTAACACTTTCTTTTTCCTATCTATAATCTTTGAACCTGTAACAGTGCTATTGAGATTTACATAATATGCATTTTTCTATGCCAGTTAGAATCATTATGGAAAGCAAGTTGGTTATGTAGATAAGGGAATGGTCTGCTTTGCTAGCCACTATTCAAAGTGACACATTCTCATTGCATACTTTCATGTGGTTTTCCTTGGACTTTGACACTCATGGAAATAGTTTCTGTTTTATTTTCTTCCATTGTATGTTTGTGCTTTTTTACTTTAATCACAAACTTGAAACATTCTCAGGGTTCTAGCTCAATGTTCCATAACTCAGAAAGCCAGTTTCTTTGCCAGTTCGTCACTTAGTTGCATAGTTGAAGCAAGATGAGATTGACAGTGAGTGGTAAACAAGCTTAATCATGGAACACAGGCATTTGTATTCTTGCACCTGAATTAAGAATTATTTTTAACTGATTCGGAAATGTTTGCCAAAATGAATAATTTATTATCACTTCCATCTGTGATCATTTCCCCTTGGCAGAGACCATTTAATTTCTTTGTAACATTGGAAGAGTGATCAGAAATAGATCTCAAAGTCCAAATGAAAAAATTTAATGAATGATGAAGGCTAGGCACATAGATATTGATGCTTATTGAACTTAAAAGCAGAAATTATTTTTGTTCCCCAAGTACCCACCCACCAATACACTTGAACATTTTTATCACATTAGGATCACAACCTTTGTCCCATTTTTTTAAGAAAACATGTAAGACAAAATGGCCCAGAGTAAATTTCCAGACGTTGAAGTTTAATATTTTAATGCAAATTGCTTTGAACAGTAGAGAGAATAGACATCACTCAAACTTTCTGTGAAATGGGAAACAAATTACAATTAGATATGAGTCTTAGATTCAGATAGAAAATCTAAAACTGGCCATTAAGTCTAGTCTATGTTTTGTAACACTTTCCTCAAATTTCTTGCTGCCGAAACTTCAAGCGACACAAATTCCAGACACTATGTCATTGTTAAGGTCCAATGTACATCAAGCAGATGGCATGATTATTTCTTCCCCTCTCCTTAGTAGTGGATGGAAAGCTGTAGACCTGGTTCTATCAAATGACAACCATCCTGAGAAGTAATAAAGTACTAAAAGAACTTCATCTTGATGAATAGAAAATGTTAAAGAAATGATCAATTAGGAGATTAACACACATGAATTTCATTACCTAAAAAATACTATGCTTACAAAACTTTATCCATTATATTAGAATCATAAAATTATTTTAGGTCAGATAAATTCTACACATCTGAGAATTGTATGAGTGTTAAGGTAAAGTGGATATCATAAACAACTTGATTTTTAAGAACAAAGGTAAAATTGCTATAGAATCAATTTTTCTTAGGAGGCTATATTAATTCTGCTAACTCTGTCTGTTGAAGATGGCTGGAATGGATTCACAAATGTGCAAGATCTGTCATTCGGCAATGACATTCTCAAGTGAATAAAGTGAAAAGCACTTCATGTGGTAGTTCAGGGCAGTCTCATAATCTACAAAAGCTAAAGTTAGTAGTTAAACATAGTTCTATTCCAAATCATCAACTATATCAATGAAATTCCATTGTCTTGTTTTCTCAACATGTTTTCATAATGTATTTTTCAGCATGAAATTTAAAATTTTATAGTTATAAAAATCAAATATTACTTCTTGAGATGCTGCGTTTGAGATGAGAAATTAATTAAAAAATGTTTCTTTTCAACAAAAGTGGTGTTTACAAAAAGTCTTTGGAAGACTACAGAGACTTAAACAAGATCGACTTAGTTCAACTTATGTGTACTCTGTTAACAAATTATGAATTGTCACATATGGAGCATAGGCACTCTAGAACCAAATTGAACATGAAATTTAAATAAGAAATGAACTTGTCATACAGACACCGCTAGTACCAAGAAGTTATTCACTGCAGCACAATTTTAAACTGAATGAACAGGGGTATAAACAGTATCAATATTATCAAAAAATATAAAAATTTATAATTCATTTTTAAAATAGGTTGTAAAGGAAAGCACATCTAATCATTGAATTAAAATAACCTCATTTTCAGTTTCATGTTACCTTTAGAAAATTTGAGTTTAAAGCATTAAAAATAATTAGAAATTGGAAACTAGACTCTGTAGTAATAAGCAAAAAGAATAAATATGTAATAATGTTCAATGCTGATTCATGTATTTTAATAAACCAGTGAAGTCTATAATACACAGGAGCAAAGTATTAAAATATTACTTAAATAAATTTCCATATTATGTTATTTCAAGTGGGTTAACATATATATGATTAAGTTAATATTATAGTGAAAGTATATATCACCATGATAATGCCATTACTATTTTAAAAAGTTCTAAAAATAGTCCCATATGTTTTGTCATTGAACTGGAGACTCCTTGTAGAATATGAGTCTTTTATAGCAATAATGACATCATAATAGCTTAAAAAGAAATATGAAAATCTCTGAGATTTTATTATACTGAAGTAAATTTTCTAAGTGCTTCAAGTTAATTGTATCACTTAAATATACTTTTAAGCAAATGATAAATGTAGGGATTATTATCAATTAATAAAAAGGAAACTAGGTCATTATTATCAATGAATAAAAAGGAAGCTAGATTCTAAAAAATTGTAGAGACGAGCTAAAAATGGATATCTTCATTTATTATTTAAAATCATTATACACAATTTAATCTAAATTTCATTTCTTTAAAATAAAACAGTTTTACCTACGTTGAGTTCTGAAATAGATCTTGATCCATCTTTTTATGTGCTAACACTTTCTTGGACAAGTGCAAATAGAGATTAAGAGTCAACACAGGTAAGCATAGTAAGAAACAAGGTGAAAAATAAAAGAAGATAAAGAGTATAAAATGAACATAGCTTTGCAAGAACTCATGACTTGACCCAACCATTTAAAAGGTCTCCAGACAAAACATAGAAAAATATTTTCCCCATAATAATCTGTTAAGAGAAGTGATATCATATAATTGACTATTCTTTCTGATTTCCCATGGTCAAAGGCCTCCACATTTCTTATCTTGACCAGTAAAGAATTCGGAAGCTCTTTGGGTTCAGCCTAGTTATAGAATCTGAGGACATTCATTTCTCTTAAGTTTATGGCAGAACAAACAGTCACATCTAGCAGTTTACAAGCATTCAAATACTATAAACTATTGTTAGGCTTTTCTAGGCCGAGGTAAGTACCAGGAGGTTTGCTCCATGGCTTGGAGGCCAGCCACACATGCTAGGGGAAAAGGCAGCTCAGATAGAGAAGCAAGCACCAAATAAAGGGTGTTGGGAGGTTCCTCCCAGGATGAGAGAAGCATGCTGAAAGTAGACTATAGACCAAACATGATTGCCACTAAATGCCTCTTCTGCAAACCACAGAACCTAAAAGGAGAAAGAGAACAAAGGGAATGCCCTGCCACAGAGGCAGGGTAGGATGGGGAGATGGGGGATGGGAGGGATACTGGGATCCGTGGTGGTGGAAAATGGGCACTGGTGGAGGGATGGGTACTTGCTCATTGTATAATTAAAACCCAAGCACAAAAATGCTTAAGTCTACAACTGTACCTCATGGTGTTTCACTAATACAAATTAAAAAAAAATGATTCTAATCAAATACAGAAGGTTTATTTAATTATAGAATACCTGTACTGGGAATTATACTAGGAAATGTTTTCATAGCCTGTTGGACCATGCATTAATTCAGATGAAGTTATATTTCTCCATATATATGTATCACTTAATCACTTCACTTAATCCCCGTTATTCATCGATTTATTTGAGCGGGTGCCAGTAACGTCTCCATTCATCCCGGTTGCGTGCTAGCGTAGCCCAATGGTATCTGTTCGTTTTAGGAACATGTAGAGCCTCAAACCGATCATTTAGGGTCTTGACGAAGAAGTCTGACCATCTTATAGGTGGGCGTCCACGTGATCTTTTGATGTCTCGTGGAATCCAATCAGTAATGGCTCTAGTCCAGCGGTTGTCTGTAAACCTCATTACATGTCCAGCCCATCTGATTTTTGATGTCTTGGCAAATGAGACAGCGTCTCTGATTCTTGAGCATTGACGAAGATCAGAACTCCGGATTCTATCTCTCATTTGAGTGAATCGTGATATTCCAAGCATAGTTCTTTCGATTCCTGGGAATATATATGTATACATATATATATATATATATATATATATATATATATACACATACACACACACACATATATATATATACATATATATATATGAGTAGCTTCTTCAGTTTTGAAATTTAGATGCATTTAGCCTGATTATTTTTAATTTTATTGAATGACCATGAGACAGTTACTAGCTTTCATGCTTGGGTTACAAACACACAATGATCAAACACCCATCCCTTCACTAGTGCACATTCCCCACCACCAATATCCCCTGTATACCTCCCTTTCCCACCCTCTCCCTGCCTCCATGGCAGACAATTTTTCCCATATTCTCTCTCTGCTTTTGGGTATTGTTTTGATATATATAGAGACTGAGAGACCATCAGCTTTGGTCCTTTATCTACTTTCTGCAGTTAGCCTAATTTGATTTAACCTGATTTGATGCTCATGAGTTGATCCACACTGTTATAGTATATAAATAAAATTACAGTAGCTACAAGTTATACTGATATTACAAATTTTAAAATGATCTACTATTTATTTTGTTCAATGTTTCAAAAGGGGCTGGAGTGATAGCACAGCGGTAGGGTGTTTGCCTTGCACGTAGCCAACATGGCCGACCCGAGTTCAATTCCTCCGTCCCTCTCGGAGAGCCCCGCAAGCTACCGAGAATTTCTCACCCGCACGGCAGAGCCTGGCAAGCTACCTGTGATGTATTCGATATGCCAAACACAGTAACAACAAAGTCACCAATGGAGACGTTACTGGGCCCACTGGAGCAAATCGATGATCAACAGGAGGGCCTTTACTTACTTACTTACTTACTTTACAATGTTTCAAAACAATCTTTTGAGATAGTTACATATGGTGAAACTTTCAATAACTTTTAAAAGTGAAATATTTAATCTCACAGTCAGCACTTCACAATTTCTAACGTTTGGCCTTGCTTCTCAAAACTCCACCTGGGTTACTAATTGCTTTTACTTCTATACATTATTTTATCAAAATTAAATTTTAATCTCTTTCCCGGATTAAAAGAACTAGAGCAGTAGTGCAGTGGATAGGAGCGATACCAGTAGCACAGCGGGTAGGAGCTCCCAGGGCTGGAGCTATAGCACAGTGGGTAGGGTATTTGCTTGCACACGGCTGATCTGGGTTCTGTTCCTCTGTCCCTCTCGGAGAGACTGGTAAGATACTGAGAGTATCCCGCCCACACAGCAGAGCCTGTCAAGCTACCCGTGGTGTATTCCATATGCCAAGAACAGTAACAACAAGTCTCAGGATGGAGACGTTACTGGTGCCCACTGTAGCAAATCGATGAATGCGAGGACAGTGCTACAGTGCTACCAAGATTACATGGGTGGGACAGGCCGGGCTATACCCTGGCATCTGGAGGCAGAGGGGCTCCCTCTGGCTTTCTTCTCCAACCTGATTGCTTCCAGCTGCTGTTGTGCTAAGAGACCTGAACCTCCACTGATTCCCATGCTGCCTGCTGGTGCTCCTCAGAGCTTCACCTGTCATTGCTTTAGGGCTCAAGATCAAACCTCGACCTAACCCTAACACTTTGTCTTTTCTTATGTAACTCTAAAGAATGCTAAGCACCACAATTGTTGCTATATAATGAATGTCAATTAATGTCATAAAGTATTTTCTTAGAGTTGTCCACCTACACCATTAATAATTTATTGAATGATATGTTTGATACACCAATATTTCCTTCAATATTGGCTAAATTTGAAAAGATTAACGATAATTATGTAAATGGCGAGGCAATTGAGAAAAATGCTTCTTCTGAAGGGGACAGTGAAGCTGTTTTTAGACTCACACTTGACAAAGATTTTATGGAATCATAGGAGTAGAAATAGTGCTGATTAGAATTGAAGTGGAAAGAGTGTAAGTGAATCAAAAAAAAGTAGTCAGACACCTTGTATTTGAAAGGAGGCTCGGACGACTCAGTTCTGAAAATGATATTTTTCATGAAATAAAATGATCGGAAAGGTATTTCATATTATCACTGCCTTGTATTTGTCAGGTCAGGGAGCTTCTGTACTAAGTCTTTGGGTAAGATGACCTTACAGAGCTGTGGGAGCTGAGTCTAACTAAAACCTTTGCATCAGGATGGTAGGCACTCTTAGAAACAGAGCACTGAGAAAGAACTCAATTCAAGCAAAACCAGAGGGTTAGGCTCCTGCCCATAATGGTGGGGTGAAACTGTCAACTCAGGAGCCAAAAGAACAGTGCATCAATCCTCAAAGGATTATTTTAATGTCTTAGAATCTGATGGAGGGGCGGAGAGAAGGTACAGCAGGTAGGGTGTTTGCCTTGCACACGGTCAATCTGGGTTCAATCCCTGGCATCCCATATAGTTCCGCAAGCACCGCCAGGAGTAATACTTGAGTGCAGAGCCAGGATAACCCCTGAGTATTGTTGGGTGAGACCCAAAAAGAAAAAAAAACTAATGAAATTTAACATTGCTAGGCTTTGGACTCATTTGGGACTTCTAACCTCTTTCATCCTACTATTTTCTTCCCTTTATTGTTAAAAGTCTACACATTGCTTCCCTAACAGTTGTATTTTGGAAGCAAATAATTAGCCTTTTTTCAGGAGTTCACAGCTAGAGATGAAATTCACATTAAGATATCACCCACTTCAGTTAATGTATATATAAATGTTTGAATACATTTATGTATTGGGTGAGAGAGTACAACAATGGTTAAGATATTTGTAGCATTGCATAAAACCAACCCTGGGTTTAATTCCCAATTATTCCCATGAAGGAACGCAGTTCCAATTAGGCATGCTAGTAATGATCATGGAGCACAGAGACAGTAATAATCTCCGAAGAAAAAAACAAAACAAAACATTTTTACAGTTGATTATAAAAATCCACTTTTTTATGTAGAGTAAAAATTGTTTTGTTGAGGGAGGGTATTAATCCTAAGTATAAAGTAGACTTCTTCATTGCGAAAGGCAGAAAGAAATGTCAAAGAAAAGAAACAAGAAAAAAAAATGTGAACCTTAACAATGGGCACAAGTAACTCTAGAATGAACTGCTATGAAGGAAAAGAAAAAAAATAAGTCATTATGTAACCCCTGCCTGGGATAGACTTTAAAGTATTTTGAGGTTGTCATTATGTTGTTATGTGATGGGTAAGTACTGACTACAGAAGGAAATATGAACTTCTCGCTCTGCTCTGTTTTCTTTTTCTATTTCTGCTTTTCACTGTTCTGTTTGGGGGCCATACCCTGAGGTGCTCAGGGACATACACTGTCTGGCTCAGAGGAGCATATGGGGTTCCGCCATGAACCTGAATTGGCTGCATGTGAGATCAGCATCTAACCTGCTGTGCCATCATTCTGGTCTCTTTTTATCTCCAACCTTGTTTCTATCTCTGTCTCTGTCTATCTGTATGTCTGTCTGTCTCTATCTCTCTCCTACTTCTCATTATATACACACTGACTATAGATAAGTAAGGCCAATATATCTTGGAGCAAAGGGATCTCCCAGAGTTGCCACCAGCCCTGACAGTATCTTTCAGTATTTTACACTGGATTTGATACTTCCTGTATCTGAAATTGAGAGAACATGTTTGCTTGTTTATCTATCAGTGAATGATATTTAGCATCCAGACATATAGAAAAAATCTAAAAAAAACTAGTCTAATTAAGGAAACAGTAGGCTTAACAATGGGCTTCCAACATTGAATAAATTCATAGAAAAAATAAATTTAATTTATAGGGTTTAAGTGTCTTGAGTATTATAAGCAAATCATTTGCTATCATTGAATCAAGATTAGGATCATTTTCAGTAATTTAAGATTGATATTAAAGGGGCTATTTGAGAGAATCTGCAGGAGTTAATGGGGTTTGCCTTTCACGTGACCAACTCCAATTTGATCCCCATGCCCACATGTAGTTCCCCAAGTGTTGCCGGAGCCCACAGCCAGAAATAGTCCCACCCTAACCCCAACTTCTATTCTATCTTCCCATGTACTTCCCAGCCCCCCACCCCCCGCAAAAGTAAGTAATCCCTCTAATCATACATATTGGTACTGAATGTTAAAAAAACAGAGTGAGTTTCTTGTAACCTGAATGAAGTAAATCATTTGAATCTTGGTTAATTAAATGGCAGACCCTGGCAACCTACCCGTAGTATATTCAATATGCTAAAGACAGTTACAATAATGGCCTCATTCCTCTGACCCTGACAGAACCCCTGATACATCATTGGACTATGCTAGCACGCAACAGGGACAAATGGAAACATTACTGGCACCCGCTCGAGCAAATCAATAAAAAACGGCATGACAAGTGATACAAGTGGTTAATCAAACATGTAGAAATGAGATTTATAGTGTGGCTTTATTTGTTATGTAGCCAATGAGAGTTTGGGAGAGAGGAAATCAAGTTACTTTTTAAATTTATATTTAGTAAAGTGATAATTTAATCACATTTTGCTCATGACAAATCTGAAGGGCATCTTGATTTACAAGTGAAAGTTGTAAATATTAAGACAGAAAAACTATACAGTTAAAAATGTAGAGCTAAAAAAAGTGATTATCTGTTAGTTATTTTCATTTTGTTATTTATCATTTACTCATCTATAGTTTAAGATAGTCAAGCAATGAGAGCAGCTCTAGTAATAGAAAAAGATAGGAAAAATCTTATTTTTGGTTTATTTAGAAATATGCATACCATGTAATAGCTAATTTTGAAAATAAAATATATGTTACTATAAAATATTTGTTACTATAAATCATAAATGATTTACCAATTAAATATAATTAAAATATTCTATAAAACAAGATTAAAGTGATTGATTAATACACAAAAATCAATAGTGTTATGCATAGTACTTAATTCAATAATTTAATTAAGGGATTTGGAATGTGTTGACTAACAATTCAGTATTGACTCAGCTGAGAATAAAGAGTAATACATCTTTACATAAAATATATGACATTTATTTTCGTTTTACCTGATCTGCAGAGTAGTGCTCAATTTTGTAAGCTATCAAAGTTCAGAAACAGGTGTATATCTACCTATACATTAATTTAGTATTTGACACTGCAATATAGATGTTGAAAATTAAAGAAAATGTATGTCTACATATTTTAAAAGGCCTGAGTATAGAAATTGAATACAAATAACTATATAAAAGCAAGAACCTGCATTAATTCAAGATATTATTTATGACTCAATCTGTATTATCAGTTTCTATGCTTGTCAACAGAGCAAATTATATGCCTGAGACCAATTCATGGTTATGCATTACTCTACAAACTATTATTAAAGTAAAATTCCAGAGTGCATAATAACAATTTTATTATTAAGGAAAGAGGAAAATAGAAAAATCATTAATTGTATTTATATTAATATAACATTACACATGTCTTACAATGTTGTTGATGAAATTTGTGTTTATGAGGGATACTATAACTCCTGAGAGTTCTTGTTCTGGGTTTATCCAATTATGAGCTGCCAGCAGTTGGAATACCACTTTTTTAAATTTAAAATTTAATGTTTTTGTTTTTTATTTGTTGGGGCTATACTCAGTTGTGCTCAAGTTTTACTCCTGACTGTGCATTCAGAGATCATTTCTAGCAAGCCTTGAAGGATCATGTTTATTATAGAAATTGAATGTTGGTTGATTGCATGCAAGGCAATGTCCCTAACAGTTCTATCACTTTTGCCCCAATATTGTTTAATTTTCATACCGTAAGTGCTTCATCCTAAATTTCAAAATTTAAGTGCTCAGTACCTCTTTGTTTAGTATATGAATTCATATCAATTGGTGATGGGATTAAGGATTTGTGTTATATACAAATCTGATATTTAAATCTAAAATCTCATGGTGAAAAGGTAGCACTAGTTTAAGTGTTTGGTTTGTGCTACTCAATCTATTTAATTTTGTTCCCTGATAATACCTATTGGACCCCAGCCACCATCAGGAGTGATGTTTGAACACAGAGCCAGGAGTAAAATTTTAGACCTCTAGGTTGGCCCCCAAATCAAAATTTAAAAAGTAGTTAGACAAATCTTAATATATACCTCAAAAATTACTACAGTATAGAAAATTAAATGTTCCCATGTGTTGGTAGGTAGGAGTTAGTCTGATTTAAATTTCACTTAAACATTGGTTTTCAGCAGTTTTTATTTTAAATGTTTATTTATTTATTTAGGGCATTTGCCTTGCACGCAGCCAACATGGCCGACCCGAGTTCGATTCCTCCGCCCCTCTTGGAGAGCCTGGCAAGCTACCGAGAGTATCTCGCCCACACGGCAGAGCCTGGCAAGCTGCCCGTGATGTATTCGATATGCCAAACACAGTAACAACAAAGTCTCCAATGGAGACGTTACTGGACCCGCTCGAGCAAATAGATGATCAATGGGAGGGCCTTTTGTTTTATTTATTTATTTATTTTGATTCACTGTGAGGTATAGTAACAAAGCTTTCATGTTTGAGGTTCGATCATATAATCACCTAACACCCATCCCTTCAACCAGTGCATGTTTTACACCACCAAACTTCCCAGTATCCCCTCCTCCCCCGTGTGGCAGACAATGTGCACAATACTCTCTTTCTTTACTTCAGTTACCATTGATGTTTTTAGACCAGTCCCACCACAACTCATACCTGCTGAAAAGGCAGTGCTAGACAATATGTTTTGAATTGCTTGTTGTGGATACAATGTGAAGTCACGCCGCCACTAGAGCGGCCTTGTGCTCTAGGAATTCTAAAATTTTAATAATTAGGCTCTGCAGAGATCACTGCAGCAAGTTGCTCGGGTTCGAGATTTGTTTGTGTATCTCTGGGTCATGGCTGTGTGGATGCCTAATCAATGGTGGACTGATGTGGAGTCATCTCTGAGTCCCATTATAGTGTGGGGGAAGGAGAAGGACTCACTTCTCCCCTGTGCTGTGAGGTCTGGTGTCTGCAGCTACACCCACTTGTCCCTGGAGCTTGTCGCTGACTTCTAGAAAATGACGGCCACCGGGGCTCCTAGAGAGCAGGCAGAGGGACAGTAGCTGCCCCCATCTAGAGTTGGCCAGCAGAAATGGCCTACTGCAAAGTCTGGGGCCATTTCTGCAGCGAGTTGCTAGGGTCCGAGGTTCATTTGTGTGTCACAGTTTTCAGAAGTTTTTCATCAAGTACTTCCATCCTCATATCATTACAAAATTTGTCATTCTGACCTTGCCTAGATTGCATACATGCCCCTTAAGAATCCCTTGGATCCTGACTACAAAGATTTTAATTATTTCCACCTTCAACAGCACCATAGAGTCGTCCTGTTGCTAAGATTTAGGGCAAAAGCTCTTGATGTGAACACAGTGGTAGTCACCAAACTTGCTGTCCTACTTAGTTTCATCAGCACCACACAGTAGCAATATCCTGGCATTTTCTGCTTTACTAAAGGTAATCTACTACTTTTATTTCATTTCTCAGAACATCAACCTCAGTTTATTGCACATGTAAACTACACAGCCCTTGCAAATATTCTACACTTTAAATCTCCAGGCAGTGTTACAATTCCAAATAGATATTTTTCAACCACCGTTAACATTGTGATTTTAATCTCCCATGAACTTTGTGTTCACTTTGTTTTCCTCGTGTTGCTCATATCACACATTTGATCCCAAACCACACCATTAGTTTTTGTCTATTACTGGCCCCATTCCATCCTTTAATGTATGGACCAATAATGCATATGCAATTTTTTTTAATTGAATCACTGTGAGATTGACTAAACAAAGCTATTCTTGATTGGGTTTCAGTTCATACAATGTTCCAACATCCATCCCTCCACCAGTGTACATTTCCCACTACCAACATCCCCAGTTTCCACCACTCCACCCCCCTTCCCCATATGCCTCTGTGGCAGGCACTTTCTCTGAGATTTCTACTTTAGTGCATAGTGATTTGCAACTGGGTGGAAGCGTTGGGTTCTGGATGTGACTGCTGAGGATTCTGGAAGTACAGGGAGGTGGGCACAGGTAACCCATTCCCGCCCTTAGAGAGCATAGAGATTTCAATAAAAAAATCTCCATACCCGAATTTTCAGAAAATTAATATTTTGGTGAAGTCCGCCTGAGTGGTCAAGTCCTCTTGTGTGCAAGACAGCAATTTTGGATTGTGGGAGCAAGCGACTATCGAGGGTTCTGCTTGGGCAGACACCACCCTACAAGACTGCACTTCAATCTACCCTAGGCTCTTCATCCTTGTGCAGGTCTGAGATTACATGTGGCTTCTAATTTCTTTTGAGATTTATCTATGCATCTCTGGAGCAAGGCCAATGAGAGAGCTTTTATAGTGCACTGGAGTTGGGTCATGGCGGTGACTGCCTGTGCTTCTATGAGTATTCAAAAGTGGAGGGAGGTAGCCCATGCTGATTCTAAGAAAACCTGGAGATTTTAGTCACAAAACTTACACACCTGAATTTTCAACAGGCTAAGATCTCGGTCCCAGACAGTGGAATCCAGTAGAGGCATGGTAGCGATTTTGGCTTGTGGAAGCAAGTAGCTGCCAGGAGCTCTGCTTGAGCTGGTACTGGGCTACAGCCACACTTTGAAACATGTTTTGCTTTCCTTTGATTATAATTTTATTCACATGCTTTACTTTTCTCATTATTCTAGATGTTTCTCAAGAGAAGCGGATAATAAATGGCCAAAAATAAGAGAGTCTAAGAACTGATCACTAGAACTTAACTTCTCTCAGTAGGTGGCAATGGCTGTGTAGGCTGAGGGCAAGTCTGGTGAAAGGTATGATGTTGGAAAACTGTTTACATGAAAACAGTTCTATAAATTAGGTTTTCTAAAATTAAAGGTAAAGGTAAAGGCCCTCCCGTTGATCATCGATTTTGCTCGAGTGGGCCCAGTAACGTCTCCATTGGAGACTTTGTTGTTACTGTGTCTGGCATATCGAATACGTCATGGGGAGCTTGCCAGGCTCTGCCGTGCAGGCGAGATACTCTGGGTAGCTTGCCGGGCTCTCCGAGAGGGGTGGAGAAATCGAACTCAGGTCGGCCATGTTGGCTGCGTGCAAGGCAAATGCCCCACCCGCTGTGCTATCTCTCCAGTCCCACAGGTAAGGGCCCTCCCGTTGATCATCGATTTGCTCGAGCAGGCCCAGTAACGTCTCTGTGGACTGGAGCGATAGCACAGCGGAAGGGTGCTTTCCTTGCACGCAGCCAACATGGCCGACCTCAGTTCGATTCCTCCGCCCCTCTCGGAGAGCCTGGCAAGCTCCCCATGACGTATTCCATATGCCAAACACAGTAACAACAAAGTCTCCAATGGAGACGTTACTAAAATTAAAAAAAATTAAAAATATGTAAGTCACTCTTGTCTTTATTTCTACTCTCTTTCTTCCTTACCTCCCTCTGCTTTTTTATTTTTGATGCAAAAATAGGTTTTTCCTGTCATCCTCTTCTGTCAATATCTGTGTACATATTTTTATAACACTTTTTTGGTTTTCTGTATAAAACTCTTTTGTATTATTTTATGATAAATTTAATTAAGTATTTGACAATCATTGTTTTCAATTCTCATGAAAATAGCTCCAGTATTAAAACATCAAATAAACTGAAGGAACAAGAGCACCCATAATAATTAGTTACTTCCATATTTTCAAAAGCATAGGTAATAAAATTGACTAGTAATGAATGGAATTCAACTGGCTTTAGTAGACAGTAATAGTTATATGCTATGAACCTTGAGTTTTGCTATCACTTTTATAGAAATCATAAAGATTACTTATTGGAAAACATGGTATCAAAATTAATAATATTTGTAAGTCATTAATTAGAAAGTAAGAATAATATAAGAAATATAATACCATACTTATATTTCAGAGATATTTCTTCATTTATATTGAAATATATATACTAAGATTTTATAATTAGTGATTGAATGTAATAGTTCCTTCCAGAGATAAATCACTGTATATCTCAATTTTATTTTTCTTTAATATAGTTTGTCTTATTTTCAGAAAAAATCCATTTGTTAAAAGGTGATTTAACGATATAGAAGAAAGATAAGATATACGTGTACTATGAAAGATAAAGCAGACAATGAGATGCTTAAAGAGGACTTATAAGTATCTTATTTTGATAGAATCATTTCCTTGTTTTGCTTTGTTAACAAAGAACATTGGAGTGTTCTGCTTCCTGTGAGTACTTAGAGATGATGGTAGGTAAAGCTGACTTCAAACTAGTTCCCATTATCATTCCACTTAAAAAACTGAATATACCTTGAATTCACTAAATTCATAGAGCTGTTTATTAATGCTAAATCATTATCTTCATCTTTTGAAATCAATAACCATGTTCCCAGTACCTTTTATCCAATTTTTCCTACATTTACAAATATGCTTCTTGGCGGAGGTATTTGTGAGACGGAGGGAAGGTCTACGTGCACACGCACGTGGCACTCTCTGCCAGAGGTCTGGGGACTTTCCCCTGGGCAAAAGGAGTAGGTAGGAACTCAGTTTGTAGCCCAGGTAACAGGCCTTCAGCACGAACTGCCGGGCTGAAGTGATAGCGGTAGGGCGTTTGTCCTGCGCACAGCCAGCCCAGCTGAGCCAGGTTCGATTCCTCTGCCCCTCTGGGAGAGCCTGGCAAGCTACAGAGAGTATTCAATATGCCAAGCACAGTAACAAGAAATCTCACAATAGTTAGATGTTACTGGGCCCGCTTGAGCAAATCAATGAACAATGGGAACACAGTGACATTGTTTATAAATATGAATATGAATATATGTATTGCTTTATCTACCAAAGTATTATTCATATACCTCTCAACTTACAATATGAATTACTTACAATGCAACCATTTCTTTCATTTGCAATACTATAAATTGTCTAATAGGTAAAGGATATTAATGGAATAAACTTTCATGTATTATATCCTGCTTTACACAACATCATATATAATATATGCATCAGTAATATAGAAGCAATAGCTACCATTTAAAAATTTTAATTCCTTTAATACACAAGATAATTCCTAATATTTCCTATTTTTTATGAATCACATTCACTTTAGTTTTTAGTTACCTTAAGTCTAAACTTCACATGTATTTAAAAAAATAGAAAACTACCATTTTTATAGCTTAAAAAAGCTGATGGTTAAGTTTATATATACATTTTATTTGAAGCATTAGAAATTACCATAGAACATTATTTATATACTTTTATTATTAACTATTTAGTAAATAAGTCTAAAAATTATAAATTACATTTCTCTGATATTTATTTCATAAAGCTTCTCCTGTAAGAATTTATGAATCATATCAGAGGTCTTCAAAAAAATTTCAAATCAATTGTAACATCAGAAGCAATGTTCTGAACACTGTGCATATAAAACTCTTAATATTGAGATCAGCAAGGAAAGGATGCGAGAAGCAAGCGGCCACCGGTCCCCCCGGACGAGGAGGGGACCGGACCCCGAAGGAGAGTGAGCAAAGGACAGCAACCCTCCGGAGAGGGGAGAGGCCCGTTTCAGCCTTTGCCCACCCTTCTGACCTCTGGGTGATTCCGGACCCCGACCGGACACCCCCCCAACGAGAGCGAGACTGCCTGACACGCAGCGGGGCACGGGGGCCTGCGGGACTGGGGGGGGGGTCTGTTCACATCGGGGCCACGGACGCCGGGCTGGACTCGGGCGCCTTAGGCCGGAGGTTGACAGCCACGGCTGGGACACTGCCCCCAGGTGCACGCGAGAGCCGGCGCACAGGTGCACGCAAGATCGGGCTGTAGCGATAGCATAGCGGTAGGGCGTTTGCCTTGCACTCAGCCAACATGGCCGACCCGAGTTCGATTCCTCCGCCCCTCTCGGAGAGCCCAGCAAGCTACCGAGAGTATCTCACCTGGACGGCAGAGCCTGGCAAGCTCCCCGTGAAGTATTCGATATGCCAGACACAGTAACAACAAAGTCTCCAATGGAGACGTTACTGGGCCCACTCGAGCAAAATCGATGATCAACGGGAGGGCCTTTACCTTTACCTTTAATATTGAGATATATATTTACATATGTGAATAGTTTGGTTTAAATAAATGAAAATTAAAAACAATTGCATATTTTTATTTAAAAAGTTTTACATTCATAGATGCTTACATTTATTCTTACCAAAAATATTTGGATAAGGACAAATTTTACTATCTCTCATATTTATCTGGGCTGGAGCGATAGCACAGTGGTAGGGCATTTGCCTTACAAGTGGCCAACATGACCGACCCGAGTTCGATTCCTCCACCCCTCTTGGAGAGCCCAGCAAGCTACCGAGAGTATCTCGCCTGCACGGCAGAGCCTGGGAAGCTACCCGTGAAGTATTTGATATGCCGAACACAGTAACAAGAAGTCTCGTGATGGAGACATTACTGGGCCCGCTCTAGCAAATTGATGAACAATGGGAGGACCATGACTGTGATATTTATCTATTAATTTTCTATAATGTGTATTATTTTAGGAACTATAAATCCATTAATAAAGGCAAATATGTAATGAAATTATCCTCTCTCATTTATTAATCATATTTATGGGTATTACTGAGTTATTTATATTGGGGTTTTTTTCTCTAATGTAGACCCAAAACATATTTTTTCTTATACTTAAATTTTATTGATGGTTTTTCAGAAGGGAACATTTTTGTTAAACAAGTTTATAGAACTTAGGCAGTAAATGTCTAAAGTTTAATGGATTATGCCAAGAATGATTCAAAGAGCATTTATTTTCTGAAACAGAAATGAACTGAATTTGTGCAATCCTTATATGTCCATTTGGCTTACTCTTTTAGAGCAAACTCACCTAAAATGTAACCTCATGGAGAATCAAAAGGTAGAAAGTATGGTGCAGAGGTGTGGTAGTAAAAGAAGCTGTTTTTTCTTTGGCAGTTACTCAAGAAATGTATGCCAAGCACAGATGGTGAAGATGTTCCTGGCTTCTATCACTATTTTGATAGTCCAAATGTAGTCACAGATTACTGGAAAAGACTAAATGCAACACCTCCCAGTCAAGACACTAAAACCTCTAGCCTATTTCTAAATACTTCAGAAGATCGGGTGCTGTCCATTTGCCTATCGTTAACTTACTGACAAAATAAGTTGGACAGAGTTTTATGTTGAAGATTAAAAACAAAGGTGGGAAAATCTTCTCAACACCTTATCAATTGTGTTATAAAATTAACTTTGGTTTCTTGGCACATTTGCTTACCTGAGGAAATTATTTATTATGAATGTACACTTTATTCATTCTCTCCAGTTTTCTGTAAGATTGACAAATAGCCTTCATATATTGAAAATGCTCTATACTCAGAGAGTTCATTTTTATAGCAGTAATATGGTTTATGATAATGTTAGTAATTGTGGTTTTCTATTTTTATATACATTAAGTAATAGGGTTAATATGTGTTCTTGGTATTGCTGTTCAAGTTTTTGGTATTGCTGTACAAAATGACTGAAATCTCCATCAATGTAGTTTTCTTGATGCACTCTCCATTCTCTGTCTTTCAACTCTTCTCCCATTATTTGTTAATAGACAGTTTGGCTGTAAGTCCACCAAATTACCTTCCATCAAATTAATGCCACACTTGTAATTAAGGTCCTACACCCATGTAACCAATTGGTTCACCTCACCTCCTCCCCCATAATGTGGCACTCTTCAAGTCCGTATGCCAGTGTCTAAGATTTATCGTCAACTGATAATGTACATACCCTTGACTTGTTTTCTACATGCCTGAGTTCATTCATTCATTCATTCATTCATTTGTTCATTCATTCTATCTCTAGCATATTTTGCTTAGCAAAATCTCAAAAGTCAACTGACTTGTAATTAACTATATGGCTTTATTTTTTTCTAATGGCTGCATGGCCTTCCATTTTATATATGGGAGAGCACAAGGCAGAGTCTTTTACCCTATGCCTGAATATCCTCGCCAGGGCCCAAACAGCTGAAGACCTCCAGGCCCCAGCCAAGGCCATACTGAGGCCACTCTCCACACACTTGGATGAGCCTCAGGCATAACAGAACTGGCAGAGGAACCCAGGTGTGTGGGACCCGGGGCTGAGATCTCCAAGCCTGCACTGTTTGGGACTGGACCTGTCACTAGCTAGACAGTTACACCCTCCAACTGCCGTGTAACCCCAAAAACGGCCAGGATCCAGAGATTATCACAACAAGCTCCCAGAAGAGCACAAGGCAGAGTCTCCTACCCTGTGCCTGACTATCCTCGCCAGGGCCCAACAGCTGAAGAACTCCAGGCCCCAGCCAAGGCCATACTGAGGCCACTCTCCACACAATTGGATAAGTCTCAAGCATAACAGAACTGGCAGAGGAACCCAGGTGTGTGGGACCCGGGGCTGAGATCTCCAAGCGTGCACGATTTGGGACTGGACCTGTCACTAGCTGGACAGTTACACCCTCCAACTGCCGTGTAACCCCAACAATGGCCAGGATCCAGAGATTATCACAACAAGCTCCCAGGACGCGTGACTATTTATTTACTTTTCTCTAAGTTTTCAGGGTACCTTTAAATATCCCACCCACAGGGCAGAGCCTGGCAAGCTATCCGTGGTCTATGCCAAATAGACCAAATTGATATGCCAAATCCAGTAATAAATGGATCTCATTCCCTTAACCCTGAATATGGCAGAGTCGAGAAGGATATGGAAAGGAAAGGCTGATAAAATACCAAGGTAGAAATAGGCTGCCCAAACGAAGAAAAACAAAAATGATTGTCTTCACTTTTAATGCTCATACGCTGGCATCTACTGCATCCATTGAAGACCTTATGGTACAAGCGGGAAAGATCAAGTATGACATCATTGGTCTGACCAAAACGAGAAGACATCAATCACATCATGCCGTTTTCGACACTGGAGAGGAACTGTTCCTTGGAACATGTGATAAAAGAGGCGTAGGTGATGTCGGTATCCTTGTCAACACAAACTTAGCCATGAGCATTGATTCATTCAAATGCCTAACAACCCGAATCTGATGATTACACTTGAATAGATGTGGCTCACTACCAGCAGTTTCTATCTTTGTTGTCTATGCACCAACATCCAGTTATGGTAAAAGAGAAACTGAGAGGTTCTACATGGAGCTGGAGAAGTTCTATAAAGAAGATCACACCTTCTACAAGATCATTGTTGGTGATTTTAATGCCAAGATAGGACCAAGAAGATCAGTCGATGAACTCCACATCGGGACCCCTGACCTAGAATGGAACGAACAGGGTGGCAGACTGTCTGAGTTCATCATGTCAACCAAAACCTTCCATGGTAACTCAAAGTTCCAAAAGACTGAATCTAAACGTTGGACATGGGAGTCTCCTGATGGACAGTTCCACAATGAAATAGACCACATCATATTCAATCAGAGGTTTTGCCTAACCGATGTTGCTGTTGTCCCAAAATTCCAAACGGGATCAGACCACCGTCTTCTTCATGCAAAATTCTACCTCACAGAACGAGGAGAAAAGAATGCAAGGTGTAAGAAGAGGACTCCAGAACAACCACCAACTGGGAGCTCTTTGGCTCTGTTGCGGCAACATGGGAAGATGCCGTCATTGACAACATTGATGAGGAATGTGATCGAATGATTCAACACCTCCATGACTGTGAGAGGAATGCCAAGAGAGAGATAACCACAAAAAACCGCCTTTCTTCGAACACTCTTGAACTTATTCGCCAACGTGGCTTGGCACATGCCTCAGGCAACCACAAGCGAACATCCGAACTGGCAAAACAATTCAGAGAAGCCATCAAGGATGACCTCAAAACCAGGAGAGCAGCAGTACTGGTAGATGCGGCAGAAGCTGGGAAAAGCATTCGTAATGCCCGCCTGTCCTTCACCAACTACAAAACCAAGATGACTGCCCTCCGACATCATGATGGATCTATCACTTCTTCCAGATGGGCAATGGAGAAGATTATTCATGACTTCTACTCAGTTCTCTTTAATAAGCACGTGCACTTGCCCACATGCCACATACCACGTGATGGATATGTCATTCCCAATGTTCTCCCTTCTGAAATCCAACATGCCATCTCGTCGGTAAAGAAACAAAAAGCACCTGGCCCAGACAAGATCAGACCTGAACACCTGAAGAACTTACCATCAGTACTCATCAATACATTGGCTCGGCTCTTCACACGCTACCTGTCTGAATGCAAGGTTCCATACCAATGGAAAACCAGCAGGACTATATTACTATACAAGAAGGGAGACAACCACGACATTGGAAACTATCGCCCAATCTGCCTATTGTCTGTCATCTACAAACTGTTCATTCGAGTCATCCTGAATAGGATTAGCAGAACACTAGATGAAGGACAACCATGTGAACAAGCCAGATTCCGAAAAGGATTCAGTACCATCGACCATATCCACACGATTACTAAGCTCATTGAGGTTTCTTGGGAGTTCAAGATGCCACTCTGTCTAACGTTCATTGATTAAATAAGGCCTTTGATTCTATTGAGACGGAAGCAGTCATGGAAGCCCTAGCCAAACAGGGCGTACAAACTCAATACATCAGGATCCTTCGTGAGCTCTATTGCGGATTCACTACCAAGATCTCACCATTCTACAAAGAAGTAATCATCCATATCAAGAGAGGGTTTCGGCAGGGTGATACCATTTCACCAAAACTCTTCAGTGCCACCCTCGAAAACATCATGCGACGACTGGAATGGGAAAGCATGGGAGTGAAGATAGATGATCACCACCTCCACTTTGCTGATGACATCATTCTAATAACACCTAACATCAGCCAAGTGGCACAAATGCTGAACGACTTTAACCTTGAATGTGGAAAGGTCGGACTACAGCTGAATCTTACGAAGACAATGTTTATGAGAAACAGCCTTGTTCCTGACGCTCCATTCACTCTCAACAGAACCACCATCTCCGAATGCAACAGTTATATATACCTAGGTCGAGAAATCAACATGATGAATGACCTGGCACCTGAGTTGTGCAGAAGGAAGAGAGTGGCTTGGAATGCCTTCAAGAACGTTGACGAAATAACTAAAAGGACAAAGAACCTCCAGCTACGAGCACATCTCTTTGATTCCACTGTTCTTCCTGCATTAACATATGCCTCAGAGACCTGGACCCTATGAAAACAGGAGGAGAATGCTATTCGGGTCTCTCAAAGAGGAATCGAAAGAGCTATGCTTGGAATATCACGATTCACTCAAATGAGAGATAGAATCCGGAGTTCTGATCTTCGTCAACGCTCAAGAATCAGGGACGCTGTCTCATTTGCCAAGACATCAAAAATCAAATGGGCTGGACACGTAATGAGGTTTACAGACAATCGCTGGACTAGAGCCATTACTGATTGGATTCCACGGGACATCAAAAGATCACGTGGACGCCCACCTACAAGATGGTCAGACTTCCTCGTCAAGACCCTGAATGATCGGCTTGAGGCTCTGCATGTTCCTAGAACAAACAGATACCATTGGGCTACGCTAGCATGCAACCGGGATGAATGGAGACGTTCCTGGCACCCGCTCGAGTAAATCGATGAATAACGGGGATTAAGTGATAAGTGATAAGTGATATATATATATATATATATATATATATATAAACTTCTTTACTCATTCCTTTGTTAATATCATGGTGCAGGCATCAATATTGTTGAACCATACATATCACCAAGTGCCAAGATCATTACAACTCTACGTAGTTCCTTTCATCAGTCCTTTCTTCACCATATTCCTTATCTTCCTTCTTAGTAAAGTTGATTTTGCTTAAAGAACTTAAAATTTTCTGCCACATTAAAAAGAAAATAAGTATTTGTGGTCTAATAGTCTAATATAGTTAGTTGAGAAACTTTTAAGAAAAATGAGTTACTTTTCCTTAGATTTCAAAGTTGAATGTGAGCCAATTGAATATGAGCCAATTTCATAAAGAAAAAATATAACAAAGAAGTTCTGTTGAAGTAAGTTTAAATTAATTTGGTTCTAAATAATAATCACATTAAATAATATGTATGATAGTCTCCATATATGTTTATGTACAAACTGGGGTTTTATTCTTAAAAATTTATGTGTTTGAATAAATTTTTCTGTATTTTAATTGGAATTAGGGTGATAAGGCAGTTTTGCAACTTTTCAGCCAGACTAATCAATAGTACTTTAATTGATGTACAAACTAAAAATAAAAACAGTGCCTTCCCCAGACTGAATCTCGGTGACCGTGAGCTTCTATAAGCATGGCTCTGGCTCACAGGTATTAGGATTTTTTCCCGAACTGTAACAGGGCCGCCCCAGCTCCCAGGCAACCTCTGATTCCAGAAGTCATCCCTATAGACCACCCCCGGTGCCATCTTACAGCACACAGCAGCAAAGAAAAAAATTGTCTGTAGGGCCCCACAGCTCCCGGAGAATGCTCCGGGCCCCAGCCAGAGCAGATATTTCAGGGAGATCCCAGAGGGGTTAGTTGCTGTCTCCCTGCCTTCCTCAGATGGAATCCCGGTGACCATGAGCTTCTGAAAGCATGGCTTTGGCTCGCGGGTACCAGGACTTTTTTCCAAACCACGTGGCTGCTTACGTGGCCACGTGACATTTCCTGATATGCAAAGTCATCAATGGATAGCAAATGATATAGCAGTTTTTCATGAAAATCAGGCTTGAATTATGATAGGAAAATCTGAGCAAAAGAGAATGCCCAACCGAAACACATCTAGACTTTGTATTTAACTATGATCCTATGCCACTCTGGGAGGGGAAGTGTGTCTGTCCCTCACTTGTCCCCCTTTGCGGCAGCAGCATGGTGGCCTGCATCTTTTAGAGTCTAATGAACAGCCAGGTATGAGACTATATTGATGAGGCATGTGTACTTCATGGGATGGGGGTGGAATTGGCCTTTCTCCCCACCATGACAATGCTCCTGGTTCTCACCCTCAAACGCCTCATCCGGCTTCTGACCGACCATGATCCCAAAGGCACACATACTAATCTCAGAATCCAGGGGCTTCTGGTAATAATCCCTCTAGGTTTATTACTAAAATCTCAGAAATCCAAATTCGCGTGGCCGCTGTTGTGAATGCTCCGGGCCCTGGCCAGAAGGAACGGTGGCCATGCTACATCATATGCTCTTCATAATCAGCAATAGAAAACAAATTTTCTAATTACGTCTTGGTGGAATGTTGGGGAAAATTCCAAATAACAATGTTGGGTCTTTTGTTGTAATATTGAATGTGATCAACGTAGAGAGAGACAGAGAGAGAGCGAGAGAGAGAGAGAGAGAGAGAGAGAGAGAGAGAGAGAGAGAGTAAAGTGAAAATCTGCCTCACAGTCAGGTGGTGTGTGGGAGGGGGGTATACTGCTGTTCTTGGTGGTGGAAAATGTGCACTGGTGAAGGGATGGGTGTTTAATCATTGTATGACCTACCGAGACTTGAACTTTAAGACTTTATGACTGTTCTCACAGTGATTTGATAATAATAATAACAATAATAATAATAATAAAAATAAAAACTAGAGCAACTTTTAATTCAACAATTTTATTTATATATTCAATTTGATTAGTTAATACTTTAGAATATAAATAATTTATTGTATTGCTTTTTTCCTCCTTTGTAACCTAGAGTGGAGTAAACCAAAGGCTATTTCCTTTATACAAAATATTTTTAATGCAATATTGTACAATCACTTTATAAGTATCTAGAAATGTTCTTAAAGAAATGTATGATTGGTGTCTGAGGAGAAATATGGAAGGAAATGTGGTCTTAGCATTTATATTTATTTGGCTGTTGGTTATACTACCAGAGTTTCAGTTTTTATATTTATTGAGCAAAGCATGTATATGTATATGTGTATATATATATGTGTGTGTGTGTGTGTGTGTGTGATTTTCCAAATGTTACTTTTTGATTAAAAAATGATTACAAGTGATAAAATAAAAAAGATATTTAGTCCCGTGAAATACGCACTTGGAACTCATCTATATAATTTCATGTTTTACATGTTATACACTCAAGTGTTTAACATAAATCAGGCAACTATGAAAATTAAGAGAAGAATGACAACAACAAAACTGATTGCACACCGAGGCAGAGGATGGCAATTTGTTACCTTCATTTGACTTACTATTCTGTATACTGTGCACCAATGTTTAAAAGAATCCTGTTTAAATAAGTGAAGAGTCATTGCATATTCTTCTCAAGAGTTAAGTACCTGAGATATGTGCTAAACATAAACTCAGATTTTAAAATAGTTTATGTAATAATGTATCCTCGAAGAAGAATAAAAGTTGATAAAAATAAAAAATTACAAGTTTCTTGAAGGTGACATTCACATAATACAAATGATTTTTACTTTATTCTCTATATAAAATATCTATATATCAAAAAATGCCAAGTATATTTGGTATGAAAAATCTTCATAATATCTTAAGTCAGATATATTTATTTACCTAGAACTATATTTTCAAATAATAAAAAAGCTGGCTTTGCCATTTATGTAATTAATAACAAATTGACCTGATTATGCAGATATAAAACTAAAATAGAAAATTACAGCAAAGAAGACATTTTAATATAAAATTAATGTTACAAAAGGAAGATACAACGTATAATCTCAACACTAACTGAGGTTTTCTTTCTCTGCCTACACAACAAATCATCACAATGTATTTTATACTCATGTGTTCCCAGTTACTTGAAAAATTATTTATAAATCTGTGAAATATAGAAATAGAAATAAATAATTTTAAACACAAATTCTTTACTATATCTTTTCATTTTTCTACTGATTGTTTATTTTTTTTGAATTTTATTTTATAAGGTAGTTCAAAATATTAGATTACATTTAATATACAAACACCAATCCCAATACCATATTTGGGATGTTTTTATCACAAGACCCAAGCCCTGTCCCAAAGCATAGCCGAAATAATATATTTTGTATTATTACAGAAAACTGCTAAAATGCTACAAAAATGTATCCATAGAGGAAATAGTGTGAAGATTGTTGTTTTTTGGCAGGGACCATTAAGACCTTCTTTAGGATATCACAAACATGTTGTTAAAGGTTGAGTGATGTGAACATTCATATATATATATATGAAAAATATATATGCACATATATATATATTTCCATCCCCTCTATGATTGATTACCGACTATCTGAACCCTGTCAAATGTGGTGTAGTACTTATAGAGAATGGGTAGGGAGTGTCTTATGATGTGTTCAGGAATAGGTTCACCCATGCATGACACGACAGGACTGTGGGGAGCGGCTTTGAGTATGGTGGCAATTGGATAGTAGAGCTTTTGGCTGCCAGGATAGAGTCCCTTGGGGCGGGGAGAGCTCTCACCCACCCCTCTCTGGCGTGCCACGATTGAAACAGCCTGGTGCGGAGTCTGGTGGCATGGCTATGGCGGGCATCATATTGCTTTCTTTTCGGCGGAGAAAGCTGTGTGATCTGGATGGTGGCTAATGACAAAATTATCTGACACTAGCAGAAGGTGGCTTATGAGCATGACCTGTGCATTGCTAGAGACAGGGGGAAATGGGCAGAGGATCTCCGGTCCCTGTCCTTTTGAACCCAGAGTCCCGAGTCACAAAGCTCCACATGCACCTGGGTTTCAAAGCTGCTTCCCACATGCTCAGGTCGTACCTCATGCATGAGCGAAGTCTGAAAAAATGCTGATGGTTTAATTATAATGAACAAAAATTGCTATGACATTTTCAATTTGCCCTGCCCACACTATATACAAGTATTATAATCACTGTTACTGGTATTGTATATAAAACTACCATGCCCCTTTAATTAAATGCTCTAGACTTTTAAACTTACATGCATGTCTTTCATATAAATTTTGATATCAGCTTGCATCTCTGCAGTTCTTTTCTACTTCTAATATTGCTATATTTTTCAAGTCAACATCAGATAAGATTAAAGCCAAGGAAAATTAGTTGTGTCTTGAGATAATGTTATAGCATCTTCATAACCTGACATATTTTTGATTGTTTTCTCATTTTCAAATGTCACTGACCACTTAGGTATTTCACTATAGTTTTATAATGAAATCCTGGCTTATTTGTTCACATTTCTGTGTGTTTGTGTGTGTATTATATGTATAATATTTACAAAGATATATTTATGTAAGGTAAAATAAAATCATACTTAGCACCATATGGGTAATTGAAATATGCAACTCCCCTGGGGATATTTTAATAAGCAATTATAAAAATATTTGCAATGATGAAATATTTCTAATGTTGATTAGATTGTGTCTAATTTACTATGAATCACCAGTGGGACATTGGCCTATAACTAGTTTATGAAAGCACACTTGGTAGAAATGTCAGAGGCTTTTAGGAAACTGGTTTATTTCGTTATCAAATAGAAAACTATGAATTACCTCATAGTTTTCTTTATCTTATTGAAAAAATGTTAAAGTAGTACAGAATTATGTGTGTTAAGGACTTCTTAAGTAAACTATTTAGGGCATATACATGTCTATTTAGATACAGATGTATATTCAAGTGATAGAGACATTCTTGCAAGCCTGTGGGAATAGTAAAAAACACTCTGCTTTAGGTGAGTAATCACTGACCTTGGCAATGACGGCAGCAGATCACAGTGGCCTTTTCACTTAGAGACAGATGAGTTGATCCCTGAGAAGAGAGAATTTTAGTTTAGTTTTTCTTGTAACGATAGTTTTGAGTCTATGAAATTCCTGAGTTGTTTGTCTGTGAAGCATTATGTTGATCCTTCAAGTATAAACGAGAGTGTAGCTGGGCAAAAAACTCTTGGTGAAGCGTTCATTTCATTGAGTTATTTCACTATATCTGTCCAATGTTTTCAGGCCAGGAGGTTTAAGTCTGCTGTAAATATTAGGGATGATCCTTGTAAGCAATTTCCTTCTTTGATCTTGCTGCTTTCAGTATTCTATCTCTATAGTTTGCATCATTCTTCTTAGAATGTGTCTTGGAATATTTTAAGTTGGATTTTTTTAGCTGATACCTTTCAGGCCTCCCGGACCTGGATGTATGCACCCTTCAGCTCTAGAAATTTCTCAGTAATGATGACTCTGACAGTTCTTTTTCATCAGTGTTTTCTTCACGCCCCTCTGGTAACTCAGTGATGCTTAGGTTATTCTTGAATTCATCCAAATATTCTCTTGTCACTTGTTATTTTATTTTGAGGTTCTTTTCCATCCTCTGTTGTTGTTTGGAAGTTCTCTTTCCCTCATCTTGGAATTCACAGATTCTGTCATCAGTATGGAGTTTTCATTACGCCTACCAGGTTTTTAAAGTCTGTCATTTCTTTTGTATTGTAGTCTATATTTTCTCATTTCTGCTCTCATATTCTCTTTTATGTTATTTGTGGTGATTTCTGTTGTTTTCTTGAGCTCCTTATGCATCCTTAACAGCTCCATTTTAAATTCCTTATCAGAGGAATTATTGGGCTCATTATTATAGGAGGTCATAAAGCTCATCACTATTGGTTGGGTCATCTGGGCTGGCATCTTCACTCACTCACCCTGGTGGGTGTCTGTTTTGCTTTACCATTGTGACCTTTAAAGCTTGGATTCTTATGTTGACCATTGCTTTTGATTTTTTTGATGTGATTTTAATTGGAGTAGGGGCTAATGGACTATTGGCCTGAAGTGGTTGGGGTATTCAGGCTTCCCTAGTGAGGGCTCCCTATAAGAGGCTAATCTATGGTTCTTATGGGATACGGTCAGGGAGATTATTGGGGCTGTGTTAGAAGCCATCGGTGAGGAAGCCATTCCCAACAGTCCTCTGAGATTTCAGGTTTTAGGTCCTTGCAGCATGTAGCCTTAGTTCAGAGCCAATGCCAGACTGGGATCCAAGTTCTGCACCACTTTGTCTTTTGGTCCCAGCATAGCCCCAAGCAGAATTGCCACTCAGAAACAGCTCCATTTTTTTTTTTTTTGAAAAGCAAAAATAATTACATAACAGGGACAAGAGAGCTAGTACAGAGACTAAGGCATAAGTCTTCCATACATTGACCCTAGTTCTATCCCAGGTAAAACAGAGTTACCAGTGCATCACTGGGACCTGGAGGACCTGGAGGGACATGAGTTCTTCCTGAGTAACCCAGATAATTAGCATGTGAATTGAACCTCTGATCCAATTGGATTAGAATTGTCAAGAGGGCTCTCAGGCACTTGAGCACTGCTTGGAAAAAGCAATCTTCTCAAATTTATAAAATAATAACTTATCCATCCAATAACTGCTCCTAAAAATGATGACAATCAGTTCTTAATGCTACATGATACATGGAATTTTCCTCTCAAATCTGCCTGAAACAGGAACCATCTGATCAAAGAACAATATATTCATATGTATATATATGCCAATGTACATATACACAATGTAAACACCATACTCATTATTTATGAGACAGAAATATTTGTATCTGTCTATTTTGTAATTGAATGTTGTTCTCCTTAGCTGAACTATTCAGGGATGATAGAAAATAAAAACACCCATATTCGAGTGTTCTGAATATTCTAGAGATTTATGGTATACATAGTATGAGATGAAGTAAATGATTAAATATAGGACATGAAAATTCTGCTTAAAAATAAGAATTCACAATATAAAATTTAATGCAGAATGCTATAGTGCATAGTAAACAAAATATTTAATGTAACATAAAATATAATTTAGTTTGACTCATTACTTCTTATTGCAGTTATAATGGATGCTTATCTAGAACTTTTTCTAGAAATTTGTTATTTATTGCTCAAACATCCACAATCCTGTCCCTGTTCGATTTTGTTAAACATCTAATTTTATTTTCTTGACTTTTTCTGTATTTTGCCAGAAAAATTACTGGTTGCTATATTTTAAAATTATCTGCATAGTTCTTAACATACCTTAAGTTTTTTAGATATTTTTATAATTTTTTTAAGTTTGGTATTCTACTTCTTAGCTTCATTTATCTAATATACTTTCCTAAATATGTTTATCTTCTTTACAATCACTTTTTTATAAGTTGTCTCTAAATTACAATTTCTCAGTTTTGATGCTGATTTTTGTTCTATGGGTTTTTAAAGTTTTAAATATTTCTTCAAATGCCTAGTAATTATATTGGATTTTCTATATTTAATTTTACATTATTATCTGTTTTTCCTTCTTCATTCCAACATTATAAATTTGGTAAAGTAGAGATACTTGTAAAAGATACTTAAACATTTTGAGACTTCTTTTCACATTTTATTTATTATGTGGATAAGTTTCTTTTTCATATTTTTATTTATCATATATTTATAATAAAGGAACCAAATCTTAACTATTTGATCAAGTTATGTTATTATAGGTTAAATGATTTGTTCTTTTTGTTTTGAAATTGTTTTTGTTGTGCTTCATTCTTTTGGTTTACCTATGTATACTATTGTATGGAATTGAGGGAAGTCAGCTATCATAAGATCTCTTATGACATACCAATGTTAGATATGAGATTATCCAGAATTATTAACTGCATCTTTATATTTTGTATGGTGAAATCTAATATAGACAACCCTCAACTTTATATAAAATGTGTTCATCAATCTTTCACATTCTTGCCACATACATATTATCTACTTTTGAGCAGTAATTTGACGTGGATGTCATATTTTTCATGAATATTTTTGCAAATGATTATACGCATATCTCTGTCTTTTGTAATATTTTTCTCTACAAATCACAAGTTCCTTTGTTACCATGCATTCTGATTTCTTGTTTCTTCTTTCTTAACCTACCGCACTGACTGTGCTCTTTCAGTTAGCTTCCTATAATCATGCTTCACAATGCTATTTACAAAGCATGTAAGAACAAACTAGGTCTTACCTCATTTGTTTTCCTTTGTTCATCTCTGTAAGGTATACTCCTGCATGTCGGAAACACGTTTTAGAGTTTATTTTCAGTTTTATTCCTGCTCAAAAATAAAATAACATGAGCTCCACTCATCCAACTCAAACAGGAAGTGCTAGTTTATACTTTCTTGTTTAGTTGTTCTTGAAAAAGTTTTGCCACTGTTTGCACTTTATAACATTAATTTCTCATTGAAAGAAATTTTCATTATGAAAGTATATGTTTGAAGCGAAGATAATTAATAACAGCATGGGAATATGCTGCATCAAACACATCACTAAAAATCCAGCTCTCTCCTTCACATTGCAATATTTACATCTTTCAATTACTTTAACCACTCTCTAACTTTTATTTTGGAAGACATTAGTTGGTTTATATTTTAAATTCTTATTTTTCTTTTCTTATGTTCATCTGTTTATTTCCTCTAAACACTGAAACTTTCTTTCTGTGATATATAAACATTATTTCTTTCAATAGGTTTAATACATATTTCTAAATATAACATATAAATATCTCTTTTTTAACTTAGACATATCTGATAAATATAGTTCCTTTATGTTCTCAGTGAGATATACTTACAGGCTTTGTGGATGAAAAACAGTGCTCTCTGAAAAATAGGAGGGATGCACTTTCCCTCTGATACCTTTCGTTTATGATGCCAAAAGTGTGGTAAAGTCTTACATAAAATTAGAAATATAAGTGTCCTGACTCACTACAGTTAAGCGGTTATAGCTTGTAGATCTACACAAATAATATAGCACTGTAACACTGTTGTCCCGTTGTTGATCAATTTGCTTGAGTGGGCACCAGTAACATCTCACAACAAATTGTGAGACTTGTTGTTACTGTTTTTAGCGTATTCAATATGTCAAGGGTACCTTGCCAGGCTTTGCCGTGTGGGCCAGATACTCTCGGTAGCTTTTCATGCTCTCCAAGAGGGATGGAGGAATTGAACCCAGGTTGGCTGCATGCAAGGCAAACACCTTACCCGCTGTGCTATTGCTCTAGCTCACACAAAGAATATACACTAGAATATTAAGTCAGTGTCACAAACTCTTTCAAATGACTGTTTCTCTTAGAGCTTCACTACTATGCTCATTTCCTGGTTTACTCTAAGGGATATTCCTAACATTAAGTCTGTATGTACATGTGCATTTTTGAAGACTGCCTGAGATAAAACAGACATACGAAGTACTTGTGCTGAAACTAAGCTATATCCTTAACCTCCTTGCAGTATTTAGCTCTATTTATTTAGCTCCGGACAAATGAAAGTAGCAAGGTTGTGGTTTATGATCAGTCATAAGTTTCCCAATTCAGTAATGAAAGCAAAGCAGATCTGACTGAACTATCCATAAATGCTACAGTGAAAAAATAGAACTAGTGATCAGTTTTCTACCATTATCTCTTACTGCAGATTCCACAGGAAATTTGACTTGTAGTTCCTTACTCTTTTTCAGTTTATTTACTACAAGGAACATCTGATAGTTTATATTTAGTATGACTACGTTTTTATTTGTTTTAACCCAAGCTACACAGTTTGCTAGTTTGCTGTTATTGGCCATGTGAATATTTATTGGCTATTTCAAATAATTTTATATTTTTCCCATATTTTTTTACCAAATTAGAGCATGTCAGTTACAAAGTTATTTATAGTTGAGATTTTGACATTCAATGTTCCATCACCCATCCCCCACTAGTGTCAACTTCCATCCACCAGTTTTCCCAGATTCCTCTCCTCCTGACCACGCTCGGCCCCAAACACATTCTTAGATTGCCATCTTGACTTGTATCTTTTAAGTTTAGTTATTAAAGATTGGGTCTTGTGTTTACAGTTGTTGGCTCTGTGGTTTGAGTATTTAGCTCTAACATTCCTTAACACCATTAATATACCTGAATGCCTTTGGCCCCTTTCCCCATTGCTTCTCATCTAGTTCTTCTCCCCTTACCCTTCACTCTATTTCTTTCCTTATCCTCCATATGCTCTGGGAACAAGGGTGATATGCCCCCCTCCCCCGCCCATTTAAACCATTGAATTTCCTCATCCAATTCATCTAAATACCACATATAAGTGATATCATCTTATTATTGTCCTTTTTTTCTGGCTGACTTCACATAATGTGATATCTTCCAGTCCTATCCATGTTACAGAAAATTGCATTGTTTTGTTATTCTTTCAATGTCGTATGGCATTGCACATAGATAACACATCCTCAAAGTTCCAAATATGTGGTCAGCTAATATTTGAAAAAGGAATGAGAGCATGAAATGGAGCAAAGTCAGTCTCTTCAACAAATGGTGTTGGAAACACTCGATAAATGCATATAAAAAATTAAAATGGGATCCCTATCTCACAACTTACACAAAAGTCAATTTAAAGTGAATCAAAAACCTTGAGAACAGACCAAAATCTATAAAACACATTTAAAAAAAGGTAGAATGCTCTAATATCTGGACCTCAAAGGTCTCTTCAATGATACAATGCCATTGTTAAAAGTGACAGAATCAAAAATAAACAAAAGGAACTGCTACCTCAAATTAAATAGATTCAGCATGGCAAAAGAAACGCAGACTAAAACTAAAAAGCAACAAAGTGATGGGGAGGAAATTTTGGCAGTCAACACGAAGTTGATATCCAGGAGATATAAGGTCCTCACAAAGGTCAGCAATAGAAAATCCAAGAACTTCATCACAAAATGGGGTGAGGAAATACTCTGAAACTTCTCAGAGAAAGATCAACAGATTACCAAGAGGCATATGAAAAAACTCATAATCATTTATTGTTAGGGAAATCCAAATGAAGCAACAATGAGATATATCATACCGATGAGAATGGCAAATCTAAAAAATACTATGAACAATCTATGTTGGAGGAGATATGATGGAATAGGAACTCTTGTCCACTGGTGGTTGCAATGGTGTCTGGTTCAATCTGTGTGCAAGGTTATGGAGGATTCTCAGTGAACTTAACATTGAGAAAACATATGACCCAGAGATTCCACATTTTGAAATCTACCCTCAGGATAATTTTATATATTTTATATGTATCACATCCGGTGGTACTCATCATCATCAGACCTAATGTGCAAGTACTCTGAGGGTCAGAAAACTCCAGAGAATAAACAAAAAGACTCCCATGTATTACTTGCTACCATCTGAGCCATATTCCTAACCAAAACTTTAATAACATTATTATGAAATTCATTACAAAAATAAAATTACTGAATAATATCATCTTAGCTCATTATTGAGATAGAAATTAAATTAAGATGTACATAGTTTAATTTTATTTTGTAATGCAAAAGGGACTACATGCAGCATAAATAAAATAAATATAATTTATAATAATCAGAAAGGATGATTTGAATTATACAAGCATAACAATGATTTATGATGGTCTAACAAAAATCAGTACACAAATATTATTGCTCGATTTGCTCGAGCGGGCCCAGTAACGTCTCCATTGGAGACTTTGTTACTGTGTCTGGCATATCGAATACTCTCGGTAGCTTGCCGGGCTCTCCGAGAGGGGCGGAGGAAATATTATTGAAAATTTGAAAATTATTTTGGTGCTTTGCAGGTGTTTTACAACAAAAAGGGTACTAATGTAGGGATGTGCAATATGTATTTGACAATCAATGTAGAAGGTATGCTATTTGGCTTGATTATAATGATGATTAAAAATCACTAAGGCTATTGGTTCTGTAAAATATTTCCCAATTGTGCATATTTGAATAAATTGTGTTTTTATTAAAGTCAAAATATATTGTAATGTAATACTTTAAAAGAGCAGATTTCTAGTCTGCAGTGAAAATCTTGAAAAGGTTAACCATATAATCCATTTCTCACTAGAAATATTATATTATAATATTTCTTTTGAGCCAAAGTTGTTTATACTTGAGCTTTCTTAATCTTCTGTAGATAAAATTATTTAAGTTGTGCTAATAATCAGTAACATGATATTGAGATTAATTCATCATTTATATGAAGTGAACAAATATCGTTGGCATCACATAAGGTATTACTTTTGGTGTATAAATTACAAATAAAAAACAGCATTCCATAATCAAAAGGCATGGAAAAATAAGTTACCTGAGTTATTTCTAAAGAAAATTTTTATTATATTTTAAATCTGTCATCATCAAAATGAATTGAATCTTTATAAACATACTACCCAATACTGGTAAATGTTATAAAAAAAAGAATCCTTTACTCAGGCCAGAAAGTTGCATTTCCCTAGCAGCAAATTTTTGATATCCTCCATGACTTAAGATGTTCTTGGGGAATGTTAAAAGAATTTACTATGGTAAATACAGATGCTTAGAGTTATGGGATGGAAAAATAGCATATCCTACAAACATGCTAGAAAAATAAGCCTTTTGGAGTTATATGCCACAAATATATAGAAGATAAAAATCAAGAGATCATACTGAAATATAGAAAACTACATTTTCAGATACTTATATGAAACTTTTATTGTAAAATAAAAAATATATACAAATATTCATTGATAGATTTTCTTAGAAATGTACTACTAATTTAAAAATAATGATAACATTTAAAATGATAAATGTATTTTCAATAATTTGTTCTTATGTAAATTTTAAGACAACATATAAACTATTTGGCACATAGATTGATTTAATAGTAAATCATTTACATTGTTAATTGTTGACTTTCACATAATCCAATCAGTTAATTAGAGTAAATAAATTTTCCTTTTATTTTGAGAGAGCATCTTAAAAAGTACACTATAATGTGTGTTTCAGGATATTGCAACATGGAAAAAACTAAAACCCTATACAAACAAGATTTACATTTAGATATTATAAATTATTCAAAATATAAATTTAGTTAATATCAAATTATATAATGAGTTCTGAATTGAATGGGAAGATATTTAATTCATTGTAGCACTGTAGCACTGTCCTCCGTTCATTGATTTGCTTGAGTGGGTCCAGTAACGTCCACATTGTGAGACTTCTTGTTACTATTTTGGCATATCCAATATGTCATGGGTAGCTTTCCAGGCTTTGCCAAGATGGTGAAATACTCTTAGTAGCTTGCCGGGCTCTCCAAGAGGGGTGCGGAAATTGAACCCAGGTCGGCTGGGTTGGCCACGTGCAAGGAAAAATGCACTACCTGCTATGCTATCGCTCCAGCCCTTACTTAATTCATATGTTATGATACTTAATTCACGTTATTTAAATTACTAGCAAATTATAGCAAGCATTTTACTCATTGTATGTATTTTTAATACATTTCAATTATTTCACTAGGGGGCCATTCTTGCCATTTGTAATGGGTCACTGTCACTGTCACTGTCCTCCCATTGTTCATCGATTTACTCGAGCGGGCCCAGTAACATTATAAGACTTATTACTGTGTTTGGCATATCAAATACATCACGGGTAGTTTTCCAGGCGAGATACTCTTGGTAGCTTGCCGGGCTCTCTGAGAGGGGCAGAGGAATCGAACCTGGGTTGGCCATGTTGGTTGCGTGCAAGGCAAATGCCCTACCAGCTGTGCTATTGCTCCAGCCCTCGTAATGGGTATTTGCTTAAGTTCGTAAACACATTTCATATCCAAAATAATTTTAATTTTTTTGATAGGGACATGTCATCACAATTCCTGCTCTCAAACTATACTGCAAACCTAGAACTGGCAATACAGTTAATCAAAACAATGTCAAGTACAACTATTGTCACCATGTCATCTGAAATACAATATAATAAAGCAAAATTGATATAGGATTTTTTTCTTAATTTTATCTTTAAATAACCCGTTGATTTTTTACCATTCCATGCCCATGTGGAACTCTGCTAATGAAATGCCACTCGAATAAACAACATCCAACAATGCAATATTGTTGTGACTTTAGATCCCTTGCTTTTGCCATATATTTGCACATCATATGTGTTACATCAGAATACCATCTGAGATACTAAATCTTTGCAATGTATCCTAACTATTCTTGCCTGGGACATGATAAAACTCATAGCATGCTAAGTTATTTCCCATCTATTATTAGCAGTATCAGAATGGCACTTCTATGATAAATAAATCTGCATTGTTATAGACATTCCATCTTTCTTTCTTTCTTTCTTTCTTTCTTTCTTTCTTTCTTTCTTTCTTTCTTTCCTCCCTTCCTTCCTTCCTTCCTTTCTTTCTTTTTTTCTTTTTTTTGTCCACAGCTGGTAATACACAGTACTTTCCGGCTCTGTATTCTGGAATAACTCCTGGAGGTGCTTCAGTGACCATATGGCATGCCAAGGATCTAAACCAGGGCAGACTTATGCAAAGCAAGCAACCTTACCAGCTGTGTTATCTTCTGGCCCCTTCAGTTATTTCTTTTTAGAAAAAAATTATTAGTGAAAGTTGTGAAAGTTATTTCTTAACATAACTCTTTATTCTGCTTCAAGAAGAATTTGTTCTGTAATTCATTAATACCAGTGGATCACCATTATATTAAATCTATTCTGTATTTCAGGAATGAACTTTTCCCTGACTAGCTTTCAGTTTATTTAATATCTGCTCAAATGGCTAAAACTCTCAGGACTCTATTTAAAAACTGTACCCTCACTAATCACATATCATTTAATTATAGTACATTTTTTTCCTCAAATTGTATCATACTTATTTGTTCATTCATTGCCTTTCAACTACAGTGTAAACTCCATAAAGGTATTACATCAGTTTTCCTGTCTATTATTTTTCTAAGAATCTTTGATCAAACTTATGGGAGGCTTAGTTTTTATTTTATATGAGTAAATGTATGACTGCAGAGATGATAGGATTTTTATCTAGAAGGGAAAGAGCAGTTTACTGAAAAAGCTTTCTAACTTTAAGGATTATAAGATGACAAACACTAGTGACAAAAAGAAACCAATGTCTAAATAAACAACTGTAATTGTTACATTTTGGAAGTATGTCACTGTCACTATCCTCCCATTGTTCATCAATTTGCTCAAGTGGGCTCAGTAATGTCTCCATTTTGAGACTTGTTATTACTGTGTTTGGCATATTGAATATGTCACAGGTAGTTTGCCAAGCTTTGCCATGTGGTCGAGATACTCTTGGTAGCTTTCCGGCCGCTCCAAGAGGAACGAAGGAATTGAACCCAGCTTGGCCGGGCTGGCTGTGTGCAAGTCAAACGCGCTACTGCTGTGCTATCACTCCAGTCCCTTCCAAATACATATATTTGGAAATATAAAATCTATTTATAATTTAGTGTTACTATACATTTTGCTTTAAGTGATTTTTAAAAATAGTTAGGTGGCTTAATAGTTATAGTTGACTATCTTTACAGTCATTCTAATATAATCTAAAAGTGTGAAGTAAAATTCAACCTATATAGCACATGAATTAGTAACTTCATCTGGTATCAGCAAATTTCATTGCAATAGGTACAAAGATGGAAATAGAAGAACTATTTTCACTCTAGTGGGCTAATGAAAGGTACAATGCCCTTGTTTTGTGTGGTTATAATATGTAATAAAAGAAATTTTATTAAGAACATCGTGATTGGAAAGTCCAGATCAGACTACCAGAAGGCTGCCAAGAATATTTTTAAAAAATAAGCCATTAGAACTCTCCAAAGAATAAAATTACATTCAAGAAATCTGATGATGTAAGTAGCATAATTCCATTTATGAAGATGAGTTTCTCATAGCTTATTTCTCGAAGTTTATTTTCAGTTTACTCTCATCATTTTGAATAACTACTGAAATAAGCAAGAAACAAACAGGCCACTAGGACCTGTATGGTCTGATTTAACCTTGTTTCATTTCGTGTGTGAGACACATTGTCCTTGTCAACATTACCAATTACTCTATTAAAATAGATTTATTACATTAGTTTGAAACTGTGTCTCAGAAAAGTGTGCTGACAACTTTTCATTCAACTCACCAGTTCCTTCTTCCAAAAGATCAATTGCCTTATTACATTTTCTAGACCATTACGTGGGATTAAAGTAAGTCTCACCAGAAAATTACTTCAGTTGTCCTTTCTAGTACTTCAAACTTGAGTGTATTAACCTTTCTTAAGCGAGAAAAATGCATAAATTTCTACAGATACTCTGCTGTGAGTTTAAATGTTCTCACAAAACCTTTCGAATCTCATCCATTATCTCATTTATGTATTTTAACATGTGTCACTATTTTATATGATATTGAAAATAGCAAATGCTTCAATATATCTAATTCATAAGGCTTTTTTAAAGAAAAGTGGACTAATTCTTGTAATTATAGTTTACAAGAAAAATACAACTTAATTCATCAAAGTCCAGTGTCTCCTAATCACGAAAAATGTGGTGAGAAGTTATCCTATGAAAAGGGCAGTCTCTCCTTTCTTAAAATATTTCTGATAAAGCTATTTTTAGTACACTGGCATGCTATTATCTTAAAAGTTGTGCTTTTTGACCATACTATATTCTAGCATTCAATTGTTCTTTACTGATTTCTGACTGAAGCGTTCTGAAATTTATATGAGAATTTGGCTTCTTCAGGATAAAGAACATTACAAATAAGTAAATAATTTATGTTGAAAATTATAAGAAAATATAAAAAATTATAAAAAATGAAAATTTTCTTAAATTAACCGATGTTATAAAGTCCTTCATATAAAACTAGAAAATATGTTTATTGTAATATAACCTCAGACTTAGCCAGTGAAATTAATGAAACAAATAAGCACACACACACTGAATCAAATAAATATACATGTGGAAACAGACAGTAAAATGGTGTTATGATAGTGCTAAGAGACTACATTAGAAAGTCTGGTGTCTAAAATTTATTATTTTTTTAATATTAGAATTTTCCCCGTGTAGACAAATGGTATAATAACCGTAATATATTTCAATCTGTAAACAGGCTAGAGAAAAACTATAATAAAAATAGAACAAAACATAAACTATATTATAATAAATAAAATAAACAACATCAAAAATATAATCCAATAAATGTTTGCTAAGTAAGAAAAATATAAAGTTTCATGCAAACTGACATATTTTTCTACTGGAGAAAAAACTATAGCAGAATCTCATTATCATTACTAGAGCATAATTTGTATAATTTTTTTAGATATTAGTCTTAATTGTTATCAAGGTGCTGGAGAAACAGTACAGTTGGTAAAGTGTTTGCCTTTCATGCAGCTGACCTTAGTTCCATCCTAGGCACTCGTAGGTCTCTTGAAACACAACAGAAGTGATACCTGAGTACAGAACTAGGAGCAAGCTTTTAGCAATGCTGGATGTGGCGTACGAAGCAAAATAGAAAACACTGCTAACTTTAGTCCAGACAATTTACATTTTTTGGTTTGTTTGGGGGTCGGGGCACAGCCAGCAGTGCTCAGAGTAGACTCCTGAGCACCTATCATCTAATTATCATAGTACATTTCCCCTCAAATTATATCACGCTTATCTGTTAGTTTATTCATAGCTTTTCTTGACTCTGCACTCAGGAATCACTTCTGGTAGGGTCAGATGAAGGAAGAGTGCAGAGGAAGGATTGAGCCCCAGTTAGTTGTGTGCAAAACATGCATATTAACTACTGTTCTATGGCTCTGGTAAAACCAAATTTACTTCTAAGCATTTATTCTACAGATAGTGTTGTGACGTTGAGAGCATATTTACAATTTCCTTTCAAATATTTTGATAAAACAGGAACAATTTGAAGACATTTAAATATCCAATAAGAGCTGACTAATCATTTATACTATATATGCAATTTCCCAGAACATTAACACTAAACATAGCTAGATAATATATTAAATATCCATAAATACATTATAAATATATACTTATGTAACATTCACAATATTTTAATAGCTAAGAAAACTGTTATTTGCCAAAATGCACTATGCAAATATATGCATTTAGTGAAATCTGGAGTAAAGTACAGTGAAATGTCAAAATTTATTTTTTGAAAAGTTGAATTTCACTCAATAATTATACTTTTCCATAATCTTTATGATTTTAATACTATACATTTACCATTTAAGAAAAGTATCTGTTACCAATTAGAGGATAAAAGACAAAATATAATTGACAAAATTTCTTTGTTTATACTATTAATTCATTTGTATCAATACAGAAATTATTATAGAAATTTTTAATGATACCAAGAGTTTTTACACTAATATCTGCAGTGAAATATCAATCTTAAAGTTATTATAAATATTAGACTTTCTTCCAAGGATTTTATTTTTATTAGATTCTATTTTATGATGCATTAATATTGCATACAATGCTTTATTAAATATATACTCCTTTAGAAGATAAACAAATCATACAAACATAATAAATTATGAGGAAAATATAATGCTATTCTGAAAATGCTTGTATAAGTTGGATGTAAGTTCTACTTTCTTTATCTGTAGTAAAATTTTTGTTAATTTGGAGATGGGATTTATTAAAACATATACGTTTAGGCGATAAGAAGGTACATATCTAATTAACATGACATTATTAACTTAAGATAAAACATTGTTATTGTTTCTTGCAATTTCTTTCCTAAAATTACAGATTACTTTGTTTTGAATAAGAGTAAATCAAATTATAACATATATATAAAATATTTCGATAATTATTTGACAGCATATCTTTGCTTCACTTTAATATTATTCTCTATACATATAAATTACACAATCTTATTTTAAGATAATTATATTATCCTTTTCATTTATCTAATAATCTTTCCTTCACCAGTCACTGAGCACACATTTTGTACCATTCAAGCGTCAACATTAACTGGGTCAAGTGCCTTTTATACCAAACCAATTAACTTCTTAACTCAGAGACAAATTTGTATTTTTCTAATTAAAATTAAGTTAAAGTTGTATATATTTTTTGCCTCTGTAGTTTGCATCCATAGTCCTAGCTCTGTTTTTTATTCCTAGCTCTGTACTCTGAGGATTCTGCCAGGGCTGGTCATCATAACTTGGGGTGCTGCAATCGCTGCATGCAGGGCAAGTACCTTAACCTCAGAACAATCCCTCCATGCCTAGAATCCCTACTTTTTAAACATTTTAATTATTTAGTTTTAGTTTTTGCACAATACTCTGCGATAATCAGGATTTACTCCTGACTCTATGCTTAGGGGGCACTCTTTTTTTTTTCTTTTTGGGTCACACCCGGCAATGCACAGGGGTTACTCCTAGCTCTGAACCCAAGAATTACTCCTGGTGGTGCTCAGGGGACCATATGGGATGCAGGGGATCGAACCAGGGTTGGCCACGTGCAAGGCAAATTCCCTACCCGCTATGCTATTGTTCCAGCCCCAAGTTTAGGGATGGGCTCCTGCACCTTCATGCAGTGCTGGAGATTAAATTTAAGCTAACTGTGTGCAGGGCAAACAATTTACTGACTGTGCTATCTCTTTGGCTCAACAACAGATTCTTAATACTATAATGTACAAATATTTGTGTCACTCATAGCTACTGGAAGGTATTTTAAATAATGTATTTACCTATAGGAAACATAAACCTTCTTACAGGAAATATCTTGTAATATTTTTATTAATTTACTTACTTTACCTTGTAATATTTACACAAATATGGTTAGATTTAATATTTTATACAGATTATGAAAAATAATGACCATTACAACTCAAGTGGAAAGTTCGTGATTTGTGTATTGGACGATGACTAAATTTGAGCTGCAAGGAGAAAGATTAGTGAAAAAGTTCTGTCTCTTTCAAGTTGTAGCTCTCTAAACCTGTGACAGGGATTTGAAAAACGCCCTCTGGTGACGTCTGAGGACTTCCTCTGCACCATCTGTGCTTTTGAAATGTCAGCACTATAAGTATCCAATACTGAGAACAAGCTGCAAGAAGCTCACAGAAATAGGACTACTAACTTTTATCAGATTCAGCCCACTGCTTGCCATAGATGGTAACAGAAACAACCTGATGTCCTTTACTTGATAAAAATGGTTTTCATCAGAAACTGTTAGAAAAGCAGGGATTCCTAGGAACTTACCGAACAGTATTAAAAGATTTTTGGATAAAAACGCATTTGCCCATAATAAAGCATTTGCTTTATTTTACTCAGATATTATAGCCTTAAACTATAATGTCAATTTTAATATAATTAAATATTGGTTCACTTGGATCTATTTTTTTGTTGGCCAAAGAAAAGGAAGTGATTGTTCTGCATTTGAATAAAGTATTATTCATAAAGCAATTAGTAACCAAGTGGAATAATTATGTTTGTTAATGACTGAATAGCTAGTAAAAATAAAATTTACTACATCATTCAATTATCTTATTTTTAATTTTATTTTTACTCAAATTTAATATATATGCACATTTATGTTTCTGTTTGTGTGGTTTCAAGTACTTAAAAAATCTATTCAAATAGATCATTTTAATTTGATTTTACAATTTACCCTATATTTTAAAACTTACCCTATCTTATATTAAATAAAATACATAAAGAAGGTCAAAGTAGTAGCATTCTATAAATACCATGCAGAAGTAATTATATTGTAGATATAAGCTATTAAATATTGTAGCTTTTGCAGAATAAAAATATCTAAAACAAGGACAATGTACTCCATTATCTGTACTATCACACTAAAAATTAATTTGTTTTTGTGCATGTAGCATTAATATATTTCTATGCTGCAAGCTGAAAAATTACATAATATAATAGTGGATATAAAATCAAACGGTGAGTTCACAAATTGGACAATTACAGTAGCAAAAGTACTACTGCTTTCAACATTATTTTTCCCATTTACAACTGTCAAGCATGACTAATATGGCTTTTTTTGTATACAGCCCAATTGAATTTTTTGCTGACATGTTCTTAAATAGCATTTACATGTAATATACTTTAGATATAATTTACTGCTGCATATATGTTTTAACTTACAGGAACAAAATCAATATGCTTATATGTATGAGAACAATATTTCTTAATTTAAAGTTAAAATTTTATCAAATATGTATGAGTATTATCTGAGGATTATAAAAATAGGTCTAAACTAATAATTAAGTAAAAACTAATGTTTTCACCCTGAGTTGTGCTATATATATATTATCAAACTCTAATTTGGTTCAATGATAATTTAATGCAGTTATCAACTGTGTTCTAATTATACAAAAATGAAGTTTCCATAAATGTCATTTCCTAGAGGAAATGACACTGCTTTACTGTCACTGCATAAGCAGTTACAAAGTATGCAATAATGATATTTTTTTTAGTTTTTATTTTATTGTTATCAACGTAATATGGTCTTGAATTTGTAAGCCAAATTGTTGATTTGGCTTAAAAATTCAGCACACTACCAGTACCACCAAAGCATCAAAACTTCTTCACCACTGTCCTATCACTTCTAATATTATTTATACTCAGAGTTAAGGTATTTTGAGTTTTTATATGCTTATAACATTTTAGCACAGAGAGGAGCTTAGTACTGTGAATTCTTATAAACTTGAAGTTATATGAGTAGTATATATAGAATTGAATTGTACATAATGAAAAACTAAAAATGTATTTTATATTTTATGTTTTATTTCATTATAAAATATGTATTTCTTTCACTGTAGCACTCTCCTCCCATTGTTCATAGATTTGCTCAAGTGGCACCAGTAGCATCTCCATTGTGAGACTTGTTGTTACTGTTTTTGGCATATCGAATATGCCATGGGAAGCTTGCCAGGCTCTACAATGAGGGCAGGATACTCTTGGTAGCTTGCTGTGCTCTCCGAGAGGGACTGAAGAATTCAACTTGGATCTGCTGGTGCAAGGAAAATGCCCTTAACCACTGTACTATTGCTCCAGCCCTTTGTTGATACTTGTTTATTGATAATAAGCTGGCAAAATGAACTATGACAAAGATGTTGAAACCTAAGGTAGTCATATGCTACCATTTTAAGGTCAAGACTTGTTCTGAGAAAGGGAGCTTGTATTTTCCTTATAAGGATAGGCTGCCTTAGTGATGCACTTGTTCGTTCCTGATATTAAATGGTCAATCATATGATCTTGCATTTTCCTGCCTCTTCTGCTTTGATAATCCTACTTCTTTTGCTTCCTGAAAAAAAATCTGAATGCAAAATGGTCTGGTAATACAAATCGCCATTCACTGGCTATCTTTTCCTATGCTCTATGTTATACTCAGGTCATGTGATGTTACAGAGTCAACAAGATGTTCCTTAGCATTTCAATTGATATCTGTTAGCATTTCAATTGACCTTGGCCTCGAGCTGATTCTCTAGCTATACCAAAACTGGGCTGGGAAAGGATTTCTGCCTAGGACTAGTCCTTCCAGAATCGCAGGCAGCCCACTCGAGCTCCGTGACTCAGAGGACTTTAAGAGTGCCAGTTCGTGGAGCCATAAAATCATGCCTGATAGGAAGACCTACCGGAGTGCTCATGCACACACACATTCACACAGAGGTTATCACATTCCTCCTAATTCCTGTAGACATTTACCTCCACAGCAGATTTTTCAGATTACTTCCATCCTCATGGGTTTCTTCACTGCAAACTCCTGGCTGGCTTGCCAAGTACTGATATTGGTGGAACCCCATGAGTGGCTCACGTGAATGGGGAGGAGAAAGACAGTCAATTTCTCCTGATCCGGCTCTGCCACCTGGGACCCAGGGTTACTGAGTTCTTGTGTTGCTCACAGAAAGGAATTTCAGGAGTAGACAAACTTTGGCTTACAAATTCAGCAGACAATATTATTGCAAATAATATTGAAAGTGAAGTATTTTTTGCAATAATACAAATTACAGTCACCTTTTATCCCCAAAATATTATGTGTGTGTACTTCCATAGCTCATATAAAATCAATTAAGTCACTTTTCTGTGAACTTGTTCAATTATTTGTCATCTAAAAATATGAAAAGAAGTACAAAATTTTTACCATTACAAAATCACATCAATAGAAATATGAGAATAATTAAAACATTGTTTAAATATATTTAACTTACCCAAGTATGCCAATTAAAATTACACAATGAACTTTTCTCAAAAAAGCATGAAAAGTTTTATTATGGGATTCATATATAGGCTGAGGTTTCAAGATATAGTGACATCATGCAATTATTAAAAGATCGACCTCTCTAAGTAACTAAACATTAATTAGCATGCATGTTAAATGAAATTGCATATATATGTATATATATATATACCAATTTATAACAGACCTGAAAAAAAGAGCAACAATATAGCAAAATGAGATTTTAAGGATTCTGTCTCCTTTATGCAAAGATTACCAAGCAGAAATCAACAAGGGAAGATAAACTTTAAACAAGAATTTGGCAGAAATGAGCTTTATATACTTACAGATTTTCTAAACCTCAAAGCTTAACTACACATTTTTCTCCTGTGCACATAAAAGGCTGAAGGATATACCACATTGGAGACACTGAAGTGTTAACAAGGTCATGAAAACTTAAGACAAAGTAAAATTTCTATTCACAGATTAGGAGAATAAGTAGTATGCTATCAAGTAAAATTGGTCAATGATAAATGCAAGATGAAACAGAAGATTTCTAAGCATCACAGTGGGATAAAAATGAGCTAACAAAATATATGGAAAATAGAAAAATAGTGTTAGGAAGTCATGGCAGAATCACCTTCATCAGGAATTGTTTTTTGAAGTTCAATAAAATATTTAAGCTAAGATTATTTTTATTTTAATTGAGGCACTATAATTTGTAATAATGTTAATTGTAGTAATATGCATATTTTCTTACAACACCTCACCTATGAGAAGAATGCCTACCCACTGATATCCCAAAGACCTCCTCCATTTATTCAATTTTCAGGCCATTCTCCAGTTCTGCTGAATTTTTTGGCTGATTTTTGTTTTCTTAATTTATTTCTTTATATCCCACACATGAGAGAAATAATTCTGCACTTGTTACAAGTCCCATCCACATAGCAACAAATTGCATGACTTCATCTTTTGTTGTAGCTGTCTAGCATTCCACTTCGTAAATGTACCTTAACTTCCTTATCCAGATCTGTTCTTGAGCTCTTGGATTGTTTCCATATTTTTGCTACTTTGAATAGTGTTGCAATGAAAATAGAGACACAGATCTTTTGTCAGAATAGTATTTGGGGTTCCTGGGTAAATTACCAAGGAATAAAACTGTTAACTTGTATGGGACTTAAATTCTTTTTTCCTTTTCAGTGCCCATAGTGCTCACGAAGTAAGTTCAACCAGTGATTATTCTTATCAGCAAAGGATGAGAGTTCCTTTCTTCCCATATCTGTGCCACCACAAGTACTTTGATTCTTTTAGATATGTGCCAATCTCACTGGTGTGAGGTAATACCACACTGTTGTTTAGAATTATTTTTCCCCAATCCTCAGTGTTGGAGAACATTTCTTCACTTACCTATTGACCATTTGCATTAATTTGTTCAATGCAGAATTATTCACAATAGCCAAAATCTAGAAACATCTCAACTGTCAGAAGTGATCTCTGAGTCAAGAGCAAGAAATATACCCAGAGAAATACAAGGTATGCCCTCCCAAGAAGGAAATAATAAAAGAGAGAAAACTCAAATAAGTACCAGTAGTGAAAAAGTTACAATTGTTACCACAAAAATTCAAAGGATTAAAGAGTATACTATGAAAATATTTACAATATCCAATTGAAGAACCTGGGTAAATTGAATTTTAGACACATGAAACCTGTCAGGTCTTAATTAGGAGAAAGTCAAAAACGTGAAGAAACAAATAATAAATAAAATTGAAATAGTAATAAAATATCAAAATATAAGGCAGATTTCCTTGTAATAAGTATTTAAATGTTTAAAATATGAAAATATATAAATACTTGTAAATTCTTATATAATTAAATACATATTTGTTTATATATATGTAAATTATTTGATTTGTATAAATCATTTTTAGAAATCATATTTCTGTATACACATTTGGCATTTGAAATAATTTTTTAATATTTAATATTTTTAATATTTTTAATATTTACTAGATCCAATAACGGGGATTCAGTGATTAAGTGACTAGATCCAAAGGACTTATTAGGCAAGAGTCCTACTTTTTATCTGAATCTGTTCTTTCTCTTATTTTTTTTTGTATCCTAAAGCCACCACTTAGCATTAAGATAGCACATTAGGTTGGTGCTACCTTGGACATGGCCAACCCAGGTTCTATCCCTGGCGACCCATATGAGCACCAACCTACTATGTTTGATCTCTAGCTCACCATAGGGTACACTGTGCTAGGAATTATCCCTGAACTCACAACCAGAAGTCCTGAGCTGCCAGGATAAAAATTAAAAAGAAAAGGAAAAAGAAAAAAAAAGAATTAACTAGCAATCAATTTAAATAATAGTGTCTTATTAAATTGTAGTTATTAAGAGTTAAAGAGGGATTTTACTCGTTAGAGCTAAATCTCAAGATATGTTTATCTCCATTGACTGGTTTCAAGATGTAGAACTAATACCTTTCATTAAGATTAGAACCTTCTAAGCATAGCCACTATGGAATACTCTGGTACCACAAAGAGTAATTTTTTTATGTTTTCACTACTTTTTCTAAATACCACTTATTCTGTCTCAAAACTCTCAGTATTAGGCGATCATCCACTATATAATCTGAAATTGATTTCAAATGTTAACCAAACTTCTTTATATCCCCAGACTCTCTTTATTCTTGAAGTCATTGTATACAAGCTACATCCTGAGAATAGCAATTTTGCTACAACTTGTTTGCATTTAACTGTCATTTACCAGAATCTCTAATGATACAGCATTTGATTTGTGTCTTTATTTTTTTCACCATATTTACACATATTATTTCTTTTATTTCCTAATGTTTGCCAATGTTAACCAGTTTTAAGTATCATTCCATCAATACATGGATTCATCCCCCCTAACATTTTTGCTCAAAAAAGACTTCAGAAATATTACCTCTTTTTTAACGCTGATTGTATTTTCTCCTGTCTTGCTTTTAGTCTCTGAAGATATACATAGCCTTGCAATTCAAAGGCAAGGAGTCTAGAGATCTAATTTGACTTTATCGTTAATGACAATATTGAATGAAATAATTTATGGAATGAGTTTTCTAACAACTAATTTCTACCATTTCAGTTCATTTCTTTTAATGGTCCCAGTTTACTGATTCTGTGAACATTTTTCCCTTTTTGCTTTACTTTCCCTATTAGTCAGTATAACAATCCCCTCGCCTTACTACATTTATTTTCTCTTCCTGCACAGTTCTTACATAGTACTGGCACCAATCATTATTGAGTTCAAAGTGTTAGGTTTGTCTTCCCATCAAAGTAAAAGATATAACAAGCGCTTTCAAATAAGTAGCATGTTTTTTTTAAAATGATCCAATATATGTGTGACTGAGAAGTGTGAAATTTCCAGATATCAAGCAAGCTAGTTTAAGGATGTACCCATAATTTTTTGCCACATGTGTAACAAAAGTGATATAGGATTTTATGGATGCATGTAAAACATGCCTCAAGGTATTCACCTCAGCTGTGGAAGAGAAGTACATTTATTATTTTTGTCAACATTTTGAAACTTAAATATTTCTCCATGAAGAATAAATTCCCCCCATACTCAGTGCTTTATTAGCATGAAATAGATTTTTCAAATATTACAAGTAAGGAAAGCTATCTAGGACAGACATAAAATTTATGAAAGTAAGATAGGTGAGATGCCTTGAGTTGACAAGCTTTCAAATTGCATATGAATGAATATGGATGCCAAAGCAATGATTGGAAAGTCATGAGGCAGTAGGGGAATGAGGAAGGATATTATCTTTTCTCATTCATTTCTCCAGAAATGTTTACTGTATCAGAACCATACTGATTGCATTTCATCTAATGTAAAATAAAATTAATATAAAATATTTAGTGGATGAAGCTACTTAAAACTGCTGAAATAGAACCTGATAAACATTATATCATGAAATCACTCCTTAACTAGTAAACTTAGTTTTTCCAACATCTGTGGACAGCATTTCATCAAGTTTAGTTGCCAGACATAGCCATACCCTCTCAAACCATATGTAGTTTTTGTGTTTTAGTGGACATGTGTTAGTAGAGCTTCAGATTTCCATTTTTTTATTATTTTTTCTTTGGAATCTTTAAAAGCTGCAACAGTGAATACTTGGTATGCCAAAATGTTTTTTTATCTTACCTAATTGTGTAGAAGTTATAGTAGTTGCATATGTTTCTCTAAATCTTTTAGCCCTGTCAATATATTGACTTTATTTTCTTGCTAGTCCAAATACTAACTGATATAATGTCAAATTCAATATTCTCTTCCCCATATCCAGTATAAACCATTTCTCCTTGGAAATCAGTATCTCCAATTAGCAAAGCTTAAGAATTTGAAATACTAAATCTGTTGGGAAAAAATGACATTTTTTTTCTGGATATATGTATGTTCATTGCCCTATTGCTAGACCATCACCATCAAATTTGGCAACATTCTGATTGATACAATTATGACCATGATGTGGGATATTATTCAAATGTTGATATCAAAATGATAAGGTGGTATATGATGGACAAGTTTTTGTGCTTATCTCGATTCTGCTTTCCCTGTCATTTCTCTTACGCTCTTTTACAGGCCTCTGTCTAGTTCAATGATCTGAAGAAACATATTACAAGAAAGAACACAATCCATAAATTTTCTCATGATGATATTATAAGTACTGTGAGCAATGAGGGAACATCTTTATTCAGAAAAAAAATAAACAAAGCATGTATTGAGGCCAGAGAAGATAAATTGCTGTCTTCTTACTGGTGGAATCAATCTGCTTGATAATCAATCTGCTACCAAGAAATTGTCTGGTCCCCTTTTGGCAGACCATATTGAGAACTGGATGTCAGTTTCCATTGAATGTCAGTCTCTTCCAGAGGCATGTAGATTCATCAGCGGTATTACACAGCCTTGGAAAATGGAATCTTATGCTTTTGTTCAGATGCATGGACTATCACTTTCACCATGACATTTCCATTTATGAAGCAATTACTTTCTGATATAGACTCAGAGCACTATATGCAGCTTTTACTTCTTTTCTCTAAGTACAAAATGCCTAAATTCACTCTGAATATTAGGAAGATTTCCCTTCACCTTTTTCCTTCAAATCATTCTTGAATGAGAGAGTAGCTAATGTCAGAACATTTTTTTAACTCACCTGGTTACAAAGCAGGTCTTTGCGTAGGGTTCTCTCTTTTTAAATTTTATTTTATTATTTTTTTAGTTCACTAGAAAACACAGCATGAGTTCATGGGGATATCAAAGAAGAAATATGTGTTCAAAAGAAGTAGGGGTCAATGGACACCGAGCATACTGGCCATGTTATTTATGCCCTTTGCACTGGCTTTGACTGATTTTGAATGCTATAGTTCAGCCACGAGCAATATAGCTACTTTGCCCTTAATACCATTTGATTCATTAAATCTATAACTCAAAGTCTTTTGATGACATATTCAGCATGCCCTTCCTCTCCTCCAGGGTACCAAAAGATGTCTCTCAAGTTATGAAGGGCACAGTGGTGTGGGAGGCCTGACTTTATGTGCCTTGGTGATCTTTGCTTAGACACTAAAAGAAAATAGAATTTATGCATTTTCTGAGTTGTGCCAGCAAAATTTAATCATAGCATTATTTAACCATATTTTGAAGCTAAGAAAGGGTTTTTTCCTCTGAGATATACTCAAATTCAGCAGTACTGAGTCACTCATTAGTGGCTCTGAATACTTTATAGAATTGCCCTTGGTTTTTCTTCCAATATTTAATAGTCTCAACAAGTTCTATTCTTAATTGAACAAGATACAATGTACAAAAAATGTGTCTGTTAAATTGTAAAGTGGATATAATTTGCTGGATATAATATGACTGGATATAATATGACTGAAGCAATGAGTAACAGAATTGTTAACCAATATGTTAGAACTCTCAAATTTCATCATTAGACACACTACTGTTTGATTGGTAAATGTTATTATTCACTGTTTTGTAGAACCATAGAGTTCCTACAGTAATGTGAACAAACATGGATTCTTTTATTTATAAATACCAATGTGATAAAGTTTTCATGGGCTCATATTATCATGGACTAGAGCAATAGCACAGTGGGTAGGGCATTTGCTTTGCACACAGCCAATCCTGGCAAGCTCTCCATGGCGTATTTGATATGCCAAAAACAATTACATGTCTCACAATAGAGATGTTACTGGTGTCCGCTCCAGCAAATTGATGAACAACAGGAGGACATTGATACAGTGCATAGTATCGTAGATATTAAGTTAGCTAATAAGGCTCTGAAATAGAATAGTGAACAATATTTACCACATAGAAATTGATTCTTTTGCATCATACATAATTATGGATATTGAAAGAAAAAATATCTAATTTGACAAATAAGAGGACTGAAATCCCAAGCATCAGCAGCTGCTGAGCTCATGCAACATAGTGTAACAACATCTAGGTCCCAGACTCCCGTCAGATTATACTGAGAATAGTCCACAGACAATTGTTGTGCTGCATTTTGTCCCTAAGGATCTTACAGGGAAATAATTTGTAAAATTATAAGATCACTCTGCCATTTTGGATGTTGAAGTCGGTACTAACCTTTGCAACTCCTTCAAGGATGAAATCATTTCTCTAATGTATACTTTCCCCTGGAAAGGGATTTTAGAAAATTCGCTTTACTCTTCTTCCTCCTATGACTCCAAATGAATGAGAAGGAAACGAATGAGAAGGGTTTTTATTTACTGCCCTAGATTAAATCTATAAATATGTTAAGGTCAATGTGAGACTACTGGGCTCTAATCATCACTAGTACTTAAAAAATATTACTTTGAGGGGCCCAAGCTATGGTGTAGCCAAGTGATAGTACATCCCAAGCAAGGCAAAATGGCATTTGCCTTGCTTGTGGCAGAAGCTGGTTCTACTCCCTCCATTGTACATGGTCCCCCATGCACCACTAGAAATAATTCCTGAGTGTAGAGCTAGAAGTAACACCTGAGTACCACTGGGTGTAACCCATCCTCCCAAATTACCACCTTTATTCAGAAACCCGCCTTCCTTCCTTCCTTCCTTCCTTCCTTCCTTCCTTCCTTCCTTCCTTCCTTCCTTCCTCCCTTCCTTACTCCCTCCCTCCCTCCCTCCCTCCCTCCCTTCCTTCCTTCCTTCCTTCCTTCCTTCCTTCCTTCCTTCCTTCCTTCCTTCCTTCTTTCCTCCCTCCCTTCCTTCCTTCCTCCCTTCCTTTTTCCTTCCTTCCTTTCTCCCTTCCTTCCTTCCTTCCTTCCTTCCTTCCTTCCTTCCTTCTTTCCTCCCTCCCTTCCTTCCTTCCTCCCTTCCTTTTTCCTTCCTTCCTTTCTCCCTTCCTTTCTTCCTCCCTTCCTTCCTCCCTCCCTCCCTCCCTCCCTCCCTCCCTCCCTTCCTTCCTTCCTTCCTCCCTCCCTTCCTTCCTTCCTCCCTTCCTTTTTCCTTCCTTCCTTTCTCCCTTCCTTTCTTCCACCCTCCCTTCCTTCCTTCCTTCCTCCCTCCCTTCCTTCCTTCCTCCCTTCCTTTTTCCTTCCTTCCTTTCTCCCTTCCTTTCTTCCACCCTCCCTTCCTTCCTTCCTTCCTCCCTCCCTTCCTTCCTTCCTCCCTTCCTTTCTTCCTTCCTTCCTTTCTCCCTTCCTTTCTTCCTCCCTCCCTTCCTTCCTTCCTCCCTCCCTCCCTCCCTCCCTCCCTCCCTCCCTCCCTCCCTTCCTTCCTTCCTTCCTTCCTTCCTTCCTTCCTTCCTTCCTTCCTTCCTCCCTCCCTCCCTCCCTCCCTCTCTCTCTTCCTTCCTTCCTTCCTTCCTTCCTTCCTTCCTTCCTTCCTTCCTTCCTTCCTTCCTCCTTTCCTTACTCCCTCCCTCCCTCCCTCCCTCCCTTCCTTCCTTCCCTCCCTTCCTTCCTTCCTTCCTTCCTTCCTTCCTTCCTTCCTTCCTTCCTTCCTTCCTTCCTTTCCTTCCTTTCTCCCTTCCTTCATTTATTGTTACCATATTGTGACTTTTTATATTCCACATATGAGAAATATTTATTTAGTGACCACACCTAGTACCTTCCATTTGAAATCCTAAAACCACCTTGGCCAGAAAGTTTAGCTCTAGAATAGCATCTTGTAGTCAAGCATTGGTTTTCTGGAACCAAGCCATAAACTTCACAAGGAAGAAGTTCTGTCTTCACCAATAGATTTTTAGCTCCCATAATAAAAATCATGATTGTCACGTTTCTGGAAACACTTAGTGGCAGATCGTTCCACCTTGGAAGTGTGAAACTGGTGCTGACTGTAATACCATGAGGCAGAAGTGAATCGAGAAGCTCTGCTTCTTAGATCCCTAGTTCCACACAACATGTGTGCAATCTCTGGTGTAACAGAGTCAGCTGTTTGTGAGCACAACTAAATTGTGCAAACACCACAACTAAGTGTGTATAATATCTGGCATCTCAACAACAAAGGCAAAGAGAAGGAAGGAGGAAAAAATTACATCATGCTCTTTTGTGCCCCTCCCCCCAAGAATATTTATTGTAATATCTCTGGTCTCTGAGTAAATCCGATTTAACATCAGAACTTTCAACGTCATTCCCAATACTTTTTCAATAATCATCCAGTGAACCTGATATCACAACTTTATTTACACTAACTAAAGAAGTCTACCCAAATGGGTTATTCCTTTTGTAGGAAAATTGTGTCTGGGATGAAGAGGCAGAATTCAGGAAAAGGGTTGTACAATTGTGGTAGTGGTGGTGTTGAGGGGTAGGCCAACATATTGGGAAACGGTTACTCAATGGACTATTGGATCAATTTAATAAAAAAAATATAGGCTAGTTATTATGAGTTTATGTGTGAATTATGCCTCTTCAATAAATTCTTTTCTACTCAAAGATATCTCTTCTCTTATCTAGCAACTTTGAAAACTACTTTAATGTTTATACTCTTGACTTCATTCTCATATGTTAGTCAAGAATATGAGTTGGGTTTATTGATCTGAGGGAGAAGAGAATATGTTAAGGAAACATATTTGTTTTCCTAAGATTTGATTTAATTGTCCTATGTAATTAACGGCAGGAGTGATAGCACAGAGGGTAGGGCATTTGCCTTGCATGCAGCCAACCTGGGTTCGATTACTCCACCTCTCTCAGAGAGCCTGGCAAGCTATCGAGAGTATCCCACCCACATGGCAAAGCCTGGCAAGCTACCCATGATGTATTCAATATGCCAAAAACAGTAACAAGTCTCACAATGGAAACGTTACTGGTGCCCACTCGAGCAAATTGATGAACAACGGGAGGACAGTGGACAGCGACAGTGACAGGTAATTAAGCTTTAAGGAGCGATAGCACAGCGGTAGGGCATTTGCCTTGCACGCAGCCAACATGGCCTACCCGAGTTCGATTCCTCTGCCCCTCTCGGAGAGCCCGGCAAGCTACCGAGAGTATCTCGCCTGCACGGCAGAGCCTGGCAAGCTCCCCGTGACGTATTTGATATGCCAGACACAGTAACAACGAAGTCTCCAATGGAGACGTAACTGGGCCCGCTCGAGCAAATCGACGAACAATGGGAGAGCCTTTATTATTATAGAGTAGTATATTAAAGTATATATGTGTATAAGTATATTTTTATCGTCCAACTATTGACTCAAATATTTTCTGCATGGTACAGATTTCAGATCAATACTCTTAATAAAGGCATTCTAAATCCTCAATTTGGAATTTAGCTGAAGAAAAAATTTTCCCAAGCAATCAATGTGCTTTTGCTTGATCCAGATTATTGGAAAAATGTAGTTTTCCTCCCCTGATTGATACTCATATTTTTCTCATTCTGAGTGCTGTGCTAGGATACTCCATTTGATAATACTTACCATCTATAGAATTATTTTTCTTCTCCTACTATTTAAAGTACCTATTAGTTTAATAAGTTAATAATTTCACAATAAGTTTTAATAACTTTAGATCACTTAAAAACATTTTTAAACATAACTTCTATCCTAGATAAGTGACAAATTAATATATCTTTTTCCAAATTTTCTCATTTACTTTGTTTTAGGTGCTTCTGACTATGCATTTATATGTGAATTATATGTGTTGACATGCATTGTACTTTCTATCATAAATATGAATATGCAAGTAAAAAGAAATCCTTTTATTTCAGTATTATTTAGATTACTAAGCATATCTAATAAGGAAATGAGATAATGTTGCTCTTATGGTCTTCTATTTCCTCCCTTTGTTCTTCAATCTCCTTGTCTTTATGTGAGTCTGCTTGAAATAAGTATTGAATTTCATTGCATATATGAAAATACAATGACATGATAATTGTGATGAGCATATAACATTGTATGATTTATTTAATATTAAAATTTTAACAAGATGTAATTAAGATAAAATAGTATATGCATAAATATACATATGTAGATGGATAGAGCTATGTAGTATGCTATCCTTACATATTTTTGTGGGGGAGGGACTGGCTAAGAGGTTGAGTCACACTCAGCAGTGCTCAGGTCTTATCCCCATCTCTGTACTTAGGGATCATTCCTGACAGTTCTTGGGGGATTATTTGCAATGCTAGATATTTTCTTGGTTTTGGCCAGATTCAAGACAAGCGTCTTGAACTTGCATTTTCTCTCTGTCACTATACTTATTTAATAATGATAGCCTCTCATTTATTATCTCAGGTACTGTATTTTAAAGTGTTTTTATTCTTTTGAATATCAGAATTTTATGTAATTCTAAATAGATTGGCATGAATGTAAGTTACTAATAAAGAAATGTGTTTCAGACCTTTAAACAAGAATAAACCAAGCATAAAGTTCCTTGACATTGAAGATATTTATTATAGCTCCTTTATAAAATCACCATGCAAGATGACAAATAGTCACCATCCAAAGGAAACATATATTTGAAATAAACTTTTTAATTGAATTAGTTCATGGTTCCAAACAAGCCATTTCATTTGAAGTATGACCACAATTACCCTGACACTCAGCTCCTAATATATCAGCAAATAGTCAAGTGAGAGAGTGAGTAGCATGATACTGAAAGCATTTCTTTATTTTCATTTAATGATATTTCTTTAATGGAAACCTGTGGAATTTATGCCTGTTATCTCTGCCAATTGTTATATTGATTCAGTCTGTATATATATTTATATATATATATATACATATACATATATATGGAGAGAGAGAAATCGTTTGATTTATATATATGTATATATAGAGAGAGAGAGAAAGAGAGAGAGAAAGCATTTGATTTAATTTTTCAGCGGTAGTGTTTAGCTTAACAGCTAAATTATATGGCTACCCTTTGACATATATGACCTGAGCACAAGTGGGCTGTGACATCTATTAGTCCACTTTCATTGCTCAGGCTGGCTGAAAGCCTCTTTCACAGTCAACAGTCCATTTTCTAATTCTATAAAATGAAGCATTTACTTTGACATCATCACCTCAGTTAGAAAAACATATGTTTGCCCAGCTAGAGTCTCCAAATAGAAATTTCCTTTCTGACCTCAGAAAACCTTGATATCTAAGAAATTCCTTATCAATTGGGAAATTGAATTACCAGAGGAATTTATTCTCCAAATATAATATTGCCTCTCATTTCATTTTTCTAGTTCTTCAACAGTTATGTTTCCAAGCAAAAGGAACAGATTTCGTGCTAACAATAATAGAATTAGCAATTACACAGACTTCAATTCCCTCAACTTTCCATGTTGTGCTTTTCTGCTTTAGCATTATCATACATGTATCTATTATATATCACAGCAAAGTGAAGGTGAGGACATAACTCTGAGTCTGAATTAAATAATTATTTTGGTAAACTTTCCACTACCATCAAAATTGGATTTCTTAAATTGTGCAAGCCACGTGCCAAAATTAGGTTTCATGCTCTTCAAGGTTACCATACAAGTACTTTTTTTTTTTTTTGCTACCCGGCTCCCTTTGGCCAAACCATGTCTTTTAACCATGGTGTTGCTGATGCATTTTATCAGAATCGTAAGAGCAGAAGTTATCTTCAAAGCTCTTTGGAACAAGCAAAAGTACAAATCAGAGATTATTATACTCTAAAGAATATAGTCAGAAGGTTTCCAGCTACATTCAATTACTAGAAATTGTTCATCACGTGAAAGACAAGTGTTTCTCATTGTATTTCCACATGCTGTTGTAATTCCTTCATCTACATTCTATGTAAACAAGCAAATTCAGCTTTCTCTTAGTCACCAATGCAACAAAATTGTCAATATGTATTCAAAATATTTGCTTATAAAAATCACAAGATAATCTGTCTTATTATTCATAGTTCTCATCTGGGTTTTTAAAGGGGATGCTAGAAGCAAGTTACGATTAAGTTTAAAGTAAAAGATTTTTTTATAAAAGAGATACAGAGATATGTCCTCATTTCAAAACTTCAATGATACAACCTCAAAACCTGATCTACATGTTTATAGAAAATTGCAAAAATGTGCACACAAATTACTTTAATTTTTCACTTAAAATTAAAATTTTATTTTATTGCTGGCACCGTTGTTTATTGAATTCATGATGCACCAGTTTTACTGTTAATATTTAGATATATATTATTGTACCACACCCCCTGCAGAGTGCCAATATTTTTTATTCTATGTCCTTACATCCATCAGCTCTTCTCATCCTTCCCTTTGCTTCTCACCAACTGGGCAAACTTAGTTCTATTGATAGAATCTCAGGGTTGATTTATTTCCTTTGCTCCTGTATGAAGGATTTCATCCAGCATTTTCCCTTAGCCTTCTGGCTTGTTTCATTTTAATAAGACACCTTCCAGTCACATGCAACAAAACCTAAGAGTTCATCTCGTTTTATCCTTATTGTGTATGTACACCATACATTTTAAGTCCACATATCTACTCTTGGACATTTAATTCGCTTCCAGATCTTGGCTATTGAAAATAATGCTGCAGTGAACATAGGTGTGATATACCTTTTCAAATTTTTGATTTTTGTCCTTGTCATAGACACCAAGGAGCAGGTAATATGGAAGTTCTATTTTAAGCTTTCTGAGATGTCCCATAGTGAGATGTTCTCCATGTAAAATATTTGTATTTCGAGTAATTGTGCTTACATCTAAAATACACAATAGAAATTATACCTGGATAGTTTTTCATTTATAAATATATATATTTTTCAATCTGATGAAATGACTGAATCAACTATTCTACAAATATCTTAAAAGAAAATGCTGCTAATTACAAGTAATGATTAATAATTAAAATTTACTGATTGTGAACTACTGTGCCACTGAGAGAATTTTGTGTAAGAATTTATTAGTAAAATAGGTGCATTCTTTATCTTGAATTCGGTCTACATCTCAAACTGAGATTTGTACTCTTATTATTTCTTATAATATGCTTGTTTTTTACCCTCTGCAAAAGTTTGTATGCTCTCCTAAAAGTATATCTCCTTCTTCATTTACCCTCCCATTTCTCTGAGCCATTTTTTAAAATAAAATTGTTTTACGTTATGAAAAAGTAACTTATTAAAACAAAATATATTTAATAAAATTAATATATATATTTAGAATTAATTGTTCCAATTTATTTATATTTAGGTGAATACAAAAAAATTAGTAATCACTCTGAAGATTTTCTGGAAGAATAATATCAAAGATGATATCTCTATCAATTGACTGATATTTATAAAGTGATTTTTTTTACTATTTCTTAAAGTATTACTGAAAAACATAGATTTTCTGTTAAAGATAGGGAAAAAATTCAAATTACCAGAGGAAAATAACACAGAATTATTGGTTTCTTTTAACTTGTGTTAGAAGGGAATGAAAAGGCAAATTATTAAGATCTAAAAAATTGACCATTTTCTTCATCACAAGTATTTGAAATGCACAAGTTCTAGCATCTTAAAAGTTTAATGTCTCAATTATAATAATGTCTATGGATATGAATGTATCTGTGTTGTCTTAAAGTTTTTTATCATCCAATAACAATAAAATTGCAAAAGTAATATACATGCATATACGTATAACTTGCTATATATAATTATAGCACTGTCCTCCAGTTGTTCATAGATTTGCTTGAGCAGGCACCAGTAATGTCACCATTGTGAAACTTGTTGTTACTGTTTTTGGCATATCGAATATGCCACTGGGAGCTTCGCAGGCTCTGTCATGCAAGTGGAATACTATCGGTAGCTTGCAGGGCTCTCTGAGAGGGACAGAGGAATCAAACCTGATTTGGCTGCATGCAAGGCAAACGCCCTACTCCCTGTGCTATTGCTCCAGTCCACTATATATAATTATTTATAGAAAATAAAAATATAGTTATATCTATCTTTTGCAATATATTTTATACACAAATGGTTTTGGATATACATATATTATGATTATCATGTAATAGATACAGATATGAATATGGTTATTCCATTTTTCTAAACATTAAAGTAATGGTAGTTTGAATACTATATAGGTAAATGCATTTCCTTGTCATATATAACATCCATTTTTATCCTTGTCTGAGAGTTTCCCTTTGTAAAATAATTGCTCATGAATGTATCCTTTTATTACCTAATTTGTATGCATGCTTTTTCACACAATTTTCTAATATGTTTAATATTTTACTCATAATTATTTTCTAGCATAAATGATTTTTAACTAATCAAACACATTAAAATGTATCTAAAGACATAATATCCTTCTTTAGAGAACAGGTATTTTTGAATTAATCATCTCCAAATATTGGTAGTGTATTGGTAGTGTCTTAATTTCTACATATAAAGGAGTTAGTTGGAGAAATAAATTAAAAGTTTCATAACCTCACGGTTCATTTTGTTAGAAAATTGCAGTCAAATTTATTCCTTGAAAGGCTACTATTTTAAACTTTTATTTGGGGGGCTCTCCGGCTTGGGGAGCATAGGATCCCTCCTAACTAACCAGACCTGGCTGTATAGTACCCATCATAAGGTGCTTCTTATGGCTAGGGTGACTGTGTCTATCTCAGCAGAGTCACAGAATATGAAGAGTCAGGCATCAAACATGGCTCTTCTTTATGTAAGCATGTAATATACCCATTTAAGTGACTTCTGATGCTCTTGTGTTGAGATATTAAAATTTACATTTTTATGATATTTTTTGGATTTTGTTTTTGTTTTTACTTTTTGGGTCACACCCAGCGATGCTCAGGGTTAACTCCTGGCTCTGTGCTCAGGAATTACTCCTGGTAGTGCTTAGGGGATCATATTGGATGCCAGAAATTGAACTTGAGTTGGTTGTGTGGAAGGCAAATGTCCTACCCACTGTACTATTGCTCCAGGCCTGTTTTATGATATTTTTGGCATATAAATTGAAATTTTATTTTTGGTACCTTGATGAGAGATTATTGGTTTGAAATATTAACCTTATGCTTTGCATATTTACAATAATTTACTGAGAATAATATTTGTTGTATTATTTTGTATGTGCTGAAATTAAATCTGAAGAAAATTGGTACTTTCTCAAATTGCAGAAGAAACTATGATCAATTAAACTATTTCACAATTAATTTAAACTTTTTCCTTCCAGATACAAAAGACAGAATTAATTTTCATGAATAATTTTTGGGGAAAGGACACAGTCATTGTGGTGCACGGGAATCGTTCTGTGATAAACAGTGCTTCTTTAGAACAATGCACTACCGATAGGCAAAAGAGATGCCTCCACCATAATAATTGCACACCAGTTCATCTCCCTAGTCTAAAGACAAAGGTAAATTGTTTAAATGTGTGATGAACTGCAACATTTTGCAAAGTTGTGTTAAGATATCACTGTCACTGTCCTCCTGTTGTTCATCGATTTGCTTGAGCGATTTGCTTGTCTCCATTTTCAGACTTACTGTTACTGTGTTTGGCATATTAAATAAGTCACATCTAGCTTGTCAGGCTTTACTGTGTAGGCGAGATACTCTTGGTAGCTTGCAGGGTTCTCCGAGAGGGCCAGAGGAATCAAACTTGGGTCGGCCATGTTGACTGCGTGTAAGGCAAACGCCCTACCTGCTGTGCTATCTCTCCAGCCGGTGTTAAGATAACACATTTAGAATTATTTAATTTATGTAAATGTACCTAATGTATAATATTCTGTGTCATTTCATCAAACAAATATGAGCAGACAAGAAAGTTTTTAACTGTCATATTTAATTGTAATTTTTTATAAGCAAATGTGATTTATGGAAGTTGCTTGCAAGCAAAGATAAATATAGTCACTTCGATAAAATATTCATGTTAGCATATGTCAATATATGCTATACTTAGGAAAATTGGGTACAGGCACATGTGTTTAATTTTTGTTGAAAACAAATGTCCTTGATGATTTTAATGCAATCATACAAATGAGGTAGATGGATGATAGCAACTTAAAAATAAATTAAATATCTGACATATTTAATAATTCATTTAATATTATCAATACTCTCACTGTCCTCCTGTAGTTCATCAATTTGCTTGAGTGGGCCCAGTAACGTCTCCATAGTGACAACTGTTACTGTGATTGGCATATTGACTACGTCATGGGTAGCTTGCCAGGCTTTGCCGTCGGGGCAAGATACTCTTGGTAGCTTGCTGGGCTCTCCGAGAGGGGTGGACAAATCAGACTCGGGTCGGCCATGTTGGCTGCTTGCAAGGCAAACACCCTACCCGCTGTACTATCACTTCAGCCTTGTATTGCTTTTTAATTACCGTGTTACAAGTCAGTCAATGATTATTAGTAAACTGTGATATAACTCTGAACTTATTACATTTCAAAGGTAAATAACTCATGTTGACTTTTTTTTTACCATAAGTTGATTTTAATGCTTTTATTTGTTTGATTAGACTCCAGAGAAACAGATAGCAATACAAAATTGTGCTATGAGGGCACATTTATAACTCTGAAATAGAATTTCTTTCCTTGTGATAATTATTTAATTTGACCCTGATCTACTCTAAATGGGACAGAAAAAATAATCTGAATTTCATGTCCAAACTCTTATTTTTGTTTAAGAGACATCCTCGATTTGCTCGAGTAAAGTAAAGACCCTCCCGTTGATTGTCGATTTGCTCGAGCGGGCCCAGTAACGTCTCCATTGGAGACTTTGTTGTTACTGTGTCTGGCATATCGAATACTCTCGGTAGTTTGCTGGGCTCTCCGAGAGGGGCGGAGGAATCGAACTCGGGGCGGCCATGTTGGCCGCTTGTAAGGCGAACGCCCTACCACTGTGCTATCACTCCAGCCCTATTGTGTAAAATGAAGAGATCATTTTAATAATATAAAGTAATTGAAAATACTGAAAATCTTTCTCTTTCAGTAGACATAATGCACGGGCCCATCCAGCCCCCAGCTTTCCTTTGGACAGGTGCGTCCTTCTTTGATTTCCTGTCCTATCCCATCCAGTCTGTGCACTCCATCGGCCTGCCAAACAGACATCCCCCTGAGAGCACTCACAGGAGTTCCGCCACTCGTGCCCACCCTCCCCCGCCTTCCTCTGCACAGGCCCTTGGGCCCAGGTCTGTGGACTAGCATCAGAACCATCTGAGGGCGTGGCATCCAGTGTAGGGGCGTGGCTTCCTCAAAAGTGGATGTGGTCTTATCTGAGGTGGCCACAGATATATTTCCCATTCCCAATCCTCTAGACTTACACCCCAACCTTTATCACCTAATTCAGTGGAAAAGTCCTGGTTGCCTCAAATACGATAATAATCCAAATACAATACAATAATAATCCACCAGCCTACTCCTATTCCAACAGAAGACCAGTATACAAGAAGCTGTACAAGCCCAATATAAAAGAGCACCTCCCCCACCGCTTTACTAGATGCCTATCATGAGTCACAGATGAATGTCTGAGAGGAAGGACAGATTCTAGAATGAAGAAGGATGACCACCATCAACCAACCTTACTCAGAATCCTTTTCTGCAATAAGAGAGAACTGCGCTAGTGAACTTTGAGATTTTACCTCCAGACAACCACAACAGCATGAAGAACTGAGAAAATTTCCAGTATGAGCAGAGGAAAAAGAAAAGAGTACTGAACCCTCAACAGGGATTACCCACAAATACAATCTCTCTGATAAAGAATTCTGAGATGAAATGCTGAGGATGTTCAAGGAACTACTCAAAGAATCAATGGAGCAGACATCCAGAAAATTCACTTAATCACTTAACTTCCCATTAGTCGTCGATTTGTTCGAGCGGGCGCCAGTAACGTCTCCATTTGTCCCTGCCGCGTGCCAGTGTAGCCCAATTTCATCTGTTCGCTCTGGGAACATGAAGAGCCTCAAACCGATCATTAATGATCTTGATGAATAGGTCTGACCATCTGGTAGGTGGGCGGCCACGTGGTCTTTTGACATCCCGTGGAATCCAGTCGATAACAGCTCTAGTCCAGCGGTCGTCTTTAAATCTCATTACATGACCAGCCCATCTGATTTTTGACACCTTAGTAAATGAGACAGCGTCCCTGATTCTTGACCGTTGATGGAGGTCGGAACTCCGGATTCTTTCTCTCATTTGAGTGAAACGTGATATTCCTAGCATAGCTCTTTCAGTTCTTCTTTGGGAGACTTGAATAGCGTTCTCATCCTGTTTGCGTAGGGCCCAGGTCTCTGAGGCACATGTTAATGCAGGAAGAACAGTGGAATCAAAGAGATGCGATCAAGGAAGACCTCAAAGAGAGAAGAGCAGAAGTGCTGGTAGATGCGGCAGAAGCCGGGAAAAGTATTCATAACGCCCGCCTGTCCTTTGCCAACTACAAGACCAAGATGACTGCCCTCCGACATCCTGATGGATCCATCACATCCTCCAGAACAGCAATGGAGAAGATTATCCATGACTTCTACTCAAATCTCTTCGATAGCCATGTCCACTTGCTGACATACCAAATTCCACAGGATGGATATGTCTTTCCCAATGTCCTCCCTTCCGAAATCTGACACACCATTTCGTTGGTAAAGAAACGAACAGCACCCGGCCCAGACAAGGTCAGAGCTGAACACCTGAAGAACCTGCCGTCAGTACTCATCAATACACTGACTCGGCTCTTCACACACTACCTGTCTGAATGCAAGGTTCCGTCCCAGTGGAAAATCAGCAGGACCGTACTACTGTTCAAGAAGGGAGACATCCATGACATTGGCAACTATCGCCCGATCTGCCTATTGTCTGTCATCTACAAGTTGTTCACTCGAGTCGTCCTAAAAAGGATTGGCAGAACACTAGATGAAGGACAACCATGCGAGCAAGCCAGGTTCCGCAAAGGATTCATCACCATCGACCATATCCACACGATAACCAAGCTCATTGAGGTTTCTTGGGAGTTCAAGATGCCACTCTATTTAGCGTTCATTGATTTAAAGAAAGCCTTTGATCCAGAAAATTAAAGAAAGAAATGAAAGAAACAGTGGAACGGATAGTCAAGGAAATTCAGGAAGAAATGTAAGCAGAAATAAGAAAGCTACAAAACGAAGTGTCACAAATAAGGATTCAGTAAAGGTAAAGGTAAAGGCCCTCCCATTGATCGTCGATTTGCTCGAGCGGGCCCAGTAACGTCTCCATTGGAGACTTTGTTGTTACTGTGTCTGGCATATCGAATACTCTCGGTAGCTTGCCGGGCTCTCCGAGAGGGGCGGAGGAATCGAACTCGGGTCGGCCATGTTGGCCGCTTGTAAGGCGAACGCCCTACCCGCTGTGCTATCGCTCCAGCCCCAAGGATTCAGTAGATGAAATTAAAAACTCAGTGGGTGCCCTCAGCAGTAGAATGACTACAGTTGAAGACAGAATTAGTGGTCTTGAAGATGAGCAACAGAAATCATAGAGGCTACTACAAACAATGGAATAGAACCTCAAAATAGCTCTAAGGAGAGTCAGAGAACTAGAGAATGACTCCAAGAGGAACAACAATAGAATCACTGAAGTAACGGAAGGACAGGGAGGCAACCCCAGTAAAAAAAAAAAAGCCACAGTCAAATAAATCATTGCTGAAAAGTTCCCAGAGTGAAAGAGTGCAGACATCCAGATTCAAGGAGACAGAAGTGTGCAATAAAAACACTCCTAACGCATATCATAGTCAGAATGATGGATACCATGTATAAAGAAACAATACTGCAAGCAGCAAGGTCAAAGAAGGAAATCACATACAAAGGATCACCCCTCAGATTTACTGCAGACCTATCAGAGGAAACCCTCCAAGCCTGAAGACAATGGTGGGATATAGTGAAAAAAAGCTCAATGAAATGAACGCCTCACCAAAAATACTTTATCCAACTAAACTCTCATTCAAACTCGATTGAAAAATGCACCATATTATAGATAAACAAAAACTGAGGAACTTCATAGACTCAAAACCAAACCTAAAAGAAGGATTAAAATGGCTTCTATAATTCAAGAAGGAAAACATCGATAAGCACAATAAGTCCTTTCAGAAAGATGGCACAAAACCCCGTGGCAATAATCTCTTGCAATGTCAATGGTCTAAATGCACCAGTCAAGAGACACAGAGTGCCAAAATGGATTAAAAAACTGCAACCAACATTCTGCTGCCTACAAGAAACTCATCTGAATAGTCAGAGCAAACAGAGACTCAAATTTAAAGGATTAAAAACAATCCTGTAAGCAAACAACTCCCTCAAAAAAGCTGGGGTGTCCATACTAGTATCCAACAACATAGATTTCAGGTGGAAAAAGATTAGAAGAGACAGCGAAGGCCATTTTCTATTTATCAAGAGATACATAGAACAGGAAGAAATCACACTCTTAAACATATATGTACCTAATGAGGCACCAGCTAAATACTTAAAACAACTGCTAACAGATTTTTTAGGATGACATTGCCAGCAATACAATAGTATTTGGAGGCTTCAACATCGCCTTATCACCTCTGCATAGATCAACAAGAACAAAACTCAGCAAGGACACTGGCTTTGAAGGAAGAAATAGAAGAGAGACGGCTAACAGAACAATACAGGGCTTTATACCCTAAAAAAAAGAATACACATTCTTTTCCAGTGCACGTTACATTCTCCAAAATAGACCACATGCTGGGTCACAAACCATATCTCAATAGAATCAGGAAGATAGATTGTATCAACTATCTTTTCAGATTACAATGTGCTGAAAATAGAAGCAAATCACACACAGATGTGGAGAACCTAATTAAACACCTGGAAATTAAGCAATGAAATGTTGAACAATGAGTGGGTCAGGCAAGAAGTCAAGGAAGAAATCAAAAGACACCTGGAAAAAAATGAGAATGAATACACGAGCTTCCAGAACCTATGGGACACAGCTAAAGCCGTGTTAAGAAGGAAATTTATAGCTTTGCAAGAATTCATCAGAAAGAAAGAAAGGACCTACATAGAGAACTTGACTTCACAGTTCAAGATCTTAGAAAAAGACCAATAGAAGGAACCCAAACCCAGCTGAAGGAAAGAAATAATAAAACTTATAGCAGAAATTAACAACATGGAAACCCAAAAAAACAATCCAAAAGATCAATGAAACTAAGAGCCGGTTCTTAACATAATTGACAAACCACTAACAAGACTCACAAATAAAGAGAGAGAAAAAACCGTAATAAACCAAATCAGAAATGAAAAAGAGGACATCACAACAGAAACCAATGAAATTCAAAAGATCATCAGAGACTACTTTGAGAGTCAATGAAACAAGATAACCTAGAAGAAATGGATAAATTCCTGGATTCCTACAATCTCGCAACACTGAGCCAAGAAGACTTGGAATATCTGAATAGACCTATTCATATCAAGGAAATCAAAACCGTTTTTAAAAGTTTCCCAACAACAAAAGTCCAGACCCAGATGTATGGACTAGCAAATTCTTTCAAACATTTAAAGAAGACCTGTTGCCAGATCTCCTCAAACTTTTACAGGAAATTGAAAAAAAAAAAAAACAGGAGCTCTCCCAAACAGTTTCTATGAGGCACATATCTCCCTAATACCAAAAGCAAACAAAGACACCGCTAACAAATAAAATTACAGGCCAATATCTCTGTTGAACACGGATCTGAAGATCCTCAACAAAATTTAGCAAATAGAATCCAACAACTCATCAAAAAATCATACACCACGACAAAGTGGGATTCATCCTGGGTTTGCAAGGATGGTTTAACATTCGAAAATCAGTCAACATAATCCATCATATTAACAAAAGTAAAGATTAAAAACCATATGATCATATCAATAGTTGCATAGAAAGCATTTGTCAAGAACCAACACCCATTTATGATTAAAAATATGTCACCAAAATGGGCTTAGAAGGAACTTTGCTCAAGATAGTCAAAGCCATCTATGAAAAACATATGGCAAGCATTATCTTCATTGTGGAAAAACTAAGGGCCTTCCCTCTAAGATCAGGGACAAGACAAGGATGCTCACTCTAGCCACTTCTGTTCAATATAGTACTGGAAATACTTGTAATAGTCGTTAGACAAGAAAAAAGATACTAAGGACATTAGATAGGAAAGGAAGAAATCAAGCTCTCACTATCCACAGATGATATGGTACTATATCTACAGAATCCTAGAGCCTCTAACAAGAAACTCCTCGAAAAAATAGACTTGTACAGTAAATTCATAGGCTATAAAATAAACACCCAAAAATCCATGTTCTTCCTATACGCAAATAATGAGACAACGGAAAGAGACAGGTAAAAGCAATCCCGTTCACTATTGTGTTCCAAAAAATCAAGTACCATGAAATCAGCCTAACTGAGGAGGTAAAGGACCTCTACAAAGAAAACTGCAAAATGCTACTCCATGAAATAAAAGAGGACTTGAGGAAATAGAAACATATCCCCTGCTCATGGACAGGTGGAATTAACATTGACAAAATGGCAATACTCCCCAAGTCACTATACAGATTCAAGGCAGTCCCTATAAGGATACCTTTGAAATTCTTCAAAGAAATGGATTAAGCATTCCTAAAATTCATTTGTAACAATGCGCTCACAAATAGCTAAGAGAATTCTTGGGAGAAAGACAATGAAACACATCACCTTCCCCAACTTCAAACTCTACTACAAATCAGTAACAAATAAAGTAGCATGATACTGGAACAAAGGCAGAGCCTCAGACCAATGGAACAGGGTGGAATATCTCTACACATAACCCCAAATGTATGAACATCTAATTTTTGATAAGGAGACAAGAAATGTGCAGTGGAGCTAGGAAAGACTCTTTAACAAATTTTATTGTCATAACTGCACAACCACATGCAAAAAAAAAAATGGCTTAGACCTTGACTTAACACCATGCACAAAAGTCAGATCAAAATGGATTCAAGCCCTCAACATCAGGCCAGAATCCATAAGGTTCATTGAAGACAAGGTCGACAAAACCCTCCACGATATTGAGGCTAATGGTATCCTCAAAGATGACATGCCACTGAACAACAAAGTGGAAACAGAGATAAAAAAAAGGGGGGACTATATTAAACCAAGAAACTTCTGCACCGCAAAAGATACAATGACCAAAATACAAAGACAATCTACAGAATGGGAAAGAATATTCACCAAATACCCGCCCAATAAGGGGTTGATATCAAGGATATACAAAGTACTGGTTGAACTTCACAAGAATAAAATGCAACCCCATCAAAAAATAAAGTGATAAAATGAACAGAAACTTTCTCAAAGAAGAAAATTGAATGGCTAAAAGGCACATGAGAAAATGCTCTACAGCACTAATCATAAGGGAGATGCAGATCAAAACAAAAAATGAGATATTATCTCACACCACAGAGACTGGCACACAACCAAAAGAACAAAAGCAACTGGTGTTGGAGTGGCTGTGGAGAGAAAGGGACCCACCTACACTGCTGGGGGGAATGCCAACCGCTTCAACCCTTTTGGAAAACAGTACGAACAATTCTCAAAAAAATAGAAATTGAGCTCCCATTTGACCCAGCAATACCACTCCTGGGAATATACCCCAGAGAGGCAAAAAAAGTATATTTGAAATACTATTTGCACTTGTATGTTCATTGCTGCACTGTTCAATCACAATCAATCACAACCATCCTGTTATTCGTCGATTGCCTAGAGCAGGCCCCAGTAACATCTCTTTTGTCCTAGCCCTGAGATTTTTTAAAAGTGCCATATCCAAGGCTCTTTCAGAGTTAGGAGAATGAGACCTTTCATTATTACTGGTATTTGGCATATTGGGTACGCCACGGGGAGTTTGCCAGACTCTGTCGTGTGGGCAGGTTACATTCGGTAGCCTGCCAGTTTGTCCAAAGTAGGAATGAGATGATAAGATGTTGTGCGGCTGCGAATGCGGCTGTGCACTTCCAGGAGCTGGGTTTTATAGTCTCTGAGTCTTAGCCGTTGATGGGATTACACGGCGCCAGGGGGCCAGTTGGTGGGTGTGACCCTCATCTCCTGGAATTTGGAGGATCTGGGTGGAGGATTCTCAGCCCGGATCCGAGTAGGCTTGGAGATCTCGGCCCCGGGACCCGCGTGGTTTTGTTCCTCTGCCGGTACCTTCATGTGTGCGGAGAGTGGTCTCAGCATGGTGGTGTCTGGTTCTGGATGTCTTTGGCTGCCGGAGCCCTGGTCGGGGCGGAGAGGAAAACTCAACCCGCTCCCCTCCAAGGGGCCCCGGCGAGGACAGTCAAGCACGGGGGCTGCACTGTTCACAATAGTCAAAATCTGGGAAAAAAAAAAAAACAAAAACATGAGTGCTGGAGAACAGATGACTGATTAAAAAACCTTTGGTACATCTTGGTACATCTACCCAATTGAATACTATGCAGGGGTTAGAAAGGATGAAATCATGAAATTTGCAAAAACGTGGTTCTACATAGAAAGTATCATGTTAAGTGAAATGAGTCAGAAAGAGAGGAACATACATAGAAAGACTGCACTTATCTTGGGAATATAAAGTAACAGAACGGGTTATGAACACCCACGAATAGTTGAGGTAAGTACCAGGAGGTCTGCTCCACGGCTTGGAAGCTGGCAACACATGCTTGGGGGAAATGCAGTTCAGATAGAGAAGGGAACACTAAGTAAAGGGTGTTTGGAGGACTCGCTCAGGATATGAGGTGTGCTGAAAGTAGACTATAGACCAAACACAATGGCCACTAAATACCTCTATTGCAAACCACAACACCCTAAAGTAAAAAGAGAGCAAAATGGAATGCCCTGCCATAGTGGTGGGGTGGGATGGGGGGGTTGGGGGGATGGGAGGGCAACTGGGTTCATTGGTGGTGGAGAATAGGCACTGGTGGAGGGATGGGTACGTGATCATTGTATACCTGAAACCCAAACACGAAAGTTTGTAAATCTAAAACTGTACCTCATGGTATCTCACTAATAAATAAATTAATTAATAATTTAAAAATACACATATTACATGGAAATTGTATTGCCTTCTTAATGTTAAAAAATTAAACTCTTATTTCTTTATATTAATAGTGTTATTTTTATTATTTTCTAATATCTCCTTTATTTATTTGCATCACTTTCTATTACTGGTATTTTCAAATGGTTAACCAAATATCTTTAAGACAGTAGATAAATTTTGAGTAGCAAAGTTCATAATAATATACATAGGTGGTGAATGTGAAACAGTTCATTGGACTGAAGTATATGTTTGATGTGCAGTACCATTAGTTCGACCCCCATTGTATGATCCCTTTGGCACTGTAGAAAACAGTACCCAAGTGGTTAGAACTAAGTATTCCTGAGCACTTCCCAGTGTTACTCCAAAATGAAACCGACAACAACAACAACAAAAATGTGGATCCCCCTGTTGGAGGGGAGCGGGTTGAGCTTTCCTCCCCACCCCGACCAGGGCTCCGGCAGCCGAAGACCTCCAGGACCAGCCACCACCATGCTGAGACCACTCTCCGCACACCTGAAGGTACTGGCAGAGGGACAAATCCACGCGGGTTCCGGGGCCGAGATCTCCCAGCCTACTCGGATTGGAGTCGAGCATCCTCCACCCAGATCCTCTAAATTCCAGTAGGCGGGGGTCACACCCACCACCTGGCCCCCTGGTGCCGTGTAATCCCATCAACGGCCAAGACTCAGAGACTCTAAAATCCAGCTCCCGGATGAGAACAGTGCAGTCTGCCCCCGCGCCTGGCTGTTCCTCGCTGGGACCCGTTGGAGGGGAGCGGGTTGAGCTTTCCTCCCCACCCCGACCAGGGCTCCAGCAGCCGAAGACCTCCAGGTAAGTGATATATTGAAAGTAAATTATGAATTCTGCAAGATATATACAGTAAAATTCACAGGAGAGCCAAAGATTTGTCTCAATTCAACTGATTTTTTTTATTGTAGCTTCTGGACAAACATTTTTGGAAAAAATTCAGTTTATTATCATTAAAATAATTGTCTAAGAATAAGTATGTTTATGACATCAAAGTGTTTGTTGTTTAAGTCTCCTGAATATAAACAATTCAATTCCCTCTGAGCAGAAATAAAATTAATAAGAAGGTATTTTGTAGTTATTTTACCAGAATTTATGATAAAACAGATAAGCTAGAGTAGCAACAATGTCCTAGGCATTCCAGAGATTTCTCCATTGCAATATGGCTGTTGTTATCAATGGCACCTATGATATTAAGGAATTTACATGAGAAACTATTACAATCTTTTGAGTATGAAAATGCTCTATTACAGTGTTTGTCAAAAGACTTGTTCACAAGTTGATTATAATCAATTCTATATTGAGTTTCTTGATTGCTCGTTTTGGTATAATTTGGATTAAATGCCTGCACTCTATTTGAAAGAAATACTGTAGATATAAGCTTTCAAAGCTGGTTTCAGAATGTATATCTCAAGAGTATGGAAAATTATTGAACTGTATCCAATACATGTTGGATAACTATCAGGGTGACCTAAAATGAGTGAAAAACAATAGCTAAGAATGTATTTTAGGTACAGCCCGCCCCCAAGGGCCTGGGTTCCTCTCTGGGCACGCGCAGCTAGAAACAGCCCCGAGACAGCCGGTTTTCAACCCCTGATCCGCGTGGGACGGGCACAGAGGCCCAGCTCTGGGCAACAAAGCTGAACGGCTCCAATTCCAATAGGTACAGCCCGCCCCCAAGGGCCTGGGTTCCTCTCTGGGCACGCGCAGCTAGAAACAGCCCCGAGACAGCCGGTTTTCAACCCCTGATCCGCGTGGGACGGGCACAGAGGCCCAGCTCTGGGCAACAAAGCTGAACGGCTCCAATTCCAAACAGGAGACATTCCCAACTCCTCGCCCAGTGCCAGGGACTCTTTCCGGAGCCGCGGCCGCTAATGCGGCCGCGAAATATTTTCCCACTACATATGCCATAGGAACCATAAGCTAACTTCTTAGATGGAAACTTCTCTATTTTAGCTCAGCCACTAGAAATACAGTTGCCAATAACTCATAAGCCTATCTTAACTCACACTGCATATCAAGCAGAATAGTAACACTGAACGTGAAGGACTAAACCACACCTCTCACAATGGTAAAGCAACGCAAAAGCCCACCAAACATTCATATTGAAGAGTCTAGCCCAGATGACACCAACAGTACTGTAGTGTTAGACAACCTCTCTGACAAGGAATTCAGAAGGGAGCTACTTAGGATGCTTAGGGAATTAAAAGAAACAATGGAAAGCAATGCCAATAGAAGACAAGAGGATCTGAAGGCAGAAATGAGGAAAATGCAATCAGAAATGTCAGACCTGAAAAATCTCGTAGGCGAATTGAAAAGCTCAGTGGAAGGCCTCAGCAGCAGAGTAACAGCGGCTGAGAACAGAATCAGTGAGCTCGAGGATGAAGTTCAGAGACTCTCCCGAAAAGAGCAGAAAATGGAAAAGAGACTCACAATTCGGGAACAGATGGCAAGAGAAGATCGTGATGAAGCCAAGAGGGGTAACATAAGAATTATTGGAGTCCCAGAGGGACAGGAAGAAAACCTCGATGAAGAAGAAACTGTCAAAGACATCATTGCTACAACATTTCCAGAGCTGAAGAAAACTTGTGACCACATTCAGGAGGCCCGAAGGGTACCAGCTAGAGGAAATCTGAATAAAAATACCCCAAGACACATTCTGATCAAAATGACCAAAACCTTAGACAGAGACAAAATTCTGAAAGCAGCAAGATCGAAGAAAGAAATCTCTTACAAAGGAGCATCCTTAAAATTCACAGCTGATTTTTCTGATGAAACCCTCATGGCCCGAAAACAGTGGTGGGACATAGTAAAAAAACTCAATGAAATAAATGCCTCCCCCAAAATACTTTTCCCAGCAAGACTCTCATTCATAATAGAAGGAACAACACACAGTTTCACAGACAAACAACAGCTCAGGAACTTCATAGACTCAAAACCATGGTTACAAGAACAACTAAATGGGCTACTTTAAGGCAAGAAAGGCCCCTCAAATACACCCAATTTTAACAGAACAATGGGACAAAATCCCATAACAATAATCTCTCTCAATGTCAATGGGCTAAACGCACCAATTAAAAGACATAGAGTGGCAGGATGGATTAGAAAATTGAACCCAACATTCTGCTGCCTGCAAGAAACGCATCTCAATAGTCAAAGCAAACACAGACTCAGAGTCAAAGGCTGGAAAACAATCCTACAGGCAAACAGCTCCCATAAAAAAGCTGGGGTAGCCATCCTTATATCAGACCACATTGATTTCAGAGTGAGGAAGGTCATAAGAGACAGTGAAGGCCATTACTTATTGATCAGAGGATCTGTACAACAGGAAGAACTTACAATAATAAATGTATATGCACCTAATGAGAGACCAGCAAAGTACTTAAAACAACTACTCATAGATTTGGAAAAAGACATCAATAGCAACACAATACTAGTGGGAGACTTCAACACTGCTTTGTCACCTCTTGATAGATCAACCAGACTCAAGCTTAGCAAGGACATACTTCATTTGAGGGAAACAATGGAAGAAAGGGACTTAGTAGATATATACAGGACACTTCATCCACAAAAAGCTGAATACACATTCTTCTCAAGCGTACATGGAACATTCTCCAAGATAGACCACATGCTGAGCCACAAAACATGCCTCCATAAAATTAAGAAGGTAGAGATTGTATCAACAATCTTCTCAGACCATAATGCGCTGAAATTAGAAGTAAATCACACACAAAAACAGAAAACTAAATCAAACACCTGAAAATTAAACAGTGCACTATTGAACAACGAGTGGATTAGACAGGAAATCAAAGAGGAAATCAAAAGATTCCTAGAAACGAATGAAAATGAGAACACGAGTTACCAAAACTTATGGGACACAGCAAAGGCTGTGTTAAGAGGAAAGTTTATAGCTCTACAAGCATTCCTCAGGAAGGAGGAGCGAGCACACATAAGTAACCTAACCTCACAGCTTAAGAGCTTGGAGAAGGACCAAAAAAAGGAGCACAACCCGAACAGGAGAAAGGAAATAATAAAACTCAGAGCAGAGATTAACGAGATGGAAACCCAAAAAACAATCCGAAAGATCAATGAAACCAAGAGCTGGTTCTTTGAGAAAATTAACAAGATCGATAAGCCTCTAGCAAAACTCACAAAGAAAGGGAGAGAGAAAACCCTAATAAACCGAATCAGAAATGAAAAGGGGGTCATTACAACAGAAACCACAGAAATTCAGAGGATCCTCAGGGAGTACTTTGAGAAGCTTTATGCCACGGAACATCAAAACCTCGAGGAAATGGATAAATTCCTAGACTCCTACAGACTCCCAAGGCTGAACCAAGAAGACCTGGAATACCTGAACAGACCTATCACCATCAAGGAAATTGAAATGGTAATAAAAAGTCTCCCCAAGCACAAAAGTCCTGGCCCGGATGGATTCACTAGTGAATTCTTCCAAATCTTTAAAGCGGACTTACTCCCTATGCTCTTTAAGCTTTTCCACGAAATTGAAATATCAAAAACACTTCCAAACAGTTTCTACGAAGCAAATATCACACTGATACCAAAAGCAGACAGAGATACCACAAAGAAAGAGAATTACAGGCCGATATCCCTGATGAACACAGATGCAAAGATCCTCAACAAACTACTAGCAAATAGAATCCAACTACTCATCAAAAAGATCATACACCATGACCAAGTAGGATTCATCCCAGGGATGCAAGGATGGTTCAACATTCGGAAATCAATCAACATAATCCACCATATCAACAAAAGAAAAGATAAAAAGCATATGATCATATCAATAGATGCAGAGAAAGCATTTGATAAGATCCAGCACCCCTTTATGATGAAAACCCTAGCCAAAATGGGTATAGAGGGGACCTTCCTCAACATAATTAAAGCCATCTACCACAAGCCTACAGCAAGCATCATCCTCAATGGGGAAAAACTGAGAGCCTTCCCTCTAAGATCAGGGACGAGACAGGGATGCCCACTCTCTCCACTGCTGTTCAATATAGTACTGGAAGTACTTGCAATAGCGATTAGGCAGGAAAAAGATATTAAGGGCATTCAGGTAGGAAAGGAAGAAATCAAGCTCTCACTCTTCGCAGATGATATGATACTCTACTTAGAGAACCCAATAACTTCCACCAAAAAACTCCTAGAAACAATAGACTCGTATAGTAAAGTTGCAGGTTATAAAATCAATACCCAAAAGTCCATGGCTTTCCTATATGCAAACAGTGAGAGAGAAGAAAGCAACATGAAAAAAACAATCCCATTCACAATTGTGCCCCAGAAAATCAAGTACCTAGGAATCAGCTTAACTAAGGAAGTAAAGGACCTGTACAAAGAAAACTACAAAACGCTACTTCAGGAAATAAAAGAGGACATGAGGAAATGGAAAGATATCCCCTGCTCATGGGTCGGGAGACTTAACATTGTCAAAATGGCAATACTACCGAAAGCATTGTATAAATTCAATGCAATCCCTATAAGGATACCCATGACATTCTTCAAAGAAATGGAGCAAACACTCTTGAAATTTATATGGAACAATAAGCCCCCACGAATAGCTAAAGCAATTCTTGGGAAAAACAAAATGGGAGGAATCAACCTCCCGAACTTCAAACTGTACTACAAAGCAGTAATAATTAAAACAGCATGGTACTGGAACAAAGGCAGAACTGCAGACCAATGGAACAGGGTTGAATACACTGACATCTCTCCTCAATCATATGCTCATCTAATCTTTGATAAAGGTGCAAGTAATGTGAAGTGGAGTAAGGAAAGCCTCTTTAATAAATTGTGTTGGCATCACTGGACGGCTACATGCAAAAAAATAGGCTCAGAACTCTGCCTAACACCATGTACAAAAGTAAGATCAAAATGGATTAAAGACCTCAACATCAGACCAGAAACCATAAGGTACATTGAAGATAAAGTTGGCAAAACCCTCCATGACATTGAAGCTAATGGTATCTTCAAAGATGCCACGCCACTGGCTGAGCAAGTGAAAACAGAGATAGATAAATGGGACTATCTTAAACTAAGAAGCTTCTGCACCTCCAAAGAAACAGTGACCAAAGTACAAAGACAGTCTACAGAATGGGAAAGGATATTCACCGAATACACATCTGACAAGGGGTTGATATCCAGGATATACAAAATACTGGTTAAACTCCACAAGAAGAAAACATCCAACCCCATCCAAAAATGGGGCAATGAAATGAACAGAAACTTTCTCAAAGAAGAAATCCGAATGGCAAAAAAGCACATGAGAAAATGCTCTACATCATTAATCATCAGGGAGATGCAGATCAAAACCACAATGAGATACCATCTCACACCTCAGAGACTGGCCCACATTCAAAAGAACAAAAGCAACCGATGCTGGCGTGGATGTGGCGAGAAAGGGACACTCCTTCACTGTTGGTGGGAATGTCCACTGGTTCAGCCCTTCTGGAAAACAGTATGGACGATTGTCAAAAAATTAGAAATTGAGCTCCCATTTGACCCAGCAATACCACTCCTGGGAATATATCCCAGAGAGGCAAAAATGTATAGTCGAAGTGACATCTGCACTTGTTTGTTCATTGCAGCCCTCTTTACAATAGCCAGAAACTGGAAGAAACCTGAATGCCCAAGAACAGATGACTGGTTAAAGAAACTTTGGTACATCTACACAATGGAGTACTATGTAGCTCTTAGAAAAGATGAAGTCATGAAATTTACATACAAGTGGTACAATATGGAAAGTATCATGCTAAGCGAAATGAGTCAGAAAGAGAGGGATAGACATAGAAAGATTGCATTCATCTGGGGGATATAAAGTAACAAAGTATGAGATTAATACCCAAGAATAGCTGAGATCAGCACCAGGAGGATTACTCCATAACTTAGAGGCCAGCCGGGTATCCTAGAGGAAAGGGCTATTCAGATAGAGAAGGGAGCACCAAATAAAGGATGTTTGGAGGATCCTCCCAGGAGGGGAGATGCATGTCGAAAGTAGACTATGGACTGAACATGTTTGCCACTCAATGCCTCTTTTGCAGACCACAACACCCAAAAGGAGAGAGAGAACACAGGGGATTGCCCTGCCACAGAGACGGGGGGATGGGGGGATGGGGGTGGGAGGGATATTATCCATGGTGGTGGAAAATGGGCACTGGTGGAGGGATGGGTATCTGATCATTGTATAATTGAAACCAAAGCACAAAAAATTGTAAATCTACAACTTTAAAAAAAATAAAATAAAATAAAGGGAAGAAAAAAAAAAAAAGAATCGAACACGGGGCGGAAGAATCGAACACGGGTCGGCCATGTTGGCTGCGTGCAAGGCAGGCGCCCTACCGCTGTGCTATCGCTCCAGCTACGCTGATTAATAGCCATGATAACGGAGACTCAGAAACAAATCTTGAAACCCAGTGGCTTTTGGCAGAAATGCATCTGGACTGCATACAAGGTGACTGCCGGCTCAGAGCTTATTGGAAAGCCAGATATGAGCCGGCGGTGACGGGGCAACTGCAGTCTCATGGGAAGGAGGGCAGTACCAACTCGTCCTTCATGCCCTACTGAGGTCACGAGTTGCCCACCACAAGCGGCTCTCTGGCACGGCCATGGCTCCAGAGGCAAAAGGACTTAATCCAGAGCCCAGAAGCTTGTGGCAGAAAAGTGAATGGACCATGCGTTAAACTACAGCGCCATGCCTCCCCAGGAGGGAAAGGGTCTTGCTCCCTTCTGCCTCCCCGCCCCCCCCCCCCCCCCCCCCCCGGCAGCAAGTTGGCCGCCACCTCAGAGCTTATTGGAAAGTCAGGTATGAGCTGGCGGTGATGGGGCAACTGCAGTCTCATGGGAAGGGGGGGTGGTACTGGCACGTACTTCACGCCCCACCAAGGTCACGAGTTACCCCCCCACGAGTGGCTCTCTGGCATGGCTATAACACCAGGCACACAGAAACCAATCTCATAATTATCTGGCTCTTTGTAGAAATCCGAAATCGTGGCCGTGTGACATTATATGATTCTCATAACCAGTTATAGAAAACAAAATATTTCACAATGCCTTTTCAGCAATTCTGATTGTTTGGGGGGAAATTCTAAACCATAATGGTGCGTGCCTTGTTGAAATAATGAATGTAATCAATGTAGAGAAGAGTAAAGTAGAAATCATCTGCCTCACAGGCATTTGGAGGGGTGGGAGGGGGGGTATACTGGGGTTCTTGTTGGTGAAAAATGAGTACTGGTCAAGGGAAAGGGGTTTGATCATTGTTTGACTGAGACTTAAACCTGAAAGCTGTGTAACTTTTCCCACAGTGATTCAATAAATAAATATAAAAATAAAAAATATTAAGATGGAGTTCATGCCCAATTCAATCAGCTAATCAGTGGCTGAATAAATAGCAGTACTCCTACAAAAAAAAAATAAAAATAAAAATAAAATTAAAAAAAAAAAGAATGTATTTTAATATTTATTTATTTATTTATTTAACTTTTTGGGTCACACCCAGATATGCTCAGGGATTATTTCTGCCTCTGCCATCAGGAATTTGGCGCTTGGGGGGACCATATGGGATTCCAGGGATCAAACCCAGGTCGGCCGCATGCGCGGTTACCCACTATGCTATCGCTCTGACCCTGCATTTTGAAGAATAATGTTCCTTTCCCAAAGTATTATGTGTTCCTTAAAAATACTGAAATATTTGCTTAAACTGTCTAGACATTAACTGATCTAATTTTGATATTGCAATGGATATCATTGGCACAAAGATATAAAAATATAATCCTGAACCAATGCCAAAGTAGCAGAAAGAGCAAATGTGTGGTTTTAAACTAATGAATTTAAGATTGATATTATAATGTTGGAGCGATAGCATAGCAGGGAGGACATTTGCCTTGCATGTGACCGACCCAGGTTTGATTCCTCTGTCCATCTCAGAGAGCCCGGCAAGCTACCAAGACTATCCCGCCCACATGGCAGAGCCTGACAAGCTACCCATGAAGTATTCAATATGCCAAACACAGTAACAACAAGTCTCACAATGGAGATGTTACTGGTGCACTCTTGAGAAAATCGATGAACAACTGGAGGACAGTGCTACAGTGCTATTATAAATGCTGTTATCCATATAGAAGAAAATCAGAGGAAAATTAAATTTGGTGGTTTTCTTTGTGGTTTAAAGATTATCTTCACACATGAGGCTTTATGAGCATGGCATTGCATGTAGTTAAAAAGGAAACAATATAAAGTTTTAAAAATATACAATAGAACATGTTTTTCTCAGGAAACCATACTTTTATTTTATTTTGTTTTCAGGGAATGGAGCAAGCCACACTCAGCTGTGTTCAGGGTATACTCCTTCCTCTGCGCAAAGGAATCATTCCTGGTAGAGTTTGGTGGACCATAAGCGGTACCAAATTTCTTATCCACATTGGCCATGAGCATGGCAAGAGCCTTACTGCTAAACTATCTCCCTGGTCCCGGGATGCATTTTTGTATTAAATTTAAAAGCATCCTACTGTTTCTAAAATAGCTTTGCTCAAACATATGCTTTTAATATCTGGTAGCTAAATAATAAGGTGATTAAAATTTTATGACAGCTGTTCATTTCATTTCAGTCAATTTATTCTGATGAACTTATACTGAGATTTCTATATACAGCATGTATTTGTCATATATTTACACAATTTGACAATAGCACGGTAGGACTATAGCACTGTCCTACTGTTCATCGAGTTGCTCGAGCTGCCCCAGTAACATCTCCATCGTGAGACTTGTTGTTACTGTGTTTGGCATATGGAATAGGTAATGGGGAGCTTACCAGGCTTTGTCGTGTGGGCAAGATACTCTTGGTAGCTTTCCGGGATCTCTGAGAAGGGCAGAAGAATGGAACCTGGGTCTGCTGCGTCGGCTGAGTGCAAGGCAAATTCCCTACCTCTGTGCTATTGCTCTAGCCCAATTTGACAATATTATGATATTATTGTCTATTATTAGATTTGTTTTAGAACAAAAAATATAGAAATTTAATAAATCATGAAAGGATATTAGAATTTAAAACCTTAAATTTCTGGATTCTATTACCATGATAGGATAAATGATTCTAATTAATCCATCTATTTTATAATTATTCCCTTCTAAAGCTTGAACGTGGAAGGAAATAACAGAAGAAATTTAAATTATCAATCTTTCAAATAACTGGTAAGTACCTGCTACATGCCAAATTTTAATAACTGTAAAGTTACAGTGATAACTAATACTTTTTAAAATATTTTTTGCACATGCATTACAAACTAATAGTAATACCAGACAAAAATCTACAACACATGATTCAATGGTAAAGGTAAAGGTAAAGGCCCTCCCGTTGATCGTCGATTTGCTCGAGCGGGCCCAGTAACGTCTCCATTGGAGACTTTGTTGTTACTGTGTCTGGCATATCGAATACTCTCAGTAGCTTGCTGGGCTCTCCGAGAGGGGTGGAGGAATCGAACTCGGGTCGGCCATGTTGGCCGCGTGTAAGGCGAACACCCTACCTGCTGTGCTATCGCTCCAGCTCCAGCTCATTTCATATACTAAAATGATTCAATGAACTATACTAAATATGCACTTCTAGTTTCAGAGTTGGCTCATGCAACAGAAGATTGTAGACACATTTTCAGTGAACTCAAGTGGAATTCAGATGTTAGAAACCAAATAAAGGAGAATTACATTAAAGAGGAATAGGTTTTATTTTGTCTCAAATTTACCAATTAATCAAGGATCAAATTAATTTTTCTACTTCATACTTGTATTCTTATATCATAGCAATATAATTTTCTTAGTTTATGCCATTCAAATATTATACTATTCTAAATTGATCTCCTATTAAAATAACATTCAAGTTGTGAACCATGTCTTTCATTCAAAATATATGTACAAGTCAATACACAATTACAAAAGGTATGCCTTTTACTGTTTATGCATGAGCTGACCATATCATTTAAATATTCTAAATATATCGAAGAATTTATCCTAAGGGTATTTGCAATGACAAAGAAAAACTTCTTTTCTATAGCACCTTGTTGCTTAGGAAAGTTTAAATGTTTGTTCGAAAAATTAATTAAATATTATAAATATAATTTATTATTTCAATCTTCTGCTTCATTGATTGCTAAAAAACTTAGTCCTCCTCTGATCCATTCTTTAACTGGTTTCCACCTAATGGCTTGTATTTTTTTCCCTTGAAGTAATTTACGTGGGTGTAAATCAGAAGTCAAAGATGGAAGAAACACACTTTAGAACAGAAGGCAAAGGTTGTAGGATGATGTTGGTTTGTCCTTTCTCCTTTGCCACAAAGAGCTTAGGCTTATCAGGTTACACCCATCACAGTGCTCCCAAGTCACTACCATTCTTTTGTTTATCTGTAACCACTTCCCTATGCTCTCTTCCCCAACCAGTTATTTAGCTTTTTCCACTAATCAGAATCTGTTAATTTTTAAGGTCAGAACCTTCCAGGACACTGAAATTTTATTGTAAGTTAATATTGCCTTTCTCCTCTCCTTATGTCTTATGAATAGTTTACTTTAATGCAATGTCCTTTTTGTATAGATACAGGAAGACAGTTAATATGCTTTGTAACTTTTGAGTTTACACAAAAGGTGACTCATTTCAATTTTTAAAAATCTTCCCAACATTAGGAACTTTATTCCTCTGCTGAATGAATATTAAGTTTGGATAAACAATTTATATAGAATAAACACGTGATTAATATTTTTGAGTTAACTTAATTTTACCTTCTAAAGCTTTATGCTATGGAATTATATACTAAAATTGATTTGATTTAATGTCACAGATTATTAAAATTACTATTTTTAAAAGAAGCAAAACTAACTTTATCTGTAGAAAAAGAAAGAGACCTGACTTGATATCTTTCCCAAAATTTTAAGCATAAATATTAGATCAACTTTTAATGACACCATAAGTTTGAAAAAGCACAATTTTTTTCCCAAACTATTACGAGGACCACATCTGACAGTGCTCAGAATTCACAGTGCTCAGACACTACTGGGTAACACAGGTTGAAGGTCAGATAGCATTCTGTGCTGGGGATCAAATCCAGGGCCTCTCAGAAGCAACAAAGGTGTTATACTTGAGTGGCATCTCTGATCCTCTGATCAACTAACTTTATAATCATTTCTCTAGAATTTTTGAGAAAAAAATTGTCATTGGTATATCTCATTCATCAATTTATGAATATTTATATGCAGCACATTTTATCTGAAAATGTCACCAGCAGTGATGAGAGTTTTCACTTTCCTGGGCACAGATTATTATCCTGAGAAACATTAAAGACAAATTAATAAATGTTGATGAGATAGCTCACTGGGCTGAAGCATATGTGTTACTACTGGAGGCCAATCCATTGAGCACCAGAAAAGGAATCCCTAACACAGAGCTTGGAATCGATCCTGAATACTCCAGCTTTGGCCCCAAAACCAAATGAAAGAAAAGACTTGTGTAAATCAACTATACAGGAGATGTTGCCTTTTTGATCTCTAATATACCTGCCCTTTGTCATGATTTAACTTTGAATACAAAATAATTTTTATAAAATTCTAAGATAATCTTTCTATGTCTATCCCTCTCTTTCTGACTCATTTCGCTTAGCATGATACTTTCCATATTGTACCACTTGTATGTAAATTTCATGACTTCATCTTTTCTAAGAGCTACATAGTACTCCACTGTGTAGATGTACCATGTCGAAAGTAGACTATGGACTGAACATGTTTGCCACTCAATGCCTCTTTTGCAGACCACAACACCCAAAAGGAGAGAGAGAACACAGGGGATTGCCCTGCCACAGAGACGGGGGGATGGGGGGATGGGGGTGGGAGGGATATTATCCATGGTGGTGGAAAATGGGCACTGGTGGAGGGATGGGTATCTGATCATTGTATAATTGAAACCAAAGCACAAAAAATTGTAAATCTACAACTTTAAAAAAAATAAAATAAAATAAAGGGGGAAAAAAAAAGAAAAAAAAAAAAAGAATATCTATAGATAAAAAAAAAAATTCTAAGATAAGATCTATATTGAAGCAACTTTAAAAAAAAGTGTGGGCCACACCAGCAGTGCACAGAGCTTAATTCTGTCTCTATGCTCAGGGATAACTCCTGGTGGTGGTCTGGTGGCAATATCCTGTGCAAGGGTTCAAGGCAGATAGACACCAAGCAAGGCACGCACATACCCCTGTAATAAAACTCTGCTGATGCAGGAATGGTAGGGCTTCTCTGTGTTGATTCATGGTTTCCAGGGTTATCAACATTTCAAGAGTGAAAATATTGAGTGATAAAGATGCTCAGACTTAGAAAAGTTTATTGGATATAGAAGAGGAAGGAAAAGGAACTTCCTCTGTGGAGAGGATCTTAGTATAGGATTATGTTTAATGTTAAGGTAATTGTGTGTAGATTCTTTTACAGGATCTCTACAGTTCTTGTCAATTGGCAAGCTTTTACAGAAGATGCAAGTCACAGGTAAAGGGTTTTCCTTTAGACCCTTTTAAATGAAAATCAGGATCTTTGCATTTCTTATCAATTGAAGAGTGTTCCAAGGATGCATTTTCAGCGTGGTCTAGCTAGTTTGAGTCTGGCCATTTACCTGAGGCATGCGAGTCTAAACTCTAGGGAAGTATTTTAAGGCCCTGGGGGATTCAAGGAATGTTTAAGATAGGCCCCTGGGGATGAAGTGTATGTTAGGTCAATGGGGGAGAAAAGGAATTGCTGGTAAAGGGAAACTGAGGCTTCCTTTTTCACTGTTCTTCAAGTCCTTTTCATCTAAATAGCTTTTGAGATTCTCAAGACAAAAATGTAAACCAAGAACTACAGAGCAGAACAAGGTCTACTGCTACTCTAAGTCTAATAAAAGTAATTTGGTGACTAAATGACATTTCCTTGGTCTTGAATTATCTGACTTGACTGAACCTTCAAGAGCTGTCAATCAAGCACAAGAGGACAACGTGGAAATTTGACAGTGAGAATCGAGACAATGTTCATAGAGATTTGTCTCAGAGGAAGAAGTAAAATCATTGAAACACACATTTAAATAAAATTGGTTGTGCTAGAGGCTGTAGGGTACTTACCTTGCGTAGCTGACACAGGTTTGATACCTGGCACCCCATATTTCCCATCTCCCTCCATCCCTCCAAGAGATCCCTGAGTGTACCAAGAGTAAAACCTGAAAAGCCTGATGCAGGCACGGGAACATCAAAACAAACATTTGCAACAATGAAAGGAAAAATTAAAAAAAAAGATGGTTGTGTTCGTAAATTAGAATAATACAGTAAGGTCCCTAGGGACCCTGAGAAAAATTCCAGAGCAAAACTCTGCTTATTAGTAACTCTCCCTTTCCTGCTCCCTCCCTAGTAGAGCCTTAGCTGTGAAACCATTTGTCTGCCCTTCCTTATTGGGATGTAAATTCTGAAACCATTTGTTGACTCTACCTTATCTGTTACCTTTGTTAGTAACTTTTTCCTTTTCCGCCTACACCAGAATGCAGGAGCCATCAGCTGAAAATCGAAGGGAGCCAGGTAAACATAGAAGATAACCAAAAGTATGAGTTAGGAGATACCTGATAGCCACCCATGAAATGTGTGGGCTCTGCCGTAACGGCCAGGTCAGTGAAGGCCTTTATAAGGTCTCCTTTGAAGAAGTTCGGAGTCTTGCCTAACCTATCTGACCTGTGTGTCTGTGTAGGCCTCTCGACCCTGGCTATCCAGTCTTACAATAAACCTTGCTTTTGCAGGCTCTGGAGTCTCTGGAGTCTCTTTGCCGTTAAAGGGAGATCCACAATCCACGTCCTGTTTGCAGTCTCTGGAGTTTCTTTGTCGTTAAAGGGAGATCCAAGATCCACGTCCTAACAACACTAGTCTCATAACTAAGGCAGGGATAGTAAACTTGTTCAATACATTTTTTCCCAGGCTGCATTAGTTTCCAGATGGCTTTTCCACCACTCTATGTTACCAGAGCCCCCTAGCTCTCTGCCTACAACATTTTTGATAATTTGAAAACCTCTGCCTGGCGCAGACATAGAAACAGAGAGGAATGAAGAAAAAAAGTTAGAAGTTTATTGGGGTGCGTTCCTGGAAAAACTATGAATCTCTGGTGAGGCTGGGATAGATCCACACCATGGGAGAGACTAAGGGGGCTTTTAAATGGTCTTGGACAGAAAAAGGAGAAAAGGGGACATGTTTAGTAAACTGGTGTGCTTGGTCTGGACTGGTATCTGTAGGGGATGGATGCGAGGAAGCCCACAATGGAATGCAGTTTGGTGGCTTCCTGTCGCCAGGTTACTCATAAGTCCTGTCTTCCGTGCTGAGGGCAGGGTGATCTTTGATTCTGGGGATGTCACTATTTCATCTGCCTGTGGCCATTCAGTTACAAGCAAATCTTACATACCAGTGTTCCGGATTATATGATAGGGGTCAAAGAGAAATCTCTCTAGCTTCTTCTGAGAGTAATAGGTTTGTACAACTTAGGAGGATGGTTTGCTTGGGGGAGTCAGGTGGCAAATGGGAGTATGGGTAGAGGAGCAATTGATTGAAGATATTTATGGGAACTTCCTGTACCTGCAACTGGAAGAATTTCAGGTGGCAGGGTGCTAAGATTAAAAAATAATAATAAGATAAAGGTAAAGGTAAAGTCCCTCCCGTTGATCGTCGATTTGCTTGAGCGGGCCCAGTAACATCTCCATTGGAGACTTTGTTGTTACTGTGTCTGGAATATTGAATACTCTCGGTAGCTTGCCGGGATCTCCGAGAGGGGCGGAGGAATCGAACTCGGGTCGGCCATGTTGGCCGCTTGTAAGGCGAACGCCCTACCACATAGCAAAATATGTACTTATTAGAATTAGCAGCCAACCAATGGCGCAAACCAGACCCCAAGGTTATTTAAACTCTATTTTAATCAAATCCATTAGAATACACTATATTCTATATTTTGTTATTGTATTATAGTCAATATAAGACTAGTCTAATTTCTACAGAGATCAAGTTACAAAAACAAAGTTTTCTCTCCACCTTCACTTTAAGTTTGCCATATGGTTTAAGAATTTTTACCTTTGAGATTTGACCACTTTAAATCTTTATGGGTGACACATGGTTAAATTCATATTCTGTAAGTTTGTTGTTTATTTATTTTGGTTTTCTGACAAGAGTAAGCCCACTTACCTGTGAAAGGAAGTGAAGTTTCTTGCTAATTTAGTATCAGCTGTGCACTATCAATGATTTCTTGGGATCCAAAGTGACCAAAGTCTGGAAGGTAGAGTGTGGTTCTATCTGGAGGAGTGAAGGTTTATCTCTGAGTTGGAGAGGAAAGAGCATCTTAACAGGACAATTATTTCAGTAGAGTCTTTAGTTTTCTTGTATTGTGGGATGGTGAACATGTTAAAAAAAAAACTATTCAAAGATGTTACTTTCTGAATAATTCCAAACCCACGGGCTCTGGAGAGATAAGGCTGTAGGGAAGGATGATCATTACAGGCCCAGAGTACCAACAAATCAATCCCTGAAAGGAGAAGCACCAGGAATGCAAATGCAAAACCTGTGCTAAGTCAAGGATACACCATTACCATCTTATACAAACTACTGCTTGTATAAAACATAATAAGGAACGAAGACAAGTATGGGAAATGTCCTTATAATACTTTCCCTCCAGAAACAATTCTGAGTTTTTTCTACTCTGAAGAAGGAGCCTTTGTTCTCGCTGCAGCATGTCTCCGCTTCTGTTCCTCTCTCTCCCTCTCTCTCTCCCACCCTCCTTCCTTCACTCCCTTTCTCTCTTTTTTCATTACCTCATCTTCCAAATAAACATAAATGCACCTTTTCAAAAATGTAATCTGAAGTTATATTATTAATCACCCACAGCTGACAAAATGGAGAATTTAAGAATGCATTGACTAATATTATAATTAAAACCGTGTTCATTAAACTTATTAGTTTTGATAATTACTTAAAAGAAATAATTATAAGCAAATGCTAAATTACCATTTTGGTCTATTTATTTTTAGTTTAAGTTTATTAATAAATCATTACATGTAGAACAGGCTGGACCAATAGCACAGCGGTAGGGCATTTGCCTTGCATGCAGCCAACATGGCCGACCCGAGTTTGATTCCTCCGCCCCTCTCAGAGAGCCCGGCAAACTACCAAGAATATCTCGCCCACACGGCAGAGCCTGGTAAGCTCCCCGTGATGTATTCAATATGCCAAACAGAGTAACAACAGTCTCCAATGGAGACGTTACTGGGCCCGCTCAAGCAAATTGAACAACAGGAGGACAGTAACAGTGACAGTGACATGCAGAACAAAGACTTTGTAAATGTATGTAATAAACTCACCTATTTGACAATAGCACTGTAGCACTATAGCACTGTCCTGCTGTTCATCGAGTTCCTCGAGCTGCCCCAGTAACATCTCCATCATGAGACTTGTTACTGTGTTGGGCATATTGAATATATGTCACGGGTAGCTTGCCAGGCTTTGCTGTGAGGGCGAGATACTATCTGTAGCTTGCCAGGCTCTGTGAGAGGGGCGGAGGAATCAAACCCGGCTTGGGCGGGCCAGCTGCGTGCAAGGCAAACACCCTACCGCAGTGCTATCGCTCCAGCCCATAATTAGCAGTATTCATAAAAATTTAATTGAATTCATACAAGTGTTGTATACAAATGTAGCCATTTACATTAAATTTAGGAAAGTATTTTCATAAAACCATTTTATATAAAAAGAAAAATGCATATGGACACCAAATAATTGTAATGGCATTTCTATGCAATTGAGCACATGGTAAATGTACATAGAGATAGTAAGTAGTTAAACCATTTTGTTATAATGAAATTACATCAATTTTATGTAAAACATCATATGTATTGTCTGCCAAAAATTTTGTTTGTTTTTGTCAGTTTTTCTGTTTTGTCACTCTGTGACAAAATTATAGTACAGCAATAATGGCCTGCCAACTAAAAGATTAAAGGCTTTCTCAGGAACGATAGAGATACTATTCTGTGATAGCAAATACATCCTGTTTGTGATTCCTCATGGCAAGATAGATGTGAAATATTTTTTTCCAAATGATGAATTAAAAGTCCTCTAAAATTAACCAAAATATGTCATATGTTCATTAAAATTTAGTGACATGTTAAGAAAATTATGACACATTTTCAGAAAAACATAAATGATAGTTTAATCAAAACTTCTAGAAACATTAGTTTACCTCTTATTTGGCACAGGAAAAGCAGCAATTTTTACTATGAGGTTTTTCTTGTCATAAATTTTAGTAAGGTGTTCTTTGTTAAATATTGTTTTATTATTTTCTTTTGATATTTAATCTTGTCTCTTAAGATTTCCACAAATTCCTTCACTGTAGTTTTATCAGTCTTACATAAAACTATATGTGAAATTCTGAAATGACATATAAATCCTCATTTTGTTTCAAGGGATTTTAGAATAACCCTGTACAAGTTATTAAGATTTTCTTATAATTCTATAATGACAGTTTGTTGGTCTAATGTACTTTTATAATCACATTTTGACGTCAGATTTATAGACTTACTACATATGAATCCTATGTTCTTGCCTCCATAGGATATGGTGGGTATTTATTTAATCTGTGAAAATAAAATTAAGTATTTGTCTGTAACATTGTCAGGTCTATATTTTCTGTTCTTAGCTGTATCCTCTGGTTAATCCATTGACACAGATAAATCTATAACAAGTGGCTAAACTCGCCAACCTGTAGTATATAGTTGGTTTAAAAAATGTCTGGAACTTGTTATGAATGCTTTTTCTTTTTAAGTTTAAGATTAGCATTTACATCAATAAACTATGAATCTCCGAACAGTCAAAAGCATTAAACTGATATTTCCAATGGAGGACAGAAGCTACTAGAAGTCAGACTCAACATGGAACATCTGTTCTCTCCTGATCTCAGATCTACCTATCCAACTCACAGATTTTAGACTTGTCAGCTTCCAGAAATACAAACCAAATGCTTAAAAGAAATTCTACTCTACCTGTGTCGACTTTGTTTCTCTGTTAGGCCCTGACTAAAATACTAAATTGAACCAGTTAACATTTCATTTGAGAACCTTTTAGTCCTAAAATTCTTTGCATGTTCTAGAAAATTCTTTGCATGTCCATATTTTATGATAGCGTTATTTTAGATGTGGGTAAAAAAAAGGGCTTTCGCTTGCCAGAGGCTCCCTGCATAAAATCCTGAAGGCTACATCCCTTCTGATTTATACACTCCCACCTTTTATTGCGAGCATGATACTTTCCGTGGTTCCAGTTCTCATTGAGCAATAATTCTCCGAACTTGATTTCAAACATGTTGGTCTTGAGAAAATAAGTAAAGCAGCACTGGCACATAGATAACATGCAAAATATAAGTAACGGCCCACTAAGGTAATGACAAACTGGATTAGTGCTCATGTACTCTTTCTCTCTCTTCTGCTCTCACTCGCTCTTCTCTCTCTCTCTATTTCTTTCTATCTATCTATCTATCTATCTATCTATCTATCTATCTATACTCATATATACATACACATATGTGTATATACATATATGTATATATGGAGTGGGAGAAAAGATAGATTTTATATATGACATATATCAATTCATTTAGCCATCTTTTTAAAACAGCTGTGAGTGTTATTGTGTTCTTTATCCTTTTCATTTCTGTTTCAGTGAATTCGATTTGTTCCACCAATATTTTATATATGTTATACGTATACATACTCTCTCTATATACATATATACAGATATAGATAGACATATATAAATTGTGTGTTGTTTTGTTTTGATTTTTGATTTTTGTTTTGTTTTGATTTTATCAAGGACTTCAGATACACAGAAGGGAAAAGAATTTTATTTAAATCAAGTTTATCACAATGCTCAACACTGGAATTTATATAATCTCTAAATAAATTCTATATATATTCTCTATATAGTATACATATAGATATGAGAGATATAATACGAATATGTATATACAGGTATATATATAATTTTAACTGAAAAACTACAGATGCTGCAAAGAAGGAGAAGTTCAGATAAGTCACCAAATCCTCAAGTTTACTGGAATGACCAAAACTGGCTGATAATGACAGAAATGTAGCACTCTTTTCAATCAGTGATACTGGGGAAAGTTAAAAACTTCAGATGAAATTCATACCATTTTAAGGAACACTGGTGGAAGAAATCTAATAATTCACTAAACGATGTCTTCAGAGTACGAGCAAAATAATATCTTCAACCAAGAGTTATCTTCTCTGCAAAATTACTTTTCCAGTTTGAAAAAGGAATAAACTGGTAAAACATTCTTAATCAACATCTGAAGGTATCAGTTAGATCCAACATAGATGAAAAGGAGCAATGGGTGGTCTTTAAAAAAATAACCAAGTAAGTCAACAGGTTAAAAGGGCATGGGTCCTTATAGAATTATGTCATCAATTATAGACATATCAACAATCTTGCTCTATTTTGGGTATGTGCACATAATACTTCAGATAAATGACTAACAACTTCTAAAATGTACAATGTATAATTTTTAGAATTTATAATGTCACAAATCTCAGTGACAAAAAAACAAAACAGAACAAAACACATGCCTAAAAGCTTGGACCTTTTAAGACAGTACAAATGGTTATTTAACTGATGGAAAATTATTCATTTTTCAATAATTTTGTCAAATATCTTTTCTAAAATGCTCCCTAAAATATGACTTAATGATAAATGAATGTATTATTCAATATGAATAGTGACAAACATTTCAGAGAAATCTCAGCATCTAAAATTGAAAAGATAATTGAAAACCAAAGATTTTTGTACGATTAGAGCTGTCAATATTTTTTACCATGGAACCTATCATTTAGCTAGGCTCTGTATAAAGATGTAAGCATGCAATTCATAAAAATGAGAATTACATAAATATACCTACTTTCTGTCAAAAGAACTTAGAGTTGAAAAAAACCTATATGGGAATTAATAGTCTCTGTTAAAACTAGGTGATGTTGAGGCTTGAGTTTTAAATGATGCATGATTCGGCTAACCATAAGGAACAGAATATACATTAATGTCAACTTCTGTAAATAACATGTAGGTATTCAAACAGAATTTGAGAGTAAAATCTCTTTGTTCAGATAAACCCTCATTTTAGACAGCAATTATTTCTACATAAATCTCCATTAATATAACCTGTTAAATCTATATTAATGTACGAAAAAGGAAATCATTTACTATGAGTTAGTTGAAACAGCCAGTAGTTACGTGAAAGATATATAAGCATGTTTTAAAAAAGTAAAATTTAAATATCAAATTTGCAATTTATTACCAAAGAAATAAATACATATTTGGGAAAATTAAAGGATAAATTGATAAAGTTAATTTAGGCTCATGGGGGTATAAAATTAATTTGGACAGGCTTTTCTAGGATGCAATACCTATAATATATACATTAAAATTACATATCTGTACATAAAAATTCACTTGTACACTATATGAAAATGAGTTTAAGTGTAAAAGACATAGAGAATACAGTAAAATAGTAGAGTAATTTAGAAGTTGAGAATAGAAAAATTAAGAGAAACAGAAACATGATAATGAGCAATATATTTTTACAGAATTTATTTTAGGAACTGACTCAGATTTAATAATTGCTATAAATATAAATAGAAATAAGGAAACTATATACTAATTAAAAAGTAGCTTAAAGAGCCGAAAAGAAAATAATTAGTAGATTGAAAATGTGTAACTTAAACAAAAACAAACAAAACCAAGTGCATGGTAGCTTTAAAATTATTGGAAAAAATACAGGAAATTAAAAAGAAGTTATCCCCATCTAACCACAGCACACTAAAAGACAAAATAAAGCATTTTCAGTCAAAGATATGTTAACAATTTACCACTAATTATCAATTTAGGAAATACTGAGTTTGTATTTCAATAAATGAAATATCTAGAAGATGATACTGTCAATTTGAAAAGTTAGAAAAGATCATGACAATTATGCAGGTAAACTAAATCAAAATTTAGTTGCTTAAAATTTCAAGGTATTACTAATAAAACTTAAAAAAACTAAAGTACAAATCATTTCTAATCTTAAGATACCAGGACATGAAAAAGGTAAAGATTTTAAAACTCATGTATTTGGGAAAAGGGAAAATTAATGATCAGTAATATACTAAAGGCAGCTAATATAATAATAAAAAAAAAGTTAAATTTCTTGTTGTTAAAATAACTTTATATGAGGTTGATTTTAGTGGTGATTCACTATTTGATGAAGACCTATTGAAGCATTTATAATACTAAATTATAGCATATTGTTGTCTAAGAAACTGAAAAGTAATAGAATCAGCAATAGTGGATCTTCTAATGTATTAAAAATTGTGCCGTTGTTCTTAATAAAATAAATTCATTGAATCTATGCTAATTATTGTATTATCTTACATATGGAGCGATAGCACAGTAGGTAGAACGTTTGCTTGCATGCAGCCGACGGGGGCGAACCGGGTTCGATTCCTCCGCCCCTCTCGGAGAGCCTGGCAAGCTACTGAGAGTATCTCGCCTGCATGGCAAAGCCTGGCAAGCTCCTCGTGATGTATTTGATATGCCAAACACAGGAACAATAAGTCTCACAATGAAGACATTATTGGGCCCGCTCAAGCAAATTGATGAACAACAGGAGGACAGTGCAGCGCTATGTATTATGTAAAAATGAGGGTTCAAATCTATAGAGCACATAAAAATGTCGACACCAGAAAATGAGATGAATATGGTGCATATTTTTCTGCTTGATTTTCACTAAAAGAAAAAAATCAATGATGTGTAACTTTAAAACTGTGCATCTAATTATTATTTAGTTTTTTTTAAAAAAAAAATTCTTAAAACACACACATAAAAGGTACTTATTTAAATTTGTATTCTGTGTATTAGTGCATATTAATAAGTTTTTATACTTTTCTATATATTAAGTTTAATATATATAGAGAGAATAAAGAGAGACAGAGAGAGTTTTCCACAAACTGTTGTCCCTTTATTCATTTCTGTAAAAAAATTGTTTTCATCGTCATTTTATATGAAAATAGAAACAATTTTATTTGTATCAAATTTGGTTAGGGATATTTATCATATAAGATTTATTTTATGAAAAATTTCTTAATTTAATATATTTGGGTAGCATATAATATAAAACTAGGAAAAAAAACTATGGCTCAAAATTTAGAAATGTGTTTTAATGACATAAAACAATGACTATTTGCACAATGATAGCACCTTAAAATGATAAAATTGAAAAAGTACAATTAGAATTTTGTCAAAATAAACTTAAATTTAGAAAAAAATAAAAAAATCATGACCATAATTTGGACAAAAGATAATAGAAGAACAAATGAAGGAATACAAGAGCACCTGGGGGAAGATTCCAGCAGTCTTGCCATGGGCCTGAGTCCTGTCTTGACACAGTCTAAGACACGCAATGCATGTGCTCTGCTACTTGAACCACATCACCAACTCTGATCTTGATTTTACGTATTTAGTGTATTAAACTTTACCAGGCCAAAAGAAAAAAATCTACATTTAATCAAATAATGTCACTGTCACTGTCACTCTCCTCCCATTGTGAATCGATTTGCTCAAGCGGGCACCAGTAATGTCTCACAACAAATCGTGAGACTTATTGTTACTGTTTTTGGCATATTGAATACGTCATGGGTAGCTTGCCAGGCTTTGCCGTGCAGGCGAGATACTCTCTGTAGCTTGCTGGGCTCTCTGAGAGGGGCGGAGGAATCCAACCCGGGTCAGCCGCATGAAAGGCAGACACCCTATGCACTGTGCTATCACTCCAGCCCCTAATCAAGTAAAGTAAAGTAAAGGCCCTCCCGTTGATCGTCGATTTGCTCGAGCGGGCCCAGTAACGTCTCCATTGGAGACTTTGTTGTTACTGTGTCTGGCATATCGAATACTCTCGGTAGCTTGCCGGGCTCTCCGAGAGGGGTGGAGGAATCGAACTCGGGGCTGGAGCGATAGCACAGCGGGTAGGGCGTTCGCCTTACAAGCGGCCAACATGGCCGACCCGAGTTCGATTCCTCCGCCCCTCTCGGAGAGCCCGGCAAGCTACCGAGAGTATTGGATATGCCAGACACAGTAACAACAAAGTCTCCAATGGAGACGTTACTGGGCCCGCTCGAGCAAATCGACGATCAACGGGAGGGCCTTTACCTTTACCCCTAATCAAATAAAAGAAAATTATTTTAACTCAGCAGTTAGATTTATCATCTATAAAATCACTTAAAATAGCATAGACACATTATTCTGGGAGCCTCCTTATATACTCCCGACTGGGAGGAGCATTCATGAATTGTGAAGGGTGGTTGATGAAGAGATTATCTTATACAGGTAGGGTATGGCTTGTGGGTGTGATTCCTGAGTTACCAGAGACTGGGGGAAGCAGGTAGAGGATCTCTGATCCAGGTCCCATTGAATCCAGAGTCCAAGGTCACAAAGTTCCGCATTATCTGGATTCCATGGGATTTCATTCTTGTGTGAGGCTCGGCTTGAGCGTCCAGAAAGCGGCCTGGAGTGTGGCAATGGTTGGGCAGTGGAGATTGGCTGCTGGGGATGGGTCCCATGCCAGGCTGTGGGGTGGGTGAGAGCCCTCCCCAACCCAAGGGGCCCAGACCCGTCAGCCAACCTCCACTGCCCAACCACGCTCCAGAATGCTTTCTGGACACATTATAAGACACTTCCTACCAATTTATGCTTCTCTGAGAGCCCGGCAAGCTACTGAGAGTATTCTATCTGCACAGGCAGAGCCTGGCAAGCTCCCCGTGGTGTATTCGATATGCCAAATACAGTAACGATAATAGATCTCATTCCGCTGACCCTGAAAGAGCCTTCAATTTTTGGGAAAAGACGAGTAAGAAGAGGCTGCTAAAATCTAAAAGCTGGGAGGAATAGACATGTTACTGGCACCCGCTTGAGTAATTCCAAGACCAAGGAGATGACAGTGATACAGACACATTATTGAGATTCAAGAGTAATTAACTCTGGAGCCATAGCACAGTAGGTAGGATGTTTGCCTTCCACGCGGCAGACCTGTGTTCAATTCCCAGCATCCCTATGGTCCCCTGAGCACCGCCAGGAGTAATTCCTGAGTGCATGAGCCAGGAGGGACCCCTATGCATCTCTGGGTGTGACCCAAAAAGCAAAAAAAAAAAAAAAAAAAAACCTCTTCCATTGGTGCATAGGCTCTGTGAATTTGCATTAGAATTAAGGCTTGAACAGAAGCGATATTTATTCTCTTTTCAAAAAATCAGTTCTCTACTTTTGTATATCATATAAAAATTTCTCCTATGATTTTATTTTTGACTATGTCTTAGGTAATTATACTTGTAGAAAATGCCATAAATATGTTTGAATATTGCCCATGAGATATTTGTGAACTGACGTTAATTAAAATGTTATATAAATATTTTAGACGTTGTAGTCCAAAAATAACTAAATATCAATATCTGAAGGATTATCAATTACTTGATATTCTCTGCCTACTAAATTATTTATTGCATGAACATATTTCTACTTTTAACATAATAAGTGCTTGCTAATTTTCCACTCTGCCTTAATTAGTCTTTTGAAGTTAAGAGCTTCCAGAGAGCCCTTGACTTAAAGTAAAGCAGATCATGGGGTAATGGAACCGCAAAGGTAGCTGAGGTTAAACCATAGAAACTATAAAGGTTTAATTATATAGTTTCAATGTATAATACAATTGAGAGCATGCAAAGTGAAATTGGGTTGGAGACCAGTAATCGAAACAGTAATTGTAGTGTTACAGGAAATTATGTTTTTCTATAATGCCTCCCATCAAAATACACCCATATCTTCATATTACCCCTGTCTGCTCATTTAACATCTTAAAGCCAGGTTTAAATTCTCCATGTCTGCCTAGAATAAGTCACCATTGACCTGGTGACTCCTTTCACATTATTTCTTTCCATTCTTAGTTCTGTCACTGTAGCTTTCTCTACTACATGACTGTGTCAATCTATTAATGTCAAACTGTATATGTTTACATGTTTAACAATTAGAGCATTTTTTATGAGAAAGGAACCTCCTACCGGTGCTCTGTGTCTCAGAGGATGACTTCCAGATTTACTCTGCATGATGGTGAGACTCTGAGAGTTAAGTGCTCATGCATGGCATGTGATACTGCTATTCCCACATTACTCTAAGGCCAACAAGCATACCTGGTGGTGCTCAGAAGGCTGGTGATATTAGAGATCCATCTAGGCAACTCTCGTGTGCAAAGGTAAGAGCTCTAGTCCTTTGAACTATCTCCCTGGTTCCATGAGTTTTTGAAAATTTGTCACGGTCACGGTCATGGTCCTCCCGTTGTTCATCGATTTGCTCGAGCGGGCCCAGTAACGTCTCCATTGTGACACTTGTTATTGTGTTTGGCATATCGAATACATCACGGGTAGCTTGCCAGGCTCTGCTGTGCGGGCAAGATACTCTCGTAGCTTGCCGGGCTCTCCAAGAGGGGAGGAGGAATCAAACTCGGGTCAGCCATATTGGCTGTGTGCAAGGCAAATGTCCTACCGCTGTGCTATCACTCCAGCCCTTGAAAATTTGTATATTATTTTATTGTATTTTAGCTGTGAAATAGTTTTGATCCTTTGTCAATAGTCATATTAAAAAAGAAGACAGAAAATTGCCTACACCTTTGCTTTACACTGAACAAAGAAAAATTTTACTCAGAGACTTTGAAGAATGGAGCTGAGATGTGGAAGAACTAAAACATATATAACTGCCAAAATATCAGACCCACCACAGGAGTGCAAAAGAGTTGAGATAAGTGAGCTATGCTGTGTTAGGAGAAACTAAGTTTCATGTGGATAAGTAATTAAGAGTTATAATGAGAAGACAACATCGGCAGTTTTCCTCCTTAGTTGTGTATAGGGGCATGTGAATAAGAGCAAGCAGGTAATTATAATTTAGAGGCAGAGAATATAATTAAAAAGGATACTTCACATCAGAAATCCCATCATTAATCCAGTGTTCTATAAAGTATGTTCACTAGTGGCTAATTCTAATTATTCTTATTGTAGAGTCTATGTAAAACTCTACAAGTACCTTAAATTTGTTGATGTTTTGAAAACTCAAGTTCTTGATATAATTGATTACATTACAAAATACCCTTTCTATGTTAAGTATTTGTGACTTTGTTCATAGAGTTAATTGTATTTCATATTTTCCTTAAGATTTTATACTGTATTACTATGATCTATTGATATTATGAATCATATGTTTATACCCCCCAAATAAAGTAAGGTTTATTTACATCGTCTAGACATATTTCAAAACAAATAATGCACTAGAATTTAGTCTTCAGTAATGCTGTCTGGTGATAGAAAGAAAATTAGAATTTAGAGGAAATGGAAAGGGGAAGAAAGAACAATAATATTGAATTGAAGAGAAATGAGGACAGTGCAAGTCAGAATTTAATATATATATATGCTTATATTGGAATGAACTTTTGGAAGGGTACCAAAAAAGAGCAAAGACTGGGCATATAAAGAGAATGAAGTTGGAATGGCATGATCGTTTCTGTGCCAGAAGGAATGCAGTTACTGGATTCCTAGCCAAATCAGGCTGTGAGGGTGATGGCATTCCTTAGAAGATTGAGTAATGGCTGGAAAGAAGAACAGGATGTGCCTGGCCAGGAGTAGGTATCTTGGAACAAAACTAAAGCAGGTGAAGTGAGAGTATCATGTTCAGAGCTGTGAGAGGTTGTGGTTATTTAATCATAACTTTGTTCCTTCTGGTGCCAGGAGACTGATGGCACTCCCTCCCACAGAGGTCAAACAAATGGTTTTCTCAACTCACTTTGTCAATTACACACCCAGTGAAAGAAGGTCAGGATGCTGAGGAACCACAATTTAAGACAAATTTGATGCATTAATATGCAAATCTAAACAAGGTTCCTATCACCTAGTTTAAGAATTTAGACCCTGCTTTGCTAAAACCAGGCTAATTAATGATCAGTATGCATTGTCTTACCATTCCTATGATGCAACATTGCTAACAATATGCTCTAAACTATTAATGATTAAATGAGCTACCAGATTCTAAACATTTTAAGATCATGAAAATACCTGAATGAAAGTAATTACCAACATTTTGTAAAAAAATATATGAAATTGAATATCAGATCTGCTATTTATGATGCGAATTGGTAGTTCTTTTTCTTGTTGTTATTGTATTTTGGGGATGAGCACAACCATAGAAGCTTATTTCTGGCTCTGTGCTCAGGAATCACTTCTGGAAGAGCTCAAAATAGCAGAGATGAAACCTAACATTAACAGAATTATGATCATGGAGACTACTTTTTCTTTTTATAAATAAAAGTGAAAACTTGAGGAAATGACCAATTTTCCAACTCAATGCAATCTACTAGAAAGTCAAAGAAAAATAACAAGGGTATCAATGCTAAATCTCTAGGTTATTTACTAATAAAGAAATTATTGAATGGTCAATTAGGAGGCAGCTTCTACTTGAAGATCAAAATAATTTATGAGACTATAATTTTGAGTGACTTTTCTTATTTTTTTTAAAAAATAATGTACCAATGCGATATTCAACACTTCATTTTAAAGCTCTATTAAACATCCTACAAATGTTCTGCCCCTTTTGTCTTTGATGTTTTAACTAAACTTGTTAGTCTACAGATTTTTCCCAATCTGAACTCACAATCTGCAGTGCTCTGAAATGCACATTAAAAACATCATGGTTCATGGTTAGCAGTCATTTTTATTTTCTTCCATCTGCAGCAACATATTCCCAATATTTTTCTGCAATGAAACTGTGACCTCTTGTCATTTGAAAACAGATTTATCAATAATTCCTAATATTCAATATCAACAAACACATTTAATGCCTTATGAAAGCATACACACATCAAGGTTGAAAAGTATCTCTCTCCTAAGAGCATTCCACTGACAACATAAATTCTGATCACTGTCACTGTATCACTGTGTTCCTGTTGTTCATCAGTTTCCTCGAGCAGGCACCAGTAATGTCCCCATTTGTTCTAGCCCTGAGATTTTAGCAAGGGCCACATTGGAGGGTCAAGGGAATGAGACCCATGAGTGTTACTGGGTTTTGGCATATCAAATATGTCATGGGGAGCTTGCCAGACTCTGTCGTGTGGGCAGAATACACTAGGTAGCCTGTTGGGTTCTCCAAGAGAGAGAACTAGACAATAAGCCGTGTGCTTCCTGGAACTGGGTTTTATAGTCCCTAAGTGTTGGCCATTGATGGCATAATACGGTGCCAGGGGCAGTTGGTGGGTGTAACGCCTAACTACTGGAAGATGGGGGATCTGGGTAGAGGAGGCCTAGTCCCAATCCAAACAGGCTTGGCGATCTCAACCCCTGGTCCTGCACACCTGGGTTCCTCTGCTGGTTCCTTCATGCGTCAGGCTCATCTGAAAGTGTGAAGAGTGGTCTTAAGCATGAATGTGGCTGGTTCCAGAGGTCCTTAGCTGCTGGGGCTCTGCTCGGGTCCGGGAGGGAAACTCAACCCGTCCCGCTCCAAAGGGCTCTGCTGAGGATAGTCAGACACGGAGGCAGGAGACTCAGCAAATTGATTTTGGTGTCAATGAGATCAGAACAAATACCAGAAACCGTTGTCTCTGTGATACATTCTATAACTTTATATGTATAAACCTTATTCTATTTTATACTTGTAATTTTAGTAGTCTTCATTCTGAATTTTAAATCAAGTTACTCAAACTCATTCCAACTTAGTGTAAAAAAAATTAAGTAGCTTTTATAAAATTCTTTGGAGGATGTGATGGATCCATCAGGACGTCGGAGGGCAGTCATCTTGCACTTATAGTTGGCGAAGGACAGGCGGGCCTTACAAATACTTTTCCCGGCTTCTGCCGCATCTACCAGTACTTCTGCTCTTCTCTCTTTGAGGTCTTCCTTGATCGCATCTCTGCACTGCTTTGCAAGCTCGGACGTTAGCTTGCGGTTGCCTGAGGCATGCGCCAAACCACGCTGGCGAATTAGCTCAAGAGTTTTCGAAGATAGGCGACTTTTTGTGGCTATCTCTCTCTTGGCGTTCCTCGCACATTCATGGAGGTGCTGAACCAGTCGATCGTATTCCTCGTCAATGTTGTCAACAATGCATCTTCCCATGTTGCCGCAATAGTACCAAAGAGTTCCCAGTTGGTGGTCATTCTGGGAGTTCTCTTTTTGAACTTTGCAGCCCTTTCTCCCCGCTCTGTGAAGTAGAATTTTGCACGAAGGAGACGGTGGTCCGATCCCGTTCGAAATTTTGGGACAACAGCGACATCAGTCAGGCAAAACCGTCGATTGAATATGATGTGGTCTATTTCGTTGTGGAATCGTCCACCGGGAGACTCCCATGTCCGTCGTTTAGATTCTGCCTTCTGGAACTGTGAGTTACCATGGATGGTCTTGGTCGACATGATGAACTCTGACAGTCTCTCACCCTGTTCGTTCCATTCTAGGCCATGGGTCCCGATGTGAAGTTCTTCAGCTGATCTTCTCGGTCCTATCTTGGCATTAAAATCACCCACAATGATCTTGTAGAAGGTGTGGTCTTCTTTATAGAACTTCTCTAGCTCCATGTAGAAATTCTCGACTTCTCCAGAACGGCAATGGAGAAGATTATCCATGACTTCTACTCAAATCTCTTCGATAGCCATGTCCACTTGCCAACATACCAAAATTCCACAGGATGGGTATGTTGTTCCCAACGTTCTCCCCTCCGAAATCCGACACGCCATTTCGTTGGTAAAGAAACAAACAGCACCCGGCCCAGACAAGGTCAGACCTGAACACCTGAAGAACCTGCCGTCAGTACTCATCAATACACTGGCTTGGTTCTTCACTCGCTACCTGTCTGAATGCAAGGTTCCGTCCCAATGGAAAACCAGCAGGACCGTACTACTGTTCAAGAAGGGAGACATCCATGACATTGGCAACTATCGCCCGATCTGCCTATTGTCTGTCATCTACAAGTTGTTCACTCGAGTCATCCTGAATAGGATTGGCAGAACATTAGATGAAGGACAACCATGCGAGGAAGCAGGGTTCCGCAAAGGATTCAGCACCATCAACCATATCCACACGATAATCAAGCTCATTGAGGTTTCTCGGGAGTTCAAGATGCCGCTCTGCTTAACGTTCATTGATTTAAAGAAGGCCTTTGATTCTGTTGAGACGGAAGCTGTCATTGAAGCCCTAGCCAATCAGGGCATTCAAGCCCAATACATCAGGATCCTCCGTGAGCTCTATTGCGGATTCACTACCAGGATCTCACCATTCTACAAAGAAGTGATCGTTGATGTCAAGAGAGGGGTGCGGCAGGGTGATACCATTTCACCAAAACTCTTCAGTGCCACCCTCGAGAACATCATGCGACGACTGGAATGGGAAGGAATGGGAGTGAAGATAGATGGTCGGCAATTACACCACCTCCGCTTTGCTGATGACATTGTTTTAATAACACCAAACATCAGCCAAGCGGCACAAATGCTGGCCGACTTTGACCATGAGTGTGGAAAGGTAGGACTACAGCTGAATCTTACGAAGACAATGTTTATGAGAAACAGCCTTGTTCCTGACGCCCCATTCGCTCTCAATGGAACGACCATCTCCGATTGCAACAGCTATGTCTACCTAGGTCGAGAGGTCAACATGACAAATGTCCTGGCACCCGAGCTGCGCAGGAGGAAGAGAGCGGCTTGGAATGCCTTCAAGAACGTTGAAGAAATAGCTAAGAGGACGAAGAACCTCCGGCTCCGGGCACATCTCTTTGATTCCACTGTTCTTCCTGCATTAACATATGCCTCAGAGACCTGGGCCCTACGCAAACAAGATGAGAACGCTATTCAGGTCTCCCAAAGAAGAATAGAAAGAGCTATGCTTGGAATATCACGTTTCACTCAAATGAGAGAACGAATCCAGAGTTCTGACATCCGTCGACGATCAAGGATCAGGGATGCTGTCTCATTTGCCAAGGTGTCGAAAATCAGATGGGCTGGTCACGTAATGAGATTTAAAGACAACCGTTGGACTAGAGCTGTTACTGATTGGATTCCACGGGATGTCAAAAGACCGCGTGGCCGCCCACCTACCAGATGGTCAGACTTCTTCGTCAAGATCATGAACGATCGGTTTGAGGCCCTTCATGTTCCCGGAGCGAAGAGATGCCATTGGGCTACACTAGCACGCGACAGGGACAAATGGAGACGTTACTGGCGCCCGCTCGAGTAAATCGACGACTAACGGGAAGTTAAGTGATTAAGTGATTATAAAATTCTTTATTTTTAATGTAAATTTAGTGCTTTAAAGAAACTTGACCAATGTATGTGTATAGTATGTTTACATTATGACATCAGGTATGAGTTGATTTGTTTATTATTTGATCTACAATTAAGTATAAGGTTAACTACATATCTCTATCATGGATGTCAAGCAATTGGAACATCATCTACTAACACTCACTTATCTTCCTCGTAACTCAATGAACGTAGGATATTAAATGAGTACGCATTTAAAAAAGTTTGAGAAAAGATTGAGGGAATAACCAGTATTACAATACTAATCAATAATGCAAGAAAAGAAAGATAAGTACATTTTCTGCTGTAGTTATTCTCTATAAAATTTTAAATTGTCATAAGAATACTCAAACAATTATTTATTTATATTTTGTGTGTAAAACATTCCAAGCACATAGAAACAGCTGAATTTCTAAATGCATGGCAATAAGTATCTGTGATGGTTATCAATCATCAATCAAGGGATCAATCAAGGACCCTGCACATACAAGACATGTATTGAACAGCTTGAGTCATGTCCTTTGTCTGATGATGATTTTACTGATCTCCTAAATACAATCTGAAATACATATATATGCATTTATGTGCATATATACATATATATGCAGAGAATGTTTTTCTTGATTTCAGGCTTAAATATGCAACACTATAAAAAAGAGATACTTGAAGTAAAATTATCTTATGTTAGATTTACCTTCTTATTTCTCTTGATAATGCCTCATACTACCATCTCTAAATTCACGAGTCTAAAATACAAAATATAATAGATTATCTGTCTATCAACACATACTTATTATTAGTATTATACTGATAACATATCAACATACTTCATTCATTATCCATTTGTTGTCATACTTGCTGCCTTGGAAAGAAACAGACCTTGTCTTTCCTGGCATTTTTCCCCAAGTGCGGAATTTTCCATCTCTGTGTATATTCTAGAAATCACTAACTTAATTGCTCTTTTGTTCTTTGGGCCATACCTGGAGGTGTTCAGTTATTTTTTCCTCGCTCTGCAGTGAAGGGATCACTTCTGATGCTACACAGGGAACCATACGCTGTATAGGATATTGAACCCAGCTCCTACAAGGCAAACTCCCTCCCTGCAGCACTTTTGCTGGCATCCTGCAATTGCTCACTTAATGTACTTACAAAAGTTCAACAATTTTGACGTGTGTCATCTGGGAAAAGTTAAACAGCTTCTAGATACTCTATGACAAAAAGTAACTGTCTTTTGTTTGCACACAAAATGTGTTGCCTTCTGTGCTTGTTAACACTTGGCATTTAACTATTGTCACACACATCACCATCTGTAGATACAGTTGTTCTCTCCTTTCTCTCTCTTTCCTCCTTGTCTCCTTCTCCCTCTTTCTTCTCCCTATCCCTCTATTGTTTTCTCTCACCGCCTCACACAAACACACACACACATACACAAAGATTAAATTAAATGGACATCCTGCATTAATTCCATTGGATACAATTACATTCAATTTAAGTACATCCATACCTTAGTTTGCATCAAATACTTACTCTGTGTTTTCACTTTAATGAAGTGCTTTTTCAACATTCTGCCTCTAAACACCTCTAAAACAATCTGTTCAAGACCAGCTTTATTTAAAAGTAATCTTGTCGCTGTAAAATATATCTCTATGATTTTTGATGTCTCTAAATGAACCCATACATCTGTATTAAGACCTCTAGCACTTTCTATAAATAATAACTCTTTCTTATATATCTTTCGGTTAAATACAATTTTTCTCAATAATCTAGTTCCTCCGTTTCAGGTTTATTACTCCATCAAATCTATTCTGAACTAAAATTTTGTGCAACATCACTTGACGAAAAAGGGGGGAAAAGACAGTTAAAAGAAGAATTCAAGGGGCTGGCGCGATGGCACAATGGGTAGGGCATTTGTCTTGCATGCGGCCAACCCAGGTCTGATGCCTAGCATCCCATATGGTCCCCTGGGCACCGCCAGGAGTGATTCCTGAGTGCAGAGCCAGGAGTAACCCCTGTGCATCACCAGGTGTGACCCCCCCAAAGAAAACAGCAAAAAAAGAGAAGTATTCAAGAGCTTTTCAGGAAGTCATAGACCTGGGACCAGAGCAGGAGGACAGCAGGTAGGGCTCTTGCCTTGCATGTGGCTAACAAAGATTCAACACCTGGTATTCCATGTGGTCTATGGAACCCACCAATACTGATCCCTAAGGGTAGAGCCATAAGTAAGTACTTAGCACCTCCAGAGTGTAGAACAAACAAATAAACAAAATGAAACAAAATAAAAAAGAAAAATGCATATACTAACACAGATATTAACCTCTTAGTTATTTTGAACTAAAATTTTGTGCAACATCACTTGACAAAAAAGGGGGGGAAAAGACAGTTAAAAGAAGAATTCAAGGGGCTGGAGCGATGGCAGAAACAGAGACAGAGAGAGACAGAGAGAGACAGAGACAGAGAGAAGGAAAGTGCCTGCCATAGAGACAGGCACTGGGGAAGGAGGTAAATTGGGGACATTGGTGGTAGGAAATGTCTACTGGCAGAGGGATGAGTGTCAGAGTACTGTCTGACTGAAACTAAACCATGAACAGCTATGTAACTGTATCCATTAAATATACTGACTACTTTGTATATGTCCAAGCCTTTATCTGAAAAATTTATGTAAATTTTACCCAGAATAAGTATCTTAACTGAAGTAATTTTATATTCACAGCACTAAATGAAATGTTATGCAATTGGAACTTCATTTATATCTGTGGACTTTATTAGCACTCTTTAAGCTCATGAATTTATTGCTTCCTTAAATACGGGCAACAGAGCAAAACTTTGCCTTGAATAATTTTGATTTTAAAAGTATCTTGCACCATACTCTGTACATACTCTGTAATGTAAGCAAATTCATTTCCTTCGAAGTCCTCTTTGTGATGTAGAAATGATAATATTTGTTTTGATTTGGAGGATATTGGGGTGAAGAAAAGATACATGACTCAAAATAAATCCTGATAATCTGGGATTTATAACTTGACAATTGCCTTCAGGCTCCACCATTAGCCAACGTTATGCTTAATGAAAAATAAAAACGTGTATTTTCTGCTTGATTATTGATATAATTGTTAGTTTAAATTAAAATAAGTACTCTGAATTATTTATCTTTAGTAAGTTTTTTTAAATCTTATGGGTGCAAAATAATTGGCACATAGAAAACACAGTTTTACCTACATTCACAGAAAATAAAAATAAAAAAAAAATTGATCATCTTTCGAACCTGATTGCTTGTCAACATGGTACATAAATAAATTATCAGATATCAAGAAAAGAACAACCTCAATGTTTAATGTATGCTTTTAGTTTTCAAAGCTAGACTGTATCAATTGAAGTTAAATGAACATCATGTTTTGCAAATTTGCATGTGTTAGAGAAGAAATGTAAAAATATTTAAAGATAATTTACTTTATTACATATAAATATACATGGATATCTATATATAAAATCCATAAATATGCAATGCAAGCGTTTAGATGTATACATATTATTACAAATGACTGAATATTTTATTTCTTTCTAAATTAAATTTTTAGATCCTACATCTTTATACAGGCAAAGTCTATGCCAAAATAAGACTTAGCTTGGCTTGGTAGAAACAGAATACTGATGAAGAGCTATCTTTTGAATTTCTTCCTAAATGCTCTCGTATTAAGGCTTGCTCAGAACTGCAAGAACAGAGGGTTCTAAAGACTTGGAACAATGACAAAGAAATCCTTCCCCTGAATTTTATATCATTTGTTTCAGTTAACTACATAATGTCAGAATTTAAAGGAACACCCAAGAAATGTTCTCAGATCTTAACTTTTCACTCTTATTATGACCTTAAAAATAAAATGTGAAAAATATCTTCAAATATACCAAAACTATAAATTAAAAAGAAAGCGCCCTAGCAATGCTTTATATTGTATATATTATATATGGTAGATAGATCATCTTAAAATCATTATTCACTACTTTTATTTTTGTCCGCTTATCTGAAAGTTGAGTCTATACAGATTGCAATTCTGTAAAACAAAAGCCTAATTATTATGTTAGATATATTATAGAGAAGACATATGATACATATCAGATCTTGAAATCAATGACATGTAAAAAATTAAATGTCTATATATTAATATATAGATACCAAAATTCTTGATAGTTGGCTATAAATGATCTGCATTAAAATCATGTTCAATCACTGAAATAAATCATTTACTCAACGTAGTCATCATAAATTTTAACTTAATAATCTTTTGTAGATGCTAAAATATCTTAACTAGTTTATTCACATGTGTCTAGAGCGATAGCACAATGGTAGGGCATTTGCCTTGCACGCAGCCAACATGGCCGAACCGAGTTCGATTCCTCCGCTCCTCTCAGAGAGCCTGGCAAGCTACCGAGAGTATCTTGCCCGCATGGCAGAGCCTGGCAAGCTCCCCGTGACGTATTCGATATGCCAGACACAGTAACAACAAAGTCTCCAATGGAGACGTTATTGGGCCCGCTCAAGCAAATCGATGAACAACTGGAGGGCCTTTACCTTTCACATGTGTCAAGTACTGAACATTTTGAGGTAAAAGGGAAAAAAACTTCAGTTTGTAGGTTCATATTTTCTTTTCCAATCCCATGGGAGCAACAAAAAACTGGGGAGAGAACACTTACTGTATGTGGGAGAAAAAGTGTAATTAAGTTAAATATATAATCTAACTCCAGTTCTTCTTTATATGAGATAACTTGTAGGATTTATTTATCTCTTGAACATATAATTATTTCTCTAGATTTCTATTGTATTGCTTCCTAAGCCTACCTGCTAATTTCTATTTCTAAATTTCACTTCCCTTTCTGCCTTTGAAAATCAGTTTGCTAAAAGTCAACAATTTCATTACAAGTTCCCAGATACATTCAACTATGTCCCGTAAATCCACCTTCTAAAAGAATCTGAAACAAAAGCAATTCACCATAGACTATCGGAATGAAAGTTTGACCAATCACTCTATGCCAAAATATTCATCTAGTCCAACATTATTGTATCAATAATTACTTGATTACCTTTCACTGATTTGCCAAAGATATCTTGAATTAGAACAAAGGGACCTTTCTGTGTGTAAGCCCTGTTCATCCCCAGATAATTCTGAATAGAAATTTAAGATCTGAAATTCAAACAAACAAAACACTGTCCTCCCATTGTTCATCGACTTGCTCGAGTGGGCCCAGTAATGTCTCCATCGTGAGACTTGTTGTTACTGTATTTGGCATATGGAATACGTCATGGTAGCTTTGCCATGCAGGCAAGATACTCTCTGTAGCTTGCGGGGCTCTCTGAGAGGAGAGGAGGAATCGAACCCGGCTTGGCCAGGCTGGCTGTGTGCAAGGCAAACACCCTACCGCTGTGCTATCGGCTATATTTCCAATTATAAATACCTTCTGCTATTTTGCTAATCCACTTTGACCCAGTTTTAACTTGGTTGAGAATGAAACCTGCAATTATTTTTCTACTGCCTATGCATGTACGTATGTATGCATGCATGCATCTATCTATCTATCTATCTATCTATCTATCTATCTATCTATCTATTTATCTATCTATCTATCTATCTATCATCTATCTATCTATTCGGGTCTGAATCTGCTGCTGAGACCCTGGCCAAATCCCCTGCCCTTGGAAACAGGAGCTGGATCTCTCCACCAGGGCCCAGGGCCTTGTGCCGGCACTCTACCCAGAAAGGCACTCTGGTTGAGAGGATAATGGGATGTTGGGTGCACCTTTACCTACCATCTGCCAATGTAAACACAAGCAGTCCTAAAGACTGGAAATGTAAGTCTTTAACATCTGTACTGTGCCTGTACCAAGCTGTATGTACTCCCCTCAGAGATGTCTGTATAAATATCCCTGTGTGAGAGCTAATAAATGGAGAGCTGCTTGACCTCCAGATTTCCCCACTCTCTGCGTGGTTCTTTCTCCGTGATGGCAGGGGTCCTCTGGTGTGCAGGAGGTCAGGGCAGAGGCTTCTCCCCATACCACTCCCTCTACTATAGGAAGTAAGTTTGGCGGCTGGGGGGATCATACTCCAGTTTGCCAAGGTCGACTGGCCAGGACTTGACATCTATCTGTCTGTCTGTCTATCTATCTATCTATCTATCTATCTATCTATCTATCTATCTATCTATCATCTGCTCTATCCAATTCAGGAAAATTCAGTTAAATTCTTAATATGTAAACTAAAGAAAAATTTAGCAAAAGAGATTGTAGAAAATAACCTACTTGAAAGTACTTAAAATCATAATATTCCATTAATGTTTATTTAAATAACTTACTTTACATTAAAATTTACTGTGTATATTATTATATCACAAGTTATTTTCTTTCGACATTCCCTTCACTATATTTATTTTCAAAACAACAAACACTGATGTGTTAAAATCTTCAACACATCATTTAGCAAACACTGGAGCAATTATCTGTCTAAAACTATTTTATCAATTTATCAAAATGGTATCTTAATTTATTGCTTGATCTCAAACAAACTACTAGCTATTATTGTCAAATAATTAAGAAGGGGATCCAATTAAGCTTAAAATACTTTTCTAGGTGACTAAAAATGCATATTGCTAAAAATATTTTAATTGTGCACATAAGAAATAAACTTTAAACTTATTTATTTAAATAAATCATTTATTGATATATTTGCTACATGTGTAATAATTTTTCATGGCAAAGCCTGGCAAGCTACCCGTGATGTATTCAATATGCCAAACACAGTAACAACAAAGTCTCACAATGGAGACGTTAGTGGGCCCGCTCGAGCAAATTAATTAACAACAGAGGACAGTGCTACAGTGCTGTGCCACAGTGTAATAATTTTATATATAAACATGTGAATATGTTTAATAAATTTTCACGAAATTCAATAAAATTATATAAATTTAAATTATATTAATTTTATTATCTTCATCACTAGTACTTTAACCACTCAAGCAATATATATTAATATGCATGTCTCAGTTACAATGAGAAATATCTCAGAAAATATTTGGGCAACTGGGCCTCATTTACACTCACATTAAAACATTTGGTTTAAGACATATAAATTTCTGATTTTTCAACCCATTCCTAAGATTGAAGAATATTTTTTTCTTTAGTTTAACTTAATTCACCAAAGGTTTGAATTTAGTTTGCATGGTTTTGGGGCCTTTCAAAAATGCTCAGGGGTCTTCGTGACATTTCAACAATTGGACACGATGGGTTTAATGCCAGAACCAAAAGGCACTTGAAACTTCCTGGGTTATACAAGAGCTTTGCATGGTGAGTACTAGCCTTCTACATCTTGCTCCTCTGCATGTATATTATTGATGAATGACCCCCGAGACATCTGCCGTCCCCTAAAACACTTTTTTTCAACATTTTCTCACCCCCAAATGATGCTTTTGCAATTTTTCATTTGCTTTAATTTAGTGTCAAGCTTATCTAAGGCCCCCAGAATAGTTTACATGTTGTCACCTTGATCATGGTACAAGGTCACTTAATATTTAATAAATTGGCCATGATTAAATCCCCAGCACTGTACATGATGAGTAGATACTGCCAAATGTTATGTATGAACAAGACTCAGTACTGAACATCATAAGGCATGGCCAAAAAAAAAAAAAACCAGAATTAAAAACACTTCTCTTTCTATCTCAACTATAATTCTTTATTTCATCTTAAAGAGTCTGGTTTCATTTGATAGACTTGCATCTTCAACAAGTCTTCCCTCGAATCAATCAACATTTAAAATTTGATTGTTTTACTTCTTCAAGTAGTGGAGAATAATATTATCTACAAAATAAAATATTCTGGATGTTATATTTTTTTCTCTCCATCTTTAACTTTCTATAATGCCTATTTGTTATTGGTTCCAGTGTGCTATTCTGAGTGATTCTGGTGCAGGAATGCCTATACCAATATACATTACAGAGAAAGCTTTGGTATTAAATTTGGTTAAATAATAAACTATACAAATTACATAACATCTTTTTTATTCTTTCTATTATAAAATAAGGGTAATAAAATCAAATAGAGATTTTTATGAGGGTCATGTAATGTACAGTAATATTTAAAATTGTATTTTTGAAGTTATTAACTCTAAGTTCACTGATGATAGAATTTTTACAAGGTCAATTTTATTTGCAGGATTTTAAGAACCATTGATTATCTGTGTGTCTTAAGAGAATTATGCTGTATTTATGCATTGTATTATGCATGGCATCATATAAAAATTCAATAATTTATATAATTTGATGAAAGTAATGCCAGAGTGGAGGTATGTTTTGTTTTTATTTTCTATATGTCACACATTGTTTTGTTACTATGTTAGTGTTCTGCAAGGAGGGGCAGGGACACAATCATGGTGTTCTGGGGTCACCCAGTACCAGAGAAGAAATACAGAGCTTTACACCTTCGATGCTAGTGAACCTTTATTTGAGTCATATTTCCAGCCATATCCTCTCTTGAACATTTTGTGACAGTATATTTTTAAAAATTAATTACTGTATATATAAAAACATATAATAAATTCATTTTTATAGAAGCTACATCCATTAGTACACAAGGATTCAGTACCATTCCCTAGAAAGGGCACCAGCTAGACTTCCATAGTCAGTGCTACTCATTGGCTACCCCAAAACTGTATATTGGTATGCTAGAGACTGTAAGATTCAAAGCACTGTAATATTCCAAGGCCACTTATTTCTTAAACTTGAACTCTTAAACATGAACTCTATCTCTTGGCTCAATCATGCTTTTATTGAAATAAATGCTGTGAGGAGGATGGATTTTTTAGCAATGCTTATATAAATAGGGGACACTGCTACCAATTATTTGTGAAGCCTAATATGTTAGTGCTCGGACCTTGGAATAAGATGCTCAGTTTCAAAAGTATTGGTAATCTCTGGGCCACCTCAGAAGTGCCCAAAAAGAGTTCTGAATTGTTGATGAACAAACTAGGTGGGCTTGTAGATGCAACACATGCATTCCAATGCTAATAACCATCTCCCAGACTAGGTTTATTATATTTTGGTGTGGGGTAGCCAGGTAGCAATATCTATGTTTTTCCTGGCTCTGTTCTCGAGTCATTCCTCCTGGGACTCAGGGTACCATATGTGCCATGTGGTTCAGCTCAGAGTGACCACAAGCTAGAAAAACACCTTACCTATATGATCCCTCACGTCATCTGTGATCATATACAAAATGCACACTGACAAGTATCATTTGAAGGTATATTTAGAAAGATTGTTTTTTAAATCACTAATATCCATAGAAAAAAAGAATTTTTACAATATAGGGCATAATACCTATCATAATCATCAAACATTCTCAGGACTTGAATTTTTCCTTCAAGAAATAATTTATATCTATGATGAACTATTAACTAGGAATATACTAGTAGTCACATCACATTACATCTATAAAAAATAAAGAAAATATGTTCATCTTAAGTTTATAAAGTGTTACATATACATGTTTCAATAAATTAATAATATAAGGGTCCAGAAAGTTCAAAGGGCCAGGCACTTGCCTTCTATGTGTCTAACCCAGATTAGACTTTTGGCACCCAAAATGACCACCTGTGCCCTACTAGGAGCTATCTCTGAGCACAGATCCAGATAAACCCTTAGTATACCCAGGTGGGTCCAAACCTACTAAATACATAAATAAATTTATTTTTTCTTCTCTTTATAACAGCTGCCATATTAAATTTTCAAAGTTTTGGACAAGATGTTTTCGACTCATGTTCATCTGGATTTTTGTTTTTATTGATTTTATTTTGCTATGGCATGGTATCCTAAGTTTGTTGCTTCTAATGATTATATAAGAGAAGCATTTTTCTATAGGCTTTTGCAGTATTTATCCATTTGCTTTTATTCTCTTACTGCTATTACACAATTTTGTTTAATTTTGTTTAGTCATATTGCATTCTTTAAAATACTATTAATTCTTTACTGGTTTAACTTTATTGGAAAAATAATGTGATGGAGTACGAATTTATTTTAGGTTGTACTACATTTGGGAACCCTAAGTGATACTCAAGGTACCAGAAGGTCATTTCTAGTGATACTCCACCAACAGATGTGTTGGTTCAGTGCCAGTGCCCAAGAATAGAGTTTTCTGGGCCCTGCTGTGCCAGGGAAAACTGGGATCACTGGGGCAACGCATAGGGAGCCAGCCAGACTACATTCAATGATGCTTGGGAGGTTAATTGGTGCCAGTTCTGAGATTCCTTGAAAGTAGCACAGGCATTGTACTATCTACCTGGACCTAGATCATATTACTTTTAATGAAAAAATCATACATGTTTTCTTCAATTGCTTTGAAGACATAAATTAAACTACACTGGATCTTGTTTGTATACTTTATTTCTTCAAAAATGTTGTTAAGGTATTTTGTGTGGAGACAGCAAACAAAGGTGCTCTGGGCCTACTCTGTGCTCTGTGATCAGGGACCACCACCAGCAGTGTTCAGGAAACACTGAGAATTCCTCACTATTACAGAATTCCACTGTTCATCAAAACAAAAAGTTTTATTTATGACATGCAATTTTTGATGATTACTGCAATCAGGTTCAAGTACAAAATAAAATTTAATGAAATATCTTTTAGAAGCCTGTGTTGAAAAATTGGTTAGGTAAATGAGAATAGACAGTGTACTATATTATAATAAATGATTTTATTTTTTTATTTACATAGGTTAAAATCATATAGCAATTAATCACTACAAGTGGGCTTTGGTAGATTTAACTTCTGATCATTTTATTTACGTTTGTTTATAGTTTTCTGGGAAAAATAATCTGAAACAAATTTGTTATATGCCTATTATGGGGACAGGCTGAAGAATAACAGTGACCCTGGAGACATTGGTGGGTAGCTGCTGTTGCAATATTGAATGCCAGCAACAATTCTATTATTAACACCTTTGTAAATCTTGTTTTCTTCATTAAAAATAATAAATTAATATATGTGAACATATATATTTTACACCTTATGATTATATTCAATGTGAATTTCAATTACCATATTTGCCATGATTTATCATTTCCTGGTAACACTTGACTATGATCGAAATCAATGAATTTTGACATGAATACTGCCAACAGTCAAGATATATTATAAAACGTATGCTGGTTAACAGTTAATAGTAATAATCTCTCTTATACTACTCATGATAATGCAATTGCATAAATGATATTTAATGTTTAAGTGTTACATAAAGTTGAAAACATGAAGTGTATAATCTTGCAATTGGCTTTTGTCAATATAAGAGAACATGATTTCAAGAAAACATGTTATCTCACCTAATAATGTAGCATTCTTTTACAGGCATTTCATGAAAAGATGAAATTTATATGCTCAATTACTATGATTATAATTTTGTTGTTTTTAATTATCAGTTCTTATTGATAAAGGTACAACAGAATACATATTTGTGTTTTTGTTTTGGGCCCACATCTCATGATGTTCTGGTTTTATTCTTGATTCTGTGCTCTAATCATTACTGGTGGTACAAAAGGTACCATATGAGATGTTGGGGACCTAACCCAAGTTAAGTACATGCAAATCATGTGCCTTACCTGCTATTATATATTTCCAGCCCCTGAAACTCTCACTGTCCTCCCGTTGTTCATCGATTTGCTCGAGCGGGCCCAGTAATGTCTCCATTGTGACAATTGTTACTGTGTTTGGCATTTCGAATATAGCATGGGGAGGAGCTTGCCAGGCTTTACCATATGGGGGAGATACTCTCAGTAGCTTGCTGAACTCTCTGAGAGGGGTGGAGGAATCGAACTCGGGACAGCCATGTTGGCCGCTTGCAAGGACAACAACCTACCCGCTGTGCTATCGCTCCAGCCCATCTCCAGCCCCATATGCAAATATTTGTAAGAATATATATTTTATTTATTTTATAAACATGAAATAATATAGTTGATATTTAATGGAAAACATTTAATTTTATAAAAATGTTAAAATATTTTTCAAAAGAATCATATTGTTCATACTTGTACTCTCATTGAATAAAGTCAATCCCTGTTTATCAAGTCTTGCTATTCAATGAATACTTCTGTTAATTTTAGCTTACTACACTGTCATAAAGTTCAAGTTTGCTTTCTTCTAATTCAAGACCTTATACAAGAAGTCATGATGACAACTAAAGATAACTTCAACCTTTCACTATACAATGTCTGCCTCTCAGTCCCCTTCACTGTAGAGTTAGTGCCTGTATATAATAAGTCGCCCCTATGAAGAGTAACTTTTGTTTGTTTTCTTTGTTTATTTACTTTAATTCTCTCTGGCCTATTTGAGAGTGATATCATAGAGTAAATCTTTTTCAGCCTTTAACACTTTTGCAATTTTTTTCCGTGAATAATTATGATTTTAATGTGTTTTTTCTCTAATGACTGTTCATGGTAGGGCAATGTTGCAGTGCTAATCTTCTATTTGCAGATATATATTTTATACCTTATTTTTTGCTATAAAAAATCTTTGCCAATTTTAATTGAGCAGTCTGTTTTATTTTAGGATTAGAAGATCCTTATATATTTTTTCATACATGTCACTTTTCAGGTATCAGTATTGTATATATTATGACCAATTTGTACTTTATTATTCATTTGTACATTCACTTACATTCATTTCCATATGTCATGTGTTTTGTCTATATTATGATCACAAAGATACTTTTCTACTATTAACTCAAAATAATTAATATTTAACAAAGTATGTATTTTAAAAAGTACTTCATTGCCTGATTTTATCAATATAACCTATGTAGCTATAGCTTATTTTTTCCATCCATAATGTCTATAATTTCTTCTGCTAGTATTTTACTTGTCAAATTTATAATGTTTAAAATTTGCAAATAAAACTTTTAGTGCATATCGAATTTAAATTTTGTAAAAATTCATTATATTTGTAATTCATTATGCTCTATAAAATTTTAATGAGATATGATAAAAAATTTACTTTAACCAATATAGTAGCATGATGTAATACCATCACTGTCACTGTCCTCCTGTTGTTCATCGATTTGGTCCAGCGGGCCCAGTAACGTCTCCATTGTGAAACATGTTGTTACTGTGTTTGGTATATCAAATACATCATGGGTAGCTTGCCAGGCTTTGCTGTGAGGGCGAGATACTCTTGTTAGCTGCCAGGCTCTCTGAGAGGGGCAGAGGAATCAAACTCGGGTCAGCAGGGCAAAATAAGAAAACAAAGAGTTAAAGTTGCATGGCTAAATTAATTTCTGCATTTAGTTATCACTTGATCACTTGACATCCCATTACTTATCGATTTGCTCCAGCGGGCGCCAGTAACAATTTCATTCATCCCTGTCACGCGCTGGTGTAGCCCAATAGCGTCTGCTCGTTCTAGGAACACAAAGAGCTTCAAACCAAAATTTCAGGGTCTTGACGAGAAGTGTGACCATCTCGCAGGTGGGTGGCCATGTGATCTTTTGTTGTCTTGTGGAATACAGTCAGTAATGGCTCTAGTCCAGCGATTGTCTCCAAATCTCATCACATGTCCAATCCATCTGATTTTCAACTCCTTGGCAGATGAGACAGCATCCCTGATTCTTGATCATTGACGGAGATCGCAACTCCAGATTCTTTCTCTCATTTGAGTGAAGTGTGATACTACAAAATTAGCTCTTTCGATTCCTCTTTGGGAGACCCAAATAATTTTCTCATCCTGTTTTCTTAGGGCCCAGGTCTCTGAGGCATATGTTAATGCAGGAAGAACAGTGGAATCGAAGAGATGTTCCCGGCACCCGAAGTTCTTTGTCCTCTTAGTTATTTCTTTGACGTGCATGAAGGTGTTCCAAGCTGCTGTCTTCCTCCTGTGCAACTCAGGTGCCAGGTCATTCTTCATGTTGACTTCATAACCGAAGTACACATAACATTCAAAGATGTTCATTCCATTGAGAGTGAATGGAACATCAGGAACAATACTGTTTCTCATAAACATTGTCTTGGTGAGATTCAGCTGTAGTTCGACCATTCCATACTCACCATCAAAGTCGGCCAGCATTTGTGCCGCTTGGCTGACGTTTGGTGTTATTAGACTGATGTCTTCAGCGAAGAGGAAGTGGTATAGTTTCCAACCATCTATCTTCACTCCCATTCCTTCCCATTCTATTCATTGCATGACATTCTCAAGGGTAGCACTGAAGAGTTTCGGTGAAATGGTATCACCCTGCAGAACCCCTCTCTTGATATGGATTATCACTTCTTTGTAGAATGGTGTGATCCTGGTAGTGAATCCATAATACAGCTCATGGAGGACCCTGATATACTGAGTTTCAATGCCCTGTTTGGCTAGGGCTTTGATGACCACTTCAGTCTCAACAGAATCAAAGGCCAAACAATTGGCTAGGGCTTTGATGACCACTTCCGTCTCAATAGAATCAAAGGCCTTCTTTAAATCAATGAACATTAGACAGAGTGGCATCTTGAACTCCTGAGAAACTGCAATGAGCTTGACTACCATGTGGATATGGTCGATTGTGCTAAAACCTTTTTGGAAACCAGCTTGCTTGCATGGTTGTCATTCACCTAGTGTTCTGCCAATTCTATTCAGTATGACTCGAGTGAACAGCCTGTAGATGACACACAATAGGCAAATCGGGTGATAGTTGCCAATTTCGTGGATGTCTCTGTTCTTGTACAGTAGTACAGTCCTGCTGATTTTCCATTAGGATGAAACCTTGCATTTAGACAGGTAGAGTGTGAAATGACGAGCCAGTGTATTGAATGAGAACTGATGGCAGGTTCTTCAGGTGTTCGGGTTTGAACTTGTCTGGTCCTGGTGCTGTTCGCTTCTTTTTTTTTTTCCACTTTGATTACATTAAATATTTTTTTTTATTAGTGAAGCACCATGAGGTACAGTTGTATATTTACAAATCTTTGTGTCTGAGTTTCGGTCATACGATGATCAAATACCCATCCCTCCACCAGTGCCCATTTCCCCCCACCCCCCCTCCCACCCTGCCTCTGTGGCAGGGCATTCCCCTTTGTTCTCTCTCTCTTTTGGGTGTTGTGGTCTGCAAAAGAGGCATTGAGTGGCAATCATGTTCAGTCCATAGTCTACTTTCAACATGCATTTCCCCTTCTGGGAGGATCCTCCAAACACCTTTCATTTGGTGTTCCCTTCTCTATCTGAACTGCCCTTTCCCCTAGAATATCCGGCTGGCTTCTAAGTTATGGAGTAATCCTCCTGGTGTTGATCTCAGCTATTCTTAGGTATTGATCTCATATTTTGTTGCTTTATATCCCCCAGATGAATGCAATCTTTCTATGTCTATCCCTCTCTTTCTGACTCATTTCGCTTAGCATGATACTTTCCATATTGTACCACTTGTATGTAAATTTCATGACTTCATCTTTTCTAAGAGTTACATAGTACTCCATTGTGTAGATGTACCAGAGTTTCTTTAACCAGTCATCTGTTCTTGGGCACTCAGGTTTCTTCCAGTTTCTGGCTATTGTAAAGAGTGCTGCAATGAACAAACAAGTGCAGATGTCACTTCGACTACACATTTTTGCCTCTCTGGGGTATATTCCCAGGAGTGGTATCGCTGGGTCAAATGGGAGTTCAATTTCTAATTTTTTGAGAAACGTCCATACTGTTTTCCAAAAGGGCTGAACTAGTCGACATTCCCACCAACAGTGAAGGAGTGTCCCTTTCTCGCCACATCCGCGCCAGCATTGGTTGCTTTTGTTCTTTTGAATGTGGGCCAGTCTCTGAGGTGTGAGATGGTATCTCATTGTGGTTTTGATCTGCATCTCCCTGATGATTAATGATGTAGAGCATTTTCTCATGTGCTTTTTCGCCATTCGGATTTCTTCTTTGAGAAAGTTTCTGTTCATTTCATTGCCCCATTTTTGGATGGGGTTGGATGTTTTCTTTTTGTGGAGTTCCACCAGTATTTTGTATATCCTGGATATCAACCCCTTGTCAGATGTGTATTCGGTGAATATCCTTTCCCATTCTGTAGACTGTCTTTGTATTTTGGTCACTGTTTCTTTGGAGGTGCAGAAGCTTCTTAGTTTAAGATAGTCCCATTTATCTATCTCTGTTTTTAGTTGCTCGGCCAGTGGTGTGGCATCTTTGAAAGTCCCATTAGCCTCAATGTCATGGAGGGTTTTGCCAACTTTGTCTTCAATGTACCTTATGGTGTCTGGTCTGATGTTGAGGTCTTTAATCCATTTTGATCTTATTTTTGTACATGGTGTTAGGAAGAGTTCTGAGCCCATTTTTTTGCAAGTAGCCGTCCAGTGATGCCAGCACAATTTGTTAAAGAGGCTTTCCTTACTCCACTTCACATTTCTTGCACCTTTATCAAAGATTAGATGATCATATGATTGAGGGGAGATGTCAGTGTATTCAACCCTGTTCCATTGGTCTGCAGTTCTGCTTTTGTTCCAGTACCACGCTGTTTTAATTATTACTGCTTTGTAGTAGAGTTTGAAGTTAGGGAGGTTGATTCCTCCCATTTTCTTTTTCCCAAGAATTGCTTTAGCTATTCGTGGAGGCTTATTGTTCCATATAAATTTCAGGAGTGTTTGCTCCATTTCTTTGAAGAATGTCATGGGTATCCTTATAGGGATTGCATTGAACTTATACAATGCTTTTGGTAGTATTGCCATTTTGACAATGTTAAGTCTCCCTACCCATGAGCAGGGGATATCTTTCCATTTCCTCATGTCCTCTTTTATTTCCTGAAGTAGCGTTTTGTAGTTTTCTTTGTACAGGTCCTTTACTTCCTTAGTTAACTGATTCCTAGGTACTTGATTTTCTGGGGCACAATTGTGAACGAGATTGTTTTTTTCATGTTGCTTTCTTCTCTCTCACTGTTTGCGTATAGGAAAGCCATGGACTTTTGGGTATTGATTTTATAGCCTGCAACTCTACTATAGGAGTCTATTGTTTCTAGGAGTTTTTTGGTGGAGGTTATTGGGTTCTCTAAGTATAGTAACATATCATCTGCGAATAGTGAGAGCTTGATTTCTTCCTTTCCTACCTGAATGCCCTTAATATCTTTTTCTTGCCTTTTGATTTCTTTTGATTTCCTCTTTGATTTCCATTCTAAGCCACTCATTGTTCAATAGCGCACTGTTTAATTTCCAGGTGTTTGATTTAGTTTTCTGTTTTTGTGTGTGATTTACTTCTAATTTAAGCGCACTGTGGTCTGAGAAGTTTGTTGATACAATCTCTATCTTCTTAATTTTATGGAGATATGTTTTGTTGCTCAGCATGTGGTCTATCTTGGAGAATGTTCCATGTACGCTTGAGAAGAATGTGTATTCAGCCTTTTGAGGATGAAGTGTCTTGTATTTAACTACTAAGTCCCTTTCTTCCATTGTTTCCCTCAGATTAAGTATGTCCTTGCTAAGTTTGAGTCTGGTTGATCTATCCAGAGGTGACAAAGCGGTGTTGAAGTCTCCCACTAGTATTGTGTTGCTATTGATGTCTTTTTCCAAATCTATGAGTAGTTGTTTTAAGTACTTTGCTGGTCTCTCATTAGATGCATATACATTTATTATTGTAAGTTCTTCCTGTTGTACAGATCCTTTGATCACTAAGAAATGGTCTTCACTGTCTCTTATGACCTTCTTCACTCTGAAATCGATGTGGTCTGATATTAAGGTGGCTACCCCCGCTTTTTTATGGGAGCTGTTTGCCTGTAGGATTGTTTTCCAGTCTTTGACTCTGAGTCTGTGTTTGCTTTGACTATTAAGGTGTTTCTTGCAGGCAGCAGAATGTTGGGTTCAATTTTCTAATCCATCCAGCCACTCTGTGTCTTTTACTTGGTGCGTTTAGCCCATTGACATTGAGAGAGATTACTGTTATGGGATTTTGTCCCATTGTTCTGTTGAAATTAGGTGTATTTGAGGGGCCTGTCCTGTCTTAAAGTAGCCCATTTAGTTGTACTTGTAACCATGGTCTTGAGTCTATGAAGTTCCTGAGCTGTTGTTTGTCTGTGAAACTGTGTTGTTCCTTCTATTATGAATGAGAGTCTCGCTGGCTAAAGTATTTTTGGAGAGGCATTTATTTCATTGAGTTTTCTCACTATGTCCCACCACTGTTTTCGGGCCCTGAGGGTTTCATCAGAAAAATCAGCTGTGAATTTTAAGGATGCTCCTTTGTAAGAGATTTCTTTTTTCGATCTTGCTGCTTTCAGAATTTTGTCTCTGTCTAAAGTTTTGGTCATTTTGATCAGGATGTGTCTTGGGGTATTTTTGTTCGGATTTCTTCTAGCTGGTACCCTTCGGGCCTCCTGAATGTGGTCACAAGTTTTCTTCAGCTCTGGAAATGTTGTAGCAATTATTTCTTTGACAGTTTCGTCTTCATCAGGGTTTTCTTCCTGTCCCTCTGGGACTCCAATAATTCTTATATTACCCCTTTTGGCTTCATCACGATCTTCTCTTGCCATCTGTTCCCGAACTGTGAGTCTCTTTTCCATTTTCTGCTCTTTTCTGGCGAGTCTCTGAACTTCATCTTCAAGCTCACTGATTCTGTTCTCAGCAGCTGTTACTCTGCTTCTGAGGCCTTCCACTGAGGTTTTCAATTCGCCTACCAGGGTTTTCAGGTCCGACATTTCCGATTGCATTTTTCTCATTTCTGCCTTCAAATCCTCTTGTCTTTTATTGGCATTGCTTTCTATTGTTTCTTTTAGTTCCCTAAGCATCCTAACTAGCTCCCTTCTGAATTCCTTGTCAGAGAGGTTGTCTGATACTACAGTACTGTTGGTGTCTTCTGGGCTTGCCTCTTCAATAAGAAAGTTTGGTGGGCTTTTGCGTTGCTTTACCATTGTGACCAGTGTGCTTTAGTCCTTCACCTTCACTGTTACTATTCTGGTTGAGTGAGGAGAGAGTTCCCGGATCCCTTCAGCTTTGTTGCCGCGGGATCTGATGTTGCCTCAGTTCCCGTCCTGCGCAGGTCAAGGGAGAAAACCGGCAATTCTAGGGGATCAAGCTAGCTGCGCATTCCCTGGGGGAGTCTCAAGCCGTGGGGCAGGCTGTACCTGGTTGAATGAGGAGAGACTGCCAGGAGCCGTTCAGTTTTGTTGCCAAACAATGGGCCTCGGTTAGTCCAGCACAGATTATACTATTCTCTCTTATAGTGGGAAGGGATTATGGATAAGTTTTTGTCCATGGTAGGCACCCTTCTACGTTTCTGAGTTTGACGTTCTTCTCAGTCAGGCGTTATTCTTTGTTTTATAACAGACATTGAGTGAAACTTTTGGAGGAGGTGCTATTTGGAAGTGAACTTATACAGCTGTTTTCAAACAAGTCTTTGTTGGAACTTGAGTAGGCGAGTGGGTTGTTGTTGGATTGCAGTAGAAGAGGTGGGAAATGTTTGGTTGGTATTAGGCAGCAAGTTGTGGGATGGGAGTCCTGAGTGCTTGATGTGAGTGATATAACTGCGGCCGCGTTAGCGGCAGCCCGCCAAGGAGAAGGCCACGCCCACTTTAAGAGGCCACGCCCCTTTCCTGGTGGCCACGCCCCAAGCCTGTCCCAGGCGACACCCACCCAGGATCCTGGAATGGAGGAAGGGTGGTCTACAGTCTCCCCACTGGGCTTCAGGCGGGAATCTGAGGCGCGGCTGCGGGGGCAGGAGCACTTCCCGGCTGGCCGCCCCCGACCCACCTGGAGGGGAGGAGCCGAGGGACTGGTGGTCGGGTCCCTCGGAGATGGACGGGCGCTTCCCCCACTGGGCTTCAGGCGGGAATCTGAGGCGCGGCTGGGGGGGCAGGAGCACTTCCCGGCTGGACGCCCCCGACCCACCTGGAGGGGAGGAGCCGAGGGACTCCTGTTCGCTTCTTTACCAAAGAAATGGCATATCAGATTTCCACTACCTCCACTACCCAGCTGCCTCCACACCCAGGCCGCTTTTTGGACACATCATAAGACACTTAATACCCATCTTCCAAGATTACCACACCATATTTGACAGGGTTCAAATATGGCTTGAACCATGGGAATGCCTGCTAGGGCGATTAGAGGCCACCCTAAAGGCCTCTATACCTCTCGGAGAGCCTGGCAAGCTACAGAGAATATCCTGCCCCCAGAACAGAGCCTAACAAGTTATCTGTGGCATATTTGATATGCCAAAACCAGTAAATACAATGAGTCTCATTCCCCTGACCCTGAAAGATCCCCCCAATACTGCAGCGTTAAAAAGGATGAGGAAGGAGAGGCTAATAAAATCTCAAGGCTGAACTAGGCTGCCAAAATGAGGAAAGACTAAAATTACTGTCTGTGTTTTCATTTACCCATGTATGCTGGCATTGGATGCATCCATTGAGGACCTGATGGTACAAGTGCAAATGATCAAGTAGGACATCATTGGTCTGACAGATATAAGGCATCAATCACATCATGCAGTTTCTGACACTGGAGAAGAACTGTTCCTTAGATCATGCAACAAAAGAGGCATTGGTGGTGTTGGTGTCCTTGTCAACATGAACTTGGCCATGAGCATTGATTAATTCAAATGCCTAACAACCCAAATCAGATGATTGCACTTGAATAGATGTGGCTCACTGACGGCAGTTTCTATCCTCATTGTCTATACACCAACTTAGTTATTGACAGTTCTTAGAGACAAAATGAACAGGGCAATGTTTGGGTAAAGCTCTGTTTCCATTTGAATAATTTTGTCTTATAAATTTCTTCACTGCATAACCCAATATTGAAACATTACATTTAAGTAAGTTCTTTGATAAACTAAACATACAATTTTAGAAAATCATTTAAAATTAAAATATGCACTCAATAAATTAAACCATTGCTTTGCACTAATCTTAAATTCAATGCTGTTTTATGTATTTTAAATCCTTCTTAGAAAGATAAAATTATGAAAGTATTAAAAAACTAGTTTCTATAAAGTGATTACATTCATTTTTTTAATTGTCACATTATAATAAGAGTCCAATATTTTCTTTTAAGTTCATTACGACAGCCATCAATAGAAGTTTAATGTTAGAATAAGAAGTAACAATTCTATTTCATGACCGAGTGATTCTGTGCTATAGTCAATGTTTACCTCATCTCATTCCAAAATGACAACGTGATTTTTTCTCAGTCTTTTTCTAGCACTTGGAGCAGTCTATGAAATTGGGTATTTATTTCTAACTTCAAAAGAATTTACAATATGGGTTTTTGTTTCTTTGAGAACAACTTCTGATACTACCTCCTTAATATAGACTCCCAGTGATTTTTAAATCTTAAATTTCTCAAAGAGCACATGGTTCCATTGACATATATATGGCATCATTTTTATAACAAAAACATATCTTCCTGTTAAAATAAATCTGCCTTCCAGATAGACGGTATCCAAATCATGATCACTGCTGTTCATTGTTTAATAAAACCTTTTTGACAGTATATTTTCTCAAAGTCAGAAACATACCACAAAAATGAAATAGGAGGGTGGGAGAAATAGTACAGTGAGTAGGGCACTTGCCTTTCATGACACTAACCAAAGGACTGCTAGGTGAGTTTCCATCACAAAAGATACAATAATATTAAAGCATATAGCTTAATACATAAATCTAAGCGCACACATATAGAGAGAAAGAGAAAAATAATACATTTCTTTTATACAAATAATAGATTGTCAAAAGTTGTAGAAAAGTTAATTTTTCTCTAAATTTATATAAAATATAAACATATAATAGAGTTATTAATATTTTTCTAGATATATGTATACTGATGATTAATGTTTATAAAGGAGAAGGTTGTTGTTGTATAATCTTTACCGGGTCAAAAATAACCCCCATGTACAAAAAGCTGTTTGGATCATATTAGCTATAACACAAAATTTTCACAAAATATCAAAAGGTTGAGCCATGTAATGGCATCTTAATATAATTATTAATATGATATAATTGGAAAATTAGAATTTTTTAATTACATCTTAGCTTTTGGATTCAGATGTCCTAAGTTTAGAATTCAGTTCTGAACCAACAAGCTAGTACAGGGTTTTAATAACTTGCTTACATTGTTGAAAGCTGATACCAGTTCTATCCAGGAACTACCTTTGGTTCCCCAAACCCCACCAGGATTGATTGTTTATCACAGACCCAAGGAGTAACAAAGTAAATAAGGTATGTTTGGAATAACTTATCGACTTGTTTATTATTATTATAAAGTGAAATAAGAGGAGTTAAATTGCAGACACAAAACTAGCAGCAAGAGAAATAAACTTTTAATTAAAAATTATTTATTTTTGCTTTTAGGGTCATATACAGAGGTGCCCGGGACTACTTACTAGTTCCTTTTTTTTTTTGCTTTTTGGGTCACACCTGGCGATGCACAGGGGTTACTCCTGGTGCTGCACTCAGGAGTTACTCCTGGCGGTGCTCAGGGGACCATATGGGATGCTGGGACTCGAACCCGAGTCGGCTGCGTGCAAGGCAAACACCTACGCGCTGTGCTATCTCTCCAGCCCCCACTTCCTAGTTCTTAACTCAGAGATCATTATAAGAGTTGCTTGAGCACAGTATGTGATTCTGGAATAGAATCCTCGTCGGCTGAATTAAAGCATGTGCCCTATTCACTGTACTCTTTCCAGTCCCAAATATCAAGTTCTTTATTGATAAACTACTAAGAAAATGCTTCAACATAAGAAGTGCTTAACAGTATTCTTTATTTTTAATAATACTCATTCATAATATTTTCACATCATATATATTTTACCTTTTATATATAATAAAATAGATAATTTTAGTTGAAATTTTTCTCTACCTAAATGTGAGCAATAGATCAAAATATTTATGAAAGTGCTTAAAGTTATACAAATAAATCAAATTCATTAATATAAAAATTAATGTTTTTAAATTTTTAGTAATATTTTAATATATAGATAACATATCTGATATTAATTATTAAAATTTCAGGCGGAAGTAAGAAATAAGGACATTACTAAGTCATGACCCACTATGAACTAGAAAAATATTCCATGCATCTGATATGTTGGATTTACTTAACCTCACATTTTTAATATAAGATGCAGTCGAATTTATCAGAAAATTTCAGGTTTGATTTTAGAGAGCAAGTAATTTTCAAAGAAATTAAATATTAATTTTCAAAGTATATTAGTTTGTACTAATACGGTGGAAATCATTTTTTTTCATCTCCCTCTCTCTCTCTTTCTCTTTTTACAAATGTGGTAATTGTGACTTACTCCTGGCTCTGTGTTCAATGATTACTCCTGGAAATGCCCAAGGAATGTAACTTGTACAGGGAATCACACCAGTATCAGTCATAATCAAGGCATTCACTTAACTCCTATACTAACTCTCAACTCCCAGCAATTCAGCTTTCAAGTGGGTTTTCCTGCTTATAGTTTTATATATTTTTATTGTCAATCTCGCCCGCACGTCAGAGCCTGGCAAGCTCCCCATGACGTATAGGGTGTAGCGATAGCACAGCGGGTAGGGCGTTCACCTTACAAGCGGCCAACATGGCCGACCCGAGTTCGATTCCTCCACCCCTCTTGGAGAGCCTGGCAAGCTACCGAGAGTATTCGATATGCCAAACACAGTAACAACAAAGTCTCCAATGGAGACGTTACTGGGCCCGCTCGAGCAAATCGACGATCAACGGGAGGGCCTTTACTTTTACTTTACTATTGTCAATCTAAAACATATATTTAACCATATATTTGCATCTGAAGTGAATACAGTTTTTGGCTGAAAATCTATAGTGTATATCATTTATTCATGGTCTTAATTCATTTTATTAAATTAGCAATCAATACAACTTTAGCTTTATTATTAATTTAGTTAATTTTATCTGCTATAGTTTGAAATACTTATTCATTTATATAAGTGTATCACTAAAATAACATAAAGCTGAGACCAACTATATAGAGAGAATATTTGGGTATTTTTCATATGTTCATGTGGATACGAGCTACAATCTGATGTTATCCACTTATTTAAACATATCCCTGTTCTTGGATAACTCTTCTGCACTAGTTTTGTTGAATACATAACCTTTTAACAATTTATAGGTCTAAAATGCTATTATATTCAAGATGTTTCATGCAATTACTTTTTAAATGAGCCGAATAAAAAAGGGAGCATGATGCATTCCCATGTATTTTGAATTGTATAATTACTTTTCTGTTGTTAATTATTTGATGTGAATTTTAATTTCACTGTTTATTGCTTTCAGCCCCACAAATTCTTTTGGTATTTCTTTTAAAGTGCTTCTGATTGATTAGACAGAAAATCAATAAGGGAACAATAGTCTTAAAAGAGGAGTTAGTCAAAATGAATTTTATAGACATTTACCAATTATACAACCACCAAAAAGCTCAGTACACATTTTTACCAAGTGTACGTGGAACAACATTCTTACAAATACTTGTTTGAGCCACCATTCCAGTTTGCCAAGAACCATTAGTAGTTTTCCTGAATGTCCACAATACAAGCTTGAAAGCTCCTATTATGCTCGGTAGCAGAAAAATAAGAGAAAACTATTAATAAGCAGGATAAAAATGAAAGTGGATTAAATTACAACAAATGCTAACTGAAATAGAAAGAAAAAAGAAACAATCTTATGAGGCCAAAACAATAAAACAGTACATAGGGTACTTGCCTTGCACATGGCTTACGTGGGTTTGATTCAAGTGTCCTATACGGTTTCCTGAGATTGCCAGGTTATGTACCTTCAGTACAGAGACCGGAGTAAGTTGTGAACAATGCTGGATGGGACACCCCCCCAAAAAAAAAGAAATGGAAAACTTAATATACCAATAACAAGGAAATTTTAACTATTTGATAAAAGTCTCACTAAAAATGAGAATAAAATCAGATGGTTTTTACTAGTAAGTTCTGCAAAACATCCAAAGATAGCACATCACTTATAAATATAAAATTCTTCCCCAAATTTAAAGAGTTATGTTTGCAAGCACTTTTTAATGAGATCCTGTCCTGTGGTCCTGTCCTCCTGTTGTTCATCGATTTGCTCGAGCGGGCCCAGTAACATCTCCATTGGAGACTTTGTTGTTACTGTATTTGGCATATCGAATACATCACAGGTAGCTTTCCAGGCTCTGCCGTGTGGGCAAGATACTCTCAGTAGCTTGCCAGGCTCTCTGAGCGGGGTGGAGGAATTGAACTCGGGTCGGCCATGTTGGCTGCATGCAAGGCAAACGCCCTACCGCTATGCTATCACTCCAGCCCTAAAGGTAAAGATTTTTCTTTCTTTTTTTTTTTGAGTCATACCCAGCTATGCACAGGGGTTACTCCTGGCTCATGCATTCAGGAATTACTCCTGGTGGTGCTCCAGGTACCATATGGGGTTCTGGGAATCAAACCCGGGTCGGCTGCGTGCAAGGCAAGTGCCCTACCCACTGTGCTATCACTCCAGCCCTTGTTTTTTAATATCATTTTATGATAAATAAGACTATGAAGATTATCAAGAAATTCATCAAAACAAAGAAACTCAAGAAGATACTAACAGGATCATATGCCATGTCTGAGTGGGATTTATCTCAGGAGTGTAAGTATGGTTTGATATCTTCAACTCAGTTAATGCATGAACCACATTACAAATGAAAGGACATAATTGTGTCAATTTCCATAAGCATATAAATTATATCTGGTCAGATTTACCTTTCAATTCATGATAAAAACTCTCAATAAAGTGGTAATGAAAGTAACATACCTACATAATAAATGATACCCTTGACAAATCCACACCTAACATTGTACTTAATGTTGGAAAGCAGAGAGCTTGCCACCATATAAAATAAGGTATAAAACAGTGATCTCCATTCTCATCACTGATATTTAATGTAGGCAATTATATCCAGAACAAGTGCATAAATTTCTAAATGATAGGAGTATTAAAACCATGATCATTTTAGATTACAAATTATATATTGAAAAGTAAAGACACTTGTCAAGTAAGTACTAGAAGAACTGGGGAGCAAGACAGTTGAACATGTTAAGAGTCCATGCAAGTCATGTGCTAGACTCAAGGTTAAATATGGAGCACAGCATGTCCTTCCAGGCACTGCTGTGCAGCAGGGAGAACTGGAGGTCTAGGAGCACCCTGTGTCTGAGCAGTACTACACTTCTTTGTCCCAAGCACTGAACCATCGGTCTCACACAGAGAGGAAGAGTAGAACTGGGAGAGCCTCCAGGATCCTTGGTTACTACTTGGGACTTCCCCTAGCATTAAATAAAATGACTATTAACATTAGTTAAGAAGTAGGGCAATGTTGTGGAAATAATATTAATATGAAAAGGTTTGTTATTTTTATGTACAAATAATAAACTAATATACTAATTTTACAGGGCTAGAGTGATAGCACAGTGGGTAGGGTGTTGTCTTGCAAGCGGCCAACATGACCGACCTGAGTTCGATTCCTCTGCCCCTCTTGGAGAGCCCGGCAAGCTACTGAGAGTATCTTGCCTGCACTGCAAAGCCTGACAAGCTACCCGTGACATATCCGATATGCCAAACACAGTAACAATTGTCACAATGGAGACATTACTGGACACACTCTAGCAAATCGATGAATAATGGAAGGACAGTGACAGTGACTAATTATACAAAAGAGAAAAACAAAGAAAAATCTCATTTACAACCACAGAGAAGTTATCTAGGAATAAATAAATCATACAATAAATATGAAACACATATAGGATAAGAACTATAGGTGACTTCTAAAATAAGTTTAAGATACAAAGAAATCAGGATACATCGTGTACTCATAAGCAGGAAGAATCACTATTGATTAAATGACCATTCTTGGGAGCCAGAGTTGGATGTTTCTCTTGCATGCAGCAAATCCAAGTTCTATCTCCAGCATCACATTATCCCAAGTCCACCTGGAGTGATCCTTGGGTAGTAACAGAGCCAGGTGTAAAACTTGAGCATCGCTGGGTGTGGCCTAAGAACAAGACAACAAAACAAAACAAAATGAGCATTCTACTCAATGAAACCTACCCACTTAGTGTAACCCCAACAGATCCCCTTCCTTGTTTTTTTCTGAAGAAAATAGAGAAAATATTAATGTATGAAAATATGCAGGTTTCCATAGACAAAGTAACCCTGATCCAAAATTTAAAAAAGAAAAGAAGTGAAAAAAGTTTAAAAGAGAGAAGAGCAGAGGAGAGGATGAGAGAGAATGGTAGGGGAGGGGAGGGGAGGAGAGGAGAGTAGAGAAGAGGATAGGAGAGGAAAGTAGATGAGAAGAGGGGAGAGGAGAGGAATGGAAAGGCAAGGAGAGAGAAAATAAATTAAGAAAAAGAAAACAAGAAAAAGAAAGAGAAAAGAAATAAAAGAAAGAAAAAAGCAAGAAAAGAAAAGAGAAAAGAAGAGAAGAAGAGAAGAGAGGAGAGGAGAGGAGAAGAGGGGAGGGGAGGGGAGGGGACGGGAGGGAAGGGGAGGGAAATGGAGGGGAGGGGAGGGGAGGGGAGGGGAGGGGAGGGGAGGGGAGGGGAGGGGAGGGGAGGGGAGGGGAGGGGAGAGGAGAGGAGAGGAGAGGAGAGGAGAGGAGAGGAGAGGAGAGGAGAGGAGAGGAGAGGAGAGGAGAGGAGAGGAGAGGAGAGGAGAGGAGAGGAGAGGAGAGGAGAGAAGAGAAGAGAAGAGAAGAGAAGAGAAGAGAAGAGAAGAGAAGAGAAGAGAAGAGAAGAGAAGAGAAGAGAAGAGAAGAGAAGAGAAGAGAAGAGAAGAGAAGAGAAGAAGAGAAGAGAAGAGATGGTCTTAACTCCTCACATCTTCAGAGTTCATCTGGGACACAATTGCAGGTTTTATACTGACTTTGTGTTGTAGAAGAGAACCTTTTCTCTTGTGTGAGATTTAACTTCTGGGGAAATCATCTCTTCCAGCTTGGGTGCGGATAGGGTAGAGTTCTTTTTCTTTGAAACTTTGAAACTTACTCTCCTGGGGTAGATCATCTTTTGCAGTAAATAGAGATTCTTCCTAGAAGCAAGTAGAAGACAGTGACTCAAATTCTAGAGTCTATATTTTTAATGTATTTAAAATATTTATACATTTAAAATTTTTTTCCAAAATTTTAAAACTAAAACTTGGCGAGAAACTGATAGCACAGCGGGTAGGGCGTTTACCTTGCATGCAGCCAACATGTCCGACCCAAGTTCAAATCCTCCGCCCCTCTCAGAGAGCCTGGCAAGCTACTGAGAGTATCTCGCCCGCATGGCAAAGCCTGGCAAGCTACCTGTGACATATTCAATATGCCAAACATATTAACAACAAAGTCCTACAATGGAGACGTTACTGGGCCTGCTCGAGAAAATTGATGAATAACGGGAGGATAGTGATACGGTGACAGTGATAAAACTTGGCGGGTAATGATATTAGGGAGGTGCTGCCACAGTGCTCAGGAGACCGGTGGTGATACTTGGTCAAAAAGATTGGAAAATTCGATGCTAGAGTCTGAGGATATGGAGTCTCCCGGGCACTGTGGTACCAGGGAACAAGGCTATCTGAATGGTACATGAGACCTCATCAGGCATTGCTCTGAATCCTCAAGGATTATAGGCTGTGGTCCTAATGAGGAGCGTATACTGCTGAGTTTGATCTCAGGTCTCGGTGTATGCAAAGCCTGAATGCTGAGCTATCTCCATGACTTTTTTCTTTATTTTGTTTTAAATAATTTTTAAAAATATATAACTATTTAAGTAAAGTCTACCATGGATTGCTACTATAGATCTACGCATGGCACTATTCAGAATTTAAAATCTGACTGTGTAAATTATTAATGCCAGCTATGCGGAATCATGACTAGCAGCAAAGATTAGAAGAGAAATTAGATCATTATAAATAAACTCATTTAAAAAAAATTCCAAACTAAAGTGAATCTCATTGTGACATACAAGACAAATCATCTGCAAAAATGATAATTCAGAATATAATTTTTGTTACTCCTGTATCAATAAGAAGAGTGCTATCTTTGGATGTGTGTGTGTGTGTGTGTGTGTGTGTGTGTGTGTGTGTGTGCGCGCGCATGTGTGTGTGAAGCAAGTAATTTTTATTAAATCAAACTTAGAAAGATGTGAGGGACAGGGACAGAAAGGAAAGAAACAGTTGAAGAAAATATTAAATCAAAAGAGTAAGAAAGCAAGCAGAGAGACAGGACAAGTAAGCAAGGTATGTTTTTATGGAGAAATTGGGCATTAAGAGCAAGCCTATCTTTTGATGTTTTATGCTCCCTATTTTTCCTTTACTTACATTAAATACAGTATTTAAAATCTTGTTGCCATAGTTACTGATATTAAAGTACACACATAAAAGAGAATCCTATCTAAATCTCCAAGATAATACATTATACTCAAAAATAAGGGGAATAAAACAGTGAAAGTTACTATTTATAACAATCTTTCTTTCCAGCATTGTATTTCCCCCCGGGAATATATAATGGTTAAACTACACAATGTCCACCAAAGTTTGCATTATTAAATAAAAAATTATAATCATTTAAAAGAATCATGTTTAGAAATAAAAGGTGTGATTTTTATTTGGCTGTGTACATAAATTTGGTGGTGAACACATGAGAAACACATCAAACAAAATAAAAGGCTTATTTTTCTAAAACACAAATTACTTTCTTTTTCTTTAATATGTAAATATAAATTCAGGTGTATATTTTAATAAAAATCACATGTATTTGTCGGGTGAATGGTATACAATTGACATTCTATCAAAGAAAAATAAATTGCGATATATAAACAGCATTTTAAAAGCTAGATTACTGTATTTGACTCTGCACAGTATGTTGGCCCATTCTACAAGGTCATTTGAACTAAATGAAAAGGTAATAGCTGACCTGATATGGGATTTGATGCTACTCCACACAGTATGATGCCACCTATTATACTGTAATAGATGCATCATTTAAAAAGGTTTTAAATTGCTTTCTTTCCCTTTTTGTCAAACAAGTGTACAGAGTAAAATTGGCTTTTAAAAAATAACGTGAACATTTTTAACAACCAATTCCACAGCAATAAGCTATATCATATAACACACTAAGGTTTTACAGAAGATTTCAGCCTACTCAATATTTTTTCATTTGCATTTTACACATTAAATATGAATGCCTTGAAATTACTAGGTTCTCTACACACTTGGATTCATAAATATCTGTGTAATGATGGTAGATACAGAATATGCATATAGTACGTATATATTATATCATATAAATATATAGATACATGTACAGGTACAACTATATATGTATAGATATAGCTATGAAAATCAAACACCACTCCCAATCTATGCACACACATGCAAAACACACACACAAATCTAGCATAGAATCAAATTTGTACTTTATGTTTGAAATTTCACTCCACATAGATTTATGATATTTATATCTAATTTAAATAAACATTAATTATTAGGTTAATTAAAGAAACTTTATCACGGTCACGATTGTCCTGTTGTTCGTCGATTGCCTTGAGCAGGCCCCAGTAACGTCTCTTTCGTTCTAGCCCTGAGATTTCAAAAAGTGCCATATTCAAGGCTCTTTCATGGTTAGGAGAATGAGACCCATCATTATTACTGGTATTTGGCATGTTGGGTATGCCACGGGGAACTTTCCAGACTCTGCTGTGTGGGCAGATTACACTGGGGAGCCTGCCAGGTTGTCCAAAATAAGAATGGGATAATAAGATATTGTGCCGCCACAAATGTGGCCGGGCACTTCCGGGATCTGGGTTTTGTAGTCTCTGGGTCTTGGCCATTGATGGGATTACACGGCGCCAGGGGGCCAGTTGGTGGGTGCGACCCCCGCCTACTGGAAGATGTAGGATCTGGATGGAGGATGCTCAGCCCTAATCCGAGAAGGCTTGGTGATTTTGGTCCCAGATGCCTTTGTTCCTCTGCTGGTACCTTCATGCGCGTGGAGAATGGTCTCAGCATGGTTGTGGCTGGTTTTGGAGTTCTATGGCTGCCGGAGCTCTGCTTGGGGCGGGGAGGGAAACTCAACCCGCTCCCCTCCAAAGGGCCCCGGTGAGGACAGCCAGACGAGGGGGCAGGAGACTCTGTAAAGAAACTTTATAAATTTGAGCAGTTTAAAATGTCAGCTAATGGGTCAGAGAGATACTATAACAGATATAGTGTCTAAAAGAAAATATAGTCAGGATGCAACTGAACAAGGTTTGATTTCCAGAGCCCCATATGATTCTGCAAGCACCAACAGAATCACCAACAGAGGTGATTTCTGACCTCAGAGCCAAGAGATAGCCCTGATCACAGCTGGGTATAATGCAAAACCAAATAAACAAGATCCACTATTTAGGAAAAAAATTAATAGGTAAAGATATATCACGACGATGGCCTCGAGCAGGCCCCAGTAATGTCTCCTTCATCCTAGCCCTGAGATTTTTTAAAAAGAAATATAGATCTGTTTTTAATTTTCAAATCATCTGGAACTTGCATTAACTGATTTTTCCAATGATAAGCAATTATAGATTTTTATTCTACTTTCTCTTTTGGGCTGGAGTGATAACACAAGTAGGGCATTTGCCTTGCACGCAGCCAATCTCGGTTTGATCCTCCATCCCTCTCAGAGTGCCTGGCAAGCTACCGAGTGTATCTCACTCACACAGCAGAGACTAGTAAGCTTCCTGTGGCATATTCAATAAGCCAAAAACAGTAACAGCAAGTTTCACAATGGAGGTGTTACTGGTGCCCACTTGAGCAAATTGATGAACAATGGGAGGACCGGGCTACAGTGCTACAGTGCTACTTTCTCTTTTAAACTATTTTTTATTATGAGATTATGATTTTTAATAGTAATTATCCACTCGATATTAAACCCTTGGTACTGTTTTGTTTTATTTTTTTTCCAGTGCCAAGAACTGACCCCATATTCCATACCTGTAAGAACTCTTAATAGAAATATAAAAGCAGAATGCTTAAGTTATTTTCTGACTTACCCTCCCTTTCCTTCAGTCCTCCCCTGCTACTCAAGATATATATATGAAAAAATTTAAATTTTAGCACAGAACAACTTTCTACCCTGATAATTTTTACCAAAATTTTGTTCAACCCCCACCTTTTCTTTCTCTGTCTCTCTCTTTCCATAATCAATAAAAAAAATATTTTGAAATGTTTGTCAAAAAATTCTGTTTATTTAATATCTGGTAATACCACTGTAAGCCACTTTTTTTCCCTCTTAAACTTCAGCCACTATATAAATATTAAGATTTCTTGAAGAAACATACCAGCAAATTGAGCAGGTCCCGTTCCTGCTATATATTCTACAGAAATAAAAATGGGGTATCAAAGAGATATATACAAAACCCATGTTTTCTGAAACATCAATAAAAAGAATCAAACTATGTAAACAATTGTGTCCATTAAAGAAACAAGGGGGGGTGGAAAGGTATTGAATAGATATGCTAGTGCTCCGATACTTTTCAGTATTAAGAAATATAGAAAACCTGTTTGTTTTAATAATATGGAACAACCTTGAGGTCAGTATACTAACTAAAATAAATCAAACAAAATACTGCATAGTCTGCATGTGTGTTAATGTATATATGCATACACATGTACACACACACACATATATATATATATATATATAATTGACTTGTAGTCTCCAGAAAACTCATTTAATATCAAGGAAAAAGAACTTACTTTTAATAAAAAAATGACAGAAAACAAGTGTAATTAACCAGTAGAAAACTATCTTAGACAGATCCTCATTATAATAAACTTTATTTAAAATGTAAATTTTCATTGAATTCTGCTATACTGAAAGCACTTTATTGAACACTAGTTACAGAAAACAAGCAAATATTTTGTTTGATTTCTTGAGACACAGATGACCTACAACTAGGACAAACAATTTAAAGCAAAGCAAATAGTCTTCCTTCCCACTAATATCACACTCATTGGATTTCTTTCAGAGGAATCTTTGGAGGCTCTGGAATAAATAAGTATAAGTAGTGTTGACAACTTAATAAGGATTTAAAAGAGAGCAAATCAATTCAGTAAGCATATTACAGAAAACCCTAGTAGGTAAAGCACCATTAGTTACTGTAAGCGTTGAGGAGCAGAGGTGAGCTGTGTCAATATGGCTACACCAGGCACTTCTCCTTCCATAAATTGAGCTTCTTATTCTGTGTTTTTTTGAAAACTCTGTGTTGATTTTCTTGCCGCGTCCTCCATTTTTGGTTTACTTCCTTATGCCATTTCTTTTTTTTTCTTTCTATTAATTTTATTTATCTATTTTATTAACTTATTTATTTTAGAAAAGTGTGTGAACGGTCCACAACTGTTGGTGCTCAAGGCTTAATCCTTGTTCTGTGTTCAGGGGTCCTTCATGATCGTGGTCAGGGTGCCTCAGGAGCTGCTGGTGACTGAGTGGAGTTTGTCTCTTGCCTGGGAAGCACTCTATCTCCTATTCTCCTTTGGCTCTCAACTCTGCCACTTTAAGTATTCTTATAAGGGAGGCTTAGAGAACAACAGGGAACCCTCCCATAAATCAGAGTCCTTTAAGACTAGAGATCAAACTTGAAAGGTTCATGATTCCTGAATGGAGTAATCTCATTATGAAAAATCAATCAATAAATATAGTTACCTTGAGTGCAGGACAGGTCTCACTCATTCAAGGAAGTTCTCTCCTAATTCCCAGAGCTGCCTGCTTCTAATAAGCATCACCCTGTGATGGGAAACAGAGGTCAATGAACTCCATGGGGGCTACTGGAAAACCTATTGCTATTGTTTAGGAATGAAAATTACTTAAGAGTCAGGGAGGCATTGAAGGCTGAAAGGAAAATCTTCATCTGTTTGATCCTTTGCCTTTTATTTTTTAATTTTAATTTTAATTTTTATTTTTGCTTTTTGGGTCACATCTAATGATGCTCAGGGGTTCCTCCTGGCTCTGTACTCAGAAGTTACTCCTGGCGGTGCTCTGGGGACCATATGGGGTGCTGGGAATCAAACCCAGGTTGGTCGTGTGCAAGACAAACGCCCTACCCACTGTACTACCGTTCCAGCCCCTCCTTTTCCTTTTTAATAATGAAAAATAATCGCTACTAATTCCACCACAAATATACACACATAACAAACTCATACATACACATACACATATCATAAACACACACATCACAAACACACACATACACACATATGAGCACGTGCAGTCTCTTAGGATCTAGATGGATGAAGTCTGTGAGTGGGGTAAAGTATCAATCAAACATGAGCTTATAGTGAACATATCATCTGGCATAGTCTCAGAACTACTAATTTTTATCTTATCAGATTAAATATGAAGTAATATCACCCCAATTCAATGTCATCCCCTCTCCTTGATGTCTCAGGTTTCCAAATACAAAGTCATTTTGTCAGGCTCTGTGTACTTGTTTTTTTTTAATTTGTTGCTGTGTCCATTCTCCATACATGTATTCTGAAACATATTTCCTCTTTACTTATCTAGGACTGTTTTGACTACTTTTCCAAAAACTGAAAAACCAGGGAGGGTGGAGGATTTTCCATTGTCTGCCAGATTATTGTAAACATCCCACTTTGCAACAGAACTAAATAGTTTCGTGAGCTGATATTGCAAAAAAAGAAAGGTGAAAAAAATTCAAACTATTTCGTCCTAACAACATCATCATTCCAAAAATTTGCATAAAATGTAGGTAGCCAAGAAACAGACTATAGAACATTTTGCAGTAGCTGGTTCAACTTATTCTTGTATGGATTTTTAATTTGTAATATTGTGGGCACTGGAGCTATGTGACAGCATGATTTCATGACTAAGAGTAAACTCTGTTTCTGTGTTGGGAAATGTAACATTAGTTCTCTTTCTTTCACATTTCTGAGACTCCGAATCCAGCTTCATATATCAGAAAATTCATTGCCTGGAATAATTTACTTGCACTTGCATAGCTTATTGCCTAGCAACTGCTTTTTTGATGCAACTGATTTCAATTAAGTATTTTAAATAAGATTTTATCTTTTTTGTTTTCAAAAATATTGCAATCTTGACTCTGTAATTTATGAAATCACCTGAATATTAACTCATTCTTTCTGGTCTCCTTCATTCTCGGAGTGGTTCACAGCTGATTTTAGTCTCTATATAACCATTGTACTTCTGTTACTGTTAAACTGGTTTTATTACTTGAATTTTGTATGAAAAATCAACATAAAACTAGAGTTTTTTTTATTTAGTTAGACTTTTATTACTAAACAGCTTAAAAATGCTAATCTAGCATTCTCTTGTATTTCCAGATCATTCTTTCTTTAATCCTGTCATGAAGTCACTCTATCATCCCCTTGTTGACCCTTTCTGTCCCTTCACTGTCCTCTCTCCTCCCCTGTATGATGATCAGGTCCTGAAGATCCTGTCCCACACTGCACTTGACCAAGAGAATAACTCTAAGTTACAGGGTTCCCTACAACCTTGTAATCAATGTTCCCTTATTGGGGCTCACTGCTCTGGAGTCAGCCTGCCTCCAATGCCCTTAGCCCCTTCACTCTTTGCATTTGGAAGCCATATCTCTGGACTTGGATCTCTGGATTTGGAGTCTTTATTTATCTTTTGGTACCAGTGGGTGAGAACTGCTGCTTTATGCCCTTCTCGGGCACAGGTGAGAGGTCAAAGAGGACTGTATCTTACCCATTTTCCTTTTTAAAAAATTCTTATTCCTTTTCCTTAGCCATTTCAATGATCTACCCTTCACGTTGGCAATATATAGAAAGACTGTCTTTATTAGATTGCGTCTCTATCTTTCCCTTACTACTCCACAGCAGTTGGAGTAACATTTGTGTTTCATATCATAATCACAAGATGGCCTTCAACAATAAAATTCGCAAAGGTTTTAATAATAAGTATTACTAATTACAAGACCAAAAAATTTCCCAACATATTTGGAGTTTAACATGAAAATTTCAGGAGCAGAATAAGGTCTGGACAAGGATGGGGTGAAGCTTTTTGCTTGCATCCTGCTTTATGGGGATGGAGGACAGGAGCTTGCAGTATCATGAAGACACTCTTTACTGGTGAACTTAGAACATAAGAATAGTTCAAAATTCAGAGATAGATAAAACATGAGACCCAAATGATGGGATTATGATATCAATCAATATCTCTGAAAAAAAAAAGAAGTTCACAGATGGAAGGTAACCTGTTCCTATGCTAGCAAAATGTAGCTATGATATAACCCTCCGATCATCATTCAAATCAACATTTAAATCAGATATTTATATTGCAAAATAAACTTAAAAAAGCCAATGCCTGTTAAGACATACTTTAATACATATTATTTATACTTTATAACATTTATTTTATTTATTTTTTATTTCACTTGTTTATTTTAATCCAAGGGCATTCATTTGCTCTTTAAATAATAATATCATTAACAATGGTAATACTTGATGTGAAGTAGATAAAATCTACTACATGTTGTTGGATAACAATACTCTACTTCAATATCTTCTTCGTTCTAACTCATATTCCTTGCACAAGTATTTGGTGAGTAAACAAAAGAACTGATTCTATTAAGTACAAATGTGACTTCTAATTCTTCAAAGAATAAAATGACTCAGAAAAATTGAACAACTTGTATATGTTCATAGAGCTAGTAAGTGGCAGAAGGTTGAATCTAAGCTTATGTAATTCTAGTGCCTGAGGTCTGAATTATGAGCACATTATCACTGTTGCTTAGAGAAATTGTTTTTTATGAGTTTTATACTCTGCTTTGACGGTGTACTCAATTATGTCTATAAAGTTACAATAATGTACATTCAACCAAAATGCAATTGAAGTGGCCTAATAGCCTTATGAAATCATTTTCTTGGGAAAGCAACCATTTAAATCATGAGGGCAAATCAAAGGGAGAATACAGAGACTTAATTAGAATATTTTCCTACCTTTATTCCACTGTTCTTCTACTAACTTCATATAACAGTCTTCAAACTATAATTGTTTTTGTTCATTCAACACCCTCTGGACATGTCTAGATACCATGAGAAATTTATTCTGTGAGAATCTCCTTTCTTATTGCATTTGATTCTGAATCTCATAAGAAAGTAAAGTGATGACTTCACAAATTGGTGTGCATATGTCAGGCAATATCTTGATGAATTATATAAAATGAGAAAATAGTCAATCATTTTAAATGAATATATAAATAAATCATAAATATTATAAACAAATTTAAATAATTTTTATAATAAAATCATTAATTTAGGAGAGGTTGACCATTGAAAGAATGTATATATATATATATATATATATATACATACATACATATTTGGAGTAAAAACCCAGCCTCTATTCCATTATTTATTCACACAATAGAGCAATAGAGTTAACTGTCTATTTAGAGTTATGGTTTATAACATCTCTCACACTTTAGCAATATCTTTAAGTATCACCATAACCTTTCTTCTTATTTTTTTTCTGGCTTTCTCTTCAAAGAAAACAATACAAAGAGAATAACTCCAGAGATCACAGATTTTTTTTATCTGTTTGTTTTGTTTTGGGACCCAACAGAATGTGCTCAGGGCTTACTCCTGGCTGTGGATTTAGGAATAATTCCTGGCCTGTGTTAGGGAACAATATGTGTTGTCAGGCATTGAATCTAAGTCAGTTTCATATAAGAAAAGTGCCCTACATCCTGTATTATCTTCTATACCTCTGAAATCTATAGTTTCCCTCCAGAACTGAAAGTAGAATTGTTTGGGATTCTGTTTAATAAAGGTGATCTGTCCATCTGCAAAGTTAAATGATCAAGTTCACATACAATTCATTATAAAATATTGAGATTTCATATTTTTTTCTTTAAAACTAAAAGCCCATTGTGAATTTTGTATCATTTTAATCTAAAGTATTACCTATAAGGATGTAGGTTGAATGTGGATAAAAGAACTGAGGTTGATGTTTCTTACTCTGACTGACAACAAAATTCTTTGGCATGTCTGATGTTTTCAGCAAATGTCAGCTATAGCAGCCTAGGAATCTACTTTACAGAGGGGAAAATTTCAGATTTTTTTTGTGTGTGCTTTTTGGGTCATACCTGGCAATGCACAGGGGTTACTCCTGGCTCTGCACTCAGGAGTTACTCCTGGCGGCGCTTAGGGGACCATATGGGATGCTGGGAATTGAACCCCGGGTCGGCCGCGTGCAAGGCAAACGCCCTACCCGCTGTGCTATCTCTCCAGTCCCAAGATTTTTAACCATTTGGACACCATTCACTGTAGAAAGCTATTCTATCATCATACAAAGGATACAATAGTCAGGTAGCTATTCTTGCAACCAAACATTTATGCCTTTCTTCTATTTTCATTTCTATATAAAATCCTACTCAATATGAAAAGTTGATATATTCAAATTACTCTTACATTTGAAAAAAAATTATTAAGCAGTGGAAATTTAAAGGATTCTATAGTTCGCATACTTTAATAAACATTGCCAAAGGGAAACTGAGAAGTTGCCAACTTTATGCATTTATTTTACATCTCTGAATGCAGAAACATTTTAAATACATTATTATTATTTTAATAAGTTGAAAATAAAATATTTTTGTCAGAGTCATTTTCGGTATTGTAGACATACCAGACAAAATAACAGTTGAGTACAGGAATATCAATCTCCATCTTGATGTTATTTACCTACTCTTACCGCAAGAAGAAAAGAACAAATTATACAAATTCTATATATTTGTGTGTTTGTGTGTATGTACATACATATATATACCTCTAATATAAAATATCTAAAAATTGATTATAAAATATATGCTTCATTTTTCTATTCATATTCTGGTAATTCTTCAATAATTTATATAGTTGCATTTTTATCAAAATATATGAAATAAGCAATAAAATTCTGACAATGTTCATGGCTCTTTTTAGTTATGCAAAATGTCATGAATTAGACAAATCCCTACTTTTGTTTATTTTTATTTATGTCTTTTATTATCTATTTTTCTATTATTAATGTTTTCTGAATGTATTTTCTTTTTGCTTTCCACTTATCGGAGAGCCCGGCAAGCTACCGAGAGTATTCGATATGCCAGACACAGTAACAACAAAGTCTCCAATGGAGACGTTACTGGGCCCGCTCGAGCAAATCGACGATCAACGGGAGGGCCTTTACCTTTACCTTCAATTATACTGAAACAACATTGTAGTAACGTAGTTTATTGTAATGAGCCAGACTCAGTAATTTTCTGTGGAATATCTTCCTGAAAGCCAGACAAGAAATTAATAGGAAAGTTAATATTAAAACCAGACATTTCTAAGAAATCTTTACTCTTAACACTTCCATGACTATTAAGAAAGTTATAATTTAAACTACATATATCATGATCCATTTGTTCATTTTGTTTTAGAAATTAAACTGGGAACCTGAGTATTTTTTTAAATAATAGTGAAAGATGTGGGCTGGAGTGATAGCACAGCAGATAGGGCCATCTGTCTTGCACGCGGCAGACCCGGGTTTGATTCCTCCGCCCATCTCTGAGAGCCCAAAAAGCTATCAAGAGTATCTATCCCGCAGGGCAAACCTGGCAAGCTACCCATGACGCATTCGATATGCCAAAAACAGTAACGAGTCTCACAATTTGTTGTGAGACATTTTCTGTCCCGTTTGAACAAATCAATGAACAACGGGAGGACAGTGACAGTGACTGTTAAAGATCTGGTTGTCTTAACTACTTAAATCTAAGACAAGTGAAAAAGTGTATACACAATAGTTAAAACCAGTGTTCCTATTAGATCCTTATAACCAATGATAAGCATTCAAAATTTACTAGAGGGTAATTAGAGGATGTTAAAAAATCTTTCTGTTTTTATATTTTTTTCTGGACCACAACTGGCCATGCTCAGGACTTCTGACTCTGCACTCAGAAAACACTCCTAGAAAGTGGAAGAGTCTTATTTATTTATTTATTTATTTTTTAGCCACACCAGGAGATGCACTGGGGTTAATCCCAGCTCATGCACTCAGGAATTACTCCTGCCGGTGCTTGAGGTACCATGTGGGACACTGGGAATCAAGCCAGGGTCGGCTGCGTGCAAGGCAAACACCCTACCCGCTGTGCTATCGCTCCAGCCCCAAGAGTTTTAATTTTTAAAGTATGAAGCAGATGTTTATTTTTTAAATATGATTTTCACTGCCATATCTAAAATGCTTGTTTTTCATGCAGCTGCTATATCATTTTATTTGAAAATTGACAGCATTTTTAACTCAGGTATAAATAGTGTCTAAAGATAGAATTCCAGATGTATTTAAAAGTAGGAATAAATAAGTAATAAGCAATATTTTAAATAAATGTTGATTTCATAAAATTTTAGCATTTATAAATGCTTTCTAATCTGAAATATTATCATCAGATACATGCTTGATTAGACTTAAAAGGAAAAACAGTTTTAAAGTAATGATAATAGTTTGGAAGACTTACAAACTTAACTACTTCTTTTCTGAAATATATAATCCTGAAATTTCTAAGGTCAAGTAATTTAAGGGTAACATCATTTAAATAAATTCTTTTCAATGACTCCCTTTTTTCTACAACTATAACTCTTGAAGTGGTACAAGATATCTAAATGCAAAACTTCACCCTCAACACAGCAGGAACGGAGCAAACAATATAGAAGATGTAAAGCACCCCGCTAAGATACTATGCTGGCTGGATAAATAGTGCATACATCACTAACTTGGTCTCCTTTGTGTACTGGCTTCTCCAGAACCACTTTCAGTGGACCATATGGAATGCCGGAGATTTAACACGGATTGGTTGGAAACACCCTACCTGCTGTACTATTTCTCTAACCACAATGAATATACATCTAACCATCTAATTGATGATTATTTCAGCAGTGCTTATGTTATTGTTTAAAGGGTAATTCCTTGATAGAATTTTCACTGTTTCAGAACCGCTGTCTAAGATAATGAGGTTCCACATATTTTTATCACACTTGAAAATATAAGCAGACATTCAAATATAAACATACACACAAACACACACACAAACACACATATATATATTTCATTTTTCTCCTCAAATGTTTTTCCCTTATCTATGCATTATATTTGTGTAATATAAATATTACACAAATATTACACAAATATTCCGGGAGTAAATAATCACAATACTTCAAAAAGGTTTAAAATGAGCTATTAGACTGAGACCAGGCTCATCCCCTGGCTTTCAATTCCCATTTTCCCTACTAAGCTCAGCAGACACAGATGGGCTTGGTAACTACTTGGGTTTTTTCATTCTTAGAATATAGTGTAGGAACCAGTGGGTGAGGTAGTTCTGAGAATAACTGTGTAAGGCAGAGGACCTTGGTGTCAAGAAAAATCTGAGTCTTTTCTGCTGCTCCAGGTGTATTTACAGCTTGACCCTAGTGGGGAAAGAATCATCTGGATGAGCATCTCTATGTCTGATCCATTGTTCAAGTCCAATCTTCAGCAATGAGATCCTCACCACTTTGTTAGTCCAATTCTCTATGAAAGTGTGACCTTATTACATGCAGTGTGTTTTATAAGGATACAAATGTAATACATATATTTGCTTGTCATTTATGTGTTTATATTAGATGTTAAGTCAAATGTGTACAAACTCAGAGATATGTAAGTTATACTCATAATTTTCTATTTCTGGTGAACCCTGAATACTGTATTCTGAACTGATAGTGGTTCTGGAGAATAGAAGCTTAAGGATGTTTTCTGAGTTGTTTCCTAGGTGTCTGGAAGAGTGTCTCTGATTAGTGCTAATGCCATCAGCCTCCAGTGGTAGAGTAGGCACTAAACATCTGTGGTCGTATGTAGCATAAGAGAGAGAAAATATCATTGCTGAATGCTCAGCATAAAATATTTATAAAATAATATCCTTACTACAATTTGTCAAATGAAATAATGGAAGTCACAGCTTGCTTATAATTGTACTGGGAAAAGTGTAGAAAATAAAAGAATTAATCCAGGGATTTAAATTCCCAGTTTAACCTCAGTTCATATGATCTGAAAGTTTCCATATGTAACCTGAAAGAATCCTTTAACTCCTGTAGATGCTGAGATAAAGTTTCTGAAAACCCAATCTGGAATATACAGTGCTTAAATTTCAATCTAAAATGATTTTTCAATCATAGAAAATTCCTTTTATCTGTTAAATGAAGGAATTTCTTTTTTTAATTAAATGAGGGCATTTCTTAAAAAAAGAATGAAATTCTTTAAGTCAGAATAGTAACATGGACAGATGCTGCTGAAGGTAGGGGTATTAAACACATAATTTTTACCAATTTTCTTTGTCAAGAAAAGTAGATTTTCCAACCTAGTCTGAGTTTTTGCATTTGCTCTTTCCTACAAAGCTGGAAATGGTATCACCCCTTCTTGTAAGCACCTAGCAAGACACTAAGCATTTTATTGGACAAACTTTCTCTCACTATACCTATTGTCCTTTTAACAAGTCTCAAGTCCAAATAGGTTCAAAAACTGTTAAAGAATGATCCTTTAAAAAAGTCTATGGTCCAAAATAGTTACTTTAAAAAAATTTTTTATATGCACAAATATGTGAGATCTGCAAGCAAATGGATTAGAATATGAGATCATGGCAGTGACACTAGCAAAAATATAAAAATAAATAAATTCCTATTTCTGCCTTTCTGTCCATACTATCTTATGTTTTTGTTGTTGGTAATATGTCTAAATGTAATCTCATCTGATGGTTTCCTTTAGTTTCTAGAGTCGGTATCCTAATATAAAATTACCTCAAATACTATCTAGGCCACTGAAATATCACTTGAATTTTATGCATATAATGCTTCACCACTGATCTCGCCACCAGTGTCAACTTCCCTCCACCGGTGTTCCCATACTCCACTCCACCCCCACCCACTCTACCTGTCACCTTGAAGAAACATTTCAAAGTTCACTAGGACAGCTTAGAAGTATTCATGTTTTCAGTGCTCTTGAGTTTGTGCTTTGTATATATAGCTGTAACACTTTTCCACATAACTAGTATAAATAAGCCCCAACCCTGTTCATGTATTACTTCCCTTTTCCATAATTTTCCTTCACCCCTTGATTTCATTCCTTCTCATGTTTAACTTTTGAAAATTATGAGTCCCTCTCTTTGAACTAAATGATTAATATATATAGAATCAGAAGATTTTTCTGTATTTTTCCTCAAGTTTATGTCTAAGAAAAAAAATTTTAGAATGTACTATTCTACTATTACTAGAGCTATAGCACAGCGGGTAGGGCGTTCGCCTTACAAGCGGCCAACATGGCCGACCCGAGTTCGATTCCTCCGCCCCTCTCGGAGAGCCGGGCAAGCTACCGAGAGTATTCGATATGCCAGACACAGTAACAACAAAAGCCTCCAATGGAGACATTACTGGGCCCGCTCGAGCAAATCGATGATCAACGGGAGGGCCTTTACTCTTATTTAAATTGTTATAATTTGAGAAAACAAATCATAAACTGGTTTTCTGTATCTCCTCCCATTAAATCAAATATAAATCAATAGGGACAAAATTTTATCTATTTTTCTGAACCTCCTAATAAGCAGAATAGTGAAATAAGTCATCAATAATCTATAGACTTTAGAAATGTATAAATTAATTCTTACTAGTTTCACTCTTGCTATTTTCACTCTAGTTATATGTGTATATATGTGATATACACACATATATATGCACATATATATTTATATAAACTTCTTATTGTAACAATATCATTATGGTACAAATTTTTTAAAATAATTGGCTGGAATACAAGTATAATTTTGTTTGAGTTCATACACAGCTGTGTGTAAGGCTACTCATGGCTCAGTAATCGAGAACTCTTCTGTGGATACTTAAGGTACCATATGTGGAGCTGTAGATTGAACAAGGATTTCTGAAGAAAAAGGTGTTTTTTTCTTTGAGCTTATATCCCTGTCTCAAAAGATCATTACTTCTCCATTTAATATAGAACCTATGGGTACAGGAGAGAAGGCACTCACATACAGCTGACCTCTGTTCAACACAGGGTACACATACGACAGAAGTAATCCCTTAGTACACAATCAACTGTAAGCAGAACTGGGTGTTGCCCCAATTCTTTCTGCTGAAAAATAGATTAATAAGTACAGAACACATCGATTTCATAATCAAAATTTTGTTTATAGACAAAATATCTTGGAGAGGTTATTCCTGTCCAGTAAAGCATTGCTAATCTTATCATCCTGAGCTCCTGAAGCATGCCAAATTGTGGTATCACTAAATTATGGCATCATGAACCATAGATGATTTATTTCAACTCCCAATAAGATGACAAATATATCCTCATATTATTTTCTACTCAAAATAAGAACTTATAATAAATGAAACACATAAGCTTTTCTATTGACGAAGCAATTTCCTTAGTAGTAAATTAGATTTGTTCCTCATATTAGAGCACAGAAGCAGACTGTTACTAAAAATTTGTCTAGCTTTCATTAAAAGTATCTTAATCACATCTGGAAGAAACTATAGAAAGAATCAATAAAATTTAAATTGCATGCATTTGTATTCAGAAAGATAAAGGAGATGCATGTTCATTTATGTATTGCTACTTCAATGGAGTTAAAATGAAGTGTGATGAGAAAACAAATAACTTAAAAGTTGTTTTAGTTAAAACTTATATATATCATGCATATGGAAAATAAGTGTTTAGTTCTTTTTGTTGTTGTTGTTTGGGGGCTTAGCCCTGTGGTGTTTAGGACTTACTCAAGGACCTATGCTAGGGGGCTGGTCAGACTCTGGGATCATACAAGGTGTTGGGTATCAAACATGTATCAGCCACATGCAAGAAAAACACCCTCCCACTGAATTATCTCTCTCACTTCCAATATATCTTCTAGTTCTATGTTACATTTTTGTAAAATTATAAATATCATAAGCCAAAACTCTGTCATTATTATTATTATATTATCATTATTATATTGTTTTAATGTCTATTTATTTGTCAATGGGTGCGCCACTGCCACTCCCTTGCTTCTAAGGCTTAATTCAGATTTTGTGATTACAGCCAGTGAGATAGTTTGTCCATTCGGAGTCCATAACTTGCATAGATAGTGATCTGCATTTGAATTCTGGCATCACATGCACTGCCAGGATTATCCTTGGTGGATCACAAACCATGATTGCCCTTGGTGAGACACAGTGTTACCCTAATGTGGGGATTTCCACTAGCGAGGGAAGTTAGAAAGGATTGTTTAAAAGAAATTTATTTCCAAAGATCTATTTTCTCTGAATTTAGTATTCTCACCTTACAAGATTTTAATTCACGGTGTACAAGAGAGAATATTTCTAGCTACGTTAAAATTGAAATATTTCATTTATGTATGAAATGTCATTACTTACCTTTCTTTCTCATCTGAGATTGTAGCAGGTGGATTGAGAGGAAAATAATTTCATGTCAGGAAGAGAAACGACAGTGAATAATGGGACCAGAGAAGGCAAACAGTCCCAGGAAATGTACATGAGTACATTTACATGAATAACGCAAAAGTTTCTCCTCACAAGCCTTGTGCGAAAGCTGCTTGAGGACAGACTTGTGAGCAGACTCTCCATCATGGACCCGTTGATTCTAGGGTCAATTTGAGAGGGAATCTCCTTCCTAGCCAATCATAAGGTGTGGGGTCATAAAGAAACACAAGTGGCTTGCTCAGTCTCACAGAGGCCTGCGTCCTTCCTCTGACCGCTTCCTGGCGAGAAACAGTCCTGTGGCTTCATGGCAAGACTTTGACCGACTGTTTGAACATTTCAATAAGCAATCCTCTCGACCCATAATGAAATATGTTAAAGGTTTTATTATTTTTAATTTTTTAAAAAAATTTTGTTTGAGGTACCATGTCTTGGGCTAGAGCTATGATAGCACAGCAGGTAGGGTGTTTGCCTTCCACACGGCCAACCCAGTTGGCCCAGGTTTGATTCCTCTGCCCCTCTCGGAGAGCCTGGCATGCTACTGAGAGTATTTCGCCAACCTGGCAAAGCCCAGCAAGTTACCCATGATGTATTCGATATGCCTAACACAGTAATAAGTCTCACAATGGAGATGTTACTGGGCCAGCTTGAACAAATCGATGAACAATGGGAGTATAGTGCTACCTTTTGATATTACTGACAGTGTCTTTTGTTTATTGACACTGCTTAGTTGGGGTAAGGTGGGGGGGGGCACACCAGTAGTGTTCAGCGCTTACTACTAGCTCTGTATTCAAGGATCACTCATGGCGATGTTTAGGGGACCTTACGGGTGAAGGGGATCGTATCCATGTTGGCCAGTTGCAAGACAAGTATGCTACACACTACTATATTATATCTCTGATACCTACTTATGCACTGTTTTTGTGAGGGAATAAATACGAATCGAGGGAAATGATGTATTTTCAAAACAAAACAAACACCTAATCTATATTCAGCTGATGATAACTATGTAGAGGCCCTCCCGTTGATCATCGATTTGCTCGAGCAGGCCTTGTAATGTCTCCATTGGAGACTTTGTTGTTACTGTGTCTGCATATCGAATACATCACGGGGAGCTTGCCAGGCTCTGCCGTGCGGGCGACATACTCTCAGTAGCTTGCCGGGCTCTCCAAGAGGGGCGGAGGAATCGAACTCGGGTCAGCCATGTTGGCTGCGTGCAAGGCAAACGCCCTACCGCTGTGCTATTGCTCCAGCCCTATTCAGCTGATAGATACAAGAAATTATTTAACTTCCCAATATTTAATACAACAATCATAAGCTTTCATTTTATTCAAAGCTTGCTGTTTGAGTTGTGAGAACTATAAAACACAATGACCTATTGTCTCTAGCTTCAAAGAGTTCACTTAAACTTAGTTTATACAAACAAGTCTCTCAAACTTTTGCACACATCAAAATACCTTTGGGAATGATTTAAACAGAGCTTGGCTCCATCCTCATAGTTTCTGATTCAATAAGTGTGGTGTGGGAGTAGTGAAAATCTGAGTTTCTAATAAGGTCCCAAGTTACACTGATGCTAATGATCTTGGAATAAAACTTTTTTTAAAATTACAACTTGAAGAATATTATAGTTATTTGCTTATATTTGGTTCTCAAGGGAAAAATTCCTGAGGCATAAACTTGATGTATTGCCAAAAAAAGATTAAGAAAAATACAAATAGTACAGAAAGAAAAATATCACCTGAGGACACAAAAAAAGAATACTAGATACATCTGTAGAATGTGTGGTTGTGTGATAAATGAATCATTTGACTAGTGGAGAGTGTACTTAGACATTCATTATCAAATTACTAAAGGTTTATGGCATCACAATAAAATGTTTTAATAAGATAAAAATGTGCCCATCAGAATGCTTAAAAGTGAATTAAAAACAGTATCAAGTCTGACAGTGATATGTTGTAACTGGTGTACTAGTCTTTCAGTGTTGAGGATCACCTCAGGGTCTTACTCATGTAAGGCATATAGTCTACCTCTAAGATATAATGTTAGTCATTGTAACTATAATTTTATTTGCTTCCAGTTATGAGAATAATATACTTTGATGGGAAATACTGCTGACTTCTTATAGATTTACTTATTTTTAACACCCCAAGAAGTATTTAAGTGATACACCTGGAAAGGTGACTCAATATTTGTGCCAACCATGTCATACCACTTTGGTTGGCAATGCTACGACCCCAAAAAACTATCCTGGTGGTGTTTGAGTTTCACCAAGGACAATGCTGGCAGTGCATGAGGCAAGTTTGCATGTGATACAAAGATTCAGACTTCATCACTGCCTATGCAAAAGGCATTTACTATTTGACAGATTATTTCCTTGGCCCTAAATATGCGGTGCTAAACATAAACCTATTTATGATGAATTCATTTTACTCCTAGATATTATGACAAAAGCAATAAAACATGTCAAACAAAAGACAAATACAAGAATGTCCAAAGATTTTCTACTTTCATTTTAAAATTTAAATAAAGATAATCCATCAATTGATGAAAGTAAATGACTTGCATGCACAGATATGTGATTAAGCTGAGTAGAATAAATCAGTTAAAAATGACTATATAATATGTAGTTTCATTATTTATGGTCTAGAAGTAAAAGCTAACCTAGGTTGCTTATAATTCCATCTTTTACCCAAGGCTTAGGTGTGGGAATAAGTGGAGTCATCAACATAAAAATAATTGAGATAGAAACTGTCTGATAACTTCATTGGATGTATAAGAACTTAGTATTACTGAGGTGCAATAGATAAGTTTCCTTGAATGATTACTAGTGTTGCATATATATACATTTATATACATATATATATATATATAACAACCATGGTGATAAATTTGTTCTAAACTTACATAGATGAATGTAAGACAATTTTATTGAAGTAGAAAAAAAAAGTAATATCTAGAAATGTATTGTTTCTACTGCGATGTAATAAATTCCCATGGCTGTAGCTGTACGAAACAACACGGATGTTTTTGTATTTCAGAAGTCTTAGGTGGTCTAGCTCCTCTAGGATTCATGTCAAAGCTGGAGTCCAGTAATCAGGTGGGCAGTATTTTCATTTAAAGGCAGACAGTTGAAAAATCCACTTCTGAGCTTTTTCATCAACTTCTTGACAGATTTTATTTTCTGGTGGCTAAAAGACCAAGGGAAACTTGTTACTTCTAAAACAGAAATTGAAAGAGTAAAAGACGGAAATGAGAACAGGTGAGAGTGAAAACAAGACACAGAGAGAGAGAGGAAAGTGGTACTAGCTCAGAGCCTGAGTGATAGAGGAAAGGAAGGCAATGGATGAGGTGTGCAGTGTTAGCAGTCTTCCATAATCACACAGCTATGTATGCATGCATTCAGTCCTCTGCAATATTTCACTGGTTAGTACAAATTGTACACCTTCCTACTCTCAGGAAGTATTATTCAATAAAGTGACAATCAGGTCACAGGAATTATTATCACTTTAATCCCACCTCCATGTGAGAAAATGCTTGTTCTGAAATTTTGAGTTAATGTATCTTTTTGTATGCGTCTGTCAAGAAATGTAGTTTGATTTGTGATAATTGAAAACTACAAAATTTATAAAATATTTAAACAAATATTATAAAATATGAACTGCTCACACATTTTATTAAATTCCTGAACTATAAATGACAACAGAACTTGACATCATGTCTCTTCTGGGGAATAACTTATGTTGACTTTTTAGCATAATATAGGCAAGGAGAAGAATAAATTTACACCTTTTTATCAATTGGGATATGCGATCTTAAAAATACTTTAAGAAATATAATAAACGTCTTGAATTATCATATTTCAACATAGCTGTACTAAAGCATTTCTGGTAAAGATTTTACAGAAATGAACTTCAGAGAGATGATTACACATAGTGATATTAGACAAAGTTTTGTTAAAGAAAAATTGCACTGAGCAGGGATGGCTTTTTGCTAAAGAAAATTTGCACTGAGCAAGGAAGGGAAGGCCATTGTAATAGGGCAGAGAGATTGAATTTAACAATAATGATTCAAAAAACTAGAGTTGGACCATCAGAGATACTGGCATAAGGCAATTATCTTGCAGGAGGCCCAGCTGGCCATCTGGACTTGACCTTAGGCATCACATATTGTCCCCCGGACGCTGTCAGGAATAATCCCTGAGGACAGGGTGAGAATAAGCCTTGAGAACTGTCAGATGGCTCCAAATGCCACCCCCCCCAATAAATAAGGCAGAATATTGGGAATATTTACATATTAGAATGGTGACAAAATATCAGTGGACATTCGAGAGAGAGGTTTATCAATGTCTGCTAACTGATGTTTACCTAAGATTAGCTCCTTCCTTCATACCACCACCAGAAATTAGAGGCTCTGTCGTTTTCCATTAGAAAGATATAAAATTTTCCTCTTTGAGGAAATATTTCTAAGTTTAATTAACCGTCAAAATACTAGAAGCATATGTTGATATTGAAAGGATAGAGAAAGAATGCGCTAATGTTATGTTAAATCTAAGACTGGATTTCTTAAACTGAGAGTGAAGCAACTAAATGTAGGGTGACAAAAATTTTGACAACAGTAAAATGTTTCTGAACATTCAGAGCTAAAAGTTAATTCAAAACTAAATTCAGGACTAAAAATGAATTGAAATTAAGTTTGTAATAAACTTGAAGTTCTCAGACAGTGTTTACTAGTAATGAAACCAAAGTGTTTCTGACAGTATTTGCTCAGGCTGCATTTCTGGGTTGGGGAGAGTTGACTGGTGGGAAAAGTTTCTGATGCCCTGTTTAAAGGAAAGGAAGGTTGGAGGGGAGGGAATGCCATCACAACAGGAAACTCTTACACACAGACAAATTTAGATCTCAGTACCACATATGGTACCCCCAGCACTGGCAGGAGTGACTATTGAGCAAAGACTCAAGCTTAAGCCCTGAGCACATTTGGGTGTGACCTCAAAACCAACAAAGAAAAAACAACAAGGGGAAGGAAGGAAGGAAGGAAGGAAAGAAGGAAGGAGGGAGGGAGGGAGGGAGGGAGGGAGGGAGGGAGGGAGGGAAGGAAGGAAAGAAGGAAAGAAGGAAAGAAAGAAAGAAAGAAAGAAAGAAAGAAAGAAAGAAAGAAAGAAAGAAAGAAAGAAAGGGAATGGAGGGAAACCTTTCTGAAATTTAGTTAAGTTGAGGGAAACAGTGGGATTCTTTACATCAGACATAGCTGTTTTCAGTCCATGTCTTATATGGCGACTTTGAATTGGACTATGTCTTCAGCTCTTCTATGCAAATTTGAAATTCTTTCCAACAACATTCTGTGGAAGAGCTTGAAGCTACCACACCAAACAATTTTGCTTCAAACTGAACACTGCGATTCCACTTGCCACTTTCAATGAACTAACCCATTTATTTGTTTTGTAAAGGGAAAACAAATTATATATGCTCTCCTATTTGAAAGACTTATTGTAACACATACCGAGTCTGTGAAAGTGTTTCCACTGGAGTGTCAAGGCTTTTGCTGAATTGGCTGTATTTTGTATATTGCAGTAAAGCTAACTATTTTGCTTACACTGTTGTAAATTTTGCTTATTGTTATGTATATTGTATGAAAAAGCACAAGTGTACAATACATCTTTTTCAGGAAGATTATGAGCTAAATCAAAAAGATTTCCCACATGAATAATAAAATAGAAAAGACAAACTACATTAAAGCTAGAAAAGTGGGTATACACAAATTACATTAATGGTGCTACTTCTCAAAACTAATCATTGGAGGCAAGTAGGCATACAGTTTAGATATTGTTTGAAGTCATTGGAGATATTTCTCAGTTTCTATGTGCAACTTAATGTTGAATGTGACTTTCATTTCTGATCACATGGTAACCATGTTTCACATTTATAGTTATAAGTTGGGTAGGAAAATGTAATTTTTATCCACAAGGAAAAGAAAAAGAAATTATTGAAAAAAGTTTTCTATAACCTAATAAGCAGAAAGAGCATACAAAATTCTATTGGAACAAGCTATTTAAAGATCCCTTTTAGTGTATATCTTGTGAAATACTTGATAAAGTTTCTATGACATAAAACTTATCATTTATTAAGACTAACATAAAAACTAATTGCCCAAAATGTAATTCATGTTTACTTAATATTTAAATAAACATTAATTACATAGGAATATGCATATATATATGTAGCAGTAGAAACATTATTTCTCATCTTAGTAACATTGCTGACAATATAACCTTGATGATGGATACTTAATTACAATTTAAATATATTCTGATGTATTTGTTACATGATACATAGTAGAATTGGAATGGGAGATTGAACTGATTAGAAATTATAAAAATATAGATAATTGTCCAGAAACAGAAATTTTGTCCATAAATTTAAACGGTTCTCTTTCCCATTAAAAATATATATGTATAAAAGGTAAAAAGGTAAAGGCCCTCCCGTTGATCGTCGATTTGCTCGAGCGGACCCAGTAACGTCTCCAGTGGAGACTTTGTTGTTACTGTGTTTGGCATATATACACCAATTTCCTTGAGAAAAGAACAAATATAATAGCCAAATTAAAATCATACAGAAGAAAGATATAGTTATCAAGTAAATATTTTTGTCATATTGTATAGTACTCAGAGTAAAGAGGGTATGTATACTTGTGCATATATAGCTATAGGTGATTTATATGGGCATACGTTATATATTTTATTCTCTTATACCTATTATAAGGGCTGGAGCGATAGCACAGAGGGTAGGGCGTTCGCCTTACAAGCGGCCAACATGGCAGACCCGAGTTCGATTCCTCTGCCCCTCTCAGAGAGCCCGGCAAGCTACCGAGAGTATTGGATATGCCAGCCACAGTAACAACAAAGTCTCCAATGGAGACGTTACTGGGCCCGCTCGAGCAAATCAACGATCAACGGGAAGGCCTTTTTTACCTTACCTATTATAAATTGTTCTCAATAAATATATGTGTTTAAATTATAACATTGGTTGCTATTTCGTTGTAATGACTTACTAAATGCGATTAAATAGAGTCACTGTTACTTATTTTATGCCATTAAAATAATTGATTTCATAATAAAAATAAACTTCTTCGTCAAGACCCTGAATGATCGGTTTGAGGCTCTGCATGTTCCTAGAACGAACAGATACCATTGGGCTACGCTAGCACACAACCGGGATGAATGGAGACATTACTGGCACCCGCTCGAGTAAATCGATGAATAACAGGGATTATGTGATTGAGTGATTAAGTGATATATATATATATATATATATATATATACAGTTAATAAATAAATAAATAGTCATAATCTAAAACAAAAATGGTACAAAATGGGATTGGACTGAGCCGTAAGGATGAGCCCTTGTAGACTGCACCGCACAACGGGCAGGAGCATAGAAAACAGGTGAGATTTCTTATGAGTCCTGACTGGTTTGGATGAAGCTGAACATCTTTTTCCTTTAAGCTTCCTTTAGTAAATAATTTCACGAATTTCCATACATTAAAGAGGCAGTTCTCCTTTGCTCACAGAAGCCCAGCCTGATCTTTGACATGTAGATTCCTGATGCTGGTCCAGCCTGGTCTTTGGGATGCAAATTTCACAGGCTTGCCCAGTTTGTCTTTGGGATGTAGATTTCAGGTGCCAGCCCAGCCATGTCTTTGGAATGCAAACCCAAATACTTGTAGCCCAAGAAAGTTTTCAGTTTCAGTTTTGTATCTCTTTTCAGAGGCCAACATTCACTGGCCTGTGGACACAAGGAAACAATACATGCTTTACCTGCCTCAGTGTTCTTTCTGTAACTTCTTTTAGTGATGTCACTGTATTGCCCACTTTAGAGGTAAAGTGATGAATAAAAGAGACCGGGGGACACTCTGCCTTTTGTCACAGGATCAGAGAGAGTCCAGTGATCCTCCTCTAAAATAATTTCTCTCGCGATCCTTGTCTCGGTAACTCCTACTGAACAAACATTCAAGCAACAAACTTTTAGTTTTGCTGTGTTGAATTGTAGCCCTTGTTTATTTTCCAGAACAGTGGTAGGGTGTTTGCCTTGCACACGGTCAACTAGACCGACCCAATTTGGATTTCTCAGTCCCTCTCAGAGAACGTGGCAAGCTACCGAGAGAATCTTACCTACATGGCAAAGCCTGGCGAGCTACCCGTGACGTTTTCGATATGCCAAACATAGTAACAACAAATCTCACAATGGACACGTTACTGGGCCCGCTCCAGCAAGGATGAACAATGGGAAGATAGTGCTACAGACAGTGTTACAGTGCTACTCAAATATTAGGTACTTTTTGTAATGATACCCAGTGTTATTTATGGTTATATAGAGAAAAGAAAAATTAATGATTCTTGAACATGAAACCATAAAGTACATTAAACTTGGTGTAAAGAGGGAATCTGAATTAAATATGTCAGAATGTCTCAGGTACATCTACTCAGGAACTGTATATGTTCCAACAACGATATTTAGGATAAAGTAGAGGTACTTTAATATATTAGAAAACATAGTATTTGGGTTTGCATTCCAAAGACATGGCTGGGCTGGCACCTGAAATCTACATCCCAAAGACAAACTGGGCAAGCCTGTGAAATTTGCATCCCCAAAGACCAGGCTGGACCAGCATCAGGAATCTACATGTCAAAGATCAGGCTGGGCTTCTGTGAGCAAAGGAGAACTGCCTCTTTAATGTATGGAAATTCGTGAAATTATTTACTAAAGGAAGCTTAAAGGAAAAAGATGTTCAGCTTCATCCAAACCAGTCAGGACTCATAAGAAATCTCACCTGTTTTCTATGCTCCTGCCCGTTGTGCGGTGCAGTCTACAAGGGCTCATCCTTACGGCTCAGTCCAATCCCATTTTGTACCATTTTTGTTTTAGATTATGACTATTTATTTATTAACTGTATACATATATATATCACTTAATCACTCAATCACATAATCCCTGTTATTCATCAATTTACTCGAGCGGGTGCCAGTAATGTCTCCATTCATCCCGGTTGTGTGCTAGTGTAGCCCAATGGTATCTGTTCATTCTAGGAACATGCAGAGCCTCAAACCGATCATTCAGGGTCTTGACAAAGAAGTCTGACCATCTTGTAGGTGGGCGTCCACGTGATCTTTTGATGTCCCATGGAATCCAATCAGTAATGGCTCTAGTCCAGCGATTGTCTGTAAACCTCATTACGTGTCCAGCCCATCTGATTTTTGATGCCTTGGCAAATGAGACAGCGTCCCTGATTCTTGAGCATTGACGAAGATCAGAACTCCGGATTCTATCTCTCATTTGAGTGAATCGTGATATTCCAAGCATAGCTCTTTCGATTCCTCTTTGAGAGCTCCGAATAGTGTTCTCATCCTGTTTTCGTAGGGTCCAGGTCTCTGAGGTATATGTTAATGCAGGAAGAACAGTGGAATCAAAGAGATGTGCTCTGAGCTGGAGGTTCTTTGTCCTTTTAGTTATTTCTTCAACGCTCTTGAAGGCATTCCAAGCCGCTCTCTTTCTCCTGAGCAACTCAGGTGACAGGTCATTCATCATGTTGATTTCTCGACCTAGGTATATATAACTGTTGCATTTGGAGATGGTGGTTCCGTTGAGAGCGAATGGAGCGTCAGGAACGAGGCTGTTTCTCATAAACATTGTCTTCGTAAGATTCAGCTGTAGTCCGACCTTTCCACATTCACGGTCAAAGTCGTTCAGCATTTGTGCCGCTTGGCTTATGTTTGGTGTTATTAGAACGATGTCATCAGCAAAGCGGAGGTGGTGTAGTTGCCGACCATCTATCTTCACTCCCATGCTTTCCCATTCCAGTCATCGCATGATGTTCTCCAGGGTGGCACTGAAGAGTTTTGGTGAAATGGTATCACGCTGCCGAACCCCTCTCTTGATATGGATGATTACTTCTTTGTAGAATGGTGAGATCCTGGTAGTGAATCCATAATACAGCTCACAGAGGATCTTGATGTATTCAGCTTGAATGCCCTGATTGGCTAGGGCTTCAATGACTGCTTCCATCTCAACAGAATCAAAGGCCTTCTTTAAATCAATGAACGTTAAACAGAGTGGCATCTTGAACTCCCGAGAAACCTCAATGAGCTTAGTAATCGTGTGGATATGGTCGATGGTACTGAATCCTTTTCAGAATCTGGCTTGTTCACATGGTTGTCCTTCACCTAGTGTTCTGCTAATCCTATTCAGGATGACTCGAGTGAACAGTTTGTAGATGACAGACAATAGGCAGATTGGGCGATAGTTGCCAATGTCGTGGATGTCTCCCTTCTTGTATAGTAGTACAGTCCTGCTGGTTTTCCACTGGGATGGAACCTCGCATTCAGACAGGTAGCGTGTGAAGAACCGAGCCAGTGTATTGATGAGTACTGATGGTAAGTTCTTCAGGTGTTCAGGTCTGATCTTGTCTAGGCCAGGTGCTCTTTGTTTCTTTACCGACAAGATGGCATGTTGGATTTCGGAAGGGAGAACATTGGGAACGATATATCCATCATGTGAATGTGGTATGTGGTCAAGTGGACGTGGCTATTAAAGAGATCTGAGTAGAAGTCATGAATAATCTTCTCCATTGCCCTTCTGGAAGATGTGAGAGATCCATCATGATGTCGGAGGGCAGTAATCTTGGTCTTGTAGTTGGTGAAGGACAGGCAGGCATTATGAATGCTTTTCCCAGCTTCTGCCGCATCTACCAGCACTGCTGCTCTCCTGGTTTTGAGGTCATCCTTGATGGTTTCTCTGCATTGTTTTGCCAGCTCAGATGTTCACTTGTGGTTGCCTGAGGCATGTGCCAAGCCACGTTGGCGAATAAGTTCAAGAGTGTTCAAAGAAAGGAGATTTTTTGTGGTTATCTCTCTCTTGGCATTCCTCGCACAATCATGGAGGTGCTGAATCATTCGATCGTATTCCTCATCAATGTTGTCATTGATATATATATATATATATATTCATATATATATATATATTAGTACTCTAATCCTTTCCAAATTTAGGTCAATAAAACAGTCTCTTCAGACTGGCCCACATCCAAAAGAACAAAGCAACTGATGCTGGCGCGGATGTGGTGAGAAAGGGATACTGTTTCACTGTTGGTGGGAATGTCGACTGGTTCAGCCTTTCTGGAAAACAGTATGGACGATTCTCAAAAAATTAGAAATTGAGCTCCCATTTGACCCAGCAATACCACTCCTGGGAATATATCCCAGAGAGGCAAAAATGTATAGTCGAAGTGATATCTGCACTTGTTTGTTCATTGCAGCACTCTTTACAATAGCCAGAACCTGGAAGAAACCTGAATGCCCAAGAACAGATGACTGGTTAAAGAAACTTTGGTACATCTACACAATGGAGTACTATGTAGCACTTAGAAAAGATGAAGTTATGAAATTACATACAAGTGGTACTACATGAAAGTATCATGTTAAGCGAAATGAGTCAGAAAGAGCGGGATAGACACAGAAAGATTGCATTCATCTGGGGAACATAAAGCAACAAAACGGGAGACTAACACCCAGGAAGGGCTCAGATTAGTACCAGGAATTTAGCTCCATGACTTGAAGGCCAGCCACATGTGCTAGGTGAGAAGGAAGCTCAGATAGAGAAGAGAGCACCAAATAAAGGGTGTTGTGAAGACCCTCCCAGGGTGGGAGAGACATGCTAAAAGTGGTCTATAGACCAAACATGACTGCCACTCAATGCCTCTCTGGCAAAACACAGTACCCAAAAGAAGAGAGAGAGAACAGGGAGGAATGCCCTGCCACAGCGGCAGGGTGGGACGGGGGGGTGGGGGGGAGGATGGGGGGTGGGAGGGATGCTAGGACCCGTGGTGGGGGAGAATGGGCACTGGTGGAGGGATGGGTACTTGATCATTGTATAACTGAAACCCAAGCACAAAAATTTATAAGTCTATATGTGTACTTCATGGTGTTTCACTAATAAAAAAATGATAAAAAAATAAATAAAAAATAAAAATTAAATTTAAAAAAAAAAAGAAAAGATGAAGTCATGAAATTTATATACAAGTGGTACAACATGGAAAGTATCATGCTAAGCGAAATGAGTCAGAAAGAGAGGGAGAGACATAGAAAGATTGCATTCATCTGGGGAATATAAAGAAACAAAATATGAGATTAATACCCAAGAATAGCTGAGATCAACACCAGGAGGATTACTCCATAGCTTAGAGGCCAGCCAGGCATTCTAGGGGAAAAAGGCAGCTCAGATAGAGAAGGGAGCACCAAATAAAGGGTGTTTGGAGGATCCTCCCAGGAGGGGAGATGCATGTTGAAAGCAGACTATGGACTGAACATGTTTGCCACTCAAAGTCTCTTTTGCATACCACAACACTCAAAAGGAGAGAGAGAACACAAGGGATTGCCCTGCCACAGAGGCAGGGTGAGATGGGAGGGATGGGGGTGGAAGGGATATTATCCATGGTGGTGGAAAATGGGCACTGGTGGAGGGATGGGTATTTGATCATTGTATAATCGAAACCCAAGCACAAAAAATTGTAAATCTACAACTGTACCTCATGGTGTTTCACTAAAAATAAAAAATAAATTAAAAAATAAATAAAATTAAAAAAAGTCTCTTCCCATCAGCTCTAGAGGTCTTTAAGTAAACCACAAGTCCAAAGGATCATCTGATTTTACTTGGTTTGAGGAAAAAGTCTGGTGACACCATGATAGATAAGTCACTTCCTTTTATATGCCACAGGAAGGAAATATGTAGACAATTTTGATTCTTCTGTTTCAAGGTCCCTGGGTTGAGAGTGGATTCAAGGAGTAACATTAAGCCCTGTTTTACAAACCCAATTCTTAAGCAGTGAATAAGTAAACGGTTCTCTGGTAAGATCAGCAGTGGTTGGATAGATAAATGGACAGATATTTTGATGGATAATGGAAAGAAAGAATATAAAAGGGGAAGGAAGGTAGAGAGAGAAGGAGAAATAGCAGCATACACCTTTATTTTAAAGTCCAGTATACCAGCAGGCTACTTAGTACATTACCATTGAGAAGGCATCCAAATTTAGAGGAACTATTAGAAGCCATGAAAAAATTAGAATCAAATATGGGTCCAGGGGACAGAAAGACCATAAAAGGCTTCTCCAGATTTCTCACAATTACAGTTACATAAGTCATCAATAAGTGAAAATAATTTAATTTAAATGGGAAAGAGGGGCAAGGGACTAAAAGAATAATAATGTTTTCCATACTATAAGTAATTTAAGACAAAAATTTAGAAAAACTTAATGGAAATAGAAATTACTCTGGTCAACTCAGTCTGTTAATACAAAAAAATACAGGTTTACTTGCTTAAGAAATATTCTTTATTCATAATTTTGAAGGTTAAGATTCTAAGAGAAATCATCTCATAATCAGGTTCTTGTTCCTCTTCCTGATTTATAAATGTTCTACTTCAGACTGTGTCCTCACACTGCAGAGTTAATCTTGTGATTTCGTCTTGTAAGATAAATTGTCACTTTCAATAGTTTATCACTTCCAACTAATTTCCCATTTCATATTAATGGCATAAAGTTATTTATACTTCACCCTTTGTATCATTCTAATTTCTCAAAAATTTTAAGTTAGGGCCTTCTACATTTGATAATTTTGATTATCTGTCACTTTTTTTCTTGACAAGAGTACATTTACGATTTTGTTGACCTTTCAAATAATAATTTTTAGGTTATTTTTCATCAAAGATTTTACAATTACAATGCAGAACCAATTAAGCTGAATTTAGAAAACAGCATTTTTCAGGAATAATTATATCACATAAAACATTGTGTCATACTAAAAAATGTGAGTCACTGAAAAACCAAACTAACTAAGGATTTTTAATTTTATGCTGGAAGTCTGTATACTCCTGTTTTTATTCTTTTTTTCCATTTTGTTAATTTGTGTTCTTAATAGTATTACAACTTATCTTCTACTTACTGTATGCCTGTAGATTTCTTTTACTAGTTTCCTGTACTTGTAGGGTTACAGAATTCGTGTCAGGGATTTAGTTTATAATATCTGAATTGTTATTAAAGGTTTATACATTGTTTTTATGAGGTAACATAAATTAGGTGTTCTAATTTACATATCATTTTGAGTAAAATATTATATAAATCATCATACTTGTATATTGGCATGTTACATTTAGAAATACTATTTGATATATTTATTCATTTTCTTCTACATATACTATTTTTCTGGTTTAATAATATTATTAAAGAATATTTTGATGAAAATTATTTTTTGCAAATCTACTAAAATTGATTGATTCATTTATCCTGAAATTTTTATGTAGAGTTCTACAAATATAAATTAGATGTTAATTAATGATATCACTCAAATATTTGGGAGAGTGTGGTCACTCAATAGGGAGGATCTATATTAATGTTAACATCTTCAATTATAAGAGGTATGGTGCCACCAGCAGGTCAGTCTGTACCTGTGAGGTGAATGCATCAGCAAGCAGCTCAATGGCGCCATCAGATTTTCAGATACCCCAAAATTGCCACTGTGCCTTTGGCCAGACCCCAAAACCTTGGGGCAAAGTCTACCAAGAGAGTAAATAGCCAAAAGTTAGGTATGTGGGAGACACACTCACAAACCACCTTAGGTTCAGCTATATAATTGGAGGCATGGACTCTCTGGTTCCTGATTGAACTGCTTAACGGCCTTGATCCCAGAGACTCAGAAACAAATCTTGAAACCCAAGGGCTTTTGGCAGAAATGCGTCCAGTTCCTGCAGTAGGTTACTGGCACCAGGCCACCCCAGGTGGTAATAGGTTTCATGCCTTGGCCTGTTCCCCCTGGCAGCACAATGGCCGACATCCTCCAGAGGCCACTGGACAATCAGGTTTGGGCCCGCAGTGACGAGACACATGGGGCCTCATGGGATGGGAGTGGAGCTGGCCCTTTCGTCCTCGTCCCAACATGACCTCGAGTTGCGACCTACAAACAGCCTCTCTGGCTCCTGATCAAACTGTTTAACTGCCATGATCCCAGAGACTCAGAAACAAATCTCAAAACCCAGTGGCTTTGGGCAGAAATGCATCTGGACCCTGCAGTAGGTTACTATCGCCAGGCCACCCCAGGGGGGAAAGGTTGCTGTCCCTCTGCCTGCTCTCCCAAAGCAGCTTGATGGCCGCCATCCTTCAGAGGCCATTGGACAGTCAACTTTGGGCTCTCAATGATGAGACACGTGGGGCCTCACAGGATGGGGGTGGAGTAAAGGAAGGAAAGCTGGCCCTTTTCCTTCCTGTCCCGACTAGACCCCGAGTAGCTTTCCACAAATGGCTCTCTGGCTCCCGATCAAGCTGCTTAACGGCCACGATCCCAAATCTCGGAACCCAGCAGGTTTTGGCAGAAATCCCTCCAAATTTAATTGTTTAAATTTCAGAATTTCAAAAACGTGTGGTCATGATTGCAGCTGTGCGGCATCATATGTTACTCATAACCAGCAATAGAAAACAAATTGTCTACTGTTGTCTCTTCAGCAGATCTGAGTGTTGGGGTAAAATCCAAAATAATAATGGTGGGCCTGGTGTCAAAATATTAAATATAATCAAAGTAGAGAGAGAGAGTAATGTGGAAGTCATCTGCCCCACAGGTAGGGGGAGGGTGTAGATGGGGGCATATTGTGGTTTTTGGTGATGGAGAATGGGCACTGGTGAAGGAATGGGTGTTTCATTGTATGACAGAAACTTAATCCTGAAAGCTTTGTAACTGCTCTCACGGTGATTCAATAAATAAAATTATAAAAAATAAAAAAAAGTAAGGTGTAGTTCATGCCCAATTAAATCAGCTAATCAGTGGCTGAATAAATAGCAGTACTCCTACATTTAAAAAAATCTTTAATTATATAGATGTATTTTGCTAGAAATTCCATTTTGTCTTCTTTAGGTGATGTGGGATGTGCCGCAGACTTGCTCGGTCAAAGACCACCAGGCTGAGGGGAGACCAGGCGAAGGTGCACAGGAAAGCAGGAGATTAGGCGCGTTGAACAGACAGACACCAACACAAGAGAGGTTGAGTGATGCTGCGGTTTATTGCATCCAGAGTTCTTGTTTTTATACAGTTACAGAAACAACGTGGCAAAGCACACATTACATCAGACCATGGGTCATGTTCCCAAGACATCAGGGGGCACGTACACGTTCTGTTTTAAGATTAGGGCAAAAGATCCGCTTGTTCCAATAAAATATCTGAGTGAACTATTATGTTCCTTATAATTCCTTTATTGTCTACTTTTACTGACATTAAGTTTTTATTTCCCTAAAAACGCCTACCCATAAACTAAAAAAAATATCAGGACTTCATAAGAGCTAATATTAACTCTACTTTACTAGCAGGCATGTAAAAATCAGAATTTTGCAAAAACTAATATTAACTCTACTAGCAAACATCTTTCCAAGGCCAAAAGTTAAATCAAGATATTTAACAAGCAGGCTCCTATTCCCACAGAATGGCAAGTGAAGACTGCATGTCAGAGGCGCCTAGAAAACAGTGAAAGGGGGCTGCCGGAGGCATAGACCTGTAGGTTACGAACCTCCAATTCCCAGGGACCCAGGCCCTTGCCTGAGCCCCCTTGCAGCATGTTGCTACGTGGGCGACGCCGTTACCGGCGTGGCAGGGATGTATTTGAATTTTGTGATTTTATTAAATTATATAACTGACAAGGAATTCCTGTAATCTATAGCAAACTTTGTAAACTTCATTACATATTTACTATTTAAATATGATAGATTAAATTGGTTTAATTAATATTGCACTTTTGGGTAAAATGCAATTATATTGTTAATGTTTTATAATGTTTGACTCAATATATCTAAAAATTAAATTTTCATAAACATTGAGGTTTATAATTTTACTCTTTATTATATTTTAAATCAATGAGTGGATAGATTGTTTTTACCTTTCATGGAGCTTACAACATTCAATACTGGGCATCCCATATAGTTTTTCAATCATGTCAGGAGTCAACCAGGAGAACAAAGCCAGGAGTAAGCCCTGAACAGTCTTAGGTTTGGTCCAAAAGCAAAAAATACAAATAAATAAAATAAAATAGTCCTCACTTGATCACTTGATCACTTGACTTCCCGTTAATCATAGATTTGCTCGAGCAGGTGCCAATAATGTTTCCATTTGTCCCTGTTGCGTGCTAGTGTAGCCCAATGGCGTCTGCTCGCTCTGGGAACATGAAGAGCCTCAAACAGATCGTTCATGATCTTGATGAAGAAGTCTGACCATCTGGTACATGGGAGGCCACATGGTCTTTGGACATCCCGTGGAATCCAGTCAGTAACAGCTCTAGTCCAGCGGTCGTCTTTAAATCTCTTTACGTGACCAGCCCATCTGATTTTTGACACCTTGGCAAACGAGACAGCATCCCTGATTCTTGATCGTTGATGGATGTCGGAACTCCGTATTCTTTCTCTCATTTGAGTGAAACATGTTATTCCAAGCATAGCTCTTTCAATTCCTCTTTGGGAGACTCGAATAGCATTTTCATCCTGTTTGCGTAGGGCCCAGGTCTCTGAGGCATATGTTAATGCAGGAAGAACAGTGGAATCAAAGAGATGTGCCCAGAGCCAGAGGTTCTTCATCCTCTTAGCTATTTCTTTGACGCTCTTGAAGGCGTTCCAAGCTGCTCTCTTCCTCCTGCGCAGCTCGGGTGCCAGGTCATTTGTCATGTTGACTTCTCGACCTAGGTACACATAGCTGTTGCATTCGGAGATGGTGGTTCTGTTGAGAGCGAATGGGGCATCTGGAAGGGGCTGTTTCTCATAAACATTGTCTTCGTAAGATTCAGCTGTAGTCCGACCTTTTCACACTCACGGTTGAAGTCGGCCAGCATTTGTGCTGCTTGGCTGATGTTTGGTGTTATTAAAACAATGTCATCAGCAAAGCGGAGGTGGTGTAGTTGCCGACCATCTATCTTCTCTCCCATTCCTTCCCATTCCAGTCATTGCATGATGTTCTCGAGGGTGGCACTGAAAAGTTTCAGTGAAATGGTATCACCCTGCTGAATCCCTCTCTTGACATCAATGATTACTTTGTAGAATGGTGAGCTCCTGGTAGTGAATCTGTAATACAGCTCACAGAGGATCTTGATGTATTGAGCTTGAATGCCCTGATTGGCTAGGGCTTCAATGACCGCTTCCGTCTCAACAGAATCAAAGGCCTTTTTTAAATCAATGAACGTTAGACAGAGCAGCATCTTGAACTCCGGAGAAACTTCAATGAGCTTGGTTATCGTGTGGATATGGTCAATGGTGGTGAATCCTTTGCAGAACCCGGCTTGCTCACATGGTTTTCCTTCATCTAGTGTTCTGCCAATCCTATTCAGGATGACTCGAGTGAACAACTTGTAGATGACAGACAATAGGCAGATTGGGCGATAGTTGCCAATGTCATGGATGTCTCCCTTCTTGAACAGTAATACAGTCCTGCTGGTTTTCCATTGGGACGGAACCTTGCATTTAGACAGGTAGCATGTGAAGAGCCGAGCCAGTGTATTGATGAGTACTGACGGCAGGTTCTTCAGGTGTTCAGGTCTGACCTTGTCTGGGCTGGGTGCTGTTCGTTTCTTTACTGACGAAATGGCGTGTCAGATTTCGGTAGGCAGAACATTGGGAATGACATATCCATCCTGTGGAATTTGGTATGTCAGCAAGTGGACATGGCTATCGAAGAGATTTTAGTAGAAGTCATGTATAATCTTCTCCATTGCCGTTCTGGAGGGTGTGATAGATCCATCAGGACATCGGAGTGCAGTCATCTTGGTCTTGTAGTTGGCAAAGGACAGGCGGGCGTTACGAATACTTTTCCCGGCTTCTGCCGCATCTACCAGCACTTCTGCTCTTCTCTCTTTGAGGTCTTCCTTGATCGCATCTCTGCACTGCTTTGCGAGCTCAGAGGTTTGCTTGCGATTGCCTGAGGCATGCGCCAAACCACGTTGGCGAATAAGCTTAAGAGTTTTCGAAAATAGTCCTCAGGAATAATAATTTTGGTTTTGTTTTTTGGTTTTTGGGGTTTCTACCTGTCTATGCTTAGAGATTATTTCTGACTCTGCACTCAGGAATTACTCCTGTGGGTCCTCACGGGAACATATGGGATGCCTAGGATCAAACCTGGGTTGACTTCATGCCAGTCAATCACCTTTCCAACTGTACTATTGCTTCAATCCCTGGGGTAATAGTTTTTAAAAAGAACTTGTTAAACAGCTTTATTATGTTAAAGACACGGTGGTGATCAAATCTTGACTAGTTACTTTATGACATAATGCATATTCAAGATTTAGACGCCATATTTAATGCTCTCCAATTGAGTTTTGGGTGTGTTTGGATAAACACACCTTTTTATAATTATTATCTAATGTTATTTCAACGCTTTAGAAACTGAGAGGTAACCAGGTGATATTTAGATGAGAATTTTTGCATATAATATGACATGACCTATACGGCTCTTGTATAATCTTTTAACTCTTTTGCAATCTGGAAGAGAGACAAATCATTTCTTAACCAAGGTGATTTATCTTATCTTTTTAGTTTGTATAAATTATTAAGGAAAATTAAACACATTTTGTAGAAAGTAAAAAAAAATGATTTATTTGCGTGTGATTTCATGAATGCAAAAAACATAGTTGAGGGGCCAGAGAAATATTTCAGTGGATAGGTCATTTGCCTTACACAAGGCCCATCCAGATTAAATCACTGACACCCCAGGAGTTCCCATAACAGAAGTGATCCCTGAGCACAAATCCAGGAGTAAGCTCTGAGCATGCCTGTTAGCCCTCAAACAAAATAATGGCAAAAATAATCAATACTTAATAAATCACCTTCCTGTATTCTGAAGAGCTTCTGGGTTTTCCTGCTGCTTTGACATAAGCATGGTTTTTCAGAAATCTAGCTCAAAATTCCAAATACTATGGAAGTCAGAAAAGTTTTTATTTGTATTTGTGAAATATACTTATGGTCTTTATATTGTCCTTTATAGTTCTGCATTGATAAATTCTGTGATCTTTTCATATTGTCCTAACAGTATCATCATCTTTCTTTTTAAGATCAGACACGCATTTGAACTGATTTCTTGAGTTTAATATAGAGTATAGAGACCTCTCTTCCTTTAAGATCAAGGTCAAATTATTAGATTAGGGCTCCACTTGCCTGACCTCATTTGGCCTAATAACCTTCTAAAACACCTATCTCCAGATGCAGTCTCTTGTCCTTAGGAGTTTAACATATGGAATTTAGTACATTAAATAAATAAAATTAGTCATTATCTTGTAGTTAATACTTAAATAGAGATATATTGACCTTTACCAAAAGTGTTTTCATCCACAGCTTATATTCATTATTACTAATTGTTCATTCATCATTTTTTAGATTTCAAATATCTATAAATGGAACCAAAGAAATTGTGCTTTATACAGCATTTGCTTTGCAGCCTTGAAAACCTGAATTCCATTCACCACACCCCTTAGAGTCCCTCAATTACATTCAGGAATTATCTCTGGATGCAGTGCTAGGAGTAAGCCCTGAGTACCAATGAGTGACCCCAAACACAAAAATAAATTAAAATTAAATTAAACACAACAGTTGTAACTTTGCCCTCTGCAAAGAGAAAAAGCATCTCCTCAGGAGTTTGTGGTATGCAAAATTACATAATTATATGTCTGTAACTTCTAAACAACTAAAATATTTAAATGTTTTATATAATTTTCTTGATTAATTGTATTTATACCTAAATTTTTTATGTGTGAGTGTGTGTGTGTGTGTGTGTGTGTGTGTGTGTGTGTGTGTGAGTGATATGGGGTCATTTCTAGCAGTATTTATTTCTTATAATTAGCTCTGTGCTCAGGGATCACACCTGGCAGTGCCCATGGAACTCTGTGGGGTATTGGACTGTGAAGGCCACCTGGGCTTCATCCAAGTCAGACACCTTACCTACTACACAATCTCTCTATTCCATGAATCATTTAGTAAAGAGAAAATAAATATTCAAATATCATAGTATCACCCAGAGAAATGTTTGTCTCTGGTAATTTTCTAGAAAATAGAGCCAGAAGCAATTCTAATCTCCTGAGGTTTACATTTTGCTAATGCTTTCAAGATATCCAATTTGATGAAAAATGTGTTTTCTCTTCTGTAAATGTCTATTTTCATGTTATCATTCCATTACTCTATCTTTCCTTATTTTTACTTTCTGTTTTTTGTTTGTTTGTTTGTTTGTTTTTACTTTTGAGTGACACCTGGCACTACTCATGGTTTACTTATAACTTTGTACTTAGGGATCACTTCTGGTAAGTTTGAGGGTATTTCTCTGGCTCATATTTTCACTATTCTAAGCAAATTTAAGTAAATGCTCACTAATAACTCCAAAATGGAAATGTACCATGTAGTAAATCTTTCCATTCACTGCATTATTATCTTTCTTTTATTGGGAGAGGAAAGGAGAATAAAGCAGTGCTCAGGAGGACTAGATACAATAAATGAACAATAAAAGTACAAATTTTGTATGCCTGGGAGTTCACTGCTTTAGTATATGCAGAGTGTGTTGCTCAAGACCAGATATTTTGAGGGACAAGAAGGCCACATATGGCAGAGCTTTGGAAACCACATGGTTGCCGGCATTGATCTGAGGGCCCATTGAATGGTAATTATGTATTCTAACCCAATAGGTAGTCATCCAGGAGCCGCACACTTTTCTCTAGAAAGAAAATTTTTACTGAACATTGTGGTATTTATTTTAAAATTGAGATATAATAATTTTGTATAATTGTTTTTAAGTCAAAAAGGGCCTTTAATTTAATGAAAATATTTTACCAAGGGATCCTCCAGTGAAAAGCCATGAGCAGCCTGCACTTGTTTGGCCAAAAATCAAAATAGATTGTCATTTTGAAGGAATTTTTAGAGATAATACATTTTCGAATTTATATTTCTGAATAAGCAAGTAATACTTGAAATCAAATTTAGGCAATATATGACAATCATGAGAATTTAGAATCTAATACATCAGTGATATAAACTTTTTAAGTGGAACAATTAATTTGGAAGGTTTTTTGAAATTTAAAGACTCATACTCAAGGATTAATTCTTTACATAGCAGCACTGCTTAGTGACCTAAATAAAATAAGCCATCTAACATGGCTCGTCTTAGTGCTTGTGTAAAATTTTAGCTACCATACTCATGTATTTTGTAATGTATGATCACCATAGTGACATATTTTATATCATTTTTGTTTAAGAGGTAACCATGAAAATTAGAAAAGTATTTTCTAAAGAAATATCATAGTTTCTTAAATATATAGGAAACAAAATTTTCAATGACTATACTACCACAGTTTCTGCTTAATATTTTCAACATTTTATATATAAAAAAGTGAATATCTCCATGCTATTTGCATGTACATATTCAACACACATAAACAATCAATGTCTCAGATACATGAGACATGAGTTTCAGAACATTTCTGCAAATAGAAATTTTAAAAAATGAAAAAAATTAAACTGTCCAGAAAAGAAGAAACAAAATTTGAAAAAGGTGGGAGTAAAAGAGATGAGTTAGATGCTATTATTCTGCTTGTTTCATCATTCAATATAATTACAGAAGGCAAAAGGAACAAATAAGATGAAAATATGGCACAGAAACTTTTTTTTTTTCAGCTAAAGAAGCCCCATAGTGCATTCAGATAGTATGCCAATGCTTGGATTCTTTGGACTTAGACCATTAGTTAAAATGAGGTATACCTAAATGACACATTTGTCTAAATCTTTGAGCTCTGATTTAATCTTGCTTGATCTTTAACTTTAAGAAAATATGCTTTTAGAGCACAAGGTAATTTATCCTTCCCATTTATGCTCTTTCTTAGATAAAAATAATCATTTCATAAAATTTAATATAGTTTTTTTTCCTTTTTCAATTTCAACCACAGTGACATTCACAGTTAAGAATTTGTTCATGATTGAATTTCATTTATACATTGATACAATGTCCCAACACCTGTACCTTCACCAGTGTACATTTACCACCACCAGTTTCCCCAGAATAATTCCTTCAACACTCCAGACTGCCTCTAGTTTCTCTCTCTCTCGCTCGCTCTCTCTCTCTCTCTCTCTCTCTCTCTCTCTCTGCTCCCTCTATCTCTCTGTTCTCCATCTCTCTGTCTCTTTGTCTCTGCTCTCTATCTTTCCTCTTGGCCATTATGGCTTGTGATACATGTACTGAAAGTATAGCATTTATATCCCTTTATCAATTTTCTGCAGTCAGGTCTTGTCCAGAGTGATAATTTCCAAATATCATTGTCATAGTGATCTTTTTAATTAAAATTTTGCTTTTGAATGAGATAGTACAGTAGGCAAGGGTCTTGTCTTGCATGAAGCTGACCCATACTTAATCCCCACACATAGTCCCCTGGGAACTGACGCCAGAGAAAAGAGCCAAAAGTAAAACCTGAACATGGCTGGATGTGGCACAAAACAACAGAAATATTTGGTGAGACCCATAAAAGTAGGTGTCAACAAAATTGTACTTCAGTTAAGTATCACTAGCTTATCAAAGCCTAATATCATTATTTGTGGATATAGTACAATCATAATTTAATAGTACACAAGATTGAATTTTTCTGTTTACCCCCAATTTGTCTATTAAATACTAAGCTCCATGTGATTCTATTGGTTGATGTGATACTGACTGATTCTGTCATTATCTCAAAATTAGATAAGTGCCCAACAAAGTGACTTCACAGAGGCAAGGGAGTGGTCGAATGATATCACAAAGTGAAAGAGCCTTAGAGTGACACCCCAATATCATCTGCCTAACCCTTCGTTTCTTAGTATGGCTTTATGGCATTTAATACTGTGTGTAGTTATGACTTCAGTGATATGTGCTCACCACTGAATTGTGCATACTGTTTTCCACTATGCATCACTGGAACTGAACATTCGGACATGCCCTTCTGCCCAACATCTTCTAGAGTATCACCCTATTACTGCTGACTGTGGCCCTTATCAAAATAAAATAAATTTGATGTCAAAGAGCTCTCTTGACCTTTCCTGTTGCAAAGATACAATGAAAAGTTAGATTTTCTAAGAACTGGGAACTGGACGCAAAGCAAACAATAAATCGATCATGAACTTATACGTTCTTGTCCTAAAAGTATCTTTTACTTATATAAGACCACTTCAAGTAATATTCTTGAAACTTCCTTTATCACATAGCATATCCTTATAGCATTTAATGTTCACAAGATATAGTATGTTCACTTTTATGGGAAAAAATATTTTATTTATTTATTTTGTTTGTTTGCTTGCTTTTCAGACACAACTACTGGTGCTCAGAAACTACTCCTGATTCCTTGATTAAGGGTCATCCTGGTTGTACTTGGTATTAAACCCTGTGTGCAATGCAAGTGCCTTAAGAACTATCTGTCGGAACCCAAATTACATTTACATAAAAACTCTTAGAAAAAAAGGTAATTCTAAGACCGCAAGGAAATTATCCAATAATTTATCTAGAGGGCTTAAAAGAGTACCTTTGGGGGGAAATGTGGTTTTTCTTTAGAGCTCTTTTTCTTTAGAATATGTATTTATATTTCTCTGCCTACATTTTCTGTCACAGTTCATATTTGGCATTTTCCATGAGTGTAGAATGTGGGGAGTATGAACTGGGTAAAACCAAGAGCTTGGAACCTTTGAAATATTGATAAAGTTTAGACAATTTTAGTTCACTCAAGTGATACCCAGATGTCCTACTTCAACACCACCTATTGTGTATTTTTAGAAAGGCAATCTTAACATAGCACTCAATCTTATTAAAATACTAAAGCATGTCTTAGCCTGAGCAATTTCTTAATGCAACAAACATTGTAACCATTACTATAGTTTCCTCTATATATTTTTATTTGTAAAATAATCTCAAATGAAGGCAGCATACATAGAAATGAGATATCATGCTTAAAGATATTAGTCTTTAATTCAATACAACACAAACTGGTCTCAATTCCACTGGAGACTTTCAAAGTTTGAGAATTTCTTGTCCATTCTTCCTATCCATTGCCAGTAAAAGTTTGAATCGAATGATAATATTAAGGTACTATCATCTGGGATCCCAGAATAAGTATAACGAATTAAACGTAGTGACAAAATGTCAGACTCAAAGTGTGAGGGAGAAAAAAAATACTGCTAAAACATGAGGTTTTGAGACTATTAATACAGACTACCTTGAGACATAGTGGTCAATTATTCATTTAATTAATCCTATAGAACCAGGATCAGAATTAAAATATGTTATTAACTGCCAAAATATTACTTCTACCCCATGCTCATTTATCTCAAGGGGATACTAAGAATTTTCATGTGTTACAATTTGAGAATTTTTCTTCTGTGCAGGTTTCTATTTGCGTGGTGTATACGTTTTATTCTTAGGCTATCTTACCTGCTTTATATGTGAAAAATGTTCCTTAATTGTCTAGTCTGGGAATTTCAAATGCCTCTACATTGTTGATGTTGTTAGATATTTTTGCTATTTTATTTTTTATTATTTTGAACTTTCAAAATTGGGTTTTGAAATGGAGTAAATGCTACCTGTATGAGTTCAGTTTGCTTTTTGAATCACAAGTAGACAATGGGAGGTTTTGAAGCAAGTCTGTGCTCAAAGATTTTTGTGTTCAATTGTAATCCTTTGAAGTTGAATGCATTTTTCATAGGCTATTACATTTTATTAAATGTTCATATAACATTGAATGATCATATCTTACAAACAACTACAGATTGTTTGATCCCTCACAGTTTCAAGCTATTTTATTAATTTCTCATTGAAACCTAAACTGTAGAAAGAAATCAATGCAAAGAAACTTTAGATTGATTTGAATATTTAATAGTACACACTTCTAGTAATTGTACTGAATTCTACATGGAGGCATTCACTTATCATTTATATTCTAAATGTATTTATAATGTGAACATTTTATTTGTTTTCACAGTATAATAACTTTAGCAATTTTCTAGCTATATGTATATATTTATATGTATACATATATATTACTGTTGTAAAAATAAAACAGAAAATTCCTCTTCTATCTTCAACATAGTCTATTAGCAAGAGTGATAGTTCACAAGATGCATACAGTGGGAAACAATTACGGTATAAATATGCTGGTAAAATCATTCTAGCTACTTTAGAAAGTAGTTAAATCATATATAAAAGAAGAAATGCAAAGTAGTAGTGAAATAGCGAGCTCAATTCACCTTTTTTTAGGAGATACAATATTTATATGTGTCTTTTTATAATCACCCTTACCTTACAATTAAGAGAATGAGGGGGCAGAGAGATTATTCAATGGGGAAGGTATTTGTAAGTGGTTGATCAGGGTTCAATTTCTGGCACCCCACATTTTCTCTTCAGCCTGGCCAGGAGTGATCTCTGAGCACTAAGTTAGGAGAAAGCCTGAAAATAACCTCATGTGGCTCCCCACACAAAAACAATGCAAAATAAATAAGGGAAAAGACAATTGTACACATGAAACATTCTTTAAAGATCATTATGGACATAAATAATGATTAAAAACTTGCTTGAACTGAAACTACACAAATATTTAGTATGTTTTTTAATGCATAAAAGAACTAAGTTCTAAGAAGGACTGGAGAGGTCATAGATAGATCAGAGCTCTTGACTTGTGTACCAGTGGCCCTAGTATAATTCTCAGCACCACATATCCATCCTGTACCTCCAAGAATTATCCCTGAGCCTAGAGAAATAAATCATTCTAAGTGCAACTGGGAATGGCCTCAAAACCAAAACAAATAAGTTTAATAAAAATAAAATATTCTAAAACCAACATTTATAGGGAGAGCTCTACACTCAGAAGTGCATTTTATATCAAGATTGATGGAAATTGACTAAGTTTTGGTAAAGAATAAAAAAGTTGGAAAATTACATATTATCTGCCTTCACAGTCTTCTGTATCTAAAAATAATAGCACCAGAAATAGGTAGAAGCAAAGATGATACAGCAATTATTATCTGTATTGATCACTGCCATCTTTGACTAACCAAGCACTTGCAAATTGAAGCTCTTTCAATGTGTTACAGGAATAGGAGGCTAACTTATGATTCAATTACTTCAACTTTTTGCCATCTGTTTATGACACTTCTTAAACAATCTCCTTTAAAATATAAATAATTGAAATTTTCACTATCAACATATTATAATATTTTTAGAGTATTCAACAGAAACTAATTTATAAAAAACACCTCTAAAACAAAGAAACAAAATAAAATCTGTAAAATATTTGAGGAAGTTATGAAAGTACCCTATTTGAGTTGGTGGGGTGGGGTGGGGGTGCACACCTAGCAGTGCTCATGGCTTACTCCTGACTCTTTGTTTAGTGGTCACTCCTAGCAAGACTCAGGGATGCTCTGAGATACCAGAGATTAATGCTAGGTTGGTGTCATAAAAGGTAAGTGGTTTGCCCACTCTGCTATAAATCCAGCACCTCAAAACCCTATATCAGCACCTAAACACCCAATACCAAGCAGAGTTTCATAGAATAAGATTAAGGAGACAATTAATCCAGATCAATTTTATTTCAAAATTTGCACAGTATCATTAATCTATTTTTATTATATCTTACTGTGTAAACACACATAAAAGGACGGTCAAGGGGAATGGCAGCGGCCTATCTCTTCAGCCACCTGTGTTCGGTTGGCTCAGGCCATTTCCCCACTTCAGGGAGGTTGATGGCAATGGTCCAGTGAATGAAGGAAATGAGTGCCAGGCTGATTGGTCTAGCAGCAGTTTATTACATGGAAGAAGTGTAGGTCATAGAGGCCCCAGGATCTCTCAAGCACGTGTTCTCTGGTTCTCTCAGGCACATGTTCCCAGGTTCTCTAAGGCACGTGTTCGCACGTGTCATCCAGAGAGCCCTGAAATCTCCCTTATATAGATCATGATACCTTTAAGGGAGCAATACAAAGATGTCATCAAAAAAGAGTTACAGAAAGAACAATGAGATGACAGAACATACATTGTTTCTATACATCTGCATGCCAGTAATCTTAGCCTCACCTTACACAAGCTGCAAGCACTTGGATAGCATATCAGAGATCAGCCTGCTGGAGCTTGGAATCTACATCTCAATGACTAGCCTGCCTCTTACAGTAAGGTTTCTGTGAGATAAAGGAGGCTGCCTCTCCACAGTAAGGTCTCTGTGAGATAAGGGAAGCTGCCTCTTGCGCACTGAAGGCAGATGAAGGGGAGAAATGTTCAGTCTCATCCAAGCTAGTCAGGAGACATGGGACGGCTGCTTCTAGGACAGATTCTCATATAGCAGATCAATTTACACTAGAACAGAATTCCCTGGATGTGTTTCTCTTCTCCTTGTCTGATCAACATATAAGCATATATAATATAAGTTATTTTGTATGGATACAGTAAGAAATACCTTAAGCTTATAGAATTGCTCCCCTAGGGCCATCTCGATCTCAGACTGCAGTGCTTAGGCCAGACACCTTTCCTATTTTTAGCAGCAGGGTTCTAGTCTCGTCATTACTTTTGGATCATGACAGCATTTGCCTATGATCAAACTCTTAACCTATAGTTAAGAATCGTGGCATCTTGGTCTGGCCCATCGTGATGCCAGGGTAGCACATAACTTACTGGCTTGCCCTGGTTCCATCCAGTACCACGTCAGGACCCTGCTTTTGAGGTGTTAGGAAGTGAGGGCAACTGAGGCTTAAGTTGAGAAAGCAGATGCCCAGGAGTGAATAATATTCAAGGCCAATCAACTCCTAAGTTACAAAGCATAATATTAATTGTCTTCCTGTATCTGTACAAAAAGGGCATGACATTAAACTATTCAAGGGACACAAGGAGAGGAGAAAGGCAATATTAACTTACAGTACAAGTTCAGTGTCCTAGAAGGATGAGACCTTACAAATTGGTTGGGGAAGAGAGCACAGAAGTGGGTACAGATAAACAAAGTAATGGGAGTGACTTGGGGGCACTGTGACGGGTGCAACCTGATAAACCTATGCTCCTTGTACTCCAACAGTGGGGGAAGAGAGCATAGAGGTGGTTACATATACACAAGTAATGGGAGTGACTTGGGGATACTGTGATGGGTGCAACCTGATAAACCTAAGCTCCTTGTACTTCAACATCTTACTACAGAGTTTTAGAGTCTGTTTGTATGTATATATATATATATATATATATATATATATATATATATATATATAAAGAAACATCTAATAAATAATTCAGGCATTGTGACTGATAACCAAACTCAAATCAATTTGAGTAATCCTAGGAGTTACTCAAGAGCTCAAAGCCAATAATAACCCCTGATCACCCATGGGTGTGACCCCAAATCATATATCTATATGTGTGTATATATACACATATATGTAGATATATATGTATATATAATTTATATTAAATGTGACAAATTATTGCATGGTTTTTATTTATTTAATGGTGAAATATTTCCTTATTTTGTTAATTTTTATTTGTAATCCATTAATAAAAAACATAAATATTGACTAAAAGGCTTTTAACCTTTCTATATTCAAATTTTTTGGTTTTCTACCCAATACCTTCATAGGCAATTGAGATTCATGTTTTATGGTTACATCTGACTGTGGTCAGGACTGACTCATGACTCTTTGCTCAGGGATTGATCCTGGCATGGTTCAGAGACCATACATTCATGATGTCGCAGATAAAATCAGGTCTGCCAAGTGCAAGTATTTTATCCTCTGTACTGTCATTCCTTGAGTATTTTAATTTTTATTTTGTCTAGTACATTGATACACTAGTTCATTAAATTGCATGAATGTTACATTGAAACATGCAGCAATTTCCAGACTGTTGGATTTCCAAGTAATATAATATGATCCTCTTTAAAGAAAATATGTTGAAAGTTACAATTTCCTTTGGTATCTTGCAAACTTATTTCAAATAGCACAATTTGCATGATGGGAAAAGAAGAAAATAATCTCAATTTTCTCATAAAAATGAGTTTATTGAACTTTAAAAGTGGGTTTCCTTTTTTAAAGTAATTTCCATTGTCTCTAATGACCTGTTTATCATATGTTAAAAATTCAAAAAATGGTTACACTTCTATGCAATTTAGAATGATTGCATTTGTAGTGGTTGCATTACTAATGATACTCATAATTCACTGTTATTTTTACCTAAAATAATTAAGTCAGCTGCCAACATAGAAAAAATGAAAGTATATGGTCTTACACAAATGTGTGTACAGTGAAAGTATACTGACTTGCGTGAATATGTATACATACATATATACGGCACATTTGTATGTATAGACTATATATTAATAAGAAATGAATAAATAATATATTATTATATTAGTTACTGTGTTTGGCATAAAGAATTCATCACGGGGAGCTTGCCAGGCTTTGCCATGTGGATGAGATACTCTCAGTAGCTTGCTGGGCTCTCCAAGAGGGGCAGAGGAATCGAACTCGGTGCTTGTTTGGAGGTTCTAGCAGGGGATCGCAGCTACTCGAATACCCTCGACCGAAGACCGGTTCATCTCTATTCTGGGAGAGCTATTCTCTTTGAACGAGAGCGCAGCTTCCGAAGGGATGCACATGGAGTGGTGAGGGAGGAAGGGGACACCCGCCTAGCCAGCCAGATCAGCCGAATCAACCCTGGTGATCAATGGGGTGACAGGCACACAGCCTGCCCAGCCGAGCTGGGTTTGATTCCTCCGCCCTTCTCGGATAGCCTGGCAAGCTACTGAGAGTATCTTGCCGGCACAGCAAAGCCTCGCAAGCTACCCGTAACGTAGTCAATATGCCAAATACAGTAACAACAAGTCTCAAAATGGAGTCATTACAGGGCCCGCTCAAGCAAATCGATGAACAATGAGAGGACAGTGATTGTTTATGTTTGACAATATGCATGCACAATTATAATACACACATATATGAAATAAGTATGTGTGTGCAAGTTTATACTTTTTGCTTACATTATATAATTTAATAAGTCTATATTATACAAGGGGCTGGAGCGATAGCACAGCGGTAGGGCATTTGCCTTGCACGCAGCCAACATGGCCGACCAGAGTTCGATTCCTCCACCCCTCTCGGAGAGCCTGGCAAGCTACCGAGAGTATCTCGCCTGCACGGCAGAGCCTGGCAAGCTCCCCATGACGTATTCGATATGCCAGACACGGTAACAACAAAGTCTCCAATGGAGACGTTACTGGGCCTTCTCGAGCAAATCGATGATCAACAGGAGGGCCTTTATCTTTATATTATACAAGGGCTGGAGCAATAGCACAGCAGTAGGGCGTTTGCCTTGCACGCAGTCAACATGGCCGACCCGAGTTCGATTCCTCCGCCCCTCTCGGAGAGCCTGGCAAGCTATTGAGAGTATCTTGCCCGCACAGCAGAGACTGGCAAGCTCCCCGTGACGTATTCGATATGCCAAACACAGTAACAACAAAGTCTCCAATGGAGACGTTACTGGGCCTGCTCGAGCAAATCGATGATCAATGGGAGGGCCTTTTACTTATATTATACATAAACTATATATATATATATACACATATTCATATAGTTACATAAATAGCACTCATCTTGCTTTTTGTCTTCTCATAGAGGAGTGAACATTATTTTTAATAGTCACAAGCTGATGGGAAATACTTAATATTTATTTCATTTGTAACAGTTATGTGTTCTTAAAATTAGTAATACAAATCAATTTGTTTATTAATTGGCATCACATATTGTGTGATAATTAAATGCTTTTTAGTCCATGTTAATTTTTGATTATAAAAATTATTAGGAGTCTTTTATTATAGGTATATTTTGAATAAATTTTAGCATATAAAGATCAAAGTTATCTAGCCTAAAACTGAATTTTAATGAATGATAAGAATACATAATGAATGAAAAACATTCACAAATGTAACTTCAATAAAACGTAACTAATTGTAATTTTGTGCTAAATACAGGGGATGACTCAAAAATATATATAATTATATTTATATCAAAATGAAGTGATTTGATTAAATAATATAAACCTTGCTTCTCATCTTGTATTCTAAATTAGTCACTTGAGAGCCAATTATGAATGCAACATTTCATTACCCATTCATACTTAACTTAATCTAAATGTACATTTTTTTCAGTACAGCAAATTTCTTGAATGCATATTACATTGTGAGAAATTCTCATCTGAAATAATAATCATTAATATCAACAATAGTAATTCCAAATTGGCTTATAACTATATTTTCTAAAGTCTTCCTCTAAACTCTGAAATATGAAATAGGTTTTTGTGAGTACCATGCTAGCATTCTAAATGCCAACAGTTTCATTGTTATACATTGTTCTGTTTTGAATTGTATTTTGTATAGTAATAAAACTTGAAAACTATTTATTAAATTTTGTGCCTCTTTAATTTTTATTAAGTAATACTTATTTATAAATATATGCTTATACTTTTTTTAACGTACACTATGTAAGCAGAACACACACACCCCAAAGAACCAATTTCTATCACAGAAAATTGAGTGCTCACTTTTAATTTATTTTTGTTTTTTTTTTTTAGGGACAACACTCTGCAGTGCTGAAGGCTTTCTCATAGCTCTATGCTGAGGGATCACTCATGGGGGTTGCTAGAGATTGAACCCAGGCTGACTATATGCAAAATAAATGCCCTACCACCCCTTGCTGTCCTTTCGGTGCAATGATTGTATACTCTTGTATCACTGCCGTTCTTCACTGCCACACCCACACACATGCTCACACACACACACACACACACACACACACACACACACACACACACACATATACACAGTGCTAATGTCCATTTTGTGATCAGAGTCTAATGATCTATATATAATATACATAAACCATTCCCTGCCTTTATTTGTTTTATAGAGCATTGAAGTGAGATCATCAGTATTTGTCTTTACGTTATAAATCGTTTCACTTAGAATAATATTGTCTAGTGTCACTTGTGTTTAACACTGGTAAGACTTATCCTTTCATATCCCTTTTATATTCCTAGTGTTTGCATACACTATAAGAAATATACAATATTTTCTTCATCTCCCCATTGGATATTGGACATTAGGACTGATTCCAATCTTGACTACTATAAACAGCATTGCAATAAATTTAGTTTGCATATCTATTTTGGAATGGCTGCTTTTATGTTATCTATAGCTGACTTAGATGGGAATTTGGGCAGCATGTTGGTTTTATCTTTATCTATTTAGCTTTATATTTCTCCATACTATATTTCACAGAGACTAAATGACTTGGAATTTTTATCAAGGGTCTATGACAACACCTTTTCACCACACTTCTGTTCATATTTTGGGGGACATTTTTGCTGTTGGCCATTCTCACATGTAAATTGATATTTCATTAATATTTGAGATACTTCTCTGACAATCAGTGACTTTGTTTTTTCATTTGCCTTTTAGCCATGCATGTAACTTCTCCATAAATATATCTGCTTATATTTTTCTTCCAATATATATTTTTGATGTAGTTGTTTGTACTGTTGTTGTTGAATTTTGGAAATTTCTTACATGCATTTATCAGATATGTGGTGTGCAAATATTTCTCCCATTTAATTGCCTTAAAATGTTTCTCATTATAGACACATTTTAGTTTTTGATAATCCCATTTGTTTATTTTTGCTTTATACTTTCCTTGCCGAAACAGAATCACTGAAGACTCTTGTTTTCATTCCATATTCTTACATGTTTCTTGTTCTCAGTTATAAGTCATACAAACATAAGGTTGGGGTGCAGGGTACTTGGCCTAACTGACCCCTATTCCAAAGGCTTCCAGGATAAAGTTCCTTACCTGATGAATCTTTTCAGGATAGAAATTTGTTCGCCCTTGTCAGAAGTGTTTTCCCTCATCCCGTGTTATTTTACCCTCCCTGATAATAAAATTGTTAATTAATGTTAAAGATTGTTTTCTGTATAGATTTATAAAAGTGTAGGTGAAATAGAGACTGGCAAACATTCAAAAGAACAAAATCAACCAGTGCTGGCGTGGATGTGGGGAAAAAGGGACACTCTTTCATTATTGGTGGGAATGCAGACTTGTCCAGCCTTTCTGGAAAACAATATGGATAGTCTTTCAAAAAGTATAAATTGAGCTTCCATATGACCCCACAATACCATTTCTGGGAATATATCCTGAGGATGCAAAAAAACACAGTAGAAATCACATCTGTACCTATATGTCCATTGCAGCACGGTTCACAATAGCCAAAATATGGAAACAACCCAAGTCCCCTAGAACAGATGACTGGTTAAAGAAATTTTGGTACATCTATACAGTGGAATACTATGCAGCTGTCAGGAGAGATGAAGTCATGAAATTTGCTTATAAGTGTATAGACATGGAGAGTATCATGCTAAGTGAAATGAGTCAGAAAGAGAGGGACAGATGTAGAAGAACTTCATTCATTTGTGGAGTATAAAAGAACATAACATGAGACTGACACTGAAAGACAGTAGATAGAAGGGCCAGAAGGATGACTCCTTAGCTATAAGCCTGCCTCATGATTGGAGGGGAGAAGTCAGCTGGAAGAGAGAAGGGATCACTAAGAAATTGATGGCTGAAGGAACTGATTGGGATGGGATATGTGTGCTGAAAGTAGATAATGGACCAAACATCATGACCTCTCAGTGTCTGTATTGTAAACCATAATGCCCAAAAGTAGAGAGAGAATATGGGAAATATTGTCTGCACAAAAGCAGGGGGAGGGAAGGAGGTATACTGGGGAGATTAGTGGTAGGAATGTGCACTGGTGGAGAGATGGGTGTTTGATCACTCTGTGACTATAACCCAAACATGAAAGCTTGTAACTACATCATGGTGATTCAGTAAAATTTAAAAATAAATAAATAAAAATAAAATAAAATGTAGGTGTAGATTTGCTGTGATAACAGGAGGTTATAAACACAGGTTTTTCCTAATAGGTTTTTCCTAATAGTTTTGCCTTTTTCCTCTACAAATATATTATTTAGAATTTAGAATTACAAAAAGTATATATATATCTTCATTGTTAATGAAATTATAACAGCTGCTATCAAATATTCCAAATCTAGGTCACATTGAAGCTATAAAAAGAGAAATATGTCTGGTAAAAATTTCATATAAAGTTATATGTGCAATCTATTATGTCATATTTGTTAATTTTTAATCTCCATATTACATTTGTCATGAGGAAAAATGATTTTAAGTACAGATTAATACACTACATCAAAATGTAAGCTAAAAGTTCTAAGCACTCTATATTACTGCATTTTTCATTACTTTTATGTTTATTAAAGATTATACAAATTTGTGGGTAAAAATTCTGCACTTATTCAAATAGAATTTTCTTAAACAATTCAATTGTTTATTGCTCTTAAACAATATAAATTATAGAACAGAAGGCTGAGATTCAAATTAGTTATGGCATATTTTGGTCACAATCAAGATATGTAGCTCAGAGAATTATGACATATAAAACACATTGAATTAAAATAAAATTATTTTATAGTAATTAAAAAAACAGAAGACTACTGAGACTAGGTAGATATTACAGTAGGTAATGAATTTGCTCCTGCATATTGCCAGCCCAAGATAGATCTCTGGCACCCCATTTGGTTACCAACCACACCAGGAGTAATCCCAGAATTTAGAGTCAGGTATAAGCCTTGGGTGCAACTCCTATATAAATAAACAATCAAGGCAAATCTCAAATACATTAATAATAATAATAATTTGCTGATATACAGGCAGTAACTTAAAGCAGTTTTATCATAGCTGAATGACAAACATTATGTTAAAATTTTGAATCTAATAAAGAAAAATTTACAGATTCAGGTGACCTGAGCACCATCACTATGACTTAATCCCCACCCCATTTTTTTCAAGTTAGAAATTAAGTTAACTTTATTTTGAATGAACAAAAGAGTATTCACTTAAAATCTTGGCTCAGTCATTAGTATTTTAACTATTTTTTCTTTTATTTTTTTTTAAAATAGAGGTATTTTGTTGCATTTGAGTTCAGGATTAACTTAAACTTTTGGTGAGAATTCATGTCTTATTTATAGAGCAATTTGTATTTTCAGGTTTTTTTAAAAGTAAATTCCGAATTTGTGACAATGGAGTGAGTGCAACAGCACTACTATTGATGAAGAAATCCTTTCACCTTTTTGTTTCTCTGATCTATCTCATTTATTTAAATCTATTCATTTATCTGACTTAAATCGACTCTGGACAGCAAACAACACTAAAACATCATCAGAGATTGAAGAAATAACCTTAACAATGGTGAATGTATTGTAACTGATACAGATTATATGACCAACATAACAAACCAAAAATGATTTTATAGTTTTTGTCATATAAGTTTTTAATATTCTTCACTTAACTTGAATTCTAGGTATTTGTTGTTTTGGATGCTATTTTAAGTAGAATTGTCTTTTTTTTCTTTCTCAGATTCCTTCACATCCCCAAACTCTATCACATAAATGCTTTTAAGCATAATAATGATGATAAATAGATATTATTTTGTTATTGTATATTTAGTTTATATTTTCAGATTGCATATAGGAGACATGCATTTATCATGAATATACTTACATATATACTTATAATATTAGTGTTTTTATTAAATTTGTCTTACACAAATATAACCAAATGGTTATAGTCTTGTGGAAACAAGATTCAATTGGCTTAAATGGTACTTTAAAGTTTATGTTTTTAGGATTGGGATAGTGTTAAGGCCTTAAAACAAACATTTTAAAGAAAAAAGACATTTTATGGAAAGAAAGGGAAGAATATATACTCAGTAAATAATGTTTTATTTTCACTAATGAGGTAGGCAGATTTTTGCTATTTTCTTAACTAATGTTTCCTAAAAACTATCAACAAAGAATAATTTAACTGCAACTTTATTGTAGCATATGGCTGTGATTTAAGATAGGTTCTTTAAGCAAATTAATTTGATCATGCACAAAAATACATTTGTAACATTCAGCAAATGAGAATAGAAGTAAAACAAAATAAATATGTTAAGTAAAACTAGCATTATCTGATAACATCTCGTATCTAAAAGGAAAGAAAAAAAGACTAAAATCTGGAAAGAATAAAGATAACCAATACGGTGACCATTTTTTCCTGTTCTCTTATTAAGACTTGCACTAAAGCTTGATTAATCAGTAACCCAAAGGTAGGCCATGAGTGCTCTTGTATATTTGGTGAGATTGGATACTTTGGGGCTGGAGCGATAGCACAACAGGTAAGATGCTTGCCTTTTACGCAGCTAATCCAGGTTCGATTCCTCCGCCCCTCTCGGAGAGCCTAGCAAGCTACCAAGAGTATCTAGCCCTCACGGAAAAGCCTGGCAAAATACCCGTGGCATATTCGATATGCAAAAAACAGTAACAACAAGTCTCACAATTTGTTGTGAGATGTTACTGGTGCCCGCTCAAGCAAATCAATGAACAACTGGAGGACATGCTACAGTGCTACAGTGGATGTTTTTAGGGTAGTATAGCCATCGATGATCTCAGGTGTGTCTGAAAGAGGATACCCCCACCAAGGGTCAAGATTCCACCAAGGAACATGTAGCTACAAACAGGATGAGAATTCTGAGAATTCTGAACCTCCAGGGGCTGCACTCTCAAGGAATTAGCTGACTACAGGAGTAAAGGAAGACAGAGCAGGGTAAGGTTACTTCAGATACAGAGGAGTCAGGAGCAAAAGAAGAACTCCTCAATTAATTAAAAAGATAAGAAATTCCTATGCAATGAAATAAATCCCTGGAAAACATCAAGGTGCAATTAGGAAGAGTTCTAAACGTTCTGAAAAACACTAAGGGACAATGAAAGAAAATAAAAATTTAAATGCATGGCAGGATGAAGACAGAAATCTGGAAAGCAAACCAAACTCATTAAAACTTTCTCAACACACTAAGATTTTAAAGAAGCAACCCTATTGATTCCCACTGAATTGAGTAAATCAATCAAGGAGAACGTTAATAAGAAGAGAACATAGAAAAAATTCAAATAAGAATCAGTAAACTAAAGAATGCAGCAGTAAAATTAAAAGAAATCTACAAAGGACCTCAACATCTGACTGCAAAAAGTTGAATATTGATTCAGTGAGCTTGAGTAAAGTTTGAGGGAATTATAAAACAAATAAAAACATAAAAAATTAATTTTGGCTGATGCAATAGTACAAAGGGTAGGGTACCTGTCTTGGATATGTACAATCTAGGTTCAATCCCCAGTACCCCATATGGTCAATGGAGCAAGCCAGGAATGATCCTTGAGTACAGAGCCAGGAGGGATGCCTGAAAACAAGAGGGGCGGGGGGGTTAAATGCAGAAGAAAATAGGATACTTATGAAATAGCATCAAAAACATTAACATTTTTAGAGTTCTAAAAATAGAGGAAACAGTATTGGTCGAAGAAATATCAACTGAGAAATTCTTCAACTTAAGAGAGGAGATCAAAATTGAGGAAGCTAAAAAAATATGTATTTTTAACATAGTAGACTGCCAAAAATAAGAACAAATGCATATTCTGAGGTTGCTCAAGATATATATCTAAGCAATATAAAGACTCAAAAAGATTGAAGTAAAATAAAAATGACATAAAAGTTGATGTGGTTAACAAGTCTTCTAAAAGATATACAGGTGGGTAGCGGACACTAAAAGAGTGATCATGGCACTGGGACACAGTGGGTAGGGTGTTTAGCCCTACATGCTTGTGACCCAGGTTTGATACCCAGCATCCTATATGGTCCCCCAAGCACTGTCAGGAGTGATTTCTAATTGCAAAACCAGGAGTAAACCCTGTGAATAGCCGGGTGTGGCCCAAAAAGCAAAATAAATAAATAAAGTAATTCAATAAAAGAATGGCCATCATAAAAATAATTATGAGAGAAATCTGTAACAATAAGATTTTACCTCCCACTGGTTAGGATGCTCTATGTCTAAAAGACCAGAGTAAAGAAGTAAATATGGGGTGGGGATATGTGGAGAAAAGAATCTCTCAATCCCAGTTAGTGAGAAAGTAAACTATTTCAACTTTGGGGGAAAACATTATAGAGAAATCTGGAGGAAACAGAATTGGAAGAAGAGCTGGAGAGATACCAGAGGGATTAAATGCTTGCATAGTTTGCTGCTGACACAGGTTAGATCCCTGGAAGCACATATAGTTCCCCAAACACAGCTAGGCATGATCCCTGAGTACAAATCGGGGAGTAAGCCTGAACTCTGACAGATGTAACCTAAAACCCCTGAGATATAAAATTAAGTCAAAATGAAATCGTTACCATATGCTTCAACATTTCTGTTTAAGGAATCTATCTCAAGAAAACAAAACACTAATTTAAAATATGTATATATAACTTTAAAAAAAGATACATTGAAACACTCTTTACTATAATCACGACATAGAAAAAAACCAAGTGCTATCAAAACATGAGTAAATAAAGGACATATTTTAAATAAAACAGTAGTCAGCTATAAAATCTTGTCTTTTGTTTGGACATTCTTAGAACCGGATGATGTAACAGCAAACAAAATAAATCAGAAGAAAACACAATCCTGAAGATCTCACTCATGTAGTATATAGAAAATCAAATTAAGAAAAGAGACAATGTTCAATGAAATCAAAACCTGACATTCTTCCATTGGAACTGAGTTTCCTAAGTTGGAAAGCCTGCGGGGTGGGAAGGCTGAAAGACATCCCATATGGCACCCCGGGCACTGCCAGGAACGATTCCTTATGCAGAGCCAGGAGTAATCCCTGAGCATCGCCAGACATGCCCCCTTCAATCCAAAGAGGGGCAAAACAGAATTTAGAAATATAGAGAATGAGGTATTTATTTATTTGTATAACAATTTTGAAACATCGTAAAATAATGACCTAATAAACAGTATCATCTTCATGGAACTTAAAACTTAACTGTGAGATAAAATATCTAAGTCATATAAAATTAAAAATGAAACTAATTGTGATCAATATAAAGGAAATTATTACTAAATAAGAAATTATATTAGGTAAATCAATTTAGGTTAAAGTGAGGCTTAACATGTATTTTGAAAAATGAGATTAGAGTCAATGAAAATTGCTCCAAAAACCTTGCTCAAAGGTACATGCCTTGTATTTCAGAGATTTGAGTTCAACTGCTACACAATTTATGGGCTTTGAGAACTCCCAGAGTGGTCTTGTTGGGTTCTGAGAACTCCACTATGTCCCTGGTGGCCTTCATTAAAGCTGGTACTAAAAATAATTTGCCAAGGTCTAGCTCTGAGCTTCACAGAATGGAGTAGGATATATTAATGAATCAATTCCGATGTCTCTATACAGAAACTTGGACACACTAGTTCTCTTTCTGTCTGTCTGCATGTCTGTGTGTGTGTGTGTGTGTGTGTGTGTGTGTGTGTGTGTGTTTTGTTTCTTGTTTTGGAGCCACACCTGCAGATGCTCAGGGCTGGCTTTTCACTCAGGAACTGCTCCTGGAGATGTTTTGGGGATAATCTGGGATACAAGGGATCAAATTCTGGTTGGCCTCTTGCAAGAAAAAACAAATGCCCTTCCCCTGTATCTCTATTACTCAAGCACCACACTAGTTCTCTTCATCAGCTTCAGAGTAAACAAAGAGCAATTATAGTTAAATCAATAGAGGCTGGCTTTTAATACTTTGCTGGCGTTTGCTCAACTATTTCTTCTTTCTATTATAATCCCTCTCAATGTGTTTTGTTGTTTGTATGATAGACAAACCCATGAAATTCCAGATATTGTTTTACTCATGGAGTTTGAAAACAGTAATTCATGACAGTATGTTTTTGATTACTGAAATTAGAACAACATAATTTTAAAATAGGAAAGAAAATTTGGAATTAGGATTTAATAAAAAAAATCAAATATGATGCTTTAACCTAGTATGTTGGAGGAAAGTATATCTTGAGAAATTCAGAATAAGATGGAATGCTAAAATTTATTTATGGATGAATATTATATGAAGATACAACAAATATGACTAAAACAACACCAGCTTGTAAAACACAAAATAGTTAGTGGGCAATAAAACTGAATTGTTTAGCCTCCATTATTTCAAGATAGTGCATTATGTGTACTCTGAAGATGTGCATTTATTTGAAACAGTTTATGAAAAAGCATATTAGTTTATTGATAATGAAGCAATTAAAGAATATCTTATTTTTCTTGAAGCTTTCAAAAGCAATATCATATTTATTAAAAGTATGTTATAGTACTTTAGGGAATAGAACAAATGCCCTTCCTACTGACAAAAATAATGAAATTTTCTTCATTGATTTACAATTCTACATAGTTTATTTTTATTGAAAGAAAGTAATCATAAATTAGGAATTTTGAAATTCAATAAGTTATTGACAATAAAAATTAAATATTGAGTCAAACAAAGTGTAAGAGTTAAAAGGTTAATCCTTGCACTTTAACAACACTATTTAATCCATTCAGTCTCATACTCTCTCCTAATCTCATCCAGGAATGATTACTGAGTTTAAGCAGAGCAGTAAACTGAATAGGGCTGATGTGGCCAAAAAAGAAAAAAATAATGATAATCTAGTTTAAATACCTTAACATAAAGAGAACATTTGTAAGCCCAGATTTATAATTATATGTACATACATATATGTATATATATACATATATGTATATGTGTATTTATATTCATATATGTATATCTCTGTGCATGTACTATAAAATACACAAATTAATAACATTTTAATATTCTATTAAACTGAGGCTGTGACATACATGGAATATAGAGCTCCAAAATTTTTTATTTTGGCAATCATTTGTGTGACATTAGAATCAAAAAAGCACTAAACTACTAGTTTTTAAATAGGTAAGTTTGCAAAGACAAAAGTTATTATATTAATGGAAAGTAATTAAAAAGTAAAAAATATTATATTCATTATCTGAATATGAGAATAGTCTTACCTAGAAAATCCTTTCACACACACACACACACATACACACATACACACATTAATAGGAAACAAAACAATGTGGTAAAGTGGCAGCTACAAAATTATTAGACAAAAATTAGTTGTTTTCAACATGCAAGCAACAAACCAAACAAAAAGGAAAACAATACATTTAAAATAGAATAATGAAAAATTAAGCATCTAGGGAAAAAATTAACAAAGGTGATGAATGAGTTGTCCATTAAAAACTATGCCTTAGACAAAATAAACAGAAGACACAAGGCTTAAAAAGAGATTTCATGGCATGTATTAGGAGAATGTAACACTGTAACAATGTAGCACTGTGCCCCATTGTTCTTCAATTTGCTCAAGGGGACAACAGTAAATCTCCACAGTGAGACCTATTGTAACTGTTTTTGCCATGTCAATACCCTACAGGGAGCTTGCAGGCTCTGCCATTCTGTCAGGATACTCCTCATAGCTTGCTGGGCTCTCATAGAGGACGGGGAAATAGAAACTGGGTCAGCTGCGTGCACTGCAAACACACTACCCACTGTGCTATCACTCCAGTCCATTAGAAGAATAAACATTGTTAAAATGACTATCCTTTCCAAAGCATTCTATAGGAAAGGTGCGATATTGTGATCACGACCATCCTGTTATTCGTCAATTGCCTTGAGCAGGCACCAGTAACGTCTACTTCATCCTAGCTCTGAGATTTTTAATAAAGTGCCATATTCAAGGCTCTTTAGGAGAATAAGACCCATCATTGTTACTGGTATTTGGCATATTGGGTACGCCATGGGGAGTTTGCCAGACTCTGCCATGTGGGCAGGTTACATTCGGTAGCCTGCCAGTTTGTCCAAAGTAGAAATGAGATAATAAGATGTCACAATAAGATGTTGATGGGATTACACGGCTCCAGGGGGTCAGTTGTTGGGTGTGACCCCCACCTACGGGCATTTGGAGGATCTGGGTGGAGGATGCTCAGCCCGATCCGAGCAGGCTTGGAGATCTCAGCCCCGGGACCTGCATGCCTTTGTTCCTCTGCTGGTACCTTCATGTGTGCGGAGAGTGGTCTCAGCATGGTGGTGGCTGGTTCTGGACGTCTTCGGCTGCCGGAGTCCTGGTCAGGGCAGGGAGAAAACTCTACCCTCCAAGAGGACCCGGTGAGGACAGCCAGGCGCGGGGGCAGGAGACTCTGCGCTGTTCTCTTCCGGGAACTGGGTTTTATAGTCTCTATAGGAAAGGTGCAACTTCTATCAAATTGCCAAAGGGATTTTTCAAAAAACATTGAGGAAATAATACTGAATTTTTTTTGTGGAACCACAGCAGACCACAAGCAGTTTAAAAAGAATACCTGAAATGAGCAAAAATGACATAAATATCTACAACTTAAAATTATTTCAAACCGGGGCTGGAGAGATAGCACAACGGGTAGGGCGTTTGCCTTGCATGCAGCTGACCCGTGTTCAATTCCCAGCATCCCATATGGTCCCCTGAGCACCACCAGGCATAATTCCTGAGTGCAGAGCCAGGAGTAACCCCTGTGCATCGCCAGGTGTGACCCAAAAAGAAAAAAAAATATTTCAAACTTCCTTTGATTTATAAATTAATCAAAGCTAGAGTAGCACTAAAATATAAAGAGATACCAGCAACATAACTGAAAAAATAAGAATTAAAGTTTCAAAATACATATATATATGTATGTATGTATTTGATTTACAAAATAAAGGATCCAAAAATATAAAATAAAGAGCAGTTACTTCTTTGGCATTGAAAATAACTGAATGACTGTATGAAAAATTCAGATTGGATCTCTATCTTATACCCTGCACAAAAATGGGTTCACAAAATGATTCATACTAGATTTTATGCCTGGAACTATAAAATGCATTTTAAAAAGCAGAGGCAAAGCTCTCCATGATACTGACTTTCAAGATTTTGGTGAAGATATAAGATACAGAAATTTATGTACTGTTGGTTGATGATGAAAACTGCTTCAGTTTTATAGAAAACCGTATGGATCTTGCCAAAATTAAAAAAAAATCATTAACTACCTGATGATTCAGTAGACAAAATAAGGATCAAAAGGAAGGGAGAGAGGAAGACAGAAGGCAGGCGGGCATGCTTATGCTAATTAAGAAAATAACATACATTACAGTATGAGGCCTGTCCCCTCCAAAAAAGTGAAATGTTAAAGTTTAACATAGAGGAGATTTTAATCAAAGCATAAGGACAAAGGTTTGAATAATTAAGTATAGATGTTTATAAGCTTTCCTTCAAAACAGGCATTTTATTAGAATTGAATTTAAACATAATACAATCAGTCTTGTTTACAGTATTACAGTGCCTCAAATATTTATGAGTAAGCACAGGGGGATAAAAACAACTGAGGAAATATTGGTGTCTGTCAAATCATTTGCTTCACAAATCTCTAAAACTGTTGGCTACATCATTCAATCATTTTAAATGACAAAATATATCATAAAAATTAATCTGAGTATTTGGTTCCATATTACTGAACTTAATTGGATAATTTTAAGGTAGACACATTTAGTTTGCTTGTGAATCTGACTAAAATATTTAATCATGTCATTCTATGAAATGAATCACGAAAAGAATATTAACAGAAAAAGTACATGTCTTTCAATTTGTACTTTAAAAAACTGAGTACTTTCTCCAAAGAGCTGGGGAAATACTGTAGCAGGTTAAGTACTTGCCTTGCTTGTGCCCACACAACTAACCTATGTTCAATCCCCAGCACAGAGTTAGGGCAATGTGTTGAGAACAGCTGGGTGTAATTATAAACCCAAAGATAACAATAAGAAATTATTCAATGCAGGAAAATGTTTCTTGACATAATAGAATTATAATTTTACTAATCTGGAAAATCACTTAATCAAACTGAAAAACTTCAAAGAATTTTAAGAGTTTATTTCAAGTCAAAGGCTTAAAAACATTCTACTGCTAGACTATGGCATTTTAAATTTAAACTGTTGAACATGTAATCATATTCAACAGAATTAAGTTGTGCATTAATATTCATGCATTAAGGTTCATGTATTTAACTAGACAAAGTATTACTTTTTGTAAAAACAATGCAAAATTACAGTGAACTAACAAAAAGCTTTAGCTAATATTTAGATTATGGCCCCCCAAAATCATTTTATTCCTTATTTTTATCTATAAATTGTATGTATACATTAATCAGAAAAATTTTAAATTGTGGAATATGTTGGGTTTATAAATGTTAACACCCTTTAATTAGTATTTTATATAAAATGTTTCTGTATTTACTAATGAATATTATAATGTGGAGTTAACCAGAAAAATACCAATTAAAGCCAAATATTTGTTCTGTGTTATTTTAAGAAAATGGAGCAGATCTATAATTTTTTTACAAGAAGAATTATCATTTCTCATTAATTATCTTCAATTCCACATGCTGTTATGGAACAGCAAAATGACTGTGTACCTGGTAGTGAGAAATTGTGTCTATTTTTATAGAAGTTTCAAAGAAAATACTTCTCACACTTAATTTCTTATTTAGATGCTCAAAAGTTGAATTGAAGAAATTTCCCCATGGTCACCTAACTTTTATTAGGCAGACCAATTTTTTTTAGCTCTATGGACTACAAAAAATATGCTTCTTAGGGCATGCATTATTATAGGAGAGTTTTTAATTTTTTTCAGAGGTCCGATTTCTCTTTTTTGTACAAATGCATACAAAAGACCACCAAATTAATGAAATTATCCAATTTCTCATTGTGCTCTTCTAAAAATTATACCAAAGCATTGTTAACCAAGCTAATTTTGGTGTTTTCTTAGAGAAGTCACTGTATTCTCTGATTCAATGATTTGAGGTTTGACATAGGAAGCACTTTGGCTAACAGAATATCATAGAACATATATTTAATAAATTTAATAAATAAATTTAATAAATTTTGATAAATTCTTTTTTCTTTTTGGGTCACATGTTAGTGCAGCCCAGTGGCATCTGCTCACCATTTGGCTACACTAGCATGTGACAGGGATGAATGGAGACGTTACTGGCACTTGCTTGAGCAAATCGATGAGTAGCAGGATGTCAAGTGATCAAATGCTTTTTGAGTCACACCTGGCAATGCACAGGGATACTCCTGGCTCTGTGCTCAGAAATTACTCGTGGCAGTACTCAGGGAACCATATGGGATGCTGGGAATCGAACCTGGGTCAACTGCGTGCAAGGCAAATGGCCTACCCGCTGTACTGTCACTCTAACCCCAATAAATTCTATTTTTATAGATTTGTATAACATGTTAACAAATCCAGTGTATTTTATTGAGCATATTGAAGTCTGTTGTTTATGTTCCATTAGAGCTTGAAAGTGATTTATCCGCTGCAATTTCTGATGGAATAGTCTATAATTTGATTTATATAAGGTTGATTGACTGGGCTATTGAAGTCATAGTCTTGCACTTTTTCACTTGGTTTATTAAGGAGAAGGGGATGGAGAGCTGAGAAATCAAAATAGGTGTGTATTTCCTTCTTTCTATATATCAACCTTTGCCTCAATCATGTTGCTGCTAGATTGTTACCCGGTAGGTCAGAGTATGTCTTAAAACAGAAAGCCTTGTGTATATTTCACACACATCATTAAAACCTCTCAGGAAACAAAATGAGAGTAACCAATCAGCTTCATTTATTTCTTCTTCAGAATTATCTTGCTTTGCATAGTCTATTCGGATTCCTTCTACTTTCAAATAAATGGCAAAAATTCAGGTTTTGTAGATTAATAGTGACTTATGTGTATATATACATAATTTTTTTCAATCAGTGAACAGTGGGGGTGTGTCATAGCTTAATTATCATGAGCAATCCCTGAGGTACATACAACTTGTTGAACTCATTTAAGGTACATATAATTTTTGAGCTAATGATTTAATATTCCCCAGATAGAAACCAAATTAAGAATTGAAGAATCACATGGTTATTTTGTTTTTAGCTTTGTGAGGAATGAGACCAGTTATTGAGTCATCCTGAATAGGATTGGCAGAACACTAGATGAAGGACAACCATGTGAGCAAGCAGGGTTCCGCAAAGGATTCAGCACCATCGACCATATCCACACGATAACCAAACTCATTGAGGTTTCTCGGGAGTTCAAGATGCCGCTCTGCTTAACGTTCATTGATTTAAAGAAGGCCTTTGATTCTGTTGAGACGGAAGCCGTCATTGAAGCCCTAGCCAATCAGGGCATTCAAGCCCAATACATCAGGATCCTCCGTGAGCTGTATTGCGGATTCACTACCAGGATCTCACCATTCTACAAAGAAGTGATCGTTGATGTCAAGAGAGGGGTGCGGCAGGGTGATACCATTTCACCAAAACTCTTCAGTGCCACCCTCGAGAACATCATGCGACGACTGGAATGGGAAGGAATGGGAGTGAAGATAGATGGTCGGCAACTACACCACCTCCGCTTTGCTGATGACATTGTTTTAATAACACCAAACATCAGCCAAGCGGCACAAATGCTGGCCGACTTTGACCGTGAGTGTGGAAAGGTAGGACTACAGCTGAATCTTACGAAGACAATGTTTATGAGAAACAGCCTTGTTCCTGACGCCCCATTCGCTCTCAATGGAACGACCATCTCCGAATGCAACAGCTATGTGTACCTAGGTCGAGAGGTCAACATGACAAATGACCTGGCACTCGAGCTGCGCAGGAGGAAGAGAGCGGCTTGGAACGCCTTCAAGAACGTCGAAGAAATAGCTAAGAGGACGAAGAACCTCCGGCTCCGGGCACATCTCTTTGATTCTACTGTTCTTCCTGCATTAACATATGCCTCAGAGACCTGGGCCCTACGCAAACAAGATGAGAACGCCATTCAGGTCTCCCAAAGAAGAATAGAAAGAGCTATGCTTGGAATATCACGTTTCACTCAAATGAGAGAACGAATCCGGAGTTCTGACATCCGTAGACTATCAAGGATCAGGGACGCTGTCTCATTTGCCAAGGTGTCGAAAATCAGATGGGCTGGTCACGTAATGAGATTTAAAGACGACCGTTGGACTAGAGCTGTTACTGATTGGATTCCATGGGATGTCAAGAGACCGCGTGGCCGCCCACCTACCAGATGGTCAGACTTCTTTGTCAAGGTCATGAACAATCGGTTTGAGGCCCTCCATGTTCCCGGAGCGAAGAGATGCCATTGGGCTACACTAGCACGCGACAGGGACAAATGGAGACGTTACTGGCGCCCGCTCGAGCAAATCGACGACTAACGGGAAGTTAAGTGATTAAGTGATTAAGCTTTGTGAGGAAGCTGCATATTGTTTTCCAAAATGGTTGCATTGATGTACTTTTTCTCCTTTAGTATATTTATTTTTCTCCACATTCTCACCTACAATAGTTTACTAGTCTGCAATTGTTTTTTCTACCTGTTTTTATTTCTCTTTTTTGAGGCATCATGATTGGCAGTGGTATTATTAATATTATGTTAGGCTTACAGTGCTATTCCACCTACCCATTACCATAGTACCAGTATCTTTACAGTCCTGCCTCTTGGTCATTTCACCTCCACCCATTGTGCAATGTGCACCCCACTTGGCAGTCTCAGTTCTTCTTGCAGTATCTGATTCAAGCCATTCTTATTGCTATAAGATAGCGATAGCACAGTGGTAGGGCGTTCGCCTTACAAGCGGCCAACATGGCCGACCCGAGTTCGATTCCTCCGCCCCTCTCGGAGAGCCCGGCAAGCTACCGAGAGTATTCGATATGCCAGACACAGTAAAACAAAGTCTCCAATGGAGACGTTACTGGGCCCGCTCGAGCAAATCGACGATCAATGGGAGGGCCTTTACCTTTACCTTTACCAATATCTCACCATGATTTTGATTTATATTTTCTTTTTGTTTTGCTTTGGTTTTGGGCCACACCCACCTGACTATGCTCAGGGCTTGCTCCTGGTTTTGCGCTAAGGCGTTACTCCTAGCAACCAGAATCCAATCACCGTCGGCTGTGTGTAAGACAAGCAAATCACCCTACTCACTCTAGTATCTCTCTAATCCGGATGTGTACTGTCTTAGTGAAAAGTGATAACAGTTTTTGTAGACGTGATTATCATACTCCGGACACCCTAGCAGGGCGGGCAGACCTCCAGGTCTGCACCTGTGATGCTCAGGGGACCATGTGATGCTGGGGATCAGATAGGGTCAGCTGAGTACCAAGCACGCACCATAACCCCTTCACTCTCACTGGGTTTTTCTTCAGAAGGAAGCAGAAGCGGCAGGAGACACAGGATAGGGGGTAAGCCTGGCCAGCATGCGGCTAACCCATTCTGATGCTTAGTACCACCTACAGTAGTGGGCACTGCTGGAGGTCACTCCTGAGCACAGGGACAGCCTAAGCACTGTGGGTGCAAGCACACACACACGCATGCACACACACTCACATGCACGCGCACCTAGAACCAACATATCATCAGTAAATTGCATTTAAAATTCTCTTTTCATTTTTCTTTCATCTGCCTTGGTTGCCTTTTGTATTCTGTGTTATCTCAGAATATCAGTTGATGTGGGATTCTTAGATACTCACCAAAGGGATCAAAGCAAAAACTAAACTCTAAGACCAGTTCAATTTAATCAGTGTTGAAACATCTTCCGGTATATGTACTGGTGGGGTGAAATGAAAATGAAACTGTACACTATCAAGAGTATCTCGCCCACGCAGCAAAGCCTGGCAAGCTACCGGTGACCGTATTCAATATGCCAAACACAGTAACAACAAATCTCATGATGGAGACATTACTGGGCCCACTCAAGCAAATCGATGAACAACGGAAGGACAGTGACAGTGAATTATCATACTCATACTCTTTTGGGAGACGCAACTATTCAGATCTGCCTATTAAAACATTTAGTGTTGTTGAGTAGTCTGAGTATGAAATCTATTATTCATATTAAGTAATTACTAGATATTCTATCCACATCTTTTCTCTTCATGGCCTGTCTCTTAAATTTGCTAATATTTCATTTCTCTGTAAGAAGCTTTCTAATGTAAGCTTCTATATGTTACCCCATTTGTTGCTTTCATTTGCCTTGCTGTTTATGTTGTTAAATGTGAACTCTAAGGCTGGTATGGTTTGTGTTATGTATTTTGTTATATGTACATTTTATGGCTTTCAATTTTGCACCAAGTTTTTTAACTCATTTTTAAATTATTTATCTTTACATTTTGGGGGTAACCCACATTAATTTCATTGCATGTGGCTGTTTAATCTTTCCAAAGCATCACTTATTGAAAATATATTTCTCACTATATGATCCTATATACTTTGTCATGACCCAGAGACTATAAAACCCAGCTCACGGAAGAGAACAGCACACAGTCTCCTGTCCCCGCACCTGGCTATCCCACTGGGGCCCTTGGAGGGGGGCGGGTTGAGTTTCCCTCCCTACCCCGAGCAGAGCTTCAGCAGCCAAAGACCTCAAGAACCAGCCAAAACCATGCTGAGACCACTCTCCACATGCATGAAGGTACCGGCAGAGGAACAAAGGCATGCTTGTCCCGGGGGCTGAGATCTCCAAGCCTGTTCGGATCGGGGCTGAGCATCCTTTACCCAGATCATCCATCTCCCAGTAGGCAGGGGTCACACCCACCAACTGACCCCAGTTCCAGGTAATCCCATCAATGGCCAAGACCCAGAGACTATAAAACCCAGCTCCTGGAAGCATGACATCTATTATCTCATTCTTATTTTGGACAACCTGGCAGGCTATTGAATGTAACCTGCCCACACGGCAGAGTCTGGCAAACTCCATGTGGCGTACCCAATATGCCAAATACCAGTAACAATGATGGGTCTAATTCTCCTAACTCTGAAAGAGCCTTGAATATGGCACTTATTAAAATCTCAGGGCTAGGACGAAGGAGATGTTACTGGTGCCTGCTTGAGGCAATCGACAAATAACAGGATGATCATGATTGTGATAGTGATACCTTTGATACATGTTTCTGTACTATTTTAATTACTATTACATGATACTATCCTAATTCTTCTGCTTATAAACAGAGAATACATTTCCATCTCTTTTTTTGGTAAAGTTTTATAAATTTTATTGTACAGGATTTTTACATGTCTTGTTTGTTAGATTTATTTTTAGTACTTTGAATATCTTAATTTGATTTTAAGCCTATTTACTTTTTTAGTTTTTTGAATATAGGAAATTTTCATATAGAAAAGTAACTTAAATTTTCAAAATTTCATTTTATATAAAGATTAGTCTCTCAATCTTCTCAATCAATGTCATTAGTAGACCATTCTCAATTATTCAGCATGAGTTTTAGGAGTTAGATCTCCAGAATGTGTGAGCTTCTCTGGATTTTCTTCCCCACTCCAACCAAAACTATAGCCGTCATATATTTAAAATTTTTATTGACTTCACATTCAGCTTCTGAAAAGTTACCAACATTACCATTTAATCCAAATTAATTCCAGAAAAGATTTTTTGCCAGTTTATAATCCATGCAGCTGATCTCACCTACAAATCTTAATCAAATATAACTGCAATTCTCTGTAATTTCCTTGTTTCTTTCAAATTTCAGTGTGACTTAGGGTAAAGTCATAAATGCTGAGTCCTTTTTGTATGGAAATTGGAGATGGAAGTGATATTTAATGGTTGTAGTCCTGAATGGCAAAATAAAATATACTTGGAGGTGTTCTCTTTACCTTGGTCAGCTCAATGAGCACCCTTTCTATTTTACTATTTTATTGTTTACAAAGGTAACCTGTGCTCACTTTAGTGATGAAGACTTATCTGGGCACCATTTTTCTCTAAGACAAGGTGAGTAGTGACAGGTGGGTAGTTTGACTCTGGACAAAGGTACCACTAGTCAAAACTCTTACAAAAAGCTTTTCTAGGGTGTGGGCAAAGATCTATAGAAAGATAGATATGTACCCAACCACAGGAAGGCAGAACAGAACCAGAATGCTAGGCTTGGTCCCTAAAGAGAGAGTGATATAGCCTTAAAGCTTTGAATGTGATATTTGAAAGCGACAGCTGACCTGCTGCTTGTGCAAGCACAGTTGAGATCTGCCGTGGAGCACAGCACTATGAGAGGTATAGGCCTAGTGGAGATCTGAGATGGTGGACTGTGGCATAAGATGAAAAGGTTCTTCATTGCCACCTCTCCTGGAAGAATGCATAGCCAACAAAAATAGGTTGGGGAGGCGTTGCAAGAAAGCACTGGCAATTCTCCTCTGTCTTGCTTAGGAAAGAGGTGGAAGTGGAGAGGTCATATTGTCATCAAAATGCCTGATATCTCACCTGAAGAGTGTGTAGATTTGCCTTGACAGTATTTTACTTTGTTGTAAGTTCTCTGAGGAACTTAGAGGGCAGGCTTCTGAATTTGGGCTATGGGTCCAAATCAATTCCTGAATTATATCCCAAAAATAAAGTAAATTCAGACAGGTGAGTCAACTTTACATAAACCGCGTTTAAAGCAAATAATAATAGAAGTAGCGCTGTAGCACTGTCCTTCAGCTGCTCATCGATTTGCTCAAGTGGGCACCAGTAATGTCTCAATTGTGAGACGTGTTGTTACTGTTTTTGGCATATTGGATATGCCTCAGGGAGCTTGCCAGGCTCTGCTGCGCGGGCAGTATACTCTTTGTAGCTTGCCGGACTGTCTGACAGGGAAGGAGGAATGTAACCCGGGTCAGTCACATGCAAGGCAAACATTCTACCTGTTGTGCTATCACTCTGTAAGTTTTTTTAATTCTCCACATCACAGATTACTTGATTGTATTGTCCTCCTTATTACAATATCTTATTTCCCTCCTTAAAATCCCACTTAAGATATTTTAAGTGGATAAAAAATTGCAAAAGATAACAGAACTGTTTCTTGGTTAATTATGAAATGTGATTCTTTATAATATGAATGTGATAGGTTTATATACAGCTACCTTCTTACAAAAATGCAAAAGCAAAAGAAGTAAAATATGAACACTCAGATCGCAAAAGAATTTTATTTGACATAGCTTCTTTGTTCATTCTAGCAGTGACTTAAAAAATAAAATTTTAAAAATAATGCTCCTTCAAGATGTTTTGAATTCCAGGGATAATAGAGATTTTCTTGAACGTTCCTAATAATTACATGTACAAACCACCTGCTAATCTGAGTACATATTATTCCATCAATTCTTTGATAATATACTTATGTTTTCATAGGCAAAGGAAAGGTACTACTTCCTTTAATTATCCTTTGACAAAAAGTTAACCTGGGGCTCAGTAAGGATTCCTGACAAAGGATATAAAGAAGGAGTGACACAGAGCAACAGATGAATGAGTGTATTGTGATCATGAAAATAAGCCTAGTGTTTCTCAGATATATCTATTTTTTCCATGCTCCATGTGGGTGGCAAATTGAGAGTAAAATTTTCCTAGTCATAAAAAGTAAGAAAAATCAGAACCAGAATTTAAAGTACGGTTGTATCCAGTTGGGGCACACTAGGTTATGTCAATGATTTTATATTCTTGCAAGGTTCTGGCTGGGAAGTCATATATCTTTCCCTAACAACAAAGAGAAGAGGTGGAATATATTTTATCCCATTAGACCATTTTGAAATAAAGGCACAATAGGGCAGTGGAAAATATTGAACCCTGCTGATGATTTCATCTTTATTTCATTGAACTGACAACAAAGTAACCGATCTTTAACTCAGTGTGCAAAAAAGGAGTAGCAAAACAAACTTAGTGTGGGAAATAGAAAAAAAATATTTTGAAAGTCACAGAACTCTGCAAATTTCTCTCATTTTAAAGATGATGAATTTTGAAAATGAAGATCTATGCATAATCACAAGTAAAATTCTTTCAGGTTGTCTGAAGAATGAGCTATGTTACTTTACATGCTGTAAGACATCTTTTATACTTTTCAGTTCAAAACACATCTTACTCTACTCCTCTGTGTGTATATGTTATTGCTTATTTAACTTATAAATCTAAAGACACAGAACATAATATGTTAATGGTTTATTTATGTGAAATAACACTTTTCCCCAATGGCAAAGGAGATATTAAAAAATGGTGAGATGCCCCCAAGTCATGTTTCCTATAAGTCCCTAAACTGATATTAAAAATTCTCTTGTATCACGTCTACAAGAAACCACTTCTATATTTTCCCTCCTCCCAAGTCACTCATGACAAAATCACTATTTTGTATTATCATCCCTGGCTAACAAACTTAATTATGTACACTTTTGAAGTTCACAAAAATGGTATTTTTTTGACTCTTTTGGGTTGAATATTCTACAGTTCCTGGAGTACTAAAATAATCCTCATTTCACTCATTACTTAGATTTTCAGAAATGGATATTCTTATTTGATGGTTGCTTCTCTATGATCTGTTCTCTTGTCTACGGAAATATGCTACAATTATACCTGAGATACATAACATTCTGTTTTGTGTATTATTATAACTATGAGACCTACATGTCCTCTTTGTGGCTAATGACATTTTTGTGTCAAACGTTATGTTTATAATTTTTTTAGTATGAAGTATTTTTTAGGAAACACTTTGGGAAATCTCAAACACACATGACATAAAAAAGCACCACCATGTAACCAGACAGGCACACGTTGGTATGTGCAATATTAATGAATAAATTTATTGTACATAATCATGGGCTGGAGCAATAGCACAGCAGGTAGGGTGTTTGCCTTGCAAGTGGCCAACATGACCGACCCGATTTCGATTCCTCCGTCCCTCTCAGAGAGCCCAGCAAGCTACCAAGAGTATCTCACCTGTACGGCAAAACATGGCAAGCTATCTGTGACATATTTGATATGCCAAACACAGTAACAATTGTCACAGTGGAGACATTACTGGGCCCGCTTGAGCAATTTGATGAACAATGGGAGGACAGTGACAGCGACAGTGACATAATCATTAATTCCCTAACCGTTAATTCCATAAATATTTTTCATCAAATAAGAAGCTTGGAAGCAATATTATATTCACTGTCTCACTGTCATCAATTTGCTAAAGTGGGCACCAGTAATATCTCCATTCATCTCAGCCCTGAAATTTTAACAGCCTCTCCTTACTCGTGCTTTCCAACAGTGCCATACATATTGGAGGTTATTTCAGAGTCAGGGGAATGAGACCTGCTATTGTTACTGTTTTTGGCATATTGAATACATCACGAAGAGCTTGCCAGGCTCTGCCATGTGGGTGGGATACTCTCAGTAGCTTGTTGGACTCTCTAAGAGGGACGGAGAATGTATATAAGACAAAAGAAACGAATATGATAAAACCAAACACATATGTGCTGCTTTAGGTACACCAATAGGCTAGACTTTAATAGCTTCCGGGAGCTTTGTTTTATAGTCTCTGGATCTTGACTGCTGATGGAATTACATGGTGCAAGGGTGAGTTTGTGGGTGTGACTGCCAACACACTGGAAAATGGGGGATCTGGGTTGATATTATATTATTGAATAAAAATTGTCATATTGGAACCAAATATGTAGTCCTGGAAGTAGGCATTTGTCTTGCATTTTGCCACCTGAGCTTGATAACTAGCATCCCGTATAGTCCTCCAAACCTTGTCATGAGTGATCTTTAAGCACATGTACAGAAGTGAGGCCTGAAGACAACCAGATCCCCTCCAATTGTTTAATTTTAGTAGCTATACATTATAAAATATATGGTCCAAAAGAAAGATATATAGTATTGAATTAGTATTTTTTTATTTAGACACTTACATCAGTACATGGACTTTCTACTTTAGACCCAGTTACTTAAATTTTATAGTTACTACCATAGTAGTAAAGGCCCTCCCGTTGATCATCCATTTGCTCGAGCGGGCCCAGTAACGCCTCCATTGGAGACTTTGTTGTTACTGTGTCTGGCATATCGAATACTCTCGGTAACTTGCCGGGCTCTCCGAGAGGGGCGGAGGAATCGAACTCAGGTCAGCCATGTTGGCTGCATGCAAGGCAGACGCCCTACCCACTGTGCTATCGCTCCAGACCATAGTAGATAAAATTAAATTTATTAAGAAGACTTTGGGGGGGACACTGGCTGCAGCTCCACTGCAGGACAACACATCACCTCAACGACCCCTCCATTTCAGGTAAGTAGAGGGAGCCATGATTGTGGCTCCTCCCTCCCAGACCCGTGTACTTCTCCCGCCGAACCGGACACCCTCCAGCGGGGACACTGGCCACAGCTCTGCTGTGGGACAACCCATCACCTCACCGGCCCCTCCATTCCAGGATACTGGGTGGGAGTGACCCCTGGACGGGGTGGGGGCATGGCCACCATGTAGGGGGCGTGGCCTCCTAGGAGTGGCCGTGGCCTTCTCCAGAGCGGGTGGCCGCTTACGTGACCACAGTTATATTTCCCAATCCGAGCACTCAGGACTTCCATCCCACCCTTTGTCACCTAATACCGACCAAAAATTTCTGACCACCTGTACTACAATACAACAATATTCCACTCGCCTACTCCATTTCTAACAAAAGACCAATATGAAATAAGCAGTACAAGCTCAATATTAAAGAGCACCTCCTCCAAAGCTACATTCAATGTCCGTTATAAAACAAAAAATAATGCCTGATTGAGAAGAAGGTCGGACTCTAGAAAGGGAAAAGGGTGACTACCAGTGACCAATCTTATCCAAAATCCTTTACCATGATAAGAGGGAATAATACAGGGTTCTACCTCTAGACAACCAAAACAACATGAAGAAAAAGCACAAATCTCCACTATAAGGAGAATACGAAGAAAAGAATCCTGAATCCTCAACTGAGGTTTCCACAATTATGCTTACTTCGATAAAGAATTATGGGACGAAATGCAGAGGATGTTCTAGGATCTACTCAAAGAATCAATGGAAGAGATATCCAGAAAAATAAAAGAAGAAATGAAACAAACAATAGAACAGATGGTCGAGAAAATACAGGAAGAAATGAGAGCAGAAATAAAAAAGGTACAAAAAGGAGTGTCACAAATAAAGGACTTAGTAGATGAAATTAAAAACTCAGTAAGTGCCCTTATCAATGGAATAAGTGCAGCTGAAGAGAGTATCAGCGAGCTTGAAGTTCAGCAACAGAAATCCCACAGGGAACAACAAGCAATAGGAAAAGACCTCAAAATGGCTGTAAGGAGAATCAGAGACCTAGGGGATGATGCCAAGAGAAACAATATTAGAATCATTGGAGTACAAAAAGGACAGGGAGACAACCTCAATGAAAAAGCCACAGTGAAAGAAATCATTGTTAAAAAGTTCCCAGAGTTAAGGAATGCAAACATACAAATCCAAGGAGCCAGAAGGGTACCAGCTAAAAGAGACCCCAGAAAAACACTTCAAGGCATATCATAGTCAGAACGATGGATGCTGTGGACAAAGACACAATATTACAAGCAGCAAGGTCAAAGAAGGAAAGTACATATAAAGGAGAACCCCCTAGATTCACAGCAGACCTATCAGAGGAAACCCTCCAAGCCCAAAGGCAATGGTGGGATATAGTGAAAAAATTCAATGAAATGAACGCCTCACGAAGAATACTCACTCTATCCAGCTAAACTCTCACTCAAATTTGACGGTACGATACACCACTTTGTGGATAAACAACAGTTCCGGAACTTCATAGACTCAAAACCAAATCTAAAAGAAGGAATAAAGGGGCTCCTGTAAGATAGAAGGAAAACACGTATAAACACAACCAACTACTACAGAAAGATGGCACAAAACCCCATGACAATAATCTCCCTTAATGTCAGTGGTCTAAATGCACCTACCAAGAGAGACAGAGTGCCAAAATGTGTCCAGAAACTGAGACCAACATTCTGCTGTCTACAAGAAACTCATCTGAATAATCAGAGCAAAAACAAACTCAAAGTTAAAGTATGGAAAACAGTCCTGCAAGCAAACAGCTCCCTCAAAAAAGCTGGGGTGGCCATACTAGTATCCGACAACTTTAATTTCAGGCTGAAAAAGATTAGAAGGTACAGCGAAGGCCATTTTCTCTTCATCAAGGGAAACGTACAACAGGAAGAAATCACACTCTTAAATGTATATGCACCTAATGAAGGAACAGCTAGATACTTAAAACAACTGCTAACAGATTTTAAGGAGGACATTGCTAGTGACACAATAGAAGTTGGAGAATTCAACATCGCCTTATCTCCTCTGGATAGATCAACAAGAACAAAACTCAGCAAGGAAACATTGGCTTTGAATGAAGAAATAGGAGATAAAGGACTTATAGACCTATATAGGGCTTTACACCCCCAAAAGAAAAAACACACATTCTTTTCCAGTGCACACAGAACACTTTTTCGAAATAGACCATTTTCTAGGCCACAAAACATACCTCAATAGAATTAGGAAGATAGAAATAGTATCAACAATATTTTCAGACCATGATGCACTGAGGATAGAAGTGAATCACACAGAGACACAGAGAACCAAATCAAACACCTGTAAACTAAACAACTCACTGCTGAAAAATGAGTGGGTCAGGAAGGAAGTCAAAGATAAAATCAAAAGGTACCTGAAAACAAATGAGAATGAAGACACAAGCTACCAGAATTTATGGGATGCAGCTAAAGCTGTATTAAGAGGAAAATTTATAGCCCTGCAAGCATATCTCAGGACAGAAGAAAGGATGCACATAAGCAACTTGACTTCACAGCTCAAGACCTCAGAAAGGGATCAACGGAAGGAGTCCAAATCGGGTAGAAGGAAAGAGATCATAAAAGTTAGAGCAGAGGACAGCGCGTCCAGCTCCGGACTGGCAGTCCATTGCCCCCCCCTACACATCCAGGTGGGTTGGAGGAGCCCAGCCGATTCCCGCCCCTGACCCCAGTCACGCCACGCCGCCCACCGATCCCCGCGGATGGACAGCGCGGAGGACGGCCCGCATCCAGGATCCTGGGAGGGAGTGGCCTGGGACTAGCTAGGGGCGTGGCCTCTAAGAAGGGTGCGTGGCCACCCAAAAGTGGGCGTGGCCTTCTTCCTGGCGGGCGGACGCTTACGCGGCCGCAGGTATATCACTAACTCCAAGCAATTTGGACTTTCATCCTTTCATCCTTTTCATCAACTTATCACCCAATACCAACCAAAAATTTCTCACCTCTTATACTACAACTCAACAACATCCCACTCACCTACTCCATTTCCAACAAAAGTCCTGTTTGAAAATAGCAGTACAAGCTCAGTAGTAAATAGCACCTCCTCCAAAAGTTTCACTCAATGTCAGTTATAAAACAAAGAATAACACATGATTGAGAAGAAGGTCAGACTCAGAAAGGTAGAAGAGGCCTATCTAGAAGCAACAAAGCTGAATGGCTCCTGGCAGTCTCTCCTCACTCAACCAGAATAGTAACAGTGAAGGTGAAGGACCAAACCACACTGATCACAATGGTAAAGCAACGCAAAAGCCCACCAAGCTTTCTTATTTAAGAGGCTAGCCCAGAAGACACCAACAGTTCTGTAGCGTTAGACAACCTCTCTGACAAGGAATTCAGAAAGGAGATACTTACGATGCTTAGGGAACTAAAAGAAACAATGGAAATCAATGCCAATAAAAGACAAGAGGATTTGAAGGCAGAAATGAGGAAAATGCAATCAGAAATGTCGGACCTGAAAAACCTGGTAGCCGAATTGAAAACCTCAGTGGAAGGCCTCAGCAGCAGAGTAACAGCGGGTGAGAACAGAAACAGTGAGCTCGAAGATGAAGTTCAGAGACTCTCCAGGAAAGATCAGAAAATGGAAAAGAGACTCACAATTCAGGAACAGATGGCAAGAGAAAACCGTGATGAAGCCAAGAGGGGTAACATAAGAATCATCGGAGTCCCAGAGGGACAGGAAGAAAACCTTGATGAAGAAGAAACTGTCAAAGAAATCATTGCTACAACGTTCCCAGAGCTGAAGAAAACTTGTGACCACATCCAGGAGGCCCTAAGGGTGCAGGTAGAAGAAATCGGAATAAAAATACCCCAAGACATATCCTGATCAAAATTACCAAAATTTTAGACAGAGACAAAATTCTGAAAGCAGCAAGATCGAAGAAAGAAATCTCTTACAAAGGAGCATCCTTAAGGTTCACAGCTGATTTTTCTGATGAAACCCTCAGGACCCGAAAACAGTGGTGGGACATAGTGAAAATACTCAACGAAATAAATGCCTCTCAAAAAATACTTTACCCAGCGAGACTCTCATTCATAATAGAAGGAACAACACACAGTTTCACAGACAAACAACAGCTCAGGAACTTCATAGACTCAAAACCATGGTTACAAGAACAACTAAATGGGCTACTTTAAGGCAAGACAGGCCCCTCAAATACACCAAATTTCAACAGAACAATAGGACAAAATCCCATAACAATAATCTCTCTCAATGTCATTGGGCTAAATGCACCAATTAAAAGACATAGAGTGGCAGGATGGATTGGAAAATTGAACCCAACATTCTGCTGCCTGCAAGAAACACATCTCAATAGTCAAAGCAAACACAGACTCAGAGTCAAAGGCTGGAAAACAATCCTACAGGCAAACAGCTCCCAGAAAAAAGCTGGGGTAGCCATCCTAATATCAGACCACATCGATTTCAGAGTGAAGAAGGTCATAAGAGACAGTGAAGGCCATTTCTTATAGATCAAAGGATCTGTACAACAGGAAAAACTTACAATAATAAATGTATATGCACCTAATGAGAGACCAGCAAAATACTTAAAACAACTACTCATAGATTTGGAAAAAGACATCAATAGCAACACAATACTAGTGGGAGACTTCAACACTGCTTTGTCACCTCTTGATAGATCAACCAGACTCAAGCTTAGCAAGGACATACTTCATCTGAGGGAAACAATCAAAGAAAGGGACTTAGTAGATATATACAGGACACTTCATCCACAAAAAGCTGAGTACACATTCTTCTCAAGTGTACATGGAACATTCTCCAAGATAGCCCACATGCTGAGCCACAAAACATGCCTCCATGAAAATAAGAAGATAGAGATTATATCAACAATCTTCTCAGACCATAATACGCTGAAATTAGAAGTAAATCATACACAAAAACAGAAAACTAAATCAAACACCTGGAAATTAAACACTGCGCTACTGAACAACGAGTGGCTTAGACAGGAAATTAAAGAGGAAATCAAAAGATTCCTAGAAACGAATGAAAATGAGAACATGAGTTACCAAAACTTATGGGACACAGCAAAAGCTGTGTTAAGAGGAAAGTTTATAGCTCTACAAGCATTCCTCAGAAAGGAGGAGCGAGCCCACATAAATAAACTAACCTCACAGCTTAAGAACTTGGAGAAGGACCAACAAAAGGAGCACAACCCTAACAGGAGGAAGGAAATGATAAAACTCAGAGCAGAGATTAATGAGATGGAAACCCAAAAAACAATCCAAAAGATCAATGAAACCAAGAGCTGGTTCTTCGAGAAAATTAACAAGATTGATAAGCCCCTAGCAAAACTAACAAAGAAAGGGAGAGAGAAAACCCTAACAAACCGAATCATAAATGAATAGGGGGTCATTACAACAGAAACTACAGAAATTCACAGGATCCTCAAGGAATACTTTGAGAAGCTTTATGCTACGGAACATCAAAACCTCGAGGAAATGGATAAATTCCTAGACTCCTACAGACTCCCAAGGCTGAACCAAGAAGACCTGGAATACCTGAACAGACCTATCACCATCAAGGAAATTGAACTGGTAATAAAAAGTCTCCCCAAGCACAAAAGCCCTGGCCCGGATGGATTCACTAGTGAATTCTTCCAAATCTTTAAAGAAGACTTACTCCCAACCCTCTTTAAGCTTTTCCACGAAATTGAAATATCAAATACACTTCTGAACAGTTTCTACGAAGCAAATATCACACTGATACCAAAAGCAAACAGAGATAACACAAAGAAAGAGAATTCCAGACCGTTATCCCTAATGAACACAGATGCAAAGATCTTCAACAAACTACTAGCAAATAGAATCCAATTACTCATAAAAAAAGATCATACACCATGACCAAGTAGGATTCATCCCAGGGATGCAAGGATGGTTTAACATTCGGAAATCAATCAACATAATCCATCATATCAACAAAAGAAAAGATAAAAATTATATGATTATATCAATAGATGCAGAGAAAGCATTTGACAAGATCCAGCACCCCTTTATGATGAAAACCCTAGCCAAAATGGGTATAGAGGGGACCTTCCTCAATATAACTAAAGCCATCTACCACAAGCCTACAGCTAGCATCATCCTCAATGGGGAAAAACTGAGAGCCTTCCCTCTAAGATCAGGGACAAGACAAGGATGCCCACTATCTCCAGTGCTGTTCAATATAGTACTGGAAGTACTTGCAATAGCAATTAGGCAAGAAAAAGATATTAAGGGCATTCAGATAGGAAAGGAAGAAAAAAAGCTCCCACTATTCGCAGATGATATGATACTATATTTAGAGAACCCAATAACCTCCACCAAAAAACTCCTAGAAACAATAGACTTGTAGAGTAAAGTTGCAGGCCATAAAATCAATACCCAAAAGTCCATGGCTTTCCTATACGCAAACAGTGAGAGAGAGGAAAGCTACATGAAAAAATCAATCCCGTTCACAATTGTTCCCCAGAAAATCAAGTACCTAGGAATCAGCTTAACTAAGGAAGTAAAGGACCTGTACAAAGAAAACTACAAAACGCTACTTCAGGAAATAAAAGAGGAGTTGAGGAAATGGAAAGATATCCCCTGCTCATGGGTCGGGAGACATAACATTGTCAATATGGCAATACTACCGAAAGCATTGTATAAATTCAATGCAATCCGTATAAGGATACCCATGACATTCTTCAAAGAAATGGAGCAAACACTCCTGAAATTTATATGGAATAATAAGCCCCCACAAATAGCTAAAGCAATTCTTGGGAAAAAGAAATTGGGAGGAATCAACCTCCCTAACCTCAAACTTTACTACAAAGCAGTAATAATCAAAACAGCATGGTACTGGAACAAAGGCAGAACTGCAGACCAATGGAACAGAGTTGAATACACGGACATCTCCCCTCAATCATATGATCATCTAATCTTTGACAAAGGTGCAAGAAATGTAAAGTGGAGTAAGGAAAGCCTCTTTAACAAATTGTGCTGGCATCACTGGATAGGTACATGCAAAAATATGGGCTCAGATCTCTGCCTAACACCATGTACAAAGGTAAGATCAAAATGGATTAAAGATCTCAACATCAGACCAGAAACCATAAGGTACATTGAAGACAAAGTTGGCAAAATCCTCCATGACATTGAGGCTAATGGTATTTTCAAAGATGCCACGCCACTGGCAGAGCAAGTGAAAACAGAGATAGATAAATGGGACTATCTTAAACTAAGAAGCTTCTGCACCTCCAAACAAACAGTGACCAAAATACAAAGACAGTCTACAGAATGGGAAAGAATATTTGCCGAATACACATCTGACAAGCGGTTGATATCAAGGATATACAAAATACTGGTTGAACTCCACAAGAAGAAAACATCCCACCCCATCAAAAAATGGGGCAATTAAATGAACAGAGACTTTCTCAAAGAAGAAATCCGAATGGCAAAAAAGCATACTAGAAAATGCTCTACATCATTAATCATCAGGGAGATGCAGATCAAAACCACAATGAGATACCATCTCACACCTCAGATACTGGCCCACATTCAAAAGAACAAAAGCAACCGATGCTGGCGTGGATGTGGCGAGAAAGGGACACTCCTTCACTGTTGGTGGGAATGCCGACTGGTTCAGCCCTTTTGGAAAACAGTATGGACCTTCCTCAAAAAATTAGAAATTGAGCTCCCATTTGACTCAGCAATACCACTCCTGGGAATATATTCCAGAGAGGCAAAAATGTGTAGTCGAAGTGACATCTGTACTTGTTTGTTCATTGAAGCACTCTTTACAGTAACCAGAAACTGGAAGAAACCTGAGTTCCCAAGAACAGATGATTGGTTAAAGAAACTTTGGTACATCTACACAATGGAGTACTATGTAGCTCTTAGAAAAGATGAAGTCATGAACTTTACATACAAGTGGTACAATATGGAAAGTATCATGCTAAGCGAAATGAGTCAGAAAGAGAGGGATAGACATAGAAAGATTGCATTCATCTGGGGGATATAAAATAACAAAATATGAGATTAATACCCAAGAATAGCTGAGATCTACACCAGGAGGATTACTCCATAGCTTAGAGGCCAGCCGGGTATTCTAGGGGAAAGGACAGTTCAGATAGAGAAGGGAGTACCAAATGGAGGGTGTTTGGAGGATCCTCCCAGGAGGGGAGATGCAGGTTGAAAGTAGACTGGACTGAACATGTTTGCTACTCAATGCCTCTTTTGCTGAAAACAACACCCAAAAGGAGAGAGAAAACAAAAGGAAATGCCCTGCCACAGTGGCAGGGGGGGATGGGGGGAATGGGTGGGCGATTTTATCCTTGGTGGTGGAAAATGGGCACTGGTGGAGGGATGGGTATTTGATCATGGTATGACCGAAATCCAAGCACAAAAATTTGTAAGTCTACAACTGTACCTCATGGTGTTTCACTAATAAAAATTAAAAAAAAAAAGTTAGAGCAGAAATCAATGACATGGAAACCAAAGAAACAATCCGAAAGATCAATGAAACCAAGAGCTGGTTCTTCGAGAAAATAAATAAGATTGATAAACCACTAGCAACACTCACAAAGAAACAGAGAGAGAGAACCCTATTAAACTGAATCAGAAATAAGAATGGAGACATCACAACAGAAACCAAAGAAATTCAAAAGATCATCAGAGACTACTTTGAAAGTCTGTATGCCACGAAACGAAAGAACTTAGAAGAAATGGATAAATTCCTAGATTCCTATCATCTCCCAAAGCTGAATCAAGAAGATATCGAATACCTGAATAGACCTATTAACATCAAGAAAATTGAAACTGTAATCAAAAGTCTTCCCAAAAACAAAAGCCCAGGTCCAGATGGATTCACTAGCAAATTTTTCCAAACATTTAAAGAGGACTTACTGCCAGTCCTTCTCAAGGTTTTCCAGGAAATTGAAAAAACAGAAACTCTCCCAAACAGTTTCTATGAAGCTCATATCTCTCTAATACCAAAAGGAAACAAAGACACCACAAAAAAAGAAAATTCCAGGCCGATATCCCTGATCAACATGGATGCGAAGATTCTGAACAAAATACTAGCAAATAGAATTCAACAACTCATCAAAAATATCATACACCATGACCAAGTGGGATTCATCCCGGGGATGCAAGGATGGTTTAACATTCAGAAATCAATCAATATAATCCATCATACCAACAAAAGAAAATATAAAGATCATATGATCATACCAGTAGATACAGAGAAAGCATTTGAAGAGGTCCAGCACCCGTTTATGATGAAAACCTTCACCAAATTGGTGATAGAGTGGACTTTCCTCAATATAGTTAAAGCCATCTACCATAAACCTACAGCAAGCATCATCCTCATTGGGGAAAAACTGAGAGCCTCCCTCCTAAGATTAGGGACGGAACAAGGATGCCCACTGTCTCTACTACTGTTCAACATAGTACTGGAAATACTAGCAATTGTGATTAGGCAAGAAAAAGAGATTAAAGGCATCCAAATAGGAAAGGAAGAAATCAAACTCTCACTATTCGCAGATGATATGATACTATACTTAGAGAACCCTAAAATTTTCTTCCAAGAAACTCCTAGAAACGATAGACCTGTATAGCAAAGTTGCAGGCTATAAAATCAATACGCAAAAGTCCATGTCTTTCTTATATGTAAATAGTGAAAGAGAAGAAAATGACATGAAGAAAACAATCCCATTCACAATTGTACGCCAGAAAATCAACTACCTAGGAATTAGTTTAACTAAGGAAGTAAAGGACCTGTACAAGGAAAACTGCTAAACGGTCTTTCTGTAAATAAAAGAGGACGGGAGGAACTGGAAAAATATCCCCAGTTCATGGATCAGGAGAATTAATGTTGTCAAAATGACAGTACTTCTCAAAGCACTGTACAAATTCAATGCAATCCCTATAAGGATACCCATGACATTCTTCCAAGAAATGGAGCAAACACTCCTGAAATTTATATGGAACAATAAGCCACCACGAATAGCTGAAGCAATTCTTGGGAAAAAGAAAAGGGGGGGAATCAACCTCCCTAACTTCAAACTGTACTACAAAGCAGTAATAATTAAAACAGCATGGTACTGGAACAAAGGCAGAGTTGCAGACCACTAAAACAGGGCTGAATGTACTGACATCTCCCCTCAAACATATGATCACCTAATCTTTTATAAAGGAGAAAGAAATGAGAAGTGGAGTAAGGAAAGCCTTTTTAACAAATGGGACTGGCAAAACTGGATGATTACATGCAAAAAAAAAATTGGGCTATATCTCTGCCTAAGATCAAAATGGATCAAAGACCTCAACATTAGACCAGAATCCATAAGGTACATTGAAGACAAAGTTGGCAAAACCCTCCATGACATTGAAGCTAATGGTATCTTCAAAGATGTCATGCCACTGGCCAAGCAAGTGCAAACAGAGATAGACAAATGGGACTATCTTAAACTAAGAAGCTTCTGCACTTAAAGGAAACACTGACCAAAATACAAAGACAGTATACAGAATGGGAAAGGACATTTGCCCAATATACATCCGACAAGGGGTTGATATCAAGTATATACAAAGTACTAGTTGAACTCCACAAGAAGAAAGCATACAACCCCATCATAAAATGGGGCAACGAAATGAACAGAGACTTTCTCAAAGAAGAAATCCAAATGGCTAAAAGGCACATGAGAAAGTGCTCTACATCATTAATCATCAGGGAGATGCAGATCAAAACCACAATGAGATACCATCTCACACCTCAGAGACTGGCCCACATTCAAAAGAACAAAAGCAACCGATGCTGGCACGGATGTGGCGAGAAAGGGACACTACTTCACTGTTGGTGGGAATGCTGACTGGTTCAGCCCTTTTGGAAAACAGGATGGACGATTCTCAAAAAATTAGAAATTGAGCTCCCATTTGACCCAGAAATACCACTCCTGGGAACATACCCAGAGAGGGAAAAAATTATAGTCAAAGTGACATCTGCACTTCTTTGTTCAGTGCAGCACTGTTTACAATAGCTAGAATATGGAAAAAACCTGAGTGCCCAAGAACAGATGACTGGTTAAAGAAACTTTGGTACATCCGCACAGTGGAGTACTATGTAGCAGTTAGAAAAAATGAAGTCATGAAATTTACGTAAAAGTGGTACTACATGGAAAATATCGTGCTAAGCGAAATGAGTCAGAAAGAGAAGGACAGGCATAGAAAGATTGCATTCATCTGGTATAACATAAAGTAACAAAATAAGAGACTAACACCCAACAGCAGCTGTGATAAATACCAGGTTCACTCCATGGCTTAGAAGCCAGCCACACAGTGTAGGGACAAAGGCAGCTCAGATAGAGAAGGGAGCACCAAATAAAGGGTGCTGGGAAAATCCGCCCAGGATGGGAGACGCACGCTGAAAGTAGTCTATAGACAGAACATGGTTGCCACCGAATGTCTCTTCTGCAGACCACAGCACCCAAAAGGAGAGACAGAACAAATGGGAGTGCCCTGCCATGAAGGCAGAGTTTGATGGGGGTTGGGAGGGGTGGGAGGGACACTGGAATTGGTAGGCGTGGAGAATTGGCACTGGTGGTGGGATGGGTACTCGATCATTGTATAACTGAAACCCAAGCACAACAACTTGTAAGTCTACAACTGTACCTCATGGTGTTTCACTAATAAAAAAAAGAAGCTTTTGTGCAATTCTGTAAATTTCTATTGAAACAACAAAAAAATAAGAAATTTCTAATATTCTCTTTTAAATGTTGCAGTATCATGGTTTACAATATTTTATAGTAATAATTTACACATGATGTATACATCACTTATCACTTAACTTCCCGTTAGTCGTCGATTTGCTCGAGCAGGCGCCAGTAACGTCTTCATTTGTCCCTGTCACGTGCTAGTGTAGCCCAATGGCATCTGTTCGCTCCGGGAACATGAAGAGCCTCAAACTGATCGTTCATGATCTTGATGAAGAAGTCTGACCATCTGGTAGGTGGGCGGCCACGTGGTCTTTTGACATCCCGTGGAATCCAGTCGGTAACAGCTCTAGTCCAGCAGTCATCTTTAAATCTCATTACGTGACCAGCCCATCTGATTTTTGACACCTTGGCAAACGAGACAGCGTCCCTGATTCTTGATCATCGACGGATGTCAGAACTCCGGATTCTTTCTCTCATTTGAGTGAAATGTGATATTCCAAGCATAGCTCTTTCAATTCCTCTTTGGGAGACCTGAATAGCATTCTCATCCTGTTTGCGTAGGGCACAGGTCTCTGAGGCATATGATAATGCAGGAAGAACAGTGGAATCAAAGAGATGTGCCCGGACCCGGAGGTTCTTCGTCCTGTTAGTTATTTCTTCGACGTTCTTGAAGGCGTTACAAGCCGCTCTCTTCCTCCTGCGCAGCTCAGGTGCCAGGTCATTTGTCATATTGACTTCTCGACCTAGGTACACATAGGTGTTGCATTCGGAGATGTTCGTTCCATTGAGAGCGAATGGGGCATCAGGAATGAGGCTGTTTCTCATAAACATTGTCTTCATAAGATTCAGCTGTAGTCCTACCTTTCCACACTCACGGTCAAAGTTGACCAGCATTTGTGCCGCTTGGCTGATGTTTGGTGTTATTAAAACAATGTCATCAGCAAAGCGGAGGTGGTGTAGTTGCTGACCATCTATCTTCACTCCCATTCCTTCCCATTCCAGTCATCACATGATGTTCTCAGGGTGGCACTGAAGAGTTTCGGTGAAATGGTATCATATGTATATGATGTATACATATGTAGTATAATGTTGGTTTGCCCTTCCTTCCTGGCCACTGGGAGCTTGTGTTTGTTGATTTCCCTACAATCTGTCAATCACCTTTGTCTCCTGATCAGACTCTGTCTTAGAAATATTGTCTTTCTCTTCTCCTCAGTGTCCTTTACATGGTTATCTATTTCAATTTCAAAGCAATTGCTTTTTTATGGATACTAAAAGACTGTTAAAAAGATAAGCCGGTGACTTTGAGGTTTTTTGACTTCAGATAATAGTACCTCCTGAACATTTCCACTCTCGACTTAAAACTCAGTTGCCCTTACTTCCTGGATCCCCAAAGCAGGTTCCAGACAAGGGACTGGACGGACTCAGGGCAAATGGTGAGCTATGAGCTACCCTGGCATTGAAATGGATCTGGCTGAAGTGCCATAATGCTTAACTATAAGTTAAGAGCTTGGTCATGGGCAAATTCTGTCATGATTCAATAAGTAATAACTAGATTGGTACTCTGCTGGGGTTAGGAATGATTGATTTGGCCTGAGCACTAAAGTCTGAGTCTGTGGTGAGATGTCCCCAGGAGAGTCACCTTACAAACCTAAAAGTATCTATCACTATGTCCATACATAATGGTTAATATTAGGAAGGAGAAATAAAAATGTTAATCAAGTTGCAGGTCTAAGGAGAGGAGAAACACACCTTAAGGGTTCTTATGCCCTCATGTGCCGTAGGTTGTTGGGAAGACTGGAAAAACATTTTGATTGTGCTTCCTGTGGGGAGGAGTGGTTGGGGAGGTGTGAGGAGAGAATAAAAAGAGTGACTGTGGGGAGAAAAGGAGAGAAGAGAGATGGTTACGGAGACATAGCTAGAGACTGTGACAGAGGGACGAGTAGATTGAGTGAGACAGAGTTCAAGAAAGATTAAGGAAGAGACAGAGACAGAGAGAAGAGAGACACAGAGTTAGAACGGAAGGTTCCTTGTTAGAGAGAAGGCTGAGAGCTGAGAGTAAGAGTGGCGGGGGGAGATTGAGGAGGACACATGGAGAGAGATGTAGAGCGAATTAGAGAGAGGGTTGGAGAGAGCTGGGAGAGACAAGAGATTGAATAAACAGCAACCAATCAACAACCAGCTTGGCCCTTGTTCTTCCTTCATCCATCCAAGGCAACAGTCATCCCGGGTGGGGAAGTAGCTCAAGAGCACCAAACGTGGGCAGAGAGAAAGAGCCACCTGGAGAGCAATCAAACATCTTTTCATGTGTAATCTGCCCTGTACTTGCTATCCAGGGGGAAGGAGAGTATGCAATGCAGCTCTGTCTGGGATGTCCAGGGCCCGAAAAGGGGATCGTCACAGTAATAGTATTTCTTTCTTATGACGCTGTATTAATGTCTTTCTTCAGCTTCATGTAAACGTTTAGAAATGTTGTTAGGAATTATACTTAGGCATAAATACATAGAGGGAAAAAAAGTCATAGAAGGATGGCTCCCAGTAGGCTCAGGGGACCATAGGCGATGCCCGGGATAGATCCAGGTCATCTGTGTTGCAAGGCAAGTATCTTACCCACTGTTTAATCTCTCTGGACCTAATTCTTTAACTTTTAAATTAGCAAAATATTTAAAATAGTTTAACGTTGGCTTTGGAGGTATGTGTTGAAAGTATCACTGATTCCCTATAGAAGTAAAGTAAATCAATTGACTTTGTAAAGTTCCTGTTTGAACTTTTATTTATTACATCAGTTTTGTGAAAGGACAGAAAATGTAAAAATCTGATGCATTAGAAAAAAGATAGTTTCCATTCATTGGTCAGAAATAGGCATGAATCACTCTTAAATGATTTCATATTATGTTTTCAAATATAGGCTCAAGTGACATTTTTTTCTAAGATTTCCTGTATATTACAATGAATAATTAATGGCTCTGTGTAACATTAAATATTTATCCTCATGCAATTTTAGGAAGAAAGACTATGTATGTTATTGCTTTTTATGAACAGCCTCCTTTTAAAATATGATTTATGAGAATTTGTAATGCAGAAGAAAGTGTAAAATGAGAAATATATATTGCAGTAACAGACTATTCCTGCTCTGAAATAGAGTCAATACATCAATCTAGAAACATAGCACAAATCTTAACATCAGTGACATTCCCAAAGTGAAAGATGAATGCTTTTTACCTAACTTCCCTAGCGCACTGACGGTTATGCACTGTCTAGTTAACCCTTCTCTTACTTTGTTGTCTCAAACACCACTGAGGTGGTTTTCTGTTTGTTTTTGTATTTTGTTTTGGGCCCTTACCTAGCAATTGCTCTGGGCTTACTCTTGGCTCTGTGCTCATGAATCAGAGTTAACCCTAATAGACTCATGGGACCATATGGTGTGCCTGAGAAACCAAACCAGGCTGACCATGTAAAGGCAAATGCCCTATCCACTGTACTATCAGTCTGAAGTGTACTATCTCTTCCCACATTTTCAATAATGCTATGCTGTGGTTTGTCCAAAGGAAGAGGCAGAAAGCAAGGTCCTGGGATTGATGACAGAAATTTCTGCTAAGTGTGGTAAATTAGGCAACTAAATGTTTAGCCTGCCTGCCTCTCAATCAGCTTTATAAATGGGACACAATCCTTTTTTTGGATAACAATTTTAGTAGACATTCTAGTTGGATGGTAACACACTGCTTTACAGCACGTTCCAAATAGATCATTTCAAGTCTTTTCTAAGGGTTTGATAGGTGTCTAGGTTCAAACTGCTAAGACATACTTTTAATTCACTTTTTTTCCTGTAGAGAACCTAAAAATCATAAGGAATATTATTAGAACAGTTATTCATTTACCTATGGTTAGTAAAAATCTTAGATTTTCTGAAATTCCTAAGCCATGTCTGTCATACTAGAGCTTAGTGTGAGCTTGTAACATTGGTCCAATTTAGTGAAGTACTCCACAGCCACCTGTATTTTTATCAGTATATGTATCTCCAGGGTGTCGTCAGAAGCATATAATAATTCAGGAATGATTGCCTGAAAGGTTTTATTGGACTCACTCACTTAACTCAGATAAAATACAGAGAAACAAAAAAATACCTTCTGCTCACTTGATGGATGCCTCTTCTCTTTTTCTTCATCGATATATGTTATTGAACTTTTGGGGAAAAATACATGAAATTTAAGTATAAATAATTTATCTATCAAAATTCTATAATGACACCTGGTCCTCCAAGTAAGGCTTCTTCTAAATATGTAACTATCTCTAGTTGCTTTGTATGAGGCTCAAGATTTTTGTTTAGCTTGGATAGGAGCATTCAAACTAAGTCAAATTTAGAACGAATTACAAAAAAGTTGAAGTGTTAATTTATGAACTTATTTTAAATTTTGCTTGTATGTTTCAAAAACTGGAATATTCATATATTATTAAAATGAAAGCAATATTGATGTATTATTGAACTTTCTGGAATTATTCTTTCTTTTGATGTAATTATAGAATAAATGTGGCCTCTTTTAATCAAGAAAAAATGTTAGATTATAAGAGTAAATTATATTATATGTTACTAAGGAAAAGCTGTTGTGTCTCCAATATTTGTCTTTATCATGTTCCTTTGTATACGCCTCTTTATCTAAATTGTAGGGCATTTACCTTGCACATAGTCAACCTGGGTTTGATTTCCCGGTCCCTCTCAGAGAGCCTGGCAAGCAACCGAGAGTTTCCTGCCAGCATGACAGAACCAGGCAAGCTTCCCGTGGCATATTCGATATGCCAAAAGCAATAGCAACAAGTCTCACAATAGGGACGTTACTAGTGCCCGCTCGAGCAAATCAATGAACAGTGGGAGGACAGTGGACTGTGCTATGTAAACCCATATCTATGTTTGTGATCTACTGCTGACCCTGTTGGGAAAGGATGTTTACTCAGCCTATCCCTCGCTGACACTATTTGTACCATCAACAAAATCTGCATCTTCAAATTGGTACAGTTATGAGGGCTAAATAGATACTACAGTGGGCAGTACATTTGTCTTCCTGTCCCTTGGCCAACCTGGGCCCCACCGCCTGTACTTCATATGATCCCAGATCACAGCCAAGAGTGATCCCTGAGTACAGAGCCAGGAGTAATTCCTAGCATCACTGAGTATAGCCCCCAAACAAGTAAAAATATAATAAAATCTTGGACAATCATATATTTTGGGAGGCTTCCCAAATAGTTCCCAGAAACCCAGAGTTCACTCACTATAGCACTTGAATCCTGAGTTCTCTTTCTCTCTCTTTCTCTGTTTTCTGTTGCTATTCCATAACTATTATTCTATTTCTTTTTATAAATAAAAATCAGGTCTCTTTTCATTAGATGGTTGATTAATAAGAGGAGTGAAAGATCAAGAGAAATTACAGAGAGGGGAAGGAATAACTGGAGATCATTTATCACTGAGATATTTTCTGCCACAAATTTTGGGACATATTGGCAGGACTCATGACTTACTCTTGGTTTTATGCTCAGGGAGCTCTCTTAGCTGGGCACAGGGAATCTGTGGTTGTGAGTTATCTTTTAACTTAGCATCCTTCACCAGTCTCAGGTAGGACATTGAACCCATGTCATTTGTAAGTGGTGCAAGCACCCTACCTGCTGTATTATCTCTATGTCCACAAATATTGTTATGAAATTTCTAAATAGCATGAGAAAACCAAGACGTCAGAAAGGGGAGGTGCTTTTGAAACATTTCTGTAATCTCAAGGAATGTATAGCAGAATATTTCTCTATGTTAACAAATAATTATTACCTTTGAAAATCAGATAGAATTGACTATCTTGCCTTTATTTTCATCTTTAATTTTTGAAATCTGTAGAAAAGCATAAAAATTGTTAAGTTTGTTGAATATGGAAAAATCTTAGTTCACTTTTCTAAGAATGAAGAAGGTTATTAGTGATAACAATTTAAAAAATACTACGAAAAATACAAACTTGTAGAGAGAGAATTGAATGGTAATTAACAAGTTCTGGGAGAAGGTAGAGATGACGGTTGTTTGACCAAACCTCATGTGTTAGTCTCATATTATTGGATAACACATTGCAACTTGGGAGAATTAAAGATACTAATGTGGAGTGTAGTCTAAGTGGTGCCAAATAACTGCAACTATTGTGATTGGCTGAGAGAATCCAGCATGAAGCACATATAAATCCAGCCAATAATTTTCCTCCTGTCATTTCAGATCATGTACAAAACTCAATTTTGTACCAGATACCGTAGCATGGAAGATCTGTCTGGAGTGTATTTAAATGTTTTATATACAACTTTGTCTCCCATTTTATAGGGTTACATTTTTTCTTTTTCCTGCAATGTAAGCCTTGATGAATACTTCTTAAATTGAAAGTAACAAGAAAAAATATTGCCACTTATAAAATTGAGTGTGGCTGCCATACCTCCAAATAATTCTTACTTGCCTGTCTTGCCCTATTACCGTTGTGAGTAATTCTCATTTTATCAGTATTAAATGCATACAGAGGCAGCACATAAAAATATCAATTTATACTGCCATAGCATACTGCTTCAATACTATGATGTAATGCAATGAATGGTGAAATTTGGGACATAGATGTCTGTAGGAGGTCCAGAAGTTATGGGGAAAATGATTCAAATTGTACAGAACACAATCACAGGATTAAGGAAAGCAATTGTCACTTGCACTGTGTGGTTATAACAAGAGTCAGAATGTGCCAGATGCACAGCTTGTTTGCAGCTGTCGTCATTTGAATCTTTTGTACAGCATCTTTTTCCCCCTCCTGTACGTGTGAAATTAGTGCAGAGAGTAAATCAGAATAACTTTTCTGCAGAGAATGCCTGGACAAAAGAGTTAGACTCAAACCATCCATTAGAAACTATAACTCAGGAATAATTCCACACCTACTGGTTAAGTTAGCACAGAGGCCTTTGTTGGATCCAGTTGGATATAACTTTAAAGAGCTGATTAGGTCAGATTATAGGCAAGGACACGCAGAGCAGAAATCTCTTGATTGCACAAATGCTAGCTTTGGAATAAATGAATATTTTAAAAGAAGCTTTCATTCATCTATTAGCAGATAAATTTTCAACAAATATAGATTTTTCATCTCAGCATAAGATTTATAGAATGCTCTTACTAGAAACCATTAGGTAAAAACTATGGTTAAAGTACATATAATCATACATTATACAGAAATCTTTTCAGGACAAAGATTATAAAATACCTAGCTATTCTGTACATGCTTGCCTAGATTATGTACATTATATTTATTGTAGTATATAATAAGAACTAACTTTATATTTCTAGGCTAAAATTATGTCTGCCTTACATCAGCAAATCACCTGCTTCACTTTTTTTGACTCAACAACCATGCAAACATTGGAGAACCATTAAACAGTATTTTGCAATTAAATCAATCTTAATAGCTCCTTTGTCAAACTAAAGCAACCTCCTCCCAAATTCTTTTAGATCCAATTTATGTTTAATAGTCTTTGGATTTTTTTAATTTAGTAATTAATAGAATTTAAATTAATTGTATAAGCCTAGAACAAGTTGATTTAAAAGAACTCCGTGATCCCTTTGTGGCAGAAAAGAAGAATGGGTAGATAAAGAAGAACATAACTATGGGAATCAAGAAGTTACCAAGATTGTCCTGAACAGCAACAAGATATGGGGCAAGAAAATGGAGACTCATTGTACATAAGCCAGGAGGGTTCACTGTCTGGCTCTACATGACATGCCAAGAATCTAAGAACATCCATGTGGAGATACTCCACTAAAGGAGTCCAATCTCTCCTTTGATTGTCTTTTAGCAAGTGTAAATCTTTATGTCTTCACTTACAAGATCATCAAAAGGTGGAACAAATATCCAATCTAGAGATTTCAGACCTTCAGAATGTTGTCTACAATTCCAGAGAAGACCTGTTGCAGAGACAGACAGATCAATTGTATTGCTTCAGTAACAAACAAGGTCTTGGTCTTATCATGGGCTACCAACTTCAGAACCCAAGGAGCAGATGAGTGAATTCCCTGAGGACTTTGATCACTGGCATTGAGAAGACCTCCATAATATACACTGTGCCCACGTGATCCTTGATCATCTACAGCTGATCTTTGGACTCAATGAGGCAAAAATGAGTAAAGCTCTCATAGGGGAAACAGTGTATTTATAAGAATATAGAATAGAAGCTGCTACCAGATTTATTAAATGTGAATACTGTTGAGGGTCTAAATGCCCCAGATATGAAGAGTGTGGTAACTGATACTGGGAAACCTCCAGAAAATATACTCACTGTTAAACATATACATTTTAAGGACAGGAGGAAAAGCAACAGGGTTAAAGTATTTGCTTTGCACATGTTGACCCTGGCTCAATACCTGGTATTACATAAGGTCTACTGAGTACTGACAAGAGTGATTCCTGAGCACAGAGTCAGGAGTTAAGGAATAAGCTCCCAGCACAGCCATGTGTGTCTCTCTACACTCCAAGGAGACAAAATACATAATCCTTTAGCTCTAGGTTGAGGTGTACAATGCTCCATACCTCAAAACCTTTTATGAAGAATCTACTGAAGAACTTGTGTTAGGAGACCAGAGGGCATGTAGGGTTGTTGTGAGTATGGGCTGTGTTTACCTTCCAGAACAGATATTATAACATCCCAACTTTTCTGGAATTCTTCTCTACTCCATAAATCTCTAGATTGAATATTTGTCCTACATTTTGATGATCTTGTAAGTGAAAAGGACAAATGGTGTCTTGTTGACCCAGGAAGTATCTGTTGGATGGAGTATATGTTGAGGGTTTGGGTATCCTATATGTTTGTGTTCATTGGTCATTGTTATGGTATATTTTCTCATTCAACAGTCACCTTCCTCTGGAAATTCCCTCTACATTTTGTACACCACATTGGATTGGAACTTGAGTTTTTTTTTTCTCTAGCCTGGTTAATATTCTCTGAGAGCTTCTCCAGTTGAAAATCAGGTAAGTATGTATTTATTCTTTTTTCCAATACAATAGTAGGAGTGTAATTCATCTTTTGCAAGAACTTTTTTCAGATTCTCAAAGCCAGACTCTACGTCTTGATGTGTTCCCCAGGTTCCTATAAATTTACTCTTCTAGTATAGTAAGAAATGGGGGTAATGTATCATATTTTGTGCTTCCATCCAATCACAGTAAGTACAGTGTTAGTGAATTTCTCGTTTATATTCTTCATCTCACTTTTGTTGTGCATTTGAGTGAAAATAAAACAAAACAAAACACTAACAATGCTCATTACATGTAAATTTGGATGAAGTATTTTCCCCCAGAATATCAATATTACTTTGATTGCATCTCTTGCAGATATTCAGTGTATACACCCTAGGAAACCATTGAAGTATAAAGCAAGAAAGTGCAATGTGAAACACTTTTTAAAAATTATTTGAATTTTTCAAAGGTTCAAATTTTCTTTGTAGAAGAGTTGAACCATGTTGTTCACTAGTTTTTTTGACATATTTAAAATAATTCTATAATATTGATTGTCAAACATTTTAGTAAAATCTTGAGCCTTACATTTTATTTTGTTTTTATTTATTTTATTTAAAATTATATATATATGTATATACTGATAGATATCTATACCTATCTTACTATATATTCCCAATAGAGAAATCAAAAGAAAGATCGTTAAGATCTCACTTCAATACAAGATAGGTTTATTCAATAACTTTTATCACATTTATTTCAGAATATGTCTTTAAGAAAAACAACATATTTGACAACAGATAGATAAAAATGTATGAATAACTAATGATTTAGTCACAAAGTCATCTTTTTGGGATTTTGTGTTCATATCTAGCACTAGAAAACTGCTTATGAAATACTAACCTAAGGAATCAAGGTAAAAGATAATTCTAATGATTTCTTTATTTTTAAACTAAAGCTATTAACTATTTCCAATATAGGATATCTATCACTAGACTAGCATGCCTTTTGTGTAAGGAGCAACAATAGCACAGTGGGTAGGGCATTTGCCTTGCATGTGACTGACCTGGGCAACCCAGAATCGATTCCTCTGCCCTCTTGGAGAGCCCGGCAAGCTACCGAGAGTATCTTGCCCGCACGGCAAAGACTGGCAAGCTACCCATGACGTATTCGATATACCAAACACAGTAAGAAGTATCACAATGGAGACATTACTGTGCCCGCGAGAGCAAATCGATGAGCAATAGGAGGAAAGTGACAGTGACAGTGATTGAATGAATTTAAATTAACTTTCAAATATAGCTATAAGTGCAGGTTGGAGAGATAGTACAGAGGGTAAAATGCCGACCTAGATTCAAACCCTGGCACCTATAAGATCCCTTGAGCCCTGCCATGACTGATCTCTTAGTGCCAAACCAGGAGTAATCCCTGAGTATAACCAGACATGCCCCAATTTTCCCCTTAAAAGAAGAACATCATAACTATTGTGCCTCTTAGTGGTATCAAATTAATGAAATGTCAAGTTTTCTTGATTTAACTGAAAATGATTCCAATCTGAAAGATCGTTTCTAACATTGCAATGTTGAATTGAAACCTTGAGAAATTTATTACCACTGAAAATGAAACTCATGGTATTTCAGTGGATTGGAAGTCCCTATTATACCATAAGAATAATAATAAAAGATTTGCCTATTTATCAGCAAATACTCTTTAGCACACACTTTTTGGAAAATTTGTTATATAAGGAGGGTAGGTAAGAAATAAAACATAATTTCCTTCAAAAATCTGATGTTTTATACAATTTATCATATTCGTTCTTGCATGCAGGTGACAATGGTTTGATCCTCAGCACTGTGCATGCCTTCCCCTAAGCCACCGTGAACAATTTCAGGAGTATTTCTGAGCACAGAGTCAGGAGTAAGTCCTAAATACTGCCTCAGACAAACAACAAACACAAAATTATCACTTAAGGGTCTGAGCAATAGTAAAGTGAGTGCAGCATTTGCCTTGAATGCGGTCAACCCAGATTCAATTCCCAGCATCCCACATGGTCCCCAAAGCACAGCCAGGTGTAATTCCTGAGCGCTGAGCCAGGAGTAAGCCCTGAGCATGACTTGGTGTGACTAAAAAAGCAAAATAAATAAATCACTCTCACTATCACTATCATCCTGTTGTTCATCAATTTGCTCGAGCAGGTGCCAGTAACATCTCCATCCATCCCTGTCACGTGCTAGTGTAGCACAATGGCATATTGGGGGCTCTTTCAGGGTCAGCAAAATGAGTACCATCATTGTTACAGTTTTTGGCATATTGAGTATGCCACGGGTAGCTTGCCAGGCTCTGCCGTGTGGGCACAATACTCTCGGTAGCTTGACAGGCTCTCCCAGAGGAAAGGAGGCTTTTGGGGCAGCCTCTAATCACATTTACAGGTGTTCCTAGACAGGCATATATGTGGGCAGTATACTCTCAGTAGCCTGCAAGTTCTCTGAGAGTGAGAACTAGAGAATAAGAAGTCTCGTGGCTGCAAATGCAGCCGCACACTTTGAGAGCTTGATTTTATAGTCTCTGGATCCTGACTGTTGATGGGGTTACACGGCAGTTGGTGGGTGTAACTGTCTGGCTACTGGAAGATGGGAGATCTGGGTGCAGGAGGCCTATAGGATAACACTGTTCTGTCTTTCCTGCATAGCCTCAGGTAGTTTAGGTTTATTGGGTTGCTCCCATCACAGTGCTCCCATTCCTGTGTTTATTTGTAACTTTTTTTGTGCAAATATTGTTTTTCTCTTCTCCTGAAGTCCTTTGCATAGTTTATTCAGAGCACTGTAGCACTGTCCTCCCGTTGTTCATCGATTTTCTTGAGCGGACCCAGTAAGGCCTCCATTGCGAGACTTGTTGTTACTGTGTTTGGCATATCGAATACGTCACGGGGAGCTTGCCAGGCTTTGCTGTGCGGGCGAGATACTCTCGGTAGCTTGCAGGCACTCTGAGAGGGGTAGAGGAATCAAACCTGGGCCGATAAGGTTGACCACGTGCACGGCAAATGCCTTACCCACTGTGCCATCGCTTCATCACTTATATGAGTTATGCAAAATACTCAATTAATAGAATTAAAGACTAGACTAGATTGGTGAGGGAGAAATGGGCAGTTGTTAATTACTTGCAGGAAGTTTCAGCTAAGGAAGATGAACAAGCTCTCAAGTTCTGCTCTATAACATGGCACCCACAGTTAACAATAATATACCAAACGCTTAAATTCTATTGAGAAATGATCTAATAGAAAGATATTAAAAGATCTTTTCTAATAAAATAACAATTTTTATAAAGAAAACTGGAAGTGAAGATGTGAGAATTGGGAATTTGACCTGTCAAAGGTAGACTACCCTCAGGTGAGGATCTGTCTAACTCAAAGGCCTTGATGTCTTCCTGAAAAGATCATCTCCATCTATGGAGGAAATAGCGAGATAGAATGCATATTTCCAATTCCACTGTTCCTTTGTCCCTGGGGTAATGATACCCCTTAAAGATGTTATCAAATCTACTCACTAAACTCCTCTCAATTGAGTTGGGGGGGGGAATGGAATCAGAAACAGAGTAACTGCTGCTGTAAATTATGAGGAAAAATTAGGGATACCTATGTAGAGAGACATGTCTTTTTCATGATTGTGTCACTCAAGTTCTTTTTACAAAATTAAACTTGATATGATCGAGACAGAGCAATGTCCTTTTTGTATGGACATAAGAAGACATGCTTTTGTAATGTGACTTTCAGTAATATCTCCCTCCTGGGCATCTGTTCTCTCACCTAAGCCTCAGCTGCCTTTGCTTCCTAGTGCCGCCAAAAGCAGGGTCCCAAAGAGGACTGAATGGAACCAGGGCAAGCGGTAAGCTATGTGCTACCCGGGCATCGAGATGGGCCTGGCCAAAGCACCATAATTCTTAACTATAAGTTAAGAGCTTGGTCAAGGATAAATGATGTCATGATCCAAATGTAATAAGTAGATTTGGACCCTCCTAGGGTTAGGAATAATTAATCTGGCCAGAGCACTGTAGTCTGAGTCTGTGGCAAAATATTCCTGGGAGAGCTGCCTTACAAGCCTGAATGTTATCTCTTACTGTGTCCATACAAAAATGGCTAGTATTGATATGTTGATAGTTATTGGACTGAGGAAAAGAGAAAAACACCTTAGGAGGTATTTTGCCCTTGGGCAGTCAGGAAGGGCTTTTGAATACCTATTAGGTGGGCCCTCAGGAAGGGCTTTCTTATGTTGATTTGGTTACCTGTCTGAGTGCAGTGTCAGCCCAGACTGTGGAGAGTTGGAGAGGCAAGAGAGTGGGAGAAAAGAGAGACAGAGAGCAGGGCAGCAAGATGGACCACAAAGAGGTTAGGAAGGGGGAACACATGCTTGAGAGAACCTGGGCCCTCCATAACACAAATTTCTTCTATGGGATAAACTTCCTTGTAATAAATTGCTACTAAGACAAACCACCCTGGCCCTCATCTCTTCCTTTGCCTGCCTTGTCCAACAGCTGTCCTGATCCAGACCACACACAGTGGCTCAAGAGCACCGAATGAGGACGTTGAGACAAAGCCGTCCAGAGAGCCTGGGAACATACAACCCTCAGCGTGCTTAGTTTTTTGCAGAGGCCCAGTCCCGAACCGAGCAGGCTTGGAGATCTCAGATGCAGGTCCCTCACATCTGGGTTCCTCTGCCGGTTCCTTCATGTGTGAGGCTTGTCTGCTAAATTAAATAAATAAATAAATAAATAAATAAATAAACACTTAAAATGACCTAAAAGTTAGGTGCTACCTAAATATTTTCATCTTTATGTTACTAAAGTAGCTATCTCCAATTGACAAGGTATTGTGGTTGTTCAAAAGAATGCCTCACCAAATCTTTGAGAACTTCTTCACAACTTGAGTTTATACCAAGAAAATGTAAAAACATTTAAATTATTGTAAATTTTAGTTAGTTAACTTGTAATCCAAGCTTCAAGTCAAAGTTTGTAAAGATAAAATTATTATTAAACATTATAATTTTTTTTAAATTTCCAATTCTTTTTAATGAGTCTTTATAGATACACAGTTGCAAAGCTGTTCATGATCAGATTTTAGTCCTACAACCATCCAACACCCATCCCTGCACCAGTGTCTATTTTCCCATTTTCCCACCACAATTACTCTGTATTAGCTTCTACCACTCCCACTTCTTTCTCTGCCACCCCCTCCTTTCTGGCCACTATAATCTGCAACCCAAATTCTGAGAGGTTGTCATTCATGTTTGTTCCTTTACCTACTTTCAGAACACAATTCCTATCTAGAGCGATCCTTCCTAACTATCTTTGTCACAATGATGCAATAGTTGACATTTAAAATATATTCTTGACTATTTTCTCTTCTTTACAGATCACCAGACTTTACAATTTAAGAGTATTTGAAATAGAATCTTCATTTTGATAGTTTTGCATGGATCTTAGAGTAGCATTATGCAATTGTTTTCACAGTTGTACAAAAGGTGACTCATCTTTACCTTCTCAATTTTAAAAATTAATCTTCATTTTACCCAATAGACCCTAGATTATTATCCAAATGTGGAATAATTGTTATTCCACTTTGTATTTTTTTCTGAAAGAATAATTTTTGTGGATTATCAGAAATTAAAATATTTTTCTCAAATAATTTTATCAATAATACACAAAATTATATGGTTTAAATATACAACAACACTTGTTTTGAAAACAACAATATCCAATGCATTTGGTGAAGGTAAAATAAATTAACAAAAACAAATGTGTAAAAGTTTTATTGCTCCAAATAGTGGTCTATGATAAATTCTTCAAGCATAGCTCAGATTTCTTATACCTATTACAGCAAATATATTGGTGATTCAATTTACATACAAATGAAATTCTTCCACAACATTGAAACACTGTCACTTAGCTGCAACATAATGTGATTAACAGTTTAAACATTTAAATTTTAATTATTCAATGTGTTTCTTATTTGGGGTATTTCTGAGCCACACACAGCAGTACTCAGGGCTTACTCCTAGATCTGTATAAATTTAATTTATTTCAATTAATTTACTTTTTGGAAGGAGCACACCTGGCAATGCTCAGTTGTTACTCCTGGCTCTGCATTGAGAATTCATGAGACCATATAGAATGTTGGAGACAGAACCCAAGTTGGCTGTGTGCAAAGCAAGTGACTTAACCAAATATAAAATCTATCCCATCCCTAATCTTTACTATTTAATTTAAAATTTTAATACACTCTTTCTAATTCAGGTATAATGAAACTGCTTTAGGGAAGGGTAACAATTTAGCATTGAGCAAATAGCATTTTCAGTGGTTATCCTCACCACACGTTTAGAAATGTGTCTTCTTGGCACATAATCCCAAGAAGATATTAGCTGACATTAAGATGTTGCATCATGAAATTTTCAGCATTATGCTCATCATCAAAAGACTAGTCCGTATCATCTACATTACTGCAGAAAATGTGTATTTATAATTTTATTTTACTGCTTTTGTATAAAAATTAAGTTTTCTAGTAGCACTGTAGCATTGTCCTCCCATTCTTCATCAATTTGCTCTGGCGGGCACCAGTAATGTCTCCATTGTGAGACTTGTTACTGTTTTAGACATATCGAATACACCATGGGGAGCTTGCCAGGCTATGCTGTGAGGGCAGGATACTACCGGTAGTTTGCCCCGCTCTCCGACAGGGACGGAGGAATTGAACCTGGGTTGGCCATGTGCAAGGCAAATGCACTCCCTGCTGTGCTATCGCTCTAGCCCATAAAAAGACAGAGGATGATATATTTTCCAAACACCCTATAAGTCCAGTAAAAGATTAAGTCAAATTGCTTATAACTATCTTGTTGGACAAGCTTTTCTTTTTCTGCAAAGTAATCTTACAGCACAAATAGCAAACTGAGAAAAATTATACCTAGCACCTTGAATACATATGAAACTAATTATGTGCCAAAGATTGAGCTAACCCTCACCATTAGTTTTATATCACTGAAATCATATAATACCATCAGGTAAGTAATGGTAAACAGTAAAAAAAAAAAAAAGCTTATTCATTGTAGAATTACAGTAAGAGAAAACAAATTAGTTTCTTTTTCATCAAGAAAAAAATTTGTTTTTCCTTTTGCTTGAGACGCACACCTGGAAGTTCTCAAGGATTACTCCTTGGCCTCTGTGCCCAGGGATCCTCCTGGTGGGCTCGGGGCATCATATGGGGTGCTGAATTCCAACACATATTGGCTCGTGCAAAAGAAATGCCCTACATGCTGTACTATTGCTCCGGGCCCTACAGGATAGGAAAGACATGGGGAGCAAGAGAGGGAGAAGTGTGTGTTCAAGAGAAAGCACAGACTTCTCCAGAGTCTCCTGCCACCTCGCCTGGCTGTCCTCGCCAGGGCCTCTTGGAGGGGAGCGGGTTGAGCTTTCCTCCCCGCCCCGACCAGGGCTCCGGCAGTCGAAGACCTCCAGGACCTGCCACCACCATGTTGAGACCACTCTCCACACACCTGAAGGTACCAGCAGAGGAACAAAGGCAAGCGGACCCGGGGCCGAGATCTCCAAACCTACTCGGATCGGAACTGAGCATCCTCCAACCAGATCCTCCAAATTCCAGTAGGCAGGGGTCACACCCACCAACTGGCCCCCTGGCGCAGTGTAATCCCATCAATGGCCAATAACTCAGAGACTATAAAAACCAGCTCCCGGAACCACGTGGCCTTGAATGCATCTTATTATGACATCTTATTGACTCATTCCTACTTTGGACAAACTGGCAGGCTACCGAATGTAGCCTGCCCACACGCAGAGTCTGGCAAACTCCCTGTGGCGTACCGAATATGCCAAATACCAGTAACAATGATGGGTCTCATTCTCCTAAAGAGCCTTGAATATAATCTCAGGGCTAGGATGAAGGAGACGTTACTGGGGCCTGCTCGAGGCAATCAACATAAAAGGATGGTCGTGATTTGTGATTCTCCAGAGTGAAACAGACAAGCAAGCAAGATATGTGTTCAAGGGAGAACGTGGACTTGAAGAGCAAAGCCTCGACAGCCCGCCCCCAAGGGCCTGGGTTCCTTTCTGGGCACGCGCAGCTAGAAACAGCCCCTAGACAGCCGGTTTTCAACCCCTGATCTGCGTGGGACGGGCACAGAGGCCCAGCTCTGGGCAACAAAGCTGAACGGCTCCAATTCCAACAGGTACAGCCCGCCCCCAAGGGCCTGGGTTCCTTTCTGGGCACGCGCAGCTAGAAACAGCCCCTAGACAGCCGGTTTTCAACCCCTGATCTGCGTGGGACGGGCACAGAGGCCCAGCTCTGGGCAACAAAGCTGAACGGCTCCAATTCCAACAGGTACAGCCCGCCCCCAAGGGCCTGGGTTCCTTTCTGGGCATGCGCAGCTAGAAACAGCCCCTAGACAGCCGGTTTTCAACCCCTGATCTGCGTGGGACGGGCACAGAGGCCCAGCTCTGGGCAACAAAGCTGAACGGCTCCAATTCCAACAGGTACAGCCCGCCCCCAAGGGCCTGGGTTCCTTTCTGGGCACGCGAAGCTAGAAACAGCCCCTAGACAGCCGGTTTTCAACCCCTGATCTGCGTGGGACAGGCACAGAGGCCCAGCTCTGGGCAACAAAGCTGAACGGCTCCAATTCCAACAGGTACAGCCCGCCCCCAAGGGCCTGGGTTCCTTTCTGGGCATGCGCAGCTAGAAACAGCCCCTAGACAGCCGGTTTTCAACCCCTGATCTGCGTGGGACGGGCACAGAGGCCCAGCTCTGGGCAACAAAGCTGAACGGCTCCAATTCCAACAGGTACAGCCCGCCCCCAAGGGCCTGGGTTCCTTTCTGGGCACGCGAAGCTAGAAACAGCCCCTAGACAGCCGGTTTTCAACCCCTGATCTGCGTGGGACAGGCACAGAGGCCCAGCTCTGGGCAACAAAGCTGAACGGCTCCAATTCCAACAGGTACAGCCCGCCCCCAAGGGCCTGGGTTCCTTTCTGGGCACGCGCAGCTAGAAACAGCCCCTAGACAGCCGGTTTTCAACCCCTGATCTGCGTGGGACGGGCACAGAGGCCCAGCTCTGGGCAACAAAGCTGAACGGCTCCAATTCCAAACAGGAGACCTTCCAACTCCTCGCCCAGTGCCAGGGACAGTTTCCGGAGCCGCGGCCGCCATAGGAACCATAAGCTAACTTCTTAGATGGAAACTTCTCTATTTTAGCTAGCTCAGCCACTAGAAACACCGTAGCCAATAACTCATAAGCCTATCTTAACTCACACTGCATATCAAGCAGAATAGTAACAGTGAACGTGAAGGACTAAACCACACCTCTCACAATGGTAAAGCAACGCAAAAGCCCACCAAACTTTCATATTGAAGAGTCTAGCCCAGATGACACCAACAGTACTGTAGTGTTAGACAACCACTCTGACAAGGAATTCAGAAGGGAGATACTTAGGATGCTTAGGGAATTAAAAGAAACAATGGAAAACAATGCCAATAGAAGACAAGAGGATCTGAAGGCAGAAATGAGGAAAATGCAATCAGAAATGTCAGACCTGAAAAATCTTGTGGGCGAATTGAAAAGCTCAGTGGAAGGCCTCAGCAGCAGAGCAAGAGCGGCTGAGAACAGAATCAGTGAGCTCGAAGATGAAGTTCAGAGACTATCCAGAAAAGAGCAGAAAATGGAAAAGAGACTCACAATTCGGGAACAGATGGCAAGAGAAGATCGTGATGAAGCCATGAGGGGTAACATAAGAATTATTGGAGTCCCAGAGGGACAGGAAGAAAACCTCGATGAAGAAGAAACTGTCAAAGAAATCATTGCTACAACATTCCTAGAGCTGAAGAAAACTTGTGACCACATTCAGGAGGCCCGAAGGGTACCAGCTAGAAGAAATCCGAATAAAAATACCCCAAGACACATTCTGATCAAAATGACCAAAACCTTAGACAGAGACAAAATTCTGAAAGCAGCAAGATCGAAGAAAGAAATCTCTTACAAAGGAGCATCCTTAAAATTCACAGCTGATTTTTCTGATGAAACCCTCATGGCCCGAAAACAGTGGTGGGACATAGTAAAAAAACTCAATGAAATAAATGCCTCCCCCAAAATACTTTTCCCAGCAAGACTCTCATTCATAATAGAAGGAACAACACACAGTTTCACAGACAAACAACAGCTCAGGAACTTCATAGACTCAAAACCATGGTTACAAGAACAACTAAATGGGCTACTTTAAGGCAAGAAAGGCCCCTCAAATACACCAAACTTTAACAGAACAACGGGACAAAATCCCATAACAATAATCTCTCTCAATTTCAATGGGCTAAACGCACCAATTAAAAGACATAGAGTGGCAGGATGGATTAGAAAATTGAACCCAACATTCTGCTGCCTGCAAGAAACTCATCTCAATAGTCAAAGCAAACACAGACTCAGAGTCAAAGGCTGGAAAACAATCCTACAGGCAAACAGCTCCCATAAAAAAGCTGGGGTAGCCATCCTTATATCAGACCACATCGATTTCAGAGTGAGGAAGGTCATAAGAGACAGTGAAGGCCATTTCTTATTGATCAGAGGATGTGTACAACAGGAAGAACTTATAATAATAAATGTATATGCACCTAATGAGAGACCAGCAAAGTACTTAAAACAACTACTCATAGATTTGGAAAAAGACATCAATAGCAACACAATACTAGTGGGACACTTCAACACTGCTTTGTCACCTCTTGATAGATCAACCAGACTCAAGCTTAGCAAGGACATACTTCATTTGAGGGAAACAATGGAAGAAAGGGACTTAGTAGATATATACAGGACACTTCATCCACAAAAAGCTGAATACACATTCTTCTCAAGCGTACATGGAACATTCTCCAAGATAGACCACATGCTGAGCCACAAAACATGCCTCCATAAAATTAAGAAGGTAGAGATTGTATCAACAATCTTCTCAGACCATAATGAGCTGAAATTAGAAGTAAATCACACACAAAAACAGAAAACTAAATCAAACACCTGGAAATTAAACAGTGCACTATTGAACAACGAGTGGATTAGACAGGAAATCAAAGAGGAAATCAAAAGATTCCTAGAAACGAATGAAAATGAGAACACGAGTTACCAAAACTTATGGGACACAGCAAAGGCTGTGTTAAGAGGAAAGTTTATAGCTCTACAAGCATTCCTCAGGAAGGAGGAGCGAGCACACATAAGTAACCTAACCTCACAGCTTAAGAGCTTGGAGAAGGACCAAAAAAAGGAGCACAACCCGAACAGGAGAAAGGAAATAATAAAACTCAGAGCAGAGATTAATGAGATGGAAACCCAAAAAACAATCCGAAAGATCAATGAAACCAAAAGCTGGTTCTTCGAGAAAATTAACAAGATCGATAAGCCTCTAGCAAAACTCACAAAGAAAGGGAGAGAGAAAACCCTAATAAACCGAATCAGAAATGAAAAGGCGGTCATTACAACAGAAACCACAGAAATTCAGAGGATCCTCAGGGAGTACTTTGAGAAGCTTTATGCCATGGAACATCAAAACCTCGAGGAAATGGATAAATTCCTAGACTCCTACAGACTCCCAAGGCTGAACCAAGAAGACCTGGAATACCTGAACAGACCTATCACCATCAAGGAAATTGAAATGGTAATAAAAAGTCTCCCCAAGCACAAAAGTCCTGGCCCGGATGGATTCACTAGTGAATTCTTCCAAATCTTTAAAGAGGACTTACTCCCGATGCTCTTTAAGCTTTTCCACAAAATTGAAATATCAAAAACACTTCCGAATAGTTTCTACGAAGCAAATATCACACTTATACCAAAAGCAGACAGAGATACCACAAAGAAAGAGAATTACAGGCCGATATCCCTGATGAACACAGATGCAAAGATCCTCAACAAACTACTAGCAAATAGAATCCAACTACTCATCAAAAAGATCATACACCATGACCAAGTAGGATTCATCCCAGGGATGTAAGTATGGTTTAACATTCAGAAATCAATCAACATAATCCACCATATCAACAAAAGAAAAGATAAAAAGCATATGATCATATCAATAGATGCAGAGAAAGCATTTGATAAGATCCAGCACCCCTTTATGATGAAAACCCTAGCCAAAATGGGTATAGAGGGGACCTTCCTCAACATAATTAAAGCCATCTACCACAAGCCTACAGCAAGCATCATCCTCAATGGGGAAAAACTGAGAGCCTTCCCTCTAAGACCAGGGACGAGACAGGGATGCCCACTCTCTCCACTGCTGTTCAATATAGTACTGGAAGTACTTGCAATAGCGATTAGGCAGGAAAAAGATATTAAGGGCATTCAGGTAGGAAAGGAAGAAATCAAGCTCTTACTATTCGCAGATGGTATGATACTCTACTTAGAGAACCCAATAACCTCCACCAAAAAACTCCTAGAAACAATAGACTCGTATAGTAAAGTTGCAGGTTATAAAATCAATACCCAAAAGTCCATGGCTTTCCTCTACGCAAACAGTGAGCGAGAAGAAAGCAACATGAAAAAAACAATCCCATTCACAATTGTGCCCCAGAAAATCAAGTACCTAGGAATCAGCTTAACTAAGGAAGTAAAGGACCTGTACAAAGAAAACTACAAAACGCTACTTCAGGAAATAAAAGAGGACATGAGGAAATGGAAAGATATCCCCTGCTCATGGGTCGGGAGACTTAACATTGTCAAAATGGCAATACTACCGAAAGCATTGTATAAATTCAATGCAATCCGTATAAGGATACCCATGACATTCTTCAAAGAAATGGAGCAAACACTCCTGAAATTTATATGGAACAATAAGCCCCCACGAATAGCTAAAGCAATTCTTGGGAAAAAGAAAATGGGAGGAATCAACCTCCCGAACTTCAAACTGTACTACAAAGCAGTAATAATTAAAACAGCATGGTACTGGAACAAAGGCAGAACTGCAGACCAATGGAACAGGGTTGAATACACTGACATCTCTCCTCAATCATATGCTCATCTAATCTTTGATAAAGGTGCAAGTAATGTGAAGTGGAGTAAGGAAAGCCTCTTTAATAAATTGTGTTGGCATCACTGGACGGCTACATGCAAAAAAATAGGCTCAGAATTCTGCCTAACACCATGTACAAAAGTAAGATCAAAATGGATTAAAGACCTCAACATCAGACCAGAAACCCTAAGGTACATTGAAGATAAAGTTGGCAAAACCCTCCATGACATTGAAGCTAATGGTATCTTCAAAGATGCCACGCCACTGGCCGAGCAAGTGAAAACAGAGATAGATAAATGGGACTATCTTAAACTAAGAAGCTTCTGCACCTCCAAAGAAACAGTGACCAAAATACAAAGACAGTCTACAGAATGGGAAAGGATATTCACCGAATACACATCTGACAAGGGGTTGATATCCAGGATATACAGAATACTGGTTAAACTCCACAAGAAGAAAACATCCAACCCCATCCAAAAATGGGGCAATGAAATGAACAGAAACTTTCTCAAAGAAGAAATCCAAATGGCAAAAAAGCACATGCGAAAATGCTCTACATCATTAATCATCAGGGAGATGCAGATCAAAACCACAATGAGATACCATCTCACACCTCAGAGACTGGCCCACATCCAAAAGAACAAAAGCAACCGATGCTGGCGTGGATGTGGCGAGAAAGGGACACTCCTTCACTGTTGGTGGGAATGTCCACTGGTTCAGCCCTTCTGGAAAACAGTATGGACGATTCTCAAAAAATTAGAAATTGAGCTCCCATTTGACCCAGCAATACCACTCCTGGGAATATATCCCAGAGAGGCAAAAATGTATAGTCGAAGTGACATCTGCACTTGTTTGTTCATTGCAGCGCTCTTTACAATAGCCAGAAACTGGAAGAAACCTGAATGCCCAAGAACAGATGACTGGTTAAAGAAACTCTGGTACATCTACACAATGGAGTACTATGTAGCTGTTAGAAAAGACGAAGTCATGAAATTTACATACAAGTGGTACAATATGGAAAGTATCATGCTAAGCGAAATGAGTCAGAAAGAGAGGGATAGACATAGAAAGATTGCATTCATCTGGGGGATATAAAGTAACAAAGTATGAGATTAATACCCAAGAATAGCTGAGATCAGCACCAGGAGGATTACTCCATAATTTAGAGGCCAGCCAGGTATCCTAGAGGAAAGGGCAGTTCAGATAGAGAAGGGAGCACCAAATAAAGTATGTTTGGAGGATCCTCCCAGGAGGGGAGATGCATGTCGAAAGTAGACTATGGACTGAACATGTTTGCCACTCAATGCCTCTTTTGCAGCCCACAACACCCAAAAGGAGAGAGAGAACACAGGGGATTGCCCTGCCACAGAGACAGGGGGGATGGGGGGATGGGGGTGGGAGGGATATTATCCATGGTGGTGGAAAATGGGCACTGGTGGAGGGATGGGTATCTGATCATTGTATAATTGAAACCAAAGCACAAAAAATTGTAAATCTACAACTTTAAAAAAATAAAATAAAATAAAGGGGAAAAAAAAAAGAGCAAAGCCTCTTCCAGCAAAACTGATTCACGTTGGAGAGATGTAAATAAATAAAACAAACAAGAATAAATTAAGATAAAAAATAGGAAGTTTCCTAGCATAAGAAATAAATACTTACATTCTAACCATATAATTTACATTCTTTGAAAAGGAAAGAACTTGAGCTGAAACAAAATGATTGTACTTAAAGGATGGAGGATGTTATTCTTTCATTTCTATTTCTCTCATAAACACTCACCAAGACCAAGTTGGAAACTTTACACTTAAACCTCAAAAGGCAAAATTATTTTTGATTAATATTATTAAATATTTTGTTAGAAATTCAGAAAAATACCAAGAGCTTATCTAAAGCCAGATAACTGTCATGCTTAGTATAAAAAATTAAATATTTATATGCTACAAGATTCTTTTGCATAGTAATTGTTACAACCTTGAGTGCAGTGTTAATGTATCTGAAACTGTTTTCATTATCAGAATATGCTAAAAGGAATATGTTTAAAAAAAACATTATTTGTAGATTCACTTAACAAATAAAAAATATAAATCAGTCCTCCTTCTAATCCAAATGCTTAGCAAATGATAAAAAATTAATTTTGATTCATCAAAGATGTCTGTATGGATATTAAATATTATAACTATAAATAAAAAGTTTGTGTAGATATGTTTATGTGCAGATGTGTGTTTATGTGTGAATTTTTTAAAAACATATTTGTTAGGTTTTATCCTGTAATAATTTTCAAAGTCTGATTACTTTATTTGAAACATAATAGTTTTACTTAAAAATAAATCATTTCCAACACAGTTGTTACCTGCCTTTATCTCTGCTACTAGCTTGCTGTATATATCAGTGCCCAAACTGAAGTGTTAGCTAGTAATAGTTTCACCTTGCATTCTTATCCTCAGAAAAGGGCTCAGCTAGAGTCATTTGAGCCATTTAGGAAATATCTCACAGCATTGCCTTGCCTTTGTCTTGTTCATAGTGTGGAGTCAAAACCTGCTAGATAGTGTGATATAGAAAGCTGAAGACCTTACTTTTTGGATTAGCAAGAGAGAAACTGAAATAAAAATTTTGTGTTAGTTTTTACTGCTTACTCCTGCTTCCTTTATTCTCTCACAGGGCTACTGATAGTACCCAATCACTATTAGCATATGCTCAATAATCCTTTTGTTCTCTGCTTCTAGGGAGCTTTAATTAGAAATAACTTTTCAGATGCCATTGTGTACAATGAAACTACAGACAAAATTGGAAATGTTCAAAAGCTCACCTTTACACAATTGTATTTAGATAATATTTAATGATCTGAGGCGATTCTAATAATGCACAAGGTGATTAAAATCCTAGGGTAATATTTCCCATAATTCTCTCATGTATTTTCTCATATTCTTTGCCTATGTTGGTTACCTTTATTATTGTTGTTGTTATTAATGTGTTCTAAGTAGTTTTAGGTCTACAAAATAAAAATTAGGATAACATATAAGGTTACTTATGAACTCCCATGTCATCCCCTCATTATCAACATCCTCCACCAGAGTATGGCATTGATTAAACGTGATAAACTTATATTGACATGTCATAAATACTCAGAATGCTTAACTAATATCATGCCCACTCTTTGATTATATAACTTTTGCTAACTGTAAAATGACGTATTTCTTTCATGTTGGCGTCTTGAACAGTATTTTCATTACCCTAAAAGTCCTTTTGTCCTCCTTATTCATATCTGTCTCCACACTTTACCTTGCCAATCGCTGACTAGAACTTAATTTTTTACTATCTTAAAAAATTATTTAGAAAAAAATAATGTTGTAGTTCCTAAATAGAGACTTTTCATATCGACTTCTCATTAGCAATATCCATTTAACTCTTCTCCAGGCCTTTAAAAATGTCCTGATAACTAATTTCTTTTTAATTCTGAAGAGTATTTAATTATTTGAATGTCCCAATGTTTATCCTTTCTTTGAAAGAATTTTGTTTGATTCCAAATTTTGGCATTTGCAGTCAAATTGTTATGAATTTGCCATGTGTAAGATATTTGTATATGCAGATTTGCAATTATTTCAGGTAGATTTTCAGGAGCACAGTGCTAGAGAGTATATTTAACTTTGTAATAAACCCCCTAAATGTTTTCCAGAATAACTGTACCATTTATTACTGTAGCAATGGACATGAGTCCCTACTGTCCTACATCTTTACTAGCATTTCATCTTATCAGTGCTCTGGCAGCATTTACAAATAAGAGACTTCTTAGAAGTGTTCTCCTATACTGCCTATAATAATTAAACTAATTATAACCTTTTCAGATCCTGAGCAAATAACTAAACAATGGCATATGGTAGAATATCAGATTCTTTACAGTTATGCACAATGAAGTTACCCAGACATACACATTTATGAAAAGGAAACTGGGGTTAGCCGGGTTTGGGATCATATCTGACAAAGCTCTGGGGTTTTTCCTGGCAATGTACTCTAGGGATATTTCTGGAAAAGCTCAAAGGCCCATGTGGTGTGTTGGGAATGAAAATCCGCCTGCAAGGCAAGTGCCCTAGCCCTGTATCATCTCTCCAACTGCCCCTGCCACACAAACACAGAAAATATTTTTAAAATTAAACATTAATATAACTTTGATGATCAGTCAGATATTGGAATTTAATGAAATTTTCCAATATAGATTTTGTTAACAAATCGTATGCAAAAAAGTTCAGTTATCACTGATGTATATAGAAGGAAATACTCAGGGATGAAAGATTCTTACTTGAAATATCTAGAGACTTTACATTCATTCCTGATAGGTCATTAAATAATCAATATATTCAGTAGCATACACTTAAATATTGCTTTCTGTACAATTTTACAAGTCTGTTGGTTATACTATTAAAAGTATAGCCAACAGTTGATTATACTATTAATTGTAAGTTGTTATAATTTTTAATATTACACTCTCATTTTCTTAATGTTTATACTTTCCTTTGGAATTTGGGACAGTATTTTTCTGACAGTGGGGCAATTGTGCATCATTTAAATGAATACAAAATTCATAAATTTGAGCATTTTAGAAATTGAATATTTAATGTTTACATGGATATTAAATAAAAATTATGAATAAGGAACAACATATTTTAACCTATTGCTGTTATTGGTGAGAGGTTCTGTGTAGGATAACACTCTTTTGTCCTACCTCAGGTAGCTTAGGTTTGTCAGGTCACAACCATCTTAGAACACTGAACTTGTATTGTAAGCAATGTCCTTTCTGTGTGGACACAGGAAGACAGTTAATATTATGCTTTGTTACTTGGGAGTTGATTGACTCCGAATAATATTTACTCCTGGGCATCTGATTTCTTGACTCAGTTGTCCTTAGTTCCTAGCACCCCAAAAGCAGGGTCCCGACGAGGGACTGAATGGACCCAGGGAAAGCAGTGAGCTACCCTGGCATCGAAATGGGCCAGGCCAAAGAGCCACGATACTCAACTATAAGTTGAGGGCATGATCATGGACAAATGCTGTTCATGATCCAAAAGTAAGTAATGACGAGACTAGGACCCTGCTGGAGCTAGGAAGATTAACCTGGCCTGAGGACTGCGAAATGTATAGTGAGATGTTCTCAGGAAGAACCAAACTAAATTTATATCTCTTACTGTGCTCATACAGAATGACATTGCTAGAAATAATAGAAGTAGATTTATTACAACTATTTAAGTAGATTATTAACTGAAGGAAGAACACACCCTTGTTGGGATCCCACCCTTGGGTGGATCTCCTAGTAATCTGAAGTAATCTCTGTAGATGAGATTTTATCCTTGAGTTAATCTCCTGGAGGAGTGGTCTTACCTCTCTCTGTTGATTCGTCAGTATTCAACCCACCTTTATGTCACCTCCTTATGTGACTGCTATATAAACTAAGACGTAAGCTCGGAAAAGGGGTCAGAAGCGAGAGAGCTCAGGCTCCAGAGATCCAGAGTCAGAGCCAGAAGGAGAGAGCTTCCAAGACTGGGGCCCAGGAGAGAAGGAGGCAGAGAAAGACAGGAGTGAAGAGGATTGGAATAAACTACTATTGATATAGACCGGCCTGGCCCCCGTTTTTTCTTCCGTCTGCCCTTGGCCAACAGCCGTTCCGATCCAGGCCACACACAGTGGCTCAAGAGCACCGAACGCAGGCGGTGAAACAGTGCTGTCCAGTGAGCCCGTGAACATACAACCTTCGGCGTGATAAGATTTTACAGTTCTGCAGTCATTTTATTTATTTATTTTAAATAGATAAATAAATGGGGGTTGGTGGGATTAACCTGGGTAGTGTTCTGTGATTTTTCTTGGCTTCATATTCAGTAGTAATCTCTGAGAGTGTTAAAGAGAAACATATGTGGGACTGAAGATAGAATCAAGATTGCTGCATACAACTCAAGCACTTTACGTGCTGTTCTGTATCTCATGTGCATGGCTGAGTTATTTTTAATTTTTTATTAATGTATTCATTTTGTTAAAGTTTCAAAAATGGAATAATCTAAGAAAAAACTAAGTCAAGCCATCTGAGTTTCTCAAAGTGTTTAACACTGAAGTTCATTTCCAAGGAATCCCTGGGGAATATATTCATATTAACCATAAATATACAAAAGAAGCGATGTTAAAATAAACGTAAAGTCATGTCCAACTGCTATACTTGTGATGAACTAAGATCTTAAAGTAAAGTAAGTAAAGGCCCTCCCGTTGATCATTGATTTGCTCGAGTGGGTCCAGTAATGTCTTCATTGGAGACTTTGTTGTTACTGTGTTTGGCATATCAAATACGTCACGGGGAGCTTGCCAGGCTCTGCCGTGCGGGCGAGATACTCTTGGTAGCTCGCCGGGCTCTCTGAGAGGGGTGGAGGAATCGAACTCAGGTTGGTCATGTTGGCTGCATGCAAGGCAAACGCCCTATTTGCCCATTTTCCATGATTACCACACCATATTTGATGGGGTTCAGTGAGTAGGCAACAAATTATAGAGAGAAACATATAAATAAATGCTTCTTGGAGAGCCTGGCAAGCTAATGAGAGTATCCCACCTGCATGGGCAGAGACTGGCAAGCTCCCCGTGAGGTATTAGATATGCCAAAAACAGTAACAACAACAAGTCTCATTCCCTGACCCTTAAAGAGCCTCCAATCATTGGGAAAAGATGAATAAGAAGAGGCTGCTAAAATCTCAGGACTGGAAGGAATAGAGAGGTTACTGGCTCCTGCTCAAGTAAATCGCCAAACAACGGGATGACAGTGATACAGTGAATTATCAATTGTAATATTATGTTCTTGAGACTCATGATATATTTCAACTGATTTTAGAACTAATAGAAGTAAATACTATAATACAGTATGCAAATTAAATTTAATATAATTGGTAATATTTTGTATAAAAGTAATTAGAAATGATATATGAAAATTATAAATTTAAATAGAGATGATAAAATATATGCCTTGAAGTTACTCAAATAAAAAAATGTTAAAAAATAAAACCTGAAAAAGATTTACCATGCATGCAGAGGTCATGCCCCAAACATTTAACAGAAAGTATATTGACTATTGTTGCGATAGTAATAGATAGCCTTTGAAATTATTGAGGCACTTAGGGACGTGATTTGTTTTTTCCATTCACTTGCAATTGTCACTAGCAAAAGACAGTGTAGGAAGTAAAGGAAGACAAAAGAGTAGAGGTGAGAAATGATCCTCCAGGGTAGATAATGAATTCATCCAAGTGTGACTTTGATGGTGCCCAGGGACACAGTATTCCAGTGAGTCAGACTCTTGCCATAACAGGAACCTGAGTCAGTCCAGGTGGCTGTTTTGCTGTTTTCTCAAACATTCTTTATCTAGTGTATATTCATAAAAGAGTTTCTATTCCTTCTAATCTGAAAATTGATAGGAATTGCATTTTTATATCAAATGAATGAAAAAATAGTTTAAATGTGTATTTGTCATGTTCGTGAGTTTTTATTTGTTTTGCTTTTGCACTCATGCCCAAAAGTGCTCAGTGGTTACTCCTGACTTTGGACTCAGGAATTAATCCTGACGGTGCTCAGGGGACCAAAAGGGATGCTGGAGATTGGGATCAAATCATTGTCAGCCCCATACAAGGCCAACATCCAAACAGCTGTACAATCACTCCTTCACCTGTTTCTGGATACCTTACTATAACTTTGAAGTGGCCATAAAATGATTTACCAAAATCTGTCAGACTGGAGAAACAGTATAGTAAGTATGGTCCTTGCCTTGAACGCAGCCAAACCTGATCCATCTTTGATCCTTGGCATCTTATATGGCTCTCTAAGAACCATCAGGAGTAATTTCTTAGTACAGAGCCAGGAGTAACCCCTGAGAGAAGAGAGTACCAAATGAAGGGTGTTGTGAGGGCCCTCCCAGGGTGGGAGAAGCATGCTAAAAGTAGTCGATAGACCAAACATGATTGCCACTCAAAGCCTCTCTTGCAAAACACAGTGCCCAAAAGAAGAGAGAGAGAACAAGGGGGAATACCCTGCCACAGAGGCAGGATGGGACGGGGGGGGGGATGAGGGCTGGGGGGGGGGGATGCTGGGACCCGTGGGGATGGATGACGGGCACTGGTGGAGGGATGGGCACTTGATCATTGTATAACTGAAACCCAAGCACAAAATTTGTAAGCCTATAACTGTACCTCATGGTTTTTCACTAATAAAAAAAGAAAAAAAAAAGAGAGAAAGATAAAGAAAGAGAAATGCCAAAAGGAAAAAAAACAACAAAAAAAACAAAAACAAATCCCCAAACAAACAAAGAAACAAAAAAAAACTCTATTACCTATTACCAGTAACATAAGAAATGAGGTTTTTATTTTATATTAGGTCATAATTAAAACCTACTAGTTTACGGACTTGTTGACATATGAATGGTTTTATTTTATAAATCATATTTTGGATACTAGTGTTTATATGCAATCATACCTTCCTATAAAATTCTGACTTTTCAGTGCAACTCAGATGTAGATTATAAATATAATTTTATGAATTTGAGTGAAAACAATTAGTAAAGTATCAAGTGATAATCATGTATCTTATCATTATTTACATATTGATTTGAGAACTTGAAGGATACACTAAATTACACAATTTTAAATGCATGTTTCCTAAGCATAATTATAGTGCACTATCTAAAAAATTGTTGGTACCTAGTTTAGATTCAATAAATCAGTTACTCTTCTGAGATTTCTAGGTCTTTTTAAAGATACCTAATATATATACATATATACATATATATGTATATGAGCTCCCCTCTCCCCCATAAGATATGATATAATACATAAGATTGGAAAAATTTTAAATCAAATAATATATCATCAATTAGTTTCAAACTCTTCATGTATTATGTTGAAGCATTCCAGATTGATTAATTATATTTTGTTCTACATTTGCTTAAAATAGTATAAACTGGGGACAGAGGGATAGTATAGTCAGTCATGTACTTGCACATAGTTTTACCGGGTTTGATCCCTGATACTTCATATGGTCTCTCGTGCCCCATCAGGAGTGATGCCTGAACACAGACCAAGTAGTATAGAGCAGAACCATGTGATTCTAAAACCAAAATCAGTAAATAAAATAGTTTAGATTATAGAGAGTGAAAGCATCTCAATGAGTTAAGAGTGTATGCTTTGCATCTGGGAGACCCAGACTGGAACCCTGAGACCTAATCCCTAACCCTCAACAATTGCAGGATAAACCCCCAAACTCTGGACCAGGAAGACTTTAATATTATCCTGCACACCTGCTACTCCTTAAAGAAGGGTTCTGGGATCCGTGGTGGTGGGAAATGGGCACTGGTGGAGGGATGGGTATTTGATCATTGTGTAATTGAAACACAAGCACAAAACTTTGTAAGTCTACAACTGTACCTCATTATGTCTCACTAATAAAAATTAAAAAAAGAAGGTTTCTGACTGTGTAGTTTCCTGTTCTTCTGTGCTTTATGAATCTGATATTCTCATTTACTATCCACAGAATGTTAATAACATACAGTGATACTGAAAGCTCAACTCATATTATCGTCACCTAGCTTTCCTCCTTTTCTTTCAGTATACTCACTTGGATCTCAGAGACAAGAGGAATGTTTGTACTTTTTTAAAAAATTTATTCTAACCCCAAAACTTGCATCTGCCTCAACAGTTTGATTGTGGTTAGGGAGACAAACATGGAATGGTGTATAGCAGCTTAGACAATACCTGTCTCCAGTTTCCCAAGTGAGTAGCAAAAACATTTTTTTTTCCTGAAAGAAAAGTATTGATCCCGGTTATGGATGGTAGTAATAAATATCACTGAGTGAAAAAGAAATCGCTAAAGCTATCTTTTACTCACTCAGCTCTGTTGACATAATCCACTAAGCACACAACCAGTTGCTTGACTTCCTCAATAATTTTGTAGCCAAGGTCATATTTTTCCAGGGCATTTAGTGTTATGGCCTGCAGGACAGAATCAGGAATCTTTGTAAAGGTAAGACAGATTATGTGTGCTGCTCTTCTTTGAAGGCTCCCATCTGTCATTCTGTATTCAGGTAAAAAGGTATCATTTTGGCAGCCTTTCTTCTTTTAAATTTTTGCTGAATATAGCCCAGTAAAAATGTTTGAAGTTTGTGGTGAATGATTTACTATTTTTTTCTAAATAGAAAGATCTTAATAAATTAATATATTGATGCTTTGCAAATTTCTTTTGCTATGCTTTTACCTCTTGATTTTATAAACAGTAACTCTCATATCATAGCTATGATATTAAATTACTCACATTCAAGATTATTAGTTCTTTTTTGATAATATTTCTTGACTTTAGAGTTCACATTTTATTTTGTTTATGTTGTACAGAATAAAATAAGTTTTTATTTTGTTTGACTTTCTATCGTAACGTGATGTCATAAAAAGCATTACAAAGAATACAGTATTACATAAAATCTTTCATCTCAATTGCATTTTGACATAAAAATGGAGGAAGAGAAATAGAATTTTTTTGTAGGACGATAACAAGATAGGCTCATAAAGAGAATGTTTGCATTGATACTATAAAAAATGAATAATTCCATATTTGGTAGAAGTGTGGTAGTAAACTCAAATCTATATTCTATCCACCCAATAATAATAATCCCTAGCACATGAAGAGCAAGGATCTCTGAAAAAATGCCTGCATTAATTTGTAGGTGATAGTAATAAAAATTTGAGAAATAAAATATAAGATTTTAAATTGGCAGAAATTTATTATGATCTATAAATATCTTTTGAAATTTTATTCTACAGAGTATCATTTAGTTTTCATAAATAATAAGCATAAGTAATTCTCTTTCATTTGACAATAGAGAAATAATTCATTTTATTGAAAACCTTGGTACTACAACCAGGCTCAGATCAAGCCACCTTTAGCAACAGACATGCAGAGCTAGAGTAAAGCACTTGAGAATTTTCAAGCCTATAGGGTAAAATTTCTAAAAATCCGACATTACAAAAGATATAATATTTTCTTTCTCCATGTCCTCAACGTTATTGCATTTGTATGTTAATGCTTTGTCTCTTGATGGTGTAATTATCACCTTTCAGTTTAATAAAGAAGTAAACTTTATTAAGTTCAATCATTTCTCTCATTTTCTTCAAATTCAAGCAGTTTTTTTTTTCCTTATCACATCCCTACGTATTAATAGCTAAATTTAACAAAACAAAAGTAACCTTTTTTTTTTTTTTGCTTTTTGGATCACACCTGGTGATGCACAGGGGTTGCTCCTGGCTCTGCACTCAGTCAGAAGTTACTCCTGGCGGTGTTCAGTGGACCATACGGGATGCTGGGAATCAAACCCTGGTCGGCTGTGAGCAAGGCAAACGCCCTACCCACCGTACTATCTCTCCAGCCCCCAAACAAAAGTAACTCTCAAATATACTTCTCAACCTAAGCATACCGAATAAGCTCTTGATCTCATAAATACTCAAAATTAGGAGTAAAGTTGAAAAAATTAGAGTTTCATTTTCTTTTATTTGCTTAATATGAGGAAGATTGTTTCTGAAAAGTGACAATGAAGAGGAAAGACAGACACACACAAGTGATTCACTGAGTGTCCGTTTCGCTGTATGAGCCCTCAGATTCCTCCCTTGAGACATAGAGAAGAAGGTTATTTTATTCTCAACATTCTACCATTAGTCATTGTTTTTTAGTTTGTTTATATTCTATTAAATCTCTTATTAGATAGAATTCCTATATTATGATTTTATTACTTTTATCTCAGTTTTAATGCAAAAGTTAGAAACCATAAGAACAACCCTAGTCATGCCCTGGGGCAAGACCTGCAATGTAGAATCCCAAGTGACCTTTACCTTTTTTAGCTATTGATCTGTGTTAAATTTTCTTGCACTTCAGCGTTCTCATAGACCTTGAGGGCGTTCCATCTAAGTTTTCAATTAGAAAAAGAAGCTACTATCTTATGAACCCATATTTGATAGGGTTCAAATATGGTAACACCTACAAGGGTGATTAGAGGTCGCCCCAAAAGCCTCTATCCCTCACGGAAAGACTGGCAAGCTACCGAGAGTACTCCGCCCGCACAGAAGAGCCTGGCAAGCTATCCGCTGTGTATTCGATATGCCAGAACCAGTAACTACAACTGGTCTCATTCACCTGACCCTGAAGGCTTCACCGACATGGCAGCACTGAGAAGGATGAGAAAGGAGAGGCTGACAAAATCTCAAGGCCGAACCAGGCTGCCACAACGAAGGAAGACAAAAATGATCGTCTGTACTTTCAATGCACGTACGCTAGCATCAGATGCATCCATCAAGGACCTGATGGTACAAGCGCAAATGATCAAGTACGACATCATTGGTCTGACCGAGACAAGAAGGCACGAATCTCACCATGCCGTTTTCGACTCTGGAAAAGAATTGTTCCTCGGAACATGCAATAAAAGAGGTGTTGGAGGCGTCGGTGTCCTTGTCAACACAAACATGGCCAAGAGCATTGATTCATTCGAATGCCTAACAACCCGAATCGGACGTTTACATTTGAATAGATGTGGCTCACTGCCTGCAGTTTCTATCTTCGTTGTCTACGCACCAACATCTCATTATGATGAAAGAGAAATCGAGAAGTTCTACATGGAGCTAGAGAAGTTCTATAAAGAAGACCACACCTTCTACAAGATCATTGTGGGTGATTTTAATGCCAAGATAGGACCGAGAAGATCAGCTGAAAACTTCACATCGGGACCCATGGCCTAGAATGGCACGAACAGGGTGAGAGACTGTCTGAGTTCATCATGTCGACAAAGACCATTCATGGTAACTCACAGTTCCAGAAGGCAGAATCTAAACGATGGACATGGGAGTCTCCCGGTGGACGATTCCACAACAAAATAGACCACATCATATTCAATCGACAGTTTTGCCTGACTGATGTCGCTGTTGTCCCAAAATTTCGAACGGGATCGGACCACCGTCTCCTTCGTGCAAAATTCTACTTCACAGAGCGGGGAGAAAGGGCTGCAAAGTTCAAAAAGAGAACTCCCAGAATGACCACCAACTGGGAACTCTTTGGTACTATTGCAGCAACAAGGGAAGATGCCATTATTGAAAACATTGACGAGGAATACGATCAACTGGTTCAGCACCTCCATTGACGAGGAATACGATCGACTGGTTCAGCACCTCCATGAATGTGCGAGGAACACCAAGAGAGAGATAGCCACAAAAAATCGCCTATCTTCGAAAACTCTTGAGTTAATTCGCCAGCATGGTTTGTCGCATGCCTCAGGCAACCACAAGCTAACATCTGAGCTCGCAAAGCAGTGCAGAGATGCGATCAAGGAAGACCTCAAAGAGAGAAGAGCAGAAGTACTGGTAGATGCGGCAGAAGCTGGGAAAAGTATTCGTAACGCCCGTCTGTCATTCGCCAACTACAAGACCAAGATGACTGCCCTCCAATGTCCTGATGGATCCATCACATCCTCCAGAACGGCAATGGAGAATATTATTCATGACTTCTATTCAAATCTCTTCGATAGCCATGTCCACTTGCCGACATACCAAATTCCACAGGATGGATATGTCGTTCCCAACGTTCTCCCTCCCGAAATCCGACATGCCATTTCGTCGGTAAAGAAACAAATAGCACCCGGCCCAGACAAGGTCAGACCTGAACACCTGAAGAACCTGCTGTCAGTACTTATCAATACACTGGCTCGGCTCTTCACTTGCTACCTGTCTGATTGCAAGGTTCCGTCCCAATGGAAAACCAGCAGGACCGTACTACTGTTCAAGAAGGGAGACATCCATGACATTGGCAACTATCGCCCGATCTGCCTATTGTCTGTCATCTACAAGTTGTTCACTCGAGTCATCCTAAATAGGATTGGCAGAACATTAGATGAAGGACAACCATGCGAGCAAGCAGGGTTCCGCAAAGGATTCAGCACCATCGACCATATCCACACGATAACCAAGCTCATTGAGGTTTCTCGGGAGTTCAAGATGCCGCTCTGCTTAACGTTCATTGATTTAAAGAAGGCCTTTGATTCTGTTGAGACGGAAGTGGTCATTGAAGCCCTAGCCAATCAGGGCATTCAATCCCAATACATCAGGATCCTCCGTGAGCTGTATTGCAGATTCACTACCAGGATCTCACCATTCTACAAAGAAGTGATCGTTGATGTCAAGAGAGGGGTGCGGCAGGGTGATACCATTTCACCGAAACTCTTCAGTGCCACCCTCGAGAATATCATGCGATGACTGGAATGGGAAGGAATGGGAGTGAAGATAGATGGTCGGCAATTACACCACCTCCGCTTTGCTGATGACATTGTTTTAATAACACCAAACATCAGCCAAGCGGCACAAATGCTGGCCGACTTTGACCGTGAGTGTGGAAAGGTAGGACTACAGCTGAATCTTACGAAGACAATGTTTATGAGAAACAGCCTTGTTCCTGACGCCCCATTCGCTCTCAATGGAACGACCATCTCCGAATGCAACAGCTATGTCTACCTAAGTCGAGAGGTCAACATGACAAATGACCTGGCACCCGAGCTGCGCAGGAGGAAGAGAGCGGCTTGGAACGCCTTCAAGAACGTCGAAGAAATAGCTAAGAGGATGAAGAACCTCCGGCTCCGGGCACATCTCTTTGATTCCACTGTTCTTCCTGCATTAACATATGCCTCAGAGGCCTGGGCCCTATGCAAACAGGATGAGAACACTATTCAGGTCTCCCAAAGAAGAATAGAAAGAGCTATGCTTGGAATATCACGTTTCACTCAAATGAGAGAAAGAATCCGGAGTTCTGACATCCGTTGATGGTCAGGAATCAGGGATGCTGTCTCATTTGCCAAGGTGTCGAAAATCAGATGGGCTGGTCACGTAATGAGATTTAAAGACGACCGCTGGACTAGAGCTGTTACCGCCTGGATTCCACGGGATGTCAAGAGACCGTGTGGCCGCCCACCTTCCAGATGGTCAGACTTCTTCGTCAAGATCATGAATGATCGGTTTGAGGCCCTTCATGTTCCTGGAGCGAACAGATGCCATTGGGCTACACTAGCACGCGACAGGGACAAATGGAGACGTTACTGGCGCCTGCTTGAGCAAATCGACGACTAACGGGAAGTTAAGTGATTAAGTGATCTTATGAAGAAATTTTTGGCCTTAATAAATATTGAATAGTTTCTTAATGGATTATTATTTTTATTTGGGACTTTTATACTCTCAGAGTTATGCATTTAGTTTGTGTCTAGTAGTTATCACAATATTGAGCACTTAAAATTGATTGATTTTCACTATTACCAAATTATGAAATACTGTCACTCCATTTTCTCACCTTTGATTTAGTAATTTCTGATTCTTTTGCACCAAGCATAATTCACTTTCTTAATCTTCTAGATTTCCACCCTTTTGGTATCAAACTGATTCTGTTAGTATTAGATCTTCCATTTAGGACAGATATTCCTTGAAAGTTATACAAAGCAAAGCAAAAACAAAAACAGTGCAACAACAAAATTTTCGGGAATTTAGAATAGCAAGGTAAGAAAATCTGGTAACCAGCAACACCCAATAAATTACTCTATTTACAAAATAATGTTACATATATTAATATGTTTAAATAAATTACTTGCTTATTTGCCAGCACTTACTAAAATACAACACCAAAGGAGAATTATAATAATCAGTTGGACAGCCTGACCTGTGATAACATTGACAAAGTGGGTCTCTTAAAATATTAGGGTGCTATGGTTAAAAAAAAGTACTGTTTGGTCATCATACCAATAACTGACACAAACAGTAAACCCTTGAACCCTTGATATAGCAACATTTCTTTATAAATCTATTATTTGCAACAGATTGAACTTACTTAGAAACTTCCCTTAAGAAAGAAATAACACCTTATTCTGTAATAGATACTTTGTCAGCATATGTATTTTCTACTCCTGCCTTAAGTGTTTCCTGCAAAATCACAATCTGTGGGTAGAATATATAATCACAATCACATTATTTCACAAAGAATTTTTTCTAATAAGAAGAATAATTTTTAAATTGTTTAGTGATTAAATGTATCATCCATGGAATTCACAATTGGAACTGCACCCCAATATTCTGAAGTAGCGAGTCTGATAGAATGCCAACTTGTTCTTCAAGAGGAGTTCATGCGAAAGTGAGTAATAGTATTATTAGGGTCCAAAAATGAACACAATAACTCAAATTCAGGCTCATCACTTGGTCACCTTCATCCCATACGCTTTTCAACTAATAGCCAAAGCAATGATTTGCTGAGCTAACATGAGTCATTGTGATTAATTATCAAGAGAAAATTCTGTTGCTACTACTGAAAATAGGACAAGTAGGAATATATATATATATAATGAAAATCATTTGATTAAAAAATTACACATATTCTTTTAAATTTAAAAAAATATGGGAGCCAGAAAGATAGTTTACAGTGAATGCCTTGCATGTAGCCTATACCAGTTCCATCTCAATACATCACAGTTCCTGGAACAATACTGGGGACAGCCTTGACATTCCCTGCACAACGAAGTGTGGCCTTGGAGAATCCTACACCCAGTGGGAATGATCCCTAGCACTGCACGTCCTGATAATCATGGCATCATCAGGCCTTCGCATTGAACCTCTGGTATGGCAGCTTAGAATTGCTAAGAAAGGGTCCCAGGACACTTGAGCACTGTTTAAAGGGCCACCAAAATTAAAGAAAAAAGACTGTAAATGTTACAAAAATCCGAACCACTATGACAGCTAACATCATAGCCTTTGGGGAAAAAAAATAGCATCATCATTAGCAAAGAGCCACAAGTAGCTGCTACAGTGCAGGAATCATAGTTTCTCAGAGCCCTCTTCACAGGTCCCTATTTCAGTCTTTGTTATATTTGCATGTGTTCAGCTTCTTAGTTTCAGTCAATCCATCTCAAATTTGACTAGTATTTTTAACTTAGTTCACATATTTATAATAGTTTTAATTTTTTTGTTTTGATGTATAGATATTCCACCTCCTCATTACCAAATTGCTAAGATTTTGAACAATATCATTATATTACTTTCAGACCAATTAGTCATTACCCTTCACTTTATTACCTCCTTACTTAATATTTTTCTGTGATACAGGTCCAAAGATTTGTTGTTGTTTGATACTGTCTGTTTCGATTTTTATTTTTCTATATAACACAAATGTGTGAGGTCTACTATGTGTCTTTTTCCACTGACTTATTTCATTTAACATGACCCAGACACTTCATTCCTTATTTTTCTCTATTTTTGTAGAATACTTTTAGAGAATATGTGTAATTATAAAGTGTTGTTTCTTTAATAATGCATCTTTAAAATACTATTTTTCAGTTTTATAGCCTGAGGAACTCCCAAAGACATGAAAATCATGCTTTGAAAGGTAATTATTATGTAAGGTAGTGCACCTATTTACCAAAATTTTTGTGTAAGTTAAAAGTAATAGTGTACAAAATATGAATTCATAAACAAAAATTTAAATTCCAATTATAGAAAAAATGCTAATCTAGGAATAACTCAGTGGCACACACACGGGGATTGGCATTCTCCATATCATTTTCAAATACTTTTCCAAGTATCTCATCACAGAACAACAAGACATTCAGTTATCACTGAGCTGAGCTCAACCTGAATATGTATTTTTTTTCCAAATTTTCTCAATCTAAAATTTTGCCCTGGCTGTCTAAATTCATCAGATTATTTTTTTCTCATATATAAAATTTAATAGAAATGTTATGACTAATTCTGAAGTAGAAGTGGTCATTCTATGAAGGAACTATTATCACACTTCGCTTCATTCATACTCAGAGTAGAGATCGTGGAAACCACAGTTAGAAATCTTGGCATTGAAGGAATAAAGGGTAGTCATTGACATTCTTCAGTTCTATAAATGAAACACATCCGTGTGAGAAATGCCATCCACAAAACATCTACCTCAATTCCATAACATGATAGGTTTCTCTTAAAAAGTGCAGTGATGAAAGTTTGAAGGTTATCAATATGGAGGGAACGTTGAGGTTTTGAGTCCAAGAAGTCTTAGAAAGAAAATGGAAGAATCAACACCAGCAAGAAATTTTCATCATTAAAGACAACCAGAAATTTACTACGTGTCACAGGGAAAACTTATTAAGTTCACAGTTCTTTGTTACTAAGAAACTAGTGTTTCTGTTATTTGAAAATTGTTTAGTGTGGTTTTTGGGACTAGAGAGTGAGGTATTGACCGGGAATGGAATGCATGCATGACACAAACCTAGTGAGTTTGCTGCTGGCTGTCCTAGCTTTGTTGAAAACAGAGATGATTGATGTTACAGTTCAAAATATCAATCAACCATTTCCATAAGTAGATTAAACTTTGATGGTTAAAATCTGATCTTCAGACTAAAAAACAAACTAAAACAAAAAACCTGAAAATAAAAACTGAATACTTTGTTAGATGTTATGAAATAATCTAGACAAATTCCACTAATCTGATAATAGTCCAGAGTAGAAATTATAATACATATTTGGTTAAGATAGAAGTAAGGTGAAGCCACTGAGGCAAGGTAATATATAGCATGCCCTACTTTGGATCTTTCCTTTCTAACTTCCACCTGCTTGAAATCACATTCAAATGAGGTCTGCAATCTCCTCCCCACTCTACCCCTCCTAAAGCAATCATAAAAGGAAGAATCCCAGCAACAAAGTCACAGTGCCATCTTCAGGAAAACAAAATGTGGTATCTGAAAGTAAAAAAGAGAAAAAATTAAGCAGGCAACTGTGATAAAAATAGGACAGATTATCTTAAAGAAAATCATCAAACTCCAGAGGTGAACCACAAACAAAACTATGAACTAAAGAAAGTGAGGGTAACAAATAATTTAAGAGTTTCATAACAAAATGTAATGAAGTTTGGAAGCTTCGATTAAATGCAGAAAAGCAGATCTATTGTGTTTGTGTGAGTTATCTGTAAAAATTAAAACAAAGAAGTATTCATCAAAGATATTTAATAGAATAACTTTTTTCAGGGACTAAAGAGATAGCATAGAGTGCTGAAGAACATCCCTTATATGCCAAAAGCTTGAGTTCAGTCCCTAGCACTATATGCTGTTTCTCCCCACCAGCTCTTCAGTGACAGTCCAGGCTGCACCCTGCTTCCCCCTGCCTTCACCCCACCCCCTCCACCTGGTGCCACACAGTGCACCATAGCCACTCCCAGCAATGAACCAACCATCAGGGAATGAGTCAAAGGAACTTTCTTCAAGAATAGTCCCCCAAGAGCTGAATATATTGCATAGAATCCCCAGAAGAATGGAAATATATCAAGAGAAAAAAGATAGAAGAAAAGCTCTGATAATAAAAATCAGAAAAGAAGCAAATTTATTTCTAGAAAACTACAACTTCAAAAATACTGAGGATCATAACAAACTATTATGATCAACAGTATGCAAACACTAGGAGGATCTTCAAGGACTAGTCATTATTTTTTTAATTACCATACAATGTTTGCTCTGAGTGACCCAGTAGGACAAAATGACTTGAACAATATCATTCCAATACATAAATCAAAACTATAATCACGTTTTCCTAAAGAACAAGTTCTCAGCACCAGATAGCCTATTTAACTCCACAGTTAACTCCACAGAACGTTCAAAGAACTATAATCCATCATGAACAAAGTTAACAGAACTAAAATATATCAGTGCATGTGTGGGTGAATAGTAGTCCAAAACAACACATTATTTAAAGGCAATATTACACTAATTCCCAAACCCAAATCAGAAAGAGAAAGCACACACAAAAAACAAAAACAGCAAATCCATTTCTCTGATATAGAGAGATACAAAACTCTGCAACAAAATCTTAACAAATTAAAACCAAAAACATAAGAAGAATAATTTATCTTGATCAAGTGCAATCTATACCAGGGAAGATACAAGAATTATTCAATATATGATAATTAACTGATAAATATAACTTCTGTAAAACTAAAGATAAAAACCATATGATTTTATACATAGATATTGGAACAAAATATTGTCACAACTTAATAAATTGAGATAGAATTAATGTATACCTATATAAAGTAACCGTATATGATAATCCAGAAAGTTAACATACTAAGTGAAGAAAAAATAAGTTTTTCCCTAAGATCTGAAATATTGCAAACTTATCTACTCATGACTAATTTTCTACGTAACTTGAGAAGTCTGGCAGAGCAATTATTCAACAAAAGATTAAAATTCTAAAATAAAGGGAAATTGAGATAAAGAGCCCCTTAGAAATTTTATCATAAAGTGTAAATACACATAAGCCTAACAAAAATATTAGAAACCTATGATTTCAAGTAAACTCTATGATATTTTTTAAAGTTGAAGACAATGGAAACAAATTGAAAAATATACCATGTTCATGGATTAGGTGTATAAAAATTAAAGCAACCCTCTAACCTAAAGTTTTCTACAGATTAAATATAATCATATGGAAAAACTGCTGTTATTATTTAAGTAAATTGAACACAAGTATTCTGAGAGATGAAAATAACGAGGCCTGATATTCCCTGACTTCACACAATAAAACCGGCAGTAGCATTTTCAAAATGAGGAATTTTAGCAAAATCAATGTAGCAGACCAGTAGAATAAGCATAGACTAAAAATAATTTCACTTAAATATGGACCTCTAGTCTAAAGTAGATGAAACTGGATGATTATAATTGTCTTCTACTGAATTATTCCATATATATATGACTTACTAATATATTTGACAATTACTGAATATTATGGCTTAAAATGTTTGTGGGATATAAATAGACAATTGAGCCATCAAATTATAATAAAACTAAGTCATAGGTTTGTGAAAATTGCAGTGATTAGAGGAGAGAGAAGAAACTAATGGGGACAAAAAATAGACTTTTCTTCTCCCAAATGAAGCATTGGTTGTAGATGCAGTGTCTAAGCATAACAAGGCACACATCTACAGTGCTGAAACTTATAGAATTTTACAATCCAATGGTAATTAATATTATTTTAATAAAATAATGACTAATGAAAAAGAAATGTTGTATGAAATATTTAGTAAAATTGTGATTTTACTCATAGGTAAGTTAAAATTCTTACGTTTCTAATCTTGATAACATTTAAAATGAATGTAAGATGGCAAATTAGCAATCAGCAAGGTTGGTCCATCAACTAACTGACTGGAAACTGCAGCAAGTGTTGATGTTGTAATTTTGAGTCCAAAGGTAGTTTATAGGAAAAATTCCATCTTCACAAAATATCAGTCTTTGCTATTGTGGCTTTTTATTAGTGGTATGTGTCTGCCTACATTATGGATGCATCCATACTGTACCTGAATATACATAACTTACATTTGTCATCAACCCTCTTCAATTTATACTGATATATGTATTAATCAAATTGAAATAAAAATATTGTAAAACAACATCAAAACCACTATTTTATTATAACCCAACTAACAGCATAAAAAATAAACTATCTCCAAAACAGTAGAAAAATTACATTTTATTATATCAGGTGTGGATAATGAAATCAATGCACATGGTAATATTTATTATCCCCAGTTTCGGTAAAATAAATTTTCATCAGAGTATTATTGCAACTTCGCAACTTCCTCCAGTTAACTTAACTAGCTGGATATTGTTCTGATCCATAACCTGTTTAAGACTACTACTCACTATATGCCCAGGTGTTGAGTAATAGGGTTCAATCAAATAGCATAAAAAAGGAATTATAATGAGTATAAAAAAAACTATAGATTATAATAACACTTATTGTTACTGGTGAGTGGATACATGAAAGTCTGAAATTTTAAAATTCCTTGGCAGGATTATAGGCAAATAATGTTTAATAGGGAAATAATATTATTGAAAAGAAAAAAAAAGGTGAGTGAGGCTTTATTTCAAAAAAGTAAAAATAACAGTGTTGTCATTTTATGGATTTATATATCTGTTTTCAAATGTGGGCTCTCCTTCACCTATGGATGATTTAGGTCTGGGACTGTGACTTCAGCTATGGAGGCACAGCATTTCTTCTCTCTCCCATACTACTGCATTCTACTTACAAATATATTGCTGAGTGGCCATCAAATAGTATCTGGATTCATAACCTGTCTCTAGTATATGACTGCAGAAACATACTAACGAATTTATCACTGGCTAGTTCAGGCTCTTGACTTTGCATTGTGGGCCTCTGAGAGGTTTAAAATGTGGACACCCGAAAGGTTTCCATGCTAGTTTTCTGAACCCTGGCTTCTGCCTGGAAGAAAGGAATAAATTGAAAAGTGGTGTATTATTATTATTATTATTATTATTATTATTATTATTATTATACAGCCCTTAGCTTCGAAATTGAGGTTTGTTAATCTATTTCTCATCAATTCTACTTACCACAATATACCCAAAGTGTAATTTCATCCTATAGTCAGAATAAAATGAGATTTTTTTTATTTTCTAGAATAAAATGATTGAAACATTTTCCTCTCAGCATATAAGAGGAATAAAATAATTGAGATATTGTCTTTTTGCTCATACTGTATCTTCAAAATCTCAGAAAAAGATCATTTAAAAAAAAGTAAAATACCAGAAATAAGTTTTTACTTTTGCATTTTTATGTTGCTTCTATAATATGTAAAACAATTTTATGACTTTCCTTATATTTATGTTGGACAACACAGATCTGACTAGTAAAATTTCTAAAGAAGAAATTTCCTCTGGCAATTATGTCTTCTTATTTGTAAACTGTGGCTCATTATCACTTCAGAACAATTAGCATGTAATACCAAATGAGATTAAATTATTGTCACCTTCTATAGGATAAAACTATTATCCTGCACCACAGAATTGAAAAAATGTTCTTTTGCTCTGTCATACCTGTAAACAGGAACCAAGATGCATATTGCTTTAAATTATCTGTTAAAACTGCTAAGGTACAGACTTAATTTGAAGTCATCACAATATAGTCATTAAACATCAATTAATTTTGTTTTCAAAATAAATTATTATTATTGTTTTTTTTAGTTTTGGGGTCATACCCGGCGATGCACAGGCGCTATTCCTGGCTCATGTACTCAGGAATTACTCCTGGAATAAAACCCAGGTCAGCAGTATGCAACGCCCTATCTGCTCTGCTATTGCTCCAACCCCTGAATTTTTTTTTTAACTTCTATACTCTACAAGTTTAGAAATTGAGTTATATTTCTAGGATCCTTATTAATACTGCCTAACTATGAAAACAAATATTGATTCATTTATGCATGAATCATTAGATGATGGAGCTTGGAATAAAAACCTCTGTTTTTTGTTTGCTTTTTTCTTTTAAAACCAAAAGGAGTTACTATAATGCAGAGAGGTTGCCAACTTCAACCACAAATTTCAATATTTGGGATAATCTGGAATTGCAGTTAGATTAGTAAAGCAATCTCTGTGATAAGAACTGTTAAGTTTCTCTAAATGAAGGTGGCTGATCTGAAATAATTTTTATAATGTCACATCACTGTATTTGGACTATGATGTTTTTGTATAAAACCTTTCATTTTGTGCAACTCCTAAAAGCCCTGCCATACTTGATGGAAGAAATGACACCAAATTAATAAATCCATAAATAAAGCTAATTTACATCTCCAGATATATGGGGTATACTTTGATTTTAAATAATTATTTATTTGAGAACAACCTTTAAGCTATCTTAATGTATAATTTTTCCCACTTTAGTCTTTCAATCAATTACAGGTGATCTATTTAAGTAGCTTTCCCTAAATTAGGACCTATTTTGGGGACACATCAACGACATCAACCAAACTTTTATAATAAGAAAAATAAGCTTTTTAGACAAATTATTATATCATTTTTGCTTTTCTTCCTTTCATCAGTGTCTTTCTATTTTTTTTCTCTTTTTGATTTTTTTCTTTTTTCCTTCTTTTTATCCTTTCTCTCCTTCATTCTTTTATTTCTATTTTTGTCCTTCCTCCCTTCCATCCTCACCCCTCCCTCCCTCCCTTCCTTCCTCCCTCCCTCCCTCCCTCCTTTCCTCCCTCCCTTCCTCCCTCCCTCCCTCCCTCCCTCCCTCCCTCCCTCCCTTCCTTCCTTCCTTCCTTCCTTCCTTCCTTCCTTCCTTCCTTCCTTCCTTCCTCCCTCCCTTCCTTCTCTCCTTCCTTCCTTCCCTTCTTTCTATATAACCCTATCTGATTTAGTGTTATATATATTTTCACACATTTAATCCTCCATTATGGTCTCTCTGACTAAGCTAGAAAAAGTTCATTAACCTCTATCGTAAAAAGCAGAGATTTTGTGTGTCCATCCAAAACTGTTATTTAATTATTCCATTACTGTCTATATAATTCTTACTCAAGAAAGGAATTACTTTATACTGCAAATGCTTTTATGGAATAAGCACAAGTGGATACTTAAAACTCTCTACATAATAACTCTTTGGGAAATAGTTTCTTAATGAGAAAACTCAATACAAAAAGCAAAGAGCATAATTACAAAGATAAACTATTTTCTCTATTGAAGTAGCTTATTGCTGATTTTTTTACTGTGTTTGCTACATAAAAAATTGAAATTTGTGGAGAATTCTGATAAATTCTACAGACATTGGACTAGAGAGACAGCATAGTGATTAAGATACTTGCCTTGAATGTGATCACTCCTGGTTTCATCCATAGCAACACATATGTTCCCCCGACCACTTGCAAGGAACAATCCCTGAGAACAGCTAGGCATGACTTACAATCCAAAAGAAGGGGAAGATTGAATTGAAGAATGAAACAGCATTTAGAGATAAATTACATATGTATTTTATTTGAATTAGCTCATAGGTTGTTTTTTACTGAGTCTAAAATATTTATTTAATAATTATTTTCTGTTTTATTAATTCATTGATTTTGCTACTTCGGTTGTTTCAGAGGTCTTCGAGATCATGAGAACTGGTTATTACAAATTTCTGCAAGAGGATACAGAGAATGACTAACTATGAACAGTCAAAAATACTGAAAAGAAGCTTAAACTTTTAAAAACTATTTACGTGAACTTCTTTCTCCACATAAAATTCCTCTCTTTTATCCCCTCTTCTGGACAGTATTAGGTTGTTCTATCTTAATTTGTGACTCTGAATTTCAGTTTTTTATCCCATGATGTACAATTTGTCTTTTATGTATTTTCTAAAGTTTTATTGGGACATTACAAACTATTATTTTTAACGCTAAAGAATTATATTTTTATCATGTATTTTTAATAGGGTCCATATTCAGTGGAGCTAGGGTAGGATGTGCACCTTTCTAAAATAATCACCTAGAAGTGTATTTAAGTATATATTATTTAATATAGACAGATTATCGCAAGAAATAAGGGCTTATGGAACAATTTAATCAATTATTTGGGATATTTCTCGTTATGTGGACTAACCAATCATTAGTTTCTTTTATATCAAAATAAAAGTTCTAGAATTAATGATGGGCTAGAGAAATAGCACAATAGATATGGCATTTGCCTTTCACTCGGCCGACCTGGTTGACCCAGGTTTGATTTCTCTGCCCCTCTTAGAGAGCCCAGCAAGCTACTGAGAGTATCTTGCCCACCTGCAAAGCCTGGCAAGCTACCCGTGATGATTCGATATGCCAAACACAGTAGCAAGTGTCACAATGGAGATGTTACTGGGCCCACTCAAGCAAATTGATGAACAATGACAGGACAGTGACAGCGACAAAAATCAATGATATTGACCTTGTTAGTCTAATTAATATTGAACATAAGTTCTTGAAGTTCAATGTAGCACTGTAGCACTGTAGCATTCTCCTCCCATTGTTCATCGATTTGCTCGAGCAGGCACCAGTAACGTCTCCATTGTGAAATTTGTTACTGTTTTTGGCATAGCTAATATATCACTGATAACTTGCCAGGCCTTGCTGTGCAGGCTGAATACTCTCGGTAGCTGGCCAAGCTCTCCGAGATGGGTGGAGGAATCAAACCTGTGTCACCCGCATGCAAGGCAAACGCCCTACCCACTATCCTATCGCTCCGGCCCAAAGTTCAATGTAAATGAACTAGTATATATTAATTCTATGATGACTTATAAATAAGCACAATGCAATAGGGTAGTGTGTATTTGTACATGTGACTTCATTAAATCCATATATCCTTAAATATTAGAGTTTGACTTGAGAAGTGTAATGCAAATCAGAACTTCAGACTCTAGTTACACCAAAAGTGTCTGCTTCCCCTTTTGAACTTAAACACAACTCATATTGTTTGAATCATAGCTATTTTGGGGCATTTGGCAAGGCTACCAGAAAATTTTAACAAACAGAGCTATTAAGATAATTGTCTAAATGGGTTGAATCAATCAATCAACTCTAGTTATTTAAAGGTTGCTTATTTGGCTCTTTATTCTCTCTCTATCTCTCTGGCTTCCTGCCTTTGGCCATTTCATTGCTCTTTAGCACTTTCATTAGAGATTTGGCATGAACAGAGAAAAATGATGAAAACTAAATGAGGCTATTTAATTTCCCAAAAGACTTAGCAATATTTAAATATTCCTTGAAAGGATTAAGATGCAGTTGGGTTGTCTCACCTATTCATCCAGAAGGTTATACACTATATTTAGCATTATCCATTTCACCCATCAGAAAATAAGAACGTGTTAATTTGGATAAGATTATTTACCAACACAAAACCTGCAGTTTTAAATGTTGGCAAGTTTCAATAGTATTATAGGTACACTGTTTAGACAATTATGGCTAAATCGTGCATTATATTTTATTATATATTTTACTTTTATGAATGATTTTGGTAAGGAGAGTTTGCATATAACAAAATTCATCTATTTTCATTGCCTCATTTTAAATGAATTTTGCTGACTATACTGAGATGTGCAACTATCAACAAATTTATTTTAAAACAACCTATTTTTCCAATTAGGCCATGTGTACCTAATCATATAAATCTCCATTTGTTTCACCAACATTAAGTTACTTTATTTCTCTTTAAATTTATCTTTTTATTTATATATTTGTTTTTAGGCCATACATAGTTTTGTTCAGGGCTGACTTTTGACTATGTGCTCAGGAATCGCTCCAACGGAGGTTTGGGGGTTCATATGTAGTGACGGATACCAAAATACCAGGTGAGGCAAATGCAAGACACATACCCTAACTACTAAACTATCTCTGCCCCATGAATTTACCTTTTAATTAACTGAGTGAGATCAATGAAATCATATAATACGTTATGTCTAAAATCTGGCCTCCTTGATAAATAGTTTATGTCAATGACTGATTTTTTTCAGTGTTATTTCATTGAAAAACTATCTCAAAAATGGAGGAAAAATTTCCCTAAATCCCAAAAATTTTTGGCTAAGCTCCAAATTAAAAACATACAGATTAGTAGGGGGAAAAAGAACTAATTTATTAAGGCGTCTAAGGAACCAAATAGTCAAGTTGCTAGAGAAAATAGTATGTGCGGAGGATTCTTATTCTTCAGACCTGGAATTGATAATGTTCTAGTTAACGAAGAAAAGAGAAAAGAGGTCATGAGAAAACCAGATGTTCAGTAACATGGTGTCTTTCCTTCCTTATTGGTACATTTTTTCCTAGTAGACTAATTCTGGAAAGGACTCTAAATTTAAATCAATAATGTACCCATTATCCATATTGCAAAAGGAGTAGTAATGGGTTCTCTTAAAACACACAAACCTTAATTAACTATAACATAATCCACCTGTCAAGGTGATACTTCTTGAAAACACCTATTTTCGAAATTTAGAGGTTTTCTTTTTTTCTTTTTTATGAATTTATTTATTGAATCACGGTGATAGCAGTTACAAAGCTTTCAGGTTTAAGTCTCGGTCATACAATGATGAAACACCCGTCCATTCACCAGTGCCCATTTTCCACCACAAAAACACCAGTATACCCCCCGTGCCACATATTCCCCCTACCTGTGGGGCAATGATTTCCACATTTCTCTCTCTATAATTTGATTACATTCAATATTTAGACACCAGACCCACCATTATTATTTGGAATTTTACCCCAAAACTCAGATCTGCCAAAAAAGGCAACCATAGACAATTAGTTTTCTATTGCTGTTATGAATAACTTATGAAGTTTCACTGCCGCAGTAGTGGCCATGTAATTTTGGAATCCCCAAATTTTAACAATAAAATCTGTATGGATTTCTGCCAAAACCTGCTAGGTTCCGAGATTTGTTCCTGAGTCTCTGGGATCACGGCTATTAAGTAGCTTGATCAGGAGCCAGAGAGGCCGTTTGTGGGTGGGACTGGGGGGTCTCATTGGGGCAAGGAGGAAAGGGCCAGCTCCACTCCCATCCCATGGGGCCTTGCATGTCTCGTCACTGTGGTCCCAAACCTGATTGTCCAGTGGCCTCCAGAGAATGATGGCCGTGGATCCAACAAGAGGGAGCATGCTGGTCCATTCTTCACGTTCTTCAGGTCCTACCGAGGTCACCAGTTGCCCCCCACGAGCGGCTCTCCAGCACGGCCACGACTCCAGAGCACAGAAACCAATTTCTTAATTATCTTTTAATAGAAATACTTCCAGGTTTAATAAATAAAATAGCAGAAATCCAAAACATCATTTGATTCTTAAACCCAGCTGTAGAAAGCAGATCATTTCACAATGCTTTTTCAGCATGTCTGATTTGGGGGGGGGGGGTTGTAAAACTGGGAGGGGTGGGAGGTGGGGATCTATTGGGGTTCGCGGTTGAAAATGGGTATTGGTAAAGAGAAATGTGTTTGATGTTTGCATGACTGAGACCTAAACCTGAAAGCTCTGTAGCTTTTCCCACAGTGATTCAATAAATAAATAAATTATTAAAAAAAAGAAAACATAATAAAAAATCCAAACCTTTATGAATTACATAACAGGATTTCAAAATAAATAGACAAATATTAGCTGAGTCTGAATGATTAAAAATGCACAATAATAAGTAAAGAAATAAGTCCCCGTTCTCATTAAATGGCAGAGAATATAAACACACACACAAGTCCCAATGGACTTAATTGAAACGTCCAAAGGATCAAAATTATCTAATTGATATTTCAAAACAGTTTTCAAATACTTGTGCATGAAAATTTATTTTAATGCATATTGAATGTGGCAAAAATAAATACAAACCTTGCACATAAACCAGATTTGAATTTAAAAATATTGGAATCATTCAGAATATAGTCTTTGTATAAACTTAAATAATTAAATAATCAAAATAAGTTTTCCCCATAAAGTCTTTTAAGTGATAAAAAATGTATACAAAATATTGAAATGAACCATTAATTTAACAATTATAAGTAAAGGTAATGATAGCACAGCGGTAGGGCGTTCGCCTTACAAGCAGCCAACATGGCCGACCCGAGTTCGATTCCTCCGCCCCTCTCGGAGAGCCCAGCAAGCTACCGAGAGTATTTGATATGCCAGACACAGTAACAACAAGGTCTCCAATGGAGACGTTACTGGGCCCGCTCGAGCAAATCAGAATAATAAAAAACAAAATGTAAAGAGTAACTCCTAGAATCTTAATAATAATTGTGACTTTTTTTAATGTGTATTAAAAATAAAAATTTAAACTCAACTATTTTGGTTTCCATTTAAAAAAGTACAAAATAATATATTTGTAAATAAGATAAAATTAAAATAATGTATGTTTAAAAATATAAGGGAAAGAAAAAACAAAGCCAATATTAGCCTTATAAAATAATAAGAAAATTGACAAGCATCTATTTTTACAAAGTCAAAAATATCAAATTAAACTTCCAAAATCATTATGAAATATTGAATGCATACAATTAAGAACAATATATTCTATATTATATCTATATTATATCTATATTTATTTATATTTATCATTACTTAAAACCGGTGTCAAAAAGAACTCCCCAAATAAATAATGATGGTAATAATAAACTGGCAAAAAAATAAGTAGAAATAATTGAAATGTCATTATGAGCAAAGCATGGTAAGTGACAGGTGGCAGAGACTAAATATTATTTGAAAATAATCCAAGATGATTTACCAGGCTAAAGCTTATTCTCATCCAGATTTTAAATCTGAGCAGATTATAGACATAGAGTCTGTAAGTAAATAAAAGAACAAACTCAGAAAAGTGAACATAGACATAATTTACACTTTCTCTACAGGGACCACTATTTACTCACTAATTGTGTGCTTGGGAAAGAAGAGAAGTCTAGTGTTCAAATAGAAACTGATTCCTAGGTGTAAAGGTCAAAAATTGTTTCCTTTTAATAATTGCAGGATAGACAGTATAGTGGTGAGGACCTTGCCTTGTATGCGACAGACAAAGGTTGAAGCCCTGCACAAAAATAGTTTCCCAAGCTCCATTAGGTACCCTACCCACTGTACTATTGCAACATCTTGTGTTTTTAATATGCAATATTAATCAAAATCACTAATACATAATCTTAAAATTATTTTTGAATAAAAAATTAAAAACTATTAAAGAAAAAATAATTCAAGTTTGTTATGCACTGTAAATTCACACTTAAAATTATTTTAACTGTTTATAATTTATCAGATTACAAACTTTCCTCTTATTTTTAAGGATTATGACTTATAAAAGATAAAGACATTGAGTGAATAATACTTAAAATCATGGCTGTATACGCCTCAGTGAAAATAAAGTTTAAGTGGATAATACTTGTAAAGAAACAAATAAGCAGGAGATGCAGTTTTTTCAGAAGATATTGAGTTTGTAAAAGTGACAGTATTATAACTGAAATTTACCCATTAGATCAGCTTGCTATATATCTTTTTTATGTTCAAATTTATCACCTAAGGGCCAGAGAAAGAGAGAAGGATGAGGGGTGGAACACATTTGTGATGACATTTACTTTGCACATGGCTAACTCAGATTAATCTCTGGCACTCTATAGTGTTTCCCAGGAACTCCTGGTGTTATCCCTGAGCACAGAGTCAGTAATAAACACTGAGCACTACTGGTTGTGGCCCAAAAGGAAAAAAATAAATAAAAACAGTGCCATGCATTCAATTTTCCAGGAAAAATACTATATTATTCAATTGTGATTGAAAATAAACACCTATTTTTTACTGAGATAGTCATCATTAAAAACAATTAGTCACTGTAATGTTCAGTGTTTTTGATAAGGTTTCATGCAAAATGCGTTCTAATACCCCTATTTCCAGCAGTGTCATCTTCCTTCCATTTTTGTCTCAGTTGTCTCCTTTCCATCTTACTCCCTGCCACTTCTTTCTCCATTGCAATCTTTTCTAATTATGTTATACAACATTTTAAACAGGAAACATAACTGTTAAATTAAAAAGGTGAAATACTAGCTATTAATTTTACTGCTTTGCAGGAAAAATCTTGGCTATTATTTTCTCTTTAAAGGCTTATGACTATGAAAACACAATTCAGGTAACTATGTGAACACTAAAACAATTATTTGCATGGATCTTGAGTATTCCAGCTAACCAAAGGTGTGTGTCAAAAATCACCTCATTCTTATTTTGAAAACACGGAATAAATGAAAATTACATTGTCCTTCTTAGGATAAAATTTGAAGTAAAATATATTATTTTCTTAAATAAATGTACCACATCTAATGTATCTTGATAAGTTTAGAAATTTTCAGGTTGCATCTATGTAAGACTAAGCTCATATTTCATCATGTATTTTGATGATTACTATGGAAGAGATAGCAGAATTCTTGGTATGAATTTAATATCAGTAGTTCCAATGAAACCATGAGATATAAGATACCTTTGAGAAATTTGGACAGGTGGACTTAGGCACTGAAATGTAAAGGACATGTCACAGATTTAGGATTAATAGTATAGTTATTACTGTCTTTCATAGTCACATTTTCTATCCTCTTTTTTTAATAGCTAACTGCAGTAATTGTTCTGGCCCAAAGCCAACTTACAAAACATCAAGTAGGAGAGATAAGGAGTATTAGGAGAGGCAACATAACTATACCCTTCATGCCTTATTACTTACGCTGACATGGCTGAAATACAACTGGAAAAATTGTAGTACCTGAACTACCTCCAAATTTCTTTGAGTCTTACACTCAATATATGAGATTAAGTTAATGCGAATTATTTCTGCATGGTCTTATCTCTTGGCTGAAGTATAGACATATCAATAGAATTATCCCCCAATTCATTTAAGATTTTTTTCTTTATCTTTACTTTTGCTCATGTAAATTTTTTTTGATTATACACGATTGTCTCAGAGAAGGTCAGTTCTGCTATTCAAAGGCAAGAAGAGTGCATACACAATTTAACTTTTAGTGTCCTTTGCATATTTGGCAAATTCTACCAGCTTTTGCTCTATTTTAATTTTCTAGGGAAAAAAGGCACAGATGCTTAGTAATTATTGTGTGTCAATATATTTTTAAGTACTTTTGGGTATTTTTGTTTGTTATATATTTTTGATAGATTGAGGGGGGCAACTCAAATGGCTGTGTGCTCTGGGCTTTATGTGGAGACCATATGATACAACTCTTTAAATAAATTGTTGAACCAGTAGCTGAACTACCCCTACTAAGACATGCATTCCCTTTTGACAAGTGATATAATCAGCAGTAAATGTTAAAACCAGAAGTGAGTGTTAAAAAAAAGGAAAGAAAGAAATATAGTTCAAGATTAGCTTGAGGGGAAAGAAATGTACCACAAGGGATGACTGGCAGATCAAAGACAAAAAATAGTGAACACAAAATAGCCAAAGGCAGTGCTTTGATTTTTTTTAATTGTCCCTTCTTGAATGTTTAACTTCCCAGTAGACAGGTACTCAAACTCCTTTGAGACCAGTTTCTAAGAATTGAGCACCTGAGTAGATTCTAGGAAGAATTAAAAGATGCAAACAAGTGTGTGTTGTAAAACAAGTCAGTTCACACTAATGGACATAATACATAGGCAGGAGAAAACTAATAATCAAAGTCAATAGGTCTGGGAATTTGTCTTTAGAACTAATTTTATATAAGGAAAGGAATTGCTACCACCTATCACCAGTGGTGGAGGGTAGGGGGGAGGCACCCTAGCAATAGGTGTAATATGTTTCCGGTAGTCTTACCAAGGACAGATCTATCTGTCAAATATTTGTCCATAATTTCTGATGTGGGTCTGGAGTGATAACACAGCAGTAGGGCATTTGCCTTGCATGCGGCTGACCTGGCTGAGCTGGTTTCAATTTCTCCACCCCTCTCGGAGAGCCTGGAAAGCTACCGAGAGTATCTCACCCGCATGGCAAAGCCTGGCAAGCTACCCATGACATATTTGACATGACAAACACAGTAACAAAAAGTCTCACAATGGAGACGTTATTGAGCCCACTTGAGCAAATCAATGAACAGAAGGATAGTGCAGTGCTAATCTCTGATCTAGTGTTAATTTGTCTGAAGAATTAATTCTGCACACATTCTATCTCCATAGCTCTGTGAATGAACACCAGAGACTAAAACAAATTTCAATGAGTTTTTATATTTTAAAATAAGATGAAAAGCCTCACTTAAAGACAAAAAAAAATCTATGAATAAACTTTGTCCCAGAACAAATTCATAAAGCTTTATGCATCGGTAATCTATTCTCTCTGGATAGGGATTATAATTTTAAAAGAAGCCAAAAAATAAAAGAAAGAAAAAAGAGATTTAATCTATTGCACTGAATATCATTCGCTATTAGTATTTAATAATTTTCATCACAACGAGGGAGCTGCTCTGCTACCTCCACTACCCAGTCACTGCCATACTCCAGAACACTTTACGGATGCTTGGTCCTAAGTCTCACACACGAGTGAAGCTCCACAGAACCAGGGAAACAGAACTCTGAGACCCTGGACCCCAGGCTCAACGGACCCGGGAACAGAGACCCTCTGCCTGCTCCCACTAACTCAGGTGACCAAGGGATTAAAATCAGGAGTCCCACCCTACCCTGCCCTGTCTGCTTCCACCAACTGCCAGTGACCCAGGGATTACACACAGAAGAACTACCCTACCAGTACCAGATAAATACCTCACTGGCAGACCTCCATTACCTCCACTACTTCCACTACCCAGCCGCTGCCATGCTCCAGGATGCTTTCTGGACCACACAACACATCATAAAACACTCAATACCCATTATCCAGAATTGCTTCACCATATTTGATAGGTTTCGAATATAGTTTGAACCATAGAAACACCTGCAAGGGCGATTAGAGACCACCCTAAAAGACTCTAACCCTCTCAGATACCCTGGCAAGCTATTGAGAGTATCCTGCTCGCATGGCAGAGCCTGGCAAGGTATCCATAGCGTACTCAATATGCCAAAATCAATAAATACAATGGGTCTCATTCCCCTGACCCTGAAAGAGCCTCCAATATGGCAGCATTAAGAAGGATGAGGAAGGAGAGGCTAATAAAAATCTCAACGCCAAACTAAGCTTCCAAAAGAAAGAAAGACAAAAATGACAGTACTTTCAATGCACGTATGCTGGCATTGGATGCATCCATTAAGGACCTGATGGTACAAGCGCAAAAGATCAAGTACGATATCATTGGTCTGACCGAGACAAGAAGGCATCAATTACCTCACGCTGTTTTCAACACTAGAGAAGAACTGTTCTTTGGAACATGCAACAAAAGAGGTGTCAGTGGTGTCAGTGTCCTTGTCAACATAAACTTAGCCATGAGCATTTATTCATTCCAATGTCTAACAACCTGAATCGAACTATTACACTTGAATATATGTGTCTCACTGCTGGCAGTTTCTGTCTTTGTTGTCTATGCACCAACATCCAAATATCATTAAGGAGAAATTGAGAAGTTCTACATGGAGCTGGAGAAGTTCTATAAAGAAGACCACACCTTCTACAAGATCATTGTCAGTGATTTTAATGCCAAATAACCAAGATAGGACCAAGAAGATCAGCCAAAGAATTCCATATCGGGACCAATGGCCTAGAATGGTACAAACAGGGTGAAAGACTGTCTGAGTTCATCATATTGACCAAGACCATCCATGGTAACTCACAGTTCCAGAAGGCTGAATCTCAATGTTGGACTTGGGAGTCTCCTGGTGTACACTTCCACAACGAAATTGACCACATCATATTCAGTTGATGGTTTTGCCTGACCAATGTCGCGGTTATCCCAAAATTCCAAACGGGATCAGACCACCATCTCCTTTGTGAAAAAATTCTACTTCACAGAGCTGGGAGAAAGGGCCTCAAAGTTTAAGAAGAGAACTCCCAGAACGACCAACAACTGGGAGCTCTTTGGTACTATTGCTGCAACATGGGAAGATGCTGTCATTGACAACATTGATGAGGAATACAATCGACTGGTTCAGCAACTCCATGATTGTGCAAAGAACGCCGAGAGCGAGAGAGCCACAAAAAGATACCTGTCTTAGAAAACTCTTGAGTTTATTTGCCAAAGTGGCTTTGCGCAAGCCTCAGGCAACTGCAAACGAATGTTTGAGCTTTCAAAACAGTGTAAAGAAGCGATAAAGGAAGACCTCAAAGAGAGAAGAGTGGCAGTGCTGGCAGATGCTGCAGAAGCCGGTAAAGCTATTCACAATACCCGCCTGTCCTTTGCCAACTACAAGACCAAGATGACTGCTCTCCGACATCCTGATGAATCTATCACATCTTCGAGAAAGGCAATGGAGAAGATTATCCATGATTTCTACTCTAATCTCTTCAATATCCACATCGACCAGCCCACAAACTAAATTCCGCAGGATGGATATGTCATTCTGGACATTCTCTCTTTAAAATCTGACATGCCATTTTATCAGTAAAGATGTGAATAGCAGCAGGCCCAGACAAGGTCAGACCCGGACACCTGAAGAATCTGCCATCTGTACTCAACAATACAATGACTGGGCTCTTCGTATGCTACCCGTGTGAATGCAAGGTTCATTCCCAATGGAATACCAGCAGGACTTTACTATGGCACAAGAAGGGAGACATCATGACATTGGCAAGTATTTCTCGATTTGCCTATTGTCTGTCATCTACAAGCTGTTCACTTGAGTCATCTTGAAGAGGATTGGCAGAACACAAGATGAAGGACAATCACGCGAGCAAGCCAGGTTCTGAAAAGGATTCAGCAAGATGGACCATATCTACACAATAACCAAGCTCATTGAGGTTTCTTGCGAGTTCAAGACACTGCTCTGTCTAACGTTCATTGATTTAAAGAAGGCCTTTGATTCTGTTGAGACAGAAGTAGTCATTGAAGCTCTAGCCAAACAGTACCACTTCTCTGGAGTTTGAGTAAAAACCATTCAATTCATCATACCAGTATCTGAAAATTCCACCATAATTATATTGTCAAGTTCCAGAAGATTTTGTGCATTGAAAACATGTGACAATTATTATTTATTTTAAATCTTATATCACTGTATCACTGTCATCCCATTGGTCATTCAATTACTCGAGCAGGTGCCAGTAACATCTCTATTCCTCCTAGCCCTGAGATTTTAGCAGTCTCTTCTTACTTGTCTTGTCCCAACAATTCGAGGTTCTTCAGGGTCAGGGGAAGGAGACCTATTGTCGTTACTGTATTTGGGATATCGAATGTGCCACGTGTAGCTTGCCAGGCTCTGCCCGTGTGGGCAGGATACTCTTGGTAGCTTGCTGGGCTCTCCGAGAGGCAAAAATGAGTAGGAAGTGTCTTATAATGTGTCTGAAAAGTGACCTAAAGCATGGTGGTGGTTGAGCAGTGGCGGTCGGCTGTTGGGACTGGGTCCGTTGGTGTAGAGAGGGTTTTCACCTGTTCCATAGCCTGGTGCAGAGTCCCTGGAGTCCTAGCTGGTCCGAGTGCAGTGGTGTTTACAATTAATGATCACAGTCAGTAAATCATTTTTTTGTGTGTATTTTTGGGTCACACCTGGCAATGCACAGGGTTTACACCTGGCTCTGCATTCAGGAGTCACTCAGTTTAAGTTAATTTGTCACCTTGGGGGACCATATGGGATGCTGGGTATCAAACCCAGGTCAGCCACATGCAAGGCAAACGCCCTACTCGGTGTGCTATTGTTCCAGCCTCACCAGTAAAACTTATATAATAACACTATATTCAGTCTCCTGATATAAAGGCAATGATTATAATTTAATTACTCTAGTTTCCAGCAATTACATAGTTAATTATATTTTATAGCAATAGTACAGCAGATAGGGCTTTTGCCTTGCATGCGGCCCACACGGTTGACCCGAGTTGGATTCCTCTGCCCCTCTTGGAGAGCCCAGCAAGCTACCTAAAGTATCTCGTCCACACAGCAAAGCCTGGCAAGCTACCAGTGACGTATTCAATATGCCAAACACAGTAACAAGTCTCACAATGTTACTGGGCCCGCTCCAGCAAATCGATGAACAACAGGAGGACAGAGACAGTGGTATCCACTTGTGAGGTTTATTTTCAAGTAATCCAATAAATTCTATTAATAATTTAATTCAGTGTTCACTACTGAAACTTTTTGACAGTATAATAATTAGCATTTTTATTTTAATACTGACACATATGTACATACTCTATTCATAAATATTTAAGCAATATATAATGATTTTTAAAAATTTTAATATAGCATATTACTTGACCAAAACAATATTTATCTTTAAATAAACTACATTATAATTCCAAAGCAATGAATTTATTTATTTAGAGGCTTGGCAATATTATAATTTACATAATAAGCAGCAGATAACACTCTCAATACATATGTAAATAGTAAAAGAGACCTTGTTTCATATTGATACCCAAAATTTTGTTTGTAATTTGAAACAATAAAATCATTGGGACTTATAGAAAATTAATTTAGATAGTCCACTTAAAATAGTCAAACTAGTAAGTTCTTTTAGTAAATTACATAATAAACTACTAAAATAAAAAACATTGAAATATTGAGATTATTCTATAGAAACATCTCAATAGATAAACCAAGAAAATAGTGAGTTTTAACGTTGCTGTGCGTCAAAGAAACCAATAAATTTTTTTTATTTGCGCAGTTACCGTAAATGAAACTAAAAGAAGAAAAAATACAATTTAGAAATGAAATTTTCATAAATATCAGAAAGATAGAAATAACAATAAGCAAATATGACCCTTGCCTTGTCAAATATTTTTCATGAACTATCTATAAGTAATAGCTTTTTGACCCAAAATTTAATGTGAAATTTATATATAATAGAAAATGAAAATATGGAAAGATAGTCTTATTTCAGTGAAACTTAACATTTTGGAAGCATTTTGAATAAAAAGTTTATGAAATTTTTAAAAGATACACTATTCTTGAATAAAGAAACCATTCTTTAGTGTAAAAAATAAATTTTAGAAGAAATCATGTTGTTTAGGCCAGTTATCTCTAATCTGGAAGATATCCAAAATCCCTTGTGATAATATTTAGGATTACATGTATCATGATAGGAAACTAATTCTATTGAGTGATAAAACCTACAGAATAAAATAGAATAATGGACAATTTGAACAATGACTCGGTATACATATTTTATTAACTTTATGATCAATCTATAAAGTGTTTGAATAAGGAAATTGCAATATGAATGTTTTATTTAATAAATACAAACATTGTCAAATTTTGTACTTTTTATGAAGTGAATGGAATGGAGTTGACCATTCTTATGATAACGTGTAGTTCAAAGACTAAAAATTTGACTTTTCAAAATACATTGAATTTTAGAAATTGCAACTAAAATAAGAAAATGATAAATACTTTAAGACTAAAGTTAGCAGGTTTGATGTAAAATTATTTCAGGGGAAGAAAACATTTTAAAGTATGATTCATAGATGAATTTTAATGTCATTCTGTTAGGAAAAGCATTGGCAGAGTCTGTCAGACCCCATTTTCCACAAAAGACAGGCCTTGAGCCTTGAACATGTCCTTATCCAAAGAAAAACATGCTGAGTAATTTCTCTGGTTGTTGTCTTGTGTGGAAATATCTTTCTATTCCTGGAGAAATAAGTATTGCCTTGGCTCTGCTTAAAGTGAGTTTCTAATAGTGTCAGCACCACTGCTTCGTTTTTTGTTTTTGTTTTTTTTTGTTTTTTTTTTTTATTAGTGAAACACCATGAGGTACAGTTGTAGATTTACAATTTTTTGGCTTGGATTTTGATTATACAATTATCAGATACTCTTCCCTCCACCAGTGCCCATTTTCCACCACCATGGATAATACCCTCCCTACCCCCATCCCCATATCCCCCCCAGCCTCTGTGGCAGGGCAATCCCCTGTGTTCTCTCTCTCCTTTTGGGTGTTGTGGTCTGCAAAAGTGGCATTGAGTGGCAAACATGTTCAGTCCATAGTCTATTTTTGACATGCATCTCCCCTCCTGGGAGGATCCTCCAAACACCCTTTATTTGGTGCTCCCTTCTCTATCTGAGCTGCCCTTTCCTCTAGAATGCCCAGCTGGCCACTAAGCTATGGAGTAATCCTCCTGGTGCTGATCTCAGCTATTCTTGGGTATTAATCTCATATTTGTTACTTTATATCCCCCAGATGAATGCAATCTTTCTATGTCTATCCCTCTCTTTCTGACTCAATTCGCTTAGCATAATACTTTCCATGTTGTACCACTTGTATGTAAAATTCATGACTTCATCTTTTCTAACAGCTACATAGTACTCCATTGTGTAGATGTACCAAAGTTTGTTTAACCAGTCATTTGTTCTTGGGCATTCAGGTTTCTTCCAGTTTCTGGCTATTGTAAAGAGTGCTGCAATGAACAAACAAGTGCAGATGTCACTTCAACTATAAATTTTTGCCTCTCTGGGATATATTCCCAGGAGTGGTACTGCTGGGTCAAATGGGAGCTTAATTTCTAATTTTTTGAGAATCGTCCATACTGTTTTCCAGAAGGGCTGAACCAGTCGACATTCCCACCAACAGTGAAAGAGTGTCCCTTTCTCGCCACATCCACGCCAGCATCGGTTGCTTTTGTTCTTTTGAATGTGAGCCAGTCTCTGAGGTGTGAGATGGTATCTCATTGTGGTTTTGATCTGCATCTCCCTGATGATTAATGATGTAGAGCATTTTCTAATGTCCTTTTTTGCCATTCGGATTTCTTCTTTGAGAAAGTTTCTATTCATTTCATTGCCCCATTTTTGGATGAGGTTGGATGTTTTCTTCTTGTGGAGTTTAACCAGTATTTTGTATATCCTGGATATCAACCCCTTGTCAGATGTGTATTCGGCGAATATCCTTTCCCATTCTGTAGACTGTCTTTGTATTTTGGTCACTGTTTCTTTAGAGGTGCAGAAGCTTCTTAGTTTAAGATAGTGCCATTTATTTATCTCTGTTTTCACTTGCTCGGCCAGTGGTGTGGCATCTTTGAAGATACCATTAGCTTCAATGTCATGGAGGGTTTTGCCAACTTTGTCTTCAAAGAACCTTATAGTTTCTGGTCTGATGTTGAGATCTTTAATCCATTTTGATTTTACTTTTGTACCTAGTTTTACGCAGAGTTCTGAGTCCATTTTTTTTTGCATGTAGCCGTCCAGTGATGCCAGCACAATTTGTTAAAGAGGCTTTCCTTACTCCACTTCATATTTCTTGCACCTTTATCAAAGATTAGATGATCATATGATTGAGGGGAGATGTCAGTGTATTCAACCCTGTTCCATTGATCTGCAGTTCTGTCTTTGTTCCAGTACCATGCTCTTTTAATTATTACTGCTTTGTAGTACAGTTTGAAGTTCGGGAGGTTGATTCCTCCCATTTTCTTTTTCCCAAGAATTGCTTTAGCTATTCGTGGGGGCTTATTGTTCCATATAAATTTCAGGAGTGTTTGCTCTGTTTCTTTGAAGAATGTCGTGGGTATTCTTATAGGGATTGCACTGAATTTATACAATGCTTTTGGTAGTATTTCCATTTTGACAATGTTAAGTCTCCCGACATATGAGCAGGGGATATCTTTCCATTTCCTCATGTCCTCATTTATTTCCTGAAGCAGCGTTTTGTAGTTTTCTTTGTACAGGTCCTTTACTTCCTTAGTTAAGCTGATTCCTAGGTACTTGATTTTCTGGGGCACAATTGTGAACGGGATTTTTTTTTTCATGTTGCTTCCTTCTCTCTCACCGTTTGCGTATAGGAATGCCATGGACTTTTGGGTATTGATTTTATAGCCTGCAACTTTACTATAGGAGTCTATTGTTTCTAGGAGTTTTTTGGTGGAGGTTATTGGGTTCTCTAAGTATAGTATCATATCATCTGTGAATAGTGAGAGCTTGATTTCTTCCTTTCCTACCTGAATGCCCTTAATATCTTTTTCTTGCCTAATTGCTATTGCAAGTACTTTCAGTACTATATTGAACAGCAGTGGAGATAGTGGGCATCCTTGTCTCGTCCCTGATCTTAGAGGGAAGACTCTCAGTTTTTCCCCATAGAGGATGACGCTAACTGTAGGCTTGTGGTAGATGGCTTTAGTTATGTTGAGGAAGGTCCCCTCTATACCCATTTTGGCTAGGGTTTTCATCACATCATAAAGGGGTGCTGGATCTTGTCAAATGCTTTCTCTGCATCTATTGATATAGTCATATAATTTTTATCTTTTCTTTTGTTGATATGATGGATTATGTTCATTGATTTCAGAATGTTAAACCATCCTTGCATCCCTGGGATGAATCCTACTTGATCATGGTGTATGATCTTTTTGATGAGTAGTTGGATTCTATTTGCTAGTAGTTTGTTGAGGATCTTTACATCTGTGTTAATCAGTGATATCGGTCTGGAATTCTCTTTCTTTGTGGTATCTCTGTCTGCTTTTGGTATCAGTGTGATATTTACTTCGTAGAAACTGTTCAGAAGTATTTTTGATATTTCAATTTCGTGGAAAAGCTTAAAGAGGGTTGGGAGTACGTCCTCTTTAAAGACTTGGAAGAATTCACTAGTGAATCCATCCGGGCCAGGACTTTTGTGCTTGGGGAGACTTTTTATTACCATTTCAATTTCCTTGATGGTGATTGTTCTGTTCAGGTATTCTAGGTCTTCTTGGTTCAGCCTTTGGAGTCTGTAGGAGTCTAGGAATTTATCCATTTCCTCGAGGTTTTGATGTTCCGTGGCATAAAGCTTCTCAACGTACTCCCTGAGGATCCTTTGAATTTCTGTAGTTTCTGTTGTAATGACCCCCTTTTCATTTCTGATTCGGTTTATTAGGGTTTTCTCTCTCCCTTTCTTTGTGAGTTTTGCTAGAGGCTTATCGATCTTGTTAATTTTCTCGAAGAACCAGCTCTTGGTTTCATTGATCTTTCTGATTGTTTTTTGGGTTTCCATCTCTTTAATATCTGCTCTGAGTTTTATTATTTCCTTTCTCCTGTAGGGATTGTGCTCTTTTTTTGGTCCTTCTCCAAGCTCTTAAGCTGTGAGATTAGGTTACTTATGTGTGCTTGCTCCTCCTTCCTGAGGAATCCTTGTAGAGCTATAAACGTTCCTCTTAACACAGCTTTTGCTGTGTCCCATAAGTTTTGGTAACTCGTGTTCTCATTTTCATTCGTTTCTAGGAATCTCTTGATTTCCTCTTTGATTTCCTGTCTAATCCACTCGTTGTTCAATAGCGCACTGTTTAATTTCCAGGTGTTTAGTTTAGTTTTCTGTTTTTGTGTGTGATTTACTTCTAATTTCAGCACATTATGGTCTGAGAAGATTGTTGATACAATCTCTATCTTCTTAATTTTATGGAGGCATGTTTTGTGGCTCAGCATGTGGTCTATCTTGGAGAATGTTCCATGTACGCTTGAGAAGAATGTGTATTCAGCTTTTTGTGGATGAAGTGTCCTGTATATATCTACTAAGTCCCTTTCTTCCATTGTTTCCCTCAGATGAAGTATGTCCTTGCTAAGCTTGAGTCTGGTTGATCTATCAAGAGGTGAAAAAGCAGTGTTGAAGTCTCCCACTAGTATTGTGTTGCTATTGATGTCTTTTTCCAAATCTATGAGTAGTTGTTTTAAGTACGTTGCTGGTCTCTCATTAGGTGCATATACATTTATTATTTTAAATTCTTCCTGTTGTACTGATCCTTTGATCAATAAGAAATGGCCTTCACTGTCTTTTATGACCTTCTTCACTCTGAAATCGATGTGGTCTGATATTAGGATGGCTACCCCGGCTTTTTTATGGGAGCTGTTTGCCTGTAGGATTGTTTTCCAGCCTTTGACTCTGAGTCTGTGTTTGCTTTGACTATTGAGATGTGTTTCTTGCAGGCAGCAGAATGTTGGGTTCAATTTTCTAATCCATCCTGCCACTCTATGTCTTTTAATTGGTTAGTTTAGCCCATTGAAATTGAGAGAGATTATTGTTATGGGATTTTGTCCCATTGTTCTGTTGAAATTTGGTGTATTTGAGGGGCATTTTTTGCCTTAAAGTAGCCCATTTAGTTGTTCTTGTAACCATGGTTTTGAGTCTATGAAGTTCCTGAGCTGTTGTTTGTCTGTGAAACTGTGTGTTTTTCCTTCTATTATGAATGAGAGTCTCGCTGGTAAAGTATTTTTGGGGAGGCATTTATTTCATTGAGTTTTTTCACTATGTCCCACCACTGTTTGCGGGCCATGAGGGTTTCATCAGAAAAATCAGCTGTGAATTTTAAGGATGCTCCTTTGTAAGAGATTTCTTTCTTCGATCTTGCTGCTTTCAGAATTTTTCTCTGTCTAAGGTTTTGGTCATTTTGATTAGAATGTGTCTTGGGGTATTTTTATTCAGATTTCTTCTAGCTGGTACCCTTCGGGCCTCCTGAATGTGGTCACAAGTTTTCTTCAGCTCTGGAAACGTTGTAGCAATGATGTCTTTGACAGTTTCTTCTTCATCAAGGTTTTCTTCCAGTACTTCTGGGACTCCAGTAATTCTTATGTTACCCCTCTTGGCTTCATCACGATCTTCTCTTGCCATCTGTTCCCGAATTGTGAGTCTCTTTTCCATTTTCTGCTCTTTCCTGGAGAGTCTCTGAACTTCATCTTCGAGCTCACTGATTCTGTTCTCAGCAGCTCTTACTCTGCTGCTGAGGCCTTCCACTGAGTGTTTCAATTCGCCTACGAGATTTTTCAGGTCTGACATTTCCGATTGCATTTTCCTCATTTCTGCGTTCAAATCCTCTTGTCTTCTATTGGCATTGCTTTCCATTGTTTCTTTTAGTTCCCTCAGCATCCTATGTAGCTCCCTTCTGAATTCCTTGTCAGAGAGGTTGTCTAACACTACAGTACTGTTGGTGTCATCTGGGCTACACTCTTCAATAAGAAAGTTTGGTGGGCTTTTGCGTTGCTTTACCATTGTGACAAGTGTGGTTTAGTCCTTCACGTTCACTGTTACTATTCCGCTTGATATGCAGTGTGAGTTAAGATAGGCTTATGAGTTATTGGCTACTGTGTTTCTAGTGGCTGAGCTAAACTAGAGAATTTACCATCTAAGAAGGTAGCTTATGGTTCGTATGGCATATATAGTGGGAAAATCTGTGGCCGCGGCTCCGGAAAGAGTCCCTGGCACTGGGCGAGTAGTTGGGAATGTCTCCTGGTTGGAATGAGGAGACGTTCAGCTTTGTTGCCCAGAGCTGGGCCTCCGTGCCCATCCCGCACAGATCAGGGGAGAAAACCGGCTTTTTCGGAGATGGTGCTAGCTGCATATGCACAGAGAGTGTCCCAGACCCTTGGGGGCGGGCTGTACCTGGTTGGAATAGGAGCTGTTCAGATTTGTTGCCCAGAGCTGGGCCTCCGTGTCCGTCCCACGCAGATCAGGGGAGAAAACCGGCTTTCCCACTGCTTCGTTTTTTTAGGCTAAGCACAAGAAATGCACACTAGGGAACTGACTCCCACCCCCTGCAGGCTGCAAGAGAGAGCCGCTGGCCATGGGTGAGTGATGTATATCTCCAAGCTGGTTTTGCATTCTATTCTCTATATTCCTAAAATGGTGCTTCACACCATGCTTGGTGAAGATGACTTTTTTTCCCTTATTGCCTCAATATCAAAATACAGTACGCAGAAATGTTTAGGGTCCTTCTCTCAAGTGAATAATAGTGGGCTGGAACGATAGCACAGCGGTAGGTCATTTGCCTTGCACGAGACAGAGTTCAATTCCTCCACCCCTCTCGGTGAGCCTGGCAAGCTACTGAGAGGATCTTGCTCGCACTGCAAAGCCTGGCAAGCTACCTGGAGGTATTTGATATGCCAAACACAGTAATGAGTCTCACAATGGAGACGTTACTGCGCCCACTCAAACAAATCGACAAACAATGGGAGGACAGTGACAGTGACAGTGCCCTATTCCCTTGACTGATACCTGATATACAGACTAACTCATTCTTAACTGAGAACAATGGAAAGAGAGTGTACTGAAAGTGTGTAGTAGTGCCATCAGCAGTGATCATTGCATTGTTACTCAAACAAATAAAGTGATGTTTTTTGGTGAAATTTCTCAGCTGATCCCTCGCAACCATTCTATTGGCTATTTCTATAGTTTTACTCTTGTGGATTCTTTATCAAAGTAAAATCATACATTGTTATTGTGTAATCGGCTTATGTCATTAAGTAAAATGTCCAGTAATGTTTATTCATATTATTACATATGGCAAGATAATTTTTATTTACTCAAAGGGTTGATTTTTTTTACTGTATGTATACGCCACATTTCTGTTATCCATACTTGTATTTTCTCTAAATATACACTATTGTATATTTATTACTAAATATTCCTGGACCCACTTAAGCAAATCGATGAACAATGGGAGGACAGTGCAACAGTGCTACAGTGCTACACTGTTGAAAAAAAAATTCAATAAAAAAATGCAGATATATTTTTGTTACATTAATTTTTAACTTGTCTCAACAGAATATTATAACTTTATAATGTTGAAAATACTTTAAAAGAAGGTTTATTATTTTGTATCCCTACAATAGTATTTAATTTCCTAACATCCTTGCTATGTTTACAATTTAAAAAAAAAGTTTAAATTAGCCACTTTACACATACAAGGAAATATCTTATTGTGCCATTGGTTTGCTATTAATTTTACGTATGTTTTCAGATGTCTGTTCACCTTCTACATGTTTTTTTCTGGAAATCATGAAATCAAGTTCTTTGAATATTTCAAAAACAGATATTTCTTTTTTTTATTGATTTGTATGTGTATTTTTATCTTCAAACTTTATCATACACAGCTTGAACTTTGTTTTCACTCATAGTTTGCCTTTTAGGACATGTTTTTCTTAAAAACATATATATATATATATATACATATATATATTTGCATTAACATATGCCTCAGAGACCTGGGCCCTATGAAAACAGGATTAGAATGCTATTCAGGTATCCCAAAGAGGAATCAAAATAGCTATGCTTGGAATATCACATTTCACTCAAGTGAGAGGAGGAATCCGGAGTTCCGACCTCCATCTACGATGAACAATCAGGGATGCTGTCTCATTTGCCAAAGCATCGAAAATCAGATGGGCCGGACATGTAACATGATTTAGAGACGACCACTGGACTAGAGCTGTTACTAACTGGATTCCATGGAACATCGAAAGAACGAGTGGCCGCCTACCTACGAGATGGTCAGACTTTTTGTCAAAATCCTGAACAAACGGTTTGACCCTCTTCATGTTCCTGGAGCGAACAGATGCAACTGGGCTACACTCTCATGTGACAGAGACCAATGGAGATGTTACTGGTGCCTGCTCGAGCAAATCAATGATCAACGGTATGACAAGTGATACAAGTGATGACGTTTTTGATGCCATATTTGGAGAAATAGGGTTATCACATGAAATAAGCAAATTTTTTTTGCCTCTTGGTAATAATATAGCGACTCTCTGAAAAGCACTTTGAACCAATTCAAATTATGATTTTGTAAACATGACCTTAGAGTAGAGTTGTCTGGGCATACTTGAAAATGAATTCAGTATAAGCAGTATGTATGTCTGTATGTGTTTTCCAATGTGAAATATTTCTTTAATTAACTGTATTTTTGGATAAAATGCTAAGTTCCTTGACTCAGACAATTAATCTCATTGAAGTGACAGTCTGACAGTTCAATATGAAGATCAAATTTATAATAATTTAATTTTCTAAATTAAATTTGAAAAGCATTATTAACTAGCAGCCGATCTTTTTAGTTGCATGAGCTGAGCAAGAAAAAAATTACAAATTTCCTATCTGAAAAGAGTGAAAATTATTCACTTAAATAAATAATTGTGAAAAGGCTTAAATGTTAATGAATGTGATACAATATTTATAGATCATATTCAAGGCATACGTGTTAAGACTAGAAATTACATAAGTTGATTCCCAGCTAAGAAATATCACCGCACAGTGAATTTTATTTTACTATCAACATTATTTCACATAAAATATAATAATTTGGTTTATACAGATGTCATTACTCTTGTATATCTTATATGATGAAAAACAAAAAATGTTAGTAAAACTGGCTTGCAAATTTAATAGAAACAATGTTCCATTTGAATGAAACAGAAAAGTTTTGGAAGAAGCAATATTTAGGATATATTAAAGAAAGAACAGATTCAGTTCCAAAGTAAGCACAGAAAAATAATTTAAGGATCTATGTAGATAGTACATCTGGTAGGGCATTTGCCTCGCATATGGCCTAACAGGTTCAATTCCAGGCACCTCATATGAACTCTGTAGAGTTCCAGGAGTGATATTTGAGCAGAGATAGGGCTAAGCCCTGAGCACATAAGGAGTGCCCCACCTTAAAAAAACTCACAAATAAAATTATAAAATAAATAATTTAAAATTTTCCATTGGCAAAAATGTGTCTTTTTTTTCCTTTTCTACAATTTTCTTTTCAGATGTTTAGGCCTTGATTTATATAGTTATTATATGTTTTGATATTTTAGCCTATACTCACAACACAGATTCAAGAATTGCCTGCTAATCCCAATTTTATTTTTTTAATGTGTAAAATGCATATTTTGAACCTTGTGCTATTTTTTCATGGCACTAAAAAGGAAGTGCATTAGACATTAGGGTATCATATATACATTTTAAGTTTTGTTTTATTGATTTGTTTCTGCGGGGGAGAAACCTAAATGTGCTTAATCTTGCCTGTACACAGGGATATCTCCTAGAAGGCTCAGGGGAATGTAGGGGGGTACTACTATTTAACTAATGCAACGCAAGTGTCCTATCTTCCCACTCTTGTATCTCTCCAACCCCACCCATACTTTTTATTATATTTATTTATGATTCATTTTTGGTTTGGGGGCCACACACTGTTGCTTACAATTTACACCTGCTTCGGTGTTCAGGGATCACTTCTGCAGGCTCAATGATCATATGGGATGCCAGGGATCTGACCAAGATCCACCCTGAGCTAGGCAAGTGTCCTACCAACTGTACTATCACACATGTCCTACCCACACATGCATTTTAAACAAAAAAAAAAAATAGTGAACATGTTTTAAATTAGGTTTAGAAACAATTGCTCCTTATCTATGAATATGAGTCAGCACTATCTTTTTCTTTAATAATTTAAATAATTTCTGCAAGTTAAAGTGGAAATAATGGAATCCAAATTATTGTTTTATAAAATGCCACTTTATAGGTTTGGATAATTTCTTTAAACAATAGCATACAATTTCTTACCCAGTTGTCACTTTTATTTTACGAACGATATATAACTGAAGAAGTTTCAAATACACTTAAATTTTCTATTTATGTAGTTTTCACAAATCTGTATGCTATGCATGCCTATTTAGTTATGCTTTGCTCATTTGTAGTTATTTTCTTCCTTTATTTCTCAGCATTAGACGTGAATGTCTGGATACAGATCAAATGCTTCTCATATAATGATGATTATGTCAATTGTTCAGCTGCAGATACTTAAACAAAATCACAACAGTAGACTCATCAGTACACATACTTATATCAGCTAAAATGGTAAAGATTAAAAATTACTTAAAACAAACTAAAAAGTAGTTTTTCCCATAAAATGCTCATTATCTTAAATAAGTTATATGGAAATAGAATTGTTCAAGGTAGGTAATTTATAGGCACATCAATATCACTAAAACTAAACTCATCAGTTTTCTGTGCTATTCCAGAATAATGATAGATTGTTTTCATAGTGGTTAAGCAAATATATTCAGGGCAAAAGTTAAGAAAATATAAAATTATACAATGAAAAAAAAATATATCTAATGAAAAAGACCAGTTATTGCAAGGTAATCATTTCTTGTGAACTTCCTAATAATTGTATTACAGAAAAATATTTAAAGTGTAAGACAGTAACTGTTGTTGAAGAAATTATTTTACTTATTCAACCCTAAAGAGTTTTGCAATATTTGCTAAGCAATAGTGATAAATGACAAAATTTCAAAAAAATGTTAACTGTATTAGGAAGAATATAATTACATAATAGCAAGCAGCCAATATTGCTGACCTGAGTTTGATTCCTCTGCCCCTCTCGGAGAGCCTGGCAAGCTACCGAGAGTATCTCGCCCACATGGCAAAAGCTGGCAAGCTACCTGTGATGTACTCGATACTCCAAACATAGTAACAATTGTCACAATGGAGACGTTACTGGGCCCGCTTGAGCAAATCAGTGAACAATGGAAGGACAGTGACAGTGAATATAATATATAATAGAGACTACATAAAGCAACCAATATTAGGTTGTTATAAAGTAAGTTTTGTGCCTTAAAAATTGATGTGCCTTGGATAACTTATTTTGATCGTTCATATCTTGGAACGTCTACCTAATAATTTGCACTTTAATGTTCAAGAGTCCAATCACATTTGAAGAGAGCTCAGGGTGACATTTATTGCCTAATTTTACTAATCTTTAATCTATTGAGTTTTACTTTTGTATAAATGATATAATATTATTTACCCTTATTAAACTTTAAATGAGATCATAATTATATTCATTTAATCTATTGAGTTTTACTTTTGTATAAATGATATAATATTATTTACCCTTATTAAACTTTAAATGAGATCACAATTATATTCATTTCCTAACTATGTACATTTAAACTGTTTAGGAAATGAATGGTTATTTGCAGAGTCATATCATAGTCATGTTCCATAGGCTGACCAAAAAATGAAAAATGAAACCGTTCTTTTTTCATGATTCACTACATAATTATGTGCATTTGAGGAAATTCAGTTCCAGGGACATCAAGGGACTTATTGAAACTATCATAATTAGTGGAAATAAAAATGTTCTATGAAATATGACTTTATTTCTCTCTTCTGTTGCTAAATATATGGGAATCAATGGCAGTTAAGGTTCAATATTGAAAGAAGTTAAAAGAATTTTCTATGTTATGATTCTTGAAGCAGCATTCAATAAAGACAGCTCCTTAAGTACGGTATTTGAAAAAAGAGATGAGGAATTAAAAAGTAAAACACTTCAAAATGAATGGAATTGGAGACATTGTCAGCTATGTTAGCAGAATTAAGTCTACGAAGTCATCCTTCGAGCGGAAAGAATGTTTTATGGTTCCTTTCTGTAAATGTAGAATGATACTGTTGGAAAATTATTTGGAAAACCCAAGGGTGCTTTAAAGAACTATAGACAAGCATTTCCTTCTACATGTTAGATCATTATGGGTACAAGGTTTTCAATCCTGCTTTGAAATGGAGTGCAGGAGAAATAAAATTGCAGAAAAGAAAGATCTGAAAAATAGAACCCAGTGTTTCTACCACTCTTAGTATACCTGATCTAAAGAGAGAATACATTTTGCAAGTTTCAAGTGAACATTTCAAAACTAGCTGCAGTTATAATAATAAACAAAGGGCGTTCTCAAGGGTTGAGAGTGTCCAGCCAAAAGACAATAAGAAGAGTTCAGAGACTTGCCTAGCATTGAACTGACCCTAATTTGGCCACTGGCACTGCCAATAATTGCCTAGCTCCACTGAGAGTGGTCGCTGACCACAGAGCCAGGAGTAAATCCTCACTAATGACAGATGTAACCCCCAAACCATCCCCAAATAAAGAATAACAACAGGATGTTTGTATCTTTGGAAATACCTATACTCAGTCAATATAACACAGCAAAACAGTAACTATCAATTCTGAAAAAACTGCATGCTCAAAAGCCTTAGGTTTGGAAAAATGGGTTTAAAGAAATTAGTTTTCAAAATGTTAAAGGAGAAATTCAAAATTTCTTGAGGCAACGCTTAATGTTTGGTGAAATAAAAGCAAAACCATAAATGTGGTATGTAATTGGAATGTATACTATATTAAAGTTAACTGTAACATGTGACAGGCCAGAAAATAATGTAAAATGCCAAAACATGTTATAATTCACAAATAAAAGTCTATTACTTATTTTTATGGCCAAACAAAATATCTATTAATTTAGCAATTTGCTACAACTAAGATTTATTACCAAATTTCGTTTAGTCAAGGATTAGAGTTGTTTTTCTGAAAAAAATCTGTCAAGATGTCTGTGAATTATAGTAAAGAAGTAGAATTTAACTCATTGGAATAGTGACTGAGATGGAAGATATGGTAAGTTTATATAGCTTCTCAATATTTTACAAATTATAGATAAAACTTTGAAATACTGATAAAAGCATAAATGAATAAACAAATGTATTGAATCATAACATTATTAATGAATAAGATAGAGCATTGAGTTTTTCATAGTTTTGAATCAATATTATTATTTGCAATTTCTATTCCTGAATTACCTTCTGCCAAAGTTATTCAAGTTACTATGTTAATTTATGTAATTTTTTAAATTTTATTTGAAAATCAGAAAAATCCACATAAAAAGATCACAGGAATATTTTAGTGTGTATTTGTAGAATACTGAATGAAAATGTAAAATGCAAAGTAACTGACTCTTGATTCCTAAAAATCATATTAAGCTTTAGATATAAAAAAAGAGTTTTGCTAACTATGCTTAAAATAATGATTATAAAATTTTCACTTCATTTCTTTACAAAGTATTCCTGATCAAAAACCTTTGAATAAGATCTTTATAATTGCATTTTCTTTTCAAAACAATAAACTTATTTGAAATTATCTAATTTGATAGAAATTTTGTATTACCTTTACTTTGCCTTAGTACAGTTAGTTTTGATTCTTTATTGTTACAAAGAATACCTAACTACAAAGAAATAATTTTATTGATTATACCTTCCAAGAGAACTAATATATTTTTTCAAATGTTTACCATTAATTTAGGATAGCTTATCTTAAATATAGGCATTGACTTGCCACTTTAAGAAAAGCATGGGAAATGCAAGTCTCTAAAATTTTCCTGTTACTATCTTTTTTAAATTATGTTTTGGAAAGCCACCTTACACGGTCCTCCCGTTGTTCATCAATTTGCTTGAGTGGACCCAGTAATGTCTCCATTGTGAGATTTCTTGTTACTGTGTTTGGCATATTGAATACTCTAGGTAGCTTGCCAGGCTCTCTCACAGGGGTGGAGGAATCGAACTCGGCTTGGCCAGGCTGGCTGTGCGCAAGGCAAACACCCTACCTCTGTGGTAACTTTCTTTATTTCATTTTAGTAAGAACACAACTGAGATGTGTTTTCTTAACAATTTCAATGTTAACTACACATACAGCACCATACATAAGAATTATAGAAAAAAAATTGTGTATGCATGTGTGTGTGTGTGTGTGTGTGTGTGTGTGTGTGTGTGTGTGTGTCTGTTTTCAGCGGAGGCGAATTCGTAATGAGGGCTCACCATATTGCACTAGGTGTTTACTCCAGAATTTTTACTCAGAATTCATTACTGGCAAAAGATGGGGCCATATCAGGTACTGAGGATTGAATCTGGGTTCACGACAAGTGACTTACCAGCAATTAAATCTCATGAATGCTTATGCCATTAGGTGTGTATATGTGGAGACAGGTATATCTTTTCCCCTGCTGATGATACCTAATTATTTCCGCTACTTGACTAGTGTGAATAATACTACAGTGAATATGGAGTGCAAATATTTCTGATTTCAGTTCATTTGGCTATGTAACCACATGTAGAATTGCTGTGTCATAAGGCAACCTCTTTTTAAATTTTCTTGGGAACATCCCCAAAGTTTCCATAGTGACTCTAACATTTTACATTCTCACGGATATACAAGAGTTTTTTTCTATATGTATTTTACAACACTTGCCTTATTTAAAATAACCATCTTAAGAAGTTCAAAATAATCATATTCTATTCTCTTTAATCTTCATTCCCCTGGTAGTGACACTGAGTATCATGTAGTATATACAATGATTGGCTTTTCATATGCCTTCTTTGGCAAAGAGTATATTTAAGATATCACTTGATGGTACATAAACCATATTTTGGGCTTACAGAAAATAATTATGACAGTGGTATTAGTGAATAATTTTTTTGTAAACTGGAAAAATATTAAAAATAACAAGTAGTTTATGAATTAAACAATTAGTAGGGCAGAAATAGGGTGGTACAAACATATTAAGTGATATTTGATAAATTATTTTTGCCTACTATAAACTCACATAAAACATACATAATAGTAAACAAATTCTGAATGTTTATGCAACAAGGAGAAAGAGAGCAAGAGAAGAGAAAGAAAGAAAGTAGAGAAAACTTTCATGAGAAAATACATATGCAGCAACATAATGGTTATCTCTGAAATAGGAGAATGGGAGTTTCCTTTAAAATTGCTATTATTATTTATTTTGAAAGCACAGGGAACACTTGAATTCTTTAAATTTTTCCCTCTGTATTTTGCAAAAGAATTTTACAAAAGGAAACAAAATGAAGCGAGAAAGAATGTTTACAGTTAACAACAAGCATAGTATTTTTGTACAATAGACATATTTGTCTATGGTTCTGAATCTATATATATTTAACTACTGAAAATGCAAATGTCAAAATAGTCCTTGACTATTGTGAGAGTATTGGGTAAATAAATAAATTATAATTTATGGCTTAGTGTGCAAAAATAGTATTGTTTATCCCTTTCTTCAATAAAGTAAATGTCTGTATTCACAGGTCATTTACAGTATGTAAAACATTCTATTTCAATGTATATCTTAAAACATATTTTTTATTCTCTTATTTTATTTTTACTTTAACCTTGCTTAGAATAAAAGTTGAGGAATTTGTTTCCTAAAGTATACCTATGGGAAACGTTAGCTTTGAGAACAATTGCTATAAGAAGAAATTGTGTATATAAAATTTTGTGTTATTGTTTTCTGCAGAACCATATAGAAGCTCAACGAATCTATATTGCACATTTCATGGAAAGCTCCTTAAAGAGCAAATTATTATAATGTGGGTTCAAATTGAGAAAAAGGCAAAAATGCTACAGAATGTCTAAAAAATGATAAATAATAATATGTCTGAATTGATTAAGGCACAAACCTACAGATGTAAAGTCTAATTAAATGCTAATCACAAATATATAAATATATATTTATCCATGCATAAAAAATAATATTGATATATTAAATAAATACAGATTATTTATTAATACAATGGCACAAAATTTGTGTGGTGTTGTATTAAATAAATATAAATAAAATATTTTATAATTTTGTGTATTGAGTTCTTTATATTTTAATGTTATTGATAATGCATTACATGTTATTAAATGTTATCAAATTACTGAGATTTTATTACATAGTACGTACTTTTTTGTGTAGTTTGATAATAATTATACACACACATTACCTCACCAAAAATGCTTAAATTTTGTGGACAAAAATTATAACTTTTTTGTACAAATATATAAATTCAGAAAAATAATTATTTATAAATTTTGAAATTTCAGATTAGCTCTATTCATCTCTATGTGTATAGGGAGCATCAACTCCAAAATAAAAAAATCAAAGAAGATCTGATGAAAGCACTGCTGCAACTAAAATTTATATTGTTATATGGGTATATGATAAAAAAAGACTTCTAAAATCACTACCAAATTTTTTTTATAGACAGCCTATAGAATATCTCAGAGAAGGAACATTATATGTCTAAAGTAAGACTCAGAAAATAAATAATTTATGTTAGATAATAAAATAAATTTTAAAGTAGAACAAAAAATCAATTTTAGTCATATTTGCATTTCAAATACTATTAAATAAAAGCAAGAATCAAACAAACTTGAAAGAGGAAAATTACCTAACTACTTTTTAAAATGGACATTAGTCTTATGTTCATTACATAAAATACTCTAATAATACTAATTTGGAATTTGGATAAATTAAAATTTTTAAACCACCCATGGACTAAGTTAAGCAAATGAAGCAGCAATGATGACGTTTTCTAAACATCCAGTTATTTAAACACAAATAACTCCAAGTTGATGGGACAAGATGTTGGTCAATTGGCCAAATTTAGGAGGATTTGCTCTGTGAGTCTGAAATAGAACTGTGATTGTATGCTGAGTAGATTATGAAGCTACCAAATTTCAATTCTAGAGAGAACACAGAAAAAATAATTCCAAGTTAATTTAGTTATATATAAGAAGGTACAATAGGATGAACTATGCATCAACCAAGAAATGTACTTTTGAACAAGAAATAACTAAATATTTTCATCAGCATTTATGTTCGCTAAAGTAATAATACAATACTCCATGTTATCAGATACAGATTTTACATTCTGTGAGTGGAATATCAAAAGGACAGATTCAATTGCCAGAGCAAGCTCAATTTCTAGAAGTGTGCTCATCTATTTACGACAACCACTGTAATACATATATATAAATATACATATATATCTAAATACATATATGTACATCTATATGCATATATATATATATATAATAGCCAAACTATTAAAGTAATCTTATATTTGGTTCATATTGAGTTTTCAGATCTTGGTATTCTAATGACTTTAATTATTCTTGTTATGAAATTTGAATTGAATTTTTCTTTTTTCTTAACAATGCCAGGATCAGATCTCGGTCCTCACACATACAAGGAAAATAATTTTCTACTGAAGCGTTTTCTTCCAAACATAAGTATTAAAGTTTTATGGCAAAACTTCTAAATAAATAACAAAATACTATTGCCTGTGCCTTCTTTTATGAAAAAGTTATATCAATATATGTGATAAAATATTATACTCATATATAATACAATATATAGAAGCTTCATTAAATAATTTCATATAACGTTGGATGGGTTCTAAAATGTCTATTAATTTTCCACATCTTCTACATATCTGTAGAAAGCAATGTTGAGAAAACAACTCTTTTTGTTCCTAAATATAAATCTAAAAAAGCTCTTTCCACCTTATATAATCTCATAATCTTTAATTCTCCTATCCACACAAAAAACAAAATTCTATTTATCTAGAAAAATTAAATCTCATATTAATGTACTGACCTATTTTTTGCATGTAGCCGTTCAGTTTTGCCACCACAATTTGTTAAAGAGGCTTTCCTTACTCCACTTCACATTTCATGCTCCTTTATTAAAGATTAGATGATCATATTATTGAGGGGAGATGTCAGTATATTCAACCCTGTTCCATTGGTCTGCAGCTCTGCCATTGTTCCAGTACCATGCTGTTTTAAATATTACTGCTTTTTAGTAGAGTTTGAAGTTAGGGAGATTGATTCCTCCCATTTTTTTCCCCAAGAAATGCTTTAGCTATTTGTGGGGGTTTACTGCTCCATATGAATTTCAGGAGTGTTTGCTCCATTTCTTTGAAGACTGTTGTGGGTATCCTTATAGGGATTGCATTGAATTTGTACAATCCTTTGGGAAGTATTGCCATTTTAATAATGTTAATTCTCCCGACATATGAGCAGGGGATATCTTTCCATTATCTCATGTTCTCTTCTATTTCCTGAAGTAGCGTTTTGTAGTTTTCTTTGTACAGGTCCTTTACTTTCTTAGTTAAGCTGATTCCTAAGTACGTGATCTCCTGGGGCACAATTGTGAACGGGACTGTTTTTTATCATGTTGCTTTCCTCTCTCTCACTGTATGCATATACCAAAGCCATGGACTTTTTGGTATTTATTTTATAGCCCACAACTTTACTATACAAGTCTATTGTTTCTAGGAATTTCTTGGCTCAGATCTCTGCCTAACACCATGTACAAAAGTAAGATCAAAATGGATTAAAGACTGCAACATCAGACCAGAATCCATAAGGCACATTGAAGAATAAGTTGGCAAAACCCTCCATGACATTGAAGCTAATGGTATCTTCAAAGATGTCACGCCGCTGGCCGAGCGAGTGAAAACAGAGATAGATAAATGGAACTATCTTAAACTAAGAAGCTTCTGCACCTCAAAAGAAACAGTGACCAAAATACAAAGACATTCTACAGAATGGGGAAGGATATTCGCCGAACACACATCTGACAACGAGTTGATATCAAGGATATATGAACTACTGGTTGAACTCCACAAGAAGAAAACATCCAACCCCATAAAGAATGGGGCAATGAAATGAACAGAAACTTTTTCAAAGAAGAAATTCGAATGGATAAAAGGCACTTGAGAAAATGCTCTACATCATCAATCATCAGGGAGATGCAGAACAAAACAAGAATGAGATACCATCTCACACCTCAGAGACTGGCCACATCCAAAAGAACAAAAGTAACCGGTGTTGGCGCAGATGTGGCAAGAAAGGGACCCTCCTTCACTGCTGTTGGGAATGCCGACTGGTTCAGCCCTTTTGGAAAACAGTATGGACGATTCTCAAAAAATTAGAAATTGAGCGCCCATTTGACCCAGCAATACCACTCCTGGGATTATATCCCAGAGAGGCAAACATGTATAGTTGAAGTGACATCTGCGCTTGTTTGTTCATTGCAGCACTCTTTACAATAGTCAGAATCTGGAAAAAAAATTTGAGTGCCCAAGAACAGATCACTGGTTAAAGAAACTTTCGTATATCTACACATTGGAGTACTATGTAGCTTTTAGAAAAGATGAAGTCATGAAATTTACATACAAGTGGTATTACATGGAAAGTATCATGCTAAGTGAAATGAGTCAGAAAGAGAGGGATAGACGTAAAAATATTGCATTCATCTGGGGGACATAAAGTAACAAAATAGGAGATTAATACCCAAGAATAGCCGAGACCAGTACCAGGAGGATTACTCGATGGCTTAGGGGATAGCCGGGCATTCTAGGGGAACGGGCAGCTCAGATAGAGAAGGGAGCACCAATTAAAGGGTGTTGGGAGGATCCTCCCAGGATGGGAGATGCATAATGAAAGTAGACTATGGACCGAACATGATTGACACTCGAAGCCTCTTTTGCAGACCACAACATCCAAAAGGAGAGAGAGAATACAAAAGGGAATTCCCTGCCACAGAGGCAGAGTGGGATGAGGTGGATGGGGGTTGGAGGGATTCTGGGATCCATGGTGGTGAAAAATGGGCACGGTGGAAGGATGGGTATTTGATCATTGTCAAAACCCAAGCACAAAAATTTGTAAGTCTACAACTGTACCTCGTGGTGTTTCACCAATAAAAATTTAAAAAAGAAATATATAAAATATTAAAAATAAAATTAAATTATAGAAATAATAAAAAATGTACTGACCTAAACTAGAATAGCACTTCATTCATGTAGATATAAATGATGATTTGATACTTTAATTCAATCACTCTACTAACAAGTAATTGTTGGGATCTAACAAAAGTAACATTTATCACATGTGAGACTAGTCAATATTCACCTTTCTATTTGTCATATATAACATCATTCCTAAAAACAGCTCTAAATGTTTCAGACTCTGTGGTAAATTCCTTTATATTTCCATGTCATATTTTATTCTTTATTTTTTTTTGACTTTTTGGGTCACACTTGTCTATTCGCAGCAGTTACTCTTGGCTCTGAACTCAAGAATCACTCATGGTATTATGGAGACCATATGGGATGGCAGAGATCAAATCCAATTTGGCTGTGGGCAAGACAAATGCCCTATCTGCTGTACTATCGGTCTGGCTCCAAATGCATCACATTATAATTTTGCATTTCATATACCAAGGCCCTCCCGTTGATCATCGATTTGCTCGAGCAGGCCCAGTAAAGTCTCCACTGGAGACTTTGTTGTTACTGTGTCTGGCATATCGAATACTCTCGGTAGCTTGCCGGGCTCTCCGAGAGGGGCGGAGGAATCGAACTCGGGTCGGCCATGTTGGCTGCGTGAAAGGCAGATGTCCTACCCGCTGTGCTATCGCTCCAGCCAAAAGTGACGTTATTTCATTCAGCATGATACTTTCCATGTAGTATCACTTGTATGTAAATTTCATGATTTCACCTTTTCTAACAGCTACACAGTACTCCATTATGTAGATACACCAAAGTTTCTTTAACCAGTCATCTGTTCTCTGCCACTCGGTTTTTTTTCCAGATTCTAACTACTGTAAACAGTGGTGTAATGAACAAACAAGTGTAGAGGTCACTTTGACTATACCTTTGCCTCTCTGGGATATATTCCCACATGCTGAGAGTAGACTATAGACAGAACATGATTGCCAATCAATGCCTCTTTTGCAAATCACAAAAGGAGAGAGAGAACAAAAGGGAATGCCCTGACACAGAGGCAGGGTGAGATGGGGGCATAGAGGGTGGGAGGGATACTGGGATTACTGGTAGTGGAAAATGAGCACTGGTAGAGGGATTGGTATTCGATCACTGTATAACTGAAACCCAAGCACAACAATCTGTAAGTATACAACTGTACCTCATGGTGTTTCACTAATAATTTTTTAAAAAGTAATTATTAATAATATTACAAAATTAATACATGTGCTATAATCATATCTTCTACCCAGTAGGACAAAACCTAAAATTTACATATTAAGAGGAATTTAAAGTGTTTTAGGAAATCATACCTTAAAATATTTAGGTAATTATTTTAAGGATTTCACCTTGAGTATTTTAACTATCATGATGTACCTTTCTGGTCATCACTTCTGATACAAAGATGAATACTTAAGCAGAGATAATAAAAAAATATTTAATTATTTTTGTAAATGAAAAACATTTTATTAGTTTTCTCTCTAATACCCTTCTTTGACATTTTTAATTTCTTACTCTTATTAAGTTATGCTGTTCTTCTAGATTGAATGAAAAGTCATCAGCTAGGACAGCGTTTTACATTTTCTTCCCAGCAAACCCTGAGCATTTTTTTTTTCACATCAAAATGAAGTGACCTTGAAATTCAGAGATAGTGGTGGGGCAAAAACTCCTAGGCATAGAGGTTTGGACACAAAAAGTAGAGAGGCGCCTTTATTGCTCTATCTCAACTTTTAAGTGCCCGCATATCTTGAGGAAATGTACTGCATATTACAATTAACAGTTTAAAAATTATCTGTATAATTTAATATTCCAGTTTTTCTAGAGTGAGACATTATTTCTGCTTAGTATCTCCAACATATGTCCCTATTTTATGGCTTTACTGAGGGTTTCACAATTTCTTTGACTTCTCTACATCACTTTTCATTGATATCTGTATTGTTATTAGCTATTAACCAATTTCCTCATGTTCTTACTTTTGGAATTTGTTCTTCCTGTACTTCCCATTTTCCTACTCCATCCCCACCATACATGTTTGCATACAAGTATGAATAATATGTGTAACTGTTTAGTTACTGCTGTAAACTCTCAATTAGATGAAAAAATCATTCAATTACTCAATTCTCCAACTCACTAGTTGACTTCTTCCCTCTGGAAGGTGATTTATTCTTCAACAAGGATTAAATAAAGCATACTTATTGATATTATAGAAATCTTTTACATAACTAATTCTTCACTGTCAGTTAAAAAAATATGGCAGCTTTACAAATGAATTTAACTTCTATGAGATCCTTTTCCACAAGTTTATTCCAATAATTTTTCTTTTGATTTGAATTTATTCTTAAAAAGGTGCAATAACTTAATTTATTTAACATTTTCTCTGTGAATTAAATTTGATGGTGTTGGCTATACAATAAATTTTGATAGTGAATATTTATATGACTGAATAATGTTTTTCCTTCTTTAGAGGATATATTCCTGAATGAATAATGGAAGGAAGTAATTATCATGCCACAAAACCATTATCTAGTCATTTTATCCTCAAAGATAAATCTGCAGGGGCTGGAGCAATACCACAGAGGGTAGGGTGTTTGTCTTGCACGTGGCTGACCCAGGTTTGACTCCCAACATCCCATATGGTCCCCTGAGCACCGCGAGGGGTAATTCCTGACTGCAGAAACAGGAATAACTCCTGTTCATTGCCAGGTGTCACCCAAAAAGCACACACAAAAAATAAATCTGCAGTGATATAGTTTATTTTGTTTACTAATATATTCTTGGTTTACACTTCCTCCTATCATGATCATTATTCAGCTTATTTATCCACTCATCATCCAATAATGATTTCACTTTCAAAGCACTCTTGTACTCTTTAAAACTTAACATTTAAGAAGTCTGTGTTATATATAGAAAACAGGTCTGATACTAAGAGAATACTATATTAAGAGAATGCCTCACTGAAGTTGCAACAAGAAAAGATCCCTATCTGAGATATCTCCAAACTTCTTGAAGGGTCATCTTATGTATATTTTTTTCTCTTCTTGATATACTTAAAAATTAGTGACAACAGTACATTATTTTTATATTAATTTCTTGACCTCTAAATATTCCCATTTATGCTCATTATATTTATTTTAATGGTCTATTTTAGTTTCTTTTTGTGGATGGAGGGGGCAATAGAGCATTTCAAATATTAGTTTAAATGTTTTTTTAATCTTTTTGAACCAATATTTAAGCATGTTACATAAATATATCCTAGAAATTGTAGATTTTCTGAATTTAATGCCTAAAAAATAGAATTTCTGACAACTTGTCCCAGGAAAAATGGAAACATCATTATTTCACAAAGAAGGGGAAAGAAGACAATGGAAGAACTACTGAAAATTGTTTGGGCCCAAGCTATAGTACAGCTGGGAGGGCATTTGTCTTGCATGAAGCCGAATCACGTTTAATCCCCAGCATCCTATATGGTCCCCCAAACACACCCAGGAATATTTCGAGTACAGAGCCAGGAGTAAACACAGAGCATCTTTTGCTATGTTTCCCCGCAAAAATAGAGTAGCGTGCTTTTGCAAATAATTGACTAATATCAAATTAACATTAAAAATATTATACCTGCTTATTATATTTAGATTCAATTTTATGTCTACTAAATATTTATCTAACCCAGAAGAATTATTTATACTCTTTTTGAGGCCCTAGATACCTATAGCAGGTTCTACCTAATCATTTTGTCTATTACTCTAAAGCTATTAACAAATTCCTTTTACTGCCTGTTAATGGCTATTTCAATTCCCTCATCCATTATATTGACCTTTAACCTGCTCAACACATAATTTATTGTCTACATGGGTGCCCCAGTATATGTATAAATTTTAAGGAAAACATTCTTTCAAAATATCAATATTTTTGTCAGAGACTGTTTCATAACACAAGTATTTATTTTTATCATAGCTAGCCAGTTCTATTACATAGATCTTATTTTCAAGATCTGTATATCTCAAAAGATCTTGCAAATAGGCAGAAATTACAGGATTTGTAATCCTCTTCTAAATCTCTCAAATCTTCACTCCTTCTTTCTTTATTATCTGTTTTTATTAACTTTTTTCCTATTCTTTATACACATAGTATCTACATTTGTAATATAGTTTAATTAGCAGCAAATTTTATATTCATACAAATAAGAATATCATGTCTATTTACTTGCCACATCCAGTTCAATTACATTATGCTCAAAGAACATTCTCACCACATTATCAAGTCTACTTCTCTTGATATTTGCTACATGATTCAGTAAAATGTAATTTATTATTGCATTCTTGAAAATGAAATATATAATACAGTGCTTAGGGGCAATATTCTACATATGTCAATTAGTTCTCATCCATTAATGATCTAACCAAAGTGTTAATATCTTCTTAACTTTGACTCAATTCTATTTCAGTTCTTGAAAAAAGAATCTTTACTCTGAGGGACCAGCTTTGGAATATTGGTAAAGTTTTTTTATTTTAAGATTTCAAGTTAAAGCTTGTATTTTATATGAGAAGAAATTGATTTCAAGTGATGAATTTATTAATCTGAAAAACTATATAACAAAGGATGTTCTCCAAAACTGAAGTGATAAGAACTTCTTAAAGAAACAAAAAGAAATAAACTTTTTTTTTTGTCCACAGCATTTGTCCAATTAAAATGTTGAAGGCAGTATGGTCTGTTTTATACATGTTAACGCAAATTGCATGATTGTGTTCTTTCTTAGAGTTTCCCAGTATTCTCTCTCATTCTTGATCCATTCATATGTAGTTGGACACTTTTGTTATTTCCATCCCTGGAGGAGGGAGATGAGTGAGTACACTGGTGATGTTGTGAAAGAAAACATTTCACCATACATATACAAAAGCAAAAGACTGAAAAACAATAAAATTTAAAAATGAATATTTTCACTATTAATACAGATTTGACCATTGCACCTCAATATTTTCAGAATTATTATGCAGGGGAAAAGTCATAGCGATGACTTAAGGATTCCATTCCCAGTACTATTCCCCCAGCTTTGTGAGCTTTGCCTGGCAATCCAAATCCTGTAATGCTTGGGGTTCACCAGGTTTGCATCCAGCGGTGTGGAGAGGTGCCAAGTTTTATCAGAGACAACGGTTAGGTTTGGCATGTGTTCCAGTAATGCTTTACTGGCCCTGCATCATCTATCAGACCTGAACCATCAGGTGAAGTCTACCAAGTCAAGCATCATATGTAGTGGTCTTGGTTCCCCTGAGTTCCAGAGAGGCTGGTCCCAACTAAGAATGATGTATACAAATAGTGCCAGAGAGACATCATAGGTTTTTATGGTGCTTGCCGAATTTGTGGTCAAATCTGGTTTGATCCCAGCACTATGTGTGATCCCTTGAACATTGACAAGAGTGATCCCTGATCACACAGCCTGAAACAAGACCTGAACACTGCTGGGTACAGATCAACTCCATGTCCCCCGAACACATATATTCATACATATATTCATATACAAAGGTGTATTTGTGTGTATACATATACACATATATTCATACATATATTTATATAAAAGGTGCATTTGTGTGTGTATATATGTATATATATATATATATATATATATATATATATATATATCTTCTTACACTCTAAGGTTAGAATACCTATCTGAACTTCTCTGACCATTTTTAATTAGCAAAACTTATTTTGTAGGTAATTTAAAGAAGAAAAAATAAATGAATATTTGTATTGAAATTCATTACCATTTTTTCTATAATGTACAATGATTTTGAAAGGAAAATACAAATTTATTCTTCATAATCATAATTATTTATATAATATTATTATATATAATAGATAATCAATAATGTTATTTTGAATTATCAAATCATTATTCAATCTTTGTCAATATACACAATTTTCAAAGTATTCATTGATTTTAAGTGAAATTAAGTTTTGATTTAGCTCATTTGATTACAACCTATAAAATTGTGTTTACTGTGATGTTTTCACAGTCTATGATTTTAAGCTGAAACCTGTTTTATAAATCCAGTTTCTCAAGGAAGAAAAAAATAATCACTCTTTAAAATAAAACATGCCAAGAAAAAAATGTAGATTTTTGGTAACTTCAGAAAATAATAATAATACAAATTTTACAATTCAAAGCGGTTGAGATACTACTCCACCTTTTCCACAAATTCAAGGAGTCTTGCTCCATTCTGCCTTTGTTCTGCTTGGAGCACATCTTGTTAACTTGTCTCTTTGTCTCTTATCTGTGTGGGCTTGTTCTTCAAAACTGTCTCTCTTGAACACATATTTGTGCTCTTTCTCTCCCTTCACAGCTCTTGCTTCATAAATTCAATCAGGATTTAATTATGAACTACCTATGAATGTATAAAATTACTAGGTTTTAAAAGGTTAATTGAATCAGAGAGAAAAAGAATTTTTACTTGAGATCATTTCAAAAGCATCATCTTCAGCCTGAAGTTTGAATTAACTGCAGCTGTCCTCTGAATTTCAGTCTCTGTGATCTTGAAATGTGACAGCCAGCTTTATACCTCAAAGATTGTGAACTCTAGATTTTGGGGAAGAAAATTCTTGGAATTTTGGAATGCATTGCTTCTTGCAATGATTCTACTTTAAAAATTTATGGGGATACAGAGATATTAAGGGACTAAGGAACTGACCTTGCCTGCTGCTGACCCCAATTCAATCCCCAATATTTGATATGATCCCCTGAGTAGTATCAAGAATGATCCTGAACACAGGGTCAAAAGGAACACCTGAACATCATTTGTGTGGCCTCAAAACAAAGCATACAAACAAACCAAACATTGTGTATCGTTGAACAAATGAAAATAATGTGAAATAGAAATAGCTTAATGTCTCTGGAAAAGCATTGAAAATCCAGGATTGATAAGACCCTAGAATCATTTGTCTTTAAGACATAATAAAGGAGGGAAAGGGGTGCAAACCACTGCCTGTTAAATATTAGATATTCTCAACCATGCTTTGTAGTACTGTAATACCTTTGTCTTATGAGGAAATGCACTTGAAACAGGTATGTACTGAAGAAAAAAGTCATAGAATTATTAAATCTGAAATCTATATACTGACTACTTTTAATAGAATAGCAGGAAAATCCATTTTTATTCTTTTTTTCTCTTAAATTTTATCTTTATCAAAAACACTGTGATATACAAAGTTGTTTATTATACAGTTGTTTCAGGCATTTAGTGTTCCAACATCACCAGTGTGACCTTCCCTCCTCCAATATCCCCATTTTCCTTTCCATCCCAACCTGCCCCCGTAGGCACATAACCAAGTTACTCTATATTACTAGTTCCAACAAAACTTTAAGAAATGGCAAATGAAATGATCAGAATATAAATGAGTAAAAGCCAATTTGTGATTGCTCTATGATTTTAACTTATGTAAATCAGGAAAATAAAACCTTTTAATACAGTATAATGAAATCCTTCTTATTTACATAAGTATGTCTTCAATTCTGGGGTATAAAGATATTGCAGTAAATCTTGTGTTAGATTTGGATCTAATTATGGTAATAGTCATGCAATACCTGTCATTAATAAAACTTATAAAAATTCCATTCTGATATATTTTTGAGTTTATATGAAATAGGTAAGGCTTGCTATGTAAAATTTTCCCCTACATTTTATATAAGCACTGTGGTTTGCAAACTTCCTCATGATGATTTATTATAGGCATTTGATATTCCAACACCAATCCCACCACTATTGTCACTTTCTCTCCACCATTGTCTCCAATTTTCCCAAACACCCATCAAGGCTTTCTCCATAACATTCCCACAATATTTTATTTTATATTATTGGTTATCAATAAATTGCTAATGGGATGATGAAAGTTATTTTCTTAGAAGAAAATTAGTGTAAATTGTTGTATCTCAGCATTTTATGGGATGGGCTACTTCCTCCCGCTTGAAAAGCACTTGGGGAATCCCAGGTAGTCATGCCCATACCCGAAAGCCACCACTCAGTTAAAAATTTAACTCCAGTTGTATCTCCCAGTTAAACTAATTTTGAACTTCTGGCAGAGAGCAGCCATGCAACATCTCCAAACTCTACAATGGTTCTAATCCAGCAGTAGCAAACCAGAATGGATGGAATGAAACATAAAAGACAATCAATTTCACCTAACCAAACAGTAACAAAGAAAACTGAAATGTAATAATATTTTAGTAATCCCTCATACAATGACTTAATGTCTCCATGGTGAGATACAAAGGTTTACACTGGTCTTCTAAGTATTTGTTCTTGTTGATGGCTTTCTTTTTCAACATCTTTCAAATTAGAATCAAATATCCATCTGTATCTAAGTTTTCAAGTATAATTCTTATTTGAGTGATACCCAAGCATGTATATATACACAGAGCATATATAATTCCAGTGGCAAAAGAGATAATTAGCTTCTATTCTTATGTCAAATAGTTTCCGGTATTTTTTCCCGATGCTATGATCCAAAAATTATATATAAAATTCAAACTAAGTGTTCCTAAATGAATGAAAATGACTTAAAATAAACCAAACAATGTGACATGGGTGCAGAGCTAATAAAGATACTCTTCAGAATTTTACTTAACACAAATGCTTCAGAAAAATTTTTGGAAGAGAAAACATTACAATGTCATTTTAATTTGGATTTTATTTAAAATATATATATGAATATATTATATATGAATAATTTACAAGGACTAGGTCCTTTATTCATTTTCATAAAATAATTTTAAAGTCCAAAGTGATACTTATTTAAAATTAAAATATTTCCTACATTTTGACTCTGAGCTTAATAGTCTGATCTCATAGGTTTATAGCAAAAATATTTAACATACATTATGTTATCTAATAAACAGCATAGGTGGTGGTAAGTGAATTTTTCTGACGAGATTTAAATTTAATCTTTTTTGTATTTTTTTGGAGGGAGGTGGAGTTTGAGTCTTACATGCAGTGTTCAGTTGTCTCTCCTGAATGGGCACAGAGGACCATAGGAGGTGTCCAGGGATCGAATCTGGATCTGTTGCACTAAAGATAAGCACCCTATCCTCTATATTATCACTTGGGCATTACAACTGTTGTTCTTAATACAATTTTTTAAATGTAAGAACATACAAGAAATCATAAAATATTTTTAAAAAGTTAATTAGAATTTTCCTTGTGTGAATTGGATTTTCTTTGGATCTCATATATATCACATGTCTCTTGTTATATATCATCTCTTCTTTAAACAAACATGCTATCAAATAGGAATTTGACTCACTTGTCCAGACACACTGGCATCATGATACACAGAAAAATAAAACTGAGAAGATGATGCAGAATATTTTGTGTGATTTTTATTATAGGTGATAAAAAGAACTGCTACAAACATCACACCCTGTACCTTTCCTTCAAAAGAAAAAAAAAAGAATTCAGTATTTTCACATGTCATATGAACTAGTACATCAAGTTGGGGGAAATTATAAACTTAATTATGCTATATAATTTTTCCATTATTACTCATAATTTTATAGAGAAAATACTAATTCATCATGTACTACAAGTTTTTATACTCCACATACAAAAAAAATCAGATAATAATAAAAAAAACTATATAGTAATTCTACACTTACTAAGCTTAAATTCCTATGAAGTTAGATGATTCACCTAAAAATTGAGGAGTGCTTTAATGGAGAAAAATAATAAGCTAAAGTTAGCAAAAATAAACAACATAATCTAAGAGATGAAAAATTATTGAAGCAATTTTTATATATATACATATATATGAACACATATATGTGCATTTATATACACACATATCTATCTTTATATATGTATTATATATATATATATACAGCTAGGGTGACATATTTGATATAACAAAAACAGTAGCAACAAGTCTCATAATTTGTTGTGAGACATTACTGGTGCTTGCTCGAGCAAATCGATGAACAACAGGAGGACAGTGCTACAGTGGCAGGGCCACACCTGGAAGTGCTCAGAGTTTACTCATTGCTTTGCCTTCACTTATTGGACCATATGAAATGTTGAGATCAAACCTGCGTTGGTCACATGCAAGGCAAGCTGCCCATTTGACTATGATTCCAACCCTACAGAAGGTGATATTAAAACTGAAATGAAAAGATAGATTGGTGTATATTAGAAAGGCTGACACTGGAGATGTCGAATATATAAGCTGGATAATTAGAAAAAGGTTCCAGAAAAAGGAAGCCAGTCCCTTGAGAAATGTAAATCAAATTACACATCTCTGTTACTACGGCTGCATCACAAATTACAGAAAATCTACTGATTTTTGATTATAGCAACAACAAGTTTTTTCTGGTTATTAATATTTTACCTCCTGTTCACCTCTGTGTGGAATAGTGTGGGATGCACCATTATACCATATGCTCTCTCTACATAAACTCTATTTTACTTACAAACTAAACTAGCATCCTGAGAAAATAGAAAAACCAAAACAGAATCCAGAAGGAGAGGTGTTTGTGTGTGTGTGTGTGTGTATGTGTGTGTGTGTGTGTGTGTGTGAGAGAGAGAGAGAGAGAGAGAGAGGGGGGGGGTACAGCAAGAAGAGTGGGAGAGAGTTGTATTACCTTTTTGGCTATCCTCAGTCAGAAAACTTGTAGTATCAGTTATGCTCTTCTGGTCGGAGGAGTTACCAAATTATACTCATATCCTGAAGTCAACATAGATAATACAAATAATGGGATAAACACCTTTTATTTACTAATAGTCAATTTGAAAAAAAGCATTTTCCACAGTCCACTAAGTTATTTAAGATGTTTAGAATTGCTATAATATGGTGTGTGAGAGGAAGATAACTCAGCACCTTAGGGGAAGCATGGAAACGTTTTTTTCTAAGAGTCATGGCAAAGCATTAATACATTTATGAATATGACTTCATAAAATTAATTGCATATCACTATCACTATCATCTCATTGTTCTTCAATTCACTCAAGTGGGCCCAATAACGTCTCCATTCATCCCTGTTATGTGCAAGTGTAGCCCCGATGACATATTGGGAGCTCCTTCACGGTCAAGGGAATGACGACCATTCATTGTTACTGTTTTTGGCATATCGAGTACGCCATGGGTAGCTTGTCAGGCTCCGCCGTGCAGGCAGGATACTCTTAGTACCTTACCAGGCTCTCTGAGACAGATGGAGGCTTTTGGGGCAGCCACTAATCACCTTTACAGGTGTTCCTAATCAGGCATATAGGCGGGTATGATACTCTCAGTAGCCTGCCGGTTTCTCTGAGAGTGAGAACTAGAGAATAAGACATCCAGGAGCTTGTTTTTATAGTCTCTGGATGACTGTTGATGGGGTTAGATGGCAGTTGGTGGGTGTAACTGTCTAGCTACTGGAAGGTGAGGGAGCTGGGTGGAGGAGGCCCAGTCCCGAACCGAGCAGATTTGGAGATCTCAGCCCCGGATCCTGCATATCTGGGTTCCTCTGCTGGTTCCTCGTCCAAGCATGTGGAGAGTGGTCTCAGAATGGCTTTGGCTGGGTCCCGGAGGTCTTCAGCAGTCAGGGCTCTGCTCTGTGTGGAGAGGGAAGCTCAAAACATCCTCCTCCAAGGAGCCCCAGTGAGGACAGCCAGGCGTGGGGGCAGGAGACTCTACCTTGTTCTCTTCTGGGAGCTTGGTTTTAAAGTTTTATAAAAAAAAATTGCATAAATTTTTGATAATTTTTTGTGAAAAGTGAACAAATCTGAATATATAAAACTTTTATATGCTTATTTAAGAACATAGAGGTTAGGACAAAATCAAAGCAGGTAACTAAGTATGATACACTGAGAAGAAAAAGAAAATCTTATAAACAAATTATCATAGCAGCATTTTACATTATTAAATAGCCATTTATCGTGAATAAATACAGTAAGTTGGGAAGAGAATTGGTAGTGGTGTCATTAATACACAGGGATTACATTAGAACTTCAGTAGTACATATGACAAACCATGAACACATAAATTTAAAAAGTGTATTACTGAAATTTTACAACATTGTAATCCAATTATAAATCAAGAAATTGTGACTTAATATAATAGAGAAGAAGAAATAATTATTTATATGTCAAGATGTAGACAGAGATCTTAAAAAAGAAACAGTATTTTGTAGTAGAATATACATAAAGCTGCATAGGAGTAAAATGCAGGCTTAAGAAATTGTCAGTATATAGAAAACAATTAAATGGCTTTGATGGAATACATAAAAAGTTTACAAAAATAATTTTAGGGAAGAGTATTGAAACACATGAACATTTAAGGACTGCAAACATGCATTGATTTTTAACATTTACTAAGTTACAATCCTTATTCTAAATTCCTGAAAAAATTTGTCTTGATTAATCTGCAACTATAAATAGAAATGTTTCATTACTATCCCTCTTTAATAATTAAGGAACAGAATTCAAAGGTTTAGTAGCACTACACTGTAACACTGTCCTCCCATTGTTCATTGATTTGCTTGAATGGGCAACAGTCACGTCTCAACAAATTGTGAGACTTGTTGTTACTGTTATTGGCATATTGAATACATCATGGTTAGCTTGCCAGGCTTTGCTGTGCTGGCTGGATACTCTTGGTAGCTTGCTGGGTTCTCCGGGAGGAGCGGAGGAACCGGACCTGAGTCTGCAACGTTCAAGGCAAACACCCTACCCACTGTGCTATCGCTCCAAAGATATAGTACACGGAATTAAAATTCACATTTGCTATACTTTTTCGCAAGAAAAGAGAAATAAGAAGTAGAGAATGGATAAAATAGATGCCAGAGGTCCAGAAAGAATCGGTTTTATCAATATTCTAAAAGCTAAATTAATAAAGTTTGGGGGGGGGGATAAGGTACCTCTACCAGTGCCCAAGTGTCTGTAGGGTTGCCCTTCCAGCAATCCTTATCCATCCATGCCAGCAGTTTAACATCAATGCCCAAGGATGTAATGCTACTCAATCCCTGTGGTGCCCACATCTATCTTAACTTTGATTACTATATTTTAAATATTAATATTATCGTCAAGATATAAGGACATTTATTTGAACTGCCTGACCACATATTTAACTTTGAATGAGGCATTTATAATAACATAACTAATTTTCAAAACTATAATCTCAAACTTATAATAGATAATAAACTCATGTCACTGAATACCTCAATGGAGCATAATTTGTTATATAAATTTATTGAACTCAATTGTATTACTTTTACCATTTCAGGAAGATTGTGCCCTCTGAAAGTTATAGGGCTATATATTTATGAAATATTATAATTCTTTTCAAAGACAACATTATATATAAGAAAAATTAGATATTTTGACCTATATTTATATCTAAATAATATAATAATAATAATCAATATTCAAGTATCTTGTATGCTTCATGATCTGAGAATAGCAGTCATCACTATAAACGCAAGAACTAAAATGAATCTTTGCCACTTATGAAACAGTTGTCAATTTGCTTCCTCAAGATTTTAACTTTAATTGTTCACATATTAGTAGTAATCTTTTTATTAAAGGGACATAAGCTATATTTTAATATTGATATAAATACCACATGTGTAATATAGAAAGATGTGTAGCAATCTTCAAGCATTAGAAAACATTTGCATACACAAATTTTAGCATATTGATTAATTAATATTAATTAATTCCAACTATGCCTAAATTTCTAATATACCTAAAACTCGGAGTTTAACTGAATCTTTCATAAAATTGTGTATGTATACACAGAATGTATACATAAATTTCCTATTGTTCAAGAAATATTAAATCTTTTTCCTGAAAATTCAATGACTATCACTATCAAATATCATCTTAATGGAGTCATCCAGAGGAGAAGAAAAATATGCTAGGCAATTTTATCTTAAACCAAGAATATTCAAAATTGGAAAAATCATCATATCTCAATTATGGACTTAAAACTATTAAAAGAGTGTTTGTACTACATTAATATTTCTTCTTAACCTTACTTCATCCTCCATCCGCTTTTAGTTTTTGGATTACTGGTCCATCTGTCAATAATATGATTGCCAAAGCATAATCGGTAGCATTTTTCTTAATGTATTCTCAACTGGAAGTAACAATGGAGTGGTAGATTTATGTGGTGTCTATTATGTAAATGCATTAATCACATTAAGAGTTTCATTTTTATATTATAAGATTTTAATCTAGGCACAAGGAATTACAATCCTGTTAACAGTAATGTTCCTGGAATATCTGGCATACAATTATACTACACTATATCTATATCAAACATCTGTCCACCACGCACTTATGACCAAAAAGATATTTCCTCAAAATACATACATACTGGTATTTGACTTCAATATGTAAATTTTAAATAAATTTATACTTAAAATTTTAAATAAATATATACATTTATTTACAAATATATAGATTTGCAAATCTCACACCCAGGCTCCGTATTTTTCTTCTGACCTCCCATATATCAATACCCATTTTTTTCCTTAGGCTTCCATCAACCACATGGGATTCTTGTGGGTATAGTATTAGGTTTCTTTTTCAGTCAGAATTTAAGAGAACACTTTTTTTTTGTGAAACACCTTGAGGTACAGTTGTAGATTTACAATTTTTTTGTGCTTGGGTTTTGATTATACAATGATCAAATACCCATCCCTCTACCAGTGCCCATTTTCCACCACCATGGATAATATCTCTCCCACCCAAATCTCCCCCATCTCACCCTGCCTCTGTGGCAGGACAATCCCTTTTGTTCTCTCTCTCCTTTTGGGTATTGTGGTCTGCAAAAGAGGCATTGAGTGGCAAACATGTTTAGTCCATAGTCTAATTTCAACATGCATCTCCCCTCCTGGGAGGATGCTCCAAAAACCCTTTATTTGGTGCTCCCTTTTCCCTTCTCTGAGCTGCCCTTTCCCCTAGAATGCCTGGCTGGCCTCAAAGCTATGGAGTAATCCTCCTGGTGCTGATCTCAGCTATTCTTGGGTATTAACCTCATATTTTGTTACTTTATATCCCCCAGGGCTGGAGCAATAGCACAGCGGGTAGGACGTTCGCCTTACACGCGGCCAACATGGCCGACCCAAGTTCGATTCCTCCGCCCCTCTCGGAGAGCCCGGCAAGCTACCGAGAGTATTCAATATGCCAGACACAGTAACAACAAAGTCTCCAATGGAGACGTTACTGGGCCCACTCGAGCAAATCGACGATCAACGGGAGGGCCTTTATCTTTATCTTTGTCTATCCCCCAGATGAATGCAATCTTTCTATGTCTATCCCTCTCTTTCTGACTCATTTTGCTTAGCATGATACTTTCCATGCTGTACCACTTGTATGTAAATTTCCGGGTAGGGCGTCTGCCTTGCACGCAGCCAACATGGCCAACCTGAATTCGATTCCTCCACCCCTCTCGGAGAGCCCAGCAAGCTACCGAGAGTATTCAATATGCCAGACACAGTAACAACAAAGTCTCCAATGGAGACGTTACTGGGCCCGCTCGAGCAAATCGATGATCAACGGGAGGGCCTTTACCTTTACCTTTACCTTTTACCATCTTTTCTAACAGCTACATAGTACTCCATTGTGTAGCGAAAAGGGACACTCCTTCACTGTTGGTGGGAATGTTGACTGGTTCAGCCCTTCAGGAAAACAGTATGGACGATTCTCAAAAAATTAGAAATTGAGCTCCCATTTGATCCTGCAATACTACTCCTGGGAATATATCCCAGAGAGGCAAAAATGTATAGTCGAAATGACATCTGCACTTGTTTGTTCATTGCAGCACTCTTTACAATAGCCAGAAACTGGAAGAAACCTGAATGCCCAAGAACAGATGACTGGTTAAAGAAGAGAACACTTTTAAATAATAAACTTGCATGGCTGGAGCAATAGTACAGTGGGTAGGACTTTTGCTTTGTATGCGGCCAACCCAGGTTCGATTCCCAGCATCCCATATGATCCCCTGAGCACACCAAGGGTAATTTCTGAGTGCAGAGCCAGGGGTAATCCCTGTGCATTGCTGGGTGTGACCCAAAAAGCAAAATAATAATAATAATAATAATAATAATCTTGCTACAATGGCTACGTATATTGTTGGTGTTTACTACAAAAATGACAAATGATATTTTAATTTAAAGTGTATTTATTACTTGGTCTCTGAATATGCCATAATGAATCTATTGTTATAAGTTATTTTGTTCCTGATTGTTCACTTTAAATGACCAAGCTAAATGGCTGCGTATCTTATGATCTGAGAAGTTAAATAAACACAATAATCTGCTATTATACTATCTTACAGTGCCTTTAAAATCCTGTAGTTACTAAAGATTTTTTTTGAAGAATTTTCAGGTTTTTTTGCTACTTAACGTACACCAAGTTTATGTATATAGAAATAGGTGCCATCTGGAGAGCACAGATTATTGTCAATTGGATTGATAAAGTGTCACATTGATTATTTCAGAACAACAGTGCAACATTTAATAATATTAATGGAAATGAGAATTTAATTACTTTTTAAATTTAGGATAAAGAAATAATTAATAATATTTCTCAAAGATGGGCTCTTTCAGAAATAATACATTATAGAATCATTGAAGGACTCCTTAGGACTAAAAAGGTATTTCGAGTTTCTATTCTGAGTCTGATAGTCTATAAAATGCATTAAATTCACACTGACATTTTAAAGAAGAGTGAAAAAGAGGAGCTTTCTATTATCTCTACTGAAATGTTTTATAGCATAATGTACTTATTTCTAAAATTATGATTAAAACTGCACTTCAAAAGTCAAATCTTTTCAAAGAAACTCTAAATTACATAGAAAGGAATTTCAAAATCTTATCTGATGTTCTCATAAAAAATGCTCTTAACCTTTTGTTTTATATAGCAGAGCTTTCTTGTTTCTGAGAATCTATTTTGCCATGGTTCTTTAATGATAATATAATAATGGAAAAAATCTAACAAAAACAAATGCTCAATGTGCTAGGAGAATAAAGCTTACTGTGTGCATGTAATTTTATTGTACGTGTATGTAGAATTATTCAATGAAATAAATCATGTTATAATACATGTCCACTAATTTATGTTAAAGTTATTACCACCATTTTTTTTGAAATCATGGGGGAAAAAACTTGCATAGCATTGCAAAAAATCAGGAAGAAAGAAAAAATTCAATTCAAGGTTTTATTTAATTAGGAATACATGTGAGTTTCAGAATTTGTCTTATTATATGCATGTTAAAAATCTGAAAATTAAAATAAGAGCTATGAATATATAGTAAAATAAATTGCTTTAAAATGGGCTTCATTATAAGAAGTGCAGCATCAGAAGTTCAAAGTTAGTGATTATGCATTAGAATCTCAAGGTTTTCTGGTGCGAGAGAATAAATTTAGCGTTGTTGTTGTTTGGGGACTACATCTGCCAATGCTCAGGGGTTACTCCTGACATTGTTTAATAATTATTTTTCATTAACACACAGGAGTCAAATTAACCTGTAAAAATCATTTGGGGTAGAGTTATATTCAACTTTACCCATATTATTTTTTAGGAGGTTCTAATTTCAATTTGGTATTTAATGTGTTATAAATTGCATATATTTACAATAAGACACATTAAAAACAGTATTTATAAGGTTTTTATTTTTATCTCCAACTATGAAAAGAATTTAAAACTACATAATGCAAAATTTATATATATTTGCTTAATTGGCGATGCAATCTTGCTTTCTTAGATTAAACTAAGGATGTATCACGGTCCTCCTGTTATTCATCAATTTGCTCAAGCGGGCCCAGTAACATCTCCATTGTGAGACTTATTGTTACTGTGTTTGGCATATTGAATACTTCATGGGTAGCTTGCCAGGCTTTGCTGTGCGGGTGAGATACTCTCGGTAGCTTTCCAGGCTATCCGAGAGGGGCAGAGAAATCGAACTCGAGTTGACCATATTGACCACTTGCAAGGCAAATGCCTTACCTGCTGTGCTAGTGCTCTAGCCCAAGCTAAGGATAGCTTATATATTTTCTATAAACTCCCTGTTAGTAACACGTTTTTCTTTTTCTTTTTACATCTGTACATTTTTCCATTTTGTTGAGAATTGAATGTTCTTTTTTATCTATCATAGTTTATTTTTGATTTTTTATCATAGTTTATTTAATCATTATCTCATTACCTCATTGCGTACAGTAATGGAGGTATGTCCATTATTTTTGTTATGCTTTACCATATCACATTGCTGTAATTAACATCCTTAGACTTTTAATTTTACTTTATTGAGAGTATTTTTGAGAACAATTCTTAAAATTACCATTTACAATATAAAAGGGGCTGGAGCGATAGCACAGCGGCAGGGCGTTTGCCTTGCACGCAGCCAACATGGCCGACCTGAGTTCGATTCCTCCACCCCTCTCGGAGAGCCCGGCAAGCTACCGAGAGGATCTCGCCCGCACGGCAGAGCCTGGCAAGCTCCCCATGACGTATCCCATATGCCAAACACAGTAACAACAAAGTCTCCAATGGAGACGTTGCTGGGCCCGCTCGAGCAAATCGATGATCAACGGGAGGGCCTTTACCTTTACCTTTACCTTTACAATATAAAAGGGGCTGGAGCGATAGCACAGCGGTAGGGCATTTGCCTTGCACACAGCCAACATGGCCGACCCGCGTTTGATTCCTGCACCTCTCTTGGAGAGTCCGGCAAGCTACCAAGAGTATCTCGCGCACATGGCAGAGCCTGGCAAGCTACCCTTGATGTACTCAATATGCCAAGCACAGTAACAACAAAAGTCTACAATGGAGACGTTACTGGGCCCGCTCAAGCAAATTGATGAACAACGAGAGGACAGTGATAGTGAATATACAGTATAAAAAGTTAAATATCTAATGAGATATTTTGGGTTTTCCCATATCTCCGTTCATGACATTTTTATTTACTTCAGCAATAAAAACATGCTTTCTCTCCGTATAATAAGATAAAACAAAACTCAATCTATCAAATTTTATAAACTGGTAAATGATTTTTGATAAAATATGGATCACATTTATAGGAGACTTTATTTCACTCAAAGCACTGTTTCATTGAACTTGTCCTTGTAGAACATAATTATTTCAATTTTTGAGTTGTCTTCCTATCCTCTCCTTTATATTTTTAGATTTCTTTTTGATGATTTCTAATTTTAATTTTATTTAAAATGATTAAATTTTTAAATTAAACCACTGATCATTAGTACTTATTAAAACTATCACTTACTTTTATCACTTACTTTTAAAACATAACCCCTGCCTAATGCTTTTCTTTAAAAACATCTAAGAACTGTTAAATAATAAAAAAAAGTAGTTTAAATAATTGAATATATAAATTTCAGTTGTGCAAAGCTCTTGTGCTACTTACAAATGTAGCACTGCACTGTAGCACTGTCCTCTAGTTCTTCATGGATTTGCTTGAGTGGACACCAGTAACATCTCCATTGTGAGACTTGTTACTCTTTTTTGGCATATCAAATACGTCAGGGATAGCTTGCAAGGCTTTGCCGTGGGGGTGAGATTCTAGGCAGCTTCCTGGGCTCTCTGAGAGGGGCGGAGGAATTGAACCCGGGTCAGCCTATTGCAAGGCAAACACCTTATTCACTGTGCTATCACTCCAGCCTTACACATGTGTCAAAGACATATTTCTAATTTTATTTCTTAAAACATTATTTTATTTCAAAAAGTTTCTAAGATATTTCATAGATATTTATGTCTCAATAGTAATTTTTCTGATTTCAAAAATGTATATTGGCTAAAATTTCCAATTTTAAATGATATTTATATTATAAACCATTTTATTACCTTTTATTTCATATAATTAATAAGTTATTATATATCAGTGAAATACATATGCAACTTTTAACAAGCAGTTTTTGAATTATTCTATGTTACTATGGTCTTGATACATGTTCATAAGAAACAAACTTAATTAAATGTCTAAAATGACAAAAATTGAATATTGTACAGAAAAATTACTCAAGGAAAAAGATGGGAAAAATAGAGATTACCACATATCCTTTTCGTAAAGTTATGGATAATATCTAGTAGACTCACTGTGATTATCTGATATTTCAACGCTATGTGCAATCAATTTTCTTTGTTATTAATGAAATTATATAACAGCTCTGTAGAGGGAAAATTAAATTTACAGAAATGAAAAGTATGCTACTGCCATACTACAATTGAAAAGAATATCATTCAATATCAATGCAAATCATTTTTTGTAGGAAAAGTAAATATTTGTATGTTGCTTTCTCATGTAAAACACTTTATTATGACACCTTTATTAAGTCAAGTCTTTGATATGAAACTCTTTTGCATTTGCATGAAGTTAGCAGAATCTCAGAGAGAAAAAGATATTTTAGTAGTGAAAACATTATATGTATAAAACAATATTAAAACTTACATTCTAGACTCCCTGGAGTTCCCCGCCTTTCCTCCGCACAGGTGCGTCTTTCTGTGTGCCCCCAGTCCGTCCAGCCCTGGGATCCTTCTCGATTGTCACCCCAACAGCGGCCTGAGGGCATTCTTCAGAGTTCCAACACGTGTGCCCAGCCAGGGCCTGCCTTTCCTCCAAATGGGCCCTTGGGTCCAGGTCTGTGGACTAGCATCAGGACTGACTGGGGGTGTGGCCTCCATGTAGGAAGTGTGGCTTCCTCAAAACTAGGCGCGGTCTTCTCTGAGGCTGCAGTTATATTTCCCACTCCAAACACTCTGGACTCACAACACAAACTTGTATCACCTAATTCTTTGGAAAAAGTCCTAGCCACCTCAAACACAATATGACAATATTCCACTGGCCTACTCTAATTAAAAAAAAAAAAAAGGCCGTAGCAAGAAGCTGTTTAAGGCCAATATAAAAGAGCAACTTCTCTAACACTATACTAGATGCCTGTCATAAGCCACAGATAAATGTCTGAGAGGAAGGATATATTCTAGAAGGGGAGAAGGTTGAGCACCATCGACCCATCTTATACAGAATCCATTCCCACAATAAGGGGAACACTGCTGGTGAAGCTCAAGGTTTTACCTCCATACAACCATAACAGCATGAAGAAACAGTGCAAATCTCCAATACAAGGAGAGGACGAAGAAAAGAGTCCCAAACCCTTAACAGGGGTTATCCACAAATACAATCTCTCTGATAAAGAATTCCGAGATGAAATGCTGAAAATGTTCAAGGAACCACTCAAAAGAGCAACAGAAATTGTACAAGCAAAAACAAACAATGGGAAATGACCTCAAAAAAGCTCATAGGTGAATCAGAGAACTAGGGGATGACTCCAAGAGGTTCAACATTAAAATCATTGGAGTACCAGAAGGACAGGGAGGCAACAACAATGAAAAAGCCACAGTGAAATAAATCTTTGCTGAAAAGTTCCCAGAGTTAAAGAATGCAGACACCCAGATCCAAGGAGCCAGAAGGGTACCAGCCTAAAGAGACCCTAATAAAAACACTTTGGCACATATCATAGTCAGAATGACGAATGCCGTGGATAGAGACACAATATTGCCAGCAGCAAAGTGAAAGAAGGAAATCACATACGAAGGAATACCCCTTAGATTTTCAGCAGAGCTATCAGAGGAAAACCTCCAAGCCTGAAGGCATGGTGGGATATAGTGAAAAAAACTCAATGAAATGAATGACTTACCAAGAATACTTTATCCAGCTAAACTCTCACTCAAAATCAATGGAACAATACACAATTTTATAGATAAACAACTCAGGAATTTCATAGTCTCAAAACCAAACCTAAAAGAACTAAAAGGGCTCCTGTAATTCACTAAGGAAAACACTGATAAGCACAATAAACACTTACAGAAAGATGGCACAAAACCCCACAGCAATAATCTCTCTCAATGCCAATGGTCTAAATGCAGGAATCAAGAGACACAGAGTGGCAAAATGGATCCAGAAACTGAAACCAACATTCTGTTCCCTACAAGAAACTCATATGAACAGTCAGAGCAAACACAGTTTCAAAATTAAAGGATGAAAAACAATCCTGTAAGCAAACAACTCCCACAAAAACAGTTGAGGTGGTCATAGTAGTATCTGATAACATAGATTTTAGGTTGAAAAAGATTAGAAGGGACAGTAAAGACCATTTTCTATTAATCAAAGGTAATGTACAACAGGAAGAAATCACACTCTTAAATGCATAGGCACCTAATGAGGCACCAGCTAAATACTTAAAACAACTAAAAGATTTTAAAGAGGACATCGCCAGCAATACAATAATATTTGGAGAATTCAACATCACCTTATCACCTCTGGATAGATCAACAAGAACAAAACTCAGCAGGGAAACACTGGCTTTGAAGGAAGAAATAGGAGAGGGCGAACAGAACTATACAGGCATTTACACCCTAAAAGGAAAGAATGCACATTCTTTTCCAGTGACACAGAACATTCTCTAAAATAGACTACGTGCTGTGTCACAAAACATACATACCTTAGTAGAATCAGGAAGAAAGAAATTGTATCAACTATCTTTGTAGACTATAATGCACTGAAGATAGAAGCAAATGACACACAGATGCAATGAACCTGATCAAACACCTGAAAATTAAACAATGCTATGTTGAATAATGAGTGGGTTAGAAAAGAAGTCAAGAAAGAAATCAAAAGGTACCTGGAAACAAATGAAAATGAAGACATGAGCTGCCAGAATCTATGGGACACAGCTAAAGCAGTGTTAAGAGGAAAATCTATAGCCTTGGAAGCATTTCTCAGGAAGGAAGAAAGGGCCTACATAGAGAACTTGACTTCACAGCTCAAGATCTTAGAAAAAGACCAACAAAAAAGAACCCAAGCCTGGCTGAAGAAAAGAAATAATAAAACTTAGAGCAGAAATTAACTACATAGAAACCCAAAAAACAATCCAAAAGGTCAATGAAACCAAGAGCCTGTTCTTTGAGAAAATAAGTTTGATATACCACTATCAAGACTCACAAAGAAAGAGAAAAAGAAAACCCTAATAAACCAAATCAGAAATAAAAAAGGGGACATCACAAAAGAAATCAATGAAATTCAAAAAATTATCATAGACTACTTTGATAGTCTGTATGCCATGAAACAAGATTACCTAGAAGAAATGGATAAATTCCTGGATTCCTACAATGTACAAAGACTGAGCCAAGAAGACTTGGAATACCTGAATAGACCTATTTACATCAAGGAAATCAAAACCTTAATTAAAAGTCTTCCCAAAAACCAAAGTCCAGGCCCAGATGGATTACTAGCAAATTCTTTCAAACATTTAAAGAAAACCTGTTGCCAGTTCTACTCAAGCTGTTACAGGAAATTGAAAAAAAAACAGGAACTCTCCTGAACACTTTCTATGAGAAACATATCTCCCTAATACTAAAAGCAAACAAAGACACCACTAACAAAGAAAATTACAAGCTAATATCTCTTATGAACATGGATTCAAAGATTCTCAACAAAATATTAGCAAATAGAATCCAACAACTCATCAAAAAGATCATACACCAGCACCAAGTGTGATTCAACCCTGGGATGCAAGGATGGTTTAACATTCGGAAATTAGTCAACATAATGCATCATATCAACAAAAGTAAAGAAAGAACCATGTGAACATATCAGTATTTGCAGAGAAAACATATGACAAGATCCAACACTCGCTTATGATGAAAACACTAACCAAAAAGGGCTTAGAAGGAAATTTCCTCAAGATAGTCAAAGCCACCTACAAAAAAATCTATGACAAGCATTATCCACAATGGGAAAACTCAAATCCTCTGACTTATATGTAAGTATTAACATAAGACTGGTCATTGGTAATATTTAATTATACCATAAGTAAAAATTTGAGCTAACAATTTATTGAGATAAAAATGAGGGTTTTTTTTTTATTAGTGAAATACCATGAGGTACAGTTGTAGACTTACATTTTTTTGTGTCTGGGTTTCAGTTATTCAATGATCAAGTATCCATCCCTCCACTAGTGCCCATTCTCCACCACCAATGAACCCAGTTTCCCTTCCCCTCTAATCCCCCTACCCAAACCCACCTCTGTGGCAGGGCATTCCCTTTTGCTCTCTCTTTCATTTAGGGTATTATGGTTTGCAATAGCAGTATTAAGTGACTATCGTGTTCGGTCTATAGTCTACTTTCAGCACATGTCTCAAGTCCCAAATGAATCCCCCAAACACCCTTAATTTGGTGTTCCCTTCTCTAAGCTGCATTTTCCTCCAGCATGTGCTGCCAGCTTCCAAGCCATGGAGCAGACCTCCTGGTACTTATCTCAATTAATTCTTGGGTGTTCGTCTCTGATTCTGTTATTTTATATTCCCCAGTTGAGTGCAGACTTTCTATGTCTGTCCCTCTCTTTCTGACTATTTCACTTTGCATGATACTTTCCATGTAGAACTACTTGTTTGCAAATTTCATTATTTCATCCTGTCTAATTGCTGCATAGTTTCATTGTGTAGATGTACCAAAATTTTTTTAACCAGTCATCTGTTCTAGAGTACTTGGGATTTTTTCCAGATTTTGGCCACTGTGAACTGTGCAGCAATGAACATACAAGGGCAGATGTCATTTTGACTATATTTTTTTGCCTCTCTGGCATATATTCCCAGGAGTGGTATTGCTGGGTAAAGGAGAGCTCAATATCTACCATGCATCATTTTATGATTTTCTATGCCAGAGTAGCTACAGCTTGCCCTGGGTTCATTCAAGTTCCTTTGAAGGACCCTGTTTTGGGGATGCAAGGAATTAAAGTTAACTGAGACTAAAGTCAAGTAAACATGACAGATGTCCATAAGTAAATGTTATTTGGAATCAAATCACTACCAAGTTATAAATCCATAACATTAGTTATATTTCTGTTTCTGTACAAAAAAAATACATTACTCTAAAGTAAACTGCAAGGGGCACAAAGGAAAGAGAAAAGCAAGCATTATTTCATCAACAAATTCAAATCCAGAGATCTCTGAAGAATCTGACTTTACAAATCACAGTTTCTGATTATGGGAAATGAGTTATTAACAGTCGGGGGAAGCAGAGCACAAATAAATTAAAGATGAATACTGAGGAAATGGGAGTGCTTTGGAAGCATTATGATGGATATTATTCAGTAAACCTAAACTCCTTGTGGGGGAGGACAAAGGGCAGAGTAGAAAGGACAAACCAATGTTAAACCTAAAATGTTTAGAATTATAATCTAACACCAGGATTTGATCCCCAGCATCCTATTTAGTCTCCAGAGCACCACCAAATGTTAGTTTCTAAGTAGAGAACCAGGAATAACCCCTGAACAACACTAGCCCCAAAATAAAATAAAAAGAGAAACTAAAAAGATGGCTTCTAAGTACATATTGAGTATCTATTATTGTTTTTGGGAATTGGTATAAATAGTGGAATAACAATAAACGACTTACCCAACATGACAGCACATCCCCTCTTAAATAAGTATTCTAATATACAGGATCAAATTTTAAAGAAGGATGTCAATATGTAGACTCCCCAAATATATCTTAAGGCATTTATATTATGGGACTCAAACATTATCTTTGGCATTTTCCCCCCTTTAATTATTCTTTTAAATCACTATTCATCTGAAAAGTAGTAATATAATTCTTTATTCTTTCATATCCTCATTTTAACTTTGAATGAAGTTAACTCACTAGATCAGAAAGTTTGACCCAGGTTCTAGTAATCATAAAACCTGTGACTAGCATTTAAAAAAATAGACATGTTATATGATATTTGGAGCAGTAAAAAATTCTACCATTTTAGGCAATTCTCAATAGATATTTAAAAGATGATCCAACTCTCTTTAATTGCTGGTTGAATGCTAACTGGCCCAGCCTTTTTGGAAAACAATATGAACATTCCTCAAAAAAACTCGAAATTGAGCTCTCATTTGACCCAGAAATACTACTTCTGGGAATATACCTTGGGGGCTCCTAAACACGCAGCAGAAACATCTGCACTCCTTTTTTCATTGCAGCACTATTCACAACAGCCAGAATCTGGAAACAACCTTAGTGCCTAAAAACAGGGAAATGGATAAAGAAACAATAGCACAACTTCACAATGGAATACTATGTAGCTGTTAATAAAAATTATGTCCTGAAATTTGCCTCTAAATGAATGGACATAGAGAGTATCATGCTGAGTGAAATGAGTCAGAGGGAGAGGGACAGATATAGAATGACTGCATTCATTTGTGATGTATTATATATGTACATATTATATATAATACATATGCCAATATATATGTGATTAACAGATTAACAATTAAAAGTAGCGATGTTATGTGATAAATATATATACATATATATATATATATATATATATATATATATACGGTAGAAGATTAATATCCAAGGACAGGCAAAACAGGGAATACAAGGACTGGTCAATGATTGGGATCTACCACAAATGTGTGTGGGGTGGAGGGTAGGTAAGATAGAGAAGGGACCAGTATGGCAATAATAGTTGGAAACGATCACACTAGACAAGAACTAAGAGTGGGTAAAGGGTTATACATGATAATGTTTTCATATCTGTAATTGCAAACCACAATGCCCTAATTGAGGTGGGACCAGAGAAAGAGAGAGAGGGAGAAAAAGAGAGACAGAGTGAAAATCCCTGCCAGAGAGGCAGGTTGAGGGGGCGGGGTTAATGTGAGGTAAACCGTGGACACTGGTGCTGGGAAATATACATGGTTGGAGGAATGTTTGTTAGAACACTATGACTGAAACTTAATCATATTTGATTTGATTAAAACTTGAACATATTTGTAAGGTTCCATATCACAGTAATTCAATAAAAATATCTCTAAAAAATAAATTTAAAATGATCCTTGGGATTTATTTACAATCTCTTCAGTCCCTATAGAACACACATTTTTATGTGAAAGTTTGATTCCATTTTTTAGACTTTCTTTTCTGTCTTTTCTATTTTACTACAACTCTCAAGAATGATTTAGTACTTTATTTTCAAAGTGAGTATTCTGGAACAGTAATTAGTTTAGTAGATGACCATTTTAATGAAAAAATATTAAAAATAATTTTGGTTCTATTTTAGTGCATTTTACATAATAATGGAACTTGCATTTATTTAATGGGAACACAATTCATTTTGAATGATCAAATTTAAAATATATTTAAACTAAGCTATAATAAATTGGCATGCAATTTATTTGGTAATAATATTTAAGACTTTTATAAATAGTTATACAAAAATAAAATAGAATTATATAGTGCTAATTAATGAAACTGATACTAAGATTAGACTGCACTTTTTTATTTCTGTCAACTCAATCAAAAAGAAACATCTAGGGCCAGAGAATTACCTATAGTTCTGGCACTTTTCTTGCATGCTGCTGACCTGGGTTCAGTCCCCTGCATCCTCTATGGTCCCCCAGCCTGCCAGGAGTGCTTCCTTAGTGCAGAGTCAGGAGTAGTCCCTGAGCCTTGCTGGTTTTAGTACAATAACCAAAAACAAACAAACATCTAAAATCACAGGTAAAGAATTATTTTTTCTTTTCATAACTCTCCATTATGGTATTATATATTGATTTCCTAGGTGTTAGTAATTTAGAATTTTTTTCCTCTCTTTGAACAGAAAATAAAGCCATAACAATAATTATAGAAATATAAATAATGGAAATAACAATGGCAATACACTTGGTATCTATCATGCAGCAGAGAATTTTTCAAAGGTAGGCTTGTTTATTTCAATGAGAACTGTAAAGCTGATAGCTAAATTGCCAAAGGCTTAACACCTGCCTGTTCAGATAGCAGCGATTCACCTTAGACACATACAGGGTAGAAGAATGATTTTCCTAAAGCAGTGCATTTGCTATTAGAGTTGCAAAAACTTGGATTAAACATGAAACACACTAATAAAGAAACAACTTTTCATACATTTTTAAAAGCCACTTGCATTTATTAAACTTTGTTTCACCAAAGAAAATTGATACAAAGACTTTGAAAGAGATTAAAAATTTTTTTACTGAATTATAGAAATTATCCAACCATTTTTATAGCTATAGTCCTTATTTCCTTGATTAATATTGACTAGTTTGTCCATTTCTTTCATCATCAACAATACTGATAATAAAAAAGGGAAATTTTAAGAACACTAAGTATTATTATGCCTATCAAACTTAGAAGTAACTTTTCATGAGAAACTATCAAATTACAGTTTACAAATCACTTAAATTTGGAAGTGATTAAAAAAAATTAAGGCTAAAAATTTCTGTGCAATTTAAGTGAACAATATTATTTATCCATTCCTTAATCATGTATTCAAAGGAAAACAAATTATCTACTGACTTTTGAAAAAAAAGTAATTCAATAATTTTGATTTTATTCAGTAACTGGTCTATTTTATATTTTATTATAAAATGCATGTATATGTATACGGGAAAAACTTACCTTAAGACAAGTACAAATGGAGGCTGAAGAGGTACTATAGCAGGTAAGGTTCTTGCCTTGATCCCCAGTACCATACATGTACCCACAAGCCCTGCCAGGAGTGATTCCTGAGCACAGAAGTAATCCCTGAGCATTATTTGGTGTGGCTCCAAATCCAAAGGAGAAAAAGAAGAGTAAAGACAACAATTGCATTGCATTCTTAGAATGTTTTTTTCTTTTGGGGTCACATCCAGCAATGCACAGGGGTTACTCCTGGCTCTGCACTCAGGAATCATTCCTGGCTGTGCTCAGGGGACTATATGGGATGCTGTGAATCCAATCTGGGTCGGCCGCACGCAAGGAAAACAGCCTACCTGCTGTACTATCGCTCCAGCCCCTGCATTGTTAGAATTTAATGAAAACATAGTTAGAACATTTTAAGAGAAATCACTTAATCACTTAACTTCCCGTTAGTCATCGATTTGCTCGAGAGGGCGCAGTAACGTCTCCATTTGTCCCTGTCGCGTGCTAGTGTAGCCCAATGGCATCTGTTCGCTCCGGGAACATGAAGGTCCTCAAACCGATCGTTCATGATCTTGACGAAGAAGTCTGACCATCTGGTAGGTGGGCAGCCACGCGGTCTCTTGACATCCCGTGGAATCCAATCAGTAACAGCTCTAGTCCAACGGTCGTCTTTAAATCTCATTACGTGACCAGCCCATCTGATTTTCGACACCTTGGCAAATGAGACAGCGTCCCTGATCCTTGATTGTTGACGGATGTCAGAACTCCGGATTCGTTCTCTCATTTGAGTGAAACGTGATATTCCAAGCATAGCTCTTTCTATTCTTCTTTGGGAGACCTGAATGGCGTTCTCATCTTGTTTGCGTAGGGCCCAGGTCTCTGAGGCATATGTTAATGCAGGAAGAACAGTGGAATCAAAGAGATGTGCCCGGAGCCGGAGGTTCTTCGTCCTCTTAGCTATTTCTTCGACGTTTTTGAAGGCATTCCAAGCCACTCTCTTCCTCCTGCGCAGCTCGGGTGCCAGGTCATTTGTCATGTTGACCTCTCGACCTAGGTACACATAGCTGTTGCATTCGGAGATGGTCGTTCCATTGAGAGCGAATGGGGCGTCAGGAACGAGGCTGTTTCTCATAAACATTGTCTTCGTAAGATTCAGCTGTAGTCCTACCTTTCCACACTCACGGTCAAAGTCGGCCAGCATTTGTGCCGCTTGGCTGATGTTTGGTGTTATTTTTTTTAAGAGAAATAGGAGATAAATAATAAGAGGTAGGCCTGGAGTGATAGCAAAGCGGTAGGGCATTTGCCTTGCACGCAGCCAGCCCGATTCCTCCACTCCTCTTGAAGAGCCCAGCAAGCTATAGAGAGTATCTCGCCCACATGGTAAAGCCTGGCAAGCTACCCATGACATATTCTATATGCCAAACACAGTAACAACAAGTCTCAAAATGGAGATATTACTGGGCCCACTCAAGCAAATCGATGAACAATGGGAGGACATTGACAGTGACCGTGACCTTCTCTTAGAGAATTTCTAATTTGTATCTTCATTCTCTCTCTCTTTATACATATATATATGAAATATATGTATATACATGCATATATATATGAAATATATGTAAGTTCTTTTGAAAACAGAATAAGCCTCTTAACAGCTTTACGTTCAGGGATAACTTTCTCAGGGCATAGAAACTATACCTGAGCATCCCTATCTCTCCCTTTCGGTTGGGTGGTTAACCTCTTCATATAATAAACTGAAGCTTCAGGTGAAAAGCTACAATATGTTCCAAAATAATTAAAGTTTATTTTTCTCTGGACAATCCAATACACTAGCAATGTTACTAACATATTCACTAGAAGATGAAAAAAGTTTATCAAATTCTCTTCATCAAGAATATGTTATTGCTAAAAATCATACATTTTTGTAGACATGTTAGTCTGTAAAGAAAAAGTTATCAATATATAAAGACATTCATTATGAGGAAGTGATTCATGGCTTTATAGAAGTTGAGAAATCCAGCATTTACAATTTGCTAGCTAGAGACCAAAGTGATGTGTAACAAAACTCTGAATCTGAAAGTGAAATATTCAGGGAGAGCTGATGATGTGGTTCTAGAGGAAAGGCAGACCAAGTCCTGGACTTATAAGAGCCATTGGTCCAGATCACATTTGGGACGGAAAAAAGACATGATATTTAGGGTGAGAAACACTCAGGCCAGAGAAATTTCTTATTTTTAGATGAAACAGATTGTTTGTCTTCTTTATGCCTTCAGTGGATAACAAGGCACACTCACATTATGGAGACCTGCTTTACTTATCCTGTCAACTGAAATATTAATTGCACTCATAAACACATTGTTAGCCATAGACAAATATATGAACAAACATATAAGAATATGAGACCTAAAATTAACCATTTAGAGTAAGCTGAATTCTGTTTGAATGTATTATAGGTGATAGAGATGATATAGGTGGCAGAGATGGATGTTCCCTTAATTTTAGTAGAACCGTTAAAGTTAACTGTTTGATCAGTAGGGTTTCCTAGTGATCTTTTGAGTGGTTTATGGTCACTTACTTTCTATAATCTGTTGTCTTTGGACAGAAAATCAGACATCATAATGCCCTATTATACTATATGTGCACACACACGCACTTACAGTTTTTAGGCCAAAATCCCTGTGTCTTGCCAAACAGTGACCTTAAGAGGTTCAAATAATTCCTACTAGTTTTAAAAGAACTTTTTTGAAAAAAAAAAAGAAGAGAAAATGGCAGCATAATATACAAATGTGAAAAAAAATTTCTTATAAGCAGAATAATTAAGGAACTTGAGATTTAAAGTAATAGATACAAGAACAGTCTGCACGTCAAGAAAGTTTCTAAAGGAAAAAAATGGAAATAAATAAAAAAATGTCCTAAGGGTTTATTAATGTTTTATTCCCTTTTTGAATATCTTAATAGCTCTCATTTCGAATTCATTATGCAACTGCAGTTCCCATTCTGCAATACAGTGTTTCAGTGGCACTAATTATTTCTGAAATTTCCCAGTGAGAAATTACAAATAAAACTTCTAGGTGGTGCTCATTAATCCTGTACTTGAACAAATTCTTCAGCACTTCCAAGAGATAAGATGTATAGCATGCTGTTTAGAGAACTGCAAGGCCCAATTGGTTAACCTCATTGGATTTTAACATTTTAATGACTGTTTGTATTTTTCATTTTCAGAAAACAATAAAATCTACTTGATAGCCTGTTAAGATGAGCAGTCATTGTTGTTGTTACTTTTAATTAGAAGGCTTCTGTGAATTCTAGTCAAAGAAGATCTTTATTCATCTTATAAACTATAATATGTTTTTATTTGTTATATGCTTAATAAATAATTTCACTAAATACCAGTATATACTTAAAATGCAATGGAGAAAATTATCTTTGATATCTGCTGTACGTATACTGTTGAATATTTTCTCACTACTTTCATTTTAACATTAGTAGAGGCTTAAGTGTATATATTTTCAATAAAGTAATACCTAAAATATTAATTGACTAAGAACATAGTGCAAGACAAAACTGTATTAATAAAAAATTCTCTTTGGAGATTTTCTATATTATTTTATCCAATTTTTGATTGATAACATGTTTTATACTAATAAAACATTTTCCCTCATAGTCATTATAATTAAAAATGCGCGGGTTACATTAAATAATGATCTAATAACAATTACTTAGGTGAATTTTGACATCCATTTTTGGAAAACAATTTTCATACATGATTCTATTTTGATAAACAGTGTTGTTCTTTAGTTAAAATGAATAACTACTTATTCAGATTAAAAATATATTGTGGTTTCAGTCTTAATATTCAGTTTTAAATGTTCTAATAGATAATGTACCTAATTACCTAAGCTAAAATTTAAAATTTCAGATTTAATTGCAATGTAATAGATGCCAATATTTTTAATTTCAGAAGGAACTAGGACTATCAAATGTTTTGCATTTGTCTTTCCCTGAAGAATGTTTCAGGTGAATTCAGGTGATGCCATTGTTGACAATATTGACGAGGAATACGATCGAGTGGTTCAGCACCTCCATGAATGTGCGAGGAATGCCAAGAGAGAGATAGCCACAAAAAAATGCCTCTCTTCGAAAACTCTTGAGCTAATTCACCAGCGTGGTTTGGCACATGCCTTAGGCAACCGCAAGCTAACGTCCGAGCTTGCAAAGCAGTGCAGAGATGCGATCAAGGAAGACTTCAAAGAGAGAAGAGCAGAAGTACTGGTAGATGCAGCAGAAGCTGGGAATAGTATTCGTAACGCCCGCCTGTCCTTCGCCAACTACAAGACCAAGATGACTGCCCTCCGATGTCCTGATGGATCCATCACATCCTCCAGAACGGCAATGGAGAAGATTATCCATGACTTCTACTCAAATCTCTTCGATAGCCATGTCCACTTGCCGACATACAAAATTCCACAGGATGGACATGTCGTTCCCAACGTTCTCCCTTCTGAAATCCGACACACCATTTCGTCGGTAAAGAAACAAACAGCATCCGGCCCAGAGAAGGTCAGACCTAAACACCTGAAAAACCTGCCGTCAGTACTCATCAAAACACTGGCTCGGCTCTTCACTCGCTACCAGTCTGAATGCAAGGTTCCGTTCCAGTGGAAAACCAGCAGGACCATACTACTGTTCAAGAAAGGAGACATCTATGGCATTGGCAACTATCGCCTGATCTGCCTATTGTCTGTCATCTACAAGTTGTTCACTCGAGTCATCCTAAATAGGATTGGCAGAACACTAGATGAAGGACAACCATGCGAGCAAGCTGGGTTCCGCAAAGGATTCAGCACCATCGACCATATCCACACGATAACCAAGCTCATTGAGGTTTCTCGGGAGTTCAAGATGCCACTCTGTTTAACGTTCATTGATTTAGAGAAGGCCTTTGATTCTGTTGAGACGGAAGCGGTCATTGAAGCCCTAGCCAATCAGGGCATTCAAGTCCAATACATCAAGATCCTCCGTGAGCTGTATTGCGGATTCACTACCAGGATCTCACCATTCTACAAAGAAGTGATCGTTGATGTCAAGAGAGGGGTTCGGCAGTGTGATACCGTTTCACCGAAACTCTTCAGTGCCACCCTCGAGAACATCATGCGACGACTGGAATGGGAAGGAATGGGATTGAAGATAGATGGTCAGCAACTACACCACCTCCGCTTTGCTGATGACATTGTTTTAATAACACCAAACATCAGCCAAGCGGCACAAATGCTGGCCGACTTTGACCATGAGTGTGGAAAGGTAGGACTACAGCTGAATCTTACGAAGACAATGGTTATGAGAAACAGCCTCGTTCCTGACGCCCCACTCGCTCTCAACGGAACCACCATCTCCGAATGCAACAGCTACGTGTACCTAGGTCAAAAAGTCAACATGAAAAATGACCTGGCACCCGACCTGCGCAGGAGGAAGAGAGTGGCTTGAAACGCCTTCAAGAACGTCGAAGAAATAGCTAAGAGGACGAAGAACCTCCGGCTCTGGGCACATCTCTTTGATTCCACTGTTCTTCCTGCATTAACATATGCCTCAGAGACCTGGGCCCTACGCAAACAAGATGAGAATGCTATTCAGGTCTCCCAAAGAAGAATAGAAAGAGCTATGCTTGGAATATCAAGTTTCACTCAAATGAGAGAAAGAATCCAGAGTTCTGACATCCGTCGACTATCAAGAATCAGGGACGCTGTCTCATTTGCCAAGGTGTCAAAAATCAGATGGGCTGGTCATGTAATGAGATTTAAAGATAACCGCTGGACTAGAGCTGTTACTGATTGGATTCCACGGGATGTCAAAAGACCGCGTGGCCGCCCACCTACCAGATGGTCAGACTTCTTTGTCAATATCATGAATGATAGGTTTGAGGCTCTTCATGTTCCCAGAGCGAACAGATGTCATTGGGCTACACTAGCACGCGACAGGGACAAATGGAGACATTACTGACGCCCGCTCGAGCGAATCGATGACTAACGGGAAGTTAAGTGATTTAAGTGAAGTGAAGAATGTTTATACTTTTTCTTTGAAAAGTCAAATATAAGAATGTATATTCTTGTATACTTTTGTGTATTCTATATGTATTCTATGTAACATATATCCTTGTATGTTCTGCATTCTCATCCAACAATCTGTCTAGCTATTTGGAAAGCTATTGTTGGTCTACATAGAAACCAGATGAGTTGACTTTATTTTGTTTTGGTCACTCTTGGCTGTGCTTAGGGTTTATTCCTGGTTGGTTCTGTGCTCAGGGACAACTACTGGCAGGATTCGGAGAACCATATGAGATTCTCATCAGAACTGAGGTCGGCTGAGTTCAGGTCAGGCACCTAACCTGCTGTAGAATCTGCCTAACCCAAGGTTTCTTTTATGTAATTGAATTATTTTCATTTATGCCAGTTGACATATGGGTTGGAGCAATAGCACAGCTGCTAGGGCATTTGCCTTGCATATGGCCCATGGGAGTTTGATTCCTTCACCCCTCTCGGAGAGCCTGGCAAGCTACTGAGAGCATCTTGCCCACTTGCAAAGCCCTGCTAGCTCTCCTTGACACACTGGCTATTCCAAAAACAGTAACAATAGGTCTCACAATGGAGATGTTACTGGTGCCTGCTGGAGCAAATCAATGAACAATGGGAGGACAGTGCTACAGTGTTATTTATTTTAAAAGAGAATATTTCAAAAGGTCCAGGGAAATATCTCAAGTGGTAGAATGCTTCCTATGCATGTTTAAAACCCAATCTTTCCTCAGCTGTGTATAGAGTAGACCTGGTGGGTAGATTCCTTTGTAAAAATCGCATAAACTTATCTAATATTTTTAAAAGTACATTCCCAGTTTAGATAAACAAATCATTTTACTTCTAAAGACTTTCTTAATTTTGCCCACTTTTCTTTCATCTTACCACTCTTGAAAATTCCAACTTAAATTTTAATCAAAATAATAAGCCTCAGGAGTCAATGAAATATTTGAACAGGTATGTATTCAAGAGACTCAATATTGTCCCCCAACAGTGAAATTCCCCTCAGCATGGCCAGCAGTGACTCCCCAGGCACTTAACAGACAATAGCCGCAGAGAACCCCAATTCAGAACTCCAAAAACAAACAAATGAATAAGTACTGCACAGCATTAAATATACATCTGAAAGCCCCACATTTGATTAAAGTAAGCTGATCAGAAAATAGCTCTTAATTCAATGAAAATTTACATCTAAATATTCCCTAAACAATTTCTATTAACCCATATGTTTCCAATTAGCATTGCTCTCCCTTAGACTTGTCTCTTCTTTTAGATAATTTCCTAAAATAAGACAATAGTATTCTTAGTCTTGTGATTGCAATAGGAGCTTAATTATATAAACTTGATTTTGAGTATGAAGAAATAATGTAATTAAATTAATGTAGGAAACAGAGAGAGATCGCAACAAAAACCAGTGTTAATTTAGGGGAAAATACAATACGTAAATGAGAGAGACTTCTAGGAAATGGAAAACTCAAGAAGAACTAGAATATTTAAACACAGGTGTTTTTAAGTATGCACAAATAAAATAAAAAATGCTCTGTCTAAAGGCTTCTATCCTTGAGGTGCCTTTTCAACTATCACCTGGGTTTTCAAGGAAATATCTAATTGAACCAGAACCAAATTTAATCCTAAATGTTGCCAATATTTACATGTGTGATCTAAGAAAAAAAATAATGAAATTTTGAAGTTATCATTCTTATATTTTTAAAAGAATAATATATGACAGATTTTTCATGAAGACAAATAGAATAATTTATTTTAAATTCTATTATCATTACTATTCTTCACTTAGGGTGACTAATGTCTAATATTTATTCAAATATAGTTCATCATGCAATTTCTCTGGATTACATTTTTTAAAGTAAAGGATATAAGAAGATCACTCTAAAGGGAAATATTTGGAACATGGTACAGAAATAAAGATGCAAACAGCAATTTAACTATTTTATCATTAGAGATAATATTCTGGCATGTGATGAAAAATGGTTTCATAGGGTAACTATAACTCTTAGACTTAAAGTAGAAAAAGAGCCAACATCAATCCATGACAAAGAAATAAGAGGAACAGAAGGTCCTACAGAAAAGAAAATATGGGCTACCATTTGAAAAATTATGTGCAATAATAATAAAGAATTAAAGAGCTAATGAACACTTGGACTGGGAATAAATATGTAATTTTCAGATTCATAAAAGGTATGCATATATATATACATGCATATAAAGATGTATGTATTGTATGCTTTATATATGCATACATATGTTATTGGAACATAGAAAAATTAAGGTATAATTATAATATTGGATTAATTTTTATATAATTGAAATTACTATATAGTAATTTATAAAGTTTATATATAAATATTTACAGGTGCATATATGGCATGTTTTACATATACATATATGTGTATTAATGGAATGCTGCAAAAAAGTAAGGTTAATTCTAATATTTGATTCATTTTTAAGTGAAACCAAAATTCCATTTTTATATATTCAGATCACGATCACGATCACCATCATCCTGCTGTTCGTCGATTGCCTCGAGCAAGCACCAGTAACTTACGTCTCCTTTGTCCAAGACCTGAGATTTTAAAAAGTGCCATATTCAAGGCTCTTTCAGGGTTAGGAGAATGAGACCCATCATCATTATTGGTATTTGGCATATTGGGTACATGACGGGGAGTTTGCCAGACTCTGCTCTTGTGTATTCAGACACAATTATAAATATCTGATTAAAATTAGGTATTGCAATTTTATACTTGTAGTCTTCAAATTTAATGGAAATTATATTTTAATACTCCATTGAAATGCTCAGAGAATGCCACGTATTAATTTAAAATTTTCTGAAAAATGCTTGCAAATCCAGAATATCATGAAAACATATAAATTCCCATCACTTTTCATGAAAAAGAGAAATGAAGTTAAAAACAGAATAGCAAATAAATGTGCATTCTGACAAGTAACAATGCCTTTTGTTCAATAATCTCCTCCATCACTATATCACTGTATCACTGTCATCCAGTTGTTCATCGATTTGCTCAAGCCTGCACCAGTAATGTCTCCGTTCATCATAGCACTGAGATTTTAGCAACCTTTCTTTACTCGTCTTTCCCAATGGTGCCGCATTGGAGGCTCTTTCAGGGTCAGGGGAATGACACCCATTATTTTTACTGTTTTTGGCATACAGAGTATGCCACGGGGAGCTTGCCAGGCTCTGCTGTGTGGGCAGGATACTCTCAGTAGCTTGCTGTGTGCTTTCTCCATAATTATAACTAAATTTTATCCTTTGAATTCTGTTGGAAATAAATATATTTAGCTACAGCTTTCCTATATGGCTCCTCTTCTGTGAGAAATTCACATTCCCTCTAATTCTTTAGAGAAGAACATCCCCTACACTCTGCTTTCAGGAATCATGCCCAGTGGTGTTTGGAGAATATATGATGCTAAGCATATAACATGAGCTCCAGCATGCAAAACATGCAGACTGGTCCTTTGATCTATCACGCAGCATTTGCTGATACTTTCAGAGATGCTAATATTGTTAATACTCCTTGGCTTTTCCGTTTCTGTTAAATTACTGTAAAGTACACTTTATCTTGGTTTGAACAAATTATTTGAATTTTAATTTCATGGTTAGAAAAAGTTTTACATAGATAAAATTTCCTACCATTTTATCTTACATTGTGTATCATTTATAACTTCCTCATTTTACTTTATGTGCATAACTTTGACTTGATTAAGAAAATACTGTACTTCTTAATTTTTCTATTTTCAGGACTGTTTGAAATGAAATAATTGATTCAATATTAATCTTTAAGAACTTAAAATGTAGCTCATGTGTATAAACTTAGACTATGGGCTTAAAATCTATGTCTAGAATAAAGTTAAATAGGTTTACTCACCTTTCTCTTTTGAATTTATTGGATATTTTTGTATTTATTCACTGAGTTTAATTTTTAACAAAACAATGTAAGCTCATTTTTGTTATTAAGTTTACTAGTTCTGTTTTAAAAATAACTTGTTGCACATAAGTCCTCTGTCTTTATAAATTTCTTCCATATTTAGCTTAAGATTTGGTCATCAGGTTTGACAAACAAGAGTTTAAGAAATTTTAATGAACCTAGTTAGCTCTTTTCCAATCAAGTCCACCGAAGTGTTAAATAATACATTGCATATTCATAACCTTCATGAATACTTTAGGACTTTTAAAATGTCAACTTTAATATAAAATCTAATGACAGAAATGTTGTTATTGACAGAAATGTAGTTATGTTTGCATATAAGGTGATTTCCCTCCAAATTGGTAAAGTCAAAATTAACAAGTACTTTGCTTGTTATTTTTCCAGGTTACTGGGCAATATCTTTATTTGAAATTAGCTACGACATTTTTGGTTAATTTCAGTAACATTTCTTCTTAACTAGGTTGTACAGTTCGAAGAGTCTTGCTGTTGTTACAGTGGTTGAAGTTGCAGGAGCCAAATGGTGATGCTGAAGAACAGTGAGTTGAACATGGTTGAACCCTGATCACTATACATCTATCTATGTTTTCATCCAAAATTTTCAGTGAGTTTACATGTAAATCAATGATTTTGGTGACTTACACATATATAATTAATAAAAATAGTAGTAGCATAACTTGAAAACAGTAAGTTAAGTACATTTGAGAATCATTAAAATGCTACTTGTAAGAGCTATATAATAGTGTATTGTACAAACTTGCAGTGCAGGAGAAAGTCATTAATTCCCCACAAGAAGATGTAACAGACTATAATGTATTTAGAGAAATGTGCAAAGCTATATTTCAGTTCACACCTCCCACATCTTTTTCCCAGGATCCAACATATCTAAGAATAAAGAAGGAAAACATATATATATATATAAAGCAAAGGTCATTTCAGTACAAGACAAAACTTTTAAAGATCAATGGGTGATTTTTCAAATAGTTATGTTAGGCAGATAAAGTTTTTTTTTATTTTTTAAGGTAGTTAAAATTTATATTGATAAGCTATATTTTGTATGATACTTAAATCACGGTTAGTGAATCAAGAAAAACTCTTAACAAAGCTCAAAACTGACAGACAGAGTTATTTTAGTCAAGGTCATAAATATTCAAAACATAAATATAAATATCTTCAAAAGTCTCTCTAAAAGAGAAAAAAATCTAAGTAGATTTTTATGTCAATTTCTATCTCTAATATTAATATTTATAATCAAATTTGAAATGCATTCTTTTTTGATACTGAGATAACATGATTAAGATAGTGTTGTTTTATATTTTTGGTAGACCAAGTTCTTGAATTTCCTGTATTACCATTGTTCAAGATTTCCACCACAGTCCATATATAACTTCTAGTCTCCATCTTCACTCCCAAAGTCCCCAGTTCCCACCACGTCCTTTACTTGGTCAGGTAAGTTCTATTGTGATAGAACAAGGATCTGCTTTTTTTTGATACTATTAACTTCCTTGCCTTGTTTCTCGATATGACACATATGAGTGAATTGATTTTAATTCTTTTCTTCTGTCTCTGACTTATTTCACTAAACATAGTGTGCTCTACTTTTACCCAAGTTAAAGCAAAAGATAATAGCTCGTATATTCTTACTGCCTACTAGGATTCCACTGTGCATATGTCTCTCAACTTCCTTATTCATTTATTTATCACTGGATATTTCGGTTTTTTCCAGATCTAAACTATATATAAATTTACATATATCTGTTTGAATTAATGTTTATTTGTTCTTGGAACTAATGCCAAGAAATACTGTCACTGGATCATATCAGTTGTTTTTCTTTAACTTTTTTAATTGAATTATTTTTTTTAGAAGTCTTCTTTCTATTTTCCAGAGATGCTGAAGCAGACAGTATTCCCACTAATAATGCCATGATATCCTTTTATTGTATGGCTGCCAACATAGGTTGCTTTCAGACTTTGAGGTGATAGATAATTTTTGTTTTGACTTATATATTCCTGATAATAAATGATGTTGGGAAACTTTGAGTATTTCTATAAGCCACCTGTGTCTCTTCTTTAATTATCAGTTTTATGTAATTGTGTTTTAGTAAGACAGACAATAAAAGTTGCACACACAGGAAGACTAGATATCATTTAGATATCATTATCTAGTCTTCCTGTGTGTGCAACTTTTATTGTCTGTTTTTGACATTAGTAGGTATAAACTTTATCTACTACATAAATGACCATACAATATTTATTTTGAGGACCTTCACTGGGATGAGAAGAAAACAAACAGTAAAATCTAATGTCTCAAATAATGAATATATGAGCCTGACTGTCTAATTGGGTTTAAATCTTAGCTTTGATGCAAGTTTCATAAATCTTAATTATTTTATCTCTCTCATTCTTCATTTTCATCATCAGCAGTTTAATAATAATATAAATTCATAGTATTGTGAGGTTAAAAATATCAGGCCTCATAACAGGTACAGTTACAGAAAAAAAAATCTTTGAAAACAGTTTATATGTATGTATATACATATATATACATATAAGCACATGTTAAATTTTGTTAATTTTTTTCTGTAATCTTAAATTTTTGTGCTTAAACAAGTATAGAATTTCAGGATTAAGCAGAAAATTTATCATCAATATCTAGTTCTAATTTCTTGCTCTAATTCTAAACATGGAATCATGGAATTTAACATTAGTCCTGGGAAAAATTGTTTTTCCTATAGGTCATAGAATGAGTTTAAAGTGTTTACAATATTCAGAAGAGTAAAATACGTATAATTAAGGAATATATAAAGCTTTGATCTAAGGACTGAAAGCAATTAGTAACTTAATGATAAAAACAAAAAAATATGTAATTCTAATTTTATAGCATAAAATGACTCATGAATTATGTTTTCCCAAATATCTGGGAATATTTATAATTTAGTATTTAAATAATTATTAAGTATTCCAAAGGGATACTCAATAACTATTTAGTAGCCAAATTAAACAACTAATTTTAACTACCTAAATATAAATTGAATTTACTTTATAGCATTGCTTAAAGACCTATTTATATTAAAAACAGATTGTATGTGAAATCATCATATGAATCTTCATACTAAATACCATTACATATATACACACATTACATATATAAGATAAATGTTTTAATTGTTATTGTTAAAACAATAGGATTACTTTAGGATTGAGAAAGAGTAGTAGATATTTTCTTTAGTAGTTTTTCTAAATAAAATTCTGTGTGTGAGCATGTGTGGGTGTATGTGGCATGTATGTAGGATGTTAATGAGAGGTTATGTTAACAATATATAGAGAAAAAGAATATGGAAAGTAGGTCTCAGCTATGTGCTGAGTCATTATGAAGAAAAAATAGCATCACGAAGCTTATTTATGTAGCTAAATCCCAACCTCTTATTCAACAATTGTACACTTATTCAAAATTTTTTAAAAAATTCATTGAAATGGTATTCTTTTTAATTTCTTGATCTTTGTTTTAAACTAAAGATAACAAAAATCAGGAGATTTTGTTTGTGAAGGAAGTTATTTAACTGCAGAGTTTATCATGGAAAAAATAAACTTAATCCAACATAATTGCTGAATATCTGAATTGTCTTGCAATTTTGCCTGTATCACTATCTTTATAAAATTAGAAAATTTCTTAATATTTAGTGATCTTTTGCTATGTGAGTATGGGAGAAAGAGAAATATTCATCTACCAGGATTCGAGCCTTACATCTCAGAAACGCATCGTGGTATAGTGGTTAACGGCATAGCTTATAGATTCAGATAATTATTATTGTAGTCTTAGTTTCTGGTTATTTTGGTTTTGTTTTGGGTGGGGGGTGAGGTGATGTTGCACACCAGGTGATACTCAAGGATCACTCCTGGATCTGCATTTGGGAATTACTCCTTTTGGTGCTTTGGGGAGACCGTATGTGGTGCTGGTGATCAAATCAGGGTTGGCTGCACACAGGCAACGCACACTACCTGCTGTAATATCAGTCAAGCCCCAAAACCTTAATTTCTAAATATAATGTTTAAATATGAGGGTAAAATAAAACTTCCTCTTGCATACCTTTAACCATTGTAAAATAATATTTATAATACTAATTTGATAACATTTTGAAAATTATGCAAGATTATTCATGTGAAGTGGTTAATACAGTATATGCTTTAGTAAGTTATATACAAATATAAGACATACTGAAAAATTTTAATGATTGAGTGATCAGGCAAAAACACTCTCTCAGAAACAAACTTCATAAAGAATGTATAGAAAGGAGTTGGAACCTAATTAGCATTACTCATTGCATTTCATTATATTAGTTATAGCAAATGACCACACATTGATGGCCTACAACAAAAGAAATTTATTATGTATTATTGAATACAAATTTCTGAAAAACCAGGTGTCAGAACAGCATTACTCACTCTGGAGTCAGTAGGGAAGAATCTGATCCATGCTTCTTCCATCCGTTTATGGTTTTTTTCAACCTGACTTGCCTTATTTGTGGATATGTGTGTACTTTATAGATTCCAAATTGCTTCTTCTCTGTATAATGATGATATAATTTCTTATGCATCTTTTATAAGTCTACCTTGGAAGAAAATTAGATGTACGTCATATTCTACCCAGATTGATAGACTGATTTTTTTTTCTTTTTGGGTCACACCTGGCGATGCACAGGGGTTACTCCTGGCTCTGTGCTCAGGAATCACACCTGGCGGTGCTCAGGAGACCATATGGAATGCTGGGAATCGAACCCGAGTCGGTCGCATGCAAGGCAAACACCTTACCCGCTGTGTTATTGCTCCAGCCCCGATAGACTGATTTTTTTAAATCCTTATTTATTTATTTATTTATTTAGTGAAACAGCATGAGGTACAGTTATAGACTTACAAATTTTTGTGGTTGGGTTTCATTTATACAATGATCAAATACCCATACCTCCACCAGCGCCCATCCTCCACCACCACGGGTCCCAGCATACCTCCCACCTCCATCTTCCCCATCCCACCCTGCCTCTGTGGCAGGCATTACCTTTTGTTCTCTCTGTCTACATTTGGGTCCTGTGGTTTGCAGGAGAGGCATTGAGTGCCAATCATGTTTCGTCTATAGTCTACTTTCAGCATGCTTCTCCCATCCTGGGAGGATCCTCCCAACACCCTTTATTTGGTGCTCCCTTCTCTATCTGAGCTTCCTTTTCCCCTAGCACGTGTGGCTGGCCTCCAAGTTATGGAGCAAAATTCCTGGTACTAATCTCGGCCACTCCTGGGTATTAGTCTCCCATTTTGTTACTTTATGTTTCCCAGATGAATGCAATCTTTCTGTGTCTATCCCACTCTTTCTGACTCATTTTGCTTAACATAATACTTTCCATGTAGTACCATTTGTATGTAAATTTCATGACTTCATCTTTTCTAACAGCTACATAGTACTGCATTGTGTAAATGTACCAAAATTTCTTTAACCAGTCATCTGTTCTTGGGCACTCAGGTTTTTTCCAGATTCTGGCTATTGTAAAGAGTGCTGCAATGAAAAAACAAGAGCAGTTGTCACTTCAACTATACTTTTTTGCCTCTCTGGGATATATTCCCAGAAGTGGTATTGCTGGGTCAAATGGGATATCAAATTCTAATTTTTTGAGAATCATCCATACTATTTTCCAAAAGGGTTGGACCAGTCGGCATTCCCACCAGTAGTGAAGAAGGGTCCCTTTCTCTCCACATACGTGCTAGCACCAGTTGCTTTTGTTCTTTTGAATGTGGGTCACTCTCTGTGGTCTAAAATGATATCTCACTGTGGTTTTGATCTGCATCTCCCTGATGATTAGTGATGTAGAGTATTTTCTCATGTGCCTTTTAGTCATTCGGATTTCTTCTTTGCGAAAGTTTCTGTTCATTTCCTCTCCCCATTTTTTGATGGGGTTGGGTGTTTTCTTCTTCTCGAGTTCAACCAGTACCTGGTATATCCTTGATATAAACCCACTGTTGGATGTGTATTTGGCGAATATACTTTCTCATTCTGTAGTCTGTCTTTGTATTTTGATCACTGTTTCTTTTGAGGTGCAGAAGCTTCTTATTTTAAGATAGCCCATTTGTCTATCTCTGTTTTCACTTTCTTGGCCAGTGGCGTGACATCTTTGAAGATACCGTTAGCTTCAATACATGGAGGGTTATGCCAACTTTGTCTTTAATGAACTTTATGGATTCCGTTCTGATTTTGAGGTCATTAATCCATTTTGATCTTACTTTTGTGCATGGCGTTAGGCAGAGATCTGAGCCCACTTTTTTGCATGTAGCCATCCAGTTTTGCCAGCACAATTTATGAAAGAGGCTTTCCATGCTCCACTTCACTTTTCTTGCCCCCTAATAGAATATTAGATGATCATATGCTTGGGAGTAAATGTCAGTATAGAATTCATCTGCCTCACCGGCATTGGGAGGATGTGGGGGGTGATTGGGTTTCTTCGTGGTGAAAAATAAGTATTGGTGAAGGGAAATGTGTTTGATATTTGCATGACCGAGACTTAAAGCTGAAAGTTTTGTAACATTTCCCACAGTGATTCAATAAATAAATAATAATAGATGTCAATATATTCAACTCTGTTCCATTGGTCTACAGTTCTGCCTTTGTTCCAGTACCATGCTGTATTAATTATTATTGCTTTGAGTTAGAGCTTGAAGTTAGGGAGGTTGATTCCTCTCATTTTCTTTATTCCAAGAACTGCTTTAGCTATTCATGGGGGCTTATTGTTCCATATACATTTCAGGAGTGTTTGCTCCATTTCTTTGAAGAATGTCATGGGAATACTTATAGGGATCACATTGATTTTGTACAGTGCTTTGGAAAATATTGCCATTTTGACAATGTTAATTCTCCCCATCCATGAGCAGGGGATATTTTTCCATTTCCTCGTGTCTTTTATTTCTTGAAGTAGCGTTTTGTAGTTTTCTTTGTACAGGTCCTTTACTTCCTTAGTTAAATTGGTTCCTAGGTACTCGATTTTCTGGGGCACAATTGTGAATGGGATAGTTTTCTTCATGTCACTTTCTTCTCTTTCACTCTTAATGTATAGGAAAGCCATGGACTTTTGGGTATTGATTTTATAGCCTGACAATTTATTATACAAGTTCATTGTTTCCAGGAGTTTGTTGGTAGAGGTTTTAGGGTTCTCTAAGTATAGTATCATACCATCTGCGAGTAGTGAGAGCTTGATTTCTTTCTTCCATACCTGGATGCCATTAATATCTTTTTTCTTGCCTAATTGCTATTGCAAGTATATTCAGTAGTATATTGAACAGTAGTGGAGAGAGTGGGCATCCTTGTCTCATCCCTGATCTTACAGGGAAGTCTCTCAGTTTTTCCCCATTGAGGGTGATGTTTTCTGTAGGCTTGTGGTAGATGGCTTTAACTATATTGAGTAAAGGCCCTTCTATCCCCATTTTGGCGAGGGTTTTCATCATAAATGGGTGCTGGATCTTGTCAAATGTTTTCTCTGCATCTATTGATATGATCATATGATTTTTACCTTTACTTTTGTTGATATGATGGATTATGTTGATTGATATCTGAATGATTGATTTCCAAATGTTAAACCATCCTTACATCCCCGGGGTGAATCCCACTTCGTCATGGTATGTGATCTTTTTGATGACTTGTTGAATTCTATTTGCTGTTGAATTCTATTTGCTAGAATTTTGTTGAGAATCTTCGCATCTGTTTTCATCAGGAATATCGGCCTGTAATTTTATTTTCTTGTGGTGTCTTTGTTTCCTTTTGGTATTAGAGAAATATGGGTTTCATAAAACCTGTTTGGGAGAGTTTCTGTTTTTTTTTAATTTTCTGGAAAAGCTTGAGCAAAATTGGCAATAGATCCTCTTTAAATGTTTGGAAAAAATTCGCTAGTGAATCCATCTGGACCTGGGCTTTTGTTTTTGGGAAGACTTTTGATTACAGTTTCAATTTCCTTTATGTGAATAGGTCTATTCAGGTACTTTATATCTTCTTGATTCAGCTTTGGGAAATGATAGGAATCCAGGAATTTATCCATTTCTTCTAGGTTCTCTTGTTTCATGGCATACAGACTTTCAAAGTAGTCTCTGATGATCTTCTGAATTTCTTTGGTTTCTGTTGTGATATCCCCATTCTTATTTCTGATTTGATTTATTAGTGTTCTCTCTCTCTGTTTCTTTGTGAGTGTTCCTAGTGGTTTATCTATCTTATTTATTTTCTCGAAAAACCAGCTCTTGGTTTCATTGATCTTTCAGATTGTTTCTTTGGTTTCCATTTTGTTTATTTCTGCTTTAAGTTTTATGATCTCTTTCCTTCTTTCTGATTTGGGCTCTTTCTGTTGATCCTTTTCTAAGATCTTGAGCTGTGAAGTCAAGTTTTTATGTGCTTCCTTTCTTCTGTCCTGAAATATGCTTGCAGAACTATAAATTTTCCCTTTAAAATGACTTTCTCTACATCCCATAAGTTCTGGTAGCTCGTGTCTTCATTCTCATTTGTTTCCAAGTATCTTTTGATTTTGTCCTTGACTTCCTTCCTTATCTGCTCTTTGTTAAGCATTGAGTTGTTTAATTTCCAGGTGTTTGATTTGGTTCTCCGTGTCTGTGTGTGATTCATTTCTATTCTCAGTGCATCATGGTCTGAAAAAATTGTTGATACTATTTCTATCTTCCTGATTCTATTGAGATATGTTTTTTTGGCCTAGCACATGGTCGATTTTGGAAGATGTTCTGTGCGCAATGGAGAAGAATGTATATTCTTTCTTTTGGGGGTGTAAAGCCCAGTATAGGTCTATAAGCCCTTTCTCTTCTATTTCTTCTTTCAAAGCCAATATTTCCTTGCTTAGTTTGGTTCTTGTTGATCTATCCAGAGGTGATAAGGCGATGTTGGAATCTCCAGCTACTATTGTGTTGCTAGCAATGTTCTCCTTAAAATCTGTTAGCAGTTGTTTTAAATATTTAGCTGTTCCCTCATTTGGTGCATATACATTTAAGAGTGTGATTTCTTCCTGTTGTACGTATCCCTTGATGAAGAGTAAATAGCCTTCGCTGTCCCTTCTAATCTTTTTCAACGCAAAATTAATGCTGTCGGATACTAGTATGACCATCCCAGCTTTTTTGAGGGAGCTGTTTGCTTGCAGGATTGTTTTCCATCTTTTGACTTTGAGTCTGTGTTTGCTCTGGCTATTGAGATGGGTTGCTTGTAGGTAGCAGAAGTTTGGGTTCTGTCTCTGAATCCATTTTGCCACTCTGTGTCTCTTAATTGGTGAATTTAGACCATTGACATTGAGAGAGATTATTGTTATGAGGTTTTGTGTCATCTTTCTGTAAGGGTCTGTTGTGGTTGTAGGATTTGTCTTGTCTTATAGCCCTTGTGTTAGGTTGGGTTTTGAGTCTATGAAGTTCCTGAGCTGCTGTTTGTCTAGAAAATAGTGTACCGTTCCTTTGATTTTGAGTGAAAGTTTAGCCGGATAGAGTATTCTTGGTGAACCATTCATCTCAGTGAGTTTTATCACTATATCTCACCATTGCCTTCAGGCTTGGTTTCAGGCAGGGTTTCCTCTGATAGATATGCTGTGAATTTAAGGGGTTCTCCTTCAGGCAGGGTTTCCTCTGATAGATCTGCTGTGAATCTAAGGGGTACTCTATTGCATGTGATTTCCTTCTTTGACCTTGCTGCTTGCAGTATTGTGCCTCTATCAGCAGTATCAATCATTCTAACTATGATATGTCTTGGAGTGTTTTTTGTTAGGGTCTCTTTTAGCTGGTACCCTTCAGGTTCCTTGAACCTGAATGTCTGCATTGTTTAGCTCTGGGAATATTTCAGCAATGATTTATTTAACCGTGTTTTTTGTCGTTGGGATTGTTTCCCTGAGCTTCTGGTAGTCCAATGATTCTAATGTTGTTCCTCTTGGAATCATCTCCTAGCAGTCTGATTCTCTGTAGAGCTATTTGGTCCCTTGCTACTGCTTATTGTTGCCTGTTCACTTGGTGCAGCTGATCTTCCAGCTCACTGATAGTCTCTTCAGCTGCGGTCATTCTATTGTTGAGAGAAGAGACTGAGTTTTTCATTTCATCTTCGGAATCTTTTAATCGCGACATTTCTGCTCTCATTTCTTCGTGTAATTTTTCGATTTTTTCTGTCATATTACTGAATATCTGTCTGACTGTTTCATTGAGTTGATTGAACATCTTCATGACTTTGTATCTGAATTCTTTGTCAGAGAGTTCCCTTAGGTGAGCAGTAATGACAGTCTTCTGGATTCTTTTCGTTGTTCTCCCCTTGTGGTGGGGATTTGCATTGTTTCTTCATATAGCTGTGTAGGTCGGGGACTAAGTTCCTTGGGGACTAGGTTGCTTAGTATGGTTAAACTACCTGTGGCCATGCAACCTTTTGGCTGCTGAAAAATTGACCACACCCACTTCTACAGAAGCCACGCCCACTTGCGAAGAGGCCACACCCCCACAGGAACCTGTATTTGGAAGGAGATCAGCACAGCGGTGAGGAGTGAAGAGGGGAAGGCAGATGCTCAGAGCTGCTTTTCTCCAGGCATCTGAGAAGACGCGTGGGGTCTCGCAGGGAGAGATCCAAGTCCCTGGTTCAAATACCTGCAGATGAACTGACCTGGGTTTGGGAGGAGATCAGCGCAGCATGAGGAGTGAAGAGGGGTAGGCAGACGCTCCCTTATGATGTTATTTGAAGAGATCTTTTTTCCAAAAAAGATAAGTATATGTTCTAGAGACTATGATATTGATAAAAATATCATTCCATTATCAACCTACTATAAATGTTAAGATAGCCATTGACCAATATTTATTTATCATGAGATACATCAGATTTTGTAGAGTATAAAATTTAAGCCATTTCTATGAGTTAGTTCAACATGCTAATATAAACACATAGATTCAGTACATAACATGGACGGGAATAAGCATACATTTTCTTAAAATTAATCTTTTAATTAACATTTTTATTATACACCCTTCTTCGAGAGCCCAGCAAGCTACAGAGAGTTTCTCGCCTGCACAGCAAAGACTGGCAAGCTACCCATGATGTATTCAATATGCCAAACACAGTAACAAGTGTCACAATGGAGACATTACTGGGCCCACTTGAGCAAATCAGTGAACAACGAGAGGACCGTGACCATGATTAAAACCAAATCCATAGAAACTTTATTACAAAATTGTATAAGCTTGTTTGTATCATACATTTTTTTCTCTCCATATTGGATTTAAGAAAAAAATATAATGGGTCAGAGAGATAATTTAGAAGTTATTTGCCTTGCATATGGCTAATACCAACTGACAAACATATGATTGCCCAAATACCATCAGTGTTGATCTCTGGGCACAGAGAATAAAAGAAGCCCTGAACAATACCTGCATTTGTCCAAGAAAACAAAATAAAATTTAAAAACATCAAAACATGTGTTACTAACATTTGAAAATAAGTAAAAAATTTAAATTACTTAACACTATGTAATTATTCCAATAGTGGAAAATATACGGAAATGCTAAATAATGTGTACTTTCTTCAGCAACTTTCACTTTAATGAATAAAATAATATAGCTAGAATAATAATGAAAATTGTACATTTTCTTACCCCTCAGTCTTATATTTCATTATTAGAGTGATAACATTTTCTTAATATTTAATATTTCCAGTCACTTATCTCCACTGAATTACAAAGTGACTCATAAAGTCCAATGCAATTTTAAATATAGATGGTATATTGAATGCTAATTATTATGTAGAAATTAATTTATAGGTTGACTTAATCATCAAGTTAAATCTTTTATGAACATCAATGAGCTCAAAAATCTCTGAAGTAATGTCCCTAATTTTATTAATAAGCATATGTTTTCTGAGGAATAATTACAAATATTCATCAATCTTTTAACTATGTCAATGACCCAAACTTTATAAAATTACAGCTCCAAGACATAATATGAGAGAGCATTTCAAATTTTATGGTCTCATTATTTAATAATAATTTTACTCACCCAATAAATTCTGTTCTTTATTAGATAAAGCCTAAGCAAGCTCTGGGAATTTTAGGAAATCAATAAATAATAACCCTCTTTCTACTTCTCAGTTGAACAATCAAGAAAGACAGCTAATGATAAAGCTAAAGCACTTTGTTGGTGAAGACAGAAATTCCCCCTTCCTCTCTTAGGTTCTTTTGGTTAATCTAATAACCAAATAGACACATGACAGATTAATTCAATAAACACTTAATGTCTTCTATATGAAGACCAGCAAATATGAGAAATAGAGAAATAATCAGAATTTCAACAAGTATATTTTTAGATCTTAAAAATAATTGGGGGTGATGGAGTGATAGTACAGTGGTTAGGGCATTTGCCTTGTACAAGGTCAACCCAGGTTCGATTCCCAGCATCCCATATGGTCCCCTGAGCACTGCCAGGAGTAATTACTGATTGCAGAGCCAGGAGTAACCCCTGATCATTGCCGGGTGTGACCCAAAAAACAAACAAAAAATTGGGAGTTTGTAGATTATGCATCCTTTTTCATTTATTTTTTTTTTTTTGGGAAATAAAACACCTTTATTGGGGAAATAAAAGGTGGGATAAAAAGAGTAGATTCAGATGTATTCTCTGGAGACAATAAGGTCTCTCCAGAAGGGTGTATTTGTGCATCACAAATGGTGTGCAGATAATTTCCTCAAAATAAAGGAATGGGCCTTCAAGTATGAAAATCCACATCTCAAAAAGAGATGCTGGTGGCTTATGTGTGCCTCACCCTCTGCCAAGTTATTTCATGTACAGTTTACCCAAACTCCTCCACACCTCTGTTGCTATGGTGGTTGCCAAGGAGAAAAGATGTGAGCAGCTGATAATCTTCATTCAATAATCTTTTCATGGTTTTTGTTCCAGAGGTGGAACCAATCCTCCCATAGATCCATCAAGTTTATGCTTGGAATTCTGCATCTCAATCCTTTCCTAGGCTCCAGAGATAGGTCTTTTGTTTCTTAAATGTCTTGGGTGTTTGTTTCAACTTTGTACCTTACCAGCACATAACCTGAAACATTTCCTTCTTAAGAGATACTGCTCCCTTAAATCTTTTAGCAGTAACTGGATGAAGAAACTATACCTTTTGCCATCTTCATGCTGACAAGAGCACAGACCTTGCCAATGCAAGGGTGTGAAATCTCAGAAATCTCATGCTAATTTAACATCCCAGGCAATGATGTATTGGGTGTCAGAGTTGTCAGTTTGAAAATCTGAAAAAGCGAATGTGATTAGAACTGGAGGAAAAAACCCTTTTTTATGACCTTGGGAGGGCAGAGATGCTTTTACCTACACAATATCTGTAACAGGATTTTCTGTGGCCTTCTTCCGCATACTTATTAATACGTTGCAAAATAAATGGTTGGTTTATTCTTTTATTGCTTATCTGTAAAAACAAGTTCAAGGTTCATAGACATGACTTTGCTTAGCAGTATTGAGTTTTTTTTAAAATGAATTTCAAGTCCTCATGGGTTCATGGCAATAGTCTGATTGTTCTTTCAACCATTTTTTTTAGGCTGAAATTACCTGTATTGGTTAATAAGAATGTGATTTCCTTTAGTTGTAAAGGGAGGATACTTTTCCAAATAAGAAATTCAATTTCTGAATTCAAGAAGGAAGGGACATGACCAGCTGTCTCTGAAGTAACATTAGTTCAAAATAATCTAAATGCCACGGTGGCACATTTTGAGGCAACCCCTTCAGAGCAAGATATCATTAGACTTCTGTAAAAGGTGCCTGGTGTCTTATTCAGATTGTGCATATAACATAAACCTAGAATATATCAGTTCATCCCAAATTTTATGCCTCACCTAGCCTTCCTCACCTAGCATTCTGATTTAACAAGGAGGACCACTGGTAAGGACTGAAGAAAACACGCAATTCCTTCTCTGTATACCAGAAGACTCACATCTCCGAATATTAATTCCTTTAAGTGGAAAAGTGGAATAGGATGAAATGACTTTCCCATGAACTTTTCTACAGATGTTTTCATGCAAGGGAGTCTGAAGCTTGAGGCAAGGAGCTCAAGTATTTGTTTTTTTTTTTCTCTCTTCTCCAACAGTTTTTAAGCTATTTGACTTTAAGTCTTGTAATTAGGAGAAGGATAGAATCCATTCTTTGAAGTCCTGTTTCCGTATTAAAAGTCTCCTCTTACAGCTTTCTATTCTTAATGTTTCCATGGGTGCTTTTATAGACTTGCCAAAGGATCATTCTGGGCCTTTTATTTGGTTGGTTGGTTGGTTGGTTGGTTGGTTTTTGATTTGAGGGTGAAACCCTGCAATGCTTAGTATTTACTCCGGGTTCTTATTCCCTATCACTTGTGACAGAGCTCTGGAGATCATATATAATGCCAAAGTTTGAAGGAGGTTTGTTACTTGTTAGGAAAGTATGTTGCCTCTTCACTTTGCTTTGATATTACTGAAAGAAGAAGCCTCAGTGTCCCTTTGCCAGTGACAGCGGAAACCAGTTTCTTCATTCCAAATTTCCATCTGACCCCACCAACCTGACACACATTCTATCCCCAAGATCTGTCTCAGCATTCCTGGGGCTTGCCAGCAACATAAAACTGTTTCTCCCTGGAATCAGAGTTGACAGCAAACTAAGAGAGTAGGAAATCCTTGAGCCTAAACTGCCAGGGAAACTGAGATAATGGGCAATTATGCCTGAAGATCTGTTTCACCTTGCCAGGGAGGAAGGCAGCCACAATTTACCTTTCCCCCTTTCCCCCATTGACTTGACACACATTGCATCTGCAAAGTCCTACCAGAGCATTCCTAGAGCTTTATAGGATGATAAAACTCTGCCCTAGGCTACCAAGGAGACTAAGACAAGGGGTAAGAATGCCTGAGAGATCACCAGATGGACATCTCTGTGATTTTCTGTCATCTTTTGAAAATACTTGACAACCCGTAGGGATGCAAGGAGTCTTTATAATAGCTCCCACAAAACTCCCTAACCTTACTGGGTCCTATACTAAATTCCTGCTCAAGTGGGGAAAAAAAGAAGGAAAAGAGCTCTTTTTCTTTTCTCTTCCAGTTTCCAATAACTTTTTTTACTTTCCAATAACTATGAGTCTGGGTATTTTTAATACTCAATATTTTCATTAGAAGCTGGGAGTCACGAGGGACCACAGAGACCGGCTGCTTGTGCTCCAGCATCACTTGCACTGAGCACACTGCAAGAAGGGCCATAACAGTTCCTTAATGCAGCCTTTCTGTAATCTAAACAGAAAACTGGTGATTTTGTTATAGTGGGTGCAGACACTCAGGTTCTTGTCCTATGCAGTCAATATTGAAAGCCAGGAACCAGAAACCTAATGGCAGATACCAAAAAAGTCTTTATGATAGGAGAGGGAAAGTAAGGGCAAAGAATGCTGAGAAGCATACAAATTATGGGAGGGGCCTCCTAAAAAGAATTCCCCAAAACGGCCAAATCTTTGCCCTCTTATACTATTTTTTCAAAGATATGTGGGTCAGCATTTCTATATTATGTTCAAAGAACATTGTCAGTTAGAACAAGGGAGAGAATACTAAAATGATTGTCTTCTGGTGTCACAATCCAGAACGACCGAGGTCATCCAGGTTATATGGCACTTTCTTGTGATTTTCTAGACTAGCTGATTCCTTCTTCGGAGACATATTCCTTATCTGCCTTACCTGCCCTCCTTGTCTCTATCAACTTTACATTCTAAATATAAGCATCCCTTATCTTTTCATTACATAAAACTTTTCAGAAATGTTTCAGCAAAATTAAATAACAATGACAACCACAGTCTTATAAGAAACTTGTAATGATACTACAGAGTGCCAAAATGTGAATATAATTTTCATGTACAAAATTTGTGAATAGACATTAACAGTTTTTAGAAGATTAACACCATAAAAACTATTCTGAGGATGTACATACAAAATTTATTTCTACTTTATTAATGAATTGGCATTCAAAGAAACAAAATTCCAATATATTGTTACAAGAATTCACTGTGATTATAATTAAAATATTTCCAATACCTTGATAAATTTAGGATTTCATTGTTTATACTGTTTAATATCAGAATAAGAGAAGCTCCTCAGTGTCTGAACTAGATGTTATTTTTCTGTGCATCACATCTCTTGATTACAAATAAATTTCGCACAAGACTTCAATGTCCTTACCTTGACAACCGTAATGAATAGAACACACATGCATACAGAGACATACAACTTGTATTTGTATGCAAGTGCATGTAAAATCCAGCAAACTTAGAGTATATAAAAACGCCTTGTCTCTGTAACTGTTATATTTAAAAAAAAGTTGTAGAAAAATTTAGTAATACTTAAAGTTATCTATGAGTCCAATATGACTTTGCCAGTCATTGTAACAGTGCATAGTCTAGAATTTAAAATGATATTGGCAGAAACACTTCAATATGCAGCTAATTAAGAAGTTTGGTTTGCTCTGTGAGGGAAATTCCACCTGTAACTATCGCCTCTTTTCCCAAGGAGTCATATTTTTTAATAAAATGAGAATGTTTTTGTTTTTCATATTCAGCATATTTAATTCCTTTTAAATTATGTTTAGCCTTTAGTGAATTGTCTCTGATAATTCGGTTTTAAATTATTTTTTTTCTCTTATGACATCCAACTCAATCTCTAATATGTAATCTAATTGTCACTATCCCTACTTTGCTATTGGTTTTAAGACCTCTCAAGCATGAGCAATAACTCTCTTAGAGAAGGTATCTCCTTCCTTAGAATATTGTTTGCTTATTTATTTTGAGTTGAAGGACAAGGACCACCCTTCAAATATTTCTCGGTTGAGGTTATGTTAATATTTCTAAACCTTAAGTTTCTAGTTATCACAACAAGCTCCCGGGAGAGCACAAGGCAGAGTCTCCTACCCTGTGTCTGACTATCCTCGCCAGGGCCCAACAGCTGAAGACCTGCAGGCCCCAACCAAGGCCTTACTGGGGCCACTCTCCACACACTTGGATAAGCCTCAGACATAACAGAACTGGCAGAGGAACCCAGGTGTGTGGGACCCGGGGCTGAGATCTCCAAGCCTGCACGGTTTGGGACTGGACCTGTCAGTAGCTAGACAGTTACACCCTCCAACTGCCGTGTAACCCCAACAAAGGCCAGGATCCAGAGATTATCACAACAAGCTCCCGGGAGCACGCGGCCTGCGGCCGCGCGACTATTTATTTACTTTTCTCTAAATTTTCAGGGTACCTTAAATATCCTTAAATATCAAACCCGCATGGCAGAGCCTGGCAAGCTATCCGTAGTCTATGCCAAATAGACCAAATTGATATGCCAAATCCAGTAATAAATGGATCTCATTTCCCTAACCCTGAGTATGCAGAGTCGAGAAGGATATGGAAGGAGAGGCTGATAAAACACCAAGGCAGACATAGGCTGCCAAAACGCAGAAAAACAAAAATGATTGTCTGTACTTTTAATGCTCGTACCCTGGCATTTGCTGTATCCATTGAAGACCTTATGGTACAAGCACGAAAGATCAAGTACGACATCATTGGTCTGACCGAAACTAGAAGACATCAATTCCATCATGCTGTTTTCGACACTGGAGAAGAACTGTTCCTTGGAACATGTGATAAAAGAGGCGTCGGTGGTGTCGGTATCCTTGTCAACACAAACTTAGTCACGAGCATTGATTCATTTGAATGCCTAACAATCCGAATCGGACGATTACACTTGAATAAATGTGGCTCACTACCGGCAGTTTCTATCTTTGTTGTCTATGCACCAACATCCAGTTATGGTGAAAGAGAAACTGAGAAATTCTACATGGAGCTGGAGAAATTCTATAAAGAAGATCACACCTTCTACAAGATCATTGTCGGTGATTTTAATGCCAAGATAGGACCAAGAAGATCAGTCGATGAAGTCCACATCGGAACCCATGGCCTGGAATGGAACGAACAGGGTGACAGACTGTCTGAGTTCATCATGTCAACCAAAACCTTCCATGGTAACTCACAATTCCAAAAGGCTGAATCTAAACGTTGGACATGGGAGTCTCCCGATGGACGGTTCCACAATGAAATAGACCACATCATATTCAATCGGCAGTTTTGCCTAACCGATGTTGCTGTTGTCCCAAAATTCCAAACGGGATCAGACCACCGTCTTCTTCGTGCAAAATTCTACCTCACAGAACGAGGAGAAAAGAATGCAAGGTTTAAGAAGAGGACTCCCAGAACAACCACCAACTGGGAACTCTTTGGCTCTGTTGCGGCAACATGGGAAGATGCCGTCATTGACAACATTGATGAGAAATACGATCGAATGATTCAGCACCTCCATGATTGTGCAAGGAATGCCAAGAGAGAGATAACCACAAAAAACCGTCTTTCTTCGAACACTCTTGAACTTATTCGCCAACGTGGCTTGGCACGTGCCTCAGGCAACCACAAGCAAATGTCCGAACTGGCAAAACAGTGCAGAGAAGCCATCAAGGATGACCTCAAAAACAGGAGAGCAGCAGTACTGGTAGATGCAGCAGAAGCTGGGAAAAACATTCGTAATGCCCGCCTGTCCTTCACCAACTACAAAACCAAGATGACTGCCCTCCGACATCATGATGGATCTATCACATCTTCCAGAAGGGCAATGGAGAAGATTATTCATGACCTCTACTCAGATCTCTTTAATAGCCACGTCCACTTGCCCACATACCACATACCACATGATGGATATGTCGTTCCCAATGTTCTCCCTTCCGAAATCCAACATGCCATCTCGTCGGTAAAGAAACAAAGAGCACCTGGCCCAGACAAGATCAGACCTGAACACCTGAAGAACTTACCATCAGTACTCATCAATACATTGGCTCGACTCTTCACATGCTACCTGTCTGAATGCAAGGTTCCATCCCAATGGAAAACCAGCAAGACTGTACTACTATACAAGAAAGGAGACATCCACGATATTGGCAACTATCGCCCAATCTGCCTATTGTCTGTCATCTATAAACTATTCACTCGAGTCATCCTGAATAGGATTAGCAGAACACTAGATGAAGGACAACCATGTGAACAAGCTGGATTCCGAAAAGGATTCAGTACCATCGACCATATCCACACAGTAACCAAGCTCATTGAGGTATCTCGGGAGTTCAAGATGCCACTCTGTCTAATGTTCATTGATTTAAAGAAGGCCTTTGATTCTGTTGAGACGGAAGCGGTCATAGAAGCCCTAGCCAATCAGGGCGTACAAACTCAATACATCAGGATCCTTCGTGAGCTCTATTGCGGATTCACTACCAAGATCTCACCATTCTACAAAGAAGTAATCATCCATATCAAGAGAGGGGTTCGGCAGGGTGATACCATTTCACCAAAACTCTTCAGTGCCACCCTCGAGAACATCATGCGACGGCTGGAATGGGAAAACATGGGAGTGAAGATAGATGGTCGGCAACTACACCACCTCCACTTTGCTGATGACATCGTTCTAATAACACCAAACATCAACCAAGCAGCACAAATGCTGAACAACTTTGACCGTGAATGTGGAAAGGTCGGACTACAGCTGAATCTTGCGAAGACAATGTTTATGAGAAACAGCCTTGTTCCTGACGCTCCATTCGCTCTCAACGGAACCACCATCTCCGAATGCAACAGTTATATATACCTAGGTCGAGAAATCAACATGATGAATGACCTGGCACCTGAGTTGCGCAGGAGGAAGAGAGCGGCTTGGAATGCCTTCAAGAGCATTGAAGAAATAACTAAAAGGACAAAGAACCTCCAGCTACGAGCACATCTCTTTGATTCCACTATTCTTCCTGCATTAACATATGCCTCAGAGACCTGGACCCTACGAAAACAGGATGAGAACACTATTCGGGTCTCTCAAAGAGGAATCGAAAGAACTATGCTTGGAATATCACGATTCACTCAAATGAGAGATAGAATCCGGAGTTCTGATCTTCGTCAACGCTCAAGAATCAGGGACGCTGTCTCATTTGCCAAGACATCAAAAATCAGATGGGCTGGACACGTAATGAGGTTTACAGACAACCGCTGGACTAGAGCCATTACTGATTGGATTCCACGAGACATCAAAAGATCACGTGGACGTCCACCTATAAGATGGTCAGACTTCTTCGTCAAGACCCTAAATGATCGGTTTGAGGCTCTACATGTTCCTAAAACGAACAGATACCATTGGGCTACACTAGCACGCAACCGTGATGAATGGAGACGTTACTGGCACCCGCTCGAATAAATCGATGAATAACGGGGATTAAGTGATTAATTAAGTGATTAATTAAGTTTCTAGATTCTCAGGATTGAATGTATTATAGTATCTCGCATTCCCATTTAATTTCATGTTCTTGAACGCCCCCAGCATTGAGTCAGAGTTACTTTGGCTTTAATTATTTTTCCATAGCAATATGTACCTTTCGTATTTTGTTTTCATTTGCTGTTTTATTTTCAAAGGAGTGCTTTTTTATTTGAGGGGTGAGGGCACGCAAGGGAGATATTTCAAAAGTGAGGATGGGGAATCTTGGATTTGTACTAGGCATTTCTCTGTCAGGGTGATAACACTAAGACCTGACAATTCAGAAGTGCTCCCTGGGTCCAGATGGTGCCTAGAGGTCTTCTGGACACACTTAGTAGCACTTAGGGGTCTTGCAGAAACAACTCATCATGTTTGGAGGTGATGAGGTGCTGGGGATTGAATTGGGAACAACCTTTCAAGGCATGGTTCTCAGCCCCTGTGTCCTTTCCCCAGCCTCTGTAATGCTTTAACCTGAAACTTCAGATTCTTTTCATTTTCTATAGCAAGTAAGTTTGCTTTGGGAAAAATCTCTAAGTTAAAATCTTTATTCCATTTTTAATTTAAATTTTAAGACTTTATATTAAACTCAATCCGATAGTTTGCCCGTGTCTTGTCCTTTTTCTGTTAAGTTCATTATTGTTTTTTGCCACTTGTTCTGATAGAAAGTATCCAGTTTGTTTATAATACCCTCTATAAGAACAGTTAAAGCAAAATTTTTTAAAAAAATATATTGTCTTTCTTGCATTCAATATCTTGCCTCTCTTTTCATGTCCCTATTATGTTATCCAGCACATTGCCTTTGCTCTAAAGAAAACTCTCTTTTTATGACTTAGTCAAAGCCTCTATTTGTATAGAGTTCCTGATACTTTAAATGCCCATACTAGTGTTGTCCTTAGGGTTCTGTTTTTGGGAGTGAAGTGGGAATGTACTAATGTTTATTGTTCAGTGGATTTGCTGGGTTTTTTAAAAAGCTTTTTTAAATGAGCAGTTTCAGATTTACAGTAGCAATGTAAATAACGGAGATTTACCTTTACCTCAGTGTCCTACCACAGGCATTACTCACCGATTATCAAATCATCAGAATGACATGTCTTTCACCAAGGCTGAACTTATATATACATAATCCTAACCATACTAATTATTTTATGATAACTCTTGGTATTATCGTAATGAAACTCAAAATGCCATGAGTTTCAATAATAGAGAGCAACATGTATCCCTCATTATATGAAAATAAAGTGTATTTATACTGACCTAAAAGTTCACTGCATTCTGCCTATTTATCATTGCCTTCTTCCTCTGAAAACCACAATTTCTGTTTTCTCCATAGCTTTATATTTGAAGACTTTTTTAATTCTATATTTTTTTAATTCTATATTAATTTTTATGATGACTGCTAATGTTTCTGTTTAGTTCATTTATAGGGTCATCAATGATCAGCGGGAGTACTTTTTGTTTCATTTTGTTTGAGTTTCAGTATTTTGAACTATAAGTCTCAGACCTATTGCCTGAAGGCCAGTGGTTGTGTTTGGACATAACTTTAAGGTTCACACAATTTTCAGTTCACCTTAACTTTTGACTCCAGTCTCACGGGATCTCAAGTTTAACAAAGATTTTAGATGTGAGAGTTTGAGGCAGATTACGTCTTTCCATTTGTATTAATTTTAGGTCAGTCATCCGTAACGTATTGGTAATTTTCGGTCTCATCTAGACATATAATTCCTTAGTTCTTTCTCTTATATACTTCGCCAACTTCTTTTTTGACACAGTATGCACCACAGCCTATGGTAGCTATGATATTAAAAAGAAATATTAGTAATTAGATAAAAGTACACTCTTGATATAAATTAATTCTATTTACATTCATTCCTAGTTATATCAAATGAAACACAACTCTGCTACTGAGATTTTCTTAGAAACCAGATAAGACAAAAGGTGAAGTTGAGTTATGCAGGGAAGACCACAGTGAAATTGTCTCATCAATGGTTACTTACTGCAAGACTGCCTGCTTCTTGGTTACTATGATTGTCAGCCTGCTGGGTTTCAAAAATATTGTAGGACTGCAGAAAAGAGATTGGGAGTAGGTTATTTTGCCAAACATCCGTCTGTTCTTATTCAAACTTGGCAGATTTTCTTAAAGAAAATATCCCTCTGATAATTTCAATACTTCAATTAAATTCCTTGTCCTTGAAAAGCATGACTGACAATCTGTTGTCAATGCTTATGTTATTTCTCTTAAGGAAGATAATTTTACAAAGCCTAATTCTGTGATTATAAAATCTTCTTTTCTGTGTTTCCAGTGAAGTGCAATAATTTTTTTTTGCAATGAACTAGGCAGCTTTTGGTTTACATAGTCTGTTTTCTATGCATAGTGAAATGTTTTCCACTAAGATTTTAATAGATCAGGAATCTTACAAATGAAAGGAAGAAAATATTGCTATGTCCAGATTTTATCTGCATTCTAAAAGTGTGCATTCTATTCCTGCCATATAATATTTATATGAGAGTCCTTTTCAGTAATATTTATATGAGTCATTTCAAAATCCAGCTTACAGATAATAAGACTTAAAACTAATTTTTTTAGAAAAATATGTAAAACTTTTGGGGGTCAAAAGCAATCAGCTTCTAGTAGTGTTGAATTCATTCTGCCACCAAAGTGAATTCTAATATGTATTTGACTATATATATCATTTTCATTATTTTAGTTACATATAAATGTCTCTAATAAGATATGTATTCATGAATAGTAGTATTTTTAACATGTTCATCTATTTGTGTTTCTATTCTCAATGTTACTGTTATCCTGTCACAGCAGTTTCACATTAGAAATAAAAGAAAATCATCTTCTTTGAATCTCCTGATCTTACAACAATTAAAGTGTTTAATTAGAATGCTTTTTTAAAAACAAACAAGTAAACAAACAAAAAAAAGCAGAGCTTTCTAAACCAGACACAGTGTATTACAATGTATTTTTCTGAGATGGATATGGTACCATCACAGAATTTGAAAAAAAGGTGTTTTTTTCTGATATGAATTTCTGAAAGTAGAGGTAGATTGATAAAACTGACTAGAATTATTTTAGTTTATGTAAGGAAATTTAAGTTTCCATGCTTCTTTTTTAAGAGAGCAATTTGTCTTTTCCTCAAAAATTAAATAAATGATATCTCGTAAAATTGTATTTGTGATTATCTATTTTTTTCATAATCAACATTGTTTTTCAAAAACAAGATAAAGGGGTGTCATAAAGTTTTCACATGCATCATACATTTTAGTACTATATTGTCATTTTTGTACTTACATTATTTATATTATCTAATTATATTAGTTAAAATGTCACTATCATGAGGCTTATCTGCATCATGACATTCAAATTAATGTAGCACTGTAGCACTGTTCTCTTGTTGTTCATCGATTTGCTTGAGCAGGCCCAGTAAAATTTCCATTGTGAAACTTGTTGCTACTGTGTTTTGCATGTCGCATGCATGGAGCTTGCCAGGCTTTGCCATTAGGGCAAGATACTCTCAGTAGCTTGCAGGACTCTCCGAGAGGGGTGGAGGAATCGAACCTGGGTCGGCCAGGTCGGACCCATATGCCCTACCGCTGTGCTATTGGTCCAGTCCAAATTAAGGTATACTAAAAATAACAATTGCAATAGCAATGCGTCAAATATTTTTAATGACAATTTAATTTGGCAATTGATTGACAAATGCTTAATGTCACTGTCACTGTCACTGTCCTCCTGTTGTTCATTGATTTGCTTGAATGGTTCACCAGTAACATTTTCATTGTAAGACTTGTTACTGTTTTTGATATATCGAATATGTCATAGGTAGTTTGCCAGGCTTTGCGGTGCAGGTGTGATACTCTCAGTAACTTGCTGAGCTCTCTGAAAGGGACGGAGGAATCAAACTCAGGTCATCCCCATGCAAGACAAATGCCCTACCCACTAGCCCAATATTAAGGAAAAGGGCAGGTAAGAGTGAGGGCTTCATTTTTTTAAAAAAAAATTCATGTCTTTAGTGCAATTCAAAGTAAAACATGTGTTTAATATTTTGAATTTTTAAGTGACAATGGATATCTATGACGAGATGTACACAGAATAGGTTCTACTCAATTAAAATGCAATTGGTAGTGTTTGACAAAAGTATTGTTAATTTATTTAGTCACTGCTTCAACACAAATTCTCATGTCTCTAACTAATTGAGAGCTACTGTTAACAATTCACAATATGTTTAAAATAGTTTGATTCCACTGTTTCTTTGGTTGAGGGTTTGACCTAAGGAATTTTTTCTGTTTTCCTAATTTCTCGCTATTCTTAATATCCAGATTAAAGTTTTCCTAATGTCTTGTCATGCATTACTCTGCCAAAATTAATTAAATATTTGAGCATATGAATTATTACCTAGTCCCATTTAAGTAATAATGATTTAAATTGCATATTCTTATAAGTGGAACTAACCATTCATATTTAAAATGGATTAAAATATGGTCTTATGTTAGGACAAAGGAATCTACTTCATTTCTCCCACTACCTCTATTAACTTCTTCATATCAGAGTATTTGCATTAAAAGATATATAGATATATGTCAAACAAAATAGAAAATGAGATCAGATTACAAAGATTTATATAAGCAGTTGAAATAAAAAATTTTACTCTATGAATTCCCTTTTGAAAATTATTGCATTTTGGCATACCTTGTATATATATATAGAATCCCAGAGAGGGAAATTATATTGCACAAAACTACTTTAAACATTTCTAATACCTAACTTATTACCCTGCATAAAGTCATTATTGTGCATATATGTGAGGAGATATGTTTGTAAATCCTTCTGCTGACAGCAAAATAAGACTCTCTAAATATGTTTCAGTGCATACCTGGCATTTTCTTTCTAAACGCAATAAGAATGTAAATGTAATTATGTAGCCTGAGTGTGAATATACTATATACCCTGACTTTGGATACTAAATTGAGCTATAAAAAGAGAGACTTAGCAAATAAATTTCTTTTTGAATGTTAGACTGTTGAAATGGTTGACAGTGCAAAACTATCATTTTTATATGATTTACACTGATACTACGGTATCCATGCAATTCAACAGTGAACAACAAGTAAGGGTTCAATGGAGGTGGCACCCAATGGAAGGGTAATATCTTTACTAAAACATATTCATATTCCAGTCATGATTGGAAATGGAGCTCTGCTAAATATATCGAAAAAAATGGTACAGAGAACATAATACAGCTTTTCTCCTCTTATATTTCTCACTGTGAAATGAGAAATTCCTACTGCTACTTTCAAATACAAGGTTCTCATATATTTATTAAAAGAACATAAGAACAGAAATGATATTAAAGTGGAATAAAATTAGAAGAAGATAGAAGAGTTTTATTTTTTTTTAAACTCCATTCTCATTTAATTCTGGAAAACTTTTCAATCTCGGAGTGGATTACATTTTTATGTTTTACTAGACATCCTAGTAAGAGCTACTGTAAATCTTAGCTATATCAAACTCCTCAAAATCCACATAACATCCAAATCTATTTTAAGCAATAATTTATCTTCAATATTTGAATTGGTATATAATTTTATAGTTTATAGTTCTTTCAAAAGCATAAGAAAAGTAATGATAGCCTTAAAATTTTTAGAAAGAGACAAAAGGAGCATTTTCAACAATCCCTAAAGTACGTATTTCTGGTTTCTAATACTGAAATCAACTCAATTTATTTTGGCTAAATCAATAAAACATGCGATTTTTGGGGGGTTACTCACCTCTACTGAATTTTATGCATATATGTTATATACATGTTATATAACAATAGGTAGCATGTTATTATGAAACATTTTTCGTCCTGTTGCAAAATGTTGAATATTTGATTATTTTTAGCTAAGAAAAACCCAAAGGGGTAGGTAAAATTTTCCAATTTGCTCTGACATATCAGAAATCAAGGGACTTCCATGACAACATTTGTCTTCTTTTTAATAAGTCTTATCCTTTTAAAGGCATTTAATATGTAAAGTGAAATCAGATTTGTTTCAATAATTTTTATTAACCAAAAAATCCTTTATATTATTTGTGAAGGAGAATAATCTCATTTCTTATCAGTACTGATAGTATATTTAGTAAATGTGGAATATTAAGTTATCATTTCAAAAGCTCTTGGTCCAAGGCCTATTTAATTTCTGTTTGTAAAATTAAGTTACCATTGTTGTGCTGAACTAACGAAATAGCCTGGAGGAAACTGCCAGGAGGTTAATTACCAAATTCTCTTGAAAGTCAATAGATTCTTTTTTGTTCTACAGCCTTTTCTACCAAGGAAGTCCCTAAGGTATTTATTGCAGAAAATCATTATTATTAGCAAGATCATTACTGTTATTTTTATTTTCTCTGAAAACTACTTATTTTTAATAAAATTAGGTTCCTAAAAGAGAAAATTATGCAATATGCACACATATATGTATATATAAACCTGTGTATATATACATATATGTATACACATATATATATACACATATGTTTACATGTATACAATAAAGCACAATAACCCTTTCAGTTCAGATGCACTTTTAGATCTAAATTGATTGTGAATTAAAAATGCAAAGTATGGTTCATTTTAAATGAAAATGTTATACTGTGTGACGGCAGTATAATCTCTTAAATTCCCTCTACTTCCATAATGATAAAATGCCAGTCTAGAAATTAATTATTCAGACCAATTAAAAGAAACAAGAAAGTTCAATTCATTTTGTACTAAGTCCCAGTATGTCTTCAGGTCTATATTCAGATATCAATATGTTTAGTGTTCAATAATGTTATGAATAACTGACAACCTATGTTGGGTTTGCACTCTCATATTTTAGTGTGTGAGGATATATATATGATATTTCATATATATTTCATATATGTGATATATGATATTTTATATATGATATTTATTATATTATAAGAAATATACAATATCTCTTACTACATTTCTCAAATTTGAATTAAGCATCAAAGATCATGTAATTGTGCTGCTTGTCACTCACTACTTCTTTTTTTCCCAAGAATATTGTTGGTTATTTATCATGACAGTCTTACTTCTTGGACTTGGCTTTATGTACTTCGCATCCCAATGCTCCTTAATGGTTCTCCAGGCAGTCACTCTCAATGAATTGTACTGAGAAGAAAAGATGAACTCTATTTTTCATTCTCTGTTTCATCCAATTTGCTCTTTGTCACATATACCTCTGAGAATCTCTGATCTTGCTTGAAAACTTTTAAGAACGAAGAACAACAACTAACATTATAAAACAACATCACTCATCTTAAGAAAGTTACAGCTTTTGTTGTTTGTTGAAACTAAATTGGGCTACCATTATTTCTGGCATCCAACCCAAACTCACTTTGTTCAGCATTAAAATTAAAATTGAATTTCTTCTACTAGTAAAATCTTGGAATGAATTTGCTGCAAAGAAACGTGTACATTTTTCAAAGTACACATACAAGAGATAAATGGAAATGATTCAATGAGCTTGCCAATCTTGGGAATTTTTTATTTTCTCCTGTCATAATGAAGAATATGTACATAATCAAGTGATATTATATCCCCCAAATTTACACAATGTGAAATGCAAAATTGTAATAGGTAATTGCAAAAATTTTGACTCAAATAGGGGGAGAGTAGGAAGAATATGAGAATCACTAGTAATTCTGAGTTTCAGATCTAACTCTCTTTGAAAAGAATAGAAGGTGCATCTTGATGAGGAGTTAGCTTTGTTCCATAAAACTCTCTCTCAAGTTCATTTTTATGTATTATGGTTATAAAATTCTATTCTAAATTTTTTCTAGTTAGGTAAAATTTCTTTGTGATAATAATTTTTTTTACATTTGATTTATCAGTCTCCTCAACAACAAAAATATTTGAAGTTCAAGTTTACTAAAAGCTAAAAGGTTCCTTAGATATTTGGTATGTGGCACTCATTTGATTTGATTCAAAATACATTTTGCAAATTTATAAGAACTCAATGATCACAGCAGAGACCAAAATTGGAGAAAGAGACAGGAAATTTTATTCCTCCAATTCACTGCACAGAGGGTCATGACTTTAAAGCCAGGAAAAATAACTCAAAGACAACAATCCCATGTATACCCTAAAACTATATTCCAGTGTGTCAACAGGATACAAGATTAACTGTAGTCTGTCCTAAAACAAAGAATTGCCCCAATCTTGATGAAATATGAAGAGAATAAGTTATTATTATAGTCATATGATCGAAAGGAGGAAAATAATTTCTTTTACACTGCACAGAGTTGGGGAAAACTTTTCCATCACTTATCAGGGGGTCAGTCCAGATGGTCACTGGCAAATTCCAGGGTCTAGCATATAGTTACAGATTCACCATAGAGTTAGGGCAATGGGTGACCATAATCAATGGAACAAACTATTAACACTTACTTGGCCTAAAAGTATATGAATGAATTTTTCTTTATTAACTCAGTAGTAAAGCAGTCTATCACAGGTTGCTATGTAATAAGACATATTATATCACTCATTATAATGTTCATGTTGGGTTGCTAAGAAAGGACACTTTTAATATTATTGAACTATGTTTTGTGAAATTTTGAGAATAACTTAACAAAAATTTTGAGTACTAGAAACTAAAAATTGTCTTTATTTCACCTTGTGACTAGTTAAGTAAGATGAGCAGTATATTTAGGCATATAGTACATCTATTTCTCTATATCTTCCTTACAAAAATTATTTTTTATGAAATTATATTTTTTGTTTTAGCTATTTGGGGCCACACCCTGTTGTGCTCAGGGATGATTCCTGATTTTGCACTCAGGAATTACTCCTGGTGGGGTTCAGAAACCATATCTAGAGGCAGTGACGTAAGCCAGGTTGGCCGTATACAAGACAAATTGTCCATATACAAGACATCTAGTACTGCTTTGGCAACAATATTAGGTAATCTTTATCTTCACAGAAACTAATACCCAGAAGCACTTGACATTTGCAACATGTTATTTCTTTACACTATTCAAATACTCAAATTCATTTAATATATTGTCATCTATGTAGCACTGTCCTCCTATTGTTCATCGATTTGTTCTAGCAGACACCAGTAATGTCTCCATTAGAGGCCTGTTTTTATGTTTTTGGCATATCGAATATGCCATGGGGAGCTTGCCAGGCTCTGCTGTATGGGCAGAATACTCCCAGGAGCTTGCCAGTCTCTCAGAGAGGGATAGAGGAACCAAACTCGGGTTGGCCATGTGCAAGGAAAATGTCTACCCACTGTGCTATAATCATTCTGTTCATTGTTCCACTAATTTTACTATATTCCAGTTATTAGAGTGGAGAAATAGTTTTTCCAAACTAAGAACGTTTTTTTAAAATTCAGTTTTATCCTCCTATCATTTGCTGTTTCCTTCTCACAGTTCCAGACTTAACATCGTCTCTGTTGATGCAATATGGTTTAAATTTTAGTAAAAGCAGAAATTTTATCTTCTCATCAAATTTTTGAAAATTTATCTTTGCAACACAGTCAATCAGTCCTACATGTGCTGGTTTAAACCAAAAATTTATCAATTTCCACAGTGCTGTCAGTTGATCAAACAGATGGGGTAGTTTAGAGTGTGACTGGGTAGTATCTATGTCCTCACTCTACTTTATGGCAGTTACCAAACTCGTTGATATGAGAGAAAACTTTACTAATCTCTCTTGGAGCTAACTGTGTCGACTGGGAAGATACAAAATGTGTCCCATTATCAAATAGATATCAGATTTTCTCAATGGCTGGACAAAACCACAAACAAAATTTCTATGAGTTAATCAATGCAGATATGCTAGACACATTCTCTACATGAGTCCTCATAACACACATCTGCTTCTACCTAGCTTCTGGGGTCAGGGTCTTCTTCATCCGATAAAAATCTCTAAGTGAAATGTTTGAAATTTGTTTCTGAAATACAAAAAAAAAAGTGATTTATCCTATCGGTTAAGTTAGACTAAGGGCATAACAACCAGACAGAAAAAATTCATGGGCTTTTAGAAAATAGTACACTGTTGCTCTCAGATCACATCTCAGCAGCAAGCAGCAAACTGGGAAAGAAAGTTAGAAGTTGTTGTTATGGTGGAACAAAAGTCTGCCACCTCAAATTATCTTTGACAAAGGTAAATTTTATGAAAGGGCCCTGAGGCACAATAGCAATTATCTTTTAAAGAGGTTTGCAAGTTAGCCTATTCTTTAAGGGCGATTTCCCAAGTAACATATGGAGAAGGCAGAACATACATTTTTCCTATGACTTCTCTGGGAATCTCCTAACTGCCCCTCCTGATGATAATTCTAAACTCCTCTGCATTAGTTGGCTGGTTAGCGATGGCATCTAAGATAACTCATAGTGAGCCGCTCAATTATCTGGATCTTTCCCTGTGTCTAGGCATTCTATGTGTTATTACGGACACAGTCCTCCTGTTGTTCATCGATTTGCTCTGGCGGGCCCAGTAACGTCTCCATTGTGACACTTGTTAGTGTGTTTGGAACATGGAATACGTCACAGGGAGCAAGCCAGGCTTTGACGTGGGGGCAAGATACTCTCGGTAGGTTGCCGGGCTCTCCGAGAGGGGCAGAGGAATCGAACTCGGGTCGGCCATGTTGGCTGCATGCAAGGCAAAACGCCCTACTGCTGTGCTATTGCTCCAGCCCTATGTGTTATTACATATATATACATTTATTTCCTTTCTCTATTATCAATATGCCTCATGCTTCTTTGATCACTTGCTCAGGTGATGAAGAAACCAGAGGAGGGCGAATTCTTTTGTACCCCAACAGTCCAAATGGTATTTCAGAGGAAAGAATTCTGTCAGCCTCTGTGCTCTTATGTTTGAATCTTTGGAAATAGCCATTGCCTCTTCTGTCATCTGGTTGAGAGCAATAAAGACAGAATACATGTGGAAGGCTAGTATACAATGATAAAACACTTTAAGCTGTACAGGACTCACATTATATCTACTCATATACCCCTGGGGATAACTAGACATATGACTCAAATAGTATGTTGTAGGATAGAAGATGTATATAGTAATGCCCTCTCTCAAAAATAAGATTATTATTACTGATGGATTATTGAAGCAAGCAGGGAAACAATGGGGTACCCTAGCAAGAAAGTTTTGGGAAACAATAGAACTGAGCTATGATTTAAAGGAGTTTCTGTGCCTAACCCTAAAAAAGCTGCAAAATATATCAAGATCATCCCACTCCCTTTTCTGAACACAGAAACTGGTGGTAATCAGACTCTGAGAGCAGACGTGGCCTCAGAGAAGGATGAATCCTCTTTCGAAAGGAAATACTCTAGCACATACGAAAGAACAGTAGGAACATCATGTGGACCATCAAGATTTCAAAGTTCTACTTGACAGTATCCTAACAACAGACTCTTGTGGACATAGAAAACCTCAAGAAAGGGAAATTGGGGCAGAAATATATAAAAACAACTTTCAAAAACAAGTGTGTGCTTCTTTATTCTGGTTACCAAAACCTCAAATTGAGGTGTGCAATTCTTCTTTTTTTTTTTTTAATTTCACGGGGTAGTCAGAGCTCTCTCCCCTTTGGAGAAGACTGGATTCTTTCTTGAATTCATCTCCTTCCCCCATCTCTGTCTCTGTCTCTCTCAGTCTCTCTCTGTCTCTCTCTCTCTCTCTCTCTCTCTCTCTCTCTCTCTCTCCTCTAAATAAAGCATTTTGTTCTGAGATGATGGAGAACAAAACTGGTACTCTAGACAGAGATGAGAACCAGCCTTTGCTGATCTTCAAAGAATTAATTGCTTACCACAGCCTGAGATAGACTTCCAAGAGAATTTTGATAGTAGCAGCCACTCCCTGCATCATGATGATCAAGTGGAACTCAGGTGCAGTCTGATAGCTACTAGGAAGGCTGGCAGGAATGCAAGTGTCCATGCCATGTTGGTGGTCCCTTGCAGAGCCCCTCACTCCTAAATTTCCATACACATAGTTGGGAAGCTGAGGTGTGTTGAGCAGAAATAAATAGTACATTTCCTCTCTAGAGGTTATGAGTTTCTGCTCTCTGATTGCAACATAACCACCTAGATTTGAACTAGTATTCCATTATAATTCAATACTTAAATTATTGAATTATCAATATTGATTTTTCCTACCTTCAAAAAATCTGTATATCCAATATTTTTCTAATTGATTTTTTAAAAAATGTTTCATAAGGACTGGAGAAACAGTAAAGCAAGTAGCATGCTTGCCTTGCATATAACTGACACAGGTTTTGATTCTTAGCATCCCATATTATCCATAGAGCTCAAGCCCAGAGCACAGACTGGTGTGGCTCAGAAACCAAAATAAAACTAAGCAAGTTTCATTATACTATCTGCATCAAGATTTTAGAAGCTTAATTATTTGCACAAACTTAAAAATTATAGTTTTAATCACGTCTAACTTTTTCTAAAGGAAGGTGTTAGATAAAAGATACAAGTTTGCTTTTTTAATGTGAAAGAAAAGTCAAGCAACTTTACCTTGCATTCTGTCTGGAGGACCATAAGAAATGACTTCCAAGAGATTCAAGTAGTTTGAATTATTATTGTGAAAATATTATTGTAAAAGTTATTGGCATATATGAAAGGAGACGACCATTTAGGTATTAAGGACTTTCAGTTGATCTCTGAAGGAGTAATCAATTTATGGGCTTTTTCATCTCCTGCTAATGTGACTGAATATGTTTAATTTCTAGTTTTGCTGAAACATGCCTGATTCATGGTTGTTTTTTTTTTATTTATTTCTACTACTTAGTCCATTGTATGTGTCTACTTTCTCTTTGTGTTCTATGCCCACGTTTTCAAAATTTGTATATTGCGCATTTATAAAGATCATGATTGCCAACACAAATTATAATTGCTTCTTTCACAGGACACTTAGTTTCAGTGTTTTTGTTCTTGTAGCTAATGTTAACTTTGATGTTTTCTGTAAAAATGGTACAATAATTATTTAAGCATTGCTATTATATAGTAAATGATGAAACCCAGAATGTTACTTCTGGATTTTCAAAAAAACATAAAAATTGTTGCGGTAACTAAATATTTTTCTTAACTATGGGTGGTCTTGCCTCAGTATCACAAATTAGCAACTTTACATCAATGCATAGCCCTGTTTGCAGTGAGATGAAAACTTTAATACTGAAGTCAAATTGATATAGGCAGGTAGATAGGGAAAGGCCCTTTGCAATGAAACAAAGTTTCATGGAAGAAGAATTCTAGGAATGACCCACCTTGTGGATACAGAACACAAAGGCCTGATAAGACCATCCAAGACCATTTGCAGGATATAGGCCTGAGGATATAGGCCTCCTCCCCATGAAATTCCTCTTTTTGGACCTCCCCTTTAATCTGATTAACTTTAGTGATTCATCCCAAAGAAGACCATCACCACTCCCAACCTCCCTGGTAACCTCCTTAGCAACGGACTTTTACCCGGGAAGAAGCTTCACGTGGGGGCAGGCTGGAAAAACACTACAAAGGCCACCTTGAACAAAGGAAGGGCCTGCATATGCTGCCCCAGCCCACGTGCTGCTTGCGCCCACGTGGCTGAGCACATGTGGTGCCCGAGCACATGTGTCGCCCACATCTCCCCTCTTGAGATGTGTACTTTCATGCTTTCGTGTCTAATGCTAGGATGTGTGTAGTGGCTCTCTCTCTCTCTCTCTCTCTCTCTCTCTCTCTCTCTCTCTCTCTCTCTCTCTCCACCCTTGGAGAAGCCCGTGTTCTCTCTTGAGTACGTTACTCTCTCTCTCTCTCTCTCTCTCTCTCTCTCTCACCCCTTCCATACCTAAAAATCCTCCAAATAAAATCTATTTGTTTCACTGCTTGTCTACTCCTGAAATTCCTTTCTACGAGGCGAGACAAGAACCCAGTAACCCTGGGTCCCGGGTGGCAGAGGCGGTTGGGGAGAAAGTGACCGTCTTTCTCCTCCCCGCTTCACCTAAGTCACCCATGGGGCCCACCGACATCAAAAACCTTGCTGATTTGATGATTTTAAAAAAAAAATGATTATGCAGTTTCAAATGGCACGGCTACCATTTATTTGAAGATACAATTTGATCAGATTTAAATGCTGCAAATACTACAGAGAGCAGAAATTTGCAAATGTTGAATAAATATTGAGATTGGGGTTCTATGTTAATAACTACTGGGAATTATGTAAGTTTATACATATGCTTTTAAAATCAATCATAAAATGATTAGATATATACTCATTTTAAAAAGTTAAAACACTAGAAATTCAGGGAAAAAATCACAAAATCATCTATATGGATCATTATTATTCTTTAGCAAATGTCTAGATTTCTGTTTAGCAGTAATATAAAAGTTGGTTTCTAAAAAATATTGATTTTCTTCTTATACTAAACTTGTTGCTTTATTTGAGGAAAACTTTATGTAAACACAACCTAGTGATTATGAAGTTTAAAAAAAAAACATGGATTGAGAAAGTATACCTAAAAAGCAAAATTAAATGTTCTAGCTTTTAATAAGTAGCTAAATGTGGTAATATACAATTGTGCATGGAAATAGGAACAGGGGCTGATCCTGGTGGTTTGAAACTGTCTCACTTGTATCAATAAACAGACATATGTTCCACTAAATTATACCCCGCCCATTGTTTATTTCTTACTCACTAATAACATCACAGGAAAAGAACAACTCTATTAAAAGATGAACAGTAAGTGTAATATAAAGAACTGTAAAATTCTGGTACACTACATATGTCTGCTTACCAAACTGCTTTTTATATCCACATCACATATTTTTTATATCTTGCACTTTTATATTGTATATTTTTGGAAGCATATTTACAGTGAAGATGTCTAGCTGAACATAATCACAAGACATAAAAAGATTTTGCTTTAAAACTGATCTTGCAAACATAGCACTGAAAGCATGTTTTGTCTTTTCAACTTTTATGACTAATTGAAAAATTAAACGGGTTAATTTTATTGGTCCTTAATAGTTATTCATTGTTTGGAAAAATTTGCTGATATATATATATATATATATATATATATATATAGCTTTTTGGGTCACACCCATCAGTGCTCAGGGATTACTCCTGGATCTGCACTCAGGAATTACTCCTGGTGGTATTTAGGGAACCATATGGGATGCCAGGAACTGAATTCTGTTTGGCAGTGTGCAACGCAAACTCACTACCTACTGTACTATTGCTCCGGCTCCAAATCTACTGATATTTTATAATTCATGTATATACGTTCCCTAGTATTTACTCTGAAACTATGTTTTTAATAGAATCAATATCTGAAAATCAAAATAAAAATTGATAAGTACACAGATCTACACAAACTGAATATTTACCATTAAATTTATAATAAATAATTTTATTGCTCGAGCGGGCCCAGTAACGTCTCCATTGGAGACTTTGTTGTTACTGTGTCTGGCATATCGAATACTCTCGGTAGCTTGCCGGGCTCTCCGAGAGGGGCGGAGGAATCGAACTCGGGTTGGCCATTTTGGCCGCTTGTAAGGCGAATGCCCTACCCGCTGTGCTATCGCTCCATATGTGCACACACACATACATATATATTTATAATTAACTATGTCTTTGGCCTATCTAAAATTGTTTAATTTTTCTTTTAACCAAGACTAATATTTTTATCTGATACCATTTAAACCAGTTCCTGCCTCATTAATCATTCTAGCACTGTTGTACAAATTGCAACTAGGAAATGCTTACAGCAAGCAATGCTATACCTAATAGATTGCGGTAAGTTACTTGTTATACATAGGTAAGGTTGAAATAATGGATATTTTCACTATTTGACATTATAAGTATTAGAGATGAAAATTTTGCTTATTATTTGTCTCTAAGCATGTATTTCTCTATAAATCTTGTCTAGTTTATTTACTTTTTTGTGGACTATATGTAGCACTGCAATGTTCTCTTGTTATTCATAGAGTTGCTCGAGTGGGCCCAGTAACGTCTCCATTGTGAGACTTGTTACTGTGTTTTGACATATCAAATACATCATGGGTAGCTTGCCAGGCTTTGCCATGCAGGCGAGATACTCCCAATAGCTTCCCAGGATCTCCAAGAGGGACAGAGGAATCAAACCTGGGTCAGCCAGGTCGGCCACGTGCAAAGCAAACACCCTACCAATGTGCTATTGCTCCATAGAATTAATATCGTTTCACTAGCAGCATACATTATTTTAAAATTATATCATTTATTGAATGACTGTTTGGATTTTTTCTAGCCCTATTTCACATAATGAACATGTGAGAGTTGAAACAATTGATGCAACATTTTTAATTTCACAATTTTTCTTAAATACAATTTTTTGGGGACCAGAGAAATAGTAATGCAGGTAAGATCTTTGCCTTGTATGCAGATGACCTGAGTTCAATGATTTTTACTATATATGGGGCCTGAGCACTGCCAGGAGTGACCCCTGAGAGCAGAGCTCGGAGCACATCATGAGCACAGTTAGGTGTGGCCGTAAAACTTAAAAAAATATATTTCAAAGAAAGAAAACATTTTTACCTTCCTGGAATGCAGCTAAAGCTCAAAGATATAAACAGTCCTTGCATGTGTGAGACCCATGGATTAATCCTTAGTACTGCCAAATGAACAAACAAATTCCTACAAATCTCTAGGCAACTTATATGGAAATAATCATGGGGATTTATAGTATAATAGTTGTATTCCTTGCCTTATATTAAATAATCAGGGATATTACTAAAATTAATTTTGAAAATAGAAGAATTTCTTTTTACATTTATTGTCCCTCTGCTTTGACTTTTATTTTACTTGTGTTTTTGAGATCACTGAAAATTTTCATTTATTTACACTATTATGAATTTTACTAGGTGCTTCTTTTTTATCAAATATTTTATCATCTGTCATTACTTTAGTATAAAATATAGAATATGATAAAAATCATTTATTTAATTGCAAATGGATATTTATATTTGTTCAGCAAATGTGTCATGTACAAAAGTTTTATTATAGATTATTCTATGGTGAGCTATATTTGCAATCATAAAAATATACTTTCAATACTAGTATATATGTACTAGCATTTCCATTTTATAAATTGACTACTTGGAGAGGATAGTGACACAAGGTCATATAATTTCTCCTAATTATCAAAGCTAATCTGGCCTTCTGTGTTAATTGTTATGTTATATCAAGAAGGTAAGTTTTAAATCAAATAGATTTTATATGGTTAAATTTGAAACTTAGGTCTTCTATTCCTGGGGGCAGAAGTGGAGGGATCTCAAAGTCAATACACCATATGTGTTTGAACTTTTATATTTTCAGATATGGGAAGAGCCCTGAAACTGGAAATTAGTTTCAGGGTATAGCAATGTCAAGGAAAGTAGCAAAGTAGCCAACTGTGCAAGAAATGAGAGATAATGACACAAAAGTGATGGCAATTTGTAAGATAGTGTTCAAATTATATTGGTTTCTCTATATTCTATCCCCCAAATTCTAGGGATGTATACAAAGATAGAAATAAAGTTTATTAAGAATGCACGAGGGCAGCATTCCATTTTAGTTTTACCCACATATCCTAACTTGGATTACATTATTTCCTTACTTTATGGGAGCTTTTTCTTAGCCCATGCCTCCTATATCCTAAAAAAAAAAAAAAAAACTTTTTTTAAAACACAATTCCAATGTTTCATGCGTACTGAAGAAAGAAATTTTATTTTCCTTCTTACAGAGTATATACTTCAAAAATATTAAGATATTCATGCTTTAAGCCTAATTCCAACAAACCATTTCTTTTTAGATTCATGTAACAACTCTTTAAACAGCTGTATTTTTGAGCCTAGTTTGATGACTTCACATCAAAATAGAAGAAAAATATGTTGATATAAAGATTGTTTCTTTGAAAACTTCTCTTAGAATATTGTGTATTCAATAAATAAAACTGGTCTCTCTCTCTCTCTCTCTCTCTCTCTCTCTCTCTGTCTCTCTTTCCCACTCTTTCTCTCACCACATACATTTGGTGGCCATAAATAAGCCTCTTCCTCATCCCACCCTGTAGCCACTGCCAACAGAGCCATGAAGGAGGAACAGGGCCACCAATCTGGCCGGTGATCAGTTGCCGTGTATTCTGATCTCTGTCCTGCTGTTTGCTCCACTATCCCTGTGCACCTGTTCAAGTCTCACTTTGCACCTCATTCCAATCTCACACTGCCCGCAATTCCAGTCTACTACTTTCCCCATGCTAGTCTCCCCAAACCTGTCTCCCAGTCTTAGTTAAGAGCCAACCTCCAAGGTTGGGTGTAGCAACTCCACAGAGGTCACATAGCAAAATCAACATATGAAAGTCATTGCTTTGGAAAGCTCTTCTAAAACAAAGGTCTCATCTTCTTTGGAGATCTACTCAAGGGCAGGATTTTCTCTAAGGGCATGTTTTTCTTTTCCTAAGTTCATAACCATTTAAACAGTTACCTTAAATATACATCTTAATAATCTTTCTAGCCATTGCATATGGACGCATTAAGGGATATATTATAATTAAAGGGTGGCTCTCCTGAAGACATCTCGCTATAGATGAGCACAGTGCACGATCCTCCTCTCTGTTCATCAATTTGCTCGAGCAGGCCCAGTAATGTCTCCATCATGAGACTTGTGGTTACTGTGTTTGGCATATCGAATATGTCATGGGTAACTTGCCAGGCTCTGCCGTGCTGGCGAGATACTCTCGGTAGCTTGCCGGGCTCTCCGAGAGGGACGGAGGAATTGAACTCGGACTATAGTCTTCAGGCCAGGTTAGTTCTTCCTAACACAGCAGGCCAGGTTGGTCCAGTTACTCCTCTTTGTGTCATGACAAAATTTGTCCACAACTATGCTCTTAGTTTATTATAAGTTTTATGTCACTTGATATGTCCCGTTTCTATGCCAGCGTAGCTTAGAGATTTCCCTGGGTCCATCCAGTCCCTTTGTCCAGACCCTGCTTTGGGGATGCTAGAAACTAAGGGCAACTGAAGCTTAAGTCAAGTAAATATGACATATGTTCAGGAGTAGATATTATTAGGAGTCAATTAACTCTCAAGTTGCAAAAGCATAACATTAACTGTCTTCCTGTGTCTATACAAAAAAGACATTGCTCTAAAGTAAACTGCAAAAGACATAAAGGAAAGAGAAAAAGCAATATTTCACTTACAAATACAAATAAAGAGATTTCTAAAGAAATTGAATTTGCAAGTCACAGATTCTGGTTAGAGGAAATGAATTATTAACAGATTTGGGAAGTAGAGTACAAAGAAGCTAAAGATGAATACTGAGGAAAAGGTAGTGCTTCATAAGTATTGTGAGTGCTTCATAAGTATTGTGAGCGGTATTACTCGAGCAGTGCTTGTGTGACCCAGAAACAAATTAACAAAAATCAAAGCCACTAATTTTAAAGTGTGCATTAAAAACTTGCTTCCTGAGAATAGCTCAATAGGACATTTCATAAGAGAATAAGAAATCAGAGATTTTTTGTGAAAGAATGAGTAGAAGTTTCAAAATTCAGTTTGATTCTGAGAATTGTCCACTGTTCTTGTTCTGTACTGTGTGATATTAGTGAATTCAGGGTAGAGGCATTTGTTTGTTTTAAATGCCAAGAGTAGAGGCATTTAAAACAAACAAACAACAACAAAAACAAAAACAAAAAATCCTCAATGACCTGATGATCTATGTTTATATATACATAGCACTGTAGCACTGTTCTTCGTTGTTCATCGATTTGCTTGAGCGGGCCCAGTAACATCTCCATTGTGAGACTTGTTGTTACTGTGTTTGGCATATCGAATACTTCACGGGTAGCTTGCCACACTTTGCTGAGTGGGCAGAATACCCTCTGTAGCTTGCCAAGCTCTCTGAGAGGGGCAAAGGAATTGAACCAGGTCGTCCAAGTCAGCTGTGTGTAAGGCAAATGCCCTACCTGCTGTCCCATCGCTGTAGTGTCTTATTATTTTCACAGTAAAATCTGTGTAGTGGTTAGGGTTATGTAGATCACAAAAAGAGCTTGTTCCTTACCTCTAAGTCACATCATCCTTTTCATCCATTAATCAATTTCTCAGAATTTTGGCAAAGAACTCTTCCAACTTTTAAATGTCCTAAATAGAATGAACAAGGCTGCCATAATAGTACAGCAGATAGGGCGTTTGCTCTGCATGCAGCTGACCCTAGTTCGATCCCTGGCATCCATTATGCACCCCACCCTCCAACTGATATTCAGGGTTATTCCTGGCTCTGCACTCAGGAATCACTCCTGGCAGTACTCGGAGGGATGCACATCTTTTTATGATAGTGAGTTTAAATGGTGGCTCAGGCCTATCCACCTTCAGGATATGGGATGCTGGTCCTCAGGAAGACTTATCGATGATTGAAGGATTGGAACTTCAAGCTTATCCCAAGCACCCTGAACAAGAACAGAGGCAGGGAACAGTGTGCAACCACAGGTAATGAATAATTCAATTGGGTATATATGTGTCATAAAACTTCCATAGAAATATCATCTCCTTTCAGAATTTGCCTAACACATCTATTTTCACTAGGTAGTTCCTAGGTTTCGTTTTTAAAATATTAAACTACCAGTAATAAACAAAGCACTCACCCAAATTTTTATGTCTTTCTTGTCAATTCCTGAACCTGAGAAAAGGATTGCGAGGACCCATGGAATTGTTGGCAAGACAGACATACAGGTAGAGTCAATGATCCTGGTGCAATTCGCATCTGAACTGGGGATCAATTTGTGGGACTGGAGCATTGACCTGAGTAGATGCTGTTAAATGGATCAAAAGGGAAACATGAACAGGAATTAAATTATTACCTCTGGTCCTAAGTGCACAAGGTAATGAATGAGGAAATTCCCTAAAAAGATGCTATGAGCTATTATAAGTAGTAATTCAAATGTACAAGTTCTTTTTTCATGCCTTAGTTAAATTTTACAAGATATATATTTGGAAGATGAGAGTGACATATATAAAATCTTCAAGTGCCAACTGTTGTAGCTTCTTTCATACATATGTTTGCATTTCGCTAGAAATTTTAAACTAAGAAATCTCTACAGGTTTCAAAATACACATTATACCAATATCTTAAATGATAAATTATTGCAATAATAACAAGCTGTGTACATTATAATGACACTATGAATAATACACAAAGATAAACAATGAGGAATTGAACTGGAAGTCAAGATATGTCCCAATTTCTTATATAATTGCATCCATTTCCCGGAATTATCTAAAGATCCTATAATTGCAACTATTTTTTTCCTTTGCTTAATGTCATTGATTACATCTCAGTGTCCCCTCTAAACCCAAGAAGTTTTCTTATGTTAATGTTTAATTTATTGAGATAGTATTTTCTGAACTTATTTCATAACATACTATTTGAAAAGAAAAAGCAATATGACATAAGCACTATGAAGTTTCTTGAATTAAATATGTGTGCAAGATCCAGATGAGATCTATAATAGCAGATACAAGGAAATTGCTTTACTTCCTGTCTTCAGTGAGGTGTGGTAAAATCTTTTATTTCTTGTGAGTCCTATGTGTTATGAACTGAATACTAGAATTCTCTGAAAGCAAATATATTTTTTCTTCACATCATCAATTGTTATATTAAATGTCTTTAGTATCTAGTTGTGTATCACTAATTTTTAATAAAATAAATTCAGATTGCAATAATTTTATTTGATCACATAGATTCAAATATAAGAACTTAAATAAATTTGTTATATTGTTCTGTAGACCAAAAATATAACATAGTTTTGACAGTCTTAAATTCAAGATATTGACTATACTATTGGCATATGGTTCATATACATAATTAGATACCTCTTTTTTGTTTTTGGCTTTTTGGGTCATACCCGGCAATGCTCAGGGGTTTCTCCTGGCTCTGCACTCCAGAATGACTCCTGGCAGTGCTCAGGAGGCCATTTGGGATGACAAGATTGAACCTAGGTTGGCTGTGTGCACAGCAAATGCCCTCCACACTGTGCTATTACTCAGGACCCAAAATTAGATACCTCTTATAATTTTATATTAAGTAATATGTAAATTATGATTTAAATATTCAGTTTTGTTATGTATATTTTCTTTAATAAATGCCAAATATGAGGATAATATTTAAAAATCTCATTTGGATTAAAATAATAGTCTATGTAACAATATGTTTAAAAAAATTCTTAGATGAAATACAGGTAAGTTAAAAAGAAAGATTATCGAATTTATACTATGCTTTTGAAAAACAAACACTGCTACTATAATACATGACTATCAAGTATTTACATTATTCTACAAGATTCTAAAGAATAAATATAAATGTTGTAATTTACTTTTACCACTTTAGGTTAATTTTTTTCTGAAAAAATGCAATCAAAGTCGTGAATTTTTCTCTTCATTACCAATTCTATAGCACTGTATAGCACTGTCTTCCCGTTGTTCATAGATTTACTCGAGTGGGTACCAGTAACGTCTCCATTGTGAGACTTGTTACTGTTTTACTGTTTTTGATATATCAAATACCTCACAGTTAGCTTGCCAGACTTTGCCATGCAGGCCCGATACTCTTAGTAGCTAGCCGGACTTTCCGAGAGGGGCGGAAAAATCAAACCAGGCTTGACCCTGGTCGGCTCCATGCAAGGCAAGTGCCCTTCCTGCTGTGCTATCTCTCTAGCCTACCAATTCTATATAGGGTTTTATATTTATTTATAAAAAACTTGACTACTGGCAAACTATAGTATTATTATCTAATACATTTTTATTGCTTATTATTTTCTATTGGATAGTACTAAACTTTAATCCAGTGCATTTCTAGTGAGTTTCTATTTATATACCATCCAAAATTTTAGGTGAATGAATGTGCACTATTTAAAGGAAATTTAAATTAGAAAAATACTAAAGACTAATAGGAAATATGCTAACGTGTTGTAAATACACCAGCGATATATCAGTCAATATTGATTTGAACCAGGGATTTCAGTTTCATGCATATGGTGTATAGTATATGTAATTAATTATGCTACATCTCCATAATGATTTTCCACCCCTTTACCTACTTTCACTATGACCCTCAGTAATTTCAGTTCCAGAGTAGGTTGATGTTGAATTATTGGGTCAATTATTGAAATTTTTCTCTTACTGTAAATCGATAAATTTAGGAAGTTCTTCATAGTATAGTCCAGTTTTTGTTTAAAAGAAATCTAAATATAGTTTATTTATAAGGAGTACATAGGATATTGTGAGGCATATACATGATCGGATCATAGAAAAATAAAACTTGATTCATGACCTGCCACATAGTGAGTTATTCTGTTTACTAAGTAATTTGAAAATGTTTATTAGTTATATAGAGCTGTCAATTTATCTTTGGGAAATTTTCCATAACAGCTAGAGTGAGCTACCATCTATCATCTCTCTCTCCCTCTCTATCATTTATCTATTCTTTATCTATCATTATGCTTTCCAAACCACCCCTGGCTACATTCCTTCTTTTGAATTGTATCTTGTATGGAGAAATAAAAAATTCTCTATATTTCAAAGGATTTTGTTATTAGTTGTTGTATTTTTATTGAATATTATATAAACAGCAGTTAGATTACTGTTTTTTAATGAAATCTACCCTTAAAATCACTTTTCTAAATTTCACTGAATAGACTTCCTCATAATAGATATACAGTAGCAAATTGTGCCACATTAGAAATAGAATTCAGAGATTTGTTACCCTTAAGACTTAGAGTGAACTGGAACAACTGAGAAAACTGAATATTTGTGAACTAATTAAAATTACTTTTCAGTAGAAAAGAAGCATTGTTAAAAATCAACAACAGGACATATAATTATTTCAAATAAAAGTGTATTTCCACAAGTAATAGTAAAAAAAAGTGAATATTTTTAACTTTCTTCTTCAAATGTTAAATTTTCCTTCTTTTTAATTAAATTTTTAAAATTTAACATCATGATTTGCAAAGATGTTCATAATAGAATGTCATCCTTGCAATATTTGATCACCAGTTTCCTGCCAACGTCAGCTTTCCTCCAAAAAGTATTCAGGAATTCTATTTGATCCCAGTGGACCACTTCAGAAGGTGCATTTTTAAGTTTGATTATTGTACTATAAGCCCCATGCTGATATTTTGCTCCTACTGTGCTATGTATATTATAAAAATATATATGTATACATATTTATAAGCACACATATATAGTGCACCTTCATATATATATACATATATATATATATATATAAAATACCAATGTATACAAGGCCCTGACTCTTACCTTTGTTACCCCTGTTATCTCCCAACACTTGTTTTTATTTTCCTCCTCTATTTCTCCCTTTCCTGGGCTTTTCGTTTCTATAATCTATGGCCAAGGTTTTGTCCAATCTTGATTGTTTGACTTTCCTTGTCTTGTTTTTCTACATATCACAGATAAATGAGAACATCTATTATTCATCTTCTGTCTTCTGAGTTACTTCACTTGATATGGTATCTTCCAGTTTAATCTAAGTTACAATGAATTCCATAATCTTATTCCTTGCAGCTATATAGTATTGCATTATGCTCACGCATACACACACACACACACACACACACACACACCACTTTGATTATTCACTAATATAATTCCAGTTTTCTAAAAAAATAGTATTTTTGATAAAAATTTTTAATTACAAATGATATGAGCTCTCAGCATGCAAGTAAGTTTTAAATATAGATTATAACAAATGAATGGCAGAATTTTAATAACCTCTAATTTTTATTTTATAATTATTAAAATATTAATTTTATGACAAATTTACTAATAAATAAATTAAGATTTATATTTATAATATTTATAACATATATTTTGAGCACAATACATTATTTTTTGCCTCTCTTTGAAATATTTCATTGTGCTATTGCAGTTGAAATAATTCCAAGTAAAATATGACACTGATCAGTTGTAGCTTGATAGTGGAAACTGCCACTTCAATTATATTTCTTTGGCATTTTCATTTATAAATATAAAAAAATTAGCTATATTCTTCTACTATGAGTAAAAAAAGTTGCAGTAAATTTTTTTATTAAGCCTGTTTGTCTACAATTGGAAAAGTATAAAAAAACTAACAAATACAATTATTTGCCTACTAAATCCTTAAATGATAGTTTTATAAAAATTTGTGAATGCTGAAACTATCTTTTCACATCCCTTATAATTGTTCTAAAATCCATTCTCAGATGATTTTTTTTTACTCAAACTTATTTCCAAGATATGGTCTTAACTAAAAGGTTTATTTATTTTGTTTGTTTGTTTGTTTGTTTTTTAGGTATCATCCTTGACACGGCTTGCTCTTTAAGCAGTTACTTCCAGCAGTGTTCAAGGCAACGTGTAGTGTCCAGATTGAATCTAGTGCACTCACATGATAAGCATCACTTATATTAGTTATCATTCCATTGTTCATTAATTTTCTGGATCAGGCGCCAGTAACGTCTCCATTCATCCCTATGGCGAACTACTGTAGACCAATGGCATCTGCTCACTCCAGGAACATAAAGAGTCTCAAACTGTTTGTCCAGGGTCTTGACGAAGAAGTCAGACTGTAAAACACTATGCACGCAGAAGGTTGTGTGTTCGCGGGCTCTCTGGACGGCTCTATCTCACCGCCCGTGTTCGGTGCCCTAGAGCCAATGTGTGTGGCCTGCATCGGGACGGCTGTTGGCCAAGGGCAGATGAAGGAAGAGACAAGGGCCAGGCCGGTTGATCTTAGTGGCAGTTTATTACAAGGAAGTTTATCCCATAGAAGAACTTATGTTATGGAGGGCCTAGGTTCTCTCAAGCACATTTTCCCCTTGCTAGTCTCTCGGTAGTCCATCTTTCAGCCCTGCTCTCTCCTTCTCCAGCTCCCTTCTAGTCTGGGTTGACACTCCACCCAGTCAGGTAGCCAAATCAACATAAGAAAGCCCTTCCTGACTGCTCAAAGGCAAGATACCTCTTAAGGTGTTTTTCTCCTTTCCTCAGTCCAATAAACTATCAACTATTCCTGAGGTTATGCAGGAAGGATAGAACAGTGTTATCCTACATCAGACCATCTCGTAGGTGGGCGGCCAGGTGTTCTTTTGACGTCCCTTGGAATGCAGTCAGTAATGGCTCAAGACCAGCAGTTGTTTCTGAAAAGCTGATTGAGGTTTCTCAGGAGTTCAAGATACCACTCTGTCTAACATTCATTGATTTAAAGAAGGTCTTTGACTCTGTTGAGGCTGAAGCAGTAGTCCAAGCCCTAGACAAACAGGACGTTCAATTTCAGTACATCAGTATCTTCCACGAGCTGTATTATGGATTCACCACCAGGATCTCACCATTCTACAAGGAAGTGATCATCGACGCCAAAAGAGGAGTTCGGCAGGGTGATACCATTTCACTGAAACTCTTCAGTGCCAACATTGAGAATATCATGAGATGACTGGAATGGGAAAGAATGGGAGTGAAGTTAGATGGTCGGCATCTACACCACCTCGCTTTGCTGCTGATGATAATAACACTAAATATCAGCCAAGCAGCACAAATGCTGGCCAACTTGAACCACGAATATGGAAATGCCCGACTGCAGCTGAATCTCACAGAAACAATGTTCATGAGAAACGGACTAGTCCCTGACGTTCCATTCGCTCTCAGTGGAATGGACATCTTGAATTGCAGCTCTTATGTGTACCTAGGTTGAGAAGTCAACATGACGAATGACCTAGTGCCTGAGCTGTACAGGAGGAAGAGAGTGACATGGAACACCTTCAACTGAGAAGAATACATATTAAATTTGTAGAAAGAAAAGTCCTATATTATTTATATGCTTTCTTAAACATCCTTCAAAAATTACGACAATATTCAAATTAAGCATAATGAACTTCCTGTCTTCACTCCCACTATTGGCTTTATATTCTGTCAATGAGGCTGTTACATTCAGGGATCTAAAAGTGTTTTTCTCTGCTGATTTCTACTTTGCTACACAAGATGGGCTTCTTATGTCAAGTGATAAACATGACAATGACCAACAGACAGTTTTTTGCAACCGTTATTTACTCAAATCTGACAGAGATGAGAAATGTTTGCCATCACAGCAAAATAAAGACATAAGATTATTCCCCTTGTGAAGACCACATGTAGCTTGCGGAGTCTGACATTTATGAGAAATAAAACTAGAAACTTTGGAAGGTTTTTAAATCACTCTTACAAGGTTGCTTGCTGTTTTCAAACCCTTCAGAATTCAAAATGATCAGATCATGCAGGGAATTGATGTTGTAAATCAATGAAAGAAAACAGAACTTAAAACCCAGAAGAAATAAAATACTTCTTTCTGATATCACTCATACAACCATTCACTTGCAAAATAGTTCAGTGCATTTGATATTTTTGTGGAATCAAACTGGAAGATATTCCGTAGTTTTAGAAAAAGTATGAAAATAATACAGGTGTTATTTCAGTGTTTTATCTACAACTCCAATATTTTCTTTTTATATTCCTGTGTCATTATATATATCTATATGCATTTTAACAATATTATTTTCCAGTGCACAAATACATTTTTACAATTATTTATTCAATAATTAATAGGTATTGGACCTCCTTATAGGTAATTTCTTCTCTAAGTAAATGTTTTTCCATTTGATACTATTATAAATGAGATTGCATTATTCATTTTTTTCTTCAGTAACTTATTGTTAGTATATAGAAATGTTGCTGATATTTATACTCAGATTTTAATTGTTGCATTTAAAAAATTAATTTATTAATTCTCTACTGCCTCCACAACCCAGCCACCGTCATGCTCCAGGATGCTTTTTGGATGCTCAGACCGAGACTCAAACATAAGTGAAGCCCCACAGAACCAAATAAGCGGAACTCTGTGACCTTGGACTCCAGGATCAAATTAGACCCAGGAACAGAAATCCTCTGCCTGCTCCCACCAATCTCCAGCAACCTGGGGATAACCCAGAAGCCCGACACTACCATTACCAGATAAATACCTCATTGGCAGACCTGCACTACCTCTTTGCAGCCACACAACACATCATAAGACACTTACTACTCATCTTCCAATATCACCGCATCATATTTGATGGGGTTCAAATAGGGTTTGAACCATGGAAACACCTGCAAGAGTGATAAGAGGACGCCCAAGAAGCCTCTATCCCTCTCGGAGAGCCTGGTAAGCTACCAAGAGTAGCCCGCACACATGGCAGAGCCTGGCAAGCTATCCATGGAATATTCTATATGCCAAAACCAGTAAATACAATGGGTCTCATTCCCCTGACCCTGAAAAAGCCACCAATATAGCAGCGTTAAGGATGAGGAAAGAGAGGCTGATAAAATCTCAAGGCCAAACTAGGCTGCCAAAATGAAGAAGGACAAAAATTACTGTCTGTAATTTCAATGCATTCATCTAGGACCTGATAGTGCAAGCACAAAAGACCAAGTACGACATCATTGGTCTTACCGCAAAAGATCAAGTACAATATCATTGGTCTGACCAAGACAAGAAGGCATCAATCAAATCACGCATTTTTGACACTGGAGGAGAACTGTTCCTCGGAACATGCAACAAAAGAGGTGTCGGTGGTGTCGGTGTCCTAGTCAACATGAATTTGGCCATGAGCATTGATTCATTTGAATTCCTAACAACCCGAATCAGACCATTACACTTGAATAGATGTGGCTCACTGATGGCAGTTTCTATCTTCATTGTCTACGAACCAACATCCAATTATGATGATAAAGAAATTGAGAAGTTCTACATGGAGCTGGAGAAGTTCTATAAAGGAGACCACACCTTCTACAAGATCATTTTTGGTGATTTTAATACCAAGATATGAAGAACTACACATCGGGACCCATGGCCTAGAATGGAACGAACAAGGCGAGAGACTGTCTGAGTTCAACATGTCGGCCAAGACCATCCATGGTAACTCACAATTCCAGAAGACAGAAGGTAATGTTTGGACATGGGAGTCTCCCAGTGGACTGTTCCACAACAAAATTGACCACATCATATTCAATCAATAGTTTTGCCAGACCGATGTTGCTGTTGTCTCAAAACTCCAAACGGGATTGCACCACTGTCTCCTTCGTGAAAAATTCTACTTCACGGAGCTGGGAGAAAGGGCTGCAGAATTTTTAGAAGAGACCTCCCAGAACGATCACCAGCTGGAAGTTCTTCGGCACTATTGCGGCACTATTGCGGCAACATGGGAAGATGCCATCATTTACAATATTGACAAAGAATATGATCAACTGGTTCAGCAGCTTCATGATTGTGTGAGGAATGCCAAGAGAAAGATAGCCACAAAAAGATGCCTGTTTTTGAAAAAAAAAAAAAAGCTCTAGAGCTCATTCACAAACATGGCTTAGTGCAAGCCAAAAGTAACTGCAAGTGAACGTTCGAGCTCGCAAAGCAGTGCAGAGAAACGGTAAAGGAAGACCTCAAAGAGAGAAGAGCAGCAGTTCTGTAGATGCAGCAGAAGCTGGGAAAAGCATTGGCAATGCCTGCCTGTCCTTCGCCAACTACAAGATCAAGGTGACTGCCCTCTGACGTCCTGATGAATTTATCACAAGTTCCAGAAAGGCAATGGAGAAGATTATCCATGACTTCTACTCAGATCTCTTCGATAGACATGTCCTCCTTCCCACATACCAAATTCCGCAAGATGGATATGTCATTCCCAATGTTCTTCCTTCCAAAATCCAACACACCATTTTGTTGGTAAAGAAGCGAACATCACGCAGCCCAGACGAGGTCAGACCCGAACACCTGAAGAACCCGCCATTAGTTCTCATTAGTTTCATCTCAATGAAAAATCAGCAGCGCTGTTCTGTTATTATTCAAGAAGGGAGACATCCACAACATTGGCAACTATCATCCTATCTGCCTGTTGTCTGTTGTCTACAAGCTGTTCACTCGAGTCATCCTCAACATAATAGGCAGAACACTAGATGAAGGACAACCATGGGGGCAAGCTGTGTTCTGCAAAGAATTCAGCACGATTGACCACATCCACAATAACAAAGTTCATTAAGGTTTCTCAGGAATGCAAGATGCCATTCTGTCTAATGTTCATTGAGTTAAAGAAGGCCTTTTCAGCTCAGATAGAGAAGGGAGCACCAAATAAGGGGTGCTGGGAAGATCTGCCCAGGATGGGAGATGTATGCTGAAAGTAGACTATAGACCAAACATGATTGCCACTCAATGCCTCTTTTGCAAACCACAGCACCCAAAATGAGAGAGAGAACAAAAGGGAGTGCTTTGCCATAGAGGCAGGGTGGGATGGGGGTGGGAGGGATACTGGGATTGGTGGAGGTGGAGAATGGGCACTGGTGGAGGGATGAGTATTTGTCATTATATAACTGAAACCCAAGCACAAAAATTCGTAAGTCTACAACTGTACCTCATGGTGTTACACAATAAAAATTTTAAATAAAAAGAAGGCCTTTGATTCTGTTGAGACTAAAGCAGTTTTTGAAGCCCTAGCCAAAAAGAACGTTCAAACTCAATACATCAGGATCCTCCTTGAGCTATATTATGGATTCACTACCAGGATATCACCATTCTATAAGGAAATGATCATCCATGTCAAGAGAGGAGTTCGGCAGGATAATACTATTTCACGGAAACTCTTTAGTGCCACCCTGGAGAATGTCATGTGATGACTGAAATGGGAAGGAATGGGAGTGAAGATAGATGATTGGCAACTACACCACCTCCGCTTTGCTGATGACATCATTCTAATAACACCAAACATTAGCCATATGGCACAAATGCTGGCCAACTTCGACCACTAGTGTGGAAAGGTCGGGCTACAGCTGAATATCACGAAGTGATTGTTCATGAGAAATGATCTCATTCCTGATGTTCCATTCACTTTCAATGAAACAAACATCTTCAAATGCAACAGTTATGTGTACCTAGGTCGAGAAGTCAACATGATGAATGACATAGCACCTGAGTTGTGCAGGATGATGAGAGCAGCTTGGAATGCCTTCAAGAGCATCAAAGAAATAACTAAGAGGATGAAGAATCTCTGGCTCTGGGCACTTCTCTTCGATTCCACTATTCTTACTGCATTAATATACACCCCAGAGACCTGGGCCCTAAGAAAACAGGATGAGAATGCTATTTGTGTCTCCCAAAGAGGAATCGAAAGACCTATGCTTGGAGTATCACACTTCACTCAAATGAGAGAAAGAATCCAGAATTCGGACCTCCATCGACGATCTAGAATCCGGGACACTGTCTAGTTTGCCAAGGCATCAAAAATCAGATGGGCTGTACACGTAATGTGATTTGGAGACGACTGCTGCACTAGAGCCATTATCGACTAGATTCTACGGCTCGTCAAAATATTGCATGGCTGCCCACCTACGAGATGGTCAGGCTTCTTCATCAAGACCCTGAACAATTAGTTTGAGGCTCTTCGTGTTCCTGGAGAGAGCAGAAGCTATTAGGCTACACTAGCACACGACAGATATGAATGGAGATGTTAATAGTGCCTGCTGAAGCAAATTGATGTATAAGGGGATGTCAATTGATCAAGTGATCAAGTGAATTTATTAATTCTAAGTTACATTTACTATACATAACTTTTCATACTATTATAAAGTCGTCTATGCAAAACCATTGTAGTTGCTATAATAAATCATTTGAAATGACTTAAGTAAAATTTTCTTAATGAAATGTCTAATAATATCCATTTAGGTTTACATTTATATGCACTTTAATAGTGCTTATTTCTTCCATGTACTTTATATGACATGAGAGAAAATTCTAATTTTTATCAATTTTATTTGTTTTGCTGCATGATTAACACATTGCAGCATTGAAACATTAGTCTTTTTGAAGTTTTAGTTTATGGATTAAAACAATCAATATTTTCTCTATGTTAATGCCATTAATCATGTAAAAGATCAGTTTTCATTTTCCTATTAGAATTTGGTTCATCTTTAATATTCAGTATAAGGGAGAGTCTACATCCAAGAGCTACCACTTCAATCAACTTTGTTACCTACCATTGTGTGTGATCAAAAGTACTTCAATCACCTAAAAGAGCAAAGAGAAAAGTATTTCAGAAGTTGAAAAAAACCAGTTCTGTTACAAATTTATAAAATAGCTAAACTGTCACAGATTAGAAGATTTTGTGTATTTGTCAGATTGTACATGGAAAATGTTTATGGTCAAAAAGGATTTTTTGATGTAATTGAACTGAGGAAAGAAATATTCACAAACAATTTAATGAAAAGTACTTTCTTTAAAATTTTATTTGATTGGAAGTAAAATTTTTATTCTCAATTTTGTCTGTCAGAAATGTTTCTTAAAATAAGAAAAACTTTAGGACACAGATTGAATTTAGAATGCTATTGCTTAAATATATCCTTAGCTTGAGAATCGAATCTGGATGTTGCTCTAAGACAAAATTTTAAGATTGAGTATGATAAATTTTGGATGGGTTGGAGCCATAGCACAGTGGGTAGGGCATTTGCCTTGCATGTGGCCAACCTGGCCGACCCAGGTTTGATTCCTCCACCCCTCTTGGAGAGCTCAGCAAGCTACCGAGAGTATCTGACACGAGACAACAAGGCCTGGCAAGCTACCCGTGATGTATTCACTATGCCAAACACAGTTGCAAGTGTCACAATGGAGATGTTACTGGGCCCGCTCAAGCATATTGGTGAATAATGGGAGGACAATGACAGTGAAATTTTGGATTTCATTTACTAGGGAAAGGACCTTTAAGAATATTTGAATTTTATTACTTGACTTTTTGATTCATACTATAAGATCACAGATCACAGATCATCCTGTTATTCGTCGATTGCCTCGAGCAGGCCCCAGTAACGTCTCCTTCATCCTGGCCCTGAGGTTATATTCAAGGCTCTTTTAGGAGAATGAGACCCATCATTGTTACTGGTATTTGGCATATTGGGTACACCACGGGGAGTTTGCCAGACTCTGCCGTGTGGGCAGGCTACATTCGGTAGCCTGCCAGTTTGTCAAAGTAGGAATGAGATGTCATAATAAGATGCATTCGCGGCCGTGCGGTTCCGGGAGCTGGTTTTTATAGTCTCTGAGTCTTGGCCGCTGATGGGATTACACAGTGCCAGGGTGCCAGTTGGTGGGTGTGACCCCCGCCTACTGGAATTTGGAGGATCTGGGTGGAGGATGCTCGACTCCAGTCCGAGTAGGCTTGGAGATCTCGGCCCCGGAACCCACGTGGCTTTGTCCCTCTGCCGGTACCTTCAGGTGTGCGGAGAGTAGTCTCAGCATGGTGGTGGCTGGTCCTGGAGGTCTTCGGCTGCTGGGGCCCTGGCCAGGGCGGGGAGGAAAGCTCAACCCGCTCCCCTCCAAGGGGCCCCGGCGAGGAATAGCCAGCTCCCAGAGGAGAAGAGTGCAGTCTCATACTATAAACAAAAGGAAATTCTTATAAAATGGTATAGTAGAATTTATTATAGTTGATGGACTTGAAATATCAAAAACATTTTATTTTATAATAGCAAACATATTTTATTTTATTTATTTGGGACACATTCATTGGTGCTCAGCGTTTACTTCTGCTCTGTACTCAGGGATTGCTCTTGGCAGGGCTTTGGTGACCATATGTGGTAAAGGGATTCAAATCCCAAACAGGTCACATTTAAATCAGTGTCCTATCCATTGTACTCTCTCCGGCTCAGTAAACACATTTTGAAGATGTTATATATGCTTAGTCTCCAGTAATAAGAAATAAAAAAGGTGACTGAAACCTGATTGTTAGTAAGCAGGAAGCAACCTGAAAACTATTTATCTGCAATTACTGGTGATTTATCTAGGAAAGAAAAAAATCAAAGATCAGATCCTAGAGAAAAGAGGAGGAGATAAGATTCATGAAGAATTCACTACCGGGATCCCAATCAAGACATAGATTTTTGTTTTTTTGTTTTTTTTTTTATGTAGGAGTACTGCTATTTACTCAGCCACTGATTATCTGATTAAATTGAGCATGAACTACACCTTACTTTTTTTAAAAATCTTATTTATATGTTTTTTTTATATTTATTTATTGAATCACTGTGGGAAAAGTTACAAAGCTTTCAGGTTTAAGTCTCAGTCATACAATGATTAAACACCTTTCCCTTCACCAGTACTCATTTTTCACCACCAAGAACTCCAATATGCCCCCCTCCCACACTTCCCAGTGCCTTTGAGGCAGGTGATTTCTACTTAACTCGTCTCTACATTGATTACATCCATTATTTAGACAAAAGATGCACCATTATTGTTTAGAATTCCCCCCCTAGCAATCAGAATAGCTGAAAGGGCATATGAAATACTTTGTTTTCTATAGCTGGTTATTAGAATTATATAATGTCGTGCAGCCGTGATAATGGCCACATGATTTTGAATTTCTGCAAAGAGCCAGATAATTATGAGATTGGAGTGGCCCAATGCCAGTAGCCTACTGCAGGAACAGGATGCATTTCTGCCAAAAGCCTTTGGTTTCCGAGATTCATTTCTGAGTCTCTGGGATCATGGCTGTTAAGCAGTTCAATCAGGAACCAAAGAGGACATGCCTCCAATTATATAGCTGAGCCGGAGGTGGTTTATGGGTGTGTCTCCCACATACCTAACTTTTGGCCGTTTACTTTCTTGGTAAACTTTGCCCCAAATTTTTGGAGTCTGGCCAAAGGCACAGCAGCAATTTGGGGGTGTCTGAAAGCCTGACGGTGCCATCAGGCTGCTGATGCATTCTCCTCACAGGTACAGATTGACCTGCTGGTGGCACTATACCCCCCTTTATTTATTTTAAAGATTGACTTATAGTATAGAGAAACATTTATTGCTTTTAGAGTAAATATTCATTTAACAATGAGCATGCCAAAGTTTTACAGATAGAAGCTCTAAATATGACACTTCATCATTTCTTCCCCTATATATCCAAAAACTATGGTAGATTTAATCTTCCTACTGAAACATTTTTAAATGATTTAACTTTGAAAAATGATTATTTTATTTCATTTAATTTATCCTTCTTTTGATGTTGAATCAGCCTGGTGACTTGCCTTAATTAAGTACTGATTGTGGCAGTGGAAATACTCAATACTCTGTAACTTTGATTCCCAGATCTTCATAGGATTGGCTGCCCCACTTTGTGTTTCTTAGTAATTAGATAAACTTTATGGAGAATTTCTGATAGATCAGAGGCTATTTTGGATGTCTCAGTCTCAGTTGAGTTGCCACATGAGGCAATCATACCGTAACCATGACTAACTCAGTTATGTCCAGCCAATTTCTAGAGCAGAAGAAAAATATAGCAGCATAGTTATTTTAAGCCCGTTAGGTTTTATATTATTATTACATAATAAATAGATCAATTGACATATTGTTACTCATCAATTTGCTCCAGTGGGCACCAGTAAAGTCTCCATATGTCCCTGTCGCATGCTAATATAGCCCAATGGCATCTGCTCGTTCTAGGAACACGGATAGCCTCAAACCGATCGTTTAGGGTCTTGATGAAGAAGCCTGACCATCTCATAGGTGGGCAGCCATACAATCTTTTGAGGTCCCATGGAATACAGTTGGTAATGGCTCTAGTCCAGTGGTCATCTCCAAATCTCATTACGAATCCAGCCCATCTGATTTTGGACGCCTTGGCAAATAAGACAAGGTCCCTGATTCTTGACCATCAACGGGGTCAGAACTCCAGATTCTTTCTCTCATTTGAGTGAGGCATGATATCTGTTTCAATTCCTCATTGGGAGACAAAAATAGCGTTCTCATCCTGTTTTCTTAGGGCCCAGATCTCTGACATGTATATTAATGGAGGAAGAACAGTGCAGTCGAAGATATGTGCCCAGAGCTGGAGGTTCTTCGTCCTCTTAGCTATTTCTTCAATGTTCTTGAAGGAGTTTCAAGGCGTTCTCTTCCTCCTACACAAGTCAGGTGTCAGGTCACTCCTCATGCTGAATTCTTGACCTAGGTACACATAACTGTTGCATTTGAAGACGTTTGTCCCATTGAGAGCAAATGGAATGTAAGGAATGAGACCGTTTCTCATAAACATTGTCTCTGTGAGATTAAGCTGCAGTCCGACCCATCCAAACTCATGGTTGAAGTTGGCCAGCATTTGTGCCCTTGACTGATGTTTGGTGTTATAAGAATGATGTCATCAGTAAAGCGGGGGTGGTGTAGTTGCTGACCAAATATCTTCACTCCCATTCCTTTCCATTCTAGTCATCGCATGACGTTCTCGAGGGTGCCACTGAACAGTTTCGGTGAAATAGTATCACCCTGCCAAACCCCTCTCTTTATGTCAATGATCACTTCCCTGTAGAATGGTGAGATCCTGGTAGTGAATCTGCAATACAGCTCACAGAGGATCCTGAGGTATTCAGTTTCAATGCCCTGTTTGGCTAGGGCTTTGATGACCGCTTCCGTTCCAACAGAATCAAAGGCCTTCTTTAAATCAATGAATGTTAGACAGAGCAGCATCTTGAACTCCCGAGAAACCTCAATGAACTTGGTTATCATGTGGATATGGTAGATCGTGCTGAATCCTTTTTGGAACCCAGCTTGCTCACATGGTTGTCTTTCATCTAGTGTTCTGACAAAACTATCCAGGATGACTCGAGTGAACAGCTTGTAGATGACAGACACTAGGCAGATTGGGTGATAGTTGCCAATGTCGTGGATGTCTCCTTTCTTGTACAGTAGTACAGTCCTGCTGGTTTTCCATTGGGACGGAACCTTGCATTCAGACAGGTAAAGTGTGAAGGGTCAAGCCAGTTTATTTTTGAGTACCAATGGCAGGTTCTTCAGGTGTTCAAGTCTGACCTTGTCTGGGCCAGGTGCTGTTCACTTCTTTGTGTGTGTGTGTGTGTTTGTGTGTTTTTTTTCTGTTTATTTTTTATTTTTATTTTTTTAAATTTTATTAGTGAGACACCATGAGGTACAGTTGTAGACTTACAACTTTTTGTGCTTGGGTTTCAATTATACAATGATCAAATACCCATTCCTCCACCAGTGCCCATTTCTCACCACCACGGATCCCAGTATCTCTTCCAACCCCATCCCCCCCATCCCACCCTGCCTCTGTGGCAGGGCATTCTCCTCTGTTCTCTCTCTCCTTTTGGGTGTTGTTGTTTGCAAAAGAGGCATTGAGTGGTAATCATGTTTGGTCTATAATATACTTTCAGCATGCTTCTTCCATCCTGGGAGCATCCTCCTAACACCATTTATTTGGTCCTCCCTTCTCAACTGAGCTCCCTTTTCCCCTAGCATGTGTAGCTGGCCTCCAAGTCATGGAGCAAATATGCCGTTCCCATTGTTCTCCCTTTCGAAATCTGACATGCCATATCATTGGTAAAGAAACAAACAGCAGGGACGAGACAAGGATGTCCACTCTCCACTGCTGTTCATTTCTTTACCGATGAAATGGTATGTCGGATTTCGAAAGGGAGAACAATGGGAATGACATATCCATCCTCTGAAATTTGGTATGTGGACAGGTGGACGTGGCTATAGAAGAGATCTGAGTAGAAGTCATGGATAATCTTCTGCATTGCCCTTCTGGAGGATGTGATAGATCCACAAGGATGTGGGAGGGCAAGCATCTTGGTCTTGTAGTGGGCGAAGGACAGGCGGGCATTGTGAATGTTTTTCCCAGGTTCTGCCGCATCTGCCAGCACTGCTGCTCTTCTCTCTTTGAGGACTTCCTTTATCACTTCTTTGCACTGCTTTGTGAGCTCAGATGTTCACTTGCAGTTGCCTGAGGCTTGAGCCAAACCATGTTAGCAAATAAGCTTGAGCGTTTTCAAAGACAGGAGTCTTTTTGTGGCTATCTCTCTCTTGGCGTTCTTCACACAGTCATGGTGGTGCTTAACCCATCGATCATATTCCTTGTAAATGTCAATGATGGCATCTTCCCATGTTGCCACAATAGTGCCAAAGATATCACAGTTGGTGCTCATTCTCAGAGTTCTCTTCTTAAACTTAAACTTTGCAGTCCTTTCTCCCAGCTCTGAGAAGTAGAATTTTGTATAAAGGAGACGGTAGTCCGATCCTGTTTGGAATTTTGGGACAACAGAAACATTGGTCAGGCAAGATGGTTGATTGAAGATGATGTGGTCAATTTCGTTGTGGAACATTCACCAGGAGACTCCCATGTCTAACATTTAGATTCACCTTCTGGAATTGTGAGTTACCATGGATGGTCTTGGTCGACATGATGAACTTGGACAGTCTCTCACCCTGTTCATTCCATTCTAGGCCATGGGTTCCAATGTGGAGTTCTTTAGCTGATCTTCTCGGTCCTATCTTGGCATTAAAATCACCAACAATGATCTTGTAGAAGGTATGGTCTTCTTTATAGAACTTCTCCATCTCCATGTAGAACTTCCCAATTTCTCCTTCATCATAATTGGATGTAGGTGCTTAGACACTGAAGATAGAAACTGCTGGCAGGGAGCCACATCTATTCAAGTGGAATCATCTGATTTAGTTTGTTAGGCATTCAAATAAATCAATGTTTATGACCAAGTTCGTGTTGACAAGGACACCGACCCCACCGATGTCTCTTTTTTCGCATGTTCTGAGGAAAAGTTCTTCTCCAGTGTCGAAAATGCATGATGTGATTGATGCCTTCTCATCTCAGTCAGACGAATGATATCGTACTTGATCTTTTGCGCTTTCACCAGTAGGTCCTCGATGGATGCATCTGATGCCAGTGCATGTGCATTGAAAGTACAGACAGTCGTTTTTGTTCTTCATTTTGGCAGCCTAGGTCAATCCTGAGATTTTTTCAGCCTCTCCTTCCTCATCCTTCTTAACACTGCTATATTGGTGGCTCTTTCAGGGTCAAGGTAATGAGACCCATTGTATTTACTGGTTTTGCCATATTGAATACACCATAGATACCTTGCCAGGCTCTACTCTGTGGGCAGAACATTCTTGCTAGCTTGCCAGTCTCTCCCAGAGGGATAGAGACTTTTTAGGCTATCCTCTAATCATTCTTCGAGGTGTTCCCACGGTTCAAACCATATTTCAACGCTATCGAATATGGTGTGGTAATCTTATATTAAGTGTTTTATGATGTGTCTTAAATGTTTTATGATGATGGTCTAGAAAGTGTCCTAGAGCGTGTTGGTTGTTGGGTAATGGAGGTAGTGAAGGCAATGGAGGTGTCCCGGGCTGCTGGGAGCAGGCAGAGGATCTCTGTTCCTGGGTCCGTTGATCCTGGGTTCCGATGTCACAGAGTTCCACTACCTTCGCTCTGTGGGGCTTCACTCATGGGTGAGTCTTGGCCTGAGTGTCTGGAAAGCATCTTGGTGTGTGTCGGTGGCTGGGTAATAGAGTTAGAGGAGGTAAGGTCTGTCATGCGGCTACTTTAAACCTAATTTATGTTATTATTATCTAGTTACTATTGCACAAATAACTGAAACAAAATGATATCACAAAAATATTTTTTCTTTTGTGTGCTGCCATTAGCCGTTAGTATTTCTTCATTTTTTTCCTTGACATTATTTTCTTCCTCACTATTTACTTTTCTTTTTGTTCCTAAAACTGGGCTAAAGACCAATATTAGACAAACACAAACATCCTTGTGCTTAAGACTGAAGAGAAGATAGTTTATCCTCAGATTACCCTTTGCTTAAATACCTAACCCTTCCTGTGTTTATGTTTGTATATGAGATTGAGTGTGCCTTAAAATACTAGATCAAATGGGGATGTTATTATTCATTCTGATGCCAACAGTGTTTAGTCACCCTTTATTCCCAGTTCTTCTTCAACGAAAGAAAGAAAGGAAGGAAGAAAGAAAGAAAGAAAGAAAGAAAGAAAGAAAGAAAGAAGAAAGAAAGAAGGAAAGAAAATCTGACCGTGATAATATTGACAGTGCTTTGCAGACATGAATCCACCATAGTTTAACTTGTTATCTGATCAGCAATTGAGCTCTTTCTCAACCCAACACTATGTCTAATGTTTGAATGACCCTCATGTAATGGCACTGCACTGTAGCCCTTACTTTTTAGTGCCTCCTCAAAGGCAGGGTCCCAATGAGGGACTGGATGGAACCAGGGCAAGTTGTAAGCTATGTGCTACCCTGGCATCGAGAAGGGCCTGGATAAGTTAAGAGCTTGGATATGGGCAAATGCTGTCATGATCCAAAAAGTAGTTACTAGATTCTGACCCTGCTAGGGTTAGGAATAATTAATCTGGCCCGAGTGCTGTACTATGAGTCTGTGGCAAGATGTTCCCAGGAAAGCAGCCCTACAAGCCTCAATGTTATCTCTTACTATGTCTGTACAAAAATAACTAGTATTAAGATGTTGATTGAGTTATTGGACTGAGGGAAGGAGGAAAACCCCTTAGGAGGTATTTTGCCCTTGACCAGTCATGAAGGGCTTGGGAATACCTTTTAGGTGGTGTTCCTTTGAACCTGGTGAGCCCTCAGGAAGGGGTTTCTTATGCTGATTTGGCTACCAGACTGGGTACAGTGTCATCCCAGAGTGGAGGAGAGTTGGAGAGACAAGAGAGTTGGAGAGATAAGAGAGAGGGCAGGTCTACAAGATGGACGCTGGTGAGACTAGTAAGGGGAACAGAGAGAGAAGAATGTAGGAGAAGAATACAGGAGCAGGCACGTGGAGAGAGAGAACCCAGGTTTCGAGATGGAGCACGGAGAGATGATCGGGAGAGACAGGAGGAGACAGGAATGAAGGGAGTGTTAGACTAGAATGGGAGGCTCAGAGAGACTGGGGCAGGCCGGTGAGGAGATAGAATAAAAGGCATCTGCTCAATCAACCGCTTGGCCTTCTTTTCCTCCACCGTCTGCCCCATGTCCCGGGCTGCCCTGGATGGGTGATCAGCCTGGGCCCACCCTGAATGCAGGCAGCTAGCAGAAGAGCTGTTGGGGGCCTTCCCCTGGCCTCACCTTGGAGATTTTATACAATAAAATAAACTTATTCTAGTGAAAGAGGACAACTACTGATGATAGCTGTTATGTGCTATAGAGTAGAAGTTTAGATTATGTTATTTTGCACAATGCATGTTATGTTAGACATATATGTTTTTGAGAGAATAGCAATTTACAAGCTTAATATGTAACTGCTGAGAAAAATATTTAATTCCCTCATTGCTTATTATATGTGAGAAATTCATAGTGTCACTTTTTTTCTGAAATAATACAGCTCTCTAATTAAAATACTAAACAAATTCAACCAAAAAACAATAGATGAGAAAAACTGTGACTCTTTCAAATGCTGAGAGGAAGGGTAATTTGGCTCGAGTTTTCAAAATATAAAAACAACCTCCAGCATTTGAGCTAAATCCAGAAATGACAAACATGTTATGTAGCTATGGTTTTATTTCTGCCTACATGCTGAGCTGAAAATGGAGATGTATATTGATCAAACTGCATAGAGCACAAACTAGAATTCCTTCAGGCTGTTGTTATACTATAATGAATGTCCATAGCTCAAAACACATTATGATGTACTTGGAAAATTCTTCTTTTCATAAGATACTTTTGTATTTTTTAGGGGTGTGAGATTATAATTAGAAATAGAAAACTAAAGATAAAATTAATTTTGTAATTCAAAAATATAAATGAAAAATGAACAAAATCTACAAGCTACACTTTTTTATTTATAAATTACTGGAAGAAACATGAATACATTTGGAGGTAACCTAATATGAATTTCATTATTCACTGTATTTCTAATAATTCACACACCTTTCCACTATATGACATTAATGTCTTTCCTTGGACCACTACTGTTGGTGCTAGGCAGGTGTGTAGAAGGTGGTGCTACTCTTAGAGCATGCTCTGGGATTGACCTACACTTCCCTGGATAGAATCTATACCTCCTGCAGGCAAAGCATTTAGTCAGTCCAAGTGACATTAACTTCTTAATGAAATGTATCTGAGTTTATGGGTTTTAGACAGCAGACAGCAGTGCTTGGAGCTATTCCCCGTTTGGTTTTAGGTGGTCCTTCCAACTGAATGGAACATGTGGTATCTGGATTGGAATCCACCGATTTCCATATGCCAAAAATGTGTTCTGTCCCTTAGAGCTATATACCAGACTCTGGAATGTATCATGTGTTTGTGTACAAAGCTGACAAAAATAATCTGATATTTGTTTGGATATAATTTTTAATTTTTATTAATTAAAATGATCAATGAAAATGGTTAGTGACATTTTGTATCATCATGAATGTTGCATCATTTATAAATTCAACATGTGACAACCTTTCTCCCACTGGTGTAGGAAAACCAAGATTCGTGCAAAATTGATGTATATTTTTTCACTTGCCTCATTGAAGATGTTTACGATTTCTAAATTTGAAAGATTATTTATTCAATAACAAGTAGAATATGATGCCTCTAATTCTGGGTATCACAAATGAGTACCAAAAGCCTGTATGAACCAAAACAATACTCCCATATACTATGTCCCCAACATACTGGGTTTTGAAATAATGTAAATATAGAAGATTCTTTGTAAAAAGTAATACAATAAGTTAAAAAAATCAGCGTTTGGCTGAAGAATGATTTAATTTTTAATTCCAATACCACAAATATGTGAAAGCAAGTTACTGATAAAGTAAGCATACAAAAAAACTTTGGTCAACTTCAACCTTCATTAGATATTAAAATGGAATGAACTGGGCTACAGAGAGATATTGTGAAATATAGTCCCTGCATTCCGTGAGACTGACTGGCACCACTTTTTGATCCCCAGAGCATTGTTAGAATGAACCCTGAGCACAGAGCCAGGAGTAAGTCTAAACATAGTTGATTTTGATCCTAAAACAAAAACAATGGCCAAAAAAAGTCACCCACAAAAATTACACAAAAAGAATCTTTAGGGTGACTGAATTGAATCAAAGGACCCTGTTGGAGTACAAGGATCTTAGGTTTATGAGGTTACACCCATCACAGTGCTCCCAAGTCATTCCCCTTATTTTTTCTGTAACTACTTCTTTGTGCTCTCTTCCCCAACCAATTTGTAAGGTCTCATCCTTCTACGACACTGAACTTGTATTGTAAGTTAATATTGCCTTTCTCCTCTCCTTATGTCTTTTGAATAGTTTACTTTAATGCAATGTTCTTTTTGTATAGATACAGGAAGACAATTAATATTATGCTTTATAACTTAGAATTTAATTGGCTTTGAATATTATTCACTCCCGGGCATCTGCTTTCTCAACTTAAGCCTCAGTTGCCCTCACTTCCTAGCACGCACAAAAGCAGGGTCCCAGTGTGGGACTGGATGGAACCAGGTCAAGCCGGTAAGTTATGTGCCACCCTGGCATCAAGATGAGCCAGGCCAAGGTGCCAGGATTCTTAACTATAGGTTAAGAGTTTGATCATAGGCAATTGCTGTCATGATCCAAAAGTAATGACCAGACTAGGACCCTGCTAGGAATAGGAAAGATATCTGTCCTGAGCACTGCAGTCTGAGATCGAGATGGCCCTAGGAGAGCAATCCTATAAGCTTAAAGTATTTCTTACTGTGTCCATACAAAATGTTTTATATTATGTATGTTTAAATGTTGGTCAGACAAGGAGAGGAGAAACACACCCAGGGAATTCCATTCTAGGGTGGATTGATCTGCTAAATGAGAATCTGTCCTAGAAGCAGCTTTCCCATGCGTCCTGACTAGCTTGGATGAGACTGAACATTTCTCCCCTGCAAACTGCCTTCAGTAAATAATTTCAGTATATTGTAAGAGGCAGTATCCCTTTTCTCTCAGTAATCTCAGGTGCTAGCCAGGACTGATCTTTGGGATGTAGATTCCCAGCTCTAGGCAGGCTAGTCTTTAGGATGCAAAGCTCAGATACTTGGTTTGGAATGTAGATTCCAAGCTCTAGCCCACTGGTCTTTTCTTTGGGATGCAAATCCAAGTGCTTGTAGCTTGTGAAAGATTTCAGTCTTGGTTTTGTATTTTCTTTCCTGAGGCCAAGATTACTGGCCTGTGGATGTAAAGAAACAATGTATGTTTTGCAGCCTCAATGTTCTTTCTGTAACTCCTTTTGATGACATCACTGTATTGTGCCCTTTAGAGATACCACGATCTATATAAGAAGATTTTGGGGGTTCGCTGGGGGAACACGTGTGTTAGAGAACCTGGGAAGAATGGGGACAGAAGCTGAGAGAACAAGGGAGCACATGCTTGAGAGATCCTGGGGCCTCTATGACATACACTTCTTCCATGTAATAAACTGCTGCTAAGACCAACCAGCCTTGCCCTAGTTTCCTTCCTTCACCTATCACCATGGACCTCCCGGGAGTAGGGAAACAGCCAGAGACTACCAAACACGGGCAGCGGGAGAGACAAGTGCTGCCGTTCCTTTGCCTGTCCTTTATTGTGTGTTTACGCAGGACCCTAACTTGAATCTGTTTATAATTGAACTTAACACTTTTAAGATTCTTTTATGTATGTAAGTAAAAAAACAAAACCAGATTAATTTGAAAAACAAGCAGAAAAAAAGTATTGGGTTATACAAATCAGGAACAGTGTGATCTCAGACACCACAATGAGGCTGCATAACTTGGAGTTTTAAAAATGTATTTTATATGTACATTATACATGCATTCATAGCAATAACTGTAGGGGAGTTCTATCATAGCTTTAATTCCAGGGCAAGTTTTGTTATTTTTAAAAAGGTTTATTGAATATTTTCCAGCGATAACACAGCGGTAGGGTGTTCGCATTGCACGCAGCCAACATGGCCGACCTGTGTTCAATTCTTCCACCTCTCCCGGAGAGCCCAGCAAGCTACCGAGAGTATCTCGCCTGCACGGCGGAGCCTGGCAAGCTACCCGTGATGTATTCGATATGCCAAACACAGTAACAACAAGTCTCACAATGGAGATGTTACTGGGCCCGCTCGAGCAAATCGATGAATAACGGGAGGACCGTGACCGTGAATATTTTCAAAAATTTATCACACATATTACTTATATGCCATGTTTAATTGGGGGGGTGAATATTTAAATATTATAACTGAAGTGGGTTGGACTTTTCAAGTTAAAAGACATCACTCTGTAGATGTCCTTAGAGATTTTCTTAAGCCACAATTATTTAAAGATAATTTTAAAATGCAAAGTAAAGTAGTAGCTAAAACAAATATCTTGACAATAATTTAATTGGATAGATACTAATTCAGTAACTCCTAAATACAAGTCTAAATTAATTACATATAAGCAATATTAATATATGCAAGACATAAATAATGCTACTCTCCAATATAGATCTAGGACTGTAGTATTTACAGTACTCTAGCAAATTAACTCCATATTATAAAACTTTGAATTTTTAGAATGAAGGTAAAGAGGTTATTTTAAATTAGGGCACTTGTAGGTTACATCTGGATTTCTGAGAATTGTACCAGACTCAAGAGACTAGATAGTATTTGTGTCTTATGTCTTAAGCTGTTTGATAGTCATTGAAAAATGAAAAATTCTGAAAGGCTTATTAGTAGGTTAAAAGCGTTTTTCATATGGGAAACTTTTTAAAGAACTTCTAATACTTAGGACATATGCAAAACTAGAGTAAGAGCATCAAACTGAGGTCATTTTTAAAGGGAATTTTGTGCAAAGGTATATCTTAGTAGAAAATTTGTCCTCACACTCTAAAACATCTTATGGAATATACCACTCAAAAGCAGAAATTATAATCCATGAGATGAATAATAGTTTAAACATTTCCTAAGTTCAAGAAATGAACCACTGTTTTATGAATGATAAGGCATTTATCAATAATAAACTTTATATTGCTTCCATTTTTATAAGACAATAAGCAGCTCTTGGAAATAAACAAAAAGTCTTATCTTTTTTATAATTAGCATACAACCTTCTTATAGCCAACATAATTTTGTGTAAATGAGAAGCTGAACCTAAACTTTAAATGAAAATTTCATTAATTTCATGATAACTTTCCATCAGTCTTCATTTTTCTATTTAAAAAATATTCTATATGAGGATTAAAAGATGGTACAGTGGTTAGGGCACACAGCTGACTTGGGTTTAATCCTCAGCACCTCTGAGTCCCTCCTAGAGTGATCCCTGAGCACAGAGGCATGAGTAAAGACTGAGCATTGTTGAGTGTGGCACCAAAATCAAATAATAATAACACAAACAATAATATGTAATATGAACATATACAAAGGTTATATGCGCATGCACAAATGGGGGAAAGAAGGAAATTATTATTTCATTGAAGCAAATTAAGAAGAAAAATGCTTCATATCATTTTATTTTTTAGCTTTCTAAAAAATAAGAAACAGACAAATCTAAGATAGTATAGCTAAGAACAAAGAAGAGTTATACATAGGTCATGGACATGAACAACAAATTACAATAGTCCTAGAATGTATGTCAGAGTTTATAAGACAAGGTACTACTCCTCATCCCCATTCTAGCTTCATAGTCTACATATAGGTGCTTAATTCTAACAACCCAGTCATGTGAATGATGTGTGGAAGGGATCATATATCACGTCTCTTTCATTTTACAGAGAAATTACACACAACCGTCCTCATTCATGTCTAAATTTATCTTTTTTAAAAGATGAATTGAGAATGAATGATCCAATGGGAACAAACTTTGTATATGTCATATTTGCAACATCGTGGATGTACTTTGCACACAGGATGGCAGCGAACAACTTGTTATGCAGAGAATTCTGTGGGAGGCAGCTGGTAGGATCATACCCATGATCTTCAACCTCAGTTTTTATATCCTTGTCCAATTCTTTTTGAGTGTGGAAAGGACTTGTAAGTTGCTGGTAAGCAAGAGAATTAGCAAAAGGATAGGTGAATGGTTTTAACATGTAAATCATTTACATCTAAATCAACAGGATAAGTGAATGCTTTTTACATGTAAATAATGTAAAACAGTAATCCATATTGCTAAAATCATCTCTCCTTTTTGCTAGCTTAAAGAAGCAAGTTGCTATGCTGCTAGCTTCACAGAAAGGAGCAGAAAGAGGCTTCCAGTGAACTATCAGGAACAATTTGGGGTCTTCAATATAGCCTTCAAAGTAATTAAATTTTGCCAACAACCACAATATCTCAGAAGCAGCTCATTGCTGATTAAAATTCAAACTAAGATACAGCTCTAGCCAGCCCATAAAATGTGTCATTGTGAGAGCTTGAATCAGATGACTCAGCTAAACTGAGTCATAGGTTGTATCTAAACTATATCTAAACTCTTGACCTACAGGTATTTTAATATAATAAGATTGGTCGTGGATTGTCTTAAATCACTAAATCTGTGATAACACAGTTATGCAACAATAAATAATTAATATAGCAGAGAGTCATAATGACTCAGTAATAATTCCTAATCTACAGATTGCCATCATGGGGGTAAAGGAAGCCAAACTAAACCAAGAAAAGTTAATCATTTTAATGCTCTAAGTAACAAAATCCAACTGAGCACATTTAAAAATTTAATTGTTTTTATTAAAAGATTTGTGAGTTAGACAAAATCCTGACTGGCCAGTGGAAGAGTACACAGAGAATTAATGCCAAAGTTTTATCTCCGAGGTTTGTATTCATAAAGAAGTTAGGATAATGTGTGGTTAGGAAAAAAGAGAATAGTAGCAGGCAAAATGGTCTTCCTAATCAGAAGGCATTGGAAAAAAGGTGTAGAAGTTGTCTTATAATGAAAATTACTTCACTTAGTAATTCACTTAATAATTACTTAGGAAGAATTAGAAATATTTCATTTTTTCTCTAATTTTCATGATCTTGGTCTTTGGGAATATTGAAAGCCAGTTGTACTATATATTCAACTTAGGAATCTCAGATATTTCATCAAAATTAGGTTCAGATTACACAATTTTACTAAAGAGAGAGTACAGAGTATAGATTACACAATTTTACTAAAGAGAGGTATTACATATATGTCTCTTTCACTTTGCAGAGAAACCATGTATACTTTGTCTCATTCATATCTAAAAACTAAATTTTTAGATGCAGAAATAATGAACTTAGAATGAATGCTTTAGTGGGATCAGTCTTTGTGAATGTCTCATTTTCAACACCATGGATGTATTTTGCACACAGGATGAGAATTCTGTAGGGGCCAGTTGGTAGGTTTATACTCATGATCTTCAACTTCAGTGTTTATATTCTTATGTAATTCTTTTTTGGCATTGTACATGCTTTGCATGCGGCTTACTACAGTTTGATTTCTCATTACCATCTATGGTTACTTGAGCTCCTAGATTAATGATTCCTGAGTACAGACCATAGCATGCCTTGACCGTAGCAGTGTATAGCAAATAAACAAATAGTAATAGAAACATCCTTAAAAGTCTTGCTGGTATAACAAAGAAGCCATGCTGAATCTTTCTTATCCAAACCTATCATTGCATACTATTTTGTTTGTCTCTTTACTTGTCTATGGATTTTTATCTCAAACATATGCCTAAAATTTCTAAAATTACTCTTTTTACCACCTTCCTATGTTTTACATACTAGTACTTGTAATTGAAATATTTTAAAACTTTTCATCATTTTTATTTTAATTTACTAATATGTCAATATATACTCATAAGTTGCTATTTTTATTATAATGCAGTAACATTATAATCTTAATATTGAGTATTTTTTGTGTCTTTGGTATGCAGGTTCCATTCTTTAAACTCTTCTTTATATCTGTCCCGGAAAATAACTTTGCCTTATTGTGAATTTCCCGTGCCCTGCTCTTAGAATCAACCAAATCTCCAAAGATTCCTGCATTATTTTAGTGGATTGTGAAGCCTAGAAACAAATATTTGTGTAAGTGTATGTACTGTTAACATGGTTAATTTTCAAAGGCACATTAATAGACATATACAAGTACGCACAAATGCATGTTATATAGTCACACTTTTTATCTCTTTTGATATGTTAAAACATCTAAGTTCATAATAGCTTTTGCTTAAATCTTAAATCTTATCCTTAAAACAGAATAATTTCGTTTTTCTATTTCCAAACCATTTTCTTAGTATTATTTTTAATTGTGGGGAAGCTAAAACTTAATAGTAGCCCGTTCTCCCTAGTTTTTTGTTCTCATGGCGTCCTCCGTGCATAGCTCTGTGATCTGAGTTAAGAGCTCTCCATGCATATTCTCTTTACACATCTTGGCTATTATATTCTAAGCCAATATATATGTCTTATATTCTAAGCCAATATATATGTCTTATATTTTAATACCCATTTAAGTAGCTCATATGATATAAAATTGGATAAATTTATAGAATATCTTGTTATTCCATATCTATATGATATCTTTATTATTTTAAATGGTAAGAATAATAAATATACCTGTCAATGATTATAGGCAATCAATATTACCGGAAATGAAAATTAAAGATAATTTGAGAAATAGTAACTGACTAAAAGTATGTTTACATGCATATATTTAGCCATTTAAAATTTGGGGTGGAGTGATAGTACTGTGGGTATTATGTTTGCCTTACATATAGTTCGATTTCCAGCATCCCATGTGGTACCCTGAGCACCACTAAGAGTAATTCCAAATGGAGTGCAGAGTCAGGAGTAAACCCTGAGGAACTCTGTGTTTGGCTTATAAACGAAGCACTGTAGCACTGTCCTCTTATTGTTCATCAATTTGCTCGAGCGTGCCCAGTAACATCTCCCTTGTGAGACTTTGCTGTTACCATGTTTGGCATATCGAATACGTCGCGGGGAGCTTGCCAGGCTTTGCTGTGCGGGCGAGATACTCTAGGTAGCTTGCAGGGATCTCTGAGAGGAGGGTGAGGAATTGAACTCCGGTCGGTCAGGTTGGTCACATGCAAGGTAAACGCCCTACCAGCTGAGCTATCGCTCCAGCCCACCTAGAAACAAGAGAGCAAAATACAAATATTAATGTTATGTATGAAAACTTTATGTATGAAGACAGAATCTTTCAGATAAAATGCTGAAGGTTGATATCACTGAAAACAGATCAAAATTCCCAGCAAGCCTACTGGTACTTTTTAATTAAGGAAAAGAATATGACTAATAAAATGCTAAGGGAAACTTTGAAACAGTCAGATATGGTATCAGTTCATTTGTGTTGATTTTGGGGGAGGAACTATTTTTAAAGTACAATATTCTAGTATTAGGTCTGGAGTGATAGTACAGTGGGTAGGGCATTTGACTTGCATGCAGCCAACATGGCTGACCCAAGTTCGATCACTCTGGCCCTCTCATAAAGCCCAGAAAGCTACCCAGAGTGTCTCACCCGCATGACAAAGCCTGGAAAGCTACTCGTGAACGTATTCGATATGCCAAAAACAGTAACAACAAGTCTCACAATTTGTTCTGAGACATTACTGGTGCCTGCTCGAACAAATCAATGAACAATGGGGGGACAGTGCTACAGTGCTACATTCTAGTATTTGTGGTATTGCCTGTCTCTGGACTGGAACAATAGCACAGAGGGTAGGGCGTTTGCCTTGCATGCAGCCAACATGGTCAATCCGAGTTCAATTCCTCTGCCCCTCTCCGAGACCCCGGCAAGCTACTGAGAGTATCTCGCCCTGGCGGCAAAACCTGGCAAGCTACCCATGATGTATTCGATATGCCTAACACAGTAACAAGTCTCATGATGAAGATGTTACTGGGTCCGCTCAAGAAAATCAATGAACAACGAGAGGACCGTGACCGTGACTGGCCTGTCTCTGATGGCCTAAGTCTTGAGAAAAAATGGCATAGTATTGGAGTTTGTTGTAATCAACAGATTGTTTATTGTTGGATTTTTAATTTTGGGAGTTGTTTTCATTAGCAGATTATTTAACATTAGGTTTTTTATAAATTACATTTATTTTTGTTTATTTATAGATATGTAATGATTGAATGAGACTTCTAGAGTTTTTAGCAAGCATCACACATTAACAAGATAGAGTTTCTTTGATATATAACTAGGCTCCACTGTTATAATTCTCTAAATTTGGCACACATCCATCAGAATGAATAATAATGAATAATAATAAATGAAATTAAAAGTTTGAGGGCTGGATAGCTAATACAAGGAGTTAAGCACTGGCCTTTCATGTGGTTGACCTCGGTTCAAAAAGACTTTCCTTATCATCCCTCAGCACCACCAAAAGTATTGCGGGAGCACAGAACTATGAGTAAACCCTGAGGTAGGGTGTGGTCCAGAAAACAAAGAAAAAAATGGTTAAAAATATGTCTAATTGATTCAGTGTCAATATAAAACATACATGGGATAGTCAGTTACTTTATTAGACCTTATTATTAGACTTTATTATTACATTGGGTCAAAAAACCAACAAAGGCAAAAATGATTGCACATAAATATATTTTATCAACACTTTCTATTTTAATAAAACCATAACACATCCAATGTTGCGAGTTATCTGACAACTTACAAAGCTCTCAGGAGTGTTTTAAGAAAGAACTAAGTTTCATTGATCCCAACTTTCTTTGAAGGGAAAGAAATGTTGGAGTCAGAAATACAGTACAGAGGTTGAAGTGCTTGCCTTGCATGTGGCCGACCTTGTTTCAACCCCTAGTACTGCATATGACTGCTCTGAGCACAGTGAGAAATAAACCCTGAGCCAGGAAGAAATCCTGAGCACTATTTTTTCTTAAAACAAAACAAAACAAAAAAGAAATGCTTTTATCTATCACTTTATATAGTGAAAAGTATATATTTGATTCTGGTTTAGGTTTATGTTTATATTTAACATTAGCAAAAAATATGCTTAGATATAGACTATGGTATATAATATATAAAAGTTTCTAGGGCAGGATTCTGAAAACTAAGGATGTGAAACTGGAGAGAAAAATGTAACTGGCCCCCTGGCGCCGTGTAATCCCATCAGTGGCCAAGACTCTGAGACTATAAAAACCAGCTCCCGGAGGAGAAGAGCACAGTCTCCTGCCCCCGCGCCTGGTTATTCCTCACCGGGGCCCCTTGGAGGGGAGCGGGTTGAGCTTTCCTCCCCGCCCTGGCCAGGGCCCCAGCAGCCGAAGACCTCCAGGACCAGCCACCACCATGCTGAGACCACTCTCCGCACACCTGAAGGTACCAGTAGAGGGACAAAGCCACGTGGGTTCCGGGGCCGAGATCTCCAAGCCTACTTGGATTGGAGTCGAGCATCCTCGACCCAGATCCTCCAAATTCTAGTAGGCGGGGGTCACACCCACCAACTGGTCCCCTGGTACCGTGTAATCCCATCAACGGCCAAGACTCAGAGACTATAAAAACCAGCTCCTGGAACCATGCAGCCGCATTCGTGGCCGCGCGACATTCTATTATGACATCTTATTACCTCATTCCTACTTTGGACAAACTGGCAGGCTACCGAATGTAGCCTGCCCACACGGCAGAGTCTGGCAAACTCCCCGTGGCGTACCCAATATGCCAAATACCAGTAACAATGATGGGTCTCATTCTCCTAAAGAGCCTTGAATATAATCTCAGGGCTAGGATGATGGAGACGTTACTGGGGCCTGCTCAAGGCAATCGACGATTAACAGGATGATTTGTGATTTGTGATTTGTGATATATATGTATGTATATATATGTGTGTATTTCCAGTTATGCCAATACACAATAACTGGAAATAAGCAAAGTATTATATAGGAGGATATACAGGAGTTCTTTGTTCTGAGTTGTAACTTCTGTGTGATATGCAAATATAAACAAAGGGCCAATGCTAAATATTTGTTTGGTGATTATATCACTGGATATCTTTATTATGTCATAGTTTTCAGAAACAATGTTTACAAATTAATGCAGTAACTAATGGACAGTATGAATATGCATTTGCATTCTACTCTTAGCACAAAGACTCATTTCCATATCATGGCTGAGTTTAAAATAAAGCCTTGCTGAATGTTTCCTTAAGTGCATAGCTGTAACATTTTCTATAGTTCTATTCACTTCTTCCATCTTTTAAGTTGTGAGGACCATAAAAAATAAATGTTTTTATGTCATCATTTCCCAGCTTCTCTACTACATCTAGTCATGTATAAAATGGTGAGCTCTATAGTTATCTAAATAAATGCTAATTGAACCAGCACACAATCTCTTGCCATTTAGACTTAATGAATCAGATATATTTGAAAGATTCAAGATGATGAAACAGAACTTCTTGTTATCGTGAGAGTAAAATTCATAGAAAAACTAAATCTAAGCTCTTGGTATTATTAATATTGTCCTCTTTTCATCAAAGCTAATATGTGGAAAATAGACATTGTTATGTATTCCCTTTTCTTCAAAATGGACTTTATATAGCTTATTAAACTTTTCACCTCCTCTACTTGCTGAAAGATCTCATTAATATTTGTTTGTCTCATTTATGTGTATTCCCATAGTAAACACAGAGATGGAAAAATAGAGTCTTGTATTATGCAGTGACCATTAAAAAAAAGTTCTTAATTGCCTCTGGTTCTTCCCAGCATCAATAAGGCCATTTTCCAATACAGAAATATTGTTTATCATTTTTAATGCTGACTTGAGGTTTGCAAATATAATAGGATTTATGTGCTGGTGATCTTTTCACTGCAAAAAAAATGAGAACAGCACACATTTGCACAGATAGGCCAGTGGGAAATATAACAATAAAAGTTTGTGCAAAGTTTTAGGATCAGATATAAGCAACTTTTTATTTCCAGAACACTTTTAATAGAGCTGTAAAAGACACTGTAATGCTATATTTATGTACTTGAAAAGAAAGTTACAATGAAGTCAGCTAAATGTTACTTTCAGGTGGCATGAATAGTTTGTATGTTCAATAATGGTACTGGTGAGTTAGTTTTCTATAAAATTGATCCATTGTAGAGCTGGAGAGATAATTTGGAGGTAAGGGAATTACCTTGCATGTTACTCACACCAGTTCAGTCCCCAACACCATTTAAGGTCCCCTCGGTACCACCAGGGGATATTCTTAATCACAATCACAGAACTAGGTATAGTCCCTAAGCACCACCAGTTGTGTTGCCCTCTACCCTGAAATAAAAATGAATTGAGCCATTACAGAGCTTCCACATTATGAATACAGCTTGTAACTAACAGCTTTATTTTTAAATAAATTTAGTTGAGAAACTATTCAAACTTTTAAATGAAAGCAAGCATCCTATTGAGAAAATTTTTATTTGCAAGATTCATGCTAGAACAAAAACTATTAGCTCTTAAAAAATCATTAAGTGACTTCCAAGATTTAACCAGCTTAAAAAACCATAGTACATAGTCAATTAATCAACATTGGTTTGTGCCTCTCTCCCTTTCCCCTTCTAAATAAAATAAATAGTCAGAAGCCCTATTGCCAATTGATTTTCTGCCTATTGTGACTTCTCTCTTCCTGACACGTTCAGTAAAAATCAAATGACTAATGACTTAAAGAAAAAAATAGATAACCCTTCACTACTTTCTCTAAGAGCTATTTCAAAGATTGTTGTGCTGAAGCATTCCACTTTAGGATGGCATCTACACCTCAGACAAAACAATCTATACTTTGGTCCTCAATTTTCTCTTCTTTAGTGAATAGGATATAGGCAGTTTCTTCCGAATATATAACTTCAGGCTATGAAACTGGAGATACATTAAAGATCCTGAGGGAGTTGAGTCTCTAACTCAACACCTGTGTGATATTTAATAAATCTACCACCAAGCATGTTCAACTTTATAACATAGTTAACTAGACACCACCCAATTTTTGATAGGTAGCCCAGACCGCACCCCTTTTTGTACTATATTGTTAAAAATCTCACTCTCTAATAAAGCCCAATAGCAAATCAAAAAGTTATTTCCATAAAGAGCCTAGTTGTTCTAAAGGCTTGAGTTTAGATGCATATGTAAGTGACTGCCAACAGTTCCAAGTAGCTTATCTATCTGCTACTGACACTTCAAGCATGATTAGATCTTCAGGATGATGTGGTCCACATGGCAGAACATTTGACACAGCAGCCTGGATTTGTTACAGTCTTCTGGGGCTCATTCAAAAGTAGCAGCATGCTAGATCACTCAGTAAGTAGACTGGAATTGCATACCCTAAGGAATTGCCTCTGAATTCTAAAGAAGGCACATTAGGTATGAGCCTACTATTAGATTATAGGAGGTCCAGATGCAGTAATTTACCTTTCAACATAGAAAAAAAATATCAACATGCTCCACATCACTGGAACCTGAGAAATGTCATTGAAGTGGAAACTGTTGATATTTTTATCGAATTTATTTCCCACCCTGATACTTAAACACGTCTTACCAATGTGTACAAAGTAACTGCTATTTCTTGCTTACTGGATCCATTCAGCAAAATGCAATAATCAATGTTGGTCACCAACAAATGTGATATGTTGTGGAAAGAGAAGGTGTTGAGGTCCCTGCACACTAAAATAAGGCATAGGGCTAAGAAGTAGTTAGGCCTCTGAGGGACTCTGACAATACCCACACATGCGGGAACCTCCTTAACTAGAGTAGAATTACAGGGGTAGGAAATGAGCCAGTTTCAGAATAGAAGAATGATCCGAAAGAAAGGAATTAATGGTATTCATGCTATTCATCAAAAAGATGGACCCATGATATGCCAGTAATTGGATAATAAGAAAACAATCATTTCAACATCCTGCCACCTACTTTACCAGCTAGGCTGCTTTAGACTCAAAGTACTCATCTGCCCATCTTTAAAGATATAATGGCGGAAAGGTTTGCAACTTTTCTGGAATTCTGTCTCAGAGCACTCTTCTATATTGTGGTAGTTTTATTGTCCTTTCTTCCCTCAATTAAGAAGCATTTTTGTTTTGTTTTGTCTACATTTTATCATTTAATCTCTAGCCATTTGCTTGAATTGAAAAAATCTGAGCAAGTGTGTTGGCTATAACTGTGAGACATTAGAAACAAAAATAGCTTAGGCAAACCATTGCTGATCACTGGTAATGTGGCTGGTGGTGGTGTTAGTGATGATGGGAAATCAACTTTTTACAAACACAAGGCATGCGCTTATTTTCATGTCTTTTCCCTTTGTATACTTTAATTTTTGGTTTTCATTTGTTTTAATTTTTGGTCATATCCAACTGTGCTCAGAGCTTTCTCCTAACTCTCTGTACTCAGGGATCACTCCTTTCCGGAGTTCTGGGGACATGCCCTGTTTCAGGAGTCTGCAATGCAAACATTTATCTGCTATTCTTCTGTTCTGACTTCTATGCTAATTCCATCATGAAGTATAACTATAAGTTATAACAATAAGTAAACTGGAATTAACACCTGATTAAACTTCCTCACTTCAGTTGCTTACTCCAGGATATGTTTTCTGCAGAGGCCAAAAAGAACAAGTTGAATGGGAGGTGATGTGAATCACTTGACATTTTCTATCATTATTCTCCTCTCCTGTCAGCAAACCAAGATAAGCATTTTGCCAGTTTCTGAGACTATCTAATTAAGTTTTGTGTTCTAAACTCAGGGAAATAGCACAAAATGATGTCACAGAGCCACTAGATCCACTTTGAGCTGGACTTGAGATAAAATTCCATTAACTTTACTTAACTCTCCTAAAACTCTCGCTGTCTGGTAGACTAGAGACATGCATAGCTTCTACGTATTAGAGTTAGTATAGAATCAATATATATTAATACCTAAAAACCTGATAACATATACACACATATGTGTATATAATCAATTTACTTACAAAAAATGATGGTATGCATTTTTGTCAGTAAAAAGATTATTTTCTTTAGAGGGACTTGGTATCCCTTTACACAGGCTGTTATGACCTATAAAAAAGTTTCTATTGCTACAGAAACTAAGTGAGTTATGTGCCGTCTGGTTGGGATATTAGACTCAGACTGCTAGTCAGTCAATGTATAACCATTCCATTTATTTTTTAAAAACAATAGGTAGAATTGTGTTCCACCACCCTCCATTAATAATAATGCACTGCACTGTAGCACTGTCCTCCCACTGTTCATCAATTTGCTCCAGCAGGCACCAGTAATGTCTCCATTGTGAGACTTGTTGTTACTGTTTTTGGCATACTGAATACGCCACAGGGAGCTTGCCTGGCTCTGTCGTGCAGGCAGGATACTCTCGGTAGCTTGCCGGGCTCCCTGAGAGGGACAGAGGAATCAAACACGGGTTGGCTGCATGCAAAGCAAACGCCCTACCCACTGTGCTATTGCTCCAGCCCATAAAAATATAATAATATAATAAAAGATTTATTAAAGTTTAGCCCATCATTTGTGAACTTTTCCTTGTTTGGATAACAGAGGTAATTAAGATAGAACCAAATTTCCTTTGATTTAGGTTGACCCCTAATTCAATGACTTCTCATCTATATAATCAAAAATTAGAATGTGGACTTAGACACAAGGGAAAACATTATACAACAAAGATCAAAGAGATTGGAAATATGTTTTCAAGGTAGGGACGGTTCTTCTTAGAATATTCATAGAAGATATGGATTTGTCAATAACTTAATTCTAGTTTTGAATTTCTCTATTCTTCAGAAACGAAGATTATATTTCTTCTATTTTCTGTTTTCAGCTAACATATTCATTGACAATTTTTTTTAAATAAATGCCTTAGGAAATCAGTGCACTGCCAAGCTATTTCTTTCTTACAGGATTCATAAATGCCTAGCCAATTCCATAGACTACTTCAAGCCAGGCTATTCATAATTTAATTTGGCTCCTCTATCCATTACTGTAATGACATTTACCTTGTCTTTGGAGATTAATATTCTGGTACTTGACCTCTGCCACCCTGTTCCAATAATTTACATTAAATTTCAGAATCCCATTTCAATGGCAAAAATCTTCCCTGTAATTTGTAAGTTGACACTTTTGAACTATTATGTACAAACTTAGAACTCCTTAAGGGAACCCGAGTTCCATATATATATATATGTACATATATATATATTTTATTTTTCATTTTTTGTTTTAGTGAAAGCCTGTCCTATTAACCCAAACTGAGTACACAGGTCTTGCAAGTACACAGGTCTTGCATTAGACTCTAGTCTAATCACCCTAATGTCTTTGGATACTTTCCTTTATTATATATAATACAGCATGGAATTGAATCTAAATTTTATAGAGAATAGCTTTTGATTCCTCCGCCCCTCTCGGAGAGCCCGGCAAGCTACCGAGAGTGTTCGATATGCCAGACACAGTAACAACAAAGTCTCCAATGGAGACGTTACTGGGCCCGCTCGAGCAAATATGAACTAATGTAAAATAAACTATAAGAGCCTTTTTAAATACTTAAAATACAAAACTAGGCCCATCATCTCAGCTTAATTAAATGATAGCAACATGGTTTACCCTAATCTTACTTTGTATGTCATGCACCATAATATTAAATACTTAAGATCTATTATGTCTTTATATGTCTAAATATATATCAGAATGAAAATTGGGAAAATATAATTTAGTTCTTTTGATCACAGCTACTGCTTAGGATCACATTTTGTACTTATCTGTATCTGCTGATTGGGTATGGACTAACAATTCTGATATTACTCTTCAGATAAGCTAAAATCAAACAATTGAATAAATTAGATGGGTATAATGTCCTCACTGTTGGAGTAAGTAAATGTATATAAGAAAGGGGTAAACTTAGGCTGAAGCATTAGTACAGCCAGTAGGGCACTTGCCTTGTACATGGCCGGCACAAGTTCAGTCTCTGACACCCTGTAGAGTTACCCAAGAACAGTTAGGAGTGATCTCTGTGTACAAAGTAGAGTCACTCTGAACACCACCAGATATGACCTGCCACCCAAAGAAAAACAAATTAAAAATAAAGACGATGAACGATGTGGTAACATCCATATAATACTATTTTTGAAAAGAATATAGGTTTGAATCCACACATGTTATTGTGTAGATTATTATTTAAAATATTTACATAATGATGTCTCTATGTAGATGAATGTATACAAACATTTTATTTCATTGTCTTCTGAGATGGTCTTGAAATAGCAGCCTTATAAGCAAGCATACCCCAAACTCAGACTTATTTTCTAATACTGTTCTTTATTAATAGTAACCAGAGAGAAAAGTTTCCCTTGGAAACTTGGCTGTCAAAAGAGTTTGAGACTAGGAAAAAAAAGAAAATCGAGTCTAAGGTATCTGACTGTGCTTAGGAAACAAAGGGTGTTCAAAAACAAACAAAGGAGACGAGAATTTAGTTGAAAGAGTTCCCAATGGTAAAAGTAATTGTCCTATTGATATTGTGAATTTTATAAAAATGTTTTCTTTGGGATCTTAATACCTTTACACCAGAATGCAATTTAATCAAATTAAGAGAAAATATTATCATAACAAGAAGAATGATATAAAGAACATAAGAAGACATATGATTAAGTGTAATGTGTCTGATGATGATGTATTAATATTGATACAATAATTATAATAAAATATGGTATCATTATCAGTCTTTAATTTTACAAAAGTGGAAAATATACAATTCATAGAAAAACCTTGTTTTTTTTTAAATTTTTTTTCTAACGGTGAGGACTATTCCAAAAATATTTGATTAAACTTTAATATAAATATGCACATGTTATATCTGCTCTGCCATCACTATATGGCTACAATACATTCCAAGTGAGTAAGGAGATAGTTTATAGTTTTTTATAGATATCCATTGTGAATCTCAAACTTTCATATTTTTTAGACAGCCTATTACTTGAAACAATTTAAACTGCAATTCTTGAAAAGGGAAAAATGGTCTAGCAGCTTCAGCAACTCAGAAAAATGATGTTCTCTGCCTTCAGGAATTTATAAGGTTAAGTGAAAAAACAATTTTTAGTATAAATACATTTTTTTAGTTACAATATGATATATGAAACCTAATAAAACAGATATATGCCCTGGAGAATATGTTCACTATTACATTAAGTCTTGATAAATACTGCATGCGAGCTGTCATGGTTTCATTAGAAAAAGATATAAAATATGGATGATATTAGATACTGTAAGAAATTAGCTGAGAAAGATATTACACAAATAAAGAATGCTAAATGTTTTATTAGTGTAAGACAAATAGCTTTATAAAGTTTGTTTCAATACCATACTTTGATTTGATTACCAAGAAAACAACCATTTGTAAGAAGAAAATTATATGTGACTCACTTCTACCACTAGAGAAATTAAATATCAAAAAACATTTTTAATCTTGTGTGAAACTCCAGTTCCCTTTTGTATTTTTAGATGAGCATATTAATTTTGTGTTTCTCCAACTTTAATCTCTAAAAGTGTTCAGATGAATAATGAGTTCTGTTTTGTGCTTTCAAAAAAAGTTTAAAGTGCTTCTTAGGTTTCTTAACAAAATAAAATTTAAACTTTTAAAAATGCATTGATTAAGTGAATTGACATGAAAAAATTAATAGCAGTTACATTTTTTGTGTTATATTTAGAATCTGATGGTAAATTAAATACCTAGGTCTTTTTTATTAGACATTGAAAATGTTTCAGTGGTATGCACATGACATAGAAAATTTCTTTTCTGTATCTTAATTGGAAACATGAAGTAGAATCTTTGCCTACAAATACACATATCATAAATACTCTTTCTCATTGCAATAGATTTTTCTATGAACATGCATGTTTGATACCAGCTGATGGATTCTATAACTTTTAAGTAAAGAGTTTTATTTTATTATTATTTTTAAATCAGTGATTCTGCAATTATTATATAACTTACTTTTATTGTGGTGACTAAATTAAATTGAATCCTGGACTCAGTCATGAGAGGCACATGCTCCACCACTAAGCTACATCTCCAGCCCTCACATAAACTTTATTTTAAAGATGTATAGGTGCAGTAAATGTGTGTGTTTGTGCATGTTTAATTAAACCACAAAACCAATGACATTGTAAATATGACACCCAAACTGAAACAACCAAGCTTAAAAGTGTGACTGTCAAAGAGGCAGTCAGGGGGTGGGAGGGAACCTGGGACCACTGGTAGAGGAAATTGACAGTGTTGGGATATTGTATGTCTGAACCTCTACTATTGAAAAAAGTATGAAAATCACAATACCTCAGAAAATAATATATTAAAAGAAGATGGAAAAAGTGAAAAAAGAAAGGGGGTCAGGTAAATATTACAGTGCGTGGTAGACTCGCTTTATAAATGGCCAATGATTGGTACCACATATGGTCCCTGAAGCCAACCAGGAGTTATACCTGAGCATTGAATCAGGAATAATCCCTGACCACCACTATTTGTGGCCTAAAAGGCCAAAACTAAAAACAACAATGAAAAACCTAATATTCACTCAACTGCCCCATTGCCTTATCAATAGATATAACTTCTTCCTGTCTGTGAGCGTGACCAACTAGTTTGAACATTTGGAAATCAGTCCAAATTATTTATTTTTTATTTCTGATATTTGTAATGTTTCCTTAATATTCATTTTTATGTAAAATATTTAATTTATGAATCAATTTAATAAAGAGAAAAATCTTTGCATTTATATATCAATGTAATAAAGAGGAAGCCATAAAGTTATGATTCAGGAATTAAACGGTTTTAAAACAATTTTAATTTTTTAATTGATTCAGGAATTTAATGTTCTCAAACATTTTTATTTAAAAAATAAAATATAATACTTTGAAGAATATTTCTATTGTGGCTAAGAGAGTTTTCAATTTAATATTAAACGTGCAGTTAGTTGAGTGTACATCAATATATATACCTTCACAAACTGTCCTTGATAATACAAGGAACTACTATAATTACTTTCCATAAAGAAATGTTGTTAGTCCTATAATCAGTCCTGTCAAAAAATACATGTTTTCTGTTGAGCACCAAATTTTCCCTTATTTGTATTAAAAATAGGTCTTAATTTGATATACTCTTTAATGGAGACCACTCTTTTTTCTTTTTTGACAAGATTTTATTAAAGAAAATGCTTTAAACACCATGGTTTCCAAAATTATCCCCATTTTCGGAACTATACTCAAAGCATGCACCCTTAGCAGGCACAAAATAATTTAATTTGTATTTTTTGTTGGGCTGGAGCGATAGCACAGTGGTAGGGCGTTTGCCTTGCACGCAGCCAATATGGCCGACCTGAGTTCAATTCCTCCACCCCTCTCGGAGAGCCCGGCAAGCTATCAAGAGTATCTCACCTGCACGGCAGAGCCTGGTAAGCTACCCGTGACATATTCAATATGCCAAACACAGTAACAACTAGTCTCAGGATGGAGACGTTACTGGGCCCACTCGAGCAAATCGATGAACAACAGTAGGACTATATTATTTGTTATAACTAGCACTGTCTGTGGTGTATTCAATATGCCAAAAACAGTAACAAGAAGTCTCACAATGGAGATGTTACTGGTGCCTGATAGAGCAAATCAATGAACAAAAGGAGGACAGTGCTACAGTGTTACAACTAAATGGTTATTTACATTATCAAAATTACTTCTGTAAGACAAAATTTGTGAAAATTGTTTTATTTTACCAGCTTTTGTGGTTAAGGTCTCTACTGTTCAGCCTTGTCTGAGGATACTAAGTTGTTTGTTGCTAATTAAGTCTTCTATTTTATATTTTGTTGTTGTTGTTGTTGAGTTTGTTTGGCTTTTATGTTACTTTCATATTTTGGTGTGCTGTCCTGAGATTTCAGTATTATGGAGTTTGGAAATGTCTCATGGCTTTGGCTCTGGTTCAGAAAATTCAGGATCTTTAAAACTCAGGATGATGTGCTCACATAGTTGTGGGCCTTTCAGAAATATGGAAAATGGGAGGAATCCTACTCATCCCCACTCCAAAAGACCCCAGAGTTCTCAGCCTGAACACTGAATATCTCAAATTTTTCTGATTTGGTGTCTCTGAAGAGATCAATTCTGGTGCGGTGATGTTCACCATCCCCCACCCCCAGGGCACCCTAGAGTTTTCAGCTCAGAGACAGCTATGTTCATGAATTTCAGCTGCTTGCTTTGGATCTCCTCTGAAATTTAATCATGAAATGGAGCAGCAGGGCTGGTGAGACTGTGGGAGGTGTGCCTTGACAAGGTTTCCTGTTTCTGCATCTCTATTGACCTTAAGCTGAATCTTTTCCATGTAAAATCCTACTAATTACTCATCTAAAATAAATGAAACTTTTTCTCTCATAATATTATGGCTCCTTTTATAAAATCCTTTATCACTGAACAAATAGGATGAAAGCTGAGAAATAAATGAGCGATTAAAAACTTTCTCTTTTTCTGTGGGGGTCAAAGTGCATGACAACACATCTTTACTAAATACCTCAGCTCTGTGGTATAAGTTATTGAAGCCACTGTTATATATCGTATCTCACACTGACTAAAATGTAATTAACTTCATTGCATTTCATTAATGTAATTAAATGTAATTAATATGGTTGTGGATTGCCATACTGCAACATACTCAGAAAAAAATCACTGTCACTGTCCTCCCATTGTTCATCGATTTGCTCAAGCGGGCCCAGTAACGTCTCCATTGTAACACTTGTTACTGTGTTTGGCATATCGAATGCGTCGCGGGTAGCTTGCCAGGCTTTGCCATGCATGCGAGATACTCTCAGTAGCTTGCCAGGCTCTCTGAGAAGGGCAGAGGAATTGAACCTGGGTTGGCTGGGTCGGCTGCGTGCAAGGCAAATGCCCTAGCCGCTATGCTATCGCTCCAGCCCAGAACAAAATAAATTATGAATTTTGTTTTATTTAACATTTCTAAAAATCTTTTCTATTATAATATAAAGCATAACTGTAATAAAAACTATAAAAATATTAATATTAGGACCATATAATACAAATGTATAAGCTGAATTCAATAAACCTTTAACAATTCAAAAAGCAGCATATTGATGTGATTTTAAGCAGACTAGCGAAAACAATTTATCATCTTAATTTTTAAAAGTCCTTTTAAAGCTGCATTGACAATTTTACACAGCATTGCTGTCCTTGTAGGACCTTCATTTTAAGTCAGGAAGCTCAGCTATCTTTGTATCTGTATTTCATTTAAAATCATGTTCTTTTGTTCATGACCGCTCCATCAAAATTGAGGATTGATGTTTGTGACATCCTTTATCACCAATCAATATTTTAACAGAGGAGAGAATTGTTTGCAGCTTTATCTTTTCTTTGGGTAGCTTTGCCATTTATACAAACATTTAGGAAACTCGAGTACCTATTGATGTAACTCTGCAATGACTGTAACCTATGAAGAATTTTAGCATTTTGCATTGATTTTTTCTATATTGCTAACAATTTATTTCAAAATGTCCAAAATTTTTCCTGAATTTTTTGATAGCAACATATTTTAAAAATTATTTCAAAACCATGATTTCATATTTCAAAACCATGGTTACAAGAACAACTAAATGGGCTACTTTAAGGCAACAAAGGCCCCTCAAATACACCAAATTTCAACAGAACAATGGGACAAAATCCCATAACAATAATCTCTCTCAATGTCAATGGGCTAAGCGCACCAATTAAAAGACATAGAGTGGCAGGATGGATTAGAAAATTGAACCTAACATTCTGCTGCCTGCAAGAAACACATCTCAATAGTCAAAGCAAACACAGACTCAGAGTCAAAGGCTGGAAAACAATCCTACAGAAAAACAGCTCCCAGAAAAAAGCCGGGGTAGCCATCCTAATATCAGACCACATCGACTTCAGAGTAAGGAAGGTCATAAGAGACAGTGAAGGCCATTTCTTATTGATCAAAGGATCTGTACAACAGGAAGAACTTACAATAATAAATGTATATGCACCTAATGAGAGACCAGCAAAGTACTTAAAAGAACTACTCATAGATTTGGAAAAAGACATCAATAGCAACACAATACTAGTGGAAGACTTCAACACCGCTTTGTTACCTCTTGATATTATCAACCAGACTCAAGCTTAGCAAGGACATACTTCATCTGAGGGAAAAAATGGAAGAAAGGGACTTAGTCGATATATACAGGACACTTCATCCACAAAAAGCTGAATATACATTCTTCTCAAGCGTACATGGAACATTCTCCAAGATAGCCCACATGCTGAGCCACAAAACATGCCTCCATAAAATTAAGAAGATAGTGATTGTATCAACAATCTTCTCAGACCATAATGTGCTGAAATTAGAAGTAAATCACACACAAAAACAGAAAACTAAATCAAACACCTGGAAATTAAACAGTGCGCTATTGAACAACGAGTGGCTTAGACAGGAAATCAAACAAAGAGGAAATCAAAAGATTCCTAGAAACGAATGAAAATGAGAACACGAGTTACCAAAACTTATGGGATACAGCAAAGGCTGTGTTAAGAGGAAAGTTTATAGCTCTACAAGCATTCCTCAGGAAGGAGGAGCGAGTACACATAAGTAACCTAACCTCACAGCTTAAGAGCTTGGAGAGGACCAACAAAAGGAGCACAACCCAACAGGAGAAAGGAAATAATAAAACTCAGAGCAGAGATTAACGAGATGGAAACCCAAAAAACAATCGGAAAGATCAATGAAACCAAGAGCTGATTCTTCGAGAAAATTAACAAGATTGATAAGCCTCTAGCAAAACTCATAAAGAAAGGGACAGAGAAAACCCTAATAAACTGAATCAGAAATGAAAAGGGGGTCATTACCACAGAAACTACAGAAATTCAAAGGATCCTCAGGGAGTACTTTGAGAAGCTTTATGCCACGGAACATCAAAACCTCGAGGAAATGGATAAATTCCTAGACTCCTACAGACTCCCAAGGCTGAACCAAGAAGACCTGGAATACCGGAATAGACCTATCACCATCAAGGAAATTGAAATGATAATAAAAAGTCTCCCCAAGAACAAAATTCCTGGCCCAGATGGATTCACTAGTGAATTCTTCCAAATCTTTAAAGAGGGCTTACTCCCAATCCTCTTTAAGCTTTTCCACGAAATTGAAATACCAAAAACACTTCCGAACAGTTTCTATGAAGCAAATATCACACTGATACCAAAAGCAGACAGAGATACCACAAAGAAAGAGAATTACAGACCGATATCCCTGATGAACACAGATGCAAAGATCCTCAACAAACTACTAGCAAATAGAATCCAACTGCTCATCAAAAAGATCATACACCATGACCAAGTAGGATTCTTCCCAGGGATGCAAGGATGGTTTAACATTTGGAAATAAATCAACATAATCCATCATATCAACAAAAGAAAAGATAAAAAGCATATCATTATATCAATAGATGCAGAGAAAGCATTTGACAAGATCCAGCACCCCTTTAGGATGAAAACCCTAACCAAAATGGGTAGAGAGGGGACCATCCTCAACATAATTAAAGCCATCTACCACAGCAAGCATCATCCTCAATGGGGAAAAACTGATAGCCTTCCCTCTAAGATCAGGGACGAGACAAGGATGCCCACTATCTCCACTGCTCTTCAATATAGTACTAGAAGTACTTGCAATAGCGATTAGGCAAGAAAAAGATATTAAGGGCATTCAGGTAGGAAAGGAAGAAATCAAGCTCTCACTATTCACAGATGATATGATACTATACTTAGAGAACCCAATAACCTCCACCAAAAAACTCCTAGAAACAATAGATTCGTATAGTAACGTTGCAGGCTATAAAATCAATACCGAAAAGTCCATGGCTTTCCTATACACAAACAGTGAGAGAGAAGAAAGTGACATGAAAAAAACAATCCCGTTCACAATTGTGCCCCAGAAAATCAAGTACCTAGGAATCAGCTTAACTAAGGAAGTAAAGGACCTGTACAAAGAAAACTACAAAACGCTACTTCAGGAAATAAAGGAGGATATGAGGAAATGGAAAGATATCCCCTGCTCATGGGTCGGGAGACTTAACATTGTCAATATGGCAATATTACTGAAAGCATTGTATAAATTCAATGCAATCCCTATAAGGATACCCATGACATTCTTCAAAGAAATGGAGCAAACACTCCTGAAATTTATATGGAACAATAAGCCCCCTCAAATAGCTAAAGCAATTCTTGGGAAATAGAAAATGGGAGGAATCAACCTCCCGAACTTCAAACTGTACTACAAAGCAGTAATAATTAAAACAGCGTGGTACTGAACAAAAGCAGAACTGCAGACCAATGGAACAGGTTTGAATACACTGACATCTAACCTCAATCATATGATCATCTAATCTTTGCTAAAGGTGCAAGTAAAGTGAAGGGGAGTAAGAAAAACCTCTTTAACAAATTGTGCTGGCATCACTGGACGGCTACATGCAAAAAAATGGGCTCAGAAATCTTGCCTAACACCGTGTACAAAAGTAAGATCAAAATGGATTAAAGACCTCAACATCAGACCATAAACCATAAGGTACATTGAAGACAAAGTTGGCAAAACCCTCCATGACATTGAAGCTAATGTTATCTTCAAAGATGCCATGTCACTGGCCGAGCAAGTGAAAACAGAGATAGATAAATGGGACTATCTTAAACTAAGAAGCTTCTGCACCTCCAAAGAAACAGTGACCAAAATACAAAGACAGTCTACAGAATGGCAAAGGATATTCACCGAATACACATCTGACAAGGGGTTGATATCCAGGATATACAAAATACTGGTTAAACTCCACAAGAAGAAAACATCCAACCCCATCCAAAAACGGGGCAATGAAATGAACAGAAACTTTCTCAAAGAAGAAATCTGAATGGCAAAAAAGCACATGAGAAAATGCTCTACATCATTAATCATCAGGGAGATGCAGATCAAAACCACAATGAGATACCTTCTCACACCTCAGAGACTGGCCCACATTCAAAAGAACAAAAGCAACCGATGCTGGCGTGGATGTGGTGAGAAAGGGACATTCCTTCACTGTTGGTGGGAATGTCTACTGGTTCAGCCCTTCTGGAAAACAGTATGGACGATTCTCAAAAAATTAGAAATTGAGCTCCCATTTGACCCAGCAATACCACTCCTGGGAATATATCCCAGAGAGGCAAAAATGTATAGTCGAAGTGACATCTGCACTTGTTTGTTCATTGCGGCACTCTTTACAATAGCCAGAAACTGGAAGAAACCGGAATGCCCAAGAACAGATGACTGGTTAAAGAAACTTTGGTACATCTACACAATGGAGTACTATGTAGCTGTTAGAAAAGATGAAGTCATGAAATTTACATACAAGTGGTACAACATGGAAAGTATCATGCTATGCGAAATGAGTCAGAAAGAGAGGGATAGACATAGAAAGATTGCGCTCATCTGGGGGATATAAAGTAACAAAATATGGGATTAATACGCAAGAATAGCTGAGATCAGCACCAGGAGGATTACTCCATAACTTCGAGGCCAGCTGGGCATTCTAGAGGAAAGGGCAGCTCAGATAGAGAAGGGAACACCAAATAAAGGGTGTTTGGAGGATCCTCCCAGGAGGGGAGATGCATGTCGAAAGTGGACTATGGACTGAACATGTTTGCCACTCAATGCCTCTTTTGCAGACCACAACACCCAAAAGGAGAGAGAGAACACAGGGGATTGCCCTGCCACAGAGGCGGGGGGGATGGGGGGCTGGGGGTGTGGGGGATATTATCCATGGTGGTGGAAAATGGGCACTGGTGGAGGGATGGGTATCTGATCTTTGGATAATCGAAACCCAAGCACAAAAAATTGTAAATCTACAAAATAGTTAAAAACAAAAACAAAACAAAAAAAATATTGGAAAAGAACTAATCCAAATCATTCTGTAGAACGCTAGCTTCACTGTGGATTGTTACAATGACAAATTTGATGATCCCATCCATTACACAACGACATGAAAGAGATGAAAATTTGGCAGAATTGTTTACACTTAATAATTTAACATATTTTTGGAAATGTGAAATAAAATAAGATTATTATGATATGCTAATTATGATATTAGTAAAATTTATCTGAGATCTGGGGCTAGAGATATTGTATGCTGGCAGGACGCTTGTCTTGCATATAGTTGACACAAGTTTGCTCCTCAGTTTTCCACAATGGTCTCCCAAGCACTGCCAGGAGAAATCCCTAGTGCAAAGCGAGAAGCAACCCCTGAGTACTGCCATTTGTGGCCCTAAAACATTAAAAAAACTTATCTAAGATTTGTGAAGCTACTTAGGTCACTGACATTGTCTTACTCTCCCAAGTGACATCCAAGAATGTATTCCCATAAACTCATAAACTTTATCTAAGGTGGTATACTCAACAGCTATATTTTAAGGGCCATTTTGAAAACTGTAATTAAGGATTTCATGCTTTTTTCTACTATGTTTTTATTAAATTTCAGTGCATGATTTCAAATATATTGAAAATTTAAAAAATAACTCTAATATCTTCAATAATTTGGTCTTAGAGCACTCAGTCTCTTTACTTTGAATATCTTTGCAATGAATCTGATAATTTAAGTCATTCAAAATGACTCCTATCTATCCTACTCATCATAGCTTTATTAATGTTTAAATAAGAAAGCAAACTATATGTCAGGACAACTCATAAAATTGGTTTCAACATAGTGTAATAATTACTTTAATGGGAATTCATTTTCTCTACAGACCCTAAGGAGTAAGCTTGCTCTTTCTGCCCATGTTCTCCCTTGAACACACATCTTGCTTACTTTTCTCTATGCCTCTTTGCCTGCCTATATTTATTCTGGAGGATCCCACATTCTCTCATACATGAATTGTCACCTTTCTTTCCCCTTACATAATTCTAAGGAATTTTCAATAAACCTATCCTGCTTTATTAAAAAAAAAAACTAACACTCTAAACTGTACAGAAGAGATTAGTGTGCCAGGATTATTGAGAGAATATTAACTGAAGTTTCCTATCAGTCCTGGGCCATGTTATTTACATAGTCAAGGAGAACTCATGGTGCATAATGGATGCTGGAGTATTAGACGCTATATGTGTCTATAAGAGAACAAAAAATTAAATAAAAGTACAGCTAAAGATTTCTCTCACCTTAAAAGAAAGAAAGAAAGAAAGAAAGAAAGAAAGAAAGAAAGAAGGAAGGAAGGAAGGAAGGAAGGAAAGAAAGAAAGAAAGAAAGAAAGAAAGAAAGAAAGAAAGGGGAAAAATAGAAAATCTGCATTTCCGTACATCATATAGTTGACATTGTCACTGATACATAATCATTTAGTCATAGTGATGAAGAAGGTTGATTCTTATGTTAAAATACAAGACTGTAAATAGTACAATGAGTTGCATTTAATGATATTGTAATTTGGCCATCATAGGCATTAATGTTATTTTTATTTTTTTTACTTTCTTTAGTTAATTTTTGTTTTGCATCAAACTTGAAATCATAAACTTTATGGGGAAAATCTGTCTGTTTTTTAATTTATAGAAGATTTCAGTTTAAAGATTTTTAAATATTTGTCTATAAATGAGATGTTTTCTAAGTTTTAACTGTTATTGATTTATTTTGCTATCAATCATTTAAGTTTCTAGTTGTTTAACTTAATTCAAAGGTCTTCCATGTTTTAAAAAAATTAACAAAGTAATGAAATATTCATACCTATTAACAAAACTTTTAGATATTTTATAATTTTTAATTTTATTTAATTTCATCATTAGTAAACATTAATAGTAAAACTAAAGTACTTAGAATTTATCAACTTCATTCTTTCCTATGGTGCATAAACATTCATACTAAAAAGAATTTATTTCTTGGTTTAACTATCAAATCAGTTAAATATGCTTTATTTTTTGGTAACTAACAGGTTTTTCTACAAATGAGTCCTCTCAAATATCTGCACAATTCTCAACTTATGTCTTTTCATATAATTTTTTAAAAGCATAGGCAATTTTCCAAGAATTTTATCAAATCCTTTTTGTCTTTCCTTATGGAAAATATACTGAGATTTATTAAAGCAATAAAATAATTCTTAAAACTAAGAGGCAACAAGTCACATCTAACCATGAATGATCAAAAAAATTGTAAGAATAGTTTTATGCCCTTTAGTCTATATCCTTTCTAATTGTCCATTTTTTATAAGCTCTTCTAAGCATACTACTTAGTGTTTTGTTTTAGTTAAACAAGTAGGGATTTTAAATGACTCATTGTGAAAATAACTAGCTGAATGCCCCCCATATTTAGTTTAGTCCTATTGTCCATTGCATAGAAATGACTCCATTCCTCATTTCTTCAGTGTCAAGCAGAGCTGATTCAAGCAGAAAAGTTTTTTGAATTAATAAAAGATGAACATGATATCAGTTTACCAGACCTGGAAAGACAGAAGAAATAAGAAGCACAAACAGAGTTGCAATTTAGAGTACAAAGAAAAATAACTGCAGGATCAGATTTATACTAGCCTTATGCTTTACGCTAATTTTTAACTCTAATAATCAAATAGAGAACTTTTCTAAATTGTGTGTGTGTGTGTGTGTGTGTGTGTGTGTGTGTGTGTAAGGACTTCCAAAACATCTTCAGAAACTCAGGAACCCTCCCAGCTTTTCTTGCCCTACAGACTCAGTGGTCCAATCTTGATCTAAGGGTCTAAGTGTGTGGTGTGTCAGGGTAAAATGTCCAGACAACTCTGACAGTGCAAAGGATTTGGAGTGCTCCAACTCTACATCTGGTAGCATTGAGGGGTATAACTAACATTCTGTTGAATATTGAACCAGAGTTTGCTTAAAGCATCTTGATCAGGACTTAATTCTGGACACGCATTTGGTCCCAGAATACCACCAGATGAACCAGGAGTAAATCCTGAGCCCCTTCAGGGATGGCCTAAATAGTAACATAAAAACAAATCAATAATAACTTTGGGATAGATTCTCTCACAGAATCTCCAGTGATCAATTAGTTATACCAACACCTTTAATTAGGTCTGATGAGATCCTGAGAAGATAATCTAGACCACGTCTAAAATGAAGATATAATAAATCATCATTGTTTTAAGTGAAAAATATGTGTGGTAATTTGTTGCAATAGTAATTGGAAATGAATATATTGTGAGAAAATAGCTTATAACCTCTTAAATACCTTATAATATTTTGACATAATGATTAGAAACAGAAAGTATAAATTCTCTCTTTATTCTGTAAATAAAACAGTTTTGCCTGCTCTGACTAAACATAAGATTTCTAAGACTCTCAAGAAGTTTTCCAATTTATAATTTACTTTACTGATAACCAGAGGTTTATGCGACAAGCTAAAGCAAATGTTTATCAGATGTATGACCAAAAGATATTCCATTCCTATTTCCATTTCAGAATATATTTTATAAATTGCTTGTCAATGTCTCCAGTAAATCTAATAGAGTTTGATTGATATTTCAGTAAAGCCAGAAAATTATTTAGAAAGGAACATCATCTTTATATTTCTAACTTTTCAACATATAACCATTGAATAAGTACCTCTCAAACTATGTAGAGAAAATTAATTTCTTATGGCTTTTTTTGAATGAAGTTTCTTATGAAGAAATCTTATATACATTTCATTAATTTTATTCATTTTGTCTTGTTAATGTATCATGATTTATAGCACATATTAAAACACTGTTTTAATAAATATCTACTATTAAGTGTAATGGAATACAAATCAGAAACTCAATTATCTAGAGTTGTAGAAATTAAGACCTATATCCACATGATTTTTGCCCTTTATATTAATAGTATAGTAGTACTGTACTGTAGCACTGTCTTCCCATTGTTCATCGATTTGCTCGAGCAAGCCCAGTAACTTCTCCAGTGTGAGACTTATTATTACTGTGTTTGGCATATCGAATATGTCATGGGTAGCTTGCCAGGCTTTGACGTGTGGGTGGGATACTCTTGTAGCTTGTTGGGCTCTCTGAGAGGGGCAGAGTAATCAAACCCGGGTTGGCCGGGTCAGCTGCACATGCAAGGCAATCACCCTACTATTTATATTAAGAACAGTTGAAAATTAGTAATAATTGTTTGCATGTCGACAAAAGCCTCAAAGAAAAGAGAAGACATGGGGAACTCAATAGTGGTGATTCATTAGTGTTTATCAGACTAGGGAATACCATATCTCTTCATGTGTACATAGATGTTTCTGAAATACGATAAGATGATTATAGAACTGATGGTAATTTGTAAATGAGGCCAAAAGTTATTCTGTTTCTTATCAAATTGTTCCTAACTATGTCTCCTTATAAGAACTCATTAATAATGACAAACGGCTGACTACAATATATGACATTGCTAAAATACCACACTGTACAATTACAAACCTACATATGAGAAAGCCATGAGCTAAACTCTATTTTAAATTACTGTTAGAACATTTCATTAAGCATTTAAAAGGATTTTTTTGGAATAAACTTACTCCCCAAGATCTAATATAAAAAGTCTGTAATCTGACAACATAAAAAATCACCCAGTACTTTCTAAAAATCATGTTTCTCACTATTCTTCCTCCCAATCTGATTTAGTAGATGTGAACAAATACAATGTTATATTTAAATAACCTAAGTGATTTTTGTGCATCCTGGTTGAGAAACTACTACACAAAGTTTCTGTTATATAATCTCATCACTGCTATTACTATTGAGCAGTCTAGTAGAGGAATTTGAAATCCTTTTAATATATCATTGTCAGTGAATATTGCTATTTAAAAAAATTCAATAGAATTTCATTTCTGCACATATAGTTTGCATCATTTGACAATCAAACAATGAAATTTGAAATATAAATAACTTTAGAAATACAAATATAGATTAGGTGAATAATTTCTAACTTTTGTGCATACTATTCCTTTAACAAAACAAGTCTACTATTTGTTTTTATTCATGTAAGCAAACATAGTTTTATGTTGTTGAAATTTGGCATGTGAAATAGGGAAAAAAGACGCTTGAAAAATCTATACAAAATTTTACTTTAATTTTTTTATATGTTAACATAAGTGGTGGTTTTCAGGGCTTACTTTTGGCTCTGCATTCAGGGATGATCCTGGCAGAGTTTGCATGAGCATATGTGGTGCCAGCGAGTTAATCCATATAGGATGCGTGCAAGGCAAGCACCCTATCCACTGTACTATTGCTCTGACCCACAAAATTTTATTTCCAACATCCCTAAAAAAAGTGAGTTAATTAAATCACTTGGGTTATTCTGGGACCAAAAATGGGAAAATTAACATTTTGGAGAATAATTATTTGGTCAGTCTTGATAGCAGTATTGCGATCCGTTTCCAGAGGGAACAATCCAGAAGATGAGTTGGACAGCAAATTCAAATTTATATCCTCCCTAATCTCATTGACTGGAATATCTAAAACCCAAATGTTTTCTTATAAAATTTGGAATATTGTAACAAATTCTTCACTTGACCATGATTATGTATTTAATATGTTTGCCTATTATGATTTCTATTTTTCTCTTGACTCCTGCGTTTGGAAACTAAAACTACTGAAATTCATGTTAACCAAAAAATAATAAAACGGGACTAGGACCTACTTTGCTGGATTCATAAATAAGAGGTAATCCCAAGATATGTCCCACCAGATTCACTGGATCAGGGAAAGATAAAAGGACATGTACAAAAGTCGTATGAGCTTAAGCCACTTGATTTGAAACTTTAGATTAATTATCCCGTTTAATTGTTGTGAATCCTTGATAAGATTTCATATGGCACACTGCAGCAAATGGTCATAATTGTTATGTAAGGCTGCCTAAACTGTTCATCTAGAAGTCTCAGGATGACTGGTAAAGATAAAGAGTTTGAGTAAAAGTAGTTTCCTGAGGATTACATGCTATTTATGCGATCACAAATCTTTTTCCTCCTGTCAGTAGCACTGTAGTACCGTCCGCCCGTTGTTCATTGATTTGCTCGAGCGGGACCAGTAACATTCCCCATTGTGAGACTTGTTGTTCCTGTTTTTGGCATATCAAATATGTCACGGGTACCTTGACAGGCTTTGCCATGCAGGCAAGATACTCTCAGTAGCTTGCCAGGCTCTCCAATAGATTACTTTAAATTAATATTAGCAATGGGAATTAAAATCTATGAAATTAGACATTTTTTTCATCTGCATCAAAGCAGTCTTCTCTGTCATTCTAATTGCAAATACATGTAAAATGCCAATATAATAAATTGCCAACATAAATTATTTTAATATCAAAAAATCACAAACCTTTTCATCCTGGTTCAAAATAATCTTTATAATTATAGGAATTCAGTTACAAATGCCTTTCATCTCTTGCCCAGAACATTCATTTATTTTCTTACAAACACCTTCACATTTGTGTTCTTCTCTTTGTAAAATGTGAGGATTAATTGGCTCTCAGTTTTATAGAACATACATTTTCCAAAAGTTGGAATCAATGTTGTTCCTTGTAAGAAATTGATAAAACAATCTTTTATTCAAGAGTTCAAATTCTTGTGTTAGTGTAAATCAAACCTTTGTGTTTTTATCTTTTCCATATTAATGCTCCTTATAATTGTATGCCTCCTTTAGTTTGTCAGCTCCCTACTTCTTTCATTTATATTTTCCTATCTGTGCTTGACAGACAAACTGGACTTTTTTTAACAGGTTTATGGTAGCTAATAAATTAGTCATGACTCAGAGACTTGAATTAAAAAGTTAACTACTAGAATACAGATCATCTACTGTACTACAACATTGAATTCGTATCTTTTTACCATCATTTTATAAGGGGTGGAACAGGAGAGGAAGGGTGAAAGTAAATTTTATTGAACTATATAATTAATAAATGATGGAACACTTCGACCAGGCTCACTTACATAGTCCCTACAACTCTCTCTCCCTGACTTGTTATTACATCCATTGCACAGATGGAAATCCATCCACTCCAGTACTATGTTGTCAGAACCTAAACTTAATCAGAGAGTTTAAATATTAGTCCTAATACATATTATGTGGATTTTGATGTATTACTGTTCTTTGAACTTGTTTCCTCATTTTTAAAATGGAACTCCAGAGCTAAGGAGATACCTCATGTAACAGAACACATGCCTTACATGTGCTAGGACTTGAGTTCCATCTATAGCACACTAGTGGTGGCCCATAGGACTGGCTCAGTGATCACTACTTCCACTGCTGGAAGCAGGTCCTATTAAAACTCTAGAGATATCTTCAATTCTCTAATTCTATTGGCTAAGAAAATAAGAAAAAGACAAATGGGTCTAATCTTCTGTAATACACACACACACACACACACACAATGACCAGAATAAAAAGACACTGTACATACTGGGAGAAAATATTTGTCCATCACTTGTCTAACAAGGGGCTCATTTTCATGATATACAAAACTATGGTAGAACTTTACAAGAAAACCAGGACATCAAAAAATAGGAGGATGATAGTTAAACAGAAGCTCCATCAAAGACATAGAGATGGAGAAAAAGTATATGAAAGGTGATCATCTGCATCACTTACATCCGGATAAAACCAATATAAACGATAATTAAAGAAGCCAGAGAGATAGTACAGCGGATAAATAACCTTAGCATTCTATACAGATCCTTGAGCCATCCAGGAGAGATTCAGCTCTGAGCGTAGAGCCAGTAGTAACCCTGACACAGCCATGTGTGACCCCAGATCATATATATATATATATATATATATATATATATAATGAAAAATATCAACAAAAATTCAGATGAGATATACTCTCATACCAGTGAGTTTGGTACATATCACAAAGAACAAAAATAACTTGTGTTTGCATGGATGCAGGGGGAAGGGGCCATCATTTGCTGCTGGTGGAAATATTGACAGGTTCAGTGATTTTGGAAAACAATATGAATACTTCTCAAACATCTGGTAACTGGAATTTGATCTGTTACAGCTATTCTACTTCTTGCCAGCTACTCTAAGGACCGAAAAATCTATTTAGAGAAGACAATTGCACTCTTATATCCATTGCAGCGTTCACTGGCCAAAAATCTGGAAAAAATTCAACTCTCAAAGAATACATGATTAGATAAAAGGAGTATGGTACGTATAGATAATGGACTATTACTTAATTATAAAGAAAGATGAAATTGGACTGGAGAGGGTACGGTAGGTAGGGCAGTTGCCTCACATGTGACCAGCCTGGAGTCAATACCTTGCACCCCATATTGGCCTGCCAAGTTTTGGCAAAAGTAACCTAGAGAGCAGAACCAGGAGTAAGCCTTGAACATGATATGGCCCACTAAATATTTTTTTAAGAAAGAAATCTTACAATTTACTTCTACTTGCATGAGTCTGAAGAGTATCATGCAGTAAAGTTTGAAAGAGAAGGACATAGCACAATCCCTTTTACTTGAGGGATATTCCTCTAAATAACATCTTGGAGGAATAACAAGTGCCCCAAAGAAGCTTTGAACTGGTCTTCAGTAGTTTTCTTACCATGGGGGCGAGGTGGGGGTGGTTATGTGAGATGGAATGGAAAAAGCAGGTCACTGGGACGATGGAGGTAAGCAAACTCTGATGATGCGTGTCGTGTTAGAATATATTATGCCTGAAACTCCATCACCTTTAACACAATTATAAGCCATCATTCCTAAATAAAATATTTTACACAAAACATAGACAAAATAAAGTGGATACCTATATTTTATTTATTTCTGAGAAAAGCTGTGATAAATTGTACTTTTTGATATACTTATACATAAATACATATATCTTCTATTTTATCTACCATTGGTAAATATTAAAGATTTTAGGTTTTCTTGTTATATCTGTTAAAATTGGGATTGGGTACAGCCCGCCCCCAAGGGCCTGGGTCCCTCTCTGGGCATGCGCAGCTAGAACCAGCACCTAGAAAGCCGGTTTTCAACCCCTGATCTGCGTGGGACGGGCACAGAGGCCCAGCTCTGGGCAACAAAGCTGAAGGGCTCCAATTCAAACAGGTACAGCCTGCCCCCAGGGGCCTGGGTCCCCCTATGGGCATGCGCAGCTAGATCCAGCCCCTAGAAAGCCGGTTTTCAACCCCTGATCTGCGTGGGACGGGCACAGAGGACCAGCTCTGGGCAGCAAAGCTGAACGGCTCCAATTCCAACAGGTACAGCCCGCCCCCAAGGGCCTGGGTCCCTCTCTGGGCATGCGCAGCTACATCCAGCCCCTAGAAAGCCGGTTTTCAACCCCTGATCTGCATGGGACGGGCACAGAGGACCAGCTCTGGGCAACAAAGCTGAACGGCTCCAATTCCAAGAGGTACAGCCCGCCCCCAAGGGCCTGGGTCCCTCTCTGGGCATGCGCAGCTAGATCCAGCCCCTAGAAAGCCGGTTTTCAACCCCTGATCTGCGTGGGACGGGCACAGAGGCGCAGCTCTGGGCAACAAAGCTGAACGGCTCCAATTCCAACAGGTACAGCCCGCCCCCAAGGGCCTGGGTCCCTCTCTGGGCATGCGCAGCTAGAACCAGCCCCTAGAAAGCCAGTTTTCAACCCCTGATCTGCGTGGGACGGGCACAGAGGCCCAGCTCTGGGCAACAAAGCTGAAGGGCTCCAATTCCAACAGGTACAGCCTGCCCCCAGGGGCCTGGGTCCCTCTCTGGGCATGTTCAGCTAGAACCAGCCCCCTAGAAAGCCGGTTTTCAACCCCTGATCTGCGTGGGATGGGCACAGAGGCCCAGCTCTGGGCAACAAAGCTGAATGGCTCCAATTCCAACAGGTACAGCCCGCCCCCAAGGGCCTGGGTCCCTCTCTGGGCATGCGCAGCTAGATAAAGCCCCTAGAAAGCTGGTTTTCAACCCCTGATCTGCGTGGGACGGGCACAAAGGCCCAGCTCTGGGCAACAAAGCTGAACGGCTCCAATTCCAACAGGTACAGCCCGCCCCCAAGGGCCTGGGTCCCTCTCTGGGCATGCGCAGCTAGAACCAGCCACTAGAAAGTCGATTTTCAACCTCTGATCTGCGTGGGACGGGCACAAAGGCCCAGCTCTGGGCAACAAAGCTGAAGGGTTCCAATTCCAACAGGTACAGCCTGCCCCCAAGGGCCTGGGTCCCTCTCTGTGCATTCGCAGCTAGATCCAGCCCCCAGAAAGCCTGTTATCAACCCCTGATCTGCGTGGGACGGGCACAGAGGCCCAGCTCTGGGTAACAAAGGTGAATTGCTCCAATTCCAAACAGGAGACGTTCCCAACTCCTCTCCCAGTGCCAGTGGCTCTTTCCGGAGCCGCGGCCGCTGATGCGGCCGCAAAATATTTTCCCACTATATATGCCATAGGAACCATAAGCTACCTTCTTAGATGGAAACTTCTCTATTTTTAGCTCAGCCACTAGAAACACAGTAGCCAATAACTCATAAGCCTATCTTAACTCACACTGCATATCAAGCAGAATAGTAACAGTGAACGTGAAGGACTATACCACACCTCTCACAATGGTAAAGCAACACAAAAGCCCACCAAAATTTCGTATTGAAGAGTCTAGCCCAGATGACACAAACAGTACTGTAGTGTTAGACAACCTCTCTGACAAGGAATTCAGAAGGGAGCTACTTAGGATGCTTAGGGAATTAAAAGAAACAATGGAAAGCAATGCCAATAGAAGACAAGAGGATCTGAAGGCAGAAATGAGGAAAATGTAATCAGAAATGTCAGATCTGAAAAATCTCGTAGGCGAATTGAAAAGCTCAGTGGAAGGCCTCAGCAGCAGAGTAAGAGCGGCTGAGAACAGAATCAGTGAACTCGAAGATGAAGTTCAGAGACTCTCCAGAAAAGAGCAGAAAATGGAAAAGAGACTCACAATTCAGGAACAGAAGGCAAGAGAAGATTGTGATGAAGCCAAGAGGGGTAACATAAGAATTATTGGAGTCACAGAGGTACAGGAAGAAAACCTCGATGAAGAAGAAACTGTCAAATACATCATTGCTACAACATTTCCAGAGCTGAAGAAAACTTGTGACCACATTCAGGAGGCCCGAAGGGTACCAGCTAGAAGAAATCGAATAAAAATATTCCAAGACACATTCTGATCAAAATGACCAAAACCTTAGACAGAGACAAAATTCTGAAAGCAGTAAGATTGAAGAAAGAAATCTCTTACAAAGGAGCATCCTTAAAATTCACAGCTCATTTTTCTGATGAAACCCTCATGGCCCAAAAACGGTGGTGGGACATAGTAAAAAAACTCAATGAAATAAATGCTTCCCCAAAAATACTTTTCCCAGCAAGACTCTCATTCATAATAGAAGGAACAACACACAGTTTCACAGACAAACAACAGCTCAGGAAATTCATAGACTCAAAACCATGGTTACAAGAACAACTAAATGGGCTACTTTAAGGCAACAAAGGCCCCTCAAATACACCAAATTTTAACAGAACAATGGGACAAAATCCCATAACAATAATCTCTCTCAATGTCAATGGGCTAAACACACCAATTAAAAGACATAGAGTGGCAGGATGGATTAGAAAATTGAACCTAACATTCTGCTGCCTGCAAGAAACGCATCTCAATAGTCAAAGCAAACACAGACTCAGAGTCAAAGGCTGGAAAACAATCCTACAGGCAAACAGCTCCCATAAAAAAGCTGGGGTAGCCATCCTTATATCAGACCACATCGATTTCAGAGTGAGGAAGGTCATAAGAGACAGTGAAGGCCATTTCTTATTGATCAAAGGATCTGTACAACAGGAAGAACTTACAATAATAAATGAATATGCACCTAATGAGAGACCAGCAAAGTACTTAAAACAACTACTCATAGATTTGGAAAAAGACATCAATAGCAACACAATACTAGTGGGAGACTTCAACACTGCTTTGTCACCTCTTGATAGATCAACCAGACTCAAGCTTAGCAAGGACATACTTCAATTGAGGGAAACAATGGAAGAAAGGGACTTAGTAGATATATACAGGACACTTCATCCACAAAAAGCTGAATTCACATTCTTCTCAAGCGTACATGGAACATTCTCCAAGATAGACCACATGCTGAGCCACAAAACATGCCTCCATAAAATTAAGAAGGTAGAGATTGTATCAACAATCTTCTCAGACCATAATGCGCTGAAATTAGAAGTAAATCACACACAAAAACAGAAAACTAAATCAAACACCTGGAAATTAAAAAGTGCACTATTGAACAACGAGTGGATTAGACAGGAAATCAAAGAGGAAATCATATGATTCCTAGGAACGAATGAAAATGAGAACACGAGTTACCAAAACTTATGGGACACAGCAAAGGCTGTGTTAAGAGGAACTTTTATAGCTCTACAAGGATTCCTCAGGAAGGAGGAGCGAGCACACATAAGTAACCTAACCTCACAGCTTAAGAGCTTGGAGAAGGACCAAAAAAAGGAGCACAACCCGACAGGAGAAAGGAAATAATAAAACTCAGAGCAGAGATTAACGAGATGGAAACCCAAAAAACTATCCGAAAGATCAATGAAACCAAAAGTTAGTTCTTTGAGAAAATTAACAAGATCGATAAGCCTCTAGCAAAACGCACAAAGAAAGGGAGAGAGAAAACCCTAATAAACCGAATCAGCAATGAAAAGGGGGTCATTACAACAGAAACCACAGAAATTCAGAGGATCCTCAGGGAGTACTTTGAGAAGCTTTATGCCACGGAACATCAAAACCTCGAGGAAATGGATAAATTCCTAGACTCCTACAGACTCCCAAGGCTGAACCAAGAAGACCTGGAATACCAGAACAGACCTATCACCATCAAGGAAATTGAAATGGTAATAAAAAGTCTCCCCAAGCACAAAAGTCCTGGCCCGGATGGATTCACTAGTGAATTCTTCCAAATCTTTAAAGAGTACTTACTCCCAATGCTCTTTAAGCTTTTCCACGAAATTGAAATATCAAAAACACTTCCGAACAGTTTGTATGAATCAAATATCACACTGATACCAAAAGCAGACAGAGATACCACAAAGAAAGAGAATTACAGGCCGATATCCCTGATGAACACAGATGCAAAGATCCTCAACAAACTACTAGCAAATAGAATCCAACTACTCATCAAAAAGATCATACAACATGACCAAGTAGGATTCATCCCAGGGATGCAAGGATGGTTTAACATTTGGAAATCAATCAACATAATCCATCATATCAACAAAAGAAAAGATAAAAAGCAAATGATCATATCAATAGATGCAGAGAAAGCATTTGATAAGATCCAGCACCCCTTTATGATGAAAACCCTAGCCAAAATGGGTATAGAGGGGACCTTCCTCAACATAATTAAAGCCATCTACCACAAGCCTACAGCAAGCATCATCCTCAATGGGGAAAAACTGAGAGCCTTCCCTCTAAGATCAGGGACGAGACAGGGATGCCCACTCTCTCCACTTCTGTTCAATATAGTACTGGAAGTACTTGCAATAGCGATTAGGCAGGGAAAAGATATTAAGGGCATTCAGGTAGGAAAGGAAGAAATCAAGCTCTCACTATTCGCAGATGATATGATAGTCTACTTAGAGAACCCAATAACCTCCACCAAAAAACTCGTAGAAACAATAGACTCGTATAGTAAAGTTGCAGGTTATAAAATCAATACCGAAAAGTCCATGGCTTTCCCTATATGCAAACAGTGAGAGAGAAGAAAGCAACATGAAAAAAACAATCCCGTTCACAATTGTGCCCCAGAAAATCAAGTACCTAGGAATCAGCTTAACTAAGGAAGTAAAGGACCTGTACAAAGAAAACTCCAAAACGCTACTTCAGGAAATAAAAGAGGACACTAGGAAATGGAAAGATATCCCCTGCTCATGGGTCGGGAGACTTAACATTGTCAAAATGGCAATACTACCAAAAGCATTGTATAAATTCAATGCAATCCCTATAAGAATACCCATGACATTCTTCAAAGAAATGGAGCAAACACTCCTGAAATTTATATGAAACAATAAGCCCCCACGAATAGATAAAGCAATTCTTGGGAAAAAGAAAATGGGAGGAATCAACCTCCCTAACTTCAAACTGTACTACAAAGCAGTAATAATTAAAACAGCATGGTACTGGAACAAAGGCAGAACTGCAGACCAATGGAACAGGGTTAAATACACTGACATCACCCCTCAATCATATGCTCATCTAATCTTTGATAAAGGTGCAAGTAATGTGAAGTGGAGTAAGGAAAGCCTCTTTAATAATTTGTGTTGGCATCACTGGACGGCTACATGCAAAAAAATAGGCTCAGAACTCTACCTAACACCGTGTACAAAAGTAAGAACAAAACGGATTAAAGACCTCAACATCAGACCAGAAACCATAAGGTACATTGAAGATAAAATTGGCAAAACCCTCCATGACATTGAAGCTAATGTTATTTTCAAAGATGCCATGCCACTGGCTGAGCAAGTGAAAACAGAGATAGATAAATGGGACTATCTTAAACTAAGAAGCTTCTGCACCTCCAAAGAAACAGTGACCAAAATACAAAGACAGTCTACAGAATGGGAAAGGATATTCGCCGAATACACATCTGACAAGGGGTTGATATCCAGGATGTTCAAAATACTGGTTAAACTCCACAAGAAGAAAACATCCAACCCCATCTAAAAATGGGACAATGAAATGAACAGAAACTTTCTCAAAGAAGAAATCCAAATGGCAAAAAAGCACATGCGAAAATGCTCTACATCATTAATCATCAGGGAGATGCAGATCAAAACCACAATGAGATACCTTCTCACACCTCAGAGACTGGCCCATATTCAAAAGAACAAAAGCAACCGATGCTGGCGTGGATGTGGCGAGAAAGGGACACTCCTTCACTGTTGGTGGGAATGTCCACTGGTTCAGCCCTTCTGGAAAACAGTATGGACGATTCTCAAAAAATTAGGAATTGAGCTCCCATTTGACCCAGCAATACCACTCCTGGGAATATATCCCAGAGAGGCAAAAATGTATAGTCGAAGTGACATCTGCACTTGTTTGTTCATTGCAGCACTCTTTACAATAGCCAGAGACTGGAAGAAACCTGAATGCCCAAGAACAGATGACTGGTTAAAGAAACTTTGGTACATCTACACAATGGAGTACTATGTAGCTCTTAGAAAAGATGAAGTCATGAAATTTACATACAAGTGGTACAATATGGAAAGTATCATGCTAAGCGAAATGAGTCAGAAAGAGAGGGATAGACATAGAAAGATTGCATTCATCTGGGGGATATAAAGTAACAAAATATGGGATTAATACGCAAGAATAGCTGAGATCAGCACCAGGAGGATTACTCCATAGCTTAGTGGCCAGCCGGGCATTCTAGAGGAAAGGGCAGCTTAGATAGAGAAGGGAGCACCAAATAAAAAGTGTTTGGAGGATCCTCCCAGGAGGGGAGATGCATGTCGAAAGTAGACTATGTAGTGAACATGTTTGCCACTCAATGCCTGTTTTGCAGACTACAACACCCAAAAGGAGAGACAGAACACAGGGGATTTCCCTGCCACAGAGACAGGGGTGATGGGGGGATGGGGGTGGGAGGGATTTTATCCATGGTGGTGGAAAATGGGCACTGGTGGAGGGATGGGTATCTGATCATTGTATAATTGAAACCAAAGCACAAAAAATTGTAAATCTACAACTGTAAAAAAAATAATATAAAATAAAATAAAATAAAGGGAAAAAAATTGGGATTGCTCCCTTTTTTTCTTTCTTTGCACTTCCATTATAGGCTTAATTATAGTTTATGATTTTAATATTTATGAACTAGTTGAAAATTGAGGGTTGGTGATTTTCTATGAAAATATTCAAACATACTTTGATAGAGATTTTAAAAGCAGTTACATAATTTCCAACTCATAGAATTTTCAGCTTTTAAGTGGCTCTCTGCAATGTAAAAACAAGCAACTGGCCTCTTAATTAAAGCTGCTTTTGACATGACAAATTGTCACAAGCAGCTTTATTCCCTTTAGGGAAGTGTCGTTCTGCTCCTTGCGAGCCTTATGAGTATAAATTGTACCTATTCCCATTGAAGAATCATAAGCTCTATCATCTCCCATTCATTTATTTGTCGTTACTTAACCATGGAAAGCTTTGAGTATTAGTTCAAAGATCTTAGTTTACTGATGTTGTCATAATAAAGGATCATTTAATATGTCATTAAAATGCATTTTAAAAGTAAACATTACATCTTTTTTTTTTTCCCTTTGGAAGCTTGGTAAATGTGGACACTTGGTGGCCTTGCTTTGTATAATTAGCATTTAATGGTACATCAACTATGTACATACAATAATATTCAAGCTAGTGTGTATAATACCTCTAAAATCTAATTAGTCAATTAACAAGGTGAAAATAATAGAGATGTTGGGGAGTAAAACAGAACATAAAATAATACTGAAAAGAAAGAGTTTAGAAAAAAGCTATATAATTTGCAATTCAAAGTAGGAAGGTTATACAATACAAAGTCAGTAAATGCTCAGTAATGCAAGCAGTTCTTTTTAAGTTTGATAAAAAATAATAAATTATTTTGATTCACCAGAGAGGAAAAAAGGCTACAATGGCAGGGCTTTGTATCAATTGTCATATCCTGAAAAACACAGTATTTTACTATTTTTAGGTATAGTGATGTTGCAAGATATAATTGCTAAATTGGAATCTAAGTCAGGTATTAGGATGGAAATGAAAAATTAAAAAAAATGTGTTGCAAGAAATTTCAAGTTTGAATAGGATCTGAATTTTACTCTGCTAAATCTTTTAGTATTTTTTTAAACTTAGAAAATGTTTTCCTGCGTGACTAATTTAACACTTTTTTCCTATCTAAAGTTAAGATTAGGAAAGAAAGCGCTTGAATATATGAGATATGAGATATGATACAAATGTATATATTCTTTCTTTACTTAAACAAAATATCTTCATTCCTTATCTTGATTTTTCAAATTGTTTTTCTCCCTCTGATGCCTTTCTCCCTGCCATACAAAAGATCTATGTGCATTCGAGCAATTTATAAGAACATATGTATGAATGGGAAAATAAAAGAAATAAAAATTCTTGGTCTCTAAAAGTATTTCACTGCTTTGTATCCAAAGTAGAAACACTGAGAAGTTACTTACTTATTCTGGTGCTACAACCAAAATGAACTTTATGAATGTTTATACATTCAAATGACCTTCGGGGGATATGTACATTTTATTTTTAATTAATAAACTTGTGATTATTCATCACAGTATATAAGTTTATATGAGAAGAAACATTTTCACTCTTCATGAAATAGAATATTTCACTCTTCATGAAATAGAATAAGACAAATATAGCGGAAAATGACATATTCTGAAGATAGATTTTGTGTAACTATTACAACCACCAATGTTAAAATAATGACTTTTAGTTAAGAGGTAGGTTGCTGAATTTTAGTTTTCTCATCATAAAGTAGAGATATTAATAATATGTACATCTTTGGGCTACCATAAATGCTGAATGTATCTGTTAGGTAAGAAACTTGTTTGTCAAAATACTTATAGATTTGAAGATCAATTCATGTTTCTCAACATGGTTAATACTCTAATTTTACTACATACATGGCAAAATTCTTGAAACATAGTAGACACTAACAAAATAATATATAGTGTCATTTTATCACTTGACATCCTATTACTCATTGATTTGCTCAAGCAGGTGCCAGTAACATCTCCATTTGTCCCTGTTGCATGCTAGTGTAGCACAATGGTGACTGTTCGCTCCAGGAACATGAAGAGCTTCAAACCTATCGTTCAGGGTCTTGATGAAGAAGTCAGACCATCTCGTAGGTGGGCGGCCATGTGATATTTTGACGTCCTGTGGAATCCACTTGGTTATGGCTCTATTCCAGTGGCTGTCTCCAAATCAAATTACGTGTCCAGCCCACCTGAGTTTCAATGCCTTGGCAGACAAGACAGCATCCCTGATTCTGGATCGTTGACAGAGATTGGGACTCTGGGTTCTTTCTCTCACTTGAGTGAAGCGTGATACTCCAAGCATAGCTCTTTCGATTTCTCTTTGGGAGACCTGAATAGCTTTCTAATCCTGTTTTTGTAGGGCCCAGGTCTCTGAGGAATATGTTAATGTAGAAAGAACAGTAGAGTTGAAGAAATATGCCTGGAACCGGAGGTTCTTTGTCCTCTTAGCTATTTCTTTGATGCTCTAGAAGGCATTCCAAGCTGCTCTCTTCCTCATGGGCAACTCAAGTGCCAGGTCATTCCTCATGTTGACTTCTTGACCTAGGAACACGTAACTGTTGCAGTAGGAGATGTTTGTTGTATTGAGAGAGAATGGAACATCAGGAATGAGACCATTTCTCACAAACATTGTCTTCGTGAGGTTCAGCTGAAGCCTGACCTTTCCACACACACAGTCGAAGCTGGCCAACATTTGTGTCGTTTGGCTAATGTTTGGTATTATTAGAATGATGTCGTCAGCGAAGCGGAGGTGGTATAGTTGCCGACCGTCTATCTTCACTCCCATTCCTTCCCATTCCAGTCATTGCATGACATTCTCAAGGGTGGCACTGAAGCGTTTCTTATGATATCATTGATCACTTCCTTGTAGAATGGTGAGATACTGGTAGTAAATCTGTAATACAGCTCCTGGAGGAAATACATAGTATATTTAGAGAATACACTAATTATCACCGAACTTAAATATGTAAAATAATTTGATCTTTCTATAGAAATAAATCATTTTGTATAAATAGCATGAATTTAATATATAACACATTAATGCATGGTAGCACTCTCCTCCCGTTATTCATTGATTTCTCAAGCAGGCACCCATAATGTCTCAACAAATTGTGAGACTTGTTGTTACTTTTTTTGGCTCATGGAATACATCACGGGGAGCTTGCCAGGCTTTGCTGTGAGAGCGAGATACTCTCAGTAGCTTTCCAGGCTCTCTGAGAGGGGCAGAGAAATCGAACCCGGGTTGGCCATGCCAGCCGTGTGCAAGGCAAACGCCTGACCCGCTGTGCTATCATTCCAGTCCAACACATTAATAAGATATAGTACACTAAGAGCTAACTCGAATACCTTATGTACCCAGATATTACCAAGAATTAACCACCTGGATCACACTGAGAGTATTCTCCAAGTTACAGTTAATGTGGCCTCAAAACAAAAACATAAGCAGTCAAATATACTAAGAACACATTTTTAATCTTCATCATTTTTCCACTCTCCTATGGTTTCTGCTATTTCTTGGAATTGCATACTTGATTTTGGTGCTATACATAGTTCACACACAGTAGTGATTGTGGTTCTTCCAAACACAAGGTTGTAGTATGAAGAGACCACAGACTCACTTGTGGAATTAATGATTGCAGATGAGAGCACCTGGGATCACATATGGCATGTGTTTCACAGCTAGGGATCAGACTCACAACCTCTGGATTGAAAGGCAGGCTTTATACCACAGAGCCATGGCCCTCTGACAAAGAATACATTAAAAGGATATCAGTGTTTTTTTGTCTTAATTTTGTTCCTTAATGCAAAACTACCTCTTGAAGATTCCAACAGCAAAAAAATAAAAAGTAGAGAAGAGTTAAGTAGAAATCATCTGCCTCATAGGCATTGGGAGGGGTGGGAGGGGGGGTACATGGGGGTTCTTGGTGGTGAAAAATGAGTGCTGGTGAAAGGAAAGGTGTTTGATCATCATTGTATCACTGAGACTTAAAAATGAAAGCTTTGTAATTTTTTCCCACAGTGATTCAATAAATAAATATAAGAAGAAAAAAATTTTTAAAAAAAGTCTAAATATTTAACTTACTAGTAGTAGATCCTTTTTATTTTTTTTCTTTTATTGCTTATGAGAAGAACCTCTTGAAAAGTGAGTGTGGGAAATAAGGTCTGGATAGTATTTAGGCCATAATTTCATAACTTTATAACAATTTATGTTTGATACATATATCCCATTTGACAAATACTTCTTATATTTTTGAAGAATAGAGCAGAATTGTACTTTGAATTTCTCTTGCATAGCCTTTAGTTAGAGTTGAAGGCAACCCTGAGTAACAAACTATACTTGCTAATGATATATTACACTTTGAGGACTGCAATCTTCTTAAATAATTAATACCAAAGTGAGAACCAACTTTCTTTGTCTCTCTTAACCTTTCCTTTTTTATCTGCCAGATAACTAAGTGTTGTTCTGATAAAAGTTACTTGCATTTATTTATTTTGCATAGAAAAGATGATACTGAATGATGTCTCATAAGTCCTTAATAGATAAATAGCCAGGAATGAAACCAGACGTATATGGTGAATTACTAATATTTAATTTTATTTGTTTATGATTCATTTGTTTTGCTACACCAAGGATTGAAAACAGTGCCAAAAACATAGAGGCAAGTGCTCTTATCACTGAGAGAGATGTTGTTTCATTAAGTGTTGACTAATAAATTACAATAAATGCTATCTGGCAAAAGTAGATACAGCCTTCAATGTCATTAAAAGGAAAAAAACACATGAAACAAATAAATTTTAGAAACTGAGCAAGTGTTAATTTTTGGACATCAAGGATGACTGAGGCAAAGGACACAGCAGAATGGGAAACTTGAGACTTGCTGAGTTAACTCGTTGGGCATCTTTTGCAAGCTCCTGGAAATCTTGTTGGCGCTAACATAAGGCATTGTCCAATTTGGAACTGTAAGTATATATCACCAGTGCATAGAAGTGAGAGCCTTATTTAGTGGATTTGCTTTGCAGTGAAAGTAGATTTAATAATGCTCTTATGTGGTTAAGCTCACTCCTTCTATGCCCCAATTCCTGAATGAGTTAATTCTAAATGCTCAAGTTGGATATACCCATTTGGGATTCATCCTTTGTCTAATTGTCCGTCTCAATCGATGATTCCTAGAAACCTAAAGGATATTCTAGGAAATGCAATACTTAATATAATTCTATAGCCAAATAAATGTTATGGCAAATATGTGTTATAATACATGACAAGAATATATCTTACTCTCTAAATAATTTCTAATTATATTAAATTTCTATGTGATAATATATTTGCCACTTGCATAATAAAAGGTAAAGGCCCTCCCGTTGATCGTCGATTTGCTCGAGCGGGCCCAGTAACGTCTCCATTGGAGACTTGGTTGTTACTGTGTCTGGCATATCGGATACTCTCGGTAGCTTGCCGGGCTCTCCGAGAGGGGCGGAGGAATCGAACTCGGGTCGGCCATGTTGGCCGCTTGTAAGGCGAACGCCCTACCCGCTGTGCTATCGCTCCAGCCCATAATAAAGCTTACTTATATTTTAATGAACACATGATTTTTCATTCTCTCTTAATCATTTAAAACAGAACTTAGGCACTTAAAGACACATAGATAAGATTAAATAATTACTCATAAATTGTTATTAAAGGAAGAGCAATTGACCCAGGAACAATGCCTGAACATACACCCAGATCTCTGAGGTGTATGTTAGAGCAGGAAGAATGGTGGAGTCGAAAAGATGTGCTTGGAGCCAAAGGTTCTTAAATATCGAAAACAGTAGATGATAAATATCTTTCTATAATTTTCTACAGTGATCTCACAGTATGCTACAACAATTATCTTCTTATTTTTCTGTAGCACCTGGGCCCATGTTCAGATACTCAGTTCTCAAATGTCTAATTATTCAGGTTTCTTTATGTGCCTGATGCTTCTTTTGCTTGACAATTTCTTCCTTAAATACTTGCTGCTGAAGAGGAAACTTAAGGTTAGCCACTTCTAGAAAGCCATTTTTTAAACTATTGATGTCATAAATATTTTCTCTCCCTTTTGTCCTTATACTATGTAAAATTGTCTGAAATACTCTTTTACTGACTCATTCGTGATTTACAATCATGCCCTTATCGATTCCTTTTTTATATTTTAACATGACTTAAGAATAGGATCTGACACTTCTTAGATTTTGTGTCATTTACACTTAGTAGAAAATGTGATTCTGTTTTAGAATAAATTAGTAAGAAATACATATTTAAGACGTCCTGCTAGGAAAAGAACCTAGCTGCTTGGACTGTGTGAAAACTAAGCTTAGAGGCTTGAGAAGTTTAAATGAGTCTAAGTTCAAAAGGGTAGAAAAGCAGAAAAATTTCAGAGAGGCACTGGCTCTAACTGGCACAGATTTGTTATGATATTTTAATTCTGAATGTTAGCAGAGAGAAATCAAACTCTCACATTATATTGATATATAATCAAACTACAATTTAATAAAATTAACTGCTTGTTAGTTGTCATTTGTCATCCCATTAATCTTCCATTTGCTCGAGTGGGCGCCAGTAATGTCTCCATTAGTCCCTATCACATGCTAGTGTAGCCCAGTGGCATCTGCTCGCTCCAGGCACACAAAGAGCCTCAATCATTTGTTCAGGGTTTTCATAAATATGTCTGACCATTTCGTAGGTGGGCAGCCACACATCATTTTGATGTCCCGTGGAATCCAGTAGGTAACAGGTCTAGTCCAGCGGTCCTCTCTAAATCACATTACATGTCCGGCCCATCTGACTTTTGACACCTTGGAAAATGAGACAGCATTCCTTATTCTTGATTGTCAACGGAGGTCAGAACTCCGGATTCCTACTCTCAATTGAGTGAAATGTGATATTCCAAGCAATAGATGTTTTGATTCCTCTTTTGGGATACCTGACTAATGTTCTCATCCTATTTTCTTAGAACCCAGATCTCTGAGGTGTATGTTAGTGCAGGAAGAATGGTGGAGTCGAAAAGATGTGCTTGGAGCCAAAGGTTCTTTGTCTTCTTTAAAACTTCTTCAACTCTTGAAGGTGCTCCATGCCCCTCTCTTCCTCCTGTCCAGCTCTGGTGCCAAGTCATTCCTCATGTTGAGTTCTCGACCCAGGCTGCTGCTTTTGGAGATGTTTGTTCTATTGAGAGCAAATGGAACATCAGGGACTAACTAGTTTTTCATGAACATTGTCTTGTTGAGATTCAGCTGCAGTCCAACATTTCCACACTCACAGTTGAAGTCAGCCAGCATTTGTACTGCTTGGCTAATGTTTGGTTTTATTAGAACAAAGTTATCAGCAAAGCAGAGGTGGTGTAGTTGCCAACTGTCTTTTTTCACTCCCATTCCTTCCCATTCCATTCATCGCATGACATTCTCAAGGGATACACTCAAGAGTTTCAGTGAAATGGTATCACCCTGCCAAACACTTCTCCTGACGTTGATGATCATTTCCTTGTAGAATAGTGAGATCCTTGTGGTGAATAAGTAATACAATTCATGAAGGATCCTGATGTACTGGGTTTGAATGCCATGCTCATCTAGGGCTTCAATGACCACTTCAGTCTCAGCAGAATCAAAGGCTCTCTTTAATTCAATGAACGTTAGACAGAGCTGCATCTTGAACTCTCTCGAAAGCTTAATGAGGTGGGTCATCATGTGGATATGGTCGATCATGCTAAATTGTTTTAGGAAGCCAGCTTACTCACATGTTTGTCCTTCATCTAGTGTTCTGCCTATTATATTCAGGATGACTCAAGTGAACAGCATGTAGATGACAGACAACAGGCAGATCGGGTGATAGTTGCCAATGTCGTGGATGTCTCCCTTCTTGAATAACAGAACAGTCCTGCTGGTTTTTCACTGGGACAGAACCTTGCATCCATACAGGTAGTGTGTGAAGAGCCGAGACAATGTATTTATGAGTACTGACGGCAGATTCTTCAGGTGTTCAGGTCTGACCTTGTCTGGGCTGGGTGCTGTATGCCTCTTTACCTACAAAATGGTGTGTCAGATTTCAGAAGGGAGAAGGCTGGGAACGACATATCCATCCTGCGGAATTTGGTATGTGGGCAGGTGGATGTGGCTATCATAAAGATGAGAGTAGAAATCGCAGATAATCTTGTCCATCAACCTTCTGGATTATGTGATAGATTCATTAGGATGTCAGAGGGCAGTCATTATGGTATTGTAGTTGGCAAAGGACAGGCAAGCATTGCAAATGCTTTTCATGGCTGCTGCCACATCAGCCAACACTGCTGCTCTTCTCGTTGAGGTCTTCCTTTATTGCTTCTCTGCATAGTTTTGTGTGCTCAGATGTTAGATTGTGATTGTCTGAGGCTCGCACAAAACCACATTGGTGAATGAGCTTGAGAGTTTCCAAAGACAGGTGTCTTTTTGTGCTTTTCCACTCTTGGCATTCCCCGCGCAGTCATCGGGGTGCTGAACCAGTTGATTGCATTCCTCGTCAATGACAGCATCTTTCCATGTTGCTTCCATAGTGCCAAAGAGCTCCCAGCTGGTGATCATTCTGGGAGTTCCTATTAAACTTTGCAGTCCTTTTCCCCTGCTCTGTGAAGTATAAATTTGCATGAAAGAGATCGTGGTCCAATCCCATTTGGAATTTTTGAACAGCAGCGACATCGGTCAGACAAAACCTTTGAATGAATATGATGTGGTCAATTTTTTGTGGAACTGTTCACTGGGAGACTCCTATGTCCAATGTTTACATTCAGCCTTCTGAAATTTTGAGTTACCCTGGATGGTCTTGGTCAACATGATAAACTCAGACAGTCTCTCACCCTGTTAGTTCCATTCTAGGCCATAGGTTCCAACGTGGAGTTCTTTGGTTGACATTCTCGGTCCTATCTTGTCATTAAAATCACTGACAATGATCTTGTAGAAGGTGTGGTCTTTTTTATAGAACTCCTCCAGCTCATGTAGAACTTCTCAATTTCTTTTTCATCGTAGTTGAATGTTGGTGCCTGGACGATGAAGATAGAAAATGCCGGCAGTGAGCCACATCTACTCAAGCGTAATCATCTGATTTGAGTTGTTAGGCATTTGAATGAATCAATGCTCATGGCTAAGTTCATGTTGACAAGGACACCGACATCACTGATGCCTCTTTTGTCACGTATTCCGAGTAACAGTTCTTCTCCAGTGTCAAAAGTGGCGTGATGTGATTGATGCCTTCTCATCTTGATCAGACCAATGATGTCATACTTGATTTTCAGTGCTTGCACCATCAGGTTCTCGAAGGATGCTTCTGATGCCAGTGTAGGTGCATTGAAAGGACAGACAGTCATTTTTGTCCTTCTTCATTTTGGCAGCCTAGTTTGGCCCTGAGATTTTTATCATCCCCTCCTTGCTCTTCCTTCTTAATGCTGCCATATTAGGCGCTCTTTCAGGGTCATGGAACTGAGGCCCATTTTTTTTTACTGTTTTTGGCATTGCAAATACACCATGGGGAGCTTGCCAGTCTCTGCCATGTGGGCGGGATACTCTCGGTAGCTTGCTGATGTTTGAATTAAACCACTCTGTGCTTTATTTTCAAAAATACTACAGAAATGAAGACTTCATAATGTATAACTAAAATCATAGCATTATTTCTCACAAATATGTCTATATATGTATCACTGTATCACTGTCTTCCCATTGTTCATTGATTTGCTCGAGTGGGCCCAGTAATGTCTCCATTTGGAGACTTGTTGTTACTGTGTTTGGCATATTGAATATGTCACGGGTAGATTGCCTGGCTTTGTTGTGCAGGTGAGACACTCTTGGTAACTTGCCGGGGCTCTCTGAGAGAGGCAGAGGAATCAAACCCGACCTGGCTGGGCCAGCTGAGTGCAAGGCAAATGCCCTACCGCTGTGCTATATACTCTCCGTGTCTATATTTACTTTCATATATTTTTGACAGACAAGACATTTAGTCTTCACTTCAATTCATTCAAAATTTAACACTATATCTAGTATAAAGTCATTATGAACTCATATATTTGAGTTTGTCAAGTGGAATATGTCATATGTGATGGTCCCCAGGGGTACTCCTGACTATGATATAAAGTGACCTATAACTACGCTAGATGGACAATTATTGGTTCAAAAAATTTGGAGGACAGTCAGTGGGATACAAGGTAATTTTTATATCCCCAATACTATCACTCTAAACCTGAACACATTTATTTTCCAGATAGATACAGTGGTAGAAAAACAGTTTACTTACCGTGATAATTAGTATACAATCATTATGCATTGGTTATGAAGATGGAATTTGGGTATAGAAATCCACTCAACTACATGACAATTTTATGTTTATTAAAAATCACTCAAGGTTTTCTTATAATGTACTGGATTTTCTACCTGCTAACAACAAAAAAATAGTTCTTCAATATTGTAACCACTATTAAGGATCTAGAAAAAGTCCATTCAACTAACTGCAATAAGTAATTCAAAAATGCCTGCTGAATATGCCAAAACTAAATACTTCTACATTTTCATCAACATTATTTTTGAATATACCAATGTATATAGTTCTGAATTATGTAAGTTAGAATATCCTAAAAAAGTTTTATATAAACTATTTAAAATCTCATTATTTTACATAAAAATTTAAACTAATAAAAAGCGGTTCAGAAATATTTTTAAATGATTAAGTTTATTATTACTTGCTGAACATTTGAATATATTGTCACTCATCTTTTTGAATTCTAAAATTGCATATTTTTTTAAATTATCGCAAAAAGGCTGTTTAGTGACTACAGTTACTGAAGTTGTAGAATCATACTTCAATATTTCTTTAATTACCTCTTACACTTCCTCAGAGCAATTATTTTGTAATAGATATCACTTGATCACTTGACATCCTATTACTCATTGATTTGCTCAAGCGGGTGCCAGTAATGTCTCTATTCGTCCCTGTTGCATACTAGTGTAGCCCTGTGGCATCTGCTCATTCTAGGAACATGAAGAGCCTCAAAACAATCGTACATGGTCTTGATGAAGAAGTCTGACCATCTTGTAAGTGGGTGGCCATGCGATCTTTTGACGTCCCGTGGAATCCATTCGGTAATGGCTCTAGGCCAGTGGCCATCTCCAAATCTCATTACATATCCAGCCCATCTGATTTTCAAAACCTTGGAAAATGAGACAGCATCCCTGATTCTTGACCATTGAGGGAGGTCAGAACACCAAATTCTTTCTCTCATTTCAGTGAAGCATGATACTCCAAGCATAGCTATTTCAATTCCTCTTTGGGAGACCTGAATAGCGTTCTCATCCTGTTTTCCTAGGGCCCAGGTCTCTGAGACATATGTTAATGCAGGAAGAACAGTGGAATCAAAGAGATATGCCCAGAGCCGGAAGTACTTCATCCTCTTAGCTATTTCTTCAATGCTCTTGAAGACGTTCTGAGCTGCTCTCTTCCTCCTTCGGAACTCAGGTGCCAGGTCATTTGTCATGTTGACTTCTCGACCTAGGTACACATAACTGTTGCATTCAGAGATGGTCATTCCATTGAGAGCGAATGGAGCATCAGGATCAAGAGTGTTTCTCATAAACATTGTCTTCGTGAGATTCATCAGTAGTCCAACCTTTCCATACTCACAGTCGAAGTCGACCAGCATTTGTGCTGCTTGGGTAATGTTTGTTGTTATTACAATGATATCACCAGCAAAGCAGAGGTGCTGTAGTTGCCGACCATCTGTCTTCACTCCCATTCCTTCCCATTCCAGTAGTCGCATGCCATTCTAGAAGGTGACACTGAAGAATTTCTGTGAAGTGGTATGGCCCTGCCGAATCCCTCTCTTGATGTCAATGATCATTTCCCTGTAGAATGGTGAGATCCTGTTATTGAATCCATAATACAGCTCAAGGAGGACCCTAATGTATTCAGTTTGAATGCCCTAGGGTTAGGGCATTCAAACTAGGGCTTCAATGACTGCTTCAGTCTCAACAGAATCAAAGGCCTTTTTTAAATCAATGAATGTCAAACAGGGCAGCATCTTGAACTCCTGAGAAACCTCAATGAGCTTGGTTATTGTGTGCATATGGTCTATCGTGCTGAATCCTTTTAGGAACCCAGCTTGCTCACATGGTTGTCCTTCATCTAGTATTCTGCCAATCCTATTCAGGATGACTCAAGTGAACAGCTTGTAGATGACAGACAATAGGCAGATCGGGTGATAGTTACCAATGTCGTGGATGTCTCCTTTCTTGTACAGTAGTATAGTCCTGCTGGTTTTCCACTGGGACCAAAACTTGCATTCAGACAGGTAGTGTGTGAAGAGCCGAGCCAGTATATTGTTGAGTACCAATGGCATATTCTTCAGGTGTTCATGTCTGACCTTGTCTGGGCCTGGTGCTGATTGCTTCTTTACTGATGAAATGGCATGTCAGATTTTGGAATGAAGAACTTTGGGAAAGACATATCTGTCCTGCGGAGTTTGGTATATGGGCAGGTGGATGTGGCTATCGAAAAGATCCAAGTGGAAGTCATTTATATTTACCTGGAATTTGTGATAAATCCATCAGGACATTAGAGAGCAATCATGTTGGTCTTATAGTTGGCAAAGGACAGGCAGGCATTGCAAATGCTTTTCCCAGCTTCTGCAGCATCTGCCAGCACTGCTGCTCTTCTGTCTTTGACGTCTGCCTTCATCGCTTCTCTGCACTGTTTTGCGAACTCAGACCTTCACTTGTGGTTGCCTGAGGCTTGCTACAAGCCACATTGGTGAATAAGCTCAAGAGTTTTTGAAGACAGTTGGTTTTCTGTGCTATCTCTTTGGCATTCCTTGCACAATGATGCAGGTGCTGAATCAGTTGATCGTATTCCTTGTCAACGTTGTCAATGATGGCATCTTCCCATGTTGCCGCAGTAGTGCCAAAGAGCTCCCAGTTGGTGGTCGTTCTGGGAGTTCTCTTCTTAAACTTTGTAACTCTCACTCCCTGTTCCATGAAGTAGAATTTTGCATGAAGGAGACGGTGGTCTGATCCCATTTGGAATTTTGGGACAACAGGGACATTGGTCAGGCAAAACCATCGATTGTATATGGTGTAGTCAAATTCGTTGTGGAACCATACACCGAGAGACTTCCAAGTCCAACGTTTAGATTCAGCCTTCTGGAACTGTGACTTACCATGGATGGTCTTGGTCAACATGATCATCTCAGACAGTCTCCCACCATTTCATTCCATTCTTGGCCCTGGGTCATGATGTGGAGTTCTTCAGCTGATCTTTTCAGTCCTATCTTGGCATTAAAATCACTGACAATGATCTTGTTGAAGGTGTTTTCTTCTTTATAGAACTTCTCCAGTTCCATGTAGAACTTCCCAATTTCTCCTTTATCATAATTGGATGTTGGTGCATAGACAACGAAGATAGAATCTGCCGGCAGTAATCCACATCTATTCAAGAGTAGTTGTCTGATTAGGGTTCTTAGGCATTCAAATGAATCAGTGCTTATGGCCAAGTTCATGTTTTCCAGAACACCGACACCACCAACACCTCTTTTTTTGCATGATCCGAGGACCAGTTCTTTTCCAGTGTCGAAAATGGCCTGATGTGATTGATGCCTTCTTGTCTCGGTCAGACCAATGATGTTGTTTGTACTTGATATTTCGCGCTTGTACCATCAGGTCCTTGATAGATGCATTTGATGCCAGCGTGCATTCATTGAAAGCACAGACAGTCATTTTAGTCTTTCTTCATTTTGGCAGCCTAGTTAGGCCTTGAGATTTTATCAGGCTCTTCTTTCTCATCCTTCTAATGCTGCCGTATTGGTGGTTCTTTCAGGGTCAGGGAAATGAGACCCATTGTATTTACCTGTTTGAGCATATCGAAAACGCCATGGATAGCTTGCCAGGCTCTGCTGTGTGGGCGGGATACTCTCAGTAGCATGCCAGGTTCTCCGAGAGGGATAGAGGCTTTTAGGGCGGCCTCTAATCGCCCTTGCAAGTGTTCCCACGGTTCAAACCATATTTGAATCCTATCAAATATGTTATGGCAATCCTGAAAGATGGGTATTAAGTGTTTTATGAATAGATATCAGATATCTTAAATCTAACTAAAATTTCACACTTAATACTGTTATCACTAATTATTTACTTTATCTTTGTTTTTCACCTAGACTATAGAGAAAATTGTACACTCTGCTTTAATATGTTACTTATGATGCTGCCTATTATGTAATAGATTTAAAACATTAAATGTACTGCATATACATTGAAAAAGTAACCTTTATTTGGTATACATTTTTCATTGCATCATTAATTTAATTGAACAGCAATTAGCAAATCACAGTGGGCTAACTACTCAATTTTAATTGCTTTTCCTTTTTTATATCTGAGTTCTTCAATTAACACACAAAACATAACACTACTCTTAGAATATAGAAATCATCCTTTAAAGTGTCATCTAAAGAAAACTGGACACACATGATAAAGCTCTGAAAAAATGTAAAATTGTTTTCTTCAGTGTGCTAGTTCTTTCGACAATGTTACATCTGTTAGTATGATTAACCATTGTAGTAAAAACAATGGAGTACATTGGTGTCATAATTTTTTAAATGCTTTGTAGGTCAGTGAAAACTGTCCAAAAAAGACAATTATTTCATAAGCTTCAACTCCTAAGTTCTGAAGGATGTAACAGTAATTATTGGTTTTAGTTATACATGGAATTGAATCTCATATAAAGTTCTAGAAACATGAACATTGATATCAGATATTATGATCATAGTTATGCTTATCTATTTGATTCAAGGTCTAAGGCTCTATGCAATTGATTATGACATAGAAAAAATGTGATGTGTCCATAGTCATATTCTACCCTTCATAAATGTTTCTTTTCTTTCATACCAGACTTTAGAAATAAAATTAAATATGTTTAGATTTAGAAAAGAAGAACATAAATATTATTATGTAAACCATATTTAAAAATTAATAGAAATAATTCTGAAGCCATATTTGTAGAAAATAACTTAGTTTAAATCAATCTGTGTGAGAAAATATGCATTGATAAGGTAAATTCACAAAGGATTAATGGAGGCAACTTTTGGCATCAGCTGCTACAGAAACAGAAAAATAAAACAAAATCCATAAAGATTGTTCTGAAAGCTTTAGCCTGTTTACTTCTAAAGTCTTTCTTTACCGATTATTGAGTTTTTACGAATCTCAGCTGGGTGCCTATGTTTTGTTCCTTGGCAGTATTGGCTAGAGATCTTGTGATTAGAACAGAGTTACTCAAACTTAGCAGTGTTTATCAATAAATCGCTGACAGAATAGTCCCTGGAGAATCTATACAGTGATTTCAGAAAAATGAATTATGAACATTTTTTGCCCTGTTCAAGTCTCCACTCTTAAACCTACCAACAAGGCCCTGATATAATGTGGAAACACTTTCTAGTTTTACATTACAGCTTTATGTTGCTCTGACAGTGTAATTCAAAGCAGCATAATAGTTATAGTCTCTCACATAAATAGAAAAAAAATATGATAGTAAAATAAGAATTTTTTTTACTTCCTAGTTTTATAGAGCTCCCTTCTTCAGCTTATTTGTATATTAGTATAATGTGTTTGAGCTATTTGGTTTACTGTGTTCCTGCCTGCACATGCAATCAAAGAACTTATGCTGGAGAAATAGCACAGCAAGGAGGATTCTTGTCTTGCATGTAGCTAACAAAGGTGCAGTCCCCGTCATCTCATTTGGTTCTTCAAGCTCCATTAGATGCAACCTCTGGTCATGAGCCAGGAGTAAATCCTGAGCTCTGACAATATTATGGGATTGATGGGATTGACATTTATTTTGCACTTATCAAAAACTGTCCTCCCATCATTCATAGATTTGCTCCAGTGGTCCCAGTAACACCTCTACTTTGAGAAAATGGAATAACATCTCCATTTTGATACTTATTGTTACTGTGTTTGGCATAGTAACCAGAAGTTTGGCACAGTAACAACATACTGCACCACAGTTTGGCACAGTAACAAGTCTCAAAATGGAGACATTATTGGGTCCCCTCAAGCAAATTGATGAACAACAGAAGGACTGTGTTGACAGTGTTGTTAATAATAACTTAAAAATTGCTTCAATGATAAAAGTATCTTATGGTACATTTACGCATATGTAAAAAATTCAAATTGTAGATTAGGCCAATGAACAAGAGTGCTACAAGAGTAAATACGGATCATAGCAGTGGTTTAAATTTTCATCTTGCAATTATTATTGCAATTTATTAATTATATATTTTTGCAATTCTAGAATTGTAAATAAGAAGCCAAATACTTTTAAAAGATGATTACATATTATTTATTTAAAAACATAGACTAATGTGAGGTATGGTTTTTTCATAGGCTTAAATCAAAAGAGCATGTTGAAAGATATATAATACAGAAACATGTGAAACCTTCTTATTTGTGTTAAATAAGAAAGAAATTTAAAACCTTTAGAGGAAAATATGTATATGCTTTACAGAAATTAGTAATTTTTATGAAATATTTTATCTGATACAGGTAATTAGTACTCAGGAGACCATATCTGGTGCTAAAATTAAAACTGGGTCAGTTTCATGTAAGACAAGTTTTTTACCTTCTGTACTATTAATCCACTTAATTACTATTAAAAGCATTTGAAAAGTTTCATAACTTAGTTTCTACTGTAGCAAATATTTATGGCAAATTCTAAAAGTACTTTAAAATTATTATTGTGGGTAAAGCATCTTAAAATAGTATTCCTTGAGAACTATTTACTCATTTTTTTTATCCTAGAATAAAAAAGAAATATAGAAAAATATTTAAAATGTAATATGCTTAAATATTAGATAAAAATAAATAAAGTTTAGTTTGTCAGATGCCCAGATAAAACATTTGCTTTTTTTTTCTTTTTTTGGTCATTTCTATTGGAAATGGAATTAAACAGAGTAAAAGTAAAGCCAAAAATCTCAATTTGGAAAAATACACCAGTTTTCTAGTTTGACATTACATACACTAAAAAATGACCAACTAATTTCAGGTGATTTGCATTTGTGAAGCAAAAAAAACATGAGAAAATTATACCCACATGTATTATGTAAATGTAATATGTGACTAGTCATAATTACCAAGAAATTTCACATGTCTTAATGTATCTCTTCTGAAAATAGATACATGCACCAAAAGTGATCCATTAACTGATGTGGTACTGTTAATACTATGAAAATCTAGAACATTTTTATTTTGTGAAAAAATTTAGGAATTATAATGGTGGTCTTATATAAAGGTCACTTATATTAGTAAGTTTTCTATTCTTAAAAGAAGTAATACCATAAAGAACTTTGTAATTAAAGACTTTCACCTAATAATATCAAGATACCATCACCCTATATTAAGATATCAATTGACAAAATACTGTATACAACATACCATATTTTATATCATCCATACAGTTTGATTTGTATTTATGAGAAACATTATATTTTTTTAAAAGAAAAAAATGTCAATTTATATATTAAAATTATTTTGAACCAAGGGTTGAAGAGAAAATATATGAGGTGGAACAGCTACCTCATGTATGGTACTTTGAGATTGGCTCCTTGGCATCAAGAATGATCCACACAGCCCTGACAAAAGTCAGGTACAGAGCCACAAGGAAGCCCTGAGCACTGCTGGGTGTGACTCCAAAACCTAAGAGGAAATATATGTGAATCCAGATGTACATATAAATATAAAAGGACCCAAAACTTTGTAAACATATTAATAAATGATAGTAATGTAATGTATAAAATATGAATGTATATTTATCCAAGAAGAATTGCCTTAAGTGAAAACTTTACTCACTAAAATGGTGAAAACTCAAAATTGAATTATACTGGAAAAATATTTACAATATTATAAAAATATTGAATTTTTAAAATCAGTGGGCTGGAGCGATAGCACAGTGGGTAGGGTGTTTGCCTTGCATGCGGCCAACATGGCCGACCCGAGTTCGATTCCTCCGCCCTCTCAGAGAGTCCTGCAAGCTACCAAGAGTATCTTGCCCGCACAGCAAAGTCTGGCAAGCTACCCGTGATGTATTCAATATTCCAAACACAGTAGCAAGACTCACAATGTTACTGGGCCTGCTCGAGCAAGTCAATGAACAATGGGAGGACAGTGACAGTGACAGTTTAAAATCAGTATCCTTTAAGATACACAAATTCTATATTCTAGGACAAGCACAAAGTAATGATTTCCAATAAGAACTGAATATGTAAGATATGAGATCTGTGTAATGATATATGTTTTAAAGGAAAAAAGTGATTACCATATGAGAAAAAAACTATCAATTCAAAAGAAATATGGGAAGATTTTGAAGCTTTTGTGCACAAAAAATATTTTTAAAGTACATAAAAGAATCATGGTAAATCTTCTTAAAATTGAAAAATACCTTTTTAGTAAAGATTATTTTAAATATCCTCCTCAACAACTGGTTAACTTAGTGTTCAAAACCCAGATACTATAAACCCTTATAACATATCATTACAAAATTAAACAGATAACAAACTGTTAGTCACACATTTCTTTATTGACACTGTCAAGTCATAATAAAGTCTTGTATCAAAGTTAAATTCAATTTGTCACCACCTATACTTGCACTATTTGTTATATTTTTTTCTGCAGAAAATATAATTTTCATAATATAATGTTATCATATATTTTTAAGGACTCAATTCTTTTTTAACGAAATAAAAGTGGGAGCAAGGGAGCATTTAATAGCTCCTTAAATTTATTTTCTAAATAAGTTGTAACTTTATTAAAATCAATTGATAAATAAAATTATATACATTAAAGTGTGCAAGGTCCTTCCCGCCCCACAGAGACCACAAGTTGCCCCCCACAAGCGGCTCTCTGGCACGGCCATGACCCCAGAGGACACAGACCTAATACAGAACCCAGCGACTTTTGGCAGAAATGTGAATGAATTATGAATTACACTATGGCGCCATGTCCCCACACACGGGAAGGAAAGGGTGTCTGTCTCTTCCTCCTTCCCCATCACCAGCAGCACGGTGGCCACAGCCTCAGAGCTTATTGGACATCCAGGTATTAGGCAGCGGTGACAGGGCATCATGGGATGGGGGGGTGGAACTGGCACACCCTTCCCACCCTGCCGAAACCACGAGTTGCCCCCAGTGAGCAGCCCTCCAGCACAGTCTAATACCCAGAGGCACACAAACCATTCTCGGAATTATGCAGCTTTTATTAGAAATCCCTCCACACTTAATTAGTAAAATATCAGAAATCCAAAATCTGGCAGCGGCTATCTCAGCCATGCGGCATCATATGATCTTCATAACCATCAATTGAAAACAAGTTATTTCACGATGCTATCTCAGCAGGTCTGATTGATGGGGTAAAATTCCAAATAATCATAGTGCATCTTTGGTCTAAATAGCGAATGTAATCAAAGCTGAAAGAGAGCTAAGTGGAACTAATCTGCCTCACAGGCATGGGCAGGGGTGGGATGGGGGTATACTGGGGTTCTTGGTGGTACAAAATATGCACAGATGAAGGGATGGGTGTTTGATCATTGTATTGCCGAGACTTAAACCTGAATGTTTTGTAACTGTTCTCATGATGACTCAATAAATAAATTTAAAAAGAATAAAATAAAATAAATAAAGTGTGCAAGGTGAATGTGATGTACTTAAAATATGAAAAGTCTGTAGAAAATAAGTTATTTAACACATCCATCTATTTAATAAAAATCTTTTTTTTTTACCTTGAGAGTGCTTAGGATATATTCTCTTCGGAAATTTCATGTGTGCAAAAAAAATGCTATAGTTACCAAGTTATATTTTAGGTAGCAGAATGTATTGATCTTACAAATCAAAGATGGTAGTCTTTCCCTTACATCTGTTCAATTCCCTACTCTTCTAGTCCCAGATAAAATGAAGAACTGTCATTTTTTCATTTTTAAATTTAATGAATTTTGCTTACACATATACTTGAAATCATATAGTATTTCTCTGTCTCTGACTTATTTCAATTTAAAATAAGGTAGATGAATGGTGTCACACATTACTGTTTACTTCTTTCATATGATGGAGTAATAGGCAAATCACAGGCAATTTACCATTTCTGGTCTCATAATTTCACAAACTTTTTTGGTGTTAAAATCTCTCCAGCTAAATTATTTTTATGCTTAAATGATATTAACAATTTACTTGTTAGCATTTAATGGACCTAAAATTTAGGTTTTATTTTACTCTGCTTTTAGATGTATATATGATTGAATATAAATATCTCCTTTTCTCATCATTTATTTGAGCCATACCCTTACATTGTCCAAGGATTTGTCTCAATCTGGGCCTTTGGGTCAATCCTGGCTCTGGCACTGTCTGAGGACAATGTAGTGCTGTGGAACAAACCAGGTCTTTTTAAATGCAAATGATATGCTAGAGCTTATTGAGCCATCTTTCTTGCTGTTAGTACAAAGTCTAGATGGACAGTCCATACCTCCATCTCTATATGCAGTTAAAGTGCAAGGACTTCATAAACAGTATACTACAGCAGGTAGGGTGTTTACCTCGCAGTCGGCCAACCCAGGTTTGATTCTTCCTCCCCTCTCGGAGAGCCCAGCAAGCTACCAATAGTAACTTGCCTGCATGGTAAAGCCTGGCAAGCTACCTGTAATGTATTCTATATGTCAAATACAGTAACAACAAATCTCACAATGGAGACATTACTGAGCCTGCTCAAGTAAATCGATGAACAACTGGAGAACAGTGCTACAGTGCTACCGTTCTCTCATGTCATAAAAACTATTTTAAAAGTTGAATTCCTCTGTGACTCCTGGGACAAATCAACTCATTGATCCATTGAAGAGTAAATAAGGTTTTTATTTATTAGCAAAATAATGGACTCATATTTTTGACAGACATTCCTTTCTGTATAATGACCCAAAAACAAAATTATAAACAGGAAAATTGGAAAACCCTACTTTCAGAAAGCACAGATTTTGCCAATGGGTAGTAATGAGATAGTCAGAAGTTATCTCTTGGGAAAAGGTCTTCTGAGGCACAATCCATTTTAGTATTCAATCTAAACAAAGGTTTTCAGTTAAGGATTGAAACTGTTGTTATTTTGGGCTTTTGGTGGAAAGCAAAGATGACAGAACATACTTTATATTTTTATTTTATTTGAAATAATTTATATATTGATAATTTAATTATAATTATTTACGGTACTGTTAATGATAGTGTTTCATGAATACAAAGTATGTCCCAATTATAATGTCCAATTTCTCTACATCATTGTCTCTTGAAGCCTCTTCACTTCAACCCTATCTCTACGATAAGCTCAGTTCTGTAGACTATTTCACAGATTCTGTGGCTTTTTTTAAAATTTTTTTTTATTAGTGAAACACCATGAGGTACAGTTGTAGATTTACAATTTTTTGTGCTTGGGTTTGATTATAATATGATCAGATACCCATCCCTCCACCAGTGCCCATTTTCCACCACCATGGATAATATCCCCCTCACCCCCATCCCCCCATCCCCCCTCCCTCTGTGGCAGGGCAATCCCCTGTGTTCTCTCTCTCCTTTTGGGTGTTGTGGTCTGCAAAAGAGGCATTGAGTGGCAAACATGTTCAGTCGATAGTCCACTAGCGACATGCATCTCCCCTCCTGGGAGGATCCTCCAAACACCCTTTATTTGGTGCTCCCTTCTCTATCTGAACTGCCCTTTCTTCTAGAATGCCCGGTTGGCCACTAAGCTATGGAGTAATCCTCCTTGTGCTGATCTCAGCTATTCTTGGGTATTAATCTCATATTTTGTTATTTTATGTCCCCCAGATGAATGCAATATTTCTATGTCTATCCCTCTCTTTCTGACTCATTTCGCTTAGCATGATACTTTCCATGTTGTACCACTTGTATGTAAATTTCATGACTTCATCTTTTCTAACAGCTACATAGTACTCCATTGTGTAGATGTACCAAAGTTTCTTTAACCAGTCATCTGTTCTTGGGCATTCAGGTTTCTTCCAGTTTCTGGCTATTGTAAAGAGTGCCGCAATGAACAAACAAGTGCAGATGTCACTTCGACTATACATTTTTGCCTCTCTGGGATATATTCCCAGGAGTGGTATTGCTGGGTCAAATGGGAGCTCAATTTCTAATTTTTTGAGAATCGTCCATACTGTTTTCCAGAAGGGCTGAACCAGTAGACATTCCCACCAAGAGTGAAGGAGTGTCCCTTTCTCACCACATCTGCGCCAGCATCGGTTGATTTTGTTATTTTCAATGTAGGCCAGTCTCTGAGGTGTGAGAAGGTATCTCATTGTGGTTTTCATCTGCATCTCCCTGATGATTAATGATGTAGAGCATTTTCTCATGTGCTTTTTTGCCATTCGGATTTCTTCTTTGAGAAAGTTTCTGTTCATTTCATTGCCCCATTTTTGGATGGGGTTGGATGTTTTCTTCTTGTGGAGTTTCACCAGTATTTTGTATATCCTGGATATCAACCCTTGTCAGATGTGTATTCAGCGAATATCCTTTCCCATTCTGTAGATTGTCTTTGTATTTTGGTCACTGTTTCTTTGGAGGTGCAGAAGCTTCTTAGTTTAAGATAGTCCCATTTATCTATCTCTGTTTTCACTTGCTTAGACAGTGGCGTGGCATCTTTGCAGATACCATTAGCTTCAATGTCATGGAGGGTTTTCCAACTTTGTCTTCAATGTACCTTATGGTTTCTGGTCTGATGTTGAGGTCTTTAATCCATTTTGATCTTACTTTTGTACATGGTGTTAGGCAGAGTTCTGAGCCCATTTTTTTACATGTAGCCGTCCAGTGATGCCAGCACAATTTGGTAAAGAGGCTTTCCTTACTCCACTTCACATTACTTGCACCTTTATCAAAGATTAGATGATCATATGATTGATGGGAGATCTCAGTGTATTCAACCCTGTTCCATTGGTCTGCAGTTCTGCCTTTGTTCCAGTACCATGCTGTTTTAATTATTACTGCTTTGTAGTACAGTTTGAAGTTCAGGAGGTTGATTCCTCCCATTTTCTTTTTCCCAAGAATTGCTTTAGCTATTCGTGGGGGCTTATTATTCCATATAAATTTCAGGAGTGTTTTCTCCATTTCTTTGAAGAATGTCATGGGTATCCTTATAGGGATTGCATTGAATTTATACAATGCTTTCGGTAGTATTACCATTTTGACAATGTTAAGTCTAGCGACCAATGAGCAGGGGATATCTTTCCATTTCCTAATGTCCTCTTTAATTTCCTGAAGTAGCGTTTTGTAGTTTTCTTTGTACAGGTCCTTTACTTCCTTAGTTAAGCTAATTCCTAAGTACTTGATTTTCTGGGGCACAATTGTGAACGGGATTGTTTTTTTTCATGTTGCTTTCTTCTCTCTCACTGTTTGCATATAGGAAAGCCATGGACTTTTGGGTGTTGATTTTATAGCCCGCAACTTTACTATATGAGTCTATTGTTTCTAGGAGTTTTTTGGTGGAGGTTATTGGGTTCTCTAAGTAGAGTATCAATTCATCTGCGAATAGTGAGAGCTTGATTTCTTCCTTTCCTACCTAAATGCACTTAATATCTTTTTCTTGCCTAATCGCTATTGTAAGTACTTCCAGTACTATATTGAACAGCAGTGGAGAGAGTGGGCATCCTTGTCTCGTCCCTGATATTAGAGGGAAAGCTCTCAGTTTTTCCCCATTGAGGATGATGCTTGTTGTAGGCTTGTGGTAGATGGCTTTAATTATGTTGAGGAAGGTCCCCTCTATACCCATTTTGGCTAGGGTTTTCATCATGAAGGGGTGCTGGATCTTGTCAAATGCTTTCTCTGCATCTATTGATATAATCATATGCTTTTTATCTTTTCTTTTGTCGATATGATGGATTATGTTGATTGATTTCCGAATGTTAAACCATCCTTGCATCCCTGGGATGAATCCTACTTGGTCATGGTGTATGATCTTTTTGATGAGTAGTTGGATTCTATTTGCTAGTAGTTTGTTGAGGATCTTTGCATCTGTGTTCATCAGGAATATCGGTCTGGAATTCTCTATCTTTGAGGTATCTCTGTCTGCTTTTGGTATCAGTGTGATATTTGCTTCGTAGAACCTGTTTGGAAGTGTTTTTGATATTTCAATTTCGTGGAAAAGCTTAAAGAGGATTGGGAGTAAGTCCTCTTTAAAGATTTGTAAGAATTCACTAGTGAATCCATCCAGGCCAGGACTTTTGTGCTTGGGGAGACTTTTTATTATCATTTCAATTTCCTTGATGGTGATAGGTCTGTTCAGATATTCCAGGTCTTCTTGGTTCAGCCTTGGGAGTCTGTAGGGGTCTAGTAATTTAACCATTTCCTCGAGGTTTTGATGTTCTGTGGCATACAGTTTTTCAAAGTACTCCCTGAGGATCCTTTGAATTTCTGTAGTTTCTGGGGTAATGACCCCCTTTTCATTGCTGATTCGGTTTATTAGGGTTTTCTCTCTCCCTTTCTTTGTGAGTTTTGCTAGAGGCTTATCAATCTTGTTAATTTTCTCGAAGAACTAGCACTTGGTTTCATTCATCTTTCAGATTGTTTTTTGGGTTTCCATCTCGTTAGTCTCTGCTCTGAGTTTTATTATTTCCTTTCTCCTGTTCGTGTTGTGCTCCTTTTTTTGGTCTTTCTCCAAGCTCTTCAGTTGTGAGGTTAGGTTACTTATGTGTGCTCGCTCCTCCTTCCTGAGGAATGCTTGTAGAGCTATAAACTTTCCTCTTAACACAGCTTTTGCTGTGTCCCATAAGTTTTGGTAACTCGTGTTCTCATTTTCATTCATTTCTAGGAATCTTTTGATTTCCTCTTTGATTTCCTGTCTAAGCCACTCGTTGTTCAATATAGCACTGCCTAGTTTCCAGGTGTTTGATTTAGTTTTCTGTTTTTGTATGTGATTTACTTCTAATTTCAGCGCATTATGGTCTGAGAAGATTGTTGATACAATCTCTATCTTCTTAATTTTTTGGATGCATGTTTTGTGGCTCAGCATGTGGTCTCTCTTGGAGAATGTTCCATGTACGGTTTAGAAGAATGTGTATTCAGCTTTTTGTGGATGAAGCGCCCTGTATATATCTACTAAGTCCCTTTCTTCCATTGTTTCCCTCAGATGAAGTATGTTCTTGCTAAGCTTGAGTCTGGTTGATCTATCAAGAGGTGACAAAGCAGTATTGAAGTCTCCCACTAGTATTGTGTTGCTATTGATGTCTTTTTCCAAATCTATGAGTAGTTGTTTTAAGTACTTTGCTAGTCTCTCATTAGGTGCATATTCATTTATTATTGTAAGTTCTTCCTGTTGTACAGATCCTTTGATCAATAAGAAATGGCCTTCACTGTCTCTTATGACCTTCCTCACTCTGAAATCGATGTGGTCTGATATTAGGATGGCTACCCCGGCTTTTTTCTGGGAGCTGTTTGCCTGTAGGATTGTTTTCCAGCCTTTGACTCTGAGTCTGTGTTTACTTTGACTATTGCGATGTGTTTCTTGCAGGCAGCAGAATGTTGGGTTCAATTTTAGAATCTATCCTGCCACTCTATGTCTTTTAATTGGTGCGTTTAGCCCAGTGACATTGAGAGAGATTATTGTTATGGGATTTTGTCCCATTGTTCTGTTGAAATTTGGTGTATTTGAGGGGCCTTTCTTGCCTTAAAGTAGCCCATTAAGTTGTTCTTGTAACCACGGTTTTGAGTCTATGATATTCCTGAGCTGTTTTTTGTCTGTGAAACTGTGTGTTGTTCCTTCTATTATGAATGAGAGTCTCTCTGGGTAAAGTATTTTGGGGGAGGCATTTATTTCATTGAGTTTTTTCACTATGTCCCACCACTGTTTTCGGGCCCTGAGGGTTTCATCAGAAAAATGAGCTGTGAATTTTAAGGATGCTCCTTTGTAAGAGATTTCTTTCTTCGATCTTGCTGCTTTCAGAATTTTTTCTCCGTCTAAGGTTTTGGTCATTTTGATCAGAATGTGTCTTGGGGTATTTTTATTCGGATTTCTTCTAGCTGGTAACCTTCGGGCCTCCTGATTATGGTCAAAAGTTTTCTTCAGCTCTGGAAACGTTGTAGTAATGATGTCTTTGACAGTTTCTTCTTCATCAGGGTTTTCTTCCTGTACCTCAGGAACTCCAATAATTCTTGTTACCCCTCTTGGCTTCATCACGATCTTCTCTTGCCTTCTTTTCCTGAATTGTGAGTCTCTTTTCCATTTTCTGCTCTTTTCTGGAGAGTCTCTGAACTTCATCTTCGAGCTCACTGATTCTGTTCTCAGCAGCTGTTACTCTGCTGCTGAGGCCTTCCAATGAGTTTCTCAATTCGCCTACAAGATTTTTCAGGTCTAACATTTCTGATTGCATTTTCCTCATTTCTGCCTTCAGATCCTCTTGTCTTCTATTGGCATTGTTTTCCATTATTTCTTTTAGTTCCCTAAGCATCCTAAGTAGCTCCCTCCTGAATTCCTTGTCAGAGAGGTTGTCTAACACTGCAGTACTGTTGGTGTCATCTGGGCTAGACTCTTCAATAAGAAAGTTTCATGGGCTTTTGCGTTGCTTTACCATTGTGACAAGTGTGGTTTATTCCTTCACGTTCACTGTTACTATACTGCTTGATATGCAGTGTGAGTTAAGATAGGCGTATGAGTTATTGGCTACTGTGTTTCTAGTGACTGAGCTAGACTAGAGAAGTTTCCTTTGAAGAAGGTAGCTTATGGTTCCTATGGCATATGTAGTGGGAAAATATTTCGCGGCCGCATTAGCGGCCACGGCTCCGAAAAGAGTCCCTGGCACTGAGCGAGGAGTTGGGAACGTCGATGGAGCTAGCTGTGCATGCGCAGAGAAGGTCCCAGGCCCTTGGGGGCGGGCTACACCTGGTTGGAATAGGAGCCATTCAGCTTGGTTGCCCAGAGCTGGGCCTCCGTGCCCGTCCCGCACAGATCAGGGGAGAAAACCGTCTTTCTCGGAGGTGAAGCTAGCTGTGCATGCGCACAGAGGGTCCCAGGCCCTTGGGGGCGGGCTGTACCTGCTTGGAATAGGAGCCATTCAGCTTGGTTTCCCAGAGCTGGGCCTCCGTCGTGGCTTTTAACCATTTATTTTTTACTTACCGTGATTCTTCATATTCTGCATTAGAAAGGTCATTTTATGCCTGTCCTCTTTCTGGCTTTCACTCAACCTGAAGCCTTCAGTTTCATCTCTGTAGTAGTAAGTTGAATTTCATCTTTTCTTATCAATGAGTAGTATTTCATTTTGTATATGTACCATAGTTTCTTTATCTAGTCATCTCTTTTGAGACACATGTTTCTAGATTTGCATTCTTGTGAGTAGTGTGCTATGATGAACTAAGGAGCGCAAATGTCTTTTTGAAGAGAATTGTTGCGCCATTGTCAGACACTAAGAAATGGAATTGCTGAATCACATGAAAATTCAGTTCTTGCTGTTTTTGAGAAATGCCCATATTGTTTTCCAGAAGGGTTGAAGATGCATTATACTAATCAATTGTGGATCATGATTAATTTTACCCACATCAACTTCAAAACAAATTGTTTTTATTCTTTGATGCATATGCCCATCTCACTGTGTGAGATAATACTCATTTTTGATGTCGTTTGCATTTTCTGATGATCAATAATGCAGAGCATTTTTCATATACCTGTTGGCCATATGCATGTCTTCCTTGAGGAAGTTTTTGTTCATCATTTCTCCCAACTTATGGATGGGAATTTATTTTTTAATTGTTAAGACGTATGCAGCTTTTTTGTCTAGGGTATCACTGCATCACTGTCATCTCGTTGTTCATTGATTAACTTGAGAGGGAGCCAGTAGCATGTCTATTCCTCCAAGCCCTGAGATTTAAGCATCCTCTTCTTACTCGTCTTTTCCCAATGATTGGAGGCTATTTCAGGGTCAGCGCAATGAGACCTGTAGGTTTTGACATAGTGAATATTCCATGGGTAGCTTGCCAGGCTCTGCCTGTGTGGCAGAATACTCTCAGTAGTTTGCCTGCCTCTCCGAGAGGCATTTATTTATATATTTCTCCTATTATTTGTTGCCTACTTTCTGAACCTCATCAAATAGTGTTTGATAATTATGAAAAATGGGTAGAATGTGTTTTATAATGTGTTGTGCGGCTGCTTCAAGTCTGGGTTCCCTGGGACAGGGAGGGCTCTCACCCACCCCACTCTGGGGCACCCCGAGTGAAAAAAGCCTGACACCGAGTCCGGTGGAATGGTTATGGAGGCCTCCTTTTATACTTCCATCTGGGAGGAGCAGCCATGAGGCTGGGTATGTCTTAGAGGTGTGATCCCTGGTTCGCAGGAGACTGGGGGAAGCAGGCAGAGGATCTCTGCTCCTGGATCCCTAGTATATCAACCATTTTTCACATGGATGGTATGCAAGTATTTTCCCCAGTTTGTAGGAAGTATTTTTTATTCTTTCATTGTTTATTTTGTGGTATAGAATATATATTTTTAATTTGTCATTATCCCTTGTTGCCTACTTTTCACCTTAAAGCCCTGAGCAATTAATTATTCTTCTGTCTTAATTTCTTCCTTGATATTAGATCTGTTGTCAGCAATATACTGGTAAGGGATTGAAAAAGAAATCATTCTTTGTTTTTAAGTTTCAGTTTTGGGGAGTAGGAGGGAACTTGTGCTGATTCTCCTGTGAAAGTGACTAGTGCAATCTAGCTCTTTCTTTCCTTTACTGGGGCAGAAGGACTCCACAGACTTCAGTGAAATTTCTTTCTCCAGGTACGTTTTGTCCTAATTAAACATTAGAAGGTTATTTTTGTTTGTTTGTTTAAAAAAAAAAGCTCTTTTCTCCCTGATTGACAACATTACTAGAAGAACACTAAGTTCTGCTTTATTCTTTGTCACTTCCTCTTGCTGGAAGCAGGAGAGGTTTTTCTGTTAGCTATTCCTGGTGTCACCTTTGAAAGAGATATTTATATGCAAACATTTCCATTAAAGCCATCTCTTGGGGAAGATCTGAACAGTAGAGAAGTAGAACTTAAATTGCATTATTGTGCCTTTTTCCCTAACATGCCTCCTTTTCTCTCCTTCCAAATGTCCTCTGCATTAGCTGAGCTACTTAAAGATGGTACCAAAGCAATATGACAATAGCATCTTTTTTTTCTGGGTCTCTCCTGAGTGTGTAGCAAATAAATATATTATTAATATAATTCCCTTTGCTCGTTCTTCATCAATCTGCCTCTTACTTATTCTTTCTCCATCCTAGAAGAGCTTAAGGGCTTCAAGATGATTCCCATTGCATCCTGACAATACATAATATCTACAGAAAGTCTTGAAGTTTATGTAAAACACATTCTAATATTTGTGAGCTAAGATCAACCTATTCAAAGCTGAGTTATAAGCTTTGTAAGGGCAGAGCAATTTCTTATAAAGCTGTGAAGGTGATCTGACATAAGGGGTTCCTTGGTCATGAATTTCAAGTAGTCCAAAAACTAAGATGTGATCTGTAAGGGATTCCTAGCAAACCCACGTCCAGATTAACAGGTTAATTTAAGATCTAAGGCCCAGGACTCTCAAGAGTGGCCTCATGAATTTTCTCCAAGAGTAATTCAAAAGGAACAAAAGGCCTGAGAAGCAGAATGGAGGCTGCAGACTTCCTTTTCAATGCCTTAGCAAGGAACTCTAATCTGACTAGACGGCGCCAAGCCAATGCAGCTTTGGACAAAGCCTACAAAGATGAATTTTGCCAAAAGCAAGCCCTGCATATTGCATTCTGCTGTAGAACCCATCCAGTAATAGGAAGCTTATTTACGTTCATATATTATGTGCCCTCTATTTTGGAGTTACTCATAATCCCCACTTGGGGTGTTTATTTTCTTTACATGGCTTTCCTATATCCCATGATCCTTTACTAGCCCAATATTTGTCTTACAGTCTTGTCCTGAAAATATTTTCTTTTCTAAAATAATAGACAACAAGACAAATTGTACAAAACACTCAGGTTCTTGTTCTCAAGTAGACAAAATTGGAAGCAGGAGACAGCAGAAAGCCTTCTCCTTTTATATCATCATAGAGAGGGGAATAGGTGGCTGACTGAGGTCCGCTGAGTTTGAGGTGCTCACTGTGTTAAGACAGAGGCTGCGGCAGAGCAGAAAATTGCCATGATTTTTACAGTAGGATGTTTTAACATATTGGCCCCGCCTGGGTTCCAAACTAAGCTTTCTGCTGTTGGGAACTTGTGACTGCATAGAGTTTGGATTTGTTGCCATCAGCAAGATATGGGGGTGGGGGTGGGGGGTCTGGTACTGTATATTGGGGAAAACATTGGAACAGAAAACAAACCAAAACCCATGAAAGCTCTTACAAAAAAAAAAAAAAAAAGAAGAAGAAGAATAAAGAAAAGGCTTGTGCAGGAGCTTGGAAAGCAATTGTGAGACAGAATTCCTAACAGCCAGAAGCTCAAAGGAGAGGGGAGCATGGAAAGGTTGGCATCCCTTGGGAAAAGAGCTACACCATTGGAATCCAGGTTAATGAAGACTCCATAACAAAGGGAGCTACTTTTTTTTTTAAATTTATTTATTGAATCACTGTGGGAAAGGTTACAAAACTTTCAGGTTTATGTCTCAGTCATGCAAATATCAAACACATTTCCCTTTACCAATACTTATTTTTTACCATGAAGAACCCCAATAAAACCCCACCGCCCACCCCTCCCCGTCCCTGTGAGGCAGATGAATTCTAGTTAACACTCTATCTGCTTTGATTAGATTCATTGTTTCAATAAAAGATTCACCACTATTTTTTAGAGTTTACCCCCCCCCCCAAAATCAGACTTGCTGAAAAAGCATTGTGAAGAGATTTGCTTTCTACAGCTGGGTTCAAGAATTAAATGTTGGTTTTGGATTTCTGCTATTTTACCTATTGACCCTGGAGGTATTTCTACTGAAAGTCAGATAGTTAAGAAATTGGTTTCTGTGTTCTGGAGTCGTGGCCGTGCTGGAGAGCCGCTCGCGGGGGGCAACCGGTGGCCTCGGTAGGGCGTGAAGGGCGGAGCGAAACGCCCCCCTTCCCGTGAGGTTTTAGTCGCCCCCACACTCCCGGCTCATACCTGCTGTCCACAAGGCTACCATGTGGCCGCCATCTTTCTTTCCAGAGAGGAGAGGGCGAATGGGGCAACACCCTTTCCCCTCCGGCAGACTTGATGGGCTGGATCAACGCATAGTCCGTTCACTTTTCTGCTCCAAGCTGCTGGGTTCTGCATTAAGTCCTTGTGCTTCTGGGGCCATGGCCATGCTGGAGAGCCGCTCGCGGGGGGTGACTGGTGACCTCGGTAGGGCGTGAAGGACGGACCGGAACGCCCCCTGACCCATGAGGTTTTAGTCGCCCCCACTCCCCCGGCTCATACCTGCTGTCCACAAGGCTCCCATGTGGCCGCCATCTTTCTTTCCAGAGGGAGGAGGGCGGAAGGGAGCAACACCCTTTCCCCTCTGGGCAGAAATGATTGCCTGGATTAACGCATAGTCCTTTCACTTTTCTGCTCCAAGCTGCTGGGTTCTGCATTAGGTCATTGTGCTTCTGGGGCTGTGGCCGTGCTGGGGAGCTACTTTTAAATCTTCATTTTATTGCCTGAGACAAAGTTGCCAGGGAGTGCCTCCTCCCCGCCTCTGCCCCTAACTCCATGACTTAGGGGACAATTCCAGCTGATTTTCCCTCCCAGTTCTATCAGCCTGACCTTTCCTTCAGAGGGTCCTGGTGGCCAAGCTGTAGAGTAGGAGTATGAACTCTACTATTGTGGCCAGCAACTCTCACTCTATGTCACCCCACACACCCAAATGGCAATTAAAATGTAGCAGTACTAATGCTTTATCTTTCTTGACTGACTCTCTGCTTGCATGCTAATAATGATACAACCAATTCTTTTTATTCTTTTTTTTTTTTGCTTTTTAAGTCACACCCAGCAATGCTCAGTGGTTACTCCTAGCTCTGTGCTTGAAACGCTCATGGTGGTATTTGGGGGATCGTATGGGATGCTGTGGATTGAACCCAGGACTACCACGTGCAAGACAAATGCCCTACCAGCTGTACCATCGCTCCTGCCCTTACAGTAGATAATTACTGGTAGAAAATCACATGGTTCCAAACTCTACATAACTTTCATGAATAAGTAAATATCATATTCAAACACTGTATGCATTTATATGTAGCACTGTAGCACTGTTCTCCCCTTGTTATTGATTTGCTTGAGCTGGAAGGCACCAGTAACATTTCCATTGTGAAACTTGTTGTTATTGTTTTTGGCATATTGAATATGGCACAGGGAGTTTACCAGGTTCTGTCGTGCGTGTGGGATACTCTCATAGCTTGCCAGGTGCTCTGTGAGGGATGGAAGAATCGAACCCAGGTCAGCCATGTGCAAGGCAAACCCCTACTCACTGTGCTATCGCCCCAGCCCATGTATTTATATATATATATAGATATATTTGATAAAACACTATAAATATGTATTATTTATTTCATATATACTCTATAAATATATACTACATATTTTGCCAAATAACCTTTGAGTGGTTCTGAATTAGTTGCATTGTGTTCTCCCATTTTCTCTGAAACGCTGCTTAAGAGATTTCCATCGTGTTCTCCAATTTCACTCTTCCAAGTTCAGTAAGATGACTGATCCACTACTAGATCACAAAGCTGTAAAGAGAAAAATGTTTTTGGTAGCTTTTATTATGTGCTGAAATTTTATTTTTTTTGCATCTATGGATTTTGTTGTAAAGGAAATCAAAGGAATTTTGGATTTTATTATGGAATTATAATAAATTATAATTATGGAACAAATTTATAGGATTCCATAACAAAATTATGGAATTTTGTTTTAAAGATCAAATGTTAGTATGAATGTGAATTAGTATTTTTTTTCACATCTCCATTTTGTTGTGGATAACCTGGATGTAGTGGGGAGCAAGGCAGAGAAGTCTCAAAAAAACGGTGCTTGTACCTGTCTGCTTAACCTACTTTGGTTCCCAGGGGAAATGCCTAGCATGAGTTAGGGCTGGTAAAATCTTCTATGAGTACAAATCCTGAATGCTGACATCCCTGATGTCTCACCAGGACAAAAAGGCAGAAGTCACACTCCACCTGAACCCTTGGCTCCTGCATAGCTCAGGAATGGGGCCTCACCACCTGTGTTCTTAGATTCAAGTGATCAATTGTTCTTTTCAGGAAAAGAAAGTCAGCCCTGACCTCAGCACATCACAGGTATCCAGATCATCTCCAGATCATGCTCAGAATTACTTCAGGAGAAGGTGAAATAGTGAAGTATAGTCAATTTTTGTTTTTTGTTTTACTTTTTCAAAGAAATTTTCTTAGAAAAGAGAAAAAGACTTTTTGACACTGAGGCGGTGGAGACTAAGGCAATGTGGTGGCAAAATAACCCCACAACTTAGGAAAACTTGACTGGGGTCTGTGTTTTGGGGATTGATAGAATAGGTTCACCACAGTGTATCTAGTAAAACAGGATTGGATAACCACCAATGGTCCAAGAAAACCAACTGAAATGGCGGCCACTTCTTGGCTTCTCCATTTCTACTTCTGCTTCAACCCTACAAATCTTACATTTTTTTTTTCTTTTCTTTGCCACAATGTTACTGACTTTGTGGTTTTCCATGAGCACTGCAATTTTTCCTCAGGAGCCTGCTGAATCCTATTTATCTCTTCTCCTCTCATAAACTCTGCACTGGACCTTACAAAGACCTAACACCTGGATGCTCTCACAGGAAATCTTAGATTCCTGAAGGTTCTTGAATATTCTTATTCTTATTAGATTCTTTCTAATTTTCTGTTTTCAGAGATGCCCAGCTCCAGTTTCTGCATTCTGGTGGTGCCAATGCATTCTGCATTTGCATTTCTCCATCTCCAAAGAGCTCAGGATTTGGCATCTCAAAAGTGTATTCCTGATGTTATTGTGCTTCTCCAGGCTAGGTAGTGACTTCTCAGTTTTATTACTTCCCCAAAACTTATAACCAGGATCCCCTATCTATTGGTTGGTAACAAATTCAAAGTATATTGTAGTCTTTAAAGCAGGCAGGTGTTAGCACCACCATATCCCTCTTTAACATATTAAATACTTTGCGTTGAATATTTTTTTCAGAAACTGCAGACTAGGAAAATCTAAAGACTGAGAAGAGTTTATCTTTTTGTAAATGGTATTGACACATAGGAAGGAAATATCCATTTAAAAACGCATCTCCCTTTTGTACAAGGAAAGTAAATATATTGTCAGAGCATTAGAAATTTTTATAAATGGAGAAGCCTGATAAAATCTGTACAATAGTTCTACCTCATGCTGTAGAACTCTGCAGTTATTAGTGTGTGTCATTGTGGGACCTTAATTTACCTGGTTCATCTCCCAAGTTTAAATAAGTTTTGTTCCTACTAAATCTCTGATTTTCTTCTGTTAATCTGTCTTTTATCATATGACTATCTGAGTCAAGACACTAGAAATATGAAGAACAAATTATTTTAGTATTCCATATTTTGTCAAAGATTGTATTAATTTTAGACTCAAGTTAAAGCTATCATTAATTTCTAAGATCTATGTGAAATATGCCATATATTTGATAAAATATTCAAATTGTGTTTTTAATACCTCCCTTTTCCACTTATTTCCAAAAAAATACCATTCTTTCCAAAAAATACCATTCATCTGTGAACAAAAGTAATTCATTCAGAATAAGACTACTGAAGGTATTTCATAATAGTTATCAGCGAACAAGTCAAGAAACCATTATTTTTACAGTGAAATTAGGTACATATGTCAGGAATTGTTTAAATTTTACTCTGTTCTAAGTTCACTGAGCAACAAACAACTGACGTTACGGTTTCTCTCCATTTTTAACAGAGACAGCTGTTTTCTAAACATTTGTTCAGTTTTGAAAAGACTATAAAGGAGCCTGAGATACAGTAGAGGAGATAAAACAATGCCTTGAATATTATTATTTTGGGTGATCTTTGTTCTATCCCTGGCACCACATTTGATCACCTTGAGCACTGCCAGGGGTCATACCAGCAAAGAAACAGGAAGTACCCTGGACCACCCCCAGTACTCTCTCCTTTCCAAAACTTTTTCTCAACACTTTTGTTGTATTTGTATTTTTGCTTCTTATTATAAGAGATTTTAAGGAATAGAGAGGAGACAACATGGGAAAGATAAGGGCTTTCTTGCATTCTAAAAGCAAAAAATTGTTATTCTTTAGACATGAAGCACTGGAGAACAGTTTGAAGGTGCCATCTGGAGTAATAATAATCTCAGTAAGATAGCAGATGTCAAAGCAAGCTTCTCCTAGTCAAAACCAAATGTAACAAGAATCTGAATTTTTCACTGGAGGACAATTTGTTTGGGGGATTTTTTTCCCCTTTCTATCAATGACTAACCTCTCATTTGTATTGCCCAAATTCCCTGAAACAGAGTTCTTATCTCCCTGGATGATCTTTTGCTCATTGTTAAAAAATCAAGTGTGTTATTGAAGACAGATTGTTGTTAAGCCTATCTCTCTCCTGTCATAATATCTTTAATTGTTGAAAACGAGTCATTGGGGAAGAGAATTGAAAGTGAGGTGATTATTGCAATATCTAACTGAATAAGAATTTCACATTTCTCTTTTTTAAATTAATCGAGTTTTTTTTCAATTCAATGATGTGAGTGATTAATTTTAGATTCTTTTTTATTACAGCACACATTACTAAAATAATGGTCAGCTATTGGTGTGTTTCAAACATTAATTAATATGATTTGGTCCTTTTTGGTAAAAATTTCTAACAGTATATTCTTTAATAATTCTAAAATATTAATTCATATTTAGTTAGGAAAAGAAGGTACAGACATATATGCACACATATTTGTGTATATGCATGTTTATATATGTACACATTGTCTAAAACTGACTACTCATTAACACTTTATTTCATGACTATATGTGAATATGTAGATTCACATTTAAGTTAAAATACATAGAGTTAATAATATTTGGGAAGCTACTGAAAGTATCACGCCCACATGGCAGAGCCTGGGAGCTCCCTGTGGTGTAATTGATATGCCAAAAACAGTAACAACAAGTTTCACAATGGAGACGTTACTGCGTTACTGGTGCCTGCTCAAGCTAATTGATGAACAAAGGAAAGACAGAGCTACAGTGCTACAGAGTTAATATTCAAAATATAGAAATTAATACCTTTGTTTTACTATTTCCTGTACTACTAAATTTCTCCTAAATCCCTTTCTTAAATAAAAAATTCAATATGATATTGCATTATTCTAAATATATCAAGAGTGGTCATATATGTACAAATGAAAATTACATGCTTGCCCATATTATAGTAAACTTAAAAAAAATAGAGATCTTAGCCTAAGGATAAGATAGCAGAGAAATAATATATTCTTACACATAAGGTTATTTTTACTTTGCCCCAGCATTAATCACGGTCCTCCCGTTGTTCATCGATTTGCTCGAGCGGGCCCAGTAACGTCTCTATCATGAGACTTTGTTGTTACTGTGTCTGGCATATCAAATACATCACGGGTAGCTTGCCAGGCTCTGCCGTGCGGGCGAGATACTCTCGGTAGCTTGCCGGGCTCTCCGAGAGGGGTGGAGGAATTGAACTCGCGTCAGCCATGTTGGCTGCATGCAAGGCAAACGCCCTACCCACTGTGCTATTGCTCCAGCCCGCCCCAGCATTAAATACATTCTAAAATTTGAATCGTGTGCTGCCATCCCATATTTCTTATTTGTTTTTATAGTTTGAATGCTTTTGAGATTTTTACTAGTTAATATTTAAGAGAATGTAAGGAGAGAGTGTCTGGATAACCAAGACCTCCATTTGGTTATTCCACAAAACCTCATTCGCACAGCAAAAATGAAATCCAGTTTGTCATTCCACAGAATCACATTTGTGTAGAGTATAACCAACCAGAAGTAGAAACTTCTAAGACACAGGGGCACTCTCTCTCTCTTTCTCTTTATATCTCTTTTTCTCTCTCTCTCTCACACACAGACACACACAAAACCATACCCATCAAGTCACACACAAGCACACACATCAAGTCACTGTGTGGAGAACAAATGGATGGATGATGAAGAACTGTTTTCATCCAGCCATTGAGAGTTCAGAGGATGGCAATGAGAACACAGATGGACCACAAAGAGCAGATGGTGAATGGCTGATGGTGAGGTGAAGCTGCTGTTGCAGATGCCACTGACCTGTCATACACAAAAATGAACTTACAGGAAAGTTAAACATCTGTAACCCTAAAATTACCCATATAAATTCAGTGTGCCAGTCTTACAAGAATTCAAATTTACTTGAATCCTTTATGCACTTGAACATGGGGGCAAATAACAACTCTCTAGTAAAAAAGAAAAGTATATTTTGATGATCACAGCAGTCATCACAAAAGCAGCAAAAGGTAAGACACAATGAGTTCATTTTCCTATCACTGTATTGCTGGCCCTGAATGAGTCATTTTAGTTATAATGCATAACAATCTATAGTACAATAGCATACTTGAAAAATGCTTTTTTGAGTGTGAAAACACATCATATTAACCAATAAAATCAAATATTCAAACTGTAAGGATGGGGAAAATGTATAATACACATTGAATAAATAGATTCAGTTCATTCAAAAAAAACCTGTCTGGTATGAAAATTTTATTGTGGCAATTTAAAATAACCAGTTTTCATCAGAAATATTTTAAGATATTTTTAAATTATTGCTTTTCTTAAGTGATTAAGTGATTAAATTATTGCTTTTCTATAATCGCTTCACCATTTTATGTTTATTACAAACCCCAAAATGCCTTAGTAAACATTTCACATATTGAGTAAAATACTTTTAGTTCTTTTCTCTTGTTTGTGTAAAAGGTTCTCTTGGAAACTGGATTGCATTCTTTGAGGACCAGCTACGTGACACCTTATTTACATTTTAGAACATTAAAGTCTTAGTGAGTTCACTATCACTTGGTTAATTATAGGAACATAGTATTTAACATACTGTGTATATCTACCAAGTCTATAAAAATAGATGGAAAATTGAGTCACCAAGCTGCAATATGTAAACAATCATGACTCATTTGCTGTGTTGAAATTTTAGTCACTATTAGTCATTACAAAGGGAAAACTTTGGGGAGTTAATCTTTAAAATAGTTCAGTATAAAATTAAATAAAACAGATGTTCACTATCACTGGAAATTCATAAAAGGCATAGACAAAAATGAGAAGAGCAGAGTCTCATCTTGACACTATCTTGAGGTTTCGGAATCTCCAAAGATTAATTCATTAGTTCTTGCTTGTGTGCAGGTTGAAAATTTCTACACTAATAGGGCTACATATAAGTGCATTTCTAATAAGGCAATGACATGAGTTATAGACAATGTCAAATTTAGCACCTTAACATATGTCAGAAAAGCAAATTTCTCCCTAATTTTCCAATTAATTGAAAGGTTATAAAACTGATAGATTAAAAACAGTGAACTCTCTGTCACAACTTGAAGTGAAATAACAATGATTTTAACATCATGGAAGGAATCATCATCATCATCATCACTGTCCTCCTGTTGTTCATTGATTAGATCGAGCGGGTCCAGTAACATTGTGAGACTTGTTACTGTGTTTGGCATATCAAATACATCATGGGTAGCTTGCAAGGCTTTGCCATGCGGGCGAGATACTCTCGGTAGCTTGCCGGGCTCTCCAAGAGGGGCAGAGGAATTAAACTGATTGGTCGTGTCAGTCGCATGCAAGGCAAATGCCCTACCCGCTGTGCTATGAAATGAAGAATCCAGAACAAGAATTATTCATTCACTGAATAATATAAACAGTTATAAATAGAAGTCTACATACATTGTTTGGAGGTTCTAGCAGGGGATCGCAGCTTCTCGTATATCCTTGACTGAGGACCGGTCCGTCTCTATTTGGGGAAGGCCGTCATCTTCGACCAAGCGCCGAGTGCAAAGCTTCGCTGGCTGACCCAGGTTTGATTCCTCCACCCCTCTCAGAGAGCCCGGCAAGCTAATGAGAGTATCTCACTCACACAGCAAAGCCTGGCAAGCTACCCATGATATATTCGATATGTCAAACACAGTAACAAGTGTCACAGTGGAGACGTTACTGGGCCCACTTGAGCAAATCAATGAACAACGGAAGTGACAGTGACAGTGAGATACATTGTGAAATAATAACTGGAGTAGGTGGGTAGGACTCATCTTTTCTGCCTGTATATACTCCAGTTTGAGGAACTTTAGTGGGCAATATTCTTAATAGGAAAAGTCAACAAAAAGGATTTTTTTTCTGAAAGACTTCTATTTAAGTACTTTATTTCAATCAAGAGAGAAGGACATTAAGAAGCAAATTTCACAATTTATTGTTTCTTAAACTGAACATACTTTAATTTTTTTCAGGGAAGCATTATTGCTGAAATATCTTTATGAATTTCAAAATATTTTTATGAGTTGTATTCTACATAGTTATTAAATCTGAGGTTCTTTGATAAACTATGAGAAATGTGGACTTTTAATTTCCATTTTTGAATTATTCTATTTAGACATTTTGCTGGAGCGATAGCACAGCAGATAGGACGTTTGCCTTGCACATGGCCCACCTGGTCTGCCCAGGTTCTATTCCTCGGCCCCGCTTAGAGAGCCCAGCAAACTACAGAGAGTACCTCACCCTTATGGCAAAGCCTGGTAAGCTACCCATGACGTATCCAATATTCCAAACACAGTAACAACAAGTCTCACAACAGAGAAGTTACTGGCCCGCTCGAGAAATTGATGAACAACAGGAGGACAAGGACAGACATTTTGCAATGTTTTCAATAATTAAAATATATCAATAATATTTAAAATAATAATTAAAATATTTAACATAATTAAATATCAATAATAATTAAAATATTTCAATAATTAATATATCTGGAATATGCTCTAGATATAGAATGACTGCAGTTATTTGCAGAATATAAAATGACATAATATGAGACTGACACTCAAGGACAGTAGAGACAAGGGCCAGAGATATTGCTCAATAGTTGGAAGCCTGCCTCATGAGCTAGGGTAGAAGGGAGCTGGAATATAGAAGGGACCACTAAATCAATGACAGCTGAAGGGATCACTCGGGATGGGAGATGTGTGCTGAAAGTAGGTAAAGGACTGAATGTGATAGCCTCTCATTATCTGTATTTCAAACCATGATGCCCAAAAGTTGAGAGAGAGTATGGGGGAAATTGTCTGCAATAGAGGCAGGGGGAGGGGTATGATGGGGGGAGGATATGGGGAACATTGGTGGTGGAAAATTTGCACTGGTGTAGGGATGGGTGTTTGATCATTGTATTACTGAAACTCAAACATAAAAGCTTTGTAACTGTATCTCATGGTGAATCAATACAAACATTTTTTTTAAAGTACTGCTCTATTAAAATTTAAATCCATTTCATCTGACATATGCTGATAGTCTTTTAAAGAGAAAATATCTTCAAACAATTTTTGGACAATGTTGTAGAGGTGACTTTCTTTTACTTCCTTTCTTATTTTGGAATGAGCCCAAGCATGAAACAACTCTGGCCACTAATCCAGGCATTAAGCTAGGATGAAATAAGGACCATCTGCTTTGCCCCTCATTAATATAAGAACAACATCCTAATGAGATGTCTCTTTGCCCATTAACAGGAATATGTGACATTCTTATTTAAATAAAACTTTTAAAAATGCAATAAAATTCAAATAATTTGGGAGTATAACCTCAAATTCCTTGATTCTAGACATGGCAAATCTAATGCTTGGATTACAAACCCCAAACATTTCTTAAACAAAATGTGCATATATGACACATGTCATCTAGTGTTTGACAAGAAAATGACTATAAAAGGTTGACTTGTACATTACATGGCTTGATTGGCACATTATGGCTGCTTTCACTGAAATTCACACAGCTATTAAATTTTTTAATATGTATTATCCACTTTAGATAAAAGGAGCTATATTTGGCAAGTGAATAATAATATCAACAAGTGTGAGCTTTCAAAATGGGCCATATAAAAGGGAAAAAAATCTTTCACCTTTCTTTTATTCCGACAGGAAATTTCTAACTGATTTAAATTAAACAGACATTTTACTTTCAAAGTAGTTGAATCTAGAAATAATATATCAGGAATTGTAAAAAAAATGCATTCCTTACTGCCACCTAGCAGATAAAAACACATGGATTTTTCCTTTTAAATAGTCTAAACTTAGTTAGCTCTTTTTCATTTTAGTTAAACAAAATGTAATGTTCTGTTTTGTGCTGATAACAATGTTCACCACGTTATTATCATTCCAAGAACTCTGCCGAATCTAAAATAATTACCCTGACAGAAAATATCACATATAGAAACAAGGGTACAAGCACACCCACACCCACAAACACTCTAGTTCATAAATCTACACTAACTGAACATCTAAATCATTAGCATCAGTACCGGTAATTATTCTAAGTTCAGTTTAAAGCCAAGATAATTTTTCACAGTTTGGTAAATATATTTTGAAATGGTTGTGGTGTTTCTCTCAGGATTGTTAACCGTATGTAACTTGCTGTCTGCAAATTTGGAATTGGAATTGGTACTTTGCTGCTTTTCTAATGATATGAAGTCCCATTCTTTTGTTAGTGATATATATATAATAAAATTGTATTTTCATATCTTACATGTGGTCTGACTGATATTTACCTTTAATCCTAGAAAAGCTTAGAGGTCCATATTAATGAAACAATAAATATCCAGTAGGGCCTAAAGAATACTTTTCTAAAATCAGTTAAGTTAATGACTACAGAAAAAAATTAGGAATCAAATGGCTAAGATATCAATCCTAACTATATCTTTATATTTCTAAACTTTTTGAAAACATATTTGACTTTGATTAAATATGACGGAACTCCACATGGCAATAGTGATTATAATTCTGCAGGAAGTAATTATAAAATTATATTTTAATTTATTTAAATATATTATTGTTTCTGCTTGAGAAAAATATAATCCACTGTTTTTAAAAGTGTTGGTACATTTTGATATAACCACATAAAATCATCATCATGACAAATGAATGGTACAATTATATTTTACTAAATTGTATATGTGTAATGCCTTTTATATAAAATGACAATTGAAATAAATTCTAATCTGTTCTGATCTCTTATTGTGGGTAATTTTGACTTCATAGAGATTTACATTTAGCACAATGCGTAGGGCATTTGCCTTGCACTTGGTCAACCCAGGTTTGATTCCTCAGTCCTTCTAGAGAGCCCAGCAAGATACCAAGAGTATCCTGCCCACAAGGCAGAGCCTGGGAAGCTCCCCGCGGTGTATTTGATATGCCAAAAGCTGTAACAACAAGTCTCACAATGAGCAAATCAGTGAACAAAGGGAGGGCAGTGCTACAGTGCAGGCTACTCCTAAATTTAATCTAGTTTTTAAAAAATATGGTGTTTTATCTACACAACAACCTATTCTTTTAAGTATTTTCTTTTTGGCTCTGCTCAGATGCTTATATGTAGTGATACTAATTTAATATATAATATTTGTATGTCAGTTGATTTAAAAATATATGTTAAATTTGCTAAAATAAAGTGTATTTACTATATTTATAATGTTCATTTTTGTGTATTCTGCTGTAAAACCATCATCATGATAATTTTTAGTGGTAAATATCTAATTAACTTCAATTTAATTCAAATATGTAATTTAGTTAAATTAGAGTTAAGTGACAATTAACAGATCATAATTAATGAATTTAAATATTTTTGAATATCCCAGAGAAAGCTGGAAAAACTGAAGCACATCCATTGCATATAATCAGCCTCAGGTTCCAACTCTAGCACCACAAATTATGCTAAATTGTTCTCAACCACTCTAAATTTGTGACTCTTGAACGATTGTTCTAGATTGTTGTATAATGCCAAACATCAAGTATATATTCTGAACAGCAGAAATGTACAAGGGAAATAAAAAGGGATCAAATGTAGAGTGAGGGATATTCTACACTATATATCTATGTTGAGTAAAAAGGTAAAGGTAAAGGCCCTCCCGTTGATCGTCGATTTGCTCGAGCAGGCCCAGTAATGTCTCCATTGGAGGCTTTGTTGTTACTGTGTCTGGCATATCGAATACTCTCAGTAGCTTGCTGGGCTCTCCGAGAGGGGCAGAGGAATCGAACTCGGGTCGGCCTTGTTGGCCACTTGTAAGGCAAATGCCCTACCGCTGTGCTATCGCTCCAGACTTTATAATAATAGAATATGAAAAGATCATGAAAGCTAGATAAGTATCTAGCTCAGAATTAATGATTTACCTGTACCAACTAGAATCAGAAATTCTAGTAAAAAGGAAAGTAGGAAGATCGCTATAAGGTCACTGAGACATTCTTGTTAAAGGAATAGGATACAGGAGACTATAGTAGAGAAAACCAACAGAATCTGAGATGACAGATCTATACGTGGTGATGGGAACCTGATATAAACCCAAGGAAGGGAGAAGGACCTATGAAAAAAGGTAGGAGAACGCAGATTTTCTGTGGTAGCCTGTGAGTTCACAAAGTAAAATGTGGGGGTCTGCTGCAATGCATGTGTATTTGATAGCCTAGAACCACCTCCCCACCTCTCCAGGTATCCCCAACAGAGAGACAGAGAGACAGGGAGATAGGGGGTGGAGACCACAGCCTGATGGTTAAAATGGCCCATTTAATGCAGAGCTGCTAGCATGCTTATAGAACATCTGAGGGGTCTTGAGGTAAGGACCTAGGTGTGATTGGTCATTTACATAGATAAACATTTGGCAGAGGAAATTCTCTTGGGGAGATTAACTCAAGGAGACACTCTGTCTCCCAGGGAAGTCTACATTGCTTTTATGCTTTCCTCTAGTTGTATATGTTATCAAAACTTGCAGTTGTTTGGATAAATACAGTAAGAGACAAACATCCTAACACTTAGTTCTCCTGACTTTGAGAGCAAACAAGGCTTAATTTTAACACTTACTTCTCTGGGCTCTGAGAGTCTTTTTTTTTTTAACCATAAATTCCAGACTGAGTATTCAGGCCAGTTCAGTTTGTCGTTCCCCATGGGAGTCCTGTCTCTTAAGCTGCAACACCTTGTATCAAGACCGTGCATGTATACTTTCTAAAATGTCCCATTTCGATGCCAGAGTAGCTTTGCCACTTGCCTCAGGTCCATCCCAGTCCTATTGCAGGAACTACCTTTTGGGGTGTTAGGAACTATAGCAACTGAAGCCTGAATCAAGTAATTATGCCCACGACTAGATATATTTCATAGTCAATCAATTCCCAAATACTAGGGGTATAGCACTAATAGTCTTTCTGTATTTAACCAAAGAACATTGCTCTATAATAAAATATAAAATAGCTATAGGGAAAACAGAAAAGCAGGTTCAAATACACAGCACTTCAAATACAAAGCAGTACAAATACAAAGTTCAGAATTACCAGAAAATTTTGGCTTATAAGTAATCAAGACTGACTTGGGGAACTGAGACAAAAAGAGATAAAATACAAAGGAAAGATTAAAGGTAAACTTTAACTAAGTTAGGGATGCTAGCAAGGGCATAACAAATTTCTGTGGCATGAGGAAAAGGGGCAATTCACTGATGAAGCCTAGAACACTTAGGGTTAATACCCAGCACTAGCCTAAGAGGAAGATTATTTCTATATCCAATCTTATCTGGATCACATTTTGGTGTATTTGTCAAAGAAAGTTAGAATTGTAGAAATTTGGTGTAAATTATAAATCAACTGATTACAATATTTTTTATAATTTAAAATTCAAAATGCTAAAGTTGTATTGACATTCCGTGACTATCTTTGCACTGTAATTTTAATCAAAGATTAACTTTTATATTACATAGAAATAAGTTAGATAATGTCAAGTAATGTAACAATTACATTTATATCTCATTCATTTGGTTATTAAAATAAGCATTTATAAATGGGAAAATGTAGATATAGATCACTAACAAATAAAATATATTTTCCCATAAGTAAAAAGTGCAGACTATTCTGTGAAAATAATCATTAAAACTTATTTTATTTTTTATTTGAGTTAAAACCAAAAATATCAAACATTGGCTCATAGTATATTGAATTTTTGTCAATATTTTATGTTCACCCACTTTAATTATTAGATTTAAATTTTTCTAGCATTTTTTTAACATTTATTCTCTGTATCACTGTTGTTCATCAATTTGCTCGAGCAGGCACTAGTAACGTCTCCATTCATCTCAGCCCTGAGATTTTAGCTGCCTCTTCTTACACGTCTTTCCCAACGGTGCTGTATTGGAGGCTCTTTCAGGGGCAGGGGAATGAGACCCATTATTGTTACTGTTTTTGGCATATTAAATATGCCACAGGGAACTTGCCAGACTCTGCTGTGCAGGCGGGATACTCTCGGTAGCTTACTGGGCAATCTGAGAGGGACAAAGAATGTATATGAGAAAATACAAGCAAGAGTGTTTAACCCAAACACACGTGTGCTATTTTAAGTACATCAGTGGGCTAGACTATAATAAATGTTAAGCTCATTTATAGTCTTAACATGTATTGCTTTCCAAAATTGTTATGCATGTTGAGTAAAAACTGGATGCATTAATATACCTTACAGATGAGATATAGCGTAATGTGACATGCTTTGTTTGTGCAAGACTGAGATCTCTGCACTGCAGTAGCAGACCCCTACATTCAAGGATGACAAAGTGATTCCTATAAAACAAAACGAAAAAAAATTCAAAGTAACACTCAGAAGATTTTCTATCTAATAAAATAAAAGTATTCACAAAATACATAGTTTTTATATCTCCAACAACGTAGCTTCATAACTAGCCTGGATGATACTGGAATGGAAAGCAATTCAAGAATTCAACAGTTATTATGTAAATGCATAGTGTATTTGTGTATCATTAGATGCAATTATTCAATTATAAATTTATCATTTATCAAAGCAAAAGATATCTGGCATTCCTTAGCTACTTATAAAAAGGATTTAGGTTTTGGCAAAACAAGTGTTGTATATGTGATTTTTTCTATGTGATTCCAAAGCATTACCACAATCCTGATTTTCATTCTAATTCAATCCTTAGATCAGCTTCTACTTACCTAATAATTGGTTTAAAGAAATTCCCACTCTGTGATACAATATGACACATTCAAGATAGGCATATATATATACATATATACATATATATACATGCATATCTGGCATTTATATGTATATTCACATATATATGTATATATTTTAATAGAAAATTCAGTTCTGAAGTTATCTAAGTAACTCATCAACTGCCATAATTTGTCCCCTTACAGCAAAGTTAAAAATAATGACAAAATCTTAACAAAATTATTGTAGACTCTCTGAAGAAGTGTGCATATCATATATCCTTCCAAATGTTATGTATGTATAGTAAATTGCATGCTGAAACTTAATTTCCAATAGAAGCTATAGTAAACTTAAAAACACATTTAAAATAAAATGAAACTACATACTATTTATACCATTGTCATCATCATTGTTCCTAATATATCCAAAGATAAGAATAATTTTGGGCTACTAATAGAATGAGTAACCTCTAGCATTTAATTTGATTTTATTTCTGTTATATAAATATTGGTAAATATTTACACATAAATGTGATATTTGTTGATTATAACTAGAGTTTAAATTCATATATTCACATTTTATGTATCATAATTATATTTATTCACTTATTCTGAGTTTCTGAGGAAAACTTTCAGGGGAGAAATGATGGGGACAATATCTCATTAACTGAGTATACTAATTTATTATACTCTTTTAGAATAAGTATATAGAAAGTAACACCACTTAGTCACATTGGGTGTAGGAGGAAACAGAAGTAGTAATTTGCATAAAATGCCTCCTGATCTTAATACCCACCCTAAGAGAATGCTATTCCTCGAGTAGTAAAACAGCAAATTTGTGAGTCACTGGATCAGTTTTTTCAATAAATTTCTGTTTACTTAAGTTTGTGACATAAATTCAATTATAAACATACTTATGTAGCATAAAAACAAGCTACCTACATATTTTATGCCAAGAAACAATGTAAAGAAATTTTTATTATAGTAAATTAAATGAGCAAAGAAAGAATTTAGACTACTTCTGAAAGCTATTGCATGGAATACAAAACAACATAGATATTAATTAGAATTTTAGATGATCATAAACAAATTAAAACTTATACCTTACTGTATTTACACAAAAACAAATTAATTAAGAAAGAAAAATTAGAATATCCAAATATGAAAAAAATGATATAGAGTAGTTTAAAATAGCTTATTTGGAAGTGCAACATTAAATACATTGAAAAATTTATCTTAAAAAAGGTTCAGAGACATATACTTCTTTAAATTTTTAGAATGAAAGGCAACGGGTGGGATCAATGAAATACTAACCAATAAGTGTCACTTTTTTTTTTAAATCAGTGCTCATTGTATCTGATGATTCCAAACACTCTAGTGCTTTACTCTTTGTAATCGTATAAAATATGAAGAGAAACAGAATTAGAGATTCATGATCCCTATATATTTCATAAAATGACTATCTTGCCATAATTTATATCAAAATATTAATTATCTACAAAATGTATTTTTATCAAAGTCAGGTACAAATACATATGTTAACATAATGCACACTTAAGATTAATTTGCCAATATTCATAGTACAATATAAAAATTAACTATTGACTTTGTATAAGTGTCTTATTGAACCTCATTCTGAAATATAAAATAGGTAGAAAATAATGTCATTAAATATTTCCACGATGATACTTTTATTTTTAGTTTTTAATTTTTATGTTTCATTCATCGAGCGATAGCACAGCAGTAGGGCGTTCGCCTTATAAGCGGCCAACATGGCCGACCCGAGTTCGATTCCTCGGCCCCTCTCAGAGAGCCCGGCAAGCTACCGAGAGTATTCGATATGCCAAACACAGTAACAACAAAGTCTCCAATGGAGACGTTACTGGGCCTGCTCAAGCAAATCGACGATCAACGGGAGGGCCTTTACCTTTACCTTTACCTTATGTTTCATTTAATGTCTCTATTTTTCATTTACTCTGTTTATACAATGAAAAATCAGGGTATTGTAGTAAACTTTTTAAAAAATTTTTATGAGTGAAACACCATGAGGTACAGTTGTAGACTTAGAAATTTTTGTGATTGGGTTTCAGTTATACAATGATGGAACACCCATCCCTCCACCAGTGCCCATTTCTCCACCACCACTGATCCCAGTATCCCTCCCACTCCCCATCCCCCCATCCCACCCTGCCTCTGTGGCAGGGCATTACCTTTTGTTTCTCTCTCCTTTTGGGTGCTGTGGTTTGCAAAAGAGGCATTGAGTGGCAGTCATGTTCGGTCTATAGTCTGCTCTCAGCACGCATCTCCCATCCTGGGCGGATCCTCCCAACATCCTTTATTTGGTGCTCCCTTCTCTATCTGAGCTGCCTTTTCCCCTAGCATGCACGGCTGGCCTGAGTAAACCTACTGGTATTTATCTCGACTATTCTTGGATGTTAGTCTCCTATTTTGCTACTTTATGTTCCCCAGATGAATGCAATCTTTCTATCTCTGTCCCTCTCTTTCTGATTCATTCCGCTTTGCATGTAGTACCACTTGTATAAAAATTTCATGACTTCATCTTTTCTAACAACTACATAGTATTCCATTGTCTAGATGTAACAACGTTTCTTTAACCAGTCATCTGTTCTTGGGCACTCAGGCTTTTTCCCGATTCTAGCTTTTGTAAACAGTGCTGCAATGAACACACAAGTGCAGATGTCACTCCGACTATACTTTTTTGCCTCTCTGGGATATATTCCCAAGAGTGGTATTGCTCGGTCAAATGGGAACTCAATTTCTAATTTTTGGGGAATCGTCCATAATGTTTTCCAAAAGAGCTGAACTATTCGCATTCCCACCAGCAATGAAGGAAAGTCCCTTTCTCCCCAACACTGATTGCTTTTGTTCTTTTGGAAGTGTGCCAGACTCTGTGGTGTGAAATGATATCTCATTGTGGGGTTTTGATCTGCATCTCCCTGATGATTAATGATGTGAAACATTTTCTCTTGTGCCTTTTAGCCATTTGGATTTCTTCTTTGAGAAAGTTTCTGTTCATTTTGTCGTCCCATTTTTTTTTATGGGTTTGGATATTTTCTTCTTGTGGAGTTCAACCAGTACTTTGTATATCCTTGATATCAACCCCTTGTCGGATGTGTATTGGGCGAATATCCTTTCCCATTCTGTAGACTCTCTTTGTATTTTGGCCAGTGTTTCTTTTGAAGTGCAGAAGTTCCTTAGTTTAAGATAGTCCCATTTGTCTATCTCTGTTTTCACTTGCTTGGCCAATGGTGTGACATCTTTGAAGATACCATTAGCTTCAATGTCATGGAGGGTTTTGCCAATTTTTTCTTCAATGTATCTTATGGTTTCTGGTCTGATGTTGAGGTCTTTAATCAATTTTGATCTACTTTTGTACATGATGTTAGGCAAAGATCTGAGCCCAGTTTTTTGCATGTTGCTGTCCAGTTTTGCTAGCACAATTTGTTAAAGAGGCTTTGCTTGCTCCACTTCACATTTCTTGCTTCCTTATCAAAGATTAGATGATTAAATGCTTGGGGGGAGATGTCAGTATAGTCAACCCTGTTTCATTGGTCTGCGGCTCTGCCTTTGTTCCAGTACCATGCTGTAGATGATTAAATGCTTGGGGGGAGATGTCAGTATAGTCAACCCTGTTTCATTGGTCTGCGGCTCTGCCTTTGTTCCAGTACCATGCTGTTTTAATTATTGCTGGTTTGTAGTAGAGTTTGAAGTTAGTCCCATTTTCTTTTTCCCAAGAATTGCTTTAGCTATTCGTGGGGGCTTATTGTTCCATATGAACTTCCGGAGTTTTTGCTCCATTTCTTTGAAGAATGTCATGGGTATCATCATAGTGATCACATTCAATTTGTACAATGTTTTGGAACAATGATACTTTTGAATAATAAAAATATGATTTAAAAATTAGGACCATGAATGGTTCTATATTAAAAATATGCTTCCAGAATTTAAAAAGCAAAGTCATCATCAAAGAACTAAAACTTATACCATTCATTGCCCAGTATAATTCCACAAGGGTTATGGATTCAATCACAAAAAGTGGTGTAATTTTATATTTGATTAAATTTGTATTTATGAAATCCCTGATAGAATTGTGAAATTTGATTTTTATATATTTAAATAAAAATTAATAATAAAATCATGTTTTAACAATTTCATTATTTTAAAGTATCTTCTAATCAAAATACAACCAAATGATCAAAATATTTCTTCTTAGTTATTACTTATATTAACTCAGTTATAATACTAATATGAAAAATTAACATTTAATTATTAAGAAAATAATAATAATGAATATGGCATTAAGAATAATGCTTAAAGGTACAATAATATTGTATACTACTGAAAGAGAGAGAAACGTGGTATGAAAGGAGATAAAAGGAAAAGATGAGGAAAACATTTTAAGACATATTTTTCTATCACTGATGCAATATTGTATATAATTATTTGCACACTGGGAAAATAAAAGACCTTGGTAATATCAGAATCATAAGAGGATTAAATAAGAACAGATTTTAACATATATTTTTCTCATTAAAAAAAAAAGTAATGCCAAATGAATTTAAACTTACTTGGCAATTTAAATATTTTATATACATGTTATTCTTTTTTTATTTTGAAAATTCTATTTTTCTTTAACTGTTCCCAGCCTTCCTCCTACAACTGTTCTATTTTTATTATTACTCCTACTTGATAAATTCTGCTAGCTTCCAAAGTCTATTTCTTTTCCATTTGTGTCTCAGCTTCTCACGCTGTTTGTTGATCATTAAAATTTATTTTTCCTTTATACATATCAAACTCACTTAGAAAGAGCACAATAAATTTGGATTCGAAAATAAGCTGTATTTCTTAATAACTCTTTGAAAAGTAAAAAGCTGCTCCCTTGAAAATCGATAACCAAATTTATATGCAAGTTAAGATCTATTTATAAAGTTTGAGTTACTGTTGTGCTTTATATTGACTTAATTTTATCAACAAATTGTATGTGTATCTCTCGTTTACTATTGGTGGTTTCTTTGTATCTGACTCTAAGGAAGAGTAAAAAAATTGTAGTAACTTTTGTGAAAAATGCCAATGGCTTTTTCACCATTATGAATGCCTGAGAGAGCCAGGAGAGGTGGCTCAATTGTTTTGAGTCTGTGCTTTGCTTTCAGAAGTCCCGGTTGCCATCCTCAGTTTTGCCAAGTTCCTCAAACATCTCCAAGAGTGACTACAAAAAACAGATCAGAGAGTATCTTCTGAGCACCAGTGAGAGTGACTCAAAACCAAAACCAAACAGCAATGCTTGAGATGAAGTAGGTATATCTTGACAGTACTTAGAAATAGTCTGGGAACATTGGTGGTGGAGAATGAGCACTGGTGGAGGGATGGGTCATTACATGACTGAAATATAAGCAGGAAAGTTTGTAAATCTGTAACTGTATCTCACAGTGATTCATTAAAAAAATAAAATTAAATTTAAAAAAGAAATAGTCTACCAATAATCAATGTAAGAAAGAAAAAGGCTTCTTGTCTATCACAAACTTTTTCCCCAATAACTATGTTATAGCTGTCTTGAATTTAAAGGATGTAAATAGACCCTTCTCAACTTCTTTCTTGAGTTTTTGAGTGAAAATAAGACAATCATTACCAGTTCATATGTAAGTTAGATGATGGGGGGAAAAAAAACTAATTTAAAATCCAAAGACGAGCCACTTAATGGATAAAGACCTTTTGCCAAATTCACATTTATCCAAAATAAATATAATGTTTTTTGTTTTTGTTTTTAGTTGTCCAGTTGTGTCATGTCTAAATCAATATTATATTCAAAATATTTCAATTTTATTTCACTCTTAAGTTGATTTTTTTAAAGTTTAACCACTGTGTTTTACAGTTCTAAAATTCTGGCCATGGTGGGGATTCCTGCATACAATATTTTGGCACCAGATCCACCAACATAGTACCCTTTTCCTCAGCCCTTATCTCAGCATTTTTCACCCATTACACCCTCACCTCCACCACACTCCCCCAGGCTCACTGCTCTAGCTAGCCCCATTCTGTAGAGCATTTCTCAGATTCTATTGACTTGGGTCAGTCGTTCTTCCCAGATGATGATGATATTTTATATTCCACATAAAAGAGATGTGTCATTCTTTCTCTTTTTCTAATTTCACTCCACATAATGCCCTCCAGTTCTATCCATATATCAGCAAGTTGCATGATTCTTATAGCTGAATAGTATTTAATTCTGTGTGTGCATATATATCACAATTTCTTTATGCAGTCCTTTATTCTTGGATCCTAAGGTTATTTTCAGAACATTTATCTCCCATTTTTTTCCTATTACTCATTGCCAGGCCACATTCCAAAAATTTTATATATTCTTATATTGGGCTGGAGTGCTAGCAGAACGGGTAGTGCATTTGCCTTGCATGCAGGCTGACCTGGATTTGATTCCTCTACCCCTCTCGGAGAGACCAGAAAGCTACTGAGAGTATCTCGCCTGCACGAAAAAGCCTGGCAAGCTACCTGTAACGTATTCAATCTGCCGAACACAGTAACAACAAGTCTTACAATTTATTTTAAGACGTTATTGGTGCTTGCTCGAGCAAATTGATGAACAACAGGAGTACAGTGCTACGGTGCTACATTCTTGTATTACATAAAAATTTACTTAGCAATCTTAAATACAAATCAGATGACAAAATATATGTGAATATATGTTCATATTCAAATATATATAAATGCATTTCAAAGTAAATAAAAATATAGATCATGTATGAGCGAGGTAATAATTTGTATTTCAATGTGAACTATCTTTTTCCTGATCATTATAGCAAGCTGACCCTATTATTCTTTTATTCACAGCTAGCTATCCTAATAACTTTCAGAGGCAATACTTGTGTGCAAAGGTGTTATTTCAGCAATGATAGCTTACATGAGACTTAAAGTATTTTCTAATACATCATACATGTGTTCTTTGAACTCTAAGGTATAAGAACTGGCCATGATGCTTAACAAATCCATGATTTGGTGGACTTAATGGTACCATTTTTATGGTAAGCATATAGACTCACATGATAATCCATGATCACGTTTGTTTTCTACCTGACTAAGGAAAGCAATCGCTACTTTTGTTCACATGTTTGCTTCTAGAATTTTAGAGACATAAATGTAATCTTCTTATATCAAATTTTGAGAAGTAATACTGTAGCACTGTCCTCCTGTTGTTCATCGATTTGCTCGAGTGGGCCCAGTAACGTCTCCATTGTGAGACTTGTTGTTACTGTGTTTGGCATTTCGAATATGCCACGGGCAGCTTGCCAGGCTTTGCCATGTGGGCGAGTTACTCTAGGTAGCTTGCCGGGCTCTCCGAAAGGGGTGGAGGGATTGAACCTGGGTCAGCTGTGTGCAGGGCAAACGCCCAACCTCTAGGCTATCACTTTGCCCAAGAAGTAACATACGCATATTTATATATCACAGACTCCTATAGCATCGTTCAATCTTGTTCTTGTAGAAGACCTATGGCACAGACAGTATTCTGCTTCGAAGTTTCTCTTTCTTTATACAGCGTTCTGTCTCTCAAACCAAAAGTAATTTCAAAGTAAATGTCGGATAATCAGATAAATAATTTATGTTTTGGCATATGTATGCTTGTTTCTCTGAAAGCCTCCCCACAAGCAAAATACTGGGTGCACCTATGAGTCTTACTAGTTTCCCTCATGTCCTTTGTAATTTCTTCTTCCCATATCTTCTTATTTTCCCTTAAAATATAGCCACATATTTACTTGCTGACACTATAGCACAGTTTGCACTTTCTAGAGATTTATAAATGAACTTATGCAGTAAGTGCTATGTTTGCCTGTTTTCTTTTCCTCAGAATAAATCTTTTGTGATCAATCCAGACTTTGCACATATCAATATTTCATTCCTTTTTATTGCTGAGTAATGCATTATTATGTATATACAATGTGTTTATGCATGTGTTTATTAATGAATATGTGAGCTCTGAGGATTTTATTCTGGGACTGTGAAAAGAACTAAGTTGCAATGAACATTTGTCTGTAAATCTTACATAAATATATACATTTAAAAATAAAGTGAAGGCCAGGCTGTTCATGGATTCAAAGTTTTCATTTTTTTTATTTTATTTTCTAAAACATCAATTTCAGGACTGGAGCGATAGCAGAGCGGTAGGGTGTTTGCCTTGCACCCAGCCAACATGGCCGACCCGAGTTTGATTCCTCCGCCCCTCTTGGAGAGGCCGGCAAGCTACCGAGAGTATCTTGCCCGCACGGCAGAGCCTGGCAAGCTACCCGTGATGTATTCGATATGCCAAACACAGTAACAACAGTCTCCAATGGAGACGTTACTAGGCCCGCTCGAGTAAATCGATGATCAATGAGAGGACAGTGACTCAGTGACAGTGACCCAGTGTACTGTCCAACTAAAACTAAAACTAAAAACTAAATTAATTTCAGAATTGAAATTTCATAAACACTTAAAATTTATTACTTGGCAAATGGACAGGATAAAAAATCTTGTCATGGTATTGCTAAATTAGAGGTAAAGAATCATATTAACAATAATTCCATTTTAACAAAATGCATTTAATATAAAAATAAAAGCAAATCCTATAATGCTTTATTTATATTTAGATAATTTACCATAATAAAAAGAAATGCACTTCATTAATCCATACTTTGCTAATCATTTTAGAAGAAGCAAATGATTGCAGGAGAATTGCTTGTGTACTTCCGACATACTGGATACTGTGTTTATTTGAAGAGTATATATAGAGACCTTTGGTTAGCTCCTAGCTATTTGTCTATTCAATAATCCTCTTCACCCTGTATATGTACACAGATATACACATAACACATAAATTTTTGTGTAAGTATGTTCTACTTCCTTAGAACTCTTCCTTAGAACTCCTTAGAACTCTGTATCTTTGTTCTTAACCTATATATTTCTTTATTCACATGCAGAACTATATATATGTCTTTGGATTACATCACAGTTTTCTCAACCCAGAAGCATTTGCTTACCCCTTAATCACCAATTTCGGACTGTTTGTTTGAAGATGAGGAATTCCACAATGTTGAGAGGGTCCGAGACCACTCAGCGATATTTGGTCATCCTGGCTGACAGATCAGTGCAAGTGCCCAAAGACATGGTGCTGCTTTTGCACTGAGAGGTCAGAGAATAGCAGAGTCACACTGGCTATGTTCAGAGGTTTCTAGGGCTATCCCTGCCCATGATTCGAAGGCCACGTGATGCTAGAATAAAACTTAGTGAGGTGCGGGAAGGAATCTAGCGCCTGCACTAGCTCCCTGGTCCAAATAACCAAAATAGTAAGTTGGGAGTTCCTGCCAATCAGTGCTCATGGATAGTGTGGTGTGTGTGTCGGTGTTTCTCTGTGTCTGTGTGCCGGTGTGTATATGTGTGCATACATTTTGGGGTCATTCCAGTTTCACTCACTCTTTTGTGCGAGCTAGAATGATCAATGCCTCGTCCTGATGATGTGTTTCTGTTCGCACCCAGTGGTGTCAAGTGTCACCAGGTCTACCCCAGTGGTACTAGTAGGCAACCACAATAGCTCTGTGGTGTTCAGAAAGTGGAGCAGTTCTGGAGATCAAACTTGGGCTTGGTACATGCCAGTCAGATACACCTGAATTTCAAGCCAGCTCCTCTGTTCCACACGAGAATATATTTTGTTGTTTAGGTTTTGTCTGGGGCATTTTATTGATTCTAAACAGGGCAGTAGTGCTCAGGATTGCTTATGACCACAATGGTGGTCCTCTGGTGTCAGAGTGGTTGTATTCAAAGCTGGGGATCAAATCTAGGGCCCCACACATGCAAGTCATTATTCTCTTCACTTAAACCATGTACCTAACTCCTCAAGAGCTTGCTAGTTTCTACATCTGATACTTCTTTTTGCACAATACATTTTTGTACAGAAAAAGACGAGATCTTAATATTTTGTAGGATACTTTCTCAAGTAATCAACTTTATGGATTTTAAAGTAGATATTAGAGTTTGAACTTATTAAGTATTTCATTGGAGAGAAGTTTTAGGTCTACAACAAAACTGGAAAGGAAGTATAAAAATTATCATAAATCCCTCTTGTCCCCCACTTTTGGTAATTACTCCAGTCATAAATGTTAATAACTAGAGTAGTACTCAAAGGAAATAAGATGAGCATACAATACACATCAAGATCATAGAGATGATTCTTTAAAAATGTGTTAGCTAGAACATAACCTGAAATAATTTAGAATAATATTTTAATATGTATGGCCGACCCGAGTTCGATTCCTCCGCCCCTCTCGGAGAGCCCGGCAAGCTACCGAGAGTATTCGATATGCCAGACACAGTAACAACAAAGTCTCCAATGGAGACGTTACTGGGCCCGCTCGAGCAAATCGACGATCAACGGGAAGGCCTTTACCTTTACCTTACCTTATTTTATAAAGAAGTTCACAATATTTGATTCCATTTAATATTCAAACACCAATCCCACCATCATTACACCTTCCCACTACCATATTTCAGATGTGCTCATCCCAACCCAATCCTTGCCCCAAAGCAGAAAAAAATAATATATTTTGTATTTTTTGTTATGAAAATCTGCTGAGAAAGCTAGAAAAAAAGTATCCTTAGAGGAAAGAGTATAAGGATTGTTTTATTTCACCCAGGGGCCATTAAGCCCTTCTATAAGATATCACTAACATGTTGTTAAAGGCTGAGCCTTGTGTGTTTTGTGTGTGTGTATATATATGTGTGTGTATATGTATATACACACATATATGTACATACATATGTCTGTATGTGTGTGTGTGTAAAAGATGTACATTTCACTCTAAGATTTATTGCCTCCTAATTTTAACCTTGTCAAATGTGGTGGAGTAATCCTGGATTATGAATAGAATATGTGGTTTGAAATTAATGTCCACATGGTCCAGGAATTGATGGGTCCTCACCCATGGTGCATCAATTCCTGAACCATGCGGACACACATTCGAGTGTGTGGAGAGCGACCACGAGAGCAATCGCAGCTGAGTTGTGGAAGTTTTCGGTTGCTGGGACTGGGTCCCTTGTGGTGAGGATGGGTCTCACTCACCCCCCTCTGGGGTGCCCCAAGTGACACAGTCTGGCGAGGGGTCTGGTGTCATGGTTATGGAGATTGTCATGTTGCTTCCTTCCGGAGGAGAAGTGTGATCTCAATAATTATTTTATGTAAGAAATTTTTCCAGCACTCACCTACTGTTGAAAATCAAATTTAAATAGTGAGAAGCATACTTTCTTTTAAGTTTCATTGTATTCTCCATAAACATAAATATTAAAAAAAACCCTAACTCTCATAATTAAAGACTGTGACCTAACTTGAAATAGAGTAACTATAGGAGAAAATTTATTGTTACATCTTAAGAATCTGTGAACAGTGATAACTCAGATCTGGTTGATGACAATTAGAAATATATTAAAAAGCGAGAGGAACATTATATTAATACTAGTTTTCTGAAGATGAGGGTTCAAATTTAGCTCACTCACTAATATAGTACTAAATATATCTTCTAGATACTTGTCTACAATATGAATCTAACAATATGTTCATTCCTATATTCTGTAAAAAATTTAACATTTGAAATATGATATTCCAATTCCTTATATGATATGTTGATTTTTATATATTTTTTCTTTTTTTTTGAGGGAGGGGAGGGTGTGAGGTTATACCCAATAGTGATTAGGGATTACTCAGGCTCTATACGAAAATATTAGTAATAGCAGTGCTCCAGCTACAACATGTGGTTCTGGAAATAAAACTCAAAGCACCTTATCTCTTGGATTATTTATCTTGTCTGATTCTTGATATGTTGAATCTCATATATGAAATTATATAACTATAATTCAATAAATAATATATGAAATATGCAGCTATAAAATTTCCAAAACAACCTTCAATTAAAAAAGTTACACATGCTTCTCTCACACTAAGAAAATACAGTTTTTTAAATTATCATTATCATAATTATTTTATTTGGTATTCCAGTAGTCTCATGGAATCAGGTGGTGCTTGAATTGAATGTGAGCCTCCTGCAAAGTGCATAGTTTATAGAGCTATAAAATATAATATAAAACTAAAGTTATTTTTATGAATATAAAAATATAAGTTAAAGGAACCATTAGCCATCATTATGAATAAATAAGAGGTCTTGAGGACAGTGAGGATGATACTGATAGGCAAACATGACATAAAATTATTGACAATAAACTAAGTTAATAGACATATGAATCAAAGCATATACAAAAGTTACACATATATAAGTAAAAACTAGCACATGATTGTTCTTGTTTGGGAACTTTCTAACATAAGGAAATATATTGCTATGAAATTAAAATCTTAGAATATAAAACTATAATCTAAGACATATGAAATGTAAAAGAGGGGAAATAGTAAAGAATTCTTATATGCAATGATATTTCACATATTGTTATGTATCTATTAAGAGCAAACCTTTTAAATCATTAGTAAGTATTTTGTGGCAGGATCGTCTCACAGAATAGACATTAACCAATTAACCATTCGGTTTGATGAGATCATCTGATTACTAAGCATTGTATCAGATTCTAAATTTTGCTCTAAATTAAATCCAGGAAAATCTTACTTTCAAAACAATTTCTATAATATATTAATATCTTCATAACTCATTTGTCATAACTGAGAATGTATGATAAGATATAGGAAGGAATCCGTGGCATAAAAATAATTGAAAGAGAAAATATTTTAAATTTTGCACAAAATGCAGAAGAGGAGGAATTTGGGAAGAATGTAATGCACTTTTAAAACCCACAAATTGCTACTTATAGTTATAAATATTTTAACAACTGGAAAAAGATGATTACCAAATTACCAACTATTGGTAATTTGTAATGCTCATCTACAGATTATGTCTATTTAGGTGACAGAAATACTGAATTTTGTAATTTCTTTTTAAAGAATTATCCTGTGATATCAAACGTAAGTACACAAAGACAGATTGTTGTCATACTAAAAACAAGTGTAGGGGCTGGAGTGATAGCACAGCGGGTAGGGCGTTTGCCTTGCTTGTGGCTGATCCGGGTTTGATTCCCAGCATTCCATATGGTCCCTTGAGCATCGCCAGGAGTAAGTCCTAAATGCAAAGCCAGGAGTAACCCCTGAGCATCACCGGGTGTGACCCAAAAAGCAAAAAAAAAAAAAAAAAGAGTGTAGATTTAATTGTAGCTTATTCTACATATTTGAATGAAAACATAAGCCTACTGCTCTTCAAGATTTCTTCAAACATATTTTAGAAGAAAAATTACAACAAATATAATTCTAATGGTAAATATTCATAACTTTTTGAAATCCAAGAATCATAAAATCAGTGTCAATTATAAATCTAAAATGAAAATCTCTCAAAAGTAACTCTGAAATAGAATATTGCAAATAAACTCTTGGAACTTAAAGAGTCTTTAGAGTACTAATTTTATGTGTAACATTATTAGCTTTTTAATAAAAGCTTTCAATTAAGTATTCTTTCCTCTTTTGCTTTGTATTTATTTTTTCATATTTTATATGCATACCTCACTAAAATGCTTAAGTATAACAATTATTTTTAAAATATACCAGTAATTAAGACTTGCTGCAATATTTACTGTACTTTATAACTAAAATCACAATGCTACCGTTAATTTTCCTAGCATTTACATGATTATTTAAACTTAAGATGAATATGAATGTTTGTTTCATAAATAGCAAGTCATATATTTTATTTTTTGTAACTTAATAACTTTAGTGAATGCGTTTTATTATTAAAATAAAGCAAAGTTTTCAAGGATCTCATTTGAAACACATTTACAGAAGCATGAGTTAGAGAGAAAAAATCTCTTATCATGGATAAGATCCAAGATTATTGTTAAGGTTATTTGCATTACCTTTTTAGGTTAGGTTTGATGAGATGCAATCTCTCAAGTTTTTAACTTAACCAAGATTTTATCTTAACCAAAAAATAAGAAAAAAATTGTACCTATTGCTTCACAGATCATAATCTATAATTCTTATAGATTTTGTTCTTGGTTAATATATTTCAGTATGTGGGCCTTTTGCCTCATATTTTTTTCAATGGTTCAATATTAAAATGTTCGATGAGAAGATGAAAAACCTATATAAATTTTCTTTTCACCATATTGTGAGAAGAACTATAAACATTAAATATTAGGTACCAATATATACTGCATTTTTGTCAAAATATGATGCAATTGTGTTCTGTAATACAGGGTAAAGTTGATTCAGAAAAAGTAAATTTTTTCACTGAATACAATTTTGTTAACATTGTGCAGATTTAATCAATTGAGAATAACTTCGGATTTCTTGTGATTGAATGCCTCTATTTCTGTTATTGGAACTTCATCTTCACTCAAGATTTACTTATTAAACTTTTGTTCTTAGATAGAATGTGAAGATTCAAGAGGTCTAGCAAATTTAGAATGGTATAGTGCTATGTAGTTTCAGAGTATGGTTAAACACTGAAGGGTTAGCAAGAGACTGTAGGAAATATTTTTTCTGAAATTCAATCTTCTGGTGAGATAGAGTTGAACTGAGACTCAAATTTGTTTGTATATACTTAAAATAATACATGCAATCATATGACACATTATTCTTCTTATATGGAGGCCAAAAACAGGTGTTCAGCTGTTCTTAACCTATTTGTAATTTGATTTCTGAAGTAATTTGAAAGTGAAGTGTGTGTGTGTGTGTGTGTGTGTGTGTGTGTATGTGTGTTTTAACAATGGAAGGTAAAAGTGGGTGAAAACTGACTGCTGATTTTAAGTTTAAAAATTGCAGTTCAGGAGCCATAGAGATATCAGGGTGAATAATGTGTTTGTTTTGCAAGCTGCAGACACTGGTTCAATCACCAGCATCACATATGGACATCTAAAAACAGGTGAGGGTGAATCTGAGCATAGAGCTAGTAAGTCTTGAGTAGCACTGGTTGTTGATCAAAAAACAAAATAATTGCAATTTAGCATTGTACATTTTCAGGTAGAAAACTTGAATAGTAAGGCTTAAATATAACAAAACACATTTTAATTTGAAAGTCATCATGCAAAAAATTCATTGATGACTATTTTTTAAAGTTAGAGGGTGAGAGAACAATGGTTTAAGAATACATATGAAGGTTAGTGAAAAGCAGAATTATATTATGTGAGTCATTTCTTTCGGACTATATTGACCAGGGTAAAAGTATATCTTTGTCCTGTTGATTTCTTAGTATTTAAATTATTTTTTTCTGTATGAAAAATATATCAGACTTTTTATCATAGTAAACTGCATTTACTGAAAGCATAAGCTAAATAGAAATATATATCTAGATTTTCTAATTAAAATAAATAGCTGATGGATCTGAAAATGCACTTATGGGTACTGAACATAGTCAAGCTATGATACATTTTCAATTATTTTTTGATATAAAACATTTTTATTATATGAACTTTCATAAATTATTTGAATATTTTCTATTATTTTCAGTTTAAAATGCCAACCCTTAATCAGCAAATGTATTTTAATACTCATTGAAAAAAGTAAAGCTTTGAAAAATTAAAGACAGTATTTGGAGGTCCTCACTTTGCATACAGTTCAGTTAATTCGTATTTTAATTGCCTAAAAGATATTTGATAGCAGGTATATTTTTATTTGGGGAAGGGGAGAACAGAGTCATACCAGTAATTCTCAGGGCTTACTCTTCACTGCACTCAGGGATGACACCTAGTGGGGCATGAGGGAAGACATAGAGTGACAGGGATTGAATTTGTATTGTCCAGGTGCAAGGCAAGTGCCCTACCTACCTACTGTGCCATCATTCCAGCCTTGCATCCAATACATTCACTATAAAATCTAACGTCAGATAAAAGTTTGTTATTAAAATATTAAGATGCAAAAATTAATTTATTGTGTGATAACACTTTTGCCGGTTTGTTGAGGGTAATTGGCTGAAAATTACTTTGACCCACAAGAAAAGTTACCAGTCATAAAATGTTTTGTCTAATGGAATGAATTCTATGTGAGAACAATCTTGTAGCAATGTCAACACTTAGATTCTAGTAATTTTTATGTTACTTATAAGCCAGACCACAGAGATTATATTACCTTTGGATATCTTAATAATTTTATGTTTTTGAGGGATGGGTATCTGATCATTGTATAATCGAAACCCAAGCACAAAAAATTGTAAATCTACAACTGCACCTCATGGTGTTTCACTAATAATAAAAAAAAATTATGTTTTTACATAAATTTTTAGTTTGCATTACTATACGTATAAAATAAAATTTACTTGATTGCCAGTAAGCCTAATAACATAACATTGGTTATCTTTGAAATTTATACAAACACTATTGTTCTAACAGAAGATTGTGTATGCAATTTATCTGTTTTTTTTTCTTCTCTTTTTCCTTGAAGTTTAACAGTGTTTATTTGGAGTTTTGAGGAAGGGAGTAAAGAGAAAGAGAGAGAATAATATGCTCATGTGAGAACAGGGGATTCTCCAGAGTACAGAGAGAGCCCCAGTACATATCCCATCATTAGATAAAAGTTTGCAAATATACATCTCAAGAGGGGAGATAAGGGCACCAAATGCACTTGGCCAGAAGACATAGGTAGATTTAAGAAACCCATGGGCTCAGGTAGCATATGTGCTTTCTTTCTCTTTTTGTTAGACTTCATTTGAAAAATTGCTTTTAGAGATTTTTTGAGAAAGACCTGTAAGTAAATCCTTTTCCTAGAATTTAGCAGTGATTTTTATTCTTAAATAATTGACTGCATATCTAATGCCCGATTTAACTTCATTTTCTGCTAATTAATCCATTGATCTTGATAATTCCCACAACTTTAATTAGTACAGTTTTTACATTTGTAAATATTTAATTTGGAATGAGATGCCTAATAATGCCAAACTTACAAATTTTTAAATCAAGTTTTCCCAAGATATAGTCATTTGATTCTTCATTGGATTTCAGAACAGTTTGAAGGAGACTTTCAATAATGATTCCAACATAAAATAAACAATATAAAGGAAAAGTGAGTCTTTTAAAGATATAAGGGGAATGATATGAATAAGAGACAAACATTTAAAAGCAATGCAAATATTAGTATTAGTCTAAATTATTGAAATAATTGCTATCATACACTTAACTAATAGCCTGAGTTGTATTTATTAAATAATGTTACAATACATATGATAGATCATTTCTTTTCAAGTTCCCAGTCAATATTTTGAGGGGAATAGGACATCTGGCCACTTTTTTTATTACTGGGGTAATTTCCAATTCTATGATTGGAATGCTCAAGGTGAGTTCCAGGGATCATATGCATGTGTTGGATCCAACATAATGTTTTGGATGCAAAGATTGTACTAATGCCTTTGTATTGTTTTAGTAGCCCCCTCTTCTAAGAGAGTTGCCTTCTATGTACCTACTATTATTATTAAAACCTTTTTTCCTGCTAAAAAAAAAGTAAATGTAGCTAAAAGAGTGATACCCCTTTTACTTATGTCATAACACTTGTAAAATAAAAAAAAACTCATAACAGCATACAGAATGTGGACTTTTCTTTAGAAAGCAAGGTCTAGAAAATTTTAGAGTGAGCTAAATTTTTTGTAAAAGAAGAAAGAACTAATTAGGAATCAGCAGAACAGCAAAAATGGGATATGTTGTATCCTAGAAAACGAGATGAGAACAGCTTATTTCAAAGTCCTTTTAGTAAAATGGGTTTAATGGAATATGCAAGAAAAATTAATTACAACAAAAGCAAGAGATAAAAGTATGTTACTGTTGACTGCAAAGCGATATGCACCTAAAGTCATTATTAATGTTGAGAAATATATTTTTCAACACAAAATCTATTTACTATAGGGAGAGCAAAGTAGAAAGGTGGTTATAAATAAATGCTAGCCTCAGGGTTCTATGCTATATGGACTCTTGAACTGTATTGGGTGTTAGTACCCGTGTACCATGTGCCACTGCATCTTCAGTCTATAACATTTGATTGCTGGCCTTGTGTATGTATTTGGGGGGAAGAGGGGTGGTAAGGTTGGCGCCTGGCCCTCCTGACCGCTACTTGGGATCTCCTCTGTACACACACCTCCCTCAGAAAAGGGCTATTTACTTTAAATGGAAGCATTTTAAATGACCTTACTTATATATCTTCCAGAAACAAAATTCTGTTGGAAAAATAATTATTTACCGCTTACTTTTTAGGCAGTTTAACTTAGGATAAAAAATATAATTTTCTCCAAATATATATTTTAAGGGGCTGGAATGATTTCACAGTGGGTAAGGCGTTTACCTTTCACACAGCGAACTTGGCCAACCCGAGTTCAATTCCTCAGCCCCTCTCAGAATACCCGGCAAGCTACCGAGAGTGTCTCGCCCGCATGGCAAAGCCTGGCAAGCTACCCATGACGTGTTCAATATGCCAAGCACAGTAACAAGTCTCACAATGTTACTGGGCCTGCTCGAGCAAATTGATGAACAACAGGCAGACAGTGACAGTGATATATTTTAAAAAACATCTTCATGGGTTTTCTACAATTTAACAGTTCATAGCATAACAGGTATCAAAATATTGATTTGCTGGAGGGCCCAGTAACATTGTGAGACTTGTTACTGTGTTTGGCATATCAAATACATCATGGGTAGCTTGTCAGTCTTTGCCGTGCGGGCGAGATACTCTAGGTAGCTTGCCAGGCTCTCCGAGAGGGGCGGAGGAATCGAATTCGGGTCGGCCTTGTTGGCTGTGTGCAAGGCAAACACCCTACCCGCTGTGCTATCACTCCAACCCTATCAAAATATAAATGGAAATATTAAAAATTTGCCACTGAATTTTTGTAAAAGTGTTGATTTCCCAAAAACCTATATGTATTACTGCTAATTCATTAATTGCTTATTACCATAACATAGTAAATTCTTTACACTTAAGAAAACTATGTATTGATTAAAAAGAAGTTGAAAGGTTTCGATTTCTAACTTATGCTCAAACTTCAGGAGGTATAAACATTCCTTCCTTCCCTTCTTTTATGGGCCATGACATGACACAGCTTTCTACAGAGTTGTTCAAATGTGCCCTTCCTTCCTGCCCTAACATATTTATACAAATCTCCTCCACCACCTCCTTCTGCTTCTCTGTCACAAAAGCTGAGGTATGACTAATTTACCATAATTTTTTGAGGCAAAAGAGTCAGAAAATAAGACATTTGCATAGTAAGCAGAGGAAACTTATTCAGATAAACTGAAATCATCTAAAAATAGAGTGATCCATGGCTTTTCATAATCATGAAGACACCTCTTTTTCAAGATGGTTACTATTGTTATATTTGCTTAAAAACTATGAGGATGGTCCAGAAACATGTATGACCCCAAAGCAAAAAAAAAAAAGAGGGTGGAGTAAGTACAAGATGACTGATAGAGGACAGATGTCATATTGAATGATTTAACTTCTTTATTTACATAAGTTAAAATCTTATAACAATCTATCATCACAAATTGATATTTATTGACTTTTTTCTGATAATCCCATTTGCCAATTCTTTAAGTTGTGTTGGAGCAAGCAATATGAGTAAATTTTGTTATGTGCCTACAAAGAGGACAGGCTGTTTTGGAGGGTAACTTGCGATATTGATGGAGCAAAGATAACACAGGTGGGGACAATGGTGTTGGAGCATCACATGCCTCAAACAACTGTATTTTAAAGCATCTTTTTTCATTAATCATGTTTTAATAAAAACAAAACAGCCAAATATATATATATATATATATTTCAGAAAATAGCAGTTGTTGATTTTTGAGAAGATATAGAAACTTGACATTTATTTTAGTGGAGAATATGCAAAACAATGTTAGTCTACATAAGTCAGGAAAATTACCCTTAAACCACACTGTTATGTTAATAAACATAAAGTAAGCAGTGATTACAATTATGAAGGAAATTGTAAGTAAGTGGATGGGCATAGTTAGAGAAAAACATTTTGCAATAAAAGAATAGAGCTAACGTTGAATAGAAAATTAAGATCTGGGTTTAAGATAAAACAGAGGGTACAATTGCATTTATGTAGGAAAGTTAAGAAGGGAAGAGAGATCAGAGTAAAGAACAAGCAATGACATCATTAGTGTTATCAATAAGATTATTTCATTTTTAACTGTACAAAAAATAATAAAGTGCCACAGGATAAGGTTTAGGGAGTTAATTGTCTCTGTCACTCTCCCACTTTCCAGTTCTTTACCACCACCACCCCCCATTGATTATTTCCAACTCAATCTTGGTCATTGTACAATTAGGAAAATACAAAAAGAACCGAAGTTTCTGGTTTGGTCACCAGCACCTAAACATCAGTGGTGACAAATAAGGCACGTCCACTAACACAAAATATATAAAACAGTAAGCTACCTGGGGGGAGAGAGAGAGGGAAGGTTGAGTTGGGGGGGCAAGATTAAAATCATGATTAAAGCTCCGGTATAAATGTAACAGCTCAAGCAAATTATTACCTTTTGCAGTTGTAATTAAAATCATTTTATCTTGTGTTTTTCTCTCTGTTTCTTCATGAGTCTGACCTTTGGGTATAAAGCACCAAGGTGAATTTTTTGATATTAGTTGTAAACTAAATATAATGTGAAGTGATTTCACTACTAATACTACAATAGCTCTCTTGCCTTAAAACATCTTTATTTCATGGTTTTTTTTTCCATTTTTTTTCTCAGCAACAGCAACAGCTTCAACTGAAGAATGTGTTGCAGTTTTTATATTACATACTATATATTGTGCATAAAATATGCTGGAGAGCATACTAAGGTTCTTATATCTGTTGTGTATTCATATTCATGCAGCTAGTGGTGAAAATAGAAATAAAATATTGGGTAAGACCCAAGATATTCTATGTCTTATTAAAGTGCATAACATTTACAAATATATGTTGAATACAGAATATATTTGAGAATGAAAAAATAATACTAAAGATCATATGAGAACACTTGTTATTCACTTGCACACCTCTAGTAATATGGCTTCAATATTTACAGTAACTGAAAGTTATTGAAATTCTACCAGAGAGATGGTAAAGAGATTAAAGTAATTTTCCTTGTGTTAAGACAATCCCCACAATGTCCCTGTACTGTTGAGTCCCCAAGCACAGCTGAAGCAACCCAGGAGCCCAGAGCAGGGAGTAGTCCCCAAGTATTGCGCATGTGTGGGCAAAATTCCTACAAAAATATTATTAAATTTCAGTTTATCTGAAGAATTTCTTTTGGTGTTTTCAAGTAGGGTTAAATGACAAAATGTAAAAAACCCAATAAAAACTGACACTCAGGAAATACTTCTCCAGACAGATGTGTTCTAGGAACTAGAGTAATTCTATTACTTGATTTAATCTATTTCTTAATTGCAATGTGTTTGTCAGGCAGGGTAATAAGTATTAACTGATAGATCCAGATGATATGGAATGTTCCATATTCAAGTTATTTTGTTGTGACCTTCATTCTATAATAGAGTTTCTGTATCTTCTCTGGAGAATGCTAAACAGTCACTTAAAATTATATAATGTAAAAAAACTAATATATAGGTAGTAAAAGTAGCACTGTCCTCCCGTTGCTCATCGATTTGCTTGAGTTTCCATTGTGAGACTTGTTGTTACTGTGTTTGGCATATTGAATACGTCATGGGTAGCTTTCCAGGCTTTGCTGTGTAGGCAAGATACTCTCGGTAGTTCATACACTGTAGAGTATGAACTCTACAGTGTCTCCAGCCCCTTCCAAAGTTAATTTCACAACAAATGAAATGTCCTTACAATGCAATATTTTGTGTGAACTGTAGCACTGTAGCACCGTCCTCCCGTTGTTCATTGATTTGCTCAAGCAGGCCCAGTAACGTCTCCATCATGAGATTTGTTGTTACTGTGTTTGGCATATTGAATACATCGTGGGTTGCTTGCCAAGCTTTGCCGTGTGGGCAAGATACTCTCGGTAGCTTACCGGACTCTCCAAGAGGGGCAGAGGAATCAAACCCGGCTTGGCTGGGCCAGCTGCATGCAAGGCAAACGCCCTACCGCTGTGCTACATGCATGCCAAATTTGCATAGACCTCATAGAAAGTACAGGTTAATTATATTTTTTGTCTGTTTAAATTTTTTCGGGGGGGCCATATATGGCTTTATTCAGGGCTTACTCCTGACTGGAGTGATAGCACAGTGGTAGGGCGTTTGCCTTGCATGCAGCCAACATGACCGACCAGAGTTAAATTCCTCCGCCCCTCTCGGAGAGCCCGGCAAGCTACCGAGAGGATCTTGCCCACACGGCAGAGCTTGGCAAGCTCCCCGTCACGTATCCGATATGCCAAACACAGTAACAACAAAGTCTCCAATGGAGACGTTACTGGGCCCGCTCGAGCAAATCGACGATCAACGGGAGGGCCTTTACTTTTACTTACTCCTGACTCTGAGCTTAAGTATCACTCCTTATGACCTCAGGGTACCGAATCAGGTTCTGGGGCTCAAAATGGATATACCACATGCAAGGCAAACACCCTATACACTGTTCCATATCTCCAGAAATTCTTGACTCTTCAGTATTATTTTATCTTAATTTTAATTAGAAGAAATTAAAATTAAACTATAAAAATTATCTTGGAGGAATATGCATCATTATACAGTTAATTTAGACATAATTAGCAAACTGATATTTTTAATAAGAAATCTTATTTTATTTTCTCTTCCTAAAAGGAAGCTTCTCATATAAATTTTTACTCAAATAGAAATGTTTATACTTTATTTACTTAAGTAAGGTAAGTTTATGGTGTTTCTTAGAGCAAAATATCCTACAGTATTCCATAATGTAAAAAAAAAATGTTTATGAAAGGAAATACTTCACTTGACAAGATTCCATGAAAATTGTTTACATAAGAGCTCTAACAGTAAAATATACTTTGTAAGCAAATAAAACTGCAAAGTTAAAAATTAAAACATATAGAGAATACTATTGCTTCCATAATCATATTGCACTCTGGATAGGAAACTACATTTATTTTTTTTGTTTTCAAACTGTCCTTCTAACATATATATGCAAATGAACACAAACACTTTTTCTTTAATATATTACAGGAATAATTAAATTATGCTCATTAAAATCTTGTTTCTATTATTAGATGTTATATCAACACACTGATGGTACTAGGGTTCATATTTTCTCAAGAAATGCACAAGGAGGGCTGGAGCAATAGGACAGCGGGTAGGGCATTTGCCTTGCACCCGATTGACCCGGGTTCAATTCCCAGCATCCCATATGGTCTCCTGAGCATCACCAGGAGTAATTCCAAGTGTAGAATTAGTAGTAACCCCTGTGCATCGACTGGTGTGACCCAAAAGGCAAAAAAAATGCACTGGGGTCACTAGCGTGTCCACTCCGGGTGGTCTTCATCTAGGGATGCTCGCATGTGCTTTCCTCTTTTGAGTCACACCCCTGGTTAAACTTTTTAGTAAGTATCACCCCTGCAACACACTTATTTATCCTTTGTTTTGTTATGTTTTTGTTTACATAAACAAAATGGTTCTATGTCAGGAGTAGTGGTACTATCTGATGGTGCTTGGCGAACCATATAGAGTGCCATGAATTGAACCTGCTTTGGCAGGAAGCCGACAAGTGCCATAAGCCCCGATATATCTCTCTGGCCCCTCATAAGCCCTTTAAAAATATATTGTATCTGAGGTCTTATGATTACAAGAGTGTTGATATTAACGGTGTATGAAGTCACTCTACCACTCAAAACCTCCATTAAAAATCTCGTCCAGTTTACTTGATTTCCCCAAACTTCCTTTTCCAAATCCACACTCCTACACTTAGAAACTTCAGTTTTATTGTCAAAGACCAAGAGTTTGTTGTCATTCCACACTGTTCATTCATTCCCTTTCTTTGTTTCTTTATGTACAACTTATGGACAGATCATCTTATATATTTCCTCCTTCTTCTGACTTAAGCAATTTAATATAAACACCTTAGTATAAATTTCATGTTGTATCAAAATCAAAAGTCATCTTTTCATCTTGCTAAATAGTGTTGCATTGTATATATATATTTATATATATGTATGTATATATATATTTTATGTATATATACATGCATATATATTTATATATGTGTATGTATATATACATGCATATATATTTATATATGTGTATGTATATATATGCGTACATATATATGTATGTGTGTGTACATATATATATATGTATATATTCAGATGGGACGCACAAATCTGCAGTACCTCTAAATAGAGCATCTGCTGGCTACACTAAAACATTGACGACTGTGGAAATCTGAAGATTATGCTGTCCAACAGACATAAATCATCACACATAAACCTCAATATTTTATTGCTACAGAGGTTGCTTATACCAGTGAAATAAAGTATAAATCATTGCATGGTCTTTCATTGGCCAGAGAAGTTTGATGATGTGATATCAGTCACTTTCCTGTCTCAGTATTCTTTTGATTTCCATTCACAGAGGTTTTTGTCCCATGTATGACGATGAAGTTAACTTTGCAGAGTGTATGCAGATCCCATCTATTTTTGTATGCTATATGTGTAGCAATGTAGTTCTTTTCTTAATAAATTTCAGAAAATAATACTTATTCTGTATGTTGCTTATTAAAGTTACAAGGTTGTATATAGTTTGAGCAGAATTAATAGATAAACCATATACTATATACTTAAAGTTCCTTAAAATCAACTTATAATGCTAATTATTAGAAGACAAAGATCTGGTATTTGTGCTCTCAAGAATGATATTTGTGCCTAGCCAGACTCATTTGTGTGTATATTTAAAAAAGAACTTATGTTTACAAATTAAATATACAAATATTTTGGATTTTTAAAATTAAGCTTTGTGATTCTGCATGTTAAAAAATGTTTTATTTTAGAGAATTATATGAGGTCCAAATAATGTCAATAAAATAATTTTTGCTATAGAAAGGGAACATATTTGATATAAATTTTTTAATTTGAGGTTTTATGATTTCCTTTTAGCTAATTCCCTTCAGCTCCTTAAAACAAAATATTTACATTATTATGTTATTAAAATTGCAATGTATGTTAGTGTGAACCCATGTCCTATTTTAAATGTTATAGCACTGAAGTTATGAATTTATTTATAAGAAAAATAAATTCCAAAGCACTCTCATAATGTATTTTATATCTAGTATTTTAAAATTAGCACAAGACATTTAAAATAACTTGCATAATAAAATGACTTTCTAAAAATTGTTTATTCAAAATACTTTGTATGAAATATAGGCACCATAAGAATTACTCAAAATAATTTATGGAATTGATTTTTTATTATGGTATTTGTGAATTATCTATAACTTTTCTTCCTTCTCTGTGACAGATTTACAAAATTACTTTTCAGATTGAGTCTTCTAAAGGGAGACTGAGAGATTAGCATGAAGTATAACCTTTAAAAGATAAATGAACTATCTCCTCTATGTTTCTGAAGATAACTAATGCAAGTAAATAAGAAATCAGAATATAAAATTATAATTTTTAACAATCTGCTGGGCTTATAATGCCAGGTGTAATAAGATAATTCCAAGGCCAGTCATCAATCTCATTACTAAGTGTTTTTATCCTTTGTGGGTTGGCATAAACTCAAAAAATAAGGAAGCAAAATTGAGAATATGAATTGAGGTGTTTCATGTGAAAAATAAATAGTGATAAGACATTTAAAAAATTTAGCTATGATTTGGAAGTGGTCATTTGTCATGTATACTGTCTCATCTATGGTATAACTGGATGCTTAATATTTTAGTTTCTGTCTATATGATTTATATATTCATGGATAAAAGTCTAATGTGTGTTGAGTCATCACAGATTTAAAAAAATTCAGTCTTTACCATCAAATAAAGAGAAACAATCTCTTTATAACTTATAAAGAGTTTTAGAATTAAAAACCAATTTTTAATAAGTAGAGAACAGTTACTTTGCATTATATATCATAACCTAGGGCTGGAGCAATAGCACAGCAGGTAAGGCATTTGCCTTGCATGCAGCCTACATGGCCAACCCGGGTTCGATTCTTCCGCCCCTCTCAGAGAGACCAGCAAGCTACCAAGAGTATCTTGCCCAAACAGCAAAGCCTGGCAAGCTACCCATGACGTATTCAATATGCTAAAAACAGTGACAAGTCTCACAATTTGTTGTGAGATGTTATTGGTGCCTGCTCGAGCAAATCAATGAACAACAGGAGGAGAGTCCTACGGTCCTATCATAACCTAATGCAAAATATTTACTATTAGCATAACGGTAGGGCGTTTGCCTTGCACGCAGCCAACATGGCCGACCCGAGTTCGATTCCTCCGCCCCTCTCGGAGAGCCCGGCAAGCTACCGAGAGTATTCGATATGCCAGACACAGTAACAACAAAGTCTCCAATGGAGACGTTACTGGGCCCGCTTGAGCAAATCGATGATCAACGGGAGGGCCTTTACCTTTACCTTTACCTATAATTTCAGCAAGTTATGTTGTAAAATGTACCATTATTGATAGAAACGTATTAGAAACCAATATTATTAAACAGAAAATATAATTGTACAAAAGAAATTTAGCACATCTTCTAATAATAAAGTGTTATCAATCTGGAGTTAGAGACTACATTATCCCCATGGTATCCATCTTTTATAACACAAATCATTCCTTGTGACCTGAAGAGATTCATGATAGACTGGATAATTTTCAATATTTTTTGAATACATGGATCACACACAGGGCATACATTGGCTTTTGTGTTCAGGAATAACTTCTGGTGGTGCTCAGGGGGCCATCTGCAGCCTCAGGGGCAGAACAGAGGTTGTTTGGTCATATACAAGGCAGATGATTAACCTTTGGACTATCTTCAGTTCCAATTACTCAAATTATTAATGCCAAAGGCAAATTTAGTAAAAGATGTAGTAGCATTTGAGTAGTTGATGCATAAGCATGTCTTTGTTTTGAATACAGTCACTTCATATTATTATTTTATATGGTTTATGAATGTAGAAAGCATATATAACAAAAATAAATTCTATTTTTATGGAAAGTGGAAAAAATAAATATATTTTGCTAATTCTATTGTGTTGGGATGGCTGAGTGATCTAAGGCGCCAGACTCAAATATCTATAATATAGAAATATAGACATGCAAATATAATCATACAAACAAAGACATATACATATATACATATAGGTATAGATACAAAGTCCCCCCAAAGACTCCGTTCTCTCATTTTCTCTTCTTTCTCTTCTTGCACACCTCTCATATAAAGGACATTACTACACTCCATTAAAACTTCACCCAAATATCTAGACAATTCTCGATCTACGGATCCTTCTATGTTTTCTAGCTGAATGTCCATATAGCCATCTACAGATGTACACGTACATGCACACGTAGCCCTAGAACTTGTATTCTCCACTAGAGTTTCATCATAACCAGTTCTCCAGCTAACCCACTGAGGTAAAGTTTGGACTTTAAGAGAAAATTCATCTCGGTTAAAGGCAAATGCTGCTCGTGACTCCCTGTGATCCAGCTGCTGTCTGTTCCTCAGAACTGACCCTGCGACCAGAGCTCGAAGTACATGAGAGCAAGGGCGAAAAAATAAAAAACGTGTTAGATGGTTTTAATAATAGTCACAACCTGTCTTCTTTTTGTCATTCACTTCTGTTTTTTTTATTTTAAAAACATGCATATTACCTTTTTTTAAAATCCACATGGAGGGGCTGGAGAGATAGCACAGCGGGTATGGCGTTTGCCTTGCATGTGGCCAACCTGAGTTCGATTCCCGCCATCCCATATGGTCCACTGAGCACCACCAGGAGTAACTCCTGAGTGCAGAGCCAGGAGTAACCCCTGTGCATCGCCAGGTGTGACCCAAAAAGCAAAATAAATAAATAAATAAATAAAAATAAAATGAAATAAAATCCACATGGAAATTTAACAGATCAAGAAATTTAGTTTAGAATTTATTCCTACTGGCTTGGCAGGGTGCTATTTTGCACACACACGTACACATACACCTTCTGACATTCTGTGTTTCCTGGTGGTGGAAACAGCATACCTATTTTGTACTTGTTTGTTTTTGTTAGGGGATCACAGCTGATGGTGTTTAAGGCTTACTACTGGATCTGCACTCAGGAGGTTACCAGCTGGCAGTGCTTGGGAGACCGGATGGAATCTGGGTATTGAACCGTAGTCACTAGCTGCAAGGCTATAATGTCTTTCTGGCCCCGATTTTGAACTTTTTGTTTGTTTGTGATTATTGTGTGTGTGTGTGTGTGTGTGTGTGTGTGTGCGCGTGCGCGCGCCACACAGGCAGTAGTCAGGGGCTATTGCTGCCTCTGAATTCACAAATCAGTCCTGGCTGGCTCAAGGCACAATGCAGTATTCTCAGGATCCAACCTTGGTTGGCCATCTGCAAAGTAAACACCCTATTCTCTGTACTATCTCTCTGAACACCAATTTTCAACCAACAGTTTGTGACTGTTGCGTATAGAGTACTGGATTGTCCTTTTGTAATTAGCATTATTTATTGTTGCTATGTTATCATTTTTTGTTATCTTGTTACCATAAGATTAGCATGAAATAAATGATAATATATGACAATCAAAAGTAAAAATAAAGAAACCTTCTTTAAGTTCATGCTTGTTTATTGCAGTGCATATATACAATACATGCTTCTTAAAGACGCATGTCTCAATTAAAGGATTCAGTCTGGCAAACACAATTAATTTTTCTTGAGTAAAGAAAAATAAAGTCTGTTATTAGAGAAGATAATGTAAATATACATGATATATTTATAAAAGTCTCTCACTTCTATGAATACAGTAGTCCTAATGAACTCTACTAATTTGATATTGGCAGGGAAAATTCAATGTACATTTTCAAATTTTAAAATTGTTTTCATCTTTACTGAAATTTAATGAGCATTTATCATTGTTTAAATTTAATGTATATATAATAGTTCTATAAACATATTAAGTGATACTATATTTAATTTAAAATAATAGACTTAAAATGTAAGTTTATTTATTTACCATTTTTACTACTGGTTATAAATTATTTAAATTAATTTTAATACAACTTTGATTTTTTGGGGGGTCAAACCTGGCTATTCCCAGGGCTTTCTCCTGGATCTGTGCTCAGGAATCACTTTTGAAGTGGTTTGGGGGACTATATGGGTGCTGGTGATAAAAACCTGGTCATCCATGTTCAAGGCAATTGCCCTACTGGCTGTATTCCATCTTCAGCTCTTCATGTGGATATAAAGTGGGAACTTACATTAATAAGTTTATATTTTTTATAAATTAGTGAACATTATCTTAATAGATGGTGATAAATTTTTAAAAACATTAAGTAATGAAATCGGTACTATTTACTTGAAGATGTAGACTTATATGCTTAGTATTTTGGTATGCAAATGAAAAGCTATGAATAACTGAATATCTTGATAATATTCATTCTTTCCTCAAGTTATAATGATCAAGCCTACATTTAGCTTGGTTTGTAAAACAGTTATAAATTTATTTCTGCTAGTCTTCCTTACAATATAGTTATTTATCTTACAAATAACTTTGCAAATTCAGCATCAAAAGCAGCTGCACTAATAACACAACTACAAATGATTGTCTTCCAGTGAATTAAATGCAAAGTTATTTTGCTGAAACTAGATTCAAGGTTTTTATCTGTATCATTCCTATCTATGTTCTGTCATTTCTGTCTGGAAAATGACTGTAACCTCTAGAGCAGCACCACACACTTAGCTGAATGAAAGAAAGGCTGAGAATTACAGGGTCCATTTCATCTGCTAAGTGATTCCCTATGTTCCACTGGCTTGTTGTTGGGGAAAAAGTATTCACAAGCACATATACACATAGAAACTTCACTCAACTAGTGCTTTGTAAAGAAGAAATCATGACATAAAGTATAATTAATGTTTAAGGACATACATAAAATGTTGCCTTTCTATATTTGTACTAATATGTCCTCTATAAAAATAAGAATTCATTCATATTCTTCATGTAAAGGTATATGCTTATAACTAGAGAATTTTTAACATAAAAATTTATGTACACTTATATTTAGAGTCCTTGAGAAGAATATATTTGTATTAATTATCTAAAGTTTGGGGCTTGAGAGCTATCTCCATGGGCAGAAGTGAATGATTTCAGGTCAGGAAGCCTGAGTTTCATTTTTAACACTGCATGGTCCTCCCTACACTGCAGGGAACACACTAGATTTGCTCTTCCTAGAAGTATCCTATGTACAAATTAGAAAAAAATTTATGTGTCCTTGATGAGACTGAACATGGTAATAGAAAGCAAGCAAAATAATTTGAAAAAGAACGCAAAAAGGCAAAATATAGTGAAAGTGATAAAAAAAGCAAATTAATTTGGAAGAATTAAAATATTTCAATTTACAAAAATGGGCAAGGTAGCAAAGAAATGAATGTTTTTCAAGAAAAGTAAGATTAAGGCACTTTTTCATATGCTTATGTATTAAAGTCTTCAGATATCATGGTTAGTTTCCACACTGTTCTAGCCTATAACATATTCTCAATTGTAAAGAGACACAAGCTTTCCTTGATAAAGGTGCTCTAATTCTTCCTTTCCTAAGAATTTCCCATAAAGCTCTAATAAAATGACCAAGTGTTTCATAACTTTGTGACTGTTCTTTCTTCGCATTGTAACTGGCAGGAAATTTTTAGATTTCAGTAATCAAAAAAGACTGACTAGGTGCTGTGGTTTGTATGATGTCACAATCAATCCTAACCCAGGAAACATTGGAAACATTTTTTTTTTACTTTGATAGGGCCACAACAGAACCTATAAATGCCTTTATATTGGTAAAGACCCTAGACTCTTGAATTTATTTATGTGATAAGTGACTTCGGCAAGTCACTTATACTCTCTGAGCTTCAGTTTACCTATCTTGTAAAATGGGAGTAATGCCTATCTCAGAGGGTTGTTTGTTGTGAGGATTTATTAGCTACTGTGACTGTAAAGCATGTAAGACTCTAAAAGAAGGCTCAATGCAAATACAAATTGACATCTTTTAAAATTAGCTTATTTGTTTTTGCCCATGGTGGAGGGGTTGGGGGTAGAAACCAAAGCAAAGTGTTCCTCTATCCTATATTCTTGAAAACTTGAAAATTATCAGGAGAAATAGCTGAGCAGGCTAAGCTAAGTACATGCTTAGTAGATTTGGGGATGTCTAAGTTTCCAAAGTACCTCCCCAACCTGCATCACCTATAAAATTTGATGCTTAATTTGTGGACAGATGCTGATGTCTACCTGGATTATAATTGTCTACAAAAGAGACTTAGAGTCCTCAGACACTAAGAGTAGTGCATTCTCATCTATATGTTTTTAGATAGCATTTTCTGAGAATAGAGGATATTAGAGAGCCATGTTGTTCAGTTAGCAAAAAAAAAAAAAAAATGCAGCTGTCTTTTCAGAGCAGGGGTGTTATAACACTTTGTACTTAAAGTGTTTTCCTCCAGAAGATATTCTTTGCCAACTCTGCAACTTGTTATTCCTACTCTCTTACTCAAATCTGATGAATGGTTAGATACAATTTGAAAGTTCAAGTAATATGGCACTTCCTGTAGAAGTGTTCTAATACTCTCCCAGATAGATCCATATGAGAAGAGACAGGAAATATTTTGATAATGCAGGCATAATAATGTGATCTAAGTCATTTGGCGCATCTTACTAAAGCTCAAGAAAAATATAAAAAATCATGACTAAATTTAAAAATTGGTCTTTTAACCAATAATTGTAAAGTGCATATGTATTATATACACAGATATATTTGCATGTTTTTGAAAAAAGTTTACAAGTCTATATATATATATATACAAAAGAATTGTAACAAGAGATATTTAAATTTAATCTTAATATATCATGATACAAGTGTGTGATCAGTGACAAATATCCAAGAAGTTCTGAATTCGAAAATAAATATTCTTTTTGCCATACATTACACAGGACAAGGATTATAAGAATGCACAAAATATGATACCTAATTGTTTCTTTTAATTTATTGTATATATGTCAAGACTAAAACAAATTAAGTTACTGCTGTAGTTGAGAGCTACTTTACTATTTTAAACTTCAAACATTAAAAATCTTATAATATTATATGTTCAAGCAGATGTGAAGCTTTTATATGCCATATACATTTCTGGATGAGGTGTAAAATGATAAAAAAAAACCTACTTTCAAAATTTGTTACATTTCAATATTCATATATCTTGTGGCCCAAGATTTAAGTCCTTAGAAAAATCCCCAAAGGAAACTCTCACATTTAATGCAGAAAATACATGAAACGTATTTATGGCAGCCATAGCCACACTGTTAAAAATAAAAATCATATACCAAAAATGAATGCAGTAATTTTATATCTATTTATTTTCTTATGACTCATTTGACTCATATGAAACTCTCCATGTCCATCCATTTATTAGCAAATTTCACTGCTTCATTTTCCCTAACAGCAGCGTAGTATTTCATTGTGTAAATGTGCCATAGTTTCTTATATCCAAGGTCAGGGGAATCAGGAGCTAGGAGGACTGGTCAATGGTTGGAATCTACCACAACTGTGTGTGGGTCAGAGAGTAGGTCAGAGAGAAGGGACCAGTACGACAATAACAGTTGAAAATGATCCTGTTGGATAAAAACTGAGTGCTAAAAGTAGGTAAAGGGATATACGTGATAAAATTTCAGTAACTTTATTGAAAACCACACTGCCCAAAAGTGGGGGGAGAGAGAGAGAAAAGAGGGAGAGAGAGAGAGAGAGAGAGAGAGAGAGAGAGAGAGAGAGAGAGGAAAGCGCCAGGCAGGCAGGCTTGGGAGATAGTGGGGCGCTGTGATGGGGGGAACTGGGGACACTGATGCTGGGAAATGTACATGGTGTACATTGGAGAGATGGGAGAGATGGAGAGATGTGTGCTGGAACATTATATGAATAGAACCTAATCATGAACAGCTTTGTAAGGGTCTATCTCACAGTAATTCAACTGAAAAAAATTAAAAAATTAAAAATAAAACCTTTACAACAATGTAGAAAATAGCGCAGAGTCTTCTGCCTCCACGCCTGGCTGTCCTCGCCGGGGCCCCTTGAAGGGGAGCGGGTTGAGTTTCCCTCCCTGACCAGGGTTCTGGCAGCCGAAGTCCTCGGCCGCGTGACATCTTATTATGTCATTCCTACTTTGGACAAACTGGCAGGCTACCGAATGTAACCTGCTCACACGGCAGAGTCTGGCAAACTCCCTGTGGTGTACCCAATATGCCAAATACCAGTAACAATGATGGGTCTCATTCTCCTAACCCTGAAAGAGCCTTGAATATGGCACTTTTTAAAAAATCTCTGGGCTAGGACGAAGGAGACGTTACTGGAGCCTGCTCGAGGCAAACGACGAACAACAGGATGGTCGTGATCGTGATTCATTAAGTGAAAAATTTTTTAAAAATCAGGGGAGGAAAAGGGGATCTGCATCTCTCTCCGCCTGTCCCTTTGGTCCGGCCGCCCATCATAGCTGCTTCCTTGTCCCCCATCCCCCAGGTTGGTCTTTGCGCCTCCCCTCTGACCTGGGACTGGAACCCCACCGCGCAAGTGTCTGCAGGCGCCCCCCCCCAGTCTTGTCCCCCACCCAGTCTTTACTTCCCGGACAAAAACCAGGTATCCGTGGAGGCGTGGCCACTTCAGAGGTGGGAGTGGCTTTAAAAAGTGGGCGTGGTCTAATTTTTGGCGGGTGGCGCTGCAGGTTGTTCACTCAAACCAACAAATATTACCCCTCCACATACACAACAACATGAGGAAACAATGCAAATCCCCACCATAGGGAGACCATGAGGAAATACCTCTAGAAGCCTCAGTTGGAGCTAGCCACCTTAGGGACCTCTCTGACAAGGAATTCAGATATGAAGTCATCAAGATGTTCAATCAACTCGATGAAACAGTCACACACATATCCGCTAAATTGAAAGAGAACATGAAAGAAACAATCAATCGCACAATTGACAAAATACAGCAAGAAATGACAGCCGAAATTGGAAAGCTCCGCACAGAAATGGCATGCATCACAGATTCCATAGATGAAGTCAAAACCTCACTCACTGCCCTCAAAAATAGAACGACCACAACTGAGGAAAGAATCAGTGACTTGGAAGATCAGCTGCACCAAGCCAACAGACAACAACAAGCAATGGCAAGAGACCTCAAAATAGCTCAAGAGCGAATCAGAGTCCTACGAGATGATTCCAGAAGAAACAACATTAGAATCATTGGACTACCAGAAGCTCAAGGAAACAATCCCAAAGAAAAAAACCATGCTGAAACAAATTACTGCCGAAAAATTCCCAGAGCTCCATAACACAGCCATCCAGATTCAAGAAGCCCAAGGGGTGTCAGCTAAAAGAGACCAAAACAGAAATGCCCCAAGACATATTATAGTTAGAATGATCGATGCTGCCGATAGAGACACAATACTGCAAGCAGCAAGGGCAAAAAAGGAAATCACATACAAAGGAGCACCCCTGAGATTCACAGCAAACCTCTCAGAGGAAACCCTACAAGCCCGAAGACTGTGGCGAGATATAGTCAAAAAACTCACTGAAACGAATGCCTCACCAAGAATACTCTATCCGGCTAAACTCTCACTCCAAATAGATGGAAAGCTACACTATTTTTTAGATAAACAGCAGCTCAGGAACTTCATAGACTCAAGACCAAACCTAAAACAAAGACTAAAGGGGCTACTATAAGACAAGACAAACCCTACAACCACAACACACCCGCACAGAAACATGACACAAAACCCATAACCATACTCTCTCTCAATGTCAACGGTCTCAATTCACCATTGAAGAGACACAGAGTGGCAAAATGGATACAGAGACAGAACCCAGCATTCTGCTGCCTACAAGAAACTCATCTCAACACTCAGAGCAAACACAGACTCAAAGTCAAAGGGTGGAAAACAATCCTGCAAGCAAACAGCTCCTGTAAAAAACCTGGGGTGGCCATACTAGTATCTGACAATATTAATTTCACACTGAAAAAGGCTAGAAGGGACAGTGAAGGCCATTTTCTATTCATCAAGGGATACGTACAACAGGAAGAAATCACACTCTTAAATGTATACGCACCTAATGAGGGAACAGCCAAATATTTAAAACAACTGCTAACAGACTTTAAGGAGGACATTGCAAGCAGCACAATAGTACTTGGAGACTTCAACATTGCCCTATCACCTCTGGACAGATCAACAAGAAAAAAACCCAGAAGGAATCATTGGCTTTGAAAGAAGAAATAGAAGAGAGAGGGCTTATAGACTTATATAGGGCTTTACACCCCAAAAAGAAAGAATACACATTCTTCTCCAGTGCACACGGAACATTTTCCAAAATAGACCATGTCCTAGGACACAAAACATACCTCAACAAAATAAGGAAGATAGAAATAGTATCAGCCATCTTTTCAGACCATGATGCACTGAGGATAGAAGTGAATCACACACAGACACGGAGAACCAAATCAAACACCTGGAAATTAAACAACTCAATGCTGAACAATGAATGGGTCAGGAACGAAGTCAAGGACGAAATCAAAAGATACCTGGAAACAAATGAGAATGAAGACACGAGCTACCAGAACCTATGGGATGCAGCGAAAGCTGTATTAAGGGGAAAATTTATAACTCTGCAAGCATATCTTAGGTCTGTAGAAATGGTGCACATAAACAACTTGACCTCACAGCTCAAGTCCTTAGAAAAGGATCAACAGAAAGAATCTAAATCAGGCAGAAGGAAAGAGATCATAAAACTTAGAGCAGAAATCAATGACATGGAAACCAAAGAAACAATCCAAAAGATCAATGAAACCAAGAGCTGGTTCTTCGAGAGAATAAACAAGATAGATAAACCACTCACAACACTCACAAAGAAACAGAGAGAGAGAACCTTAATAAACCAAATCAGAAATGAGAAGGGGGATATCACAACAGAAACCAAAGAAATCCAAAAGATCATCAGAGACTACTTTGAAAGTCTGTATGCCACGAAACAAGAGAACCTAGAAGAAATGGACAAATTCCTGGACTCCTATAATCTCCCAAAGCTGAATCAAGAAGACCTGGAGTATCTGAATAGACCTATTAACATCAAAGAAATAGAAACTGCAATCAAAAGCCTTCCGAAAAACAAAAGCCCAGGCCCAGATGGATTCACTAGCGATTTTTTCCAAACATTTAAAGAGGAACTGCTGCCAGTCCTTCTCAAGCTCTTTCAGGAAATTGAAAAAATGGAAACTCTCCCAAACAGTTTCTATGAAGCTCATATCTCTCTAATACCAAAAGGAAACAAAGATACCATGAGAAAAGAAAACTAAAGGCCGATATCCCTGATGAACACGGATGCGAAGATTCTCAACAAAATACTAGCAAATAGAATTCAACTACTCATCAAAAAGATCATACACCATGACCAAGTAGGATTCATCCCGGGGATGCAAGGCTGGTTTAACACTAGGAAATCAATCAACATAATCCACCACATCAACAAAAGAAAAGATAAAAATCATAGGATCATATCAATAGATGCAGAGAAAGCATTTGACAAGATCCAGCACCCATTTATGATGAAAACCCTAGCCAAAATGGGGATAGAGGGGACTTTTCTCAATATAGTTAAAGCCATCTACCACAAGCCTACAGCAAGCATCATCCTCAATGGCGAAAAACTGAGAGCCTTCCCTCTAAGATCAGGGATGAGACAACGATGCCCACTCTCTCCACTGCTGTTCAATATAGTATTGGAAGTACTTGCAATAGCGATTAGGCAAGAAAAGGATATTAGGGGCATCCAGATAGGAAAGGAAGAAATCAAGCTATCACTATTCGCAGATGATATGATACTATACTTTGAAAACCCTAAAACCTCTATCAAGAAACTTCTAGAAACAATAGGCTTGTATAGTAAAGTGGCAGGTTATAAAATCAATGCCCAAAAGTCCATGGCTTTTCTATATGCAAATAGTGAAAGAGAAGAAAAAGACATGAAGAAAACAATCCCATTCACAATTGTGCCCCAGAAAATCAAGTACCTAGGAATCACCTTAACTAAGGAAGTAAAGGACCTGTACAAAGAAAACTACAAAACTCTACTTCAGGAAATAAAAGAGGATACGAGGAAATGGAAAAATATCCCCTGTTCATGGATTGGGAGAATTAACATTGTCAAAATGGCAATACTTCCCAAAGCACTGTATAAATTCAACGCAATCCCTATTAGGATACCCATGACATTCTTCAAAGAATTGGAGCAAACACTCCTGAAATTCATATGGAACAATAAACCCCCACGAATAGCTAAAGAAATTCTTGGGAAAAAGAAAATGGGAGGAATCAACCTCCCTAACTTCAAACTCTACTACAAGGCAGAAATAATTAAAACAGCATGGTACTGGAACAAAGGCAGAGCTGTAGACCAATGGAACAGGGTTGAATATACTGACGTTCCCCCCCCCCAAGTATACGAGCATCTAATCTTCGATAAGGGGGCAAGAAAAGTGAAGTGGAGCAGGGAAAGCCTCTTTAACAAATTATGCTGGCAAAACTGGACGGCTATATGCAAAAAAATGGGCTCAGACCTCTGCCTAACTCCATGTACAAAAGTAAGATCTAAGTGGATTAAAGACCTCAACATCAGACCGGAATCTATATGATACATTGAGGAAAATGTTGGCAAAACCCTTCATGAAATAGACGCTAATAGTGTCTTCTAAGATGTCACACCGCTGGCCAAACAAGTGAAAACAGAGATAGATAAATGGGACTATCTTAAACTAAGAAGCTTCTGCACCTCAAAAGAAACAGTGACCAAAATACAAAGACAGTCAACTGAATGGGAAAGGATATTTGCCAACAACACATCTGATAAGGGGTTAATTTCAAGGATATACAAAATACTGGTTCAACTCCACAAAAAGAAACATTCAACCCCATCAAAAAATGGGGAGATGAAATGAATAGAAACTTTGACAAAGAAGAAATCCGAATGGCTAAAAGACACATGAGAAAATGTTCCACATCATTAATCATCAGGGAGATGCAGATCAAAACCACAATGAGGTATCACCTCACACCACAGAGACTGGCCCATATCCACAAGAACAAAAGCAACCGGTGCTGGCGCGGATGTGGTGAGAAAGGGACACTCCTTCACTGTTGGTGGGAATGCCGACTGGTTCAGCCCTTCTGGAAAACAGTATGGATGATTCTCAAAAAACTAGAAATTGAGCTCCCATTTGACCCAGCAATACCACTCCTGGGAATATATCCCAGAGAGGCAAAAAAGTATAGCCGAAGTGACATCTGCAATTGTCTGTTTATTGCAGCACTCTTTACAATAGCCAGAATCTGGAAAAAACCTGAGTGCCCGAGAACAGATGACTGGTTGAAGAAACTCTGGCACATTTACACAATGGAGTACTATGTAGCTGTTAGAAAAGACGAAGTCATCAAGTTTACATACAAGTGGTACTACATGGAAAGTATCATGTTAAGCGAAATGACTCAGAAAGAAAGGGATAGACATAGAAAGATTGCATTCATCTGGGGAACATAAAGTAACAAACTAGGAAACTAACACCCAAGTATGGCAGAGATTAGTACCAGGAATTTTACTCAATGACCCGGAGGACAACCACACATGTTAGGGGAAGGGGGAGCTCAGAAAGAGAAGGGAACACCAGGTGAAGGGTGTTGGGAGGATCCGCCCATGATGAGAGAGCATGCTGAGGGTAGACTGTCGACCAAGCATGGTTGCCACTCAATGCCTCTTTTGCCGACCATGGCACCCAAAAGGAGAGAGAGGGAAATGCCCTGCCACAGATGCAGGGTGGGATAGGGACTGGGGGGGGAGGGAATGCTGGGATCCGAGGTGGTGGGAAATGTGCATTGGTGGAGGGATGGGTGTTTGATCATTGTATAATCGAAACCCAAGCACAAAAATGTGTAAGTCTACAACTGTACCTCATGGTGCCTCACTATTAAAAAATAAATAAATATAAAAATATCAGCTTAAATGATAACAAATGAGAGGATCAAAATGATGAAGACATTCATCTCTGAAGCATACACTACTGGATTATTTTATGTTCTTCATATTTAAGGTCATTTTTATCTCAAAGAACTTGAACATTGAATTTTTTCTACACTGAATAGTTTTACAGTGATATACCTCACTTAATATATTACTTCCTTTGAATTTCTCTGTTGTCATAAGAAATATATGAAATACTTCTAATAGTTTTATAATTTACATATTTAGGCTTCTCATTTGATTCTTTTTTATAAACATTATCTCCATATTATCTTTATAGTAACTGTGACTTAATTCTTTATTTCTCAGGTTACTGAGAAGGGCAAATGAACTTTATTTTATTGTTATATTTTCATAACATGTAAAACAAATAAATGGGGCATCTAGCAAAATTTAGTTAAGTAAATGAACATAATGCATTATTTTGCAGATAAAAATATTGCAATGTCAAATAAAGAAAGAAACAGATTTTATTAAAGTTGCAAGTAACTTGATAAATAAATGTAATAGCAAAGGTAGTAATTACAAAAAATAGGAAATTAAATACAAACTTAGATTAAAACAAATGTGATTTAAAATTTTAAAATATGTTAGTGATATGTTAGTGTATTTATTAAGTTATACATGTGTTTTTGCAAAAATATACACATATATATACTCTATATACATGTACATACTAATTTTATTGCATTTTACACCTTATAAGAATTATACGTAACATATAGAGTATTTTATATGTATAATATTTCAGATTTAGCTGTACATGTTTTTATGTATATGTGTGTTTGCGCGTGTGTGTGTGTGTGAACCAAGAGTTTTTATTAAATAAAACTACTTAGAAAGATGTGAAGGAAGAGAAAGCAAGGAACATGTATTTAAGAGAAAATGCAGGATTCTGCAGGTGGAAAAGGCAAGCAGAGAAGAGATCTTCAAGATTTTCAAGGGAGAACACTAAATTGAGAAACCAAATCTGAACACAAATTTTGACTAGATATATGTAGGAAAATTAACTTCTAATGATAACAGTTACAATGCATGTGTGCGCGCGTACACACACACATACAAACACACACACACACATATGCTTGGATGAGTTTTACTTTATTCTCCTTGAAAAAAGTTGACTAAGCAACACTCACAATTCAAGAAGCTAAAAATGGCCTATCCATCGAAATTCCCAGAACTGCATTCTGCACTGACCTTTGCTTTCTCTCCTTGCCAAGAATTGTAACTGCTATGCAAGAACTATTGCTATGTCCTCCACGCGCAACGCTGGGTCACCCACTGCTGTATGGGGATTAGATTTCCAAACTGTATCAGCAAGGGTTATACCTAAAGAGTAAAGGACAAATTGGGTACAACTTCTTTCTAATGAAACTATAGCAACAAACACATCTAAAAGCAGGTTTCTCTGTAAAAGAGAAATGACTCTACAGGGAGAAAAGTAAACCTATTAATCAAATATCTGTAATCTCACCTGAAATTTCAGAGCTCAAAGACATGACCTTGCCTTATATACACTTTTATTTATACACATTTATGTGTATGTGATTTGAAAATAGTTTAATGACTAAATTGTTTTTTAACATACATTGATTTGCATTACCCTAATGCAAGCGATCTTGAACATTTTGTTTGGTGTATGTAACTTCCATATATCTATTTTGAGAAGTGACTATTTAGATCTGTAAGCCATTGTTTGATGAGGCTGCATGTATTTTCTTGCTAATTATGTGAGCTATTATGCATTCTGAATCGAAATTGTTTACTCAACATATGATGTATAATAACTCATCCCAATTCCTAGTGAAGAATCAAAATTTTGTTTCATTGATTTTTATATCACTTCCATATACTATTACTTTGTTTTTCAAACTATATTTTTTTACTTTCTTTGGACATAGTTTGCTTTTCATGACTCTCTAGAGGAGCATGGACTATAACAAGAACTGTCTATGGTATGGACCTTCCAAAGCAACTTTCATTCATAGGACCAAGTTATGTTCAGGCAAGAGCTGTTTACTTTTAAAGAAATGTGAAAACATTTTGATTTTAACTTTAGAAAAGCTAAGCAGTGCTATTCATTTTGCTTCAAAGGGTTTAGTCTTCTGAGATGATGACAGTAATAAAATTTAAAATAGATATTTTAAGACACACTAGATTTTAGTTCTGGTTATTTTACAGGAACTGCCTCCCTGCTGTGCACAGCTGGTAGGGTGCTTGCCTTGAATTTGTCCGACCCTGGATTGATTCCTCTGACCTTCTCAGAGAGTCTGGCAAGGTACGAAGAGTATCCCGCCCACACAGCAGAGCCTGGCAAGCTCCCCCTGGCGTATTTGATATGCCAAACACAGTAACAACAAGTCTCACAATGGAGATGTAACTGGTGCCCACTCAAGCAAATTGATGAACAACGGGAGGACAGTGACAGTGCCACAGTGCCTCCCTGAATTGCCTCTTGATTTATCTTTCCTTACATCTGCTCCAACACCTTCTCTGAAGGGAGAAGAGATGCAGCAGATGAACTTCTCTACAGGGGAGTGCTAGGTGCCCTTGTGAAGATCTATAACACTTGATGTGGTGAGTAGCTGGATTCAGTACAGAAACATTTGGAAAAAATATTTTCAATAGTTTGCAATATCTTCAAGATTATTTTTGTTCCAAATTTTGTGAAGCTGTGAATGTCTCTAATTCTGTTTTAAGAATAAAAATGCAGCGTTAGTTTTTGTAGCATTTAGCTAGTACAAGTGAAGACTACTAGAAGACCTTTCTGTGTGCTCATAATGTCTTCTTCAGTTCTTCCTAACTCCTCTCCGACTAGAGCATGGGGCCATTTTGTGCTTCATGTACTTTGAGACAGACAAGAGTAAGGACATGGCTACCACTGCCTTCTGAGATTACTACATATTTCAACCTTTCCTTAGAGCTGACTGAAAAACAAATGCTAAGAGGAAGAGTGAAGACATGGCTCCCAAAAAGGCTGCAGGGAGCCACTGTGAGAGTGAAGAGAGTGGGTCAAAGACTTCTTTCTGTATGGAATATGCTAAATTACCTTCCACAGAGGAAGAACTTAACCCCTAGAGATACAGTCAGCAAAGCACAGCATGTGGTAACACATTAGCAAGCAACCCATTTTCTTCATAACTTTACTTTTTTTCTCCCTGGCTTCCTAGTGGATGGTACTGAAACTAGTCTAGTCCATGATCTAAAGGACTAATGTGTGCAGATACCAGTGGGCCTGAAAGAATTACTCAGTCAGAAGTTCCTGAAGAGGTGACACTACTAGGTTCTTTCTCACACTTGCTCATCATGTGGCTTTCAAGTGTACTGAAGGCAACCACAGCAGCTGTTTTTGCAAAGTTAAGGGCATGCACATTTTTTCTTCATATTAGAGAGTAAAAACAGTTATCAGTCTTTCGGGCTGAGAATCTACATCTAAGTAAAACTTTATAGCTGGTCCTGACAATATACCTCTAAATTATATAAATATAAAATCCATATTTGGCCTGTTTGAGAAACTTCTGAATTCTATCAAAACCTTCTCCAGGTTTTGATAAAAGAAATAAAACACAGTGTTTGTTACTAGGTTTGTGGTTAGCAAAAGTAAGTAAATCGATCTACTGCATGAATGAAAATGACTTTTAGCATAAATAATTATATATACATGTATGTATTATATATTACATATGCATATGCATATATATGTGTATATATAAACTTCTCCAGGTTTTGATAAAAGAAAAATAACACAATGATTGTTACCAAAGGTATTGTTTGTTAGAAAATAAAATAAAGGGATTGATTTTATGAATGAAAATGACTTTGGGCAGATATCATTTAATATATGTGGATGGAATACTGTTGGGTTCTTCGCCTAGGCTCTGTTCAAGACGCCCCATTTTCCAGCAAGGGGCATCACTCAGAGTCCTGAGGCCAGGGCCAAGCTTCCCCCCAGCTAAGGGGAGGGGTCCTAGGGCAAAAAGCAATCCTAAGCCTCCACAACAACCGAGAAATGAGAAATGAGCACACAAGCACAGTGGGGGTACCCTCAAACGGTTCCGATTTATTGAGCAAACAACAAGTTTTATATATGCTGGGAAAATGGGGAAGACATGCAAATGACCACATACAGACGTGTTTTCTCACAGTTCTATAGATAGGATTACATTGTTTCATCATAGTTCTATAGATAGGGTTAAATTCTTCCTTTGATCATAACCAATAGGCTGTCACCCGCACATCTGCAGGACACATCCTATCCCAGGGTCCTCTCCCATGGTAACATTGACCTGTGATCATAAATATGATTGCAACAGGCTTCTAAATGCTCTGGGAACATATCCCAGGCCGAGCCCAAAGATTAGTGTAGCACCTTAAAGCAGATCAGAAGAGGCTTTACTCCAAACAGAATACTGCAATACTATTATGTAAAGTCTCTATAATTTCATGAACCAATGTTATTTCAATAAAAACTGAATGATTATATCAAACATTAATATTTTTGTTGATGATTTGGGGACACATCTGAAGTACTCAGGGATCACATATGTCCATGCGCAGGGGATCATATGCGTTCATGGGGATTGAAGCTGGTAAGATACACGCAAATCAAATGTTCTACCCACTATACTATCTCCCCAGCTCTGTAATGTCAATTTCAATATATGAATATAATATCACCACTACTTAATAATTAAATCACCTCTGACAGATAATTCTGTGTGTATGATGAAGAAAGTTATTCCCAGAATTGTCATGAGTGTTTGAATAATTCAGAAATAGAGCAAGACTAAAATATATGTTGATACTTAGAATGTTGATGATATCTGTCTCTAAACATCAATATCTTATTCTGTTAGACTTTTAATGTCATCCTTGGGAAATCATGAAGAAGAACCAGATATGTTTTTTTTCACTTTTTAGTGTCTGAAACTGTCAGATTTCTCAGGACAATGCACACAAGCTATCAAACCTGCCAATACAGTGTAACTAGGTTATTTATCTCAACTCATTCTTCCATTGAGTTACTGCTCTAAATGCACTCAACTTTATCACAATCTCTAGGGAACATTCTAGGAGCCTAATGCAACAAAAAACGGTCAACAAATTTGCTTTATGATATTGGTTAATTTTTCAAGGAGAAGAATATTTGGTTTGGTTTTGTTGTTTTGAGAGAGAATCACAGTCAGTGTGTGTGTGTCTGTGTGTGTGTTGCCTAGGGTAAAACCCAGGGCCTCAGACATACAAGAAAGACACTCTTATAACTGACCCCAGCTTATTTTATTTTTAATAGAAATATATGACTTTTTTTAAAGGGCCTTATTCATCTCGTTCCATTTTTGTAATTTTCATAAATTTCTGACTTAGCAAACTAAAACTAAATTTGACTCCTAAAATATTATATGCAAAACCTGTAAGTGTTAAGCAACTTTGAAGGAATATTTGCAACATTTGGTGAAAATATACACAACAATTATAGTACACTGACTCACCTAAATACTATTAAAATTACTGTTGTTCTTTAGATTCAGAAAATTGCATGCCTAGATATTTACTATATTCCGCTGAAAACTACAGATGGCCAATTGTATGGAAAACGTGTGGTGAGCTGGATTGATAGTACAGTAAGAACTATTTGCCTTACACACGGCCAGCCAGAATTTATCCCTGGTATCACGTTTGGTCCTGAAAACTGTACCAGGAGTAATCCCTGAACTTAGAGCCAGGAGTACTCAGCACTGCCCTCAGCACTGCTTGATGTGGCCCAAAAATAAAACAAAGAAACAAAGAAAACAAAACACAGTCAACATTATTTTTCTGTAAGAAATAATTTCTATAAAGTTGCCCATCATTTCTCAGTATTTCTAAGAACTGATTTCTAAGAACATAATAAAATAGATAACATAAATATCAGCTTTACCAATGATGTATTTATGTTTCTATTTCAATATTTTTCTAAACTCATAACAAAACCTTGCACAGCCATCTTAATAAAATTATCATTCCACTTTACTCTGGAAGAATGTCCTGATGAAGGGCTGAGTAATTTCCCACGGACACACATCCAGGATGTGGCATTGAAGCTCTTTGCCAGAAATCTCTGCACTGCTGCTCATGAGACTCTATTTTCTGACTTCAATTTCCTGATTTTCCCTGAACCAAACTGAGAAAAAGTTTAATACATACCATAGTCAATTAAAAATGGACATAATTTTAAGAAGTGAGTTTTGAAATTGAACTGATATGGTTTATAAGCATGCATATTTGTGGGTGTAATTTCACATGTATGAAATATATTACAAATGTTTCAAATAAGCATTATATATAATCAAATACATGTTGCCACACTGTACTTTCCATGAAAGCATAATGGCTTACAAAGTCCTTTGGGTCCGACTGTCTGTTTTTTTACCTCATCCTCTCAGTCAGTATCAGTTCTACACTAAACATTTGAGGTTTTATGGCTTTACTTGTCCCTTTTCCTCACTTCTCTATATCACACTACTGAATGAGACTGTCCACCACTTGTCTTTTGTCTTTTGACTTACTTTGTTTTATGAAACCCTCCAGTACCAGACACCCCAGAACAGAGAGGGAAGTAAAGTGTTTTGTAATAGTTGAATAAAATTCCATTAAGTAGGTAGAACACATTTTTATCCATTTTTTTTTCGTGAAGTATTTTGAAAGGTGTCAGAATTTTTACTATATTTTTACTATTATAAATAGAAGCACAATGAGAATAGGTGTCTGTAATTCTTTAGTGTTTTCTGTGCACGCGTGCGTGTACATGCGTGCGCATGTGTGTGTGTGTATTTCCTTTGAAGTAAGACAGTTTTTACTGAGTGAAACTAGCTTAGAAAGGCCTGTTTAAGAGAGAACTTGGGCTTTTCAAGCAAAGAAACAGAGGCAAGCAAGGTAGATACGTGTTCAAGGGAGAACATGTGCTCGGAAAACAAGTCAGTGTTTTGTGTTCTCTGGATAGTATCTAGGAATAAAATTGCTGGTTCATAATGACTCGGTTCTATTTTGTTTTTTATTAAATAACCTTGAATTACAAAGTTACAAAGATATTTATGATTGAGTTTCATTTGTATTGTTGCAACATTAATCCCTTCACCAATGCCAACTATCCTCCACCAGTGTCCCCACTTTTCCTCCCGTCCCCCCACACATGCCCTTTGCCACTCTCTAATTGTTTATGTGTCCCTTTCCAAAACTTATTCACCCCATCCCTGTCCCAGTGACAAATTTCCTCCTGAAGACCACAGTTCTCCTGGTCTTTGATCCTATTGCCTTTGGGCATTGGATAGTCTCCTAGGAAATTTCTTTATATCCCAAATACAAAGGAGATTAACATTTCTTGTATAATCTTACATTGCTCCATTAATTTAAAAGATCATTTTCATTTTTTCATTTTCATCATCCTGTTATTCGTCGATTGCCTCGAGCAGGCCCCAGTAACGTCTCTTTCATCCTAGCCCTGAGATTATATTCAAGGCTATTTAGGAGAATGAGACCCATCATTGTTACTGGTATTTGGCATATTTGGTACGCCACGGGGAGTTTGCCAGACTCTGCCCTGTGGGCAGGCTACATTCGATAGCCTGCAAGTTTGTCCAAAGTAGGAATGAGACAATAAGATGTCATAAAAAAAAGTTCTGATAAGATGTTGCACGGCAGCGAATGCGGTTCCGGGAGCTGGATTTTATAGTCTCTGAGTCTTAGCCGCTGATGGGATTACACGGCGCCAGGGGGCCAGGTGGTGGGTGTGACCCCCGCCTACTGGAATTTGGAGGATCTGGGTGGAAGATGCTCGACTCCAATTCGAGTAGGCTTGGAGGTCTTGGCCCCGGAACCCGCGTGGCTTTGTCCCTCTGCCAGTACCTTCATGTGTGCAGAGAGTGGTCTCAGCATGGTGGTGGCTGGTCCTGGAGGTCTTCGGCTGCCGGAGCTCTGGTCGGGGCGGGGAGGAAAGCTCAACCCGCTCCCCTCCAAGGGGCTCCGGGAAGGAACACCCAGGTGCGGGGGCAGAAGTTGATTTAAAAGATCAACTAGAGATATACCAATTCTCATGCATACATAGCTACATTCATAAACTTCTCAATAAATTTCTTTATTTTCTTTGATTTTTTCTAGAGCAATCCATCTGTGTGTCAATGATTATCTGTAATATAATTTGGTAGCACATAGGTGAATGTTAACGATACAGTCTGGTAAAATTTGCTCCTTCTGGTTAATTTTAATAACTGCTGCTTTTCTCTATATTTATACTCAGTTTTCCAATGAAATAAAGAAAGTGAATAGACAGCATTCAATGAAAACAAACTGCTGGACTCTTACAACACAACTGAGATTGTCAATAATTATGTTGAGGGTTGCTGGTAGGGAAGAAACAAACAAGAAGGACAATGAAGTAAAACTCAGGCACTTTGGTGGCCACTGATGTTCAGTAACTGTATATAAAACACATAAACATAAACCTAAATAATAACAAAATAAAAGAAGAAATATATTTTTAAATAGTCCTAGTGGATGTCTCCATTGAGGCATATAATTACAGCAGGAAGGAATATATAAAAAATAATGTTATATGCTTCCTGCACCAACAATAGTTTAGACACTGTTATCCCCCTTGGCCCCCTGTATGCTATTTTATTCATGCAGGTAATAGAATATACACTTAGAAATTATTTAGTTTTTGGATGCCCATCGTGGAAATCACTGAGTTTTTAGAGATTTAGCTAACAAGCTTCTAAATATTATAACTGTAGCATGATAAACATGTCATTAAATATGATCATTCCTTTGTTTTGAGGCAGGTTAGAAGAAATTAGTCAGTTCTGAGTGTGGTTTTAACAATTCCCTGTTTAGAAAACACATCTGTGCTATTAAGGAAATTGACTACTCTGTTCACTTTAGAAAACACATAGATTAATTTATATTTTATTATGAAGTTGTAATTACCAAATTACAAAATCTGCATAATTACTCAAATAATCAAATTAAAAAATGTATTTGACTTTCTGTGCCCACAAGTCATATTGTTACCATGAGTATAATCTCTTGCTCAGTCCCTATTTCTTTTTGTCTTTATTTTTTTGTACACCTGACTATCTTGATACAAAATTCAAAAGCCCATTGAGTGGAAAACTACTTAGAATATATGAAGCCAACTTTGTCTTAAAAAGGAGAGCCTAAATAGTGAAATATTTTTTTAGGAACTCTTTCAAAATGAACCTTTCTAAAGACTTCTTTGCATGTCAGGATTGTATAGAGAAGAAACTTAGTTATGTGGCAGTAGTTGTTGATCTGAGAGGTATCAGGACAGACTTTATGGTTGATGAATTGTGATTCTCTGGAAACTAATGATCATCCTTTGTCTGACAGCTTTGCTTCTGCTTCTTTTCAAATCAATCCTATCAAAGTAAACTCAATTTTCTTCAAAGGAAATTCTTTTCACTTTTACCCAGAAGAGCCAAGAAAACTGTTTGTATTTCTGTATTTATGCTTATGAAAGATTGGCCAGACAATTTTATCAAGAAGAAACAGGTTTATTCTGTCTTTATAGTTTTTTTCCCTTAGTCTTCGTCTGCTTATATTCCTTCCTTCTTTCCTTAAATGTATGCTTTTAATTATCACTCTATCTTTTTCCACACGTGTTTTACACTGAGAGCTTAATCATTTTAAGAAAATTGGTTCAATACAGACAGGTGTCATTACTACGAACAAAATATTATCTCATGAGTACATGAGAAGTGAAAAAGAACTTTTCTTGTTTGCAGATTCAACCCTTACAGTAAGTTGTTAATATTCCTGAAGATTCACCCAGAACTATGTTTTAGATTAAGCCACAGCCATCATTAGTAATTTTCACTTCGTCAGTGATTGTCCAAATTCACTCAGAAGTTAAAAGAAAAAAATTTAAAATAGAAGATAGATAGTATCTAGAACTTTTAACACTTAAAAAAATTAGTTGAGTATTTTAAATGTTTGCTATTGCTTCTAGAAGAAAATGGCCACAATTGGGTAATTTATTTTTGGAACCGCATACATATCTGTTTGAAAAACTTTGTATTCAGACTCTTCCCATGTGTAGGAACAAACTTTTCTGTTGTTGAGTTGTTTGATTATTTTTTTTAATTGGGGCACTAGAACTTGCTGACAAATACATTCTAAATATATCTGATTCAGTGGGCTGAAGCTTAACTTTCATTAAATTTGAAATGGCCCACACGAGTTCGATTCCTCCACCCCTCTTGGAGAGCCCGGCAAGCTACCGAGAGTATCTTGCCCCTACGGAAAAGCCTGGCAAACTATCCGCGATATATTAGATATGACAAACACAGTAACAATTGTCACAATGGACACGTTACTGGGCCCATTCGAGCAAATGGATGAACAACGGGAGGACAGAGACAGCGCAAAATGTTTTTAGTTTGACACAATTTCATATCTTTATTTTTATTTTCCATGGAATTGAAGATACTTACATCCCCAAAGACATTGATAAGCTCACTTTACTGACTTTAATGTTAAAATTCTATGAAGGCACAAAAGCTCCAATAATCAAAGTAATTTTTACAAAGGAATCACATGTTTTCACCATATTACTTCCAAAACTAGACAATGAAGCTAAAGCAATAAAAAAGTATAATATTGATATAAAAGCAAAATATAATCTTTTAATATAATTTAGAACCTATGAATATGTCCACACACATAAGAATAGCTACTTTACTATGGAGAAATCTAGAGCTTACAGTGGAAGAAATAAACATCCACTTAACACCACTGAAAAAAATGATGTTTGGGAAAATAAGTAGCAAAGGATTGAATCTCTACCACTATCTTAAATCATCCACAAATTGAATCAAAATTGATTAAAATATTTTTTTATAAATTTATTAGTGAATCACCGTGTGGTATAGTTACAGACTTACAAACTTTCATGCTTGTGTTTCATTCATACAATGCTCGGGTACCCATCCCTCCACCAGTGCCCATTTTCCACCACCGGTGATTCCAGTATCCCTCTCACCCACCACCCATTCTGTCCCACCCACACCACCCCGCCTCTGTGGCAGGGCATTCCCTTTTGTTCTCTTTCTCCTTTTGGGTGTTGTGGTTTGCAATAGAGGTATTGAGTGGCCATAGTGTTCGATCTATAGTCTGCTTTCAGCATGCATCTCTCATCCCAGGCGGGTCTTCCAACCACACTTTAGCTCGTGTTCCCTTCTCTATCTGAGCTGCCTTTTCCTGCAACATGTGAGGCCAGCTTCCGAGTGGAAACAGAGATAAACAAATGGAACTTTATTAAACTCACACCGCAGTGACCAAAATACAAAAACAATCTACAGAATGGGAAAGAATATTCACCCAATATCCATCTGATAAGGGGTTGCTATCAAGTATATACAAGGTACTGATTGAACTATGCAAGAAGAAAACATCCAACCCCATCAGAAAATGGTACTATGAAATGAATAGAAATTTTCTCAAGAAAGAAATACTAATAGCAAAAAGGCACATGAAAAAATTTTCTTCATCGCAAATCATCAGGGAGATGCAGACTGGCATACAACCAAAAGAACAAAAGCAAACAGTGTTGGTGTGGATGTGGGGAGAAAGGGACCCTCCTACACTTCTGGTGGAAATGCTGACTGATTCAGCTCTTTTGGAAAACAGTATGGATGCTTCTCAAAAAATTAGAAATTAAGCCCCTGTTTGACCCAACAATACCACTCCTGGGAATATATCCCGGAGAGGCAAAAAAGTATAGTTGAAATGACATCTGCACTCATATGTTCATTTTGGCACTGTTTACAATAGCCAGAATCTGGAAAAAAAACCCGAGTGCCCAAGAACAGATGACTGGTTAAAGAGACTTTGGTAATCAACACAATGGAATACTATGCAGCTGTTAGAAAAGATGAAGTCAGAAACTTTGCATATAAGTGGATCAACATGGAAAGTATCATGCTAAGTGATTAAAAACTTTGAGTAAGATCTGAAATTCTAAAATCAACAAAAGACAGGCCAACACATCCTCAACATAAACTTGTTTCTGCTCACATATAACATGAATAGATATGCTGTGACCCACCACACATAAACTGCCTATCACCTGTGAGGGGAAAGTATGAGGGAAAACAAGTATGAAAGTATTAGGGAATCAGTTCTTCAAATATCTGGTTAAGGGTACAAGAAGTTAATTCAGTGCAAAGACCTCAGATTCAGTATGGTTAATCAGTAACTTGGAGAAAACACAAGACATGTCAAGAATATATTAAGTTCTGTTTTGTTTTCTCTTCTAATGAAAGGAAGCAATAGCTCATATAGATCTCTTGAGTACATATGTTTCACAAATGAATCTTTCCAAGAATCAATCCTTCACATAATACTGTTTGATATAACAAAGAGAGAAATTGTAGGATGGAGAAAGTTGTAAGATGTCTGGAGAAGCAGTCAGCATGCTGGGGTTAACTGAAGAGGAGGCATCTGTAGTTTACTGAGAAGAAAATCAATTTCTAGAAAGTGCCTGGGATTGCTCAGCTTGTCAATAAATCTTTTACATCTTCTTCAAGATACTTTGTCAATGAAGAGATATATTGTCATATTGCTTTAATAAAAGTGATTTTTGAAATTTAGAAGCTACAGATTTAGTTCTGCAATTAATATTTGAGTTGGTCCGGTGCAGAGGAACCACCATTTGAATACGTTTAAGTAGAATGGAAAAAATGTGGCAGAGATAATATGAAGAATATCAAAAGTTCAAGCAAGTTAGATTTCACATAGGGGCCTGCAAGGTAAAGTTTACCAGGGGCTTCACACAAGACAATCTACGCTCAATATAGATAGTTTTATATTTTATGTTGAGTATATCTGCATGTGCAGATAATGAAAAAGGATGATTATCACAGAGCCTGAGCTATTATGTAATAAAATAGTCAGATTCCACTGAAAACAAAATAAACTGTTAGTTTAAAATTTTCATAACATAAACACATATAAGAGAAATGAAAGGCAACAAAAGATGATGCTACAGAAGATGATACATTTGTATTAAAAAATTGACAAGTTTATGTAAATGAATGAGCATTAAAAACATGGAAATAAAGATGATACCAAGATACTCATTGTATCCTAAAGATGATTTTGAAAAGAAGTTTCCAAGTTCATAACTTGACCTTTCTATAGAAACAAAAAATACAGCGTTTGCCCAACAAAACTAGCAGCTCCTTGTAAGAAATGTTCTTTCAGTAAAACTTGAAACAATGTGTCATCTTTAGTTCACAGATAGAGCAGAAGTAGGCTTACTTAAGTCCTAAATGCAAAGGAATGACCTTATTTAAAGGTAAGCATGGAAGAAGAAAAATTAGGTTTTAAAAATGTTTTTGAGTCTAAAGGGATAATTTACAGAATCAGGAGCCTGCTTGCAAGCTGTTGACACGTTTAGTCCCCAAGCAGTTTATGTGCCCCACACTCACATCCAGGGGTGATTCTTGAGCACCAGTCTGGAATATCAATCTGAGCACAGATGAGTGTGCACCAAATCGCACTATAGCACTGTACCACTGTCCTCCCACTGTTCATCGATTTGCTAAAGCAGGCAACAGTAATGTCTCCATTGTAAGATTTGTTGTTACTGTCTTTGGCATACTGAATACAACACTGGGAGCTTGCCATGCTCTGCTGTGGGGGAGGGATACTCTCTGTTTCTTGCCAGCCTCTCCAAGAGGGATGTAATAACTGAACCCGGGTCGGCAGTGTGCAAGGCAAACACCCTACCTTCTGTGCTATCGCTCCAGCCCGCACTCCAGCAAAATTAATCTATTTATTTTAGGCAATGGAATGATAGTTGATGGAAGTAGTAGCTTGGGGGAAACGGGGGGAGAAGGTGCCCTATGTTCATATAAAGAAGGAATATTTCCAGGACAGGAGCTGAGTAATTTTCTCCTTCCTTCCTTCCTTCCTTCCTTCCTTCCTTCCTTCCTTCCTTCCTTCCTTCCTTCCTTCCTTCCTTCCTTCCTCCCTCCCTCCCTCCCTCCCTTCTCTCTTTTTCTCTCTCTCTCTCTTCTCTCTCCTTCCTTTTTTGTTTTTTTTTTCAGTTGTAAGTGTTCTTCTATATCTTTCAAACAAATCCATTTTATACATGCTTTGGAAAACATAAACTCACATTTTGTGTGAGTTACTATATCTTTAAGAAATGCATTTTACCTTTTACTTCAAGGCAATGTTCTAATGCAGCTCAGTCTATATGTTGTGGAAAGTTTGTTAATTATATTTTTGAGAGTGGAGCAATAGCACAGCAGGTAGAGCGCTTGCCTTGCACGTGGCCTACCCAAGTTTGATTCGTCCATGCCTCTCGGTGAGCTATCTAGAGTAAAATTTATACATAAATTTTCTTCAAATTATTAATAGTTTTAAATTTTAAATTTATTTTATCCATTTAACATTAATTTATCAGTTATGAACTAAGTTTTTTTTTCATTTTTGTCACTGAATTTTATTATTTTATCTAACGGCCCATCAAACATATTTGGTTAAAAAGTGCTACTACTTGTCAATTGAATGATCTCTGCAAATAGTTTGATGACTAAAGAGCACAAATAATTTTATTTCTAAACTGTATTATATTCCATTCTGTACATCTATCTTTGTACTAATGATTGCTTTGTCCTAAATTTAAAAGTTTTTCTACTTTACATTTCTTGTCTAAAACTTATGTACATATTTCATATCCTTTGCAACAATAAATGAATTTTAAAATCAATGTTCTTTTCAGTTCTACAAAAGGAGTTCATTCAGATTTTGGTATAAAGTGTGAATAAATTAATTGAGAATGTTGGAGAATGACATCTTAAGAATATACATCTTGAGATCAATAAACATACAATATATCTCTAGTTATTTAGACTTAAATAATTTTTATTCAACAATCCTGTGTTATATTAAAAGAATGATTACTAACCTCTGTGTCAAATGAACCTGTTTGTATTTTGCTCATTTTATGCATTACTGGTGTTGCTAGCTGAAAGCAAACTGCTTCTGATGAATTTTATTGACAGGGGTGGAGAAAAATACAATTGACAGATAATAGCTGCATACCAGGTACCAGGGGATGTGTAATTTGCTCAAGCAATGAAACCACTTCTGGTACAGCAGCTGCAACTGAAGTTACCACCTGTTTAAGCTTATGATAATACATTTTCATTCTCCTAGATACACCTGTCTGCTTTCGCACAGGCCAAATAGTTCAATTGGATGCAGAGGCCATTGTAAAAATCACCTTACATCCTTCAAGTTTTTGACATTGTGGTTATCTTTATACTGCCCTTCTGTATCTGGTTTCTAAAATACTCATAAATATTTTTGGAATTTATATTGTTGTTATATTAAGGGTTTTTTCCCTGTGAATTTGAAGTCTGATTTTTCTGCCATCTTGTTGACAACACTGTGTGTTAATTTGTTTTTTATTGGTGAGTAATATTCTGCTTAATATATGTTCTGCATAATATTTAATTCTCTGGGTATTCACTCTGAATGACACTGTTCCTAGCTTTATTTGAAAATAATAAACTTGATGCTGCAAATCTTCATGCCTTAAGTGAGAAATCAATTTTGATTCATGCTATTAAGATAATGTTTGTATTACTTATATTATTAATAAAAACAAAATTGAAACAAAAACCTTGAGCATTTTCTTTTTAATAAACTTTTATGGAAAACATTAAACATTTTTACAAGTTTTTTTTTAATTATGAGCCTTTCTATGATTCATTCTTAGTTTATATACTCAGGGAAAACATGTGATAAAACAAAGGGTTTTGATTTCTAAGAATTTAATTAAGCCCATTGGAGATAATAGGTCTCAATTAGTAATCTCAAGTTTGTGGAAATATCTTAAAAAAACTGTTCTTTTCTACTAGTAGGAAGTAATAAATAATAGAATAGGAGGTGGGAATACTCAAGGCACATAAATAACAATGGGTTTGTCTGCAGGAGCAACTTTTGAATAACATGAACTGCATTGTATTCTGATTTACAAATTATAGACTCTCTTTGAATTGTCCATTCACAAAGTTCCATATTTTTTCCTAAATTCTAAGAAAGTACTTATTCTTAGATTGTTTTCTTTATTAATAAGTTTATAAATGCTTGTGGAAAATTTAGAGTGCCACTTCTTTTCAATGTTTGCTGCAATGCCATGACTATAATGACCTAGAGATACTAGAAGTAATTTGGGTAATACAAATTAGGTTTGTAATACTCTTCATCCAAAATGTGTCAGGCAGTTTAGAGTATGCTACACTTTCTTTCAATGACAATTCCCCATGCTTTTTACAACCACCCCAGCTTTATATTTTGTTCAAAATATTCTAATTCATCAAAACATTTTTATACCTTTGTTTTTAAAATCATAAAAGCAAAGTGGAAAAAATACTCTTGCTTGAAATATAAGAATGTCTGGGATTGGAGGTGGGTAGGAGGATTACCTTGAAGGTGAACAAACTGGGTTCAATCCACAGAATCCCAACTGGGTCTGCTCACAGTCAAGAGTGATTAGTGAGTGAAGAGCCAGAAGTAACACTGTGCATTGCTGGGTGTGGCCCAAAAATCAATATATATATATATATATATATATATATATATATATATATATTGGCTGCCTCATTGTACTAAATAGCTCCATTAAAGAATGAATTGAACTTTATAGTCATTTAATTAGGAAAAGAGTATTTTATTTTTATCTCTGTATCACAACAAAGTAAACAGTGACTTTAATGATTCTGCTCACTTAATTATGTCAACAATTAGAGACTGCTAAACACTAAGCTATAATGTGTCTTATTGAGTTTGATCTATCTCACTGGATATTTATATTTAAACTGATTCCTTTAAGTATTTTAATGAATTAGGGTCTGCATAAAAAATAGCAGCAATTTTATGTTGATACAATAAACTGTTGCTTAAGTTTTTCAACAAAAATGAAAATTAAAATATAATGTATGATTAAAATAAACTGAATTACTTCCATTTCTATTACACAAACTTCTAATTATTGAAAATTGTTAGGCTGCCTTATTATATTTCCAGATAGTTATCATTTGGTTTCTATATCTGACATTTATGAACACTGTGCCCTGGAGTATTTTTGTAATCTTGTAAAATATAATGTCATCATTTGTAAAGAGAGAATTTATCTTATAATAGAAGGGACTGCTTAGAATTGTATCTCAGATTAATGAGATTAAAATGCACTGATGAGATAAAACCCATAAAATGTTTATGATCAACAAGTTAATTACTCATTAAAAGCTCACCCTAATTATATTATTTTGTCTTCCCCTCTTCCCATTATTTGCCAGTCTCCTTGCAACTACACTATCTTCCAATGAGTCGTGATATCTAATCTTTCTGTTTTTGATGCTTTCAGATACAAATTTTTATTTCTACAAGATTTAACTCAGTATTTCTAAATAATTAGGTAGCATAATGCTGTGTTTACTTCACCACGACTCTATGCTGATTTGTACAGTAAAATTGGAAAGTATTTCTTTAAAGATTTGATTTATACTACCATTGTGTAGACGTCTGTAAAATCTAATGATTGCACAGAAAATTTGCAAAAGTGTTATCATTGACACTTTCTAACTTTCTAACTTTCTAACTTTCAACTTTCTAACTTTCAACTTTCTAACTTTCTAACTTTCTAACTTTCTAACTTTCTAACTTTCTAACTTTCAACTTTCTAACTTTCAACTTTCTAACTTTCAACGCCCTACCACTGAGCTATATAGCACAGCGGGTAGGGTGTTCGCCTTACACGCGGCCAACATGGCCGACCCGAGTTCGATTTCTCCGCCCCTCTCGGAGAGCCCGGCAAGCTACCGAGAGTATTCGATATGCCAGACACAGTAACAACAAAGTCTCCAATGGAGACGTTACTGGGCCCGCTCGAGCAAATCGACGATCAACGGGAGGGCCTTTACCTTTACCTTTACAAGCAAGTCTGAGTATGTGCTACCAAAAATTTTATGTGGTAGGGTGATAACTCTTTAAGTTTCAGCTTTGCAACTATACTCCCTCTGGAACCCAAGAACTTTGGTTTCCCGGAAGCTGCCTGCTGGGTCATGGGAATAACGCCACTGCATAGCCAGTTGGCATCGTTCATGGTCGGAACTACAGTGATATATGATTGTATTCAAACCTCCGAATTTCATCCTTGACAAATGAAAACATTCTTCGCAAATGCTTTCTCTTTGGTCCATTGACCTCCTCTACCTCTACTACCCAGCCACCGCCACACTCCAGGAAGCTTTCCAGATGCTCAGGGCAAGACTTATGCATGAGTGAAGCCGCACAGAACCAGGTAAGTGGAACTCTGTGACCTTGGACTCCAGGCTCAACGGGACCTAGGAACAGAGATCCTCTGCCTGTTCTCACCAATGTCCAGTGACACAGGGATTAAACCCAGAAGCCCCACCTTACCCTGTCCTGTCTGCTTCCACCGATCTTAGTGACTCAGGGATTACACACAGAAGACTCACCCTACTGGTACCACATAAATACCTCATCGGCAGTCCTCCACTACCTCCACTACCTCAGTATCCAGCCAACACCATGCTCCTGGATGCTTTCCGGACACATGGTAAGACACTTAATACCCATCTTTGAAGATTACCGCACTATATTTGATGGGTATCAAATATGATTTGAACCATGGGAATACCTGTGAGGGCGATTAGAGGTTGCCCAAGAGCCTCTATCCCTCTCAGAGAGCCTGGCAAGCTACCGAGAATATCCTGCCCACATGGCAGAACCTGCCAAAGCTATCTGTGGCATATTCGATATGTCAAAACCAGTAAATACAATGGGTCTCATTCCCCTGACACTGAAAGAGCCACCAATAAGGCAACGTTAAGAAGGATGACTGTAGGATTAAACTGTTTTGTCCTTTCTCCCTTGCCACAGGAGCTTAGGTTTATCAGGTCACATCCATCAAAGTGCTCCCGAGTCACTCCCATTCTTTTGTTTATCTGTAACCACTTCTCCATGCTCTCTTCCCGAAACAGTTAATCAGTTTATTCCACTAATCAGTTTCTGTTAATTTGTAAGGTCAGATCTTTCTAGGACACTGAACTTATATTGTAAGTTAATATTGCTTTCCCTTCTCTTTTTGTCTTTTGAATAGTTCACTTTAAAGCAATGTCCTTTTGTATAGACATAAGAAGATAGTATTATGCTTTTGTAACTTGGGATTTAATTGGCTTCAAATAGTATTCATTTATGGGCATCTGCTTTCTCAACTTAAGCCTCACTTGTCCTCACTTCCTAGCGCCCCCCAAAGCAGGGTCCCAACGAGGGACTGGATGGAACCAGGGCATACAGTAAGATATGTGCTACCCTGGCATTAAGATGAGCCTGGCTAAAGCGCCACAATTCTTAATTATAAGTTAAGAGCTTGATCATAACAAATGCGGACATGATCCAAAAGTAACGTTGAGACTAGGACCCCGGTAAGGATAGGAAAGACTAATCTGGCCTGAGCACTATAGTCTGAAATCGAGATGACCCCAGGAGAGCAATTCTATAAGCTTACTAATCTCTTACTTTGTCCACAACAAAAGTGTTAATATTATGAATGCTTATATGTTTGTTGGAAAAGGAGAGGAGAAACACACTCATGGGATTCTTCCCTTGGGTGTGTCATCCTGCTGTAAGGGAATCTGTCCTAGAGGCAGCATCCCCTGATAGAAAGAACATTATCCCTATTAATTGTGACCACACCTATACATAAGCCCAGCCTTTCATGGTTTGGGGATTTAACTAGACTGTAATAATATGCTGGGGGATGAAGATCCAGAGACAGAGCCAGGAAAGAGGGGTTCCAGATTGGGGACCGGGGGAGTTGGAGTGTGAAAGAGAGAGCAGGGCAGTAGGATAGACCATGTAGAGAAAAGTAAGGGAGACAGAGAGAGAAGAATGTAGAAGAATACAGGAGGAAGCATGTGCAGAGAGAGAGCTCAGGCTCCAAGACAGAGTGTGAAGAGATGAGCAGGAGAGACAGGAGGATACGGGAATGAGGGGCAGTGAGAGACTAGGATGGGAGCCTCAGAGAAACTGGGGCAGGTGCGTGGGGAGAATGAAATTAAAGACATAAGATCAATCAACTGGTATGGCCCTCATCTCCTCTGCTGTCTGCCCAATGGCCTGGACAGCCTTAGCTGGGAGAGCAGCCTGTGCTCACCCAGAATCTGGGTGGCCAGGGGAAGAGCCATTAGGGCCACCTCCTGGCCACCCTCAGAGTATTTTACAGATGAAGGAGAGGCTGATAAAATCTCAAGGCCAAACTAGGCTGCCCAAGTGAAGAAAGACAAAAATGACTGTATGTACTTTCAATGCGCGTACACTGACACCAGACACATCTATTGAGAACCTGATGGTACAAGTGCGAAAGATCAAGTACAACATCATTGCTCTGACGGAGATGAGAAAGCATCAATCACATCACGCCATTTTCGACACTGGAGAAGAACTACTCCTCAGAACATGCGACAAAAGAGGCGTCAGTGGTATTGATGTCCTTGTCAACACGAACCTGGCCATGAGCATTGATTAATTCAAATGACTAACAACCCAAATTGGACGAATACACTGAATATATGTGGCTCACTGCTAGCAATTTCTATCTTTGTTGTCTATGCACCAACATCCAATTTATGATGAAGGAGAAATTGAGAAGTTCTACATATAACTGGAGAAGTTCTATAACGAAGACCACACCTTCTACAAGATCATTGTCGGTGATTTTAGTATCAAGATAGGACCTAGATATCAGCGGAAGAACTGCACATCGGGACCCATGGTCTAGAATGGAACGAACAGGGTGAGAGACTGAGTTTATCAGGTCGACCAAGACCATTTATGGTAACTCACAGTTCCAGAAGGCAGAATCTAAACGTTGGACATGGGAGTCTCCCAGTGGATAGTTCCACAATGAAATTGACCACATCCTATTCAATCGATGGTTTTGCCTGACTGATGTGGCTGTTGTCCCAAAATTCCAAATGGGATTGGACCACCACTTCATGAAAAAATTCTACTTGACAGAGCAAAGAGAAAGGGCAGCAAAGTTTAAAAAGAGAACTCCCAGACGACCGCAAACTGGGAACTCTTTGGCACTATTGTGGAAATATGGGAAGATGCCATCGTTGAAAACATTGATGAAGAATATGGTGGACTGGTTCAGCACCTCCATGACTGTGTGAGGAACATAGAGAGAGATAGCCACAAAAAGACGCCTGTCTTAGAAAACTCTCAAGCTTATTTGCCAACGTGGCTGGAAGAAAGCCTCAGGCAACCACAAGAGAATGTCTGAGCTTGCAAAGCAGTGCAGAGATGCGATCAAGGAAGGCCTCAAAGAGAGAAGAGCAACAGTGCTGGCAGATGAGGCAGAAGCTGGGAAAAGCATTCACAGCGCCTGCCTGTCCTTTACCAACTAAAAGACCAAGATGACTGCCCTCCAACGTCCTGAAGGAATTATCACATCTACCAGATGGGCAATAGAGAAGACTATCCATGACTTCTACACAGAGCTCTTCAATAGCCATGTCCACTTGCCCGCATACCAAAGTCAGCAGGATAGATATGTCGTTCCCAATGTTCTCCCTTCCAAAATCTGGCATGCCATTTGATTGGTAAAGAAGTGAACAGCACCCAGCACAAACAAGGTCAGACCCAAACACCTGAAGAATCTGCCATCAGTACTCATCAATACACTGGCTCGGCTCTTCACATGCTACCTGTCTGAATGCAAGGTTCCATCCCAATGGTAAACCAGCAGGACTGTACTACTGTAAAAGAAGGGAGACATCCACGACATTGGCAATTATTGCCCTATCTACCTGTTGTCTGTTTTCTACAAGCTGTTCACTCGAGACATCTTGAATAGAATTGGCAGAACACTAGAGGAAGTACAACCATGTGAGCAATCCGGGTTTTAAAAAGGATTCAGCATGTTCAACCATATCTACATGATGGCCAAGCTCACTGAGGTTTCTAGAGAGTTTAAGATGCTGCTCTAAGGTTCATTGATTTAAAGAAGGCCTTTGATTTTGTTGAGACTGAAGCAGTCACTGAAGTCCTAGCCAAACGGCTTGTTCAAGCTCAATACTTAACAATCCTCCATTAGCTGTACTACATATTCACTACCAGGATCTCACCATTCTACAAGGAACTGATTATCCGTGTCAAGAGAGGAGTTTGGCAGGGTGATACCAGTTCACCAAAATTCTTCAGTGCCACCCTTGAGAACATCATGCGATGACTGGAATGGGAAGGAATGGGAGTGAAAATAGATGGTCGAAAACTATACCACCTCTGCTTTGCTGATTACATCATTCTAATAACACAAAACATTAGCCAAGTGGCACAAATGCTGGCCAACTTCGACCGTGAGTGTGAAAAGGTTGGACTACAGCAGAATCTCACAAAGACAATGCTTATGAGAAATGGTCTTCTTCCTGACGTTCCATTTGCTCTCAATGGAACAAACATCTCTGAATTCAACAGTTATGTGTACGTAGGTCGAGAAATCAACATGAAAAATGAGCTGGCAACTGAGTTTCACAGGAGGAAGAGAGCAGCTTGTAACACCTTCAAGAGTGTCAGAGAAAGAGCTAAGAGGACGAAGAACCTCCGGCTCTGGGCACATTTCTTCAATTCCACTGTTCCTCCTGCATTAACATATGCTTCAGAGACCTGGGCCCTACGAAAACAGGATAAGAATGCTATTTGGTTCTCCCAAAGAGGAATAGAAAGAGCTATGCTTGGAGTATCATGCTTCAATCAAGTGAGAGAAAGAATCTGGAGTTCTGACCTCCATTGATCAAGAATCAGGGACACTGTCTCATTTTCCAAGGCACTGAAAATCAGAATGGCTGGATACGTAATGAGATTTGGAGATGACCGCTGGACTAGAGCCATTACCAACTGGATTCTATGGAACCTCCAAAGATCGCATGGCCACCCACATACAACATGGTCAGACTTCTTCATCAAGACCCTGAATGATCAGTTTTAGGCTCTTCGTGTTCCTGAAGCAAGCAGACATCATTGAGCTACACTAGCACATGGCAGGCACAAATGGAGACATTACTGGCACCCGCTCAAGCATAACGATGAGTAGAAGGATATCAAGTGATCAGTGATCAAGGGTGATAACTTAAAGGGTTGAGCACATCCTTGGCATGCACACTTTCCCATGGTGAATTAATGCATCCCATAATATAGACCCAATAGCACTAGTACTGCAGATTCAGAGCATAAAGGTAGAGTTGTTTGAGTACCACATCTTCAGTCTGAGCTGAGTTTTTCTCAGAGTGCTTCCAGTGTGCCTAAGTACCATTGGGAACCACCCACCCACCCCCAAAGTATATGTCTTACACTGTTTATCTTTACTTGTCCTATGGAATGTCCTGGACTTGCAGAATCTTTGTGTCCTAAGCTCACCTTATGCCAATACCTAGAGGATCAGAGTGATAACAAGGTCTAGCAGCAACTATTTTTGCCATGCACTGGTCACTCAAGTTAGCTAGGTAATCTTTGAGAAGGGAGGGGTGCACAGATTAGAGAAAAGGGTATGTGTGATGGGGTTCGTGGAGGAGCTCAGAAAGAATACAGCCTTGTAGGATAAAAGAGGCTGCAGAAAACAATTGATTTCCTTCTCCCAATTTATCTTCTGTGCATTTATAGGTGGCTCTAGGTTTTAGTTTGGGCAGCTATGGACTGGTAGAGTTCAGTTTGATTGGGTCAAACAGATGTCACTATAGAAATCTCTCTCCCACTGTTAGTCAGTACTCCAATCTGCCCTAATTTTCCAACTATTATCAATTTTATTAGCTTTACTTTAAATAATTTAGACTGTTTTTACTTATTTGAATTTAACTGAAAAGAGTGTTAGCATATATTTTTGTTGCAGGAAAATCAAAATACTCTTCCAACTCTATCTTTGTTATACTCATTTGTCCCATAGAGATTTAAATCTGTTTGTCTCTTCATTCAGGTTATGTGAAGTTTACTGCTATGCAAACATGCTTGTAAAATTGTTTCATTTTTTCAATCCATTTCGGATTTTGTTTGTTGTGAGATGAACTGGTTTTTATATTTCTCTGAAAAGAAATTCTTAAATGGAAGAAAAATATCTATTTCTGTCCCTTGAATTCTCCAAAGCTGATTTTTTTTTGCAAAATGGCTGTATTTCACTTTACAAAAAATAGTGTTTTGATTTTCTTCACAAAAATGATATCTAGTTCTCTAAGTTAGAATCTGAGTTTGCTTTAGATTTGCTTTTAATAAAATGCAGGATTACCAAAGCATGACATTTCCAATCCTTGACCTGATACATTGAATACATTTTCTTTTTTTTTCTCCAAACATTTTCTCTGAGTCTATAAAGGATGAGAAACTAGTTGTATCATAAATGACACTCCCATCATCTAAAACATGAAAAGTATCTGAGAGAATGAAACAAAGATAAAATGTCCTAATTTGGTCTTTATCAATATACCATTTACAAATTATCTATCAAATAACCTGAGCAAAGTGAAAGTAAATTTCTATAGTGCATTCTACAATTCAACTCCCCTCTCTATGTTAATATCTAAAAAGAAACAATCATTTGAAAACATTTTTTTTTCTTTTTGGGTCACACCCGGCAATGCTCAAGGGTTACTTGCTCAGAAATTACTCCTGGCGGTATTCAGAGAACCATATGGGATGCTGAGAATCAAACCTGGGTCGGCTCCATGCAAGGCAAACACCCTCCTGTTATGCTATCATTCCAGCCCCTGAAAACATTTTTTTAAAGTAGAAATTATATCATTGATAGTACACTTCCTTAAGAGTTATAATTTGGCATCATAGAGTATGTGATAGAGGTATAAACTAAACAGGCTTATTTTTTAAATTAGTAGACATTTTGCATCTTTAATACTGTAAGTAATCAGTTATAGGCATCATTTTACAGCACAGAGTTAACATCAGTGTGTATTTTTGACTAACTTTTGCATAAAATAATTACATTCTCTTGGTTCTTACACATGCTTGTAGTTTCTTTGGTTTGGGTCTTCTCTAGTTTTTCCCTCTTTGAAGAATGAAAACTGAAATAAACTAACTTGCCTTAAGAGTTTTTATGCACAGGTACTTGACAGGTAGTGGAAGGTCGAGGTACTTGCCTTGCACATGGGCCAACTCTGATGTGATTGTTGGCTCTGTCAGGAGTTATCTCTGAGCACTCTGACATATGAATTTACTCTTGTTCTCAGCTCAAGGGTTACTTCTAACAGGATTTGGATCAGTTACTTGCAAAGCAAGCACCATGCCCACTGAACTATCTTTCTAACCCCTTATGTGCATGGCCTTATTTGATTTTAAATTCTGTATTCATTGTTATTACTAATATTTCTGTTTTATGTATTATGCATAATAAAAATTAGTAAGGCAATACATCTTTATTGATAAAGCCAATTTATCAGTAATTAGTAATTAGACATCTGATTATCTTATTCTTGCTTTGAAAACCTGGCAGGCTACCGAGTGTAGCCTGCCCACGTGGAAAACTCCCCGTGGTATACCCAATATGCCAATTACCAGTAACAATGAGGGGTCTCATTCTCCTAACCCTGAAAGAGTCTTGAATGTGGCACTTTTTATAATCTCAGGGCTAGGACGAAGGAGACGTTACTGGTGCCTGCTCGAGGCAATCAACTAACAACAGGATGATCATGATCGTGATCAGTAATTACATATTTTAGTTAAATTATACCAAAATGGAGTTTTAATTTTATCACAGGGTATCCAAGGTATGTTATATTTCTTTTGTGTTATACAAGTGAAAAAAATCAAAGAATATAAAATTTTAAAGAATAATAACATGGGGGTATGGTGCTGCCAACAGGTCAATCTGTACCTGTGAGGCGAGTGCATCAGCAGCCTAATGACGACGTCAGACTTTCAGATACCCCAAAATTGCTGCTGTACCTTTGGCCAGACAAAAAACAAAAAACAAAACAACAACAACAAAACACTTGGGGCAAAGTTTAGCAAGAACGTAAACAGTCAAAAGTTAGGTATGTGGGAGTCACACCCACAAACCACCTCCAGCTCAGCTATGTAATTGGAGGCAAGGCCTCTCTGGCTCCTGATTGAGCTACTTAATGGCCATGAACCCAGAGACTCAGAAACGAATCTTGGAACCCAGCGGCTTTTGGCAGAAATGTGTCCAGTCCCGCAGTAGGTTACTGTCATCAGGCGAACCCAGGGGGGAAAGGGTGCTGTCCCTCCACCTGCTCCCCCTAGGCAACTTGGTGGTTGACATCCTCCAGAGACCATTGGACAATCAGGTTTGGGCCCTCAGTGACGAGACACGTGGGGTCTCACAGGATGGGGGTGAAGCCGGGCCTTTCCTTGCCATCCAAATGAGACCCCAAGTCGCCACCAACAAATGGCCTCTCTGGCTCCTGATCAAGCTGCTTAAATGGCCATGATCCCAGAGACTAAGAAACAAATCATGGAACCCAGTGGCTTTTGATAGAATTGCATCTGGACCTCACAGTAGGTTACTGTCTCCAGGCCACTCCAGGGAGGAAAGGGTATTGTCCCTCCACCTGCTCTCCCTAAGTGGCTAGGCGGCTGCCATTCTCCAGAGGCCATTGTCAGTCAGTTTTGTGTCCTCACTGATGAGACACGTGGGGCCTCACGGGATGGGGGTGGAGCCAGCCCTTTCCTTCCTGCCCCAACTAGACCCCGAGAAGCCGCCCATTAATGGCCTTTCTGGCTCCTGATCAAGCTGCTTAACGGTCATGATCCAAGAGACTCACGAATAAATCTCGGAACCCAACTGGTTTTGGCAGAAATCTCTCCAGATTTAAGTGTTAAAATTTCGGAATTTCAAAATCGTGCAGCCACTACTGCAACCACATGACATCATATGTTTTTCATAACCAGCAGCAAAAACAAATTGTATACTGTTGCCTTAAAAGCAGATCTGAGTGTAGGGCTAAAATCCCAATAATAATGCTGGGTCTGATGTCAAAATATTGAATGTAATCAAAGTAGAGAGAGAGTAATGTGGAAATCATCTGCCCCACTGGAGGGGGAAGGTATAGGATGGCGGTTTACTGGAGTTTTTGGTGGTGGAGAATGGACACTGGTGAAGGTACGGGTGTTTCATTGTTTGACTGAGACTTAAACTCAAAAGCTTTGTAATTTCTTTCACTGTGATTCAATAAATAAAATTATATAAAAAATGAAAAAAAAAGTAAGGTTGAGTTCATGCCCAATTCAATCAGCTAATCAGTGGTTGAATAAAAATCAGTACTCCTACATAAAAAAGAATGATGACATGTATTTGTTTGATTAGAAAATAGCAAGTTCTCACTAGAATTTGAAAATTTATTTTTAATTTTATTATTTATAACACTGACATCCTGTGTTCACAATTTTTTCCTGTATATTCCTAAAAACTAAGTTCACATTTTTAAGTTAAATTTATCTTTAGAATTTGGCACTTTCAACATATAGAACATATATTAGTGAATTACAGAAAAGCAGTTCTCATCAGACTGAGATTTAAAGTACTACAAGATATTTCAATGAATTTGTTTTGAAAAATTTGGATTCTTTTTCATCTCTTAAGCATTTATTCTTCTTTTCATCCTGTATTTGAGTATTGCATTTTATTTTCTTCATATGTATTAGTGTTTCAATTAGTTGTGTAATTTATTATTTTTATGATCAAGTGAGAAATATGAACATTAAAGTAACTAAATGCCTATGTGGCTATGTGGTATGCTTAAAAATTAATAGCAAATATAATTTATTATATGCCTTTTAATTAAATTTATCAGATATCATACTGCTATGTCCATCTTTTCCAAATGCTTATGTACTATATGCATACATTAATTGAAATAGATCTCAATTGATTTTGATTCATATAATAGAACAATATTATTACAGAATAAAATAATTGATACTCATTGCACAAATAATAATATTCCTTTAACAATATCACATTTTAATCTAAATCTAAATGGAGACCTTTAAAAAATAAGGGAAATATTTAAATTTAGTTAAGGCATATTTAAATAGCTAACATTAAAATTTAGCATGAAATTTAATTAAAATATTTCATTTGAAGCATATTGCTTTTATTTCTTTTTTCCATATGTACTTCAGATATATGTGAACATTGATTTAATTAAGCAGATTATTTTGAGCAGCTGAGTCAGAAACTGAGATATTTGGAAAGAAAATGAGCAGTAGACAGTTTGGAATGTCAGTTTAAATATACTTCCATTCCTTTCCCCTTAAATGTCCTCCTAGTTTCTTCACGACTCTAAAGTGAATCAATGACATTAAAGTTTAGGAAGATACATGACTCCATATGCCTACTAAATAAATGTTCCATTCACAACTCGGGCCCAAACAAGGTAAACATACAGTGTTGAAGAAAGCACAATATTTGAAAACCTATTGTTCATAGACCACGAAAAATCAAAGAACAATTATGACAGTAGATAGTGTTTTTTGTTATTCTAAAAATCTATGTTTAGGAATATTGATATATATATGTATATATCCTTCCCAATGAATCAATGCTAATTTTATCTCAGAGAGGAAGTATGTATGAAAGTAGATATAAATTAAGCAATATTATTTAACTATTGCTCGGTGTCATTTATTACACCTGCACAGGATTCAGTTAAAATAATAGCAAATAAGGGATATTAGAAGTTATCCTATGTATTAAAAATTCTCATGCCTTTCATTGGGCCAGATTACTGAGACATATTTGTATGTGTATGTTTTATAAATATTCACTCAAAGAAAAATACTTTCTGGTTTCATCATGTATAGAACAAAGGCATAAGAGAAGCATTATTTGTAGCACAAACTTTGTGATAGACTCGATTTACAAAACCGCTTGTTTGTTTTTTTATATGTGTATAGATTTTGTATATTTAAATTTGTATAAATTCATTACCATTTATACACATATTTACTAAAATAAAAGTTTTGGTTATTCTGCTTTGGTGACCTCTCATAACAGAAAAATCCCTGTCCCTTTTAAATTCTTTCTAGTCACTTAAAATATCAAATTAATTCAATACAAAGGAAAGGTAAAGGTAAAGGCCCTCCTATTGATCATCGATTTGCTCGAGCGGGCCCAGTAACGTCTCCATTGTAGACTTTGTTGTTACTGTGTCTGGCATATCGAATACGTCACAGGTAGCTTGCCAGGCTCTGCCGTGCGGGCGAGATACTCTCGGTAGCTTGCCGGGCTCTCCGAGAGGGGCACAGCCCCATGTTGGCTGCGTGCAAGGAAAATGCCCTGCCACTGTGCTACAAAAGAAAAAGTTTTTTTTTTTTTTTTGCTTTTTGGGTCACACCCAGCGATGCTCAGGGGTTACTCCTGGATCATGCACTCAAAAATTACTCCTGGTGATGTTCAGGGGACCATATGGGATGCTGGGAATTGAACCTGGATCGGCCATATTGGCTGCGTGTAAGGCAAACGCCCTACCCGCTGTGCTATTGCTCCAGCCCCCAAAGGAAAACGTTTTTAAAAAATACATTTGTCTAGTTCAGTTATATATTGACTTATACTGTTTGTTTAAGGCATGTGATAGAAATTTATGGCATGCCGTTTCTGTTTGCATACAAAACGAGTTTCTGTTGCAGCAAAATTATACGTTTCTTAGGATTTTATATTTCAACTTTAGTTTCACTCTGAATTTTATTCATATACAGTTTATGTAATTGAAAACATGTATATGAAAACAAAATTAACATGTTCAAAAGGGAAACTGAACTTTGAAATGACTACAAAATCAAATAAACTAAAGACACATGTAATAATGTACCTCAGATGTGAAATCTGTATTGCATAATGTTGAAATAGGAGGAGCAAAGTGATAAATGCAAATGATAAATGCAAATAATTTTAATATGGTAATAGCCATACAACATTAGTTAAAAATCACCTGAAGCTAAAATGCTTAGGTTTTCTATTTTTAAAGAGTTATTAACAAAAAGTGCTGTTTTGGTAAAAAATAAATAAATAAGGAATTTTAAAATGAGAGACTTTTTAATATGTAGATATATTTTAGATTAAAAAATAAGGAATAGTACAAAGAATACTTAAGGGGGAATGAAAAATAAAATGAAATATATTAGTATATCTCCAACATAATTAATTAGTGGCGTAGCCTTCAAATGACACCTTTATTATTTTTTTCTATGACAAAATGTATGAATATAAATACTTGAAAAGTAAATTAGAAATGAAACAATCATATGAAAACATCAAATTAAAAATTTAAGTATATATAAAATTGCTTTGAAATGTCAAAGGTTGTCACAGAGAGATAGAACAGCATTCAAAACACTTACCTTGTATGCACCTGATTCAGATTAAATACCTGATACAGCGTGTATTATGCCCTGAGCACCACCAGCAGTATTCCTTGAATATAGTTGAATGTGGTAAAAAAAAAATAATATATATATATATACACACATACATAGTGAATCTATTATTATGAGTTAGTAGAATTTAGATAAATTTAAATAAAATTATTTCTACAAATAAATTTTAAAATTAAAATATTTACTTAAAGACTCTGGATTGTCACTTTCCAGCATAATTTTTTTAGAGTTCAATGTGTTAAAGAGCAACATACCCACTTGCCTCCAGGCCAATATCTAACTACATGGTATCTCTAAGAATATCTGCAGACACAAACCCCTGTAAAAACCAGGTACTTCAGCAAAGGGCTGAGAACTCTTGGATATTTTTTGAGTAGGAGAGGGAGGCTTCTCCCCACAACCCATAGTTCTGGAAGCTTTGGCAGACATGCCCACCTGCCATAGCCTTGAGGCAACTCATGCACCCACCCTGCTCTTCAGACTCACTAACTAAATCTCTGAGAGGATGCAAGCCAAGCAGCTGGTGCTCCTGGCTGAAAACTCTGGGGCACGCTAAGGAGGGGGCAGGCTGAGTCCTACTCTGCCAAAGCCACAGCAGCCACACCCATCCCCCACCGCTGCCACAAAGTCAACAGCCTAACTGCATGGCTTCACTAAGAGCAGATTCAGTTCTACGGATCCTGAAACTTCTGGACTATCCACTGCATATAAGTCAGCAATCACCTCCAAATTCCACAATACTGAAATTCCAGTAGGAACACGTCAAATTACATAAGAAAGTAACATAGAAGATAACTAAACTCAACAAACGAACAAACAAAAATACACAGAAGGTTCAACTAGTGATGAACAGCTTAGTAAATCTTCAGATAAAGACTTAAAAATCCCACGGAGAGATGATATAACAATTTTCACGAATTTTCCTTTCCTGAAGTATTTTTGATAATTCCTTTGGCGCTTTGGTTGTAATAAGAAATGTAAGCAAATTATTGTGTACTTGCAAAGGGTATAGGCCTGGAGGGTGGTTAAAAAATGCGACAGGGGCTGCAGGAATATCACAGCGGGTAGGGTGTTTGCCTTGCACGCGTCTGACCCGGGTTTGATTCCCAGCATCCCATATGGTCCCCCAAGCACTGCCAGGAGTAATTCCTGAGTGCAGAGCCATGAGTAACTCCTGAGCATTGCTGGGTGTGATCAAAAAAAAAAAAATGAGACAATATTGAAGAAAAGGTCACTCATGTGGTTGGACTGGTGTTGGAACATCTGTATTATGAATAACATCGTAACCCTCAGTGTTAAAATAAAGTAAAAAAATATTTTACAAAAAAAGTAATACGTTTATTTCTTCTGAAAATGGCAATTACATTGTAAAGAAAGCATATACTCATATCTGAAAATATGAGAGAATGAAAAATGATAATTAAGTCATTTTGTCATATCTATCTAGATGTGGCAATACCTTAGTGATGTTATAACTTTAAATAAAAGTTATTTAAAACGTTCAGTGCAGACTATTGTTGTTTTATTCCCAATACATACATTCCTAATAATTATATGGATGAAAAATTTAGTCTTAAAAATATCAAAAGTTCAAAATAAAATTTCAAACACTCTAAGGGTGTATAAATTTTGAAACTATCTAGCCCTGAGCACATTATCAAATAACTCAACCAGATACATTAGTCTTTTAAATAAAAAAAGAACTTTTTTATGTTATATATAGGACACTTCTAACATAGATAAATGCAAATAAAACAAGTTTTCACAAATTTTAAAGTATTGTTTTAAAAATAAAATTATTTTACAACCATAACAACATCAAACATATACCCAAAATAGGTGGGAAATTACAAATACTTGGAAAGTAGAGATTTTTAAGTAAATTGTACATAAAAGAATAAATAAAAATAAATATTAGAAGCTATTTTGTTAAGAATTAGAAACAAAGCATTTTAAGACATGAAAGTATATGTACAGCTATAATAGTACCAAGAGGGAGACATCACTTGATCACTTGACTTCCCATTAATCATCAATTTGTTCAAGTGGGCGCCTGTAACGACTCCATTTGTCCCTGTCGTGTGCTAGTGTAGCCCAGTGGCGTATGTTCATTCTAGGAACATGAAGAACCTCAAACAAATCGTTCAGGGTCTTGACGAAGAAGTCTGACCATCTCATAGGTGGGCGGCCACGCGGTCTTTTGACGTCCCGTGGAATCCAGTCGGTAATGGCTCTAGTCCAGTGATCATCTCCAAATCTCATTAAATGTCCAGGAAATCTGATTTTCGATGCCTTGGCAAATGACACAGTGTTCCCTGATTCTTGACCCCTGATAGCGGTTGGAACTCAGTATTCTTTCTCGCATTTGAGTGAAATGTGAAACTCCAAGCATAGTTCTTTCAATTCCTCTTTGGGAGACTCGAATAGTGTTCTCATCCTGTTTGTGTAGGGCACAGGTCTCTGAGGTGTATGCTAATGCAGGAAGAACAGTGGAATTGAAGAGATGTGCTGGGAGCTGGAGGTTCTTCATCCTCTTAGCTATTTCTTAGACGCTCTTGAAGGTGTGCCAAGCCGCTCTCTTCCTCCTGCACAACTCAGGTGCCAGGTCATTTGTCATGTTAACTTCTCGACCTAGGTACACACAACTGTTGCATTCAGAGATGGTCATTCCATTGAGAGAGAATGTAGTGTCAGGAACGAGGCTATTTCTCATAAACATTGTCTTTGTGAGATTCAGCCGCAATCTGACCTTTCCACACTCACGGTCGAAGTCGACTAGCATTTGTGCTGCTTGGCTACTGTTTGGTGTTATTAGAACGATGTCATCAGCAAAGCAGAGGTGGTGTAGTTGCCGACCATCTATCTTCACTCCCATTACTTCCCATTCCAGTCGTCGCATGATGTTCTCGAGGGTGACACTGAAGACACTGGCATCCAAGACATTGGCAACTATCACCTAATCTGCCTATTGTCTGTCATCTACAAACTGTTCATTCGAGTCATCCTGAATAGGATTGGCAGAACACTAGATGAAGGACAACCATGTGAGAAAGCCTAGTTCCGAAAAGGATTCAGCACCATCGACCATATCCACACGATAATCAAGCTCATTGAGGTTTCTAGGGAGTTCAAGATGCCGCTCTGTCTAACGTTCACTGATTTAAAGAAGGCCTTTGACTCTGTTGAGACAGAAGTGGTCATTGAAACCCTAGCCAATCATGGCATTCAAACTCAATACATCAGGATCCTCCATGAGCTGTATTATGGATTCACTACCAGAATCTCACCATTCTACAAAGAAGTGATTATCCATGTCAAGAGAGGGGTTCGGCAGAGTGATACCATTTCACCAAAGCTCTTCAGTGCCACCCTTGAGAATATCATGCGGCGACTAGAATGGGAAGGAATGGGAGTGAGAGAGACATATAGGTTCAAAGTTCAGAAACTATCAGAACTATATATAACTATATATACAATATATAACTACATATAACCCCTGTGCAGGCATCATATATACTAAATACATAGCAAAAGATTGTGTAATATGTACTCTTTAGTAGTTTTAAACTATAAAGGAGTTTTTATATTTGATACTATGAAATCTACCTCTTAAAGTTGCTATCAGATAAAGAACAAATCAAAGAAAACGTACATAACAAAATTTTTTTGTACTTCTTGTTTATTGATTGAGTTGGATGCACTGGGCATATAGGAATTCTTATCTTTAAAAATTAAAGCCATCTATGTTCCAAATATCTGAAAAAAATAGTATTACATTTTATAATTCAGATGACTCACTAAATTCTTTATATCAGATATCTTTAATCTTGAAATTGTACTGAGTCAATGGCAACACATGATTCTATAAACTGGGATATAGAGAAATAATTTAAGGTATGTCACAGAAAAATATTGAATATCAGAAAAATTGATCCAATTTTGGAGCTTAAATGCATTAAAACATAATGGCATTCTCATTCTGATCTATTCACACCATACAAAGTACATAGTAACTTTGTTTTGTGGTAGACTTGTGAATGATTTTATAGTGTTTTTTTTTGTATATTTTTCTAATTTAGTATGGGATATATTTTAAATATAAGAAATAAGTAGCACATGAGTGGATATTTAGGCATATCTATTTTTACACATAAAGAAATATATACATTTATATGAGTTTTCAATATTAAGTATTGCATGAATTCAAAGTAATATTCTCACTAGTGCAGAAATTTATAATAAAATAAACATATTAATTAGAAATTCATTTTTATGAAACATTCAATCTGAATCACATTGTGCATCTCAACAGTAGCACATGAATTTATGTATACAATGTGACTTTCTGATTATATTTTGCAACATTTTATTTTCATGCATGAAATTATGGAATTGATAAATACAAAATTAGCTTCTGCTCTGTCAAGTTTGAAAGGTTAGTTTCAAGGCTTTTATATTTTCTAGAAATTACTCATATATTCTTTCCCATAAAAGCAAGTGTCTATATTTATGGAAAAGTATGTATATTTACAAAATCAATATAGCTATACTTCTAACTTAAATTTTAAAAAAAGAGATATCAATATATTTTCTATATTTGCAATTTTAAATTAGCTTTATTTTGCTACATAAATGTGCATATATGGTATTTTAAATATTGCTTACTGGTGCTTAAGACTTACTGGGGATAATTCCTGATGGTTCTTGAGGAACCATATGCAAATATTCAGTGCCAGGAATTGAACTGGAGAGAATACAAGGCAATTTCTTTAACACTTGAACTATCTCTCTAGCCCTTATATTTTTACACTGTGACAAATCTACTTTAAACAATTTATTTTTAGAATTAAAAAGAATGAAATGCAATTAAAAAGTAAACAAAAGTAATTATTAATCGGAATTTAAATATATTTCAAGAAATATACATTTTAATATAATTGCATATAAATAGAAGCAACTTCATAAACAATTTAGGACTTATCTTAACAAAAGTACTATTTTTTTTATACATTAATTGTGTTGCCCTATAACATCAGACCATAGAAATGTGTTGACCGTTTTTCAATGTTGGTGGAGAAAAGAAGTTAGGACTCAGAGCGCAGAGTAAACTATGCAAAAAATGCTTCTTATTTATTTCATGAAGATGAAAATAAAACTATTTGATGACAGCAACGTAAACACTAAAGGAAGATGATTTAGAAGAAAACAATGTTTTTAAAAATAACACTAAAAGAAGAGATGTAGGACAGAGGAGGAAGGTCATAGGTATTTTGATGGTGTAATAGTTTTGTATAACAATACAGTGAACATTAATGCTATTGCAACATCATAAACTATAATAAGAATAACAAAAAATATATGATATATGATATCAAAAAATAATACACCTGTGCACAGACATAGCTAACAACGACAACAACAACAAAAAAACACACACAAGAGTGTAACTATAATAAGAATAACAAAAAATATATGATATATGATATCAAAAAATAATACACCTGTGCACAGACATAGCTAACAACGACAACAACAACAAAAAAACACACACAAGAGAGTGTTTACTGCAAACGTAACACTTTAAATGTTTGAATTTAAGATAAACTAGCTTTTGCAAAGGGTTAATAGAGTTAGGGATAAGACTCATTAGTAATAATTCTCATCGAAAAGCAACACATTAATAAAAAACTTACAACATACAGACACACATACACACATACATAAAAAGCCTGTTATATAATTAGCTGATAAAATACTGACATTGAATTACCAACAATGATGTAGATGGTCAATTGTTTCATTTTAATAATATAGCTCATTTTGTTTGAGTATTATTTTGCATCTTTTAACTTTTACCTCTCTTAGTGCTAAAATGAATAATTGTGATTGCATTTTAAAATATTATGTATTGTGCAAGTTTTTTTACACAAATGGTCTCACAATGTTTCCTTAGCTGCTACATTTATCACTTACTCTAAAATATTGCAGTAAAACAAGAAATATTACTATGAAAACTGAATCAATGTCCCATAAACACAAAAACTTGATTACTAAATGTGACTCTAGATAACACCACTTTTTCAGTTACCAGGTCGAAAGTTTAACAATCAAATTGATTTAGACCAATCATATCAGGATTTCTTGGTCTATGATAGATTTGTTTACCGCAAATTGGAGTCACTAATTTTTTCATTGAGGCTAACATAAACATTGTTTTTAACACTGGAAGTTCCATCCTTCCCTGGCAGAAGTGTCACCCAGAGTCTCAGCACTGATCTTGGGGCTGCACAGCACTTTTTGTACAGTTCGAAGGTGGGTTTCTATTTCCTCATGTGATAACACAGCAATAGGGCATTTGCCTTGCACGCAGCCAACATGACCGACCCGAGTTCGATTCCTCCGTCCCTCTCGGAGAGCCTGGCAAGCTACCGAGAGTATCTCGCCTGCACGGCAGAGCCTGGCAAGCTCCCCGTGAAGTATTCGATATGCCAAACACAGTAACAACAAAGTCTCCAATGGAGACGTTACTGGGCCCACTCGAGCAAAATCGAGCTCCACATCCCACAGAGTATAGGGGTCACCTTTTTCTTTTTTCCGAATCTCTAATGGCAGTTTCTCCACTTTCCCATTTAATCCTGAAATATTATATATATATATACATATATATACACATATACATATTTACACCTATATATGTTTGATATATACATAAAAGTTTTTTAACATCTTTGAAATGTTTTTTAAACATAGAGAAGCAAAATGGACAGGAAGCAGCATTTTGTTACATCAATAACATCTATTTCGTATCTATTACAAAAATGTGAAATATTTGAACATTTACGTCTCTACCATAGTGATTAAAGTAACTGAAAATAAAGGTTTAAATATTGGTTTCAGATATTTATTAATGTTTGCTTTTTTCTAACGTAAAGAAAACCAATGCAAATTTTTTTGGCTTTTTGGGTAACACTTAGTGATGTATAGGGGTTATTCGTGGCTTTGCACTCAGGAATTACTCTTGGCGGTGCTCAGGGCACCATATGGGATGCTGGAAATTGAACCCACTTTGGCTGCCTGCAAGGCTAATGCCCTACCCACTGTAATATTGCTTTAGCCCCAGAGAAAACTAATAAATTTATCTTAATTTGTGAAACAAAGAGTATAAGTTCTTAATTGTCTGATTCAGCTTATACAGCATTGTTTGAAACAGCATATTTACATAAAAGGAGTAAAAAGAGATAATAAACTATTTACTTCAGAATCTTAAAGAGTGGCTTTAAAAAGTGCAGTACATGGAAAATTGCCTGATATTTACCAGCAGTAGTGGGTATAGATCTTGTTTCTTTGCTAATTTGTTTCATGAATATTTTCCTATTCAACTCTGCGTAGTTTTTGATGAACTTTACATATAATTTGAAGCACTTTGGTAAACTTCTCTGCTGGTAAAAAAATGTCTCTTGATAATAAAGAAGTCCTTTATAATAAGAAATAAAAATTTCTTTAAATATACTTCATGATTTTGGTCAATTTCCTTATAGCGGATATTTGTGTAGGTCTCCAAATTCATAAAATGTCTCTATCTTAAACAACCGCTTGTTGTACAATCCAAGATAACAATCAGTAACAATCAAGTAAATTTTAGGGAACAAAAGTAAGACTAGCTGTCAAACAAGTTCTAGCACAGATTAGTGTTACATTTATATTATTAAGTATGATTAATGGTCCTCACTATATACTTGGAAACAATTTAATTGTTTGCAAGTACATTACAAAAGCAACAGACTTCCTATGTCCCTATATGCCCATGTTTCACATAAAATTTAGATCTGATAATTGAAATATATTAATATACAGAAATGCAAATGCAAATAGTTAATATATTCAATGGAACAGTGAATATGAATTTTATTGGATTGTGTAGTAAACATTTTAGTATTCTGCAGAGAAATGTAAAGTGCTCAAAAAAAGTACTTTGTGCTGATAAGTATTGCATTATAATTACCTTAATAAAGCACAAGGTAACACTTCATAGTCTTTTTTCCTTGAAATAATTAAGAAACAAATGTATTTTAAATTGTGAGAGTTCATATACATTTTTAAATGAAAAATATTAACTCAAAATTAGAATTGAACAGCTATTTTAGCCAGTGACAAAATAGTAGCTTTCAAATGAAAATTAAAATAATGAAAACGTGTGTCTGTTCTATCATTGTGAGTTTAGAAACTTTCTGATTATTTATAACATTCACGATCATGATCACGATCCTCCCGTTGTTCATTGATTTGCTCGAACGGACCCAGTAACGTCTTCATCGTGAGACTTGTTGTTACTGTGTTTGGCATATTGAATAGAAAAAGTATATTGTTAATGCTTTGTTATAAAATATACCAAAATTTAAAATGTTGTTATATAACTGGTCAATAGTTCCAAAAAACTAAAAAATAAATTTTATAAAACTGTGCCTGGTCAAAGGATTCAGTAAAAGAACAAGACAAACCAATAACTTTTAGTCTGAGTTTGAAACCTCTATTGTCATATTTTTACTGTCACTTGAAAAATAGGTCTGTAGTTCATCACTTGTTAAGAATCGGTGTCTATAATTATGTGAAAAATTTCTTACATATCTTTCTTTTATTAATTGAATACTCTTTTAAAATCCAATTTTCTCTACCAAATTTTCTTATATTTTGAGAAAAATAATAAATTTTAATATACTACCACCAGAAACATTTAAGAATTAAACTGTATTAATATAGACATTAATTTTCAAAACTGTTCATTAATGCAATTCTGTATTTTATGTTCTGAAAAAATATTTCTTCTAGTGTACAAATTAAGCTAATTATTAAATTACTAATTAAATAATAATCTTTGGATTTTAATTTTTATCATTATAAATATTGATAATATAGGTACTAAAATGATGAAAAAACTAATAACTGCTGTCATTGTGTCCCTATGTTAATGCATAATGTTGTATATTGTGCTCAGGTTCACATTTTCTTTAATGAATTACAAAGCAGTGATTTGTACTTTGGGGAGATGGATTTACTTCTTCTTTCCATACTGTGCTTACGAAGCTGTCTAGATTTATGAATGTAGAGACCAATTTCACCACTTCAGATGAAGAGATCAAGTTAGATTCATTCTTCATTCCATTCTTTACCGTGGGGGAAATAGTCCCCAGAGAATAAAATAAAGCTGTTTCCATGTTCTGGTAAAGAACTTGTTGAAGTACTGGTTTCTCTCTTGTGAACAGCTTAGCAATTTGTAGAAACATTGATCCTTTCTCCCAAGTAGAAAATTGACAATCTTCGTGCTCTTGTCCGTTTCTACTTTCACTTCAATTTAGCAAATCCTATGAGGCTTTATAATAGTAGACTTCCAAGAGATTTTATTATTTGGGGATTTTCTACATTGTGTTAGGTATGGATTTTCTTTCAGCTAACTGGAAATGTTTTGAATAGAAGTATGAGTAAATCTAAAGTTAAAACTAATGTCATTATTTAGACTATACAAGTAATCAAAACAAGAATGTATTTTCCTGATAGACTTTACTATCAGGATTTTTTTAAGAGTTCAACATCACAATTTACAAAGTTTTACAAAATACAGTTGTTTTAGAAATTCAGTGTTCCAACACCAATATCACTAGTAGTGTGATCTTCCCTCCAACAATATTCGCAGTTTTCCACTACCAGAATTTGCATTATAAACACAATGTATTTTCCTTCTGATTTTTTTGAATATAGTTTTCTTTTCTTTAAACCAAGTTCAGGTTTACAGCAAAATTGTAAGGTATATGTAAGATGTTCTACCTCCTATCCCCACCTATGAGGATTAGGTTCCATTATCTACTCACATTCTTGAAATATAGTTTTATGGCAATTGCTAAATTTTCACATTTTGACTAATATTTATTAAGTAAAGTCTCTGTTTTCTATTAGTATTTTCTCTTGAATTTGTACAGTTAAAGGTCTGAACAAATATGTGATATCTAGCCATCATGCAGACACTGACTGGCAAGCCTGGAGACCACATCACTCTATCCTGCACCATCAGACCCCATCCTAGGACGGTCATTGAGGCCCGACTCATGTCAGTTTATCCTCTAAACCCCAAGTCACACAGAAGATAGTGTATCCATGTGAAGATGTTACTACATACATTTCTTATATTGTGAGTATTTCTATTTCACAGACAGTATACAGACAAATCTCAGTATACAGACCTACATCTCAACTGATGCCCCATTCGCTCTCAACGGAACGACCATCTTCAAATGCAACAGCTATGTGTACCTAGGTCAAGAAGTCAACATGACAAATGACCTGGCACTCGAGCGGTGCAGGAGGAAGAGAGTGACTTGGAACGCCTTCAAGAACGCTATTCGGGTCTCCCAAAGAGGAATTGAAACAGCTATGCTTGGAATATCACGTTTCACTCAAATGAGAGAAAGAATCCGGAGTTCCAACCTCCGTCGACGATCAAGTATCAGGGACGCTGTCTCGTTTGCCAAGGTGTCAAAAATCAGATGGGTTGGTCACGTAATGAGATTTAAAGACGGCCACTGGACTAGAGCTGTTACTGACTGGATTCCACGGGATGTCAAAAGACTGCATGGCCTCCCACCTACCAGATGGTCAGACTTCTTCATCAAGATCATGAACAATCGGTTTGAGGATCTTTGTGTTCCTAGAGCGAACAGATGCCATTGGGCTACACTAGCACGTGACAGGGACAAATGGAGATGTTACTGGTGCCCACTCGAGCAAATCTATGATTAACGGGAAGTCAAGTGATCAAGTGATCTCAACTGTGTAAGTAGCTGACTTTTTATTTCAATACTTACTCAAACAGTACTGTATGGTAAGGATAGTAACATGAATTATATTGTATTAGTAGCCGTCTAATATCAACAACCCAACATCAGTTCTCATGTCATTGGAAATCTGAACCTCCATCCATAAAATTCTAAAGACAACGGGGAAACTAAGTAACTCAATTACAGTCGCAGATAAGTGCAAACATTTAGTCAAGTCCCCAAGCCCATCAAAACACTTGAGTTTCATTAATGAGAACCTGAAATCAATACTTACTGCTCTGGCAACAGAAATTTGCCAACCAAATTCACTAGATGACAAACTGAGCTTGCTCAAAGAAGAACTTTTTCAAAGGATGAGTTTCCATACACTTGAAATTGAAGGACGTAAAGAACACAGTAACAAGCTATAATCATAGAATATCACAAGGAGGGGGCTCTGTGAAAGTGTATGAAAAAGCTAAAGATAAATTGTAGGCCAACATTGATAACACAATGGAGAAAGAAAAGAGAAACAAAAACATGGAAGGAAGCATAAGGTACTTAATGCAGGAAGACAAAAATGATAATCTCCAATTTATAGGAATACCAGGAAGTGAAAAAAAATGGAAAAGGAAAAAAATTGGTGGGAGAGATAATAGCTGAGAACTTCCTCACTCCCTGGCAGGAGGCAACTGCAAATTCAAGCAGTCAAAAGTGTACTAATCAGAATAGTCAAACAAAACAACAGCAAGACAGATACTAACTAAAATAGCAAAAAACAAAGAGATGGGCTTCTAAAAGCAAGAGATAAGGAAAGATTAGATATAAGGGAAATAACATAAGAATCACAACAGATCTTCCATACAAAATGGCAGAGCAAGAGTACAAAGACATTCAAATTAATGAATGAAAGAAAATATCAACCCGGAATCCACTACCCTGCAAAACTCTCATTTAAATGGGTGGAAGGATTAAAATGTTTTCAGACAACCAAGAGCTGGCAACGTTTGTGATAATCATAACCATAATAACCCAGACTGAATTACTGAAAGTCCACTTGTAGAAGCAACAACACTTGAGCTTCTACAATAACATGGAAACACTGTCCTTATATCAATAATATTTCTGTCAATGGACAAAACTGATCCATGAGAAGGAAGAAAGTGCCTAGGTAGATCAGGAAATAAAATCCATCCATTTGCTGCTTACAGGAAATGCATCTAAAATCACAGTATAGATACTGGTTCAGAGTAAACTGATGGAAAACATTTATACAAGCTAGTGGAAAATAACAACAAACAAATACTGGAAGAGATATACTTATATGAGATCAAATTGCACTCAATATAAAATAATTAGAGACAGGAACAGACATTATAAATTTCTATTTCCTATCTCTCAAACACTGAATAGTATTCCATAAAATGAATGCACCAATCTGCCCACCTTCAAAAGGATGTGGTTACTTCAAACATTAGCAATTATGAAAAGCATTTTCTTTCTTTATTTTAAAATTATTAAATTCTCATGGTGATACAATAAATAAATTTAAAAAATAATAAAACTATTAAATTAACCCATGGTTTGAAAGAAATATCAACTGAGAGTATAATAATGCAAGTTTGAATTTAAATATACTTTAAATCACTTTAAATTACTTAGTAATCACACACACACAAATGTACATTATCTCTACCAATTCTTTTAATAATTAGAATGAGAAATAATGAAGTTCTCACTTACAGAGAAGTTGATAGTCAATTTTACCAGATAAAAATACATTTTACTAAAACTATGGAGAATTAGTTATATGGAAATAAAGGGCTTCTCTAAAAAATAAGAAGTAAAAAATAGACATTATTCTATTTTGGAAATTAGAGCTAGAGGATTATGTTAGCAAGCACTACTAGAGCTTCTAAAATATTTGGTGGATAGCCTTATTTTAGAACACATGATTCTTTATGGAATTATTCCTATTAATTCCTATTTAAATTTTTGTTTGGTCTTATCTTAAATTTTTTTAAAATATTGATGTAATCTCTAATAATAGGTTGGCATTTTCTGTTTTGTAAAACAACAAATAATTTATTTTCTAAGTTGTATATTGTCTTAAATGCTCAAGTCTCAACTCTAATAACATAGAAAATAATCAATTTGTTTTCTAGTTTTTAGGGTCTGATTACATTTCTCCCCTTTTCCTGACACCATGGGGTGCCAGACTTTGTGAAGTTGATAATTATTTTTTAAAGAGAGGGGGCTAAATCTTCAGTGACTGTGAAAGTGAACAGATTCCGTTGTCACTCTTTACTGACCTGGATTAACTAAATCTAAGAACTATTTCCTTAAATAATAGTTTAGACATTACTCTAGCTTTTTCAGTTTGGATGAGGAATGCTTATAGCCACCCAGTGAAGATGATGATAGAAACCAATAAATATTTGTACAGTTAACATTTATAATTTTGTGTCAAGTCAAGACGCTGGGTAAGTTCATTGTTGGTGAACAGGTGAGAACAGGTGGGAACCAAGACTCCTACTAGGTTCTTTGACAACACTCAAAGCAAAAGCCCCATCTAAAGAATGTTTCTATTGAGACAGAATATGAAGGGAAAGAACTATAGACATTTCAAGAAAGTTTTCCAAAGGAAACTAATGGGTGTCCTACCAAAGAAAGGAAACTACTTATTTCAGACCCAATTAATGAAAAGTAATTAAAGGTTTACATGAGGTTTCCCACCTAGTAAAAGATACTTTAATTACCTTAGTAAAAATTATTTTTCTGTGGAAAAACTAAATAGAACAGTAAAGTTCTTTTTTTAAAAATATAACCTTTGGCTCCCGGACCGGCCCAGCAGTCCATCGCCCCCCCCACCATCCAGGTGGGTTGGAGGAGCCCAGCCTAGAACCACCCCAAAAGCAAACGATGCTGGCGCGGATGTGGCGAGAACGGGACACTGTTTCACTGTTGGTGGGAATGTCGACTGGTTCAGCCCTTCTGGAAAACAGTATGGACGATTCTCAAAAAATTAGAAATTGAGCTCCCATTTGACCCAGCAATACCACTCCTGGGAATATATCCCAGAGAGGCAAAAATGTATAGTCGAAGTGACATCTGCACTTGTTTGTTCATTGCAGCACTCTTTACAATAGCCAGAACCTGGAAGAAACCTGAATGCCCAAGAATAGATGACTGGTTAAAGAAACTTTGGTTCATCTACACAATGGAGTACTATGTAGCTCTTAGAAAAGATGAAGTCATGAAATTTATATATAAGTGGTACAACATGGAAAGTATCATGCTAAGCGAAATGAGTCAGAAAGAGAGGGATAGACATAGAAAGATTGCATTCATCTGGGGAATATAAAGAAACAAAATATGAAATTGATACCCAAGAATAGCTGAGATCAACACCAGGAGGATTACTCCATAGCTCAGAGGCCAGCCAGGCATTCTAGGGGAAAGGGCAGCTCAGATAGAGAAGGGAGCACCAAGGGTGTTTGGAGGATCCTCCCAGGAGGGGAGATGCATGTTGAAAGTAGACTATGGACTGAACATGTTTGCCACTCAAAGCCTCGTTTGCAGACCACAACACTCAAAAGGAGAGAGAGAACACAAGGGATTGCCCTGTCACAGAGGCAGGGTGAGATGGGAGGGATGGAGGTGGGAGGGATATTATCCATGGTGGTGGAAAATGGGCACTGGTGGAGGGATGGGTATTTGATCATTGTATAATCGAAACCCAAGCACAAAAAAATTGTAAATATACAACTGTACCTCATGGTGTTTCACTAAAAATAAAAAAAAAATTTAAAAAAATAGAATGCATTCATAACAGTCTTGCTTGAGATTTTGGCTCAGAATTTTTAAATCATAAGTGATGTGCAATCATTCTTTTGAACCACTTATAAAACAAAAAAGAATAATTTCTCAAATAACAACAAAATATTTTGTCTATAATGTGTTTGCTTTTCAAACATTCTGACAGACTTTTTTCTTAACCATATATAACAATATTTTCTTCTAATTTTGAAATTTTAATTTTATTATAGTTTCAAAAATCTGATTCAATAGAACAATTTGTTGATAAATATTTCTTTCTTTGGGCATTTTGACTTGAATAGATGAAACTCTTAGAGTAGATTTTAATAAAATCTCAAATCCATTTGATAACCAATAATAACATTCTTGATTATCAATAAAAGTAATAAAAAGTTTTGTTAGAAAAGAAATCAATTTAACCAATTATTTCAGTGTTAATTAAACAAAATTTAAGTTAAATTTTAGATACAGTTTATAATCAGAAAAGTCAGAATCAACTATAATATTTCACTGGTTTTCTAATGAAAATTTCACTAATACGTTACAAACAAAAAAATTTCACTAATACGTTACAAAAAAATTTCACTAATACGTTACAAAAAATCATGGGTTAGATTGTACATCACAGGAAAAATATTATGTATTTCCACAGTACTATGATAATTGAGGCAGTGCTATTTCCTTTCTACAATGTTCCCTAAGATTATGTCAAACACACAGTAGTTAAGTGTTTATGACTTTTACATTTGCTAGAAATGTTCCCAAAGGTATTGCTAATGAAGTTGTTCAATTAGAAAGTGAATCTAAAATGACACTGATATTTGCTTTTCATTTATTCTTTATTGTACATTTTGCACACACATGCACACACACACGCTCACACACAAATATATCAATTCAGACATCTAGATATAATTTATGCCCACTATATATAAATATATAGTCAGTGATTTCTGGGCCCTTCTCATTAAATAAAACTTTTGCATGGATCAAAGTGACAACAATTATCATCTATTTAGTTTTGTGATAGAAAATTGCAATAGCAAAATAGAAATGCTTAACAGTATTGAAATATAGCTAGGAATTTACCATAAAATATTAAAATTATTGGGCATATATGAATAGTTTTCAACTGACAATTCATATATGGACTGTTGTGCAGAGCTATTTCTGACCGAAGGAGTAAAAATGTCAAAAGATACTGAAGGATTCCAGATTGGAAGTTCTTTAAACCCATTGTTTCCATAGTATGCCTTCAATTTTGAAAACTGAAAATGTTTTTACAGCAACGGTTTTCAGTATTATGAGCATCTATAAGAAAACCTGAGATTATTTATTTTTATTTAAGATTATTTATTATTATCTGTTTAGAATATTTTCAAGGCACTGTGATAGTGAGATTTTTTTCCCTTGTGCTTTATTCATTATTTGTTTCCATCTCATTAGCAATAACATACTCTTTTCCATTTGTCATCAGGTGCTATATAGTTTTTTTCTCCCATGGGGGGGAGTAGAGAACTAATTCATGAATCTGGGAGCAATGCCAAAATTTCAAAAATTACAGATATCCCTGAATAATTAAAAATTATATACGTAAAGGTGCAACCTTTCCTGAAGGAACTAATTCTATGTATTGTCAAGATTTCTGTTTGGAAATTTCTCAGTTTTATAAACTAAGCAGTATTTATGATGTAGTATAGATGTGATAGCTAATTGTACTTTCCTTAGTTCTTGGTTCTTTTTAGACTATTTAAGATAAATAATATCCTCATTTTCTACACAATTAAGCTACCTCAACAAATAGCATGCTTACTTAATCATTCCTACATATTCACACTGGCCACATTTTCTTGTTGCTTCTTACTTTATGGCTTATTTTACTAATCTTTTCCACTTTGTGCCTGATAGAAAAATGCCACACGTGGATTCTCTTGTTACAAAATATGTTCCTGATGATTAAATATACCATTTTCATCACAATGTATTTAACTATAGGAATTTTGTATAAAAATAGTCCCCACCAACATCTCCACTGTTCATTCATTTCATTCCTCATTGCTTCCCTGAAGGATGTGTGTTTCAGATGTCAGCATGTCGGTTAGACCAGAGGATTCAGGATTCTCCATGGTCAGTTTTCTCAGGGAATGTTGATCCAAATTTCCTTTGTTTTAAAAAGTATACAAAACTTTTTGGGACTTCAGATAGCCCCCATTTAGTACTGTGAACTTCATGATACAATCTATAGAGTGAATTTTTACCACACTCTATCTTTCGGATATAGAAGATGATGAACTTCCTTTTGCTTGTGAGAACCGAGACTCACGAACTGAGCCAGTTTCTCTTCTCCTTCCTCTCTATGTATCACCCAGAGGAAGTTAGCAGAAGACAAAAAAAATCAACAAACCAAATTATCATGGTCTCTACTGTGTGTCAAATTAACCAGGCCTTGATGCAGTGGTATACATATTTTTTTTCCAATTTATGCTGTACAATAACATACTGATAGAGTGATAAAGTTTTTTTTACTGATTGTGTGAGGTTGTTTTGTGAGGGGATTATCAGTTAAATTGATAGACTGAATAATGGAAATTTATTTTCCTGGAGCGATAGCACAGCAGGTAGGGTGTTTGACTTGCATGCGTCCAACCCAGGTTTCATTCCTCTGTCTCTCTCAGAAAGCCTGGAAAGCTACCGAGAATATCCTGTCTGCATGACAGAGCCTGGAAAGCTCCCTGTGTCGTATTAACAATAAGTCTCACAGTGGAGACGTTACTGGTGCCTGCTCAAGCAAATTGATGAACAACAGGACAACAGTACTACAGTGTTTTTCCTAAGGTATGTGGGCTTTATCAAATTAATAGAAAACATGTATAGAACAAAAATAAGTGCGACATTCCCACAAATAATGGGGGATTATTTTCAAATGGCAACACCTGCTTTATATTGCCTTTAAATGAAAACTGAAACGTTTTCCCCGGCTTTCCATGTACTGAGAGTATTCTGCCCACATGGGCAGAGCCTGGCAAGTTACCCATGATGTATTCACTATGCCAGACCCAGTAATGACTACAGGTCTCATTTCTCTGACCCTGAAAGAGCCTCCAATAGTTGGGGAAAGACGAGTAAGAAGATGCTACTAAAATCTCAGGGCTGGGAAGAATAGAGACTTTACTGGAGCTCGCTCAAGTAATTTGACGAACAACGGGATGACAATGATAAAAAAAAAAGAAACCTTATGCCAAATGACTTTACAATATCACAACTTGTGTGTCTGAACTCTAGGATTGCTTCCAGTATCACTTGTCTTATACAGTGTTTTTCCCCCAAAATAGCCAGTACATCAAAGACTTAAATACTAATAAATGTACCTGAAACATGCTCTCAGAAACACAAATGGAAGTGGGAAGTGCACTAACGTTCAAGTAAGTACAAGTGCCAGATAATTGGCTATTGCTGGTAGGAGGCGAAATATAGGATAGAGCAGAATTATTCCCAGTTCAGTGGAGAAGCTGAAAATCCACCAAACTCCATCTATCATGATTTTTGGTTTCTATTCTCACTGTTCTATTTTTGGCATACTAGAATATCCTGCCTATATTGGAAAATCTGGCATACATTCCATAAGAGTCTAAGGCAAAATGCATAGGTGGTTGGTGAACTGAGAGGTAGGTCAAAGTATATGCGGTTAACATCAATGGGATGGGCTACAAAACAATAAAACACACAAAATTTTAGCTGCACTATTGGAACCTGAATCAAAACAAACCAAAAATATTTTTTAAAAAATCAAAAACAGTGAAATATGGCATATTCATCTCATGTAATATTCATCATTAATGAAACAGAACACATTATAACAGATCACAATATTTGAATGAATTTCTAAAATATATTCAGTGTATGAATCTAAATATGAAAGAATACTTAATAGAATAATTTTGACTTCAATAAAATGTTTTAGCAAATTTTCCTACAAATACATTACTAATATAATTTATTATATAATATTTTTAAAGGTCTGGAGAAATAAGTCAGCAGGTAGATCACTTGCCTTGCACATGTTCAATTTGTGTTCAAACCCTAGCACCTTATATGACACCGCCTGAGCACTGCCAGGAGTTGTTCCTGAGCCTATAATTAGTAAAAAACCCTGAACACTACTTTGTGTGTCCCAACACAAACTAAATAAAAAAAACACAAAAATTAATTTACCTTCACAAATATTTTATTACTTCATAATTAGCATAATTTTGTCAGACATTATTAAATGCATTTACAAAATTCTATGTCCTTTATTTCCCTAAATGTACAAAGCCAATACTGGCGCATGAACATTCTTTCAGTCAGAGGGATGGAAATAGAACACAAGAGGAATGTAGAGAGCATGGAGGGTCAAGGCTAGTTCTGGCTCCAGGCGAAGAGTAACTGCCAGAGGCCTGCTTTTATTCTATTTTTTATTAATTACATCCTAATGACTTCATAACAGAGGAAGACTCACTAAGGAGAGTACAGACAGTTATAGGATGAGTGTTCATCAAAGGAATATCATGGTATACCTTGTCTTATCAAAGCTATGTTGTTAAAGCTATGTTGTTATGATTAAAAACGTGAGAAAAAGGTATGGAATTGGACACCTAGGCTTTACAGATTATGTCCCCCACATTCTTGTGGTTGGTTACACATAGGACAAAGAGAAGGTCATATTGATACTTGAAGATCAATCCAGATTAAGGATGTGTAAGAGAGAGGGAACCTGCTGCCATGTACTGCCAAGATAATGTGTGACTAGGTGGGTGTATGAAAGCATGATGTACTTCTCCAGGTCATCGGACTCACAAATTTTTAGCTTTCCCACTTAGTGAAAAGTGGGGCTTTGCAAGGCAGAGTCCAGAGGCTCACTCATCCTAATGTTCTGATTTAGCACTAACACAATACAATAGTTCCTTAATATAAAATTCCATTTTACCTTTTGGTAATTAAAAAATAAATACCAAATGTAGAGCTAAAAGAAATCACTTAACTTTCAAGAAACTGCAAAGTATGATTAAGTGATGAAAATGGAATATTTTATAGAGGGTGAAAATAACCAAATTTGAAAGTAGTAAGAAAATTGTTTTTCCTACATTTTTAAAGTACAACGCTGCATTTTCACCTGGTTTTATAAAAACTTAAATGAAAGACTAATTTATTTATGCTACATCTTGAAATATGATGGCCTTATATGTGCTTTATGCCTAATATAATGTTAACTTTAAATGAATATGCATATTTTTAAACCCTCATGTTTAAAAAATAAAAATCTGTATGCATGGGTATTATTATGTTCAGAACCATTGAAGAACTAAGATGACATGTCCTACTTCAGACATCTGCAAGGATCACAGTTTAGATTTGAAATTAGATTTTTGGCAAAGTCAGGATTTACTCGATAAAAGAGATCACTAGAAACTGATACTCTTGTTTTTGCAGGTGCAAGGAATGGAGTACAAGAGACATGGTGCTCTGATATTGTATATCCTGTTTCTATTTATTGAATATAAATATGGTGCTCATGAGGCCCAGGGGTCCCTACAGCAATTCTGAGCCAACAGGATTATCGGTTCGCTGATGTGATGCTACTCAGATACTGCAGTGCCAAGAAAACCTGGACCATCTGGAAGGTACTGATAGACTTCAGACTTGCACCCAGTATGGCTGGAGAATGTGGCAAACTAAGAAACAAACCTAGGTCAGGTAAATAACCATTGAATTGACATCATTGCTTTTTTTTAAAGTGGATATTAAAATATGAGACACAAGATTCTGCCTCTTACAATTCCCATAGGATTGCCATTAAATCCTTTTGTATCTATTATGGTATATACTTAACACCTAATGAGTAAAGATTACAATGGTGGACAGGCATAGATTTTGTAGAAAGTAACATTACAAATAATTGTACATAAGAACTCCAAATAAGACAAATAAATTGCAATTTATGGAAAAAATAAGTGTAAACACTAGTAAACACTAGACTTATTACAACTTACAAAAATATAGATTATTTTCTAAACAAAAATGACTTTAACTAATTCCTGAGGCATTTGCTAATCAACTATTTTACACATTTAAAAACACATCTGCCATACATACGGAACTTGCTTTGGAATGAAAATTGTTCCCAAAGTAACATGGATACTTGTATTTCATCATTTATGAGCTGCCTAATATGGATGACAAGACTGATAATTTTTTGCATTCTGTAGTTGTGACTAAATGTAGCTATGTATGTCAAAAATTTTAATAATGCTTTTAGCACAGTTATTTACATGGCTAAGTGCTTTTGAAGTTGTTCTGCATTTATCAGGTGTCAGAACACACTGCAAGAATAATGAGGGGCAAGTTAGAAAAGTGCATTAAACACCTCTGACTCTGTCATCTTCCTATCAATGCTAAATGGCAAAAACTATTTCTAACCACATAATACAGAATAAAAATAAAAGAAAATAGTTTTGGAAAGCTAAAATAATGTGTTTTAAAATAATGAAAGGAAAGGGCAATAATCAAGTGGTTGATAAACGCAAGTGAAAATAAAATAACAATGTGGGAGAAAATTGGTTTATTTAGTCAATTTAGTTTTAAAAAAGTGAATTCTTTATCAATGCTTTTCATTGTTTATGTAAACAATTCCCATTTTATTCTTTGGTCTAATTTTTTTTCCCTTTTGGGTCACACCTGGCAATGCACAGGGATTACTCCTGGCTCAGAAATCACCCCTGGCAGTGCTCGGGGGACCATATGGGATGCTGGGATCAAACCCGGGTCAGCCGCATGCAAGGCAAACGCCCTACCTGCAGTGCCATAATTCCAGCCCTGGCCTAGATTTTTTAAAGTAAAGTATAAATTACACTTTCATTTGTTTTTCTAAGATTTAATAGGTTTTATTTGAAAAACACTGTTTACCTAGGTTTGATCCCAGGCATGATCCCAGCAAGCCCCACCAGAGATGACCATAGAACACATGGTTCAAACCTGCCAAATGTGGCCTTGAAACAATAAACAGAAACACGCTAACAGGACATAAAAGTTTGTAGTCCAAATTATTAGAGGAATTAATCTTTCTAATGTCAACTTTCATTAATCAACATTTCTTCTTTTCAAAACACATTTTGAATAGCTTTTGCCTTTTTGAAAACATTAATTTGCATTTGATAATTTAGTTACCTAGTTACAACTATTGTTTTGATGCTAGGGTTTGTTATTTGACTGAGTCTGATAAGCAGGGTTAAGAGTGAACAAGCACAAAAAAAAAAGAGTGAACAAGCACAATGATTGTTTGTGATAGCTGATGGCACATGTCACTTCAGCTGGATCATGGTAACCAGATATTTGATTGAGCCTTATTCTAAAAGTTTCATTGAATGTAATTCTTTTTTAGGGTTAGCATATAAATAAGTACATTTATTTCATTATTTCTTTCCATAATGTTAGTGAACCTGATATCAATTAAAGTGCTTGATGGACAAAGATTGGCAGCTTATGAGGAAGCATTAATAATACTAGCAAATCACCTTTGGACACAAAGTCCTCTTCCTATTTACAAACCTCTATAATGTCTCTCTCTCTCTCTCTCTCTCTCTCTCTCTCTCTCTCCTTTCTTACCTTCTTCCCTCCCTCCCGATCTCTCTTTGTTCCTCCTTCTCTGTCTCTCTCTCTCTGTATCTCTGTCATTGTCTCTATCTCTGTCTCTCTGTCTCTCTTTCTTGGTCTCTCCCTGTCTCTGTCTCTCTCGGTCTCTTTCTCTTTCTCTATCTGTGTGTGTCTCTCTCTTACACACACACACCCACACACACACACACACATACACACACACACACCAGACTCCCACCCATCCATAGACATACTTACTGTCTCTTGCTTTACTACAATTTTGACAGTTAAAACTGTTGAAATCCTCCCTCAAGCACTCATGCAAATCTATTTGTACAGTTGTCCAAACAATTCAGAAAATGATTACAATAATTTAGCACTAAAGCATTTGAAATGATGTCCACTTTAATAGACCATGCTGTTGCATACTTAATGCAGTTCAGTGTAAACATTACTTTTATAACCATTTGCAGAAAGAAAAAAAGTACATGATTAATTTTGTTGCAATGTTCACTTTATATTTTGACCTAAACCCAAAATTCAAACTTTATCAAAATTTTACAGATTAATAAATGAATAAAAGCATTTATATACAGCCTGATTGATCTAGTTTTCCGGAGAACCATGACTATTATGAACTTTGATATTGGGATGCAAGGGGCTATTATAATAAGTATCTGAAAATGTAAAGTGGTGTTGAGACGGTGGTTTTAATAAAGAATAGAAGCTTTTCAAAAGGCATGTTAAAAATACATAGATGTTTCAAAAGATTGATGGAAATATAAATGTATAAGTTATTTCTTTTGAGATTTTAGCTAGAAATAATAAACATTATTATGCATTTGGTGGAAACGTAATTCTTACTGTATAATATCAAAAATTATATTCTAATGTCTTCAATAAAGTAGAATTTCTAAGTAACAAATGTTTTGCTGCTACAAGTTTTTATGCAAAGCTTTGAATGTACTGCCTAGATTATACTTTTTATCCATATTGTTATACATAGTGAAATATAAAGGGGAAGGATAAAATGTAGAGGAATTGTTAAACAAAATGGAATCTGACCATGAAGATTGGAAAATTCTCAGTCTATTTATATTGCAAAAAAAATAAGTCAAGAATTCATTTATTAGAGGACATTAAATGAATTGATCTATAGATATCTACTATAAAAAAGATAAATGTGTAGGAGAAACTCGAAAGTAAATCTTGAAAGAATGCAACAAGCTGTAGAGTTACCTCCAGCCCCCACGTCAGGCTGAGTCTCATCTGGAGCATCCTAGAGTGGGGTGGGTGAATCCACCACCTGCCCAAACAGAGCTCCAGAAGCCAAAAACTCCATAAGCCAGTTACCTCCATGCTCACATCCCGGACTCCAGCGTCATCCAGAAATGAATCTGTTGAAAACACACCGAAATATCCAAGTTCTCATGGAGTCAGGAAAGGGAGACTTCCCCCTGTTCTCCTGTTCTTCCAGAATCCTGGCAGTCATGCTCATAACCTGCCTCTGGCACCATATAAACTCATTAACTGGCCATAATCCAGAGACTCATAAATACATCTTAATGATTGTAAACTGTTGAAGTAAACTTTTATCATGCAGACATGTTTTTAGACTTGGAATGTCTACTTAGAGAGCTATGGATAAATAAATAAATCCTAAATAAATCTTAAATAAAACTTGAAAGAGAGCAACAAGCTGCAGAGATGCTTCCAGACCCCAAAGTCACCATCAAATTAAAAATTTAACTCCAGCTGGATCACCCCGTTCAAAATTTTAGAAACTCTTAAGTGTGGCTGGACCTCTCAAACTCTACACCACTGATATTCCAGGAGTAGCACACTACATTTGCTTGGATATAAAGTAAAAGGTAAATGTTGATCAAGAAAATATTAACACACAAAAATAACTTGTGACAACATGTTAGTAATCTCTTATAAAAGGGTTTATTTGTTCCATGTTTAGATACAACAATCTTCACACACTTTCTTCAAAGGAAATATTTTTATGATCATTTTAGTGAATTATTCATAATAAACAATTAAAAAATAAATTATTTTGGGTCTCCTATTGGGCAGGCTAGGGTGGTGGTCGGGAAAATTGGAAATAATGGTAGTAGGAAGGTGTAATGGTTTTGAGATTCTGTTGAAATATTGAATGTAATAAATCAGCATGAACAACTTTTTAAAAATAAAATTTAAAAATACAGATGAATGTATAGAGTCCAGGGAAATATTACAGAAAATAGAGCACTTGCCTGAACATAGCTTGGCTAGGTTTGATATTTGGCACCCCATATGAACCCTAGCTTGCCAGGGATGATTCCTGCATGCAGAATCAAGATTTATCCCTGAATACAAATGGATGTGGCAAAAAAAAAAGACATAAATAAAAAAAATGAAAGTACAAATTATGATTGCATTAAATTATTTCAATACAAATCAGGAAAAATGATCTTTAGTTATTGGAGTAAATTTTTGAGAGTAAAGATGTATGTTAGACTTGGAATGTTTACTTAGAGAATTATGCATATATGTAGTTGTTTATATATTCACCATTAAGAATTTTATGATAGGTCCTAGAAAACATATACAAGATACATAATTAATATAAGCTGTTAACAATTGAGAACATCAGTAATAAAAAAAAAAAACTACTCTCCAGAGAACTTTTTTACTGTTTTTTGTTTTGGTGTTACTCCTGGCTTTGCACCCAGAAATTAATCCTGCAGTACTCTAGAAACCAAATGGAATGCAGGAAATCAAGGATGGATTTGGCAAGGCAAATGCCCTCCAGCTAAATGCTTTTATCATATTGATAATATATTATTCATTGCAGAGCTATGTACAATATGCATGGTATGGGAACGATGAAATTCCCAGAAAGATGGTAACTTGCATGTATTTAAAACACTATAATTTCTAATGTAACAATACTGTTGGCTCAATGTTAGATATAAAATAAATAGTTTAAGTACTTTTTCTTTTAAGTATAATTTGCATCAATTATGCCTTTTAAAACATTATGCAAAGTACAAGTTAAAAAGCAAATAATCAGAAATGACTTTAGAAATAAGTCAAATTATTATTTTTTCAGGAAAATAAACTGTTTTAAGAATAATAAATTAAATCTTAACCATATTGAGGGAGAAGCAAATATTTATAGAACTAAGTTTCTTATCTTTGGTCCTGTGAATCTTTGGCTTTTACTTTATTATTTTTCTATTGTTTGACTTTTTAAAAACATATTTTGAATTATTTGACATAGAATTACTGCAAGGCACATATAAAACCCTTATATTATTATCTAACATATAAAAAGTTTATTTCTTAGATAATCAAGGTATTTTTAATCAAGGTATATATAAAATAAGAATATAGCACTGGGGAGATAGTACAGTGTAAAAGACACTTCTTCACATGTAGCGAATATTTGTTCAATCCCAGTACCGCACATGGTTCTCAGAGCCCAAGGAAGAGTGATCCCTTAGTAAGAGTAAGCCGTGAGCGCGCATTTGCTGCCCGAGCCCATGTGCTGCTTGTGCCCACGTAGCCGAGCACATGTGGTGCCCGAGCACATGTGTCGCCCGCATCTCCCCTCTTGAGATGTGTACTTTCATGCTTTCGTGTCTAACTTTACTTTCTCACTCTCTCTCCCTCCCTCCATACCTAAAAATCCTCCAAATAAAATCTATTTACTTAAAAAAAAAAAGAGTAAGCCGTGAACACCACGAGATTTAGCACCAGAAAACAAATAAAAATTAATTTAACATTGATATAATATTATAGATTGAATTATATGGTTTATTTATATTAATATAATTTTTACAAATCAATTTTTGTGCTCTGATGAAATCAAGTTTACCATACTGCATTTACTCATCATGTCCCTTTAACCTACTTTAGTCTATAATAGTTTGTGTCAGACATTCCTTGTCTTTCTTTTCTTTCTTAGTTAGAAGATATCACAGTTTAATAGACTACATCACTATTTGGTGTGCCATTTAATTAGATCATGTTAAGAACTGTTGTCAAAAATTTTATAGGGTTAAATTGACATTTCAGTGTCAGTGTATAATATCTCAAATTTCATGGTTATAACATGATCTTTGGCTATTAACAATAATGTTTTTTACTTGCCTTAGGTTATTTCTGCAAGTATTCTGCCCTATAATCTTTGTCCTTTTCCACTCTATATTCATTATAAATAAGTCATTACATCTAAACCACATCAAAGTAAAGAGTTACCTCTCCTGATTACAGGCAGTAATGTTAATGTATCTGCAACATATATTTGAACATTCTTAAGTAATGCAAATTTAAGAGGAGATCATTTAAGCTTCTACAAATAAAATTTCTCCTTAAAATTGTGCAACGTAAATTATCTCAAATGCTAATTAATATGTTGCCATAAAGATAATTTTCTAAGTGCCACTATCTATTTTTTGAGTTCTTATGTAAGAATATTTTATTTCTCAGATCAACTGGTGAAATTTATATCAGAATGTATTATCATTTTTCAGAGGTATTTATCAAATATTTTTAAATAGGTATTACACTGAAATATATTGCTTAAAATTTTGGGCTTGTGGAACTTCAATCAAGCAGTATATATTTATTGAGTTTGAGAGAAATCATCTAAATTCTGAAATATGAATTGAATCTAATGCATTATGAAATTTCTTTTATATCTAAATATCATTATCTCAAATAGCTTTATAGGAATTACTCATGTACTACTACATATAATCTTATTATGGCAACTAATTATCTTTTTCATAAGTATTTGGGAAGTGGGAACTAATTATCTTTTTCATAAATATTTGGGAAGTGGAATTGCCTATTACTTCTCACTGTATCAACTAGTCACAATTTAAAGAAAATATTTTTAGATCAGTGGAATCCAGCATTCGTTATTTGAAAGTATACTGAAATCCATTAATAATATTTAACAAATCAAGTAATATTATGGAAAACTTACCCCTTTAAAAAGACTCCTGCATTGTCATATATCTGAATTTTAGAAACGAAGTTTATATTTCACAAAGATGATTTTCCATCTTTCAAATGTATTTCCAGTCTTACTTTAAACAACAACAATGCAACCTCTTACATAACAGGTCTTAAATATTTGGTAACAGGTTTTATGACTCTTCTAAAATGTTTCTAGTTCATGAATATATATTAACTGCATACATTATATTATTAAAATAAGGAGAGTGACATTTTATTACTTAATATGGACATATCTGTTGAATTCATGAGTTTAAATTGTTCATGAGACAACATTTTAAAAAGTGAATGCAGGTGTTTCTTATTTATAAATATGTTTACTTTTTCAACCTCTGAAGTATTTCAAATTTACAGTTAAAAAAGAATATCATCCACTTGGGCGGTGTGCAGAGAAACGACAGCGAACAGGAAGGCCCATCTCCAGTCATAAGCACCCAAATGAGTACTTAAAGAGTGGAGATGCCTGCAGATTCAGAAGTGTGATGGAAGTGGGGCTCAAAACAAAGTAACCCAGTATATTGCCAGTGCAGGTCCCCTCTCTTCACAGGTGCACTAGCAATGTAGGGTATGGCCTCCGGGGCGGTGGCTGTTCATACTGTCACCAGTTATTTTCCCCTTTCATAGTGCATTAGACCCATATCCTCAGTTTCCTACACCGAATTCTTAAAAAGGAAAGAAGAGACCACCATACACTGAGCTCATCCAGAATACTCCCTGAGAGTGAGACAGGGACATTCATAGTGAATCAAGGGATGCACCACCAAACTACTACAGTATCATGGAGAAACAGCACAGATCCCCACCATGAGTGAGTGAAGAAAAGAGACCGGAAGCCTCAACATAGAATACCCATATACATAATCTTTCTGATAAATAATTTGGAGATGAGATGGTGAGGAAGTTTAATGAGCTTAAAGAAACAGTAGAACAGACATCTAATAAAATACAGAAGGATATGAAAGAAAGAGTGGAATGAACAACCAATAAAATATAAAGAGGAGTGAGAGAAGAAATAAGAAAATTACAAACAGAAGTGCTACTATTAAAAAAATTCTGTAGATGAAATTAAAATCTCAGTGGGTGCCTTCAACAGTCGAATGACAACAGGTCAAGTCAGAATCAGTAAGCTTGAAGATAAGCTGCAGAAAGCCTACAGGCAACAACAACAAAAAAAAGATGGTAAAAGACCTCAAAATAATTCAAGGGCAGGTAAGACACTTGTGGGATAGAATCATTAGAATACCAGAAGGACAGAGAGGAAACCCCAATAAGATAGTAACAGTTAAGGATATCATTGCTGAGTTCCCAGATCTGGGGAATGCAGACATCAAGATCCAAGAAGCCTGAAGAGTACCAGCTAAAAGAGACCCTAATAAAAATACTCTAGGACCATATCATAATCAGAACGATGAGTACCACAGATAGAGATATAATACTGCAAGTGGCAAGGTCGAAGAAGGAAATCACATAAAGAGGAGCATCCCGTAGATTTATAGCTAACTTATCAGACAAAATACTCCAGGCCCGAAGACAGTGGTGGGATATATTTTAAAAACTCAATGAAAGTCAAATGAGACTCCTCATGCGGTGCTCATCTCATCTCAAACCCAGGTCAGCTCAGCCCCTGGTGTGTGGCCCCGGGACTTCCATCTCTCTCTTCAGGACCTCAGGCGTCACGGCAGACGCCTGGAGAAACGCAGCCGTGAGCGTCTGCTGTCCCCTCTTCACTACTCACGCGGCGCTCATCTCATCTCAAACCCAGTTTTCCGTAGAGATGTGACCTCTTCAGAAGTGGGCGTGGCTTCAAAGTGGGCGTGGCTTCATAGTGGGCGTGGCCTATTTTCTGGCCGGAGGCCGCTTACGGGGCCGCAGGTTGTTTACCCATTCTAAGGAACCTAGTTCTCAAGGAATTTAGTCCCCAACCTACTCAGCAATATTAAGAAACAAAGAAAATCCCCACCACAAGTGGAGGACAACAAAAACAATTCAGAACATTCTGTCGATAAAGCTCACCTAAGGGACCTCTCTGACACAGAATTCAGATACGAAGTCATCAAGATGTTCAATCAACTCAATGAAACGGTCAGACAGACAGCCAGTAACACCACAGAAAAAAATCGACAAATTACGCAAAGAAATGAGAGCAGAAATGTCACGATTAAAAGACTCCATAGATGAAATGAGAAACTCAGTTTCTTCTCTTAAAAATAGAATGACCGCAGCTGAAGAGAGAATCAGTGAGCTGGAAGATCAGCTGCGCCAAGCCAACACGGAACAACAAACAGTGGCAAGGGACCTCAAAATAGCTTTTCAGAGAATCAGAGTCCTAGCAGATGATTCCAAGAGGAACAACATTAGAATCATGGGACTACCTGAAGCTCAGGGAAACAATCCCAACGAAAAAAACACCGTCAAACAAATCATTACTGAAAAATTCCCAGAGCTCAGCAATGCAGCCATTCAGGTTCAAGAAGCCCAAAGGGTGCCAGCTAAAAGAGACCCCAACAAAAACACTCCAAGTCATATCATAGTTATAATGATTGATGCTGCCGATAGAGACACAATACTGCAAGCAGCAAGGGCAAAGAAGGAAATCACATACAAAGGAGCACCCCTTAGATTCACAGCAGACCTATCAGAGGAAACCCTGCAAGCCCGAAGGCAGTGGCAAGATATAGTAAAAAATCTCACTGAAATGAATGCTTCACCAAGAATACTCTATCCGGCTAAACTCTCCCTCAAAATCGAAGGAACAGTACACTATTTTCTAGATAAACAGCAGCTCAGGAACTTCATAGACTCAAAATCAAACCTAAAGCAAGGCCTAAAGGGGCTACTATAAGACAAGACAAACCCTACAACCACAACACACCCTACATAAAATGACACAAAACCCCATAACCATACTCTCTCTCAATGTCAATGGTCTAAATTCACCATTTAAGAGGCACAGAGTGGCAAAATGGATATAGAGACAGAACCCAACATTCGGCTGCCTACAAGAAACTCATCTCAACAGCCAGAACAAACACAGACTCAAAGTCAAAGGATGGAAAACAATCCTGCAAGCAAACAGCTCCTTCAAAAAAGCTGGGGTGGCCATACTAGTATCCGACAACATTAATTTCACATTGAAAAAGATTAGAAGGGACAGTGAAGGCTATTTTCTCTTCATCAAGGGATACATACAGCAGGAAGAAATCACACTCTTAAATGTATACGCACCTAATGAGGGAACAGCTAACTATCTAAAACAACTGCTAACAGATTTTAAGGAGGACATCGCTACCAACACAATAGTACTTGGAGACATCAACATCGCCTTATCAACTCTGGATAGATCAACAAGAACAAAACCCAGCAAGGAATTATTGGCTTTGAAAGAAGAAATAGAAGAGAAAGGGCTTATAGACCTATACAGGGCTTTACACCCCCAAAAGAAAGAATACACATTCTTCTCCAGTGCGCACGGAACATTTTCCAAAATAGACCATGTCCTAGGACACAAAACATACCTCAACAGAATCAGGAAGATAGAAATAGTATCAGCCATCTTTTCAGACCATGATGCACTGAGGATAGAAGTGAATCACACACTGACACGGAGAACAAAATCAAACACCTGGAAATTAAACAACTCGATGCTGAACAATGAGTGGGTCAAGAACGAAGTCAAGGATGAAATCAAAAGATACCTGGAAACAAATAAGAATGAAGACACAAACTACCAGAACTTATGGGATGCAGCAAAAGCTGTATTAAGGGGAAAATTTATAGCTCTGTAAACATATCTTAGGACTGTAGAAACGATGCACATAAACAACTTGACCTCACAGCTCAAGACCTTAGAAAAGGATCAACAGAAAGAGCCTAAATCAGGCAGAAGGAAAGAGATCATAAAACTTAGAGCAGAAATCAACGACATGGAAAACAAAGAAACAATCCGAAAGATCAATAAAACCAAGAGCTGGTTCTTCGAGAAAATAAATAAGATAGATAAACCACTAGCAACACTCACAAAGAAACAGAGAGAGAGAGTCTTAATAAATCGAATCAGAAATAAGAATGGGGATATCACAATAGAAACTAAAGAAATTCAAGAGATCATCAGAGACTACTTTGAAAGTCTGTATGCCACGAAACAAGAGAACCTAGAAGAAATGGATAAATTCCTGGATTCCTATCATCTCTCAAAGCTGAAGCAAGAAGATATAGAGTACCTGAATAGACTTATTCACATCAAGGAAATTGAAACTGTAATCAAAAGTCTTCCCAAAAACAAAAGCCCAGGTCCAGATGGATTTACTAGGGAATTTTTCCAAACATTTAAAGAGGACCTATTGCCAGTTCTTCTCAAGCTTTTCCAGGAAATTGAAAAAATGGAAACCCTCCCAAACAGTTTCTATGAAGCCCATATCTCTCTAATACAAAAAGGAAACAAAGACACCACAAGAAAAGAAAACTACAGGCCAATATCCCTGATGAACACGGATGCGAAGATTCTCAACAAAATACTAGCCAATAGAATTCAACAACTCATCAAATAGATCATACATCATGACCAAGTAGGATTCATCCCAGGGATGCAAGGATTGTTCAACACTCAGAAATCAATCAACGTAATCCATCATATCAACAAAAGAAAAGATAAAAATCATATGATCATATCAATAGATGCAGAGAAAGCATTTGACAAGATCCAGCACCCATTCATGATGAAAACCCTTGCCAAAATGGGGATAGAGGGGACTTTCATCAATATAGTTAAAGCCATCTACCACAAACCTACAGCAAACATCATCCTCAATGGGGAAAAACTGAGAGCCTTCCCCCTAAGGTCAGGGACGAAACAAGGATGCCCACTCTCTCCACTGCTGTTCAATATAGTACTGGAAGTACTTGCAATAGCGATCAGGCAAGAAAAAGATATTAAGGGCATCCAGGTAGGAAAGGAAGAAATCAAGCTCTCACTATTCACAGATGATAGGATACTATACTTAGAGAACCCTAAAACCTCTACCAAGAAACTCCTAGAAACAATAGGCTTGTATAATAAAGTGGCAGGTTATAAAATCAATACCCAAAAATCCATGGCTTTCCTATAAGCAAATAGTGAAAGAGAAGAAAGTGACATGAAAAAAACAATTCCATTCACAATTGTGCCCCAGAAAAGCAAGTACCTAGGAATCACCTTAACTAAGGAAGTAAAGGATCTGTACAAAGAAAAATACAAAACGCTACTTCGGGAAATAAAAGAGGACACGAGGAAATGGAAAAATATCCCCTGTTCATGGATGGGGAGAATCAACATTGTCAAAATGGCAATACTTCCCAAGGCACTGTACAAATTCAATGCAATCCCTATAAGGATACCCACGACATTCTTCAAAGAAATGGAGCAAACACTCCTGAAATTTATATGGAACAATAAGCCCCCACGAATAGCTAAAGCAATTCTTGGGAAAAAGAAAATGGGAGGAATAAACCTACCTAACTTCAAGCTCTACTACAAAGCAGTAATAATCAAAACAGCATGGTACTGGAACAAAGGCAGAGTTGCAGACCAATGGAACAGAGTTGAATATACTGACATCTCCTCCCAAACATATAATCATCTAATCTTCGATAAGGGGGCAAGAAAAGTGAAATGGAGCAGGGAAAGCCTCTTTAATAAATTGTGCTGGCAAAACTGGATGGCTACATGCAAAAAAGTGGGCTCAGATCTCTGCCTAACGCCATGCACAAAAGATCGAAATGGATTTATGACCTCAACATCAGACCGGAATCCATAATGTTTATTGAAGACAAAGTTGGCAAAACTCTCCACGATATTGAAGTTAGTGGTATTTTCAAATATGTCACGCCACTGGCTGAGCAAGTGAAAACAGAGATAGACAAATGGGACTATCTTAAACTAAGAAGCTTCTGCACCTCAAAAGAAATCACTTAATCACTTCACTTAACTTCCCGTTAGTCGTCGATTTGCTCGAGTGGGCGCCAGTAACGTCTCCATTTGTCCCTGTCGCGTGCTAGTGTAGCCCAATGGCATCTCTTCGCTCCAGGAACATGGAGGGCCTCAAACCGATCGTTCATGATCTTGACAAAGAAGTCTGACCATCTGGTAGGTGGGCGGCCACGCGGTCTCTTGACATCCCGTGGAATCCAATCAGTAACAGCTCTAGTCCAACGGTCGTCTTTAAATCTCATTACGTGACCAGCCCATCTGATTTTTGACACCTTGGCATATGAGACAGCGTCCCTGATCCTTGATCGTCGACGGATGTCAGAACTCCGGATTCGTTCTCTCATTTGAGTGAAACGTGATATTCCAAGCATAGCTCTTTCTATTCTTCTTTGGGAGACCTGAATGGCGTTCTCATCTTGTTTGCGTAGGGCCCAGGTCTCTGAGGCATATGTTAATGCAGGAAGAACAGTGGAATCAAAGAGATGTGCCCGGAGCCGGAGGTTCTTCGTCCTCTTAGCTATTTCTTCGATGTTCTTGAAGGCGTTCCAAGCCGCTCTCTTCCTCCTGCGCAGCTCGGGTGCCAGGTCATTTGTCATGTTGACCTCTCGACCTAGGTACACATAGCTGTTGCATTCGGAGATCGTCGTTCCATTGAGAGCGAATGGGGCGTCAGGAACAAGGCTGTTTCTCATAAACATTGTCTTCGTAAGATTCAGCTGTAGTCCTACCTTTCCACACTTTGACCAAAAGAAACAGTGACCAAAATACAAAGACAGCCTACAGAATGGTAAAGGATATTCACCAAATACACATCCGACAAGGGGTTGATATCAAGGATATACAAGGTACTGGTTAAACTACACAAGAAGAAATCACCCAACCCCATCAAAAAATGGGGCGAGGAAATGAACAGAAACTTTTGCAAAGAAGAAATCCGAATGGCAAAAAGACACATGAGAAAATGCTCTACATCACTAATCATCAGAGAGATGCAGATCAAAACAACAATGAGATATCATTTCACACCACAGAGACTGGCCCACATCCACAAGAACAAAAGCAACAGGTGCTGGCTCGGATGTGGCGAGAAAGGGACCCTCCTTCACTGCTGGTGGGAATGCAGGCTGGTCCAACCCTTTTGGAAAACAGTATGGACGATTCTCAAAAAATTAGAATTTGATCTCCCATTTCACCCAGCTATAGCACTCCTGGGAATATATCCCAGAGAGGCAAAAAGGTATAGTCGAAGTGACATCTGCAATTGTTTGTTCATTGCAGCACTCTTTACAATAGCCAGAATCTGGAAAAAACCTGAGTGCCCGAGAACAGATGACTGGTTAAAGAAACTTTGGTACATTTACACAATGGAGTACTATGTAGCTGTTAGAAAAGATGAAGTTATGAAATTTACATACAAGTGGTATTACATGGAAAATATCATGTTAAGCAAAATGAGTCAGAAAGAGCAGGATAGACACAGAAAGATTGCATTCATCTGGGGAACATAAAGCAACAAAACGGGAGACTAACACCCAGGAATGGCTCAGATTAGTACCAGGAATTTTGCTCCATGACTTGAAGGCCAGCCACATGTGCTAGGTGAAAAGGAAGCTCAGATAGATAAGAGAGCACCAAATAAAGGGTGTTGTGAAGACCCTCCCAGGGTGGGAGAGACATGCTAAAAGTAGTCTATAGACCAGACATGATTGCCACTCAATGCCTCTCTGGTAAAACACAGTACCCAAAAGAAGAGAGAGAGAACAAGGGGGAATGCCCTGCCACAGCGGCAGGGGGGGACGGGGGGGGATGGATGGGAGGGATGCTAGGACCCGTGGTGGGGGAGGATGGGCACTGGTGGAGGGATGGGTACTTGATCATTGTATAACTGAAACCCAAGCGCAAAAATTTATAAGTCTATAAATGTACCTCATGGTGTTTCACTAATAAAAAAAATGATTAAATAAAAAAAGAGAGTACAAAAAAAAAGAAATAGGAAAAAAAATTGGCATGTAGTTTCAATTTAAAAAATTAAAATAAAATAAATTTAAAAAAAATAAAAAATGAGGCTTTTATATAGGAATAAGAATGAATTCTCATATTAGACAATGACTCCATTTTCTAGTGGATCTTATATTCAAAATTGTGCTGTTAGGAAATTCAGACAGCTACATAATCTAAGAAGAGGAATAGAAAGACTTTAAGCTTATTAATAATGTTCTTAGCAGGGTAATGACAACTGGGAAATAAATTGAGCTGGCAATTTAATAGGTAAAATTCAAAGAGTAAACAGAAACAGTTAAATTTCATGGTTAATAGTAGTACCATTGTAACAGGCTGTTGGAAGCAGACTCTTAATGAAAACAGTGACTTTCAAAATGAAGCTACGTTTAGCAACTATTTTTCACTAGAAGTATTTGGCATGATGCTTCGGTTCAAAATTACTGTTCTTTATTGCTTAATGCATTGTTAACTGGAATCTGTAATGTGTGTGGCAGGAAAAGGAAGAAAATGGAATTTTTTAATATAATCTTCAGCTATTTTTTGTACTTCACCACACCGTATTTGAAGATGCTTAGAGAACAAAAGCACACCAATAAAGAAAAATCTGTAATAAAAAAAAAAGAAAGTCAAATGAAACTCAAATTTTAAAAACTCAATGAAACGAATGCCTCACCAAGCATACACCATGCTGTATCTGGCTAGACTCTCATTCTTATTTAAAGAAATAATACACTACTTCATTGATGAACAAAAGCTGAAGAACTTCATAGATTCAAGACCAACCTTAAAATAAGGACTGACAATTCTACTGTAAAACAAGACAATCTGACAAACACAAAAATTTCCACAGAAAGATTGCAAGAAACCCTACAATAATAAAGTATCTCAATGCCAGTAGTCTAAAACTACGAATTAGAAGACACAGAGCGGTAAACTAGATTTAAAAATTGAATCCAATATTCTACACCTACAAAAAATACATTTGAACAGTCAGAGAAAACACAACTCAAGGTCAAATAAAAATACAGTTCATCAAGCAAACAACTTAAAAAAGCCAGCATGCTTAGGCTAGCATCTGACAATATAGATTTAAGACTCAAAAATGTTAGATGGGACAGAAAGGGCCATTTATTAATATAAAAGTGATTTGTACATCAGAAATAAATTATATTCTTATACACATACATACACAATGAGGGGCCCACAAAAAATATGTTGAACATATTTAAAATTATTTTAAACTGCTAATAGACTTTGTTAGTAACTCAAAAGCAGTAAGAGACTTCAACACCACATTATCACCTGTTGATAGATCAACAAGACTAAAACACAGCAAGCAAGTACTGACTCTGAAGGAAGAAATGGAAGGAAGAGGACTAGTAGATATATATCGGGCTTTTCATTCCCTAGAAGTCAAATATACATTCTTCTCCAATGCTCATGGAACATTTTCCAAGAAAGATCACATGCTGGAAAACAGAATGCAGAGGAATAAAATCAAGAGGATGGAAATTGTATCAACTATCTTTTCAGACCATGGTGCACTGAAAATAGAAGTTTATCACAAATAGAAACAGAGAATCAAATCAGACACCTGGAAATTGAAGATCTTATTGCTGCACAAACAGTGGGTTAGAGAGGAAGTCAATGAAGAAATCAAAGATTCCTGGAAACAAATGAGAATGAGGAAATGAGCTATCAGAACTTCTGAGACATGGTTAAAGTAATATTAAGGAGGAAAGTACACAAATCTGCATGTGTTTATCAGGATGGAAGAATGGGCCAACATAAATAACTTGACTTCACAACATAAATAACTTGACTTCACACCCACCAACTGGCCCCCTGGCGCTGTGTAATCCCATCAGCGGCCAAGACTCAGAGACTGTAAAAACCAGCTCCCGGACGAGACCAGTGCAGTCTCCTTCCCCTGCGCCTGACTGTCCTCGCAACCAGGGACCCTTGGAGGGCTGCGGGTTGAGCTTTCCTCCCTGCCCCGACCAGGGCTTCGGCAGCCAAAGACCTCCAGGACCAGCCACCACCATGCTGAGACAACTCTCCGCACACATGAAGGTGCTGGCAGAGGGACAAAGTCACGCGGTTCCGGGGCCGAGATCTCCAAGCCTACTCGGATTTGGGCCGAGCATCCTCCACCCAGATCCTCCAAATTCCAGTAGGCAGGGGTCACACCCACCACCTGGCCCCCTGGCGCCATGTAATCCCATCAGCGGCCAAGAGTCAGAGACTATAAAAACCAGCTCCCGGAACCGCGTTGCTGCAAATGCTTATTATGACATCTTATTATCTCATTCCTACTTTGGACAAACTGGCAGGCTACCTAATGTAGCCTGCCCACACGGTAGAGTCTGGCAAACTCCCCGTGGTGTACCCAATATGCCAAATATCAGTAACAATGATGGGTCTCATTCTCCTAAAGAGCCTTGAATATAATCTCAGGGCTAGGATGAAGGAGACGTTACTGGGGCCTGCTCGAAGCAATCGACGATTAACAACTTCAGATCTTAGAAAATGATCAACAAGGTCCTTATTCCCTCCCACGTTGTCTTCATCAGGATAACTCAGAAGGGCCAGGTTGAGCCACCCTCCTGGCCCCAACAGAGCCTTCATTCATTCATTCATCATCCTGTTATTCGTCGATTGCCTCGAGCAGGCCCCAGTAACGTCTCTTTCATCCTAGCCCTGAGTTTATATTCAATGCTCTTTAGGAGAATGAGACCCATCATTGTTACTGGTATTTGGCATATTTGGTACGCCACGGGGACTTTGCCAAACTCTGCCCTGTGGGCAGGCTACATTCGATAGCCTGCAAGTTTGTTCAAAGTAGGAATGAGATAATAAGATGTCATAAAAAGATGTCCTGATAAGATGTAGGTTTCGGGAGCTGGATTTTATAGTCTCTGAGTCTTGGCCATTGATGGGATTACATGGTGCCAGGGGGCCAGGTGGTAGGTGTGACCCCGCCTACTGGAATTTGGAGGATCTGGGTGGAGGATGCTCGACTCCAATCCAAGTAGGCTTGGAGATCTCGGCCCCGGAACATGCGTGGCTTTGTCCCTCTGTCAGTACCTTCATGTGTGCGGAGAGTGGTCTCAGCATGGTGGTGGCTGGTCCTGGAGGTCTTCGGCTGCTGGAGCCCTGGTCGGGGCGGGGAGGAAAGCTCAACCCGCTACCCTCCAAGGGACCCCGGCGAGGAACAGCCAGGCGCAGGGGCAGGAGACTGCACTGGTCTCATCCAGGAGCTGGATTTTATAGTCTCTGAGTTTTGGCCGTTGATGGGATTACACGCGGCCTGGGGGCCAGGTGGTGGGTGTGACCCCCGCCTACTGGAATTTGGAGGATCTGGGTGGAGGATGCCCCGCCAACAGAGCCTGAAAGCCAAAAAACTCCTGAACCCAATCACTGCCATGCTCACAGCTGCTCTCCACAGGCTTGGACAAGCCTCACACAAGAGGGGATCTGCAGAAAAATCCAGGTTTGCAGGACCTGGGACTGAAATCTCCAAGCTCACTCAGAGTAGGAATGGGTCTCCTCCCCTCATCTCCCAAGTTTACCAGTAGTTTGGCAGTCACACCCACAAAATGCCCCTCAGCCATATAATCTCATCAATGACCATGATCCAGGGATTCAGAAATAAATCTCCCAGAAAAGATGACATAGGCCTCACCCATGTGTGAATCTGCTGTGTAATCATTTTCTAAATTTTAGAATTTCTGGAGCTCGTAGTGGTGAACCTCTCATACTCTTCATCACTGTTGTACCAAGAGTAGCACAAAGCATTTGATTGGCTTTAACAAACAGATTCACTGTCACTGTCACTGTCCTCTCATTGCGCCATAACGTTTCCATTGTGATACTTGTTGTTACTGTGTTTGGCATATTGAATGCGTCACAGGTGGCTTGCCAGGCTTTGCTGTGCAGGCGAGATACTCTCGGTAGCTTGCCAGGCTCTCCGAGAGGGGCAAAGGAACCGAACCAGGTTGCCCGGGCTGGCTGCGTGCAAGGCAAATAGCTTACCGCTGTGCTATTGCTCCAGTCCAACAAACAGACTACTAACCTCTTATACAAGGGTTTAGTGGCTCCAGGATGAAATACAACAATCTTCATAGACTTTCCTCTAAGGAAACAATATTGCCCCATTTATAGTGGATTATTCTTCATAAGGAATACAAAATTAATGGTTTCAGTTATGCTCTGGGGGGCAAGTTTTGTGATTTGGGGTGGAAACTTTTAAAACATGGTGGTGGGAAGGTGCAATGGTAGTGGGATTAGCGTTGGAATTTTAAATGTAATAAACTATTGTGAAAAACTTTATAAAACAAAATTAAAATAATAAAAAAGAAAATGACCCACAAACGGAGCACAAATCAAGCAAAAGGAAAGCAATTATAAAAGTTAGAGCAGAAATCACTGAGCTGGATTCCCAAAAAAAATTTTAAAACATCAATGAAACCAAGAGCTGTTTTTATGAGAAAGTAAACAAGATTGATAAGGAATTAGTAAGAGTCACAAAAAAAGGACAGAGACAACCCTAATAAACTGAATCAGAAATGCAAAGGCGGACAACAGGCCAGAAACCACAAAAATTCAAAAGTACATCAGAGATCACTTTGAGAGCCTGTATGCTACGAAAAAAAAGAACCTAGAAGAAATAGATGATTCCTAGACTTCTATAACATCCTAAGACTGAAACAAAGAGATTTAGGATACCCGTATATCCTATCATTATCAAGGAAATTGAAACAGCAATCAAAAGTCTTCCCCAAAACAAAATCTCAGGCTCAGATGTATTCACTATTGAATTCTTACAAAACTTTAAAGAGGACATAATCCCAATTCTTTTCAATATTTTTCAGAAAATTGAAGAATCAGAAACACTTCCAAACAGTTTCAGAGGAAAATATCTCCCTAATTCCATAAGCAGACAGAGACAGCACAAAGAACAAGAATTACAGGCCCATAATCCTGATAAAAACAGACACAGTGATTCTCAAAAAAATCCTAGCTAACAGAATCCAATGACTCATCAAAAAGATCTTATATCACCACCAAGTGAGATTAATCCCAAGGATGCAAGGATGCTTTAACATTTACATGTCAATCAAAGTAATTTATTATATCAATAAAAATGATAAAAACCATAGAATAATATCAATTGATACAGAGAAAGTATTTGAAAAGATCCAGCTACTGTTCATGATGAAAATTCTCAACAAAAATTGTTCAAGGAACTCTGCTCATCATAGTCAAAACCATCTACTGCAAGTCCATGACAAACATCATTCTCAATGGGGAAAAAAATAGAAGCCTTCCCTTTAAGATAAAAGACAATACAAAGTTGCCCACCACTTATATTAAATATAGTATTGGAACTATTTGCTATAGCTGTTATAAAAAAGATATTAAGATATAAAAAAGATGTTAAGATATTAAGATATTAAGATAAATCGACCCTAGTTCAATTCCTCCGCCCCTCTCGGAGAGCCCGGCAAGCTCCCCGTGACATAGTCGATATGCCAAACACAGTAACAACAAAGTGTCCAATGGAGACGTTACTGGGCCCGCTCGAGCAATTCGATGATCAAAGGGAGGGCCTTTACTTTTACTTTACTTAAGTGCATTCAGATAGTAAAGGGAGAAGTTAAATTCGCACTATTTGCAGATGACAGGATACTATACTTAGAGAACCCTAAAGCCTCTACGAAAAACTCCTAGAAATAATAGATTTATATTGTATAGTGACAGGTTACAAAAACAATGGCCAAAAGTCATGGCTTTCTTATATGCAAATAACGAACGAGAAGAAAATAATAATTAAAAATCAATCCCCTCAAAATTGTTCCTCAGAAAATCAAATACGTTGGAATCAGCTTTTAAGGAGGCAAAGTACCTATAAAAAGAAAACTACAAAACGCTACTTCAAGAAATAAAAGAAGACATAAGGAAATGGAGACATAGTCCCTGCTCATAGACTGGGAGAATTATCATTGTCAAAATGACAATACTCTCCAAAGTATTATGCAGATTCAATAGTATCCCTGTAATAATACCCATGACATCTTTCAAAGAAATTGATCAAGCACTCCTGAAATTCTTGTGGAATAATAAATCTTCATGAACAGCTAAAGCAATTCTTGGAAAAAAGAAGACAGGAGATATCACCTTCCCCAAATTCAAGACATAGTACAAGGAGTTAGTAATTAAAAATGCCTGGTATTGAAATAAAAAAAAAAAAACCAAAGAGCAATGGAATACGGTTCAATATTCTAAGATACAGTCTCAAATAAATGAGAATTTAATCTTTAATAAGGGAGCAAGATATATGGAGTGGAGTTATGAAAGACTAACAGTGGTGTTGACAAAACTGGGCAGCTACATGCAAAAGAATGAACTCAGACCTTTATCTAACACCATGTACAACAGTCAAATCAAAATGCATTAAAGACCTCAACATCAGAACGAATCCATAAGGTACACGGAATAAAATGTAGGCAAAATCCTTGATATTGAAGCTAAAGGTATCTTCAAAGGTGAAACACCACTGATCAAACAAGTGGAAGCAAAGATAAACAAATGGGACTACATTAAACTAAAGAAACAGTGACCAGTATATAAAGATAGCCTATGGAATTGGAAAAGTTACTGACCTCATATTCTTCTGATAGATTTGATGGTATTAATATAAAAGGATATAAAAGCTTCTGGTTGAAATTTACAAGAAAAAGAACATCCAACCCTATCAAAGAATGGGTAAAAAGATAAGCAGAAGCTTTCTCAAATAAGAGATTCAAATGCTCAAAAGGCACATGAAAATATGTTCTTTATCACTAACAACAAAGTCTCCAATGGAGACGTTACTGGGCACGCTCGAGCAAATTGACGATCAACGGGAGGGCCTTTACCTTTACCTTTTATCACTAATCATGATGTACATGCAAATAAAAACAACAATGAGATATCATCTCATACCGCAGAAACTGGCACACATCAGAAGAACAAGAGCAACCAGTGCTGGTGCAGATGCGGGAAGAAAGGGACTTTCCTTCATTGTTTGTGGTTATGCCCACAGGATCAGCATTTTGGAAAACAATATTGATATTCCTCCAAAAACTAGAAATTGAGTTCCCATTTGACCCAGCAATACCACTTTGTACTCCCAGAAAATATACGATGGGGGTCCAAAAACACACAGCAGAAACAACATCTGCATTCTTATGTTCATTGCGGAGCTATTTGCAATAGCCAGTATTTGGAAACAACCTGAGTGCCCGAGAACAGATGAATGGATAAACTATGGTATATATATACAATGGAATACTACTCAGCTGTATTAAAGTCATTACATTTTCCTGTAGATGGATGGACACGGAGAGTATCATGCTAAGTAAAATAAATCAGAAGGAGAGTGACATATATAGAATGACTACATTTATTTGTGGTATTTATTATATATATACATATATACTATAGATATAGATAACTATATATAAAGAGAGATAGGTAGATAGATAGATGAAACTAATATCCATGGCCAGGAGAAAAATATCTTAGGAGGACTGGTTAATTGTTAGAATCACAAGTGTGTGGGGGGGCAGAGGGAAGGTAAGATAGAGAAGGGATATATGACATTAATAGCTGGAAATGATTAATAGCTGGAATAGCCTGACATAAACTGAATGTTAAACGTAGGTAACGGTATATACGTAATAACCTTCCTGTATCGGTTTTGCTAATCACAATGCCCAAAAGGAAAGAGAGAGAGAGACAGAGACAGAGACAGAGAGACACAGAGACACAGAGAGAAGAAATTTGACTGCTATAGAGGCAAGCTGGGTGGAGAGCAGATGGGAGGGAAACTGTGGACACTGGTGCTAGATGAGTGTTGGGATACTGTGTGACTGAAAACTAATCATAAACCGCTTCGTAAGGGTCTATATCACTGTCTCTGTCCTCTCGTTTTTTATTGATTTGCTCGAGCAGGTCCAGTAACATTGTGAGAGTTGTTACTGTGTTTGACACAGAGAATACATCACAGGAAGCTTGTCAGGCTTTGCTGTGTGGGTGAGATACTCTCAGTAGCTTGTCGGGATCTCTGAGAGGGGCGGAGTAATCAAACTCTGGTTGTCCATGTCAACTGCATGCAAGGCACATGCCCTAACTGTTGTGCTATGGCTCCAGAGTCATTCAATTAACAAAACCTTAAGAATAAAAAAATAACAAATAAAGAGATGCAAATTAAAGGTACCAAACAATCAAGTGGCAACATTGTTGCTATCAAGTAGTTCATGATTTATTACAACATAAATGATATTCCATGTTTTTATTAGACATTAGACAAAAATTCATCACTTGATCACTTGACATCGACTCATCGATTTGCTGGAGCAAGTGCCAGCAACGTCTCTATTCATCCCTGTTGCACGCCAGTGTAGCCTAATGGCGTCTGCTCATTCTAGGAACATGAACAGCCTCAAAACGATCATTCATGGTCTTTATGAAGAAGTCTGACCATCTCAAAGGTGGGCAGCAATGTGATCTTTTGACATCCTATGGAATCCAGTAGGCAATGGCTCTAGTACAGTGGTCGTCTCCAAATCTCATTATGTGTCCAGACCATCTGACTTTTGACACCTTGGCAAACGAGACAGCATCCCCAATTCTTGATTGTTGACAGAGGAGGAAACTCCAGATTCTTTCTAGCATTTGAGTGAAGTGTGGTATTCTAAGCAAAACTCTTTCAATTTCACTTTGTGAGACTCGAATAACGTTCTCATCCTGTTTTCGTAGGGCCCAGGTCTCTGAGGCGTATGCTAATGCAGGAAGAACAGTGGAATCAAAGAGATGTGTAGGTTATTAGTCTTCTTAGCTAATTCTTCAATGCTCTTGAAAGCATTCCAAGCCACTCTATTCCTTCTGCGAAACTCAGGTGCCAGGTCATTCGTCATGTTGACTTCTCGATCTAGGTACATATAATTTGCATTCGGAGATGTTTGTCCCATTGAGAGTGAATGGAACGTCAGGAACGAGACCATTTCTCATAAACATTGTCTTTGTGAGATTTAGCGTAGTAGACCTTTCCACACTCACCGTCATTATCGGCCAGCATTTTTGCCACTTGGCTGAGGTTTGGTGTTATTAGAATGATGTCATCAGCAAAGCAGAGGTGGTATAGTTTCCGACTGTCTATCTTCACTCCCATACTTTCCCATTCCAGTCATTGCATGATCTTGTCGAGGGTGGCACTGAAGAGTTTTGGTGAAATGGTATCACCCTATTGAACCCCTCTCTTGACATCGATGATCACTTTTTGTAGAATGGTGAGATCCTGGTAGTGAATCTGCAATACATCTCATGGAAGATCCTGATGTATTGAGTTTGAGCGTCCTGGTTGGCTAGGGTTTTGATGACTGCTTCAGTCTCAACAGAATCAAAGGCCTTTATTAAATCAATGAACGTTAGAAAGAGCGGCATCTTGAACACCTGAGAAACCTCAATGAGCTTTGTTATCGTATGGATATGGTTGATTGTGCTGAATCCTTTTCGGAAATTGGCTTACTCCCATGGTTTTCCTTCATCTAGTGTTCTGCCAATCCTATTCAAGATGACTCGAGTGAACAGCTTGTAGATGACAGACATCAGGCAGTTCAGGCGATAGAAGCCAATGTCTTGGATGTCTCCCTTCTTGTACAGTAGTACAGTCCTGCAGTTTTCCACTGGCACAGAAACTTGCATTCAGACAGGTATTGTGTGAAGAGCCGAGCCAGTGTATTGATGAGTACTGACAGCAGATTCTTCAGGTGTTCGGGTCTAATGTTGTCTTGGCCAGGTGTTATTCACTTCTTTACCGATGAAATGGAATTTCAGATTTCAGAAGGGTGAACATTGGGAACGACATATCCATCCTGTGGAATTTGGTATGTGGGCAGGTGGACATGGCTATCAAAGAGATCCAAGTAGAAGTCATGTGTAATTTTCTCCATTGCCCTTCTGGAAAATTTGATAGATCCATCAGAACATTGGAGGGCAGTCATCTTGGTCTTGTAGTTGGCAAAAGGGCAGGCGTGCATTTCAAATGCTTTTCCCAGCTTCTGCCACAACTGCCAGTATCTGCTCCTCTCTCTTTGAGGTCTTCCTTTATCGCTTCTTTGCACTGCTTTGTGGACATTCACTTGTGGTTGCCTGAGCCTTGGACCAAGCCATATTGGTGAATGAGCTCAAGATTTTCGAAGACAGGAGTCTTTTGTGGCTATCTGTCTCTCGTTGTTCTTCACACAATCATGAAAGTGCTGAACCAGCCGATCGTGTTCCTCGTCAATGTTGTCAATGATGGCATCTTCTTATTTTGCCACAATAGTGCCAAAGAGCTCCCAATTGGTGGGTGTTCTCCACTTTCTCTTTTTAAACTTTTCAGCCCTTTCTCCCTGCTCTCTGAAGTAGAATTTTGCAAGAAGGAGATGGTGGTCCGATCCCATTTGGAATTTTGGGACAACAGCAACATCGGTAAGGCAAGACTATTAATTGAATATGATATGGTCAATTTCATTGTGACTGTCCACCAGAAGACTCCCATGTCCAACATTTAGATTTGGCCTTCTGGAAATGTGAGTTACCATGGACGGTCTTGGTTGACATGATGAACTCAGTCTCTCAGCCTGTTCGTTCCATTCTAGGCTATGGGTCCTGATGTGGAGCTCTTCAGCTGATCTTCTAATTTCTATCTTGGCATTAAAATCACCAACATTGATCTTGTGGAAGGTGTGGTCTTCTTTATAGGACTTCTCCAGCTCCATGTAGAACATCTCAATTTCTCCTTAATCATAATTGGATATTGATGCATAGACAACAAAGATAGAAACTGAGAAACTGCCCGCAGTGAGTCACATCTATTCAAGTGTAGTTGTTCGATTCGGATTGTTAGGCTTTCGAATGAATCGTTGTTTATGGCTAAGTTCATGTTGACAAGGACTCTGACACCAGTAACACCTCTTTTGTCACATGTTCCAAGGAACAGTTCTTCTCCAGTGTCAAAAACAGCGTGATGTGATTGATGCCCTCTTGTCTCGGTGAGAACAATGATGTTGTACTTGATCTTTCGTGCTTGCACCATCAGGTTCTCAATGGATGCATCTGATGGCAGGGTACAGACAGTCATTTTTGTCCTTCATTTGGGCAGCTTAGTGTGGCCCTGAGATTTTATCAGCCTCTTCTTCCTCATCCTTCACGCACGAGTGGAGCTCCACAGAACCAAGGAAGCAGAACTCTATGACCATGGACTCCAGGCTCAACGGACCCGGGAACAGAGATCCTCTGCCTGCTCCCAACAGCCCAGCAAACCTCCACTACCTCCATTACCTCCACTACCCAGCCGCTGCCACACTCCAGGATGCTTCCCGGACACTCGGGCCAAGACTCACACAGGATTGAGCCCCAATGAACCAGGGAAACAGAACTCTGTGACCTTGGACTCTAGGCTCAACGGACCTGGGAACAGAGGTCCTCTGCCTGTTCCCAGCAGCCCGGCAAACCTCCACTATCTCCACTACCTCCACTACCCAGCCACCACCATGCCCCACGACAATTTCTGGACCATCCAGACATCATAAGACACTTAATACAAGTTTACTGCACCATGTTTGATGGGGTTCAAATATGGTTTGTACCATGGTAACACCTGCACAGATGATTAGAGGCTGCCCAAAAAGCTTCTATCACTCTCGGAGAGCCTGGCAGGCTGCCGAGAGTTTTCCGCCCACATGGCAGAGCCTGGCAAATTATCTGTGGTGTATTTCATAAGTCAAAACCAGTAAATACAATGAGTTCTCATTCCCTGACCCTGAAAGAGCCACCAATATGGCAGCATTAAGACATAACTTATTTATCCCTAATATTTATTGCTTTAGAGTAGTTTTCCTTGGTTTTAAGAGCAATTTTATTTTACTTTTTAAAGTTTACTATTCAGTTAATTTTGTTTTTCTTAAAGTATGAAAATATTCCTGCTTAATAATTTTATTTATTCATTATTTATTTATTCATTATTACAAAATTTCACATATAAAAATGACTTTTTTTAGCTTATTCTTATTGTCATCATTATTATTATTACTTGGAGATTTCTGAGAATTGGGCCCAGGCCTCACACATAGCCAACCAATCCAGGGTTCAATTCCTCTGCCCTCTCAGAGAGCCCAGCAAGCTACCATGGCAAAGCCTGGCAAGTTACCCATGACATATTTGATATACCAACAAGTGACCCAAATTTGAACACTGATGTACTATTTCTCTAGGTGCTATAGGAATTTTAATAGTTTCTCCCTTTTTAAGTGAAGTAAAAATATTTTATTTAGGTAAATGTAAAGAGAGTGAAAGACAGAAAAAAGAAAGAGAGAGAGTATATGTGATATGTGATATGAGCAACAAAAAATGCTTGACTGCTTATTTTAGTTATAAAGATTTTCCACCTCCTTTAAAAATAGGTTGCATTTATACATTTATCTATATTTGCATTGTAAGTGTATGTTATTGAAAAATAGCTATCCTGAATACACAGATTTGCAAACAACCACATTGATTTTAGCATATATAAGGTAAAGGTAAGGTAAAGGCCCTCCTGTTGATCGTCGATTTGCTCGAGCGGGCCCAGTAACGTCTCCATTGGAGACTTTGTTGTTACTGTGTCTGGCATATCGAATACTCTCGGTAGCTTGCCGGACTCTCCGAGAGGGGCGGAGGAATTGAACTCGGGTCGGCCATGTTGGCCGCTTGTAAGGCGAACGCCCTCCCCGCTGTGCTATCTGGCTGCGACATATATATTTAGCATATATAAAGTTATGAATTAGATATCAGCATCATGGTATAAATTGCTGAAATATATAATTGAATCTAATGTTTAAAATAATATTAGTTTCAATTTTATTAGTAAAGGTTATCATTTCACTCAGGGTACTCCAGATTTTTTTTAAAATAATTGTCCTCAAGAAGAGCTAGAGAAAAAATAATCATCTTAGAAAAAAGATTTTAAATTTTCAGTAAAAATTTATAGTATCTGTTTTAAAGTTTTTGTTGATTTTTATCAGTATAAATAGTGTTGCTGCTGTGGATGGTGCTATAATTAAAGAAACAGTTCACAAAACTTCTGAGTTAAATTATTCTCGATAAATTTTATAGAATTAAATCACACAACTTTTAAAATATGCCATTTTTAAAGCCTTAATATTTCACCCGTTCATATGCTTTTAGTTTCTAATATTATTCTAAATAGGGATTACTCTTGAGATTTTTAGTTGAGTGAAAATTTGCTTTTAAACCTGAGATCAAGAAATAAAGCAGTATGTCAAAATAATTGGATTTCAGAATAAATCATTTCTCTAATTCTCTTAGCTGTGCTTGCTTAAAATTCAAACTGGAACTTAATAATTTCTATTTTTTTTTTTTTTTTGCTTTTTTGGGTTACACCCAGTGATGCATCTGATTTTCAATGCCTTGGAAATGAGACAGCATCCCTGATTCTTGAGCATTGAAAGAGGTCGGAATTCCAGATTCTATCTCTCATCTGAGTGAAGCATGATGCTCCAAGCATAGCTCTTTCGATTCCTCTTTGAGAGACCTGGGTAGTGTTCTCATCTTGTTTTCGTGGGGCCCAGGTCTCTGAAGCATATGTTAATGTAGGAAGAACAGCAAAATCGAAGAGATGTGCTCGGAGCTCGAGGTTCTTTGTCCTGTTAGCTATTTCTTTGATGATCTAGAAGGCATTCCAAGCTGCTCTCTTCCTCCTGCATAACTCAGGTGCCAGGTCATTCATCATGTTGACTTCTTGACCTAGGTATATATAACTGTTCCATGTGGAGATGGTCATTCCATTGAGAGTGAATAGGACATCTGAAACAAGACTGTTTCAAATGAACATTGTCTTTGTGAGATTCAGTTGTAATCTGATCTTTCCACACTCAGGGTCGAAGTTGGTCAGCATTTATGCCGCTTGGCTGATGTTTGGTGTTAGTAGAACGATGTCATCAATAAAGCAGAAGTGGTGTAGTTGCCATCTATTTTCACTCCCATTCCTTCCCATTCCGGGCATCGCATGATGTTCTAGAGAGTGGCACTGAAGAGTTTTGGTGAAATAGTATCACCCTTCTGAACCCCTCTCTTGTCATCGATCATCACTTATTTGTAGAATGGTGAGATCCTGGTAGTGAACCCGTAATACAGCTCACGGTGGATCCTGATGTATTGAGTTTGAACGCCCTGATTGGCTAGGGGTTCGATGATTGCTTCTGTCTCAACAGAATCAAAGGCCTTCTTTAAATCAATGAACGTTATACAGAGCAGCATCTTGAACTCCTGAGAAACCTTAGTGAGCTTGGTTATCGTGTGGATACGGAACTCAGCTTGCTCTCATGGTTGCCCTTCATCTAGTGTTCTGCCAATCTTATTCAGGATGACTGAGTGAACAGCTTGTAGATGACAGAAAATAGGCAGATTGTGCCATAGTTGCCAATGTTGTGGATGTCTCCCTTCTTGTATAGTAGTACAGTCCTGCTTGTTTTCCATTGGGATGGAAACTGGCATTCAGACAGGTAGCATGTGAAAAGACGAGCCAGTGTATTGATGAGTACTGACGGTAGGTTCTTCAGGTGATCAGGTCTGACCTTGTCTGGGCCTGGTGCTCTTTGTTTCTTTACCGACGAGATGCCATGTGGGATTTTGGAAGGGAGAACGTTGGGAATGACATATCTGTCTTGAGGAATTTGGTATGTGGGCAGTTGGACGTAGTTATTAAAGAGATTTGAGTAGAAGTCATGAATAATATTCTCCATTGACCTTCTGGAAGATGTGATATATCCATCAGGATGTCGGAGGGCAGTCTTCTTGGTCTTGTCGTTGGTGAAGGACTGGCGGACATTACGAATGCTTTTCCTGGCTTCCACCACATCTACCAGGACTGCTGCTCTTCCGTCTTTGAAGTCATCCTTGATTGATTCTCTGAACTGTTTTTGCGAGCTCGGAAGTTCACTTCCGGTTGCCTGAGGCATGTGCCAAGCCACGTTGGTGAATAAGCTCAAGAGTGTTCAGAGAAAGGCGTTTTTTTTTTTTTTTTGTGGTTTTCTCTCTCTTGGTGTTCCTTGCACGATCATGGAGGTGCTGAATCAGTCGATCATATTCCTCATCAATGTTGTCAATGACAGCATTTCTCTCATGTTGCCACAACAGAGCCAAAGAGTTCCCAGTTGATGGTCATTCTGGGAGTTCTCTTAAACTTTGCATTCCTTTCTCCACGCTCTGTGAAATAAAATTTTGCACGAAGGAGACGGTGGTCCAATCCCATTTGGAATTTTGGGAGAAAAGCAACATTGGTCAGACAAAACCGTCGATTGAATATGATGTGGTCTATTTCATTGTGGAACCGTCCACCGGGAGACTCCCATGTCCAAAGTTTAGATTCGGCCTTTTGGAACTATGAGTTACCATGGATGGTCTTGGTTGACCTGATGAACTCAGACAGTCTGTCACCCTGTTCGTTCCATTCTAGGCCATGGATCCTGATGTGGAGTTCTTCAGCTGATCTTCTTGTTCCTATCTTGGCATTAAAATCACCAACAATGATCTTGTAGAATGTGTGGTCTTCTTTATAGAACTTCTCCAGCTCCATTTAGAACTTCTCAATTTCTCCTTCACCATAATTGGATGTTGGTGCATAGACAACAAAGGTAGAAACTGCTGGCAGTGAGCCACATTTATTCAAGTGTAATCATCTGATTCGGATTCTTAGGCATTCGAATGAATCAATGCTCATGGCTAAGTTCATGTTGACAAGGACACCAACACCACCAATGCCTCCTTTGTAACATGTTCCAAGGAACAGTTCATCTCCAGTGTCGAAAACGTTATGATGTGATTGATGCCTTCTCGTCTCAGTCAGGCCAATGATGTTGTACTTGATCTTTCGCACTTGTACCATCAGGTCCTTGATAGATGCATCACATGCCAGCGTACATGCATTGAAAATACAGACAGTCACTTTTGTCTTTCTTCATTTTGGCAGCCTAGATCGGCCTTGAGAATTTATCAACCTCTCCTTCCACATCCTTCTCAACGCTGCTGTATTCAGGGTCCGGTGAATGAGATCCATTTTTTTTTTTTTACTGGATTTGGCATATCGAATATTCCACAGATAGCTTATAGCTTATACGTCTGATATAAAAACACAAAATACAATAAGCATTTTGAATGCAAGATTTTGACAAATTTGAAGTAACTTCTACATCTGTGGTTTGGAAGCTTCCTTCGAATAGATCACTAAGGAGCCTCACCAAAGTGACCTCTGCCTTCTCTGTTAGTAAATGATGTCAAGGAATTCTAAGGACTACCAGAGATGTTTGCCTGCTACCTTCTCTCTTGAACCTTCATCTGAAAAAGTTCTTACTTCTTCCTCCACTCTTTTCTGCTAATTCATATGTATTTATTGTAATGTAGACCCCACATAAAATTGTGTTATTAAGTGTAATCGATTTGAGTCTCAAAGGGAAACCTACCCTTAATAAATGAGAAATTATAGTCTTGATATTACAACATTGAATCTATTGAGTAATGAGTAGAATCACATATTTATATTTTTCCAACAGGTAACATTTTTCAGTTGTATGTAAATATTTTATAGTTCTGTATCTCTGACTATTCATCATTTTAATGTAAGTGGCATTTTATTATTACTTATTAGTAGAATATAATACAAAAAACTCTTAGAATTCATTCACATTATTTGTATTCAGATGGAGATACAGAAATACATGGAAATGTTTAGTTATTTCTGTGCAGTGTTCATAACATGAATAAATTATTAAAATATTCCCTGAAAACTCTTAAAATTAGCATTTTATAATAAAATAATGAGGTTTCGTATATTTTATTTACTTTATAAACTATATTTTATTAACTATATTATATGATATCTTAAATTTTGGGACTTTCATTTTATATGTTTCAATGTAAGGAAATTACATACATGTGTATTGAGTTTATTTTTAAAAAAAATATTTTCCCCAAATTAAATATATGTTATTTAAAATTAAAACACATTTATTAAAATAGGTATTTAAATTTAAAATATGCTTTAAAATTATTATTCTTTATAATATACATGTTCATGTTTATGGATGCTATTATAAATAATTTTGAGTTTTCTCCTCATGAAATTCTGACAAAAAGATTTTTAAATTTTGATTTTATCGCAACATAAATGAATTTGAAGAATCCCAAAACATACATATGTCATATGTAATAAAAACTAATACAATATCGTATTCTGTAAATAAATATAATAATAGCTTATGTAGATATTCTTATATATAAGTATTTTTCTTCTAACTATAAAAAAAAGACAGGAATGCTTAATCATATATTTCTCTAGTCATTGCCAGATGGCTTTCCAAAAGGCAGTTACTATTCTTGTTTTCAGTAGGAGTCCATGAGAATTCATTTCCCACTCTATCTCCATACTCATTAGCATTATAAGCTGCTGTAAAGATGGATGGGTAGATAGATGATGGATATAAGATAGATAACAGAAGATAGAATTTAAGCTGTTGAATATAGTTATTTGTTTTACATAAAATTTATACGTGGGTATTGAGAATAACCTGATACATATTGATAATTTATTTCTATATAGTTTCCATTTTTCTATTAGTTTGTCTTTTCTCTTAATATTTAAGTTTAGAGTTTGTCATAGTTACTTTGTTACAGGAATTTCATTGTAAATAGTGAATGTACATGTGTGATCCTTATAAATGCAGCTTTTACTAGGGAATATAATAAGCCTGAATTATGTTACTTATTATAAAACATAAATAACAGGAATTTTCTCTCATTGAAATCTAAAGATAAAATATTTTTAATAATATCAAGGACTTTTAATAATTTTGAAAGTTGTGCACATTTTTATAATAAATTTGAACTTATTTAATTTTCTCCGTACTTTCAAATGTCCCTCATGGAATACTTTATATCAGTTAAATTTATTACATTTTTTTTCTTTTAAATATTAAGTTATTTTTGTGACTCAGCTATTCTTGTAATTACCGAGCAGCTCCACTGAGTACATAAAGTAGCAAACTGTTAATCTTTTCTTAAAAATAACTTATTTGTTTTCATTAAAAGTAGTAAGCCAAAGTATGTATTTGTTATTAAAACAAATAATTGATCTGCCATTAAGTGGGTTCTCCTAGTTATGAAATTCATTCATTTATGTGTCACAGTATAAGCTCAAAGAAAGTACCAAATTGTTATTTTCTTAATGGACTACTTTACAAAGCATTTTGATATTAATAATTTGTATTAGTAATTTTTCTTCACTTATTTTCAGTGAACGTTTATACTGAAAGTCGATCCTTTCAAAACCTGTATCCTTTGAAGTGTTATGTTATATTTTGCAAATCAAATTATGGGTTTTAAAAAGTTTTACTGTTTATTATCGACAAAATAATCAGCAGATTCTATGAAGAGAAAGGGCATTGATTCTACAAAAATTCTTCTCCTAATTTTTATCATAAAATATTGCCAAACTAATTTTGTAAATTAATTTCAGCCTTGTGGTTTTGTATTCTCTTATTAAGTGATAGAGAACATTGCTATTCAAAGAATGAAAGGAAACACTTCTTTATTGCTCCCAGAATGACAGGCTTCAGGTTTAAGAATCTTCATGAAGACCTCAGAAATCTTAAACCAAATCTAAAAACTACAGATTAAAAGAACTTAAACTTGAGAACCAATTCCTTGTTCCTGGTTAATGAAAAGTCAGTGAATTATGATGATCTTCCTCATTATGACATTTTTATTTACTATTAACTATAACTTGCTTCAATTTATTGAATTTTTCTTTTTTTTACTACTGAACCAAGTTTTTATATCTCCATAATTTTATTATTAGTTCTCTATAGATAGAATATATTGAATAGATTTTTAAAATCTACTTTACATCCCTCAATTCTAACTTGTTAGACTAGAACTGTAGGCAACAGAATTCTTACAATACGCCAAGCATAAAATTTTGCCAAATTAATTTGGTAAGTTATTGCTAATTTTGAGCACATATAACATGTTCAGTTTGTTTTGTTTTGGGGCCTCATGGCTGTGCTCAGAGCTTAATTCTCGCCCACTAAAAGATCACTCCTGGAGGTGCTCGGGGTACCGAACTGGGAACTAGGGATCAAACGCAAATCAGTTGCATGTAAGGCATGCACCGTGAATGTTTTACTATATCTCCAGTCCTAAAGTAACATTTTTAAATAAAATATTATTTTATATTTGCTTGCATGCAACTGATCTGGTAGACCCAGGTTCAATTCTCCTGCCCCTCTCGGAGAGCCTGGCAAGCCTCCAAGGGTATCTCGCCCACATGGCAAAACCTGGCAAGCTACCCGTAACATATTGGATATGCCAAACACAGTAACAAGTCTCACAATGGAGAGGTGACTGGTGCCCACTGGAGTAATTGGAAGGACACTGCTACAGTGCTAAAATTCTGTAAAGCAACTATATAAATACACACATACATATTTTTAAATTTCGAGCTCTTTAAACACTCTTTGCAATCACTATTAAAAATCTCTTTGCATACCATCATTTTCTTTAGGTTCAGATGAGACCTAGAAAAACAAATTTTGAAATCCATAGTCATTGTTTTAATAAGATACATCAAAATTGCAACTTATCAGTAATAAGTTGTGGTTGATAATTTGTATCTTTCCTTTATTAGAGACCAAGAGTAGTTCTTATCACCTCAGTGATCTTACAAACTAATAAAAGATCATACGCTACTGGCATGTCACATAGAAACGCAATATTTAGTTAAGCACAGTGACTAATGTTGGAATAATATAATTAGAAGACATATAACTAGAAGACATAATATTAATAGGAAATGAGTCAAAGTATACTAATATTATTGTAAGTCAAGATAGAAATATGATTAAATGCAAACCTTGACTAACATTTTTGAAAAAAAAAGATTTTGTGATAAATTGAAAGCTGCATAAATAGTACATTCATGAAAATATTTTGGCTTTTTGAGATAGTGAATACCAATAATTTTAAAATGCTCATTATCTTAAATATATATAAATCATTTGTATCATGGCTATTTATATAAGCTTACATTAGCAGCAATTTTTGTTTCAGTATTATTCCCAAACTACTCCATTTTTATTTTATTTTTTGGGGGGGTAGGGGTCACACCCGGCAATGCTCAGGGGTTACTCCTGCCTCTGCACTCAGAAATTACTCCTGGCAGTGGTCAGGGGACCATATGGGATGCTGGGAATCAAACCCAGGTCGGCTGCGTGCAAGGCAAATGCCCTACCCTCTGTGCTATCACTCCAGCCCCTCCATTGTTATTTTATGTTCTGCTGTTCATTTTCAGATATATGTTCATATAAAATGTGGGTGAAGATGTAAGAATAAAATACTTAGAATATTGTTTCTTCAGTTTTCGGTTTTTATAAATTTAGATTTCCTCTCAGATAATCTGCCTGTGTTATGTTAGCTATTAAGCTGTCCATTACAACGGCAAGAAATCATATATTTACAAAGCAAGGGTGGTGATTATTTCCATAGTCTCCAATTGAAATACAGATCAATTTTCACACATTGAATCCATCTAACTCTCAGCCTAACTCAAGGGCATCAGCCCTTGAGTGGTCTCCAGAATGTCCTCATCTGTCAGCTACAGCTGTCAAACAAGAACACCTCTATGTGTTCTATAGAAAACATAATGTATTCAAAGATGTAAGTGACCAGGATATTGGAACAGAAAGAGTAATGAGGAAAAAATTTATGTTCTCCACCTTTTGCTTAGGGAACTGTAAATTCTGTACACAGTGAGTGAAGATTTCATTCCCTTTCACCACTAAGGAAGAAAAAAAAAAGAGGGTAAGAATAATTAAATTCCACAAGGTGAAAATAGTTCATGTCAGCAATCCTTCCACTACAGTCAGCATTAAGCATTAGTCAGGCTTTTATAAAGTATAGTTAGTGGCAGCATATTTGTTCTTTCTATCTCAAATTCATTCAACTTGAAAGCATTACTTATGCAGGATGACAGAATGACAGGCTTCTTAGATAAGGAAAAAAAATCTAACAAATCTGTATTTTACCAAGACCTTTTAACACCATCTAACATGGTATTCTCATCAAAAGACTTGATAAATTGTTGATAGTGTATAGGAGGATCACACGCAAATAGTGGAAATCAATGACCCTCACAACCTCAAACAATATATTTTAGAAGTATCAAAATAGTTGGAATGAAAGTTTATACATCAGGCCATAAATCTGATGGACAAAGGGAGTCTGCTCATTAAAATTAGCATTGCTTTCAAGACAAATGAACCTGCTATTACTTAAGAAATCAACAATGGAATTTTGGTGATTCTGATGGATAAAATAAATTTCTTTATAAATTAATAAAAATACATTTTGCAGTTTAGTAAACAATACAATCACACAATTAAAACCAATGGTACAATCAATCAAATACTTTAAACCAAAAGCACTGATAATTTACCTATGTCTTTCTTCCTTTATTTATTTTCAAACATACAAATAAAATACAATATGACTAGTGATTACTAATGTAGAAGCTATGTAATGCTATAAAATAAGTCAATAAATTAAGGGTGGTTAAACAATTATGAAATGAGGAGACTTTATAATAGCTAAGTTTTTTTATGAATTTCTGAATCATTAGTGTTCTATGTTTGAGAAAAGAAAAATCATTAGCAACAGTTTTTTGCTTGTATAACTGGAAAATAGTATATTTGTTTTATATAAATGCCAACTGGGAGAATATTATTTCTCTTTCACAAAATTCCAATGCGAAGAAAGAGCAGCTTTGAAATTAGGCATCTCTTTTCTGTCACCGAAGCAGATAGCACACTCCCAGTGATTTCTATGCATTGATTTTCACAACGTTTTAGAATCTTTTTCCCTTCATTATAGACTAGATTTAGTGACTGGCATGCTGCTAATGAATATGGTATTAATGAAGTAATATGATACTACCAATATTAGGTTATAAAAGTGCAATTATGAGCCAGAGAGATAGTGCAGAGGGTAGGACAAGATCCCTGGCATCACATATGTTCACCTGAGTCCAGGAGTCGGTTTTTAGCACAGAACAGGTGTGTGTCCTGAGCTATGTTAAATACCGCCCCCAAACCAAACCCAAACCAACTAACCAACAAAACTGCAGTTCTATCTTGATTGAATTCACTTTGTTTCTAGGCGTATTCACCTTTGGGAATACTGACTTCAATGCTGTGGAGTAATCCTAAGGAGAGAAATATTTGGCAAAAGACTTAAGGTCTGTGGACAACTATGTGAATGAGCTTGAGTGTTTGCTTTCTCCAATTAACCCTCAGATAAAAATGCAGCTCCACTTGGTAGTTTTCTTTATGTCTAATGGTAGTCTGTCTTCAGTGACACCAAAGTTAAGTCGTTTCATACCCCTGATACAAGAAGCTGTGAAGCAATATGTTTGCTGTTGTTAAAAGCCACAAGGACTTGTAAATAAAAATGCAGGTTTTACTGCCATAAAAACAAAAGCGGATTACTGTCTTACATATAAGAGTATCTCTGGAAATGACAATAAATATAGCTGAACGTAAATATAGCTGAAGAATATTAAGAAGGAAAAAGTAGTCAGTTTATTACCATCCTTAGAGCAGAATGTGAGTAGAATTCTTGCCTCAGCTCATAATGTACGGGGATATGAGAAAAATCTGACTGAAAACAATTAAGGGAAATGTTTGTTATGCTATGGCAGACATTTTTGCACCAACAATATATACAAATATGAGAAAAAGAAAATATTTTATGAATTGGTGATCAATATAAAAATATGGTACACTATAGAGACTCCTACCTTAATAAGAATTGTATGTTGCATTAAGGAATGCACTACACTGTAGCATTGTCTTCCCATTGTTCATCGATTTTTGCTCGAGTGGGTACCAGTAACGTCTCCATTATGAGACATGTCACTGTTTTAGGCATATCAAATATGCCATGGGGAGCTTCCCAGGCTCTGCCATGTGGACAGGATACTCTCGGTAGCTTGCTGGGCTTTCTGAGAGGGATGGAGGAATTGAACCCAGGTCAGACACATGCAAGGCAAACACCCTACCTGCTGTGCTATTGCTCCAGCCCATTAAGGAATAGTATAAAGTAGAACTGAGACAAAAATCAGTGAATAAGCAAAAATCTTAACATAATCAACTAATATTATAGAAAATTTATATAAAATAAGTATATGTAGAAGAGATCATATATATATATGTAATCTGATATCAAACACATAAAGCTGTATGAAAAAGTAAAAATCAGTTTTGCCTCAAAGTTACTCTAAGTATAAAACAATGCATTAAAGTTTTTGAGATAAAAAGTTATAATTTTTAAACTAAACATACATCTCAAAGATGTATCCATGCAAATATAAGTAGTTACAAAAAAGAAAACAATATACAATGATAATATATAATAGATTTTAGATATTATGTCATATGCAAATAGTTCTCCCACTGTGAGAAATTTGTTTTCATATCTCAGACTCATTCTTAGTAAATTAATATATTATTACTTTGCATACATATTAATAAAAATTTGCATACATATCAATACCAATCTAATACATCAGATTATTCTATTTCAGAAACTAAAACATGACAAAATATCAGTAGCTTAAAAAGAGTTTCTCTTTGATGCATCTTGACTTGGAGAATCGGTAGAAGTACTGTCCATTATAGTCATACTTAAATCAAAGCTCACAGACAAGTCACAATGTTAAACTTGGCACTCTGACAAAGAAAGTTGTATATACTGAAATATCAATGACTTGATAGGACAGATATGTCACTGGGAAAAATTCCTTCCAAAAATTTATCATCAGCAATTTAAAACTCTGTTCTGGATTTATTACTACAGTTCCCATCAACAAATCAAAAGATAATTATAAAATACATTTTTTATCTTCTGTGCCAAAGCAAAAGGCAACCCCTTAATCTGGTAACAAGTAATTATATCCCGCATTCTTAAAATGGTTTTCTATCTATACAATTTACCTTATTTTGTCACAGAAAACTGAGTTTTTAGTGTCTCATATCCTTTCAGTCTTTCAAAAGCCATTGCCAATCTATGAGAACGTTAAAAGAATATTTCCAAAATATCATGTCTTTTTCAATATACTAATATTTCTAAAAATATTTTTCTACTTATTCATTCAAATCACAAGCATCTATCAACATAACGATACATTTGACTTCTTTGGCAGCGGAGGAATCACATTAAGAACCTCACACATTAAAGGAAAGCACTCTATCACTGAGCTAAATCCTTGACCCCAACATTTGTAAATATGTTTTGTAAATACATACTTTGTCATATCAATAAATTAATTAAAAAACTTTAATTAATTTAAAGTTTTTTAATTAATTTATTGATATGATAGCAATAGCTCAGTGGTAAGGCGTTTGCCTTGCATGTGGCTGGCCCAGTCGAGCCAGGTTCAATTCCTCCACCCATCTTGGAGAGCCTGGCAAGGTATGGAGAGTATCTCGCCCGCATGGCAAAGCCTGGCAAGCTCTCTGTGAAATATTCGATATGCCAAACACAGTAACAACAAGTTTCATAATGAAGACGTTACTGGGTCCATGCAAGCAACTCGATGAACAACAGGAGGACAGTGCTACAGTGCTAAGAATTACAATAGAACTTTTATGTCAAATTACTTATTGTTTAAGAAATAAAATTCAACTTCTGTAACTTTTTCTAGTTTCAAGAAAGCTGGCAACATGCTTCTCTTAGCCTGACAGAAAAATAGAACACAGAAAAGCCTAAGTAAAGATGAAAAGTTTCCTTCAACCCACTAGGGACAAAACATCACAGAACCAACTGCCATCTCAGAGTTTAGACAGGTACATGCAAACAAAAACAGGGCTCAAACACCTTTACTCTCATGAGAAACACACAAAAAGAAGAGTAAGCCATGTATGAATATGTGTGTGTTTTTGTGTGGTGTAAAAGAGAGAAAGAGAAAAAAAATACATCTACCATAGGAAATAAGATTAGAATTATAGTTAAACAAGAACACTATAAATTACACCTAAATAATGTTAAAAATAAATGTCTAAGGGGTATTCTGATTTTAGTAAAACATAACTTCAAAACCAAAGGTTAAAAGTAACTCTCTAAGAGTAACAAAATTTCAGTCTATTTAATGCCAGCATACTTGGTCCACAAATACAATGCTGTTTAAGTAAAATGAGTATTATTTTAAAGGTGATAAATTAGTTCTAAGAAGCAAAATTTTAAAAGCAGAAGTGGATCAATGGATGATGTTATTTTTTCTTGTTCTGAAAGATAATTAAATATTTAAATTTATAATAACATTCATTGAGTTTTTATACAATCAGTAACAGCAAAAACTACTTGAGATTAGAGTAACAGATAAAACACTCTTTTTAGACCAATCATTTGCAAAAAAAATTAAAGTATTCCTTGGTTATTTTGTATTAATATTTTAATATTTTTTATTTTGAAAGGCATTCATGATTATTAAATATACAAAAGCGTGGAATCATAAAATCAAATGGAGAAAGTAAAAACAAAGGTAGAGTAAGGAGAAAATTAGTGAAAGGCAAGCAAATTGATAGAAGGCAAACAATAGCTGATGATAATCTGAATATCTATAATAATTTTAATTAATTTATTTTATTTAATCACTGTGAGAGACACAGTTACAAAGTTGTTCATGATGGGTTTCAGTTATATAATGTTCCAACAATTATCCCATCACCAGTGTACCCTACCTAGTACCAATGTCCCCAGTTTTTCTCCTGCCACCACACACTATCATCCTACCTGTATGTTAGATATTTGTCTTATCTCACTCTTTCTCTCTCCATCTATTTCTCTCTCTCCCTCTCTCTTTCTCTATGTAGTACGGGTACCGAGAGGTTATCATGTGTAATCCTTTACGTATTTTCAGCACTAATTTTCAACATTAGATTCCTAAATCTACCATTGAAGAGAAAATTTAGTTACAAAGACAGACTTGTTTAAAATAAAACCAATTTAAAGAATAAGACAGGATGAGTTTATAAAAAATATACGAAAAAATGTTGTGTTATCAAAATGTTCAAAATAAAGTTTAGGTAATATTTAAAATTTTGGTGACACAAAAATATTTTTATTGAAACTTATTTAGAAAGATGTGAGGGGAGACAATAAGAGAAAAGAACACAGATTTCTCCAGAGTGGATACAGGATAGCAAAGAAACAGACAAGCAAGCAAGATGTCTGTTCAAGAAGAAACATGGGCCTAGAGAACAAGCTGCAATGCATGTCTTTTACTTACTTATTTATTTATTTGGTTTTGGATCTAACCCAAAACCAAATGCTTTTGGATGCTCAAGGGTTATTTCTGGCTCTGTATTCAGGAATGTTTCCTGGTAGAGCTCAGGGACAATATGAGATGCCAGGGATTGAACATGGCTTGGCCATTTGCGAGGTCCAACTCACTGTACTCTCTCTCCAGCCCTCTAAGTGATTTTATTTTTAATGTGAGGAAATGGATATCAGAAAAAAAGTGGACTACTATGAGAGGGTACTCAATTATCCAAAAAGACATAGCAATTTCAAATAAAACTGAGTTTAGTGATGAGAATTCAAATGTATGAGGCTAAAATTTTATTGCTAAGCAAAATTTTATAAATGTACAAGATAACACATTAAAAGTTGAAGAAAATTGATAATGTTCAGAAGTACTAGCAATGAGTTTAACTTAATAGATATCAATTGAGCATTTTATCTAATGGGTAGAAAATATTCCACCCAAGTATACATGGGATGAACATTCTCCATGATAAAATATACATAATGCCAAAAACCAAACAAGAATAACTAATACATTTAAAAAGTAGTTTAACTAATTAGGAAAAGCATATAGTGCAAGAATTATAAAAAAAGTTATAAATCAAAGAGGTGAAAATAGGAAAATAGAATAAGTATGTGTTTTATCAATGAAAGAAAATCTCTTCTTTTTTTAAATTTTTATTAGTGAAACACCATGAGGCACAGTTGTAGACTTACAAATTTTTGTGCTTGGATTTCGGTTATACAATGATTGAGTACCCATCCCTCCACCAGTGCCCATTCTCCACCACCAATGATCCCAGTATCCCTCCCACCTCTCCATCCCCTCCACCCCACACTGCCTTTTTGGCAGGGCATTCCCTTTTGTTCTCTCTCTCCTTCTGGGTGCTGTGGTTTGCAAAAGAAGCATTGAGTTATGAATTTTTGATAAAACCAATAAAACCCTTCTCAGCCTAAGCAAGTAATGAAAAAGTGTAAACTGCTATCAATATAAAGGATGATAGAATTTATATCACTATTTTATAGAATCTAAAATGGTAATTAATGGATATGACAATGGTCTATTCCCACAATTTTGATAACCTAGAAAAAATAAATTCATTGAATGACACAAGCTCAGTTAAGGAGGAACAGATTGCCTGAACTAGTTTATATCTATTAAATAAATTTAATATGCAGTTTAATGCATTTGAATAAAGTAACTCCCAAGCTTAATTATTTCACTGATGAATTCAATTTAATATTTATGGAACAAATAATAACAATTCAATGAAATCTGTTCTAAAAACAGAGGAAGTGACACTTTCAAAAGTTTTATGAGGACATCATTACATAACACACAACCCAGATGAAAAAATGTTAGGAGCAAACAGAACAAAACAAAATAACAAGACTAATTCAAAAGTTACTGATTTTTTTTCTTTCTTTCTTTTACTTTTGGGCCATATACAGGGGTGCTCTTAGCTTAATCCTGGCTCTGTACTCGGGAATTATTCCTGTCATTTATCAGAAAACCATCCTGGGAACCAGAGATTGAATCTAAATTGGCAGTGTGCGAGCAAGCACCCTACCCATGATATTATCTGTCCAGCCCTAAACTCCCTATTCTCAGTTATAAAGAATATAAATAAAGTGGAATTGCTGAGTCATTATGATTTTTGTATGATTTTCATCTTGATCACTAAGGGGACATAGCTTAGATTAAAACTGTACATCGTTAGTTTTTCTTGCCAACTGAGAGTAGACTTAATTAAATTATGCATATATACTAATCAATAATGATTAATCTCTAATCATTTGGGTCAGGTTAATTGCATTGGTTGGTGATGTATATGTGTGTGTATCTGTGCATATATATAAATATACACATATGTGTATATAACTATAAATATATATAGTCACAATATAATAAATGTCAAGAGAGTCCTTTATGTTAACATTTATGAGAGACAGTTTTTTTTGAGCATTTCCTATTTCTGCCTACCTTCTGGGTAAAAATATTTACTGTGATTTTTTTCTATACTATCTTTTCAAGGCTTTTTATACAGCAAACAGATGTGGACACAGAGATAACTTTATCCAGGGAAAAATTGTTAAAGTGTTTGCTGCTCTTCATGAAATAAAATCTCCATTTGCAGTTGTCAAAAAATTGACAATCACTGCCAGAGTGTTAGTGCAATTAATAGGGTTCTTGATTGCACATATTTGATCTGGGTTTGGTCCCCTGCACAATATATCCCCATGAGACTGCCAGGAGCGATTCCTCAGCCAATAGTCAGAATAAGTCTTGAGCTTCACAGTGTGTAACCCCTAAAGCAAACAACAAATTTGACAAGCAAACCCTTCAGATGCCTGATACAGCCTCCGCAGTGCAACTCAATGTGTCCTATTTGCAAACTTGAGATCAGGGCAATAGTACAAATAATGTCACTCTAGTGACTGCAAATGAGTCATAAACAATCCCTACTTCTGAACATTAAGTTTTATATTTTCTGTCATTATTCATTAAACCCTTTGGCCATGCAATCACAATAAAATCTTGACAGGTGTTTACTTACATGTGTATGCATTAGCCAAAACACAGTACATTTAATTTAATTAAAATATTAAATTAGATAGAAATAAAAAACTTGAGCATTAGTTATGAAGAATTCAGATTATTTTGTATTATTTATTGCAAACTTTAAACTGTTTTATAAGTTATAATGCATTTATATTAAAGCATAGTCATTTTAATATAATTGGAAAATCATTATAATTTTAACTTTAAACAGCAAAAACACCTCTACTGGGTGAAAACTGTGGAATGGAAACTATGCTTCAATTATATTTAAGAGCGTTAATATTTAGATGGCTCTATGATTATTTTAAAAAACTATAGAACTTCTTTTTATTGTATGTATTCCCTATCTTAAAATGTATTTATTCTAAGAACTTTATTATTAAACACTTAATTGATACAATTGATGGGAAAGAGTTCACTTTGCATCTTAATTTTATTTAACTTAAGTCTAAAATTCTATAAGGAATATTATATTCCATTTTGAAAATAAGGATAAATAAAAATAATAACACATTTTATTTATTTTGGGAAAAACTATACACATATAGGTCTATACAGTAATATTTCTACTATAATACTCCCAGGATAACATCTACTAAAGTCTTTATGTTCTTTATTACTCCAGACTGCAAAAAGTAGTAAAATAACTGTAGTGGCCACAGCTATAACCTCTTACTTTTTTATAAGAAAAAATTGATGAGGTTATTCTATTTTTGTTATTGAGTTTTGTGTTTTTAAAACTTGAATATTAGCCCTTTATTTGCATATCTTATGCAAATACTTCTATTAGGCATGTCATCTGCAAAGCAGAGGTGGTGTAGTTGCTGACCATCTATCTTCACTCCCAATCCTTCCCATTCTAGTCGCCGTGTGTTGTTCTCAAGTGTAGCACTAAAGAGTTTTGGTGAAATGGTATTACCCTGCTGAACCCCTCTCTTGACATGGATGATCACTTCCTTGTAGAAAGGTGAGATCCTGGTAGTGAATCCATAATAAAGCTCATGGAAGATACTGATGTATTGAGTTTGAACACCCTGTTTGACTAGGGCTTTGATGACCATGTCAATCTCAACAGAATCTAAGGCCTTCTTTAAATCAATGAACATTAGACAGAGCAGCATCTTGAACTCCCAAGAGTTCTAACCTCCCAAGAGGTGTATCGTGCTGAATACTTTTCAGAACCCGGCTTGCTCGCATGGTTGTCCTAAACGTAGTGTTGTGCCAATTCTATTCAAGTTGTAAATCCATAATACACTTCATGGAGAATCCTGTTGTTCTGAGCTTGGCTAAGGCCTCAATGACCGCTTCAGTCTCAACAGAATCAAAGGCCTTCTTTAAATCAGTGAACGTTAGACAGAGCGACATCTTGAACTCTCACAAATCGTCAATGAGCTTTGTCACCATGTGGATATGGTTGATCGTGCTGAATCCTTTTTGGAACTCAGCTTACTCGCATGGTTGTCCTTCGTCTACTATTCTGCCTATTCTATTCAGGATGACTCGAGTGAACAACTTGTAGATGACAGACAACAGGCAGATTGGGTGATAGTTGCCAATGTCTTGAAAGTCTCCCTTCTTGTACAATAGAACAGTCCTGCTGGTTTTCCACTGGGATGGAAACTAGTATTCAAACATGTATCATGTGAAGTGCTGTGTATTGACGAGTACTAGTGGCAGACTCTTCAGGTGTTCGGTTCTGGACTTGTCTAGACTGGGTGCTGTAGGCTTCATTACCGACGAAATGGAGTGTCAGATTTTTGAAGGGATAACTTTGGGAACGACATATCTATCCTGCATAATTTCGAATGTGAGCAGGTGGACGTGGCTATTTATATGATGCAACATAAATTACAAAGTTATTCATAGCTAGGTGATTGACATAAAATGTTCCATCATCAACTCCAGTCAAAGTGTAGACTTCCTCTACCAGTGTTCCCAGTGTTCCCAGGTTCCTCTCTTACCTACCCACCCCAGTTTCAGCCTACTGTCTTGACAGACACCTTTTAAATTTTGTTATTAAAATTTCGAACTCATGGTTTCAATGTTGTTGTCTCTGTTGTTTGAATATGTAATTCTAATAGTCTTTAACATTGCCAGTTTAGTTGGGTGTCCTTGACGCTTAACCCCTTTTCCTTCAGTCTATTTCTTTTCTTCCCCTCCGTACTCTGGGCTATGGTTGCTTTAAGCATTCCCCACCTCACCCAACCTTAACCATTCAACATTTTTATGTGACATTTTAGTTTCCATTTGTTTAGTTTTGCTTTTTCAGTTTTTTCCTATGAAATTAAAACTTTGAAAAAGAAAGGTTAGCAGTGTCCTGACGAGAGACTGGATGGACCCAGGGCAAGTGGTGAGCTATGAGCTACCATGCATCGAAATAGGCCTGCCAAAGTGTCCTAATGCTTAACTATAAGTTAGGAGCTTGGCCATGGACAAATTCTGTCATGATCCAAAAAGTGATAACTAGATTTAGACCCTACTGGGGTTAGAAATGATTGATCCAGTCTGAGCACTGTAGTCTGAGTCTGTGGTGAGATGTACCTGGAAGAGTCACCCTATAAGCCTAAAAGTGTCTATTAGTGTGTCCATACAGAATGGGTAAATATTAAGAAGTAGAATTATCACTGTATCACTGTCCTATAGCACTGCCCTCTTGATGTTCATCAAATTGCTCGAGTGGGCACCAGTAATGTCTCCATTGTGAGAGTTATTGTTACTGTTTTTGGCACATCAAATACACCATGGGGGATTTTCCAGGCTCTGCTATGTGGGCAGGATACTCTCGGGAGCTTGCCAGGCTCTCCGTGAGGGACAGAGGAATCAAACCTGGGTCAGCCATGTGCAAGGCAAATGCCCTACCTACTGTGCTATCGATCCAAAGTTGTTAATTAAGTTGCAGGTCTAAGGAGAGGATAAACACACCTTAAGGGCTGTTTTGCCCTCGTTGGCTGCAGCTGGTCAAGAAGACTGGAAAAAACATTTTTGATCACACTTCTCGTGTGGTAGGGGAGTCATGATGAGGAGAGAAAAAGAAGGAGTGACTGGGGAGAGAGAGAGGATGGTTGCAGGGACAGCATAGAGAGAGTGAGAGTGCGCGCGCGAGAGAGAGAGAGAAAGAGAGAGAGAGAGAGAAGAGACAGATATAGGACAGATACAGCGGGAAGAAAGCATTGTGTGGTTAGAGATATACACACGCGCACACACACACACACACACACACACACACTTACATACAGACTGATGGAGAGAGCTGGGAGAGACGAGAAACTGAATAAATGACAACTTATCAGCAACCAGCTTGGCCCTCGTTCTTCCTTTGTGCATCCAAAGCAACAGCTGTACCTGTGAAGCAGCAGACCTAGAGCACCCAGTGTGGGGGAGGGGGGTGAGAGAGAGCCTGTTAATGTGTAATCCCAGCATGAGAGGAGTTTACACAGCTCAGGTCAAGTGAGGGACTTTCACAGCCAGGCACCACGTGTGATGTCCAAAGACCTCCAGGATTGATACCTGTGTAGAGAGACATGGGTATCTGCTAGATATGGTATGTACTGAGCATCTGCTAGGTATGGCCCACAAAGCAAAATAATGAAAAGAAGATAAGACTGGAAATAATTAACATCAGCAGCAATATATTGAAAAAGGATGTACGCACAACTGTATTCATGACAGTGGATAGCATAATAGTTGTGGTTCACTGGATGGATGTTCAAGAAGTTGTGGCATATTAGGCAGCAAGAGTAAAAGATTAAATGAAGCATTTTGTTTCAATGTGGATGAAACTGGAGTGTATCATGAGAGCAAAAGTAAATAAGAGGGGAATGAAAAAATAGCAGCTGATCTCACTAATCCAATAAAGAAAGTCAAAATAAGACAATAAATAGTACAGAATAATGGCAAACTCTTAGCATTAGAATAAAAAAAAACTAAATAGTGGGAAGAGTGAAAAAAGGAAAGCTTGACTAGGAGAGACAAGGTGACACTAGTGGAGGATTGGTGGAGGATCATGATCACTTTGTATAAATTTTATATAATGTTAATTTATATTTGGTACATAAATACCCCAAACATGAACACATTGTAACAAAATAAACTCTAATAAAAATAATTTTAACATAGATAAGGTGGTAAATTTTGTGTTATTTACATTTAAACAATTTTGATTCAATATGATGATATATTGCTTATTTCTGAAAGCCATTTTTTTGCTTTTTTTTTCCAGTTGCTATTATTACAATCCCATATGCATAGTCCATCTCCATATTGATGAACCTATGTGCTTTAAATTCTTTTCTCTCTCACGAGTGTCCATCTGTGCAAGATTTCCTCATTGAGACTGAAAAAAAACCCTTACATTCTACCTAAAATACTGATATCTAAACTAGTTCGGGATGCATAGAGGCACTAAATATCAGCAAAAATACTTGCTCTTAAATTTATAGCTCTTTGATGCTAGTTTTTCATTGTTAATAGGATAGATCTTCTTATCTCCAGACTTATTCATCCTATATGAACAGGGCTCTCAAGGTGAATTGATTTCAGTCTGTGAAAACAAATACATTGCTCTAGGACATGCTTTATTAAGGCTGCCTAGTGTGCTGCCACAGACTTAAGAGCCTGGTTATAAATAAAATGACACATGATGAATAAAAACACATTCATAGCATCAAATTGGCCCAAAGAGAAAACAGAACATCCCTGAAATTTAAGGACAACATTCTAATTTTATAATTTTTATAATATTATAAATAAATGTGTTTAAAATCTAATTGTATAAACCTAAATATTTTCAAGTTTAATAACACATAAAAATTAAAATGCAACTATATATTTATGCACTTACATAATCTCAAAAAAGTTAACCATAATGTAGATTTGGAAAGCAAGTAAAATATAAAAGGCATCAGCACAATCCAGTTGCTTTCTATTGGTACATAAAATGTATGCATTAATATATTACAGAATACAATTTGATAATATTTAAAATTAAATATATCACTTTGAAATAGGTTTAAGTGTTTATAAATTCAGTGTTTAGTAATAAATGGATAATGTAAATCAGGATAATGGTTAATTTGAATTAATTCCCTTCAACTTCAAGCAACCATAAAATTGAGTTTATGTACCCAATTATTTCTCTAGTCACATTACTGGCATAAAACACAATGAACATGGTTTATTCCCATTTAGATCTCTTTTTTATGGCTAAATGTCTATCATTAGGATGTAGGGAAATAATGTTTTAGGGTAAAGTGATTTATAAAACATATTAAAATAAAGCTAAACAAATAAATTTTGAAAACGGATAAACTGACTTTTTTTAGTAAAATATTATGATGTTGCCAGCATGGGAAAGTATATTCATATCCATTGGAGGCGTTCCTATATTCTTGTCTTTGATTTAATGAAGGCACACCTCATGAAGTCTTCTTTCCCAATGTTCTGGAAGGTATAGTCAATTACCAACTTCCTCAGATTTAGATTATTCTGGTATTACTTTCCTTTTTGCTCCCCAAATCAAAGAAACTCTGTCTCACCTCTTTTTGAACCATAGTTGCTGATAAAATCAGTGCTTTGCAGCAGTATAACAATGATTTCTTAAAAAAAAAAAATCGGTGATTTTGTTCAACTGAATGCCATAGCACAGCAGGTAGGGTGTTTGCCTTGCATGAGGTCAACCCAGGTTCGGTTCCTTAGTCTCTCTCAGAGAGCCCGGCAAGCTACCGAGAGTATCCCGGCTGCAAGGCAGAGCCTGGCAATCTCCTGGTGGTGCATTTGATATGCCAAAAACAGTAACAAGTGTCACAATGGAGACGTTACTGGGGCCCACTTGAGCAAATCGATGAACAAAGGGAGGACAGTGCTACCGTGCTACAGAACAATTTTATTCCTTTGATGTGGACTTTGTACTAGGGTTGGAAATATATATACAATTTACATAAATTACATTAGTTCTAGACTATTTTCCATCACCTTAAATTAGTTGCCCATGCAACTAATTGTATCCAAAGAATACAGTGAAATTTGCATGTATTTCCTGTAGATGTATTTTGAAATTTGTTCAAGAAATGGGCAGCTTGCTTAATTGCCATTAACTTTAGAGAATAACTTTTATATTAAACAACAACACAATTTTAGTAGCTACCGCTATCAGAGTGAGTAAGCAACTTTGTAAGCAAAAAGACTAGCACCTAAAAATCAGTTTTAAAAAATTATTATGTTAAATCACTAAACATTTCTCATTGCTAATTGCTTAATGTATGTTAAATAATACAGAGCATCCTATAACTGGCTGAATGAAATTAACATAAGTGGAGAAAACTTTCATCTCTGCAAAGTAAGTTTTAATTTGAAAAATCTTTCGTTTTCATAGTTTAGAAGGTCATCTAAAAACACTTACAAGACTATTTTAAGAGAGGAAGTTTGGTGGGTGCTCTTAATTGACACTAGTGTGTCAAGCAATGTTCTATAAAAATATAAAATTGAATTTGGCATATCATCAAGCAAAATGAAAGAGAAGAATTTAGAAGCTAGGTAATATTTAGAATACCAAAATCTCAGTACTACTAGAATTGTAACAGCATGAAATGTAAGTCTAAAATTTTAAATTTAGTTTTCTTTCTAGTTCTTTAGATTATTTAAAACCCTACATAAGAAAATAATTTGTGATAAGAGAAGGAACACATGGAGGGTGCGGGATCCCGGAGGAAAAAAAAAAAAGGAAAAACAGGTTCCAAAAAGAGCCGAGATCACCGGCAAGTTCCAGATGGAGTAGGTGCCGCATCCCGCCTCCCCCAGATGGAACCCCGGTGACCAGAAGCCTCTACAAACACAGCTCGAGTATGCGGGAACGAGGACTTTTTCTCAAAACCGCGCGGCCACGTAAGCATCTCTCTATATACAAAGTGATCAATGAGAAGTAAACCCCCCAATCTTTCTCCCTGAAAATCAGAGTTAAGTTTGGAGCACGGCCACAGCCCCAGAAACACAAGGACTTAATACAGAACCCAGCAGCTTAGAGCAGAAAAGTGAACGGACGATGAGTTAACCCAGGCCATCATTTCTGCCCAGAGGGGAAAGGGTGTTGCCCCATTCGCCCTCTCTTCTCTGGAAAGAAGGATGGCGGCCACATGGGAGCCTTGTGGACAGCAGGTATGAGCCAGGGGTGTGGGGGGTGACTAAAACCTCACGAGAAGGGGGGCGTTCCGGTCCGTCCTTCACGCCCTACCAAGGTCAACAGTTGCCCCCCACGAGCGGCTCCCCAGCACGGCCACAGTCCCAGAAGCACAAGGACTTAATGCAGAACCCGGCAGCTTGGAGCAGAAAAGTGAAAGGACTATGCGTTGATCCAGGCCATCAATTCTGCTGGAGGGGAAAGGGTGTTGCCCCATTCACCCTCTCCTCTCTGGAAAGAAAGATGGCGGCCACATGGGAGCCTTGTGGACAGCAGGTATGAGCCGGGAGTGTGGGGGCGACTAAAACCTCATGGGAAGGGGGGCGTTTCGGTCCGCCCTTCACGCCCTACCGAGGCCACCAGTTGCCCCCACGAGCGGCTCTCCAGCACGGCCACAGCCCCAGAAGCACAATGACCTAATGCAGAACCCAGCAGCTTGGAGCAGAAAAGTGAAAGGACTATGCGTTAATCCAGGCAATCATTTCTGCCCAGAGGGGAAAGGTTGTTGCTCCCTTCCGCCCTCCTCCCTCTGGAAAGAAAGATGGCGGCCACATGGGAGCCTTGTGGACAGCAGGTATGAGCCAGGGGAGTGGGGGCGACTAAAACCTCATGGGTCGGGGGGTGTTCCGGTCCGTCCTTCACGCCCTACCGAGGTCACCAGTCGCCCACCGCGAGCGGCTCTCCAGCACGGCCATGGCCCCAGAAGCACAAGGACTTAATGCAGAACCCAGCAGCTTGGAGCAGAAAAGTGAACGGACTATGCGTTGATCCAGCCCATCAAGTCTGCCGGAGGGGAAAGGGTGTTGCCCCATTCGCCCTCTCCTCTCTGGAAAGAAAGATGGCGGCCACATGGGAGCCTTGTGGACAGCAGGTATGAGCCGGGAGTGTGGGGGCGACTAAAACCTCATGGGAAGGGGGGCGTTTCGCTCCGCCCTTCACGCCCTACCGAGGCCACCGGTTGCCCCCCGCGAGCGGCTCTCCAGCACGGCCACGACTCCAGAACATAGAAACCAATTTCTTAACTATCTGACTTTCAGTAGAAATACTTCCAGGGTCAATAGGTAAAATAGCAGAAATCCAAAACCAACATTTAATTCTTGAACCCAGCTGTAGAAAGCAAATCACTTCACAATGCTTTTTCAGCATATCTGATCTGGGGGGGGGGGGGGTAAACTCTAAATAATAGTGGTGAATCTTTTATTGAAACAATGAATCTAATCAAAGCAGATAGAGTGTTAACTAGAATTCATCTGCCTCACAGGGATGGGGAGGGGTGGGGGTTGGGGTTTTATTGGGGTTCTTCATGGTAAAAAATAAGTATTGGTAAAGGGAAATGTGTTTGATATTTGCATGACTGAGACATAAACCTGAAGGCTTTGTAACCTTTCCCACAGTGATTCAATAAATAAATAAAAAAAAAGAAAATAATTTGTATTATTTTAATGATAAATCTTGTGGAGATGGAAGGTTAATATAGAAATGTAGTTGTAAGCAAACACCATCAGGACCAAACATGTTAAAACTATGTTCTTGACTTTAGCATCAGAAAAAATTCATGAGCACATCAGAAAAATAAAGTTTAGAACATTAATTAAAGTCAAAGGTACTGGTGTCAAAAATCAGATTGGCCGGACACGTAATAAGATTTAGAGATGACCGCTGGACTAGAGCCGTTACAAATGGATTCCAAGGGACATCAAAAGACCGTGTGGCCGCCCACCTACAAGATGGTTAGACTTCTTCGTCAAGACCCTGATTGATCAGTTTGAGGCTCTTTGTGCTCCTAGAATGAACAGACAGCATTGGGCTACACTAGCACGCGACAGGGACAAATGGAGACATTACTTGGTGCCCATTCAAGCAAATCGATGATTAACGGAAGTCAAGTGATCAAGTGACACTGGTGTGGAGGTGGTGGGAAGCATACTGGGAACACTGGTGGTGGGAAATGTACATTTGTGGAGGGTTGGGTTTCCATCATTGTCTGACTGAAACTCAATCATGACAGCTTTGTATCCCACAGTGATTCGATTTAAAAAAAAAAAGTGAGATTATACTCAAAAATCATAGGTCAGGCATTAACTATGGTCAGAAGTGTTGTACTAAGGTAAGGTGTTATGCATATCAAAGGTCAGAGTGTGGTTATGCTTTTGTTATTATGTTTAACAATATTAATAGGGTAGGGGCTGGATCAATAGTGAACTGGGTATGGCGTTTATTTGCTTTGCATGTGGCCCATATGGTTCCCAGAGAACTGCCATAATTCCTTAGTACAAAGTCATGAGTAACCCCTAAACATTACCAGGCATGGCTTCCAAACTAATTATATGTATAGTAAATAGTAAGGGTTGGATTATATGTGACATTTTAAGTTTCTTTGATTATTCACTTCATTTTACATACCATGAAGATTTTCATAATTTGCTTGTTTTTGAGGTTTTTTCTAAAATTTTGGTAGGGATTGTATTGTATTTGTAGGACATTTTGGGTAGAATACACATCTTAACATTGTTAATCTCTTACCATGAGCATGTATTATATTCCCACTCACTGTTTCTTTTTTAATCCATTTCAAGTATGTCTTAGAGTTTCAGTATAAAGAATTTGTATCTCCTTGACTAAATTCATTCTAAGTATTTTATTCATTAAAATGCTATTGTAATTACGTTGTTTTCCTAATTACTTTTCCTGAAAGTTTTTCATTGGTGTATATAAAATTTGTATTGACTTTAAATTCACTACAGGTGCACTGAATTTGTAATAAGTTTTATTAATTTGTATAGGGATGCACACAATTGGTGCTGGTAGAACAAAGACAAATGCTTGGCCAAAGGTTCAGACCTCATAGTTTAATGCAGGGGGTTAGTGCTATAGTACTCAGGACCTGACAAATAAAAATAAAATAATGCCATTCACTACAAAGTGAATGGAATGTAGATATACAACGAAATAAGTCAGAGGGTGAAGAACAAGTGCCAAATTGTCTCATTCATCTGTATAAAGACAAAACAAATATTATGGAACAATGACAAACCCATGACCTTAGTATTACCATCTAATTGGGGAGAAGCAAATAGGGGCAAAGAGCATAAAACTAGAAGTGACATAGAGACAGTGTTGGAGAGTGACAGTTGGTAGTGGAGTGCAGTGATTTTGTATATCGATATCATAAGCTTTAATACTATTGTCACTGGATTAAGAAAATAAGAATGAATACCTGTCTCATGATGATTTTGTAATATTTATATGATAATATATACTTAAAAGTAAATACACATATATATTACAACCTAATTTTCAAAGCTTGTATTTTATTTTCATCAAATGAGATGCTATGAAGTCCCAAACCTTATATAGAAATACTCTCTACATTCATATTATCAGCACACAGTGAAGGACAGTAACTTTTTGTGCTATCTCTAATGCTTTAAACTTAGTATGTTATAAACAGCTATAATATCTGTCTCTTTTTGTACTAATTATAAATATTTATATCAGGACCTATCACAGATTAAAATAATCCAAGAATTAACTAAAGTAGATTTCTTAAAGAAAGCTGTCAAAGGGAAAGATATAAATAACAATAGAACGTTGATAATTACAAGAAATATAGCAATTTTATTTGGATTTAGGTACACATTTCAAGTTTTACAAAGTATAGCATACCCTAGTGATAGCTGAAAGCTATAGGAAAACATGGGGCTTCTGAGAAATAGATTAACGTTTTAAGAGTTGGATGACATGAATTAAATTTAATTACCTAGTAAGTCAAACTCAAATGTGTGTGCCTATTTTAGTTATCAATAATGAGAAAAATCACATAATCATATGGAGAGAATAGGAAAGAAGTCTTGAAAGTTTGCACTTTGATATCATGAATTAAATGCAATTTTAGACTAAACCTGTTGAATATTTTAATTCCAGGCAGGGTTTTAAGAATGAATTTATGCTATAGATTAATGAAATCTTTGCTAGCATAGCTAAGAATAATTAAACAATGCTAACAGAAATTGTTAAAATCATAACTATTTCAATGCTTTGTCAATATCAAACTGGAAATATGGGCTATATTAGATACATAACATTACAAAGCAAAGAGAAAACACTGAAAAAAGCTACTATTTGTACTAATAAACTGCATGGAAAGGGAGATTTCTTTTTTTCTGATTATTAACTTGTCTTAATTTTTAAAATTTAAAAATTGTTAATTTTTGGCAAGCTCCCTATGATGTATTTGATATGCCAAAAACAGTAACAATAATGGGTATCATTCCCCTGACCCTGAAAGAGACTGTGATATGGCACTGTTGGGAAGGACGAGTAAGGAGAGGCTGCTAAAATCTCAGGGCTGGGATGAATGGAGATGTTACTGGCACCCGCTCAAGCAAATCAATGAACAATGGAATAACAGTGATACAGTGAATTTTTAAAATTTTGATATAAGGGTATCCTTTGCAGTGTTCATGGCAACAAGCACTGAATCTGTGTGTAGGTGCCGCTGAAGCTATATCCATAGTGCATGGCCTCTGATCCAACTCTAGGCCTTGCACATTCACAGCATGTCTTCCATCCATTTGAGCAATCTTCTTGGTCAGAACACTATACATTTTTTCAGACAGTCAATAACTAGCCTTATCCAAAAGCTATAGTCTCAGCAAGATCACTTCACAATTTTCAAAGTAAACTGTTGTTTAATTTGTATGAAATCAAATCAGTGGTTTCATTTGCCTGGAATGTTTTAAATTTATTTTTGGGTAATAACTTACTCATGTCTCTGTGCTCAGAGATTACTTTTGCTAGCACTTAACAGACTGTCAATATGTAATGCTAGTACCGAGGTGGAACTGATCACATTCTAGACAAGTGTCTTAAATCCCTGTACTATCTCTCCAGACACTTCCTACTTTTTATTTTTATCATTAGTGTGTTGAGTATAACAGGAATGAATATCAAAAGTTCAACACTGATTTTGCATATTCTGGTTGTTATTCTAAATTACAAATGTTCAGTAAATATGAAATACTCTTCCATCCAAATTTCCAAGGCAATGTCTTAGAAGCCTTTACATTAAGTTAGAAGTATTCAGAGATGGACTCTGTAAATACAGAGTGAATAAATATAATGTCATTATTAATTAAAGTGGTGAATTATTAAAAACATAAACTCATTCCTAAATTTAACTCATTTTGGAATTGGCCAATAGGAAGAATAATCAACCAAAAAATCTGTCCTCATCAAACATACAAAAATCATTATGAAAGGTTGCCACCAGACTTTGTGCCAGACTGTTTCACTCGAGGTACCCTAGAGGGGGTTGGGTGAGAGACCCCCCCAGGGACCCAGTTCTGGTAACTGAAAACCTCCAGAACCCAACCACCGCCACACTCAAGGACGTTCCCCACATGCTTAGGCCAAGCTTCATGTATGAGTGAACGTATTCCTGGACCACACTGCTGCATTCATTAGATAGTTTTCCATAACAGTCAATACAAAATATATTATTTTGGTTGTGCTTTGGGACAGAGCTTGGGGCTTGGGATGGAAACATCCTAAATTTGGTGGTGGGAAGGTGTAATGGTAGTGGGATCGGTGTTTGAATATGAACTGTAATCAAATATTTTGAACTACCTTAAAAAAGAAAAAAATGTTAAGCAGTTGGTATTTGCATTTGCTTGTCAAGCAAAGTATTTGTAATTACACAAGGTCAGTTCTAAAAGAACTTAGCTGTCAGAGATTTGTTTTAAGGTAAAGAATGCTTTAATATACACCCTACCCTCCATTCACATGAAGTTTCCAGATTATGTCCAACCCACCATAGCAGTATTCTTATTGCATTGACACATTATTGACATATTGCATTGACACATTATTTTCGCCCAAACTTCATAGTATACTTTAGGTTTACTATCGGTGATATACATACACTTGTTTAGGTGAATCTAGAATAGCAAGTCTCCATTGTGACAGCATTTGCAGATTTTTTTTTATAATATTAAACATCTGGATTAGAATATTCATCTCTTCCAGACTCCCACCACAGCTGAAAATCACTATCTTTATTTACATATGTATAACTCTTTACTGTTTCTCTGACTAACCCACTCATTTTAAACACTGTAGTGTGTTTCATTTTTTAAGGTAACAAAACATTTTAACAGGAAAAATGATGTTTCTCCCCACTATGTTTAAGAAAAAAAGAAAGCATATAAATTACAATTCAAATTATTAATATTATATTAGAAACTTTAGACAATGCAATTAGATATTTGAGGCATAATCATTAGAAACAGAGACAATTTCTCTTTAATTTTCAATAAATAATAGAAGGAATTTAGTAGAGAGTGATAAGACAATAAAATTGATTCTCTTCCTGGGAAAGCTTGGAAAATTGGGTAGTAGAAGTAGGAGAAATAGAAAATATATTTATGACCACAGTTTCTTATAAGACTTTAATTCTAGACTATGTAAATTGTTTTCATAATCAAAATAAGACTAATAACACCAGCTCGATATTACTTGGTGGTATACATTCACAGAATAATATTTTTCTATATTTCTATTTTTTCAAGTAGTTTCAGTTTGTGTAACAGCAAAATTAAATTTCGTACCAAAATTTGGATTACATTATGTGTACTCTGAATTCCTTATAAAAATTTTTATGCCTATGTCTGGGGATGGAATATATTAGGTAGACCTAGTATATTTGTTGCAGGAAAATAAAAAACTGAGAATTTTAGAACAAAATAATGAGAATATGTTTAAATGTTTTCCAAAATAAAATTAGCGGGGGGGGGGGGGCTCACATTAAAAAGTATTATTTTAAAGATATTGAATTAATTTTTAAAATGTCTATAATTATATTACAAGATCTTCGTCAAGATCATGAATGATCATTTTGAGGCTCTTCATTTTCCTAGAACGAACAGATGCCATTGGGTTACACTAGCACGCGACAGGGACAAATGGAGATGTTACTGGCGCCCACTCAAGCAAATCAAAGATTAACGGGAAGTCAAGTGATCCAGTGATATTACAGAGGAAAATCAGAGCTGTTTATTTTTCAAAATTAAGAAAGTTTTAGATCTATTTTCTATGAGTAGTTTGAATAGATAGCAAGCAAATACTAACAAGCACTGGACAACATATAAAAGTTAATATTTACTGACATGACAATTATATATGTAGGAAAAATTATACATAGCACACCACGTAAGGTGTTTCTTTGCTCATGGCTGACATGGCCAACCCGGATTCAATTCCTCCGCCCCTCTCAGAGAGGCCGGCAAACTACCAAGAGTATCTCTCCCGCACGGCAAAGCCTGCAAGCTCCCCGTGACGTGTTCAATATGCCAAAAACAGTAACAAGTCTCACAATTTGTTGAGAAACATTACTGGTGCCCACTCAAGCAAATCAATGAACAATGGGAGGACAGTGCTACAGGACAGTGCAGTGCATATATACATATATTTATAGATTTTATCATAACTTCATCAATATCACTTATAAAATTCAGAAGAGTGAGATAATATTTATATTTCATTTATATAATACTATAAGTAGATATTGAAATTTCTTTTGTATCCACTTCAGGTGTGTAATACAAAAACTATTTCTTGATATATTCAGCGTTTGACTTTTCATCTTTCATCTGTGGCTCTCAAATGGATTTAGTATGGAATAAGGACTTAAGCCAAAACAAGCAAAGCACCACTTGACTCACAGAGATAAACAAATGAGTGTTGTTATCAAAATATGCAACTGTTTTAATAAGATCATAGAGAATGAAAGTTTAAATTTTAATACGGCCATGTATATCATAATAATAGAGCTGAACACAGCAAATATTTTCCCTATTGCATAACAAAGTAGAATGAATATATGGTGAACACTTTACTCATTTTTATTTAATTAAAATCATGCTGATTAAAAAGCACACTCATTTAAAATAAATAAAAGTTAATTTAGTAATTCATTTGACCTTCATTTAATATTGAATACCTCCATCTATTTAAAAGCGTGTGCACAAAAAATTGTAAATATAAAGTTAAAATATTGCATTGTATCATACTTCAGAAAATATATTTGTGGACTTTGAAGCCCCAAAATATAAAAATTAAAATGTCTGTAGCTTTTAATAGCGAGTAAAGAACATTGTAACAATAATAAGCCCTGTGCCATTTTTAATATTTTTAAATAAAAACTTACTAAAGTTGGGAAAAAATATTTCATCTTTTGAGCATATGGCTTAAAATACCAATTATAGTTAGATGTATTTTCCTTTGTTTAAATAAGTATCAACACAATCAGATAGTAAATACTTTAATTGCTATAAATCTTATGTAAATTTTAGGTCATTATTACCTAATTATATTTGCAATTCATATAAATGCAGCTTCATTTGCATAAATTCCATATATAACACTATTATAATTTCAGAAATTACTAGAGATTTAAAAGTCTTAACAAGTTTGAGACAACAAAATATTGATTAATTTTTCATGAATTTCTTTGAGACATTTTGTTTCAGTGATTAAGCTATGTCTGAAAGGGAACCAAAGGGAGTGGGTGGTAGGAGAATCAAAGTTTAAAACATAATATAGTATAAATGTGGTTAGTAATATAGTAAATTAAAATATTTTTTTAAATGAAAATATGGTGGCAGAGAAAGAGTATATCACACAAGGTGTTTACTTTGAATGTAGTCAACCCCAGTTGGATCCTTGGAACCACACAAGGTACTCTGACTCAGATGTTTCTCTGAACCAGACAGCCAGGACAGATAGCCAGGACTGTTACTGTGAGCACAGAACAGGAAAAAATCCCTGAACTCTGCCAGGTGTTTGTCAAACACAAAACAAAACGAAGCAAAACATTGAAAATATGATTGAAATACATGAATACATGAGATTCTTAGTACCATTGCCTAGTTATGATAGCTACATACTGATAAAAAATGAGTTAAGTGAAAGCTCATTTTTGAATAAAAATTAAGAAATAACATTTTAAAAATTGTATTTACTAATTTGGCATCAAAAAAAAGAGAAGACCTTAAATTAAATTTCATTGAAACTATGTTGCCAAAGGCATCTGGTATAAAATTTCTCCCACATTCTCACCAGCTGCCTAACAGATGAAATTATTTTAGGGCATTCAATACATCTGCCTTTTTATGTTAGCACAATTATAAATAACAGTATAAAAAAACTGATAAATTTTAGTGAAATTATACAAAGTGATAGGGAGCAACTTTTCATCCTTTGTTTATAAAGGGTACAAGATATGTTTTTCTTAAGAAAAGAGTTTTTTGGGGCTGGAGCAATAGCACAGCGGGTAGGGCGTTTGCCTTGCACGTAGCCAACATGGCCGACACAGGTTCAATTCCCAGCATCCCATATGGTCCCCCGAGCACGGCCAGGAGCAATTCCTGAGTGCATGAGCCAGGAGTAACCCCTGAGCATCGCCGGGTGTGACCCAAAAAGCAAAAAACCAAACAAACAAAAAAAACAAACAAAAAAAAAAAAGAAAAGAGTTTTTTTCTTTTTTTCACAAAATGAGAACAAATGGCTGTTCAGAAACAGAAAAAGAGAGGCAAAGTCTAATTAGACACATTTAAGATAGAAGGACTTCATTTCTTCTGTCAAAACTAATGGATTTGAGATTCATTTGTATTTATGCATCTATCTATATGATTGAAAACAAATTTTAGGACTTTATACATATTGCAGAAGTTAAAGCTTACACATGTCTGATGCTGATTCTATCCCTGACAACACATGTGGCCCTCTGAGCACCAACAGATGTTATCCCAAGAACAGATGATAGAGGAGGAAGGTTTTAGCACCCACTGGGTAGATACACACACATACACACACACACACACGCGCACGCGCGCGCGCACACGCACACACACACACACTCACACACACAAATTTAGGATCTTGAGGAAAAAAAAGATCATGCTTATGCAAAATTATGGTTTTGTTTGTTCCTTGTTTGCTCTGTTAGGGAATGAACCTGGGACCTCACTCATCCAAGGCATGAGATCTTCCACTTAGCCACATTCCCATCCCTAAGGGTCTCATTATAAGGGACTTTAAATGACTTCCTATATTCTGACTGATTCTTATAGAAGCAAAGGTACTATGTCTTCTCTGAATAATGCTCTGCTTTCTGTTGACTTTGTCATACTATTGACCTGAGTAATCAAAATCTCATTTGAAAAAAAGTTTAATCTTATTTCCTCCCTATATTAAAAAATATTTTAATTTTGAACAGGTACTCATGTTTTGTTTTGTTTTTTTTTTGGTTTTGTTTTCTTGCTATCATTATCCTATTTTGTTTAGTGGTCAAACCTTGTGACAACACTTTGTTTTGTTTTGTTTCTGGGCCATACAGAGCTGTGCTCAGATAATACTCCAGCATGGTGCTCAGGATCCAAGTAGTGCTGGGAATGAAACTTGGGCCTTAGACATACAAAGCATACATATCTCCCTGGCCTTAGAACAACTCTCTGGTACTTTCCCCTCCAAACTTGTAATAAGCAAATATTCATTACCCAGAGAACAGGAAACTTCCTGATATCTTCATGACTGGACTTAAGACAAATTAAAGCAGAGTTCCTATTTAACTTAGGCTATTATCATTCCACAGAGACTGAGAGATACAGGTTCTTAAATTTCAAAGAGATGATGGGGAATCATGTCTGCCATGAAGGAAGAGGGAGGGTGGAAAAAGGGGGGGGGGTATATCGGGGATATTGGTGGTGGGAAATGTGCACTGGTGGAAGGATGGTTGTTTGATCATTGTGTGATTGTAACCTAAACATGAAAGCTTGTAACTATATCATGGTGAGTCAATAAAATTTTTAAAAAATACAAAGAGATGGATAATTTCCAGCTCCTGATGAAAGACAGAGTAGTAAAATTGGCTAGAAATTTAAAACAGGACTATATTTTGAATGGCCAGTATTTTCTAAAGTAACGAATCTAAGAAGATGGAAGAATTTGTATAGTTCGACTATCTGAAATAGGGTCTGTTAAGAAGTATGTTCTATTACACTATGCTTTCTGGGCTAAAATATATTCTAATTAGGTCAATTTAGACATTTTTTAAAATTACAAAATAAAATTGAGTGATTTAATTCACACTTATCATCGACAAATTAAAGCTTCTTTTGATACTAGGGATTTTATTCAAGGAGTGTCATTAAAAAGTAACTTTAAATACCATCATAAAGGGCTTTTACATGACTTCCTTACCAATAATGTTATAAACCATTCTCAATGACTGAACCTCAATCCAAATCTTTCAGGGGCCAGAGCAATATTGCAGTGAGTAGGGTGTTTGCCTTGCATACAAAGTTTCAGCACTATAAATGGTTCTCTGAGCCACTCCAGGAATAATCCTTGAGCACAGAGCTAGGAGTAAGCTGTGAGCAATACTGGGTGTGCAGACTCCCCAAAACAAACTCAGTTTAAGAGAACAAAAGCTATATAGCTGATAGGAAACATTTAATTCAGCATCAAAGGGCTCCCAGAAGCCGATAGTGTCTCTGTGTAGATACTAGAACATCTTGCCCACCAGAAGAAACATGAAATAGGGCTGGAACGATAGCACAGCGGTAGGGTGTTTGCCTAGAGAGCAGCCAGCTCGGCAAAGCCGGGTTTGATTCCTCCACCACTCTCAGAGAGCCCGACAAGCTACCGAGAGTATCTTTGCCCACGCGGCAAAGCCTGGCAAGCTACCTGTGACATATTCAACATGCCAAACACAGTAACAACAAGTCTCAAAAAAAATGGAGACATTTCTGGGCCCACCCTAGCAAATCGGTGAACAACGGAAAGACTGTGATACAGTGATGAAGTGAACAGATTTTTCCCAAGAGGTCTAAAGAGGACACTCTAAAATTTTCTAGACATATCGTTTGTATTTTCACTCTTCACTTGATTACTTGACATCCGCTTACTCATCTATTTGCTTGAGTGGGTGCCAGTAGCATCTCCATTCATCCCTGCCTCATGCTAGTGTACCCAATGGCGTCTGCTCATTCTGAGAACACGAAGAGCTTCAAACCAATCTTTCAGGGTCTTGACTAAGAAGTCCGACCATCTCGTAGGTGGGCGGCCAAGCAATCTTTTGACATCCCATGGAATCCAGTCAGCAAAGGCTCTAGTCCAGCGATTGTCTCCAAATCTCATTACGTGTCCAGGCCATCTGATTTTCAACACCATGGCAAACGAGACAGCATCCCTGATTCTTGAGTGTCGATGGAGGTCAAAACTCCGGATTCTTTCTCACACTTGAATGAAACACGATACACCAAGCATAGCTCTTTTGATTCCTCTTTGGGAGACCCGAATAGCATTCTCATACTGTATTCCTAGGGCCCAGGTCTCTGAGGCATATGTTAACACCGGAAGGACAGTGAAATCAAAGAGATGTGCCCAGAGCCAGAGGTTCTTTGTCCTCTTATCTATTTTTTCAATGCTCTTGAAGGTGTTCCAAGCCCCTTTCTTCCTCCTGCACAACTCAGGTGCCAGGTCATTCGTTATATTGACTTCTCGACCTAGGTACACATAACTATTGCATTCGGATATGGTCATTCTATTGAGAGTGAATGGAGTGTCAGGAACAAGACTGTTTCTCATAAACATTGTCTTTGTGAGATTCAGCTGTAGTCTGACCTTTCCACACTCACGGTCGATGTTGACCAGCATTTGTGCTGCTTGGCTAATGTTTGGTGTTATTAGAATGATATCATCAGCAAAGCAGAGGTAGTGTAGTTGCTGACCATCTATTTTCACTCCCATTCCTTCCCATTCCAGTTGTTCCATGACGTTTTCAAGACTGGTACTGAAGAGTTTCGGTGAAATGGTATCAACCTGCCGAACCTCTCTCTTGACATCAATGATCACTTCTTTGTAGAATGGTGAGATCTTGGTAGTGAATCTGTAATATAGCTCAGGGAGGATCCTAATGTATTGAGTTTGAATGCCCTAATTGGCTAGGGCTTCGATGACTACTTTCATCTCAACAGAATCAAAGGCCTTCTTTAAATCAAGGAACGTTAGACAGAGAGGCATCTTAAACTCCCAAGAAACTGCAATAAGGTTGGTTATCATGTGGATATGGTGGATCACGCTGAATCCTTTTTGGAATCCTGCTTGCTCGCATTGCTGTCCTTCATCTAGTGTTCTGTCAATTCTATTCAGGATGACTCGAGTGAACAGCTTGTAGATGACAAACAAAAGGCAGATTAGGCAATAGTTGCCAATGTTGTGGATGTCTCCCTTCTTGTACAGTAGTACAGTCCTGCTGGTTTTCCATTGGGACAGAACCTTGCATTCAAACAGGTAGCATGTGAAGAGTCAAGCCAGTGTATTGATGAGTACTGACAGCAGATTCTTCAGGTGTTCGGGTCTGACCTTGTCTGGGTCAGGTGATGTTCCTTTCTTTACCAACAAAATAGCGTGTCAGATTTCAGAAGGGAGAACATTGGAATGACATATTCATCCTGCGGAATTTGGTATATAGGAAGGTGGACATGACTATCGAAGAGATTTGAGTAGAAGTCATGGATAATATTCTCTATTTCCCTTTTGGAATATGTGATAGATCCATCAGGACATTGAAGGGCAGTCATCTTGGTCTTGTAGTTGGTGAAGGACAGGCGGATGTTCGGAATGCTTTTCCAAGCTTTTGCTGCATCTACCAACATGGTTACTCTTCTCTCTTTGAGGTCTTCCTTGATCGCTTCTCTGCACTGCTTCGGGAGCTCAGACGTTTGCTTGCAGTTGCCTGAGACATGCACCAAGACAGGTTGGCAAATAAGCTCAAGAGTTTTCGAAGACAGGCTTTTTTTGTGGATATCTCTCTCTTGGCATTCCTCGCACAATCATGGAGGTGCTGAACCAGTCGATTGTACTCCTCATCAATCTTGTCAATGATGGCATCTTTCCATGCTGCCACAATAATGCCAAAGAGATCCCAGTTGGTGGAGTTTTTACTCTTATGTTTTAATATATATATATTCTCTATTTTCTCTAAGATCACCTTTATGATACACATACTTATTCTCATTTCACTGCAACTTTTGACATGAACCCTACGTTTTTAGATTTTGATAATCAGATTAAGATGTTTCAATATTCTGCCCTATTTAAAAATATCATTTTTCTTTTTTCATTTCAGTTTGTAAAATTTTTATTGGTGTTGCCTTGAACTCATTGATGTGCTCATTGACACTGTCAAATATTTTAATGAAGCAAACAAATTAAACATGTTTTTAAATTTGGAGATTGTTTTTGAGTTTTAACATTTCATTTGGTTTCATTTGTAGTTTCTCTGTTCTCATTACCCATCTGTATTAGCATAATACAAAGTCTTCCATTAGAACACTTAACATATACATAATCATCATTTTTAATATTATGATCTGATAAATTCAGGTTATGTGTCATGGTGAGGCTAGTGTTATAGGTTGATTTCTCTCTTCAAACTCTAATTTTTTTAGACACCCCTGGTATTTGGAAGACACATCATACACTATATAATGAATTGGATAAATTGACCATCAATATTAAGAGCTGATGTCAATCTGGGTAAATGTTAGGGTATATACACTATTTACTATACAGCTGCTGTCAGAGAATTCAGTTTCTCCCAGTACCCTCAGTTTGTCTCCTGTCCTCTTGAGTTTTCAAGAGAATTTTCAGGATTTTTAAAATTTTTTTAGATTCAAATCAAAGTTATGATACATTGCTACTGATCATACTGCTAAGGTAGTAAGTTGAAGGAAGGAGAGACTTTTCATAGCCTGCTCATTAGTGCTTAGTGAGTTTCTACCTCTGAACTGTGAGCATCACTAGAGTTTCTCAGTTCTCTCCATTCGCACTTTTAATTGAGCAGGGTGGCTAGGAAGACTTTGATTATTTCCCTTTCCCAACTCAGGCAGAAACCAATGAAAGCCCATAAGTTCATGTAAAACAGTAGTGTCTCTAGTTATTAAGAACAGAATGCTGTAGCACTGTAGCATTGCCTCCCATTGTTCATCAATTTGCTCGAGGAGGCCCCAATAACATCCCCATTGTGAGAACTTTTGATACTGTTTTTGGCATATTGAATATGCCACGGGGAGCTTGCCAGGCTCTGACATACGGGTAGGATACTCTCGGTAGTTTGTCGGGCTCTCCAAGAGGGATGGAGGAATTGAACCCGGGTCAGCAGCATGCAAGGCAAATGCCCTATCCGCTCTGCTCTCACTTCAGTCCTTGAAAATGCTTATTTTCCTCCTTCTTTATAGAAGCACAATGATAGGTTTCTCTGACCTTCTAAGTGAGAAAGAAGTAGATTGGTTTTTGTAGATAGCATTCAAAATTATACAAGTTCTCCTGAGATTGGCCCTCCTTAGAGTTTTTAACTCAAATTTCAACTCTTTCAACCTCCGGAGAGAAGCCAGTTATAGTTCACATGCTCTTGTGCCTATTCTTTTTGCATTTTCTGTTTGTTGATTCTATTTCAGTAAGCTGTGATTCTATCTTCTTATTTTTTTCCAAATTTGTGAGGCAGCTGATACTCCCGTGATCTCAATTCTCTGATGAATCTAACAAGAGTTGATGATTTTCAGAATTCCAAGTGTCTTACATACATCACCAAAAACGGGATGAGCTTTAGTTTGCATTATCTTCTTTCTCTCATCTAACTTGGTCCCCACTGTAATTATCCTCTTCTTTCAGGATACTATGTATTTCCTGTAGTTAGTTCATAACACAGTCTCATAATTCTGCTATTTATTGCATCTATGTTTTTTCTTTGTTTTGAATTACATGATTTTCCTAAAATCTGTGTTAGATGTCCTGCATTGAACACAGAATTTATACATCCAGTCCTCAATATTTTTGAAAATGGCTCATAAACATGAAAAAAATTAAAGAAAAGAAAAAATAGAAAATTCATAGACAATTATTTCCTTGAGCTTTGCAAATTTATTGTGGCAGTAATGTTTATTTCTTTTATTCCACTAAGGTTAGTAGCCCTTATCAAATCTTTGCTAACCTATTTCTTTTCTCATTTACTGACTTACCACTAACTTAAATTTTCAAGGCATCCATTACTTAAAATGTACACAAAAAGATTTCATCACAGAAAATTTAGTCATACATTACTAGCTCTAAAATAAGTCAATTTTTCCTTTCCCTCCATTTTCTACGAAATTTAGAATGAAATTCTAAGAGAAAAGGAAAACAAACCCCAAAGACATGACTCCTTGGTCAGATTATTCATACAAAGATAGTCTTTATATCTGGAGCTGCTGCTCCATGTTCCACCAAGTTTGCTAAAAAGATTGTGATTTCCATGATCTGCTCTCAAAAATAACCAGGAATTAATCCAATTTTACCAAAGGTAAAAACATGATTAACAGTGAAGTACTAAAATAACTGTTAAAGAGGTCCTCATGATTATTGACCAGTTCTAGGTCCCAAAGGTGAATATGGACTTCCAGAGCCTCCCTAAGAATACTTATGCGATAAATGGAGAATAATAAAACAATAGGGACTGTTATACATATGCTACGTAAAACCTTTCTTGTGTCTAAGCCATCAACAGAAATATCCATAATGCATGTGGGAAATATGTTAGGTTGACATTACCACACTCTATGATTTAAATATATTTTAGCCCAATATTTTGGAATGTTCTTATCACTACCCTCTATTTTGCAAGTGTCTCCACCTTAGATATTAAATTGCCATTTTACTCTTGCAGATAAACTTTTTAAATTATTTTTAAATACAACATTTTTAGGTATACCTCTCATTAAATTATCCATCTCTAAGAACTTCCTACACATGTGAGATAAAAAAAAAAACATGCTCATTAGATAATACAGATTTCAGGGCCAACAAGAATGTGAATTAAAATTCCCACCCTTTCCTCCCCCCCCCCCCATTTGGCTTGGAGTAAACCTAGATATTTGAGTGGGCAGAACACCAGAATTTTAGTCAGATCATCCATGTAAAATGCTTGGTGCATCCTCAGGCTAACAATGATTTAATTCATCACTAATTATATTTTTAACTAATAATATTTTACTGTAAAACACTGTCCTTGTTACATAATCAGAAGGACTAATCAAGTATTCACCATTACCTGTTTGTTACCCTTTATTTTTGTCTTGACACACTTTCTTTAGATTTTTTTCCTTTCTAAGAATCTACCTCACCTGGAATTTGCAAATATGCTGAAAAAAAGTAAAACACTCTCTTACAAGATTGTCCTGAAGGTGCCTATTTCTTCTAATTTCCCCCACTTCTCCTAAGAGGATTTTGTTAAAACTTAGAGTTCTCTAAACCCAACAAAATAAAAACTTTAGATTGTTAAGTAAGTATCATGGGAATTTATAAGATAGGAGCATGTTCATTAAAATATTCTCTGTAATTAAAACATTCCCTTGTCTAGCTTCTAATTTGCCCTTTTTTAAATCAAGTTTTTAAAAAATAATATTATTGAGCTGAAATTAGCATTGTAGCACTGTCTTCCTGTTGTACATCAATTTGCTCGAGCGGGCACCAGTAATGTCTCCATTGTGAGACTTGTTTTTATTGTTAGAATATGCCACGGGAGCTTGTCAGGTTTTGCCATGTGGGCTGGAAACTCTCGGTAGCTTGCTGGGAATCAAACTTGGGTCCACATGCAAAACAACGGCCCTACCCACTGTGCTATCGCTCTAGCCTGAGCTAAAATTAAATTACAAAATCTATGCATAATTATGCAGGCTGGAGAGAGAGTGCAGGCAAGTAGTACAGCCTTGTATGCAGCTGACTCAGTCGCTATCTTGGCACCATATATGGTCCCCCAAGTCCACCAGGCATGATCCCTGAGCCCTGAGCCAGAGTAAGCCCTGAGTATTTATTTACATGTGTAGTGCTGACATTAAGAGTTGTGATAGCTGGTCTCTGTTATTCAGTATTTTTAAGGTAAAAATATTGAGTAATAAAGGTACTAAGAATTATTTGGAAGCAGGATTGTTGGAATGCAGAAGAGAAAGTGAAGGAAACTCCCCAAATGGGGAGGAATTTAGTATACTACTACGTTAACTATGACTTCTTTTTGTGGGGTTTTCTTAGAAAAACTAGGTCTTTGTGTTACTGAGTGGCAAGAATGTTCCGGATACTGTAGAGTGGTCCAGTCATTAGCCTTCGATATTGTTCACTAAATAAGTTTCCCTGTGAGACTAAGCTCTGTGGCAGACTTTTATAACATTGGGCAATTCTTAATTTCCTGTTTATTAAGGAGAACCAAGGAATTTGTATGCATATATAAAAATGAGGATGACAGCAGACTGGTACTGGGACAGCAACTGTGGGGAAAAAAAAAAACTGAGGCTTTTTCTTTCAGTCTCCCAAACAAACAAAAATCTATGCATAATTAATGTATGCAAGGGAACAATTTAGCATAGGCTATCATCCATGAGAGAATCATCAAAACCATGAAAGTTGATATATTCAACACTTCCCCAAGATTCCAAGGGCCCTTTTCTTTCCTTTTTTCCTTTAAAAACAAAAAAAAAAAACAGGGGCTGGAGAGAACACAGTAGGTAGGGCGTTTGCCTTGCATGCACCAACCTGGGTTCAAATTCCAGCATCCCAAATGATCCCCTGAGCACTGCCAGGGGCATTTTCTGAGTGCCGAGCCACAGAGCCAGGAGTCATCCCTGAACATCACAGGGTGTGACCCCAAAAGACAGAAAAAAGTTAAAAAAAAAACTGTGATAACTATTATAAATGTGAGATCTACTATGAATAAAATTTGAAAGAGTCTATAAAATTTGTCAGCCAACTGTCTAGTCCTGAAAGCTTCTGGTCTTATAATTAGGAAGTTCACAGACATATGGTTACAACTGTATTAAATTAATGGGAAAAAATAGTGAGATCTTTAAGAATATAGCTAAACAAATTTTCTAAATTAGAGTTTCAAAATAAAGAATCAAATAAAAATTATAATAAAAAATGATATTAAGGAGTCAAAGTCCACTGGGTATGAATGAAAAGTTTGATGGTGTTAATGTTTTTATCTGGATTGTCCAGGAGGTTGCTGCTTTGTTTTCATTTATTTCTGTTTTATATATACTATTGCTAGTGTTATGTAAATTATTAAAATATTTTTTAAATGTTGGAATTATTTTCCCTTGAAAAATGAACCATGATGCTTGAAAATAAATATAATCTTGTTAAATTGCATCAGTTTACTATGTGGAATAAGGCCAGTTTCTGTGAGGAAAAAAAAGTTACATTTCTGTTAATTCTATAAGAAAAATATTTTCTGCTGAAATAGAAAAAAATAGTCTAAGCTATTGTTCTAATGGTGGTGTTTTATTTTCTTTCATGTTTCACTCCTTCTTTCATGACTTATTTTATGTAGAAATACTCCTTTAGGCTGTTTATGCTAATCTAAAGAGCACTAATTATTCAGAAATCTTATCTGACTAATGCATACTCACAAACCATTTGTCTCTAGGCTTAGCAACATTTTAATGGCGATAAACAGAAATACTTCCAAGAGTAATTGACTGCCATTTTCTAATTATGTTTTATTCTATCACTTTGCTGTGAAGATTTTTACTGATGCATGAAAAATATTCTAACAGAGGGAAGCATGTTTCTAATTATTTTATTGTTTTCTGTCAAAGGTTTGGCTTTTGCTTTAAATCTAGACAGGATATTTTGGTATCTGAGCTTAGCCATTGTTTGCTAGTAGTCGTACAATTTAAACATATTTTAAAAAGTTTTCAGAAGAATGATTGTGATAGTGACATTTATCAAAATCAGCTGTTTAAAAACTTATTTTATTGTATACACACTTTATAATGTTATTTTTCAATACTGATATGAAAATATAAGAAAACATCTAAAGACTAAAAAGAAATTTCAAGCATTTGAAAGCATAGGCTTTTATTTTATTGTATTTTACTTTTTTGAGGAACCATATCCCGTGGTTCTTGGGGCTTGCTCCTGGCTCTGCATTCATGGATCATTCCTAGTAGGGCTTGGGAGACCATATTAGTGCCAGGGATCCAGTCTGGGTAGGGTCAGAATATATCAAAGCAAATACCGTACTAGCTGTACTCTCTTTCTGGCTCCTGGAAACATGGTTTTCAAAGACAAAATAAAATAAAATAAATAAGGAAATGAAGTATTTAATCATATTATGATGTTTGCAGTCATATCTATTAATGTGTTGTATTATGTACTCACTCTGGAGTCACTGTCACTGTCCTGTTGTTCATTGATTTGCTTGAGTGGGCCCAATAACGTCTCCATCGTGAGATTTGTTGTTACCATGTTTGGCATATCGAATACATCATGGGGAGCTTTCCAGGCTTTGCCGTGCAGGTGAGATGCTCTGGGTAGCTTGCTGGTCTCTCTGAGAGAGGCAGAGGTGTATTAAAATAAAATTAACTGGAAAAACCTTCCCTACAGAGATACAATTTGAATGACATATTAAAGCAAGCAAATGTATGGGAGTGGAGAGATAGTGTAGGGGTTTAAATCATCACCTTGTATGCAGATGAATGTTTTAAAATCCCAGCACACATGGTACCCCAGGAATGCCAAGGATGATCCCTGAACAAAAGCAAGAAATAGCCTTTGTACCCAGCTGGGGATGGTCTACCCATCAACTTCCCCAAATTAATTATATAAACTTTCAAAAGCTTAATGTTGGCCCTGCAAAATAATTTATCTCTCCAAGTAGATATTCCATTTTAAATAAAGATATTATCAGTAAAGTTTGTAATTATCTATCAATTTGCATGCATTATACTTATACAAATAAGTTTTATCTAATTTATAATTAATATCATGTATTAATACGATATTAATCCTGCCCCCGCGCCTGGCTGTCCTCACTGGAACCCCTTGGAGTGGGGAGGATTTAATTTCTATCCCTCCCACATGGAGCAGAACCCCAGCAGTTGAGGACCTCCAGAGCCAGTCACGGCCATGCTGGGACCACTCTCTCTCCACATGTCTGGACGGGCCTCATGCATGAAAAAACTGGCAGAGGAACCCAGGCATGCGGGTCCTGGGGCTGAGGTCTCCAAGCCTGCTTGGATTGGGACTGGGCCTTCTCCACCCAGACCCCCATCTTCCAGTAGGTAGGTGTCACACCCACCAGCTGCTGCCAGCGCCAGGTTGGTCTCATCAACGGCCAAGATGCAGAGACTATAAAATGCAGCTTTCAGAAGCGCATGGCCACAAATGTGGCCACAAGACATCTTTTTATCTTATTTTTCCTTTGGAGAACCTGGCAGGCTACCAAAAGTATCCTGCCCACGTGGCAGAGTCTGGCAAACTTCCCGTGTCGTACTCAATATGCCAAATACCAGTAACAATGATGGGTCTCATTCTCCTAATCCTGAAAGGGCATTGAAATGGCTCTTTTAAAATCTCAGGGTTAGGAAGGAGACATTACTGGTGCCTATTCAAGGAAATCGACAAACAACAGGATGACCATGATCGTGATCATGTATTAAGAGTTATGTACATCATATATACTGAAACTTCTAATTTCAATAATATAGTTTCTATTCACAAACCAAAATGTTTTTTTCAGTACCAGCCACATTGTGTGCAATTAGAAGATAATAAGAAGTGAGAGACTGTCTTTAAGGCATTAATTTTACTGGGGCTGTGGGCTGGAGCGATAGCACAGCGGGTAGGGCGTTCGCCTTACAAGCGGCTAACATGGCCGACCCGAGTTCGATTCCTCCGCCCCTCTCGGAGAGCCCGGCAAGCTACCGAGAGTATTCGATATGCCAAACACAGTAACAACAAAGTCTCCAATGGAGACGTTACTGGGCCCGCTCAAGCAAATCGACGATCAACGGGAGGGCCTTTACCTTTAACAATAGTTAATAAGAGAAAAAATGCTGAGTAGTGACAAATTTGATGACTAGAAAGAAGTTGCTGGGGTAATGATTAACTGAGACCTCTATGAAGGTATATTTTAATGAAGGAAATGCCAAGTGCATATGACCTTTGGAAAAATATGGAGATCCTAAGAAAAATTTTAAAAAAAAAAGATGTCTAAAAGATAGCCTTCCTTTTTCTTTTCCTTTCGGGCTCTTGGAAGTGGTAGCCTATAATACAAAAGTATCAGAACCCTGAGAAATATTTATTGCTTAAGCCACTCAATTTAAGCATTCTTCTATAATCAGTTCATTTATAGTATTGTTATTCTAATTTTATTTTCTATGTGTTTCTGTCATTATTTACATATATCTCATATACATATTTAAATTTGTTTTTCCATTTTATTTCTGCAATTGATTCACTACCGATCATGACCATCCTGTTGTTTTGTTGATTGCCTCAAGAAGGCCCCAGTAATGTCTCCTTCATCCTAGCCCTGAGATTTTTTAAAATGTGCCATATTCAAGGTTCTTTCAGGGTTAGGAGAATAAGACCCATCATCGTTACTGGTATTTGGCATATTGGGTACGCCGCAGGGAGTTTGCCAGACTCTGCCATTTGGGCAGGTCACATTCGGTAGCCTGCCAGTTTGTCCAAAGTAAGAATGAGATAATAAGATGTTGCTTCCGGGTGCTGGGTTTTATAGTCTCTGGGTCTTGGCCATTGATGGAATTACACGGCACTGGGGGTCAGTTGGTGGGTGTGACCCCTGCCTACTGGAATTTGGAGGATCTGGGTGGAGGATGCTCAGCCCCGATCCGAGCAGGCTTGGAGATCTCAGCCCCGGGACCCGCATGCCCTTGTTCCTCTGCCGGTACCTTCATGCGTGTGAAGAGTGGTCTCAGCATGCTGGTGGCTGGTTCTGGAGGTCTTCGGCTGCTGGAGCCCTGGTCAGGGTAGGGAGGGAAACTCAACCCGCTCACCTCCAAGGGGCCCCAGTGAGGGCAGCCAGTCGCAGGGGCAGGACACTCTGCAATTGATTATTCCACTTTAAAAAAAAATACTTATTCCAATTTTCACTCCAATTTGAAGAGTAATTTTATTTTGTTTTAAAACATAATTGCATTTTGTTTTTAAATATCAATTATTCACCCTTTCCTTCCAGTAAACTAGACAATGTGGAAAATCAGATAAATTAGAACTTACCTAAACCACCTGTGTGTGTTTACAATTAGTCATATTCTAATATCTCATAATAGACATGTGAGATGAAACATTTTTCCAATAAGACTTAATAATTAGGTTGGTAGGTTTTAATTTAAAATCATGTAAACCAGGACTTTAATTTAAAATAATGTAAAACAGGATTATCAGAAAAGAAATACTGAAATAATTGAAATATTTTGGGGGAGGGTAGAAGGGATAAAAGACTGTTGATGAAGCTGAGATTAGGAAACAACCAAAAGAGAAATATACAACAGTGTATCATGACCAGAAGAAAACTTACAAATAGATGCATCAAATATTTTATCTGACTCTTAATTTTAACTTGTTCTCCATCTCTTTTGGGCACTAGAGTGCTCCAACAGACTGCATGATGATCAAGACACAAATGAAGGAGCAGAGAGATAGTACAGTGGGTTAGTAGGCTTGCCCTCCATGCAGCTGATCTGGGCCCTGTCCTGGTACCAGTATAGTACTCAGTACTGCCATGAGAGACCTACCCATAGAGCCAGGAGAAAGCTATGAGCACCATTGGGTACGATCTCAAAACAAACAAAAGTGCAAATTCACTAGCATATTAAAAATTTACTGAGATGATATCTGTAACATAGGTAACACATCCCCAGGAATCTTGCAAGGTTGCAGATAGTCATTATATTCAGTTAATAAATTATCTGTTGGAGAGAGAGAGAGAAAGAGAGTAAGAAGGGGAGAGAGAGAGAGAGAGAGAGACAGAGAGAGAGAGAGAGAATCTCTCTTCTTATAAGAATGCAATTCCCAATACGGGATCCTCACCCTTATGATCTCATCTAACTTTAATTACTTCCAAAGAACCAACTTCAAGTACCATTACATTAGATTATTAAATAACAAGGCAATAGGCTCCAAATAGAATTGCTTATGCACAGCCCCACATCACCAATCAAGGACTTCACTTAATTACAGTTTCAGCTTTCCCAGAAATGGAATCTAAAACCAGTCAATCAGAACTTGCCTACTCAGCACTAGTTAGGAAATCCACTTGAGAAACCTCTTACCATCTCTTAAACCAAAATGGTCATACAAAAACCACCTCCACTAATACAGGAGCAGAGAGATAGTACAGTGGGTAAGTAGAGCTGTCTTGTTTTGCTGCCCAGTATAAATTTCCTGTCCTTGCAAAACAAAATATTTTTTTTTCTGAATAGTTTATTGAATTCCTATTCTCTTAGCTAGATTAGAAGCTGCCCAATTCAAACTGATTTTTGCTTTAATAAACTCTTAAACTTTCAATATACCTCAGTTCGTCTTTAAGCAATTAGTGAATGGGTCAGTATATGATTTGGGCGGGAGATACAAAAGAGAAGTCCTGTTAATCATTTACAGTTACTTATTAGAGCTATGCTGGATTAAAGAAAGCATTGTTTTGCATTTGTCATATATAGGTAATTATACTATACATTGACCATTCACATTATCAAATACAATATCCTAGTAATGCATCTTTCAAAGATTCCACTGTCAATACGTGTTCTTACCATTCTCAATAGTAAGATAACTTATAGAGATGATTTTACTTCAACATGTCTAATATTTACCAGTTTCCTTGTTCATTTCAAAGTACTAGTGAGTTTTTTGAAATTGGTAATCCATATGGATTTAAATTGCTTATTAAACAAATAGTTTTTTAGACATGACATATCACTAACATATTATTTTCACCTTAGCTTATTTCCCTTCAAAATAAAGAGAACTAGAAAGTGAGATGAATGATAGATAAAATGGGAGATGATGGAGGCAAATAGATGATGGATAAATGCAAATATATGGACATGTAGATTTAGAAAGATAGATGATACAAACGATAGAATAAAATATTGAGAGACTGAATTTAAATGGTTTGTATTCAGTCATTGAACATCGAAGCATTCGCTTCTAAGCAGAATTCTATCTCGAGGTAAAGTGACATGGTATCCTTGAGTCAGATCATTTTATATCTGCATAAGTGGAGCAAGCAAGATTACAGAGAATTCAAAAGACTTCAAGTAAAGAAGCTGCTAGCTGTCATTTTGCTTGAAATATATTTCAGGTTTCAGTGGAAAATATAGACAAAACTAAAGTCATGCATACAGTTATTTTTCTGACAGAAATCTGGAAAAAGAATTGAATGGAATACAATGAAAATCTGGTAACTTATATGTTATAAATAATAACTTATCTATAATTTTATTTTACACAATGGTGCTGCAATTGAAATCACATAATTTAAATTTATCTTTTAAGAAGATTTCATTAGCTTTTGTTCACCCTAATAAATTTTGGAATCAAAATTATGAAGGCTTCCCTAAATAATTCCTCTTTTCTTATTTTGCTATGGCTAGGAAGTAGCAGTAAATTTCAAAAATATTTTGATTATAATTGTCCAAATTTATTATATACAGTATGACTTCCTCTGTTCCCCATTTGAAATGGCTGACTTTTGATTTTATTAAATTTTTTAAATCAACATATACACTAAAGTCTAGTTATTAGTTAACAGCAATAATAAGAATTGTGCTATTTTCCTATCTTCTCTTGCTTTCTATTATGTTCTAGTCCATAGCTCTCCTTGTTTAGGGATTATCCTTGGCTCTGTTCTTGGGGGTCACTTGTGAAGGTACCCATAGAACTATAGGTGGTGTTTAAGGGAGAACTGGCCCTAAAGGCCCTCCCGTTGATCATCAATTTGCTTGAGCGGGCCCAGTAATGTCTCCATTGGAGACTTTGTTGCTACTGTGTCTGGCATATCGAATACTCTCGTAGCTTGCCGGGCTCTCCAAGAGGGGCAGAGGAATCAAACTCGGGTCGGCCATGTTGGCTACGTGCAAGGCAGACGCCCTACCCGCTGTGCTATCGCTCCAGCCCTGAAAAGGTAAGGTAAAGGCCCTCCCGTTGATTGTCGATTTGCTCGAGCGGGCCCAGTAACGTCTCCATTCGAGACTTTGTTGTTACTGTGTTTGGCATATCGAATATTCTCGGTAGCTTGCCGGGCTCTCCAAGAGGGGCGGAGAAATCGAACTCGGGTCGCCCATGTTGGCCGCTTGTAAGGCGAACGCCCTACCCGCTGTGCTATCGTATTCCAGCCCATTTAGATAATTCTTTAGTCCAAGAATTGTTCTCTTGAAACACACACACACACATCAGAGAGTGAAAATTTCCAGTGATTTCAGATTTGATAAAATAAGGCATTACTTGTTTCCTTTACTAATTGAAAATTTCCTGTATTAAAGAGAGGGTATAGCATACACTTAATACTCAACTTTTCTTAATGCTAAATTAGATCTGACAGATATACAAGTAAGACTACACATAAATTGTTTTCTTTATTAATAATACCTTAAGGGGAAATTAATTTGTGTATTATTCTTGGGATTAAAAAAGCCTTACCGTAATGCTTCATTCAGAGGTAAAATTATACCTCTAGGTAACTAGACTTTAGTGTATATGTTGACTTAAAAATTTAATAAAATTAAAAGTCAGCCATTTCAAATGGGTAACAGAGGAAGTCATATTGTATATAATAAATTTGGACAATTATAATCAAAATATTTTTGAAATTTACTGCTATTTTCTAGCCATAGCAAAATAAGAAAAGAGAAATTATTTAGGGAAGCCTTCATAATTTTGATTCCAAAATTTATTAGAGTGAACAAAAGCTAATGAAATCTTCTTAAAATTATAATTGTGATAAAATTATGTTAATATGGAATTAGAATAATTTTATACCATATATTATTACACTTTCTTTCTTCTTAGATTTGATGGCTTTAAGGTATTGTCCATTTTATGAAGAACCAAATGTATTTTACTCCGAATCCCAAGATTTGTATTCTTTGTCACAGCACTACTTGCAAATTTAGTTGTAAGATATTACTTATCTTCAAGTAGTCAAATTGAATGAAAGTACAGAAAAAGCAAGTGGAAATTATATCTTCAAATTAGTTGCTTCATATTATGTTCTTAAACTAAATTATTCACATTTACTATATGTCTTCAAAATTGAAAAACGGAAAATATGTGAACACACATTTTTAATAATTTTGTAAGAGACCATGCATAATGGTGCTTCAGGTGACTCCTAGTGTACTCAGGGAACCATGTATGCTGCTGAAAATTGAACCAGCATACAAGGCAAGTGCCTTCACCCTCACACTGCCTCCAGCCCCTAATAGATATATTGTAAAATTATATCAAATATTAATCTGAAGAAATTTTACAGGGTCCATAGATAGAGAACAGTGAGAAGGGCGCTTACCTTGCACACGGGTACCTGCCATTGTATTTCCAGTCATTTCCCATGTGGTGTTCTGAGTCCTGACAGCAGAGACCTCTGAGTCCAGAAACCAGAGTAAGCCTGGTGCTTAACTGAGCATAACAGGGTGTGGCCCAAAAACAAAGCAAGCAACCATATAAATTAATAAATCTACAACAGTCCCTAAAGCAGGGTGCTTTTATCCTGAGCAGCTTCCATATCCTAAATCTGCTGTGTCTGAAGGTCCACATCCAAGTCCCCAAAACTTTGTGTATTCCACCTACCACATGCACTTAACTCCTGCTATGAGCCTTCCAAGGCTCAGTATAGATGCAGGCTCCACTAACAACCATCAACCAGTTGCATTTGCAATTCAGGGCAACTCACCTCCCCGGCTAAAATCCCTTACAAGGCCATTTACATTTGCCAGAAATCAACAGGGAAGCTTGAGAAAATGAACAGTATACCAGACCATACTCAGACTATCTACAACATGAAGTTCCACTCCTAGCACCCATGAAACATTAGGGATCAGAAGAAAAAAAAAAAAAGAATTCATCAGCTTTACTAGATGACTGCAGAAATTAAGGTAAGTTCGTAACTTTATGACAACTCTTGAAACTGCCCAAGAATGATCTCATTGCAACAGTATTCTCAAAGGTAATTCAAATAAAGGGACTCATTCAACTATAAGAAAAAATTCTGCAAAACATTAAGTAATTCATTCAACTAGAATGAAGGAAACTAAGGAGTACAGAAGTGAGTGAGTTACTGAGGAAGCCAAACTGCATCAGTGTACTAGGACAACGAAAATAGGAGCAAAAAACGAACAAACAGGACAAAACTCAAGAAAACAATAGTGGAAATATAAAGAGGAGTAATTTTCAAATTAGACATCTGGGGAATCCCTGTATTACCAAAAGCAGAGTAAAAGAGAAAGGAGAACTATGACTAGTGAAAGAGAGAATAGCTGAAAAACCCCAGTCTGAAAAGAGAGAAGAGAGTCAGGAGCTCCCATTGAATCCCAAACACAACAGATTCAAACAGAACAGAACCAAAACACATTACATAAAAATGGCTAGAACCAATGAGAAAGGCTACTTAAAGCTGAAAGACAGAAACAAAATCTCAAACTCAAGGAGACGAACATAAAATTCACCACAGATTTCCAACATGAAGTTCTATAGGCAAGATGGAAATGAATGGATAGAGTCAAAGGGAGGAATGAAGAAAATCTTCACTTGAACACTTTACATTTCCAGACGTTCATTCAAATTAGACACAGAGATTAAAAACTTTCTCAGAGAACAGTTGAAGACTTTTATTACATTTAAACCAACTCTGAAAGGAACACAATGTCTCTTAAGAAATATGGCCCTTCAAAATCATAGAATTAGCTCAAAGGACAAAGGCACATGCTTTGCACAGAAAATCTAAGTTCAGCCCCTTACATCATAAACTTCCTATACTGCTAGGTACAGTTGGAACTGACCCTGAGCACTGCACCACAGAGTAGGACCTAATCACTCCATCATGGAACAGCAGCAAAAGAAATGCTATTTTCCCAGATTTCTTTGTTCCTTGGATCTCTGCATCTTCATCTTCTATACCTTGGTACTGAAGAAACAGCAGTGTTTGATGGCGGCCAATTTGGTTTCGTGGTGCTGGAATCATTCTATATCATCCCACTCTGATAAATATTTCTGCCTCATAGGAGTTTAAAGAAATATTTTTTCTATATATACAAACAAATACATATTTGTAAATGTGATGTAAAGTATCTACATACAAATACACAAACTGTTAAATATGATGCTAGAATATTTATGAAACACATTCATCGAATTGTAAATGTAGTAACCATATTAGAGCAGCAACACTCTGACACTCATATCTCTCTATATGATATTCCTGTTGCCAAGTAAGTTTGACTAATTTTTTTTGTTCATTTTTAAACTAAAAACAAATGCTTTGATGTGTTGTTTTAGGAAAATCTAAATTAAGTATACCCAAGAAAAAATGAATTTAATAAAAGAATTCTGATTTAACACTGTGAATAGTGTGAAAATATCTTCTTACACTTTACCAATTAAAAACAATAATATGATAATAGAAAGCATGTACATCTGTATTTAAGAAATGCTGTGCATAATAAAATTTAGGACTGATATACAGATAGATTCTAGAAATATAATTGTTGAATTTAATTATGACTAGAGACTAAATCATAACTTGTCTTGCTTTTTGGGCTACGTTGGGCTGGAGTGATGGCATAGCGGGTAGGGTGTTTTCCTTCAATTCCTCCATCCCTCTTGGTGAGACCGGCAAGCTACCAAAAGTATCCCGCTATCGAGGCAGAACCTGGGAAACTCCTTGTGGCATATTCAATATGCCAAAAACAGTAACAACAAGTGTCACAGTGGAGACGTTACTGGTGCCCATTTGAGTAAATGGATGAACAACGGAAGGGCAGTGTTACAGTGCTATTGAATTTTAAAAGATGCTGAAGTCCTTTTGTTATTGGTTATTTGGAAAAACTCGTTAGAGTTTTCCCAGAGAAAGTACCTGTCATCTATATTGAAAGACCTCACTTTTTCCATTAGTGTAGTCAATGATCACTTAATCAGTTGACATCCCATTACTCATCGATTTGCTCAAGCGGACACCAGTAATGTCTCCATCTCTCCCTATCACGTGATAGTGTAGCCGAATTCTGTCTGCTCGCTCCAGGAAAACAAAGAGCCTCAAACTTATCACTCAGGGTCTTGACAAAGAAGTTTGACCATCACATAGGTGGGCGGCCAAGCGATCTTTTGACATCCCATGGAATCCAGTCGGTAATGGCTCTAGTCCAGTGGTTGTCTCCAAAGCGCATTGCGCATCCAGCCCATCTGATTTTCAATGCCTTGCCAAACGAGACAGCATCCCTGATTCTTGACCATCAACGGAGGTTAGAATTCTGGATTCTTTCTCTCATTTGAGTGAAACATGATACTCCAAGCATAGCTCTTTTAAGATATAAAGACATGGTTTGCTTTTATAGGCTTTTTTAACAGCCTTTTTATTTATAAATTTTCATTGTAAATTTGAAGTACATTTATATCTATATTTTTTGTAGGAGTACTGCTATTTATTCAGCCACTGGTTAGCTGATTGAATTGGGCATGAACTCCACCTTAATGTTTTTGATTTGTTTTTTTCTTTTTATATTTATTTATTGAATCACTGTGGGAAAAGTTACTAAGATTTCAGGTTTAAGTCTCAGTCATACAATGATCAAACACCTTTCCCTTCATCAGTATTCATTTTTTACCACCAAGAACCCCAGTATACCCCCCTCTCACCCCTCCAAATGCCTGTGAGGCAGATGATTTCTACTTAACTCTTCTCTACATTGATTACATTCATTATTTCAACAAGAGATGCACCGTTATTGTATAGAATTTCCCCCCAAACAATCAGAATTGCTGAAAAGGCATTGTGAAATATTTTGTTTTCTATAGCTGATTATGAGAATCATATAATGTCATGCAGCCACGATTTTGGATTTCTGCAAAGAGCGAGATAATTACGAGATTGGTTTCTGTGTGTCTGGTGTTATGGCTGTGCCAGAGAACCGCTCCTGGGGGGTAACTCGTGACCTTGGTAGGGCGTGAAGGACGTGCTGGTACCGACCCCCTTAAAATTTTTGTTAAGTATATTACTCTAATAACAATTTCAGGCCAAAACCTGACTGCCCAGTGGCTTCTGGAGGATGGCGGTCACCAGGCCGCCAGGGAGAACAGGCCAAGGCACGAAACTTTTGCCCTCCTGGAGTGGCCCAGCACCAGTAACCGACTGCAAGAACAGGGCGCATTTCTTCCAAAAGCCTTTGGGTTCTGAGATTCGTTTCTGAGACTCTGGGATCATGGCCATTAAGCAGTTCGATCAGGGACCAGAGAGGCCATGCCTCCAATTATATAGCTGAGCCAGAGGTGGTTTGTGGGTGTGTCTCCCACATACTTAACTTTTGGCCGTTTACTATCTTGGTAAACTTTGCCCACGTTTTTGGGGTCTGACCAAAGGCACAGCAGCAATTTTGGGGTATCTGAAAGTCTGACGTTGCTATCAGGTTGCTGATGCACTAACCTCACAGGTACAGATTGACCTCCTGGCGGCACCATACCCCCTCATATCTGTTTTTTAAGGTTCCCTGTAAGGATTAAAATTTTACATCTTCTTCAAAGCCTATTTTGTTAAACTTTTTTTTTTGAGGAATATATAGACATTGTCAAATGATGCTGAGAATGAACATAATAATACAAAAACCCCTAACTTTGTGTTTTGGAAAATGGTGTCTCCTCCAGTACTTTTAGAAACACTATAATTATTTATTTATTTTTCAATTGAATCACAGTGATATACACATATTTACAAGGTTGTTCTTTACTGGGTCTCAGTCATATATGTTCCAACACCTGTCCTTTCAGCAGTGTATATTTAAACCTCTATAACTATTTAAGAAAAATTGTCATATGACCAAGAAATTTCATTTCAATTTAACTTTTCATGTCTCCAAGGAATTAAACATATGTCCATTAAAAAAGATTTGTAGTCATGTTTATAACAGTTTTATTTGTAATCATCAAACTGGCCTAACAGAAAATTGAAAATCATTAACAAACTATATGATGGCTATTTTATGTCAGTAGGAAGGAATGAAAACTGTACTGTAGCTGGTTATTAAATATAATTTTGTTTTGGCTTAAGTGGAAGAGAAGTATTTGGGCGACACCAAACTCGAATTAATCCTAGTTGTGCTGGGTAACCACATAGGTTTGGGAGATCAATCTTGAGTAAGTTGCATGTAAGACACACAACTAAAACCTTATACCTTATGTTCTTTCATATATTTTCACAGTGAAAAAAGAAAGATATTTAGCAGAACATCCTAAGTAAAGAACTTTTGCTAGTTGCTGACAGGTTTTCAGAAGTCCTTGGGTTCCTTGGCTTGCAGTTGCCACACCTCAATCTCTATTTACTATGGCACATGATTTTTAAACTTTTGTGCCTTTGGCTTTTATTCTGAGGATGCCTGTCATATTGCAGTAAGGTGCATATGACTTATCTTTATTTGCTCACATATACAGAGATCTTATTTCTAAGTAGTGTCACATTCATAGATACCAGCAGCTTAGAATTTTAATAATTCAATCCATAATACCCTAGTACAAATACAATTTTTTAAAAACCCTTTAGACTATAAACAAAAAGTTCACTGTATCAGATTGGTTGTTTTTAAAGTTCGTCTGATTTAATTCTCCACATCTGGTGTCTTCATCATAGAAAGAAAGAAAATGAATGGTCCATTTTGTTTTAGAGGCTTTATCTTAAACAGGAAACTTTTATTTCTGATATGGATCTTGCTTATTAAGCTATTTCCTATTTCTACCCTCTAATTATTGAATCTCATGAAGGATAGATGTACTAGTTTTATTGAAATTCTGCATTCTGCAACAACAGCCTAAAAAATAAGAGGTGATTCAGACATATTTATTAAATTATTAAAAAAATAAAACCAGAAGGCCATGGCACCAGAGGCACAAGGACTTAATCCAGAGCCCGGCAGCTTGTGGCAGAAAAGTGAATGGACTATGTGTTAAACTATGGCTCCTTGCCTCCCTGAGAGGGAAAGGGTTTCTGTCCCTTCCACCTCCCCTCTCTCCACCCCTGACAGCAAGGTGGCCGCCACCTCAGAGCTTATTGGAAAGCCAGGTATGAGCCGGTGGTGACGGGGCAACTGCAGCCTCATAGGATGGGGCGCAGTACCAGCTCGTCCTTCAAAGGTCATAAGTTGCCCCCCACGAATGGCTCTCTAACATGGCCATAGCACCAGATACACAGAAACCAATCTTGTAGTTATCTGGCTCTTGGCAGAAATTCCTCCAGACTTAATTAGTAAAATATCAGAACTCCAAAATCATATGATTCTCATAACCAGCTATAGGAAAACAAATTATTTCACAATACCTTTTCAGTGGTTCTGATTGTTGGGGCAAAATTCTAAATAATAGTGCACTTTTGTCGAAATAATGAATGTAATCAAGTAGAGAGAGAGTTAAATAGAAAGCATCTGCCTCACCGGCACTGGGACGGCTGGGAGGGGGGTACATTGGGGTTCTTGGTGGTGAAAAATAAGTACTGGTGAAGGGAAGGATGTTTGATCAAATAAAACCATGGCCTTCTGATTTTATTTTTTAAATAATTTAATAAATATGTCTGAATCACCTCTTATTTTAGGTTTTTTTTTAGTTTACAAAACCTAAAATCTTTGTAACTTTTCCCACAGTGATTCAATAAATAAATATAACAAAAATAATTTAAAAAATAAAAAATAAAACCGGATATGTGGAACTGAGAAATTGATTGATTCTAAGGTCTCATTGTGTTTTTAATGTTATTATCATGATAAAATTGTATAAACTGAGGTTTTAATTCAGTGATTAAACATATAAATGACTTGGAAACTATATTATTTTAAGAATTGAACTATTCTTTTTTTAACATAAAACAATATTAAAATTATTTCAGTAAATTTTTCTTACTATAAAAAAAAGTTTCAAAATATTTTTGTTAATTTGCCTTCCTCAGAAGTCTATGGTGATGAACTAGTTAGAATTCCAACTACTTATTTATACAATAACATTTTTTTTCCTTTCTTATCTTCAATTTTTTTCTTTTGAATTTTTATTCTTATTTGTGACAGATTGGCTTTTATTTCTATGGACCACTGAGTACAATTCTATTTTAATCATGTTTTTCTTTTGCATACTGCCCAGATGTGATGATGAAAAACAAAATCTTTGGAAAATGCAAAGCAGATACACTTGACTTAGCACACACTGTATTTTATTTGCTATCTCCAAATGCCTTTTTGGAGAATTTAAATACAATGTACGTGTTGAAGTAAAATATGTAGACTGTTTTTTGATGTGTTAAATAAAAACAAATAAGGACACATGCATTCATTTAACTAACTCATCAGGCATAATTATGACTTTAGACATTAAATTGCACTATTTCATAGTAAAGGTGCCATAAGTTGGATTGATATGTGTTTTACATGTAACTACTTGACTCCTTGAAAATGAGTAGCATTGTTGATGATCTATACATGTGTATCTTGAGCATGCATATAATGACCTCTTTTATACCCCAAAGCATATTATCATATAGCATTTTTTTCAAAGGAAGAGAAAATAAAGTTTATTGCATACTCACAAGTTAGCTGTCTTTTTAATTGCTAATTTCATGTAAACTATCTTATTGCCCCTGAGTTTACTATGACTTGGATGTTGGAACTGCAGATTATCGTGGTGATAAATCAGAGTTAGAAGGATATTGATAAATTCACTCATTTTTGTTGCGCAGAGAAGCAAAGCAATAGTATTAGTATTAAATGATAATAAACCATAAGTAATGAATTATAGAACTGATAACAAATAAGTAGGGTCTGAGTAGGCAGAAAATGAAGAGGGGCAGAATAAGAGGGTCAGGTATAGAATGACTGGATTTATTTTGGGGATATAAACTCACACACAAATTAGTATGAATTCCCAAGACCAGAGATAATGGGTCAGGAGGACTGGTCAATGACTGGAAAGCACCACCATGATACAGGGGGTAGAGGGTAGTTAAGATAGAGAAGGGTCTATTATGACAATATTAGTTGGAAATGATTACTCTGGACAGGAAGTGAGTGTTAAGGTACATATAGGAATATACATGATTACAAGAGAGCAACAAAGAGAGAGAGAGAGATAAGTGATATGCCTGTTATTTAGGCAGGCAAGTGGGGGGTAGAAGTGCTTGGAGGGGTGGGTGGATAACTGGGGACACTAATGCTTGGAAGTTACTGTGGTGGAAGGATAGGTGGGGGAACATTGTATGACTGAAATCCAATCATGAGTAAATAAATTATTTTTTTTAAAGAATCTGAATTTTTTCAAAGACCTAAATCTTAGAAAATATATACTTTGATGGCAAAATAATTAAATTAGACTAGACATAGATATAAATAAAAATATCTGGAAAATTTTTAAAAAAGATATTGGTGGAGGATCTCAGACACGTAGGTGAAGTTAAAGTGTGATAATTATGTACATCAAAAGAAAAATGCTAACACTATTATAAATATGTAAACAAAAGTAAAGTAAAAGTAAAGGCCCTCCCGTTGATCATCAATTTGCTCGAGCAGGCCCAGTAACATCTCCATTGGAGACTTTGTTGTTACTGTGTTTGGCATATCGAATACGTCACAGGGAGCTTGCCAGGCTCTGCCGTGCGGGATGTAAACAAAACTACAATAAATTAATTTTAAACATAAAATTTAATTAAAATTAAAATATTTTATCACAAAAATGATTCAATAGTTTTATAATTTATATTTTAAAATCCTTACTCTGTATAGAATTGAGTTTGTGTTTATTAATAACCGAGTACAGATAATGGTTTCATAAAATAAGACATTATTGTTTTCTTACAAATATATGCATATACAGATGTATGTATATCTGTATAACTGTATCACTGTATCACTAACTGTAAACTGTATCACTGTACACTGTATCACTGTATCACTGTATAACTATATCACTGTATAGCTGTCATCCTGTTGTTCATCAATTTATTCCAGTGGGTGCTAGTAACATCTTCATTCATCCAAGCCCTGAGATTTTAGCAGCCTCTCCTTACTGGTCTTTCCCAATGCTCACATATTGGAGGCTCTTTCATAGTAAGGGGAGTTAGACCCTTTATTGTTGCTGTTTTTGGCATATTGAATCTGTCACAAGTGACCTGCCAGGCTTTGCCTTGTTGGTATTATGTTTAGTGAAATAAAACTTTATTATTCTTGGTTCCAAAGGGAAGATTCATAATTACTGTGTCAAATGACTTAGACATTCTGTTATATAATGAGCACATATTACATTGAATAATGTCAACATTTGTTAACTCAAACTCTTCCAGATTTCTATTAAATATTTCCAGTTCATCTTCATCTGTGTCAAATCCAACACATAACCCTGCTCCTAATATTGCAGCTCTGATGCTAAGCACTCCACAACCACATCCTAGATCTGCACCCATCTTATTTTCAATGTCATCAATTGTATTATGGATGTAATACAAATGTAAGTATGTATAGAGCATACATGAATGAAGCCAGGTAGGATAGTGTTCTAGTAGCAGTTTGGGCTTTTCAAATCCATCTACTTGTTGCAGGAGATTCTCTAGATCCTTAAGCTTTAATTTCTTCATTCTTTTACAACTCCCCACTAATTGTGATCTCGCAGAGCTCAATGGTACTGGAACTGCAGAGAAATCGATGGAAACTGGCTTTTCCCCACCTCTCTTTTCACAGTGTTGGGTAGGGGACGCAGAGACACAGTGGACCTAGGACCCCGGGAACCTGAGTCCCAGGGGAGTGGGAGGAGGTACGTGGAGCAGGGATATTTATGTATACAAATGTACATAATTATGCATGGATATACAAAAATATAAATCATAAATAAATATACAAAACTACAAAGTCTCCAATGGAGACGTTACTGGGCCCGCTCGAGCAAATCGATGATCAACGGGAGGGCCTTTACCTTTTATAATTGTATGTAATATACAAAAACAAAGAAATATACAAAACATACATATACATAAATATACATAAATATACAAAATACATATATTTATGTATATAAGTATATATACATAAATATGGGCTGGAGTGATAGCAAAGCCGGTAAGGTGTTTGCCTTGCATGTGACCGACCCGGGTTTGATTCCGTCCTCTCTCTCAGAGAGCCCGGCTAGCTATCGAGAGTATTCCGCCCACACAGTAGAGCCTAGCAAGCTCCCTGTGGCATATTCTATATGCCAAAAACAGTAACAAGTCTCACAATAGAGACATTACTGTTGCCCACTCAAGCAAATCGATGAACAATGGGAGGACAGTGCTACAGTGCTACATAAATATATGCATATATTTATACAAATAGGCCCTCCTGTTGATCATCGATTTGCTCGAGTGGGCCCAGTAACGTCTCCATTGGAGACTTTGTTGTTACTGTGTCTGGCATATCGAATACTCTCGGTAGCTTGCCGGGCTCTCCGAAAGGGGCGGAGGAATCGAACTCAGGTCGGCCATGTTGGCCGCTTGTAAGGCGAACGTCCTACCTGCTGTGTACCAAAATATTATATTTTATTTTATATTCTAAGTTCATATTTAAATAAAGTATACAGAGTGTAATTTGATTCGTCTTGCCAAAATACTGCTGGCATATGGCAACTATATTTGACTTATATCATCTGTGGTTAAACTTAAGTAAAGTCGTTTTGCTTACCTTGACTGATTAGTTTATACATAGGAACTTGGTCAGGTGTCCACTGATTTAGGATGGCATCATATGAACTAGCTGATATAAGTTATGAACAATGTCATGGATTTTGGTAAGATTGTTTCCTACATGAATTAACTGAGGTTTCCTTTCTATTGTCTTTTCTATTTCCTCCTCCCTTTCCTCCTATTTTTCATTCCCTTTTTCTTCCCTCACTCTCCTCCTCCAATCATTCCTTTCTGTTTCTGTCTCTTCCTTATTTATTTCCTGTTATTGTTGGCTGTATGGATGAGGAGTTCACTCTGGCAGTGTGCTCCAAGCCCCGCATGGAGGTAGGCCTTGATACCTGTAAAGGCTAGTAATGACTGCTGGGTGATCCACTGCTCTCCCGTCACCGTTGATGGGTCCACTCTGATCTAATTAGCAGTTGTTTTGGATACTTTTCTGCCTCTTGGTTTAGCGCATCTATGTTGGAAAAGTTAAATCCTCTTCGATCTCGTTTGTGGTTCTTGTGACTCCGGGTCGTAGGAAAGGCATTCCTCAGAGAGCAAAACAATGTGCAGAACGTGAAAGCATCAGCACAAACAGTGGGCACCGGTGACGCATGCGGAGCCGGGACTGCAGAAGGAGGCCTGTGATGTGCTGCGGCTCTCAGCGACAGCGGGCGCCACCAGCTTTGGGACTCTGAGACGAAACCAAGGGCAGGGGAAGTTCGGAAGTTCTACAAAGACGTGATCGTTGATGTCAAGAGAGGGGTGCAGCAGGGTGATACCATTTCACCGAAACTCTTCAGTGCCACCCTCGAGAACATCATGCGACGACTGGAATGGGAAGGAATGGGAGTGAAGATAGATGGTTGGCAACTACACCACCTCCGCTTTGCTGATGACATTGTTTTAATAACACCAAACATCAGCCAAGCGGCACAAATGCTGGCCGACACTGACCGTGAGTGTGGAAAGGTAGGACTACAGCTGAATCTTACGAAGACAATGTTTATGAGAAACAGCCTCGTTCCTGAAGCCCCATTCGCTCTCAATGGAACGACCATCTCCGAATGCAACAGCTATGTCTACCTAGGTCGAGAGGTCAACATGACAAATGACCTGGCACCCGAGCTGCGCAGGAGGAAGAGAGCGGCTTGGAACGCCTTCAAGAACGTCGAAGAAATAGCTAAGAGGACGAAGAACCTCCGGCTCTGGGCACATCTCTTTGATTCCACTGTTCTTCCTGCATTAACATATGCCTCAGAGACCTGGGCCCTATGCAAACAGGATCAGAACGCTATTCAGGTCTCCCAAAGAAGAATAGAAAGAGCTATGCTTGGAATATCACGTTTCACTCAAATGAGAGAAAGAATCCTGAGCTCTGACATCCATCGACAATCAAGAATCAGGGACGCTGTCTCATTTGCCAAGGTGTCAAAAATCAGATGGGCTGGTCACGTAATGAGATTTAAAGACAACCGCTGGACTAGAGCTGTTACTGATTGGATTCCATGGGATGTCAAAAGACCGCGTGGCCGCCCACCTACCAGATGGTCAGACTTCTTCGTCAAGATCATGAACGATCGGTTTGAGGCCCTTCATGTTCCCGGAGCGAACAGATGCCATTGGGCTACACTAGTACGCAACAGGGACAAATGGAGACGTTACTGGCGCCCGCTCGAGCAAATCGACGACTAACGGGAAGTTAAGTGATTAAGTGAAGTGATTGTTGGCTGTCGTTTATTTGCTTATTTTGGGTGTTTCCATTATGAATGTGACAATGTTTGTAGATATTACAAAATATTTTTGCATCTATCATATATATCATATTTCAATGACATAATTTAAAAACATCATGAAAATCCAACTACAATGTCTTGCACAATAATAGATCTAATACATAATCAGAAAAACCTAAATAAATGATAAATATAAAACTTTATTGTGATATAAGTTTTTTGTTTATAATCCTATTTATCTTATACATTTAGGAACATTACTCTGGGGTTGGATTTGAATCAATATGAAGTTGAAATTAAAATAATTAGCATAGCAGACACTCTACAGAATTTGATTTTAATAGCATTCTATTTTTTACTTTCTTTTTATTAAATTTGGTAGTTCTTAATAATACCATATGCTGATAAAATAGTTTCTATATGATAGATGACTAAATCTTATTCAGTAAAAGTTTATCTATCCTTTTAAGTCTTGCTCTAGTATGTCATTAAATATTAAAATTTCATATAGTAATCATACCAGCTTGCATTCTAAAATGTGGCAGTCTCCACTGTTAATTCCCACTACTAAACCAAACACTAAATTATATATTACCAACAAAATTATAAATAAGATATAGAATATGGTATCTAACAATTTAGCCGATGGAAATGATAGAGAAAAGGAAAATTAAAGTAATATATTTACCACAATAAGCATGTTCTCACAAAGGTAGAAGGTATACTAGGCAAATAAATATACCAAAAGAATATGACTGACAAAAATTCTATTAATTAATAATATAATAAATGCCACTTCTATTTTCTCCGGACATTATTATAGTTAGAATGATACAAGTTATCAAATATAAAGTTTAATGTCATTGTGATAGCTTTATTCTGCAACATCATCATCAGATTTTGTTTACTATTCTATTTATTTTACCATTTATTTAACATTATTAATTCTAACATTAAATTTTGATGGAATTGGTTGGGAAAAGGAATTTTATTTATGTTCTTAATGGTTAGTACTAAGAAGGAGCCTAAAATTTCATATTAAACTACACAAATTTAAATATACTTCCTACCATTTGCTAACTGTATAACATTGGAAAAAACTTACATATTCTTTTGAATAATGAACCTTATAATAATATCTTAGATATTCTAAGCACATATAAATTGCTTTGCATATTGCCTGTATGAAAGAGTACAGTGCTAGAGCACAACAGATAATTACAAGATAAAATATTAGATGCACTGTCAAGTAATAGATATTTACACTAGAATCATTAGTACAAACATAAAGTAGTTCTAAATATATGTATAGGTAAATCAAGTGACATAACGGTGTTGAAAAAATGCATCTGGGTATGTAGTTCTTGAAGATATTTAATCATTTTCAATGTAATTAGTTGGCTAGTTGCTTTGAGGAATCAAAGTGATAATCACACACATCTGTATCTTAGCATTTTTTCCTGTTATTAACCAATATTGGCTACCAGTTATAAATTATAATGCTTCGTTTTTTAAACTATATTCATTACTAAACTTTTTACTTCTTAGGCTAATACCTTGTATTTAATATTCAGCAGATACACAGATACTTTTTAGGCATAAGTTATAACAACTCTTGCTACTAATCATTTCTCTAGAACTATATACAGGAAGTTGCTTTATGATGCATCAGTCTCATGATGTAAAATGCAAAATCTATGCATCAAATCTATATTAATTCAGTTGTGTAGCAGTCATTGCTCTTTTCTATTTGCATGTACTTAGAAACAAATGAAATGAGTATTGGACCATATAGATGTAAAACAGGTAAACTGTGTGCTTGCTTTGCACAGGGTTGACGCTGGTTTGGATTTCCAGTACTGTGCATGGTCTCCCGTGTACTGTCAGAAGTAATCTCTGGACCAAGAACAAGGAGTGCACCCTGAGCACAGCTCCGTGTGACCCCAAACCAACAATAAAAAATCACAAATCATCCTGTTAATCGTCGATTGCCTCAAGCAGGCCCCAGTAACGTCTCCTTCATCCTAGCCCTGAGATTATATTCAAGGCTCTTTAGGAGAATGAGACCCATCATTGTTACTGGTATTTGGCATATTGGGTACGCCACGGGGAGTTTGCCAGACTCTGCCATGTGGGCAGGCTACATTCGGTAGCCTGCCAGTTTGTACAAAGTAGGAACGAGATAATAAGATGTCATAATAAGATGTCGTATGGCCGCATTGCCGCGCGGTTCCGGGAGCTGGTTTTTATAATCTCTGGGTCTTGGCTGTTGACGGGATTACACGGTGCCAGGGGGCCAGTTGGTGGGTGTGACCCCCGCCTGCTGGAGTTTGGAGGATCTGGGTGAAGGATGCCCGGCCCCAATCTGAGTAGGCTTGGAGATCTCGGCCCTGGAACCCGCATGACTTTGTCCCTCTGCCAGTACCTTCATGTGTGCGGAGAGTGGTCTCAGCATGGTGGTGGCTGGTTCTGGAGGTTGCTTCTCGGCCTTTTGGCTAAGATCAAGTGTAGTAAAACAATAAATAAATGTAAAATAATATTTTATACACTCAATGTGAACATTTTTGTGTGTGTATACACATATGACATTTACACATGCCCACATGTCACATGTTTACTGGATTTATCTCCTTCATTTTAAAAAATGGAGTTTAAACTTTTTTAACATGAATCTCAGCTGTTATGGCTAAACCAGTTTGAGCTATGAGACTTCCCAGGTTGAGTTATAAAATCAAAGTGATTTTAAGATATACCAATATAATTTTAACATTCATTATGGAAAAATGGATATGTAAGGCAAAGGCCAGAAAGTTTGATCTGGAATGACTAAGTAGTGATTATTTCAGACTTTGCCAGACATATGATTTCTGTTTCTAATATTGTCTCTGAAGCTACTAATAATTCCTATCACTTAATCACTTAATCACTTAACTTCCCGTTAGTCTTCGATTTGCTCGAGCGGGCGCCAGTAACGTCTCCATTTGTCCCTGTCGCGTGCTAGTGTAGCCCAATGGCATCTCTTCGCTCCGGGAACATGAAGGACCTCAAACCGATCGTTCATGATCTTGACGAAGTAGTCTGACCATCTGGTAGGTGGGCGGCCACGCGGTCTTTTGACATCCCATGGAATCCAATCAGTAACAGCTCTAGTCCAACGGTTGTCTTTAAATCTCATTACGTGACCAGCCCATCTGATTTTCGACACCTTGGCAAATGAGACAGCGTCCCTGATCCTTGATCGTCAACGGATGTCAGAACTCTGGATTCGTTCTCTCATTTGAGTGAAACGTGATATTCCAAGCATAGCTCTTTCTATTCTTCTTTGGGAGACCTGAATAGCGTTCTCATCTTGTTTGCGTAGGGCCCAGGTCTCTGAGGCATATGTTAATGCAGGAAGAACAGTGGAATCAAAGAGATGTGCCCAGAGCCGGAGGTTCTTCGTCCTCTTAGCTATTTCTTCGACGTTCTTGAAGGTGTTCCAAGCCGCTCTCTTCCTCCTGCGCAGCTCGGGTGCCAGGTCATTTGTCATGTTGATCTCTCGACCTAGGTACACATAGCTGTTGCATTCGGAGATGGTCGTTCCATTGAGAGCGAATGGGGCGTCAGGAACAAGGCTGTTTCTCATAAACATTGTCTTCGTAAGATTCAGCTGTAGTCCTACCTTTCCACACTCACGGTCAAAGTCGGCCAGCATTTGTGCTGCTTGGCTGATGTTTGGTGTTATTAAAACAATGTCATCAGCAAAGCGGAGGTGGTGTAATTGCCGACCATCTATCTTCACTCCCATTCCTTCCCATTCCAGTCGTCGCATGATGTTCTCGAGGGTGGCACTGAAGAGTTTCGGTGAAATGGTATCACCCTGCTGCACCCCTCTCTTGACATCAACGATCACTTCTTTGTAGAATGGTGAGATCCTGGTAGTGAATCCGCAATAGAGCTCACGGAGGATCCTGATGTATTGGGCTTGAATGCCCTGATTGGCTAGGGCTTCAATGACCGCTTCCGTCTCAACAGAATCAAAGGCCTTCTTCAAATCAATGAACGTTAAGTAGAGCGGCATCTTGAACTCCCGAGAAACCTCAATGAGCTTGGTTATCGTGTGGATATCGTCGATGGTGCTGAATCCTTTGCGGAACCCTGCTTGCTCGCATGGTTGTCCTTCATCTAGTGTTCTGCCAATCCTATTTAGGATGACTCGAGTGAACAACTTGTAGATGACAGACAATAGGCAGATCAGGCGATAGTTGCCAATGTCATGGATGTCTCCCTTCTTGAACAGTAGTACGGTCCTGCTGGTTTTCCACTGGGACGGAACCTTGCATTCAGACAGGTAGCGAGTGAAGAGCCGAGCCAGTGTATTGATGAGTACTGACGACAGGTTCTTCAGGTGTTCAGGTCTGACCTTGTCTGGGCCGGGTGCTGTTTGTTTCTTTACCAACGAAATGGCGTGTCGGATTTCGGAGGGGAGAACGTTGGGAACAACATACCCATCCTGTGGAATTTGGTATGTTGGCCAAAACCAGTAACTACAACTGGTCTCATTCACCTGACCCTGAAGGCTTCACCGACATGGCAGCCCTGAGAAGGATGAGAAAGGAGAGGCCGACAAAATCTCAAGGCCGACCTAGGCTGCCACAACGAAGGAAGACAAAAATGATCATCTGTACTTTCAATGCACGTACGCTAGCATCAGATGCATCCATCGAGGACCTGATGGTACAAGCGCGAATAATCAAGTACGACATCATTGGTCTGACCGAGACAAGAAGGCACGAATCTCACCATGCTGTTTTCGACACTGGAGAAGAATTGTTCCTCGGAACATGCGATAAAAGAGGTGTTGGAGGCGTCGGTGTCCTTGTCAACACAAACTTGGCCAAGAGCATTGATTCATTCGAATGCCTAACAACCCGAATCGGACGTTTACATTTGAATAGATGTGGCTCACTGCCTGCAGTTTCTATCTTCGTTGTCTACGCACCAACATCTCATTATGATGAAAGAGAAATCGAGAAGTTCTACATGGAGCTAGAGAAGTTCTATAAAGAAGACCACACCATCTACAAGATCATTGTGGGTGATTTTAATGCCAAGATAGGACCGAGAAGATCAGCTGAAGAACTTCACATCGGGACCCATGGCCTAGAATGGAACGAACAGGGTGAGAGACTGTCAGAGTTCATCATGTCGACCAAGACCATCCATGGTAACTCACAGTTCCAGAAGGCAGAATCTAAACGATGGACATGGGAGTCTCCCGGTGGACGATTCCACAACGAAATAGACCACATCATATTCAATCGACGGTTTTGCCTGACTGATGTCGCTGTTGTCCCAAAATTTCGAACGGGATCGGACCACCGTCTCCTTCGTGCAAAATTCTACTTCACAGAGCTGGGAGAAAGGGCTGCAAAGTTCAAAAAGAGAACTCCCAGAATGACCACCAACTGGGAACTCTTTGGTACTATTGCGGCAACATGGGAAGATGCCATTGTTGACAACGTTGACGAGGAATACGATCGACTGGTTCAGCACCTCCATGAATGTGCGAGGAACGCCAAGAGAGAGATAGCCACAAAAAGTCGCCTATCTTCGAAAACTCTTGAGCTAATTCGCCAGCGTGGTTTGGCGCATGCCTCAGGCAACCGCAAGCTAACGTCCGAGCTTGCAAAGCAGTGCAGAGATGCGATCAAGGAAGACCTCAAAGAGAGAAGAGCAGAAGTACTGGTAGATGCGGCAGAAGCCGGGAAAAGTATTCGTAAGGCCCGCCTGTCCTTCGCCAACTATAAGAGCAAGATGACTGCCCTCCGACGTCCTGATGGATCCATCACATCCTCCAGAACGGCAATGGAGAAGATTATCCATGACTTCTACTCAAATCTCTTCGATAGCAATAATTCCTATGCAAGATATAAATAACTGGGCTCTTATATCCCATTTCACTGCAAAGCCTGGCAAGCAACCAGTGATGTATTCGATATGCCAAACACAGTAACAATTGTCACAATGGAGACGTTACTGGGCCCGCTCGAGCAAATCGATGAACAACCGGAAGACAGTGACAGTGACAGTGATATCCCATTTAAAATTTCATCATCAATGCAAAACTCCTTTCGACTTGTCACATGGGGTTTGAGTTATCAGAGTCAAGAAATAAATATAAAACTGATTCTCAGGTAAGAACATAAATCTCTTTTAAAAAGTATATTTTGTTTTTTTATTTATCTGTTGAGTCAAACCCAGTGTGCTTGAGGTTACCCTTCTCAAAAATTTGTTCAGTGCATCAGCTAGTGCTAGGGACGGTGATGAGGAGGCAATGCCAGAGAATGAATGCAAGCCGGTCCCATGTGTGTGGTCTAGGCCCAGGACTATATCCTGATATCCTGACATTGTTACTATGACTATTACTATTAGTATGATATTTTAGTAGAAAAAGTATCTCATTTAAAAAAAGGAAAAATTATCCTTACTATAGAAGAAACTCACAAGACAAAATATTAAAAAAATAACTAAAATATAAAGCATAATTTGGTACCAATTGTGGCCTGGAACATTAATATTACAAATGAAAAAAGCTATCTTAAATTTAAATGTCTATTTTTACTGCCAGTCATATTTCTGTTGTAATTTGTTAACTTTTGATGCAATAATATTACTCAGGAGAAGTGATTATGTTGGGCGAAATCCAAAGCAGCAAAGAGAGAGCCCATGGAGAATTGAAACAATGCAGAGAAAAAGTGCTCAGGGTACGCTCAACTATCCCATCTTGCTCTTTCATCAAGATATGACGAGATTCCTAACAGATACCAATGTGCTTTTTTGGTCAATTGCTTAGATGTAAAAAAATGAGACATAGTTAGGTATTTTTTATGATTTTTAAGTCATTAGTTTTTGATTAAATACTATGCATTGGTTGTGAATTTGGATAACCCTACTACATTAAAAAATTTCAAATATGTTTACATCTGCATATGGAGATCCATGTTGCATGTTTAAAAATATGGTTATTGACAACTCCACTTACAATTTTTTATCATAATGAAAATGATTTTGTGTCACCTTAATTATTACAGTTTAATTGTGTGCTCATAGTTGAATAAAGAAAAATGTAGCATTAGATTCAATGTATAATTTCATATTTCTATTCTGTGTTACATGTAATCAAAAATTAGTGAAAATATTTCTTGACATTTATAAGTTTAATTGCTGCTAAAGTAAAAAATATAGTAATGTCCATTTAAACTCTACTGTGAAAAAGAAAATGTCTCATTCTAATGGATTTAATTCTTTGATTTCAATTTAATAATTGCCTTTTGGCTACTGGCCATTACAGATATTCTTTCAAAACATAAAAAAATATGCTGTTTATGATCAAGAAAGAAACAGATCTCAAACTTTGTTGCAAAAAATGTCATTTGGAAGCTTATTAAAGATACAGAAAAACATTCTTAATGATATTATTGTCTGAAAATAAATTTAGACAAGAAAAGCATCTGGAATATGAATCTAACACAGACTTTCTGACCAAATTTTTGGAAACACTGAAATCACAGACAATAGTGAGCAGTCTTTATATGAAAAGCTTCTTAATTATTTTAGCTTAACTTCAGGTTTCTAGTTATGGTTTTGTTTTTGTTTTTGTTTTTAATTGCAGCTTTATTTCTATTCACAATAAGAGACACACAAACATACACACGATAGATTTTCATTAGTTTTTGAGAATAATAACATGGGTAGCAGGAAGCATTTATGTCAAAAAGAATGAAACCGTACAATGCATAGATAGTAGCTTCTTTTAATCTTTATTTTTATGAACATGTTTTATGAGTTCAAATAAGTTATTAAATAGTTTTAATATTCAGTTTTTAAACTCCTCCAAGCAACACAATAGCGATAATTAATAATTGATTTGGTTTGTTCTTATATTAATCCTACAGAAAAAATATTACTCAAATCCTAATGTAATTAATTGGTTGATGCTTCAAGTCCTAGACTAATGCTGACTTGAAATCATAATCTCTTTTAGAAGTGTGAGATAAAAACTGCTTCAAAGATAAGAGTTTTCTAATAAAATGTGGTGTTTCAACAAAAAAAATGCATGTAGAGGAAACAGAACATAGGGTTAAATTATGTATCCTGGTCAGTTTTAAATTAAAGAAATTTCTTTAGACTATTCTTTACAATCTAAAAACTGTCATAATGAAAAATTCTCAATTTTCTATTTCAGTACATTTTGTTAACAAAAATATTTTGGGCTTAGAATCTCTGCAATCTTCTATAAAAATTTACCAGTAGAAAATGCATTAGAATCTTATTTTTAATATAAAAATTACTTATTCACCTTCAAGAGAGTCAAATCTGCTGACACAAGAATAAGCACAAAAATGATGTATATGGAAAATAAATGTGGATGTGTTAAAATAAAATATTCAGGCACTAAAAATGAAGTTTTAGTATGAGTAATAACACATCTACATACATTAGGCAAAGCTGAATATAGTATATAATAACACCTTTACTATTCATCCAAATATGCCATGTTATTAGTTGAGCTATTAATTGGCATAGCAGATTTGAAAAATTACTTGGTAATTTTAGTTACACAAATATTTCATTACAAGAATTTCACTTCTGAATATATCTCAAAAATTAATGCTGGTAATCAAAGGAAATAATGGTTTGAGTTTAACGTTGTAACATAATTTTTAATAGCAACACTTGAAACACGCTCATCAAGAGTAAAATAAACAAATGCTTTGAGATATATACTTATAATTGTATAACATATGGAGTAAAAACAAATGCTATGTTGCACAGATGAACCTGAATAAATCTCACAAATAACTGACTCAAATGAAGTAAATTGCAGATGGTTATATACTTAGTTATAAATATGATTTAGGGATGAAGAGATAGCTCCAAGGGCTGGCACACATGCCTTGTGTACACAGGAGTCTTAATTTTCTCTTCAGTATCATCAGGGAGCCCAGAACACACAGTCCCGTGTGTGGCTTTGGTGAATCCCAACACCAACACACTGAGTCACACTGTGTCACCTACTTTGAGAATTAGAAGACCGGCTCCCACCAAAGGCTAAACAGCAATGATAGTGCCCACTGGGACCCTGGGCACTGCCGTGTAGGCAATCCCCAAATAAACTAAATATAATTCATAAATGTTTAATTATACCAAACCATAAGTCTTGAGAGTGCTGGAGCGATAGGGCGTTTGCCTTGCACGCAGCCAACATGGCCGACCCGAATTCGATTCCTCGCCCCTCTTGGAGAGCCCTGCAAGCTACCGACAGTATCTTGCCCACATGGCGAAGTGCATGGCAATCTACCCGTGACAAATTTGATATGCCAAACACAACAAGTCTCACGATGGAGACGTTACTGGCCCGCTCGAGCAAGAGCAAACGATGAACAACAGGACAGTGACAGTGATGTTTTGAGATATACACAATAATCAAGTATATTAACATAAATATTACTTGAGTGTTTTTATATTGTTGCATCTTAGCAATACTACAAATTTTATATAATATGACTATCTTATACGTATATGAGATATTTCACATATATATGTGTGTGTGTATATATATATATATATATATAAAGCACTATAATATCTGAATTTAGCAATCTTCTCCAGGGCTTTATGTGGAAGTTAGCAGATAATAGGATTAAAATTTGATTTATTACATTTTGTTGAATGAATTTCAAATGTAAAAATGATTATTTATTTATAGATTAAATAGATTTAATACAATATCCAAAGATTTTGAAGGTAGCCTTGCATATTTTGATTCCTGAAGTTAATTTGAAAGGAAAAATAATGATATTAATCAGACATTTAGCATTATTGCTGCAAGGTAATTAAGAAACACTACTTGGATTTTGGATTTCTGTAGCTTATTCATATCTGATCAAGCTACTTAATATTTGCCACCATTCATTTGCTATGCTAATTGTCTAAGAGACTTTTAGTGAAACAGGTTTTCCTTAGCATTTCTTGAGCATTTACAAGTCCTTGAGCAATGTTTTGTTTTGTTTAGGGGCTACACCTGATGCTGCTCAGGACTTGCTTCTGGCTCTGTTTTCGTGTATCACTTCCATCAAGGCTCAGGAAACCATAAGGGGTGGGTGCTAGCAATTAAACAAGTGTTGGCCACAGCAAGGCAACTGTTCTATACACTCTACTATCTCTCTAACCTCAATTTTAATGTGTTTTTTAGTCTCACATGCAAATGATATCCCAAACACTTAATGTTTCAAATTTGATTTGATACATCAGTAATCTGGAAAGTCGTTTAGAGTATGCACTACGTATTTCACTATTCTTTCCACTTAATAAGATTTTGTATGATAAAAATAAAATCTTACTAGAGCAAAAAGTTATAAAAATTTGAGGATTTTGTTTCTCTACATAGTAATGTAATATCTGAGAAGATGCAATCAATGCTTAATAATAATAACATCAACACTAATTTAATAAGACAAATTACAAATCTGCCTGTACTTCAATGTTGGGAAACAGTACAATAAATTTTGGCTAGTTTCCCAGGTTAATATACAGAAGATCTAGTAATGCACACTTCATAAATGTTCAACATTTGCCATATAAATTGTTTAAAGAAGTAGTGCCACAATTATACATATTATAATTATAATTATTTATGTATGATAAAGTGATAACAAGAATTTATTTTACTTTGTATTAAGATAGCATTGTTTTACATCATTGTATAAATGCGGGAATGATTTTTCACATGTTTTCAAAGATAAAGTGTTATGCCATGTCACACCCAGCCTGAAAATACCAATAACATACTATCACCATTTATTGGGTCTTCTCTACTTCATACTTGCTGCTCTTCTAGCCATATGAGTTCTATAGCAAGAATTCAAGGGTTTGTTTTGTAATTTATTAGTGCTGCCACTTGTTTTGTTTTCTTTCTTATTCCATTTTATTTTATTCTTTGGTTTTTGTGTCAAACCCAGCTATTCTCAGGGCTTATTGCTGGCTCTGTGTTGAGGGATCATTCCTGGAAGTGCTTCAGGGACCATATGCAGTGCCTGGAATGAAATTAAGTTTGGCAGCAGTGCAAGGCAAGTGCCTTAACCCCTACATCATGTCTCTGGCAACTGATTCAAGTCAGATTAGGTTCTTTCTTTTTTCTATCTGCTATTACCAATTTTCTTTCAAAAAATTGGTTTAGCCCCCATATCTTACCAAATATATTTCCAGAATATATTCTGGTTGGAGTGATAGCACAGAGGTAGCACAGCGGTAGGGCATTTGCCTTACAAGTGGCCAACATGGCCAATATGGCCAACTCGAGTTCGATTCCTCCGCCTCTCTTGGAGAGCCCAGCAAGCTACCCGAGAGTATCTCGCCCGCACAGCAGAGCCTGGCAAGCTACCTGTGACGTAATCAATATGCCAAACACAGTAACAACAAGTCTCATGATGGAGACATTACTGGGCCCGCTCGAGCAAATAGATGAACAACGGGAGGACCGTGACCATGATATTTCCAGAAAACTTTTCAAAGTTCTCTTCCATTGTGTTTCTAATGTCTAAAGAAGCTGTAGTGATATAATGTACTTTATTGATAATATAAGTACATGGTATACTATTTTTTTAATTTATACTAGTAAACAATATGTTGAAAGTATTGATCTTTTCTATGGTCAAACTTTAGGAGTTTGTTCTTCTCTGACTTTCTCTTTCATTTAATAGCTTTGTGATCTAGCCTTCTGTTGTTTGCTTGGTTTAGGGCCACACCCAAAAGTGCTCAAGGTTTACTCTCGTATCTGTGCTCCTGATGGGACTGGAGGAGCAAATCTGGGCCAGTCTTAAACCCTCTAATTCCTGTAATTGAAATAATTTTAATGTTACAATGACTTGCTGTTATTTTTTAGTTGTCTATGTTGAAAATTTGCAGTCTTTGTATTAGATTTTTTCTAATATGCATACCAATGTTACAAATTTCCTTTCAAATATTGTTTTCACTGCATTTCACACACTTTCCTTTCATTTAAAGTATGTTATTGCCTCTTGAACTTCCTCCTTCCATATGCATGCTATTACAAAGTGTACTTCTAAATTCCAAATATCTCGAGATTTTCTGACTGTTTTCACTTACTGATTTTTACTTTAATTCCACATAGCTCATGAGAAACCATTCTATTACTGATATTCTTTAAGTGTGTTTTATGATCCAATATATAATATTTATAATATATAAATTAGAAAAGAATATGCATTCTAATATAGTTGGGAAAAGTGTTATATAGAATTCTATTATACCTAATTAATCTCTGATGTTGCTAAATTCAGTTGCATTTTTATAAATGTGCTCCTATTAAAGCTATACATTTTTTGTAGGAGATGTCCAAGTCTCAAACTATACATAAATATGTCTACTTTATAATCTGTTAGCTTTGATATGACATACCATGATGCCCTTATTTTTACTTTTATCACAAGTGATTCAGTATGGCATCAAACACTGCTTTACTAATACAATAAACTAAAATGCTCAGAATTGTTCTATTCCATAGTTCCATATTTTAAATTCCATTTTTAAGCCTTTATACATGCAAGTTATCAACTTTAATCCTTTGAACTATAATCCTAGCTTCCATTGTATACATTTTATGTGCTGCTATTAAAGTTGTGAATAATTGATATCCATATCTGACTTCTTGATGTGCTTATATGCTCATGGGTAAAAGTATCCTAAACAAACACAAATAAGTAAAAACTGCAATATAATTCCAGGCTATAATAGTTCATTAAAAATTTATTTAAAAAGTGTATATAAATTTGAAATATAAGGTAGCAATTTTACCTAGAGTGGTTAGAGTATCACAGAAGACTTGTGTCACACAAAAAGGACTTAAATAATTATAAAGTATAGATTCCATTGAGATTTATTGAGAAAATAATTTTAGGCATATGGAACAAAAATCCAATGGTCTTAAAGCGAAATAATTTTGGAAATTTAAGACATTTTCTAAATATTTAAATAAATTATCCATAAAGTATCTTTAAGAAAATATCTATTAAATTTCGATAATACAGGTTATAGGATGAATATTAAAACAACAGACATATAGGAAAGACATATTGTCTTAGTTGTCAATATTAAATTTTCAGCATTTCAATATGCCAGGTGCGTGTGTGTGTATAGATATATATTCTCATATAAAGCAACTGAATACCTCAGACTTAAATATCTAATAGTTTTCATTTAGATGAATTTTCACTTGCATGTACAACTTGTTTATTTGAAAGAATATTTAAGAATTTGTTTAATAATTTCTTTTATCTTAATTATCTCAAATAAGTGTTTATAAAGGAATTATAAAAGCTTTCCTGTTTACAAAGCAGATTAGAAAAAAATGACTGTTCATATTGTAAATTAACATCCTTTTTTGAAATAGACTAAATTTATCAATTTTAAGTTACATATTCATTATTTATTTGTATTTACTCACCAAAAGTTGACTTGTAGACCATAACTTATTCTGCATATATCTACTTCTCTTTTATTCAATATAAACACTGGAATATATAGACAATAATTACAGATTTTTATATGATAATGATCTGAGTAATGATCAAGATGCTATGGATATTAACATTGTAGTCATCTCCATTGATTGAAAGGTACATTTAGGAAGTTCTTCTTTATCAATAGCTTACTAATACTCTATATATGATATTAACTTATTGGTAACTAAATTGTTAATCATAAACCAATAGCTTGCTTACGTAGGCACTAATAAATAAACATGAAAATGGTGATGTTAGATTAAACTTGCTGCAACTGACTTCTGACTGCAAGTAAAATAATAGCAGGCATTTATAAATACCTCTGAATACAATATATCCATGTAGAAGTGGAGTTAAGTCAGTTTGAGAAGCTTTCTTGACATTAGACCCATTATCTTGACACTTCATTCAGGCTTGAATGAAATATGTGAATTACATTTTTTCAGAGTAGTTGTTCCCGAAACTCTCTATAGTCAAGCACGATCTGTCCATATGCCTCAAGGTCTTTTTTGTCTTAGTGTTTTATATAGTGCTACATTACTGCCACTTGACTGTATATTTAGTTTTGTCTAAAGTACTCCTTTAAAATAAATTTTATTGAAATTTTATATGATTGGTTTCATATGAAGTGAAACTTCTAAACTTCGCTGAAATCTAGAACTTTGGTGATCAAATTTCATATCATAACATTGTGTTCCTTATGCAAATTAGAAACTATTACAACCACAAAAATAATCCAAAACTATATAAAAATCTTTATAGTTTCCATGATATATTTAAACTCTCACAGGACAGGATGATTCTAAGTTGATTATATTTGTAATACAAATGAATTTATTCTGTCTTTTTTAGACTGTATGTTAATTTTATTAAAATTTCTTCATGATTGCTTGTTACTAATAAAATAGAGGCACAAACCTTCACTGGTGTTTTAGTAAGCTTCTGGTTTCTCCTTTTAACACAGATCTATTTCTTTCTCAGTTTTTCTTAGACACACACATACACACACATACAGGAAGAGAGCTCCACCTGCATCACATTTTTCTGATAATATATATCTTAGATAATTGATGCCTACCACATATATAAAGATATATAGCACATGTATTTACACAAAATATATACTATCTCAATCTTGAGAAAGAAACAAAACTTGTATAATTATGTCCCCTACTGTCCCCTACTTTGTATTATAAAAGCATGATTAACAAAATTGCATAAAATTTACATGAAAACAGACACAGAACTATTGAGCAAAATAGGTAACCCAAGAGGAAAGTATGCGTATGTGGTCAATGAGAATATGACTTATGATTCAAGAACGAAAACGGAAATTAAGTCTCATGAATTTCTTTGGGAAAACTGGATATCGACATGCAAAATTAAAAGGGAAATAAAATGCCCTTTAAAATATATGCAAATTTTATTTAAAATGGGGCAAAGATTTGAAATTAACTGAAACCATAAAAATCCCAGAAGACAATATTCAGTAAGTCCCTTGATATCGATCTTTTTTGTTTCATCTCCAAGCCTGCTTGGATTGGAACTGGGCCTCCTCTACCCAGATCCCACATTTTCTAGTAGCTAGGTAATCACACCCATAAACTGACACGAGTGCCATGTAATGCCATCAACTGCCAAGATCCAGAGACTATAAAACAAAGCTCCCGGAAGTGTGGGGCCACATTCACAGCCCACTATGGTAGCCCGCTGTGGTAGCTAAAGCAGCACACATGTGTTTGGTTTTAATATACTTGCTTGTATTCTCTTATATACGAGAGCCCAGCAAGCTATCGAGACTATCCCGCCCACATGACAGAGCCTGGCAAGCTCCCCATGGCATATTCAATATGCCAAAAATAGCAATAATAACAGGTCTCATTACCCTGACCAAGAAAGAGCCTCCAGTCATTGGGAAAGATGAGTAAGGAGAGGCTGCTAAAATCTCAGGGCTTGGACGGATAGAGATGTTACTGATGCCCACTCGTGTAAATCAAAGAACAAGATGACAGTGATATAGTTGTTTCATTGGTCTTTCATTGTGATACTGGGAATTAAAAACAGGGCCTCAGACTTGCAAAGCACATGGTCTACCACTGAGCTACATCATTACATCATGGGTCCCTTGTATTGGTCTCAGTGATTTTTTAAAAACTTTACATTATAGGTAGAGGATACCAAAAAAGTAATAATAAAAAAAAAAACTCGTGTTATATATAAGTCTGCGAAGTATGAGCACTCAAAACACACAGGAAAGGCAGAAAAGCAGATTGAGTTCTGCCTTCAAAAAGTATGAACAATTTGCATTTAATAAATAGATCCATGAATTAATGTATGAAAATGCTTAACAAATATAAATAAATTTAGTGGTTTATTTTTTAGAACAATGTTATAAATACATAGCTCAAAAAAGTAATAAGGATGATGCCTGTAAATTAATGGAAGTCATTAATTTGGATCAAAAAAGATGGAATGATAACATTATTGTGCTATATTAGTTAAAAATAGTACCATGTTTAATTAAGGACCACTTAGTTACCCAATGCAAATTATTTTATTCTACTCTAAAATTATACTAAATATAGAAATTTACATGGAAGAAAAATCACTAAAGGACAAAAGAATCTTGTAAAAAAAAGATTATTTAGAATTATCTTTTACACAAAACGTTCAAGCAAAATAAGCTGTATGGATAATAATATTTTCTAAGTATTCTTCATGATATGAGAGGCAGGTGTTAGCAATTTTTCACTCAGTCCAATAATCAAATATAATAGAAAGGAAATTAACATAATCAATGGGAAAATGTGAAATTGCTATATAATCACAATCAGGCAGCATCCTCCTGGGCTTGATAATCACGACCAGATGCATAATTCATTGAGATAATTAGGGAACACAAGTTAAACATTGTAGAGACTTGGTGTTCTTGTTCTAAGAAGTCACAGCTCAAATAAAACAATAAGGGATATTTGTGACTTGTCCACATTTGTACTCATGGATAGAGTAGCCACAGGTGGTAAACCAGATGATTACACATAAACACGGTCTGGCATTTTGTGAAAGGAAAATGCATCAATAATTAGAAGCATGGTATGTGTGTAGCTTCTTGCCAGAATAACAGTGGTTTGCTAGTACGATGATAATTGCTGCTGGTGGTAAGAGCACCAGGACAGACAGGAAAAGCACAGCAGCAAATTGAAGGTTAGAGTATATGCCAATTATGTAGTTCGTTTGGACTTTATTCCCTAAACACAACAAATAAAAAACTGGAAGAAAAAGCAGTCACAAGACAAGGACTGATGTAAGGGAATTCTAGAAATATCAAGTGTTCATTACAAAAAGAAACTTGGAAGCATTATAAATGTTCTGCTTTTTTTCAGATGGTAAAATGTTCCTCTATGTAAAGTTGCACGTTATGGATCAGAAAACCTCTAAGTCAAAGATTTGAGATGAAAGAATAAATTTCCTTTCCAGGTCAATATTTTCTTGTTCCCATGCAAGGTTATTGTCATTGGTAAACTTAGATGTAAACTGTTAATGAAGCTAATATATATATATATATATATGTGTGTGTGTGTGTGTGTGTGTATGTGTGTGTGTGTCTGTGTGTGCGCACATATATAACTATAACTTGTATCACTTGTATCACTTGTCATCCTGTTGCTCATGGATCTGCTCGAGAGGGCGCCAGTAATGTCTCCATTCATCCCTGTCGAGAGCTAGTGTAGCCCAGTGGCATCTGCTCCCTCCAGGAAAATGAAGAGCCGCAAATGTTCATTCAGGGTCTTAACTAAGAAGTCTGACCATCTCGTAGGTGGGCGGCCAGATGTTCATTTGACGTCCATATATACATTATTAATGTGCTAAACATTTCAACGTGTAACATTTCTAAATGGTTCCAAGGTATTTTTCTTAATATCTTTTCGTCTTCCTATTCCTTCTTTCCTTCCTTCCTTCCTTCCTTCCTTCCTTCCTTCCTTCCTTCCTTCCTTCCTTCCTCTCTTCTCTTCTTCCTGACTGCTTTCACTCTCTCCCCTCCTTCCTTCCTTTCTTTCTTCTTCCTTTCTCCTTTTTTTTGGACTAGACCCAGCAGTACTCAGGGCTATTGGCCTCATGCAAGGCAAACAAAATCTTCTTGTAGTATCATAATGGCCCCAGTACAACGTTTCTGAGAGGAGTGCTCAGAAGTTAGTTCTTTCTTTGTGGTATCATGGATAATTATGTTGTTTGATTCTAACACTGTGTAGCCTGGAGTATAACCTTTCATTTTCATAAATTGCTGTACAGAACAAAGTCTGCCAGTTTATATTTGCTATGCACTAAGAAGTCACTTAATTTCTTGCTTCTTTGCATAAAATTTAGTAGAATGTACCAATCTGCTTTCAAGATGTTAAATGTTTCCTTTAAAACTGGAGTTCTAATATTGGATTACCTAGTCTTCATCTTCACTTTTTTGTAATGTGCCTCTTTCATTTTTGCCCTGAGGAGATGCTAATTATTCCTAGGACATGGTTTTCTCATAATATAATCTCATCTAAAAATGTCACTTTTTTTTTCTGCTGTAAATCATATGTTCTATACACTGTATAGAATTAATCTCATTGCAATATACTGTTGGGAATGAATCTTATAATTTCTAGTCCATAAACATATAAAGTTCAAGTGTATTACTTTTAAGGGCAGAGAAATAACTCAATGGACTCAATGTATTTATTGCATAGTTAAGGTCTGGCCCACAGCACCAAGTGGTGACCATAGCAACACAGGTATGGTTGTGTTGTAATTTTAGGTGCAGCCTAGAATTTTTTAAAAAAGCCTAGAATTTAAAAAAAAGAAAAAGACTTCAAATATGTAAGCCATTATAGCAGACTCATAAAAAAAAAAATCTTTTTATTCCATCTTGTTTTGTTGCTTACATTGAAAAAAGTATGTTAGTATGTTATTTGTTTTACTTAAAGTCACAGTTTCAACATGTTAACTATTTGATTAAGACAACTTCTGAGTGAGGATATTGAGGAAACATACATGATATGTCTGAAAAATATTTCAGTAGGTGGTAAATAAGCATTTTTATGCTCATCTTTTTTTCTCCTCTTCCTTTCTTTCTTTTTTCTTTCATTCTTTTGTTCTTTCTTTTCTTTCTCCCTTCCTCCCTCCTTCCTTTCTTCCTTCCTTCCTTCCTTCCTTCCTTCCTCCCTTCCTTTGTTTATTCTTTCTTTATTTTCCATTTTGAGCCAGCAGTGCTCAGGAGACACGACTGACTCTGGGCTCAGGAATTACTCCTGGTAGTGCTTCTGAAACCATGTGGAATCCAATCTGGATTTGCCATGTGCAAAGTAAATACCCTATCTATTATACTATTGCTCAGGCCTCTCTTTTGTGATTACTTAGTTTATGTGACTTATAAAATGATGTACAAATGTGTTAAATACAATAAGTAATTTTTAATTTTATTATAGATGGTGTCAAATCATTACAGAATAAAAAATGAGCAGAGAAAACAATAACTTTATAAAAAAAATCTAATACGTGAAAAATTTATAGTACTTGGGAGACTTTATATAATTGGTAGGAAAATAAATGTCCACCATCAAAAAAAATGAAAGTAAAAAAAATCAATTATACCATAGTGTTTAATTATAGGTAAAGGTAAGGTAAAGGCCCTCCCGTTGATCGTCGATTTGCTCGAGTGGGCCCAGTAACGTCTCCTTTGGAGACTTAGCCCGGCAAGCTACCAAGAGTTTAATTATAGAACAATGTTAAATTAAACCTTGAAGTGACTACTACTCATTTAATGGCTAACCCAGAATTAAATAATATGTTTATTAGTTGTCATAAAAACTTGATAATTTTAACAATTTATCAGGAAACAAACATTTAAGAGTTTGCTCTCCTCAAGACCTTATCACCTTTTGGGGGTATAGTGCTGCCAGCAGGTCAATCTGTACCTGTGAGGAAGTGCATCAGCAGCCTGACGGCACCGTCAGACTTTCAGATACCCCAAAATTGCTGCTGTGCCTTTGGCCAGACCCCAAAAACTTGGGGCAAATTTTACCAAGAAAGTAAATGTCCAAAAGTTAGATATGTGGGAGACACACCTACAAACCACCTCCAGCTCAGCTATATAACTGGAGGCATGGCCTTTCTGGTCCCTGATCAAACTGCTCAACAGCAATGATCCCAGAGACTCAGAAACAAATCTCGAAACCCAACGGCATTTGGCAGAAATGCATCCAGTCCCTGCAGTAGGCTACCAGTGCCGGGCCACCCCAGGTTGGAATAGGTTTTGTGCCTTGGCCTGTTCCCCTTCACAGCCTGGTAGCCATCATCCTCCAGAGGCCACTGGACAGTCAGGTTTGGGCCTGCAGTGATGAGACACACGGGGACTTACCAGATGGGGGTGGAACCGACCCTTTCCTCCCCATCCCAACGAGACCCTGAGTCGCCACCTACAAATGACCTCTCTGGCTCCAGATCATGCTGCTTAATGGCCATGATCCCAGAGACTCAGAAACAAATCTCAAAATCCAGTGGCTTTTGGCAGAAATACATCTGGACCACATACAAGGTGGCCGCCGCTGCCTCAGAGCTGATTGGAAAGCCAGGTATGAACAAGTGGTGATGGGGCAACTGCAGTCTCATGGGAAGGGGGGCGGTACCGGCTCAGCCCTACCAACGTCATGAGTTACCCCCCCACAAGTGGCTCTCCATCACAGCCATAACACCAGATGCACAGAAACCAATCTCGTAATTATCTGGCTCTTTGCAGAAAACCAAAATCATTATATGATTATATGATTCTCATAATCAGCTATAGAAAACAAAGCATTTCACAGTGCCTTTTCAACAATTCTGATTGTTGGGGAGAAATTCTAAACAATAATGTGCATATTTTGTCGAAATAATGAATGTAATCAATGTAGAGAAGAGTCAAGTAGAAATCATCTGTCTCTCAGACATTGGGATGGGTGCAAAGGGCAGGTATATTGGGTTTTTTCGTGGAGAAAAATTACTACTGATGAAGGGAAAGGTGTTTGATCATTGTATGACGGAGACTTAAGCCTGAAAGCTTTGTAACTTTTCCCACAGTGATTCAATAAATAAATTTAAGAAGAAAATAAATTTTAAAAATTATGAAAAAAAAGACCTCATCACCTTATAACAGCGATTGAGTGGAGATAGCTATGAGTTAAGAAAGCAATAAGTTGGTAACTTGGGGATAGCTCATATGGGTATAATGTATGTTTTGCATGTGCAAGGTCTTGAACTTAATTCTCAGCATGACATGGATTCTCCTGAATCTTCAGGAATAGCTCTGGTGGCCTTTGAACATGACTGAGTTGGACCTGGAAGCATCCACCTGTCCTCTGACTGAGCAACTCTATTAAACTCTAGTTTAAACACAACAGCAACAGGTCAAGTATCACCGACACGGCCTTTGAGAAACCAAGCAGTATGGGTGTAAAAAAAATACAAAATAAATGGGTAAAACATATTTTTAAATATGTTCATATGTATCACAAATATAAATCAAATATGTATATTGTATAGTTGTATCATTATACATATAAGCATTTTAACAAATATGAACCATAATGTGAACACAGTTATAGGATATCATTGGTTTGTCCTTTCTGCCTTGCCACAGGGAGCTTAAGAGAGAAGGCAGGCTTTTCCAAAGGTGGAGAGAGCCCTGACACACACCCTAGCATTAGTTATGAAAGCATGAAAGTACACAGCTCAAATAGGGGAGATGAGAGCAACATATGTGCTCGGTTATGTGGGCGCAATCAGCACATGGACTCAGGCAGCATATATGCCCCCTTCCTTTGTTCAAGGTGGCTTTTGTAGGGTTTCTCCAAGTTGCCCCATGTGAGACTTAGTTCTCCAAGTTGCCCCATGTGAGACTTAGTTGCTAGGGTTGTTGCTAAGGGGGTAGAGTTTGGGTAACAACAAATAAGAAGCTGTATATAATGGGAATTATGAAACTGTGGGCTGGAGCGATAGCACAGCGGTAGGGCGTTTGCCTTGCACGCAGCCAATATGGCCGAACCGAGTTCGATTCCTCCACCCCTCTCAGAGAGCCCCGCAAGCTACCAAGAGTATCTTGCCCGCACGGCAGAGCCTGGCAAGCTACCCGTGATGTATTTGATATGCCGAACACAGTAACAAGTGTCACAATGGAGATGTTACTGGGCCTGTTCGAGGAATGAAAATTGAGAAAATGTGATGGGTACTGGGAAAATAAAAACTGACCCACTAAGTTAAACAAAAGAAGAAAGGGAGAAGCATTCATTTTATGACCTCAATTTACCAAGTTAAAGTCCCACGCACCCTGGGTAGATTGATGGGAGCACACTGGGCCCGACAGATTTACGGGAGTGCATGGAGATGGTACCTGAAGGTTGCACCAAAATTGGGCAAGATATACTGACACTGGCTGTTGTTATTCGAACACCATGTGGGAACAATGCATTGACTGTTTCTCTCTTACTTACTACATGTGTGTCTCCCGTTTCTCTGATACGAATGTACATAGATTGTACCCCACTTCAGAGGATACAAGAGAAACCCTCTCAGCAAATGGGGCTCCAAGTCTCTTTGTCTTCTGACCTGGGGTCCTCAGCACTGAGCCTCTAATAAACTCACTATTCTATTTCCCTGTTCATTCACGGCCCATGTCAGCACAAATGTTGGGAGTGCTCAATGATCCTCTTAGAAAACTCCTTTTCTTGACCTTTGTTCCTACCGGATCTTCTTTGTGAGTCTGGATCCAATGATCTTTGATCTGGACTACTGAGGGTTAATAAGATTAAAGGAAGGAATTGAGATTTCTGGAGTAATTTCCTTCAAGGATTATCTGGTCTTACTTTCTGTATCCACAAGGAGGGTCATACTTAAAACAGGTGCTTTATTATAGCACTGTATAATACAGTGTATAATGTAATATTATAGCACTGTATATTTCTCCACAGTTCACTAATTTGCTTGAGCGGGCACCAGTAATGTCTCCATTGTGACACTCGTTCCTGTGTTTGGCATATCGAATACATCATTGTTAGCTTGCCAGGCTGTGTCATGCAGGCGTGATACTCTTGATAGACTGCCCAGCTCTCCAAGAGGGGTGGAGGAATCGAACAGGATTGTCCTAAATTGACTGTGTGCAAGGCAAGCGCCCTACCGGCTGTGCTATTGCTCCAGCCCAGTGCTTTATCCCCAGAATTTCATTGCCATTATGGGGATGTGGGGGGCAGGGGAGGCAGAAGCCTTCCCTAATCTATCTGCCTACATTAACAGGACATAATCATTTGGATGTTAATCAGTTTTCTACTTGGAAATCAGTCCCAAGCATCTATGTACCAATTCTGATGGAAAGTATCAGCCTACTGCAATATGACTCAGAATGGAACTACTTGCTAAAGTTTGTCAGGTGAAAGATTGTTGCTTTTAATTCTTTTGTTTTGTTCTATTTTGGTTGGTGGAGGTTTGTTTGGGGACCATACCTAGCTCTACTAAGAGATCTCTCCTAGAGGTGCTGGGGGGACCATAGGTGCTGGGGATTGAATTATGGTCAGCCACGTGAAAGGCAATGATTTTATCTGCTGTGCTATCTCTCGAGTCCCAAAGAGTAATTTTCAAGATATGCCACTCCACCTAAGATTTATTCCATCCATTCCTTGTGGGAGCTGGTCCTTGCAAAGCTAGTTTTCTGAGAGAGTCATGGTTCCCTAGCTCAGCCTATGTCATGTACATTCCAGACCTTCACTCAGTTTAAACACTTTGTCTCTCAGTCTCAGGGGAGCAAAAACTGAAGCAAACAGTAAAGCAAAACCTCAGAAAGTATATAATAAATGAAATTTCAGGAATATAAGCGTTTACCTTATGAAAACTTCAGAATGCAGCATTCAGATATCGTGAAAAGATGGTTCTATAGGGGCTTCCTCAAGTTGTCTTAGCTCCCAGGGCTAATCATTCATTCATTTTCATTCATCATCCTGTTACTCATCAATTGCCTCGAGCAAGCCCCAGTAACTTTCATCTCTTTCATCCTAGCCCTGAGATTATATTCAAGGCTCTTTAGGAGAATGAGACCCATCATTGTTACTGGTATTTGGCATATTTGGTACACCACGGGGAGTTTGCCAGACTCTGCCCTGTGGGCAGGCTACATTCAATAGCCTGCAAGTTTGTCCAAAGTAGAAATGAGATAATAAGATGTCATAAAAAGATGTCCTGATAAGATGTCAGTTCGGGAGCTGGATTTTATAGTCTCTGAGTCTTGGTCGCTGATGGGATTACACGGTGCCAGGGGGCCAGGTGGTGGGTGTGACCCCCGCCTACTGGAATTTGGAGGATCTGGGTGGAGGATGCTCAACTCCAATCAAGTAGGCTTGGAGATCTCAGCCCCGGAACCCGCATGGCTTTGTCCCTCTGCCAGTACCTTCATGTGTGGGAGAGTGGTCTCAGCATGGTGGTGGCTAATCAGTGCAGATAAAAGTTCTTTGCTGAAGCTGTATAAAAAACAGGACTTTGAACCCTGCTGGTCTCGTCTTTATCTCTCTTATCAGGATCTTTGTTTCTGCTTAACTGCCACTCCAAGGATTGTGGGATCTGCCTTGGGGCTTTTTACCTGACATCTCCTTTGGGACCATATCTTATCTCCCCAAACACTTTTTTGGTTTTATGTCTTCCTAAACCTTTTTTTGTCCTGGGGAGAGGGGGACATTCCGACAAGAATACCAGACTGTTTATCTCTTTTCTATCAAATAAACCATATATAAGAAATGACATTTTAGCTATTAAGTATGGGGAAAGGAGAGCTGATGAGTTGCTCCTCTGCTTAGCTGTTAAACACAAGTTTATTTACTGGATCTGCTCCAAAGAGCAAATAGCTTTCCAGGAGATATTCCTTCTTTTTCTCTAGCAGGAAGCATACATTGTCTTTGAGAAAGAAGCATGTGATTCTCTCTTGATTATACTTGCATTACCAAAAAAAATGAAATTTATTCCTGAGTTCATGAAAGACTAGCATAAAAAGTTGCTTAAGAAGTTAGAGTTTATTATATAGTTTATGTTAATGGCGCCAGATCTCTCTTTAATGCCCAGGCCTCTTCATTTACCTATGTCAATGTGTCATTAACCTGTCCCTTGTTCAGTCCCTCATTCCTTTCCTCTCCTCCTTCTTATGCTCTCCTGGGCTGTGCTTCTGCCATCTGCTGCCTCCAGTGAGTAGTGTTGGACCGGTCCTGTACCAGTAAGGGCAAAACTGATGCCATAACAGATGGGCCTCAGGTTCAGTTCCTGGAAGTGAAGCAGTGTCAGTTTTCCAGAAATCAAACGAGGTGTAACTAGCACACACAACCTGAATCCAGCTGGAAAGTTTATGGGCCCAGCAAGTGGGCTCAACCAATAACAATGTGCAAGAAATCATAGAGAATGTACCCAGCAAGCACAAGCCTATCAGAGCCCACTACATAGTGTCTAGGGACACTTCCCGGATACCCTTATTTGGACAATAGTAAGGTTTTCTTGGAAGAGCAAGACATGTACTGCTTATGAAATCAAACCCTATATGAATTGCTTGTTACTGGGAATTGTGTTCACTATCAAGAGACCACTCTGTGGGTGAGATAGTTGACCCCAGTTAACTGGAATAAAACTCCTTCTGCTTTTGCATTATCGTGTTCACATCTCTATCCATCTTACTACTTGGGAATCCATTTTCCCGGACTTAATATAGCCAAGCCATTCTTTGTCCAGTGTGTTGGGCAACCTGGTCTAAAAGCTGCAGCTAGAACCCTGTAACCAGTGTCTCCTCGCTGGGTCCTGCTGCTCTAGACTGTCACATGGCCATAGACAGGAAACTATGATAACCTATGTTATCCCTTCGAAAAAAGAAACGTTTATCTTGGCCAGTTGCTGAGAGTGGCTCCTATTATACTCTTGAGAGTTTCTGTGGTTTCCCAATTTCTCCTGGCTGCTAAGGGTGTCTGCAGTTCCCCAAGGTCATTTGCTCAGGGCCTGGGGTTGGATCTCTGGACCTTGAGAAATAAACAAGTAGTTATGTCAGAGCAAAAGATCAGAGGAGCCCTAAATAACCAAAACCTGCTAAGGAAGAGGACATTCTCACCAGCCTAACTGGGGATTTGGGAATGCTAGCCTAACAAGAAAAATGCTAGCTTAACAGTTAATAGAATCTCTGTGGGAGACCAAATCCTTTCTTTCCTCATTCTTTAAATTATTATTACTTTTATTTTTTTGGTTTACTATAGCATTCATACTCTTTTATGGATATGAGAAATGATTTCTACTTTGTAATAACCTAATTACAAACACTCATTTTCTTATAAAACCCTTATAAAATGAGTCATTCTTTGACTGAGGCTTACATTACGTTCCTCCCTGGCTGAATTTTTTAACTTTTCTTCTACACTTTTGTTTGTTTGGGAGCCTCACCCAGTTGTCCTCAGAGCTCACTCTTGGCTCTGTGCTAGGAATTACTTGAGATGGGTGCTGGAATGCATACTGGAATTGATTCAGTTGAAAGTGTGCAAAACAAGCATCCTACCCACTCAATGTACTATCTCTCTAGTCTCCTTATTTACTTGTAAATATTATATCTTTCTTACCATGAACAATTTTATTCCTTACTATTTTTATTCTTGAAAATATTGACAAACCTGGAAATCTTGGATGAACACAGAGATCCATTTAGGCCACTGCTTCTACGTTATGTCTTGCATGGGAAAAGTGCAAAGAAGAGATTCCTAGCTGGATACTTGCTTTTATCACCATTGCCTATTATGCTTAAGTAGTTTTTGGTGTGTGGAATTTAAGTGACTAATTAAATTGTTAGTTTACCTGGTTCCCCTCCCATACACTCACACTATAACATCTGGAATTTATTAACAAATAGCAAAATTGTAAATGGTCTCAAATGCAAAAAGTGAGTTGGATTTCATCAAGGTACCAGTCAGGTTCACCTCAGCTAGCCTAAACTTTAGACTGTATATTTTTTTTAATTTCCTGTTGTCCCGAGATTGCCTTTACTTTTGAATCTGCAAATGTAGATTTCTCTGCCCCATGAGATGCAAAAATCCTCTTAACCTATTGCATCTCTATTAATCACTTGCCAGTTTTACAATCTGGAGTACTATCTGTCTTAAGAACCTTAGAGCCTCTGTTGACAATGTAATTAATGTGCCAACTTGGAAAGTAGTGTCTCCAACCTTAAGACTCTGGAAGTTAGCAAATGCGTGTGGCCAATTCACATTTACAGACAATATGCCTCAATTCTATAACATCTGGAATTGAGGCATATTGTCTGTAAATGTGAATTGGCCACACGGCTCTCTGAGAGTGGCAGAGGAATCGAACCCAGCTCAGCTGGGCCAGCCTTGCACAAAGCAAACGCCCAACCACTATGCTATCACTCTCTAAAATGATCTAGTTATTATCGGTTTATGTTTCAGGTGAGCAAAATTACAAACCAACATCTGTGTATGCTACATTAATTTCACCACCAAAAGTCTACTTCCACTTTCCCTTTACTATTGAGCCCTTTACCTAAGTCCCTCACTACTCCTTTTCATTTGCAATCTGGTAACCAGTAATTTGACTTTATAAGACAGAAGTTAATTTCAATTTTGTTTCTTTCACTCATCTGTTTTATGTGTACAAGAATTTGTTCTTTCATACATTTGTTCTTCCATATACAGCAGCTCTCAGGATTTACTCTGAACTTAGCTTTGAACTCAGGAGTTCACTCCTGGTGATGTTTAAGTGATCACATAGGGTAATAGGGACTGAGCTGGCATCAGGACAATATGCAAAATAAGTGCTTTAACTCTTCTACTATAGTTCTTGCTCATTTCAAAGTACTTTTATTATCATTCAGTTTTTGCACTTTTTTATTTCCCAATTTTTCTTGTAGTTAGGGAGAAAACTGATTTCAACTCCTAAAATCTTTGGAGGTTTCTAGATTGCCTTTGTTATTGAGTGCTGTACTTAATTTATACATTTAACTTTGTCAAGTGTATGGTTTGATTTGTATACCCGCATATTTTATGTATACTATTTTGAATTAAGGATTAATAGTTTCAAAGTTATAATTTTATATGATCTTAATATATATTAACATCTTACTAATACACTGTTGATTTCTAGGTTGTTTCACTTAGTAAATTTGTTAAAGTACATAATTAGAAAATAATAAATACATTTATCACAAATAATTTATATTTGACTTTTGTCTAAGATACTATTTTAAAAAATAATATCAACTTAGAATTTTTAAAATTAAAATTTTTACTTGATAAATTTTCCCTATGATAAATATTGATTGCCAGAACAGAGACAATAATAGACTTTAGATCATTTTAATTTGAACATATTTTCTCAAACACCATTGTTGTATGGCATATTTAAAGAGCAACAAATAAACTATTACACTATATTAATTCTAAATGCAAATATAATTTAATTCATAAAATTTTGTATGCCTGATCTATATGTTCATTGCTTCCTATGTTGTATTGCCAGCTTTATATTATTAAATGGGGTTCGATTCCTCCGCCCCTCTTCAAGAGCCTGGCAAGCTACTGAGAGTATCCTGCCCACATGGCAGAGCCTGGCAAGCTCTCCGTGGCGTATTCCATATGCGAGAAATAGTAACAACAAGTTAGTTGGAGACTTTATTGGTGTCTGCTCGAGTAAATAGATGAACAACAGGAGGACAGTGTTACAGTGCTACAGTATTCAGGTGGTAGTTTGGGGCATTGACAGATCATGTTCTCAGATGAAATAACTGCTTAAGACAAGGCAATTCTACACTACACCTCTACATCATAGCTTTTTAAAATGCTATTTTAATTTAAAGAACATTTTGAATCTTCTAAATTTAATCTAAAGAAAAGGTCTGAAGAATAAATTTTATTGCATTAATTGCATATTTGCAGAAATAGATAAAAATGACTTCCAAAAAAATCAAAATGTAGTTAAAACCCACATTTCGTATACTATTATTTGTAAATATTCATCAAATAAGAACACATTGATATCTGGGTTATCTTTGACATGAACAAAGAGTTTATGTCTGAACCTCGATAGTAGTAAAGAAGATGTACAAATTAAGTGGTCAAATAATAATTTTGTTTTAGAATATTCAACAAATGTCTTTAAATTTTTTCTTTGCATTATCTCTGCTAGCTTATTTTTATTTCAGTGTGTGTTCTAAAGCGATGTTTTAGTCTAAACATCAGCCTAATACACTATATTTGGCATGTGATGATTTTTTCATAGCTGAAATCTTGTCATGGGTTACTTCTTTAGGGCACCTAGTAATCCACACCTTGAAGTTGCTAACATGGTACCTATGATTAGTATGATGCTCAGATTTCAGAATTCTTTTGTCTATGAGATTAGGAAACAATCTAGCAAAAACCATGAATCAATTTCTTGCCGTTAGAAAAGAAAGAGGTTGGAGATATTTGTCTGTGTTATTATTATCTTTCTCCCTTTCCCTCCCTCTCTCTTTTTTCTTTTCTTTTACCTCTCTATCTCAATATATAATTACCAGTTCTACTTGCAACCATTTCTGAAAAACTAGGCTTGATGTTCATATAGAGCAAATGTGCAAAATTCTAGTCCTGAAATAAAATCAATATAAATATACTATGAAACATGACATTTTTAATCTTTCAATGGAGTCATTTTAAAAATAAATCCTTTAAACATAATCTGCCGAGTGGTATTGTCTCTCCGAAAATTTATTTCAAGCCATGCTTCCTTCAGCCTTTTGTTTAGTGGGAAAAAAAGGAAAAAGAATCTATCCTGCAAATAGGAATTGTTAATTATTGCTCATTGTAAGCTAAACGCTAAAGTAATTTCTCTATCACTAATAATTCTAAGCAATATTTCTCTATTATAATAATGAACAAACACAAATAGAAAATAAGTTATATTGTCAAATGGAGACTTTTTATCACATCAACTATACATTTTTGCACAATAGCAGCATTTTAGTTTATAATCCACAAACTAAAAACTGCTGAAATTGGCCTTGACAGGCCCAGCTAATTGGCTCCTAAGGAGCTGTTATGTTTTACCTGGCGAACAGTCCTTGAAGTACACAGCCATTTGTCCGAACCACTCACAGAGCTAATTATAAAGCAGCAGGAGATATCACATGGTAATAGGCCATGCACTGTTATTAGTACATAATAATTCCAAACCCAAATCATCAATTATAGTACTCTCACTACGTTGAAGAAAATGGTATTGTGCAGGAATGATTACTTGGGGACCCTTTCTCTGCAGTAACCAAGCTATTTTTATTGTTTTAAATGACTAATTCTCTGATTTTCCCTAGGAGATTAGAAACTCTGTCTGGTCACCAAACACAAAACAGAATTAAATTAAAAATAAAAAGAGCAAAGAAAAAGAAACAAGGAGAAAACTTTTTGGGGAATTATAGTGAGACAATAAAATATCTGAAGTAGTAACCATTGCATTATATTATACATTGCAATTGTTCATATTTCAATGTTTTTTAAATATTCTAATTTTAGTACAGTTTGATTAATCTTTAAAACACTGTGGTTTATCAGTATATATTAATTAATTGTATAGTTAGACTATTAATACACAGGATATTATCCTTGCTGTCATATTTATTGATGATCAATTATATTTCTGTGAAATATTTGGCTCTAGTTGGTGAAGATTTGAAACAAATACCTTAAAAAATTGCATCCGCAGTAAGCTTGAGATGTCCTACTTGGTAAATTATTTCTTCTGATAATTTATTCTATAATTATGTTAAGTTTTGTCCCAGAATTGTTGATTATAGTTTGGGGTCAAGAGCTATGATCTGTTCTTGTCTATATAGAAAACATTAAAAACACTGCAATTAGACATCCTATTAAAGCTTTACTTTCTTTCACTCCCTCTCCTTAGAAATAATTTATTATGTTTCATTTAATTATAATTTGCACTATAATTATATATGTATTAGGGCACACTTTTATATTTGCTCACTAAAATGGAGTATAATTACTAAATTCTTACTATTCTGTTGTTATTAGAATAACATTTTAATCCTGAAATTCAACAAATATAAATGAAGACAAACTGAGATTTCATATATATAGAAAGGGTATATCATAAATACATTTGTGAAATGAATGGATTGAATCAGATTTTTCAGTCATTTGTATCTGATTAGAAAATGTACTATTGATCAGGTATCTAAATAGGTCAATAAGAATTGTTTATCATCATTTTACTTTATACATATAATACTGCTAAAAATTTCTTCAACTGTACATTTCTTAAATAATTCAAATGTTCAATATAAAGAGCACCTATGTCATGAAGCACTAAATTATCCCGTATGCTTTGTGTAGCAATATATACTTAAAGAAATTTTATTTTTAAAAATTATTTTTGGGGACACAGACATAAGTCAAGTAGACAAGCATATCTTGTATATTCTAGGCCCTTAAGGAATACTAGGCACTCAGGATCATTCCCTACAATGCTCAGGGGACCCTATATGGTGCCACAAATTGAACTTAGGTAGCCTATACGTCTGTGTCCTTCCCACTGTTCTGTATTACTCAAGCACCTTGAGCAATTTTTAAATGATATATAAAATATATGTTAACACTTCTCTGATTATAAAATAAATCATACAAGTTGACACACAAACACCCTTGTTTATTAAGTGTAAACCCTCATTGAGTTAGTAATGTTTATTTGCAGTAGTTATATTCTATAAGGTCCACTGAATTATTAAATACTGAGCCAATGCTTACAGGGAAATACAGAGCTAAGTTTCTATGAGCACAGTCACAGTTCACTCAATCAAGCAGTATAAAATGTTGTCTATGTTTTTGCTGAAAGACACTACTTAGTATAGACTTTAGTTTTATTAATATTGGTGTGTTAACATATTATTTATTAGCTTTTTTGATCTAGAAACATCACTTCTATATTTCCTTCCTTCAGAAAAATGCTTTTCTAACCAGACCAATATTAACTGTAAAATATACTACAAGCTTCTTATTAAATAGCACTTCAGCACTAACTTAAGACCCACTTTTAACAGTGAAATCACCAGAAAAGACTCAAAGAATTATAAAAACATACTAAGACAGTACCATGATTTAAAGTTCTAATCCAAAAATTGTATCTCAGTTGGAATATTGTTTCCATAAACAATGGTATTTATATTTATGAAAATAATAATCTAAAGAGTGTGATACTGAGATAAAATTAAAATACACAGAGCAGTGGAATAGTATAGAGTCCTGTGTTAGGTTCTAAAGCATTTTTGCATTTTTCTTTGACAAGGGATCCAAGAATGTAACTTGCAAAAGGAAAGTCTCTTAAATAAATGATTCAGAGTAAATTGTTTTTATGTAGGAGTACTGCTATTTATTCTGCCACTGATTAGCTGATTGAATTGGGCGTGAACTCCACCTTACTTTTTTTTTCATAATTTTATTTATTTATTTATTTATTTTCTTATATTTCTTTATTGAATCACTGTGGGAAAAGTTACTAAGCTTTCAGATTTAAGTCTCGGTCATACAAGGATCAAACACCTCTCCCTTCACCAGTACTGATTTTTCCCCACCAAGAACCCAAATATACCCCCCTCCCACCCCTCTCAATGCCTGTGAGGCAGATGATTTTCTCTAAACTCTTTTCTACATTAATTACATTCATAATTTTGACAAAAGATGCACCATTATTGTTTAGAATCCCCCCAAAAAAACAATCAGAATTGCTGAAAAGGTATTGTGAAATACTTTGTTTCTATAGCCTGTTACGAGAATCATATAATCTTGCGTGGCTGCAATAGCGGCCTCGTGATTTTGGATTTTTGCAAAGAGTCAGATAATTACGAGATTGGTTTCAGTGGGTCTGGTGTTATTGTCTGTGCCGGAGAGCCCCTCACTCGTGGGGGGCAACTCGTGACCTTGGTAGGGCGTGAAGGATGAGCTGTTACCATCCCCCTTCCCATGAAACTGCAGTTGCCCTGTCACTGCCAGCTCATACCTGGCTTTCCTATAATCTCTGAGGCAGCGGCTACCTTGCTGCTGGCAGGGGGGTGGGGGGGGTGGCTGGACGGAGAAAGGTGGAAGAGAGCAACACCCTTTCCCTCCCGGGGAGTCATGGCACCGTAGTTTAACGCATGGTCCATTCACTTTTCTGCCACAAGCTGCTGGGCTCTGGACTAAGTCTTTTTTCCTCTGGAGCCACCTGGTGAGGCCTCACATGTCTTGTCACTGCAGGCCCAAACCTGACTGTCCAGTGTCCTCTAGAGGGTGGTGGTCACCGGGCCACCAAGGGGAACAGGCCAAGGCACGAAACCCATTCCCACCTGGAGTGGTCCAGAGCCAGTAACCTACTGCAAGAACAGGATGCATTTCTGCAAAAAGTCTTTGGGTTCTGAGATTCGTTTCTGAGTTTCTGAGATCATGGTCATTAGGCAGTTCTATCAGAAACCAGAGAGGCCATGCCTCCAATTATATAGCTGAGCCGGAGGTGGTTTGTGGGTGTGTCTCCCACATACCTAACTTTTGACCATTTATTTTCTTGGTAACTTTGCCCCAAGTTTTCCGGGTCAGGCCAAAGGCACAGCAGCAATTTTGGGGTATCTGAAAATCTGACGGTGCCATCAGGCTGCTGATGCACTCACCTCACAGGTACAGATTGACCTGCTGGCGACACAATAGCCCCGGATTCAGAATAAATTTGATAGCCACATCAAAAAATAAAACATGTCACAATTTTATACCATGTACAGAATTATAGCAAACTAGTTCAAATACTTGAATGTTAACCTTCAACATAAAATGCATTGATGAAAAGACAAATTATCTTTAATATTGGATTTAGGGTTTGTTTTGAGATATGATTTTAATAACAAGAAAACAGAAGCAGAAGTAAGTAAATAGAATCATATCAAACTGAAAAGCATATATACAATTAAACAAACTAACATTAAATTTAAAAAGTACCTCTGAATGCTGGAAAATATTCTCACACTATGTATCTAACAAGACCCAATAGCCAAGACCCAATATGTGGAACTACAAAACTCAACAACAAATAAATCTGTTAAAAAATGGAGAGAAGAACTAAACAGTCACTTTATCAGGGAAGGCTTACAGGCAGTCAACTGGCACATGAGAAAATGCTCATTTTCACTTATTATCAGGGAAATGCAAACAAAAATGACAATTAGGTGTCACTTCATAACTGTGAGACTAATTTACATAAAACAGTCAGGAACATAATGTGCTGCAGTGATGTGGAGAAAATGGAATTTTTAGTGTACTGCTAACAAGACGTTAAATTAGTCCAGTCCCTAAGGAAAGCAGTGATATTAACATAAATGTTTAATAAATATTGTTATTTAAAATCATCTTTAATTTTTTATATATTATGTCAGCTTTGTAAATTTTATTATACATCTACTGATTACTACTTCTAGAAATTAGACATTCAGAAGCAATGCTAATAGACTCATATAAAATTTCTTTATAAATCTAGGTCCTTTATATATGTCTTATAAGACTGTTACTATAACATTTTAAGACAAAAACTTATTGTTATAAAAGTAATACAAAATATAAGAGAATTCCTAAAATTTACTTAATAAAATACAAATTAAAAATTTGGTTGTAAGTGTTTTATGGAACTGAATAGATCTCTTTGAAGATGGAAGTATGAGGTAAAGAGCTGTTTTCAAGAACAGAAGTGTGAAAGACATAAGAAAGAAAAGATTTAAGGACATCAGTTGCCTCTATGTGTCTATGTAGTATGGTTAAGAAATAAATAGAGAATTGACTTTATGGAGATGTAATATTTTACTAATAAAATAAGTTAAAATATCACTACTCAAACTTCAAGTTGAAAATAAATTACATGATAATCTTAAGTATAAGCAAATAAATATGACTATTATAAAAGTCTGTAAAACACCTCATGTAAAAAAAATAGGTGCTAATTTTCTGCTTAGTTAAAAGGATAATCATCACATAATCACTTGACATTTAGTTACTCATTGATTTGCTCGAGCAGGTGCCAGTAACATCTCCATTTGTCCCTGTCCCGTGCTGCTGTAGCCCAATGGCATCTGCTCACTCTAGGAACATGAAGAGCTTCAAACCAATCATTCAGGGTCTTGACGAAGAAGTTTGACCATCTCGTAGGTGCGTGATCTTTTGACATCTTGTGGAATCCAGGCGGCAATAGCTTAAGTCCAGCAGTCGTCTCCAGATTGCATTACGTGTCCAGCCCATCTGATTTCCGATGCCTTGGCAAACAAGACAGTGTCCCTGATCTTCGAGCGTCCACGAGGTTGGAACACTGGATTTTTCTCTCACTTTGCTTGAAGTCTCACTTCCTCTCACTATGCTTGAAGCATCATACTCCAAGCATAGCTTTTACTCTCTGAAGCTTGGTACTCCAAACATAGCTCTTTTGATTCCTCTTTGGGAGTAAAAAATTATTAATTTTAAGTTAATATTATTCTTTTACAATATTTGATATGCCAAAAATAGTCAAAAGATAATATTAATTTAAAATGACCTTTTAGATGAAGTCATGAAATTTACATACAAATGGTACTACATGGAAAGTATTGTGTTAAGCGAAATGAATCAGAAAGAGAGGGATAGACATAGAAAGATTGCATTCATCTGGGGAACATAAAGTAACAAAATAGGAGACTAATACCCAAGAATGGCCGAGATTAGTTCCAGGAATTTTGCTCCATGGCTTGGAGGCCAGCCACACATTCTAGGGGGAAAGGCAGCTCAGATAGAGAAGGGAGCACCAAATAAAGGGTGTTGGGAGGACCCTCCCAGGATGGAAAAGCATGCTGAAAGTAGACTATAGACCAAACATGATTGCCACTCAATGCCTCTTTTGCAAACCACAACACCCAAAAGGAGAGAGAGAACAGAGGGAAATGCCCTGCCACAGAGGGAGGGTGGGATGGGGTGGATAAGGGGTGGGAGAGATACTGGGATCCGTGGTGGTGGAAAATGGGCACTGGTGGAGGGATGGGTATTTGATCATTGTATAATTGAAGCCCAAGCATAAAATATGTAAGTCTACAACTGTACCTCATGGTGTCTCACTAATAAAAATTTTAAAAAAACATAAAAAATTAAAAAAAAATTAAATGACCTTTTAAAAATGATATATATATATATATATATATATATATATACATATAATCACGATCACGATCATCCTGTTGTTTGTCGATTGTCTCGAGCAGGCACCAGTAACGTCTCCTTCTACCTAGCCCTGAGATTTTAAAAGAGCCATTTCAATGCTCTTTCAGGATTAAGAAGAAGAGACTCATCATTGTTACTGGTATTTGGCATATTGAGTACTACACGGGAAGTTTGCCAGACTCTGCTGTGAGGGCAGGATACTTTTTGTAGCCTGCCAGGTTCTCCAAAGGAAAGATAATAAGATGTCGCTTCCGGGAGCTGGGTTTTATAGTCTCTGCGTCTTGGCCGTTAATGGGATCAACCTGGCACTGTTGGCAGCTGGTGGGTGTGATGCCTACCTACTGGAGATGAGGGATCTGGGTGGAGAAGCCCCAGTCCCAATCCGAGGAGGCTTGGAGACCTCAGCCCCGGGACCCACATGCATGAAGCCTGTCTGGACGTGTTGAGAGTGGTCCCAGCATGGCCATGGCTAGCTCCAGAGGTCCTCAGCTGCTGAGGCTCTGCTCGGGGTGGGGGGGGGGGGGGGGAGAAACTCAACCCTCCCCCTCCAAGGGGCGCCGGTGAGGACAGCCAGGTGTGGGGGCAGGAGACTGCACTGTTCTCCTCTGGGAGCTGGGTTTTATAGTCTCTGCATCTTGGCCGTTGATGGGTCCAACCAGGAGCTGTCAGCAGCTGGTGGGTGTGATACCTACCTACTGGAAGATGGGGGATCTGGGTGGAGAAGGCCCAGTCCCAATCCGAGGAGGCTTAGAGACCTCAGCCCAGGGACCCGCGTGCCTGGGTTCATCTGCCAGTTCTTTCATGCATGAGGCCTGTCCGGACACGTGGAGAGTGGTCCCAGCATGGCTGTGACTGGCTACAGAGGTCCTCAGCTGCTGTGCCTCTGCTCGGGGCAGAGGAGGAGAGAAACTCAACCCTCTCCCCTCCAAGGGGCCCGGGTGAGGACAGCCATACATATAATAGATATAGATATAGATATAGATATAGATATAGATATAGATATAGATATAGTTTTGGGGACTCTACCTGGCATTGTTTTGGGCTTACTTTTGGCTCTGTTCTCAGTGATAATTCTTGAAGTTCTCAGGGTACCCTATTACCCTATGTGCTGCTGGGGGTAGAAACTGGGTCAGCTGTGTGCAAGACAAATGTCTTAAAACCAATACTATCTCTTTGGCCCATGGATATGTTAAACAGTTTAAAAGATTTGATAGTGTATTTTAGCTATGATTTGCTTTGTTATGCATATCTATAAAATTATAAGAATTGTGGTAATTTAAATACTGACAGTGTTTGTTATTTTTAAGCAGAGGATTTATACAAGACTCCTCACATAAATTAAAGTTATCAGAGAGATAAACTGAAATATTTATTATAATTTTGAACAAATATAACAAAAGTAAATACAATTTTTTGTTCTTTAAATGAAACTAACCTCATTACTTTATAATATTAACTCTTTCAAAATATATTGAATTTGTTTGCAATTGTTGATGAGTGCATAATGCTAGAATAAAAACCTTAAATGAAAAATTGTTTACAATTTAAACCAGTTGTACAATAAAAAACATGTTAATGAGGATCTGTGGAATGTTATAGTGAATAAAATATTTTCCCTTCAAAGTTAGATATTGATGTAATTTTAGTGTGTTGAAGGACTAAAACAATAGCAAACAAAGTTCTCCATTTTCTGTAATAGAATTCCTAATAATGTATAGCATAGTAAATGAAACAAATTGCATTTATAAATGAATGCGTTGCAAAATTTACAATCTTTATATGTATGTACATAAATTTAGTTAATTCCGCAACCCTATATAGAAAAGCAATTTTGATGGCACTACAAATGTTTCACTGTCTACATAAAATACGAATGTTTTAGGTAATAGAAATTATCATAAAATTTGTCTCCCCAAAGTCTTTTAAAACTTACAGATACAATACTCCTCCTTATCAGTGCAGACATAAAAATAAGTATTTCAATTTGTCATCATTTGCAAAGTATTTTTATAAACATGACTTGATATACTTCATGAATAATAGAACTTTTAGGTTAAATTATGATGTTAGGGAATAGATGTATTCTTCTTTTTCTCCCTAAGCAATTGAGAAAGATTATGACTACTTTTGGGGAAGTGATTAAGAAATGCAGCAGAATGAGTCACAAATGCTCTAAGAACATTGAAATGGTGAATTATTTCAGAACAGATGTTTCAAAGAAACGAAACCAGCATTTGAGAGAAAATAGCTAAAGTAAACTTTTTAGTGACCTTTCTTTGAGTCCACTTTTAAGACATGGAACTTACCAAGTTACTGACTATATTTATCTTTATTCATACAATTACTCTGACTGAAGGCACTTAACAATTCTAAGTACAACAATTATAACTACTGAAAACATTTCTGTAAGTAGGTATTCTATTGCTATATCAAAAATATGATCTACAAGTATTTATTGATATCCATAATATATTAAAGTAAATATGATTAAAGAACTCAAAATGATAATATTACTATCTTTGATACTAATAAACACATTTTATAAGTCTATTGAAAATATATAGGAGACAAATAAATTTTTATCGAATTTTCACCAAGACCCAAAATTTTCCTTAGACTAATGTTGCTTTATATAGATAGGATAGCAGGTTTTTGTTTGGGATCAGACTATTGTAACAAAGAATGTGCACCAAAAGTGAATTCTTATTAGATATTAATGTATACTTGTGAGTAGCACTTTGTTACTTAAAAGTTATTGTTAGCTCACAAAAAGCCAAAAACAAATATGATGTGCAGTGGAGTCGCTATCAAAAGACCACCTTGACACCAGTTGGCTGGCTGTCCTTCTAGGCTAGAGCAGCAGCCTCAGAGGAGGACCACTGGCCCTTTATTAGGAAAGGTCTCATCCTGGTCCCCTAGCACTTTAGTAAGCATCTACAATATTTATTTTGCCCACCATGGTCCACATCCCGGTGCCCGGTGAATTCACACAATCACAGTAAAGCAAACTTTGTTATAGAAGCGAGAGCAAGCACTTACAACAAGAGTCCATGAAGCAATCAATCAGTCATCTTTACCATATCCATTTAGGACCCTAGCCCATTGTTTCTGTTTGCAATCTGTGACAGACTTTCAGGTCCTTGCTGAAAATTCAATGTATTTATGAATGACACAGCTAAATCAGCTGAAAAATAATCTTCTAAATAAACTAAACTACTTGTCCCTCCCTTTCAGTTTCCTCTTTAAAACTTCCTGCTGTAATAGAAAAGATCTTGGACTTAATAAACATATTATTCTCTGACCTTTCAATATGCATGGTTATTTAAGTTACATAGCAAGAGGAAATTAAGTTTGCAAATGAAATCACATTCTAGTCAATTGACCTGATCCTCAATGGCAAAATTTTTTAAATAATCCAGCTGGGCCTAATATTATTACAAGAAACTTTACAAGTTATTGAGGGAGATTAAAAATAATAATAATAATAATAATAAAATTAAATTAAAAACAAAAAGAACATGGAATTCTTATAACTACTCATCCAGCAGTACTTTTAGATAGAGGAATGAGGTTATGAATTAGAGAAAGTAAGAAGTTCCTGGAATCTGGGAGGGTCTAGCAAATGCATATTTCCTAGATTTTTGGGAAACAATCTTGGGTTGTTATCTTTAAGTGGAAAGGCAGAAAGTTGTGAGGAATATAACAAAATGATATATTCTAATGCTTTATGAAGTATAAGAGTCTGGGATCTCTCACAAGACAATATAAGAACAGAGAGCTATAGAATTAGGAATCTGCTATGATCAGAATGCTGCAAAATAACATTTAAAAGAACAGTGAATTTCTAGATTGTGTTGACTAGAACCTTATGCTTAGGGAATAGAATTAAGTGTTTTGATAAGAAAGAATATTTGAAGATAAAGAATATAAATGTTGATTATGAAAAAGGGTTGGCAGGAAATGATGAAGACTCTTGCATGCCATTGTAGATAGTATTCATAGAAACTTCAATAGAAATCATTAAGTTTTTTGGGAGGGGTTCACACACAGTGATGCTTAGGGCTTACTCCCAGTTCTGTACTTACAAGACCATATAGGGTGCCAGGGATATAACTGGAATTAGCAGCCTGCAAGGCATGCGTCTTAATTCCTTTCCTATCTAGATGGTCTAGAAAAAATGAATTAAGGAAGAGTGATATCACCAAATATATATATATTGTTAATAATGAATTCTGGAGTTAGGTTATGTTTAAAGGTATATGAATTACAACCATTTTGTCAGTACAACTTATTTCAAATGTTAGCTAAGCAATGTATACAGATGGTCTCTGTGAGATGGTTCTGTGATCAAACTTGGGTCCCTGAACATGTGATGGGGGTTGTTATATCACTTAATCACTTAACTTCCCATTAGTCATCGATTTGCTCGAGCGGGCGCCAGTAACGTCTCCATTTGTCCCTGTCGCGTGCTAGTGTAGCCCAATGGCATCTGTTCACTCCGGGAACATGAAGGGCCTCAAACCGATCGTTCATGATCTTCAGGAAGAAGTCTGACCATCTGGTAGGTGGGCGGCCACGCGGTCTCTTGACATCCCGTGGAATCCAATCAGTAACAGCTCTAGTCCAGCGGTCGTCTTTAAATCTCATTACGTGACCAGCCCATCTGATTTTCGACACCTTGGCAAATGAGACAGCGTCCCTGATCCTTGATCGTCGACGGATGTCAGAACTCCGGATTCTTTCTCTCAATTGAGTGAAACGTGATATTCCAAGCATAGCTCTTTCTATTCTTCTTTGGGAGACCTGAATGGCGTTCTCATCTTGTTTGTGAAGGGCCCAGGTCTCTGAGGCATATGTTAATGCAGGAAGAACAGTGGAATCAAAGAGATGTGCCCAGAGCCGGAGGTTCTTCGTCCTCTTAGCTATTTCTTCGACGTTCTTGAAGGCGTTCCAAGCCACTCTCTTCCTCCTGCGCAGCTCGGGTGCCAGGTCATTTGTCATGTTGACCTCTCGACCTAGGTAGACATAGCTGTTGCATTCGGAGATGGTCGTTCCATTGAGAGCGAATGGGGCGTCAGGAACAAGGCTGTTTCTCATAAACATTGCCTTCGTAAGATTCAGCTGTAGTCCTACCTTTCCACACTCACGGTCAAAGTCGGCCAGCATTTGTGCCGCTTGGCTGATGTTTGGTGTTATTAAAACAATATCATCAGCAAAGCGGAGGTGGTGTAATTGCCGACCATCTATCTTCACTCCCATTCCTTCCCATTCCAGTCGTCGCATGATGTTCTCGAGGGTGGCACTGAAGAGTTTCGGTGAAATGGTATCACCCTGCCGCACCCCTCTCTTGACATCAACGATCACTTCTTTGTAGAATGGTGAGATCCTGGTAGTGAATCCGCAATACAGCTCACGGAGGATCCTGATGTATTGGGCTTGAATGCCCTGATTGGCTAGGGCTTCAATGACCGCTTCCGTCTCAACAGAATCAAAGGCCTTCTTTAAATCAATGAACGTTAAGCAGAGCGGCATCTTGAACTCCCGAGAAACCTCAATGAGCTTGGTTATTGTGTGGATATGGTCGATGGTGCTGAATCCTTTGCGGAACCCTGCTTGCTCGCATGGTTGTCCTTCATCTAGTGTTCTGCCAATCCTATTCAGGATGACTCGAGTGAACAACTTGTAGATGACAGACAATAGGCAGATCGGGCGATAGTTGCCAATGTCATGGATGTCTCCCTTCTTGAACAGTAGTACGGTCCTGCTGGTTTTCCATTGGGACGGAACCTTGCATTCAGACAGGTAGCGAGTGAAGACTGGCAAGCTACCGAGAAAAGACTGGCAAGCTACCGAGAGTATTCCGCCCGCACGGAAGAGCCTGGCAAGCTATCCGCTGTGTATTCGATATGTTATATAATAGTTTTGGAAAAAAAAACTTTAGACAAATTTTATTATTATTATCATTATTATTATTATTACTAAACTTTTTTTTTTTGTGTGTGTGTGTGTGTGTAGGGGGTGGGTGTAGTTGAACCACAGCTTACTGTGCTGAGCTTAGTGACTCTGTTCTCAGTTATCATTCCTGGCAATGCCCAGTAGACTTAGATTTCTATTTTATTAGACAAACTTGAAAGGACTAGGGGAATCACATAAAAAAATACTAAGCAAGTTATTTTTAGTTGAAAAATGGACATATTCATATATATATGTGTGTATATATGAATATACACACACACACACACACAAGCATACAGATGCATCCATAAATGGATGTAAACAAAGTGAGGTCACAAATTTGTGGGATTTTTAAGGAAAGCCTCCTATGCAACATTCAGAAGATTTTGTGACCATTTCTGGCAATCCCCCATGGGTGACAGCCACAAAAGACACCTATTGATGACCTCCAGGCCAGAGGACTGCAGCTAGTGTTACGTGGAGGCACGTGGCGGCAGTATTCAAACTCGTGTCCCTGAACATGCACCCAAGATCACAGAACCATCTCATGAAGACCATCTGTATACATTATTTAGCTAACATCTAAATGTTTAAAAGGCAAAATTGTTTTATTGCTATTTATTATTAATATTATTTGAGATTATAAGTAAACTGTTATTTATTTGGTTGGTTGATTTGCTTTTATGCTGCACTCTGCAATGCTCAGGGATTACTCCTTACTCATTCTCAAGAATCAATTCCTAATGGTTCTCAGGTAACAACGTTGCGTCAGAACTCAAACCCAGGGCTAGCATATGCTAAGAAAGTACTCTTCTAATAAGCCACATCCCAGATGCTGTAGAATAATTTGGAGGTTATAGTTAATGGGTTGTCTTAATGAGATGACTGAAATAGATTATCGATGAGAGGCATAGATATAATTTAAGAGTAAATTAATAGTCATTGTTATAATATTGTGAATATTTGTTGTCATAATATTATCGATTAAGGAATTTGGTAACCAATTAAAATGAGATATAAAACATTAGCTGTGATATTATGTCTTTTCAGGTTGTTTTTACTGCATAAATACATAATGAATAAATATTTTAAGTGAGAAGACAATAAAATCTTCATTTACATTGTTTGATGACTGGTATGTAAATATTCATTAGTATGTTTCCTTTTCTAACCAAATAAGTACTAATTGTTAGCTGTTTTGAATTCTCAGAAACATTTGTGTCCTGTCAAGTTTTCTGCTATTGGCATATGGCATATGGTGTTAATCAAATTTCATCAAGAATAAATTAAAGCTGTTTATGGCTTAAATATACTTATGGTTTATAATTATAATTTTAAAAATGTGACACAAGAGCCAGAAGCCAGGGAGCTGATCTACATAGAATTCATATGTTAAGCTACAGAATGGAATGTATGATTCTAAAAGGATAAAAAGGAAAATTTAGGATATGGCATTGAAGGGTTTCTTAGTTATATATTGAGCAAAATACAAATCTTAAATGAGCGATAGGAAAAAAAAACATGAATTTAGGGAGATTTAATTGAAGATAGGATCATGGGAGAGTTTAATTACAGAGTTATTACAGGAGGTACATATCTTACCTTATATACATCTGAGCCTGGTTAGTCCCCAGTATCACTGAAGGGTCACTTCTGAGCAGTGAGTTCAAATGGGAATGACCCAAAAGCAACTTGCAAAGAATAATATCATGGAAAGTGTCAAACGCTTTCATAGTTGAATTAGTGGTTTGGGCAATTGAACCTGGAGTACCAGTATTGCACTTTGTTCTGAACAGAGCTGGCTTTATTAGCGGTAAATCAAGAATTACAGTGAGTTGCCATGATGGCCCCCAGTTATATCCTTTGACTCTTAAATAATACCATCTGACCTATGGTTGGCTGGGTATTCTCAGAAGTGACACTGAGAATTTTGAATATTATTAGTTGTTTGGATGCTACTCTCCGTCTACTCCTCCCCAAACCTCCAAATGGAACAGTCCAGTAAGATGAGAATAGAAATCTCTACTCAAATATAATTCAAGATTCTATTTTCTGAGATGAAAATCCTTTGAATGACAACTGAAAAAGTCCACAGTTTTGGGGCTGGAACATTAGCACAACGAGTAGGGAGTTTGCCTTGCATGCAGCCAACCCGTGTCTGATTCCCAGCATCCCATATGGCCCCAGCCAGGGGTAATTCCTGAGTGCAGAGCCAGGCGTAACCCCTGAGCATCACCAAGTATGACCCAAAAAGCAAAAAAAAAAAAAAAAAAAAAAAAATCTAATTCAATACTGAATCTCAACTGCCCTAATTTAGAGCAGCTGATGTAAAAGATAATTTTTGAGCTTTGCCTGCAATGAGAACATAAATGAACCATTTGCCTTAGTGGAGAAGGAAACAGACAGACTTGTGTGAATGAAAACAATCTAACTGATAATTAGCTGTAAAAGCATTACTGTATCAATCAGATTTCTGAATCAAATAGCCATTTTCCTGTAGGCGGCAATAACTGGAATAGAGACAATGCTCATCACCTAGTGAGCTAGAATAAAATTTCCAGTGCCTTTCATTATGCCAGTTTGGGGTCTTATATCATAAAATCATAGAATACATATTATAATCTGCTTATCCATTTTCATTCAGTCACTGGTTTGGAAATTTTGTGCATGTTAAGTAAGGACACTCTGCTTATTTTATTGTTGTTCAGATTTCATCTTATATTTTTACTATATTTTACCCACATATGTGCAAATTAAAATATTGATATTTGTGTGCACCATAGAGTATATGTCTTACGCTTGAACTAGGACACAACTATGAAAATGACCTGCCATTTTAAGATTTAGGAAGAGAGAATTTCAACTGACAACCATAAAATCAATGCTATCTAAATTTTAGAAGGGTTAGAAATCATCACAGTTATAGAATGCACATGCACACATACAAACGCACACGATCACACATACACACACTATTTATAAATGGACAGAGCAGAAAATTGATTTATCCAAACAGAAAGAAGCCAGATATTTTGGAACTTGTCAATAATAAATAAACTTAAATTTCAATAAGAGATGATAAAATTTTTTGTTTAATTAAGGTCTGCAAAAATCAGTATTTATATGGTAAATTATTTTCTAGGAAAAGAATATCAATGAGTGCTGTATAAATTCAGTCAGATGAGAGTAAAGCAGATTTACTTGGGAAGTGTAATTTATAAATTAGTTAATCGGCATAAAAATGAATGAAAGAAGTGTCAAGTAGAACTCTTACATTTAAATTGCAGCAAATATGCAACTCTTACTCCTCCAATGATCGGAAGAAATTTTAGATTGTTGATGAGCTAAATAAGAAACGTTTAAAACTTGGTCTCAGAGCTGGAACATAGTATAATGATATGATCCTAGAAAGTATCTGACCGGACCATTCTGTTTCTGGCCCTGGTGGTCCCCAATAACAACACAGCAGAGTCAGGTCAGCGTGGCATCCTAAGGGCCCGACATTAAACCAGTGCTGATATGTTCCAAGGATTGCACCATGACCATATGAGAATAACTTGGGAGGGATGTCCTATAAGGTCATACCCCAAAAGGTCACATTTGTGCAAATAATGATGCCAATTGTGAAATTAGTGCTCATGACTTTATTTTCCCCTCTTTTGAACCTTTATAAATAATATTTTCTCTCCTTTTTTAAAAGAAAAATTGTTTCATTTGGATAGAGGATTCACACCCAATGATGCTTAGGAATTACTCCTGGCTCTGTACTTAGGAATTACTCCTGGTTGTGCTCTGTAGATGATATGGGATGGCAAGAATCTAACCTGTGTAGACCATGAGCAAGGCAAATGCCCTACCCACTGTACTATCTCTTCAGCCCCCTAGAAATAATGCTTCTCACACAAAGCTATTGTTGCTCAACTATGGGAAAACTCATATCTAATTTGGTAGAAAAAGGATGTGTGTGTGTGTGTGTGTATACAGACACACATATGTATACACATATACATATGTAGAAATATAAACATCCCTCCAATTAAATATATCTTACTATTTAGTTTTTAAAACAATTATATAATAATGATAATAATGAGAAAATATAATATTCTGCTATTAAAAAATTTAAGCAATTCCTCCTGGCATGTTTTTGCCATAAAATGTGATTAGTCAGAATCTTTCTGGAATATAAATTACATGAATTTCTTTAGGCTTCTTTCTTTGAGATATCATGTCATTTTTCTGTAGCAATGCTCTGGTGTTGACAATTACTATAACAAAGCCAGCTAACTATAATTGCAAGTTAACAGCCTAGGATTTTGATGCCCTTGGGCTTGGTGACAAGACAATAGTAGATACTATTATAAATATGGAGCCTAATCTTTGGAGGACAAGTGTTTATTATTCTCCATTTTGTAACAAAGAAAAGTCATGATTCAAGAATTCTTATTTTTTTACATGAAATTAACCACTACCTATATGTTAGTTAAAAGAGCATATTCCTAGTCTAGAACATTTTCCGAATTTCATTAACATAATGAGGCATTTTATGAAACTTTATACAATGGTTTTCAATTGCTAGTAATAATGACAAATTTAGTGTCACTTAAATATTTATCCAAAGTACAATAAAATGGCAAATTTTTGGCATTCCCTAGACTGAGGTGAGAGTATGACATGACTGAGCTACAGTGTTACAAAGAAGTGACTCTGAAGGACTAGAATGATAGTACAGCTAAGAGTGATTGCCTTGCATACAGTGCACCCTGGTTCTATATTGGGTGTTCCATATGGCCACGAAAATCCACCAGGAATGATCTGTGAGTTCCAATTCAGGAGTAAGCCCTGAGCATCACTCAGTGTGTACTAAAACAAAACCAAGAACCTTCCCCTTACCCCTCCAAAAAAAACACCTGAAAAAGAAAAAAGAAGTTACTTTGAGTAGCAATTAAAATGAGATTTCAATTAATTTGTTTACTAAGCCTTTGTTTTTACTTTTTCTACTTTATTAGCTACTTAATATGTTTACATATTGCGTTTAGTCTGCTAATTTTTCAAAGAATATACCATATCTTTATCAATTAGTTGACAGCTTAAACATTTGAATTAAATGATATGTTACCAAATCACAATTATGAATCCAGTGACTTGTAAATCTAATTTTCAGTTTTTAAAATAGATGTTAATGTTATTTGATCTGGGCAATTTCTATATTTGCTTAAATATAATTTAATTATGGAAATAGAACTCAATACAATTTATGTCATACTGTATAAAAAATAAGGAGCTGCATGTTCAGAATCATGCTTAAAACAATAAGACTTATAGTGAAAGTGCCAAGGAAATAGTGCAAGGTCAGTTGCCTAGCATGTGTGAGATCTTAAATTAAATCCCCTGCATTTAACACGAATCCCTCCCTATAGAACTCTTTCTCCCCTTCCACCCACCTCCCCTAGTCCCTGCCCCCCACTGCCCTGTGTCTTTGGAGGTCCTTCTCACTGCAGAAGTGTCTCTGAATCCCAGAATACCCCTGGGTTTGGCTCCTATAAAACAATAAGAACTTCTGAGTAGCATTTCCAGTATAAACAGTAACAGTGTTGAGGCGTTATTACTTCAAAGTATAGTGGATAGTTTTATTAATAGTGCAGCTAATTTTGTGGTTAAATCTATTTTGTTTGTGTGAGTTTGTATAGCTATTCATACACACCAATCTCATACATCACTGTATCACTCTATCACTGTCATCCTGTTGCTCACAGATTTATTTAATCTGCTACCAGTAATGTCTCCATTCATCCCAGCCCTGAGATTTTAACAGCCTCTCCTTACTCCTCTTTCCCAACGCAGACATATTAGAGGTTCTTTCACAGTCAGGGGAATGATACCTATTATTGTTACTGTTTTTGGCATATCAAATACACCATGGGTAGCTTGCCAGGCTCTGCCATGTGGGCGGGATATGCTCATTAGCATATATATATGTATATATATATATATATTTGAATGAAAGAATATATATATTATGGAAAATGGGTAGAGAGCATCTTATGATGTGTCTAGGAATATGTTCCTCATATGTGAGGCATGGCCCAAGCGTGTGGAAAGCGGCCTGGAACATGGCGGGGGTTGGGTAGTAGAGGTTGGCTGCTGGGGCTGAGTCCCTTGGGGCGGGGAGAGCTCTCACCTGTCTTCATCTGGGGCTCGGGATCCCGCGGAGTCGGGCAGCATGGTTATGGGGGCCACATTTTATGCTCCCTTCTGGGAGAAGCAGCTGTGAGTTTTGGAGGGTGAACGATGAGGAGATTATCTGGCACCAGCAGGAGGTGGCTTAAGCAATCTCCTCAGTCTCAGACATAAGTTGAATGATATTTTGATGTATTAACTAATGACTTTTCATTTGCATTTATTCATTTTTCTTCTGTCACTCCTGATTTCTGAAATGGGACATTTTGAATTTTGATTTTTTGAGTTTTAGAATGTAATTTTAGAATGCAAGAAGCAAGTCCTTGGCCTTTAATGTTTCAATATATTGTAAGTAAGAATTTTATTCGATGGGAAGTAGATAGATAGAATTTAGATATATTATCTGAGGCTAAACCATTTTTTTATGCTGCTGTCTTCCCTCTAAGATTTTTTTTTTTTATAATTTTATGGGGCTCGAGCAATGGCACAGCGGGTAGGGCATTTACCTCGCACACAACCAACGGGGCTTTGATTCCCAGCATCCCACATGGCTCCCTGAGCATTGCCATCAGTAATTCCTGAGTGCATGAGCCAGTAGTAACTCCTGTACATAGCTACATGTGACCAAAAAAAAAAATGTCTTAAGAAGACAAATAATTCAGATAGTATATTAGGACAAAAGATCACTACAATAGTTATTATAAGGATATCTGCTTTCTGCTTCTTTACTTCTAAATTAAGCTTCTAAGCTTCTGAAATATAGGTTGGAGTTATGGGTATATATATATATATATATATATATATATATATATTTCTAATAACTGATAATTAGAAGATCAGTTATTTGGTTTTTCAGCTAAATGAGATTATGGAATTCTTGTTTCCAGGAAAGATATACAAATAACAAAAACAAAAACAAGCCTCATAGTGAAGAAACAATGCTCAAATTAGTATCCAAAGAATATAGATTATGCACAGCGATTATGTGCAATGCCTAAGCAGTGCACATGAGATCAGGCAACCTCTTTGAGTCCTTATGCAACCCTAAAAGAAAGGAGAAAGGAACCTATCTGGAGTAAATAAACATGTAAACCATGTGCAAATGAAAATTTCTCTAAAGTGCACATAGCATGAAGGACCACAAGAAAAATGCATAACTCAGTGCATACTAACATGGATGGATTACAAAGAAAAAAATGCCAAATCAGTTCTTTCCTGCTTTGCTATCAAGTTCCTTATATGTGCTTTATCCAAAATAAAGTTAAGGAATGAAAAAAAATAAAGTAAGTTTAACTAGTAATTTTAACTTTCTTCGATAATCCTTCACATTGAAGTATTTGTGACTAAAATTAAGTCTTCCCCTCTGAACAAATCTGAATTTTCTACTAAATTTGCCATTTTTACTCTAAACTGACATTTAGCATTTACATGCAGAGTTAAGAAATTGCAATATTTGCAAACTTGGGCATAGGATGTTTAAACCCAGATCTTCTTTTATTTATCCAAAGGAAGTTTCCTTGGTTTAATAAAGTCTTTCAATGATGGAGTTAAAGCAGCTCAAAATGATCAAAGTCAGCATAGAAGAAAATATTTTGACATTTTAATTGAGGTTTCAAAAGAAGGTATGATTCCTAGGTGTGATCAAATTTATTTATGCTGACAGTGATATATATCTGGTAATTTTCATTCCTTCTCATTCATCTGAAGTTGTCAGATACTATGGACTGTTAACTAAGTTATATACTATGAAAATGAATTGCTTACTTCTATTTTAAGCACATAGAATGAAGTATCACATAAAGGAACAGTTACCAGAAATGGGGAAATCATATTTATACTTTGATTTATGGACAATGACTGAGGCAATTTATAAACCAAGGAGTATCTAGCTTCTGATGATTTTTTTTTCTACATAACCTCTTTCCATGTTTAAAAAGAAATAAGCATTTTAATCTTATACTTTCCTAGCTTGATTTTCAGAACATTCATGTTTTATCTAGATTGTATATTTATTTTTAAAATGCCCAAAGACATAAGCACAGGAAAGTTGTTTTAGAGAACTGAACTTACCCGTGCATGGCATGTTTGGGAAGGGGAGGGTCCTGGGGACATTGGAGGAAGACAGTAGACATGCTGGTGGAGATGGATGGTGGATTTGGTATTGTAAAACTGAATTCATGAAACCTTGTCACTAATAGCATTGTGAATCGTGGCAAGTCAATGAAAGTAGAGGCAACTAGAGCCAATGAGTTTCAACATTATAGTCAGTTTAAGTATATTTTTAGTTGTTTTATGGGTCATATCTCTTAGTGTTCAGGGCTTACTCCTTGTTCTGTGCTCAAGAATCAATATTGGCAAAGTTGGGGGAACATCAATGGTGTGAGTGATTGAACTAGATAAGCTGTGTACAAGGCAAGCAGCCTTCCCTCTGTTATTATTCATTATTTATTTTTGTATTTTGAGTCACGCCTGGCTATGGTCAAAACTTTCCCTGGATCTTGGCTCAGGGATTATTCCTGGCAGACCCAGGGGACCATATATGGTGATAAGAATGGAACCCAGTTTGTCCACATGCAAGACAAACATCCAACCTGCATACAATTATTCTAGCCAGCTACTTATGCATTCATTGAGAAAATATCTGAATTATTAAATCAAGTATTAATCAAAACACAATGAAAATGATGCAAATAAGTATGTAATATTTGAAATTTGAATCTCCATTTTACAGATCTTGATCCATGGCCACCCTGTGTATAAAACATAGAGAGAAGATAAAAAAAGACCTGTGGCTCTTTTTTGCAGATTATTTAATGTACTTTTCATGGCCTGTTCAATGAACCATCCATCAATAACTTGAGGATAAGAATGCGAGGATGCCATAAATTTAAATGATATCTGGGCAGTTTGGGCCTTACCTAGCAATGCTTAGGGCTTACTTCTGGCTCTGTGCATTGAGCCTAGATGACTACATGTAAAATAAGTGCCCTCTCTGCTATACTGTCTGCCTGGTCTCTAGATTTTACTTTGTCACTCTTGGTCACAAACAAGAGTAGCTAGATCAATAATCATGATGTTTATTTTTAATAATGCTTACATATTAAGGTAAAAGGTAAAGGTAAAGGCCCTCCCGTTGATCATCGATTTGCTCGAGCGGGCCCAGTAACGTCTCCATTGGAGACTTTGTTGTTACTGTGTCTGGCATATCGAATACTCTCGGTAGCTTGCCGGGCTCTCCGAGAGGGGCGGAGGAATCGAACTCGGGTCGGCCATGTTGGCCGCTTGTAAGGCGAACGCCCTACCCGCTGTGCTATCGCTCCAGCCCAATATTTTAACTTACATATTAAGTTAAAATTATTGTATCTGTCTCTAAAAATTTTTTCATGCTCATGACAACTTTCTCGTCCGGGATCTGGATTTTATAGTCTCTGAGTCTTGGCCGCTGATGGGATTACACGGCCCGGACGAGAACAGTGCAGTCTCTGCCCCCGCGCCTGGGTGTTCCTTCCCGGAGTCCCTTGGAGGGGAGCGGGTTGAGCTTTCCTCCCCACCCCGACCAGAGCTACGGCAGCCGAAGACCTCCAGGACCAGCCACCACCATGCTGAGACCACTCTCCGCACCCATGAAGGTACTGGCAGAGGGACAAAGCCACGCGGGTTCCGGGGCCGAGACCTCCAAGCCTACTCGAATTGGAGTCAAGCATCTTCCACCCAGATCCTCCAAATTCCAGTAGGCGGGGGTCACACCCACCACCTGGCCCCCTGGCGCCGTGTAATCCCATCAGCGGCCAAGACTCAGAGACTATAAAATCCAGATCCCGGAACCGCGCGGCCGCATTCGCGGCCGCGCGACATCCTAACAGAACTTTTTTTTTTATGACATCTTATTGTCTTATTTCTACTTTGGACAAACTTGCAGGCTATCGAATGTAGCCTGCCCACAGGGCAGAGTCTGGCAAACTCCCCGTGGCGTACCAAATATGCCAAATACCAGTAACAATGATGGGTCTCACTCTCCTAAATAGCCTTGAATATAATCTCAGGGCTAGGATGAAAGAGACGTTACTGGGGCCTGCTCGAGGCAATCGACGAATAACAGGATGATGAAATGAAAATGAAAAATGAATGACAACTTTGAAATTAGCAGGGCGTTTTACTAAAATGATGATATATTATTAAATGCATTCAGTACCTGTTGTGAAAACCATAATGGCAAAAGCAGAGAGAGACAGATAGAGAAAGAGAGAGAGAGAGACAGAGACAGAGAGACAGAGACAGAGACAGAGAGACAGACAGAGACAAAGACAGAAACAGAGACGGATTCAACAGAAAGACAGACAGACAGCAGAACAGAGAGACAGATAAATTGAGAGAAAGAAAATTGCCTGCCACAGAGGCAGTTTGCAGTGTTGGGGGCGCATTGACAGGAGTGAAAGGTAAAATAATCAGCAGAATTCGCATATATCTCTCTGAGTATCTACAACTTCAAATTATCAACATAATTATTGTCATTATAGACAAAATTCTACTCAGCCATTACTAAATTATTAAATCTCATGTCACTAAGAAATATCCACTACTTAAAAAAAAATCATTCCTTAGCTACTACAGAATGCTAAATAAAGTTTTGTTGTGTTTATTACACATAATTATCACTAAAAATTATATTGACTGAAAAGTTTCTTTTGTTTTGGGATCACAAAAATCAGTACTCAGGCTTACTGCTGGCTCGGTAATCATGGATCACTTCTACCAGGGCTCATGGGACCATATGAACTGTAGGGGATTGAAGCCCATTTCTGTGTGTAAGCAAGACCTAATACACTGTATATCTCTCTGGCAACAACACTGTCCTAATTTTTAAAGACAGGATTTGATAACAAAACACTTTAAATATAAGATAACATCCTACCAGAACATCGATATTTTGGATGCTTCAAAAATTTTTTAATTTTAATTTCCATTCTGAAATATGAATCATTATCACACATTTTCCATGTATTGATATGAAAGATTTTTGCTAGATTTTTTTCTTGGTTTCTTATATATTTGGTTTGGCAATAATTTCAATTTTCTGATTAATACATGAATACAATATTTTAATTTAGGAGACTGATTTAAAATAATCATGCAAAACCATGTTATCAAAGTCTAAATTGTTTTATTTTACATAAAAATTAAAAATTGGTACCTTGTTTACCAATGCACATTTCTAGTGACTGGAGTACTAATAGTATAACAGTCAGGCACTTGTCATTCAACGGGCCAAGGAGTGTTCAATCCCCTGAACCCTATGGGCTCGCACCAGGTGTGATACCAGACTCCAGAGCAAGGAATAGGCCTTGACACCACCAGTTGTGGCAAAAGAAAAAAAAGCATGGTCCAATAAAGTTTTTTAACCTTTTTTTATACCTAACAGTTTCTTCAATACACATCTTCATTTACTGTAATTTTAAGATTATCCAGTATCATTTCTATGTACTTGATACAATTCAATTTTACCCATAATTGGCATTTTAATTTGTAATTAATTTTTATAGTATATATTTACTAATTCTCACAATTAGTGGACTGGAGCTATAGCACAGCAGTAGGGCATTTGCCTTGCAAGCTGCCGGCCCGGCCTAGCCGGGTTTGATTTTTCCGCTCCTCTCAGAGAGCCCGGCAAGCTACTGAGAGTATCTCGCTGGCATGGCAAAGCCTGGCAAGCTCCCTGTGACTTATTCGATATGCCAAATAACAGTAACAACAAGTGTCACAATGGAGATGTACTGGGCCAACTTGAGCAAATCAATGAACAACCAGAGGACAGTGCTACAGTGCTACACAATTAGTAAAAAAAAAAAAAAAAAAAAAAAAAAAAAATCGCAAAAACATGGATTTGATAGGTAGAATCCAGGCTGAAAAGAAAAAACTTTTAGAGTAGACTGATTGATAATCAAAAGACTGATATAAACTGATTTAATAAATTTTTATTCAATGTTTTGTTCTCCATGGTTAATTTTGCTCCAGTAAACAGAAATAGAAGTAAGGAATTATTGGATTTCGAGGATAGTTGTGTCTGGAGAGAGTGAGAAGTAGGTGAATACCAGACAAGTACAGACTTTCCAAAATAAAGGGAAAATTTTTTTTAAATGCATAAATATATAATAGTATATTGAACTTATAAACCATGAAAATGCTGCTGCTTAGGATTTATAAACATGTAGTGTCAGAGATGTGAGGATATCCAACATGCTAAGAATGCATTTTATAAAAATATAATAAAAAATCTATTATGTAGGGTGACATTGTTTTGTCCTTCCACAAAAGCTTAGGTTTATCTGGTTACACCCATCACAGTGCTCCTGAGGCGCTTCCATTCGATTGTGTTTATCTGTAAACAGTCTTCCCTATGCTCTCCTCCCCACCCAGTTACTCAGCTTTCCCCTTAATCAGACTCTGTTAATTTGTAAGGTCAGTTTCCCAGAAATCTATGATTTTATATGTATGAGTGAAATATTGCCTTTCTCCTCTCCTTATGCCTTATGAACAGTTTACTTTAAAGCAATATCCTTTTTGTATAGATACAGGAAGACAGTTAACATTATGCTTTGTAACTAAGGATTTGATTGGCTTTGAATATTATTCACTCTCGAGCATCTGCTTTCTCAATTTAAGCCTCAGTTGCCCTTAGTTCCTAACACCCCAAAAGCAGGGTCCCGACGAGGGACTGAATGAACCCAGGGCAAGCGGTGAGCTACCCTGGCATCGAAATGGGCCAGGCCAAAGTGCCATCATTCTTTACTATAAATTAAGAGTTTGATCATAGACAAATGCTGTCATGATCCAAAGCTAACGAGGAGACTAGGATCCTGCTAGGGGTGGGAAAGATTATCTGGCCTGAGCACTGTAGTCTGAGATCGAGATGGCCCTAGGAGAACAATTCTATAAGTTTAAGATATTTCTTACTATATCCATACAAAATGATTTATATTATATATGCTTATATGTTTGCTAGACAAGAAGAGGAGAAACACACCCAGGAGAATCCGCTCTAGGGTGGATTGATCTGATAATGAGGATTTGTCCTAGGAGTGGCTTTCTCTGAGGCTAAGATTTCTATTCTATTGATTGTGACCACACCTATGTGTAATTGTTCCCCCAATTCCTCATGGAGAGAGATATAATGGGACTGTAGAATGGGCAAAGGGGCAGCAGAGACAGAGAAGAGAGAGTGGTGTAGATGGAGAGAGGATTGGAATAAACTGCAACTAAGACCAACCAGTCTGTCCCTCGTTCCTTCCTTTGCCTGCCCATCGCCATCGACCTCCCTGGAGTGGGGAAGAAGGGTGAGACTACCGAATGCAGCGGCGGGAGAGATAGAGCCGCCGCTGCGTGCCATGTCCCCTTTGTGTGAGTTTACACACTAATTTTTTTTCTATTGAGAGTGACTTGGTAAATTTGTATTTTAACTCAATTGGCAAGATTCTGCTTGTAAGTGGATAAAATGGACTAATGGAGGAAAATCAATAGAAGAAAAGAGATTAGCTAAAATGTTGCAGGAATCATTAAGGAGAAACAAATTTTATCCCAAGATCCTTAATGTATGCAATAAAACATCACAGGTGTCAATTCAGAGACATAAAGATTAAGGAGACTAGGGTCATAGGTAAAAGAACTGGAGTGAATGCATTGCATGAATGAGACCCAAGATCAATCACCTAGCTCCATAACACCTACATAACAAGATTTGTAGACCCTGAATCTTGGTACGAGTGACCCCGACCTTTAAGCACTGCTGCTGAGGCCCCTCTAATTAAAAATAAGAGAGAGAGAGAGAGAGAGAGAGAGAGAGACATAAGGTTAATCTAGTATGTAATCAAGAAATAGAATAAACAGATTTTTATTTGAACATGTCAAAAGTTTAAAAAGTCTGAAAAAAATTTAAAAAATATTATCAATATATTCAAATTGAAAAAAGTTTGTATACCAGATATATAGTCTCACCTTAGTAGTATGCATGTTATAATTTACACATAGAAGGAAAACCACAAAAAATTGTCCATGGTTGTCTCTGCTTGGTAGATTAAAGATGATAGCTCTTTAATGCTGTTTTACTACATATAGCAATATTGCATAATTGTGGAACATTTAAATATTTAAAAATATATGATATAAACATAGTTACATAATTTTAAAACAAATACTAAAAAGTTTTAAAAAGTAAATATCAGTAGAACTTAAAGGTAAATTAAATGTTGAATAGAGATATTAAAAAATGTAGGGAAAACACAGGATGAAAATTAAAGACAGGCATAGAAAGAACAGATTTAGGGAAGCCATATGTAGACTCTAAAATGCCAATGGCAAATATAAATGAGGCAGTTCAGTAAGACAAGGGCATATATTGCAAAAGCGCTTTTGTGAAAACTGTACTGGAATTTATATGTGATTTTTTGCACCTGTCGGACACATTTTATAGAAAATGAAGGAATAGAAAGAAAATATATAAATTACTTTAAATAATAACAGTTTGTGGTGAAAACGTTAAGATGTTTAATAAAATTAAAGTAAAACTAATAGTTGAAAGAAGTATGAGATTATGTTTTTATATAGAACATCCATATGGAGATAATCTTAAAAGATGGTGATAATCCAAAACTTTTGTCTGAGAAAGTATGTCAATCTAAACTGGATTTAGAGATTCTTTAACATTTAAAATATAAGTAACAATTTAATAAATGAAAATAAATATCCTAGAGAAATCATAAAGGAAGGAAAAAGAAATTGCATAGAAAAAATTGAGAGGAATTATGGCTAGTAAATAATTGGAGCTAAACCAGTTTTTGATAAGTGATCTCGAAAAAAACAAACAAAACAAACACTGTCCTCCCATTGTTCATTGATTTGCTCGAGCGGGCCTAGTAATGTCTCCATTTTGAGACTCATTGTTACTCTGTTTGGCATATTGAATACGTCACGTGTAGCTTGCCAGGCTTTGCCGTGCGGGCAAGATACTCTCTGTAGCTTGCCGGGCTCTCTGAGAGGGGCAGAGGAATTGAACCCGGCTCAGCCGGGCTGGCTGCGCACAAGGCAAACGCCCTACCACTGTGCTATCACTCCAGAAAGGGCAAAAAATAGAAATAAAGCATTAGAATGTATTGAGGAAGAAATTGAAGAAATAAATATGCTAATAAAGTTATAATAAACAGCTAAAATATATATCTAATTTTTCCTATAAGTAATAGACTATTGACAGCATTGTCAAGAAATTTTGTGAACTGCCAGGCTATGCAAAGATCAAAATACATGAAGGACAAAGTGATTTAAGAATATTGTCAGTTGTCAAGGGGTTGATATCCAGGATATACAAAATACTGGTTAAACTCCACAAGAAGAAAACATCCAACCCCATCCAAAAATGGGGCAATGAAATGAACAGAAACTTTCCCAAAGAAGAAATCCGAATGGCAAAAAAGCACATGAGAAAATGCTCTACATCATTAATCATCAGGGAGATGCAGATCAAAACCACAATGAGATACCATCTCACACCTCAAAGACTGGCCCACATTCAAAAGAACAAAAGCAACCAAAAGCTGGCGTGGATGTGGCGAGAAAGGGACACTCCTTCACTGTTGGTGGGAATGTCCACTGGTTCAGCCCTTCTGGAAAACAGTATGGACGATTCTCAAAAAATTAGAAATTGAGCTCCCATTTGACCCAGCAATACCACTCCTGGGAATATATCCCAGAGAGGCAAAAATGTATAGTCGAAGTGACATCTGCACTTGTTTGTTCATTGCAGCACTCTTTACAATAGCCAGAAACTGGAAGAAACCTGAATGCCCAAGAACAGATGACTGGTTAAAGAAACTTTGGTACATCTACACAATGGAGTACTATGTAGCTCTTAGAAAAGATGAAGTCATGAAATTTACATACAAGTGGTACAATATGGAAAGTATCATGCTAAGCGAAATGAGTCAGAAAGAGAGGGATAGACATAGAAAGATTGCATTCATCTGGGGGATATAAAGTAACAAAGTATGAGATTAATACCCAAGAATAGCTGAGATCAGCACCAGGAGGATTACTCCATAACTTAGAGGCCAGCCGGGTATCCTAGAGGAAAGGGCAGTTCGGATAGAGAAGGGAGCACCAAATAAAGGATGTTTGGAGGTTCCTCCCAGGAGGGTAGATGCATGTCGAAAGTAGACTATGGACTGAACATGTTTGCCACTCAATGCCTCTTTTGCAGACCACAACACCCAAAAGGAGAGAGAGAACACAGGGGATTGCCCTGCCACAGAGACAGGGGGGATGGGGGGATGGGGGTGGAAGGGATATTATCCATGGCGGTGGAAGATGGGCACTGGTGGAGGGATGGGTATCTGATCATTGTATGATTGAAACCAAAGCACAAAAAATTGTAAATCTACAACTTTAAAAAAAAATAAAATAAAATAAAGGGGAAAAAAATCAAAAAAAAAAAAAGAATATTGTCAGTTGTGTTTTACAGATTGGAAATACTAACCTGACATTATAACCAGAAATACTGGAATCTAATTGAGCAGCTATAGGAAAGAAAAGATCATTCTCTAAGACTGATTGAATTTTAAGGTTTTTCATAGACGCTTTCCCATTTTTGCTAAAGAAGCATAACATATGTCTAATTTGGAAATATTATAGTCGTAAATAAATAAATTTCACCATGATAATTTTTATAGAACACCATATTGAAGCCCAGTCAATCCTTGACTTCATTTTTCTTCAACTTTGCCCGAATAAAAAAGACACATATTGACACCGTTAGGGAATATGAGAAAAATGTAAATCACTGCTATTAAGTCAAGTATAATTTGTGATATTCATTCCAAGTTGAATTTTTAAAAAATCAATGGGGAGGCCACGTCTGGCCTTGCCCAAGGCCCACCAAGGTCACTCTATACTGTTTTCATCAGGGCTATAACTAATGAAGACGGTGTTAGGGTATGCAGCAGAAGATCAAACCGAGTCTCACACATATAAGGCTGGTGCTTTACGTTGCTTCATATTTACAATCCATTAATACTTGAATTTCAAATTTAAGAAATCATCTCAAGGGAGAGCATCAGTGATGTCTATTATTCTTCTTTCTGAAACAGAGTAGATACATAGAAGAGTTTGTAAGCACTTTTCTGGAAACATTGCCACCTTCCGAAAGTTAATCCTTTACTGTGATTGCCATATTTAGTACAAAAGAAGAAATATGACCAGAAGACATTACATAGCATTGTAGCTGAAGTCAATAGTGCAAATACCAAAGAAAGCTCTCTCTCTCTCTCTCTCTCTCTCTCTCTCTCTCTCTCTCTCTCTCTCTCTCTCTTCTCCCTCTCTCTCTGTCTCCTCTCTTTCTGTCTCCTCTTTCTCTGTCTCCTCTCTCTCTGTCTCCTCTCTCTATCTCCTTTGTCCCTCTTTCTCTCCCCATCTCAACCCTTCACACATGCACGCACACACACATGCACACATGCACACACACCACAAAATACAATTGGAGAATGTGTCCAAGTTTTCAGATGATATAATCTATCCTGACTGGGGAGCAGTTATGCTTAATCATCACTGAATAGGTCTTCACAATTTTCTATGGCCATTAGTATAGCTTTCCAGAAGATCCTAGATAGTTTTTATTTAGAATCACTACCAAATGTCTCTTAAGGCTGGAAAACCATCTAAATCAAATTTGTTTGCTCATTGCTGAGAGAAATGGTGGCAGATATAACCACTAACATCACATGATAATTGTTAGTACAAATTTAATTGTCCCTATACTGTGTTTATTTTTCTACCACAACTTTCATGTTTGACTTCTATTTACTTTTTAAAATTTTTTAAATTTTATTTTTATAAAGTTATTCATGATAATATATTACATTCAATATTCCAACACCAATCCCACTACCATTACACTTTCCCACCACTATTATTTCCAATTTCCCCAAGCCCCATCCAAGCCAGTCTTAATAAATAATTAATTTTGTATTTCTTGTTTTGAATAATTTCCTAAAAATGATCAAAAAGATTTTCCTGAAAATGAAGAGTGTGAAGAATTTTTATCTCACCTTGGCGCAATTAAACTCTTGAAAAAAAGATTACTAAGATGTTGCTACAGGTTAAGTCTTGAGTGTTAATATTTTCTTAATCGAGATTGGTTCTATTCTACTTTATCCCACCCAATGTGTTAGGCTATGCTTGGTATACCAGTGGTGTAGAGTATGCAATTTTAAACTTGATGAGCTTAGTTTTTCCTTATGACCTTGGTATAGGCCAAAAGAGACACATGAACTATTTTGACGACCTTGAAACATATTCTAAGATTGTGAAGATAATCTTAGTGACCAAATCAAAATCCAGCATGATCTTGGTGACCAAATCAAGCAACCAGTATGTAATCCCCTATTTCAACTTTTTTTTTTAACTTTTTTTTTTGTAACTGTTTTTTTTACAGTTACAAAGCTTTCATGTTGGAGTTTGGGTCATACAATAATCAAACACCCATCCCTTCACCAGTGCACATTTTCTGCCACCAAAATCCCTAGTATCCCCCCACTCCCAACCCTCTTCACTCCTGTGTCACAGACAATTTTCATAATACTCTCTCTACTTTGATTATATTCAATATTTCAACGCTGGTATCACCAATATTATTTGATATTTTCCCATCACCAATCAAACCTGTCTAAAAGACAATGGTAGACAATTTGTTTTCTATTGCTTGTTATGAATAGCATAAGGTGTCCTTGCAGTCATACACTCCTGAAATTCTAAAATTTTAGATAAAAGGGCCTGAAGAGATTTCTGCAGCCAGCTTCTCTGTTCCGAGATTCTTTTTGTGTCTCTGGATGAGGGCTGTTAATGAGTTTACGTAGTAGCTGGAAACAGTTGGTGGGCATCATCTCAATGTCCCATGGGGCAGAAGGATGAGAAGGGCCAGCCCATCCTCCATCCCTGAGACCTGGTATTTGCTATTACTGCTCCCACATACCTTGGCTTCTCATTGGGTTCTGGAAGATGGTGGCCACCGGGATTCCTAGAAGGCAGTTGGAGAGACAGCTCCTGCTTTCATCTGGAGTAGCCCAGTGAAATTGACCTATTGCAAAGTCTGAATACATTTCTGCAGTGTGTTGCTTGTTTCTGATATTCTTTTGTGGGTCTCAGGCTTCTCTTTACTTTGACACTGACTAAAATGCACGTTTTCTATTATTTCTAGAATGAAACTATCACTTAATGCTCAGGTGTTGAAAACAAATATAGCTCATTGCTCTACTTGGTATTTCCAGGTGGCATCTATTCTGAATGCCTGATGCCTGCCTGTACCATACCAGAAGAGACGTGTTTAGTTTGGGGTCACATAAATCTGTATATTTAGGCTTTGACTTAGTTTCTCTTTGTCCTCCCACTGACAAACTTTTATAGAATTTACTATGAAGGTTTTATTTATGGTAACCTATGTTCTCAGCATGTTACTCCTTGTTTTAGCAAATTGTTTATAATTTTTATCTTGCTACTTAAATTATTTTAATTCATGGCATATAGAACCCACTATAAAGGAGGAGTTCATATTACTCTTACTTACAGCTTTTACCTTTTGGGTCACACCCAGGGATGCTCAGGGGTTACTCCTGGCTCTGAACTCAAGAATTACTTTTGGCAGTAGTTGGGGGATCATATCGGTTGCCAGGAATCTAACCCAGGTCGTCAACGTGCAAGGCAAACGCCGTACCAGCTGTACTATCACTCTGGCCCTCACTTCCAGTTTTTAAAAGTTACTTTTCCTCATTGAAAAATGTCTTGTTACTCTGATTATCATATTTCTGTTGTCTTCTAATAATTTTCAAATAAGTGCAAGCTGCTTTTATTATGATGACAGCATAATATCCTTTAATAGCTTGTGTCCCTATACCACATCCTTCCTCTGTGTTAAAACTCTTCCATTGATTATATTACCTAAACATCCATTTAAATGGCCCATGAATCACTGATATTATCTTCCATTTCACTTCAATCTATATTTAGTCTCAAGATTGAATGTTTTATAATACAAATTAAAATATCACAAACAAGGTATTTTCTAATTGAACTTCTTAATTTGAAGTGCATGTATCCAAGAATATTCTAACTGATATTAAATTCATCTTGTTTTCTCTTCACTAATAAAATAACTTACTGCCTTTCTAAAAGTCTAATTTATAAATGTGTCTTTTCTCTTAACTTTGTACCTTATTGATACATTCGGAATAGACTTTTTTTTTATAAAATATTACACTATATCATTTAACTTTATATAACTCTATCTTAAGACAACCATCTGTCTTACCCATATGTAAGAAGGTGCTTCTAAAATAAAATAAATTGAGAGAAAAACAAAATTATATCGCTCATTATCAGTTTCAATGAGGTCACAAGCATTCCCAAAATATCACTATGATAACGTAGCAGACTAAAATTCTGGATGGCATCTGATACAAGAGATTTGGTCAAAGAAAGATCATAGGCTCAAGTAAAGAATTGCCAAGGCTAGAGAGGAAGTACAGAAGGTAGGGTGCTTGCCTTGGATGTAGCCAACTGGGATTTGATATCCAACACCACATATGCTCCCTACTCCACGTCAGGAGTGATCCCTGAAAGCAAAGCCAGAAGTAAGCACAAAGTACCTCTGGGTGTGACTCCCAAGCCTCCTTCTGCTTCCCCACCTCCTCACAAAAAAATTAGTGGGAAAGTAAGTGACATACACAGAAGTGGAAGAGATAAGAAACCACTAGCTTGACTATATTCTGGATCTTAAAAGGAATTTATCTAATGTGGAAAACATTAACCACTTCAATAGAGTTAAGGAGATAGCTCAGAAGTAAACCATTTGCCTCACATGTGCAAAGCCCTGGGTTTGGTCACTGGCAACAGAAAGGAAAGTGAACAGAAACACCAAAACTTAATTTAAAACTAGTATTTTTTTAAGTAAAATAGTATTTATTTCAAAAGTTGATTGTGTAGATATTGTCCATTCTTTTAAATTTATTAATTGTTGAACTTGTTAAATTAGGAAAATAGATATGCTTGTTTTTGTTTTTCAAGTAAAGACAGTGTGTTTTCCTTCCTCATATCAACATGGTTTCAATCTGTTTTGTTTTTATTTCTTTACAGTACTCATCGGGGACTTATACATATTAAATAATTATGAATGCTCTCATCTCTCTCATATTTAAAGGGAATATATTTTAGGAAAATGGAGACACAATATTGAAATAATGTCTGGAGTAAATAATTTGGAAGATGTGCAAAAATATTAGAGAATAAAATAAGTTAAAAGCTTACAAAGGGCAAGGGGGTAGAACCTCCAGATGGAGCTATCCCTGCTGACACCTTGAATTTAGTTTAGTAAAACTAATTTTGGACTGTTGGTTTTGAAAATTGTAGAAAACAAATTTGTGCTTTTTAAAGCCATTGCATTGTTGCAATTGATTATTAGAGCAACAGGTGACACTCTAAAGAAAAATAATAATCAGGCAAAAATTTGTTCAAAATTGCAATTCAGTTATGCTAAACAGTACAGACAAGATGTAAGTTAGCAAATCCAAATTGATCAGTGGAAAGAAAACAAAAAACACCGGTGTTTATTAGTTTCACCCGAAAGAATCTTGTTGAGAACAATTTATAGTTCTTTAAATGGGCAGATCAAAAGTAATCTTGAGTTAAGGCCACAGAAAGGCACCAGAAAACATATTTTGAGATTTATTTTCTTTTATCTGTGTTTTTTTTCAGATGTATCAAAAAAGAGTTAATTTTATTTTTACTAAGTAACATTTTTTTCTGATTCCTCACCAATTATATGTATATATTTAAAGCATGTGAAATGTATTAAGGACATCATAAAATAGTTCACTAAATTATTGAAAGAAAATATATTAATGGCAGGAATCATAATCCAATAACAATATGTTAAATTAATAATTAGTAAATTAACATTATAGTATTAAACTAGTGAAAAACATTAAAACACAAAATTTTGAGAAAATAATTTGAGGAGTGAAGATATAGCTTAAACTTTAGCCCTTATCTTCTCTGTTTGGTGATTATGCATAATCTGCATTTCAAAAAATTAATTGCTGTTTATAAAAACATTCTCCAAGGAATGTTTTCTTTCAAATTCCCTGTCTAGGCATTCAAAATTGAATTATTTGTCCTTGTATTAGATTTTATGAATCCATAAATTTTAAATGTTGTTGTGTCCATATATATTTTATTTTTAATACTTATTTTATTAGGTACCAAAAGATAATTATAGAAAGATCATTGCAATGTCCAGCAGAAACTTCCTAAAATGTTCATAATAAAATAAAATTTTACATTTCTGTATATAAGCTATAAATTTAAAATTCAACTTAAATGTATCAAAAGAAGACAGCAATTATTTTTTGATAAAGGGTTAAAATTAATTTCATAGAGGTAGAACATATAATGTATTCATCAAAAATCAAATATTCATATTTGGAGAGAGGCTTTATGTTAAGGTCTCCGATCTTCAGCTGCAAGAATAGACACAAATGTTCTGAAGTTTGAGGAAATTGATCATTTAGCTATCTTACAGAATGAAATATGAATCACTCACAGTCTGCCTTATATAAAACAGGAGTCTGAATTAATCTTCAAAATGTTCAGCAGATAATTGCAAGAAACAATTTTGTAGTCCAAAAAAATGATGTAAAAGTGGTCTTTTTGAAGTTTCAATTGAATGCTTTAGGGTCTCCGTGTGATTTCTATTGTCTGGTCAGGGGGAGATTCTAAGGATTCCTAGCCCTGGACAGCCTTCCTTATTTCATTCTCTTCAGAACTACAAAGAAATCTCTCCTTAGTCACATATAATAATATGGGTTCACTTATTTTTTTGTTCTATTAAATCTAATTTTTTTTATTATTTCTTTAACATTTTAATTTTCTGTGCTTGTTTCAGGAACAATTAAACACCTTCTGGCTTAATCTCATTTATAGATAATATACTTGGTATACAGTTCATTTCAATGACTAATCTAAGAAAACAATTCAAAGACTTGAATTAAAAAGTCAATCTAATTTCAAATATAATGGTCTTTATTTGGGGGAAAAAGAAAGAAAAGGAGGATGAGATTTTTTCCTAGGAAGAAGAAATTACATGATAGACTCTAAAGGAATAAATTGTTACTACTACTACTACTACAGCAGGTAGGGCATTTGCCTTGCATGCAGCCAGCATGGCTGACCAGAGTTCGATTCCTCCGCCCCTCTCGGAGAGCCCGGCAAGCTACTGAGAGTATTCGATATGCCAGACACAGTAACAACAAAGTCTCCAATGGAGACGTTATTGGGCCTGCTCGAGCAAATCGATGATCAACGGGAGGGCCTTTACTTTACTTTTACTTTACTTTACTACTACTGAAACCAGTCCTTCAAAAGATGAGAGGTAATTTGTAAAACAAAAAACTAGAAATATCTTATGGAAAGGATTATTGACAATGAAGTTAATGTTTCCTGTCTTGCCCTTCCTCTGAAAAAAAGTAGATGAGGAAGACAATTCCAAGTTGTGGTATTCCAAGACTACCCTGGGGTTCCTAGAGATCAATGTGGAGCTATACCTGAGAGTGTTCTGGAGTCATGTGACACCAAGGATTAAAACTGGGACCAGAAGCATTTCAGTGGATTGAACTATCTCTCTGATCTTCATATCTTTTCAATAATAGCATATCTTATTTCAGGATAGGTTAAAAGGTAAAGGTAAAGGCCCTCCCGTTGATCGTCGATTTGCTCGAGCGGGCCCAGTAACGTCTCCATTGGAGACTTTGTTGTTACTGTGTCTGGCATATCGAATACTCTCGGTAGCTTGCCGGGCTCTCTGAGAGGGGCGGAGGAATCGAACTCGCGTCGGCCATGTTGACCGCTTGTAAGGTGAACACCCTACCGCTGTGCTATATAACTTATTATCTTATTATTATACTTAAATTTCATTTCAGTTATTAACTCTAACAAGAAAGTGTATATAATTTATACTATCACCTTTACTTACTTTTCTAAGTTTTTCTAGCATTAGAAATTATAAAATCTTACCCATTTGGTCAAAATTAGAACCTTATAAGTAGATGTCTGTTAACTTGCATATTGAATTTTATACGACAGATTACTGAGGCTACTTAATATTTAATTATATTTTTTACCAAATAATTGAGTGGGATGTGGATATATCCAAGAAATGATTTCCATTCAAATATAAAACACATGGCCTAATTTTTCCATCCCAGTGTTACTGCTGATATCCTTGTTTGTTTAGGAAAGGGTGATTTAAATTAATATCTTAATCTTGTTTTTGAGCTAGAGAGATAAACAAGTCTCCATCTGCCCTCACATCAACTTGCATACTTAAACAACAATGAAGTTTACTGTAGGATAACATTGCTTTGTCCTTATTCCCTTGCTACAAGGTGCTTAGGTTTATCAGATCACACCCATCGAAGTGATCCCAGTCACTTCCTTTCTTTTGTTTATCTGTAACCACTTCTCTATGCTCTCATCCCCAAACAGTTAACCCAGCTTATTTCCCTAATCAGTCTCTGTTAATTTGCAAGGTTAGAACTTTCTAGGACACTGAACTTGTACTATAAGTTAATATTGCTTTTCTCCACTCCTTATGTGTTTTGAATAGTTTACTTTAAAGCAATGTCCTTTTGTATAGATACAAGAAGACAATTAATATTATGCTTTTGTAACTTGGGACTTAATTGGCTTCTAATATTATTCATTCCTGGACATCTGCTTTCTCAACTTAAGCCTCAGTTGCCCTCATTTCCTAGTGCTCCCAAAAGCAGGGTCCCAATGAGAAACTGGATGGAATCAGGATAAGTGGTAAGCTATGTGCTACCCTGGTATCGAGATGGGCCTGGCCAAAGAGCCACAATTGCTAACTTTAAGAGTTTGATCATGGACAAATGCTGTCATGATCCAAAAGTAATGACGAGACTAGGACCTGGCTAGAAATAGGAAAGACTAATTTGGCCTGAGCACTGTAGTCTGAGATCGGGATGACCCCAGGAGAGCAATTCTATAAGCTTAATGCATCTCTTACTCTGCCCATACAAAATGATTAATATTATGAATGCTTATATGTTTGCTGGACAAGGAGAGAAGAAACACACCCATGAGATTCCTGCTGAAAGAGAGTCTGTCCTAGAAGCAGCATCCCCTGAGGGAAAGAACTTTAACCCTATCAATTGTGACCACACCTATGTGTAAGTCCAGCCCCTCAAGGTTTGGAGATTTAACTAGACTGTAAGAATGGGCTGGGGGATGAATATCCAGAACCAGAGACAGAAGAACAAAGGGTTTCCAGATTGGGGCCTGGGAGAGAAGGAGAGAGAAAGACAGGAGTGAACAGGGATGAGAGTGGAATAAACAGCATCTGATCAATCAACCGGCTTGGTGCTGGCTTCCTCCAAGGTCTGCCCCACAGCCCGGGCTGCCCTGGCTGGGCGAGCGGTCCGTGCCCCCAAATTGCGGGCATCTAGGGGAAGAACAGTTGGGGTCCCCTTGGCCCCCCCAGGAGAGTTTATACAGTTTACCATTTAGGGAAAGAAATTCTATATAATCCAGTGTTAGAATTGAAATTTTCTCATTTGACCCTAACTGTTGGATACTATTTTACCATTCGTCGATTGTTATTCGTCGATTGCCTCGAGCAGGCCCCAGTAACGTCTCCTTCATCCTAGCCCTGAGATTATATTCAAGGCTATTTAGGAGAATGAGACCCATCATTGTTACTGGTATTTGGCATATTTGGTACGCCACGGGGAGTTTGCCAGACTCTGCCCTGTGGGCAGGCTACATTCGATAGCCTGCAAGTTTGTCCAAAGTAGGAATAAGACAATAAGATGTCATAAAAAAAAGTTCTGATAAGATGTCTCGCGGCCGCATATTTTACCATTCGGGCTGGAGCGATAGCACAGCGGTAGGGCGTTCGCCTTACAAGCGGCCAACATGGCCGACCCAAGTTCGATTCCTCCGCCCCTCTCGGAGAGCCTGGCAAGCTACCGAGAGTATTCCATAAGCCAGACACAGTAACAGTGAAGTCTCCAATGGAGACGTTACTGGGCCCGCTCGAGCAAATCGACGATCAACGGGAGGGCCTTTACATTAGATTTTATCATATTTTACCATTACATTAGATTTAACACCATGCACAATTAATGTCAATGTGTGCCTACAGGGTAATTTCTCTCACTCATTTCTCTCTGTTTCTCTATTTCTTTTCCCATCATCTTCTTTTTCCCTTTCCTTATGTCCTATCAGTGTAAATATTACCACCACTACTTATGTTACATTACTACTTACATATCTACTAATTACATTACAATTACATAAGGATAAGTCCGGTATATTTTCTAAGTGCTTATTTGAACACAGAACTGAATATCATAAAAATACTGTAGAAATCCACTTCCTAAATATAAATTCAGCTTTTTTTAAAATTTTGGTGGATTTCTTATCAACATGCTTTTCTTTCTGTCATTTTACTTTAAGGGTGAGGGATTAATAGATGTATCTTATTATATCTCTAAGTATGTTTATATAACCATATTTTGTATAAATAAATTCAAGGTTAGCAGTTATATGAATAATACTCTAGAAATTGAAGCACACATTGAAAATTCTAACAAAGGCAACACTTTCCATAAATTGTTCATGTAGTTGTTAGTGTCAATACAATAAAAAATCACTTTCTAAAAAATAAATGCTTAAATAATTCTTAATTTCCCTCTTACTAAAATACACAGAGAACTAGTCGGTGGGTAAGTGAAGAAGAAATGCAAATGTCTGTTTTGTACTAATAATTGTAGGGAAATTAACATTTTACTTCTATGCCATTTGCATTTGGGGGTCAATCTGAACATGAATTTGATGCACAAAAGATAAATAGAGAAAAGAATGAAAAATTAGGGAGTTCTCTTAAGGAAATTAAGAAGAAAAGAAAATGAAAATATAAAAATGCTTCTATACTGTTGCTCAAATAGATACTTTTTAAAAGACACTAAGATGTACAGACAAAAAATAATAAGTTATTTATACTAAAGTTTTCTCTTATTCTGAATCCCTTTGGAAGAATCATTCTTCCTCTTGTTTCAAGGAGGACATCTTTCACATGTGAGTTTTTATATTGTGCTTTCTGGAAGCAAAGAGAAGATTAGAATGTCTCTTTTGCATCTGTTCTTTCTAAAATGCCTATAGCTCAAAATAATCCTTATGCAAAGTGACATATTTTGGGGTTATATATTCTGCCACCCTTCACAGTCTAATTGGAGTAAGTGGTTCTAGATCTAAGGATCTGAATATTCATCTTCATCCTCAACTATGAAATAGGCCTTCAGAGAAAATTACTGGTGTAGTGGTATCTTCTAAGCAGGTTTGCGTCTCACAGTAGTATGTGGTGAAGGGAAAAGAATGAAGATGATTTCTATTCTTTGAAACTATTTTACAAACTATTCTCTACAGAAATGCAAAACTATATCTTGCACATGCCAATCAATTTGCACAATGAGAAAGATGGAGTACAGTTGGAAAATATAAGGAATTCATTATAATAAAACATCTTCACATGGTGATATTATTTGAGGTAGTTTTCCAAATAGGAGTTATTGAGGAAGAGAAGAAAAGGAGATAGTGTGGGAAAATTACTGTGGACAAATATGACGTTATTTATTATATCCAGTGAAAAGCAAGGAATATTGAGAATTCAGTCCAGATAGTGCTGTGGTTACCAACTTTTTTAATGAACAGGAAAGGTATGTTGGAAAGAGAAAAATTACAGAAGTACACATTATAAAAAAAGAAAAAAAAGTTGTGTCCCTAGCGAACAAAACCCTCCCCCAAACAGAGAAAAGCTACAGTCAACTGCTTTTTAAAATGAACACTAATTTTTTTTCTTTTTGGGTCACACCCAACGAGGCACAGGGGTTACTCCTGGCTCTGCACTCAGGAATTACTCCTGGCAGTGCTCAGGGGACGATATGGGATTTTGGGAATCAAATCAGGTCGGCCATGTGCAGGATAAATGCCCTACCTGCTGTGCTATTGCTCCAGCCCCTAAAATGAATACTAAATTGTTAAGAGAAGATTTGGCCAATCAAAGCCTTTTATGGGCCAAGATGCAAGTGTAACCCACTTAGCGGCATCAAACTGAGAAGAAACCAAGGTGGAATGAACCTCCGAAAGGCAGGATGCACTAAGGGGAATGGGGAAGAGACTGTAAATTTGTTATGTGGAAATAGAAGACAACACCCCCACTCCCTCAACACTCTTGGCACAGCCATTTTCTCCTCTGATTGAGTATTCTGTGCACTACATTTTCAAAGTGAAATCTTATTTCAAATAAATATGATCTCTTTACGTTTTCTAGCACTGGGCTCTTTCTCATTCTAAACTGTAATCTGGGACTGCCTAAGGTTTGTATGTCAATATTCCAATTTTTGGGTCAAGATAAATAAGTGCCTGGGAATCCCAAAGAAGGGTGATTCATTTTCTTTGTCAATAACAGTATGAAGAAACTGGACAGATACAGAAACAGTTCTCTCTTTGTAAAACATAATAGTATAGATGTAAGAGGAAGTTGAAAGTATTACATATTTTATTTTAAAGACTCTGTGAAGCTCTTTTTTATAAGACCTTTGATAGGTAGAACAGAATGTGACATAGCTTATGTCGTTTGAAGTACTGAGGTACTTGGTAATGTCTCAGTAACAATATAGCATCATAGACAAGCATGTGCGTTCCAGCCTGATCCCGATAGTACTGGCATGTGTTAAGTGTGGTCTCAGTCCCTACGCTATAAAAGTGCACATCACAGATGTGCGTCATCTCCAAACCACAGGTGTATATGAAAACAGAACTGAAATGTTACACTCAGGTTAGGTGCGTCCAATTCTTTAATTTTCTGTAGGGTCTTAGGCCCTTCAAAGAAACTCTACACACATTTTTCCCTATGCTTGTTAAATTTTCAAGAATTACATACATGTACTACGTGTGAGTTTAATATATGCTCAGTTAAGATAGATGGGACAAACTCAGTTACAATCAAAGCTACTGAAAGTATCTCTCCTGCATGGCAAAAGCCTGGCAAGCTCCCTGTGACATATTCAATATGTCAAACACAGTAACAATAAGTCTCACAAGGGAGACGTTACTGGGCCCATTCAAGCAAATTGATGAGCAATGGGAGGACAGTGCGTTGACTGGCCAAGTATCTTATTTTTTACCATTTACAGCATGTCCCTTTATAAGAGACAAATTGTGCTACTGATTTTCAGTATTTGTACTTTGTATGTACTATGTCATGATCTATTTGCATTATGTCATGATCTCTCATGTTTTGTTAGAAAATGGCTTCTTTTCAGCTGGCCAAAATAGTAAGTTGCCTGTCATTGTTGTGTTTTCATAGTACACTGCTAACTTTGTAACATAGGTCCATAATTTTCTTTTCTTTCCATGAGTAAACATATAAAGTAATTGGCATACTGTCTTTGTCCTATAAACTTTTGTACTTAGAACACAGATTCAATTTAAGTTACATTTTTTAACTGTCAATAAATCATTGAATAAAGGAGAAATATTAAAGAAGAGAAAGTAATGATGGATACATCTCATCCATCACATATTTGTCAAAATTTCTATAAAATACTTAAAGAATAACAATGTAAAGCAGGGAACTTGGTTATTAATACTCATCAAATATAACGAGTGGATACCAATAATGCAAATTGCAAATAGGATAAAGGGAAAGTTTTGAAAGAAAACTCTGTAACATTTTTTTTACTGTAAATCTAAAACTTCTCAAAATACAGTATATTAATTTAATAAGTGGATAGAGAGAAGTAAAAGAAAAGAGAGGATGAGAAGAAAGAATGGCATGAAGAAAGAATGAAATACAAGGAGGAAGATGTAAGTAAGTATAATACTGATTTATATATGAGATGAATCCTATAATTACATGAGAAACATTATAGGAAAAGTGGTAAAAATGCTTTATTTGGAGGCTGGAGCAATTATATGGCAGGTAGGGAATTTGCCTTGTATGCAGTCAACCCAAGTTCAATCCCCAGCATCCCATATGGTCCCCTGAGCACCCCCAGGATTTATTCCTGAGTGGAGAGCCGGGATTAACTGCTGATCATCACTGGGTGTGATCCAGTTTCCTCCCAAAAGTTTGGTTTTGATAAGTCACATTGTATAAAATTATATTTGATTTAAGATATTAAACTATGTAAAATAATATAAAAATAATTAGGTTTTAATTGAACCAAATGGAATCTATTTTTAATTTCATTTAAAATTTTTCATTTAATTTCATCCAATTACTAAAACAAAGTTCTTCTAACTATATCAGACATGCTGCAATCTTTATAGGGTAGATGCAAGCTGTGTAAACAGAAAGCTATATTTGCTCTTAGAAAATTTTATTTCTATCTTATTTTTATAATTTTATAATATATTATAAGTTTATAGATGATAAATGTGATCTATGCTTATTTGTACCATCATTTTAACTGATTTTAACTTAAGTTCTTAGGTTTTACTCTTCACTGGGTTCGTCCTCAATTTTTGTCTAAACATAAAATGCAAAATGGAAAATATTAGTTATTTTAACAATAGCTACATGATTGTCTATTGGGCAAGAGAACTTTAACCCCCTTTATTGTTTTACAATATTCTCATGTATAGCTTTCGATGTTTTATCCAGCGTGAATTCTCAGTAATAGGTTTCCTGGTTAAATTGATGTCACCATTTGAATAAACTTGGCTTTGTCTTTGCACATATATTTACTTTCCATTGACAATCACTTAAGGATATTATTGTTATTTACAATATATGTCTTGGTTGTTTTCAAGCATCTCTCAATACTGAAACTGTTCAATATCATTCTAAAGTGCTCTTTACTCCTCTCTTAGGAATAGATGAAGGCAATTTCTGATAATGAGTTTTATTTTCTTCATTTTTGTATGATTGTTGCCAAAGGTGGAATGAGCAATCTTTCTTTATATAATTTCTGTGATGGAGCATTTTCAATAAGACCTCAATATCTTTCCTTTCTGCCTCTTTTCTCTAGATTGTAGCACAAGGTCTCTCTTAGAAAACCAATGGCATTATCTTCCAACAGATTAAATTGTAATTTGTGAAATTTGTGAATCATTTGTAAACAGTTTACCATAGTCAAGGTATAACTTTGCTAAACACAAAAAAGTGATGTTGATTCCTACATGATATTTTTGCAGCATCGTATATGTATCCCTAGGTTGTCCTGACCAGTATCTCAACATCACATTCTCCTACTGCCAGATTTCTCTCCTTGCTTTCATAAGGCATATTTTACCAATGATGCTCTTTATAGACTTGAAAAGTCTACATATATTCTTGCATTCATTATCTGATTTGGTCAGGGATGCTCCAAGTATTTTGATTGTCTTTTCAGAAAAAAAAAGGTTTAGATCAAGAATAACCATTTAATACATAATTATATAGAGTATCATTAGTAAATCATTTTCAAATATGTAATTATGAAATAGCACTATAGCACTGTCCTCCCATTGTTCATTGATTTGCTCGAGTAGGAACTAGTAACATCTCTGTTGTGAGACTTCTTGATACTGTTTTTGTCATATCGAATACGTCACAGGTAGCTTGCCAGGCTTTGCTGTGAGGGCACAATACTCTCTGTAGCTTGCCGGGCTCTCCAAAAGGGGCAGAGGAGTCGAACCGGGGTTTGCCCAGGTCGGCCTTGTGCAAGGCAAATGCCCTACTTGTTGTGCTATCGTTTCAGCCCCAATTATGAAATAGTTCATGAAAATATTTGTATAATGTAAAATATCAGTGTATGCCTGATCAGTGAGGGCAGGTGTGCACGTGGCAGTGATTTGCAATCATGCCCCACATATGTGGGAACTGATATAGTAGAGCAGGTCGAAGAGCAAGAGAGTAGAACTTAGGGGGGGCACTCAATTTCTAATATACTATGAATACTGAATAGGTGACAGCAAATTTTCTCTATGACTTGTGTGACTAAGAGCTATATACTTCCTTATATGCCTTTAGTGATCAATACACTAGAAGATGTGGCATTGCACCGAAGGTGGATATTACATTCAGATGTTCTGAAATTGACCAAAGAGACTTCAGACCTAAAATGCTGAAAAATAGTTAGAATTATTGGCATCAACCTATTAGCACCAGTGAAGCAAAAAGATAATTCACATTTAAGGTATATTTTAAAGAGGGAAAGGCAGATTCCAATTTAAACTTATTTCAATTTCTCTCTATTTATCTAATACCTAAGTAGATATTTTGCGAGAACCTACCACATAGAGAGCCAGGGAGCATGAAATGTCTATGAAGAAACAAGTTTTAGCTTAGTCATACAGTAGTTTAAATGAGAAGAAATACACTGCATTATTGCATAACAGACACCACCTATCTACTCATTTTTCCCTTAAAATAGAATAATTGAATTCCCTAAAAAGAAAAGATTATTATAGATAAACAGAATAACTTCATAGTATTACTACAAGTAATTATTAAACTTATAGGCAATGATACTTTTAAATTTTTTGCTTAATTTTACATTATGTCATAAATGAAACAAAATAAATTAACCCTCCATATAGTTCTTTATGTTTGTGTTAAGCAAGTTATATTGCACCTCTATTAACCTAAACATTGATATTATAAGAAGTAATTTCAAGAGACATTAGTTTTATATTATTAGTTTTATATCCATAGCCACAAGGTTTAAACATTTAAAAATGTGATTTAAGTAGTATATAATTATGTAAAATTGTATTTCCACAGATTTAAAAATGTTTATACTTTGGGGAAATTGATTATTGTAGAACATTTTAAATTGGTATATTTTTGTGAACCAAAACACTTTTTTGATCTAGTTTAAGGGTTTTTAAAATTATTTTTGTGTTCCTTAATATTCTTTCTCAATGTGTAGTTTTATATAAACATAAATTGAGCTACTTGCTGAAGTACATGTTCCAAAAATACTTCAATACCTAAAATATAATTGCGAATACATTGATGCATCTGACTTTGATACTTTCCCAAAATTATTATTTCACCCAACTCATTTGTATTATATTATGTATAATCAGTGACAAAAGAATTTTCTTCCTTCATTTAAATTCTTTTCTTTAAGCTACCAAGATTATCTTGCCTGCATGGCAAAGCTTGGCAAGCTACTCATGATGTATTTGATATGCCAAACACAGTAACAAGAAGTCTCACAATGTTACTGGGCCTGCTCCAGCAAATCAATGAACAACAGGAGGACAGTGCTACAGTGCAGTGCTACCAAGCTACATGTGTATCCTCTAATTGCTACTCCACTAGTGTCTGAGACTGGAAAGTTTCTATGATTCTGGTAATGTCAACTACGTTTTCTATTCTTCACCCTTTAATGCTAAAATGGAAAAACTTATATGTTCCACACCGTAAAGCTGAAAGAAAAAAACAAAAACAAATAAGGTACATTATTTAGTACATTTGAGAAATAATTTTAACAAAGTAAGCAATCAGTAAATTTATAGAATTATTACTGTTATTTTATGTATTAGGTAACTCAGAATAAAATAATTATTATTTTATGTGTTAGTTCCAGTCTAGTTTAAAATTATATTTTTACTAATGTAAATAGCTGTATTTTATATGAAAAATATGGTTCAACATATTTAAAGTTTAAAACAACTTCAGACCTGAAATATTTTTATCAATTAAATTTTATTTTATAATTTTTTATGATTAGTAAAAATGGTAAATTTCTATTAATATACTGACAGAGCTAGTTTTTATATCATAAAAAATAGGAACCAGTAAAAGATAAGACATTTAAGTTAATTAAGAAAAGAAAAAAATAAAAGGACCCATTTTAGAATGCATCATACTTCCCTCATAGTAAGAGTAAGGACGCATCACACATTTTAGAGCATATGAACAAAAACATTAGTGAGCTTTTTCTTGCTAAATGAAGTTAAAACTTGGAAATGCTTTTCAGTAAAAACATCAGTTCACGGCACATTAGAAAGGTTCTGGCAAGGTTAGAAACAAAGCAGAGAGGTTACATTCTCTGTGCCAGACTACTTCCCCAGGGCTCAATGCTGCTCATTGCCATAATTAGCTCAGAACTAGTTTTTCAAACACCTAGCTGCATAAAAATTGTATCTTAAAATTAAAACAAGAAAAACATTTGCAGAATATAAATGTTCAAATGGTCCTACTGTTCCTCAATACTTGCCTTCTCCTTCTCCTCCTCATTCTCCTCTTCTTTCTCCTCACCATACTTCTCTTCCACTCCTCCTCCTGCTGCTCTCTCTCTATATATATACATATAAACGTATACATATTCATAGCTTTATATATACATATATAAACTATAGCTTCTACAATTAATATGATGTCTGGTTTCTTTACATATTGTTTTTTCTATGGCTTAACACAATTTTTTCTCGTTCAAAAATCACAACTCAGATTAGAGAGCTATTAAGGTAGCCATGCACATGACCATCCCTGGCTTTGATCCTTGGTACTATATGTGGTTCCATGAGCGTTCCAGGACTAATATCTGAGCACAAATACTAGGAGTATTACCTGTGTAACACTGGGTGTGGCCTAACAACACAAGAAAAAAATATCACAAAACAAAAAGAACAATTTCCGTATGTTTTAAATATAAAAATCAATGGGTCCAGAGTGATAGCAGAACTGATGGATCGTTTGCCTAGCACGCATGCAGTGGACCTGGGTTCAATCCCCAGCAATCTGTCTTTCCCTCCAGCTCCACCATAAAAGATCCTTGAGCAGGAGAACCAAGTGTAAGCCCTGGGTACTGCCAGGTCTGGCCCCCAAACCAAAATTTATAAATGTATATAAAAATTCTATGAAAAGTAGGACGCTGTTGGAAATTTAGTATTTTTTTCCATGTAAGAACTAATATTCTTTGTATTTTGTTTTTGAACATTGTTCAAAAAACAATGTTCATGAAAAATGAACTAGTCCCTGACGTTCCATTTGCTTTCTACGGAACAAACATCTCCGAATGCAGCAGCTACGTGTACCTGGATCGAGAATTCAACATGATGAACGACTTGGTGCCAAAATTGCGAGAGAGAGAGAGAGAGAGAGAGAGAGAGAGAGAGAGAGAGAGAGAGAGAGAGAGAGAGAGAGCGCGCCTTGGAATGCCTTCAAGAACATCGAAGAAGTTATTAAGAGGATGAAGAACCTCTGGCTCTAGGCACATCTTTTCGACTTCACCTTTCTTCCTGCATTAACATATGCTTCAGAGACCTGGGCCCTATGAAACAGGATGAGAACGCTATTCAGGTCACCCAAAGAGGAATCGAAAGAGCCGTGCTTGAAATATCACATTTCACTCAAGTGAGAGAAGGAGTCCAGAGTTCTGACCGCAGTCAATGATCAAGAATCAGGGATGGTGTCTCGTTTGCCAAGGTGTCGAAAATCAGATGGGCCAGGCACGTAATTGCGATTTAGAGATGACAGCTGTACTAGAGCTCTTACCGAGTAGATTCCACAGGACATCAAAGGGACGTGTGGCCGCCCACCTACGAGATGGTCAAACTTCTTTGTCAAAAACCTTAACAAGTGGTTTGAGGCTCTTCAGGTTCCTGGAGCGAGCAGATGCCACTGGGCTACACTAGCAGGCAACAGAGATGAATGGAGACATTACTGGTGCCTGCTCGAGCAAATAGAAGATCAACGGGATGACAAGTAATATAAGTGATTTTGTTTTTAGCCATATCTTTAAAAATATTATTTAAATTCATTTTAGGTAATATTGGTTTACAAAAGAGTAAATATACATATATGTGCATATGTGTGTGTGTTTTAGGGGTACAAAATTATGACACATATCATCAAAATGCTAGTGTCCCTCCATCACATTTATTTGGACCTTTCTAACCCTCTCTACTTCTCCCATCTTATAACCTCAATTCATTTCTCAGATCTAGGGATTTATGTTTGTTTTTCCATTTTGTTTTATTTTTGTTTTGAAGCCATGCCTGCTCGTGCTCAGGATTGCTCCTAGCTCTGTGCTCAGGGGCCATTGCTAGCAGAGCTTAGGAAACCGTGTGTGTTCCCAGAGATAGAATCTAAATTATCATGGATATGACTAGTGCCTTACTTGCGCTGCTATCTTTGTTGCCCCACATGTTTAGTTTCATCTGTTTCCAACTTTGTTTCTTTTATATTAAAAATGGATCTGTGGAACTATTGGCTATATGTCTCTCTCTTATTGACTTTTGTGTTTACTATGACTTCTGTGCTATTCTATGTTGTAGCAAAAGGCAATCTTTCTTGTGATTGGGTAGTTTTGCATTTTCATATACATATGAAATATATGTTTATGAATATATATGTTTGTGCATGTGTGTATATATTTCTATATGCATATATATCATGGATTTTTCTTATTCATTATTTATTCTCTGAACACTTTGGTCATTTCTACATATTGACTATTGTAAAAAGTACTGCAATGAGTGTAGATCCATTTAAGGTATTTTTTAGGTACTTTGGATAGTTACTTGTAACTGGAATGGCTGGTCATGTGTTAGTTCCATTTTTAACATTTTGAGATATTTCTATGCTTTTAAAGTTTCTTTTGATTGTTTTGCCATTCCAGCAGTGCTCAGGACTTAAACATGGCTTGGTGTTCAGGGCTTATACCTGACTTGGAACTCAGGGATCAATTCTGGCAAGGCACCAGTGAACCATATGCCATGCTCAGGATCAAAACCAGGTTTGCTACATTTAAAAAAAAAAAAGTAACTCACAAACTGTTTTATCTCTCCAAACCTATCTATACTGTTTTTAAAAATAGGAATGGAGGTAAGTTATTTTCCTGTTAAAAGTGTAAGAGTATTCATTTTCTCCATTTTTCTTCTAGCACTCATTCCTAGTCATATATATGTTTATATATATATAGACTATTCTCAGAATGTTTTGTAATATCTCATTTTTAAAATTTTTATTATATTTTCTTGAAAAGAAGTCATAATGAGCAATTTATATACCTGTTGACCAGAAGCAGCTCTTCTGTTAGCAATTCTTCAATATTTATATTGGATTGTTTGTGTTTGTGTGTGTTTGGATTTTTTAAGTTCTTTATGTATCTTGGACATTAATCCTTTGTCAGATATTCAGTAATCAAGTGTTTTTACATTCATTGTTATCTTTTTCTTTGTGTGTGAAAAACTATTCATGGTGAAGATTGTGTGTTCGGGGGCTCTCTGTATGGCTCTGTCTTACCACCTGCATCCTGTGCTCTTGAGCCACTGTGTTGCCTGAATCTGGACGGCTGTTGGTCAAGGGCAGATGAAGGAAAAGACGAGCACCAGGCTGGTTGATCTTAGTAGCAGTTTATTTATATTACAAGGAAGTTTATCCCATAGAAGAAATTTATGTTATGGAGTGCCCAGGTTCTCTCAAGCATGTGTTCCCCCTTGCCACTTCTCTCCTCAGTCCATCTTGCCACCCTGCTCTCTCCAGTCTCTCTCCTGCTCTTTTGCCTCCAACTCCCCTGCAGTATGGGCTGACACTGCACCCAGTTGGGTAGCAAAATCAACATAAGAAAGCCCTTCCTGAGGACCCACCTAAAAGGTATTCTAAAGTCCTTCCTGACTGCCCAAGGGCAAAATACCTCCTATGATGTTTTTCTCTTCCTCATTCCAGTAACAATCAACATATCAATACTAGCTATTTTTGTATGGACACAGTAAGAGATAACATTGAGACTTCTAGGGCAGTTCTCCTGGGAACATCTTGCCACAGACTCAGATTACAGTGCTCAGGCCAGATTAATCATTCCTAACCCTAGCAGGGTCCAAATCTAGTTATTACTTTTCGGATCATGACAGCATTTATCCAAGCCCAAGCTCTTAAGTTACAGTTAAGCATTATGGCACTTTGGCCAGGCCCGTCTCGATGCCAGGGTAGCACATAGCTTACTGATTGCCCTGGTTTAATCCACTCCCTCCTTGGGACCCTGCTTTGGGGGGCAGTAGGAAGAAAGGGCATCTGAGGCTTAGGTGAGAGAACAGATGCCTGGGAAGGAAATATCACTGAGAGTCACATTACAAAAGCATGTCTTCTTGTGTACATACAAAAAGTGTTGGGATAGGGAGTTCCCTAGCCCTGGGAGGTGCGGAGAGACCAGATAGACACAATTCCTGCAGGAGTAAAAACGGGGTTTATTTAGACCAGCATGCTGGGGCTCCGCAGCATACCCCAAAAATGGGCAGTGGCTGAGAGCCCCGAACTTCTTCAAAGGGTATCTTATATAGGCCTTCACTGGACCTTACAGCAAAGCCCGCACATTTCATAGCCAATAGATTTGTAACAACATATACTTTCTTAACCAATCCATTTAAAATTACCTCACTCCTTAGCCTATAGATTCAAAGATCAGCATTTACATACATCGATTGTCAGTCAGCACAAGCAAGGTTATAGCCGGAATCATTAAGCCTTAGGTAATCTCCCTTGACCATCCTTGTTTTGAGTTACCCAAGTCTGCAGGGTGCTTTAGTGAGACAATACATTCCAGGAAAGGGCAATTTCCCCCAACCACCCGCATCCTGAGTTATCCTTTACCCAAATCTGCAGGGTGCTTTACTGAGACAATACATTTCAGGGACAGTAAATACACCTGAATCCTGTCACACTTGGTTTAGAAAGAAGTTATGCCCTGTTCACTTTCCAAGTCCCCTCTCCCCCAGGTACAAAGCAGCCAAGCAGTTTTACAGAAAGCAATGTTGCAAGTTAGCTGAAGCACACAAAAATTTGGTGCCCTAATATGGATTCTTTCAAAAGGACATTGCTCTAAATAAACTATACAAAGGATTTAAGGTGAAGAGAAAAACAATATTTACAAGTCAACAGAGCACAAAGAATGAAGTTACAAATAAACACAGAGAAATGGGAACATTGTGATGGGAGCAACCCAATAAACCTAAACTACCTGAGGGTATGAAGGAAGGACAGAACACTGCTATCCTACATTAGTGTAGGTTTTATTTTTATTTATTTAAGTTTTATTAAACATTATTACAAAGTTGTTCATTATACAGTTGTTTCAGGCATTTAGTGTTCCAACACTACCATTGTGACCTTTCCTCCACCAGTGTTCCCATTTTCTCGTCCATGCCCAACCTGCCCCATTAAGCACATAACAAATTTATTTTACTTATTTCAAAATCCTTTAAGAAATGACAAATAGAATGATTAAAGACTAAATCAGCAAGAACCAATTTGAGATTGCTATATAATTTTAACCTATGTAAATATGAAAAACAAAACCTTATAATATAAAATAATAAAATGCTTATTCTCATTTACATAAGTAAGATTTCAACTCCTAAATCTAATGTATATTGCATTAAATTGTAATTTATATTTGGATCTCATTACAGTAATAATCATGCCTTCCCTATGATTAATAAAATGCTTAAAGAAATTCTGTGCTAATATATTTTGGAGTTTACACAAAATAGGTAAGGCCTACTTATGTAAATTTTTCCCCTTTTACTTTACATAAACACTGTGGTTTGCAAGCCCATTCATGATGATTCATTGTAGACATTCAATATTCTAACACCAATCCTTCTCATTCTCACCTTTCCTCCACAATTTTCTCTAATTTCCCAACTAAACTCTCAAGCCTGGCCGCATAGCAGGCCCAAAATAATTTATTTTATATTGCTTGTTATCAATCAATTACAAACAGAATGATCACATAATTTTTTGTTAGAAGAAAATTAGTGTAAATTGTTGTATTTCACAATGGAGACATTGAGTCCTTGTAGGAGGGATGTTTGTTTACTAAGATGTTGTTACAGGTTAAGCATTCTGTTCTGTGTTACTGTTTGGTTAGTTGAGATTGATTGCCTTCTATGTTACATCCTATCCAATCTAGTGTGTTACTTCTGGTTTATCAGTGTTGCAGAGTGTGGAGATGTTGCATGCCTGGAAATGCAGCTGCATGCTCCAGAGAGTCTAGAAGTTTTAACTGGTGGTACAGTAAAATTTGGAGCTAAATTTTTGACTGCGTTGAAGCTTTGGGGTGTGGACATGACTCCTGGGGCTTCCGGAAGTACAGCGAGGTTGGAGGGAGGTCGTCCATCCTGATTCCAAGAAAACCTGGAGATTTCAGTCACAATGACCCACATCCCTGAACTTTTAGCAGGTTGATTTCTAAATGAGGTGTGATTCCAAGATATAGAGTCCAGCCAAACGCATGGTAGTGATTTTGCAGTGTGGGAGCAAGAGGATGCTAAGGCTCTGTTTGGGCGGGTGATCCCAGCGTCCTCCCTACTCTGACTACAAGTTGATCTTCGTTGAGATTTATTTATGAGTCTCTGGAACAAGAATGGTAGATTATTGTTTTTTTAAAAAGTCATTATGCCAAGAGCATGGCTTCCTTAACTTATTATGGTTTCTTTAAAATATATATTGCAGAGTTTAAGATTGCTTATAATCCACATTTATCTATTCACAGTCCAAAAATCAGAGTGACAACATGGTTGTACTCTAGTGAATGCTTTCTTTCAAATTTTTAGGTAAACTACTTCAAACTATATGTGCACTTTATAGCAAAATATTTCATTTGCATCTCTTTCATACAGGAGAGGTAACCAGTCAGATAGAAGGAAACTTTGGTATCAATTTCAGGAAGCTATAAACTCAAGAAATGTTTGAATAGACAGTAAATAATCAGAAAGAGCTTATCTGTCCTGTAGCCTAATACTCAGAACCCACGAGTTCAGCTCAATCCTGAAAGCTAGAAGCAATCAGGAGTGCAATTTATAGGAACAGAAGGGACCTGTTAGCATCTGCCATGTCTGTATGTGGTCATACTTAAAGCTGTGTGTCCTGTAGGTACCAACAAATCATTTCCTTGAAGTTCTGAATTCTAGGCCTGAGAAGTTTGGTAGCTATATCCAGCTATTCCATATCCGGATGTATGTAAGCAACACAAACAGGAATGTGCCCTGAGTATCCCTATTAAAAAGATGTATAAGCACTGTAATGAAGAAGTGTAATCTCTGACTGGCGAGTGTGTGAACAAAGCACTAACTCCTGGCAAACAATACATCCATACTTGTGTTATGGCTCTTCCTTGGTGAGTTTGTGGAAAAGAGTCACAACTAAAGGAGTGCAAACTGGTGAGAACTGCAATAAAATACACAATCTTCATAACCTATCTTGCAAACAACACTGTGTGACTTAGCCAGGCATGTGTGAAATCCCAGACTATAGTAATACAATAAAGCAATGAGAGAATAACAAGGGGAGAATAAAAACCTTTACAATCTCTCTCTCTATAAGATTAAATAAAATCTGCATATGACACTCTACCCATAACAAATGGTGAAATTGTAAGGTATTTTACATTTTTTCATAGATGTTCATTTTTCTTTGTTACATAAAATATGAAATATTTTACATACTTTCCAATAAATATATTAGTTGGCATGCCAGACTGAATAGAAACTTAGAAAATCACTGAAGATCCAAGAGCAAATAACAAAAACAATGTAAACTTTCTTGACAGAAAATAAATGGATCAAAGTTTCAATGAATCTACTGTAAAACATAACTCAAAATCCTGTTAATAAAAAGTAATAGGTTCCAGGGAACATTGAGTGAAATTTTATAAATCCCTGATTGAGAAATAGATTTGGCATTAAATAATTGACATGTAAAAGAAAACTAGGAGAAAATCCTTCAGGGAATAATGAAATCCATATTGCTTTATAGAAAAGACAGTTTCAAGTACATATACTTATATTACATCTATGCATATATATAAAAATAAGCATATGTGTATATGTGTGTGTGTTCATAAAAGTCAACACTCAAATTCTCATGAATCTTTTGTAAACTATAGCATTTTCTTTATACATTAACAATAAAGCTAGTGGGAAAAACAAATGTTCTTATTCCAGATACATTCTCTTATTCATGACATATTTTACCCTAGTATAAAAATACTGTTGTCTTCACAGGCTTGAAAATTGTGTAAGTTAATGTATGATCACTTTTCTTTGAGTTTTATTTATATTAATATTTTCCTGATAGGATATCTGATCAACAATACCCCTGAACCCTTTTTTTTCTCTGTAGAATCTATTTTCTATTTGTCATGTAATGTTATATAAAAACACTCATTTTTATGCTCTACAGCATAAGAAATATTACTGACAGGGGTCATAAAAATCTTATAACGTAAGTTTTTCATAACATCATTAATTATTCTTAGACTATTTTTTCCTCTTTATTTTCCATGATAATTTGAAGTAAATTGTACTATTTGTCACAATTGCTAATAGCCTAATTATGATTAATTACTTTCCATGTTCATTAATTTGCCTTAATAAATTAAAAGCAATTTAAATTGTGGCTTGCATTGAATACCCCAATTATAATTATGCAAGTACAAAAGTAACAGATAATTTGCTAATAATATTTCAGAAAAAAATAATATAATGGATTGTTAATTTGGTATAATTATATTTTTTATAAGGCAATTTCTTCTTAAGTTATGTTTTAGGTTCATAGAAAAGTGAAGGGCAAGTATTTTTCTTTCCCATATACATAGATACAGAGTTTCATTTATAACTCCACTATTTTCAACATCACTCAACAAAATGGCATACTTATTATGAGAGATAAATCCACATAGACTAATCAATATAAAAAATCAGAAGTTAATACTAAAGCTAACTTTTGGTATTATACATTCAGTGAGCTTAAAAATAATAATTATGTTTTTATCTTTATGCAGTATAAAATATATTTTACTTAAATCTTTTCTGATTAGTATATTTATTTTTCCATTTCCATTTGTCTTTTGCAACCATTAAACTTTCATTGTATTTGTAGTTATGGATTTTCTAGAATAATTTATATCTGTAAAATAGAATATATGATTACAAGATTTGGTTATTTTCACTTATTTGTATGTAAGCAAGCTTTCACAATATATATTACTGATTTAAAAGACATATTTTTTAACACTGATTAATGTCCATTATCTGAATATACTAGCTTGTTTATTTATTTTGGGTAGTTTAGATGCATACAAAAGTAATTAATTTAAATTAAGCTGGTATAGATACTCATGCACAGATATTTTCACAAATATCAATTTTCAAGACCTTGGAAAATAACAAGTGCTATAATTCTGGGTTTCGCATTAAAATGTGTTTGGATTTGTAAGAAACTGCAAAATTGCCTAAAATAATGACTGTATCATTTTGCATATCAATCAATCATGTATGAGTATTCCTGATATATCACATACTTGCCAGCAATTTGTGTTTCTAGTGTTCCAAATGTTGGCTATCCTAGGGTTATGTAATATTCAAACTGAATTTTATACTCATTTTGCTTACATCTAGAAAATAATTTTCTTTAATTTATTGGGATTATATTGAATCTGTATTATAGTTTACTATATTGATGGTACTGAAATTCTTCTCATTCCTCATTATTGTAGATTATTTGTTTTTCTATTCAATTATCCCTTTATTATTTGAAATGAAATGTGTTAATCTGAGCTTTGTATCTCCCTCATATATATTATACATTTTTAAAAAAAAATTTAAACCTAAGTATCTCATTTCAAAGTCAGTAATACCAATGGTATTTTTTCTGGTTTCAAATTTCACTTGCTTAATGTTTAAATATAGACCATAGATTAACTTTTGTATATTAATTACATGAAAGTACCTATTACTTTAATATTGTCAATGTTTAAGAAATTTTGTGGGCTTTTTTAGATTTTCTACAAAGTTTAACTTTATACAACAGTGATTACTCCTGTCTTTGTGATCAGGGATTATTCTTTGTCATGCTCCTGGAACCATAGATAGTACCAGAGACTGAACAAGGGGTGAATGAATGGAAAGTAAATCACTTAACCCCTGTACTGCTTGTCTATACAAAGCCTAATTGCAGTTTCAGTTCAGCAATGCTTATTATACATGCATTGTTTTTCCCACTCTAAATTTCACATGCACTGTTTCTTCAATTAAAACAATTTCTTACCTCTTCAGCATTAAAGCCATTCAAACCTCAATCTTAATCTTTTTTATACCCACTTTATTTTTAAAGATTTTGTTAAAAAATTGGGAACACGTTCATTAATATTTATCCAGTTTTCAAATAACAATTCAATCAAATACTTATCAAGGTCCTAATATGACTGTTTAGGAGATGTTTCTTGGAAATGACATTCATCTCATATTTCTAGTATTTTGCACAGATTTTAGCTTTAATTTCAAAGGATGATCACCGACTTAATTTTTGATAATTTGATTGATGTCTGTAAAGTATACATTAAAATTCCTCAATAAATAATAACTAAGGATATTGTGAAAACATACTTGAATTTATGCTTAGTAACGTTAACAATATTTTGTGGGAAATGTGGCTTGTTCGTAATGATATTTTGATCCATGTCTGTCTGTGGGTAAGTGGCACAGCTAGCTTTCAAAAGTAATCCACTTCATAAAACTACCTTTCAATACATTCAGAATGTATTAAAGTATAAATGTGCAAATAAAGAAATTAAGGTCTTTGTAATATAAAATAGCTATAACTTTAGGAATTCATTAGGATGAGATTAACATCATCTAAGGGAGATTAGCATCATATTTTAACAAGTTAATACAAATAACCAGGATTTTTTGATAGATAAATACTAATCTCTCAGTAGTTTCAAGTTAGTCATGAATATGATATGTAGGAAATCTAAAAAAGTATATAGGCTACTAAAATTAATTTTTGAGTTCATGAACATTGCTTAGTAAATTTAATATTTGTTTAAATATCCTTAGTAAAGTTAATATATGAACATGTGCATATAAACAATTTCTTAAAAAAACTGTAGTTTCTTTTGAGCTTCACAAATATTTAATCTTTTTAATATACAAGATACCTAGAGTCTCTAGCTTTCCTGCTGTTACAAAAAAAAATATTTCTCAGCATGCACATACACTGAATAAATCACTACACAAGCCAATTATCAGGGTCATCTAGAAAGTGCATTGCTTTCCTACAGTTCAGAAAACTTCAGTACCAGCAGGAAGAATGTGTAATCCTAAATTATGTCCTTTTATAAAAAGGAGTACCTTGTAAGTAAAAGTATCAAAGTATTCTCTATTGAGCTAATGACACAAGCTTCTCAATGTTACATATGTTAGATTATTTAACCTTTTTTAAGGAAGCACCTATTTTATGCCATAGTCTGACTTTATACTTCATCAATGCAGAGAAAGTTTTTGGCAAAATTCAACACACATTCAAGATAATAGCCATTAACAAAATGGGGTTAAAAATCATCATGATAATAATGGCCATAACTAATATATATTCAAAGGGAAAATATTAGGTGTCTTCTCTCTGAGATCATGCACAAGGGAAGATTGTCTACTTTTCCATTAAAATCTTGAAAGTCTTCACCACAGCAATCAGGCAAAAAAAAAAAAAGACAGCAAAGAGATAAAAGTTAAAAACTAAGTCAAGCTATCACTATTTGTAGATAAAATAATAATATACATTGAAGGGCTAGAGCAATAGAACAGCAGGTTAGGCGTTTACCTTCCACACAGCATACCCAGGTTCAATTTCCAGTATCCCATATGGTCCCCCAAGCACTGCCAAGAGTAATTCTTGAGTGCATGCGCCAGGAGTAACCCATGTGCATTGCCGGGTGTGACTCAAAAAGCAAAAATAAATAAATAAAAATAAAAAAATTGAACAGCCTAAAGTTTCCACCAAAAAAACTCTTGAGGGGCTGGAACAATAGTATAATGGCTAGGGCATTTGCCTTGCAGGCGGCCCAACCCGGGTTTAATCTCAGGCATTCTATATGGTCCCCCAAGCACCACCAATATTTCCTGAGTGCAGAGCCAGAAGTTATCCCCGAGCACCACTGGGTGTGACCCCCAAAAAGAAAAAAAAAACTTGAAAACAGCAAACCGGTTCATCAAATAGTAAGTTATAAAATCAGTGCTCAAAAATTTCTTGAATTTCTAGATACAAGTAATGAACTATAAGAGAGATCAAAAATAGATTGCCTCTTTTAAAACACTGTCTCCCAAATCAAGTACCTAGGAATCAACAAAATATGTGAAAACCTGTACTGTAGCATTGTCCTCCCATTGTTCTTTGATTTGCTCTAGCAGGCACCAGTAACTTCTCCATTGTGAGACTTGTTAGTGCTTTTGGCATATCAAATATGCCACAGGGAGCTTTCCAGGCTCTGCTGTGCGGGGAGAATACTCTTGGTAGCATGCTGGACTCTCCAAGAGGGATGGAGGAATCGAACCTGGGTCAGTCATATGCAAGGCAAACACCTTACTCGCTGTGTTATAGCTCCAGTCCATATGAAAACCTATCTCATGAAATCTGTCACTTATGAAAAAAATAGTAGAGGAAAATAATATGAAAGAAAAACAATCTACATTTATGAATTGGTCAGATTCTTTTTTGGGTGGGCCCAACCAGAGATGTTCAGGCTAAGTTATGTCTCTGTACACAGGAATCAGCCCTGGAGGGTGTCAAGGAACCATATGTGATACCAGAGATTAAACCTGCATGGTTCAGTTCCTATTATGAAGGCAAGCTCGCTACCTCCTCTCTCTTGCTCTGGCCATGCATGTTCATGGAATAAGGAACTAATATTGTCAAAGTGACCATTGTATCAAAAGTATTAAACACTTACTGCAATATCTATCCATATATAATGACACACTGTTATATCTTAGAGTAATCAAAAATAAAATGAGTATAGAATTAAAAGAAAAAACTCTCCCCAAATAGCCAAAGCCATTTTGAAAAGAAAGTCTGTGATATTTATATAGACAAGTCTTTCTCACTTATCTGCACTTTTTACAGAAGCACACCTTAGTGAACTGCTGAAGTTCTCATCCAAAATGTATCTTGAAAGAAATTTGAGATGATGATTTTTTTGGATTTTTACTTTGAATAAGGATATATTAGCTTTAGTTCTGAAATAATATTTCTTAATAATATAAAATATATTAATAATATAAAATAATAATAAACACAATTTAACTTAAATATCACAATACTAAGCAATTATAAACAACATTTTCTATCTGGGCTGGAGCCATAGCACAGGAAGCAAGACATTTGCCTTACACACAGCCGACCAGGATTTGATTTCTTTGCCCCTCTCTGAGAGCCCGGCAAGCTACTGAGAGTATCTCACCTGCACAGCAAAAGCTTGACAAGCCACCTATGACGTATTTGATATGCCAAAAACAGTAACAACATGTCTCACAATGGATGCCTGCTCAAGCAAATCGATGAACAATGGGAGGACAGTGCAGTGTTAATATATTCTCTACTGCCTATTCCTTCAATTAAGGTCTCCTCTTTCTAAGAGTGACTTTCATAATTATATATCACATGTACATAGCCATAACATCAACAAAGACCTGTAGATAAACTGCCAGCTATCATGAGTAGCCAACTGTCTTTAATAATTATGTTAAAAAATAAAAATATGAAAAAACATAGAAGACATAAATAATATCTGTTTTTCTATAATTCTGGTAGTAGAGTTTTGAATCAATAATGTAACATTTTTATAGGAAGCCTTAAAATCAGTTTATATTTACTGTGATAAACAAGTATAATTATGTTTTGCAATAAATTTTATTCATTACCGAAAAACGCAAGTATTTGCATATGACTAATAAGAGTAATAGAGTATGTCCATGTCTTAAATTTAAAACACAAACATTAAGAATGGGTCAACTATTTAAAAAAGATCAATTATTACAACTGCAAAATACTTGAAATTTATTTCCAAATCTTGTGTTTTTAACTTGTTGTATAATTATTGTTAGATCAATTGTTTAGTTCTATTTTTATAAATAGAACAATTGTATTTAACAAATATGAGATATTGCATTTAATAAGAAATAAAATAAGTGTGTTTTATCTTCTTTGACCAGCATAAATATTTGCAAACTTTGTGGTTCTGTTTCTCATTAAAAAAAACTTTCAAAACTGAGGATGTTAAAACATTTATTTTGCTTGAATTTTGTTCCATTTCATTTATGTAAACACACAACTGAAAACTAATTGAAACATGACAAATTGTGACATATGTCTAGGAAAATTCCAGTAGTTTGTGGAATTAATACTACATGTATAAATACAGGTATATGGCTTTACAGTGTAAGAAAGATATTGGTAAATTCACAAGCACAATGCAAATATCTGATTCTTCCCCACTTCCCAATTAGCTTTATAATGAAAAAAACTTTTCTCATTTATTTCGTTTTTTAAATATTAAAACACTGTTCAATGCTGAACATTATAAAGAAAAAAATTAAGGTTTTTAGTTTCATATATATCTTAGTGTAATTTTGTTTTGAAAAATGACATGCCTAATACCACTTTATTTGATCTTCATTATACACCACCATAGAATGTAGTTCTGCTATAATGTTAACTATGCTGTATTTTGCTTTTTTAATCTGAAAAAATTATGTTTCATGATGCAGGAATGAGACTCTGTTTATTTATATATTTATTTATATATTTATTTATTTTTGCTTCTTGGTTCACACCCAGCGATGCTCAGGGGTTACTCCTGGCTCTGAACTCAGGAATTACTCCTGGCAGTGATCGGGAAATCATGTGGGATGCTGGGAATTGAACTCGGGTTGGCCAAGTGCAAGGCCTTACGCCTTACCTGCTGTGCTATCAGCCCTGAGGCTCTGTTTACAGTGTGTTACAGTATGGGTTTGATCCCTGGCTCTGTTAAAAAAAAAGTTTATCTGAAGAGATAATTGTCACATATTTCAATCCATATGAGATAGAAAAATAAAATGCTCAAAAATTAGTATATTATAAGGATTGGGTATGCATTTGATAGACATTACTTACAAATTTTGAGAATCAAATATAAGTATGTAAAACAGATTTAGTGGGCTGAAGACTTTTATTGAAGAAAATTAAGTATTTAATACATTAGAAACTTAACATTATTCACTAAGAAGATGAAAATAAGCCATTTTTTTTAAAGGCAAGCGTGTGCTTTAGTTTCACAATTTAGCATAATGCTGTTCTATTTTCAGTACTATATTTGTATTTCTTAAATATGGGATTGATTTCAGTTGGCGAAAAGTACTACACCTTTTTCTAGTTCAATATTTGAGATTTAAAAAGATGTTCATTTTATAGATTGAACTGAGTTATGCTGCTTTTTCAATTTAGTATTTATAATATACATAGAAATGTATATACTTCTTTAATCGTGTAACAACAAAAGTCACCACATTGTTTATCCTCTTCTAACAATAATCTGGACTGAAATTTAAATGTATTACTAATTTAGTCTCTCTCTCTATATATATGTATGTGTGTGTTTGTATGTGTGTATTTAAATATGTATATATGTGTGTATACATATATACATGTATGTTCTTTTACTGTGAATTCCCATGTCTGTTATGTTTAGAAATATTAACTGCTTCTATATTTCTACACAATTCATTGAATAATGGTAGACATCAATTCTTTTCAGTTTGTGGTTCCTCTTCAACATTTCCATAAATGCCTTGAATATTAAGTTGGTATAAAAAAAGTTTCTTTTCTCTTAGTCACTGTGGATTCATCTTCCTTTGGGTTGAATACCAGTAGCATCAATCATTCTAAAGTACTGATATGTTACTTCAAAGATTGATGGTCGTATTAACTTTACTCACTGTGCATTCCCAAAAGTGTGAAATTATTTTTGAGAAACAGATTTAGTATGCTTAATTTTAATTATAATTTTTCTTTTGCTATGAGTTCTGTGACTTCTGTTTGTTTTAAGATATAGTCTAGAAAATAATATACTCCCTATGTCAGTGTGAGTTAATTGTGTATGGGTAAACTCTGTCACAGTTATTATTCCTCAAAAATGTAGCTTTAGCTCTCTGTATTGATAGTTTAGCTCAGCTATTCCATTTTATTACTACTTAGCATCCATTTTGTTTGGCCAAATGAACAACAGAAGTTTTATATGGACATATGCCTCTTAATGTCAATTTAAGCAAAGGGTCTGCATAAATAGGAGCATAGAAACTATGTTATCCATAGGTCTCCTCATATAGCAATTTCCCAATATCTCTTCTGCTCAATAGTCCCTTTGCTTCTTAGGGCCTTTCTTTTGTGCTCCCTTAGAAAAACTCCCTTTGGATGGAGATGTGTGGGCTATATATTGGACACAATGGCTACTCAAAACCTCTATTGCCAACCACAACACCCAAAAGGAGAGAGAGAACAAAAGGGAATGCCCTGCCATAGAGGCAGGGTGTAGTGGGGGAGATCAGGTGGGGATGAGAGGGATACTGGGATCATCAATAGTGGAGAATGGGTACTGTGGGAGGGATGGGTACTTGAACAGTGTGTGACTGAAGCACAAGCACGAAAGTTTGTAAGTCTGTAACTGTATCTCACGGTGATTCACTAATAAAAAAATAAAAAAATATTTTTTACCATAGGAAAAAAAAAAGAAAAGAAGAAAAACTCCTTTTGGAACTTACTAGAATTCTTTCTTTTTTTGTTTGAATTGGCCCACTCAGTAGTAGATCTAAGATTAAAACGCTAAAACATTCTATCCCTGGAGTCTTCTGAAAATATTTCCCAAGATGGTTTGTTCTCTCTCTCTCTTTGCCTTGAAAATCCCTCTCGAGTATGATGTGCTTCTCATTCAAACTTATGAGCAATACACTTCTCTATTCAAATTTCTGAAGTGATCCTATATTGAAGCTCTGTAGTGATTCTATAGTGATCCTATATTGAAGCTCTGTAGTGATTCTATAAGGATCCTATATTGAAGCTCACGATTAGGTATTCTGTGTTTTCCGTGGCAAATATTACATGAGGAACAATATAATATATATTGTCATAATATACAGGTCTAAATATTCCTTTAATAATGAACATGTAGTTTTAAAAACATATCAATTTAACATAAAGAATGATGTCCTTATTAATTTTGTTGAATAATTTTCTGACCATAGAACGATGTTAGATAATTTTTAATAGAATTCGCATCCCCCCCACACCAATGCACTGAGAAAATTCCCAGAGCACTCACTGCCTGAGATTGCCCCACATCAAAAATAAATAACTAAATAATGTAGATACATTTATAATGATTAAGTAAATCATATACCAAGTCTTTTTTATCTATATTTTTATCACAAGCTCTGGAAACAAAATCTCTTCCCCACCTCAGAATATAAAGGACAAATCATATCAACTCTCACTTTTCCTTACTGGTATATGAGACAGTGAAGTATGGTATTAAGAAAACTTTTAATATTTTTACTGAAAATGAATATACAAATATATAGCAGAGAAATAATGTAATATCTGTAAATAATGTAAGATCTGTGGGATTTGAAACTGTAAAAGGTTATATAATCAAGTAACTGCTTTTTCATTTAATGCCATATAGAATGATACATTTTTATTTTTATTTTTATTTTTGTTTTTTTATTAGTGAAACACCATGAGGTACAGTTATAGACTTACAAATTTTGTGCTTGGGTTTCAGTTATACAATGATCAAGTACCCATCCCGCCACCAGTGCCCATCATCCACCACCACGGGTCCTAGCATTCCTCCCCACCCCCCCCATCCTCCCCGTCCCACCCTGCCTCTGTGGCAGGGTATTCCCCCTTATTCTCTCTCTCTCTTCTTTTGGGTACTGTGTTTTGCAAGAGAGGCATTGAGTGGCAATCACGTTTGATCTATAGACTACCTTTAGCATGCTTCTCCCACCCTGGGAGGGTCCTCACAACACCCTTTATTTGGTGCTCTCTTCTCTATCTGAGCTTCCTTTTCACCTAGCACATGTGGCTGGCCTTCAAGTCATGGAGCAAAATTCCTTGTATTAATCAGCCATTCCTGGGTGTTAGTCTCCCTTTTTGTTGCTTTATGTTCCCCAGATGAATGCAATCTTTCTGTGTCTATCCTGCTCTTTCTGACTCATTTCGCTTAACATGATATTTTCCATGTAGTACCACTTGTATGTAAATTTCATAACTTCATCTTTTCTAACAGCTACATAGTACTCCATTGTGTAAATGTACCAAAGTTTCTTTAACCAGTCATCTGTTCTCGGGCACTCAGGTTTTTTCCAGATTCTGGCTATTGTAAAGAGTGCTGCAATGAACTAACAATTGCAGATGTCACTTCGACTATACCTTTTTGCCTCTCTGGGATATATTCCCAGGAGTGCTATTGCTGAGTCAAATGGGAGATCAAATTCTAATTTTTTGAGAATCGTCCATACTGTTTTCCAAAAGGGTTGGACCAGCCTGCATTCCCACCAGCAGTGAAGGAGGGTCCCTTTCTCGCCACATCCACGCCAGCATTGGTTGCTTTTGTTTTTGTGGATGTGGGCCAGTCTCTGTGGTGTGAAATGATATCTCATTGTGGTTTTGATCTGCATCTCTCTGATGATTAGTGATGTAGAGCATTTTCTCATGTGCCTTTTTGCCATTCGGATTTCTTCTTTGAGAAAGTTTCTGTTCATTTCCTCACCCCATTTTTTGATGGGGTTGGGTGATTTCTTCTTGTGGAATTTAACCAGTACCTTGTATATCCTTGATATCAACCCCTTGTCAGATGTGTATTTGGTGAATATCCTTTCCCATTCTGTAGGCTGTCTTTGTATTTTGGTCACTGTTTCTTTGGAGGTGCAGAAGCTTCTTAGTTTAAGATAGTTCCATTTGTCTATCTCTGTTTTCACTTGCTCGACCAGTGGCGTGACATCTTTGAAGATACCATTAGCTTCAATATCATGAAGAGTTTTGCCGACTTTGTCTTCAATAAACATTATGGATTCCGGTCTGATGTTTAGGTCATAAATCCATTTCGATCTTACTTTTGTGCATGGTGTTAGGCAGAGATCTGAGCCCACTTTTTTGCATGTAGCCGTCCAGTTTTGCCAGCACAATTTATTAAAGAGGATTTCCCTGCTCCATTTCACTTTTCTTGCCCCCTTATCAAAGATTAGATGATTATATGTTTGGGAGGAAATGTCAGTATATTCAACTCTGTTCCATTGGTCTGCATCTCTGCCTTTGTTCCAGTACCATGCTGTTTTAATTATTACTGCCTTGTAGTAGAGTTTGAAGTTAGGGAGGTTGATTCCTCCCATTTTCTTTTTCCCAAGAATTGCTTTAGCTATTCATGGGGACTTATTATTCCATATAAATTTCAGGAGTGTTTGCTCCATTTCTTTGAAGAATGTCATGGGTATCCTTATAGGGATTGCATTGAATTTGTACAGTGCTTTGGGAAGTATTGCCATTTTGATGATGTTGATTCTCCCCATCCATAAACAGGGGATATTTTTCCATTTCCCTGTCTCCTCTTTTATTTCCTGAAGTAGCGTTTTGTAGTTTTCTTTGTACAGGTCCTTTACTTCCTTAGTTAAGGTGATTCCTAGGTACTTGATTTTCTGGGGCACAATTATGAATGGGATTGTTTTCTTGATGTCACTTTCTTCTCTATCACTATTTGTGTATAGGAAAGTCATAGACTTTTGGGTATTGAATTTATAGGCTTCCACTTTAGTATACAAGCCTATTGTTTCTAGGAGTTTCTTGGTAGAGGTTTTAGGGTTCTCTAAGTATAGTATCATATCATTTGCGAATAGTGAGAGCTTAATTTCTTCTTTCCCTATCTGGATGCCCTTAATATCTTTTTCTTGCCTAATAGCTATTGCAAGTACTTCCAGTACTATATTGAACAGTATTGGAGAGAGTGGGCCTCCTTGTCTCATCCCTGACCTTAGGGGGAAGGGTCTCAGTTTTTCCCCATTGAGGATGATGTTTGCTGTAGGTTTGTGGTAGATGGCTTTAACTATATTGAGGAACGTCCCCTCTAAGTATGATACATTTTTAAACTTAAAGATAATGCTTTACAAAAGCATTTTCAATAAAATGAAAAACAGTTTCATGAAAAAGAGAGTGAAATGCAACAATCAGACTCCTGAGTTGTTCTCTGAGAGTAAATTTTTATAGATGAAATCCTTGGAAAGAGAGTGAGTGAAAACTTTATATAATTAGCATCATATAATATACAGTTTCAGATGTAAACAGATTATATAAACATACAGATTTGATAATAAGAAATTATGCATATACTAGCTTCTATTTTTATGAAGAGATAAGCAGCAATGCATTTATTGAAATTAAGAAAAGTTTGCAGAAGTGTATATAAAAAGAGTTTGGAAAGTGAGAGTGAACTTACCAAAAAAATATAAATAATTCATTTTTGAGTAGAGCTGCTTGTATTTTTGTCTTGACTCTTCCATAAACCCTTATAAAATAAGACATAAAATAGAAATGCAAGGTCGAGATTTGGGGAGAAAAATAAATATTGAATAACACAATATGATTGTTTTCAAGGTCATGTATTCAATTTTCATTTTTCTTACATTCTGCTGCTGAGACTTGCTCCTCACTATATTCTTTAGCTCCGTTATATATACTATGATGAGTTTTCCCCCCACCCCCTCCATTGGACTCTCTTCAAGTTTATTGATGCTCTGTTAAAATAATTTGTTAGATGAACTTCTAGAAGAATGTTGTTCTAAAGTTTCATTCTGGAAATAAATAAAGATATGATATTGCTAAGGGTATTCTAAGTCTGTTGCTGTATCTCTTCCTTTTTTTTATGGATCCTGGTGCTTCACTGGAGATAATGATTACAGGTTATGCATCCCTAGAATCTTCCCAATTCTATCGTGTGTTGTGGGTTTTGAAACTGGGCCTTTTCATTTATGGGTCTTGCAATATATTATTTTGTTGTTGTTATTGAGTCACCCTGAGATACAGTTGTAAACTTTCATAATTAAGTTTCAGTCACACAATGATCTAGCACCCAGCCCTCCACCAGTGCACATTTTCCACCACCAATGTTCCCAGTATCCCTCCCACCAACCTCGTCCTATTCCATTCCCTGCCTCTAGCCACCTTGCTTCTTACTCTCTACTTTTTGGGCATTATGGTTTGTAATACAGATACGAAGAGACCATCATGTCTAGTCATTTCAGACTTTTACTTTCATTTACTTTCAGCATGAATCTCCCATCCTGAATGATCCCTCCAACCATCATTTACTTAATGATCCCTTCTCCATCCCAACTGTGTTTTCCCCCAACACATGAGGCCAGCTTCCAAATCGTGGAGGATCCTCCTGGGCCTTATCTCGACTGCCGTTAGGTGTTAGTCTCATATTATGTTATTTCATATTACAAAAATGAGTACAGTCATTCTGTATCTGTCCCTATCTTTTTAATTTCACTTAGCATGATACTCTCCATGTTCACTCATTAATATGCAAATTTCACAACTTCATCTCTCCTAACAGTTGCATAGTATTCCATTATGTAAATGTACCAAGGATGTACCAATGTTTCTTTAACCAGTCATCTGTCCTAGGGCACTTGGTTTTGTTTTCCAGATACTGGCTGTTGTGAACAGTATTGCAATAAATATACAAGTGTGTTCTTTTTGCATCTCCAGGATATATTCCCAGAATTGGTATTTCTGGGACATATGAGAGCTCAATTTCTAGTTTTGAGAGGAATGTCCGTATTGTTTTCCAAAAAGGCTGGAACAGTCTGCATTCTGACCAAAAATGAATGAGAGTTGGGGTACTTCTTTAGTTCAGTTCAAGGCTCTCCCAGAACCCTAGGGCCTGGAATATAACCCCACATTGCCAACAATTATTGAGAAAATGTCACAGGTCGTCTGACTACTATGGAGTCATATGAAATACAATTCTGGCTCCCTTTGGTGCACAGCCAGCAAGAATCTTGTATGACCATCCTGTAGTTATCAGGATTTTTAGACCCATTGGCTTATCAGCTTCTCAGGATTCTCTCTGGTAGTTGCTTTCTGAAAACACCCATCAGCCTAAAAAATGTCATTCACAAAGTCCATACTGTGAGTAACCTTAAACCCAAACAGATATTAATTTAATTATATATTGTATTTTTCTTGATTTTTCTGAGGATCAATCCAGAATAATCATGTCCATTCCAAGGCTTCTGGTGGATTTTTTGGAGATATTTGTTATAACTGCATTGTAGTTTATCTGTTCATTCTCCAATTTTTTTCACCTCTATATATCTGAATCCTTAGGAGTCTCTTCATAAAGCCCCTGCTTTAAAATAGTCATGATAATATATATATATATATATAGCCATATATATACACACATATATATATATATATCACCCTCTTCTATTAAAACTCTATGAGGAGTATTTCTCAGACAGAACAGACCCACAAGCATGCTGATGATATATATCATACTACAGCTGATAAATTAATAAGGGCTCCTTATTTTTAAAAAATTAAAAACACAAATTTTTTTTTCAAAAAATATCATAGCTAGTAAATTTTCCTAGGATTTTAATGGAAGGTGGAATGAAATGTTTTATGGATGGTGCACAATTCACAAAGAAAATGGAGTTAAATGTTGCTGTTGAGTACCTTTAATTCATGTGAGAAAAACAAATAATAAGAGCAAATCACAAACCATAGGAGAGAGAGAGTATGAAAAGGAAAGAAAACTCTGGTATTATATATAGATAAAAATCTCTTACCAGAGCACAGAAATATCAAAATAATAAACACAAGATTATTATTTATAGAAATGCCATAACTTCACAGAATAATTCTCAGCGACTTCAAGATAGCTCCACAAATGTCTTGACATTGTTGGGAACTGTTTGACCATATCTGGAATGAAGAGAATATATGTCACTTGAAATTTAAAAAGCTTGAAACAATGCCATTTTAAAGCATCTATTTTCACATAAATGACCAACCTCTCCTGTTAGAGTCTATTAACCCTTGATCATAAATGTATGTAACTTGCGAGGCAATAAATACTCCCTTGATTTATATCTTGCCTTACTTTCTAACTAATAAATTTATGTAACAATAAAACAATTTTTAGAATTACTGAATCCCATAAAGAGTGAAAGGAATCCACCATCATAAAACTACAAGACTTTTGCTGAATATTTTAAATATAGGATATAGTGGGCTGATCAATGAAGTTAGATGAAAAAGAATTTACCTTTGCCAGGGAGTTCTCCTACAAAATAGTAGGCCTGTAGCACTGCACTGTCCTCCCGTTGTTCATCGATTTGCTCGAGTGGGCCCAGTACCATCTCCATTGTGAGACTTTGTTGTTACTCTGTTTGGCATATCGAAAACGTCACAGGTAGCTTGCCAGGTTTTGCCATGCAGGCAAGATACTCTCGGTAGCTTGCCAGGTTCTCTGAGAGGGTTGGAGGAAAAAGTATCTAAATAAATGGAAATGTTTATGGGTCAGAAGTTTTAGAAGAACATGGCAGTATTACCCAAACTGTTCTACAGATTCAACAACAATACCAGCATGTGTCTGTGCTGATCCCAACATTTACCTGAAAATTCAAGGAACCCTGAATAGGTAAAATATCAAGCAAATAACATGATACTGATGGGGCTAAGTGCTAGAGGGCATGTTCTGCATGGCAGGTGTCCCAGGTTCAATCCTGGGCACCACATGTTTCCTCGAGCACCATTGGAAGTGATCATCAACCCAGTAGCAGCCGCTGAGCACTGTTGAGTGTGGCCCAAAACACAAATGAAAACCTTGGGAAAAAACAAAGTTGGAGACTCATACTTTCCAAGTTCAAAACTTACCACAAAGCAACCATCATAAAAGCTACCACTGTGTTACTGGCACCAGAACAGACACAGTCATAAATGGAACAGAAGTGTCTGAAAAAAAAAAAAAAAACCTTCAGACTCACAAGCAACTAAATTTTGGCAAGGAAATCTAAAGAATTTAATGGGAAATGAATGGTTTGCAAATGGTGCAAGTGACTCAATATCCACTTTCCAAAGAATAAACCTTCCCACCGCAGCAGAAACTAACCCAAAATGGATCAGTCCCAAAAGAAAGTGCTAAAACTATTTCTAGACTTTTAGGAGAAAACACAGGCATAAATCTCCTCAACAATAAATAGTAAGTACAATTTAAAGTCAAAATGCACCCAGAATTTCTGTAGGGAGATGGCTTAAAAAACTCAATTAGAAATACTTTCACTATAATGCATAAGGTAAGGTAAGGTAAAGGCCCTCCCGTTGATCGTCGATTTGCTCGAGCGGGCCCAGTAATGTCTCCATTGGAGACTTTGTTGTTACTGTGTCTGGCATATCGAATACTCTCAGTAGCTTGCCGGGCTCTCCGAGAGGGGCGGAGGAATCGAACTCGTGTCGGCCATGTTGGCCGCGTGTAAGGCGAACGCCCTACCGCTATGCTATCGCTCCATATAATGCATAATAATGAAAATAGGGAGCACATTTTTCATAGAAGTCAAGAAGTTATGATATTGGAGTATGCATATTCACTAGTGCTTGAATTACTATATTTCTGGTTTATTGAGTCAGCAAATTTTTTATTTCTTATTTTTTATTTGGTGTGCAGGCATCTCGGCATATACTAGGTTTTACATTTGGCTTATTCCTTGATCTTAGCTCAAGGAATTGTTTGTTCCTGAGAATTATCAAAGAAACATAGGAGGTGTCAGAGATTGAACTAGGATTGGTTGTGTGCCAAGTAGGTGTCTTAGCCAATGTACTCTCTCTGGACTAAGATCATCAATTTTAATAACGGTGAATGCCAGTGGGAAATTTTGAAGTAATAATAACAATAACATTAACAATAAAATAACTTTCATAAATGAATTTCCCATATGCAAATAGTAGCTCATTAACATGGTTAGCATGTTAGTATGATACTGTCTATTGTCAGAAAATCATGAGGATTATCAAAGCATTTTGAAGTTATTTGAAACAGATGAGCATATATTTACATTTTTTGTCTTTGAAAATTATTAATTATTTAATTTTATGAATTAACATACACCAAAGGTATCTGGAATATCTATTCATCATACAGAACATTACATTATTTTATTCAAGATAAAATATGAACTTACCTGGGTAAGAAATAAGTATGAATTATAGTGATTGAAACTAATATAAAAATGGCAGGGATTTTTTGAGAAGGATGAGATATAACTCCCATATAGTTTTAGTAAATGCTATCAAATATACAGATAATTTAGAGGAAAATGATTTGTGATATGCAAAATTATCATCTTCAAAGTAATTGTTAAAAACTTTCCAACTTCTGTGTATCAGGTATACCTGTATAATCGAATTGAATTTTAAGTAAGGGAAATTAAAAGAAATTAATATCTAGCTTTATGATGTTAAACATAACTGTCACTGTCACTGTCCTCCCATTGTTCATCGATTTTCTCAAGCGAACCCAGTAGCGTCTCCATCGGAGACTTGTTACTGTGTTTCTCATATTGAATACCTCATGGATATCTTGCCAGGCTTTGCCGTATTAGACATCTATAAATTTAAAATAGGAGAAGTATATTTAAAAATATGAAATAATGTGTATTTTTGATAAAATATATATTTATGCCACATATATATGTGTGTATATATATATATATATATATATATATATATATATATATATTTGAGCTGGAGCAATAGCATAGCAGTAGGGTGTTTGCTGTGTGCGTGGCCGGCCCAGCCGAGCCAGGTTATATTCCTCCGCCCCTCTCAGAGCGCCCAGGAAGCTACCAAGAGTATCTCACCCTCACGGCAAAGCCTGGCAAACTACCCATGGCGTATTCGATATGCCAAACACAGTAACACAAGTCTCACAATGGAGATGTTACTGGGCCCGCTCGAGCAAATAGATGAACAAAGAGAGGACCGTGCTACAGTGCTACTTGTGTAACACTGAATGGTGTGAGAAATCATAGAAACTGAATATTTTACATATATTGATTGAAATACTACATATACCACCACCTTGGAAAAATAGTTTAATACTTTATTTTAAAATGACAGAAAATGAAGCTGAAGAAATAGTATAGATAGAAGGGTATTTGCCTTGCATTGAGCCAATTCAATTTATTACCCAAAATTCTACAGTCTCCCTGAAGCCCACCAGGAATGATCTCTGAGTACAGAGCTGGGAGAAAGCTCTGACCATAATTGGATGTAAACTAAGAAATTTTATAAAGTAAAGGAAGTATGACCATAACACTCAGTAACTATTCTTTCCAACATTTATCTCAGATAAATTAAAACTTATTTTCATGCAGAAATTTATGAACTGTCAGGAAAAGCAAATGCTATTTGAAAATCTCAACATGACCAATAGTATTTTGGATTGGCAAGTGGACCAAGAAAGAGCTACATATAATATAAATTATGTACAGTAATAATACATGAAACTAGGGTTTTATCGGTTACAAACACTAGTATCCAATAGAGAAATACATGATTTTGTATTGTTTCATGTAGTTGCGATATTTTCCGATGCAATTTCATTTGATGCATTCCATCCAATGACTTTAAATACTATGTAGAAAAAAATGAATTTTAAATATTCATAAGTGGCTGCTAACATGTGCTTGAATTCTAAACACATTTATTAAATACTTATGTGAAAAAAATCTCCATCTGTGTATGTAACAGGCATTATAAACTTGTAACTCATCTTCGTGTTACTGCAACATAAAAATGTTTCTTTAGTTTTCCTATCATTGATGGGATTTTATTATTCATATCATAAAATCCTATATAGCACTGTAGCACTGTCCTCCCATTGTTCATCGATTTGCTTGAGCAGGTACCAGTAATGTCTCACAACAAATAGACTTGTTACTGTTTTTGACATATTGACTACATCATGGGTAGCTTGCCAGGCTTTGCCGTGTGGGCGAGATACTCTTGGTAGCTTGCTGGTCTCTCTGAGAGAGGTGGAAGAATCAAACCCGGGTTGGCTGTGTGCAAGGCAAACGCCCTACCCACCGTGCTATTGCTCCAGCCCTATGTGTATTATTAAGATTAATTTATTCAATTTAGCATCATCTTATTTATTCAATTTAGCAACATCATTGCATTAAACCTGTTTGTTTTTTTATTTCAATTTCTAGTTATTATGCATTTGCCAGGTGACACTTCTAGTCATTACAGTGTGTTATTAAAACAATAAGTGTTATTTTGTGACTATATCAACCTCATTTTTATGATCAAAATCTTTCAATGGCTACATGGCACATAAAATGTTTGTCTTACAACACCACACACAACTTTACAAATATCCTTAAACGTATTATCAAAATATTCTTTAACTTTCTGTTCTGGAGGATCTCTCCAACATGCCATGAATGATATTCACACTACTTTCTTTCTTTTTTTTTCTTATTTTTCAAATGTCAATCTTATGTCCATCTGTGCAAAGGCTTTCATGCATTTTATCTCCTAAGATATTTTTTGTCATATATTCCAGTACTAAAAGTTACCTCCTCAGTTTATTGGTTTTGTAAAAAATACCTATTTCCTCACAGTTTTCATTTTCTATCCTGATTTTATTTACAGCATTGACCAAATATTTAAATTGTATCTTAATTTTATTTTCAATTTTATCCCATCAGTAACAGGATATATATCTTTGAGTTTCTCTCCCCCCCCCCCGCCCCCCATCCCAAGCAGAGCCCCAGCAGCTGAGGACCTCCGGAGCCAGCCACAGCCATGCTGGGACCACTCTCCACATGTCTGGATGGGCCTCATGCATGAAAGAACTGGCACAGGAACCCAGACATGCGAGTCCCGGGGCTAAGGTCTCCAAGCCTACTCGGATTGGGACTGGGCCTTCTCCACCCAGACCCCCTATCTTCCAGTAGGTAGGCGTCATACCCACTAGCTACCGCCAGTGCCAGTTTGGTCCCATCAATGGCCAAGACGCAGAGACTATAAAACCCAGCTCCTGGAAGTGCGCAGCCGCATTCGCGAACATGCGACATCTTATTATCTTACTTTTCCTTTGGAGAACCTGGCAGGCTACAAAAAGTATCCTGTCCTCATGTCAGAGTCTGGCAAACTTCCCGTGTCGTACCCAATATGCCAAATACCAGTAACAATGATGGATCTCATTCTCCTAATCCTGAAAGAGCATTGAAATGTCTCTTTTAAAATCTCAGGGCTAGGAAGAAGGAGACGTTATTGGTGCCTGCTCGAGGAAATCGATGAACAACAGGATGATTGTGATTGTGACATATATATATATACATGTATATATATATAATTTTTATCCACGTAAAATATTGGGAGTTAGTAGATAACCAGTAAATGTTTATTTGATAAACATAAATGAAGAAGTATTTTAATTAGAAATTATTTTAATTAGAAATTATTGAAATATGTAAATTCTTGTTCATATTATTAAAAAAGAAATCACACAAAATCACACAAAGATTAAAATATAAAAACTATAGGTAATAAAATTACATAATATCCTGCCAAATCATTACATATAAATTTAACATGAGTAGGAAATATTTATATCAGTTTCATATAGGAAAACTTCCTGCAAAAAATGTTATCCTTACACTAAGTAGTGTAAATCATAGTTTTACTATATTAAACTAAATCATATTTTTACTCTAGCACTGCACTGTCCTCCCGTTGTTCATCGATTTACTTGAGTGGGCCCAGTAACATCTCCATTGTGAGACTTTTTACTGTGTTTGGCATATCTAATACATCACAGGTAGCTTGCCAGGCTTTACCGTGCAGGAGAGATACTCTTGGTAGCTTGCCAGGCTCTCCAAGAGGGGTAAGGAATCCAACTACAGACCACCAGATCTACCGCGTGCAAGGCAAATGCCCCACCCACTAAAATACTGTATAAACTTTAGTTGATCAGCTTATTAGCATGATTAATAAACTAAGAATCCTGTTAAAATACACTCAAAATTGAGAATTAATGAAAACGTTTGTTGAGGCCTTATTTTAAAGTAATATGTTATTGGAATGATATTTTGTTACCAAAAAAAAAAGTAAGTTCTAAAAGATCAATCTTCATTGGAGTATCCACTTGATTAAATTACTGTCATCTTAAGTCATTCTCTAAAACTCATCAGTTTTTCACACATGCCAATGTGCTAATTGAAAGGAAATGGAGTAGGAACAATCCACACAAATCTCTTCCTTACTTTTAAAGGTTTTTCTAGGTAATGAGATTTCTCAAGAAATTCAGTACTGCTTCTGAATGCTCCATGTCAATGTGAGAATTAGATCTATCATTGGACACATTCAAGGCAATATTAGATAAAAGTTAGAGACAAACTTTCAGTGATGTATCAAAGTCAATCTCATGCAAGGAAAGGGCTGTCACACCAATACTATGTCTCTGGTATCGGTGTTCAAATTTTAATTAAAATTAAAGCAATGTAAGTTTATAAATATAAAAACAACAACTGTATATAAATATATGAAAACAGGTAAAAATTTTGTACATATTCTTTTTAATGTCTTTCTTAATATACATTTAAAAATTATGTTAAACAACACGTTTAATAATTTCTCCATTTCTAATCTATAAAATGATTATCATATAATGTGATAAATTATAAAAATTCTGTTTTACATCTAGACAATGATAAAATATAAATATTAATTAATAACTATACTTTTATATATGTATCTATGTGTTGATGTTGCATTACTTAGGGTTTGTTTCCCTAGAGTGCTCATGCCCACAGCAACAGTAGTCCAAATATCTCTGGATAAAAAAAAGTGAAATTTGCAGTAGGCAGTTACCAGCACTCTATCTCCTCTACCTGAACTCAGGAAACTTCTAACTAGCCTCCCTAGGCTATGTCAGTCAACACCCAAGTTACCTATCTATCGTATACCACCACCATCACTCTGATCTTACTTAGGTCTCGGAGAGGAATCTCTGCTCGCTAGAATTCAGATAGTAGGGACACATTGCAGATCAGTAACAGTCTTGTTTTGTGAGAAAACTTGTTGGAATGACTCTGTCTTGAGCTAACAGTGGTCATAGCCTATTCTGTTGTTCAGATTTTTATAACTGAAAGGTGAGCTGGTGGCATTGGGAAGATACAGCAGCAAACTTCTTGTTTCTTCACACTCCAGATCTCATTCTGTAGACTGGATTCTTGAACCACCATCTATACTGATACTTGAGCACATGTGTATCAGATGGGATAATGTTTCAGCCCAATGTTTTAGTAACTGAAACCCCAGCACTTAGGCAGATACCCAGTGCATAAAATAAATAAGATATCCATCGATGATAAATAACAATTATTCCAAATGCTGAGATTACTCCTTTAATGCTTAATGTTTTAACTCTCACATAGAAACCTGGAAATTGAATTATCATCTAAAGTAAAGAATAAGACTTTTGTTAGAAACTACTGAACCTGTTTTAAAGTTAAAGCAATATATTGCTGGCTATGATAGCTAAAGTTGAAAACAAAATTCAGATATACAATGATATTCTAAAACTTGACTTTGAAATTAGTTATTTACATATATGTATATATGTGTTAATCACTAAAACAGAAACTACCCATATACACAATAAGTTTCATTACCATTTATATAATTATAAGTTACCAGAACATAGGTTACTGGTATTGTATGAGGCTTAGCATAGGACCCAGATAATTTAAGAAAATCAGAACTCCTTGCTTGAAAGAAATAAGAAAAAGCCAATTTCAGAATAATAAAATGTGTGCACAAACTTTAAACCCAATGATTTTGTGAGAAAATATTTCTGTTCTGTACCAAAACAATGTGCAGTTGCAATTTTTATCCTATATATTCTATGATATGTGTATTAATAGTTTAATAACTGTTGAACAGATGAAATACCGACATGTTCATTTGTTAGACTTATTTCTTGTTATCTAAATCCATTTGTCAAAATAGTATTTTCAGTACTGCTTAAGAAATGAACCTGAGTAAATTTAATGTGGGTGCCAGTAATAGCCCAAATATTAATAGAGCCTACTTTCTGAATCCAGGAAAATTCTGTCTCTTCAGAATTTACATGGGAAAACTAGAGCTTGAAACCTTTAAAGTTTGGAAAAATTTAAAGAAATTAAAAATTAAAACAAGGTAAATACTTGATATATACTATCATTTTTTTCTAACATTTTTGAGTCTTAGAGCAAGATATAAATTTTTATTTTGTGAAAAGTAGGGGCTCCTCTTGAGAGACTAGAGGAGAGTCTTATTCATCAAAATAATTCAAAAGATGAGATGTGAGTAAAGAGATCCAGTGACTAATATGATAATTTGAAAACATTTATTGTTAGAATTTTTAAGATATTGATTTTATCTTTACATGCTATTGATGGACCAGAGTAATAGCATAGCAGGTAGGGTGTTTGTCTTGCACATGGACAATCTGGGTTCTATTCCTCTGACTCTGGAGAGCCCGGCAAGCTACTGAGGGTATTCTGCCCACAGGGCAAAGCCTGGCAAGCTCCTTGTGATGTATTCGATACGCCAAAAACAGTAACAACAAAGTCTCACAATGGAGACGTCACTGGTGCCCACTCCAGAAAGTAATGAACAACTGGAGGACAGTGCTACAGGACAGTGCTACAGTGCTATTCTATTGATAATTCTGGTTAGATTGCATTTATATAATCATGATCTTCTTTTAGTGAACACTTTATGAATTTTAAATCATGCTATCAAACTTGTTTCGTCAAGAGCTACATCAATAATTTTAATCACTGCTAGCAAGCAACTTGACATTTTCTAATGTTCTCAGAATTCCTTTCCATATGTGTAATATACTAAAATTTGAAATCCCTATTGTCTCTTTTGGTTGTTAAATAATCAAGGTTTTACTTAGGCATGCATCATATTATCATAGCTAAGTGAGATGCACAGGTTATATCAAAATAAAATTGCTACACGGAGAATGTATGTGTTGGCTGTAATGATATAGACTCAATACTAAATGAAAATTCACATTGTTTATGGTGACACCATCTCGGACCTTTTAGGACCCATCATCACTGTATCACTGTCATCTGTTGTTCATCAATTTCCTCAAGCATGAACCAGTAACATCTCCATGAAATTTTAGCAAATGCCACATTGGAGACTCTTTCATGGTCATGGGAATGAGACCCATCATTGTTAGTTGGTTTTGGCATATCGAATACGCCACAGGGAGCTTGCCAGACTCTGCTGTACAGCCAGGTTCTCCAAAAACAATAACTAGACAGTTAGAGGTCATTCGCAGCCATGCACTTCCAGGAGCTTGGTTTTATAGTCTCTGGATCTTGGCCTTTAATGGGATTACACTGCGCTGGGGGCAGTTGGTGGATGTAACTGTATAGCTACTGGAAGATGGGGGATCTGGGTGGGGACGCCCAGTCCTGATCTCAGCAGTCTTGGAGATCTCAGCCCCGGTCCCGCATACCTGGGTTGTTCTGCTGGTTCCTTCATGTGTGAGGCTCATCTGAGTGTGTGGAGAGTGGCCTTGAGCATGGCTGTGACTGGGTTCTGGAGGTCTTTGGCTGCCTGGGCTTTGCTCGGGGCAGGGAGGGAAACTCAACCTGCCCCTTTCCAAGGGGCCCTGGTGAGGACAGACAGTCACGGGGGCAGGAGACTCTGCATTGATGGGACCCATCACAAAAATAAAAAATAAAGGTATGATTTTGGAGATAAAGTTGTGAAATTAGCAATGCAAAAAATACAAAATCAATGCCTTTATTTTAGCAATTCAAAACAATATCAATTTTAATAAGTAGTTTAGGATCAGTAAAAGACTTATAAAATATGCGATATGATGAATAGTTCAAATGTCAGTAAAATTTTTGGAATATAGGTTTTCTGAGAAAACTCTACTTTTTTTTTTGGTGTGGGGCAGTAGGTTTTGGACCATACCCTGAGATGTGGGTATATATATATAATTTGAGGCTATACGTAGAGAAGAGAAATTAACTATAGTATAATCCGATATATTCTACTTAATTTGTAGTAAAATGTTGACAGCTTTTTTGTGTAATTTCATAAGTGCATTTAGAGATTGCCTCACAAAAAATATATGCTATTTTTTTCTCTTTTTAAAAATAATTAACTGTAAAAAGTATTAGAGAGTGACCATATGGTCACTGACATCCACAGAACATTGAGTGATTTGGAAATGTGATAAAGCTTCTCTCTGCCTGTGCTCACAAGTTCCTAAACTTTGGGTTACCACATGTTTAAACAAGCATTAAGTTGCAAATAACTCTCTCATAGCTTATTGTGAAAACTGCTTACCACTGAGTCTTGCATTTCCTTGTGAAGAAACTGTTTTATTCTCAACTGCTCAATCAACCTCCTTACCCAACCTCCCACTGAAGTGTGTACTAGTCTCAATTTCCTCCTTTTAAAGAAACTATTTTACTATTCTATTTAATGCTTGCAGACACTGAAATATGAAAACTTAACCGATTACAAATATGATTCCATTCGACATACCTGAATCTGGATGTACTGTTTAATTTAGTGATTACCTAATTAATGCGTTTTCTTTTATAATGGAAAGTGTAAAACTAATAGAATAAGTATTTATTGTTCTGTTAATAAAAAGAGGTTTAAATATGATATATAAATTTGTATTTACATATTTAACTATAGGAGTATATGTCTGGAAAGTGAAAATAGAAATTTTTCCCCTATGAAAAGATAAAATCTCTTTCTTTTTTAAATTTAGTTTTTGCTCTCTTTTTTTATTTATTTAGTCTAATAAAGAATTAGTAACTTCAGTAAGATCCTTAACAGTACAAGGAATAGAACAGCATTGTAAGAAGTATGTTACTTCAAAACAACTTGACATTTTCCAAAGCTCTCAACATTTAACTTCATTTTAATAAGTTGTATGTCCTTAAACTTGATAATGAGATAAGTCATGTGATGGGGGTTGTAAAGAACATGATATTTTTATGCAAGACACATATATGACTAATAGAATTGTACAATAAAGAGCAATATGTAAGAAAAAATTGGAAATACATATATTAAGTATATTCCTATATGTCCATTAGCTATGATTTCTAAAAAATAGGTATGGAAGCAGAATATGTACATATTAAGTTAAAAAAATGTTTAGAATTATACTTAAAATATTATTTTCCTTTTCATAGGATGCTGACTCCATAGTAAAGGGGTAAAGGAACTTATGTTGCATACGATGCCAACTCTGGTTTTATCTCGAGCAAAAGCATATGTATGCTGAGCACCACCAGAAATGATAGCTGAGCACAGATTTTGGAGTAATCCCTGAGCACTATTGAGCAAGAAACCCAAACCCCCAAGAATATGAGGCATATTATAAATTACATATTTAAAACAAAATATACATTTTATATAGGATTATTAAATCCACCATGAAAATTTGTTTTTCTTAAATTAATATAAGAATTAAAAATAATCATTATATCACTGTCACTGTCACTGTCCTCCCATTGTTCATCAATTTGCTTGAGCCAGCCCAATAACGTCTCCATTTTGAGACTTGTTGTTACTATGTTTGGCATATTGAATACGTCAATGGGAGCTTGCCAAACTTTGCCGTGCGGGCGAGATACTCTCGGTAGCTTGCCAGGCTCTCTGAGAGGGGCAGAAGAACCAAACCTGGGTCCGCCATGCTGGCCCCATGCAAGGCAAACACCCTACTGCTGTGTTATCGCTCCAGCCCTAGTGAATGAAATTACAAAACGTTATATAGAAATTGTGAAGGGAGGCAGTACACATAGGTGTGGCTGAACTTTATCATAAAAGTAAACAGTGTAAAGCTCTTCCTTCAGGGGAAATTCTTCTAGGAGCTTCACTCAAGGAGAAAATCTCATCTGGAGATTCGCACTTTAGACTACTAGGAGATCCGCTCAAGAGGGGGATTCTGTCTAAGAGCGTATTGCTTTCTCATTCCTTAGCTAGTAACCCATTTAAACAATCACATTAAATTTACTTCTTACCAATATTTCTAGTCATTCTATATGGTTGTAATTTCATTCATTTCATTTCATTTCATCATCCTGTTAATCGTCGATTGCCTCGAGCAGGCCCCAGTAACGTCTCTTTCATCCTAGCCCTGAGATTATATTCACGGCTCTTTAGGAGAATGAGACCCATCATTGTTACTGGTATTTGGCATATTTGGTAGGCCACGGGGAGTTTGCCAGACTCTGCCCTGTGGGCAGGCTACATTCGATAGCCCGCAAGTTTGTCCAAAGTAGGAATGAGATAATAAGATGGTTGTAATAAGAAATATATTAAGCTTAGAGGGTGGCTCTTGCTAGGGTCATCTCACTAAATATCCCAGACTAAATAGTCCCCAGGCCAGGTTAGTCTTCCCTAACACCAGCAGGTTCCTTATTCAGTGACTTCTTCTTGGGTCATGACAGATTTGTTCCATGAACGTGCTCTTACCATATTATACTTTTTATGATGCTTAGCTGTTGCTTTTCAATGCTAGGGTAGCTTACAGTTTGCCCATAGTTATTTGTTCTAAACTAGAATGTTTCAATATTATCTTGCTAGCTTGCAAATCAACTTTGGTAAATATTAAATCACCACATACACCCATTTATGGTTACATCCATTACTTTTTACTGTTGTAATGTATTTTTACTAAATTTTAAAACATAATTTTACTTGATAAAATTTAAATTATTTTGATCATATAGCCAATGTAGATACTTAATGACTTGTCTCTTGAAGACTACAATAATATCTTAATCGTATCTTAAACTAAGTTGTCTATCTTTTCTCTTTATCTTTTTTTTTTTTTTTGCAGGGGATGGGTTTGGGCAAATCCTGACAGTGCTCTGGAATAATACCAGTGGGTCTTGAGGCACCATACGTGGTGATGAGTATTAAACCCTGGCTGGCTGTATAGAAAGCAGGAGCCCTACCTGTTCTACTATCTCTCCAGCCTCAGAAGCTATCTTTCTAATTTGAATTTTAGTGCTAAACAAAATGTAAGTACCCAGCAGTGATTTTCAATCATCTGAATTTAGAAACTATATAGTTTGCATTTAGAAACTATATAGTAAAAGGTCTTAATTATGGAAATCCATGTACATTTTTGGAGTTGTTTTAAACCCTTGAAAGTTTTCATCTCTTTCTTGGTTTGCATTTTTTACTTGTGATGAGTTTCATGCTCAGTTGGAGATAAATGGTTAGTAATTTCTCAAATATTTTTTGGCATGTACAGAGTACTTTGAAAATGCACAACCTTCTAAAATTTTAGCAGCATATGAGTTTTATAAATACCCCAAAGGGCATGCCATTAGTTACTTTTCCTGTATTTTGGCCACTGTGTTTTTTCTCTTCATAGAGAGGTAATGTTAATTAATTTCTGCCAACCCATTGGCTGTGATTTCAACAATCACTGCAGGGAAGTGGTTGATAACACTTCTTTCAGTTCAAATAACCATAAACTTACAAGAATATATAAATAGTATTCAGGCAGATTCACAAAATCACAAATCATCCTGTTATTCATCGATTGCCTTGAGCAGGCCCCAGTAACGTCTCCTTCATCCTAGCCCTGAGATTATATTCAAGGCTCTTTAGGAGAATGAGACCCATTATTGTTACTGGTATTTGGCATATTGGGTACGCCTCGGGGAGTTTGCCAAACTCTGCCGTGTGGGCAGGCTACATTCGGTAGCCTGCCAGTTTGTCCAAAGTAGGAATGAGATAATAAGATGTCATAATAAGATGTCCGGGAGCTGGTTTTTATAGTCTCTGAGTCTTGGCCGTTGATGGGATTACACGGCGCCAGGGGGTCAGTTGGTGGGTGTGACCCCCGCCTACTGGAATTTGGAGGATCTGGGTGGAGGATGCTCGGCCCAAATCCGAGTAGGCTTGGAGATCTCGGCCCTGGAACTCGGGTGGCTTTGTCCCTCTGCCAGTACCTTCATGTGTGTGGAGAGTGGTCTCAGCATGGTGGTGGCTGGTCCTGGAGGTCTTCGGCTGCTGGAGCCCTGGTCGGGGCGGGGAGGAAAGCTCATCGCGCTCCCGTCCAAGGGGCCCCGGTGAGGACAGCCAGGCGCGGGGGCAGGAAACTGCACTGTTCTCTTCTGGGAGCTTTTTTTTTTTTAGACAGATTAAATATGGCAATTATGCAGAACAGAGATTTTGAGTACTTTTAGTCCCAATTAGCACTAGGTGGTTACAAGGTGGTCATTTTACATGATACTTGTAGTGATAATATGTTGTTTCCATGGCTATTATATGCTGAAAGAAGAAGTTGGGAATAGTACCAAAATAGCATGGAAAACCTCATTTTTTTGTCATGAGTTATTAAATAAAAATAGTCCTCTTGTGTTAATTTTTTTTTATTATTAAGTAATGAAATGCTTGATTTTAACCAAGATTTTGCATAGTTTTTTTTTTTTTCCTAGAGAGAGTGGGTATTTAAAATCTCTTACTGTGCTATTTTGGAAATGACATCTCATTGAGAATGTTAAAATATTCCTTTGGGTAATACTTCTAAACTTTGGTTTAAATGTAATTATTTTCATCTATCTTAAGTATACTGTGACTGGATCTACTAGTTAAATTTATGCATTTATGAAACTAACATTTTTCTACTTCTGAGATCATGGGATGTGACTCAAGGAATAGAGCAGAAAACTGGTTGTGTGAAGTCCCATTTTGCATGATTCATGGCACCTCAAGACCACTGGAAGCCACTGGGGATCGCCAAGGTGATGTCCAATTTGTGACAAACACAGTACCAAGAGAAGAGATTTATAAAAATTTTTAAACTTAAACTTGACATTTATAAACTATTAGGGAATGTGGTTTCTTTTATGTGACCTCTTTGGTTTTTGTTGTTTTGAGGACAACCCAACTCGTACGCCTGTCTCTGCACTTACTGTGTCTCTCCTGTCTCACTCCCAGAAGGGTCCTGGGAAAAATATGTGGTACCAGGGATCAAACCTGAGTTGACCACATGCAAGAAAAGCACCCTAGCTACTGTGCTATTGCTCTAATCTCTACATGACTTATTTCTAAGGTGTCTCCATGATCATGATCCCCTGTCACTGTCACTGTCACTGTCACTGTCCTCCCGTCTTTCATTGATTTGCTCAGGCAGACCCAGTAATGTCTCCATTGTGATACTTGTTGCTGTATTTGCCATATCAAATACATCATGGGTAGTTTGCCAGGCTTTGCCACGCAGGTGAGATACTCTCAGTGGCTGGGCTCTCCTAGAGGGGCAGAGGAATAGAACCTGGGTCGGCCAGGACGGCCGCGTGCAAGGCAAATGCCCTACCAGCAGTGCTATTGCTCCAGCCCCATGATCACCTGTGATACATAATATCAGAATGTAGCAAGTTTGTTGATCCTCAAGACTAATTTCATATTTATTTATTATTATTGTTTATATTTATTTATTTTTGTATTTAGGCCACAGCCGGCTGTGTTCAGGGATTACTCCTTCTTCTGTGCTCAGGGATAAGTCCTTGTATTTTTTGTGGTTCTTGGAATCAAAATGAAGTCAGCTGCATGGAAGGCAAATGCCTTATCTGCTATTACTATCTTCTTGGCCCCTAATATTATGCATAATTATTCACTAGAGTTACTCAGAAATTCTGTGAGTATTTTGTAGTTACTCACTATAAATTCTTACACAAATGGGGCTGGAGCCTCATGGTATTTGATTAATGTAGTACAGCAGTTAGAGTGCTTGATTTGCATGCTGCCTACTGCTATTCTATCCCCAGTTTCCCATATGGTCCCTGGAGTCCCCGCCATGAGTAATTACTGAGTGTGGAGTCAGGAGTATCACTGGGTGTAGTCCAAAACACAAAAACAAAAGCTCACTACAAACCATTACACTTAAAACTTTGGTTGATTACAGAGAAATAATACATATTAACATAACAAAAGAACAAAAGCCTATGGGGAACATATCAGGACAGTTCCAACTATTGAACTTCTTATTGCCCACTCCTGGTGGAATCCTAACAGCATGAATTTAGGCAAGCAACACATGACATTTGGACTGCTGTTAACCAAAGTTACCGATAAATGATGGTGTCCAGAGTTTGTATGTTGACCTGGACCCAGAGAATTGGTGAACATATACCTGGTTCTGTGCCCAAGAGTAAAATGTGTTTTAAGATAGGGAAAATAGAATATTTAGTACTTAGAATGAAAAAGAAAATTACCTAATAAGGTGTATGGTGTAATAGGTAATTCAACGTCATAGACATGGTTTTAAGAAAAACTAAATGAACATGGCATCTAGCAATATATTTTAGGCACTTTTGCAAATGAAAGAGCTACATATTATTTCACACACACAACATAGATGGTGGGCCATGGAGACAGTATACAGAATATAGGGTGCTTGTCTTGCGTGCAGCTGATCAGTTTGGATCCCTAGACACATAGAGTCCTCCAAGTCTGCCAGGAGAGATTTTGGAGTACACAGGCAGGATTAAGCACTGAATTTCAGTGAGTGCGCTGCCCTCCAAATGAAAACATAAATGCTGATTGGAGTGTTGATGTTACAAAATTTGTCATGTGTCTCTATTAATGAAGAAAAGTATTTCTCAAATAATAGACAGTTTAAATAAAAATTGAAATATAACTTAGTTATTATTTTTAAACAGTGCTTGGAAACACATAATGAATATAAGATAACAAATATTATAAATTTGATTTGCCAAATACAAATCGTTTATCAAACAGATAAGTTTTAATTGTAAGATTATGGGAATGCAAACCTATGTCCTGCTCCTAGAGAAACTTGGGATAGAATTTTCATACTAATAACATTTCAAATATTTGATTATTACAGACTAAATTTCAGAAGGAAAACAAAATGAACACCAAAACAATGAAAAATATCAGCATGATCTATTACCTTATCCAGGAATATCCTGAAACTGAAAAAGTACGAAGATCGATTTCCCTTGTATCTATTAGGTGTACAGACCTTTCAAGTCAATGTGGCTGTCACTATTATGATTAGGATTGAACATTAGCTCTTCATATAATGTTGGCTAGATTAGTAAGTAAAATTGGAATTTCTGGCTGACATGATTTGGATGGAACCACCCTGCTCATTTTTTCCCTTTACTTCATCTTGTTATATGTCTTATTTGATGTTAGAAAGCAAACACAATTTTGAGGTTTTTTGTGGCAAGCCACAGCATATTATGCTTTCTTACCACACTGGAGTAATTTATCTTCACAGTGAGATGAAAAGCTATAAAACTATCACTAATCATAACTTGGCATGACATTATTTTAAAGTAAAATTTATTTCTCTGGATAGTACTTATTATACTGAAAGTGATTTTCAGAGAAAACAACTAATTAAATAATATGTGAACCCAATTTAAAAACTATATTATATTGAAATATATCTTAGGCTTTCATAAATAGTTCAGTTTACTTATGTGGATCTCTAATGGTTTCACATGTCATTATTTTTAATATATGTTCTGGTTGTATTAAAGACTTAAATATTTGTTAGTAACTAAGTAGCCACTATATATGACATGCTTTGGAAGTAATTGATGATGGAAAGCAGTAATAGAATTGTAAAGGGTTAAATAAGTTCAAGAAAAACGAGTTTAGCATACTAGACTAAGTATCATTTGCTATTCCATTGATTTTCAATATCCATCTAATTAACCAAGTACTATACAGATTGTATAGATTGCATGTGTATATACACACATGCTTATAAAAATTGCATGGGTTATTTGTATATGCTATTTTTTGTGCACCCATTTATCAACTTCTCCTTGTGTTCTTATCATCTCATAAAGTCCCTAAATACTTAGCACTTTGCTATACGTGGTAGTTTTGAATAACATCATATGCTTTCCAAAAGCAATGTTTTTATTTTAAGTGCTGATAATAGATAAGTAGTCTAGATAGTTTGGAAACCTCTTGCATAGAGTGTACAAGTGAAAAATGATGCTAAAAATGAGGATTTGGAGGATATAAAAATATTTAAGAAGGCTTATTAAAGGTGAGGTGTGGGATTGATAATCAAATGAATCATATTGTTATTCTGTACTGTTCATTTAAATAAAACTTAAAAATTGAAAAAGATTATGCATTTGATTATAAAAACTAGACATGGAAACAAGTAATAGCGTCTGTGTACTTTGTATTCATTGTTTTAATTTAAATTTTTATTTTTATAAGGCACCGTGATTTACAAAGTTATTCATGATTGAGGTTCAGGTACACAATGTTCCAACACAAAATCAGTTTCAACTTTCTTCTTCTGCTTCCAACCCCACCCATCACTCTGACAGATGCATAGTTTATCTTAATTTTACGCATTGTTTACAATACTGTTACTGAGAGGGTTTCATGTCTCACAAATTCCAACTTGACATTTGTCTCATAATCACGAGTAGTTTCCTAAAATAAAAGCAAAAAAATAAAAACAAAAACATGGATTACATTCTTAAATTCAAGAATTTGTAATTACCTAAAAATCGGTCATAATATTTTGGAAAACTTTCACATTCTTACCTTGACTCCTGATGCAGTTTCTAAATACAGTGTCCAGTTTTTTCTTCTATTTTTAATAAGACCGTTTGCATTAAAATACTAATTTTTGGAGTGATAGTTAAGTGCATATGGCACTTGCATTGAACTCTATAAACCAGGGTTTAATCCTGGCAGTGTGTAGTTTTCCCCAGCATCATCAGGAGTGATCCCTGAGCACAGAGTCATGAGAAAACCCTAACACCTCCAGGTGTAGCCCTCAAAAAAAAGTAAACCAATATATCTTTATTTCTTGTTTATAGGGCTGGAGCGATAGCACAGCGGTAGGGCGTTTGCCTTACAAGCGGCCAACATGGCCGAACCGAGTTCGATTCCTCCGCCCCTCTCGGAGAGCCCGGCAAGCTACCCGTGATGTATTCGATATGCCAGACACAGTAACAACAAAGTCTCCAATGGAGACGTTACTGGGCCCGCTCGAACAAATCGACGATCAACGGGAGGGCCTTTACCCCTTTACCCTTCTTCTTTATATGGCATTTCCTTTATGTTTGGGATGACAAAGTATGCAAAATTAGGAACATAAAACATTTAAATAAGAAAAACAATTAAGGGGGAATCACTAAAAAAATTAATTTGGCCTTGTCTCAGAGTAAGATATTATATAAAATTATTTACACATTATTGCAAGTTAAGTCTTGATACAGCAAAAGCTGAGGTGTGAAGTGCCAGATAACTTTAAATCTCTGCCCATGGAACAGATAGCCAATCAGAAAAGATAATGTGATAGCTGGTGGTTGGGGGCGGTGGGATTTGGCAGCAGATAAAAGGCAGCCCTCATCTCAATCTCTCCCTCTCCCCTCCCCCTCCCCCTTCCCTTCCCCTCCCCTTCCTCCTCCCCATCACTCCTTGTCCCCTCCCCCTCCCTTTTCTCCTCTCCCCCTTTCTTCTCTTCTCTCCTCTCCCTCTCCCTCCCCCTCTCCTTTTCACTCTCCCTCTCCCTCTTCTGGTCTCTTTCCTCAGGTAGGACTGTGAAAGTGACAAGTATTGGGGTCTTCTCCTGGACTCTGTTCAGTGCACTCTCTCATCCAGCAAGGGGACACCGTTCAGAGTCCTAAAGACAGGGAAGAGCTTCCCACCAGCTAAGGGGAGGGGTCTGGGCAAAAGGAGCACCCCTTGACACTGCCTCCTCCAAGGAAAGAGAAATAAGCACACAAGCACTGTGGGGATCCCGTAAAGTGGTTCCGACTTACTGAACAAACAACAAGGTTTATATAGGCATGCGTATTTTCAGTTAGAAACGCAGTTACAGTGGTTTACGTGTTTTATCTCAGTGTTTTATCTCAGTTCTATAGACAGGATTACATTGTTTCATTACAGTTGTATAGATAGGATTATATTCTTCCTTTGATCATAATGGGTAGGCTGTCACCTGCACATCTGCTGGACACATCCTGTCCCAGGGTCCTGTCCCATGGCTGCATTGACCTGTGGTTGTAAATATACATTGTAACACGTTCTGAATGCTCTGGGAACATCCGCCAAGGCAGAGCCCAAGGCTTAATATGGCACTTCAAAGAGACCAAAAGGGGCTTTTTACCCAACAGACAAGGTTATAAATTCCAAGTTATATTCAGTCATCTAGCACATTTTATCATTACCAACGCTAATTCTGATGACAGTTTGTGAAGATCAGAAATCATTTCTTTTGTATTTTATAGTTAAAATGCATCTTTCAAAATATTTGTGTAAAATTAGAAGTGTTTGAGCGACCTTTAGTATGTGCAGAATAAGCATATATAGATGTTGGGTGAGAATTTTAAAGGTGGTTCTATCAAATGTTCACAAAGAAGAACATCACTAGTTCCTACAGTGCTTTGAATAAGCATTTTATTTGCAATGTTCATGGTCAATTTTCAGCTGGCTAATAATATAGTAGTGGGTTCTCTGTCTAAGGTCCCCAGATTTTCAATATTTTCATGAATGGAAATATTGACCATAAAAATACTCAAAATCAGAGTTAAAGAAGTAGAAAAGTTCATTGGAAACTAGAAAAGACGAAAAGAAACCCATGTTTGGAGGAACTTAGTATAGGACTAAGTTAACTATGGTTCTTTTTTTGTGGTGGTGAGGGGGTTTAAAGAAACACTGAATCTATGTGTTATGGAGAATGCAGAGATGTTAAAGATAAGGGTTTTTCTATTGGCCTTTTAAATAAAAATTGGGCTCTTTTTATTTTATATCAATTGACAAGCATGCATGGAATGCAGGGAGGTCTAGCAGGTTTGATCTTTTCAGTTATTTGCCTCAGGCATTATCTATTATCTTAATTAAGTAGTAGGCACTCAGGCAAATTTCTTTCATAACTTTTCCTAACCATATGGGATGTTGTACAATCATTAAGGGGATTATCGATCATAAAAAGAGAAAACAGTGACATCATTCATTTTTGGAATAAAAATTGAAGAAGTGACCATTTGTAGTCATATGCAACCTAGAGAACTGCAATCACCCTTTAGGAAATGTCATTGATTTATAAAATTGAAAGGTGGATATTCTAAATGGAACACTTGAGATTCCCAAATTACATTGTAACAAAGTCTCTGGAGCATGAATGCAAGTTAAATATAAAAAGATTTTGCTGTGTTCACAAGCCATTTTTTATTTGCAACAAGGAAATTTAAGGACATTGGTCTCATTTCTTCCTTAGATGCTCAAGTACCCCAAAACAACTCTGGTGGGAAATAAGATTGCTGAACCCTGGAAAGAATATCACCTCCCGCATGGACAATTGTGTGATTAGTGATTCTGAAACAGACTCCAGCTCCATTTAACATATTACATACGGTTATGTGGCTATGCTCATATTCAATCAAACTTTCTTGCTCTCTATACATAAGGGAGAAACATTTTGCTGCTGTATTTTATCATGCTGTGAACAATATAAACTTGAAGTTAGCTACAAAATAATAAGATACTAGAAGTGAAAAACATTTCTTTTTTTTTGTTTTGTTTTATATTTTTGCTATTGTTGTTTTGGGGTCACACATTGGAGTGCTCATGATTTACTTCTTTCTCTGCACTCAGGAATCACATCTGGTCGACTCCAGGGACGATATAGGGTACCAGGATGAAATTCAGATTGATTGCATGCAAGGTAAGTGTCCCATCATTCTGTACTATCATTCTGTACTATCTGTACTATCTGTACTATCTGTACTATCATTCTGTACTATTCATGTACTATCATTCTGGCCCCTGAAAAATAGAACATATTTCTATTACTTAACCATATGCATAAAAATTATAACTTTCTTTCTAAGTAATCCTCTATTATCCTTTATGAATTTTACATTTAAACAAAAGATATTCCTTTAGTTATGTACCAATTTCCTTTTAAAGCCTAGGTTTTAAAATATTATAAATGAGTAGATTTACCAATTCATGATGAATTAATGCCATGCTATAGCAAGTGTAAACTGTGGATCAGCAAAAATGAATGACTTTGAAGCTTGAAAAAAATCAGATCCCCAAACCTAGTTTATTAAATTGTGATTTGTTTTGTTTTGATTTGAGTCAAAGCTGGCTGTGTTCAGGGTTTATTCCTGGTTATGCTCAGGAATTATTTCTGGCAGTGGGCAGGGACGCATTTATGGTGCTGGACAGAAACCAGTTCAACTACATACAAGGTCTTGCTCATTATACAATCTCTCTTAAATTGGAAATTAAAAATTCTTTTAGAATTAATTTATTAATGATTTGTTATCAGTAAATATCTTATATATATATATATATAAAATCTACTTGACGTACTTGTATACCCAGGCTCATATAAAAATCTCTCAGACAAAAAGAGGTCATAGGCCCACAAAGTTTAAAACACCCTAATTTAAAGTACCACTCCAGAACTACTGAATGAATCTGCAGTTTTTGATAGCACTATTTTTGATCATTTATGATTTCATTGAAATGTATAGGCATTCTATCTTCTCAAAGACACTGATGACTTTTGGAAACATTTTTGTAGTTGACAAACAAGTTTTCAAAAAACACAAAGAATAAAAAAATTAAGAAACAACAAAACAAAGTGAAAATAAAGAAAAGGCAATTTTGAAACTTTGGTTCTACATTAATTCTTGAATGTAGCCTATTGAAATTGAGGTACTCTCACTTAACTGAAAGTGCATAGTCATCTACTTAATTTATGCAGCCTGCTGATTTTCTTACTTGCCTTTAAGTTTGAGACCCCTGATTTATAGGAAAATAGGGCTATTTTAGTGAATGTCTTCCCAACATTCATTTTAGTATTTTCATTTCAGGCAAAATTGATTGATGAAACATGGTTCTAACCCTTATCAGGTGTATTTTGCACATCTACCTATGCTTGTTAGGAAGATGTCAAAATAGTATGTTCATTGCCATGTAGAACCAAAGTACGATCCATTGAATGCTAAAGGTTCAATTTGATATTTATGTTGGATTAGTGAACATAAAATCAATGCCAAGGAAAGCCTGAGAAATTTCTACAGCTATTAGCACAGCAGTATATCTTGGCTTTCTCCCCAATATGCCAGGATAGGAATATTTAAGAGTTAGCTTAGAGGGTGCTATAAAATAGCAAATTAAACATTCTCTTTGACCATCAGATGACATGTAAGAAGTAGTTGGTTACTGATTCACCAGCCCTTGCAGTAGTTCTTCAGCCACAAATATAAATCTCTCTACCTTTATACAACACTGTAAGTAAAGAATCACCCAGCCACTTTGGGGGATTCAAGTGTGAGTTGCAAACACAATCATGATGTGTATATAGCTTATTTGTTGACAATTCTAGTTGTCTTCTCAAATTTTGTATGTTTTATTCACTGCTGTTTGTATTTGAATTTAATTTATAATGTCAAGTTTCACCCAGTGTTCAATTTTTAAGTTTTATTAAGTAATGGCTTTACCACATTTTACTATGTTTGGGATATTATCAAATCATGTTTTTCCAATTTGTTTAAGCTGTTATTTTAATTAGTTGAAAAATTAACTTAGTAACCTTTGTAAATCAAACTGCCTTCAATGTATATTTACCATCTAAACATATTTCACATATATGTATATTGTGTAATATGTTTCTTAAAGTATATATTATTTCAATCAAATGAACTATTGAAAAAATGTACTGATATCAAGAATTTAAAATTATTGCAATCATAAAAATATAGACAGATATCTCATAGAGTTAATTCTTTGTCTTTTATTACAAAGGGTTATTTGGCGATTCCTAAATATTTTATAAAGATTATTGAATTTATCTATTTCCAGATTTTGTGATGAAAAATCAAATACTGTTGTTTCATAAAGGAGTGCCAGTAATTTTATAGAGTAATTGGGCTAATTTAGCAATTTATATGCTAGTGATCACTATTTTAGCTTTCAAAAAACGTGATGTGGGTTTAAAGAATAATTTAAGTATAGAATTAATGAGAAATAAAGACTGTTTATATTGATTTGAGAGTAGAGAAACTATTTCCAGCAATATTTTAGGTACGTAAAATATTTTGTAGTTCATGTTTTTACTGGACTTTTGTCTAGGCACTTTTAGGAGCATTACTACATGCAACCAAAAGTATACAGCACAGAGATAATATTACTAATTTTAAACATGTATGGCATTCTATTAGAGGGACTTATATATCAAAACTAGAAAAAAAGAAAAATAAGTCTTTAAAAGTTGTCCTTCTATTAGAAATAAGGCTATTGATTTGTTGCATATAGAATCCTCTGCCAGTTTGAAGAAGCAAGGTGTTATATTGCAAAGCAAATAGTTCAATTTGGTGATTAGATGAATACTAAGTCTGTAGCTTGGGTTACGGTCAGGATGTTCCCTTGCTAAGAGGCTATCGCTTAGATACCTAAAGTACTTGTAGATTTCTTCTAGTCCTTGAAACACAGGAAATGAAATGATGATATCTCCTTGTCAGTCCAGTATAGTGCACTCCACGAGCAACCAATTGAAGCTTCTTTCTGAACTAAAATAGTGACAGGATGTATAACTCTCAAATGCTCTCAGAGCAACCTGACCTTTCCTGTTTCTACATTCGACTTTGTTCATATTCATAATGTCAATGTGTCAAAGTAAATAATTTTATATTAAATTTTATTTCCAGAACATGGAAGACTAGATAAAAAAGAATCAGGCTTGTCTAACATGAGGATTTAAAATGATTCATTTGTCTTACTCTTTAATTTATTTTTATAATGCAATAGTATATAGCACTCTAGCACTGTAGCACTGTCGTCCAGTTGTTCATCAATTTGCTCGAGCATACACCAGTAACGCCTCCATTGTGAGACTTTTTGTTACTGTTTTTGGCATATCGAACACGCCATGGGGAGCTTGCGAGGCAGGACACTCTCAGTAGCTTGCTGGGCTCTCTGAGAGGGGAGGAGGAATCGAACCTGAGTCAGCGCATGCAAGGTAAACTCCCTACCCGCTGTGCTATTGCTCCAGCCTGCAAAAGTATATATAAAATATATATTTAAATTTATACATTATATATTTATATATTATATATTTATATTTATATATTTATATTATATATAATATATTTATATAATATATATTTATATATTTATATTTATATGAGAGAGGGGCGGAGGAATCTAACTCAGGTTGGCCATGTATATATTTATATATATTTATATATTTAAATTAGTTGATAATTCACTTTGAAAACTTCTGGTCTAGAACTGATGTCATAGTATGGGAGGTAGGGCACTTACATGTGGCAGATTCTCCTGTGGACCTCAACACAGCACATAGTCTTCAAAGCACTGGCAGGGTCACTCCTGAGCTCAGAGAATTGAGCACTGCCGAGTATGGCCCCAAACTCTTTCCCAGAAAAAAATGTATGCAGCTGACCTGAGTTTGATCTGGCATTCCATGCGGTTTCCTATCACCATCAGGACTGATTTCTAAGTGCAGATTCAGTAGCAATCCCTGAGCATTTACAGGTTTGACCCCCAAAGCAAACAAACAGAACAAGATAAATACACATTTCAATATAATGCCTGTGGAAATATAGATAATCTATATATTATCTGAAGATGTTTCTTTGTTTCTGTTGCTTATCTTGCTATAATGAAAGCAAGACGCTAACAACCTTTTGTTGTTAGTAGATTGCCTTTCTACTTTTTCAAGAATGTGTGTATATAGAATCACCATGGAATGTGCAGATACAATTTTAGCTGAATTAAGGGGAGCAGATACTTCTGTTCACTATAATGAAGGCAGCCACAAAGTTGTCTAGTCTGAAATACAGCACAAAATATTTGAAACACTTATTTTGGGAACACCACACTGTGATGCAAGCTAACTGCATACATAACATTGACCTTGGTCATTCTGGACCACTCAAGCCCAATGACTATACCTTCCTTCTCATAGTTCTCCAAATACTTGGGTTCTAGAGAAACTGGTGCCATAATTTAATTTGCACTATTTACCACATATTGGGAAGTAAAATCCTTTATCTGTATATTGGAGGCCTTATCATCCATTCTTATTTCTGCAATTAAATATGATAATATGTAATATAAAATCTCAGGCTCTATATTACTTGAAACAAACATAATAATATACTGGTCTTTTATAAAGTCAATATAAAAATGCCATTCTAGATTTGACCTATTATATATGGGGCATTTTATTAAGCTCGATTCATTCTAGAGGATTAATAATCTATTACAAATAATACATTATTTTGTTAGTATCCATAATTATTTGAAGTACACACATGTTGTTTAAACGTACCCAAATTAAATTATATACACGTTATGTATTGGGTTTATAACATATCCAAATTATATGCAAATGATGGTAAAATGTAAATATACTTCAATAAATAAAATAAGGTGTAAATTGAAGAGTGCAAAGTTTCAATTATACTAGGTAATTTGCAGAGTATCTGCTGAATAATTTGTTGAGAGTAGAGTTTATATTAAGTACTATTATCACACTGCAATTGCTTTGGTTTATTAGCTAAATAAAATAACTTTATAATAAGTTAATATTGTTGTTAAATATATTCAGATTAGGGCAGTCACCTAGTTAATGAGGAAAAAAATAGGTCATATATTACATTAACAAGATAATTTATCTTCAGAGAAATATTTCAAATGTGCTATTTAAATGAAAGGATAAAAAATTTGTATAAATGAGATCAAATTAATTATCATGACAAAATGTCTTCATTTTGGGGTGAAAGAGCAATGCTAGAAAGAAAAAAGAGAAAATAGTCTGTTTATATAAGTAGATATTTTGAATGGAGACATTCATTTAATTGCTTTTGTATGCTTTAATTTGCTTAATTATTGACAGCTTATTAAAATCTTAAAATCTTCCTTTAAGAAACAATTTAACTGGAGGCCAGAGCAGGCAGGGTGCTTGTTTTGTACGCAGCTGACCTGGGTTCAATCTCCAGCATCGCATATGATTCCCCAAGCACTGCCAAAAGTAATTACTGAGTGTAGAGCCAGGAGTAACCCCTGATCATCACTGAGTGTGACCCAAATACTTTAAAAAAATAGGTATATTAGCAACAAGCTCTTAGGTTAGAAGATGACAGACTCTTGTCCTCAAGGTAACAATTTTATCTGCACGGTCACAAGAAGGATTTATAGCAAAAAAGGACAGGGAAGTACATTTTTCAAAAGGGTGGATTGCAGATTGGCAAGTGTTAGTATAGTCAATAAATTTGCTCTACAAATATACCTTCTCACCTGCAAATATATATTTCTGAGTGAGTGCTCATTCTGTTTTGTTATTTTTTTGGTATATTTAGGAAGGATAAAACACAATTGTCCATGCACAGAATTTGCTGATTTTTAATATTGAGTTCAATTCTTTGTTTATTTAGGTTGGTTTCATCAGTATTTATTAGAGTCAATCATTTATATATGTAAGCATCTCATATTAGTTCCATAAATACAAGAACATTTTTCTTTCATAATTAATAAATTAGAATTCTCTATTCCTACTATAAAATTTCACTCCTGGATCTGACAGAATGACAATTATTTATGTCCAGAGCTCAAAGTTGTCTCAAAATTACTTATTTTTTCCTTTTATTTTTTTTGTGAACTAATTGGATATAAACTTAAAATATGTGTATCAGAGAACTTTAAGTTCTCAAAATGTTCTTACTACAGTCAGTTCTATAAATTGGAGAGGGGGTGGTGAGTCCTCTCTTACTCTCTTAAACTCTTTGTGGAAATTGAAAAGGACCTGTCTTGTCAGTTAAAGTATGTTAAAACCCCAAAGTAAATTATTAATTTTAAAAAATCAGTCACTTTGTAGTGTACAATCTTTAGAATACTCTATAGGTATGGATAGAACAATGCTTATTAGTAAAATAAAAATTCTGCAATAACATGGACTCATATAGAGTAGTGATCAATTTTACATGGTCTCTCTCAAAATCAGATAAAATAGCTCATTCATCTGATTCTCTTTGCTAGAAGAGGAAGTATAGTCACATAAATGATTCACTACCAGAGACAGACTGGGAGCTGATATCTGATTTGCATTCAAGGTATTCTTATAAAGAAAGGTGTCTCAAGGAAAATTCACTTTAGAGGTATCAAAAACTTCACTCACCAGATACCTGAGATTAATAGTATCAGTTTTCTTCTGATCCCACAAAGCACATTAATGTTAATGAAGCAGCAGTAAGCCTCCAAGATAGGATCCCTTCAAACATGATGAGTAGTTATTCTCCTAAATATTAGAACATTTTATAGACTTTATAACAGAAATAACATTGTTAACATAACTTTCTAACACATTTCTTTTCTACTGTCTTCTTTATGTTGCATTATATTTTAATCTATTTTTATACATAATCACCATGTCTGCTAATACAAATATTGGATTGGACTCTATGTCATTATTGAGCACATATGTATTCCTGAAAAGTATCTGTGGAGTCTTTTATTTTTTCTAGCTTTATTCGGTTATTAAAAATATATAAACTGAAAACTTATGTTTAAGTGTGCTGTGGGAAGTTTATATTGTAATCTGATTGTTACCAGAGGCTACTAGAAAATTAGCTAATACATCCATAACATCACATAGTTATCACTTGTTTATGTTTGTTTTTGTCTTTGGACTACACCAGTGTTTCTGTTACAAAGTCTGTAACACCTAGAGTCAAGGACAAACACTATTCAATTTTAAAATATGTATTATCTAATGCTTTTCCTGCATAGCATCTGTAATATTAATAAATATTGTAAAATTAACCAAATTTCACATTGCTGTTTGGTCTTTTCTCTTCTCAAAATGTGAACTAAAACCCCAAATTCTTTAATTTCTTAGTTCAGAATTACTGCTATGTAATAAGGCTTACAGAAGTAAGAAAAACTCGAATCAAAGTAATATATAAATAAATAACTTAGAAATGCATCAACACATATATTTCTATGAAAATGATATTTTCATTATAAAGGATATTAAAATTTGCTCTTTTGGAAGAAATGTTCAAAGGAAATATGCTTCCTCCTTGTGAATAACAATGATTACATGAGCCAAAATTGCTGGGAATGTGATTATAAACACAGATAAATGTGGAAATAGTCTACCTGTGGTTTGAGAAGTGTTATACAATAAAGTTATTTGATATTGATCATTCGTATATGAGTGAGATGTCACATTTCAATTTCTATACAGGTGATATAGTGGGATTCTTTCTTGAGCTTTTTCAAATTATCAGTCAGAGATCTCAGGTTCTCTACATGGTCATTTCCACAGAGTTATAAGACTTTCTTCAAAGAGTAAATGTCCAGAATAACTAGAAAGGTAAGTTCCAAGTTTTTCTTTGCTTGGTTTTTGGGTCACCCTTGACTATGCTCAAGGATTATTTCTGGCTGTATGCTCAAGTACCACTTTTGATGGGGGACCATATGAAGTGTTGGGGTCAAACCCGATTGGCTACTTGCTTGCAAAGCAAGTTCACTACATGGTCTATTGTTACTCTGACCCAAGCCTTCAATATCAAAAGCTGGGTTGGAAAACTTACATGGTATTCCCCTTATGTTTCATTGGTTCAATCGTATGTGTCTCTGAAGCCATAGGGACACACAGAATTGATAGAGAGTATTTCATGTAACCCCTGTTAGTGAATTTGAGCTAGGACTAAACCTCCACACTTCCTCCTGATCTCTAAGTTACTCACAAACTACTGTATACAAAACAAAAAACCCTTCATCTCAAGATCTTTTGAATTATTTCCATTGGTGGTATAGAGTCATGTTCAAAGTCCAGTGTAGGGCTCTCAAAACTAAATCTAGGGATAGTGTAGTCCTTCTGAAATATATTAACTTAGAGTTCAGGAGTATGTTTTATTCCTTTTCTCCAAGGTATCCATATAGGTCAGTCATAGGTTTGCACAAAAAAGAGTTTTGGTAAAATAAGAGTCATATGGTGGGAATCCAGGGTTGGGAGGACTTTAGGACCTTGCAGACAATAGTGGGTGGATTTTATATATTACTCACTTCTTAGGGGAGTAATTCTGGAGGGTAAACTCATGGGAAGCAGTGGGTCAAGGCTGAGGGACTTGTAGTTCCTGACTTATGATTCTGGGGAAGCTTCTGATTTGTATGTGTGTATGTGTGATGTGTGTGTGTGTGTGTGTGTGTGTGTGTGTGTGTGTGTGTGTGTATGAAGACTGAACCACATTCAGGGGTGCTCAGTGCTTAACTCCTGACTCTGTATTCAAAAATAACTGCTGAAGTGCTCAAAAGATCATATCCAATGACATGGAATGAACAAGAATATTTTGCTTGTATTACAACAATATAGGAACTTCACCAACAATATATATGGTGTTTATTTTTTTTTGTTTTGTTTTGTTTTGTTTTCCAGCTCTGTAGAAACTCAAACCATCCACAAATGCTGAGTGTTATAATATCAAACTGTTACCTACTCAACAATATTAGATTTGGGCATAGCTTAGTGGAAAAATATCAGTTCAAATCTACATTTTTTGCTTAAATCAGTTCTACTTGTATTTATTTCCAAATCATGCACTCATATGGATTGGGGGATAATATCAGCTCATATACTAGACAAAGAGTCTACAAATCTCTTATTTCTATTAGTCACCTTCATTGTTTACCAATTCTCTTAATAATTCTATTTAGACTTTTGCACAACATAACAACTCAGTTCCATGAGAAAATAGTAAAACAGAAAAGAAAGGCAAGTAACTAGTTCTTAGCCATGGGACATATTATGCTCCATATTATGGAATCATATTTTTTATATTTAGTTACACAAAATAATCGCAATGTCCATCCATATTTCAAGGTACAAGGGCATTGATTTAAATCTTGGTGGGAAAACATTTCAACTGTTTTTCATCATTTTATTATATCATAGAAGATTATTTTGTGTAATAGTCCAAAACAGTAGCATTGAAGTTTTAAATATTTTACTACTTCACTTGTATTCAGAGTATTAGATTTTGTATAAATTAAAAATATAATAAACTTAATCTTTTTTATTGAGGGGGTATTAATTAACAGTACTCTTTACACTTAGGAGGGTACAACTTCAGAGTTCCAAATGCATATTACCACATCAGACTCCAGATGAGTCTCTCTTATTGTCCATTCTTCCCACTGTTTGGTAATCTCATTTCAGTAACCAGAGTTCATAAAATAGACAAAACCAAACAAAAAAAAATAAATATGTAGGAACAATTTATTTTTGTAGTTTTGACACATTTTTAAAGTTCCTTATAAGTATTTTCATGAATGGTTTCTAAGGGACACTTTGTATTGACTAATTTTCTAGGGTATTATTTAGAAGATGAGTACATTATTGGTGTTACAAAAGGACTCTGACAGGTTTTGGGGGATACTTTTCTATGTTATTACATACAGGATCACATTTTAAATCCTATAATGACTTTATTTCTTAGTCTCATGGGGCCTGTGGAAATATTGCTCTAAGAGCTAAAGTTTTATGTTGTTTTTAATTTAAATTTATTAATATTTTATTTCATTTTGTGTGAGCATATTATTTCCTCAGGTCAGGTATTAACTCTATCACAATTTCTTGATAGTTAGAAACCAATAAAGTTTAATAGGGGGAGCCTGAGGGAAAATACATTTTTAAATCAGGTGGTGGTATTTTAATATTCTAATAGCTTCCATCAATGTGACAATAAAATTAAATTTCAAAAGTTTTAATGAAAGAAATACATGATTTATTTTGCTGGATGTTCATGAATCCATAAAACAAACTGTTTAACATTGCTTTTCTTATAGAGTGTTTCTGAAAGTCTAGTTCTAGAAATGCTAATGAAATCCAATGCAATTTAGAGTAGAAATAAAAACTTTCAATTCATAAAAGATTTTTTCTTTCAGCTGTAAATCTAAAAGATCTTCATATATCTACATGAAGTAAATAACATACATTAAAAAATAAAATAATTCAGTGTGTGTCACTGAGGACTACTGATTCTAGTTTCACTCACTGGAAAAAAATGTTTCCTATTAGAATTCAAAATAAATTTAAAATTTTAGTGATTAAAAACTTGTTGGAAAGTCTAGAGGAACATTTGGGTTATTTTGATATGTTCATTTTGTTTTTAAATCTATATTTAAGAACTTCATTCTGAATAACTGGGAAATAATTTATTAGGGAACTATAATAAACACCATGCATAAAACCTTGAGGTGAATAATATTTTGCAATGTTCAGTCCTTGAACCTGTAAACTAAGTACAAAAACTGAGTCTGTTGTTTTATCTGCCCACATTATATGTAGGCAGTTTTTAATTATGGCAACATATGCTCTCATAATTTTGTTTTCTAGGCAGAGTTAAATACTGGTTATTGGTAGATAAGAACTTCTGTTTTTATTTTAGTTCAAATATTAGTATGTTTAACTCAATGCAATGCTAAGACAAATCAGTAGCCAGCAGTTTGAGGGTAATACGAAATAGATTTAAAACTTATCAATGTGTAATAAAGCAGAAGAAAAAGTATAGAATATTGCATCTTAAAAGTAATTTTCTCATATAATAGCACAGCTTTGCTTTAATGCCCCCTTGATTCTAGAGTCACTAATAAATCTTTCATTGCCTTGATTTTTATTATTGCAGCTGTTTTATTCATCTGTATTTGAGTATTTTTATTACTGTTGTCCCACCCCAAACTATCCAGCAGAAGATTTTTGTTTTTCCGTTTGGCCATGAAATATGGACAATAGCTGCCATGAATGAGCAAGCAGTGGAAGTTATGGTAATATAAAAGGAGGAAAATTTTGCTTCTTAATCTCTAGAAGTCCACAGAATTAAAAGTTACGGAGTGTGAATAATGAAAACAGACACTACCTAGAAACATAAGAACATTTTATCAACACATTGGCTAATTTTTGAAACTCTTTCTTTCACATGTTATAAATAAAGGGTATTAATAGCACCTGAAAGGAACAAAACATAATAGTAACAACAAATTAAGAATTATTGGGGCTTATTGTCCTAATCATGCATTAACATAAGAAAGGTATAATAAACAGATATAAAATGAAAGGGCTTTTATTTCATCTATTATTCATAGTAAAATTCTATAAGTGCTTTTTAAAAAGTGCATTTTTAGACATAAATCCAAATGACTATTTGTCCTTTGGCATCTCTAAGGGTAAGTAAATATATTTTCCCTCATTTTTACCAGCATAATAAATGTTCCCAGCCCACCCTCAGCATTGTTCTAAATCTGAAAGCCTGGAGAGACAATAAACATGAGTTAGGCAACAAATCTTAAACAGTGTCTAAAGTGAATGCTGAGACTAATAAGTATAAAATCAAACAAAGGGAAGGCATATGGAATTTTACATTGAATTCACACCTCAGAGAAATCTGTGAAACTTGTCAACTTTTATTACTATGTCTCATCCTTTCTTGCAGAAAATGTTTCTACTAATCCATCTAGGATATAAAATTGATGCATCAATTGAGAAATATAATCATACTTTTTAATATTGTTGGCATAAGGAAAGCTGGCTAAAATAAAGTATACACTTTAACATTTCCACCAGAAACTATTAATCTTAAATAAATCCTATCACTGTCTTCCTAAGGAAAGGAACAAACAACTCTACCATTATTTTTTTAAAACAAATCCTTAATTTTTTTGAGGTATGAAATATACTGGTATAATAAAATGACTAACTCTTCTCATAATTCCTTTCTCTTTCCCTTCAAAACATAGAGTCTTTCAAAGTAAGTTGATAGATTTTAAGACTAGACTAAGGCTTGAAGTTTGGAGAATGTGATAACCTCTGAAAGAAAATATTTCAATAAGTGATTTTATTAAATTTATTTAAATTAATCAAAACCCCTCTTGAGTACCTTTTTATTGATAAGAGTGCATCCATAGCTGGATAATATTGTTGATTGGTGACTTTAAGATGTACCCCTTAATTACTTACTTTTCTTAAGACAGTACTAAACTTGCCATACTAATGTTTCTCTCTTTTTTCTGCACATAAAGTATACGTATATTGTACATTTCTCAACTAAACATGCCCATACAATTCTCTCATAATTATGAATGAGTTTCCTAAAAAAGCATTGAGTATGTAAATTTATTTAGTCATCTTAACACTGCAAGACAAAAAATTAGGAATATTTTCAAAATACTTATGAGATCATCAATATACATCAAGCAATTTTTCTTTTAGGCATCTATCCAAAGAAAACACACAAAAAATCCATTTGATATATATGCTTATTTAACTATCTACAATACTTAAAATATGGAAATAAACCAAATCACCTATGACAGTCATGCAGTATGGTGGGAGGAAGCAGAGATAGTACGGAGGGTCAAGTACTTACTTTAAACACAGTCTATTAGGGCTCATCCATGGCACCCTATATCATCCCCCAAGCACTCCTAGGAGAGATCGCTGAGTGAAAGGCAATGAATAAGCCCTGAAAACAACCGTTTGGCCCACCCTCTTCACTCCCATAAAAAAAAAGAAAGAAAGAAAATACAGTCTATATGCACAATGATATATTACTCACATATGAAAAAAGATAATTTACTATTCAAAACAAAATTGATTGAGTTATAGCACATCATGATGTAGAAAACTGACAAATATTGAATGATCATATCTAAGTTGAAAACAAAAAGAAAGAGTTGACAAAGCTGAATGAAAAGAAATCCTTGAACTCTGACAACAGTGTTTGGTCTTCAGACTAATAGGGAAAATAAAGTAGAGAGGCATTCTAATGCACAATATTGGCATGGTATTGATTTGTTGGTGTTGCATATATAATGTAAATATTGGGGTGGATGATTTGGACAAATATGGCAGTACTGGGTCTGAACACCATGATTACTCTTGGTGGCGTTTATGAAACCCAATATGGCTCTTAAGAAAATAAACAGATACCTAAGATTCTTGGGCTAGAGGATTAGCACAGCAGGTTGGGCATTTGCGTTACACATGGCTGACCTGGCCAACCTGAGTTCGATTCCTCCACCCCTCTCTGAGAGCCCCACAAGCTACCGAGAGTATCTCGCACATATGGCAAAGCCTGGCAAGCTACCTGTGATGTATTTGATATGCCAAAAACAGTAACAAGTCTCACAATTGAGACGTTACTGGACCCACTCAAGTAAATCGATGAACAACGGGAGGACAGTGCTACAGTGCTACCTAAGATCCTTAGATTTGTTAATCAATATATGCATAAATTTTGAAATAAGCAATATATGCATAAAATTTTTATGAAAAGGGAGAGGGACATTTACACTCTCTACAGTCACTCTCACTACAAAAATATTAAAACATGAATAGTTAAAATTTATAAAATATTCATCACTGTCATCACTGTCATCCCATTGTTTGTTGACTTACTTAAGTGGGTGCCAGCAACGACTCTATACCTTCCAGTGCTGAAATTTAAGCAGCCTCTTCTTACTTGTCTTTTCTAAACGATTGGAAGGCCTTTCAGGGTCAGGGGAATGAAACCTGTTGTTGTTACTTGTAAAAAATTTTTGAGGGAGGCCAGGGTGTGACCAATGGCTCTCCCTCTAGCTACCTGTGTTTGGAGTGGGTCAGGGCCACTACCGCAGCCAGGGCGGCCCAGGCCATAGAGCAGACAGCAGAGGAAATGAGGGCCAAGCTGGTGGATTGATCAGTTGCCGTTTATTCCATTGTTCCCACGCACCTGCCCTAATCTCCCTGAGCCTCCCATTCTAGTCTCCACTACTGCTCCTCATTCCCGATTCCTGTCTCTCCCACTCATCTCTTCATGCTCCATCTTGCAGCCTGGGCTCTCTCTCTCTCTCTCTCTCTCTCTCTCTCTCTCTCTCTCTCTCTCTCTCTCTCTCTCTCTCTCTCTCTCTCCGTGTGCCTGCTCCTGTTTTCCTCTACATTCTTCTCTCTCTGTGCCCCATACTAGCCTCTCCGTGGTGATCTTGCTGCCCTGCTCTCTCCTCTCTTCAGGTCTCTTGCCTCCCCAACTCCCCAGCACTCTAGGTTGACACTGCATTCATTCAAGTAACAAAATCAACATAAGAAGCCCTTCCTGAGGACCCACCTAAAAGGTATTCTAAAGTCCTTCCTGACTGCCCAAGGGCAAAATACCTCCTAAGGTGTTTTTCTCTTTTCCTAGGTCCAATAACTATCAACATATCAATACTAGCCATTTTTGTATGGACACAGTAAGAGATAACATTGAGGTTTATATGGCAGCTCTCCTGGGAAAATCTTGATGCAGACTCAGACTATAGTGCTCAGGCCAGATTAATCATTCCTAACCCTAGCAGGGTACAAATCTAGTTATTACTTTTTGGATCATGACAGCATTTGTCCATGCCCAATCTCTTAACTTATAGTTAGGCATTATGGCACTTTGGCCAGGCCCATCTTGATGCCAGGGCAGCAAATAGCTTACTGCTTGCCCTGGTTTCATCCACTTCCTTGTCGGGACCCTGCTTTTGGGGTCAGTAGGACGAAAGGTTAGCTGGAGGCTTAGGTGAAAGAACAGAGGCCCAGGAGGGAAATACCACTGAGAGTCACATTACAAAAGCATGTCTTCTTGTGTCCATACAGAAAGGACATTTCTGAATAAACTATGCAAAGAACTTAGGGAGAAGTTAAAAACTATTTAAAAGTCAACAGAGCTCAAAGAAAAAAGTTACAGATTAACACAGAGGAATGGGAGCACCATGATGGGAGCAACCCAATTAACCTAAACTACCTGATGCTATGCAGGAAGGACAAAACAGTGTTATCCTACAGTTACTGGTTTCAGCATATTAATTACGCCACAGGGAGCTTGCCAGGCTCTCCGAGAGGCATATATTTATATATTTCTATGATTTGTTGCCTACTGGCTGAACCCCATCAAATATGGTGTGGTAATTATGGAAAACGGGTAGAAAGTGTCTTATAATGTGTCATGTGACCACTCTGGAAAGTGGCCTTGAGCATGGTGGCGGTTGGGTAGTGAAGGTCGGCTGCTGGTGCTGGGTCCCTTGGAGCAGGGAGGGTTCTCACCCGCCCCACTCTGGGGTGCCTGAGTGAAAACAGACTGGCGTGGCTGTTTATAATATTTATAAAATATTGCAGGAGTTAATGTCAAGTTATAATTTCACAGCTAGACAAATCATGAAATGAGTAAGAAAGAATTAAGAAACGAGCCTTGGTTATAGCTAAATACTTGACAACTAATGTGTTTCTAGAGAAAATATTCTTTTAAATAAATGGTTGTGACTCAATTGAATAAATGCTAAAATAATTTATTGTATAATTACAACCATTCAGCTTTCAAATGGTAAATCCAGGAAGATTGCTCAAGCATATTTTTACTAGATAGATATAAAAATTGAATAAATAAACATATCAAAGAATTAACAATATAAGTATAATGGATTATGTCTTACTCTATTATCGTATACACCAATCATAAAACTCTAATCTAAGGAGGAAATCAAAATTTAAACTTGGCATTGAGAACTTGAATTCTATCATTAATAGAATGAAAACACTATCAGAGGCAAAATCAGAGTTAAATCAGAGTTTAAAGTTGTTTGCAACAATATTGTATCAATCCAATTGAAAAGAAAATGGCAAGAAACTAATAAAAGAGTATCACAATATTCAATTTATCATCTTATTAATAATAAGTCATTTGGGCTGGAGCGATAGCACAGCAGTAGGGCGTTTGCCTTGCACGCAGCCAACATGGCCGACCCGAGTTCGATTCCTTCGCCCCTCTCAGAGAGCCCGGCAAGCTACCGAGAGTATCTCGCCCACACGGCAGAGCCCGGCGAGCTCCCCGTGACGTATTCGATATGCCAAACACAGTAACAACAAAGTCTCCAATGGAGACGTTATTGGGCCCGCTCGAGCAAATCGATGATCAACGGGAGGGCCTTTACTTTACTTTACCTTTGCAAGTTGAATCCAAAATGAGTCCCATAAGATTATCAGAAGAATACCTAAAACATTATTGATGTTCTATGCAAGTGAGAAAATGCAACAACTGTCATTCACAAAGTTGACTTTGGGAATGTTCAATTTAAAATATTAACAAAGTTTCTCCCTTATCTTTTTATCATCAATGTTTAGTGTTAATGATAGTTTATTATTTTTAATTCCAATAAATGAATTCTCCTTAACTTTAGAAACATAAATTTCTAAATTTGAAAAAAATAATAGGCAATTCTAGCTATTCTCTTTTGTTCTGAAAAAAATAATGTACAGGAAAATATAAAACATGAAAATAAAGCACTAACAAATTTGCAGGCTATCGAATGTAGCCTGCCCACAGGGCAGAGTCTGGCAAACTCCCCGTGGTGTACCAAATATGCCAAATACCAGTAACAATGATGGGTCTCATTCTCCTAAAGAGCCGTGAATATAATCTCAGGGCTAGGATGAAAGAGACGTTACTGGGGCCTGCTCGAGGCAATCGACGATTAACAGGATGATGAAATGAAAAATGAAATGAACATGTTTTTCTAATATTATGTAGCACTATTATTCAGTTAATATATTTTATTGGGTATCATTAGTTAATACATTTGCTGTGCTTCAGAAGAACTTTAATCATTAGGTATACAGACACAATCTTTAAAACTCAATTAATACAGGTATAAAATAATTCTCTGAAATACAGCCGCAGGACTACTCTCTCAATTGTATGAAAAATATCTCCCAAAAGGTATGCATTTAATCTAATTAGCCTAGATTTTATAAGAATTCAATAGACATATAATGTTTTAGAAAGCTTTGAATTATTTTTCTCTACTCCTTATAAATATTTCTTACAGACAAGAACAAAACAAACACCTAATTTCCTTTAATTTATTAATACAATAACCACATCATCATTACCTTCCTTATTTATAGAACTTCAATGTTTTGAAGATGAGTCTATCAAGGAAAACTAAAAAGAAATATTACATTGTGTCTAAATCTCTTTTACCAGGAGTTCACATAATACTAAGGAACTCTGGTTCATATATTAGAGTTATTTAGAGTTGCTAAATATTTAAAAAGTTAACTTTAAAAGTGAGCTATTTCAAATGATCTCATTTGAAATACTAGAATGATACAAATGATATCAATTTCCCATTCACAGATAATAATAGTGATCCATTAAGTGAAATGCATAAAGTACAAAAATGCCCATTTAATATTTTTTTGTTAACAAACACATCAACTAGCTAAATGATCAGATTAGCACTTACTGAAATAGCTTACATTAATTATTTTGAAATCTATATAACAAAGATAGTAATGTGGCACTTTGCTTTTCAATTTTTGTTTGCTTTTGTTGTTTTGTTTTTGGATAACAAAGGGCATTGTTTGGAACTCACTCTTTTCTTTGCATTTAAGTATCAGTCTTGGTGAGGCTCAGAAACTCTACATGTGCCAGAGATAGAACATGGGTTAGTCATGTAGCTTACCTATTGTGATATCTTTCTCTCCCTGTGACACTTTGCTTTTTAAATCAGATTTAAACTAATTAAATGCAAATTGAAAAATAATGAAGAAAACCTGGCATAAAAAACTATAAATAAAATGGTAATATCCATAGTGTAGCTTTATTTCTCTTATCACTGAATTTAATTGTATTAACAATTTTATTTTTATAAAAATAAATCTGTATCTATATTTTAATGTGCTTTCAAAGAAACTAATTTTGCTTTATTATTTGGAGCGATAGCACAGCGGGTAGGGCGTTCGCCTTACACGCGGCCAACTATGGCCGACCCGAGTTCGATTCCTCCGCCCCTCTCGGAGAGCCCAGCAAGCTACCGAGAGTATTCGATATGCCAGACACAGTAACAACAAAGTCTCCAATGGAGACGTTACTGGGCCCGCTCGAGCAAATCGACGATCAACGGGAGGGCCTTTACCTTTACCTATTTGGACATGAGAACCTAATATTTCACTTAACATTTAGCTATATTCCATATTGGCAAACATACTCCAAAATAATATATAATGTTTTTTAAACTTTGAAAAAGAAAATTTTTTATTCATGTAATATAGCAGACTGGTGCTTAGGCTAGCCATATGAATCAAATGTCCCACTTTTACTTATTTTTATTTGGGGGTTTTCCTAAGCACACTTTGGTTGACCCAGAGGCCACACCCTGCAATACTGAGCCAGATGAGTGGAAGTTTTCAAGTCTGAGTTTAAGAATTGAAGCTGTTCCTCTGGCTGGCACCAGATAATCTCGTCATTGGCCACCATCCAGATCGCATGTACCTCTCTTTAGGAATGGAACATAACATGGTACTTGCTATAACCATGCTGCCAGACCCCACGCGAAGTTGTTTCACTCGGGGCACCCCAGTGTGGGGCAGGTGAGACTTCTCCAGACCCCGATGGACCCAGCCCCGGCAACCAAAAATCTCCAGAACTCAACTGCCTCCAAGCTCACAGCCTCTCTCCACACATTTGTCCCGAGCTTCATCCACGATTGAACCTATTCCTGGACACTTCATACCACACATCCTACCCATAATCCAAGAATACCGCAGCACCACATTTGATGGGGATCAAAGTAGGAGACAACCAGTCTTAGAGGGAAATATCTGATATACAATCACAAATCACAAATCACAAATAATCCTGTTAGTCGTCGATTGCCTCGAGCAGGCCCCTGTAACGTCTCCTTCATCCTAGCCCTGAGATTATAATCAAGGCTCTTTAGGAGAAAGAGACCCATCATTGTTACTGGTATTTGGCATATTGGGTATGCCACAAGGAGTTTGCCAGACTCTGCCGTGTGGGCAGGCTACATTCGGTAGCCTGCCAGTTTGTCCAAAGTAGGAATGAGATAATAAGATGTCATAATAAAATGTCGTGCGGCCGCATTTGCGGCCACGCGGTTCCAAGATCTGGTTTTTATAGTCTCTGAGTCTTGGCTGCTCCAAGCTTGGTAGGCTTGGAGATCTCGGCCCCGGAACCCGCGTGACTTTGTCCCTCTGCCAGTACCTTCATGTGTGCGGAGAGTAGTCTCAGCATGGTGGTGGCTGGTCCTCGAGGTCTTTGGCTGCCAGAGCCCTGGTCAGGGCGGGGAGGAAAGCTCAACCCGCTCCCCTCTAAGGTGTCCCGGTGAGCGAGGACAGTGAGCGCGGGGGCAGAAGACTACACTCTTCTCTTCCGAGATCTGGTTTTTATAGTCTCTGAGTCTTGGCCGCTGATGGGATTACACCGCGCCAGGGGGCCAGTTGGTGGGTGTGACCCCTACTGGAATTTGGAGGATCTGGGTGGAAGATGCTTGGCCCAAATCCGGGTAGGCTTGGAGATCTCGGCCCCGGAACCCGCGTGACTTTGTCCCTCTTCCAGTACCTTCATGTGTGCAGAGAGTGGTCTCAGCATGGTGGTGGCTGGTCCTGGAGGTCTTTGGCTGCCGGAGCCCTGGTCAGGGCCGGGAGGAAAGCTCGACCTGCTCCCTTCCAAGGGGATATACATATAATATATATAATATATATTATATGTATATACCTCATGGGGTCTTATGATGGAGACGTTACTGGGCCCGCTCAAGCAAATCGATGAACAATGGGAAGATCGTGTTGTTTCACTAATAAAAAAAAATACATTGACACGTGCAAGAGTGATTTATCATGAATTTTAGACTGCTGTATTGAGTTGTGACCATAGCCAAACTCTCATTTATTAACAAACAAAAGTAGTAACGACTTTTCCAGAGTAAATAAGTAGAACCCTCCCCTCCCTGGCCTTCATGAGTGAATGGTGGAGTGAGCAAAATCCCATGCTTCCATTGTAGGGGAAATTAAAAATGAAATATTCCCAGATAGTGATGGTTCTCTCAATGAAACGACCATCTCCGAATGCAACAGTTATGTGTACCTAGGTCGAGAGGTCAACATGACAAATGACCTGGCACCCGAGCTGCGCAGGAGGAAGAGAGCGGCTTGGAACGCCTTCAAGAACGTCGAAGAAATAGCTAAGAGGACGAAGAACCTCCAGCTCCAGGCACATCTCTTTGATTCCACTGTTCTTCCTGCATTAACATATGCCTCAGAGACCTGGGCCCTACGCAAACAAGATGAGAACGCTATTCAGGTCTCCCAAAGAAGAATAGAAAGAGCTATGCTTGGAATATCATGTTTCACTCAAATGAGAGAACGAATCCGGAGGAGTTCTGACATCCGTCGACGATCAAGGATCAGGGACGCTGTCTCATTTGCCAAGGTGTCGAAAATCAGATGGGCTGGTCACGTAATGAGATTTAAAGACGACCGTTGGACTAGAGCTGTTACTGATTGGATTCCACGTGATGTCAAAAGACCGCGTGGCCGCCCACCTACCAGATGGTCAGACTTCTTCGTTAAGATCATGAACGATCGGTTTGAGGCCCTTCATGTTCCCGGAGCGAACAGATGCCATTGGGCTACACTAGCACGCACAGGGACAAATGGAGACGTTACTGGCGCCCGCTCGAGCAAATCGACGACTAACGGGAAGTTAAGTGATTAAGTGATTAAGTGATGGTTCAGAAGACACTACTTTTATAACTCGATAAGATTTTTTTGAATATTTTTTAAAAAATTTTATTTATTTGTTTACTTATTTTTATTAGTGACACGTTATGAGGTACAGTTGTAGACTTACAAATTTTTGTGCTTGGGTTTCAATTATACAATGATCAAATACCCATCCCTCCATCAGTACCAATTTCCCACCACAACGGATCCCAGTATCCCTCCCACCCCTCATCCCCCCATCCCACCTTGCCTCTGTGGCAGGACAGTCCCTTTTGATCTCTCTCTCTTACTGGGTGTTGTGGCTTGCAAAATAGGCAATGGGTGACAATCATGTTTCGTCTATAGTCTACCTTCAGCATGCTTCTCCCATCCTGGGAGGATCCTCCCAACACCCTTTATTTGGTGTTCCCTTCTCTAGCTGAGCTCCCTTTTCCCCTAGCATGTGTGTTTGGCATCCAAGCTATGGAGTAAACTTCCTTGTACTAATCTCGGCCATTCTTGGGTGTTGGTCTCCTATTTTGTTACTTTATGTTCCCCAGATGAATGAAATCTTTCTATGTCTATCCCTTTCGATAAGATTTTTAAAGCATATGCTTGGCTACCAGGTATCAGATGCATATGTGAAATGGAAGAAATCTATGTGTCTACTTTCCCAGAAAATAAAGAAAGCCACAAAGAACCTTAGAATCTGTAGCAGTTACACTAAGGATCTTCCTTCGTTAAAATGATTCTCAGTTGCATGGGTTTGTAAGCTTTAGAAGTAAGAATCGTTGACCTCAAATAAAATGCTTATTTGTTATTTAATAAGTCCTGTTATTAACAACGATCACGATCATGACCATCCTGTTGTTCGTCGATTGCCTCGAGCAGGGCCCAGTAATGTCTCCTTCATCCTAGCCCTGAGATTTTTTAAAGAGTACTATATTCAAGGCTCTTTCGGGTTAGAAGAATGAGACCCATCATTGTTACTGGTATTTGGCACATTGGGTACTCCATGGGGAGTTTGCCAGACTCTGCCATGTGGGCAGGTTACATTCGGTAGCTTGCCAGTTTGTCCAAAGTAAGAATGACATAATAAGATGTTGCGCGGCCGCAAATGCAGCCACGCGCTTCCGGGAGCTGGGTTTTATAGTCTCTGAGTCTTGGTCGTTGATGGAATTACACGGCGCCAGATGGCCAGTTGGTGGGTGTGACACCTGCCTACTGTAATTTGGAGGATCTGGGTGGATGATGCTCAGCCCCGATCCGAGCAGGCTTGGAGATCTCAGCCTCGAGACCCGCATGCCTTTGTTTCTCTGTCGGTAACCTTCATGCGTGTGGACAGTGGTCTCAGCATGGTGGTGACTGGTTCTGGAGGTCTTCGGCTGCCGGAGCCCTGGTTGGGGCGGGGAGGGAAACTCAACCCGCTCCCCTCCAAGGGGCCCCTGTGAGGACAGCCAGGCGCGAGGGCAGGAGACTCTGCGCTGTTCTCTTCCAGGAGCTGGGTTTTATAGTCTCTGAGTCTTGGCCGTTGATGGGATTACATGGCACCAGGGGGCCAGTAGGTGGGTGTGACCCCTGCCTAATAACAAAATTGTTTTGTTAATAACAAAACTGTTACTAACAACAGTTTTGTTTAAAAAAACAACAGTTTTTTTTAAAATTCTTTCTATTTGTACTCCATTACTATTATGTACTATTCCACTTCAAAATTTTTTTAATAGACTGATTATTTTAACCCTAGTATTTTGGATAAAGTCTGAATAAAATACAAAATCTGTCACACAGAATATTAAATATCTGACTATAAACTTTATGCTTTACTTCAGAAATGAAAACCGCAGGATGAATAAATATGTCTTAAATAACAGATATTTAATTTTCTTAACTTCATGAACACAGTCATTTTTACTAAAATTATATTTTCTCTTTCCCTGCCATATAACATCAGCAGTTTATTTAATGTGTACTTATCCCAAGAACCACTGGTGGCTAGAAACTGACATTTTAGGACCACACTTACTGAATCTAGTCTTTCAGGCGCTCACATAATTTTGTGACCCTCACTGCGCACAATTCAGTCTATTAAATGGAACGGAATAAATCCACAGAGTGCCTGCACTTGAACAAAGACCTGTGTCATATCTACTACAAATTGTCCAACCTTCATCTGGAATGCTTTTCTGTGGAAAGAATGGATAAAGGACTAATCCTATCTCTGTTGAGCCAGGGTTTTATCCATTTCTTCTTTCAGAATAAATGCTCCTTTCTATATGACATTGATTAATTTCTCTCAAGCAGTACATATTGGACCAGTCTTGCATAACACTGGAACAATGGGAACTCATGTACATTTCTTGTGGGAATATAGATGAGAAAAGCAACTTCTGGTAGGATTTTTTTCTATAACTAGAAATACTGATGCTATGAGTACAGTCAGATGATTCCCTAGTTCTTTGCTGGAGAAAAATGATTCAGAGTCACAAAATGAAATCATTCGCAGTATGTTTTGTAATTTCAAAACATTAAATATATCTAAAGTAATTTGAAAATTTGATTCAATACAAATTCTGAAGTATAGTCATACAAATGTGAAACAAATAGAACATAAATTTGTTACATAAATTCTAATACATTTTTATATTTCAAACATAAACAAAAATTTATAAATTGTCCTGGCATTTACAGTGGAAATATACAGACTAATGTATATAATATCTAGCATACGTCTTATTGTATGTGACATTTTTGGAAAATGTAAAATTACATATTTTTATCTAAAGTAAAAGAATGAAAATGGACTATGATTTAAAATTCTAATAATGAACCATTTATGATTTCCCTTTGTTTCCTGTTTATCAGCAATATTTCCTTCATATGATATATGAAAAAGAACCAGATGAATGAATGAAGTAAGACAAATTGAAACTTTGGGCTACAACAACAAATTAGTTATTATCAGAAGGGATGGGGAAGAGGAAATATGTGAATCGTTCAAATGGTTTGACTGTAATGCAGATTATAGCATTCAACTTCTGGTAAACATTTTAATGTAATATAGAGAGATTTTGTTTTCAATTATGGTATGACAAAAACACATATAATGTTAAAGTTTCAAGATACATAAAAAGCACCTGAGTCCCTTTATATACTGCTATGTTTCATTCTGACCTCTGCTCATTTATTTTTCTATCACTTTACTTATACAGTCGGTCTTCTTGTTTATCTTGATACATATGTTCTGTCACTTTGTTATTGTCTCTTTTCTTTAATAAATAGCCACATGATAACGTTCATCTCATACTAGCAATCTAGTATAATTTACTTCTCAAACTCCTTAAATTTATCACCTGTTCAAACTGTATTTTTACGTACTAGGAACTAAATACATAGACACATTTGTGAGCAATATGTCATCATCCATTTCTCATTAAAGGTCAGAACTTGGAAGATGAATTAAAATAGTTGGTATCAGTAACCTAGTATCATCAAATTGTCCTATATGTGTGATAAATGGGTTAATCACTGGTTAAACTTTAGATGATATTTAAACAAACCTATTGAATTTAGTTTATACAATAGTTTATTCCAAAATTTTATTTTTCCTAGGTTTCAAATTTCTGCACAAGAATTATTAGTAACAGTTAGAACTTTACCTCTTTCATTTTTTATTCATTTATCAGGATTCTCTGTCTCTGTTCTCTGTCTTTTCTCTCTGTCTCTGTATGTGTCTCTATGTCTCTGTGTCTCTATGTCTCTGTGCCTCTGCCTGTGTCTCTGTCTGAGTCTCTGTCTCTGTTTCTATCTCTGTCTCTTTTTGTCTCTGTCTGTCTGTCTGTCTGTCTGTCTCTCTCTCTCTCTCTCTCTCTCTCTCTCTCAGATCTCCTCTGATTTTGTTTTTTTGCTTTTGTTTCTAGACTTCAACCAGCATTGCTCAGGGTTTGCTGCTAGCTCTGAATGAAGGATCTCTCCTGGCAATATTTAGGGGTTCATTTGGGGTGCCAGCTAGTAAACTTGTGTCTCTCAAGTGAACAGCAAGTGTGCTGCTGGCTGTAATCTAATCCCAGAATTTTGTCTCCTCCTTGGTGTGTCTAGTGAGAAGTTAATTGATTTTATAGAATAAGTTCTTGATATTGTTGATCTTCTGTATAATCTTTAAAAAAAATTCTATGTGCCTTTTCATTTTGGTTTTCATGTTTACTTGGTTTCTATTTTATTTATTTCCACTCTATTCTGTATTATATCCTTCTAACTGCTGACCTTTGCTTGTCCTTCCTCTTTAGTTCCTTCAGGTATAATGTTTAGTTGTTCCTTTGAGACTGCTATATTAGTGTGACTCTATTGCAATGAACTTCTCTCTTAACACCACTATTACTATCTCCCTTAGAATATATTTGCTTTTTTCTTTTGTTGTTGTTCTTATTCAAGTAATTTTTTCTTCTAGGCTGCTTCTTATTTAATCAAGAATTATTTACAATTATATTGGTTAGTTTATACTAACTTAAGGAAGAACTGTTTTATTTTTGTTGCTTATTTCTAGTCATAGATTAAAAATGCAATGTGATTTTAAGTATTTATGTATTGATTTTGTGTATTTCTAAATAATTTTTGATATACACACTTTCTATCTATTCTCAAAAGGAACACATATTTATTGTTTGAGGATTTGAATTTCTTCAGATAGCTATTAAATTCACTTATTTTAATGATTATGTTTTATTTATTTATTTATTTATTTTCGCTTTTTGGGTCACACCCAGCATGCACAGGGGTTACTCCTTGTTCATGACCTCAGAAATTACTCCTGGTGGTGCTCAGGGGACCATATGGGATGCTGGGAATTGAACCCGGGTCAGCCACAAGCAAGGCAAATGCCCTACCCACTGTGCTATTGCTCCAGCCCCTAATGCTTATGTTTTAATGCCACCATCTTCTCATTAATTTCTTTCTTGATGCTGTGTTGAAATACCTTAAATTATTTTCTTATTGTCAATATTTCTTTTAGATCTATCACAATTTGTTTTGTGGACATAGGATGGACCAGAGTTTACTAGAGTCCATCCATGCTATGCACAGGTTAACAGCCTTCATCTCTAGCCTAGTCTCCTGAGCATGGTCGGATTTTGTGATTTAGGGTCCTGCTCCAATAATTTACAACATTGTTTTGATTATTTGAAATCCACTCTGTTAGGTATATATAATGTGTGTGTTTGTGTGAATGTGTACACTGATGCCCATTGGAGGACTGACACCTTAACCAGTATGTAATAACCATATTTTCCTTCTATCACTTTTTTTTAGCTGAAATGTCTTTTAGTAGATGTGAGATAGCAGACTTTGCCCTTTTCTCCATTTTATTGTCTTTGCTTCACTTTTTTTACACTGAGTCCCTGTTTTTATTTGTATCTATTGTGAGACTCCACTATATAGATGGACTCTCTTTTTTTCACTCATCTACCTGCTCAGCACCATATGGTGACTTGCAACTGTACAGCTTTGGGTTGATATTGATATATGGGTTTTACTTACTGCCATAAATCTTTTGTTTTCTGGTTATGTTTATATGAATATTACTTTCTTCTTTTTGATTATATCTGCCTTTGTATGTGAATAGTGTTTTCTATTGCTTCTCTCCAACTATTCATGCTTTTATTCTAAATATCTCTGCTACAACTTTCTGTGTTTCTGGTGCACGGGAGTTATATAAACAAACAATGCATAACATTACAGAGATCTTTTAATCATCAATTCACCTAATTTTGTTCCATGCTGCCAAAATGCTACCTAAACAATATTTTTTTCCAAAGTAACTCAAGTGTGTGTGTGTGTGTGTGTGTGTGTGTGATGCAGTTAATTTCTTGTTGTACTTTACTAAAGAGTTTTATTTGCCAGTACTTATTCTAACATTTTCCAGAAGTCCTCAAGATTTTTGATTTCAGAAATTTTGTATTAACTTGTTCTTCTCTGAAATGGAACTTGGTAAGAAATATAGCGATCACTTGCTGTAGGGGTAGTAATTCGTTTTTATGTATATTAGAACTGACATCCAGAGGAATATTAAAAAGGCAATTTATAGTCAAATCTGGTGTTTGAAGATACAAAATCCTGAAGGAACAAACAATTTTCATCACATTATATGAAAGCTACAGGCTGTGTTTGCCTTTTCTATGCTAATTTGGACTAAGCTGACTTCAAAACTCTGATGATCAACACTTAACACTTATTCTAGTTCCTGTCCTGAACTGGGGAATCATCCACTGCACAAGGATTATTTTTTTTACCAGAAAATTTTCAAAGGAAAAATGGATGAATAAAAATTACAGAATTTTTTATCTAAGATCAAGAATTCCTTGCTTTGGTTGCTTTTATTGAAACTTCTCTAGCACATTACAAAGGTATTCTAAAATCAGTGAAGTTTAATACTGCTCAAAGTGATTATAATGCTTCAGAAAGAAGAATCTAATCTTTAAATGTAATAAAATGTGATATATTTATAGACTATATTTTCCTTTAACATTTTTTGGATAATACTTATAAATTGACCACAATTTGATTAATAAGTCCTAAGTGCATTGCATTGTTATTTCCTGATTTATAGAAATATTTTCTTCCATGGAATATTTCTAAGAAAGAACTAGTTCTGATCAGGAATTTTTTTAATAAATTGCCACTTATTTTTTTATTTTTTAATAATTTAATAATTATCTTCTTAATTTAGTATCAAAATTTTATCTTCACTGTCCTGTGTCAGAAAATGACTTTTTGAGAATAGTTGATATAACAGCACTTACTCACATTAAAGCTCACACTCATTGCACTTACTCAATAGACTTTCCTATTAAAGTGTACTTAAGAACTGTGTAGTTTGATAAATAGTTGCATATTTTTAAAAGATTTATCAACTATTTGCATTGAAAAACAGATATGTATACTTTCATTGGTAATAAATCTTCTTTGAAAATAATAATTTTCACTGACAATTCCTACATTTGTATTAACATAGGAGTCGGACTTTATAGTACTTGGAGGCCTGCACTCTTGGTGGCGTTCAAAGCGCTAGCTGTGGTGAATATGCTTCTGGATGCTCTCACAAACAAGACATATGTTCCACCATTTAAACCACATTTTTGCTACTTTAAACATTTGTATAATTTTTAAAAAATATACTGAGATTGTTGGAATATAGCTCCAAATATTTTAGGCCTAACAATTGATTTGTCCTTTCTCCCTTGCCACACGGAGCTTAGGTTCATTGAGTCACACCCATCATAGTGCTCCCAAGTCACTCCCAATACTTTGTTTGTCTGTAACCACTTCTTTGTGCTCTCTTCCCTAGCCAGCTAATTAGCATTTCCCCTAGTCAGAATCTGTTAATTTGTAAGGCCAGATCCCTCTAGAACACTGAACTTGTATTGGAAGTTAATACTGCCTTTCTCCTCTCCTTATGTCTTTTGAATAGTTTACTTTAATGCAATGCCCTTTTTTGTATAGATACAGGAAGACAGTTAAGATTATGCTTTGTAATTTAGGATTTAGTTGCCTTGAATATTATTCATTCCCAGGCATCTGCCTTCTTGGCTTAAGCCTCAGTTGCCCTTAGTTCTTCTCATACCAAAAGCAGGGTCCCAAGGAAGGACTGGATGGAACCAGGGCAAGCTGTAAGTTATGTGCTACCCTGGCATTGAGATGGGCCAGGCCAAAGTGCCACGATTATTAACTATAAGTTAGGAGTTTGATCATAGACAAATGCTGTCATGATCCAAAAGTAATGACGAGACGAGGATCCTGCTAATGATAGGAAAGAGTATCTGACCTGAGCACTGTAGTCTGAGATTGAGATGGCCCTAGGAGAGCAATTCTATAAGCTTATGGTATTTCTTACTGTGTCCATACAAAATGATTTATATTATGTATGCTTATATGTTTGTTGGACAAGGAGAGGAGAAACACACCCAGGGGATTCCGTTCTAGGGTGGCTTGATCTGCTAAATGAGAATCTGTCCTAGAAGCGGCTTTCCCATGTGTCCTGACTAGTTGGATGAGGCTGAACATTTCTCCCCTTCAAACTTCCATCAGTAAATAATTTCAGTATATTGTATGAGGCAGTTTTCCTTTTCTCACAGAAATCTGGCTGGTCTTAGACATGCAGATCTCAGATGCTAGCCAGGCCTGATCTTTGATATATAGATTCCAGGCTCTAGGCAGACTATTCTTCGGGATGCACAGCTCAGATACTTGTCTTTGGGATGTAGTTCCAAGCTCTACCATACTAGTCTTTGGGATGAGAATCCAAGTGCTTGTAGCCCAAGAAAGTTTTCAGTTTTTGTTTTGTATCTTCTTTCTGGAGGCCAAAATTACTGGCCTGCAGATGCAAGGAAACAATGCATGTTTTGCTGCCTCAATGTTCTTTTTGTAACTGCTTTTCATGATGTCATTGTATTGCCCCCTTTAGAGGTATCATGATCAATAAAAGAAGATTTCGGGGCTCTCTAGGGGAACACAGGCCTGAGAGTACATGGGGAACACAGGCTGAAAAAACTGGAGATAACAGGGCTGAGAGAACCTGGGCCCTCCATGACATGAATTTATTTTATGGGATATGATGAGACTGTAAGAGTGGGTTGAGGGAGGCAGAGGAGAGACAGGAGTGAATGGAGATAAGATTGGAATAAACTGCTGCTTGGCCCTCGTTTCCTTCCTTCACCTGCCCATCATAATCGACCTCCCTGGAGTGGGGAAATGGCCTGAGACTACTGAACTTGGGCAGTGATAGAAAGAGGCAGATGCTGTCTTTTTGTGTTTACACAGAGATGATAAATCAAACAAAGCAAATCAAAAGAAAAAGGAGATATCACCTCACACCTATGAGAATAGTCTGGATCGAAAATGTCAGACACATTATCATTGGCACAGGTGTAAAATAAAGGAATAGTTATACGTGGTAGACATTAAAACTGATTCAGCCTCTATGGAAAATAGTTTATAGAGTTCTAAAACTCTATTTAATAGCAACCTACCACGTTATGGACTAACTTTATTCTTAGTATTTCTCTAATGAACAACAACATAAAAATATTAATTCAAAACTGCATCTTTAGCTCTTCTCATTGCAGCACTATTTACTGTAGCAAGAATTTGAAAACATCTCCTGGTGCTCAATAAAAGGACCAGATAAGGAAAATACAGTGTATGTGCATAATAGAATACTACATATTCATAAAAAAGTGGAATCTTACCATTTGCTACAACATAAATGAAAATGGGGTTGCTATTTGGAATAAAACAAAAAGGTAAACAAACCAAAACTCTGATGATCTCAATAATCTCTGGAATATAATGTGTGAGGAACGAGGCCCTGAACCAGATGAATACTGACCAACTTGTCTTTCCTAGATTAAGAATGTGAGGAACAGGTCTAGATAGCTTTTTCAGATCCTCTTTACAGGAACCCGCTTTGCAAAATAACTTGTTTTTCTGCCCCTGAGCAAGGAACTCAGGTACCCTGAGTTGCAAGTCACAAAAAGGGTGGGAGTCAGACCAGATAACCAGATGTCTTTCACAAGAACCAGGACTGCCCTAAAAACCATGACGTTCCTAAGCACTGACTCAAATGCTGATCTTTAAACTATAGGCTAAGGAGTGACGTACTTTTAAATGGATTGGTTAGGGAAGTATGTGTTATTACAAATCTATTGCCTATGAAATGCGCAGGCTTTGCTGTGACAGCCGGTGAAGGCCTATAAAAGATCTTGTTTGGAGAAGCTCAGGGTTTTGTCCAACCTGCTGGACCTGCATGTCTGGCAAGCTACCTGTGATGGATTCGATATGCCAAAAACAGTAAAAATAATGGGTCTCATAGGTGGCTCTACCATGGCTAGCCAATATTAAAATAAAATATGCTTGCTGTTTGCGGTCTCTAGAGTCTCTTTTTCGTTAAGGGGGGATTTCTATCTGCATCGTAACAAAGGAAGTAACACAAAAAATAGAAAAAGAGAATTCATGAAGATGTATAATGGTGGGGTAACAAATGTCCAAGACAATGGAACATTAGAAGTGGTATTCAGTAGGAAATACTTTATTTGGGGAAGCTGGGGAACAGTATAGGGATATTACCGTATCACTGTATCACTGTAATCTCATTGTTCATCTATTTACTTGAGCAGGTGCCAGTAATTCTCTATTCATCCCAGCTCTGCGATTTTAGCAGCCTCTCCTTACTTGCCCTTCCCAACAAACTGCTATATCGGAGGCTCTTTCAGGGTCAGGGGAATGAGACCCATTATTTTTACTGGTTTTGGTATATCGAATCCATCACAAGTAGCTTGCCAGATTTTGCCATGTGGTGGGATACTCTTGGTAGCTTGTCAGGGTCTCTGAGAGGCATATATATATATATATATATATATATATATATATATATATATAACCTCTATGATTTGTTGCCTACTCTCTGAACCACATCAAATATGGTGTGGTAATTATGGAAAATGAGTAGGGAATGTCTTATTATGTGTCCAGGAATATGTTCACTCATATGTGATGCACATTACAAGCATGCGGAATGTGGCCTGGAGCGTGGCAGCAGTTGGGTAGTGGAGGTCGGCTGCAGGGGCTGGGTCCCTTGGGGCGTGGAGGGCTCTAATATTTGTTATGGTAACAAATATGGTGGAGGGCTGCTGAAAGGAGGAGGTGGTGCTGAAAGTTGGTATAGAGGTATGTGTGAAACCCTATCAGCAACGGTACTGTAATCATGGTACAAAAATTTGTTTTTTGAAAAATGTGCCCCTCATAGAGGTAGTCTTGTGGCTTGAAACTGGTGGGGGTGCAGAGGTTGTGTGGGGAAGTGGATACTAGAGAATAGATCCATGTTGAAACGTGGTATGCCTAAAACCCAATCATAAATGACTTTATAATTTCCCAATGACTAATTTTTTTTTAAATGTTAAAACAAAAACCTTGAATTCAGACAGCATAAACGAAATTACCAGAGTAATTGATGCAAGGATCAACCAGAGTGGTTGATGCAAGGATTCAGTTGGAATTCAATGGAGAGGAATTGCAAGGTATTGCTACTTTTTGTTGGACTAAGTATAGTAGCAGAGTTTTTGAAAGGTATCGTATTGAATTCTTCAACATATACAGTCTTATAAGACAACAATCTCTCAAAAAATATGCGAACAATCTAAAATAAACTTGATTCTTAAGTCTTAAAATATAACTAGAGAAAGCAATATATGACACTCCAGACAGTATAGCATTTTTGTTTACTTGGGTTGGGGGCCACACCCAATTGTCCTTAGGTCTTACTTCTGGAACTGTTGCCTGGGATCATTTCTGACAGTGCTGAGGTATCAGAAGCAGGGGATAAACCTTGGGTAGGATAAATGCACAGAAAGTGCCTTATCCTCTGTAGTATCTCACTAGTCCCAAGAATAATTTTAATCAGTAAAAACAAGCAAACAAAAAATGGATTTTAAAAAAGTTTATACTCTATACAGTACTCACATGCTTTATCTATGCATTTCAAAGTATCTTTCAATTATATTTTTCTGCTTTTATTTATTCCATCTACAATATTTTTGTATTTATCTTTGCTTTTCTCTGTGTCCTTCTCTCTCTCTCTCTCTCTCTCTCTCTTTCTCTCTCTCTCTCTCATTCTCTCTGCCTCCTTCCCTGTTATCTGAATTTTGAATATGTTCCAAAAAAACATTTTAGGGGTAGAAGGAACAAAGAAAACAGAATTTTAAACTAGGTAAGTGAAAATTTAAACTACAGTTTTGACAATTGGAAATTATGCAAAGGTTTCTAAGTATAATTAGATGCTGAAGTTTGCTATTCTGCTCTCTATCAAACAACCATAGAAGTTCTGGATTAAACTAATACAGATGTGCTATGTACTCTTAGGGAAGTCAGAAATTCAAACTAAATTTCAAAGAACTAAAGTAAAGATGATGGAATTGCTACTTTCTCTGGAAGTTATAAAGGAGAATCTGTTTACGCAGTGTTTCATAAATCTGAAGTCTTTGATCTTTGCTTATTTTCTTCATTGATCAAGGGAACTATTACCAGACAATCCCTTCAAGAATAATACCATTCTGTTTATGCTCTCCTGATATTCTATACTATGAATAAATTGACTGACAAAGCTTTAAATCAATGGTAACCCCCAACTCAATATCACTGATTGAATAAAATAGCATTTCTAGCAAAGTAATATACATTGATCCTTATATTTGTAGGTTTCATGAACAAAGATGTAAACATCTTCAATGGGAAGCATTATTCTTCCCTATTGTACACAACTCTATAAGAACATCAGCAATAAAAATAGAAAAATTTGATCTTCGTATAAAACCAATGATAACTTTAAAGAATACAACATTAAATGAAGCATCAAAATCATTTTAAAAAGGAAACTGATGACAAATGTGTCTTCATTAAAGTAGAAAATGTTTCTGTGAAAGACACACTGTCATAGAATTAAAAGATAAGCAAAAGAGTGGGAGAAATATTTGCAGAATGATATCTGCCAGTGATAATCATCCAAAGTCTAGAAAAAAACAGCATTTGATAATAAGTGAAGCAATCATCAAAGATGAATCAAACACCTCAAAAATACCTCACCATATTGGAACATTGTATGACTAAAATTCAGTCATGAACAACTTTGTACATCACACAGCGATGAGAGAGAGAGAGAGAGAGAGAGAGAGAGAGAGAGAGAGAGAGAGAGAGAGAGAGAGAGAGAGACATTCTCACCATAGGAGATATACAGGTGGCTATTACCTATTTGAAATAAACTCTGCAGTGAATGCCCTTAAATAGATAAAAACTGAAACAACAATAAACTTCTGCTATGTACCAATCCAAACATTTTTAATCAAAAATGCACATCCCGGACCAATAGCAGACCCACTTCACACCTGAGGGACATTTGCTTAGTCAAGTCAACAAATCCTCCTAACTTCCTGTCCTCTGCTCGCAATTATGAATCGTGTTGCAAAAGTTCAGCAGCTAGGATGGGGTCAAAGCCACTTGAGTGAGGATGCAATTACTGAGGACAAGTATGGTCATGGAAGTATTTGCTGCTGATCAAGTCCACTCCCCATACAGCTTACCTATGTAAACTATACAAGACCCCGTTGGCAGCCACTAGCCTCTTACAAAAGCATATAAATATATAGATATATATTTATATATTAAATATATAATAATATATTATATATATATATATATTTCTGATACTTTGGGACTTGTGGTCAGATAACTAAACCCTTGGTTCCACATTTCCACAAGACCTAATTCCAGATAGGGTTGGCCAGACTTAAACAGCATGTGGACTAAGAGATATCATCAACTCCAGGTGACTATCCAGGGCTACGAAAGCTCAGAACTGAAGCTGATACAGGGAACTTTCAGGAACAAAAATCCCTAAGGGGTATCCTGGAACTATATTTATTCAGAGCCACAGGCACTGTTATATTTTGCAAGTGTTATCATCTGCTCTTAAATCAGTTGTACATGGGTATTCACCCCTATTCTGGACACAGCGAGTTTAAAAGCACCTAATAGCATATGCTGACAGGAATACTAGAGTAATGGGAGACACTGACATCCCCTTTTCAGTATTTGACAGATCAACCCAGACAGAAAACCAATTAAGGCAATATATATGGGAAAACAGTCTTACAATGAGGAATTAAAAATCTGTACAATAAATATGTAAATGACTTACAAATGCTCCCAATATTAAAACAGAAAGTGAATTATTTTCCAGTGCATATGAAGCGTTCTCTGGTATAGAACACACGGAGTCCACAAAAAAAAGTGTCTACAAAGTCACAAAAATAGAAAGTGCATCAAGTTTTTTACATGCCACAGGACTATGAAGGTAGAAATTAAACAATAACAACAACAAAAAAGAAGTTTGATAATTTGTTTTTAAAAATGTACCCCAGTGGTAGGGATACTGATAATGGAAAGAATTGTGCAGATGTGAGAACAGAGAATATATATGTACCTTTTTTCAAGGAAATTCACTTATATATTGTTATTAATCTAAACTGCTCTAAAAATAAAATCTAGGAACCCAAAAACAATATTATTAAGCATGGCTATATTCAATTCAAATCCATAAATACTTAGAGTATTTACCAGATTGTACAAACTAATATTATAAGTATTAATCATTTACAGATTAAATCTGAAGTAACATTTTGTTTCTAATATTGGTTACAAAATATTTAACTACCTATTAATTACACTATATTTTACGCAGTCTCCTCATGACACTAAGCCAGTTCCACTAAAAATATATGTCATTAATTTAATTCTAAGCATGTGTTGTTTTTATCCTATAGCAAATTACTACATTTTCTCTAGGGAGGTAATTAAATTCTCTTTTTTCATGATATTTTGCATAATTCCTCTAACTAAAGCAAATCTGTAATTTTCACATATGCCATTAGATTATGGCATCTGTGAAAGTTTTTGAGTGACCATTCATCCCATTGATTGAGAAATCTTAGAAACAAAAACAATGCCATACTTATTTTGGATCATCTTTCACTTGCATCACAATAAATAAAATACACTCAATAACTGTACATTGAATAACTAGAGAACACTTAGAAAAGCAAAGAACAGATTTCACTGTAATAACATAATTTTATTATATTAAAATGATTATTCATGTGTGGCCTCCATTATTTTGTCTCCTTATTTCTCTGGGTTTTAATATTAAGGCCAGTCACAGCAGGAATTTTACATTTGGTATTTTAGCCTTCCCAGGTGATCATACATGTAGTAGCTTTATAAAAGCAGTTGGCTCTGTATTTCTGGGAATCACTCTCAGAGTTTTCACCTAGGGGTTTATTATGCTGAAAGTCTTAAGAAGTCATTTTCATGTCAACTATTATACTCTACAGAGCTTTGCAGTAAGTGACTCTGTGCTGATTCCCTTTGTTCTCTAAGTATCATCAATTCTAAAGGAATCCATTATAACTAGATGGCATTCATGTTATTTAAATATCTGCTGACAGGAGAAGAACTATTTTTGTTCTATCATGCCATTTTTGTCCATTCAATGCTTGCTAAAATTTCTGAGATTACTGAGAGAAAATAATTTAGATTTTTCATCGGAGTCTTTTCTACCGAGTAAAGGAATAAAGGTAAAATGCAAATGATATAAATTAAGCAAAAGTCAAGTTGTGTAATTCAGGAATATACATGTAATATTAAAATACAAAACTAAGCTTTAATTCATATTAATATTGGACATATGCAAAGAATGGGATTCTATTACTAACAATAAAGTCTTCAGTTTTACTTTTATCATTGATACTTACATTCCTAATAACTATTCGTCTAGTTAACTTCTGATTTTAGGGACCATAGAGCTGTTAAAGATGTTATAGCCAAAGCAGAAAAAAAATTGCCTTAACTATTATTTCTTCTTTCATTTGACAGTAAAGTCTTACTTTTTAAAATGCCAGTGTCAGGGCCTAGCTTGGGCAAGTGGAGGCGGGGGTAGCAGATGAGGTCCTTATTCGGTTCTGTTTTTGTTTGTTTTGGTTTTTGAGTTACAATCTTGGTGCTTAGGGTCACTCCTAGCTGCTTTGTGCTTTGGAGTCATTCATAGTGGTGCTTCAGGTTACACCTATACCTTCTGCATTCAAAGTGTGTGGTCAAACCATTGAACATCCTCATGCTGAAATGGAACTATTAGATTTTATATATTTTGAGTCACCTCATAAAGGCAAGAATAGATTTACTTTATAGTGCTAATGCAATTTTGTATACTACCATGAATTTCCATATAAAACAACTTTTTGCACATTTCACAGCTCATCACTGACTTTGCTATACAAACCTCTCCATCCTATGTTCAAAAAATTGTTGAATTTCAAGAAGAAACTCATATAATGTACTTATAGTCTGTGTGCTATTCTTTGACTAGTATGTAACATTAGAACCCTATCACTGCCTCACAGGGTGACTTCACAATATAACTTCAGGGGAGCATATTTCCTTTGATGTCAAATTAGGACAAAAAAAATCTTGGTACTTTTCAGCATGACAATGCTACTGACATATGGAGATAAAGTACTCCTTCAGGAAAATATTGGCTCATCTGACAAACTTGGATACTTGCAAACCTTAACTTTTAAGTGACTCTAAGGAATTCTCCATCCAATAAAGGTTTCTTATATATAGATTTTCTCCAAATTCTAGAAGCATAATGAATTGCAATTCCTAACCCTTAGCTTCTTGTAATTACTACAGCATTTTAATAATCAAAACAATTATAATGTCTATGAGTTTTCACAATAAAGTACTTTTTAAATATGTATTGTATTTCATAGTGCATATATAAGGAGGGCCAGCTACCCACAGGATCTTTATACAATGCCCCTCAGTTTATATGACTTAACAGTGGAAGATATTGCTGAGTGCTTTAGCCATCTAGATAATCCTATTTTAATCTGTTGCCAAATGTGTCATTTATTTTCACTTGCTTGCTGACATTCCAGAGAGTATACAATATGAACTGTATTATAGAATGATCAAATTTATTTTGATCTTAGTAGGAATAATCAAATTTACCCACTCTCTAAATTATTATCTTCATTGCTATCACATTTCAGTCATAGAATGATTTGACACTTTCTGGTTTAATGGAAAATTATTATTATAGAGTCTTCTGGTCAGAATTTTTAAAATTTACATACAGTTAAAATTTCCAAAATTCCTACATTCTTTAATATTAGTTTGTTTAATTTTTATCAGGTTATTTATTTTCTAATATTTTTTTCTACAAGCCACTTGGTAGCATACTTTATTCCTATTGAAAACAAACTATGGTAATTAGTATAACTTATATGTAGGTGCATCGCATTCTTAATTTTATGATTAGTTTACAGAAATGACATTTTATAAAATAGTGCATGTATTTTACATTTGCTTCTCTTTAGTTTTCTGAGCATATAATTACATTATTCACAAATTATTAAAATTCCTTATTTCAGTTTTTCAGAAGATTGTTACATAATGTTTCCCAGAAGTAAAATATTCTTTTCGAATTATTAACCTGATTTAATTTTAATATTTTTAACTTCTGTCTTTATTGTTTTAATTTAGTTTTATTATTTTGCAACAACAAGTGCATTTTGGAAATTTTCCATTGAATGTACATCAATCAGTATTTCTAATCAGAACTATAAAACATGCACCAAAAGATTTTTTAAAATTGTGGGAAGACAGCATGTACTTTTTGTTTCTCTCCACTACTATCCCACATCTTCTAGCACTCATAGGATGATGAATAACTTTATCAGATATTGGAAATTAAATATATGGTATATGTATATCTTGCATCTCTGTTAAATATTTTATCTCTTTAGAGACAGAAATAAGAAAGAATGAAGGAAAAGATACAGTATTTAAGGTGACTCTTTCCCTTTAAGGGGGATAGAAATGAGACGTTAGTTCAGTAAAGCAGATTCCAGTAATCTAGTAATAGGAAGATAATTGCACTGTTGCACTGTTGCACTGTTCTGTTGCACTGTTCTCCCGTTGTTCATCGATTTGCTCTAGCGGGCCCAGTAACATCTCCATTGTGGGACTTCTTGTTATTGTGTTTGGCATATCGAATATGTCATAGGTAGCTTTCCAGGCTTTGCCATGCGAGTGGGATACTCTCGGTAGCTTGCTGGGCTCTCCAAGAGGGGCAGAGGAATTGAACCTGGGTCGGTCGGGTCGGCTGTGTGCAAGGTAAATGCGCTACCCACTGTGCTATTGCTCCAGCCCCAGGAAGATAATTAGAACGTTATTTTAGCTGTATAAAAGTTTTGCTTTCTACTCCACATTTACTACCAGAATAGAAACTGTGAACAAGGTCATATATGCCTAATAACAATATTTCTTTCCTTTGGGGGGCAGGGAGGACAGGTCTGACAATGCTCAGGGGTTACATCTGGCTCTTTACTCAGGAGTCATCTGGCAGTGTTCAGTGGACTGTATAGGATGCTGGAAATAAAACCCAGGTTGCTCACGTTTAAGGCAAGTGTTCTCTGCACTGTACCATCTCTCTGGCCCACCGATATTTATTTCTCACATGAACTGAACTGCATTAAATAAAGATTTCAATAGCAACTTCTCAAAGAACCACAGTACTTAAAGTGCCTTAAAGAAGCACAGATCCTCAAATGTAACATTTACATATTTCAATCTAAAAAATACAGAAGCATTACAACTAAATACTATTACTTGTTATTTATTTTGGCAACACCCAGCAGAGTTCAGTATTTACTTCTGACTTTACACTCAGGAATCACTCCTGGTGGGGGGATGTCTGGGGAGGACCATATGGGGTGCCAGCATTAATATTCACCCTGTGAAAAGCAAGAGTCCTACCCACAATATTACTTTAGTCATACTTTATCATTAAGGGCTGTGAAACTAGTGACTCTAGACTTTATAAGGTAAGTTTGTTTCCATTAATAGTTATTTAATTATATGTAATACAACTGCTAGCAACATAAGAACTAACTTAATTTTTTAACATTTCTATGTTATTAAGGAGTATTATGTCATGAAAGAAACATTTTTTTTCAATTGCACTGTAGCACTGTCCTCCTGTTGTTCATCAATTTGCTCAAGCAGGCTCAGTAAGGTCTCCATTGTGAGACTTGTTGTTACTGTGTTTGGCATATTGAATACATCACAGGTAGCTTGCCAGGCAGCTTTCTAGGCTCCGAGAGGGACAGAGGAATCAAACCTGGCTCAGCCAGGTCGCGCGCAAGGCAAATGCCCTACCACTATGCTTTTGCTCCAGCCCCGACTTTTTTTCCCAACCGACACTCAAAGAAATTTTTAAAAATTTTATTTATTTATATTTTTAGGCTTTTTGTATTATACCCAGCTATGCTCAGGGTTTACTGGCAGTGCTTGGGGACCATATGGGATGCCAAGGATTGAACCCGGGTTAGCCACGTGCTAGGCAAATACCCTACCTGATTTACTATCACTCCAGCTCAAGCAATTTATTTTTTAATAGGAATATCATCTGGGACCAGAGTCATGTCCACTGCCAGACATCAATTCAGGATTTTGTAAGATGTAACCTTGTGCTCTATCATGTGAGTTGTATGTCCAGTCCAGACATAGAAGTGCTCCTAGCACTGATTCCAGTCTTAAATTTGTATGCTGACTAGGTTTGGAACTAAATCTATATATTCTTTGTGTCATTTAGCATAAAATTGTCCATGTTTGTCACAGTCTAAAAGAACAAATTAAGTACTATCTTCAGACATATGTTGTATTTATATATGTGATTGCCAATTTTTACATGTGTAGAAGTAGTAATATATCGGGATTTTTTCAATTCATGTAAACAACAGGAAACAGAGTAAACCATGGATGGTTTCATCTGTTTTCAAAAACATAAAGAGAATATTTTAGCCACTGCTCTGTCAAGCATCATCTTTCTTGACAGTTGAAATCAAGAATGAAGTACTCCTGGGTATTACTTACCTGATTCATTGCAGGATAGTTAGATACTTCTAAAAGATTGGTTGCATGAAGAAAGACAGGAGTTGTGTTTATGTAATAAATCAGGGATTTGACTTTAAAAATGAGAAGAGAGAGAATCTTTTACACTTCCATCACCTCCAAACATAACATGATGAATAATTGAATAAGATCTTGACTAAAAAAGAGTCAATTAATTTCTTATTTTATTCTTTTTTATTATGGCAAACCCACAAAAGGGAAAATTTTAAACTGCAAAACTAAGACTCATGCTCATTTTGCAATAAATAAAAAAAGGTTTTAAATATTAACTGCAAATAATTTGGAAATATAAATAGATCTCCTATTAGTTTAAAAATCTAGTCAAGATCCTTTCACCATTTGAATTAGAATATACTATTTTCTTCCTTTTTTAATATAACCTCCTTAGTATACAATTTAACTCTTCCCTGATGCTTGTCTTCGTGGGGACAGTTTTTATACTTCAATGAATAAACTCATATTCATATAGCATAATTATAAATTAAGTTTGAAATAGTCATACATATTTTTATATTAAGTTTATATTGGTTGTGGAGGATTATCATAATAAAGTATCACAGAATAGATTGATAGTTTGTGCATTGAACACTAAAAAATAAATAAATTTGTTCTCAAAGTTCTAGAATCTAGCAATTCAAAATCAAGGTGTTATGAGGATTATAGTAAATCAATTTTTTTTTAATTGTGTGGCCACATCAATTAGACTTAATCCTGGTCTGTGTTCAGAGTTTACTCCTGGTAGGGCTTAGGGGACCATATGTGGAACTGAACCAGGTTGACAAAAATCTTACCTGTTGTAATGTCACTCTATCCCTAAATCAATAATTTCTATGAAAGTATATTTTTGGTTTTGTTTTAAATTTATTATACAGTCAAAATAGATGGAGCTGGGTTCCATTGCATGACATTCCACCCTAGTTATCCAGTCATCTATTCTTATTTTTTTTCAATTGAATCCCTGTGAGCTACATAGTTACAAAGTTGTTTATTATGTTTCAGTCATACAATTTTCAACACCCTTCCTTTCACCTGTGTATGTTTTCTGCTACCAATGACCCCAATTTCCACCCCAGCCCCAGTCCCAAGTCTACCTCTATGGCAGACAGTTTTTCTTTTCTCTTCTTACCCCCATCCTCTCTCTCTTAGTCTCCTCACCCCTTTTAGGCACTGTGGTTTGCATTACTGTTACTAAAAGGTTATCATGTATTATCACTCTACTTTCTTTCAGCACTCAGTTCTTGTTCCTATCATTGTCATAGTGGCCCCGTTTCTGGCCTAACTTCACTCCCCACCACTTGTAGCAAGCTTTCTACCATGGACAGTCCTCCTAATAGCCCGTGTTTCTACTATCTTTAGTTATTATTCCTAGTTGTTGTTGTTTTTTTCTGTAGGTATTTCTTGGGTTAAACAATATAACCCTCAGATCAGCATTTGTATTGTGTGACCATTTTCCCTGTGGTCATGTCTTTGTGTTACGATATCTTTTGTAAGAACCATTTATTAGACTGATAAATAAGCAGTTACAAGATGACAATTTGATTAATATATCTCTGCAATGGGCTGGAGCGTTAGCACAGTGGTTAAGGCATTTGCCTTGCACATGGCGGACCCGGGTTCAATTCCTCTGCCCCTCTCAGAGACCCAGCAAGCTACCGAGAGAGTATTTTGCCCGCAGGACAAAACCTGAAAACCCGTGAAGTATTTTGTATGCCAAAATCAGTAACAACAAGTCTCACAATTTGTTGTGAGATGTTATCGGTGCCCCCTCGAGCAATTCCATGAACAATGGGAGGACAATGCTACAGTGCTACAGTGCTACCTCTGCAATGGCTCCATTCCCAAATAAGGTCACAGCCAGAGGTACTGAGGATTTTGGCTTTATATTTTATGGAATCATTTTTAAGCCTAGAGCTACAAGTATGGAGGAAAAAGATGATAGAAAATTAAGAAAATGGATTTTACCAAGGACATTTTTATATCTAGTGTAATATGAATGGGTGACATGAGGATAGTAGTTTAAATTCTTGGGTAATTTGCTAATATTGCGGTGCAGTAACTTTGTATGTCCTAAAACGTGTCAATATCATTGAAACATCATCATCAAAATTAAAATAAAACACATAGCTAACCCAATCAAACTAAATTTAAGTTTAAATTACAGTGATTTTCCCGTTACTGGATTTTTAAAAACTCACTGAGACATTGGGAGAAGTCTCGGGGGGGGTTAACATACATCCAGCAGCATATGGAGGCTTGGGGATATTCCCTGGTTTTCACAGACTCCAGGAGTGAGTGGCAGGAACCACTGGGAATATCCATCATATATATACATATATATATATATATATATATATATATATATATAGTGCTACAGCACTGTAGCACTGTTCTCACATTGTTTATCGATTTTTGAGTGGGAACCAGTGATGTCTCCATTGTGAGACTTGTTGTTTTTGTTTTTGACATATGCCACGGGGAGCTTGCCAGGCACTGCCACGCTGGCAGAATACTCTTGGTAGCTTGCCTGGCTGCCCGAGAGGGCTGGAGGGCTGGAGTGATAGCACAGCAGGTAGGGTGTTTGCCTTATACGCAGCCAACAGGGCTGACCTGAGTTTGATTCTTCCGCCCCTCACAGAGAGCCCTACAAGCTACCAAGTGTATCTCGCCTGCACGGTAAAGCCTAGCAAGCTACCTGTGATGTAGTCGATATGCCAAACACAGTAACAACAAATTTCACAAGGCAGATGTTACTGGGCCCCCTCCAGCAAATTGATGAACAAATAGGAGGACAGTAACTATATATATATATATATATATATATATATATAAACATTTTTTAAGTTCAAGATATTGTAAAATTTCTTTTCATTTTTAAAGAAAAGCTGAAAGCTTGTATACAATCTTTAAGAGCAATTTATCCTGTCCAATATGAGATAGCACAATGTCATTTGAACTAATCTTGCCATATAAACATACTGAAATATATGTAAAGAGGAGTCTAAGGTAAACCCTGGTTTAAATTTTTTTTTGCTTTCTTTAATACTACAAGTCATCTTAAGCTTTGGAATTTTGTCCAAATAAAGCCAACCTATGTTATGTATGTTTAGAGAAAAAGTACAGCGGGCTCTACCCAATACTTCAAATGAAACAGACCTCAAGTCTCTGCAGCAGTTCTGGGAAGCAGAGATTAGAAGAAATAAAAGGATGAACTAGTCAGTTCATTTTATGTTTTGTATAACTGACCTTAGTATACATTTTCAATCAAGAGTAGTATCATCAAGTGATAGCACAGCAGTAGGGTGCTTGCTTTGCACGTGGCCCACCTGACCTACCTGGGTTCAATTCCTCTGCCCCTCTTGGAGAGCCCTGCAAGCTACCGAGAGTATCTCACCTACATGCCTGGCAAGCTACTCGTGACATATTCAATATGCCAAACACAGTAACAGTAAGTCTCACAATGGATACATTACGGGACCAACTCGAACAAATTGATGATTGGGAGGACAGTGCTACAGTGCTACCATCACCTTTAGATCAATAGAGTGAACAGATAAACATGGAAACCCCGGAAGTTGCACTCAAATGACTGTGATAATATAGCCACTTTCAAAAGTTAAATATTACAACACAAGCAAATGCTGTTTTGACATAAACAAAAATTTAGTCAGACAGTCCTACAAAAATTAACATTTCATACATTAAGTTGTTAATTTATGGAATCATATATAATTGCTTTTAACATGATTCCAAACAAGTTTGTAAATGATCTTTATACTGAATTCCATCTTTTTCTCTTGCTCTGGCTCTCCATTACTTTTTATATTTCGTTGCATTCCCTTTTTTTCTCTTTCAAAATTAAAATTATTTGCTTTGTTCTTTATATACATATCTGGTACTTTGATATAATAATCAAGGCAGTCATACAGTTACAATATTTTTCAATGGTAAACATTTGACTTCTGGAATTATTAAAATATGATGTAAGAGTTAAAATCTGATGCCCAACATCAATTACTAATAATAGAAAATGTACTGATAAAAATTAACATTTTTATGACAGAAAATTTACTGGCAACTATAAGTAATCTACAAAATCTTAAGTTTGGGAATTAATGTTACAGAAAAGGTAAATTCAATGAATACATACTATTAATTAATAGTTTCAAAATGTAACATGTATTATTAAATAACATTGTCATCTGTTTCAGATTTTATATTTCACATTAAATCAACATAAAGATATAAGTATAAATACCCTAAACTGGCACACACCACCGATTTGAAGTTCAGAAAGTTGCTTCCTCAACTCAAATGACTTTTCTTTCACTTAATTCATAAATCAAGAAATAATTTAGTAGAAATAAATCAAATACATTAAGATAGTGTTGGGATCGGGAGTTCCCTAGCCCTGGGAGGCGCGGAGAGACCAGATAGACACAATTCCTGCAGGAGTAAAAACGGGGTTTATTTAGACCAGCATGCTGGGGCTCCGCAGCATACCCCAAAGTGGGCAGTGGCTGAGAGCCCCAAACTTCTTCAAAGGCAATCTTATATAGGCCTTCACTGGCCGTTACTGCAAAGTCCGCGCATTTCATAGCCAATAGATTTGTAACAACATATACTTTCTTAACCAATCCATTTAAAAGTACCTCACTCCTTAGCCTATACATTCAAAGATCAGCATTTACGTACATCCATTGTCAGCACAAGCAAGGTTATAGCCAGAATCATTAAGCCTTAGGTAATCTCCCTTGACCATCCTCGTTTTGAGTTACCCAAGTCTGCAGGGTGCTTTAGTGAGACAATACATTCCAGGAAAGGGCAATTTCCCCCAACCACCCGCATCCTGAGTTATCCTTTACCCAAATCTGCAGGGTGCTTACTGAGACAATACATTTCAGGGACAGTAAATACACCTGAATCCTGTCACACTTGGTTTAGAAAGAAGTTATGCCCTGTTCACTTTCCAAGTCCCATCTCCCCCAGTGCAAAGCAGCCAAGCAGTTTCACAGAAAGCAATGTTGCAAGTTAGCTGAAGTACACAAAAATTTGATGCCCTAATATGGATTCTTTCAATAGTAAATATCAATTAAGCATAAGTGTCATGAGACATATAAAGATAAGACATGTCTATGTAATTCATAGACAAAATTCAAAACAAATTATATTTTATTAATTTCTGTCTTTTAAAATTTTAATTCAAAGAAATATTTATTCATTATGTGATCACTGGAATTATTCATTTTATTTTTTTTCTTTTTTTTGTGAAATACCTTTTATTTTTTATTTTTTTTTATCATTTTTTTTATTAGTGAAACACCATGAAGTACACTTATAGACTTATAAATTTTTGTGCTTGGGTTTCAGTTATACAATGATCAAGTACCCATCCCTCCACCAGTGCCCATCCTCCCCCACCACGGGTCCTAGCATCCCTCCCACCCCCCATCCTCCCCCCCACCCCCCCCGTCCCACCCTGCCGCTGTGGCAGGGCATGGAATTATTCATTTTAAATGTCTTAATATTCTAGATATTATTCTTATTTAGGTAAAGGTAAAGGCCCTCCCATTGATTGTCGATTTGCTCGAGCGGGCCCAGTAACGTCTCCATTGGAGACTTTGTTGTTACTGTGTCTGGCATATCAAATACTCTTGGTAGCTTGCCGGCTCTCCGAGAGGGGCGGAAGAATCGAACTCGGGTCCGCCATGTTGGCCGCTTGTAAGGCGAACGCCCTACCCGCTGTGCTATTATTAATACAAAATAAATAAACTCTACTTTTCATTAGTTTTTGTTTGGAGTCCAAACTAAACAAGACAGTATTTAATATTGTCTCTGTGAGCATTTATCACTCCTGGTGGGGATGCCAAGGATCAAAATTGGGGGTGGTCACATGCCAGGTAAGTGTTCCACCCACTGCTCTATATCACCAGGTCCCGTTTCCTCTTTGCTTATTTGTTTTGCTTTAACTTTTGAGCACCCCTTGTTGTCTGTGATCAGGGCTTGCTAATAGCTTTGTGTTCAGAGATCACTCTTAATGAGGCTGGGGCACCATCTGTGATAGCGGGAATTGAACTTGGGTCTGAATTATGCTTGTCTCTAAATCTATTTTGATAGTTTTATTTTTATGTGAATATAAGAATTAATTTTCCTAGGACATTTTCTAAGTTAAAATGATGCCATGATAACCTCTCAGTATCTATATTGGAAATCATAATGCCCCAAAGTGGAGAGAGAGTATGGGGAATATTGTCTGCCATGGAGGCAGGGGGAGGGTGGAGAAAGGGGGGTATACCGAGGCTACTGTTGGTGGAGAATGTGCACTAGTGGAGGGATGGGTATTTGATCATTGTGTGATTGCAACCCAAACATGAAAGCTTGTAACTATCTCATGGTGATTAAATAAAAAATATAAATACAAAAAATGATGCCACTTAAAATATATACAATTATTTAATCCATTTCAACTGCTCAGAATATATCAGACCATACCTCATCTGAGATTCCATCCTTTCAAATTAAATATCTCACCATGCTTGTTTCCCATGTTTTCACAATATACATATTGGCTTGTAGTTTGTTTTTCTATTACTTTTGTTTTACCATGCTGAGTTGCTGCAAATGTATAAATGCATTTATATATCATAGCATTTTCCCTCATTTTAAGCCCTATTACAGTTAACACCACCTTCAGTTCATGTTTTTTGAAACATTTTTTTCTGTGAAAAATAAAATAGCCAAAAAATTACTTTAATCCTATTTCACTTACAATTTCCCATTGATTGAAACAGACAATGCAAAACTATGTTCAAATTGTTGTAGTTTGAAGAAAGGTTGTCTTATATCATCATAAGACATCATTCATAAGTAAAATCGTGAAACAAAATCAAAGCACAGAAAATTACATTTAGAATGGAAAAGATAAAATTACAATTATAAATATAAAATCAAACCAGAAGCCTTGAAAAAGTGAATGGCATTGGTTGTAACTTGTAAAGAGAAAATATGTTACAATACTGGAAAATTTACTGAGAAATATGTGAAAAGTGAAAGAAATTTCATTTAAAATTGCATTTTAAGAAAGGATAGCTGAAACAAAGCATACCAATGGACCAAAGAGATACGAGAGAATCTACATGCAAGTACTTTGCATGCCTACATCTGACCCCAGTTCAATTTCTGATATATGATCTCTTGAGCACTTATAGAAGTGATTAGAAGTCAGAACTAAGCTTTTGTACCACAGGGAGAGGGAAATAAAGAAATACATAAATATATTGAAAATAAATTGTCAAAAAAAATCTCAATAGAAAACCATTAAAGAATAGTGATGTTGGGATCCGAGGTGGTGGGAAATGCACACTGGTGGAGGGATGGGTGTTTGATCATTGTATAATCGAAACCCAAGCACAAAAATGTGTAAGTCTACAACTGTACCTCATGGTGCCTCACTATTAAAAAATAAATAAATAAATAAAGTAAAAAAAAATAGTGATGTGAGAAGGAAAATAAATATCATTTTACAAAGTATTGTGTATGGGGGAAGTAAACTAACATAACACACACCTATAAAGATAATTTAGTGAAATGTTTGAAACTCATTATAACAGAAACCACCCAGGACCAGACAGATAAGCTGGAAAAGTCACTTTCCTTGAACAAAGCTGGCCCAGGTTTGACTCTGGTCACTCCATATAACCACCTGAGCCCACCTGGAATGATGTTGAGAGCAGAGTCAGGAGTAACTGCTGACCATAGTCAGGTATTGGGCCACTAAAAAAAAGGCAGGAATAGCCTCATCCAATAGGATACATTTATTGCATATTTAAAAACCAGACCAGTTTTAAATTCCTTATACGCAAGTTTGAGGAAAGAGTGGCATCCTATGGAGATGGTTTGGAGATGGTTTAGCGACATATCTGTATGTTTTCTGGGAATCTGAGTTTTTCTTATGAAATTAATTACTTATGCTTTAATTAAAGCATTCAAAAATTATTAAAAAGAACTTTTTAATTAGGTGGCAGCTAACATAAAATTAGTGAGATGGACTATGATTTCTAAATTATTGTCCGAAATACTGCAATAAACTGAAAGTTATAGTGTTGGGGTGATAGTATAGCATATAGGATACTTGTCTTTTATGTGTCTGACATAGTTTCAACCCCTGATATCCTATATGGTGCCTGGAGCCCTGCCAAGTGTCATCCCTAAGCGTAGAACCTGGATGATCTGCTTGAGCACTGCTGGTTGTAAATGAACAAACAACAACAAAATCTTCCATAGATTTGTAAAGAAGAATAAAGAAGACTACATAGTAGTAACTACTAGACTAAAATATGATTTGTTATGATAACGGTGAAAGAATTTATGCTATGAAAAGGACTATACCAAAGCTGTTTACAATTAAAATGTCACTTTATTCTTCTCTTAAGAATCCATTTAAATGATTACAATTACATGTCAAACATAAAAAGAACAAAGTACACTAAACAATCAAAAGTCAATACAGATATATCCTTGGGAAATAAAATTTTAAATGTTTTTTCTTCTTCCTCTTTTCTTTTCTTCCTCTTCTTTTCCTTCTCTCCTCCTCCTCCTCCTTTCCTTTTCCTCTTCCTCCTCCTACCCCATCCTCCTCTACTTTTTCCTCCTCCTACTCCTTTTCCTACTTTTCATCCTCTTCTTCTTCCTCTTTCCTCTCTTTCTTCTCCTTTTCTCTTTCCTTTCCTGCTCTTCCCCTAGTCGTCCTCCTCCTCCTCCTCCTCCTCCTCCTCCTCCTCCTCCTCCTCCTCCTCCTCCTCCTCCTCCTCCTCCTCCTCCTCCTCCTCCTCCTCCTCCTTCTTCTTCTTCTTCTTCTTCTTCTTCTTCTTCTTCTTCTTCTTCTTCTTCTTCTTCTTCTTCTTCTTCTTCTATCTCAGGAATATATCATGGTAGTGTTTGGGAAAGACAAGTAAGGAGAGACTGCTAAAATCTCAGGGCTGGAACGAATGGAGACTTTACTGGTGCCCTCTCGAGTAAATAGATGAACAACAGGATGACAGTGACAGTGACATTGACAATGTTTGCAGTCGTAAAATCCATGTCAGCTGCATGCAAGGAAAGTGCCTTAAGTTCTATACTGTTTCTCCAGCCCCAAATCTAAAGTAATATGTCTGAATTTGTAAAAAAATGTGTCCAATGAGATATCATCTCACACCACAGAGACTGGCCCACAACCAAAAGGACAAAATCAACCAGTGCTGGCGTGGATGTGGCAAGAAAGGGACCGTCCTTCACTGCTGGTGGGAATGCCGACTGGTTCAGCCCTTTTGGAAAACAGTATGGACCATTCTCCAAAAATTAGAAATTGAGTTCCCATTTGACCCAGCAATACAACTGCTGGGAATATATCCCAGAGAGGCTAAAAAGTATAGTCGAAGTGACATCTGCACTTGTTTGTTCATTGCAGCACTGTTTACAATAGCCACAATCTGGAAAAAACCTGAGTGCCTGAGAAAAGATGGCTGGTTAAGGAAACTTTGGTACATCTACACAATGGAGTACTATGTAGCTGTTAGAAAAGATGAAGTCATGAAATTTGCATACAAGTGGTACTACATGGGAAGTACCATGCTAAGCGAAATGAGTCAGAAAGAGAGGGATAGACATAGAAAGATTGCATTCATCTGGGGAACATAAAGTAACAAAATAGGAAATTAACGCCCAAGAACAGCCGAGATTAGTACCAGGAGGTTTACTCCATGGCTTGGAGGCCAGCCACACATGCTAGGGGAAAGGGCAGCTCAGATAGAGAAGGGAGCACTAAACAAAGGGTGTTGGGAGGATCCTCCCAGGATGGGAGAAGCATGCTGAAAGTAGACTTATAGACCCAACATGATTGCCACTCAGTGCTCTTTTTGTGGACCACAATGCCCAAAATGAGAGAGAGAACAGAAGGGAATGCCCTGCCACAGAGTCAGGGTGGGATGGGGGGGATGGTGGGTGGGTGGGATACTGGCATCCATGGTGATGGAAAATGGGCACTGGTGGAGAGATGGGTATTTGATCATTGTATAATTGAAAACCAGCCACATTAATTTGTAAGTCTACAACTGTACCTCATGGTGTTTCACTAATAAAAATTTTTAAAAAATGTGTGTCAATAAAATATATTAAATTATTTCCTACATCAGTACATTATTCAATAAGTTAATTTTAACTACTAAAAGACTTTGTAAAAGGAATGCATTAATACAGTATTTAGGACTGTGATAACTAAAATAGAACCAAAATTGGTTCCATAATTTTCAGCATTGTCATGAAGTATATTAAATTATATCTGTTCATTTTTTTAATAGGATCAATCTTCAGGTTTTGCTCAGAAGTTTCTAGCACTACTCCTAATATTAATTGTCCTGGTGACAGAGTCTGACAGCTAATACTTGTCCAGAATTTTATTTTCTTTCTTTCTTTCTTTCTTTCTTTCTTTCTTTCTTTCTTTCTTTCTTTCATTCATTCTTTCTTTTTTTTGGGGGGGGTCACACCTGGCTTTCACAGAGGTTACTCCTGGCTCATGCACTCAGGAATTACTCCTGGTGATGCTCAGGGGATCATATGGGATACTGAGAATCGAATTCGGGTCAGCTGTGTGCAAGGCAAATGTCCTACCTGCTGTGCTATCACTTCAGCCCCTGTCCAGAACTTTAATAGTGTAATACTCACCCTGCTAGAGACACTGTGGCTACATCTAATAATGCTGGGGTTGGGGCAGGGCCATTATATATTGGATGTTACTGAGATACAATTAAAATGAACAAAAATTTTAATTAAAATGTCATTCAATAAGAACACTTATGCAGCGTTTACTGAAATTTGTCAAAATTTCATCTTAAATAATCCAAAGGTCATTTTAATAAGTAAATTGGTAAATGAAATATAATATATTCAGAAAATTGAATACTATTCAGCAAAAAAGTGAAACATGAACTCATTATGCAACAATGTAGTTGGACTGAAAATGAGTAATTTAAGTTAAAGAACCAATTTCCAAAACGTGAACACTAATTTCATATACATGTTATACTGGAAAAATAAAAAATGTGGATAATAATAGGAGATTACCTGCCATAAACTAGCAGTATAAGGAGAGTTTTAATTTAATGTGTACTACAGAGGAATTCTTTTGATCATTGAATTTCTTGTTTATATAAACAATAAAAATTGTTTATTCTTATGGATTATTAGTCAACTTATTTTTAATTTAAATCTTGAATTTTTGTGTGAATAAGTACTCTATTTCAAGTAAAAATCTTTCCAATTAAACTGTGGGATTACAGCATGTTTAGATATATAAATTAATTGAGTCTCATAAATATAGTTCTTTTTTTTTTTTGAAGAGTCAGTAAAGTTTATTTATTTATTTATTTTTATTATTAGTGAAACACCATGAGGTACAGTTGTAGATTTACAAATTTTTGTGCTTGGATTTCGGTCATACCATGATCAAATACCCATCCCTCCACCAGTGCCCATTTTCCACCACCAGGATAATATCCCCCCCGCCCCATTCCCCCATCCCCTCCATCCCCCCCTGCCACTGTGGCAGGGCATTCCCTTTTGTTCTCTCTCTCCTTTTGGGTGTTGTGATCAGCAAAAGAGGCATTGAGTGGCAAACATGTTCAGTCCAGTCTACTTTCAACCTGCATCTCCCCTCCTGGGAGGATCCTCCAAACACCCTCCATTTGGTGTTCCCTTTTCTATCTGAACTGTCCTTTCCCCTAGAATACCCGGCTGGCCTCTAGGCTATGGAGTAATCCTCCTGGTGTTGATCTCAGCTCTTCTTGGGGATTAATCTCATAAGAAATATAGTTCTTAATTGATGACGTGCATACCTTTATAATTCTCCTGCATAAAATTTAGACAATATTTTAGGTGATTAAACTATTAAAATTACATATAATTTATTACAACAGTGAAAGCAGAAATGAAACCATTTTTCTAGTTTCCCGTTGTAAGGTCAAATATTGTAACTTCTTTTCACAAGAATTGCAATCTAATCTCAAAACACAGCATTGGATAACTTATTCTTATTTCCTTAGAATGTGCTCTGGCAAAACATCAAATCATTTTAATATAGTTAAGCCCTGTAGAGCCATTTTGCATTGTTAAATCTAAAACTTCGGAGACTAAAGCCATATATATTTTTTGTTGCTATGATATAGTTTGCATATTGAAGTAAATAATACCAGATTGTTGAACAAAAAGAAAATGCATTACATTGTTCATCTTCTAAATACTAATGAATGTCAACTAGTGTTCTAATGATCCCTCCAAGGGAAAGCCTATTGATCAAGAAAAGGCTGGATAGAAGAGAAAATAATCCCTAGACAGACATTCTATGCTAGTCATAAAGCAAATTATAATCAAACAGATGATGGTTTCCTCCTTTTTATTTCATAAGCTTTAATATATTGAAGTTCATCACAATAAACTTATTTGCAACAAAGTTCTATTTATGGAGTTATTTAACTTTGGGGGAATGCACAAAGTTAAAAACAACCACTAAAATATGCTCCCAGTGCCCAGGTATATACCCACTTGTTTGCGTATACAGCTATATGAAGACATGATTCTTGATTATTTAGGGGTTGATTTTTGATGTCTAAAATGTTAAGTTTTCTGTAACCAGAACCTGTCCTCTAAATTGGCCTGGTTTTTCTAAATTCATGAGAGAATATTCCAATTGAGGAAGGACATTAGATCAGTTCTCTTGAAATTTCACATCATTCTTTTCTGCCTTTAAAACAGGATAAGAGCATCAGTGAGTAAATTTCTGAATTTTTAATCATTTTGGGATAATCTCAGAATGTAAAGAATCAAGATTTAGACCACGGAATTGACTTACACTTATACACAATCTCTTGCTAAAGAGTAATAGCATTTGTATTTTCACAATGCTGTCTTCAAAACTTACTTGATGACTAAAATTTACACCACCAACTTTTAGGCAGTTGAATATTATAAGATCGGTATATACAAATCAAATATTTAAGCATCTAAAGAAGAGGATAAGTTTTTATTCTATTTCTAAAAGTTTTATTTTGGGACTCCCAGGAGATGCTCGTGAAGTCTGAGGCTGCATCAGCAGTACTTCACGCACTGGTGCAAGGGCAGAGTTTGCAGTGCTGGGGACACCTGGGCACTGGGAGAATTGGGGGCATTAATACCATGACCAGCAATGCTTGGGCTCCTTTAAGGCTGCATTTTACAATGGTTAGGGAACCATGTTTGTGTGTGTGTGTGTGTGTGTGTGTGTGTGTGTGTGTGTGTGTGTGTGTAGGGAATTGAATATGGATCACATAAACAACAGTTGAGTCCATTACCCCTACTCACTTCATTCTCCACCAAACTGATAACTTTAAACTTGAAAAGAAATATTATTCAGAAATAGTTTACTATATAGCATCTATAAAAAGTTACATACCTTACAGTAGTGAGTAAAATGTTATTCAAGATAAAAGTTAAATTGACTTTGGTTCAGGACAAGCTCATTTTTAAAGTATATGGTTGTAGGTATTTTACTTTCCAGTAAGGACTTAGATTTTGTCTCAAATTATTATTTGAAGTCCTGGCAAGTTTCTGATCAATGCATCCAATAATTGAGATGAAGTAGTTATATTAATTAATGTAAGCACTTATGTGTGTACTTAACATATATAATAATTAACATATATAATAATAACACTTTCCAAGCATTTTTCTATGTACCCCCACTATTGTGTACTTAAAAGTTCAGTGCCAGAAATTTAGATTCTAGTTACAGGCATTCTTCTGCATTTGTAATCAGCATATAATGATTTAATACTTCTTCACTTATATATTTGACTACTTAAATTATATTATTCTTGTTTCTATAAGGTTCATGTCTTATTTTCTCTTTGTGAGAATTGTTAAGAGTAACACTGATTAAATTAGAACTTGTGGAATCAAGGTCCTGGCAAGGATAAACTAGTTGGAATACGTTCCTTTTTTATCAGGCACAAAATTTAAGGGGAAGACAAAAATATCAATATTATTCCAATACAATTTTGGAAAAGCAATCAATCATCTAAATGGATGATTAGAATTCAGAGGATTTAAAAATATCCATAGCATATATTTTCTGAATATTTAGCACAGCGGGTAGGGCGTCTGCCTTGCAGGCAGCCAACATGGCCGGCTCGAGTTCGATTCCTCCGCCCCTCTCAGAGAGCCCAGCAAGGTACCGAGAGTATTCGATATGCCAGACACAGTAACAACAAAGTCTCCAATGGAGATGTTACTGGGCCCGCTCGAGCAAATCGATGATCAAGGGGAGGGCCTTTACTTTTACCTTTACTGTGTATATGAGTGTGTATTTATGTGTCTATGTATGTACATATTTTTATGTATATATACACAACGGACTTAGTTTTTCCATGAGACCTAGGATTTCCAGTATATATAGATACTTTTTCCAGCAAAGTGTGGCCTGAAATTAGGTTGCTGGCTGAGCAAGACATCACTGTGCAATGCCATATGGTGTTTAGATTTCTCAGGATCACACCCTGTAATTCTTGGGACCAACGTTGTGCTAGGCAATGCTCTTTGGGCATTGATTGTAGATCCTAGAGCTCGCTTTGAGTTATCTATCTGAGCACAGGATTGATTCTTTGTGTCACATTTGCATAAACCCATTTTGAAGATAGACCCTGGGATTTGGAGATGACCATCTGTGCCAATTCCCTGACCAGTGACAGAAAACTGTGCCCTGCCTGGAGCAATGTAAAGAAAACCACTTTCTCCCTTTTGCTCCTATGACTGTAATGGAATTTTTCAAATTGTGGATTGTGGGGCATTGCTTTATTTTATGATGAATTGTATATAATTTTCTATGTTATTAATTAAACATTGAATGTAGCTTTAAGGTATAAATGTGACCATTGTTTTGAGTCCTGGTCACTGGATTAGAGATCCTGACCCACTGCAGAGAATTTGAAATAAAGCTTTCAGTCAAAATCTACTTTAGTGCTCAGATGCGACCATTGAGTTCTGGCAAATTTAGTGCAACACTATTATTTTTCATACTAATTATGAATAATAAATATATTTTAAATTATCCACTACTAAATTCACATGAATTTTCTAGGATGTTTGAGTTTGTTTTGACTCTGGGGGCCACACCAAGTAGTGCTCAGGTCTTGCTCCTCATTCTGCACTCAGGGATCACTCCTTTTGGGGATTGGGAAACCATAAAAGGTACTATCAATGAAATACAGGCCAGATACTTGCAAGGCAAGCACCCTACCTGCTGTACTATTACTCTGGCCCCAATTTTAAAAATTTTTGTAAGGGAAATAAATGCATATGGATTTAAAAATTATAAAATAGCTTTATATAGATATATAGTATTTAAAATCATCCTGCAAAATGATCAATGATATCTCCTAATTTTGACCTTCACTTTTACAAGACTCCTGATCTTTATTGTTGAATAAGTTCATTAAAAGATTTGTAGTAGTACTTACTTTTAAGAGTTGACACTGCATAAAATTAGAATAAACGTTGGAATTTATTGGGAAGATTTAATAGTATAGGACTTTTAACATAAGTTAAAAGAATGAGTCTTATTTTCAATAACGTGTCACGGTCTATAGAAATGGCAGTGAACATCTATGATTAGTATTTCTAAGTAAATGAAACAAAATGAAACTAACAGCTATAAACTGCCTGACTGTTGTGTGGCATACATAATTTTGATCATGAAAAACAGCTTCTAACTTCTTCACAGTCACATTTTACAACTTATTAGAGGACAGGGCCATATCTTTTTTTTTTTTGTAATTCAGTGTGTAAAAGAAGAAACTGTTTAGTTCTCAAAATAATATAAATTGGAAACAAAATGAATATGTGTTGTGAATGTTATTTAAAAGTCACAAAATAGATGACTTTCATTTTCTTTCCTCTACTCTCTTTGCTACAATTATTACATTTTAAAATATCCCCTCATTACTTAAGAGTAATCAGTTTAGATAGGGGGAAATGAGATAGTTAGCTGGTGTGTGTGATTCCTCATAAATTGCATCAAACCCAGGATGTTCTATTCTCTTAACTTTATAACTTTCAAATACTCTCATTGCTACTAACACTCAATTTAATACAAAGTCACATCAAATGAAGAATTAGAGATAATTCTCATAAAGCATTTATACAACTTTGATAAAATATTTTAATAATGTTAAGAGCTTTGATTTAATATTTTATTTATGTTAATTTGATTGTGGTAACAATGGTTTCCAAGAGGATGAATGTTCAATTTTTGATGTTTTAAGGTTACAATGCAATGTTCCATATAACATTTACATAAGTTTAAACGTCCCTCTGTTGTTGCCCTGATAACCAATTCTATATTTTTTCTTTCCTCCCTCTTTTTTTTCTTTCTCTTTCTTTATTTCTATGACCCTTTCTCCTTCTCTCTCACATATGTACAAAGTGCATTCACACCCACAACCACACACACAAACACCCCCCACACCCCTCCCAGTCACATATATATAAACATATATATAATTTTATTGAAATTATATATGTATATATAATTATATGTATTTTGTATATATACACATATATACATGTATATGCATGTATGTACATATATATACACGTATATACACATATATATATAATTTTATTGAATTACTGTGAGACAGTTGCAAGCTTTCATGTTTGGGTTGCAATCACAAAATGATCAAACAACCATCCTCCACCAGTGCACATTCCGCACCAAAAATCTCACCAGAATCCCCCCCTTTATCACCCTCCCCCTGCCTCCATGGCAGACAATTTTGCCCATACTCTCTACCTTTGGACATTATGATTTGCAATACAGATACTGAGAGGTTATCATGTTTGGTCCATTATCTACTTTCTGCACACATCTTCCAACCCGACCGATTCCTCTAGGCATCATTTTCTTAGTGATTCCTTCTCTATTCCTGCCTCCTTCTTCCATCCGCTCGTAAGGCAGGCTCCCAGCTATGGAACAACCTTCCTGGCCCTTCTATCTACTGTCCTTGAGTATCAGCCTCATGTTATGTTGTTTTATACTCCACAAATGAGTACAGTCCTTCTATGTCTGTCCCTCTCTTTCTGACTCATTTCACTTAGCATGATACTCTCCATGTCTAGCCACTTATAAGCAAATTTCATGACTTCATCTCTCCTAACAACTGTATAGTATTCAGTTGTGTAGATGTACAAAAGTTTCTTTAACCAGTCATCTGTTCTTAGGGCACTTGGGTTGTTTCCAGATTTTAGCTATTGTGAACAGTACTGCAATGAACATATAGGTACAGATGTCACTTCTACTGTGTTTTTTTGCATCCTGGGGATATATTCCCAGAATTGGTATTGCAGGATAATAGCGAAGCTCAATTTCTAGATTTTGAAGGACTGTCCATATTGTTTTTTAGAAAAATGGGACCAGTCGGCATTCCCACCAACAGTGAAAGAGTGTCCATTTTCTCCGCTCAACCATGCCAGCACTGTTGCTTTTGTTCTTTTGAATGTGTGCCAGTCTCTGTGATGTGAGATGATATCTCATTGTTGTCTTGATATGCATCTCCATGATGACTAGCAATGCAGTGGCATATATATGTATATATATATGTATACATATATAATTTTTTTAAGGAGGAGTACTGTTATTTATTCAGCCATTGATTAACTGTTTGAATTGGGCATGAACGCCACCTTACTTTCATTTTACGTTTTTTATAATTTTATTTATTGTATCACCATGAAAGCAGTTACAAAGCTTTTTGGTTTAAGTCTTGGTCATACAATGAACATCCATACCTTCACCAGTGCCCATTCTCCACCACCAAAAACACCAGTAAACCCCATCCCACACTCTCCCCCTACCTGTAGGGCAGATGATTTCCAAATTACTCTCTCTCTACTTTGATTATATTCAATATTTTGACACCAAACCCACCATATCATTTGGGATTTTACCCCAACACTCAGATCTACTGAAAAGGCAACAGTAGACAATTTGTTTTTTATTGTTGGTTATGAATAACATATGATGTTGCGTGACTGCAGTAGTGGCCACACGATTTTGAAATTCCAAAATTTTAACAATTAAATATGGAGGGATTTCTGCCAAAACCTGTTGGTTTTCAAGATTTGTTCCTGAGTCTCTGGATCATGGCTGTTAAGCAGCTTGATCAGGAGCCAGAGAGGCCGTTAGTGGATGATGGTCCGTGGTCTCGTTGGGATGGGGAGGAAAGTGCTGGCTCCACTCCCATCCTGTGAGCCCCCGCATGTCTGGTCACAATGGGCCCAAACATGACTGTCCAGTGGCCTCTGGATGGTGGCGGTCACTGGGATGCAAGGGGGAAGGCCAAGGCACGGAACCTATTCCCACCTGGGGTGGCCCAGCACCTGCAACCCACTGCAGGGACTGGACATATTTCTGGCAAAAATCGTTGGGTTCCGAGATTTGTTTCTGAGTTTCTGGGATCATGGCCATTAAGCAGTTCAATCAGGAACCAGAGAGGCCATGCCTCCAGTTATATAGCTGAGCCAGAGGTGGTTTGTGTGTGTGTCTCCCACATACCTAACTTTTGGCTGTTTACTTTCTTGGTAAACTTTGCCCCAAGTTTTTGGGGTCTGGCCAAAGGCACAGCAGCAATTTTGGGGTATCTGGAAGTCTGATGGCGCCATCAGGCTCCTGATGCACTTGCCTCACAGGTACAGATTGACCTGCTGTGGCACCATACCCCCATATATGTTTATATACATACACTCACAGACATTCATTCCCTAAATTCCTTAGTCATTGTTTAAGATTTTTTTACATATTGAGAAAATGTTAAAAATTTTGAATTATAGCAACAGGTTAATTCTCAGTGTGTTATTTTATCGATATGTATATGTATGTATATATACATATGATATGGAGATATACCCATGTTCTATATGGATATCATATACAAGTAACACAAATGTTGAACTGTTAGATAATAGATAAGTGGAAACAATATCAGCAAAACCAAAGCAAAAATAAATTATCTTTGTTGTCATCCTTAGATACCTGGATGGGCTGTTCCAATGTATACTATATGACACCAAAAGAATACATAATATAATGTTTGGAGAAAAAAAAGTCAAGGCAATATATAGAAAGTTAAAAAATGAAAATTTGAAAGACAGTGTTATGTGGTTTCCACATTTACATTTCTCAAACTTAGACTTGTATCTTTATTTTTAATTCGGGGGCCATAACTGGTGATTTTGGCTCTATGCCTTGAGAATTACAACTCTCAGTACTTTGGACCATATGCAGTGCCAGACTTCAAACTTGGGTAGCCCTATGCAAGGTAATAAGTATCTTAAGTTCTGTACTATCTCTCTGACCCTTCAAATTAAGATTTAAAGTTATTTATTATATCTAATTTATAACATTGTCTTTATATCTTTGTGAAATTACTTTCTTATAAAGTTTGCTGCAAGCCTCTTTTCTGTAAACAACTTACAATTTCTTCAGGGCCATTAGATAGTGCAATGGGCAAAGTGCATGCTTTGCATGTGGCTGACACATGTTTGATACCTGGAATTTGATATGGTTACTGAGCCCACCAGGAGTGGTCCTTGCACATAAAAACAGAAGTAAGCCTTGAGCACTGTTGGGTGTGGCAAAAAACTCTATTGCCCCCCCCAAATAAAAGAAAGAAAATTTCTTCATTGTCTTTAATGTTAAACAGGTGGTCAGCATGAAGGATAAGGAAAGTTTCTCTAAGATGCACATGTTAAATTCATGCAAGTATAAGACCCTTGGCAGGAAAATTTTTACTAAACGCTGTGTGAGGCAAATACACTCTTTATACACTGATGATGCATTACACACATATTAAGTGATATTAAATGCATGTTCATAAAATAAAAGCAACTTAACATTTATTCTTATTTTTTATTTATATTTGGTTTGGGGGCCATATTTGGTAGTGCTCAGACCATACCCAACCTCGATGGTCAGTATTACACCTGGCCAGTCTTGGGATCTCAATGGTTACTAAAAGCAACATTGATGAACCGCTAGCAAACATGTGTGCCACTTTCTGAACTATCTCTCCAGTGCCAGTATCTTATCTCTTAAAATCATGCAATTTCTCTGGGAATTTTTAACAGAGCGTATTTTTTTTTTGTTTTTGCTTTTTGGGTCACACCCGGCGATGCTCAAGGGTTACTCCTGGCTCATGCACTCAGGAATTGCTCCTGGCGGTGCTCAGGGGACCATATGGGATGCTGGGAATCGAACCTGTGTCGGCCATGTTGGCTGCGTGCAAGGCATACGCCCTACTCGAACAGAGCGTATTTTTTGTGATAAAAAATTTCACTTTAAAGTGTATTATTGCTGTAATTAATTTTGTAGATCTTATTTTAATCCCACCATTAAATGTGGTTCTTGATAAACTATAATGTAGTATATGGTGGTTCATTTTTTTATTTCAGACTTTAGAATTTTAATTCACTTAAACTATAAAAGAATTTTGTAGTACAATTTCAACAATTGATCACTGACATTATGAATTGGGCATCTTAATATTAATCTTCAAATAAATGCTGTGACAAATAATTTTTAAAAAAAATATTTGTTTGCTTTGTCAGATCCAAGCTTTTATATGACAGATTTCTCTTTATATTTAATTCACTATTATTTTTGTAATTTCCATTATCTTCTAAGGGGTACAGAAATAAATTACAGAGAAAAGATTATATTACTTAAATGGTTCATAAACAAATGACTAAATCATTTTTTTAAGATTTAAATTGCCCATCTTTAAATATACAACTGTTAATAGTAGCTGTAAAGAATAATGACAGATTAATTCATGTTCTAAAATAAATAACTACTTCTAAAGTTTGGAAGCCACATCTTTGCCTTTGAAAGTAAGAGTAGAGGTTATAATTTATTCAATCAACATATTTTTATATGTATTTGTGTCAGATTCTATTTTATGTAGTAGTAAAATAGCAATAATAGAGAACAAGTTCTATACTCATGTCTAATGGAATTTGCTTTTCAGAAAGAATGAAAAAATTTAAAAATGTGCTGAAATACACACACATGTGCATAGAAAACATTATTATGCTTCATGGCATTAAACTCTGTAAGAATAAATGTCTCTCAAAAGTAAGAATGCTAACATTTGTGCAGAAAGAAAGAACAAGTGACATTGTTAGTCCTACTTTTGACACAATGACTTTGAACCTTTTTTAAAATAGACTATAGGTGGAAAAAGGTTGAAAGTAAAATGGGAATATAAGTAAATTATTATTGCTATAGTTGGAGGTAAGGTTGTCTAAAATAAACTCTTGCTGAGCAGTAACAGAGGAGGCAAGAAAACATATTCAACACATATTATGAATGTAAATCTAATAGAAAATTCTAAGTTAAGGCTGAAAAAGACAGAGAAAAATATACTAAAATTTCCTTTGAGGGAAAAAGAAGTTGCTGTTGTTGTTATTGTTGTTGTTATTGTTGTTGTTGTTATTGTTGTTGTTGTTTTAAGATGACCAGTACTATAGAATGAAGGTATATGTAAAAAGTAATATTGCAACAAAAACTTGAGGTTGAAGAGATATAAGAGTTAGTAAGACCCGAACCTTGCTCCTGGCTGACCTGGGTTTGATCTTAGCACTCCCATATGAATCTCTGAACCTACCAAATGTGATCTCTGAATGAAGAGGCAGGAATAATCCCTGAACATAACTGGCTATGGCCCAAGACTCCTAAACTCCCCAAAATATTTTGACACATACAGGTTGTCTCAATTTTTAAAAAACATCTGAGTTAGTTATTGAATGAAAATGAATAGCAAGAGTAGATAATGGGTAGTCAAGGGATACTGTAAAAAAAAATTTGAGTTTGACTAAAGTGTGTAAAAATTAGTTTAAAAAGACAATGTATTTCTCAGGTTGCACATTCTGAGAGCTTCACATCCACATTAAAAAATAAATGTTATCCATGAATATCGCCAGAAATAAAAGTAAATAAAAAGAGGTGGATCCAAAATATTTTGATTCTGTGATCACACTTCTAACATTGTCTTATAGATCCAGAAAATTACAGCAACCTATACAAGTTTAAACACGCTGTTACTCAAAAATTGTAGAATGAAATCACTTTAAAGTTTATGTGAACCCAACTCAACATGAAATAGAATAAGATTGAATATAATCCCCTATAATTAAAGGCGTACTAGTGGTTCTCACTGCACTGGAGTTATATTACAAATAATGAGTGAAAACCAACAGGCATCTCAACCTGAGAATTAAAAATAAACTATTTTTTTAAGGCATCACGATTTACAATAGTGCTCACAATGGTTTCATGACTATACTGTTTTAACACTACAGCTTCTTTAGTGTGTCTGCCCTTTCCACCATAAGACAGAATGCCATCCCATTAATTTTCCGCTCTACCCTACATTTGGGAAACTTCGTTTCATAAGACAGTTCCAGATTCTGTTGCCTTTGGCCTCTGGTATGCTTAATAACCCATGAATTATAGAAAGCATAATTAATGTTATCAAATACTTCGAATAAACTATTAACACAAAATATATCCTAATATTTAATGTTAAGCTAACTTATGGACAAAGTTCTATTTCTCTTTTTGCCTATGAATTTTTAAAAATAAAAGATCAGATGAAAATTGTTTTCCTATCCAGATCAAGAAATTAGAATAGAAGGTTAAACCTGTCAATATCCATAAAGAAAAAGAGTGACCAAATGGAAAATAATTTATTTATGGTAGAATGGTAAGAATTCACTATATTATTCTGCTTATATCCTAGAGAGGACACGAAAGCTAAATAACCATTATTAGTATTTGAACAAGTAAATTGTTTTTTATTTATAAATTAATACTGGGCCCGCTTGAGCAAATCAATGAACAACAGGAGGACAGTGATGACAATGATGACTATATGTTTTAAAAAAGTTAGCAACCAAGAACCTCAATCCATAATGAGAACACGGAAGCATCTAACACAGAGAGTATTTTGTACTTCCAGAAACAACAGAGGATTTATTTTATTATATTTATAAATTTTTCAAAAACAGGTACATCTCCTTTAAAGCACTAGAATGTCAAAGCCAGTGCTGGAAATTAAGAATGCTCCTGAGGTTAGCGCAGAAGGCCCCAACAGTAATGAAGTGCTAGACAAACTCTCTGATGAGGAATTTAGATGGGAGCCACTGAGGATGCTTAGGGAGATAAAAGAAACAATGGAAAGTAATGCCAATAAAAGACAAGAGGATTTGAAGGTAGAAATGAAAAAATGCAAATAAAATTACAAACAGAAATGTCAGACCTGAAAAACCTGGTAGGCGAATTGAAAAACTCAGTAGAAGGCCTCAGCAACAGAGTAACAGCTGCTGAGGACAGAATCAGTGAGCTTGAAGATGAAGGTCAGAGACTCTCCAGAAAAGAGCAGAAAATGGAAAAGAGACTCATAATCCGGGAACAGACGGCAAGAGAAGATTGTGATGAAACCAAGAGGAGCAACATAAGAATTATTGGAGTCCCAGAGGGACAGGAAGAAAACCCTGATGAAGAAGAAACTGTCAAAACATGACTGCTACGATATTTCCAGAGCTGAAGAAAATATGTGACCACTTTCAGGAGGGCCAAAGGGTACCAGCTAGAAGAAATTCAAATAAAAATACCCCAAGACACATCCTGATCAAAATGACCAAATCCTTAGATAGAGATAAAATTCAGAAAGCAGCAAGATCAAGCAAAGAAATTTCCTATAAAAGAGCATCTTTAAGATGAACAGCTGATTTGTCTGATGAAACCCTGATGGCCCAAAAACAGTGTTAGAATATAGCAAAAAAACTCAATGAAATAAATCCCTCACCAAAAACACTTTACCCAGCGAGACTCTCATTCATAACAGAAGGAACAACACACAGTTTCACAGACAAACAATAGCTCAGGAACTTCATAGACTCAAAACCATGGTGACAAGAACATCTAAATGGGCTACTTTAAGACAAGACCGGCCCCTCAGATACACCAAATTTCAACAGAAAAATGGGACAAATCCCCATAACAATAATCTCTTTCAACATCAATGGGCTAAACACACCAGTTAAAAGACACAGAGTGGTGGGATGGATTAGAAAATTGAGCCCAACATTCTGCTGCCTGCAAGAAACACATCTCAATAGTCAGAGCAAACATAGGCTCAAAGTCAAAGACTGGAAAACAATCCTACTGGCAAACAACTCCCTTAAGAAAGCTGGAGTAGCCATCTTAGTATCAGATCACATTGATTTCAGAGTGAAGAAGGTCACAAGAGAGAGTGAAGGCCATTTCTTATTGATCAAGGGATCTTACAATAGGAAGAACTTACAATACTAAATGTATAAGCACCTAATGTGGGACCAGCAAAGTACTTAAAACAACTACTCATAGACTTGGAGAAAGACATCGATAGCAACACAATACTAGTGGGAGAATTCATCACCACTTCATCACCTCTTCATTGATGAACCAGACTCAAGCTTAGCAAGGACATACTTCATCTGAGGAAAAAAAAATAGAAGAAAGAAACTTAGTGGATTTATACAAAACACTTCATCCTCAAAAATCTGAATACACCTCCTTCTCAAGTGTGCATGGAACATTCTCCAAGATAGACCACATGCTGAGCCACAAAACATACCTCCATAAAATTAAGAAGATAGAGATTGTATCAACAATCTTCCAGACCACAATGAGCTGAAATTAGAAGTAAATTACACACACAAACAGAAAACTAAATCAAACACCTGGAAATTTAACTGCTCACTATAGGACAATGAGTGACTTAGAAAGGAAATCAAAGAGGAAATCAAAAGATTCCTGGAAACAAACGAAAATGAGGACATGAGTTACCAAAACTTATGGGACACAGCAAAAGCTGTGTTGAGAGGAAAGTTTATAGCTCTACAAGCATTCCTCAGGAAGGAGGAGCGAGCCCACATAAGTAACCTAACCTCACAGCTTAAGAACTTGGAGAATCACCAATAAAAGGAGCCCAATCTGAGCAGGAGGAAGGAAATAATAAAACTCAGAGCAGAGATTAACGAGACGGAACTCCAAAAAACGATCAATGAAACCAAGAGCAGTTTCTTCGAGAAAATAAACAAGATCTATAAGATTCTAGCAAGACTCACAAAGAAAGAGAGAAAGAAAGCCCTAATAAACCAAATCAGAAATGAAAAGGGGGTCATTACAACAGAAACTACAGAAATTCAAAGGATGCTCAGGGAGTACTTTCAGAAGCTTTATGCCACAGAACACGAAAATCTTGAGGAAATGGATAAATTCCTAGATTCCTACAGCCTTCCAAGTCTGAACCAAGAAAAATTAGTTACCTGAACAGACCTATCATCATCAAGGAAATTGAAACGGTAATAAAAAGTCTCCCTAAACACAAAAGTCCTGGCCCAGATGGACTCATGAGTGAATTCTTCCAAATCTTTAAAGAGGACTTACTCCCAATCCTCTTTAAGCTTTTCCATGAAATTGAGGTATCAAAAACACCTTTGAACAGTTTCTATAAAGCAAATATCATCCTGATACCAAAAACAGACAAAGATACCACAAAGAGAGAATTACAGACTGATATCCCTGTTAAACACAAGCGCAAGATCCTCAACAAATTATTAGCAAATAGAATCCAACAACTCATCAAAAAGATAATACTTCACGACCAAATAGGATTCATCCAGGGATGCAAGGATGGTTTAACATTAGAAAATCAATCAACATAATCCATCATATCAACGAGGAAAGATAAAAAACCATATGATCATATCAATAGATGCAGAGAAAGCATTTGACAAGATCCAGCACCTGTTTATGATGAACACTCTCAGCAAAATAGGCATTGAAGGAACTTTCCTCAATATAGTCAAAGCTATCTACCTCAAGCCCACGACAAATATCATTCTCAATGGGGAAAAACTAAAAGCCTTCCTTCTAAGATGGGGCACAAGACAAGGTTGCCCACTTTCACCACTCCTATTCAATATAGAACTGAAAGTCCTGGTCACTGCAGTTAGGCAAGAGAAAGGTATCAAAGAATACAGATAGGAAAGGAAGAGGTCAAACTATCGTTATTTGCAGACGATATGATACTATCCTTAGAGAACTCTAAAGATTCTACAGAAAAGCTCCTAGAAACAATAGGTCAGTTTAGTAAAGTAGCAGGCTACAAAATCAACACCCAAAACTCCATGGGTTTCTTATATACAAATAACAAAAGAGGAGAAATAGACATAAAAAAAAAAACAATCCTGTTCACAATAGTACCTTAGAAAATCAAGTACATCAGAATCAGCTTAACCAAAGTGGTGAAGGACCTATACAAGGAACATTACAAAACACTACTTCAAGAAATAAAAAGGACACCAGGAAACTGAGACACTTACTCTGCTCATGGATAGGGAGGATTAACATTATCAAAATGACAATACTGCCCAAAGCACTATACAAATTCAATGCAGTCCCTATCAGGATACCCTGACATTTTTCAAAGAAATAGACAAAACACTCCTGAAATTCATATGGAGCAATAAACCCCCACAAATAGCTAAAACAATCCTTGGGGAAAAGAATATGGGATGCATCACCTTCCCAACTTCAAACTGCAATAGAAAGCAGTAGTAATTAAGAACAGCATGGTACTGAGCTAGAAACAGACCTGCAGACCAATGGAACAGAGTTGAATATTCTGTCACAGACCCCCAAATATATGAACACTTAGTCTTTGGCAAAGGAGCAAGAAATGTGAAATGGAACAAGGGAAGTCTCTTCAACAAGTGGTGCTGGAAAAACTGGATAGCTAACTGCAAAAAAATAAGCTGTGAACTCTGTCTAATGCCAGGCACAAAAGTCCGATCAAAGTGGATTAAATACCTTATCATCAGACATGATTTCATAAGGTACATAGAGAAAAATGTAGGCAGAACTTTACACGACATTGAAGCTAAAAATATCTTTAAGGATGAAACAGCACTGAGCATGCAAGTGGAAACAAACATAAACAAATAGGACTACATCAAGCTAAGAAGCTTCTGCACTTCAAAAGAAACAGTGATCAAAATACAGAAAGAGCCCTCAGAATGGGAAAGGATATTTACCCAATACTCACCTGATAAGAGATAAGTATCCAGGATATACAAGACACTAGTAGAATTATACAAGAAAAAAACCTCCAACCCCATCAAAAAATGGGGAGAAGAAGTGAACAGACGTTTCCTCAAAAAAAAAAAAAAAAGAAATACAAATGGCCAAAAGGCACATAAAAATTCTCCACATCAATAGCCATCAGGGAGATGGAAATCTAAACAACAATGAGATATCATCTCACACCACAGAGACTGGCACACATTCAAAAGAACAAAAGCAACCAGTGCTGGCGTGGATGTAGGGGAACAGGGGCACTCTTTCACTGTTGGTGGGAATCCCACTAGTCCAGCCTTTCTGGAAAACAATCATGGACAGTCCTTCAAAAACTAGAAATTGAGCTTCCATATAACCCCGCAATACCACTTCTGGGAATGTATCCCGAGGATGCAAAAAAGCACAGTAGAAATGGCATCTGTACTTATATGTTCATTGCAGCACTGTTCACAAGAGCCAAAATCTGGAAACAACGCAAGTGCCCTAGAACAGATGACTGGTTAAAGAAACTTTTGTACATCTATACTATGAAGTTGTCAGTAGAGATGAAGTCATGAACTTTGCTTATAAATGATAGATATATAAAGTATCATGCTAAGTGAAATGAGTCAGAAAGAGGGGGGCAGGCATAGAAAGACTGCACTCATTTGTGGAGTAAAAAAACAAAATAACATGAGGCTAACACCTAAGGATAGTATATACACGGGACAGATAGATTGCTCCATAGCTTGAAGCCTGCATAATGAGCAAAGGGGAGAAGGCAGTAGAGAAGGGCTAACTAAGAAAAAGATATCTGGAGGAATCGTTCAGGATGGGAGATGTGTGCAGACAGTAGATAAAGGACAAAACATGATAACCTCTCAGTGTCTCTATTGCAAATCATTATACCCGACAGTAGAGAGAGATTAAGGGGAATTGCATCTGCCATGGAGGCATGGGGACGGTGGGAAAAGGGGGGGGGTATACTGGGGATATTGGTGGTGGGGAATGCACACAGGTTGAGGGATGGGTGTTTGATCATTGTGTGATTGTAACCCAAACAAGAAAGCTTGTAACTATCTCATGGTGATTCAATAAAATTTAAAAAAAGAGTGCTCCTGAAACCTAAAATGTCATTGTATACGTATTACATGAATACAATTGATTCATGAATGTGTGATGTATGTATGATCAGGATTTTGGTCTCCAAGCAGTGTTCGGTATTCTTGGGTCTGCTCTACATAATACTCAGCCAACCAGACCACTCATAGGCATGATTAGAAGCTAACAAGGCTACAGTCTGCAATGCTCTGGGAACCAGGTGGTGTTAGTTTTCAAATTTGGGTATTATGCATTAACAACATCAACATTCTTTGTAATATAGATGTTAGATAATGATTAATTATATTAAAAATAGGGACATCTTTTTAAAAATCCTTAAAACTGACTGTGAGTTAACAGTTCTAAAATGACAATATAACTAAACTAGAAATGAAAATAAAGTAAACAGAAGGCAGATGGCGAAGGCCAAATTTTCACTTTCATAGTGGGATGTGACAGGTAAACAAAAGAAAGTTTTAAAGACCCATATGTTAATAAACATAATTATGACATGAGTATGAACTCATTTCCAGTGACATATAAATCTGTACACATACACATATGTTTCCTAATTAAAATATTTATGGTCATGTGTATATGCAATGTTTAGTGTATACACATATAATTCTTGCAATCTTAGCAGAAGGATCTAGATGCTATTCTTACCATCAAATTTTAAGTTCCATATATGCTTAACCATATATTATATAAAATTTGGTGAATAGTTTTTACCAGTGTCATGCGTTTTACTCTGATACATCTAGTATTGTTACTTGATTTCTTGATGTGATGAACTGTGATACCTGTATTATCAAATTGAATTTATTTCATTATCATAATTTCTTACTCTGATGCTTTTACTAATCCATGTTTTACTAGTATCAGTGGTTTTCAAATAAGCTATCCTGACCCTCAGTTTGCGATCTTAATAATTGATAAACTTATTTATTTATTTATTTGTTTATTTGTTTGTTTGTTTATTTTCTGGATCACTCCTAGAGTTTACTCTTGGCTCTGTGCTCACTAATCACTCCTGGTGGGTTGGGGGGATGAGCGTTGTACTCTTGAGTGAGAAAGTACCATAGGCAGGGCAAGAGCCTGGACCCAGAAAACTTACTCTGTGTAACAATAGAACATAAAAAAGTCCCCAGCTTCCCTATTCTAATTCAGGATTTAGCCTGTATTCTAAAGATTTATGTAGAAATGGTTATTCTAAAGAATAACAACTTTTTAGAAATTGTCATTTCATTACTCTTGGTTAGTATCAAATTTAAAATAAGTGCAATACACATATTTAAATATATAGGTGCTACTCAAATACATATTTCTCTATTTTTATATATGTACCATGTACCTTCCCCTGTAAATATACTGAAAGTTTATATTATATGCATATAATCAGAGTTTACACATAATAATGCTTGTAATTGTTACTCAGCACCATAGAGGATATTCTTGATTTTAAATTTTCTATAAGGTTAATTCCTTCTTCAGCTGTGAAATATGGAACACATGTCCTCAAATTATTAAATTTCTATATCAGAATTATAGAATTTGTGAAATATCTTTGATTGAAAATTTCATAACACAAAATAGACATTAATATTTGTTTTCAATATATATGTATATATATAAACAAATACTATTCATTTCAGATAGATTCAGATGGTTCTGTCTTTGTTTTAGTTTTCATTCATTTTCTTAACATTTACTTAAAATGGAATATTTATACTATAATTACTCATGAACTACTCATGGCAATGCTTGGGGGAACATCTGGGACACAAGGGATCAAATTCAGGTCGGCCACATTTACGACACATGTCTTAGCACAGTAGTATGGCTCTGGCAACAAGCATGCCAATATTAAAAATATAGCACAGCGGGTAGGGCGTTCACCTTACAAGCGGCCAACATGGCCGACCCGAGTTCAATTCCTCCGCCCCTCTCGGAGAGCCTGGCAAGCTACCGAGAGTATTTGATATGCCAGACACAGTAACAACAAAGTCTCCAATGGAGACGTTACTGGGCCCGCTCGAGCAAATCGACGATCAACGGGAGGGCCTTTACCTTTACCTTTACCTATATTACATTTAAACAAAAGTCCTTTTACTACCCCTTCTATCCTTCTAACCCATTTCTATCCACCATCTTCAGGCACATTAAAGGTTCCACACTCTGCAGTGTTTAGGGGTTGAGAGGGTACCCCACGACCACTCAAAGCAATGTTCAGATTGACTGTGTTGAACTGAAAGTTTAGTTCTTAGGATTCTGGATATGAAGGTCTGGTGCAGAGTGTACCAGGGGTATATCCAGCAGGACTTGGAGGTCTTCAGTGCAAAGTATTGGACTTGGAACCCCTAAGAATGCTTGGTTAATGCTTTCATAATGTTTAAGCTGTCTCCCCAACATGAAGTGATCCTTCTGGAAATGTATCACTATATCACTACATCCCATTGATCATCGAATTAAGTGGGCACCAGTAATGTCTCTATTCTTCCCATCCCTGAGATTTTAGCAGCCTCTTACTTGTATTTTCCCAATGATTGGAGGCTCTTTCAGAGTCAGGGGAATGAGACCTATTGTAATCACTGTATTTGGCATATTGAATACATCACAGGGAGCTTGCCAGACTAATGCTTTCATAAGGTTTAAGCTGTCTCCCCAACATGATGTGATCCTTCTGGAAATGTATAATCAACAACTCACATATATATATATATATATATATATATATATTGTTCTTTTAATAGACTATCATTTTTAAGAAAAAATAAATTGAGTTATAACATATCATTTAATAAAATTGCATCAATACTCTGACAACTATAACACATTCAAATAGTATTACTTATTCAATCATGTAATTATGTAATAAATATGGGTTGTCTCTGATACAGTGGACTATGATACAAATAATAACCACTTCATGTGAGTTAATATATTATTGAATATATAATGTCAACTCTAAATTACCTCTGATAATCTTATCTATCTAACAAGTGATTTTCTGTCTTTGTTTAATTTTGGGGGTTGTCGGCACTATACACTATTTACTTAATGGACCATGCAACTAGGAATCAAACTTAGACCCCAGTCACTTAAATAATATCCTGAGCTCATTGACTTATATTTCTGGAATATGAAAATGATGCATTTATTTATTGTTGTGTCCTCTTAATGGGCTGGAGCACAGCGGGTAGGGCATTCACCTTGCACATGGCCAACCCAGGTTTGATTCTTCCACCCCTCTCGGAGAGCCCGTCAAGCTATTGAGAGTATCTTGTCTGCACGACAAAGCCTGGAAAGCTACTGGTGACATACTCGATATGCCAAACACAGTAACAAGTCTCACAATTTGTTGTGAGATGTTACTGGTGCCCGCTTGAGCAAATCGATGGACAATGGGAGGACAGTGCTGGACAGTGCTACCTTCCTAATATCTTCTAGACTATTCACTTCTCATAAAAGTATTCTTTGAATCTAATCATTGCCAAATACTTATTTTTCAAAGAAATTTTATAAGAATTTTTGTAATTTCTAGCATTTATTTTGTTCCTTAGGCCATGCCAAGTTTATTTGTAGCTCCTTGCTAAGAGATCACTTCTGGTGAGTTCAGGGGATCATATGGGGTTCTGGGTATTGAAACCAGGTTGGCCTTATGCAGGGAAAGCTCCTTACTGATGTACTTATGGTCCATGTCCTCACTTTACTATTTTAAAGTGGGCAACTTAGTGGCATTTTGTGGTGGTCCCACCTAGATTCTTTCTTATCTTCTTATTGAAGCAACCCCTATAGTAGGATCTAAGGTAATTTTTAAGTAGTACCTAAGGTAATTTTTAAGCCGTATAGTCACACAAATTGGAGTATAAATGCTTGGTTTTGGTGCCTTTTCTGTAATATATTGTATTGTTACATTATATTATATATACACCTGGTATGAGTTGTGCTGCATAAAAACTAATATTTCAGTTTTTATATTTTTATTTCAACTGTCAATGAGTTCTAATGTCACAATGATGAAGGAAGATATGATAAGTGGACTTTATAGTGCTGCAGTGAAAAACCTGAATTTTACAAAGTTTACAACAAATGGCAGTTTATTCCTCATTGCCTACCCTTGTGTACTAAACTTTATTCAAAATAAAATTGATGTTATTATTTTGAGACATTATTCAATTGTATGTCTGGATACATTGTATTTTTATAATTTGATGTTCACTATATTGAAAAAAAGATTTCTTTACTTGAAGCATTAATGATGTTCCAAGTTTACTTCATTGAATGAAATAAAATAAGCTGCTTTTATCAACTGCAAATGTCCTATCTGTTCTTCCTTTGAAGTTATTTCTTTTATTCATGAAATTTTTATTCGAGTCTTTGTAAAATCAGTTTTCTTTCATTTATGTTACTGAAGGTCAAACTGTTCTAGTTTAATCTGGATTTCTCACAGATTTTAAATAGCAGTTCAATTTAGTCATTTTCAATTGGCATACTAAGAATGATATTTAAAAAAAACTTTGACTATTTAGAATTAAATTATATTCAAACCATAATTTAATAAGTTTTAGCTTTTGGCTATTTAACGTGAAAAAAGTTTCACTACTGTCCTCAGAGATGTTTTTGCAATGTTTAGCTTTCTAAAGAACTACACCTATATAATCAAAAGGTAAAAATAAAAATAAGTACAATGTTTCCCTAGGAGAAAACAATAAAAACAGCTGTTTATTTATTTATCAAAGCTCTTTTTGAGAACAAAATGACTGAAGAATATAAGACATGTCAATTATATTCATAGTTATTCAGTATACTAAAAAAATAACAAAAAACATGCTTTGTCCTTACATTTAAGGGAAATATTCAGGTTAAAATTACCAGAATTTTAAGTATCTTGTATGCTAATAAAGATATTAAAGTAACTGTACTTTAGTGTAGGTGAATTAGTGCTATTATAAAAATGAAGATTTACCTGAGGATAATTGACTAAAAACAGAATTTAAAGAGTTGGTTCTGTACTCAGTTTGGATCCCAGTATTAGGTATGCAAGTTGACATCTCAAGAGGGGAAATGCAGGTAAAATATGTCCTCAGGAACCACTTGTACTCAGTAGCAACACATCCTGAATAGCTTTTATACATACTGAACGGAAGAGACAATCAGAGAGCAGTTAGTTTCCTATGAAGAAGTAAAGTAAGCAAAGATCAGGCTTAAACTCTACCGCATTCTGGGTGGCTTCTAATGTTAACAGTAGTATGTTTAATTACATATTATGTTTACCGATTGTTAGTATGTAACAAAGGAATTAACTTGGTGGAAACAGTCTCTCAAAGCTATGGAGCTAATTCTACATTACATGAAAAGAAGCAATCTTCATCAGAAATTAGTGATGTCTCCTATATTGTGCCTGCTTTTCAGTTTACTGTGTCAATAATAAGATAAATATATTCAATGTCTTTATTGCATTTTGTTTTCATTTTGTGTCACACCTGGCAATACTCAGGAATTATTCCTGGCTCTGCACTCAGGAATCATTCCGGGTAGTTCGCAAGAGAATAAGGTTAATGTATACTGATGGAAGTTATGAAACATATAGAGGAATAGAGTTTAATTTGTTTGAACTGCTTTGGATTAGCTGGATCAATCTGCCTATTGCCAAATAAGGTGTATCTATATTTAGGTGAGCTTTCTATAAATACGTAACAAACAATTAAAAAGAATACATCGAATTATGATCAGTAGAACCATCAACTTAATACAATGGTGAGAAAGAAGAACTCTTAACTGAAAACACTAATTTTTATGGTACATGATATATGCTGAAGTGATAGCACAGTGAGTAGGACATTAGCCTTGCACATAGCCGACCTGGATTCAATTCCTCTTTCTTTCTCAGAGAGCCCGTCAAGCTATGGAGCATCCTGCCCACATGGCAGAGCCTGGGAATCTCCCCACGCCGTATTCAATATGCCAAAAAACAGTAACAACAAGTCTCATAATGGCAATGTGATTGGTGCCTGTTCGAGCAAATCAATGAACAATGGGAGGACAGTGCTACAGTGGTACATGACATAGCATAAAATTCACTGATCTTTATCAATCTATCTATAGCATTTCTATAGTCATTTTATATTATAAAGGGACATCAACAGACAGAGAGTTAGTATATAAAACTAATGCATTTAAGATTTTTTATTCAATGAACTAGCTCATAAATATTTGTATGTTGCATAGTATGTACAACAAACTATAGCATACATAACATATTAAACATAGTGTCAATATACTATGAAAGTTATAACTTAAGGAATTTTTTTTTTGTTTCGTGTATAACTGTTTAGTCACATATTTATTGTAACTGTGCTACTTTAGCATGTTATCAATAGCAGGATTGACAATGAACAGAACTTGTTTGATTTTGCCACAGCTCCTCCCCATCAAAATGGGAGTCTGGGTGCCATTCCAGTGATATTTTGTCCACTTATGTGGTCTTGATTATTTAGAGTCTGGCTGTCAATGATCTGTCACCATTCTGCTTAGTAGGGTTCAAAGACCTATCCTAGTGGTGGCCTCAGAAGTCATGACACGTCATGAATTGCAGTCATAGCTTTGTGTATAAAATAGACCTGCTCCAACTCTTTGAGACATCTCCGTAAGTACTTGATAATAATTTTATAAAACCATTGAAGAATATATTGTAAGGTATTCTGGGATCTAAATGTTTTTATTGTTAGGGGGATTGAGCAAGAGTTCAGAGGATAACATACTTGCTTTGCATGGGACAAATATGGGTATGATCCCTGGCATCCCATATGGTTCCCAGTTTTCCCTGAGCATAGAATGAGGAGTAAGCCCTGAGAACCACTGGCATGACCCCAAATCAATAACAGAAAAATTGATGTTTAGGTTAGAGTCAATAATCAGTTACCTTTAAAAATATTTTTTCTTTATCTTATTGCATCACACATTTCTCTTATCTTTTTTTTTTTTTTTTGCTTTTGGGTAACACCCAGCGATGCTTAGGGGTTATTCCTGGCTCTGCATTCAGGAACCACTCCTGGCAGTACTTGGGGGACCATATGGGGCGCCGGGGATCGAACCTGGGTCAGCCGCGTGCAAGGCAATGCCCTACCCGCTGTGCTATCGCTCCGGCCCCATCTTAATATTTTATACATAAATAATTTTAGCTTACTGTTAATGACTCTTTAAGAATTGGTAAATATCACAGCTCTAGATGTGTATATCTATGGCAGACCAGTCTTGAGTTTTTCTGTTATAAATATTTTACAGCATTAATTATAAGACAACTGAAAATCTTTTAGAATTGGAATCAGACTTAATTGTGATCACTCCTACGGACTTTTGTTAATAGCATCTAAGCTATAGTAACTAAATTTGTTATCAGTGTTTAACTTTATAATATTTATTATAAGACATTTTAATTTGTTTAATATTTCCAAGTTTCAATATTACATGTAAGAAATATCAAATTTTAAACTGAATGATTATGTTTCACTCCTCTGGATGAGGAAATATTCTTTTATGAATATTAAGTGTCTCTTACTCTGCTCTCCTTCTAAACTATATAGTTACTATTCACTCTGTACTATTTTTTTTTTACTTTTTTAATTATAGATTTTCTATTGTTCGCTTAAAGCACATAATACAAAGTTGTCTGTCTTTGGTATTTTACAGACTTTCCCTACTCTAGGAAAATTAAAGTACTTAAAGGTGACTAAACTCTAATATAATGCTTTATATAGAGAAAGTCATTCACAGGCAAACAATTCTTGCAGATATATTGATGGATTAAACTTATAGATGGATTGAATAACCTCAAACTTCCAGATATGACAATTTAACTGTATGAATTCTCAAAACTAGCATTCATGGTGTTGGTTAAAAATAAAATAAAATGCAAAGCTGAGGCCATGTATCTACTGCTTAATATGTAGGAAGAAAATGATAAAATCTGGATTTCTAGCAGTATCCAAATACAAGAGAAACCAAAAAAATCAATTTTATGTTCCAGAATACAGTCTTCTTCCTTTTAGTATGGTGAACACTGATTAGGACTCTGATCAGCAGACTAACACTACTGTGTGTTGATTTGATTGACTGAAATTTTTGTAGTGTATTAAAAAAGGAAAAGATTATTGAGAAAATTTATTTTCATATCTCCTAAAACTCAATGTACATATATGCACTGTGACAAGCACTTTCACTCTGCAACCCAAATGGGATGTAAACACATAAAAAATGGAACAAGCCAAAATGTCAAACATATATGGAGCAAAACATTCTGTTATTTATTAAATATAAGTAATACTATGACACACAGATAGAAGTTTTAGTTACTGCAAGAATAATGAATGTTCCTTACAATATTGAATGTAAAAATTATTCAGAAGGAACATACTGAAGCGTATAGAATCTTTGAATTCATTAGTACAAATTTCAACACTGATAATTAGTTAGTAAGAGCACTTTCTCTGGGAAAAACACAGTTCAGATGGCAACTAGTTTTCATATGAGTAAAACTTTCAAATTGAATGTTAATCTGTTTATTGATTGCGTGGATGAATACAAGTTTGTATTCACAGATGATACTAGTTGAGTGCAATTATGATCTACCTACATAGATTTAAATGGGTGACTTTTATTCCATTTTATTCAACATGTTTGAAAAAAATAATTTTCAGGGTTGTCAGCATATTTATTCTTTGTCTTCATCCATTAATAAGATAGTTTGCACATTAAAGGAATGAATTTCATTGCAGCCTACAGGGCAGAAATTCATTCATATATACAGTGACAAATCACATTTTGTCATATTTTTCAGTCACAGACACACAGATAAACACAGAGACAGAGAAACACACACACACACACAAACACACACACCCAAAAACACAAGGAGGATATCTTATTTATTGATTCATTACGTTTCAATAATGCAATATTTCCCCCATTTTTATAACTGTAAAATGAGAAACCTCTTTCAAGATTGTAATAAAAATTAGAATAGGGAGAACATTTATATTTCAGATCTCAATTTTGCAGCAGGTAAGTTTTATAATCTTAATGAATTTACATATTCATAATGGATCCAGTGATTCCAGTTTGGATTCTCAAAAGCTTATTACATAACAATATCCTTATTTACTTTTACATTTATGAAAAATATGTTTTATATTTCTCTGCTTATTACTAACTAACCAATCATGTTTGAATTTTTTGGTATGTATTGTACTATTTCAGATAAAATTTTGTTAAATAACATTGTTTATTTCAATTACCTTGATAGGCACTGAAATGAGGGCATTTTTCTATTTTTTCTTACTCTTCATTTACTTTTAAAAGCACAAAGCAAGACACGGAGGAAAATCATTCTTGAGGTATTATTTAGGATAATTGGGTAAACCCAGAATATTATTTTATGCTTGTAAGACATTATAAACAAATATAAAACACTCTCAACAGCAAAATACAGTTCAATTACTGTAGTTATGACTAAGATGAGGGCAAAAATAAAGGAAAGAGCAAACAAATTAAAATGCTAAGTGACAAAAACAAAATTACACAGGCTTTTAAAAAGCACAGTTTTCTCTGCCTAAATCCCTGGAATTGTTCAACTAACCCAGTAAAACATTTTTTTTCCTCAGAAGCATAAGTCATGCTAGTTTATATTTTAGAACTATTTTATGGGCCAGAAATTTTTATGTTTCATTTTTTCCTCACAACAAACATTAAGCTAAAAATTTATTATCTTCCTTTAATGAAAAGGAAACTAAGAATAAGCCAACATACATTTTAAGTATGGTAGCTCCCATTGTTTAAGCTAGAATTCCAATTGTGGTGTATTTCTATCTTGAGTGCTTTTTTGTAGCTTTTTCAACACATATTGCTTTGCTAAGCTATTTACAATTCCTTAATTCTTTTCCAATTTCAGCCTTGGTTGCAAATTGTTCTGAAAGAAGTTAATGGATGAGGAGGCTGTGGGATCAGTCTTCAGGCAAGGTCATAACTGATTTATCCGATAGGCCCAGAGTGGAACTCTTCCAGTAAGTGCTGCTTTGGAATGCAGAACAAAGATCAGTGGGGGCCCTGGGACCTGGGGAAGACTTTTACATTTAGAAATGCAGATTATATTAATTTAAAAACAATGAAGACTAGAGGCTTAAAAGAAATCATTGTCCTATTTCAAGCCCTTTGCCCTTTTTCTAATCAAAGAAGCTAATACCTCTGAGGGTTTTCGAACGTAGAAAAATATATCACTGTGGCAATAAAATCCAAATATAATTTTATCAGTGGGTGCTCCAATCTGAGAAGACTTTTTAATTTTTTTGTCTTTTTGGATCACTCAGAGATGCACAGAGGTTACTCCTGGCTTTGCACTCAGGAATCACTTCTGGTGGTGCTCAGGGCACCTTATGGGATGCTGGGAATAGAACCTTACCCGCTGTGCTATTGCTCCAGCCTTCCTTTTTTAATTTGTAATTTGTTTGTTTTGTGAAGAATGAGTAATCTTCCTCCACTCCCATGATCCATGTTCCTCCTACAGGATAAAATACCCCAGACCCCTTTTGTTTTTCTGTATAATTGACAGTCGTGTAAATTCTTTACATTTATTATAATTTTTTTTTCATTTTCCAACCTCAGAAGAACCCAGGGGGAGGGAGATTTTCCTCTCTACCCAGACTCATGCTGGGACCCGTGGTGATGGATGACGGGCACTGGTGAAGGGATGAGCACTTGATCATTGTATAACTGAAACCCAAGCACAAAATTTGTAAGCCTATAACTGTACCTCATGATGTTTCACTAATAAAAAAAAAATAGAGACACATTCAAAAAAAAAGAGAGATACAAAAAAATAGTGGTTCAATTCATAAATTATATTTACTGTTCTAAAGAGTTAAGCCAAAAATCTGGTAAACATCAAAACCTTGGGCATGCATAGAGCAGTTGTCAGCAAGACTGCTTGAGGACTACACAGTGGGGAAAAGACACTACTTCTGAGTGCTTAATTTAGGTGTGTTTAGAGTCTTCTTGTCTTATGGCAACAGCTGCCTCTTCCTCTTTCTCAAGTACTCCTAGAGGTAACTGCCCATCTTCACTGAAGCAGAGGACCAGGAGCAGAGCCCAAGAAGCAGGGTTTGGGACATGTTCTCACACAAAGTACTGGTGGTGGTGGAGGCGAGGATCAGTTCCACTTAGGGCCTCTCTCATGGAATCATGTAAGTTCCCTCACAGGTCGTGTGGCCAGAGGAGAGCCAGACCAGGTACACCAAGGAGTAGTGGAACCCTCTAACACTTCAGAGCACTTCTAAGAGATGCACCGTGAGCAATAAGCATGTTTCTTTCTTGCTTTTTTTTTTCAAGATGGTTCTTTTTAAATATAGTTTTGGGGGAAAAAATCTTTTCTTTCCTATTGGATTTTATGACAAAAAATGAAGAAAATTTTGCAGAATCACAATAAAATTAGGTTGATAGAAACTATGTATCTGTCCCAAACACACACATAGACACACATAGACACATACAGACACACAGACGTGCACACACACACACACACATACACACACTAACACTGACACAATAAAATGCTACCAGCAATAAAAATCACCATAAACTATCAGCAGTCATCCTGGTGAATAAAGGTTCAGCTAAAAATGTCCTATAGACTTTTTGGATCGTCCATGTACAATGTGTGTAGGAGATATTTGACTTCTCTGCGAAATGTGTTTGATCATAAGGTGGTTAAGAGAAAAAAGTCAATATTTGCAGCTTAAAGTATTCAAAAATAAGTGATTATAGTTATTATCATAACTAGTATCAATATGTCATTTTACTATTGGTAAATAATGAAAAGTAGATTATATAAAATATGTTTAAGTATCCTATCACTATACTCTTTTCAAGATGTTTGATTTTCAGTTTCTTTTCTTTTCAGACTAAGCTTAAGACTTTAAGAGTTAGTGGAAGTATGTAATTCTTTTACAAAACTGGAACAACATTAAAATAATAATACATTAATTTCAACAGTTCATAAGAAAAACTTAGGTATTATAACATCACAGATCAGACAACAATTCGTTTATAAAAGTTATGCAAGTACCCTAGTAGAAATTCTATAAATTTTGATGTATCTGTCAACTATAGTTAATTTTTCCTTCAATCTTTCCCTTCTTCTTCCCTTTCTTCTTCCTTTCTATTTTCTCTCCTTTATTTTTTTTCTTTCTCTCCTCCTTTTTTGTGGACGTCATTGTCAACACGTTCTACAAAGGTACAGGGACAACCAGTAGATTAATACTAAAACATCATTCATAAGGGAAATAAGGCTTAGGTTCTTATGAGTTTCTGATCACAGAATTTTTGGTCACTCCTCTAAATTTCAGACACGGCTGCTTTTTTCTGTAATAAAAGTCCCTCTGAGTTTTGTCACTTGAATTTCTGAAGGCATGGAAATACATCCTACCCTTCTAAAATTTCTTCTCAGTGTGTAAAATGTATTTATATGATGCTTATGTAAGTTCTATTCCTTAGTTTCCCTCAGGTGTCATTTATTCCTTATATTATTTCTTGAACAGTGCATTTCAGCTTTTCAGTTGGAATCTTGAAAATATGTAATACTATGTATTTTACTCTTTCCACTTCTCTGACCTCAATAAATACTGCATATTTTAACTAACAGCAATGTACATGGTATGTATAGGCAAGGAAAATTCCATTAAAATTTAATTGTGAAGTTTCTATTACTTTATTTCACATTTGAGACACATTTGAAGGTTACTCAGGACTTATTCCTGGCTATGGAATTACTCCTTATTGTACTTGTGCAATCATATGTATGTGTGTTGGGTATCAAATCTGGCCAATTGCATGAAAAGACATCCTAACCCTTGTCCAATCTCTTGGACCCTATATCACTTTAATTATAATTAATCATTGAAATGCTTAAGTAGAGCCTCTGATGCCCAAAAGCATTAGAAATGATGATATAAACCAATGCTATATTTTTTCTCTTAGAACACAGTACTTAAGTATTTCCATTGAGGAAATATGACATAATCACAGCTCTACAAAACAAATTTTTTATTCTCACAATGTGGTTTTTAAAATGATTTTAAAAGGTTTTATCTCAAGTTATAGAGAATATTCTGCTCTGTTAACACAGACAATCTATATTCCTTGATGTTTCAAATTTAGAGCTAAAATCCCGCAAAATTAGAACTTTTGTATCTGATACACATCATAATACAGAAAATGCATTGATATGCAGTATAATATAACATAAATTTTCAATTGATTATGTACAATTTTAAATGAAAATATGTTTTTAATAAATGATAGTCAGTATGTCAAATATATATCTTTATAACCTGTGAGCTAAGAATATATTTTATATCTGAAAATATTAGACATGTGTGTAATATGTGAATATGTGAAAATGTAAAAATGTGTGACACACTTTTAATTTTATCATATTGAACAACTTTTCTTTTGCTGCTTCATGACCTGGCAGTTAGAAATGAACAGCTGCAAGAGTTTCTATAGATTTTGGCCTAAAATGCTTATTAATTAATATACCAAACACACATAAGCATGTTGATTTCTAGTGAAGATTCATTTCCCCTATTGTAGTTTCATGTCACCTCTTTCAAAAACATAGTGAAAATTTATATTTTCCATGTTTGCAGTCTCAATGTGATTTATTGTTGTATGTGCCTCTTATAGAATTATCTTCTCATAGCAAGGAAATAAACCTAACACCACATGAGGTTTGGATGAAAAGAAAGTCTCCTCCCTGCAAAGCAGAAAATTATCAGTTTGAAGCATAATTTAGAATTTTATCCTGCTATAATGAAGAAAATGGCAATGAAGGGTTATTTTCATTTTTGCTGAGTTTAAAGAGCCTGTAGTGGTATAGAGTTAGGGCCACTTGCCTTGTATGCAGCCAACCTTAGTTTGATCTCCAGAACTTCTAAGGGCTCTCTGAGCACCAGTGGGAGTAATACAGAAATATAAATGCCAAAGACTAAGCCCTGATTACTGGTAAATGTGATCCTAAAACCAAAATAAATAAAAGAAACAGTGACCAAAATATAAAGACAGTCTACAGAATGGGAAAGGTTATTCGCCAAATACTCATCCGACAAGGGGTTGATATCAAGAATATACAAAGTACTGGTTGAACTCCACAAGAAGAAAACATCCAACCCCATCAAAAAATGGAGCAACAAAATAAACAGAAACTTTCTCAACGAAGAAATCTGAATGGCTAAAAGGCACATGAGAAAATGCTCTACATCATCAATCATCAGGGAGATGCAGATCAAAACAACAATGAGATATCATTTCACACCACAGAGACTTGCCCACATCCACAAGAACAAAAGCAACCGGTGCTGGTGCAGATGTGGCTAGAAAGGGACCATCCTGAACTGCTGGTGGGAATGCCAACTGGTTCAACCCTTTTGGAAAACAGTATGGATGATTCTCAAAAAATTAGAAATTGAGCTCCCATTTGACCCAGCAATACCACTCTTGGGAATATACCTCGGAGAGGCAAAAAAGTATAGTTGAAGTGCCACCTGCACTTGTTTGTTTATTGTACCACTGTTTATAATAGAATATGGAAAAAACCTGAGTGCCTGAGAACAGATGACTGGTTAAAGAAACTTTGGTACATCTACACAATGGAGTACTACATAGCAGTTAGAAAAAATGAAGTCATGAAATTTACATACAAGTGGTATTACATGGAAAATGTCATGCTAAGCGAAATGAGTCAGAAAGAGAGGGACAAACATAGAAAGATTGCATTCATCTGGATAACATAAAGTAACAAAATAAGAGACTAACACCCAAGAGCAGCTGTGATAAATACCAGGTTGTTCTCTCCATGGCTTAGAAGTCAGCCGCACACTGTAGGGGCAAAGGCAGCTCATATAGAGAAGGGAGCACCAAATAAAGGGTGCTGGGAAGATCTGCCCAGGATGGGAGATGAATGCTGAAAGTAGTCTATAGACAGAACATGATTACCACCCAATGTCTCTTCTGCAGAGCACAGCACCCAAAAGGAGAGATAGAACAAAAGGGAGTGCCCTGCCACAGAGGCAGGGTGGGATGGGGGATGGGAGAGGTGGGAGGGATACTGGGCTTGGTGGGGGTGGAGAATGGGTACTGGTGGTGGGATGGGTACTCGATCATTGTATAACTGAAACCCAAGCACAACAACTTGTAAGTCTACAACTGTACCTCATGGTGTTTCACTAATAAAAAAAAAAAACTAAAAAAAATAAAAGAAAATAAAATAATGTATGAAATTAAAGATTTCCCTTACTAGAGAAAGTAATAATGGGTAAAAACAAACATGCAAGAACCCATAGTATTCATATTCAAACTACATCACAAAATCATAGTAATCAAACATAAGTTTTTGTTTTTTGTTTTGGGGTCATTGTGTCTGTGGTCAGGGCTTATTCTTGACTTTGTGTCCAGGAATCACTCTTGCAGTACTCAAGCGAATATTTGCAGTGTTGGAAATGAAATCTGAGTAAATATCATGCAACACGAGTCCCTTACTTCAAAACAATATTTTATTGAGGAGAGAAGCAAAATTTCTGATCAGAAGAATACCATTCAGGACTCTAAAATAAACATTCATATATGAGAACATTTAATTTGCAATAAAGGAGCCAAGAGCATAAAATAAAGAAATAAAATTAAAAGAGCATAAAAAACCCTCTTTAAATTGTTTTGTCCTTTTTAAAATTCTAACTTGGCAAAAGATTGTATCGTAATCTAATACAATTCTGAATGGAATGCACTTAGTGAGAAATTCCCCCAAATTCAATGCCATCAGCATTATCATTCCCTACCCTCACATGTTCTGAGTTTATTTTTCTCATAATTATTTTAACTATCAAAATGGTGTATTTTTTCATTTAGATTCGTTCTCTATCTACTCATAGAACAGAGCCAAAAGGTAAAAAATAATACATGTTGTCTATACCTCTGCATGCCATTCATAATCAAAATAATTATCTGAGACATATAAATGTTCAAATAAATATTTTAAAAAATAATATACATAACCAGATAAAATATAAGTATGTCTGCATAGATAATTTGTTTTCTATTATGAACAATATAAAACCTCTGCTATGCCACCTTTGATTCATCACCTTCTGAAAAATTAGTTTCTATTAAAAAAACTAAGGAGAAAAAATATTAATTTATGAAACAAAAATATTGTGATATAAATTTAAATTTATTTTGGAAACAAATCGACAATAAGGCATATATGTGATTAATAGAATTGTGTAACCTAATAAATACACTTATAGTCAAATAATAACATTTCATTTGAATGATAAAATATATAATTTTGAGAAATACTTAAATAAAGTAGGCATTACATGTGTTGAGAGAAAGTGAGTGACCTGTTATCTCTGCTTTCTGGTATCAAGTTAAGAGAAAATGAGGATTCAGTTTTAATACAGCAATCATAAGTGTTTGTACTTCTTTGTTGTTAATCCAGTAGAGATGTACTAGCTGCAAATTGAAGTGAAAATAATATCCACAGTAACAAAAGGTCACTTTGAACATTTACCATCTATGGCATTATGTAAGTCAAATTTTCTCTTGAAAGTCAAAGTACAGGTAATTGTTAACACATATTGACTGTAATCAAGTACACAATGGTAAAGATAACTTTACTTAAATTGTACCATAATGCATAACCATCTGCAATGAGTGATATTTATCTCACTTTCTGCAGAGATTTTCTATTATTTTACCATCAGATGATTCTGAGATATTGTGTTCTCAAAACTAGAAAGAGTCAATAACTGGCAGTACAAGGGATGTAAAAGTACTAAAAACAAATGTGTTAATGTTTTCAAATTATTTTATGGCGAATTCGGGCTGGAGCAATAGCACAGCGTGTAGGGCGTTTGCCTTGCACGTGGCCAACATGGCCAACCCGGGTTCAGTCCTTCCGCCCCTCTTGGAAAGCCCGGGAAGCTACTGGGAGGATCTTGCCCGCACAGCAAAGCTACCAGTGATGTATTCGATATGCCAAACACAGTAACAAGAAGTCTCACGATGGAGACATTACTGGGCCCACTCGAGCAAATCGATGAACAATGGGACTGTGACTGAAAATTTGTTTTTCAAAATTTGAGCCTACATAGTAAGTATGCCAATTTTTATTATCCCTCACGGTTTCCATACTTCTTCAATTTTCTTATTTCTTCACCAAAAATACATGTGATTATAAACAGGTAGTTCCACTATACAGTTTCTTTTACTTTCCTTTCCTTAGCAATGATTTTCAACAAGAAAATACAACACTCATTATTTTTAGTTTTATTTATTTATTTAAATTTTGGGGTCATACCCTTCAGTGCTGGAGCGATAGCACAGCAGGTAGGGTGTTTTCCTTGCATGCAGTCGACCCAGTTCAATTCTTCCGCCCCTCTCTGAGAGCCCGGCAAGCTACAAAGAGCATCCCACCAGCATGGCAGAGCCTGGCAAGCTTCCTGTGGTGTATTTGATATACTAAACACAGTAATAAGTCTCACAATTTGTTGTGAGATGTTACTGGTGCCCACTCGAGCAAATTGATGAACAACGAGATGACAGTGCTACAGTGCTCCCCTTCAGTTATCAGGGATCATTCCTTGCCATACACTAAGAAATTGCTCTTGGTGGTGCTTGGGGGAATCATACGGGATTCCCGCGATAAAGCCCAGGTAGTCAGTGTTCAAGACAAATGCCACACCTGCTGTACTATCACTCCTAACCCTAGTTTAACTTTTAATAGTTTCTAGATATTTTCTGTGAAAAATACCATAAGACATTTCTTTGTGAGTTGCTTCCTTCTGCGAGAAGTGTATGCGGAAGTTTACTATGAATTTGCTCACAATATAACATTTTCAAATTTAAATACTTGTCCTAAATGCAAAATGAGTATTGAGGATAAAATCTGATGAAAATACACTAATACATCATTAGAAAACACTTAGAATTTCTTTATTTATAGCATAGGCAAATAAATTCAGTAGGTTATTTACATAAATAACTATACAAATTCCATCCTACTTAAGAAACAGGGATATATTTCATTACTTTCATCTTTCCCATCACATCTATTTCAACATTTATCAAGTACCTTACCATGTGTTTGATAGACTAAAACAATGACTTAAAAAAGTTAGGATGCAATTTTACAAGCAAAAGAAAATACCTTTTTAGCATATGATACTAACTTATAACAACTATAATATTTTAATTGTTGCACTAGATTCAGAAGATTTTTAAGTATAATGTAAAATATAGATAGGTCATAACAAGGCATTGAAAATATTTCCACGTAATCACAAAAACAGGACCTTGAGAGCTTGTTTGGAGGTTCAAGCAGGGCAGCTCAGCTACTCGTATGCCCTTGACTGAAGACCGGTCTGTTCCGCTCGAGCAAATTGATGAACAAAGGGAGGACAGTGTTAGACTGCTATAGTGCACAAAAACAGGCAAAATACTTATATCTGTCAAATGTTGGTGTAACAGGGATCTAAACATAGTCTAGCAAGTTTAATGCAGCAACAGATTTCACTAAGAAGATTGCAAATTATCACTAAGAGAACTGCCTTGATTTACTTCACTACTTCAGTCACAAGATAAGATGCTTCTCATATTTCCACAAGAGAAAAATAATATATAGTATTTTCAAAACTAACTAAATGAGACAAGCACTTTATATCTAGATTTAAATCAGAATAATGTTCCCCAATTTCAAAATCAAGTCCTATCTAGTGTAGTGCTTCCATAGAAAGTATTAAATATGATTTTAAAAAAATTATTCAAGTCCTGTATAAAAATGGTTTTTAGAGTCAGATAAATAGACAGATCTTAATTCGAGATGTCATTTGTAAAACAATAAGCAGAAAATATATTGGTAGAAATAAGCACTATGAGTGTAACTAATGAGTGTGTCTAAGGAGGAAATCAAATAAGGAAACTAATCATAACTCCAAATTGATAGTTAAGAATAACAGTAAGAGCCAGGTTAATAAACTAATGATACTTTAACACTGAGGAGAGATTTATTAATAGGTTAAAGATAAAAAAATTTCTGGGTTGTCAAGAAAAATTGAGTGAAATGTACCTTATATTGGAAGATGCTTCTTAGAGATGGATCTACTAAGAAAAATATTGATCAACAAGTTAACAAAAACATTGAGCAAACAAAACTAAAAAGGGCTCATCTTATTTACTCAGGCCATTTGACTTGTTCTAAGCTATTTAAATCATTTTGTTTTCCTATTATGGTACATTGTTTATAATAATACTGAAGTATTTGTGTAATATTTGCAGATGTTCTACACCAATCTCTGTAGGAGTTTATTAAACTCCTTTGTAGGAGTTTAGAGTCCCTACAAAAACGACTCTAGTATCTGGTTAGGGTGCTTGCTTTGTGCATGGCCAAATTCATTTTCATCTCTCATACTCCTGGGGGTGCTCAGGGGACCTTATGCAGTGTTAGGAATTAAACCCTAGTCAGCAGTGCAGGGCAAGCACCATAATCCCCGAACTATCTCTTCAGACATTCCCAATTTTTCAAGGTCATTATCAAGAAGAATTCTAACTAAATATCTTAGTTAAGAAGAGTTTAACACAAGGGCTTAATGCCTCCAGGGTGAGATACAACAATCTTTGCAAACATTCTTCTAAGCATAATTTTTTGGATCATCTTTAGTATATTGTTCATAACAAACAATACAAATTAAATTACTTAGGGTCTGTTTTGGAGGCAGGTTTGGGTGGTGGTGAGAAAATTTGAAATAATGGTTGTGGGAAGCTGTAATGGTGGTGGGATTAGTGTTGGGATATTGAATATGATAAGTTATTGTGAACAATTTTATAAAAAATAAAATCAAGAGAGTGAAAGAAAAAGAATATAGCATAACAAATAGTTTAAAATGGTATAGTACAATAGAAAATAAAAATTAAACTATAGGAAAAAGTTCTAACATATAATTTAGAGTTATTTGTTTTAATCTAGGTTCACCAGTTGTAGTAAACTCAGAATACTCATGTAAGACTTGAGGGACAGGGAAATAGGATGTAAATTCTTTGTACAATGTTTTTCATGTAAATAAAAAATGGCTCTAATAAAAAGCATCAGAAGCTCTTCAGTCCCATTGACGTTTGTGGTATGTGGCATGATGTTACCATTGGCAAAAGTGTAAGACTCGTTAAGCTAGTTTCCCTAATAACTCGGTTGTTCCTTCCTCCTTTCCTCTTTCCATTTCTCCTCCTCACTTTGCTTATAATAGTCTCCAATGCTTGGAAGTTATGTAGTCACAGTGGACACTCCATAATGTGACAAGTACTGATCAATGTGTTGAATTTGGCAGAGAGGAAGAATTTTAAAATATAGCCTTTTAAAATATTACAGAATCATCATTCTATCCCTAGACTCTTGCCATCAGATATTCTATAAAACAATCCTCAAATATAAAGATGAGATTATAATTGTTGATTACATTGCCTAAAAACTACTATTTTAATGAAGGATGCATTTTTTCTGGCTTATATATATTTTCTGGCTTAAATATATTTTTCTGGCTTATATATTTATATTACACAAATATGCTGTAAATTAGCATTTCATATTATAATGCCATATTTCTCATTAAAATGTTTTGATAGGGATTACATTGATTTCTGTATCAACACACAGTTTGATCAATGGATCATAGTGTTTTCAAAACACACATTTTGAAAATTAGTCATACACTAATGACTTCAACTATTAAAGCATAGAATCATCAGCAAATAAACAAGATTGGACATGTAACTATAGATTCAAATACCCTAATATGCAACTGAAACAAGCAGCTGTAGAAACAAGATAGGCAATCAAACTGACAAAATAGGTCTAGGAATTAATGGAGTGTGTGCCACTTCACAAATTTAAATAAGTGCTGAAATTGTGAAACAACTTGATTTGGATTATCACATTCATTCAGAGTACACATAATTTAAATAAGATAAGCAGGCATCTATATACAGAAGATGCACTCTTATCTAGGTAACAGCTGAAACAAAGACTATGCATAGAAAGGAAATTATTTGAATTATATATTAACTAGCTTATATCATAACAAAATTAATACAGATATAACATTAGCTAGATAAATTAATATTTCAAACAATTTCTATTAAAGCATGTTTTAAGATATGTAATTTTTCAATATGCAGGTCAATTAACATCAATTTAATGTGCCAGTTCAGGTAATGCCAATTAACAATAAGTAAATATAGTTAAATGTTATACAGATCATATTGAATATCATTCTTCTTGATCTTCTATAAACTGTGCATGATAAAACTTTTCATATTATACTTTTAGGAAACTAGTCACCTCATAAACCTTATAACAGGAATCTACAGTTCTGCCTTATATATTTGAGGCAAGAAGATATACCTAATTTAAAACCACAAAAATTTATTTTATTTAGTGCTAGTGACTCAGGATAGAACTTCACATTCGTTCAGTGAGTCAGGATAGGTTCTCACACTTGTAAAGTCTTACTCAACCACTGAGACATATTTCAGGCCCTTAATGAGATTTCAAACAAGGACTTCAGACATGTAAATGATTTCGTTAGCTTTGTGTATTTATGCAAAATGATGCTTAGTCAATCACAAATCACCTAAGGACATATCTCAAAATGTATCCCAATTGTTCAATGATGCATGAGTATTTAAATTTTCAGAAACAGATTTCTATTATCCTTTAGGACAAACTTACATCTACTAGTTTTATATTAAGTATAAAATCCAGTATTGATTTTTGCATTTTGTTTTACCATTTTAAGTAAGGAAATATATGGACTTTTAAATATTTACTAATAATAATTTACTAATATATGATTTATACTATACCTCTCTATATACAATTTTTTAAAATATTGATGTATTTGTGTATCCATTTTCTCTATTGAGCTGACATAAATTCATTCAACTGTCCCTGTCTTAGAAATATTACCATTAAGGATAGCTCTTGCTTTCCAATGTTGCTTGTTTGAAATATTCCTTTAATAAAAAGAAATTTAATCTTAACTATTTACTAATGTTTCCCCAATAAACACAGATAGCAGGTTCTGAATTTCTAATCTATATAACTCTTTGTTCATGTTATCAGCTAAGTTGCATTTCTTAAGAGCATTTACTTCCCATTCTTTTCCAAAGTAACTTTTGATCTCTACACTATAAAGTTATCTCATATTTTTGAAAGAGTTTTTATTTTGATCATTTGAATCCTAGCATGGGGTCTCAAACTCTTTAATAAACAATTAAGAAAATTGTTTTTACTTATTTTTATTTTTTGTGCTATATGATTCTAGTTTATTGAAATTTATAATTTTATCCAGGTAAATTTCTGAAACATTTTTAATGTTGCTGTATATTTCGTGTAGTAAATTTTATCTTGTTTCCATGATTTATTTATATTCATTAATTATACTGAGTAACATAATGCAGCAAAATAAAATTATCTTAGGAGAATTCTGCTTATTAATTTTTTCAAAAATGTGTTAACACAATCACATTTTCTGTGATCTATTTGATATTGAAGCATTTAAATATCAAATTTATTTTAAAAATTCCCTTTATCACATGTTTTATACAGCTTGAGTATATTGTTTATATATACACATAATAATATATATTGTAACACAAAAATATATGTATTGTATCTGTATCTTTTTTTCTCTTCAGAAGGATAATGTGCCATATGGGAGTCATATGTTACATAAAGAATTGAACACCTAATTATGGTACTTATGAATCATCAAATAATCATGTATGTGTATCTTATTGTTGAATTTTAGATTAGCAATTGTTTTCTATCTAATTGTTCTATATCTAATTGTGATATTTATAGATTAGTAATTTTTAGAGCCTGGCAAGCTAGTTGTGGCATATTTGATATGCCAAAAAACAGTAATAATAACAGGTCTCATTCCCCTGACCCTGAAAGAGACTCCAATACAGCAGCGTTGGGAAGGATGAGTAAGGAGAGGCTAATGAAATCACTGAGACGAGTGGAGACATTATTGGTACCTGCTCAAGTAAATCGAAGAAAAACGGGATGACAGTGATACAGAATTCTTAGATTAGGAATTCATATATATCCATAAATATCTTAAATCTAAAAACTTATGTCTATTACTTCAAACAAATTTTTACTCTGCTCCCTATTTTAAAGACCCAATTATAAATATTCTAGTGTTCTTTAATTGATCTCTTATCGCCATTATACCATTTTTTCTTGTTTTCAAAAATAATTTAGATTTTTGTGATTTCACATTTACCAATCTTTATTTTGAAATCATTAAAGATGATCATACACCATTCAGCGATAATTTTAACAGCATTCACTTGATTCTCATCTCTCAGAGTTTGATTCAGGCTCTTATTTCATGGCTCACATGTTTTGCCTCACAAACAAATGCTATGCACTTGTCACATTCTTGACTACCAATCACAGCATCTATGCTGCTCTGATTCATTTTTGGTTAATATAGCTCATCTTTGGATTGTATAGTTCATTTTTTTTCTTGCATCTCTAGGACTTTTTTAAATCAACTATTTTGATTACTTTCTCTGGAAGCCACCAGAGGCTTGGGACAATTCAGCATTACTTGGGCAGGTTGAGTTAGCCTGATGTCCACTGTTTAACTCATAGCTAAAGGGACAGAGTTAAACAGGACCATCTCAATGGTGCTCAGCAATTCATGCAATTTAAGCATTCAAAGGCAGTGTGTTTCTTATTCAAGGTACATATTTTACTCTGTTGGCCAATTTCCCTGTCTCTTATACGTTTAATTCTATATTTTATACTCCTTCACTACCTCCACTACCCAGCCGCCGTCACATGCTAGGATGCTTTCTGGATGCTCAGGCCGAGACTCATGCACGAGTGAAGCCCCACAGAACCAGGTAAGTGGAACTCTGAGACCTTGGACTCCAGGCTGAATGAACCGGAGGGGGAACAGAGATCTTCTGCTCGTTCCCACCAACCACAGGTGATGAAGGGATTAAAATCAAGAGCCCCACCCTACCCTGCCCTGTCTGCTTCCACCAAACACCTGCGACCCAGGGATTGGATTGCGCACAGAAGACACACCCTTCCGGCACCAGATAAATACTTCACGGCAGACCTCCACTACCTCCACTACCTCCACTACCCAGCTGCCGCCACATTCCAGAATGCTTTCTGGACTGTGTGGCCGCTTACAAACGCACAACACATCATGAGACACCTCAGACCCATCTTTCAGGGTTGCCGCACCATATTTGGTAGGGTTCAAATATGGTTTGAACCATGGGAATACCTATAAGGGTGATTATAGGCCACCCCCAAAAGCCTCTATCCCTCTCAGAGAGACGGGCAAGCTACCAAGAGTATTTGGCCTGCATGGCAGAGCCTGGAAAGCTATTTGTTGTGTATTCGATATGTCAAAACCATTAATTACAATGGGTCTCATTCCCCTGACCCTGAAGGAGTCACCAATACAGCAGCATTGAGAAGGATGAGGAAGGAAGGGCTGATAAAATCTCAAGGTGAAACTATCTGCCAAAATGAAGAAAGACAAAAATGATTGCACTTTCAATGCACATACGCTGGCATTAGATGCATCCATTGAGGATCTGATGGGACAAGCACGAAAGATCAAGTACGACATCATTGGTCTGACGGAGACAAGAGGGCATCAATCACATCATGCCATTTTAGACACTGGAGAAGAACTGTTCCTTGGAATATGCGACAAAAGATGCATCAACATGAACTTGGCCATGAGCATTGATTCATTTATATGCTTAACAACACAAATCGGACTATTACACTTGAACAGATGTGGCTCACTGCTGGCAGTTTCTATCTTCGTTGTCTCTGTACTAACATCCAATTATAATGAAGGAGAAATTGAGAAGTTCTACATGGAGCTGGAGAAGTTCTATAAAGAAGACCACACCTTCTACAAGATCATTGTTGGTGATATTTATGCCAAGATAGGACTGAGAAGATCAGCCAAAGAACTCCACATTGGGACCCATGGCTAGAATGGAACGAACAAGGTGAGAAACTGTCTGAGTTCTTCATCTTGACCAAGACCATCAATGGTAACTCATAGTTCCAGAAGGCTGAATCTAAACACTAGACATTGGAGTCTCCTGGTGGACTGTTCCACAATGAAATTGACCACATCATACTCATTTGAAGGTTTTGCCTGACCGATGTCACTGTTGTCCCAAAATCCCAAATGGGATCAGACCACGATCACCTTCGTGCAAAATTCTACTTCAAAGAGCAGGAAGAAAGGGCTGCAAAGTTTAAGAAGAGAACTCCCAGAATGACCACCAAGTGGAAGTTCTTTGGCACTATTGCTGCAACAAGGGAAGATACCATCGTTGACAACATTGATGAGGAATACAATCAACTGGTTCAGCACCTCCATGATTGTGCCAGGAATGCTAAGAGAGAGATAGACACAAAAATCTGCCTGTCTCCTAAAACTCTTGACCTTATTTGCCAACGTGGTTTGGCACATGCCTCAGGCAACCGCAAGTGAACATAGGAGCTTGCAAAACAGTGCAGAGATGCGATAAAGGAAGACCTCAAAGAGAGAAGAGCAGCAGTGCTGGTAGATGTGGAAGAAGCCTCTAAAAGCATTCATAACGACTGCCTCTTTTTTGCCACCTACAAGACCAAGATGACTACTTTAGGGCACTAAATATTTTTATTAATACAAATATTTCCTTTTGTGCTGATATGTGGCTTACTTACTTATGAATGGTATTTTACCTGTATTTGTGTCTAAAATGAAGGGATGGAGCTATGTTCCGTATTTCTCACTGCTGAGGAAACATGTCATTCAAAAATCATATGACTCGATAAGCAGAAGGGGATATTGTGAATAACAAATAAACTTGTAAGTTGAGAAGAGAATTTTGCCTGTGTATTATGTAGACCAAGGTTTAGAAAAAGAAATGGGGGTCTGTTTTTATGTCAAGTTCTGCCGGGGTTATAGACTGGTCTATGTATAATCAATAATTTTAAAAGAAAATGTATGCAGGAATATTAGGCGTCATTGTATGCAGATGGAAAACATACAAAAACTTATGTAATTAAAATTTCATAAATATAGAATAATGGTGAATAATGTCATCATGTGAAATGTCATCAAGGTTTTAGTCTGATCACTTGATCACTTATGAATGATCATTTGATATCCCGTTACTCATCGATTTGCTCAAGCGCATGCCAGTAACGTTCTGTTACTCATGGATTTGCTCAAGCATGTGCCAGTAATGTCTCCATTTATCCCTGTCACATGTTAGTGTACCCCAATGGCGTCTGCTCGTTCTAGGAACACGAAAAGCCTCAAAACGATCATTTGGGGTCTTGACTAAGAAGTCTGACCATGTTGTAGGTGGGCAGCCATCCAGTCTTTTGACATCCCATGGAATCCAGTAAGTAACAGCTCTATTCCAGTGGTCATCTCCAAATCTCATTACGTGTCCAGCCAATCTGATTTTTGACGCCTTGGCTAACGATACAGCGTCCCTGATTCTTGACCATCAATAGAGATCAGAACTCTGGATTCTTTCTCTCATTTGAGTGAAACGTGATACTCCAGTAGTCTAATTGTGAAGAATTACTGCCAGTAAGGGAGAGATCTATTGTGTAAAGTTGCTAGAAGCAGAAAAGTTTTTTGAAAATTCTTTCTTGGTCCAATCAAAATTTACAGACCTGAACATTGAAGCATTAACGGGGAAGAAGTTGTCGCATCATCCAAACTATAAACCAGTAGCTAGTTGATTTTTTTTAATTTTTAAAATTTTTATTAGTAAACTAACATGAGGTACAGTTGTAGACTTACAAATTTTTGTGCTTGGGTTTCAGTTATACAATGATCGAGTACCCATCCCTCCACCAGTGCCCATTCTCCACCACCACTAATCCCAGTATTCCTCCTACCTCCCATCTCCCTCCCCCCATCCCACCCTGCCTCTGTGGCAGGGCATTCCCTCTTGTTCTCTCTCTCCTTTTGGGTACTGTGTTTTACAAAAGAGGAATTGAGTGGCAATCATGTTTGGTCTATAGTCTACTTTCAGCATGCATCAACACCCTTTATTTGGTGCTCCCTTCTCTATCTGAGCTGCCTTTTCCCCTAGTGTGTGCAGCTGGCCTCCAAGCCATGGAGTAAAACTCCTGGTACTTATCTTGACTATTCTTCGGTGTTAGTCTCCTATTTTGTTACTTTATATTCCCCAGACGAATGCAATCTTTCTATGTCTGTCCCTCTCTTTCTGACTCATTTCGCTTAGCATGATACTTTCCATGTAGTACCACTTGTATGTAAATTTCATGACTTCATCTTTTCTAACAGCTACATAGTACTCTATTGTGTAGATTTACCAAAGTTTCTTTAACCAGTCATCTGTTCTCGGGCACTCAGGATTTTTTTCAGATTCTAGCTATTGTAATCAGTGCTGCACTGATTTTTAGTTTTTTCAGTTGGGCCTCCAAAAGAGTGTTCTGGAAGTCTTGACAGCCTCCCTGTAATTTGTTTTGTTTTTTCTTGGGGTCACACTTCATATGGTGCTCAGGGCTTACTTCTGGTAGGGCAAGGGGGACATTATGGTACAGCGAAGATTGAACCGTGGTTAGCACCATGTAAAACCAGAGCCCAAACCTCTATACTATTTCTCCGGTACCATCTCCTCATGATTTTTAACGAATCATGCTGGAGTTTCTCTGTCTGAAATTGAGAGGCTTCTCTGTCCCTTCTGTGCCAGAATTACCCATGGAACTTGGTGAGCTATAGGAAGAGAGAGAGAAAGACCACCAGGTGTGGCTCATGGTGACTCTTGAATATAATACATTTGCAGAAATCAAATTGTGGTCAGCTACATTTAAAGAGAATGCCTTATCACCTGCACTATCTGACTTTTGTTTTTTACTTTCTAACCCCAGAGAAACCATCATTTTGATGAGAAGAAAAAGATGTATATTGCTGAACAATTTTGAATATTTGTTACAGATCCTTATGAGAATGTTACTAGTTATTGCGAGTTATAGATTTTACAGTGTGACTAGGAGAAATATAAACTATTATTCCCTACACTGTATGTGTGCGCCACATAGTGGCATTTTACCAAATTCAGTTAGATTTTTCCAATCCAATTAAGTTTCACCTCATATGTGTGCTATTTGTCAATCTGTTGAATACTTGTAGAAAATCTTAAAACTGTATGTATTCTCTCAATGTTTCCTTCTGCTTCATGTTCTATTCAATGTATTTTGGTTTAGCAGTTTACCTGTACTCTCCGATCTTCCTCAATTCAGAAAAACAAAATTATCCTCTGACTGTCCTTGCTTTATTTCCTAATATGTTTATTTTCTAAAGTTTAAACTGGGGCATTCATAATACTTAATTTGTTTGATTTCCATTGTTCATTGATCACTATACTTAATTTTCCTAATGCAGTATAGCAGAGGAAACCAACTATTATTTTATGTGCTTTGGTATTTTGTTTTTGGTTTTGTTTTGGAGCACACCTGAATATGTTCAGGGTTATTCCCTATCTCTGCTCTCAGGAATTGATACTGTCAGTTCTAAGGGGACTATATGGGACGTTGTGGATTGAACTTGGGTTAACTGTGTGCAAAGCAAGTGTCTTATGCACTGTACCAGCTCTCTAGCACTCTGCTTTTTTTTTAATTCGGTTTTTGGGCAATATCTTGGGTACTGTTCAGAGCTTACTTATAGCTCTTTGCTCAGAGACTACTCCAGAAAGCTATATGGAATGCCAGAGATAAAATTCAGGTTGAACATATGCAAGGCAAGGGCCCTATTTAAATTTAATTACTTCTGGTGAAAAAATAATTCTTTTACACTTCTTAAACAACATACAGACTAGAAATATAAATTTCACGTTATGCTTTACTCACATTTGCATGCCAGTATATCATAAAACTCTTTTAAAATTCATTGAAATAACAAAAATGCGATATACTAATAAGGGAGACAAGTCATGATTGATCCTAATACAATAGCATTTTATAAATATGCAGGAGCACAGAAAACTAAGGATGACTAAGTGCTAAAAAGGCTAAACGGATGAGGGAGTCATTAAATATAGCTTAGCAAACAACTCAATGACACTCCAACAATTTTACTTGGGTGTTTCACTCCTGGGCAAGTCATTTAATCCATATAAGCCTTAGTTTCCTCAAGTGTAAAATTGGGATGGAAATATAGTTCACCTCATAGAGTTATTCAGAAGAATTATATGAGTTAAATGCAAAATGCCTAGAATATTGCATTTGCTCAATACATTGAAGTTCCCATTTATCTGCCGTAAAGATTATTGCAGCATGTGGGAAGAAATACCATTTAAACCAGTCTTGCTGAAGGGAAAACTTAAATTGAACATACTTTCACCCTTGAGTGTAAATTTTCAACAGAAAATCGCAGTAGCATATTTAGTGGATGAAGAATAAAGAAAACAAGACTGCATTGCAAGTCTTATCTTGTAGAAACAAGGGGATTCTGGTTTTCAGTATGTAAAGCATTCAGGAAAGCCAGAGGGAGGAGAAAACTCCAAGTAGTGGTCCAAAAACTCAAGGAAAGGAAGAGTAAGTCAATCACCTTTTTTATATCTTATTCTCATTACGTTAATTAGCTTGATAATTTTACAATTGAGGCAGATAAACTATTCTATCTATCCAACTTTATTATTCTATTTCCTGTAGTCATCCCATGTGATAAATTTTAATAAGTTTTAGTACTTATTATGCAAGATATACATTTTATGCATACCATAAGGGAAAAAGAATGATCACATTGAGAATACCTAAGAGGACTAGCATCAGAGAGCTAAGTTCTCTTAAGCTCCTTATAATCTAAAACTAAAAATTTGCTTGCAGTTGGGGGGGTGGAGTTGAATAGATTATGAAGATAATTCATTCAGAAGCAAATAGAAAAATGTTGGGGCTGGACTGAGCCATCACGGTGATCCCATGTAGACTGTATCTTACAATGGGCAGGAACATAGGGACCGATGAAAATGGGCAAGATTTCTCCTGTGTCCTGACTGGTTTGGATGAGGCTGAACATCTTTTTCCTTTAAACTGCCTTTAGTAAATAATTTCAGTATATTGAAAGAGTCATTTTTCCTTTTCTCACAGAAACCTGGTTGATCTTCAACATGCAGATCTCAGGTGCTAACCAGGTCTGATCTCCCTGGCTCCAGCCCAGCCTAATTTTTGGAATGGAAATTTCAGGTGCCTGCCCAGTTGCCCAGTTAATCTTGGGATGTAGGCTTCAGAAGGCTACCCAACCTTGTCTTTGGGATGCAAAGCCAAGTGCCTGTAACTGAAGAAAGGTTTTGTATCTTCTTTCAGGAGGCCAAAATTACTGGCCTGCAGATGCAAGGAAACAATGCATGTTTTGCTGCCTCAATGTTCTTTCTGTAACTTATTTTGATGACATTATTGTATTGAGCCCTTTAGAGGTACCATGATCAATAAAAGGAGATTTGAGTCTCTCTACCTTTGTCACAGGCCTGTCATTGAAGCCCTAGAAAAACAGGGCATTCAAACTCAATATATCAGGATCCTTCGTGAACCGTATTACGGATTCACTACCAGGATCTCACCAATCTTCAAGGAAGTGATCATCCATGTCAAGAGAGGGGTTAGGCAGGGTGATACCATTTCACCGAAACTCTTCAGTGCCACCCCTGAGAATGTCATGCGATGACTGGAATGGGAAGGAATGGGAGTGACGTTATACGGTTGGCAACTACACTACCTCCGCTTTACTGACAACATTGTTCTATATTAGAACGTTCTAAATTATACACAATATTCCACATCCGCCCACCTACGAGATAGTCAGACTTCGTCAAGACCCTGAACGACCAGTTTGAGGGTCTTTGTGTTCCTAGAACGAGCAGATGCCTTTGAGCTACACTAGTGGCAGGGACGATTGGAGACGTTACCTGCACCTGCTCAAGCAAATTGATGAGTACGGGATGTCAAGTGATCAGGTGATTATTAATCCTGGGATTTGAACTACCATTTTCCCTCTCTTGGAGCAATAAGCTCTAAAGAAAGACTTAAGCAACTCCCATCATTCTCAGAGTGTGCTCTTGGAAAATGGACACAGTATATACACAGAACTTGGATTCCACTTAAAAGATATAGGAACTAGAGCAATATTTTCCACTTATATCAATCATTGAACAAAAATATGTTATTTACCCAGTTAGAGACACTTCTCTTTTGTGATTTAGGGTATAGAGAATCAGTGTTTTATTGATTTTCTATTATCTTCACTGTATACCCTTTTAAAACCCCAGCAATTCCTTAATCATTAGACAAATAATGGAGACAGGTGCCCCTATCAGAAGTATGAAAATTCGAGATAATTTTATATTATTAGAATTTTCCTTTGGTGCTCTTCACTACAAAAATACCTTAAAATGTGGCCAAGTCAGAATAAACATTGTAGGTTATAGTAATTTTCTGAGTATAATTTAAGAGAATTTTTGGAAAAGCCATTCTATTAACTTGGTTAGGGAATTACCAGCCCTTGTTGGCTCTGGATGAGAAAAAGTAGGAAATGATCAATTAATGCTAAAACAGAGAACCCATTTTGATGTAAGTGCAGCTTTAAAAAGATTTTTAGACTAATATCTAGGATTCTAAATTAATAGGAATACAAGTTATTATCATTTCAATGCAGTTTTAATGCATGTGAAAATGAAATCAATCATAGGTATATAGGGAGAGGTTTTACTAAGTCAAGCTAAGAATCATAATCAAATCCATGTTATCACTTCAAGCTATTTTCCTGAGAGGAAGTTTACACATCACTTCTGCTTTGGGAGCTTGTAGGCTTTGGAAGTTCCCACACGGATCCCTTTTTTCCCCTAATCTTTATTTACAAGTTAATTGAAATGTGGTTCAGTCCATGTGATCTGAACATTTCTGGTTGCTTTTCTAGAGTAATTCCCTCTTTTTGAGATCACATAGCTTTTAGCATCTGCTTCCAAAGTAACACACATTAAACGGATACTCCACTAATAATTCAGTATTTGAAATATAATAGATCTAAATATTCAAACAACTAGCAATAGGCATTTATACTTATGAGAAGTTATATTTTAAAATATCTTATAATGGCAGGGCTGGAGCGATAGCACAGCGGTAGGGTGTTTGCCTTGTAAGCTGCCAGCCCGGCCGAGCTGGGTTCGATTTCTCCGTCCCTCTCAGAGAGCCTTTAAAGCTACCATGAGTATTTTACCCACATGGCAAAGCCTGGCAAGCTACCCGTGACGTGTTCAATATGCCAAACACAGTAACAAGTCTCACAATGGATATTTTACTGGGCCCGCTCAAGCAAATCGATGAACAATGGGAGGACAGTGCAGTGCTATAATGACAAGCTTTGGCAAAGAACACTAACTGGTGTTTAATCTATTATACTGTACATTCAAAGCTGTTAGAGATCAACAACGTGCTGTAGCAATGATGAATCATGATCAGTTTTAAATATGTCCCTCTCATACCTGAGCTTTTCTCTCACAGAATCATGATTTATCAAGCCATCTCCCAAGTAACACATTGGAATTGAGATTATTAAATAGTGTCCTACCAGTTCTATATGCAGGAAGTGAGCAGCTGCACATTTTCTGTGGTATAGTGCTCCTTTTTTCTGGAAGGTCATACTTGGTTTATGAAATGGATTGGATGTGACATTTCCATTTCAAAAATAGCTCTTGTAGTATTCGCATTATCTCCTTTTACTTGAGAGGCAACTGATTGCAATACGGGAATGTCACATCAGAGGAATACAATTTTCCCTTCATTGGTTGAAATGCTTTAACTATGATTGAGTAACAACAAACAGTTGGTATTCATAGAGGGAAAAGTCCTTAAGTTACAAATTCCTGGATCAACATTTGTGAATAATTCTGTAATTTATGAGACTGCTGCAGACAGATAACTCAGAGAGATTTCTACCCACGTAACAAGAGCTAAAAAAGAGACAAGAAGACAGAAACTACTTAATCAGCACTTGGATTCCCATTTTTCAGATGACTATTGTTATGCTTACCTTAATTGAATACACTTTGATGGTAACCTGTTTTTTCTTAATTGTTTCATGTATTTAAGATATAGAATTTACTGCCTCCATTCTACCTCCCTAATCAGACTTAAGTGCATATTGTTGGCAAACACAAATTAAATTTAGAAACATTCTTCCAGTGGAGGATTGTAGAAAAAAGCAAAATAATACAAGTTTTAGTCTTCAATTCTCTTGCAACATAGGCAAGAGAACAATAGAAATAGTGTCTGTGTTACAACCAATTATCTACAGGAATATTTTAATTACAGTGTGGCTCATTCAAATTTTAAATAGCAAGGAAAAACAAAACAATGTTTTCAAAGATCCTGGTTATGTTCACTGTGATGGTAAATTACCTTATGTACAAGAACGGGACTCATGAATGAATTACAATGAAGTGTATCTTTCTTCCTTTTCATATTGTTATAGTCACCTACAACTGCAACATATATTTTGCTTATAAATATTTATTTTAATGTTAGATCTATAGATAGATATTAGAGACATTTTTTCTTCAACATTATGCTATGGACCTTTTGTTACCTCTGCTTTGTCAGAGAAGTGTTTTGAGATTTCTTCTTGGAAAATTAAAATAAACAGAGATGAGAGAGATATTTCAGTGGGCAGGGTACTTGCTTTGTTCATGGTCAATCAGGGTTCAAATCCCAGCATCCCATATGGTTCCTCAAGCCTACCAGGCATGATCTCTGAGTGCAGAGTCAGGAATAAACCCTAAGCACCACCACGTATGACCCCAAACTGAAAACAAAAGGATAAACATCTGTCAGATAAAGCAAACACTTTAAACTTCAACCTAGAACAAGTTTACCCATATTTTTTGTATTCACTAAAAATGCTCGGGCTTATGCTTTGCATGCAAGAATCTTTGAGTTTGATACTCAGCACTGTATGACTCTCAAGTACTCTCATAAAGACTTTATGACCTGCAACTCTACTGCAGGGACCCACAGAGCCTTCGCTAAGCCCAAGCACTGAATCATGGGACCCACAAACTTGGGCTGAGTTTTTAAGAAAGTGGCCACAAAACCTCTGAGCATTGCTTGGCAATCTCTCCCAAGTAAACCCATATTCTAGCTTCCATTTCCTGAACTATTAGAATCTATTTCCAAATGTCATCCCAAATGTGTAACCCCATGTAAAATTTTATCTGAAATTCCAAATTTCATCTTATTTGGAGGGTGACTGGTGTTTGAGAATGAACTGTTTGATATTTGGGCATGAGAAGACATATTTTCTTTTTCACAGTCATTAAGCAAAATTCATCATAAAGTAGGAAGTCTTCGGAAAAGCCGGATCATGAGGGCATTCTTATTTACCTAACATCCTCCCTACCCAATATTTTCTAATAAGTTTCAGGCAGTTACTACTCTATATCCTTGGATATGTTTTCCAATGTAAGACCTATAAAATGTCTTATAATATCTGAAGCAATTATAAACATAGATTCATGTGATAGGATTTGAAAATGCAGCGATTTAATCTTTTAATTTTGGATGACTTATCTCTTAAAGATTTATGTCTTTTAAAAAAATGGTTGATTCTTTCTGTCCAGTCAGAAATAATTACTGGTTTTCAGGCTATACCTTGATGCAACTCTTTGGGGCATTAAGCTTATCAATCTTTTTCTTTTGGAACATTAAAGCTATAAAGATATCTCATAAATTATAAGCAACCACACACATAAAACCATGATCATTGCTGTGTTCATCATAATGCTATCTGACAGAAATTGTCAAACTTCTAAAATGTGTTTGATAGAAGAAAAAACAAGAGCATCAGTTAAAAAGTTCTCTATGCTCTGGCTCTGACAGGCCAAAGACTACCAGATTCTTATCCTTTTACAATATCCGGTTCCTTAATCCTTTCAAATTCACAAAACATTAGAAATATCACAATCTCATTTCATAAATGTCTGTTGCCTGTAGTAATCCAATTCTAATGCCAAATTCAACATCAAACTTTGTAGTTAGAAATCCACTATAAGTTTACTTAATCTGTATCAACATTTGTCACAAGATAATAGCATTGTTGAGAGGAAAAGAGCTTGGAGTTTAGCCAGATTCTAATAAAACTAACATTAGTGCTAATATTACAGGAACCTATTGGCCATGGTCCTAAGGCACATGAAGTGCAGCTTAGCTTAGATGAATTGTTCCATTTTATATAAGAGTCTGAATCTACTGGTACTGCCACTTGCAATACATTGAAAATCGATTCAGAGATGCTCCTGGTTCTTCTGGTTGCTTCAAAGCTCAGTCAGGCTGTGTATCTCTACCCTTGCCATAATAGTGATTAGAAATGTAAATAGTTATCTTCGATCTTAAAACTTCAATACTGAAAAAATAAAATAAAATAAAAAATAAAATAAATATCAATAACTTTAATACTGAAAGAATATAGTATATCCTTTAAAGGATAATAAAAAATATAGTACTTGGTGGGCTGGAGTGATAGCACAGTGGATAGGGCATTTGCCTTACACGAAGCCAACATGGCTGACCCGAGTTTGATTCCTCTGCCCCTCTCGAAGAGCCTGGCAAGCTACTGAGAGTATCTCGCCCGCATGGCAAAGCATGGCAAGGTACCCGTGACATATACAATATACCAAACACAGTAACAAGTCTCACAATGTTACTGGGCCCGCTCGAGCAAATCGATGAACAACGGGAGGACTGTGACAGTATAGTACTTGGTATCATGAAGTTGTTAATATTCCAGTTCAAGTTATAATGAGATGCTAAGTCACAAATATGTTTTTTACAAGAAGTATTTTGTTGAGATATTTGCTCAATTTATCAAAAATTGATCATATCTGAGGAAGCAGAGAGATAGTACTGAGGGTAAGGAATTTCCTTTGCATGTGACCAACTTGTGTTCAAACCTAGGCACTTCACATGGTCCCACAAGCACTGTCAGGAGTGATTCTTGAGCACAGTCAGGAGTAATCACAAATAGAGCAGAGTGTAGTCTACAACAAAAAGGGGAAAAGAAAATTTATATCTGGTTAATATGAAAATGAAATTTCAAGGCATACATTGTCAATAAGAAAAGACTGCAAGGAATAAATTGTATGCTGATATAACTAAATATATGAAAGAGGTCAACAAGCACAATATAAATTCAAAATTTTTATTATGTACATAAAACTTCAAGTTGCTTAAATGAAAACATAATATGAGTCAAAACTGTGCTGAGATGCCATTACTAAAAATTCAAGTTTCTTGAGTTTGTCTGGTTTAAGGAAACAGATTCTCTTTAAATGCTGTTGCTGGAAATTGCAAAGTAATACAATGATTATTGAATAATTTTAGCCCTTAGACTAAGACCATCCTAAAGAAATACTTCTAAAATCACAAAATGTCACAAGCACTTATTTGTAATAGTATAGTCCTATATATACCAAATATAGTCATTACTGAGACTTTGGCTGAATTTATTATGTTAAATGTCAAAGCATAGCAACATATAGCTCTTAAAATGCATAAGACAAAGTATTCAAACATGGAATGATCTCTCAAACTTAATATTGAGTTGAAGAGTTGTAATACTTTTATTTAGCAAGCTACAATAAGAATATCTCCAATCTACTGTTTCAAGATATTGAAACATAAAAACGATTTTAATATGAAAAATTAGATATCTTTTCACAATTAAAAGAATTATACTTAGTCTTTGCGTCTTAGAGTTATGGCTGCTAATGCATAAATATACAAAATTTTACATTTCAGGTCCAAAACCTAGTGCAACTTTCATATATCCAGATATAAATCAAATAAGAATATAAATATTTCTGGTACTAGTTGAAACAGAATTTTGTGTTACAGAGGGTCAGGTTAAGTTGGTGTGACTGAACATTTGTTGCTAATAAAAAATCTCCATATACAATGATAGCAATATAATTTTATGTTGCTAGTTTATATACATACATATGTATACAAATATGTGTGACTATCTTGATATATACAAATTTATCAATTTAAATATAAATTCTTGTATTAGTTACCTTTAGAAATAAAAGACAGTGGGAGGTAAAGACATGAGTTAGAAAATGTTAAGAAATAATATAAATGGAGCAGACGAGACAAATAGTATAGCAGGTAAGTTGCATATTTTGCACACGCATGACCTGTACAGAAAACTGTTTAAATCCTGGCACTCTATATGGTCCCCCAAGCTCTGCCAGGAGTTATCTCTGAGTATAAAGCTAAGAGTAAAGCATGAACTATATTAGGTGTATCTTCCAATTAAAAATAAATATATAAATGCAGTACCTGGCAGGCTACCAATTGTAACCTGCCCACGCGACAGAATCTGGCAAACTCCCCATGGCATACCCAATATGCCAAATACCAGTAACAATGATGGGCCTCATTCTTCTAACCCTGAAAGAGCCTTGAATATGGCACTTTTAAAAATCTCAGGGCTAGGACGAAGGAGACGTTACTGGGGCCTGCTCAAGGCAGTCGATGAACAACAGGATGATCGTGATCGTGATTGAAATAAATTAAAGGAAGCAGAAAAAGAAAATAGTGGCTATTTTTTGCATTGCATGATCATAACCAATTTTATTTTTATTTTATCTTTTTACAAGGTGTTCCAAAAGATATTTAAGGTGCACTTTGGTCACCCCATCAAATGATGTCGAGCTGGGCCCAAGAGTGGGTCCTTGGAAAGCACTGGGATCATGAAACCAACAAGACCACCTTTATAACTAAATTTCAATTTAAAGGGAATAATTAAAATAAAATTCAAATTTTAACAAACAACTGCAGAAGGGAAGTATGAAAATTGCCTTTAAATCCTATAAAATGTTAGCACACATCTTATTGACACAAAAATCAAGTACTCAATGACCAAAACTTGTACAGATTATTTTTTGTAATAATAGTTTGCATCAATTATTTTTTATTCTGGACTACTGTCAATGTAGCACTGTAGCACTGTCCTCCCATTGTTCATCAGTTTGCTCAAGCGGGCCCAGTAACATCTCTATCATGAGACTTATTGTTACTGTGTTTGGCATATCAAATATGTCATGGGTAGCTTGCCAGGCTTTGCCCTCCAGGTGAGATACTCTTGGTAGCTTGCTGGGCTCTTGAGAGGGGTGGAGGAATCAAACTTGGGTCAGCTGGGTTGGCTGCGTGCAAGGCAAATGCCCTACCCTCTGTGCTATTGCTCCAGTCCATTAATCAAGAGGTTGTTAATATGTCTCCTACCAATAGAGAGTATTGCATCTTTTTGATGCCTTCTTTGCCTCCTGTAAGTTCACCTTCAGAATGCACTTGGTTTGTAATCCACAGCTCCTTAGTATTAGTAAATACTACACTGTCAAACAAAATGCTAGAGATACACTACTGATGGAAGCTATAATTTATTTTCAAATTTATTTTATTTTGTTTTTGTGGGGTGGGTCACACTTGTTGATGCTCAGAATGTACTCCTGGCTCTGTACTCAATGATTGCTCCTGAAAGAATTTGCCATGGGGACGGGTAGTGGGGAAGGACACAGGGTGGGTAGTGGGGTGGTGGGTGGCGCATATGTGATGCTGGGGATGGAACCCAACTCAGTGTTGTGCAAGGCAAATACATTATCCGCTGTATTATTTCTCCATTCCCTTTATTTTCAAGTTTAAAAGGACACAAGACCATGTGAAAAAAAAGTGCTATTAGCTTATAAAGTAGGAAAACTTTAGCCATGTAAAACTATATGACAAAGATGTCTTCATTAACAACCTTGCATAAGAGACAAAGACAGAGAGAGAAAGAATGCAACAATTGAAAAAATAACAAAATTCAATTGGCAAATTATCATGTGGGGATTATATTTGAATACCAGTTAAGAGAAGGGTATTGGGCTGGTATATTAACGTTCATATTCTCCCTTGAACACGTAAATTACTGACTCGCCTCTATGTTTCCTTGCCTATGTCCACTCTGGAAATGCACTTTCTAATGTGAACAAATTTCTTCCTTTCTCTCATCTTTCAAAATAACTTTCAATAAAAACTATTTGTTTCAAATATAGAGAAAAAGCAGAACAGGAAAAAAACAGGTCATATATAACTAAATATCAGAATACTGATGAGGCAAATATTGATGAGACAAGTGGATAAATCCAAAGATTGATAGAATTTTGCATGTTATGATGTGATAATGCTGCTTATCACGGTCATGGTCACGGTCTTCCCGTTATTCATTGATTTGCTCAAGCAGGCCCAGTAACATCTCCATCGTAAGACTTATTACTGTGTTTGGCATATTGAATACGTCACGGGGAGCTTGCCTGGCTTTGCTGTGCAGGTGAGATACTCTCGGTAGCTTGCTGTGCTCTCTGAGAGGGGCAGAGGAATCGAACTCGGGTCGGCCATACTGGCCGCTTGCAAGGCAAATGCCTTACCCGCTGTGCTATCGCTCCAGCCCCCAATGCTACTTAAACTTAAAAAAATCTTTATTTTGAGAAATAACCAAGTATTTAAAGAAAAATAATCCATTTTCTTAGTATTAATTAAAGTAATCTAGGAATAAACCTATTAATAAAGTTGGTCATGAAATAATAATTTTTATATTTTAATATTGACCTTTTATTTTTTCCTTCCATTTTTGCACATGTTGAAATGTTTCCATACTTACCAGTTTAAGAATTTAAAATCACACAAAAAAGAGATTTTTTAATTTCTTAATGATCCTTTTCAGCTTGAAAACAATACTAGAGTAAGATAAAAGAATTATTAAATATATAATGGGGCGTAGCTCATATTTAGTGGCCTCATATATGATACAATGAAATCACAATTATTTTTTATCACCATAAACCACTGTTTCTCAAACTTTTTCTCCCTTGTTGCCATATTTTCTTCTTGTTCTTCCCCTGTTCCTACAGGTTGTTCCTTATTCTCATGCTCTGGTCCCTGTTTACATGATTATCTTCTGTGTCCCCCATAACATAGCTTAGGGGATTCCAGGATACTGAAATACTAAACAATTTCTTAGACCAATGACTTAAAGTTGCCAATGCAGCTAAAACATTATATTGTTATCATTCATAGTACATAAATTACTCATCCTTGCAAGCTATGAACATTTTTTTGCAAAAAGGAGTTATAAGCAGTTGGCTCTCCTCTTTGTGTATGGAAGTTCAGTGGAGCTGAAAATAGACATATTAAAACTAGTTTTTATCAATATTTCTGTTTGAAATTATTTATGTAAGTGGTAATGAGTCTAAGCCCACCCAACATTTCTATTTGTGATTACTCAACCCCCTACTGTCTCATCTATTTCAAACTATTCTAAACAAAGATAAACGTCCATGCATGTTCAAAAGATATAGACACTTTTTATCCCCTCCACACTGTAAATAAATATTTTGTTTCATATAGGTCACATAATTTATTGTTTATGGCTTTTGAAATGAAGAGGTAAATTATTTACCTTCATAACCTGACTCTTTATCGTTATGGAAAATATACTTCTCTTTTTGTTTTTAGTTACATTACTGCAAAAAATGAAGATAATTTTTCATTTGTAAATTAAATAAAGATAAAATGATTTAATTGAAAAATGTTTGGTCATTTAAGAAACAATTTAATAACATTTGAACTTATTAGAATATATCACAACAAGTTCAATTTTGTGAGACCATAAGATAGTGGAAGAGGAAATTATATTTTGCAAATATAATTTTATGAAGTATGAATTGTCATTGGATATCACAAAATGCACTGTTACATAAGCATTAGGTTTTCAATGTCTTTATAAAACAGGATATTTCCATATATGCATAGTTAATTATACATGAAATACCAAAAATGTCAAATTTATATCTACTTAACAAATGTGTTTTAAGTGACACATACATGTGTCTAAAATTTGATCTGTATTTCTGAATTTTCTATGCTTATTGTGGATTTTTTAAAGCAATTTCTTTTTTTCCCATTTAGTTTTTTCAATTGATATACACATTTCCAAGTTTTTCATGATTGGATTTCAGTCATATAATGTTCCAACACCCATCTGTTTACCGGTGTACTTTTCCCACCACCAATGGTCCCAGTTTCCCTCCGCCCTCCCACTTTACTACCTTACTGCTGCCACTATAGCAGGCACTTTTCATTTCTCTCTCTCTCTCTCTCTCTCTCTCACTCTTTCTCTTCTCTCTCTCTCTCCCTCTCTTTTCTCTTAGGCCTTATGGTTTATAATACACGTAATGAAATATTATCAGGTATCTCCATTTAGTTGTGCCCTTTCTCCCCACACACTCTTGTGGCAAGCTTCCAATCATTTACCTGTCCTCCTGGGCCCCGTTTACCCCCACCTTGGATATTATACTCATACTATAAACATTTTTATATCCCACAAATGAATACAGTCAATCTATACCTGCTCCTATCATTCTGACTCATTTCACTAAACATGATACTCTCTATGTCAATACATTTATAAGCAAATTTCATAAATCCATTCTTTCTAATAGCTGCATAGTATTCCTTTGAATAGATGTACCATTGTTTCTTTATCCAGCTATCTGTTCTTGGGCACCCGGGTTATTTCTAGATTCTTGCTATTGTGAATAGTGCTGCAATGAACATCGAAGTGCAGATGACATTTCTGCTGTGTGTTTTGGGGTATGTAAGTATAATCCTGGAAGTATTATTGCTTGGTCAAAGAGGAGCTCATTTTTGGTGTTTTGAGGAATGTCCATATTGTTTTACAAAAAGGCTGGACAAGTTGGCATTCCCATCAACAGTGAAGGAGAATCCCTTTCTCGTCACATCTGTGCATCCACTGGTTGGTCTTGTCTTGTTCTGTTGGATATGTGCCAGTCTCTGTGGTGTAAGATGATATCTCAGTGTTGTTTTGATTTGCATCTCCCTGATGATTAGTGATGTAAGAATTTTTCATGTGTCTTTTGGCCATTCAAATTTCTTCTTAGAGGAAATTTCTGTTTAATTCCTTTCCCCATTTTTTGATAGGGTTGGATTATGTTTATTGTAAAGTTCCACCAATATCCTATATAATTTTGATATTAACCCTTTATCAGGTGGGTAATGGGTAAATGATTTTGCGCATTCTGAGGGCTATCTTTATATCTTAGACACTCTTCCTTTTGAGGTGCAGAAGCTTCTTAGTTCTAAGTCTAAAGAGGCAGTATGTGTTCATACACTTGTCTTTCAAACAGCCAGCAATGATTTCATCCTTGATCACATGATCATTTGATCACTTGATTTTCCCTTACTCATCGATTTACTCAAGCGGGCACCAGTAACATCGCCTTTTGTCACTGTCACGTGCTAGTGTAGCACAAAGGTGTGTGCTCATTCTAGAAACACGAAGAGCCTCAAACCGATTGTTCAGGGTCTTGACAAAGAAGTCTGACCATCTCGTAGTGGGCGGCCATGCAGTCTTTTGATGTCCTCTGGAATCCAGCTGGTAATTGCACTACTCCAGTGCTCATCTCCAAATTGCATTACATGTCCAGGCCATCAGATTTTCAAAGCCTTGGCAAACAAGACAGCTTCTCTGATTCTTGATCATAGACAGAGGCTGGAACTCCAGATTCATTCTCTCATTTGAATGAAGAGCGATAATCCAAGCGTAGCTCTTTCGATTCCTCTTTGGGAGACCCGAATAGTGTTCTCATGCTGTTTTGGTAAGGCCCAGGTCTCTGAGGCGTATGTTAATGCAGAAATAACAGTGGAATCCAAGAGATATCCAGGAGCTGGAGGTTCTTATTTTTCTTAGCTCTTTCTTCAATGTGCTTGAAGTTGTTCCAAGGTGCTTTCTTCCTCCTGCCCAACTCAGGTGCCAGGTCATTCGTCATGTTGACTTCTCGACCTAGGTACACATAACTGTTATATTTGGAGATGTTTGTTCCATCGAGAGTGAATGGAATGTCAGGAATGAGACCGTGTCTCATAAACACTGTCTTTCCACACACACCGTTGAAGTCGGCCAGCATTTGTGCCTCTGGCTAATGTTTGGTGATATTAGAATGATGTCATCAGCGAATCAGAGGTGGTGTAGTTGCTGATTGTCTATCTTCACTCCCATTACTTCCCATTCCAGTCATCATATGACATTCTCAAGGGTGGCACTGAAGAATTTTGGTGAAATGTTATCATCCTGCCAAACCCCTCTCTTGACAAGGATGTTCGCTTCCTTGTAGAATGGTGAGATCCTGGTAGTGAATCTGAAATACAGTTCATGGAGGATCCTGATGTATTGAATTTGAATGCCCTGTTTGGTTAGGTCTTTGATGACCGCTTCCATCTCAACAGAATCAAAGGCCTTCTTTAAATCAATGAACGTTAGACAGAGCGGCATCTTAAACTCCCAAGAAACCTCAATGAGCTTGGTTATCATGTGGATATGGTTGATTGTGCTGAATCCTTTTTGGAAACTGGCTTACTTACATGGTTGTCCTTCATATAGTGTTCTGCCAATCATATTCAGGATAACTCAAGTGAAAAACTTCTAGACGACAGACAACAGGAAGATTGGGTGATAGTTGCCAATGTTGTAGATGTCTCCCTTCTACAGTAGTAGATTGCTGTTGGTTTTCCACTGGGACGGAACCTTGCATTCAGACAGGTAGGATATGAAGAACCGAGCCAGTGTACTGAAGAGTACTGACAGGAGATTTTTCAGGTGTTCGAGTCTGACCTTGTCTGAGCTGGGTGCTGTTCGCTTCTTTACCAAGGAAATGGCCTGTCAGATCTTGGAAGGGAGAACATTAGGAACAACATATTTATACTGAGGAATTTGGTGTGTGGGCAGGTGGACATGGCTATTGAAGAGATCCAAGTAGAAGTCATGGATAAACATCTCCATGTACTTCTGGAAGATGTGATAGATCCATCATGACGTCAGAGGGCAGTCATCTTGGTCTTGTAGTTGGCAAATGACAGATTGGTGTTGCGAATGCTTTTCCTGATTTCTGCCACATGTTCCAGCACTGCTGCTCTTCTCTGTTTGAGGCCTTTCTTGATCGCTTCTCTGCACTGGTTTGCAAGCTCAGGTGTTTACTTGTGGTTTCCTGAGGCTTGCGCCAAGCCACTTTGGCAAATGAGCTCAAGAGTTTCAAAGACAGGCACTTCTTTGTGGCTATCTCTCTCTTTGTATTCCTCGCACAATCATGGAGGTGCTGAACCGGTTGAACATATTCTTCATCAATATTGTCAACAATGGATTCTTCCCATGTTGCTGCAATGGTGTCAGAGAGCTCCCAGTTGGTGGTCGTTCTGGAAGTTCTCTTCTTAAACTTTGCAAGTATTTCTAGCTGCTCTGTGAAGTAAAATTTTGCACAAAGGAGACGGTGTTCCAATCCTGTTTGGAATTTTGGGACAACAGTGACATTGGTCAGGCAAAAACCATCCATTGAATATGATGTGGTCAATTTTGTTGTGGAACCATCCACTAGGAGACTTCCATGTCCAATGTTTAGATTCAGTCTTCTGTAACTGTGAGTTACCATGGATGGTCTTGGTCAACATGAAGAACTCAGACAGTCTCTCACCCTGTTCTTTCCATTCAAGGCCATGGTTCCCGAAGTGGGGTTTTTCAACTGATTTTCTTGGTCCTATCTTGGCATTAAAATCACTGACAATGATCTTGTAGTAGGTGTGGTCTTCTTTATAGAACATCTCCAGCTCCATGTTAAACTTCTCAATTTCTCCTTCGTCATAATTGGATGTTGGTGTGTAGACAACGAAGATAGAAACTGCTGGCAGTGAGCCACACCTATTCAGTGTAATCGTCTGCTTCAGGTTGTTAGGCATCTGAATGAATCAATGCTCATGGTCAAGTTTGTATTGACAAGGACAGCAACACCACCGACACATCTTTAGTCGCATGTTCCGAGGAACAGTTCTTTTTCCAGTGTCGAAAGTGGCATGATGTGATTAATGCCTTCTCATCTCGGTCAGAACAATGTACCATCAGGTCCTCGATGGATGCATCCAATGCCAGTGTACGTGCATTGAAAGTACAGGCAGCCATTTTTGCCCTTCATTTTGGCAGCATAGTTCTGCCTTGACATTTTATCAGCCTCTCCTTCCTCATTCTTCTTAACACTGCTGTATTGGTGGCTCTTTCTGGGTCAGGGGAAATGAGACCCATTGTATTTACTGGTTTTGGTATGTTGAATCCTCCACTTCCTCCACTACCCAGCCACCGGCCATGCTCCAGGTCGCTTTCTAGATGCTCAGGCTAAGACTCACACATGAGTGAATCTCCAAGAACCAGGTAAGCAGAAACTCTGTGACCTTGGACTCCAGGCTCAATGGGACCCAGAAACAGAAATCCTCTGACTGCTCCCATCAATCTCAGGTGAGCAAGGGATTAAAACCTAAAGCCCCACCCTACCCTGCCCTGTCTACTTCCACCAACCTCTGCAACCCAGGGATTCCACAGAAAATACACACCCTACCCGTACCAGATACATACATAACTCATCGACAGGCCTCCACTACCTCCACTACCAATCTGCTACCGCACTCCAGGATGCTTTCCAGACTAGTGGCCATAAAGCTGCTGTGTGAAACATCATAAGACACTTACTACCCATCTTCCAAGATTACTGCACCATATTTGATAGGGTTCAAATATGGTTTGAACCATGGGGACACCTGCAAGTGTGGTTAGAGGCCGCCCTAAAAAACTCTATCCCTCTCGGAGAGCCTGGCAAGCTACTGAGAATATCCCACCAGCACGGCAGAGCCCGGCAAGCTATCGGTGGCATATTTGATATGCCAAAACCAGTAAATACGATGGATTTTATTCTTAGTTCCACACATTGTATTGTTTTCTGAGCACTTTTGTATGTGACCCCTGGCAACAGACTAATAAGCCCTGAAATCCACTGGTTATGACCCCATGCTCAAAAATAATATTTAAAATAATAGATTATAAATGCACAGAAAATTACATTTAATTCAATTAAAATGTCCAAGGGGGCTGGAGTGATAGCACAGCAAGTAGGGCATTTGCTATGCATGTGGCCGACCCAGGTTCAATTCCCAGTATCCCTTATGGTTCCTAGAGCACTGCCAAGAGTAATCCCTAAGTCCATGAGCCATGAGTAACCCCTGTGCATTGCTGGGTGTGACCTCAAAAGCAAAAAAGCAGTCTTCAATTAAAATGTCTAAATGACAAAACAATGCATTAGATTATATAAGGGTCCAGTCTATATCATTATAGTATATGAGTGATACTTTTTGTTATTAGCATGCTAAATTTTCTTATTTCTATGCTGCATAAATGCTGATCATGCTTTTAGTCATTCTAATAATTCAAATAAGGCACTTATTGGATATCAAATACACTTAAACAATAGTTTCTATGAATTTTGTTAAGTTTTATTAAGTTGGTCATTAATACCTTGGATAATTTCTAATAGTATAAATGAGTGAAATCCATCAATGAAATATTTTGAAGGCAAGGTTTATATGTTATATTTCTCTGAAAGAAAACCTACCTTTTTCATCCTTATCTTTTGGTGTGGTTACATAGATCAACATCATTGATTTGTTTGTAAGGCATTGTTAATTTAAATCAGAACAGATGAGGATAAAAGGACTAAAAACAATCAAAGTTTTATTTGAAGTTGTGGTGATAGCTTTCATATAGTGTATTTAACTCTAAAATCTGTTTAAAAAGAGAAATGGTTAACATCCTTAAAATTTACTTTTACAGAGCAGAATATTACTATATTCTATACTTTAATGACCATCATATTACTATTCCTAATGATACAATAGTATTTAAAAAGTAAAAGTAAAGGCCCTCCCGTTGATCATCGATTTGCTCGAGCGGGCCCAGTAACGTCTCCATTGGAGACTTTGTTGATACTGTGTCTGGCATATCGAATACTCTCAGTAGCTTGCCGGGCTCTCCAAGAGGGGCAGAGGAATCGAACTCCGGTCGGCCATGTTGGCCGCTTGTAAGGCAGAAGCCCTACCCGCTGTGCTATCGCTCCAGCCCACAATATTATTTATAATTATTAATATTACTAATACTACCTTTCCATTTCATTACTATATCACTTGATCACTTGATATCCCATTACTCATCGATTTGCTCTAGTGGGCGCCAGTAACATCTCCATTCATCCCTGTTGCATGCTAATGTAGCCCATGGCATCTGCTCGTTCTAGGAACATGAAGAGCCTCAAACCAATTGTTCAAGGTCTTGACAAAGAAGTTTGACCATCTATACATCTCTCTCTCTATATATAGTATTATACATATTACTATATACATTATTTTATTTTTAATTTTTATGCAACTATGTAACTAAAATATAGGTGATTTTCCATGGAATGCAAAAAATACATACAGAATAACAACAAATATAGAGTTAAATTAAATTTAATCATTTCTGTAGTGAAATGGATTTCCCTATGGTAGCAATTGTGGCAGTTTTAGTAATTATCAATTAGTAACTAATTTGGATTATACAGAAACTAAAGCAGTTTTAAGTATTTCAGTTTATTCTCCAGCTTCAACTCTCTTATGTCTCGGACATAATCTTTAAATTGCCATACTGGTATATTTCTTATTTTACATGTCTATTACTTAGTATCATTAGACTTTGTTTCTATTTCTTTGTTTCCTCAAAATGAATCTTTCCTTCATCCCAGTTACTTACAATAGAACTATCAAGTAGCTACTTCATTTTTCAGATTCTTTTCTAGACATAATGTGCCATTTACTCCCACAGGGAAAGAATTAATCATATCTTCCTTCTGACTTCCATTATACAATAATGCAAGTTTTGTTTTGACACATAAAGAATGCGATTACATTGATATTGAATAAGTCTGTCTCCTCATTCTATTCCATAGTAATTTTTTCCCATGTTGCCAGTACTGACTCATAAGAATGCTGAGCACGTACTTTGGTTTAACTAGAAATGCTTATTAGACTATATTATCACCTTACAGATAGGTTATTACTGTGTGTAGGTTAAGACTAAAGATTAATACAATGGTTTATCTGGGATCTCTTATTAGAATTACTGTAGTAATAGGTTAACATTTTAAAAAATATTCCAATGTAAGTACTTCTTAACTTGATTAATATTATGTAATACAAGGACAATTTAAGTTGTACCAATGCCAGAATTTTAGATTTCATCAATGTCTATCAAGTCTGGAGAACATACATAATTACATATTAATGACAATATTAAGTGTCACTGTCACTGTCCTCCCATTGTTCATCGATTTGCTTGAGCAGGCCCAGTAATGTCTTCATTGTGAGAATTGTTGTTACTGTGTTTGGCATATTTAATATGTCACAGGTAGCTTGCCAAGCTTTGTTGTGCAGGCAACATACTCTTGGTAGCTTGCCGGGCTCTCCAAGAGGGACGGAGGTATTGAACCGGGGTCGGTCAGATCAGCCACTTGCAAGGCAAACGCCCTACCGCTGTGCTATCACTCCAGCCCATTAAATGTCACATCCTCTGGAATTGTAATGTCTAGTAAAATTTTATTCAGAAAAATGAACAAAATTCTATATGAGATGACAAATTAATAAGATAAACTTTATAGACTGTAGTTTGTTATATGTTATAATGATAACCACTAGTTTAGTCTTTTATCATTTGAGATAACTAATGCAACTGTGTAAATGAATGTTTATTTTATTGTTATCAATTAAGTTATATGCAAATTTAAGCAACCATTTAAAATAGTTGCTACTTATCAACAACATTCTTCATAGAGGAAATTGATACATATTTTAATGTGTCATGTTATGCAGTTTTGTATTCTTATAAATTGTCATTTGATTGTATAACTTTATTAAAGTTGATAAAGGTCCATTGATGTGCCTTAAAAGTTCAGAAAAATAAATATATTTTTCAGAAAAAAATTCTCATTTTTCAGAAAAATAAATGTTTCTATATTTCTGAGGAGACATTCTGATATTAACCTATAATATAGCACATATTTCACAAATAAATCTTAACATCTGACTATAATTATTTCTTAATCTCACTTACTCACAGTCACGGACATGGTCCTCCCATTGTTCATCGATTTGCTCGAGCAGGCTCAGTAACATATCCATTGTGAGACTCGTTGTTACTGTGTTTGGCATATTGAATACGTCACGGGTAGCTTGCCAGGCTCTGCTGTGCAGGCGAGACACTCTTGATAGCTTGCCAGGCTCTTCGAGAGGGGCAGAGGAATCGAACTTATGTCGGCCATGTTGGCTGCATGCAAGGCAAACACTCTACCTGCTGTGCTATAGCTCCAGCCCAATACATTTATATAGAACACTGACTTTTTTTTATAGACTGTCTCCAGTTGTATACTGTCACTATCCTCCCATTGTTCACTGATTTGCTCAAGCGGGCCCAGTAACGTCTCCATTGTGACAACTGTTACTGTTTTTGGCATATTGAATACGCCATGGGTAGCTTGCCAGGCTTTGCCGTGCATGCAAGATAACTCTCGGTAGCTTGCCAGGCTCTCCGAGAGGGGCAGAGGAATAGAACTCGGGTCAGCCATGTTGGCCACTTGCAAGGCAAACGCCTTACCCACTGTGCTATCACTCCAGCCCTCACTTACTCACAAAAGAGTAAAACAGAGCTGGAATAATGACACAGAAACAAATTAATAATGAAGGCAAAGAAATAATAAAAAGATAAAAATTGGGTTGCACTGTATCACTGTCCTCTCATTGTTCATTGATTTGATCGAGTGGGCACCAGTAATGTCTCTATTTTGAGACTTCTTGTTACTGTTTTTGGCATGTAAAAAATGCCACAGGGAGCTTGCCAGTCTTTGCCACGTAGGCAGGATAGTCAGTAACTTGCCGGGCTCTTTGAGAAGGATGCAAGATTCGAATCTGGGTTGGCCATGTGCAAGGTAAATGCCCTCCCCACTGTGCTATTGCTCCAGAAAATTGGGTTAGAAATAAAAATTTAAAAATATATATGAATATATATGCAAAATATAGAGTAGAAAGTCCAGATAGTGCTAGAATGGACATTCTCATTTAATTTTTGGAGATTTTTAGGTGTAATGAAACTTAAAATTCAGATTATATTTGGTATATAATTTCTTTCTTTCATTTCTTTCATCTTTACATGTTGCATTTTGTGAGAATTTCAACTTTATTTGTGGTTAATACACAAAGTTTTTACACCTAGAAAAGTGTTTGAAATATAGAAAGCCTTTAGAAAATATTAAAGACAAGATTTAATTGAATTTAATTGAGGACAATATTTAACATGTTTATATATTGCAATAGGATAAAACTGTATTTTATAAACCAGTTAAATATGAATATGTCTTCCAATTTTTATTACACAGTGAACATGATAACATTTTTTATATTATTTCCACAAATTTTTACAGACTAATTTGTGGAAATAATTTTTACATACTAATATTTACATACTAATTTGACTCTTGTTTTCTCCAAGTCAATAGTAGTTGTTGTTCTAAAGCCAATATTATAAGAATCTGAAGTAGTATATGTAATTAATGATGATCTTTAAAAACTGCATTTAAATCCACCTTAAACATGAGTTATAGTGAGTTTAGAAATGATCTTCATTACATTGGCATATTTACTTCTCATTAATTTATGTTTAAGCCAAGCAATATTTTGCAGTGTTTATGATTTTAATTTTATTCCATGTTCATAAGATAGATGTATTTGTATTCCCGATGGCTGTTGTTTGAGTTCACAAATAATATTTATCTTAACATTTTCAAAGGAGAGCTTGCTGAATATTTTCTATAAAGATTTTTTTCCCCAAATATCATCAGTTTAAAATTTGAAAAACTTCACATTGGCAGAAAACATATGAACTCAGCTAAGTTGACAGAAATATTAGGGGAATTTGAGAAAGAGCTGCTTAGTTAGCATCACTCCTGTGGCTATCTAGAGGCTAGTATAATTAGGCTACAATTCATATTGCAGATACACTTTGAAATTACCTCCAAATGACCAATTGATAGAGAATTCTACAAGAAGTTTCATATTCCCACTAATAAACATGTTTCCAATTGACTGTTTTTTTTTATCTAAAGGAATTTTCAGGACCAACAATATTTCAATATGTATTATTCATATTCTATGTCCTTACATAGAGATGATTTTTTTTTCTTTTTGGGTCACACCTGGCAATGCACAGGAATTACTCCTGGCTCATGCACTCAGGAATTACTCCAGGCAGTGCTCAGGGGACCATATGGGATGCTGGGAATCAAACCCAGATCGACTGCATGCAAGGCAAATGCCCTACCTTCTGTGCTGTTGCTCCAGCCCCAACAAAGAGTTGAATTTTTTTTTTATTAGTGAAACACCATGAGGTACAGTTGTATATTTACAATTTTTGTGCTTGGGTTCTGATTATACAATGATCAGATACCCATCCCTCCACCAGTGCCCATTTTCCATCACCATGGATAATATCCGCCCCACCCCCATCCCCCCATCCCCCCCTGCCTCTGTGGCAGGGCAATCCCCTGTGTTCTCTCTCTCCTTTTGGCTGTTGTGGTCTGCAAAAGAGGCATTGAGTGGCAAACATGTTCAGTCCATAGTCTACTTTCGACATGCATCTCCCCTCCTGGGAGGATCCTCCAAACACCCTTTATTTGGTGCTCCCTTCTCTATCTGAGCTGCCCTTTCCCCTAGAATGCCCGGCTGGCCTCTAAGCTATGGAGTAATCCTCCTGGTGCTGATCTCAGCTATTCTTGGGTATTAATCTCATATTTTGTTACTTTATATCCCCCAGATGAATGCAATCTTTCTATGTCTATCCCTCTCTTTCTGACTCATTTCACTTAGCATGATACTTTCCATGTTGTACCACTTGTATGTAAATTTCATGACTTCATCTTTTCTAACAGCTACATAGTACTCCATTGTGTAGATGTACCAAAGTTTCTTTAACCAGTCATCTGTTCTTGGGCATTCAGGTTTCTTCTAGTTTCTGACTATTGTAAAGAGTGCTGCAATGAACAAACAATTGCAGATGTCACTTCGACTATACATTTTTGCCTCTCTGGGATATATTCCCAGGAGTGGTATTGCTGGGTCAAATGGGAGCTCAATTTCTAATTTTTTGAGAATCGCCCATACTGTTGTCCAGAAGGGCTGAACCAGTGGACATTCCCACCAACAGTGAAGGAGTGTCCTTTTCTCGCCACATCCATGCCAGCATTGGTTGCTTTTGTTCTTTTGAATGTGGGCCAGTCTCTGAGGTGTGAGATGGTATCTCATTGTGTTTTTGATCTGCATCTCCCTGATGATTAATGATGTAGAGCATTGTCTCATGTGCTTTTTTTTCATTCGGATTTCTTCTTTGAGAAAGTTTCTGTTCATTTCATTGTCCCATTTTTGGATGGGGTTGGATGTTTTCTTCTTGTGGAGTTTAACCAGTATTTTGTATATCCTGGATATCAACCCCTTGTCAGATGTGTATTCGGAGGATATCCTTTCCCATTCTGAAGACTGTCTTTGTATTTTGGTCACTGTTTCTTTGGAGGTGCAGGTGCTTCTTAGTTTAAGATAATCCCATTTATCTATCTCTGTTTTCACTTGCTCGGCCAGTGGCGTGGCAACTTTGAAGATACCATTAGCTTCAATGTCATGGAGGGTTTCGCCAACTTTGTCTTCAATGTACCTTATGGTTTCTGGTCTGATGTTGAGGTCTTTAATCCATTTCTATCTTACTTTTGTACCTGGTGTTAGGCAGAGTTCTGAGCCGATTTTTTTGCATGTAGCCGTCCAGTGATGCCAGCACAATTTGTTAAAGAGGCTTTCCTTACTCCACTTCATATTTCTTGCACCTTTATCAAAGATTAGATGATCATATGATTGAGGGGAGATGTCAGTGTATTCAATTCAACCCTGTTCCATTGGGCTGCAGTTCTGCCTTTGTTCCAGTACCATGCTGTTTTAATTATTACTGCTTTGTAGTACAGTTTGAATTTCGGGAGGTTGATTCCTCCCATTTTCTTTTTCCCAAGAATTGCTTTAGCTATTCGTGGGGGCTTATTGTTCCATATAAATTTCAGGAGTGTTTCCTCCATTTCTTTGAAGAATATCATGGGTATCTTTATAGGGATTGCATTGAATTTATACAATGCTTTCGGTGGTATTGCCATTTTGACAATGTTAAGTCTCCCGACCCATGAGCAGGGGATATCTTTCCATTTCCTCATGTCCTCTTTTATTTCCTGAAGTAGTGTTTTGTAGTTTTCTTTGTACAGGTCCTTTACGTCCTTAGTTAAGCTGATTCCTAGGTACTTGATTTTCTGGGGCACAATTGTGAATGGGATTTGTTTTTTCATGTTGATTTCTTCTCTCTCACTGTTTGTGTATAGGAAAGCCATGGACTTTTGGGTATTGATTTTTAGCCTGCAACTTTACTATACGAGTCTATTGTTTCTAGGAGTTTTTTGGTGGAGGTTATTGGGTTCTCTAAGTAGAGAATCATATCATCTGCGAATAGTGAGAGCTTGATTTTTTCCTTTCCTACCTGAATGCCCTTAATATCTTTTTCTTGCCTAATCGCTATTGCAAGTACTTCCAGTACTATATTGAACAGTAGCGGACAGAGTGGGCATCGTTGTCTCGTCCCTGATCTTAGAGGGAAGGCTCTCAGTTTTTCCCCATTGAGGATGATGCTTGATGTAGGCTTGTGGTAGATGGCTTTAATTATGTTGAGGAAGGTCCCCTCTATACCCATTTTGGCTAGGGTTTTCATCATAAAGTGGTGCTGGATCTTGTCAAATGCTTTCTCTGCATCTATTGATATAATCATATGTTTTTTATCTTTTCTTTTGTTGATATGATGGATTATGTTGATTGATTTCCGAATGTTAAACCATCCTAGCATCCCTGGGATGAATCCTAATTGGTCATGGTGTATGATCTTTTTGATGAGTAGTTGGATTCTATTTGCTAGTAGTTTGTTGAGGGTCTTTGCATATGTGTTCATCAGGGATATCGGTCTGTAATTCTCTTTCTTTGTGGTATCTCTGTCTGCTTTTGGTATCAGTGTGATATTTGCTTCGCAGAAACTGTTCGGAAGTGTTTTAGATATTTCAATTTCGTGGAAAAGCTTAAAGAGGATTGGGAGTAAGTCCTCTTTGAATATTTGGAAGAATTCACTAGTGAATCCATCCGGGCCAGGACTTTTGTGGTTGGGGAGACTTTTTATTACCATTTCAATTTCCTTGATGGTGATAGGTCTGTTCAGGTATTCCAGGTCTTCTTGGTTAAGCCTTGGGAGTCTGTAGGAGTCTAGGAATTTATCCATTTCCTCGAGGTTTTGATGTTCCATGGCATAAAGCTTCTCAAAGTATTCCCTGAGGATCCTTTGAATTTTTGTAGTTTCTATTGTAATGACCCCCTTTTCATTTCTGATTCGGTTTATTAGGGTTTTCTCTCTCCCCTACTTTGTGACTTTTGCTAGAGGCTTTTCGATCTTGTTAATTTTCTCGAAGAACCAGCTCTTGGTTTCATTGATCTTTCGGATTGTTTTTTGGGTTTCCATCTCGTTAATCTCTGCTCTGAGTTTTATTATTTCCTTTCCACTGTTCGGGTTGTGCTCCTTTTTTGGTCCTTCTCCAAGCTCTTAAGCTGTGAGATTAGGTTACTTATGTGTGCTCGCTCCTCCTTTCTGAGGAATGCTTGTGGAGCTATAAACTTTCCTCTTAACACAGCTTTTGCTGTGTCCCATAAGTTTTGGTAACTCGTGTTCTCATTTTCATTCTTTTCTAGGAATCTTTTGATTTCCCCTTTGATTTCCTGTCTAAGCCACTCGTTCTATAGCGCACTGTTTAATTATCAGGTGTTTGATATAGTTTTCTGTTTCTGTGATTTACTTCTAATTTCAGCGCATTATGGTCTGAGAAGATTGTTGATACAATCTCTATCTTCTTAATTTTATGGAGGCATGTTTTGTGACTCAGCATGTGGTCTATCTTGGAGAATGTTCCATGTACGCTTGAGAAGAATGTGTATTCAGCTTTTTGTGGATGACGTGTCCTGTATATATCTACTAAGTCCCTTTCTTCCATTGTTTCCCTCAGATGAAGTATGTCCTTGCTAAGCTTGAGTCTGGTTGATCTATCAAGAGGTGACAAAGCGGTGTTGAAGTCTCCCCTAGTATTGTTTTGCTATTGATGTCTTTTTCCAAATCTATGAGTAGTTGTTTTAAGTACTTTGCTGGTCTCTCATTAGGTGCATATACATTTATTATTGTAAGTTCTTCCTGTTGTACAGATCCTTTGATCAATAATAAATGGCCTTCACTGTCTTTTATGACCTTCTTCACTCTGAAATCGATGTGGTCTGATATTAGGATGGCTACCCCAGCTTTTTTCTAGGAGCTGTTTGCCTGTAGGTTTGTTTTCCAGCCTTTGACTCTGAGTCTGTATTTGATTTGACTACTGAGAGGTGTTTCTTGCAGGCAACAGAATGTTGGGTTCAATTTTCTAATCCATCCTGCCACTCTATGTCTTTTAATTGGTGCGTTTATCCCATTGACATTGAGAGAGATTATTGTTATGGGATTTTCTCCCATTTTTCTGTTGAAATTTGGTATATTTGAGGGGCCTTTCTTGCCTTAAAGTAGCCCAGTTAGTTGTTCTTGTAACCATGGTTTTGAGTCTATGAAGTTCCTGAGCTGTTGTTTGTCCGTGAAACTGTGTGTTGTTCCTTCTATTATGAATGAGAGTCTCGCTGGGTAAAGTATTTTTGGAGAGGCATTTATTTCATTGAGTTTTTTCACTATGTCCCACCACTGTTTTCGGGCCATGAGGGTTTCATCAGAAAAATCAGCTGTGAATTTTAAGGATGCTCCTTTGTAAGAGATTTCTTTCTTCGATCTTTCTACTTTCAGAATTTTGTCTCTGTCTAAGGTTTTGGTCATTTTGATCAGAATGTGTCTTGGGGTATTTTTATTCGGATTTCTTCTAGCTGGTACCCTTCGGGCCTCCCTAATGTGGTCACAAGTTTTCTTCAGCTCTGGAAATGTTGTAGCAATGATGTCTTTGACAGTTTCTTCTTCATCAAGGTTTTCTTCCTGTCCCTCTGGGACTCCAATAATTCTTATGTTACCCCTCTTGGCTCATCACGATCTTCTCTTGCCATCTGTTCCCGAATTGTGAGTCTCTTTTCCATTTTCTGCTCTTTTCTGGAGTGTCTCTGAACTTCATCTTCGAGCTCACTGATTCTGTTCTCAGCAGCTCTTACTCTGCTGCTGAGGCCTTCCACTGAGTTTTTCAATTCGCCTACTAGATTTTTCAGGTCTGATATTTCTGATTGCATTTTCCTCATTTCTGCCTTCAAATCCACTTGTCTTCTATTGGCGTTGCTTTCCATTGTTTCTTTTAGTTCCCTAAGCATCCTAAGTAGCTCCCTTCTGAATTCTTTCTCAGAGAGGTTGTCTAATACTACAGTACTGTTGGTGTCATCTGGGCTAGACTCTTCAATAAGAAAGTTTGGTGGGCTTTTGCTTTACCATTGTGACAAGTGTGGTTTAGTCCTTCACGTTCACTGTTACTATTCTGCTTGATATGCAGTGTGAGTTAAGATAGACTTATGAGTTATTGGCTACTGTGTTTCTAGTGGCTGAGCTAAACCAGAGAAATTTCCATCTAAGAAGGTAGCTTATGGTTCCTATGGCATATGTAGTTGGAAAATATTTCGCAGCCGCATTAGCGGCTGCGGCTCCGGAAAGAGTCCCTGGGACTGGGCGAGGATTTGGGAATGTCTCCTGGTTGGAATGAGGAGCCGTTCAGGTTTGTTGCCCAGGGCTGGGCCTCTGTGCCCTTCCTGCGCAGATCAGAGGAGAAAACCGGCTTTCTAGGAGATGGGGCTAGCTGCGCATGCCCTTGGGGGCGGGCTGTACCTGGTTGGAATAGGAGCCGTTCAGCTTTGTTGCCCAGAGCTGGGCCTCTGTGCCCAGCCTGCGCACATCAGGGGAGAAAATGGCTTTCTAGGAGATGGGGCTAGCTGCGCATGCCCAGAGAGGGTCCCAGGCCCTTGGGGGCGGGCTGTACCTGGTTGGAATAGACAACGAGTTGAATTTCAAGAGCTAATTTCAGAAATACAAAATTGATGATAATAAATTAAATGTAAAACATCAAATTTCAAAGACATTTTTGCATATGGTAAAACTATTATATCTAAAATTCAGAATTGCAACTATTAATTTTCAGATTGTACCATAAAATTAATATGAGCATGAAAAATATACTCAGTTAACACTAGTTTAAAACTCAGTACCAGGAATTATTTTTCTTTGCAAGCAAACTTAAGAATAATAACTTCTTTATAATACTTTTCTCTTAACATGTATTTTTTTATTTTTTGCAAGAGATAATTGACTTTAGTAAATTAAAATATAATTAAAAACATGATAGTGTTTTGATATAGAGCTACCAAATTTTCTTTAACAAAGGAAAAGCTTGTGTAAGGATTTCTAAATTTAATCTATAATATGCCCTGGTCTACAAGTATAGGCTTTACCAAGAGACAAATTTATTCCAAATACTGAAATTTTCTGAATCATTGTGAATAATCAAAGAATTCTAAATCTATATACTTATATTTTGTGAATGGAATAATAGACTTTTTAAAAAGTAGAAATTACTATCAGTTTCAGATAATTACACAGTCACTGTCACTGTCCTCCCATTGTTCATCGATTTGCTTGAGTGGACCCAGTAATGTCTCCATTTTGAGACTCGTTACTGTGTTTGGCATATCAAATACATCACGGGTAGCTTGCCAGGCTTTGTCGAGTGGGCGAGATCCTCTCGGTACCTTGCCGGGTTCTCCAAGAGGGGCAGAGGAATCAAACTTGGCCGGCCATGTTGGCTGCCTGCAAGGCAAACACCCTACCCTCTGTGCTATCGCTCCAGCCCAATTACACAGAACAAATTTTGAATTAAAACATATGTCTCATATACGTATGTGCTAAAAATGCACATAGGTAATAGATAATTTTGCACAGCACGATAAAATTTTATCTTAGTAAGAGGATAGTATTAAAGAAATGCTTTTGATATTTGTATTTTAAAGACAGCACCGATCTGTACATTTATTCATAATCTTTATGAATATCAAGTAATTGAACACAATGTCATGAAATAATTTTGAAAACTTAATTTGGCAGATAAAAATAATTAGAAGTAAATTACATAACTCCCAAGGTACACTGGAATAGAATTATTCGAGACAGAATTTGACCTAATGCAACTAAATATATTTGAAAATTTACTATAAGTTATTGAAATGACCACTCTATGTATCTAAGACCTAGCAAAATTAATTTAAGGAGGAAAAAAGTGAGAGAGATAGTACAGTGGTTACGGTACTTACGTTGCGTGTCGCTGCTCTCACTTTCATCTCTGTTACCACATATGTTGGGGTCTTCTCCTGGGCTCTCTTCAGCATGCTCCCTTGTCCTGCAAGAAGCCGCTGCTCAGGGTTCCAAGAATAGGGCCAACCTTCCCTCTAGCTAAGGGGAGGGGTCCAGGAAAATGAACAAATTTTGCCACCGCCTCCTTCAAGGAAAGAGAAATAAACACATGAGCACTGTGGGTGTCCCTAAAGCGGTTCTGACTTATTAAGCAAACAACAAGGTTTATATAGACTTGAATATTAGCAGTTAGTCACGTAGTTACAGTGGTTAGAACAAATATGCGGTTCATCTCAGTTCTATAGATAGGATTACATTATTTCATTACAGTTTTATAAATAGGGTTATATTGTTTCATTATAGTTCTATAGGTAGGGTTATAATCTTCCTTTGATCATAAAGGGTAGGCTGTCACCCACACATCTGCAAGACACATCCTGTTCCAGGGTCATGTCCCATGGCTACATTGACCTTTGGCCATAAATACACATTGTAACAGGTTCTCAGTGCTCTGGGAACATCTACCAGGGCCCAGATCAGGGATTAGTGTGGCACCTCAAAGCAGATCAGAAGGGGTTTGTCTCTCAACACACATATGGTACTCAGAGCATGGCCAGAAGTGACTCCTGGCCACTGAGCCAAGAATAAGACATGAACACTGACAAATGTGACCTCAAAACAAAACAAACAAAAAAATTAAGAATCTTAAAAAGAAAAGTTGAATTCTTCATCTTGAATACTCTGTCAGAATCATGATTACAATTATTCATAAAAGGAAATGTAGAAAATTAGATCAGATCAATAATAAGTGGACACAAAACAAAACAAACTCTGAACCATAAAAGTAAAATTTTAAGTACTGAATAATAAAGGGGTTCAAAGATGTAGTCATGTCCCAAGGGTGAGGTGATTAATCAAAAGGTTCCAAGGGAAAGTTAATTTAAACAAACTTTATAAATGAAACTCATTTTATCTTTGCTTTTTTAGAAAAAAAAATCTTTTTAATTTTCTGCTCTAGCTTTAGGTAATCAATTTCAAGGCCAAGAATGTTAAGATACAAAATAGGTTCAGTGAGATGATATTGATTTCTAAGTTACACAAATATTCATGTTACAATAGGCTAAGCTGAAAATAAAATTTTTTTAGAAATTATGTACTCACTGAGAACTTTGTCTATATCCATATCACTATATCATCTGCAATATCCAAATATCCTTATCTACAAAAATTTATCATCCGTGTTTTGAGTACAAAATTCATCAATTTTATATAATGTATCACAATGCTAGCTAGAAATAAAGCTTTAAATATGAAATATTTGAATAATGAATCAAAAATGGAACACAGAAATGTTGCACATTTTTATTTTGGGGAAGATTGATATGATTTGACAAATATATGTGGTTTGAGGAAATAAACTTGAAGTTTCCACAAGATAAGTTAAAATGAAAATTGTTATTAATGAAGTGTGTATGATATTGAACATAATTTTATTAATTAAAACCTATGTTTTATGTCTTATATTGAAACATTTAGCAAAACCGTTTTCTAAACAAAGTTCATTTCTTGGGGCAGGAGCAATAACACAGCGGGTAGGGGTTTGCCTTGCACGCAGCGACCCGGGTTCGATTCCCAGCATCCCATATGGTCCCTCGAGCATGGCCAGGAGTAATTCCTGAGTGCAGAGCAAGGAGTAACCCCTGTGCATTGCCGGGTATGACCCAAAAAGCAAAAAAAAAAAAAAAAAAAAAACCAACAACAAAGTTTATTTCTGATCTCTGAACTGTTTATACACTTATAATATTATGTAAGGAAAAGCAGTCTGGTAAATCACGACATTCAGATGTTGATATTAATAATAAAAAAAGTTAATTTTTTTGACAAGCTGAAAGTAATTTCTCAGAGTATATTTCCTATAGGTTTTCCTTTTTATTTATTTTTTTGTTTTTTTGGCGGGGGGTGGTGGCCACATCTTGCAACACTAAGCGCTTACTCCTGGCACTGTGCTCAGGGATCACTCTGGAAGGGCTGTGGGGACCATATGTGGAGCTTAGAATTCAACCTGGGTCAGATACATATAACGAAACTGCCCTGTATTTCCTGTTTCAAAGAAATACTTTCTTGAGTACTAACTTACAAATGTGCAGAATATGTTTCACTTTCTAAACTAAGTTTAATAACTGAATCCAATCTCCAATTTCTGGAAAAAATCACATACCTATCAAATGCTAATTTACACAAAAGTATCTTAAATGTCAATGTATCCCCTGGAAACTTCTATCTTAATTCTCTAATTCTGATATCCTCATCATTCATTAGTTCTTATGTATTAATGAAATAAATAAATTAGAAATAATTGTTTTAAAAAGCTAAAAAAATAAGTGACTTATGCTTTTGGCCATGTCTTTGCATAGTTGATTTCATTTTTAAGAATTATTAAGTAATACTTTCTAGTTGTCATTTCTTCCTATGTTCAATACTCTATACACCAAATTTGCTGTACATTAAATTACATTTGTTATCATGATTATTCAATCAGTCACCATTATACTAACCACTTTTATTTTTTTGGACTGAACAAATTAAATAACATTCTAACTTTTCAGAAATCCTAAAAATATGATTCTCCTTCAATCAAATTACAAATAGATACTACAAGGAATACCATTTCACTCTTGATTATTTCAAATATTTATTTTTAATTCTTATCAACTTATACATAACAGCTATATTAATGTTTAGTTCTGTTGCATATGTGTAACATATCTTACATACATGCATCCTTTACAATTCAGAAATTTTTCTCACTGCTTTCCTACCTTAATTATATTTAAATCTATTCTTCATATTAGCTCAGTGTTGTTCAATGACCTCCTTATTCAATTAGGGTTTTTTTTTTGTTGGGGGGGAGAGTCTTAGCCTATATATGTTTATTCTCTCAGAAAAAAATATTTTAGTTTCTGAGAAAAGTATTGAAAGTTACTTTTTATCTAATTACTGAAAAGGTCAAATAAAAAGAAAAAATTTTTTGAACAAGTAATCTTCTGTCTTTGGCAAGGGTATACCCTTTTATAATATTTTTGAATTCTCAAATATTAAATGAAGAAATCCATGTTTTCATATTTGTAGTCATGTATATTAACAAGAAGCACATTAAACAACAGTGCATTAAAGGCAAACTTGCCAACTATTCTGGTCTACTATTACAGGCATAGAAAAGTAAATTATACCTAAATCATAGACAATTACATTTATGTTATAACTAAATGTTAAAATTTCTAACTTTATGTGTGGGTGATTAAATTCTCTAGGCTATGCCATGTATATAAGAAAATAAACATAAAAATGGCTGATACTTTGTAATTTCTTGCAGTAATATTAAAAGACCAATTGAAATGTATTCAGGTATCAAGTGGTATATTTACTGAGTGCTAGCAATATCAGTTCAGTATTAGAGACAAGGTCTTAGTTTTATTTACTATTTCTCGCCAGCACAGCAGAGCCTGGCAAGCTCCCCGTGACGTATTCAATATGCCAGACACAGTAACAACAAAGTCTCCAATGGAGACATTACTGGGCCCGCTTGAGCATATCGATGAACAACGGGAGGGCCTTTACCTTACCTTTTTGAAATAAAAACACATTTTATTAGGAGGTTTTTAGAAGGGGAAGGAGAGAGAGAAATTGAGAGAGAGAATCATGCCCTCAAGAGAAATCACAAGCTTCTCCAAGGGCAGAGACCCCGCCCCCCACATTCCAACAATTGATATGAAAGCATGAAATTACACACCTCAAGAGGGGGAATGTGGTCGACACATAAACTGAGGCATCACATGTTCTTGGCTATGTGGACAGCAGCAGCACAATGGCTCTGGCAACACATGCGTGCCAGGATCCCACATTTAGAAGAGGTAATATAGCACTTCTCTTAAAACATTGTAAGAAATATGGGGCTCAAGAGATAGTAGAGCAAGTAGGCCAACCTCAGTTCAGTATCCTGATTTGCCAGGTGAGATCACTAAGCACAATATTAGGAACTACCCTAAGCATGGTTGGATGTGGTCCAAAAACAAAAGTTTAGTTGTGGTAGATGCATGCTTTGTTGACCAGGAACTTGAATTCAAAACCAGCACCACATGCAGAAGAGTGTAGATGGTTGCTTTCTTGTTCCAAGTTAATAAATTTTTATCAGAGAACAACCTATAAGTCTTTTCTCAAGGGATCATTGCATTATCAAAAAGAGATGAATTCAATGGAGATCTAACCTCTAACTGTGTGGAAAAATACATTGCTGCTAGGGATTAGTAGACAATGGCAAGATCTAAGACCCCAAAAATTATAGTTATGAAACATTTAATTTTATTTCAAATTTCCAGTGATAAAATATTTGATTAAAAGCAAAATCATATCTGAGTTGTTGAATTCAATATATTCAGATGCCAAACTAGCTCTAGAAGTTAATTGATATCAATTAGTTGTTCATTTTTATTGTCTAACCCTACTTGAACCTAGTCATAGCCTCAAGTTGTTGGCAAACTGTGATTATCACTGAGGTAGACAGACATAATTGAGGCTCTCAGAAGCCTAAGTAGAAAGAATTTCCAAAGCTTTTCACATAGTAAACATGAATTAAATGAAATTTACCAGTATTACAGATATTAAATAGAATTGACTGAAGTATATGCAGAGAAATCTAATATAGCAATGTGGAGTAATACAATTAAAAGAGAAGCGTGTGAAATACAGGATATTTAATTAATTGCAAAGTTCTATTTAATTTTTTTTTTGCTGTCAGATCTGGATAGATTATATTCATTTTTTTGAGACCATTGGTCTCTTATAATTAGTTAGATCTTGTGAAAATAGAACTTCATTAAACATACCTTAACACTGTAGCACTGTCCTGTTGTTCATGAATTTTTTGAGCAAGCCCAGTAACATTGTGAGACTTGTTATTACTCTTTTTGGCATATCGAATTTGTCACAGGGAGCTTGCCAGGCTTTGCCTTGCAGGTGAGATACTCTCAGTAGCTTGCCGGGCTCTCCAAGAGGGGCAGAGGAATCAAACTCGGGTCGGCCGAGTAGGCCACATGCAAGGCAAATGCCCTATCCACTGTGCTATCGCTTACAAGAATTATATATTATGACATTAATTCCCATAATTTCAGATTTGGATAGGACTATTTTATTCATATATGTATATACTATAATATAGAGATAACCATTATTTTGCTTTCAATATTGTTGGAAAATATTAATATTTCTATTATAGTGGTGGATGTTTCCTAAGTCTTCATATTTTCTGAGCTTGATATTCTCATTCTTACTATTAAAGTTGAAATTTTGCCAGATAAATTTACATAGCACTGTAGTAATGTCCTCCTGTTGTTCATCGATTTGCTCAAGTGGGCACCAGTAATGTCTTCAATGTGAGACTTGTTACTGTTTTGGCATATTAAAAACGTCATGAGTAGCTTGCAGGCTTTGCCATGCAGCAGGATACTCTCGTTAGCTTGCGGGGCTCTCCGAGAAGGAGGGAGCAATCGAACCCATGTCAGCTGTGTGCAAGGCAAATGCCCTACTGCTGTTCTATCGCTCTAATCCAAATTTACATAGACAAAACTATTTTATTCAGATTTGTGGTACAGAGAACAGAAGTCAGAAATCATTCAGTTCAATCTACTTAAACAAAGGATTGGACCATTTATAAGAGATTTTTGCAAGGAGGACCATAGGTTATTTTGTTTGGCAATTGGTTTGACACAGTGAAAAAGTAAATTTTATATTATATAGCTATGATCTAAATTAGGTTTCTAATTGAAACATATATAATCAGAGTCAGTCATTAGTGTCCTTGAATATAACATTTACAATTTATGGGTTTCAAGTTTTTAAGAGACAATCCTGAGTAGTAAGAAGCTTTTAACAAGATTTATATCTCAAAGAGATAAAGGAAGAATTTACAACTCTTTTCTAAAAATCAATCTTCTAAGAATAGAAAGAAAAAGGGCTTTAAAGTGCAAAGACGTTCTGCTAAACTTTGATCAATAATATGATGGTACACCAAATGGTGTTCTGGTGGGGGTTGGGCAGGAGAGGAGTGGGGCATGCAGTAACAGGTATCAGATCTAGCCCCAAAGATTCAAAGCCTATAATCCTCATAGATGAAACAATGTAAAACATTATACATAGTTGTAAGAACCAAGTCTACTAAGAGAGCAATGAAGGTTTTACCTGGCAGAACCATAAGTAACAAGAAATTTCGAGTCTCCAGAAAAGAGGAATTATTCACAAATATAGTTGTTACAGATATATCTTGGTGGTAATTCCAATGAAAAAGGTATGACACAATTCCTGTTCCCAGAAAAAAACATGCAAATGAATTTTCCATGTTTAATATAATGACAATTTATTACTATGATTATTTGGTAGGATAGAGTGAAAGTGAAAAGTAAAATGTGCTTCAATATTGTGTACTTCTAGATCATTAAAGGCTTTGCTTTTTACTTATAAATTAGAATTGATTCTGAGTTTTTCTAATATTGGTTGATGAATTTTCAAGCTAGTCTTTCACATATTTTCTAGCATATTTGAGTTGGTTAATTGCAGGATAGCACTTTAGCACTGTTGCACTGTCCTCCAGTTGTTCATCAGTTTGCTCTAGTGGACATCAGTAACATCTCCATTTTAAGACTTGTTACTGTTTTTGGCATATCGAATATGCCACGGGGAGTTTGCCAGGCTCTGCTATGAATTTCAGGATATTTCCTTAAAAACCAGGTACACTGAGACAAGGTGTTTGTTGAAGACCACTGAAAGATCACTATAATAATTATACTCACACTAAAATTATGAATTTTTTCTAAATATCTTTGGGCAAGGCACTCCAATGGAGTCTGTACTGTTATTTGAAGATGATTTGACTGATAGACAACTAAATTTACCATAGTGGGGAATAGAGGGTTGAGGAAAACACCATGATAACAATGGAGGCTTCAAAGGAGACACTCTGGTAGAGGGTGTGGTATTGAAATATTAAACGCATGAAACCCTGTCACTAATTGTATTATAAATCACTGTGCCTCAAATAATTTAAAACATAATCGTTTATTGAAGTTTCTCAGAGCTACTGAGTGGATTTTAAGCATACTTCCTATTTAACCTCTGTCATCTCTTTTTTGTAGATGAGGGGAGAGGGAAAGATCCCAAACTTACTGGAATATTCCAGTTGTTTACTCCTGGTTTTGGGATTAGCTTGGAAATACAAATATTGCAATAGAACCACATGTCCAGAGAATGAGAAAAGCCCAATCAGAAGAAGATAAGTGAACAGAAGAAAATGTATAAGTTAAAAAAATAACACAGCTTGAGAATATGTGGATTGGTTTTACTCAGAAAAATAAAAGGCTCTTTTGTTTAGAATTGTATATTTCCCTTTGACAGAGGTTTCAATTTCTTGTCCTTTTCATTTGTTTCTTTATTTTTTGCTTGCAAAGCGATTGTAGCATATCTATCAGCATGCTTCATTATTTTTGTCTGTCTAGTGGATCAACCCCAATGGAAGGTCACATAGAGGAAAGAGGCCTGCACAGTTGGAGAGAGAATACCTTATTGGTTTGGATGGTTTTAATGAGTAGGCTGTTTCAGTCTAATTATTACATTCATAAATCTTTTGGACCCTGTGTTCTCAGGGCCATTTCATTCTCAAGGCTCTTTTGGTCATGAATTTGGGTTCTCTTATTAATATTTCTGGCTTGTAACATCTAACTTCTTTTTTATATTCTTTGGTATCCTAAAGTTTTTGTTACTTTATATTGCCTTTTGCTCCCCCAAAACTTATGTGCACTAATTTTTAGAACTCTCTAATTAAAATTTCTGCCTTTATAAATCTTATAATGTTTAAGATCTTTGTGGTCATGAGTTGTTTCAGCCTCTTTGCTATGACTTCCATTTATTTCTAATGTCTATTTCATTTTGTTTCTATATACTGTGTCGTTTAGCTCCCAGGGATTTGACATAATTCTTTAATTGAACTAATCTATGCTCAGGACCAAGAGTATAATTTGATGGACTAATTAGAGGAAGCAACTTCTGAGTTCAAAGTCAGGACTATGGCAGCAGAAATCTTACACCTAAAAATATGTGTTGGGTAAAATATTACTTTTATGGGAGGAGATCTGAAGGTAAAAAAAAAAAGGAAGAACTGTATGACTTGAAGGTCTATACTTCCCAAGAGGTCAGTTTATTCTACCCCACACCATTCAAGATGACCTGGGCCCAGGAGGCAGGTAGTCTGTACCACATTTCTTACAAAACTGTGGAAATGAACCATTGACACTGGAGATTTGAAATGTGCCCAAAGAAATAGAAATAAAATTAAAATCCAACAAGCTCTCTAGGCAATAGCTGCCCTTACTTTGTTCTTAAGATAATGTGGCAACTGGACTCTTAATTAGAAATCTTTGTTATGATTTTCAGATACAATGGGATGTTTCAATGAGCACCCTGCAAGGGAGTTTATTAATTATTCTGGTGCTTTCTAGTCTGAAACTTGCTTTTATTGAAAAAATGTGCTTTCCTGTTCTCTTCCTATAAAAATTCTTATAGTTATCATGTAGGCATCTTAGTTCCTTTGAGAACTTGGTTACAATCTTATAAAGCTGTAGCTTGTAACTAAATAAAGTTCTTTCTCCACTTATCTCCTTTGTTGTTCAGTTGATTGACTCCTGGAGCAGCATGTGGCCTATACTTAGAAAAAAGTTAATGAATATTCACCAATGTTGTAGGTCTTGCTCACAGTACTTAGCACATTTTCAGACGTGTTTCAGAAGCCTTTGTTTCCTACATCTGTTTAAAGTCTCCATTACTTCATTTCTTATAAGGATGTTTACATTCATATCTTATTTTTAATGTTGATCATTGAGAGTTATGGGGAGAAGTGTTAAAAAAGGAAAATAGCATAGCATTCAGTTGTTTACGTGCACCATAGTTTCTTTATCCAGTTGTCTGTTCTTGGGCACCCAGGTTGTTTCCAGATTTTGACTATTGTGAATAGTGCTGCAATGGACATAGGGAAGTGGATGGCTTTTCTGATTCTGATTCTGATTCACATACAAACATACAAACAAACATACAAACACTCACCACACACATACAAACACTCACCACACACACACAAGCACATGTGCATAAATTTTCTCAGTGTCTTGGTAAAACTAAGAATATGCCCTGAATTGTGCATTTTTATTAATAACCACCGATTAGATAGGTTTGTCTCCAAAGATCTAATGAAAACTATAAATAAACAAAAACTTCAGGTATATCCCAAAGAGTGGTGTTTCATGCATGCTGTGACCACTGCGACATAATACCTAACCCAACTGCAATTTCAGTTTGTCCCCAAAGTGGAATGCAAATCATTCAAATTGGTATTTACTGATAAGAGACTTTAAAGGAAATATGCATCATATAATTCTGTCTCCCCATTAGAAAAAGGTAGCTTTATTTGTCATTTATTCTGTGAATAATCTTACCCACTTTCCTCTTTAGCAAAAAAACCTTCTATTTTTATACAATGCCTTGAAGAGTCTTTTTTCTTCTGAGATAGGAGGTGTTTGGATCAATGAATATGCTGATTAAATTTCTAAATATATTAAGGTTACTTTAGCTGATAATAAAAGATAATTTCCTTATCATTTTTTACTTTCATCATTAAAAAGCATACACAGACAGCTGAAATTACCATGCAGTACCTAGACATAGTAGAATTTGAAAAGATTTAGTAAAGGAATGACTTTTTAGTTCCTCTTGGGGAAATAGTCATTGTGCACTATGTGTTAAAATGTACAAAAAAAGAAGGAACAAAGATTTATTTGATATCAAATAAATGCAAAATCAGTTGATGAAATTTAACAATTTACATAGTGAATGAATATCATATGATAAAGGATCCTCTCAATTACGGTCCATGGTGTCTTCATTACAACATAAGTTTAGGGAGATATTAATCCACAGGGAGTTTAGTGATGTGATTGTTCCATTCTATAATGTAAATTATCTGGAGTAATAATATGTAAGTAAATGGTTAAAAGTACACATTTTGAAAAACATGAGTGATTTTGCTATTTTTTTCTTATGATTTGAAACAGTTAGTGTACATGCAAGCTCAAGAATACTGATATTGAATTTAGCAGAAACTGTGAACCAATCATAATCATTAAATAATTAAGGATAATAGTTCGTGTATAAAGATGATGATCTAACACAATGGTGGGCATATGTCGGCCTGAAGTATAAGCAATGTGGCCTAATTTTTAAAAGTCATGTAATAGAAACTAATATAAAACACCACTTGAAAATTTAACCATTGTAAAAAAAAATATTATAGGAAACTGTAACTCTGAAACTAAATATTTCTATGTTTTTCTGGAGTCTGTTTTTATACTTTTGCTTTAAATACTTTTTATTTAAATAATATTTTTACAAAAATTATATATATTTACATATGTTAAAGGTACATAATCATACAGTTTACCACAATAAATATATTATACATTACATAAAACTTACATTTTAGTGTATTTAGTATTCTCCTCAAAGTAACTATAAACACTCCAAATCATGCATTTGTGCATGTTGCCGCATGTAAATAATTTAGAATGTCAAATATAAATTTCTTTTTAAGTGTGAACTTCTTTAAAAATATGAACTACTCATAGATAGCAATATATGACAGTGAAATGCTTATTGATAAAAATGTTTTATAGGTTCACAAAATATAAAGTTATCTTCATTACTTTTATTTCAGTTCCAGTAGCTTCTCTATTTCTTTCTCTCTCAGTCTCTCTCTATCTTACTTTCTCTCTCTCTCTCTCTCTCTCTCTCTCTCTCTCTCTCTCTCACACACACACACACAAACACTCACCACACACACACAAGTGCATGTGCATAAATTTTCTCGGTGTCTTGGTAAAACTAAGAATATGCCCTGAATTGTGCATTTTTATTAATAACCACCGATTAGATAGGTTTGTCTCCAAAGATCTAATGAAAACTATAAATAAACAAAAACTATAGCTGTTAGGGATATTTATGGATGTGTTATGGATGAAAAACATGAATCAAAATATTAAGAGCACATTATATCCATTTACTTGCAACAGTGATATACAGAGTATTTGAGAGGAAGAGAATCTTGTTTCAAGTGCACTTAATGTGTTCTTTGTAGCATCCCAGCTTACCATTTATGAATATGAAAGAGTTTTATTCATGAAAAAATGGTTTTTACTTTCATTATAAAGCCAAATTTTATTTAAATATTTCTTCAACAAAAATGTTAATAGATATAGACATGATTTAGAAGCAAGATATATTCTCTGCATTAAATGTAACAGTATAAGATGCAACACTCTAATGGGATGTCAATATGTCTTAGTCCAGTTATGGGCAAGTTGAAAGAATTTGATGCCCAATATTAATATGATTCAGTTATTTCCTGGAAGTTTCTCTAATCCATACTGCAAGAGATGAAAATTTCCATTATCAGCACTTGACATAATAGTCTACATTTAAACCTGGAAGAAATCGATTGAAAAGTCATTATACCTAGAAATAAGATTCACTAAAGTGGTCACTTACAAAGCAAAAATATAAAAATCAATATTTATACAAGTTATTCATTCTCTAGATATCAGTTGAAATATCTTCCTTCAGATAAAATTTCAAATAAGTTCTTACATAACTCCCACACCTACTTTGCCTCAAATTCCTTACCAAAATGTCAATAATGTTATAAATATATATTTAGAAGTATAAAAATTATGAACAGTATTTTAAATTATTTTTATTTTTTATTTTGGGGTCACACCTGGCGATGTACAGGGGTTACTACTGGCTTTGCACTCAGGAGTTACTCCCAGCGGTGCTCAGGGGACCATATGGGATGCTGGGAATCAAACCCAAGTTGGCTGCGTGTAAGGCAAATACCCTACCCGCTGTGCTATCTCTCCAGCCCCAAAAATTATGAACAGTTTTGATGTGATTTTTATTCTCAACTTTTCTTAAAAGAATGAATCAAATAAGATTCATGCAAAAGATTCATGTAAAACAATAGAAGGGTATAGTTGCATCACCATTCCTGTAATATATGGGCTATTTTAAATGAGTTCTTGTGGAGGTGGTTGAATTATAAAAAATTAATATAACAAAGCACAGTAAAAGTGGGGCCTTAAAGATAAGTACAGGAGATTAGATTTTTGCTTTCCATGTATCTTATTCTGGCTAAATACCTGCAATTAACATATCTTCTCTCTAAAATTGCCAGGAGTAATCTGTGAGCAGAGTTAGGAATAATCCTTGAGCATTGCCAGGTGTGATCAAACCCACCTTCCAAAAGAAACAATAGCCTTGAACTTCAATATCTTGATTAAAATAATTTTTTTCAGTGATAACACTTCGATTTTATTACTGCTAAGTCAAGAATGTAATAAAAATTAAAATCAACACTTTTTTTTCACTTATTTGAAAATACATTCAATCACTGAGCACTTCCAGGAGTGATTGCTTGATGTGATGTAGAAATGAGTCCTGACTGAACATGTTTGCCACTCAATGCCTCTTTTGTAGACCACAACACCCAAAAGAATAGAGAGAACAAAAGGGAATGCCCTGCCACAGAGGCAGGGTGGGATGGGGGGATGGGGTGGGAGCGATATTATCCATGGTGGTGGAAATGGGCACTGGTGGAGGGATGGGTGTTTGATCATTGTATAGTCGAGATCCAAGCACAAAAATTTGTGGATCTACAATTGTACCTCATGGTGTTTCACCAATAAAAAGAAAAAGAAAAAAAAAAAAGAAATGAGTCCTGAACTCGCCCTAATTCTCCATTCCTAAAAAATTCAAACAAAAAGTTCCCTGATTCTTGTTAATCTCTACCATTTAGTTCAATTCTACATTTTATATATTTTTTCCTTCTGCATAGTTATCTCTGAACAACCTGTACTGGTGGTATAAATTATCATTACTGTGTGGAGAAGTAGTGATTGTCCCAAAGTATTGAAATTTGAATAAATATGATGATGGGGCTAATATTTCTTGTTTTACACACCCACATACATATACACACACAAACACACAATTTCTAAACAAAATAAAAACTATCAGTATACCTCCAACACATATAAACCTATGAAAAATAGTTATTTTTCTCCTAGGCAACTTTGTACCATTTCTGTTTATTTTGATTTCTCAACCATAACATATTGATTTTAAGAAAAATGGCAAGTTCAGAACTTCCTTTGGTAATACCTGAAGTATTACAGATAAGTTTTTTTTTTTTTTTTTTGAGAGGCCTACTGTCATGGACTCTGGGCTGACTTCTAGCTCTTTGCTGAGCGATCATTTCTGGTCATGCTCTGGGGACAATATGTGATGCCAGAGATCAAACCCTAACCGGCTGTGTGCAAGTTAAAAATGCCTTGCCTGCAGTACTATCTTCTGATGTCCTGAAAAATAATCCTCCCTCAGAAATCACATATATATTTAATTTTTCCTCTGCAGTAGATCAGTTTGTGTTTCAAAGATTATACATCAGTGAATCCATTTTTTTATCCGTGGATCTATCTTTTAAAATAAAATTGATCACAGGGACTTAGTATACTCCCTAGATTGTTCTTGTGTGGATTCTATCTCCATATATCGAACATTGTATCACATTTTTGTTATTTTCTATTTTTCATATTTAGCATATTTTTTCTTATTAATATTTACACAACCCCTATATAGCAAGAAGCAAGAAGGGAAGTGGACAATTATGTGATTGTTATGAATGGCTTTTCCTAAATCAACAAAAAGTCATTTTGTCTCATGTTTAATTAACAGCTACAACTACAAATATGGCAATAACATTTTACTAATTTATCAGAACAACACAGCAGCAGTACTGATTACAAGTAGTTAAAATGAATATTAAACTCAGTTGATACAATTAGCATACTCAGTATTTTTTATTATTTTTATTTTCTGAATTTGGTTTATTAGACTTTTCAAGGACTCATTTATTCTGACTTTTGTCCTCTATATTTTACCTTCCTCTCCACAGGTTTACTAAGCTACCATTGACAAATTAATATGATACAACAGTTCTGTCCATAATTCTATAGCATACATATACATTATTAAATCTAGGTAATTAATATATTCACCATTCCACTAGGTACACATTGTGTGCAAGTGTATTTGAATGTGCACATGGGCACGTGTTGAGAAAACTTAAAATATGTACTCAGCAGATTTCAAGTTTAAAACACAGCATTGTTAAAACAGTCACATTGCTGTACATTAGATCTGAATAATTCATTCATCTGATGTACTTTTTAACCCTTGACCAATTTTTTTTCTTTTCTCTCATTGCAATTCCTGAAAACCATCATTATATTCATGTTTCTTCTACAAATTTCACTATCTTAACTCTGATATTAAAGGATTATCATGCACCACTTGAGTTTCTGAGTCCAATTTATCTTACTAAGTAAAATGTCTCCATTTTATCAGTGCTGTCACAAATGGATTTATTTTTTACTAATTAATTTCATCATAATTATTGTCTAACATAATATGTATTTAATTATAAGCCCTAAAGATTTGATGCATGCACCTACTGGAAAATGATGGCCATCTTAAATTTAGTTGACAGTCATCAACATGCAGTAATTGTGCCAAACTTAGAATGTTTTTATAGAATAATAACCAGAAGATTTTGTTCATATTTTACAAATGATTCCACTGAACATTATTCCATATTTCTAAAATAAGGATAGGATTACATTGTAATGAATGTGTAACAGAAATAAATGAGAAATCAGAACACTTTGTATTTAGTTCCTGCTTCTTATTGAATATTACATTCTGGTTATATTATTAATATACATTGTAAATATTATGGGAGGATTTTCCCACACCCAGCAGTGCTGAGGGCTTATTTTTGCCTCTACTTTTGGTGACTACTCCTGGTTGCATTGAGGGAACTTCTTGGGGTCCCAGGCTTTAAACCTGGGTCCACTGCTTGTTTTACCCATTATATTATCTCTTTGGTCACATTATGTATGTCTTTCTATAAAACAAAATGTTCATTTATTACAAAAGCACAAATAGTATAGAGAATATAAGTTATAAAAAACTTATTTTTTGGACTACTCATACTTTCCAAAATATAAATGTTACAAAATAGTAGGTAAGGTAAAGGTAAAGGTCCTCCCGTTGATCGTCGATTTGCTCGAGCGGGCCCAGTAACGTCTCCATTGGAGACTTTGTTGTTACTGTGTCTGGCATATCGAATACTCTCGCTAGCTTGCCGGGCTCTCCGAGAGGGACAGAGGAATCGAACTTGGGTCAGCCATGTTGGCCGCTTGTAAAGCGAACGCCCTACCCGCTGTGCTATTTAATTTGCTTAACACTTTCAAAATACAGCTTTTTAGAACTTTCACCATAATTCTTCAGTATAGGAGGTCTGTGTTATATTATAAATTTTTAAAAATAGGATACTAGTTTTAATGCAAGAAGTATAGTGATGGAAGACTAACAGAAAGGTAATTGTCCATACATTCTTTTTGCATTCTGTATAGTATATAATAAATTCAGATATTCCACCAAAAGATGTAGAATTATGCCCTGCCAGTCATATGTAGTTCATCATACTTTTTAATTAGTATCAAAAAACATTTTTTTAATAATGAAATAAAAGGAGTGTAACATCCTACTTTGAATTGAACTGTGCATAATAACTTCCCCCAAAATAGCACAGAATGGAAAGGGGAGAAAGGATTACTTTTCAGCAGAGAAATATGATGGGCACTGCCTCAGTCAGGTAATCCAAACTAACATCGACAAGCATAAATCATGATGACAGTATATACTCTTGATACAATGTGATGAAAATGGCATTTTACAAGTTTGATCTTCTATCTCCAACCTTTATCCCTAGTGTTATCATGAGAAAAGCATTTCACAAATTCCACCAGGCAGGTATGTTTCAAACTTTAAAAGTCATGAAAAGTAAGGATAATCTGAGAAAATGCTGCAGTCATGGGATCCTAATAAAACACAGCAAGGAAATGTATTTTTGATGGCATCATAAAATGAGAAAAGGACATTGGGGAAAGATAAAGAAAATGTCAACAGTTTAAGGAATTTAGTTAATATATTGTGCTAATATCAGTTCATTATATATCATATTAGCATAAAATATGCAACTAAATATAACTTATGCACAGTTTTCTCTATTAGTTTACATACATATATATAGAGAGAACAGGACTCTGTTATTCAAGCTTTTTTATGAATTTAAATAAATTATTTTAAATTGTGTATTATTAAGATTAAAATTAATAATTGGTAGCATATTTCACATATTTATATATTCACTATTTGGCACATGACCCAAAATGAGGTATATATAAATAATATAGTACATTTTAGAATTATTGCATCAGATTAGAATACACTATAGTGACATAATAAGCAACCTCAAGAATTTAATAAAGCTTATGTAGCAAAAATCTCCTTAAAAACTGATCAGAAGGGTGAAACCAGCTTGCACTTATAATAGAGCTACTCTTGAGAATAAGAGGGTTTTGGTCAGTGGGGGTACAAAATTTTAAATATTAAAAATAATGCAATTGTTTTCAATAATTCAATGCTAGTCAACTCTGTCTAATAATGCTATATTGAAATTCTATTGTGAGGGTCTTTAGAGAAATATTATAGCGGTTAAGGTGCTTGTTGTGGACAAGACAGATCTGGGTTTGCTCCTCGGCACTACATATAATATCCCAACCCCCCCACACTACTCCAGGAGTGATACCAGAATGCAGAGTAAGAAGTAAGCTCTTAGCTGACTGGTATGACCCCAAATTATAATAAAATAAAGAAAATATATATGGATTTTATTTTGTCTCTCTGCCTTTCCTACTAATCAAATGCTAAAATGAAAGAACTCACCCTTTCATATTTTGATTACCAAATGGACGACAGGATAGATAAACGATTTTTGAACAAAGAAAATATCCTGGTATAAATCAAGCAAGCATTACTTCCCAGAAGCAGGACATTATAGACTGGGCTGGAGCCATAGTACACTGGGTAGGGCGTTTGCCTTGCACACAGCCAACATGGCCGACCCGAGTTCAATTCCTCTGCCCCCTCTCGGAGAGCCCGGCAAGCTAACGAGAGTATCTTGCCCTTACAGCAAAGCCTGGCAAGCTAACCGTGACGTATACGATATGCCAAACACAGTAACAACAAAGTCTCACTATGGAGACGTTATTGGGCCCGCTCGAGAAAATCGATGAACAATGGGAGGACAGTGATAAAGTGATACAGTGAAGAATTTCCAAGTTCGGGTTGTTTGACAGTACAGCTGGAAGGGAGATTGTATTGGAGTGGTTGAAATGGGTAAAGCTTTACCAGGAGTGGTAAAGCTTTAGTCATGAGCAAAGAGTCAGGAGTAAACCCTGAGCACCCTTGTGTGGCCAAAGAACAAAACAAATGCATAAAATGTATTTTACACTTTAATCATACTAATAGAGCTTGTTTTTAAAGATTGTTCTAAAAATTCGTATCTATTTTTTTTTATGTTTACACTCAGGAAAGAAGGCAGTGTGTAGCATTAAATTTAGTACTATTCTTCTTTTCATTTCATTTCATTTTTCATTTCATCATCCTGTTAATCGTCGATTGCCTCGAGCAGGCCCCAGTAACGTCTCTTTCATCCTAGCCCTGAGATTATATTCACGGCTCTTTAGGAGAATGAGACCCATCATTGTTACTGGTATTTGGCATATGTGGTAGGCCACGGGGAGTTTGCCAGACTCTGCCCTGTGGGCAGGCTACATTCAATAGCCTGCAAGTTTGTCCAAAGTAGGAATGAGATAATAATATGTCATAAAGAAAAGTTCTGATAAGATGTCGCGCGGCCGCGAATGCGGCCGTGCGGTTCCGGGATCTGGATTTTATAGTCTCTGAGTCTTGGCCGCTGATGGGATTACACGGCGCCAGGGGGCCAGGTGGTGGGTGTGACCCCCGCCTACTGGAATTTGGAGGATCTGGGTGGAAGATGCTCGACTCCAATTCGAGTAGGCTTGGAGGTCTTGGCCCCGGAACCCGCGTGGCTTTGTCCCTCTGCCAGTACCTTCAGGTGTGCGGAGAGTGGTCTCAGCATGGTGGTGGCTGGTCCTGGAGGTCTCCGGCTGCCGTAGCCCTGGCCGGGGCGGGGAGGAAAGCTCAACCCGCTCCCCTCCAAGGGACTCCGGGAAGGAACACCCAGGCGCGGGGTGCCACTATTCTTCTTGATTAATTAAAATGAGATTTCCTACATTAAAATCAAATTGAAAACATAAAGATTATATAACATATATGCTAAATTTATGTCACTAATAGCTGCATTGATATAGTCTATTTTTATGGGTGCACAATATTGAATTTAATTAATATTTTCTTTAACCTTGTTAAGGGGCTGGAGTGATAGCTCAGCAGGTAGGGCGTTTGCCTTGCACACGGCCAACCTGGGTTCAATTCCCAGCATCCCATATGGTCCCGTCAGCACTGCCAGGAGCAATACCTGAGTGCATGAGCCAGGAGTGACCCCTGTGCATTGCCGGGTGTGATCCAAAAAGCAAAAAAAAAAAAAAAAAAAGAATGTAGCCTTGTTAATAAACTGATACTTATAGAATGGTACATTTTGTATATTCTTCATTTGTTTATTTGTTATCGATTGGGGGGTTATACCAGAGGTACTTATACCTCATTATTTTCTTTGTTCTCAGAGATCTCTCCTGGTAGAGCTTAGGAGATCATGTACAAGGTAAGTGACTTTATCGTTGGACCTTCTATCCAGTCTCAGAAGTGAGTCATTTTAAACTATATATAGATCTTTCTAGTTCCCCTTTTATGTTCTTCATGACATTTTATTCTTTGATAAGAAAAGCAAAACCTTTACAAAAATTTAATACGACGAGTATTTAAAATTAAAAATTATATCACATATCATACATGTTCTTAAAATACAAAAATTGCCTGATTTTTGTGTTTGAACAATTATTGATATGTAAAAAAATATATCTTAGCAAAAAAGTTGTAAATGTATGAAACAGAAATCTCAACTATTTCAACTATCTTCTTTAAAATATACAGGCAGGATCTGTAGTGTGTATGTGTGATTGCACTATTTTTATTTGTAAATAAAAGAAAATATAAAATAATTATATAAAGTTATTAAAATAGAACTAGTATTTTATCCATAAGATTATATTTTTGTTGTCAATTTTGTTTTGTATTAGGCTTTCTATTTCTAATTTGGAAAATAATACGACAGTTTATAATTTATACATGCCCTCATTCTTCAATTATATTTTGTTTATTTACCAAAAACCAAAATGTAAAGTAAAGCAAAGTGGTAAAAATGCTCTATTCAGAAAAGGCCCAATATTGGCTATAGAAAAATGTTACTGCTTTGTCTAATAAACCATTAAGCCTCCAATTTCTAAAGTATCCAACAGTATAAAAAGTTTTACACAATGGTATTGAGATTTCAAATCCATATTAACACTGTTTAAAAAAACTCATGCAATTATGTCACTCATATATGGCAAAACACAAATAGAAAGTCCAGAAGCCAAAGCAAAGTAGCCCTTTTAAAGGGGGATGTGTAAACCGATATAGCTGAAAAGAGAACATACTTTATGATACCAGATGGATGACATTCTAGCAAAGCTAAAATTGTGAAAACAATAAAAGATCAATGATTATGAGAGTGAGTTATACAATTGTTTGAATCCATAGACTGCAGCGCAATAAGGGAACAGGCAGTGCAAAATGAGAGATGATACAGATGTACTGCAAAGCTATAAATGACAAAAATGAGTCAGAGCAGATTTGGTTATAACAAACGTATAACTCAACAGGGAGACAACGATAATGGGGAAGTGAGTCACATATAGGTCACAGACAACCATTTCCCTTCTTTATATTGCTGTAAACTTGTAATTGCTTTGAAATAAGTTTTACAAAATAAGACTCCAGGCCTAGGGAGATTGCTCAAAAGACTTTCGAGCATGCTTTGCATGTAGACATGGGTTCAAGTCCCAATATGATGGCAGTCACCCAAAGCACTGCCAAATAAAACCGAACCTCTTTCCCCAAGCAAATAACACAGGATAAATCTGAGTTTTTTGTAATGCTCTAATAGAAAATGGATTTATTTCAGCATTTGAATAAATTCAACAGATTGGTAATATTTTGTTTAAGTAAAATACATACAAGGGATGTAGGAATCTGCATCTGAATCAAGAAGCAATATAAAGCAACAGAAATTTTACTGAGTTTCCAGTTCTACACAATAGGTTTTTATATGTTATACCAAATATATGAAGTTATTTTCACACATATATATGTACACACATATGAATATGCATATAAAAAACTACTAAGAATATTGGAAAATTTTGGAAAAATCTAAAGTATTAAAATGGCAAAAGTAAAAGTAAAGTTCTGCTCATAACTAATTTTAATTCATATTGTAGATAGCTCCCTATTTTGATCTGTTCACATCAGTCACATAAAACAAAATTTTGTTTTTCTTCAATAAATCTTATTAAGGGGAAATCACATATAATTTAATGCAGACTCAGAATAAGATGTGTGGATGTGCATTAATGTTTTGGAGTTTCTGATGGAAATTTGTTTTAAACAGGTTGCAGTGATCCAATTTCATTTTGACAAGTTATTGCTAAATGTCACTCAGGGATATTTAAAAATGTTTTCTACTTAGGGAGTAAAATTTTTAAGTTAAAAATGGATAATATATATCACTCATGCCAAAATCATTTCCTCTAAATTGAGAAAAACCATGTCACAGAGGAATAAGTAATGTGTTCTGTCCCATTGTTAATGGAGAGGTAAAATTGGAAAATAATTTTTTGTTATGCCTATATTTCAATGTGTATTTCTTTGCAGTGTAAAAAGAAAAGATTTTTTATGACAGTAGAGGGAATTAAATATAAAGTTAAAGACATTTTTCAATAATGATGATTTAGATATGATTTTATTTTGTCTGAGCTTCGAGTTCTACAGTTTGTCTATAAGTCTTTGATATTTTTCCAGAATAAAAAAAATGTCTTCCTCAAAATGACTATGAGTTATTACAACACCTCCCTTATTTAATCATTGAAGAGTATTCTGAGCTCACTGACGTAAAATAGTTGTTACAGTGTTATGAGGTGGAATTTCAATAATACTGCTTAAAGTTCTCAGAAAACTGTTTAAATATGTAGAAGGGAAGTGGGAGATGGGCCAAAGGTCCTAAGGACATGACTTATAAGGACCAAAATCTAGTTCCCAGCATCCACGGTGTTCTGAGCCAGGTTTGGGGAGTCCTGAAGATATGAGATCACTGTAAAGATCAGGCGGTGTCAAGCAGCTCTGCAACATAAGGTCTGAACATCAAGTCTGGCTGGCTTCACAGAGAGTGTCCTCCAGGTCCCCACAGTGCTCCTTTGAAGTCCCCTAAAAGGAAAACAGAACAGAAAGATGTTGTGAAGCCAGAGTATAGTCCAAAGATAGTGTGCTTGCCATGCATGTGACTGTCTTGTGTTCCTTTTCCCACCAATGCATATAGTCCCCTGGCCCTGCCTGGGGTGATTACCTTCCTGTGCAGAGAGTCAGGAATTGACTCTAAACACCGGGGAGGTAGGGGGCATAGTGACCCCCAAATAAAATGAAGCAAAACAAAAATAAGGAAAAAAACATCAATGTTATTTAAAATCGTGTAGGGTTAAGCGATGCTTTATGAATAAAGTAATTTTGTATGTAACGTGGTGGAGACATTTATTGAGTCAGTTATTGATGTTTAGGAGATGCCTTGTGTGGTGCTTAGGACATATTCCTGTCTTTGTTCTCAGGGATCACTCCTGGCAAGGACTGGGTAAATAAACCGAGGTCAGCCCTATGCAAGGCAAGAGCCCTACCTGCTGTACACCCTGGGCTTCCCCCCACATTTATAACAGAGATGTTTGAAGGACCTACGAAGTGTCCTTCAAGAAGAGTTGATGCATCAAGATTAGTAGACTTCATGAAAAACACACACACACAAGTATATATATTTATATATACATATATATGTCAACTAAAATATCAGTTTATATATTTAATATAAAATGTTTATTTTTTGTTTTCTTAAGATCATTTTCATTAAAAATAAAATGCATAAATAATATCATTATTATGTAATGACAAGAATCCATTTGAATTCATTGACAGCTTTTATTACAAGCAATGGCATTTGTCTAAGCAAACAATAAGACAGCTTTACACGGTATGATTTCAAAATATCTTTGAAATTTACATTTAAAATGAACAAATAACAAATTAATCAAGAAAGTGATTAGGACAATGCACTTTTGGAGATATTATTCTTGCTTTGTTTTGTTTGTTTTTGGAGTCACATTTTGTTGTTCTCAGGGCTTACTCCTGGCTCGGGGGATTCAGGGGACCGTGTGGGGTGTCCTGGATCACAGCTGGGTTGGCTATGTCCAAGGCAAAATCCCTACATGCTGAATTCTCTAGCTTCAAATGAGATCATTCTTTTTTATTATACATAATAGCTAGCAACTTATATGTGACAGAAATGTGAACGCATATTTGTTGCTGGGTCCTGGAGATTATGGGGAAATAAGGGAGCTTCCTAGGTAGAGTGACATTTAACCTGCCCCCCTCCACCCGGAATAGGAAAGGTGGTGATAAATCTTTGTTATCCTTGGTGTAAAGGTGGCTTGATACAAGAGAAGCACATTTTCGTACAGTGACCAAAGTAAGTTGATGTCTCCTGTTTTATTTATTTTATTTTTTCTTTTTTTCTTTTGCTTTTTGGGTCATACCCGGAGATGCAGAGGGGCTACTCCTGGCCAGTGTACTCAGGAATTACTCCTGGCAGTATTCAGGGCACCGTATGTGATGTGGGGACTTGGACCCAGATCCGTTATGTGCAAGGCAAACGCCCTACCGCTATGTTATGACTCCAGCCCCTGTGTTTTATTCTGAAAAATATGATGGAAAACATGGTATAGTTCTGTGACTGAAAAATAACTTTGAATGGGTAAAACTGGGACAGGTGGTTGAGTCATTAATCTATGAAACACTCTAGATGTTCCAATGACTTTCTCAGCCTTCTTATCCTCCTGTTTCTAATTCTAAGGCATACTCCTGCCACATCATACCTTTTGCCAACTTTGTTGTCCAGTTAGTTCCTATACTCATCATGGGCTATTTGTATCCAATTTGTTTTCATTGGTCAAATTGTTAAACAGATTGATGCCAGATAATACTGTCAAGTACTGTCCTAAAAGCCAGTTCAGTAATTATTGCAGATGTCATTCTCCTGTGCCAAATATTATGGTTCTGTGTGTACATTTGTTTTGCAATGAAATTACCATTTCATAAAGCCTGCTAAAATACATATTTGATACCCACAGAAAAATCGGCCTGTTCTGTAAATGTCCTACACTTCTGTGTCTAGACTACAAATAATCATGATTCACAAAATGAGATCATAGAATCAATGTTCTATCACTATTGAATCTCCCCTTTTGCTTTATATTTCTCATTTAACTGTGAACTTATATGCAGAAGTTGAGTAAGACACTTTTACTTAAAGACATTCATTTCTCCATTTTAATAAAGGCACAGTGATTTTATTTTCCATCCCATCTCTATCTTTTCAAATTTATGTACTTATTACTGCATATATAAAAATGAAATCATTATCAAGTGTGTCAGACAAGGCTGTGAAAAATAAAACATAATGTCTACCAATTTTCTTTAGGTCGTTTCTAAAAATGGACCGGAGCGATAGCACAGCTTTCGCTTTGCATGCAGCCCACCCGGGTTCGATTCCTCCACCCCTCTCAGAGAGCCCGACAAGCTACCGAGAGTATCACAAGCTCATGACAAAGCCTGGCAAGCTCCCCATGGTGTATTCAATATGCCAAAAACAGTAACAAGTCTCACAATGTGTTGTTAGACATTACTGGTGCCCACTCGAGCAAAGTGATGAACAGGTAGACAGTGCTACAGTGCTACAGTTTCTTAAAATAAATCTTTAACAATAAAATATAAGTGCAGATAGAGATATTTTATAGTAAATAAGAACATATACCCAACCAACACGGGTTTGAATCCCCGTCACCACAAAGGTACCTTGAACACTGCAGGACAGACTTTTACGCACACAGCTAGGATTAGTCTGTGAACACAGTTCATTTTGCCCCCCAGACCAAAAAAAGAACATAAAGCATCATGATATTTGGTTCTCAGAATAAAGAATTGTGTTTTTTTTCTGACATTGACAATAAGGGGAAGACAGAAGAAAACCTCAGAGGGAATTTAAATAGTTTATTGTTTTTTTTTCTCTAGAGGAAATGTTGTAATGAATACTTTTGAATAATTGAAATTTGATAACATAGTAATTTTAATCTCCACAATTAAATAGTTTCACAGATAAAATTGAATTATAGCACTAATTTAGAAAGAGAGAAATTCAACCAAATATTATATTTTGCAGAGCCAAGAAGCAAACATTATGCTCAAAAATTGAACAGAGCAAACAAATGCTAATCTCAAAAGAGTCAGAGAGCTTTTGAGAGAATTCATAGTATAGGCAGGTACATTGTTAAAAGAAAAACCTCACAAAAACCATGGAAAGTAAATTATTTTCATATTGATTACAAATATATATGAAGTGCTTATACTCTGTAATAGAATACTAAAATTTATACAGAGAAACTTCTCTTGCCACCGATGCTACCAGATTGAAGCTATTAGAATTTTACTCTTGTCCTGATTATAGGCTTTTATACTTTTCATTTCATTTCATTTCATCATTCTGTTATTCGTCGATTGTCTCGAGCAGGCCCCAGTAACGTCTCTTTCATCCTAGCCCTGAGATTATATTCAAGGCTCTTTAGGAGAATGAGACCCATCATTGTTACTGGTATTTGGCATATTTGGTACGCCACGGGGAGTTTGCCAGACTCTGCCCTGTGGGCAGGCTACATTCGATAGCCTGCAAGTTTGTCCAAAGTAGGAATGAGATAATAATATGTCATAAAAAGATGTCCTGATAAAATGTCGTGTGGCCACGAATGCGGCCGCGCGGTTCCGGGATCTGGATTTTATAGTCTCTGAGTCTTGGCCGCTGATGGGATTACACGGCGCCAGGGGGCCAGGTGGTGGGTGTGACCCCCGCCTACTGGAATTTGGAGGATCTGGGTGGAAGATGCTCGACTCCAATCCGAGTAGGCTTGGAGGTCTCGGCCCCGGAACCCGCGTGGCTTTGTCCCTCTGCCAGTAGCTTCATGTGTGCGGAGAGTGGTCTCAGCATGGTGGTGGCTGGTCCTGAAGGTCTTCGGCTGCCGGAGCCCTGGTCGGGGCGGGGAGGAAAGCTCAACCCGCTCCCCTTCAAGGGGCCCCAGGAAGGAACACCCAGGCGTGGGGGCAGAAGACTCAGAGACTATAAAATCCAGATCCCGGACGAGAAAAGTGCAGTCTTCTGCCCCCGCGCCTGGGTGTTCCTTCCTGGGGCCCCTTGGAGGGGAGCGGGTTGAGCTTTCCTCCCCGCCCCGACCAGGGCTCCGGCAGCCGAAGACCTTCAGGACCAGCCACCACCATGCTGAGACCACTCTCCGCACACATGAAGCTACTGGCAGAGGGACAAAGCCACGCGGGTTCCGGGGCCGAGACCTCCAAGCCTACTCGGATTGGAGTCGAGCATCTTCCACCCAGATCCTCCAAATTCCAGTAGGCGGGGGTCACACCCACCACCTGGCCCCCTGGCGCCGTGTAATCCCATCAGCGGCCAAGACTCAGAAACTATAAAATCCAGATCCCGGACGAGAACAGGCTTTTATACTTAATCAAGAAAAAAAAAAACACATGGATATTATAGGTAGTTGAAGAGCTTCTTCAATTCATTGGTTCCTTATGTTATGGAAGTACAAAGTTCGGTCTTTCTGGAATCTTGGTTTATTTCAGTATTCTTATATTTATATTCTTAATATTCTATATATTCTTTATATAGAATATATATAGAATGGGCTGGAGCAATAGCACAGCGGGTAGGGCATTTGCCTTGCATGCGGCTGATCTGGGTTTGATTCCTCCATCCCTCTCAGAGAGCCCGGCAAGCTACTGTGGTGTATTCGATGTGCCAAAACCAGTAAGAACAAGTCTCACAATGGAGACATTATTGGTGCCCACTCAAGCAGATGGATAAACAATGGGCGGACAGTACTAAGTGCTATATATAGAATATATATTCTCTATATTCTTTATATTAACTTTCAAATTGAAAATTTTTTGATTTGGGTACATAAATAGCTGCTGTTGAAGAAGTTCAAGGGAAATCAGGCTTGGATCCCTTGTTTTACTGGGTCTAACTTAAAGCTCAGGAAGTCCAAAGGAATTTGACTTTATCTGGACTGAGTCCAGTGTGAGGCCTTAGGTTAATACTTCATTTTTTTTAAGGTTGAAAAGAAGATTAACTTCACCAATAAAGGCAGATGGAAATTTTGTCTTCTTTTGCTGCAGTTTCTGTTGATAAGAACAAGAAACATTAATATCCTGGCCCACTTGGGAATCTTGAGTCTGCATTCTGGGGCAAAGCGAGAGAAGATGGCCAAAAATAAGAACTTTTTCACAAGTCAGCTATTCCTGACAGAGAGGAAATACAATTTAATATTTTCCCTTCCTTTATAAATTCAGATTGGCAGAACAAAATATTGGCAACTTACTCTTCCTCTCCCAGGTTCAACGCTTGTCATGCTTTTCTATCCCATGTGTGTTATGAAAATGTAACTTGACAACACTGAGATTGGGCCCTAAAATATGGTTAGACAGACCTGAGGGTGCCTAGCCATCTATGGTTAGATCAGAGTGACAGAGCTCTAGGTTGTATTCCATTTGCAATAGGATGATAGTGACTATTGCCAGCTCTTAGGGGGACTCATCTAACTACTTCTAGTGGTTATTTTTGGAGAGTGGCTCTGGATTATTAGTGGAAAGTTATTTTGCTCTCTACTATGTCTCAGAAATGAATTTCTTCATTTCCTTGTACATGATTTTTTTTTGTTTGGTTGCCATAGGAAAATAGCACAGGAAATATGGTATAAGACAAGGTATTTTATTTTCTCTTAACTCTGAAGGAAGGCCGGTTTCCTAAACCCCTAATTCTGACATACAGGTTTTTGTCCCTTGGATCCTCTTTGAAAGGACCACCCCCAAAGCATGCATTCTTCTTTTTTAAAAAATTTTTATTAGTGAAACACCATGAGGTACAGTCATAGACTTACACTTTGTTGTGCTTGGGTTTCAGTTATACAATGATAGAGTACCCATCCCTCCACCAGTGCCCATTCTCCACCACCACTAGTTCCAGTATCCCTCCCAACCTCTATCCCCCCATCCTACTCTGTCTCTGTGGCAGGGAACTCCCTTTTGTTCTCTCTCTCCTTTGGGGCCAAAGCATGCATTCTTAATATCTCTTCATGTGTAATAACATCCTGTTTTTGGAGGAACACCATTCAAATTGGATTATGAGCAACTCTGAAGGATAATTTCAAGTTATTTTCCTTGAAAAGGGTCTTTAAATATTCAAATAAAATTCTTAAATTGAATCAAAATAGGATTACACCCAGAGGTACTATAAATTTAGCACTTTTAAAATGGACTTTTGGGGATTTAAGCATCCTATTGTGTTCACCAAACTAATGGTAATAAGTGACCTTTACATCATTGCTGTAGCTTTTCTTTTTTTTTTCTAGTATATGCTATTTTTTTTTTTTTTTTTGCTTTTTTGGTGACAACCGGCGATGCTCAGGAGTTACTCCTGGCTCTGCACTCAGGAGTTACTCCTGGCGGTGCTCAGGGGACCATATGGGATGCTGGGAATCAAAGCCGGGTCAGCCACGTGCAAGGCAAATGCCCTGCCCGCTCTGCTATCTCTCCAGCCCCCTAGTATGTGCTATTGGTTAAAAATATTATTTGGGAATTGTGAATTTATTGTTATATTCACCTATTCAATTATATATTAATTGGTTGAAGTACAAATATGAATGCAGCTACTAAAATATTCATCTACAGTTTTTCCTTTGCATGAACCTACATCTTACATCAGTTAGGTAAATACCTAGTAGAGTGATTTGCTTGTCTAATATTCCTCTCTAATCTCTATAACTTGATAAAATTTGACACAACCTGTGCTCTTCCTCTCCAATTATATTTCCTTCCCTAACATAACTATTTAATTTTTAAATGAAACTTTGTTTCATTGAGCAAATGAATATTCCATTTTGTGTTATAATTCTCACATACTTGTAAATGCTTTGAGTGAAACTTCCCTAATTGTTCACATCTAAAAAGACCTTAGAAACATAAAAGGAAATTCCCAACATATTTTTTATTTTAACCATTTAACTATTTGTCATTCTAAGAAGTATTAAAAAATCTATATGTGTGAAAAATTATTCTACTAAAGTTCCACTTTAGTAGTAGTGTTATTGTATTCATTATAGATCATTCATTCTGTTTTTTTATCAAGAATGGAAGAAGTATGTTTATTTTCTCTTCCTTTTCTAATTGACAATTTCTCTATATAACCAGCATTATTATTTTTTAAATTTTTTATTATGACCAGTATTTTCATTTGTGTCTCAACAAATGCATGGAAGACATCAAGAATCAGAAATGTCTTCTGTGACAGAGTAATTAACATTTCAATATTCATGCTGAGATAGGGTACATGAGAGAGAAATGCTTTCAAGACTCTGAAAAGCAAGGGTTCACATAAAATTAATGTCAACTGATTGGAAAGCCAACAAACAGATTTATTTTCTAATAACCAGAGCAGCAAGAACTGCTTCTCTTGCTTTGTATGGCAGCACCTTAATGAGATGACAAAGCCTTAAGAGACAAATGGTCAAATTTTTCAACTTGGGTAGATAACATCCTCAGTTTCAGTCTTTCCAAATAGGAAGAAAAATATTAGGGTTTCAAGCAAGTTATAAAACCAATAGAAATGTGTTAATCCTGACCAAAACAGAATAATGGAAGTTACAGATCACTGGAGATAAAGAAACATTTCCCATTCCACTGACCATCATCCATTCTTTAGCAGCGCATAAGCTTTAGTTTCTATTTATATACCCCTTTCACCAAAGATAGATCCATGAATGTTAGATGCAAAATGGAGAAGAATCATGTTTCAAATTGCTCATCTCTCTCTTTCTGTATAATTTTAAATACACTGACCTTAGCACCATCCAATAGAAAAAATGTACTTTTGTTCACTTTAGTTCAATAAAAAGAGCATACAGGAGATGTGGAGACCTCATCTCTTGCCTAATTTGCTATTAAATATCAGTCGCCCATGCAAGTCATTTATCATCTCAGAACTAGTCTCACTACTTATAAAAATTATAATGTTTCCAATGTTCCTCATTTGTTTTAACAGTCAAAGAGTTGGTGAATAATTTATAAATTTCACTAGGTTACCATAAATAATCAGGAAGTCATATGAAATTGTAGAGAAATTCAATAATTAAAGATATATATTATGAGAGAGATTTTTCTTGAAAGTCATTAGGGAGAAGAAAACTGCTCACAGATATAAATGATTTATGAAGAAATACTTAATTACTTATGTAGTACATGCTACTTAAAATATTTACAGCATTTATTTTAATATATTATACTCAAAAGTTAATTTGGCATTAATATTTTCTTGATAAGTGATTTCTGTAATATTAAAAGGTGAAAGATCAATAGTTAAGTTGTAAAACCTATTCTCATGTAATCAAACATTTATTAAGTACAACTAGTTGACTGAGAACACAATAATGTACATGAAACATTTTAAATAAATTTGTCAGGTAACTAAAATATTATTTAATGCTGTCACTGAAAACATCTATTAAAAATTCATGTAGTTTTATAGTTAATGCTGAAAAATTGTATCTTAACCTTACTCTTTGATGAATGATTACAGTTTATTGCACAATGCAACATCTAAATAAATGTATTTGAAATGAAATCTTAATCAAATAAACTTTTAGTAATTACTATTTATTTCAACTAGTGGCTCAAAAATAGCTATTATATGTTACATGAAAAACTTTTAAATAATACCAGATATATATCCTGAATAAAACCATTTTCTTGAGTCATCAATGTTATTTGTCTTTGAAAAATAACTTTTTTCCTCTTAATTCAGCACTCAGCAGTACTGTGAACATATTGATCTGCAATCAACTGCTGACACAGTTATTTGGTTTTTGCCATATATTTACTGAACTGCAAACACAGCATTATGACAGGCATATATAAAACAGTTTTCTGGTACACACAAAAACTCATTGAAAACACTTTATCTAAGTGACAATTTTATCTGCAGTTTTCTTTCTTCAATTTGTTCAGTAAAGAGTGTGTATGTTAGTCACCATAAAAACAGCACATTGCTATAAATCATTCCCCAAAACAAAATGAATGTGTATTTCCTCATTTATAATAAGGATCTTAATGCATGTTAAATGTTGGTGGATAACACAGTTTCAATATAGCTTGAATTGAACATGACCAGGCTTAGAATTAGTTTATCAATATTAAATAAAAAAAACAGGAAGGAATCATTTTACATGTTGGAAATTTGCTAATTTAATTAATCCTGCAAAATATATTTCAGTTAAAATACTGTGTTGAATTTGAAACTGAAAATAACAGTTCTTCAATATTAGCTTACTATTTGGTAAATATAATTTTACAAAGGCATTGACTTGAAATATTATTTTGACTATTTCTAACAAATGCCTTACTTATTAAAATTGTTATTCTCTAAGATTTATAACTAGAAAGTTAGAAAAACCGGTACCATGTCAAATACCAAGAAATATTCATGGTCGTTAAAGCTTAAAAGTTAAAAAATGTAGACTAGAGTGATTATACTGTGGATAGGAGACTTGCCTTGCCTGTTGTTCATCCAGGTTTGACCATTGATAGCCCAATATGTTCCCACAAGTCACACCAGGAATGAAACCTGAATGCAAACCCAGAGTGAGCCCTGAACAGGTGTGCTCCCTGACAAAAGGAAACAGAGAAAATAAATTTGATGACTGATTTGTTAAATATATGAGCACAACAGTACTGGTGCAAGAAGAATATCTATCATCTATCTAGCTAGCTAGCTAGATATACATACATACTTACATACATACATGTATAGATATATTGTTTTTTTCTAATTTGGGGGGTTTAAGTTTATACCCTGCAGTGTTAAAGGCTTTTTTCTTGACTCTGCACTCAAAGATCACGCTTAGCAGTGCTAAGATGTAATAGTGCTAGGAATTAAACTTGGGTTTGCTGCATGCATGCAAAGTGCCTTAATCACAGTCTTAGTTCTCTGGTGTCTGGTTTTATTTTTCTTATGGTATTATGAAAAGAGAGACTTGTGAAATAACTGAAAGGACTAGAGTTCATACTTTGTATGTGGGATACTAGTATCCAGTGAAATTCTACCAAAAATTTCACTGACCATTAGTGTAGCCCAGAGAATCTCACCCCTACTCACACACAAAAAAAATAAGACTTGAGTTTTAACTTATGACTTTAATTTTTATTTCTTAGGTATAGCATAGTATGCACCAAGAAATACAGTAAAAGTGACATCTGAACTTGTTTGTTCATAGTAGCACTGTTTACAATAGTTAGAATCTGGAAAAATCCTGAGTGCCCGAGAACAGATGACTGGTTAAAGAAACTTTGGTCCATCTACACAATGGAGTACTATGTAGCTGTTAGAAATGATGAAGTAATGAAATTTACATACAAGTGGTGCTACATGGAAAGTATCATGCTAAGTGAAATGAGTTAGAAAGAGAGGGACAGACATAGAAAGATTGCATTCATCTAGGGAACATAAAGTAACAAAATAGGAAACTAACACCAAAGAATAGCCCAGATAAGTACCAGGAGGTTCACTCCATGGTTTGGAGGCCAGCCACACATGCTAGGGGAAAAGGCAGCTCAGATAGAGAAGGGAATGCCAAATACAGGTTGTTGGGAGGATCCTCCCAGGATGGGAGAGGTGTGCTGAGATTAGACTATAAACTGAACATGATTGCCACTCAGTTCCTCTTTTGCAAACCACAGCTCCCAAAAGGAGAGAGAGAACAAATGGAAGTGCCCTGTCACAGAGGCAGGGTGGGATTGGAGGGATGGGGGGTGGGAGGGATACTGGGATTAGTGGTGGTGGAGAATGGGCACTGGTGGAGGGATGGGTACTCTATCATTGTATAACTGAAACCCAAGCACAAAAAATTGTAAGTATACTACTGTATCTCATGGGGTTTCACTAATAAAAAATTTTTTAAAAAGTTAGTGCCTGTTGCAGATGAATGCCATTAAAAGGTTGTTTTACTTTCAGCATCTGTACTGCAAACCATATGCCCCAAAAGGAAAGAGAGGGGGAAGAAAGAGAGAGAGAGAGAGAGAGAGAGAGAGAGAGAGAGAGAGGATAAGAGAGAGAGAGACAGAAAGGCAGGCAGGGAGTGGAGGGAAACTTGGGACATTAGTGGTGAGCAATGTACACTGGTGAAGGGATGTGGAACATTATATGACTGAAACCCAATCATGAACAACTTTGTAACTATGTATCTCATTGTAATTCAATTGAAAAATAAAGATTTTTTTAATAAAAAAGCAAGAAATAGACATTTAGTATTAATTATTCAATCACTATTGCATTTATATTTTCCCACTTCTATTTGATCATGTTTTCTATCTGACTGTGTTTTCATCTCCAATAAGCAAAATATTGTAAAATGTCCTCTAAATAAATTTAAAAATGCTTTTTGATAGATTGAATTATGAAGATGGTGTGTTAAGTGATAACAACTAAAGCTACACAATTTTATTGTGTGATGCATGAGAAATAGCAAAGAGATTCATCCAGAAGAAAATACTCAGATACTGTGTGATTATATATTTTCAAAATTTCTGACCAGTTAGCAAAAGAATATATGGGGTATATTCTTAAAAATAATGAAAAAAAAGAATCATAGTTTTGAAATGTAAATTCTGACTAAGCCTAGGCTTTCAACAGCGTTTGCCTTTGATACTGTTTTCAGTATTATACTTATTGCGTTTGATGGGTTACATGAGAGAATAATCTCAGCACTCAAGTAATGATGCAACAGTAAAATTGTTTAGGTAAATACGGTTCATGAATCAATTACGAAAATAGTTTACAAAAGTCATATTACCTAATTTTGAAAATAGAATGAGGATGAAATTTTTTTCTACAAAATTCTTTATCACAAATTAATGCTTACTAGAAAGAACTTAAAGTGATATAAATAAGCTAGAAATTTAAAACTAAGGTTGCAGTTAAAATAAGCCCTATTTAAAATTATTTATTTTAACTTGCAATAGTAAGCACAAATCATTTCTGATCCACTACATATTCTTAAAATTGTCTAAGCTAATATCAAGTGAATGTCATATAATGAAAAATAATTTTAAATATTAAGATACAATATGAAACAATCAGAAGTAAAATAAACAGTAGATATATCAATAACAAACTACAAAGAATAAAGATAATGGAATTGCTTAATATTTATATTAAATCATATACAATGATTAAAATAAATGTGAATATAAAAAATATCAGTATCTCGACAGCATGGCAAAGCCTAGCAAGCTACCCATGATGTATTCAATGCAAACACAGTACGAACAAGTCTCATGATGGAGACGTTTCTGGGATCACTTGAGCAAATCACTGAACAATGGGAGGACAGTGCTACAGTGCTACCACACGTTATCACAGAAAGAAAAGATAGAAATTTTAAACCAAAAATAAGGTAAAGGTAAAGGTAAAGGCCCTCCCATTGTTCATCGATTTGCTCGAGCGGTCCCAGTAACATCTCCACTGGAGACTTTGTTGTTACTTTGTCTGGCATATCGAATAGGTCATGGGGAGCTTGCCAGGCTCTGCCGCGCGGGCGAGATACTCTTGGTAGCTTGCCGGGCTCTCCGAGAGTGGCGGATATAAATTTCTAAAAACTAAATATTTGAAACAGGGAATTAAGCATTAAATAGACATTTTAGAGTAGTGACTAATCAAAACTTAAAATGCAATTAATGACCTAATCATAAAACAATGAATCAAACATAATGAGAGAAGTAAAAGTCAATAAATTGAAGGATGGATATTTTAAATACCCAACTTATTTTCTGGAAAGATAAGGTAAAAAATTCGGAGCAGGGTTAAGAGAGTTAGTACAGGGATCAGGATTTGCAATTAGGGGAATGTGATAGATAGTTCAAGAGTAGACAAATTAATTTAGGGAGATATTTCAGGTGTAAACAATGCAATTATCTCAAAGAGGGGAATCTGTAAACTTTTTTCTTTGCTCTCTTCCCCACCCGGTCTATCACTTTTTCCCCCTAATCAGGCACCATTAACTTGTAAGGTCAGATCCTTCTAAAGACAGTCGACTTGTATTCACGAGTGAAATATTGCCTTTCTCCTGTCCTTAGTCTCTTGCATAGTTTACTTTAAAGCAATGTCCTTTTTGTATAGACACAGGAAGACAGCTAATATTATACTTTTGTAACTTGAAAGTTAATTGATTCTGAAGAATATTCACTCCTTTGCATCTGCTTTCTCAACTTAAGCCTCAGTTGCCCTTAGTTCCTAGCACCCCAAAAGCAGGGTCCCAATGAAAAACTGGATGGACCCAGGGCAAGCTGTGAGCTACCTTGGCATGGAAATGGGCCAGGCCAAAGAGCTATAATACTTAACTATAAGTTACAGCATGGTTATGGACAAATTCTGTCATGATCCAAAAAGTAACAATAAGAATAGGACCCTGCTAGAGTTAGGGAAGACTAATTTGGCCTGAGCACTGTAGTCTGAGATCTATAGTGAGATGTACCCAAGAAAGCCATCCTATCAGCTTAATGTATCTCTTACTGTGCCCATATAAAATGACTAATATTATGTTTATATGTTTGTTGGACTAAGGAGAGGAGAAACACACCCACAGATGGAATTTCACTCCTGGGAGGGTCGTCCTGCTGAATGAGAGTTAGTCCTACAAGAAGCTTCCTCTGAGGAAAGGACTTTAGCTCTGCTGATTGTCTGACCACACCTGTGTGTAAGCCCCAACCTTTCATGCTTTGGGATTTAAATAAGGCTATAAGGGAGGGCTGGGAGATCTAGAGGAAGGATCCTGAGGTACGCAGAAGCAGGAAGGAGAAGTATGAAGGAGCAGGATCCAAAAGGAGGATGAAGGGGATCAGGGAAGGGGTTGAGGAAGATGAATGGAGACGAGATTGGAATAAACTGCAACTGACACTAACCAGCCTGGCCCTCATTTCCTCCTTTATCTGCCCATCGCCATTGGCCACCCGAGGGAAGCGACAAGAGGCCACTAAACACAGGAATTGAGAGAGAGAGAGAGAGAGAGAGAGAGAGAGAGAGAGAGAGAGAGAGAAGCTTTTTGTATCTTAATTTTTGAATACTTCACTCATCACTAAACTTAACTTCCCGTTAATCGTCGATTTGCTCGAGTGGGCACCAATAACGTCTCCATTTGTCCCTGTTGCGTGCTAATGCAGCCCAATGGTGTCTGTTCCCTCTAGGAACATGAAGAGCTTCAAACCGATCATTCATGATCTTGATGAAGAAGTCTGACTATCTGGTAGGTGGGCGGTCACGCGGTCTTTTGACATCCCGTGGAATCCAGTGGGTAACAGCTCTAGTCCAGCGGTAGTCTTTAAATCTCATTACGTGACCAGCCCATCTGATTTTTGACACCTTGGCAAAGGAGACAGCGTTCCTGATTCTTGATTGTTGATGGATGTCAGAACTCCGGATTCTTTCTCTCATTTGAGTGAAACGTGATATTCCAAGCATAGCTCTTTCAATTCCTCTTTGGGAGACCCGAATAGGGTTCTCATTAATTTTTGAATACACAGAAAGGAATGGTAAATTTTCCTGTGACCAAATACAGAAAAAAAAGGACAGTGCTAATCTGATCTAGGTTCAAGTTATTGTTTTGCAAAACACGACCCTTCAGAATCTCCTATTCTTATTCAAGTAGCTGAATGTAGTTTAGAGTACCTAGAAAGGAAATGAAAATCAATGCACTTTTACTCATAGTCAGAAGTAACTGAAGGAACATCTTTTCAATGCAGGACCCTGTCCGCAGACTCAGAGAAAGCTGTGGCAGTCATTTACCACCCACTGCTGGGATTTGATATATTTACAAGGGACATACCATTTAAATAGAGTTTTTACTTGTTAATGAATTTTCATTAAATCCTATTGTATTACAGAAGAATAAAGCTTATAAAGAGTTGAAATAACTCTCCTGTCTTGGGAAATTTCCCCTTTTGGAGTAGAAAAGCACATATTTCTCAGTAAAAGGAAATGATAAATTCAATAGTTCATGACAATGGTGATCACTGGAAAACTCTAAATGACATTAGAGTGTCCTTATTCCATGCATAAAGACATAATCAAATTTAAGAAAATGCAAAACGTTCTGTTCATGAAAAACAAACTAGTCCCTGATGTTCCATTTACTCTCAATGGAACGAACATCTCCTAATGAAGCAGTTATGCATACCTAGTTTGAGAACTCAACACGAGGAACAACTTGGTGCCAGAACTGCACAGGAGGAAGAGGGCGGCATGAAGTGCCTTCAAGAGCACTGAACAATTTGTTAAGAGGATGAAAAACTTCTGGCTCTGGGCACATATTTTCAACTGTACCATTCTTTTGGCGCTAACGTATACCTCAGAGACCTGGGCCCTACGGAAACAGGATGAAAATGCTATTTGGGTATCCCAAAGAGGATTCAAAACAACTATGCTTGGAGTAGCATGCTTCTCTCAGGTGAGAGAAGTAATCCGGAGTTCTGATCTCTGTCGATGATGGAGAATCAGGGATGCTGTCTCATTTCCCACGGCATTGAAAATCAGATGGGCTGGACACGTAATGCGATTTGAAGATGACCACTGAACTAGAGCCATTACTGACTGGATTCAATGGGGCATCAAAATGACGTGTGGCCGCCCACTTACCAGATGGTCAGACTTCTTTGTCAAAACTCTGAACAAATGGTTTGAGGATCTTTGTTTTCTTGGGGCGAGCAGACGCCACTGGGCTACACTAGCAAGTGACAGGGACAAATGGAGACATTACTGGCACCCACTCGAGCAAATCAATGAATAACGGGATGACAGGTGATAAAAGTGATACCAACCTTTAGCAAAATTTACTGAAGTTTGCATATAGGTGGATAAGAGTCCATGGATCTCAAAAGCAACAACTGCATTGCAAATAGTTGATGGTTAGTCTTTTAATGGAAGGAGAAATATAATAAATTTTGGCATTTCTTTTAAACCTAAAAGATGTTAGGTAACAATGCCATAAAATTAAATGTTAACATTTCTTGGGATATTCTCACTAGAAAGGTGAAAATGTGAGTTTTCTATTTTATGGTAAGCCCTAATAATCAGAAGTCCTGGATAATATTACATATACTTTTCAAAAATTCTATTTCTTGCCATCTCACCTATTAGTACAAAACCTCTTAAAAATGAAAAGAAAAACTGTTCTTTAGTTGATTCTATATTTATTAACAAAGGAACAAGAAGACGTGGTAAATTTTCACTGTTTTGCAACTGGTTTGTGCAGGAAAATAATGTGTAATGCATTCAGAAGAGTCTTGTGTTTTACTTTGTTTATGAAAATGTAGACTATCATTGTCACTGTACTGTCCTGTTGTTCAGCGATTTGCTCGAGCAGACACCAGTAATGTGAGACTTGTTCTTACTGTTTTTGGCATATCGAATATGCCAAGGGGAGTTTGCCAGGCTTTGCTGTATGGGTGGGATAATTTCCATAGCTTTCCAGGCTCTCTGAGAGGGATGGAGGAATTGAACCCAGGTTCACTGTGTGCAAGGCAAATGCCCTACCTGCTGTGTTATATCACTCCAGCCCAATGTAGACATTTGTGTTAAATACATACATTTTCTACTGGTGCAGGATGACATCGTTGATATTCATGAGGAAATATTCTTTCAGCAATTTGATTCTTTTTCCTTTGCTTTTATTTTTTTTATATATTTATTCAGTTATTGATTAATTTATTTGCTTGTATATTTCTTTTTACTAGAACTCTTGACATTGCAGTCCCAGTGAAGTAGGCCTGGGGTTTCTTGCTCTAAGCCAGCAGCGTAATTCTTGGATCATGTGTTGTTGTGGAGTGGGGTGTGAAAGGGAAACCAAGACCAACTGGTAGTGGGAAAATTACACTGGTGAAGGGACTGGTGTTGAAACATTATATAACTGAAATCCAATCATGATGTCCAATCATGAACAATATTTTAAATGTGTATGTCACTGTGATTCAATTTAAAAAAATAAAATAAAAATGAAGGTTAAAAAAAGAGTAAAAACCTCAGAAAGCTTTAATAGCTTTAATATCACAATCTTAACTAGTGAACTATTGTTTCTACTATTTTAATGGACTAATGTATTATAATGGTACTGTGTATTATACTAATGGTTAACTTAATTTTTCCCAGTAAAATGGCAATTTATACATGACTACTGATGGAAGTATGTTTATTTCACAGTATATCTTATTGCTCTTTATGCTAATTTTTCTCATCAATTTTCTCATGCCCCCTAGACTAAATGGAAGCTTCATTAAATCAATCCCAATTGAAAAGGATATCTTATTTTATTTTCTTAAGATGAAAATTTTATACTAAAGTTACTTTTATGTATCTAACAGTAATACCTAATTGGAAGATTAATAAATCATTAAATATGTGTTATAATGGTAAACATTGTTGCATGGTAGCATTTAATTGCGTGTTTACATTTGATTTCGAAGCCTTTGATAAACTTTGACAGACAAGATCAAATCTTGATTTGTATTTCTGAGTAGCTGACATGCAGTCAAATTTTTGTGTGACCTACACAAATTACTAGATAGTTATAAGGAACATTTTTATTTCTTGAAAACATATTTTCACTTCAATATTATTGATTCATGAACTGGAGCGATAGCACAGCAGGTAGGGAATTTGCTTTGTACATGGCCTACCTGGCCGAACCGAGTTCGAGTCCTCCTCCCTTCTTGGAGAGCCCAGCAAGCTACTGAGAGTATCTCACCCGCACGGCAAAGCCTGGCAAGCTACCTGTGATGTATTTGATATGTCAAATACAGTAACGACGAGTCTTACAATGTTACTGGACCCGCTTGAGCAAATCAATGAACAACGGGAGGACAGTGTTACAGTGCATTATTGATTCATAATGTAGATGCAGATTTTAGCTTTGACTACAGTATGGTTATGTTATACTTTAACAGATCCTAATGTGATGGCAGATACTAAGCCCCTACTTAATTAATAATTAAGCAAATTCTCTATGTATTTAAATGTAATATATACATATATTATAATGAGAGCAGATTGTTATTATGACTAATATAACTGTCTACTCAAATGACATTCTTGGTTTCTCATCTGCTGATAGTGACAATGCTTCTCTTAAGCAAAAAGATTGATTTACATTGGTATTACAGACTTTCAACTGCAAAGAATCAAAGTAAGCTAGCAGCAGGGCACTGATGAAATAATACTGAGTGACGAGAGTCTTTTTTACTCTACACGTGTAATGCTTGATATGAAGAGATTTTTGAATTGCTGTTGTCATCACTATCTTGTGGTAAAAAGGTGAACATTCTGATTGCATCTGTTGTTATCTGTCAGTTATTGAAAACAAGTACAAATAAATTTCATCTGTAATCCCTATATTTAGATCTTAACTGCATTCAAATAATATTTTTTTCAAGGGACAGCTCTCAGGAATAAAACTTGTGAAAATTTTAATTAGTAGCATCGCTTTAATGCAGAAAATGCATGATATAATTATAAGTAATCAGTGTATAATATTTTGATGTAACAATATGATAGCTTGTATGAATATTTATTACATATATTTTTGTTGCATATATTTGTTTTCATAAAACTTTTCACAAACTTTTAGATAATAAGGAATACATATAACAACATTGTTGATATTAAGAAATGAAATGTACTAGCTTTATTAATATATGGATTAAATATGGAAGAGGGAAGAGGCTATTAATTATGTCACACATGTATAGTTTCTATAATCCTGTTTTTCTAGATAATATTTCTCATATATTTCACTCACTATGTTTCTCATATTCCTTGCACTGCCAAGACAGCTAAAATATTAACATTATCCCCCAAATCATTAATTCACTCTTCCTACAGAACTCCATGGACTGGAAAACCTAAGTCTAATCACGTTTTCTTGAATATACTGGCATCACATATTGACAAGGATATTTATTGATTTACTGTTTACAGAGAGAAGTATCAAATCAGTTATTTCAAGTCCCTTTAAGTATGTGTGGGTAATATTTTTTTCTTTAATACTGTTGAATGACAGCTTTTCCCTTTAGGAAAAAGTCGTTCAAATTTGACTATAATTTCAGTGTCTCTGTATGACTCTTCATTCAAAGGATTCAGGGTCCATTATTTGACATGATTGATAAACAAGGGAGAAGCTTTAACTCATAGTAAACTAAATATTTTTTAAAGCTTCACTATGAAAAATTTAATTATAAAAAACATACCATACAAAAAAACTTTATGTAACTAAAAGCTGGTTTAAAATATATTATGATAAATAATCTTATTTTATTTATGCACAGGCATATTTATCTTCAACTACAAAAATAGTGTAGCAAAGTTATAATTATTCCATAAATCCTGCCTTCAATTTCATTATCATATAGTGTTCCAAAATGACTTGACAAGTTTCTCTTTGTTAGTAGACTATAAATGTTTTAATTTGCTATGCATTCTTGCTCATAAATGATATTTTATGTAAATTTTATGTTTCTTAATTTGCAGAGAATAGAACTATGATGTTCATTTAAATAAAAAGTATAATTATCAGTTATTAATTTGCTCAATTATAATTTTTGTAAAGTGGCTTTTCAAGGTATTTCCTTTTATGGTATTTTATACCTTTAATTTTTATTTCTAGGAGTTCTTTATATATGTGTATGTATATATCTATACATTTATATAGAGAGATTTATATACCTATTTTACCTATTTTCAAATGTATTTATTTTAGCAATTTTATCCTGTGTCTCATCTTTCTCACAGAATTACGTATGTACTTTTACGAAAACAAAACCTCAATGTATAGGCTGGAGATAGAGTACAGAGGCTGGAGTTCTTACTTTGCAAACAGGTGACCCTCTTCAGTTGCCAATGCCACATGTAAATCAACAAGCACCACCAGCAATGATGCCTGACCACAGAGAATAACTGCTGGTTATTCATCCTTCCAAAATAAAATCTTTATTTTAATTTAAATTTATTTCCTTTCATAGCATTTTAAGTGATCATCCACACCGGCTTCTTGTCTAACTTTCAATAGCAGTCATTTGTGGTTTTTTGGACACTGGATTATTAGTTGTTGTGAGAAACCAACAGAGCTCAGAACCAGGAACACAGTTGACATTTGTCAGTTCACTATGACTACCATGCTAGAGATGCTCAGATACTACCTAAACTCTCACTTGTAGTTGTAGTAATCTAGTCTATGAAGAACTATCAGTCAAATTCAGGCCTTATGCAATTAAAGTAGATTCTCTGACATGCTCTAGTTCAAACTGATCATTTCTTGCATTCTTTTAACTTGTGTGCATTCATTTTAAAGTTGATACAGGCTGATAACTCAGCTTCCTGAAACCTTTTAATTGGTCTGAATTTAATAGACTTGCACATAAGGAAAGTCAGATTTTAAAGGTCAGAATAAGAAATACTTAAAGAAAAGAAAAAAAAGTCAGATTACACTTTAAATATCCTCTTGGAATTCAGGTGTTTTTTTTTAAAATATTATGTATACAGAAAATTAAAAGAGAAAATATTTTATTCTCTCAGCACAAAAATATTGAGTACCACTGGGCAGATACTACATGGGTGATTGCCTTTCATTTGGCTAACCCCAGTTTAATCCCTGGCACCATATATCGAACCTGAATGCTTCCAGGAATGGTTCGTGAGGACCAACAGGAATAGTCAAGTACCACTTACTCCTCAATAAGAGTTCTGTGGTGATATTAAAACATTAGATGAGCTTATTTTATAGTTTTTTTAATAGTTGACTTAACTGCTAATATGATACAAACTTGTATAAATATACCTATAATTTTATTTCATCCAAACAATAATAAAACTAATTTTCTTAGCTCCCATCTGGTTTATTTTACCAAGCTACTTATATCCGTTGTATAGTTTTCACGATGTGTATCTATTATGCATTAAAATTCATCCAGTATCACCTTAGCCTATCTTCAGCCATTTGTTATAATTTCTCTTAGGTTCATAAATTCTGCTATACAAAGTATGTTCTTTAGTTTACATGTATACTTTCTTTATGAATCTATATAGAGTAAAGACATAAAATCAAATATATTTATTGGCAGTAATAATTCTTTGTAATTCTGTTTTATAGCAAACTTAGGGGTTTTCTAGTAAATGAATAACGCATATTTATATTTAGGTAAATATAACACATCAGGTAAATTTCAACATTTTAGTACTTGGCTATGTAGTGTTTACATCATTTTGTAATTTTATTTTCCACCTCTAGGTATATTTTGTATAATTTTAATATTTTCACAAATATGCATAAATAGTATATTTTCTATGAGAAAGCTCAGTCAAAAACACAATACTAATATACTCTAGAAAATAAAACCGGGATATGGTGCTGCCAACAGGTCAATCTATACCTGTGAGGTGAGTGCATAAGCATCTTGATGATGCCCTCAGACTTCCAGATACCCCAAAATTGTTGCTGTGCCTTTGGCCAGACCCCAATTACTTGGTGCAAAGTTTACCAAGAAAGTAAAAGCCAAAAGTTAGGTATGTGGGAGACACACCCACAAACCACCTCCGGCTCAGCTATATAATTGGAGGCATGGCATCTCTGATTCCTGATCGAACTGCTTAAAGGCCGTAATCCCAGAGATTCAAAACAAATCTCAAAACCTAAAGACTTTTGGCAGAAATGCGCCCAGTCCCTGCAGTAGGTTATATGTGCTGGGCCACCCCAGGTGGGAATAGGTTTCATGCCTTGACTTGTTCCCCCTGGCAGCCTGGTTGCCGCCATACTGCAGAGGCCACTGGACAGTAAGGTTTGGGTCCGCAGTGATGTGACACGTGGGGCCTCATAGGTTCGAGGTGCAGCCGGCCCTTTCCTCCCTGTACCAACGAGACACTGATTCACCACCCATGAACGGCCTCTCTGGCTCCTGATCAAGCTGCTTAATGACCGTGATCGCAGAGACTCAGAAACAATTCTCGAAATATAGCGGCTTTTGGCAGAAATGCATCTGGACCATGCAGTAGGTTAGTGTTGACAGGCCACCCCAGGAGGGAAAGGGTGCTATTACTATGCCTGCTCCCCCTTGGTGGCTCCGTGGCCACCATCCACCAGAGGCCCTTGGACACTCAGATTTGGGCCCACAGTAATGAGACACGTGGAGCCTCACGGGATGGGGTGGAGCCAGTCCTTTTCTTCCCACCCCAACGAGATCCCTAGTTACCGCCAACGAACGGCCTCTCGGACTCCTGAGCAAGCTGCTTAACAGCCATGATCCCAGAAACTCAGAACAAATCTTGAAACCCAGCGGCATTTCCCAGAAATTCATCAGGACCACACAATAGATTACTGTTGCCGGGCCACCCCAGGGGGGAAAGGGTGCTGTCCCTCTGCCTCTTCCACCTTGGCGGCTCAATGGATGCCATCTGCCAGAGGCCATTGGACAGTCAGGTTTGGGCCTGCAATGACGAGACATGTGAGGCCTCACAGGATGGCGGTGGAGCCGGTCCTTTCCTGCCTGTCCCAACGAGACCCTGAGTCACCCCCCATGAACGGCCTTTCTGGCTCCTGATCAAGCTACTTAACGGCCATGATCCAAGAAACTCAGAAACAAATCTCGGAACATAGCAGGTTTTGGCAGAAATCCCTCCAAATTTAATTGTTAAAATTTCAGAATTTCAAAATTGCATGGCCACTACTGCAGCCACATGACATAATATGTTATTCATAACCAGCAATAGAAAACAAATTGTCTACTGTTGCCTTTTCAGCAAATCTGAGTTTTGGGATAAAATTCCAAATAATAATGGTGGGTCTGGTGTCAAAATATTGAATGTAAAAAAGTAGAGAGAGAGTAATGTGGAAATCATCTTCCCCTAGGTAGCGGAAGGCTCTAGAATGGGAGTATACTGGGGTTTTGGGGGGTGTATCATGGGCACTGGTGAAGGTACGGATGTTTCATTGTATGACCGAGACTTAAACCTGAAAGATTTGTAACTGCTCTCACGGTAATTCAATAAATAAAATTATAAAAAATGAAAAAAATAAAACCAATCATTCAAGAAAGACAAATACATTAAAATATCAAACTATAATATATCTAAAGAAAAACAAAAAAATTATAGGGAACCACATAATTTTTTGAGTATTAAGAAATAATAATCATTTAAAAATAAGTTGTATGTAATATAAATATTTTTTGCTCCTGTTTAGTTTATTTTTCTTCTAATAAATCTTGCAGTAAATCTAGTTATAAATTACGTAACAGCCACGTATAGCTGTAACATGTTTTATTATGAGAGAAAAATATAATTTCTACATGTTTATAATAAAATTCAAAGATTATTTACTTTGTAAAACTAAGCTTTTTTATCTACAATAAAATAATACTGGCAGAAAAGTAAAATGTACTTTCAGGATTACTTAAGAAATTTAATCCTCTTGACACGAGGAAATGGAAAAATATCCCCTGTTCATAGATGGGGAGAATCAACATCATCAAAATGGCAATACTTCCCAAAGCACTGTACAAATTCAATGCAATCCCTATAAGGATACCCATGACATTCTTCAAAGAAATGGAGCAAACACTCCTGAAATTTATATGGAACAATAAGCCCCCACGAATAGCTAAAGCAATTCTTGGGAAAAAGAAAATGGGAGGAATCAACCTCCCTAACTTCAAACTCTACTACAAGGCAGTAATAATTAAAACAGCATGGTACTGGAACAAAGGCAGAGCTGCAGACCAATGGAACAGAGTTGAATATACTGACATTTCCTCCCAAACATATAATCATCTAATTTTTGATAAGGGGGCAAGAAAAGTGAAATGGAGCAGGGAAAGCCTCTTTAATAAACTGTGCTGGCAAAACTGGACGGCTACATGCAAAAAAGTGGGCTCAGAACTCTGCCTAACACCGTGTACAAAAGTAAGATCGAAATGGATTTTTGACCTCAACATCAGACTGGAATCCATAATGTTTATTGAAGACAAAGTCGGCAAAACTCTTCATAATATTGAAGCTAATGGTATCTTCAAAGATGTCACACCACTGGCCAAGCAAGTGAAAACAGAGATAGACAAATGGGACTATCTTAAACTAAGAAGCTTCTGCACCTCAAAAGAAAAGTGACCAAAATACAAAGACAGCCTACAGAATGGGAAAGGATATTCACCAAATACACAACTGACAAGGGGTTGATATCAAGGATATACAAGGTACTGGTTGAACTCCACAAGGAGAAATCACCCAACCCCATCAAAAATGGGGTGAGGAAATGAACAGAAACTTTCACAAAGAAGAAATCTGAATGGCAAAAAGGCACATGAGAAAATGCTCTACATCACTAATCATCAGAGAGATGCAGATCAAAACAACAATGAGATATCATTTCATACCACAGAGACTGTCCTACATCCACAAGAACAAAAGCAACAGGTGCTGGTGCGGATGTGGCGAGAAAGGGACCCTCCTTCACTGCTGGTGGGAATGCCGGCTGGTCCAAACCTTTTGGAAAACAGTATGGACGATTCTCAAAAAATTAGAATTTGATCTCCCATTAGACCCAGCTATAGAACTCCTGGGAATATATCCCAGAGAGGCAAAAAGGTATAGTCAAAGTGACATCTGCAATTGTTTCTTCATTGCAGCACTCTTTACAATAGCCAGAATCTGGAAAAAACCTGAGTGCCCGAGAACAGATGACTGGTTAAAAAAACTTTGGTACATTTATACAATGGAGTACTATGTAGCTGTTAGAAAAGACGAAGTCATGAAATTTACATACAAGTGGTACTACATGGAAAGTATCATGTTAAGTGAAATGAATCAGAAAGAGCAGAATAGACACAGAAAGATTACATTCATCTGGGGAACATAAAGCAACAAAAAGGGAGACTAACACCCAGGAATCGCTGAGATTAGTGCCAGGAATTTTGCTCCATGACTTGAAGGTCAGCCACACGTGCTAGGTGAAAAGGAAGCTCAGATAGAGAAGAGAGCACCAAATAAAGGGTGTTGTGAGGACCCTCCCAGGGTGGGAGAAGCATGCTAAAAGTAGTCTATAGACCAAACGTAATTGCCACTCAAGGCCTCTCTTGCAAAACACAGTACCCAAAAGAAGAGAGAGATAACAAGGGGAAATACCCTGCCACAGAGGCAGGGTGGGACTGGGGAGAGGTTGGGGGGGAGGGGGGGATGCTGGGACGCGTGGTGGTGGAGGATAGGCACTGGTGGAGGGATGGGTACTTGATCATTGTATAACTGAAACCCAAGCATAAAAATGTGTAAGTCTATAACTGTACCCCATGGTGTTTCACCAATAAATTTTAAAAAAATAAAAATAAAATTAATAAAAAAGAAATTTAATCCTCTTATTTCAAGACTTGAAAATGAAAGAGAAAGTAAAATAAAGAATAATACATAGTCAGAAATGTTATGTATTTAATACTATCACAAACAATATTTTTATAATTATAATTTAAATAATTTATGTATAAATTATATTTTATCTTTTACTTTTATTTATTTATTTATTTTATTTATTTATTTTTTTATTAGTGAAACACCATGAGGTACAGTTGTAGATTTACGAACTTTTGTGCTTGGATTTCGGTCATACCATGATCAAATACCCATCCCTCCACCAGTGTCCATTTTCCACCACCAGGATAATATCCCCCACCCCATCCCCCCATCCCCCTCTGCCACTGTGGCAGGGCATTCCCTTTTGTTCTGTCTTTCCTTTTGGGTGTTGTGTTCAGCAAAAGAGGCATTGAGTGGCAAACATGTTCAGTCCAGTCTACTTTCAACCTGCATCTCCCCTCCTGGGAGGATCCTCAAAATACTCTTTATTTGGTGCTCCCTTTTCTATCTGAACTGCCCTTTCCCTTAGAATACCCGGCTGGCCTCTAAGCTATGGAGTAATCCTCCTGGTGTTGATCTCAGCTATTCTTGGGTATTAATCTCATATTTTGTTATTTTATGTCCCCCAGATGAATACAATTTTTCTATGTCTGTCCCTCTCTTACTGACTCATTTTGTTTAGCATGATACTTTCCATAGTGGAAGTAGTGTCGAGAGTGGAAGTCTGCCAGTGGGGTATTTATCTGGGTAGGGTGGGTCTCCTGTGCACAATTCGATCCCTGGGTGGTTGATGGAAGCAGACAGGGCAGGGTAGGGTGGGGCTCCTGATTAGAATCCCTTTGTCACCTGTGGTGGTGGGAGCAAGCAGAGAAGCTCTGTCCCTGGGTCCGCCGAGCCTGGAGTCCAAGGTCTCAGAGAGTTCCGCTTATCTTGTTCTGTGGGTCTTCAGTTGTGCGTGGGTCTCGGCCGGAGCTGCCGCGCGGGTCCGGAAAGCGTCCTGGAGTGTGGCAACGGCTGGGTAATGGAAGTAGTGTCCACGCGCAAGCGGACGCGCGACACAACATAAGACACTAAATACCCATCTTCTGGAATTGTCGTACCATATTTGATAGGGTTCAAATATGGTAACACCTACAAGGGTGATTAGAGGTCACCCCAAAAGCCTCTATCCCTCTCGGAAAGACTGGCAAGCTACCGAGAGTATTCCGCCCGCACGGAAGAGCCTGGCAAGCTATCCGTTGTGTATTCGATATGCCAAAACCAGTAACTACAACTGGTCTCATTCACCTGACTCTGAAGGCTTCACCGACATGGCAGCACTGAGAAGGATGAGAAAGGAGAGGCCGACAAAATCTCAAGGCCGACCTAGGCTGCCACAACGAAGGAAGACAAAAATGATCATCTGTACTTTCAATGCACGTACGCTAGCATCAGATGCATCCATCGAGGACCTGATGGTACAAGCGCGAATGATCAAGTACGACATCATTGGTCTGACCGAGACAAGAAGGCACGAATCTCACCATGCCATTTTTGACACTGGAGAAGAATTGTTCCTCGGAACATGCGATAAAAGAGGTGTTGGAGGCGTCGGTGTCCTTGTCAACACAAACTTGGCCAAGAGCATTGATTCATTCGAATGCCTAACAACCCGAATCGGACGTTTACATTTGAATAGATGTGGCTCACTGCCTGCAGTTTCTATCTTCGTTGTCTACGCACCAACATCTCATTATGATGAAAGAGAAATCGAGAAGTTCTACATGGAGCTAGAGAAGTTCTATAAAGAAGACCACACCTTCTACAAGATCATTGTGGGTGATTTTAATGCCAAGATAGGACCGAGAATATCAGCTGAAGAACTTCACATCGGGACCCATGGCCTAGAATGGAACGAACAGGGTGAGAGACTGTCAGAGTTCATCATGTCGACCAAGACCATCCATGGTAACTCACAGTTCCAGAAGGCAGAATCTAAACGATGGACATGGGAGTCTCCCGGTGGACGATTCCACAATGAAATAGACCACATCATATTCAATCGACGGTTTTGCCTGACTGATGTCGCTGTTGTCCCAAAATTTCGAACGGGATCGGACCACTGTCTCCATCGTGCAAAATTCTACTTCACAGAGCGGGGAGAAAGGGCTGCAAAGTTCAAAAAGAGAACTCCCAGAATGACCACCAACTGGGAACTCTTTGGTACTATTGCGGCAACATGGGAAGATGCCATTGTTGACAACATTGACGAGGAATACGATCGACTGGTTCAGCACCTCCATGAATGTGCGAGGAACGCCAAGAGAGAGATAGCCACAAAAAGTCGCCTATCTTCGAAAACTCTTGAGCTTATTCGCCAGCGTGGTTTGGCGCATGCCTCAGGCAACCGCAAGCTAACGTCCGAGCTTGCAAAGCAGTGCAGAGATGCGATCAAGGAAGACCTCAAAGAGAGAAGAGCAGAAGTACTGGTAGATGCGGCAGAAGCCGGGAAAAGTATTCGTAAGGCCCACCTGTCCTTCGCCAACTATAAGAGCAAGATGACTGCCCTCCAACGTCCTGATGGATCCATCACATCCTCCAGAACGGCAATGGAGAAGATTATCCATGACTTCTACTCAAATCTCTTCGATAGCCATGTCCACTTGCCAACATACCAAATTCCACAGGATGGGTATGTTGTTCCCAACGTTCTCCCCTCCGAAATCCGACACGCCATTTCGTTGGTAAAGAAACAAACAGCACCTGGCCCAGACAAGGTCAGACCTGAACACCTGAAGAACCTGCCGTCAGTACTCATCAATACACTGGCTCGGCTCTTCACTCGCTACCTGTCTGAATGCAAGGTTCCGTCCCAATGGAAAACCAGCAGGACCGTACTGCTGATCAAGAAGGGAGACATCCATGACATTGGCAACTATCGCCCGATCTGCCTATTGTCTGTCATCTACAAGTTGTTCACTCGAGTCATCCTGAATAGGATTGGCAGAACATTAGATGAAGGACAACCATGCGAGCAAGCAGGGTTCCACAAAGGATTCAGCACCATCGACCATATCCACACGATAATCAAGCTCATTGATATTTCTCGGGAGTTCAAGATGCCGCTCTGCTTAACGTTCATTGATTTAAAGAAGGCCTTTGATTCTGTTGAGACGGAAGCGGTCATTGAAGCCCTAGCCAATCAGGGCATTCAAGCCCAATACATCAGGATCCTCCGTGAGCTGTATTGCGGATTCACTACCAGGATCTCACCATTCTACAAAGAAGTGATCGTTGATGTCAAGAGAGGGGTGCGGCAGGGTGATACCATTTCACCAAAACTCTTCAGTGCCACCCTCGAGAACATCATGCGACGACTGGAATGGGAAGGAATGGGAGTGAAGATAGATGGTCGGCAATTACACCACCTCCGCTTTGCTGATGACATTGTTTTAATGACACCAAACATCAGCCAAGCGGCACAAATGCTGGCCGACTTTGACCGTGAGTGTGGAAAGGTAGGACTACAGCTGAATCTTACGAAGACAATGTTTATGAGAAACAGCCTTGTTCCTGACGCCCCATTCGCTCTCAATGGAACGACCATCTCCGAATGCAACAGCTATGTGTACCTAGGTCGAGAGGTCAACATGACAAATGACCTGGCACCCGAGCTGCGCAGGAGGAAGAGAGCGGCTTGGAACGCCTTCAAGAACGTCGAAGAAATAGCTAAGAGGACGAAGAACCTCCGGCTCCGGGCACATCTCTTTGATTCCACTGTTCTTCCTGCATTAACATATGCCTCAGAGACCTGGGCCCTACGCAAACAAGATGAGAACGCTATTCAGGTCTCCCAAAGAAGAATAGAAAGAGCTATGCTTGGAATATCACGTTTCACTCAAATGAGAGAACGAATCCGGAGTTCTGACATCCGTCGATGATCAAGGATCAGGGATGCTGTCTCATTTGCCAAGGTGTCGAAAATCAGATGGGCTGGTCACGTAATGAGATTTAAAAGACGACTGTTGGACTAGAGCTGTTACTGATTGGATTCCACGGGATGTCAAGAGACCGCGTGGCCGCCCACCTACCAGATGGTCAGACTTCTTCGTCAAGATCATGAACGATCGGTTTGAGGCCCTTCATGTTCCCGGAGCGAACAGATGCCATTGGGCTACACTAGCACGCGACAGGGACAAGTGGAGACGTTACTGGCGCCCGCTCGAGCAAATCGACGACTAACGGGAAGTTAAGTGATTAGGTGATAAGTGATACTTTCCATGTTGTACCACTTGTATGTAAATTTCATGACTTCATCTTTTCTAAGAGCTACATAGTACTCCATTGTGTAGATGTACCAAAGTTTCTTTAACCAGTCATCTGTTCTTGGGCACTCAGGTTTCTTCCAGTTTCTGGTTACTGTAAAGAGTGCTGCAATGAACAAACAAGTGCAGATGTCACTTCGGCTACACATTTTTGCCTCTCTGGGATATATACCCAGGAGTGGTATCGCTGGGTCAAATGGGAGCTCAATTTGTAATTTTTTGAGGAATGTCCATACTGTTTTCCAAAAGGGCTGAACCCATTCCCACCATGAGTGAAGGAGTGTCCCTTTCTCGTCACATCCACGCCAGCATCGGTTGCTTTTGTTCTTTTGAATGTGGGCCAGTCTCTAAGGTGTGAGATGGTATCTCATTGTGGTTTTGATCTGCATCTCCCTGATGATTAATGATGTAGAGCATTTTCTCATGTGCTTTTTTTGCCATTCGTATTTCTTTGAGAAAGTTTCTGTTCATTTCATTGCCCCATTTTTTGATGGGGTTGGATGTTTTCTTCTTGTGGAGCTCAACCAGTATTTTGTATATCCTTGATATCAACCCCTTGTCAGATGTGTATTCGGTGAATATTCTTTCCCATTCTGTAGACTGTTTTTGTATTTTGGTCACTGTTTCTTTGGAGGTGCAGAAGTGTCTAAGTTTAAGATAGTCCCATTTATCTATCTCTGTTTTCACTTGCTCAGCCAGTGGCATGGCTTCTTTGAAAATACCATTAGCCTCAATGTCATGGAGGGTTTTGCCAACTTTGTCTTCAATGGACCTTATGGTTTCTGGTCTGATGTTGAGGCCTTTAATCCATTTTGATCTTACCTTTGTACATGGTGTTAGGCAGAGTTCTGAGCCCATTTTTTTGCATGTAGCCGTCCAGTGATGCCAGCACAATTTGTTAAAGAGGCTTTCCTTACTCCACTTCACATTTCTTGCACCGTTATCAAAGATTAGATGATCATATGATTGAGGGGAGATGTCAGTGTATTCAACTCTGTTCCATTGGTATGCAGTTCTGCCTTTGTTCCAGTACCATGCTGTTTTGATTATTACCGCTTTGTAGTACAGTTTGAAGTTCGGGAGGTTGATTCCTCCCATTTTCTTTTTCCCAAGAGTTGCTTTAGCTATTCGTGGGGGCTTATTGTTCCATATAAATTTCAGGAGTGTTTGCTCCATTTCTTTGAAGAATGTCATGGGTATCCTTATAGGGATTGCATTGAATTTATACAATGCTTTCGGTAGTATTGCCATTTTGACAATGTTAAGTCTTCCGACCCATGTTTTTTTTTTTATCATCACTATGATAACATGGAAGAAACTTTTGCATCTTTTCACCTCTCACTATCAGATAATATTTCAAGAATGTGGTATTAATTTATATAATTCTTGAAAAGGTCAATTTATATAGTTCAAAAGATAAATTTAATAGTCTTATATACATTTTCAGACTATTTGACACAGTGTAAACTTTTACATAAAAGATTGAATCCAAAATATCAATTAAGTGTATTTCTTCTACGATATTTTTAGATTAAAAAGAAATATAGATTATATCTGATGACTAATCTCCAACATAGGTTTATTTAAGTTTTGGACTCAAAAACACAAGAGCCCAAAATAGAATGTTATTTGGCAGAAAACATCGGAAAATGCAAGTTTGCTTCTTAACAACCACAAATAGCTAAATATACAAAATAAGTTCTAGAAATATGACATACAAAAAATAGTGTTGAGATAATGAACTATACCACATTATACATTCAAATATATGTTTATGCATGCATATATTTAGGTGTTGTGTTAATTAATGTGATTAAGTGATTATTTCACTATGTGTATGAATATTAAACCATTTGGTGTACTTTGAATATATACAATTAAATTTTTGTCAGATCGAGGAGTGCTTATAGTTTATGCTGAGAAATGACTCCTGGGAAGTCTTGGAGGTCCATACAGAATGCCAGGATCCAACCTGTATCAAAAGCATGCAAGAAAAGACTCTACCCACTTTACGCTATGTGACCCTATTAAAAAATATACATATATATATATTTCTGTATATATGTGCATATATGTATTAATGATCAACAAATATAAAAGAGATATGAGAAAAATTGTAGTTGATAAATATAGTAATTGCATTCATTGGGTTGATGATATTATGAATGTATGCATATATGTACCAATAACAGTTTTTACAAAAATTATAAAGTTTTTGACAATTTGTTTACATTTTAATATTTGAACACCAATCACACCACCAGTACACCTTCCTACCATCATATTTCATCCAAAACTCCAAGCACTGACTCCAAAATAATTTCTTTTGTATTGCTTATTATGAATAATCTGCTAAAAATGAGACAAAATAGGTTTCATAGAGGAAAGCATGTGAAGATTGTTGGATTTCTCTCAGGAGCCATTAAGTACTTCGAAAAGAGATTAAACTCAAATTTCAAAATATGTAGATTTTTGTTTTTACTAATTATCAATAAAGTTTTATAAAATACAACATTTAAATAGTGTGACTTGTAATCTTATTATCTAAGAATAAATATCATCCTTACTTATCTGGATAAAGGACTTTAATATAAAAATACATAATATCCTATGCATTAACAGAAACATAATTATAATGTTTTCAAGCCATATGTTAATAAAATAAAGCTGTGAAGGCAGAAAATTGAAGTGTTTTCACAAATAATTTGATTTCTTTCCTTTTTTCATTGATAGAAATCTCATATTTTAAATTGTCCTAAAAATCATCTACCTATTTACATATTTGTTCTATTATATTCAGTATTGAGAGCTAAATTTATTTAAGTCCTGAAATGACTAGTTTCTATAAATAAAATCTATGCTTTCACTTTTTCTCTAAGTAGACATTTTCTTATCATTCTGTGAATGGTGGGGTCAACAAAGATTAGTTTATGCTATTGTGCAAAGAACAGCAGGATTATTAATTGCATTCAATGAAAAGTAAGAAATAATGTCTTGCTGAAATATTTTTGCTGGGATTATAAAGCAGAGAAATCTATGTTATATTTAGATAAAGCTGAAGAGCAAATAAGCATAAAGTTACAGCAAAAGAAAAGTGCTAAAAGTAAAGTTTTGGTTTATCCTGATTTTATTTGTTTGGTTCAGAGATTTTAAATATGCATATATTCTGTAATGCATTATTTACTAATTCAAAATTTTATTGTCATCTGTTTCAATAAAAATTACACATTCTTTTCATTTTAAATATACAGAAAATTTATATCTCCAAAGTGTAAAGCAATAAAAACACACATTTTACTAGTAAGTAGAAAAATAGCAAATACTATATTAATTTGTTCAATTTGTGTCTTTTGACTAAAGTTTTTAAGTAGTTTATGTTATAAGGGACTAGAAGAATGATCGTTTCCCTTAAACAATGATAGATTCTAAAAATCAAAGATTAAATTATAGTCTTAGGAAAAATTCTGAAGAGGGAACCTTACACAAGTAATCAGCAATCATTTAGGTTCAGTAAAGAACAAAGTGAAAGTCTGAAAAAATAAAAAGAGTAAATGTCAAAATAGTGGGTCAGCTCCCAAGACACCTACATTATTACTATTTTTAGCCCATCTACAAGAGATAAAAGGCTGCTAATATTAGGTTTCTTTTTCAGGCTGCCTTCCTCTCTCTAAGTTAGTTGAATATTCTAACCCTTTTGAAATGGATTTAAGGATTTTGTTCTTAAGCAATTTCCTTTGTAATGCAAATTGGGATGGTGTGATACAGAGTAACTTTTCATTATTTAATTAAGATCAAGAAAATTTTTCTAGGCATTATTTTGTTGTATTTATACATATCCTTGTTTTATATTTGGTGTTTACTATAGAAATTTTTTTCTTACTGTTTGGTTTATTTTTATTTATATATGCTACTAATATACAGAAGACAAATATTATATATACATATACATGTATATTAAATATATGAATTTCAATCATATCCTAATAACGTAGATTTCCATTTCACTATTCTTGTTCCTCTTATATAGTGTCATGAATTTAGCAAAATAAAATTTGTCATATATATATATGAATTCCTCATCACTCTAAAAACTTCACAGAAATGTATAGGAGCAAAGAAGATAATGAGATAATAACCTTAATTTAGCTAAATACCCACATCTATTAGCAATTGGGTTCAAATTCTGAATATAATAGAACTGAGAAGAAAAATCTGGGTTTAAAGACCTGAAAAAATTATTTCATACACAGCTTTCTTTTTTTTCCCCCCAACTTAAGGAATTGCTAACTCCTGTATTATCCATCCTCTATCAGTTCAGATGATTCTGACATAAGATGGTAGAGGAGGCTTAGAGAATCAGAGAGTATGAGGTGGGGACCAGTAATCTTGCATAATTAGGAACAAACTCCCTGGTAACAAATCATCTAAGAATGTAGGAACTTAAGATCCAAAAAATGCAATGTTTAGAATCACAGTGAATTTGCACCTCTGGAGAGTACAGGACTATTCTGGTGAGAACTAGTTCCCTTGAAATAGGGAAAGTGATAAGACTTTGACCTGACCCTATACAAACAGAATTAGGAAAGATAAATTAAAAAGTGACATTCATAAGCATAAGAAGATTTAAGAAAGGAACTATGTCATCAATCAAGCCTCTGAAGAATTTCATATAACCATGCAAAGAATCTATGAAAGTTTGACACATTTTTGGTTAATGGATTGTTTCTCTCTTTCTCTCTCTCCCCTCTCTCTCTCATTCTTTCTCTCTGTCTTTGTCTCTCTCTCTCTCTCTCTCTCTCTCTCTCTCTCTCTCTCTCTCTCTCATTTAGTGTTTTGTTTTTTTGACCATAGCTGGAGATACTTGGGATTAATCCTGCCTCTTCACTCCTCACCCCTGGCCAGGCTCAAAGGACTGTATGGTGTACCAGGTATCAAATCCGGCACTGCAACTTGCAAGGCAAGCACAATTCCCACTGTAATATCTCTCCACCTATTTTTTTTAATTTTCAGTACGTTTTCTGTCACTATTGCTCTAAAGTAGGCTAGTTCTCCTGAGTAAATTCACTCTATGGAGAATTGGCCCAAGGACAACACATTCAGCACTCACAAACAGATAGCATTTGGAATCCCGGTAGCTCTTCAAAAATCATCTGATACCAGGTGATTTTTTTTTCTTTATCTTCCTGCCATTTCCCATATTATCTGGATCAAAACTTTGATCCACTAAGCTCTTGTTTATAAAATTGTTAGAGTTATGAAAGGGTAATGATCTATTTGTGATATAACTTGCCATTTTGTTGAATAAAAATATCCTAAAATGATCATATCTAAATCTTTTTTTCCTAACTCTGGAATATTGGTGGAAGAAAGATTATGCTGTTTGTAAAATTGATGCAAGAAAATTATATGTCTAAAACTCAACTATAAATAATTATGTAAATCATGGGCCCATAAAGAAAAATACATTGAGAAGAAATATATATATATATTTTTGTCACTGAGCAAGCGTTCAGTGTGAGTGCCTTTGTCTTATAACTATATATGCATTTTTGAAAATTATATAAAATTTGGCATTATGTTAGGTGATAAGATATTACTTTTATATTGACTGAATAGTCATTCAAAGACTTTATTTATAAAATATTTTTTTAAATTTGTGACCGTAAAGTAATTTGTATACTAGAGTTATTAACTCAGCCTTCTTTAATTTCCTTGCTTTAGAATTAGACAACAACAGATTAAATAGGTAACAAAAAACATGACTATCAACGTGAGGTGTGTTGGACATAATCTGCATTAAAATGCTAAATCATCTATTGTGATTTGCAATAGGCAAGGATATGAGCTACATTTATCATTTATACTCTTTGAATGATGTGGTAGGACAGTTTTCTAATAGGTGTAGGGCATATTGATGACGAGTTCCCAGAGAACAGCAGTGATTTTCACACATTTGAATGATTAATATTTTCACTAAAACTACAGGTTCAATAACACAGTCAGTTAATTTTGTGCTCTACAGGATTTTAGATTTACTTTACACCATAGTTTATCTGATTTATTTTCTATTAATAGCAGTTTATGTCATCAAATTTAATAAAACAGTTTAAGCTAGACATATTCTCTTCTCTGTATATGCACGTTAGAAAAGATTGATTGAAAATCTTGTCTTCAAAAATATTTTTAAAATTCTGAGTGTCGTATGAAGAATTAATTTACTCAAACGGTAAAATTCTTCAGAGACCTGATTGATTACATAGTTCTTTTCTTAAATGTTCTTATGTCACTACCTAATTTATCTTTCCTAATTTGCTGTTTGCATAAAATTCGAATCCTATAATGTTTTTCCTTATAATTGACAGATTATTTTTGGTTCCCTATCAAAACGTGTAACTTTTTAAACCAAAATACTTATATTTATATAAAACAAGTATTAATATAGTTATTTATTTATAGTAGATTCTGAGTATTATGGAGGAATACACAGAATACCCAGAATACCTCCAATACCCAGCCGCCATCACGTTCCAGGATGCTTTCTGGAACACTAGGGCGAGCTTCATGCTTGAGTGAAGCCCCACAGAACCAGGTAAAGTGGAACTTTGTGACCTTGGATTCCAGGCTCAACAGGTTCAGAAATAGAGATCCTCTCTCTGCTTCCACCAATCTCCAGGGACCCAGGGATCACACCCAGAAGACCCACCATACAAGATCCAGATAAATACCTCATCGGCTGACCTCCACTACCTCCAGTATCCAGGCCACTTTCCGGACCGCGCGGCTGCAAAGCAACACATCATAAGACAGTTAATACCTATTTGTCATTATTCACCTGACCATATTTGATGCAGTTCAAATATGGTGTTAACCATAGGAACACATGGAAGGGTGATTAGCGGCCAAATTAAAAGCCTCAAATCTTCTAGGAGAGCCCGGGAATCTACTGAGAATATCCTGCCTGCATGGTAGAGCCAGGAAAAGCCATCTGTGGCATATTAGATATGCCAAAAAAGAGTAAATACAATGGTCTCATTCCCTGACCCTGAAAGAGCCCCCAATATGGCAGCATTAAGAGGGATGAGCAAGAAGATCCTGATAAAACCTCAGGGCCGAACTAGGCTGCCAAAATGAAGAAGGACTAAAATGACTGTACTTTCAATGCATGTATGCTGGCACTGTAAGCATCCGTCAAGGACCTGATGGTGCAAGCATGGAAGATCAAGTACAATGTCACTGGTCTGATTGAGACGAGAAGGGATTGATCACATCACGCTGTTTTTGACACTGGAGAAGAACTGTTCCTTCCAACATGTGACAATAGAGGCGTAGGTATTGACAGTATCCTTGTCAACAAGAACTTGGCCATGACATTGATTCATTTGAAGGCCTAACAACACCAATAGGATGATTACACTTGAATGATGTGGCTCACTGCCGGCAGTTTCTATCTTTGTTGTCTATGCACCAACATTCACTTATGATGAAGAAGAAATTGAGAAGTTCTACATGGAGCTGGAGAAGTTCTATAAAGAAGACCACACCTTCTACAAGACCATTGTTGGTGATTTTAATGCCAAGATAGGACCGAGAAGAACTCCACAACAGGACCCATGGCCTAGAGTGGAACAAACAGGGTAAGAGACTATCTGAGTTCATCATGTCAACCAAGACCATCCATGGTAACTCACAGTTCCAGAAGGCTGAATCTAAACATTGGACAGTCTCCCGGTGGACAGTTCTGCAATGAAATTGACCACATCATTTTAATCGATGGTTTTGCCTGACCGATGTCACTGTTGTCCCTAAATTTCAAACAGGATCGGACTGCTGTCTCCAAGCAAAATTCTACTTCATGGAGAAGCTAGAAAGGAATGCAAAGTTTAAGAAAAGAACTCCCAGAACGACCACCAACTGGGAGCTCTTTAGCTCTATTGGGGCGACATAGGAAGATGGATGCCGTTGTTGATGACATTGACGTAGAATATGATTGACTGGCAGAGTCTCCTCCCCCAGCGCCTGGCTGTCCTCACTGGGGCCCCTTGGAGGGGAGTGAGTTGCATTTCCCTCCCCGCCCCGACCAGGCCTCCAGCAGCCGAAGACCTCCAGAACCAGCCACCACCATGCTGAGACCACTCTCCGCACACATGAAGGTACCAGCAGAGGAACAAAGGCATGCAGGTCCCGGGGCCGAAATCTCCAAGCCTACTCAGATCAGGGTTGAGCATCCTCCACCCAAGTCCTCCAAATTCCAGTAGGCAGGGGTCACACCCAGCAACTGGCCACCTGGCGCCGTGTAATCCCATCAATGGCCAAGACTCAGAGACTATAAAACCGAGCTCCCGGAAGAGAACTGTGCAGAGTCTCCTGCCCCCGCGCCTGGCTGTCCTCGCCGGGGCCCCTTGGAGGAGAGCGGGTTGAGTTTCCCTCCCCGCCCCGACCAGGTCTCCAGCAGCTGAAGACCTCCAGAACCAGCCATCACCATGCTGAGACCACTCTCTGCACACATGAAGGTACTGGCAGAGGAACAAAGGCATGTGACTTCTTAATATCTCATTCCTACTTTGGACAAACTGGCAGGCTACCAAATGTAACCTGCCCACACGGCAGAGTCTGGCAAACTCCCCATGGTGTACCCAATATGCCAAATACCAGTAACAATGATGGGTCTCATTCTCCTAACTCTGAAAGAACCTTGAATATGGCACTGGTTTAAAAATCTCAAGGCTAGGACGAAGGAGATGTTACTGGGGCCTGCTCGAGGCAATCGACGAATAACAGGATGATGGTGATCGTGATCGTGATGATTGCCTGATTCAGCACCTCCATGATTCTGCGAGGAATGCTGAGAGAGAAAGAGAGAGAAAGAGAGAGAGAGAGAGAGAGAAAGCCACAAAAATAAGTCTGTCTTCAGAAACTCTCGAGCTCATTCGCCAATGTGCCTTGGCACAGACCTCAGGCAACCACAAGCTAAAATCCAAACTAGCAAAGCAGTGCAGAGAAGTGATAAAGGAAGACATCAAAGAGAGAAGAGCAGCAGTGCTGGTAGATGCGGCAGAAGCCAGGAAATGTATTCGCAATGCCCACCTGTCCTTCGCCAATTACAAGACCAAGATAACTGCCCTCCAACGTCCTGATGGATCTATCACGTCTTCCAGAAATGTATGGAGAAGATTATCCATGACTTCTAACTGGATCTCTTTGATATTCTTGTCCACCTGCCCACATACCAAATTCCACAGGATGGATATGTAATTCCCTACATTCTCCCACGAATGCTGGCCAACTTCAACCATGAATGTGGAAAGGTAGGACTGCAGCTAAATCTCATGAAGACAATGGTTTATCTATAAAATGATAAAACATTTACTAATAATACATAATAAAATATTTATTTCAAAGCAAATGTTTAAGATATTTTGCAGGCTCACAACACTACATCGTGACCCATATTTTAAATAATTTTGTACTAGACAGTTGGAGATTACAACTATATGTACTCGTGAATTATTTTTTATTAGTAATTGCTAATCACTTTGTAATTTCTTGTGTTTTAGTTCCATATGGTAGCCTATGAAATGTTCATTTACATAAAAAGGAAATACTAAACTAGTTCTACTTATTCAAGACAACTGATGAAAAATATAAGCCAGGATTCAAGCTTGCCATGATAGAGAATAGCTTTTTAAAAGCAGTATTCTGGACACATGTCAATTCACGGATTCAAATCACATCAACATCACACAAAGACAAATTATTTTATGTATAAATATATTTTCTTCCAACATTCTCTTAGTTTTCCTTCAATTCCCCTCTGCCCCTATTAAATGTATGTCTGCACTTCATAACAATGTTTAGTATATATTATTTCATTTACATGAGTTAAAGTGATTTTATTATTGAATTCTCATTCAGTATTCCTTTTATAATGCATTATGAAATTTGCTCCCCTATTTAGAAAAGAACATATTAATAATAATTTTCAGGGCTTTGAGTCAAGTATTTTTCTTAAAATGTCTGCAAGTTGTTGCAAGCTATCAATTAAATCTATATATTTTAATTTATACCAAGGGAGGATCAGACTCTTTAAAATCCTAAATTGGAAACCACCCTAGAAAATTTGAACAAAAAATAATGATTCATCTGTCTGACATAATGTAAAAAATGTTTTTTTGAAATACAAATATAGCTGTAATGATTTAAAGTATCATGATTTTCTGATTCTTGACTAGATATACTGCAACCAGAAATTAAATATACTTAGTATAGTTAGTTGTTTGATGGATATTCAGAATAAAATAAAAGTTGTTAAAATAACATTTCATTTTGTTATATTCCCCAGACATCACAGCACAGATCTTTTCTTAGTGAGTATATAATAATTTTCAATTTTGGAAGACATTTCCTTATTATCTGTAACTATGAGAAATAATAATAATAATAATAATTATTATTATTATTATTATTTTTGTGGTGCCCAGTTTAAACTCAGGATCAAGGCAAGTAATCTAACGTGAAGTACAACTATGGTAAAATGGTAAAATTTCTTTCTCTCTTTCTTTCTTTCTTTCTTTCTTTCTTTCTTTCTTTCTTTCTTTCTTTCTGGTTAGACCACACCCAGGGTTACTTGTAGATCGCTGTTTAGGGTTTACTCCTGGTAGTACTTTGTGGACATACATACTCCTGAGATCAGACCTGGTCATCCCATACTCAAGGTAAGTGCCTTACTCCTATGCTATGTCTCTGCCCCCAAGAAGGAGAAATTCTTATACACATCCTATTTAATATCCATTATGTGACCTAATTGTTACCTATTTAATAACTCACTCTAAAAATCTGAATTGAGGGGGGCATAACAAAAGTAGAGTAGGCGGGGGGGGATTGCCTTGCATATGGCCAACCTGGGTTTCATACTCAGCTTCACATATGGTTCCCCAAGCCAGGAATGATCCCTGAGCCAGAACCAGGAGCAAATGTTGAGCAACACTGGGTGTAGTCCCACAAAACAAATAATTAAGCAAATAAAGAAGCATCTAAATTGAAAACTAGCCAGTTATTATTTCTCCCGAATCTACCATTTGTCATGTATGTTGTTGATCTTGAGTTGGTTAACTTGCTAACATGTAGTTAATCACTGGGTATAATAAGGAGCAAGACTAGGATGGCTCTGACTGCAATGACCAAATATATCCCACATATCTTTCCATAAGTTGCCCTTGCTTTTGTCCACCAATTTCCCCATCTTCCACGCCACACCTCCTTCCATCAGTCTGCACCCATGGCAAGCACTTTACTTCTCTCTCTCTCTCTGGTCTAGCTGTTAATTGACTCTGGTTTTGCTAGCAAACGTTCCCACAGCCAATAAATATGAGACAATGGCAAGAGAACAAGTGAGAGACAGACAGACAGAGTGATACACAGAGAGATAGAGAAATACAGAGACAGAGACATAAAGACAGGGACAGAGACAGACAAAGATAGAGACAGACAGAGACAGAGAAACAATGAGAGAGAGACAGTAGCTAGTTTTTAATAGCCAAAGAGCAGCACTATTCTAAAAACACTATTAGTATGAGTGAATAAAGATATTCAGAACATAATAGGGTACTTGTTAAAATTTAAATCGACTGTGATATCCTTTCCTTAAACTCTTGATGCTGATAACTTAGTCACTGAGATTCCCAATGGTTTATATAAGACAAAATAAACTATCTAAAGAAAAATGGCCCTCCATTCATAATGCATTGTAATGAGGGCAGAGTACATATAAGGTGACATGGCATTCAACATTCCGAAAAGGAAATGGCAATATGACATTTTTTCCATTTGTATGAAAGAGCTAAAGTTTAGAACAAACTTGAGAATAGTAACAGATATTATTGGTTTTGTTTATTATAACTATATAATTATTAATTTATATATAATTTCACTTCAGATTATAATTTACTCTTTGAAGTTACTCTGAAGAAAGTAGTGTTGCCTGAGATTTCACTAAGAATACTAAATAGAAACTTAAGAAAAATGATTGAAAATGAAATATGTAAAGGCTTACAAGACACTGTTAACATTATTAACATTGAGTATAAAATCATAAAAAATATTGATTTTACATTATTTTCAAGAAATAGGATGAGGCGCCAATAATATGTGAAAATGTGGGGGATTTTCAGTCATAACTAGAGGTGTTCAGTGCATATCCTTGCCCCTCTCGAAGAGTCTGGCAAGCTACCGAGAGTATTCCGCCCGCACAGCTAAGCCTGGCAAACTACTGTGATGTATTCTATATGCCAAAAACAGTAGCAATAAGTCTCACAACAAAGATGTTACTGGTGCTCACTCGTGCAAATTGATAAACAATGGGATGACAGTGCTACAGTGCTACAGTGATGAGTGATCACTTTTGTGGTTGCTCAGGGGACCATATGCAGTGCTGGGGATAAACCAGAGAATGCCACACACAATGCAAACCTCTAGTCTGCAGTCTAATCTTCCAACATGAGAAATTCTGTTTTTGCCACACTAAGCATCAGGTAATTCCTTGGCGTATAGCTCTGTGATTTTCTTTATTTGATTTTCTTGAACTTTCATTAATTACAATTTATGATTGTGGGCTAAACTTTATGATGAAAAGCAAGTGATCCATTTACAAAGTGTTAAATATTCCTCTATATTAAACAAAAGCTGTTGTTGTCCCCAATTGTAAACCAAATTACTTCTATGAAACCTTCCATTTGACCTTATCTAAGCTATAAAACCTGTAGGTAATCCTCTCTTACGACACTGTCCTGTTTCTTATTTCACTTCTCCCACTCATATAATGTTGTAAATTTTTCACTTTGTTAAGTTTGTCAGGATTTTTAGAAACCCTCTGTACTAATGTGCCCAGTTTACATGCATGACCAAAAAAAAAAAAAGATAGTGGTTTAATTCAGCCATTTTCTATCTATTTGCACACCCATGGTACTCTCCACAACTTAAATCTATGAAGATTGAGTTACCCAAAAATTCATGCTTTTTAAATTCAGTGAAACATAGATTGTAACCTAACTAGCCAATTTTACGCAAGTAATTATGGGATACACTAAATTCCCAAGTTTTTAATTTTCATCGAATGTGTTTGTAAATTGTGGAATCTTTTATTATATATTTGAAATAGTGTAATAACAATGACTAGTGATAATTATAAAGAGATTCACAAGGCTTATATAGTAGAATTGCTTTTAGAGGTGGCAAATGAATCTATAATCAAGATAGCATCTTAAAAAACACATGAACTTGATGATGAGATTCTATGGGGTTAAGGTGAACACACTAAACTTATACTAACATAAAGGTGCTATTAATTACCACAGCATCTATGATATAAAGATTGCAAGATAAGGAATTAGAAACTAGGGTTGAAGAGATAGTATTGGGATAAGGCACTTATTTTTCATTTACTGACCTGAGTTTGAACCCCCACACAATATATGGTCCCCTGAGCACTGCTGAAATGATATCTGAGGACAAAACTGAGTGAAATACCAGAATGAGAAAGGGTCAAGAATTATAAGTATATATGAAAGTACATTGTGTTTGACTTCAGATATTAATATTAATATCTTTGAATTTTAACATTCTGAGTGTCTATGTATTCTTATATAGAGAGAATAAGCAAGGAACAAAGGGAAAAGGAGGCCATTTATTAACTAAAAACTTGCAATCTTAAGAACTCACATTATCACCTTGAATCCTAGTTAAAATAGAGAAAGAAATAGAAATTAATATATATTATGTTTTTGTATAGACTTTAAAAACTTTAATTCGGTGTAATGATAAAACATTAGAGACAAGAGAACTAAGAAAAGAAATATGCAATTAAGATTTAATTATAGCTCCTTTTAAATGTCCCAAATGTGCCATATGTGACTTTATTACATAAGTCACAGATATAGAATTTGAAATAACAATATGCCCATTATTTCTAAAGTCAAGAAAATTAAATAAGTAAATAACCTTCAAGATTTAAAAAATAGATACCAATGGTAATTGGAGAGAGTGCTCAATGAGTTGAATTCATAATTTGCAAGCATCAGGCCAAGGTTTAACCCCCTGTCATTTTCCATTCCTGAACACAGATCTGAGAGTAATCCAGAGCTCTATTGGTATGATCCCAACTCCAAAATAATATAATAAGCATTCCATTGCTTCATTATTATTTAAATTCCCAAACAAAACCTTTTTTTTACTGATAGATATAACTTTTCCAGTTTAAGTACAATATAATCAAAACATATTATTGTTTTTTGGTATACAGCATGTAATGATATGTGTGCTAGGATATAATTACTATGAATAATTTTATTAATACTCTGAATTAAAAGACATTTTTCCCATGAAAGTACTATTCTACTCTTAGTGATACATATTTATAAATTATTGAATGCACACATATATACACAAATAGTATATATATATAGGTGTAGTCAACATACTGTACTTTACATATAAGAACTTATAGCTGGAAGTTAGAAACTTTAGGGCAATTTTATCAATTTTACTTAGCACATCTCCACATCTGGCAATTAGTTCACTACGTCTATGAATTTTATTTTTTCTGAAATCCATATAATATGGATACTTGACATATTACATAATACAGACACAACTATTTCATAATAAAGGTACTATTTTATAATTATTGGGAGATGTTTAACTGGATATAGAAATAATTACCTTTAAAACACTCTTGTGATATATATCCAGTTCACTCTTAATTTATTCTAATGTGTGACTAGGATAATAACATTCAAGTTTAAGTACAACAGATACAAGTCATCAAAAGACCATATTACCTTTTTAAATGACTTGTATTTATACACCTCTTCAATAGTGACTTATTATAAATGTAAGAATTGGAAGACTGAGGCTGGAGGGATAGCACAATGAGTAGGGCATTTGCTTTGCACGTGACTGACCTGGGTTTGATTTCCAGCATCCCCGATGGTCCTCCGAGCACCGCCAGGAATAATTCCTGAGTGCAGAGCCAGGAGTAACCCCCGAGCATCACAGGGTGTGAGGGACCCAAGGAGAAAAAAAAATTGTGCCAGCAATTAAAAAAAATGTACATGACTGTCAGAACAATAGTAAGCAGGTATGCCAATTTTGTTGCATGTGGCCAACCTGGATTGTGTTGCCAGGAGTAAGCTCTAAGCACTACACGTAGCACTGCACCATAGCACTGTCCTCCCATTGTTCATCTATTTGCTAGAGTGGGCCCCAGTAACGTCTCCATTGTGAGACTTGTTACCGTTTTTGGCATATTGAATACACCATGGGGAGTTTGCCAGGCTCTGCCATGCGGGTGGGATACTCTTGATAGCTTGCCAGGCTCTCTGAGAGGGATGGAAGAATCAAACCCAGGTTGGCCGCATGCAAAGCAAACACCATACCTGCTGGGCTATCACTCCAGCCCAGCCCTACAGGTACTGCCCACAAACCATAATAATAATAAAAATAATTTTCACAAATTATACAAGCATATACATCACTTATACTTCACATATCATTGGCTATAATGGACAGTGGAATTATTTTAAATTAATAATACTAGTAAAATATGTTAGCTTATCTTAACTTAATATCACTGTACGTCAAATAAGCTGTCTACCAGGTACTATGTTTTATTGTGTTTTACATAATGATAATGGTTCTGGCTTGATAAATTGGTATTTCATAAAATTTATTTATTTTGGGTTCATTTTATGTCATTTTTGTAAGCTCTAAAAAAAATATAATTTTTTTGTAACTCATTTGGCATCCAAACATGAAAGTTGTGAACTCCCCTAAGGCTAATTACTGTCTTTAAAAATCTTATTTTGTGAATTTCACTGCAGAAATTTGAAGGTGTTTCAGGAAAATATACCTTAAAACATGCTGGCTTCTGTTGAGATAACTTTTCTAAATTCTACTTCTCCAATAATTTTTAAATTACAGAAAATAAATGACTTATGTGTGTTTAAATAAATATTAAATTCATTAAAATTAGAAGTAGCTATTAGCTCTGTAAAATAGTTATCTTATATTGATGAATGTTTTCATTTTTTTTCTCCAATATGGTGCTCATTAAAATTTATTTGAGTATTTTCAAATGCCAACTGTTTATTTCATTATAAAAACATCACATTTGATTAGAATTTACTTTTGAATTAAAATATTTATATATACATATACATGTAAACTCAAATCGGCATCTTAATTTTTAAGTACATTTATGAAGTAATTAAGGATATAGTCAATTAAATTTTAACCACTGAAATAACACAACTTGCACTCAAGTAATTAAAAACAATATTACAATAGTACTAGTACCCCTGAAGGCCCTTTTTGCTCCATTCTAGATGATTGACACACATCAGTTCTGTCTTCTGTGGCAAAGAGCAGTTTTGATAATATCTATATTATTTTCAAAACATTTAAATATAATCTCTACCTCTCCTGATCTATTTATAAGATTTATAGTCAGGAACTTAATATATTTTTCACATATTAATGCATTTGTACACTTCCTTTACAATATAGGGTTTCATTATGGAATTCATTGTGTGAAAATACAATGAATTTTATTGGGGAAACAGTTTAGAAGTATGTTTAAAAACTGACTAGATGCATATTCTTTGACTGTGAACTGTTACTACTACTTACTATATATGCACATATGTCAACAAATCAATAGTTTGAAATAGTTTAAAATAAAATGGCTTTTTGCATTTTTGAGTACCAGATAAAGTGACATGATTGAGATCTCTTTGTAGTATTTCCTTCCTTCCTAACTTCATAAAAAAAAAATTAAGTCATCTTTATTTTTTAGGCAGGAAGAATTGTGCCACACCCAGTGATGCTCTGAAGCTGTTACTGGCTTTTGCTCAGGAGTGAATGACAGTAGTTGGAGTAGGTGGAGGACTGTATTTGGTGCCAGGGATTTGAACCGAGGTTAGATGCTTGAAGGTCAAGTGTTTTACCTACTGTACTATTTCGCTCCCCTTCTGAAAAAATTATATGTTGAGTTTTAAAAATATATTAAAGTTGAAAAATTTTCACCCAATCCTCTCACTTTTCCTAAACCTAAGTAAATATTATTTTTATACAAAGTGCCTAATTCACATGTTCAAGTGTAAAGTTCATGTGAATATCTTGAACTCTTGATTATAAAACTCTTCATTAGCTGCACAGAATTTTTTTCTTTTGTTTTCTACTTAGATTTTTACTTTTTAGCACTGTTTCCCATAAAATTGTCAAATTCATCTTTAATCTTAAACATATTATCTTTATAAAAGTATTTTTCTTGGATACATCCTATTTTTCCTTATTCTTAATTTTTGTTTGCTTTTTAAATTGTGATAAATATATGGGTTATATATTATACTTGTAGCTTATTTAGAACTAGTTCTTTGATCTTTTAAAACAAAATCATGAATTGTTTTTACTTTCTTAGTAGCCCTTTCTTAGAATCATTTATAACTAATGTTTTCTCTGCCTGGGAGGTCTATCATTTTTCTTTCAAAAATATCTTTTCTTTCGTATTAAAATTAACTTAAAATTATTCCTCACTGTGGAATTTCAATAAGTTAAAGACTAGAAAGTTAAACTCAAAACAAATGTCCCATACCTGAAGAGAAAATATTTTGTGTGTGTATTAAGATGTGATATAACTTTATATGTTGTAAAGGATACAATGAACCACAGCACATGAAGACATATGATATAAATATTGGTGGCATTAAGTCCATGTATATAAGGAAATATAGTAGAGATGTTAAGTATTATCATTATAATCTTGTGATATAATTCAATTTACATTACTAATATTCATTGTTTAACTCAGAGTTTATTAAAGATAACTCAGTATACTTAAGTGATATTTGTTCATCAAGTATGATAGATGGTAATGGAAAAAAAGCTCCTATATCTAAAGTTCTTAAAACTTACTCAAGCTCCAGATGATAAATACACATGGAAGATAAAGTAAATGTAAATTAATTTTTAAATAATAGTTTTAGCAAAATAATGTGATCAAGTAATTTATACTGCAAAACAGATTCAAACCTGACCTTTAACTTGTTTTTGTACTGGTTTGATAACTAATTTTAGCTTTCATTATTCATTAGGCACTTTTTTTGGGTATATAAATGAGAAATGTCTAGTAAGAAAGAGATGAATACCATATACAAAAGAACAAGCTGCTCTGATGACACTTGAAAAAGACCTTGAACATATTGACTAATTAGCTAAACATGTATCTCATAGAAAGTTACTGTCTAATGTACTTTCTATGACCTTTAATCACAGAAACTCTAGAACAAGATTCTGTGATCAAATTTGGGATTTTTCTTTTGCTATATTTGTTTCCTTGGAAAGGTTTTTGTTTCTTTGCATCAATTTCTCTAAATGGGCAGTATATTATATATATATTTTTAGTTGTTAATGAAATTATAATATAAGACTCAGTTACTAGCAATTAAATACTTAAAATTGTATTAGTTGTTTTAATTATAGTTAGTTAGAAAAGAAAACACAAAAGGTAACAAGCTCAGAGTAAAAAATGTACTATTCTCGGATAGGAGCAGTAAGAAAACAGAAGCAGAGTGTGGTGATGCAAAGGAGGATGAAAAGGCAGAGGCTACAAGAACAGATGACTGGTTAAAGAAACTTTGGTCCATCTACACAGTGGAGTACTATGCAGCTGTTAGAAAAGATGAAATCATGAAATTTACATACAAGTGGTACTACATGGGCGGACCCTCTCAGGATGAGAGATGCATGCTGAAAATCAGGTATAGACCGAACATGATAGCCACTCAATGCCTCTTTGGAAAACCACAACACCGAAAAGGAGAGAGAGACCAAAAGTGAATGCCCTACGACAGGGGTGGGGTGGGATGGGGGGTGGGTGGATGGGAGGGGTGCTGGGAGCATTGGTGGTGGGGAATGGGTACAGGTGGAGGGATGGGTACGCAATCATTGGATAACTGAAACCCAAGCACAAAAATTTGTAAGTCTACAACTGTACCTCATGGTGTTTCACTAATAAAAATTTAAAAATTAAAAAAAAAAAAGGCACAGGCTAAAACTGAGAAGTTGCAGAAATGTGGCATCCTTGCAAGCCAAAGTATATGGCTTTACCTGGGATGTCAAAGAGAACTACCAGTCATGTCAGCTCTATGTGACATTATACCATGGCTAAAAATCCTTTATCTAAATGGCTAAACCAAAGCCACATAGCTTAGGCTATGTTGAAATAATATACGCATTATTTTGTTTTGAAGGGAATCTAGAAATAGCAGATTCAAGATTGATGCTTGTTCCATGTATACGCCTTGTTAAAAGCAGGAAACAAACACATTACTGTCTGTAACTAGAAGTAGGAGTTTGCTTAACTAGAAAGAATAGGGCTTCCGGGACCTGCAGTAAAATACAGAAGAGAAAGGGCTAACCTTGCACATAGCGAGTTCTGGTTTGATCCCTAAAAAATCATATGGTCCCCTGAGGCCGGCCATAAATGAATTCCTAGAGAAGAGCCCTGAGCACTGTTGGAGTGGCCCTGAAAAGAGTGAATTGGGTTTCTAAGATGTTTTGTCTAGGAAATAGACTCTGAATATTTATTTAAAAATTCTATGTAAATACAATTTTTAATATTTTTTATTGTTTCATCTCCCCAATTTATTACCAAGTCTCTAAAATGTATATTTCTATGCTGTACTATTATGGTGAGAAATTACACACCTATTAACTCTGTGCAAACAAAATTAATTTATTTTTAATCCTGAATATATCTTTGTCAATGCATTATCAAGTAAAAACATAAAATTTAAAAATAAAACTGTGGGACATTTAGGTGAGCCTCCAATTCTATTCTACTACTCAGTCATATTTGCAAACTCCATATTTCATTATTCTTAGCAGAACTGAATGCTGGGGACAATATTTATAAAGTCCATTAGCATTTCCCTTCACTTTATTTTAATGTCATGTTTGCATATGCCCACTAGACATTTCCTTGAAAATTAGATAATCACAAAAAAGCAGAAGGTAGAGTAAAAAATTTGACAACTCCACACGAAATTATTACAAAATGATAAGAGCAATGACAATAAATTCAAAATAATTTAAAATACAAGTTTTAATGTTAATCTTCTCATTCCATTCTTATAAAAGTTATGGACATACTTTGAAACATCTGCCTGTATGCATTAACCACCTGCTTCCAGTGATCTTTTACTATGACTAAAATATAGTGTGAATTGGAAGAGCAAAGCTGATGTTCTTTTCAGTGTTATATTTAGTTCCAGAAAGTTTTAGAGTTCGTATCTGTTTTATTTGTAAAAATAATCAAGTATGAGCCCAGTTACACTATAATTTTAATTTTTTTCAAAACATCAACATTTATTTTCAGGAATAAAGCAGTGCCCTCGTTTTGTGAACAGCCTTATTTATCTTCCTATCTCAAAATGTCTTAAAAAGGTAGCTTATGAGTTCAGCTTGCCAGTTATTATATAAAATAATAATGAACCTTTTCACAAGAACCCACAGTAATTTTTCAACAACCAAATGTGGTAACATAAATAAATTCTCTTCCTGATAGATTCCTTGAATGAAAACTGATATTTCTAATCCTTAACAGAATACTACTGTTGACTAATATTTGATAGACGAAGGAATAATGCAGATTAGTACTAATTGAAGAGATGCTAAATGTAGAATGCAATATTTCCTTTAAATGTCCAAAAACATTTATTTTGTTGTGCTTGATATGAAAAAATGGGCTGACTATAACTTATTTATGTTATTTTAATCGTGAAAATGATTTAACCTAATTTGAGTTGTTACACTATTTTAGTAAGTGCATTTTTGTTTATGTTTATTCCCTAACTATATTCTCTATCTGTTGATTTTAAAATAAAACTGAAAGACTTGAAGACTCTAAACAGATAAAACAAATTTAGCCATTTATACAAAATGTAATCTATCTTACTGAATAAATACAAAATCCCTAATAAGCTTCATTAAAACACATCTAACAATCTGGGCCAGAGCTATAGTATAACATGTAGGATGCTCGTCTTGCATTGGTCTGACCCAAATTCAATACCTGACACTGTAAAATGGTACCCAGGACTTTTCTGGGAATGATTCTCTAGTACAGAACCTGGCATAAGCAAGCCCTGGTTACCCCAAGGTGTGCCCATATCCCCCCAAAAAAAATGCTTCTAATAAACTTAAATGTCACTATCTTCCTCAGGGCAGAATAAAAAACTATGCATAACCAATCTCCTGACATTTTGAAACACTCTTAACAACAGTTGTAAACTTTAAACATGTTTAATTTCACATATATAAGTCATCTCATAAAGATAGACCTCTGCTCTGAGTTTTATTACACTTTTGAGTTTGAAACATTTTTGCCGATGAGTCTATGTCTCAATCAATAAAAGGTAAGGTAAGGTAAAGGCCCTCCCGTTGATCGTCGATTTGCTCGAGCGGGCCCAGTAACGTCTCCATTGGAGACTTTGTTGTTACTGTGTCTGGCATATCGAATACATCATGGGGAGCTTGCCGGGCTCTCCGAGAGGGGCGGAGGAATCAAACTCGGGTCGGCCATGTTGGCCGCTTGTAAGGCAAACGCCCTACCCACTGTGCTATCGCTCCAGCCCGTTGTTCCCTTTTATTATTATTATATACTCTTTGTTGGGACTGGAGCGATAACAAAACAGTAGGGTGTTGCCTTGCCCATGGCCAGCTGGCTGAGCCAGGTTCAATTTCTCCGCAATTCTTCCACCCCTCTCAGAGAGCCCGGCAAGCTACCGAGAGTATCTGGCCCACATGGCAAAGCCTGGCAAGCTACCAGTATTCGATATGCCAAACACAGTAACAATGAGTCTCACAATAGAGACATTACTGGGCCCACTCGAGCAAATCTATGAATAAGGGGATGACACTGCTACTCTTTGTTATTCATCCGTTTCTCAGTTAACACTTCATTTCTGTATTAAAGTTTCAGTCCCCTTTAACTTTTTAATTTTTTTCTTTTATTTCTCTCAGTGGCACTCATGATTTCATTTTGTTTCTCTTTACTATGTATTTACTGCCCTGCCTCACTTGAATAAATACAAGGTATGAAGATTGATGAGAGGAAACCAGGGTAATACACTGCTTAGAGACAAATAAGGAGTACACCTTTTAATGGTTTAGGCGAAACTGCCTCCAAAGAAATCAGCTACAGTGTTTTAAACAGATTCCCATAAAAAATTTTGTACTTCGAATAAATATCTTAGTGCAAGAAAGAATGACATAATGTTGGATTCAAAACATCTGGGTTTCAATTGCAGTATTTTCCATTGGCTATTAAGTGATACCTTGTCAAAAACTGAGTTACTGCTTTATCTTTTGTCATTCCTGCCCTCCTTACTATATGTCAATTTTTATACTCATGCAAATAGGTTCAATGGGTGAAAATAGCCCATGGTAAATGTAGATATGGAAGAAAGAGATTTGCGATTTAATTCCACAGTCATGTCATGAATTATCTCTTTTGCAATGTGACATGAGATTTCAAAGTGACTGGGAACCTTGATGATTTATTGTTGAAGAAAGTTTTGAGAAGATATGAAAGCTGTGTAAACAACAGGCACATAAAGAGAGAAGTAGAGTAAGGCCAGTGTCATGAAGCAAAGAATCAGAAAAAGAAAGATAAATGAATGTAAGAAGCTGTGAAATAATAGGGTATTATTAAGATCCATGATTTTATGTTAACAAGCAAAGAGTGTTACAGTAAATCAAAAATGTGAACTGGGAAGAACAGTTAATATTTATAATATTTTTTAAAATTACTCTCCTGACAATATTGATAAGATAAAATTTGAAGGTAATTCAATGGAAACAAGCCCTGCATATCACCAACAGAGCTGTGAATTAAGGGTGTGATGGAAGAAGAAATTTCCTTGGAATACTAGTGGATTATTGAAACATTGGTGGTCAGATGGTTAGAGGTATAGTAGCCCTGAAAGTATAAAGGCAATATTCTAATATCACGTTCCATTCAAATGAGAGAAAGAATCCGCAGTTCTGACATCCATCGACGATCAAGAATCAGGGATGCTGTCTCGTTTGCCAAGGTGTCAAAAATCAGATGGACTGGTCACATAATGAGATTTAAAGAGGACTGCTGGACTAGAGCTGTTACCGACTGGATTCCACAGGATGCCAAAAGACCGCATGGCCGCCCACCTACCAGATGGTAAGACTTCTTCATCAAAATCATGAACGATCGGTTTGAGGCTCTTCATGTTCCCAGAGCGAACAGATGCCATTGGGCTACACTAGCACGTGACAGGGACAAATGGAGACGTTACTGGCGCCTGCTCGAGCAAATTGAGGACTAACAGGAAGTTAAGTGATTAAGTGATTAACAGAGCTCAATTAAAATTAAATTATTTCATAAAATGGGACTGAGTCTAGAGAGATTATAACAGGGTTAAAGCACTTGCTTTGCATATAGCCAGCATCCATCTCTGGCTCTACACGGTTCCCTAATCTCCTAGGAATTACCCCAATCACTAAACTGAGACTAGTGCCTACTATTGTTAGATATCTATAGATGATAAAGCATCAGCACAAAGTTGAATAAGGAAAGACTACCAATAATGGAAAAAATATAAACTATACTGTCATATAAAAGAGAAGAACCAGAAAAAAAAACTGGAAATCAATGGAAACAACGGTTGCTCACAATGAAGAAATCTGAGAACAGACTACTGGGCTTTACAAAGTTGCATGAACTGGTGATCTGACAAGTGAATTTTTCAGTAGGGAAAGATTTCAGCTTAAATGAGTGTATGGTAGAAAAAAAATTGATTAAAATAAAATAGTAGAGATAAGTATTTTAAAGAACTTCACTGTAACAAACAATAAATGTGATAATAACAAATAGAATTATTAATGGAGCAAAAAGTAAAGGTTTTATACTACATATAATGTATACATGTATGAATGAAGCTAATGGAAAGGACAATGTTCTCTTGTAAGCAAATTCAATTAAATTCTTCAGCAAAAAACTTGTGTAAAATAATTCTGCTTTGTTTTTCAATATAAAGAGCAGGCAGAATAGACAGTATATAAACTTCTTGTATGAGCATATAATCTTTATTTAAGTATAGAAATGAAATATTTAGAAATATTTTATATAGTATTCATGAAATATTTTAAGTTAAATAATGGTTTTCTTACTTGCATTCTATATCAAAAATTAAAATTTGTCTTTGAAAAATAAATGTTTGTTTAGTTTTGTGGATACACCTGGCAGTATTCAGAGCTTACTCCTAACTCTGTGCTGATGGATCACTCCTGGTGAAGTTTGGGAGAATATCTGATTCTGAAAATCAAAAGTAGGCCTGCTGTTTAACAAGGCAAGTATCTTACCTCCTATTTTATTTCTCCAGCTCTTGAAAAATAAAATTTAGGCTGAATATTTACAAACATTTTAATGTAAAATATTAATTTTTTGGCTTGATTTGTCATCCATCAAAGAATAATTATTCCATTCATATTACAGGTTTTTAAAAGAAAATTATAGAAATGTACAGGAATACATTGCAAGTATTAAAGCAGTGTAAGAATAATAAGCTTTTAAGAAATCTATATTTTCTTTATCATTCCATACTTTACTTAAGTTAAAATAAATTAAAGGAAAGAAAGTTTTAGAGAGAAAATCTGGATAAAATATCTGTTAAAGTTTATTTAAGATATATTAAATATTCCTGCAAACAAACCATAGTCTGAAATGTGGAGGCAGGACAATAATATTTCATTCATTAGACTGAAATGCTGGCAGAGGCTCCTTTTCAAAATAATTTTATTGCATTATATACAATAGTCTCTGAAAAATACACCTGTCAGTTGATTAACTGGGGTCTTAAGTTGTCAATGAAAGTTTATAATTATATATAACAAATACTAATTTCTAGATATAAAACAAAATTGTATCATAGAAAGCCAGTTCATTATTTATTACATGCTCATTTCATATCAAGTATTAGAAAATGAGTAATTTTCTGATTACTCTTGCTACAGAATTGGCTATCATAAATATTAGCAAACATTAAAGATGTGTTATAATACATTAAGGGCTGGAGCGATAGCACAGCGGGTAGGGCGTTCGCATTACAAGCGGCCAACATGGCCGACCCGAGTTCGATTCCTCCGCCCCTCTCGGAGAGCCCGGCAAGCTACCGAGAGTATTTGATATGCCAAACACAGTAACAACAAAGTCTCTAATGGAGACGTTTCTGGGCCCGCTCGAGCAAATCGACGATCAACGGGAGGGCCTTTACCTTTACCTTTATAATACATTACAAGCAAGAGAAGCTGCAGTTGAAATAGGTTAGTAGTTTATCTTTGTAAGAATCTAGGTAGAGTCAAGATAGATTTGATCCATTCCTTTAATTGAGCTTGGTTTCAAATCATGAAAGACACCTCGGTTTGGCAACATTATTTTCACAATATCCAGAAAAAAATGGAAAAGTTATTTGAGACAGTTCCACTCAGCTGGACACAGTTAACATATATTTTCTGAAATATTTTTCGCTATATGAGAAAGTGACTCTGCTGAAATCTTTCCTAGACAATTGTGTCTTTAAATCTTTAGATCCATATCAATCTCCCTCCTTTACCTTAAAGAAATAATCTCTGACTTAACATTTAGGGTCAGAGTTATAGTTGCTTGTACACATTTATTTTAGAAAAGGGGATTCTGAACAAGAATCACTCTCCTAGTATTAAGAGATTCTTTTCAGTTCTGGCTACCATGTACATAAATTCTTCCACCAGTTGAATTGGTATTTCTCAACTAAAATCATAACAAAACAATGCAATCACACAAAATTAAGAATAATCATTGTAGGTTCTCTAAAATAATGTTGTAAAGCTTAACGACTTGCCAATAATGTAAGTATAACTGGGCAGATAAAAAAGGGTCTCCGTTGATAGATGTAGCTCAGAAGATCTACCAGGATCTATTACAACAAAAATCAATCTAGTCTTGATAAATTATTCAGAGAACAAGACAATGCGTAGAATTGGTTTGAACCCTGCTACCACATATAGTCCACTGAACACTTCCAGGAGTGAAGACTGAATACAGTGCTAAGAGTAATCCCCAACACTTCTAAATGTAAGCCTCCACAAAAACAAAAACATAAATAACACAAAACATAGCCAAAATATATAGACTTTCTCCCTTTCACAATCAGACTTTTTTTTACATGAGACCCTAATAGAAATAAATTTTATGAAAAGAATATTATTCTTGCAATGACACTAAAAATTGAAACAATACTTTCTCAATATTTATTGGACTTCTTTATTAAAAAAATCAAAGCATAGCTTTAAATTGTGTCATTTGTGGGGTGTAGAGAAATTGGAATAGAAAGAGAGAGATTTCTATATGCTCAAATTTGAATAAAGTTTCTAAAGACTGTTATTAGAGCTTGGCATATTTAAAATTCATATTTATACGTATTTGCCTTTATTCCTCCATTAACTGTTGAAACATACAGTGTGTGTAAATTTCTCAAGCAACCAACAAATCATCAATGCTCAGATTATGCAAGTATATATGGGAATTTTACCAACATTTGACTTTTATAAAAGTGCAATGTACTTGAAAATTATATTTTATTACTTCACTTCCCCTTTTTCCACTCCATAGAAATGTACCACTCATATTTCTGCCTCTCAATTCATATTAAATACACTGCATTAACTCAAGAGCTAAAGCCTTATTCCTTACTTACATCCGAATTCATAAAGTGCCTCTAACCTGACTATTGATAATGGAGCTTTGGGTTTGATGGGGTGGGATGATTCGGAATAGGGTGGATTTTGACTTATAAGATATTATGAAATTTTAATTTATGAAGTTTTGTGACATTTGAAATATATTTAAATACAACTATATTCATAGAATATATGTTTAGTGTTCTTATATTATTTATGAATTCATCTTATAAAAGAAATGTTAATATCAAGTCCCTGCCTATAGGGCTAATTAGTATATAACAAATATGTTCAATTTATCAATAAAGAATTTACCATTTTATTTATTCCTAAGGCTGTGTTACTTATATATCCCAAGTTTTAGCAATATGCAGAATATTGACATACAAAATTTAAATCCCAGGAATTCTTTATGACTGCACATAAGAAAAATGATTTATTTCTTGTGAGAATTTATAAGATGCTCTCTGCTACATCTTCCAACTTAAAACTAAGAATTATTATTTTTTTGATAATTAAAAAATTACATGCATAAGTATATGTGTATATATACAAATGTATCTGTACCAAAATATACAGATACAAGACTGTGTAATTCTTTTTAACAATTCATCTGTCACTGAAGAGGTTATTTCTCAATGATCTTTTTAACCTCAGTCACTTTTTATTCTTTTTAAACTCTTTTTGTAAAAGAAGATTCAAAACTATGAAAAAGTCAAAATTCATTTTATATTTTCATATTGTAGCTAATAGTGCACTTTACTATGCATTGGACTGCCTGTTTTAATCTATACCTTTTCAGATATATTGCAATAAAAATAACTGAAAATGAAATATTTTAAAGCATAATTCAAGTTTATTTTCAGTTTTTTCTTTTTATGAATCTTGACATGAATCAATTATAAACAGCATCACATACCTGGGCTGGAGCAATAGCACAGCGGGTAGGGCGTCTGCCTTGCACGCAGCCAACATGGCCGACCCGAGTTCGATTCCTCTGCCCCTCTCGGAGAGCCCGGCAAGCTACTGAGAGTATTCGAAATGCCAGACACAGTAACAACAAAGTCTCCAATGGAGACGTTACTGGGCCCGCTCGAGCAAATCAATGATCAACGGGAGGGCCTTTACTTTTACTTTTGTCACATGCCTAATAAGTGATTAACAGCTACTTCAATAAATGAAAATAAGTGAAATGGAATGCAATAAAATTAACACAAATAGCTTATGTACTTGACATCTCCAACTTAATTTCCCAAGAGGAATAATATTAATGATTAAGGCTTTGCATTGCTGGTTCTTGAACTTATTTTAAATGAGGATATCTGAGTTACTGAGATGCAAGAAGTAGAATTAGCTTTTCCTACTTCTACTGCTCATGTTTCAGTTTTCCTGTTCTGATTCTCTACTAGAACTCTCAAATATCAGAAGAAACGTTTTATGTAAGGAACTTCTAACATAGCCTAAACTCTTACATCCTTTTAGAGTATATTTAAGTTCTTTTTGCATGTTTTCAAAAAGACCTTAAATTTTAATGTACACTAATCAGAAATGTTTCAATTATAATAAAATTTTACACTAGTGTAATTGCAATATTATGTTAACCCGTGGCCCCATTGATGGTATTATTTTTCTTCAAAATATTAGGGTAATTCTTAAGATATCTTAAACATTACTTTAGGTTAATTAATTAAATTGTAATAAAAAAATTTAAAGACCCTGGTGAATAACTAGCCATATTTTCAAATTAGGACCTTAATTAAAATGTTATGGTTTAGTAATTATAGTCTCATTAGTTAAATCCCCCATAGTGTTCCATAATTGTTTTGAAGTTATCATTTTATTTATATTCCTCATATCTGCCCCTTAAGTCCTTCAGTTAATATAGAAAAATATAAGTTCATGCTAAATGGCATTAGCACTATGCTGATTAACAGTTAGTATTTGTTGCTTGCTTTATTTTTCCTTTACAAGGAGCAAACAATGTTCTAAAACAGAAAGTAATTCCTTAAAAATATCAGCTATTTTATTAGGTTCTTCCTTCTCTCGATCCATTCTGTGGTTTAAACCATAATAAATACTGGTTCTTGCCTCTAAGAAGATTCAACAGGGAAAATTAATAGTTCGATAAATTGCTTGGATGCTAGGTGCAGCTTCAGAAATTACCTTTCATCTTATCAGTAAATGAACTGTGTCTGTTGGAGTGAATTGTTCTTTACCTCCTAAAAAAATGGGCAATAAACCACAATTAAAGAATCTGAATGGAGAAAACTATTTAATAAAGATATCATCTTTCATCACTTCACAAACTATCTTGACTTTTGAAATGATATATTAATCTTGAAATTTGGAAAAATTTGAAAGTGAGTTTGAAATCTATGTGCATTTATCCAGTCATTAATTACTCTTAGCATTTTATTTTTGACTTAAAATGGAAGCTGGGCCATCTTTGCTGCAGACTGCCATACAGAGAGAAGAAGGACCACATGGAGGGCTGGCTCCACAGCTCCCGGAGAAGAATCCAGGTTCCAAAAAGAGCCGAGATCACCGAAAAGTCCCAGATGGGGTAGGTGCCGCATCCCGCCTCCCCCAGATGGAACCCCAGTGACCAGAAGCCTCTACAAGCATAGTTCGAGTATGGGGGAACTAGGACTTTTCCTCCAAACCGCCGGTACCATCACGGCCCCCATATAACCTCTGATCCCGGAAGTCACGCCCACGGCCCACCCCCCAGCGCCATCTTTGCGGCACACTGCCATACAGAGAGAAGAAGGACCACATGGAGGGCTGGCTCCACAGCTCCTGGAGAAGAATCCAGGTTCCAAAAAGAGCCAAGATCACCTGGAAGTCCCAGATGGGGTAGGTGCCGCATCCTGCCTCCCCCAGATGGAACCCCGGTGACCAGAAGCCTCCACAAGCATAGCTCGAGTATGCAGGAACTAGGACTTTTCCTCTAAACCACGAGGCCGCTTATGCGGCCGTGCGACATCTCTATATATACAAAGTGATCAATGGGAAGTAAATCACCCAACGTTTCTCCCTGAAAATCAGAGTTAAGTTTGGAGCATGGCCACAGCCCCAGAAGCACAAGGACTTAATGCAGAACCCAGCAGCTTGGAGCAGAAAAGTGAACGGACTATGCGTTAATCCAGGCCATCATGTCTGCCCAGAGGGGAAAGGGTGTTGCTCCCTTCCGCCCTCCTCCCTCTGGAAAGAAAGATGGCAGCCGCATGGGAGCCTTGTGGACAGCAGATATGAACCAGGGGTGCGGGGGCGACAAAAACCTCATTGGAAGGGGGGCGTTCCGGTCCGTCCTTCACGCCCTACCGAGGTCACCAGTTGCCCCCCGCGAGCGGCTCTCCAGCACGGCCACGGCCCCAGAAGCACAAGGACTTAATGCAGAACCCAGCAGCTTGGAGCAGAAAAGTGAACAGACTATGCGTTAATCCAGGTCATCATGTCTGCCCGGAGGGGAAAGGGTGTTGCCCCATTCGCCCTCTCCTCTCTGGAAAGAAGATGGTGACCACATGGGTGCCCTGTGGAGAGCAGGTGTGAGCAGGGGGTGTGGGGGCGACTAAAACCTCATGGGAAGGGGGGGCGTTCCAGTCCGTCCTTCACGCCCTACCGAGGCCGCCAGTTGCCCCCCACGAGCGGCTCTCCAGCATGGCCACGACTCCAGAGCACAGAAACCAATCTCTTAATTATCTGACTGTCAGTAGAAATACTTCCAGGGTTAATTAGCAAAATAGCGGAAATCCAAAACCAACATTTAATTCTTGAACCCAGCTGTAGAAAGCGAATCACTTCACAATGCGTTCTCAGCATGTCTGATTTGGGGGGAGGGGGTAAACTCTAAATAATAGTGGTGCATCTTTTATTGAAACAATGAATCTAACCAAAGCAGATAGAGTGTCAACTAGAATTCATCTGCCTCGCAGGCATTGGGAGGGGTGGGGGGTGGGATTTTATTGGGGTTCTTCGTGGTAAAAAATAAGTATTGGTAAAGGGAAAGGTGTTTGATATTTGCATGACTGAGACCTAAACCTGAAAGCTTTAGTGATCCCCACAGTGATTCAATAAATAAATAAATTATAAAAAAATTATGTTCTGCTGAAAGTAGACTATAGACCAAACATGATTGTCACCCATTGCCTCTTTTGCAAACCACAATACCCAATAAGAGAGAGAGAGAACAAAAGGGAATGCCCTGCCATAGAGGCAGGGTGGATGGGGAGGATGGGGGGTGGGAGGGATACTGGGATCCGTGGTGGTGGGAAATGGGCACTGGTGGAGTGATGGGTATTTGATCATTGTATAATTGAAATCCAAGCACAAAAATTTGTAAGTCTACAACTGTACCTCATGATGTCTCACTAATAAAAATATAAAAAAAAAATAAAATGGAAGCTGGTTGCATGTTTGTATTTCACTAACAAGAAAATAAGGTAAAGGTAAAGGTAAAGGCCCTCCCGTTGATCGTCGATTTGCTCGAGCGGGCCCAGTAACGTCTCCATTGGAGACTTTGTTGTTACTGTGTCTGGCATATCCAATACTCTCGGTAACTTGCCAAGAAAATAAATAATGTAAAAGTTGTGACCTGTTCTCTCTCTATACTATATATATATATACATATATATATATAATAGTATGTATGTGATTTAATGAAAATGTAAAGATTTATGTCATACTTCAGACTGAGTAATTAAAAATTTCTACATGACTTACCAGAAGACGCAAGTCAATATCGCTTATGGACTAGAGAGATAATATAGCACATAAGGTGCTTGCCTTGCATGAGGCTGACCTGGATTAAATTACTGGTACTCTATAAAACCTCCACAAGTAATCTTTGAGCACAGAACTAGGTGTAAGGCCTGAGCATCAGTGGATGTGGCTCAAAAACAATAATAATACTAAAGATGTTCCCAATAGATGCACCATTGATTGGGAACTGATGGAGAAATTTTCAGATAAAACACAAGTGAAATTAAAAAATATAATTACGAAAATACAAAAAGATTAAAATCTGGGAGTAAAACTGATAATTTCAATAAATACATAGTGCAAAATTTGCACAGAACAAATGTAGCATGAAAAACATGTAAAGATATGTAAGGATGAAGTTAAGAGCAAAATAATCACAGGTCAAAAATAAAAGAATCTTAGAATGATAAAGGAATTGTGAATATTCTGATTGTTACATAAATTCCAGGCTGGAGTGATAGCATAGTGAGTAGGGCATTTGCCCTGAATGCAGCTGACCCGGGTGACCTGAGTTCAATTCCTCCACCTTCAATTCCTCTGCCCCCCAGGCACAAAAGTGAGATCAAAGTGGCTTAAAGACCTCAATATCAGAAATAAATCCATAAGGTACATAGAGGAAAATATAGGCAAAACTCTCCACGACATTGAAGCTAAAAACATCTTTAAGGATGAAACAGCACTGACCATGCAAGTGGAGGCAAACATAAACAAATGGGACTACATCAAACTAAGAAGCTTCTGTACTTCAAAAGAAACAGTGACCAACAATACAGAAAGATCTCACAGAATGGGAAAGAATATTTACCCAATACTAATCTGATGAGGCATTAATATCCAGGATATATAAGACACTAGTAGAATTGTACAAGAAAAAACCTCCAACCCCATCAAAAAATGGGGAGAAATGAACAGACGTTTCCTCAAAACAGAAATACAAATGGCCAAAAGGCACATGAAAAAATGATCCACATCACTAGCCATCAGGGAGATGCAAATCAAAACAACAATGAGATATCATCTCACACCACAGAGACTGGCACACATTCAAAAGAACAAAAGCAACCAGTGCTGGCGTGGATGTGAGGGAAAAGGGACGCTCTTTCACTGTTGGTGGGAATGCGGACTGGTACAGCCTTTCTAGAGAACAATATGGACAGTCCTTCAAAAACTAGAAATTGAGCTTCCATATGACCCTGCCGTTCTACTTCTGGAATATATCCCAAAGATGCAAAAAAGCACAGTGGAAATGGCATCTGTACCTATATGTTCATGGAGCACTGTTCACAAGAGCCAAAATCTCATAACATCCGAAGTGCCCTAGAACAGATGACTGGTTAAAGAAACTTTGATGCATCTACACAGTGGAATACTATGCACCTGTCAGGAGAGATGAAGTCATGAACTATGCTTATAAATGGATAGACATGGAGAGTATCGTGATAAGTGAAATAAGTCAGAGAGAGAGGGACAGACATAGAAGGACTGCACTCATTTGTGGATTATAAAACAACATAACATGAGGCTGACACCTAAGGATAGTAGATATATGGGACAGATAGATTGCTCCACATCTGGAAGCCTGCCTCAATAGAAAAGGGGAGAAGGCAGCTAGAATAGAGAAGGGATCACTAAGAAAGAGATGGCTGGAGCAATCGGTCGGGATGGGAGATGTGTGCAGAAAGTAGATAAAGGACCAAACATGATAACCTCTCAGGGTCTGTACTGAACACCATAATGCCCAAAAGTATAGAGAGATTATGGGGAATCATGTCTGCCATGGAGGCAGAGGGAGGGTGGAAAAGAGGGGTTATACCGGGGATATTGTTGGTGGGGAATGTGCACTGGTGGAGGGATGGTGTTTGATCATTCTATGATTGTATCCCAAACACAAAAACTTGTAACTATCTCACAGTGATTCTATAAAATTAAAAAAAAATCCTCTGCCCCTCTTGGAGAGCCCAGCAAGCTACTGAGAATATCTTGCCTGCATTCCAAAGCCTGGCAAACTACCTGTGGCACATTCAATATGCCAAAAACAGTAACAATGAGTCTCATGCACTGGGTCTGCTCCAACAAATCAGTGAACAACGGGAGGACAGTTACAGTGACAGTGACATCAATTTCAAGAAAATTTTGGTTTGAGAGATACTCAAAATAAGCCATTTTCTATTTAAAAAGAATCTGGAGACATGGTAGTAGCAGAATTACTTAAGTTGGTGTATGGGTTATGGGGCATAACATATAGCATTCACTACTCAAAATGTCAGGGATGGGTAAATAGTACATAGACTAAGACCCAAGCATTAATCAAGTTCAATCCCTGGCATAACCTAGGGTCCCCCAAACACCACAGTGAGTAATCTTTGAGGATAGTGCCAAGAGCGAAAACTGTTATATGTGGCAAAAAAATATATATAATGTTAGACTCACTAAAGCGCAAATTGTGCCTCAGATTATTACTTTGCAGTGGAAATGTTCACTTACATTACTATAACAGTATGTAGTCCTGAATCGAATAGTGTTTAATATACATTTCTGTTCATACATATACATATTTATATATGAGCACACGCACAATTTTATGGAAATAGAATAGTATAAAAGCGAGGCATAATATTCCTAAAGATCTATATGCTTTGTAGGAAACAGTCAAATAGATAAAAAACTAAAAGAGAAAATAATCTAGATATCTAATGTAGTTTGTGTTAACCTAATAGACTATAAGTTATATCTATACTAAATCACCGTCATGGTCCTCCCATTGCTCATCGATTTGCTCGAGCGGGCCCAGTAACATTGTGAGACTTGTTACTGTGTTTGGCATATAGGATACGTCATGGGGAGCTTACCAGGCTCTGCCGTGTGGGCGAGATACTCTCGGTAGCTTGCTGGGCTCTCCAAGAGGGGCGGAGGAATTGAACTCTGGTCAGCCATGTTGGCTGATTGTAAGGCAAACGCCCTACCTACTGTGCTATCGCTCCAGCCCCACTTCTTACTGTGTTTGGCTTATCGAATACATCACGGGTAGCTTGCCAGGCTCTGCTGTGCGGGCGAGATACTCTCGGTAGCTTGCCGGGCTCTTCGAGAGGGGCGGAAGAATCGAACTCGGGTCGGCCATGTTGGTCACTTGTAAGGCAAACTCCCTACCACTGTGCTATCGCTCCAGCCCATCTATACTAAATAAAATGATAAAAATAAATAAGAAATTTCCATTTGTTAATAAATTAACATTGCGGTGGGGGATACAAATAAATTAACATAGTCTGCATATTATATATAAATATATATTTAAATTTATATATATTTAAATCTCAAATCTTCAAAAACCCTAAAAAACATTTAATGATATGTAGGGTATATACATAATAACATTCAATATAAATTTTAAGTCTGGTGAAGGAGTTTTTGAATCAGGGTAATGACTATATAAAAATAAAAGAATAAACAATATATATTTTAGATATGTAATTCAGTTAAATTTAGAATTTTTCATAGTTCTGAAGTTGTGCAATGCACAGAAATCATATTTTTATCAAAAAAGTAAAATAGGGAAAGCAAAACTTACCTTGTAAGAAAAATTAAGTAAGTCAATGATGGAATCATTTGCAGAGATACAGAGAGAAGCCCAGGCAAGAAAAATCACACAAATATATATTAACACTCTACCTTTACTTTTAGCAGCGACTCAATTTTTCAAGGAAACCTACTTCAAATCAGAATAAGTAATTCTCATTAATTCCCAGCTGGAAAAAAATAAAAATCTTTAGGGCTTTATTTTTTTTTTTAAAGAAAGTGGGGTATGAAAAGAGACAAAAAGTTTCCAATCCTTGGAATCATACCAAGCTTTCTCATTTGAGAATAATGATTCTTTTGATACTTTAATTGTCCACATGTTTACCAGTAAATGATGAAAGCAATCCTAACCAAAATAATTCTGACAAAAACAATTTATGTTATGATCAACATTTTTTAAGAAAAATAAATGACGATTTTTTCAATTCACAACAATTTTACTTTATATTGAAGCATTAAAATATTTATAATAAAATTGATTATCTCTGTATCAGAGATAAAGTTTTTTATAATTTGTTTTATATTTATCTTCTTTTGATTGCTATTCATCCATTGATTTTTGCTGAGTTATTCAACACGTTTTAGGTTTTTATCACGATTTATGCTGGAGTGATAGCACAGTGGGTTAGGGCATTTGCCTTGCATGTGCCTTGTGCGGCTGACCAGAGTTCAATTCTTCCACCCCTCTCTGAGAGCCTGGCAAGATCCCGAGAGTATCTTGACTGCATAGCAAAGCCTGGCAAGCTACCCATGACGTATTCCATATGCCAAACACGGTAACAACAAGTCTCACAATGGAGACGTTACTGGGCCTGCTTGAGTAAATCGATGAACAATGGGATTATAGTGCAGTGCTACAGTGTGAACTTTTTGCATATCTTTTAGTAGTTTCTTTGGGAGTATAGAAGAACTGGGTGTTACTGAAATAAAAATATAAGATATGGGTTATATTGATTTCTTATTTAATGGGTTATTTGATCCTTTATCATTTTATTTAATGTTGGTATTTCTCTAAACTCTATTTTCAAAGATTTCTACCACTAGGCTCAGAAGATTGCCACAGGAGCTGAGGCACGTTCTTTTCAGGATAGAGGACTAGGTTTAGTCCCTGGCACCACATGGTCCTCCAAGAACCACCAGAAGTGATCCACCAGAAGAGATACCACAAGAAGTCACATGTATCAATGAGTAGAAATTATGAGAAAACAAAACAAAATAAAGCATACGAAAATATAACCACAAACTCACATGAGGGTTGGTGTCTTAGATATAAAATAATCTTTCTGAAAATTCAGAAAGCAAAGAGATATCTTAAAACATGTCTTTGGTGTTACCTAACCAGGCACTTAATAAAAAAAAAAATCCTCTCAAGAAGACATCTTTCTTCCAAGATTTAACACATGCATTTTTGTTGCCTATGATCAGAAAAGAAAATCTCAAAATGCTTGTATTTTAAGCAGGGAAACTGGAGTCCACAAAGACAACCTAGGGGAAAGAATCATCAGGAAAAAAATGTGGAATTTTAGACATAGAGCATACATGTATAGTTAATAAACTTACAAACTTGTAAGATGAGTTATCTAAGGAGAGTGTTTCTAGAAGCAAATATATATTTGAAAATTTAAATTTTAGTGTAGTAAAGAATTACAAAGGGCCTATTTTATCTTGCACATATTTTATTTTGTACATCTTTTCACTCACTCAGCCACCTTATTCCCACCTACACTATACTTTTAACTAATTTTTCAGGAAAGAAAACCTTAAAATTTATCCACATACTGTCAACGTGTTACCTTTATAAATCCTCACACACTTTTTTTTTATCTTTAAAAGACCAATTTATTACAGGGCAAGACAAAAGATAGCTGTTTTAGGCTCAATTTGTAACATGAGTGTAGATTTATTTAATAATCTCTATCCATGATTCAACTTAATTTTGTAGCTTTCGAAAGAGACTACTATTATGATAAATATCTTCATACATTAAATTCTTTTTCTTTTCTTTTTTTTTTTTTTGTGAAACACCATGAGGTAAGGTGTAGACTTACAAATTTTTGTGCTTGGTTTCGATTATACAATGATCAAATACCCATCCCTCCACCAGTGCCTATTTTCCACCACCATGGATCCCAGTATCCCTCCCACCCCCATCCCACCCATCCCACCCTGTCTCTGTGGCAGGGCATTCCCTTTTGTTTTCTCTCTCCTTCTGGGTGTTGAAATCCTCATACACTTTAAGGAAAGAAATTCTTTCTAGTAGAATGATTACTGATGAATTAGTTCTGAATAGAAAACAATGAAGATTGCAGAATAAAAATATCTGAATAAGTAATAGACATAGATTAAGTAATTTTATGCATTTTTATCAAAAGTATCAGAAAGGAATGAATGTTTTTCCATTAAATCTGTGCTATCAGAAAAAAAGCATATTGTTTTAAGCTGTGACCACTGATGTGTGGTTTAGTACGTCAAATCTTGGAGGAAAAATTAGAAACAATCTAACATAAATACTCAGATAAATTATTTATGTATTTATTTTGCACTTAAATTTGTTTCTTTCTTTTTTGGACTTGGGACCACATTAAGCTGTGGTCAGGGCTTATTCCTGGCTTTGTACTCAGGAAGAACTCCTGGTTGTGCTTTTAGGAAATATATACATAATTAAACCGTGTTCAATAGCACCTTAATCCCTATACTGTCTCTCTGGACCCTCAAAAATAATTCAAATATCAAATATAAAGGATGAAAGGATCAAATACTCAGTGTACAAAAATCAAGTACAGTGGATTCAATATTTAATGAGAGACAAGATTAAATAAAATGTTTGAGAAAATAAGATAAGACAAATCACGGTATCGATTTCAATCATGTCTTTGGTGATTCAACTATATTAACAAGGCAAACTTGAGCAAAAATAAACAAAGCTATTGATTATGACTAAACAGGTTTTGCATTATGAACGAAGTTGTCACAGATGCAAGAAGACATTGACCTAGGTGAGACCACTTTTGCATCATAGATATTATGAAGGGTTAATACCTAAGATACATAAAGAACTCATAAAACTCAACAGCAAGTAAACCAACAAAGAATCCATCAAAATGTAGAGAAAAACTGAGTAGAAGTTTTTTGAGTAGAAAAATTAGGAGAAGAACCAAATAGATAATTCAATAGGTTCATGAAAATATTCCCCAAATATTTAAGATTAATAATTAAGACACCTCAACTAGCATATGCTCAAGTACTTCCTCTCCTTGACTCTACCCAAGGAAACAAAGGCATGAATTCAAAAACATTTATATGTACATTTATTTATTCCAAAACTATTTTACTTAGCCAAAACATGGGGAAACAACTGATTTCCCAATGAGATGGAGAGTAAATAATAAAGATATGACATACACATGAAACGTGATGCTACTTAGTTCTTCAAAAGGATAAAAAATTGTCTTTTGCTACGTATGGGTGGAGTGAACAGGATAATTAAGAAAATAAAACAGAAGAAGAAGAAATATAATATTTTATTAGTCAGGTGTGTGCATATACTAAACAAAAGAAAGGATCAAGAAGAGTAGGTGAATTTAAGCCTACTTGTAGATTTTGACCACAGATTGGAGGTTACAGGGCAATAAAGAAGTGGGACTGAAAATCCAATGTTTTGGTTGAGGAACATCAGCATTTTGGTGAAGGATGTAGAGCAGTAAAATTCTGCCCCTGAAATATATAAACATTTACACAATTGTAAACCAATGTTCAATCAATCTACAGTATACATTTGAACACATTACAGGTTTTACTTATTGTTAGTAAGAACTTTTTAATTATTAAAATTAGAAAACCATAAATTCACTTGTGATAATTTTTTTCTAAACGTTAGTGAAAATATTTTGTGATTTCTAGGGAATTATTAAAAGTATAATTATGAACTTATGCTTTAATTTTCAACATTATATTTACATTAAAGGATTTATTATATATTATTAAATTTATCCTTAAATATTTTAATTTTATACAATATATATTATGTGCTTTTATATATACTTCAGTAATATAATATCTGTTCTTTAAAAACTTTAATATATGTTAATATTTTTTCTCTATTTGCATTTGTGTATATGAGGTTTGTATTAACATTGGTTGATTGCATTCTTGAATGCATATTCTTGCACAGTTTTGCATGTTTGCATACACCTCCACTTGAGTATTAATTTTCTATACATGTGTACATTTTTGCACATCTGTGTTTATATTCTAATTTTGCACTTGTGTTCTTTTTGAGCAAAATCATGTGCATTCATGAATAAGTCTTATGTATATCTGCATGTTTTCTTTTATCTTATATTTGTCTTTCAGTTTATGATTTGCATACCTTGATTCATGATGTATTTTTTGTAATGAGCACATCTCAACTTTTAATTTGGCAACTTTGTTTTTGAACAATATTTAATAGTTTTTATACTGGCTGTGTCCTTCCATATGATGTTCTAGCTCTACTTTCTCAGAAGGAACTGTTCTTTTTAATCTTTCAAAAGTATAAATCACATATTTTCTATGCTCCTGCGCTACTCTGAACAATAAATCCAGTTCAAAGAAAGTTATTTCTTCAATACTTTAGTGTAGACCTCTTATATATCTTTCAATAGACTTTTTTTTCCTTCTTTTTGGTGCCAGTTTTACTGCTTGACTTTGTGCTTGTTATGTGCTTTTCTCAGTTATGAAACGCATCACCTAAAAATTTAGCCTTTTTTCTTTCCTTAAGAGTCTCTTTGTATCTTTTTAAGTTCACAGATCTTAGCAAAGTTTTATTCTCTTCCTCACTGACCAATTCTTCTAATAAAGTTACCAAGTCAGTAAAAAAAACTGTATTTAGTGAATCAACTTTATTTTGTAAGTCCCATATAGCTTTACATAGCAAATAATTAAGAATTTTGATTTAGACTTTTTATCAGAATTATGAAAGAGAAACATTTAGAACCTGTGGCTATTAAGGTTTACTTATAAGTCAAACATTACCTAGAATATATGTGTTTGGGTTGGAGAACAGTTCCCTAGCAAGTGCAAGGACTTAAACGGCAACTGTTACATAACCTGCATCCCCCACACCTCCCTTGAATACCACCTCCTCCTCCACGCTGACGTTTATAACCCTAGTGTCTCCTTTAAGTGCTGCTTCACTATATCTGAACACCAGTCTTAGGACTGCACTGCTTTGCCATATAGCAGGTAAGATCATCAGGTCACTGAGCTCCATTGAGTGTGCTGTCTGATTAAAAAACAACGTGGAAGTGGAGAGCCAGCACAGCTGGTAAAGCATTTATCTTGTACACGGCAGGCCTGGGTTTTATTTCTTTGCATATTTAATCTTTGTGATTTGTAAATATTGTTCCCTATGTTATGAGAGTAACTAATAACATTGATTAATGACTTTATTTTGGATACAATAATGCATATCCTTCATACAACATTAATTTTATGTACCGGTGACTATTGTAAATAAGAAACAACACTGATTACTGTTAGATTTTAATTTTTTATTTGTTGATTGGTTGATATTGGGATCATACCTGGTTGTGTTTGGGGATACCAAGCCACCTAGGGAACAAACGAAACTCCTGCAGGCTTGTATACAATGAACCCATTAAACTATCTCTCCAGCCCAGTAATTCTGCGTTTGTGTGGAGGGGCTGTTATTTAATTAATGTGCAAAACAACACTAACAATTGGAATTTGTTGAAGGTGATTACATAGTACTTCTATGAAAAATGTATCAATTTCATCATAATACTACTTCATAGCAGAATAGCTAGCCCTGTGGCCCCAGCAGTAGTATAGCAAGTCGGGTGCTTGCTTTGTACCATTTGACAGGCTTAATCCCCAGCACCAAATATGGTCCCCTCAGCACTGCAAGTTGTGATTCCTAAGCATGGAGCTGGGAGTAAGTCCTGAGCACCAATGGGAAGGCCCCCCCAAATAAAATAAAATATGATAAAATAAAATAATGCCTGACCCTAAATGGTTGAAACATGTGTACATACAAGTCTGAAAGATTCCCAAATCACTATATTAGCTTCCCAGTATAGCAAGGATGTTCTGGGACTTCTCTCCACTGTACTCAGTCTGGCTATGTGGACCTAATGCACCATTGCATAGCCTGGCAATGTAGTACTGGTAAAACCAGTGGTGATGGGGGCTACTAGATCACTATGGCCGAACTATGAGTGGGGCATACAGTGGTGGTGATAAAATCTGTGACCTAGTGGATGCTCCATGTTATGTGCCATCCCTTCAAGTTATCTCTCTGATCCTACACTGTGCATTCTTAGAAGTTCCATAAAAAATATATTGAAATAAGTTATTTTCTATCACTTGTATCATTTGTCATCTCGTACTCATTGAGTTACTTGAGTGGGTGCCAATAATGTTTCCATTCGTCCCCATTGTGTGCTAGTGTAGGCCCATGGCATCTGCTTGCTCCAGGAACACGAAGGGTATCAAACTGTTTGTTCAGGGTCTTGACGAAGAAGTCCGACCATTTTGTAGGTGGCCGACGAGGCGTTCTTTTGACATCCCTTGGAATCCAGTCACTAACAGCTCTAGTCCAGCGGTCATCTCCAAATAGCATTATGTTTCTGGCCCCTCTGATTTTTGATGCCTTTGCAAACGAGGCAGCATCCCTGATCCTCAATTGTCAACAGAGGACGGAACTCCAGATTTCTTTTTTTACTTTAATGAAGCGTGATACTCCAAGCATAGCTCTTTCGATTCCTCTTTGGGAGACCTGAATAGCATTCTCATTCTGTTTTCGTAGGGCCTAATAAATTCTATTAAATTATATTATAAAATATTCTTCAGAGATTGACTTCATAATAAAATTATTATTTATTAATAATTGGAGAGTTTTTCTCAGATTTTATAATTCTTAGAGTATTATACTAAGAAGCTTCTGTCTTTGCAAATTGGAAAATCAACTTGTGAAATCTGATAGAAAATATCAGTGTAAAAAGTTACAATCTCTAAATTAGGAAAATACAGACTCTTCTTTTCCAATGGTTCATTTCCTTTCTCCAAGCAATTTCTTTATGAGAAACATTCAGTTATGGCATATTTCTCACAAAAAGAAGTATTTATAAATCAGTAGCCCAGGATTTTTTTTTGAATCAAGGTAACTACTTATATACTACTAAAAGTTTTTAAATGGAACAATACCAATAGAATCATATAACTGGAATTTTTTATCAACCCAAATGTTTAGAAAGTATAATACTTTTATATAGTATAAATATATATTAGTATCATTCAGAATGATATCTGGTTAGTAAAATTTTATGTTTTCTACATATCTTTCTGTTGTTTTTATTCTTATAAAAATTTTAGGATACAATATTATAGCATTTATATATAGCTGAATTATTGGCTGTGAGCTTTTGAAGGTTTCAGAAATATTGTTATACTGGGTCCTGAGCAATAGTTAGGTGTTTAAGGCATTTGCCTTGCATGTGTCCTACAGGGATCATCCCTGGAATGCTGTATAATTCTGACCCTTTCAGAAGTGATCCCTAATATAGAGAGCCAAAAGTAAAGAAAGAAGGAAGGAAGGAAGGAGGGAAGGGAAGGGAAGGGAAGGGAAGGGAAGGGAAGGGAAGGGAAGGGAAGGGAAGGGAAGGGAAGGGAAGGTACCTGCTCAAGCAAATCGATGAACAACAGGAGGATAGTACTACAGTGTAGTGCTACTTAAGATTAAATATTAAATTTAAACACATATTAAAAATTAAACAATTAAAACAAAGAAATCAGAACCAGAGAAATAACACAGCCTGTAAGGGCTCTTGTCTTGCAAGATTCCAACCTGAGTTTGATTCTTTGCACCAATGTGTTCCCCAAAATCCACCAGGAGTGATCCCAGAGCATAGATAAGAGTAAGTCTGGAGCACGTTAGTATGTGACCCTAAAAACATGTAAATGAAGAAAATATGAATAGATAACATAGCTATTTACTGACCTGCTTTCAATGCTAAGCTTTTAGAATAGGATAGGAAAAAATGGAAGATGCTTGCATTCATATTTAATCAAGATTGTTCTCAATTGGGGAGCAGCAAATTAATCTGCAAAAAACCATATTTTCAATATTTTTAGTCATAAGTGATCTCTATATGCCGTTAGGCTATATTAACAAGAAAAAACGACTGACCACACACATCATTAGGAACTTCAATATTTGTTGACCATGAAAATGTACTTTCTACAGAATACTATTGTCCAAGCATTAGTAGACATTCTGCTCCACAGTTATCTCTAGGGGAAAACAAACAACAACATCACTTCTTTGCTTAAATTTTCAAATAATTTTATTAACTTGGTAAAACTGAAAAGACCTTAAAAAGCATAGTTTAAAAACTAAACACTCTAAGTATGCTCTTTTTATCTATCATCAAATCTAACAGATTTAGTTTATGTTTGTTCAATTGTCACTTACCTGTTTATGTATTTACATATGGTTATTTGAATCATGGCAAAAGGTTGATTTCTAATTGGTGGATACAGTTCTCATATTTTATTCAGTTTAGTTGTCTTCTTTAAATGCCCCCAATGATCATAATCATATGTTAACTCTCTCTCTGTCAGCTTTATGTCACTTAACATGATATTTTCTAATGCAAATGGGACAGAATTTTCTCTTCTTTAGTTAAACAGCCTTCCATTTTTTACATAGACTCAAACATGCTTATACGTTCCTTAATCAATGGACACTATTTGTTTCCACTTCTTGATTATTTTAAGCCCGCATGGCAAAGCCTGGCAAGCTACCCGTGACGTATTCATATGCCAAACACAGTAAGAACAAGTCTCACAATGGAGATGTTACGGGCCTGCTCAAGCAAATCGATGAACAACGGGAAGATATTGCTAGTGCTAGTGCTAGTGCATATATCTCTGTGAATATTTGTATTTCTGGGTAGGTAATCAGAGGTGAGGAAACTTGATTTTATGAAATTTCTTCCCTTAAATTTTTGTACAATCTTTAGACTTGTGTTGAATATTCTTACTCAAATTATTTTTTGTTGAGAAAGTACTATTCTTTTGAATAGAGAAATTGCTTATATTTCCCTTCTTTTGAAGTTTTTTATCTTTTGAAAGTTTTTCACTTTAAAATACCTTGTACTGATTTTAAAATAAATTTTCTTAGCATCCAGATTTTCTCTTTAGACTGTAATGATAGGAAAGAGATTTGTTGTTATAGATATTGATAATTGTTATTTTTATAATTTACTTTTGCAATAATTGATATGCACTGGTCATTATTTATCCAAAATAGCACCGTAAGTAAAATTTCTCAAATAAACTGAAGCTATCATATAAAAGTTATATAAAAATTTTAAATCAAAGTTTAAAATAAATAGAATTTATCTCACAATATGAGAACAATTGTTTGGTGGATTAACCTGAGTTACGCTGGACACAAAATAAAAGTAATTTGAGCAAATAACAATAGCCTTTTAGGAGGCTGAAAAATGATCCCTCAGGAAGTTCCTGACTGATAGCTAGAGCTGTGAATGTGAACATGTGGCAGTCTTAGAGATGAAAAAACTTGAGATGACGTATTCTTAATTAATTAAGATGAGCCTAACAAAAGATACCGCTCTGTCAAGAAGGCAAAGAAAAATCAGACACAAAGTGATGAAAAGGTGATTGGAAGTAAGGGGGAAAGATTATAGAATTGTGTTCACATCCTGATCTATGCTGACAACCAGATTCTGAAAGTAGCAAAACATTTCCTCCCTAACCCTTCTGAATGGAAGGAGATGCTCCAAACACATTGCCTTTGACCCAGTGCTACTGAAGCTTCTAGAATTGGGAGAAAATAGATCTTGTTCATGACCAGCATGTTTGTGGTAATTTATCACAGCCTCCATAGGAATCAAATAAACAGTGTTTTGGGAAAAGACCGCACTCTGCCATGGTCAGGGTTTACTGCTGATGTTCCACACTCTGCAGCAAGTAGAACCTGAGCATATCTAGGTGTAGAACCAAGACAATGATGTAGGAATCGTTAGATAAGAAAGGAATGAAATAGCCTATTTTAATAGAAAAGAAAAGTCTTTGACTTATCAACTAATCTTTTGCAGTTATATCACTTTCCATATATCAATTAGATATAAAAATCCTATCCACAAAGGCTACAGAGTTTGAATTAAATAACTGGCCTTTAGTATCTATGGTTGCAATAATTTGTCATTTTTGTCACATAAGATCAAGAGTTCATCACTCAATATTTTGATCTGTATTTAGTTATCTGTATTTGCTGGGAAAGAAGTAGTCCAATGGATTTTTAAAATCTGTAATTGATTAATCAATAAACATTTCTTGATCGCAAACAAAGCCAAAAGGCAATGTGATCATTATCTCTGGACTATATTATTCATTCAGGGCAGTAGGGCATTTATAAATGGAATGGTTTTTCCAGGCATTAAATAATGAGTTGCGGGGCAAAATCAGATAATTTCTCAAGGGCTGTTTTGAGGTTGATGTTAATCAATGAACCACAAGAGATGAATATGTACTTTGTTTTTAGAAACAGGGCCAAAATACTTTCTGGCATTTGTCATCACTTAATCTTTTCTTTTATGATGATGATAATTAATAGTCACTCTTTGGGTCCCAGAAGCATATAGAGTTCAAGTTAGAAGTGTTCTTTGAGGTGAATCGGTTAAATCTTCTTAAATTGTCAATAAAGAAAATAAAATCCTTCCATATTCTTTCAAGATAATTGACTATCAAGGTCAACATAAATAATTCCACATCAGTTGCTTCAAATTCTAGCATCATTTTCTGCTTCAGTTATCTCCTTATTACTCTTTTTTGTATGTTTTTTTCTCACTTTCTTTTAAGACTTTAACACAGTGCTATTTCTTTTCGTTTGTTTGAATTGGGGTCCTACACAGCAGTGTCTAAGGCTTAGTAATGGTTGTATGCTCAGGGATCACTCTTAGTTCGCAGAAATGCATATGGTATTAGGGATTGAATGTCCATTCAGTTGTGTGAAAGGTAAGCGAACTACCCGCTATACTATCCCTCCAGTCCCAAAGTGCTATTTATTAACAATGGAGTAACTCAATGTTTTGTTTCATTTTGTTTTGTTTTTAACTCCTTAGAATGTTCTATTTTCTTATTTATACTCTAATGCCATTTTTAGTAGTATTCAATCTGAGACATATTTTTTTATTCATGTAGCAGTTTAAGAGAAGTTTGGTTAAATATAAGTAGACTATTTAAAAATTATAAAATATATAATAACTGGAAATAACAAATTTTATAAAAGATTATTACATTTCTGGTTTTGGTGACATTACCTATTATACCCTTGGTTGAATGAGTCAATTATTCTTTATATATTTATATACAAAAACTTTAAAATATTTTATTAAAGTTAATAGACTTATTTTATAATATCAATTATACATTAGTGTATTATGAAAAACCATGTTCATAATTCACAGAAAAAATACAATTTCAATATATTAACATAATATATTTTTTTAAATTTAAATTTTGCAAGTTAAGTCACTTAATATACATCATTCAAGATTAGCACACCATATTTGATGAAGTTCAAATATGATTTGAACCAGGGGAACACCTGCAAGGGCGATTAGAGGCCACCCTAAAAGCCTCTATCCCTATTGGTGACCCTGGCAATCTACCAAGAGTATCCCACCCACACAGCAGAGCCTGGCAAGCTATCCGTGGCATATTTGATATGTCAAAAACAGTAAATACAATGGGTCTCATTTCCCTGACCCTTAACAAGCCACCAAAGACTGCAATGTTAAGAAGGGTGAGGAAGGAGAGGCTGATAAAATCTCAGGGCTGAACTAGGCTGCCAAAAGGAAGAAGGACTAAAATGACTGTATTTTCAATGCATGTATGCTGACATCAGATGCATTCATCACGGACCTGATAGTGCAAGCATGATAGATCAAGTACGACATCATTGGTCTGACAGAGCCGAGAAGGTATCAACCACATCATGACACTTTTGATACTGGAGAAGAACTGTTCCTCAGAACATGCGACAAAAAAGGCATCAGTGGTGTCAGTGTCCTTGTCAAAATGAACTTAGCCATGAGCATTGATTCACTCGAACGTTTTTCAACCCAAATCAGATGATACACTTGATTAGATGTGGCTCATCGCCGGAAGTTTCCATTTTCGCTGTCTTCACATCAACATCCAGTTATGATGAAGAAGAAGATGAGAAGTTCTACACGGAGCTGGAGAAGTTCTATAAAGAAGACCACACCTTCACCAAGATCATTGTCAATTTTAATACCAAGATAGGACTGAGAATATAAGCCAAAGAACTCCACATTGGGACACATGGCCTAAAATGAAATGAACATAATGTCTGAGTTCATTATGTTGACCAAGACCATCCATGGTAACTCACAGTTCCAGAAGGTAGAATCTAAACGTTGGACAGGGGAGTCTCCTGGTGGACAGCTCCACAACAAAATTCACCACATCATATTCAATGGACGGTTTTGCCTGACCGATGTTGCTGTTGTCCCAAAATTCTAAATGTGATTGAACCACTGTATCCATCATGCAAAATTCTACTTCACAGAGTGGTGAGAAAGGGCTGCAAAGATTAAGAAGAGAATGCTCAGAATGACCACTAACTGGGAGCTCTTTGGCACTATTGCTGCAACATGGGAAGATATTCACTGACAATATTGACTAAGAAGAATATAATAGACTGGTTCAGTACCTCTGTGATTGTGTGAGGAACGCCAAGAGATAGCCACAAAAAGACGTATGCCTTCAAAAACTCTAGAGCTCATTCACCAACGTGGCTTGGAGCGAGTCTCGAAAAACTGGAAGCGAAATTTCAATCTCAAAAAGTAGTGCAGAGAAGCAATAAAAGAAGACCTCAAAAAGAAGAGCAGCAGTGATGGCTGATATGGCAGAAGCCCGGAAAAGCATTTTCCATGCCCTCCTGTCCTTCGCCAACTAAAAAACCAAGATGACTGCCCTCCAACTTCTTGATGGATCTATCACATCTTCCAGTAGGACAATGGAAAAGATTATCTATTACTTCTACTGGGATCTCTTTGATAGCCATGTCCACCTGCCCACATACCAAATTCTGCAGGATGGATTTGCCATTCCCAAAGTTGTCCCTTACAAAATCCGATATGCCATTTTGTTGGTAAAGTAGTGAACAACACCTGGCCGAGGCAAGGTCAGACCCGAACATCTGAAGAACCTGCCACCAGTACTCATCAATACACTGGCTCTGCTCTTCACACATTAGCTGTCTGAATGCAAGGTTCTGTCCCAGTGGAAAACCAGCAGGACTGTTCTACTGTACAAGAAGGGAGACATCCACAGTATTGGATACTCTTCGATTCACTATTCTTCCTGTATTAATATATGCCTCAGAGACCTGGGCCCTATGAAAACAGGATGAGAACACTATTCAAGTCTCCCAAAGAAGAATTGAAAGAGCTATGCTTGGAATATCACGCTTCACTTAAGTGAGAGAAATAATCAGGAGTTCCGACCTCCATCAACGGTCAAGAATCAGGAATGTTGTCTCGTCTGCCAAGGCGTCGAAAATCAGATGAGCTGGACACATAATGCAATTTGGAGATGACCGCTGGACTAGAGCCATTACTGACTGGATTATTCAGGACATCAAAAGATTGTGGGGCTGCCCACCTACAAGATGGTCAGACTTCTTCGTCAAGACCCTGAATGATCTTTTTGAGGCTCTTTGTGTTCCTAGAATGAGCAGAGGCCACTGGGCTACACTAGCACATGATAGAGACGAATGGAGACATTACTGGTGCCTGCTCGAGGAAAGCTATGAGTAATGGGATGTCAAGTGATCAAGTGAACTTTTGCAGCATGTAAAGGTAAAGGTAAAGGTAAAGGTAAATGCCCTCCCGTTGATCGTCGATTTGCTCGAGCAGGCCCAGTAACATCTCCATTGGAGACTTTGTTGTTACTGTGTTTGGCATACAGAATACTCTTGGTAGCTTGCCGGGCTCTCCGAGAGGGGCGGAGGAATCAAACTCGGGTCGGCCATGTTGGCCGCTTGTAAGGCGAACGCCCTACCACTGTGCTATCGCTCCAGCACGTAAATTTTACAGCAGCATGTAAAATTTTTATAATTTCCAAGTTATTTTATTTAATGAAGATTAAAAATCTTTGAAGAATTAAAAATCTATCAATAACTTAGGCAAAATCATCACAAACATTCTCATGTGATTTCATGGAAAATAGAGAAAACTACAAATATTCAGTGAGTTAATTAATTTTCCTCACTAGTGGTCCATTGTTTTTTCTCATATCCAACAAATCAGCCTTTCAATTCAGTTATAAATTTTAAAGGCAAAGTTTATGTCTCCAATTATTTTTCCAAATATCTATCAAAATAACAAATTGTTAAACATAGATTTTAATGAATTGTTATTTAAGGCTGGTCTATGTCTGCTGACTTACAAAGTATACTGTGCCATTCTTTATTTCTCTTAATTTATATTGTCATCTTAATATTTAGTAGCAATTGTTTCCTTAACTTGGGGTCTTTTTATTTTCTGGGGTTTCTTTTTGTTTGTTCTGCTACTTTATTAAGCAGCTTAACATAAAATATAAATAAAACAAACACATGTGTCAATTATCAATCCAAAATTATCATGATCCATGATTAATCTTTTAAAATTATTACTTAACATAATTTAGCACTATAGCTCTGTCCTCCCCTTGTTTGTTGATTTGTTTGAGCGGGCACCAGTAACTTCTCACAACAAATTGTGAGACTTGTTGTTACTGTTTTTCTTATATCGAATACGTCACAGGGAAGTTGCCAGGCTTTGCTTGTGGGTGAGATACTCTCGGTAGCTTGCTGGGCTCTCCCAGAGGGTTGGAGGAATAGAACCTGGGCCGGCTGCCTACAAGGCAAATGCCCTACCTGCTGTACTATGGCTCCAGCCCAACATAATTTAAAGTACAAATTTTCCAAAATGAATTGTCTTTGAGAAAATGTCTTTTATCCAATCAAATCTATTTATTATATGTATCCTCTATCTTTTCATTTCTCCCAAATATCTGAAAATATTAGTTATGTATTATTTTTGTGTTCTGTTTCTCTGATTCTCTCTCTCTCTTTTCCCCTTTCTCACCGTGACCATTTAAGTTCTCCTCGTAATTATATGTTCTGTAATTAATTTGGCTCTTGTATTTGTATTTTAGTCTTTATATCACAATCAAAATTAATTTCCTGACCGATTTTAGTAGTGCTTTACATTTTTCACTATTTAATATTATATTAGCTATATTAGTTATAAAATGCTGATAGCATTTTAAGAAAGTTTCCTTCTATCACTATTTTGTTGAGAGTTTTTATCATAATATTGCACAGACATTTAAAATTTTGTGGTCAAGCACTTTTGAGAATTGCTATTAAAATTATAATTTATTTTTTATATTGTTTTTTTCTTTTCCATTTTTATCAGAGCAGAAACTGTATTTTGAAGACACAAAAATGACCTATTCAGGAACACAGAGTTAGAAATGGCAGTATCATGAAAGATAATTGACTTGCTTGATTAAGAAACATCATGTACTTTATTTTATGACTGGTGTCATTGTCAATATATTTTTAAATGGAGAAAATTATAGTCTCTTAAGTAAAGTCAAGATTAAAAATGCATAATATTTATCACTATAGAGAATTCTATTGTAAAATATTTTGAATTGAAACGTTTATATTTAATAATTATAGCTGACATCTCTTAACACAGGCAATAGAAATATTATCTTAAATACTATAAATTTATGAAAGCTTGTGTTATACTATATACAAAATTATCTGAGAACAATATTTTATAATTACAGAACAGCAAAAGGATTATGAGTGCACAAATATATCTACTAAACAGCACTGTTACTGTCACTGTCCTCTCATTGTTCATCAATTTGCTCGAGGAGGCCCAGTAACATTGTGAGACTTGTTATTGTGTTTGGCATATCGAATACATCATAGGTAGCTTGCCAGGCTCTGCTGTGCAGGAAAGATACTCCCGGTTGCTTGCCTGGCTCTCTGAGAGGGGTGGAGGAATCGAACTCGGGTTGGCCATATTGGGTGCGTGCAAGGCAATCGCCCTACCCGCTGTGCTATTGCCCCAGACCCTACTAAACATCAAGTATTAAAAGATATTTAGTAGGGCGTTTGCCTTACAAGCGGCCAACATGGCGGACCCGAGTTCGATTCCTCCGCCCCTCTCCGAGAGCCCGGCAAGCTACCAAGAGTATTCGATATGCCAAACACAGTAACAACAAAGTCTCCAATGGAGACGTTACTGGGCCCGCTCGAGCAAATATATTTTTACAAATAATGATGCTATTTTTGTTCAAACAAAATGCGGATATTAGATGAGCTTAAACATGGTATTCATCATCAAACATATAATTGAACTTCTCAATTATAACTCCCACACTATAATATTAATTTCTAATATTATACCACTTTATGGACATCTTCACACCAAATTAGTGGAAATAAAGTTTATTAAAAAGAACTTCATACAATATATACTATATTAATAAATTACATAAATTGCAAAAACTATGGTAAAACTAATTATGCTTTAAAATAATTAATTAGAAGATATTTAGATATTTTCATTTCAGTTATAGTTCCATATTTAATAAATCAATAAATGATTCTGTCCTTTTTAAAATTTGTATTCTAGATTGAATACATATTTTGTAAATTATCATAGTAATTGACAGCAGAGACCATATTATATAAATACAATTATATGTGTAACTTATTTAGTATTGACTATTTAATTTCAAATTCTTATTTATAAATCTCATTTAATTTATTAATAATTCATTCAAATTTGAGTCAAACTAGGCAGTGCTCAGTGACTATTTCCAGTGCAGGCCTTAGGTGTTACTCACAGGGTACTGCGTGCTGTCAGGAGTCAAATCCAGTCCTCCCACATGTACACATTACACTGGAGTCTTTGAGCCATTTTCAATCCTTAGGAGACTAGTTCTAAAATTTGTACTTCTTTATATTTTTTCTATGATTTTATTATTTTATACTTTTCTGTACTTTGGAATTGACTAATGCTAATGATATTGTTGGTATGTAGTTAATATTTGATCTCATCATACATCATTTTCCTCAAGTTCCATGCTATTGTCATATGGCAAAAACCTGACATTATTTATCTAAATGTTAATTTCAATGTGTGTTGATAGAGGTCTAAAGTTACTTCCATTAGAACTATCAATCAATAAGTAAATGATGTTACTGAGTCATAGAGCATTCAATAAATCAAATACATCAGGGGTTACTAGATAGACACTCATATTTTTCAGTTAAAAAGTATTTTATTTATAGAAACATTTATAATTTACTAATAAAGTGAATTATTGAAAGTGAATTTAGTTTTCACAAAACTTATTGAGATATAGTTTAAAATTAGAAGGAAAATTACCTATTTTCAGGTTACTGATTGTCAACCACAGCAAATATACATTTAATGATGAATTTTTTGAGAAAGGAGGTTACACCTAGTAATGTTCAGAGCTTGTTCCTGGCTAAGTACTTAAGAATCACTTCTTGTGGGGCTCAGGGGACCATAAATGGCTCTGGGAATGAAACCCAGCTATGCTGCTTGCAAGACAGGTACTATACCCTGCTCAACTATCTTTCTGTCCCTTCGTAATTCTTCATGAAATTAAGTTTGATTTCATGCCTACACATGTTGAATTTTAAAGCTATCTATTCAATGTCTGCATAGATCACTGTATGGCCATAAACCTTTGAAATAAAATGTGCCACTTTTGTTTTAGATAGATGCATACAGGCTAAAATAAGATACTAAATTATATATTTTATTTTCTAGCAATGTGTTTTAAAGTTTTGAAATATCTAAACTAATTAAGGTATATAAAGAAACAAAATAAGTGAATAGACAATGTTCAATGAAATAAATCATTAGACTCTGACCATAAACCTAAGATTAATAAATGATTGTAACCATTTAGTTGAAATTGTCAGTGTCCAATGGAATAAGGTGAAGGAATATTGCACTTTGTTGATGAGTAAGGGTTCTTATTACTGTACCCTTAAAACATAGAAACCTTTGCTTTTTTATGAACTACAACTTGTTGTGTGTTTCTCATTTATGGTTTATGATAAAAGTAAGTGATCTAGTTTTAAAAACTTGTCTATTTTGCCTATTTTCAAAAAGATTCCATATTTGAATTTTTCACGGTATAGTTACTATAAAATCTCCGTAATTCTGCTTCAGTCTCCACAGGGATCATAGTATAGAGGTGCATCTGGCATCACTTATGATTTTTTAAAAGGATATTTTCCATAGCTACCATACTGTCAAACAAAAATAATTCAAATCATTTCTACTCTAATTTCCAATTAGATATTAGGCAGGTGAATTCATGTGAATTTTCTGAAATTATTTTCATTACCAACTGCTTGAAATACACATTTGAATGTCTAGATCATTTTCTTAAGGTTTATTTCATGTGAGTAGATCAATATGCTCTTAACAAAAAAAGTTTACAAAAAATTTTTCAACAGTGAAGATGTGGAAATGGTACAGCAGATAAGGAGCAGGTAAGGCTCCCCTTACTTCTGGCTTTTATGAGGTCAATGTTTGGCAATGAACATGGTCCCTCCAACTGCATTAATAGTGGTCCCTGAGCCAAGAAGTAATCTCTAAGCACAGCTGGGTAAGGTTCATGCCAGTATCTGGCATCCAGTATCTGCACTCCCCAACAAATATATATCTATATATCTATATATATATACACACATGTATATATGTATATGCACACATACATATGTATATACACATGTTACATATGTGTGTATGTATGTGTGTGCATATATACACACACACAAAGGATGTGTGCATTTATATTCACTGTATTACTGTCACCCCGTTATTCGCCGATTTACTCGAGGTGGTGCCAGTAATGTCTCTATTCCTCCCAGCCCTGAGATTTTAGCAGCCTCTCCTTACTTGTCCTTCCCAACGATTGGAGGCTCTTTCAGAGTCAGGGGAATGAAACCTGTTATAGTTACTGTTTTGGGCATATCAAATATGCCACGGGTAGCTTGCAAGGCTCGGCCAGTGTGGGTGGGATACTCTTGGTAGCTTGGGAGTTTGCCGGGATCTTGGATATATATATACATATATATATATATTTCTTTATTATTTGTTTCCTAATGTCTAAACGCCATCAAATATGGTGTGGTAATTACAGAAAATGGGTAGTATGTGTCTTATGATGTGTCACACAACAGTTTTGCTGCTGTGTGGTCTGGAAAGTGGCCTGGAGCATGGCGGTGTTTGGGTAGTGGAGGTTGGCTGCTGGAGCTGGATCCCTTGGGGCAGAGAGTGCTCACATCCCCCCCCCCCCACTCTGGGGTGCCCCAAGTGAAAACAGCCTGGCTCTCAGAGTCCGAATGTGTGTGTGTGTGTGTGTGTGTGTGTGTGTTTTGTACATATAAGCTTTATTTGGTACAAGTTTTAAAAATAAAACTATTGATTATTTGCTGCATACAATTTTATGGGATTCTTAAAGCATTTCAGATCTAGATACTCAATGATTCCTTACAACATTTCTAGAAAACAATGCTATTTCTTCTTAAAATATGTGAAGAAATTAAATCTTTGTCAGTAAGATTCAGGTTAAATGGCTAGCAAATGGTTAATTCATGATTCAATGTTAGATGGCTTGTCTTGAGACCATGTTTTACTACCACTTTAAAAAAAAACCTGCTTGTATTACTTCCTAAATCATCTGATCAAACATTTAGATTATGAGACAATATGTGTAATCACCTTTCAGTCTGTTTCGCCTGATGACAAATATCTCTATATTATGGTACATTAGTTAAGATTCTTCAATGACAAACAAAAATAGAATCAAATAACTTTCTATTAACTTGAGAATGTGATGACTTTTCTAAAAGGATATATAATGTGCCAAAAATTTAAGTAATTTGAAGAATTCTATTATAAAAATTTCTAAGATACGGGGCCTCATTAACATCACTAAAGGAAAATTGCTTTAGGTTTAATCATGCCTTAGGCAGATTGTTCACCTTCCTGTATTTTCAACTTAATGATAAACAGAGTGATATACAAATTCCAAGGAAATGTCACGTCCTTGCAAGATGCTGTGACATTTAAAGCCTTGATTTAAACATTAAGAAATGTGTGTGCTTCTGTGTATGTGTTGTGTCTGTTGTTTATGTGTACACTCTAAGAATTATTTATTTAAATATTTGAATACATTTAAATGTTTGGTTTACGTATTTCTTTAGACATTATTTTTTTTAAATTCAAAGGGAGTACATATTTTAATTATATAACCCATATAAAATTATATCAAGAAGGGGGCAAAACAAGAACAAGTGAAAAACACAGACACTGTCTTCCAGTCACAGTAGGGATTTGAAGGACAATGTTCCATAAATGATTGTAGCAGAACAGAGATCACCATGGCTCCAATGGACATTGACACACAAAGACTTGTGTAGAGCACCTCAACTGCCGTGGATCATCAGACAGTCCCTATTTTCTGCCTATGAGAACAATTTTTAGCATGCTACAAAAAGAGCTTGAGCTTATGTCTAACTGTGAAGGTAGCTGGAGTTTCAGAAGCTTGAGGAGGTTGGGCTTAATCTGGGGGAAAGTGGCAATCACCCGTTCCTCCTTTTGAAAGTTTCCTTTATATAGCAGTTTGAGTGTTATGAAAGATAAATGCACCTCTGTGCACTCAACGTCTGCAATGGAATTGTTTTCACCTACAATGATTCTCACATCAAATCAGAGCCTATATTTGAGAATCATGCTCCGCATATCTGCCTTTGTCTATCATTGAGGCTGACATAATCCTCATTTTCTAGCTAGATAGTTTTCCTATGTTTGCGGTCCTGTGAAAGAATGCGGCTACAGAGCCTACAGATCAAGGCTTAGACAACAGATGAGGAAAAGTAATAATCAAGTGTTCTGACAATATTAAGAGAATAGAACTAGTATACACAAGCGGATGGTTGTTGAGTTCTCCCTGTTGACACTGATAATTTGGTCAGACATTAGCAGGAGTGGAGAACCACCACATAGTCAGAGAGAATTCTCCAGGGTTCTTTCAGAATTCTGACAAGGAAAACTGCTTAGAAACAAAGTACCCAAGATCGAGAATCTAAGAGTTGAAGAATATCAACACCCCACCAACCACACATGTGCCCAAACTCACACATACACACAAATCAGAATACATAGCCAGGACCTTCCCACATGGGAAGAAAGGCAGCAATGAGGAATTATATATATATATATATATATATATATATATATATATGATACAGATGTATAATTTTATATCTCTATATAAAATAAATATATAATATTATGCGAAAAATTCAAGTGTATTGAAACTTGATACCTTGACTGAATAATACTTAAAGCAACAATAATAACAATGCTGTACTCAAAAAAATAATATATAAACAAATTGGAAATTATTAAATGGGCAGAGAAAGTATTGAAAAACTTCAAAGAAATAGTGGATTTAAAAATACACTACATGGAAAACTAATAAAATAGAGAACCTTAAAATTAAACAAAAATAAGTAATCAATAGAGATGATTATTTTGAAAGTATAACAGTAGAAACACCCAAATAGAATATCACATAGCATCACTGTATCACTGTCATCCCTTGTTTGTGGATTTACTTGAGTGGGTACCAGTAAAGTCTCTATTCCTCCCAGATTGAGATTTTAGCAGTCTCGACTTACTCATCCCTCCCAATGATTGGAGGCCCTTTCAGGTTCAGGGGAATGAGACCTGTTATAGTTACTGTTTTTGGCATATAGAATACACTACTGGGAGCTTTCCAGGCTCTGCCTGTGTGGATGGGATACTCTCAGTAGCTTGCTAGGCTCTCTGAGAGGCATATATATATATATATGTAAATAATAATTTTATATCTATATATAAATTTCTATATCTATATATTTCTCTCTATGATTTGTTGCTTACTGTCTGAACACCATCAAACATGGTGTGATAATTATGCAAAATGGGTAGGAAGTGTCTTATGATGTGTCATGTAGCCTCTTTGTGACTGCACAATCTAGAAAGCGGCCTGGAGCGTGAGACATTAAAAAACGTGAAAATGAAACAATAACCCAATGGACTGCATCAATAATAAAATATTTAGGAGAATTATGAGAATCATTAGTTAGGTATTGAAAAAATCAAAAGGTATTGAAGAAATAATATTTGAAGAAATAATAGCTGAGAATTTTTTTTATTTGTGAAATAATGTAAAAGTCAAATACACTATGCTCCATGAATGTGCACTCAAAATTATTTCAGAAAGCACAATCTAAAACCTATGATATATATGTACATATATATGTATATATATATACACATATATATCACTGTATCACAGTCATCCCATTGTTCATACATTTACTTAAGCAGGTGCCAGTATTGTCTCCATTCTTCCCGGCCCTGAGGTTTTAGCAGCCTCTCCTTACTCGTCTTTCCCAATGCTGCTGTATTGGAGGCTCTTTCAGGGTCAGAGGAATGAGATCCATTATTGTTACGGTTTTTGGCATATCAAATACGCCACAGGTAGCTTGCCAGTCTTTGCCGTGAAAAATAATAATAATTAAAATGATATGCAATGCCAGTTAAGGGTAAAAAAAACTTCAAATGCTTCAAGGAACAAATATTCCAATCCTCTTTCCACCCTAATTTGAACAAGAGTAAATTCTCTACCTTTTGTTATTCTTAATATAATAAATATTAGTCCCCATGTGTACATTTATATCATAATAAACACCATATTTGAAAGTTTATATTTTTTACCACTCCAGTGATCAAAACTGACATAGAAGTTCAGCCACTATTGGGGAGCAGGGAGTGGGGTGAAGGGGAGAGAACACTAACACAGTGGGAAGTGTGTTTGCCTTGCACATGGTCCACCCAGATTCTATCCCCAGTATCCCATATGAACACGTGAATCTAAAATATATATATCGTGTGAAAATACGCCGTATTTGACATATTCCATATGCCAAAACCCAGTAATAATGATGGGTCTCATTCCCCTGACCCTGAAAGAGCCTCCAATGTGGCACTTGCTAAATCTCAGGGCTAGGATGAATGGAGATGTTACTGGTGCCTGCTCGAGGAAATTGATTAACAATGGGATGAGAGTGATACAGTGATAGTGCTGAAAACTAAAGATAAGAAAGACTGCTATGTAACCCAAGCACAAAAATTTGTAAGTCTACAACTGTACCTCATGGTCTTTCACTAATAAAAAATTTAAAAATATATATATAAAGTAAAAAATAAAATTAAAAAAGAAAGATTGCCATGTAAATTTAAGGAAAAACAAATTATCTATAAAGGGAAGCCTATTTTTAATGGAAAATATATATGTCTAAAAAGAATGACTTGAGATATTTAAAGTTTTGCTTTTTAAAAATGCAGTTGTTCAACTTTAAGACAGACTATATGCAAGGGCACAAAACAAGCAACACAAACATATGAAGATTAAAATCACACTGGTTATTTCATTACAAGTAAATAAAATTAGATATCAACTACAAAGAGAAATTATAAAAACTCAATGCATATGTAAGCAAAACATAATGCTTCTATATAACAACTGGGCCAATAAGAAAATTAAACATGTACTTAGGGGGAAAAAAGTCATCAGAATATCTGGGATATAGCAGAAGCAATACCAAGAAGAGATTTAATAGAAGCACATACCTTTAAATAGGGCATTAGCAAGACTAAACTAGAGATAATAAAATAATTACCATTAAAGAAAAAGACCATAATATAAGAAACTATTATCTTAATTTGGCTGTCTTAGAAAGTTTTTCTGTGTATTCTTAAAACTACTGTGAACAGTCAGATCTAATTATATTCTCTACATTATTCTGTAGTATCATCTCTGCAAGTGAATTTATATATAGATATAAATATAGATATAGATAGTGGTGGCCTCAGCATGGTGGTGGCTGATTCTGGAGGTCTTTGGCTGCCGGAGCCCACCATGCTGAGACCACTCTCTGCACACATGAAGGTACCGGCAGAGGAACAAAGGCTCAGATCTCCAAGCCTACTCAGATCGGGGCTGAGCATCCTCCACCCAGATCCTCCAAATTCCAATAGGCAGGAGTCACACCCACCAACTGGCCCCCTGGCGCTGTGTAATCCCACCAATGGCCAAGACTCAGAGACTATAAAACCCAGCTTCCGGAAGAGAACAGCGCAGAGTCTCCTGCCCCCGTGCCTGGCTGTCCTAATTACCTCGTTCCTACTTTGGATAATCTGGCAGGCTACCGAATGTAACCTGCCCACATGGCAGAGGCTGGCAAACTTCCTGTGGCGTACCCAATATGCCAAATACCAGTAACAATGATGGGTCTCATTCTCCTAACTCTGAAAGAGCCTTGAATATGGCACTTTTTAAAAATCTCAGGGCTAGGATGAAATAGACTTTACTGGGGCCTGCTAGAGGCAATCGATGAATAGATTAGATATAGATATAGATATAGATATAGATATAGATATAGATATAGATATAGATATATCATAGGACAAATATATGGTGTATTTCATGTGATAGCTTTGTATCAATTTAATATGCATTTCTGTTATAATGATAAAATTATCATCTTTAATAGAGGGTCTAAATGTACTCAAGGTGATACAACTGTAAGAAATCTTAGCATTTGAACATTCATTTGACTTAGCCTTAATCATACTAAGAACTAATTATCATAATTTATTATAGTAAATTATGAAAAAAATTATCATAAATAATTTACTTGAGCTGGAGTGATAGCACAGCAGTAGGGCATTTGCTTTGCACGTGGTTGACCTGGGAGACAGGAGTTCGATTCCTCTGTCCCTCTTGGAGAGCCTGGCAAGCTACCGAAAGTATCTCACCTGCATGGCAAAGCCTGGCAAGCTACCCGTGCCATATTCAATATGCTAAACACAGCAATAACAGTTCTCTCAATGGAGATGTTACTGGGCCCGCTTGAGCAAATTGATGAACAACAGAGGACAATGCTACAGTGCTAATTTGTTTATGTATGATAAATTATCAGAACCAAGATTGGACCATAAGAATAATTAGATGAATAGCCCCAAAACAAAACAAAACAAAACAGAATCTCACCATTCCTAGTTATAAATTTTTGTTTGAGCTATCTTAATTTACAATGCTGCCAGTGATAGTTCAGTGGAAACTATCCCAAACTAAACCCTCTACCAGAATGTCTGGTTCCTTTCAGCTTTCTCTCAGTGTTTCCACTCAAACAAATTTCCCCCTTGGAAAGCCCAGTTTTGTAGAACAGTTCTCATTTTCTATCACTTTAAGCCATTTGTTATTCCTCTAACGTGATTTTAATATTCTATATATGTGAGAAATAATAATTTCTCTTATCTTCTTATATAAATGTGTACATATACATGACTGGAGCAATAGCACAGCAGGTAGGGCATTTGCCTTACATGTGGTCGACCCTGGTTTGATTCCTCCACCCTTCTTGAAGAGCCCAAGAAGCTACCAAGAGTATCCAGCCTGCACAGTAGTGCCTGGTGAGCTACCTGTGCCGTATTTGATATGCCAAAAACTGTAAAAAGTCTCATAATGGAGACGTTACTGGTGCCAGCTCAAGCAAATAGATGAACAATGGGAGGACAGTGCTACAATGCTACATATACGTACACATGTATGTCTGTATGTAATATATATGTATGAGTATCCATATACACACACTTTATGATATATATCTTTTCAATTACATTACATTAACTTCTGGACAATTCCCCAACTGATGTCTAGGAGACCTAGAGACCTTTCCCAGTGATTTTTAACCAACTGGGCCAGTGGTTCAATGTGAGGGCTTGAGAACGCATTGCCAGAAATTAGCTAATACAGGGTTTCTGGGTGACTTTCTTGTTTTTATATAAAGAAGGTTGAAAGATAATGCGCCAGGAATCAGACTGGTATTACCCACATGCAGAGTATGTGCCTTATGTGAACTCTATAATATTTATTTTTTATTACTTTTCTTTATACCCCACCCTCCACAAACACCAAATGCTCTAAGAATTTGAGTACAACAATTTTGACTCTGGTATATCTGTACCACCCAGAATATTTAATGACATCAGTGATTCACAAAATATAGAAGGTGATGGAATGATCAGGAGGCAATGGCAGCAAAAGGCTGACACTTTCTATTGTTTAAAGAAGGTAGTTTTGGGGGCCAGCGGTGTTGAAAATTTTATATTTTAATAAAAAGAAGATAAAAGTCTAGATATATTAACAATCTCTGCTGATAAAATTAAGGTTAAATTAATTATCCATGGTTTTATTTATAGTTGAAGAAAAAATTACCTTTCCCCATATTTAAAGAGCTGTTGATAATGAGTTAAAAGCTGGACTTACAATGTTTCTGGTGTGATGTTAAATACATGATATAAAAAAAATTGCATTGTCCATATGGTGATATCTCCTGTCAAGCATTTAAAAAGGAATGATCACTCAGGGCAGGTACACGGACATTGAAGGGCAATGTTTGTGTGTTTCTCTCACATAGATTCCAATCTGGGCCACCCTGAAGAGCATCCCATGGCTGCTCATTTAGTCACCATTCTACATACGCATGCACATCCTAACAGGTTTCTAACCACAGAAAAACTCACAAGTAGCAACCATAAATGGTAAAGGTCGTGAGAATAAACCAACACAGTAGTGAGTGAAGAAGCTAGCCCAGATAAACCAATGAGTATTAAGGAGCTGTAAACCTCTCAGATTCCTTATTTAAATTGAATTACTTAATTTAGAGGAGATCGGGCGCGTTCAGGGTGGTATGGCCGTAGACAATTTAGAATGAAATCGTTAGGAATCATAAGGGACTCAAAGAAATCATGGAATGCAACACAAATAAAATACTGGAAGATATGAGGCTAGAATTGAGGAAAATGCAAACAAAAATACAAGCAGAAGTGACAAACCTGAGTAACATGATAGGTGAAATGAAAAACTCACTGGAAAGCCTCACCAGCAGAGTAATGGCATCTGGGAACAGAATCAGTGAGCCCCAAGATGAAGTGCAGAGAATCTCCACAATATAGCAAAAGATGGAAAAGACCTTCAAAATAAACCAACAGATGACAAGAGAAAATAGGCACAATGCCAAGAGAAACAACCTAAGAATCACTGAAGTACCAGAGGGGCAGGAAGAAAACTCTGATGAAGAAGCAACTGTCAAAACCATCATTGCTGAGAAATTCTAGGAGCTGAATTATATATGCACCCAAATCCAGGAGGCCTGAAGGGTACCAGCTAAAAGAAATACAAATGAAAATACCCCAAGACACATGCCAATCAGAATGACGAAAACCAGAGATCGAGAAAAAATACTGAAAGCAACAAGATCAAAGAAGGAAATAGCTTATAATGGAGCACCTCTAAGACTCACTGCAGACTTACCAGATGAAACCCTCTGGTCCTAAAGAGAGTGATGGGATACAGTGAACAAACTCATTGAAACCACAGCTCACCAAGAATACATTATCCAATTATTTAAATAATTGATTATCATTCAAATTTGAAAGAAGAATACACAACTTCATAGGCAAAGAACAGCTCAGGCACTTCATTCATTCATTTTTTCATTCATCATCCTGTTATTCATCGATTGCCTCGAGCAGGCCCCAGTAACGTCTCTTTCATCCTAGCCCTGAGATTATATTCAAGGTTTTTTAGGAGAATGAGACCCATCATTGTTACTGGTATTTGGCATATTTGGTACGCCACGGGGAGTTTGCCAGACTCTGCCCTGTGGGCAGGCTACATTCGATAGCCTGCAAGTTTGTCCAAAGTAGGAATGAGATAATAAGATGTCATAAAAAGATGTTCTAATAAGATGTCGAGCGGCCGCAAATGCGGCCGCACGGTTCCAGGAGCTGGATTTTATAGTCTCTGAGTCTTGGTCGTTGATGGGATTACACGGCGCCAGGGGGCCAGGTGGTGGGTGTGACCCCCACCTACTGGAATTTGGAGGATCTGGGTGGAGGATGCTCGACTCCAATCCGAGTAGGCTTGGAGATCTCGGCCCCGGAACCCGTGTGGCTTTGTCCTTCTGCCAGTACCTTCATGTGTGCGGAGAGTGGTCTCAGCATGGTGGTGGCTGGTCCTGGAGGTCTTCGGCTGCCGGAGCCCTAGTCGGGGCGGGGAGGAAAGCTCAACCCGCTCCCCTCCAAAGGACCCCGGCGAGGAACAACCAGGCGCAGCGGCAGGAGACTGCACTGGTCTCGTCCGGGAGCTGGATTTTATAGTCTCTGAGTCTTGGCCGTTGATGGGATTACACGGCGCCAGGGGGCACTTCATAGAAAAAAAAATCATACAAGAAGAATTATATGGGCTACTTTAAGGTACTACAAGTCTCACAAATACACCAAATTCCTAAATAATGATGGCACAAATTGTCATCACAATAATATCTCTCAATGTCAATAGAATCAATGCGCCAATTAAAAGGCACAGAGTGGAAGGATGGATTAGAAGACTGAACCCAACATTTTGTTGTCTACACAAAAATACATTAGAACAATCAAAGCAAACACAGTTTCAAAGTCAACGGGTTGGACAGCAATTTTCTAAGCAAACAACCCCATCAAAAAAGTCGGGATGGCCATTCGAGTGTTAGACCACATAGACTTCAGGCTGAAGAAGATTACAAGTGATAGTGAATATCATCTATTAATGATCAAGAGATGAGTACATCAGGAAGAATTCAAACTCCTAAATGTATATGCAATGAATAAAGTTTGAGAAAAATTCTTGAAACAACTGCTAGTAGACTCGAAGAGAGTCACTGAAAGCAACACAACAGTAGTGGGAGATATTAACACCACTCTGTCACCTTTCAATAAATCAACCAGACTAAAGCTCAGAAAGGGGATACTACTATACTTGAGGGAAGAAATAGAAGAGAGGGGGTTAGTAGATATATACAGATTTTTTATCTCAGGAAGGCTTAATACACATTCTTCTCCAGTGCACATGGGGCATTCTTCAAGATATGCCACATGCTGGACCACAAATATACCTCTATAAAATTCAGAGTATAGAAATTATATCAAATGAGAATGAGGAAACAGTTTATCAGAACTTGTGGTATAAAGCAAAATCAGTGTTAAGAGGAAAGTTTATGGCTCTGCAAGCATTCATCAGGAAAGAAGAAAGGGCCCAAATCAATAACTTCAACTCATAGTTCAAGATCTTGGAAAATCACCAAGAAAATGAGAGCAAATTAAGCAGAAGGAAGGAAATAATAAAACTTAGAGCAGAAATCAATAAAAGTTGGAATCCAAATGATCAATGAAACGAAGACCTGGCTGTTTCGATAAACCACTAACAAGACTCACAAAGAAATAGAGAGATAGGAACCTTATAACCTGTTGTAGAAATGCAATGAGGTACATCACAACAGCAACTGCAGAAATCCATAGGTTCATCAGAGACTACTTTGAAAATTGTTATGGCATGAAAAAAGAGAACCTTGAAATGGATAAATTCCTGAATTCTAATAGTTACCCACTGTTGAACCAAGAAGACTTGGAATTCCTCAACAAACCTATCACCATTGAGGAAATTGAGATGGTTGTCAAAAGTCTTTCTGGACATAATAGCCCAGACCCAGATGGATGCATTAGTGAATTCTTTTAAACATTTACAGTGGACTTGTTACTAGTTCTTTTCAAGATTTTCCAGGAAATTGAAGAAACATAAATATCCCCAAGCGGTGTTTATGAGAAAAATATTACTCTGATATTCAAAGCAGACAGATAATCCACAAAAAAAGAAAATTTCAGACCAACATCCCTGATGAACAAAGATGCAAAGATCCTCAACAAAATACTAGCAACAAGAATCCAACAACGTATCAGAGAAATCGTACACCATGAACAAGTAGGATTCATTCCAGGGATGCAAGGATGTTTTAACATTCACAAGTCAATAATCATAATATACTACATCAAGGAAAGAAAAGATCAAAACCACATTATCATATCAATAGATGCAGAAAAAGCTCTGTAAAGATCAAGCATCTATTCATGATAAAAAATTTCTTAACAAAATGGAGTTTTTACTCAATATTGTCAAAACCATCTATCACAAGCCCACAGTGAGCATTATTCTCAAAGGGGAAAAGTTAATAGCCTTCCTTGTAAGACTAAGGAAAAGATGAGGTTGCCCACTCTTGCCACTTCTATTCAGCATAGTACTGAAGTACTTGTCATAGCAGTTAAGGAAGAAAAATGTTAAGGACATCCATATAGGAAAGAAAGAAATCTAGCTCTCACTATTTGCAGATTACATGATACTATACTTACCGAACCCTAAAATCTCTACCAAAAAGCTCCTAGAAACAACATATTTTTCTAGTAGAGTGGCAGGTTACAAAATAAATAACCAACATATGAAAATAATGAATTAGAGAAAGTGTATTTGAAAAGAAAAAATCCCATCCTCAATCGTGCCCCAGAAAATCAAGTAACTCAGAATTAATTACTTTAACTAAGTGGGTAAAAGACAATTACAAGACAATTGCAAAAGGCTATTAAAGTAAAAAGTAAATGAGGAAATGCAAACACGTCTCCTACTTACAGATACCCATGACATTTTTAAAAGAAATTGATCAAACACTTCTGAAATTAATGCAGAACAATAAATCCCCACAAATAGCCAAAGCAATCCTCAAATTAAAAAAAGAAGATGGTGGGCTGGAGCGATAGCACAGTAGGTAGGGTGCTTGCCTTGGATGCGGCTGACCCAGGTTTGATTCCCAGCATTCTGTATGGTTCCCTGAGCACCTCCAGAAGTAATTCCTGAGTGCAGAGACAGGAATAACCTCTATGCATCACCAGGTGTGGTCCAAAAAGAAAAAAAAAAAGAAGATGGGAGGCAGTACCTTACTCAACTTCAAACTGTACTGCAAAGTGGTAGCAATTAAATTAGCATGCTATTTGAATAAATACAGACCTGTATGTAACTGAAATTGAGTTGAATATACTTGCATAATACCCTCAAATGTATGATCACCTAATCTCTGATAAGGGAGTGAGAAAAATGATATGGAACAAGGAAATCCTCTTTAACAAGTGGTATTGGGAAAACTGGACAGCTACATGTAAAAAATTAAACCCTGAACTCTACATAGCGCCGTGCACAAAAGTCATATAAAAATAGATCAAAGACCTCAACATCAGACCTGAATATGTAAGGTACATGAAAGAAAAAACATAGGTAAAACCATTCATGACATTGATGTTCAAGGCATCTTCAAAGGTGAAACACTGCTGACCAAGCAAGTGTAGTAGTGTAGTAAAGATTAATAAATGGAATTACATTAAACTAAGAAGTTTCTGTGCCTCAAAGAAACAGGGACCAAGATACAAAGACAGTCCATGGACTGAGAAAATCTATTTACCCAATACCCATCTGAGGAGGGGTCAATATCAAAGATATACAAGTGCCTTGTATAAATAAATATACAAGAAACTTGTATATTTACAAGAAAAAAACATCCACCCCATCAAAAAATAGGGAGAAGAAATGAACAGAAACTTCCTCAAAGAAGAAATTTGAATGGCCAAAAGGCACACGAAAAAATGCTCTTAATCTCTAATAATTAGGAAGATGCAAATAAAAACAACAATGAGATATCGTATCATGCCTCAGAGACTGGCACATATACAAATGAACATGGAAAACATGTGCTGGTGCAAATGAGAGGAGAAAAGAACTCTCATTCATTGCTGATGTGAGCACTGACTGGTCCAGCCTTCTTGGAAACCAATATGGAAATTTCTTAAACAATTAGAAATTGAACTCCCATTTGACTGAGCAATAACACTTCTGGGAATATGCACTGAGGGTTCAAAAACACAAAACATAAACACCATCTGCACTTCTCTGTTCATTGCAACACTGTATCACAATAGCCAGAATCTGGAATCAAACTGAGTGCCCAAGAACAGATGAATGGATAAAGAATCTGTGGCACATCTACACAATGGAATACGATGCAGCTGTTAGGAAAAATGAGGTCATGAAATTTGCCTATAAATGGATAGAATTGGAAAGTATCATGCTGAGTGAAGTCAGTCAAAAGGAGAGGGACAGATATAGAATGCCTGCATTTATTTATTGTGGGATATTTAAAAAAAGTATGAAACTGATATCCAAGCTAGGGAAAATGGTACATCAGAACTAGTCAATGCTTGGTCAGTGATGTGGAAGGAGGAGGGTAGTGAAAATAGGGGAGGATCCATTATGACAATAGCAGTTGGAAATGCTCACTAGTAAAGGACTGAGTGATGGAAGCAGGTAAGGGATATACATGATAATCTTTCAGCAACTGGATCACAAACCATAATACCTAAAATGAGATAGAGAAAGAAAGAGAGAGGAGAGGTAACTGCCAAAGAGGTAAGCTGAGGTGGCTTGAAAGAGTAGGGCAGAAATTGGGGACACTGGTGCTTAGAAATTACACTGCTGGAGGAATGGGTGTTTGGACATTGTATGACTGAAACGCAATCATGAACAATTTTGTAATGTTCTATCTCATGGTGATTCAATTTAAAAAAGGAAAAGAAAAGGAAAAAAGAAAATGAAATTATTTCACTAATATGTGGAGTACAAAGTAGCATAGTTAAACAAATAAATAGTGGTTAATGAAAACAGATTCAGAATTTCTGCCATAGAATGAAGTTTCTAAGGAATGATGAATAAATGACAGGGAATTAGAGACTGGATAAGATGTTGACATGTCGGTGGTATGTAGCTCATAGCAATACTGTATTCCTGAAAAATGAATGTAACACTGTTATAAATCATGAAGCCACCCGTGCCTCAATATAAAAATCTAAATACATGAATGTACATATTTTTTCAAATAGTTGAAGGAATCTCTTGTTAATGAAAGCATTAAAAAGAAAAATGATTTCAAATTATTTTACTTGTAAGTTCTAAAACAGATTTTATACTTAGCCAAAACTCAAGAGTCATCTAAAGAAATCATCCCAAATTAAATTACATAGCATTAAAATATTGTAAAAGAGAAACACTTGAAATTTGTTGAAGTGACAGATGGGACATAATTTCAGCAAAGGGGCTGTCAGTTCTCTACAAGTACAAAGTCTTTCTGTTTTATAAGAGCTAAATTGCTACCGAAGCTCTTGTAATATAAAACTCAAATGTGAAAGGGATTTCAGACAATGACTGCAGCTTTCGTTGAAGTTTAATGTGAATTGGATGTATTTTAAACATTTTATAAACAAAGAGAAGAAAGAATTATGTATGTAGTGAGATTTGCTATGCAAAGTTTAAACAATATGACTAAATTATATGTAAAATGAGTTTGTTCTGAGAGAAAATAGCAAACGGCACTCAGACACTTAGCAGTATGTGACTGTACTACACTACCCAGCTCATATTTGAGGTTAAAATATGACCATGCTTCTTCAACAACTAAAACCTTTATTGATTTCCGAATTTACATGACCATAGTGTTTTAATAATTTGGATAATTATCAAAATGCATTTAAAAAGCAATAATATGGGGTGGAGAGATAGTACATTAAGTGAGATGCTTGCTTTGCATGCATCAGACTGAGTTCCAATCCAGAATGCCAAGTGCACCCTGGAGTCTGCCAGGATAGATCCCAAAGCACAGAGCTAGGAGTAAGCCCTGAGGATCACCCAGTGGCTCAAAACAAAAAACAAATAAAAAATACCATAGAGAAAAATTATATTCTATGTATGTTTTGATAAATTTTCTATGTATTTATTTTCACTGTATCACTGTTGCACCGTTATTCATCAATCTACTCGAGTGGGTGCCAGTAACCTCTCCATTCGTCCCAGGCCTGAGATTTTAGGAGCCTCTCCTTACTCGTCTTTCCCAATGCTGCCTTATTGGAGGATATTACAGGGTCAGGGGAATGAGGCCCTTTATTGTTACTGGTTTTAGCAGATCTAATACACCATCGGTAGCTTTCCAGGCCCTACCATATGGGTGGGATACTCTCATTAGCTTGCCTGGCTCTCCGAGAGGGTGTATTTATTTTAATGAAATATAATTACAATCATCATCACCTTTAACCACGGTTTAGAAATTGTACCTGGGTTACATAATATGTTGTCATTAAGAATGCTGTTTGGATTTGGATCAAGTCAATTGGGCCACAGCCAAGTATGCTCATGGTTTATTCCTGGCTTTGTGCTTGAGACTCGAACCTGGCCTACTACTGGACCTCGTGTTGTGGTTGAGGGACCATATGTGGTGCACAGGGCTGGGTGCATGCAAGGCATGTTCCTTAACATTACTTGACTTCTCCCTCCTCAGTAATACTGTTATATCCAGTTTTATACTAAACAACGAGTATAATTTTATTTATTGATAATTCCAAATACAAAAAATACAAAAATACCATGATCAAATCATTGTTTATGAAAGAACTCATGTAGTAAGGAAATGGAGCCGGAAACATAGTAGAGAAATGCAATGACTTTGTACTCAGACACCAGCGTGAAATCCCCAGTGCTTTAATGGTTCCATTGGCTTCCACTAGTAATAATCCCTCAGCACAGAGCTAATAAGATCTGAACACAGTTGGTTGTGTCCTCAAACGAACAAAAAAATAATAATTAAAGGTTATCTCGGAAATTGCTAAATACTACACCCCATCTTTTGTTAGCATCATATGTATATAGAAACATATGTCCTCTGGTGATCAGGATGTTAACCAAAAATATTTAACTAAACAATAGCTGTTTAATTAAATTTTAATTAAATTTTTAATTTCATTTAAAAAATTTAATTAAACAATAGTTGACAATTCAGTGTCATCTATTTTCAAGACAAAATTTTAAGATACTTTCTGAAATTATTAAGCCAGGAAAAAAAGACAAGTTTGAGGTTTGTAGTTTGTAAAATGCCACAACCTCTCTTTGGAGAAGACACTTTATATAATTTATTTGGTTTTAGGTGGACTAAGACAGAGCCTTACAATTAAGTTTGTGCTGATCAGAACACCTGACCCCTCATAGGGCTGAACTGGTCTGCGAAAACTGGGCAATAAGGCTCTCCTCAATCAATCACCTTTCTCTTCATCATCATACTGAAAAAAACACCCCTGATGACATTCCCTACCAATTTCTGTACATGCTATGTATGGTAGTTCTTGTCCATTGTATGTTACTCAAACATGCATGTCCACTTTTCTTGCTCACAAATATGTACAAGATTGTGTGAAATAGTACTTTCTCTCTGTCAATCCTTCTTTTCTGTCTCATTATGCTACCCTAACTCTAGTTAATTCTTACTTTAAAAGACCCCCTGGTTATTCTCTTTGAATTTTTTGTAATATATGAATAAATTATTTCTGTCAAAGATTTTTGTGATTTATTTGTTTGATTGTTTTACACTGGGCACTAGAATACAGTTACTTACTTATGAAATCATCATTCTGAACTCTATGCTATTAGTTTTTTTTTAGTACAATAGTAGTACAACAATTAATATTTTTTTGCTTTGACATGAGTCTTAGAATAATAGTAAATAAATATTCATGATAAGAGTATTTATGTTGTTTAAGCTTAAAGATATTAAGTTTATTACGAGAAATGATGTTTTCCTATTAAGACATTACTCCCAAGGAAAAGTACTTCAAGATCCTCCCCCCAAATTAAGAAAATTTCTCTTACCTACTAAATAGTTGTAAAGCATTTTCAATTTCTTTAATATGAAAATGTTGTGCATTTAATTTGAATAATGATACACTTTTTGGTAAATATACATTTCCCTTTCTTTCTATTTTTTTGCCCCCAAATAGGCTCTAACATAATAAATACAGAGCCTTGAATATGGCACTTTTTAAAAAATCGCAGAGCTAGGACGAAGGAGACATTACTGGGGCCTGCTCAAGGCAATCGACAAAACAACAGGATGGTTGTGATTGTGATTTGTATGTATATATGTTATCCTGGCTTGAGGTTCTTAGTACCCAGAGACATTTTTATAAATTCCTAATAAAGAAGCACCTTACTCTATTTCTAACATATATTTTGATTTTATTTTAAGACTGAAATATTATAAGGAATCCTTATGCCATGCTAAACAACTGAGTGCTTTCAAGAACGATCAATCAATCACAACCACCCTGTTGTTCGTCGATTGCCTCGAGCAGGTGCCAGTAACGTCTCCTTCATCCTAGCCCTGAGATTTTTTTTAAAGTGCCATATTCAAGGCTCTTTCAGGGTTAGGAGAATGAGACCCATCATTGTTACTGGTATTTGGCATATTGGGTATACCACGGGGAGTTTGCCAGACTCTGCCGTGTGGGCAGGTTACATTTGGTAGCCTGCCAGTTTGTCCAAAGTAGGAATGAGATGATAAGATGTTGCGTGGCTGCGAATGCGGCCATGCGCTTCCGGGAGCTGAGTGTGATAATCTCTGGATCCTGGCCGTTGTTGGGGTTACACGGCAGTTGGTGGATATAACTGTCTAGCTACTGGCAGGTCCAGTCCCAAACCGTGCAGGCTTGGAGATCTCAGCCCCGGGTCCCACACACCTGGGTTCCTCTGCCAGTTGTTTTATGTGTGAGGCTCATTCAAGTGTGTGGAGAGTGGTCCCAGCATGGCCTTGGCTGGGGCCCGGAGGGCTTCAGCTGTTGGGCCCTGGTGGAGAAAGTCAGGCACAGGGTAGGAGATTCTGCCTTGTTCTCTCCCGGGAGCTGAGTGTGATAATCTCTGGATCCTGGCCGTTGTTGGGGTTACACGGCAGTTGGTGGGTGTAACTGTCCAGCTACTGGCAGGTCCAGTCCCAAATCGTGCAGGCTTGGAGATCTCAGTCCCGAGTCCCACACACCTGGGTTCCTCTGCCAGTTCTTTTATGCGTGAGGCTCATCCAAGTGTGTGGAGAGTGCTCCCAGCATGGCCTTGGCTGGGGCCCGGAGGTCTTCAGCTGTTGGGCCCTGGTGGAGACAGTCAGGCACAGGGTAGGAGACTCTGCCTTGTTCTTTCCCGGGAGCTGAGTGAAAGCACACTCAGCTTTCAAGAGCATATTTTCTAAATTAATATGCTTAAGAATTTAGAAAATTAGGGTGACATTAGGAATTTTATCTTAAATAACTATTGTGACAATATGCATATATATTTATAACCATATTCAGTGTTTCCTCATTCTAAAGTAATGTAAAAATAGATTAAATTGCAACTTCAGATTGTTGTTATTTAAATCATATTAGGGATTTAAACTACACACTCCTCTGTTATATGAATTATATCATTCTTGCTATGTCTTTATAGATCCATCCTCCAAACACTTTTCATTGACAATTAAAAAATGCACCAAGTCATGTGGTCCTATATTTCTAAATATAGAAATGACAGTCCTTATGTATTTGTGAAAGTCATGGCATTGAGTCAAACCAAATCCTGGTTTCATTAGATGCTAATTGATTCTCATAGAGTATAATAAAGTTTAACTAATTTTACATTCAATGAGTGAAAATTTTAGTCCTTTTAAACAGTGTAATAAGACAGCATTTAAATTAGGCATTATTTAAGGGCCAGGAGTCATCCTACCATTGACTGTAATAAGCATTAACTTGACCTTTAATTCAATGAAAACTTCAAGAAATTCTTAATTAATTCTTAATTAATTCTTAACCTTTTAATTTTTTTCTCTCATAGATATGTATTATGTCTTGTAAGTCTAGTACTCTCATTTGAAAGGCACGGAGATCTCAAACATGAATAGGTTCCTTTGTAATTTCAATTCTTCACTTTCAGTACATTTTTAAGCTAGAAATTTCCATTCAGATGATTAATTTAATACAACATACCATTTATCAGGAATTCAAATCACTCTGCTGTGAGTCAGATACCTGAGATGTCTAAATTTCAATCAGATACATTGGTGAAATCTACAGCTGTATTGAAAAACTGAGAATAAGGACCATGGCCTGTAATACTATCCCTAAATTGCGCCTTGATGAAAGACATATAGTTTTCTCTCATTTTATTTTTTTTTAGTTTTTTTTATTAGGATTTTTTGAAATTAAGCAGATAAAAGATTTATTATTATAAGTCAAATATTTACTTTCCATATCTAATAAATCATTTTGAGTCACGTAATTTTCTAGTTTTTAACTTATTTTGTTTAAAAATAAATTATTTATTTTTTTAACAGTATTTTTTTATTAGTGAAACACCATGAGTTACAGTTGTAGATTTACAAATTTTTGTGCTTGGGTTTCGAATATACAATGATCAGATACCCATCCCTCCACCAGTGCCCATTTTCCACCACCATGGATAATATACCCCCACCTCCATCCCCCCATCCCCCCCTGCCTCTGTGGCAGGTCTGTGGCAGGGCAATCCCCTGTGTTCTCTCTCTCCTTTTGGGTGTTGTGGTCTGCAAAAGAGGCATTGAGTGGCAAACATGTTCAGTCCATAGTCAACTTTCGACATGCATCTCCCCTCCTGGGAGGATCCTCCAAACACCCTTTATTTGGTGCTCCCTTCTCTATCTGAGCTGCCCTTTCCCCTAGAATGCCCGGCTGGCCTCTAAGCTATGGAGTAATCCTCCTGGTGCTGATCACAGATATTCTTGGGTATTAATCTCATATTTTGTTACTTTATATCCCCCAGATGAATGCAATCTTTCTATGTCTATCCCTCTCTTTCTGACTCATTTCGCTTAGCATAATACTTTCCATGTTGTACCACTTGTGTGTAAATTTCATGACTTCATCTTTTCTAACAGCTACATAGTACTCCATTGTGTAGATGTACCAAAGTTTCTTTAACCAGTCATCTGTTCTTGGGGATTCAGGTTTCTTCCAGATTCTGGCTATTGTAAAGAGTGCTGCAATGAACAAACAAGTGCAGATGTCACTTCGACTATACATTTTTGCCTCTCTGGGATATATTCCCAGGAGTGGTATTGCTGGGTCAAATGGGAGCTCAATTTCTAAATTTTTGAGAATCCTCCATACTGTTTTCCAGAAGAGCTGAACCAGTCAACATTCCCACCAACAGTGAAGGAGTGTCCCTTTCTCACCACATCAGCGCCAGCATCTGTTGCTTTTGTTCTTTTGAATGTGGGCCAGTCTCTGAGGTGTGAGATGGTATCTCATTGTGGTTTTGATCTGCATCTCCCTGATGATTAATGATGTAGAGCATTTTCTCCTGTGCTTTTTTGCCATTTGGATTTCTTCGTTGACAAAGTTTCTGTTCATTTCATTGCCCCATTTTTGGATGGAGTTGGATGTTTACTTCTTGTGGAGTTTAACCAGTATTTTGTATATCCTGGATATCAACCCCTTGTCAGATGTGTATTCGGCGAATATCCTTTCCCATTCTGTAGACTGTCTTTGTATTTTGGTCACTGTTTCTTTGGAGGTGCAGAAGCTTCTTAGTTTAAGATAGTCCCATTTATCTATCTCTGTTTTCACTTGCTCAGTCAGTGGAGTGGCATCTTTGAAGATACCATTAGCTTCAATGTCATGGAGGATTTTGCCAACTTTGTCTTCAATGTACCTTATGGTTTCTGGTCTGATGTTGAGGTCTTTAATCCATTTTGATCTTACTTTTGTACATGGTGTTAGGCAGAGTTCTGAGCCCATTTTCTTGCATGTAGCTGTCCAGTGATGCCAGCACAATTTGTTAAAGAGGCTTTCCTTACTCCACTTCACATTACTTGCACCTTTATCAAAGATTAGATGATCATATGATTGAGGGGAGATGTCAGTGTATTCAACCCTGTTCCATTGGTCTGCAGTTCTGCCTTTGTTCCAGTACCATGCTGTTTTATTTATTACTGATTTGTAGTACAGTTTGAAGTTCGGGAGGTTGATTCCTCCCATTTTCTTTTTCCCAAGAATTGCTTTAGCTATTCGTGGGGGCTTATTGTTCCATATAAATTTCAGGAGTGTTTGCTCCAATTCTTTGAAGAATGTCATGGGTATCCTAATAGGGATTGTGTTGAATTTATACAGTGCTTTGGGAAGTATTGCCATTTTGACAATGTTAATTCTCCCAATCCATGAACAGGGGATATTTTTCCATTTCCTCGTATCCTCTTTTATTTCCTGAAGTAGAGTTTTGTAGTTTTCTTTGTACAGGTCCTTTACTTCCTTAGTGAAAGTGATTCCTAGGTACTTGATTTTCTGGGGCACAATTGTGAATGGGATTGTTTTCTTCATGTCTTTTTCTTCTCTTTCACTATTTGTATATAGGAAAGCCATGGACCTTTGGGCATTGATTTTATAACCTGCCACTTTTCTATACAAGCCTATTGTTTCTAGAAGTTTCTTGATAGAGGTTTTAGGGTTTTCTAAGTATAGTATCATATCATCTGCGAATAGTGAGAGCTTGATTTCTTCCTTTCCTACCTGGATGCCCCTAATATCCTTTTCTTGCCTAATCGCTATTGCAAGTACTTCCAATACTATATTGAACAGCAGTGGAGAGAGTGGGCATCCTTGTCTCCTCCCTGATCTTAGAGGGAAGGCTCTCATTTTTTCGTTATTGAGGATGATGCTTGCTGTAGGCTTGTGGTAGATGGCTTTAACTATAATGAGAAAAGTCCCCTCTATCCCCATTTTGGCTAGGGTTTTCATCATAAATGGGTGCTGGATCTTGTCAAATGCTTTCTCTGCATCTATTTATATGATCTTATGATTTTTATCTTTTCTTTTGTTGATGTGGTGGATTATGTTGATTGGTTTCCTAGTGTTAAACCAGCCTTGCATCCCCGGGATGAATCCTACTTGGTCATGGTGTATGATCTTTTTGATGAGTAGTTGAATTCTATTGGCTAGTATTTTGTTGAGAATCTTCGCATCCGTGTTCGTCAGGGATATTGGCCTGTAGTTTTCTTTTCTCGTGGTATCTTTGTTTCCTTTTGGTATTAGAGAGATATGGGCTTCATAGAAACTGTTTGGGAGAGTTTCAGTTTTTTCAATTTCCTGAAAGAGCTTGAGAAGGACTGGCAGCAAGTCCTCTTTAAATGTTTGGAAAAATTCGCTAGTGAATACATCTGGGCCCGGGCTTTTGTTTTTGGGAAGTCTTTTGATTGCAATTTCTATTTCGTTGATGTTAATAGGTATATTCAGATACTCCAGGTCTTCTTGATTCAGCTTTGGGAGATTATAGGAGTCCAGGAATTTTTCCATTTCTTCTAGGTTCTCTTGTTTCGTGGCATACAGACTTTCAAAGTAGTCTCTGATGATCTTTTGAATTTCTTTGGTTTCTGTTGTGATATCCCCCTTCTCATTTCTGATTCGGTTTATTAGGGTTCTCTCTCTCTGTTTCTTTGTGAGTGTTGCGAGTGGTTTAACTATCTTATTTATTCTCTCGAAGAACCAGCTCATGGTTTCATTGATCTTTCGGATTGTTTCTTTGGTTTCCATGTCATTGATTTCTGCTCTAAGTTTTATGATCTCTTTCCTTCCGCCTGATTTATGTTCTTTCTGTTGATCCTTTTCTAAGGGCTTGAGCTGTGAGGTCAAGTTGTTTATTTGCACCATTTCTACAGACCTAAGATATGCTTGCAGAGCTATAAATTTTCCCCTTAATACAGCTTTCGCTGCATCCCATCGGTTCTGGTAGCTCGTGTCTTCATTCTCATTTGTTTCCAGGTATCTTTTGATTTCATCCTTGACTTCGTTTCTGACCCATTCATTGTTCAGCATCGAGTTGTTTAATTTCCAGGTGTTTGATTTGGTTCTCCGTGTCTGTGTGTGATTCACTTCTATCCTCAGTGCATCATGGTCTGAAAAGATGGCTGATACTATTTCTATCTTCCTTATTTTGTTGAGGTATGTTTTGTGTTCTAGCACATGGTCTATTTTGGAAAATGTTCCATGTGCACTGGAGAAGAATGTGTATTCTTTCTTTTTGGGGTATAAAGCCCTGTATAAGTCTATAAGCCCTCTCTCTTCTATTTCTTCTTTCAAAGCCAATGATTCCTTGCTGGGTCTTGTTCTTGTTGATCTGTTCAGAGGTGATAGGGCAATGTTGAAGTCTCCAAGTACTATTGTGCTGCTTGCAATGTCCTCCTTAAAGTCTGTTAGCAGTTGTTTTAAATATTTGGCTGTTCCCTCATTAGGTGCGTATACATTTAAGAGTGTGATTTCTTCCTGTTGTATGTATCCCTTGATGAATAGAAAATGGCCTTCACTGCCCCTTCTAGTCTTTTTCAGGGTGAAATTAATGTTGTCAGATACTAGTATGGCCACCCCAGCTTTTTTACAGGAGCTGTTTGCTTGCAGGATTGTTTTCCATCCTTTGACTTTGAGTCTGTGTTTGCTCTGAGTGTTGAGATGAGTTTCTTTTTGTAGGCAGCAGAATGTTGGGTTCTGTCTCTGTATCCATTTTGCCACTCTGTGTCTCTTCAATGGTGAATTGAGACCGTTGACATTGAGAGAGATTATGGTTATGGGGTTTTGTGTCATTTTTCTGTGCGGGTGTGTTGTGGTTGTAGGGTTTGTCTTGTCTTATAGTAGCCCCTTTAGTCCTTGTTTTAGGTTTGGTTTTGAGTCTATGAAGTTCCTGAGCTGCTGTTTATCTAGAAAATAGTGTAGCTTTCCATCTATTTGGAGTGAGAGTTTAGCCGGATAGAGTATTCTTGGTGAAGCATTCATTTCAGTGAGTTTTTTGACTATATCTCGCCACTGTCTTCGGGCTTGTAGGGTTTCCTCTGAGAGGTCTGCTGTGAATCTCAGGGATGCTCCTTTGTATGTGATTTCCTTTTTTGCCCTTGCTGCTTGCAGTATTGTGTCTCTATCGGCAGCATCGATCATTCTAACTATAATATGTCTTGGGGTGTTTCTGTTGGGGTCTCTTTTAGCTGGCACCCTTCGGGGTTCTTGAATCTGGATGGCTGTATTATGGAGCTCTGGGAATTTTTCGGCAATAATTTGTTTCAGCATGGTTTTTTCATTGGGATTGTTTCCTTGAGCTTCTGGTAGTCCAATGATTCTAATGTTGTTTCTTCTGGAATCATCTTGTAGGACTCTGATTCACTCTTGAGCTATTTTGAGGTCTCTTGCCATTGTTTGCTGTTGTCTGTTGGCTTGGTGCAGCTGATCTTCCAAGTCACTGATTCTTTCCTCAGCTGTGGTCATTCTATTTTTGAGGGCAGTGAGTGAGGTTTTGACTTCATCTATGGAATCTGTGATGCGTGCCATTTCTGTGTGGAGCTTTCCAATTTTGGCTCTCATTTCTTGCTGTATTTTGTCAATTGTGCGATCGATTGTTTCTTTCATGTCCTCTTTCAGTTTAGCGGATATGTGTGTGACTGTTTCATCGAGTTGATTGAACATCTTGATGACTTCATATCTGAATTCCTTGTCAGAGAAGTCCCTAAGGTGGCTAGCATCTACTGAGTCTTCTAGACGTATTTCCTCATGGTCTCCCTGTGGTGGGGATTTGCTTTTTTCCTCATGTTTTTGTCTATGTGGAGGGGTAATATTTGTTGGTTTCAGTGAACTACCTGCGGCCACGTGAGCATTGTCCCTCCGAAAATTAGGCCACGCCCACTTTAAAGCCACGCCCACTTCTGAAGTGGCCACGCCTCCACGGATACCTGGTTTTTGTCCAGGAAGTAAAGACTGGGTGGGGGACAAGGAAGTACCTCTGATAGGCGGCCGGACCAAAGGGACAGGCAGAGAGACACAGATCCCCTTTTCCTCCCAGAGTCGGGGGTGGGGGGAGGGGGTGGGGGGGGCGCCTGCAGACACTTGCGTGGTGGGGTTCCAGTCCCAGGTCAGAGGGAAGGCGCAAAGACCAACCTGGGGGATGGGGGACAAGGAAGCAGCTCTGATGGGCGGCCGGACCAAAGGGACAGGCAGAGAGAGACGCAGATCCCCTTTTCCTCCCAGTGTCGGTGGCGGGGGGGCGCCTGCAGACATTTGCGTGGTGGGGTTCCAGTCCCAGGTCAGAGGGGAGGTGCAAAGACCAACCTGGGGGATGGTGGACAAGGAAGCAGCTCTGATGGGCGGCCGGACCAAAGGGACAGGCAGAGAGACGCAGATCCCTTTTTTCCTCCCAGCCTTTTTCTCTCATTTTAAAAATTTGACTGGAGCAAAATGATATTGGTATTGTAAATAATGTGGACTTGCAACATAAAATATACTTAGAGATATATGGTATTTAAATATGATATTTCAGGAAAGTAAAAGTAAAAAGTAAAGGCCCTCCTGTTGATCATCGATTTGCTCAAGCGGGCCCAGTAACATCTCCATTGGAGACTTTGTTGTTACTGTATCTGGCATATCGGATACGTCACGGGGAGCTTGCCAGGCTCTGCCGTGCTGGCGATATACTCTCAGTAGCTTGCTGGGCTCTCCGAGAGGGGTGGAGGAATCAAACTTGGGTCGGCCATGTTGGTTGCATGCAAGACAAACGCCCTAATGCTGTGCTATTGCTCCAGCCCAGATATTTCAGGAAATGGATTTATATATTAAGAAATTTTCAAGTTTGATGAAAATAATGCAGCCACCCAGTTTTTCTTTGGGTTATATGATTAAAACTTTCAATAAAGTTCCTTTTCCACCAATGGAAAATGAGTTTGCTGAAACCAGATTACACACTTTCCTTCCTAAATTGCAACTTCAAATGAATTATCTCTGGGTCTATAATAGAAATAGTTGCTAGAATACAAGATTTATTAGATGAGATTTAATCAGTGAGTGAACAGTCTAAACTTTGGGACCACTAGAGAGAGCACAAGAGATAAGCCAGTTGTCTTGCATGAGGTTATTGAGTCTCCTGCAACATGTATGACCCCAGGAGCACTGCTAGGGGTCCCCTCTAAACACAGATCCAGGAATAACATTTGAGCACTTCTAGGCATGGCCCCAAGCACCCTCTTTTAATATGTATTTTATATCAAAAAAGAGAAACTTAAAGGCAAAAAAATATTTTGTTATAAATTGTTTTAAAAACTAATAGGGTATTAAACTATAATTTTGTTTGGGTATCATGGATACGTAAAGAAATAATTTAAAAAATACCTCTAATATTTTAATAGACTGCCTTGACAAATTATATAGCATAATTTTGAAAGGTTCTTTGAACTATCTCTTCAAAAATTTTAAACATGTGATCTCAATTATTTTAAAACATAAGTCAAAATGTAAACTTTAGCCATATAATTGGGAATCATCTCTAAAAGAAATGAATTATATTTCATAAGAAACAAATGCTAAATAAAACAATCTAATAGCATATCAATATTAGGGTATGTGTCTCAGCCTTATCAATAAACCAGCTACCTTGTTTTCCTAAGCTGAACTATCTTATATGTGTGAAAATATCTGCATCCCGGAATACTCAATTTAAAAATATGTGGAATATCTTGCATAAAATTGTATAGTATAGTATAAAATTTTAAATGAATTCATCACCAGTAAGGTATAAGATATTTAAATATGAGTTTATATACACACATATACATGTACACATACATATACATATATATAATTCATAAATTGTGGGGGATGTTTGATTATTAGATTTGTCTTTTCCTTTCAATAATTTTAAGCAATTTTCGTATCTGAAATGTGGCAATAGGCTAAAGATTTATTTAAATTTGATAACATTAAAGTCCAACTTTTATGTATATAAAGATACCCTCATAAATATAAAAACATTTATTTTTATATCTTTGTCTTATTAACATTTTCAAAACATCGTTTACAAGATCCTCCTGGTTACAAGGATCAGTCAGCAGAAACTGAATATTTGCTGCAAAATATTATTTTCATTTGTTTTGTTTTAGGTCCACATCTGGTGCTTTTCAGGGGATATTCGTGGCTATGTACTCAGGAAATACACCCGGTGGTGCTTGGGGATTGTTACTATATTATAAGGTAAAGGTAAAGGCCCTCCCGTTGTTCATCGATTTGCTCGAGCGGGCCCAGTAACGTCTCCATCAAGAGACTTATTGTTACTGTCTCTGGCATATCGAATACATCACGGGGAGCTTGCCAAGCTCTGCCGTGTGGGCGAGATACTCTCAGTAGCTTGCTGGGCTCTCCGAGAGGGGCGGAGGAATCGAACTCGGGTCGGCCATGTTGGCTGCATGCAAGGCAAACGCCCTAATGCTGTGCTGTCGCTCCAGCCCATTTTACATTATTATTTATATTTATATATTTATATGTATTTATATTATTATACTATCTTTATATATTTATTATATTATACTATATTATATTAATATTATAGGTTGCTGGTGATTAAACCAGGTGGTAGCATTCAAGCCAAATGCTCTACCCACTGTATCATCACTGGGGCCCCAATGCAAAATATGTCTACCTTTGAAAAGTTATTTTTGCTCATTTATTCCTATTTTTGGTGAAGGATGCTTTATGTCTACTATGTCTACTGTGTGTTGAGGGGTTAGGGAGGTAAGAGGAAAGCGTGAATGAATTTTATACTCAATTTGCTTATGAAACAGATCTTTTATATTTGACATCTATATGGTGTTTCATGTGTTGTTTACATACTCATGACCAGTTTTTAATTTAATGAATGTTTCTACACCATACATATTCTTTATTGATTTATGAGTATTTTCCTGACCCTTGTGTTCCTATAACTGACAGTGGAGTGCCCAGCATTGAGGATGGTCCTTATTTTCAGAAACACATTCCATTATCTATGACTAGAAATTTGTTGCTGCTTTGTGTGTACTCAAGCTTCGACTGATATTGAAAGATGTTGTTTCAGTTCCTGTAAGCTATTTATGTTAACTGCGCATCTTAAATTTTATTTTTATTTATTTACTTAATGTTTTTAATTAAATCATTGTGAGATAGACCCTTTAAAAGCTGTTCATGATCAGATTTCAGTTATACAGTATTTCAAACCCCTATCCCTCCACCAGTGTACATTTCCCAGCACCAGTGTCCCCAGGTTTCCTCCAGTCATCCCCCAGCCCCACAACCCTGCCTGCCTCTGAGTCAGGTGCCCTTCTTCTCTCTCCCTCTCTCTCTCTATTTCTCTCTCTCTCTTCTTTTGAGCATTGTCCCATTCTTCATTTTAAATATTACTGCAATTTCCTGGACTTTCACTGAGACTTGCAAGGCTTACAATTTCCTTAAACCAGAAATTCTGCCCTGGAGCTTGAACTCAAAAGTGAAAATGAGGCAAAGGGATGCTATCTGGGTTTATGGTGAAATATATAACCTAAAGGGTCTAAAATAAATAGACAGCCCACACTAGCTACATGGGATTGCAAGATTTCAGCAAAACAAGAATTTCCTAAATTAAGAAGATATCTTTGGGAAACAAATGGTAATCCTCTCAAACTTTGTTTGTACATAACACAAAGATCCGCTAAATATTTTCCTGTTAAAAATTCCATAGGAAACATTCTTAACATAGCCTTATATTATGTTGTTCTCTTCCATTTTCCAGTACACTTTTCTATTATCTAATTCTGAGTCTGAGCATCTTCATGTCAATAGTTTCAAGAACCTGGGAACCATGGAGAAACAGATACCCACTTATTGCTCTTGAATCATTGCTATTTCAAATATTGGAGATCTTAATAATGTAAAACAAAATTAGAGGTAAGTTAGCTAAAAATCTCTTTTTGAAGTTCCTTTCCACAAGATGCATAGAAATGTTTTCCTGCAACTTAGATAGCTACTAGACACAGTGTGAAGGAGGATGGGTGTAAAGTTTTAAATGTAAAACAAATAATATTTGTCTATTTTAAAGCAATTTAAATAAACTCTCTGCAACCTAATTTCTTCTTTTTGAATTTGTTTAGAACTTTTAAACAACAGAGTTATAGAAGACTGTATATTGTCTGCCTTATTTCCCCAAAGAAATACAAATAAGTTAGAAAACACTAAGATTTTTAAAAAATAGATTAGGTGCAGTACATAAAAGAAAAATAAGATAAGAGCAGATGCATTGTTATTATGCAAATAAAATAGTCATAAAACATTCTAAACATTTCCTAAAATGGACCACAAATTTGATTGTAAAATTCCTGACTGTCAAAACAAAGATCCATATAGAAATTTAAATATCCCTATGGGCTAGCCCCAAACAGTTCCTCAGGAGAAGCACAGCTCTCCTGATACTGAGAGGCAAGTAAACGGCTCCTTTGGGTCCCATAATAGTAGAATCGTAGAAGAGGTGAAATATTAGTGTTCAGCCAGTTCAAGAGCCTAATTCAGATCGTAGATGCATTCTATTCTACCCTTTCCAAAGAACCATAGCTCTGCTTCAATGAGTTCATTGGCACAAGGCTCAGCACTAATAAGGCATTTCATTATTTAGTAGACAATTTCTAGATTCTAAAATATGTATTTCTTTTGTTTAGCCTCCTTCAATGTATAGTCATAATTTTGTTTCTCTGGAGAAAATTAGAACAAGAGCACTCCATATTCCACTTTTTAATAATTTAGAAATAGCTGCCACTGTTCCCTAATTCATGAATGCATCCATTAAAAAGTACACTGTGTTTCTAAAAGTTTGGTGCATGCAACTGTGAATAGAGTAGAAAGATAGCTCCAACTTCCTTTAGATTTACAAAATTGGAATGTATTTTTTTTTCACACATACCTGGTTTCTTAGGTTTTTCTACCTTTTCTGTGGATGGATTATGGAGAGCTCTATCAAGGGCTCTTCGGAGGCTGCATTCCTCTTATGATAACAGATTTGCTACCTGGTACTTGATTTAAATGAAATAGATCAATGGGCCCAGTACCTTTTGGATTGTGGTGGGTAAGTTCAGAAGTAAAAGAATAGAATGAAATAACATAGATTCATTATATATTCACTCACCCTCATCTACTCCTGTGTGCACAACATCATCTAGTTTCATTTATAAAGGTCACAACTGAAATGGAAATTTATTTCCTCTGGTGTTTTAGTATTTATTTATTTAATATTTGGGGACCTGCAGTTTTCAGGGCTTACTACTGGCTCTCGGGTCGGCCATGCTGGAGCGATAGCACAGCGGGTAGGGCGGCTGTCTTGCATGCAGCCAACATGGCCGACCCGAGTTCGATTCCTCCACCCCTCTCGGAGAGCCCGGCAAGCTACCGAGAGTATCTCGCCCGCAGGGCAGATCCTGGAAAGCTCCCCGTGATGTATTCGATATGCCAGACAGAGTAACACCAAAGTCTCCAATAGAGACTACTGGCTCTGTACTTAAGAATTGCTACTAGAGGGGCTGGAGCAATAGCACAGTAGGTAGGGCATTTGCCTTGCATGCAGCCGACCCCTGTTCTATCCCTGGCATCCCATATTGTCCCCCAAGCACTGACAGGAGTAATTCCTGATTACAGATCCAGAAGTAACCCTTGAATATTTCTGGGTGTGACCCAAAAAGCAAAATAAAAAATATAATTAATCCTAGAGAAATTCAGGGGACCATATTGTATACTGGGGGTCAAACCCAGGTCAGTCACATGCGAGGGAAGCACCCTATCTGCTGTACAACCTTTATAGACACTATAGATAAATAGCTGTAACAATGAAGACACCTATTATTATTCACTATCTATTTTTAATTAAATTTAAATATATTTACTTTGTATATGATTATGGTTTAAAGAGGAGCTCAACAGAATCACATAATTATTTTAATAATTCTTATATTTATTTCTATCCTCTATGACAAAAAAACATTTTTTATACATATAACCTCATATAAAGCAAGAATCATATTTTACTATATTTAAATTCAGGAAATCATGTGTGTTTTTAAGAAGATTTCAGGCTTCTTTCTAACATCATGCACAAAAGTCAAGTAATATCTCAATATTGCACCTGAATCACTTAATTATTATGAGGGAAACATAAGTAGAACAGTCAATGATAGTGAATCTAAAAGCATTTTTAATGATCCAATGTTATTGGGTAAGCAAACAGAGATAAAGATAATCATATAGATCTATATCAAACTTAGAAAATTCAGCACCTCATAGAAAACAATGGCCAGAATAGAAAATATTCCTAATTCTGTGAGCTGACAATTTTTCCCGTATGTTATTTATTTTTTATCGAGTCACTGTGAAATACAGTTACAAAGTTATTCATGATTGATTTCAGTGATAAAATGTTCCAACACCCTTCATTTGATCAACGTACATTTCTCACCACCAATGACCGCAGTTTCCTTTCCACCAACCATTCAGCTAGCCTGCCTGTCCCACCTTCCTTCTCTCTCTGTCTCTCTGTGTCTCTGTCTCTCTTTATCTCTCACTTTCCTCCTCCTCTTATCTCTCTCTCTTTGGGAATTGGGCTTTGCAATACAGATATTAAGAGGTCATCTTGTTTGTTCTTTCACCTATTTCCAGCAAGCAGTTCTTATCCAGAGTGATCATTTCCAACTATCATTGCCATTTTGTTTCCTTCTCTATCCTGTCTTCTTCCCACAGTACCTGAGGCAGACAGTGGACCAATTCTTTTTTTTTAATTTATTTACTGAATCACTGTGGGAAAAGTTGCAAAGCTTTCAGTTTTAGGTCTCAGTCATGCAAATATTAAACACATTTCCCTTTACCAATACTTATTTTTTACCATGGAAAACCCCAATAAAATCCCACACCCCACCCCTCCCAGTCCCTGTGAGGCAGATGAATTCTAGTTAATACTCTATCTGCTTTGATTAGATTCATTGTTTCAATAAAAGATTCACCACTATTATTTAAAGTTTACACCCCCAAATCAGACATGCTGAAGAAGCATTGTGAAGCGATTTGCTTTCTACAGCTGGGTTCAAGAATTAAATGTTGGTTTTGGATTTCTGCTATTTTACTTATTAACCCTGGAAGTATTTCTACTGAAAGTCAGATAATTAAGAAATTGGTTTCTGTGCTCTGGAGTCGTGGCCGTGCTGGAGAGCTGCTCGTGGGGGGCAACTGGTGACCTTGGTAGGGCGTGAAGGGCGGATCGAAACGCCCCCCCTCCCATGAGGTTTTAGTCGCCCCCACACCCCCGGCTCATACCTGCTGTCCACAAGGCTCCCATGCGGCCGCCATATTTCTTTCCAGAGAGGAGAGGGCGAATGGGGCAACACCCTTTCCCCTCCGGACAGACATGATGGCCTGGATTAACGCATAGTCCGTTCACTTTTCTGCTCCAAGCTGCTGGGTTCTGCATTAAGTCCTTGTGCTTCTGGGGCTGTGGCCCTGCTGGAGAGCCGCTCGTGGGGGGCAACTGGTGGCCTCGGTAGGGCGTGAAGGACAGACCAGAACGCCCCCCTTCCTATGAGTGGACCAATTCTTTTGACTGCATTTCTACTGCCCTTGGGTATTAGTCACATAATATCTATTTTTAAATCTCACAAGTGAGTACAATCATTCTGTCTATCCCGCTCTTTCTGTTTCATTAAGCATGATATTCTATGTGTACATCCATTTATGAGCAAATTTCATAATTTTATTTTTCCTAACAGTACATAGTATTCCATTGTGTAGATGTGTCATAGTTTCTTTAACCAATTATCTGTTCTCAAGTGCTTGGTTTCAGATTCTCACTATTGTAAATAGTGCTACAATGAACATAGACGTGTAAATGACATTTCTGCTTTTTGATGGCATTTTGATAGGTCACATTTGCTCAACATTCATCTAATTAAGTTTTGGTATCCAAGATAGATAATATTTGTTTGATGTCCAAACTCTATAAAGCAAGATATCTACAAATAGAACACTTAAATCCAATTCCATCAAAACTAGGAAAAAGAGAGGAACAGGAAATTTCTCAAAGAAAATATGCAGTTGGCCAAAAGGTACATAAAATATGCTCTCTGTCACTAATAATCAGGGAAATGCAAATTAAACCAATAGTGAGTCATCTTTGATACCTGTGAGACTAGTACACAGCACAATGGACAAAAACAACCAATGCTGACATGATGTGGGGAAAAGAGACCTTATTTGATTGCTGGTGGGAATTTCAACCTGGACAGAACTTTTTTGAAAATTATATGGGTACTTCTCAAGATATTAGAGATTGAGTTTCCATATGACCCAGTAATTCCATCAACTCCAAGGGTCCAAAAACTGTTCAGAAAAGATAATTGCAAACCTAAGTTCATTGCAATTAAGTTCACAATAACAAAAACCTAGAAACTGATCAAGGTCCCTAAACAGGTGACTAGATAAACAAATTGACAGGTAGGGCATTTGCCTTGCATGCAGCCGAACCCGTGTTCAATTCCTCCATCCCTCTCGAAGAGCCTGGCAAGCTACCGATAGTATCCCGCCTGCACTGCAGAGCCTGGAAAAATCTCCATGGCATATTTGATATGCCAAAAACAGTAACAACAAGTTTCACAATGGGGACATCACTGGTGCCCACTAGAGCAAATTTATGAACAACAGAAGGAGAGTGCTACAGTGCATATATACAAAGTAGAAGATTACTGTGCTAAAAGAAAAAAAAATATGCAATAAGTTTCTGGAGAGTATCAGACTGAGTAAAGTTTTTCAGAAGGAGAGGGATACAGAATTATTTTTCTTATAGTGCATATACAGAAACATAGTAGGAGAAAAATGCATCCTCAAAGTCTATAGAAACTGAGGATTGTTCATCAGAAAGCTTACCACAAAGGGAAGATGGGGTAGGCACTAGAACAATGGTAAAGCAAAATGGACACTTTGGTTGAGTGTGTAGTGCTGGATGTTTAATGAAGTATACTTTGCAATAAGAGCTTTGTAAAGTGTTACCTAAAATAGAATCACTGTATTTTTTTTTTTTTTTGCTTTTTGGGTCACACCCAGCAATGCACGGGGGTTACTCCTGGCTCTGCACTCAGGAATGAATCCTCGCGGTGCTCAGGGAACCATATGGTATGCTGGGAATCAAACCCAGGTTGGCCACATGCAAGGCAAACACCCTACCCGCTGTGCTATCGCTCCAGCCCCAATCACTATATTTTCTTACAATGGAACCTGTCAAATATTTTTGTTTGTTTGTTTGTTTTTGTTTCTTGTTGCATGCTCTGAGATGCTCAGGACTTCTAACACTGGACCCAGGGATCACTTTTGATGGGACTCGAAGGACCATAGGGGATGCTAGGAATCAAACCCCTCTGACTTTTGTGCAAGGCAATAGCCCTGACTGCTGTATTGTAGATTAGGTTCTATGAACCTGTTGGATTCTTTTTTTTTCTTTTATTATTATTATTTTTTTTCTTGCTTTTTGGATCAACCCAGTGAAGCTCAGGTGTTACTTCTGGTTTTGCACTCAGAAATTACTCCAGGCGGTGCTCAGGGAACCATATGGAATGCTGGGAATCAAACACAGGGTCGGCTGTGTGCAAGGCAAATGCCCTACTTGCTGTGTTTTCACTCCAGCCTCCTGAACCAGTTTGATTCTTAAGCAAGTCACACCTGCATAATAACATCATCAGGTTGATTTCCAAGGGCAAATACTCTTCAAGCACTGCAGAGTCTATAAAGAAAATAGCTTGTCTTAAGAAAAAGTAGGAAGTATTTTTAAAAAATTGCTCATACTTTTTTAAATTGGGCACGATAAGATAGTCCATTTCAAAGCTATTCATGATTGGGATTTGGTCATACAGTGTTTCAACACCAATCCCTCCACCAGTATGTATTTCCCAGCACCAATATCCCCAGTTTCCCTCCTACCTGAGCCCCAATCTCCCCAGCTTGCCTCTATGGAAGACACCTTGACCCCTTTCTTTTTTTTAATCTCTCTCCCTCTCTCTCCCTCTCCTTCCAACTCTCTCTCTCTCTCTCCTGCTCATTTCACCTCTCTTTTGTTCTCTCATTCTCTCTTCCTCTCCCTTCACCTCACTCTCTCTCTATCCCTCTCTCTCCTTTGGGGCATTGTGGTTTGTAATACAGAAAATGAAAGGTTATCCTTTTACCTACTTTCAATTTTCAGTTCTTATTTAATGTGATTTTTCCATAAATTGTTCATACTTTAGCAAATAATTAATCATAGTTTTATCTGTCCTATGTACTATCACAAATACATAAACTATATATCTTCATTATTTCCCCAAAAGAAAACATCAACTTGTTTTCACTGGGAGATCTCATCTGTGTCTTTTACTCCAAAACCATAATTTTACTGCTATGACCAAGCAAATTATTCCAAATATACGAAATATATAAGTGTATAGAAAGAGAAAAGGCTATATTAAAATTAATATTTTGGGAAAGACAAATCAGAAAATTATAGATCATAATTATCTTTAGGAATAGCACAACAAAAACCTTTTAGAGAGACACTAGTTGCTTGGTTAGCTAAAACACGTTGTCAGATACACTCCTTGTGCATTTTCATGAGTACAATGCCGGCTGTGGCTTTTCAGATTTTGGGAAACATCTCCCATGTACTTTAGGATTGCATTTGGAATGTAATATTAGGGCTCTGTGAAATTTTATTAGCCAAAGTATACTTGATTCATTTCTTGGTAAACTAATCTTCCTAAGTAGTGAACAATGATTTCTTAATGTAGGCAGAATAACACAACATGATCTTTAGGCTAGAACTGACAATGCATTCTTTTTTAATTTAATTTTATTTTTTTTGCATTTGGAATTAGTTTTGGATCCTTAGTTCTTACCCTCTCACTCAGGTATATAGTATATTTTATTCAAATTTCATTTATACTAAACTTTTTAAAAAAGTAATATTATTTGTTCTTTCTCATATAAAATGGACTTATTTTAATTATGTAGACTGTAAGCATTGTTTATGGGGAATTTTGCATGTCAAAATTCCCTTTAAGCTATTTGCCTGCTGAAAATTTCACCATTTTTGTACAAGTTTCTACTTGTTCAAACTTGTAATGCATTTTATCATTCAATGAGCTCTTATATGTGCCCTAACTTTATATATAACAGTTGAAAATAGTGTTAAGTACCATTAATCCAGAGATGCTTGACTTTATTTAGGTAACTCTTAGAAATTCTATTTTCTAAGACCCATTCACATAAATCAATATGTAATATATTCTCCAAGAACTAGCTGAAAGAAAAGGTTATTTGAAAGCCATTGGGTCTTTCAACAATGCGTTGAAATAATAATGGTAGAAAGCCTATTATGCCTTTTCACAAGTTCAACCCTGTTATATAGAAAACCGATTTTGAAGTGGATGAAACTATACTTTCTAACTTCAAATAGCACTAAAAACCTAAAGTTATCTCTCCTATACTTCAGTGTGTTAATCTTAGTAAAACATAATCATGTCATTAACGATGTTACAGTATGCTCAGTCTAATAGTTATTGAAAGGCTACAAAATAGAGGGACAAACAAATATTTAGTCAGTACTCATTAGATATTAAACCTTAACTAATGATTTTCTATCAAAGAGTTTTATTTCTTCTCTAAATGGAGATTGTCTTAAGAAAGTTTTGGGTCTGCACAAGGATATTCAGTGACTTTATGTTGTCTACTATAACTATATCCATAATGAATATATTTCAGTCCTTATCATTTAAGTGAGAATCATTTGCAGGATATAAAAGATCATACTGCATGACAAAAAATGCATCTGTTTATATGTGTTTAAAAGTATTCACTCAATAATTTTTGCTTGAGAATAAAAAATAGTTGCTATTAATTAACATGGCATGTTCAACTTGCAGTAATTAAATTCTTATTTTACTTACAGAATAAAACTTGTATATGACTAATGCAGTAAACAAACTGACATCAGCCGGATTTTTTAATTGCTCACTTAAGAACCTTTTCTTTATCATTATAACTATATTTATAAAAATTACATTACTCATTAAAATAATTAAAAGTTCCAAAATAAATGTGCTCTCTTTCGGCTCAATTAATCACAAAGCTTTATATTCATTTTATTATCTATAAACATACAAATTTATTATGATGTCTTTCTTCCAGTAATTCATTGCTGAAACATCATAAAGTTATCTTATTACCTACCATGATATTACTGATAAGAATAATTTTACCAAGAAATAACCATAAATCAATTTGTACTAATCAATAGTAGTCATAATAGTAATTGTAAAAAAAGTGAAACAATAAATTCAAAAGCAAAGTGATTAATTTGAAAGAGCCAAAACATATAAATTAACTAGTGCTAATTCCATTTTGTTTTTTTCTGCCGATTCAATATACACTTAAATTTGTCAAATAATACATTAAAATATTAAGAAATCATAATCATAGTGAAACAGCATTTTTCTCAGTTTTCTTAATAGTTGCTGTAGCACTGTAGCACTGTCCTCCCATTGTTCATCTATTTGCTCGAGCGGACAACAGTAACATTTTTATTGTGACACTTGTTGTTACTGTTTTTGGCATATCGAATACTCCATGGGGAGCTTGCCAAGCTGTGCAATGAGGATGGGATAGTATTGGTATCTTGCTGCGCTCTCTGAGAGGAATGGAAGAATCAAACCTGGGTCGGCCGCATGCAAGGCAAACACCCTACCATCTGTGCTATCGCTCTAGTTCTATATAATAATTGCTGTACAAACAAAATTTAAATTGAGCACAGTGTTAAGGCGTTTGCCTTGCATGTAGCCAGTCTGGCCGAGCTGGGTTCGATTCCTCTGCCCCTCACAGAGAGCCTGACAAGCTACCGAGAGTATCTCACCCGCACGCCAGAGCCTGGCAAGCTACCCGTGATGTATTCAATATGCCAAACACACTAACAAGTCCTAAAATAAAGGAGCCGTCACTGGGCCTGCTTGAGCAAATCAATGAACAACAGGAGGACAGTGGACTAATTTCACTACAATGAATACTAGTTTGTGTGTTTTTTGGGATCACGTCCAGCTGTTCTCAAGTATTACTTCTGGCTCTACACTCAAAGATTACTCCTGGTAGGGCTCTGGGGACCATACAGGATGCCAACGTTTGAACTTGAATGAGCCTTTGCAAGACAAGCACTCTACGTTCGTATGATTGCTCTTGCTCCTACAAAGACTATTATTATCAATAGCTAAATATGCAAACAACATATTCAGCAACACAGGAAAGAAGATATTCAAAATTCAACAACCAAATTTGAAATTTTACCTGCAAAGGTGGCAGGCTGGAGATAGGAGGATGGAGGGTGGGGAACTTGAGAATCATGAAGGAAGAAAGTAGACAGTGGTGGTGGGATTGGCACTGGAACATAGTATATCTAAAACCTATCTGTGGATAACCTTATACATTGCCATTCTTTAATACATTTAAAAAAACATAAAAAGCTCTCATAAACTAAAAAAATACAAATATGTACTTAAACCACTCATGCCTCTAGCTACTGCTCAAACTTTCTAGTTAAAGTATTTCGACTTGTTCTAAACTTCATTTGCTCTTATCTTTTTCTTAAACTCATTTTTCAAACCACTACAAAATTGTTTGCAGTCCTTCTTCTATGTATTACTGAATTTTACTATTATCATCATCAATTTATGTGTAATAATTAACAAGTTTCTAACTGGTTACAAAAATAATAACTCACAGCCACTTATATTAGTCATTTTTAATTTTTTATTACAAACAACAAAAAAGTTTTTATATATATTCTTTCTTCATATGCCTCACTTTTACATAACAGGTATTGAGACATGTAGCTGCTTTTATTTGTATTTTATTCTATTGTTTTGGTACCATGTTCAGCTGTGCTCAGGGCTTATTCTTGGCTCTATGTTCCAGGATCACCCATGGCAGTGCTCTGGGCACCATATGCAATGCTAGATTAAACCCGAATCAGCTGCATGCAAAGCAAATAGCGTGTCATCTGTTCTATATCTTAGTTCTATATCTTAGAACCTATAGCTGCTTTTATAAGTAAAGTAACACAATAATGCCAGACTGGTCTCTGTCTTGGTTACCTCCTCTATATCAAATCTTTGTTGTCACAATTTAAAATACTATCAATAATTAAACTCCATAAAGGTCACCTGTAGCTTATGATCCCATTATTCATGAATACAAAACTTTTTGTGTCAAAAACTTCCTGAATATGTGCCTTGCATCCATTAAGTTGTTATTATCATATATTAACTCAATGGAGAAGAAAATAATTTCCCCTACATCCTCAAACTGAGATTTCCTTGGCAAAGAAAAAAGTAGACAAATGGTACTAGATAATTAGCAAGTCTTCACAAGAACAAAATTCTCAAGAATTTCTTATAAGAATTTTGCAGCATTCATTTTGTTTACCTCATTAAAATTCACCCCGGTTTTATGTTCTGTGGTTGCAGATGCTTTTGCCTCCCACTTTTCTAGTTGTTTTTCATAAATTTTGGACTCATTTCCTACCCTAATCAAACATGTTTCTACCATTAAAATTTAATCTTAGTTTCTCATTTTTCCCCATTGATATATAATAATAAAATTCCAAAGTTTCCATCCACAGGCTAAATTTATGTTATTAGAATTTCATCACACGTTCCATCCATTGCTATCCTTAGGCTTTATCAATAGCATCTGTTGTCCGGGAAACCAAGTTAAGGTTAAAGAGTCCTCCCTGACTCATGTGCATGTACATAAAGTCAAAGAATATATAGTTCATGTTTCATTAGAAAAATTTTAATAATTTTGTAAGTGCTTAAATAATTTGACTAATACATTGTTACATTTTCCATGCAAATATAATATTAAAAATAATGAGGTAAGTATAAGAGAATATAAAGTTATAGCATTAAGAGTTTGGAAAATAATTTTAGGTGGTAGAAATTGGTAAGATGTAATTGAAACATCTTTGAAGAAGGGAAATTTTATAAGGTTCTCTTCATGGTGTTTGAATCTATGTAAAAAATCATGGCTTGTTTATGAATCTAAATTTGAATTATCACTAATTATGTTTATCCACATAAATATTTGTCAGCCCATATAATGAAACTATAATAATCAAACATACAGCAATTAAATAACACATTTCCCCATAGAATTAAGTTGAGAGCTCAGAAATAAACCAAGTTTATTTACAGAAATTTCTAGAAGAATAAAGAAGGCAAAAATGCCTTTAACAGCGATTTAGTCAATAACTTTGTGGTAAGGATACAAAGGCACAGAAAACAAAAGCAGATATCAGAAAAGTAGCCAATAGCATGTTTAAAACTTTTTTAATGAATCATCAACAAAATGAAACTGGCAATCTGTAAAGCAGGAAGAAACAATTTTAAAGAATTTAAGAAACATTAGTATTCAAAGTACATAAAGGACTCAAATAATACAGTAGCAAACATAACAATAATAGCCTAATTATAAAATAAGCAAGGTATTTAGCTAGAACATTTCTAGGGTTTAGAGAAAGTAACAGCAGTTAAAATGATTGCCTTATAAGAAGGCAAGTGGGTTAGAATCCCGGCCCTGCATATGGTTCCACAAGGATTGTGAGGAATATCTCTGAGCACAGGGCCAGGGAGTAAGCTCCAAGTATCAACTACCAGGTATTTCCCCTTGTATTTGTTTTTAGAGAAATTTTTCAATAAAGTTACTCAAATAACTATATCAAAAAGTTTTCACATTACTATCATGGTCATGGTCACGGTCCTCCCGTTGTTCATCGATTTGCTCGAGCGGGCCCAGTAACGTCTCCATCATGAGACTTGTTGTTAATGTGTTTGGCATACCGAATACGTCACGGGTAGCTTGACAGGCTCTGCTATATGTCAGGAAATGACACAGAAACCAGACTTAGATATCTTCTCAAACTATTAGAACAGCTATCAAAACTAAGGACTGTAAAAAGATATTACCATTTCCATAGTCCCTGTAGAATTTATTTGCAATAGAAAAGATTTAAGGACAACTTAATTGTTATCAGTAAATAATGGCTGGATAAAGGATTTATGTTCTACATACAAACATAATCATTTATATACATACTCACAAGTATATATACATATGTGTGTATATATGTGTGTGTATATATATGTATTACAATAAAATACTATTCATCCCTCAAAATGGTCTTCTATTTTCTTCAATACTTCAATACTGCCTTTAAAAAAGCATGGATGAACCTAGAGAGCAATATGCTAACTACAACCAGTTACATAGGAAAGAAAGGTACAATTGTAGTTAGATGAAGACACGTGGTCCCTTGCATTAGAAAAACAGACACGGACACACCAGTTTTTGAAAGAAGATAATGTTTTCATGCAATGTAGAAAACAATGGAGGTAAAAGTAATACTCAAAGCTACCTCCTCATTGCTTTGTTTCAAGTCATAGAAGTAGAAGAAGAAACATGTCTTTTGCTGAAAACCTGTAGATTGCTTTTTAAACAAACAGGATAGGGACTTGTGGAAAATTACAAGGTCTTAGGATAAACAGTATGAAAGTGTACATTCTATAAACTTTTCTCCTGAACTATAACTTGCAACATATCTTAGGTACTTCTGTTTTTTTTTTTTCACATCAAAAAGAAAGCAAGAACAAAGGAAGAGGGTGTCTAAGTAAGTCTCTGTATGTCTCTTTCTACAAAATAGCCAGAAATAATTACTGCTTCTACAAAGCTGTTACTTAAAAAAAAAAAAGATGGCAATAGTCATAATTTTTGCCCATCCCAGTTTATCAATATTTGTTAACACCCCATTAGGATTGTATCAACTATCCCAATCCCATTGAGCCACTGTTTCACGATCTCTCTTATTTGTCGAAGGTTTGCTATATTGAACTCATAGAAAAAGTAGAATAATTGTCAGGAAATGGAAGATGAATGAAAGGGGTGAAGGTGGTCAAATGTATACCTTTATATTCACAATGTTTCCCTATGAGCATTCATATCCATAATTAAAATGTTCTAGGGACCTAGAATATTATGCACCGACTATATTTAATAACACTATTATTAAATTTAATTCATCCAACATATTTTTCAATCAAAGTTACTTACTATGAGATTGATAAGGGGAGGGACAGATGATTTTTCTGTGGCTTGTAGCACTTTTCTCCCTTTATTCATCGATTTGCTAGATGGGCCCAGTAATGTGTCCGCTATGAGACTTGTTACTGTCTTTGTCATATCAAATATTAGGTAGCTTGCCAGGCTTTGCTCTGTGGGGGAAATACTTTTGGTAGCTTTCCGGGCTTTCCGAGATAAGCGGAGGAATTGAACCTTGCTCAGCCAGGCCGGCTGCGGGCAAGGCAAATGCCCTACTGCTGCGCTATCGCTCCTACTGCCTTTAGATTGTGAAAGTCTTTCCCTTTGCTTCATGGATTTTCTCCATGATATTTTGATGTCTTTCCACCTCCCAATGATGTTCCTGTTAGGTCTACTGTCTTCTCCCCAAATGCTGTAATTCAATGGAGATTAATTTGAAGTCGTATGTATAAAGTTATGACTGCTAGTTTATGGAGATGAACAAGAAACAAGTGTTGCTGATAATTTTAAAAACTTCTGTAGTCATGGGTGGGAACTTGGGAGATTCCTGTAGCAACAGTGCTGAGTACAGCTGATACGGAGTTTGCCTTGCTCAATTCCAAACTGGGTTAGCATTATCCCATGTGGTCCCCCAATCAGACCAGGAGTGACCCATGAGCGCAATTCAGGAGTAATCCCTGAGCATGGCCTGATGTGGCCCAAGATGAAAAATAAAGCAAAGAAAACTCCTGAAATGGCTGAAATATGTGCTGAATTGTTCTCATTGGTGATGGAGGGAGGGAAGAAGAGGGAGATGGAAAGAGACCGAGAGAGAGACAAGAAGACAGTTACAGATCGACACAGAGAGAATAACCTGCTATTCTGCTATTCACAAAATAAATGGACACTGAAAATTTAGTCAGTTCTAACAAAGATTCTTCATTTCCTAACCTGAATGATGGTGATCACTTTAATTCAGAATTGTGGATATATGTCTGTCAATATTCATAAACTATATATTTCCAGTAATACCATTAACCATTGAGCTGCACATGAACATGCACTGCCATGTATGTTCATATTTTCATAAACTGGCTTTCATAGAATAAACATTATTATAAAGTATACTATTATACAAGTAATGGATAATAACTTTTGATAAGTGAAACATTTTATTTTCTTCTTTGATACCTACAATTTCAAAATTTAGCAAATACTTAGGGGCAAGCCCCCATGATTTTGAGGCCTCTAATCTTCAAATTTACATTACTATGCCTATAAAAAAGCATTACAATATGCACTATTTTTTCTAAATCAGCTATCAGTTCTGTTTATGACAATGTGTGTATTCTCTATCTTTTGCCACATAGAAAGCAAGCACACATTCCTCTGATACATTTTCAGTAAAGGTAAAGTCACCTCACTATATTTATGTCTTCACTTCAACTTTCTTTCAACCAATCCTCAATAGCATTCTGGTTTTGCATTTTTTAAAATTAAGTCTCCCTTCTTTCCAAGTATTTTTTTTCATTTCAAAAGTTTGAATCACAAGCTGCTTAATCTTATTCAGAATCAGTTTTAGCCAAGAAAATAAGTAATAAATACAGTAAGAAATATGAATATTGAAAATCCACAATACTTAATCACTAAATTACATTATCATACAAATCAATAGTTTTAACTAAAAAAGCCCATGAAATATAGCACGAATACTGATTAAGCTGACCAGATTGAACATACAGAGAAATTTAATCCTTTTAAAACATCAAAGTAACAATAAAAGAGCATATGCATTTTTACATATAATAGCACTGTAGCACTGTCCTCCCATTGTTCATCTATTTGCTCAAGCAGCACCAGAAATGTCTCCATTGTGAAACTTGTTGTTACTATTTTTGGCATATCAAATATGTCATGGATAGCTTGCCAGGCTCTGCCCTGCAGGCAGGATACTCTTGGTAGTTTGGTGGGCTCTCCGAGAGGGACAGAGGAATCAAACCCAGGTCTGCCATGTGCAAGGCAAACACCCTACTTGCTGTGCTATCACTACAGCCCACATAGAATGAAACTTATATTAATATATAATAAACAAGTATTAACAAGCCACACAAAAAATGTTACCAGAGATATAGTACATTGGAAAAAAATGATAGTTATACTGAACATCAGTACAATTTCGCAAATGCTCAAGGAATGCTAATAAAATGTTTAAGCAAATTAAAATCAGGCATATGGCTCTATTACATATTAAATGCTTTAAATTTATGATTATTTAAAAATGATTTAAAGCTATATTTAATATTTAATATGCCTAAAATTATACATATAAATAAGATGAAAGCATGCCTTAAGCATATATGTTAACTTAAATATGGGAAAGGAATAAACTTCAGGGTGATATGGAGTCTCCAGGAATCTCTATTTTGAGCTTTATTTCTTGAAATCCAAGGAAAGTAAGATAAAAAGATGTTTCATGCAAGAGAAAAATATGTTCATAAAGTTTATATACTAAAGCACAGAGGTAGCTCAATTGACTAGTGTGCATGAATTGCACTGGGAAGCATAGGTTTGATTCCTGGTACTGTAATCTCTCAGGCCCTGCCAGTAGGCAAATCCTAGAAATATTAACAGTGAGTAACTACTGAGCAAAGCTGGCTATATTCCCCCAAAATCACCCAAACAAATACAAAATTGTATAGTTAAATATTTTATTAGTTGACCAACAAATTTTATTAATAATGTGATTGCACTGATCACCTATCAATTAAACAAGATTAAGGGCATGCATTGATATAGGATTGTATATATGAATGCATGTGTACAGAAAATAATGGCGAGAATTTTTTTCTCTGTGTAATTTTATAAGCCGGGGCGGGGAGGAAAGCTCAACCCACTCCCCTCCAAGGGACTCCGGGAAGGAACACCAAGGCGCGGGGGCAGAGACTGCACTGCTCTCGTCCGGGATCTGGATTTTATAGTCTCTGAGTCTTGGCCGCTGATGGGATTACACGGCGCCAGGGGGCCAGGTGGTGGGTGTGACCCCCGCCTACTGGAATTTGGAGGATCTGGGTGGAAGATGCTCGACTCCAATTCGAGTAGGCTTGGAGGTCTCGGCCCCGGAACCCACGTGGCTTTGTCCCTCTGCCAGTACCTTCAGGTGTGCGGAGAGTGGTCTCAGCATGGTGGTGGCTGGTCCTGGAGGTCTCCGGCTGCCGTAGCCCTGGCCGGGGCGGGGAGGAAAGCTCAACCCGCTCCCCTCCAAGGGACTCCGGGAAGGAACACCGAGGCGCGGGGGCAGAGACTGCACTGCTCTCGTCCGGGATCTGGATTTTATAGTCTCTGAGTCTTGGCCGCTGATGGGATTACACGGCGCCAGGGGGCCAGGTGGTGGGTGTGACCCCCGCCTACTGGAATTTGGAGGATCTGGGTGGAAGATGCTCGACTCCAATTCGAGTAGGCTTGGAGGTCTCGGCCCCGGAACCCGCGTGGCTTTGTCCCTCTGCCAGTACCTTCAGGTGTGCGGAGAGTGGTCAGGCTGGCTGTGCGCAAGGCAAATGCCCTACCACTATGCTATTGCTTCTCGGCCTTATTGTATAATATGTTATAAATAAAAATACATTAATATGCTTAAAATTATTTCAATGAGCCTTGAAACAGTTACATTTTCTTCCTGTTTAGAATGGGAATTTTTACATCCATATTATCATAGACAAAATTTGAGTGTCTTGAGTGGGAAAGATATATAAACTTGCTTTACATTCCCTTTGCCTCATTTTTTTGCTTTTAGCTCTTTCAGCACTTGAACAATGTACAGAGATAGATGTCATGATAACCTTGTGTTACTAAAAGTATATTTTCAGGAAAGGCATTTTTCCAGTTTGGCCACATAATAAATGATCATTGTCAACCTCTAAGTTAAACAAAATCGTATACCAAACTACTATCCAAGGGAGTCTAGAACCGTAGGCTTTTTCAATACTTTTAATAGATCTAGATATAGACTGAACATAAATAAACCTTGGTAACTTCTTAGAGGTGCTGAAAACTAAATAGAGTAGATATTGAATCTACCCTTTCTCTGAAATGGACTGCAGAAAATTTTATTTCAAACATGTAATAATAAATTTTTGTCTGAGGCTTAAAGCTGTATGTGTAGCAATCTCTGATCTAAGGAAGGCCCACAAATCTCTTCTGGAGGAAACTCCACCATTCAAGTGAAAGCATTAGAATAGGCTGAGAGGTGCAACAGTAAAAATATAGGTAAGCCCATTACTCAGCTACTCAAAGATATCTTCTTTTTTTAGTGGCTTTCAGATGTATAAACTGGAGGGGGAATCCTATTAATTTTGCCTTTTTTTAAAGTTAAAAAATCATATGATCTTGATTACAGGTGCCTCAGAATTCACTTATCTGGGCATGTGCATAGAACAAGGACCTTAAAGCAGTATTTTTTTCTGACAAAATATTAAGCAGGATTCGTGGTTTTGATATCCTCGTACTCTATGGTAATTTAAGTGAGAGAGGGAGTAGTTCCAGATTGCACTGGGTAAGTTTCAAAAATAAGGAAGAAATTTCAGATAATAAAAAATTTAATTTCATGGTAACAAGGATAACTAACTAAGGAAAAGTAGAATTACCCAGTACCCATGATTGAATTAAAACATTGACAAATTTCACTAGAACTCAGGAAAAAGAAAAGAAATACCTACTACATCATATATCTATATTGGTATCACATATGGTAAGCAGAAATTGACAATGGAATGATATTACAGTATAGTTTCTTCAAGTTTGTAAATGGTGGTTGGCAAAATATAAGAAAATTTGTTTTTTTACACTCAAAATAATTTCTAGTCAAGAAGAATAGCAAATATATATACAAAAATATACTTAATAAACTTTATATATTTAATATAATATACTTTTATATTAAAACTTTGATATACTTTAATATAAGAATTAGAGCACTGTCCTCCCATTGTTCATCAATTGGCTCGAGCGGGTCCAGTAATGTCTCCATTGTGAGACTCGTTGTTACTGTGTTTGGCATAACGAATACATCATGGTAGCTTGCCAGGTTTTGCTGTGTGGGCGAGATACTCTTGGTAGCTTGCCGGGTTTTCTGAGAGGGGCACAGGAATCATGGAGGAATTGAACCTGGCTCAGCGGTCAGCCGGGCACAAGGCAAACACCCTACTGCTACGCTATAGCTCCAGCCAATATAAGAAATATAAATGCATAAATATATAAAAATGAATTAATTCAAAGTATTTAACATTTGAGGTTAAAAGGGTTATTAATCCTCACTTTATGAATAAATTATTTTCAAAATTCACAAGAGGCATTTATTTTCTGTACAATCCTATTCATTTCATTCAAAGATATTTTTGTATATTCAGTTATGTCACTTTGTTTTGTCTTGGGGACTCCAAAACTGTACCCATAAGTGCTTCATTTTTGATATTAGCAATTAAGTTTGTGATCTTACGTATGCAAGATTGGTGTTCTAGATTTCTTTGAGCTATCCCTATAATGTCTGTATTACAATTCTTTTCATGACTAACTGAAGTAATACTTCAAAACTAGACGAACTCAAGGGTAAATTATCCCATTTGGTTCATTTATTCCAGTTCCAGGCCAAATCTTAAACTTTTTCCACTTGTGACCCCTTTCCATCCATGGATTTATTATATTATTATTATTATTTATTCTATTATCCAAAATGTATAGAGTGAGTATTCAAGTAAAATACTTACTGATAACGCATGATAAATAAATTTACCTTGAAGCAAAAGTTTTGTGACCCATCTGTGCACTTACTCTATTCAAGTGACACACAGTTAAATAAACTTTGGTCTAGATTGCAATACTGCCTTTCAGATGGGATTATGTATCCAACATATATACATAGAAAACATATATACATGTAAAATGATTTGTTCAAAATTGAAGTGTGAAGAGTTTCTTCAGAAATTTTGCATGTTTTGTTTTTGTGGCACTGAAACTCTTTAGTGCCACCCTCGAGAACATCATGCAATGACTGGAATGGGATGGAATTGGAGTGAAGATAGAGATAGACAGTCGGCAACTACACCACCTCCATTTTGCTGATGACATCGTTCTAATAACACCAAACATTAGCCAAGCGTCACAAATGCTGGCCGACTTTGAACGTGAGTGTGGAAAGGTCGGACTATAGCTGAATCTCACAAAGACGATGTTTATTAGAAATGGCCTTGTTTCTGATGCTCCATTCTCTCTGAATGGAATGAACATCTCCAAATGCAACAGTTATGTGTACCTAGGTCGAGAAGTCAACATGACAAATGACCTGCACCTGAGTTGCGCAGGAGGAAGAGAGTAGCTTGGAACACCTTCAAGAGTTTCGAAGAAATAGCTAAGAGACAAAGAACCTCCGACTCTGGGCACATCTCTTGGATTCCACTGTTCTTCCTGCATTAACATATGCCTCAGAGACTTGGGCCCTACAAAAACATGTTGAGATTGCTATTTGGGTCTTCCAAAGAGGGATCTAAAGAGCTATGCTTGAAGTATCATGTTTCACTCAAATACAAGAAAGAATCCAGAGTTCCAACCTCCATTAATGGTCAAGAATCAGGGATGCTGTCTTCGTTTGCCAAGGCATCGAAAATCAGATGAGCTGGATATGTAATGAGATTTGAATATGAGCGCTGAACTAGAGCCATTACCGACTGGATTCCAGAAAATGACAAAAGATCACATGGCCGCCCACCTATGAGATGGTCAGACTTCTTTGTCAAGACCCTGAATGATTGGTTTGAGGGTCTTCATGTTCCTAGAATGAGCAAATGCCATTGAGCTACACAAGCACAAGACAGGGATAAATAGAGACGTTACTGGCGCTTGCTGGAGGAAATTGATGAGTAACAGGATGTCAAGTGATCAAGTGATTGTTTTTGCTATATTTGTCATATAAAATTGTTATTGATTTATTGTATACTCTCTGGGATAGAGAAATACAGAATGTCTTCAATTTTCTATTAATTTTGTAAGATGATGGTCAATTTAATCTCAAAATACTATTTGAGATTTGAAAAAAAATGATGCTTTTCCTTGAAAATATAAGTATCTGGATTGAGTTACCCAAACTAGGGCTCAAAAACCAGGGATAACACAATGGATGATTCTCTGCCCTCTGAAGCTGTGGTGTTACAAGGACCCTACAGTACTTAGTGAATGGTAAATCCAACCAACAATATTCACTGGCACAAATTAAAGCCAGGGCTAACTCAGTCATTAGCCATAAACCCTATAAAATTTCTATTCCCAAGATAAACATTATTTAAAAGTATATTTCGGCGGGACAGGAACAGAGGCCCAGCTCTGGGCAACAAAGCTGAACAGCTCCTATTCCAACCAGGTACAGCCCACCCTCAAGGGCGTGCGACTCTCTCTGGGCATGCGCAGCCAGCTCCATCTCCTAGAAAGCCAGTTTTCTTCCCTGATCTGCCCGGGATGGGAACGGAGACCCAGCTCTGGGCAACAAAGCTGAACGTCTCCTCATTCCAACCAGGAGACGTTCCCAACTCCTCGCCCAGAGACAGGGACTCATTCTGGAGCCGCGGCCACTAACATGGCCGCGAAATATTCTCCCACTACATACGCCATAGGAACCATAAGCCACCTTCTTAGATGGAAAATTCTCTAGTTTAGCTCAGCCACTAGAAACACAGTAGCCAATAAATCATAAGCCTATCTTAACTCACACTGCATATCAAGCAGTATAGTAACAGTGAACGTGAAGGAATAAACCACACTTGTCACAATGGTAAAGCAATGCAAAAGTCCACCAAACTTTCTTATTGAAGAGTCTAGCCCAGATGACACCAACAGTACTGTTGTGTTAGACAACCTCTCTGACAAGGAATTCAGAAAGGAGCTACTTAGGATGCTTAAGGAACAAAAAGAAACAATGGAAATCAATGCCAATAGAAGACAGGAGGATTTGAAGGCAGAAATGAGGAAAATGCAATCGGAAATGTCAGACCTGAAAAATCTCGTAGGCGAATTGAAAAACTCAGTGGAAGGCCTAGGCAGCAGAGTAACAGCTGCTGAGAACAGAATCAGTGAACTCGAAGATGAAGTTCAGAGACTCTTCAGAAAAGAGCAGAAAATGGAAAAGAGACTCACAATTCGGGAACAGATGGCAAGAGAAGATCGTGATGAAGCCAAGAGGGGTAACAAGAACTATTGGAGTCCCAAAGGTACAGGAAGAAAACCTTGATGAAGAAGAAACTCAAAGACATCATTGCTACAATGTTTCCAGAGCTGAAGAAAACTTGTGACCACATTCAGGAGGCCTGAAGGGTACCAGCTAGAAGAAATCCAAATAAAAATACCCCAAGACACATTCTGATCAAAATGACCAAAACCTTAGACAGAGACAAAATTCTGAAAGCAGCAAGATCAAAGAAAGAAATCTCTTACAAAGGAGCATCCTTAAAATTCACAGCTAATTTTTCTGATGAAACCCTCATGGCCCAAAAACAGTGGTGGGACATAGTGAAAAAACTCAATGAAATAAATGCCTCCCCAAAAATACGTTACCCAGCGAGACTCTCATTCATAATAGAGGGAACAACACACAGTTTCACAGACAAACAACAGCTCAGGAACTTCATAGACTCAAAACCATGGTTACAAGAGCAACTAAATGGGCTACTTTAAGGCAAGACAGGCCCCTAAAATACAACAAATTTCAACAGAAAAATGGGACAAAATCCCATAACAATAATCTCTCTCAATGTCAACGGGCTAAACGCACCAATTAAAAGACATAGAGCGGCCGGATGGATTAGAAAATTGAACCCAACATTCTGCTGCCTGCAAGAAACACATCTCAATAGTCAAAGCAAACACAGACGCAGAGTCAAAGGTTGGAAAAATATCCTACAGGCAAACAGCTCCCATAAAAAAGCTTGGATAGCCATCCTAATATCAGACCACATCGATTTCAGAGTGAAGAACGTCATAAGAGAGAGTGAAGGCCATTTCTTATTGATCAAAGGACATGCACAACAGGAAGAACTTACAATAATAAATGTATATGCACCTAATGAGAGACCAGCAAAGTACTTAAAACAACTACTCATAGATTTGGAAAAAGACATCAATAGTGACACAATACTAGTGGGAGACTTCAACACCACTTTGTCACCTCTTGATAGATCAACCAGACTCAAGCTTAGCAAGGACATACTTCATCTGAGGGAAACAATGGAAGAAAGGGACTTAGTAGATATATACAGGACACTTAATCCGCAAAAAGCTGCATACACATTCTTCTCAAGCGTCCATGGAACATTCTCCAAGATAGACCACATGCTGAGCCATAAAACATGCCTCCATAAAATTAAGAAGATAGAGATTGTATCAACAGTCTTCTCAGACCATAATGTGCTGACATTAGAAGTAAATCACACACAAAAACAGAAAACTAAATCAAACACCTGGAAATTAAACAGTGCGCTATTGAACAACGAGTGGCTTAGAAAGGAAATCAAAGATGAAACCAAAAGATTCCTAGAAAAGAATGAAAATGAGAACACGAGTTACCAAAACTTATGGGACACAGCAAAAGCTGTGTTAAAAGGAGAGTTTATAGCTCTGCAAGCATTCCTCAGGAAGGAGGAGCGAGCACACATAAATAACCTAACCTCACAGCTTAAGAGCTTGGAGAAGGACCAAAAAAGGAGCACAACCCGAACAGTAGAAAGGAAATAATAAAACTCAGAGCAGAGATTAATGAGATGGAAACCCAAAAAACAATCCGAAAGATCAATGAAACCAAGAGCTGGTTCTTCGAGAAAATTAACAAGATCGATAAGCCTCTAGAAAACTCACAAAGAAAGGGAGAGAGAAAACCATAATAAACCGAATCAGAAATGAAAAGGGGGTCATTACAACAGAAACTACAGAAATTCAAATGATCTTCAGGGAGTACTTTGAGAAGCTTTATGCCACGGAACATGAAAACCTCGAGGAAATGGTAAATTCCTAGACTCCTACAGACTTCCAAAGCTGAACCAAGAAGACCTGGAATACCTGAACAGACCTATCACCATCAAGGAAATTGAAATGGTAATAAAAAGTCTCCCCAAGCACAAAAGTCCTGGCCCGGATGGATCCACTAGTGAATTCTTCCAAATCTTTAAAGAAGACTTACTCCCAATCCTATTTAAGCTTTTCCACGAAATTGAAATATCAAAAAGACTTCCGAACAGTTTCTATGAAGCAAATATCACACTGATACCAAAAGCAGACAGAGATACCAAAAAGAAAGAGAATTACAGGCCGATGTCCCTGATGAACACAGATGTAAAGATCCTCAACAAACTACTAGCAAATAGAATCCAACTACTCATCAAAAAGATCATATACCATGACCAAGTAGGATTCATCCTAGGGATGCAAGGATGGTTTAACATTCAGAAATCAATCAACATAATCCATCATAACAACAAAAGAAAAGATAAAAAGCATATGATCATATCAATAGATGCAGAGAAAGCATTTGACAAGATCCAGCACACCTTTATGATGGAAACCCTAGCCAAAATGTGTATAGAGGGGACTTTCCTCAACATAGTTAAAGTCATCTACCAAAAGCCTACAGCAAGCATCATCCTCAATGGAAAAAAAAATGAGAACCTTCCCTCTAAGATCAGGGACGAGACAAGTATACCCACTCTCTCCACTGCTGTTCGATATAGTCTTCGAAGTACTTGCAATAGCGATTAGGCAAGAAAAAGATATTAAGAGCATTCAGGAAGGAAAGGAAGAAATCAAGCTCTCACTATTCACAGATGATACGATACTATAATTAGAGAACCCAATAACCTCCACCAAAAATCTCCTAGAAACAATAGACTCGTATAGTAAAGTTGCAGGCTATAAAATCAATATGCAGAAGTCCATGGCTTTCCTATATGCAAACAGTGAGAGAGAAGAAAGCTACATGAAAAAAACAATCCTGTTCACAGTTTTGCCCCAGAAAATCAAGTACCTAGGAATCAGCTTAACTAAGGAAGTAAAGGACCTGTACAAAGTAAACTACAAAACGCTACTTCAGGAAATAAAAGAGGACATAAGGAAATGGAAAGATATCCCCTGCTCATGGGTCGGGAGACTTAACATTGTCAAAATGGCAATACTACCGAAAGCATTGTATAAATTCAATGCAATCGCTATAAGGATACCTATGACATTCTTCAAAGAAATGGAGCAAACACTCCTGAAATTTATATGGAACAATAAGTCCTCACGAATAGCTAAAGCAATTCTTGGGAAAAAGAAAATGGGAGGAATCAACCTCCAGAACTTCAAACTGTACTACAAAGCAGTAATAATTAAAACAGCATGGTACTGGAACAAAGGCAGAACTGCAGACCAATGGAACAGGGTTGAATACACTGACATCTCCCCTCAATCATATGATCATATAATCTTTGATAAAGGTGCAAGTAATGTGAAGTGGAGTAAGGAAAGCCTCTTTAACAAATTGTGCTGGCATCACTGGACGGCTACATGGGAAAAAATGGGCTCAGAACTCTGCCTAACACCATGTACAAAAGTAAGATCAAAATGGATTAAAGACCTCAACCTCAGATCAGAAACCATAAGGTACATTGAAGACAAAGTTGGCGAAACCCTCCATGACATTGAAGCTAATGGTATCTTCAAAGATGCCACGCCACTGGCCGAGCAATTGAAAACGGAGATAGATAAATGGGACTATCTTAAACTAAGAAGCTTCTGCACCTCCAAAGAAACAGTGACCAAAATACAAAGACAGTCTACAGAATGGAAAGAATATTCGCCGAATACAAATCTGACAAGGAATTGATATCCAGGATATACAAAATACTGGTTAAACTCCACAAGAAGAAAACATTCAACCCCGTCCAAAATTGGGGCAATGAAATGAACAGAAACTTTCTCAAAGAAGAAATCCAAATGGCAATAAAGCACATGAGAAAATGCTCTACATCATTAATCATCAGGGAGATGCAGATCAAAACCACAATGAGATACCATCTCACACCTCAGAGACTGGCCCACACTCAAAAGAACAACAGCAACCGATGCTGGCGCGGGTGTGACGAGAAAGAGACACTCCTTCACTCTTGGTGGGAATGTTGACTGGTTCAGCCCTTCTGGAAAACAGTATGGACGATTCTCAAAAAATTAGAAATTGAGCTCCCATTTGACCCAGCAATACCACTCCTGGGAATATATCCCAGAGAGGCAAAAATGTATAGTCGAAGTGACATCTGCACTTGTTTGTTCATTGCGGCACTCTTTACAATAGCCAGAAACTGGAAGAAACCTGAATGCCCAAGAATATATGACTGGATAAAGAAACTTTGGTACATCTACACAATGGAGTACTATGTAGCTGTTAGAAAAGATGAAGTCATGAAATTTACATACAAGTGGTATAACATGGAAAGTATCATGCTAAGTGAAATCAGTCAGAAAGAGAGGGATAGACATAGAAAGATTGCATTCATCTGGGGGATATAAAGTAACAAAATATGAGATTAATACCCATGAATAGCTGAGATCAATACCAGGAGGATTGGATTACTCCATAGCTTAGAGGCCAGCCGGGTATTCTAGGGGAAAGGGCAGCTCAGATAGAGAAGGGAGCACCAAATAAAGGGTGTTTGGAGGATCCTCCCAGGAGGGGAGATGCATGTTGAAAGGAGACTATGGACTGAACATGTTTGCCACTCAATGCCTCTTTTGCAGACCACAACACCCAATAGGACAGAGAGAACAAAAGGGAATGCCCTGCCACAGAGGCGGGGGGATGGGAGGAATGGGGGTGGAGGGTTATTATCCATTGTGGTGAAAAATGGACACTGGTGGAGGGATGGGTATTTGATCATTGTATAATTGAAACCCAAGCACAAAAAATTGTAAATCTACAACTGTACCTCATGGTGTTTCACTAATAAAAAAATAAATAAATAAATGAATAAAAAATATCCAAAACCACAGACCTAGCTATTAGAATTATTTGCTTCAACTGTTTTTATCATTAATTAGATTTCATTAATTTTCACAGGCACTAGGTTCTTTCTGTCCTAGAAATTTTAGGCTATAAATAAATTTCTCAAAGATTATTAAAAAAAATATATTTCACTTGAAGTAAACAATGAGATCCATCACAAACTGCAGTACAGAATGATTTTGTTTGTTGTAAGATCTTCAGGACATGATGCTCTTCCATTCTATGCTAAAAAATTAAAAATGAATTTAAAAAACTACATTGTCACATAATGAGGGAAGTGTCTTTAGAAAAAAGTCCTTAAAAATAAGGTAAATTCAAATCCCCAAGCTAATTGTAATTTTTCATGTGAACATTTTTTTCCATTAACCCCAGCATCTCAATGACTTAAGTTAACAGCATGCAAGAAAAGAGGGCAAAAATGTTACCTCACAGTATGCAAGGTTATTAAGTTGGACACTAATCCTTGAATTAGAACATTCAGATTTTCATTTGCTCCTTTTGTAAGGCATAATCCTTCCCAGTTTTGCATCCACATAGCTAAAGAGCCTTCAAGGCAACAGATACCTTTGCCTATTGTACAAAACATGACATTTTTTGGCTAGTAGGACAAAGTTAATCATGTTGAGCAATACAGTCTAGGTAACATATTCACTGATGTTTATTCCTATGATCTGAAAACTTCTATTCACAAAATTGATAAGGGATTTTTTGCAAACTTATTCAGAATTTTAAAAATGAAAGTCATCAGTTCTCACCTGAGCCACCTCTCAGTTCTGAAGTTGCCTGATTTTATTTCCCCTTATTTTCCAAATTATTTTTGAAAGTAAACTATAATATCACTTATTTTAAATCAGTATTATACTAAATTGGCAAATAAAAAACGCTCAGTGACTCATTTTGAATAATCATTACTATAAAGGCTAAAATCCCTTCATTCAGCAAAATCCAAATCTATCTTACTGTAATTAAGTAGAGCTGCTTTGGCTCTCATTTTAATAAGAAATCATTTTTTAAAAATAATGACCTTTTAAGAAGAATACAAGTGATTAGGTCACCTGCCAGCATTCTTCTCTCATGCTACCTAATTATCATTCATTAAAGTGTATTCATAACTTATATTTCCAAGATTTGGATCATTAATTTTTCTCCCTTATGCCTACATTGCATATTTTCTCAATCATTTCTGGCCTTCAGATTTCTGCAAAAGTAAAGATCTAGTGAAATATTTCATAATATATGTTCCAAATTTTTTGGTTCTAGCATTCCAAGTGAAAGTAAAAATTTCTATCAACTTAAATATAGTAGTTTTTAATAAGTATGCAAATTCTTTCTGTTAACTATTGTTAGGTTCAGCAAACAAGTAGGAAGCTTTCTGCCAAGTAACAGATGCTATTGTGTATAGAAATTTCTTGGCAAATATTAAATTTGCAAAACAAAGGATACTTTAAAAGAGTTAGTAACTATCTTCTCCCACTTTCTCTACATGTGTTACCATAGAGTTAGTTCATTCATAGATTTATCCATTTATTTCACATATCTAAAATATTTTTCATGTGAGTTTTCTGGATTATATTGGTGGCTTCTTGTTTATATAATATTGGATGTTTCCATGCATGTCTTTATCATCTGACTATACCAATACATTGGCATGAAGGCCAGAGTGATAGTAAAAAGGATAAGATGCTTATTTCGCATGTGCTTGAGTCCAGTTTGATCCCTAACACTACAAAAGGTCCTCTGAGAAACACCAAAGTGATCCCTGAACACAGGAGCAAGCCAGAGAACAACATGCTGTGCCTCCCAAAAATTGTCCAAATGAAACATTAATTTTTCTTTCCTACCCAAATACCCAGGTCTCCAAGTTTAAAGTAAGAAAAGTAAATAAATAAAACTGTTCAAATTTTCTCAATGACTCTTTACACTTCTAATATCCTAATGTTTTTTTTTTTTTGCTTTATGATTTCACCTTGTACTTTTCAGAGAGACAGGTAAAATATTCCTCCCTACGAAGCCAAAGCTATATTATAAATTTAATCTGAGAACATTTAAATAGTATTATTTTTCCTCACAAGTTGTTGCCTTCGTCCATTTAAAATCAATTACCTTTGACATTTCAGACATCATGAGATCATGAGATCAAAATTAATATGGTCACTTAATCACTTAACTTCCCGTTAGTCGTCGATTTGCTCGAGCGGGCGCCAGTAACGTCTCCATTTGTCCCTGTCGCGTGCTAGTGTAGCCCAATGGCATCTGTTCGCTCCGGGAACATGAAGGGCCTCAAACCGATTGTTCATGATCTTCAGGAAGAAGTCTGACCATCTGGTAGGTGGGCGGCCACGCGGTCTCTTGACATCCCGTGGAATCCAATCAGTAACAGCTCTAGTCCAACGGTCATCTTTAAATCTCATTACGTGACCAGCCCATCTGATTTTCGACACCTTGGCAAATGAGACAGCGTCCCTGATCCTTGATCGTCGACGGATGTCAGAACTCCGGATTCGTTCTCTCATTTGAGTGAAACGTGATATTCCAAGCATAGCTCTTTCTATTCTTCTTTGGGAGACCTGAATGGCGTTCTCATCTTGTTTGCGTAGGGCCCAGGTCTCTGCGACATAGGTTAATGCAGGAAGAACAGTGGAATCAAAGAGATGTGCCCGGAGCCGGAGGTTCTTCGTCCTCTTAGCTATTTCTTCGACGTTCTTGAAGGCGTTCCAAGCCGCTCTCTTCCTCCTGTGCAGCTCGGGTGCCAGATCATTTGTCATGTTGACCTCTCGACCTAGGTAGACATAGCTGTTGCATTCGGAGATGGTCGTTCCATTGAGAGCGAATGGGGCGTCAGGAACAAGGCTGTTTCTCATAAACATTGTCTTCGTAAGATTCAGCTGTAGTCCTACCTTTCCACACTCACGGTCAAAGTCGGCCAGCATTTGTGCCGCTTGGCTGATGTTTGGTGTTATTAAAACAATATCATCAGCAAAGCGGAGGTGGTGTAATTGCCGACCATCTATCTTCACTCCCATTCCTTCCCATTCCAGTCGTCGCATGATGTTCTCGAGGGTGGCACTGAAGAGTTTCGGTGAAATGGTATCACCCTGCCGCACCCCTCTCTTGACATCAACGATCACTTCTTTGTAGAATGGTGAGATCCTGGTAGTGAATCCGCAATACAGCTCACGGACGATCCTGATGTATTGGGCTTGAATGCCCTGATTGGCTAGGGCTTCAATGACCGCTTCCGTCTCAACAGAATCAAAGGCTTCTTTAAATCAATGAATGTTAGACAGAGCGGCATCTTGAACTCCCGAGAAACCTCAATGAGCTTGGTTATTGTGTGGATATGGTCGATGGTGCTGAATCCTTTGCGGAACCCTGCTTGCTCGCATGGTTGTCCTTCATCTAGTGTTCTGCCAATCCTATTCAGGATGACTCGAGTGAACAACTTGTAGATGACAGACAATAGGCAGATCGGGCGATAGTTGCCAATGTCATGGATGTCTCCCTTCTTGAACAATAGTACGGTCCTGCTGGTTTTCCATTGGGACGGAACCTTGCATTCAGACAGGTAGCGAGTGAAGAGCCGAGCCAGTGTATTGATGAGTACTGACGGCAGGTTCTTCAGGTGTTCAGGTCTGACCTTGTCTGGGCCGGGTGCTGTTTGTTTCTTTACCGACGAAATGGCGTGTCGGATTTAGGAGGGGAGAACGTTGGGAACAACATACCCATCCTGTGGAATTTGGTATGTTGGCAAGTGGACATGGCTATCGAAGAGATTTGAGTAGAAGTCATGGATAATCCTCTCCATTGCCGTTCTGGAGGATGTGATGGATCCATCAGGACGTCGGAGGGCAGTCATCTTGGTCTTATAGTTGGCGAAGGACAGGCGGGCCTTACGAATACTTTTCCCGGCTTCTGCTGCATCTACCAGTACTTCTGCTCTTCTCTCTTTGAGGTCTTCCTTGATCGCATCTATGCACTGCTTTGCAAGCTCGGACGTTAGCTTGCAGTTGCCTGAGGCATGCGCCAAACCACGCTGGCGAATTAGCTCAAGAGTTTTCGAAGATAGGCGACTTTTTGTGGCTATCTCTCTCTTGGCGTTCCTCGCACATTCATGGAGGTGCTGAACCAGTCGATCGTATTCCTCGTCAATGTTGTCAACAATGGCATCTTCCCATGTTGCTGCAATATTACCAAAGAGTTCCCAGTTGGTGGTCATTCTGGGAGTTCTCTTTTTGAACTTTGCAGCCCTTTCTCCCCGCTCTGTGAAGTAGAATTTTGCACGAAGGAGACGGTGGTCCGATCCCGTTCGAAATTTTGGGACAACAGCGACATCAGTCAGGCAAAACCGTCGATTGAATATGATGTGGTCTATTTCATTGTGGAATCGTCCACCGGGAGACTCCCATGTCCATCGTTTAGATTCTGCCTTCTGGAACTGTGAGTTACCATGGATGGTCTTGGTCGACATGATGAACTCTGACAGTCTCTCACCCTGTTCGTTCCATTCTAGGCCATGGGTCCCAATGTGAAGTTCTTCAGCTGATCTTCTCGGTCCTATCTTGGCATTAAAATCACCCACAATGATCTTGTAGAAGGTGTGGTCTTCTTTTTAGAACTTCTCTAGCTCCATGTAGAACTTCTCGATTTCTCTTTCATCATAATGAGATGTTGGTGCGTAGACAACGAAGATAGAAACTGCAGGCAGTGAGCCACATCTATTCAAATGTAAACGTCCGATTCGGGTTGTTAGGCATTCGAATGAATCAATGCTCTTGGCCAAGTTTGTGTTGACAAGGACACCGATGCCTCCAACACCTCTTTTATCGCATGTTCCGAGGAACAATTCTTCTCCAGTGTCGAAAACGGCATGGTGAGATTCGTGCCTTCTTGTCTCGGTCAGACCAATGATGTCGTACTTGATCATTCGCGCTTGTACCATCAGGTCCTCGATGGATACATCTGATGCTAGCGTACGTGCATTGAAAGTACAGACGATCATTTTTGTCTTCCTTCGTTGTGGCAGCCTAGGTCGGCCTTGAGATTTTGTCGGCCTCTCCTTTCTCATCCTTCTCAGTGCTGCCATGTCGGTGAAGCCTTCAGGGTCAGGTAAATGAGACCAGTTGTAGTTACTGGTTTTGGCATATCGAATACACAGCGGATAGCTTGCCAGGCTCTTCCGCGCGGGCGGAATACTCTCGGTAGCTTCCCAGTCTTTCCGAGAGGGATAGAGGCTTTTGGGGTGACCTCTAAACACCCTTGTAGGTGTTACCATATTTGAACCCTATCAAATATGGTACGACAATTCCAGAAGATGGGTATTTAGTGTCTTATGATATGTCGCGCGGTCCCAAAGCGGCCCCGCGGGTCCGGAAAGTGTCCTGGAGTGTGGCGACGGCTGGGTAGTGGAAGTCGTGTCGAGAGTGGAAGTCTGCCAGTGGGGTATTTATCTGTGTAGGGTGGGTCTCCTGTGCACAATTCGATCCCTGGGTGGTTGATGGAAGCAGACAGGGCAGGGTAGGGTGGGGCTCCTGATTAGAATCCCTTTGTCACCTGTGGTGGTGGGAGCAAGCAGAGAAGCTCTGTCCCTGGGTCCGCCGAGCCTGGAGTCCAAGGTCTCAGAGAGTTCCGCTTATCTTGTTCTGTGGGTCTTCAGTTGTGCGTGAGTCTCGGCCGGAGCTGCCGCGCGGGTCCGGAAAGCGTCCTGTGGCGACGGCTGGGTAGTGGAAGTCGTGTCATTAGTCTAATGTCTAATGTTACTACCACATTAGTCGTGACTAATATGGTATATTAGTCAAAAATCTTACATGTTTTTCTGTACCCACCAAAAAATACCTTCTTCCAGCAATGACACACAGAACTAACAAACATTATTATTTTTATTAATTTATTTATTCATTTTTTTTAGTCACAGTCAGTTGTCCTCAAGGCTTACTCCTGGCTTTTTTCTCAGTGACTGTTCCTAAGCAGACTCAGAGGAAAGTATGGGATGTCAGCAATCAAACCTAGCGTGGGTTGAGTATATGCAAGGCAAGTGGTCTGCTCACTATCCATCTTTCCAGACTCCAGATACTAACTTTATTGTTCATCACTGAGATTTAATGATTTTTCAACCCAGTAATACAAAACTGATTGTTTTCTAGTACAAAGATCACTGTCTTCAAATCTCAAGGCTTCTTTGTATGTCTCTGTCTGCAGCCCTAATTAATCAGTTTAATACACCAAATAAAGCACTCTGATAATGCCTTGAGCCTCTCTACTGTTTTTATAGTATTTTCAGAACAATTTCTTAAAATCTTTCATATTGTTCATACTGTTATTTTTAACTGCCCTTTTCTTTCTGAGATGTTTAAAAACTATAAAAATGTTTTATTGGTAAATAGTTTTAATTGTACTGTTGCCTTATAAAATAGATGCTATAATTTAAAAATAGCTCTTGAATTTAATCCCTGTGTGACTGGGTTAAAATCGGCTCTCTCTAATCAAACGTCTAGCAAAGACATATATAATAACATCATAAATTCATATAGATACAGGGCAATCACTAAAGTAAAAACAACTGAATGTAACAAAGCATGAACAAAAGACAGAAGACTGTGGAAGCATTAACTTGAACTCATGAACTTTTTTGTTCTTGCTATTTATTTTTGAGCCACACTCTATGGTGTACAGGGCCTAATCTGGAGCCACTTTTACACTCCGGAGAAGTCCACATTCTTTCGTCTTCTTTCTTTTTTTTTTCACTTTTTGGGTTACACCCAGTGTTGCACAGGGGTTACTCCTGGCAATGCTTGGGGGACCATATGGGATGCTTAGATCCGAACCTGGGTTTGCCGTATGCAAGGCAAACGCTCTACCCGCTATCACTCTAGCCCCCCCACATTCTTTCTTGACCACATATCACTCTATCTTTCTCTCCCCTAAGATTTTCTAAGTGAATCAATTTAAATAAAGTATTTCCATCCACCAACTCCCTGCCACAAAACTGAACACAAAAACACAAAAAAGTTTCTCAGTTATTAATCAGCGTTGTTTGTTTTTACAAATATTAAGGAAAGACTACTGTCTGAATGCCAAGTGCTAGACAGAACTTTGATGATAGTTCACAAATATCCTAGCCTGAGCAACTGCATAGTAGAAACTGGTAAAATGAAAAATGTAAAAAGCTAGCAGAGAAAATTCTCAGATACTATTTGTGATTCATTTTTTGTTCTCATCCCTTTTGAAAATACACATAGAGGACTAGAGAGAGAGCACAGCAGATAGGTCGTTTGCCTTGCACACAGCCCCAGGTTCAATTACCAGCATCCTGTATGGTCCCATGAGCACCTCCAGGAGTAACCCCTGAGCATTCCCTGGTGTGATCAAAAATAAATAAATAAATAAATAAATAATCTTGGTCTACCCCCTTGGGGCTGAAGCGACAGTATAGCGGGTAGGGCATTTACTTTGTATGTGGCTAACCCGGGTTCAATACCCAGCATCTCATATGGTCCCCTGAGTACCGCCAGGAGTAATTCCTGAGTGCATGGGCCAGGACTAACCCTTATGCATTGCCGGGTGTGACGCAAAAAGCCAAAACAAGAAAAAAGAAAATGCATGTGGATGTCATGTATATACTGTTTACTTTTCAGAATTTTTCACCTTTTTCTTTCAATTTGTGTATTTTTCAATGGCCTAATTTTCTATTTTAAGACATTTCTTCAGCTCTGTCCACCCTGCTTTTGAATATTTTTTTCACATTTAATGCGAGTTATTAAACATTTTGATTTATAAACTTCCATAATATTCTTTTAAAAACTGCTATTGTTTTGATGCAACTGTAAATCTTACCATATAGTTCATACACATTGCAATTATATTAAAATTTATAATCCATGTTTGCTAGATTTCAGAATCTAGAGACTTAGGTTCCAAGTGCAATTGTTTTTTTATATTTGTAATTTTTAATGTGCTTATTGCTTAAGATGATAATTGAAATAGCATATGTGAATATATAAAATATGTTGATAATATTATCTTTAAAAAATCAATTGTATTTAATCATCAGAAACGTAATTCAATTTATGTTAATCTCAGCACAAAAGTTAGTTTGCATAATTTGCTGAAAACTTTATTTTTTGCTCTTGACAATAATTTAGCTTGTTAAAAATATACTTGAGGGTTTACAGTTGTATGCTGATCTATACAACTCCTCAATAGTTTCTAAAATACTTTCATCTCCTTAGAACCAAGAATTCTGAAAGTTTTATAAAACTTCAGTATTTTAACAGCAGCTATGTTCTGCTTGTATAACCTAGGAATCTGGAAATGCATCAACAAGAAAAGTGTTGCAAAATGTCAGCCTCATTTCACTCTGGGAACTTAGCTTTTCAAGTCTGGCTGCTTGGGCTTCCATGAAATCCAATTTTCCTTTCTCTGGCATTCTAAACTATTAAAAACTATGATAGCCTCAGACGGTTCTAAGATATATGCTAGAATTTTCAATATTCTCTACGTGCTGTCTGCCAGAAAATGTCTAGACAGAAAAACTGAGAAAAGTATTGCACTGCCCATAAAGCTTTTCTAAGTCTCCTTGAGACTTTATCCTCCATTCCTGTGGAGCATGGCAACAGAAGTCAGAGATGATAGGATTTGTCTCTGCATAGGCAGATAAGACCTGTCCCTGCACAGTGACCAAGTAGGGAGCGTCTGGGTGCATTTTACAAACACCAGGTATCTGGCTTTTAGTTTCACCCAACCTCCAAGAACTGTCACCTAACCAGCTTCTAGCCCTTAATGGGATTGGACCAGGGCAAAACAGAGTTGGTAAGGGGCTAGGTCAGTAATGCTAAACTCTATGTGATTGGACCATCCTTTTAAACCTAGACCCTTTACAAAATATGTGTGTACTTGGCAATAAAGTGAACGGCTACGAGCTGTCTCCCGTAGTGGTTTCTCCATACACCCATCATCTTTCATTCTGCATCTGCCCAAACAGGCACGCAACGTCTCTGGGCATGATGGGCAAAAACTGTTCCCCAATACAATCCCAGCTACCTTCATGGCTTTCAAATGCTATCCATATGTTACTGTGATAGGCTGGCTGGGGAGAAAGGTGTTTCACCTGGTGGTGCTAAGGGGTTCTAAAAGCGTATTGCTCAGGGTTCCATGGAAGAACATGTGGTGCCAGGGACTGAGCTCAAGCCGAGCCTCCCACTGGCCATGAGCAACATCCATGCCCCCCAGATTCACAGACCCATATTCCTAATTGATTATATAAGCCTCTGGTGAAAACTTGAATCTACTGCAAAACTAGACTGTTGTCTCTGGAAGAAAAGAAAAGGTGGTGATATTTTTATTAGCAGAAAGTTGAATTTCAAGTTTATGCTAATGCGTAGTAAATTGTTGAATTTTCAGGTGGGAATTTTCAGGTGGGAAGTTTCTCCCAAGTGGCACATAAGTGGCTTGAGGGCCACTCCTTGCTGTTGTAAACCTGGCAGACAGAGGGTTGTGAGGATAGAAGGATGCAGAGCTTTAATGGGTAAAACATAATTGGTGAGTATATGTCCAATGTGATGCTTAGGGGATCTCCAGGACCATACCAGGCAGTACTGACTTTGAGAGGAGGTGGACTCCAAGATCCTGCTTAACAGTCAAGGTAGAACAAACTGATAATCAATCCAGGGTCTCAGGCATTCAGCACATGCCTTATTCTGTGCTATGCCTCCAGTCAAGATAAATTATTTTTTGTTATTTCTTGGGCTGGAGTGATCATTGTGCCGGAGCAATAGCACAGCGGGTAGGGCATTTGCCTTGCATGCGGCTGACCCAGGTTCGATTCTTCCACCCCTCTCGGAGAGACCGGCAAGCTACAGAGAGTATCCTTGCCTGCATGGCAGAGCCTGGCAAGCTCCCCGTGGCATATTCTATATGCCGAAAACAGTAACAAGTCTCATAATGGTACCCGCTCAAGCAAATCGATGAAATAAGGGAATTCAGTGCTATAGTGCTACATTATACTACCCTTCCTATTGTCAAATATATGCATTAGATTAATATTTAGTTTTACTCTCTTTTATTTCCTAATATTAAAATGTGCAAATATTTTGATAAAAAAGAACATATATTTTTAAATTATACAACTTTGAAATGTAAAGTGCACTTTGTGAAAACAGTGAACTGTCCTTTCATGAAAGTTCTTTTTATTTAATTTTATGTAAATAGAATAATCTACCAATATTTAGAGCAAAATGTATTTCATATATACTTATAATACTGTATTTAAAATTTAAAAAATCTATTTTTTAAAGTCATAGGGTAGAAGACCATTTATGTTTATCAAAAACAGTCATGATCCACATATATATTTTTACATAATATGTATTTTTTACATAATTCTTAGAATGAAGTATGCAATGTACTATTATTTAATTTTATAAAGAAAAAAGTGAAGATGTAAAATTTTAATAGGTAAACATTTTTCAAGAAGGCATATAAAAGGCAAACATTATATTTCAATAGACAACAAGACCTAAACATACATTAAAACACTATACTTTAGAAATGCATAAATCAATATGTGAACACACATTTGTTCATATGTATATGTATGTGTACAGAGAGAGAGAGAGTTGTAAAATATTGGACGACAGGTATAACATATATACATAAAAACCTCTGGGTTTCAATAAAATATAAATTTTGGCAAATATATTTAAAAGTTTAGCAATTATAGCAAAATTTTACTGTAAATAGACTTTAGTGGTATAGAATAATTAATACACAGGATATGGGTTTAATCCTTGGTACCACATAGAGGGCCCTGAGCACTGCCAGCACTTATTCCTGAACATATCAAGTAGCAAAGTCTGAGCACAACTTACAACTTCATGTGGCCCTAAACAAAAAACAAACAAAAAAATCACGTGGTGGGGGAGTGGATCTAGGATGTTCATCCTCTTGGGATAGCTCACTAGAGAGTCTGATCCCTGGTATTACATAGTATTCTGAACACGGTCAAGTGTGGCTGAGAAGTACCTCATCATGACAGGACTAAGCACTGTATCTTAACATCTTTATAGCCTAGAGTACCCATGGACCCCCACAGTACTCTTCAGAGGCTCTAAAATGTACAACATCCAAATTGATAGTCATCATAAATTCATAAAATTGTAACAACTCTACAATTACTCATTTCAAAAGATTTTTTTTCAGTTAATTTAAATATTTTTTTAATGTCTGGGCATATTTAATACGTGAGACACTTTATTTTTTAGTATTCTTCTGGGACACTATAAAGAACTGGAAGTACTGTGAAATAACAACTGACACTATGTTTAAAATAAATTACTTTTAGAATATTTTTTTAGGGCTGGAGAGATAGCATACCGTGTAGGGCGTTTGCCTTTCACGCGGCCGACCCAGGTTTGATTCTTTCACCCCTCTCAGAGAGCCTGGCAAGCTACCAAGAGTATATCGCCCGCACAGCAAAGCCTGGCAAGCTACCTGTGACATTTTCAATAAGCCAAAACCAGTAACAACAAGTCTCCCAATTTGTTGTGAGTCATTACTGGTGCCTGCTTTATTTAGCAAATAGCTGAACAACAGGAGGACAGTGCTACAGTGCTGTATTTTTTTTTAAAATATGCAGATATTATAGTTAATCACTTAATCACTTAATCACTTAATCCCCGTTATTCATCGATTTATTCGAGTGGGTGCCAGTAACGTCTCCATTCATCCCGGTTGCGTGCTAGCGTAGCCCAATGGTATCCGTTCGTTTTAGGAACATGTAGAGCCTCAAACCGATCATTTAGGGTCTTGACGAAGAAGTCTGACCATCTTATAGGTGGGCGTCCACGTGATCTTTTGATGTCTCGTGGAATCCAATCAGTAATGGCTCTAGTCCAGCGGTTGTCTGTAAACCTCATTACATGTCCAGCCCATCTGATTTTTGATGTCTTGGCAAATGAGACAGCGTCCCTGATTCTTGAGCGTTGACAAAGATCAGAACTCCGGATTCTATCTCTCATTTGAGTGAATCATGATATTCCAAGCACAGTTCTTTCGATTCCTCTTTGAGAGACCCGAATAGCGTTCTCATCCTGTTTTCGTAGGGTCCAGGTCTCTGAGGCATATGTTAATGCAGGAAGAATAGTGGAATCAAAGAGATGTGCTCGTAGCTGGAGGTTCTTTGTCCTTTTAGTTATTTCTTCAATGCTCTTGAAGGCATTCCAAGCCGCTCTCTTCCTCCTGCGCAACTCAGGTGCCAGGTCATTCATCATGTTGATTTCTCGACCTAGGTATATATAACTGTTGCATTCGGAGATGGTGGTTCCGTTGAGAGCGAATGGAGCGTCAGGAACAAGGCTGTTTATCATAAACATTGTCTTCGTAAGATTCAGCTGTAGTCCGACCTTTCCACATTCACGGTCAAAGTCGTTCAGCATTTGTGCCGCTTGGTTGATGTTTGGTGTTATTAGAACGATGTCATCAGCAAAGCGGAGGTGGTGTAGTTGCCGACCATCTATCTTCACTCCCATGTTTTCCCATTCCAGTCGTCGCATGATGTTCTTGAGGGTGGCACTGAAGAGTTTTGGTGAAATGGTATCACCCTGCCGAACCCCTCTCTTGATATGGATGATTACTTCTTTGTAGAATGGTGAGATCTTGGTAGTGAATCCTCAATAGAGCTCACGAAGGATCCTGATGTATTGAGTTTGTACGCCCTGATTGGCTAGGGCTTCCATGACCGCTTCCGTCTCAACAGAATCAAAGGCCTTCTTTAAATCAATGAACGTTAGACAGAGCGGCATCTTGAACTCCCGAGATACCTCAATGAGCTTGGTTATTGTGTGGATATGGTCAATGGTACTGAATCCTTTTCGGAATCCAGCTTGTTCACATGGTTGTCCTTCATCTAGTGTTCTGCTAATCCTATTCAGGATGACTCAAGTGAATAGTTTGTAGATGACAGACAATAGGCAGATTGGGCGATAGTTGCCAATGTCGTGGATGTCTCCTTTCTTGTATAGTAGTACAGTCTTGCTGGTTTTCCATTGGGATGGAACCTTGCATTCAGACAGGTAGCATGGAAAGAGTCGAGCCAATGTATTGATGAGTACTGATGGTAAGTTCTTCAGGTGTTCAGGTCTGATCTTGTCTGGGCCAGGTGCTTTTTGTTTCTTTACCGACAAGATGGCATGTTGGATTTCGGAAGGGAGAACATTGGGAACGACATATCCATCATGTGGTATGTGGTATGTGGGCAAGTGGATGTGGCTATTAAAGAGATCTGAGTAGAAGTCATGAATAATCTTCTCCATTGCCCTTCTGGAAGATGTGATAGATCCATCATGATGTCGGAGGGCAGTCGTCTTGGTTTTGTAGTTGGTGAAGGACAGGTGGGCATTACGAATGTTTTTCCCAGCTTCTGCTGCATCTACCAGTACTGCTGCTCTCCTGTTTTTGAGGTCATCCTTGATGGCTTTTCTGCACTGTTTTGCCAGTTCGGACGTTTGCTTGTGGTTGCCTGAGGCACGTGCCAAGCCACGTTGGCGAATAAGTTCAAGAGTGTTCGAAGAAAGACGGTTTTTTGTGGTTATCGCTCTCTTGGCATTCCTTACACAATCATGGAGGTGCTGAATCATTCGATCGTATTCCTCATCAATGTTGTCAATGACGGCATCTTCCCATGTTGCCGCAACAGAGCCAAAGAGTTCCCAGTTGGTGGTTGTTCTGGGAGTCCTCTTCTTAAACCTTGCATTCTTTTCTCCTCGTTCTGTGAGGTAGAATTTTGCACGAAGAAGACGGTGGTCTGATCCCGTTTGGAATTTTGGGACAACAGCAACATCGGTTAGGCAAAAACGCCGATTGAATATGATGTGGTCTATTTCATTGTGGAACCGTCCATCGGGAGACTCCCATGTCCAACGTTTAGATTCAGCCTTTTGGAATTGTGAGATATTATAGTTATAAATTTAAAATAATGTATTTTAAAGGTAGAATGCACTTTATATGTTAACATTTTATTGTTAATATTATAAACATATTTAACATAATTATTAATAATATTTCAAAACTAATACCACTTAAAGCTTATTTTCTGCTAATAAACTATGCTTTTGAATGTATCAGAGAGATAACTTTATTGTATTAATTGTGCAGCTTGTCTATTTTGGAAAAATTTAAATTTTCTTAATTTTCTAATGTAAAAATATAATCACAAGAGTTTTTGAGAAATATCAATATTTATCTTTATTTTCAATTTGCCTCTTTATAAAAGATAAAAAATTTTATTAAATGATAGTTCTTTAGTTCATCTTTAATATTTCAGGAGATCTATTAATTGGAAATGAGCTGAGCTGCCAAGTATCAAAATTGCCAATTAAGGAAGCAGTTAAAACTGAAAAAATTAAGCCTTCTTCACCTTCAGTGATGGTTAAAAGAGCCCAAATCAGACAAAACCATTCAAGTTTTTACCTATATGTGTGACTCACAATTTGCATACATAATACTAGAGAAGCCCATGGTAAATTGACTGTTCAAACTTTAATTTTACTATCATGACGCTAGAAAAAAAATGTTTCATTGGAATCAAGTTTATTTCTTCTAATAGTTATACAATGCCCATGCCTGCCCTCTAAGAAAACACCGAAACACAGGAAGTCTCGACTCTTCAATTTCTATTTACCTAATGAAACTTCACACCGGAGAGATCATGGCGATCAGCCCCAATGTCGGGGTTTCTCTTACTGCAGAGAAAACACTTATGATTAATCTTTGTAGTCCATTGAGAATCCAGGAATTAAAACACTAAATACTTAATTTATGGTCTGATCATATATCTTAGTATTTTTTCAATAAACTTACCCCACTGCACTATTTTTTTTAATCATGTTATGCTTCTTAAAATTTATTTTAAAATACTATGCTCTGATCTGTCTATGATAGCCTTTTCTTTGAACTATCGGATACTTAAAATGCATTCCTTAATTTTCAAATATTAGAGGGATGCTGAAGATACATAATTATTTTAATTAAATTCATTTGAATTCTAGTTAGAGAGTGCACTTGGGGGTGGAGTACTGGCAATACTCGGGGGTTACTTCTGGTTGTGAGATTAGAAATTGTTTCTGCTGATATTCAGGGGAACATACGTTAAATATGTAATATCAGAAATCAAGTAGGGTTTGGTTAGTAACATGCAAGGCAAGTGTCTCATCCCCTGTACTATCTTTCTGATGCCTAAGCTACATATGTAACCTTATATTTCACTATTATCTCAAAACAATACAATGTACATTTTCTTGGGGAGTACATTTATGGAATTGAATAGAATGCTTGTAACATAGCTGAGTGAATGTTTGAGAAATATATGTTAGAATATGACTTTGTTATAGTTACTTATACCTATACACTTCTTTATATTATTTTACTATCTCTCTTTATTCTATAATCTCTCTCCCAAAAGTGTATATATATGCTTATATATACACAATATGCATAATTATATATATGTATTGTATAATTAATAAAGTTATATATACATATAAATTATATACCAACTTAAATATCAAATTATATATAAATAAATAATAATAAAAGGCTATTTTCACTTGGGGCGTCCCAGAGCGGGACAGGTGAGAGCTGACCCCGCCCCAAGGGACCCAGCCCTGACAGCTGACCTCCACTACCCAACCACTGCCACACTCCAGGCCTCTTTCCACATGCTCGGGCCGAGCCTCACATATGAGTGAACATATTCCTGGAGAAATCATAAGACACTCCCTACCCATTTTTCATAATTACCACACCATATTTAATGGGGTTCAGACAGTAGGCAACAAATCATAGAGGGAAATAAATATCTATATCTATATCTATATGTATATCTATATATGGATTGAAGTGATAGCACAGTGGTAAGGCTTTTGCCTTACATGAGGACAACCCGAACAACCCGGGTTCAATTCCTCCACCCCTCTCGGAGAGCCCTGAGAGCTACTGAGAGTATCTTACCCGCATGGCAGAGCCTGGCAAACTACCTGTGACATATCCAATATGCCAAAAACAGTAACAATAATGGGTCTCTTTCCCCTGACCCTGGAAGATCCTCCAATATAGCAGCATTAGAAAAGATGAGTAAGTAGAGTTTGCTAAAATCTCACAGCTGGCAAGAATGGAGACATTACTGGTACCCTCTCAAGTAAATCAATGAACAAAGGGTTGACAGTGATACAGTGATACAGTGAATTATATATTTTATACATATATAATCCCTACTTTGGACAAACTGGCAGGCTACCGAATGTAAACTGCCCACACGGCAGAGTCTGGCAAACTCCCTGTGGCGTACCCAATATGCCAAATACCAGTAACAATGATGGGTCTCATTCTCCTAACTCTGAAAGAGCCTTGAATATGGCACTTTTTTAAAAAACTCGGGTCTAGGACGAAGGAGACATTACTGGGGCCTGCTCTAGGCAATCGACAAATAACAGGATGGTTGTGATTGCGATCGTGATATAATTGCCACTTATGCGTAAGTGGCAATTATATCTAAGCATAATTATTCAAGGTAACTATGTCTTAGAATTTTAATTTTGATAACTGTATCTCTGATTATGTTGATTTTCTTGCCAAGAGATTGCTTTCTTACTATTTTGTGATTCACAATTTAAAATGAGATGAATTTCTGTATAAAAGTGTAGAAATTGAGGTAAAAATGATGTATTCTAGAATTGGTCATGCACTCCACTCTGAAGCTTAAGAGTATAGCCCATACATACTTAACAGTTCTGGGATAATACTGGAGAGAACACACAGGTGTAAGGTGTGTGTCTACTATTCAGTCGCCCCTAGTTCAATCTCCAGCAGAATAGGTCCTCTCATCCAGAGTCTTCAACTGTTTTGACTCCAGATCAGAACCAAGAGTAGCCCCAATACACATCTGGGCATGATCCAAACCTACTGCCCCTAAATAAGAAAAAGTTGAATTCTGATTGTGTTTTTACCATTCTTATTGTCAATACTTCATACACTTACGGATTTCTTTTTTTAGAATGAACCGATTGTTTCTGTACTTACAGTGAGATCAAACAGGTCAGAACTTCTTTCTTGTTTTGATTCAAAATGAGTGCCCTGCCTGTTCTACATAAGTACATTTTTAGAAAGGACCTTGAAAATAGAGTATGAATGTGTGTGACTTGAATGAGGAATTATGGGAGAGGTAAGGGATTTGTCCAACTTATTGTAGTTATCAGATTTCAAGCATGTTCTGTGTTTCTAAGACGAGTTGATCATGTCTCTAAACCACCACTTGTGTCTTTATTCAAACCAAAAAATAGTTGTCTATCTGGTAGACTTGGTCAGGAGTATATTGCTAAATTCCAGCAGTGACAGACCTCTACTACGTTATCAGTGCAATTGTAAGACCAACTATATAAATCAATTTATTGTTCTGCTGTAGTAGAATACAGTTTTTGTCAGTCTTTCTACCACAGAGCCACCTTACCTTTATCTTGAATTTTTTCTACACACTTTTTCTCCTTTATGGAAGATGGATATGTTTTGGACTGCTACAATATCTATCGTGAGAACATGAGTAATTTTTTCTGCTGTCACTGTGTGTGCAGTACTCTTTTCTATTTCTTCTTAAGAGAAAATTTGCTTTTAAATTTTGTATGAGAATATTTTACAGACAATAATAGAATCATAAGTTCAGGAGACAGGTATGATTCTCCTTTTCATTCTGGTATTTTAAGAATAAACTAATGAAGAACAAATGAGCAAACAATTAAGATTTTTTGTTTCATATTAACAGACCAGTTTCACAATAAATTAATTGATGTTGTATATAAGGAAACTTACATTTAGCTCAAAAGAAATAATTTATTACTAATTAAAGAATACTTACTTACATTTTTCTTAAAACTACTAATATACATAATGTGATAAAATAAAACAATTTATTCATTTATAGCACCATTATAATCAAAGCAGAATACTTTATTCTATTTTATATCCAAGAAAAGAGTAAATTAATATTGAGGGTGAAACTATTTTATATGCTTTCAATATTACAAGTCTATTAATATAAATAAATCAATATGACATTATTTCTTTTATAAAATGCAAATATTCTAAAATGTTTTATAATTTTCAGCAATTATTGACTCATGATTATTTATATCAAGCTTTTTCATACATAATAAAAAGGTGTGTTCAGGAAATAGAAAAACATGTGGTTTTTTAAAGGCATGCTATATGACTCTATTTTCCAGAGAGTGGCAATGGAATATAAGTAGTTATATGAAAATTAAGTTTTTGACATAAATTATATAAAAATATTTGTTGATAGGTATAGAAACTCGGGAAGAGGCATAAATGAGAATAAATATAGGCTCCCATAGTTTTAAAGATCAATAACTTTCCACAACTTTGTGTCTGGAAGCAGGAGAATCGGAAATGAACTTTGAGTTGCAAAACTTGAGACTAGAGGGACTTGTGGTATAAAAAAAGTTGATAAGAGTGATTCTAACCCCTAAGAAACAGGAACACAGCTGCACAAATAAAGATGATGGATGTCTTAGCTAAGGTACAGTGAATGAGTTTTCTCATTCACTACATTTTCATTTTATTTAGGGCCTCAAAGATTCAATGCACAGTGAGGTGTTCTCTGTGCAGTGCACTGAGCCCATTTTAATCTCTTTCATATACTTCCTCACAGACACAGCTAAAACTGATGCCCTTCACACGTCCAGACCTCCCTTTGCACAGAACAGTTGATGCATAAAATTAACCATGATATTTTCTTTCTAATCGATGCCCAAAATAGAATTAGCAAAAATTAAAATATGGACTGAATTATCTATCCTTAATTAGTTTGACACTTAAGATAACAAGCATAATTTGTGGCTTAAAGGAAATTGAATACAAATAGAGAAAATTTAATTAAATTTTTCAGATTATATTTACTGGCATACTGCTTTTTATTGAGAATAAATAGGAATATAAGTAAACAGAAAATTAATAGATAAAATATGAAGGATTAGTATTTGGGGCATTTTTCTGATAAAATTATTAAATTGCTCAACAGGTTAGGTTTGAATGATTAAAATACTTTTATATGCAATTAAATTACATCTCAATATTCAATTTAATAGTAAATTACATTTAATAAAGAACTATTTGAGGTGAAGTAACATTTTCCTATAATCTTGACCTGCAGATTATTGAATAATCTCTTAAAAAAATATTGAACCTATATTTCTGCATGGATAGGTTTGTGATTTCCAATTTCTCATGGTTGTCAACATTTTCCAAAGTTTCTTCCACATTCTCTGCTTCCACAAATTACCTATAAAACCACCTAAAAATAAATTTTTTGTAGAACACATATGAAATAAAATGTAAAATAGATGTTTCTCTTAATTAACTGCATTTTAATAACCTATGAATAATTTTAGATTTATAGACTATAAGTTTTAGTTTATAGAATATTTTAATAAACTTAAAATAATTTTATATTTATAGAATAAAAACATGACAAATATTTCACATTTAGATTCCTTTATTAACAACATAATTGTGGTGAAATTTTTAAACTCATGAACAAATATTGATGTTATTAAAAATGCCTACATTTCCTTAAATGTCCTTACACCTTTTTACTTTTTATGTTTCAGAATTTCATCAGCGATCACATTTCAATTAGTAGTCATATGTTTTAGTGTACCCTTGAATGGAATACATGCACAAAACTAGCATCACTTGATAACTTGATAACCTGTTACTCATCGATTTACTCGAGCGGGTGCCAGTAACGTCTCCATTTATCCCTGTTGCATGCTAGCATAGCCCAATGGCATCTGCTTGTTCTAGGAACATGCAGAACCTCAAATCAATCATTCAGGGGCTTGACGAAGAAGTCTGACCATCTTGTAGGTAGGCGTCCCCACAATCTTTTGACATCATGTGGAATCCAGTCAGTAATGGCTCTAGTCCAGCGGTCATCTTTAAACCTCATTACGTGTCCAACCCATCTGATTTTTGATGCCTTGGCAAACAAGACAGCGTCCCTGATTCTTGAGCGTTGACGGAGATCAGAACTCCAGATTTTCTCTCCCATTTGAGTGAAGTGTGATACTCCAAGCATAGCTCAAAACTAGCATATCTTTGTGGCATTGATTTTCAAAAGGCACTTTATAAAATATAGAAACATATACCTTTCTCATAATTTTCTTTATATCTAGACTGATGTCAGATAATTTTGAGGAAGACAAGGAGTTAATTGCCAATTCTAGCATGTATTTAATTAAGTGTAAGATTCTCTGCAGGAGATATGGTAGTTGACATTAACCCTAGCCAGTGAGATGAAACATTATTTGTCAATGTTCTATGCTGCAAATTTCTTTTTTCCTCTTTTCCATAAAATCTGGGCAGGAATATTCTCCATTGTCAACAAAGATAACTAGTCTAAAGGATATGTGCAACAATGTTTAAAAGAAATATCGCTGCAAGTAGAAGGGATCTCAAGCCCAGATGGCTGCTGAAGAGAATGAGGAGGCAAGAGAGAGTGAGGAGAGAGTGAGAGTTTTGCTAAAATCATAAGAACAATGAGAATGAGCGATTCCTTTTATATTTAGCAATCTTAAATCCTCAGTGAATTCTATAAAAAACAACTGAAGAGAGAGCCATAGTATAGGACCAGAAGACGTGAGGTTCTATCTAGTAGAGAACATAAGGGTTTTTGGAGCTCTTTTACTCAATGATATTGCATATTATAAAAATCTGGTTTTACTCCCTATTCCATAACATATTGAGAAGTTCCCTGAAGTTCATACATACATACATACATAAACTGCACCAGACTGCTGGGAATTTAAAATCTTGGTAAAAAGTTGTCTAATATTAGAAGCAGTGCATTAAAGACCAGGAGTTCAGCATCGGGTTGGAGGGCAAAGAAGAGTCAGACTTGTCTAGGTGCGCTTGCATAAGGAAACCCTAAAGTCCTTCCTGGCTCAAAGACACATAACCCCTAGAGAAATATGATAGGATGTTTCAAGTAAAACATAAAAGTGAAGAAAACTTCTGAGAGCCCAGGGTAGTTGATACTTAACTAGTCTTTATTGTCCCTGGAACAGTTAGGCAATTACTTAAAATCAACCATCTCTAACTAGTTTTGTTTGAGTTCCCTGACCCTAGCTTCCTTCTCAGCTTTGATGAAAGAGAAATAGGTAAAATGTCAAAACAAGATTTCATTATTTGGCTATAGGTTCAACAAGTTTTGGATATGCAGAGTGTTCTGCTTTATTCTGAGTATAACTTTGGTTTAATGAATCCTGGGATCTTGATTTGTCAAAACTGACACCTGAAGTTTCTCAGTCATTTTTCTCATTTCAGTTCTGGTGTTCTATCATTTGCATACAAATAGAGAAATAACATAAGACTTCCTCACAAATTGATCAGTCTATATTTTAGGATGTATTAGAGTGATGCATATAAAATATATTAATTTCTGATTCTAAAATTTCTACAGAAGACATTTATTCTGTTCAGAAAAATTAATGAGAAAACTTGTTGCATATATGTAGAGAGAAATAGAATGACATCAGCATTCATGAAGAAAAGTATCTAAAACACTAACAATAATAAACCTAACAGAGAACTACCACAAAATGAAGAAAATAAAGTATTGAGTAAAACAGATTGAATAAAAACAAGGATATCAAGATAGTAGGTATATTATATGCGGTATCATTTTGGAGATATAATGAATTGTAAGAAAGATTAATGAATTAAATTCTTTTGCATCTTCTTCAAATAATTTACCTCAAGACTAAAAGTTGTCTTAGATTAAAAACAATGCTGAAAAAGTTAATTTAAAATTAATATGCCTACTGAAATTTTAAATAATATTACTTCTTTTGTTCAATGTCTTCTAATTTATTTTAAAAATAGAAAACAAATTACAGACGCAAGCAATAATATATTTTATATAAAATTTAACACATATATATTTTACTTTTGATATGTCTGTTCCCAAAACTAAGGTTACAAGCACAAAATGGTCTAGAATGTTTTCCTTTACTTGTCTTTGCACTTCATAATTTGATTAAATGGAAAAGAGATCATTTTAAAGAAGTACAAATATTTTTCAGTTATAATAAGTTAATACTTACATTCAAAAACATATATAGGCACATAGGAGACTATAAGTCAAAAGCTTTCAGGGTTTAGTAGGCAATATGTAGGAAATTTTAAAAAATATTTATTCAAAATGTTAAAATGGCATTTGTTATTCAGTCTTTGGTAATTTGATAATATAATTACTTTTAAAGATTTTTATAAAATAGATTATTTTGGTTTTAAATTTTGAATTGATATTTTAATGCAATATGGGCAGAACAAATGGTATTCATCAAATCTGCTCCAAATTAAATTTTTTTAAAAATAGAATTTTAGAGTTCAGAAATAATAGTAAAATAGTAAGGCAAATGTCAAATTTATTCTGACTTTGAGTTAGATTCCTGGGATAATAAGACCTAGACAGCCTCTGTATGTAGTCCTGATGGCCCTCAGCCTCTGCACTACCACTTCTCAGCACTGAACTGAATGTCTGCAACCCTAGGCCTAGCATCAATGAGTAGTCTTCCTAGTGCTATAATTACCCCTCCAGTACCATCTTCTCAACAAGAAGAAAAAGGTGGAGAAGTAGGAAGAGAAGGAGGAAGAGTTCAAGGAGGAGGAGGAAAAGGAGGAGGAGGAGAAGAAGGAGAAGGAGGAGGAGGAGGAGGAGGAGGAGGAGGAGGAGGAGGAGGAGGAGGAGGAGGAGGAGGAGGAGGAGGAGGAGGAAGGAGGAGGAGGAGGAGGAGGAGGAGGAGGAGGAGGAGAAGGAGGAGAAGGAGAAGGAAGGAGGAGGAGGAGGAGAAGGAGGAGGAGGAGGAGGAGGACATAAATGTATATTTTAGGGAATTAAAAAAGACTGAAAAATAAAATGCAACTATATCTATGTAAGAAAAAAATTAGGGGCTGGAACGATAGCACAGCGGGTAGGGCATTTGTCTTGCATGTGGCCAACCCCCGTTTGATCCCAGCATTCCCTATGGTTCCCTGAGAACCCCCAGGAGTAATTCCTGAGTGCATGATCCAGGAGTAACCCCTGTGCATCATCAGGTGTAAACCTAAAATAAAAAATTCAGGTTAGAAAAAATAAAACAAAAATATATTAATAGAAATCCATAAAACCTATGTGTTTTTGACAAATTTAATAAAGCAAATTTGTTATTTGAAAGTAGAAAATATACCTGCTACAATTACCACAATTTTGGTGAGAAAAATAAGAAGAAAAGAGAAAAAGGAGGACAATGATAAAGGAAAGAGAGCCAAGAGGTAAAATAAAGGAGCGAAGTTTGTAAGGATGGATGGCAGGATGAAAGAAGATGCTATTAAAACAGGATCCATAGATACTGAAAAAAATGAAATAATTTATGAACTATACATTTCCCAATTATTATAACAGAAGAGCAGATCTGGAAGGAAAATGTAGAAAGATTGACTTTGCAGATGATTGTTTATCTCTATGGAAAAATTGAGCATTAAATATTATTTAGCATATTACTGATCACTGAGCTTTCTCTTTAGATGCTAATAAAAATATTTCTTTCTGTGAATCTCTCTCTTTGCCTTTCTCATTTTCCCTCCCTTTCCACCCCAACTGTACTCTCTGTGTACTGAATTTACAGATCCTGACTATCTTTTTACCTTGACTTAATCTGCACTATGGAAATTATACATGCAAACTCTCCCTGCATTCAATGCATATTCTGACATTTATACATCACCATTGGTTATTCTGGGAACTATAGGTAAAGAGAAAGAGATAAGCTGACAAATATTTAATGACTCTGGTGTGGAATCAAATGCCCAATTTATAATACTGATTCCGTGGGCACAGGGGGATGAAAATTTAAGATACTAGCTTGGAAAGGGTCCACGGCAAGAAAACATTTGTATTTATTATTTTGACCCCTATAACTGGGGTTCATGGCTATCTGTCTGCACTGTCTCATCTCATGTAAGTCAGAGGTGATTCAATTTTAGGTATGGGTGCATAGAGATAGTGAAACAGATTTATCTCCTTTATTTTCACAGTTAGCCATAGGAAAACTAAAGTTAATCACATTGGCATGAGACATAGGGCAATACTTTAATTAAAGGATTAACCGAAGTCTCAGTACTCAGAAATGCTACTTTCCAGAAGAAATAAAAAGTCAGCGTTTTTGATATAATCACCAAATATACAGATATGAAGCAGCTGAAAGTGGGTTCATATGTAGGCCCTTGAGAGACACCAGTGAAAAGCCACACATTGAGGCAGGTCATCTTATACAAGAAAGACAAGTTAAAAAGAGCCCTATAAACTTTGCTTGTCAAAAAGCAATTGTATTTTCAAAAGAATAGCTGACTTGATTTTGGCAGCTTCTGAGATTCACAGAAAAAAAAAAGCAGAAAGCAACCCCTTTGGGGGAAACTTTTATCTCTCACTTCACTGCCTTAAGTAAAAGTGCTGGCACAGTAAGACTTTCCATTCACAGAGCTTTCCCTAAATGCCTGGGCCTAGTTCACTGATTGCTCATCTAAGTTGAAATATGTTGGTGTGCATTGTGCGGTTATGGAAGACCATCTGTGCTCCTGCAGCACCCGTTGTGTATAACCAAAAGCCAATATGGTCTCCCCACTCAGCTGGCAGAACTCAATAAATGCTCATAGCCAAGACAACACTTCCCTCAATGAACTTTAGGATACTTTTTATTATCTCTGGGGCTGATGCCTCTAACCTAGTTATCTGCATTGCCATGTGGAAAATGAGACTAGTGGATAAAAGGCTCTTCTCTTTGAAACTGTAAATTACAAAAGTATAAAAATTCTTGCTGCCAATCAGAAAATCTGCATCTCTGATTCAGATTCTCAATTGATATCATGATTCTCCACAGCTGAAAAAAAATGCTATTTGAAGACCCCTAATGATAAAACTTTCACGCTGAAATGTGATGGCATATGATAGAATATGACAGAGTTTATATTTTTATGCTGGACTCACCTCTAGGACTGCATTGTTCATGAAAATGATTGGCACAAACTGTCCTATCCCCAATGCTATAATTTATGCCGTGTAATTTAGTGATGAGAACTTCTTGATTTTAAGGAATCCCCATTAGTTCTCAACAGACATTTATAGCAAATTTCCAAAATGAGGTGACCCTTTGGTAGATGGGGAAACTCCCCAGAGTGATAACTGACTCATTATTTATTCAGACTCTGCAGGAGTTTACTATAATGATAGAGATCATCCAATTAGGGGAGAAAAAAACAGCAAGGTTTTTTTTTCTCTGATGTTAGCTTACATTATCAGTGACACCACCTTGGCCTTGGGAGACATTCAGTTTAGCCTATTCACTAGACAGAGCAGTTATGGATGAGCAAACTCCCCTAGACTTAGCCTTTGCAGGCCAAGGCAGAGTCATTGCAATCAATAATAAATCCTGATGCATCTGGTTAATTGCCTGGGGGCAAATGGAAGGTCAAAACAAAGATATAAGGAGACTGCCTTCTTTTCTGAGGTGTATGCAAATGTTTCATTTGATTTTTTTTTTTTTTTTGCTCAACCAACTTTGGCATGAAATCCTAAAGCATCATTGGACGAAATACTAAAGTTTTTGTTATAAGATGTTTGATAAAGCACAGAATTGATAACGTGCTAAAATCTCATGTTCAATGTAATGGTAGCAGATGGTGGGACAATATGAATGTGACTGATACATTTATATAAGAGAATACAAAGGGTAGCACACCCCAGCCCCATATTCCTAAATTTCCCAAATGTCAAACAAAAATAGATTCTAAACCCAAGTCCTGTTTTGTCTGCATCTAAAAGAGTCAAACCAAACCCTTACAAAATACCTGTACAGACATTAACTCAAAATGGTCAGAAACATAAATATAAGACCCAGAATTATATGAATTCTTCTAAGAAATCAAAGATGCATCTTTATGCCAATATGGAAGTAGTATCTTCAGTATGAGAGAAAAATCATATATATTTTTATTCTTATAAATTTTGATTGGAAATATAGTGGCTTTATTTGATTCGGGCAGATCTCTGGAGTTATGAAATTATATGTACATTTTATCTTATATGTGTATTAATCAGAACTTCTTCCTATTCTCTAAACAAGCAAAGTCATTGACTTGATTTTACAAATTCTTTTGACTAGTATAGAGAAAAAATTTGCTTGTGCTACCTAGTGGAATTTTTAAGTCAAATAAAGTTCTCTTGTTGTTTCCACTTACTATTTTTATATAAAAAAAATCTGATCTACAGTAATGCTTTTATAATGCGGTTCTAGGCAGCAGTTTAATTCCACACCCTCTACTGTGTCAGTGCCCATCACCTAGGCATTGTCTCAAGGTCTCTCACATCTCCACACTGTCTCCTTGACAAACAATGTTGGTGATGTTTTTGCTTTAAACGTTTTCAGTTGAGATGTCTGGTCTCTATAACACAAGCACCTAAGGTTTGTGTGTTCCCATTTATCCCAGCTCTCTACCACCAAATTGTTTAAAGAACTTTACCAATATCCTGATGCTAATTTCAGTTTACATAAATTTTACTTATTTGCATTTTTAAATGAAGCATGACAGGATTTATGGACCAACATTTGCTTTTAAAGATATGGGGATGATGAGGAAAGAAATCAAGAGAAAACACATGTTGAAAGAGAAGGAAAGAATGGAAAGAAAAGTGTAGAGACAAGTGTGCAAAATATTTGTTCAAGAGAGACTATGTGCTTGAAGAGCAAATTTTGTGTGTGTGGGCATGTGTGTGGTGCCTACTTTCTAAAAAGAAAACAACTTAAATTCCTTCCACAACAAAACTTGTAATTTTCAAGGGACACTATCACGAAATTGTAAATAATACTAGAGGGTGAGCTGGTGATGGAATATGCATTCACAATAAAGAGATGTTATATATAAGTAAACAAGGACAACACAAATAAAATGGGCAATATAATTAAAATCCAAAATACTGCCAACAACAAATTTTAGTTAGAATATCGTTCAATACAGAATATGGTTTGTTGCTGTGGCAGAAATTAATACATGGCACAACCACTTTGAATGAATGTTTGGCAGTTTCATGAAAGTTATATACAGCACTACTAAATATTGTATAAATCACATTCCTAGTGTACCACAATCATTAGAGACCATACATATATATGTATATATACACACATAACAAATGAATACATATGAAATACTTCCCCCAAATGTAAAACCTGATAAGTTCTTATTGATTGAACGGATAAGCAACAAACTGCAAAACTTGGATTGGATAAATGTTAGGAAATAAGTCAGATATATACAACCTTAAAAATCTACAGGGCCTGGAGCGATAGTTCAGCTGGTAGGGCATTTGCCTTGCACGCGGCGGGCCAGGATTTGATTCCCAGCATCCCATATGGTCGCCCGAGCACCACCAGGGTAATTCCTGAGTGCATGAGCCAGAAATAACCCCTGTGCAACGCTGGGTGTGACCAAAAAATAAAATAAATAAATAAATAACTAAATAAAAATCTACATAATGTGAGATTCCAATGTCATAATTTTCTTGGTAAGTTTAAACAAGAGTTTCAATAAGAAAGCCAGTAGTTATCTTGTAGTCAGGGTGAATGAAGAATGAAGGATGAAAATACTATATTTTTTTAGCAATGAAAAAATTGTATATACTGTTATCATACTGAACAGGTGGAATTAATAATTTGTCACAATGCATTAAGCTATAATAATAAAATACATTTTGTAGAGTTAATGCTTTATTTTGAAATAAATATACTGCGCTAGTACAAGATGCTCACAGGGGAATTATGTGGAGAGTTAGAGAGATACATATATATATATATATATATTTTCCCACTTATTCCTGTAAGTCTAAAACTAAAAATAATTCTTTTTAATTGGAAAAATGTTAATCAGCATTTCTCATTTAGAAAACAACAAAAAAGCCAATAAAGATGCTCAGTATCTTTAGTTAACAAGCACACCAATACCAATAGGTCTCCACTAGTTTGATTAGGATTACAAGAACAGGTAATTGCAAATGTTAAAGAGATCTGGAGAAGCATGCTCCCTGCCACTACTATTGGAAATAAAAAAATGTCACAGTTAGATTGTCAAAAATTCTGTCATTTCTTCAAACAAACATGATTACCATATTTCCTTCTGTTTCCACTTATAGATATGCACCCAAGGGCAAATTAAACATATTGCCATGGAAATTTATACATCAATGACTATAGTGGTATTATTCATAATATTTAACACGTGGATACCACCAAATGTCTAATAAAAGAATAAACAAAAAGTGATAGTGCAACATATCATATAAAATTATTTTGCCATACAAATGCAGTGCTGATTTATGGTGTAATAGGGGTTAAATTTCAAACATAATATGGCCAGAGAGTTAGGATCTTTTGAACAAGCATTATCAGGGTTTGATCCCCTGCACCAGTTATGGTCTTTCAAGCACTGCCAGGAGTAATCCCTGAATGTAAAGCTAGAGGTAAGTTCTATTCAAAGACAATTGTGGCCTCAACCCCATCTCTGATAGATCTTTTAAAATATGTAAAAATTTAGAAAATAAAAAATTATGGCACATGAAAGAAATAACCTACATTAACATATAAGTGATTATATAATAAATGGAATAAGTGGTTAAAATATAATGATTGATTCTATTTTTGTACTAAATAGAAGAAATAATTCTATTTTTTGTACTCAGTGAATTCTATGAATGTATGGTTAAAGACAAAGTAGAGAGTAGAGAGATACAGACACCAGTTACTTAAGGGATATTGAAGAAAAAATAGCTATAGTAGATAGTAAGTCCTTTGGGAAAATAGTAATGTTTAAAATTCAAATTGGTAAATAGTATGACATATATAGTATAGTTCTGTAAAATTAATATAAAGCTACACAGGATAACAAAACACTGCTTGACACATAATGAATCATAGCATAGAATGATTATTATGAGAATACATATCTAAAACCCATCTTTGTTACTTTAAAACTAATCTTGTTATCTCTTAGTTGTGTTAATTTGAGTCAGTACTATCCTCTCCCCCAATATATTTGTTGGTATGAGTGAAGTTATTCACAGAAAAAATATTCATTACACTGCTTAAGCATAGTAAATTATGTAAATATTTGCTTTATTGGAACTAGTTATTAGCAAATGAAAAAAAATTGTTATGACTTTAAATTTTTGAGTGGATACTAATAAATATAAAACATATTTAGCGCTATTATAGAAAATTGCAAATTAGGTCTTGAAAAATGCTTTTCTAGAATGATGTTTTTCTCTTTTGTCTCAGCAAACTTCCTTTATTAGAGGTCTATGTATGAAAAATATCTGTTTAATAAAACTTCCTAGCTTACTTCAGTTTTACACTAACTTGAAAAAAGTCTCTTTTTTAGGGGATGATTCCTTTAAATCCACTTTTTTTGTCAGGTTATATTTATATTGCATTGTACCAAACAATAAAACAATTCCAAAGAGTGTAAAGGTTGCTCATAAGAAATCTAATAAAAAAGAGTGAAAGAAACCCACATTGACCTCCTGTGTCCAGACCCAGTAGGCTATTTCAGTAAGAAGCACCTTAACTCACCATGCTGTCATCAGATAATGATGAAACCCCAACCCTTTACTCTGTTCTGTTCAACTTTGGTATTTTTAAACACATTTTATTGCTTAGAAAATATACATCATGTCTGATATTATTGTCTTCGTTTTGCCAGAGTATTTATGATTAAACTATGAAAGCTATATTTAGAGTGTCATAAAGGTCAAACATAAACTTCAAAAGATGGGAAATTAGAAGTGAAGCAAAGATTTAATTCTTCAATTATTTTTATGACTTTATTGCATCACATGAAGAATAAATGACAAATCGATATTTGAAGGTCTCTTCCCATAAACAAAGAAAGCCTCATTTAAAATTATGCTGGCAAACTGTTCTCACTCATATAGAAAATAAAGTGAATAATGTATTTATATATAGCAAATATATGTTTATATTTATGCTTTTTATTTATTTATCTGGCATGCATGTTGTAAACTACAAACTATTCTAAGAATTGAAATAGCATTAAAGTTCAATATACTAATTTTTTCATTTAAAATATTTGAAGATGCTTAAAAAATAAAATGGTAATCTTCAATCTTTATTGGTGGGAAATAGAAAATTAATGGAACCTTAAATAATGCAATTAAGATTAAGCATTACATTATAAATATAATATGTTCATCTACCCTAAACTGTATAAAAAAAAAGTGTCTGCTACCCTAATAAATTGTCAAGTCCATGTTTTTTTTCTGGGTTTTTTTTTTTTTTTTGCTTTTTGGGTCACACCCGGCGTTGCTCAGGGATCACTCCTGGATCTGCACTCAGGAATTATTCCTGGAGGTACTCAGGGGACCATATGGGATCCTGGGATTCAAACCTGGGTCGGCCGCGTGCAAGGTAAATGCCCTACCCGTTGTGCTATCGCTCCAGCCCCAAGTCCATGTTTTTTGATGCTTCTTCATTTACTCCTTTAAAGCTAGCTCTATCTCCTTAGTAAACCCTCTTGCTGCTGATAAGCAAAGTATTAGAGTAAAATAAATTTTCTCAGTCATAAGGCAAGAAAATAAATATGTTATTAACAAAGGACCTCCGGAGCCAGCCACGTCCACGCTTGGACCACTCTCCACATGTCCGGATGGGCCTCATGCATGAAAGAACTGGCAAAGGAACCCAGGCATGCGGGTCCGGGGTTGAGGTCTCCAAGTCTACTCAGATTGGGACTAGGCTTTCTCCGCCCAGACCCCCCATCTTCCAGTAGGTAGGCGTCACACCCAGCAGCTGCCAACAGCGCCAGGTTAGTCGTATCAACGGCCAAGACACAGAAACTATAAAACCCAGCTAACAGAGGAGAACAGTGTTGTCTCCTGCCCCCGCACCTGACTTTCCTCACTGGGGCCCCTTGGAGGGGGGAGGGTTGAGTTTCTCCCCCCATCCCCCCATGCACCCCGAGCAGAGCCCCAGAAGCTGAGGACCTCCAGAGCCAGCCACAGCCATGCTGGGACCACTCTCCACATGTCCAGACGGGCCTCATACATGAAAGAACTGGCAGAGGAATCCAGGCATGCGGGTCCCGGGGCTGAGGTCTCCAAGCCTACTCAGATTGGGACTGGGCCTTCTCCACCCAGACCCCCCATCTTCCAGTAAGTAGGTGTCACACCCACCAGCTGCCGACAGCACCAGGTTGGTCCCATCAACGGCTAAGACGCAGAAACTATAAAACCCAGCTCCCAGAAGAGCGGCCGCATTTGCGGCTGCACGACATCTTATTATTTTTCCTTTGGAGAACCTGGCAGGCTACAAAAAGTATCCTGCCTGCACGGCAGAGTCTGGCAAACTTCCCATGTCATACTCAATATGCCAAATACCAGTAACAATGATGGGTCTCATCCTTCTAATCCTGAAAGCATATTGAAATGGCTTTTTTAAAACCTCAGGGCTAGGTAGAAGGAAACGTTACTGGTGCCTGCTCGAGGCAATTGACGAACAGCAGGATGATCGTGATCGTGATTAATAAAGGAATACAAAATTACCACTCTTTCATGAACAAATTTAGCTCCGCTTTTCTCATCCATATACCAGAAACGAACAGTGACAGAGCTTGCTGGTGGCTAATAAGCTCTCCAAAGGTTTTTCTACTGTGGAAATAAGACAGAACAACTATAAAGGCTGCTTTTGGAGTTCAATTCTGAACATTTTTCTCAAGTCTATTCAACAGATATTCCATCTTTACAAAATTTTCTTAAATAATTGTTGACAAACACAATTCTGAAATTCCAAACTGATGAGAATAGACAGTTTATTCCTCTTGTCTGTTTGAAAGTGATATTGCCCAGTGAGATTTTGAACTGAATCAGAAAATGAATATTAATTTCATTAAATTCACCTCAGGACCACACTAATCACAATTAAGAAATAATCCATCTTCCGTTACTCATCTTTGATCATTGAGCTACTTTATGCAACTGCCCTCATGTACCATAATTATTTAATAAGCATACATTGGAGCGATAGCACAGCAGGTAGGGTGTTTGTCTTGCAAGTGACTGACCCAGGTTAAATTCCTCAGTCCCTCTCGGGGAGCCTGACAAGATAACAAGAGTATCCCGCCCAAACAGCAGAGCCTGGCAAGCTACCATGTTGTATTCGATATGCCAAAAAGAGTAACAAGAAGTCTCACTATGGAGATGTTACTGGTGCTCGCTCGAGCAAATTGATGAACAACAGGAGGGCAGTGCTACAGTACAGTGCTACGTTAAGATAGTTCAATTAATTCCAAATGTGTAAAGATCTTTTATAAATGGGACATTTGCAATTATCTGGTTTTCTTTTTACTGTGTAAACATACTTTAAGATACTATACTTATACTACCTTTTTCCTTACAAGCAAATTTGTTTTAAAATGTCAAAAATTGTGTTTAATTGATGGCTGGAGCAATATTATAGAAAGTAGGGCATTTGCTGGACACTGTACACTTAGTGGACTTGGATTTAATACAGGACTACAAAAATGGTTAAGGAGTATTTCCTGAGTACAGGATTAATATAGTATAGGATTAATCACTGAGCACCACCTGCCAAATGAAAAAGCAAAGAAACAAAACAAATGACTAATATTTTAAGCAATTTGATCAACTTTGTACACAAAAAGTGGATACTTTTTTGGCATCTTCAGCTTGTGTCATCCAGTATTATGAATAAATTATTGATAGGTTTTATTTTGGTAACTGTGGTTTTGTTGGTTACAAAATATTGCCTGATAGATTTATTATAGTTATTTTATTTTAATTTCAGGAAAGCAACACTTTAAATATCTTTTGTTTTAAAATGTACACTTCTTAGTATCATAAAACCAGCAATATTAATACAATTGGTCTAATTATTACTCTTCCAGGTTCAGTTGAAAAGGACAAAAATCATCCTGAGCTCAGATTTTCCTTCTAAATTGTATGAAATTGCAAATCTGAGTATTAATCTTGACATTACTTGTGCAGAATTTTTGCTAAGACCAACAATTTTTTTCTCTATTATGATATGAGGTTCACCGATTAGACTTATTCTCTAAACAAATTGAAATAAATTAATTCAGGCCAGAGATATTGACAGGAAGGAAGAAACTTCCCTCCTACCCAAAATGGTGCTAATCCTGACTCCAAGTTCCAGCACCTTGTAGGTGCATCACTTCTGATCAGAGTTAGGAATAGTCCCTGAACAATAGTAGGTGTGATTCTAAAACCACAAAGCAAACCTATACCAAAGCTAAAATATCATTGTGATAGCAAATTTATAAACTATGTCCCAAATATCACTTGTATCAACAAGAGTTAACTCTATTTTGGAACTCAAAATGTGATGCCAATGCTCACCTCTGTACAGAACTTCTGTAGGTATACTAGACTTATGATGAAACCAGATTAGCAGTGATAATCTTGTCTAGAGCACATCTATTCAAATTTATTTTCTCCTCACAAATTATTTTGACCATCCTTTTATTAACGAAGTCAAAAATTATGGTTCTGGAGAGTTAGTACAACAAGTAGGGCACTTGGCTTGTGCATGCCAAACCTAGACTCAACTTATTGACATTGCATGTAGATATCCATAGTACCCCTGGTACTTATTCCTGGGCAATTAGAAATAAAGCTTGGAGTAAAAAAAAAACTAACAAAATCAAGCAAACAAAAAAACAGAAAGCAAAAACAAGACCAAAATTTAAATTCAGGTTTAAGTCAACTCTCCTAATAGAAAGTTACATACAAAGTCTATACTGCGTATTTAAACTCCTAAACCCTCTACTTTACTTAATTTTAAAGACATTTAAATCTCCTTCCCCTTGGATTTACTCTCAGCAAGATTTCTATAATTTATACTGCAGAGTTAGCTATAGTTTTTATGTTGTGTTTTTTTTTAAAAAAAAATACGACAACTTACCTATCTCAGAAGGGAATTTTCTGGCTTTTAACCACCTTTCTACAATTAACTCTTTATTTAGAAATTTTCTTAGTGATTATTACATTGTAATATGCTTAAGTTTAAATAACATTCTGGAGAAATTCTTCATTCTGTCTAATTACCAACATTGCAGAATAGATCTAAAGTTCTGTATGTGAACCTCCTCCTGTTTTTAGTACTATCACTGGTCTTTTCTTCATCCAAGCCAAACCATTTCACTTCACATCACTTAAACCTATCAGTTCTATATTTCCCTAACTCAGCTCTAAGCATATTCCATAGTGCTAGTAAAAACTAGGGCTGGAGCAATAGCACAGAGACTAGGGTATTTGCCTTGCACACGGCGGACCCTGGTTCAATTACTCTGCCCCTCTCGGAGAGCCAAGCAAGCTACCAAGAGTATCTTGCCTGCACAGCAAAGCCTGGCAAGCTATCCATGATGTATTCGATATGCCAGACAGAGTAACAAGTCTCACAATTTGTTGTGAGATGGTACTGGTGCCCACTTCAGCAAATCAATGAACAATGGAATGATAGTTCTACAGTGCATGTACTCAGATACAATATAGGTTCATTCTATCTGAGTCAGAAATTAAATAGCACTTTGTGGAAAGCACAAAAATAAAAGCCAGAATTTTTAATCTGCTATAGGCTATTGTATAAGAGAATGAATTAAAAAAAGAGTGGGTAATTTAAAGATAGTCTCTTTGACTCCAGAGATATTTATAAAATGAAACAGCAATGATAGCTACATATATGTATAACACTTTAAATTGTAAAAAATAGTTAATATTAAAAGATATACTTAAAAATTTAATTATTTCTATCTAAAGAAATAGAAATACTATACCTTTTTAGATATGACAGAAATACTAAAAAAAAGACAGAAATACTGAAAATCCCCATAAATACTTTGATCTTACAGTCTTTCTATAAGATCTAAACTGATAAGGTATTAAAATAAGGATTTTTGTTATAGCTTTTTGTTTGTGATGGGGTTTGCCATGGCCTAACATTATAATCATCATCCTTGAACATTTATGTCTATTTGGAGTTAGTAATATACCAACATCATATAGATATAGAAACCTTTTAATCCTATTGCTTCATTAAATATACATAATCTGAGCTTCATGATATAGTTATTTTATGAATTTCTCCATACATTAGAAAAATTAAAATTACAAAAAAGAAAACTAATGTTACAAAGTTTTCTTTGCACATGCATTTTATAAAGAAATTAATGGAAAATTAAGCTTTTCTTTTTATCTGTATGTTTTTCATTTCTAATTATCTACAGGTTATTTTTCTTTGCAGACCTAAAGCCTTTATGTAATAATTATCAATAATTATCTGAACTGTAGCTTACATGGAATAGCATTTATTTCACCTCATTTCTGAAGAACATTTCTCCTCAATATAATTTTCTTGATTGACATCTTTTCTTTCAGCACTGTCAAAAGGCCACCTGCATTCTAACCTCTTGGATTCTGATTACAATTTGTTGGCAATAGAAAGATTTGTTTCCTTATGCAAATTAATGTACTTTTATCCCCAGTGCTTTTAAGAAATTATTTTATCTTATATTAAAAACAGTTTACTTTCTGAACCAGTTTATGGTTTACTTTTTATTTATTCTCTTTTCATTTGATGAATATCTTGATTTTTAAAAGTTATATTTTTACCTTATTGTGTATGTTTTGATCATTATTTTTCAAATACTTTCCTGTCACATTTTTCTCTATTGTTGTTTGACATCAAATATTAATCCCACATATTTTATTTCATTTATTCTTCTCTTTTTCTTATTAGATAGGTTTAGTTTTCACAGAGAAAATCAATGACTTCCCATTTTGAGTAATTTTGCTTTGCATTCTGGATACAGTGAATGCTATTTTGTGACTATTCTGGATTCATCACTATTCCTCTGGAAATTATTGAGCTCCTTTTACACAGGCAATCTGTAGGGTTAAAATAGAACTGCAAACTGTTATGTGTCACTAAAAGTGTTTGTTCTGATCTTTTATATTTAGCTGGATTGATGAAAGCACGTGATCCATAGACCAGCCCAGATGTTTGGGCAGAAATTATACGTAATTTAGTCTTCTTACTGGGAAGATTTCTGACTAATGCTCTCATCACTGAGGTTGCCTTCATCTCTGACTTTTGGTTCTTTAGTCAGGGGAGATTGAGTGTACATGGTTTGTATGGTTTAAGGTTTAATCTTTCCCTCTTTAATCGAGTTGGACATATCTTGGTGGCAAAAAGTCATAAATAGGAATGTTGAACCTTACTGATATTTTGCCAAGTATTATCACCAAATTCTACATACTCACATTTATTTTCCACTGCATTCTGATACCATTATTTTTTGTTTTGTACAAAGACTGGAGTTGTCATCTTCAGGAATCAAATTCTGATTGACTAATAATAGCCTCTTGATTAATACTCATTTTATTAAGTTACTTTTGACATTTGATTCCAGTATTTTTTGAACCATTTAATTTGGATAGCAAAAATGCTATTTGATGTCAACTTTATACTTTTCAATGAATTCCATTACAATGCCTTGATGCAATTATTTCCTCAGTAAAATGTACATTGCTCATGACTTTAATTCATTATCATGTGTTAAGAATATTAATAGCATTTTATTTTCTTCAAAAGTGGAATTATTTTAAATATTATAACAATATTTTATATATTCATATGTATTTTTATGTACAGTAAAATGCATACTTTTTCTTTGTAACTCACTAACATGATTTACATTATGCACAAGTTGAGATTTACAGAAAAAATTCAAGTGTTAATGGTATTTGCCAACCATGTGTGAAGTTCTGATTTGATGCCTGGCATCTTGGGCTTGTTCTTACACTTGACTGTTTCCTTTACAGGAGGACTGTAAACAACAATTCGCCACTGGGCAGAACTCTGGGCAGAAGTCTGCTTGGAGTGACCACAAGTATGAGCACAGTTAGGTATTTGTCCTATAAAGTGTATTTACACATAATTAATCAATGTATTATCATATTTATTTTAATTATAGCCACAAGCAAAATTTCCACTATGACTCAGCTCTCCCCTTTCATTGCACTTTTTTTTTAATAGAATGAGCTTAAGTTGCCACAAAAAAGACATTTTTATCTTTAATTTCCCAAACAAATTTTCTTATACGAATGACTGAAATGTTTCACAGATATAAAATTAACATGATATAACCTATAATCATTATACTATCATGTATTTTTGTAAGATAATTTCAAATTAGAGTCACTTTGACTTCTTTAGTTAAGCTTTATATTTGTGTTCAAATTTTCCATATTGTTATAAATGTGAATTATAAAATATTTTTAGTTATTGTGGAAAAACTTGGGCTGGAGTGATGGCACAGCAGGTAAGGAGTTTGCCTTGCCCACGGCCTACCTGGGTTCAATTCATTCGCTACTCTCGGAGAGCCCGGCAAGCTACCGAGAGTATCTTGCCCACAGGGCAAAGCCTGGCAAGCTCTCTGTGGCATATTTGATAAGCCAAAAACAGTAACAAGAAGTCTCACAATTTGTTGTAAGATGTTACTCGTGCCCGCTCGAGCAAATCAATGAACAACTGTAGGACAGTGCTACAGACGGTGCTATTATAGAAAACCTTAATCCTATTTTGAGCTAATTATAAACATTAAAAATTAAAACTTATACATTATTTAAATTTATTTGTTATCATAAAATATTTGTTGGTGTCCTTTATGTCTTCAGTAGTTTTAAGTATTATAATATACTGTCTTTTAAATTTTTTAGTCTGTGTTTCTCAGCTAATAATAATAGATAGAACTTTATGGTTTGCTCTATGCCTGTTTTTGAGAAATAATAAATGGTGTTGACAGAAAAGAGTGGTCCATAAAGTATACTTGATCTTATATAAGCCTGTCATATTCTCTTTAGAGAATATATTTAGTCACAGAAACTCTGAAGAGTTGCTTGCAATGGTCTTTGAAGAAGAAAGGGCATTAAGTATTACGTATGGCATAATTTTTGCAAAGTAGAATGGACTCCTGTACATTGAAAGAATAAGGACACTGTGGCAGATTGATATTCTTCGATGATTTCTCTATAACTTATGAACACTGTGTAACCGTTGTCTCCTAGACCTTTGGAACTTATATATAAAAGAGTTCTCACTTTGGGCTGGAGCGATAGCACAGTGGGTAGGGCGTTCGCCTTACAAGCGGCCAACATGGCCGACCCGAGTTCGATTCCTCCGCCCCTCTCGGAGAGCCCAGCAAGCTACCGAGAGTATTCGATATGCCAGACACAGTAACAACAAAGTCTCCAATGGAGACGTTACTGGGCCCGCTCGAGTAGACTATTTAATTAAGCAAGTCTATTTCAAATAATTTTGACTGGGTAATAACTAGTTTGGCAAGAAATACTTTCAATTTATTTAATGATTTAGGAACTGTGATACCCTGGAGAATTTCTGGATATATTCATCTACAAGTATCATATATAAAGTTATATGTAAAGAAATTTTAAATCTTATTAACTTTGACACCCAAAATTAAAACAATGGCTTAAGTTTTAATGAGATGTTTTGTTGGGGGCCTAGATAAGATGTTGGTGATTTAATTTGGGTCTGCATGTGCAAGGGAAATCCCGATCCACTGAACTATCTCTTGGGCCAATTAAAAGTTCAATTAAGAAAAGACAGGCAAGTATTTATATATTATACATATATTAAATATATTAGACCTCTGTAGGCAACTAGAATTTTATTTAAACAAAACACAATAAAATATATTATATAATTTATTAATGAATATATTACTATTACAGCATGAAGATTGTCACAAAGAGAAAATCAATGCCATATAAGAAAACAGTTAATACTCACTGCTGTATTTTATTAAGCTATTGCATTCCTAATCATCAAATTAATCAATTACGTAATAACAGATTTTAGTCTGTTGATATTGAAATTTTTTAATGAAACAGCAGTAAGGAAACATGTTTGGTTCTGTTCATGCTCATAATGGAGAAATAAATACTTCCTTGTAAGTATAAAATATATTAAATATAAACTAGTAAAAAATACTCTATGGAAAATAAAATACTAGGCATTTGGTATATAAATGCAAACATGAGAATATCCTATATCATGCACTCTCTTTTATCAAGATGTTTATTAATATATTATAAAACACACTAAAAGGTAATCTAATAAAATACATAACACTTTAGTTAAGGCACACATACAGAAATGCTCTTTATATCAATTATTTGTTGCCAAAAATGTAATACAATGCATGATTTTATAACAGCATATCTTTGTTACATACAACAATTATTATTTATGTCTCTAATGACTGTGTTAGATGGGTACTTTTGTTGATCTGGCTGCACTCATCACCTTATTACCTAAAAGACAAATCTGGAACTGTTGTTCTTGGCTCTTTTCTCCATGTACATACTATGTTGGAAAAACCAAGACCAAGGAAGCTCATATCAATGTTTTATAAACTCAAAGACTAGATTATGAGTGTTTCCATAATGTAGGTCCATGAAAAAAGAAAGCAGAAATTCACCTTCTACCTCAGTATTTTGTACTTGAGATACAAAGGTCAATTGCATTTCAAAACTGAGGAAACCAACTCTATATACTCATCAAAGAAGTTTCAAAGTCTTTCCATAAAAATGAGGACACAGAAATAATAAGGAATAGGAGTAGCACTGTAGCACTGTTCACTGTCCTCCCATTGTTCATCGATTTGCTCGAGCAGGTACTAGAAACATCTCCATTGTGAGACGTGCTGTTACTGTTTTTGGCATATCAAATATGCTACTGAGAGCTTGCCAGGCTCTGCCGTGTGGGAGGGATACTCTTAGTAGTTTGCCGGGCTCTCTGAGAGGGACGGAGGAATTGAACCCAGGTCGGCTGTGTGCAAGGCAAACACCCTACCTCCTGTGCTATCACTCCCGCCCCTGCTATAGGAGTAATTTCAGAAAAGTATATTAATGCTCAAAATAGTTATTTTTCTATATGATAGTTGTTTATTCAAATGTTACATTTTGATGATCATGTAGGAGCAGTTGTAGGGAGACATTTAAGTTTCACCTAACAAATCTTTCAGCTCTATAGATATAATAAACACTGAAGAAAAAATGTGGAATAAAATGACTTATTTTTAGTGGCCAGATATTCAGATGGGCATGAAGAAGGGTAAAAAGAAAAGAGAGAGTTCAGAAATATTTTACAGAGGGTAGGGCACTTACCTAATATCTGACCAACCCAGATTTGATCCTGGGTATCCCATATGGTCACCCAAATATGACCAAGAGTAATTTCTAAGTGCAGAGACAGGAGTAGCCTTTTAGTACCTCTGGGTGTGCTCCCTCTCCCTGCAAACAAATCTTAGATAAAGGTCAGAAACATAGTACAACAAGCAATATGTCTGCTTTGCATAAAGTTGACACTGGTTCAATTCCATTACCCCATAAAGAGCCCTGAGTCTTACAGGTGAGAACCCTGAGCTTAGGGCCAACAATAATCTCTGAAAAAGGCCATAAGTGATCCAAAAATAAGAAACTAAAGAAAAGATTGAAGATGACAAAATGTCTGCAAAAAAAGTGAAACAACTATCACTTAGTCTAATAAATAAATAAATAATAAGTAAAGCAAGTAAAGTAAAGGCCCTCCCGTTGATCGTCGATTTGCTCGAGCGGGCCCAGTAACGTCTCCATTGGAGACTTTGTTGTTACTGTGTCTGGCATATCGAATACTCTCGGTAGCTTGCCGGGCTCTCCGAGAGGGGTGGAGGAATTGAACTCGGGTCGGCCATGTTGGCTGCATGCAAGGCAGACGCCCTACCCGCTGTGCTATCGCAATAGCACAGCGGTAGGGCGTTCGCCTTACAAGCGGCCAACATGGCCGACCTGAGTTTGATTCCTCTGCCCCTCTCGGAGAGCCCGGCAAGCTACCGAGAGTATCTTGCCCGCACGGCAGGGCCTGGCAAGCTCCCCGTGACGTATTCGATATGCCAAACACAGTAACAACAAATAAATAATATATTTATAAATGTTCATAAAATAGAAAAAGTACATATGATCTATATAGAAACATCAAAATAAAAATAACAAATTTTTGTAGCAATTGTAAATGTAGTAGCAGTTTTCTAAAGTATTTTTATAACCAAAATTAACATAGCTGATGTTAGTTGATGGTGATCAGTCGTCATTATCAAGCAGGAATTGTTTTTGGAAGTTCCCAAATTCTTTTTCACGAACTTCTGAGGTAAAAATTTGATAATGTTTTGTTAACTGCCTAAAAACACTTCATTCTAAATAAAAAAAATAAATAAATAATTGTGTTATAGTGTTCATACCCCAAATAAATGTCTGATAAAAGGATTATGGCAGAGGAATCCAGGCATGTGGGACCTGGGCCTGAGATCTCCAAGCCTGCTCTGAACGGGACTGAGCCTCCTCCACTGAGATACACCATCTTCCTGTAGGTAGGTGTTACACCCACCAACTGCCCCCAGTGCCGTGTAATCCCATCAATGGCCAAGACCCAGGGACTATAAAACCCAGCTCCCGGAAGCGCGCAGCTGCATTCGTGGCCGTGCAACATCTTATTATCTAGTTCTTACTCTTGGAGAACCCTGCAGGCTACCAAGAGTATTCTGCCTGCATGGCAGAGTCTAGCAAACTCCCTGTGGTATATTCAATATACCAAAAAGCCAGTGACAATGAGGTCTCTCATTCCCCTGACCCTGAAAGACCCTCAGATGTGGCACTTTCTAAAATCTCAGGGCTAGGACGAAGGAGACATTACTGGTGCCTGCTCAAGGAAATCGATGAAAAACAGGAAAACAGTGAAACAGTGATAATAATTATGGAGAACTAAATGATGAAAGGAAGAGAGAAAAAGTATGCATTTCTCTATTGACATAGAGCATTGCCAAATCAACCCTATTTTTTGAAATTTATCTTTGCTAAGACTTCTTAGTGCCTCAAACTCTGTATTTGATTTTTTACTGTTTCTCTTTTATTAGATGAATAACAGGTGGCTATATGTAGGGTTTATACTTAAAATTATCTATAAAATATATTTATAAATCTCCTTACTGTTGTTTTATATTTTAAGTAAATACTTGAAAGAAAACGAGTACTTTTATTAAAAAATCTTAATATAAATTACTTTCTATCCTTATAAATTTAACTAATTTGATTAATGATAAGTATCAAATACTCAGGAAATATGTGAAACACAAAGCTGTGCAATGCAATAAATTTTATAAATTTATTATTTCTAAATATTTATTTAATATATTATATATAAATGTTTATTATTTATAAAACTTTGGTTATTTAAAAATTATTTTGTGGCCACAACTGGCAGTTTTGAGGAACACTCTTACTTCAGTACCTAGGGGTTACCCCCAGTAATACTGAGGGTCCTATCTGGTGCTAGGATTTAACTGTGAGTCCAGCAATTTACTACTGCAGGCCCTGTGCCCGAGAATCACTCTTTTTTACACTTGGGGAATATAAAGAGAAGATTAGTTTTAATTCTTCTCTTCATATATGGACCCAGAGAACTTCCAGCAGTGATCTTTAAGTGCGGAGTCAGGAATAAACCTGAGTAATATGGGATGTGACTCAGCCCTACTCCAAATTTTAAAAAAAGAGGTGAGATAATGACATAATTTTTATTAATGTAGTTCTATTATATTTCTATAACTTCTATAAAAAGTTACCTTAAATACTGTGGTTTAAAATAATGGAAATGTATCTCTCACAGTTCTAGAAACCAGAGGAGAAAGCAGTTTCTCTGAATCAGCTTTAGCATGTTAGAAATACGCTATTCCTCGTAGCTCAGGTAATCATATGTGTATAATCACATTTTCCTTATAAACTAACATTCAGATTCCAGGATCAGGATGTCACTGACTTTTGGAAGGTCATTATGCTTCCTGCCATAGTGCCACCATTTTCGTGTTGTCAACAAACTATTCTAAGAGTTTGCATTGAAGCAACATGGATCAATAAAGGGAAAACATTGCTTTGATACCCAGTGAACTGGCAAAGAATTAGACTACATTTAAATAATTAAGATTGATAATTCATTAATGTCTAGAAATAGCCTATGACTTTTTAAATTCTGCTTTGAAAACCATCTAAAAATCTTTATCAAAACCCTATTATCTCCGTAACCTCCATTGTCATTGAGTAAAATGAATCAGCTTAATCATCATTGCACAAGCCATTGCCTCTAAAATATGAGCAGTCTAGAAAGGCAAAGGGGTTATTTTTAAAAGTTGATGGTTACATAGTAATGAGCACTAATCAAGATATATCTAAGTTGATACAAATTGATAGATAAAATATTAATTTTATGCTTTTCAAGACGAATATATAATTGAGAATTTAATTCAGCTTTTGTTTGCAACAAAGTCTAGTTGTGTGATTACTGCTTTCCATTTAATTTTTAATTATTCTTATTTCTGGTCTTGAAGATGCAACTTGTGGCAATTCAGAGCTTACTTCTGGCTCAGAGTTCACTTATGGTTCTGCACAACCAGGGATGGCCACGTGCAGGATAAGTGCCTTAACCCCTGTATTGTCTTGTAGACTCTGTCTTTTATTTATTTTTAAATATATATTTTATTAACTTGCCATGAGGTATACAGTTACAAAGCTTTCATTATCAGGTTTTGGTCATACAATGTTCCAACACCCAACCCTCCTCAAGTGTACATTTCCCACCACCAATGCCTCTGGTGTCCTTCCTGTCACCCTCCACCTAGCCCACCATCGCTTCCCATCTCCACCCGCCTTTATGCAGGCAATTTTTTTCTGCTATTTTTTATTCATTTTTTAATGAGGATACACTAGTTTGTAAATCTATGTGTTTTAATTGCTACAGTTTCAAACCTCTTTACCATATGTAAAGCTTGAAGAAATAAGAGAGTGAGTAGGGTGCTTGGCTTGCATGTGACCAGTACAGTTTCCATGCTCAGAAACACATATGGTCTCCCCAGAGGCTGTGAGGTATAATCCCTATGCCCAGAAAACCAGGTGTATGTATTCTCTCTCTAATGACCCCTAACATCTCATCCTCCCATGAACTAAATTCTTTATTGGAGCCCAAGAGTATATTTTCTTTTTTTTTTTAAGTATCTGTTCTTTTATTTTACTTTTATTTTCCTCACATTTGAGTGAGACTTAACTTCTCTATATGTCATTTTTCCTTTTGATTTATTTTTGTTTAGAATTATCTCCTTTAGTCCCAGCAATGTTACAAAAGGCAAAATTCTATTTATTCTTAAAACTGAATAATATTCTGATGTGTATATAAATTGTGATTTTATCCAGTTATCTGCCCTTCGGCACTTGAATTGTTTCTATATTTTGGCTGTTGCAGCTTGAGTTGCAATGAACATAGGTATGCATGCATCTTACTAGAGTAGTGTTTGTAATACTTTTTATATAAGCTAGGATTTGAATCCATCGTATTCTAGTGTTTAGTGCTCTAATATCTAAACATGTGACTAACTATATAGAAAAAAATAGTAGCCAGAGTGATAGTAAAGAGGGTAGGGTACTTGCCTTTTATGCAACCTACCCGGGTTCAATTCTTAGCATCCCATATGATCTGCAAGTAATGCCAACAGCAATTCTTGAATGCAGAGCCAGGAGTAATTCCCGAGTATCGCTGGGTATGTCCCCAAACTAAAACATAATAAAATAATGATATAAAAATAAAAATATTTTTATGTTCTAAGAAAATCTTCCATTTAGTAATAAATTTGCTAAAAATAAATTTTACCTTATAAAAGCTAAAGCGTATTGTACTTGGGATGTGTATTTTTTAAACTGAGTAACAATTCTATGCTGTTAAAATAGAAGCCTTTATCAGTTTGTTTTGAATTTTGGTGTGTGTGTGTATGGGGGGGGGGTGTCCAGCGATTGCAGCTTGTTTCCAGTCATCCTCAGGAGACTGTGCTTTTAAAGGAATCAAACCCAGTACCTTAAATATGCAGGATAAGTGATATCCACTGACAGACAACCCAGCCCTTAGTTTCATATTTTTGTAAATTTCAACTACCAAATTTTAATTTCTACTTTAATTAATTAAGATAATCCATATGCAAATTAATATCTATTAATAAATTTCTATAAAGTAAATTTTAAAACATGAGGGAAAACTGATATTTGAAAGCATAAATTATCAAAATAGCAATAATGTAATTTTTTCCTATAAACCAATTGAAATTTCACAGTTTTACAAAGAAAAGCAACTTCTAAAATGTCATGGACATATATTTATCTTCAGGGTCCCTGAGTCAAATCTGTGTGATAGATTAGCTTAACAAAGTAAATCTATTTCAATTTGTTCTATGATAGGAAAAAAGCAAGATAAAAAATCATGGAGAACATGTTTCAGATGATTTTGATTTGTGGCAACTTTCAATTGATAATGGATATGAGGTTTTATACAATTCCATTTCAAACTGATTTCTAAAATTATAGCCCCCAAAATCTATGTTGTGATTGGAATGTGAAATTATGTGTTGTCATTTAAATTTCGACAGTGTAAAAACTTATTTTACAGATGTACTAAAAACTTAAATGTCATCTATTTTAAAGATTTATAAGACAGTAAATGAGTATGTGAATGGTTTATAATACTAATGGGATTAAGCCAGAGAACAGATAAAATGCATTAGTTTGAGGTTGATGTTTGATATAATTCATTTCAGTCTTATTTATTTTAGTATTGCCTATTACCACAAATGAGTCAAGAATCATGAAGTCACTGCTTATAAAAACAGTGTATATAAATCATTTTAATTACTCTTAAAGAAATTCATTACTGGGGAATACAAAGCATCATATATGAACATTTGTTGCATGAATGAGTGAAATTGTCACTGAAGAAACCTCTTTGCATATATTGCACTTAAGTTTACATTAAAATAAAAATATGTGAAAATCAAAATTATATGAAATAAAATTTTATTTTATCTTATAGGTATTATTTATCTCATATTTTCAGTAAATTATAAAAAATAAGTACCAGGCAGATTACTCCATGGCTTTAAGGACAACCGCACACGCTAGGGGAAAAGGCAGCTCAGACAGAGAAGGGAGCACCAAATAAAGGGTGTTGGGAGGTTCTTCTCGGGATGGGAAATGTGTGATGAGAGTAGAATATAGCCCGAACAAGATTGCTACTCAATATCTCTTTCACAAACCACAGCACTCAAAAGGAGAGAGATAACAAAAGGGAATGCCCTGCCACAGTGGTAGAGTGAGATGGGGGATGGGGGGAACGGGGGTGGGAGGGATACTGGGATGGGTGGTGGTGGAGAACGGGCACTGGTGGAGGGATGGGTATTCGATCATTGTATAACTGAAACCCAAGCACAAAAATTTGTAAGACTACAACTGTACCTCATGGTGTTTTGCTAATAAAAATTTAAGAAAAAAATAATTAAAATGAATTTTCAAGATATGGTAATTTTATAATTACTTATTAGTAACTATTTTATTTGAATATTTAGTGATAGAGAAAAGTAAATATAGGTAAGCAAAGAGGAAATAGATAAATGAAATTTTGTTAATATGAAATGCACTATGAATTTAAACCAAAACTACAAAAGACACTTAGATTTTCTGACTTTGGTTTCTAAATTCAAAACAATGTTTATAATCTGATGACAATCTATTCCAACCGTAAGTTTTTCCATATCTCTTTAAATTATTTATCAATAAGTAACCCTTAGAAAAAAGTTGTACGACATGAAATGGTGAAATGTAGACTTAAATTTGAGACCTTAAGAGTTATGGAATGATTAGTAAGTAGTCCATGGGGCTATTTCTAAGCTATAGACTTGTCAGTTTTTATGAAGCTCATCAAAGCCTTTGAGAATTTGACAATAAAAGAATAGCATGATTGGGATATTTTCCATGTAAAATGGTGTGAAAATGCTCATTTATTAAAAAAAAACAATAGAATGCTTGTGTTTAGGTATAGATTTGTCATAAGAAGTAGGGTTAATTAAATTATTACCATAAATGTGTAATTAAGGAAAAGACAAATAATATTTTAAATACTGTGTGTTTAGGTTAAAGAGTACAAAACCGAAAACATTCAGCATGAAACTCACAATAAAAATTAATATAAAATTTTATAAATTTTAAATGAAAACTCAACTTGATAAATATTTTCTCAGCTTTAATTTAATTTAATTTATAAATTTTAAATGAAAACTCAACTTGATAAATATTTTCTCAGCTTTAATTTCCAGTCTATAGGAGCTATGCACTCTTTAGTATTATGTTATGTTGCAGGAGCCACAGTACAGCAGGTAAGTTGCTTGTCTTGCACATACAAGCCAGGTTCAATCCCCTGTATCACATATAGCCCACCAAGCCCATCAGGAGTGATTCCTGAGCACAGAGACAGAAGCCAGGGTTAAGCCCTGTGTTCTGCAGGGTGTGGTCCATGAAACACAAATAAATACATGAACAAATTGCAAGTAACTTCTAACTTATATCTAAAAGTTATCAAAAATCAAGGAGATTTTAGAAATAGTTGAAAACTTTAAAAATCAAAATATTAGATCTACATTGTCAAAAGACCTGACAAATAAGGGCCCTGAAAATAGTATAGCAGAGAAGGCTTGAATATGGCTGAAACTGGTTTCAATGATGCATACCTCATAATCCCCCAGTCCCTGTCATGAATACAGATCCAGGAAAAATCCTTGAACATACCCAGGTATGGCCCTCAAATAAAACAAAATGAATAAAATAAAAACACACAACAATGAAGAACTATCACTTGGAAATTTTGAATAGATGCATTTCTGAATCACTTTAGGTTAAGATAAAAATATAGACTTCTGTTATCAATTTTAGGATTTAGACATTAAAATCTAGAGTATGCAATATAACTGATATGTTTTAAATGACATTACGGAACAGGAAGATAGCATGTGTTAAGGACTGACTATCGTACATCTGACCCTAGGTAGTGCTAGTACTGGACATAAAAAAAAAATCATAGTAATCGATTATGAACTGAACCGAATACCTAAGGTAAATCAAATGAGGAATAGAGAAAGAGTATATAGCAGTAACATTTGATAGAGAAACACAGAAGCTGAGTCATTTAGTATTAATGTACTCACAAATCTATGCTGAGCTTATATATCACGTTTCTTTCTACTCTGAGGAAAGAATTAGAATTCAGTTTGCAGAAGTAACTTTGCAGAAAATAGTACTGGAGGTGCAGTGGGTGGCAGAGAGTGGGGGTGGAGTAGTATCCTGTATTTTTTTGAACAAGAGTGAATCTGAGAAGGTAATGGATGAGAAATCAAACTAGATAGCTGAACGTAAACTTTACAGAGCTTATTCACTCATTGGGCATGTCATTCTCCCCACTCAGTAGTAAAAACCATAGGGTACCACAGTCATTGTTTAATGACTCTAGAAATCCTACACAATTTTAGTTTTAAGACAGTTATGAGGGCTTCTTAAACTTTACCCACTATGACCCCACAGAAAGCATCACAAATGGATATTGAAATGAAGACATGGTGTCATTTAAAAATGACATGTTCATTTAAAAATGAACACATTTTTAAAATGTGAATGCTGCCTTATTTCAGTGGTAGGCATATTTTTGCTTCTTTTTTAAAAAAAATAAGAGTGAAGGAAGCAAGCAAGGAAGGAAGGACCAATTAAACATTGCAAACTTTTTAATTATGATATTTTGTATTATTTTAGCCTTAAAATCATTCAGATTTATATATTCAAATCTAACAATAGCCTGTCATCTTTCATGCTAAATATAATTGAAGCAGTTAAATACATTTTGATTTCTATCTTTCTAATATCACAATAAGTTATTCAGACTTATTTATTTAATCAACCATGCATTTTTCTGAATTATGGATGAGGCCTTAAGTATTCAATAAAAGTAAGAATTCTTACCTTGTAAGCAGAACTTGAAAATTACTATGATCAAGGTCTTTTGGAGTGAAGAATATTAAAAACCTGGAGATATAATCAGGGATTACATGTTAGCTACTGGATATAGGAAATTGAAGTCATTAAAATTCTGCTGTTCACCACAGACTAAAATTTGGATTCAGTACTCTCTATCATTAACTATTCCTTTCAAAGAGATATCATACATGAAACCTCCAAAGTATAAAAATAATCATAAAAACACTGAACCAGAAAATTAAAATCATTTATTTTAATTAATCATGTTAAAATATGTAAGTGCAGTGTTCTAGTTAAATGTAGTAATTCTAATTTAACTAAAATTTCTCTTAATTTTCAAGTTATATTTTGGTCATATATTAAAATATAAGATAATTAAATTAATTATCAATCAAATTTGAGAGAATAAATTGTGGGGCAGATTCATTCATTGGGTATGTATTTATTCAATTTAGAGCATTAATTTCCCTTAAATTATTTTATTGTGCATATACTCATTTGTTTTAGAGCATTGATTTCTCTAAAATTATAAACTTTAAGAAAATAATTCGTATTAAAAATGCATGGTTTGTTGTCAAGTAGATTTCCTCATTGGTAAGATCATGGCTAAAATACAAAAGAAAAATAACATATTGTAATAGTTCCTTCTTAGACATACTCAAATTTATTTATCCACATATCTTTCTTTATCCATTAATCCTATCTAATCATATAAATATGTTTAATATGTCCAAGTTTGTTCCCCTAAATCTGGACTCTGAAATAAACTTATTTTTCTACAGAATCATTTTAAAATTTGCCCCAAATTCAGATAAGATGTCACGGCCGCGTGACATCTTATCTGAACATCTTTTTATGATATCTCAATATCTCATTCCTACTCTGGACAAACTTGCAGGCTATCGAATATAGCCTGCCCACAGGGCAGAGTCTGGCAAACTCCCCGTGGCGCACCAAATATGCCAAATACCAGTAACAATGATGGGTCTCATTCTCCTAAAAAGCCTTGAATATAATCTCAGGGCTAGGATGAAAGAGACGTTACTGGGGCCTGCTCGAGGCAATCGACGATTAACAGGATGATGAATGAATGAATGAATGAATATTCTTTTAAATCTATTTAATAATGTAAAAATAAAGTTCTATCTGGATACAGAAGCAGCAGTCTGGATTTAGCTCATGATATTTTAATAGTCCAAATTATAGTCGGGCTTCAGTTACATTTAGTGCATCAGATAATGCTTTTGAATTTATGGAATGCCACACTAATTAATGAAAGGAAAAGGTAAGTAATATGTAATAGAGAAAAATTTAGAACATTAATTATATTGAAAGGAGATTTTAATCAATAAATGTGGCAAGAATAATTAGTAATAATAACTCTTAAATGAAGCATCAATAGATAAAATCTCAACAACTAAAGTTTCTGAAATCTTGAGAGGTCGAAATGTATTTAGTTAGGCTGTCTTGCAGGTGAAATATGGAATAAAAATAATATGACGTACAGACACTCATTACAATGATGTTTTGAGTATTATTCTGACAATCACTGTTTTTAAATGTATTTTGTTGAATTTCAAATATTCTGTTGTGTAAAACTGACAATAATTATAAAGCTATCAACTTTATTTTATAATGTTTAATAAGTTTAGTAATGTAGCTGGACTAAATTTAATAATTTTATATGGGACTGGAGCAACAGTACAGTGGGTAGAACTTGCCTTGTACATGGCTGGGTTGAATATGAAACCCAGTAACTCATTTAGACCTCAAGTCTCCCAGGATGGATACTTGAACTCAGTGCGAACAGTAAAACCTGAGCACTGTGGGATGTGGCCAAAAATAAAACAACTTTTGTGTAGTTTGGAGGGAGGAGGGATATTGTGTTTGTGGTTATTATCAGAATGACAAAATATTGCGTCTTGGGAACAAGGAAATAGCTCAAAGATCAGGATTTTATGCTTTGTATGTTGGGGGCCTTTTCTGACTGCTTGCATCTCATAGACCTCAAGAACCACTGGGAATGAACTTTGATCACTAAGTTAAGAGTAGTTTCTGACTGTCCTGGAATGCCTTTTTGTAGATTCCTCATAACTATGGAGATCCCAGGAACCAGAAGACAAATCTTTGATCTAGGGTAGTGGATGTTCAAAGAAGTGTGTGTGTGTGTGTGTGTGTGTGTGTGTGTGTGTGTGTGTGTGTGCACGCGCATGTGCATGCCTGCACATGGATGTACTAGCAGCATAGCAGAGGCATAGCCACATACACGGAGCCAAAAACTCAGTCATATGATCAAGTTTATTAGGAAAGAGGATGGTTTAAATTGAGGGTGAGGGAGAATGCATACAATAAGGAGCAGGTGGTGGGGCAGGCTGAGTATTTTTATGACTAGGGAGAAGTTGCTGGAGTACTATCTTTGATGCTCTAAGGCAGAAAGCTAGGTTGAACTATTGCTGACACCCAGAGATACCCATTTCCCACAATTCATTCCATTGGCTGCAAGCAAAGTGAGGCTAATTAATCCATGTTATTTTTAGACTGTCAGCTTCCCCTGGCAACTGCCCTCTTCCAGAGCAGTCGAGACCTGGGGGAACCCCCTATAGATAGCCCAGTGGCCTCTACTGGTAAATGGGTCATGCAAGAATAACTCTAGCACCTTACTCCCCTCAAATTGTTTATACTATACTGACAGAATAATTTATAAATTACTAATTTTCTATATAATTTGCTTAAGAAATATTTACTGAAGAACAGCATTAGGCAAAATACAGGAACTCTACCATATCAACAAGCTCAGTCCCACAGTTCCTGAAACAGGTGGCAACTACTCCAAATTTCATACTACTTGCAGTATAATAGGAGCACAGCAAACATGATGGAGAATACATGTTGAAGTTGATCAAGCTCAATGAGTCAAAACAAGAACACAGTTGGTTCAATAGGTACTGGCCAGTTCCGTAAATCCTCAAGGACTTGAGTGATACCATTTTGAAGATGTTTAATGAGATTAAAGAAACAATGTCACATTTAGTCAGCAAAGCCAGCAGTACAGAAGAAAGATGCGGAAATGTGAAAATTACAAACAGAAATTTAAGAGCACAGTAGGTTATTAAAAATAAATGAAAAAATAAATCATAGAAGCTCTGAACTGGTTAATAGCAATTGAGCCAAAGATCCAGGTGCTCTATGAGGAAATTGAGGAAACATCATAAACAACAGAAAAAGTGGATAATAATCAGACAAGAAAGGAATAGTATTCTAGAGAACTACAGGGTGATTTCAAGAGAAACATTATAAGAATCATTGGAGATCCCATGAGTTCAAGGTAAACAACAGAAGAGTCATCAAGAATCCCTGAAAAATAGGAAGACAAACTGAATGAAAAAACACTATTTTTAAAAAGATTTTTCTAGATAGAGTATTATTTGCACTGAGATCCAAGAGGCCTGAATCTTCCCAGTAAAAAAAACTCTATTTAGGAAAATTCCAAGGTACATTTTATGCCAAATGACAAATTCCAAATATAGAGCATCAAGATCATAAAGCAATTTATACATAAATTATTCCCAAAGATTCACATAGTACCTAAAAATAAGACTCAAGTACTCAGAAGATTCTGGAACAATTTAATACAAAAAATTAACAAAATAAACAATACTCTATCCAGCTAGATTATCATTCATGTTTGGAGGAATGATACAAAGATTTAGGGGTGGTAAGAATTTAGGGAATCCATAGCCTTGAAAACAGCTTTACAAGAAGAATTAAGCCTCTTTTGTACTTTAAAAAGCAGCACAAACCTCTCAGCACATGGCATTGGTGTGATATTCATTCATAGTGCTTATAGTTGCCCTTTAAAAGATTAATAGAAGTATCTTGACTCCTTGCTTTCTAAGGAATATTATATATCTTCAATAATGAATGAATGTCTCATTTATATCGAATGTTCTATGATGTTTCAGTCTTTTTTCTTACACCCATAGTGACTTATATTATGATCTCTAGTCTGCATTAGCAGACACTTAAACAGTATATATAATATAATATTATCTAATATAAAACTAACATTCCCTTTTTTAGGATAAAACACTTTGTACTTTTAAAGGCTTTTCCAGATTTTCCCCTTAAATTTTTAGATTCTCATTACTCTTGATAAATTTTACAGATGGAAACTTTAACTTTTATATGTAAACTCCAAGACATGTTAGCAAAAAATTAAAAATAATAACTTTTTAATGACAGCAAAGGTATAATTATTAGCATTATAAGAACCAAGTACAAAATAAAATTTAATGCAATGCATTTCATATCTACTTATATAAATATTTAGATATTATAGATAAGTGAGGAGTAGGAAGGTTCACAGACTTTGACAGTTCACCATGTCATTGTGGAGAGGGGGTGGCAATGGAGCTAACCGGCAAGAAGGAACCAACATGCCACCTGCACAGCAGAGCCTGGCAAGCTACCCGTGGCATATTTGATATGCCAAACGCAGTAACAAAACTGGGCTTCATTCCTCTGAACCTGAAAGAGTCCCCAATATAGTAGTGTTGAGAAGGACAAGCAAGTAGAGGTTGTTAAAATCTCAGGGCTGAACTAGGCTGCCAAAATAAAGAAGGCCTGTAATGACTGCACCTTTAATGCATGTACGCTGACATGGGAAGCATCCATCGAGGACCTGATAGTGCAAGCGCAGAAGACTAAGTACAAAGCCATTGGATTGAATGAGATGAGAAGGCATCCATCACATCACATTGTTTTCAACACTACAGAACTATTCCTCAGAACATGCGACAATAGAGGCGTCAGTGTTGTTGGTGTCCTCATCAACACGAACTTGGCCATGAGCATTGATCTGTTCGAGCACCTAATAACCCAAATCAGACTCTTACATTTGAATAGATGTGGCTCATTGCTGGCAGTTTCTATCTTCATCGTCTACACACCAACATCCAACTACGATGAAGAAATTGAGAAGTTCTATATGGAACTTGAGAAGTTCTACAAAGAAGACCACACCTTCTACGTCATTGTTGATGATTTTAATGCCAATATAGGACTCTCCCGAAGAACTCCACATTGGGACCCATGGCCTAGAATGGAATGAACAGGGTGAGAGACTAAGTTCATCATGTTGACCAAGACCATTAATCGTAACTCGCAGTTGCAGAAGGCCTAATCTAAACATTGGACATGGGTGTCTCCTGGTGGACAGTTCCACAATGAAATTTACCACATCATCTTCAATTGACTGTTTTGCCTGACCGATGTCACTGTTGTCCCAAAATCCTGAACAAGATCAGACCACTGTCTCCTTCATGCAAAATTCTACTTCACGAAGTGGAAATAAAGGGCTGCAAAGTTTAAGAAGAGAACTCCAAGAATGACCACCAATTGGGAGCACTATTGCGGCAATATGGGAAGATGCCATCATTGACAACATCAATGAGGAATAAAATCTACTGATTCAGCACCTCCATGATTTTGCAAGGAACACCAAGAGTGATAAAACCAAAAAAGACGCCTGTCTTAAAAAACTCTCGAGCTTATCACCAATGTGGCTGGTCATGAGCCTCAGGCAACCACAAGCTAACATCCGAGCTCAACTCACAAAGCAGTGCAGAGAAGCGATAAAGGAAGACCTTTATACAGTGAAGAGCAGTGGTGTTGGCGGATACGGCAGGAGCTGGGAAATGTAATCACAATGCCTGCCTGTCGTTTGCCAACTACAAGACCAAGATGTCTGAATGCAAGTTTCTGTCCCAATGGAAAACCACTATTTTTCTGTTCTGTTGTACAAGAAGGGAGACATCCATGACATCTGCAACTAATGCCTGATATGACTGTTGTCCATTGTCTACAAGTTGTTTGCTTGAGTCATCCTGAATAGAATAGGCAGAACACTAGATGAAGGACAACCATTCGAGAAAGCCGGGTTCCAAAAAGGATTCAGCACAATTGACCATATCCACATGGTGACCGAGCTCATTGAGGTTTCACTATGCTTGGAGTATCACACTTCATTTAAGTGAGAGAAGGAATTCAGAGTTCCGACCTCCATTAAGGATCAAGAATCAGGGACACTGTCTCATTTTCCAAGGTGTAGAAAATCAGATGGGCTGGACACGTAACACAATTTAGAGACGACTGCTGGACTAGAGCTGTTATCAACTGGATTACACGGGACATCAAAAGAATGCTTTGGCTGCCCACCAATAAGATGGTCAGATTTCTTTGTCAAAACACGAAATGAATGGTTTGAGGCTCTTCATGTTCCTGGAACGAGGAGGCACCATTGGGTTACACTAGCATGCAACAGGGATTAATAGAGATGTTACTGGCGGCCACTTGAGCAAATCTATGAGCAACAGTTGTCAAGTGACACAAGTGAAGTGATACATTTTACGTATCAGAGTTGAAATTTTTTAATGTTAATAACTGTAGACATTATACGATTCTTTATTAAATGATCTTGATTTCTTTATGTGCATAAATTAAAATCATATAGCAATCAATCATCACAAATTGACATTTTTTATTGTTTTCTTATAATTCAATTTGACATTCCTTTAAGTTTTCTTGGAGCAAAAACATGAAATGAATTTGTTGTGTACCTGATAAAGGGGCATGCTGGATGTAATGAGAGAAATTAGAAACATAGGTGGAAGGAAGATCACACTGGTGGTAAATTGATGTTGGTACTTTATATGCCTAAAACAATTGTATTATGAATAACTTTTAAAATAATAGTTTTTTACTAAAAATAAAGTAAAAATAGATAGAAAATTGTAAAAGGGTGAAAATAAGAGCAAAATCCAGGTCCAGAGAGATAGTCAGGCATGTAAGGTGCTTGCCTTGTATAAGATCAACCTGAGTTAGATCCTATGTCCCTGAAAAATTGTCAGGAGTGATCTGAGTGCAAAGCTAGTAGTAAGCCCTGAGCTCTGTAAGGTGTGGCCTCCCCCAACAAAAAAGAAAAGAACAGGAACAAAATCCAAAGAGCATCTAACCACCTGAGAGAAAGGCACATTTTTTTCCATCTTTAGAAAGATATTAAATGAATTATTTATTCTACATAAAATAGATGAGCAGTTGAAAACAAATACTTTATCCTTTCTTGCCTATGTGCTATAATGCATTATATCTGGCTGTGACCAGGACTTACTTCTAGATGTGTGTTGAGAATACCATTCCTGTCAAGGCTTGGGAAAGGAACTGGGGTGCTAGTTTAAACCAGGTTCAGTAGCATGCATGGCGAGTGTCTTGATTCCTGCACTATCTCTCTGGCATCTGTCCTATCAGATGTTATTATCATTTTCTTCTTTAAGATAATTCTACAATTTTATTGGCAATTTTATTCAGGGCATTAACATTAAGGTCAATTTGTCATATAAATTGAACTAAGCAAAAAACATGTTCACTTTTTATATGACGATAGACTTTATATAAGGGGATAGGATAGAAGTATTTTAACAGAAGTTTCATTTTTTGTATAAGAATACTTGATTAGATTTTAGGCAATGTAACTAATGGATTCAGTCGGGAGATACTGCCCTGTGCACTATGATTGACATCAATAGTCAGTCATGAGCATTTCTAAATTTTTGTCTCCCTTTCACTGATTTACAGGTGAACTTTGGATTGTCATAGAAGAAAGCTCCAGGTCACTGAGCTGTAAAATGGCAGCAAAAGGACCCATAGATACCACAGACATTTAATAAAAATAATTATACATTTTTGTGAAATGCTGCACTATAGCAATGTAGCACTGTCCTCCGTTATTCATCAATTTGCTTGAACTTGAATGGGCACCAGTAATGTCTCCATTGTGAGACTTGTTACTGTTTTTGGCATATTGAATATGCCACGGGGAGCTTGCTAGGCTCTGCCTTGCAGGTGGGATACTCTCGGTAGCATGCTGGGCTCTCTGAGAGGGACAGAGGAATTGAACCCTGGTTGGCTGCATGCAAGGCAAACACCCTACCTGCTGTGCTATCGATCCAGCTATTGTGAAATATTAAAAAAGCAAAGTACCCAAGTTTAGTGTTTCCTACTTCAAGTACTACACAAATATTTTTTTAAAATACGCAGTAATGATATAAGTAGCAAAGCTAAAGTTCACATTATGGTTATTTATCTTCCTTATATATCAAGAAACATTGAATGCAAGCCATTGAACAGGTAATAAAAGCTTATAAATTTTTACATCTTAAAATAATCTTCTACTCAATAGATATTGATATCTAGTTATACAGCTCTGTGCTATTTCAGGAAAAAAGTATATATCATATAATAAAATAATAAATCTCTAATTTTATTTTTGATATTTTAATTATCCACATTATACAGTCATATAATCATATTAAACACACATGGAATAAATGCAATTCTGTATGTTTTAGTTTATATTTTTTAATAACTTTTATTAAAATTTTAAAAGTCACAGAATTTTAGTTTATTTTTTTCATTAATAAAAAGGACTTACAAAAGTAAAGGACAACATTCTTATATATCAACTAAAATGCTGAAACATTTGAAAATAAGTGCAGGTGCAAATCACCTAAAGACATGCTGGTAAAGATGAGATAGGAATAAAAAAATGAAAGTGAATTTATTGACTGTAAACATATTCTAATTATGGATTTATAGCAACTTGCTTAATACCTATCACTAATGCATATTATTTTACAAATAATGAAATTGATCTAATAACAATAAATATAGATATCACATGACTCAGATGATAATTTTATGATGACAGATGTTAATGTAGGTCAAGCTCATTCAATGACTACACACACATTACATACACATGTAATTGTATATGTGTATGCATCTATCTGCATATTAATATATATATATATACTACTATATACCACACTGCCTTTCCTGATGACACATTTTTTTCTCTGTATCTCACTACACTATTAGTATGGCTAATGACTTTTACTATTGTCTATTTACTTAAATCTCAAACAGCAATTTTCATAATCTGAGCAAACTTTCATAGGAGACTTTGAATGTAACTGAGTTTTATTTCAACCAGTTCTTTTGGAAGTGTAGTTATTTTGTAGAAAGTTTTGCAAAGAAGTCATGAAGAAATTCTATATGTAAAAAACATATTGAAAGAAACTCAAAAATTCATTTAAAAACTGCCATTATGGAAGAAAGTAAACGGTCACGGTCATGGTCCTTCCGTTGTTCATCGATTTGCTCGAGTGGGCCCAGTAACATTGTGAGACTTGTTACTGTGTTTGGCATATTGAATATGTCATGGGTAGCTTGCTAGGCTTTGCCGTGGGGGTGAGATACTCTCAGTAGCTCGTCAGGATCTCCGAGAGGGGCGAAGGAATCGAACTCGGGTCGGCCATGTTGACTGCATGCAAGGCAAACACCCTACCCGCTGTACTATCATCATGAGTTAACAGTAAAACAAATGCAATGACTGAATTTTCAAATTTGGTTGAACACTTTAGACAAATGACTGGAAGAAACTGATGCATCAAAGTGTTTTACTTGGAGTAGTTGTCAGTTATTACTAGATGCATTAACAAGCAATATGCCACAACCCTGTCAAAAACCATGTATACAATTATACTAAGATCACTCATAGAGAGTAAGTGATAGTAAATACATTCAGATTTGTTTCATTGCTTATTGGAGATGTAGTATCTAATAAGAACGTTTTCAACAAAATAAGTTTTGGAGTATTTAAGCACAGACTGTAAAAAAAGTATTTCTATAAATCAAAATCTAAGTCTTCCTGGACATTCATAAAAGAAGCATCCTATTGTCAATTCCGTTGTAAGAATAATTGAGTTAAGTGGTCCAGATTGCTACTTCAGGAGGAACACACTCAAACTCTCTTGTGAAATCATTAGTGCTTAATGTTTTCTATCACTTAAGTCAGGAGGCATTTATAAATGGCTTGGGAGTTCTAACAATTCTTCATGTGACCACTCTAAAATACTGAAAAACTACCACAAGTCTGCTAAGGAGACAGTATACAAACAACAGACATCATCTGCATTCTTCTAAAATGCTATCATGTGTCTGAATCCTCAAATATCAAAATATTAAATTAGGCATAAAACAAATCTTCAAATTATCACGTGGTTCTGCTTACCCATTTTTGGTATCAAAAAATTTATGCAGTTTTTTCTAAAAGAGCCTATGATATTTGCTTCATATTCTGTTTCTCCTGTTCTGGTTTTACTGCAGATTTTTAATTCACTAAGAATCAATTTTCAAATTTTTTTGAGGAACTCTCACTACCTGCCTCAAATATATATATTTTTTACAGAAAAAAAATCACTAACTTATCTTAAATATTGATATTAATATAAATGTACCTAATTTACCTGATAGTTTGAGCTTTTCATTCATACACCACTCTACCTTTCAGGAACACATAGATTTAAGCTATAATTCTTAATACCGAGAGACTTGTAATTAGTAAAAAAACATATTAAGTAAATAATTGCAATTCTATATATGATATGATTATGTCAACTTGGTATCTTAGGGGAGCATTTATTGTCCTAGTGATTTATGTGAGGTTCTGTGGAAAAGGTCTTATGTAAGCTATGGAAAAGGTCATATATAAGCTATGAAGAGCATTTCCTTGTCAAACAGCTGGAAGAAAAGAGGAGACACTACAGGAAAGAAACACAGAAGATGAACATGATAGATAATGTCAAAGGTAAGAGGAGAAAGGGCACAATTGTGTGACCTCATAGGCCTTATTAAAGAGTTGCTGCTTTTAATAGAAGGTAGTGTAAACCCATAGAAGTTCTTAAGAAGAGGAAAAAATGTGAACAGATGTGCATATTAAGTGATTGAGAGTAACTGAATAGAACTGTTCAAAGGGCACATAAATTGAGAAAGATCAGTTACAAGGGCTGTGGGAATTTAGGGGTAGAAAATAATGCTTGTAGCACACTGAAAAAGAAAGAAGTTGAATAGTACTCAGGTTCAACTAAAAGAATCAATTACTTCAATGATTAATTGTATGTGAGATATGCAAAAGAGAAGTGTGAAAATGTGTGGATTAGGCAGATATTTAAAACGTGAAGAAAAGAAGGCCTTTATAAAGTGACAAGCTCTGTGATATAATGAATGCTGTAAGCTTTTAATAAACTAAAATGTGATTCTGATAAACTTAATTCCTGCTCTATAAAAAATAAGCAAAAAATGTAACAGAAGTAGTAAGAAAAACATTCCCATTTTGATATAGTTTAGATTTTGAAACTTTAAGATTTAAGTACAATTTTCCCTTGGTCACTATACCAATCTTTGAAAATAGAATCTTAATAAACCACTTTCATACATTGCATGCTGTTCTTTGTGTTTTGAAAATAAAGTTTTCTCTTTTCAGTAAAATATAATGTCAAAAGGCTGCCAAGAATGGGAGATAGTATAGGGAATTAGGAACTTGCCTGTCATGGATTTAATCTAGGTTTTATATTTTGCAACATATACAATTCCCTGAGGTACAGTCAGGAGTGATCCCTGAGCACTGCTAGTTGTGGACTCAAACCAAAATAATAATTAAAATTAAAAAGTAAGATAAATATCTATGAAATAAATGGTATTTGCATCTTTTTATCTTTACAAAGAGATATGGCTTCATACATATAAGACAAAAGTATGCAAAGTATGAATATGTTCTTATATTTTGCATTATTATATCTCATGCATTCTTAAATCTTATATTCTTATGTCTTATATAAGATCATATTGTTATATTCTTATATCATATGCATTATTATTCATATTCTAATGGCTTATACCTATATATCTTATGCATATTTTTTAATACTTGGGACATTCCAATATTTTAAAAAATGCTAGTGTTAAATATCTCTAGGTAAAAAAAATCATTTACCATTGGTAAAGAAGAAATTCCTTCATTTAATATATAGATAACTTAGAAAATGGCTGAGGTATTGAGTTTGTGATCAGAATACTTGCTTACATAACACAGCCTTTTGAGCAACTGTCCCTACAAATGTACCCCTCCAATTGTGCTTTTACTAGATAAATTATCATTCAAGTGCATCACAATTTATTATGACAAATTTTCTTGCATTTAATACTCACCTTTTAATAAACTTTTCCAAAAGATCTAAATATAATGAAATTATCAGAAGAAATAATTTATTATAAAATAGAAGACAAGTCAGGGTATGGTGCTGACAGCAGGTCAATCTGTACCTGTGAGGCAAGTGCATCAGCACCCTGATGGCACCATCAGACTTTCAGATACCCCTAAATTACTGTTGTGCCTTTGGCCAGACCCCAAAATACCGGCTCGTCCTTCATGCCCTACAGAGTTCACGAGTTGCTCCCCACGAGCGGCTCTTCAGCATGGCCATCACTCCAGAGGCAAAAGAACTTAATCCAGATCCCGCCCACTTGCCGCAGAAAAGTGAATGGACCATGTGTTAAACTCCGGCGCCCTGCCTCCCCGGGAGGGAAAGGGTGTTGCTCCCTTCCGCCTTTATTACCCTCAGCAGCAAGGTGGCCACCGACTCAGACCTTATAGGAAAGCCAGGTATGAGCCGGCGGTGATGGGGCAACTGCAGTCTCATGGGAAGGGGGGAGCGGTACCGGCTCATCCTTCACACCCTACCTAGGTCATGAGTGACCCCCACAAGCGGCTCTCGGGCACCACCATAACATCAGATGCACAGGAACCAATCTCATAACTATCTGGCTCTTTGCAGAAATCTAAAATTATTATATGATTCTCATAACCAACTATAGAAAACAAAGTATGTCACAATGCCTTTTCAGCAATTCTGATTATTAGGGGGGAAATTCTGAACAAAAATGGTGCATCTTTTGTTGAAATAATGATTGTAATCAATGTAGAGAAGAGTTAAGTAGAAATCATCTGCCTCATAGGCATTGGGAGGGGTTGGAGGGGGTATATTGGGGTTCTTCGTGGTGAAAATGAGTACTGTGAAGGGAAAGGTGATTGATCATTGTATGACTGAGACTTAAACCTGAAAGCTTTGTAACTTTTTCCACAGTGATTCAATAGATAAATATAAGATGAAAAAATAAAATTATTGAAAAAAAAAAGTAAGGTGGAGTTCATGCCCAATTCAATCAGCTAATCAGTGGCTGAATAAGTAGCAGTACTCCTAGATAAAAAAAAAAGAAGACAAAGGAAGAGATTTATAATGAGAGAGATGTATTTTATAAGGTGGTATAATCTTATCAAAAGTATATTTGTCTCACTAACACTTATTTATAAATATATTATGTAAATTATATTTTGCTACACACTAGGTCAGGAAGAAGTTTTACTTCTAAAAAATTTTTGAACGTCAGTAAAACATTGAATTTTTAGAATATTTATTAACAATTCTTCAACTTACTTTTATATATTTTTTAGAATTTTATGAAATAAGGAATCAAGACATATTGGCACGCATCTCTTCTTTCTTCTCTTTTTATTAAAATACAGTTCTCATTCTTAACCAATGAGACATGTAATAATTCTTAAATCTTAACTCCTAATATGGTCGGATTGTATTGCTTTGGCCAGAATTTTTTTAATTTAATTTTTAATTTAGATGTAGCTTAGTTTCTCACCTTTGCTCTGATCCCTCCTTCCTTCCTTTAAATAGGTGGAGACAAAGCTGACATGAAGGGAAGTAAGATGAGAAATGAATCAGCAATTTTCCTTGCTATAATTTGTTCCCTTTCTTCACCCTGCTGGAATCACACAGTGGGGGTATAGAGGTGACAAGCAGGGGACACAGGGTGGAGGGAACACGGTACATTCTGACAGTATGGATGCTGATTCCGATTCTGTCTGTGTTGAAAATGTCAGATATTTAGACAAGGAATCATTTAATAACTACAAACATCCACAATAAGATAAAAGTCTATATAATGATAGCCATAACAATGGGTAAATACTATTTTTATTGCCGTCTAGAGAGTAAACTCATGAGATTGTTTTTGATAATAGAACACCTTTTTATTTGCCTTTTTGATTTTTGTTTGTGGGGGTGAGGGGGTGGCGGAAGAGGGGGGTATAGAGTGGTATGGCGGGCAGCTCTCTGGTAATGCCCAGGCCATCAGGCTATATAGCTGGTGGTCCAACTCATGAGGTTTTTATCTAGGGAAAATAATTTAAAATTTTTAAAAGTAACAAAAGAACAATGGATAATATATCAAGAACACTCTCAAACATATATCTCAAGTCATTTTTTTATATATTTATTTTATTTTTGTAAAAGTAGTTCAAAATCATTCATTACAGATTTTATTTAAACACCAATCTCACCACAGAGTAACTTTCCACCACAATAAGAGGGATTGTTGTATTGTTGTGTGCAGATTGTTGTATTTCATTATGGAGCCTTTTAAGCCTGAATATAAGAAAATACAAGCAAGCATGTTAAAACCAAACAAATGTTTGCTACTTTTGATAAGTAAGTGACTGTAAAAGGTCACATGGCTGCAAACACAGCTGTGTGCTCCAGGATATTCTGTGACACTCTTTTCCAGTAGCTATAGTTTATAGTCTCTGGGTCGTGGCTGTTGAAGAAACTACATGGCACCAAGGGCAGTTTGTGTGTGGGACTTCCAAGCTACTGGAAAACTAGGGACCTGGGGAGAGGAGGCCCAGTCTCGATGTGAGTGGGATTGGATCAAGTCATCCTGTACTAGACATGTGTTAGATTGGAGGAAATGTCTATCCTTCTCCACTATACCGTACTATATCATACATAAATTAATACATACACTAACTTCAGACTTGTGTACAGTCGTTACACTTCCTTGTTTTCCCATTTTTCAAATCTATTTCACAATGGCAGTCCTTCCATTTTACACAATTGTGTTACAAGATACTTATAATTAGTAGATAGACGTTAGTATCTTTTATTCTCCCTAAAACAGAAGTTCTATGTTTAATTTCTGTCTTATTATAACTTAATTAGAAAAAAATGGCACTGTGTAAAATCCAAAACAATAAGAACAATACAATGGGTAAATACAATACAATTCTTTAGTAAGAATAACTTCAAAATCTTAACAAAGAAATCTCAGCTGTTTCCATGGCTTGTAATATTAAAATAATTTCCATTTCTTTTCATTCTTCCAATTTTTTTCAAGTAGCCAAAATATATTATATTGCTGTGCACAGTTAAATCAATAACTAATTCTTGAAAGTATTTTATTTTATTTTATTATTATTTTTTAAGTTTTATAGCTCTTATTAACTTTACCCCAAGTACTCTTCCATTTTCTCTACATTTTTTGGACTTCAAATCAAGTTCCTTCCTTTTATGTACTTTTGTAAAAAATTTATTTATTGAATCACCGTGAGAAAAGTTACAAAGCTTTCAGGTTTAAATCTCGGTCATACGATGATCAAACACCCATCCCTTCACCAGTGCACATTTTTCACCACCAAGAACCCTGATAACCCCCCCTTCCTACCCCTCCTGATATCTGTGAGGCAGATGATTTCTATTAACTCTCTCTCTCTCTACTTTGATTACATTCATTATTTCAACAAAAGATGCACCATTATTATTTGGAATTTCCTCCCAACAATCAGAACTGCTCGAAAGGCATTGAGAAACAATTTGTTTTCTATTGCTGGTTATGAGACCATATGATGTCATGCAGCCACAGTAACGAATACACGATTTTGGATTTTTGATATCTTACTAAATAAGTCTGGAGGGATTTCTGCCAAAAGCCGGATAATCATGAGGTTGGTTTTTGTGCATCTGGGACTATGGCCGTGCCGGAGAGTAACTCATGGGGGCAACTTGTGACCTCAGTAGGGCGTGAAGGATGTGCTGGTTCTGCCCCCCATCCCATGAGGCTGCAGTTTCCCTGTCACCTCTGGCTCATACCTGGCTGTACAATAAACTCTGAGGTGGCGGCCACTGTGCTGCCGAGGGTGTGGGGGGAGGGGGAGGCAGAAGAGACAGACACCCTTTCCCTCCCGGGGGTGGGGTGGCACAGCACTGTAGTTTTTTTTTTTTACTGTATTATTTTTGTTGTTGTTGTTGTTGTTGTTGTTGTTTTTTCCCTTTATTTTATTTTTTTTTACAGTTGTAAATTTACAATTTTTTGTGCTTTGGTTTCAATTATACAATGATCAGATACCCATCCCTCCACCAGTGCCCATTTTCCACCACCATGGATAATATCCCTCCCACCCCCATCCCTCCATCCCCCCTGTCTCTGTGGCAGGGCAATCCCCTGTGTTCTCTCTCTCCTTTTGGGTGTTGTGGTCTGCAAAAGAGGCATTGAGTGGCAAACATGTTCAGTCCATAGTCTACTTTCGACATGCATCTCCCCTCCTGGGAGGATCCTCCAAACATCCTTTATTTGGTGCTCCCTTCTCTATCTGAACTGCCCTTTACTCTAGAATACCCAGCTGGCCTCTAAGTTATGGAGTAATCCTCCTGGTGCTGATCTCAGCCATTCTTGGGTATTAATCTCATACTTTGTTACTTTATATCCCCCATTTCATTTCATTTCATTTCATCATCCTGTTAATCGTCGATTGCCTCGAGCAGGCCCCAGTAACGTCTCTTTCATCCTAGCCCTGAGATTATATTCACGGCTCTTTAGGAGAATGAGACCCATCATTGTTACTGGTATTTGGCATATTTGGTAGGCCACGGGGAGTTTGCCAGACTCTGCCCTGTGGGCAGGCTACATTCGATAGCCTGCAAGTTTGTCCAAAGTAGGAATGAGATAATAAGATGTCATAAAAAGATGTCCTGATTAGATGTCACGCAGCCGCGAATGCGGCCGCGCGGTTCCGGGATCTGGATTTTATAGTCTCTGAGTCTTGGCCGTTGATGGGATTACACGGCGCCAGGGGGCCAGGTGGTGGGTGTGACCCCCACCTACTGGAATTTGGAGGATCTGGGTGGAAGATGCTCGACTCCAATTCGAGTAGGCGTGGAGGTCTCGGCCCCGAAACCCGCGTGGCTGTGTCCCTCTGCCAGTACCTTCATGGGTGCGGAGAGTGGTCTCAGCATGGTGGTGGCTGGTCCTGGAGGTCTTCGGCTGCCGTAGCCCTGGTCGGGGCGGGGAGGAAAGCTCAACCCGCTCCCCTCCAAGGGACTCCGGGAAGGAACACCCAGGCGCGGGGGCAGAGACTGCACTGCTCTCGTCCGGGATCTGGATTTTATAGTCTCTGAGTCTTGGCCGCTGATGGGATTACACAGCGCCAGGGGGCCAGGTGGTGGGTGTGACCCCCGCCTACTGGAATTTGGAGGATCTGGGTGGAAGATGCTCGACTCCAATTCGAGTAGGCTTGGAGGTCTCGGCCCCGGAACCCGCGTGGCTGTGTCCCTCTGCCAGTACCTTCATGGGTGCGGAGAGTGGTCTCAGCATGGTGGTGGCTGGTCCTGGAGGTCTTCGGCTGCCGTAGCCCTGGTCGGGGCGGGGAGGAAAGCTCAACCCGCTCCCCTCCAAGGGACTCCAGGAAGGAACACCCAGGCGCGGGGGCAGAGATGAATGCAATTTTTCTATGTCTGTCCCTCTCTTTCTGACTCATTTCGCTTAGCATGATACTTTCCAGGTTGTACCACTTGTATGTAAATTTCATGACTTCATCTTTTCTAAGAGCTACATAGTACTCCATTGTGTAGATGTACCAAAGTTTCTTTAACCAGTCATCTGCCCTTGGGCATTCAGGTTTCTTCCAGTTTCTGGCTATTGTAAAGAGTGCTGCAATGAACAAACAAGTGCAGATGTCACTTCGACTATACATTTTTGCCTCTCTGGGATATATTCCCAGGAGTGGTATTGCTGGGTCAAATGGGAGCTCAATTTCTAATTTTTTGAGAATCGTCCATACTGTTTTCCAGAAGGGCTGAACCAGTGGACATTCCCACCAACAGTGAAGGAGTGTCCCTTTCTCGCCACATCCACGCCAGCATCGGTTGCTTTTGTTCTTTTGAATGTGGGCCAGTCTCTGAGGTGTGAGATGGTATCTCATTGTGGTTTTGATCTGCATCTCCCTGATGATTAATGATGTAGAGCATTTTCTCATGTGCTTTTTTGCCATTCGCATTTCTTCTTTGAGAAAGTTTCTGTTCATTTCATTGCCCCATTTTTGGATGGGGTTGGATGTTTTCTTCTTGTGGAGTTTAACCATTATTTTGTATATCCTGGTTATCAACCCCTTGTCAGATGTGTATTCGGCGAATATCCTTTCCCATTCTGTAGACTGTCTTTGTATTTTGGTCACTGTTTCTTTGGAGGTGCAGAAGCTTCGTAGTTTAAGATAGTCCCATTTATCTATCTCTGTTTTCACTTGCTCGGCCAGTGGCGTGGCATCTTTGAAGATACCATTAGCTTCAATGTCATGGAGGGTTTTGCCAACTTTATCTTCAATGTACCTTATGGTTTCTGGTCTGATGTTGAGGTCTTTAATCCATTTTGATCTTACTTTTGTACATGGTGTTAGGCAGAGTTCTGAGCCTATTTTTTTGCATGTAGCCGTCCAGTGATGCCAGCACAATTTATTAAAGAGGCTTTCCTTACTCCACTTCACATTACTTGCACCTTTATCGAAGATTAGATGATCATATGATTGAGGGGAGATGTCAGTGTATTCAACCCTGTTCCATTGGTCTGCAGTTCTACCTTTGTTCCAGTACCATGCTGTTTTAATTATTACTGCTTTGTAGTACAGTTTGAAGTTCGGGACGTTGATTCCTCCCATTTTCTTTTTCCCAAGAATTGCTTTAGCTATTCGTGGGGGCTTATTGTTCCATATAAACTTCAGGAGTGTTTGCTCCATTTCTTTGAAGAATGTCATGGGTATCCTAATAGGGATTGCATTGAATTTATACAATGCTTTCGGTAGTATTGCCATTTTGACAATGTTAAGTCTCCCGACCCATGAGCAGGGGATATCTTTCCATTTCCTCATGTCCTCTTTTATTTCCTGAAGTAGCGTTTTGTAGTTTTCTTTGTACAGGTCCTTTACTTCCTTAGTTAAGCTGATTCCTAGGTACTTGATTTTCTGGGGCACAATTGTGAACGGGATTGTTTTTTTCATGTTGCTTTCTTCTCTCTCACTGTTTGCGTATAGGAAAGCCATGGACTTTTGGGTATTGATTTTATAACCTGCAACTTTACTATACGAGTCTATTGTTTCTAGGAGTTTTTTGGTGGAAGTTATTGGATTCTCTAAGTATAGTATCATATCATCTGCGAATAGTGAGAGCTTGATTTCTTCCTTTCCTACCTGAATGCCCTTAATATGTTTTTCCTGCCTAATCGCTATTGCAAGTACTTCCAGTACTATATTGAACAGCAGTGGAGAGAGTGGGCATCCCTGTCTCATCCCTGATCTTAGAGGGAAGGCTCTCAGTTTTTCCCCATTGAGGACGATGCTTGCTGTAGGCTTGTGGTAGATGGCTTTAATTATGTTGAGGAAGGTCCCCTCTATACCCATTTTGGCTAGGGTTTTCATCATAAAGGGAGCACTGTAGTTTAATGCATAGTCCATTTACATTTCTGCCTCAAGGCATTTTATTTTTAATTTATGTACTCATAAGAAAAATATGCTTCCATAATTTTGTGATATATACATTTCAGTCAACTTGCTTTCAGTTACATAAATACAATTGCTTATAAAATAGTAGTTTTGTCCTGTGGGAACCTGTATGATTACATATAAAATAAAATATATTTTTAATTGTTTCTTTCTTTATACATAGAGCTAAACCTTAACTTGGTAAGTATATAATGATAATTTTAACAATGTAACAATAAAATATCATTTATTTCTATAGTATGGTCATATTGACGATATATAGACATCATGAAGAATAAGATATTTTTGTTTTGTCTCCTTGAAAGAAACTTCCTATGGACAAGATAAAATACAAGATAAAAGTTCGACAATAAATTATTTATGTGTATGAATGTGTATTTGTGTACATATATGCAGGGATATGTTTCTAAATGGGCTGGAGTGATAGCACAGCGGATAGGGCCTTTGCCTTTCATGCAGGTAACATGGCCGACCTGAGTTCAATTTCTCCGCCCCTCTCGGAGAGCCTGGCAATCTACCCAGAGTATCTCGCCTGCACGGCAAAGCCTGGCAAGCTACCCATGACATATTCAATATGCCAAACACAGCAACAAGTCTCAAAATGGAGACGTTACTGGGTCCGCTCAAGCAAATCAGTGAACAAATAGAGGGTAGTGACGGTGATGTTGACAGTTTTCTTATCAATATTTTCTCATTTTATATAAAAGTCTCCCATGAGCAAAATGATATGGTTTAATATGTATACAATATAAAAATGTTATTACGATCATGATCATCCAGTTGTTCATCAATTGCCTCGAACAGTCACTAGTAACGTCTCCTTCGCCTAGCCCTGAGATTTTAAAAAGATTTTCAAGGTTATTTCAGGGTTAGGAAAATGAGACCCATAATTGTTACTGGTATTTGGCATACTGGGTACACCACAGGGAGTTTGCCAGACTCTGCCGTGTAGGCAGGTTACATTCAGTAACCTGCCAGGATGTGCATAGTAAGAATGAGCGGCCGTGTGCTTCCAGGAGCTGGCTGGGTTTTATAGTCTCTGGGTCTTGGCCATTGATGGGATTACACAGTGCGGGGGTGGCGGGGGCAGTTCGTGAGTGTGACCCCTGCCTACTGGAAGATGGAGGATCTGGGTGGAGGATGCTCAGCCCCGATCTGAGCAGGTTTGGAGATCTCAGTCCTGGTACCTGCATGCCTTTGTTCCTCTGCCAGTTACCTTCCTGTGTGCGGAGAGTGGTCTCCATAAAAATGTTATATTAAAATTAATTCACATATCCATATCATTCCGCTAGTGAAATTAAACATGAAAAATACTTTAGAAATACCATCACCATAATCCCATTTTACTTGTTTGTTAACTATCTCTTTGATTTTCTTTAAAGTTTTTATAGATAGATATAAATATATTTAGTTCATTAGCATATAAGATATTATATATTCTTGATGCATATTATAAGACATTAACTTGGGCCAAACTTGATGTGATACATATGAGACCGGTTATATATTGTGTATTTTTTTTAAATTTGGGTTTATGCCCATAACTATTGCATATCTGCATTGATGGATGTATTCATGGGTATATTAGTTTTGTTGTCTTTTCATTCTTCATGTATTAATGAGTCAGGGGCACACCTAGTAGTGCTCAGGGCCTACTCCTGTACTTAGGGATCACTCCTGGAAAGCATAGGGTACCATATATGGAGTCAGGAATCAAGCCTGGATTGACAGCCTGTAAGAAAAGCATCCTACCCAAATGTATTTTAGTTCTGACCTTCTGTGTTATGTTTTATTATTTCATAATGATATACATGATTTATTTATTCTTCTAGTATTGATAGACAGACCCTGGGAATATATTCAAAACAATTAACAAGAAGTCATCCATAAAATCTAACCAGTCTAAATGAAATTTCAACCATTCTTAATGAATGTCAGGAGCTTAAGAAAAAACAAAACAAAACAAAGAAGATATCTAAGAGGACAAGTGGCCATTTGCCAAAAATACTCATATATACTTGCTTTATATGAACAAGTACTTGGTAAATATACTGATTTTTGTCTTGTTTTTGTATATTTGGTCACACACACCTGTTCTCAAGTTCTCCTCCTGGCTTTGCACTCTCCTGTAAGGACTCATGGAACAATATAAAATGCTCAAGATAGGACCTAGGTTGACTATGTGCAAGACAGGCTCTACTCTCTCTCTAACCCCTAAATGTATTGATTTCAAAAAAAAAAGAAAAGAGGGAGATAAACATAATAGCAGAATCTCTGTGCATTGGTCCAGTCTATTTCTTAAATTATGCTACTGCTCAATATTACAGTGATTTTAATTCATCAAAAGGGTATGTGACGATACATTTATCTCCTAACATGGTGTTTTTATGCTTTTAACTACTCGGATCTACTGTAGGTAAGAAGAATAAAAACATAGAAAAATCTGCCTTATCAAATTTTGTCGAGTGAACTGTGTACAAACTAGGTATCTAGGCAACTAGTACACTTGAAAGATAGTACACTTGAAATGTTTAATTAAATTTCATAAACACAAACCTATTTTTCTATTTAATTGCATACATATATACTAAAACCAAAATAAAAGTGGATGATACACATAGTTTAGGATTATCCCAGTTACATTCAGTTGTATTACTTTTTTCCTTTGTGAATAAATTATAACAAAAGTTTAAATTGCAAATAAATCAAAGAGCATTTGTAATTCTTAGAGTTTTGGTGAAATGATGAATTGCTGAGCTTCTAGCAGTGAAGCAGTGTTAAGCTCAGTAATTTGAAATAGTGAAGAAACACAGTACTGTTTTTATTAAATTGCCATGAAAATTTAATTTATACAGACAAGATAAAATACAATGTGTATGTTCAAATTGCAGTAACCAATCACTGTATCACTGTCACTGTCATCCTTTTGTTCATCAATTTACTCAAGCGGGTGCCAGTAATATCTCCATTCATCAAGCCCTTAAATTTTATCAGTCTCTTCTTACTAGTCTTTCCCAGTGCTGCTGTATTGAAGGCTCCTTCAGGGTCAGGAGAATGAGACCCATTATTGTTACTGTTTTTGGCATATCAAATATGCCATGGGGAGCTTGCCAGGCTCTTCCATGCGGGTGGGATACTCTAGGTATCTTGCCAGACTCTCCGAGAGGGCTGGAGGCTTTTAGGGCGGCCTCTAATTATCATTACAGGTATTCCCATGGTTCACATTATATTGGAACCCCATTAAATATGGTGGCGTAATTATGGAAAATGGCTAGGGAGTGTCTTATGATGTGTCGTGTGGTCCAGGAATATTTTCACTCATCTGAGGCTCGGCCTGAGCATATGGAAAGCGGCCTGGAGTGTGGTGGTGGTTGGGTAGTGAAGGTCTGTTGCCAGGGCTGGTTCCTTTGGGGTGGGGAGGTCTCTCACCCACCCTCCCTCTGGAGTGCCCGAGTGAAAACAGCCTGGTGCAGAGTCCAGTGGCATTGATATGGGGCCCTCATTTCATGCTCCCTTCTGGGAGAAGCCGCCCTGAGTTCTGGAGGGTGAGGACAAACTCCTCATCGGCCACAGTAAACAATCATCTTAATCACTTAACTTCCCGTTAGTCGTCGACTTGCTCGAGCGGGCGCCAGTAACGTCTCCATTTGTCCCTGTCGCATGCTAGTGTAGCCCAATGCCATCTGTTCGCTCTGGGAACATGAAGCGCCTCAAACCGATCGTTCATGATCTTGACGAAGAAGTCTGACCATCTGGTAGGTGGGCTACCACGCGGTCTTTTGACATCCCGTGGAATCCAGTCAGTAACAGCTCTAGTCCAGTGGTTGTCTTTAAATCTCATTACATGACCAGCCCATCTGATTTTTGACAGCCCATCTGATGGACACCATCTCCACTACCCAGTCGCCGCCACACTTCAGGACGCTTTCTGGACCCGCGTGGCAGCTCCGGCCGAGACTCACGCTCGACAGTAAACAATAATATTGCAAATATAAAAACCTGTTTTATTGCAACATTCTTTTGTTTTTGGTTTGTTTGTTTGTTTGTTTTGTTTGAGGAGTGATTACACCCGTGATGCTCAGGGCTTACCCCTGACTCTGTGGAAAACACTTTGGGCACTGCTCAAGAATCAGGTGTTTAGGGGACATGACCGGAAGCTATGGAGCTTGGCTTGTACCTCATCCTCTGAATTATTTTTCTTGCTCCAATATACTATTTTTCTGACAAACATTAATAGTCATAAAAATATAAATAACAATGAGTTAACTATATAGTAAGTGGCACGTTTTGAAAAAGCTGGTTTCTTTTTCCTGTCTGTGTATATGTGTGTGTATGTGTGTGTGTGTATGTCTATGTGTATGTTTCTCTGTCTGTCTGTCTCCCTCTCACACACGCATGCACACACAACATACACACATACACTTCTATACAAAATTTCTTTAAACTACACTCTTTTACTTCACTTCTTTTATACTTCAGAAATTCCTTTCTGAGAGTGAAGATGAGTTTTCTGGAATGTCTGTGCTTGCCCCAGATAGCCACATATACTCTGAGAAGTGTGAGGGAGAAATTCATAGCACCACTGTATTTCAGATGACTCCTTTGTAAGTCAATATGGATCTTGTTTCCCCAGAGAAAAAGGAATTGTTTATTCTGCTGAATCTCTAGTTTTTCCTGATCTTCCTCTTCCCAGGGAATCCAGGGTGAACTTGGGGGGGGGGGAGTGGCAGGGTGAACTCTGCATTGAATATTACAGAAAGTATGTGATAGGCAGTAGAAGAGCAGGCCAAGATGAGGCCAGAACTTTGGCTGGAGCTGATTACTCCACCTAGCCCTTTCCTGGCAATGTGTAAAACCTTCCTTATGCCTTATGACGCATCAAAGTCACTCATTCCCTTTCTTTGAACTCACAGGCACAGGTCTATATGCCTTCATTTCTAACTTTGTGATCTTCAAGTGCTCACTTTCTGCATCAACAACTCATGATGCTATATTAATATTTCAACAAAGATCACTACCCAGAAAAAAAAAACAAAACAAAAACACGTCTCCAAGGTTTGTGATGCATTTCTTTATAGACAGATGGAGACCCTCTATGTCTACTTTTGTTTCCTTAAAATAAAAGAAACGGTAGTTGTACTCTTTTTTCAGTTTAAATTTTGGGTGATGGGAGTTTTCCTATGTGATTCTGGGGACTCCAGGTTTACACCAGGCCAGGCTCTGGAAGCCATGGGATTTCAGATATCAAACTAAGGGCCCTGAGCATGTGCCTGCCACACATGTTCTTTGGCCACTTGGAACTATTTCCCTGGCTGTTACTGACTTTTTTCAACGTGGAAGAAGCACTGAACTTGAGTCATTAAAGGAGTGCAAGTAAAATTCTTTGGAACCTTTAAAGTTTAAATCTTCTGATCACTTAACAGCAACGGCACAGTGTGTTTAGAAGCCAAGTATGGGGCTTTCTGCTGCTACTATTATTCTCTGTTAAAATCCCTATTCTTTATTGATTACTTTTATAGCAATGTTCTGCAGTGAGGTTTTGAATTTTTTTATTATTATATTAAATATAAAAGTTACTGATGACTTGTAAAGTGTGATCTTGAATCACACTTGAAAAAATGTCCAGCTTTTAATGCTTGAAAAAGTAAGTATACTTAAATACTGCTTTAACCAGGTGACATATTTGCTTTCTAGCTGTCCCAAATTCAAAGTAAAAACTGAATTTTGTTCATTGTGCATGCATTCATTTCAATAATTTCAATTTGACATGATATTTGGATGCATTGGTCAAATATAATTGTTAGATATTATGGTTACAATAATTCATCCATTTTTATTACATAAGGATTGCCACTGACATAGGATTTCAGTTACTTAGGATTTCAGTTACTATCTAGGAAATAGCTCAAAGAAAAGAATACTAAGCTGCTTATTTTTACTTAGACTAAAATTTGCATTCAGAACAATATCAAATAGTTTCTCAGAATATGCAGGTCAGGTGTAATGCATAATTTCTATTAACTGTGTCTTTTGGTGTTTTATGCATCAGATATGAAATGAATGAATCAGTTCTAGTACTATCTCAACCACAAAGAAATAATAAAAAGCGATTATTGCTTTTTATTTTTTCTTACTTGATAGGTATACTTAATTTTAACCACAGTAGTTTATGTTGCACTAAGAGAAATTGAAAGATTGATCTAAAATTATAATAATTCTTAAAAAATAATTATGTTGGTGCTTAAGATATAGAATCAATTATAGTTTAGATTTAATCTAGTTTCAGCCACAGATACTGGACACAGTGTATTCTGAACTAATAAAATCCATTTAATGAACAGTTTAGGTGCACTACAATAGAGTAGAAAGTGCAGGGAGGTTTTATGTACCCCTGCCTCCACCTCTTCAAATATCCCCGTATAGAGATTTTACAGGACAGCGATACAATATATGATGGAAACAAATATAAATCAATCATTCTCTTCTAAGTTAATAGTTTACATTGGGATTCACTCTTGATGTTGTAAATTCTGTATGTTGATAAATGTAAAATTGTATGTATTCAATATTGTAACCTCAAACAGAGTTGTTGCTCTGCTCTGAAAAATACCTCTATACTCTGCATATTTGTCCTTTCTCACCAATTCCTGAAAACTTTGACGGTAATTTTATTTTCACCATAATTTTTTGCATTTTTACAGAATATCAAATGATTTGAATTAAATAGGATGCAATGTTTTAGTTTCATTCCTTTTGTAATGGGTATTTTAGTCCCTTCCCCATCTTCTGTGATTTAACAACTCATTTGTTTTTATTTCTAAATTCTATTCCTTTGTTTAGGCTTACCAAAATGTATTTATTCATTCACTTTCCAAAGGACATTTTGGGGAATATTTTAAGTGTTTCTGATATAGTAGAGTGGCTTGAAGGAAGCAAATTCCCTTTGGGTGTGTTATGAAGACCATACTTAATCTGGGATGTTGGAAATCTTTCAGAAGGTTTGGCTAAACTCTTTCTGTGGTTCCTCCTGAATCCAAAATGCAGCTTTCTTCCAATAATCTGGAAAGTCTGACACTGCTATATCAAATATCGACTTTGGCAAAATGCCATTTTTGCCAGGCAGGGGATTGTGGAAACATGAAATGGCAGGAGCTGGTCACAACCGAGAGAGAGGGCACCACCCTCCTCCTAGATGAACACAAACATGCTGGGGCAAATGTGCCCATGGAGGTCAGGACTGAGAGAAAGAGTCAACCTTGATCTCCACAGGACATAGATTCAGCATCATGTCTTGCAGAAAATAATTTCAGGATATAGGTGATGGAGCACAGTAATTTTATCAAAGAACTATGCAAGCAAAGAAAGGTAAGAAACCACACTGAGCCCTGTCTTGTTTTCTCTTTACCCATAAACAAAACCAACCAGCTTGTGCTTCTTTCATAAAAGGGGTTGATATGAACAATTTCTGTGACATTATGATTTATGATTTAGATTGTGTGATAATTATTGGGTCCAATCTTTATCATTTATACTCTTGCTTGGCAAGTCACAGGAGGCTTAACATTTACGGGTGGACATATGCTGGACAAACATATTATGTGTATGATTTGCAGGCAGAAGTCCCATATTTTATTTCCTAGCACTGCATGGTTACTTGAGTAACACTAAGAGAAACTCCTGAGTCCTGCCAGATATGGCCCCCAAACAAACAAACAAACAAACAAACAAAATGTTTAAGCAGATATATAAATTTACCCTGTAATGTCAGGGTAATTTAAAATAGAAAATCTAATGCATCATCATAAAGGAAGCTTAATATCCTCCTAGCAATGTTCTATCAGACTAAACATTTGTATATTAGCTTCCTCATGATTTAAAGCTTCGTGTTTAAATAATGACCTTTACATCTTTATTATTTACAAATGGCTGTCATTCCTTATAAGATCTCATGTAAAGTGCAGGCAAGAAGAGTGAGTAAGCAGAGTGAAGACTTTTTCATGCTCTAGTATATTGTACTCTTCTAAATGCCTTTCTAAATGTTTACATTATTTTATAGAGCTAAGTAAAAGCACCCTTTTTATGTTAATGAGAAGAAAAGAAGACTCATAGGCTAGAAGATTATAATTCCCATGACTTCTTCTGAGGTCAACTGTGTTTTAACATACTTAGCACTAGCCAATATTTCATTAAACAAATTAATAAATAAATTGCATAAAAGCAAGTGTAGGAACCATCATAAATAAGAGAGTTGGTGGTAGGAAAATATGTAAATTGGTTGATGCATAAAATTTTATAAAATGCTATCTTTTAAATTAACTTCATCTTCATTTTAAAAAGGAAGAATTAGATTGAACACAGGTAAATTTCCAATTTAAATATAAATGTATTTGAGAATGTGATTTTACCAAAGTTATATATTAAAATTGTGGTGACTGAAATGTAAGAATATAATGTTGACCCATCTTTGTTCTTAAGTCAAATTGTAATTTTGTATATCCATAACTAGTACCAAAATAAAGCACAACTGACTTGATAGAGAAGGGGTCAGCTACCAAATCAATGTTCTGCACCTCTGGCATGTCTCTTCTTAATTATATAATGTTTAGCTAATTTTTATAAGCCTAATTTTTAATTTTTCATTTTAATAGTTTTAAAATTTTAAATTTGAGTATTTAAATATTATTTGCTAAAATATTATTGAGTGTAATGTATGTTTGTGGCACTTAATGTTAAAAAAATGCAAATTTTAACAAAACAATGTTAAAATATCTATAATATAAGAACTGAAATAATTCTAGTTTTCAGGAAATACAACTGCATCTGAGTTGACTCACAGAAAAAAAAGAGCTGATTTATTTTTATTTGAATTAATATTTTCATTGAATGTCTAGATATTTGCACATCTTCCTGAATGTTCTGTAGGATTAAGATAGGTATAGATCATAATTCACATTGCTAAGTAAAATATCAGGATGTCTATATGTGTACTTATTCAATAATAAGCTATACAAATTTTATACTTTATATATATAAAGCAAAGAAGAGAATACAAAATGTAGGTAAAATAAAAATGTTCAGTTAATGTGATGCATTTCAGTTAGTTATAATTGTCTTATTGACATCATGATAAATTTAGTTTAGTGAGTTCAAATAAACATCTGTTGCCTCCACTCACAAGTGTGTTCAACCATTCATGCTTCAAATGTCTATCATATTTTTAAGCGAGAATAATTTATAACCCAATTATAATCTGTCTTTAGTATGCTTGAATGTGACACTGAGAGACAATTTTATTAATAAACAATAGTTTGGTAGGAACACAAGAACTTTGATAAAGAATACTTCAATAAAAGTAAATTTTAGTCTTAGGCAAAACAATACATCCCATACACCAGAAAAAATGTTTCTTTTACGTATCCACAACAACAGAAGGATGTAAAATATGTCTTACACATATCAGCATGTGCTTAGAGTTTGAGGAGATGTGGGAGATATAAACATAGTTATAAACTGAATATACACATATGTGTTTGTGCATATATATATGTACACATCTTGCATGTATATAATGTACAAGGTATTATATCTGGAAGAATTAAGTTGGATGTTTGACCACTGATGGACCAAGGAAGAAATGTGATAACTAATACAGTTTAGAATAAGATAATAATCAAAACACCCAAAGGTGAGTCATTCTTCTCAGAACAGCAAGAGGTACAGGTCACAGCAAGGCTATGTGTGCAGGAGTTAGATGAAGGACTAAATAATAGCTAATACTCTGAAGTATGTTTTAGGAGAATTTATCTGAACACCTTATGTGGACCATGGCAACAGGCACCAGAGATGATAAGACCTGTCCCTGCATAGTGACTCAGTTGGGAGTGTCTGGAGGCATTTTACAAGCACCAGCAATCTGGTGTTGAGTTCCATCCCCCAAGAATTATCACCTAACTGCATTCCTAACTGGAGCATCTAGCCTTACCTGGGATTGGGCTGGAGCAAAGCAGAGTTGGAAAGGTTAGAGGTCAGTTATGCTAAACTTCATGTGGTTGGACCGTGCTTTTCAGTCAATACTCTCTATAAAATATGTGCATAGTTGGCAATAAAGTGAGCTGCCGGCCATCTGCTGTCTCCCTGAGTGGTTTATCCGGATACCCGTCATCCTTTGCTCCACGTCTACCCAGACCCGATGTGCAATGTGTCCGGGCACCATTGGAAAAAACAGCAAAATCATCAAAGACAGACAGACAAATAAAAGGCTACTTATCTCAAGAAGCTTCAAGACCATGAGAAAGTAGTTCAATAGTTTTAAATTTAGCCAACGTTTACTGTTTGAATAGCATACCTTTGTCATTATGAATTAGAGTATATTTGTTTGAAAAATATCAGTTGATAGACAGGGAGGCATGTTATCAATTTCCACTTTTGTTGTTATTGTGTCCTTTAAATTAATGTGAACCAATAATATCTGAATGTAAAGCATTACAGATATTGCACACGTTTGCAGGATGTAAAAAAAAACACATAGTAATACCCAAATACAGTAGAAATGAGGGTAAGAAAGACTGCTCAATAGGAGAAAACTTGCCACAAATTGTGTGAAAGTGCAGCTAGGACAGAGAAGGGACCACTAAGACAATGGAAAGTGAAAATGATCACTGTAGACAAGAACTCAGTGCTGAAAGTAGGCAAAGTTATATGCAAGATAATCTTTCAGTAGCAGTATTGCCAACCATAGTGCTTATTATTAGAGTGAAATGGAGAGAGATGAAGACAGAGAGAGAGAGAGAGGGAGAGACAAAGACAGAGACAGAGAGACAGAAAGAGAGAAAGAAAGACAGAGAAGAAAAGTGTCTGCCATAGAGGCAGGCTGTGGGCGCTGTGTGGAAAATTAGGAACACTTGTGTCAGGAAATGTAAACTGGTGATAGGATATAACGGTGTATCTCAGGGTGATCAATAAAAAATAAAAGGTGGTAAAGGTGGTAAAGGCCCTCCCGTTGATCGTGGATTTGCTCGAGCGGGCCCAGTAACGTCTCCATTGGAGACTTTGTTGTTACTGTGTCTGGCATATCAAATACTCTCGGTAGCTTGTCGGGCTCTCAGAGAGGGGCGGAGGAATCGAACTCGGGTCGACCATGTTGGCCGCGTGTAAGGCGAACGCCCTATCTGCTGTGCTATCGCTCCAGCCCTGTTTTTTCAGGAAAAAAGAATAAACCAATAATGCATCACAGATATTGAAATAAAGTAATAGAAATATGATCTAAAAGGGAAGCTAGTATCTAGAACTAAAACCATGCTTTAAAAAGGCCCAATATTGTATTTAGTAAGAACTGCATGTTAGACCATAATGGTATAGCTCTATCAATGTTCCAGAAAAAAGTGAAGACAATAGAAAAAAACTTCGTAGAAAAACTTATTAAACTGAAAATCTAGTATAAAGAATGAGTATAAAATTTAAATTACTAAAAATATTAGTAATATGGTCCAGAGAGATAGTACAGAGGGCAGGGCATTTGCACACAAAGAACCCAGGTTCAGTACTGTCATCACCTAGCACTGTCAGAACGAGGGGCTATCAGGACCCAGCTGACTCTCTGAGAGGGATATTGGTGTTGTGGTAGTGGTATTAAGGGATGGCAATGTAACTTACATTTACATTCTTGTAAACTGTTGTTCACAAGAATTTACTCATAATTATTGAATAAACATAACCTTAATAAAAATAAAATTTAAAAAGTAGTATAAGTATTTCTGGAAAGTAGTTCAGTAACCCAAGCATGGGGGCTGGAGCTATAGCACAGCGATAAGGGCGTTTGCCTTGTGCACAGCCAACCCGGCCGAGCTGGGTTCGATTCCTCCACCCCTCTCGGAGAGCCTGGCAATCTACCGAGAGTATCTCCCCTGTATGGCAAAGCTTGGCAAGCTGCCCATGATGTATTCAATATGCCAAAAACAGTAACAAGAAGTCTCAAAATGGAGACGTTACTGGGCCCGCTTTAGCAAATCAATGAACAACGGGAGGACAGTGTAACAGTGTAACCCAAGCATACATGCCTTGCATGTGTGATGCCCAAGGTCTGGACCTGGTATCTCCTGCTTCTCATAGCCAGCACGGCCAGTTCTAGTCCTGGAGGTCCTCAAATAGCTGGATCTGAGGATCACAGGGACACTTAGGTTAGAACATAGAGTGATCTAGTTGACAATATAATAGTACGTGATCTCTTGGGTCTCAAAGCACTTCTTTGAGATAAATGCCAATTTATGGCCACCAAAAAGAAATATTTTTTATTGTCAGTATAAAACATTAGAGCAACAAATAAGCAAACAGTTGTATTTTATCATAAGAACACTACTTGGCAATAAAGGAAACAAAATATAATTGTTGGAAAAAAATGAAAAAAAAATTAAAAATTGAAGCTAAAGAAACCAGCTTATCCCCAAAAGAACACACTGAAATATTCTATTTACATAATATTATAAATGAGTAAGTTAATCTATACTAACATAAATTAGATTAATGGTTGCCTAGAGATAGAAGTGGGAGGAATAATTTTCAAAGGAGCAGCAGAAAATTTGAAAAGGGATGGAAATATTTGTTATTTTGAATGTGGGGATGTTTTCCTGGATCTACTTACATATCAAAAAGTCAAAATTGTACTCTTTCAATATGCATAGTTTATTTTTTTATTTAAAAGGAGCTCTAAAACGTATTATATCCATAACACACTTTTGTTAAAAGTCAATCTTGATTATCTAAAGCCATCTGAGAAGATCTTATCTAATGTCAAACATGTGTATATTGGAATGTAATATTTTGTATAATTGTTTGCTATCATATATTTTGTTATATTAATCTTAGCTTTGTTACTTGTAATGATTGCATTTGATTTATAATTATGAATTATACAACTAACATAAGACATTCGCAATCTATTCAAAATCATAGGTAAGGAAATGGTAAAAATTATATTGAAGCAAATTAATGGCCTCACACATGATACAAAGTCAAAAGTACTATTGAGTTTGGTAAATGCTCAAAATCATGTAATTATAGCAGAGCATGATGATTATCTATAATAGAAAATCACATAAGTAATGAGAATACAATTTGTTTTTTAGTTAAATATTGCTGTTTGTTCATAATCTATTAAACCCAGAAATGCAATATTTAAAATATCATGTTATTTTTCTTTTCGTGGTATTACATATGATTCTATTTCACACAGTGATATTTATTTTTAACTCAGTATTTGCTTGAATTTCTGAGTTAATTTTTGGACATCCAATGAAAAACAAAATGCTACAAATTCCATTCATGATATTTACTTTGTATTGACAAATTGGTAGGTGATTGTCATTACTCTCAGTCTTTTGAAATAGAAAATAGTTTTACACGATTGCTTTGAACACTTTCATAACCAGATGGGAGCAGGAGTATATTTCCTTTTGAACATCAAATGAAATTCCCAGAAATCTTATGCCATATTTAATAAGAGAGAGGGAAACTCAGCATTTTAAAAGCACAACTGCCCATGTGCTTTAGATTCTGCTGCAGAAGTCAGTGAACTGTTCTTTGATTTCTGTTCAGATTCCAGATCATAATGAGCTCAAATAACACTAAGGTTGTCATCCCTTTTCATTAATTTCCATAAAGGAAAAAAATAAGCAGCAGTTACATAAAAACTACAAAGAAATGTGAATAGAATAATTTTAAAAATTACAGTTATGTAAAATTAAGCCAGTCCTTACAATATGAGCAGTTAGCTCTAGTGCTGTACCTCCATTCTTCATTCTGTTCAACCTTCACAGTAATGGACATTTTCTATGCAGTGCAATCTAATTATTTGCTGCATTCTGCCAAACCTTTCCTCTAGGGTTTCCACCTGTATCTGAGGCAGTTATTTTCATAAGCAAGGTTTTTTTCAAATTCCAAATTGCAAATTGCCAAGAAAACACACTTGCATAAAAAATAAACCTATCTAGAAATCAACATTACAAACTTCAAAGAATACAAACTTTTGAATCTATTTTCTGCTTCAAATATAATAGCTCTGACAATAACCTATAAGAAAGATCTAAGGTTTGGTCATTTAAAAGTGTGGTTGTGTGGCAAGAACAGGGAAATATAAAAATATTCTATCTATATAAGCCATATAAAAATTTGGCTTAATCATTAAATAATTATGATTAAAAATACGGGCTGGAGCGATAGCACAGCAGGTAAGGCATTTGCCTTGCACGCAGTCAACATGGCCGAACTGAGTTCGATTCCTCTGCCCCTCTCAGAGCCCGGCAAGCTACCAAGAGTATCTCGCCTGCACGGCAAAGCCGGCAAGCTCCCAGTGACATATTTGATATGCAAAACACAGTAACAAATCTCACAATGTTAGTGGGCCCGCTTGAGCAAATGAATGAACACCGGGGTGACAGTGATTAAAAACTGGGCCAAATGATAAAAAAAAAGATGCGTATATTGTTTTCAGACCTTGTTAGAATACCCTTAAGAAAATTGTAATGATCATGTACCAATTAGGTAAGACTTATTTAGAACTTTGACATAGCCTGTTAATTGTGGCTTCTTTATCCCAACCAAATCTGTCAGGGTTCAGAGGAATTGACTCATCTCTAAATAGTTGGGACTTCACGTGACATGTTAAAAAGCACTACGGGCTTTGAAAAAGCATATAATAAGTGCTTTGTCACCAGTTAACTTACCCTGAGTGACAACACTGTTAATGTTAAAATTTCTAAACCTAACTTTTTTTCTAGTGACTCCAAACCTTGCTCCTTCTACCACACCATGCCACTGTGTATTCAATGCCATTTCAGCTTTCAGAAGCCAGAGTTCATCATATCTACAAGTCCTAAATAGATTAGTGAGATTCATTTTCTCTGGATGAGGCCATTGTAGTGTGAAGTACAAAATTCCCGTGATCTGCAAATGACATTTATTTAGACCCATGCTGCAGTCCAAGTATGCTATTTTAGAGTCATATTTTTTAGCTTTAAATGTTATCGAATTGTATTGTTAAGTTTGAAAATGATCTTTCATTGTCAAGCAATGACACTTTTTTTTTATTTATTTATTGAATCACCATGGGAAAAGTTACAAAGCTTTCAGGTTTAGGTCTCAGTCATGCAAATATCAAGCACATTTCCCTTTACCAAAACTTATTTTTTACCATGAAGAACCCCAATAAAACCCCACCCCCCACCCCTCCCAGTCCCTGTGGGGCAGATGAATTCTAGTTAACATTCTATCTGCTTTGATTAGATTCATTGTTTCAATAAAAGATTCACCCTATTATTTAGAGTTTACCGCCCCCCTCCCCCAATCAGACATGCTGACAAAGCATTGTGAAGTGATTTGCTTTCTACAGCTGGGTTCAAGAATTATATGTTGGTTTTGGATTTCTGCTATTTTACTTATTGACCCTGGAAGGGGGGCGTTCCGGTCCGTCCTTCACGCCCTACCGAGGTCACCAGTTGCCCCCCGCGAACGGCTCTCCAGCACGGCCACGGCCCCAGAAGCAATGACACTTTTAATGAATGTAGTTTTACAATGAGGGGAATCGTGAAGACCCTCTAAGTTATTTGCCTTAAATGTGCTCAAGGGTTTGACCCTGGGCATGACATGTGGTCCTCTGATCTGTTCAGCAGTGATTCCTTACTGCAGACCTGTAAGTAAAGCTCCCAAATTAGAAGAGCAGGAGTAGCAGGAGTAGGGGGTAGGTAATTAGGCTTTAATTAAATTTTCTCTTCTGCTGCTTTTTATTTTACTTTAAAACATATTCGGTCTCTTAATAATCTTATCATTTAGGTGGGGGGGGAGTCACATTCAGCAATGCTCAAGGGTTACGCCTGGGTTTGCACTCAGGAATCACTCCAGGCAGTGCTCAGGGGACCATATGGGATGCTTGGAATCAAACCTGTCTTGCACACATGCAAGGCAAACACCCTACCCGCTGTGCTATTGCTCCAGCCCCAATAATCTTATCTTTAAAGATAACAATATGTAGTGCATTAGAATTTTATATAATAGTTGTATATTTATGAATTTGAGTTCATTCTCACCACCACATATAAAAGTTTAAGTATTATACATTGGCCAAACAACATTAATTTTATCACTCAAGGTTGATGTCACACAATGCTTTAAAAAATAATTTTAATTTCCTGTGGTGACTTAGGTGGTAGATGGTCGGCAACTACACCACCTCCGCTTTGCTGATGACATCGTTCTAATAACACCAAACATCAGCCAAGCGTCTCAAATGTTGAACGACTTCGACCGTGAGTATGGAAAGGTAGGACTACAGCTGAATCTTACGAAGCCAATGTTTATGAGAAACAGCCTCATTCCTGATGCTCCATTCGCTCTCAACGGAACCACCATCTCCGAATGCAACAGTTATATATACCTAGGTCAAGAAATCAACATGATGAATGACCTGGCACCTGAGTTGCGCAGGAGGAAGAGAGCGGCTTGGAATGCCTTCAAGAGTGTTGAAGAAATAACTAAGAGGACAAAGAACCGCCAGCTCCAAGCACATCTCTTTGATTCCACTGTTCTTCCTGCATTAACATATGCCTCAGAGACCTGGGCCTTACGAAAACAGAATGAGAACGCTATTCAGGTCTCTCAAAGAGGAATCGAAAGAGCTATGCTTGGAATATCACGATTCACTCAAATGAGAGATAGAATCCAGAGTTCTGATCTCTGTCAATGCTCAAGAATCAGGGACACTGTCTCTGATTTGCCAAGGCATCAAAAATCAGATGGGCTGGACACGTCATTACAGACAACCGCTGAACTAGAGCCATTACTGACTGGAATCCACGGGACATCAAAAGATCATATGGACGCCCACCTACAAGATGATCAGACTTCTTCGTCAAGACCCTGAATGATCGGTTTGAGGCTCTGCATGTTCCTAGAACGAACAGATGCCATTGGGCTACGCCGGCGCGCAACAGGGATGAATGGAGACATTACTGGCACCGGCTGAAGTAAATCGATGAATAACGGGGGATCAAGTGATCAAGTGAAGTGATGGTGCATTAAACCCTACATTTGTGATTTCATATATCATAAAATAATAATTCAGTTATTTTATGAGGATATCAAATAAAATCAAAGCAAACTCTTTGAAAAAGGTCCTAACATGAGCAAAATACTAAAAAATGAGGTGCCTCCTAGTGAGCAGGGAATGACAGAACTGAGAGCAACTTATAAAAACCTAAATATTCCCTCTAACTGTACAGAATTTATTGTCTCACCCATAAGTAGTATAATGGTCAAGTGTGACTGTTACTTATGGATTACAGTAAACTACAAATGGAGCCTTGGTTGTTGCTCCTGTGACATCAATACTTTATCTGAACCACTTCCTGTGCTATGAATTTTATAACGTGGGCATCAATTATTCTATTAATGTATTTTTCTATTCCTATGTGAAGCATAATAAAATGATATGAATTTATTTGGCAGACATACTGATGAATACATTGAACCAGACTAATTTCAATATTCTTGCCCTTTAAAATCGTATAATGTAAGGTATTTGAACATTTTTAAAAAATAATAATTATTTATTTGGAGTTTCAGGGCCATATTAAGCAGTGTTCAATGCAGCAATGGCAATAATACATATATACATTTTTGTACTCCTTCATAATTTTTAACTAGGGAAAAAAGTCTCTCTTATTCAGCTTGCATTATCTTTACATCTTCAAAAATATCTGAAGATGTTTCCTGTTGCCTCTGAAAATTAGGCTAGTGTTCAACAACTAGCAGCTGGTGCACAGATATTAGTGATTCTGCCTCACATTCTTTTATAAAAACGACCAGTCCCAAGAACAAATAATCATTGAGTAAAAGTGTCAAATGCTCTAACAGAGAGAATATAATACAATTAATCTCCATTAAAATCGACAACCAAACTACCATATTGAGCAGTCAGAAAGTTTTTTTAAAAAATATTTAGTTATACTTTATCTCTTGAATTTATATTCTGAAATTTTGTATAGAAAATATACATCTGTGTAAGAGTCTCTATCTTTTGTACAGCAATTAAATCACAGTAACTAAAATGATGATTTAATAATTTTATTTTGCATAGTACTACCATAAAAATCCCAGTAAGTCTCCTAATTGCTATGAATAAATAAGTAATTTTGTGATATGAAAATTTCAATATCATAAAAATCTAAAATAAGTCTGTTTCTCTAGATTTAGACATTACTTTTCCTTTAGAAATGTACATTGTCAAAACAACATAGCTAGGATAGAGAGATAGCATGAGGCATTTGCCTTCATGTGGCAGACTGCAGTTTGATCCACAATACTGCATATAATCCCCTGAGCACCACCAGGAGTGATCTTTGAACACATAGACAGAAATCTGCCCTGAACACTGCCAGCTGTGCCCCCCAAAACTCAACAATAAAAAAAACAAAGTCAATAAAATGTTTTAAATATATAATTCTATGTGGTGTTTGTAAAATGTCATCAAAGTTAACTCTTACTTTAGTCTTTATCTGGTAGATTTTTAGTATCTTTAATTCTTTTCTGTGATTTATCTTTTTTAAATTAATGCAATGATTATACTTTTTGCATGATGGTACCTGTCAGTGAATTAATCAAGCGTCTTTCAAAATGAGGTCAACCCTTCTCAGTAACATCCAATATATTATGATGATGCAAGTTTCTCTATTATGCGCAAATGTAGAGGACAAGGTGACTTTGCAATCATGATTGTCTGGGAACATTGCCAAAAAATGGATTTTGTGCTACATTAATGTAATGGAGAGAGACTCATTCTTGAATTTCACTTATTTTCTATTGGACTAAAATAATCTCACTATAACCTTGAGTAGACATTATGTAGAAATTTCTGATTATAAAATAAAAACAAATTAAAATTATATACAAATATTTTTCAGTTTTCATAGTAAATAGATACAACAACAAAAATGCTAATAGTGACTAGTAGTGATCACTAGTGATAAACATAATATGTTCATTACCTTACAAACCAGATCTATATTAAGATCTTTTGTATGTTATTCATTCTTCTGCATAAACATTTAGAAAAATGTACTAATCAACAACAAGTGGTAATATTAACATGGAACTTAAATTTTATCTAGGGGAAATCATACATGAAACCTTCAAATCATTGAATACAAAAATATTAAAACAGGATTGATTTTGATGAAAAGTAGACTGCATTTTAAGAGGTATTTTTCATGTGAAGCATATCTAAAGATGTAATGATGTCGATTATGTTATGACTTTCATATAGATACATTGAATCCCTAAGATACTCACTTGTGTACTTGATTTTATTTTGATAACGGGGCTTTTTCTTATGTAATCAGATAACTGTGAATGTATTTAGATGGCCTCTAATACAGTTTGACATTTGGCCTTACAAAATGGACACCCGTTCTTATGTTTAGACTTAGAAAAAGTTAGGGACACTACCTTGTGAAGACAGAGACAAGGTCAAAGGGATGTATCTACCAAATGAGACACATAAATTCCAATTAAATGTGAGTCCAGAGAAAGGTCTCCAAAGATTGTCTTTTAGAACTCTTAGAAAAAACAGTTCCTGCTGGTGCCTTGATTTTGGATTTTTGCCATCCTAGTATTTAAATTTAGACATGATTTATATTCAGGGTTTATTGTGCTTGGAATTTGTGTTCATTCTGATTACACAGGCTAGATACTTGGAAGATTTACTCCACAAGAAAGCTGTCTTATGTGTATATGTAAAGATAAGGAGTCCATGTTCCATGTTCGTAGCATAAGAGTAACAAGGCATAACAATGACAGAGGGAGTATATGTCAGATATGTAAAGTTGAGTGTGAATAAAAGTACATCCTCCATGTTTAAGTTTATTATTTACTATTACTAAATAACAAGACTTATTTGGAGAATAAGTAAAAGTAAAAGTAAAGGCCCTCCCGTTGATCATCGATTTGCTCAAGCGGGCCCAGTAACGTCTCCATTGGAGACTTTGTTGTTACTGTGTCTGGGATATCGAATACTCTCGGTAGCTTGCCGGGCTCTCCGAGAGGGGCGGAGGAATCGAACTCGGGTCGGCCATGTTGGCCGCTTGTAAGGTGAACGCCCTACCGCTGTGCTAACCTGAGTTTAATCCAACTCTAAGAAAATTATTTTTCTAAAACAATTCTCTGGGCCAGAATAGTGGGAATATAGATGGAGACTAGGCACTATTACTTTAATTGTGTATATTGGATGGATTTTGATGATTCTTATTATTTATTACTAATTTAAAAATGCATAATTTACAATATTTATTGAATGCTAACAGTACATATGTGCTTATAAAATCACTAATAAAAGGTATATGAGAAATACAAAAAGAAAATAATTAAAAACAGCTTCTGAGTTTTTAAGATTATGATTCATTTAAAAATTATTCATACTGGGCTTGAGTGATAGCACTGCCAGTGGGCATTTGCCTTGCACGCGGCTGACCTGGGGTTCAATTCCCAGCATCCCATATGGTCCCCCAAGCACCGCCAGGAGTAATCCTGAGTGCAGAGCCAGGAGTAACCCCTGTACATCGCCAAGTGTGACCCAAAAAGAAAAATAAATAAATAAATATAATTCATATTAATAAGTAAAGTAAAGTAAAGGCCCTCCCGTTGATCGTCGATTTGCTCGAGCGGGCCCAGTAACGTCTCCATTGGAGACTTTGTTGTTACTGTGTCTGGCATATCGAATACTCTCGGTAGCTTGCCGGGCTCTCCGAGAGGGGCGGAGGAATCGAACTCGGGTCGGCCATGTTGGCCGCATGCAAGGCAGACGCCCTACCCGCTGTGCTATCGCAATGTACAGAAAATAACAGTTATAGATGCACACGTGCATATCATATTCATCTGCATCAAGTTAAGTGACAAAGAATAAGGTTTAAAATAGAAGCAGGCAGACTGCATATTTTTTTTACTAAAATAAATATTCAGCATGTTTGAATTTTTCCTTATAAGAATGGGACACTTAGAGAAAAAATTAGGCTTGAATAATGTTTAAAGCACATGAAAATATCATTTTGATTTGTTGAGCATAGAATGTATTTGACAATAGTATTATTTTGACCCTATGATGTCGAAGTCATCAACTTAATATTAACAACCTCAACTACAGCCTACAATAAATATATCATTTGCTTACCTGCAAGTATATTTAATCCAATATATATTTGATATAATAATTAAAAGTATGAACTTTCATCATTGTCACTGTCCTTCTGTTGTTCATCGATTTGCTCGAGCAGGCCCAGTAACATCTCCATTGTGAGACTTGTTACTGTGTTTGGCATAATACATCACAGGTAGCTTGCCAGGCTTTGCCGGCGGGCAAGATATTCTCAGTAGCTTGTCTGGCTCTCTGAGAGGGGCGGAGGAATTGAACCTCGGTCAGTCGGGTCAGCCACATGCAAGGCAGACACCTTATCACTGTGCTATCGTTCCAACCCATATTCAGAAAATTTCCATATCAGTGGATATACTGATAAATGTTCAAAAACTACTTGGTAGAACAATTTATTTGTTTGTTTGACTCACACCCAGCAATGTTCAGGGCTTACTCCTGGCTAAATGTGTGCTCCTGGATCATTTCTGCTGGGTTCCAGGAATCATCCGAGACGCTGAGTATAGAGCAGGTTTGCAACATGCGAAGTAAATACCCTATTTTCTGTATTATCTCTCCAGCACCAAGAGCAGTGTTTTTGTTGATTTTGTTGTTGCTTCGGGCCAGAGCTGGCAGGGCTCAACTCTTCTAACTCCTGCTCACAGGTCACTCTTTCCTGGTGGGGTGTGGGGAGCCTATGTGGTACCAGGTATCAAATTGGTTTGGCGACTCGTAAAGCAAATGCCCTATACACTGTAATATGGTTCAGGCCTCAAAATAGAGCAACTTGTTTACTATTATTTTTTGAATTTTATTGTCTGGTATCCATGGTGAAAATACATCTATCTGGGTGAATAATTTCAACCTGTTTTGAGTATGTGGCTTATAACAGTTCTTCTGTTCAGCAAAGTAGGAATTAAATGTCTGGGTCTCAGTTTTAGTACAGTACAATACAGTACTGTTGGTACCCTAGTGGTTCACAGCAGCTCTAGGTATGAGATGGCCATAGTCAGATGCTGGCAGGAATGACTAGGTTCCAATGTCTGGGAGAAATATTGTTGCGAGTAGTTCCTTGCATTGAATATTCACTAGGGAGCCTCAATATCCTTCCACCACTCCAAAAAACAGAAGTATTTGTGTGCAGTTCTTAGCAATATCACATAAAAATTTACCTTTGAATAATTTAAAATAAACCTCTAAACTCTGGTCATAGAACTCTGGTGACAATTTGAATAAGTTGTTTTAATGATTTAAAATAATTATTAATGGGTACTCAAGCAATGAATGACTGAAATACAAGCATGAAAATATGTAAATCTGCAACTGTACCTCACAGTAATTCAGTAATAAAAATTTTAAAATATAAAAATAAATAAAATAATTATTGATTAATTGCTTTGTAAACCTTGAAAAACAGAAATATTTTCTAGAACTTATAATAACAGGACTTAAAATAAATTTAAATAAATTTAAGTTTAATTAGAGGAAACGACCAAGCAGTGATTTTAACTGTAAAAGCATAGCAAAATACTTTAAAACTAGAATTATTTAATAGTAAAATATTTACACATACAACCTGTTATTTAATAACACCAACAGATACCAGCAGATAGTTGGTCTAAGCCTTTATACATAAATATGCAAATATCAGTTTAAATACTAGTTTATACTAATAACATGTTTTGAAGATAGTCTCTATGAATATTTAATGATAAAAATGCAGAATGTCAATAGTATCAACCAACCATGTACAATTCAGAAAATCTGTTTAAATTAATGTACATGCTAAATAGAAAAGCAAGTTTGGGTTAATAAAAAAATGTGATCTTTTTCAAAATTCTAAAGAAATTCAGACTTTATGTAACATTAAATTTTATTAAAGACATTGGTGATATAATCTTTCCAAAAAACCGAGATTAGAATAAAACACTAAAACTTCTACTGTGAATTTAGCCCCATCATTTTTCTATAGTTTATCCTGGATCTGATTTATAAATGGTTTTTGCAAATGTCAGCCAGAATTCGCCATATTAAGGAAAATGTTCATGGGTATCCTATGGGGGAAGGAGAATTTAGTTTTAATGAGTCAATCTTTCTTTCTGTTTGGTGTATTTTAGCTTCTCTGTTCTAACTCTTAATGGTTATTGCTGGAATAGTCTCACTTGGCACATTTCACTGAGATGGATCGCTATTTGCTCAGAGGAAAACTTTTTTAACTGAATAATTATGTAACTCATTGCAATATTTTCCTCATTTCCAAAACCACAATTTAGATAAATTATCTCTATATATTTTTAAGATATAATTTTATCTTGATTAAAATAAACATAAGATGCAGGAAATTTAACAATGTGAAGAACACCTAGCCACACATCTAGAGAATTTTCGCAAAGAGCCTCAGATCTAATATCTGAAATTAGTTTTAAACCTCATCACGGCATTAATATTAACACTCTTTGTTAAAAACAACTGCATTACAAAATTTGTGTTGGAATTCTGTCCTGTACTATTTTGACTGATGAAAAAATAATGTGGTTCAATACTTGTAGTATAAACATGATCCTTTAAAAAGTTAACAAATATATTTATTTGGGGTATTTTGAGCTAAATTCTGCAGTACTTTACTAGAGATAGTCTGCTACCAGCTCTGCTCTCAGGAGTTTCTCCTGGTCGTGCTTAGGATATTATATGTGGTGCAAAATATAAACTGAGGATAATCACATGGAAGGCAAGTGGCTTCTCTCTTGAATTATCTCTCCAGCTCAAACATTTATAAACAATGGCCCTCCCGTTGATCGTCAATTTGCTCGAGCGGGCCCAGTAACGTCTCCATTGGAGACTTTGTTGTTACTGTGTCTGGCATATCGAATACTCTCGGTAGCTTGCCGGGCTCTCCGAGAGGGGTGGAGGAATCGAACTCGGGTCGGCCATGTTGGCCGCTTGTAAGGCAAACGCCCTACCCGCTGTGCTATTGCTCCAGCCCAATAGAGAACAGAATTTTTGAAGAATGGAAAAAATTACTCTGAAAATGATTTCTTCAATAAAAATAATAGTTCATGAGAGTTCACAGTGTCACTGTATCACTGACATCCCTTTGTTCATCGATTTGCTTGAGTGGGCACCAGTAACATCTCTATTCTTCCAAGTACTGATATTTTAGCAACCTCTCCTTACTCATCCTTCCCAAGGCTGCTGTATTGGAGGCTCTTTCAGGGTCAGGGAAATGAGGCCCATTATTGTTATTGTTTTTAGCATATCAAATTAGCCATGGGTAGCTTGCCAGGTTCTACCATGTGACTTTCCACATTAGTCACTAAAAATCTCCCTTGTTCCTGCTCTTTGACTGTTCCTCTGTTCACTAAGGATAAGGTGATTTCCTTCAAAACCAGATGCCAAATTAGAGTCAGTGAGTTACCTTAAGAAAACTAAAAGGAAAATTAAATATGTCTTAAGAGAAGATATTCTGCTTACATTTACATATATAATGAATGCTTTGGCCATATTTTTAATTTGAATACTTTCAGTTCTTTACATCTGTGGAGAAAACAGAAAGAAATAGTTCAAACGAGAAAATTACAATAAACAGTAGGAAGAAAAAGATGCTCTCCTTCACAGCCGTATTGTCTCTCATAGAAACACACTTCCATCTGTTTAAAGTCTTGATTAAAGGAAATTTGCAGCATCTCTGAAAATAGCTAATACAGTTGAAAAGATAAAGTTTCTAAATAACTTTATATATTTGCACAAAGACATTAATTAATCAATCAATAAATAAAATTAATCCACTGTAGTTACTTAAAAATTAGAACATCTTATGCAGATCAATACAGCAATGAGATATCATCTCAAACCACAGAGACTGGCCCACATCCAAAAGAACAAAAGTGACCTGTGTTGGTGCAGATGTGGCTAGAAAGGGACCCTCCTTCACTGTTGGTGGGAATGCCGACTGGCTCAGCCCTTTTGGAAAACAGTATGGACAATTCTCAAAAAATTAGAAATTGAGCTCCCATTTGACCCAGCAATACCACTCCTGGGAATATATCCCAGAGAAGCAAAAAAGTACAGTAGAAATGGCATCTGCACTTCTATGTTCATTGTTGCACTGTTCACAATAGCCAAAATTTGGAAAAAATCCGAGTGCCCGAGAACAGATGACTGGTTAAAGAAACTTTGGTACATCTACACAATGGAATACTATGCAGCTATTAGAAAAGGTGAAGTCATGAAATTTACATGCAAGTGGTTCTATATGGAAAGTATCATGCTAAGTGAAATAAGCCAGAGAGAGGGACAGACATAGAGCCCGAGAGAGGGACAGACATAGAAAGACTACACTCATCTGGGTAATGTAAAGTACAGAATGTGAGTCGAACACCCAAGAATGGTTGAAATAAGTACCAGGAGGTCTGCTTGGAAGCCAGCAGCACATTCTGGGGGAAAAGACAGCTCAGATAGAGAACGGAACACCAAGTAAAGGATGTTTGGAGTACTCGCTCGGTATGTGAGATGCGTGCTGAAAGTTGACTCTCCACCAAACACGATGGCCATTCAATACCTCTATTGCAAACTACAAGACCCTGAAAGAAGAGTGAGCAAAAGGGAATGCCTGCCACAGAGGCTGGTGGGGTAAGGGAGGATGGGGTGTGGGGCTGGGAGGGCTACTACGATCATTGGTGGTGGAGAATGGGCACTAGTGGAGGGATGGGTACTTGATCATTGTATAATGAAACCCAAGCACGAAAGTTTGTAAGTCTACAACTATACCGCATGGTATTTCATCTTAGAAGTCATTACAGATCTCCAAGATAAATAACCAATGTACTGCTCTCATTTTGTGTCTATGAGAGTTAGGTGTTACTTTTCACTCTTTACTCTGAAGAACTCTAGCCTTTAATCATGTAATTACTTGTTAACTCAAGTCAGAACACATGTAAAGTGCTCTTTCTGCTTCCACAGCGATAAAGAACAATTGATGCACCATGGTTTCCTCACGAACATTATTTCAAATGAAATTTAATATTTCTCATAAACATTTTTATATAGAAATAAAAGTTAAAGAAGTTTTATCTTAAATATATTACTAATAATTATGATTTTCATAAACTTCTCAATAGTCTACATAAATTTGCTCTTCAAAATTTGACTCATGCAAATTTAGGTTAAGGCTGGTTCAAATTATTATGATGGAATTTTCAAAGTATGTTTAATTGGTGAACATTCTTACAAATATCACATTTGACTATTAATTTGACCAAAATCTAATTACTGACCATAACCTAAAATGAAATAGTAAATTTTCAGTCAACAGCAAAGGCATAAATAATGGAAGTAGTATATATAAGTAGTTCTGATAAAATCACTGAGATTTTCTGTGGAATTAATTTTTAAAAAATTGCTGTGTGTTTGTAAAATGCATAACATCTAATCTTTATGTCTTTTTTACAAATAGAAGAATGGTTTATCAGTAAAATACAAAAATTTTAGTCTCTGATTTTTATGATAGTTCTACAAGTATATAGTCACAACTTTGAATTTATTATTTTCTTTCATTGACTGAGTACAGCTGTATTTCAAATTGGCAAGTAAATAAATTATAGAATATTGAGATATTACCTTAGCATTTATCCATAGAAAACTAAAGTCAAAGTTGATGCTTTAATTTCTCTAATCCTCAAAGGGTAATTGTTAATTAGATACCATGTGCTCTTCTTTAAAGTATGCAATTTCTCATAAAAAGGGCATCTCATAATTTATATATTTAGATGCATAACTTATAAGATCAATTTACTCAGTATTCAGTATAAATCTGGAATGCCAGGGAAAAAAACCTAATAGAAAATCATGAAAACAACAATGGTAGGAGATAGAGGAAATTGCTAAAGAAGTGTTGCATGTAGCAGTTAAGAAATGGATCACCAGGGGCTGGAGCAATAGCACAGCAGGTAGGGCATTTGCCTTGCATGTAGCCGACCTGAGTTCGGTTCCCAGCACCCCATATGTTCCCCGAGCACTGCCAGGGGTAATTCCTGAGTGTATGAGCCAGGAGTAACCCCTGAGCATCGCTGGGTGTGACCCAAAAGGCAAAAAAAAAAAAGGTTCATCAAATTCAGAAAGAATGAGTTTAGGAATTTTACCATACATTTAAAAAATATTAAACAGGTTTCTTAATTCAATGAAACTGTGATTACTTTTACAAAATTAATATAGGGTCCAGAGCAATAGTATAGGGAGTCAAGTGTTTGCCTTGTGCAGAACCCACTGTGATTCCATCCCAGCATCCCATATGGTCTCCTGAGCACCACCATATGCATCCCTGAGCATCACTGGATGCGACACAAAAAAAAAAATCTAAAAACGAAAAACAGAAAAAATTAGTATAATTGCATTTTCATGCTTAACAGATTTTTAACTTTAATAATCAAGTAAATTAACCCAAGTGAATCACACACCATAGTCCCTGTCACAGAAAATATAGTTGATAAATGTTAGCTATTACTAATATACATGATTGTGAAATGCAAAATGGATGCAATAATAATATGCATCCAATATCTAAAGCTGTTCAATGCTCCGTGGATGAAAAGAAGCTAGAAAAATATTTATATATATCGGGGTGTTAATCTATAGCTGGGAGTTAATCAATAAGTAACCTATGTTTACTTGTGTTTCGAATAAGTACTAGACACTAGTTTAGTCAAGTAAATATAGATATAGGAAGAGGAATCAAGGTATCAATTAGATGAAAAAATTACAATCACATATGCAGAAATATTGTGACTAAGTATTTTTAAAGATGTTATGAAATCACATAGAATGATGATGCTTAACTTTGGAATCAGGTGATTTATCTAAAATTTGTGTGAAGACAGATAATTCTTTAGACATATTTCTGTAGAGATGTCAGAAATATTACAATAGAAGATAACTAAAGAATGCCAAGTGTTGTGCTCAAATTTCCAAAAACCTTGGCATATGTCAGAACATCCAATATGACCCTAAACAAAATTTATCACTAGATTCAGAGTAGGAAAAAGCATTCTTTAAATATCTTTGGTAAATAAATATTTCAGTATATACTTTTGAAATAATATTACTCCATATTGCATCGCTTTAGAGCACTTAATTTTTTAAAAATATTTCTTGATTTTCTGATGAACATAGGAACTTTGTTATTTTTGGTTCTATTGTGCTGGGGGGGGTTACTCCAGTATTGCTGAGACCAAGGCCCACACCTTGCAGAGCTCAGAGGTGTTACAGTACTAGAGAACTCAGGGCCTTTACTGAGTGTGTGTCTGCTACTTAAAACACATCCCTCGTGCCTTTGCTGATGAATCTAATGGAATATATTATGCTGTCAATAGTTCATTTCAAACTTTCTTATGGATATACATTTTACCCTATTTGTTTTCTGGCACCATGATTTAAAATACTGTTAGTTGACTGAAACCTAATTTTGAATAAGTTTGTAACTGTATATCTCTTGGTGATTCAATAAAATAATAATAATAATAACTTTTTGTCAAATTAAAAATTAACAAAATACTGTAATTATAGTTTCATGCATGTGTCATTCAAATTCATACACCCCACAAGAATTAATGCTTTTGTACACCAAAATATCAAAATCTTTCTCATTCAACACCTTTTCCCAAGTCCCAGGCAAGATCAGAATAAACATATTATTTTAAAGAAATTATATTTTGGAAAGCTTACCTTTGATCCCTAAGGCAGAGCCTGGCAAGCTATTCATGATGTATTTGATATGTCAAAAACAGTAGCAATAGTAACAACCGCTCTTCATGTTCCTGTAGCAAGCAGACGCCACTGGGCTACACTAGCACGCTATAGGGACGAATGGAGATGCTACTGGCGCCCACTCAAGCAAATAATGAGCAACGGGATAACAGGTGATAAAAGTGATACCTATCATCACTTTAATGTAAATTTATTAATATAACATTTCATTACATTGTATAATTTTAGATGTTCAGCAGTTAAATCAACAGCAGTATGAACTAGATTTTATTCACTAATTTATTTAGATTTTAGAAACACCCCCTGTAGTATAGAGGGATTATTCCTGTCTCAGTGGTGTGGGATGGCTCTGGAGACCTCCCACTGTTAAGAAATCAAAACTAAAGTCTACTTCATGCAAAGCTTGTTCTCCAGCTAATTGGCCAATGTCTTCAGCCATCTGTAAGTTAATTAAAATTTACCACTAAAACTCTATTTCTATCCTAACCATGCAGTTTATTTATTTTAAGAAAATTTACCACCCTTTGTTTTGTTTTCTTTTTCTTTAATCAGCAAAATTATTTCTACAATTTAAATATTCATTTTTCTTTTATTTAATCTCTTATTTTCTCATTTATTTTTATTGATGCTACATTGGAGGAAAAGACAGTAAATATATATGTATGTATGTATGTAATATCACCATACTAAGCATATTACAAAATGCCAGAATTCAATTCAGTCCACTGGACAGATTTCAGTTCATTGATTATCCCCATAATAACCAAAATTCTGTGATCAGTGTCAAAGGGTTTGTTTTCAGTAGATATTGTATATTCTGTAATTTAATTTCTTTATATAAAAAGCCCATGTTAAATGCATCTTGTATTTTTTTTCTGACTTAATTTAGCATGCATTCCTTCTTTTTTTATCTTTCTTTTTTTTTCATTTTGGGTCACACCCAGCGATGTACAGCGGTTACTCGTGGCTCATGCAATCAGGAATGACTCCTGGTGGTGCTCGGGGAACCATATGGGATGCTGGGAATCGAACCCCGGTTGGCCATGTGCAAGGCACACACTCTACCTGCTGTGCTATAGCTCCAGCCCACGTACCTTCATTTTCATCTATGTTTTGTAGAATAAAATCATGGTTTCATCTTATCTACTGGGTGAAATAGTATTCCATTGTAAATCTGTACCTTCCCGTCATTGTTGAATAATTAGGTTGTTTAAGATCCTGACAATTGTATAAAAAAATTCAACAAATAGAGTTTTGCATGTATATTTTAGAATTACTATTTTTCTGTTCTTTGGATGGAAACATAAGAATGGAAAGCTGGATCATGTTTTAGTTTCATTTTGAATTTTTTTGACAAAACTCCACACTGACTTTCATCATTTCTGAGGAAATTTGCTGCACCATTACTCCAACAGTGAATTAGGGTTTCCTTTTCCTTCTCTCCTTTCTATTTTTTTTTTTTTGGATTGTTTGGTTGGTTTTGTGGTTTATTTGGGGGAGTTGGAAGGTACAAAGGGCCCTTAGTATTCAGAGATCTCTCTCCTGGCTCTCCACTAAGTATCATTCCTGATGGTGGGCCAACTGCAAGGCAACAGGCTGTCCTCTGGCTCTGGCCCAGAGGATCCCTTTACTTCATATTCAGTACTGTTTCTGGGACTATTTCTGGGACTTTTTACATAGGCCATTCTCCCTGGCTTATGGTGATTCTTCTGGCTTGATCTGCAATTCTCTCCTAAGCAACAATGAGAAGCACATTATAATGTGTTTTTTGCCATTGGCCTTCTGTGTGCTTTTTTTTAGATAATAGTCTTCTCAAATCCGCCCCTCATTTTTTGAGTCATTTTTGTTTTGGGTATTTTTTAAAAAGCCCATAATAAATAGGCGATGCAGGCCCTTCTTCGGATGCATGGTATGCTACTATTTCCTTCTATTTAAGAAGATGTTCCTTTCTGAGGAGAGGGCTACATTAAATATGTATAATGTTTTTTGTAAGATTAGCATTCTGTCAATATTAGCACTGTGGCACTGTCCTCCCGTTGTTCATCGATTTGCTCCAGCGGGCACCAGTAATGTCTCAACAAATGGCGAGACTTGTTACTGTTTTTGGCATATAGAGTATGTCACAGGGAGCTTGCCAGGCTTTGCCATGCGGGCACGATACTCTCAGTAGCTTGCCGGGCTCTCCTAGAGGTGTGGAGGAATAGAACCTGGGTGGTCCTCGTGCAAGGCAACATCCTACCTGCTGTGCTATTGCTCAGCCCAATATTAATGCTTTCCATTCAAGAGCGCGGACTATTTTCGGTTTCATTTTGTCTTTTATTTCGTTTAATAGTGCTATATTTGTTGATGCATTTTTTTTCACTTTGTTTGGATCTTTTATTGGTTTTTGAGCAACACGAAGCTGTGCTCAGGGACTATTCTAGGCTCATTGCTTAGAGGTCATTTGTGGCAGTTCCCTGGGTCGGTACAGTCTCCGGAATGAAACCCATGTCACATACAATCAAGACAAAGTCTTCGACCCTTGTACTATCTCTCCAATAGCTCATTTATTAAGTTGATCTTCAAGTAAAATTTAGGAATATTTTGTTCCCTAAATTATTTCCAAGTGCTTAAAAAGAACAGGTAAAAAGTTACTTTTGAAAGCTTATTTTCAAACATTGTTAGTTAAGCCATCTTAGTATGGGCTTTTGCTTTACATAGATTATTGTTTTGAGTATATCTCTAATTTCGTTGCTTGTAATTACCCTGCTTAGGTTTCCTGTTTTTACATGATTCAGTTTTGTACGGTTCCGTGATTCTAAAAATGCATCCATTTCCTCCTTGTAATTTAATATTATGACATATAATAGTTTATAGTAATTTATCATAGGGCATATTTAAAACATAAAATTAATAAATTGGTAGGTTGATACTGTTTACTTCTTTTATTAATTAGTTCCTATAGATATTACTATTCATAGGATAATTATAACACAACGAAAGTAAAATACGGTTTAAGAACTCATATTATAAATTCAAAAGAGAAAATAGGAAAATGAAAATATCCCAATATTTAGGAGGCACATTTTAAAGATAAATTACATCAATAAATCAAAGCCATATTTTGACTAAAGTATTACTGTTAGTAATACAACATTATGACAATGCAAATAAATAAATAGGGAATAATTATGTCTGCATATTTATAGAGTCAGAACATTTTCTAAATACAAAACTCTCATCAGAAATCTTTTCCCAAAATTTAAAATCTCATTTTGCATTTAAGAGAAAATTCTGGGATCTCAGAGGAATGTCATAATGTACAAATGCCGCAGAAAATAGAATGGTGGTTGTCAGAGCATGAAGGATAAATAAATGTGAATTAGTGGTCAACAGTTATAAGTCTTTTGTGACATAGGATGAAAAAAATGTCTAGAGAAATTTTGTACAGCATAAAGCTTATCATCAGTAATATCAGATGTTATATTAAAAAGGGAATAGATCTCACACAAAATGTTTATAACATGCAAAATGATGTTGGGAGTCAAGAAAACATTGGAAAGATACATACACTTATAGTTTATTTATAGTAAATGTACATTTACGCTCAGCTAACATATATATGTCCAGGTTCCTCAAAAAAAAAAAAGATTAGTAAATAAAGACTAGTACCTATTCCACCATGTTCTACCAAACTAGATAATATATGAGTGAAGTCAGAATATAAATTACTTGATCACTTGACATCCCGTAATTCATTGATTTGCTTGAGCAGGAGCCAATAACATCTCCATTTGTCCCTGTCACGTGCTAATGTAGCCCAATGGTGTCTACTCATTCTAGGAGCACAAAGAGCCTCAAACCGTTCATTCAGGGTCTTGATGAAGAAGTCTGACCATCCTGTAGGTGGGCAGCCAAGCGATCTTTTGACATCCCGTGTAATCCAGTCAGTAATGGCTTTAGTCCAGCGATCATCTCCAAATCACATTACGTGTCCAGCCCATCTGATTTTTGATTCCTTGGCAAACGAGACAACGTCCCTGATTTTTTAAAAAAAAAAATTAGTGAAACACCATGAGATACAGTTGTAGACTCACAAATTTTCTGTGCTTGGGTTTCAGTTATACAATGATTGAGTACCCATCCCTCCACCAGTGCCCATTCTCCACCACCACTGATTCCAGTATCCCTCCCACACCCCATCCACCCCATCCCACCCAACCTCTGTGGCAGGGCATTCCCTTTTGGTCTCTCTCTCCTTTTGGGTGCTGTGGTTTGCAAAAGAGGCATTGAGTGGTGTCCCTGATTCTTGATCATGGACAGAGGTCGGAACTACAGATTCTTTCTCTTGCTAGAGTGAAGCATAATACTTCAAGCATAGCTCTTTCGATTCCTCTTTGGGAGATCAGAATAGTGTTCTCATCCTGTTTTCATAGGGCCCAGGTCTCTAGGCATATATTAATGCATAAGGAATAGTGGAATCAAAGAGATGTGCCCGGAGCTGGAGATTCTATATCCTCTTAGCTATTTCTTCGATGCTCTTAAAGGCGTTCCAAGCTGCTCTCTTCCTCCTGCACAGCTCAGGTGCCAGGTCATTTGTCATGTTGACTTCTCAACCTAGATATACATAATTGTTGCTTTCGAAGATATTCGTTCCATTGAGAACAAACAAACTATAAATAGACATGGAAAAATAGTTTTGCTTGGGGACCACACCTGGAGGCACTAAGGGCATCCACCTGACTCGACACTGAGAGTCCTGGGGATTTTCAGGGGCCATTTGAGTATGGAGATCAAATCCAATTGCCACATGCAGGACAAGCACCTTACCTGCTGTACTATATTTCAGGACCCCAAACAGTTTTTAAGCACTTACAGTTATATTTGAAACAGGAAAATATTTAATAAAAAACCACTAACATATTAATAATTATGCTAACTATAAATTAAATATGTGATTTAATAAAAAAGAACAAATATACTATATTCAAAAGATGAAGCTATCTACTCTATATAAAAACTGTATATATGTATATAAACATGTATATATGTATATATCAGCAATATATACACAAGTAGTTTAAAATTACAGTAAAAATGCATCAACTTATTTTTTAAAAGAGGACTTTTTAATTTGAAGAATTTAAATTTTACTACAAAGGGGGAATAGTAACATTAATAATGATAAATAAATCAGTTCTGAAGGAAGTGACATTCATTATTAATTTACACATTACTGGTAAGAGAACTTCAGCGTACATGGTAGAACCAACAGGAAAAAGAAAAGGAATCAGAATGTTATGAAAAAATTTACTCTTCATCTCTGAGAAATTGCAATAAAATAAATATATAAAAATAGAATACATATCATATAAATTATATAATTCATACATTATTTACATGTTCATTATAAAAAATGACAGCCAAAACATTTTAAATGTTTTTAAATTGGACATGGGATATTAATATACTATTGGGTTAGATCATTAAATAAGACTGAGTGCAATTAAATCTATTGCATACTCTCAAATTGTACTTTTTAGTATAATAAAATTAGAAATCAGTAATATATAATTTATTCTGTGCACTATAACATATATCCTATGTGATATATTCTATATACTACATATGAATGTACTCTTTACTCCTTTATATATTTATAAATATTTCTTCCCTTTAACCCTTCCCTAGAGCAGAGTTTCACAATTTATTAAAAAATAACATTGGGGGCAGGAGCGATCGTACAATGGGTAGGGCATTTGCCTTACACAGGCTAACTTGGGCTCATTTCCCATGATCCCACATGGTCCCCCAAGTACCTCCAGGAATAATTCCTGAATGAAAAACCAGGAGTAACCCCTGTGCATCGTCAGTTGTGATCCAAAAAAAAATAAACATTAAATATGCTTATATTTATAGGTTTACTACTTTTTTTAAGTCAAAATATACAAAGTAGAAAGAAGGAGCCTATTTTTATACAAGGGGATAAATTTTTCTTACACATAGATTATTGCAATACTATAAAATTAAATTAAAGTGTTAAGCAGTCTTCAATACATAAGGATACAAGCTTTCGATCTCTAGACAATGACCCAGGAGAAAAATATCACCTGTGTACTTATTAGCAATGAAAATTCTTGCTCTGTATGTCAGAAACTCCAGAACTAAAGATCTTGGATCCAATACCTTAAGTTTTACCCATTTTTTTCAGATAATTGACCTATACACATTAGTTTGAAAAACACTGTTTATTAGACATTTCATTATACAATGAATCTTCCTGTTAGAGATGTATACATTTGTATAGTTCATAGTGTCATGGTCTATGAAAAACACATTTCCCAAGTATCATTTTCATATAAGAAGATAAATTTTTAATTGGCAAACTTAGACTTACAAAGTAAATGAATGAAAGTAGATGAAAGAAAATTGAGACTCACGACTATATATTTATGTACAAATTCACCAAGCTGTGTAAGTTAACTCTTTAGTTTTATTTTATTTTATTTTATTTTATTTTATTTTATTTATTTTTTATGGTTTAAGAAGAGGACTCCCAGAACGACCACCAACTGGGAGCTCTTTGGCTCTGTTGCAGCAACATGGGAAGATGCCGTCATTGACAACATTGATGAGGAATACAATCGAATGATTCAGCACCTCCATAATTGTGCAAGGAATGCCAAGAGAGAGATAACCACAAAAAACTGCCTTTCTTCAAACACTCTTGAACTTATTCGCCAACGTGGCTTGGTACATGCTTCAGGCAACCACAAGCGAACATCCGAACTGGCAAAACAGTGCAGAGAAGCCATCAAGGATGACCTCAAAAACAGGAGAACAGCAGTACTGGTAGATGCGGCAGAAGCTGGGACAAGCATCCGTAATGCCCGCTTGTCCTTCACCAACTACAAAACCAAGATGACTGCCCTCCGACATCATGATGGATCTATCACATCTTCCAGAAGGGCAATGGAGAAGATTATTCATGACTTCTACTCAGATCTCTTTAATAGCCACATCCACTTGCCCACATACCACATACCACATGATGGATATGTCGTTCCCAATGTTCTCCCTTCTGAAATCCAACATGCCATCTCGTCGGTAAAGAAACAAAGAGCACCTGGCCCAGACAAGATCAGACCTGAACACCTGAAGAACTTACCATCAGTACTCATCAATACATTGGCTCGGCTCTTCACACGCTACCTGTCTGAATGCAAGATTCCATCCCAATGGAAAACCAGCAGGACTGTACTACAATACAAGAAGGGAGACATCCACGACATTGGCAACTATCGCCCAATCTGCCTATTGTCTGTCATCTACAAACTGTTCACTCGAGTCATCCTGAATAGGATTAGCAGAACAATAGATGAAGGACAACCATGTGAACAAGCCGGATTCCGAAAAGGATTCAGTACCATCGACCATATCCACACGATTACTAAGCTCATTGAGGTTTCTCGGGAGTTCAAGATGCCGCTCTGTCTAACGTTCATTGATTTAAAGAAGGCCTTTGATTCTGTTGAGACGGAAGCGGTTATGGAAGCCCTAGCCAATCAGGGTGTACAAACTCAATACATCAGGATCCTTCGTGAGCTCTATTGCGGATTCACTACCAAGATCTCACCATTCTACAAAGAAGTAATCATCCATATCAAGAGAGGGGTTCGGCAGGGTGATACCATTTCACCAAAACTCTTCAGTGCCACCCTCGAGAACATCATGTGACGACTGGAATGGGAAAGCATGGGAGTGAAGATAGATGGTCGGCAACTATACCACCTCCGCTTTGCTGCTGACATCATTCTAATAACACCAAACGGCACAAATGCTGAACGACTTTGACCGTGAATGTGTAAAGGTCGGACTATAGCTGAATCTTACAAAGACAATGTTTATGAGAAACAGCCTTGTTCCTGACGCTCCATTCGCTCTCAATGGAACCACCATCTCCAAATGCAACAGTTATATATACCTAGGTCGAGAAATCAACATGATGAATGACCTGGCACCTGAGTTGCGCAGGAGGAAGAGAGCGGCTTGGAATGCCTTCAAGAGCGTTGAAGAAATAACTAAAAGGACAAAGAACCTCCAGCTATGAGCACATCTCTTTGATTCCGCTGTTCTTCCTGCATTAACATATGCCTCAGAGACCTGGACCCTACGAAAACAGGATGAGAACGCTATTCGGGTCTCTCAAAGAGGAATCGAAAGAGCTATGCTTGGAATATCACGATTCACTCCAATGAGAGATAGAATCCGGAGTTCTGATCTTCGTCAACGCTCAAGAATCAGGGACGCTGTCTCATTTGCCAAGACATCAAAAATCAGATGGGCTGGACACATAATGAGGTTTACAGACAACCGCTGGACTAGAGACATTACTGATTGGATTCCACGGGACATCAAAAGATCACATGGACGCCCACCTACAAGATGGTCAGACTTCTTCGTCAAGACCCTGAATGATCGATTTGAGGCTCTGCATGTTCCTAGAACGAACAGATACCATTGGGCTACACTAGCACGCAACCAGGATGAATGGAGACATTACTGGCACCCGCACGAGTAAATCGATGAATAACGGAGATTAAGTGATTAAGTGAAGTGATTATTTTTTATGTAGGAGTACTACTCTTTATTCAGCCACTGATTAGCTGATTGATTTTTTCATTTTTTATAATTTTGTTTATTGAAACACCATGAGAGCAGTTACAAAGCTTTCAGGTTTAAGTTTCGGTCATACAATGAAACATCCATCCCTTCACCAGTGCCCATTCTCCACCCCCAAACCCCAGTATACCCCCATCTATCTCACACTATCCCCCTACCTGTGGGGAAGATGATTTCCACATTACATTACGCTATCTCTACTTTGATCACATTCAATATTTTGACACCAGACCTACCATTATTATTTGGAATTTTACCCCAACACTCAGATCTGCTGAAAATGCAACATTAGGCAATTTGTTTTCTGTTGCTGGTTATGAATAACATATGACATCACGCAGCTGCAGTAGTGGCCATGCAATTTTGAAATTCTGAAATTTTAACAATTAAATCTGGAGGGATTTCTGCCCAAACCTGCTGGGTTCCAAGATTTGTTCCGGAGTCTCTTGGATCATGACCGTTAAGCAGCTTGATCCAGAGCCAGAAAGGCCATTTGTGGGCGGCAACTTGGCATCTTGTTGGAACAGGGGGAAAAGGCCGGCTCCACCCCCATCCTGAGAGGACCCACATGTCTCATCACTGAGGGCCCAAACCTGACTGTCCAATGGCTTCTGGCAGATGGCAGCCACCGAGCTGCCAAGGGGGAGCAGGTGGAGAGAAAGCACCATTTCCCCCTGGGGTGGCCCGGAGACAGTAACCTATTGCACGGTATATAAGCATTTCTGCCAAATGCTGCTGGGTTTCAAGATTTGTTTCTGAGTCTCTGGGATCATGGCCAGGCAAGCTGTGTAAACTAAGTACAGATTTCTTTGTCCTTTTTGTTTTTTAATATAGAACTTTGGTATATTAATCGTATTTTGATAAAGTAGTTAAAAACTATCAATAATTACTGTGGAATAAGCCTTACCACAGCTCTAAATCAATAGTTTTTCAATAACTAAAGTGCAACAAATATTGTCTTTCCAAACAGACTCCTGAAAATTTTAATGTTTGGAATACAAAATGTATTATATAGATTACTTTAGTCTGTATATGTGAAATTAGTTGATCATTTATTTAAACTTTACAAAAACAAATATCAAAAATATTAGCTTCTCAAATAATGCTTTTGAGTTGGTGTTTGTAATACAAAATATAACATGAGGTACCTTAGGGAGAGTATCCATGGAGTAATTCAATTATTTGCTTAAAATTTTCTAATTCAGCTAAAATAATATTTTCTCAAACAATGTATTTGTATCTGAACTTTTTTGAAACATTTGACTCAAATAAATAACTAGTTAATTCAGTATGTTTTTTAAGTTAGCCATATAGAAGTACTTTGGTGTAATATAAAAGCTATAATATGAAGAGTCTCAACATTTTCAAATGTTCCATTAAAATTCTAAGCATATTGAATTATTCATTTTTTATTTTGTCTCATGAATTTATGAAATTTTGCTCAAGCATTGAATTTCTTAAGTGCAAACATTCATACTAATTAAAATTCAGTCACAACAGACAAGCTTAATTGTGACCAAAATGCTCCAGAGAAAATTATAGTAGTTTATTTCAAGTCTGAGTATTTCAAGAACTTCTATTTTATGCCAAGATTGTCTTATTAATATTTCTGTGTCTTTTTTAATGATTTTCTTGCAATGAAGTTTACTTCCAAGGCAATTTTAAAAGCAAGAATACTACTTCTAGTTCAAGAAAAAATTAATAATGACAACAAAAATTATTTTGATTTATCTGTTTTGTAGATGTTAAAGTGGAAATAAAAGAAAGCCATGTGTTAATTTTAAATACAATAAACATAGAGACAGGATAATTCTATACAATATTTAGGCCAAAAAGGGTGTTCACAGTTAAACTCAGGCACTAGGCCCTTTTAATTTTAGAAAATCAACAAAATCGTCTGTCATGTCATTATTTCATGTTTAAAATTGTCAACTCAGAAGCATTAAAATCAAAACTAAAAAATTTAGCTTCTTTGGAAGTTCTAATTTTATTTTAAATATATAGTTTGCAAATCTCAACTTTGTCAAAATTATTATGTGTTTTAGGTTATCTACTATATAATAATAGTATATATCTCAGGAGGTCAGATAGTTCAAACTTAGAAGTTTGTTTTCTTTTTATAAGGATCCAATATATTTTTCCTGACCAGTAGGTGATTCTTTTCAATTAAGAGTAAGATTCCATACCATAAATCGTTTGGTTCTCTCAGTCCCCAGAGCCTTGTTATTAGAAGAATCCTGCTGGAATAGAAAGGAATAGATATTCATTGGGAAGGAAAATACTTGTTAAATTTTATCTCGAAATAGAAACCATCCCATTTTCTTGCCAACTTTAGATTACTCTATGGTTGCTTCAAAATGCAAGGGATGTCGGGAAATGCAGAATAGCTGTCTGAGCAGGAAAATAAAATGGTGAATTAATAGCAATCTTTGCTATGTTTAATTAAGAAGCAATACAACATAAATCTACTACTTTTCAGAAAGCTTTATAGAGACAAAATGATGTGGTACCACCATAATTTAAAGTTTACCTATAGTAGGAGTACCTGAATGATAAAAATGATGATTAGGTAGTTATAACAACTAAAAGAAAATTCAGGAAAAATATACTAGTGCATCAAACAAAAAATAAGACTATATCTCTGCTTTTCTTATCTACCCTTATATGATACATGTGATACTTACCTAAGGTGTCAATAGGGAAAAATTAAGGGTCATGTTTGTATTTAAATGTAATTCAGATATTAGGGCTAATTAGAAGTTATTTTCGGTGTCTCTTGTAGTTACCACAGAAGAACAGATAGAATCAAAATATATTTTAAAAACAAATAGAATTTAAACATTCTGAATATGCGATCTTGTTTAAACCCTTCAGGAATTTGGTGACTTTGGGGAACTTTATTAGTTATTCTCTTTTTCCAAGGTAACTTTCTACTTTGAAGATTTGGAGGACTCTAATGAGATCACTCATAGCAACTGTTCTACTCAAAAATGACAAGCTAAAAATAGTTGGTATATTTTATGTCTTTCAAACTATCGAGAGTATCTCGCCTGCAACAGCAAAGCCCGACACACTAACTGTGACGTATGTGATATGCCAAACACAGTAACAACAAGTCTCACAATGTCACTGGTCCTCCTTGAGAAAAATCGATGAACAATGGGAAGACAGTGACAGTGACAGTGACATATATAATTTAGATATCTCTCCCTATTTAGATCTCTCTCTCTAACCCGTGGCTTATTTTCCAGCATCTTAATAGGTATTTATAACATTTATTTTCCTCAATCAAAAATCATTGCTCCCATAAGAAAATGCATTGCATCACTATTCATTAGGGAGATGCAGATCAAAACAACACTGAGATATCATCTCACACACAAGAGACTGGCCCAAATCCAAAAGAACAAAAAGTAACTGGTTGTTGGAGTACACGGAGCTTAGCTTTATCAGGTTGCACATATCACAGTGCTCCCGAGTCATTCCCATTACTTTGTTTGTATGTAACTACTTCTTTGTGCTCTCTTCCCCAACCAATCTGTAAGGTCTCATCCTTCTTAGACACTAAAGCTGTACTGTAAGTTAATATTGCCTTTTTCCTCTTTTTATGTCTTTTGAATAGTTTAATACAATGGCCTTTTTGTATAGATACAGGAAGACAATATTATGCTTTGTAACTTAGGAATTGATTGGATTTGAATATTATTCACTCCTGGGCATCTGCTTTCTCAACTTAAGCCTCAGTTGCCCTCACACCAAGCCATTCTCTAGCTTTCTCAGTACAGATAGGAAAAGCTTCTGCCCATACACTGAAGCTCTCAATGAGAACCAACAGGAATTTACACCTTGAACATATGAGCATTTGACCATTTGCATAAGGTCAAGCTGTGATCCTCCTCTAAGTTCCTTGATGCTGAACAGGTGTCAGGAGAGAAGGCTCAAGATTTCCACTAGGTCCATTAATGGCACAGAAAGCACAGTTCTGAGTTACTTCTACCTTACTTGCTGTTCAGTCCCTTCCCATGGAAGATGGTTCTCACTAGTGTTAAAACATAACCCTTTAATAATATTCCATTGCATAGGTCCAGGAGTTAGTAAATTTCCTTGTTGGGTAAATCCATCAACTTCCTTTTGGAAACCTCCAATGTCCATCGTTCCTCTTCTGCAGAGCACTCTGGCTTAGAGGAAATACTCTCTGGTGTTAATCCCATGATGCAACCAAAATTAAGAACTGTTAACATCCTTGTTCTCTCCAAATGACTGTTCACAGAAAATGAGAAGCAATATAGAAAGTATAGAAAGAAAATTCACAGTAGTTTAGACTAGATATCAATTCATTCTAGTTTAACCAGTTTAGATGCCCTTTCTTGACACTTTGGCCAATTCACAGATTGGGGGAAAACAATTCTGCACTTTGAGATGAGCTCCACCCTAGTAAAGCTCTGGCTTCCAATGCTCTGATCAGACTAGTAACAGCATGTATAACATTGAGTTCCTTTATACATTAGGCCATTTACCTACAGTCAGTAAACCAAGTTTTATCTAAATTTCCCAAAAGAGGAAGTACCTTTTAGATCAAGATTAAATACATTTATTCAATCACCTCTGTAGAATTAGAATCTGATTCTTATAAAAAGCAACTTGCAGAAACATGGTTTTCTTTCCACCTTCATTTTAAAAATTTGCAAGATAGCTTAACAAACCTGGCTTGTTCTTTTGCATAAACACAGTAAGATTAGAGAACTCTCCTTTTGGGATACCCCATTATTTACTGAGAAGTCCTGGGGATCGACTAAAGACAGGAGACAAACCAAAAGTGGCATTAATCTTATCTGGCACGTCAGGGTTACCCAGGCCTGGCCATAAGATGTCCCGCGACGAACTGGATGGCCTTGAGCCTTCGGGCCTCATTTTCCACAGAGATTTCCTGGCAGAAAGGAATCCATCCCATCCCTTCTTCAGGGCTAGGAGAAATCCTGGTTTCCAGGTTTTTCATTGACGCTGAGAGTAGGCCCAGACTGAGTTAGTCATTACAGAGTCCTGGATTCCTCATTCTCCATAGCAGTGATGATTTCCACTCTTTCCTCGAGCCAGCCTGCCTCTAGGGTCGCCCTGAGGTTCGTAGGGTACTTGAAAACAGTACCTGTTAAATCCCTGCTCCTGTCATTTAGACAGATCCCCTGACTGTTGCCTGGAAGAGGGCTTTGGGGTCCCATAGTTGGTTTTTCCTGTCTGCATGAGGGGTAGACCCTATTACAAAGAGGAAAGACTTATCTGGATTTATGCAAACCAACATAGTGCCATAAACATCAAAAACATACTGAAGGTACAAAAGAAGAGAAAAGCAAGCATTTCATTTTACTCACAGAGATGTAATACACCTGTTTGCTGTGGGTCCTAGTCAGAGAAGCTAAAATCTGTAGAGATAAAGCATACCGTTTAACATGTGTTTTCAATCCCATGTCAAAACCCTTGATTTCCTGCAACTTTTGAAAAATTCAATGATCCTAAGAGCACTGTAACAGGAGTCCAGATAATCCATCCATCGTCTTTCTGACTTAAGACACATGTCTATACTCCCAAGAGTCATCGCACAAGTTAAAACTCTTATTTTACTGAATTTAGCACAACATGATCTCCCAAGTTTGGACACTAGTTACCAATCATCTCATTTAACATGACAAAAATATTCTGCAGTACCTTTTCAAAAGCATTACATCAGTTCTATAGATATTTTAAAAGGCTTTAGAGATGCTCACAACTAAAGTTCTTACAACATATATTCATTGGGTAAAAGTTCACTTTACATTAGAAATTAACCAAGAGACATCTTAGAATTCTGATTTCTAGGAAAACACAAATGCAAAAAGATTAAACAGTCAGATTACCATAGAAAAGAAAGCACTTTACACTTGTGTACAAAGTTCTATGAAGGTCAGGACTAGGTTGATACCTGGAGACAAAACTTGGCTTGAAATAAAGTTATCATAATAATAGCATGCATTTTCACATACAGGACAGGTTGATTAACAATACAGTTATCTCATACTTTCACCAAGGTGCAATGCTATGGCTTCAGACTATCGAGATGACATCGGAGATCACTTATAATTCTTTGCTAAGTACCTCTAGAAATTTTAGTTACCAAAAGTCTCAGAGATCAAATAAAGCCACTGGTAGGATAAGTTTTGCAACTAACTTTATAACTCTAGAAAGTCATATTTTAAAATAAACATGAACCTGTTTTAAGGCCCTCCCGTTGATCGTCGATTTGCTCGAGTGGGCCCAGTAACGTCTCCATTGGAGACTTTGTTGTTACTGTGTCTGGCATATCGAATACTCTCGGTAGCTTGCCGGGCTCTCCGAGAGGGGCGGAGGAATCGAACTCGGGTCGGCCATGTTGGCCCGTAGGGCGTTCGCCTTACAAGCGGCCAACATGGCCGACCCGAGTTCGATTCCTCCGCCCCTCTCGGAGAGCCCGGCAAGCTACCGAGAGTATTCGATATGCCAGACACAGTAACAACAAAGTCTCCAATGGAGACGTTACTGGGCCCGCTCGAGCAAATCGACGATCAACGGGAGGGCCTTTATTATTATTATTATTATGAACCTGTTTTATGTACCACATTATTTCAACTCACACGATTTTCTAGGTCAAATATTCTAATCCAATGCAGATACAAATATGTACATTGATATAACAACATAAAACCTTTGAACCGCCAATTAATATAAAACATGGTAAACCCTCTTTGGCTTAATTTCAATACTTCTTGTCCCTTAGTTATTTCAATCATAAGTTTTCTACACCAGATACTTTTACCAATTCCACAAGAATACAAACATACTTTCAAACACGGAAAAAGCCCTTTAGTTTTTACCAAACTTTGATATTAGCATAGAAAAAAGCACTTGGACTGTCAGTGTTTATGGTAAGATAAGAAAACTATTTATGAATATGAGGAAACTTTATTTTAGTGGCTTATGTACCTCTGTTGTTTGTAAAACAGCTAAATTCCTCATTACAATTGGCTGAGGCTTGTAAGATAAAGCCTTGCATTCTCTGAACTTTATTTCACTTTTGTTTCAGGCTCTAGTTCCGTAGCTCTTCTAGATAGTACAGATTATTAAGTTCAAAAGGATTTCAACTGTTACTAATCATTAATGTTCTTCTAATAAGAAATCTAGATTGAGAATTCTGCTTTCTCTGTAGGCTCAACATTCTGATAAGAAATCTTCGTTTAAACCTTGTCTAGCAAGTTCCAAAAACAACTGCATTCCTTCAATCACTGAGTCGCATATCACTGACTTCTCTAGAATTGCTACTTCTGATTTCAACCTGGTTCCAGCACTGAGTGTTCCACACAGACAGACAGACAGACAGACAGACAATGAGCTGACTAAAGACCACCACACATACATCTGCAGTTGATCGATTGATTTGACCCTTCAAAAATGGCAGGGAGAAAACTGATGGACTGACAAAGGAAGGGGCAGTCCCCAGGGCAAAGAAGACCTGTAGGCCCCCATTTCCCAGCCTGACCAGCCAGTCTCCTGTTTGTTAAAAATATGGATCAAGAAAGCGCTTTTGTTGATATCAGCGGGCAAGATAAACTATGACAAAGCAGTTGAAACCTAAGGTTGTCAGATGTTACCATATTTTGATCAAGGCTAGTTCTGAGGCAGGGAGCTGGTATCTTCTTATCAGACATGGGGATTGTAAGGGACAAGCGGGCTGCCGAGTGGGGCCTGTCTGCAGGTCATGGTCAGCAGGGCCTGGCAGGAGCTGTGCACCCGCAGTCCCCCAGCCGAGTGGCCCAAAGCTAATGTCCAACAACGCCATCGACACTTCCAAAGAGATGGCTTTGTGGTGACCCAGACGCCCAGCTGGCCCACTCAGGCCACCGCCATCCTGCTTCCACGCAGACTGGTTGTCATCCCCTTGCTCGTGGTGACTGTTGGTCCCTGGGTCCTCAACTGCTTTGTGAACTTTGTTAGGCACCAAAATAACACTGTCCAGCTACTGGTACTAAAACAACAGTATCAGATTTTACAGCCTGCTGAGGAAGATTCCTCAGTATGGAGAAAGGGAGGAATGTAAGGGACAGGCCCAAAATGGACTACCACCAGAATTAATTTAGCTTAGCTTAATAGGAACCTGCATTGCAAAATAACTTGTTTTTCAAGGAACGGGTCTAGATAAGCTTTTTCAGATCTGCTTTATAGGAGCCTGCACTGCAAAATAACTGGTTTTTCTGCCCCTGACCAAGGAATTCAGATACAGGTACTCAAAGGGTGGGGGTCAGACCAGATAACCGGATGTCTCTCACAAGATCCATGTTGCAAGACCCAGGACTGCCTTAAAAACCTGTCAGTTCCTAAGCACTGACGCAAAATGCTGATCTTTAAACTATAGGCTAGGAAGTGATGTACCCTTAATTGGATTGGTTAAGAAAGCATATGTTGTTACAAATCTATTGGCTATGAAATGCGCGGGCTTTGCTGTAATGGCCAGCGAAGGCCTATATAAGATCCCCTTTGAAGAAGTTCGGGGTCTTGCCTCACCTAACTGACCTGCGTGTCTGTGTAGGTGGCTTGACCCTGGCTAGCCAGTCTTACAATAAACCTTGCTTGCTGTTTGCAGTCTCTGGAGTTTCTTTGTCGTTAAAGGGAGATCACGATCCGCGCCCTAACAGGGATAGGCTGCATTAGTGACATACTTCTTTGTTTCTGATATCAAACAATTAATTCATATGATCTTGCATTTTTCCTGCCTCCTCTGCTTTGATAATCCTATTTCTTTTGTTACCTGCAAAGATCTAACTGCAAAATGATCTGGTAATGCAAACTGCCATTCACTGGCCATCTTTCCCCAAGTTCTAGCTTATACTCAGGCCACGTGGTGTTACAGAGGTCAACAAGACATTTCTTACTTAGCTATCTAGCTTCAGGCTCTTCCAGTGTTTTAACAAGCAACCCAAAGGAGAATGTTTAGGTACTGATGTAAAATTTCCCATATCTCCTAAGTGTGTCAGCAATATCCTATGAAAGGGAGGGAAAAGAAAAATCTAGGGTAGGATAATTCCTTAGCAAGCTCTCCTCCTAATAGTTTCTAGTGTTGTGGTTCTAGAGAAAGCGTGGACATGACCACAACTGCATGCCGGCCCATCAGAAAAATCTCTCTTTAAAGGACATCTCCTTTAGAGATTTCTGAGTTACCCCAGGCGTCCCTTGGGGCCTGCCTCCCGAGTGTCCACAGGACCATGGCTTACACGTGTGGAGCCGTACCTAGAGTGCCATGGGTTTCCAAGAAGCCTATTAAGGGGAGAAGAGAAAAGTTCTGCCTTTCTTAGCTTGCCACATATTCCAATGCTCCCTGCTGACACTTTCTTCCACAAACTTCTTGCCTGTCTTTTTACCTCTTTTTTTTCTCTGCTTCACTTTGCCTAGGGATAAACCTGCTAACTACCTCCATTAGCATTTGAATTGACCTCTAGCTGATTCTGCTTGGGGAAAGGAATTTCTACCTAGAAATTGATCTGCCTTAGTTTTCCCAGGATCTACTCACTAGTGGGCTTTCCTATCAGGGTGTTCATACACACACACATTCACACAGAAGTTATCACATTCCTCCCCCTTCCCCCCAAGAGATTTCCAAGGGAGCATACCTCCACAGCAGGAGCGATAGCACAGTGGGTAGGGCTTTCGCCTTACACGCGGCCAACACGGCCGACCCGAGTTCGATTCCTCCGCCCCTCTCGGAGAGCCCGGCAAGCTACCGAGAGTATTCGATATGCCAGACACAGTAACAACAAAGTCTCCAATGGAGACGTTACTGGGCCTGCTCGAGCAAATCGACGATCAACGGGAGGGCCTTTACCTTTTTATACCTCCACAGCAGATTTTCCACAGATTACCTCCTTCCTCGTGGATTCCTTTACTGCTCTGTCCCTTCGTGGTCGCCATCTGATGTCGGTGGGCCCCACGGGTGACTTATGTGAAGTGGGGAGGAGAAAGACAGTCACTTTCTCCCCACCCGCCTCTGTCTCCCGGGACCCTGGGTAGGCTAGGACCGGTAAAGTCTGCAGTGAGCACCTGCTCGGCACGGGCCTAAGACCCGCCAGCCCCACAAGGTGGCCGTCAAGCCACACCTGAAGTCCGCTTGATCTTCTCGGCACGGGAGTTAATCCCCGCCACCTGATTGCTCGGGGAGCCACGGACTGAAGCTGGGCGAGAATTTGCTCTTTGCAGGAAAGGAGAGACCAGTCCCAAGCCTTACCCAAGGTTTCTGGGGTTCTTGTCTTGCTCGCAGAAAAGAATTTCAGGAGTAGATGAGCAGTAAAGTAACAGGTTTTATTTGGAGGCTTTTGGAGAGGGAGAAAAAGGGATAAGCAGATAAGCGGGGGAATGGAGAGTAAGAGAGAGAGAGTAATGCGTCCAGAGGGAACGCGGGCTTCTCCGAGGGTGGAGAGAGCGCCAAGAGGGCTCTCGAGCTGGTTCTAATAGATCCTTCTGACTCGGAATGTTCTGGAATCTCCTTGGGGCTGTGTCACTGGAGTCAACCGGATCGAAAGGGGGTTCGAGAATCATCTGACTTGGAATGTCCTGGAATCTCCTTGGGGCTGGGTCGCTGGAGTCGACCGGATTGAAAGGGGGGTTCTCAGAAAGGAGAAATTTCATGGGGAGGAGGCCCATATCTTTAGGGTCTGGGGATGGTCTTATCAAGTCCTTATTCTCTGTCTCCACAGGGTGGGTCGGTCCTAGAATTCTTCTATGAGACTTTGTTTCACTGCAGAGAGCCTTTCCCTATCTACCTGCCTACATCACTAGCACCCCAAGGGCAGGGTCCCAACGTGGGACCGGAAGGAACCAGGCCAAGCCGGTAAGTTATGTGCTACCGTGGCATTGAGATAGGCCAGGCCAAGGTGCCACGATTCTTAACTATAGGTTAAGAGTTTGATCATAGGCAAATGCTGTCATGATCCAAAAGTAATGATGAGACTAGGACCCTGCTGCTAGGAATAGGAAAGATATCTGGCCTGAACACTGCAGTTTGAGATCGAGATGGCCCTGGGAGAGCAATTCTCTAAGCTTAAAGTATTTTTTACTGTGTTCATACAAAATGATTTATATTATGTATGCTTATATGTTGGTCGGACAAGGAGAGGAGAAACACATCCAGGGAAATTTGTTCTAGGGTGGGTTGATCTGCTAAATGAGAATCTGTCCTAGAAGCAGTTTTCCTGGGTGTCCTGACTAGCTAGGATGAGACTGAACCTTTCTCCCCTTCAAACTGCCTTCAGTAAATGATTTCAGTATATTGAGGCAGTTTCCCTTATCTCACAGGAATATAGCTGGTTTTAGGTTTGCAGATCCCAGGTGCTAAACCCGGCCTGATCTTGGGGATGTAGATGCCTGGCTCCAGGCAGGCTGATCTTTGAGATGTAGGCTCCAGGGACTATCAGACTGGTCTTTGATGTGCTAATCCAAGTGTTTGTAGTTTGTAAAAGGTGAGGCCAGGATTACTGCCTTGAGGATGTAAAGAAATAATGTGGATGTAAAGAAACAATGTATGGTTTGTGCCTCAGCTTTCTTTCTGTAACTCCTTTTGATGACATCACTATATTGCATCCTTTAGAGGTACTATGATCTATATAAGGGAGATTTCAGGGCTCTCTCTGGGGACACGTGCATCGGAGAACCTGGGAAGATGGGGCTGAGGACAGAAGCTGAGAGAACAAAGGTGCACGTGCTTGAGAGATCCTGGGGCCTCTATGACATACACTTCTTCCATGTAATAAACTGCTGCTAAGACCAATCAGCTTGGCCCTCGTTTCCTTCCTTCGCCTGACCATCGCCATCGACCTCCCTGGAGTGGGGAAACGTCTGAGACTACCGAACGCGGGCGGCGGGAGAGATAAGTCACTGTCGCCCCCTTGCCCATCATTTTTTGTGTGTTTACACAACCGGTGTTGGCATGGATGTGGGGAGAAAGGGACTCTCCTTCACTGCTGTGGGAATGCCGACTAGTTCAGCCCTTTTGGAAAACAGCGTGGATGATTCTCAAAAAATTAGAAATTTGTTAGAGCGCGGATCGTGATCTCCCTTTAACGACAAAGAGACTCCAGAGACTGCAAACAGCAAGCAAGGTTTATTGTAAGACTGGCTAGCCAGGGTCAAGCCGCCTACACAGACACGCAGGTCAGTTAGGTGAGGCAAGACCCCGAACTTCTTCAAAGGGGATCATATAAGGCCTTCACTGGCCGTTACAGCAAAGCCCGCGCATTTCATAGCCAATAGATTTGTAACAACATATGCTTTCTTAACCAATCAAATTAAGGGTACATCACTTCTTAGCCTATGGTTTAAAGATCAGCATTTTGCATCAGTGCTTAGGAACTGACAGGTTTTTAAGGCAGTCCTGGGTCTTGCAACATGGGTCTTGTGAGAGACATCTGGTTATCTGGTCTGACCCCCACCCTTCGAGTACCTGTATCTGAATTCCTTGGTCAGGGGCAGAAAAACCAGTTATTTTGCAGTGCAGGCTCCTATAAAGCGGATCTGAAAAAGCTTATCTAGACCTGTTCCTTGAAAAACAAGTTATTTTGCAATGCAGGTTCCTATTAAGCTAAGCTAAATTAATTCTGGTGGTAGTCCATTTTGGGCCTGTCCCTTACAAAATTGAACTTCATTTGACCCAGCAATACCACTCCTGGGAATATATCCCAGGGAGGCAAATAAATAAATAAATAAATAAATAGTAAAAATGACATCTTCACTTGTATGTTCATTGCTGCACTGTTTACAATAGCCAAAATATGGGAAAAATCCGAGTACTCAACAACAGATGACTGGTTAAAGAAATTTTGGTACATTTGCACAATGGAAGACTATGCAGCTATTAGAAAAGATCAAGTCATGAAATTTGCATATAAGTAGATCAACATGGAAAGTATCATGTTAAGTGAAATGAGTCAGAAAGAGAGGCACAGGCATAGAAAAATTGCACTCATCTGTGGAACATAAAGTCACAGAATGGGAGACTAATACCCAAGAGTAGTAGAGATAAGGACTGGGAGGTCTGCTCCATGGTTTGGAAACTGGCCTCACATGTTGGGGGAAAAGGCAGCTCACGTAGAGAAGAGAACATAAAGTTAAGGATGTTGGGAGGACCCATTCAGGTTGAAAGATGCATGCCAAAAGTAGATTATAGACCAAACACGATGGCCATTCAGTACCTGTATTGCAAACCACAACACGCAAAAGGAGAGAGAATAAAAAGGAATTCCTGCCGCTGAGGTGGGATGGGGTGATGGGGTATGTGGTGGGGTTGGTGGGAGGGATTCTGGACAACATTGGTGGGTGAGAATGGGCACCAGTTGAGGGATGGGTAAATGATCATTGTATGACTGTAATGCAAACAGCAAAGTTTGTAAGTTTTAACTGTACCTCATAGTTATTCACTAATTAAAAAAAGTAAGTGATAAATACACATAAAAAGAAACAATGATACAAACATTATAGTCACCTGACACACAATGGTTAAGATATATACACAGCATTTAATATGTTTCCACATGTTAAATCTTTGGGATTCCATTTTTTTCATATGAAGGTATGCTTAAATACCTCTGTGTATAAAGGCTTTAAAAATTTTATTTGTAAGAATCAAATCAAGACATCTTTAAAAAAAGAAAAAAATGTTGCTCCCTAATATAAATAGGTTTCTACCAATGAAACTGATTATCTCCATCAGACCACAGATTGAGCTCATCATATTTCAAACATTACATCAGAGTAGCATGAAAAGAGTGCTTTTCTTCGTTGCTGTTTCTATCAACCTCTTTGGTTCCTTGAAAAAAAAAGATTCTGGGGCTGGGTAGTACAGTGGGTAGGTTGTTTGCCTTGCGCACAGTTCACCAGAGTCCATCCCTCACACCGCCATATGATCAACTGTGCCTGCCAGAAATGGTCCCCGGGCACAGAGACAAGTATAAGTCATAGCTCCTAAGTGCAGCCCAAGAACAACCTTCCCCCCCAAAAAAATAGGAAAAGGAAAGCCCTAGCCAGCCCCCAGAGGAACTCCACTTGTTGGGAGGGTAGCTTCCCAGCGGTTTCTCCAGCCAAGCCAACTCTCAGGTGAGTGTTCCAATTGCCCCGGCAGCAAAAATAATCAGCCTGGGTTGACCATCTGAGCCTGAAGCCTCAGGTCCGCTCCCATCACCGAGGAACCCTACTTATTGTGGCTTTTCTATAGACCAGAAATCAGACGTCCTAAGGAGAGCTGACGGAGCCTTAACCTCCCCCTTCGGGAATACAGCAGGGCAACACTATGAAGTGGAATAAGAAAGACTCTTGGCCACATAAAGAACTCAATGTCAGATCAAAAAGTGGGAGATAGATGATGAACAGAAATTTCCTCAAAGCTTTGATCTACCAAACCCTGAAACTGTTTCTATTTTAGCAGAAACACTCTTTCATGTACTGCTCATCCACATGTTCACTGGTGAATAATGGGCAAAGCAAAGCCATTAAGGACATGCACCCTGATTAGAGGTTCTGGTTTAGACAGATGCACAGATTAGTGATCATAATAGCTTTGGGAGAGAAAAAATATGCTTTTAGAATTTAACACAATGTACAGTGTTCACACAGAAGGAATAGCAACTCGTAGCAGTTGAGGGTGTGAGGGCAATCTGGCTGCAACATCTGTCAGTCCACTGATGGCCAAAGTTGATTTAGTGCTCTGTCTGGCTATGTTGTTGTCCCTTCCTCCCATACTGCTTTGTGTGTGTGCTTCCAGAAGTTTTATACTGGCTTAAAGAGGAAATTCTCTTCTGGAAAGAAGTAAAGTAAAGTAAAGTAAAGGCCCTCCCGTTGATCTTCGATTTGCTCGAGTGGGCCCAGTAACGTCTCCATTGGAGAGTTTGTTGTTACTGTGTTTGGCATATCGAATACAACACGGGGAGCTTGCCAGGCTCTGTTGTGCAGGCGAGATACTCTCGGTAGCTTGCCGGGCTCTCCGAGAGGGGCAGAGGAATCGAACTCGGGTTGGCCATGTTGGCTGCGTGCAAGGCAAATGCCCTACTGCTGTGCTATCGCTCCAGCCCAAGTGGAGATCAAATAGTTCTGTTAGAAAGAAAGCTTCCAAATTATTAAAATCATAAATATTCGGGTATTTACTTAAGCTTTTAGACACATTTGATGGCTTAGAAACCTGATTTAAAATATTTTATTTCATTTTAGGCAATGTGATTTGAAATACTATTAACAGTAGGGTTTCCTGTGTGAACATCCAAGCCTCATACACTCCACCAGAGATTCTTCTATATCCCTCCATTGTCAGAGAAACATCCATTACACGTAGATGCTGAGAATTGAAATTCCTTGGACTGACCTTAAGTGGGAAGTTTAATATGACCAGAGTGATAATAAAGCTCAACAAACAAACAAAAACTTTTTTTTATGAAAAAAGTTGGTAGTCTGAGCTAGAAAAGTAGCTAAATGGTACAGCATTTGCCTTATGTGTAAGAGGCCCTGGATTCAATTCCTGTCATCATAGTAGAAAAAGGCAGCAGTGAGTAAGTGTTCAACATTTCCTGTGAGGTTATTTATGAAATTATGGTAAATCAGAAGGCAGTAATGAATGAAGAAATGGTTAATTTTACATGATTCTTTAATTTTCTCAATACCAAAAGAAATTACTCTCCTTTCTTTTGAAATTTCAATTAAAAAATTAGAGAACATATGGGGCCGGAGGAATAGCATAGTGGGTAGGGCATTTGCCTTGCATGCAGCTGACCCGGGTTCGATTCCCAGCATCCCATATGGTCCCCCAGGCACTGCCAGGAGTAATTCCTGAGTGCAGACTCAGGAGTAACCCCTGAGCATTGCTGGGTGTGACCCAAAAAGCAAAAAAAAAAAAAAAGACTAATTAGATAACATAAAGCAACATTTTTTTAAACTTATTTTATGCCATAATTTAGTTAAATGGAAGTCATCTATTCTACTTTACATTATCCACTTAATTGTATTTTTAATTAGAAAGATGAAATACCTTTCATATTATTTAAATACGACAGCCTAATATAATAATACATGTTATTTGTATATGTACACAAATGAATTTTAAAATCTATCATTTAATCACTTTGTGTTTATCATCTTATACTTTACTTCATTATCATTCATATTTTTTTGTTTTATCATACACATCATACCGTTGAAAATATAAAAATTAATTATTTTAAAATAGGAAAGATGATTCTGCTTCAGTATGGGGATATTGTTCAAGGCATTCTCACAAACTTTTCCTATACTGAGCCTGTCTGAAAGGGAAAATAAGGATTAAGTGAATTTAAAGCAACCTGGGATATGAAGGCTAGTGAACATGACTATTGTCTAGATATACCAATTATGTGCTTAACTCACACTTCAAGGAGCATATTAAGTACCATGATTTCAAGAAGGTTGCTCTTTAGGTGTCTTATTCTGAAAGATTCAGCAAGGTCGATAATAATATAGCATCAGTCCATGCTTCATTAAAACTGAGGAATTGAGAAAAACTGTGGAATTTTAATGGAAGTTCTTTTATATTTCAAGCAATAGTCAGAAATTCTTTTTACCATATTTCAGAGATGCTTATAATTTATAACAATGTGTTTTGGACAATAATTTTACAAGAGTTTTTTTTATGTTAATTGGATAGACTGTATTTAATAATCTTATATTGAAGGAAATAAGAGTGGGGGCATATGTTGGTGGGAATGATGATGGATATATAACTACAATGAAGAAAACAGTAGGTTAATTTCATTTCACAGGAAAAAGGAAAATATAAAACAGAATTTAGTGGTATTTTAAGGCCTTTTCGAAGTTTGTGGAATTTAGATGATTTAAATATCAACATTTCATTAGTAAAATGTAAACTGTTAGCAAAAAAAATGTCTTTCGAAGCAATAAACTTGATTAAGCAATTAATTATATGGGCATAAAATTCAATCCTTCTAAGAATTAATTAAATATTAATTAATGTTTTAATCTCATAAAATGTCTTTCTGAAAAAACTGTAAAAATACATAAAAATTATAAATACCAGAGTAGAAAAACACTCTGTCTAGTTTGACTTTGACAAAAATGTTACTCACATATTGTAGTGATTCATATGCAAATTTAAAAGCCTAAAATAATGTTACAATATATTTCTTAAATTTTATCACTTAAATCAGTTATAATGCTCTTGGTTATATAATTATCTGAAGTAGTCAAGATGCAGTGCTTCAAAATATAGAAATATGTGCAAGTGAATTTTAATGCTCAAAAATAGAAAAATTTTCTGTGTAAGATATTCAATATTGTATGATAAACATATTTTGAAACATATTCAATTATCAATCCTGTTTATAAAATATATAACTTGAAACAGGAAAATATGAAAATTTTCCCCAAGTGCTAATATTTGCATTCAAAGTTTCATAAACCTTGTATATAAAGCATCTGTGTCCTCCATATTTTGAAATTATGCTTTGGATTCAAATTTTACTTTTCTACAGGAGAGTGAAATCTTTGATATGATAAACGCTACCACCTTTCATTTTATCACTGTGCATTTTAAATGAAGATATTCAATTTTTCCTTGAAAATTATTACAGTTCCTGAAACCATTCTTATGGTTACAATGGTGTTCACCATTATGGACCTTACAACAGTTTTCTTGTGAAAGTCTCATATATGCAGTTCCTTTAAAGATTCTTCTGGAAATTGGGAATCATTCTCAATTTCCTTTTTATTTCATTAAGTAACTTAAACAAGGGAACTTTTTATTTGTACCATGTTGTAAAAAATCTCTGAAGGAGGCCGACAGCTCTTCCCCTGTCCGGCTGTGTTTGGGGTGGGCCCAGGCCATGGGGCAGACAGTGGACTAAACGGGAGCCAAGCTGGTTGATTGATCAGTTGCTGTTCTCCCCATGCGCCTGCCCCAGTCTCTTTGAGCCTCCCATTCTAGTTCCACTGCTCCACATTCCCATCTCCTCCTATCTCTCCCGCTCATCTCTCCATGCTCCATCTCTCAGCTTGCCTGCTCCTTCACCTGCCTGCTCCTCTATTCTTCTTCTACATTCTTCTCTCTCTGTCTTCCTTGCTAGCCTCTTTGCGGTAGAGAGAGAGGCTTGCTCTTGCCACCCTGCTCTTCTCTCTCTCTCCAGCTCTCTTGTTTCCAACCCCCTTGCACTCTAGGCAGACATTGCACCCAGTCAGGTAGCAAAATCAACATAAGAAAGCCCTTCCTGAGGACCCATCTATAAGGTATTTTAAAGCCCTTTCTGAGTGCCCAAGGGCAAAAGACCTCCTAAAGTGTTTTTCTCTTTTCCTCAGTCCAAAAACTATCAACATATCAATACTAGCTATTTTTGTATGGACACAGTAAGGGATAAATAAAATTGAGACTTGTAGGACTGTTCTTCTGGGAACATCTTGCCACAGACTCAGACTACAGCACTCAGGCCAGATTAATCATTCCTAACCCTAGCAGGTTCCAAATCTAGTTATTACTTTTTGGATCATGACAGCGTTTGTCCATGACCAAGTTCTTAATTTATAGTTAAGCATTATGGCGCTTTGGCCAGGCTCATCTCGAAGCCAGGGTAGCACATAGCTTACCACTTGCCCTGGTTCCATCCAGTCCCTCTTCAAGACCCTGCTTTTGGGGACACTAGGAAGTAAAGGCAGCTGAGGCTTAGGTGAGAGAACAGATGTCCAAAAAGAAAATGTCACTGAGAGTCACTTTACCAAAGCATGTCTTCTTGTGTCCATACAAAAAGGAGATTGCTCTGAATAGACTATGCAAAGAACTTTGGGAGAAGAGATAAACAATATTTACAGGTCAACAGAGCACAAAGAAAGAAGTTACAAATAAACACAGAGGAATGGGAGCACTGTGATGAGAGCAATTCAATAAACCTAAACTACCTGAGGCTATGCAAGAAGGACAGAGCAGTGTTATCCTACACCATGTGTTTGATGTGTAGTAACATACCTAACAAAAAAATCAAGTATTGCAGGTTCTTGGCTGAGCAAATCTAAAATCACTTTGCTTCTCTTAAGTGTCCACTTTTTTTTTTTCCTTTTGGGGCATATCCGGTGATGCACAGGAGTTACTCCTGGTTCATGTACTCAGGAATTACTCCTGGTGGTGCTTGGGGTACCATATGGGATGCTGGGAATTGAACCTAGGTTGGCTGCGTGCAAGGCAAATGCCCTACCTGCTGTGCTATTGCTCCAGCTCCTTAAGTGTTCTCTTACTGTTGGCTCTAAGTGGTGATTGCATTAGTTCTTAGCCATTTGAAACACCAAGAAAACCTTGTTTCACTGTTCTGTGGAGGAAAATCTCCATTTTTTGCTTGGCCCTGCTCAGAATCAGCTTGTCACTGCCTTGCAGGTGATTGCATTTAGCTAACCCAACCTTTCTATCATGTAATGAAGAGAGAGATAAAGCCATGGATACTTACTATGTGACCCTCGGAGGAACTTGATTCTCCTGCCATAGAATCCTTTCTCAGGGATGGAATTTCACTTTAACAGTTTAGTTGAAAATGTAGTGACAAGTCATCTGTTCTTTTTAGTCGTAGCTCCTTTGAGATACCTTTTAGGAACACTTAAAAGGCAAGATTATAATAAATTATATTTTAATAAAAATAAATAAACATTATTTTCATTGACCCAATTATTTTTGAGACATTTTGTCTAATTATCTAATTATTAAAATATAGTAACTTTTAATGTGTTTGCACAAACATGTAGAAGATTATATCTTTATATCTTGATGTAATTGAGAAATACTCCTTGGCAAATTTGACAAACTTTTAAATTTCTAGGACAAACAGAATGGAAAATCTGCTTATTTTATTTTGAATAAGGAGTGATTTTGTGTGATTTTTGATAGATCACCATGTGACAAACTGTATCTATAGAAATATTTTGCAGGGAGAGGGAAAATTCTATTACCTCCTTTTAAATTTTTTTACAGATGGTGACATAATTTCTCCTCAGAGATCTGTACCTGATCTGGGGAAATACTTTTGAATTTATGTTATTCATTGTTAGTTGATATTTTTGATTAACTTCTCAGTCTTAATAGGTTACTACTAAGATTTCTGGTTTTATATGTACATATTTTAAAAAGGTAAAGGTAAAGGCCCTCCCGTTGATCATCGATTTACTCGAGCGGGCCCAGTAACGTCTCCATTGGAGACTTTGTTGTTACTGTGTCTGGCATATCGAATACTCTCAGTAGCTTGCCGGGCTTTCCGTACATATTTTAATGAATCAATTATCTATTATAAAATTAACCTATAATGGGATACTACATACTTGCAAACAACTTGTTGACTAATACATTTTTAACTTCAAAATTATAATTATTAATTTTGTTTTAGAGCCACTCCTGCTGAACTCAGAACTTATTCCTGCATCTGTGCTCAGGAGTCACTCTTAGTGGTGCTCTGGAAACCAAATGTGGCGTCAGGGATCAAACCAGAATCAGGCACATGCAAGACAAACACATTATCTGCTGTATCCTATTTGTGTTCTGTTGTTTATAGAAGATACCCACCTGACTAAGAAACTATGATGCATATTCAAATGCATAATCATAAATAAATAGCAAACATTTCATGTTTTATTGTGTGAAAAACTTGATCTCCCTGGTGCCTTTTATTATAAAAATATAACACATGCATTCATGCTCTCTGGTATATAGCGATAGTTGATTGAAAATGAATGATGATGGAAACAAGCTTTCTTTGATGAGTTATCTCTAAGAAAGTTAGAAATCCTATGTTTCTTTGTTACTTTCAGTCATTACCAGTGCAAGTGTATTGCAACCTGTAAATATATTTGCTTTGTGTACACCAGTCAGAAAAGAGCCCTGTTAAACAGTGCTTTCATAAACAGTCAATGTCTTCATTTTCAGACTGTGTTTAATGCTGTCTCTAGTGCATGGCTGTTTACATTATTTCTATCAGAGTTCTTTTAACTGTGAAAATATGTTCAATTATTTAATGTCTTAAAATCAAAAGCAATTTGATTACAATTTGAGTGAAACATCAATCGATCTTTTTAAAATCAAAATCAAGAAACTACTGAAAATGAATTTATGACTTGGGGTAATTTAGTAATAAAATTATCATAAACTTAATTCATAATAGCGATACTGTTTTATGCCCAAAAGGGACAATTAAAACTCTGTATTGAAAATTCATAGTTTCAAGAATAGAAATAATTTCTGCTATGATCAAGTATAGAAGGAATTATAAAAAAAGTTCTAATTGAATTTTAATACCCAATTTTTATTCGAGCAAATTGATGAACAATGGGAGGACAGTGTTTGTTATTAATATTTTAATCAGTTAATCAGTGATTAAGCTATTATGTTTTTCAAAAGTCTATTGGCAGCTGTAATATAAAGAAATCTCAAAATAACTTAGGAAGTCTGGACTTAATTAGGAATATATTCACCTTTCATGAATGTGCTGAAAATATTTTCAACATGTTAAAAGTTATGTTAGTACAACTTAAAATCCTTTACAGTTGTTTTATGTATGTATCTTAATATATAAAGTCACTCATTTGCAATCTTTTGATACTACATTTGAAAATAAAATAAAATTTGTGTCTCATTGAATGAATGGCTATTGTTTTGATTAAAAAGCTGAAAGTTATTTTAAACAAATGCTTTCAATACAATCTTTCTGCATATAAAACCAGTCCATAAATCAGAGTATTATTGTTAGTTGTATTATGATATTTAAAAATAAATCAGTTTATTTTTACTAAAACATTAAAAAATAAGATGAAAGAGTGTTTTAAGTTTATTTATTTATTTATTTTATCATCTCTATTGTTGGCTAATATCTGATAGATTTCTAGTTCATAACTCTCTCTGAAAAGAATAAAAATTTTCTGTCCATTAATATTTAATATTTCATATAAATGCTGTATATTGTGTTTCTCATATTTATTTCCAAATATCCTAGGTTTTAAATTTAACCATATCAGTGTTTTATGAACAATAAATTCTAGTCTTAGGATGCTTGCCAATTCAAGTTTCACTTATATTTTATTATAAAAATTCTTTGGTAATGAAATTTTTATGAATATCATACAAAGTATTTTATTTAAAAGACAAAGCATTATTCATGCCAATTAAACTTTTTAAATCAGATTATTCTAGAGTTATTCAATATTTTACATAACTGAGAGCTAACAGTTTAATGGATCTCTTTATTTTCAAAGACTTAAAACCCAATAGTTTTAAAATGTATAATCTCCTTTGAGCAAACTGCATCTAATTTTCTTTAAAGTTATATTTTTAATGCCTTGAAGAAGCAGAATACATTGCTTACTGACTAGTTGCAGTTGAGTATTTTAAAGAATCTTAAAATGTGGACATTTATAAGAATTATTTATTTATGAATTGCTGACTGTATTCTTTGGTTAACATTCCATTAATTGAATCTGTGTTTTGTAGTGGTTTTAGAGCTTAGTAATATTGCATTGTATGTCTCATTGATCTCCCTTATAAATATTAAAGCAAATGAACTCTTTCCAGTTTGTTAACATAAATAATGTAGCCTGGAATCTTACTGGAAATTCCTTGCATTTTAAGTAAGGTTTTTCTAAACTTGACTACTCAGAGAATTTATAGAATAATTTTCTGATTAAATATCTTGGTCTAATAAATAAATAAACCATTAATGAATTAAATGGCATTGATAAACATTAGGTCTTTTTATTCATGCATTTCTATATTTACTAAAATAATCTAAATTTATATTCTCTTATATAACTCCATGATAGGGTTCATGCATATATTACAAATCCATTGAATCCAGACTAATTTTATTGATGTACAATACTAATGAAATTTTACAGAATTTTTAATTTTGGTATTGAAACAATGCAGAATATTTTTAAAATGTCTAAATTCCCATTAAGAAGACAGTAAGCATTAAAAGCTCATTCTCTAAATCCCAGCTGCAATAAATTCTGAGCACCAAAGATGTGGCATCAACCAGAAACAAAACTGTTACAATGCCATAATTTATTCATCCATAGTTATGCATTGGGGTTGTTTCTACATCATGATTAGTATAAGTGGTACAGTGAGCATAGGTGTGCATAAATTCTTTCAAATTAATATTTTGCGTGTGGAAAGTATATGCCCAAAGCTTGTATGAGAGTTTTTAGAGTTTGAACCTGTTGACATTCCTGGCAACAATGAATGAGGGTGTGTCTCTCCCAATACTAGTTGTTTCCAGATTTTCTTTTTTTTTTGCTTTTCTTTTTCTCTTTTTTTTTTTTTTTTTTTGCTTTTTGGGTCTTACCCAGCAATGCACAGGTGTTACTCCTGGCTCTGCACTCAGGAATTACTCTTGTGATGCTCAGGGGGACCATATGGGATGCTGGGAATCAAACTCGGGTCAGCCACATGCAAGGCAAACACCCTACCTGCCATGCTATCACTCCAGCCCCAGATTTTTGATATATGCTTTTCTCACATGTGATGCTATCTCATTGTTTTGTTTAGTATTTCTCTGATAATAAATAGTCATGGATACCTTTTTATTTGCTTACAAGACCTATACATGTCATCTCTGGGAAATATTTATTAATTTTCCAGCTCCATATTTTAATTTTCTATCCCCAAATTTTGTTGGAGTTACTACCTTTTTGTGTTTTTGTGCTTTATTTGTGCTTTATACACCGTAAATATTAGCCTTTTATCTGATGCATTGTGTGCAAATATTTTCTCCCATTCAATTGGGTATCCTTTTATTTCAGCTTAAGTTTCTTTCACCTTGCAAAAACTTTGGAATTTGATGTCTTCCCATAAGTCTTTTTATGTGTATTTACTTTATTTTTGTCCTGACCTTTAGGTTTTCTCCTTTTTGCTTTTATCCTTGTCCTTTCCAAGATGTCCTGGCCTCTGTGGTTAGGTCCTTGAAGACATCTCTAAGGAACATTTCTTTAAAAACTCAACTTTCGTACTCTATAGTATGCTTTATGACTCTTTAATTTTTAAGAACTTTGTGTAACTGAGTCCAGCAAAATAACATCTACTCTGGGAAAGTATTTATAATTTAGACATGTAAGTCAGAATATGCTCAATTTATACTCACATAAGATCAAATTTATGTACATGATAAATATATTTGTTTTTGCTGCTTAATTTTATTGTGCTACACTATTTTAGATACAGCTGAAGACCACCGGGGCCCAGCCAAGGCCATGCTGGGACCACTCTCCACACACTTGGATGGACCTCACGCATAAAAGAACTGGCAGAGGAACCCAGGTGTGTGGGACCTGGGGCTGAGATCTCCAAGCCTGCACGGTTTGGGACTGGACCTGACAGTAACTAGACAGTTACACCCACCAACTGCCGTGTAACTCCAACAAGAGCCAGGATCCAGAGATTATCACACTCAGCTCCCGGAAGTGCGCGGCCACATTTGCGGCCGCGTGACATCTTATCATCTCATTCCTACTTTGGTCAAACTGGCAGGCTACCAAATGTAACCTGCCCACACGGCAGAGTCTGGCAAACTCCCCGTGGTATACCCAATATGCCAAATACCAGTAACAATGATGGGTCTCATTCTCCTAACCCTGAAAAAGCCTTGAATATGGCACTTTTAAAAAAAAGTCTCAGGGCTAGGACGAAGAAGATGTTACTGGCACCTGCTCGAGGCAACCGATGAACAACAGGGTGGTCGTGATCGTGATACTATTTTAGATATATAAAATATATCTAATAAAAATGTATTCTAAATTTGTGTAATTTGTATTGCAATATTACTATCTAGTATAGTTACTATAGTAAGTATACATAAAACTATTTCTGGAGTATTATTACTAGGCCCTCCCGTTGTTCATTGATTTTGCTCGAGCGGGCCCAGTAACGTCTCCATTGGAGACTTTGTTGTTATTGTGTCTGGCATATCGAATATGTCATGGGGAGCTTGCCAGGCTCTGCCGTGTGGGCGAGATACTCTCGGTAGCTTGCCGGGCTCTCCGAGAGGGGCAGAGGAATCGAACTCAGGTCGGCCATGTTGGCTGTGTGCAAGGCAAACACCCAATTGCTGTGCTATCGCTCCAGCCTAAAGTCAACCTGCAGCAAACTATTATTACTAGATTGGAAGCAAACAATCAATTGACATGACACAGAAATGATGTGCAAAATCAGACAATGTAACATTTTCTCTGAAAGAGAATCTACATAGAATCTATATATTTGAGTTGGAAATTTCCAAAATTTCATGTCATTTAGCCTACCTATGTTCATGTGCATCTTTTACTTTATGAGCATAAAATTATTTGCACACATATATAAATTTTTAACTTAAGTCTAAGATGGGAAAAGGTTAATATCTTGACTTTTAGAAGTTGAGCTATCCTACTTGATTCATGGAGCAATAAAGTCTGTTTTAATATTTGATGTTTTTTAAAAGACATCTCAAATAAACTTTCAATAGTAAGCAACCACCCTGCTAATTTGCTAAGTCAGAACACCATTACAACCTCCCCTTTAAAGTCATTTATTTTTTTAATATTTACCTAATTACCATTTACATAGCACATGACATTCCTTATAAGCCCAATTCACATTAGGAAGAGACGAAGTGGTTATAACTTCACAATAAAAATCAGTCCTGATAATTACAGTATTCAGCCTGGATACATGGCTATTCATGCATAGCTGGTGAATAATTGTGGACAATTCAAGAGTTTGTAGAATTTACAAAGACTTACTAAGGCAAGAAAAAATTTCAGGAACTAGGAAAAGCTCAATCTCTTTCACTGATACTATCTGCATAATCTTTCAAATTCATATCATTTCTGAACAAACATCGCAACTTTGTGAATGCGTGACTACTTTAGTTTATCCTCCTTCAGGCAGACTCTACATCAAAGCAAGAAAAGAACTGATAATCATTCACATTCTGTTCAGTGAGTAAAGAGTATTACCAAATGATACTCAGGAAAAAAAGATTGAATGTTTCTATAAAATGAGCAGTGCTATCATTAACAACAACAGTATTAAACAATTCATGAATATTTATGACTCTGTTCCATGTAGGTTGATTAATAGTCTTCGAGAGCTCTCATTATTTAAATGATTTGTAGAGGGTGAGGTTATTTTAAAGTCAATAATTTTTCTCAAATGTATATAAACTCTCAGGCTAGAAGCTACGTAGATTGCTGCAAACACAAAAACATTCCAGAATATTACAAATTATTAGGAATATTTTATCAAGTTCTTGGTATATTATGATGACTGCTTTTAGTGAGGTTAGGAGAAATGGGAGAAAAATAAAACATTTGGCATTAAAGAAGGAACCAGTGTAATGGGGGTGGAAGGAGCAAAATATGCTAGTAAAAAGCTTACTATTTGAAAATCCATAAAAATAAGTAAATCATTATAGGAAAGCATGTGAATTTCAGAATATATATAGTAAATATATATATCTATAAATATATATATAAAGGTAAAGGCCCTCCCGTTGATCGTCGATTTGCTCGAGCGGGCCCAGTAACATCTCCATTGGAGACTTTGTTGTTACTGTGTCTGGCATATCCAATACTCTCGGTAGCTTGCTGGGCTCTCCGAGAGGGGCGGAGGAATCGAACTCGGGTCAGCCATGTTGGCCGCTTGTAAGGCAAACGCCCTACTGCTGTGCTATCGCTCCAGCCCATATCTATATTTATTTATCTATATTTATCTATATAAATATATATATCTATATTCTATAAAATCCAGATCCCGGACAAGAGCAGTGCAGTCTCTGCCCCCGCGCCTGGGTGTTCCTTCCCGGAGTCCCTTGGAGGGGAGCGGGTTGAGCTTTCCTCCCCGCCCCGACCAGGGCTACGGCAGCCGAAGACCTCCAGGACCAGCCACCACCATGCTGAGACCACTCTCCGCACCCATGAAGGTACTGGCAGAGGGACACAGCCACGCGGGTTCCGGGGCCGAGACCTCCACGCCTACTCGAATTGGAGTCGAGCATCTTCCACCCAGATCATCCAAATTCCAGTAGGCGGGGGTCACACCCACCACCTGGCCCCCTGGCGCCGTGTAATCCCATCAGCGGCCAAGACTCAGAGACTATAAAATCCAGATCCCGGAACCGCGCGGCCGCATTTGCGGCCGCGCGACATCTTAGCAGAACTTTTTTTATGACATCTTATTGTCTTATTTCTACTTTGGACAAACTTGCAGGCTATCGAATGTAGCCTGCCCACAGGGCAGAGTCTGGCAAACTCCCCGTGGCGTACCAAATATGCCAAATACCAGTAACAATGATGGGTCTCACTTTCCTAAATAGCCTTGAATATAATCTCAGGGCTAGGATGAAAGAGACGTTACTGGGGCCTGCTCGAGGCAATCGACGAATATCTATGTATATAAAGTAAAAATTCTTCACTTAGTTGACATTACTGTCATCCTAAATTCTGACTGTCCCACTGTCACTAATGGGTTTGGTCATCTATTTTCAGAAGATAGAAACCTGGTCTGGTAGTTCTTTTAGTTCTTAGAAGATCCATTTCAGCTGTCTTGGTGCAGAATAAATAATGGCATGCAATAATTTGCTAATTCCCAAGCTGCCCAGAGGTTAACACCTTCATTTTATTCAAATCTATTAAGTTTTCCAAGGGGGAAAATATCCATTGGGAGTCTGTGGCAGATAGTAGTAAATGCGTGATTAAAAATGCCCTTTGTAAATATCTATATCAACTATCTGTGGGAGACAAAATTTTGGACAACCAACAATTGTCTGTCATAGAACACTTTCATATAACTGAGGAATTGATTGTTTTGTTTCATTATACATATATTTCCAAGTTTATAGTGTCATGAACAAAAATTTTAGATAGTCTCCAAATTTCCTAAACCTTGGTATTTTACACTCTCTTACCTTGTATAGAGGTATAAGCTATAGATATAATAAGATATTATTCCCATCAATCACTTTTTCAGCAGCTGTCCCTTTTAAAATACAAAGTGTGTGTTTCTGGGCTGGTGTGAGCTATTTTGCTGAATCATAGGAACAAGATACAACAGCGAATTTGCCTTGATTTGCAAACTTCAATATTGTGGAGTGAGAGGAAAGTCAGTAGCCAATGTCTGGTAGCTGCATCAGCCTCTAGTGAGAAAAGAAGAAAGTGAAGAAAGGCTGTTTACCTTTCTGAGCAAGAAAGACATCTTTTCCAGGAATTTAAATCCACTTAGAAGAGACACTTTAGCTTTTGCTAAACCTCAGCTGCAACTCTGTTAATATCTTAATTTTTGCACAGTGAGACCCTGAACAGAGGACCTAAATAATTGGTGCCCCTGAAAAAAATGAAATGATTGAATCCAGTCCATGAAAGCTTTGAGATAATAGATTTGTGTTGTATAATAACACAAATTGTAAGGCTGTTTGGGAAGCATAATATCAAATAGATATAGATTATGTTACTTAATAATGCAGCGAAAGCTACAATATTTTGAAATTGTGATATACAGAGCTATTTTTTTTATTAGATTATGACTAGAAATATGAACTTGCAGGATTTTTCAGTGAGGAGTGAAAGGAAAAAGAATATGTAATTATAAACCAAAGGGGGGAAATGTTGCTATATATTATATAAAATTTAAAAAGTCAATATTTAGGAAAAATAGAATATGAAAACTGGAGTATACATATGCTTATGCATTACAACAAAGTGAAGACCCTGAATTTCTTCATTTTTGCTGTCATATTTTGCACTTGGGGCACTTTTTCTTCCTTCTTGGCAGAGGTATCAGAAAATGCATGTATAATATTAACTTTCTCCAAAGTGATATTATTGTTCCAAGAAACTTCTGATTTTCACCATGGCCATGTAAAATATCCTCACATCGACCTACTTTAGAAACTTAAGTAAAATGATTACTGTTGTAGTTACAATGGTTATAATAATGTCAACGTTGACTGTCTATTCATCACCGCCAGATTTGCCCCAAGCCCTCCAACAATGTCTCATAACTATATATAACTATTGGTCAATGTCTACAGGACCAAAAATAATGTGCAAAATCAAATCTGTAAGAAAATTTTATTACACAGAAGGATGAATAAGATTTTAGAAAATTAGATACTCAGAAATCTAGTGAATAGGCTAAGTGCTTTAAAAGTCTAAAAATGTTGCATCATTTTTCTGAAATATAATTTTAGCTGTTTGAGCTATATTATATTGTGAGGACACTTGGCCTTGCATGCCTCCTACCTAGGTTCAGTTCTCAGAAGCACATTTTTTCCCCTGAGCCTCTTCCCAAATTTTTTTAAAAATATAATTTTAGGCCAGGCTGAGTTTAAATTTCCTAGTAAATAATCAGCTCCCAATATTTATATAAATAATACATGATTATTCAATCAGTATGAGCATTCAATCTCTTAGGTCTACTGAGAGTGCCTTATACTTTGCTGTTAATTGATACACATTGTATTTAGTCAATGAGAAGTACCAGAAATTCTTTAGTTTACTACAGATGAAGGTATCCAAGTACTGAGTTATATTGGTATGTTAGAGAGAATTCAGTATATAATTTGATAGACCCAAATTCTAAATTTGTCTTAGAGGTTAAGATCTGAAAAAAGGCATTTATAGGTAGGAACCTCCTTTGCATGAATAACTCTTTAATTGTTAATTTGTAACTAGGTAATAATACCTGGAAATTTTGTCATCAAACTTAGCTCTAGAAAAAAAGAAAACAAGATCTCCAAGTGTAATTCAAATGTCAAATATAAAGTAGCATAACTAACACAAAAAATCAGAAGAGTCAAATTTGCAGGAATTTTTGGCATGGAAAGTTAAACATTTTTTAAATCTAAACTCCAAACTTGGTTAGTCTAAGTTTTAAAATTAGTATAATAGACACAGACTTTTATGAAATAGTCTGTCTTTCTAAAATTACCTTAATCCTGAAGACTTCATATGCCATTGTGATCCATCAGTTACATTTGAGATTTATGCAAGTTAGGTGAATAAAGAAATGTAAAATAGAGTCTGATGGACCTGAAATCCAAACTGTTGTACTTATTCATAATCCTTGAATCAGTCTTAGTTCGATTCCTCCGCCCCTCTCGGAGAGCCCGGCAAGCTACCGAGAGTATTCGATATGCCAGACACAGTAACAACAAAGTCTCCAATGGAGACGTTACTGGGCCCGCTCGAGCAAATCAGTCTTAGTAACTGATATAAATCCCAGGTCAAGGGGAAGAAAGAATTGAATCTGTCTTATAAAAGATGAACTCAAATCAATCATAAGGCTATTAAAGAGTGCCACTTAGTAAGAATTAGAAATTAATGAAATGTGTGATAGCACAACGGGTAGGGCATTTGCCTTGCACGCAGCCCACCCGGGTTCGATTCCCAGCATCCCGTATGGTCCCCTGAGCACCGCCAGAAGTAATTCCTGAGTGTAGCGCTAGGAGTAACCCCTGAGCATTGCCGGGTGTGACCCAAAGAGAAAAAAAATAATGAAATTGTGACTCATACAAGGTTTTCATTCAACTTGCCTCTTTGGGTCTATCAAAATCCAGATGGATTTGAGAGAAAAACGATAGATTACCATCACCACAATCACACATTGACTCCAAATGCAGCTGCTATTACAGATAAAGTTTTGTAGCCAGAATAAATTAACGTTTTTAGTCAGCACCTGGTAAGTAGTTATCTATCTCAAAAATGTATTTTTCTACATTTGTTAGTAAATGCCATCAAAGCACTTATATTTTAGCTGAATAGATCAGTAATGTCTTTATGTTGCTATCTCTTTGCTATGCAACTCTAATTCTATACTATAAGACATTCTAAAGCAATCTTGATCAATTCTTCATTCCACCAAATGACCTGTTAAATTGATATGTATATATAGAGAGATAATAGAGAAATAGACAATATAGATATATAGAAATTATATATATTAATATTGATTCAGATAACAACAAACTTTGTACTATGTTCTTTATACGTAATATCATAACATGCATCTAATTGGAAAAATACATGGAAAGTTACTGATCTGTAATCTTTCAAATTATATGGGTTTTGTGAATGTTAAAAAAATCACTTCCAAATGGAATAAAAACTTGCTTCCTCAATTGTCTCAGACTACTATGTCAAAAACATAATAAGGAAATAAAAACCTTTATATAATATGGAAGCTCTGTTTATAACTGACAAATGGACAGTTTTAATTAGCCAAATAAACTGCGCTTGTGAATAGGTCCAGTAAAACTCTTTGTAAGCAATTTCTAGTGCTATATCAGTAGTCTGTATATCTTACTAGAGTATATGAGATTTAATAGTTTAAGAATGGCATTATAGTACCTCCTTTTAACACAAATATATGGGATTTGAAGAATTTTGTGACTATAAACTTATAAACAATAATATTAGGATTTCTCTCTACATGGTTTTGCACAATATATTGACAGTACTTTAGAGTATACAGATGTATAATTACCCAGAATTACTCTAGGTTATCTAAAGAAAACTGTCTTCCCGTTGTTCATCGATTTGCTCAAGCGGACCCAGTAACGTCTCCATTGTGAGACTTCTTGTTACTGTGTTTAGCATATTGAATACTCTAGGTAGCTTGCTACGCTCTCTGAGAGGGGTGGAGGAATTGAACCCGGCTTGGCTGGGCTGGCTGTGTGCAAAGCAAATGCCCTACTGCTGTGCTGTCACTCCATCTAAAGAAAAAAAAGAATAAATATTTATTACAATATAAAGGACTACTCACAAATTCAGATGTTAATTTTGTGAGGATTGAGACAGTATGTCCAGAAGCATTGATTTCCATTGATTTATAGACAGTGTTTAATAGTTCAGTTTAATAATGACAGATTTGAAAAGGATGAAAGAAAAATTGCTTCTCACAATCAAATCTGGTGAGAAGAATATGAAAATTTGCATATAAGTGAGTGCTGACTTAAAGATATGTCTAACCCATGTGAGTGCTCATCCATGTGTGAGGATAAAGGATAATCAGAGAAGTAAATCATCCTATTCTGACTCCTACAGTAAACCAGTTCTTTCCTAGCTATACTTGCCTTTGCTAACTGACTCATGAACGAAGCACTTCCTGCAATAGTCATGATAATGTTTAAGTGAGCATATTATGGACAAAGCTGTAGATCTTTTCCCACCTTCCCAAGTAAATGACAACATTAAATATTTGAAGTGACACCATGGCATAAGTTTACCAATTACCTAATAAATTAATATTTAGTTGTACGTAACACTGTAGTCATGGAATTGGGATGATCTGATTCTCAATGATAGAGGATAATATATAACACATATGTTTGTCTTTTTTGTTGTATACTAGTTTTTTTTAAACTCCACCATCCATAAACTTGTAGATGCCTTACTTACTATTTTAATGTTCTGAACAGCATTGTTTCTGCCCGAGAAATTCATTCAGAGAAAATGATGTATAACAAAGTGCTCAGGTTCACAGAGTTCATTGTCCTTCCCATGTATCCATGTATATATTGAAGTAGCTGAATTGGCCATGATTTTTAGAGGATTGACTTTTAGAAGATTCTAAAAGTCATACCAAGTTTCATTTGATATGACTTACTATAGAAGTCATATCAAATTAGAAGATTCATAAATGCCATGTACTAAGCAATAACAGGTTAGTGAAAAGTTAGTTATTTCAAGATATAATAACTCCTGCCTGCATACCCAGTGCAACCCTAGGGAAAAGGAGATGTGAGTATACTTTTCCCCCACCTTTAAACTGTAGTATAATTCTATAATAGTCATTAGTATTGTACTGGATTAATGACAAACACTAAATCAATAAAATAGAATGAAAGATCAAAAATACACATCTTCAAGTACATGGATATGACTAATTTTTGACAAAGCATTAAAGTATATGGAAAGGTCCAAGGAAACCTCTTAAAATAAAAGGTATTGGGAAAACTGGTCAGTTACATGCAAAAAAAGATGAGCTCAGATTCGAATCATACAGTGCACAAAAGTCAATTCATAATGGGTTAGAAAACAGAAAGATATTAGACATGAATTCAAAATTTATTGGAGGAAACATAAGCAGAACCTTTCTTGATACTGAATCCTAGAGCATCTTTAATAATTTCATGTCAACAGGAAAAAAGATAAGCAAATGGGGTTTCATAAAACTAAGAGAATCTTTATTACAAATTAAAGAATGGCTAAAATAAAAACACAGATGATTGACTGAGAGAGAAAAATTTCCCAACACTCATATGAGAAAAAGATAATAAGAAAGATATATACAGCACTTTTAAAACTTTTTTCTGAGGGAAGGACATATCCAATGGTTCTCAGGGATCACTCCTGCCTCTGTGCTCAGAGATCATTCTTGGCAGTGCTCTGGAAGCAGAGGGAGTTCTCAGTATTGCAGTTATGTTGGTCACTTGAGGGTAAGTTTTCTATTGAATGTGCTACCTCCCCAACTTTAGAACTTGTAAAACTTAAGAAGAAAAATAAAATTAACTCCACAAAAATTAGGATAGCTGAGCAGAAATGTTAAAAAGAATACTTATAAATGTACAATAGGTTTATAAACAAAAATCTCTGCATCATAGAAATACAAATCAAAACAATAAGACATCATTGCACACCAATAAAATTGTTACACATCAAAATGAACAAAACAATCAGTGATGGCATGAATGTAAGGAAAAATGAACAGACATTCATTCACTGCTGGTGGGAATATCAACTGGTTCAACCTTATTGATAAATAATAAAAACTCCTGAGAAATCTAAAACTTAAACTACTGATCTAGCAAATCCCTTTTAGGCATCTATCCGAAGGGATCAAAAACTCTATTCCAGTAAGACATCTATCCTCCTTTGTTCATTGTAACACTGTTCAGGATAGTAAAAATCTGGAAATAACACAAACAACACATGTCCAAGGATAGATGAATAAACTGAGAAATTGTTGCATATATGCCCATCTATAAGTAAGACAATTATGAAATTTCCTTCTATGGATTATGTGGAGAGTATCATATTGAGTGAAGTTATTCAGAATTAGCATTACATTTATAGAATGATTTATCTCATATGTGGGATATGAATATAGTAAGGAAATAATAAATAGACAAAGACAATAGAACATAAGAGCTTGACTATAGGACTGAACTTCTTATGGTGGGGACAGGTGTTGTAGGGAGTATTGAAAGGTAAATGCTGGTCATGGGTGTGGTGGTGGTAGAATTTTTATATGCTGAAGCACTATCATGTATAGTATTATAAATTGGTCACAGTCACGGTCCTCCCATTGTTCATTGATTTTGGTCGAGCGGGCCCAGTAACATAGTGAGACTTGTTACTGTGTTTGGCATATCGAATTATAAATCATACTGCCTAAAATAAAAAAGTATTTTTTCTAATATTTGAAAAGCAAAAACAAACAATAAACTCATCACCAAAACCTAAATCAATGGAGGCCAGTCGCACACTCTAGGGGTAAAGGCAGCTCAAATAGAGAAGGGGTAAAGGGTGTTGGGAAGATCCGTCCAGGATGGGAGATGCATACTGAAAGTAGACTATAGACCAACCATGATTGCCACTCAATTCCCTTTTGCAAACCACAGCACCCGAAGGGAGAGAGAAAATAAAAGGGAGTGCCCTACCACAGAGGTAGGGTGGGATGGGGGGATGGAGGGCGGGAGGGATACTGGGATTAGTCAAAAAAATAGGATAGGTCTTATTCTCTGCTGCCTGTTTCCTGTGGGGGTATTTGGAGGTGGGGGTGGGGATCATGCTTCCCCTTATTCTTTTCTAAATAAAGCAAATGTACTTCAAAACAAGAACTTTCCACAGTCACACAGGTATATAAACATTAACACATAGGTAATGTGCTGGTTTTTATAGTCTCTGAGTCTTGGCCGCTGATGGGATTACACGGTGCCAGGGGACTATAAAAACCAGCTCCCGGAAGAGAAGAGTGCAGTCTCCTGCCCCTGCGCCTGACTGTCCTCACCGCCGGGGCCCCTTGGAGGGGAGCGGGTTGAGCTTTCCTCCCCGCCCCGACCAGGGCTCCGGCAGCCAAAGACCTCCAGGACCAGCCACCACCATGCTGAGACCACTCTCCACACACATGAAGGTACTGGCAGAGGGACAAAGTCACGCGGGTTCCGGGGCCGAGATCTCCAAACCTACTCGGATTGGAGTCGAGCATCCTCCACCCAGATCCTCCAAATTCCAGTAGGCGGGGGTCACACCCACCACCTGGCCCCCTGGCGCCGTGTAATCCCATCAACGGCCAAGACTCAGAGACTATAAAAACCAGCTCCCGGACATCTTATTATGACATCTTATTATCTCATTCCTACTTTGGACAAACTGGCAGGTTACCGAATGTAGCCTGCCCACATGGCAGAGTCTGGCAAACTCCCCGTGGCGTACCTAATAAGCCAAATACCTGCAACAATGATGGGTCTCATTCTCCTAAAGAGCCTTGAATATAATCTCAGGGCTAGGATGAAGGAGACGTTACTGGGGCCTGCTCGAGGCAATCGACGATTAACAGGATGATTTGTGATTTTTGTTGTGAATGTGCTGGAGTTCTCCAGAAGATTTACTTTCATGATTCTGAAAAAAATCCAACTATCTACTATTTATATGCACAGTACCTAAGAAAGCTGAAATTACGTTTCAATTCAAGACAGGAGAAGGTCTAAGAACCAGAAAAGTCACAGTTTTAAGTACCAAGAAGCAGAAGAAAGTATGTTGGCCAGAAGAAAACATATAATCAGGTCCTTTAGATATGCAGAGACTACAAATTTTACCTTTACTCACCCTATCTATTTTAATCAGGCTCTCAGTGAATTGAATGATGTGCACTTTGGAAAGGCAACTTCTATACACAGTCTGCCAACTGAAATTCAATTTCCTCCACAAACACCTTCATAGACACACTAATAAATAATGTTTTACCAAATATCTGAGTACCCCCATGAGCTACTCAAAGTTGACACGTTAAATTAACCATCACATACAAAATTAAATGAAAGTAAGTGGCTATAGATTTTAGTAATATTGGTATCCAAAGCACATTCTCTTTCTCATTAAATACTTCTATTCTCTAGAGAGTAGCATTATAATTTCATTTTGTAGGTACCTCCATATCTCTATAAGAAATTTTAAGCAGCTTCTTGTTAATTACTCTATCTTTTCAAATTAATCTAAAAGCACTTCTATTATTTTTCATACTGAGAGAATTTAAAATACTTTTAAAAACATAAGTTTTACATAAGATTTAATTTAGCATTACTCTCTGATGAGCTTGAAATTTTCTTATAAACAAAAAATACATATTTTAATTTTTTAAAAGATCCTATACTCAGAAAATTGTTGAGATAACTATAATCCTCAATTTCAACAGTGCATCTCGGGGCTGACCATAGTAGCTGAGGAGAAAACCCAGTGAATTTTCCTTGGTATAGGAACAGTCTTCGAGGGAGCTCCAAAATGTACAGCTAAAGTAAAACCATAACTGAAATGCACATCTAGACATCAAAAGCAACAATAGATAAAGTTACTGGTTTGTTTCACATAAACAAAGAAAATTAGCCTTATTGGAGCAGAGTAGAAAACTCTCCAAAATTTCTTGTTTTATTCTGAATTGAATGAACATACTAACATCAAATTAGTGGGTAAAAAGTTCAAATTTAATGACTTGGATATGGCAAATTTACATGGTCTCAAATTCTAAACACAATAATACAAATCAAGAAATTATAAGTTGTATAGGAGACCTGACCCTGAAAGAGCCTCCAATATGGCAGTTTTGGGAAAGATGAGTAAGGAGAAACTGCTAAAATCTCAGGACTGGGACAAATGGAGACATTGCTGGTGCCCGCTACAGTACATTGATGAACAATAGGATGACAGTGATACATTGATAAGGAGACCTATTTTGTCACAGATTGGGAAGGGGCTTCCACTAGTGACTATAAGGATGATTTCGTATGAATAAAACTATCATTAAATATTTGCAAAGCTTTAAAATATGATTCCCTCTGCCCCACAATATTCAACCAAATGTGATCTTTACTTTTTAAGTGAAGATGGATGTTTTTTGTTTTTTCTTCTGAGATGTTAAGGGATGTAAGGTCCTTTATTAGTTCTACATACTAAGGTAACAGAAATTGGAAAAGATCTATTCATGGTAGTAGATTAGTAATTGCCTATTTGACTCTTTTTAGGGAGACCTATACGACAGTTAGAGGAAAAAAAAACTGTGCCATAATTTCAAGAACCAGTTTGTCTCTGGCAGCAAAAACTTTCCTAGTCATATGTGAATACACAAGTCTATGAATAAAGATGAGTAAATGTTAAATCATACTGCATGGCCACATGGATAAGCAGTGATTTATAAATTTAAGATGCATTTCCTAGAAACTTTATAAGATGATTTAAAAGTTCCAATTGTCCCTGAAACCAAAATAAAATAAATTAAATTGAAAATGTTACAGCCAGCGATATAATACAAGGGGTAAAGTGATTCCATTGCATACAGTCCATGAGATTTTATCTCTGAGACTGCACACTCATCCCCCAATACTCCATCAGGAATGATCCCTGAGCAGAGAGTCTGGAATAAGTCCTGGTCACAGCTGGGTGTGGCTGAAACGTTGGGGTCCCAAGACACAGTACTGCAAGTAAGGTCCTTGCCTTGCACGGAGCCAACTGAAGTTTGATTTTAGGTACCCTATATGGGCCTAAACACATGCCTCCGTGTCCCCAAAACTCAGTAGTGAACCTTGATTATACAACTGGTACCAAGCTCTAAGGTCAGAGGACATTCCTGCCCATTCCAAATAACAAAAAGTAAAATTTTATTGTCTTATGAAGTTCCATATTGCTCTTTGATGTGCAATGAAATCAGTATCTCTGCAATAGTATAAATAAAATCCTTCATATTATTGTGAAGAATTCACATACATTTGTACATTTTTATATAATAGAATAAACAAATTTATTCTATAGTTATAATTTCTGTAGAATTGAAATAGTTACCTAAGAATGCTTTTTATAGAATTAAAGAGTTTGGCATGCCAAGTATTATGATGTTTCTTTCATGATATTTTATGACTTCTGACCTTATATCCATAAAGAGTTATGTATTAATTCACAGATATTTTTGTAAAAAAAGGTTTCAAAAAGAGCCCGGCAAGCTACCGAGAGTATTCGATATGCCAGACACAGTAACAACAAAGTCTCCAATGGAGACGTTACTGGGCCCGCTCGAGCAAATCGACGATCAACGGGAGGGCCTTTACCTTTTACCTTTACCTTTATATATTGACTAAAATAATTTGAAAAATATGCCATAGCTAATCAGACAACATCATCAGATTTCATTTAACTACATAAAGGTTTCCTTACTCATTCATTTTTCTTTGATATAAAGTAGGGAAAAAATAGGTCCTGAGAGGTCCTATCTATCAGGATTATAAAAATTCTGAACTCAAAGTGATCCTTATGTTGATTTCATTCAACTGTTAAATATATTATTCTGTTAAATATATTATTCCCTTTTAAGTTTTTCAGAAAGGATCAAATTGAAGAAAGGTGTTAGATAAAACTCTAAATCAGTTGAACACTTGCACTAAACTCTATAGGAACATTTTCCTAAGAATTTACTGAGGAATTGGATAACAAAAGCATCTGGAATACAGAAATGCTTGTTGCACATTGGGACAATGCCACAACCACTGGTCCAGAAGAGAAACAGCAGAGCAGAATGCAAAGTGCAGTGTGAGGTTTCAGGTTATAAGCAAGACAGGAACAAGTTAAAATAGGATCAAGTACTTCTAATCAGATATCCACACAATCACAGTAACAGCACAGTTGATTTAGAACTGCATAACAAAAAGACAAAGGATAGAACTAGGGGAAGAAAAAAAACAGTAGAATGATACTGAAAAGTACATTTGCAATCTTATTAAGCAGCTTTAACAGCTAGCAACCTTACTGGTGACATTAAATTGTGCTTAAGTTAAAACTACAAATACTTGAAAGCATGAACAATTTATTGAGCTTGGGCTAAAAGTATAAAGCATTAGGAGATAAAGCAAGAAAATTATGTTACTGGTCTCTGATAAAACTGTCTAAAAATACAAAAGAGTTGAATTCATACTCTTTCTTGTTGTTGAAATATGGAGGAAGCAAACCATAGTTTAATGGAACAAAAATATTTGATTGTATCATTTATATGAAACCTCGATGTTATTTTTCTTTTTTTCCTTTTCCCTTTGCAACTCTTGCAAAGAAAGTATTTATACAATTTTGCTAATTTTTTAAACACATATACCTAAGCAACAATTAGATAAAGGAATATATTAATATGCTCACTCTTCTATATAAATGTATAAAATAAAAAAGTAGCTCATAAAATCCCTCACACATAAATTTCTTTATTACCTACTAATACTTTTATTGTAGGCATAAGAAATAATATCATTAATTGGTGAGAAAATAGCAAACTTTTTTATTTGAAATAATATTAGTTTACAAGAGGGTATATATTGAGAGTATGTATACATACACATGTATATACATGTATTATACATTTATATCTATATATGTATGACTTAGAAGTCCACCAAAGAACCTTGATTTTTCTACCATTGCCCCTTATATTATTCCTTTCCTTTCTTCCAACTATCTTGCTTTATGTAATTAGTTACAAATGAATCATTTCTAATTTCATTATGTGACATAATGTTACAAAACTGTACATAATAATAGAAAAGAGCTCATTAATGTATATTTATTTGCTTTCTTTATATAAGTTTCTCTTACTTTCCATTTTCATAGTTAAATCAATTCTTTGTATATTCTGTATACTTTATTGTGGAAACAAGTCCCATAAACAAGAGTGTGATGTAGGCAGATAGTCAAGTTCTCCCCCGCCCCCCCCCCCCCCCCCCACACACACCAGAGTCCACTAAAGGCAATGACAATGAATTCCCTGGGAAATAATAATATCAATAGCAAAAAGCCAACTTTGTAGAAAATGGGAAGTAAAACTTAATAGCATTTTCACCTGACACATCAGCAACAGACTCAGAGAAGGTAGGAACCCCCCCTTCCCCGCCCAACACACACACACACACACACCACCACCACCACCACCACCACCACCACCACCACCACCACCACCACTACCACTACCACTACCCCAGCAAAAACAAAAGAAGCTCTAACAGGAACAAAAGGCCAGGAAAAGAATTTCAAAGACTATCAACTCTGTCCAACTCTACCCTGATGGCAACTTCCCTAGCAAGGCTCTTTGACCTAGTTAGAAGCCCCAGAGGCAGGCAGGTTGGGAAAAACCCTATAATAGTCATCTTGAACAAAAGAAGAATGCAGCATATGCTGCATAAGCACATGGATGGCTTGTGCCCACGTGACCAAGAACATGTGGCACCCCAGAATATGTGTGGCCCACATCTCCCCTCTTGAGATGTGTACTTTTCTATCTAATGCTGGGATGTGTACAGTGACTTCTCTCTGCCCTTGGAGAAGCCCAGGTTCCCTTTTTTTTTTTTTTTGCGTCACACCCAGCGATGCTCAGGGGTTACTCCTGGCTCATGCACTCAGGAATTGCTCCTGGCGGTGCTCGGGGGACCATATGGGATGCTGGGAATCGAACATGTGTTGACCATGTTGGCTGTGTGCAAGGCAAACGCCCTACCCGCTGTGCTATTGCTCCAGTCCCCAGGTTCCCTCTTGAGCTTGTTACTCTCTAAGCTTTCACTTTCTCTTCCTCCTCCCCCTTCAAAAACCTCCAAATAAAAGGTTTTACTGCTCTGCTTGTCTACACCTGAAATTCTGCTCTAAGAGTTAAAATAAGAAGCTAGTAACCCTGGGTCCTGGGTGGCAGAGGCAGATTGGGAGAGAGTGAGCATCTCTCTCCTCCCCACCTCACAACAAACCACCCATGAGGTCCACCAACATCAGTTGGACTTACACAATCATTAAGTATCACAATCTATACAGTACTCAAGAAAATCTTTAAGACTCAAATTATTGAAATTGAGAAAATGTCAGTTTTTAATAAATACTAACATTGACTTTTTATTACAAGGTAAATAAAAGTTCAAAAGAAATACATTACTAAAGCCATAAACAAAAAGTTTAAAAAAATAAACACTTGCATTCTAAACTTTGCTCACAGAGGAATTGACATGGTATTCACATGCTATATAGGTCAATAGGAAATAAATTAAATTAAACCCAAACAGAGCTGTCATTCTAAACTGAACAACTAAACTAAGATGAAGATTTAGAAGTTCCTAAAACAATTACATTTTGCATAACCTACAAATGTATAAACATTGTAAAAATGTAATATTTGCTAAATATATATGCTTTGAATTTTAATTATTTGGGCATTTGACAAACCATTCTTTAGCTGATTGTATTTCATCATAGAGTGCTTCTCAATATTTAGGGTAACTGTCTCACCACGTATTATAAAAGGAGTAAAAATGAGACATATATAAGTGAAATTTTTAGTTTATTATAAAATTATTATGCGTTGTATGGTACAAAACTCAGCCAACCCAGATGGGTGTCTTTTTGCAAATGATTTATTTAAAATGAGGGTTTCTGAAGATTGGACAGAGGCTGCCCTTTTGGCAGTTATCAACATGTATATAGAAGATCTTTCTCGGATGGTCATCCCTGTCATTGCACTTGGAAGACATTATCCCTAAAAATGGAGAGAACAAAACTTAAACTCCATCACTGGTACATCTTTGCTTTCTGTCTTCTTCCTGGGCACCTTCGTAAATGAGCTTCCCCTTCCCACCTCCCATACTTCCCGCCAACCTATATTGTCTTTCAGGATATATCTAAAGCTATATAAGAAGTTATTCATGCTTGTAGAGTTTACTGCATATATATATATATATATATATGTATAATTTTTAAAAACTTATTTTTGCTTTTTTGGGTCACACCCAGCATTGCTGGGTTACCCCTGGCTCTGCACTCAGAATTACTCCTGGTGGTGTTTGTTGGACCATATGAAATGCTGGGGATTGAACCTGGGTTGGCTGTGTTCATTGCAAATGCCGTACCAGCTATGCTATTGCTCCATCACCAAGAAGAATATGTATTATTAAATATTGATTTTACTTTTTTTCTTGCCAACATGTTGCTTATTTATTTGTTAATTTAGAAAAATAAAAGTTGACTAGAATGATTTTCTTTGCAACTCCTCTATAACGAATGAAGACCTTGCTAGTTTAAATATTTTGATTACTAGGGTTTATAATGTTTAACTGAGAAAACTAAGATAGTTTAACGGATAATATTTGAGAGTAATTTCTCAGATTGCTAAATACAAAAAGCTTTTTGTATGATTTTAAGAGTAGATGTTACTCAGATGATAGAAGCTAAAAGCTAATTATAACACTGCAGCACTGGCCTCATGTTGTTCATCGATTTGCTTGAGTGGGCACCTGTAATGTCTCCATTATGAGACTTGTTGTTACTGTTTTTGGCATATTGAATATGCCGTGGGGAGCTTGCAGGGCTCTGCCTTGCGGGCAGGATACTCTTGGAAGCTTGCTGAGCTCTCCAAGAGGGACAGAGGAATAGAACCCGGGTCGGCCATGTGCAAGGCAAATGTCCTACCGCTGTGCTAAAGGCTCTTTATGAAGTATGAGTGTATCATTTATTATACACTTGTCCCTTCATGTCTCAGTGATACCTTGAACCCCTTATGAGTGTTTTAAGTTAAACGCATGCATGTTTTAGCAAATTTCCAAAAACACATCTTCTGCTCAGAATAGCTTCCATTTAATTTTACATAAGCTAATGCTAAGAAATAAAGGTCTTTGCAAAGAGGCAAGAATAAAGATGTAAGGAAAAAATAAAAGGAGAAACTCATAGTTATTTTCTTCCTTTCCTTTGTCCTCAGCACTTAGGTTTATATGATTGACTATTTCACGATACTCGACTGAAATCATGTTGAACAATTTTTTTATGACTTAAATTTCTTTCCTTAGAGTCCATTGAGAGAAAACTCCATGAAACAAGGATTCTATCTATTTCTAAATATTATATCCAGTATTTTCACTTACCTTCTGACAAGTAGGTCAAAAGGTATTTGATAAATATATATTAAAGTTTCATTCAAGCAAAAACAAAAAATCAAAGTGTACTTATGTCCTACAATAGGAAAAGAGGAGAGCATTCTCTACAGAATCACTGAAAACTCTGACATGGTTTTGTATTTTTGTCTGCCTGAATTGTAAGCAATACAATTTTAGTAGTCTCAGACCCTTGGTAAAAAGTGTTTATGTGTGTGTATGTGTGTGTGTGTATGTTACTAGGCCTTAATTACTTCACTTGATCACTTGATTTCCCATTAATTGTTGATTGGCTTGAGTGGGCGCCAGTAATGTCTCCAATCGTTCAGGGTCTTGACGAAGAAGTCTGACCATCTTGTAGACTGGTGGTCATGCGGTCTTTTGACATCCCGTGGAATCCAGTCGGTAATGGCTCTAGTCCAGCGATCATCTCCAAATCTCATTACGTGTCCAGCCCATCTGATTTTCAACACCTTGGCAAATGAGCGTCCCTGATTCTTGACTGTTGATGGAGATCAGAACTCCAGATTCTTTCTCTCATTTGAGTGAAACATGATACTCCAAGCATAAGTCTTTCCTCTTTGGGAGACCAGAATAGAGTTCTGATCCTGTTTTCCTAGGGCCCAGGTCTCTGAGGCATATGTTAATGCAGGAAGAACAATGGAATCAAAAAGATGTGCCTAGAGCCAGAGGTACTTCATCCTCTTAGCTATTTCTTCAACTCTCTTGAAGGCATTCCAAGCCACTCTCTTCCTCCTGAGCAACTCAGGTGCCAGGTTATTCGTCATGTTGACTTCTCAACCTAGGTACACATAACTGTTGCATTCAGAGATGGTCATTCCCTTAAAAGCAAATGGAATGTCAGGAACGAGACTGTTTCTCATAAACATTTATTTTTCTTAAGTTGTCATACTTTTACTAGGTGGTGTTTCTGTTTATAATATGGAGAACAACACAGATTTTTGTTCTTGAGGATAGTTGTTGTTTATGAGCTATAAATTGACAGCTTCTTTCCTTTAACTTTTCACGATTTTCCAAACGAAAGCTCCTTTATATCTAGTGCCCACTATCTCCTAGGACAGATCTTTTATGAGATCTTTAACTTCTCTACACATTTCTTTACACTAATCTAAAGTGTGTCAATTACATTCCAGAAAATTTACACACAGAAAAATGAAAAACATTTCCTTAGATATGTAAAAAGAAACCCAAATGATAGCACAGCAACTTAGTTACTTGCCTTGCAACTAGCCAACCAGGGTTCCATCCCTGGTACACTATAGAGTTTGCTTAGCTGTTCTCACACCCCTATCATAAGTGATCCCTGAGCTCAGAACCTATGGGAAGCCCTGAGCACCACCAGGTATAGCCCCCAAAACATAAACAGAAAGACATGTGAAAAGTTGCTGATTAGATATAGATTTTAAGTAACTCAGATAATTAAAACTGTAAATATCAACTATATAAACTCTAAAAACAACAAATTTTCTCCATATGGCATTACAAAACAGCACAAACATAAGTAATGTGGAAGGTAGAACATGAAAATATAGTATTTGATGGACTTAATTGAGTTATACAAGTTAATAATAAAAAGCATCATTAAAACATTTAAATCTAAAAGATATATATAGAGAGAGAAGCACAAATCAATGCCCTTTGACTAAATTTAATGCTTGAAAAATGTTTTATTGCTTTAATGTTTTATTGCACTGTACCACTGTCCTCCCATTGTTCGTCAATTTGCTTGAATGGGCCCAGTAAGTCTCCATAGTGAGACTTGTTGTTACTGTGTTTGGCATATTGAATAAGTCACGGGTAGCTTGCCAGGCTTTGCTGTGTGAGCGAGATAGTCTTCGCAGCTTGCTGGGCTCTCTGAGAAGGGCGGAGGAATAGAACCCAGCTCAGGTGGCCTGGCCATGTACAAGGCAAACACCCTTACCACTGTGCTATCACTCCAGCCAAATCACTTTCCATGAGTGCTAGGTAAATAATTCAACTGATAGAGTACAAGTTTATCATTGGAAACCTTGAATTCCATTTCCATTAATGCACTGGTCTCTGGTACCCAATGTGGTAGCCCCCAAACATTGGTCAGGCCCAAATTTCCTTGGGACTAGACTTGTGTCCCTAAACTCCATTGGATTCAAGGAATTATATACACATACACACATATATATGTATATATTTGTATGAATATACAAATATGTCCACACAAATATATACATATATACATAAGTATATATGCATATATGTCCGTATATAATACAAATTTTCTTACAAATCATTTTTCTTCTAAGTAAGACAATTTTATTTTGAGGGAGAATATTTTGAGGGAGCATGTGGGTTAAAGAGAGAGACAGAGACAGAGACAGAGAGAAAGACTGAGAAACAGCAAATAGTACTTGTGTTCTTTTTTAAAAAAATATTTTTATTTTATAAGGTAGTTCACAATATTTGATTGTATTTAGTATTCAAACACCAATCCCAGCACCACTATACCTTCCCACCACTAAATTTGGGATGTTTCCATGCCAAGCCCCAATCCCTGTCCCAAAGCACAAGCAAAATAATGTATTTTGTGTTATTTGTTATGAAAAACCACTGAAAATGCTACAAAAAGTATCCATAGAGGAGAAAGTGTGAAGATTGTTCTATTTTGGGAGGGGCCATTAAGACATTTTTTAGGATATCACTAAAATGCTGTTAAAGATTGAGTGATGTAACTTTGTATATATATCTGAAAATTTGTATATGTGCATATATATGTCTATATAATATTTCCCTCTATGATTTGTTGCCTACTGTTTGAAGCCCCTCAGATGTGGTGTGAGGCTGGAGCGATAGCACAATGGTAGGGTGTTTGCTGTGCAAGCCGCCGTCCTGGCCGAGCCCAGTTCGATTCCTCTGCCCCTCTTGGAGAGCCTGGCAAGCTACCGAGAGTATCTCGCCTGCATGGCAAAGTCTGGCAATCTACTTGTGACATATTCAATATGCCAAACACAGTACCAACAAATCTCACAATGAAGACATTTTACTGGGCCCTCTCAACCAAATAGATGAAGAATGGGAGGACAGTGCTACATTGCTACTTATGGAGAATGGGTAGGGAGTGTCTTTTTCTTAATGAAACTGTGGTCAGAGCCTTAGTAAAAACAGCAGCTAGGGTTCTGGCTTTGCATGAGGCTGACTGATCTGGTTTTGATCCTCCTTATCCCAAATGTTTCTCTGAACTTCAGGAGTGATCCCCAAATTCGGTGCTAGAAGCAGGTCCTGAGCATGGCTGGGTATGGCCCAAAAACAAAAACAAAAAGAAGATAAACAATGAAGGCAACTCCAGGTGAAGTGGCTATGAATATCTAGTTTTAAGGCAGTGCTTTCATCTGAAAGAGGATGTCATGTTCCTTCTATAAATTTCCTCAATGCAACTATTTAATGGAGTTTAGCATTTTTTTTCAATGTTGCTTAGTGGGCATGAAGGGGATTAGGAGGCACCAGGAGTGCTCAACTTGTTCCTGGCTCTGGGCCAGCAGGACAGTCTTAATGATACTTGAAAGAACATGTGAAATGCCAAGAATTAGAATAGGCTTGGGTACGAGGTAAGTGCCCTGCAGCTGTATTGTCTTTCTAGCACCATAAAATAAATTTCTATTACCAAACATCTATAAGAAAAACTAATAAACAATTTTATAGATTTTCTAAAATATGTCTGTTGCCCTATTTTGACCTAATTTATCACAACAATAGGGGTGGTCAATACTCAAGTTCATTTGGAAGAATTTTATGATATATTATTTTTACAATTTTATAGTTCTTATGATTTTATGAATTTTATGATATATGGTTTATGACATAGTGGACCATGTCAGTTGCTGGAAGACATTATAAATTGAATTTATCTCTATAATAAAGAATGACACTGAAAAGTTAGGAACTTTTACCAATGACAAGTGAATTATAAATCTGGAAAGTATGATATTATTTTTTATTTTTCAATGAATGACTCAGTATACATTTACTAAAATGCAATTCAGTTTCCTTACCACTCTGCTCATGGCCCAACACTTTCCACCTTCATCAAAGATATCACAAATTGTAAGTTGAATATAATGTCCTGTAGGGTCTTAGGTGTACCTAACCTCATGTCCCTCAACCTTCCCTTTTTCTCAACACTCTACAGTGTACTTGGAGATGTCTTGCCAAAATTGTTTTCTTATTTCACTTTTTCTAAAGCTTTCTCATTCAGAATTTTCTATGCAACAAAATAACTGAACATTTTGATGATTATGACTGATTAGTAATTTTGTTTTAATTTTTAAATATATCTTAATTTTCAGAAAGTATCACTTAGAAAACTATTGCAGTAATGCAGTAAACATTTAATTTTTTAAATTTTATTTATTTATTTATCTTTGCTTTTTGGGTTACACTCAGTGATGCACAGGGGTTACTCTTGGTTCATGCACTTAGGAATTACTCCTGGCCATGCTCGGGGTACCATATTGGATGTTGGGAATCGAACCCGGGATGGGCCCCGTGCAAGGCAAACACCCTACCCGCTATGCTATCACTCCAGCCCAGGTTTATTTTATTTTTGAGGGAAAACCATATATTGTAAACATCGTTACTTGTTTCATAGAAAGATATCCATTAGACTATATTGCAGTTACACATTCAGTTGGATGAAGAGTTATTTAAAAAAGGAGAATCCTTCAATAATTCTCAGATAATATTACATTTACTATCATCATAGGGTATACATTTTTATTAACAAATAACATACAAAAAGAAAAAGGATTATTTTAAATTAGTTACCAGTTTATAGAAGATAGGTTCTTTGAACTTTCCCTAAATATCACTTCTTTTATTAACTACTTTTTGGATCAAGTTATATATTTTACTTATATTGATTTTTAAATGTATATCAAGTACAGATTTTTAGGCATGTTAAGTATGTGATTTTTGTACTCCAATGGCCCCAAAACTGTAGTTAGAAAAGTCATCTGCACTCCTGTGTTGCATCACTATTGACTAGAATCAGAAACTACGGAACATATACACAATTGAATACTACTTTGCTGTAGGAAAACATGAAATCATGCGGTTTGTTGCTATCTAGATGGGTCTAAAGAGGATCATACTGAATGTGGTTAGTCAGAAGGAGAGGCACAATAGAATGATCTCTCTGCTATGCAATGTATGAAGAAATCATAGGGAAATAAGAAATGCCTGAAGGCAACCTTAACTGAGAGCTAGTTTACAGTAGAGAGTTTAGCAGAGGAGAGGAATGGATGGAGGAGATTAAGGTAAAAGGAGGAAAACAACACTGGACAATGATGGAGAGAGGCACTCTGATGGAGGTTTGTGGGGGCTTAAATGTTTTGTGTATGGAGATAAAATAGTCTTATACATATGGTGTTTAAAATAAAACAACAATAATAAAGCTTTTGGTTTTTTGCTTAGAGGAGTAATATTTTATTGCAATTGCAACTGCCTTACCTATTAGCTCCCTTAGATATATTGAGTAATTAAATTAGACATACAGCACTTTTCAATAAATTAATTGAAAGATATGTATTTTTGGTGTCCACTGCATCAATCCATTCAAGTATATTGAGAATATGAAAATAGATGGATGCATTACTAGCATTTGTCTATTTTTGTGAATTTACAATGCTCTTCACAGAGATGAGCTGTAATGCAAATACATGGCTAGTCTTAATTTTTTTCCTATTAAATAAGACACTCTATATATATATTTATATTTATTGCTGTACTGAGGAAAGACTGCACTATTTCAAAAAATACTTTGAGCAAAAGCAATTACATACATTTGAATATATCGAAACACTTTTAAATGGACGGATCTTAAAATGGTCTATTTGTCAGTCTATGATATGTGACTTGACATTTTGTAAGAATTTTACATATGCAATAAACTACCAATTTATTAATATTAGAGCAATAATTATATTGCTTCTGTAATAGCTCTTTAATCTAGGGATTTGCATGCAACCAACAATTTTTGATCCCTGGCAAGCCACATGATCCTTGAGTCCTTCCAAGAGTTATCTGAGCAGAGAGTGAGGAATAAGCACTGAGGAAAACCATATAAAGTACCAAACAAGTCAAAACAAAACAAAATAACCAGAAAACTGTTATTAAGTAAACTCTATTTTTTCTTTTTTACAGTGTCAGGAATTAAACATAGGATCACACATGTGCAAAACTGTTCTTTAATCCTAAACTACATCTTCCCAGTATTCCTTCTTAATGTAGTTATATACAGATATCTGGTATAATTCTAAATACTTTCTTCATAATTTATCGGCATTCATTGTCATTTCTCTACTATTTATATTATTAAAATGTGTGTTAATAATTTTCATAAACAGCAATATTTATGAATGTTATTTAGTGGTGCAATCAGACATTGTGAATACCTTATCCATACTCTAATATGGCATCTGTCTCCCATTTTGGTACAAAGACTTCATGAGTACCAATAACTTTATTCGTTCTAACGTCATAATTTGAGAAATTTCAGATACACTTGAACAGAATCTTTCACTGTTTTTTTTCTGTAATTTCTTTCAAAGACGCAATAACTCCATTTTTTTGAAACATTAAGCCCATAGATAAAAATACTTGTTCACTGTTGAAAACAAAGCTACTTCTTCAGTTTCACCCTTAATCAAATTGGGGCACCTGTATAGCTATTATGGTCACTATATTTCAAATCCTTAGTTAATTTACAATCTTTATAGTGCTCATATTCCGGAACTACTTGTCTAGGCTGGAGATGTTGTCCAATGGGTAAAGAGCTTGTTTTGAATGTAGCAGACCTGGGTTCAACTTTCAGCAACACAAATGATTCCCAACTCACCACCAGTAATGATCTCTGAACACAGAGCCAGGAATATGCTTTAGAAAACCCAGATGTATCCAAAAGAAAAAAACATTCAAAACTTCAAATCTCTTTTAAACAAGTAGGGCGTTTGCCTTGCACGCAGCCAACGTGGCCGACCCGAGTTCAATTCCTCTGCCCCTCTCGGAGAGCCGGCAAGCTACCGAGAGTATCTCGCCCGCACGGCAGAGCCTGGCAAGCTCCCCGTGATGTATTCGATATGCCAAACACAGTAACAACAAAGTCTCCAAATGGAGACGTTACTGGGCCCGCTTGAGCAAATTGATGAACAACGGGAGGGCCTTTACCTTTACCTTTACCCTAAAATGAAAGTAGATCCAATAAACAAAACCAAAGAAAAAAAAAGCTTATAGTAATTTTGACAAATTTAAATTTCTAATTATAGTTATAAATATTAAGTGAGAGTTAGGGCAACTTGTAACTCTCATCAAATTATATAAAAATAATGATTGGGTGTTAATTCCTATATGTTACTTTACCTTTTCAGCCTTTTATTCTTGGTGAATCTCTATTCACCAAGCTTGTCTAAGCTGATAATACTAAAACTATTAATGAGCTTGAATTTTTTCTTGTATTTTCTGCATTCAATTTTACTATATAAGATGAACTGTCTCTCCCCTACTTCACATACATTGCCTGAGAAAACCTTATCCTCTATGAGAGTCGATTCCACCACTGGCGACACTTCCTTATTTCTACAAATAACAATTATGATCTTTTTTATGCACAGTGTAAAATATTCCGAAGCATTCATTACTCCTCCTGATTCCACATCAATTGAAAAGCATATTTATTTTGATACTATTTTCATAACAAATAGAAAATCTTCCCACTTATCATTACTGCAACTACTCCCCTGGTTCACATCATGGATTCTCTGGGTTAGACTATTAATAATAGTGAAACATGAAAAATATTTAACAACTACTCAGCATGAACAATGTCTATTAGAATGGAAAACTCTTAACAAAAATGCAGTTATTCTACTTCCAAGTAAATTTTGTATCCTGATAAAAATCTTGCTACATTGAATGGTTTTCTTTAGTTATTATTATTGAACAAATAAATTGGAAAGTTCTTTTCATTGGGTCTCTGGAGCAGTGCTCTGGTATATAGTGGGCCTCCTGGGATAAAAAACCCACTAACTCCTACAGGCAGTCAAGCTGGTAGTTCAATAGGAGAGCTCAATCCTGCAGTGCTAGGATCAACAGGATCACCCTCATAACACTCAAGTTCCTTAAGGAAATACTCAGGGACTGCCAGGACTATACTCAGTATGCTTCAGGGATCAAAATGGGGTTATCTTCATGCAAGAAGTTGCCTTTATCTCTAAACTACACTGGGATGTTTTATTTTCTAACTGTCATACTTGTTTCTTGACAATAAGCCACTTCCCGATTTCACAACTTATACTATATGACCCTGTCTAATACTGTGCAAGGATAGCACTGTAGCACTTTCCTCCTGTTGTTCATCAATTTGCTCAAGCGGGCACCAGTAATATCTCACAACAAATTGTGAGACTTGTTGTTACTGTTTGGGCATATCCAATGCTAAGGGTAGCTTGTCAGGCTTGCCATGCAGGTGAGATACACTTGGTACCTTGCCAGACTCTCCAAGAGGGGTGGAAGAATTGAACCTGGGTTGGCCATGTGCATGTGTGCAAGGCAAACACCTTACCCACTGCACCATCGCTCCAGTGGGTGCAAGGATACTTCTCAAAAATAAGAGAGTAGTTTCTGTTTCATTCTCTTCAATTCCAGTAAGCAGTTTATATTGTGTTTACGAAACCATCCAGGGAAGTCAGTTCCATAGGGCCTTCTCTAAGCTGTTTTCTCTGTTCTAAATACAATTTTTTTCTCAGCTGCAGTAGGTAAAATAGATCCATTTTCCAAGTCTCTGGTCAATGGCAATCTCAGTAGTTAAGCCCAATTATCAGGATTTTGTCACTCTATTTTTCTTTATTTCACATCAAACTACCTTGTATTTATCATTCATTCATTCATTCATTCATTCATGTTTATTTTCATGTGTTACATTAGTGCTAGGAAAGAAGTGCTGAAACAAAATTCTATGTTTGTTTAACCTCAGAATGCCCTAAAATATGTATGAATGATATAATACCCTTACATATTTAATTTCAGATTATCTAAATATATTTATAACTCTTATAGTTGTATCAAACAGCAATGCAAGATGTTTATCTGTTTAGATGTACCAACGTTTCTTTAACCAGTAATCTGTTCTCGGGCACTTGGGTTTTTTCCAGATTTTGGCTATTGTGAATAGTGCAGCAATGAACATAGAAGTGCAGATGTCATTTCGACTGTATTTTTTTGCCTCTCTGGGATATATTCCCAGGAGTGGTATTGCTGGGTCAAATGGGAGCTCAATTTCTAATTTTTTGAGAATCGTCCATACTCAATCATTGTGTAACTGAAATACAAGCACAAAAATTTGTACATTTACGACTGTACCTCATGGTGTTTCACTAATAAAAAAATAATAATAATAAAAAAGATGTATATCTGTTTTTATTTTTAAATATTTATTATTAAAAATATAGTACTGCACCACATCTGATGGGGTTCAAAGTAGTAGGCAACCAATCTTAGAGGGAAATATTTTTTTTACAGATATACAAATATATAAAAGCACACAAGGCTAAACCTTTAACAGCATGTTAGTGATCTCTTATAGAAGGGCTTAATGGCCCTTGGGTGAAATAGAATAGTCTTCACACTCTTTCCTCTAAAGATACTTTTTTTGCAGCATTTTCAGCAGTTTTACATGACAAACTATACAAAATATTTTATTTCAGTTCTTCTATGGGGAGGGCTGGAGCGATAGCACAGAGGTAGGGCTTTTGCTTTGCATGTGGCCCGGCCTGGCCAAGCCAGGTTCGATTCCTTTGCCCTTCTCGAAGAGCCCGGCAAGCTACCGAGAGTATCTCGCCCACACGACAAAGCCTGACAAGCTACCCGTGACATATCTAACATGCCAGACACAATAAGAACAATCTGTGAGACATTACTGGGCTTGCTAGAGTAAATTGATGAACAATGGGAGGAGAGTGCAGTGCTACAAATATAGAGATATTATTTCTTTATAAGCTAATTTATGGATTTGACAGAAAGCTTATTAGCTCACATGATAGTTCTTTGCAGTCAGAGTATGTAAATCTTTATTGTCTCAGTATATGTTCTCATAGATGATGTCTGTTCTTCATAATTAGACTCTTTGAATTATAAAAATTTAAAATTTTAGGCAAATTATTATTGTTTTCTCAGTGATTACATTGTATATGTGAACATAAGTCCAATTTTAAAAGTCCCAATTTCATTTAATTAATTAAGCAGCAATAAACCTCCTATATTTTAAATATTCAATTTTAATATTACCATTTGTGACAAATATAACACATACAGGATTGTTTATTGTGCATTAAGAGCACTGACAGGGACTGGAAATGCAGTAAAATGAGTAAGGTGTTTGCCTTTCCCATGCCCTTCCCAGTTACATCCGGCACCTCAAGCTCACAGGAAGTGATCAAATGATCCCTGAGTATGAGCCAGAATTAAGCCCTGAGTACCACCAGGTGTGGCCCCGAAGCAAAAAATAAAAAGCACTGACTTACTTAAGTAAAGTGCATAATTAAATTTAAATAAAGTACATTATTTCATATATTATCATGCCTTATTTTTTCATCTCTCAGTTTACTTTTGCCAAAACTCAATGTTATGACAGGACTCATACATTGAGAATCATGTATGTAGTTGAGGCATCTAGTGAAATGGTAATTGTTTTTCTGTTCTTACCTTCAAAATCAAACTGTCTTATGAAGATAGAAATAAATAATAGATAATTGTCAATCTATTATCAGGATCTAAATAGAAGACACATTTTTAACAGTGCTGACAAGCAAAGCAAGCAACAGACAGAAGAAATTGGGGCAATCCCAACTAAGTAGCATTCCCACATTGAGTGTAAAGGGTGAAAGATGTATCCAGTGCACCAGGTTGCAGCTATGCAGAGGCTGTCCCTCAGCTATACCCTTCTCTCAAGCTACAGCAGGGGGAAAATTGTCTCAGAACTTTCCTTACTTGAGCCTTTACCTAGATACCTGCATTTAGTTCCTTGTCAGCTAAGAAAAGGTGATTTGCCTCCCGCAGAGCTAGGGAGGCTAAAAATGGTGGTGTCTTACCCTCAGACTTATGTGTATTTTCTTGTTTTCCATAAAGTTTGATGTTTCAAATGTTTTTATTGTGCTGATATCTGAAATTTTAGTGAAAACCAAAGGCTTTCTTTCAATTTTGTTTCTTTATTGAACTTTTAGAATATGTGGCCTAGAAAAATTTGTTGTTGGAAATAATGGAGGCAAATAAAAATTCGTTCAAAGAGTAAAATTTTATTTTCAAAAATAGGTATGTAGACTTGTAATATGGGATACAGAAGTTTTATCCTACCGGTGTTTAAAGATCAGAATCAGTTCCTGCATCATCAGTGTCTGCCATGGAGAAGATGCCTTTGATTTCAAGCCCATGGAAAAATAAACAGAAAAGAAAATGCCTAAGTAAGCGAATAAAATATTCATAGCATTAGTGATAATTCAATAGCAAGTTTTAAAGCATCACCGGGAGCCGGAGTGATAACTCAGCAGGTAGGGCATTTGCCTTGCACACGGCCTACTCGGGTTTGATTCCCAGCATCCCATATGGTCCCCTGAGCACCGCCAGGAGTAATCCCTGAGTGCATGAGCCAGGAATAACCCCTGTGCATCGCTGGGTATGACCCAAAAATCAAAAGCAAAAGCAAAAAAATGAATAAATAAAATAAAAGCATCACCAATTTTTACCTGCTATCATATTTCTGAAAACAAAATTAAAAAAAGGTAAAGGCCCTCCCGTTGATCATCGATTTGCTCGAGCGGGCCCAGTAACGTCTCCATTGGAGACTTTGCTGTTACTGTGTTTGGCATATCGAATACATCACGGGGAGCTTGCCAGGCTCTGCCGTGGAAAAGAAAATTAAGTGTCATCAATTTGAATCAGGTAAAATAAATAAATAAGTATCATTTATTTGTTTGTTTGCCTTACTCATCACTATAGTCAGGAACAACTCCTGGCAGGTTCAGGAAAATATATGTGGTGCCAAGAATTGAACCCTGTTCAGCTGCTTGCACGATTAGGACCCTGCCTATACTTTCACTGTACTGTACTGTACTGTACTGTACTGTACTATAGTACACTATACTATTGCTATACTATCACTTTGTCTTGCAGTTTTATTTATGTTTTTCCTTTAGATTTCTGCCTTCAAACCATTTTAAACTCAAAGGATATGTAGATAATAAGAATGGGTATCTGACAAGTGCAGAGATAGCACTGCAAGAAGGATACTTGCTTTGCACGCTACTGACTTAGTTGGCTCTGGAATCCCATATGGTGACCTAGCTCCCCCAGCAGTGATCCCTGAGCACAGAGCCAGAAGTAAGCCCTGAGCAAATCTGGGTTTACCCTCACTCCACAAAAGGGTGTGCAATGCTTTCATACTTGTTTCAAAGCAGTTTATGTATAATTATTCAAATGCTCATGTATGTGAGGTTAATATTTATTGAAATGACAGATTATTTTCTTCTTTGTAATCTTATTGCTAAAAATTCACTTAAGCTTTCATAAATAAAATAACTAGTTCAGAATTATTCTCTTGAGTAAAGGTATTTTTTCCCCACTAGAAATAATTAGGATTTGCTTCTATAGATCAAATTGCGCCTGGCACTAAAGCCATTGCTACAGCTGCACTCACTTCAGTGAATTACTTTTTAATTACTAACTGTTATCTTCATTTGGCTTCTATGACCAGACAAACATATGAGAATTAAAAAAAGAGGAAAAAGTTATATCTTGTTTATTAGATATTTTCTTCTCTGTGTGATTTCCTCCTTTTCATCATTGTTGTTTTTAAACTGAATAGTGTCATCATATTTCTTTCAATACAACTAAATAAATTTAGGCAGAATTCCAGAGCAATCCTGGATACAAAAAAATCTAAGCAAATAAGATCAAACAAAGCCTAATAATTTAATCAGCCAGTCTCAGATCTCTCCCCAAAGGAATTTTTAACTGCAATGCCAATTGGCGTGACCTGTTTTAGAGAAAATTACTTTTTCATTTGAGTTATTTCTGTTACACGGGGCTGGGTTACCTTTCAGACTTGTAACATTTCCACTGCTTTTAACTTCTAGAAATTTAGGAAATAACATATTTGGATCATCCACTAACCTGAAAACATCTCCCCCATTCACAGCCAAGATGACAAAACTAGCTAGAAAAGAAAGAGAGAGAGAGAGAGAGAGAGAGAGAGAGAGAGAGAGAGAGAGAGAGAGAGAAAGAGAGAGAGAGAGAGAGAACTTTTATCAACAGGGCTTTTTCCATCTTAAAGCAGGAAAAGGAGAGTTAATCCCTTATGGAGATTTTTAGCATCCTCCTATATCCTATTCAGAGAAGAGCTACACAGTTTCTGCTGGCTACTTCCCAAATCACACTCTGTTATTTACGTGTTTTTTATATATACAAAATTATGTTTTTTAAGATTTTGTCAGTCCCCAATCTTTCAAATATTTTTAGATTAAATTAAAACTTTAGGAAACAAGAGTTTTCTAAAAGAAACTATGCTCTTCCTTCTATATTATGTTTGTCTAATCAGTTTCTATTGCAACCAGTAATGTTTTCTTTAGCTTAGGAATTAGGAAGGCAAAGTACGATTCAATGTTTCAAAATCTAGGTTAAAGAATGAACATTCAATAATTAATTATGAAACTTTTTTTTGGGTGCTAAAGTATTCTCAACAATATAATTTTAAAAATGCACAATATCCTATATATGCCAGGCAATATGAACAGCATACTCTAGACATACAAAAGAACAGTCCAAATGCAATAAAAATATTTTGAAAAAGGATTAAAAGATTTAGTCTACTATATAAAATGAGACTGTTTCAGAAAATTCACTAACCACTAAGTTTTGTGTATTTAAGTTCATGGAAAGAATGTCAATGTGGCAGATGCTTAGAGAAACAGGAAAGTTGAATACAGTGAAGCAGACTGTGGCAGTAATGGCAGGTGAGAAATTTATATAGTTGATGAAGTTTCAACAGAGAAGGCACTATCCACAGTACAAAGAGATACTCAGAGGCATACCCAGTGATATTCATGCAGTGGTGCTGCCTGATTTATTGCTCAGAGTCAGTAGTCCTTGGTGTCACAAGGCCAGATAGTGCTATGATCCATGGGTCATTATGGCTCCAGAGAAAAAAACAAAAGGCCTCACAAATGCCTATGTGTTCAACAATTGAAACTATCAGCCCAGACCTTGCTTGCTTGCTTTTAGGGACAATGGAAAATTGGTTAGTAACTATAAGGTACGATGTACTATACATGTATCTAGAGCAAGGGTGGAGACAGAAAAATTATATAAATACGGATGCAAGTACTTCCTGATAAGAAATGAATATTGCATTAAATGGAACTGAATATATTAGGACAGTAGGGAAGTTTGTGAAGAAAATTAAGTGGAGAAATTCTATTTGGAAAGTTTATCAAAATTTCTTGATGATTTAATATGGTAGGGTCAGTGATAATTCTAGATTTAATAGTGTTTTATAAGGTAGGATCATTATAGATATAGGGAACAAATGTAAATTGCAGAGTAGGTTCTGTCTTAAACACATTACTTGTAAAATGGTTAATGGACTTGAAAGTGAAACTAGTGACTAGTTCTAGGAACCTTTTACCAAAAGTTGAGATAATTTCAGACATGGGTGTTAAATTTAGGAAGACTTTAATATCTGGTGACATTTACACTAAAAAAGAGTAAGGACAGTTTTTAAAGATGCACGAAAATTGAGGTTATTAAAACTAAAAATGAACTTAAAGAGTGCTGAACAGCACAGAACAAGAAGAGTAGTCAATGGCACTGAAATTTTAGTGATGACAAAATAAAGTTTTAAAAATTGTGAATTGACTGGCAAGTATGGTAAACAATTAGACTCAACAAAGGTAGCTTTAAAAGAATTATGAGACACATTTAAGAGTTTTTTTGCATTGAATTTTATTTTTCTGGGGAAAAGCACAAATATAGGTATGGAAAGATCTAGCAATAAACTTAGATGTTAATAGTTTAAATATATAATCTCAGTCAATAAAACTTAAAATTATCAATAATCTGAATTTTTAATTTTTAAAATGATCCCTTCAATAAATAATCCCTTAATCACAATAGAAAAAGGTTCATAATGATAACCAAATTTTGCTTACTATTCTTAAACAAATGCAGAGATATAATTGTATAAATATTTTATCCCTCAATTTCTTCCAGATTAGCTGTTTTTCAATCCAATTCAACAATACTTATTGAGCAGCATTTCAGAATAAAACAAAATTATAAAGAATATTGGAAAAAGTGGAAATCATGACCCATATTCTCTGCTGACCTTTTTTAAAAGTTATATTACTGAAATTTATTAAACTCTAAGATTTAACAATGCACTATATACAAAAGAGACCAAAGTTCAAAGTATAATTATTTTTTCCCCATAATCATCACAGGCTAATCCTAATAAATATCTTGTACTCCAAATTCCAATTTATCCAGTCTTTATTTCTTGAGACCATAACATATAAAAATATTCACAAAGAGATGCCATTCATTTTAGCTAATAACCTTGCTCCTTTTGTTGTTTTATAAAAACAACATATAATATTGCCTTTAAATGTAAATAAGTGTTCCCTTTATTATTCTCAGCTAGATATAAATTTATGCAGAGCTAAGTTAATTTGAATATAATTTCTCCTCAGCAACAGAAGTGCAATAAGTCTTGTTTTATCATTAGATGATATTTCTGACATTAAGTTCATAGGGAGTATGGCTCTATTGTATTTTAATTTATGAAAATTATGGTACATATTGATATGGTCATGGTTAAATTAGTCTTTTTGTACAGTGATGGAATAAGACAAAGATCCCTTCTTGCATCGATCATCATATGTTCTACTTTTCCTATCTAATACTTACATTACATTCATTTTGTCTCTAACATGGAGCAATTGCTTCATGTTGCCAGCTTGTACTTTCCTTATGCAATTTCCAATTGCCACAGGTCTGTATGTGTGTACTCAACTATGTATGTAGTTTCTGTACACTATTATTGCCAAATTTCCACATTCTGTCTTTATACTATCTTTTGGAGAATGTCTTTAATAGTATGCCCACTCTTTTTTTTGGAAGAAGTTTCAATATTTTATTCAAGTTTTATTTTTAAGTGATGTTGATTAAAGCATTTGAAGAGGAGGATATAATTCCACACAAAATGGAAGACTCTAAAAGTTACCCATTAACGGTCCGTCCTTCACGCCCTACCGAGGTCACCAGTTGCCCCCCATGAGCGGCTCTCCACCACGGCCACAGCCCCAGAAGCACAAGGACTTAATGCAGAACCCAGCAGCTTGGAGCAGAAAAGTGAACGGACTATGCGTTAATCCAGGCCATCATGTCTGTCCAGAGGGGAAAGGGTGTTGCCTCATTCGCCCTCTCCTCTCTGGAAAGAAAGATGGCAGCCGCATGGGAGCCTTGTGGACAGCAGGTATGATCCGGGGGTGTGGGGGCGACTAAAACCTCATGGGAAGGGGGGCGTTTCGGTCCGCCCTTCACGCCCTACCGAAGCCACCAGTTGCCCCCCACGAGTGGCTCTCCGGCACGGCCACGACTCCAGAGCACAGAAACCAATTTCTTAACTATCTGACTTTCAGTAGGAATACTTCCAGGGTCAATAAGTAAAATATCAGAAATCCAAAACTAACATTTAATTCTTGAACCCAGCTGTAGAAAGCAAATCACTTCACAATGCTTCTTCAGCATGTCTGATGGGGGGGGCGGTAAACTCTAAATAGTAGTGGTGAATCTTTTATTGAAACAATGAATCTAATCAAAGCAGATAGAGTGTTAACTAGAATTCATCTGCCTCACAGGGACTGGGAGGGGTGGGGGGTGGGGTTTTATTGGGGTTCTTCATGGTAAAAAATAAGTATTGGTAAGGGGAAATGTGTTTGATATTTGCATGACTGAGACCTAAACCTGAAAGCTTTGTAACCTTCCCCACAGTGATTCAATAAATAAATAAATTAATTAATTAAAAAAAATAAAAAATAAAAGTTACCCATTAATCTGCTAAAAAAAAAAAAGAGTGGCGAGAACAAAACTTAAAGTGTCCAGAAAAATCCAATTCAGATGCCAAGGATCGCCTGTGTGATTTGTCACAGCCTTTTTCAGTCTACAGCTGGAGCTCTCAGAAGCTGTTTCATAGTCTGCCGAGAAGGTGAAAAAAATCAACACATGAGAGGAAAATAATTCCAGACTGGCTTCATCGCATCCAGCTTCTCCAACCCAAAGGAAACAGCTACTTCACCCAGCAACTATTGGGTGGATAGGAGGTAACGGGCTGAGGTGGATGCAGGTCACAAAGATCTGTCTAAAAATGTCCCTTTCAGATGGATCTACTCACCATCAAACTTCAGATTGAGCCTCTTCTCAATTAGACCAAGGAACCAAGGTTTAATTGTTAGGAAATCACAATTTCATTCATTTTCTCAATGCACATTTATAAAGTGTCTACACATGATCAGCTCCCACTTGAGCCATTTCTAAAATTAAAAAATGGATCTTGACATTGCCAGAGGGATGAACAAGTTTCCGCTCTCCTGGACCCAAGTCTTCAGCTGAAAGAACCATTTTTATGCAGTTGGATTTTTCTTTGTTTTTGCAAGGGTAATAATACCGTAAAGCTGAGTCATCTTGAACCTGGAGGTATGAAATGGTATTTAGCAATATTTGCATCCCAGACAGACAATATTGCTAAGGTTCACTAAATTCTGAAGGTAGCTACACTGTGAAATAGTTTAAAATTAGATTGTAAGGTATTTATTTATGCTTGAAATCCTGACCTAGACTAAGCTTGTGGCTCAAACTGGGTTGATATTCTCACCATCCAGCAGAGCTGACAGTGTCAGTTTGATATGTGGCTTTATGGTCTGAATGTGTCCAAAGCCTCTTCAACTATGGATACAAGTGCACACCTTCTCTGGAGCTCTTCCTCTTCTTCCTCTAATCTGACAGAATATTAAGGCAACTGGAAAAGGATCATCCTGAAAACTCTTACTACTTCCTTCGCTGGAAATACTCTTGCCAGTTTTTCCTTCCTAGAAGGACACGTTTTATTGAAGCTACTGTTTCGATAAGCACATGTTTATTGAAGATCTCAGCTGGCCTGTTTGGTTCAGACAGTTTGGTGTATAGGTCCCACGATACATTTTCCTGTGCAAGATTGTCTTGGGAGGGGGGGGTTGAGTGGGGGGACACACACATGCACTATCCATGGTAGCCTGGAGTTGGTCTTCCAGCAAGCATGCTTGACTCTCCCCAAATGCTCTTCCCCTCTTCTCTGATGGTTGCATATGAATAATAAATGTGCAATAAATAGCATTTGGACTAGTTTTCTTCAAACCATCCCCAAAGCCCCCCAGAATCTCTCAGAGTTTTCTCCACCCAGGGTGGGCCTCCTGGAGACCAGGACAGGGAAAGTTCCTGCCCACTCAGATTCTGGGAGGATCACAAAACAGTCTCTATGGGTTGGCTCAGATCTAAACTCCAGGGAGACTTAGCAAAGCTGGATCCAGGACAGGGCTAGGCACAACAGTGTTTGAAGGTGGTAGTGAAGGGGACTGTTACTAACTGCCACTCCAGGCCACACCTCTGTACTGGGTCATGGCGATGATCTTCTAGCCATCACCATGCACCAAGGGCACCTGCTCCAGGCCCTTGGTCAGCAACTCTAGGAATTCCATGTACCATGTAGTGATTGTCACTGTCTGGGATAGCTTTTTACAGCAGGCCATGGGTCTATTTTGTAAGAGGAAATGTTTACTTTTTTTTTAATCTTTTTCTTCATTTCCTTTTTTTTAATTCCTATGTATAGTACCCTACTGCATTGAGAATAATTGTACTCACTGACCCCACTGACCAACTGATAGGAGGGACCTGCCTGTGAACTGGTGAACAGTTAGTGTTGCACCCCTCAGGTGATGCAGATAGATCAGGCCAAGGCATTTTCTTCAAGGAGACAGTCCAGCCCCACTAACTCTTAAAAAACAACAGCAAAGTACTGAGTTGCTGATCAGCTCAATCTGTACTTCCAACATTAGCTCTCATACAGAACAAGGAATGAGACAAAAATGAATGACTTTAGTTACATCAATGATATTGACAAACTCCAGGAAGATGTTTGGCTATATTTGATCTTTTCAGATATTCTAAAGGAAACTTTACAACAACAATCCTTATATGTTTCATGCTTTGAAAAAGATCATTTGAACAGAGAATCAATACACTTGAGCAGAGTCTAGTGGGAAAAAATATGAAATCATTCAGGTAGAAATGAAGGAGCTAAAGAACTCGGTATCAAGTCTTAGCAACAGAAAGGATGAAGCTAAAAACAACAAAAATCAGTGACCAGAAAGACCAAGTATACAACTCTATCAAAGAAGAGTTTATGCAAAAGAGACTGCAAACAAAATAAATAAAATTTAAAAAATGTAATTGATATTATTGACAGTATGAGAAGACACAGCCTCAGAATTGTACCAATTGCAAAAGAGGGAAGATGAAAAGGAAACAATGACTCTATGAAAGAATGATCACTTGATCACTTGACATCCTGTTACTCATAAATTTTCTCGAGCGGGTGGCAGGAACTTCTCCATTCGTCCATGTCACATGCTAGTGTAGCCCAATGGCATCTACCCGTTCCAGGAACACAAAGAGCCTCAAATAGACGTTCAGGGTCTTGATAAAGAAGTCTGACCATATCGTAGGTGGGCAGCCATGTGATCTTTTGACGTCCAGTGCAATCGAGTCGGTAATGGCTCTAGTCCAGCGGTTGTTTCGAAATTGCATTATATGTCTAGCCCATCTGATTTTCAATGCCTTGGCAAATGAGACAGTGTGCCTGATTCTTGATTGTTGATGGAAATCAGAACTCCAGATTCTTTCTCTCACTTGAGTGAAGCGTGATACTCCAAGCATGGCTCTTTCGATTCTTTTTTGAGAGATCCAATAGCATTTTCATCCTGTTTTCATAGGACCCAGGTCTCTGAGGCATATGTTAATGCAGGAAGAACAGAGGAATTGAAGAGATGTGCTCAGATCTGGAGGTTCTTCATCCTCTTAGCTATTTCTTCAATGCTCTTGCATTTCTTCCTTCTGTGCAGCTCAGGTGCCAGGTCATTCATCTTGTTGACTTCTTGACCTAGGTATTCATAGCTGTTGAATTCGGAGATGTTCATTCCATTGGGAGTGAATGGAACATCAGGAAGGAGACAATCTCTCATAATTATTGTCTTCGTGAGATTCAGTTGTAGTCCAATCTTTCCACACTCATGGTCGAAGTCGGCCAGCATTTGTGCCACTTAGTAATGTTTGGTGTTATTAGAATGATGTCATCAGTGAAGCGGAGGTGGTGTAGTTGCCGACCATCTATCTTTACTCCCATTCCTTCCCATTCCAGTCGTCACATGACATTCTCAAGGGTGGCACTGAAGAGTTTCAGTAAAATGGTATCACCCTGCCGAACCCCTCTCTTGACATTGATGATCACTCCGTTGTAGAATGGTGAGATCCTGGTGGATCCTCATGGAGGATCCCGATGTATTAAGTTTGAACACCCTGTTTGGCTAGGGCTTCAATGACCACTTCACAGTCATGGTCGTTCCATTGTTCTTCGATTTGCTCGAGCCGTCCCAGTAATGTCTCCATCATGAGACTTGTTGTTACTGTGTTTGTCATATCAAACACATCACGGGTAGCTTGCCAGGCTCTGCCGTGCGGGCGAGCTACTCTCGGTAGCTTGCCGGGATCTCTGAGAGGGGCAGAGGAATCGAACTCGGGTCAGTCATGTTGGCTGCTTGTAAGGCAAATGCCCTACAGCTGTGCTGTAGCTCCAGCCTATGACCACTTCAGTCTCAACATAATCAAAGGCCTTCTTTAAATCAATGAACGTTAGACAGAGAGGCATCTTGAACTACCAAGAAACCTTGATAAGTTTATTTATCATGTGGATATGGTTGATACTGCTGAATCCTTTGAGGAATCTGGTTGCTCACATGGTTGTCCTTCATCTAGTGTTCTGCTAATTCTATTCAGGATGACTCAAGTGAACAGCTTGTAGAGCAGTCTGGCTGCAGCACCTGTCACCCCATTGACCGCCAGGGTTGATTCAGCTGATCTGGCTGTCTAGGCAGTTGTTCCCTTCCTTCCTCACTGCTCCATGTGCATTCCTCCTGAAGCTGCCTGCTCGGCCGAAGAGGATGACCTTCCCTGAATAGAGACGGACCGGTCTTCAGTTGAGGGTATATGAGTAGCTGCACTCCCCTGCTAGAACCTCAAAACAAGCTCTCAGAAGTAATGATAGATGGATATTTTCATACTCTAAAAGGGAGTCTAGTGCACTGTTCCAGGGACTCAAATGAGTGTCAACCAAAATAAATCCAATCAATAGTACACTAAGTCACATTGTAATCAAACTTTCAGGAACCAAAGACAGAAATAAAATTCTTAAAGAAGAAAGTAAAAACTCATTTATAATGGGGGGTTGGGGGAACCCTGAGATTTACATCTGATTTCTCAAATGAAATTCTATAAGTAAGAAGATAAAGGAATTGTATATTTAAAGTATGTAATGGAAAAAAAACCCCAAGAATCTTCTATCTTATAGCCTTATCAGATAAATTTTAAGGAGTGTTAAAAACATTCTTAGGCACAAAACACTTGAGGGTATTTTCCACATCTCTTTTAGTTTTGGGGTCAGATCGATAATACGAGGGTTAAGGTGTTTGCCTTGCACACAACCAACGCTGCTTTAGTCCTTAGCATCACAAACAATTCCCTGACCACAAAGTCAGGGCAAAGCAGGAACACCACTGGACATCCCATCTCAAATTAAAAGAAATTAAATTAGAAAATAAAACTACATTAGATGACAATGGACAAATGACAGTGTCCTGGGTGGATCAGGAATAATATCCAACAACCAGCAACTTAAACAAACCAAATTAATCATTCTTTATAATTACAGACCTAGAATGAAAACTTGACAATCGCCTAAGGAAATTGTAGAATTCCTTAAAAGCAGGGATGGTCCTCACACTTGTATCAGACCAATTAGCTTTCAAGCTAAGAAAAGTAGTAAAAGATATAAACAAACAGTGTATATTAGTTAATGGATCCGTTGATCAAGAGGACTTAAGTATCAACAATATATACACACCAAACCAAGGAAGAAACAACTGCTAATAAAGAAGAGGAGATACATCAATGAAACATGACAGTATTGGGTAACTTAAACAACCTACTTTCATTATTAGATCAATAGGACAGAACATCAATACAGAAACAAGATAGAGCCCGATTTAGGAAAAAGTTGGGCTTAATAGATGTGTGCCAAAACCTATTCCAGCAAACAGCCAAGTATATAAGTTCTGCAGTGAACATGTGACACTCTTTAAGAAAGGTCCCATCCTGTCTTATGAGTACATAGTCATGAAAACAAAAATCCTATCAATTGTCTTTCCTGACCATAATGTCAGCCAACATGGCTGACCCGAGTTCGATTCTTCCACCCCTCTTGGAGAGCCCAGCAAGCTACCGAGAGTATCTTGCCTGCACGGCAGAGCCTGGCAAGCTACCTGTGATGTATTCGATATGCTAAACAGAGTAACAACAAGTCTCATGATGGAGACGTTACTGGGCCCGCTCGAGCAAATCGATGAACAATGGGAGGACTGGACCAAACTGGACCATAATGTCATGAAGATAAAGAATACATTAAAGAAGAAAGACAATAAAATTTATTCTATTTAGACATACAATAGCATACTGTCAAGCAAATATTTTGTAAAAGAGAAAATCAAAGGGAAAAAACACATTTCTTCAAGTGAATAAAAATAAAGATACACACTCTCAGAATAAATAGAACTCAACAAAAGCAGAACTAAGTGGAAGGTTCACAGTGATAGAGGTTTACTTACATAAGGAAGCAAGAAAAAGATTAAATAGAAAACTAAACTTCACAACCTCAGGAACTAGAGAAAGATTCCTGGGACTGGGCATTAGCCTTGCATGCAGCCTAATCCAGTTTAAATCACAGCACCTCATAGTGTGCCCTGTGTCCTGCCAGGAGAGATCCATGAGCGCAGAAACAGAGTAAGTTCTGAGTGTGGCCAGGTGTGGTTCCAAAACAAAAAAAAAATAAGAAACAAAAAAGAAACCCAGATAATTCTCAAATAGAATGCATGAAACAATAAAGATTATAGTGGAAACCTATGTTAGAGAAATTAAAGAAAAATCAAAAGATAACTGAAATCAGGAGCTGTTTCTTTTTTGCTTTGTTTTAAGAGAATAGACAAGAATGAAGAATTCATGGATAAACTCATGAGAAACAAAAGAGAGAAATAAAGTAAAAAATGTCGAACATACTTGCTCACATGTGAAGTGGGAAAAATATGTACAATGGATGTTTAAGAAATCCTAAACATCACAGAGGCTACTACTGTGAACAGCTACATTTTATGCATCTGAAGAAACTGGGGAAAATTTATAAAATTTTAGAGGCATACAACCTTGCAAAACTGAATTAAATGGAAGTAGAAAATCTGAACAGGCCAATAATGAGTAAGGAAGTTAAAATATTAATTAAAAATCTTCTCTGAAATGGCAGCACTGGTCCAGATGAATTCACTAGTGAGTTCCACAAAAATTTCAGAAAAGCTCATTACCAATATTCCTTAATCTCTTCCAAAATATCTAAGAAGTGGGAATTACTCCTAAGAGCTTCTATAAAGCAAACATTACTTTTATACCAAAAGTAGTGATGGCTCAAAATAAAATTTTAAGCTGATGTCCCTGGTGATGCAAATGTATCCTAGATGGAGGGATGCTCAACAAAACCCTAGAAAATCTAATAGAACATTATACCTAAAGAGTCAAACATATTCATCAAACAGCATTCATCCCAGGGATGCAAAAATGGTTCATTAAGTATGGATTTATGTAATATACTCTCAATCAACAAAAGACAATTTAGAAATCTTATAATCATAATAGAGAGAAATCAATAAGTGCAGAGAAAGTTTTTGAAAATATTCAACATTCATTGATGTTAAATCATGGAAAAAGTTTATCATAGCACCATATGAAAAGGCTTCTAGTTCTCCCCCTGGGTAATTTATATAGGTACTCAAAGTAAGAATGAAAGGGTCGCCTTTATCTTATTTGACTGGAACTTCTTTTGCATCATAACATTTTTTGTTTGTCAATCAGTACGGTTATGATCATCTTGTGGAATGCTTATGAATCTCTCCTACTTGGACTTCAACTGTTCTGGTAATTTCCATTAGCTGTTCTTTGTGTATGGCATAAGTGTACCCTCTCCTTTTATTTTTTGTTCTTTTGATCATGGAAATAGCTGCATTGGGAGCCTCATGTTTCTCTTACATAAAAAAGGAGGATATTAAGTTGTTATTTGAGAAGCCAGTTTTTCCCTTCTACTCTAAGTTACCAAAAAGTTTATCACAAAAGTTTTTATCAATTTATTTATTGCAAATTTATTAATAAATTTATATGCATTTTTAAATTATTGATGAGAAGATTTACATAATTTTTTTCAATGTTGAATTAGTTTAACAGAGCTGAGAGAAAATTTACTTCGTTGTGATGGATAATATCTTTATTAAATGTTAGAATCAAATCATCATAATTTTCTCAGTCAAATAATTTAAGACTATTTTGATTAATATCTTATTTTATTCTACTAATCATAGTTCCAGTTCTAATATTCCTGTGCCCAGAAATAGCAACACTATTTTTCATAACAAACCAAGGCCAGATTTGAGAAAATTATATAAAAATGATTCCGATAACACTGCCTATAAAAAGTTTCTTACATCTATATTGTCATATAGGAGGAACATAAGAATAAGTTTTAAGCTAATTTCTTCAAGTGATAAATCCACTTACACTTTTATCATAATGACTATTTTGACATGCATTTACAACTAGAAACCATTACACATACTTTAAAATGAATTATTCATATCATTAAATTTAGGATGTAATTATAGTAAGAGTCAATGTACTTAGTGATTGAGAAAATACATTTTTTATGCTTGTCCATTAGCACTGTACTCTTACATTTAGAAACCAAGATATAGACTTAAAAAAATTTGAAGTAGATTTTTATAACCCTATATTCTAATTGTGGACAGCAAAATATGACATACCTTTGTGTTGTATTCCCAGTTTCATGTCAATTATATGAAAAGTAGAACTGTTTACAAGTGAAGTGATCCCCTTTGAGTTCAAGCCTTCAAACTGTGCATACCATGGGAGGTTTCTTGGCAAATAGATTACTTCCACCTGTTCTTGGAAGAAATAGAAATATGAACCATAGGAGATGTGATTTTCTGAGCTAAACAGAAAGCAGTTACCTTATAACTTTGAGTGGGAAAACTACCGGTGTGTTAAATTAAGTGTTGAATGCCTTAGATGCTTACCTTTACAAACCTGAAGTTTTTACCTAGAATATTAACTTTCCCCCACAAAATAAATATTCAGTTGTTTATTTTAATTTTTAAGTCAGATACACATAATAGATCAATGGATACAGTGATTAAAATTAGATTAAAGAAAAATCCCTATTGTGTTTAATTTTGTTTAGTCTTATTATTACTTAATTAGATTGACTGAATTGTTTTAATTCTAGTGAACTTTAAATATTTTAATCAGCAAATATTAAGCATAATTGAATAGGACCATATCATTCACCATTCTCATGTATATAAATATGAATAATATAGAAATTTGCTAAAATAAGTTGTTTACCATCTCAGATATTTAAGCTAAGAATCCTAACAATTAGCATTAATACCGTTCTTCATTCTTCCTGTTTCATTCATGAATTAATAAGGAAACATTATTATGAGTACAATGCACAGTCTAAAGTGATAACATTCCAACTCATTTGGAATAAGAACTTGAAAGTAGATCAGTATTGCAAATAACAGTTTTTACTTGAATAAGAAACTAAACCTTAAATGATAAGTTTTTCATAATTTTTTTGACCTGTGTAAAGCAAACCTTAAAACAGTAAAGAAATAAAACTAATCCAATGAGAATAAAAGTGCTAATAAATTACAAATCACCATTTTTCAGAGGCATTTCCTCTTCCTTCCTTGCAATTTTACCTTTAGAATGCTTTCTGAAGTCAGGAGAATTTTGAATTTCCCTTATCTATTACCCTAAGTTTAGAAGAAATTCTATCACATACAGACAAACTTATCAATATACACTCACATATGACTTTATTGACCTGTATATAATTTGTTGGCCAATATAATTAAAGCTTAAAGCCCAAGCATTTAGTTGGAGTGTATCATTGACTTGTTTGTTTCGGGACAACATCCTGCAGTGATCAGTATCTACTCCTTGCTCATTGTTCAGGGTTGTTTCCTGCAGTGTTAGGGGGACCATGTGGTACCAAGAATTGAACCTAAAATGTCACACATTCAAACCATGTACTCAACCCTTTAAGTGCTTCTCAGGCACTAGAATGCATTTCTGAGTATCAAAGTAGTCAAATTGCACACAAAATATAATCCAATCACTTTTTATTGTATTTTAATAAAATTACGGACTGGAGAGATAGCACAGGGGATAGAGCATTTGCCTTGCATGCAGCCAACATGGCCAACACGAATTCGATTCCTCTATCCCTCTCGGAGAGCCCGGCAAGCTACCGAGAGTATCTCGGTCACGTGGCAAAGTCTGGCAATCTACCTGTGACGTATTCGATATGCCAAACACAGTAACAAGTCTCACGATGGAGACGTTACTGGGCCTGCTGGAGCAAACCGATGAACAACGGGAGGACAGTGACAGTGAATAAAATTATATATCATTCTTAATATTAAAGTCAAAATAAGACTCATTAACATGTGTTTAAAAATAGGATAGTTTAAAAATACATTTTAGATTAGATACATTACATTTAGATAGATTGAAAAATAGATTTTATTTATTATTAAATTTTGGTGTCATAAAGAAGCGATTCACTAATATTTGATATAAAAATCAATGATTAAGAACATTTTAACAGTGTTAATTGTGCTTAGGATAAAGATTTTAATCATAAGTCACAAAATTTGTATGTAAGTATCTATCTTGAAACATTTAAAAATGGAGTGAACACTTTAGCCATGGATAATGTTTTTGTATTTTTTTTCTTTCAAAGGTTAAAATAAAATAAGTAGATACCAATGTTATTATTGCTTATACTAGAGCATGACAGAAGTACTCTTAAGAACCTACAATCAACACACTTGTGCATTTGGGGGGAGTATGCTCTAAATGATAAGATGCTCAATCTTGAGACTGAAGCATTACCCAAGTATCTAATTCCTATAATAAACTTTAAACATGCTAATAAACTTTATTGATTTACCAAACAAACCCAGAAATTCCCTACAATTTCTAATAGAGCTCAAGATTTATACTTTAAAATTTCTTAAATTCTAATTTCATTTAATTTAATAATAAATAAAATTGTTTCCACATATTTTAGGGAAAGTCCATTTTACCTGAGGCTCTCTGTGGCATAATAAGTATTAGCCTTATTATATTTCACTGTCACTGTCCTCCCATTGTTCATCGATTTGCTCGAGTGGGCCCAGTAACATCTCCATTGTGAGACTTTTTGTTACTGTGTTTGGCATATCAAATACGTCACAGGTAGCTTGCCAGGATTTGCCGTGCAGGCATGATACTCTTGGTAGCTTGATGAGCTTTCCAAGAGGGGCTGAAGAATTGAACCTGGCTCGAACACACTGGCCACATGCAAGGCAAACACCCTACTGCTGTGCTATCGCTCCAGCCCCTTATTATATTTATTATATTTATATTATATCATAATAAAATATATTATATTTATTTTTATTATATTCAAAATAACTGATCACAAAACAAATCATGCAAATTAAATAAAGACTATGAGATTCAAATAACTGAACATATCATGACTATGAGACACCACCTGTAAACCTTATTTTGTCTCTGTTTGAAAAAAAGACACTGCATTTTTCACATAAGCACATAGAAAGGGGTAATCCTGAGTAATGTTGGGTGTAGCTGCACCCCACACATCAAAAGGTTTGTTGTATGATTCTTAAAAAGAATATCAACACCTTCTTCATAGCACAAATGACATCAAAGGGAAAAATTAACTAAATGTTCCAAATACATTTAGATTTAGGAAAGCTGGATATAAATTTGGGATATTTTAGAACACTTTTGCTTGCAATGTATCTTAATTTATGTAGCTTAATAACAACAAAACTACAAGAAGGGAATATGAAACACTTTGACTAATCATGAATGCATCTCCCCTCTTTTAAATCTATGTATACTCGCTCAATAGATTTCACTTAATCAACTGTCACATAGATTAGCCAACTTCAATAAGCTTATTATTTTATTTCTATTATTTTAGAGTAGAGGTTTCCTAAAAATGATTTTGTCATAGTTATCCCTTTTCATTAAGAAAGAAATCTTAGTACTTGTATGGAAATCTGTTTTCCCAGTGAAAGTCTCACCTGCCATAACTGCACCTAAAGCTAATGAATGCTCTAGTTCTATATCAAACCCCACTCCCAGATGCAGTGATTTCATCCCTCCCCTCTGAGGCCATTATCTTAAGAAAACTGCTTTAGAGCTGGAATGGAAGCAGAAATCATGAATGTGCTCTATCATTCTATATGTGATGACCCAGAGCTTCCAAGCTCATTTTCTCTATTTTTCTGCATCACTTTCTTTCTTTGCTTTCTCCTTTTCAACTATCTCCTGCTGTGTTTACTCTGTGATCTTTCAGCAGCCTCCGAGGGAGCTGGAATAAAAATAAAAATTTTATAGTGTCGTAATTAGAGTAACAGGTAGAAAGATCAGTGAATACATGGTTCAGTGCTAAATTCTTGCAGATGTTTTTGACTGAATTGCTGCCAAATGAACTTGAAAGTAGTGCATGACTGTTTTGGGGAGCTGGAGACAATCAGCTCTCCCTTTATGCACTCTCAAGTCCAAGATACTTAGAAGTAATAACATAGTTCTCTCATTTGTTGAGTCTTACACAAAATTCTGAAAATGGAAGACTTTCGAATCTCATTTTCAAACTTTTTCAAAGGCGTGATTGTGATGTTATTATAAGCAAAAGTATTATTCAAGTCATAATTATCAGAGTTTCAAACATCTGTTGATAATTAGTACTTATTCATACAAAATTATTTTTAGTACACAATTGTTTCAAACATTTCAAATTGTGAAATTAACTAAGAATTTAGATAAAAGTATAGATATACTTGGACACATCCCAACTTTAATATACCAGAATTTTTAGTGTCTGCTTTTTTATGCAAAACTTTAATAAGGTCTCAGAGTAGTTCATATACTTTTAAATACATGAAATATTGATTCAGTATGTATGTAAATTTAAAATATTCTTCTGCTTCCCTAGTGACTTCTGCATCTAATTAGCAATCAAAAATAAGAGTTTACATTATTTGATCAATCTTTTCCTTCAATAACTTAAAAATGCATCTTCTACCTACATACTTTATATAAAGTTTTGTTTCTATAAGTGTGACACTGTTCTTGATATTTTTGTCTACTGGCTATATCACATGCAACTAACCTTGTAATTTTTTTTTAATCAATGCTGCATAACATGGGAAAGATTCAGTTCTTTTGTTTAGTTTTGGTTTGGAGGTCAGTCACACCCAACAGCACTCAAGGCTTACTCTTAGCTCTGCACTCAGGGATCGCTCGTGGCCATGCTCAGAGGACTATATAGGATGTTGGGATTGAATCATGGTTGACCTCATGCAAGGCCACTGTCCTACACACTGTACTACTATTCTGGCCCCTAAAATCATTTAAAAAAAAACGAATGAATTGCCATTGACTTTATTTTTTAAAAATTGACAACTCTAATTTACTAAAATGTTTACAAGATTTATTTTTATTTATGTCAATTTGGATCCTTGTTCGGAGTCCATAGAAATTAACTGCAGTTAATTCAAGCTTAAAAAATATTCTATTGATAAGTTATCTAGATGCTCAAAGAATTTAAAAAAATGTAAATAGAATGAGGGTTCAAAATTGACAGGAAAAAACCTAAGTAACATAAGATCAAACAAATGCCATGCTGCAGAAACTTACCTTTGGATATCCCCAGTGGTTCCATTTGATTCTATCTCAGCATCAACTCTATTCTAATCTTTGCACCATTCTTGTGGCCATTCATTTTAAAGTTATTTAATGCTCAAAGTTCCAGACAAGAATATTTAAGTGCATTGTTGTAGGTCATGTTTAATTGCCATTTTTTCAGAAAGCAATAAGAGAAAATATTAAACCTGCTTCTTCTACAATATAAGAGATCAGCATAACTTTATTAAATAAAGAACGTTGTTAAAGGGGTTGGAGTGATAGTGCAGTGAGTAGGGAATTTATCTTGCACATAGTTGAACCAGATTCTGTCATCAGCAATCCCATATGTTTCCCTGAGTACTAATAGGAGTACTTCCTGAGTCCACAGCCAAGAATAACTCCTGAACATCACCAGGTGTGACCCAAAGAAGTAAAAAAAAAGTTAGTAATTATATTAATTATTAAATGAAATTTAATGGCTAAATTAAATTATGTAATATGCCTATATATTGAATAATAAAATTATTATGATAATTCAAAACTGATTTTTTGAGTTCAAGTGGAAGTGGTAATGTAAATAATATGTTCTCATCTATATAGGCAAAAATAATCCCTAAGACCCTACTGTCCTTGAGTCCCATAAGTCCTGAGTCCCTGTTGTACGTTTATATGCAAATTATAAAGAATCTAAAAGAGAAATAATAATAATAATTACATGTATAATCAAGTCAAAATAAATAGGTTTCAGAAAAGTAGTTTGAAGGGATGAAAATATATGTTGCACAAACTAAACCCCATATTTGATTTTCACCATTGTATAATTCCCTACACACTAGTGCATCCAAGCAGTGCTATATCACCTCATCCAAGAAGGAAATCACAGCTCTTTCACCATTAGGCTGAGTATCACAGGAGTGGTAATTGGGCCTCTGAGCACTTCTGGGGAGAGTTGTATGTAAAACATTGAAGTAAATATCATAGAGCACTCTAAACAAAGACATAAAAGCGATAGACCCTGAAAAACTGAAAAGTAACATTTGAAAGAAATAATAGACACAAAAAATGATAAGATAGTCTGTGCTCATGAATTAGATGTAACATTACTTTAAAAAGTTGTATTACTTAAAGCAATACACATATTCAACACACATGAAACAAAAGCTCTAAAATGTTTCCTCATTAAGCTAGCACAATCATGAAGTTAATTTGGAACTATAATAATACTCAAGTAGAAAAAACTATTCCAGAGATAAAAAGACAGAAAAGTTGACACTCTTTTTTTCATTTCAAACTTCATAGTATTGCAAAAAAAAAAGTAATTAAATCAATGTTGTAATTAAATTTAAAATATAGAATAGAAATTAAATAGAGACAGAAGTGAAAGCCCAGAATTAGCCTCCATATATAAATATCTAATTTATTTATGGAATGGTGAAGAGCATGCAATGTGGGGGAAAAAAAGATCTCTTTAAGAAATAGTGATAGAATGTACTACCTTAAACTATAAAATACAGTACTAGAAAGATAAACCACATGCTCCTTTTTTATTAGTCATAGAGATGCATTTGGGAATATGACTCCAATGACAAAATAAATAAAACAAAGGTCAAAGATGAAGAGACCTACACCAAACTAAAATTCTTGTTCACAGTGAAATAAATCACTATTAAAATAGAACAAGGGAGAAGAGTGATAATAAAAAGGGTCAGGCGATTCCCTAGCATTTGGTGAACTCTTATTTTAGTCTCCAACACCAATAAGAACCCCCTGGATACCAGTAGAAATGATCCCTGAGTACAGAGCCAGTAGTAATTCCTGAACATTTCTGGGTGTACCCCCAACAAAAAATAAGTGAAACAGAACAGTCTACTGAAAATGAGACATTATGTATTTGCATAACAGAGTATGAAAAGTGGATAACTCTAACAATAAGTAAATAATTCTTAAATCTCAACAACAACAAATGCATGATCAAAAAATGGGCATCCGGTGCTGGAGCGATAGCACAGTGGGTAGGGCATTTGCCTTGCATGCGGCCGACCCGGGTTCAATTCCCAGCATCCCATCCGGTCCCCCGAGCACTGCCAGAAGTAATTCCTGAGTGCAGAGCCAGGAGAAACCGTATGTGCATTTCCAGGTGTGACCCAAAAAAGGGGTAAAAAAGCATCTAAAAAAAGAATAATAAAAATAAAATTTAAAAAAATAGGCATAATATCTGAATTAACCTTTCTCTAACTAAAGCACAAAGGTAGGACGCAAGTATAAAAGATGTCTATCCTGTCTTATTTTTAGGGAAGAGAAAATCAAAATCCCAAGGAGTTGCATATTAATATACAAATATATGTATTCCACAAAGATGATATATATTGTATGCTTATAAAATATTTAAGCGATGCTTTGTTAAAGTACATGACATACAAACAAAATAAATTACTACCTCACTATTGAAAAAAAGGAAATTCTGTTTAAAACAAAAAACGAAACATTAAGCTTGATGAAAGAAGCAGATAATTTATGGAAAAGGTAAATATATGTGTACAAACACCCGAAATTCTATTTTAAGATTATAGAGACCCACAATTATGTGAACTCAACCTACACAGTTTATAATACATATTCAGTATAATATGATAATGTGGTGATAATTCAGGTTTAAGAGTTTTATAATCTGCCATAGCCTTTTACGGGCCTGAGTGCTATTTCTTAAAATGGTTATAATCTCATGCAAAAGATGAAATTATATCACTACAAAATTTAAAAATCTGCATAGTGGGACTGATCATGATTTGCTATGTCCTCTGTAGAATAATCTAAAGTATTGCAAATATCTCCCTGATAATAATTGTTGAGATAAAGAGCCAAGTAATAAACTCTAATATAAAGTTTTCACTAAAAATATTACTTCTCTATGATTTTAAAGCTTGGTTATGTTTTAGGATTATAAATATATCCATTGGGTCAAAGTTCTCTGTGGAATATTAGTGTTAGTGAGTAAAATGTGTAACTTTTGGTGTTATTAAATCCATGGAAAGTTTATTCTATGATTATATAGAATTTGCAAATCTCATCAACTTTGCCTTAAAGTTGGTAAATTTCACAAATTTTGTTGAAGATATTTTTCACCCTCTATTATAAGTATTGATGACAAGAAAAAAAAGACATCCAGAGATCAGGAGAAAATATTCACCCACAAGTCAATTGACAAAGGGTTAATTTCCAAGATATTTTGGATTTGGGGCCAGTGTAATTAGTACTGCAACGAACAAGAACAAGATGTGTTTTCTGAATAGTGTTTTTGGTCCTTGGGATGGATGCCAAGAAGTGGAATTGCTGAATCATATGGAAGCTCAATTATAAGTTTTTAAAGAAGAATTCATATTGTTTTCAAAAACTGTTGAACCAGTCAACATGCTCACCAGCAGTGGATAAGAAAGTCCTTTCCATACCCACTCCACTGTTTGCTCTGTTCTTTTGGATGTGTGCCAGTTGCACTGGTGCGAGGTGGCATTTCATTATTTGAGTTGCATTTCCCTGGTGATATGACATACAGAGAATTTTTTTATATACCTGTTGGCCTTCTATATGTGTATCTTTGAAGAAGTTTCTGTTCACTTCTTCTCTCCATTTTTTTGACGGGGCTAATTAATTGCTTCTTGTTAAGTTTTACAACTGTTTTATCTATCTTGGAAACTTAACAATAAACAATCAATTAGTGAGACAGGCACATAGCATAAAGAACAAAACAACCAAAACAATACCAAGATTAAGAAATGACGAAACGCTACAGGTAAAAATAAGTCAAAAGTTTCTGGCTTTACCTATTAAGTTAATAATTTTAGGTTAAGAAATAACTTAGGTTTATGAGGCTACAGGGAGAGAATGGCAATGTTAACAATAGTATGTAATGTGATATGGAATGAATTAATCTGCTTCAGAAAATTATTCTGTGGAACCAAAGTTGTAATTGTGAGTTAATCCACTATTATTTTCAAAAACTTCTTTGATTCAGTTCAGACCAAAATGATTCAAGTTAGCTTATAATAGCAATAACCATTCTCATACATTAAAAGCCTCTAAATTCCTATGATTCAGACAAGGATATATAATTGCTTTTGATGAACTATTTTGGTAGCTGAAGAGAGTTCCAGGGATTTGCACTTCACTTATAAAACCTTTAATCCTTAGAATAGAGAATCAATGTTATATGAGGTCATTGTTACAATTCTTAGTATCTTTTAAAATTTCACATCTAAAGTTTGTTAATAATATAATTAGGTTAATTTGATATTTTAATTAATTGAATCAATGTCTGCTAATTTTAGAGCTTATTCCACTTATATCCTGTTATAATTTCATATGTGGCTGTCTTCTAAACAATTAACAGCTGCAATGTTCTGGGTCTCTGTGACAGGTCAGTTAAATTTTTTTGATCCCAAAAAATTATCAGTATTTCTCATCTCCAGTACTTTGCTTTATGGTAAAATATAAAGATATTTATGCTCTTATGTTTAAGAAAATTATATTTAGAGAAACATGTCTTGATTTTTCTTTGTATCTTAATATCTTCTCTAAAATGAGCATCTTAATGATATTCAATAAAATATATGCACATTATTAAATACATAATGCAGAACAGCATTTCCTGCTAAAAATAACAATATATGTGATCATTTGCAAATATTACTATGTATAGCTTTAGGAAAGAAGCAGAACAAATATAAGTCTAAGTAATTAACAAAGTGAGGAACTTACTGGAAAATATATCTCAGTCAAATTTAGAGGCTTAAATTTAAAAATAAAAGTGTAAGAATAAATATTAATTTGAGTTTGAATAATTTCCACTTATAGTAACAATGTATTGGATAGTTTGGTATAACTTAACTGGAAAGAGCCACTAAAATAGCAAGTAAAATTTATCAGAAAAGAGTAAAATAGTGAGATATATATATTAAGAGAAAATAAATGGGAAAAATGGATATTTTAGCTATGATCTCTTTTAGAAGAGTGTCATGATTTGGAAGAAATAGCAGAGAAAATCAAAATTTGGGCCAAACTTTTCACAAACTCATGAATCTATAGGGACAAAATTGAAGCCAAGACAACCTGGCGAAATGCATAGAATTTGAAATGGACTATCAGATAAGGTTATAGACAAACAAGAAAGGGAGAAGATTTTTTTAAAACTCTGGTGGATTTCTGATCCTCTCAACTCCTAATATTGCCAGAGCAAAGATTAATTCTCTCTGAACGGAAATTCCATAACCTATAGCTTCCACTTCTCTTATTAAATTTAATATCATATGGCAAGCATTCAGTCCAAACTAGTCAGGCCAATGAGGACAAAATGCAAATGAAAACTGAAACAAGCAAGTAAGCAACAGCACTGGTCCTTACAGTATACAAATAATCGAGCGACATATCACAGGACTAAAAACTAAATAAATGAATAGCCCTGGGGTTGTGGCTCAAGTGCAAATCACAGGCATTTGTACTGTGACTGTATTTGTACTCCCCAAATATTTCCTGGAGTAACAGTGACTGCTGTGAAATAGTTAAGACCCTAAAAGAGGGTTAGAAAGATAGAATAGCAGGTAGAGCACAGCTTTTTATGCAGATCCTGGCACACCAACTTGTTGCCTGAACTTCTCCAGGAAAAAAAAGAGAAAGAATCGAAAAGAGACACAGAAAATAAAAACATTGGCTGATAACCAAAATCTATTATGAGAAAATAAATGTAACTGGAGCTAAAAGTCATTCTAATTGAATGAAAAACTCACTGCAAGGAACAGATAGCATATTGGTAAAAAGAGGATTTTCAAATAATATATTCTAGTCCTGGGAATCCGTGGGTGTAGCCAAAAACCCAAACACATGCATGTTCACACACATGTCTGAATACACACAATATATATATATGCACATATGTATTATAATATGCCATATAGCATATTGCATATATAGTATATTTTCAAATATTCATTATAATATGCCATATAGTATATCTTATATATAGTATATATGCAAATATGTATTATAATATGCCATATAGTGTATTGTATATAGTATATATTGTGCATATATAGTATACATACAGTATATAGAATATAAATTGTATATATATCAGAAAACATTTATCAAGAAAACAAATATTATGAAAAAAATGTGGAGATAAATATCTAAAGTTGTGAAAGATTTAAGATCATAACTTGCTTTCAAATCAATAAATGTGTTTGCTTCAATGTTACAGTTGTTGCACAAAATTAAAAAACAATAATAAAATAAAGGAACAAAAGAACAAGATCCTTAAATCATAAACAAAAGAGCGTATCAGAGTGCACAGTTGTCCTTAAATGCAGCATTTTTAACATCCAATTTAGACCCCATACACTATACATTATATGTGAATAGTACAGGAAGGATCCAGGGCCATATTGCATGAACAACAACAGATTACCTTATGGTTGAACAATGAACTGTGAGCAGAACAATAAATAGAGGGAAAAAACAAACAAACAAAAAAACCTCACTCACATTTGCTTTTGAAAGAATTATTTTCTTCATTATCCAAAATTAATAATAATTTTTCCTTAACTTTAGGAAAAGATTTATTCTCTGTCATCTAAGGTAGTTTTCTATGTAAACCATGAAACTATCATCTTACAAATTTTGCCCCAATATCCAGCAAGAGATGCTCTCAAATTTAATATCTCATTTATATATTACTATGTTCTTTATAAATATTTTAATGAATATATACTTCAATTTGGTTGGAGTGATAGCACAGCAGTAGGGCATTTGCCTTGAACGCCATCAGACTGGCTGAACCAGGTTTGATTCCTCCGCCCCTGTCAGAGAGCCTGGCAAGCTACCAAGAGAATCTCGCCCAGACAGCAAAGCCTGGTAAACTACCCGTGACATATTCGATATGCCAAACACAGTAAAAACAAGTCTCAAAATGGAGACATTACTTGGCCCGCTCTAGCAAAATGATGAACAATGGGAGGACAGTGATACTTCATCATATGTTCTTATTAATTTGAATCACATAGACTGCTATTCTATAAGGTTCTGATTATATATATTTAACAGATTATTTTATAAGATATTTATAATACATATCATAATGTAGTCAAACATTTATGCAAAACATTGATAATATATATGAAATATACCATTGCTAATAATCTTTAGACTGGAAACTATTCAACTCCATTAATGAAGAAGCTATAGTAAAGGCAGATGGTAAAAATTGCATATATACTTCAGTTCACATAAAGTTTTATAACAGATTAAATTAATTCATTGAGTTAAAAGTTAGCATCACTAGGTTAGTTACTTGGGGAAAATATCAAGAAGTATAAAGTTCACATATAGCTCTTAATTAGCTTAGTGGTTATATAAACTTTCTAAGGGTGAAACACTATTTTAATTATATTATTATTATTTCAACTATATTTAAATATTGTTTTCACTGTCCTCCCGCTGTTCATCGATTTTTCTCGAGTGGGCCCAGTAACATCTCCATTGGAGACTTGGAGACTTTGTTGTTACTGTGTTTCGCATATCGAATACATCACGAGTAGCTTGCCAGGCTTTGCCATGTGAGTGAGATACTCTCGGAAGCTTGCCAGACTCTCCGAGAGGGGTAGAGGAATTGAACTCAGATCGGCCATGTTGGCTACATGCAAGGCAAACGCCCTAGCCGCTGTGCTATCACTCCATCCCATTATGTAACCATAGCACAGCGGTAGGGCTTTGCCTTGCATGCACCCAACATGGCCAACCCGAGTTCGATTCCTCCACCCCTCTTGGAGGGCCCGGCAAGCTACCGAGATTATCTCGCCTGCACGGCAGAGCCTGGCAAGCTACCTGTGATGTATTCGATATGCCAAACAGAGTAACAACAAAGTCTCCAATGGAGACGTTACTGGGCGCACTCGAGCAAATCAATAAACAACGGGAGGGCCTTTCACCTTTTCAATGTAATATTAAAATATTATATTAACTATATTATATTGTATTTTAAAATGTAATTTTAATTTTACATCAAGATCACAATAACGATCATGATCATCCTGTTGTTTGTCGATTGCCTCGAGCAGGCACCAGTAATGTCTCCTTCATCCTAGCCCTGAGATTCTAAGCCTTGAGACTTGTGCCCACATTCAAGGCTCTTTCAGGGTTAGGAGAATGAGACCCATCATTGTTACTGGTATTTGGCACATTGGGTACACCACGGGGAGTTTGCCAGACTCTGCAGTGCGGGCAGGTTACATTCGGTGGCCTGCCAAGTTGTCCAAAGCAAGAATGAGATAATAAGATGTGAAGATACATCAAGAATTGTATCTTATTATAAAACCCCTAAAATGACAATATGTAATATGCTATATAGTATATTATATCTTGTATATTATTATTAAAGTATATAATGTTTCAGAGAGAAAATAATAGAATAAACAATATAGATATTTTAAAATTAGTAAATATAAGACATTTGAAAATGCCTAATGCTAATTAGTGATAATATACTTACATATATTTTAAATGAAATTCAACATTAAAACAAAGGTACATGGTTTGAACTATGGGAACACCTGCAAGGGTGATTAGAGACTGCCCTAAAAGCCTCTCTCCCTCTCGCAGAGTCTGTCAAGCTACTGACAGTGTCCCGCCCACACAACAGAGCCTGGCAAGCTATACATTGTGTATTCGATATGCCAAAACCAGTAATTACAATGGGTCTCACTCCCCTGACCCTGAAAGAGCCACCAATGTGGCAGCATTAAGAAGGATGAGGAAAGAGAAGCTGATAAAATCTAGGGGCCGAACTAGGCTGCCAAAACGAAGAAGGACAAAAATGACTGTAATTTCAATGCACGTACGCTGGCATCAGATGCATCCAATGAGGACCTGATGTTGCAAGCAAAAAAGATCAAGTACGCCATCATTGGTCAGATTAAGATGAGAAGGCATCAATTACATCACACCATTTTCTACACTGGAGAAGAACTGTTCCTCGGAACATGTGACAAAAGAGGCGTCGGAGGTGATGGTGTCCTTGACAACACGAACTTGACCATAAACATTGATTCATTCAAATGCTTAACAACCGAATCAGATGATAACACTTGAATAGATGTGGCTCACTGCTGGCAGTTTCTATCTTTGTTGTCTACACACCAACATCCAATTATCATGAAGGGGAAAATGAGAAGTTCTATACGAAGCTGGAGAAGTTCTACAAAGAAGAGCACCACATCGGGACCCATGGCCTAGAATGGAACAAACAGAGTGAGATACTGTCTGAATTCATCATGTTGACCAAGAACATCCATGGTAACTTACAGTTCCAGAAGGCCGAATCTAAGCATTGGACAAGGTAGTCCCCCAGCAGATGGTTCCACAAAGAAATTGACCACATCATATTCAATTGATGGTTTTGCCTGAATGATGTTGCTGTTGTCCCAAAATTCCAAATGGAATCGGACCACCGTCTCCTGCGTGCAAAATTCTACTTCACAGAGTGGGGAGAAAGGGCTGGAAAGTTTAAGAAGAGAACTCCCAGAACAACCACAAACTGGAAGCTCTTTGGCACTATTATGGCAACATGGGAAGATGCCATCACTGACAACACTGACGAGGAAATATTGATGAGGAATACGATCGACTGGTTCAGCACCTCCATGATTGTGCAAAGAATGCCAAGAGAGAGATAGCCACAAAAAGACACCTGTTTTCAAAAACTCTCGAGGTCATTCACCAACATGGCTTGGCGCAAGCGTCAGGCAACTGCACGCGAATGTCCGAGGTCACAAAGCAGTGCAGAGAAGTGATAAAGGAAGACCTCAAAGAGAGAAGGGCAGTAGTGCTGGCAGATGCAGCAGAGACTGGGAAAAGTATTAGCAATGCCCGCCTGTTTTTCGCCAACTACAAGATCAGATGACCACCCTCCGATGTCCTGATGAATCTATCACATCTTCCAGAAGGGCAATGGAGAAGATTATCCATGACTTCTACTTGGATCTCTTCGATAGCCATGTCCACCTGCCCACATACCAAATACCGCAGGATAGATATGTCATTCCCAACACTCTCCCTTCTGAAATCCGACATGCCATTTCCTCGGTAAAGAAGTGAACAGCACCCAGCCCAGAAAAGGTCAGACCTGAGCACCTGAAGAACCTGTTGTCAGTACTTATCAATAAACTGGCTCGGCTCTTCACATTCTACCTCTTTGAATACAAGGTTCGTGCCAGTGGAAAACTAACAGGACTGTACTACTGTACAAGAACGGAGACATCCACGACACCAGCAGCTATCTCCCGATTTGCCTGTCTGCCTGTTGTCTGTCGTCTACAAGCTGTCCTCTCTAGTCATCCTGAATAGGATTGGCAGAACACTGATAAAGGACAACCATGCAAGCAAGCAAGTTTCTGAAAAGGATTCAGCACAATCGACCATATCCACAAGATAACCAAGCTCATTGAGGTTTCTTGGGAGTTCAAGATGCCGCTCTATCTAACGCTCATTGATTTAAAGAAGACCTTTGATTCTGTTGAGACTAAAGCAGTCATCAAAGTCTTAACCCAAAAGGGCATCAAACTCAATACATCAGGATTCTCAGTGAGCTGTATCGTGGATTCACTACCAGGATCTCACCATTCTACATGGAGGTGATCACCAACATCAAGAAATGGGTACGGCAGGGTGATACCATTTCACCGAAACTCTTCAGTACCACTCTCGTGAACGTCATGCGACGACTGGAATGGGAAGGAATGGGAGTGAAGATAGATGGTCGGCAACTACACCACCTCTGCTTTGCTGATGACATTGTTCTAATAACACCAAACATCAGCCAAGTGGCACAAATGCTGGGCAACTTCGACTGTGAGTGTGGGAAGGTCGAACTACAACTGAATCTTATGAAGACAATGTTTATGAGAAACGGTCTCATTCCTGATATTCCATTCAGTCTCAATTGGATGAACATCTCCAAACTCAACAGTTATGTGTACCTAGGTCGAGAAGTCAACATGACAGATGACCTGGCACCTGAGTTGTATAGGAGGAAGAGAGTAGCAGAACTCCTTCAAGAGCGTTGAAGAAAGAGCTAAGAGGACAAAGGACCTCTGGCTCTGGGCACATCTCTTCAATTCCACTGTTCTTCCTGCGTTAACACACACCTAGGCGACCTTGATCCTGCAAAAACAGACTGAGAACGCTATTTGGGTCTCCCAAAGAAGAATCGAAAGAGCTATGCTTGGAGTATCATACTCCACTCAAATGAAAGAATTCAAAGTTCTGACCTCCATTGACGATCAAGTATCAGGGACGCTGTCTTGTTTGCCAAGGATTCAAAAATCAGAGGGACTGAACACATGATGAGATTTAGAGACAACTGCTGGACTAGAGCCATTAACGATTGGATTCCATGGGACATCAAAAGATTGCATGGCTGCCCACCTATGAGATGGTCAGACTTCTTTGTCAAGACCCTGAATGATTGGTTTGAGGCTCTTCTTGTTCCTAGAACGAGCAGACACCATTGGGCTACACCAGCATGCGACAGGGATGGATGGAGATGTTACTGGCGCATGCTTGAGCAAATTGTTTAGTAATGGGATGTCACATCAACAAGTGAATAACTCTTCTAGATATAATGAATTATTTTTAAATGGTTCTAGAAAAGTACTCATTAAGGAAATACCTGGATCAGAACACCAAGCTTCCTTATGAGAAAATTCCTCCAAAAGTTACAGCAAGAAAACTGCTAAACTGAGATTCAGAAACATGTAAATATTAAGAGAAATTATATTATTTCCTGTATTAAAATTAAAATGTCAGGGATAGTAAGAGAGAAAATACAGAGGTTAATGTGCTTACTGTACATGCAACTAGCTTGGTTCAATTCTGGCAATGATTGAAGCACAAGGATTATGACCTAAAACCCAAAAATTGGAAAATTAGATAAGTATTTTTTAAAAATTTTATATAAAAGACAAATGACTGCCCCTGCCCCAAACACACGCTCACAAAAACAGAGAGAAAGAAAGGAGGGAAGGAAGGAAGGAAGGGAGGGAGGGAGGGAGGGAGGAAGGGAGGGAGAAAGGAAGGAAAGAAGGATGGAAGGAAGGAATGAAGAAGGAAAGAAGAGAGAAAGAAACAAAAATAGAAAGAGAAAGAAAGTGAAAGGAAGAAAGAAAGAAAGAAAGAAAGAAGAGAAAGGGAGAATGAAAGAGAAAAAGAAAGAGAAAGAATGAAAGAGAGAGATTGGGAGAGAAAAAGGGAGAAAGAAAGGAAAAAGAAAGAAAAAGAGAGGAAGGAAGGAAGGAAGGAAGGAAGGAAGGAAGAAAGAAAGAGAGAAAGCAAGAAAGAGAAACAAAACCAAGAGGGAAGATATTTATAAAATATAGCATAAACTCCTACATACTAGGATGTTACTAGAGTGGCAAAAAATAAATTGATAGTTTTAGTAGCACTGCACTGTAGCAATATCCTCCCATTGTTTATTGATTTGCTCAAGTGGGCACCAGTAATGTTTTCATTGTGAGACTTGTTGTTACTATTTTTGGCATATTGAATAAGTCCACAGGGAGCTTGCCAGGCTCTGTCCTGCGGAAGGACTGTAACTCTCAGTTACATGCCAGGTTCTCTGAGAGGGACAAAGGAATTGAATCTGGGTCAGTCACGTGCAAGGCAAATGCCCTACCCGGTGTGCTATCGCTCCAACCCAATATATTTAGTAAGTTTTACAAAGGGTAAGTCTATAGAAATGTTGGAGGTGGTAATTTTTCAAGGAGTACAAAGTACAAATTACAAGAAGCACAAAGTACAAAGTTATCACCAAAGACCAATGGCTTGACGGGAGTCAGAGAAAATTACAGAGCAACAGTACAGTGATAGGGTATTGGTTTGCATGCCTTGACCCAGGTTTATTTTTGGCATCCCGTATGAAACCTGCCAGGAGTGGTCCTTGAATGCAAAGCCAGGAGTTAGCCCTTAACACAGCCAGGTGTGGCCCAAATAATAAAAGAGACTGAAAACAGAAAAAATTGAGTATTAGCATAATTATATCATAGTTTTTCCGCAAAACTAACATTCCACTGATAATAAAACAGTAATTCACTCAATCCAGACAGAATTATTCAAAAAGAAAAAATTGTCAGAGAGTAACAAAAATATTCAAGCACATTTGGCAAAGTGCAGGAATAGTTTCAAAACATTTAGAGCACTCAGACAGGATTTTTTTTTAATATTATTTCCTCAGAACAGAAAGAGGTAATGTTACTCCAACATGGGCTTCACTCTCAAGGGGTCCTTGACTACATTTTAAATTAGCATACAAAATACTGATTTCTTTTATTGAATCACCATGAGAAACAGTTACAAAGCTTTCATGTTTCAATTTCAGTCATATCATGTTTGAACACCCACCCCTACACCAGTGCACATTTTCCACCTGCAAGGCCCCCAGCATCCCCCCTGCCTCTATGGCAGACAATTTTCCTTATGTTTTTGATATTAAAGTTTCTTTCTTGAACTGTTTGAGAACATAGCCCCAGCCCCTGCTGTGTCCAGGACTTCTCTCCTTCTTTACTTTGTCTAGTATTATGGAATCTAAGCCTGTTGCTTTCTCCTGGTCTGAACATAGAAGCTCTGTGGTCTGTGGCTCTCAGACACTATGGTCTGTCCCTTAAGGCCATTGTCCTGATGCAAAGACAGTCCTTTTGCCTGTGTGCAGAGGCCCTAGAACAAAAGGAAGTTAAGGGACTGTCTTTTCAGCTATTCAGCTGGATAAAGCTGAAGGTGGAAAGAGAAAGTTATCGGATCTGTGTCTCCTTCCACTCATCTGCTATCTCCACACTTTAGTTTCTTTTATCTGACAAGCTCAGGCAGACAAAATAAAAAAAAAATAACAAATTTTAACTTGATACCTTGAAGCCCCTTCTTGCGTCCCTTCACATTCACTCTCAAAGATACCCTGAGAATAGTCAATGTAATCACTCTGGGGACCATCTTTTTTGATCAAACTGTTATGACAAAAATATCTGTACATGCAAACAGATATAATTAAGTTACACTGATTATAAATCAGAGGACAGTAAATAATTTTTCCAATCCATTTTATAATTTCTCATTACATCTTACCTGAAAGTTCATTTCAATATACTACAATTTGTAAATTAATGCCTGAGAAAATATACTCTCTCTAATAAGCAAGAATCACATTATACATGTGGTTTATAAATTTCCCCTTAATATGAAGATTTTATTCAAAAAAGACTTTATTAATTATTTGAGTAAGTCATGAGTACTGCATTCCAAAACTTGGTTAATCACCTTGTTTAGTCTATTCTTCGAAAAAGTTAGTTAAATTTGGCAAAGTTGTCTATATTAAATTTTAAGGCTTAGCTTTAGAGAAAGGAAAAAAAGCTACTTTCTAACAAGTGAATCAAAAGTTACATTCTTTGATTTAGTTATCTCATATTAAAGATGATGCTTTAGTCTTACAAATAATATTTCAAGGTGATGATAAATGATATTTAAAAATTAAGCAATATTGATTCAGGCAGCTGCAGAGAAGGCAAAAAAAGCACAACCAAATAATACATATATATATGCATATACAATGAATTTGCAAGAACCTCTCAAAATTATTTTTGAAACTGAAGGTGAGGCTAATTTTACACAGAACAGAATGACCCAAAAATCTGAGTCTATAGCTATGGGCTCATGACTCCTGTCTCAGGTTTTATTTACAATAAAGCAGAGAGGATCTAAAAGCATATCAGCAAAGATTTTCTTTGAAATTGATATTCTTCCACCAATGAAAGTTTATTAGTTCTTAATCTGAATTTTTTCACAACTAATAGTCTTAAAATATCCTGCCATCAGGGTTATCCATATACTTTCTTATTCTATGAGAGTTTCTCTATCATGAAGATCTAGTTTGTAGTTCAACTTCCCCAAAGGATGTTTCTGTTCAGTTGCTAAATCTCAGGATCCCAAATGCAATAAAACAGATGTGAATATTAAATGAGGCAGCAAAAAAAGAGCCATATGAAAACTATCAGAATTAAAAAAAATACCTTGGAATTCAGTAGAGATTGTCTTTGCAGATATAAATAAAGAACATCACTTCATTTTTAATTAAGTACAAATTTTAAATTTCTTATTACTGGAAATTTATGTTTGGATACCAACTTCAATATTTTTCATACATTCTAATCAAAATGACAGAAATAAGTGTTGAAGTGAAGTTTTGGCCTGAACAAATAAAGGTTGAGGTAGTGGGATGAATAATTAATTAATATTGAAATGAATTTTCTGCCAATTTTAGCAAATCTGAAAATAATCATAAAGAATCCCAGTCATCCAGCACTAATCTTATCTACATGTCCAATTGACTTATTTGATTATATTTTTTTGGTTGCATCATTTCTAGGATGTTTGATTTTAATAGAAAATAAATTAAATGGTCTACTGAAACATATATTTACAAGGTTGGAATGTGGTAGTATACTATAATTGAGAGCTATTCCATAAATTAAGACCACCCAGACCTGCTTCAAGCAAAGATTATTCATGCAGAGCTTACCATGTGCAGTAAGGACTCATTTATCACTAATTGTGCTTGGTAGAAATTCAGGCAGGACAGTGGGGCAGCTTTAATGTAAAAGAAAAAGGTTCCATTATTGTAAGTTGTTGGCATATGAAACCTAGGTAGATGAGAGTCATTTTTTTGTGATTTTGGGAGCTGGATGTTGTGCTCTGAGTAACTCCAAACAGTACTCAGGAAAACCAGGCAATCCAGGGGCTTAATTGGGATTTCCTGCATGGAAAGCATGTGCTCATCCTTAGATCTGTGACTCTAGCACAGATATATGGCATCAAATGGTACTAGGTATGAAGGGTTAATTGATTTTTTTGTAAATTAACACTCTACATTGAAAGCAGGTATATTAAAATAGAAAAGCCAGGAAACATAGGGAGACATAGATCCTTCTGAGAGGGACAAAAGGGAGACAGGGCAAAATTACTGCTTTGGACCTAAGAGAAAGAACTACCAGGTGGATTATCAGGAGGGTGTGGAATGGGACCCAGTGGTATCTGGCAAACTGGTGACCCTTCCGGCTCTGGACTCCAGGAGACAACCATCTCAGCACGTTTCCCCCCACTTTTATTGGCCCACATTCTTAGGACATAATAAAGAAATGCTCACTGATTTTGTTAAAAAGGTATGTGAAGCACAAGCTTCTGCCTTTCTCTGAAATTCTGCCTTAGGAGACCCTATAATCTGAGTTTCCCTGATTTCATTTCTCCTTCTTTCTTCGCAAATTAGTCTTCATTGAATTTGGCCATTTGATCTCCTGTCCCCTGCTTTCAATTTTTACTGCTTGAGGACAAGAACCTGAACATGCAGCACTTTGTTCCAAATAAGGAGAACAAAATACCTTTTGACTGTGACTAGACAAATAGCCTTGAACGGCCTCTATCTAGTGACATGGCTTCCAGAGAAATAAAATCCGTAGATCGTCGTGATTTCTCAACATTTAGAATTCGCAGTAGAAATAAGGACTTCAGGAACCACTGTCAGTTCCCTCACTGCCAGTGGTAATTTGTTCCCAGTTTGAAAGTACTTAGATTTAATTGCTAAGGAGGCAGAGAGGACTGTTTGTCCTTAAAATATATTCACGGAAAAGAGCTTTTAGAAGGTGAGATCCTTGTATAAGCTGGCAGTCCTAGAGGGCACAGAAAGCTAGTCTCTGGAAAGAACTAAAGCAGAGTTATTCTCTTGTCTGCAGGGCAAGATTTTCTTTGTTGTTCTTGACCTCCATTCTGTATGCAGACCTCTACTCTGACTTTTCTAGGTTTCTGGTGGTGCTTCTCTCTCTCTCTCTCTCTCTCTCTCTCTCTCTCTCTCTCTCTCTCTCTCTCCCTCTGTTTTTTCTCTGTCTCTCAGTCTCTCTCCCTCTGTCTGTCTGTATATCTCTGTCTCTCTGTCTCTCTCTGTTTCTCTCTCTATCTCTCTCTGTCCCTCTGTCTTTCTATATATCTCTGTCTCTCTCTCTCTCTTTGTCTTTGCCTCTCTCTCCCAGAATCTACTAAATTCAACATGTTTCCTGATTTAGTCTTTTATAATACAACTATGGTTAGTATACATGCTCAGATTCTTGTCTCCAAACAGTTAAGATTGAAAGGAAAAGACTAGAGAACAAATGGCAGAATTTAGAAGACTTCATTTAAGGGCAGAGGAAACAATGCAGGAAGCTCCCAGATTGTGGGAGGTGTTTCCAAATTTACGATTCTGGAGACAAAAGGTGGGTGAGTGACCATTTCTTTTTGATGTTCATAATATTGTGCCTTGTTCACTGAAAACGAAGAAGGTGCTGAGATGATTGTTTCCTTGAGTCCAGACCTTGCGGGGCCTGGGTCATTCAGGTTAGCTGACACTACTCAGGCCTCAGCCCCATCTTCCTGATATTCTATCTGGCAAATCTTTTGCTTTCAGCATGTTCCTGATCTTACCCTGATTGCTCCCATTTTGTGCCTAGTAATACCAGTTGGAAAATGATTCTTTTATATCTTTGAAAATTGTTAGGAGCAGTGTTTGTACTTTTGTTTAAGGTAAGTTTTTGCAAAATTCCATGTACAAGTAAAGTATTTTTAAAAAAATTTATATACCATTGGGTCAATTTTCTTAAGTCTCTTTTTTTTTGTGAGATATGTCCATTTATTTATGGATGGAATGTTTACTATAAATACACACTACAAAGCACATAGCAAGTCTTTGAATGGCATCTATTTATTCAATGGAGTATTGCTATAACATTGAGAGAAAAAAAAAGACAGGTTCCTCTAAGATCTACTATCTGTAGAACTGGTGACAGTTTTTCACCTTATCCCAAATACTTTCACTTCATGATTTTAAAAAGAGGAGTAATTAATGATCTAGTGATCAAATAAAACATAGTGACAACTGAAAAAGACAAAATGTCACCAAAAAATATCTTGAACTACATTTATTATGTTTATTTACTTTGGTATGCAAGGCATATAAGTTTGTATAAATAGCAGATATCACAAACATGATACTTATATTTATTATGCCATTTATAGTATATATAGATATATGTGTGTGTATATATGTGACCATGTTAATGAAAAGGTCAAAAAACTATTAACCAGTATAATTTTGTCTTTTCTGTAATTGAAGGGCATACAAGAGAAATGTATCACTAACTTCTAAGCTTTATATTTACTGTTTCATGAAAATCATTAAGGAGTTAAAGAAACATTAACAAGTGAAAAAGTATAAAGATTTTAAAATGTTTAGCAAAATGAATTTGGAGCAGTTTGAGTCAGAATATTCAAAGTTAGAGCACATTATTTTTGGTTTTGATTTTTGGTTTACCACATCTTGCCCCGGCTGGAGTGAAAGCACAGCGGGTAGGGTGTTTGCCTTGCACGCAGCTGACCTGGCCAACACAGGTTTGATTCCTCCGCCTCTCTTGAAGAGTCCAGCAAGCTACCGAGAGAATCTCACCCACACGGCAAAACCTGGCAAGCTACCCGTGATTTATTCAATATGCCAAACACAGTAACAAATGTCATAATGGAGATGTTACTGGACCTGCTCGAGCAAACCATTGAACAACGGGAGGACAGTGACAGTGACACATCTTGCCAGTGTTCAGGGTATACTCCTGATTCTAAGCTCAAAGATCACGTCTCCAGGTTTGGGGAATCACGTGGAATGCTGAGGATAGAATCCAGGTTTGAAGTGTGCAAGGGAGCACCTTACCTGCTATACTATCCCTCTGGCCCAGTAGTGCATCAGATAATTGAAGCATCTAAATATACTCCAAATCATTTCTTTTTGTTAACACATTTGTTTGAAAAGTGTATTTCATCTGCAATATTAAGGTAAAGGTAAAGGTAAAGGCCCTCCCGTTGTTCATCGATTTGCTTGAGTGGGCCCAGTAACATCTCCATCATGAGACTTGTTGTTACTGTGTTTGGCATCTCGAATACGTCACGGGGAGTTTGCCAGGCTCTGCCGTGCGGGCGAGATCCTCTCGGTAGCTTTCCGGACTCTCCGAGAGGGGCGGAGGAATCGAACTCGCGTCGGCCATGTTGGCTGCGTGCAAGGCAAACGCCCTACCGCTGTGCTATAGTATTATAAGCCAAGTAACTGAAGCGAATTTTCTCTTTTTCATTCAATGTTTATTAAAAGGATGAGTCTATATAATTAGGTTATCCATTAATGAATTAAAAATTGACTGAAGTTTGCATAGTGAGTATATAACAGAATATTTTGGATTCATAAAGACATTATTTCAAATTTTTGTTATATCCTTCATGTTTGGTTCTGAACTTATAGTGCTTTTTAAAATATTGAATTTCTTGAAAAATAACATCCAGATCTTAAATTCCACTCATAAGTATTCTGATGAGACTTATAAATCTGCCTTTTAAATAAGAAGCATACATTATTAATAATCAGGTTGGTGAGCAAAACATGGTTTCCAATCTTTTCTTTTGTTTAACTTGCATGATTAGCATTAAGAACACACTATCTTCTATTATAATCTACCATTGAGAAAAAATAAATAAAATACCTTTGTTCATGGTAGATAATCATTGAATAAATCTGAAATACCCACAAGGTTTTCTGAATGTCAGACAATTGCTATTAAAACTTCCTTAAAGGTTATTATGTGGATTTTCTACATAAATAAATGTGTTATGCAGATTCTTAAGTACACCTTAGTTAAAACTGCACCCTAAACTCCAATTATTTTCTCATATAATGTTTGTATTTGATTAACATCTATTCTAATCCTAAAAAGTAATTTCCAGGTTGAGCTAAATTATTATGCCATAAATAAGAAATAATCATTTAAACTTCAACCTTCCCTTTTCAAAGATTATGACAATCAGATTTGATGGTATTACTACAGAAATGTCAGCTCAATTATTTTTAGAATAATTAGCTTCATTATATACAGACGGTACATAGATGTAAAATTCAGTTTTTTGCTTCTTAAGTAGCTTCAGTGGTAATCAAATCCAAATTGAAAGAGGCTCACACCTGCTACCTTTATCTTTTCTCACTCTCATAAGGAAAAATTTATGATCTCAACCTAAATAATTATTAAATATCACATGGAAATATTTTTCAAGCCTCCACAAATACACCCAGAAATTACTGAACTAAAATTACCTTTTATGTTATACAATTGAAAAACATAGTCCAGCATAATGATTTTTGGGCAATGAAGAAACAAAATGTATTATTGATAAAGAAGAAATGAGGATGTCTCAGGAATTCTTTTACAACCATTTCTGTTACTCAGAATATCATTTTATCTATTGATATTCATCCTATATAGACAGTTAAATCAGAGCTTCTATAAATGAATCAAATTATTTCTACAAATAAAAATTTTCTATTTTTAAGTACTCCATATAATTACTGAGATTTATAATTTTAAAAACATGTAGTAACAATATTACCTCCTGGAAAAGATTAATGTGGCGATTAATATGATAACATATAGAAATAAATCAGAACAAAGCAGTAGCTGGCTAGAACTGTGTACGCCTACAAGTTATCCAGAGAATACTTTAGGATTTAAGGAATTTTACATCATTATACAGATAATAGTTTACATCTTAATGAAAAATAAGATATTCAATAGCTTTAAACAAAGATTATATAAAACAGGGTAATATTCATAAAATGATATTAAACATAATCTTATGTGGTTAACCAGTTTCTAAGATATTTATTCAAATGAAATTTTTTAGATATTTTCTTTAATTTTACATATTTGACAATAGCTGTATAATACTCTAAACATGGTTTGTAATGTTAAAATTTTTATTTTACTCAAGAGAGATTACTACATACTAGCAGCATTTTGAGTCTGTTTCATCAGAGTGACAAAGCTTGTTATTTAAAAAAAATTGAAGACATGCAGTTTATTTAAAATAACACCAAAATTCTAATTTTAATTACTAGTCTAATACTAGAGAATAAATATATGTGGCTGGAACAATAGTCCAACAGATAGGGTGTTTGCCTTACCATATGCAGCTAACTTGTGTCCATTTCCTTGAACCATACATGGTCCTCCAAGCCCCATCAGGAGCAATTACTAAAGTAGATCCAGAATTAAGCCCTGAGTACATCCAAATGTGGCCCACGTGAACAAAAACATACAAAACAAACAAACATTAAATTAAATACTACATGCAAAATATATATTGAAAATAAATGGACAAATTGTTACTTCACAATAACATCACTGATCAATATACAGGTCTATGGTTTTGTTCATCTGCAAGGAGAATTTTTACTTTGAATCTTGGGCTTAATAAAAAATCTTTACTTGTTCAGTCTCTTTTATTCGAAGAAACCAGATTTCCACTGAAAGACTGGAAAAGTTTATTATGTATTCCCTAGCACATTTCCTTAGAAAAATATAGTAATGTTTTAGATAACATGGTTACAATAGTAAAAGTGTGTGGTACTCATATACGAAGTTAATTGCATACCTCCACTTGAGAGGCCAGAGAGACAGTGCAGAAGTTAATGTACTTGCTCTGCATGTGGCCAACCCAGCTTGGTCACTAATAACACCTAATCCCCTAAGCATGATATGTTGCAGTCTTAGAATTTCATGAGCACTTCTAGAGTGGCCATGAGTCATATGCAGCTCAGTATGGCAGAAACAGCATCTTTTTGTTCAAGTCATCAAGTTGAATCATAAGATTGATTGCCCAAAAATTGCCAGAAAGTATCCTAGGCCCTCAAAAGCATTTCTTGGGAGCCACTACCAACTTCGTAAAAACATAAGCATCATTTTTAGACAAAAATTCTTTATTTCCCTTAAGAAAAACACATTTCCATATCTTTTCTCACCCTTTTGATTTGAAGGACACACAGTGTCCTTGGTTCTTTTTTGAACCTTACTTATTTTTAACTTTAATAATATTCATTAATTAGAAATTCCTCGGGCTGGAGCGATAGCACAGCGGGTAGGGCGTTCGCCTTACACGCGGCCAAAATGGCCGACCCGAGTTCGATTCCTCCACCCCTCTCGGAGAGCCCGGCAAGCTACCGAGAGTATTCGATATGCCAGACACAGTAACAACAAAGTCTCCAATGGAGACGTTACTGGGCCCGCTCGAGCAAATCGACGATCAACGGGAGGGCCTTTACCTTTACCTTTACCTTAGAAATTCCTCAAATATTTTTGGGGGGAGGGGATCAACCTGGCAGTGCACAGAATTTACTTTTGGCTCATGCACTCAGGAATTACTCCTGGAGGTGTTCAGGGAATCATATGGGATGCTGGGAATTGAACCCGTATCAACTTTGTGCAAGGCAAACACCCTACCTGCTCTGCTATCTCTCCAGCCCTGAATCTACTCAGTTTTTATGGTTTGACAAGCTTATATAAATATATATAACAATATAAGATTATATTTACTTTAGGAGTGCAATTTCACACCTCCTTTTTTGTTTGTTATTGGGCCATACCAAGCTATGCTCAGGACTCTCTCCTGACTTTGCACTCATGGATCACCCAAGATGGAACTAAGAGAACATATGTGGTGCTGGAGGTCAAACTTTGATGAGATCTGTGCAAGGCAAGTGCACTTAGTTGCTTTACTGTTTCTGTCCCTTTATTCCTCAACCACTTTCAAAGTGTCAGAGTCTCTACATCACAGTTAATTGCACCCCACCCTTAAATCCCCTTTTCCCTTTTCCCTCCAATAAGCTCGGCTCTATTGTATAAGCTCTTGGTTTTGCTTTTGTTTGATTTTATTCATTCATTTATTTTTTTATATCCTGTAAAGAAATGGGATCTTCTAATAGTTCTCTTCCTCCTGGTTTATTTTACATAAATTGAGCCTTTCCAACTCCTTCATATAAATAATATATGTATATAGTATATGTATACATGTACATGTATATGTATATGTATATGTATATGTGCCATATGTATATATGTATATATCTACACGTTATACTTTGAGCTGAGTATATTCCTTTTTTTATTTCCAGAAAGTTGTTCACAGTAATGGATTACATTCAATATTTCGACACCAGACCCACTACCATCACACCTTCCCTCCACCACCATTTCAAAATCCCCACCACCACTCAAACCTGCTGAACAGGCAGATGCTAGAATACCCATTTGTATTGCTCACTATGAAAAGCATGGTATATCGCCGAACCATAAGAATGGCCTTGCACTCCTAGAAATCTAAAATTTTAGTTAATTATCTTCTAGAGAAATCTCTGCAGTGAGCTGCTTTGTTCCGAGATTCTTTTTGTGTCTCTAGATCATAGGTGTTAATGAGCTTAAATAGTCCCTGGAAGCAGGTCCTGGGTGTGTACTCCAAGGTCCAATGGCAGGAGGGAGATTGGAAGGGCCAACCCATCCCTTATCCTATGAGGACTGGAGTTTGTCGTCACTAATCCCAAGTACCTGGGCTCTTTATTCGGTTCTGGAAGTTGACAGACACAGGAATTCCTAAGGGGCAGGTAGAGGGACAACGCCTGCTCCCGTCTGAGGCACCCCAGTGAGATCAGTCTGGCAAAAAGTCTAGAGACATCTCTGCAGCAAGTTGCTCTGTTCCAAGATTCTTTTGTGTGTCTCAAGTATATTCCATTGTATGTGCACATACGCTTCACTTTTATCCATTTATATGTTGTGGGCACTTGGGCTGATTCCATATCTTTGCTATTAAAAATAGTGTTGCAATGAACATAAGCATGCGTGTGTGTATATATATATGTATGTATATGTATATATGTGTATATACATATGTGCATATATATACATATGTATACACACATATATACATATATATATGAATTGGATACTTAATTTTGCAATCCTAGAATATAGACACTTTCAAGAAAAACATTTGGTTGTTTCATATTTCTTTGTTTTTGGAATACTTAATTCATCAAATGAAGGAAGGAAGGAAGGAAGGAAGGAAGGAAGGAAGGAAGGAAGGAAGGAAGGAAGTAAAGAAGGAAGGAAGGAAGGAAGGAAGATAGGTAGTAGGAAAAAAGTCCTAATATAAATATTAACAGTTCTAAAGGACTTGTCCTTGCTTTCATCTCTCTTTCCATACAAGGATTTGGTCATCTTTGCCAACTTTTTCTTTGGTAGCAGGAACACCTATCAAGACTGTTTCTTAGCTGTCCTGGATTCAAGGTCAGACATAGGCACTTGGAATATGTGGTTCTATACAACAATGGACGTATAGCACAGATAGGAATTGGATGGGTTTAGTTTTAGAGATCCCCGGCAGTTGACAAGCTTGGACAGCCATGAATAACAACCCAGGGTACTTTCTCAACAAATAAACCTGCAATTGTGTAGTAAGTGACATATTTAATGTCATGGTGATTATGATGCCTAGCACTTAAGATTTTTGTCTTTACACCATGTCAGCTTAGATTAAAACATTTTTAACAAAAAATATTTCACCTCAGCTTTGAGCACTTTTCCTTGCTTCCCAGAGACAGAACACAAGTTTGAAGTTAGATAAGACACAAGCTCTTTATTCAAGTGGGTAGAAATTAGTTCATAAGGAGTCAACAATACATTAGTAAGTAAATTGGAAGTTATTATGAGATAGCACACACAAAGTAAGCATTACACTCATAAGTGAAATGGCAATCAGTCAGAAAGAGTTAAAGATTAAAATATTTGTCAAGCATTTAACTAATCAGCAGCAAGCCTTCTGTGTTATCAGCAGCACACAGAAGGTCTTTTAAAGAATTAAACAGTGTCAGCTTTATCGAAGAAACAACAGGGAACTAAAGGAGCTGTGCGACTTTGATACTATCTTCGAGAAATAGCAGAGTGCAGAGTTGAGGTGGATGGAAGAAGCAGAGCTGAAGGCTGCTCTGAATTGAGTGCTGCTCTAGGTGAGAACCATGTTTCTATAAAAATAAAATCTACATAGTAAATATCTTTATTTTTCTCAGTCGGTTATACCTTTTAATTAGCCACCTGTCCTTTTTTGCTTCATTAAGTCGGCTAGTTACATCTTCTTGTTTTAACTATTTGTTCTTCGATGTCATCCTAAATTGCTTGTCTCATCTAACTGTGAGCAAACATTCAACTCCATCTTGTGCTTTTGCCTATGTACTTCTTATAACCTCTCATTCTATCTTAGTCTTTGCCCTGTCTCTATATCCTAAGAGATATTCTCAAGTATTGCACATTTAGTGTTTAATTAGGTCCAGTTTATGAACAAACAGTGAGAGAACCTCTGTTTATCATTCACATGCTGAGAATGGCAGTAACTGAACTATGATCCTTTATAAAGTTTTACCAGAAACAGACATCATCCTCTGAGAATTCATTAACTGCTAACAACAACTCAGACTGCCTTGATATAAATTCCCTTCTCCATTGGTCCCACTAAAATAGAAGAAATTCACGTCATTGAGTAATTGGCCTTACATTGGTTGATACCTAAACTGGGGTATTTTGTATTATGAACACCTGTTCTATATCAGTGAACAATTTTGGGAGTTCAAAACTTGTTGTCTTTTGTGCCATTTCAAAACAACATTGATATAATAATAACAATAATAATAATAATAATAATAAAATCTCCACCATATTTTTGGTGTTCCTGGTATATTTACTTTTGGTGTAATTTAGGCATAATTACTTTTTTTTAATTTTCACACAGTTTATTCAGAAGTTTCAAAGTTAAAAGTGCAGGTATTTCCCCCTAAAACTACTCATACTGCCATTTCCCAACACAGACTCACCATCACACTTCACCATGCTTACTCACTATTGCAAAACAAGAGGGGGTCAAGACCCCAAGTATTTGGTAATACAAATAAACTGCAAGTTACATAAAAGAATCTAAATTACTTCTTTCTCACTAACAGACTATGAATGAAAGACTAAGGGGCAAACAGGTTACCTTCATTCAGCGTTCATACTTTGCTAACAATCTTTTTTTTTTTCTAAGACATTATAAAACCCAAAGCAGTTTCACTTACAAATGTAGCTCTGATACTCCATTTTTCTTTTCTGACTGGCTATGCTAGGCCATTTTTCCCTTTCTAAGGAAGACCTTAACCATCTTGAGACTGGCAGAAATCAATCTCTGACTTCTGGCATTCTATGACAGGCAAAGTTATCAGACAGGTGCAAATGATGCATTCAGAATAATCAAAATTTTCAAAAGCAATAATGCATTAAAATGGAGCCTCCACATCATTCTGACATAGCAAAATCCTTCAAAAGGTGGTGGCAGTTATGAGAAGGCACTTTGTGCTAATGTCGAGGGCCTCTCAGGCACAACACCAGAGCAGAGGCCTGGCATCCCTGCTGCAGGTAATCCTGCAGGAGGGAGAGTACCCTCCAGATAAGCTTCTGCAAAGGAAAACTGTAATCGTGATTCCAAGGCAAGATGGTTAATTAAAGTAGCAGGGAAAAGATAAACACTGAGAGAGGAGACACACACAGTGGCACCAAGCACTGAGAATAAGCTGCACTTTGTGGTGGCCTGGTCCTGTCCCCCATCAGAGGGAGTCCTAGAGGAGCACCTTGACCACGAGGTGCCAGAAATGAGCTGAGTTCCTTTGGCGGCACATGTGGCCATTGCTGGTTCACCGCAACGTCTGTCTTAGGGATTTTCTGGTATAACCATGACAAAAAGTGAGGGTGTTTCACCAGTTCTGAGGCGCTGCAACAATGCCCAATGGCTGTGGGCCTTCTGAGAGCAATAGCAGATCAAGTTTGTAACCTCCTTCCCTCCTCACCCAGAAAAGCAGCAGGAGGACTTTCAGTGGTTAGGGGGGGGGGGAAGAGAAACCAAAGGACTGAGGGTCTTCATCCTAATACCATAAATAAAGTGCACCATGGTGGAGGAGGCTCTAAGAAGCCACTTGCCCCAGGCCAAGGAGGTATGAGGAAAACTACCATCAGGACCCCCACAGGGGATGGTGGACTGTTTTCTTCAGCCAGAATTCTGGCTGCTCAGGCTTTCATTATTGCTTTATTTCTTTAGTACTATGGAACTTTTAGCTGTAAAGAAAAAAAAACAGGAATACTTGGTGGGCTTGGCAGAAAGCATGTCACACTATCACAAGAATTGGCTGTATCTGATTAGTACTTGTTAATCTCAAGAATGTTTGGATGATGGCTGCTTTTTCCCCTTCATTCTGATGAGCTCAGGAAAATAAGTTTTTTCAGGTATCTATCCAATTGTCTCATGACACTTCTAAAGAAGCAGAACAGCAGTCTATGGCTGATGTAGTAAAAACAGTTGTCTCTGTTTTATAGGTTTTCAGATATGTATGGAGGAGAATCCACCTACTATCGAGTTTCAGGAGACTTGACCATAACATACTCGTGGTTTCCATAAACTTCTTGTAAGCTCTTTCGAAAGAGCATGTGAGAAGAAAACCGGAAGGCTGCACCAAACACTCGCCTCCGCTTGGGGGTTCCACTTCACAGGCATTATTTGGCTGCTTTCATGTAGGAAGGGATTGCTCTCCCGGCAGTCAGGTCCTCAAAGCATTTGTATGTGTGGTTGATGAAGACCCAGTCTTTGTTCTTGTAGTTGGTCTTGGGGTGGTTACTTGTTGCCACTGTTGGCTTAAAATATCAGATTCTGGAAACTCATCAAAGTTTGAGGTATCATCAATACTTTTGATTTCAATAGATATTGCAACAGGTTTCTCTCTGATATGTTCCCAGTCAATGTCTTCAAAAGAAAAGGTTACTTTTGATTTCTTCAACGCCAGGAGCGCCAATTCTATGTTCCCATTCACAGCAGAATCTCAAAATTAGATCCTTAGCTTTTTCAGAGATAGGAACTTCTTGAGGAAAAGTCAAGATTTCTTTCCAGTTTATCACCTTCTTATATGTCTCTTGAGGAATCTCAGAACAGAAAGGTGGATAGCCAATGAGCATCTCATACATGATCACCCCAAAAGACCACCAATCACAGAGCTTGTTGTACCCAGTCAGCGGCCAGGCAGGAAGGCAGGAGCAATGTAGTCAGGAGTACCTACTGTGGAAAAGGCAAGCTGATGTCTATTTATTTTCCATGTTTCTGCTTTCCTTTTAGAATTCATATTCTGGAAAGTGAAGTCACTGGGGAAACTGTGGTTTAGGTTCCTATAAAATTCTGTCCTATGAGCCTTTTTCAGTCTAATGCAAAGGTCAAAGTCAGAAAGTTTCACATGGCCCTTGCTGTCCAGGAGCCGGTTGTCTGGCTTGATGTCCCTGTGGATGAATTCGTGCTGGTGAATGGAGTCTATGTCCAGGACGGTTTCTGCTATGTAGAACTGAGTCTTTTCTTCTCTCAGAGTGTATTTCTTCATCAAGAGAGTCAACATGTCCCCTCCAGGCAGGAACTCCATGATTAGGTAGAAGTTTAGCTTATCCTGAAAACTATAGAACATTTTCACAACCCACAAACTGTCTGCCTCCACTAGAATGTCACGCTCTGCATGAATGTGGCCAACCTGCTCTTTCTCAAGCATATCTGCTATGCTGAGTATTCTCATTGCATATACATGCACGGCAAAGCCTGGCAAGCTACCCGTGGCGTATTTGATATGCCAAAAACAGTATCAAGTCTCATGATGGAGATGTTACTGGGCTTGCTCGAGCAAATCAATGAACGACAGGAGGACCGTGACCATGACACATGCCCCGTATCTTTCTTCTGAACAAGTCGTACCTAACCATATGCTCCTCTGCCTATCACTTTTAAAGACTCAATGTCTTCCAATCCAAGTCTTGTTATTTTCAAATAAAGAAATTCTGTTTCCTTCTGAGCATGTGCTGATCTTCCGAGTCGTTTCTCTTCATCTTTAAGACCTTCTTCTTCCATTGCTTTTTCTAACTTCTTTTATCTCATTTCTCCTTCTTCATGTTGAGCAATAAGGTTGCTATAAAAATTCTCCAGTGTCACTTTGATCATTGTCACCCTTTCTTTTCTGTGATTACTCATGGATGAACAAGGTGTTGAGCCCGTCATTGCCATGGCAGGGCCACAGCGGCCAGGCAGGAAGGCGGGAGGCGCCGCAGCCGGAACAAGGGTGGTGTGTAGGGGCCAAGGCGCGGGGCTCCGGAGAGGGGCAGCATGGACCCGCATTGTGCAGGCGCGACCCCGGCGCCGCCCCTAGGTATAATTACTTTTAAGAAAAAGTTGTTAAGTTTTTCCATGGCTAGGTACAATTTTAAATGGAGTTTTTAGACAAGATTAAAAGAAAACTAACTAAACTCTCCTCCAACTAAAAGTTCATCATTAGAAGTGATTCCCCCCCCCCCCCTTTTTGGGTTACACCTGGCAATGCTCAGGGGTCACTCCTGGCTCTGCGCTCAGGAATCATTCCTGGCAGTGCTCAGAGATGCTGAGAATTGAATTCGGGTCAGCAGCATGCAATGCAAATGCCCTACCCACTGTGTTATCGCTCCAGCCCCCACGAGTGATTTTTGTTTATTTTATTTTATTTTACATTTTACAGATGAGTAGGTGGTGGTGAGGCCTAATCAATGCCCAGAGTTCTGGGGGGCAATCAACCAATGGAGCCAGGCGGTTCAATGCAGATTAGACAGTGTGCTGTGCTGTTGTTAGGGGTCAATATTGCTGAGTGCCACCCCAGCTACCCCAGCAATCCTCAGGTTTCTCCAGGGCTATATCTGTTGTTGCTGAAGGCTACATGTGGTGCTTGGGGGTAGGTTCAAGGTCTTCTACAAAGCCATCCTTCACTCCAGCCTAGCAGCTCTCAACCCTGATTTTTGGTTTCTTTTGCTTCCTCTTTTGATTTCTTGGGCTATACCTAGTAACATTCAGGTTATACAGGTTGGCTTTGCATTCAGGAATTACTACTGCCCATGCTTGATTCAGGGATGCTGGGAATCGAACCCAGGTCTACAGCTTGCAAGGCAAACACCATATCCACTGTACTATCACTCTGGCCCGGATAATTGCTAGTTTTTTAACATTATATTTGATCCAACCTGTGACTACTTTCAAAGAAATTTTGCCTTTCAAAAGAGATAGGCAATGAAATTTCTCTGAATTGATGCAGATAGTTTTTTTTTAATTTCTTTCCAGATGTGAATTTTTAATAAATGTGTAGGAAAATGGAATTATTTGATGTAATCCTTACTAAAAAAAGAAAAATAAACAGAATATAGAGCTAATCAGAGAATTTGAAATTCTAAATTATATTTAGAATTTCATTATTGGTGTAGAAAACTTTTAGTTGTTGGTATAACCTTGATTTCTCCCTTTTTATTCTTTGAGAAACATAGCTTGTATATTTGAAAACTCATAATTTAAAATAATGAGGAAACAACTATTTATTTATTATTCATCAGTCTTACAATTAGCTGTTCCTATCTTAAATGCCACTGGGATAATTTGTATAATTGCAGATGGCTTGGAATACCATGTTGAAGAAGCAATGTTTTAATACAGAATGAGAAAATTCTGTATCACATTTGTAAAAGAAATTGAAACTCTTCAATTCAATTCAACAAATTAAGTATGATTTCTTTTTAGTTTTAGTTGAGAAATATAAAATTTTATTACAAAATTTTCATGTTAGTTAACGTTAAAATGAGTTAAATGTCTGCAACAGTTAAGAATCTTTGGATATATTTAACTGAAATTGATTTCTTCTGAGATTTCTTGTATTTTTCATAGAATTCGATTGAGCCCAACATTTTTACTGGTTACATAAAACCATGCTTTCTGTTTATTTTTTTCCTTCCAAGTAACCTTAGAAATCTTTTTAATTTGTTTAGTCTTCTCACAGCTTTGCTGAGAAGGCTTAGGGTCTAAAAAAGAAAACAATAGCAATTTCCCTTTAGGGATTTTATTTTGACTAAAAGAGAGCAATCAAACTTATCAGCTGGAAACAGTGTTTGGCTTCAATCAAATAGACCAGTTCATTTTACTACTTTTAAAGAGTCATACTGGGGGAGTTTTGATCCTATACCAGAAACTGCTAGCCCCGACAATAGGAGTCTTCAATTCTAAATAGAGTGTTCATCTTATTTAGGACCTGCGGCTAGGATGCTAAGGGCCAATCAATAGGCTACTGAAAAATGTCCTGTATTTTAGATTTTTTCTTTCTAAAATTTTTATTTTAAGCACCATGATTTACAATATTGTTAATGATAAATAGAATCTCATGCATACAGTGTTCCAAAGCCTCACCTTTCATTAGAGTGCCCCCTTCCCGCCATCATTGTCTTTTTGTTAAAATTTTATTTTCATAAGGTTGTTCACATTGATTACATTCATTATTTAAATACCAATCCCACCACCGTTTTACCTTCTCACCACCATTATTTTGAATTTTCCTACCGCCATTCAAGCCTTCCTGCCAGGGGCCAAGTCTAGATAATTTATTTTCTATTCCTTTTTATGAATATCATGAGAGGTCGCAGGACAATAAAAGCCTCTGGAATTCTGAAATTGCAGATGGTTGGGGTTCAAAGACATATCTGTAGAGAGCTAATCCATTTTGAGTTTCATTTGGGAGTCTTTGGATCAAAACTCTGGATACACTGAGATGGTGTCTGGAGGCAGTTCGTGGGAGTGACAGCCAGGATCCAAAATGGCAGGGAGACAGGAAGGGATGGCCCATCTACCCTGCAACCATGTGCCTGTAATCTTAGTCCCTGAACCCCACTCCTTCTGAGGTGCCCGGGTGGAATTGGCTCAGTACAGTTCTAAAGAGATCTCTGGCAAGCTGGTATCTTCTGAAATTCACTGCTGTCTCTCTCAGGTGTATATGTGTGTGTGTATGTGTGTGTGTGTGTGTGTGTATGTGTGTTAATAAAATTGTCTATTGAAAACAATTATGCAATCAAATATAATCATGCAATTAAAATTCAGACATTTTCTACTTCTCTACATTTTTATTGTCGTATATGAAAGTATTTTCTTTAGAACTATACTCTAACTTCAAGTGAATACATCACCTATAAGCAAATGTAAGAATTAACAAGGGGACACAGTACTAAGTTCATTTTTCTATTACTCTAATTGGCGTTCTTAAAAGAGTGTCCTTGATGAAATATAACTAAAATATGTATTATTAAAATTTTTTTAAAAATCACAGGAAAGCAAAGTATACATTCGTGACACTTCATTATTTGAATTTGGCTAAGAAAGAATATGAAGTAATTCAACAAGCCAAAGTAACACATTTATTTTAAAAGGGAAGTACACTTAGAGAAGTTTCAATGGATAGGCTTTATGAGCACTGCACAGAGATTCAAGTGCTAGATTGATTTTCAGATTCCAAAAACTTTCAGATGTTAAATAGAAATTTCTAGGAATCCATATTGCTTTGTGGATATTTCCAGTAATTCTATTCCCTTGAGTGGCCAATTATCACAATTCTTTGTCTGCCTGCTTCCAAACCATGCACATTCCAACATGACTTCTTGCTCATGTGTTATTTAGTAATAAAACAAACAGTAAGTTAATTAAGTGTATGGAACTTGTAAATCTACATAAATATCCAGCAGATAATTCTGCCTTCAAATTTTCTCTTTATGAGCAAGAAAACACAGTCTCTCTCTCTATCTTTCACTGATTAGTTTTTGCTTTCCCATGAAATGTGTTGTTATTATTGTTGCTATATTCTCATGACAAGATTTAATTTTATTATTTGCCATGGAGAGGATTGAACCCAAGTCCTCACACATACCAGGCAGATGCTTTCCTATTGAGTCACATCTCTAGCCTTAATTACTGATATAATCTCTTGAGTCAAACTTTAATCCTTCCCACTATCATCTCTATCAAAATATTATCACACAGAGATTTTAGAGAAAGTTTTTTAAAGTAGATTTATTATAAAACAACAATTAGGACCCAAATCATTCAAATTATGTTATTTTTCCCTCAGAGGAAGGGAACAGTTTTATCATTTAGGTAATCGCTTGAGTAATGATCAGGAAACTCCAAATCAATTAGCTTAAATTTTTGGAGAGGTTAAAACTAAGTCTTAGTTGGGTTCAGTTGGAAAACTCTTTTAAAAAATCAATTCTAATGAATATATATATAAGCAAACATTTTAATTGAGTTATTTTCTGAAACTTGGAGAAATTTAATAAAAGAATCGCAAATTCACTTTAAAAAGAATGTCATAATAGCTATTAAGTTTTCAGGAAACCTGATTATAGTGCATATTTTCCATATCATGTTATACCCAACATTTCATTCAAGAATGATGTGCTTATATTTTCAAAAAATAGTCCCACAAAGAAATATTTATGACAGCCAGCTGCTTCACCAGTCACTCCTGGTGGTGCTCAGGGGGCCATATGTGATAGTAGGATTTGAATTGCTGTTGGTATATGCAAGGAAAGTGTCTTATCTCTAGACACTTTCTCCAGCTTCCAAAATACTGCTTTAAAAAATAAATAAGAGTGTTTTTCTTGTTTTTCACACTTCAGTGAAAGCAAGTCACACTCTTTAAGCAATAACACATTAAATATATAGTAGCAGCTATTTCTAAGGTTATTTTCTAATACTAAAAATAAATGAGAAAAGAGTAGATCTCTATGCTATACTATAGACATAGTATAGTGGGCAAGGCACTTGCCTTGCATGTGCTCACCCAGGTTTGAGTTCAAGAATCTCATATGGTCCCTCAAGCTCCACCAAGAGTAATTCTTGAATACAGAGCCAGGAGTAACCACCGAGCATCACCAGATGTGGCGAAAAATAAAGGAACAAATTTCAACATCATCCATAATTGAGTGGGATAGCACATTTTTCTACCTTTGAAAAGGTACGTCGAAGAAATAGCTAAGAGGACGAAGAACCTCCGGCTCCGGGCACATCTCTTTGATTCCACTGTTCTTCCTGCATTAACATATGCCTCAGAGACCTGGGCCCTACGCAAACAAGATGAGAACGCCATTCAGGTCTCCCAAAGAAGAATAGAAAGAGCTATGCTTGGAATATCACGTTTCACTCAAATGAGAGAACGAATCCGGAGTTCTGACATCCATCGACGATCAAGGATCAGGGACGCTGTCTCATTTGCCAAGGTGTCGAAAATCAGATGGGCTGGTCACGTAATGAGATTTAAAGACGACCGTTGGACTAGAGCTGTTACTGATTGGATTCCACGGGATGTCAAGAGACCGCGTGGCCGCCCACCTACCAGATGGTCAGACTTCTTTGTCAAGGTCATGAACGATCGGTTTGAGGCCCTCCATGTTCCCGGAGCGAAGAGATGCCATTGGGCTACACTAGCACGCGACAGGGACAAATGGAGATGTTACTGGCGCCCGCTCGAGCAAATCGACGACTAACGGGAAGTTAAGTGATTAAGTGAAGTGAAAATAACACTCATATGCAATTTTATTTCTTTATTATTTTGTGCTAAAAAATAAAGGATTATATTGGTAATATTTTTCTTCAAAATCTGAAAACCAAAATCGTTTAGTAATTTTCTTCATTGCCATTAACTTTTTTGGCCTTTATTACCAAGATATTAACATTTAAAGCTATCACTAAACTGTTTGATGTCTAGGTTCAAAAATGTTATTTCAGATATAAATTAGAAATTTTCCATTACGATTTATGTCTGTTTCTCAACACTGAAATTTTAGTCTTTCTCCTATTTGTTTCTGAAGTGCTTATTTAATTTTTTTAATCATTTCTAAACTATTTTTCATACTTTGGGTTTCAAACTATCCACTATTTCCAATTAAATTGAAGTTTGCTATGTTTTTTCTTTAACACTCATATAAAAGACTTTTTGGAGAAATGTCACTTTCCTAACCTACAAAGCTGCTTCTTTGAGCAGGCTCATGCTTAGATAACTCCTCTGTAGCACCATTCATGATTAATTAGCATTTCTAAAGTAGTAAATGAATATCTTGCTTTTCACTTTCTTTGGAAAATGTTTGACACATCGTGAATATTTGATTTTGCAGTATTATACTTAATATATGCTAATACATGCTTGCAATGTGATAGAATAGCATAGTGATTAGGGAGTATAAGAATATCAATTTTCAAATGCTTTTCTTCCTTAATAATATGGTGACATAGTAACTAGTCTATTATTGATAATGATACCATAACGGGCTGGAGCTATAGCACAGTGGTAGGGCATTCGTCTTGCGCACAGCCAGCCCGGCCAAACTGGGTTCGATTCCTCCACCCCTCTCCAAGAGCCCGGCAAGCTACCGAGAGTATCTCACCAGCATGGTTTGCCTGGCAAGCTACCCGTGACGTATTGATATATACCAAACACAGTAACAGCAAGTCTCATGATGAAGACGTTACTGGACCTACTTGAGCAAATTGATGAACAACGGGAGGACAGTGACAGTGACACTATAACAATCTTCTAACATTGGAGAAGAAACTGATTGTTTTCCCCTCTATGATATTATAATTTGATATTACTCTGTATTTTTAATATAAAGAGGTGTCTTGACATGCTGATGTTTATTTTTTAAATGAAGTTAAATGTCATATAGTATTATGAAAATACTGGCTCCCAAGAACTATAGATTCTTTTTTTCTTTCTTTTCTGTTTTGTTTCTTTTTGGGTGGTGGAGTACCACCAGACTGGGCTCAGAGGTTACTCCTGGCTCTTCATTCTGAGACACCTGGTGAGACTTAGAGGAGTCTTTTTGCATCAAAGTTTTGAACTAACATCATTGACAGGAAAAGCAAGAGCCTCGTTTCCTATTCTATTCAGCTAACTCAAGAACTTCAATCGTTAAAGATATTTTATGTTTGTAAAAAAGCTAAATGAAATAAATACTTAAAATAATAAATAACTCACAAATATATAGGCAATTAATATTTGACAAAAGATTAAAAGAAGTATAAAACGGGCAGTATTTTTCAATAAATGATTCTTCAATAACTGGACATTTACATGCAGAATAAATGAACCTAAACACAGACCCTGTTTCCTATATAAAATGTAACTAAAAATGGCTCATTGATGGATATAAATTATAAAGAATGATCCTGAAAGAAAATGTATGGGTTAACCTGGATGACCTTGGGAATGGACGTGCATTTCTAAATAACAGGTCAAAAGCATGATATATGAAGTATTATTCGATATCTTGATTTTATTAGAATGAAAGCTTTGTGTTCAGTGAAAGCTAATTTCAATATGGTAAGTCAAGTTGCAGACTTGGAAAAAATATTCTAGTTAAACATTAAAGAAAAGACTGTTAACTAAAATATGCTAAGGAAGTTTTGTTTTGTTTTGTTTCTCAAATGCTGCTCAGAATGTCTGGAGATCCTGCAGATTGTTGACCAGCCAGGCTGGTGGTTCAATGCAAAAGTCCTGTATGGGGATTATTGAGCTCATTTTACTGGTTCTCATGGTGCATCTAGGGCCACACTCATTTATGCTGGGGCACACTCAGCTCAGCACAGGATAGCTATGCACCATGATGGCTGTACTATCTTCCAGCCTCTAGGGAAAGGACTTTCAAAATATTTTACAATTTAATTTAATTTTATTATTTTTTTAAACAAAACTGTCCATGATTGGATTCAGCCATACAGTATTCCAACATCCATCCCTCCACCAGTGTCCACAGCTTTGTAAGGGTCTATCTTAGAGTGATTTAGTAAAAAAGTTTAAAAAATAATTTTAAAAATAAAAACTATGAAAAATTATTTTTCCCTTTATCATCCTCTTTTGCACATAGAGGTTAAAAAATTGAGTCAGAACAAAATGGTATATATAAAACTACAAATGTCAGTTTTCTTCTTGCTTTTTTTTTTGTATGAATTGGAAGAACTCTAATCACTAGTTAACTAGTTAAATCTTCAATCTGAGTTGAATGAAAATAATATTCTCTACACCTCTAATAATATTTTATTCGTTGGTTTTAGATTTTTTGTTCACACTTGGTGCTGCTCCTGGCATACCCCGTCTGTGTGTCCTGGAATCATTCCTGGTGTTTGTGTGTGTTGGAGGGGGGAGGGGGGGGCGGGGGAGGGAGCACACAGGACAATATGTGGATCTGTAATGGGGCCTCAGTTGGCTGGGTGAAAGGCAAATGACCTACCTGCTCCAGTCCACATTTTTAAATTTTAAGCAGAGTCACTAATAATTATTATTGTACTTGAGTCAAATTAATTAATGGCTTTCATTCTTTTTGTATACCTATAGAGCACTTTTTTCAATGCACTCCCTTTTTATAATATAGCTATAGGTTCTTTATTGTAAGCTTCTGGGTGGTAGAAACTTACAATGAAGAAAGTAGTCTTCTGGTTGTTGACTACTATCTCAAGAAAAGGATATTCATGAAAGAGAATGTCAGTGAAATTCTTCAGCTAATTCTCTTTAAATGTTCATATTTTTTCCTTCCCTAGGGGTATTTCTCCTATTCTTTAAGCAACCTATAATTTTGTTTTATCAATAAATTAATAATTATCTATATTACCTGTAGTTATGTTATTATGATTTTAACAAGAAAAAACAGTAATGTATGCTATATGTTAATATTAATATAATGTGTTCTCATTTCTTTTACTCTACATAGAACATAACACAGAACAATAAATACATTACCGGAGGCTACATGACTCTGTTTTCCCTTAGTGGTACGAGCAGTGTTGTCACGCACTATTGATACTTGAGAGTTAATGAAATTAATATAAACTAAATCAATTTTTTTCTTAATATATGATTTGCTGCAAGAAACCTCAATGTATGTGTTGATTGCAGTTCAGTTTACTTAGTGGCTTCTCGCTTACTTCCTTATGTTTTAAATTTTAAGTTCAGATACCTAAGTTCAAAGATAACTATAAAATGAATGTCATATTTCCCTAGGTATAAAAGAAAGAATATATCAAGAAGAACGTAAGGCATAAGCTCAGGGTCTTTTGACCTGGGGGCAGAACACCCAGCTCAATACCTTTTGGGCACCTGAGGACTGCTGGGTATCACTTTGGTGACTCCGCACCCCCGTCTGAGTGGCACTCCCATGGCTGCTCTGTTAGGATCAGTTCAACTCTGTGCCCAACTAGCATCAGAAAGGCTGGTCTGGTTGGCTGAGAATCAGCACCAGGGTTTTGGGAGTCCCACCCCAAAAGTCCTCTACTCCATTATTGCTTGAGTGAAGGATCAATTTTTGAAACGATTATTTCATTGATAAAAACATCTAAGAAAATAACTCTGGGCATCTAAAATAAGAATTTATGTTTCATGTTTCGTTTAAAATTTAACACATAGGGCTGAAGATCTTGTACAAGAGTGAAGACTCTAGCCTCACATGTAGTCAACCTGCTTGATCCTTCACATCACTTATTATCCCCTGAGCCAGTCCAGAGGGCACTCATGAAGAGCCATGAGGAATCCTTGATTCTAGTCGGCTATGGGACAGAAAACAAATGACAATAACTGTATACATTTGGCCTGTTTGTATGGCTCAAGAAAGCTACCTGATATAATTTCAAGTGAAACATTGCTTGGTAAAGTATTATTGTATTCTGAATACAGGTTTTATACCTAACCAAATATCAGAAAAGAAATACACTGAAGTTTTAATCATTAATTTTTCCAGTGATAGATAGATGCTGCTCCTATTACCAAGAAATTGGTCATCTTTCTGGCAAAATATTACCTGATTTCCTTTAAGTACAATAATCCTCTTGCAAATTTTTTCATTGATTTTGATAGAATTTTCGTTTGCCTAACTATCTCTAGTCTGATTGGGCAGGACATTTTGATTGAGCTAAAGCACTCTGAGTGACACTAAAGGGATCGGTTCAATGATAGTGATTTATGCAATAAAAATGATTAATATCTGCACTTAGTAAAACTTTTTCTCATAGATGACTACTGGTGCATATTTATTCTTCAGATCTTGAAGAACAGGAGTGTGAAATCAGAGGAATTTGGAATCAAGATACAGGTTTTAAGACAGAATTTGAACTCATTTCTGAATTCAGAATTATCTACCAACACTGCTTTAGAATAGATTCTAGTAAAAGTTTTATGTCACTTACAATAAAACATCCAATTATATGGTAAAGCATAGTTTAAGTATATAACAAAAACTTAATTTCATTAGTCTTATTTGAAATCTGCTTTCTATGCATTTAAAAAATAATGTAATGATTTTAAATAAGTAAAAATATACATGAAATCAATAAACTTTATATATATATACATATATATTCAAACATATAGTGATCTGAATTTTCTCTACTTTGGAAGGCGTGATTGGTCCAAGAAAAGCTGTCCATATAAACATATAAAATATTCCCTTCAACTGTGTCACAGAAAATAAACATTTTTGCTCCAGTATTTCTCAGATGAAAAACAAAAATAATAGAAGGAAGGTAGACTGTTAAAATTTTGTTTGGGTCTATGAATAGATTATGAGTTTTATAACAATATTACTTTCTCACTGAATTGGTAATAAGCTTGTGATAGAATCACAGCCACCATAAAGTGCCTTTCAACAGGATCAGTAACTTTAATGTATCATATACATTTCAAAAAGTAAAAATGGGCTGAAACCAGATTGAAAAAAAGTATGAAGTCTACTAAGAAGATGTAACTAACAGAGGATTATAGTAAGATTATATGACAAAAATAATCCAATTATAAAACTGACAATGAATTTCTGTCTTTATCTTATGTAATCCATATTAAAATTTTATGGCTGTTGTACTTATTTGTGACAAAAGAAGCAGATATACATGCTTATGTTCTGGAAAGAAGTATGTTCTTTTTAAATTAGCAAATTATATGGTGCTATATCTATCAAACTGGTTTATACTAATTAGGATGAAATCACATCTTGAAATACATACATATACACGCTGAGTGGAAAGCAGGACGTCAACTAATGAAGTTATGTCAGAGTTTGACATACCCTCTATATCACCTATTAATGTGGCAGTGAGCAATTTGCTTAATACTGTAAGAGCAAGTTATTTATAATATTCAAGAAAAGCATAATCTTTGAATCTTAAAAACATAGCTGTAGAATAAAAAACAAACAAACAAAAGAAAAGCCTAAAGTTACCAAGCAGTTGGAGAGGGACATTTGGAAAAAGAAAGAAATAGAATAGCAGTGACATAAGGACAATAGTGAATCCTCAGAAACCTTGTTGCTTTGAGGGTACAATAATTTTATACATCAAAATCATAAACATTGATACTGTAGCTACAGTTGACCTCTTAACTAATTTTGGAGGAGGGGGGCACACCCAACATTGTTCAGAGCTGACTCCTGACACTGTGCTCAGGACTCACTCCAGGAAGTGCTCTGGGTACCATATGTGGTGCCAGGGATCAAAACTCATGCAAGACTAGGGCCTGTACACTATCTCTCTGGCCCAACATGCTAACTATTAACTCTTAGGTAACACCATGCTACTTACATTTCAATCAAAGCAGGTGTTTTTAAATCTATATAAAAATAAATAAAATAAAATACATTCTATAGTGAAGTGGGGGAACTCACCACACTATTACCACCTCTTGGGCCATTTCTGCGAAGCAGAAATTTTGTTGATAAATGTCTGAATTAGTATTCTATTATGTGAACAATTCAAAATATGCATTAAAATGGTACATAGGAGTTGGTTTAAGTAGCAAAAAAGCAAAGAACACATTTTTATAACATTTTTAAGATGAAAATTTGAAAAAGAGCTCTTTTTTCTGAAAGGTACTTAAAATTTGAAGCTATTCTAATATGCTAAAAGCTCAAGTCTTTTTATAATTTTTCAGCATTATTCATATTTATTTATGAGTACATGTTAACACATTAAACTATATTCTGTCAAAATTTGAGCACACTTTTTCCACAAAAGAGTTAAAAAATTGAATCAAATTTTTCATTTCTCTGCTCAAACAAACTATTGAAAGGTCAAAACTAAAGCTATTTGTTGAACCTCCATTGCTTTGAAAATTTACTGTGATATTTCAATTTATTTTTAATATGAAGTGACAGCATAGCAAAATAAATAATTTCACCATGTTTTCTTGCTATGAGTTGCCATACAATGTTATTTGTGATCATTCCAGTCATCTAAAAAAACACATTGTTGAAAATTGTTAACAATTAGTCAAATATTGACTAATTCCTCTTTGAATTCATTATATGACTTTCCTATTCCTGACATTATCATTATATCATTTAATTTTTAAAAAAATACAGTCTCTTCATCTAGAGACATAATACAGAAGATATAACCTTTGTCTTACACATGTTCAACCTGGATTTGATACCTGGTACATCATAAGGTCTTCCAAATCTCATCAGGAGTGATGTATGGGTCAGAGTCAGGAGTAAGCCATTATAACATTGTCAAATGTGGCCCTAAAACTAACAAGATAGATAGATAGCTCTTAGGGATTCTATGCAATATTCAATAGTCAATACTAAAATAGAAATTATTATTATTTCTGCTAATTTATTAGTTGTTCCAAACAGTAATTTTGAGGACTATATTCACTATAATATAGTTGGTAATTAGAATGAATAAATGAATATTTATGCTGATAATACTCCTAGAAATAATATTAGGACTGAAGTCTCTTGGGAGCAATCTAAAAATTAATTTACATATTATGAATTTTGGTTGATTTATTTCTTCTGAACCTGTGTCTTGTAACAGGACTCTAATTGCTTTTAATAGAGTCCAGTGATGAAATTCCATAATATTAAGTCTCTGTAATTTGGTTAAATACAGTCAAATCTAAATATTTTGGTTTTATTTGGTTTTCTTACATCATTGAAGCAAAATTTTTCAGCATTATTTTATTTTCCCATTAAAATATGCTGTACTTTAATAATGTTAGCAATATATCATAATCAATTAATGTAGTTAATATGCATTTTAAATTTGTCAATCAAAACATGGATCTACATAACAAAGGTAGTACAACAAATCCAGAAATCATTATGATTATGCTATAGAACCAATCATCCAAGTGACATAAATTGTACAAGACAAAATTCCCTTTGGAGAAAAAATAACAGGAAACAATGAGACAATGCTAGGGGGAGATAGACTGGGAGCATCCTTGGGACAAAAGTGGAGGTAAGTGGACGCTGGCACTCTAGTGTTGCTGAAATAATTTTTGTCGGAAACCCTGTCACCAATAGTATATTAAATCCTGGTACTTGAAATAAAAATGCAAATACTAATGACTTGGAGGGAATGTATGTGATCAACTCAATTACTCCAAATTAAAATTTTGGTGAAGCTTCTTTGAATTTAGGGAATAATATAAAAATCTGTCAAATTTTATTTTAAATAATTTCTTAAAGAGGTTAAATTAGAAAGCTTTGTTCAACCAATTCCATTTAATATCTAAGGTAAACAATTGTAATTATTATTTTGTATCTGAGAAACTAAGTTTTAGGTTGATAATGACTAAATTAAAGGTTTCAACTTCTGGTTATGACCAGGAATTTAATGCAAGTTTGGCTAATGTGAAGCCCTGACTTCAATCCTCTGAACCACATATCTTTGAAAACTGCTGGATATAGCCCTTATAAATTAATGAATTGATTGTGGTATTTAGAGAGCTAACAATAGAATTAATCTTTTCAGTGAGTAATTTTGATTTGTATAGTATAAATAATGAGATCAAGAAATTTATTTATAGTTATATAATCTATTATTTTAACTTTCAGGTTGGTGTCGAATATTATTATTGCTGGTTATTTTTAAACTGATCTGTGTAAAATTCTATTATTAAAATGAATTGCAAAGTTCACAGAAAAGCAAGCATATAGATGTTTATATTCATTTTTATTAGTGACTCCCCAAACTAGGAAGTTACCAGCATGTTTTGCATTACAGGAATAGAAAAATAAACTGTGGTACATTCATACCTTGAGTTCCATACATTGTCAATGAAATTAGCTATCAACCCATAAAACATACATACAGAAAAGAAAAAAAATACCTAAATGTATTTACTAAGTGTAAGGAGCTAACTTCGGTGGGGGGGAATGAACACACTTTTTATTATATATCATTTCAACCAATACCATTCTGGAAAGGGTAAAACTGTATGAGCACTAAAAAGGGTCTATGGTTTCCAAGAGACTGAGAACTAGGAAGCAGGAAGAAGTGGAGCATATGCCAATTACAGAGAAGTGGAATTCTTCTTTTTGATGCTTCCATGATGGATAAAGATAGTTTATACTATTTCTAAAAACTTGTAAACTCTACAATAAATGTGTAAACTCTACAATAAATGATGGAGTAAGGCACCGTAGTTCATTATGGTATATAGGCTCCAGTTCACCAACAAAAGCAAATATTGACGGGGTTTCTTGTAGTCCATAGATAAAGAGATGATCAGAGAAGAGGCAGGAGGAGTGGTTGTTCTATGATTCCCAATAAATTTTCTCTGTAAACAAAGAAAGAATGTCCACAATAAGGCCCATAAAAGTCAATGCAAAAACATAGGTTTTGGTGGTAATAATACGGAGACTTAACTGTTTAGTTAAAAAAAAATAATCAAATTGAAACCTGGACATACTTATAAAGAAGTATTAGTGACATTTTTATACTTCTGGTAGTTTCAAGTTTTATACTGAATGAAAAATTGACATGAAGAATATCCTTGAGTGATGATACACATCTTGACTTCTAGGATGTCTCTTCTCTATAGGTACAAACCAAAGAACAACTTGGATTTGCCTTCCAATATATAAAACTAGTGGATAGACCATGAATGTTAGGAATTTGTGCAAGAAATCTATCTTTCTCAAAGAAGTAAACATTTGTTCCCTGGTATTTAATTATATGGTTTACTCAAGTATTTTTGATGCAACTAATTAGTTGTTTTAAAATTTTCTAAGTATGCTTGTTAAAACTCAAATTAATACTTGACAAAGAAATCAAACCATTTTTATTGATGTAAAATCTCTCACTTTCCTGGTCATTTGTATACATCTTAAGTCACTATTGTCATTTTCAATATCAAACTATTATATTACAGTAAATATGAAGATATGCATTCACCTAGACTAGGTGACTAGGTTCAGGGAGAGAGCTGAAGGGCTCCACCTTCTGGTCTAGACTAGAACATATGGTTGAAATTTCACAACCATTTGAACAATTAGGAATAAAAGCTTAAATAATTTTGTGTCCTGAAACACTAACATATATCTTTGTGTCCTTTCTTCCACATGTGTGAGTTTACAAAGCATATTACTTAAGAGATTAATTATTGAAACCTAGGTCGTAATTGCAATCAAAGCAATGTGTTTTCACATTTAAGTTATCTTAGGTGGTTAAGCTCTTTTGACTCCAAACCCCAATGATTTAGTCACTAATGAGGATTGTTTTCTCTCTGAGGACTGTAAGCTTAAGTATGTCTTTATGTAGCTGCCTTCCCCTCTCTATCTTAAAGCTCATTAATTAGAAGCTGACTTTCCCTAGTGCAGCTTTTTAATGTGTTTCTTTAGAAGCACTTCCAATGCTCAGCATTAAAATGTCACTGAATCCAAACAGTTTTTACTTTCTCTTAAGGAAAGCATTTTAATTGCAAGTCCAATATTGCAAGCAACAAAGAACTAAAAGAATGAATATGTTTTGTTTCTGAATTCCATATTCAGCATTAATGTTTTCTTTGAAAAGTAAAGAAATATTGTCGTTACAGATTCTTCTAATGAGCACAACTCTAAAATCAAACTTTGGATAAGATGCACCCTTAATTTCCATATCCAGAGCAACAGTATAGTAGGTAGGTCACTTGACATGTACATGACACACTCAGTTCAAGACCTGGCATCCCATACGAACCTTAAGACATCCAGAAGTGATGCCTGAGTGTAGAGTCTAAAGTAAAACAGGAACACTGCCAGTTGTGGCCCCAAGCAAACAAATAAACAAAAGTGATATACACAGATTCCCAGCAGAAAGTTTTTGCATATAATTCCTAAAACTGTTAACTAGGCTAGTGAAAAGTACTTCCCAGTTTCTGTAGATCATCATCTTCTACCTTCTTCAGTATTTGTTGGGTAACATTATTTTTGTTTTTCTTTTGTTTTCTGTTTGAGGGCCATATCCATTGGTGTTCAGGGTTTATTTCTGGCTCTGTTGTCAGGGTTTACTCCTAGAAAACTCTGGTTATGCCATATATCAAATCCTGATCAACTGAGTGTAAGGCACCTTACCCACGGTACTATCACTCCAGCCCAGGCATTTAGTTTTTAATATAAATGCAAGTAGTCATAGGCTTATGTTCTAGCGCTGATGATTGACATCATAGGTTGCTCCTGCCCTTTATTTCATCAGCATTTCTCTTTGCCAGTCTTCTCTTCCAGGTGGGCAATCGGGCAAAATGTTTTTTTGCTGTGTAATCTTGAGCTGATATATCTTTATAAAATATATAGTGCAGTTTTATGTGTACATATTTTAACTATTCCAAGAATAGTAGTTTAACAATCTATGTCCCTATCTATGTATTTATTTCATCACCTCTCTTCTGAAAGATCATCCTTCATATTTGACTTACGTGTGAGTAGTTTTAGACTTAATTACTGTCAGTAACTCCCAGCAGGTTCTGTTTCTTTGTTTCTCAATTTCATGCACATACACACATACAAACACAAACACACATACACACATACAACACACCCCTTCGTAATACACATGCACATCCTCATTTACTGTGCGCCTTAATGGAAGGCTATTAAAAAGATTCTATTATCAAAAGATATTGGAAGGTTTATTTGTTCTGAAGGCTTGGTCATTATCACTTTGAATATGTTTTGATCCAAGTGGCCAGACACCTTTGACTTGCATTGTGCACATATCTTATAATAATAATAATCACTTATTATTAGGGCTGGAGTGATAGCACAGCAGTAGGGCGTTCGCCTTACAAGCGACCAATATGGCCGACCCGAGTTCGATTCCTCCGCCCCTCTCGGAGAGCCCGGCAAGCTACAGAGAGTATTCGATATGCCAAACACAGTAACAGCAAAATTTCCAATGGAGACGTTACTGGGCCTGCTCGAGCAAATCAACGATCAACAGGAGGGCCTTCACCTTTACCTTTACCACTTATTATTATAGAAATTATTTTTTGCCAAATTCATTAGTCTTCAAATATTAAAATATCTGTATTTATTAAACATATTCATATTGATGCAGTGATTTGTAGTTTTCATAAGTCATCTTTTTAATTTTTGGCTATTTTAGATATTTTAGTAGAAAATAACTTTAGTAATTTTTAGTTATTTTAGTAGAAAATAACTACTAAATTAGTTTGAGGAATACCCTGTGTTTTCTTAGTGTCAGTCCTTCCATGCTTTTTGATATTTGCAAAGTTTTCTCCCAGTCAGTAATCTTTGTTCTCATAAAATTCTGTTTATTTTAATGTATTAACTGTCAAATTTTTATGATGCATGAAGTTATTCTCTATGAAGTCTTTATTCTATGTCATGATTCTTTTTTTGTAGTTTTAACTTTCTAGTTTTTTGCTTCATTTTATTTGGGGGACACAGCTTATATATGCTTAGGTCTTGCTCCTGACTCTTTGCTCAAGGATCACCCTGGCCATATTCAGAGGAACTAATTTGAAGCCTGTCAGCTGTGTGCAAGACAAGTACATTAACAAGGAGAGACCTTAATTTTCTAATTTAGACTTTAACTTTATTTAGAATTCACCTGCTAGTAAATAGATTCTGAATGGACAAACTCCACACAGCACTTTCTCAATGAAGTACAGTTAAAAGGAGAATTGTATTATTGTTACAAAATCTTGAAAAAGAACAGATATCAAGTGTTGACCATTTCTATTCCTCCCCTATAATTTTACATTATTCATTAAAAAATCTAGCTGAATAGTAATAATGTATTAAGAAGGATTGAAGTTATTGCTGTTTTTCAGAGCTGAAAAAAAGATTTATTAAAATAATAATAATATCTCTAAAGCAGCCACCAAACTTAGAGAAACAAAAGTTCTGACAAAAAGAGTATTTCTGGGATAGAGAGATTGGTAAATTGTTAAGCACATTCCTAGCAAGCAAGAGACCCTGCATTCTACACAGTGTGCTCTCATAACCTACTTCTAGCACAGGTTTAGCCTGGTGATCCCCCCAAAGAATCAACAGGAGTGTGTCTTGCATATAGATAGATAGATAGATAGATAGATAGATAGATAGATAGATAGATAGATAGATATGCATGCATTTTATTTATTTTTGTCTTTTTTGGTCATCTCCAGAGATACTCAGGAGTTGCTCCTGTCTCTGCACTCAGGAATTACTCCTGGAGGTGGTAGGGGTACCATGTGGGATGCCAGAGATCAAACCCAAGTCAGCAGCACATAAGGCAAACCCTCTACTCACTTTACTATTGCTCCACGTGCCCTATATATGTATTTTTAAGTGCTTGGTACTGATTGATGAATTATGTGGTAGCAAGAACAGTTTCTGTGGAATAAGTAGTTTTGGGGTTGATGGTATCATAAAAGAAAATGGAGAGATAAGGATGTCTGCCATACACTTCAAGGAAAGATTGCTGAGTTTCACATATAAAGAAGTTAAATGAAGCCAGGAAGGAGAAAGCAGAGCCTCTCCCACATTGGCTGATGGTTCTCACAAAGTGTGTCCCATTTGGCAAAAAAATAACAAACAAGGGGGCAAAGACCTAGTGAAGTGTTAAGCACATTTCTAGCAAGCAAGAGACCCTACATTTTACCCAGTGTGCTCTCATAACCTACTTCTAGCACAGGTTTAGCTTGGTGATCCCCCAAAGAATCAACAGGAGTATGCCTTGCCCACTATACTAGTGGGCAAGGCATTTGTCGCTTTTTTTTTTCAATAAGCCATAGATAGACCCAGAAATAAGAGTAAAACAAAGCAAAATAAAATTACAGTAATATTCTATTTTTCTCTACACTAATATCAATCCCAATCAGCCTTGTTTCCCTTTCTTTCCCTTAATTTATATTGAACGTCCTTGCTTCAATTTGAAAAAAATGTGTAATAACAGGCTTTTTAAAAGTGTGGGAATAAAACTAGAGAAGGAGATATCAAGGTGATTTTTAAAATCTCATTGAATGAACAACAACTAGTGTCAAGGTCAGTCACAAGAAGAATCTTTTAAACTGCTTTAAAAGATTCCCCACACCCACGGTAAACACTGCTAAGAAAATAATTTATTAAATAAGTCCACGAATTGTCTGCCAAAGTAACCAATTTAATTGAAATCTTATTATAATACTGATTGAGGGTAAAATGTAATCTTCCTTATCTGATTGATTAGCCCAGTTCTGAGTTTCCATATTAATTAAAAACAGTTTATATTTACAGCCAATTCAAAGATAAAAATCGTCTCCCTGATATTATGAAGGGATTTTAATTTTAATAAGAACACATGAAAATTAGTGATTTCTTCAATATTTATAGCTATGCAAACTTTTATATTGTTTATTTCGTGGTGCAGTTGCAATAGCAACATAAGATAAGCTGATTTATCATATTTCTCTCTCTTAATCCTTCCAATCTAATTTTGGAAATGTCAGTGTCTAAGGTAATTTTTAAATGGTGCTTAATATCAATTTTGGCTTTTCTTTTAAGAAAGAAATTTTTCTCAAAGATGGGAAATTTAATTATTCCGAGTTGAAAACTTGCAGTTTTTTTCCTGTCTTTACAAATCTGGAAGATATCAGCAAAAAGCTTTTTGTATTTTAACAATGGTCATTATCACATCCAAAACAAGAATCTCATCAACACAAACTACTGAATAGACTGTAGTTGTTAGGTTATGAAATATTGATAAAAGCACAATTGATAATAGCAGATTAACAAAATAACTGTTTGCTTCTCTTACATATTTCACCAGAAGTACTTATTTATGAGCTTTTTCCTGGAGTGGGGTTACACCTGCTGTGCTTAGGACTTACTCCTGTTTGTGGGCTTAGGGATCACTACTGGGTTCAGGGATCACTACTGGGTTCTGTGCTCAGGGATCACTCCTGGTTCAGGATCATATGGGGTACTTGTGATTAAACTGATGTCAATTGTGTGCAAGAAATGCTCCCTACCTGCTATACTATTACTCCAGCTCCTGGGCTCTTTTGTAATGTTTCTTTTGTATGCCTGATATTAAATAAAAATGCTTAGAAGCTAAGAGATTTGGAAAGTTGACATGAAGGGAACAAGTCTCTCATAGTCAGAGGACGATGTGTTAATCTTTCTAAGGTTATAAATTCCTTTTTTATTTCTATTGCCACTATATACCACATCACAAGAAAATCTGACCTTTCAAAAGATTTATCTTTTTATTTTATTTTCTGCCCTATTTTCATATAACTCAGTTCTCGCTTTTACTGCAGTAGTGGTTTAGGTTGTATACTTCTCATAATAACTAAGGTCAATCAGGTATGTACATTTTTTAAGCACTGATATTGTATAAATTTCATACTTGCTAAGAATGATATGAGTTTTATGCTTACTTTTCAGATGAGAAAACACAAGAAACACAAATCATGTGACTAGCCAGTAAGTGACCTAAGTCTGTTTCAATAGCAGAAAAAAAGAGAAATTGGTTTGGAATTCTGACACATGCAATAAAATTTTCCATTTCAGTACTGACCAGAGATAGATACCAGACTGCTACAATCTTAAGATAGAAAACAAAAATTTCCTGAAGAATTAAAAGGATGAAAGCAATTGTTCCAAATTATGAAAGCTTTAAGAGTACAGACAATTTCATCATGATTATAGTTATCCCACCCGTACATGTTTTTCTGCAGTTGTTTTTTTTTTCATTTTGAGTCACACCCGGCAATGTACAATGGTTACTCCTGGCTCTGCACTCAGGAAATACTCCTGGTGGTGCTCAGGGGACCATATGGATACTAGGAATTGGACCAGAGTCCCTCGTTTGCAAGGCAAATGCCCTACCCGCTATGCTATTGCTCCAGTAGCTTTCTGGGCTTTTTCCATCAACACTACTATCATTCTATTTGTGACCATATGTGAATCCTTTAATCAAATTGAACTGGCCTAACTTTGAAATTATGGTATGAAGGTTTTGAATTACACATAATAAAAACAGCTATAACGGAAAAATCTCTCTTTGCCCGAGAGTGGGGTAATTAAAACTGTCCTCAAAAACATAAAAATAGTGTGAATGATAAGCATAAAATTCTAGGAAATGGTTAAATCTTGGAGGACACTAGACATGTATTTTTGCTATATTTATTGTGGCAATATCTTGCATAATATCTAGATATGTCCAACAATTTAATATATATTTATTGAGGTGTTAAATTTAGTAACTTCACACTTACATACCTCTTTCACAGTAATAGTGACTAATTAAACCTTAGCCCTGATCCTACACTGCTAATCACTGATTGTTGATAGATGTTTTAAAAAATGGAGAGGTTTCCTGACATCAGGGGGATGTGTACAACAGACACTTTAATAATTAACATTTTCATATTTTTATATTTATGTTAATTATGAACTAATGTATGATTTCTTTGAGAAGAGAGCCAAGGGCATACCCTTTATTAATTAATTACTTAATTTTGAGAAATGCGTTAGCAATAATAAAATTAGAGGAGAGTAGAAATATGGTCCTAAAAGGACTAATGAGAAAAGATCATGAGGGAACTGTCTGTTCTTCAAAAGACATACATTTTATTGCTATATATTCATAGATACTTTCATAGGGCTATATAAAGTTTTGTTAGTACAATGGTTCTCAGATAAGAGGAAGAAAATAAATTAGTTTTCTTTTCTTCTTGTGCTAATCTTCTCTTTTTCCTCAACTGGTATTTATTATAATGGAGGTAGACCATGTCTTCGAGGTTGTATAATTAATCAAGTTCCTTTAGTCCAAGGTAGGGGTTTTCTTCAAGTCTACAATGATGACAATAGCCAATATCAGTGGGACCTTATTTCTCAAGCTGGGGAGTAGCTCCAAATAAGTGTGCACTGCAACTTTTGTGCCTAGAGGCTCAAGTAGGCACTAGTCTCTTGTTTATTGGTACATAGTATATTATTGGTACATAGTATATGAGTAAGAGCTCAATGGCCCAGCGTGCAAGAATGCTTCTGGCATTAGCTGAGTACAGACAGAGTTGAGAGTATTGAGAAAGAAGGAAAAGTTAGGAGAGAGTTTGTAGAGAGTCTAAGAAAAACATAAGATATGCCTGACACATGCGACTTAATTTTAGTGTTCCTAATTGCATTATTTAGCTACATCTGAGTAAAAACTTATTATAATCAGGATTGCCTAAGAAATTCAGTGTCAGCAGTTCCAATAAATGCCCCATGCCTCTACAGAAATGTCTAAGAACATGCAAAAATGATCAGAACTAAATTTGTTGAGACAATAGAATAAATTATTCTACAAACGAAGTGATTACTGAAGATAAACTTGAGAAATGGAAGCAATCTATGTAACTTTTCTTTTGCCTTTGTTTTATTATCCCAAGGTTTGATGATGGTCTTGAAGCTGGAGTCTAGAAACAGAGAGCCAATAGACAGACTCTGTGAGCAAAGAATTGTGTTTATATCTTGCAATCCATTGAGGAACTAATTATAAAATTGGCACAAGTCGCTGTTACTGTCACTATCACTGTCCTCCTGTTGTTTATCGATTTGCTGGAGTGGGCCCAGTAATGTCTCCATTGTGACACTTGTTACTATTTTTGGCATATCAAATACATCATGGATAGCTTGCCAGGCTTTGCCCTGCAGGTGAGATACTCTATGTAGCTTGCCAGGCTTTCCGAGAGGGGTCGAGGTGTCATTTACCTTTATTATTCCAAAGGTAAATTGTTATTTTGATTTGTATTTTGCTAATATTATGAGATGGAGAGCAGAGTGCCCTTTGGCTCTTCAGATACTCTGAATTCCTGTCTTTGGAACTGAGAAAGAACTAAACATTTCTGTGAAACCTTCAAGGCAAATAACCAGCCCTCTATCACTTGGGGCAAAAGATTAAGTCTGAGGCATACAAGACAATTGCTAAAGCCTTAAAGAAGAAAAAAAAAAGCTAGAGAGAGTATCTTCAGGGAAATTAGAACATTAAAATGTTCTTCTGTGTTCTGGGGAATTTAGAAACAATGAACATGCCCAAGGCAAGACGTGTGCACAGAATAAAAACAAAGGTCCTAAACTTTTACCTCTGGCTGATCTATCAGGTTCTTGAAGAAAACTTAAAGGAAAGTCAAGTTACAGTTAGAGTTGTACATAACCTCACTTAAGTGTTGAAAGAGAGTGGAACACAGAGCCAAAGTCTAAAGACTGTGTGTGGGGGGGAGGGGGTGTATTTTCAGTTTTCTCTGTCTTTCTGTCTCTGTCTCTCTGTCCCTCTGTCTTTCTCTGTCTCCATCTCTCTCTCTGTCTCTTTCTCTGTCTCCATCTCTCTCTCTCTCCCCTCAGCTCTTTTCTGACAATCATGAAAATCTCCATCAAAATGTAAACTGAATATAAATAATGAACAATATTTATGACATCGAACAACAAAGGAACTAAATTTTTGTTCAATATGAGTCATTCAACATGCCAGTTAAAAACAAAAAACATGGAGATGCAGATCAAAACCACAATGAGATACCATCTCACACCTCAGAGACTGGCCCACATTCAAAAGAACAAAAGCAACCAATGCTGACGCGGATGTGGAGGGAAAGGGACACTCCTTCACTCTTGGTGGGAATGCCGACTAGTTCAGCCCTTTTGGAAAACAGTATGGACATTTCTCAAAAAATTAGAAATTGAGCTCCCATTTGACCCAGCGATACCACTCCTGGGAATATACCCCAGAGAGGCAAAAATGTGTAGTCGAAGTGACATCTGCACTTGTTTGTTCATTGCAGCACTCTTTACAATAGCCAGAAACTGGAAGAAACCTGAGTGCCCAAGAACAGATGACTGGTTAAAGAAACTTTGGTACATCTACACAATGGAGTAGCTCTTAGAAAAGATGAAGTCATGAAATTTACATACAAGTGGTACAATATGGAAAGTATCATGCTAAGCGAAATGAGTCAGAAAGAGAGGGATAGACATAGAAAAATTGCATTCATCTGGGGGATATAAAGCAACAAAATATGAGATTAATACCTAAGAATAGCTGAGATCAACACCAGGAGGATTACTCCTTAGCTTAGAGGTCAGCCGGGTATTCTAGGGGAAAGGGCAGTTCAGATAGAGAAGGGAGCACCAAATAAAGGGTGTTTGGAGGATCCTCCCAGGAGGGGAAATGCATGTTGAAAGTAGACTATGGACTGAACATGTTTGCCACTCAATGCCTCTTTTGCAGACCACAACACCCAAAAGGAGAGAGAGAACATAGGGGAATGCCCTGCCACAGAGGCAGGGTGGGAGGGGGGGTGGGGGGATATTATCCATGGTGGTGGAAAATGGGCACTGGTGGAGGAATGGGTATTTGATCATTGTATGATCGAAACCCAAGCACAAAGATTTGTAAATCTACAACTGTACCTCATGGTGCTTCACTAATAATAAAAAAAAAATGACATAAAGCAATGAAATCACAAAATAGGCCACACTGAAAGAAATAATTTTAAAATTGTTCCAAAGTAAGCAAAGAGAAAATGAGTAACCAGAGACATTAAATTAGCAGTTTTAAATGTGTTTAAAGAACTAAAGGAAGTCAGGGTATCTGAAGAGCCAAAAGGCACTCTGCTCTCCATCTCAGAATATTAGCAAAATGCAAATCAAAATAACAATGAGAAGACTCCTTACATCTGTGAGAATACTCTCCAAAAGAGAAGAAAAAAGTGTTGGAGAAAATGAATATAGGAAGTGGAAAAGTTCTGCAGTGTTGATGAGAATGAAAACTTGTATAACCATTATAGAAAGCATTACGAAGATACCTCAAATACTAAAACAGAAATTCTATGTCACCCAGTTATTCCACATCTGAACATTTATATGAAGAAGACAAACCTAGTGATTTAAATTCATATCTGTAGCCACTAATTAATTATAACATGCATAATATCTAAGGGTTGGAAACTACTAAGGTTTCCAGCAACAGATTCAAACTAAGAGAATATGCATATTCGAGCACTAACAAATGAACTACAACAAATAATTTTAAAAAGAAAAAAATAAGAAAATTTTGTAATTCATTATAGCACACACACTGTATTATTTCACTGTTATCCTATATCTTGGAGAGCCCGGCAAGCTACCGAGAGTATTCGATATGCCAAACACAGTAACAACAAAGTCTCCAATGGAGACGTTACTGGGCCCGCTAGAGCAAATCGATGATCAATGGGAGGGCCTTTACCTTTTACCTTTATCCTATATAAAGTAACAACACATGTATAAGATAAATAAAACAAATTATATTGTGGAACACAATGAGAGGCATCATTGAGGCAGCTAGGAGTGAGGATGTAGCCCTTGCCCCTGACTCTTGACCCAAATGGGAGAACAGTAGGTAGCCCCTTCCCAGAAGTGGCCCTTTCTGCCTTCCCAGCAACGGTCTTCTTCCCCCACCATAAATGTGAGCTCAGCACAGTGCCAGCAGATGCCAAAAAGAAACTGAGGACTCTAGCATCTTACTTCACTTTGTCCAAATACGGTCTGGAAGTCCTCCAAAGCTCTTTGTTTCTTTCCCCTTTTAGCATATGTTTGACCTTGCTTGAAATAATTGAGTGGTTTACCTGATGTGCTCCCAGAATGCATGTCCTTCTTGCATCTATGTCTCCATCTCCGTGTTCTCACCTCCCCTCTAAGAGGCTGCTTGCCTAATTCATGACAGTGGGCAACAAGAGGAGTTAGGAAAGCTGCCACATCTGGCCCCTCAGTCAGCCGGGCGATTCCTGCATTTCAAAAGAGGCTATATATTGAGTACTGGAGTGATAGTACAGCAGGTAAGGGTATCTGTCTTGCACATAGCTGACCTGGGTTTGATCCCTGGCATCTGATATGGTCGCAAGCACCACCAGGAGTAATCCTGAGTGCAGAGCCAGGAGTATCCCCTTAGCATCGTTGGGTATGACCCAAAAAGCAAAAAAATTAAAAAATAAAAAAGTGACTATAAATTTATGTGTATATATACATATAGATGTATATATAATATATATAGCACAGTGGTAGGACGTTTGTCTTGCCCGACTGTCCCGGGTTTAATTTGTCCACCCCACTTGGAGAGCCCAGCAAGCTATCGAGAGTAACTCACCAGCCCGGTGAAGCCTGGCAAGCTACTCATGACATATTCATTATGCCAAAACACAATAACAAGTCTCACAATGGAGATGTTACTGGGCCCGCTTGACCAAATCGATTAACAATGGGAGGACAGTGACAGTGACAGTACTAAATATATATATATATATATATAAAATACTAAAGAAGTAGCTATCTGAAAGAGCCAATAAAAGGAGCCAATTGTGCGATTAAGGATGTAGTTGGACTTTTAATGGTAAATTTAATGTAATGCCTAAAAATATTGATTTATAATGACAGACATCCTAACTTATAAAATGTTATAATTATAACCTAACTTAAATTTATTTTGAAAAAAAGTTAAGTAAAAAAAGATAATGCATATGGACCAATAGAAACAATTGATGGAAGGTATTAATAGGAACCTAACAGGGGTGAAGTGAAATAACTGGAATGAAAATACTAAAGAAATAGAACAGATTCTAGAGTTAAAAAAAACAACCATCAAACATGAGGAGATGACCACTGGAATTAACCAGTGTGATGTCAATAGGAAATAGATTGAAGTAAACAAAAATAGCTTCTGTTACCTGGAAAGCCCATCAATCACACCGCCTTTGCATGAAATATTCTTTAGAATATAACAGCTATGAGGGAACAAAAAAACTCAATAACTTTTTCAAAATTAAAATAACAAAGATATTCTAAGTCAGAAATAAATTATTTTTCAATAAATAGCTGAATGAAAACTTGACAATTTACGGATATATAAAAATTGATACTAATCAGTTCTAAACCGCCCACGGACTGATTGAAATAAGATTATAGCTTGAAATATTCAGTCCTGATGATACAATATATACAAAATACAAAGGTCACAAAGACTAAAAAAATATTGAAAATCCATTATTTTGGGAACCCCAGTTCTTAGGTAAGAATGTTTATTAACTCTCCAAAATAAATTACTGGTATAAACAGGTTGGATAAGACAGAAAATTCTATGGTCAAATTAAAGTTTCATAAATAAAACAAATCTGAAAAAAATTTCTTAAAGCACACTAATACTAATTCAATTTTGTGATTGATGTTTGAATTTTGTTAACAAAATAGACTCAGCAGGGGAAAGTATTATGCTTGTTAGGTAACAATAATACATTTTGATAGCATCAGAAAAGATAGTGTTTCATTGTTCCGGAGACATAGTAAAAGCAATTGTCTTGAATTCTATCCAGTCCAGTTCAATTTTCAGCAATCATACTGTATATTGTCCCTTGAGCATTGCCAGGAGTAATCCATGAGTCTGAAGTTCAGGAGTTAATTCTTAACACCACTTGGGTATGCGACAAATCTGTAGCACTGTAGCGCTGTCCTCCCAGTGTTCATCAATTTGCTTGTGCAAGCACCAGTAACGTATCCATTGTGAGACTTGTTGTTACTGTTTTTGGCATATCAGATACTTCACAGGTAGCTTGACAGGCTTTGCCATGTGAACAGGATAGTCTCGGTAGATGGCTGAGCTCTCCAAGAGGGGTAGAGGAATCTAACCCAGGTCAGCCACGTGCAAAGCAAACGCCCCAACCACTGTGCTATCGTCCCAGCCAGTAACTATAAATAAGTATATAAATAAATATTATCTCATAGCCTCACCACATTAGACATGTAGTCACTGTACTTGCCACTCAGGGACATTTTTCACCTATGTATTGAATTACCATGCCTGTGATGCAGATTTTTCAACAATTCATAAATAATCATAATTATTTTTATAGTTTATTTTTATTGTAAATTATTTACTACTATGAGGCTCAGTCAGCTTCAGAGACTTGTAAATGTGATATTCAAATGCAATACATATTTGTTTTAAGAGCAAATGTTATGCATTGTTATTAATAGCGAGTGGTAGCTGACAGCACATATTATACACTTGGGATTAGACTTAATTTACAAAGTCAAGAATGCCAAAGAAAATATGTAAATTTACAGCATTTGGACAGTATGCTATGATCTAAATTTATGATATTCTAAGAACACTTTTTCCTAATATAAAATTTATATAATTTTTTGTTTGTTTTTTAGATTTTGAGCTACACCCTACATGCTCAGGGCTTACTCTTGGCTTTAAACTCAAGGATCACTTCTGGTGGAACTCAAGGGAGCATATGGGGTGTCAGGGATTGAACCTGGGTTAGATAACAGGCAAAGCAAATGCCCTACCCATTGTACTATTGCTCAGCCCCTAAAACTCCCTTGAATCTTTAAAGAAAAATTTTAGCACTTATAGTTATAGGGTGCTGGAGTGATAGCACAGCGGGTAGGGCGTTCGCCTTACACGCGGCCAACATGGCCGACCCGAGTTTGATTCCTCCGCCCCTCTCGGAGAGCCCGGCAAGCTACCGAGAGTATTCGATATGCCAGACACAGTAACAACAAAGTCTCCAATGGAGATGTTACTGGGCCCGCTCGAGCAAATAGTTTATAGGCATCATTCCCTTAGTATATTAAAAAATATAATACAATGAAGCAGTATTTATTAAAATTAAATTCATTGAAAAATATTTTTCTTTGATACATTATAGACTGAGTACCATGCATTTTACATAATAATGTATTTCAATATTAAGATTTTTTAAGTTTTATTTATTGAATCACCATCAGAACAGTCACAAAGCCTTTCAGTTTAAGTTTTGATTGGTCATACAATGATCAAACACCTGTCCCTTCACCAGTGCACATTTTCCATGACCAAGAACCCCAGAATACCCCCCCAACCCTCCCCACCTCCTGTGTGGCAGATTTCTACTTTACTCTCTCTCTACGTGCATCACATTGAATATTACGACCAAAGACCCAACATTATTATTTGGAATTTTCCCCAACATTCAGACCTGCCAAAAAGACATCATTAGATAATTTGTTTTCTATTGCTGATTGTGAAGAGTATATGATGTTGTGTGGCCACAATAGCAGCCACACGATTTTGGATTTCTGATATTTTTGTAATAAGCCTAGAGGGATCACTACCAAAAGCCCCAGGGTTCTGAGATTGGTTTGTGTACCTCTGGGATCATGGTCATTCAGGAGTTGGAGGAGGCATCGTGGGTGGCAACCTGTGGTCTTGTCAGGGCAGGGAGCAGGTCCAATTCCACCCCCTGATCCCACTAGGCCCCATGTGCCTCGTCAATGAAGTCTCATACCTGGCTGTCTATTAGGCTCTAAAAGATGGAGGCCACCACGCCACCACCACAAGGGGGGACAGGCGGAGGGACAAACACCCTTCCCCTCCCAGGGTGGCATAGCACCGTAGTTAAATTCACAGTCCAGATGCATGTTGGTTGGCCATTATATTTTGCTCAGATTTTCCCACCACCATTTAAGCCTGCTTTCCAGGGACAGACGCTAGATCATTTTCTTTCCATTGCTCACTTTGCATATCAGGAAATGTTGGAAGAATAGTCCTGGTGCCCACATACCGAAGACATGCTTGTAGAAGCTCATGGTCTCTGGGTTTCATCTGGAGAAAGAGAGGAGACAGCACCTACCCTATCTGGGATGTCCCAGTGATATAGGTTCAGTATGGGGCCCGGAGAATACTCCAGGAGTTGTGGATCTCGCCAACCAGTTTTCTTCGCTGCTGTGTGCTGAAAGATGGTGCTGGGGGAAGGTTGTGGGCATGACTTCCAGCATCAGAGGTTGCCTGGGAACGAGGGTGGTTCCCACGTGGCTCGAAAAATACTCCTGGTGCCCACATACCAGAGTCATGCTTGTAGAAGCTCATGGTCACCGGGATTCTATCAGGAGAAGGCGAGGAGACAGCACCTACCCCATCAGGCACCTCCCAGTGATATAGGCTCAGTAAGGGGCCCAGAGAATTCTCCAGGAGTTGTGGAGCCCACCAGCCAGTTTTCTTCACTTCTGTGTGCTGAAAGATGGCCTAATATTAAGATATTGAAAAATATTAAGCTAAGGGTTTCAAAGTTAACTAGTAATGAATATATAAAGATTTCTAAAATCAGGATTGGCAATATTAATACATTCTTGCTTTGAGATCCATAGGCTTTTATATACGTGGGAAGAATGAAATATCAGACTTTTAAGGTCTGTCAAAATATTTACAATTATTACAAGTCTTTCTGAATAATGAAACTTAAACTAAAATTCATATAATTACTAATGGATATTTAACTTTATAAGTACCAAGCTACAGCCCATTCCATGTTTTATGCCATGCTTTCAAAGTACTTTTAAATACTGAAAATGACTCAGGCTCATTGGCAGAACATAACCGATTAAAAACTAGTTATTAAGAATTTTTAATTTTAGTAATTATGATTCAGTACAGAAAAATAACTTCCACATTGTTGAGAATCATTTATGTACAAATATATTTGTATATATTATGAATCTATCTATCTATCTATCTATCTATCTATCTATCTATATCAAGCAGCATGTTAAGCCATGAGTTCAATATAGTAGTGAAATTTTATGAAGAAATAATAAAGAAGTATTAGTAATAAAGGAGCAATAAGGATTAATAAAGAAGATATAATGAAGAAAAAAGAGAAAATCAATATGTTGGTAGAGTCATTTAATCACTTAATCACTTAACTTCCCGTTAGTAATCGATTTGCTCGAGCGGGTGCCTGTAATGTCTCCATTTGTCCCTGTTGCGTGCTAGTGTAGCCCAATGGCATCTGTTCGCACTGGGAACATGAAGAGCCTCAAACCGATCGTTCATGATCTTGATGAAGAAGTCTGATCAGCTGGTAGGTGGGCGGCCACACGGTCTTTTGAGATCCCGTGGAATCCAGTCGGTAACAGCTCTAGTCCAGTGGTCATCTTTAAATCTCATTACGTGACCAGCCCATCTGATTTTTGACACCTTGGCAAATGAGACAGTGTCCCCGATTCTTGATCGTCGATGGATGTCGGAACTCCGAATTATTTCTCTCATTTGAGTGAAACGTGATATTCCAAGCATAGCTCTTTCAATTCTTCTTTGGGAGACGTGAATAGCTTTCTCATCCTGTTTGCGTAGGGCCCAGGTCTCTGAGGCATATGTTAATGCAGTAAGAACAGTGGAATCAAAGAGATGTGCCCGGAGCCGGAGGTTCTTCGTCATCTTAGCTATTTCTTCAACGTTCTTGAAGGCGTTCCAAGCCGCTCTCTTCCTCCTGCGCAGCTTGGGTGCCAGGTCATTTGTAATGTTGACTTCTCGACCTAGGTACACATAGCTGTTGCACTCGGAGATGGTCGTTCCGTTGAGAGTGAATGGGGCGTCAGGAACGAGGCTGTTTCTCATAAACATTGTCTTCGTAAGATTCAGCTGTAGTCCTACCTTTCCACACTCACGGTCAAAGTCGGCCAGCATTTGTGCTGCGTGGCTGATGTTTGGTGTTATTAAAACAATGTCATCAGCAAAGCGGAGGTGGTGTAGTTGCCGACCATCTATCTTCACTCCCATTCCTTTCCATTCCTGTCGTCGCATGATGTTCTCAAGGGTGGCACTGAAGAGTTTCAGTGAAATGGTATCACCCTGCCGAACCCCTCTCTTGACATCAATGATTACTTCCTTGTAGAATGGTGATATCCTGGTAGTGAATCCGCAATACAGTTCACGGAGGTTCTTGCTGTATTGGCCTTGAATGCCCTGATTGGCTAGGGGTTCAATGACCGCTTCCGTCTCAACAGATTCAAAGGCCTTCTTTAAATCAATGAATGTTAAACAGAGTGGCATCTTGAACTCCCGAGAAATCTCAATGAGTTTGGTTATCATGTCGATATGGTCGATGGTGCTGAATCCTTTGCGGAACCTGGCTTGCTCACATGCTTGTCCTTCATCTAGTGTTCTGCCAATCCTATTTAGGATGACTCGAGTGAACAACTTGTAGATGAGAGACAATAGGCAGACCGGGCGATAGTTGCCAATGTCATGGATGTCTCCCTTCTTGAACAGTAGTACGGTCCTGCTGGTTTTCCATTGGGACAGAACTTTGCATTCAGACAGGTAGCGTGTGAAGAGCCGAGCCAGTGTATTGATGAGTACTGACGGCAGGTTCTTCAGGTGTTCAGGTCTGACCTGATCTGGGCCAGGTGCTGTTTTTTTCTTTACCAACGAAATGGCGTGTCAGATTTCGGAAGGGAGAACATTGGGAATGACATATTCATCCTGTGGAATTTGGTACGTTGGCAAGTGGATATGGCTATCGAAGAGATTTGAGTAGAAGTCATGGATAATCTTCTCCATTGCCGTTCTGGAGGATGTGATGGATCCATCAGGACGTCAGAGGGCAGTCATCTTGGTCTTGTAGTTGGCAAAGGACAGGCGGGCATTACGAATACTTTTCCCGGCTTCTGCTGCATCTACCAGCACTTCTGCTCTTCTCTCTTTGAGGTCTTCCTTGATCACATCTCTGCACTGCTTTGCGAGCTCGGACGTTAGTTTGCAGTTGCCTGAGGCATACGCCAAATCACACTGGCGAATAAGTTCAAGAGTTTTCGAAGACCGGCATTTTTTTGTGGCTATCTCTCTCTTAGCCTTCCTCGCACATTCATGGAGGTGCTGTACCAGTCGATCGTATTCCTCGTCAATGTTATCAACAATGGCATCTTCCCATGTTGCCGCAATAGTGCCAAAGAGCTCCCAGTTGGTGGTCGTTCTGGGAGTTCTCTTTTTAAACTTTGCAGCCCTTTCTCCCCGCTCTGTGAAGTAGAATTTTGCATGAAGGAGACGGTGGTTCGATCCCGTTTGAAATTTTGGGACAACAGCGACATCGGTCAGGAAAAACCGTTGATTGAATATGATGTGGTCTATTTCGTTGTGGAATCATCCAATGTTTAGATTCTGCCTTCTGGAACTGTGAGTTATCATGGATGGTCTTGGTTAACATGATGAACTCAGACAGTCTCTCACCCTGTTCGTTCCATTCTAGGCCATGGGTCCTGATGTGAAGTTCTTCAGGTGATCTTCTCGGTCCTATCTTGGCATTAAAATCACCCACAATGATCTTGTAGAAGGTGTGGTCTTCTTTATAGTACTTCTCCAGCTCCATGTAGAACTTCTCAATTTCTCTTTCATCATAATGAGATGTTGGTGCGTAGACAACAAAGATAGAACCTGCCAGCAGTGAGCCACATCTATTCAAATGTAAACGTCCGATTAGGGTTTTTAGGCATTCGAATGAATCAGTGCTCATGGCCAAGTTTGTGTTGAGAAGGACACTGATGCCTCTGACACCTCTTTTATCGCATGTTCCAAGGAACAATTCTTCTCCATTGTTGAAAACAGCATGGTGTGATTCGTGCCGTCTTGTCTCAGTCAGACCAATGACGTCATACTTGATCATTTGCACTTGTACCATCAGGTCCTCAATGGATGCATCTGATGCTAGCGTACGTGCATTGAAAGTACAGACGATCATTTTTGTCTTCCTTCGTTGTGGCAGCCAAATTCGGCCTTGAGATTTTATCGGCCTCTTCTTTCTCATCCTTCTCAGTGCTGCCATGTCGGTAAAGCCTTCAGGGTCAGGTGAATGAGACCAGTTGTAGTTACTGGTTTTGGCTTATCGAATACACAACTGATAGCTTGCCCGGCTCTTCTGTGAGGGTGGAATACTCTTGGTAGCTTGCCAGTCTTTCCGAGAGGGATAGAGGCTTTTGGGCCGACCTCTAATCGCCCTCGTAGGTGTTACCGTAGGTGTTGATAGAGTAAGAAAGTGAATGTCCTACAAGCAAAGAATAAAGCAGCAGGCAATATTGAGAAGCCATTTAATGTTTATCATTCTTTAAAACTATGTTTGTGAGACTGTGTGATTTATCAGAGTACAGCTTGATTCATCTGATTAGTGATCAAGGAGTGTAATAATTAAGTGTGACAGCAAAAGAAAAAGTGAATTGTATTTTATGCTTGGAAGTTTGAAAAAAAAAGTGGAACCATGTCTAGAAAGGAGGGAATATGGAGGGAGATTAGTGAAATATATATTTAGGTTTTATAGATGAAAGCAGTTTATATTTTCAGTAATGAGTGGGAAGGATGGAAGAAGGTTCAGGAGATTGATTTTTATGAATTGTAAAGTTAACCATTATAACAAAAGCATGACTGTAGAAATACGTGTATGTGAGCCAGAAGATTAAATAAGGAGTTTAAGATGTCACTGGAGAAGTGTCAAAGAAATCGATGCATGAATATAAAACAGCAGGAAAAATATAATGTTCACACCACTAAGACACCTCATTCTGGCTCTGAGATTAAATAATAGTAAACACAGCTTCCCCTTGATAATGCTACACCCAGGTTGTATCCTCTGAAGGGACTGTTTATAAAAAAAATGTAGAGAACCTTCCAAAAAGAGGTTGATGACAGAATAGATAGAGTGTTCCTGGTGACAGAGAGAAGTGGTAGTAATTGTTCAGCGCAGCAGGATTCCAAAAGTCATGCTTATAAGTTAGAGCAGTTCTGCAGCTAGAGAAAATTCAGTGAAGAAGATATTTCTCACATAGAGTACTTTGTAGGCAGGCAAAGACTAGAGCATCAAGTCCAGCACTACAGAATTTATTCCAGGGTAGAATTCATACTTTCAGAAGTATACAGTTTGCTTTTCATTTATTTTATAACTAAAACACAGGATAAAAATCAGGAAATTGACAGGGGCTAAAACACAAATATACACATAGACAAAGACAAGTAGTTAAATGAAATTTTAAAAAATAACTGAACTGCCAGTTTGGCAATCTGATCACGGAAATCACAAAATTAAGGGGGAAAAAAAGAAACTGAGAACATGGAAGAGGAACAAATGAAAGACAGGAAGGAAGAAGGTGAAAGTGAAGTGAGTTAAAGTAATATATATTTCTTTTACAAATCAATGTTCTTGTTAATAGCTCTCCATGTCCACAATCTCAAGTGTTAACATGGTACTTTTCAACTTTTATAACTCTTAGAATCTTCAAGGTGCTATATATTTACATAAATTTTGTAATAGGTGTTTATTTAAATCACCAGGGTTCATCCTGTACATAAGGATAAAATTCACATCTTTGATGGATAAATTTTATAACTTAACCAGGTAACTAGATATGTGACTACATAATATACATATAAGAATTTTGGCATGGGATTTAAAAATTGAATAATTTGATGAAAATAATGCACATGCTTAAATGCTAATAACAAATCTTTTTATTCAATTGATTTGGTCCTCACCTGCTATTTTGTAACTGAAGAACTCTTGAAGTTGAATTCCATTGCATTCAGTGATTTTATATATATAAAATATGCATCAGACTGTGACTGACTATTTGTATGTACTGACCTAGTTTATCCTGCTCACTCACTATGGACAACTACTGACCGTGCGTATTTGTTTCCTAGGATTGCCATGGCAAACCGCCACAGACTGGAAATTTATTCCATTCTAAAGGACAAACTCCTTTTTTCCTCTCACAATTCTGGATTCTGGAGACCAAAATGAAGGTGTCAACAGTATGATACCCCTGAAGACTCTATCAATTTGCTTAAAGATGGATTTTCTTTTTTCTCTCTCTCTCATCCCTTTCTTTCTCTCCCTCCTTTTTCTCTTTCCCTCTCTTTCTCTTTTTTCTTTTCTCCCTCCCCCTCCCTCCCTCCCTCCCTCCCTCCCTCCCTCCCTCCCTCCCTCCCTCCCTTCCTCTCTTCCTTCCTTCCTTCCTTCCTTCCTTCCTTCCTTCCTTCCTTCCTTCCTTCCTTCCTTCCTTCCTTCCTCCTTTCCTTCTTTCTTTATTGTTTATTGGGTCATACTCTGCTATGCTCAAGACGTACCCCTGACTCTGTGCTCAAGGAATAGTTGAGGTGAGTCTCAGGTAGCCATGTGAGATAAAGAGGACAGAACCCAGTCCAGAGGCATTCAAAGTAAGTGTGCTACTCACTGTACTATCTCTCGGGCACCACAGATACCATTTTATTACCACCATCTGTGACATGGCAAAGAGCAAATGTTTTCACCTTCTGGAATGAAATGAGAAAATGCAGTGATACTTTTACTTTTAATATTAATAAAAATGAAATTTAAAATTTCAAGCGGCCAACATTGCCGACCCGAGTTTCATTCCTCCGCCCCTCTCGGAGAGCCAGGAAAGCTACAGAGAGTATCTCGCCCGTAAGGCAGAGCCTGGCAAGCTACCCGTGATGTATTTGATATGCCAAACACAGTAACAAAGTCTCCAATGGAGACGTTACTGGGCCCGCTCGAGTAAATCGATGAACAACAGGAGTGACACTGACAGTGACAGTATTGATAGAGTAAGAAAGTAAACTTATTAAAAGCAAAAATTAAAATTTACCTTATTAATTAAATTCACAGCTAATTATTTAATAGTTAATAGTAGTTAATAGATAATTATCTATATTTTAATTCATTTATAATTAAATAAATATGACCATAAATAAAGTATCTATATAATCACAAAAATACAAATATTGTTATAATATGATGAATAGTGTATAAGACAAATTTAATCTTGAGAAATCATCCTTTATAGTACACAGGAAGAAATACTCTATAAAGGTTTTGCTTTATACTGGAATTTTTATGAATGTGAATAACAAATCAAAGCTGAGAAATAGCTCGATGTGTGAGATGTTTGTTTTCCAGCACCACACAATCCCCTGAGCACTGAATTGGGAGTATATTCTGTGAACTGCTGTGTGTAGAACAAACACAAAATGAAACAAAAAATGAAGGAAATATTCCAGATCCAAGAAATCTAGAAAGTCATATTAATTGAATAGCAAAATGTGACTCTAACGAATTCTTTTCTGTGATAAAAAAAAAAAAGAAGAAGAAGAAAAATACACAAGAATTAAGGCAGATTGACTGAGGAAAATGGCCTGGTTGGTGGTTTATTGGATACTTAAATCTGGAAAACCATAGGTAAAAAGATGGTGCTTGTGTGTGTGTGGGTGCGTGTGCATGTGTGTGTGTGTGTGTGTGTGTGAGTGTGTGTGTATTGGGTGGGGGGTGTTACTGGAACTGCTTTATTTACTTTCCCAGAGGATACACTTTTTGACATAAACCACTTTAGAGACTTTTGTCCATCTATAAGACGTGCAAGCGTATAAAAGCTTAGCCAGGTTAGATTAGCATAGACAGGCGGCTGTCCTTAGAATGCCTTCCATGTTCTTCTGATAATTGTTGGTTTAAAATCATGAGTATGGGATATCATGGGGAACTGAGACGCCAAGTCCAAGAGGTTTTGCCTCCTGACCTCATCCTTGTCTCTCTTATTTTCATCTTGTTTTCTGAATCTTATCTATAACCCGATTTCAGCTCTGTTCACCTAGGCCACATCTCTGGCAAAATAAGTTATTAATGGAAGAAATGTTAGATGAACTCTGTAATGAGTGTGCCGAAATTACTTGTATTACACTTGCAACTGTGTATTGAGCACGTTATGGATTTTTATGCTTTTGAAAGCATCTAAAGGATATACAAAATGTCTAAGTTTAGGAAAAACTTTTCTATATTACTCTGTTTTTTCTATTCTAAGTTTAAGATCGTGGTGAATTTAGGTCATCTGAAAATATATATGTAAATATAGAATGCATACCTCTACATATACATAGGTAATATATATATATATAGTTATATGTAAAATATACGTGTGTGTCTATAGGCTGGAGCGATAGTACAGCAGATTGGGCATTTTGCCTTGCATGTGGCTGACCCAGGTTCAATTTGTCCATCCCTCTTGGAGAGCCTGGCAAGCTACCAGGACTATCCCACCCTCATTGTAGAGCCTGACAAGCTCCTGGTGGTGTATTTGATGCCAAAAACAGTAACAACAAGTCTCACAATGGAGACATTACTGCTGCCCGCTCAAGCAAATCAATGTACAACAGTAGGACATTGCTACAGTGCTACACATATAGGTTTGGGGGCAATCCACAGTGGTGAGCAGGGCTTATTCTTGGCTCTGTGCCTACACATCACTATTGGCAATGCTGAGGAGCCCATATGTGTGGTCTGGAGTGAAATCCAGGGAAACTGAGTGCTAGGTCCATGCTCTACCTGCTCAACTCTTTCTCTAATCCCCTGGAAAAATAGTTTAAGAAAATTTCAAGTTTGTTTTTGCATTTAAAAATATGCTGAGATTTAGGGGGCCAGAGAGATAGTAGAGCAGGTAGGGTGTGTGCATTGCAGGACGACAACCAGGGCTCAATCCCTGGCATCCTAAATGGTTTCCTGTGCACAGTCAGGAGTGATCCCAGATTTCAGAGCCAGGAATATGCCCTGAGCATCACTGGGCATGACACAAAAACAAAACAAAATAGCTAAAATTTCAAACACATATAAATGTAGCAAAAGTTAAAATGAATTACACAATCTTCTCCCAAACTTTTAATTGTACACACAAAAAATAAGAAAATCTAATGACTGAAATTAATGCTCTTGTAAGCAGGTAACCCAAATTACAATAACTAAGCTTAAAAATATGTCTTTCAAAGAGACAGGTTGTGGTGGAAGGGAACCAAGGGATATTGGTGAAGAGATGTAGAACCTGTAGTTGGATTTGAAATATTGTATGCATCGAAGAAATTCTTGTCAACAACTTTGTAAATTAGAGCACCTGAAATTTTTTTAAAAGAATATCTGGTTAGTTTAAACTACTTTCAAAGAGACTAGTCATAATTTACTTTATATTTTCAAGCCACTTTGAAACCTAAGTAAAATTTTTGAAATCAGAGACACAAGCAGAGAATACGTAGCATATACTATGAAAAAAAGTAGAAGACTCTTTAATACCTAAGTCCCGCTGTGATGTGTGGAGGTTGCTAATATTCCTTTGCATTATTAGGCTGCTGTGTATACTGAATTATTCCAAATGGAATTTTACAAACCTGAGATGTCTCTGCAGCGTTCTGCATAACATTATACTAAGAATGACTTTGGCACATAACACCATAATTTACATGAGCTCCTTCAACTGTAAAATCTGATTCCTAACCTTTTATGAGTAACTCCCAGATTCAGCCTATTATAAGTTCATTCAATGTGCCCCTGGAAATGGAATGGTAATTCTATATTACATTTTATTATGGTGTTCAATCTCACCTATTACCAAAAGTCAGACTTGAACTGTTTAGAAAATTAAGAGTGGAAAGCAGATCCTCTTTTATTATACTGATAATTATTATATCGCACATATTAAGAATCTGTGAGTACTGAATAATTTGACCATAATCTGACATTGACCACTAATGTTCTTCTTTCTTCTTGGTTTTAGGAAAATGCTAGAATACTGTGCTGTTTTTAAATACATATTTGTGTGTACATATAAAGCTAATCAGGCAAATAATAAGGGCCAAATATTCTTTTTTTGAATTACAAATATGAAGTAGTTAGTGGCCATAAATATCAAAATAATACAAAAATTCCATTTTTTGCACTGAATGAAAAAGTGTTATTTGGTTTTACAAAAGCTGTTTTATAATTACTCTTCCACATCTAGGACTTTACTAAAGTTTACTTTGTTTTCAGTATCTGTAACATCTTTCTGGCCTATGGAATATTTTATAGTTCTTCATAGTGTAGCAAATGTACACAGAATACTTTTAAATGATGGCATGACTGGGAGATAGGGCAGGGGGGCAATATCTGTGGTGGAGGGAAGCATTAAATTGGGAAGTCATGGTGCTGAAAGGTGGTAAATTGCCCTGTGCAAATCCTTAGAAGTAACTGTACTATGAAGCATGATGCAAACACACACAACCCAGTCCAATACACACAGAGACACAACACACACACACGCAAACACACATAATTTATCAATCTCAAGAGCCTCTCATTGAAGCACACTGGTGGGAGGGAGGCAAATGTGGGGGTGTTGGACAGGGAGTGAACATTGATCATAGATAGGTTTGTAAAACTGAATGCCTGAAACCTAACTGAAAAACTTTGAAAGACAGTGTGATGTGTTCCTTTGTAATTTGCACCAACCACTTTCTCCAAGTTCTGCTATAACAACTGACACACGTGGATTCTCAAAGCAGTGGATCTCTCTGGCTGCCTTATTTACCTGCAGTCAGCACTTTTTTTCCAACCCTTGCCTCTCTGTCTACTCTCCTTCCTCTAAAGTACTTCCACAAGAATCAAGACTGAATTCAGACATCTCCTGATCTTTCCATGGAAGAAGACAGTATTTTGTTTTGTAAACACCACTCCTTTAAAAGATTGTCTTGCTGTTTTACATGAATTATAGTTGGTATAATAATTGGCATCTTTAGATAGCAATTATTTTTTATTTAAAACAAATGTTTTACTCTGCCTATATTCTCAGGAAATTATTAATTGGATTAACTGAAAAACTGTTACCAAGCAAAATAAAAAAGGTACTGAAAGAATATCTAAAGTTCTATTAAGACAAAACTTAAAGAAGAAGTAGTAAAGAACTGAGATGTTTGTAAGATTTCTATTATTATAATTTTAATTTCAATACACAGATCTCTTTTATTTATTCTTAGGAAAGTTTTATAAATTAACAAATGATAAGCAAGTATTTAAAATTGTGATCATTATTATAAGACACGGTTGCTATAATTTCCATAGTAATATTACAAAATGTGTATTATTTTATTAAAGAAATATTGGGATATAAAATAATTGAGTACTTAAATATGCATTCATACATCTCTTCTTTTTAAATATTATTCACAATAACATACTTCTTCAGAAAGTACAAATATTAATAATTAGTGTGTATTAAGAAATTATTTTGTTTCAAGGATTATGCTGTCTCAATTGTATCTTCAAACTAACAATAAGAAACAGGTCAATTACTATAACAATATGATTTATGAAGAACTATGAGATGGGAGTGTGAAATATGTCTCCAAGGTGACATACCTAAGTAGCACTGTAGTACTTTTGGCAGGTTATCTGCCTCCAGAAATAGATGTCTTCAACACAGACACTAAAATATTGCCTACCCAGTAGATACAAAAGGCATAAGTATTGGTCTTCTGTAGGAAGAATGTCAGCTTCCTGACATCTGTGGCATCTCTGGGGCAAGGGTGGGACAGGGAAAAGAACACTACAATGGGGTCAGGAAGTGTTCAGTTTGGAGGAAGAGAGGGAGTTGTTAGGTAGTAAAGTGTTAAGAATGAAACCCTATTGGGAAGAGTGCTAAAAAACCCAGTGTGTGTGTGTGTGTGTGTGTGTGTGTGTGTGTGTGTGCGTACAATAATACACAATACATACATAAATAATAATACATACACACATAAAAAACACCAAAACAAAAATATATATGTACACATATGTGCGTTTATATGCATATAAGTGCCTCTTCTTTGGCACATTTATTTATTTATTTTACCATTATATTTAGCATTGTAGTCTTGGAATCCAATCATGAGTAACATTGAAATCCCTGATGACTTAACTAAAAAAGTAAATAAATAAAATATTGTCTACATACACCTATATTTTAAAGAAAAAAATTTCAAGCAACTTTATACTTAATATTTATAGCAACTTAATTCATTTCAAGTAAAAAAAATTGGAATAATTTTCTTTTCCTTAGCACTCTTCATTTTAAATTTAAAACACACACATTTTAAGTTTAAAACATACATTTAAAAAACATAGTCACATTTTAAATCAACGTGTACGTGCCTGAATAGCCCTATTTTCACTTGTCAGACAAAGTAATTGCAGCTTTATACATCTACATACTTCATGAAAAATACATTATAAATTATTTCAATTGAACCAGAGAAACAGCGCAGCAGGTAAGTTGTCCACACAGCTTCAATCCTGGATTCCACATATGGTCTCCCTGAGCATGATCAGACTGATCTTTGAGTACAGATCAAGGAATGAGCCCTGAGCACAGACTCCTATGACCAAAACACACGCACACACATTAGCACTATTAATAATAGCACTACCCTCCCCTCGTTCATCAGTTTGCTTGAGCAGGCACCAGTAACATCTCCATTGTGAGCCTTGTTACTGTTTTTGACATAAAGAATACGTCACAGGTAGCTTGCCAGGCTTTGTGCTGTGGGCAGGATACTCTCGGTAGCTTGCCAGGCTCTCCGAGAGGGATCAAAGAATTGAACCTGGTTTGGTAGTGTGCAAGGCAAACTCCCTACCCGCTGTGCTATCACTCCATCCTACACACACACACACACACACACACACACACAATTAAATTTTATTTAAATCAGTTTATCCTATTGCTTCTTATATTGGGCTGGAGCGATAGCACAGCGGTAGGGCGTTTGCCTTGCACGCAGCCAACATGGCTGACCCGAGTTCAATTCCTCCGCCCCTCTCGGAGAGCCCGGCAAGCTACCGAGAGTATCTTGCCTGCACGGCAGAGCCTGGCAAGCTCCCCATGACGTATTCGATATGCCAAACACAGTAACAACAAAGTCTCCAATGGAGACGTTACTGGGCCTGCTCGAGCAAATCGATGAACAACGGGAGGGCCTTTACCTTTACCTTACCTTTACCTTCTTATATTGAAGGCCTTTGACTATGCATGCTGCAAAGTGTAATTTGACTTGCCTGGTGTGGGCTAGTATGGTAACTTGCCCAGCAATGGAAAACTTTCAGAGTGCTAAATTTCTACAGACTAGAGGCAAAAACATATAAAATCAACTTTTAGTTCTCATAAGATAAATTTAAATGTTCTTATGAGGCTCATAAACACTCAAAATTTCAGATGCTATTATTTTTGTCTCTTCTCTGTGCCATGTCAATATTATATTAATAGCTCGGGGTTGTAAGTGCAGGGCCAGTAATACAAAGTCTAAAGAATGAAAAACATCAGAAATGAACAGTGTTGCTCTAACACACTGAGGTCTTGGAACTGGTCAGGGAGCTGGCCATGGTATCCCACCTCACTCTGCCTGTTGAGTACCTTAGGTGGGGAAAGGGGGAAACCTTTGAGGAAGAGTGAGTGCATAGAGCTGTAAGAAAAGACACATACTTGGGGATCTTCTGCAGGGAGAAGACTGCATTTATTGCCAGGAGGGTCAGGTTTATTAACCTCAAGAAACAGGAAACAAACTTTTCTTGAGAAGCAGGGAACAAACTTTTCATGGGAGTATCCAGCAACCACTAGCAAAGAGGCTTAGTAAAATGTTGTGCATTGCCATTCCTTCTTGGTGCCCTGTTTGCTCAGTGGTCCCTAGGTGCCATGGAGGGGGGTTGGCTATTATAGCTGGCTGCCTGGGGGAGGAGGGGAAAGGAGACAAGAGGGCCAAAGGGGAAGCTATCGGTGGGGGTTGCCTACTGCTAGTCCTGCTCAGGCCAAGTCTCAGGGGTCCATCCTCAACCCCAGTTGCTCACAAGTTGTTCCCTGCAACATCCCACAAAACAGATCAATATATCCTTTACTATAATATACTTATGCTTAATTGCATTAAACCTAGGCCATGTTACTAGATATAAAGACAGTGTTATTTATTTAAATAAATTATGTTGAAGAATTAACGCGCTTTGTTTTATAATAATATATTATTTTTAACTCTAGTAGTTGGAGGACCCATAATTATAGGAGAAAGGACGTCATAAATAAAAATTCATCATAATGTTGCACCCTATTGTTAATAAACAGAAAAATCCAAATTTACACATACTTAAACCTCAATGTAATTTTAATTTTAAAGTTTTTATCATGGGTTTCAAGTTTGAATCAGACTTTTTATAAGAAAAGTGTTTACTCTTTCAGAAAATGTATTTTCCTTTAGAAATACACAGGTACATTTTTGTGAAATCTCTGGAGCATGACAACAAAATTATAGTTTACTTAGGTAATAACATACTGCTATTAAGAACAATTGTCATACATTAAGTATAAAAAGTTTTCTTAGATTGCTACTGAGATGAAGAACAATTATCGAATATTAAGTACACAGAACTACATGTATATTTTTCAATAGTTTTATTTTCTGTGTGGAGAACTATCTGTAGCTGACTCTGCATTTATCAAAGTGTATGGATGTTGTATCCTGACAGTTTATTAAAAAAAAATTCCTGACGATTTCAAATAAGATCGCAAGTTCATGAGTTCTTAAAACTGTCAGTTTCAAAATTATATGGACTGCCTCTGTCAGTATACTTAAGTGAAACGCAAAAATAGCTCCAAGAGTTCTTCACAAACATATAGCTACTTTTCTAACAAGATTATTTTATATTCAGAAAGACAGAGAAAAAATAATCAACTATATTAATAGGCACATAACCTAGGTAATACAAACTAAAATTCACATGATATTTTAGAAGCTGGAGATTTAGTACAGCAGGTCAGATGATTGCCTTCGCCCAATTTATTTCCCAGACTCTATATGGGCCACTGAAAACCATCAAGAGTGAACCTACAGGGGCTGGAGTAATAGCACAGCAGGTAGGGCTTTTGCCTTGCACGCAGTCTAGGGTTCGATTCCCAGCATCCCATATAGTCCCCCGAGCCCTGCCAGGAATAATTCCTGAGTGCATGAGCCAGGGGTAGCCCCTGTGCATCGCCAGGTGTGAACCAAAAACCAAAAAATAAAAGAGTGAACCTACAGCACAAAGTCAGGAGTGAACCCTGAGCAAGACTGAGTGTTTCTTCTCATACCTGCCAAAAAAAATCACACATATATTATATGCATATGTTATGTGTATGAAATATGCATATATATTAATTATAATATTGGGATTTTTTCTCTGACAGTGCTGGTGTTCACTTTTTCTGTGTTGGCCTGAAAATGTCATTTTTAAAGATTAAAAAAAAAAGAAAGCAAAGTTCAAGTGGTTGATAGTACAGGTTTGGGTTTGAATAGTGAGGCCCAAAGGATTCTGTAAAATAATGTAGAATAATAATAATAATTCACCTGCTTCAACTGATTTTCAAGGTTCTTTTTTTAGGATAGCTGTCTTGGAAATTGTATCATGGAAGGCTTTACGTAACATACGAAAATAAATAAGGCTTTCTTCAAATGTTCTATTTCCCCACATGACTAATTTATCTTGTTATTTCTAACCAATTCGTACAAAAAGGGCTGGAGTGTCAGAGTTATTAAGACAATGGGCATACCCTAAGCATTATTCAATGCTACCACTGAGAATAAAAAAAAGGCACATCTCAAGGCTGTGGTACCATATATCAGATAGTACCAGTCCAGAGTTCATTGTCTTCATTGACTTCTATTTATTCACTTAGAATTCTCTCTGTTTTTTATCTATCTATCTATTTATTTATTTATTTTGCTCTTGAGGTTGCACCCAGCGGTGCTCAGGAGTTACTCCTGTCTATGCACTCAGGAATTACTGTTGGCAGTGCTTGGGGCACCATATGGGATAATGCTGGGAATCGAACCTGGGTCAGCCTCGCGCAAGGTAAATGCCCTACCCACTGTGCTATCACTCCAGCCCTTTTTTTTTTTTGTTTTCTTTTTATATGCGATTTTTTTCACAGTCCTTACAATGTTGCATATTGCAAAGGTCTCCTTTATACTAGAGGAAGTTTTCCAGCTGTGGGGTTATCCTTTCAAGTGCAAAAACCACACTAGGGGATAATCCTTCCATCACCTGCTAAGGAATTTAGTTTTTGTTTAGGAACAGGCTCATCAGCAGACAGTAATCTCTAAAAGAAAAGTTTTCTTAGAAATAAAAAAAGTGACTGGCTCTATTGTTCACTGATTGAGCATTTGCCCTGCAAAGATAAGGCTCTCCATCTGATTTCTGGCATTATATAATTGCCCTAAGTACTGCTAGGAGTAGTCACTGAGCACCAATGTGGGAGTAGCACCCAAACACTGACAGGTGTGACCCCAAATGAAATGATGGGAAGGGAGGAAGGAAGGAAGGAAGGAAGGAAGGAAGGAAGGAAGGAAGGAAGGAAGGAAGGAAAGAAGGAAGGAAGGAAGGGAGAAAGGGGGGAAGGAAGGAAAATGGAGGGAGGTAAGAGAGAAAGAAAGAAAAAGGGAGGGAAGAGAGAAAGAAAAGAATGGGAGGGAAGGAAGAAAAGAAGGAAAATGGAGGGAGGGAAGGAAGGAAGGAAGGAAGGAAGGAAGGAAGGAAGGAAGGAAGGAAGGAAGGAAGGAAGGAAGGAAAATGGAGGGAGGTAAGAGAGAAAGGAAGAAAAAGGGAGGGAAGAGAGAAAGAAAAGAAAAGGATGGGAGGGAAGGAAGAAAAGAAGGAAAATGGAGGGAGGGAGGGAAGGAAGGAAGGAAGGAAGGAAGGAAGGAAGGAAGGAAGGAAGGAAGGAGGGAGGGAGGGAGGGAGGGAGGGAGGGAAGTAGGAGAGAAAGACCAAGGACAGAGAATTATTTCAATTACTTCTTTTAGTTTAATAACCACATGACTCCCATATTCAGATTTTCCCTGTCTTATAAAATGCATATAATACATAACACATAATAAAATGTGTTAATAATGAGAGATGATTAATTAAAAAGAGTACATTCTGTGCCTGTACTGGAGTGATAGCACAGAGGGTAGGGTCTTTGCCGTGAACACGGCCGACCCGCCTGACCCAGGTTCGATTCCTCCACCCCTCTCAGAGAGTCCGGCAAGTTACCAAGAGTATCTCTCACACAAGGCAAAGCCTGGCAAGCTATCCATGACGTATTCAATATGCCAAAAATAGTAACAACAAGTCTCAAAATGGAGAAGTTACTGGGCCCGCCCGAGCAAATTGATGAACAATGGGAGGACAGTGCTACAGTGCTACGTTCCGTGCCTGCTGGAGACCCATATTTGATTCCCAAAGTCTCACAATGGAGACGTTACTCGGCCCGCTCGAGAAAATCGATGAACAACAGGACAGTGACAGTGACAGTGATTTTTGGTTTTAAAGTAAAGAAGATTTATGTATCACTTCATTTAGATAATACTATCCAAGATTAATGTACTTTTCATAGGAAACAATAGTTTTGATGATCTTATTCTAAGTTAAATCAAGTTAATTTTGATGACTACAAACTTCTGAAAAAAAGTTCAGAAGAGAAAATTTTCATAAAACACTTTGCTGCTGTTTTGGTGAACAAAGCTGGCATTGTTAGGGATAATTAGAGAAGCGAATTTAGAAGAAAAATTCTGCATAAAATTTTCTCCTCAAGCTTTTGATTTTGTTTTTTGGTGGTTTCTTGACAGATAACTTAACAGACTATGTGTGGATATATGGAAGACAAACTTTTCTTAAATTATTTCTGTTGGGAACTCTTTTAAATCAATACTTTAATATATTCTAAAACAGACTACAGTTTTTTGTTAAATGAACAAGAAGATCCATGTTTTCATTTTGTTCTCCGACACATTTGCCTAAATTTTATTTAAAAAATAAATTTCATCAGGAGTTTATTGACATTTGCCAAGATGTCATCAAATAGATAATGAAATTCATCTTTTTCATACTTTTGTGTTTAATGTCTCTGTTGCAAGTAACTATAAGATCAATGTTGGAATTTTCAACTAAATTACATAAAATTTCAAGCTAAAATATATGAAAACAAGTAAATTTTGCAAATATTTTATAATTGTATTAAATCTAAACCTTACGTTTTTGCACAATTTTTTATGTGGATTGAGTTTGCTTTGGATGGTCTTTCCAAGGAATAGCCAAAAGGAGCAATTTACAAGTGACCACTTCAGACTGATTTAATATAATAAAGGAAGTTGATTCATGGGTGTTGCACAAAACTTGAGGATTTACATCAGTAAAATGTCATGAAGAGGAGGGCAGTATGATATGAAAGGAATAAACTTAATATTAAAATGGAATGAGGCAAAGCTCTAATTCAGCACTACACAATGAAAAGCTTCCCACTATTAAGAATTAGCATAATAAAAAAAAAGTGCAATGCAGATACATAAAGCTGAACAGTAGGCCAGAAACAAAGGGAGAGAAAAGCTACAAAATCAACAGACCAAAAACAGAAGATAACAGTTATGGGAATTGAGAATAAAGAAAGATGCTGGCTGAACAAGATTGACAGGAAAAGGATAATGAGAGGTGAAAAAGTTGAGAAGCAGTTGAAGAGAGAGCAGCAAGCTAACAGGACAGAAGGGAGAATGCTGCTAATCAAAGTGTAGCAGCTGCAGGATGACAGGAAAGACAGACAGGAAATCACAGCAAAGACAAGTGGAGACAACCACCAGGAGACACTGGTTGGTATATGAGAGGGACAGCTCCCATTTATTTAAGACAAAACAGTGTTTCTCTAGGAGGAATACCATAGCACTGTAGCACTGTACTCCTGTTGTTCATCAATTTGCTCGAGTGGTCACTAGTAATGTCTCCATTGTGAGACTTGTTGTTACTGTTTTTGGCATATGGAATACTCCACGGGGAGCTTCCCAAGCTCTGCCAGGCTCTCTCGAACCCGGGTCGGCCGCGTGCAAGGCAAAGACCCTACCCACTGTGATAGCAGGAGAGAGGTAAAAATCATAATCATGTAGTTCTTGAGTATTATTGCATTTTCATCAAACTTGTTATCAAATTTCATTAAAACACCCATTTGAAAATTCACTTACAGGACTATGTTTTTGTTGGTGGTGCACACAAGGAAGATTTTCCGCTCTCACTGAGCTCCATTAAGAAGGCCATGAGTTTCAAGGTATTAGAATGCTGAATTAAAGATTTGTAAAGCTTGTAAAAATGATTGGATGTAGAGAAAAATGTACACTTAATCAGATAAATTTCTCCCAAGCAAAGTCGTTCTCACAGAGATACCAAATTAAATCTGAACCCAAGAGGTCAATTCAATTAGATTAGCCTGCTTCTGGTTCAGAATCAGAGTGAGAAGAGGTTATAAATCAAACTTTCGGACCTTGGGTAATTCCAATTCACTTGACAGGACTGACTGCCTTCTCCTTATGAGAAGTCTCTTTTCATGTCTTATGGCAATATTTTATGCTTCTTAACTCCTTTAAAATTTTCTTTCTCTTCCTCCTTTCTTATCTCATAAATGCAGTATTTAATCCAGGAAAATAATTGAAAATCTACATCATCGAGCTATAAATTTACTAGAGATTTTCCTACTCACTTGGGGAATAGCTCACTCTTACACTTGACTGTTTTGTCAAAAACAATACATCTAATTCTGAATTTATTATCTTTAAGTTGATTTGTTTCATTGTATTCTCTTTGAACTTCTCCCCACTGGTGTCATCTCAAGGCAGGTAATAAGTTGGAAAAGTTTCCCTGTCCTCCTCACAATGCACAGGCTAAAAAGAAATTATTTTGGCATTCTATAACTTTCTATTGGGTACTCATTTCCAAATATTTGACGTATCTTACTTTCAGAGAGCATTGCAACAGTTTTCCTGTGGGAGTAATCTAACCATCCCCCACCCCCACCCCCACCCCCACCCCCACGCCGGTTCCTGGATACTTTACCTTATGGGTTTATTGATGTCAGATCAAGTATAAAAGACAGCAGTTTGAGGATGGAGAAATAATTCTGAGCTTCACCCCAGTTAAATCCCTGGTAACTCATGGATGTATAGTTACCAGGGATCCTCACCAGTTTAGTGTGGATAGTCCCTGGCACAACAGACTATAGGGTATACGCAGGTTCCCCTACTGCCCTAACCCTTGGATCTAGCTGGCCAAGAACTCCTGACCACGGCTCCTGAACTCTCAGAGCAATAACTGGGAACCACCCCCCAGATAATAAAATGAAACACTGCCTCTCGTTGTTCATAGATTTGCTCGAGCGGGCCCAGTAACATCTCCATCATGAGACTTGTTGTTACTGTGTTTGGCATATCAAATATGTCACGGGTAGCTTGCCAGGCTTTGCCGTGTTGGCGAGATACTCTCCGTACCTTGTCGGGCTCTCTGAGAGGGTCAAAGGAAATGAACCCGGCTTGGCCCCGCTGTGCTATTGCTTATAGCCCATAAAATGAAATAAAATAAAATATTTTTTCTTCCATTTTTGGACGAAGTAGAGTTATTGTTTTTCTTATTACATTCTCCCAGTACTTTATGTAACTGAATAGTTACTACCCTTCGTCAGATGAGATGAGGGGTGTGTCAGCTTTTTATTGTTTTCTTCCAGTCTGTGGGATGTCTTTAATCTGGTCATTGTTTGTTTTGCACTGCAGGAGGCTATGATATAATTTGATATATAATTCAATATAATTCTATTTGTTTAACTTTTTTACTTAGTCAGTGATGTTAAATCATTGAAGACATCCTTGAGTTTTTTTTTAATTTACTAGTTTATTTAAAAACAACAACAACAACAAAATAAGAACAAAGATGGTTTCTTCATTCCTTACACGCAGATACAATTTCTACCCAACAGTGAAATCTCACTTGACTTTTACAAAAAAATAAATAAATAATAAATAAATAAATAAATAAATAAGGTGTTGTGATATTAAAGTCATTGAATTTTGGGCATAAAATGTTCCAACACCAGTCCTATCTCTAGTGTCAATTTCCCTCCACCTATGTCTCATTTATCTTTCCCCGGTTGCTCTGTCTCTATAATAAGAACTCTGTTTTGTAACTTTTTATCACTGTGGTGTATAATAAAACTGTTATGGATAGGGTTTCATGCTGGACACATTTCAGCTGCTCACCCTTGCAGTAGTGACAACCTCTCTCCATCCACCCATCATATACGTGACACCTCTATATTTAATGTCATGAAGTATTCTGTCTCAGTTTTAATCAAAAGAAATTACAGATTAAGGCCTGATGCTGAGACCTTTAATCCCTTTTGAAATTATTTTTGTGCATGATGTTAGAAAGATATCTGAATTCATTTCTTATATGTACGCACCAGTTTTCCCAGAACCATTGTTGAAGAAGTTTTCCTTACTTCACTTCAAATTCTTTGCTCCTTTGTCAAAGATTAGCTGACTGTATATCTGAGAGTCTCTTTCTGGGCACTCAGTTCTATTCCATTGGTCTGAGTGTCTGTACTTATTCAGTATCACATTGTTGTTGTTGTTGTTGTTTGCTACAACTTTACAGTCTAATTTAAAATTTAAAATTGGAGAAAGTTTTATTAGTCCTTAGGATGATTTGCCTTTGCTAGGGGCTCCATACAAATTTCAAAAGTATTTTATCTATCTTTAAATAAATTTTCTTGAAGGAGGCATACAGATAACCGATAAGTATACAAAATGCTCTGCCCCACATTATCATTAGAAAATTAAAATTAAAAACAATAAGTAGATATTATTTTATATACTATTATATCTATTTTTATAATATGCAACACAAATAATCATATTTTATATCGGGTTGGAGCAATAGCACAGCAGGTAGGGCATTTGCCTTACACGCAGCCAACATGGCCAACCTGAGTTTGATTCCTCCACCCCTCTCAGAGAGCCCGGCAAGCTATCGAGAGTATCTTGTCCGCACGGCAAAGCCTGGCAAGCTACTGGTGATGTATTCCATGTCAAACACAGTAACAAGTCTCACAATGTTACTGGGCTCGCTTGAGCAAATCGATGAACAACGGGAAGACAGTGACAGTGACAATCATATATTGATGTATAATATATATTTTTGGTATATTTGTTCCCATAGGACAATGATATTATTGTGGTGCAAGACTGTAACATACAACAAAGTACAAAAACACCATGTTTTTAAGTGGATGTGAGCTAAAAAGAGCCCTTATATACTGATGATGGAGATTTAGACTGATGGCACATCTTTTTGGCAAAATAATGTGGACACTAATCAAAAAAACATTAATTGAGCTTCCATATGTCTCAGCAATTCCACTTCTTGGCACCTACTCCTTAAGCCTCAAAACACTATTCAGAAGAAACCTGTGCTCTTATGTTCATTGTGGCACTCCTCACGTTAGCCAAAGTCTGTAAATAAACTAAGTATCCAAGAACAGATGACTGGTTAAAGAAACTTTGGAATTTATAAAGTCAGGATTTCTTAACTGAATGTAAGAAAAAACAAAATCATGCTGTTTTCTGCAATGATCTGGAGAGTATTGTGCTCAGTATAGTTTGACAAAATGAGAGGGGCAGATACATAATGAATTCTCGCAGACATGGAATTTAAAAAAACATACCAGTGATATAACAATTGCACAAGTGCAATAGAAACTGAACTGGTATTAAGCAAAAAGCTTGCCATGGCAGGGGGATGGGATGGCTGGATGAGGTGTGAGTGAAACTGGAGAAATGTGGAGGGAAACAAATACATCAGCTTAAGTAGTTGTTTCTTTTGCATAAAACGTAAACAAGTTTATTTTCTAGACTCAATAGAAATGACGGATTTTAAATTTTTCTTTATTAAAATTTCTTGTGAAAAACAACTTTTACATGAAATTACACTCTATTACCATTCTTGAAAAAATTACTGAAGAACATTACTAAGAAATTGCTATATTGAAAGAATCCATATTAGGGCATCAAATTTTAGTGTGCTTCAGCTAACTTGCAACATTGCTTTCTGTAGAACTGCTTGGCTGCTTTGCACCTAGGGGAGAGGGGACTTGGAAAGTGAACAGGGCATAACTTCTTTCTAAACCAAGTGTGACAGGATTCAGGTGTATTTACTGTCCCTGAAATGTATTGTCTCAGTAAAGCACCCTGCAGATTTGGGTAAAGGATAACTCAGGATGCGGGTGGTTGGGGGAAATTGCCCTTTCCTGGAATGTATTGTCTCACTAAAGCACCCTGCAGACTTGGGTAACTCAAAAAGAGGATGGTCAAGGGAGATTACCTAAGGCTTAATGATTCCAGCTATAACCTTGCTTGTGTTGACAATGTACGTAAATGCTGATCTTTGAATCGATAGGCTAAGGAGTGAGGTACTTTTAAATGGATTGGTTAAGAAAGTATATGTTGTTACAAATCTATTGACTATGAAATGCGCGGGCTTTGCTGTAACGGCCAGTGAAGGCCTATATAAGATCCCCTTTGAAGAAGTTCGGGGCTCTCAGCTACTGCCCATTTTTGGGGTATGCTGCAGAGCCCCAGCATGCTGGTCTAAATAAACCCCGTTTTTACTCCTGCAGGAATTGTGTCTATCTGGTCTCTCAGCGCCTCCCAGGGCTAGGGAACTCCCGATCCCAACAATATCAAACATCAAATATTTCTGACCACTTGAAGTGAGTAGTTTGTGAAATGTTCTGTATAACAGGATGGGAAAATACTAAAAGTATGGAAAGCTTTCTTAACTCAAAACCTCTAACATAATTTTTTAAAGCATCATTTAGGGCTGTTTTTCTGTGTTCTTTAGAGTCACTTATGACTTCTAAATATCAATTGAATTATTTTTATTCTTTTCACAGTAAAATAGGAAAAAATAAGAAAGGAAGTAAAACACACATAAGCTCAGCATTCAAGGGAGTCTTCATTTTGAATGAATTGGGTTTTTCATTAAACTTGATTTCTGCAATATTTCTTGGTGAGTGCTGTTGAACTATTCATTTGTCTTCCAAACTCCCATATTTCTTCTTGAAAGTATTTTTCCTCATAGGGTTTGTAGTACTGTAGCACCGTCCTCCCTTTGTTTATCAATTTGCTCGAGCGGGCACCAGTAATGTCTCCGTTTTGAGATTTGTTGTTACTGGTTTTGGCATATCGAATATGCCACAGGGAGCTTGCCAAGCTCTGCCATGCGGGCAGGATACTTGGTAGCTTGCCAGGCTCTCTGAGAGGGATAGAGGAATCAAATCCTGGTCTGCCACATGAAAGACAAACGCCCTACCTGCTGTGCTGTCGCTCCACCATACGGTTTTTAGATATTGAAATAAGTTCAGTAGCCTATTTCTGACCTCCTCTCCTTGTATTTTGCCAAAACTATATTATCTGAACTATTATAATAATCTGGTATTTCTTCCCTTTAAAAAAATCTCATATTCAAAAAAAACTCATATTCAGTTGAATCTGAATATATAATACCAAAAATTCATAAGATAGTAGAGTTCACAATGCATAATTAAATAAATATTAATATCCAAATATCGTTATAAAATTTTATTCTCTGGGACATTTTATAGATACATTTTATAATTAAGTGCCACTGTAGCATTGTCCTCCCGTTATTCATCGATTTGCTCAAGTGGGCCCAGTAGCATCTCCATTGTGAGACTTGTTGTTATTGTGTTTGTCATATAAAATATGTCACGGGTAGCTTGCCAGGCTTTGCTGCGCAGGTGAGATACTCTCGGTAGCTTGTCTGAGAGGGACGGAGGAATAAGCTTGTCTGATACTCTCAGTAGGCTCTCTGAGAGGGACAGAGGAATCAAAACTGGGTCACCCTCGCTGGCCACATGCAAGACAAATTCCCTACCACTGTGCTATCCAGAACATGAAGATATCGTACAATTTTATTAAATGTGTTGATAGATAACTGAACAGTAATAATTTCTATTCTTATAAGATAACTTATGAATCTGGCCATGTTCTCAGGCAATTTGATCATTTCTTGTCAATTGAATAATTTATTGACTTTTCAAATGACAACAAAAAATTGAATTAGGGGACTTGAGTCAAGTATCTTATATAGCTCTGTTGTAGATTCATAACTCACTTGTATAAGGACCCTAAAACTAAGGCTAAAATGAAATAATAACAACTCTCTCTCTTTCTCTCTGTCTCCCTTTCCCTGAGTCTCTATTTCTCCCTTTCCCTTCTGCTCTCCTAATCCCTTACCTCGCTCTTGTTGAAAATTTTTGGTGAAAACATCACAAGCCAGAATTGCCAAGGGGTATCTTTCCAGAAGGAAAAGGTCTCTATCACCCACAAATATACAAATCCCCCTGGTTTCCCAGAAAAGCGTCACTTTTCATTTACTTTATCTGATTGGTAATGTAAAGAAACATGGTAAAGTTGTATTTAGAAGACTAATGAGGATCAAACAACTTAACACAAACTAATACTAGTAGTATTAATTGTATGCAAGTTTATAAATGTAATTTACTGAAAAAGTTTATATACATATAATAATACTCATTTATTATTGTTATTATTATTATTATATCACTGTACCACAGCTTAGATTCTTGGTTAACATTCAGAATGCTAAATAATACAGGGCACATCATTAGTCATGCAGAGAAAACCTTTTTACTTATTGATTATGTCATCTTATATCTAATTAATTGCATATATTGAGATACGTTTTCTTATGAGACATAATCTGCTAGTATAGTTATTTTATATTTATTTAAAATAGTAATATAAGAGCACAAAATGCTACTGGTAATATCTTGTTAAACTATAGAAAATTTAGAAACAGTTGTCCTAAGAAATAGTACAGGTGGAAGATACTTGTCTTTCAAGTAGACAACCAGAGTAAAATCACCCAACACCACACACAGTTCTGCAAATACTAGCTAGATCACTCCTGAGCACAGAGCTGTGCTTAGAACTTCTGGGTAAGGACCAACATCTTCCTGAAAAAAGTAAATGACAAGATTACATAGGTTCAGTTTTGTCGGGCAATTAGTGCATGCAAAAGTTTTGGTTTTGAAAGCTCAAAGTATAGTTAGGATTTTATTTCTGATAATTCTCAAAACTTCATATTGCTCCTGAATTTGATTGCTTCTTACTTATAATTCCCTGAATTCTGAAGCTTTATTTTCTTGGAGCTACATAAAAAAATGGTATGAGGACAGCAAAGAAAAGAAATGGGGGGTGGGATTAAGAAGGGGTAGATGAGAAGTAACAGGGGCCAGAGGGGACAGAGTCCTTGGTTATAGATATGATGCAGAGCTGTGGTGTTAAATGGCCACATATAACACTCATATATATATATACATAAATCTCTGTATAAATTATAAATCTGTATATTGTAGCACTGTCCTCCTGTTGTTCATTGACTTGCTTGAACAGTCACCAGTAACCTCTCCATTGTGAGACTTGTTGTTATTGTTTTTGGCATATCAAATATATCATGGGTAGCTTGCCAGGCTTTGCCATGCAGGTGGAATACTCTTGGTAGCTTGCCCGGCTCCCTGAAAGGGGCAGAAGAATCGAACCCAGACCAGCTACATGCAAGGCAAATGCCCTACTGCTATGCTATCACTCTAGCTCAAATCTGTATATATGTGTATAAATATATAAATATAATATAAACATCACAGAGTCAACAACATTGAAAGCATGATATATAAACTACAACAACCAAACTTAAAAATGTACCCATCACGTAGGCTAGTTGAGAGGCATAAAGAAGCCTGGGGTCATTGGTGGAGGGCATTTGGCATGGGTGATGGGATTGCTAATCAATTATTGTATGCCTGAAATGGAACTATGAGTATATTTGTAAATCATGATATCCTCATACAAAATGTTTAAATGAAGAAGAGAACAATAGAATTTGAAAACCTCTGCTCCACTTGTGCTGAATATTATCCCACCTCTTTTTTCTAAGAAAAACGTAATTCAAGTCTCACTTATTTTTACAATGTTCACTCCTTAAAGCTAAGTGTAAAATAAATAATCAAGTGCAAGTAGAAAGGCAGTAAAGTCGATCAGTTAATGTCTAACAAGAATTTATATCATGGAGAGATGCTTAATGGATGTCCAATAGACAGTATTTCAGATAACAAAGACTATTGACATTGAAAATAAAATAGTAAAATAAATGAATCCTTTGCAATTTAAAGTACAATTAAAGACAATATATGTAGGTATAATAGTTACTTCCCATACAAACATAAAATTTTAGTGCACTTAGAGAAACATCAATTTCTTTTTCAGTAGCAAAATGGCCAGAGAACCATAATGAAAAACAAATTGTTTAATTCCACAACCTAAAGGATGGCAGAGTTGGTATTATCAGCCATGTTTTATTCTCAAGGATGCATGTTTGTATCTAATACTTATTATGGTATAGGCAGTGAGAAGCGTAGTTAAATGTTTATAAAATCAGTGTAATGATTCCTTTCCCTCCATTGAAACAGTTGCTCTACCTTAAATATTTAAAATTGTATATAGTATGCATTTTCTTTCTTTTTACCAGTCTCTCTTTGATACATCTACGTATATATAGTGTGTATATGTATAACTTATATAATTTATATGTAATATATATTTCAGCATATACATAAAACAGTATACATAAAGGTTATATGTACAGCACTATGTGTGTATACTGCATATATATCAGCACACATATGTTTATATATATGTATAAAAATATGTTCATATAAATATAGGGTAATGTAGTACCATAGCTTCATCTTTGTCATAAAATAGAATGTTTTAAATCTTATATTCTTTTTAAGAACAGTCATGTGCCTGCGAGTTTTTATAGATATTAACACTTTGTGTATTTCAATGTTCAATCTCTGGCACCATATCTACCCTGGTCCACCACTATGAGTCATCTTTGATTAGAGTCTGGACTGAACCCTTGAGCAATACCTGATGAAACCCAAATACAAACATATAGATAAAAATTTAGTCTGGGAATATAGCTCAGAGAAGAAGCACATACCTTCCCTATTAAGCCTCAAGTTTTATTTTTACAGTTCTTGGTGTGCTTTCTGGACAAAAAATCATTCAAGCTATGTATACCTTATTGTGTTCTGAATGTACACTTTTTATAAATGGTCAAAAATGTTTTTTTATATTTTTAATAGTCAAGCATGTAAGGGAAATATATAATTGCTATGATGTTTATTCTTTAGTTGTAAATTAACAAAGCTTTTTTTTAATTTCTTTCTTTTTGTGTTTGGGCCACACTTATTGATGCTCAGGAAACGATAAATTGTTCTGGGCATCTAATCTGAGTCTTTGGAGTGCAAGCCAAGCACTCAACGTGTTGTACTTTTGCTTCAGCCACTTCATTTATTTTTAATTAATATGGAAAGCATCCTTTTGACAGTTGTTTTCTACTTTTGTACACATTTGATGTTAAATAAAAAAAAATTACTCTGTTAAGATTTCTTGATAATATGTCTAAAAACCTTTAGTCAATGTATTGTTAAAATATATCATTTTCCAATGAGATTAATGACTACTAGAAAAGTTTCTCAAAAAAAGAATTTAAGAGATCAGTTTATCACTGAACATTCATCTGTAGGACAAAATCTTCCAGTTCTTCTGCCTTGGCATTGGTCTTCTCTGGTTAATTTAGTTGGTTTGTAGTAAATGACTTGAAGGGTGACCTAATCTCTAAATATTGCTCTGTGAAATGTTCTGTATTTTGTGTCTTTTATTTACTTTTGTGGAGTCTATATTTCTCTATTCAACTGCAAATCTAGTTTTATATTCCCCTGTTACTTTCCTTGGCAGAGCAAACACTATATTATTATTTTTTTTAACAGTAATAGTTGGCTGCTGCCCTATAGCCCCTAACCACCTCCACTCCCTTTGGTTTTCAAAGGAAAAGACTAGAAGTGCACATAACTGCAACCTTTACAAATTCATTGAACCTGAAAAGCTAAGAAAACCTTGTTAAATGTTAGAGCAGCACACAAGAAAAAGTCTAAAGCAGTTCTGAGGTATAATATAGACTTAATAATCTCTGCATGGTGAAGAAGAATCAAACGATTAAAAACAAAGAAACCTAAAATAACATGAAAAATATATAAGCAATATATATATGTATTTTAAACTAAATTGTAATCTAAGTGTATTTTAAGATATGTACCTATATAAAATATTTTAAAATGTACAATGTTTTGATTCATATTTTTATTCATTAACTTATAAAGTTGTAAACATTCTGTGACAAATTTAGATTCAAGAGATTACTTGAGTATGGAAGGTAGATAGCCTAATAGAGTCTTCAAGAAAATTCATTTGCAGAACAATTAGTCACTCAAGTTGATTTATGAATTTAAAAAAATATATAATTAGCATTGAAATAAAATGTCCAGCAACTCATTTTCTAATGTAAAAATGTTTACATGCTTAAAGATTTCAAAGAGTTTTGAAACTCTGAATATTTAATGAATAAATTAAATGTTATAAAATGTAATATATTTATGTAAGGTTAATATTATGTTGTCAATATAAATCTATACATAGTGTGCCAAAATAAACTTATATAAATAATCTAAAACATTGCATATTATTATATCAAAAGTTGGATAATAAATAAAACCATAGTAAATTTATGTATGTGTTAGAATGTGTATATATATTTTATATTTTACAAAATTGGATAAAATAACACTCAGATATTTGTTACCAGGAGGAAAATTTTTAAAAGATTGGCCATAGATCAATGCACTATAACATAAATGTATTTGGATTTTAAAAGTCAGGTTTTTTTTTTATCTTTTTGGGTCACACCTGGCAATGCACAGGGGTTATTCCTGACTCTGCAATCAGGAATTACTCCTGGTGGTGCTCAGGGGACCATATGGGATTTTGGGACTCGAACCACAGTCCCCCACATGCAAGGCAAATGCCCTACCTGCTGTGCTATCGCTCCAGCCCAGGTTTTTAAAATGAGTTATACATATGATGAATACTTATTATTTTATTTTAATTAAGTTTGTAAGGAGTGTATATTGAATGATTTGTAATTCATTGTTACCTTTTGTAGTGCATTCTTTATGTTTACATAGTTTTTAATTTATAAAAATAGCACTTTCTTTCAAAAGTTTCTTCTCATTTTATCATTTTTAATATTATACACACACTGGGAATTGTAGCTTATTTTATTTGTAATTGCAACAGACTTAAACAATCTTTCATCCATGCTGGTTTTCCCAATAAGTCTATAGATGAAAATAATTTGAAAAATGTAAGTGTTTTAAATATTCTCAAATGACTAAGAAAAAGAAAAGTGATTTATCTAAAGTCATTCATCTAAACAATAACATTATATTTTACTGAAAAAAGACATCAGTGAAATTAAACAGTTCTCTCATGCTGAAAGATAACGGTGAAAGATTACATAGTTAGCTGTTAAATACTATCTATTTATTAATACACATTATAAAACTTTTAATTAATGTTAGATTTTCAGAAAATATAGAAAATACTCATATTTCCCTCATACTACTGGAATCTTTCTTATTTACAAAAATTAATTACTCTGACATGGTTGTAATAATCAAGGTGTCAATCTTAATATATATATTTTAAAAAATATATCTATATATGGATATATTTTAAAGAAATAAAATCCCATATTTCCATACAAGGACTCATTTATTATCTTGTAGGTTTTGACAAAATGTGCATAGATAATGCATTCACAACTGAAAATTCAAATTATTTCCACTACTTTATGCATGCTGTACTATCCAACATTTATCTACTTTTTTTCTTACTTCCTTCGCACAATTTTCATTAACCACTAATGTTTTAACCTCTACCAGAATGTCAGAAAATTAAATTCATATAGTCTGTAGAATTAAAGTTACTAATATGCATTTAATGTCATGTGTTTTTATGATTTGATAACTTCATTATAATAACTAACATACCTCATACCATATTTTAATGCAAAATCATTGCATATTTATGTCATTTTTAATCTTGGATTTGACTGCAAAGATTATGGGGAACAAACAATATCTGAGAAATTGCTTTCAAAAATTATGAGAGTGTTCTTAAAAGCAGGGTCCAATGATTATGCAGTGATGACACTTATTTGATTAAACATTGTCATTTCTCATCTATTTAGCTGTTGGCAGTAATTTTTCTTGATATAAATCATTGACAAATATGAATAAGTCTGATAGCAATTATTACCACCCCAATGAAACAAAATTTGGAGTAGACATATCATATCCCAAATTTAGGATGAAAAATTGTTTTCCATTTTCAATAAAGTACCTTGATTTACAGTACTGTTTATGTTTGTTCAATGCATACATAATCCTAAAGTGTCATCTACAAAGAGATTATTGAATTCCCTCCACCACTGCTCCAAAGACCCTCCTACCCTTACCCCCACTCCCCAAAGTAAGTTCTCAGACCATCTGTCTAGTTCTATTGCCTCTGTCCATTTGTCGCTAACTTGCTTTTTTTTTTTTGTTAATAACCCACATATCAAAGAATCTTCCTATAACTGTCTCTTTTTTATTCACTGCATTCAGCATGATATCCTCTAGTTCTTTTCAAATAGCAAATTGTGTGGTTTCTTATTTTCTTATAGATGTGTAGTAGCATTCCATAAAACGAAGGTCTGTCTTGGACTCCATTCAGTTCAAAGGACCTGAGCATCTGTCTGTGTTCCAGTATCTTACTTCTGTAGCACCATAGCACTGTACTCCCATTGTTCATCGATTTTGCTCAAGCGGGCCCAGTAACATTGTAAGACTTGTTGTTACTGTGTTTGGCATATCAAATACGTCATGGGTAGCTTGCCAGGCTCTGTAGTGTGGGCAAAATACTCTTGGTAGCTTGCTGGGCTCTCCAAGAGGGGCAGAGGAATCAAATTTGGGTCTGCTGCATGTAAGGCAAACATCCTACCCACTGTGCTTTCGCTCCAGTCCAGTATCTTACTATTTTAATTATATTTAAGATTAGAAGTTAAAAACTATAAATAAGATGCTTTAAAATGTGATAAATTTATGTTTCACTTTACAAAATTATGTCAAATTAATGTCTCAATTGGTAGTAACATTTCACATTCCAAACCAATTTTGAAAGTTCCACATGCTATAATCTTCAACCCCATTATTTATTGTTAGTGTTCTGTATTTTGGCCATTATAAGAGATATTCATTGTAACTCATTGTTATTTTAACTTACACTATCTTAGTGACATATAATGGTGAGTATTTTTTTATATAGCAATTGTCCTCTTGAAAATGTTGTTTGGTGTATATTCATATTCTGACCACTATATAATGGGATCGTTAAAATTCAGTGCTTTGAATATTTCACATACTACTTCAGACTTTTACCAAATGCATTTTTAGTGAATATTTCCATCTACATTTTACCTTACATTTCCATTTTATTTACAGCATCTTGAATTTTAATGAACAATCACTGTCATTGTCACTGCCCTCCTGTTGTTCATCAATTTGTCTCTAGCGAACCCAGTAACATTGTGAGACTTGTCACTGTGTTTGGCATATCGAGTACATCACAGGTAGCTTGCCAGGCTTTGCTGTGTGGGTAAGATACTCTAAGTAGTTTGCCAGGCTCTCCAAGAGGGGTGGAGGAATTGAACTCGGGTTGGCTGTGTTGGCCACATGTAAGGCAAATGCCCTACCCACTGTGCCATTGCTCCAGCCCAATATCGATAAATTTTGTTTTCATGAATAATACTTTTCTGTAAGTTTCTACCAAATCTGAATCAGTAAGTTATTGAGGGGATTTCTAATCATTTTGCATTTTGTATTACAATTCTCCCTGTCTTGAGGTGTTCGGCTTTTTTTTTCTTTTTTTTTATTATTTATTTATTTATTTATTTATTTATTTATTGAATCACTGTGGGAAAAGTTACAAAGCTTTCAGGTTTAAATCTCGGTTATGCAAATATCAAACACATTTCCCTTTACCAATACTTTTCACCACGAAGAACCACAATAACCCCCCCCCAACCCTCCCAATACCTGTGAGGCAGATGAATTCTAGTTAACACTCTATCTACTTTGACTAGATTCATTGTTTCGACAAAAGATGCACCATTATTATTTAGACTTTACACCCCCAAATCAGACATGCTGAAAAGGCATTGTGGAATAATTTGTTTTCTACAGTTGGTCAAAGAATCAAATGATGTCACGCAGCTGCACATGCGGCCACACACTTTTGGATTTCTGTTATTTTACTTATTAAGCCTGAAAGTATTTCTGCTGAGAGTCAGATAGTTATGAGATTGGTTTCTGTGCTCTGGAGCCATGGCGGTGCCGGAGAGTGCCTCATGGGGGGCAACTCGTGACCTTGGTAGGGCGTAAAGGACAAGCTGGGAACGCCCCCCTTCCCATGAGGTTTTTGTCGCCCTATCACGACCAGCTCATACCTGGCTTTCCACAAAGCTCCCAAGTGGCTGCCATCTTTATTTCCAGAGGGAAAAACGCGGAAGGGACCAAAACCCTTGCCCCTCCAGGCAGGCATGGTGGTATGGATTAACGCATAGTCCATTCACTTTTCTGCTGCAAGCTGCTGGGCTCTGCATTAAGTCCTTGTGCTTCTGGAGCCATGGCCGTGCCGGAGAGCCTCTCATGGGTGGCAACTCATGAATGGCTTTTTTTTTTTAATGATGCTGTCTAGATTAATATTCTTATTGTGTATGTCCAGTTGTACTAGTGCTGTTTTATTTTTAAAAATCCTCTAAATTTAAATACTTTTGTGCTTAATTACAATGGCGGTTGGATATCTATTTGGGTTAGTTTCTGAATTTAATCTATCACTTTAATGATTTGTCTATTATCTCACCAATCTCATACTGTATTATTATGAATTTTTAGTAAATATATAGAATGGCTTAAAGAGAATTTTCATTGGTAGACGTTTAGAGCATAAACATTTAGTATGTCATATGTAGTATTATTATATAGGATTATATGTAGTTTATAGTATCTATAAAATCATATTATTATAATTTATAGCTTAACTTTTTCTTTAGGTAAATTCAGTTGCATATATGACATCTTTGTGTTCTGATTATTTTAGTAAACTTTATTTGCTTCCATGTCTCATTTTTATTAAACTACCCTGATCTAAAGTACTGCTAGTTTGGGGCTGGCCTGATAGCACAGCAGGTAGGGTGTTTGCCTTGCATGTGGTTGACCCGGGTTCAATTCTCAGCATCTCATATATGGTCCCCAAGCACCTCCAGGAGTAATTCCTGAGTGCAAAGCCAGGAATAACCTCTGAGCATCGCTGGGTGTGATCCAAAAAAGCAAAAATAAATAAACAAATAAATAAAATAAAATACTGATAATTTAATGTACATATGATAGTTTTAATGCACTTAACATTACAGTACCTTAAATACTACAAGAGTGACTGTTTTCCTTCATAAATGACCCAAGACCTCATCCACTCCCCATTTCACCTTCAATAAACTCAGTTTTGTAAACAAAATCAATGCTTTTGTTTCCTTTTTCCATTTGTTGCTCACTCACTATGTTTCTTTACAACCCATATATGAGAGATTATTCTATGCTCAATCCTCTCATTCTAAACAATTTTAATCCAGACGGTGCCATTTATTTCCATCTGCACAGCAGAAAATTGCACAATTTCATCTTTTACATATACATTGCATACATATATATGTATATATATGACAGAGAGTAACTTTTTCATACCATCATCTGTAGCTGGACATTTGGCTCATTTCCATATCCTGGCTATTGTACTAAGCACTACAATCAACATAGGTGTACATATTTTCTTCTGAATTTATGTTTTTGCATTTTGGACTATATGACAAGAAGTTACATCACTGCATTATAGAAGAGTTCTATTTCTACATTTTTGGGGGATTTCTATACTGTTTTCTATAGAGGTTGAACTAAATCTTATTCCATAGAGGTTAAGCTAAATGCTACTCACCAGTTCCATAGAGATTGAGCTAAATGACACTCGACAGTGAGGCTTCCTTTCTCACCACATCCCCACCAATACTGATTGTTTCCTATCTATTTGACATATGCCATTCGCATGGGTGTGAGATGATATTTAATTATTTTGGTTTGCATTTTATTAATGATAAGTAAGATTGACACTTTTTTATATGTTTGCAAGTCAATCATATGTCTTCTTTGAGGAAGTGTCTATTCATCTCTCCCCATTTTTGGATAGGGTCATTGTATTTTTATTGTTGTTAATCTGTTTCTCCTTTATAAATTTCAAATATTATTCTTTTATCTGATATATTGTGTGCAAATGTTTTCAGCCATTCAGTACGGAATCTTTGATTTCTTTCACGAGTTTTGTTCACCATGTCTTTTTTTAAAAATTGATATAGTCTCGCATGTTTTTCTTTTTTGTTCTAGGATAAGATCTTTTAAAATGCCTCTTCAGGCATATTCCTGGGAGAATTCTAAAATATTTTCATCAATGTATTTTCTGGATTCTAGCCTAGTCTTGAGGTCTCTAATCTATTTTGTGTTAATCTTTATGAATGGTGTGAGATACAATTTCAGTTTTATTTTAGTTTACATGTATCTATCCAGTTTTCTCAACACTAACTGTTAAAGAGGTTTTCTTGCTCCAATCCATGCACTTAGCTGCTTTATAGTAGATTAATTGACAGAAAAATAAGAGTTTAATCTCAGGATGCTAAATTTTGTTCTGTTGGTCTGCCAGTCTATCTTTATTAAAATACAATAAGTTTTGATTATTTGTTCTAATTTGAAAAGTTTTATTTGTTTAGTGAGTCTTATAGTATTTGTATTTACTCTTAAGGGAGATTGTATTTTTTAAGTTAGTGTATCATCTTGGTTTGCGGTATACAAATTAAATACATAAATATTTACTTAGATCAAGATCAAAGCTGATAAGGCATGATAATATTTATGTTTACTTGCTTAGAGAAATTTAAGCTATCCAATATGAATGTAATGAAGTAAAGTGTTTTATAGATTATGAACTCTGTATCTTCATAAGCAAAGTAACAGACTGCCAAAATAGACCAACTTAAAAATTGACAGATATTTATGGACATGTAATTCAGCTGACTGATGTTGTTTTAAGCACAAAGTGAGAAAAGTAAAGGATTTAATGTGAAAATAGGATACAACTGAAGAGAGCTAAATATTTTTTTAAATAATTAAAAACCTGCACACATGTATATAATACATATGATATATATTAATACATATAATAAATAATGCATATAATATTTATATAGAGAATGAATAGTTGAAAATAAAATTAAAGTGATAGCTTTGATAAAGTAGAGAATTCTGGGGCCAGAGTGGTAGTTAGTACAGCAGGTTGGGCATTGCTTGCACAAAGCCAGCCTCTATTTAATCCCTGGAACTCAGGACTCCATATTGTCTCATAAGCCCTGTTAGGAGTATTCTTGAGTGCAGATATAGAATAGAAATCCTGAGCAAGGCATTTATGACCCCAAAACAAAGGAAGCAGGAAAGATAAAGTAGTAAATGCTCTTCAAGTGCCCCTACTCATCCTCACACAATTATACTCTCTTCACCATTCAACTTTCATGTTATGATAATAGGAATGCATAAAGATTGCTACAAAAGATTTGCTGACCTATTAGCAAGTATAGGCTGTATTAAAAATAAGATAGAAATGTTTTCAACACTTGTTTTCTAGTAGTTGTATTAGAATTATAATTAATTTCCATTTAAACTTTAGAAATGATAGGCATTCTTTTTTGGTAAGGCCTTTCCATTGCCTATAAATTATATGCCAAATATTCCTATATGTGAAAAATATTAGTAGGGGATTATGACAAAAAATCTTTCAGCCATCCACATGTCTTTGTTTTCATTGCAGGATTTTCAAACATAAACTTTATTAAAAGAAAAGAAAAAACAAAATAAAAACACCTCTATAGGCAGGAGAGATAGTACATAACATAAGGCAATTGCTTTTCATGTGACAAACTGGGTTGGATTCCTGGACTGAATATTGTTGACTTGACATTGCCAAGAGCCATCCCTGAGCTCAGAACTGGGAGTGAGCTGAGAGCACAGCTGAGTGTAGCACAAAAGAAAATGCCAAGAATACAAACAAAAACAAACAAAAAAAACAACCATTCTAATGGTATTATATGTTACGTATTTCCTAAATAAAATATTGATATAGAATCATACTTGAAAAATGTTTTGTCAGTAAGGAAGCTTTCCAATCATTTTAAATTTTAGCATGACACAAAAACTTTTATATAAATTCATTAATCCTACTCTAATTTGACTTTATAATATTTAAATTTTGAAGATAACAAAGTTAAAGAAATAAACAAGTGCATCTCTGTGATGTGAATTAAAAAAGAGCGATACAGATTTGGAAGAATTCACTAGTGAATCCATCCGGGCCAGGACTTTTGTGCTTGGGGAGACTTTTTATTACCAGTTCAATTTCCTTGATGGTGATAGGTCTGTTCAGGTATTCCAGGTCTTCTTGGTTCATCCTTGGGAGTCTGTAGGAGTCTAGGAATTTATCCATTTCCTCGAGGTTTTGATGTTCCGTGGCATACAGTTTCTCAAAGTACTCCCTGAGGATCCTCTGAATTTCTGTGGTTTCTGTTGTAATGACCCCCTTTTCATTTCTGATTCGGTTTATTAGGGTTTTCTCTCTCCCTTTCTTTGTGAGTTTTGCTAGAGGCTTATCGATCTTGTTAATTTTCTCAAAGAACCAGCTTTTGGTTTCATTGATCTTTCGGATTGTTTTTTGGGTTTCCATCTTGTTAATCTCTGCTCTGAGTTTTATTATTTCCTTTCTCCTGTTCGGGTTGTGCTCCTTTTTTTGGTCCTTCTCCAAGTTCTTAAGCTGTGAGGTTAGGTTACTTATGTGTGCTCGCTCCTCCTTCCTGAGGAATGCTTGTAGAGCTATAAACTTTCCTCTTAACACAGCCTTTGCTGTGTCCCATAAGTTTTGGTAACTCGTGTTCTCATTTTCATTCGTTTCTAGGAATCTTTTGATTTCCTCTTTGATTTCCTGTCTAATCCACTCGTTGTTCAATAGTGCACTGTTTAATTTCCAGGTGTTTGATTTAGTTTTCTGTTTTTGTGTGTGATTTACTTCTAATTTCAGCGCATTATGGTCTGAGAAGATTGTTGATACAATCTCTACCTTCTTAATTTTATGGAGGCATGTTTTGTGGCTCAGCATGTGGTCTATCTTGGAGAATGTTCCATGTACGCTTGAGAAGAATGTGTATTCAGCTTTTTGTGGGTGAAGTGTCCTGTATATATCTACTAAGTCCCTTTCTTCCATTGTTTCCCTCAAATGAAGTATGTCCTTGCTAAGCTTGAGTCTGGTTGATCTATCAAGAGGTGACAAAGCAGTGTTGAAGTCTCCCACTAGTATTGTGTTGCTACTGATGTCTTTTTCCAAATCTATGAGTAGTTGTTTTAAGTACTTTGCTGGTCTCTCATTAGGTGCATATACATTTATTATTGTAAGTTCTTCCTGTTGTACAGATCCTTTGATTAATAAGAAATGGCCTTCACTGTCTCTTATGACCTTCCTCACTCTGAAATCGATGTGGTCTGATATTAGGATGGCTACCCCAGCTTTTTTCTGGGAGATGTTTGCCTGTAGGATTGTTTTCCAGCCTTTGACTCTGAGTCTGTGTTTGCTTTGACTATTGAGATGCGTTTCTTGCAGGCAGCAGAATGTTGGGTTCAATTTTCTAATCCATCCTGCTACTCTATGTCTTTTAATTGGTGCCTTTAGCCCATTGACATTGAGAGAGATTATTGTTATGGGATTTTGTCCCATTGTTCTGTTAAAATTTGGTGTATTTGAGGGGCCTTTCTTGCCTTAAAGTAGCCCATTTAGTTGTTCTTGTAACCATGGTTTTGAGTCTATGAAGTTCCTGAGCTGTTGTTTGTCTGTGAAACTGTGTGTTGTTCCTTCTATTATGAATGAGAGTCTTGCTGGGAAAAGTATTTTGGGGGAGGCATTTATTTCATTGAGTTTTTTTACTATGTCCCACCACTGTTTTCGGGCCCTGAGGGTTTCATCAGAAAAATCAGCTGTGAATTTTAAGGATGCTCCTTTGTAAGAGATTTCTTTCTTCGATCTTGCTGCTTTCAGAATTTTGTCTCTGTCTAAGGTTTTGGTCATTTTGATCAGAATGTGTCTTGGGGTATTTTTATTCGGATTTCTTCTAGCTGGTACCCTTCGGGCCTCCTGAATGTGGTCACAAGTTTTCTTCAGCTCTGGAAGAGAGGGATAGACATAGAAAGATTGCATTCATCTGGGAGATATAAAGTAACAAAGTATGAATACCCAAGAATAGCTGAGATCAGCACCAGGAGGATTACTCCCTAGCTTAGAGGCCAGCTGGGTATCCTAGAGGAAAGGGCAGCTCAGATAGAGAAGGGAGCACCAAATAAAGGATGTTTGGAGGATCCTCCCAGGAGGGGAGATGCATGTCGAAAGTAGACTATGGACTGAACATGTTTGTCACTCAATGTCTCTTTTGCAGACCACAACACCCAAAAGGAGAGAGAGAACACAGGGGATTGCCCTGCCACAGAGACAGGGGAGGATGGGGGGATGGAGGTGGGGGGATATTATCCATGGTGGTGGAAAATGGGCACTGGTGGAGGGATGGGTATCTGATCATTGTATAATCGAAACCCAAGCACAAAAAACTGTAAATCTACAACTGTAAAAAAAAAAAAAAAGGGAAAAAATAAATTAAAAAAAAAGAAATTCAATTACTTAAAAATCCCAAAATATTAGCAGACAAAGGAAGTGCAGAAGATGCAATAGGTCTTAATTTTAGTACAGCAACACATGCACTCTCATTTGAAAAGTTAATTCAAATTAGCTGGAAAAAAGAGTTCTCATCTGTACTAAAATAGCATGAAGGTTTGTAAAGGGAAGGTAATGATGAATAGCAATCTACTGAATCACCAAAAAAAAAAAAGAGAGCGATACAAATGTTCATAACTTTTCAGATACAAATAAAAAAAGACATTTTAAAATAAAGATTCATTCCAAAATTAAGAACGAGTGTATGTTGTAGGTTGATGAAAAACTGTATTGGAAGTTTCTGTCTTCTTATATCTCTAAGTAGTATATGATCTTGAAGAAGTCATTTAGATTTCTAAACCTAATCTCTTTCTCAGTGAAATAGAATGTTCAGCATAGGTAATTTCAAATTCTATTAGAACACTGAACATCTTTGCACAATTAGAAGTACATACTTAGTACAAGAACGTGTATTTACAGATTTTTTTATCCTGAAACAATATAAGCTATCTCTTTTAAATATTATTTTGCTTCCAGAGAGCATAATGTGGAGCACTAATTTTACAGATGAAAGCAGTTAATGTCAATTTTATACTCTGAAAATAATTCATTATTAATGCTGCATTACTGAATGATGACCTATAATGCCCTATGCTGATAAAAGCAAAAAGATCTCCTATGCATCCTAAATGCAGACTTCAAGTGGAGAAACAATCCAATGATTACATTTGTATAGAAATTAAAAAGAAAAGGTATCATTTTCCTTCCTTTTTAGGATTTTGTGGAACTTCACTTCACAAAAGATAATCAGGTCCTTAGGGAATTAGAAGATTTTATTAGCCTATTAATTCTAAAATTTTTGTTCTCTGATTGTTTTACTGTCTTTTATTTGGTCCTGCTTTTAAATGTCTTACTTGTGTAGCTTCATTTTATGGGAAATAAAACAATAACAGATATTTTTAGAAACCGATAATTAGTTTTATGTGATAGTTAAAAACTTAAATAACCTGAGAAGTTGAAATATTTTAATAAATTAATCTACAATGAGTAGCATAAGTTTATTATCTATATTACTTTTTTAAGTTTTAGAATCAATTTTGAAGACACTTGAAATGTAATAAAAAGGAAGAGTGCATTATATTTTTACCACCTTAATTTCAGAAAATAAGCAAACTGATTATTTTAACATATGATTAGTATTGCACTGACACAGCCAGCCTGGCCGAGCTGGATTTGATTCTTCCACCCCTCTTGGAGAGCCCAACAAGCTACCAAGAGTATCTCACCCACACAGCAAAGCCGGGCAAGCTACACATTCGATATGCCAAACACAGTAATGACAAGTTTCAAAATGGAGACATTACTGGACACACTCAAGCAAATCAGTGAACAACAGGAGGACAGTGTTTGTTTGTTTGTTTGTTTTTATGATTAGTATTGCAGTGAGTGAATTAGTTCTTAAGTTTACATGCATTTTAAAAAATTTTGAAGTCTGTGACACAGTGTGTTTTTTTCACTTGTTTTTTTTTTTTTTTTTGCCACAGCCATTGGGTCTTGGTGCTTATTTCTGACTCTGTACTCAATAATCACTCCTTTTAAGACTCAGGAAACCATTGGGTGTGTCAGGGATCAAACCTATGATGACTGGTGCAAGGCAAGACTCTAAGCACTGTTCTAATTTTCTTACCTTTTTTTCTATGTATTTTATGCTTACCTATCTAAAAATCATGTGATTTTATTGGACTTTGAATATTACTCATATTCTCTATATACAGATGGGGTCTTAACTTATAAATAATCTTATATTTGAAATCTTGGAGGTTTGCACTAAGTAGCAAAAAGTTTTAAGTGCCTAAAATATATCCACTGGAAATTCTATTTCTTTATTAAGAATTTATGGGCAGTAAGCAACACAAAGAATTCACAGAAGAGCCTGTGACTACTTAAGTTTCTTAGAAAATTTTATTTATTATTTATAGAGTATAATTTTCTTGGTACATTCAAATTTGTTTATTTTAATGGATTTTCTTAAAAAGCTGTGTATAGGCACAGTTATTTTTAATGATAAAATAATTATAATACAATTTTGAAAAAAATTTTTTCATTTTAGCATTCAGTGTTAATATTAATTCTTGCATTATCTTTTACATGAATAAGAAACAAAAGGAAACATGAAAGAATAGCAATCTAATTATCAGCAAGGCATAGAAAATCTATTATAAATAATCCTATGGTTTTTAAATTTATATAGCAGTCCAAGTTCTAGAGTAATTCAAAAATAAGCACTAGTCTAATCTGTATTGAAACACAAAAGTACATAACATTTTTTTTTGTTTTTACTAAGTTTATAGTAGAACATTTTATGAATTTTTGAAAATGGAGTATGATTTATTGACCCAATTTAAAATCTTTCTCCCTATTTTTTTCCCTTAAGCATTCATTCTCCCTTGATTCGAATTACTTTCATGAGAGATTCCATTTGCTGAGGTATGGGTCAAATAACACCAAAAACACCTTTTAATACTCTTTTAAGGGCTGGAACAATAGCACAGCAGGTAGGGTGTTTGCCTTGCACTTGGCTGACCAGGGCAAGACTGCTGGTCAGGAATTTGTCCTTCAGTTTGGGTTTGTTTTAGTTTTTATTTTGATTAAATTTATGGATTACTAGCATTACTATTATTTTGAAAAGGCCTTAAAATAATTTATACTGAGCTGGAGAGATAGCACAGCCGTGTAAGGTGTTTGCCTTGCACGCGGCCGACCCGGATTCGATTCCCAGCATCCCATATGGTCCCCTGAGCACGCTTTACCCACTGTGCTATTGCTCCAACCCGATGCAATAAACAAAATAGAAAATTATTAATCAAATTATTTTCATTTGTTGCAAGTTGATGCAACAAATAAAAATAAATGCGGGGGGGGGGCAGATTAAAACTGATAATATCCTAGGAAAAAAGAAAGCAATCAGGTAAAAGAACTGTACAATTAAAAATTAATGATCAAAAGTGAAAAGCATAAAATGACAATCTGCAGACGTGCCATTAGGGAAAAGTCAAATATGGTAAGGGGATAAAGAATGCAAATTTGATTGATGAATACTTTATAAAATTACTTTATTTATCATACGTGGAATTAAAAATTGTAATGAGGCTATACCCATGCGAGTTTGATTCCTCCGCCCCTCTTCGGAGAGCCCGGCAAGCTACCAAGAGTATCTCGCCCGCACAGCAGAGCCTGGCAAGCTACCCGTGATGTATTTGATATGCCAAACACAGTAACAACAAAGTCTCCAATGGAGACATTACTGGGCCCACTCGAGCAAATCGATTAACAATGGGAGGACAGTGACAGTGACAGTATACCCATGAATAGTAGAAACAAGGGCCAGAAGGACTGGTCCATGAGTGGAAGCTTGCCATAAATGGAAGGGCGAAGGGCAGCAAGAGAGCAGTTAGGATAGAGAAGGGATCACTATGACAATAACAGCTGAGAACGATCACTCTGGACAAAAACTAAGTCCTTAAAGTAGATAAAGTAATATATATATATATATATATGTATATATATACACGTATATATATAATTTTGTATCTATATTGCAAATCATAGTGCCCAGAAGGAAAGAGAGAAAGAGAGAGAGAGAGAGAGAGAGAGAGAGAGAGAGATAGACAGACAGAGACCGAGACAGAGACAGAGACATAGAGAGAAGAAAATGGAGAAAACTGCCTCTCCAAGAGGCTAACTGGGTCAGAGGTAGAGAATGAAGGTGGTGATGAGAGGAAAAGTATACTGGGGGCATTGGTGGTGGGAAATGTACACTAGTGAAGGAACGGGTATTGGAGTATTCTATGTTTGAAATCCAATCATGAACAACTTTATAACTGTGTATCTCATGGTAGTTCAATTTAAATATATAAATATTATTTTTAAAACACTATTTCTTTGGGGGGGACCATATGCAGCTGTAATCAGGAAGTACTACCTCTCCTCAAGAATTACTCCTGGTGGGGCTCAGAGGTACATACTAGGTGCCAGTGCTCAAGCCTGAGTAAATTGTATGCAAGGTAAGTGCCCTACCCATACACTATCTCTTTGAAAATATAAAATTATTTTGTTTGGAAGAGAGTCAAAAGAACTGAGAGAGTGATTCATATAAATATATTAGAAACCCAGTTTTTAGTTTCCCTTTTAGTTGTCCTTAAATGTAGAAATGCGTCATGTGTTTCATAAGCATTAAAAGTTATAATGTGGTAATACCAAACCGACACAGACAAGGGTTAAATTTGACATTCAAAAGACAAAATCAGTTGTAAGTCATGTAAATTCTTGTAGGCAAATTTATAATTTTACTACGAGAGATAAAGAATGAATTTAGAATGTTCAGTGTTATTACATGAATTTATTATTATTATCATCGTCATTATTATTGTTGTTGTTGTTTCTGGACCACACCCAGTAGTTCTCATGGCTTACTTTAGGCTCTTATGAATCACTACTGCGACCTTTCAGAGAATCTCTATATGGGTGCCAGGCATCAAACCTGGGTGAAACATGTGCAAAGCAAGCATCCTACCTGCTCTATTATATCTCTGGCCCCATGAATTCATATAAAAATTTTAATGATCACTTCAAAAAGTAGAATAGAGTAAATGAAGAAAAATTGAAAAAAATCATAGAGAGAAAGATGTAAGGAATTACAATAATTTAATTGAGGAGTATTAAAGAGTACAAAGGAAATTACTAATATAAACAATAATACATGGTTATATTATTTTATAATATGTCATAGCCAAGAAAATATACTGATCAAGGGATTCTAGTGAGGAATCAAAGTTGCTCTCTATGCATTGGGTTTGAGTTATTGCAATTACCTTTTATAAAGAAGGTAAAAAAATTCAGAGAGAGAGAGAGAGAGAGAGAAATCTTTAGGGGAATATATATGTTAAGATTTGAATTTGAACATTTTATTTATTTCTTGGGTTGGGGATGTCCAATCAGGGTTGCTGGAGCAACTCCTGGTGATGTTTAGGAAAACAGATCTACAATTCCATGAAAGGGCCTGAGAATGTGACACTGCTCAGTCCATGGGATAATAGCAACCACAGTAGCACCTTGATACTTGAGGGCTTCTAGTACTACAGCTATCAGTGCTTAAGAGAACATCGGCAGGCAATTATCAAGCCCAGGTATGTCCTTGTATGTGCAATACCCACTTATAGTATCTTATGGCCTCTGGGAAAATTTCAAATCTGTAGTATTCAATGGGATGGAGCGATAGCACAGCGGGTAGGGCGTTTGCCTTGCACACGGCCGACATGGCCTACGCAAGTTTGATTCCTTCACCCCTCTCAGAGAGCCCGGCAAGATACCAAGAGTATCTTGCCTGAAGGGCAAAGCCTGGCAAGCTACCTATGAAGTATTCCATATGCCAAACACAGTAACAAGTCTCACAATATTACTGGCTGCCCAAGAAAATTGATGAACAATGGGAGGACAGTGACAGTGACAGTACTCAATGAACAGAAGATGTCATTTAAACAGTTGGTTTGAAATCTAATGTTCAGATAAGAGGTTCTTCCTATTGGACTGAACTTAAAATTTATCAGACTATATATAAAATTTAAGACATGCAGTCTCGATGGGGGTGCCATTTCCCTCTAGAAAGTGAAAATTCTTGGAAAGTGGAAAATATAACAGTAGTCTGTGTTCTCCAAAGAAAAACATACAATAAAATTTTGTTTTTAATATTTATTTTTTCTCATTAGTGAAGTATAGATTTGGTGTAATATTTCTTCTTAAGAGATATTGATGAGGTTTTCAACCCCTGAGCCGCGTGGGACGGGCACAGAGGCCCAGCTCTGGGCAACAAAGCTGAACGGCTCCAATTCCAACAGGTACAGCCCGCCCCCAAGGGCCTGGGTTCCTCTCTGGGCACGCGCAGCTAGAAACAGCCCCGAGACAGCCGGTTTTCAACCCCTGAGCCGCGTGGGACGGGCACAGAGGCCCAGCTCTGGGCAACAAAGCTGAACGGCTCCAATTCCAACAGGTACAGCCCGCCCCCAAGGGCCTGGGTTCCTCTCTGGGCACGCGCAGCTAGAAACAGCCCCGAGACAGCCGGTTTTCAACCCCTGAGCCGCGTGGGACGGGCACAGAGGCCCAGCTCTGGGCAACAAAGCTGAACGGCTCCAATTCCAAACAGGAGACATTCCCAACTCCTCGCCCAGTGCCAGGGACTCTTTCCGGAGCCGCGGCCACTAACGCGGCCGCGAAATATTTTCCCACTACATATGCCATAGGAACCATAAGCTAACTTCTTAGATGGAAACTTCTCTATTTTAGCTCAGCCACTAGAAATACAGTTGCCAATAACTCATAAGCCTATCTTAACTCACACTGCATATCAAGCAGAATAGTAACACTGAACGTGAAGGACTAAACCACACCTCACAATGGTAAAGCAACGCAAAAGCCCACCAAACATTCATATTGAAGAGTCTAGCCCAGATGACACCAACAGTACTGTAGTGTTAGACAACCTCTCTGACAAGGAATTCAGAAGGGAGCTACTTAGGATGCTTAGGGAATTAAAAGAAACAATGGAAAGCAATGCCAGTAGAAGACAAGAGGATCTGAAGGCAGAAATGAGGAAAATGCAATCAGAAATGTCAGACCTGAAAAATCTCGTAGGCGAATTGAAAAGCTCAGTGGAAGGCCTCAGCAGCAGAGTAACAGCGGCTGAGAACAGAATCAGTGAGCTCGAAGATGAAGTTCAGAGACTCTCCCGAAAAGAGCAGAAAATGGAAAAGAGACTCACAATTCGGGAACAGATGGCAAGAGAAGATCGTGATGAAGCCAAGAGGGGTAACATAAGAATTATTGGAGTCCCAGAGGGACAGGAAGAAAACCTCGATGAAGAAGAAACTGTCAAAGACATCATTGTTACAACATTTCCAGAGCTGAAGAAAACTTGTGACCACATTCAGGAGGCCCGAAGGGTACCAGCTAGAAGAAATCCGAATAAAAATACCCCAAGACACATTCTGATCAAAATGACCAAAACCTTAGACAGAGACAAAATTCTGAAAGCAGCAAGATCGAAGAAAGAAATCTCTTACAAAGGAGCATCCTTAAAATTCACAGCTGATTTTTCTGATGAAACCCTCAGGGCCCGAAAACAGTGGTGGGACATAGTAAAAAAACTCAATGAAATAAATGCCTCCCCCAAAATACTTTTCCCAGCAAGACTCTCATTCATAATAGAAGGAACAACACACAGTTTCACAGACAAACAACAGCTCAGGAACTTCATAGACTCAAAACCATGGTTACAAGAACAACTAAATGGGCTACTTTAAGGCAAGAAAGGCCCCTCAAATACACCCAATTTTAACATAACAATGGGACAAAATCCCATAACAATAATCTCTCTCAATGTCAATGGGCTAAACGCACCAATTAAAAGACATAGAGTGGCAGGATGGATTAGAAAATTGAACCCAACATTCTGCTGCCTGCAAGAAACGCATCTCAATAGTCAAAGCAAACACAGACTCAGAGTCAAAGGCTGGAAAACAATCCTACAGGCAAACAGCTCCCATAAAAAAGCTGGGGTAGCCATCCTTATATCAGACCACATTGATTTCAGAGTGAGGAAGGTCATAAGAGACAGTGAAGGCCATTACTTATTGATCAGAGGATCTGTACAACAGGAAGAACTTACAATAATAAATGTATATGCACCTAATGAGAGACCAGCAAAGTACTTAAAACAACTACTTATAGATTTGGAAAAAGACATCAATAGCAACACAATACTAGTGGGAGACTTCAACACTGCTTTGTCACCTCTTGATAGATCAACCAGACTCAAGCTTAGCAAGGACATACTTCATTTGAGGGAAACAATGGAAGAAAGGGACTTAGTAGATATATACAGGACACTTCATCCACAAAAAGCTGAATACACATTCTTCTCAAGCGTACATGGAACATTCTCCAAGATAGACCACATGCTGAGCCACAAAACATGCCTCCATAAAATTAAGAAGGTAGAGATTGTATCAACAATCTTCTCAGACCATAATGCGCTGAAATTAGAAGTAAATCACACACAAAAACAGAAAACTAAATCAAACACCTGGAAATTAAACAGTGCACTATTGAACAACGAGTGGATTAGACAGGAAATCAAAGAGGAAATCAAAAGATTCCTAGAAACGAATGAAAATGAGAACACGAGTTACCAAAACTTATGGGACACAGCAAAGGCTGTGTTAAGAGGAAAGTTTATAGCTCTACAAGCATTCCTCAGGAAGGAGGAGCGAGCACACATAAGTAACCTAACCTCACAGCTTAAGAGCTTGGAGAAGAACCAAAAAAAGGAGCACAACCCGAACAGGAGAAAGGAAATAATAAAACTCAGAGCAGAGATTAACGAGATGGAAACCCAAAAAACAATCCGAAAGATCAATGAAACCAAAAGCTGGTTCTTTGAGAAAATTAACAAGATCGATAAGCCTCTAGCAAAACTCACAAAGAAAGGGAGAGAGAAAACCCTAATAAACCGAATCAGAAATGAAAAGGGGGTCATTACAACAGAAACCACAGAAATTCAGAGGATCCTCAGGGAGTACTTTGAGAAGCTTTATGCCACGGAACATCAAAACCTCGAGGAAATGGATAAATTCCTAGACTCCTACAGACTCCCAAGGCTGAACCAAGAAGACCTGGAATACCTGAACAGACCTATCACCATCAAGGAAATTGAAATGGTAATAAAAAGTCTCCCCAAGCACAAAAGTCCTGGCCCGGATGGATTCACTAGTGAATTCTTCCAAATCTTTAAAGAGGACTTACTCCCAATGCTCTTTAAGCTTTTCCACGAAATTGAAATATCAAAAACACTTCCAAACAGTTTCTACGAAGCAAATATCACACTGTTACCAAAAGCAGACAGAGATACCACAAAGAAAGAGAATTACAGGCCGATATCCCTGATGAACACAGATGCAAAGATCCTCAACAAACTACTAGCAAATAGAATCCAACTACTCATCAAAAAGATCATACACCATGACCAAGTAGGATTCATCCCAGGGATGCAAGGATGGTTCAACATTCGGAAATCAATCAACATAATCCACCATATCAACAAAAGAAAAGATAAAAAGCATATGATCATATCAATAGATGCAGAGAAAGCATTTGATAAGATCCAGCACCCCTTTATGATGAAAACCCTAGCCAAAATGGGTATAGAGGGGACCTTCCTCAACATAATTAAAGCCATCTACCACAAGCCTACAGCAAGCATCATCCTCAATGGGGAAAAACTGAGAGGCTTCCCTCTAAGATCAGGGACGAGACAGGGATGCCCACTCTCTCCACTGCTGTTCAATATAGTACTGGAAGTACTTGCAATAGCGATTCGGCAGGAAAAAGATATTAAGGGCATTCAGGTAGGAAAGGAAGAAATCAAGCTCTCACTATTCGCAGATGATATGATACTCTACTTAGAAAACCCAATAACTTCCACCAAAAAACTCTTAGAAACAATAGACTCGTATAGTAAAGTTGCAGGTTATAAAATCAATACCCAAAAGTCCATGGCTTTCCTATACGCAAACAGTGAGAGAGAAGAAAGCAACATGAAAAAAACAATCCCATTCACAATTGTGCCCCAGAAAATCAAGTACCTAGGAATCAGCTTAACTAAGGAAGTAAAGGACCTGTACAAAGAAAACTACAAAACGCTACTTCAGGAAATAAAAGAGGACATGAGGAAATGGAAAGATATCCCCTGCTCATGGGTCGGGAGACTTAACATTGTCAAAATGGCAATACTACCGAAAGCATTGTATAAATTCAATGCAATCCCTATAAGGATACCCATGACATTCTTCAAAGAAATGGAGCAAACACTCTTGAAATTTATATGGAACAATAAGCCCCCACGAATAGCTAAAGCAATTCTTGGGAAAAAGAAAATGGGAGGAATCAACCTCCCGAACTTCAAACTGTACTACAAAGCAGTAATAATTAAAACAGCATGGTACTGGAACAAAGGCAGAACTGCTGACCAATGGAACAGGGTTGAATACACTGACATCTCTCCTCAATCATATGCTCATCTAATCTTTGATAAAGGTGCAAGTAATGTGAAGTGGAGTAAGGAAAGCCTCTTTAATAAATTGTGTTGGCATCACTGGACGGCTACATGCAAAAAAATAGGCTCAGAACTCTGCCTAACACCATGTACAAAAGTAAGATCAAAATGGATTAAAGACCTCAACATCAGACCAGAAACCATAAGGTACATTGAAGATAAAGTTGGCAAAACCCTCCATGACATTGAAGCTAATGGTATCTTCAAAGATGCCACGCCACTGGCCGAGCAAGTGAAAACAGAGATAGATAAATGGGACTATCTTAAACTAAGAAGCTTCTGCACCTCCAAAGAAACAGTGACCAAAATACAAAGACAGTCTACAGAATGGGAAAGGATATTCACCGAATACACATCTGACAAGGGGTTGATATCCAGGATATACAAAATACTGGTTAAACTCCACAAGAAGAAAACATCCAACCCCATCCAAAAATGGGGCAATGAAATGAACAGAAACTTTCTCAAAGAAGAAATCCGAATGGCAAAAAAGCACATGAGAAAATGCTCTACATCATTAATCATCAGGGAGATGCAGATCAAAACCACAATGAGATACCATCTCACACCTCAGAGACTGGCCCACATCAAAAAGAACAAAAGCAACCGATGCTGGCGTGGATGTGGCGAGAAAGGGACACTCCTTCACTGTTGGTGGGAATGTCCACTGGTTCAGCCCTTCTGGAAAACAGTATGGACGATTCTCAAAAAATTAGAAATTGAGCTCCCATTTGACCCAGCAATACCACTCCTGGGTATATATCCCAGAGAGGCAAAAATGTATAGTCGAAGTGACATCTGCACTTGTTTGTTCATTGCAGCACTCTTTACAATAGCCAGAAACTGGAAGAAACCTGAATGCCCAAGAACAGATGACTGGTTAAAGAAACTTTGGTACATCTACACAATGGAGTACTATGTAGCTGTTAGAAAAGATGAAGTCATGAAATTTACATACAAGTGGTACAATATGGAAAGTATCATGCTAAGCGAAATGAGTCAGAAAGAGAGGGATAGACATAGAAAGATTGCATTCATCTGGGGGATATAAAGTAACAAAGTATGAGATTAATACCCAAGAATAGCTGAGATCAGCACCAGGAGGATTACTCCATAACTTAGAGGCCAGCCGGGTATCCTAGAGGAAAGGGCTATTCAGATAGAGAAGGGAGCACCAAATAAAGGATGTTTGGAGGATCCTCCCAGGAGGGGAGATGCATGTCGAAAGTAGACTATGGACTGAACATGTTTGCCACTCAATGCCTCTTTTGCAGACCAAAACACCCAAAAGGAGAGAGAGAACACAGGGGATTGCCCTGCCACAGAGACGGGGGGATGGGGGGATGGGGGTGGGAGGGATATTATCCATGGTGGTGGAAAATGGGCACTGGTGGAGGGATGGGTATCTGATCATTGTATAATTGAAACCAAAGCACAAAAAATTGTAAATCTACAACTTTAAAAAAAATAAAATATAATAAAGGGAAAAAAAAAAAAGAGATATTGATGAAAAATTCTTAAATGGTAGTTTAAATTTGGCCCTTAATCAGATTATCTAATGTACTCTTTAAGATATAGAAGAGGAAGAATTATTTCTGGCAAAACATAGGTTACAGAAGTACAAGAAGTCATAACGAGTAAGCGAGTGAAGAGGGTTAGAGTAAAACTGTGCAGAACTTGTGTTATTTACTGTTGAAGAAAGAAGAAAATATCACTATGGAAAAAGTTATGGAAATAATAGGCAATTTTAATATATGGTGAGTAAAAAGAAAAAAATAAGACAGAAAAGAACAGAACTGAGAGACATTGAGATGATAAATGAACATCACGTTAGAGAGAAAATTGGAAATTATTAAAATTGAGGTATTGACTTGGAAAAACAGGAGATGATAGTAATAGGTTCAGAGAGTTTGATTTAGATTATAAAATGGAATTAGCTCCTGATGATGTCTCTTTCTCAGATATCATCATGTGCATTGTGTACTGAGGAATAAAGGAGAACACATTTATATTAGGAGAAGGTTCAGGCTAATATAAGTTAATATTCTAAGTTTATATGCTCCAGTATTAAAACAATTATTAGAGTATAAACAGCAAAATTTTAAAAGACTGAGTTGAAATCATGTAAGTCTATCATTGACTGCAGAAAGAAGTGCAATGGTCTAGAGGCCACTTAATCCTTTGTAGTAAATTTTATTCATTATTTACTGAATTTATCAATTTCTAAAATTTAGTAAGTTCTCAAACATGTTAAATGAATATAGTTATGAGTAAGCCTTGTAATGAAGTACAATGATAGAAACTTTTATTCTATTATCTATTAAAAGAAACTTCCTATTCTAAAATTTCAATATTTGGACATATAAATAATATTCACTATATATTATACTTAAGTGTGATTATTGTGATTTAAAGTAATTTATTATTCTAAACACTATCCTCCCATTGTTCATTGATTTGCTCGAGCAGGCCCAGGAACGTCTCCATTTTTTGGAACTTGTTGTTACTGTGTTTGGCATATTGAATACGTCATGAGTAGCTTGACAGTCTTTGCCGTGAGGGCAAGATACTCTCAGTAGCTTGCCGGGCTCTTAGAGAGGGGTGGAGGAATTGAACCTGGCTCAGCTGGACTGGTTGTGAGCAAGGCAAACACCTTACCGCTGTGCTATTTTGTTTGCCTTGCACATGGCCGACCCTACAGGCCCTGGTTCGATTCCTCCACCCCTCTTGGAGAGCCTGGCAAGCTACCAAGAGTATCTTGCCCACAAGGCAAAGCCTGGCAAGCTACCCATAATGTATTCGATATGCCAAATACAGTAACAAGTCTGACAATGGAGGGAGACGTTACTGGGCCCGCTCGAGCAAATCTATGAACAACGGGAGGACGGTGCTACAGTGCTATTATTCTAAAAATTCAATATTTTTACATATCAATATTATTCAATATGTATTATACTTAAGTATGCTTAGAGTGAAAAAGAGAAGCCTTGAGACTTATACATATAACTTTACCTAACCTTGTCTAATTAAAACTTTAATTAAGCACTATTCTACTATCCGATTTCAATAGATATTGGACTGAGCAGTATGAGATCTTTACTCTTATGTACGGAGATCATGTATGGATAGATTTTTAAATCCTTGAACATCAATTTAAGAGGAAGCACTTCTAGTCTTTTATATTAGTTTTAAATGATACTTAAATAATTTGTTTACCAAATTCATTGTCTGATTATATTTTATCAGATCCCTTCCATAAATATTCATTTTGCTTAAAAAAAGGAGTTTAAACAGGAGCTAGGAAAATAATTCAGTCATCAGAGGCATGTGGTTCACTTAAACCTTAGTTCAAACTCGAGGGCAGCAACTTGGAGAATCGCAAGGATCACCAACATGGTTCTGTTGGATCTTGGCACTTCACAATCCAAGAGTCCGCATCCTTGAACCCTATCATTGAATCCATGGTTCGTAGAATACTGACAGGAGTGTAGTACTCCCCCAGACCTCCTGAGTACTATTGGAAGGTCCTTCTACCAAATGGGCTAAGCATATGTTCCTACCTCTGACACTTTCAATTTCAAATTCTGTGTTGAATTAGTTTTAATTTGCATTGTTATATCACTGCTTGCTAGTTCTAAATTCAAACTCTTAACTTGCATTCCTAACCCTATAAAAACCCTAATTTACTTTGCATCTTAATATTCCTAACTTATTTCTCTGTGTTTTTTGACTGCCCCAAATCCTGAGCATGAACAACATAAACATTCTTTGGGAAATATTGGTGAGAGTTATAAAGAGCAAATGGGTTATATATTCAAGCAAAAATTTGACTAAACTCACGGCCCTTTTATGTGCCATATAACAATACCAACAGTATATGGTAGTGGGATATAAAAATTCCAAAAATTAAAGCTACATTTCAGAATTGGAAACAGTATTCTGGAGGACTGTGCTTATTAAATCTGATTAACATTCTATATGTAAGAGGTTTGTCATAGAGTTTCAATGAGTGAAAAATCAGTTTACCTTAGTCATCTGAATTAGTAGGCAAAAAAAGAGCATACATTAATAATATCTCTGTATCACTGCATCACTGTTATCACCTTGGTCATCAAATTACTTGAGCGGGTGCCAATAAAGTGTCTATTCCGTCCAGCCCAAAGATTTTAGCAGCGTCTTCTTACTCGTCACTTCCTAACTATTGGAGGTACTTTCAGGGTCAGGGGACTGAGACCTATTGTCATATTTGGCATATTGAATATGCCATGGGGAGCTTGCCAGGCTCTGCCTTTGCAGGCAAGTTACTCTCAATAGCTTGCCGGGCTCTTCGAGAGGCATAAATAAGTAGAAAGTGACTAATAATGTGTCCACAAAGCAGCCTGGAGGGTGCTAGTGGCTGGGCAATGGAAGCTGGCTGCTGGTTGGGTCCCTTGGGTTGGGGAGGGCTCTTATCTGCCCCACAGCTTGGTACGGAGTCCGGTGGCGGCATGGTTCTGGGAGTCTCCTTTTATACTCCCATCTGGGAGGAGCATTCGTGAGTTATGGAGGGTGGCCAATGAGGACATTATCTGGTGTTGGCAGAATGTGGCTTATGGGTGTGATCCCTGTGTCATCGGAGCCTGGGGGAAGAAGGCAGAGAATCTCTGTTCTGGTTCCTGTTGAGTTCAGAGTCCAAGGTCACAAAGTTCTGCATTATCTGGGTTCCATGGGACTTCATTCTTTCATGAGGCTCGGCTTGAGCATTCGGAAAGCAGATTCATAATATATTAATGGAGAAAGATACATTCCCCAGTGCAGTAAGGGTTCATATCAGCACTGTACTCCTGTTGTCTTTCTCACTCTTGCTAATTTCCAGGATGAGTTAAGAAAACTCAGAGAAGCATGATTATTCCAACTAGTTGTTATTTCCTTACTCTTAAAATTTAACTCTCCACTGGAAGGTACATTTTGCTATTTATATTATGTTTTCTATGAGCATGCTTACAGTCTCTAATTCTTAAATCAAAAAGACGCCTCTAGCACATTTTACAAGATATTTTGAACACTTATACCTTCTTGGTAGCCATTTATTTAAATATGGCTTACCTTTTACTTCATTTTTTGGCTTTGCTTACTTACATAAATTGGGGTTTTATGTACTCCTTGATTTTTCTTAAATATTCATGTGCCCTGGAGTCATAAGATTGTAGTTGTTAGGAATACAGCCTCTGAATTATTCAACTGTGAGAAATTCAGTCTGTCACTTAAAATTGTTTTATTTCAACATCCACAAACTGATACTAATAAATGCAAAATACTATAAGGCAATATTTCTCCCACAAAGAATTTAGAGCTCCCCTTAGACCCAAGAGCACTGATAGATAGACAAATGGGTAATCATATCATCTTTCTAGTGTGTTCACATGCAGCCCCAAATATGTGGGTAAATTGTTCAGACTATCTTAGTAAATTAAATGAATAAATAGCCTTGGTTTTTCAACAGAGCTTCTATTTCACCAAAGTTTCACTGGTATGAATAAAGAACAAAAAAAAAATTGTTCAAAACATCACAAAATATGTAGCAGCAAAATAAAATCAGTAGTTTAAGGAATATTTTGAAACTAAATAATATATAAGACCTTAATTACCCAAATACTGTTTATTGTTTTGTCTATAGGAATATTACATGTATATCACTTTGTATATACGTCTTATAGTATAGCCCACTGATGTACCGTAAGTAGAACACATGTGTTGGTTTTAACATATTTGCTTGTATTCTCTTATATACATTCTCCATCCCTCTTGGGGAGCTTGGCAAGCTACCAGGAGTATCCTGCCCACATGGCAGAGCCTGGAAAGCTCCCCCTGGCATATTTGATATGCCAAAAACAGTAACAATAAGGGATGTCATTCCCCTGACCCTGAAAGAGCCTCCAATATGGCACTTTTGGGAAGGACGAGTAAGGAGAGGCAGCTAAAATCTCAGGGCTGGGCTGAATGTAGACATTACTGATGCCCACTCGAGCAAATTTATGAACAAGGGGATGGTAGTGATACAGTGATACAGTGATCACTTTGAAATTATTTTATTTCTCAGGTTTTTTTTCTCGCTTTGCTACATATACCCTAGGAAGGAATAATCTAAACCACTATGATGAAAAGGCTGATTGGTTTGTTTTGAGGCTACACACAGCAGTGCTCAGGACTTTTCTCCTGGCCCTGTGCTCATGGATCATTCCTGTCAGTGTATGAGTGATCATATGTGGTACTGGGGATTGAATCTGAATTGACTGCAAGTCAGGCAAAGGTCTTAACCCTTGTACTATCTCTCAGTCCCTACACTAAACAGTTCGTGTTAGTACACTAAACTCTAAGGTAAAGGTAAAGGTAAAGGCCCTCCCGTTGATCGTCGATTTGCTCGAGCGGGCCCAGTAATGTCTCCATTGGAGACTTTGTTGTTACTGTGTCTGGCATATCGAATACTCTCGGTAGCTTGCCGGGCTCTCCGAGAGGGGCGGAGGAATCGAACTCGGGTCGGCCATGTTGGCCGCTTGTAAGGCGAACGCCCTACCGCTGTGCTATCACTCCAGCCCTTAGAGCAAACTCTAAGAAATGATGTAATTTATATATATATATATATATATATATTATATTTGGCCTTTAGAATAATAAAATAAGAGTTCTGACATAGCTGTTATATGTCCTTCAGTGCAGCTAGTATTTTGTCATTTCAAATGAAAAAATCAATGTTTAAACTTTTTTTCCCTAAAGAAAAAAAGAGCATAGCTATCTGAGAACATGAAGAAAAAAATAACACCCTTCTGCCTTCCACAAGAAAACCATCAACAAATTAATAGCTTATCTAGAGAATGAAAGAAAATATTTGTAAATTATATATTTGTTGTGGGATTCATATATAATATATTAAAAATTCATTCAATTCAATAGCAAAAACAAAATCCAATAAAAGCAAATGAGTAAATGTCTCAATGACATTTTTCTAAAGCTATTATATAGAAGGTCAAAATACCTGAAAAGGTACTCAGCATCCTTTTTATATTAATAATATCATATTATAATTAAAATTAGCTCCTCAGAGAAATTAAATCAATACCACAAAGAGATACAATCTAATATTTAGTATTACCATTATGAAATATACTATAAGAAATGAGAAGTCATGTTAAGGATGCAGGAAAGGAAACCTTGTGCAATGCTAGTGAGAATGTAAATCTGGCACCAGCTACAAAGAACAATATGAAACTTCATGAAAAAATTAAAAGTTGAAGTGTCATATGATGTACTAATTCTAGAAATTTATCAGAAGAAAAGGCAAATACTAACTACAAATGTAAATATTTATGCATATATTCACTCTCAAGTACATTGCAATTTTCTTTATAATGGATAGATGGATAAATAATCACTATATTTGCCTACAATGAAGTATTTACTCAGCCTTGAAAAGAAGGAAAATATTTTTATCATGGAAACACTTATGGAGCTAAAGGGTGGTATGTTAAATAAATAAAGATTAAAAAGGTAAGTAATTTATGATTCACTGTATGTAGAATTGAAACAGAAAAATATCTAGCTTACAGGTAGAGAGAGGATTAATAGTTGACAGATGTGCAAAGTAAGTGAAATAAATTATGGGATTCTGTTTTCCATTAATTTGCTTTATTGTGGCAAACTCCCAACAGGTTCATAAAGTAAAATTTTCCAGTCATGAAATAAAGTAGTCATGAGCATTCAATGTACAATATTTAGGAATGCTATGAATAATAATATATGCATTATTATTTTAAAATTGAATGCATATGAAATATCTCATCATAAGAAAAAAATCTAACTATTTTAATGCATGGTAACTGTTTTCATTGTGTTGATTATTCTAGAATAAATCTAAATATTATATTTTTAAATGTGAAACTAACATAATGGGGTTTAACTAAGGAATATATCAAGTATACTTCAATAAAAGAGAGACATTAATTTTTAAGAATGTTACTACAAATAGAACTCCATATGTGCGAAAAGCAAGAGTTTTAAATAAAAGGTGACAAAATTATTTCTGGTTTGTTAACTGCATTACTTTTGTGTTGTTGTCCATTAACTAGTATTATGGATTTCATGTACTGAAGATTCAAATCAATTTTACAGCTTGTTCTTTCTTGTAATAAAGATTTAATTATGGATTTAACAGAAATGTTTCATTTTATTTGGGGATAACATCAAAAAAGGACAAACTTTATAAATGTATTTATATCATATATGCATTTTCACCCATTTCTTTAAATACCTCTAATCACGGTACAATGAACACAACCATAGTGGTTTAAATTGCAAATTTAAGATCAATTATTTTTTAAAATTTGCTTTCTAAAAATAAAATATTCAATATCTATCCAAAATAATTAGATTCATCAAAAAACAAGGTCAAGCTATGTACTGTAATCGATCAGCAGCTTGGCAATCATGGTGTCTGTAAGAAATACATCAAGCTAATGAGCAGGAAAGAGACAAGAGGATAAGTCTTCATATCTCAGATCTATGTTTTCAATGACTGTCGAAATTACTTCAGAGTCCAGGAGGAATTTTTTTTTACCAAGTCTAAAATAAATGGCTTGATTATTTTGTACATTGCAGTTGAAAAATAAAATAAAAGCATTTTAATTAAAATATGATTTAAAAACCAATCATTGTGGGTGCATGAAAACAGACACAGTGCTAGTAATTTCTTGACATATATTTTAGTATTTTAATATATTTTTGATATATATCTGTGCCCTCACTACAGAGGGTCCAGGAACCATCCAAGAAAGTGGTATTTGCCACCACTGCAAGAGATAGGGAATTTCTGAAGGCAAATTTTCAGGGGACAAATATTGATTTGGCTATTGGTGGGAAAGTGGGGCTTGTACTCCTCAGATAACAATGTTCAGGGGCTATACACATACCCTCAAAAGGCTATTATAGATTTTTTTTAAGTATAACAAGATGTTGACATGTAGCAAGAAAAATTAAAAATAAAGATGATTTTTACTTTATCAGGGTGAAAAAATATATCATTTGACAATACATCTGAAGTATCATGAATGAAAGTGAAAAATGTTCCAACTCCTATAGAGAGAAATTTGGTACTATCTTGTGAAATTACAAATGCACCTGTGTTTTAATACAGCAATTCCATTTCTAAGAACACACTAGCTTATATATTCTTATGAACCAAGATATTTTCTGTTGTATTGTTATTTGAAATAGTAATGATGTAAGCAAAAAAAATTCTCATTCAATGTGTGAAAAAATATTGTTACAAAATAGTGCTAGTTTAAAATTACATCAGAGCTCTGCATATTTATATACATGTATATGTATATACATATTTAAGTGAAAAATGAAAAGAAGCAAGAGGAATTCTGTATTTGGAATAAGAAAGTGGAAAAGGTGAATACAACTAACTCCCCTGGTTATATTTGAAAAAAAAAAAAACACAACTAAGTGAACACATAAATACTAATAAGAGGAGAAACAGAAAAGAAAAAAAAGAACTCTTCTAACTGGTGTAGCACAGCGGGTAGGGCGTTTGCCTTACAAGCGGCCAACATGGCCGACCCGAGTTCGATTCCTCCGCCCCTCTCGGAGAGCCCGGCAAGCTACCGAGAGTATTCGATATGCCAGACACAGTAACAACAAAGTCTCCAATGGAGACGTTACTGGGCCCGCTCGAGCAAATCAACGATCAACGGGAGGGCCTTTACCTTTTACCTTTACCTTTATCATGGAAATGCTTAAAGCTTATTTCTGTGAATGATTTCTATGAATGAAAAAATAATAATTTTGTTTGGGCCAAGGATATGATTCAGTATTAAAATGTATTTCTTGCTTGTGTGAAAAACTGGATTCAATCACTGGTATCAACATAAAAAAATGTAACTATTTTAACATTATTTATGAGATTGTTAAGCATAAACGCTAAAGTGGTATAGATATTGTGTTTGAATTTAATAAAAAGATTGTGATTTATTTTTTACAGTCTCACTTTCAATGCATGTTCTAACACTGTCGATTGAAAAGATTTAATGATAAAAGCAACTCAGTAACAATACACTGGTCTAAAGTCTGGTTGTATTCATCAATTGTCTCTCAACAATAAAAGTAATGGGGAAATTTAGAGAAAATACTCAGATATTGGAAGGCAATATGGAGGTGAGCTTGGGCACATTGCCATAATAGAAAAAATACAAGTTTCAAAAGTATTACATAGCATTCAGAAGAAGACTGATGGCATTTATACTGCATAAGTGAGATTTATTTGCACTTTAAGAAAAATAACTAATAAAATACATTGAAAATATGCAGATATAAATAAATCCCCAAGTTAAAGAAATGGGAAAACATTGGGGAGAATGAGTGACTATGAGAAATAATGTTATACTCATTAGAAACAGCGCTGTAACTTACCAAGGTACAAATTCATCATAACAAAAAAATATAGATTAATAAGAAAAACTAAGTTATTTTCATATTTCACAAGTAGATGGCATATCAGGATTATTATAATCTTAACTAGATATGATAAATTTAAAAAGCATAGTTTAGCTTCATAAATACAGAATGAATGAAAGATCTAGAAAGCCAAATTTTTGCAACTCTCACTTCCATAGGCCATAATGTGATTTATATGGCATTTGCCCCAAATGAGAAAGCACACAGTTTAAGAATCATACCTATGCTTACAGATGGAAAGCAGTAATTTAAATTGAGGTCAAAACCTTGCCTGAGAATAAAATAAAATAGTATAGATACAAAATAAGAAAGAATTCATTGCATTTTATCTCTGTGGTTTTAATATTTTTGAACATTAAATCTAAAATCAAATTCTTTCTGCATGTGAAGAGCTCTATGCACAGTTAGAAGGCTGCTATGAAACATTAAACACTGTCAATTCTTACTGTGATACTGCATTAATACTGCATGACATCAATATTTTATATTAAGAATGTTAATTATCCCTGAGATTCTGGAATGCCTTACACTACTAAAGTACTGGTGCACTAATTTTATTTTTAATTTGTTTTCTCTTTTCTATTGGCTGTTCTCCCTGGATCTGTTTCTTCTCCCTGCAGTGAGAAATGAGTTAAATCAGCTCTCACTGTCAAGTGGAACAGCCTTGGAGCTGAGTTAATTCATCACCTACTGACAAAAGGTTAAAAATATTGAATATCAATATCCAGAATGTTTTCCAACTCACAGCATTTGTTTGGCAGGGCTGGTATCTTAGTTCTAGGAACAAAGTGCATAGGTTTGAGAGTCTCTATGAGCATAAAGTTATTTTCATAATGTGTAATGTCTATGAATAAGCACGTTTTTGTATTCCCTTTCCTCTTACTCCCACCAACATCAGAGAAATCGAAAGTTGGAAAGCAAAGTAATATAACATATACAAGTGCTTTCATAATAAAACAAACTTTCACAAATGAATTGCAGAATTATTGACTCATAGTTATTCATGTGATCTAATTACAAATTTATACTCTAGACACCTACCAGCATTGAACAATAGGATCGTTATTTTTCATGAATTTAAATCAGTTACTATGTGAATAGATATGTGGTAGGATAACTAATGTACAACATTCTCATTCTGAATTTGCAATCCCTTTTCATCAATTTAAAATAAGATATATGTATGTTTGGGGTATATAGGCACATACACGAAAACATTTGTGAAGAATCATAGAAATGCATTAGAAATACATGGTAGCTTAGAAAAACATTGAAGTTTCTTGATTAGGGTTTTAAAATTATCTTTATGTACAAAAATGCCAGCATTTTATTTTATTTTTGGTTTGTAGGTCACACTTTGCTATGCTCTGGGCTTTCTCCTGGTTCTGTGCTCAGTGATCATTTCTGGTGATGTTTGAGAGAACCCGGGTGATACTTGATATTGAATCTGGGTCTTCTGTGGGCCAGGCAAATGCCCAACTCACTGTACTAACACTACAACCTGAAATTGCTAACAGTTTAAATTCAGAAGTTTAAAATCATGGGTTTAAAGTTTAAATTGATTGGTTGTAAGTTCATGATATTTTTCTCCTTTTTAACTGAATTACTATGAGGTACACATTTAAAAAATAGTTCATGATTGAATTTAATTCATGTTCCAACATGCAAGTCTATATTTGTAACAAATTCATTTACCATCACGCACTATAACATGCTCCTATGGCAGACACTTATGTGCCTTTGTCTCTGTCTCTGTCTCTACCTCTATCTCTGACTGCCTCTATCTCTGTCTGTCTGTTTCTCTCTCTAACCCTCTCTCTTAGACATTGTGGTTCGCAATAACAGGTACTGAAAAGTTATCACGTATATCATTTTTATCTCTCTTTATCACTCAATTCTTATCTGGAGTGATCATTTCTAACTATTATTGTCATAGTAGTCCTTTCTGTGAACTAACTGCCCTCTCCCCACTTGTGGCTAGCTTCCATCCATGGAACAGGCATCCTGATCCTCACTTCTATTGTCTGCTATTTCTGAGTATTTAGTCTCATACTTTAGTCTCATTCTATGTTTGGGTTTTTTTGTTTGTTTCTTAGTTCGTCTTGTTATCTGTTTTATAACCTGCAACTCAGTGCATCATTTCCCCCTCTTCTCTAACTCATTTCACTCAACATGAGATTCTCCATGCTCATCCGTAAACTTTGAAAACTCATTTTCCCTAGCAGCTATGTAGTATTCTATTGTGCATATGTACTCTAGGTTTTTTGTTTGTTTGTTTGCTTTTGTTATTTAATCTAGCCACCTGTTCTTCAAAACTTCAAACTGTATTACAAAGAGGTAGTAATTAAAATAGCATGATACTGTAATTAAGAAGAACCCTCAGACCAATGGAATAAAGTTGAATATCCTAACACATACTCTCAAATCAATAATCATTTCATCATTGATAAAGAATCAAGAAAGATGAAGTGGAGCAAGGAAAGCCTCTTTAACAATTGGTGCTGGGAAAACCGAGCCGCTGTATGCAGGGGGGGAAAAAAGCCTCAGACCTTTTTCTAACACCATGAACAAAATAAGATTGAAATAGCTGACCTGAATCCATAACTTAATAGAGGAAAATATAGGAAAAAAATCTCCATGACATTGAGGCTAAAGGCATCTTCAAGGATGAAACACCACTGACCATGCAAGTGGAAACAAAGATAGAGAATTGGGACTACATTAAACTAAGAAGTTTCTGCACTTCAAAGGAAATAATGACCAAGATACAAATATAGCCAGAATGGAAAAATTGTTTACCCTACACCCACCATAGGGGTTAATAGCAAAGATATATAAGGCACTTGTAGAATTTTACTAGAAAAAGACATCCAACTTCATCAAAAAAATGGGAAGAAGAAATGAGCAAAAACTTCCTCAAAGAATAATACAAATGGACAAAGGACACATGAAAAAATGTTCTACATCACTAATCATCAGGGAGGTGCAAATCTAAACAACAATGAGACACACCTCATGCCAGAGAGCTTGACACACATTAAAAAGAACAAGAACAACCAGTGCTTGTGCAGATGTTGGGAGAAAGAAACTCTCACTCTCGTTCACAGCTTGTAGAAATGCCCATTGGTTCCAGCCTTTTTGGAGAAGAATATGGGCATTCCTTAACATAACTAGAACTTGAGCTCCCAGACGCCTCAGCAATATTGCTCCTGGGAATATACTGAAGGGACCTAAAAACAATGCAGAAAAGCCATCTGCACTTCTTTGTTCATTGCAGCACCACTCACAATAACCAGAACCTGGAAACCTCCCAAGTGCTCATGCTAAAATTTATGGCCAGTGGAAACGATGGTCATCCACAGAATTTTATACCAAGAATATTGTGTGAAGCATGTGCAGCAGAATGGTAAAATATACTAGAGTTCCAAAACTTGATTTTTCAAAATACAGTGGGTCTGACAGGAGAAGCAAAAGGGTCTCTCAAAAACAAAAACAAAACAAAATGGAAAACATTGAGGCTTTTCTTAATTTCTTTCAGTTCTCACTGATATTTCAAAAGAATGTTTTGTTTTATCCATGTTTCTCTGTGCCAATCTGTGCATGTTTAATCGATGGTTCTCTTTCTGTCATCTTCTTTTGGCATACATGTGCAAAGACTTAGAAAAATACAGATATTTTAGGAAGCAATCCATGGTTGTAATTTTAAAATAAAAAAGATTCAGCATTTGAAGTTCATTTTAAGTCAATTTTCCAAGTAAGGAGATTAGCAGTTTGAAACAATTTAATTTCTCATTGAAGAACATTTAAACATTATCTAGCAAGAGAACATGCTAGCAAGAGAACAATCTTCCCGGAACACTTCTTAATCTCCTGAAAGTGTGTATGTAGATCAGTAGACTTTCCTGTTAAAATCATTCCATTACCCTTTCCCTCTAAGCAAATTGTACATTACAGATGTGAAAAGAAAACAAAAATAGTAGAAAATATGTGGTTTTATTTTACCCTGGGAATGTTTTATAATTTCCTGGGGAATAGCAGTAATGACTATTACACATATAGCTTCTATTTATTAATAATAACACATATAAGACAGTTTATCATATTCAATTTCATAACTCCTATTATTAAACATTTAAAAAACACTATGATGCTTCTGTTTATTTGCACTGTATCACAAAAAAATCTGCACTTCTTTTAATGATGTGAATAAACTGTGAAAAGTGAAGAAAACTAATGTAGAAAATGATATTGATGCTAACAATGCTACCTTGCGGCAAAAGAAATGTCAGTGTTGCCAATATTTGATAATTCTATAATATTACACAAAAGTCTGAGAGTAAAACCAAGATTACATCTTAGAAACAAACTGCAAATAACATCTAGTTCATCATAATAAGGAAGCATAAAATGATATTAGCCAGACTTGTAAGCTGACATCATTTACTTTAATTAATAACCAATGTCTAACATATGAAAAATTTATTGTTAGAAGAATACTATTCTCTCTGAAATTTAGGACCACAATAATACTTCATGTTGTAAATAAACCTATCTGTAAAGAAATATTAAAAATGTATTGTTCAATACAGAAAATAGTAACTATAATGAACATTAAAATATAAATTTTAGTATGAATTAAATAAAATAAAAAACTCAATTTTATGCTATTTAAATTCCAAACCCTCAAAAGTGTTATCATGTTGAACTGTTACAATAATAGACAATACAGAAAACATTTTTATCATCAAAGAAAATTCTGTTGGTGTTGCAATTTCAATTCTGTACTTCCATATCAATGTTAAAAAGATGTATACAACTTTGTACCAATTGAACAGCCTAATTTTCAAAAATAAATAAATCAATAAATAATAATTAAATAAAATGATCTATAATGATATGTAGTTGATAAATTTTTGGAATTCTAGTTGTGTTTCTAAAACTAGTCTGTGAGATAATGTCATAAAACTATTCTAGCGTAATCCTATTATCTAATAAAGATACCTGACTGCTTGTGAAAGACAGGGATAGACATAGAAAGATTGCACTCATCTGGGCAACATAAAATGACAAAATAGGAGACTAACACCCAAGAGTGGCCGAGATTAGTACCAGGAGTTTTGCTCCAAGGCTTGGAGGTCAGCTACACATGCTAGGGGAAAAGGGAGTTCAGATAGAGAAAGGAGCACCAAATAAATGGTGCTGGGAGGATCCTCCCAGGTTGAGAGAAGCATGCTGAAAGTAGACTATAGACTAAACATGATTGCTCCTCAATGCCTCTTTCGCAAACCACAACACCCAGAAGGAGAGAGAACGAAAGGGAATGCCCTGCCACAGAGGCAGGGTAGGATGAGGGGTTGGGGGGTGGGAGGAATACTGGAACCCATGGTGGTGGAAAATGGACACTAGTGGAGGATTGCATGCTTGATCATTGCATAATTGAAACCCAAGCACAAAAATGTGTAAATCTACAACTGTACCTTATGGTGTTTCACTAATAAAAATTAAAAAAAAAAAGAATTAAAATGGACACTAAAAAAAGATATAAAAAATAATAAAGATACCTGACTGTTTTTGCTCTATACTATCCCAATAAACAATTGTGATTATCATTTATTTTCATTGCCATTAATCAATCATATTTAAATTTTATCTATAATATAGAATAAGCTTTCTACATAATGATGGTAATTTTGAGATTTGTATTAAAATAAGTTGATTATAAAATTGATTTGCTATTATAAGCAACTACATAGAGAAGAATATATTGATCATTCAAATACATGTGGTCTACTTCATACATCTGTTCTACATTTCTAGCAAATTAATTGTTGTTCTGGCTTCACTAAATATTCTGGGTATAATTGCTACTAAGTGCACCAATGATATAGTGCCAACTCAATATGCATACATTGTTGTTGCTATTTTTTATTACTGATAGTAGGGCCAAGAAAATAAATCAAATAGTTGGAGCTCATGATTTGCATTTGGAAGGTCCTAAATACATTTCAAGTTCTATCGCCAGAACTATATTCCCTACAGTTCTGCAATGGTCTGTAGAAGCCTGGTGGCCACAGAGCTGCATTTGGATCCTCTGTTACTGCTGGACACAGAAACCCAAATCATAAACCATTATAACCTGCTTGATTATCTTTGGGAGTAACCTACAGCCTCTGAGTACTGCTATGGAAGCTCTCAGAAGAAGTCACTGTCACTGTCCTCCCGTTATTCATCGATTTGCTTGAACGGGCCCAGTAATGTCTCCATTGTGAAAATTGTTACTGTGTTTGGCATATCAAATATGTCACAGGTAACTTGCCAGGCTTTGCCATGTGGGCGAGATACTCTCAGTAGCTTTCCAGGCTCTCCAAGAGGGGCAGAGGAATTGAACTTGGGTAGGCCATGTTGGCCGCTTGCAAGGCAAACGCCTTACCCACTGTGCTATCGCTCCAGCCCATCAAAAGCCGAAAAACAAAAACAGTTATCAAAGTATATTACACATGTCTATATCTCCTGACAGAGGCCTAGTTTGACAACAGAACTAACTTCCCTTTCATAAATAACCAATCAGATTTTCAAAAAAATGATATTAAGGATGAGTGACTCAGAATATTAAATTACAAATTCTACAGTCCAACGCAATGGTAAAAACAAAAGAGAATGATAAACTTGTGTCCAAGAAACAACTTTGTATTTCTAGTTATTCCTGGAGGATTCATAACAAGTTACTGAACCAGTCTGTTTCTATTTCCTTATTGGCAACAGCAACATATTATTCTACCTCATTGTGTTTATTTCAGAATCGTGTGAGGTAGTGCTTTTAAGGCTCCTTTAACCAAACCAGTTCCACAGAGAACATCTCACAAATAATGATTCCTATTGTTAAAATTTATTGTCACAGTGATAAAATTAGCATAAGCTTTCAAATGTATTTTACTGAAAGACTCAAAAAATTAATGTCAAAATTTGAAAAACTTTGAAAAAATATTAATGGGAAAAAAAGAAAAATTCATTTCCGTCCTGGCTTAATCATCAGGGGAAAAATTTTTTTTTTTCAGCTTTTGTCAAATTGCAAAGTAGGTAGAATGCTTAAATAGCAAAGTTTTTTGTTTCCCAGTGTATAGCTAAGTTACTCAGACAAATCATTTAACTATACTTTTAAGAAGGTATAAATGTACCCAAAAGCTCAAATAGAGTAGTTGAAATAATCACAAATGAGTCAGTCAGTTATTCCATTATTTTAGTTTTGCCTGCCTTACTTCTAGAATTTCATTTATTCTCAAGTGTCTGGCCAATTTAATGGAGTTGTGCTTGTTCAGTCATTTCAACTCAATGATTTGAAATATACTGCCTTCCTCATCAGCATTACATATGCCCCAATCTACTCATTCGTCCTACTCATTAACTCTCCAGAGTGATTTAAAGGTTGACTAAGCATTACCCACTCAGGAGTCATTCTGACCATACCATTTTTCAATCCTCAATTTGAAATAAAAGTAATGTTTTTAATTAGTCTAGTTTTATTAGATTTTTAGTGTTCTTTTTATTTTATTGTTAAATTGATTGTTATTATTATTGTGAATCCTTAAAAATACCATCACCTTTCTGAGGTGATTTTTATCTTACACATAATAGTGTTTGAATTTACACCAAGTTGGCATATAATGAATAAATGTTTTTGGTGAGTTGTGTTTATAATGTACAAAATAATTTAAAATTTTAATGAATAAGAGATACACCATAGAGATGCCCTCCCTGCCAAAACAGAGCCCTGGCAGCCAAAATCCTCCAGAACTCAATCGCCGCCATGCTCAAGATTGTTCTCAGAAGAGCCTCCTCCATAAGTGAATCTGCTGAAAATCCCAGATATGTAAGATGTGAATGAAATTTCCAGGCTCGCATGGAGTCAGGAATGGGTGAACTCCTTCCATCTCCTTGTGCTTCCAGTAGCCTGGCAGTCTTGGCCACATACTGCCTCTGGTGCCACATAATCTCCTTAACAGCCATGATCCAAAGATGCACAAATAAATCTCTCTCAAGAAAGTAACAGAGTGACACACCATAGAGATGCCTCCGGACCCCCAAGTCACTATTTAAAAGTTTTAGAATTCCTTAAGCAATCAATATTTCATACTCTAAACTACTGATATACCAAGAGTAGCATACCACATTTGATGGGATGTAAAATAGAAAGCAACCAATATCCAGGAAAGAATATATATATATATATATATATATATATATATATTCCCTATATATATATTCCCTATATATATATATTCCCTATACATATATATATATATTCCCTGAGGTGATTTTTATCTCACATATCAGCAGAAACAATCAGCCTCCTTCCATTGCTGATTATATAACAATATATATTGTTCTGCCTGATATATATATGTATGTGTATATATATGTATATATATATATATATATCTCCTCCCATTGTTCATCAATTTGCTCAAGCATGCACAGTAACGTCTCTAATGTGAGACTTGTTGTTACTGTGTTTGGCTTATCAAATATGTCATGGGTAGCTTGCCAGGCTTTGCCAGGCAGGTGCAGGCAAGATACTCTTGGTAGCTTGCTGGGCTCTCAGAGAGGGGCGGAGGAATCTAATTCGGCTTGGCCTGGTTGGCCGCATGCAAAGCAAACACCCTACTCACTGTTCTATAGCTTCAGCCTATATATATATAATATATATTACATATATACACACATAAATATATATATCTCAACATCTAACAATTTAGGTCCTGCTTGGGGGCAGAGTTTGGGAGTCAGAGTGGAAACATTAGAAATATGGTGATGGAAAGGTGTAATGGTGTGGGATTCATGTTGGAATATTAAAATTTTTAAAAATTGTGAATAATTTCATAAAAAGTATTTTAATGATTAAAAGAGATAAAGCCTATAAAGAACTAGCATAATCATAGCAATGGAAGGAGGCTGTGATTGTTTCTGCCTAATATTAACATGGCTACCTAGAGATTGGATGCATTTGTGCCAAACTTTGAAGTACTTGGAGAGCTACTTCAACGTAGTTCTTGTGTATAACTCCCACTGGTTCTTAGGACTATGCTATGCTCAGAACAGGGATTGAATTGAATTCAATTGTATTCATGTATTCTACATGTATGCATGAATACTAGCTCTTTAAACTGCCTTTCCATTTCACTGTTAGTTTCCCTTTACCTGATTTGTTTCATTTAGTTCATCAAATATGCCATAAGGAGGTAGGATTTCCTCCTGAACAAATTTACACTATTATGTTGTTAAAAAAAATTGGTTTGGCCACTGAGATTATAGTATGGAGGGTTTCTTTTTAATTCAGGTTTGGCAATAGACCTAGCAATCTTACTTCTGTACACTGTGTCTAAATAAATTGAAATCATCATTTCAAAAGAATATCAAGATTATCATTTAATTGCTATGACTAACTTCGAAAATTGAATTTAAGATTAAATATGTCATCAAAATAAAATATTAAACCTTATTTTATTAAAAACTGATTTTATGCTATCCTTAACACATGTTCTAAGAACTATAACTTGTGTGCCTGTATCAATTGTAAAGAATCCCAAGAAAAGAAGTAGACATTCTTAATAACTTTTGAATATATTCTTCTGGCCTATTTTTTTATGCGATAGCACTTCTTCCAAGGTCATATTTGTTCTAATCTTTATTAAAATAATTTTATAATATTACAAGTTAAATATGTGATGGCATAATTATCAAACAGCCTGGATTATAAATAGAAAGAAATAAGGATCTCTTATCTGACAAAATATACAGTAATAAGAAACTTTTGTGATTATGTGAATAACCTTGTGATCAGCAATTGATAAGACACAAGTTCTAAAAGCCTTCAATATTATCTGGTGGTTTTATACCTAGATAGGGAAGTGCCTTTAGGATTTTTCTGAGTTCTCTGAATAATACTTTTTTGATGCAAGAGAATTGTGGGCCTATCCAGTAGTGCTCATAGATTATTCCTGGCTCTGTTTTGAAGAACAAACCCACACTGTCCTCAGGGAACCACATGTGTTCTGGGAATTGAATCAGGATCAGAGGCACTAAAGCAACTTGGAAGGCAATTGCCTCACTCCCTGTGCTTAGCCCTGAGTCATACCTTCTCTGCATCTTTAACCTGTCCTTGATGACATTGATTGCAGACATCTTCAGTGTTGAGCAGAATTCAGAGGAACACTCTGTTGGTTCCATCTGCAGCTGAGTTAGACTTGTAAGACGCCAGAAATAAAGGATAAGCCAGGTATCTGTTCACCACTGAATCTCAATGGAAATAAAGCAGATGAGGTAAATTCCTACTCAATTGCCAGGTCCATCATGCTATGCCAGACCTTTGTCTACCTGATCTGCCAGGCCTGGAATTAGGACCAAAAACCCTGAATCTCAGAGATATTGGAGAAATTAAGCTGGGGTAACATTTATCTTTTTCAGATCAAGGGAATATGTGAAAGTTGCCTCCAGGCAAAAAATCATTAGGATCTTTTGTCATAGAGAGTATTCAGTGAGGAGACACAGTATTAATAATACAGAGATGTAGTAAAGAAATGTTACACACAGGAGTCACATACTCAACTGTTTTTCATTACATTTTTTAGAAGAATCTTAATTTTTTTCCTCTTTTTTGCTTTTTGGGTCACAACCGGCGATGCACAGTGGTTACTTTTGGCTCTGCACTCAGGAATTAGTCCTGGAAGTGCTTGGGGGACCACATGGGAATCGAACCCAGGTTGGCCGCATGCAAGGCAAACAGCCTTCCCACTGTGCTATCACTCCAGCCCTTTAAAAATGGTTTCTAAAAGGTTTTTTTCTTTCTTTAAGCTGGATTTTAGTTGAGAGAATTTCTTTAAGAAATTTCTATTTCTTGGATATGTCTGAGGTCAGAGTCAAAGTCAGCATTATTTCACTGAACTTGCATTAAAAGATCATTATCTTTACCGAATAAGTAGTACACAGCGCATAACCATTCTACTAGTTAAGAGATACTACAGGAAAACGTGTTAACATTATCATAAAACAAACTTTATATCAGCATCAACTTCTGAGAACAAAGCTGTGATGTTGCATAGAAATAATTCTGAGGATTTCATTGACTTGGGAAACACCAGAGAAACAATAGTATCTTATAACAGGAAACAAGGACAAATATTTTGAACACTTGAATGAGACCAGTAGTGGAAGTAATTTTGGGGACATATCAAATGTCAGAGAAGTGAAGAGAATACAAACTTGTAGGTATGCTGAAAAGTGTCATAAAGTAATGGAGATAAAATTTGCCTTTAGTTTCCTGTGTCTTTAGCATAGCTTGGAGTGTTTATAATGGAACACTACTATTGAATATCTAGTAATAAAATTATCAACAACAATGAATCACTGAACAGTTCTGGAGGAAAAGAGAAGAAATGGAGTCATTCATTATTTTAAAAAATAAATATGTCAGAAAGATAGTAGAGCTGATAGGGCACTTATTTTGTACTCACTGACTTAGGTTCTAACCCTGGCACCCTAAATAATCCCCCAAGCCCAGCAGAAGTGATCCCTGGGTGCAGAGCCAGGAGTAAGCCCCAATCATCAGCAGGTCTGACCCCAAAACAAAATAAAACAAAAATAAGCAAATATATCAATATAAGTAAGACTATTCAATGTGCAACATGCATTGAGTTTTTTCTTCTTTAATTGAAAGAGAGAAAAAAGAATTAGATTGTGCATTTTCTGAAGCAGAAAATATGTGTAAATTATAAACATTTAAGATATTGACACAATTTACTAAAGTGGCCCTGTTGGATATCTTTAGTACTTTGATTTTCCTTTGTTTTATTTTCTGTTTCACAGGATTTTTCTCAATTTTCTAAATTGGCTTGGAACTCTAGTAATTGTTTCTCATTATTTAAAAAAATGAAAAAGTATTATTATTTTTTAATGTACTATCTCTCTGGTCCAGCATAAAAATATTTTAGGTAAGTTATGCTGTTAATAAAATTTCGATTTGCTGCTTCAATTGAAAAAGTTACTTGGAGAAAACCTAACAATTCCAGTGTGTGTGTGTGTGTGTGTGTGTGTGTGTGTGTGTGTTTGACCCACACATCAGATTTTACCCCTGACTATACTCAGATATTAGTCTTACTTGTGAGGTGTGCCTTACCTGCGAGGTTTACATTCAAAGCAAGCTATCTGAATCCAATAGTTAAAACCTTTATTCAATTACCTAAGCTGTAAAGAATTTGGAAAAAGAAAATGATTGAAGATATCCCCTATACATCCAATCAAATATATATATATGTATATATATTTTAAATTTATAATTTATAAAATATTTTCTTATTTGGGTTTTGATGCTATAGCTTTGTAATGTGGGAGATAAATTTTTATAGAAATAGCTTTCTTAAAGTACTTAGATCAACATCTTTTACAAATTTTCTACAACTTTTCTATCTGTTATTTGAATAATGTTCATATTTATCTTATACTCTATTGTTTATTGTAAATATTTATTTAATAAATTGTTCAGAAATTTTCATACACTTTAAAGTTCTTTGAAGGATATAATTTGAAAATTGGTAGTAAATAAAGTAAGGATGAGAAGTTCTCCTTACGAAAATACTGATGCCTTATGGAAAAAATAGGTTTATACGGGTTCTGTACTAAGTACTCCAACATATATTGCAGGCTATTTGCACAAACCACAGTCTGGAAGAAAGATATGATTATGTGACTCCCCATGCACTATTTTTGTACATTTTATCTTGGCAATGCCATCACTTTAAACCTGCTAACCATAAAGAAACACATTTGCTTGTATAGTTTCTCTTTTGCTTTTATACAAAATAGTACCATTTCAATTTTATTGGAATCCAGGGATTAAGAACATTATGTTTCAGTCTCATTTAACCAATACAACATTCAGAAGCCTGTCCTCAATTTCCTTAAAATAATGACTTTCACTTTTATATGAAAGCATTCTTTCCATAAATAAATTTCCATTTTCTGAGACATTCTAATTAGCTCAGCTACGTGGATGTGTGTGTAAATGTATCATGGGATTATTTTTATCTCAATTTTTTTTGCTATTATCAAGCTAAAACATAAAACATATGAAACCATAAAACACCACAGTTAATGTTGCTTTTAATATACATAGTTGACAGGGATTTTCTTTCTTCCAACCGAATATTTTTTATATTCTTGCATTTATAAAATAAAACTGAAAGTAAACAATAACTGTTGACATCAATAGGTTTCCAAGGTTTTCACACAATAATTAAAATTGACCAATGTCATTTGAAAAGTAAAAGTAAAGTAAAGGCCCTCCCGTTGATCATCGATTTGCTCGAGCAGGCCCAGTAACGTCTCCATTGGAGACTTTGTTGTTACTGTGTTTGGCATATCGAATACGTCACAGGGAGCTTACCAGGCTCTGCCGTGCGGGCAAGATGCTCTCGGTAGCTTGCCGGGCTCTACACCTTTCTCTTTGTAAGTTGATATTTGAACTTTAAATAATCTTCCATTAAAACTTATTTTTTCTTAGAGAATCAGTAAGCCAATTGGGACAATATTAAATTTTGTCTTTTCTAGGTATCTCCAAGAGAAGATAATGTGATTCCATATAAATAAGTTAGGGAACCATTGGTTTGTGAAATAACATATTAAAAAATCTTGAACTTGGGGGCTGGAGTGATAGCACACTGGGTAGGGCGTTTGCCTGGCACACGGCTGAACTGGATTCGATTCCCAACATCCCACATGGTCCCCTAAGCACAGGTAGGAGTAACTCCTGAGTGCAGATTTAGGAGTAACCCCTGTGCATCGCCGGGGTGGGACCCAAAAAATAAAAGAAAAAATCTTGAGCTTTCCCCTATAGTTATACTTCATAATCCATAATATACTTCATAATATCCCCAAACTCTTTACTAAATTTCAAATGACTTGTATTTCTGTTTATGTTGTATAATACATGTAGCAATAAAAAAATTTTTTCAGCAAGAAAATCTGAACCGGAATTTGTATCTGGTTAAAAAAATATTGCCAATAATAATGATAACTGATAATGATCAATGCCATGGTCTTCACATAATAGAGCAGGTGGTGATCTTTACGTGTAAAACTGTTGAAGATCTCTGATATTTTATTTTTAATACAGTATCATTAGTCATCATTCTCCTCTTCCTCTTCCTCTATCTCTTATTCCTCCTCTTCCTTTTCCTCCTCCTCCTCTTCCTCTATCTCTCCTTCCTCCTCTTCCTTTTTCTCCTCTTCCTCTTCATTCTCCTCCTCCTCCTCCTCTTCATTCTCCTCCTCCTCCTCCTCCTCTTCTTCTTCTCCTCTTCTTCTTCTTCTTCTTCTTCTTCTTCTTCTTCTTCTTCTTCTTCTTCTTCTTCTTCTTCTTCTTCTTCTTCTTCTTCTTCTTCTTCTTCTTCTTCTTCTCTTTCTCCTTTTCCTCTTCCTCCTCCTCTTCCTCCTCCTCCTCCTCCTCTTTCTCCTTTTTCTTCTTCTTTCTTCTCTACTTCCTCCTGCTTTTCCTCCTCTGTTTTCTTCATCTTAATTTAGCTGTACTCAGTGATGACTCCATACTATTGGTCCAGAAATCACTTCTGTCGGTACTCAGGGGAACATATTTGTGCCAGGATCAGACCTGGGTTGCCTTTGTGCAAGAAAAACACTTTATCCACTGTAGTAACTCATTGGCCACTGGCAGTAATTCATTTTTTAAATTTTATGCCCCTAATTATAACACTGAATAAACTTTTAACAACTCATAAGACTTCATTTGAAATCTTAAAATTCTCTAAGTCTTTATGAAAATAAGCAAGAGATATAAAATTTATAAGAACCTATAAAATTAACAAAACCAATTCCAATGAGAACTACAAAATATATATCAGCCTATTGTTTGAAGCAATAGAAAGTATTTAGAAACCATTTATCTTTCATTGTCTTTGCTTCTTTTTTTAATTTTATTTTTAGGATTGGCAAAACAGACAGCAAATATGATTAACACCAGGTGACCTGGCATTGTGGAAATTCCTGTTCTGCAATTTACAAACAGCATGACTTCAGGCAAGATATCTAATACCAGTAAATAACAGGGCTATAATCTATCATCTTATAACATATCCTTCCTGTTATGCTGTTCAGGTTATATTAGGTTATGGAAATAAGGCAATTTAGGACAGTGCTTTTCTTAGTGAACACTCCAGAAATATTAGGTGCTTATTATTTTTCTAATCACCTCCTCTTTAGAGAAATTGTATGTTTTATGAGTATATGTAAGTATATAAATTTCTGTCAGCAAATATTTATTGTGTACTTATTATGTCAGTGCTAAAAGGAAACCACATAAATCAGGTATCCTAAATATTGCTGACCTATGTGATCACATTTTTTCCCTGAAACCTTGAGTTGACTGAATATCTGAACAGGGCTAGATAGTCAGAAAAACATGATGCTTTGACTCTAATAGCTGAGTAGATACTAATAGCTAGAGAGCTTTCTTGCAGAATATGCTTATGGTGGCAGGACATTTGGTTATTCAACTATTTGGTTAAGGTATATTTTGATGTACTGGGTACAGACCAGAGGCAATTAAAAATTCAAATTTACTCTAAATTTATATTTTATATAAATTATAAATTTATATGATATATATTTCATTAAGGTGAACTATATTAAAATAGACTTTTGCTTTAATCAGACATGTTATATAATTCTTAGATTTAATGCATGCTTTTTTTTATTTTTGCAATTAGAATTTTTGTTTTCTTTGCACATAAAACTGTAAAATGAAAACCTCAGCACTTACCATGGGAGTCATTTTATCTTTTCCACTGGCTTTTAGATACCTTTGAAGGGAAGGTGAACTCAGATTTCACCTTCACTGAAATAAGGAAGAATTTAAAACTGCATTCATGTTCCAAAATGTTCACCTACAGTAATACTTCCAAGCTGGACATGTGACTTAGTGTAACATAAATTATTCATTAAGATGAAGCATTCTGACCTAGCAACCTTTATTGCCGTTATGAGAGCTGCAGTTGAAACGATGTTTTGAATGCAAATGTAGTAACTACAAGTCCAATGGCTCCGAATAAGTCTCAAGGAAAGTCTGCATGATCAAATTCTTACGGCCTGAAAACATGCAGAACAATGAAATGAAGCTGAGAGACATTTGAGTCTATTTTTTGTTACAAATGCCTAATTATAATGTGTTTATTCTGAATGTGCAGATATAGTTCTCTTCATAACTATGCTATTTTCTTCTCACTTGTCAAGCTCTGGCTGTCAGCCTCTCTCTCTCCATATATATATATATTTTTTTTTCATCAAAACCTTACCATTTTCTCTCCAATACCTTGACACTGCCAACATTTTCACCTCCTTTCATCTCCTGGGTTTTAAGGGGAAAAAAAAAGAGAAAAAATCAAATCAGAGGAATTAGGGAGATAACTCGAGGTAGACACATGCCTACCATAAGCAACGACTTAAATCCAATCCTTAGCAGTGCATTTTCTCCACCTGGCACCAGAGAGCACAGAGAGATGAGTCCCTGAGCAGAGTTGCCTGGTGATCAACAGAACTAGTGTTATCTCAGGTTCTATGGTTCCTTGTATCACTGGTATTACTTGTCATCCCATTGCTCATCGATTTGCTCAAGTGGGTTCCAGTTACATCTCCATTTGTCCCCGTTGTGTGCTAGTGTAGCCCAATTGTGTCTGCTCACTCCAGGAACATGAGGAGCATGGTCCCTAGAAAAATAAATTCTCCTGTTATGGCCATAAAAAAACAAACATGGGGATAACATATGCAAACAGAATTAAAAAGTTGAATGTACACATGTGTTACTGGGTCAGACTTTAGTTCCTAATATGATGTGGAGCTAGGCCTGGTTATAGCCATAGATAAGGTATAGAGAGAATGTTAACTCTCATGAAAGAAACATAAGTAGGGAAGGAACAGTCATTGAAGGTGAAGAGACAGGAGCAAGAATGAGAGAAGTGATTTTAATGATTTGCTGTGGACCTTAATTTAAAAAGTAATTTCAGGTAATCTGGTTTAAAATAATATTAGTAGTAGGGTTTTATGCAGACTATTCCAGCACCAAGCCCTGCACCAGAGTGTCTTCTTCCTTCTATCAATGTCACAATATGAGTATTTGTTATATGCTTATTATGCTTCTTTATAGCCTGCATACAAGAGAAATCCTCCTGTGTCTGTCTGTGTCCTTTTGACAATCTTCACTGAGCATGATACTCTCCAGATTAATCCACATAGAAGTATTTAAATTGAGATTCTATAGGAAAACTTCCAACATCACCAATACATGAATATTGGGGTAAGTGGAGCAATAAAATCAGGCTCTAAGACAAGTTTGGGGTGAACTAATGAAAGTAATAGTAAGAAAGAAGAGTAAACAGTGAAGTAACCAAATAATATCACGGTCACGGTCCTCCCGTTGTTCATCAATTTGCTCGAGCGGGCCCAGTAACGTCTCCATCGTGAGACTTGTTGTTACTGTGTTTGGCATATCGAATACGTCACAGGTAGCTTGCCAGGCTCTGCCGTGCTGGCGAGATACTCTCGGTAGCTTGCCGGGCTCTCCAAGAGGGGTGGAGGAATCGAACTCCGGTCAGCCATCTTGGCCGCTTGTAAGGCAAATGCCTTCCGCTGTGCTACCATATAATATAACAGCAAAGAAATGTCCCTTATACTAGCAGTTAAAATTTGATCTTCAATGTAATGCATAGTCATAGAGTTTGAAACAAAGACATGACCTTACCTTCATTTTGACATTATTCTTGATGGTTTCTAGAAAATAATTACGAGATGAGTAAAAAATAGTTACACAGAGGTCAAAACAGCAAGTCATTACAGTCATTGAATTAATGAATAAAAACAACCTCCTTACAGAGATGGTTTTTAAAGACAGAAAAGTGTAGGTTAGTTTTATATGTATTTTGAAGACAGTAAGAAAGACTTAATGATGTACTTACTTGAGAATGTAGATAATGACACAGTTGTTAGGAAAAATGAGGTTATGAAATTAGCCTACAAATGAATGGACATGGAGAGTATCATACTGAGTAAAATGAGTCAGAATGAGAGATACAGATATAGAATGATTGCATTCATAGGTGGGATATTTAAAAAAAATAGTTTGAAACTAATATCCAAGCCAGGCAAAACAGACCATGAGTATTGGTCAGTGGTTGAAAATTACCACAAGGGTGTGAGTGCTGAGGGTAATTAAAATAGAGGAGAGTATATTATGACAAAAATAGTTGGAAATGATCATTCTGGATAAGAACTGAGTGCTGAAAGTAGGTAAAGGAATATAGTTGATAACCTTTCAGCATATATACTGCAAACCACATTGCCTAAAATGGGAGAGAGAAAGAGAAAGAGAGAGAAGAGAGGTGCTTGCCATAGAGGCAGACTAGTGTGGAGATGGCTTGGGGTGTGGAGGACAGGGGATATTGGTGCTAGGAAACTGCACTGGTGGAGGGAATGGTTGTTAGAACATTTTATGACTGAACCACAATCATATAATGCTTTATAATGCTCTATCTCATGGTGATTCAATACCAGTATTTTTTTAATTAGTCAGGATAGGCAAATACTTTAATAGGGAAAAAAATTTAGAGAATGGTGGGAATTTAAAATGAATCCTAGAACCAGAGAGATAATGCAGTGAATAAGGTGATTGCCTTGCCTGTGGTTCACTTAGGTGTAATCCCCCTGCAAACTGCATGCTCCTGCACCCTCGTCCTGCCAGTTGTGATATCTGAGTGCAGAGCCAGAAGTAAGCCCTGAGTACCACAGAAGGGTTATGAGAGCACCAATTCCCCAAAATCTAAAAAAAAAGGAAAATGAGAGTCCTAGAAACCCTGACTCACAGTAGAATGTGGAACCTGTAGTTAGCCAGTCATAGGAAGGAGGCGGGACATAAACTCCCCCAGATGATAACAATCAATGGGAGTTTGACATGGCATTTGACCAGTACAAACCAGTTGGAGATGGCCAATCAAATAAAAGATCACCAGGAAGTTAGCTAGACCACCAAGAATTGGGCAACTTGCAGAAAACGGGGATAAAAAGGGTACGAGAAGAAAGCTCTCCTATGAATGGCGAAGGCTCTCACTGGTCAGCTATCTCAGCTTTCTGAACTTAATGCTTGCTTAACCTGTGCAGAATAAAATTTTATATTGCAACGCTCATTGCTTTTTGTGGTCTTTTGGATACCCGGCCCTAACAGAGGTAAATGATGGATTTGTATTTTTATACGGGAAAGAGTGGAAGGAGGGTTCATTTGGGTCAAGTAACAAAAGGTTTTCCTTTACATGCATTAGTATTAAAGTACCTTCATGAGGATAAGATCTTTTATTATTATTTGAAACTCCTCCCATAATCTTCTTATAAATGTATTTTGTTCTGCAAGTTTCCATCGATTTCAAGTATTCACTAATTTCATTCTACATTTATTCCCTCCAAAATAAATTATAGGTACAATATTTTCATCTTCAGAAAGCCTTAGTAATTAGGGTCTAGATCCATCTTTTCTATGATGTAATGCATTTATTTGAATCAGCAAATTTTATAAGAAGGTAAACTGCCTTTTTCTTCTTTTCTTTCAAGGCACTAATCCAAAGGTTCAATAAACATTGCTCTTTTTCTTCAATATTTTGCATTCTTGCAATACAAACCAGCAGAAGACCAGGAGTGAACTACCCAGCTCCACTAGGTTCTGGTACTTGCTCTCTGAGTCAAATAGAGCAATACATTAAAAAGCAATATTCCAGGACTGTCAATTTCAGTCAGGAGAACACAGGGACTGTGGCACTGTTTGTACCTGTGATGTCTCCACATTTCCATTTTCAGAGGCAAGACAAATAAGAAATTTGTGTTATTTTGGCATCTCTGATTTCAGGGTCGAATAAAACCTTGATATAAGAAAATTATGGAAAAATTAGATTCGTGAAAGCCCATATAAACAATGCAAATTGGGAAAGTTCTTGAATCAGTACAGTCCTACAGATATCTTAATGTTAATAATGTCCTTAATATTCCAAGAGCAGATGGTGAATTCTGAAAAACTTTAAAGACAATCTATGATGACTACTGACTCACTAAGAAACATCTATGCATATGCAAATTAGTAATAGAATGTTGATGGGAAGAAGGCTTAGTAAAATGGGGTAGGCATTTGCCTTACACACTTTTGATTCATGTCTGATCTCCATTGTCCCATATGGTTCCCTGAACACTGCCAGGTGTGATCTCTGAGCACAGAACTAAGAGTAATCCCTGAACAATTGCTTGGTATGGAACAAAATAAAAAATATATATATTATAATCATAATAATTATAATGGAAGGGTGATGTAAGTAGACAACACCAAAAAGAGTTTATTCAGTATTCTGAAAAATTTATTTTGTAACATCATATTTTTTTGTTTAATGGAATATCTCCATTACAATCACAAGTAATTCATATTGAAGGAGTTTTTAAAAAATAAAATAAAAACAATTGCTTACTGTTTGCTTTTTGCTATTCCATTAGTGAGACTAGGTAAGAATGACTCAAAATTAATTTAATTTAGGTGAAAAGCAGATAGTACAAGAAGTTAAATTTATCCATTAATACAAAACAAGATAACTTGGGATAGCTTTGGAACACTCCTATGATTTAAATGTGCAGCCTAAAAATGAACTAAATCTGGAAAGAGATATATTATCATTTTTGTTAAAATTGTTTTCTCTTTATTTTGATTTATATTTTTAGACAAACTATTGCCTTTTACAGCTGAGTATCTAGACCTTACTTCTTTATTATTTTACCCATATTTTTATCGTATCTTGGTATTTCTCTCTTTAGTAACTGAAATCTTCTAGAAATAATAAGAATTTTCTTTAGAAAAATAGCAAGGCATTATGTTTAATGTATTTTTATATTTACAGGAAAATTTTTATGCATCAGCTGACAGTTCTTTAGTACTAATAACTCATTCAATGCTTTAATACAAGCACTGATATAGTTATTTATAATATAAACATATGTAATATATATTTATAATGTATATATAGCTGATATAGTTATTTATAATATATAAATATATATTATATCCAATGCTTTAATATACAAGCACTGATATAGTTATGTATGATGTGTATACATACTTATTTAGATACATTTATATACATTTTATATTTTGAGATACAAATTAGTATGACAGTTATTTATGAAATAAAGTATGTCACACACTTGATATTGTCATCTTTGGGAAAAAACTTGAATGTAGTTCGATTAATATTGCAATTTCAAAATTTATTATAATAAATATTTCCATGGATTTATAGCAGTGTTTCATTCCAGGCAGTCTTTAATTCTAAGATCAATATATTTCTTTATAAGACACTTAATTGTAATGAACTGTAATATGTGTTGTGGGTAAATGTATTTTTTTGTGTTTATTTAAAATTAATATATTTATCTCTATTACTAAAACATTGACAATTTATTTTATTTCCAAGACAATAAAGCCAATTACTTAGTATATCAAAGATTATCTTTAAATCAACTGTACTATTATTTACTTATTTTGGAGATTTTTGGTCACACAGTAGTGCTCAGAGTTTACTTCTGGATCTATGCTCAGGAATCACACCTGTAGTGTTAATAATACTATACGCAGTGAAAGGGATTGAACTAGTTCAGTAGCATGTAGGCAAGTATCATAAACCTTGGACTATCTCTCTGGGCCCATATGCTGTTAAATCATAGTAGTAAACATCAATTTATACTGTAAAACATGTTACAATTTACCATTCTATAATTTTCACATATGTATTATTTAATTTTTATATGTGTTAATTTTAAACATGGGAATTGCTTTAAATATTTCAACTTGCCTCTAAACACCAATGAAGATGTATGAAGTTGATTTAGTAATTTGATGAAAAGCAAGAAATCATTGACAGCAAAGCTCAAACTTCAGTTTTAATCTAAGATTTTTTTTCAGTCAATTGTAGGATAACACTGTTCTGTCCTTCCTGCATAGCCTCAGGAATAGTTCAGAGTTGATAGTTTAAAACACCTTAAGGAGGTATTTTGCCTGGGGCAGTCAGGAAGGGCTTTAGAATACCTTTTAGGTGGGCCCTCAGGAAGGGTTTTCTTATGTTGATTTGGCTACCTGATGGGTGGAGTGTCAGCCCAGATTGCAAGGGACCAGGAGAGACAAGAGAGCTGGAGAGAGAGAGAGAGAGAGCAGGTTTGCAAGATGAACCATGAGAGGTTAGCAAGGGGGAACATGTGCTTGAGAGAACCTAGGCCCTCCATAACATAAATTTCTTCTATGGGATAAACTTCCTTGTAAAAAACTGCTACTAAGATCAACTAGCCTGGCCCTTGTCTCTTCCTTCGTCTGCCCTTGGCCAACAGCTATCCCTATCCAGGCCACACACAGCAGCTCTAGGACACCAAACTAAGGCAGTGATATAGAGCAGTCCAGAAAGCCCGTGAACACACAACCTTCCACGTGCATAGTTTTTTACAGTCAATGATAGACACATGAATAGATTTACTAATCTACCCCAACATTTTCATAATAAATGTCTAGCACAGATCACTTCCTTTTTCCTTGAACTTTTAAGTCTCCTACACATGAAGAAATAAACCTGATTACTAAGTCTTTATCAAGGACCCAAATCATAATTCCTCTTCTGGAATAAATGCTTTCCTGATTTTACCACAACCCAACTATTTCTCTCAGATCTTTCATTTATAGATTTATATATTTATATTATAGTTTTATATTTTAAGGCCCCTAGGGACCCTGAGAAAAATTCCAGCGCTAAACTCTGCTAATTTGTAACTCTTCCTTACCTGCCCCTTCCCTGGTAAAGCCTTGAGATGTAAATTCTGTCTCCATTTGTTGACCCTTCCTTATTGGGATGTAAATTCTGATACCATTTGTTGGCCCTTCCTTACCTGGTACCTCTGTTAGGAACTTTTCCCTTATCTGCCTCCACCAGAATGCAGGAGCCATGAGCTGAGAATCAAAGGGAACCAGGTAATAACCAAATGTTTGAGTTACCAGATACCCACTAGCCACAATGTCTATGTACATAAATGCTGATCTTTGAATCTATAGGCTAAGGAGTTATGTACTTTTAAATGGATTGGTTAAGAATGTATATGTTGTTACAAATCTATTGGCTATATGTTGTTACAAATCTATTGGCAGGCTTTGCTATAACGGCCAGTGAAGGCCTATATAAGATCCCCTTTAAAGAAGTTCAGGTTCTTGCTTGACCCTGGCTATGCAGCTGAATAAACTACCTGCTTGCTGATTGCATTCCTGGCATGGTCCTTGTTTGCAGTCAGAAATCCAGAGTTGTGCCCTAACAATATAACATATATAGTTTTAATAACAATTATAATTCACTTAATCACTTAACTTCCCGTTAGTCGTCGATTTGCTCGAGCGGGCGCCAGTAATGTCTCCATTTGTCCCTGTCGCATGCTAGTGTAGCCCAATGGCATCTGTTCGCTCCGGGAACATGAAGGGCCTCAAACCGATCATTCATGATCTTCAGGAAGAAGTCTGACCATCTGGTAGGTGGGCGGCCACGCGGTCTCTTGACATCCCGTGGAATCCAATCAGTAACAGCTCTAGTCCAACGGTCGTCTTTAAATCTCATTACGTGACCAGCCCATCTGATTTTCGACACCTTGGCAAATGAGACAGCGTCCCTGATCCTTGATCGTCGACGGATGTCAGAACTCCGGATTCTTTCTCTTAATTGAGTGAAACGTGATATTCCAAGCATAGCTCTTTCTATTCTTCTTTGAGAGACCTGAATGGCGTTCTCATCTTGTTTGGGTAGGGCCCAGGTCTCTGAGGCATATGTTAATGCAGGAAGAACAGTGGAATCAAAGAGATGTGCCCGGAGCCGAAGGTTCTTCGTCCTCTTAGCTATTTCTTCGACGTTCTTGAAGGCGTCCCAAGCCGCTCTCTTCCTCCTGCGCAGCTCGGTGCCAGGTCATTTGTCATGTTGACCTCTCGACCTAGGTAGACATAGCTGTTGCATTCGGAGATGGTCGTTCCATTGAGAGCGAATGGGGCGTCAGGAACAAGGCTGTTTCTCATAAACATTGTCTTCGTAAGATTCAGCTGTAGTCCTACCTTTCCACACTCACGGTCAAAGTCGGCCAGCATTTGTGCCGCTTGGCTGATGTTTGGTGTTATTAAAACAATATCATCAGCAAAGCGGAGGTGGTGTAATTGCCGACCATCTATCTTCACTCCCATTCCTTCCCATTCCAGTCGTCGCATGATGTTCTCGAGGGTGGCACTGAAGAGTTTCGGTGAAATGGTATCACCCTGCCGCACCCCTCTCTTGACATCAACGATCACTTCTTTGTAGAATGGTGAGATCCTGGTAGTGAATCCGCAATACAGCTCACAGAGGATCCTGATGTATTGGGCTTGAATGCCCTGATTGGCTAGGGCTTCAATGACCGCTTCCGTCTCAACAGAATCAAAGGCCTTCTTTAAATCAATGAACGTTAAGCAGAGCGGCATCTTGAACTCCCGAGAAACCTCAATGAGCTTGGTTATTGTGTGGATATGGTCGATGGTGCTGAATCCTTTGCGGAACCCTGCTTGCTCACATGGTTGTCCTTCATCTAGTGTTCTGCCAATCCTATTCAGGATGACTCGAGTGAACAACTTGTAGATGAGAGACAATAGGCAGATCGGGCGATAGTTGCCAATGTCATGGATGTCTCCCTTCTTGAACAGTAGTACGGTCCTGCTGGTTTTCCATTGGGACGGAACCTTGCATTCAGACAGGTAGCGTGTGAAGAGCCAAGCCAGTGTATTGATGAGTACTGACGCAGGTTCTTCAGGTGTTCAGGTCTGACCTTGTCTGGGCCGGGTGCTGTTTGTTTCTTTACCAACGAAATGGCGTGTCGGATTTCGGAGGGGAGAACGTTGCAAACAACATACCCATCCTGTGGAATTTGGTATGTTGGCAAGTGGACATGGCTATCGAAGAGATTTGAGTAGAAGTCATGGATAATCTTCTCCATTGCCGTTCTGGAGGATGTGATGGATCCATCAGGATGTCGGAGGGCAGTCATCTTGGTCTTATAGTTGGCGAAGGACAGGCGGGCCTTACGAATACTTTTCCCGGCTTCTGCCGCATCTACCAGTACTTCTGCTCTTCTCTCTTTGAGGTCTTCCTTGATCGCATCTCTGCACTGCTTTGCAAGCTCGGACATTAGCTTATGGTTGCCTGAGGCATGCGCCAAACCACGCTGGCGAATTAGCTCAAGAGTTTTCGAAGATAGGCGACTTTTTGTGGCTATCTCTCTCTTGGCGTTCCTCGCACATTCATGGAGGTGCTGAACCGGTCGATCGTATTCCTCGTCAATGTTGTCAACAATGGCATCTTCCCATGTTGCCGCAATAGTACCAAAGAGTTCCCAGTTGGTGGTCATTCTGGGAGTTCTCTTTTTGAACTTTGCAGCCCTTTCTCCCCGCTCTGTGTAGTAGAATTTTGCACGAAGGAGACGGTGGTCCGATCCCGTTCGAAATTTTGGGACAACAGCGACATCAGTCAGGCAAAACCGTCAATTGAATATGATGTGGTCTATTTCGTTGTGGAATCGTCCACCGGGAGACTCCCATGTCCATCGTTTAGATTCTGCCTTCTGGAACTGTGAGTTACCATGGATGGTCTTGGTCGACATGATGAACTCTGACAGTCTCTCACCCTGTTCGTTCCATTCTAGGCCATGGGTCCCGATGTGAAGTTCTTCAGCTGATCTTCTCGGTCCTATCTTGGCATTAAAATCACCCACAATGATCTTGTAGAAGGTGTGGTCTTCTTTATAGAACTTCTCTAGCTCCATGTAGAACTTCTCGATTTCTCTTTCATCATAATGAGATGTTGGTGCGTAGACAACGAAGATAGAAACTGCAGGCAGTGAGCCACATCTATTCAAATGTAAACGTCCGATTCAGGTTGTTAGGCATTCGAATGAATCAATGCTCTTGGCCAAGTTTGTGTTGACAAGGACACCGATGCCTCCAACACCTCTTTTATCGCATGTTCCGAGGAACAATTCTTCTCCGGTGTCAAAAACGGCATGGTGAGATTAGTGCCTTCTTGTCTCGGTCAGACCAATGATGTCGTACTTGATCATTCGCGCTTGTACCATCAGGTCCTCGATGGATGCATCTGATGCTAGCTTACGTGCATTGAAAGTACAGATGATCATTTTTGTCTTCCTTCGTTGTGGCAGCCTAGGTCGGCCTTAAGATTTTGTCGGCCTCTCCTTTCTCATCCTTCTCAGTGCTGCCATGTCGGTGAAGCCTTCAGGGTCAGGTGAATGAGACCAGTTGTAGTTACTGGTTTTGGCATATCGAATACACAGCGGATAGCTTGCCAGGCTCTTCCGTGTGGGCGGAATACTCTCGGTAGCTTGCCAATCTTTCCGAGAGGGATATGCAATATTTTAAGAATTTTATAATAAATGATTTTGGAAATCATTGATTTCAGAAATCAGTGATGTAAAAAAAAAAAAAGAAAAAGGGCCAACATGGTCAGAGAGTACAGGAGTTAAGGTGTTCGTCTTACATATGGCTGAGTCCAGTATGATCTCAGCACCACATTTATACAATGCCCCAACACTGCCAGAAAGGACCCTTGATCACAACTAGGAGCGGCTCAATGTTGAAACAAACACGTGGAACACAACAGCATTTCCCCTTAAGCATCACTATTACAAATCTAAAGGTGTGTGGAAACCCTAACAATTATAATTATATAAAATAATTATTTTTTTCTTTGAGGGGGTTGATTTGATTACATTTTATTAGAGTTCTCATATTAGTTACCTTCATGTGTTACTTTGCATTTTCAATGCTAAAATTCTCTACATAGTACATTTTGAATTACACATAAATTTTATAATTTTCTTTTAGAACATCTTCCTTGATATCTGAGTCATTAATACAATTATTCCTTTTCTTTTGTTTTTTATTTTGTCTCTACTCAACTTATATTTCATTTTTCTTGGATTTATCTTCTGATCACCCTGTCACTGTCACTGTCCTCCCATTGTTCATCGATTTGCTTGAGCGAGCCCAGTAATGTCTCCATTGTCACACTTGTTACTATGTTTATCATATCGAATTCATCATGAGTAGCTTGCCAGGCTTTACTGGGTGGGTGAGATACTCGGTAGCTTGCTGGGCTCTCTAAGAGGGGTAGAAGAATCGAACCTGTGTTGGCCACGTGCAAGGCACTGTACCTACTGTGCTATTGCTCCAGCCCTATCTGAAGTGATTTCTGACACATTCTCTTCTTATGATTGATCTGTTTGTGCACTCCAGTTTCACAGCCTCATGCCTTCTACTGTTCACTGATGAGTCACAGACCTCAGTAACTCCTTCACAGTTTGTCTCCTGGAATCCAATCAATTCTAAGTATGACCCCTATTTGTTTGTTACTTCTATGAATTTTCATTTGGAGTGTTCAAGGACACCTAAAATTTATTATATCCAAAATGATACCAATCCCATTTTATCAATTATGATGAATGTCTTCCAGTTTTTGAATAATGACAACTGTTTCAACCAGAATCAGAAATACACAAGTATAAAGATATTTCCTCATTTCCAGAAGTAACTTTAAGATGCCTTTATCACTGATAAATAACCTTCCATTATAATCTTTGTTATTATAATTGTTATGAGTTTCATTTTTATCTCAATACTTGAACTTCCAAACCACAATCTCCATTAGAGTCACAATGTCTGGTGTGCATTTTCCCCCTTTCTCTTCCCTTTGGGTGCTGATGTCCAAGAGTTGCACATGGTTGGTTGTGGGACTCATACACCTGGTAATTATCTGCTGAACATTACTGTGGAGCTCACTTGCATACTTGGTGAGGTCAAAATCCTGGCTGCAATGCTCATACAACTTCCCAGGTAGTGGCTGAACACTGCATGCTCTGGTGCATAGCTTGAGTCCCATATTTGAAGTGGTGTTTGTATGTGACCCCAGAGAGGAACCTGTGGTGACTCCCCTCTTACAAGGCAGAGACTTTCAGCTACTCAGCCAAGCTGAGGACCATTTGAATTTTTATGTTCCCTTGATTAAACTATGAGCTTTTTAATTATGTGAGATAATTTTCAATGAATCTAGGTATTTTTACACCTATAGAAAAAAAAACGGACCTCCGTAGATATTTAAGAAATAATTGAATAGAAATTAGTAGTGTTCTATCTATTTAATATCATGCAAATCAGCTCTTATGTAATATTGTTTAGATTATCAAACACAGTGGGAAACTACGTACTTTATGATGAAATAAATAAAATTCTATAATTGTAACTTTCAAATTGGAATATCCTTCTAGTTTGCTTTAGTTTTATTTATTTACTTATTTAAAAATTTGGGAATCACACCTGGAAATGCTTAGGGTTTACTCCCAAGTCTGTATTCAGAGAGGACTACTGGTGGTGCTCAGTGGAGGATGATGATCTTTGGTTCCAGGGATTGAACCAGAGGGTGGACAGAGTACAACCATATAGACTATTTGTGTTGTTTTTAAAGTCTGCTTTAAGCAATAATATTTCAGGGCACCTATGTCTGATAGAATAGTCATTACTAGTTTATTTCTTTTCCACTCTTAGAGGAAATGTTGCAGAATGTTGCAGATACCACTGAATTAGCAATTAATATGTGAATTTTCTGCTAACATAAAAATATTACTATTAGTTTCTAATGCCAACTTTCTACATTTGCTCATTTGGTTCTACTGTTACCATTTTTTTGGCATGTGAAAGGCAAGATATAATCTTTTATTTATGTTTTCTTATATGTGACTATTCCCTCATTAAATATTTGTTTCTATTTTATGTTTTCCAACTGTTTAATATTATATTGAATCATCTGTTTGATAATTTTACCATGGAGTCTTATGAGTTGTCATGAATTTTTTGTATAGTAACTCCTTATATGTGATTTGTGGTTTTCATATTCCATAGACTTTATTAATTTTGTGATCACTATTTTTGATGTGCAGATATTCTTTTATTTAAAATACTACCACCTATTTTATCTTATTTTGTTGCTTGATATTTATGTTTAATTTATAAAATTCAATGTCAGGACTCAGTTCAAGGACTATCTGTCCTATTTTCTTGTATATTTTATTTCATCTTTTCTTCTATAATTTTATCAGACATAGGCGCTGGAGCGATAGCACAGTGGGTAGGGCGTTCGCCTTATAAGCGGCCAACATGGCCGACCCAAGTTCGATTCCTCCGCCCCTCTCGGAGAGCCCGGCAAGCTACCGAGAGTATTCGATATGCCAGACACAGTAACAACAAAGTCTCCAATGGAGACGTTACTGGGCCCGCCCGAGCAAATCGACGATCAACGGGAGGGCCTTACCTTTACCTTACCTTACCTCTTCTATAATTTGTCAATGTGCATTAAAATCTTTAATTCATGTTGAGTCAATTTATCTTAGCAGGCTAAGAAAGTGTTAAAAGACTCATTCTTTTGCATGTGCATATTCAGTTTTTACTGCTCTATCTGTTAAAGACTCTGCCTTTCCTCCAATTATTATTAGTCCTTTTGTAAAACTTTGGCTGCTTAACATACTTGGGTTTGTTTCCAGGATAGTTGAGGTAGTGGAGGTCCACCAATGAGGAATTTATCAGATATCCTTAGAGTGGGGCTTCTGAGTGTAATCCCTGGGTTGCTGGAGATTGGTGGAAAAAGGCAGGGCAGGGTAGGGTGAGTTTTCTGGGTTTAACCCCTAGGTTGCCGGACATTGGTGGGAGGAAGCAGAGAATCTCTGTTCCCGGGTTCCATTGAGCTTGGAGTATAAGGTTGCAGAGTTCCACTTACCTGGTTCTGTGGAACTTCACTCGTGCATGAGTCTCAGTCCAAGTGTCCAGAAAGCAGCCTGGAGCATGACGGCTGCTGAGTACTGGAGGATGTGGAGGTGGACATGCAAAATTCTGCTTCGTGGAGTGGGAAGAAAGGACTGCAAAATTTAAGAAGATAACTCCCAGAACGATCACCAACTGGGAACTCTTTGGCACTATTGCAGCAACATGGGAAGATGTCATCATTGACAACAATGACGAGGAATGCAATCAACTGTTTCAGCACCTCCATGATTCTGCGAGAAGCACCAAGAGAGAGAAAGCCACAAAAAGCCTCCTGTCTTTGAAATCTCTTGAGCTCATTCACCAATGTGGCTTGGCGCAAGCCTTAGGCAACCTCAAGTGAATGTCCAAGCTCAAAAAGCAGTGCAGAGAAGCGATCAAGGAAGACCTCAAAGAGAGAAGAGCAGCAGTGCTGGCAGATGCGACAGAAGCCGGAAAAAGCATTCAGAATGCCCGCCTGTACTTCGACAACTACAAGACCAAGATGACTGCCCACCGATGTCCTTATGGATCTATCACATCTTCCAGAAAGGCAATGGAAGATCATCCATGACTTCTACTTGAATCACTTCAATGGCCACATCCACTTACCCACATACCAAATTCCGCAGTATGGATATGTCGTTCCAATGTTCTCCCTTCCGAAATCTGACACGCCATTTTGTTGGTAAAGAATCAAACATCACCCGGTCCAGACAAGGTCAGACCTGAACATTTGAAAAACCTGATGTCAGTTCTCATGGATACACTGGCTCTGCTCTTCACACGCTACCTGTCTGAATGTAAGGTTCCACTGCAATGGAAAACCAGCAGGACTGTACTACTGTATAAGAAGGGAGATATACACGACATTGGCAACTACCACCTGATCTGCCTGTTGTCTGTCATCTACAAGCAGTTCACTCGAGTCATCCTGAATAGGATTAGCAGAACACTAGAAGAAGGATAGCCATGCATGTGAGCAAGCTGGGTTTCAAAAAGGATTCAACACAATTGACCAGATCCATGCAATAACCAAACTCATTGAGGTTTCTCGGGAGTTCAGGATGCCACTCTGTCTAATATTCGTTGATACAAAGAAAGCCTTTGATTCTGTTGTGATGAAAGCAGTCATCAAAGCCCTATACAATCAGGACATTCAAACTCAATACTTCAGAATCCTTCATGAGCTGTATTATGGATTCACTACCAGGATCTCACCATTCTACAAGGAAGTGACAATCCATGTCAAGAGAGGGGTTCAGCAGGGTGATACCATTTCACTGAAACTCTTCAGTGCCACCCTCAAGAACGTCATGCAACGAATGGAATGGAAAGGAATGGGAGTGAAGATAGACGGTCAGCAACTACACCACCTCTGCTTTGCTGATGACGTCGTTGTAGTAACACCAAACATTAGCCAAGTGGCACAATTGCTGGCCAACTTCGACCGTAAGTGTGGAAAGATCAGACGAAGCTGAATATCATGAAGACAATGTTTATGAGAAACGGTCTCATTCCTGACATTCCTTTCTTTCTCAACAGAACAAACATCTCTGAATGCTACAGTTATGTGTAGCTAGGTCGAGAAGTCAACATGTCGAATGACCTGGCACCTGAGTGGTGCAGGAGGAAGAGAGCATATTTGAAGGCCTTCAAGAGCATTGAAGAAATAGCTAAGAGGATGAAGAACCTCAAGCTCTGGGCACATCTCTTCGATTCTACCGTTCTTCCTGCATTAACTTATGCCTCAGAGACATGGGCCCTACAAAAACAGGATGAGAGCGCTATTCGGTTCTCCCAAAGAAGAATCGAAAGAGTTATGTTTGGAGTATCACGCTTTACACAAGTGAGAGAAAGAATCCAGAGATCTGTCGATGATCGAGAATCAAGAACACTGTCTCGTTTGCCAAAGCATCAAATATCAGTTGGACTGGACATGTAATGCAATTTGGAGATGACTGCTACACTAGAACCATTACCAACTGGATTCCATGGGACATCAAAAGGCCGCGTGGCCGCCCACCTACAAGGTGATCAGACTTATTTGTCAAGACCCTGAACAATCAGTTTGAGGTCTTTGTGTTCCTGGAGCACGCAGAAGCCATTGGGCTATACTAGCATGTGACTGGGATGAATGGAGAAGTTATTCACGCCATCAAGAGCAAATCGATGAGTAACTGGATGTAAAGTGATCAAATGATCACAACAGTTATTGTATATAAATAAACTAATACAATTCTGACTCATGTAAAGAACTTATACTGTCCAAAAATATAAAGATTGAATTTGAGATTTTAGTTTTCCTTAGTAAGAAATACATATAGGGTGCTGGAAGAAAAATACCTAATATTTATCCTTATAGAAGATTCAAATTGATCACAAACTCATTAATTCTCTTCCTGTTGATAAATGACATGTGTGTTCCTTGTGTTGTCTACTGTTCTGAGTTTATAATAAATATTGCAAAAGTAAATTATTAATCTAACTCTTGAAAGGACCGATAGTATCTGCTTGCTTCCACTCTCTGAGATTTTATGTAAAGAAATTGACAAACTAACCTCTGGAGAGAAAGCATTTGGTGAAGCTCTGAGGTGCCTTGAATAGGGAAAGGAACCCATAAGATCTTCACTATGACAATGCCAATGCAATTATGCAGAAAGGAGGAAGAAACCTTGTCAAAATTCCAATGTCAACCTAGCTCCATGATGATTCTACCTGATAGAATAGAATTCCTAATGAAACTTCTCAAATTTGTGACCCACAATTCTGTAACAATAATAACCTGATTATTGTGTGAAGTTTCTATGTTTGTGAGTAATTTATTATAAAACATAGAGTAAATTAACATCATGTTTTATATACTATTAGACCAAACTTACTGCAGTTATAGTTTAGTAATTTATTTTTAATTTTTTTTTTTGTATTGTGATTTCTTGAACCAACTCAATGGTATTCAGGTACAATTCTGACTATGTACTCAGCATCCGACCAGCAGTATTCAGGGAACCATGTAGTACTAGGGATTAAATCTAGTCCCTCAACATACAAATCATTTAGACATTCCATATGTAAATCATGTATTATAGTCTTTGGCAATATCTCCTTGCCCTCAATTAACTTTTCCATAGTGAAAGTATTTCCTATATGGAAGTACCAGGAAATTATAAAATATAACATTATCAAAAATATTTTGACTATCAAAAATATTTTCTGCATTCATTTTAATTATTAATGAAATATAATATTTTATCTTCAAGGCTCAAATAATGTAATTCATTTGAAATAATATTATATGACCCACTCCTATCCCATTTTTCAGTATTTTGCATTCAAAATGAATTTAGGTGTGTTCTTAAATCAGTATCATTATAAAATGTTTAATATAGAGATAACTAGAAAACAGTAGTGTGAGTGCTAGGTAGAATTTATTTCATGTAGCTATTACATAAAAATAGGAAAAAGTGCTTTTCACAGCTTGTGTTTTCAAAAGAAACAGATACATGTGTCAATGTCTTAAAAAAGAAAAATAGAATAACAAAGACTAGCATAACAAAGGCAAAATGTATATTAGCCAAAATATAAAATATGTACCTTATGAACAGCTTCATAAAATTACATATCTTTGCCTTCACATTTTAGTAAAATATGTTTCTGTTTCAATTGAAACAGACCCAAAATGACTTAATATGTCTAATCTACCACATCATTTAGTTACAAAGTACAGACATATTTACAAATACTCATTAATGTTTCCCTACTTCACTAGATTTTCATTTTTCAGAATGCCTTTCTGTGTGTGTGTAATAATAACGTGAGAAGTGTTTATTCCCCATTTAAAATAGCAGAAAAATTTTTCTTTCTAATGAAAAATATTGCTGAAATCACTTATAGGGTTATACAAAAATTTTAAAAGAAAAATAGAATCTACACTTAAAGTAAATACTTATTCTTCAAATGTTCTTCAAATGTTTCATATGCTTTATGTCAAATGATATAACATTGAAAAGTCAATAATATGAGGAGTAAGTGCTATGTAGCTACTTTTCTTAAAGGAGGGATTTTCTATATAAATTAATTAATGATTGGCAATTTTAAAATCTTTTTTGTTACTATTGTTCTGTCTTCTTGATTAAAATCATCACAATCAATTTGCTTTTTTCTTCTTTTTTTGCTATTGTTTTTTTCATTTATATCTAGCACTACTCAGTGATTACTCCTGGTTCTGTGCTCAATGGTCACTTCCTGCAGTGCTGGGAAAAATATTCAGCGCCAGGTATTAAATCTGGGTAGGCAGCTACAAGGAAAGTATCTTATGCTCTGTTCTCTCTTCAGCCCACTAGTGTCAATTCTTAGAGAAACTTTTTTAAAAGCCTTGGGACACAATGTCAATGAAAGGTTTCCAAATTGGTAAGTATCTGAATTAATGGATTTTTTTTAGATGTGTTATTTTCTGGTGGAAATAATGATATTTTCACCATTTCTAATTTACCACTTTTGAATTATTTTTGTTAATCAGATTTTTTGAAACAAATTCATACTTTGATATTCCAGAAAAAAATTATATATGATCAAAGCTTTCTGTTAGTTTTTAAATTGTTACACTAAGAAAATTGATGTTATATACTATATAATTTTTGTCAGCCTTCATCATTAAATATGTTTATTACTATCAATGAACTATCTTTTTCTCCTCCATGGTTTTAACCAACATCTTTGAATAATAACATCACTAATAAGGCATTTGCATAATTTACATTTATGTTTTTTGAAAATATAAACTAAAAAACAAAATCCTAGAAAATAGTAGAAATTCTAATAAGATTTCCAGTCCCTTAACCATAAATAACTAAAGCTACATTTAGTGGGAAAGAACACACACACAAATCCACAAAAAATCCCTGAGTATTTATTAATTCACAGCCACACAGGCAATTTAATTAGAAGAAGTATAAGGCCAGACAAGTTCAAATAAGAGGTTCTGAGCATCAAGCCACTGAACAAACCAGAATAAAAGAACAAACCAATATTCATTCTTTAGCTGCTTCAAATATTTATTTACATACACTATTATGCAAATACCAAATGTGATTTCCTATGCCTTATAGCCCTAGGGTTTTTTGAAGTAAGATATTATTCCTGCCCTCCAAGAACTCATTGTTATGTCAAACAAATATAATTAATGTGACAAAGTTTAGACTAAGAGGGTCATAAAATATCTAAGAACCAAAAAAGAATTTCAGAAACTGACTAGTTCAAAAACCTGACAGTTCTGTTAAAACATCTCAACACAATATTTTAACCTATGTTTTGTAGGTTGGATAGAAGTAGCTACGCAATTAACTGAAGAACAAACATCAGAAACATGAAAATGCGTGTTTGTGTTTAGGCTTAAAGTTCAGGAGCTTGAATACGAATTGAGAACATCACTTGAATGATAAAAAAATGCAGAGACACTTTCCTTTAATTCTGGCTGTAGGCTACACTTCACTCTGCAGAGCCTTTTCTGACCCATAAGCTCAGTTCTAGTACAAAGGGCATTAAATGCTGGTAACAAAATAAATTATACAGTTGTAATTAACTAAGGATTCTGTTCAGCAAAGCATCACAAGTTCCTATATGTGAGTTGTGTAATTCCTAGTAATTGTTTTATTGACTATTCCCTCTGCTTATAAAGAACATCTATGTATTCTTTATTTAACAAACCTTCCCTATTTGCTTTGTTATACTTTGGGGGAGAGTATGGGGTGGGCCATATACAGGGCAGTATTAAGGGGTGATTACTAATTGTTTGTGCAGGGATCACTCCTGGCTGTGCTTGGAGCCCATCTGTGGTGCTCTTCACGTCAAGTAGCTTTAACCCTGTCCTATTTCTGGCCTTTTGATGGAAAAAAATGAAAAAATAAATAAGTAAAGAGAGAGTATGGGGAATATTGTCTGCCATGGAGGCAGGGGGAGGGTCAGAAAGGGGGGGTATACGAGGATATTGGTGGCAGGGAATGTGCACTGGTGGAGGGATGGGTGTTTGAACATTGTGTGATTGTAACCCAAACATGAAAGCTTGTAACTATCTCATGGTGATTCAACACAATTTAATAAATAAATAAAGAAAGAAACAAAGAAATAAGAAAGCATGCTTCGTATTGGAGATTAGAGAGAACATAGGTTAAGAAGCTTACCTTGAGCACAGCTAACCAGAATTCTATGTGCACCATAATTCTATATCTATATTGGTCAGGGAGCACCACTACAAGTGATCTTTGAGCACAGAGGCAGGAGTAAGTCCTGAATATTGTGTGTTGTCCAGTCCTCCCATACTAAACCAAAAATAAAATTAAAAAGAGGGATGTCATTGCATAAGTCTTCTCGAGTTCTACAATCCTCTTAGTACGGAGAGAAGGACACATTTCTTTCAGTAGTCTACAGACCAAAATATCATCTCTTTTTCATTATACATGTCTTCTCATTTCTTCTGCTGTTCTAATAATTACTCTGGTCTTTTGGTCCTTTGTTCCTGGAGTCATTTGTCAGAAATATTTCCTGGGGGTTCTTACTTCTGCTGAGAATAAGCTCCACCTTTACTTCTCATCTCAAGCAAGATTTCAGTATAGAACTTCACTGCTTGGTGTTGTTTTGCTAGCTGGATCTAGCCACTCTAATTACTAACAAAAGCCACCAGAATGAATATTTATTTAAAAAAGAGTTATCCAGCTAGCTCTCTATTTTTTATTATAAACCAGGGCTTGTGGGATACTACAGAATATGCCTCCCCTGAGGAGTTTAGAGGAAGACCTGGAATAGACCAAGTGAATCATGTGGAAAGAATGTATTAAATGTTTTAGGGAGTTGCAATAAAAACAGATTAACCTTTACATTTGTGTCCAGCTTTCAGTTAAGAAGTTCTATAGTAAGAAGAAGAAGCAACTGGGATATCCATGAATCTGTTTATATATTCCTCCCTCCCCACTACTTAGAGAACTAAACACTGCACCTCAGGCCAAGCAGAGCAGTCTGCTTCTCCTCTCCTACACCTAAAGAACTATTCTTTCAGTAAACTTAGTATTGGGAGGAATTCAGAATGTTTTTCAATCTCTTTGCATTTTCTCCAAAGAATCTGTTCTTGTACCAACAAACTGACAAACTGTGATTGCCCCTTCCCACAAATATTATGTTCTGGGTAACAACAAGCTTCTTTTTTTTTTCCTCTTTCTTTTTTTTACCTCTTTCTTCTTTGGGTCACACCCAGGATGCACAGGAGTTACTTCCTGTTACTCAGGAATTACTTCTGGTGGTACTCAGGGGACAATATGGGATGCTGGGATTTGAACCCGGGTTGGCCGCATGCAAGGCAAAAGCCCTACCTGCTGTGCTGTCCCCAGTCCTTGCAATTGAGTATAAACAAAAAATGAACTGAATCACATTGACCAGGTTTTCTGCTGAGTGGTGCAACTTAAGTTCAAAGATTCTCTTTAACACCTGTAGTCCTCAGCCATGACCACTGATGTCAGCATCATATGTAACCATCGTTTATGAGAATCCTTAATCTCTCATCCAAAACTTACTGAATTTGAAACTCTGGTTGTGAGATCCTGTAAACTCCATTTAACCTAATCCTCATATGCTAAATATGTTTGTCAAAGTTTGTCAAAGGTGCAATTTATAACTTCACATTTTTCTATACAATTTAAGGTAACTTTTGGTTTTCAAGAGAATATTAGTGACATTAATGAACAGGAAATTACACATGGTAGTACAGGATCATTGATCGGAGGATCTCTGTGTTAATCCATGATTCCTGGGCTCTTTAATATTTTTAAAAATGAAAATATAGAGTAACAAAGATGATCAGAGTTGGAAAGTAGAAAAGCTTACCAAAAAGTAGAAGAGAAAGGAAAAGGAACCCCAGATGTGGTAAGGAACTTAGTATAGACCAAAACTCACTCTGACTCTTTTTGTGGGGTTCATGGGAACACTGGGTCTTTCGGTTACAGAGAATGCAGGGAAGTTAAAGATTTTCTGTGCACATCCATTGAAATGGGATCCAACAGATCCTTGTCTGGCCATTTGCCTTAGGTATTTCCTATTATGTTAGGATAATGGTAATTTTAGTTGGACATTTGTTACCTCCCTGTTTATCAAAAAGAGCCCAGGAAGTAAACAATTGGGTCAGTTAAAATTGGGACTGCTCACTGTTCACAATAGCCAAAATCTGGAAACAACCCACGTGCCCTAGAACAGATGAGTGGTTAAAGAACCTTTGGGCTCTTCCTCTTCGTCTTGTCCAAGTTGTGCTGGTCTTGTCCCCCACCCAGGACAGTTTATCCGCCAGTATTCAAACCCCGGACTTGGATTTCTCCCTGCAAGCCCCCCAGGCATCCTCTGGGACCTTGGGAGAAAAGCAGCCCTGAGCCTCTGCCTCTTCCTCTTCATCCCTCAAACTGTGCTGGTCTTCTTCCCCACCCAGTCTTTAATCACCACACACCCACCAGGTACCTGTCGGGGTGTGGACTTTTCAGAAGTGGGCGTGGCTTCGGTAGAGGTGGGCGTGGCTTAAGTTTAGGCAGGGCAATGCTCACCCGGCCACAGGTAGTTTAGTCATACCAAGAAACCTAGTCCCCATACCTACACACCAATATGAAGAAACAACACAAATCCCCACCACATGGGGAGGACGATGAAAAGGGTCCAGAAGCCTCTGTAGGTGCTCCACACCTCTCTGACAAAGAATTCAGATGTGAAGTCATGAAGATGTTCAATGAACTCAGTGAATCAGTCAGACAGATAACCAGTAAATTGAAGGAGGATATGAAAGAAACAATGGATTGGAAAATCGAGAAAATCCAGAAAGAAATAAGAGCAGAGATTGGAAAGCTATGCACAGAAATGTCACAAATTGAAGATTTCGTAGATGAAATAAAAAACTCAGTCTTTGCCCTCAACAGTAGAATGACTGCAACTAAAGATAGAATCAGTGAGCTGGTAGATCAGCTGCACCAAGCCAACAGACAACAACAAACAATAGCAAGAGATCTCAAAATAGTTCTACAGAGAGTCAGAGTCCTAGGAGATGATTCCAAGAGGAACAACATTAGAATCATTGGAGTACCAGAAGCTCATGGAAACAATTCCAATGAAAAAAACCACGGTTAAACAAATCACTGCTGAAAAATTTCCAGAGCTGAACAATGCAGCCATTCAGGTTAAAGGAACCCGAAGGGTGCCCGCTAAAAGAGAGCCTAACAAAAAACATTTCAAGACATATCATAGTTAGAATGACCGATGTTGCTGATAGAGACACAATACTGCAAGCAACAAAGTCAAAGGAGGAAATCACATACAAAGGAGCAACCCTAGATTCACTGCGGAACTATCAGACAAAATGATCCAAGCCGAAAGGCAATGGCGGGATATAGTGAAAAAACTCACTGAAGTGAATGCTTCACCAAGAATACTCTATCCAGCTAAACTCTCACTCAAAATCGAAGGAACAGTACACTATTTTTTAGATAAACAGCAGCTCAGGAAGTTCATAGACTCAAAACCAAACCTAAAAGAAGGGCTAGAGGGGCTACTATAAGACAAGACAAACCCTACAAGCACAACAAACCCTTACAGAAAGACGACACAAAAACCCATTACAATAATCTCTCTCAACGTCAATGGTCTAAATTCACCAAGTAAGAGACACAAAGTGGCAAAATGGACTCAGAGACAGAACCCAACATTCTGATGCGTACAAGAAACTCATCTCAACAGTCAGAGCAAACATGGACTCAAAGTTAAAGGATGAAAAACAATCCTACAAGCAAGCACTCCCTCTAAAAAGGCTAGGGTGGCCATATTAGTATACGACAACATTAATTTCAGGTTGAGAAAGATTAGAAGGTACAGCGAATGCTATTTTCTCCTTATCAAGGTATATGTACAACAGGAAGAACTCACACTCTTAAATGTATACTAACCTAATGAGGGAACAGCAAAATATTTCAAACAACTGCTAACAGATTTTAAGGAGGACATTGCTAGCAACACAATAGTAGCTGGAGACTTCAACATCACCTTATCACCTCTGGATAGATCAAGATGAACAAAGCTAAGCAAGGAACATTGATTTGAAGGAAGAAATAGAAGAGAAAGGGCTTATAGACCTACACCCTAAAAAGAAAGAATACATGTTCTTCTGCAGTGTTCATGGAACATTTTCCAAAATACACCATGTGCTAGGCCACAAAACATATCTCAATAGAATCAGGAAGATAAAATAGTATCAACAACATTTTCAAACCATGATGAACTGAGTATAGAAGTGAATCACACACAGACACAGAAAACCAAATAAAAAACCTGGAAATTAAACAACTCTACTGGAAATTAAACAAATTACTGAACAACGAGTGGATCAGGAAGAAAGTCAAGGACAAAATAAAAAGATATCTGGAAACAAATGACAATGAAGACAAGAGCTACCAGAACCTATGGGATGCAGCTAAAGCCATGTTAAGGGGAAATTTATAGCTCTGCAAGCATTTATCTGGACGGAAGAAAGGATGCACATAAACAACTTGATTTCACAGTTCAAGATCTTAGAAAAGGATCAACAGAAGGAGCCCAAATCAGGCAGAAAGAGAGAGATCATAAAACATAGAGCAGACCTCAACGACATGGAAACCAAAGAAACAATCCGAAAGATCATTGAAACCAAGAGCTGGTTCTTGGAGAAAATAAATAAGATAGATAAACCACTAGCAACACTCACAAAGAAACAGAGAGAGAGAGAGAACCCTGAAAAATTGAATCAGAAATAAGCATGGGGATATCACAACATAAACCAAATAAATTCAAAAGATCATCAGAGACTACTTTGAAAGTCTGTATACCACGAAACAAGAGAACTTAGAAGAAATGGAGAAATTCCTGGATTCCTATCATCTCCCAAAGCTGAATCAAGAAAATCTAGAGTGCCTTATTAGACCAATTTACATCAAGGAAATTGAAAGTGTAATCAAAAGTCTTCCCAAAAACAAAAGCCCAGGTCCAGATCGATTCACTAGCTAATTTTTCCAAACATTTAAAGAGGACCTATTGCCAGTTCTTCTTAAGCTTTTCCAGGAAATTGAAAAAAACAGAAACTCTCACAAACAGTTTCTATGAAGTCCATATCTCTCTAATACCAAAAGGAAACAAAAACACCACAATAAAAGGAAACTACAGACCGATATCCCTGATGAACATGGATGCAAATATTCTCAACATAATACTAGCAAATAGAATTCAACAACTGATCAAAAAAGATCATACACCATGACCAAGTGGGATTCACCCTGGGGATGAAAGGATGGTTTAACATTCGGAAATCAATCAATATAATCAATCATATAAACAAAAGAAAAGTTAAAAATCATATGATCATATCAATAGATGCAGAGAAAGCATTCGACAAGATCCAGCACTCGTTTATGATGAAAACCATCGCCAAAATAGGGATAGAGGGGAATTTCCTCAATATAGTTAAAGCCATTTACCACAAGCCTACAGCAAGCATCATCCTCAATGGGGAATAACTGAGAGTCTTCCCCCTAAGATCAGGGATGAGACAAGGTTGCCCACTCTCTCACTGCTGTTCAATATAGTACTGAAAGTACTTTCAATAGTGGTTAGGCAAGAAAAAGTTATTAAGGGCATCCAGGTAGGAAAGGAAGAAATCAAACTCTCACTATTTACAGATGATATGATACTATACTTAGAGTACCCTAAAACCTCTACCAAGAAACTCCTAGAATCAATAGACTTGTATAGTAAAGTTGCAGGCTACAAAATCAATATCCAAAAGTCCATGGCTTTCCTATACACAAATAGTAAAAGAGGAGAAAGAGACATGAAGAAAACATTCCTGTTCACAATTCTGCCCCAGAAAATCAAGTACCTAGGAATCAGCTTAATTGAGGAAGTAAAGGACCTGTACAAAGAAAACTACAAAACTCTACTCCAGGAAACAAAAGAGAACATGAGGGAATTGAAAAATTTCCCCTGTTCATGAATCAGGAGAATTAACTTTGTCAAAATGGCAATACATCACAAAGCACTGTACAAATCCAGTGCGATCCCTATTACAATAATCATGACATTCTTCAAAGAAATGGAGCAAACACTTCTGATATTTATATGAAACAAAAAGCCCCAATCAATAGTTGAAGCAATTCTTGGGAAAAAGAAAATGAATCAATAGTTGAAGCAATTCTTGGGAAAAAGAAAATGGGAGGAATCAACCTCCCTAACTTCAAACTCTACTACAGAGCAGTAATAATTAAAACAGCATGTTATTGGAACAATGGCAGAGCTGTAGAACAATGGAACAGGGTTGGATATACTGACACCTCCCCCTAAGCATTTGATCATCTAATCTTCAATAAGGGGGTAAGAAAAGTGAAGTGGAGCAAGAAAAACCTCTTTAACAAATTGTGTTGCAAAACTGGATGACTACATGCAAAAAAGTGGTCTCAGATATCTGTCTAATGCCATGTACAAAAGTAAGATCAAAAAGTAAGATCAAAAGTAAGATCAACATCAGACTGGAATCCATAAGGTACATTGAAGACAAAGTTGGCGAAACCCTCCATGACATTGAAGCTAATGGTATCTTCAAAGATGACATGCCACTGGCCAAGCATGTGAAAATAGAGATATACAAATAGGACTATTTTAAACAAAGTAGCTTCTGCGCCTCAAAAGAAACAGTGACCAAAATACAAAGACAGTCTACAGAATGGGAAAGGATTTCACCAAATACACATCAAGGGGTTGATACAAAGGATATACAAAGTACTGGTTGAACTCCACAAGAAAAACACTCCCAACCCCATCAAAAAATGGGACCACAAAAAGTACAGAAACTTTCTCAAAGAAGAAATTCAAATGGCTAAAAGGCACATGAGAAAATGTTCTACATCATTAATCATCAAGGGGATGCAGAACAAAACCACAATGAGATATGATTTCACACCATAGAGAATGGCCCACATCCAAAAGAACATAAGCAACTGGTGCTGGTGTGGATGTGGTGAGAAAGGGACCCTCCTTCACTGCTGGTGGGAATGCCAGCTGGTTCAGCCCTTTTGGAAAACAGTATGGAAGATTCTCAAAAATTTAGAAATTAAGTTCCCATTTGACCCACCAATACCACTCCTGGGAATATATCCCAGAGAGGCAAAAAAGTATAGTCGAAGTGACATCTGCACTCTTTACAATAGCCAGAATCTGGAAAAATCCTGAGTGCCCGAGAACAGATGACTGGTTAAAGAAACTTTGGTACATCTACACAATGGAGTACTATGTAGCTGTTAGAAAAGATGAGGACATGCAATGTACATACAAGTGTTACTACATGGTACTATCATGCTAAGCAAAATGAGTAAAAAAGAGAGGAATAGACATAGAAAGATTGCATTCATCTGGGGAACATAAAGTAACAAAATAGGAGACTAACACCCAAGAGTGGCAGAGATTAGTACCAGGAGGTTTGCTCCATGGCTTGGAGACCAGACACACATGCTAGGGGAAAAGGGAGCTCAGATAGAGAAGGGAGTACCAAATAAAGGGTGTTGGGAGGATCCTCCCAGGATGGGAGAAGCATGCTGAAAGTAGACTATAGACCAAACATGATTGCCACTCAATGCCTCTTTTGCAAACCACAACACCCAAATGGAGAGAGAGAACAAAAGGGAATGCCCTGACACAGAGGCAAAGTGTGATGGGGGGTGGGTGGGAGGGATACTGGGGTCCATGATGGTGGAAAATAGTCACTGGTGGATGATGGGTATTTGATCATTGTATAATTGAAACCCAAGCACAAATATCTGTAAGTCTAAAACTGTACCTCGTGGTATTTCACTAATAAAAATTCAAAAAAAAAAAGAAACTTTGGTACATCTACACAATGGGATACTATGCAGCTGTCAGGAGAGATGAAGTCATGAACTTTGCTTATAAATGGATAGACATGGAGAGTATCATGCTAAGTGAAATGAGTCAGAAAGAGAGGGACAGACATAGAAGAAGTGCAGTCATTTGTGGAGTATAAAACAACATAACGTGAGGCTGATACCTAAGGATAGTTGATACACAGGACAGGTATTGCTCCATAGCTAGAAGCCTTCCTCATGAGCAAAGGGGAGAAGGCAGCTGGAATAGAGAAGGGATCACTAAGAATATGATGGCTTGAAAAACTGGTCGGGATGAGAGATGTGTGCAGAAAGTAGATAAAGGACTAAACATGATAACCTCTCAGTGTCTTTATTTGCAAACCATAATGCCCCAAAGTAGGAAAGAGTATGGGGAATATTGTTTTCCATGGATGCTGGGGGAGGATGGGAAAAGGGGTATACCTGGGATATTGTTGGTGGGGAATATGCACTCGTGGAGGGATGGATGTTTTATCACTGTGTGATTGTAACCCAAACATGAAAGTTTGTAACTATCTCAAGTTGATTCACCAAAATTTAAAAAAAAATTGAAACTGCTCACAGCAGGTGTCAGGTTAAACTGAGACTTCCCAGTTCAATAAAAGGATCTGGTTTCCAAAGTAAAACAAAAGGAAAGGAAATAGTATAGCCCATATTGATTCTAAGGGTCTTGTGAGAACTCCAGCTGACAATAAACAAGAGTCAATTTCTATCTATATCCTCCCTTCTTTATTTATATAGTTTTAAGATATCAGAACTTTAACCAACTTAAGTTGAAATTATAGGTCGACAGTTTAAGTTGTAAAATTGCAATTTCAGACATTCATCTGAAGCCAGGCAAGAGAAGAATTGCAACAAAGGTGAAAGAGTACTTCATATTAGTTAATCTTTCCGTTAGGCTAATTTCAGTTCATCAAAAAAAAAGTAGGGTTTGACCTAAAATACTCAAAGCCCTTATAAAAGCCTTGGGGATTAATTACCCTGCTCCTTCACTCCACAGCTACAGCAACTGTGACCGAAACACACCCTTTCCTAGGAGAAGCTTCTTGGGTCTAGCAGACCTCTTTCCTCAATATCTAATGAAAGGCCAAGGTTCTTAAAAATGTCAATGAAGCTGACTCACAACCAAAATGTCCTTGACTAAAGTATCTGTCAATCCTCCAGTTTCGGATACAAGTCAGCAGATACAATCAAAGAAATTGTGCAATTTGTCTCCAAACTTTATCATTAATCATGTAGGATAAGAAATATTTATTATTTAAAGCCATATTTAGACAGTCATTTTTTCATACAGCATCATAAAAATAATTTATCTTCTTTACACTTGTTATTTTAGTACACACTTGTTTTTTTTATTTTGTTTCATTTGGCAGTGCTCAGAGAGCACTTCTGACTCTGCACTTAGGAATCAATAACTTCTGGTGGGCTCAGGACCATATGGGATTTCTGAGATTGAACCCTACTCATAAGGCAAGCCCCTTATGCATTGTACTTTTTCTCTGACCCCCACAAGAAGTTTTAATATATATTAAATATGCATTAACATATTAAATATATTAGAAACTATATTTAATATGAATAAAATATACATTTCAAGAGATATATGTATATATTCATATATTCTTGGAAATAGAGGGACATAGATTTATTTTCTAAATTCTGTTTTTATTACCTTTTATTTCCTTCCCTTTTTTTCTTTGCACCATAGGAAGAAAAAAATATTACAATTTAATTCTGGTGATATTTTTAAGTTTGTTGGGATATCAATAGGTTGAGCGAACCAATAAAAATTTTTCATGAAAACCTCAGGTTTTTTGGAAACCTGTTTTCTGAAGTCTTCATAAGACTTAGTAAACCCTTAGGCCAAAACAAATACTTTCTATTGCTAGATAAAGACCCTTATGAATGGTGAATGCATTACTATCAGCCTGAAATTCACACATAATCAGTTCTATGTTGAGAAATAAAAATAATCTCACACCAAAGGAAAATGGGTGTGAAAGTAGGTTGTGAAAATAAAAACAGAGTCTTCCCTTTTTACCGTATGTCCCTTACTCTGACCTAGAATCTAAAGGAAAAAAGAGAGAAACTGCCTTTTAAAATATTATTAAAAATATTTGTTTTATCCTTTACAACCTTTCCTGAATATGATTGTTGAAGAAGAAATTCTCCTAAAATATGCTCTCCTACATTTCTAATGAGGCAGTAAGTCTGCCAGCAATTATTCTTAAGAATTTTACTGCTAATTATGAAAGGAAATTATTACTTTGAAAAAGATACTAGTGAAAAATTAAAACAATTTCCATAATCCTAAAAATTCATAATGAGTCCTTGTCATTGATCTATGTTTATTATTACAGCTCTTTTAAGATTTGTATGCTACTCTACCTACCTCCTGACCAAAATCATTATTATAAAAAGTTACACACACACATACACACACAACATAAAATGAATTTGTGCATATATATATCTAACAGTGATATTTTTTCTTTATGCTGTTTTTTTGTTAATTTCTCTTTTTAACCTGAATTGTGCCTGTCTGCCAGAGTTACATAGTTAGAATATGTTTGCAAGCCAGCCATACTTAAGGATGGTTAAAACTCAGTTATCATCACTATCTAGCTCCCGAGCACATATGTGTTTCAAATGCTCGGGGACAAAGAATATTTAGCATGGAGACAGAATTATAAGAGTTTTGCTCTATGTTTTAAAAACCTTACTTATATATTGGTCATTCTTTTTTTGTGTGTGTTTACTTTGTTACTGCCTGTACTTTCAATGCACATATGCTGACATCAGATGCATCCATCGAGGCCCTAATGGTACAAGCACGAAAGATCAAGTATGACATCATTGGTCTGACCGAGACAAGAAAGCATCAATCACATCACGCAGTTTTCGACACTGGATAGGAACCGTTCCTCAAACATGCGACAAAAGAGGCATCAGAGGTTTCGTTGCCCTTATCAAAACGAACTTGGCCATGAGCATTGATTCATTTGAATGTCTAAAAACCCAAATCAGACAATTACACTTGAATAGATGTGGCTTAGTGCCAGCAGTTTCTATCTTCGCTGGCTATGCACCAATATCCAATTATGATGAAGGAGAAATTGAGAAGCTCTACATGAATCTGGAGAAGTTCTAAAAAGAAGAGCACACCTTCTACAAGATCATGGGTGGTGATTTTAATGCCAAGATAGGACCAAAAAGATCAGCTGAAGAACTCCACATCAGGACCCATGGCCTAGAATGGAACAAACAGGGTGAGAGACTTTCTGAATTCATCATGTCTATCAAGACCATCCACGGTAACTCACAGTTCCAGAAGGCCGAATCTAAATGTTGGACATGGGAGTCTCCCAGTGGATGGTTCCACAACAAAATTGACCACACCATATTCTATCAACGGTTTTGCCTTGACCAAAATTGCTGTTTTCTCAAAATTCCAAATGGGATCGGACCACCATCTCCTTCGTGCAAAAGAGGGGAGAAAGGACTGCAAATTTTAAGAAGAGAACTCCCAGAATGACCACCAACTGGGAGCTATTTGGCACTATTGCAGCAACATTGGAAGATGCCATCATTGACACCAATGACGAGGAATATGATCAACTGGTTCAGAACCTCCGTGATTGTGCGAAGAACAAGAGATAGCCACAAAAAACTGTCTGTCTTCAAAAACTCTTGAGCTTATTCATCAGCTTGGTTTGGCGCAAGCCTCAGGCAACCACAAGGGAATGTCTGAGCTCGCAAATCAGTGCAGAGAAGTGATTAAGGAAGAACTCAAAGAGAGAAGAGCAGCAGTGCTGGTAGATGCGGCAGAAGCAGAGAAAAGAATTCGCAACACCCACCTGTCCTTCACCAACTACAAGACCAAGATGACTACCTCCGATGTCCTGATGGATCTATCACATCTTCCAGAAGGGCAATGGAGAAGATTATCCATGATCTCTACTCAGAACTCTTCAATAGCCATGTCCACCTGCCTACATACCAAATTTTGCAGGATGGATATGTCATTCCCAATATTTTCTCTTCTGAAATCCAATATGCCATTTCATTGGTAAAGAAGCAAACAGCACCTGGCCCAGAGAAGGTCAGACCCAAACACCTGAAGAATCTGCCGTTGGTACTCATCAATATAATGGCTCTGCTCTTCACAGGCTACCTGTCTGATAGCAAGGATCCGTCCCAATGGAAAACCAGCAGGACTGTACTACTGTACAAAATTGATGAGTACCATGACATTGACAACTATCGCCTGACCTGCCTGTTGTCTATTATCTACAAGCTGTTCAGTCGAGTCATCTTCAGTAGGATTGTCAGAACACTAGATGAAGGGCAACCATGTGAGCAAGCCAGGTTCTGCAAAGGATTCGTCATAATCGACCATATCCACATGATAACCAAGCTCATTGAGGTTTCTCGGGAGTTCAAGATCCCGCTCTGTCTAACGTTCATTAATTTAAAAAAGGCCCTTAATTCTGTTGAGATGGAAGCAGTCATCAAAGCCCTAGCTAATTAGGGCATTCAAACTCAATACATCAGAATCCTCTGAGAGCTGTATTACGGATTCACTACCAGGATCTCACCATTCTACAAAGAAGTGATCATTCATGTCAAGAGAGGGGTTTGATAGGGTAATACCATTTCACTAAAATTCTTCAGTAACACCCTCAAGAACACCATGCAGATACTGGAAAGGGGAGTAATGGGAGTGAAGATAGATGGTTGGCAACTACTCTACCTCCGCTTTGCTGATGACACCGTTCTAATAACACCAAACATTAGCCAAGCGGCACAAATGCTGGCTGACTTCAACCATGAGGGTGGGAAGGTTGGACTACAGCTGAATCTCACGAAGACAATTTTTATGAGAAACTGTCTCATTCCTGAAGTTCCATTCACTTTCAACAGAACAAACATCTCTGAATGCAACAGTTATGTGTACCTGGATCGAGAAGTCAACATGACAAATGACCTGGCACCTGAGTTGTGCAGGAGGAAGAGAGCGGCTTGGAACACCTTCAAGAGCATCGAGAAATAGCTAAGATGATGATGAACCTCTGAATCCTGGCACATATCTTTGATTCTACCATTCTTACTGCATTAACTATGCCTCAGACACATGGGCCCTACAAAAACAGGATGAGAACGCTATTCAGGTCTCCCAGAGAGGAATCGAAAGATCCATGCTTGGTGTATTACACTTCACTCAAATGAGAGAAAGAATCTGTAGTTCTGACCTCCGTTGACAGTAAAGAATCAGGGACACTGTCTTATTTGCCAAGGTGTCAAAAATCAGATGGACTGGACATGTAATGTGATTTGGCATTGACCACTGGACTAGAGCCGTTGCCAGCTGGATTCCATGGGATTTCAAAAGACCGCATGGCTGCCCACCTACAAGATAGTCAGACTTCTTTGTCAAGACCCTGAATGATCAGTTTGAGGCTTTTCGTGTTCCTACAATGGGCAGACTCCACTGGGCTTCACTAGCAGCAGTAGGGACGAATGGAGACGTTACTGAAGCCTGCTTGAGCAAATCGATGAGTAATGGGATGTCAAGTGAACAGGTGATCAAGTGATTTTTTTTTTTGCGTGTTTACTTTGCTTTTTTTTTTATCATCTTTGGTTTTAGGCCATGCTTGGCTGTGCTTAAAACTTACTCCTAGCTCTGTATTAAGGGATCACTCCTTGTGGGACTCAATTGGACATATGCAGTGTTGTGAATCTTACAATATTAGCTGCAAGCAAGTAAGTGTCATACCTGATGCTGCCCTACCTCTTTAGTCCAAGATGTTGCTTGTTCTTAAAACTAAATTGTCATCTTAAAAACCCTGAAAATTTAGTCTTGCAACTGAAATATTATCCAATCTTACATATTCAATAGGAAGAGTACATTCAAGAGGTTAGTTCTGAATTCATTATTCTAAGCACTAAATAATAATAATAATAATGCAACTTAATTCAATTCTCTTTCTGGAAGGCATGTTCTTTTCAAGATTCTCAGTTATGAAACTCTGTATTTTCATAATCATGCTTTCCCATGCCCAATCCATGTACCTTTTGAATAACTTACTGATTCTTCCCTTTTATCAGAACAGGAAATTTTTGACAAGATTCAATTTAGCATTTTGGATTTAAAAAATCATAGTAAAACACTGACAAAGGAGAATTTCCCACTCGCGGTACAACTTTGTCAAACAATTAAAATTTAAATGTTGAGTGCTAATATTAAAAATTCAGATGTCAAACCGATAATATTTCAATGAGCACATCATTAAAATTGTATTACATTAGTAAGAATAATTTGGAAATTTAACGTTCATAACAATACAATGCAATAAAAAAATCTGGGATGTGGACTCGAACAGGAAAGCACTGCAGTAATTTGCTGTCCCTACAGAAAAGAAGAAAGGTGATTTAGTGGACAAAACCATAACCTTTTTTATTTCTTTTATCTATTGAGGTACCAGAATTAACCAGCCATTGTATTTGTTTTTCAAGTACAATGTTAGTTCTTCACACCCACCACTTGAGTATTGATATTCCTCCTCCAGAGTCTCTAGAGTCCTTCTGTGCTCTCAGCCTCTACTCACTGAAAATTTGGCAGCTTCAGTTCCGAGATTTTTTTTTCTCTTTGGGACACACCCGGCAATGCTCAGGGGTTACTCCTGGCTCTTCACTCAGGAATTACTCCTGGTGATGCCCTGGGGACTATATGGGATGCTGGGAATCAAACCTGGGTGGGCTGTGTGCAAGGCAAATGCACCCGCTATGCTATCACTCCAGCCACAGTTCTGAGATCTTAACAACAAGATCTTAGGGTTTACTCTCATCAGTAACTGAAAACAAATGCCTTGTTTTGCTTCTTTATACTCTATATACCAGTAATATCAACACTTTCCCCTCTATCCAACATAGAGTCAAATGGAATATTTTGTCATTTTTCTAGTGAATATTTTATTCTAGGTGTTATAGCAGGATATAAAAGAATGAAGTCAAAGAAACATTGTACATTTGGGGGCTGTAGAATATGAAAGATAACCATTCGAGTACTTCCAGATTGTCACGTGTATTTTTAAAAACTCCTCTGAAGTCTAGTATCAGTTAAGTAAATATTTTGCCTACTTTCTTTTCCTGGTGAGGGGACTTAAAAATGCACTAGAGCACTTGCATGGCTGGCATATGTAAGACTCTGGTTTGATTCCTCAATACCACCCAAAAATAGCACTGTAACATTGTCCTCCTGTTGTTCATTGATTTGCTCAAGTGAGCCCAGTAACGTCTCCAACGTCAGACTTTTTGTTACTATGTTTGGACTATCGAATATGTCACAGGTAGCTTTCCAGGCTTTGCCGTGAGGACGAGATACTTTCGGTAGCTTGCTGGGCTCTCTGAGAGGGTTGTAGAAATAGAATCTGGCTCCGCCGGGCCGGCTGCTCACAAGGCAAACTCCCTACCACTTTGCTATCACTCCAGCCCAAACTAGCACTGTAGCACTGTCCTCTGTTGTTCATTGATTTGCTCAAGTGGGCCAAGTAATGTCTCCATTTGTGAGACTTGTTACTGTGTTTGGCATATCAAATATGTCACGGGTAGCTTTTCAGGCTTTACTGTGTGGCAATATACTCTCACTAGCATGCCAGGCTCTCTGAGAGGGGCAAAGGAATCAAACCCGGGTTGGCCACGTGAAGGCGGGTCAGCCACATGGAAGGCAAACTCCCTACCACTGTGCTTTGGCTCCAGCCCACCCAAAAATAAATAGTTCAAAAATAAAAATAAAAATTCTTTTCAGAACTATGTCCTTCCAGTTTTTGATGTGGTGTTTGGGCTGTGACACCAGTTCTCTGATAGATTTAAGAATTGTTGCTGAGGGGCTGGCTGGAAAGATAGTACAGCTGCTAAGGCACTCATAAGGTTGATGTACGTTTGATCTCTGTCAACATATCTGGTCCTGTCAAGAGTGATTCCTGGGCACAGAGCTAAGAGTAAGCTTAAGCAGTAACGCCAAAATAAAACAAACAAGACCATATCATTACTGATATTTTAGTCTGTTCAGATTTTTTACTTGTGTGGTCATGGCTACTTCTAATATCTTTATATATCAAATGGAAGCAGGAAGTCTGTCATGATTAAATTATGATAGACCATTTTTTGGCACGACACAACATTTCCTCATGGGTCTGTTGTTTCCCTAGGATGATTAACTGCTATCTCAGATCGTGAATTCTATTTTAGAAATATACTTAGATTGCACCATGCATGATATCTAAGTGTTTAGTAGATTGTGAAGGAAGACCTTTAAGAATAGCAAACTTGACACTGTAATCTTATAGTTTATGAGGCATATTTAACTTATAATGCCATGTCTATGATTTATTTTAACTCTATCTAGAATATGAGGATGATATGAATAGTTAGAGACAGAAAAATAAGTAACAGACTAATCAGTAGTTTGATCTACTAATCCTGTTTGTTCAAACTTTCCACTCCTTGCTAAATATCATCTTACAAGAATAATCCAATCAAACATGCTACAATTTTGTTAAATTTTGAAAAAAAATGGTGTAAGATCATTATTCAAGAGGAGACCATAATTAATCAAATATTTTTCACCCAACCCCACTCATTAGACATTAGTAAAATAAGTCTGTCATAGAGAATAAATATTGCATGTTCTAATTTATGAAGTATCTAAATTAGCAAAACTCATAGAAAATGAAAATAGAACTGTGATTTCCAGAGGATGAAAAGGAGGAAATATGGAGAGTTGTTTATAATAGATATTAAACTATAGTATAAAAGATGATTAAATTTTTTGGTTAACGTGTTCAGGAGCTAGAGAGATAGTACAGAGTTAACACACTTGCTTACATGCAGGCAAAAAGGACTTGAGTAGCTGCATTGCATATTATTCCCTGACCACCTCCAGATCGTAAGCCTGCATACCACCGGATGTTTCCCTAAAGTAAACATATATTAAAATAAAGGAAAAAATTGTGCAATTGAAAATCTATATGAACACTAAGCTGTGTTTTATACTAAAAATTAAGGCAGCAGATGTCAACCAAAGTATTCTAATACTTACAGTGAACACAAGAAATATTTTGCTCAGTTTATGTTTCTTTGTTTGTTTGTTTTTAGATCATACCAAGTGGTACTAAGGGCTTACACTGGGCTTTGTGCTGAGGGAACACTTTTGGCAGTACAGAGGGACCATCAGGATGAAGTGGACCAAACCTATTAGCTGAATAAATGCAAAGTAAATGTTTATTGCTGTATTATCTCTCTGGTCCAAGAAATATTTTAATGGTGGTGAATTGGATTGCCTTTTCTGAAGTGATTGTTATTACATGTTCATAAATTATATAAACTCATCAAAATGTATTTATCAGCTACATAAAGCTTACTTATTTTAAATATAATTCAAAGTCATAAATATGTTATAAGAAGGAGAAATATGAATTTGTATTTTTCTTTACTTTATATAAATGGTTATCTCAAATTAAGATGTTATCTCTTCTAGATGTGAGACTTTACCAATATTTCAAGTATCCAGAGTTTATGAAAGAAGTGATAAATTGGACACATAAGTTTTTAATGTCTTTTAAAAAATTTTACTCTTCAATGTTACGCTTTTTTCAATTGCTTTATTGGAGCTTTAACAGAAAATACAGAAATCTTACCTTTATAGTCCTGAAACTGAATTTTCCTTTGAGTTAAATATGACGCAAGTGTTAGAAAATCTATATGATTATACTACCTAGTCATTTGGGGTGTGTACTAGCCTAATTCTGTTTTTCTGTAGATGGCTTCTGAAATCTCGTCCTTGCCCTGATAGAAGGGGCATGTAGATCAAGTCTTCCTGTCTGTTTCGCTTTTACATTGTGCTTTTAATTCATTGTGATACATTTTGTCTTTCAAGACAAGCCAGACTAACTAGGATTGATGTGCTTTCTATCTGTCACTCTTCACACTGCCTGATTAAATTTGTTCTTCTGCTTTCTGAATTCAGACCAAATGTAGCCTTTTGCTATATCAGTTGTGTAATTCAACGTTTAAACTATCAAATGCTAGTCTTATATCCTGGTTTGGATACATAGGAATTACTATAATCTGCAATTTTTTTTGGAATACCTAATGAAGACTTGAATGTTAGGATGTTTTCTTGTTTTTTATTTACAAAAACGTTATTCAACTCTCAAGTGACCAGGTCAAAGTTAAAGCTGCTGAATTCAAACCTACCTATATTCTCAAAATTTTTGATGTAAATGTTCTTAGAATTTTGGGTATAAAAATATTTTTGCAATATTTTCCATAAATAAGATCATTAATACAGTAAATAAAGACCTCTCTGATATTTTAGTCTTATCTTAAGTCATTAGAGCTAAGTTGCAAAAAAAATGAATTTGAGGGGTTTAGAAGAGCCTCATTGCAAATAATAGAAAGTATATTAAAACATCATCCAAGATATACTAAGGCATATATCCAGGTATCTTCTGGTAATGTTTCACTACTTTTCACAAGTAAACATACATCACCATGTTTATATCATGTAAAAGTCAGCAAGCTTTTATTCACTTACACTTATAAAGTATTTTGCTGATCTCTATGATAATATAGATTTTAGAAATAAGATCAATTTTTCTATATGTCAGTTCTCATAAAACACTTATACTGTCCAGAGCAATAGCACAACTGGTAGGGCGTTTGTCTTGCACATGGCCAACCAGGATTTGATCCCCTGCTTCACATATGGTCCCCCGAACCCTATTGGAAGGGATTTTTGAGCACCAATCCAAAAGTAAATCCCGAGTGCCACTAAGTATGACACAGAAAGATAAACAATAATTCCAAGATAATATTTTGGAGGGTGGGTCACACCCAGAAATGCTGAGGGATTATTCCTGGTGCTGCTGTGGAAACCCTATGGGATACCAGGGATCAAAACTGGATCAACCACCAGCAAGGCAAATGTCCTATCCTCTGTATTATCCCTTTTACCCTTGATTTATTTATTTTTTCACCTAGCTCTAATATGTTTGTAATTAATGGGATAATATATTTCCAATAGAAAGGTTGATCTGTACTTTAATTTACTTTAAGAAAAAATTGATAAAAATGAAATTGAAAACTTGTAAGAACTTGATTTATTTCACAATCACAACTGACTTATTTGTAGCGTTGTGCAATACTGTTTAAGTTTTAAATTTGCTTTGTCAATTTTTGAGCTATATACAAAAAAAATCACCCAGACAGTATATATTTCTTTTAATTTTTTTAGGACACAGCGATTCATAGTTATTCATACTTGAGTTTTAGGTTTACTGTGTTCTAGCACCAGTCCCACCCTAGTGTCAATTTCTTTCCAGTGTTTCAAAGTCCCCTCCGAACACTCTTCACCTTAGCTTATCTCCTTAAGTCACAATTTTAATTTTTTTTTGTTGTGGTTTTAATCTCACGCTTTTAGTGTTGTTGACTCTGAGGTTTGAATAGTTATGCCACTTCTCTCTACCACTGATGTTCCCCAGGCCCTTGATGCCTGCCTTGTCTTATTTCTTATGTACTTCTGTTTACTAACGCCTTCTACACCCCCCAGATCCCTCAATTTATTTTCTTCTCTCTTCTTTTTCCTTACGCTGTGGCCAGGAGTAATTTAGGCATCTCCTATTTACTGCATTTCATTCATCCTGTAGTTACTATGCATTAGTATTTCACCTAGAACTATAATCAATTTGGACAACTTATATTCTATCTATATAGCTTACAAAGACCTAAATTATAGTGTTTGAGTGTCTTTGTGTATATGTGTTTTTCGTGGATGGGTGGGTGGTCACACCTGGATAAGATCATCTTCCTACTTATTCTGTGCTCAGGAATCACTCCTTGACATAATAAATTATAAGTAGTACTGGGGATTGAATCACATGCAAGCTTACGATATGCAAGGCAAATCCTTAATGTCTGTACTATGACTCTTGATCCCTGGGTTCTGAGTTTTATCGTACAACTACTCTGTTCCATTTGATTTTAAATTTACAGTTTGCTACCAAGTTGACTATACCAAAGTCTGCTATGAGAAGAGCATGCCACTAAATGTTTCCACCAAACAAACATAATTAGAAATGACTCAAGTAGTAAAATAGGAAGGAAAGACTGTGCAGCTTTTGTTTTAGAAAAATTTTAAAATTTATAGTTTCATATTTGTTGGGGGGTGACAATTAGTCCACACCCAGAAGTGTTTAGGGTTCACTCCTGGTTCTGTCCAAGCAGTAATTCCTGTCAGGGTTTTGGTGACCATATTAGTTTTATATTTTAATTTGGTAGCAACAAAATTTAATTTAATAAGTTGACAATAGTAGAATTTGGTACACTACTCTAAATTCCTGGAAGTCTAGGAATTACCTGCCATGGGCTGGCAAATTTGGTTAAAGCATACTCTAACTTACCTAACCAATTTAAGAGATCCATGAGACTTCTACAATTATGTATATTTGGGGAAGCTAATAAAGTTCCCAAAGTGAAAACAAAAAGAACAAATCAATCTAAAATGCAACTATATCCTGAAAGTAGTAGAAGTCTTTCTTCTAAGAGTTAGAAGCACCCAATATCAGGCATATGAGAAGTCTCTGGCTTCATACTTGATGTTTTAATCTCACATAAAATCCTTTTGCGTTTAAGATGAAATGATAGAATCAAAGTAGTGCCTGTGAGCATTTTAAGTAGAGAAGTTTCATGACTGTTAGAAACACATCACTTTTATTCAAAGACTGGTGAACAATTTTTTACATTTCAAAAGTCATTTTCAAATCTAATAATTTGTAAATTGTTACATGTAAAGTGAGAATCCTGAAGTCATGAGGCAACGCAATGGGAAAGAGCAAGTGATTCTTCCCTATATATTAATATTTGTATAAATTGATCCAGGGGAATAATAAAGTTTTATCTCTATGTAATTATTTTCATAGTATTTTCACTGCACTGTTCTCCCATTGTTCATTGATTTGCTTGAGCAGGAACCAGTAATGTGTCCATTGTGAGATTTGTTGTTACTCTTTTTGGCATATAGACTACGCCACAGGGAACTTGCCAGGCTCTGCCGTGCGGGCAGGGTACGCTCGCTAGCTTGCCAGGCTCTCTAAGAGGGATGGAGGAATCAAACCCTGGTTGGTCGCATGCAAGGCAAACACCTTACCCACTGTGCTATTGGTACAGCCCATCATAGTAGTTACCATGAACAAATGATATTTTAATGCTGTTAAAATTTGTGAGTTAATTTCAATCATAACAAGTTCACGCAATAGTCTCCTCTCACTCACAAGAGTAGAGATCTGGGCCGGGCCTGACTAAGCTCCCTCGTGTTCCCAAGACTGGTTTTGTGATGGCGGTGCCAGAGAGGTAAGGGGCCCACCGGGGACCAACTCAGTGCTTCAGGAGCGTGTCCACCCTGCTCCCTTCTTTCTTCCTCCCCCGGGTTGGAATGTTCTTCTGGGAATGTAACCCAGTGAAAGAGCACCTTTCAAACAGTGTATGGTAAAGATCACTGTTTTTCCACTAATCTCCAATCAATTGTGGCTGTTCTTTTTTTGTAAGCAACGTAGGAGTACTGCTATTTGCTCAGCCATTGATTAACCTGATTGAAGTGGACATGAACTCCTCATTACTTTTTTAATTTAACATATAACCGTGAGATAGAGTTACAAAGCTTTCATGTTTGAGATTCAGCCATGCAGTGATGGAACCCCTATCCCTCCACCGGTGCACATTTTCCCCCACTGATGACCCTACTATCCCTCCCACCTCCTCACCCAACCCCACATCCCAGTCCTCACCCTGCCTCTATGGCAGACAAATTCCTCAATACTTTCTCTCTAATGTTGGGCATTATGTGTTGCTCAAATTTTTCTAACACCATTCAAGCCTACCTGCTAGGGGCAGACACTAGATAATTTATTTTCCAATTGTGGCTATTCCTATAAAATGCAGTTGAAGAATTAAATAGTCAAACGATTGAAAAGCACCTTTACAAATATGAACCCAAATTATCATTAGCAGATTCAACAGCCATCACATTCTTCTGTCAAACTGAATAAAAGTTTCTAAATACTACTTTCAGAAAGTAACAACAAACAAACACTGTCTTCCCAATGTTCATCGATTTGCTTGAGCAGGCCCAGTAACATCTCCATTTTGAGACTTGTTACTGTGTTTGGCATATTGAATACGTCACGGGGAGCTGGAGCAATAGCACAATGGGTTGAGCATTTGCCTTGCACGTGGCCTACCCGGGTTTGATTCCTCTGTCCCTCTCAGAAAGCCCGGCAAGCTACCTAGAGTATCCCACCCGCATGGCAGGGCCTGGCAAGCTCCCTGTGGCATATCTGAATGTATGTCTGTATGTCCAAAACAGTAACAACAAGTCTTACAATGGAGATGTTACTGTGCCTGCTTGAGCAAATCAATGAACAATGGGAGGACAATGTTACAGTGTAATAGTCTCCTCTATCCCCTTAAAGATTGGAGTGATAACACATGGGTAGGGCATTTGCCGTGCAAATGGTCAACCTGACCTACCCGGGTTCAATTCCTCCACCCCTCTTGGAGAGCCCGACAAGCTACCGAGAGTATCTCGCCTGCATGGCAAAGCCTGGGAAGCTACCCGTGACATATTCGATATGCCAAACACAGTAACAAGTCTCACAATGCAGACGTTATTGGGTCTGCTGGAGCAAATCGATGAGCAATGGGAGGACAGTGACAGTGACAGTGATCCCCTTAAATTTTATTGCTGTTGCTCTTTTTCTGTCTCTTGCAATTCAACAATTCACAAGATAAAATTAGTAATTATTATATTCAGACATTTACTTTTACAGAAATTTAGTAATTGTGATGGAACATAATGCATATGAAACTAAACCTATTAACCAAGGCAAAATTCTTGGTTCTTCCCCTAAAAATGTCATGTTGAATGATTTCTTGATTTCACACATTACACATGCTTCTAATTTTCTTTAGTGTACTAATACTAGTTCCTTTCTCAGTAAGTTCATGTCAATTGCCTGCAATATGTACTGGTAAATATTAAGCTGTAAGTAAATGTTTGCTGTTAATAACAAGTAAGGTGATTTTGCAAAAATAATACAGTGTTCAACAGTAAGTGAATTATAATGTAAGCTATAAATTTTGGGTAAACTGCGTACTTTGGATAATGATGAGGTATTAGTTTAGGTTTATCACTTGTAGCAAATATACGATTCCAGAGTATGAAGAGTGGATAATGTGAGAGAACATGGAATCAAAGTGTATATTATAAAACTTTATTCTTTCCTGCCTCTCTTGTCAATTTTTGAATGAACCTAAAATTATACTATAAACAAAGTTCTAAAAGCAGAATTTCTCTCAAGAATCTTGGAAAGCGACAGGGAATTATTTAAGTTTATATAGCTAAATACAAGTGAACGTGAATGTATTTTTAAAAACCAAGAAAAATTCTGAAACGATTGAGTTAGAGTTTATAATTAGTTGGACTTTTAGAAAGTTGGATTTCTTAGAGAGCTTCATAAGTACAAGCACCATGTAATATTTAGGCTGGCTGGTTCTAAATGATAAGTGTTGCTTGTTTAATTTGGGGGCTACACATAGCTTTGATCAGGAATTATTCCTTGTTCTATGCTCAGGGATCATTCTGGCAGGCCTTGGAGACCATATGGGGTAGCCAAGATTGAACCCTTTTTAGTCATGTGCAAGGCAAATGCTCTACCTGCTCCAGCCAAATAGGTATTTTTTTTATAACTATGATAAATATTTATGTATTCTAGTTAAAAGGAACAACATATTCAGAAATGTTATATTAAGCCATCCATTTTATCCAAAACAAAGATCCATTTTATATGCAATAGTACAGTAGAGTCACGGTCACAGTCCTCCCATTGTTCATCTATTTGCTCAAGCGGGCCCAGTAACGTCTCCATTGTGAGACTTGTTACTGTGTTTGGCATATTGAATACATCACGGGGAGCTTTCTGGGTTTTGCCATGCGGATGAGATACTCTCGGTAGCTTGCCGGGCTCTCCAAGAGGGGTGGAGGAATTGAACCCAGCTCGCCCGGTCAGGCTGAATGCAAGGCAAATGCCCTACCGCTGTGCTATTGCTCCAGCCCATACAGTAGAGTACATAAGCTATAACTATCATATAATGAGATCATAAAAATTGAGCTGATCACATAATATCTTTAAAAACAATCAGATAATATGCTAGAATAGCAGAGAACAATAAATGTATACAACTAAAAAAGGAACTTCTCAGGTGTCTATTATGATCATTTTTTATGTTCAATTATCAAAAGATTTCTACAATGGAAAGATCAAGTACAGATATTGATATATATAAGTAGCTATACATTTTCTTATGTCCTCACACACACATATTCATATGTGACTGTAGCTATAAATTCTGCACTTATTTTTACTGCAGCCTTTAAAATTTTTACATTTCAAAACTTCCTTTATTGTTTATTACACTTCAAAATGTGCTAATGATTTCAGAATTTTTGCTGCATAAGTAACACAAATTAATATTGTACTACAGTTTTATTTGTATAATTTAACTCAAGGGCTTAAAAGTTTAAAGTAAACTTTATACTTTCATCAGTTTTCCTTTGTTACAGAAATATGAATTTTTCTACTGAGTCTGGTAATATTTAAATGATTGAAAACATATTACATTATTATTGAACTTTGATTTGAATCACTTCTCTGAAATATTGAACTCTCTCCTCTCCTAGAGCTGGCATGAATACAAATGCAAAAGTTTATCTGAAGAAATATGTTGATTATAATTGGCTGAAAGGAATGCACTGCTTAAAATTCCTCCCATATTTTACTTTGCTGATTATTCTGTAGTCCCAAACTAACTCCATACCATATAAAGATCTGTCCCCATAGGTTAAAGAATAGTCATATGATATGCAAAGTGTAACTTGGAAAATGATATATTTTTGCATTATTTTCTTTACTATTTAGCCTTATTATTAGTAGTACTGCGATGTAGGGCACATCTCAAGAACAGAATCCTTTTAAAATAATCACAATAGTTGTCTGCAAATGCATCAACTTGCATTTGTATCAAGGAACTTGATAATGTCAAAGTATAAAAGACTGTGCAATTCCTATTTCCTCTCACTACATAGAAGTCACCCCAGAATGCACATTGAATTGAACCCTAAAGTCTTTTTCTCTGTGGAAAGAATTACTTTATGAAAAAGTAATAAAAATACACTGGAAGAGAGTCTTTCGTCGGTATTAGTTTCAGCATGTAAAGATCTTTTTTAGATTATTGTTTCTTTCCTGATATCAGAAACTGATTTCAGAAAATGAAAATCACTTTCTTTTTCTGCACCCATTAGAGAACTGAAATTGCAGAGCAAACGATCACTCCAAATATGAAGTCTTGAAATCTCACTGAGCCGTGATGTATCACAAGAAGTGAACAGGGACTTCTGGACTCAAAACTGGTAGGAACACATAAATCTCTGGTATCAGAGTATGGGAACAAATGTGGGTTGTGAGAGTTCTTACATGGAGATTCAGCACTTTCTCGGGCCGTCCCTCCACAAACACTGTTCAGTTAGAATCCAGGGAAGGTCCTCAGCCCTGAAAGAGAAGGTGAAGAATAAACATTGTGAAATAATCATTGTGAAACAAGGTCACTCTTGTTCAGTGACTGTCCATGTCCTTGGCTAAAGAATTTTGACAGAAAACACCCCAAAAAGTGAACAGGAGATATTTCCTTTTATGCCTTTTCCAGCTTTTCTGTCTTACCTAAAGGTGCACTGGGATAAAAACTCTCATTGCAAAAACTATATAATCAGAAATTAAAATCGATTCTATTATAATTAATTTTATTATACCAAATTATCCCTTATTACCTACCCAAAAATCTGCAACACAATGCAAAATAGTGGTGATAACTGGTGAAAGAATAGACAACAGTTCAATCTGTGGTAGTACATAATATTCCCTCTAGCCAGAAGGAGTAAATCTAAGCACAAAATAAAAGAGAAAATAAAAAAGAAAGGAACAAAAGAAAGAAAAATAAATTCAAGGCAGCATAGCACATTTCTAAGATGCACTATGCACTATAAAAGGAATTTAAAGAAAAAAAAAGAAAGATTAAGGGCACTGAAGTCTACAGTAAATGTTAAGATACTTGATTTCTATCCAATCAAAGATACATTTTTACATTGAAGGTTTCTATATTTACTTCTATTATGTGATACAATATATCTGGCAATCAACAAAAAATATAAAGACATGCATGCCACAAGGAAAGTAGTCTTCATCTTTCAATTCTCGAACTGTAGTAAGGTGATTTTCCTGGATTTATAGTGGACTATCACTAACTTTTGGTGTATATTTATATAACACAATAACATAACTATAGCAGATAATTGTAATGATCACCAGATTAATCAAAAGGCAATAAAGATTTTCATTTTTTAATTTTTAATTTACTTTTTATTTTTTATTTATTCTTTTTGTTGAATCACCATGAACTACAGTTACAAAATCTTTATGTTTGAGTTTCAGTTATGGATGGATTGAACATCCATCTCTCCACCAGTGTAGATTTTCCACTAATGTCCCCAGTATCCCTCCCCACAACCCAACCCTCCCCCTGCCTCCATGGCAGACAATTTCCCTGTTACTGTCTTTCTATTTATGGGTACTATCATTTGCAATACAGGTAATGAGAGATCAACATGTTTGGTCCTTTATCTACTTTCGGCACATATTTCACATCCTGAACAATCCCTCCAACCATCGTTGACTTAGAGATCCCTTCTCTAACCCAGTTGCCTTCTTCCCTGCATATAGCAGATTTCCAACCATGGAGCAATCTTGCTGGCCCTTATCTCTACTGTCCTTGGGTGTTGATTTCATACTATGATATTTGATATCCCACATGTATACAATAGAATACTATGCATCTGTTAGGAAATATGAAGTCATGACATTTTCTTGTAAGTGGATGGTCATGGAGAGTATCATGCTAAGTGAACTGAGTCAGAAAGAGGGACAGACAGAATGAATGCACTGTGCTATTTATTAGAACTAGTACTGTACTGTTATTTTAACTTTATTGCATTTCTACTTTTATACACATGAAATCACATTGGTCAGTGAAAACAAAATTGATATTTCCCTTCTAGATGGGTAAATAAATAAACATAGTTTTCAAGCTTTTATTAGAAGATTATTTACTCCATTCTACCTTTTGGGGGCCTTTGGGAAGAAGGTCACTAAAATTATTTGATTATTTAAAATATGTTACATAACAAATAATTTTAGTATTACTTGAATAAACATTATCAAAACTCCTTTGATATTTTATATGTTTGCACTTTATAATCTACAATATTATTGAGGCTTGACATCCTTTAGGAAGAAGCAGTAAGATTCATTTTGAAAAAACTGGTTGAATAACATTTACTATATAGTTTACGTAGATGAGATAAGTGTAATTTATTTCAACTTTCTTTTATGAAATAACAATAAATAAACATTTTTGTTTTTAACTTATAAATTATAGGTAAACTTGGAGATAAATGTATGCTATAATTTTGATTAATAGCAAAAAATAAAATCACAGTAATAAAAAATCCTATTATATTGTTATACAATTAAGAGATCTTATAGTTTAAACAGATGTCATATGGTTTCAAATGAAATAATATAATTTGTTACTATATATTACCTTTCACATTATTACATTAAAATTCAATCTACAAAATTTGCACATGGAGCTTAACAGATGGAGTCCTTAAATTTTATCCAACAAAGAGTAATATCACACAAGTGCTTACAAATTCAAACATATTAAACAGATTTCATTTCGGTTTCAGTGCATCTATTTCTATGCGAAAGAGTCCTTGGAATTGAATGTTTTGTTCATTGTTGAGATTAAGAATATAAAAGTTGAAAATGGTTGTCAGTCATTTAAAATAAGTACTTTTTTTATTTCACGCCCTTTTCAAAATTTACAGTCAGCATATTTGCTGTTTTGTAGAAAGCACAAAGTTCTTTAAAGAATTGTTGCAAAATTTGGAAACAAATGGATTAACAATATACTCTAATGGTTTACTGCTATAAATTAGTGTTTTTCCAGATAAAAATAATTTTGCTTGACTTGACAAAATTAATCATTTTTCTGTTAAATGCTTATGACTGAAACTGAGCAGTGTAATTTGCATTACCAGTCACTGCCTCTAGATATTTTAATTGTATTTGTATAACTAATTCAAAGTTTATGAATATATTTTTTACCTAATAACGTCATAGTACCAATTTGATTATTTTAATGTAACATAGTTATTACAGAGAAAAAAATCAATATTGCTGGCAGTCATCTTGAATTATTGTAACTGATGGTAAATGTAATTTTGTGTTTTTTCCTTATACACAAAATGCATTGGGAAAAGAGCAGGGTTGTGAATGTATTAAGTGATATGAATCATGTGTGATATACACATATTCTTTTTTTATAATTAATTAGAATATTGTACGACAAATTATCTACAGATATGGTAATTATGTATCTGTATAAATATATGTGGGTTGGAGCCATAGCACAGCGGTAGGGTGTTTGCCTTGCACCCAGGCGACCCGAGTTTGATTTCTCCGCCCCTCTCAGAGAGCCCGGCAAGCTACTGAGAGTATCTCGCCTGCACGGCAGAGTCTGGCAAGCTACCCATGATGTTCGATATGCTAAACACAGTAACAACAAGTCTCACAATGGAGCTGTTACTGGGCCTGCTCGAGCAAATCGATAAATATATGTAGCCAAATGAGCAAATTTATTCATTAGTGGTATTAAGAACATTATAGAACTTGAAATTAAACCTTTTTAAAGCTGTATACATAATTGTCCACTTTCTGTCACACTGTCCTCCCATTGTTCATCGTTTTGCTCGAGTGGGCCCAGTAATGTCTCCATTTTTTATAGGTTTATATTATATTTTATTTTATTCTTTTTAATTTTTATTAGTGACACACCATGAGGTAGATTCCTCTGCCCCTCTCGGAGAGCCCGGCAAGCTAGGGAAGAGTATCTCACCTGCACGGCAAAGCCTGACAAGCTACCAGTGACGTATTCAGTATGCCAAACACACTGTGTGTGTATTCAATATGCCAAAAACACAGTGTGTTTGGCTTATTGAATACATCATGGGTAGATTATCAGGCTTTGCCCCGCGGGTGAGATACTCTCCCTAGCTTGCAGGGCTTTCCGAGAGGGCCGGAGGAATAGAACCTGGCTCGCTGGACTGGCTTCGCACAAGGCAAATCCCTACTGCTGTGCTATTGCTCCAGCCCATATTCATAATAGTAGAATAAAATAATATTTTTATAAAAAGACATTTACTAGTACATAAAGATACCCTTTTTCTTATTAAATTTAACACTAGGGCAGAAAAATGTTTGAAGTTTGAGAATAAATTATTCTGATCATTGTTTTTTGTCTATCATTCCTAAGTTCTAGTTATTTCCATAGGTTATATTTTCAGCACTGCTCCCCTTTGCCAAACAAAAGCAGAGTGACAGAATAATGAAAATATTTGACCACAAGTAGGTTTTCTTGTCAAACTTGTTTGACAGCAGTTACTGAATTTTATCATTGATCAATTTTAAGATAAAGAACTTTCCTCTGGAGCTTAAGTGAAAAAAAAAAAAGAAGAGTTGAAAAAAACTTAAAGTGAGTTTGTTTATATGATAAAAAAATGAGTACATATTTTCTCTTTCCTGTTTCATTGTGAAATTGTAGTTGCTACTCTTGTAATGAATAGAAATTAGTTCTAAGGAGAAGAAAAAAAGCATTTGGTTTTTGCAGAAAAGCAACTCTAGTTTTGGATTAGAAAAAATTGGAGCACGCACGCGTGTGCGTTTGTCTGCGCGCGCGGGTGTGTCTATTATACCCAGTATGTATGGTGTGTATATTCTTATGTTCGTTCGTAATTATTATTTGTCCTTTCTCCTGCTATTAAGTGTATTTATATTTTAAAGGTCACAAGGAATCTCCGTATTTGACTCAGATTTTAGATTCAAAGAAGAAAAATTTTAAAGAATGATTTTCACTGAGTTGATTGGAGGGATTTGTTCATTTATTTACTTATTTGTTTAGTCAGGGGCTGGGTATACTTGTGTGAACTCAAGATTTACTCCTGGCTCTTTGCCTAAGGATTAATTCTGGCAATGCTCAGAGAACCACGTGTTGTATTGAGAATCAAATATTGACTAGTCATATAAAGGCACGCACCTTATCTCTGCACTATCTCTCTAGTTCCAATAACTAGAATGATCCAAGCCTGGAAACATACATCTTATATTTTTAAGCAATTGGGGGGTTGAGGGATTTCTGGGTGACACCTACTGGTGTTCAGGACTTATTACTCTCTCTGTGCTCAAGGATTACTCCTGGAGGGGGTTGGGTTGTCCTTTGTGGTACTGGGTAAAGAAACCGGGAAGTCCTATGGTGTGCAAGTACTTATACATTGTACTATCCAGCGACATTCATCTCCTGAATTCTGTCTAATAAGATAAAAGGAAAGATATTCTTGAAAATTTTGTTAATGAACTTTTATTCTTGTTAAATGCAAAATGTAATGCTGTAGTTTTTAAACAGTTAAATATCATGATTGACATAAACAGTTCTTGTTGGTTGCCCCAAAACTGAGATGTCTTTTGACAAATGATATTTGTGTAGATGCTATATTAAAGAAAAGTCATTGCACCTCTTCACTTTTCTTAATCTAACAGATCCTTTTCCTTCTTGCATGTCCAACGGAAGTAATGGTTTTATGAGCAGGTATTTACTTTACATTAAAGGAAATATAAAGGCAACTGAGGATAATCTGTTCCCAAAATGTGCATAGGTATACAAACAGATAAAAGGGGCATGCAATTTCAGATTTTTAAGGTCTTATGAAAATTATGTGAAGATCCTAATCTTTCAGAAATGGGGGTTATTTCTAAAAATTATTATCATATTTAGCTCTGGGTCAGATATATTCCTTTCTGTCTTTTCTAATACTTATTCTTTAAATACAGAAAGTTCCATTAGTTAATGCTGAATAATATCAATATTTTTATTAACTTAATGAACTATTTTATCTATTTACTTTATAGAAAAGTGACATTTTCAATACTTCATTATTTTTAGCTATATTTTAATTGCCATTAATTTCCTCTATTTTGTAAGACAAATTCCCAGTTTTACCTTTACAGCAATTATCAGGGAAATTAAACTGACATGGAGAAACTAAGGGGGGAAAAAAGCAAAGAAATGGCTTTAACAATGAATCTGGCTCTTTGGAAACAATTTGAATGATATTCCCCAACCAGGATTAAATACAATTGCTTTGTAATATGAGTACATTAATAGAACCATTGAAGGAATAATGTCAATAATTAGAATATGAGTAATGTTATCAAGATTTAGTTTATGCTATTGCAATAGACTCAAATTGCATTCTCTTAAACTATATGGAAACATATTTTGCTCACTACTTAGGATAGAGGAAGAAGGTACATTTTGTGACTAACCTTCAAAAATGTTATACAGTTATAACTTAAATTACTTATTCTTTCTTTGTTCAGAAAAAAAATAGAATGAGTATGGAACACTCATTTTCTCTTAAACATTGTTGTAAATCACACACACAAAAAAGTATGGCATATTTTACTGAAGGAAAATCAGTTTCCTGCTCACGGGTAGCTGTAAAGAACAGCAAATGTAATTACTGTGATCTACTATATGTGGTAAGGTATGGTGTCTGTGTGTGTGTGTGTGTGTCTGTGTGTGCATGTTTGTGTGCATGTGTGTGTGTGTGTGTGAACAATGTACAAGGTGGTGCTGGAAATTCTTAAAAAGAAAGAAATGGATTTCTATAATGTCACTGAAAAAACCATTAAAAATAATTTATAAGTCTACACTAAAGCCATATGAGACTAATAAAGACCAACATTTCAAAATTAATAGAGCTATTACCATTTACTTATTGTGTATAGTTAGTATCTATATTATTTTAAAGTTACACTCTTATATAAGTGTATATACTTATGGAAGAAATTGTTTAAATATCTACTTCCTAAAATCTAATTCAAACTCACAGTTAGAGGTTTAGATATGATTTTATATATAAATATTGTTTATTTTTGAGCTATATGTAATTTTGGGTATTTTGGCCACACCCAGCTCTACTCAGCCTTACTCCTGACTCTGTGCTCATCAGGTATCCCTCCTGGTTGTGTCCAGGGAAATGTATGTGGTGCTGGGGATGAAAACCACGTCAGCTGTCGGTAAGGCAACCAATTGCACTTACCACTGCTATTTTCTTTACATTACTAAGAAAGCATCCATAGCAGTATACAAAGCACTTTTCCCTTTACTTTTAGTGTTTTTTACCCATTGTTTGGGTTGATAAAACTTCACACAAGTCTTTTCACCTTAAACATGAGTCATCCCTTTAAATGGATGGAACAAAGGCCTGCCTGGAGTGATCCATAAGAGCAGAGTCAGGGCTACAAGGTGTGACACACACACAAAAAACAAATAAAAAAGCATTGATTATCCCCTCATTATAATAAGGACAAAGATACAAAACATTTATTGCATAGATACAGATAATAGCCCTTTAAAGTAAAACCAAGTGTCTAATAGTAATATTAATAATCGTCGATTGCCTCGAGCAGGCCCCAGTAACGTCTCTTTCATCCTAGCCCTGAGATTATATTCACGGCTCTTTAGGAGAATGAGACCCATCATTGTTATTGGTATTTGGCATATTTGGTAGGCCACGGGGAGTTTGCCAGACTCTGCCCTGTGGGCAGGCTGCATTCGATAGCCTGCAAGTTTGTCCAAAGTTGAGATCATAAGATGTCGCGCGGCCGCAAATGCGGCCGCGCGGTTCCGGAATCTGGATTTTATAGTCTCTGAGTCTTGGCCGCTGATGGGATTACACGGCGCCAGGGGGCCAGGTGGTGGGTGTGACCCCCGCCTACTGGAATTTGGAGGATCTGGGTGGAAGATGCTCGACTCCAATTCGAGTAGGCTTGGAGGTCTCGGCCCCGGAACCCGCGTGGCTTTGTCCCTCTGCCAGTACCTTCATGTGTGCGGAGAGTGGTCTCAGCATGGTGGTGGCTGGTCCTGGAGGTCTTCGGCTGCCGTAGCCCTGGTCGGGGCGGGGAGGAAAGCTCAACCCGCTCCCCTCCAAGGGACTCCGGGAAGGAACACCCAGGCGCGGGGGCAGAGACTGCACTGGTCTCGTCCGGGATCTGGATTTTATAGTCTCTGAGTCTTGGCCGCTGATGGGATTACACGGCGCCAGGGGGCCAGGTGGTGGGTGTGACCCCCGCCTACTGGAATTTGGAGGATCTGGGTGGAAGATGCTCGACTCCAATTCGAGTAGGCTTGGAGGTCTCGGCCCCGGAACCCGCGTGGCTTTGTCCCTCTGCCAGTACCTTCATGTGTGCGGAGAGTGGTCTCAGCATGGTGGTGGCTGGTCCTGGAGGTCTTCGGCTGCCGTAGCCCTGGTCGGGGCGGGGAGGAAAGCTCAACCCGCTCCCCTCCAAGGGACTCCGGGAAGGAACACCCAGGCGCGGGGGCAGAGACTGCACTGGTCTCGTCCGGGATCTGGATTTTATAGTCTCTGAGTCTTGGCCGCTGATGGGATTACACGGCGCCAGGGACCCCCGCCTACTGGAATTTGGAGGATCTGGGTGGAAGATGCTCGACTCCAATTCGAGTAGGCTTGGAGGTCTCGGCCCCGGAACCCGCGTGGCTTTGTCCCTCTGCCAGTACCTTCATGTGTGCGGAGAGTGGTCTCAGCATGGTGGTGGCTGGTCCTGGAGGTCTTCGGCTGCCGTAGCCCTGGTCGGGGTGGGGAGGAAAGCTCAACCCGCTTAATTAATTAATAAATAAATAATTAATAATTAATTAATTATTAATTAATAATATTATTAATATTAATAATAATTATTATTTAATTGTGGTGTGTGGTGGTATTGGTGATAGTAGTAGCTATGATTTACTCTGTCAGGATTGTTATGTGTGTAGTTAAATATGCACACTGAATATATATAGATATATATACATAAATATCTATGTTCCTATCCACTTATATATTAGTATCTACTGCCACAAGTCCACAAGAAATTTCTTATAGACAGCAATTTGTTTTTAATTTTAATGAAGTTTTTGCTGACTACAAGTAGTATGTTTTTTTGAAAGAAAAATGCTATTTAAGTTTTGTCCCTTTATTTTAAAAAAATTCTGTGACTTTTTTCCCCCAGATGTTTTAATTTGATTTTCTTTGAGATGATTTATGGTCTGTTAGCATGATATGTCAAGGCTTTTCTCTCTTCTGTAACTGTGAAGATAATAGCAACCAATAAACTTTGTGTACACATCCATGAAATGATTTTTCTTAGATTATTAATTAAGATAAGGAAATATACCAAATGGAAAGAGGTATGAAAACACTATTCTGCAGTTGGTACAGAGATCGACACATAGTGTTCACCCAGTCAGCCAACCCAAGTTTGATTCCCAGTATCAACTAATCCCTAAACACGATGAGCATTGCTGGATGCAATGCTGAAAACTCTTAACTCTAAAATAGCATTGCTGTTGCCTGGGTAATTCCCATCACTGGCATTGCTGTCTGTCTTTCTGTCTGTCTGTCTTTCTCTCTGTCTCTGTGTTTCTTTCTCTGTGTCTCTATCTCTCTGTCTCTGTCTTTCTCTCTCTCTCTGAATCTGTCTCTGTCTTTCACTGTCACTCTCTTCCTCTGTCCCTCTCTCATTTTCTCTCTCACATTATCTCTTTCTCTCTCTCTCTGTCTCTTTCTTTCTCTCTCTGTCTCTGTCTCTGTCTTTCTCTCATTTTGTTTTGGGGCCACATCCAGTGAAGCTCAAGGGTTACTTCTGACTCTGTACCCATGAATTAGTCCTTGCAGTGCTTGGGGGACCATAGTGGCCGCAGGGGATTGAACTCGCATAGGCTGTTTGCAAGGCCAGCACCTTCCCTCTGTGCTATCATCTCTCCAGCACCCTCTTCTTTTTCTTTATCCCGACTTCTTTCATCTTTTAGTAAGGAAGAATATACTTTGTGAGCTCAATCATCTGATCTACATACTTGAATTTTATCATGTAATACAACTTCTCAGAAGATATTTGTTTTATGAACCATCATTACTTACCATTTGTTCAAAGTCTTAAAAAACAGATAATATAAGTGTTCGAATGATGGAAGGGTGTGATAGGAACATTTGTACTTTCTTTTCTATTTATTTCTTTTCTTTCTATCTCTTTGTATTTAGAGATATAAAGCACGATAACCCACCTCACAGCTGGGTTATTAAAAATGCCTTGTCCTGGCAACATTTCCCTAGAGCCTTAGAGCTTGATGCTGGAAGGTCCCTGAACTGGGTCTTGCTGTCTGAACAGTGCATCTTGAGGTTTGTTTAGTTATTTTTTTTTAAGTGTTCTTATCTATGTCAGTACCTCTGTGTCCCTGGATCCACAGTGTGAAAGACCACCAGGATATTAACAAGAAACTGACACTGTTATTTTACTGAATTCTTTCTGTAACTAAACACCCTTTTTTCCCAAAAAGTTTGGTTGTGCTATGACATAGCCTGTGACAACAGATCCTCAGGGTCAGCATTTCTTCAGTCCCCTTTATTTGTACATTGATTTTCTTGAGTTTCCAAAAATAAAAGAGAACCTTACAACTCTGCTGTCAAAATTACTCTTGAAGTAAATCATCAACTAACCACTCTTCCTTCCATTACTGATTTAAAACATCAGTGGTAATTGTTGTGACAGCTTCTTTCTCCTATATTTTATATGACCACCATTATTCCATGAGCTATGTACATAAACTGACATGTTGGTAATATATCAACCCAAATCTGCTTCTTCATTTTGAAAAGCAGATGATACAAGCACAATTTCTGTGTCCTTGGCATTCATTTAAAGATGAATTCTTAATTTTTCTTAATATTCTATTTTGTTGTAAAGATATGCCTTTTTAGGTTTTAAGTGAATATAGACTAATTTTAATCCTAATTTGACGTTCTATTTTGTTGTGAAGGCATGTTCCTATTACAATTTAAATGAATTTTAGATTTTGATTTTAAAAGGTAAGTGTTTGGGGTTATGCAAAAAAACTTTTCACACACTTTCAAATAGACTTTACAATAAAAATAGAATCACTAAAATACATGGGTTTAGTAAGAGGAAGCTTTGGGCAAAATTATAGCATGCATTTTAAAATTTAGAGAAAAAGAGGAAAGATTACTTCTGTGGCAAGTTATTTCTGTGCTCCAAAAATATGGATCTGGATTTTCAGGTGCAATATATTACATCTAATTCATTCCTTGGTGCTTTTAAGAAATAAATTAATTCAAAGAAGTTACTGTATAAATTTTCATGAATAAGAATCTAATTTGAGTTAATCATCCGACATTTGTTAAATAAGTATGTCTGCATGGCAAAATCAAAAGAATTGATCATGATGTACAATTATATCTTGAACAGAAAATTATTAAATCAAAACATGATGCAGAAATGTGAAATTTAGGGACAAGTATCTGTATTAAATTTCTTAAATATAAGAGTGCTTCTAAACTTAATTTACAATTTCTATATTCAAGAAACCATTAAAAATTCACGAATTTGAAATTTAAGTCATTTAACATTCTATTCTATTAAGATGTGAACTGTGAAACATTTTAAAGGTATGATAAAAATTAAATGCTTATTAAAATCAATATTTTGATATATATTCATAAATGAAAATTTTTTTGCTCAAGAATACTTAGTGCTCAAGGATATGGTACCAACAGCAGGTCAACCTATACCTGTGAGGCGAGTGCATCAGCAGCCTGATGGAGCCTTCAGACTTTCAGATAATAAATAATATAGAAACAGACACACCACAATAAAATTTTATTTTAAAAAAATGGTCAGAATAGATTACTAGTTTAGTCAAAAACTGATGCAGAAGTAATCGTAACTTTGCAGAATTTCAACTTAATTATAAAATATAATATCACTTAATTACTTAAATTCCCATTAGTCCTCGATTTGCTCGAGCGGGCGCCAGTAACGTCTCCATTTGTCCTGTTGCGTGCTAGTGTAGCCCAATGGCATCTGTTCGCTTTGGGAACATGAAAAGCCTCAAACCAATCATTTATGATCTTGATGAAGAAGTCTGACCATCTGGTAGGTGGGTGGCCACGCAGTCTTTTGACATCCCGTGGGATCCAGTTGGTAACAGCTCTAGTCCAGCGGTCGTCTTTAAATCTCATTACGTGACCAGCCCATCTGATTTTTGACACCTCGGCAAATGAGATAGCGTCTCTGATTCTTGATCATCGACGGATGTCGGAACTCTGGATTCTTTCTCTCATTTGAGTGAAACGTGATATTCCAAGCATAGCTCTTTCAATTCTTCCTGGGAGACCTGAATAGCGTTCTCATCTTGTTTGCGTAGGGCCCAGGTCTCTGAGGCATATGTTAATGCAGTAAGAACAGTGGAATCAAAGAGATGTGCCCGGAGCCGGAAGTTCTTCGTCCTCTTAGCTATTTCTTCGACGTTCTTGAAGGCGTTCCAAGCCACTCTCTTCCTCCTGTGCAGCTCGGGTGCCAGATCATTTGTCATGTTGACTTCTCGACCTAGGTACACATAGCTGTTGTATTCGGAGATGGTCATTCCGTTGAGAGTGAATGGGATGTCAGGAATGAGGCTGTTTCTCATAAACGTTGTCTTCGTAAGATTCAGCTGTAGTCCTACCTTTCCACACTCATGGCCAGAGTCGGCCAGCATTTGTGCCACTTGGCTGATGTTTGGTGTTATTAAAACAATGTCATCAGCAAAGCGGAGGTGGTGTAGTTGCCGACCATCTATCTTCACTCCCATTCCTTCCCATTCCTGTCGTCGCATGATATTCTCAAGGGTGGCACTGAAGAGTTTCGGTGAAATAGTATCACCCTGCTGAACCCCTCTCTTGACATCAATGATTATTTCTTTGTAGAATGGTGAGCTTGTTTGGAGGTTCTAGCAGGGGAGCGCAGTTACATGTATATCCTCAACAGAAGACTGGCCTGGCAAGCTCACCATGACGTATTCGATATGCCAAACACAGTAACAACAAAGTCTCCAATGGAGACATTACTGGGCCCGCTAGAGCAAATCGATGATCAACGGGAGGGCCTTTACTTTACTTTACTTTTAGAATGGTGAGATCCTGGTAGTGAATCCGCAATACAGCTCACAGAGGATCTTGATGTTTTAGGCTTGAATGCCCTGATTGGCTAGGGCTTCAATGACCGCTTCCATCTCAACAGTATCAAAGGCCTTTAAATCAATGAATGTTAAACAGAGTGGCATCTTGAACTCCCGAGAAACCTCAATGAGCTTGGTTATCGTGTAGATGTGGTCGATGGTCCTGAATCCTTTGCAGAACCTGGCTTGCTCGCAGGGTTGTCCTTCATCTAGTGTACTGCCAATCCTACTTAGGATGACTCGAGTGAACAACTTGCAGATGACAGACAATAGGCAGATCGGGCGATAGTTGCCAATGTCATAGATGTCTCCCTTCTTGAACAGTAGTACGGTCCTGCTGGTTTTCCACTGGGATGGAACCTTGCATTCAGACAGGTAGCATGTGAAGAGCCGAGCCAGTGTATTGATGAGTACTGACGGCAGGTTCTTCAGGTGTTCAGGTCTGACCTTGTCTGGGTCGGGTGCTGTTCGTTTCTTTACTGATGAAATAGCGTGTCGGATTTCGGCAGGGAGAACGTTGGGAACAACATATCCATCCTGTGGAATTTGGTATGTCGGCAAGTGGATATGGCTATTGAAGAGATTTGAGTAGAAGTCATGGATAATCTTCTCCATTGCCATTCTGGAGGATATGATGGATCCATTAGGACATCGGAGGGCAGTCATCTTGGTCTTGTAGTTGGCAAAGGACAGGCAGGCGTTACAAATGCTTTTCCCGGCTTCTGCCGCATCTACCAGCACTTCTGCTCTTCTCTCTTTGAGGTCTTCCTTGATCGCATCTCTGCACTGCTTTGCGAGCTCGGATGTTAGCTTGCGGTTGGTTGCCTGAGGCATGCGCCAAACCACGCTGGCGATTAAGTTCAAGAGTTTTCGAAGACAGGTGTTTTTTTGTGGCTATCTTTCTCTTGGCGTTCCTCGCACAATCATGGAGGTGCTGAACCAGTCGATCGTATTCCTCGTCAATGTTGTCAACAATGGCATCTTCCCATGTTACCACAATAGTGCCAAAGAGCTCCCAGTTGGTGGTCGTTCTGGGAGTTCTCTTTTTAAACTTTGCAGCCCATTCTTCCCGCTCTGTGAAGTAGAATTTTGCACAAAGAAGACAGTGATCTGATCCCATTCAGAATTTTGGGACAACAGCGACATTGGTCAGGCAAAACCATTGATTGAATTTGATGTGGTCTATTTCATTTTGGAATCGTCCACCGGGAGACTCCCATGTCCAACGTTTAGATTCTGCCTTCTGGAACTGTGAGTTACCATGGATGGTCTTGGTCGACATGATGAACTCAGACAGTCTCTCACCCTGTTCATTCCATTCTAGGCCATGGGTCCAGATGTGAAGTTCTTCAGCTGATCTTCTCGGTCCTATCTTGGCATTAAAATCACCCACAATGATCTTGTAGAAGGTGTGGTCTTCTTTATAGAACTTCTCCAGCTCCATGTAGAACTTCTCGATTTCTCTTTCATCATAATGAGATGTTGGTGCATAGACAACGAAGATAGAAACTGCCAGCAGTGAGCCACATCTATTCAAATATAAACGTCCCATTTGGGTTGTTAGGCATTCGAATGAATCAATGCTCATGGCCAAGTTTGTGTTGACAAGGACACTGACACCTCCGACACCTCTTTTATCGCATGTTCTGAGGAACAATTCTTCTCTAGTGTCGAAAATGGCATGGTGAGATTCGTGCCTTCTTGTCTCGATCAGACCAATGATGTCGTACTTGATCATTCACGCTGGTACCATCTGGTCCTTGATGGATGCATCTGATGCTAGCGTACGTGCATTGAAAGTACAGACGATCATTTTACAGTGAAGGAAGACAAAAAATAATATAAAATCAGGCAAATAAGTTAACATTCCAAACATTTAAAACATTTGTTCAATGTTTTGAATTTTTTCCTGAAGGTTTGATTGTTTTATTTTTTTTTTTCATGTAGTAGAAGCAAGGGCTGGAGCGATAGCACAGCGGTAGGGCATTTGCCTTGCACGCAGCCAACATGGCCAACCAGAGTTCGATTTGTCAGCCCCTCTCGGAGAGCCCGGCAAACTACCCAGAGTATCTCAGATCCTGGCAAGCTACCCGTGATGTATCGATATGCCAAACAGAGAAACAACAAAGTCTCCAATGGAGACGTTTCTGGGCCCGCTCGAGCAAATCAATGAACAACGGGAGTACAGTGGTGGTGACAGTAGTAGAGTAAGAATTCTTCACAACCCAAAATTAGAATAAAATCCACATTCTGATTTTTCTAATTATTAAATTTGGTTTGAGTTATGTAAATTTTCTCATTCTGAGTTTCATTTGCTCATTTAAAGTAATTCAATGGGGGTATGGTGCCACCAGCAGGTCAATCTATACTTGTGAGCGAGTGCATCAGCAGCCTGATGGCGCCTTCAGACTTCCAGATACCCCAAAATTGCTGCTGTGTCTTTGGCCAGACCCCAAAATCTTGGGGCAAAGTTTACCAAGAAAGTGAACAGCCAAAATTAGGTATGTGGGAAACACACCTACAAACCATCTCCGGCTCAGCTTTATAATTGGAGGCAAGTCCTCTCTGGTTCCTGACTCAGAAACGAATCTTGGAAACCAGCAGCTTTAGGTAGAAAAGCGTCCACTCCCTGCAGTAGGTTACCGGTGCTGGGCCAACCCAGGTGGGAATAGGTTTTGTGCCTTGGCCTGTTCCCCCTGGTGGACCGGTGGCCGCCATCCTCCAGAGGCCACTGGACAGACAGGTTTGGGCCTGCAGTGACAAAACACACAGGGCCTCATGGGATGGGGGTGGAGCTGGTCCTGCCATCCCCACCCCAACGAGACCCCAAGTCATCGCCCACGAACAGCCTCTCTGGCTCCTGATCAAGCTGCTTAACGGCCATGATCCCAGAGACTCAGAAACAAATCTCAAAACCCAACGGATTTTGGCAGAAATGCGTGCAGACCATGCAATAGGTTACTGTCGCCTGGCCACCCCAGGGGGGAAAGGGTGTTGTCCCTCCGCCTGCTTCCCCCTGGCGATTCGGTGGCTGTCTTCCTTCAGAGGCCATTGTGCAGTCAGGTTTGAGCCCACAGTGACGAGACACGCAGGGCCTCATGGGATGGGGTTGTAGCCAGTCCTGTTTTCCCCATACCAACCAGACCTCAAGTCATCATCCAAGAACGGCCTTTCTGTTTCCTGATCAAGCTGCTTAATGGCCATGATCCCAGAGAATCAGGAGCAAATCTTGAAACCCAGTGGCTTTTGGCAGAAATCCCTCGAGATTCTAGGGTTAAAATTTCAGAATTTCAAAAACACGCGGCCACTACTGCAGCCACGTGACATCATATCTTATTCATAACCAGCAATAGAAAAAAAATTCTGTACTGTTGCCTTTTCAGCAGATCTGAGTGTTGGGATAAAATTTCAAATAATAATAGTGGGTCTGGTGTCAAAATATTGAATGTGATCAAAGTAGAGAGAGAGTAATGTGGAAATCATCTGCCCCACAGGTAGGGGAGGGTGTGGGATGAGGGTATACTGGGGTTGTTGGAGGTGAAGAATGGGCACTGGTGAAGGTACTGGTGTTTCATTGTATGACTGAGACATAGACCCGAAAGCTTTGTAACTGTTCTCATGGTGATTCAATAAATAAGATTATAAAAAATGAAAAAAAAAGAGTAAGGTGGAGTTTATGCACAATTCAATCAGCTAATCAGTGGCTGAATAAATAGCAGTACTCCTACATAAAAAAAGAACACTTAGTGCTGAGTCTGTATTGAGCATTAGAGATTATGAACAAAAATTACTCAACTACAGTTAAGATTTTTTCCCAGGTCATTTGTGCCCCATATTTACATGGGATTTCAAACTATGCTAATAATCTTTAATATTTCTTAATAAAAATGATATAATTATAACTTAATACAAAAAAAAGCAAATGGGAAAATATTGATATATTATATTTCTGGTTAATTTTTCTACAAAAAAGGATTAAGTTTTTGCTTACAATATATACAAACTTATGCATATATAGAGACCTGCTAGAATATTATTTTACTTACTTTAAATTTTATTTAATGAGATATACTATTAACAATAACACTAAAATAATTTGTTTATAGATTTAGTTTATTAATGCTTCCACCAGTGATTCTAGATACCAACACCATTTTTCCAACAATACCTCCCTCACTCTTTCTCTCAATTATAAATTCTGTTGATCATGTATCATAGGGCTGGAGCGATAGCACAGCAGTAGGGCATTAGCCTTGCACACAGCTGGCCTGGCCGAGCCAGTTTCGATTCCTCTGCCCCTCTTGGAGATCCCAGCAAGTTACCAAGACTATCTCACCTGCATGGCAAAGCCTGGCAAGCTACCCGTGAGGTATTCAGTATGCCAAACATAGTAACAACAAGTCTCACAATGGAGACGTTAATGGGGCTGCTTGAGCACATCGATGAACAATGGGAGGACAGTGCTACAGTGCTATGTCTCATAGTTTATTTTTCACTGGGAATTCTTTAATCTCTTTATTTCTTTATATTCTGCGTATGAGTGAGACTATCTGGTATTTTTATTTTTCTTTCTGATTCACTTCACTTAGCATGACATCCTTTATTTTTTTCCAATTTGTAGCAAACTACACAGTTTCATCTTTTTTCATAGCTAAATGGTCTTTCAATTATATCTATACTAAATTTCTTTTTCATTTATCTGTTGTTGAGCATTAAAATTGTTTCCAGGTTTTGGCTACTGTAAAAGAGTGCTGTGATAAACATAAGAATACACAAGTTTATTCAATTATTTTATGTTTGTCCAGTAGATTCCCAGGAGTGGTATACCAAGGTCAAACAGAAGTTCTATTCATAATTCTGTAAGAACTTTCTAGTTATCCTGAGAGACTGACCTGTGCTATAGCCCTATCAACAGTGAATTGAGAGTTCCTATATGATCAGTTAAAATGCTACCAGAACTTAAAATCACCCATTCTCATTGGTGTGAGGTGATATCTCATTGTGGTTTTGACTTGTGTCTCATTAAAAATCAGTGATGATGAATATTCTGGTTTGGTATGTTTGCTATATTTAGGACTTCTTTGAAGAAATGTCTGAATATCTCCTCTCATGTCTTTTTTTTTTAATTTTCCCAGTAAGTTGATTTTATTTATTTATTTTTTTACATATTGAGGTGAAGTTTATTTTTTTTTAAATTTTTATTAGTGAAACATCATGAGGTACAGTTGTAGACTTACAAGTTTTTGTGCTTGGGTTTCAGTTATACAACGATCAAGTACCCATCCCACCACTAGTGCCCATTCTCCAACCCCACCAATCCCAGTATCCCTCCCACCCCCATCCCCATCCCACCCTGCCTAAGCCCCCACGAACAGCTAAAGCAATTCTTGGGAAAAAGAAAATGGGAGGAATTAACCTCCTGAACCTCAAACTCTACAACAAAGCAGTAATAATTAAAACAGCATGGCACTGGAACAAAGGCAGCGCTACAGACCTATGGAACAGGGTTGAATATACTGACATCTCCCCTCAAACATATGATCATCTAATCTTCGATAAAGGAGCAAGAAATGTGATGTGTAGTAAGGGAAGCTTTTTTAACAAACGGTGCTGGCAAAACTGGACGACTACATGCAAAAAACTGGGCTTAGATCTCTGCCTAACACCATGTACAAAAGTAAGGTCAAAATGAATCAAAGACCTCAACATCAGACCGGAATCCATAAGGTACATTGAAGACAAAGTTGGCAAACCCCTCCATGACATTGAATCTAATATCTTCAAAGATGTCACTCCACTGCCAAGCAAGTGAAAACAGAGATAGACAAATGGGACTATCTCATACCTAGAATTTTTTTTTTTACGGTATTCAGGATTTCTTCTGGGAGACTGCCCAGAGGTCACTTTTGGTGGTGTCCAGGAGACCTCATGTGGACTCAGGATGGGATGAAAGATGCTGGTGGATAAATCAAACACATTACCTCCAGTAGTATCTAGCACATTCATACTTAGCAAAATGTTTAAGCATTCCCTAAAGGTGTGAGTGAAATGAGGATGTCTGTTCAAATCACTTTTTACTTGTGTTATTATATCCACTGAATGTACAATATTAAAAATAATAAAACAGGGGCTGGAGCTTGTACAATGAGTAGGATTTGTGCCTTGATTGCGGTCATCCAAACACTATCAGGAAAGAACTTTGGACACAGAGTAAGAACTAAGAATAACATTGGGTAGGGTCCTAAAAACAATTTAAAAATGAATATAATAACTGTAAGTAATTTAAAATCAAAGAAATAAAGTGCTATGTGTATGATGACGTTGCTTTGTCCTTTCTCCCTTTCTCCACAAGGAGCTTAGGTTTATCAGGTTACACCCATCCCAGTGCTCCTGAGGCACTTCCATTCCATTGTGTTTATCTGTAAATTCTTCCCAATGCTCTCCTCCCCAACCTGTTAATCAGCTTTCTCCCTAATCAGGCTCTGTTAACTTGTAAAGTTAGATTCCTCAGAAATCTATGATTTTATATGTATAAGTGAAATATTGCCTTTCTCCTCTCCTTATGTCTTATGAACAGTTTACTTTAAAGCAATGCCCTTTTTGTATAGATGCAGAAAGACCATTAACTTTATGCTTTGTAACTTAGGATTTAATTGGCTTTGAATATTATTCACTTCCAGTTATCTGTTTTCTCAACTTAAGCCTCGGTTGCCCTTAGTTCCTAACACCCCAAAAGCAGGGTCCCAACGAGGGACAGAATGGACCCAGGGCAAGTGGTGAGCTACCCTGGCATCGAAATGGGCCAGGCCAAAGTGCCACGATTCTTAACTATAGATTAAGAGTTTGATCATAGGCAAATGCTGTCATGATCCAAAAGTAACGATGAGACTAGGATCCTGCTAGAGGTAGGAAAATCTATCTGGCCTGAGCACTTTAGTCTGACATCGAGATGGCCCTAGGAGGGCAATTCTATAAGTTTAAGGTACTTCTTACTGTATCCATACAAATGTTTGTTGGACAAGGAGAGGAGAAAAACACCCATGGGAATCTGCTCTAGGGTTGATTGATCTGATGATGAGGATGTGTCCTAGGAGCGGATGTCTCCGAGGGAGAGCATTCTACCCCTATTATTGTGACCACACCTATGTGTAAACCTCAACCCCTCATGCTTGGGGATTTAACTAGACTGTAAGAGTGGGCTGGGGGATCAGTATCCAGATTCCAGAGCAAGAGGAGAAAGGGAATCAGAATCAGAATCCAGACTCCAGAGAAGGAGGTTGAAGGGGGATTGAGAAGGAGAATGAAGTAGCATGGGGTAGGAAGAAGCAGGGGGAGAGGCAGAGGAGAGAGACTGGAGTGAATGAAGAGAGGATTGGAATAAACTGTGACTAAGACCAACCAGCCTGGCCCTCGTTTCCTTCCTTCACCTGCCCATCGCTATCGACCTCCCCAGGGTGGGGGACACAGGGTGAGACTACCGAACGCGGGCAGCAGGAGAGACAGAGCCACCACCGCCGCTGCTGTCTTTTTTGAGTTAATACATCTGGTGCCCATAGAAATATAATTTTCTGAATTCAGTTACATAAATGAAAATCAAATTATAAGAGAATTATATTTGTTTTCTTCAAATTTAAAATTTTCTATCAAAGGACACTTCTAAGAGAGACAAACGTCAAATCACAGGGTGAAAAACTATTTTTAGAAGGATTGAGGATAGGTAAAGTATGCTAAGATCACTAAGGGAAAACTAACAGTTTTAAAGAGTGAACACAAATGTGAAATAGAGATTTTGTAAATAAACTTTCTAAATGACTAATGTAAGAAAAGATACTGAATCTTACCCACCATAAGAAAAAAAAAAGCATCAATAGGATTCAATTGCACACCCATTTAAATGGCTAGGGGTAAGTAAATTGAAGTCTGAAATTCTGCTGGTGGGAGTATAAACTGACACCACATTGAAAAGCTTCAACTTGTTATTAGAGATCAACAGACACATTTTCTATGATTCAGACATTCTCTTCTGACATATGTTCAACAGAAATGCCAATGAATGTGCAAACAAAAGCTATGTACAAAAGGGTTAGATTATTTTTTAACAATTACCAAACCCAGGAAATAACTCATATGTTTGTGTAAAAAAAGCTATTAAATTATCACTGTAATATGTAAACTAATGTCATATATAGTAGTAAATGAATGTCACAACATTGCTAATAGAAAGAAAATAGCAAAATAATATTTACTCTGCTATTACTAATAGCAATATTTATACTCATGCTCAAGATATTGAAGCAAAAAGAATAGAAGTATTAACATTTGGGATGTTAAAGGGTAAGAGTAAATTCTATGGAACTCGAAGAAACTCTTTTTATCCACACTTGTACTGGTTATATTTACTAGTGGGATGGTGACATTTTGTGCAAGATGCTGAACTATAAATTAATCATTGATGTAATTTTGGAAATGTATACAGTTGTACTACAATCCAAAAATTTCATTTTACAATTTCCTCAACCCTTCACATGGCAAACACTAATTTTCTGTTTTTATAAATTAGATTTTCTTGAAATTTTTATAAATATAATCAATTAGTAGTAAATATTTTGGGTTTAACTTGGTTTACCTAATAGTGCTTCGGTGAATTTTGTAGTATGCATTTGTACTTTTAATTGCATTTTTTAAACAATATTTCATTGCACTGATATGCCCTTCTTATTTTGGTTCTTCCATTCACTATTTGATTCACATTGTCAATATTCAACTTTTTATTGCAATTTTCAGTCCTTTTTATTGTGCTGTTTTGCTTATATGAGCTATGTATCTGTGTGTTTTTGTAGTGTTATGCTTCTGTTTTCTCTTTAATAGCTTCCAATTACAATTGTGTTATAATACATCTATGTAATTGGTACCTTGTATGTTAAATTTATGTTTAACACTAAAAACCTATTAAACTATTTCCAAATTCCTTGTATCCTATTGTCACAATTAATATATGAGGGCTTCATTTTCTCAATATCACAAAGAATTTTTATAAGCACTTCTGGATTATAGACATTCTAGAAATTTTATAAATGGCACCTTGTTGGGGTCTCAGCAGCCATCCTGAAACCCTGACCAAATCCCCTGCTCTTGGAAACAGGAGCTGTCTCTGTTCACAGAGGCTCAGGGCCTTGTGCCCGCACTCCACCCAGAAAGGCACTCCGCTTGAGAGGATGGATAACAGGATGTGGGAAGCACCCTTACCATCTGCTGGTGTTAACACACCCAGCCCTAAAGGCAGGAAATGTAAATCATTAACTAATCCCTGTACTGTGTCTGGACTGAGCTGTATGTACTGCATTCAGAGATGTTTGTATAAATACCCTTGTGTGAGAGCTAATAAACAGAGAGCTGCTTGACCTCCACCTTTGCCCCCTCTCTGCCAGTTTTTTTCTCCCTGGCGGTGGGGACCCCTGTGTGCAGGAGGCCAGGGCAGAGATGTCACCCCCTCCCACTTCCTCTCCTATAGGGAGTAAGTCCTGTGTCTTGGGGGATCATACTCCAGTTTGCCAGGGTCAACTGGCCAGGACCCTGATAGCACCTTATAAAATGTTTTACTTTATAAATTGCCAACCATAAGGTTGCTTTGTTAGTTATCAATTTCTGTTAAATTTTGTCTAATACTTTTTCATTCACTACAAACGTAACTGTTTTTCCCCATATTTCTAAATATTCTGAAATATATTAATTTATTTTACATCTCTCTTGGGTTGGAGCCATAGCACAATGGTAGGTGAGCCTTGCATGTGGCTGACCCGGGTTCAATTCCTCTGCCCCTCTGAGAGAGCCCAGCAAGCTACCAAGAGTATCCTGCCGCATCACAGAGCCTGGCAAGCTTCCTGTGGCATATTTGAAATGCCAAAAACATAAATAAATCTCACAATGGACACATTACTGGTGCCTGCTCAAGCAAATTGATGAATAACGGGAGGACAGTGTGACAGTGCTACATTTAATCATTTTAGCTATTTTAATTTAATTTAATCATTTTTGTTAGTTTATCATATTTATCAATCTATACATTTTTCTCTAAATGGCAAATTGTTGATTTGCTACTATTCTTTGCTGTTGTGGAGATTATGTTTCTCAAAGTATTCTAGGGGTCCAAAATATTATTTCAAGGTAGTTTTAGGTTGAAGGAGAGAAGACAGAAAGACTGCACCAATCTAAGACAGTTTTCCAGTGAGGTACCACTTACGGTGAGTTCTCCATAAACTTTATGCTGCCCTGAAACTACAATGGCCCTTCAGAATTTGTCTGAGTTGAAACTAGGAGCTAAGGTTCTTCCCCTCAGGATTAGAACAGGGAGAGATTTCGGTGAGAAAGCTCATCATCAGTATTTTGGGATCTCTCTAGTTATGCTCAGATTGCACAGGACCCCTTTCAGCAAGTCTCAAATTTTCATCAACCTGGACTGAATTTCAATGTTGGTTCCTGAGGGCATGCCGCTAATAGGACCTTCTGTGCTCAGAAACTTTTGTGTGCTGGAGATCAAACTGGGGTCCAGGACATCGAGTCAGCAAAGCATGTGTTTTTGGCCCTGTACAATTTCTCCAGCCCCAAAAGAGAATCCTTGAGGAAAGGTGAGAGCAGTAATTTACATGTCGACAGGATTTACACGATTAGTACAACTATCAGTTATTTAATTGGGATCCAAATAGATTGCTATGTGTCTCTCATGGGTTTATTTTGATTATTTTTATCGTCTTTGTCTTCACTATTTTTCTTTTGTGAAATATCAGCTGGCCACTATTAAAAGCAGATTTTATTTTATATTGATTGCACTTTTTGTTTGTTTTCCGATTCTTCGTATTACTATTCATCCCTCCTTTTCTCCCTTCTTCCCTCCCTCCCTTTCTTTCTTCCTTACTCCCTTTCTCCCTCCCTCCCTTCCTTCCTTACTTCCCTCCCACAGGCCCACCTGCCTGCTATTTGTTTTATTTCTTGAGTTAGAGGAAACAAGTTTTCAGTCATCATATTTTCTATCACATTGGCGAGGGCAGTGGTTAAAGGATTGTTGTTTGAATATTATACGACTGAAAGTTAACCATGAATAACTGCATTTCTGTAATTCATGATGATTCAATTAAAAAAAATCCTTAAAATAGCATTTATTATTTTTTGACAACTCACTCGTTATATTTGAGATCTGCCATTATATTCTCAGATGTCTTAAACTTTCATAATCTTTCACTATCACTACTTTTAAAATGAATTTATCCACGTATCTTATAATTTACTTTTTCTTGGTTGCTCTCCTTTATTATTATTATAAATCAGAAAATAATGCTAATTTATTTGACTCTTCCAGATTTTAAATTTACTTTTATACAAGAACTTTAATACAAGAACAACCTTATAGCTTCCTCATTGATAGAGAAATTTATTTCTGGCGTTCACAATCTCTGAGTTACAGTTTTCTATACCTTGTATTTATGGGAAGTAGAGGCATAGGAAAGGTATCTAGAACTAATTTCCCCCATGTGAAGATCTACTTAAAGTACATGCTCACTTTGTACTATCAATAAAATAAAAACTCCTTGTTTCTGAAAATTGGTGAGGTTCCCTCAAAAGAGTGGAAGTAGTTATTAGCCTCCCAGTGTTCTTGCTTTCATCATCTCTTCAGTGTGGTTCCCTGATAATATTCTCACAAATTCAGCTGTATATTTTAATCATTTTAGGCATTTGTTTCAGGAATCTTATTTTGGAAATCTAGCCTACTGTTTATAGATTTGTAGTAGAAATCCAGCTATTTCATAAGTGACAATGTTTTAGACTTCTGAGGTTGTGCTTTTGAGGTTTTGCTTTCATTTTGAGCAAAAGGAAGAACATAAATATTTTTCAAAAAAACTGTTTCCACCAAGAACCTTAAAGTGTCTCATTACTTATATTTAAAGAACATAGCTTAAGCAATTAATTATATGGTGATATACCTAACCATTTAGGAAAAAAAGTACAATTTTATTAAATGAATTATGATTAACATTTTAACTGAAATGCATCTATTTTAATTTATTGGCAATACAAATTAAATTTTCTATACTGAAAACACTTGAAGTCACTCTTTGGTAAAGATATTCAGATTTTATAACTGAAAAATATACATGGTTGTGCTGGAGCGATAGCACAGCGGGTAGGGCATTCGCCTTACAAGTGGCCAACATGGCCGACCCGAGTTCAATTCCTTTGCCCCTCTTGGAGAGCCTGGCAAGCTACCGAGAGTATTCGATATGCCAGACACAGTAACAACAAAGTCTCCAATGGAGATGTTACTGGGACCGCTCGAGCAAATCGACGATCAACAGGAGGGCCTTTACCTTTACCTTACCTATACATGGTTGTGTTTGTGAAGCTGTGTATTTGTGTGTGTATGTGTAATAAAGAAAATAACTATAAAATTCTTATGCGTTTTCTTTTTGGAGTGGGGAGTTGGGAGATTGGGCTACACATTATAGAGCTTTGGAGTAACTCCCGGCTCTATGATAAATGATTCTCCTCATAGTGCTCAGGGAACCATATACGGGAATCAAACCATAGTCAACCGCACACAAGGAAATTGCTTTAACCCCTGTGCTGTTTCTTAGGCCTGTATTTATATTTTTAATAAAAAAAATTAGCCAACTTTGAATTCTTAGAACTAGACTAGAAGATGTATTCTAATACTTTTATTAGTTGAATTCATAGCTTCCATTTTCTGTTTTAAACTATCCACATATGAAGTGAAAATATTTATACATTACTGTACATGAATCTTATTCATGGTTCTATTGGGATTTCCAAAATATCAAACATTTAATTTCCTTATTTCTTCAATCTCTCACTCCTCTATTCCTTCCACATTCATTCACCAAGGACTGTTCTGTAGACCGGAATTTTATATCAGTTATAGAAAAAAAATGAGAAAAGCTGTTGGAGGGTGTGAGTGAATTCACTCAGTTCTGCAGCCAAAACTGCAAATAAGGTCACTGAAAAACACTTCCCAGTAGTCTTACTTCACATTATTTTCCTTGTTTTATATTAGAATGCATTTGAGTGGAAAGAAAACTAGATTTGGGGGAGATATTGGTATATAAGCATATAATGTCCAGGGAAAGAAGTTGCTTATCATAGAAAAGAACTGTGATATTCTGACAAGAAAATTGAAGGCAATAAAATATTTATGGAAAAACTTGCTGTTTTTACATACACCATATAGAAATGTGTTAATGTGTTCATTCTTTGGGAATGAAAACAATTTGTTTTCAGTTCTTCTTTATAAGTTATAAAATATATTTACTACTGAGTATGTTTCATCAAATTCTATAAATAATTATCTTTAGAAACTTATTGGCTCATACTTATTTCGGTGCCAAACAATCTCTTTCTGTGACTTATGGATGTTATCTGAATAGATCTGATTTAATCTATATAAAATAATAATTCAGTGTGAAGTCTTAGACATTTCCTTAGGTTTCTTTGTCAATGACTTAATTTATTTTAAAGTGTTAATATATTAGGAGAATTTTTTGATTCCCCTTGATTTGCTTACGCTTCCCCCTTTTTTATATTAAGTAGAATTTGGGCAATTCATGAGCTTACATGTGCTTGCTTTTTCTTCAAATTTTTTTTATTTGCTTTTATCTGATCTCCACAGTAAAATACTTAGACTCAGGAAGAAAAGACAAACCATGTTTTATGTATCAAGGCATACTAATAAGCTTATGGATGACTGCATTTATTTTTCAACTTTACTACAGTTTAGGAATTATTAATATATCAGAATAACCATTAGTATTTTGGAATGCAAAAAATAAAGAAGAACAAGTGTCAAAGGTAATAATAATGATAACAACAAAAATCACACCAAAAGAAAAAAAACAATCCCAGATGAGTTTATGCTTTAATTTCAATTGACCTATTCCAATATTTTCACATGGAATTATCAGTTTTTAAATGTCAACAAAAATATAATTGTCTACCTGCTTACTTACTCAGTGTCACAAAGCTCACCATTAATCTAATAAAAAGCAGTTCCTTGGGCTGGAAAACTTATTTAAAATCATTCTGAGGCAAATACCTTTTCATGATCATAAATCACTTCAGTTTGAACTCTCTGTGAACTCAAATTAACATAAAAATATTAAGATGAATACTATTTTTAACTCCATAGAAGAAGCAGTTTATCAAAAAGTTTTAATTGAATCTTTGTTTCATATATAAAATACTTGCCCATCATAACATGTATACGTTACAATTTTGGGAGTAATTTAAATTAATCATAATAAAAGACTGATTATTTTAACTAGATTTAAAGTTGCTAATTTTTTCTCTTTTCTAGAGATATGTAATAAAATTGAATTTTCTTAATTACTTTAGCTTTTAGGTCTTAAATGTATTATTTTGTAATATATATCAAATTAATTTAACATAAGTTAAATATGATGATTTAAAAGACAATAGCTATGCATTTATCATTATTTTACTTGGCAGTTTATGATAGGGCATAGCAATGTACATAAAAGAAATAAAATTTGTCAAGATTAAATTTCTAAATAATGTAAAGTACTATATTCCAAAATAATTATAAACTCATAGCTGTGTAATAGAAACTGAAGTGGAGTAAAGATAGACCCTTCAACAACTGGTGCTTGGAAAATGTGATAAAAAATTTAAAAAAAAATGTAGCTGGATCCATACTTCACATATCCAATTGACAAAAGTCAATTCGAAGTGGGTCAAAGACCTTGATATCAGATATGAATTTATAAAGTATATCAGAAAAAGCATTAGGAGGCTGCTCCAAGATCTATACCTTAAAGTTGTTTTCAAAAATTTGATTCCATTGTCAAAGGCAACAAAAATCAACAAATGGAAATAGTCAAATTATAGTTTCTGCATGGGAAAAGAAACATGGTTAAAACCAAATTGAAGTTTAGTTGAACTGACACCCAACTGAATAGGAAAAAATACGTTTGCAATCAACGTATCAGATAAAGGCTTAATATCCAAGATACACAAAGTATGCACAAGGATGAGCAAAAATAACCCCCCAATCCCTAATAAAAATAGGGTAAGAAATGACACACACTTCTCTGAATAAAGTGTGTGAATGAAAAATAAGCACAACAAGTGGAAAGGTTCACGCCATCACTTATCAGGGAAATGCAAATAAAGACAACAATGGCCTATAATCTCTCTCTCACTTTCTCTGTCTCTCTCTCTCTCACACACACACAAACACACACACACGAAACAATCTGCTTTTGTTGGAGTTGATGTGGGGAGAGAGAAACTCGCATCTACTAATGGTGAGAATGTCTGTCTGGTTCGACCTTTGCAGGGAATAAATAATGTAAAGATGCAATTCTATTTTTAAGGATCTAGAAGTAGAATTCTACTCCAGGTCTCAAAACATTCATTCAAAAACACGTATTAATTGCAGCAGTTAGCACTATAGCCTGGATATGGAATCAACCTAGATATTCAACAACACAACAACAGGTGAGCAAATAATGAAGGTATGACACCTACCATATGTACGTGTAATCCCATCAACGGCCAAGACCCAGAGACTATAAAACCCAGTTCCCAGAAGAGAACAACACAGAGTCTCCTGTCCCCGCTCCTGCCTGTCCTCACCGGGGACCCTTGGAGGGGGGTGGGTTGAGTTTCCCTCCCCGCTTCAAGCAGAGTTCAGTCAGCTGAAGACCTCCAGAACCAGTCACAACCATGCTGAGACCACTCTCCACACGCATGAAGGTACCAGCAGAGGAACAAAGGCATGTGGGTCCTGGGGCTGAGATCTCCAAACCTGCTTAGATTGGGGCTGAGCATCCTCCACCCAGATCCTCCATCTTCCAGTAGGCAGGGGTCACACCCACCAACTGGCTCCCTGGTGCTGTGTAATCCCATCAACGGCCAAGACCCAGAGACTATAAAACTCAGCTCCTGGAATAGAGATCTCATTATCTCATTCTTACTTTGGACAACCTGGCAGGCTACGGAATATAACCTACCCACACGGCAGAGTCTGGCAAACTCCCCGTGGCGTACCCAATATGCCAAATACCAGCAATGATGAGTCTCATTCTCCTAACCCTGAAAGAGACTTGAATATAGCACTTTTTAAAATCTCAGGGCTAGGATGAAGGAGACTTTACTGGGGCCTGCTCGAGGCAATTGACGAACAACAGGATGATCGTGATATATACATCACTGTCACTGTCCTCCCATTGTTCATCGATTTGCTCGAGCGGGCCCAGTAACATCTCTATTATGACAATTGTTACCGTGTTTGGCATATCGAATATGTCACAGGTAGCTTGCCAGGCTTTACCGTGTGAGCTAGATACTCTCGGTAGCTTGCTGTACTAAATGAGAGGGGTAGAGGAATCGAACTCGGGTTGACCATATTGGCCTCTTGCAAGGCAAACTCCCTACCCACTGTGCTATTTCTCCAGCCCTTTATATATATATATATATATATATATATATATATCATATGTATATATGTATGTATATACACACACATAATGGAATACTATGCAGCTACAATAAATAATGAAATCATGCAATTTATTACAAGTTAATGGAACTGAAAAATATCATGGTGAGAAAATAAGTCTGAAGAAGAAAGACAATTACCAGATGATCTGACTTATTCCTTGTATGTAGAATAACAGGAAAATGGAATTCAAGGTATCAAAAAGGGGGACACCTAGATGACTCTGTTGCCTGAAGATAGGGAAGGAAAGAAATTGAAGAGGGAAGTAAGAAGAGGCGGAGGAAAAGTAACAAGAGGAGGGTCCGGGATTCTTAAACACATTGGTAGAGTAGAGGAATTATAAGACTATCAATCTGAACCACAGAACCAACAAATCTCAAAGCTTCAAACTTCAGTCCAGTTGGAACCTTTCATATCCAAATCTCAAGAAACGAACGTAAAAATGTTCCCATCAAGGAAGGAAGCTAGGGGTGTGGTGGGGGAGGGGAGGCATCGGGGGGGGGGGAAGACAGAAAAAAAAAACAGGGAACACTAATGGAGGAAGCAGACATAGGGGACTCTGGTAATGGATTTAATGTTGGGAAATTGTATACCTGAAACTCAATTATGAACAGTGCATCAGCCAAAAACTTTAAAGTTGAAATCAACACCAAAAAAAAAAAGAGTAGAAAGGGATGAGGGAGCACACCAAAAAGAGAGAGCAAATTAATTTTAATTTTATATATCATTAATTCATCACAGCAGAGCCTAGAAAGCTACCCGTGTCATATTCAATATGCCAAAAACAGTAACAACATTGAGTCTCATTCTCCTGACTCTGAAAGAGGCTCCAATGTGACAGCTTTGGGAAAGACGAGTAAGGAGAGGCTGCTAAAATCTCAGAACTGGGATGAATGTAGACTGTACTAGCACCCATTCGAATAAATTGATGAACAACGGGATGGCATTGACACAGTGATACAGTGATCATCAATTCATATAAAATGTGACAAACATAGAAATGTTATTTCTTAGTTGTTTTTCAAATGTGGTTAATATAGTTCAATACAAATAAATTCTGGGCTGGAGCATGAGCACAGCAGGAAGAGCGTTTGCCTTGCACGCAGCTGACCCAGGTTTGATTCCTCTGCCACTCTCGGAGAGCCTGGCAAGCTACCAAGAGTATCCCATTCTCATGGCAGAGCATGGCAAACTCCCCATGGTGTATTCAATATGCCAAAAACAGTAACAACAAGTCTCACAATGGAGACGTTACTGATGCCTACTTGAGCAAATTGATGAACAAGGGCAGGACATTGCTAAAGTGCTACAAATATATTCACAACACAAATGCATACAAACATCACATATGTTGTGAACTAAAGTTACCATTGTCATAACATACAATAGATTTTGATTAAAAGAAACTTGTCAATATATACTCATCCACATATAAACATATTTTAAGTTTGTGAAAATGTCTGACTACACGAATGTAATATAAATGTCTTTATGCTTGGTTTGGATATACATTTTGTATTTCTCAGGGCTGAAGCAATAGCACAGTGGATAGGGCATTTGCCTTGCACGTGGCCAACATGGACGACCCGAGTTCGATTGCTCTGCCCCTCTCCGAGAGCCCGGCAAGCTACCAAGAATTTCTCGCCTGCACGGAAAAGCCTGGCAAGCTACCCGTGATGTATTCGATATGCCAAACACTTTAACAAGTCTCACAATGTTACTGGGTCCGCTTGAGCAAATCGATGAACAAAGGGAGGACAGTCACAGTGACAGTGACAGTGATTGCTCAGGGCTTATTCCAGGATCTGGGAAGCATATATAGTTTGAGGGACTGAACCAAGGTAGCTGGATGCAAAGCAACTGCTAAGTGCTGGACTCTCATCTGTCACAAAAAAAGGTTTTATGGGGCTGGAGGGATAGCACAGCGGGTAGTGTGTTTACCTTGCACGTGGCTGACCGAGGTTCGATTCGCAGCATCCCATATGGTCCTCTGAGCACAACCAGGAGTAACTCCTGAGTTCAGCGCCAGGAGGAACCCCTGTGAATTGCCAGGTGAGACCCAAAGAGCTGTCACTGTTACTGTCACTGTCCTCCCATCATCCATCAATTTGCTCGAGCGGGCCCAGTAAAGTCTCCATTGTGAGACTTGTTACTGCATTTGGCATATCAAATATGTCACGAGTAGCTTGCCAGACTTTGCCCTGTGGGCGAGATACTCTCAGTAGTTTGCCAGCCTCTCCAAGAGGGGTGGAGGAATTGAACCTGGACCCGTTGGGTTGGCCGCATGCAAGGCAAATGTCCTATGGCTGTGCTATCATTACAGCCCCACCCCCCCCCCAAAAAAAAGAAAAAAAGGTTTTCTTCCTTCTTCATTTTATTTTGAGAACAAGTACATTCACCATACTAGTTCTCTCTATCCAATTATGTTTGTTTTTAACTTTTAACTTCTAGGTAAATAAATCACTTTCAGGAAAGTATTATTAGCACTGACTTAATTGCAGAATCTTTTGCTATATAACTATTTTCCTGCATTGGAGAAAAAAGAAATGGCTGACATGCGTTAAATTCCAGGAATTCATCCAATTGTTTTTGTGTGTGTGACTTCAGTAAGAACACTTAAATAACCTAGCTCTGTTGCTTAACCTTATTTGTTTAAATGGGCATTTCATTACCAGTTTTCAAATCAAAACAAATCAAGCAGAGCTATTGGTGAAAATCCATCTCTTTTCATGTTCACTGTCAGAGTTACTCATTTTGCATAAAATTATAAATAAATCTATGCACAGAAAATAAAACCTTGTGTTGATCTCAATACAAATGAGTTCATGTTTTTCAAGGTGATGGCGACTAGAATTTAAAAGAAATTTCAATAAGAAAAGCGACTGATGTAGTAAAAGCTGTTGTGGTATGTTGTGCGTCTGTAAATTAAATGATTTATAGAATTTATTTTAACCATATTAATACAAACTACTGTATATTATAGATGATTAAAACCAGAAATTTAATGGTAAATTCATAATATTTTCTGCAAGGGTATTTGGGATGATGAAATTAAAATTGTGTTAATATTATGATTTCCATTATTAATTTTCAATATTACCTTAATACATCTTAATTTCTCTTTGCATACATATATACATATATACATATGCATACACATATGCACCTATATGCATACATTTTTGTGAATATAGCAACAGCACACAACACATATATGATTTATTCTTCACAGTATAAATTCTTCTAAATAAAACCATGCTCTTAACATTAGTCTAAAATTCATTTACTCACCTAATAAGATAATTTTGTATTCCTGAAACTCAGTTTAATACTACTTATTAAAGAAGAAATAAGAAAAGTGTTAATAAGCATATATATCTGAATATACACGTATAGAGTGTACACATACATATATACAAATGTCTGTATTTATTCATATATATATTTGGTACATAGAATTATACTACACTGGGCACACTGATAATTATAGAGCAAAATCTATCTTTATGTTAGTCTCCATTTCCTTAATTCTACACTTCATGAATTACAATTCCCAAACACATTTCTTACCAAAGAGAAAAGGCAATTTGCTTCCATACTGTTTCTCTATGTTCATGTAACTGGTGTTTCCAGTGATAATGTGAGTTCTGCATATATCATTGAGGTTGTACATGAGAGATTAGCAATAAGAAAGCTTGCATGATGTTTGGAAAATTAGAGAAAACCAGAGGCCAATATTCTTTGGCTGCAGGTGTAGAAGGAGGTGGAAAGACATAAAAGGACAGATGCTTCCTCCTGAGATTTTCTTATTTGCCAATTGGGGATTTTGCCTCATAAAATTAAAGCATTTTCTCTTATTTTGAAAACTACTTACTGAGTATATTGTAACATGTATTACATGTCACACATGTAATCCAAATTATCCTGTTTTCAGCTTATAAATAAATGCACACACATAGGAATTTAAACTACTAACTAAAAAAAATCAGAAATATGGGTATGATTAAAGATTCTTCCTTTCATCTGATTACTATCAACAACAATGACTGATAAAAATCTTGTATGTCAATTTTTGAACTTTTATTTAGGAGCAACAATATACTATGTTTATACTGTAATATTGCCTTCCAACTTTTTCATTCACATATATATGTATCTAAGATTTCTTAAGTTATTTTGTGGATTAATAGAAAATATTTTATGAGTCTCAAAAATTTTTCTACAGCTAAAATGAACGTTTTATAATATAGATTTTATTAAATTTTCATAACAGCATTTTATAGAGTTATAAAAATAAAAATTTCTATATAAACCTTTAAGTCACAGAATAGTTATTTGTTCAATGGTCAGATTTCTTAAAGATATGAACAGGGGAATCTTTTCTTCTTTGAAATACATCATTAAGATTTCTTTAAAATGGAATATTCATTTGGATTCAATTTGCTTCAAGACACAGATGAGAAGCCTCATTAGTTTATTCATATATAATGTCAATTTGAACTAGGCCATTATCTTTTAAAGGCCATAATAGAAGAAAGTGATTAAGGCTACTAGTGAAGAGGGGAGAGGAAGAAGGGGTTGGTAATGATTTTTTTAAAATTCTTTAGACTAACCACTTCTATATGTTACTGTATTATCAGTCTCGGTGCTTTAATTCTTTAATACTCACTAAAGTTCTATGAAATAATTTTTTGTTTGTAGATGGGCGGAATAAATGTGGTACAACTAGGACTCTTAGACTCCAGAGAATGCTGTAAGTCATCATATATACATAGATATATGTATTAGACTAAAATCAATTTGGCAATTTAGCATTGATTATTTCTCAGCAAATATACTAAAGAAGACTCATTTCCTAAAAATAAAAACCCTATGTATTTTCTTCTGTAGAATAAGATGATTTGAAGAATTTAATAAATGCTATATGCTATAGCAATTACCATAGTAAATATGTCAACGTGTCTTATCACACAATTTAAAGTAGTTTTTTGCTTACTTTTGAGTTCATTATATAATACAAATACATTAATCATGACGACAAAACTCTTTTGAAAACTGTAGCACTGTCGTCCTGTTATTCATCAATTTTCTCCAGCGGGCACAAGTAACATCTCCATTGTGAGACTTGTTGTTACTATTTTTGGCATATCAAATTTTCCATGGGGAACTTGCCAGGCTCTGCCTTGTGGGGGGATATTCTTGGCAGTTTGCTAGGCTCTTTAAGAGGGACAAAGGAATCGAACCTAGGTCAGCAGCTTGCAAGGCAAACACACTACCCAATATGCTATTGCTTCTGTCATTTAATTTTTTTTGAAGTAATCAAATATCAACAACTGATCCTTTCCACTCACTAGGTCAACTTTCAATTCTCTAGTGTTTTTTTTTTTAAACTTTACTACCAAAAAGCATCCAAATACTTAAAAAATAATCTTGGTTTGATACTCAGCAACACTTCTAGTCACAGAATACTGAGTTAAGAGTAAGTGCTGAGCACTACTAGTTGTGTGCCCCCCCAAAAAAAAACAAACAAAGAAACAAACAAATCAGCTCTTTGATTCTCTCCTAACTATCTTCCCCTTCCCATTCTCTACAAAACAAATTCCGTCAGAGACCTGATAAGAAGCTTTTAGTAATGCATCAAACTTCAGAATAAAGATATGTCTTGCTTTGGATTTATTTTAATTTAGGTAAACATTATCATGGCAATTGCTGCAAGAGATTTCAAAATGTTCTTAAGTAATTTGCTCTAACAATTGAAAGTGTTTTTTACCCTCTTTTTTTATTAATATTGGACAAAACCCTAGGAGCTATAATTTTCTTCCACATCACCTCCCACTATAAAAGCCAACCTTAGTGTTATGCTAAAAGCACAAATACTTCTTAAAATCAGACATTAAAAAAACATCTAAACCAATTTTACAGCTCAGGGTAAGTCTCATCTGCCCTTGGGCATTCTAGCTAGCTAGCTGGCAGAAGGAAAGTTAAACTCTGAGGCAGACACAAAAATATTATGTCAACAGAACTAGTGACACCAGAATGTGAAGCTAATAGACAAGTAATTGGTTTTCCCCTTAAAACAGAGTATGAGGGCAGGTAGGGAGATGGCAGTGCATGGAAGCATTCTTTGGAATGTTGCGGAAGGAAGAACACACTCTGGTCCTGGGTTTGTTGTTGGAATGCTATTCGTATGGAAATCTATCATGATGATTTAATAATAAAGAAAGAGAACCAATGGAACAGCAGTATCTTCACCCCTGCAACTTACTATACAAGTCTTTTTAACACTTCTTACCTTGAGTATTCCTCCTTATTTATAATAGATATTAACTGCCTTGAATGTATGTTTATATGCCCAATATATGTATCTATTACATCTTCATAGGTAAATGTAAAAGGTAAAGGCCCTCCCGTTGTTCATCGATTTGCTCGAGCGGGCCCAGTAACGTCTCCATTGGAGATTTTGTTGTTACTGTGTTTGGCATATCAAATACATCACAGGCAGCTTGCCAGGCTCTGCCACTCGGGCGAAATACTCTCGGTAGCTTGCTGGACTCTCTGAGAGGGGCGGAGGAATCGAACTCGGGTCGGTCATGTTGGCTGCGTGCAAGGCAAATGCCCTACCGCTGTGCTATCGCTCCAGCCCTTTTACATCTTCATATTATTCAAAATACTCATCCTTCCTCTCAACTCTTGCCCTGCTCCCGTGCTCTATTTTAAGGGGGAGACAGTGTAGTTGGACCTCCTTTCCTCCCCAATTTAGACAAATGGCACTCTGGCCGTCTAGTTCATGTTGCACAGGAGAAAGAAGTGGCTTATCTATTTTGTTGTCTAGTTCCTTCTCTTCTTACTAGTGATGAAACTTAAACTCAGGGGTATCATATGTTACTTGTTGATGTCACCCAATTGCTTACTTAACACTGGTTTACCTGACCAGCGTACTTGGGTCTTAGTAAGTTCTCTCTTATTTATTCATGCAAGGAGCTGTTATTTTATTTTATTTTTGTTATTTTATTTAAGGAGGCTGATTTCCAAACCTTTCAATGCAATACAATGTAGTGCAAATTCAATGCATTACACTGATTCTCTATGTACAAACTCTGCTCAGACCCATGATAACCTGGGAACATAATAACTGCTCATGTGGCAATTAGTCACAGACACCCAGGTTCTTGGGCTCTCAAGAAATAGAAATTGATCAAATGATGAAGTTCTTTTATTCCCAGTTACAGTTTGTTGAGAAAGGGATTTGTGTGAAGATGAGGGTGGAGAATTTTCCTGAGAGCAAGAAAGACAAGCCCGGGACAGAGAGAACAGGCTGGCTGTTCAGAAAGCATAGGCACGATCTCGTGCATGAGATTTACAAGTATCACCAGTTCAATCTAGGAACTCCCTTGTCCTTTGCCACTGGGCAACAGGAGCTGGGGATAACCCACTGGTTGTGCATGTCCAATAAAGGTCTGCTGTGGCACATGTCTAAGATGCAGCGGTTACGTTCATGCAAGGCCTAAGAGAGCAGAGTTGCTTATTAACATATCACCCAAGATACCAGAGATTCTAATAAACAGTACCCCAAGAAAGTTGCATAGCTAACAGTTTGCATAATACATTGCAAACACATTTTTCTTTCCCTTTCTGGGGGAAAATGTATGAGTTTTTAATTAAAAGGCCTAATAAGTTTACTTGGAAAGATTTAGACTGAGAGATATTTCCCTTGAGATAAATTCTCTGAGGAATATCTTGAATGGGCATCTTGATTTTTCTGAAGCTCAAGAACTCATTGCGATTAGGAGACTTGCAGTGGAGAATAAATAGTCCATGTTACTACGTTATTATTATTATTATTATTATTATTATTAGAGAGGGAAAGTGTGACTAGGTGAAATAACAGAGCTTAGAATTAATGATTATGATATGGTTGAGATAAAACTTCTTTGATTTTTCTCATTATGCACTTTCTATATGAGAATTGAAATACACATTTATATCACAAACCTCTTCACAGTGATGAAAAATCTGTGGTCTTTGTAGTCTAACTTTATATTTTAAATTGCCCAAGCAGCCACGTTAGCATCGAATAATAGGGTAGATCACTAAAATAATGCCAAACTCATGAAATATGCCCAAATGTTATAATAATAAAAAAATTGTGCTTACAAGTCTCCAGACTTTTGTGAAAGAAAATTTATTTTAAACAAATTACACATTTTAATGTCTCTGTAATATCATTTAAGTACAAAACTTGTCAATGCAGGAACATAATAACAAATATACACACATAATCCCTAAAATCATTAATTGACCTAGTAAATATTTACTATTTATTGAACTGGCAATCAGCACAAAGTGCATGTAAGATGTTACTTTGTGGTTTTTTTATTAGACACTGTCATTTTATTATTTTTTTAAGTGTTAATCAGTTAAAATGTTTAATGACAGTCATAGTCTATGGGAATATACTCATAATAAAATAGTAACTGATCTCTCCTAGATTTTCAAATGTATTTTTTTCAGTTGTAGATTTACAAATTTTTGTGCTTAGGTTTCAGTTATACAATGATTGAGTACCCATCCCTCCACCAGTGCCCATTCTCCACCATCACTGATCTCAGTATCCCACCCACCCTCCATCCCCCACATGCCATCCTGCCTCTGTGGCAGGACATTCCCTTTTGTTCTCTCTCTCCTTTCGGATCCTGTGGTTTGCAAAAGAGGCATTGATAACGATCATGTTCAGAACCCATTTCTTACAAATTTTTGTGCTTGGGTTTTAGTTACACAATGATGGAGTACCCATCCCTCCACTACTGCCCATTCTCCAACACCACTAATCCCAGTATCCCTCCCACACCCCATCCCCTCATCCCACCCTGCCTCTGTGGCAGGGCAATCCCTTTTGTTCTCTCTCTCCTTTGGGGTGCTGTGGTTTGCAAAAGAGAAATTGAGTGGCAATCATGTTCGGTCTATAGTCTACTTTCAGCACGCATCTCCCATCCTGGGCGGATCTTCCCAATATCCTTTATTTGATGCTCCCTTCTCTATCTGAGCTGCCTTTATCGCTAGAGTATGTGGCTGGCCTCCAAGCCATGGAGTAAACCTCCTGGTATTTATCTCGGCTATTCTTGGGTGTTAGTCTCCTATTTTGTTACTTTATGTTCCCCAGATGAATGCAATCTTTCTATGTCTATCCCTCTGTTTCTGGTTCATTTCGCTTAGCATGATACTTTCTATGTAGTACCACTTATATGTAAATTTCATGACTTCATCCTTTCTAGCAGCTACAACATAGCACTCCATTGTGTAGATGTACCAAACTTTCGGCGATGCTGAAGTCTCCAGCTACTATCGTGTTGCTAGCAATGTCCTCCTTAAGATCTGTTAGCAGTTGTTTTAAATAATTAGCTGTTTCCCTCATTGGGTGCGTATATATTTAAGAGTGTGATTTCTTCCTGTTGTATGTATCCCTTGATGAAGAGAAAATGGCCTTCGCTGTCCTTTCTAATCTTTTTCAACCTGAAATTAATGTTGTTGGATACTAGTATGGCCACCCCAGGTTTTAGGAGGGAGCTGTTTGCTTGCAGGATTGTATTCCATCCTTTAACTTTGAGTCTGTGTTTGCTCTGATTGTTGAGATGAGTTTCTTGTAGGCATCAGAATGTTGGGTTCTGTCTCTGAATCCATTTTGCCACTCTGTGTCTCTTAATTGGTGAATTTAGACCATTGACATTGAGAGAGATTACTGTTATGGCGTTTTGTGTCATCTTTCTGTAAGGGTCTGTTGTGCTTGTAGGGTTTGTCTTGTCTTATTGCAGCCCCTTTTGACCTTGTTTTAGGTTTGGTTTTGAGTCTATGAATTTGTGAGCTGCTGTTTACCTAAAAAATAGTGTTCCTTCGAGTTTGAGTGAGAGTTTGGCCAGATAGAGGATTCTTGGTGAAGCGTTCATTTCAGTGAGTTTTTTTTACTATATCCCGCTATTGCCTTCAGACTTGGACAGTTTCCTCTGATAGGTCTGCTGTGAATCTAAGGGATGCTCCTTTGTACGTGATTTCCTTCTTTGACCTTGCTGCTTGCAGTATTGTGTCTCAATCGGCAGCATCGATCATTCTAACTGTGATATGTCTTGGAGTGTTTTTGTTAGTGTCCGTTTTTAGGTGGCACCCTTTGGGCTCCTTGAACCTAAATGGCTGTATTGTTGGGCTCTGGGAATTTTTCAGCAATGATTTGTTTAACTGTGTTTTTTTCATTGGGATTGTTTCCCTGAGCTTCTCTTACTCCAATGATTCTAATGTTGTCCCTCTTGGAATCATCTCCTAGGACTCTGATTCTCTCTAGAGCTATTTTGAGGTCCCTTGCCATTGTTGTTGCCTGTTGGCTTGGTGCAAATGATCTTCCAGTTCACTGATCCTGTCTTCAGCTGTGGTCATTCTACTGTTGACGACACAGACTGAGTTTTTTATTTCATCTACAGTCTTTTATTTGTGATATTTCTGCTCTAATTTCTTCCCTTAATTTGTCAATTTTTTCTGTCATATCACTGGATATCTGTCTGACTGTTTCATTGAGTTCCTTGAACATCTTCATGACTTCATATCTGAATTCTTTGTCAGAGAGGTCCCTTAGGTGAGTAGCACCTATGGAGGATTCTGGACTCTTTTCATCTTCCTCCCCACAAGGTGGGGATTTCCGTTGTTTCTTCATGTTGGTGTGTTGGTATGGTGACTAGATTTCTTGGTGTGAGTAAACTACCTGCTCCAGCCTAAAATTAGGCCACACCCACTTCTACAGAAACCCCACCCACTTCTGAAGAAGTCACGCCCCCAAGGGGATCTGGTGCATGGGGGAGGGTAAAGACTGGGTGGTGAAGAAGATCAGCACAGCTTGGGGGACGAAGAGGAAGAGGTAGAGTCCCAGAGCTGCTTTTGTCCCAAGGTCTGAGAGGATGCCTGGGGCATTGGCATGGAGAAAGCCAAGTCCTGGGTCAAATATTGGCGGAAAAACTGACCTGGGTGGGGAAGAAGACCGGCACAGCTTGGGGACCGAAGAGGCTAAGATGTCACTTTGGATGTGACAAAGTGGATAATGACAAGGAGAGTAGAAATTATGGACCAAAAGCATGCCAGCATCAACCTGTATCACTATTTCCCGGGTTTCTATTTTTCTAGTCAGTGTTGTACCTGCTAGCAATTTCCACAGTTACACATGGTGCTTTCTTTCTCAAAATTTGCTGAGAATATTTTAATTCTGAGGTAGGAGGGACAGTGTAGAAAATTACTAGACTAGAAATACCTGAACAGATATTCTTGAAATTGTTGCAGTGATCAGTTTCCTATAATATGGAGCTCAGCAAAACTAGTCCTAAATGGATACTGGCACATGGAGAGATAAGAGAGTTCTGTCTCTGAGTTTGTCCTCTCCCTTCACTAAGGATCAAATACATATTAACTAGCAGATCCACTAGATAAAAAAGCAGATGTTAAAAGTACACGAGAAATGAACAAGTCTCTAACTCATCATTTTTGCATTACCCCAATTGCCTAAGAATGTTTATGTTTCTTTAAAATCATACTCATTAAAATACATGATTTCTGTATTGCAAAGCATAATACCCAAAAGAAAAGAATGAAAGAGAAAGACAGAAACAGAGTCAGAAAGAAGAAAAGTGCCTGCCATAAAGACAGGTGAGAGGATGGGGCAGGAACAAATCTGGGGACATTGGTGGCGGGGAATGTACATTGGCGAAGGGATAGGTGTTGGAATATTATATGACTGAAACCCAATCCTAAACAGCTCTGTAACTGTGTATGTATCACCCATTCAGCTAAAGAATTAATAAATAAATAAATAAAAATACATGACTTTTTTTCGATGGACAACGAATAAGAATTCTATTATTTTCACATTCAAGCTTTGTGGGGCTGGAGCGATAGCACAGTGGTAGGGCGTTTGCCTTGCACGCAGCCAACATGGCCGACCCGAGTTCGATTCCTCCGCCCCTCTCGGAAAGCCCTGCAAGCTACCAAGAGTATCTCGCCCGCACGGCAGAGCCTGGCAAGCTACCCGTGATGTATTTGATATGCCAAACACAGTAACAACAAAAGTCTCCAATGGAGATGTTACTGGGCCCGCTCGAGCAAATCAATGAACAACTTGAGGACAAGTGATACAAGCTTCGTGAATTTTATTATAGCATATAGACTCGGCTGCTTCTGAATAAGTGGTCACTTTCGATAACAATAAAATTCATCAAACATGGCCAGAGATTGTATTGCAGGTTGTTTGCTTGCCTTGCACAGGTCAAGCTGAGTTTGATCCCGGCATGCTATAAGGACCCTGGAGCTATCTAGAAGTGATCCCTGAGTGATCTTGGTACAACGGAAAATTTTCCTAATGCTTGTATTTTTTTCCTGAGTTTGAACAGAGAATCAAAAAGAAGTCAAACAGGTTAGCAAAAGATAATGCAATATCAAACTGATGGAAAATTTACATAATAATAAATTCTAAAGAAAAATGGAGTTAACGTGGGATAGGTAAGCTCTGTTCAGGGACTTTACCATCTCTCCTTTTTGAGATTACACTTGGCAAAGATTTCTTGACTGAAATGAAAAATGATGAGTTTCTCAAGGAAAGTGGACATGTGTACTGATAAATCTATACTTGGATAATTACTGTTCTTCCATTTTTTGCTTCATGGTCTTACAGGGGCTACCAGCAATTGTTTCTGTGATTGAAATAGAGTCATAAGACTGAACCAGTCTAATTGAAATAATCTTAATTTCTGGAGCTAGAGACATAGAACAGCAGGCAGTACTAATGCCCTGCATGTGGTCAATTGTAATTTAACTCCTGGCAGAAGCAACTTCCTTCCAGGAGTGATCCCTGAATAAAGCCCAGTGTGGCCCTAAAACAAAAACAAAACAAAGCACTAATCTTCATTCCTTACTAATGATCATCATGTCATAGGCCTTTAGGGACTAATTACCCCTAGTTTCCATTTCAAAGGTGAGACCTTTTAGAAGAATCACACCCTGGGTAGCACTGTAGCACAGTCCTCTCATTATTTATTGATTTGCTCAAGCAGGCATCAGTAAGGTCTCCATTGTGAGACTTGTTACTGTTTTTGGCATATCGAATATGTCACTAGTAGCTTGCCAGGCTTTGCCTTGCGGGTGGGATTCTCTCTGTAACTTGCTGTGCTCTCTGAGAGGGGTGGAGGAATCAAACCTGGGTCAGCCTTGTGCAAGGCAAACACCGTACCCGCTGTATTATCATTCCAGTTCTGTGTATTTTAAAGAAAACCTACCTGACCATTTGGGGAGACTTTCAACCTTAAATATATTGGTATTAAAATTAACAGCATAGCTAGGATAAGAATTGAATGGGCTGGGGCTAAAACTCATGTTGTGCATACAGGATACTCAGGTTGATCTCCAACATTGAATGGTCCCATGACCATCACAGGTAGTAAGCCCCTAAGCCCTGAGCCAAGAATTACTCCTAAGAACTGGGATATATTCTCAGGAACAAAAAAATAATGATAACCCGTTAAATAATAATTTCTTATGAATCTCTATTGTTTAAATTTGATGATTAAAATTACTGAAGGGGCTGGAGAAGAGAGGGATTAAGATGCTTGTCTCGCATGCAAACAACTCTGGTTTGATCCCCAACACTGCACATGCTTCCAAGAGCGCAGTCACCAGTGACCTTGAAGCCCATCCAGATATTGAAAAAAATTAATACAAAATTAAATGATGAAAATGAAATTAGTATTTTCTTATGCAATATCAAATAACACTTATTTGCAATTTTGAATTGATAAAAGCAATTCAAAATCAATAAAAACAAGATCTTGAAGCTAGAGTGACAGTGCTGCACATAGAGTGCTTGCTTTGCATGCAACTGACTCAGATAAGATCCCAGGAGCCTGTATGGTTCTCCCAAGCAGTTCCAGGAGCCTGAGTGCAGAGCCAGGGGTAAGTCCTAAGCCTGGCTGGGTGTGCCCCTCTCCCAAAAACTAATAGTAAAATCTTGACCGTAAATAAAGTCTGATTGTTAGAAGACAATGACATACTAAAAGCCTACCAGACAATGACTTACTAAAAGCCTACCAGAAAATGACTTACTAAAAGCCTACCAGAAAATGTTAGAAAGTGTGAAGACAATAGCTTACAATAAGCAGTTTAAATTACCATAATAGAATTAGATATGTTTGTTCCATGATGGGCTTGAGAATGTATTTTTCCTGTCTTCCTCCATTGACTTATAGTTTAAACTCTTTCAATCATACTTTCTTATTAACAAATTACCACTTATTTTGTGCTTGTGGAATTTATTTTTAAATTCCTTCATTTTTAAAATGTGTCTTAAATTCTTTCACCAAAGATGTAGTACATTTTCTCACATAATGGCAATGCTATATGTGGGATTATTTCCAAAATGCCACTTCTTTGTATTTAAGAAAATATCTCCAGCATTCAAGGCCCTGTATTTTTTGTTCTCACTGTGAAAGATACTATTATTCCTATTCTGAAAAGAGTTGTTAAAGATTTGCCACCAAATTGTAGTTTTCTTTCCTACACAATTTCAATAGCAGGGTTTACTGGGAATCTATACCAACTTTCAAAAAGACCTCTAAAGTGATCGTTTCCAGCTGTTATAAAAAGAACATAAACTATGCTTTGGAGTGAACTCTTTTGTGAATTTATGTTCTGGTAGAGATCAGTATAGATGTTGCAGGTTGACCTACAATAATTCTGGAAGAGTGTTAATGAACTTACATATCAAAAATATCCATAAGATAAATTAATTTATGAATCCTGCATAGAAAAACAAGTTTCAATGTCAAATTTAATTTATCTCAATTTTTATATCTTTAGGGTATCCCAAGCTGTGCGCAGGAGATCCAAGTGACCCTCCAAGTGATTCTCAGTCAAATGGGCCTGTATTTCAGTGGGTAATGTGTGAGTTCAAGGTTGTAGTGCTATGGTGCCCGGGATGACCCAGGTACACCTTGATGGACACAGAGTGGAATCAATTATGCACAGGACTTCATGCAGTGCTGGGGATTATAGCCTGGTAGGCTTCATATACAGTCTACTTTATTCCTGTACTATCTTTCTGATCCCCCAAACTTATTTATAAACAATATAAAATATTTTAGTCACGGTTACGGTCATGGTCCTCCTGTTGTTCATCAATTTGCTTGAGCGGGTCCAGTAACGTCTCCATTGGAGACTTTGTTGTTACTGTGTTTGGCACATCGAGTACGTCACGGGTAGCTTGAGTTCTTAAGGTGATATTCTATTTCTACTCACTTAGAATATAGTGTCAACCAGAATTTCATGAATTTATGTTTTTGAAATAAAACAGATTTTATTTGGAGGTTTAGAAGGGAAGGAGAAAGAGAAAGTGGGAGAAAGTGGAGAGCAATGTGCTGAAAAGAGAACCTGGGCTTCTTCGAGGTTAGACACAAGCATTAGACAGGAAAGCATGAAAGTACACATCTCAAGAGGGCAAATACGGGTGACACATGTGCTTGACCACATGGGCACAAGCAGCACATGGGCTCGGGCAGCATATGTGCTTGCGACCATTTTTTTGGTTATCCAGAACTTTCTAGTAATTTCAAGATGTCCCTTAAATTTATGAGTTAAAAAAATAAGAAAAGTAAGCATCGGTGTACTTGATAAATGTTGATTTAAATATGGGACTTAATCAAAATCTGAGAGTTCAGAGATGGAAATGTGAGCTTGAAGCTGATATACAAATATATGTGTCTGTATATGTATACACACATATATAATATCTATCATCTATCATCTATCTATCTATTTAAATATATTTATATATTTTTTTGGTTACAGCCACTATGCTCAGGGGTTACTCCTGGCTCTGCATTAAGGAATTACTCCTGGCCCTACTGTAGGAACCCTATGGGATGCCAGGTAGGCTGCATGCAAGGCAAATGCCTTACCTGCTGTAAAACACTCCAGCTTTTTCTTTATCATGACCAATCTGAGGTTTATGTAAACTACACCAAGTCATGCCATAAGAAGAGGAATGGAAGATGAAAAACTGGTGACGATTTGATGAAAGTAGGAAAGCTAAGATCCCGTACCTCTTTTATTTTTTTAAATTATAGGTCACATCCAGCTATGCACAGGGGTTACTTCTGGCTCATGCACTCAGGAATTACTCCTGGCGGTGCTCAGGGGACCATATGGAATGCTGGGAATCGAACCTAGGTCGGGCTCTTGCAAGGCAAATGCTCTACCTGCTGTTCTATCGCTCCAGTCCCAGATCCCATACTATTTCCTGGTCCATGTGAAGTTGGTTCAAACAAGTGCTGTGGTCTAGAGCATGGACCTTTGTGTGGTGCAGTTTCTTGCACTTTATTCAACTTCATAGCCTGATGGCAGTGAGTTCATTTGGGAATTATGGAACAGAATATGGTTACTGTCTCTGCAGCAAAGGGCTTGGACCTGATGCGGTGATGAAGGTAGGCAAAGAACTCGGGTCTCTGGTGCTCTTCTTGCTGCGACTTCAGAAAATATTCATCATGCTTACTGCCACTCTGGGACCAAAGACACACACATATATCTGTTGACAAAGAGGCAAACTTAAAGAATCAAAGGATCCTTTCACAAAAATAATTAAAATTGGCACAGAAATGAGGGTAAATAAAATTGTTTCAATCTTCAAAGTGATTTCCTCAAAAGTCCAAACATATTAAAAAATGTGAGATGGTATTGATGGAATTAATATTTGTAAAGTTTTAAAATTGCTTAATAAAATATCACCAAGTAACTTCAAAATTGACCATATTACCTTTACCAAATTCAACTTAAAGTATAAATGCATTGTATTATACTTATTATATGCATTAATTTTTATATGAATTTACCATTAGCATTATTATTGTAAGTAAATACAATAAAGAGAAATATAAAGTTAAGAGAGTTTACAACACGATAGATCAATATATTTTACCCATACGTTATTCTAGCAATTTCTCTCAAAAAAATAATGGCTATTATGACCTCTATATATCATGTATATTTTGTACTTAAGTTATAAAACATTTTAAAATTTGTAAAAATATCTGTAGCACTGTAGCACTGTCCTGCCATTTTTTATTGATATCCTTGAGTGAGCACCCACAAATTGTGAGACTTTTTACTGTTTTTGGCATATCAAATACATCACGGGTAGCTTGCCAGGTTTTGCTGTGAGGGTGAGATACTCTCCCTAGCTTGCCAGGCTCTCTGAGAGGGGCGGAGGAATCAAACCCAGGTCATCTGTGTGCAAGGCAAACTCCCTATGTGTTTTGTATCACTCCAGCCAATAAAAATATTATGTTTAAAAGTAAGATGTATTATATAATATTTTCATGAGCATTATTTTTCGTTAGACTACTAATATTGAAACTTTGCTAAATGTTAATGCTCTTAAAAATGGGTAAAAATATCTAAAAAAATCTAAAAAACAATGGGTAGGGATTAATCTTAGAATTTACGACAAAATTGGTTTCAACTCTTAACAAATACATAATATAAAGATCAGAATCAAATAATAAGCTTCTAAGTTTTTAAGAAAAAATAAGTTATGTACTCTTCATCAACAGACTGTTCTTCATTTATTGTATTTACTTCACGGGGGCACATTCACCATTTAAATGGTATTTTTTTTCCTTTTTATTTTTGAAGCAACATAATTTTCATGGAAACTTATTTAGAACCATGTGGCAGGAAAGAAAAGTAGAAGTGCCTGTTCAAGAGAGAACCTAGGCTTCTCCAGAGTGGAAATAAGCAAGCAAAGAAAAAGACAAGCAAGCAACATATGTGTTCATGGGGGAAACATGGACTTAAAGAGCAAGCCTATATGATATAATCTTATCTGTAGAATGATTTTAAAAATAAAAAATAATCTAAACTATTTCATGCAGGAAGAAAGAAACCATTATGTAAAGCGTTTTGAAAACAACAGTTTATTTTCCTAAGAACATGAGGGAAAGCATATCAATTTTAAACATCAAATATCATAATGAATATTAATATTACTTTCAATCCAATATTCTCATTTTTAATAATTGGCATATGTTTTATGAGCCAATACATGATTCTCATGTAGGAAAAAAGTAAAATCATACATCAAACACTTCTCTATTTCCATGAACTTGAGAGACTAAAAATATTGCAGTTCTCTGACTTACCAGAAATGGTCCTCAATATTGAGATTGAATTCCCTCCGAAAATAGTTGCAATCAATTTTCATTCGATACATTCAGCTACTCAATGAGATTAGATGTTAGGATTTATAGTATAACTTGTTGTACAAATTATAGCTCTCTTGTAAGGATGAGAAAAGGAGAAGAGTATGCAGTATATTCCCCATTTGTGGTGTTCTGCTTTTAAGTGAATACATAAACTGTAGTGATATGAGCAGAAAGAAAGTTGGGCTGCATTTCACTTTGAGAGGAAACTGTAATGATCTGAATTATTGCTCCGTTATTTCACTAGATTTTTCTAAGGTGAGTTATATTCTGAGAGTAGAAACACATTAAAGACAGTGAATTCCTCCATTAAAAAGTGAGGCCTGGGGCAGGAGCTATAACACAGCAGATAGGGCGTTTGCCTTGCATGCAGTCGAGCCGGGTTCGATTCCCAGCATCCAATGTGGTTCCCTGAGCACTGCCAGGAGTGATTCCTGAGTGCAGAGCCAGGAGTAACCTCTGTGCATCACCAAGTATGACCCCTCCCCCCAAAAAAGTGAAGCCTATTTCTACTTCATGACTAAAAGAATACCATTAACACGCTTATGAGAATACAGTCATTATGGACTAGAACATTGATATTATTTAAGAAATATTTATTCCAAAAGCAAAGAGAGGAGTTAAATGAGAATTAATTACGTGCAATACATATTTAAAGATAAAATTAAGCACTAAATTATAATTCAAGAATTTTTTCTGTTTGTATTACTAAAATTATGGTTGGAGCGATAGCACAGTTGGTAGGGCGTTTGCCTTGCATGTGGCCCACCCAGGTTCGATTCCTCCATCCCTCTCAAAGAACCTGGCAAGCTACCAAGAGTATTCCTCCTGCATGGCAGAGCCTGGGAAGCTCCCCATGATGTATTAAATACGCAAAAAAAAAAAACCAATGGATCTCATAATGGGGACGTTACTGATGCCCACTCTAGCAAATCAATGAACAACAGGAGGACAGTGCAACAGTGCTACAGTGCAACTACTAAAATGTGAATCTTGGTTTTCTAAACCCAAATACTGCTTATACTTGACTAAAAGTCATTCAATTCATTTGCAGTATCAGAATGTCAGGTGAGAAATGAATTGTTTGGTTTTGTTCATATTAAAATAGGACTCCTCCCATAGTCTAATTTCCTTCCCCAATAATAGTATGTTTTATGAGTATTATAAATCTAATTTTTAAAAATAGTTTAATTTCTTTCTGTTAAGGTCAAGTTGATTAAATTGAGAGTACAAAATTATATATGTTTACTGAAATCTTCAAGTAAAGGTCAATAGGAAAATTAATGCAAGCTATTTTAGTGATGTAAATATTAATATTTTAATGACAAAGCTGTGAGGTTCTCAAAGTTTTTTTAGTCCATTTTATATCATTTATTTAAGACTACCAAACTTATGAGGCTTGTTTGATACAGTAAAAGAAAAGATCGTAAACACTTCATCCTTCAACGAACACTGTTTCTTTTTTTGTTTTTTATTCATGGTGTCTCACTAATTTTTTTTCCCTTTATTTTATTTTATTTTTTTTAAAGTTGTAGATTTACAATTTTTTGTGCTTTGGTTTCAATTATACAATGATCAGATACCCATCCCTCCACCAGTGCCCATTTTCCACCACCATGGATAATATCCCTCCCACCCCCATCCCCCCATCCCCCCTGTCTCTGTGGCAGGGCAATCCCCTGTGTTCTCTCTCTCCTTTTGGGTGTTGTGGTCTGCAAAAGAGGCATTGAGTGGCAAACATGTTCAGTCCATAGTCTACTTTCGACATGCATCTCCCCTCCTGGGAGGATCCTCCAAACATCCTTTATTTGGTGCTCCCTTCTCTATCTGAACAGCCCTTTCCTCTAGGATACCCGGCTGGCCTCTAAGTTATGGAGTAATCCTCCTGGTGCTGATCTCAGCTATTCTTGGGTATTAATCTCATACTTTGTTACTTTATATCCCCCAGATGAATGCAATCTTTCTATGTCTATCCCTCTCTTTCTGACTCATTTCGCTTAGCATGATACTTTCCATATTGTACCACTTGTATGTAAATTTCATGACTTCATCTTTTCTAAGAGCTACATAGTACTCCATTGTGTAGATGTACCAAAGTTTCTTTAACCAGTCATCTGTTCTTGGGCATTCAGGTTTCTTCCAGTTTCTGGCTATTGTAAAGAGTGCTGCAATGAACAAACAAGTGCAGATGTCACTTCGACTATACATTTTTGCCTCTCAGGGATATATTCCCAGGAGTGTTATTGCTGGGTCAAATGGGAGCTCAATTTCTAATTTTTTGAGAATCGTCCATACTGTTTTCCAGAAGGGCTGAACCAGTGGACATTCCCACCAACAGTGAAGGAGTGTCCCTTTCTCGCCACATCCACGCCAGCATCGGTTGCTTTTGTTCTTTTGAATGTGGGCCAGTCTCTGAGGTGTGAGATGGTATCTCATTGTGGTTCTGATCTGCATCTCCCTGATGATTATTGATGTAGAGCATTTTCTCATGTGCTTTTTTGCCATTCGGATTTCTTCTTTGAGAAAGTTTCTGTTCATTTCATTGCCCCATTTTTGGATGGGGTTGGATGTTTTCTTCTTGTGGAGTTTAACCAGTATTTTGTATATCCTGGATATCAACCCCTTGTCAGATGTGTATTCGGTGAATAACCTTTCCCATTCTGTAGACTGTCTTTGTATTTTGGTCACTGTTTCTTTGGAGGTGCAGAAGCTTCTTAGTTTAAGATAGTCCCATTTATCTATCTCTGTTTTCACTTGCTCGGCCAGTGGCGTGGCATCTTTGAAGATACCATTAGCTTCAATGTCATGGAGGGTTTTGCCAACTTTATCTTCAATGTACCTTATGGTTTCTGGTCTGATGTTGAGGTCTTTAGTCCATTTTGATCTTACTTTTGTACATGGTGTTAGGCAGAGTTCTGAGCCTATTTTTTTGCATGTAGCCATCCAGTGATGCCAACACAATTTATTAAAGAGGCTTTCCTTACTCCACTTCACATTACTTGCACCTTTATCAAAGATTAGATGAGCATATGATTGAGGAGAGATGTCAGTGTATTCAACCCTGTTCCATTGGTTTGCAGTTCTGCCTTTGTTCCAGTACCATGCTGTTTTAATTATTACTGCTTTGTAGTACAGTTTGAAGTTCGGGAGGTTGATTCCTCCCATTTTCTTTTTCCCAAGAATTGCTTTAGCTATTCGTGGGGGCTTATTGTTCCATATAAATTTCAAGAGTGTTTGCTCCATTTCTTTGAAGAATGTCATGGGTATCCTTATAGGGATTGCATTGAATTTATACAATGCTTTCGGTAGTATTGCCATTTTGACAATGTTAAGTCTCCCGACCCATGAGCAGGGGATATCTTTCCATTTCCTCATGTCCTCTTTTATTTCCTGAAGTAGCGTTTTGTAGTTTTCTTTGTACAGGTCCTTTACTTACTTAGTTAAGCAGATTCCTAGGTACTTGATTTTCTGGGGCACAATTGTGAATGGGATTGTTTTTTTCATGTTGCTTTCTTCTCTCTCACTGTTTGCGTATAGGAAAGCCATGGACTTTTGGGTATTGATTTTATAACCTGCAACTTTACTATACGAGTCTATTGTTTCTAGGAGTTTTTTGGTGGAAGTTATTGAGTTCTCTAAGTAGAGTATCATATCATCTGCGAATAGTGAGAGCTTGATTTCTTCCTTTCCTACCTGAATGCCCTTAATATCTTTTTCCTGCCTAATCGCTATTGCAAGTACTTCCAGTACTATATTGAACAGCAGTGGAGAGAGTGGGCATCCCTGTCTCGTCCCTGATCTTAGAGGGAAGGCTCTCAGTTTTTCCCCATTGAGGATGATGCTTGCTGTAGGCTTGTGGTAGATGGCTTTAATTATGTTGAGGAAGGTCCCCTCTATACCCATTTTGGCTAGGGTTTTCATCATAAAGGGGTGCTGGATCTTATCAAATGCTTTCTCTGCATCTATTGATATGATCATATGCTTTTTATCTTTTCTTTTGTTGATATGGTGGATTATCTTGATTGATTTCCGAATGTTAAACCATCCTTGCATCCCTGGGATGAATCCTACTTGGTCATGGTGTATGATCTTTTTAATGAGTAGTTGGATTCTATTTGCTAGTAGTTTGTTGAGGATCTTTGCATCTGTGTTCATCAGGGATATTGGCCTGTAATTCTCTTTCTTTGTGGTATCTCTGTCTGCTTTTGGTATCAGTGTGATATTTGCTTCGTAGAAACTGTTTGGAAGTGTTTTTGATATTTCAATTTCGTGGAAAAGCTTAAAGAGCATTGGGAGTAAGTCCTCTTTAAAGATTTGGAAGAATTCACTAGTGAATCCATCCGGGCCAGGACTTTTGTGCTTGGGGAGACTTTTTATTACCATTTCAATTTCCTTGATGGTGATAGGTCTGTTCAGGTATTCCAGGTCTTCTTGGTTCAGCCTTGGGAGTCTGTAGGAGTCTAGGAATTTATCCATTTCCTCGAGGTTTTGATGTTCCGTGGCATAAAGCTTCTCAAAGTACTCCCTGAGGATCCTCTGAATTTCTGTGGTTTCTGTTGTAATGACCCCCTTTTCATTTCTGATTCGGTTTATTAGGGTTTTCTCTCTCCCTTTCTTTGTGAGTTTTGCTAGAGGCTTATCGATCTTGTTAATTTTCTCGAAGAACCAGCTCTTGGTTTCATTGATCTTTCGGATTGTTTTTTGGGTTTCCATCTCGTTAATCTCTGCTCTGAGTTTTATTATTTCCTTTCTCCTGTTCGGGTTGTGCTCCTTTTTTTGGTCCTTCTCCAAGCTCTTAAGCTGTGAGGTTAGGTTACTTATGTGTGCTCGCTCCTCCATCCTGAGGAATGCTTGTAGAGCTATAAACTTTCCTCTTAACACAGCCTTTGATGTGTCCCATAAGTTTTGGTAACTCGTGTTCTCATTTTCATTCGTTTCTAGGAATCTTTTGATTTCCTCTTTGATTTCCTGTCTAATCCACTCGTTGTTCAATAGTGCACTGTTTAATTTCCAGGTGTTTGATTTAGTTTTCTGTTTTTGTGTGTGATTTACTTCTAATTTCAGCGCATTATGGTCTGAGAAGATTGTTGATACAATCTCTACCTTCTTAAATTTATGGAGGCATGTTTTGTGGCTCAGCATGTGGTCTATCTTGGAAAATGTTCCATGTACGCTTGAGAAGAATGTGTATTCAGCTTTTTGTGGATGAAGTGTCCTGTATATATCTACTAAGTCCCTTTCTTCCATTGTTTCCCTCAAATGAAGTATGTCCTTGCTAAGCTTGAGTCTGGTTGATCTATCAAGAGGTGACAAAGCAGTGTTGAAGTCTCCCACTAGTATTCTGTTGCTATTGATGTCTTTTTCCAAATCTATGAGTAGTTGTTTTAAGTACTTTGCTGGTCTCTCATTAGGTGCATATACATTTATTATTGTAAGTTCTTCCTGTTGTACAGATCCTCTGATCAATAAGAAATGGCCTTCACTGTCTCTTATGACCTTCCTCACTCTGAAATCGATGTGGTCTGATATAAGGATGGCTACCCCAGCTTTTTTATGGGAGCTGTTTGCCTGTAGGATTGTTTTCCAGCCTTTGACTCTGAATCTGTGTTTGCTTTGACTATTGAGATGCGTTTCTTGCAGGCAGCAGAATGTTGGGTTCAATTTTCTAATCCATCCTGCCACTCTATGTCTTTTAATTGGTGCGTTTAGCCCATTGACATTGAGAGAGATTATTGTTATGGGATTTTGTCCCATTGTTCTGTTAAAATTTGGTGTATTTGAGGGGCCTTTCCTGCCTTAAAGTAGCCCATTTAGTTGTTCTTGTAACCATGGTTTTGAGTCTATGAAGTTCCTGAGCTGTTGTTTGTCTGTGAAACTGTGTGTTGTTCCTTCTATTATGAATGAGAGTCTTGCTGGGAAAAGTATTTTGGGGGAGGCATTTATTTCATTGAGTTTTTTTACTATGTCCCACCACTGTTTTCGGGACATGAGGGTTTCATCAGAAAAATCAGCTGTGAATTTTAAGGATGCTCCTTTGTAAGAGATTTCTTTCTTCGATCTTGCTGCTTTCAGAATTTTGTCTCTGTCTAAGGTTTTGGTCATTTTGATCAGAATGTGTCTTGGGGTATTTTTATTCGGATTTCTTCTAGCTGGTACCCTTCGGGCCTCCTGAATGTGGTCACAAGTTTTCTTCAGCTCTGGAAATGTTGTAGCGATGATGTCTTTGACAGTTTCTTCTTCATCGAGGTTTTCTTCCTGTCCCTCTGGGACTCCAATAATTCTTATGTTACCCCTCTTGGCTTCATCACGATCTTCTCTTGCCATCTGTTCCCGAATTGTGAGTCTCTTTTCCATTTTCTGCTCTTTTCTGGAGAGTCTCTGAACTTCATCTTCGAGCTCACTGATTCTGTTCTCAGCTGCTCTTACTCTGCTGCTGAGGCCTTCCACTGAGCTTTTCAATTCGCCTACGAGATTTTTCAGGTCTGACATTTCTGATTGCATTTTCCTCATTTCTGCCTTCAGATCCTCTTGTCTTCTATTGGCATTGGTTTCCATTGTTTCTTTTAATTCCCTAAGCATCCTAAGTAGCTCCCTTCTGAATTCCTTGTCAGAGAGGTTGTCTAACACTACAGTACTGTTGGTGTAATCTGGGCTAGACTCTTCAATATGAATGTTTGGTGGGCTTTTGCGTTGCTTTACCATTGTGAGAGGTGTGGTTTAGTCCTTCACATTCAGTGTTACTATTCTGCTTGATATGCAGTGTGAGTTAAGATAGTCTTATAAGTTATTGGCAACTGTGTTTCTAGTGGCTGAGCTAAAGTAGAGAAGTTTCCATCTAAGAAGTTAGCTTATGGTTCCTATGGCATATGTAGTAGGAAAATATTTTGCGGCCACGTTAGCGGCCGCGGCTCCGGAAAGAGTCCCTGGCACTGGGCGAGGAGTTGGGAAGGTCTCCTGTTTGGAATTTGAGCCGTTCAGCTTTGTTGCCCAGAGCTGGGCCTCTGTGCCCGTCCCACGCAGATCAGGGGTTGAAAACCGGCTGTCTAGGGGCTGTTTCTAGCTGCGCGTGCCCAGAGAGGAACCCAGGCCCTTGGGGGCGGGCTGTACCTGTTGGAATTGGAGCCGTTCAGCTTTGTTGCCCAGAGCTGGGCCTCTGTGCCCGTCCCACGCAGATCAGGGGTTGAAAACCGGCTGTCTAGGGGCTGTTTCTAGCTGCGCGTGCCCAGAGAGGAACCCAGGCCCTTGGGGGCGGGCTGTACCTGTTGGAATTGGAGCCGTTCAGCTTTGTTGCCCAGAGCTGGGCCTCTGTGCCCGTCCCACGCAGATCAGGGGTTGAAAACCGGCTGTCTAGGGGCTGTTTCTAGCTGCGCGTGCCCAGAGAGGAACCCAGGCCCTTGGGGGCGGGCTGTACCTGTTGGAATTGGAGCCGTTCAGCTTTGTTGCCCAGAGCTGGGCCTCTGTGCCCGTCCCACGCAGATCAGGGGTTGAAAACCGGCTGTCTAGGGGCTGTTTCTAGCTGCGCGTGCCCAGAGAGGAACCCAGGCCCTTGGGGGCGGGCTGTACCTGTTGGAATTGGAGCCGTTCAGCTTTTTTGCCCAGAGCTGGGCCTCTGTGCCTGTCCCACGCAGATCGGGGTTGAAAACCCGAACACTGTTTCTTCATTTTGATTGTTACGTACTGTCATCATTATTATTGCATGCAGTATCAGCAGCATCTAATTATGTGGTATTAACTCTTTCAAACTCTTCTACACACTCAAAGTGTTTTTAATATTTTAACAGAATTCTGAAATCAGTATTGTTATTTCCTCTACATTTTGATAAAGGCATTAAAATGGGTTAAAGTACTTATGTGAATTTCAACAAAAGAGCTTTGGTTTGAGAAGAACTTTAGATGAGAAGAATTGTCAACTCTGCATCATTTTTTTTTCCTGAAATCAATATATGTGATTTGGTTTTTCTATTTTCAACAGAGAAAGATTGAATTTTTACTGTCCTGGCATGTTTTTCAGTGAACACCTTAATAATTCAACTCAACATCATTGGCTATTTTATCTTTTTCTTAGACATAACCAAGCTAAGTTTTGAGAGGATGAGCATATTCCCAAAAATATAGCAAAAAGTGGTATAGAATTTAAGCTTACATCTATTTCAGAGCACAAACATTCAAAATATTTTCATTATTTTAATTCAAAATTTTATATCATAAAGTGATTATATTTTATCCTTATTTAAATATTTTCTCTCTTATCAAAATGTCTCTAGACTGAATGGCTTAACGGTTCTAGTGAGTGACATCTTCCGAATAAATAAATACAATGCAATTTGTGGTTTATTGCCCCAGTTGACTTCTTTTTTCTTTTATTTAGCTTTTTTTGGAGTCACACCCAGCAATGCTCAGGGGTTATTCCTGTCTTTGCACTTAGGAATTACTTCTGGCGGTGCTCGAGGGACCATATGGGATGCTGGGGATCAAACCTGGATCAGCCGCATGCAAGGCAAACACCCTACCCACTCTACTATCACTCCAGCCCCTCCCCCCCAGTTGACTTCTTATTAGTCTTCTCTTTAAAATGAATGTGCCACTTACCTGCTTTTAGTGAACTTGATTCTTTTCAAATTCCTGGCTATTCCTCAGTCACTAAAGAGAGAGTAATTTGCAAATAAAATTAAGACATAAATTCTATGCTATTGTTATGAAAACAATTAGAAATAAGTGAGCTACTACTGTTTTTCTTTTTATTTAATTACGGATTAAAGCCTGGATGCCTGGAAAGAGTATAGAGGGTATGGCATTTGCCTTGCATATGGCAACCAAGACCCAATTTGATCCCCAGCATCCTGTATGTTCCACTGATTCTGCTTGAAGTAGAGTCAAGCATAAGCTCTGAATATCTCCATGTGTGATCCCAAAAACACCCCCCACAAAAACCCACAGGAATAAAAACCCTTGATGCCTAAGCAGATAAGGCGCTTGACTTAAGCATAGCCTACTCAATACAGTATATGGCTCCCAAGTTCAGCCAGAGTGATCCCTGAGCACAGACTTTGGAGTAATCCCAGAGTAAAACTAGTGAAGACAAGAAAAATAGGCCTAAATGTAAAAATGCATTAAAAGCGTTATTTATATCCAAACCAAAAATTCAATAGAACTGAAAACATGAGATCTAAGCAATAAATCTGAAACTTTGTTATGTGCCTGTAAAATTGACAAGCAGGGGTGGAAAGGGGTTGAAGTGGGAGGAAATCTAGGAATACTGGTAGAGGAAAGCTGACACTGGTGAAAGGATTGGTGTTGAAATACTGTATGGGTAAAACAAAACTATCAGTAACTTTGTAAATCATACCTCTTTAATATTTTTAAAAAAATAAAACACTATTTAAAAGTATCTTCAAGTGTTAGCTCATTTATTGAGCAATTATGTCATCCTTCAATTCCATCATATTAATTGAGTGTAGAAGCATGTCATTTATGTTAAAACAGTGCTTACTTGGGGAATTAAAAAATATTCACTTGTCTATTCATCATAATATAGACGCCATTTATGAGACTCCATAACCCTTTGAATTTCAATGTTGCTAATGGGGTAGATTAGAGAGCAAACCCAGCATCACATTTCTATATGGTAGGTAAAGAAGCTGCAAATAATTGAAAGATGGCAAAACTTTTAATATGTTTATTGCTTATGAATTACAAGTTGTGTAATTTTGAGTACCTACATCAAACAATACTCTAAGAACATCATTGCATTAATGGTCTTAATATACCTTCATTTCTTTTTCTAGAGTACTTTACCCTGTCTTCCTTCCTTATGTTTTATCTCTCATATAGAATGATTTTTTTCATCTTTCCACACTAGGAAACTATTTAATCATATGGTCCTCTGGTGACCATAACTTGATAATTTCTATTCTGTCCCTTACACAATACACTAAAATTATACAACCTTTACTTTACGATTCTCCAAGTATATTTTAATTCTTAAGGTAATGCATTTCCAAAAGATCTTTATCAGGGAATGCCCTCTTCCCCATAAAGGTGTTCCATATCAGCATTAAAGAAACCTTTGAAAGCATCTATACTTCAGGTGTATCTCAGTTCTTTCTTCAATTAGCACATGCTTCCTCATCTGCTCATAACTGAAATTATAGGGAGATGTGATGAGAAACAGAGAATTATAAGTCCAGCTAAGTAACATATAATTAAAAGTTAAATTCTACTGCAGTAGCGATAGCACAGCGGGTAGGGCGTTCGCCTTACAAGCGGCCAACATGGCCGACCCGAGTTCGATTCCTCCACCCCTCTCGGAGAGCCCAGCAAGCTACCGAGAGTATTCGATATGCCAAACACAGTAAAAACAAAGTCTCCAATGGAGACGTTACTGAGCCCGCTCGAGCAAATCGACGATCAACGGGAGGGCCTTTACCTTTACCTTTACCTACTGCAGTGAAGGCCCTAAACATTCTGGGGGAAAAAAATAATATGCAAAGAGTAAGGAATTTAGTCTAGGAAGTAAATAATATGAGAGACTTGTTAATGAATGCAAAGAATAATGACTTCTGGAAAGAAACAGAGATCACAGATTGTTAAAACTGCCATCCTACTAACCTTTTGAAAACAAATCTCAGAAAATTTCAAGATATACTCTTACTCATGTTATTGATGCTTAAGGATATACTGAGCAACAAAACCCTCAAAGAGTGAAATTGTTATTCCTGTTGTCTTCTAATTATCTAGGAAATCCTACATATAATGCTTCCAAAGACTAATTCATATGGGATATTTAGGTGGCCAACATTGACTCGTGGAACCATCATATTAATTGCTTCCATGTCTAAGACTCAAAAGACAATCATCCACGCCCCCACCCCCCCACCCCAAAAAATAACATCCCACAATGGTCTTCACATTAAGAGCAACTTATCTTTGTGAACAAAGTTTGTTAAACACATTTACAATTAAACTTTGAAGAGGCTATTTTGTTAATTAAATTTTATTCTTAATTGAGATAGAATTGGTTTCAGAGCATAAACATTTATATTCTTTATGACACAATGATACTATATATAATAAGTGTAAAATGTGAAACATAAGAGAGGACCAAAAAACAGTGATTATCCTCCAAGTGTATGGTTGAGGAAATTATCTTAATTCTAATATAAAGATAGTGCCCCTTGTAAAACCTTAATAATATTAAATATTATAGGAAAAAGAAAATGGTCATCTATATAAGCAAAGAAATTGTCATAAGCAAATTATCTAAACTTAAAATATAATTTATATAATATTTAATATAATTTAATATTTTAAACTGTGAATAAAAATTCATATATGCATATGTACTCTTATACACATAATTCCACATAGCGTTTGTCAATTAGGAAGAGTAGAAAAAAAAAACACTACGATTACTGGATTTGCATCATCTTGGTTTCAATATTTTTTTCCTGCCACTTCTGGAATTGGGATGGATTTAGAGATGGATGTACAGCAAAAACGCAAGTCTTAGACTTAAGTACTTATACAACATATTTTTTTATTTCTCATTGCTTTCAAAGTGAAAGGAATAATTATTGAAGTCTTTCAATCATAAAGGTCTTCATGCTGTATAAAGTTAGAGAAATGCAAATGAAATGCAATTTACTAAGATAACAAGGAAACACAGAGCAGCAAGGCTGGCAACAGAAGGTGATACATTTAATTTAAATGAAACTTCTAGAAAATATTCAAGATTAAATGTCTACATTCTTGAAATCTTTAATTTACAGACATAAAGATATTGTTTTCATTGTGTATTATTACCATTGTCTTATCTTTGGATTACTATTAGAAAGCCATGATCAATTGTAGCTCATGCAATGACATTCAGTTAACTGCAAATGGTAAAGTTTCCCAGTAGAAAATGAAAATCTTTTCTTAATTTTGAAAAAATCTCTATCTCTCTTTAGGCATAACAAACCCTTAGCCAGTCACTGTCACTGTCACTGTCCTCCTGTTGTTCATCAATTTACTTGAGCGGGCCCAGTAACGCCAGTACTTAAATATAATTCAACGTGGAAAATATCCAATAATCAAAAATTTTAATAGCAGCGTAGCACTGTTCTCCTGTTATTCATCTATTTGCTCAAGTGGGTAGCAGTAATGTCTCCACTGTGTGACTTGTTATTACTGTTTTTGGCATATTGGATACGCCATGAGTAACTTGCCAGGCTCTGCCATGCGGGCAGGATACTCTCAGTAGCTTGCCAGGCTCTCTGAGAGGGATGGATGAATCGAACCTGGGTCAGCCACATGCAAGGCAAATGCCCTACCCACTGTGCTATCATTCCAGCACACGTTTTATTTTTTATAAAGTTTAGATAGATATTTACAAAGCTGCTCATAATTTGGTTTCAGTCATATGGTGTTCCAACACCCATCCCTCCACCAGTGTACATTTCCCAGACCAGGGTCCCCAGTTTCCCTCCTATCAACTCCCTCCTACCCTCAGTCTGCCTCTATGGCAGGCATTTTTCTTCTCTCTCTTTAAGACAGATAGCCTATTAGAAACTTTATAACCTTTTAAAAAGTTCATCCCTTGGAGCCAGAGTGATAATACAGAGGGCAGGCTGCTTGCCTTGCAGGCAGTGGACCCAGGTTTCATCTATGGTACCCCATACGGTCCTCTGAGCACCACCAGGAGTAAGTTCTGAGCAAAGCACTGTGTGCCACCAAACAAACAAAAACTAATTCATTACCACTTTGCATTTGAAATCTTCCAAATGTGTTAGAGTACTGCAATTTGCAGTCTACATATGCATTTTTATAAGAATAACTTAGAGTTTATTGCAGCACTTTTCACACTAGTCAAGACCTGAAGTAATTCAGGTGTCCAAGAAAAGGTGACCATATAAATAAATTGTGTTTTATATACAAATGCGATAGTACCTGACTATAAGAAAGTGTTAATACCTGGCAAGGGAATACTATCTAGGTTATGCAAAACATTAGTAGAACTGTAAAAGAAAAAAAAACTCCAATCTCATCAAAAGCTGGGGAGAAGAATGAATAGAAGCTTCCTCAAAAAAGAAATACAAATGGTCAAAAGGCATTTGAAAAAATGCTCCACATCTCTAATCATCAGGGAGATGCAAATCAAAACAACAATGAGATATCTCACACAGCAAAGACTGGCACACATTCAAAAGAATAACAGCTAGTTTTGGTGCAGATGTGGGGAGAAAGAGACTCTTTTTCATTGTTGGTGGAAATGTCGACTGGTTCAGCTTTTTTGTAAAACAATATGATCGTTCCTTAAAAAACTAGAAAATAAAATCTTTGTAGCTATATCTCATGGTGATTCAATAAAGAACAGAAAGGATTAAGAGAATTATAAGAAATTTCATGAAATTTCCCACTATGTAGATGAACCTAGAGTGTGTCATGCTGAGTAAAGTCAATCAGAATGACAGGAACGGATACAGAAAGACATCTCTCATAGATGTGAAATAAAGCAGCTAAGTTAGAGAGTAACAGTTGACCAAAGCCAACAGAAGTTTAATTTAGGTCTGCAGAATTATACTTATTAAGGCAGGTAGGGAGCAGGTAGGAGAATTGAGTGGGGACCTTTAAACAATGGTTGAAGTAAGTGGACACTATATGGAGGTTGTGGTGTTGGAACAATATGTGCATGTGACTATCATTAATGGTATTATAAATTATAGAGTCTCAGATAAAATGGAGAAAATTAATGGAGACTAATTTTTAGTAAATTTTAAGGAAAACCATCTGGTGCTTGATTCCCCAAAATATTTTAACTCGCTGTTTAGATGTTTCTGGTATGTGGGATAATATAACATCAAAGGAATTTTAACAAAATTTTATTCCCTTATAAAAAATTAAAATAATCCATCATGTCTCAATTAAGGTCACATATTTTTGCATTGAAGAATGTGTTACGTGAAAATTATTCATCCTAACAGAATAAAATTTATGTGATTATTGTCACATTACAGCAGAACTATTACATGCATTACAAGTACAAAATGTGAGAAAGAAGTGCTCATCTGTAAAATAACATGTGTGCACACACAAAGATATACATACAATTTGTTTCAGGATCTTTGTTGTTTTATTTGACTCACAATCACTGTTTGCATAGAACACAAAGGCAATTTCCCCAAATTGCTGCAGTAACCTAGATTGCCAAACATAGCCTGATTAAACGTCCTCAACTATCAGGGATGTACATAAGTCTGAACACTTTAGGCAGGACCGTTTTGTATTTATGCAAGCATAAAGCATGGTCCAATTAATATATGTTGAACATAGACCAGAAAGAACAACAGCAAAAACAACCAAAAAAAAAAAAACCCACACTATCACAAGGAGTTTTACTTAGAGTATTTTCTACTTTGGTGATGGTGTTTTTCTCCATAGCTGGAACTGAACCCAGGACCTCACACATACAAGGGAAGCATTTTCCCATAGGGCCACATCCCAACTCCATTGCTTTAGTTCTTTGCTGGAGCTTAAATTTTTAGTTTTCCCTCCAGTTGGTCTTGTTTTTGCTCTTTTCCAATCAAATGCAAACATGTAAATTTATTGTATTTGCCATTTGCTAATTGTGCATATTTGGGCAAGTTGATACATCTCCCTATTTCACACCATTTAATCTCCTAATCTGCAATCTGGAGATAAGAATAATGATCAGATCTGCAGTTTAGTATTTTGAGAGTCCTTGCCACCTTACTGCTCATCATTCAAGGAAAATTTATATGAACTAGTTTATTTTTCATAAAAGTATTATGGTGAGGCATAAAGGGGAGACTGGACAAAGAAATTTTTGGTAATCAGCACAATCTGAAAAACTGAAAGAACTGCAAATTACGTAGTATATCCTTAAAGTTCCTTGCTCTTAACCAAAATATCACCCATCTCACAGGAATTTTGTAAATGAATAAGTAAACATTTCATAGAATAGTTCTTTACACATAGGGCAATTTCAATAACTTCTAGAGTAAGCATTAGAGCAATAACAGTTACTACATCAACTTTATTTAGATATTTTCTTAAATAAATAAAATAAATTATATTTATTATGATTCTTCGTCATCTCTTTTATAAAAATTCAGTCGCCTCCCAACACAGTGCTCAGGAGACCTCAGGCAGTGGCTCCTGGCAATTTCCAGGCCAGAGTTCAGTGTGATATCGCCAGGGTGCTGTGCTGCTCAACGTTACCTGGGTAACCCAATGGTTCTCAGGGTCCTCCAGGGCCTCCTGCGGAGTTTGCATGTCTCCAATACTGCTCTTGGAGATGATAGATGTGGGACAAGGGATAGAACTAAATCAGCCACATGAAGGACATGTCTATTAACCCCAGTACCATCACTTCAATTCCTAGTGTCCATTTTGTCAAAGGAAATTTTAAAAGATGTTTTTATAAATTTTTAAGGGGGTAGTTTTGGATCTCATGAAGCAGAGCTTAAGTTACCACGTTATGCTATGGATAAAATCCAGTCTTGCTTCAAGCAAAGCATGTACTCTACGTTAACATTCCTATCTACATCTCTGTATTTAACATCTATTACACATTCATCTTTCCTCTCATTGTGTTGCTCTCTGTATAGATTTTCTTGGTCTTGTTTGTTAATATATATGTGTGTGTGTGAGTGTATGTATGTGTGTAGATATCAAGATATACATATATGTGCATATATATATAGAATACCCTATATTATAGTTCCAAAGCTTTATTTTTATGATTTATGTGGTATTATTGATTTCCCTCCTCAGTGTCAGCTTTAGAACTTTTATATTTAAGTTTATTTGTTTTATAATTCCTTGTAGTCTATAGTTCCTTGTACAATTTCTTGGATGGTACCTTGTAATGCTTTGAAAGTAAGTGGCTATATTTTAATACCCACAAAAGTTCTAATCCAGTGATTTTAGTGCTATTGATTTCTAAGTTTCTATAATTTATTGAGTTTAAGAAATCTTTGGAAATACTCACAAATGCTATATAATATTTCCCTCTTCTTTGAAAACTCCCTGAATTTCACTCTCATTTTGGATTTTTTGTTGTTATTGTTGTTTACATCACAATCACAGTCACGATCCTCCCGTTGTTCATTGATTTGCTCGAACAGGCCCAGTAACATCTTCATTGTGAGACTTGTTATTACTGTGTTTGGCATATTGAATACGTCATGGGTAGCTTGCCAGGCTCTGCCGTGCGGGCTAGATACTCTCGGTAGCTTGCCGGGCTCTCCAAGAGGGGCAGAAGAATCGAACTCAGGTCGTCCATATTGGCTGCGTGCAAGGGAAACGCCCTACCGCTGTGCTATCACTCCAGCCCATATTGTCTGAATATAGGAGATAAATCCTTCCTTTCTATTCCTCCCATCTTTCTTTCCTCTTTCCCTCTCTCCCATCCTTCGTTCCTCACTCCCTCCTTCACATCCTTCTTTCCTCTTATCCTCCCTCCTTCTTTCCCAACCCCATTCTTCCTTCATCTTTCCCTCACTCTCATCTTTCCGTCCTCCCTATCCCTCCTTCACATCCTTCCTTCCTCTTTCCTCCTCCCCTTCATTATATCCTTCCTCCTATCCTTCCTTTCTCCTTCCCTCCTTCCCATCCTTCACTCCTACTTCCCTCCCTTCCATCCTTTCTCTTTCTCTCCCTTCCATCCTTCCTTCCTCCTTCTCTCCCTCCCATTCTTCCTCTTTACCTCCCTCCCATCCTTCCCTTTTCCTCCTTTCTCCCTTCCTTTTCTCTTCCTTCCATATTCTTCCTTCCGTCCTCCTTCCCATCCTTCCCTTCCATCTTCTTTCTGGACTTTACACTGTCCCTCCTTCTTTTCCTCCCTGCCTTCCCTTGGTTCCCTTCCTTTCTTCCTCCCCTCCATCTCTCCTTTCATTCCCACCTCCCTTCCCTTCTTTCTCGTCTCCTCCCTTTCTTTCCTCCATCCCCTATTTCCTTCCCCCAGGACAGAACTTTCTTTCTCATTATTTCTCTCTTAACTGGGTGAAACCCTTACAGAGTAAGTCCCCATGTCCACTCTCAGCGAATCAACCAAACAAGGATGGGAGGGAGCGGAAGAGAAAGGAAGAATGGGAAGGAAAAGGAAGGAAGGATAGGAGGGAGGGAAAGAGGAACAATGGGAAGGAGGGAGAAAAAAAAGGATGAGGGGGAGAGAAGGAGGAGGAAAGAATGGGAGGGAGGGAAAGAGAAAGGAAGATTGGGAAGGAAAAAGGAAGGAAGGATGGGAGGGAAGGAAAGAAAGGATGGTAGGAAGGGAGGAAAAAAGGAAAGAAGGGAGGAAATCAAAATGCGTGTGTGTCAGGAAAACCCCTTACTTCCCTTCCAATCATCCTCGGGGCCTATGGTTTCACAAAGGTGGTCCACGATGACCAAATGCAAGATGCCCCAGGCTGGGGCCCCACTCTCAACACCAGGGCATCCATGTCTTGGGCAATCCCAGCCCTGGGCAGAGACATTCCTGTCAGCCGGTGTGCTTCAGGGCTGCGAGTCCTTCCCCTATGTGTGTGTGTGGGGGGGCTGTCTCTGTTCTCCCAGCTCAGCTTAATCTCCAAGACTTCTGTCTGCATATCAGCACATTGACTGTTTTTTAAATTTTATTTATTTATTCATTTATTTGAGTCTCCAGCCCCCGCGCCTGGCTGTCTTCACCGGGGCCCCTTGGAGTGGGGAGGGTTGTTTCTCTCCCCACCCCCCTCTCCCCCGAGCAGAGCCCCAGCAACTGAGGACCTCCGGAGCCAGCCACGGCCATGCTGGGACCACTCTCCACACGTCCGAATGGGCCTCATGCATGAAAGAACTGGCAGAGGAACCCAGGCATGCGGGTCCCCAGACTGAAGTCTCCAAGCCTACTTGGATTGGGACTGGGCCTTCTCCACCCAGACCCCCCATCTTCCAGTAGGTAGGAGTCACACCCACGAGCTACCATCAGCTCCAGGTTGGTCCCATCATCGGCCAAGATGCAGAGACTATAAAACCCAGCTCCCAGAAGCATGAGGCCACATTTGCGGCCACATGACATTTTATTTATCTTATCTTTTCTTTGGAGAACTTAGCAGGCTACCAAAAATATCCTGCCCTCACGGCAGAGTCTGGCAAACTTCCCATGTCGTTCTCAATATGCCAAATACCAGTAACAATGATGGGTCTCATTCTCCTAATCCTGAAAGAGCACTGAAATGGCTCTTTTAAAATATCAGGGCTAGGAAGAAGGAGACATTACTGGTGCCTGCTCGAGGAAATCGATGAACAACAGGATGATAGTGATTGTGATCATGATTGTGATAGGAGATAAAATAAATTCTGGAATAGACTGCACAGGGATATTGTCAGCAATTTTAGATATCTTAAAAGAATAAAAAGGAAGAAATTATTATTATTATTATTTTAATCCACCAAATTGGGAGATGTTTTAATCCACAAGAAATAAAATAGACAGTTAAATATCTTAACAGATTCTAGTTGCACAAAATGACTTATTGCAGAATTTCAACTATCCCTACTGCATTGAATAGTCATGAGAAACCAACATATTGTTTGAGAGCATGTGGGAAAAATAATTGCACTACAGGAAATATACATAGTAGTACGCATTGTGGGAGACATTTTTGAAGATTAAGTTTTGTTCCCCCAAACTGATTCAGTTAACAGAGTACAAACTGAGTTCATTTGTACAAACTGATTTTGTACAACAAAGCTGTCCTGTTATTGTAAACAGTGATACACTAATGCTTTGGGGGGTAGGGGTTCCTTTTAAGTTGAAAACAACACACAAGTTGATAAATAAATACATAGTTATGTTCGGTGAAACATTGCTTACAATAATCATGATCTATTAGCAAAGCAGTCACTGCCCAAGAGTAGATGAATGAGAATAGAAGTTGTGGAATCTATACATAAAAAACGTTACTCAACTTAAAAGAAAATATGAAGTTGCTTTTTGCTACACATTGCTTTTGGCTACTACATGGTACTAGAGGAAGTAAGTAAGCAGGAAAAAATCACATACCTATTGATTCTAATCATGTAGAGTGTATAATGAATTAAAACAGGTATATATATGTGTGTGTGCATATATACATACATATATATAGTGTTCAGTTAATACGAAGCCTTAGATTCTGATGAAAATATTGAAACTGTCACAGGAGTAGAGCTGGAAGGCAATGGTGGTACTGCTGGGGGATATTTTGGTGGCACTTTGGTGGTCATTTGGTAAATATATATGCACAATTATACATGGGCAAATAAATATTAGCTATTTTTAAGGGCTGGAGTGATAGCACAGAGGTAGGGCATTTGCCTTGCACACAGCCAGCCCAGCCAAGCCTGGTTCAATTCCTCCGCCCCTTTCTGAGAGCCTGGCAAGCTACCGAGAGTATCTCGCCCACACGGCAAAGCCTGGCAAGCTCCCCGTGGCACATTCAATATGCCAAACACAGTAACAAGTTTCAAAATGGAGACGTTACTGAGCCCACTTGAGCAAATCGATAAACAACGTGAGGACAGTGACACTGACTGGGCTCGCTTAAGCAAATGGATGAACAACAGGAGGAGAGCACTACAGTGTTATTTAAAAAAAAAACTAAAAATTTTACTATGGTTAAAGGAGAAAAAAAGGAACATTTTCAAGAAAATAAAATGAATGCTTAGTTTTGTACAAATATATTTTAACAAAATACTTCTAGTACAATCCCATTTAAATTTGAATTTAATTAAATGTGATCCTATTATATGAAAAAATACAATTTACTCAAATTACATATGTCACTTATTCATCAGTTTGATCATTTCATTTTGTTTTAGCTTGGATTTATTTTTTACTCTAATATTAATGTGTTTACTTTGAAAAAGGCATAAGTACATCAGAGTCTTGTTGTGATGACGATTGAAAGTTACCATCAGGCCAAAGCTATAATACAGGGGACAGGGTCCTTGCCTTGCACGTGGCCAACCCAAGTTCAATCCCCGGCACCATATATGTTTCGCTGAACCTGTGAGGAGTGATCACGCATGATAAAGTGAAATGTGGCCCAAAAAGACAAAAAATAAAAATAGATTATCTTAAGGTTGGGCCAGATTTATAGTATGGCAAGTCAGGTGCTTGCTCTAGAAGCAACCAACTCAGGTTCAAACTTTGGCTTTCCATATGGTCCCCGTAGCCCTACCTGGAGTAAGCCCTGAGCACTGCTCGTGGTGGCTGTAAAACCTGCCCCCAACCCCAACCCACTTCCCCTCAAATTTTTTTTCTCTAAGGCCAAGTTGAACACCACTTGCATTTTAGAATTCTAGAGGACTATTTATAATGATTCTTCAATAGAGGCATACACAGTAGCTATGGGAATGACTGAAGATAAGGAAACACCTAAGACTGTTTTCAGTAATATTCCTGGCATGCAGAAAAAATCTTGCAGTGTGAGGAACCAGTTAATGAAGAGTTACAAAACACTTTTTCCTAGATCATTCTATTTACTACTTTAGCATTAAAACTACTTTATGTATCTTTATTTTATCTAAGTCCATATTCTTTTTCAGAAACAAGCTTCCTGTAATAACTTTTTTGTCAAAAGTTCAATGTCTAGATTTGGAAAGAATTAGGGCTGCAGCCAACTTACCTTGATATGAAGTGTTTGTGTTCTCTCTATTGAACTACACATACACACAATAGAAGACTCATGGCATAATAGCTTTATATCAAAAATTTCTTAGAAATCATTGCATTAAAAATGTTTTAGCAAGTCCCCGTATGCAATAGATACTGTCCAATATCTCAAGGTTAGTGAGAGCAGCATCGCTTCCAAAATGCATGTAGATTATTATTTTAAACGCTTAAAAATGTATTCAAATATTCATCTCTATTTTGTATAAAACGTTAACTATAGAATTCATGTCTATAATTGTTGAGTGGACTTATAAAGATTAAATATTTATAACTGTATATATTTATGTTATACCTTGTTTAAAATACCTTTTGTATGTCGAAGTATATTGACAGAAAAAGTGAAAATGAGGCTAAATTAAACGTTTTTCTGTGTGGTTGGAGTGATAGCACTGAAGATAGGGTGTTTGCCCTGCACGCAGTCAACCTAGGTTCAATTCCCAGCATCCCACATGGTCTCCTTAGCACTGCCAGGAATAATTTCTGAGCGCAGAGCTAGGAGTAACCCCTGTTAATCACCAGGTGTGATGAAAATATAAATAAATACATAAATAAATAACGTTTTTCTGCATCTTTTTAAATCTATATTATCTCCATTTTTGTTTTATTTGACTAAGATGTTGCAAGAGTGCCCAATTTAAATGGATTTATGTTGAGAATAATGTCACTGTCACTGTCACTATCCTCCCATTGTTCATTGATTTGCTTGAGCAGGCCCAGTAATATCCCCATTGTGACCATTGTTATTGTGTTTGACATATTGAATATGTCTCTGGCAGCTTGCCAGGCTTTGCCGTGCAGGCAAGATACTCTCGGTAGGTTGCCGGGCTCTCCGAGAGGGATGAAGGAATCGAACTCGGGTTGGCCACTCACAGGGCAAAAGCCCTACCCGCTGTGCTATCACTCCAGCCCATTGAGAATAATGACACAAATTAATTCTTTTCTTGATAAATTCACATATAATACTTTTCAGTTCTTTAGCAAAGAAATGAAGTAAGGTAAATTAATAAACTAGCTTACGTGCCCATCACCTTTTTATTTTAAAAAAGTAGTAACTTTAGGTGTTAGAGATACCGTATAGATACCATGGCACTTTGTTACATGAAACTCACCCTTCTTTAATTCCAGGTGCCACATATGATCCATTGAGTACAGTCAGTAGTCATTCCTGAGCATACAGCTAGGAGTAAGCCCTTTGTACTGCCAATGTGGCACAATCACCCCTAAAAGAATTGAGTGGTAAAATATCCCCAAACTTTCAAACAAAAATTTGAATTAAGGTAGGTTCTACAATGAACCAATGCCTTATATTAATCAAACTGAAGATAGAAATATTATAAAACAATAAGACTGAGTTACCTCTTAGCTCCATTTTAATCCATTAAAAACTTTATTATTAGCAGTTATAGAAGAAAATAGTTGTCTCTACTGAGCATATATAGTAACAGTAAGCATATAGGAATAATAGAAATCTCTTCTGTTCACTCAAAATTTAACAAAGACAAATGAGCACAGAATTTTAAGGTTATTAATAACTGATATTCAAATATATTTATTCATATTAAAATGAATTGAAATTATTTTGTGCTCATGAAATCTAAGAAAATGAAGGAAATTTATATTAAGAATTTTTTTCATTTCCACGGAAGAAATGTTAAATGCTTGTATGATGGGTAAATTAAATATCCAAGGGATAATGAGGTAAAGGGAAAAATTATTTATTATAAATATGTGGATGCATCTGATGCCAGCATACGTGCATTGAGAGCACAGACAATCATTTTAGTCTTTGTTTTGGCAGCCTAGTTCGGCCCTGAGATTTTATCAACCTCTCCTCCCTTATCCTTTTCAATGCTGCCATACTGTGACACCTTCAGGATCAGGGGGATGAGACCCATTGTAATTAATGGTTTTGGCATATTGAATAAACTACAGATAGCTTGCCAGGCTCTGCCTTTTGGGCGGAATACTCTCGGTAGCTTGCCAGGCTCTTCAAGAGGGATAGAGGCTTTTGGGGCGGCCTCTAATCGCCCTTGTAGGTGTTCCCATGGTTCAACTCATATTTGAACCCTATCAAATATGGTGCAGCAATTCTGGAAGATGGGTATTAAGTGTCTTATAATGTGTCGGTCCAGAAAGCGTCTTGGAGCGTGGCAGTGGCTGGGTAGTGGAGGTAGTAGACATTGATCATCAATGTCAAGAGAGGAGTTCGGCAGGGTGATACCATTTCATCGAAACTCTTCAGTGCCACCCTCGAGAACGTCATGTGATGACTGGAATTGGAAGGAATTTGCTGACGACATTGTTCTAATTAAACCAAACATTAGCCAAGCAGCACAAATGCTGGCCGACTTCGACTGTGTGTGTGGAAAAGTCGGACTACAGCTGAATCTCATGAAGACAATATTTATGAGAAACAGCGCCATTCCTGATGCTCCATTCGCTCTCAATGGAATGACCATCTCAAAATGCAACAGTTATGTATACCTAGGTTGAGAAGTCAACATGACAAATGAGTTGGCACCTGAGTTGTTGCGCAGGAGGAAGAGAGCAGCTTGGAACGCCTTCAATAGCGTCGAAGAAATAGGTAAGAGGATGAAGAATCTCCAGCTCCAGGCACATCTCTTTGATTCCACTTTTCTTCCTACATTAACATACGCCTCAGAGACCTTGCCCCTATGAAAACAGGATGAGAACACTGTTCGGGTCTCCCAAAGAGGAATCAAAAGAGCTATGCTTGGAGTATCGCATTTCATTCAAATGAGAGAAAGAATCCAGAGTTCTGACCTTGTCGACGATCAAGAATCAGGACGCTGTTTCATTTGCCAAGGCATCAAAAATCAAATGGGCTTGACACGTAATGAGATTTGGAGATGACCACTGAACTAGAGCCATTACTGACTGGATTCCACGGGATGTCAAAAGACCGCATGGCCGCCCACCTACCAGATGGTCAGACTTCTTCATCAAGACCCTGAATGATTGGTTTGAGGCTCTTCGTGTTCCTAGAACGAACAGATGCCATTGGGCTACACTAGCACACGAAAGGGTCAAATGGAGACGTTGTTGCGCCTGCTCGAGCAGATCAATGATTAACAGAAAGTCAAGTGATCAAGTGATCAAGTGTCTTTAGAAAGTCTATATTCAGGAATTAAAGCTTTAAAAAAGTGTTTTTTGACTAGTTCCTTCCAAGCTTTTCTATATTCCTACTTTATGCATTATACTGAAACTGATATCATGTTATATTTGGGGGAAAAAACCTTTTTATCATCTAGGAATAGCAATGTTTTTAAGTACTCTGTAATTCTGTTTATCATTTAGAGTCATTTTAAAGGCATGTAATTTTCATTAGTAACAACAACAGTACATTTTACTGCTTTGGTATTCTAGTGCTTTAAAACAAAAAATAATAATTCCCTTCATAGATAAAAAGATTTTTGTATGTATATTTTACTGAAAATAGCTATAAATGTAGAGATAATAAAGTATTATGCATATCTTAAGGATAAATGCTTTAAAGCACCAGAAAGGCAATTTTAGCCAATAAACACAAGTTATTTTCTACAACATAGAAAACAAACATAAAGCGTGAAAATATTTCAATATAATATAGTGAGATAAAATGTTACACCTATCAATTAACTCTGTGGCTGATAGAAATCAAAATTTTACTTTTTAATGTTTAACCAAGTTATTTATGCTTTACTCCTAGCATTTTTGAACCTATGTAAGCTCACTGCAACAAAAATATAACACATTCATGCATCTTTTCATTAATTGACATTTGAACCAGTAGAATATAGCCAATATTATGAATGACATTCAGAAATAGTTATTTAGAAAGATTTATTTTCTACATAATGATTTAAGATGAAATTCATTGCAAGAAAACCAAAAAGTAGATTATTGACACAATCAGGCATAAAAGAAGGAAATAAATGAAGGTTATAGGAATAGTAAAATAGAATAACGACATGATTTGGGTGATAAAATTTAATATGGAGGTCATAGGAAAATCAGTAGAACATTTTGTTAATTTTCAATATATACATATATAAAAGTCAAACGATTGTTTATCAAAATCATCCTCTCTCTACTCTATACTTGTTTCATTTGGGGACTTTTACCCTGCTTTTCATCTCATTTTTCACCAATGTATAATGAGATAAGTTCTTTAAGAAATAAAAATCTCTAAGTGCTGGAGTGATTATATAGCAGGTAGGACATTTTATTGCATGTGACCAACACAGTTTGTTCCCCAGCACCCCACACCCCAAACCTACCAGGAGTGACTCCTGAGAACAGAGCCAGAAGTAAGCTCTGAGAACTGTCAGTTGCGGCCCATAAGAAAAGAAAAGAAAAGAAAAGAAAAGGAAAGAAAAGAAAAAGAAAGAAAAAGAAAATCTACTAAAAATTAAGGAAGAAACAGAATTATTAAAAAGAAAGTCAGATAGACAGTACAGTAAAAAGTCATGAAAAAATCTGAATGTACAATTAAAAAGTAATGCTGAATATGGTCCTGAAAGTCCCTGTAAGTGACCAATAACCTCAAGAACTGGACAAAGATTCTATATTGAGATTACCAAACTGCCTCCTCTAACACTCATCAAAACAAAATACTCTGATACAAGAAAGTTTCCATGCCCTCCTGTTTGATGACTCAAGCTGGTAATGGACATCATTATCTGGAACAATGAGTTCCTGATTTCTATTCTGAGAGTCTCCACTGGTCCATGGCAATTATCTCTCTTTAAAATAGGTATTTGCTCAAATTCTAAAAACAAACAGAATATATGTAAATAACTTACTTCAAAACAACTATGTTCACCCTTAATAAATTTTTGATTTAAAAAAAGTAAAGGTAAAGGCCCTCCCATTGATCATCGATTTGCTCGAGCGGGCCCAGTAACATCTCCATTGGAGACTTTGTTGTTACTGTGTTTGGCATATCGAGTACTCTCGGTAGCTTGCTGGGCTCTCCGAGAGGGGCGGAGGAATCGAACTCGGGTCGGCCATGTTGGCCGCTTGTAAGGCAAACGCCCTACCGCTGTGCTATCGCTCCAGCCCGGCATATAAATATTTACTTTAAATCTTGAAACACTGATATTGATAGTCTATTTAAAAACATTCACCTGAAATTATAATATATTGAAGCATAGGTATTTAATCTAACTTATGCCATATTTCCATGTTACATGCTAAGTTGAACATGTATGAAAAAAGGTAATTTTTAAAAAATTAGTCTGTACATAGTAAATGTGAATAATATGCATTAAATTCCAACTTTTGAGATGTGTGTGAGTCTCTTTGCTATGTGTGTTTGTCCTTGAGTTTGGGAAGAAGAGACTACCTTCTTCTGTTAAGTAAATAAAAACAGATACTGAGGCATGGAATTTCATTCCTAGTTGTTTTACAACTTCTATACTATGCATATGACAATGCTAGAGTTTCCATAATACATGAACACAAACTGAACCTAAAAATCATCAAAATTTCACTCAACCAGAGATTCAGAAGCCAAAATTGTAATAGTGAAGCATTCTCTTTGGAGACTTCTATGTACAAGCTTTTAATCTTCCAGATTCAGATGGATATGAACATTCCTTCCTTTCCTTGGCTCACCACTATTATTATAATTTTCTGCTTCCTCTTTAGAACACTTTTTTTCCCTACTTTCTGTTATTTATTAGGAAATCCATTATTGAATTTAAGCCTACTGGTTGTCCAGTACAATCACATCTAAAGATTATTTGCTTTTTGTTTTGTGTCTCTTTTTTGTATTTTTTTAGCTATATCCAGTATTGCTCAGGGCTTATTGATGATTCTATACTCAGGAATCACTTCTCCTGGTGCTTTGGGGACCATTCTAGTGACGGGGATTAAAACAGGGCCATGCACATGCAATACAAGTACATTAACTCCTGTATTATCTCCTTGCTTCCCATCTTAACATTTTTAATTAAGTTTACAAACGCCTCTTTCCAAATAACCTTTTCAGGTTTATATATACAGCGATTAGGACACAGATATGCCCCATTGAAAGCTTTTTATAAACCACTAGATTATTACTGGAACAATTTTAAATATAACTCATGATAAAATTTATCTTTATTCATCTATTATTGACCCATCTACTTTTGAACACAACTCTCTCTATTATGTATTTTCTAAGTATCAAACATAAGTACAGTGAAACATAAAAGCAAGTGAAATTTCAAAGAACTTATTTTCTGATTATCTAAAATATGTTAACTAAATCAAAGTATTTACCTAGTATAATGAAAATGCATCAATACATACAATAAATAAAGTCAATTATTCTTCATAAAAATTGATTGAATGTTTTAGGAAAGGAAGTGTATTTTAAGTGTTACCAGAAAACCAAAATAAGTATAACTAAAGTTCATACTAAATGTTTATAAATATTTCATCACATTTAAATAATGTAAATCTTAGTAGATAGCAAGATTATGTTAAATGCAATAAATGACATGAAAACTATTGTTGGCTATAAATAAATATATACATACTTTATTTTCATCAATTAAAAGATAACATATTAGTGATTACAAAAAGGCTCCAAACCATTTATATTGTGAAAGCTGACATAATTTAGTAGCTTTATTGCAATACATTATATTATAATCAAGATATTAATCACAGTAGTGGTAATTAAAAAGAGATAGACAAACTTTTCAGTCAATAGTTTGTACAGTATCAATTATATATAGCTTTATTTTTCTTCAAAGCATTTGTAGATTTTAAAAATATTAATGCAGTCAATTAGCATATTATTAATATAGTAACTTTGGTTTAATTTATACTAGAGTCTCCCAAAGATTCACAGTAAAAATGCAAGTGAAGAAATGACTCTATGCAATAGCGTTGTGGAAAGTCATTCTTTATACTAATGTGTACATATAGTCCAAAATATATCAGAGTAATGTAATTACTAGAAGAGACTAGAAACCAAGACACCCTTTGAACTTTAAACTCTAGGGAAAACAGGAAGTGGATACTCCTCTACAACTGAAAGAGCATATTAGGAGTTCATCTCTGCATGAAATTGGGTACTAACTTTGTAAAAGCAAATCAAAATAAATAGCAACTGCTGGAAAAGAGGTGGAGAAAAAGAAACCTCCATTCACCATTAGTGGGAAGTAAGTTAATTCAACCTTATTGGAGAGCAGTATGAAGATGCCTCAAATAGTGAAAAGTAGAAGTAACAGCAATCTCCCATATTTTGTTCTATTATATCTATTTTAAGAACACAAAAACACTAGGACTAACTAAAGGACTGTGTTGAACATTATTGACATTTTGGGTTGAGCATGATGTGAGAATATTGTATACTCACAAAATAAGCATTTTCACTGTGTAAAGTTAGTTTACCTCAATGAGTTAACAATTTAAGAGAAGAAACTCTTCTTCAGACTTCTGACTTCCAAAACTATGTAATAATAATTTTCTTGGTTTTAAATAAGTAAATCTGTGGTATTAGCACAGCAGTAGGGCGTTTGCCTTGTACGCAGCCAACATGGCCGACCCGAGTTCGATTCCTCCGCCCCTCTCGGAGAGCCCGGCAAGCTACCGAGAGTATCTCACCCGCACGGCAGAGCCTGGCAAGCTCCCCGTGGCGTATTCGATATGCCAGACACAGTAACAACAAAGTCTCCAATGGAGACGTTACTGGGCCCGCTTGAGCAACAATAACAAACTAGTATAAAGCTTGAGGGGCCAGAAAGATAGTACAATGGATCTTAAATGTGGCTCACTGGGCTTCAACACCAGTTAAGGTCCTCAAAGCCCCACCAGAGATAATCACTAAGTGCAAAGCCAGAAATAAGTCCTTAACACCACTTCATGTGTCTCCAAAATTAAAAAAGAAACAAAAAAAAAACACTTTTGATAACTATTTAATACATACTATTGACACAGATTCCAAACCCCCCTCCTTTTTTCCATTATTTTTTTTTCACTTTGGGGCCACACTTGTTTTCTGAGGAATTACTCCTAGCTCTGTGCTAAGGAATCTCCTGGTGGTGCTCAGGGGTCCTATGTAATGCTGAGTGTTGAAGCAGGGTTCAATTTTGAAGTAAAAGATAAGTGATAACACAAATATTCATAATAGAATACTACCAATCTATGAGAAAAGCTTAAACTTATTGTTTGCTACATTATAAATTGAAGTACAGAGTGTCATTACAAACTATCCCTGTATTTTCTCTTTTTCCTATAGAAGTATATCAGACTGGAAATAGACATCAATGGTAGAATGCATGCCTTGCATGTGATTGCATAGGTTTAATTCATGTACAATTCACACAAAAAATAGACTATCTACTTAGTTATTAGCATCTAATTGTTACCTGTTACTTAATATATATCCATTGTTAAGGTCACTGCAGACACCTCCTACATTATAAACTTAAAAATACTGGGGAAGTCACCATCCATAGTTTAGTGATTATCTATGTAAATATTCGTGGTCAGATGTTTCTGTTTATAGCTCTTTTTCATATAAACAAATGCACATTTGAGCAGAACCCAGCTCTGTATTGTTTTTTCTTATTCTAGTTCCCAACATAAATTTAAAACTTTTCATGTTTTATTATTTTGCATATTATTATGTCATGATAATATGAGAAAAATCAGATAAGATATTTTCAAAATAAGAATGATGAAAACTGAAGATTATATTACACTGTTGAGAGTAATATTCCTATTTGTGAATTGCAGTTCTTCCTCTTGTCAGAGAAAGCATCACAATATCTATTTCGAGAAAATGGCCTGTTTGATTTGCACATTATGGATTTTCTCACAGCATTTAGTTGCCTGTACTAAGTGGTCACGATGTCATAATAATTAAAAGTTAATTTAATAGCAGCATTTTGAATTAGAATAAATAGAATATGGAAAGCCATGAAAAGCACTTGGACTATAGCATCAGTGATGTTTTAAAATGTTCTTTCTTAGCCCCATTGAAGTAATAATTTAGTTTTACACTCTGGTGGTTTGGGGCTTGATGCTACAAGAGCTCTGCCTAATATAAATTGCATAAATCACACAAAATGTCCCACAACATCATGCTCTGTCGCTGATGAGAACCATATTGTTCTGCATTTTTCAAAAAGAAATTGAGCCCTCTCTGTTTAATCAAAGAACATAGCCAACAGTCCCTTATTATTAAATCTTAACAATGTGTTATAGCCAATGCTGTCATTGGTAAATTATCACTGGTTATAATATATTTTAACATTTATTTAATGTGACCTTGAGAAGACAGATATGCTTTTTTTTATTCTGATTAAGATTAACATGCTGCTCACAGCCACACGTTTTATCTTGCTCTAAAGCATACTTGGCAATCCAGGATTGTGCTTTAAACAAACCTCTGTTTTTAAATAGCCTGTGTCTTATATGTTGATCGTAGGCAATGATAAAGTGGAGACTGAATGCCCATTTGTTAAGACAATTTTCTATTCAAGAGTTTCTTGTAAAAAATAATTTGTTCTTTATGTGTTCTCTCCTTCTCTCTCTAAATTTTTAATACCAGGGTTCCATTTTTCACCCTAATCTACTCAATTCTCCCTCCTCTTTAGAAGGAAGTGGGCCGGCTGCTATTGCCACATAAATTTCCTTTGCTGGCCGAGCATCTAATTAATTCCAGAAAGAACCCTCTTTCCATTAAGTAATGGCCTAGATGTGGCGGGCATAATTCTAGGCCTCTCAGCAGGGAAAAGGGAAAGGTAAGAACACACTCCAAAGAATGACACTGTCGGTGCTGGTTTACTGGGAAGAGGCTGGGAGGGAAAGTTGTGTCCTGCTGTATTGTCCGTGAGATAGTCGATGTTTGTTCTGTGGCTCTGCTTCAGTAAATATTCAGAGCACAGCCTCCACCACCAGAGCAATAATAAATTTCCCTGTAATTTATTAAAATATAAAATCAAGGTATTATTACACTAGTTGCACAATACTTTTTTCCTAACATTAATGCCATGAAGTCCCTGAAGACCCAGATTATTCTTGTGTTTAACAGGCCTTCTTAGAGTGAGAAAAAATAAATAAATGAAATGAGAAAAGAAGAACCCATTAAAAAAAAAAAAAGAAGAACCCTTACAAATAGGCACTAAGTATACAATTGGTGCGCAATTCTCTGCTATGCTATCTTCGACTCTAATCATGAACAACTTTGGTACATGTAACTTGAGATTATTTTCCACATACTGGTGCAGGCTCAAGAAAAATCAATGAACAATGGGAGGACAGTGCTACAGTGCTACCCAATTTCAACCACGGCCATGCTCAGGGGTTCCTCCTAGCTCTAAAGTCAGGGTTCTCTCCTGGTGGGCTTGGAGATCATATGGGATGCCAGTGATCAAACCACAGTTGATTGTATATAAGGCAAGTGCCGATCTGCTGTTATCTCTTCTTGAGAAGTGAGAAGGGAGCCAGAGTGTACAGCAGTAATAGTGCTTACTTTCGACATGGCATAACTGAGTTCAATTCTTAGAACCCCACATTGACTCCCCAGTCTGCCAAAAGTCACCTATGAGTACAGACCCAGGAGTTAGCCCTGTCAACCCCTGGGTAGCACTCTAACCCTGTTCTCCCATTGTTCATCAATTTGTGCAAGTGGGCACCAGTAAGTCTCCATTGTGAGACTTGTTGTTACTGTTTTTGGCATATCAAATATGGTATGGGAGCTTGCGAGGCTCTGCTGTGTGGGCAGGATACTCTCAGTAGCTTGCTGGGCTCTCTGAGAGAAACAAGAAATAGAGCCCTGGTTGGTCGTAGTGCTAACGCCCTATCCGCTGTGCTATCGCTCCAGCCTGCACCCCTGGGTATGACTCCAAAACCAAATAATACTAACAAAAAAGGTATGGAATACTGTAGGACTGAAGTCCAATCATGGACAACAGTTTTTCAATAAAAAAAAATAATGTGTTCACCAAGATTTTATATTTAGTTATAAGTACAGTGATATTTAAAGGTCACTGAAAAATCAAGAAGAAAAATAAAGATGTCTATGGTCTCTCCTGACCTTATGATCTATAGCCTCTCCACTGTCATTGTCCCTTTACCACAGTGGGACATGTGCTAAGTCTTAGTTAATTACTGTCACCTTAAAATAAAAAATGTTAGAATCTACTCTTTTTTTTTTTCAATTAGAGAACAGTGATTAACAGAATTGTTGATACTTGAGTTTTAGGCATATAGTGTTATAGCACCAATCTCACCACCAGTGATAACTTCCTTCCACCACAGCTCCCAAATTCCGTCGCCCAGCCTATTGGATAACATTGGTTTGTCCTTGCTCTTCCCTCAGGGAGCTTCAGTTTGTTGAGTTACTCCCACAACAGTGCCCATTAGGCACACCCAAAATTCCATCAGGCACTGATAATCCTCTATTGCTTTTCTCTTTCCTTTGTCACTTATATGCTGTAAGGGGAAAGAGGGACTAGAAAGACAAGGACTAGTAGAGGACTTTGAGGTCTACAAGACTAGTATGATAGAACTATGATCACTGGGACTATGACCAAAACTACAACTATGACTATGCTGTAAGGAGGAGATAGGACAATGCTGGGCAGGAGAGAGAAATAAACTGACTACTAACAACCTGGGTCCCTGTTTCTCTCATTTGACCAGTTCTTCATCTGTCCGTTGCTGTGGGTTGGCCAGGGGAATGGTTCTCGCCACCAAACACTCTGGTCCCCAGAGTGCACATTGCTTCCTTTGAAACTCACACAAGATAAAGGACCAAACATGATAACCTCTCAGGGTCTGTATTGAAAACCATAATGCCCAAAAGTAGAGAGAGATTATGAAGAATCATGTTGCCATGGAGGCAGAGGGAGGGGGAAAAGAAGGGGCACACTGGGGATATTGGTGGTGGTGAATATGCACTGGTGGATGGATGGGTGTTTGATCATTGTGTGATTGTAGCCCAAACATGAAAGCTTATAACTATCTCACGGTGATTCAATAAAATTTAAAAAAAGATACCCACGCAAGCCCGTCACATTGACAGGTGTATTGTAAAGTTTAATTGTTGTAGGATCTCATGTTTACAGTTTTGTTGAATCTGTGGTTTGTATATACTACTCCCCAAATTATTGATGCACCTAGGCCCAACAGATAAAGAACAAAAACACGGCCATTTAGAATCTACTCTTGGTGGCATACATCTCTGATCTAGGCCTATGCATATTGATTCCATTTATTCGCAGTTTCACTGCCCTAAACATCAACTGCGTTCCACCTATTTATCTCCCATCCCCCTCACCCCCACCACATTCCCGCCCTTAAAACTTATAGGGAACGCAGATAGCATACAGTGAATACTGATACACACTGTCCAGAGTTTTGCTTTTTCAAAATATCATTTGATGCATATAGACACAGCATTTCACTTCTTTCAATGTAATATGCATTTACTGATTTTTCACGTCTTTTCATATCTTAAAAGTATTATTCTGCTGAGTTATTATTATTTGAAGGAACCCAGAGTTTATGGCAGTTTAGGTGATTCCAAGTTTTGGTAATTTCAAATAAAACTGATAAACAAACTCACATGTTTTTGTGTGGACAAATGTTTTCAATGCCTTTGTATGAATACCTAGTATTGCAATTGAGGGATATTATGATAAGACCATTTAGACTTGCAAGAAAATGGCAAACTTAATTTCAAAGAAGTTGACCATTTTGCTTTCTACCCAGCTCTAAGAATGCATTCTTGTTACTCTAAATATTTGCCAGTATTTGCTGTTGTCAGTATTTTAAAGTTTGACCATTCTAAGAGGTGGGTAACGGTATCTTAGGTTTTAATTTCTATTTTCCTAATGACATGTATTAAACTTTTTACTGTTGTGATTTTATTTTTTCTATTGCATTATTAATTGAAAAATTATGAGGGAATGGTCAGAGGATAGTAAAGCCAACTAGGTACTTACCTTGAACATGGTTGAACTCGACTTGGTCCCTGGTATCCTTTGTAGTCTCCTTTCAATTGTACAATCTCTTTTATATTCTTCCCACTAATCAACTTTACTTTTTTAAGGTAATAATGACATCTTTAATTTGTTTTCTTTAAAAGAAGAAAAAATAGTTAAAGTTAATTAAATAATTTAATAATCTTAGAGACCAAATTAAAGCTAAGATATTCTTTAAAAACTACTTAGCAGAAAACCTTGGAATATATTCGATATCCAATGAACCACAACACCTTAAGACTCACCTATTCAGCCACATCAATATTTTAATCAATTGTAAAATAAAATGGGCATCACATTTTTTTCTTTCATGATACTTCTAAAACCTTAAAAATGCATAGAAGTCTCAAAGACTAAAGACTGCTATGAAAATTATTGGTATGAAAACAATCTATAATATAGTATCTGCACAGGCCATGAAATAGCTTCAAACTTCAAATTTCTTGAGAATTTTGAGCAAGCTATTTAATACATTAGGCTTCAATGAAACCTTAATAGAGAATTAATGGTGATTTTGATTTTGAAATTTATAAGACTATTTAGGAAGTTAGATGACCAAAATATATTTTCATATACATGTACTCTTCATCCACTCTTCTCTGGGGTCCCCAAGAGAGTGCTGGGATCAAACTCCATCTCAGGGTATAGATTCTGTAGGGCAAGTAATTTTGACTGGATACCATCACATCAGTAAACCCATCTACTTTTTTCCTTCGACTCACAACTTTTCAAAGCCTTTCATTTCAATAAGTGAGAAAGTGACTAATAAATCTCTTGCTATGTTAATGAAGAAAAGCTTTGACAAACGCTTGAGGATCACATTTTGTTTCTAAGGGAAATGATAGGAAGAGAATGTAGGATGCTTAGTATCTTGATTTCCTGGGAACAGTGAAGGGTAGAGGTTGAGATTAGTGGTTAATAACCAATGAATCAATTATTCATATTCATGCAATAAAACGTACACAAAAGAAGTGGCTGTATAGGGCCTCCATGTTGGTGGTAGACATTTGGAGCTTTCAGAGCATGATGTGTCTGGAATAAAATGAAAGTCTCCTGCCTTATCTTTACTTCTCTTCCACCTTGATGTTCATTAATGATACGCTTTGTAATAAATAAGGGATCTAGGAAGTACAGGTGTTTTCTGAATTCTGTGATGTCACTGTCACTGTCCTCCCATTGTTAATCGATTTGCTCGAGTGGGCCCAGTAACATCACCATTGTGAGACTTATTGTTACTGTGTTTTTGTCATATTGAATGCATCACGGGTAGCTTCTAGGCTTTGCCGTGCTGTGATGCATTCCAGAAAATTAATCCAACCTGAAAACAGTATTTTAGGAACCTCTGAGATTTAGCCAGTTAGTCAGAAGAACAAGTAACAATCTAGATTTGCAGTAGACAACTGGAATTTAGGGAGAGTATCATGGAAAGCTTCAAATTCATAAACAGTTGGTCAGACATTTGCATAATAGTCTAGACTTGTGACTGGTTTCTGAACAAGAAGGTGGTCTTCTTAGACTGAGCCCTTAAACTATAAAGCTAATGCTATCTTAGAATCAGGATTCAGCTAAAATTTCTCAGAACCCTGTCAGTGATCATACTTGGAAGTCTCCATATACACATCCACATTGCAACTGAGTTTTAGGCTACCAATATCATTATTTAAAATAACTGTTTCAGTATATACTTATATACTCTAGAAGCTGTGAAAGGATTCTTGTAGTTTAAAATTAGCAACATTATATGAACCCCATAGCTCTGCAGATTTTATGATAAAGTGTAAGTAAATTCCATGTGTACTGTCTGGAAATAAGAAACTATACAAAAATATTTCCAAATATATTATGGACATGTGTGTTTAGATGGAAATTATTCATCAAATTATGGGCAAAATAAGTTACAATATCTGTAAATTAATCAAGACCTGGTGTCTTGGAGGCATACACTAGGCATTCTCTTTAACCTGTTGATTTAATAAAAAGTGGTATTTACACTTACATTTTCATTTCAAAGTTTCAGCCAAAGGTAAATTTCATTCTAAAACGAACAACCATTTTAGTTTGTGTAAATATCAACTCACCTCAGATTTTTATTTTTTAACGACAGAGGAACAGTGGAAACGTTCTAAAATTTGCTAAAAAAATCATCAGTGGCACACACCACACAGTTCTTTACTGATCATTTCACAGGCAGTTCAGGGAAGTTGAATATGAGAAAATAATTCACATAAGTGAACATGTGTTTCAAAGCAAGGCCCCTAAAGATAGCTCTCCTGGCTTGAAGTCCCAGTTCCATCATATCTCAGTTCATTAACTCTGTCAGCTCAAGAAAATCAGTTATCCTTTCTTGACCCTCATTGCCAAAGCACCTTTTTTCTTTTTTAAGACATAAACTCAAATTATCAATGATACTCTTTTTTTTTCGTATTCTCTCCTGACTAATAATTTCCTCCTTGAAATGTAGGAAATCCACAGACACATGGTCTTAGGTCTTTGTCATTTTGAAACAAATTTCTCTTTTTGAAATCATGTTCATCGACATATATTCTGATATCATACACAGGTTCAGAAGTTTCTGATGTATATTTTCTGGCAGACCTTACTTTTGAAGTTCACAGAATACTTTAAGGGTCTCCAAAAAATATACACTTGTTGAACAGTAAATTAAATCAGCATTTTCAAAACTTTCTAATATATATTATCAAATAGAGAATTTTTTCTAACTGTATAATCATTTTATACATTTTAATAATGATTTTTCTTAAATTAAATTACACTTTATAATCATGTAAAATGTAATCAATATCTTCCATCATTTATCCACTTCACCACATATAACTGAAATGTAATCTAGTATGATATACAAGAGAAAAGAAGGCGAATACATAATTAGAGTCAGCTACATAACTAATAGCATATATAAGTAGACATTGGCATAGCTCTTTCCGAATGACTGCAAAATACTAAACTTTCTGCTATGGCCTATGCATATTCAGCAATATTACACCTCTATTTTTATAGGTGAGTCATCAAATAGACACATTGGTGGTTTCAGATAGTCCAGTATCCTCAGATGCCTGAGAATAGTGTTGTTGAACATTATGCAAACAGTAATCTTATTTATCCAGTTATGTGAAAATAATTTGTGCTGTAATGATTTAAAAGATAGTTTTTAACATTTTAGATTTAAAGGTCCTGGGAAACAAGTGAGCCTGAGTACATGAAGAAAAAAAGAGTTATTAACTCATTAATTAACAGTTATTAGACAAATTACACTAGTTGAGTTCATAGGTCACTAAAATTTCCATAAGTATGAGGAAATTTTATATTAGAAGAAACCACCATTTTTTAATATTAATTCTTACTTTGTAGTTTTTTCACAGGGAAATGAGTGTAACAAAATGTTATAAATCTGTGATAAGGCCAGGGAATTATCACTATTTTTGGTAATTACCTGGCATGCTCCCTGTGGCATATTATTTATGCCAAAAACAGTAACAACAAATCTCACAATGAAGATGATACTGGTGCCCACTCGAGCAAATCAATGAACAGTGGGAGGACAGTGCTATAGTGCCTCTAAATCTAGGTAATTATTATATTGTTGAAGATGATAATGATGATGATGTAACCAATAACATATTTTTTGAAATAATTCACTTTTTTATTCTCCTTTAAACTTTAACACAGTTATGAAGATATTGCTCAGTGGTCTAAGAACACACAATGCATGAAGGAGGCCCATGTCCAATCCCTGGCACCACATGATCCCCAGAACACCACCAGGATTGAACCCTGACCAAGGAACCAGCAAGAGGCCTCAGGCTTGACAAGGTATGACTCAAAGAAAAAAAAATAAAATTTAGCCCAGGAATCACTTACTCATTTTTTCTCAAGGTTCTTCTTGTTATTTGTCTTTTTATTTTGTTTGAAGGACTGAAGATTAAACTCAGGGGCTCATTCATGCAAGATCAATGCTCTGTCACTGCACTACATCTCAAGCATCACTCATTTCTTCACAACCTATTGCAATCAGACTTTCATCTACCATTATTACCTTCAGATCAGCAAAACAGATGTCCTGAAGAGAGGCAGAATTCCTCACCTCTGTCCCTCCTCTATCTTGAGGAAGCTCTTTTCTACTATCCTGTACCTTGTTTATTTTGCTATTGTGAGTATGTGTGTGTGTGTCTATGTGTGTGTGTGTTGTCCTTTTCAGATTCCTCTTCAGAATTTTGTACTCATGTCTTTAGCGTTAATATATTAAAATATATTTTAATATATTGAAAATATATTAGGGGCTGGAGCAATAGCACAGTGGGTAGGGTGTTTGTTTTGAGCCGGCCGACCTGGGATCGATTTCCAGCATCCCGTTTGATCCCCTGAGCACCCCCAGGGGTAATTCATTGAGTGCATGAGCCAGGAGTAAACCCGGGGCAACACTGGGTGTGACATGAAAAGCAAGATATATATATATATATATATATATATATATATATGTCTATATATACACATATATATACACATATATATATACATATATATTATAAATATATGTATTAAAGAGGAAGTGGCTCTTCCTCTTTGGTCTTCTCCCACTTAATTGTGAAATTTGTTGTTCTCATCGTAACTTGTCTTGCTCATCTAAAAGGTGGAAAAGAGCATATTGGAACCGTGTAGAATTGTTACAAAATGAATCAGTTAATGCTGCTAAAGTATTTAAGGGTTTCTGGACAAGAGTAAACAATCACAAAATGTTTGCTTCCTCTTTCCTTTCTTCCTTTTAATCTTTTTCTCTCTCTCTCTTTGTCTCTGTCTCTCTTTCTCTCTCTCTGCCTGTGTCTCTGTCTCTCTCTTTTCTTTCTTTTCTTTTTTTCTTTTTTTTTTTAGGTTTTGGCTTTGGAGACCATACTTGGCAATACTCTGGACTTCTCTGCCAGGGATCATCACTATTGTCAAAGGTTCAGGGGACACTTTTTGTTCGCGGGTATCAAGCCCAGATTGGGCACGTACAAGGCAAAAGTTTTACCAACTGCTACTATCTATCCCACCCCTGCCTCTTCTTTTAAGAAGCCAACATACTCTCCAGGATCACTGGATGAGCTCCAACTGCCCACTGTTACATCAGCCACAACAACATAACAAGAACAATAACAAGAAATCAATAGTATTTTCTGTTTTTCTATTAACGTACAAGAAATTGTAACTGGCTATTCAAAATACAGTTGAAGCAAATTATTTTGTAACTGCTTAGGTGAAAATATTAACATACTTATACAAGGGCTTAAATCATGTGTTAGCATTCACAATAATTTTACATTTTGTAAAATTTGTAAAATAATTCACAAAACTTTACATTTTGACATCAGGGAAAATTGAATTATATCAATTCCTGAATCTGTTTCTACATTGTAGGAACTGTTTTCTACCAGAGAGGATATAGGATTTGTCTGAATTTATTAGGCTTTGTAACTCTTAAAGTTAGCTGAGCAACAAAATATTCTGGATTCATTATATTCTGTTTAGGATTATTTATAAACTTGTTTAGAGCTTTGAACATTCATTTTATAAGTTATTTGATATATTTCCCTGTTAACATATATTTATGATTAGCACTTTTAAAATATTTTAAATTTTCTATCATTTCATTCTACATAAATTGTGATTCTTTAATAACACTATAGCTAACATTTAAATAACCTCTTTCAATCACTCTGATTCTTTGTGTCATCCAAAGGGGTGAGTATCATAATTCATTGAAAATCAGATTCACTTCTTTCAGTAACTTTGAAATATGGGCTTTTTGAATTTATATGTGTGTTAGATTATTATCTGTCCACTGAATATTTTCTCAATGAGATAAGTGGATTTAATAAATATGAAATACTTCACCAACATATTTGGTGTTAAAATTAGAATTACTATAGTTAATAGGACAATAACTACACATAGAGATGATAAAACTATTTTAAAAGACATAAATATTGACTCTAGCAGCATTTCTTTCCTAGGGGATAATGAATTAGGTTGTAAAGAACTGACAGGTTGAACACCTAGCATGGGTTTATATACAAAAGTGAGACAAAAATTAAACAAAAGTACTGATCTTAAATATTTATCATTAGCTTTGATGGCAAAATGATATTATCCATGACATGTACACATATGCATATCACACATATACTTAGCTTATAAGCAGCTGACTATGACTCAGTTCAAATAGCCAAACATGAAGGACGTACCCTGGGGTACTTAGTGGTTGCCTGCTGTGCTTAATTGTGCATAAGATTAAGTGCAGTTCTTTCATGACCATCAGTTTCCTTCCTAAAGCAGTTCTCCTGCAGTGTTCATTATGCTTTCTAATCTGGTTCAGTGACCAGTCATTCCATGCCTCAGACTAGGAAATAAGTAGCAATGGAAAAAAGAACTGGGCAGGGTAATCTTACTATGTCAATGAGTCAGTCAAATAATTCTTAGCATGATTCAGCTCATTTCCATCATATTTCACCCTTTAAAAACTAAGGAAATTATATTGCTAAAATCACAGAATCCATAAACTGGTACGAAATGCCCAAATAAACTATTCTTTCTTACACACCACTATTTCCCCCCTAACAGTCAATATTTTATGAGTATTAGAGCAACATATGATTATTAAGAATTTACTAAGTACAACTGAGTAAACACTAAGTACAGCCAGGTGTGGCACACAAATGAATAGAAAATTCATGAATGCATGTATTATGTGTACAAAAAGTTTTGTTGGAAGTATATAAATATTTAACTATTAGGTACTGAAATCCCATGCAATTTATGCAGAGTATCATTTCCAAATTGGAAAATAAAAGCTTGTAAAAAATATTAATTGAATTCCCATTTAAGACAATATTTTTTAATGTAAAAATAAACCAAAAACTATATGGTGCATATTTTTATGATTAACAATCATATATATTCTCAGGAAGAAGAGGAAATATTACAGTCTCTGTGAATTCTTTTCAGGTTGATTGAAAAATAAAATTATTAGTAAAAGAAAAGAAATTATATACGTAGGAGGATCTTCATAAAATTGAGGATTCTAAGGTCAGTGAAGAGAAATAAGAGAAATTAAAGTGTATTCCCTGAAGCAAAACATTTTATTAGGGGTAGAGACCTCAAGAAAGTAGAGAGGGAATGACATCAATGTGGAGGAGGATTATATGATGAAGATTAGATCTCTGTATTAAGATGTTTGCCTTGTCATATTTGGAGTTTTATCCAATAATAAAACAAGAAAAAAAATCTAATTCTATGGGTCAGAGAGAAAGTGTCATGGGTAGAGCATATGTCTTGCTTGCAACCAAACCAAGTTTAACTCTTCAGCCCACTTTGTGGTCCCCTGAGCCCAACGAGGAGTGATCTCTGGCTGCAGAGTCAGAGGTAAGCCCTGAGTACCACTTGGTATGATACAAAAAGTATAATTCTGGGTAATAGGATCAATTTTCATTTTTCTGGATAATAATGACCATCTTAAAGTTAATTCAAAATCTGTAGCCTCAGTGTATCTCAGGTAGATATAATCCAATGCTTCAGTGGTATATTTTTAAGAGTCTATTCTGAACATCTTGACAAGGCCTACTCTCCAATACACAATAGGTATAAACGATACAGTCATTTTGAGTCTTATAATAATTAAATAGCCCAATTTTCTATATCATTTGAAGTGAAGTGAGAGTATTACCTGAAATTATGAGCCCATTTCAAAGTAATCTAAGTCCAAAAGCAGAAAATGCCATTACATAAATGTCGTAGGTATCATTTTCTCCTAAGTAATGACTAAATTTCAAATTATTGTAATACAGTGAGGTAGATTTTTATATATTAGATCAGTTATTCTGAGACTCTATGAAAAAGAAAAAATACAACTTTGCTAGTAAATTCCCTCAGACTTATACACTCCCATTTTTCTTTTTCCTATGAAATCATTTAAGCATTGATTTGTTTACTATCTTGTCCTTAATTACACAACATATATGCATTTAATAATTGTATTTGTTTGTTTGGGCCCCACATTAAGTTATGCTCAAGGATTATCCCCTTGCTCTGCGTTCACGGATAGCTCCTAATGGTTTTTTGGATATGTAGGACTGGGATCAAACTGGGGTCTGGTGCATGCAAGGTAATTGCTTTACCTACTATACTATCACTCCAGCATTATATAATAATTTTCACGTGTAAAATTAAATCTCCTTTTATTAGTTGCAATTTGAATTTAAATTTCAGTTTATTTTTAATAGATTTTAATATCAGAAGTTCTTTCTACTCTTTTTTTTTTTTTTTTTTTTTTTTTTTTTTTTATTTATTTATTGAATCACTGTGGGAAAGGTTACAAAGCTTTCAGGTTTATGTCTCAGTCATGCAAATATCAAACACATTTCCCTTTACCAATACTTATTTTTTCCCATGAAGAACCCCAATAAAACCCCACCCCCCACCCCTCCCCGTCCCTGTGAGGCAGATGAATTCTAGTTAACACTCTATCCGCTTTGATTAGATTGTTTCAATAAAAGATTCACCACTATTATTTAGAGTTTACCCCCCCCCCCCCCAAATCAGACATGCTGAAAAAGCATTGTGAAGTGATTTGCTTTCTCCAGCTGGGTTCAAGAATTAAATGTTGGCTTTGGATTTCTGCTATTTTACTTATTGACCCTGGAAGTATTTCTACTGAAAGTCAGATAGTTAAGAAATTGGTTTCTGTGTTCTGGAGTCGTGGCCGTGCTGGAGAGCCGCTCGTGGGGGGCAACTGGTGGCCTCGGTAGGGCGTGAAGGGCGGAGCGAAACGCCCCCCTTCCCATGAGGTTTTAGTCGCCCCCACACTCCCGGCTCATACCTGCTGTCCACAAGGCTCCCATGTGGCCGCCATCTTTCTTTCCAGAGAGGAGAGGGCGAATGGGGCAACACCCTTTCCCCTCCGGCAGACTTGATGGGCTGGGTCAATGCATAGTCCGTTCACTTTTCTGCTCCAAGCTGCTGGGTTCTGCATTAAGTCCTTGTGCTTCTGGGGCCATGGCCGTGCTGGAGAGCCGCTCGTGGGGGGCAACTGGTGACCTCGGTAGGGCGTGAAGGACGGACCGGAACGCCCCCCTTCCCATGAGGTTTTAGTCGCCCCCACTCCCCCGGCTCATACCTGCTGTCCACAAGGCTCCCATGTGGCCGCCATCTTTCTTTCCAGAGAGGAGAGGGCGAATGGGGCAACACCCTTTCCCCTCCGGCAGACTTGATGGCCTGGATCAATGCATAGTCCGTTCACTTTTCTGCTCCAAGCTGCTGGGTTCTGCATTAAGTCCTTGTGCTTCTGGGGCCGTGGCTGTGCTGGAGAGCCGCTCGTGGGGGGTGACTGGTGACCTCGGTAGGGCGTGAAGGACGGACCGGAACGCCCCCCTTCCCATGAGGTTTTTGTCGCCCCCACACCCCCGGCTCATACCTGCTGTCCACAAGGCTCCCATGTGGCCGCCATCTTTCTTTCCAGAGGGAGGAGGGCGGAAGGGAGCAACACCCTTTCCCCTCTGGGCAGAAATGATTGCCTGGATTAACGCATAGTCCTTTCACTTTTCTGCTCCAAGCTGCTGGGTTCTGCATTAAGCCCTTGTGCTTCTGGGGCTGTGGCCGTGCTGGAGAGCCGCTCGTGGGGGGCAACTGGTGACCTCGGTAGGGCGTGAAGGACGGACCGGAACGCCCCCCTTCCCATGAGGTTTTAGTCGCCCCCACACCCCCGGCTCATACCTGCTGTCCACAAGGCTCCCATGTGGCCGCCATCTTTCTTTCCAGAGAGGAGAGGGCGAATGGGGCAACACCCTTTCCCCTCCGGCAGACTTGATGGCCTGGGTCAATGCATAGTCCGTTCACTTTTCTGCTCCAAGCTGCTGGGTTCTGCATTAAGTCCTTGTGCTTCTGGGGCCGTGGCTGTGCTGGAGAGCCGCTCGTGGGGGGTGACTGGTGACCTCGGTAGGGCGTGAAGGACGGACCGGATCGCCCCCCTTCCCATGAGGTTTTTGTCGCCCCCACACCCCCGGCTCATACCTGCTGTCCACAAGGCTCCCATGTGGCCGCCATCTTTCTTTCCAGAGGGAGGAGGGCGGAAGGGAGCAACACCCTTTCCCCTCTGGGCAGAAATGATTGCCTGGATTAACGCATAGTCCTTTCACTTTTCTGCTCCAAGCTGCTGGGTTCTGCATTAAGCCCTTGTGCTTCTGGGGCTGTGGCCGTGCTGGAGAGCCGCTCGTGGGGGGCAACTGGTGACCTCGGTAGGGCGTGAAGGACGGACCGGAACGCCCCCCTTCCCATGAGGTTTTAGTCGCCCCCACACCCCCGGCTCATACCTGCTGTCCACACGGCTCCCATGCGGCCGCCATCCTTCTTTCCAGAGAAGAGAGGGCGAATGGGGCAACACCCTTTCCCCTCCGGCAGACTTGATGGCCTGGATTAACGCATAGTCCTTTCACTTTTCTGCTCTAAGCTGCTGGGTTCTGCATTAAGTCCTTGTGTTTCTGGGCTGTGGCCGTGCTCCAAACTTAACTCTGACTTTCAGGGAGAAAGATTGGGTGGTTTACTTCTCATTGATCACTTTGTATATAGAGAGATGTCGCGCGGCCGCGTAAGCGGCCACGCGGTTTTGAGAAAAAGTCCTCGTTCCCGCATACTCGAGCTGTGTTTGTAGAGGCTTCTGGTCACCGGGGTTCCATCTGGGGAAGGCGAGATGCGGCGCCTACTCCATCTGGAACTTGCGGGTGAACTTGGCTCTTTTTGGAACCTGTTTTTTCTTTTTTTTTTTTCCTCCGGGATCCCGCACGCTCCATGTGTTCTTTCTCTTATGCTTACGGCTTCCAGTTCTTTCTACTCTTAATCAGCATCTTAAATCATATACATATATCTTAAACTATAAAACACATTAATTTGCTATGGTTAATAGAATTTCTTGACTCAACATATTATTTTTATTAACGATTAAGTTTAAATTATAATTATTTTAGCTTAAAATTTGTTTTAGTCAATTTTTATGATGAATACTGAATTAAGTGTGTTTGTTGAAGTTCTTTTATACCAAGCTGTCACCATTTCACCTTGAAATTCATTAAGAGTAGTCAGCTGCCACCAAAGCCTCATATTGGTACTAAATAAAAATTTGCCTAAAATTTAGTTAGATTTTCGGTGATCTATCATGAATGTAGGAACACTTTGGCAACATAGAATTTTTTACGAGAGAGAGAGAGAGAAAACCAACAAAAATATTATTAGAACAAACCTTTTTCAATTATCAAGTCTACTTTAAAGCCCTTAGTATTAAAAAGATTCTTTTTCATAACTTGTGTTTGTAGTGGGCTTAATGTATGAGCCAGAATCTATCTCCAGGAATCCTGAATTGTAGGCAGATCTAAAGCAAAATAAATCCTTGTTTTTCAAAAATATTTTTCTTTTAAAACCTGATAATCAAAAAAGTAAAAGGAGGCTTTTATGAAATATTGTTTAAACCTTTCAATGTCCTTGTGTCACATAAAACTTTGGTAGAAATTTCCATTACAAACAGTTTTTGAAGACTTTGGATCTTTCTAGCTGGAACTTAAAACAGAGTTCTTCAATCAAAAACAATTGTCATTTTTACACAGCAAGAATGAAGAAAACCGGCTAGAGGGCCCCACAGCTCCCAGAGAATGCTCCAGGTCCCAAACAGAGCCGATATCACTGGGAGGTCCCAGATGGGGTAGGTGCTGCATTCTTCCTTCTCCAGATGGAACCCCGGTGACCATGAGCCTAAAAGCGGATATCAGGACATTTTTTCCAAACTGCAATGGGGCCTCCCTGGCTCTCATGCAACCTCTGATTCCGGAAGTCACACCCACAACCCACCCCCAGCGACATCTTACAGCACACAGCAACAAAGAAGAAAACCGGCTAGAGGGCCTCACAGCTCCCTGAGAATGCTCCAGGTCCCAAACAGAGCCGATACCACCGGGAGGTCCCAGATGGGGTAGGTGCTGCATCCCGCCTTCTCCAGATGGAACCCCAGTGACCATGAGCCTGCAAGCGGGTACCAGGACATTTTTTCCAAACCGTGTGGCCACTTACGTGGCCGTGCGACATCTCCCTATATACAAAGTGATCAATGGAAAGTAAATCATCCAACGTTTCTCCCTGAAAATTAGACTTAACTCTTTTGCAAACCACAATGCCCAAAAGAAGAGAGAGAACAGAGGGGAATGCCCTGCCACAGAGGCAGGGTAGGATGGGGGGTATGGGGGGAGGGAGGGATACTGGGATCTGTGATGGTGGGAAATGGGCACTGGTGGAGGGATGGGAATAAGAAAGAAAGAAGAAAGAAAGAAAGAAAGAAAGAAAGAAAGAAAGAAAGAAAGAAAGATTGTCATTTTTTAGACAAGATATTAAGAATCTTCCTGTATAATTTTTTCCAATAGTAACAACAGGAAATATAAAACTGTAAAGAAATTAGATTTTAAATAGAGAATCAGGAAGTCTAAAAAGATTATTTAGTATGAGTTATGAAGAATTCAAAATGACAAGAAATACACAGACTTATGAAATTGAAATATAATACAGAAATTTAACTATCATTCATCTTCTCATTTGTGTTAATGTAGTACTTAATCTTTAGATATTTTCCTATTTATTAAAATCCTAAAAAGCTCAAAAATATCCTAAAAACTCAGCTGTGACCAAATATAACAGATTTCTTTGTAATAATAATTTAACTTAAATTAAAATCAGAGAATATTTTCTGAGACTTGTAGTTTTATTGGGCCTAACTACTATACACACACACACACACACACACACACACACACACACACACACACACACACGTGGGACTGGAGTGATAGCACAGCAGTAGGGCATTTGCCTTGCACACGGCCAGCCCATCCGAGCAGGGTTCGATTCCTCCACCACTCTCGGAGAGCCCAGCAAGCTACCGAGAGTATCTCAATCACATGGCAAAGCCTGGCAAGCTACAAGTAACATATTCAATATGCCAAACACAGTAACAACAAGTCTCATGATGGAGATGTTACTGGACCCGCTCAGGAAAATCGATGAATAACAGGAGGACCGTGCCCGTGACCGTGATATATACACATATGCATATATGTATATATATGTATATGCATATATACATATATATAGGCAGTTTTATGATCTGATGAAAAGTATTGTCTGAGTAGTATTTAATCAAAATCAGATGATCTATAGAATTTTGGAATACAAACAAGTAGAGAAGCAATGTGTTCCTTAGGACCCTATCTACTCTTTGTACACTTGAGAACTTCCAACCTTTCCCAGGAACATCAAATATTGAGAAATCACAGCTTTGATTATGACATTCGGTATTCCAACAGGATTATTCTTTTGCTAATAAAAGATTATTTCTTTTTAAATGATAGACAAAATAAAACCATATTTATGAAAGCTTTATTCAAAAATGGTTAGAGTGCCTCTCATTAGGTAAGTTGTTAAGATCTTTTCACATCAGGATGGTAATTTTTAAGACTATTTCTTTTATTGAATATTATTATTGTATTCTTTCTCAGTAAGTCCTTTGGGCAAAATTGGACTAAGAGGAATCTCCATTATATAGCCATTACCTTTAAATTGTTATTTTACACTATTTTTTAAATAAGTTTATTAACAGAGTTTTATTATTTGTTCAATAGTTTTATTTATTAATTTAAAAATATTTTGACTATCTAATCAATTGTTTAAGATGTTGAACGAAAAAGAAAAGTAAGGCATAATGCTTGTCTTTAAATAACTTATAAAGAAGGAAGCAGATACCAAAGATTGTTTAAATGCTAAATTAATTTAATGATTACTTCATTAATGCAGTTAGCACCTGTGGAACGCTTTATAAGTCAGCTAAACAGGCTTTCTCTCAGATGAACACAAAAATAAAAATCTTGTGTGACTTACATTTTAATAACTGACAATAATATAGCACAAAGTGTTAATGTATGGAGTTCTGTTCAAAGTTGTAGACTCAAGAATTTAAGAAATGTCTCAGATTCTTTGCCTGGCATTTTCAGAAACAATAGACCATTGACAACCATATGATGAGAGAAAAGACATAAATATAGGTGAGAGTTACATTTGAATTATATAACTATTATGACAATTTTAACTAATTGTGTTTTATAGGTCAAACTGATATGAGGTGGGAGATGAAGTTGTGGTTTGTGAATAGATAGATGATAGATAGATAGATAGATAGATAGATAGATAGATAATTAGTACTGGGTTCAAAACCTAGGGCATCATTCATGTAAAGAGTGCTCCACTGCTCATATTCCCTACCCTTCATGGAAAATTATTTTAGCAAGGTCACAATGGGTTTCATGAACACATTTTTGCAGTGAAATTTCTAATGTAATTATAAAATTATCAAGGGCAGAAAAAAAGGAAATAACATCTCATCTCAATATTATTTATGTTACCATACAGAATCCCTATGATTCTCCCTTTTAGTTCATGGTTTGATTTTATTTCTTGTTACTTAGAGATTAATTTTCTTTTCAAATAACCTGCCAATTAGCTGTTAATGAAGGCAATGTGACAACAGCGCTACTACTCTTTCAAGCGTAACACATCTCTTCTTCCCTCTCTCCTGGACTCAGAGTAGGATGGAAAATAGTTACATAGCAGTCTGCACAGATACTGATATATACCACACACAATAAATCCACCTCTGTTGTTTAAAGCCACTATCACACCTATAAGCCAAACTCTGCCATCACCAGATAATCTCCTCATTAGCTGCCCTCCAGAACTCAGGATGCTCCTCCCAGACAGGAGAATAAAATGAAGCTCCTAGAACCATGTCACCAGACTCCATGCCAGGCTATGGGGTGGGTGAGAGCCCTTCCCACCCCAAGGGACCCAGACCCAGCAGCCGACCTCTACTACCCTGTAGGATAACACTCTTTTGTCCTTCCTCAGGTAGCTTAGGTTTGTCAGATCACACCCATCTAAGAACACTGAACTTGTATTGTAAGCAATGTCCTTTCTGTGTGGACACAGGAAGACAGTTAATATTATGCTTTGTAACTTGGGAGTTGATTGACTCCAAATAATATTTACTCCTGGGCATCTGATTTCTTGACTCAGTTGCCCTTAGTTCCTAGCACCCCAAAAGCAGTGTCCCGACGAGGGACTGCATGGACCCAGGGCAAGCAGTGAGCTACCCTGGCATCGAAATGGGCCAGACCAAAGAGCCACGATACTCAACTATAAGTTGAGGGCATGATCATGGACAAATGCTGTCATGATCCAAAAGTAAGTAACAGCGAGACTAGGACCCTGCTGGAGCTGGGAAGATTAACCTGGCCTGAGGACTGCGAAATGTATAGTGAGATGTTCTCAGGAAGAACCAAACTAAATTTATATCTCTTACTGTGCTCATACAGAATGACATTGCTAGAAATATTAGAAGTAGATTTATTACAACTATTTAAGTAGATTACTAACTGAAGGAAGAACACACCCTTGTTGGGATCCCACCCTTGGGTGGATCTCCTAGTAATCTGAAGTAATCTCTGTAGATGAGATTTTATCCTTGAGTTAATCTCCTGAAGGAGTGGTCTTACCTCTCTTTGTTGATTCGTCAGTATTCAACCCACCTTTATGTCACCGCCTTCTGTGACTGCTATATAAATTAAGACGTAAGCTCGGAAAAGGGGTGAGAAGTGAGAGAGCTCGGGCTCCAGAGATCCAGAGTCAGAGCCAGAAGGAGAGAGCTTCCAAGACTGGGTCCCAGGAGAGAAGGAGGCAGAGAAAGACAGGAGTGAAGAGGATTGGAATAAACTACTATTGATATAGACCGGCCTGGCCCCCGTTTTTTCTTCTGTCTGCCCTTGGCCAACAGCCGTTCTGATCCAGACCACACAAAGTGGCTCAAGAGCACTGAACGCAGGCGGTGAAACAGTGCCGTCCAGTGAGCCCGTGAACATACAACCTTCGGCGTGATAAGATTTTACAGCTGGCGTCCCTGGGTGGGCTCCAGGTGCTTTCCGGATTATGCAGCCTCTTTGCCAACATGCGACACATTATAAGAGACTTCCTACCCATTTTCCACAATTACTACACTGTATCTGATGGGGTTCAGACAGTAGGCAACAAATCATAGAGAAAAATATATAATATGTGCTTCTCGGAAATCCCAGCAAGCTGAGAGTATCACACACACAGGCAGAGTCTGGCAAGCTCCCAGTAGCATATTTGATATGCCAAATACAGTAACGACAACAGGTGTTATTCCCTTGACCCTGAAAGAGCATCCAATCATTGGGAAAAGACGAGTAAGAAGAGGCTGCTAAAATCTTAGGGCTGGGGGGAATAGAGATGTTACTGGTGCCCACTTGAGTAATTTGAGGATCAACAGGATGACAGTGATACAGTGATTATTTTTCCTTTGTATTTGTGGTAATTAATATTACTGCTCATTCCTAACATTTGATTGATCCGTAAAAGTACCAACATGAAATCAACCAATGGAAATAAACATGTAGCAGAGCTAAGGTAAAGTGACAACTTGGTATCAATATATTTTTAGGTGGAGGCAGCCCTGGGGAAGCGGGAGTGTCCGCTGTGGACTCGGGACTCCCCTTCCGTTTCTCTCCTAGTCTCCAGGCACCCACGTCAGGCCTCGACCATCACCAATTTTGTTGTTATTTCTTTAAAATCTGTTATTAGGAATTACCATCAGTTTTTTATGAGATGTCACTGCCAACTTGGTATATCTCTTGACAGCACAAGAGTATTTTAGAAGATTAACGTCAAAATGTATTGATGGGTCATTTAGTGAGAATTGAGGTCCATTTTTTCCCTATCTCAACAGGTTTGTTAAAAGAAACTTCGAGAGTTTCCAACTTACCTATTTCAATAGGATGATACATGGACATGAATGGAGGGTCTCAGTCACTCTGGTAGTGGTGATGTGAGGAAACTGTGCACATGAAGACAGAAATGTCAATACTATTGAAATATATTGACAATATTTTTTAAAACATAACTTGTTTACCTCAACCTTGAGACTTCATTACCGCCAATACGAGGTCATGTAACATAAACAGATATTCTAGGATTCCCCTGTCCTCACTTCTAAAAATTAAAATAAAATGGTCAACTATACCTCATGGTGTTTCACTAATTAAAATTTAAAAAATTAAAATAAATTAAAATAAAATGTTCAACACACTCAGTTATTCTCATGGTGAAAACAGATGCAAAAATTTTTAGACCTACCAATCTGTTGTCCTCCAGAACCAGCCACCACCATGCTGAGAACTGGCACCTTGTAATCCCATCAACGGCCAAGACCCAGAGACTATAAAACCCAGCTCCTGGAAGAGAACATCGCAGAGTCTCCTGCTCCCGCGCCTGACTGTCCTCGCTGGGGCCCCTTGGAGGGGAGTGGGTTGAGTTTCCCTCCCCGCCCCGACCAGAGCTCCGGAAGCCGAAGACCTCCAGAACCAGCCACCACCATGCTGAGACCACTCTCCACACGCATAAAGGTACCGGCAGAGGAACACAGGCATGCGGGTCCCGGGGATGAGATCTCTAAGCCTGCTTGAATCAGGGCTGAGCATCTTCCACCCTAATTCTCCATATTCCATTAGGCAGGGGTCACACCCACCAACTGGCCCCCTGGCACCGTGTAATGCCATCAACAGCCAAGACCCAGAGACTATAAAACCCAGCTCCCAGATAATAATAAATGACATTTATTATTTCATTCCTACTTTGGACAAACTGGCAGGCTACCGAATGTGACCTGCCCACACAGCAGAGTCTGGCAAACTCCCCGTGGCGTACCCAATATGCCAAATACCAGTAACAACGATGGGTCTCATTCTCCTAACCCTGAAAGAGCCTTGAATATGGCACTTTTTAAAAAAAATCTCAGGGCTAGGAGGAAGGAGACCCTACTGGGGCCTGCTCAAGGCAATCGATGAATAACAGGATGGTCGTGATCGTGATCGTGATCGTGACCAGTCTGTTGTCACCAAAGTATCACTAAATATAGCATAGTCTAGTTCATAACACACTATTATCCATTTTTGAAATGTGTGTGACATTTTTTAACATCAACATCTAATAACCCCATTCTACATATGCCCATGGAGTTTTCAACAATCAAATTAAATTCTTATACTACCTACCTGGAATTCGCCCACAAGGGCTCAATTCCACAATTCCTCCTGGAAGAGTGGTTTTACCTCTCTTTGTTAATTTATTAATGATCAACCCACCTTTGTGTCACCACCCTATGTCATTGCTATATAAACTAAGACTGTAAACTTGGAAAGAGGAGAGAGTCAGAAGTGAGAGAGCTTGGGCTTCAGAGATCCAGAGCTAGAGCTAGAACCAGGAAAGAGGAGTTCCAGATTGGGGACCTGCAGAGAAAAAGAGAGAGAGAGAGAGAGAGAGAGAGAAAGAGAGAGAGAGTGAGAGAGAGAGAGAGAGAGAGAGGAGTGAACTGGGATGAGAATGGAATAAACAGCATCTGATCAATCAACTGGCTTGGCCCTTGCTTCCTCCACTGTCTGTCCCAGGGTCCGTGCCGCCCTGGCTGGGGGAGCGGCCCGGGCCCACGCCGAATGCGGGCAGCTAGTGGGAGAGTCGTTGGGGACCCTCTAGCTGCCCTTAAAGGTTTTTTAAACTTATTATGGTGTAAAATGATCCAATATTATAAATCTTCTGGTAATGTCTTACAATTATGCTTATGAATTATTTTATATGAAAAACACTCAGCTTTTATTTCATTTTCTCTTCTAATGTTAAGTGTTACAACAGTAGCTTTCTTAATACTGGAGACACTGCAAGTGTCTTCATGATCTTTTCTATGTTACCTCATGCCTGAAGAAAGGTTGAATGTGTACTTAAGGCTTATTTCTGCACTGCTGACATTTCCCAAGTTCAGTAGCAAACATACTCGTTTCACAAATCTAAGAAGCAAACCCAAAATTGAGCATCTGAAATAAACTTCTTATATTTTGCCTAAAACAGGATATATATCTCTTTCCTCAAAGAATTGAAAAAATGTTTCTGTTGGGGTTGGAGCAATAGTAGAGAAGGGGACAGGTAATCCCAGCACCTGGCATCCAAAAACCTCCAGAACCAGATTGCCACCATGCTCATGGGCGATCTCCACAGGCTCCGGACAAGCCCTTCATGAGAATGAATGTGCTGAAAAACTCAGGTATCTGACTTTTCTGACAGAAATCTCCAGGTTCTCGTGGAATTGGGAATGTGTGACTTTCCCCCATTTCCCTGTCTTTCCCAGAGGCTGGAAGCCATGCCCACAAACTATCAATGGCACCATATAAACTCATTAATGGTCATGATCCAGACACTCACAAATAAATCTCATAAGAGAACAACAAGCTGCAGAGATGCTTACAGATCCCAAAGTCATCTCCAGTTGTATCACCCTATTTAAAATTTTAGAATCCCTGGAGCACAACTCATGAATGCACAAGATTTCATACTCTACTCCACTGATGGACCGGAAGTAGCACATTACATTTGATGGGGTTAAGTTAGAAGGCAATCAATCTTGATCCAAGCACAAATAAATAAATTTTAGCACACTAGACTTAACATGTAGCAACATGTTAATTATCTCTTATACAAGGGCTTAATGGCTCTACGGTGAGATACAATAATCTTCACACATTTTCCTCTAAGGAAATTTTTTGAATCATTTTTAAAGCATTATTCATAACATTTTTTTCATCATTTCATTTCATCATCCTGTCATTCGTCGATTGCCTCGAGCAGGCCCCAGTAACGTCTCTTTCATCCTAGCCCTGAGATTATATTCAAGGCTCTTTAGGAGAATGAGACCCAATTCATAACAAACTATATAAATAAATTATTGAGGTCCTTCTTTTGGGGTAGGCATGGGTGGTGGTGGGAAAATTCAAAATTATGGTTGTGGGAGGTTGATAAAGTGGTGGGATTGGTTGGAATATTGAATATAATAAATTACTGTGAACAACTTTGTAAAAAAAACTGTGTCTTCAATGTAGGTAATATAAGTTATATATGACTAATTCATCAAAATATTACGATATGATCATAAAGGTTTCTTTATGATTACTATATGACTTTGACTTTGGGACATATCTACATCTTACTGCTCCAACCATTTTAAGCCTGAGGAAGGATGATTTCTCACAGAAGAACTAAGGGTACTCTGAAACCACCACCTTCACAGTTTCTGTACATAGAACTGTAATGAAGAGGAAGCACAAAGTAATAAAGAGAAAGACAAAGCATTTTACTGCATTACCTACAGATGAGAATATATTCCAGGGGTCTGGAGCAATAGTACAGTGGGTAGGGCATTTGCCTTGCATGCTACCAACCCGTGTTTGATTTCCAGCATTTCATATGGTCCCCCTAGCACCATCAGGAGTGATTCCTGAGTGCAAAGCCAGGAATAACCCCTGAGCATTGCCAGGTGGGACGCCCCCAAAAAAGATATATATATATATATATATGGATCCCTTTAACCAATAAAACAATTTTTCTATACTATTCTTGCTAGAAAGAAAAAGTCAATTCCTTATCTTCTGTTAACCTTTAATATGTTATCACAAAAATGGACATGCAATTATAAATTTAAGATATTATTTTAACGTCCGTTAGAATATGAATGACTGGAGAGTTTTCTCTGCAGTCACCTTTAGCTTCAACACTTGAGTTTATAAAAAGTTAATATTATTTGCTGAAAGAGTTCTCCTTTCCCCTTGACAAAGTATAAAAGAACAGTTTGTGTCTGTAGAGAATAGGACCCTATGGGAAATAAAGAGCTCATTGAACTGCTTCACATAACAGTAATCTGAAGAGAAACACAAGTCAGTATATTTCAAAGCATGATATATGGCCTTGGAATAGCTATTGCTTTTCAGATAAAATAATTTACTGCTACGAAAATTTCTAGAATCAATTTAAACTCAATATTAACAACCAAAACTTTCCTTAAAAAGTATCCTGAGGGATTTATTTTTGAAAACAAGATGGACAGTAGCTTTATGTTTCACTTTTATTGGAGAGAAATTCAGAGATATAGTGTATGGAATTAAGAAATTTGATACTAGTCTTAGAAATATTTTAAGATATCCCCTTTGGCATTTCACTGAAAACTTTATTTTTAGAGAGAAAATAATAAAAACAATTTTTGGCTCCTGTCATTAATGTTGAATAACTTATAAATGGCAAACATTAGGGAGCATTTACTAAACATATTTAGACTTACTGAACATGAGTGTGAGTGAGATAAATAATAAAAAAGGTATATTCAATAATATTTATCTGATAAATGCTTTCATATTGGTGTTATGCCCTAGATATTGATAGATATGCAATATGCATAAAATTAAATGAAAAATCTAAACCTGTAGAGAAAAAATATTTTCTACAAATAACATGTTTACGTGCCATCTCCTTCAAATACTATCATTTTTGTGCAGTGATATTTTTCTAAGCTATTTTAAAATTACACAATCTCTGTTTCCACTGCTTTTCATATTTTTGTTTCAGTGTACATTTTTAATTGACAAAATATCTGATGATTCTGTAAAAATTCGATATTGCTTTAATGCTGAATTTTCTTTTGACATACTTGACATTCATATGGGATAAAGAATTTCAATGTTTTCATTTTTTGTGAAATAATCAAGATCAAAGTTCATCATTCATATTTTTCTTCCTCTTGATTATAATCTTCCTAATAGAAATTAGTTATTATTTAAAATGAAGTTGTTAGTGATAATTTGAATCCAGAATTTTATTATAGATAAATGACAAAATTTAGATTATATTCCACTCCTTTTGGAAAAGCAATCAGTTTTCACTCTTGGCAGTGAAATGTTTAATATTTGTAAGAGTTTGTTTACAGAATCATTTATTTTAAAACCATTTTTGTGCAATATAAATAGGGATTTTGGTTGACGTTTTCTGGATTGGTAACTTTGTATGTTTTATTTTCCACTTGTTCTTTTCAGGCTAATTTACGTCATGATTCTCACCATTCATAATGGAGTTTGACATCCCTAGAGTAGTTTTGTAAACAGAAAGTTAATTTGGAGACAGTTTTACATTTAGAGAACACTTTCTAATTTGCTGAATATAAAATGGAAGCCAACCTTAATACCTTTTTGTTTACAAATTCTTAACAGGGATAGTAATTATCATCATGGACAGTCTGAATAGGTATAAATCTAAGTCCTATTAAGAATTTCTCGGACAAAAAATAACCTGAAGTATAGCTTAATTATTTTGCTGCCTTTATTCGAAATTCCATCTCATGAGTATTTTAATGAGAGAGGCAGCTGTACAAAAATTTATAGATAGAAGCCTTTGTAAAGATACTTTAAAATTAAACGTGATTATAAGGAAGCTTTTTTATTTAGATTAAAATTTCCATTAGTGAATTAAGTATGAGATCGGAGGTAATAGTTAGGCTTTGCTATTTACATTTTGTATATAAGGTCGCTCAATAAAGTAGCCTGAAGTTGCTCAGTTAAAACATTATATGACTCAAGAAAACTTAGACAGCAATTAGAAAATAAATGAAAAAATTTACTAGGATATCTTTAAATAAGATTAAGTAATATACAGCTGAAAAAAATCATAAGATATATACAGAACAAAGTTTTTTGCAGTAACATTTACCAAGAACAGTGCAGTGCTGATTTCCTAGAAAGATGTTGATGATAAACTTATTTTCCTGTTGTTATTTGTATTTAATTATAGACATGAAATAATACTGCATTTTTAATAAGCACAAGTTATGAGGAAGAAAGTGAGATAGGTTTTTTTTTAAATTTTTATTAGTGAAACACCATGAGATACAGTTGTAGACTTACAAACTTTTATGTTTGGGTTTCAATTATACAATGATCGAGCACCCATCATTCCACCAGCGCCCACCCTCCACCACCACTGATCCCAGTAAACCCACACCCCCATCCCCTGAGATAGCTCTTGAATTCACAATATTCAGCTAAGATGGCAGACTAAAAAATGAATATAGCATTCTCATTTTGGAAAATATTCAGAATTACATGATAGTATACGATAAAATTAAAATGTCCTTCAAAAATATGCATATAATTTCAACCATGTTGCAAGCATTGAAAGGAGTGTCTGAGCAAGAAAATTCTTTCCTAGATCAAAGATTTGTTTTGTAGTTTCATTGAAGAATATTGTTCTGGTATTTACATCAAAGACCATAACATTAAACAAAGTATACATTTGCTAATTTTTAAGCATTGGGAAAATTGATGAGATTTGTTAAATATCACTTGCCATTACATTATTTTTAGAGTCTTTTAAAAAATTTTCCTTGAAATAAGCCTTGAAAATTCTACTTTTAAAGTAAATCAATAATGAATAATGGACCATTACACTCCCATAAACTTTCTAATTATAAAAAGAACAGAAAAACATATGTACTGCAAAAATGTTTGCTGTAAATTCTAAGGTTATAGCAAAGTCAACTATCACTTGATCACTTGACATTACTCATCAATTTGCTCGAGCGGGTGCCAGTAATGCCACCATTCCTCCCTGTCGTGTGTTAGTGTAGCCCCATGGTGTCTGTTTGCTCCAGGAAAATGAAGAGGCTCAAAACGTTTATTCAGGGTCTTGATGAAGAACTTAGATCATCTCGTAGGTGGACGGCCACACAATCTTTTGAGGTCCCCTGGAATCCAGTCAGTAATGGCTTTAGATGAGCTGTCACCTCCAAATCGCATTACGTGTCCAGCCCATCTGATTTTCGAAGACTGGCAAATGAGACAGCGTCCCTGATTCTCAATGGTTCACAGAGATAGGAACTCCGGATTCTTTCACTCACTTGAGTAAAGCATGATGCTCCAAGCATTGCTCTTTTTGATTCCTCTTTGGGAGACGTGAATAGCATGCTTATCCTGTTTCCATAGGGCCCAGGTCTCTGAGGACTATGTTAATATAGGAAGAATGGTGTATTTGAAGATATGTGCCCAGAGCCTGAGGTTCTTTGTCCTCTTACCAACTTCTTCTACTCTCTTGAAGGCATTCCATACTCTCTTCCTCCTGCACAGCTGAGGTGCCAGATTGATCGTGATGTAGAGTTCTCCACCTAGATACACATAACTGCCACATTTGGAGATGTTTGTTCCATCGAGAGTGAATGGAACGTCAGGAATAAGTCCACTTCTCATGAACATTGTCTTTGTAAGATTCAGCTGCAGTGTGACCTTTCCAGATTCATGGTCGAAGTCGGCCAGCATTTGTGCTGCTTGGCTGATGTTTAGTGTATTGGAAGCATGTCATCAGCAAAGCAGAGGTGGTATAGTTGCCAACCAACTATCTTTACTCTCATCCCTTCCATTTCAGTAATCGCATGACATTCTCGAGAGTGGCACTGAAGAGTTTTGGTGAAATAATACCACCCTGCCGAACTCCTCTCTTGATGTCGATGATCACGTCCTTGTAGAATGGCGAGATCTTGGTAGTGAATCCATAATACAGCTCACGGAGGATCCTGATGGATTGAATTTGAACGCCCTGTTTGGCTAGGGCTTTGATGACTGCTTCAATCTCAACAGAATTAAAGGCCTCAAATACCTAATCAGATGACCTCCTCTACCTCCTCTACCCAGTTGCTGCCACACTTCAGGCTGCTTTTTGGACACATTATTAGACATTTAACAACAATATTACAAGATTACCACACCATATTTTATGGGGTTGAAATATGTTGTGAGCCATGGGAACACCTATAAGGGCAATTAAAGGTCACCTTAAAAGTTGACAACTCTCTCAGAGACCCTGGCAAGATACCAAGAATATCCTGCCCACAAGGCAGAGCCTGGCAAGCTATCCGTGGTGTATAGATTTGCAAAAAATGTAAAAACAATGGGCTTCATTCCCCTGTCCCTGAATGAACTCCCAGTAAGGCAGCGTTAAGAAGGATGAGCAAGGAGAGTCTGATAAAATCTCAGGGTCAAACTAGGCTGCCAAAACAAAGAAGGACTAAAATGACTGTTTGTACTTTCAACACATATACACTGGCATTGGAAGCATCATCGAGGACCTGATGGTGCAAGCATGAAAGATCAATTATGACATCATTGGTCTGACCAAGACGAGAAGGCGTCAATCACATCATGCCACTTTTGACACGGGAGAAGAACTGTTCCTCAGAACATAAGACAAAAGAGGCATTGGTGGTGTCGGTGTCCCTGTCAACACAAACTTGGCCAAGAGCATTGATTCATTCAAATACCTAACATCCTGAATTGGACACTTAAGCTGGAATAGATGTGGCTCATTGCTGGCAGTTTCTACCTTTGTTGTCTAAGCACCAACATCCAACTACAATGAAGAAGTAATTGAGAAATTCTACATGGAGCTGGAGAAGTTCTATAAAGAAGTCCACACCTTCTACAAAATCAGTGTTGGTGTTTTTAATGCCAAGATAGGACTGAGAAGATTAGCTGAAAAACTCTACATTGAGACCCATGTCTTAGAATGGAACAAATAGGGTGAGAGACTATCTGAGTCCATCATGTCAACCAAGACCATCCATGGTAACTCACAGTTCCAGAAAGCTGAATCTAAACAATGGACATGGGAGTCTCCCGGTGGACAGTTCCACAACAAAATTGACCACATCATATTCAATCGACAGTTTCGCCTGACTGATGTCACTGTTGTCCCAAAATTCCAAATGGGTTCGGACCACCGTCTCTTTCATGAAAAATTCTACCTCACGTAGCAGGGAGAAAGGGCTGCAAAGGTTAGGAAGAGAACTCCTAGAACGACCACCAACTGGGAGCTCTTTGGCACTATTGTGCCAACATGAGAAGATGCCATCGTTGACAACATTGATAAAGAATACGACCGACTGGTTAAGCACCTCCATGATTGTGCAAGGGACGCGCGAGAGAGAAAGCCACAAAAAGACATCTGTCTTCAGAAACTCTTAAGCTCATTCTCCAACGTTGCTGGGTCCAAGCCTCAGGCAACTAAAAGCTAACGTTGAGCTCGCAAAGCAGTGCAGAGAAGCGATAAAGGAAGACCTCAAAGAGAGAAGAGCAGCAGTGCTGACAGATGCAGCAGAAACCAGGAAAAGCATTCACAACCCCCGTCATCCTTCGCCAACTACAAGACCAAAAGGAAGACCTCAAAGAGAGAAGAGCAGCAGTGCTGACAGATGCAGCAAAAACCAGGAAAAGCATTAACAACACCCGCCATCCTTCACCAACTACAAGACCCCAAAATGACTGCCCTTTGACATCCTGATGGATCTATCACATCTTCCAGAGGGGCAACAGAGATGTCAACTATATCATCCAAAAACATAGTTATGATTATTTAACCAATATTAATGTTATGTAAGAAATATATTTAAAATCTATATAAAATATCCTAAATATAATTTAGTACTACTTTAAAAAATATTTACCATAGCCTTATAGAGTCAGAATCTTTAGGAGAATTTTAGCTAAACTGCTCATGTGTGGCAGGTATAATTACATAAAAAGTATAATGGAGCATTATTATATGTTGCAGAAATGTGTGTTATATGACAATCACTGTCACAGTCACTGTCCTCCCATTGTTCATCGATTTGCTCGAGCGGGCCCAATAACATCTCCATCGTGAGACTTGTTGTTACTGTGTTTGGCACATTGAATACGTCACGGGTAGCTTGCCAGGCTTTGCCATGCGGGCAAGATACTCTCAGTAGCTTGCTGGGCTCTCTGAGAGAGGTGGAGGAATTGAACCTGGCTTGGCCGGGCCGACTGCATGCAAGGCATGCCCTGCAGGTGTGCTATTGCTCCAGCCCAATATTAGATAAAAAAAATTCATAACTTTAGAAAACTATGACTGATACTGAAATTTTCTGCATTATTTATATAGATATATTCATAATGAAGACATCATGAGGGATCAGGGAAAGTGCTCTATTTGTTTATTTCAAACAGTCTGTTGTTAACCTATTTAGTGTAAGATAATTTGCTCAGTTGAAAATGAGGTAAACATTAACATTGGTATTATCACCATTATCATCAATAACTTCATTATCATTGTTTTATCATCAATAATTTCACTATAATCACTCTTGTCATTTATCATTATTGTTTGCACCACTATCACCATCATAAATAGAATTTTTACTGTGTTTAATGCACTGTAGCACTGTAGCACTGTCCTCCCATTGTTCATCATTTTGCTCGAGTGAGCACCTGTAACGTCTCCATTGTGAAACTTGTTGTGACAGTTTTTGGCATATCGAATACACCATGGGGGTTTTAATGCTTTATACTAAATTTATGGAGTGCACTTTTTCTCTTAATCTTTATGATAAGGGCTGTAGAAATTCTGCAGTTGGTGAGGTGTTTGTCTTGCAGCGAACCCTCATTTAATCTCTAAAACTAATAAGAAGGATCCTAGAGAACAAAGTCAAGAAACAGCACTGGGCACAGTCTAAAATCCAAAAATAGGGGACTGGTGGTGAGAGAAATGGAAATAAGTGACACCTCTTGAATTGAGGGCTTTAATAGATGAAGTTTATATGGAGTGGAAGATTTGGTAAAGGACGAGGGAAATTGGAGCTTGGGGTAACTTTGAGTGTTAGTTTCTTGATTTATGTTTACTGTATACGTTCATGTGGTACACAAGTAGAGCAGGATAGCATGGACAAAGTCCTCAAAGAGAAGTTCCTGGTAATTTTAAATCTCCTAATAGCACTGTGGTGTTAGCTATGAAATATAGATGTAGAGAATCTATAGTCTTCTAAGAACAAGGGATTTGCAAAATTATCTTGCAAGATTAGAAGAAAAGAGTAGCCATCAGGCAAAAGAAAACATTTCAATTATTAGCAATGCAAAATTTGTAGCTTGTTTAATTTTATTCCCAGTGAATTAAAACATAAATTTTATTTAAAAATAATTACTGGGGCAGGAGGGATAGTACAGCAGATAGGGCATTTGCCTTGCATGTGGCCAATCCAGGTCCAATTCCTTGCAGTCCATATTCCCTCCACCCCCCATCCCAGGCTGCTAGGAGTGATTCCTGAAGTTAGAACCAGGAGTAAGTCCTAAACACCTCTGGGTGTGGTTCCAAAATAACAACAACAACAACAACAACAACAAAGTGAACAAATAAACAAAAAATAATAAAGCTTTTGGAAATATAAAGGGAATATGAAGATTTATATCTATGTATGTATATATAGATATATATCCTCTCTATTACATAAATAGAACATAAATGGAATGGAAAAAAAGAGAGCTAGCAGATAAATACATCCTTTTTTTTCTTGCACCTTAAATTATTCCACTCTGTTCTTTAGAGTCCCAATGTTTAATTTGATTTTCCCTCTTTTACTAACGTAAATAAAAATACTTATATTTTCTTATTTTTTTATGCTGGCAATATAGCATTTCCATTGTTTTTGGTTTTGCCTTGCATGTGGCCAATGGTCATCCATGATTCAGGAAAAAGAAATACATAACCAGAATTTTATTCATTTATTTAACCAAGATTAAGAAATGATCTCAAGGTGAAGTCCTTTTCAATATTAGTTTTTTTTTAATGTGGTCACAAAAAGAAACACAAACCTATTGGACACACTTAAGTCTTTGAGATCTTTGATTATAATATAATGCTGAACAGACATTTCTTCTACAAACAGTATTCTCTTCTCTTGCGGATCTCTGTAAATAAGAACAAATTGCTCAGAGTATGGTGTATCCCCATTTATTTTTTAAATGTATGCATATCAAAAGACTGCAAAGCTTTTAGTTCTAGAATATTTCTTAGAACAGTGTTTGTTAGAGCATTGTCTACAAGATAGATATGGTTGAATATTCTAAAATTTGCATATAAATCCCTATAAGGAAGGCAAGATTAATTTGAGATCCTGTTTTGATGCAGAAAAATAATCTTTGAGATTATTTTTACTATTTTTAGCATGTTATACTATAAACTTATTAATATTTTTAGTACTGTTAGTATTGAGAAAATTCTGAGGATTTGTAACATAGCACAGCGGTAGGGCGTTTGCCTTACAAGCGTCCAACATGGCTGACCCGAGTTCGATTTCTCCGCCTCTCTCGGAGAGCCCGGCAAGCTATCGAGAGTATCTCGCCCAGCCTGGCAAGCTACACGTGACGTATTCGATATGCCAAACACAGTAACAAGTCTCATGATGGACATGTTACTGGGCCCACTGTAGCAAATCAATGAACAACGGGAGGACCGTGTCCATGACCGTGAAATTCATAGTCTAGATTATTTATTTGTGGGACACTAATCATCTGATCAATAGCACTTTCAGAGAGCCAGTGCTCTGTGAGCCTCAGAAAAAAGTAGAAAACTATCAGTGCACTGACAAAGAAATATATTTAGACTTTAGTAGCACTGTACCACTGTCCTCCCATTGTTCATCGATTTGCTCGAGTGGGTACCAGTAACATGTCCATTGTGAGACTTGTTACTGTTTTTTTGGCATATCCAATATGTCACAAGGAGCTTGCCAGGCTCTGCTATGCTGGGCTCTCCGGGAGGGATGGAGGAATTGAACCCGGGTCAACTTCATGCAAGGCAAACGTCCTACTTGCTATGCTATTACTCCGCCTTTGACTTTAGTAGCTCTGTAGTACTGTCCTCCCGTTTTTCATCGATTTGCTTTAGTGGGTACCAGTAATGTCTCCATTGTGAAACTTGTTGTTACTGTGTTTGGCACATAGAATTTGTCACTGGGAGCTTTCCAGGCTTTGCTGTGTGGGAGAGATAATATCGGTAGCTTGCTGGGCTCTCTGAGAGGGGCAGAGGAATCGAACTTGGGTTGGCAATGTGGGCCAAATACAAGGCAAATGCCCTACCCGCTGTGCTTACAAAATTTAATGTATTCCTAACTTGGAACACTGGTTCTTTAGATTCCAGCAATTCATTAAAAATACTACTTAGATGCCCAAATAAGTATTCATAACTGAATAATCTAAGAAAGCTTCCAATAAATCAGAAGATTGCTGATAGATTTGTCTACCTTAAGGGTATATCTTTTATCCAGTCATACACAATCTACTCATCCTATCAAACTCTTGTTTCAGAGTAAATCATGTGTTTTATTCTGCAAGTTTGTGTTGGAAGATATACTGCTTTGTTTCAGATTTCATCTTCAAAATGTAACCTTATACATTTTCCCATTCATTTCCCAAAAAGACATTTTGGTTACCTCCTGGCATTAGCAAATAGCATGGACATATTATACGATAAGCATCCATGAGCAAATTTTCTACACAAATTATGATATGTATATAAATGTCAATTGCTGGCTCTTATTGAAAGAGTGTATTTAACATATTCAGAGATGTCCAAAAAGTTACAAAATGAGTATTCTACATTGCTTTCTCAGAAAGGAAATGTATTACTCTGCATCTTCCCAACATTAGATATTGTCAGGGTTTAAGATTTTAGACATTTAGGAGAATGTTTATGTCTCATTATTTTAATTTGCATTTCTCAATGGCATATGATATTTAACATACCTCTATAAATTTATTTGTAATTTCTTTTCATCTTTCCTTGGGAAGTATTTGTTAATGACTTCTTCCTAGATTTTTGATCAGGCTAGTAATTGTCTTAGTGTTAAAATTTTAGAAGTTCTTTGTTCATTAGATAAGTTCTTTACCATATAATATATAATTTACAAATACATTCTTCATGTGAATAGCTCTTTCTATTCTCTTGATAATGTCTTATGGAATGCAAGTTTCTCATTTTAATGAAATGTGAAATCAATTAACTTATGTATCAGACCCTTCATATTGGAACTAACAAAACTATCACCTTAACAATTTCATACAAATATTATGTTATATTCTAAGAATTTTACACCACGGCAATTCTCATTTATATCTATGGTTTGTTTAGAGTAAATTTTTGTGTAGGTTATGAGATGAAAGTTTTGTATCCTTAATGTAAATCATTATATCAAATCATTATTGATGAGTTGTCTGTATTTTCCTTCTTTCACAAAGCTTTATTTTGTTAAAATTCACACCTACTGTTATGTTTAGCTAGTGTTTGATTATTTGTACTGCTATGCAGTATTTCATTCATAAATCAAACCCAATGTATTTATAGTACTGGATGTTACTTTATTATACAAGCTGTAATTTTTGTTTTGAGACCGCTTTGATGCTGATTTTCTCTTTCTTATCTACATTGTGGAAACATAAACTCATTTCTCTTTGGCAGCACCACTCCCCCTAGACAGAATCATTGCTCCCATCTTTGCCAGTTCAATCAGAGATGTGAAGAGTCTAAATTGACTGTGAATCTCATAGGTTAAACTAATGTACAAGCATTGCTTCTGGCATACTTGTCTGCAATGTATCGATGCTTAAAATATAAGCTTTTATTGACAACATTTTTTGCTTGAATTTGCTGAAGTTTATGAGATTTAGCAGTAAAATTTGTTATAAATGTATGATTTTAGGGATTCACAGTTCAAAATAAAACACCATATATACAAATTTTAAAATGTACCGCTATAAATGATAGCATCATTTTGATAAAATAATAATAAAATTTGTTTTGTCATATTCAGTCCTTAGGATTTGAATTCCCCCAGGAAACTTGACCAAGCATGACTCGTCAGGGTAATATTATAAATGAAGTTCATGCAATTGAGCCTCCATTCTATTTGTTATGTGATCTTTAAAAAGTAATGTGGTAATAATGCTCATTTCAGTGGACATGATGAGCAAACTGAAAATACTAACCTCTGGACCTTTTACTCTCTCCAATCATGCAGAGAGTTTGCAGTTTAACTAAAGAAATCAGCAGTGGAAATAGCACATTTGCACTGTTATATCTTTTCTGGCTTCCACAATCAAATAAGAAGACCTTTTGAAGATGAAAAGAACCCTTTGACTTCTCTAGGATACAAAGTTGCTGACTGCTAACAAATGTTAGGTATATCAAAGTCATAATATGTTCTGGATCATTACCATTATCATAAGATAGAGGTTTCGTAATCACCACATTGAAAGAACAGTACACTTGCTCTGATACATATCCGTATTTGACTGACAAGAAAATCAAATACAGTGCATGCACAACATTTACTACACCTATCAAAGCTAACAATATTTGTAACAAGCAGCTATAGTTTTCATGTACACACAGATACACACTCACACATGCATACAGAAGAGCATACACAGCTCATTAACTAGCTATAAATACTCCACAGAAGTTCTCATTTTATTCATATCAGAAGACATTTTCTAAAATTGTAGCTTCAAATATTTAGGGATTTTTTTCTATATAAGCAAAACATGTTGAAATGGTACCTGTAGTTTTACATTTTTATACTTTTCCACAAATTTTTATAAACAAAATGTGTAAAAGTGGGGCCGTGTGCTGATATAATAGGCAGGAAGCTTGCCTTGCACAAGGCTGACCCAGAAGTCAAAAGTATAGCAAAACACTTGAACCCATTATTTTTTCTACATAGATGCTGGAAAAGCAGGTGTCCAGTGACAAAATGGCAGTCATCTTCCCTCTCAATGCTCAGATCAAAATCTTTATCAACTCAATCTCTTGCTTATAAACATACAATTTCTAACAGACATGATAAAGCTGCAGCGTTAGTGACCTATAGCTGCCTGAGTAGTTTATAAACCACTCTTTAGTAAGAAGCGTGAATATATGGCTATATATTTTCTCAATTTTTAAAAGGATGGAAAGTAGGCAAAAATATAAGCAGATTGTTCTGAAAATCATGTAGAATAGTGCATGCTGTTTTCAACATCAACTTGGATTATATTAAACAACTACAAATGATTTTAACAGTGAAACTTGCTTTTGCAATGTGAGCTTCATCTCTGTGTTCTGAGCACGGAGATATCATTCTCCTGACAGAGGATGGACATACTGTGTCAGCTTTAGACGTTTATGTGAGGGTGCATCTGCTTTAACGAGAAGCCAGAGATCACATCACACATTGAAAATCTTCTTCCAGATAACCACAGTGCTTTCTAGCTTCTCACCAATCAGCAGGAAGGAAAGAAATTTGGAGTCTCCTAGGAGTAAGGATTTCCTATAATGTAATTTAAAAGTTTGTGTTTAGGCCAAAACTAATACATTAGAAATAGTTTCATATACTGACAGTGCCAATTACCACACTTCTTCAAGTGGATTTCTTTAATTTTGGGTTGGAGAGTTCATTACCACCAAGATTCTTAACAATGTGAGGGACATCCTTCGAAATTTCCCTCTTTCACACTCACATACCTCATTTTCTGTTACATAATAAGATGGAAACTATAAAAATGATACTGAATAGGATTAGGTGAAAAACTTATTAAATGCTTATTACTGATGAGACTTGAAAGGAGTTTCCTAATAAAATTAGAAATAAAATGTTCTAAGAGTTGGACATCCTCAATATTTTCTCAGTCTCCATTCTCCCTTCTCACCTTATTTTCTTACCTTCCCTTTTCATTGTCTTCCTAATCTCCCCCCTTGATTTAATTTATTTTTTTCTCCATTAGTTTATATGCATTTACCACATTTCCATTAACAAAGTCATATACAATGCAACCTTCTGCTCTATCACTCTATGAATAATTATGCATCTCTATTACCAAATATGATCTGGTGACCATTTGTATCTTATTTGCTTTATCCCATATTTAGTCAAATTTAGAATTCAGCATTTTCACCTATCACAGAAAAAAAAAACACATCACACCACATACAAGGAATTATTTATGGACAAATGAATTTGACAGAAAAATTCAGTCATATCTTTGGTTTTATACCCAACACTATCTAACAAATTAATGCTAGTGTTGCTCCAACTTCCTATGACATTAGCATTGATGTATCTGTTATTTCCCTTATAAATTATATGCTTTTGGAATATGGCATTACTTAATACATCAGGCTGAAGCAATAGCACAGCGGGTAGACGTTTGCCTTGCATGCAGCTGACACTGCCGACCCGAGTTAGATTCCTCTGCCTCTCTTGGAGAGCCTGGCAAGCTACCAAGAGTATCTTGCACACATGACAAAGCTTGGAAAGCTACCAGTGATGTAATCGATATGCCAAACACAGTAACACGTCTCACCATGTTACTGGGCCCACTCAAGCAAATCGATGAACAATGAGAAGAAAGTGACAGTAAGTGATTAATACATCATTAGAAATCCTCCCCCCTAAAAACTCATCTCCTTGAGAATGTTTATCATATGAATAGAGAATAAAATTTCATGTCATTATAATAATTATATGTATAAAAACATCAGAACTTAAATTTTTCTGTGTATATGCATGTTTTGTTTGTATATATGTAAGTCTGCATAGGTATGGAAGAAAGAGAGGAAAAAGAGAGAGAGCAGTTGGATAAAAACTCGCAGACAGGAATTTAGCTTAAATAAACAGATGATCATTGTCACTGTCACTGTCCTTCTGTTGTTCATCAATTTCCTCGAGCGGGCACCATAACATCTCCATTGTGAGACTTGTTGTCACTGTTTTTGGCATATCAAATACATCACAGGTAGCTTGCCAGGCTTGCTGTGTGGGCAGAATATTCTCAGTAGCTTGCCAGGGTCTCCGAAAGGGGCAGAGGAATAAAACCCAGGTCGGCCGCTTGCAAGGCAAACGCCCTACCCGCTGTACTATAGCTTCAGCCCAAAGAGATGATGGTGACCAGTAATTTTAATCAACATTTCTTAGAAAATATACCTAAGGTGACCATTAAAAGCGCCAATAATTTGTAAGAAAATGAAAAAAAAAGAGGGAAACAAAAAAATAAGGAAGAGTAGCTATTTCATGTAATGAAATAACTGGTAATACACAACTGTTCCGGATACCACATGCAAGTTACAAAAAAGACATCCAGGAAACTTTTCAGCACTAGTTGACACAGAAAATATATCTGGTGAAAAACCTATGGAAAAAGCTACCCCACACACATACACCACCACCACCACAACCACCAACATCACCACCACCACACAAAGAGAAAGAGAGGAGGAGGATAGAGAGAGACAGAATTGCCTTCCAATTAGAATAGCTTCAGATAGTAATCTTTTTAAACATAGAAATGGAATTAAAATTCTGAAGAGTAAATTGCTCGTTGTATGGGACTAACCCCTGCCCCTTATTCTTGGCATCCCTGGGCCTTGCTCATTTATATAAGTTGCACCATATTTTATTTTGACTGCTGAGAATGTCCCCACACATTTCAGAGACTTGGATAAATGTCACTCTTGTTCATAATTCATTGCTAATAATTCAAGCCATACTATGTTTTAATATGTGAAGACTCTGAAGAATTCTAACCTTATAATTTCATTCCTGTTTTTCCTGGATATGTAATTACAAATTTATCATATCAGGTTAATTTAGGAACCAAATGTTCTTTTTCATCCTCTGTCTAGTCTCTAAAATGTTAATTCATTTCAGGATTCTATTTTCAGCATTGATATTATTTTCTCCACAATATTAAGATGATATAATCTGCTCTTCTAGTTTCAGCTTCCATCCATATACTGAAGACACCTAAAAATAAATTTCCTGCTGAGAACTGAGCTTAAAAAATGAATGACTAATGTGCTCTACACACCTGTACTTGGATGTATCAAAGGCACCTGAAACTCATTATCTCTCAAGGTGAATTTATATTCCTTGCTCCCAAACTGACTTATTTCTGTCTTATTTTGTGGAAAATGCATTTACTCTCTTACCCATATTAGCATCTAGAAATTATCTTTGACATTTCTTTCTTCTTTATTTTACCTCCCATAACTAATCCTTCATCAGATATTCTGAGAGTCATGTATGTGTACTTGACATGAACAAAAAAGATAATTTATACCTGTCATTATAGACTATGCGAAAGTGTAAGTTTTGTAAAATTAACAACTTAATTTATAGCTGAATATTCTTTGCATAAGCAGTTTTCTGTTGCTATTATCTGATTTAACTATATATCTCTAGAACCTGTTAGTCAGGTTTGCTTTACTAGATACCAGAAGCATTTTGATAATTGTGTTACAGGTTACATTTATACTTAGCGTAAAAAAAACACACAACATTTCTATGAAAAGCTATGTTATTTCCTTAGTAATTCCAGCTTTTGTATATAGATTTATAAGCAGAGTCTGCAATAATTCAATCTAACATTATGGTTTAGTCTAAAAATTGCTTATTCTGGTTTTAATTATACTTTTTCTAATAAAGATATACTTCAATTTACTAAAATCTTTAAAATTTATTTTTGCAATACTTAAGCCAGGTTTTCAGATTTTACCTCAAAAGCTCTCTTGAAGTTCACAATTAGAAAAACTTCACTGTGAAATAGAGAAGCTGATAGCTGCATATTTCCTTCAGCTTTCTATGTTTTAAATGAGGGATTATTTGTATCTCTGTATACAAGAAACAATGCTATCAGGGGAATGCAAGGGGGATTTTTGGTTTGTTTATTTTTTGTTAATACCATTATCCATTATTATAAGTAAATTAATAGTCATTGAATTATGAAGTATTAAACCAGTCAGCACTTTGGGTATTATCTTCCATAGTAACACTGCCTTTGAAATCTGGAAACAGACATTCCGATCACTTCTAATTCAGTCAACATACTTACAAAGTAAAAATAGGTGAGAGCTTGATAATTTCAAGAATTAAATAGAAGTTTAGATGGAGATTGATGTTTGAGTGCCATTTTGCAGACACTCATTAAGATTAGAGGAACTCGAAAGTAATTAAATTAATAACAGATAAATATAAAGAAATAATAATGCCCAAAAGCCATATGTAAAAAAATCTCTACATTACAAATCCAGCAAAGATATGCAAATCAAAACAATGAGATATCATCTCTCACCAGAGACTGGCACAGATCAAAAAGAATAAGAACAACCAGTGTTGGGTTGAATGTGGGGAGAAAAGGACTCTCATTCATTGTTGGTGGGAATGCGAACTGGTATAGCCTTTTTGGTGAAGAATATGGACATTCCTCTAAAAACTAGACATTGAGCTTCCATATGACGTAGGAATATGGAACTACATTCTGGGACTACATTCAGGGACGGGAAACACATAACAGAAATGTCATCTTCACTTTTATGTTCATTGCAGCACTATTTACAGTAGACAACATCTGGAAACAACTGAAGTGCCAGAGAACAGACAACTGGATAAAGAAAATATGGTACATCTATACAATGGAATACTATGCAGCTTTTAGGAAAAAATGAAATCATAAAATTCACATATAAATAAACAAACATAGAGAGTATCATTCTGAGCAAAATGAGTCAGAAGGAGAAAGACAGACATAAATTATTGCACTCATTTGTGGGACATAAACAAAGCACAATATGAGATGAATACCCAAGGACAGTAGTAACATGGGACTGGAGGATTGGTGCACAGTTGGAAATCTGCCTCAGGTGCTTGGGGAGAAGGCAGTTAGGATAGAGGAGGAACCAACATGGAAATGATAGTAGATAATGATCACTATGGATAAGAACTGTAAGAATTGCATGCTGGAATAAGGTAAAGGAACAAACATGACAACCTCACAGATTCTGTCTTGCCCAGATACGTTACAGAATGTCTCAAAGGAGACAAGGACACAGAGAGAGACAGACAGACAGACAGACAGACAGACAGACAGACAGAGACAAATAGAGACAGAAAGAGGAAGAACAAATATGTCTGCCATAGAGGCATGATTGGGGAGAGGGAACGGGCTGGAGGAAAACTGGGACATAGGTGATAGGAATGTGCACTGATAAAGGAATAGGTGTTGGAATATTGTATGACTGAAAATCAATCATGAACAACTTTATAAATGTATATCTCACAAAGATTCGATAATAAAATTTTAAAAAATTTAAAGTAACTCTACCTGAAGGAGGGGGGTGAAAGGCAGATTAACAGGACCAGAGAGATAGTAGAGAGACTATGGCCTTTGCTTTACACATCAATGACCAAACTTGATCCCTAGAAACCACTACATATTGTTCTTCAGAGCACTGTAGGAAGTAATCCCTGAGCAGAAAGCCAGGAGTAGGACCTGAATATGTCAGGTGTGGCTCCAAAGCAACAACAACGAGTCAGATTAATATTAAAAATTAAGCCAGAAATTCACTAAAATGCCTATATTCGGTTATATATAGCAAAAACAGGAGAAACAGAAATGCCTTAACCATCTTAAACATCAACTTCAGATAAAAATCAAAGCAAAATTCTGGTGTATTTGCTACTGCCTACGTCACAAATTGTTTTCTACTCAGAAGAACTTATAAAAACTTATCTGGAATTAAACTTACATAGGTGATATACCACTAAATATGTATGAATATATAAATAATTTTATTCATAATAAATGTCTTACACTAATATCAATAAATTCCTGTCCACCGACTATCTATAAATTATCTGCTTATCAGTGTATGTAAAAATATTTAGTTTCATTTTAGGAATGACATCAGGCCTCCTGATGTGTAAAAACAGCAATCTATTTTTCAAAGATTTCAGAATAAAAATTTCAGGGAGCCTGAATCACTATTGGCTTGCTCCCATAACATCTTCTGAAAAAAGAAATATTCTCACTACAATCTTCTCTGATCATTTATTCTAAATCCTAACTCTCATTAGTATTCCTTATCCTTACCTTCTTGCTTTACCTTTTCCCTAAACACTCATCACTCCTTTCAAGGCTATATTTTATTTCTGTGTAATATATAATGTCTGTCTAGTCTCCTTATCAGTAGAATGCAAACTTTATTAGGGCCATGATTCTGTCCATTCCATTTACAGCTGAGTCCCCTGATATAAATCAGTTATTTAAAGGAAGGTTATAGAATTGATGAACAAGAGAAAAATAATACAGTACTCAGGGAGAAGCCGTATTGCATTGCTGTCTTAATCCACAGGGTCTTTCCTTGATTTTTTTTGCAAAATTTTTATGAATTTTTGTACATGAGAAGGTTAATGCTCTTTTGGGGAGAAAGGGAGGTTAATTATAATTGAGCTAATTCTAGTTATATAGAATTAGCTATATTTTAGTTATAGTTATTAGCTATATTAGTTATATTTTATCTTAATAATGTAAGTAATTTTACCAGGATTTTTCTGAATAACTAACAAGCACAAGTTATGCGGCATATATATATGTACATACACACATATATATATGCACATACATATATGACATCAAAGAGAGGGCAAATACTCTATTATAGCAGTATATTTTTAAATTCAATATTTCAAACACTTGCGCTGATCTAAAAATTTTTATTTCAACTTTTCAAAATGTCATTGTAAAGGTGACTACTTACTATTGCAAAATTCAGTTTAGCAGCTGATGACTCTCAGACTAATTGAGTCTCAAAGGAACCATGAGCTAGATTGTCCATGGTATGAAAATGAATTTAGGGGGCTGCAATGGTAATACAGCGGATAGGGCATTTGCCTTGCACGTGGCTGACCCGGGTTCAATTCCCAGCATCTCATCACTGTCACTGTCACTGTCCTCCCATTGTTCTTCGATTTTCTCAAGCGATCCCAGTACCATCTTCATTGTGAGACTTTATTGTTACTGTGTTTGGCATGTCGAATATGTCACGGGGAGTTTTCCTGGCTTTGCCATGTGGGCAAGATACTCTCAGTAGCTTGCCGGGCTCTCTGAGAGGGGCGGAGGAATTGAAATCGGGTCTGTCATGTTGGCTGCATGCAAGGCAAACACCCTACCTGCTGTGCTATCGCTCCAGCCCTATATGGTTCCCAAAACACAGCCAGGAGTAATTCCTGAGTGCAGAGCCAGGAGGAACCCCTGTGCATCACCGGGTGTGACCCATAGAAGAAAAAAAAAAGAAAATGAATTTATTTTACAATTTTAGTATTTCTAAAGAGATATTTTTTCTTAATGAATTTACCTAAATGTTGGGATATTTTAAAGTTAAATGTTTCCTTTTTATATTATACATTAATTTTAAATGTCTTTATTCTAATCACATTAACTTAGAAAATTATTTTCTATAAACCTAGGCATTTTCATTTCTAAGTTTTATGAAAATTATTGAATGACCCCAAATTAACTGACAGGATTTTTACCAGAATTTAACCAATATTACTTCCTACATGATGGCACTCTGACCCAGAGAGTCTATCTTATATCTTTCTTGACAACTTTGGCTCATTCTGTGTCACTCCTGGGAGGCCAAATTTTTAGATTGGTGACAGTCTTCCCATGAGTTAATTATTTGACAACTTTCTGATTGATGCATTTGATGTCAGTCCTCAATTCCATCCTGGCTTCTGGTTGGTCGTTATTTTGTACCAATTCCCAGGAGTTTATTGCTTATCACTCAGAATCGACTACTGAAGCCCAAGTCACTGATGATCTTGATGGCCAATTCTAAAGGGAAAAAAAATACAGAACAGCGAATGTGGAAAGCCAGAACTGAAAGTCACTCGATGGTTGACCGCCCAACCAGAGTGTCTATCAAGTGACACTCTGGGAAAAAGCCAGTGATGTATGAATTCCCAAGTGAGGACAATGTGAACTGACCATCCTGTTCATCGCAAAGTGCACAGTTGGATGATTAGAAACCATGTATTCGCCTTATTGCTTTTTGGACATTTTTTCAAGCTTCTTTTATATGAAGTTGACAGTATATTAGTAATGTGATTCTTAAATTTCTATTTAAATTCTTTTGACTTAAAGCTTTAAAGAATGAAGTCTATTCTTTGATCATTATCTGGTGTTCTAGACTCCTGATGAATATTTGCCATCTTAGTCATCTTTGTGATTTATTAACTTGACAAAGACATTTTCACATTACCTGAGATTAGCGCCTTTTGCATATCATATCTGCATAAGTTCACAAATGAATCATCTCCATAAAAATTATAATTTTGTTCAAACAAAGAGGCAAATTTTAAAATTTTGTTTAATACAAATATTATTAACCAAATAACCTATCAATTATTTGATTTAGCCTCCTCACTGGTTAAAAGCATTTATCAGAATTGATTATAAGTATTTCAAGAAAATATAAATCTATCTTTAAAGATTTGCTACTTCTGAGTATTATGTTAGCTGATCTTTTATATGAATATTTGAATATAATTGCAGGAAAATCCATATAAGTACATAAATGAAATTGGATAAATGACTAAGTGAGGTTCATAAGAGAAGAAAAATGTCCCAAACTGAAATATAACATTTATATAGTTGCTTTTCAAGTGTAGTATATGACTCAATTACTTTATTGTATGCTTTATTGTATTACTTTATTTTAAAGAAAATTCTATGGGGGTCTAAATTCTCATGATTAACGAGATTAGGTCAGATCTTAATAGTCTTTTCACATAAAATGCCAAAGTGTGAATTAATGGGTTCAGAAAAATTATCTGAAATATATTTCATTACTTTAAAAATTGCCATAAATTCAGAAAAGATGAGTACATATATTATTTAATTTTATTCAATAATATAGCATACTTTAAACAATAAAGAAAATGATTGACTAAATTTCAGAAATCTGAAGAATTAATTTTATTGTATAGCAATTAAGAAATTATTTGTTATTAGATTTCATGTGTTCATACTAAAGTAATTGAAAGCTTTGTTGAGTGAGTAGCATAGAAAGAACAATACAAGAGAAATTTATATCTAAATAATTATGTTACTTAACTCTATAAGAGCATTAATAGCTTATTGGCAATGGTACAATTATCTATGGGGAAAAAATTATGGTATTCTTAGTAACATCTTGAAAGAATTTGTTGTGAGAAATCATCTCACTCTGGACTGGTCACTTTCTCAAACCCATTATTTTTCACATAGGAAAAATATCCTGGCCCCCAAATCTAGCAGGTACCTAGAAAACTGTATAGAGAGTAAGTTTTGGCCTGTTACTGCACAAAATCAGGTGCACTAAGTATAATAAAAGAATTCCTGGCAAACATATTAATGATAAAAGTACCCAATTTTGTAATTGGATAATTTAGAAAGAACTCAAATTCTTTAAGAAATCTCTTTTAAAAAAACCTCTTTAATTATAAAATTTTATTATAATTAAATATCTACAAGTTCCAACTGCTTTCAAAAAAGACGAGTTTTTTTTAAATGAGTCATAAAGAATTGGGAAATGGGTTGGGTTATGCTCATCTGTATTCAGGGCTTACTAGTAGCTCTGTGCTTCGGAATTGCACCTGACAGTGGTTAAGGGAACTTAAGAAATGCCAGAGATCAAGTCCGGTTCATTTGCTGCCAAGGCTGGTGACTTCAACCTCAGCACTATCTTTCTGACCCATTTATAACGAATTGAGTTGTATTATTTTATTTCTATAAAATAACACACAGAAAAAGAGAACAGTTAATCAGATCACAAAATGATCTGTGCTGCAAAATAGGTAAATTAATCAGGAAACAGTATAGCTTAGATCTACTACAAATTAGGATTCTCATGAAAAGAACTGACAATCTATAATTGCATCTTAGACTTAAAGTTATTAACCTCACTAACCTTGATTGTTCTATGAATATATTATTCTTATAATATCAAAACAGTCCTTTGAAAATATGAAAGGCCTTTTTTATTTTATAGAATTGCTTAAAAATAATTTAATTGTGCACAAAGTAAAGGATTATTAGAAATTTTCTTCAATTTTTATTTAAACAAGAACAATACATGAGAGTGGCTGGTGCTTTATCAAGAAGAGTAGAAAACCTGTAGTTTAAATTAAAAAAATTAGAACATAAAATATTTACCGAACACACTTTCTTTGATCTTCTACCACATAAAAGAAATGTGAGAATTAAGAGGGCAAGATTAAAAGTTTAACTGTGAATTTAGTGACCCCCCAGAGCACAATCAAAGACATACTGGGAATGCATTAGACCATATTTGCTTATTGAGAAAAATAGTGAAATTTTATACTAAACACTAGACTACTAAACTATAATTAACTTAAAAAGAGATAAAGAAACATTGATTAAATTCTTATTACAGTTATAAAGAATAGGGATTTGCTTTTAGAAATATGCATTCTAACATATTTGTTTTTTTAATTTTTAAATTTTTGGTCCATAACCTGCTGTGTTTAGGGCTCACACCTGACCCTGCTATCAGAAATCACTTCTGAAGGGGTTTACAGGACCGTATGGGATGTCAGGGATTCAATCTGTGCTGGTCCAGTGAAATATAAGCATCCCACCCTCTGGACTATCTCTCTGGTCCAATATTTGTATTTGAATAAAATTCCCTTTTAACTTAGATTGAATTTGCCATACTAACCATTTCCCTACTTCTGAACAGAAAAGTTAGTGATGACAAGGAAGAGATAACAATTTCTTCCAGATAGTCACTACCTCAGACTGTTCAGAATTCTCACTTATTACCTGTAAGTTGTTCTAAATAGTAGCTACCCTCCAAGTGATATTTGAAAAATAAAATTTCTAATGAAATAGTTTAAAATCACAGGTGAAAACTTGAAGTGCGTTCTCATTTATTTAAAACTAAGTATTAGTAAATAAAATTTGGCAAAAGCAGGGGACATAAAAGATAGTGCACAAGGACAATGCCAGGTTCTCTCTCAGGACTTCATCTGGTCCCCCAATCCCATATTTTCATATTTTCAAATTTCCAACAACATAAATTAATTTCATCACATTTTGTGCTATACAATATTTTAGAAACTAAATGAGAACACTGAAAAACTTCCTTTTCAATGTATAGGAAGAATTGGGTTTTAAAAGTTATAGCCTGTCTGTCCTCCCGTTGTTCATCGATTTGCTCGAGCGGGCCCAGTAACGTCTCCATTGTGAGACTTCTTGTTACTGTGTTTGGCATATTGAATCCTCTCAGTAGCTTGCCAGGAACTCCGAGAGAGGCAGAGGAATTGAACCCGGCTCGGCCAGGCTGTCTGTGCGCAAGGCAAATGCCCTACTGCTGTGCTATCACTCCAGCCCTTAAAAAGTTATTTTAATATTTTATTTCCATGAAAATACATTCCCATATCAAAATAAAAGGCGGAGGGAAGAAAGCAAGAAAATACTAATGGACCAAAACTTTTATTTTAAGATAAAACTATTTTTATTTAAATGATTAACAGTCCTATGTGTTCCCTAAAAAGCTTATTGTATCAAAAAAGGTGCAAAATAAGAACAGAATAATCACTAGAGAATGAATCACTAGAGACTGTAGTACAGTCTACAGAGAAATATGAGAGTTAAACATTGATGAAAGTGCTATAAAACCAATGCACACAAATGGCATCCAAGCTCAAAACTCAGGAGCAATAACAGAAAATCACTTAAGAAACAAATGATTTTAGTGAAACTTTTATTTTTTACGTAGGAGTACTGCTATTTATTCAGCCACTGATTTTAGCTGATTGAATTAGGCATGAACTTCACCTTACTTTTTTTCATTTTATATAATGTTATTTATTGAATCACCATGAGAGCAGTTTTCGGGTCTAAGTCTCAGTCACACAATGAAACACCTGTATTTTCACCAGTGCCCATTCTCCACCCCCAACAACCCCAGTATACCCCCATCCCACATCCTCCCCCTACCTGTGGGGCAGATGATTTCCACATTACTCTCTACTTTGATCACATTCGATATCTTGACACCAAACCCACCATCATTATTTAGAATTTTACCCCAATACTCAGATCTGCTGAAAAGGCAATGGTATACAATTTGTTTTCTATTGCTGGTTATGAATAACATATGATGTCGTGTGGCTGCAGTCGTGGCCGTGCGATTTTGAAATTCCAAAATGTTAACACTTAAATTTCTGCCAAAACTTGCTGAGTTCAGAGATTTGCTCTTGAGTCTCTGGGATCATGGCTATTAAACAGATTGATCAGGAGCCAGAAAGGCCGTTCATGAGCGGTGACTCGGGGTCTTGTTGGAACGTGGAGGAAGAAGCTGGCTCCACCCCCATCCCATGAGACCCCGCGTGGGACCTGACTGTCTAGGTGGCTCAGTGGCCACCTAGAGGGAGCAGCCAGAGGGACAACACCTTTTCCCCCCTGGGGTGGCCCGGCGACAGTAACTTACTGTGGGATCCAGACGCATTTCTGCCAAAAGCCAATGTGTTTCCAGATTTTTTTTTCTGAATTTCTTGGATCATGGCCATTAAGCAGCTTGATCAGGAGCCAGAGAGGCAGTTTGTAGGCGATGACTTGGAGTCTCTTTGGGGTGGAGAGGAAAGGACTGGCTCCACCCCCATCACTGAGGCCCTGCATTTCTCATCATTGTGGGTCCAAACCTGACTGTCCAGTGGCCTCTGGAGGATGGCTGCCACCGGGCCACCAGGAGGAACAGGCCAAGGCACAACACCTATTCCCACCTGGGTTGGCCCTGCACCGGTAACCTACTGCAGGGACCAGACGCATTTCTGCCAAAAGCCTCTGTGTTTTGAGATTTGTTTCTGAGTCTCTGGCATCATGGCCATTTAGCAGTTCAATCAGGAACCAGAGTGGCCATGCCTCCAAATATATAGCTGAGCTGGAGAAGGTTTGTAGGTGTATTTCCCACATAACTAACTTTTGGCCGTTTACTTTCTTGGTAAACTTTGCCCCAAGTTTTTGGGGTTTGGCCAAAGGCACAGCAGCAATTTTGGGGTATCTGGAAGTCTGAAGGTGCCATAAGGCTACTGATGCACTCACCTCACAGGTACAGATTGACCTGCTGGCGGCACCATACCCCCAGATTTTAGTAAAACTTTTAACAAGTTAGGAGATAACACTATTAACACAAAATACTCACACATACACACAATGAGTTAATACTAACAAAAATACTTTTCAAGGATTCAGATGTGTCATTTCAGGGTGTGATTTTATGACACTATATTTTGTACTATATAGTACTTTCAGATAGGGACAGATTTCTGTATGTCAAAAAAAGTGCTTATTTTGTGCAACATTTGACCAGGCATATATTTTTCATAACCTAAATGTAGCAACTAGCATATTCACAGTGCTAAAGATCATAAAATGCTGTTCAGTTTTATATATGTTATTGCTCTTATTGCTATATCTGACTCAAACACAATGGATGTTTCTCATGAAATTTAATAAAGATATATTCCTTTAGAAACATTTTCCCCCATCTGGTTCATTTCTTAAATTATTGTACACAATATCATCAGAGAACATTTAAATGCATTCCCTCACAGTGACATATTGCATGGTTGTTTTGAATCATGTTATTTCTAATTATTTTTAAATTAGAAATTGGAATTAACACTAATTAGATGCCGTCCTCAGTCTTCCTCCCTCTCCCTGTTGTTCCCCTTCTATTGACCATGGTTATATGTTCTCTGTATTATTTTTGCACAACATCACCTCTTTTTGTTATTGTTGTTTTCTGGGTGGAGACACTCCAATAATTCAAGGATTAATCTTGTCTCTATTCTCAAGGATCACTTCTGCAATGTTAGGAAACCATATTGATTGCCAGGTATTAAATCCAGGTCAGCCACATAGAAGGCAAATACCTTACCCACTGTACTAACTTCCCCTCAGATCCCTATATGTCAATTATTTGCTTTACTTCTTTTCAATATAAAGTAGGTGATATCATCTAACATATGCCTTTCTATATCTGATTTAGTTTTTCATAATGTACTAGAGCTCCTTTTATTTTTTGATAAATGGCCAAATTTAATCTTTTTATAGATAAATAGTATTTCTTTCAATATACACTGAATAAATTTGATCTAATCATCTTTTTCCAGTCATCTATAAATTGGTTCTTCCATTGCTTTTATATGTTAGTTATTATAAATAATAAAGAAATTCATTGGAGTGAATGTAACTTTTCAAAATAATAATTTTATTCTTGAATAGATAAGTAGAATTAAGATACTTGACTCACATGATAGTTTTAGTTTCTTTAGACACTTCTATATACTTGTATGTTTCTTGCCTATTTATAAACTCTTACTATAGTTTCATATCATTATATATACACACAAACAAACACTGTCCTCCCTTGTTCATCAATTTGCTCGAGCGGACCCAGTAACATCTCCATTTTGTATATAATTTTATATAAATTATAATATTTTAAATGTTAAATTTGCTGTAAAAATTATCATAGACACTTGAAAAATTTTGTGCACTAAATTATTATTTTTTTCTTCTTTTTTGTTTATTATTCTTTATTATTGTTGGGGAGATGTTTGGGTCACCCCTAGCAATGCTCAGAGGTCACTCTTGTCTCTGTGCTCAGGGAATATATACAGTGTTAGAAATAGAACCAGAGGCAGCCAGTGTAAGGCAAGAACCTTGAAGTATAACATCTCCAGCCTCTACATTTTTCAAAAGCACCTTTAAAAAATATTTTAATGAATCACCATAAGATACCATTACAGATTTACAAACTTTCATGTTGCATTTCAATTATACAATGTTCAAGTACCCATCCCTCCACCGGTGTCCATTCTTCACCACCAATATTCCCAGTATATCTCCCGCCACCCCCACCCCTTCCCACTTCCTATCTCTATACCAGGCATGTTTCCTCTTACTCTCGCTCTTCTTTTGAGTGTTATAGTTTGCAATACAGTTACTAAGTGGCCATCATGTTTGTTCCATAGTCTACTTTCAGCATGCTTCTACCATCCCAAGTTATCTTTCCAAGCATCATTCACTTAGTGATCTCTTCTCTATTCCAGCTGCCTTTTCCCCAAAAACGTTAGATCAGCTTCCAAGCCATCAAGCGATCCTCTAGACACTTATCTCCATTGTCCTTAGGTGTTAGTCTCTTATTATATTACTCCAAAATTATCTTCTATTCTATATCCTAAACTATATATTTTGCTTTAAATTCCTTGTTCACTTAGCTTTTAATTTGATCACTTTTATATAATTATGCAATAATTTGTTTTAAAAATGAAGACATGTTAGTTCTGGAATTATTATATTGGTCCCGGAGCGATAGCACAATGGTAGGGCGTTTGCCTTGCATGCGGCCAACCGGGTCTCGATTCCTCCACCCCTCTCAGAGAGCCTGGCAAACTACTGAGCCTGTCAAGCTACCTAGAGTATCTAGCCTGCACTGCAAAGCCTGCCAAGGTACCTGTGACATATTCAATATGCCAAACATAGTAACAACAATTCTCACAATGGAGACTTTACTGGACCCGTTAGAGAAAATCAATGAACAACAGGAAAACAGTTCTATAGTGCTACAGTGCAGGTAATTAATCTTTGATCCTCCATTCCCAGAGTGAAATGTTTGATTATTGAAATCCTTACTTGGACATTTTTAAAGGGAGATAATTTAAAAAATGCATCATCACAGAGATTTAATATTTAACTGATAATTATAATGTCTAAGATTTAGGAAATTCCAACAGATAACCACATTCAGCTATTAGTTTATTGTACTTAGCAATTCCTTAGATTATCATTTTTTCTGTTTTGGGCTTTCAGCTTCTTTTGTTATAAAGACATTTATAAGATGTGAGCTTATATTCTTCCAGAATCATCCTATGAACTTAGTGAAATATGTTTATTAAATTTAAAATCAATGCATGTAGTGTCAAAAATGTGCTTGATCTGTTATTTCTGAATCCAGACAAAACAGACTTTTATCAGATAATGTGTCTATTAAATATTAAAGTTATAAAAAACATTTATAACACAGCAAGTTAGTCAACAATTTTGAGTCTAGTGAATACTTGTTTTTCTTGTAATATGTATTCTGCCTTAGAGTTTTTTTAGCAAAACAATAGGCAGTTTTTATAATTTATCTTCTGTTTTACTTTTATCTACTTCCTAAATTTGTTTACTCACAATTGAAAGTCTGTATTCACTTATAACATTCTCACTAGCAATCGGAAAAATCTCATTGTATCATTATTATAAATTATATGCAAATAACATATAATCTGGCATTTATCAAGATAGATGATATTGGGACTGGAGAGATAGCACAGCAGATAGGGCATTTGCCTTGCACGCGACCAACCCAGGTTCGATTCCCAGAATCCCATATGGTCTCCTGAGCACCGCCAGGGGTAATTCCTGAGTGGAGAGCCAGGAGTAACCCCTGTACATCGCCGGGTGTGACCCAAAAAACAAAAAAAATAGATGACATTAATGCTTTAATTTCAAGAGAGAATGAGCAACGTTAAGATATAAGTTTTTACGCAAACAACATATAGTACATTGTGCACATATTTCTGTAGATTGATACATATACTTAAACATTGTATAGACCATGTCATTCCCATACTGTTCAAGAGTACTAGAAGTTTTCAATATTGAGAGTCTCTCTCATGTCATCTCTGTTCATCCCTATCATATTGCATGATTTTTAATTTTTAATTGTTATAATAGGGACCATACTGCACCTTAATCCTGGTAGTCTATGAGACTACAAGACTCACCCTACTAGTGCTTAGCAGGGAATAGGACTATATCCAAAGATGTACTGGTGGTGATGTGCCACCAGGATTGAATGCAGGAATTCACAAATGCTACGCATGTGATCCACTTGAGTTATCTGTCTAGTGTTGCATGAAGATTCTTTCGGTCAGAGGCACGGAGAAAAAACATGCGAGACGAATATAAAGAGAACAGAGGGCCAAAGCCCATTATGCCTTGAAGTGAAGACCAACTTCTAGAGGCCTCATTTTATTGTATTTTTATCAGTTATATCCTAAAGACTTCATGAGCTAATTCGCCAGCGTGGTTTGGCGCATGCCTCAGGCAACCGCAAGCTAACGTCCGAGCTCGCAAAGCAGTGCAGAGATGCGATCAAGGAAGACCTCAAAGAGAGAAGAGCAGAAGTACTGGTAGATGCGACAGAAGCCGGGAAAAGTATTCGTAACGCCCGCCTGTCCTTCGCCAACTATAAGACCAAGATGACTGCCCTCCGACATCCTGATGGATCCATCATATCCTCCAGAATGGCAATGGAGAAGATTATCTATGACTTCTACTCAAATCTCTTCGATAGCCATGTCCACTTGCCGACATACCAAATTCCACAGGATGGATATGTTGTTCCCAACGTTCTCCCTTCCGAAATCCGACACGCCATTTCGTCGGTAAAGAAACAAACAGCACCCGGCCCAGACAAGGTCAGACCTGAACACCTGAAGAACCTGCCGTCAGTACTCATCAATACACTGGCTCGGCTCTTCACTCGCTACCTGTCTGAATGCAAGGTTCCGTCCCAATGGAAAACCAGCAGGACCGTACTACTGTTCAAAAAGGGAGACATCCATGACATTGGCAACTATCGCCCGATCTGCCTATTGTCGGTCATCTACAAGTTGTTCACTCGAGTCATCCTAAATAGGATTGGCAGAACACTAGATGAAGGACAACCATGCGAGCAAGCAGGGTTCCGCAAAGGATTCAGCACCATCGACCATATCCACATGATAACCAAGCTCATTGAGGTTTCTCGGGAGTTCAAGATGCCGCTCTGTTTAACGTTCATTGATTTAAAGAAGGCCTTTGATTCTGTTGAGACGGAAGCGGTCATTGAAGCCCTAGCCAATCAGGGCATTCAAGCCCAATACATCAGGATCCTCCGTGAGCTCTATTGTGGATTGACTACCAGGATCTCACCATTCTACAAAGAAGTGATCGTTGATGTCAAGAGAGGGGTGCGGCAGGGTGATACCATTTCACCGAAACTCTTCAGTGCCACCCTCAAGAACATCATGCGACGACTGGAATGGGAAGGAATGGGAGTGAAGATAGATGGTCGGCAACTACACCACCTCCGCTTGGCTGATGACATTGTTTTAATAACACCAAACATCAGCCAAGCGGCACAAATGCTGGCTGACTTTGACCGTGAGTGTGGAAAGGTAGGACTACAGCTGAATCTCACGAAGACAATGTTTATGAGAAACAGCCTTGTTCCTGACGCCCCATTCGCTCTCAATGGAACGACCATCTCCGAATGCAACAGCTATGTGTACCTAGGTTGAGAGGTCAACATGACAAATGATCTGGCACCCGAGCTGCGCAGGAGGAAGAGAGCGGCTTCGAACGCCTTCAAGAACGTCGAAGAAATAGCTAAGAGGATGAAGAACCTCCGGCTCCGGGCACATCTCTTTGATTCCACTGTTCTTCCTGCATTAACATATGCCTCAGAGACCTGGGCCCTACGCAAACAGGATGAGAATGCTATTCAGGTCTCCCAAAGAAGAATAGAAAGAGCTATGCTTGGAATATCACGTTTCACTCAAATGAGAGAAAGAATCCGGAGTTCTGACATCCGTCGACGATCAAGGATCAGGGACGCTGTCTCATTTGTCAAGGTGTCGAAAATCAGATGGGCTGGTCACGTAATGAGATTTAAAGACGACCGTTGGACTAGAGCTGTTACTGATTGGATTCCACGGGATGTCAAAAGACCACGTGGCCGCCCACCTACCAGATGGTCAGACTTCTTCGTCAAGATCATGAACGATCGGTTTGAGGCCCTTCATGTTCCTGGAGCGAACAGATGCCGTTGGGCTACACTAGCACGCGACAGGGACAAATGGAGACGTTACTGGCGCCCGCTCGAGCAAATCGACGACTAACGGGAAGTTAAGTGATAAGTGATTAAGTGACTTCATTACAAAGAAAGGCTCAGTAGCCAGAGTACAGGATGAGCATTCGTCAAAAGAACATCAGTGTATACATTGTCTCATCAAAACTATGCTGTCAAAGCTATGTTGTCATGATTAAAACATCAGAGGAAGATGTGGAGCTGGGCACGTAGGCTCTGCAGATTCTATCCCCCACATTCTTGTGTTTGGTTACACATAGCACAAAGAGAAGGCTCATACTGATACTTGAAGGTCAATCCAGACTAAGGATGTATAAGAGAGGGAGAAACTGCTGCCTTGTACTACCAAGATAGTATGTGACTAGGCGGATTATGAGAACATGCTGTACTCTTTCAGGTCATCGGACTCACAAATCTTTAGCTTGCCCACTTAGTGAGAAGTGGGGCCTTGGTTCTGCTTCCTGCTTGCAGAGCCACGTCCAGAGGCTCGTCCTAAAGTCCTACTTTTGCACCAACAGTCTAGTTTTTTAATTTTACATAAAGGAGAGCAAATAAGTTATCTTTTCTTTGTTTGTTTTTGCTAATTCTAAATGTTTTTATTGTCAATGTTTTGTGCAATAAACAATAGCTTATTCATTAATTCCAATGCAATTATTTTTAATGTACTGTGCATTGTACTATAATTTAAGCTGTGATAAACACTCTAAATGTGTGTATATATTATACATAATACCAATATAGATATGAACATTCTTGGTTAAAATATGACTGGGCTATGGGTAGTGTATATTTTCTGACTACTCTATAATTTTCATTTATTTATTTATTTGTTTCTGGGTCACATCCAATAGTAAGGTAAAGGTAAAGGCCCTCCCGTTGATCATCGATTTGCTCGAGCGGGCCCAGTAACGTCTCCATTGGAGACTTTGTTGTTACTGTGTCTGGCATATCGAATACTCTCGGTAGCTTGCCGGGCTCTCCGAGAGGGGCGGAGGAATCGATCTCGGGTCGGCCATGTTGGCTGCTTGTAAGGCGAACGCCCTACCCGCTGTGCTATCGCTCCAGCCAGACACATCCAATAGTGCTCAGGTGTTATTCCTGGTTCTGTACTCCAGATAGTATTTAAGCAATTATATGCAGTGCTGGGATCAAACAGAATCATTCTCCTACAATGGAAACATCCTGTACTCTTAACAGCTCCCAAAAAGTTAATTTTAAATTCTTAAAAATTATGAATTTTTTGTAAATATGGAAACATTACATTTTTCCATTTCAATATTTATATTATTTATCACAGAATTATATTTTGTGAGTTTTTTTTTTTTGCTCTTTTGGTCACACCCAGTGATGCACACGGATTACTCCTGGCTCTGCACTCAGGAGTAACTCTGGCGGTGCTCAGGGGACCATATGGGATGCTGGGAATCGAACCCAGGTCGGCTGTGTGTAAGGCAAACGCCCTACCTGCTGTGCTATCTCTCCAGCCCAAAATTTGTGATTTTTAAAGATTACTAATAGTCTTGGTAAATTACATTTATTAGACTTTTAAAAGATCCTCTTTGTTCTTAGTATTTTGGGATATTTGATCAGAAATAAAAGAAGTGTTTTTTGCTTTCGTTTCTTTTACTTATATTAATAATATTTTAGAACCAGAGAGAAGGTACTATGAGTATGGATCTTATTTAGCATGCGATTGGGTCAGGTTTGATCCCTAGCACCCTATATGGTCCACTGAGTCCATCATGAGTGATGCCTGAAAGCAGAGTCAGAAGCAAGTCATGAACACCATCAGGTGTGGCTCCCCCAAAAAAACAAAGAAAATTTATAAATGCATTTTTTATTTCATTTATTAATAATCTCTTTAATCATGTCAGTAGCTATATTTAAATAGTATTTAAACAAAAGTCATATTTTTGTTGCATATGCTTTATCATATCCAAGGTTGAAGGGATAGCACAGTGGGTAGGGCATTTTCTTAGCATATGACTAACCCAAGTTTGATTCTTCTGTCCCTCTGGGAGAGCCTGGCCAACTTCCCAGAGTATCTCGCCTGCACAGCAGAGCCTGGAAAGTTGCCCATGGCACATTCAATATGTGCAGTAACAACAAGTCTCACAATGGAGATGTTACTGGTGCCGGCTTGAGCAAGTTGTTGAACAACAGTAGGATAGTGCAACAGTGCTACATGCTTTATCAAATGCTTATTATTATGTTTTTCTTATAAAGTAATTGGGAAGATTCTCTTTTTATTTATTCTTTAAGAGTTTGGGGGGCTGAAGTGATAGCACAACTGGTAGGGCAAGTGGTTGACACATGTTCGATTCCCAGCAGCCCATATGGTTCCCTAGGCACTTCCAGGAGTAACTCCTGAGTGCAGAACCAGGAGTAACCCCATGCATCACCGGGTGTGACCCAAAAAAGAAAAAAAAATAAGAGTTTTATGTAAGATTTGTTTTTTTTCATTCCCTAACATTTGAAAACGGAGATGGCTAAATGAACTATGTGTGTAATTTTCATTATAAATGTATGTGATTCAATGTCTGAAATAAGTATAGGACTTTTCATATTTCTCATATTTTTTCTTTACTATCATTTGTGTAATGCCCTCAGTCTTCAAATCAAAAAAAAATGAACACTTTCTTTTGGCCTTTGAGTTGCAGATACAAATTTCAGGCTCTTAATCCCAAAGAAAAGTTTCATATGTCCCAGACTATGATTTTGCATTTTGAGTGGCATTAAAATATAATTTCATTGTTCAATTTATGTTTTAAAAAGCAAAGAAATAAATATCAAAAATAAAATTAGTGAGACCAGTAGAGAAAACTGCCTATGAATTAAACTTTTCTTGGGCCTTTGGCCAATAAAGTTAGCTCTCTTTATATTGCAGAATTCTTTTCCATTATTTTTTGTATTTTGTATCTAGCTTTATATTTCTTTCAAGGTAGCAAGGTAAAAGTTTCTCAAACATGGTGGGAATTTAAAGGCACAAAATTGGTTTTAATGTATTGTTATTCTGATGAAGTCCTCTATTCTCATTATCTAATTTTTTATTCTTATAACTCATTAATATTTATGGCTATCAACATGAAAGATTTTCTTTACAAAAGCAATTAAATGCATTGCTTATTTTTAAAGCCCTTATCCAAAATCTCCTTTTTCACAGCCCAAGGAAGTAGAAACAATAAATTAAACACTTTTAGTCTGCTTTTACTTTAGCATCTTGGCAACACCAACAAATGGTTTTAAAACTAGCTCTATCAATATATACACACCCCATTAAAATTCTCTCTTTCTCAACTATATTTTTCAACATGTCTGAGAACTCTATGTACTATGAATTTTTATGAACAAGGAAAAGTGTACCATTTATTTAGTTTAGAATGTAAAAGAAAGTGAGAGAAGTCTTAGCAAGAATCAACATCTCCCTGGCGATATAAAACTACTAAAAAAATTGTACTCTCATTTAAAAATATATATTCTCCACAAATTACATATCTAGTGATATCTGGGAACATAATACACCTTTGAATCATGATTATTTATTGATGTACTCACATTATATATTTTTAATTTTTAACAAAAGATAACTGTAGGCTAAATTTGAACCAAAAGCATCTTTGGAATATGCAACATGCAAACTATATACTCTTCCCTCTCTGCCTAGTAGTCAGATCCTTATGTAAAGTAACATTGTTTCCCTAAATCCTAGTTGTTTGAATGTAATATGCATGTGATTAGGCAAGAGTTTCCTTATCTCTATAAGGAAGGCATCATCTTTCTTTAAATACATTGAAAGTTAGTTATAGGCAGAACATTTTTTTGGACAGAATTTTATGATCAGTTACTAAGTTATATTTGATTTTTTGATATTTGAAAACAGATGGTAAATGTGCTTATCCTTGCAACCTAATCTTCAAAAGCCATCATACCAACTTTCTAATGAATATTCTCATTCTGTCCCTAACAGAGTTAACGTTTAATCAATTTTCAACGTACTATGGTAAAATATATTTCATTTTAGATACTTGTTAATCTATTACTGCCTCCATTATGTATTTATCTACTTGGAAAAGTGGCCAGTTTTTACTCATCTTGATATCCAAAAACTCTGGGCAAGACTCAAAATCAAAATAATGGGAATTATAAAATTCAAGTTATAGTCATGAATTCATGATATGTTATTTCTAAATCTTAACATGCCTGAAGACCTCCAGGCCCCAACCAAGGCCTTACTGGGGCCACTCTCCACACACGTGGATAAGCCTCAGACATAACAGAACTGGCAGAGGAACCCAGGTGTGTGGGACCCGGGGCTGAGATCTCCAAGCCTGCACGGTTTGGGACTGGACCTGTCAGTAGCTAGACAGTTACACCCTCCAACTGCCGTGTAACCCCAACAACGGCCAGGATCCAGAGATTATCACAACAAGCTCCCGGGAGAACACAAGGCAGAGTCTCCTACCATGTGTCTGACTATCCTCGCCAGGGCCCAACAGCTGAAGACCTCCAGGCCCCAACCAAGGCCTTACTGGGGCCACTCTCCACACACTTGAATAAGCCTCAGACATAACAAAACTGGCAGAGAAACCCAGGTGTGTGGAACCCGGGGCTGAGATCTCCAAGCCTGCACGGTTTGGGACTGGACCTGTCAGTAGCTAGACAGTTACACCCTCCAACTGCCGTGTAACCCCAACAACTGCCAGGATCCAGAGATTATCACAACAAGCTCCCGGGAGCGCGCGGTTGCATTCGCGGCCGCGCGACTATTTATTTATTTTTCTCTAAGTTTTCAGGGTACCTTAAATATCCAACCCGCACGGCAGAGCCAGGCAAGCTATCCATGGTCTATGCCAAATAGACCAAATTGATATGCCAAATCCAGTAATAAATGGATCTCATTTCCCTAGCCCTGAATATGCAGAGTTGAGAAGGATATGGAAGGAGAGGCTGATAAAATACTAAGGCAGACATAGGCTGCCAAAACGCAGAAAAACAAAAATGATTGTCTGTACTTTTAATTCTCGTACGCTGGCATCTGCTGCATCCATTGAAGACCTTATGGTACAAGCACGAAAGATCAAGTACAACATCATTGGTCTGACCGAAATGAGAAGACATCAATCCCATCATGCTGTTTTCGACACTGGAGAAGAACTGTTCCATGAAACATGTGATAAAAGAGGCGTCGGTGGTGTTGGTATCCTTGTCAACACAAACTTAGTCACGAGCATTGATTCATTCGAATGCCTAACAACCCGAATCGGACGATTACACTTGAATAAATGTGGCTCACTACCGGCAGTTTCTATCTTTGTTGTCTATGCACCATCATCCAGTTATGGTGAAAGAGAAACTGAGAAATTCTACATGGAGCTGTAGAAGTTCTATAAAGAAGATCACACCTTCTACAAGATCATTGTCGGTGATTTTAATGCCAAGATAAGACCAAGAAGATCCGTCGATGAACTCCACATTGGAACCCATGGCCTAGAATGGAATGAATAAGGTGACAGACTGTCTGAGTTCATCATGTCAACCAAAACCTTCCATGGTAACTCACAGTCCCAAAAGGCTGAATCTAAACGTTGGACATGGGAGTCTCCCAATGGACGGTTCCACAAAGAAATAGACCACATCATATTCAATCGGCAATTTTGCCTAACCAATGTTGCTGTTGTCCCAAAATTCCAAACGGGATCAGACCACCGTCTTCTTCGTGCAAAATTCTACCTCACAGAACGAGGAGAAAAGAATGCAAGGTTTAAGAAGAGGACTCCCAGAACAACCACCAACTGGGAGCTCTTTGGCTCTATTGCTGCAACATGGGAAGATGCCGTCATTGACAACATTGATGAGGAATACGATCGAATGATTCAGCACCTCCATGATTGTACAAGGAATGCCAAGAGAGAGATAACCACAAAAAACCGTCTTTCTTCGAACACTCTTGAACTTATTCGCCAACGTGGCTTGGCACATGCCTCAGGCAACCACAAGCGAACATCCGAACTGGCAAAACAGTGCAGAGAAGCCATCAAGGATGACCTCAAAAACAGGAGAGCAGCAGTACTGGTAGATGCAGCAGAAGCTGGGAAAAACATTCGTAATGCCCGCCTGTCCTTCACCAACTACAAAACCAAGATGACTGCCCTCCGACATCATGATGGATCTATCACATCTTCCAGAAGAGCAATGGAGAAGATTATTCATGACTTCTACTCAGATCTCTTTAATAGCCACATCCACTTGCCCACATACCACATACCACATGATGGATATGTCGTTCCCAATGTTCTCCCTTCCGAAATCCAACATGCCATCTCGTCGGTAAAGAAACAAAGACCATCTGGCCCAGACAAAATCAGACCTGAACACCTGAAGAACTTACCATCAGTACTCATCAATACATTGGCTCGACTCTTCACACGCTACCTGTCTGAATGCAAGGTTCCATCCCAATGGAAAACCAGCAGAACTATACTACTATACAAGAAAGGAGACATCCACGACATTGGCAACTATCGCCCTATCTGCCTATTGTCTGTCATCTACAAACTATTCACTCGAGTCATCCTGAATAGGATTAGCAGAACACTAGATGAAGGACAACCATGTGAACAAGCTGGATTCCGAAAAGGATTCAGTACCATCGACCATATCCACACAATAACCAAGCTCATTGAGGTATCTAGGGAGTTCAAGATGCTGCTCTGTTTAACGTTCATTGATTTAAAGAAGGCCTTTGATTCTGTTGAGATGGAAGCGGTCATGGAAGCCCTAGCCAATCAGGGCGTACAAACTCAATACATCAGGATCCTTCGTGAGCTCTATTGCGGATTCACTACCAAGATCTCACCATTCTACAAAGAAATAATCATCCATATCAAGAGAGGGGTTCGGCAGGGTGATACCATTTCACCCAAACTCTTCAGTGCCACCCTCGAGAACATCATGCGACGACTGGAATGGGAAAACATGGGAGTGAAGATAGATGGTCGGCAACTACACCACCTCCGCTTTGCTGATGACATCGTTCTAATAACACCAAACATCAGCCAAGCGGCACAAATGCTGAACGACTTTGACCGTGAATGTGGAAAGGTCGGACTACAGCTGAATCTTACGAAGACAATGTTTATGAGAAACAGCCGTGTTCCTGACGCTCCATTCGCTCTCAACAGAACCACCATCTCCGAATGCAACAGTTATATATACCTAGGTCGAGAAATCAACATGATGAATGACCTGGCACCTGAGTTGCGCAGGAGGAAGAAAGCAGCTTGGAATGCCTTCAAGAACGTTGAAGAAATAACTAAAAGGACAAAGAACCTCCAGCTACGAACACATCTCTTTGATTCCACTGTTCTTCCTGCATTAACATATGCCTCAGAGACCTGGACCCTACGAAAACAGGATGAGAACGCTATTCGGGTCTCTCAAAGAGGAATCGAAAGAGCTATGCTTGGAATATCATGATTCACTCAAATGAGAGATAGAATCCGGAGTTCTGATCTTCGTCAATGCTCAAGAATCAGGGACGCTGTTTCATTTGCCAAGACATCAAAAATCAGATGGGCTGGACATGTAATGAGGTTTACAGACAACCGCTGGACTAGAGCCATTACTGATTGGATTCCACGGGACATCAAAAGATCACGTGGACGCCCACCTATAAGATGGTCAGACTTCTTCGTCAAGACCCTAAATGATCGGTTTGAGGCTCTGCATGTTCCTAGAATGAACAGATACCATTGGGCTACACTAGCACGCAACCAGGATGAATGGAGACATTATTGGCACCCGCTCGAATAAATCGATGAATAACGGGGATTAAGTGATTAAGTGATTAAGTGATAACATCGCCAGATGTGACCCAAAAGGAAAAAAAAAAGCATAATCATTGTCTTATTAAAAATAATCCAGAGAAAAGCATTTCAAAAACAGACATGTTTGTATTACAGCACCCAAAATAAAAATAATTTTGGCTGGGGCTGGAGAGATAGCACAGGCTGTAGTGTATTTGCCTTGCACACGGCCAACCCGAGTTGGATTCCCAGCATCGCATTTGGTCCCCTGAACACCGCCAGGAGTAACTCCTGAGTGCAGAGTCAGGAGTAACCCCTGTGCATTTGCCGAGTGTGACCCAAAAAAGCAATATATATATATATATATATATAGATAGATAGATAGATAGATAGACAGATAGATGCAAGTAGACTTATTTACTGAATGAAAAATTTTATGGCAATAAAAGCATTATTTTTTTAGACTTTAAGTTTTAAGTACAGACAATAATGTTCTAAGTAAATGTGCCCTGTTTGGGGGACTGTAGAAGAAAGAACATATTCATTATAAATGCATCTGAAAATAAAATCGATAAATTTTTTTAGAATTAATTATAAATATCTATAAAGTTGATATATCTGGGGTATTTAATGATACACATATTACACATATTTAGGATTTATATAAGTGTCATGATTTATATCATAAAAAAACCTACTATATCTCCTTATATAGGCTTCTTTATTTTCTCAGGGCAATAAAATAATTTGGAGTTCATAAATCTTTAATATGGCATTCAAATTAATATATTTATCCATTGCAATCATGTATATACTTCTGGTTTTCTTTTTGAAAATTAAATTATAAAAATATAGAAATTTGGTTAGTTTAAAAAATATTACCTAATGACCAGTTAGCACCAGGCATTGTTCTTAGACCGGGAAATACCAAGTGAAATAATAAAGCACCAAAGCCAAAAATAATTTACATTTGTCTTAAAAGGATATGGATATTTTAAATAAAACTACTCACTTATTTTTCTCTATATGTCTAGAATATTGAGAACAGTTAAAATTTTCAAATGAAGAGAATTATCAGTTGAAATAATAAAATGCGTATCACCACATTATTTTGTGTCTTCTTTTATTTTAAATTAAGACAACTATATTAAGACAGTTACACCCACCAACTGCCGTGTAACTCCAACAACGGCCAGGATCCAGAGATTATCACACTCAGCTCCTGGGAGAGAACAAGGCAGAGTCTCCTACCCTGTGCCTGACTGTCTCCACCAGGGCCCAACAGCTGAAGACCACCAGGGCCCAGCCAAGGCCATGCTGGGACCACTCTTCACACACTTGGATGAGCCTCACGCATAAAAGAACTGGCAGAGGAACCCAGGTGTGTGGGACCCGGGGCTGAGATCTCCAAGCCTGCACAGTTTGGGACTGGACCTGCCAGTAACTAGACAGTTACACCCACCAACTACCGTGTAACTCCAACAATGGCCAGGATCCAGAGATTATCACACTCAGCTCCCGGAAGCGCGTGGCCACATTCGCGGCCGCGCGACATCTTATCATCTCATTCCTACTTTGGACAAACTGGCAGGCTACCAAATGTAATCTGCCCACATGGCAGAGTCTGGCAAACTCCCCGTCGTATACCCAATATGCCAAATACCAGTAACAATGATGGGTCTCATTCTCCTAACCCTGAAAAAGCCTTGAATATGGCACTTTTAAAAAAAAATCTCAGGGCTAGGACGAAGAAGACATTACTGGCACCTGCTCGAGGCAATCGACGAACAACAGGGTGGTCGTGATCATGATATTAAGACCATGCAATTATAAATATTTAGTTAAAATTTTATCCTCATGAAGATGAAATTTTTTATTTGGGTGGATATATTTATACACAAGTTTTAATTTTATAATAAGCTTCCATTTTATAATTTTTAAAGCATCTTTTCTTGAAGCTAAGACAGAAAATGTATATGTGAGTAGGAAGGTCTTTATAATACTAAGAAGTTATTCATATTTCTCATCAGAGGATTATGAACTTGACAAAGCAATTTATAATTATAGTTTTAAACTAATACCTAAATCATATTCCAGATGAAAGATACCCCTTGGCAAATATTGTGCAATAATAGATATGTTATGATGATTTTTTAAAAAGCTGTATTAATATTGACTGAACTAAGGTAAGGTAAAGGTAAAGGCCCTCCCATTGATCGTCGATTTGCTCGAGCGGGCCCAGTAACGTCTCCATTGGAGACTTTGTTGTTACTGTGTCTGGCATATCGAATACTCTCGGTAGCTTGCCGGGCTCTCCGAGAGGGGCGGAGGAATCGAACTCGGGTCGGCCATGTTGGCCGCTTGTAAGGCGACCGCCCTACCCGCTGTGCTATCGCTCCAGCCCTAAACTAAAGATTAATTGACTGAACTAAAGATTAATTTTAGCAAATTTGTTTCGTCCTGTTATTTATATTTATAAAATTATTTTTAGTGCACATTTTGTTATTTTTAGTGCACATTTTGTTATTATTCATGTGATCACTTGATCACTTGATATCCTGTTACTCATCAATTTGCTCGAGCGAGTGTCAGTAACGTATCGGTTGGTCCCTGTCGTGTGCTAGTGTAGCCCAATGGCATCTGCTCATTCTAGGAACACAAAGAGCCTCAAGCCAATCATTCAGGGTCTTGACGAAAAAGTCTGACCATCTCATAGGTGGGCGGCCACGTGATCTTTTGACATTCAGTGGAATCTAGTCAGTAATGGCTTTAGTACAGTGATCTTCTCCAAATGACATTACCTGTCTAGCCCATCTGATCATCGACACCTTGGCAAAAGAGACAGCATCCCTGATTCTCAACTGTCGACGGAGGTCAGAACTCCAGATTCTTTCTCTCATTTGAATGAAGCATGACACTGTAAGCATAGCTATTTCGATTCCTCTTTGGGAGACCTGAATAGCTGTTTCATCCTGTTTTCATAGGGTCCAGGTCTCTGAGGAGTATGTTAATGCAGAAAGAACAGTGGAATCGAAGAGATGTTCCCAGAGTCAGAGGTTCTTCATCCTCTTAGCTATTTCTTCGATGCTCTTGAAGGCGTTTCAAGCCTCTCTCTTCCTCCTGTGCAATTCAGGTGCCAGATCATTCGTCAAAGGCTTTATGTGTAAAGTAACCTAAGTATTTCATCAGTAGCAGGGTCAAATATTTTCTAAAATTAACTTTAGCACTCTAGCACTGTCCTCCCATTGTTCATTGATTTGCTCGAGCAGGCACCAGTAAAGTCTCCATTGTGAGATTTGTTATTGTGTTTTTCATATAAAATACATCATGGGTAGCTTTCCAGGCTTTGCCATGTTGGGGGGATACTCTCAGTAGTCTGCTGGACTCTCTGAGAGGAATGGAGGAATCTAACCCTGGTCGACCACATGCAAGGCAAACACCCTACCAGCTATGCTATCACTTCAGAATTTAGAATTGTTAATTCTAAAATTAACAATAAATCCTATTAAAGGGATAAATATATCCACATACCCTTTGTGTCCCTTTCCATATCTAATTACTTAATTAAATCTATTCTTTTATCTATTATAATATCTTATTTGCCTTTTAAAAGAAAATTAATCTTCCAGTATTTTACCACTTGAAGTTACAATGTTCACTTATATGTGAGGAGGAATAAAGACACAAAGTTAGAAACTTTCAAATACCAGAAATTTGAATATAACAGAAATGAGCTTTGAACAATTGCAAGTATTTCTAGCAACCATGAAGACCTAATGAGAGAAATATTTCCATTCAGATTATGTTCATGTCATTGATGCTTATGGGACACTCATGAATCCAATCAATGAATGAAATTTACATAAATTATCAGCTTTTCTAGATAATAGCCAAAATCAGCAACAATTTAAGTGGCAACACCAACATTTACATAAGGAATTGTTAAACCAAAGGATTCACCAATAAGTTGCTTTGGTTCTTTCTGTTTGAATAATAAGTCTAATTTTTTCTAAAAAATTCCATCCTCAGATAGTACTGAAAATCACCAAAAGTTAATAAGGTTTGCTTTATTCATTACCTTGTTGATTTATTTGAAAATCTCTAAGGTGAGAAGTGATATTTTTGTGTGTGTATAATATAGCTACTTCTATGAGTTGTGCAGTTTCTCTATGAGCCTCTGGTTCTTTTTCTGCATTATAAGACCCAGGTGATCCCCTTGTTGGTCTACTGCTTGCTAGAGAAATCCACTGTACTATCTAGTCTTTAAGCAATATAAGTCACCCAAATGTTCTTTGCTTTATCAAGTTCTTTAGACTATTGTTATTCCTTTCAATTTCCATGTGAATTATAAAACCAGCTTATTAGTTTCCACTTTAAAAAAGAAAGCAGATCTGCTAAGACTGGATAGAGGGAAGATTGCTCAGTGGCTTAAAGCACATTTTTACCAAGCCTGTGACTGGCAGTGACACCTTGGTCCTGCCAGCTCGTGCACTGTGCAGTGATTATCATGACAGCTCCACTGCCTGGGATCCCAGAACTGGGTCTGCAGAAATGTCTACCATGCATTATTCACATTGCTCAAGACTTACGAGCAAACAAAAAGGCCACCAGTAACAGGTGATTGAAGAGATGTGGCATATATCTCTTTACCAACAGATAGATGGCACATGGTAGAGAGATAAATATTACTGATCATTAAAAAAATAAGAGAATCCACTCTTTTGATGCCATGGATAGGCCTTGGAGACATTATGCTAAGTATGTCATAGATTATTTATTTTCTTGCAATCAGAGAAATATTACAGATGATATTGCCTATGTCCTTGCATGTGGACATCAAACCCTAGTTTGATTCCCCAGCACCATATATGCTCTCTAAGCAACAACTTGCTCCTGAGTATTTACAGATATGACCTGCATTGCCCCACCCTCCACCTCAAAAAAAAAGAGTACTTCTCATATACAACTCATTTTTTGTTATATGGAGGTTTTTTGTTTTGTTTTGTTTTGTTTTGTGAGGAGAAGGGTGGAGGGACACATCCTGAGGTTTTAATCTCACTTTAAACATTCATAGAAGGAATAGGCTACTTGCAAGAAAAATACTTTAATCCCTAGATGATCTCCCCTGCTTCCTCCCTCACAACTACTAAAATCTGAATTCATAAATGTAGAGATCAGAATGGTACTTGTTGAAGACTGTGAGGAAGGATAAATTAGGGTGACGAGATTTTTATTAAATTCCCAAGTAAGATGAATGATATAACGTGGAGGCTATATCAAACAATGACTAAAAGATTTTATGGTAAATCTTTTATTGTTTTGTTTTGGAGCCACATTTGGAGGTATTCAGGTGTTGCTCCTGACTTGGTGCTCAGAGGATATAAGATGCTGGGGATCAAACCTGGGCTTCCATCATGTGAAGAATCTACTCAACTTGATAGTAAATCTTAAATCACAATTACATATTATACCAATGCATGCATGAAAAGGGATGGGAAACTAACATTGTGTGTGTGTGTGTGTGTGTGTGCATGTGTGTATGTGTCTGCATTATCTACCAGTGTTACTTCAAACAGGTTGTGAGGTTTATGCAAAGAAATGACTCTGGTAAAATTTAGTGCATTTATCAATTCATTACGTTGTACACCTTACAACTATATAGTTTTAGACATTCCATATTTAAAGCATAACATAAATAGAGTCAATATGTCACAATAATGCTGAAAATAATTATAAATGCTGGCTGAGATTTTTATTAGAGTTGTACTGAATATGTAGATTTATTTTGGACGGTAGCACTGTAGCACTGTCCTCCCGTTGGCCATCGATTTACTTGAGCAGACCCAGTAATGTCTCCATTGTGAGACGTTGTTACAGAGTTTGGCATATCAGATACGTCATGGGTAGCTTGCCAGACTTTGCTGTATGGGCGAGATACTCTCGGTATCTTGCCAGGCTCCCTGAGCGGGGCAGAGGAATCAAACCTGGGTCTACCAGGTCAGCTGCGAGCAAGGCAAACATCCTACAAACTGTGCTATACAATTATACATTTTTGTGTTGCTCATTAACAAACTATGTTTCCACTTATATAGCTGTTTATTTCTTTTAGATTGTATTTTATAGTTATTTCACAAACTTTGCCACATTTCTTCTGAAATATTATTTTTTATAATTTTCATACTATTTTCCAATTGTATATTACTAGTACATTTGGGTATTAATATTTTGTCCTATATTCTTGCTAAAGTCTATTATCTGGCGTTTGGACTTTTTCATTAGCTTCCTTATATATGCCATTGAATTTTATACTTAGATAATCATTATATTGTCCACAAATAAAAAAATATATTGCTTTTATCTCTAAGAATATGGTTTGTATCCTATTTATATCTCCCATATCGCAAATTATTCTTTGCACATATAGGAAAATTATAGTAACTGTTTTAGTGTGTTTATCTCCTACTGCTAATATTCATGTCAGCCCTGAGTCCGTTTATATCTAGTGATTGATTTTTCTCTCTCTTATGGATGGTATATCCTTGGTTCTTTACATGCCTGAGAATTTTTTAAAGGATGTTTCATATTATAAATTTTCTCTTTTGTACCCTAAGTCTATTTGTATTCCTACAAATATTATACAGATCTATTCTCAGGTGATGTCATGTCATCTGAAACAATTTAAATTACCCGGAGTAAAATTACATTTGAGTGGAGATATGTTACTAAGAAAGTAATTACTGTCTCTTGACTAAAGATTTTTCATAATGAGATTGGCTACTAAAAATAGGTTCTGCTCTTGATCCTCAGTGAACATCAGGGCCTGTAACTTTTCATCTTTCTAAGAAGTTATCTGGTTTCAATTGTTTCTTTTTATGTATCACACTATTCACCTAAATTACTAATTCACCTAAATAATCACTATTCACCTAAATAATTAATAGGAATGCCATTGGAGTTTTAAAAATTTTGCTCTGTGTTGTTGTTTTCAAAACGATGTTCTGTGTGATTTAACTACTTTAAACTCTCATAATTCTAAGCAATGATCAGCTTTTGTCAATGATCAGCCAAGAAATACAAACCCTCTCAAGGCTGTTAGCTTCAGAATCTCCTGTATCACCTTTGCCCCATCTTAACACAGATTCATGATCAGTCTGCCAATGTTTAAATTTTTTTTCTTATTCTGTTCCACTTTCATTTAACATAAGAATTAGGTAGGAAATCCATTTCCTTTGATCAAACTAGAAATATATTAACTAGCTGTTTTAAAATCTCATGCCTTATAATTAATAATTATATTTATAGTATTTCAATTTCCAATTGATAATAAAATGTTTCTGCTTATTGTACTTTTTACCATAATCATAGGGAATTAATGAAAACATTAATTTCCAATTTAGAATGCATGTTTTCTCATTTAAAAGTAAAAGAACTATGTATATAGTTTAATGAGCATGACTATATGGTCATTCTCTAACTTTTGCAACTTGGAACATATTCTGACACAGATGGACATTTTTATGTTGAAAATGGTCTCAAATACTCCGGGGGGTGGTGAGGGAACAGAAGTGTTTTCGAAAAAAAAAAGAGTTAAATTTATCTATTTCAAAGTGTAACAATGTATCTAGCCAAAGTAGATAGAGTATTAACTAGAACTAATCTGCTTCACAGGAATTGGGAGGGGTGGGAGGTCGGGATCTATTGGGGTTCGCGGTTAAAAATAAGTATTGGTAAAGGGAAATGTGTTTGATATTTACATGACTGAGACCTAAACCCGAAAGCTCTGTAACTTTTCCCACAGTGATTCAATAAAGAAATAAATTATAAAAAAAAAAACCAAAGTGTAGTCCCGTGTAATCCCATTAACGTCCAAGACTCAGAGACTATAAAACCCAGCTCCCGGAGGAGAACAGCGCAGAGTCTCCTGCCCCCACGCCTGGCTGTCCTCGCTGGGGCCCTTGGAGAGGAGCGGGTTGAGTTTCCGGCAGCCAAAGACCTCCAGAACCAGCCACCACCATGCTGAGACCACTCTCCGCACACATGAAGGTACTGGCAGAGGAACAAAGGCATGCGGGTCTCCCGGGACTGAGATCTCCAAGCCTACTGGGATTGGGGCTAAGCATCCTCAACCCAGATCCTCCAAATTCTAGTAGGCGGGGGTCACACCCACCAACTGGCCCCCTGGCCGTGTAATCCCATCAACGGCCAAGACTCAGAGACTATAAAACCCAGCTCCCAGAAGCGCGCGGCCGCATTTGTGGCCGTGCGACATCTTATTATCTCATTCCTACTTTGGACAAACTGGGAGGCTACCGAATGTAACCTGCCCACATGGCAGAGTCTGGCAAACTCCCCATGGTGTACCCAATATGCCAAATACCAGTAACAATGATGGGTCTCATTCTCCTAACTCTGAAAGAGCCTTGAATATGGTACTTTTTAAAAAATCTCAGGGCTAGGATGAACGAGACGTTACTGGGGCCTGCTAGAGGCAATCGACGAATAACAGGATGGTCATGATCTTGATGGTGAAAGTGTAGTCTAATGGTGCCAAATGTGGTCTAATAAAATGGAATTGTAACTTACACAAACAGAAGGTTAATTTACTTTCTATCATCAAGCAATGGTTTCTAGAAATGGAAAACAATATTCTGGAACCAGAAAGGTACTAGAGCCAGAATTTTTGCATGCCACTGACCTGGGATCCAGTACCTGGCACTACACATTATCCGTTAAGCACTGCCAGAAGTCATCTCTGAGTGCAGAACCAGGAGTAAGGCCCGGACACTACAGGATAGGGCCCCAAAAAAGTAAACAAAACAGAAAAGTTTAACAATTCCCACTGAAAAATCTCTTAATACTTTTATCTTAATACTTTTAATAGTGTCCAGTAACTAGAGATTTTATTATATTTTATATATATATATATATATAATCAGTTGTGGATCTTTGTGGTTTTTCAAAAAGATGCCTTTCTGATAGAAGTCACATAGCTTTTCTGTGATTCCCAGGAATACTCAAAGCAATGATTTTCCTGGCTTTGTGGGAATGAAGATTTGGTACCTCTAGAGTGATCTTGGATTCAGGGAGCAATGCAGTGTTGGATATCTAACTCAGATCCTAAAACATGCTAAGCAAATGCTTTTTCATTATTTGATCTTTTTCTGCCAGCATCACCCCCACTGATGTTGGTAGGCCCCATGGGTTGACTCATGTAAATTGGGGAGGAGAAACGAGGTCACTTTCTCCCAACCCAACTCTGCCTCCTGGGACCCAGGATTACTGGATTCTTGTCTCACCTCCCAGAAAGGAATTTTGAGAGTAGACGAGCAGTGGCATTATACAGTTTTTACTTGGACATTTTGAAAGAAAGGAGAGAAAGGGGGAAAGAGCCCATACACAAATCCCAGCATTAGACATAAAAGCATGAAAGTACACATTTCAAGAGGGGAAATGCGGGTGACACATGTGCTCAGGCCAACATATATGCTCGGCCACGTGGGTGCAATCAACACATGGGTGCAGGTGCACATATGCGCCCTTCCTTTGAAAAAAGTTGGCCTTTTTAGGGTTTTGCCAACCTGTGTTTATGTCAGGCAGGCTTCTACCTAGTCCATTGCTAAGGAAGTTACCAAGGGGTTGCAAGTGGTGATGGTCTTTGAAATTCCTTTCCTGTCCTCTTGTTTCTGCACGAGCTTTTCTGGGTCTGTTGCTATAGATGGGTGAGGGTCTTATAAGGCCTTAGTTCTTGTTTATCCTGTTTTTTGCAAGGTCAGCTTTTGCCATTGCCTTGGGAGGAGGTCTTCCCTGTCTGTCTGACTGCTTACATCACCACCACTTGCATTTTCATTTCTATCAAGACATTCAAAGAAGAAAACCAGTCTACACTATCAAAAGTGAGGAGAGCAGGAGGACTGGGGAGATGTAGTGACGGGAACAGGCCAAAAGCTGACCTCCGAGTGAGTCCTAGATATAAGCTTCATTATTAGTGTTTTTACATTGATATGTTACATTAGTGTTAATTAATTTTGGCTGGAGAGGACCCACATAGTTTTGCTCAGGACTTACTCCTGGCTGTGTGGTCCGGGATCGCTCCATATGAAGGACCAAGATTGAAGACATATTGGCAGAGGGCAAGGCCAGTGACTTAGTCCCTGAACTTTCTCTCTAACCTGATACAGATGCTAATTTATGGAACCCACTTACAATTTGCACAACTTCGCTAAGCTAATGTAATTGCACTATAGCACTGTTTTCCCATTGTTTGATGATTTGCTCGAGCGGGTACCAGTAATGTCTCCATTGTGAGACTTGTTGTTACTGTGTTTGGCATATCGAATACTCCACGGGGAACTTGCCAAACTCTGCTGTGCAGGTGGAATACTCTCGGTAGCTTGCCGGGCTCTCTGAGAGGGATGGGGGAATCAAATCTGGGTCAGACGGGTGCAGGCAAACACCCTACCAGCTGTGCTATTGCTCCAGCCCATGTAATAGATCGTCGATTTGCACGAGCGGGCCCAGTAACGTCTCCATTGGAGACTTTGTTGTTACAGTGTCTGGCATATCGAATACTCTCGGTAGCTTGCACAATGGCCGACCCGAGTTCTATGTAATAGATATGTTAATTTATTTATTACCTCAATAAAACCATGTTGTGTCCAAATATGTGTTGTGCTTAGGATAATCCATTGGTATATAATAAATATAAATATATACTTATAGTATGCATAAAGTTTAATAAAACTTTAAAGAAAGTTTGACTATTTCCATTTTTTTCATTTGACTGGCAGATGTCTTTAAATTAAGCATTTTAAAATATAAATAGAGATCTTTACAACATACAGCCCAAGAGAAGGACCACATGGAGGGCAGGAACCACAGATCCCGGAGAAAAAAAAGAAACAGGTTCCAAAAAGAGCCGAGATCACCGGGAAGTCCCAGATGGGGTAGGTACCGCATCCCGCCTCCCCCAGATGGAACCCTGGTGACCAGAAGCCTCTACAAGCACAGCTCGAGTATGCAGGAACTAGGACTTTTTCTCAAAACTGCGCGGCTGCGTAGACCTCTCTCTATATACAAAGTGATCAATGGGAAGTAAACCACCTAAACTTTATCCCTGAAAATCAGAGTTAAGTTTGGAGCACGGCCACAGCCCCAGAAGCACAAGGACTTAATGCAGAACCTAGCAGCTTGGAGCAGAAAAGTGAATGGATTATGCATTAATCCAGGCCATCATGTCTGCCCAGAGGGGAAAGGGTGTTGTCCCATTCTCCCTCTCTTCTCTGGAAAGAAGGATGGCGGCCGCATGGGAGCCTTGTGGACAGCAGGTATGAGCTGGGGGTGTGGGGGCGACTAAAACCTCATGGGTCGGGGGGCGTTCCAGTCTGTCCTTCACGCCTTACCGAGGCCACTAGTTGCCCCCCACGAGTGGCTCTCCAGCACGACCACAGCCCCAGAAGCACAAGGACTTAATGCAGAACCCAGCAGCTTGGAGCAGAAAAGTGAAAGGACTATGCGTTAATCCAGGCCATCATGTCTGTCCGGAGGGGAAAGGGTGTTGTTCCCTTCCGCCCTCCTCCCTTTGGAAAGAAAGATGGCGGCCACATGGGAGCCTTGTGGACAGCAGGTATGAGCCGAGGGTGTGGGGGCGACTAAAACCTCATGGGAAGGGGGGCATTTAGGTCCGCCCTTCACGCCCTACCGAGGCCACCAGTTGCACCCAACGAGCGGCTCTCCAGCACGACCACGTCTCCAGAGCACAGAAACCAATTTCTTAACTATCTGACTTTCAGTAGAAATACTTCCATGGTCAATAGGTAAAATAGCAGAAATCCAAAACCAACATTTAATTCTTGAACCCAGCTGTAGAAAGCAAATCACTTCACAATGCTTTTTCAGCATGTCTGATTTGGGGGGGGGGGTAAACTCTAAATAATAGTGGTAAATCTTTTATTGAAACAGTGAATCTAATCAAAGCAGATAGAGTGTTAACTAGAATTCATCTGCCTCACAAGGACTGGGAGGGGTAGGGGGTGGGGTTTTATTGGGGTTCTTCATGGTAAAAAATAAGTATTGGTAAAGGGAAATGTGTTTGATATTTGCATGACTGAGACCTAAACCTGAAAGCTTTGTAACCTTTCCCACAGTGATTCAATAAATAAATTAAAAAAATAAAAAAATAAAATATAAATAGATTTTAACGTAGGCTCATACTCATGAAAACATTAAAAAGTGACTTTTCAACTTCTGTAACTATAAAAAGGAGAGAGACAGAACCATTTTTGGCTTTCCTTTATAAACAATCTTTATGATTTATAGTGATTTGCAAATCTAATTTTTGTATTAGAGACTTAACTTCTATACATATGAATTTAGCATTTTTATGATTTGTTATTAATATATTTATATTTACTATTCAAAACGTTTATTTTATTATAGGTTTTAATTATTTTTATTTGTGAGTTTTGTGGTCAAAGATGGCATTAGGAAATATTAATCTACTAATATTGATGATGCTGAAATAGACACTAAGCTGGGATCCTCTCAAAGAATTTCAGAAAACTTAAAATCAAGCGTTGATCTGAGAAAGGAGTCATTCTACTCGTGCTAGGGCTAGACTGAAGACTTAAACTGATATAGCCCAGATTTAACTCACCAAATTATGACTGACTCTTCCAAAACCTAAGGCTTGACCTCTCAGAAGAAAATACAGAGAAATAAAATGTCTGTAAATGCTGTTAATGAGGAAGAAGAGCAGAGTTCGAAGTCCTGGACAGTGTAAACTCTTATCTGCACAAAGCCTTAGGCTAAGCCACATTTTAATAGCTGTAGAATAAGCTTCCCCTGGAATAGATTTGAAACTCTTTCTTGGGATCTCCCCCCTCACTCAATCTGGTATGCACCCCAACTTGGGGTTTGTAGTTGCTGAGTTACTAGATTTTATTTTAGGCCCCTTGGTTCACAGTGCTGGTAGTGGTAGTCTTGCATAAATCCTATCCCCCCACTCCCCAACACACACACACACAAACACACACACACACACACACACACACACACACACACACACACACAACACACCTCTTAGTAAGCTTTCTACTCAAGACCCTTTCTCAGTTTGGGGCTTTTGTTATTCCCCTAGTTGGTTCCTCCTTATTCTGCATAAAAGAGATCAGACAGACTCTTTCTCTCTACTTCCTGATAATTTCACTCAGCAGGATGTTCTCCACATCCATCCACACAGCAGCAAATAGCATGATTTCATCTTTTCTTATTCTAAGTAGTTAACATTGTGTAGATAGTATAGATAAAAGTGGTTTCCTCCTCCAGTCTTTTGTTTCTGGTTGTTTTCAGATTTTGGCTATTGTGAATAGTGGTAGTGAGTCTAGAAGTGCAAATGTCTTTTCTGTATAGAGTTCCCCTTTTCTTTAAAGTGCTATACCATTTGGGGATAATTACTCATTTAGGGCATCACTTAATTTTTCTTTTGGCCTTTCTTCTCTTTTTCTCTCTTTCTTTCTTCCTCTGGACAATCCCACAGTCCCACAATCTCTCTCAATAAAACTATTCACTTCACTGTCTTTTCAAGAAATTCTTTCTGTGTGCAAAATATATCCATTTTCAACGTTGTAATCATAGGTAGATAATCAGACTTTTAAATTGGCAGGTAGATTAGGGAAGGACCCACTACCACCAAAGCACTGAAATTTCTGGGAAGTAGGAAAGCTAGGACCAGTCCTAAGTCTGACCCACCTTATGGATATAGAAAGCAAGACCTGATAAGACCTTCTGTAGCAGTGGGCCCTGAGGACACTGGACCTCTCCCTATAGAAAGAGCCTGAAGGAAACTACTGGAGAACCCTCAATCCATTTTCATCTGATTAACCCTCAACTAGCCAGACCAGAGTAGGCTGGACTCACCTTCATAGAGAAAATCTAGCAGGAACAAAGGTCAAGAAAAGGAATTTTCAAAGAGGATCATCAACCACTCCCAACGCTACCCCATTAAGCAACAACTCTAGCAAATGACTCAAAGTCTCACATGGACAAACCCTATAAAAGCAGCCTTGAGCAAAGAAAGGCCACGCATGCTGGCCAAGCACATGTGGTGCCAGGGCAAAAGGTGGCCCACATCCCCCCTCTTGAGATGTGCATTTTTATGCTTTTTTATGCAATGCTGGGGTTTGGGTAGGGGATCTCTCCACCTTTGGAGAAACCTGCTTTCTCTCTTGAGTATGTTAGTCTCTTTCTCTTTTTTCCTCTCTCTTCCCCTTCCTAAAACCCTCCAAATATAATCTGTTTTACTTCACTATTCACCGACTCCTAAAATTCATTTCTGTGAGGCAAGACAAGAACCCGGTAACACTGAGTAAGGCCTAGGAGAGACTTTCCTTTTCTGCAAAGAGCAATTCCTCACTCCAGTCTGAGTCCACGACTCCCTGAGAAATCAGGTGGTAGGGATCAACCCCATGCGAAGAAGAATAAGCGGACATCAGATGTGGTTTGATGGACACCTCGTGGGCCTGGCGGGGCTCGGATACCTCTGATTGGAGGCTCATCACAGACTTTTATCAATTCTAGTCTCCCCAGACATCCTTGGGAGAAAGTGATCATCTCTCTCCTCTGCCTGACGGAAGTCACCTATGGGGGCCACACATTTCACTGGTTTTCCTTTTCCTTCCAAGAACTTCCACCAAGCCTAAGACTCAGATCTCTCTGAAAGTTCAAGTTACAGGGACCAGTTCTTACATGTTCAGAGCACCTGGGATTGAGTTGAAGACCCTCAGTTGTCTTTGTGTGCTGGTAGTACTAGAGTTCTTGCAGATAATGATAAAATGAGCAGCAAGAGAGAGAGCCTAATTGAAAGTGTTCTCATCTCTCCACTCGACCCACCTTGAAAGAAGCCTATTTCTCCCTTGCACTCTGTTTCTTCTCTATTTCAGCAGATCTAAGTCTGTGTTTAAGTCATCCCTAGCAATTCCTGGACTCTCTCTGAGATGGGGTAGTTTATACTTTCCCAAGACTTTACATTTGGTTGCAGTTCTTGGACTCACAGGAGACCTGGAGAGATGTCAACTCCCAGGCTGCCAGTGGTGGATAAGCTGAAAGGCCCTAAATAAAGACAGAATCACTAAGTCAATCATGGTTGGAGGGATAGTTCAAGATGGAAGATGTGTGCTGAAAGTAGATAAAGGAACACACGTGAAAGCCTCTTAGTATCTGTATTGCAAATCATAATACCCAAGAGTAGAGAGAGAGAATGGGAGAAATTGCCTGCCATAGAGTCAGGGAGGTGAGGTGGGATGGGGAAGAATACTGGGGAAATTGGTGGTGGAAAATGTGCACTGATGGAAGGATTGGTGCTAGATCATTGTATGACTGAAACTCAAACATGAAAGCTTTGTAGCTATGATGTAGGCAGGTAGACGGGGGGTGGGGGGGGGGCCCTCCCGAGGCAACGACAAAAGCCAGCCCTGCAGAAAATAGCAAAACAGGAACTAAGACTTGATAAGACCCTCACCTGGCTCCAGCAACAGACCCAAAGAAGCTCCTCTAGGAACAAAAGGCCAGGAAAGGAATTTCAAAGAAGACCATCACCACTCCCATCCTCCCTGGTAACCTCCTTAGCAATGGGACATTTAACTGGGAAGAAGGCCCACGTGGGGGCAGGTATAAAGGCCACCTTGAACAAACGAAGTGCGCGCATTTGCTGCCCGAGCCCATGTGCTGCTTGCGCCCATGTGGCCGAGCACATGTGGTTCCCCAGCACATGTGTCACCCGCATCTCCCCTCTTGAGATGTGTACTTTCATGCTTTTGTGTCTAACTTTACTCTCTCACTCTCTCTCCCTCCCTCCATACCTAAAAATCCTCCAAATAAAATCTATTTACTTCACTGCTTGTCTACTCCTGAAATTCCTTTCTGCGAGTCGAGACAAGAACCCAGCAACCCTGGGTCCCCAGTGGCAGAGGCGGGTGGGGAGAAAGTGACTGTCTTTCTCCTCCCCGCTTCACATAAGTCACCCGTGGGGCCCACCGACATCAGCTATATCTCATGGTGATTCAATAAAATAAAATTAAATTAAAAAAAGAAAAAGAAAGAAAGGCCCTAAGTGAATAAACAGGTCCCAACGTCCTAAATTGGAGTTAGTGTTGTATTGGCATCACAAAAGCCTGCAGTAGTCAGAAACTTCTATAAGACAAAGAGAATTACCATTTTTTTTAACCATTTTGTCAGGTGATAAGACACAAAGACTCAGTTTTCCCATAAAAGTCCTACAAAAGGAGAGTTATTTAGTCCTTTCCTCAGTTCCTCCCGTGCTGGAAGTTTCTTTCTCTTCTATTTATTTTGTGATAAACTTACTCTTTATTTTCCTTCTCTGAAGAACACAGACACCAAGCTGTCATATCAGCCTCAACCTCAGCCCCCAAGTGCAATACCTGACCTGGGTCAGGACTGCCATGACTACTCAAGTAGGCTCCAAGCATCTTTATGGCAAGAACAATCACGTCCCTCGAGCCCCTACATTCAGTTGTGAAGCTGAGCCTAAAGCCACGTGTTCTGCAAGGCTGTATTGCCTCCTCAGCCATTTGAGTTGCCACCCCTCATTCATCCCTGTGTGGGGATGATTGAATGATGTCAGGGAGGCTTGGGGCAGGGAGAGGGAGAGGTTTGGACTTTCACTGGAGTAAAAAAAATTGCACTTTTCAGCAAAGAAAAGTCAGTGTAACCTAAGCACAGGCATTCCAAATCCTAAGATTTCTTTGTATAAAATAATTTCAGGAAGAGGAAAAATAGTAAAACCAATTAATTTTTACTGAAAGAAATTTAGAATGATGTGAAGAGAAAGAGAGGACATCCATATTCAGTGAGAATAGAGCTTTCACCAGTGTCCAAGGCAGAGAATATATTTTTTGAAGAAGGTTATATATATATATATATATATATATATATATATATATATAGGCTGGAGCAATAGCATAGTGGGTAGGGTGTTTGCCTTGCACGCAGCTAACACAGTTGACACAGGTTTGATACCTCTGTCCCTCTCGGAAGCTACTGAGAGTATCTCGCCTGGACGGCAAAGCCTGGCAAGCTACTCGTGACGTTTTTGATATGCCAAAAACAGTAACAAGTATTGCAATGGAGACATTACTGGTCCTGCTTGAGCAAATCGGTAAGCAATGGGAGAACAGTGATATATAACTAACTAACTTTATTATATATATATATTATATAACATATATAACATATATTATATAATAATATCATATATAAAATATATAATATATCCCAAATTCTCCTGCCTGAAGTTCTCTGCATACATGAAAATTAATTTGGGTATTACTGCTGGGAAAATATCTTAGCATCTAGCTGATTCTTCCATATTTTGATTATGGCCTTTGGATTCTCCACGGGGTTCTTTGTATTGAGGGCATCCAAACTTCTCTGTGTGCTGCTTAAGTTTCTGCATCTAGAGAATGGCTCATTTCTCCTTTGACAAAAAATTCAGTATTTTCATCTCAAACTGATGTGGTTCAGCCTTTAGTCTACTTTAGGACTGAGTGAATTCTTTCTGGTTTTATCATACTTGAAAAATTAACATTCTCCTCTCCTTTCCCCACTCACGCCCTGCCCCTCACGGCACCCCCATGCTTATTCTGACCCATCTTCAACTGCAAAACGAATATCTTAGATTTGCAGAAGAAACTGTCATCTTGTGTCACATCATTAAATGCACACTTACAATTGTGAAAATCTCATTCCGCTACTGCTCAGGGACCTATGAGTTGGGAGATACTGGAACTGGTCAAGAAAGAGCTTTCATGGAACTAAGGCATTAGGTTAGAAGGTGGTGGGCTTCTATCCACAGAATAGCTTGCAATTTGAAGAAAAGTCAAAAGAAAAGGACAGTGAGGAAAGGATTGGGTGCAGACCATAAATTCTCCTAATTGCACTGGTCCCTTGAAGTTCACTCCATCTTACCTGCAAACCCAAACATAACAGAGGTTTATCTTTTGAGAAAGATCAAATGAGATCTATTGTCTTTATTGTTGGAAGGGTTAATTAAGATAAAACTGTCTTTATCTATAGGCTTAGGGACAAAAACTCTCCTGGTCTTATATTGATCTTTGTCCTGGTTTCACACTGAGTCACTGAAAAAGGGCAGCTAGAGTTAGATTTCTGACAGAAGTTAAATAAGATGAAGTTTCCATCGTTTATCTAGGGAACTTCCTGCTCTTTCTTGACCAGGATTCAGATAAAGTGAAAGAGAAGATCTGACCTACCAATTTCTCAGAGAGCTAAGTCTGACTGCTCACTCTTTCAAGAAACACTTCAGTATATTAGAGATATACGGATGAGCATATAACATATAACCATCCTTGATGTTTCTTACTTATATTCCTAGTTTGAAAGAAAAAGAGGCATTATTTTAAAATTTACATTCAACATTACTTTTTTTTTCTTTTTGGGTCACACCCAGTGATAAACAAGGGCTACTCCTGGCTTTGCATTCAGAAATTACCCCTGTGGTGTTCAGAAAATGGTAATTGAACCCGGGTCGGCTGCGTGCAAAGCAAATGCCTTACCCATTGTGCTGTCGCTCCAATCACAACATAACATTTTTAGCACAGCATCTTTAGCTCTTCATATTAACACAAAAACTCCATGGAAAGTATTTGATGGTAGTATAGTGCTATTCTCTGAAATAAATGGTGAGATCCAGAGAAAGGTAATACAGAAGTAAAGTGCTTGTCTTGCACACAGCCAACAACGATTTGATTCCATTCATAAGGTCCTCGGAGCACTACCAGGAGTGAATCTGGAGCACAGAGCCAAAAGTGATCTCTGAGCACTGCTGGGTGTGACCCCTCAAAGAATCTAAATGAAACAATTTAATAAATGACATCTCTTAAGGATAATAAAATAAGGCAGAATTATAATGCTTTCAGAACCCATAAATAAATGGCTATTAGGTTTTATTTTTAAATAAACAAGAATTGGATTACCAAATTTCTTTGTTTTCAAATATGTAGCTGATTAGCAATGAATGCCATCTTCTGAATATTGATCAACTTTTTAGTGTACTGATAATCACCTTTATATTCTGCATGTTTTGTTTTGACAAGGTTGGTTTCACATTGTGGGTTTGAAAAATGTTCTTTACTTAAATGTAGAATACACAACAATTTGAAAAAGTCATTCTCTCAAACTTACAAGGAGATATATTTTAATGCATCCTAGTGCCAGGTATCTATTATACAATAAACAATCTTCAGATATTGTATTTATGCATACATATATCCACCGACTTATATCTTGCTTCTTTCTTATTTTAGCTATCCTTATCTCACTTAAAAATCTTATAATAAACAGTATAATTTGTATACAATTCCTTCTCCTCAATCACTCCCATTATTATTATCTTATTTCTAGTTCTTAACAGTTGTTTTTGTTCTATTTCTTTTTACATATTTATAAAGAAAAATAATTTTTTCTAACTAATTTTCCTAAAAATTATTTAATAAATCATTATTTATTGTAGGAAATGTTTTATGTTTCCACACTGACATTTATTTCTCTATAATTTGACTCTTTTATTAACCCTTCCATTCATTTGCATAGTTGTGCTTCAAAACATCTGCTTTGGTCTTTAGGATTTATCATTTTTGTAGAGAAAAAAATGAGTAGGATAGGTCTAGATCTGGCCCAGAAATTCAAATTTGGCAAAGTAAATCTTGGGGAAGATTCATTTTAATTCCATATGCCCTCATAAATAAAAGATCACAAAACAGAAAAATATGCTCAACAATATTTCAGCCTTTTGCCTTCTTTTTATGTTGTGCAGAGAAGCAAAATATGTCACTTGAAAATATGTGTTTAGTAAAATTCTCATGGCATAATTGAGGTTGTCTTTGAAAATTACATCTACACATACAAGAAGAGCTCACACACTCTCTCAAAGGCCTCTCCCTTTCTGAACCAAAAAAGACCAAATTCCTTTATCTCTTTTCAGTGGAAAAGTAGATATTAATTATGCAATACCTTCCCTGTGGTCCTTTCCTGCTTGCCATCCTCTAATACTTCACAACATTCTCCCCTTTATCTCAATCTATTTAAATATGGGCTCTATAACATATGGCTGAGTTTTTCAGCTTTTATAATTCCTTCTCTTATATACAGAAAATATACATATTATCATTATATTTATTTGTATGATTTTTCTAATCCTTCTGTCTGATACTTACTTGATTTTTGTCAAGCCTCTATTTAGACAGACACATGATAAGTTTCTTCATTTCCCAGTGGTTGTTTGTTCTCCAAATTGAGTTTATACCCATTATGCTAAAACATTATTCTACAAATAGTCATTATTTTAAGTATAGCAATAATATGATGTGTTGCTAAAAATAAATAGGAAGGGAGAGATGATGCTATCAATGATGCATATGTTATAGTTTTCTCAAAGGAATTAAGACTGAGCAGAGGTCTGGAGATGAAATGACTGAATTTAGTAGAAACATTTGTTGATTAAAAGAAGGAATGGATAGGGAAGCTGGGGGATGAGTATTCATAATTAAGAAGACTGGGAAATGTGGACAGAGTTTTTCATCATCTCTTTCTTTGGGTGGTGGATGAATACTCAGCAGTAGTCTTAAGACAGGCAAGATATGAAGAAAAAGGTACTGGGAAAAAGTAAGATGTTTTTAAAAGGTTATTTTTTTATATATTCTGGGTGTATAAACTGGGCCCATTCTTTATGGATTTTATTCTTGGGCCATTCTTTCTAGCCTCAGCCTGTCTAATATTTATTTTATACTTTAAACTTTATGTTGTAGCAAATAAAATTTTGGGTTCGTATGAATCAATGTAAGAATATTAAACACCAGATTTCTTTAATGCTAAGTTTCATTTTTCACAGCTCGTATAGGTACATCTCTGTGAACTATCTCTGATAGAGTTTACATTTTTTCTTTTGGCTTTTTGTTTTTGGGGCCACAACCAACAAATTTCAGGGCTTCCTTCTGTCTCTGTGCTCAGGGATCATTTTAGCTTTGTCCAGAGGACCTTATAAGGTACTGGCAATAGAACCTGTACATATAAGACAAGTACTCTGCCCACTATATTATTGTTCTAGCCTTAACTCTAATAGATTCTTCAAGAGCAACATTAAGGTATACCAACAATGGGAACCTTTGCATCTGAAAAGGTCCAACTCTCAATATTTTGATCTGAGGTATAGGTTACAAGTCCCTGCCCCTTGCAATGTGATAGGTCATACCTTAGTAAATGAGAGTTTGTAATACAGACCAATCAGGCTGCTTGTGTTCTATGCAAATAAGTGTTTATAATATGACCAATCAGCTATGTAAATAATAGAATAATTAGAGATCTTGTTAATCTGCCTCCTCCCTCCTCATTTCTTCCTATAGCAATTAGAAACCAAGATATCAAAAAGAATAGACAAAGGAGAATAATATAGATGTCTCTATAAAATTGAACATGCTGGAGGTAAATCTAGAAATAGTCACAAGAGAGGAAACTCCTTTTTTTTTGAAAAAAAAAAGGCCAGCATATACAAATTTCAGAATATGGGACTGGAGCAATAGCATAACAGGTAGGGTGTTTGTCTTGCATGAGGCCGACCAGGCAAACTACTCAGAGTATCCCCTCACATAGCAGATCATGGCAAGGTACCGTGGTGTATTTGATATGCCAAAACCGGTAACAAGTCTCACAATGGAGACGTCACTGGTGCTCGCTTGGGCAAATCGATGAACTATGGGAGGACAGTGTTACAGAGCTAATTTGATTACAGAATTTGCCTTTATTAAGAATGATCTATCTGTCACAACACTATCTACATGGAAGTTTGCTTGGGAGTTTGGGACAAAACAGATTATGAGACCATTCTGTGCAACCTTCCTTCTCCAAGCATCACAATTTCATTTCATTTTCATTTCATCATCCTGTTAATCGTCGATTGCCTCGAGCAGGCCCCAGTAACGTCTCTTTCATCCTATCCCTGAGATTATATTCACGGCTCTTTAGGAGAATGAGACCCATCATTGTTACTGGTATTTGGCATATTTGGTACGCCACGGGGAGTTTGCCAGACTCTGCCCTGTGGGCAGGCTACATTCGATAGCCTGCAAGTTTGTCCGAAGTAGGAATGAGATAATAAGATAAGCATCACAATACCTCTGGAAATAAAGGTTTTATTTCATCCATAAAGTTATTTTATTTAAAAATCCTGGCATAGTTTCAGACTGATTACTAAATGCTTTCCAATAGAAGCCTGGACTCCTATTGAAGTTGTCAAGAAACTGCTTTCAGAGGCGTCTTAAACTTTTATTGTGTCTAGGAAATGTACCGATATAACTAGGAAAGAAAATCAGAATTGGAGTATATAAAGAAAAAGAAAGAAGAGTGGGTACTGAGAAAACATTAAAGCAAAAGTGCCAAAAGTAAAATTTAAAAGTTGGTTCTTGGGTAAATAGACAAGAAGAACATATAGCAGATGGCACACAAAAAAAAAACAGTAACTTTTAATTTTCTTTCTTCTTCTATCATTATCCAAACTGTCAACTAGTATGAGGAAACCCAAACAAGATATATGAGTAATAAGAAGGCAACATTCAAAAAGGGAGAAGAAAAATGTGAGCAATGCCTATAATCTACTTGAAAATGTTTGAATATCTGGCCCCAGTGGTTTCAAGTGAAGAATGCATACAATTACTTAAATCAATATCAAATTCTCAATGATCATGTATTATGAATCAAAGAAGTAAAAAGGACAATATTAAGTCTGGAATTTCCACATAAGAGTTTTATGAAAGCTGAGATAAGAATCATATCTATTTCATAATTTTACATTTAACACTGTTTATAATACATTTGTAAACGGATATAATACATTTCTAAATATGTATTCTAGTTTTGGCTCTAATTCAAAAAATGGAGATTGAAAAAGAAAAAAACACATGGATGTGACCCTACAATCACAATAGATTTGCAGTGAGTTTGTGAGACTTAGGGAATACGTGAAAAAAACATTTTATTTTTATGTAGAGATAAGTACAGAGTGTTGCTCAGATGAACAAATAATCCTTTTTTTCTCTATAGGAGACATACAAAAAGACTTACACAAGAAATATATTCATGGTGAACAACCCGATATCTGAAGGCAGAGGGAATATGACTCACTAGACTATGAATGTCTGCTACTCATTTAATGAATAGGATTATAATTGGAATAAACACTGTATCAGACAAATAAATTTTAAAAATGAAAAATTGTTAGAGGGGCGAGGTTTATAAGTCAATTTGGACGAGTTTCTAATTTCTGCAGCAGTTTGGTGATCTTTGTTTAGGTTTTGAATTTAGTGTCAGAAGGGTACCCTGACACTGCTCAAGGAACACTCATGAATTAATATTGAATACAGACCATAGCACTGCTTGGAAGATTGTAGGGGTCCAGGCATATCACTAAAGTCTTATGCATGCAAATTCTGCCCTCAGCTTATTGAGCTGTCTCTCTGGTTCAATATTTTATTTTCCTCCTCAAACACAGAAAATTTCTATTTTAAAAATAGTGAATTTACTAATTTATTTTGGTTTTGGAATCACACCCAATGGTGCTCATAGCTTTCTCCTGGCTCTGGACTCAGGAGCCACTCCTGGTGGACACATTGAGTGCTGGGGATTTAATTCAGGTTGACAACATGCAAGGTATACACCTTATCTACTGTGTCATCTCTCTTACTCCAGACATAAAATAGTTTTAAAATAGTTTTAAAGAGGTTGAGGCATGTTGAATAGAGGGATAAAGTAACAAACTATATATTTACATATATATTTATTATATTATATATTTTTAATTCTATCAATTCCTATGTATTTTTTCAAGGTATTCAGAACCACAGTGGCACTCTGAAGACCTAAGAGGTAAAGACCTAAGAGGTACCTAAGAAGACCTGAGAGGTAAAACACTTACCTTGCATGTGATTACTCCTGCCACAATTCTGATTTGGATCCTTGGCACCATATTTGGGCTTCTGAGTACTGTCAGGACTTGTTCTAAAGCACAGAGGAGAAAATATTCCTGAACACCACCAAGTATGACCTCCAACACAATAAATAAATAAAAAATTAACAAAGAGATCCCCATGCCATCCAAAATGGCTCTCAGAACCAAATGGTTGGCCTTTGACCTGGCATAGGGGCATACCCCAAAGATATAAGAATATAGACTCATAGGAACTATACCCGGAAGCTCCCTCTATGGGTAGGTAAGTGAGGGTGGCAGCCTTGGAGGATGTTAAAGACAAGTCCCGGGACTCTAAACCAACTGAGACCCCTCAGTGAAATAACTAAGAGACTAGAATCACAGAATTTTCACTGTATGTGATCATACATACAGTGGGACCACAATGAGGAGTTTTATTTATGTAATAATAGATCAACACATTTTTTGGAAGCAGCTAAAGAATAAGATGATGGAAGTTAACTTTGGTAGTAAAAGTGTATTAGTGTGAAGGCTAACACTGCAAACCCTCCTTGGTTCACTGGAACAAGGAACTAGGCAAGGCAGCTAGGATGACAGGCCCAAAAGGACCTGGCAGTGCTCATTAGTGGCTCAAGAGAGGTGGAGGCAATATCCCATACTGGACCTGGGTCAACTAGGAATTCTGGTTCCCCTTAAAAGTGCTATTCTGTGACACAACAAAGAGAGGGTGTCCTACCCTGCTGCCCTTCAATGGGATATCCATTCTCATTAAAAATTCTTGCATTGTCAGCACTGTTGTCTTCTCAGATAAATTGTTTATTGAGTGTGCAGACAAGAATTCACCTTTAGAATGCGCCTGCCACAGAGGCGGTGGAGAGGTGTGGATGGGGGGTGGTGGGAGGGATACTGGGAACACTGGTGGTAGAGAATGGGCACTGGTGGAGGGACAGATCATTGTATGACTGAAATGTAAATAAAAAATATTTGTCTGAAGTGCTAATGTTATTGAAACACTGTAAAATTTACTCGTTTGTGATTACACTGTGGTATTCCCCCATGCAATAATGAAACTGTAACTCACCCGTCACACCATCCCAGAAAAAAAAAAAAAAAGACTTCACCTTTAGGTCTCAGGGAGGGCCCCACAAGCTTTAGTGGGAAGACGCTCTCCACTAGTGGGAGCCAAAGGGAAAACAGAGGAAAAATGATCAGAAGCAGTTTAGGTAACATTGGCCTATAGCCACAGTTGAATCATTCTGTGCACAGTTGAATCATCTTGCAAAGAGAATTATCCTGTGAAGAGAAGGTGCAGTGCAAGGTTATGACTTTGGTCAGTATATTTAGTCAAACATAAATGGGAATTTGAATAGTTAAATTAAATTCTCTAATCTAATAGTAAGACTTAATAGTAAGACAATAGTAGAAAATGAACAGAGGCAGACAGGCAGGGAAAAAAAATCTAGAATGTCTGCTGTTGTTTTTGAATTACTTTAAATGAGCAAATGAAACTCAGAATGAGAAAATTTACATAATTCAAACCAAATTTAATAATCAGAAAAATCAGAATGTGGATTTTATTCTAATTTTGGGTTGAGAAGAATTCTTCCTCTACTACATGAAAAAAAAGTAAAACTATCAAACCTTCAGGAAAAAATTCAAAGCATTGACCAAATGTTTTAAATGTTTGGAATGTTAACTTATTTGCCTGATTTTATATTAATTTTTATAATAAAGTTGAAATTTTGCAAAGTTACAATTACTTCTGCATCAACTTTTGACTAAACTAGTAATCTATTCTGACCATTTTTTAAAATAAAATTTTATTGTGGTGTGTCTGTTTCTATTTTATTTATTATCTATGACTTTGCTAGAAATTTACTGATTTTTTAGTAAATTTTTATCTTCAAGAGAAATAGAGTGCAAGCTTGCAAAATCAAAACTATCTTGTAAATAATTAAGGAAAACCATTTGCTATACTTTAATTTTAAATCTTTACTATGTGAGTTGACAGTATATACTTAATATGACCTGTTTAAAAATATATTGAAATGCAATCACACGTCATCTGTTGTGTACTAAGAGAGCATAACATAAGGGTGATAAAATTCAATGGATAATGTGATTTATTTAAATGGGAATATAAACTCAAAAACTGGGTCTCTAAGTGGCTCCTAAATTATGTTGCAGATCATCTGTTTCTTGGCTATTTCCCCATGTGTTGTAGGTAATGTAGTGAATTGGGGAACAAGAAAAGTAACCTTGATTATTTCCACTTTTTCCTAGACCAAACCTCAGTTACACAAGGAATTTCTTGGGCTGGGTTAGGACTGATATGATAATTGCTAATGGACCACAAGTCCCATAATTTGTGCCTGGAGTGCACTCAATCCACGTGGCAGGGGAGCTGGTTAACAATACTTGGATTCTCAGGTAACAGTACTCAGGTTGGAGCAAAGAGTTGCTCTTCTAAAGGAAAGGAGAGTCAGCCCTGATTCTTGATGAGGTTTACTAAGATCATTGCCTTCTTCACAGAAAGCTATTTCAGATGGAAGAAAATAGTGAACTAAACTAATTTCATTTAGAGAATTTTAAGGAGAATCAGAGGGAGAGGGAGGGAGGGGGGTAAAAGTGCACATTGTAGACTGTGATGAAAACAGCAGAAAAATTCTTCCACTTGCTTTATTAAATGTGGTTTCATACTACGCTTTTCCCGGATAGCCCCACCTGGGACTTTGATATTAGCGCGTGACTAGATGGAACGGGCTGAACTCTTGATGGTCTTTTGTTCTTGGAGTTGCTCATAAGAGGGAAGGGATCAATCCTTCTGTGGTTGGTGTCTCAGTTTCTGCATCTGGTTGATGCCTTCATGCCTTCAGGCTTCTTCCAACTTTTACAAATGGCATGTTGGCATTATTTTCTCCTAAATATCCCATTGGCAGAAGTCCCTACCTATCAGCCTGAAACATGTCTGTCTGTCCCTTTCTCTCCTTCCTTCCCACTGCATATGGCTATTCAAATTGTTCTTAAATCATCTTTCAAAAGTCCTTGCCTTCGCTGTTTGAGAATTCTTACAGAAATAATTGTATCAACCCACTGTCCACCCAGATCACGTTGAAGCCTCAAATCCTAATGTTTCAGTATTTGTAGAGAGAATCTTTGAGAAGATATAACATAAATAGCAAAGAAAAGGCAAAGTTTCTAATCTAAAAGTAGCAGTGTCCTAAGAAGAGGAAAAGCAACCATAGAACTTTTTTTCAACACTTAACATGTTAGAAATGTCAGGTTAAGTGGTGTTTGGTGGCACATGTAGTATTGGGGAGCAAACTTGGAGCTCTTGCACACAAGTTGTGTACTCTGATACTTTAAGCTATCTCCCTAGCCAAGGCTCCATTTTCAAATAATGCCAAAATCATTTCCATTGACAAATCATGCCAAAATTGAGCTAAGCGTTTCGATTCCAACTATAGGTAAACATGCAGAATTTTATAAATCAATAGGCTGAGCCAGAGAGATAACGAAGTGCTAGAGCACAAGCTTTGCATGTGAGAGGTCCAGATTTTGTTCTTGGCATTGCATGGTCCCACGGCACCAAGCAGGGAGTCTCTCCTAAGCACAATAGAGTATGATCCAAAACAACAATAATAAAATAAAAAATCAGTAGCCCAATTACTGCTGGTGTAAGCCAGTAAGAAATAAAGGCATCCTGACTTTTTGGTTGGCAGTCTTTGAAATATCCTGTGGTTACATTTTTGGCTTTCTAAGTATTCAAAGTTTTTTTAAAAAATATATATTTTTATTATTATATCTTAAACTTATAACAGGGACAGAAGCCTTTATTATGATTTTATGCAAATTTACCTGTATCAAAGGGGTCTAATGTCATTTACAATTTAATATTGAAATATAGTTTTGATAAAATATTTTGAGATCCTTAGAGAAATAGAGAAATTAAGTGTAAAATGGGAATACAGTGATTTTATAAGGCTGTTCTACAATGATATACTTTTTACTCCTACTATTTCCAGATAAATAAATTATATCATGATAAGATAGTAATAGATCTCATGCCAGTTTTCTACTTTTCTAAATATCTATGGCAGACAAGTCTATATATTATGGAAATGAATAAGAAAATATTTAATTGCTGAAGCTTCAGTTCATCATTAACTTAAGGACATATTTTTAAAGAAGCATTTAAAATACAGTTAAAATATCTACCAGAGAATTCTGAATTATGATCTACACATATGGATCAAGAATACTACATTTACTGTGATTTATTTGTTCCATCCTTCTTTCAACAAACATTTCTAAATATCAACTTCACTCCAAATATAATGTATATTTCTAAGATAAAAAGATGAATAACTAATAATTTTCTACTAAATTCTGTTAAAAGTGTTTTTGTATAAAAATTCTAAAACATAAGTAGGTCATAGTTCTAGTATTATAATTAATCTTTACATTTTAAGAATGGTGATACGTGGCAAAGTTTTAAAGAAGAGATATTTGTGATGTAAGTACAATGAGAATTTTCAGAATGAATAACTTGTCATATTTCTGACTGCTAAAAATTAGACAACATCTGAATGAATGCAAAATTTCTGTAATGAAACCAAAGAGAATCATGGGATCAATTGAAAAGAAATTAGGACACATGAATGTATCATAAACATGATAATGAAATGTCTTTGAAATGTCTTAAATAAGTAGCCTCCTGCTTTATAGCAAATAGAGCAAAATTATATACGTTGATTGTTTTTCTGAACTGAATAATTTAGTAAAAATTTTAAAAGAAAATTTTACATTAATTTTATGGGCCAATGAGGCCAGAGCAATAGTACAATAGGTACGGCATTTGCCTTGCATGCAGCTGACTCTGGTTCAATCCACAGCATCCCATATGGTCCCCCGTGCAACACCAGGAGTAATTCCTCAACACAGAGACAGGAGTAACCCCTGAGCTTTTCTGGGTGTGACCCAAAAAGAAAAACAGGTTAAAATATAAAAAGGTAAAAGGTAAAGGTAAAGGCCCTCCCGTTGATCGTCAATTTGCTCGAGCGGGCCCAGTAACGTCTCCATTGGAGACTTTGTTGTTACTGTGTTTGGCATACAGAATACTCTTGGTAGCTTGCCGGGCTCTCCGAGAGGGGCGGAGGAATCGAACTCGGGTCGGCCATGTTGGCCGCTTGTAAGGCGAACGCCCTACCAGCTGTGCTATCGCTCCAGCCCTTAAAAATATAAAAAAGTTAAAAATAAATAAAATAAGTTAAAAAAGAAATAAAAGTTAAAAATAAATAAAAATTAAAAATCAATAAATAAATATGGAGGATGGGGGGATTAAAATAGTGCAAACACACTTAAACAAGGCAGAATCAGTTAGATATGAAAGGTCAAAAGAAAAACTTACAAGCAAACTAGTACTGTAGCACTTAATAGCACTGTCCTCCCATTGTTCATTGATTTGCTAGAGTAGACACCAGTAACATCTCCATTGTGAGACTTGTTACTGTTTTTGGCATATCAAATATGCTATGGGGAGCTTGCCAGGCTCTGCCATGCGGGCGAGAAAATCTCAGTAGCTTGCTGGGCTCTCCGAGAGGGATGGAGAAATTGAACAGGGGTCAGCCATGTGCAGGGCAAATACCCTACCTGCAATGCTATCGCTCCAGCCCAAATACTGTAATGACTCATAAGCACACTAATATTGCTAAATAACGTTGTTGTGGACTTATCAATATCAAAGAGTTCAGAAGTCAGGTAGGAGATCCTTAGCCAACTGAGCCAGTAGTTCACTGTTTTTTTTTTTTAGATTTTTATCAGTGAAACACCATGGAGGTACAGCTGTAGATTAACAAATTTTTGTGCTTGGGTTTCAGTTATACAATGGTTGAATACCCATCCCTCCACCAGTGCCCATTCTCCACCACCACTGATCCAGTATCCCTCCCACCCCCCTGTCCCCTCCCCATCCCACCCTGCTTCTGTGGCAGGGCATTCCCCTTTATTCTATCTCTCCTTTTGGGTGCTGTGGTTTGCAAAAGAGGCATTGAGTGGCAATCATGTTTGGTCTCAGCATGCATCTCCCATCCTGGGAGGATCCTCCCAACACCCTTTATTTGGTCCTCCCTTCTCTATGTGAGCTGCCTTTTCCCCTAGCATGTGCAGCTGGCCTCCAAGGAATGGAGTAAATCTCATGGTACTTATCTCTGCAATTCTTGGGTGTTAGTCTCCTAATTTGTTACTTTATGTTCCCCAGATGAAACATCCAACCCCATCAAAAAAAAGTAATTCAATGTTTTAAGTCCCAAGGGTATAATGCTACTTGGGTCTTGCACTTCTAGAAATGACAAGAGCCACACCCATAAATACTTAGGATCTCCAGTGCTACCATTGTGCTATCGCTCCAGCCGATAGCACAGAGGTAGGGCGTTTGCCTTACAAGCGGTCAACATGGCCGACCCGAGTTCGATTCCTCCGCCCCTCTCGGAGAGCCCGGCAAGCTACCCAGAGTATCTCGCCCGCACGGCAGAGCCTGGCAAGCTACCCGTGACATATTCGATATGCCAGACACAGTAACAACAAGTCTCATGATGGAGATGTTACTGAGCCTGCTCGAGCAAATCGATGAACAATGGGAGGACTGTGACCGTGACTGCTCTAGTGCTACACCTAGTGATTTTGGAGAGTCTATGTGCTCTGTGACTATACAAAGCTAAAATCTGGCTTCTATTCCCTACCCTGCACTATCTCCCCAACCTCATAAGTAAATTTTAAGAATTTTAGTATTTGTAAATACATTGGTTTATTTTATTTAAACTTCAGTGAACGTTTTCTGTTAAAAGTGAATTCATAAATACTTATTAAATGTTTATTCTGGGTTAAATTAACATAACTGCTTATGTAAAACAATGCCTGCTACATTATTTTTTATTAATATAAAAAGAACAAAATTTTCATATTCAAAGTCCTCTGTTTTGCTACTTAAAGGTGAGCTGTTTTCAGGATTTGTTAATAGAGTTTTGCCCAGTCAGGAGGCCCAGCCCGGGGGCAGAGGGGAGCGAGTGGGCATCCCTGGAGGCAGAGAAGGAGCCCCAGATGGAACAGGAGAAGGCAGGCGGCAGAGGCCCTTATGAGGGCCGGCCCAGTCGCAGAGAGAGGTCATGGTTGGAGACAGTGGGACTCGCGCCTGCACCCCAGGCAGGCTGGATAAGCTCGCCTGGAGCCATGGTCCTCAGGGGACAATCGGTTCCTTCTTTCAACTCGATGATAATAATGATAATAATAATAATAATAATAATAATAATAATGTTAAAGAGTTTGATTTTATGTATTTTATTGATTGAGGGCTAGAGCAATAGCATAGCAGTAGGGCATTTGCCTTGTGCGTTGCCGGCCTGGCTGAAGCTAAGCTGGGTTCTATTCCTCCGCCCCTCTCGGAGAGCCAGGTCAGCTACCGAGAGTATCTTGCTCCTACAGCCAAGCCTGGCAAGCTACCCGTGATGGATTCAATATGCCAAACACAGTAACAATAAGTCTCACGATGGTGATGTTACTAGGCCTGCTTGAGCAAAATCAATGAACAGCTGGAGGACAGTGACAGTGACGATAGAGTTAAGTCCTTTTAGAAGAATAAATTATAATCTCAAGTTGGACTGTATTTGTTTTAAATTTTTGTTTTATGGATGATAGCCAGTGGTGTTCAGGTCATATTCTTGGCTCTATGCTCAAGAATAATTCCTGGTGGTGCTTTAGGGACCATATCGGGTGCTGGCAATTGAAATCAGGTTGGCCTAAAGCCCTATCAACTAGCCCCTCAAACCAGACTCTAAATAACCACTTACATTTATGTTGACTGTTCAAGTACAATAACAACCAATCAGGTACCGTTTCATCTGATGAATTAATAAAGATAATCAATTTAACTGCACAAGAAAACAAAACGTATTCCATGGAGATTTTATTTACTAAACTTTTTGTCATAAACTTTTGGGGGATCTGTTTTCCCAATTTGTAAGTAAAGTTTATAGATCATGTCCAACATTCTGTTTATAAGTTCTTGTTCACTCAAAATTCTAAACCATAGAATGTTTCTTTCTGTGAAATGAGTCCTTGAACTTAGATGCTCATCACAACAAAAAGGGGAAAAAAGAATAATAAAAACATAAACATATATACAATGTATATACACATGGTATGTATTGCTTCAGAGCATTGTAGGGTATAGCCCTAGAGGCCTGTGAGCACTGTTGGTGAGGTTCTGGTGGCCTCTGTGTACCAATGTAGTAGTTAGTTATCTCCCAGGACACTTATGCCCTGGGCAGTGAAGCAACCTGAGGTCCTCACATTATGACTAATACAAGTAGCTAGGGGTATTGTATCTAAAATAATCACAGGCAGTAAAATAAAAATAATTCACTGGGACTACATTAAATATTTAAGTTTCCTACTTTACAACAAAGGAAATCCTCAAAGTTAAAAGGCAAGGTAGGGGATAGGAGAAAACATCTGCAAATCAATTCCCTGGTTAAAGGATTAATAATGAAAGTTGATAAAGAACTAATATTTCTCGATCATACACAAAAACACACACTCATACACAAATAACATGATTAAAGAAAGGTAAGGAACAGGAAAAAATATTTTTTCAGAGAAATGTAGCTATGGTCAACAGACATATGAGGTGTTCAACATAAATGATTCAAGGGAAATGCAACAGGGAACTTCAATATTGGCTTGTAACTTATTTCAGTAAGTTAATATAGAAAGATGAAGGATAATGAGTGCTGGAGCAAGAGCTGCAGAAAGAGAGATCTGACACAGTTTCGAGGGGGTATGTATATTGGTGAGACCAAATGACCAATTTAAATGCGAAACAGTATGAAAGTTAAAATTAGAACTACTGTGTGATCAAATATTTCCACTTCTGATGATATATCAAAAGGAAATAAAATCAGTTATTTCCAAGTATTCAGCTATTTACATTGTAGCAATGAAATAGGATATTAACAAAGATATAAAAATAACTTCCATATTTGTTGACGGACTGGAGCGATAGCACAGCAGTAGGGTTTTTGCCTTACAAGCAGCCAACATGGCTGACCCGAGTTCGATTCCTTCACCCCTCTTGGAGAGCCCAGCAAGCTACCAAGATTATCTCGCCCGCATGGCAGAGCCTGGCAAGCTACCCATGATGTATTCGATATGCCAAACACAGTAACAACAAAGTCTCCAATGGAGACTTTACTGGGCCCGCTCAAGCAAATCGATGAACAACAGGAGGACTGTGACAGTGATATTTGTTGAGAAATACGTGAATAAAATTATATTCAATTTTACATTATATAAAATATATGTATAATATATATATCACGATCACGATCATCCTGTTGTTCATCGATTGCCTCAAGTAGGCCCCAGTAACGTCTCCTTCGTCCTAGCCCTGAGATTTTAAAAAGTTCCATATTCAAAGCTCTTTCAGGGTTAGGAGAATGAGACCCATTGTTGTTACTGGTATTTGGCATATTGGGTACGCCACGAGGAGTTTGCCAGACTCTGCCGTGTGGGCAGGTAACATTCAGTAACCTGCCAGGTTGTCCAAAGTAAGAATGAGATAATAAGATGTCACATGGCCGCAAACGCCACCGCGCGCTTCCAGGAGGTGGGTTTTATAGTCTCTGGGACAAGTTCTATACCTTAAACCTTTCCCTCCTCTGTATCTCAATAAAGCTTGGAAAGAAAATAAGTGCATAGAAATATTAGAAGAGTGACCAGACAGCATGTGTCATGTAACCTTAATTAGCTTAAAAAAAAGTAAAGTCAGTATTACTTATTGACCTTACAAACTGTGAAATCTTATAAAAACCAAAAAATTGAAATATAAATTATTCTACAATATTTGTGTTAATATGAATAAATACTAACTGTGCTAGATTTAGCAATTATTGCTTGTGAATCATGAGAACACATTCAGGGCCCATGAGGTGGATTCTTGATAATGTATGCCTAGCATGTGTGAGATCCTGGCACTAGAAATGTAAATTAACATATATGCAAAATACATATGTGCTGCAAATATAATATATATATAAAATAAATGTTCAACATATTTGCAAGAGGGACACTGCAATTACTGATTCCTCTTTCAAATTTAAAGCACTTTGGAGCCTTGCTAAGGTTATTAAAGACTTGACATCTTTAAAGACTTCTGTTTCTGTGACATTCTTTGCCCTTATTAAAAGTCTATAAAGCTACTGATGGTACTGATTAAAGATTCAGAGGCACCCTCTTTTCAAGTAAACTAATTATGATAGAATATCTAACATAGGGTACCAGGGGCACTCTAATTCCTGGTGCAGAAGCTCCTGAGTGAAATTCAACAAGCAATGACTATGACTCATAATTTTCTTTTAATATAGTTGGTATCATAAAAGTAGGCTAAGATAAATAAAATGAAGCATCTTCAAAACCTGACTTCTCAGAAAAGTTTATAGTCCCTAGGTATCGTCCTATGCTCAGTTCTAAATGGCACCTAAACAACGTTACAAATAACACCTGAGGATTTTCTAGGCCTTTAGGAACTCTGGATTTGATGGGAAGATTTAGTTTTCAAGTCAGTTTATAATTATTTTGTGTATTCATATGTGGGTGGAGAAAGTTTTGGGTCACAAACATCAGTCCAGGTGCTTGGGAGACCAGAGAAAGTGCCACAATCTAGTAAAATTCTGGCATGTGAAAAGCAAGTCCCTTAACCCCTGTACCTTATCCTAGGACAGGCTTCCAAAAGCAGGGTTTCTGAGACTATAGCCAAAACTGTTATTATACGATTTATTTTAGATGTTAGAATTCATGTGATTTTTCCCAAAGAATAGTTATATTCATTACTATTATCTTTTAACAGAACATCCTAATTATCTTAAACTGTTTCCTTTAGAAAATGGGTTGCTTCAAAGGAAAGATCTTTTTGCATTTGTGTTTTTTAAATTCTGAAAATACAGGGAAACAATCATTTATTACATTACAAATTCATATCAAATTCAATTTCTGACTTTTATTCACTAGTTCTAATTGTATAATCATAAACAGGGACATGTACATCTTTAATTCATAAAACCTCAAATATTTGAAAACACCTGCAAGGTACACTTAAACTTTTTCATCTTAGTTTACATCACAAAATTCTGAGGTTTCATGCAATCATCTACATTTCGCACCTGTGTGCAAAACTACTCAGGAAACTGAAAGAGAAATCCACAAAAGTATGTGATTTCTAATTTATTGCAAGTGATTATATTTTCAATTTATCTAAGCTTTATGTGGTTTATGCTGTCTCTGAAATGTTACCTGGTTTAGAATATAAATAATATGACCAGGATTTTTTTTCTCCATCTCATGTGTTCAGAATAAGAGTAAAATACTGTTTCAAAGTGAAAGGGAGGGTTAAAGCAAGGTATAAAAATATAACCTGCAAGTGATTAGACCTGCTTTAATCCCCAGTACCATATATGGTTCCTGGAACTCCACAGGGAATCCTGAACTCTAGAGCCAGAAGTAAGCTGAGCGAGGGCTGCCAAACGAAACAAAGTAAAAAGTAAATACATATCACAAAGTTGTGAATTATTTAAAAAATCACTTCAGTTTATCTAACTACTTTTTAAATTTTAATTAAATTATTCATTGAGTCACAGTGAGATACGCTATTACAAAGCTGCTTATGATTGGGTTTCAGGCATACAGTGTTTCAACATCCATCCCTTCACCAGTGAACATTTTCCACCATCAATGTCCCCAATTTTCCTCTTGCCACTATTTCCCTGCTCCCAGACTGCGTCTGTGGCAGGCTCTTTCTCTCATTCTGTCTCTGTAAAAGTATAAAAAGTAAAACCAGTTATTTCTGTAGAAAGAGAGAAAAGAAGGGAGCAGATGAGAAATAAAGGTAATTAGGTGACATCTTAAAATGGCATTTTAATAATTTGGCATTTGAAAGTTTTCCCTATCTGTCATTACTTATTTTCACAGATTATTTGAACTCCAATGGTCCAAATTTTTCAATACTTTAAGTGAATGTGCTGAGGAGTATATATGCATTATATGACGTGGAGTCCCTTAAATAATTTTAAGGCAATTATGTACATAAGATTATTTATGTTCAGAAGGAAGATATCAATTGTAACCTTCTCAAAGTGATACAGATGAAAAGCTCAAAACAGAACACAGAACTTAAGTCGACTTGCAATCATCTGAGTTAACGTGTGGACAACTCAAATCAATATTGAGGCCTCATCAACTTGACAGAATAGCTTTAAAGGTGACTTGTAAAGTGAATTGTCGAAATTTCTTCAATTGTAGTGATAAATGATGAATGTTCGTAATAGATATCTAAGGAGAGCACCTTCCGTACTCTATTCAGTATAAAATTTGATTTTTTTTCCTTCATGCTTTAAGCTAATGAGGTTTTAAATACACTTTTTACTTCCTCTAATATGAGCATTCAGGGCACATTTTACCACAGTGGAGGGATATTTGACAATTCCCCAGTCACTTACCTTTAAAGGTTACCAAGCAGTTGCAATATAAACTGAAAATTTTAAAGGTTCCACAATTCCTATTATTTTTCTTATCAAAAGAATCATTTATTTAGAGAAATGAAAGCATATAACTGGTTATTTCATACTGTGTTAGTGCTTTTGGTATTTCAAAACATTTTTTTTGAACAGATGGGATATTTTGCTTAGGGAAAACTTGCATTTGCTAGCTTTTTTTAAAACATATTTTCAAGATTGTCAAAACATTACAAAATCATTAGGAGTCTCCCATGTTAGATTCTTGTCAGACATTTCATTATAAACTTACATTAGGATTCCAGCTATTTTAAATCACTAACAAACTCAGCCAAGCACAATCTGTTGGTGAAGTTGAAATTTGTTTGGGGAATGTTGTAAATGAATTGCTATAGTTGTAGCTCAAAAGTGTCAAAATGAGTTTGCTGATAGAGCTCTGTGAAACTCCACTGGGACCATAAATCAAAGAGAGCAACTAATTCTCTAAGATTCAGTGATATATTGGGAATATTGTAGTTGGTAGTCAATGCTTTATTATCATAAAGCAGTTCAACAAAGCAAAATAAGAAGTTTAGTATAACCAAATTTGTTATCTGATCTTCCAGTGCATTTTAATTAAAAATTATTCGTAGGTTTATCATTAAAAGAAAAATGTATACATATTATCTTAATTCTAATAAAAGGCAATATTTTCTTTACTTTTTTGTCAGTAAATTGAGCCAAAGGAATGCAAATATGTGCAATAAAATTAAAACTAATGCAATAGTTCATTTGCCAGTTAAGTTTTTATTATAAAACTATTTAAAACCACGGTATTTTAGTAAATCTACAATAATGTTTTATTCTTGTTATAAACATGTTTTTATTACTTAAGTAACTACTGTTTAGAACCAGTCTTAAGACACTTTACAGTCAAAAGAGATAGCTTTGTGTTGTAAACTTTTGTGGTAAATTATTAAAACTCATCCCCTACTAAATAAAACATGACACATGATGTCAGAATTCAATAGCTGAGAGGAACAACTTTCTCTTCCAAAGAGTCACATAGACAATGTTTTGATAGCTGGAAATATTTTGAACAAATAATGAAAGTACTATAATAGTGGTATTTTTCAGAGAAACTTGTTTTCTTTCATAAAAAAATAAAAATGCTTAAGTATTAGTTTCCTCCGAGAGAGCCTGGCAAGCTACCCTGATGTATTCAATATGCCCCAAACAGTAACAGTAATGTATCTCTTTCCCCTTACCCTGAAAGAGCCCCCAATACTCCATTGGGCTATGCTAGCATGCAACAGGGACAAATGGAGACGTTACTGGCACCTGCTGGAGCAAATCGATGAACAACAGGACAACAAGTGATACAAGTAATACAAGTGATAAATATAAGTTCATAGATTTAGGTTATGTGGACTTCCTTTTCTCCTAAATTAGCTTTTTTTTTTCAAATTGTCTTCATTTATCCTAGCTCAAGGTTAGATTGTAGAATTAATAACACCCTCACATATGCTCAGCATTCTGTAATTCTGGTAGTTCTCTAAACACTCTTCAGAGTAACAAATCTGAAGTGAAAAAAGAACTAAAACAATTTTTTTAATGAAAAACAAGTATTAAGCATCAAGAAAATTCCTAGGACAAGAGTTAATTTAATATACTTTCAAAATTTTGTATAAGAACACAAAATATATACACTTCAAGAATTACTTTTAATAAAATATGATTGTTTTGTAAGATACATGAGATATGTCCTGTAGGTATGGAATTTGAAGTTTAGATCACTCATTCTTCTTCACGGTGTGTCGTTAATGAAAGTATTTTTTAAAGCAGAGTTTTATTGTAAGTGGAGTAAAACTTGTGAAAATCCATATGAAATCTGTGGAGATTCATGACGCAAAGATCAGATTGAAGTACATGCCAAGTAATGTTCATTCTATCAGTCCATGTGGCTCAATTTTCAGACTTGATTATGTGCTGCTTTTTAGGCAAGTGTTATTGATGCTCTTCGTGGCTATCCCAGTGGAGCTGAGTGTGGTATGTGGCACTAGGAGTAAAACTCGTCCTGTGCAAGTAAGGCTACACTACAAGCCTATTTCTTTAACCCAATGGAGAATTTTTAGATTGGAAATTTAGTATTATTTATTTCTACTTCTACAGTAGTATGAAGTTTCTTGAAAGAAGCACAACGAGGAAAATACAAATGCCAGTAATAGATGAACTATTAAAAGTGGTTGGTTGTTTCAGAGAAGTGATACATTAAACAATATGATTATTCTGTCAACTCTTCATTTAACTTTGCAAGTCTAATAACATATATATGCAATTTTTTGCCTGTCAGAATGAATGTGTTTTAGATCTTCCAAACCTTTCAACCTGTATATTATTAAAAAATACTCATTCAACTTAAGAAATAGAAATCTTTAGTGTTTCCTTCTAAATCATAATTTAAGGAGGCTACTAATCATATTATTAGTTACTGACAATGACTGATTTCACATTATTAATCATTTTGTAGGAAAAAATGGTGAGTGTAAAACAACCCTTCTTCAACTGAAAGGGTTTAACTCTCCTAAATACCAGTTCAGTGAATCCGAGGCACACCAAATGAATTGTATTTAAAGTCTAGGCAATTCTAATATATGTCTCTGAAAAGTTTAATAAAGATAGAAAAATAATTGCATTTCCTTGTAAATGCTTTAATAAATATCAGAGTATAATTGTGCTTTAAAAATTATACAATAAATATTTGTTTAGTAAAAGTATTATGTTATACCTTGCACAAAAAGATAGAGGATATTTAGCTCTTTATAGCAGTATTCAACACAAGAAATATTTACTCTGAAAATGACTGAGAATGATAACTAAGGTAATTTTTTTAAAATTTTCTAGTAATTTTTTTCAAATTGATAAGGCAAAGTTAAAAACTCAGAATGTTTAGTTAACTATAGTCAATATTTAAATTTTTGTAATAAAAAATAGAGAAGGAATTTTTTCTAATAAATCAGTTTAAAGGCTGGAGAGCTAGTATAGGGTTAAGCATTTGCTTTACATGCAGTCCATCCTGGTTTGATTCCCAACACCACTTATGAATAGTTCCTGACCACTGTCAGGAGTAATTCCTGAGCACAGTGCCAGGTTTATTTTATTTTTATTTTATTTTATTTACTTTGCTTTTTGAGTCACACCCAGCGATGCACAGGGGTTACTCCTGGCTCTGCACTCAGGAATTAGCCCTTGCATTGCTCAGGGGACCACATGGAATGCTGGAAATTGGACCCTGGTCGGCCACATGCAAGGCAAATGCCCCACCCACTATGCTATTGCTCCAGCTCCATGCACAGTGCCAGGTGTAAGCCCTGAAAACCACCAGCTGTGGCTGAAGTTCTCATCATTACCTTCCTGAAAATAAATTTAAAAGCTTCTTACTACTTAATTATATCACAGAAAAACTTTTTGATGGTATCCTTTGATGTTTGATTAAAGGATAAATAAATATAGCTGGTTGAATGGAAGTGATGACACACTATATAAAAAATAGTATCTAAAATGTGTTTTGACACCTCATTTTTGTAATAATAATGTGTCCTCCCAATTTTTACTTAACATTATAATTCAGATTTATACTGATATTCTCCCATCTGCTGCTTGTAAAGGACAAAGTCATCTATCATTAATTTCGAGTTCTGAGTATTATTTAATTAGTTTTCCAATTAATACCAAGCAGGAAAAAAAAAGTTGCTGGCATTCTCTTATTAGAATGGCAAACCCAATTATGTATCCACATGCATTCTTAATTAGCTTTCTTTCTTAAGACTAGAAATTGTAGGAATAGAAATGTGATTTAATTCAAAGTAAATCAAGATATACCCAAAAGAAATTCAATCTTAAGTTTTTAAATAATTTATTATTTAAATTTTTGTTTATACTTATGAATATATATGTATTTTAGATGAAGAAATTAAGGGAATGTGTGAATCTTTTATTTGTCAATTTAGGGGGCACAGGAAACAATACAAGGGTTAAGGTGTGTATCTTGCCTGCAACTTTCCCCGTTTGGATTCCCAGCAACTCATAGTTTCTCCAGCATCTGAAAATGACGCCATGAAGGTCCTGGACATTTCCAGCTGTGGATCTCAAGCCCTCTGAGTGTGGTGACCTGGGTATCCCAGCATCCCATGATTTGAGCATCTCTACAGACTTGGGTTCTCACATTTTACCAGCTTCCCATTGTCCAAGAAGTGCCTGGATTATCACATGGATTCCTAAACTCTATTTAGGAGACCCCTACTCTCATACACACAAAAATTAACAGTTTTGGAGTGAAAGAGATACTTCAACAGGCTGAGGACAAGTTTTGCGGAGTTCTGGTACCATACAGATCTCCACTGTCCCATGGTCTCCCTAGCTCTAATGGGAGTGATTTCTGAGCACAGAGTTGAGGAACCATAGGACACTACCAGATGTGTCCCCAAATCAAAAAAATAAAAAATAAATAACTTAAAATACTCTATTTTTAATTTAATCTATCCACATACCCTTCTTAAAATATAACTGGATTTTATTTACAAGTTACTTTTAAAGTGATGGATATTAATATAAAATTTCAATTTTCTTGTGGGTATTTTTAAAATTAGAATAATAGTTGTAGCATGTTTCAATGCAGCTTTTGTCAACTGAGATTAGTTTCGTATTGAATCACCATTTTTTCTTTATCTCCAGGAATGTTATGCATGTGCTTACATGTCTAAGAAATATATATCAGAAATCTTCATGTTACTATGAGAACTTTCTTCCCATTTCTGACTCTGCTGTTGATGAATTTAGATAGAGATGCTACAGAAATGCTCTTTGTTTCCACAGATCTTTTTGATGTTCATGGTGAAAATAGAATTGATGCCAGAGGTGCTAAGCTTTTGAAGTTTTCAAGTCTGCTATTTCAGGTATTGTGATGACTTCACATGACTAGGAAAAAAATCTGGAGCTATCATTTTTCATCTCCTGTTTGTTATATATCATCCTCTTAGAATTCAGGATTTCCCAACTGCATTCTAAGATTATTCCTTAGAAAAATATGCTCATTAGCTTTACAGTTGGTCTCAACCTATTGCCCAGCTGATAGAATAGGTGCAATTAGTTTCTAGGACTCTTTTATAAAATCTGTTTTTTTTTTCATTACTTTTGGCAGCACACAAAATCATTGCTCTGACCCCTCATCTATCAATCACATACGAATTGTTAAACTCAACTGACCCTAACAACACAGTCATATTAAATAAACAGCAAGTTGAAAAATAAAAAAGTTGAGTTGTCTTTTGATACATTTTTAAAAAAGTCCAGGTGTTACCTCTGAATTCAATTTTAACACAAAGAGCCTGTATTTAAGTCCTATCTCGTCACTCTTATATGTGCTTAAATAGCACAAAAACTGTTCGTATCTTGGGTCACCCAACTCTATTGACTAGAAGAACATTGGAAAAATAAACAAATGATATTTCATAAAACTAAGACACCTTTACATTTGGAAGAAATAAAACAAGGTATATACAATATCCCCCAGTACAAATCCTTACACTTTAATGATAGAACTAATGTTATCAAGGAGAGTATGGAGTGGAAGCAAAAGGTTTTGTAGACTGTGGAAGTGGACTATTGGAACTTCAGTGGTGAACACACTGTACCCCAAAATACATTAACATACTCTTGTAAAAGTAAAAGCTTAGTAAATTGAATTTAATGACTTGTTGGACTCATCATCAGAGTCTTGAAATTCTCTTGGCTATCACTTCTCCACCATTACGAGATAAATGTGAATATAGAGAATCATATCAGAAATGCATTCACCTAGAAATGAAAAAGCTGAAACCATAAATTGCTATCAAACACAAATAGTAACTTCAGTGACAGCTGGGGTTTGAATATGAATTGACACGAATGACCAATATTCAGAGGTAAAGGTAGTTTTTCGGCATTCATAAATTTGTGGGGTTTTCTTCCATTCTTCCAATAACTCACTAGTTTAAAATAATGAATGGACCAAAATTAAACAAATAAAATAAAATAAAAAATAAATAAATTTTAAAGTAAAATAAAAAATAAGTAAATAAAGCAAAACAACTTCACCATTTGTACTTCAAGCACGACAGTGGGAAAGTAATCATTCTAAATATATAAAATGTACTGGGAAAATGATACAAAACAATTGGCCTACTCTACAGGGGAAGAACAAGAGTTTATCACAACTGGAGGTAGTCCAATTTTCCAGTTATGAATATGGGGGTTTATTTTGAGGGTCACTTAGAAAAAACCTGATGGTGCTCGGGTCGTGTTCCTGGCTCTGGGTTCATGGAGCATGCGCAAGGCTGGGGATCAGAGAGGGAGTTGTCCACGTGCAAGGCAAGTGCTTTAACCCCTACACTATCTCGTGAGTCCCATATTTGAGAGTTCTGGCACTACTAAACAATATGAATAAGTGAGGAAATATAGGAAGCAAGGAAAACTAAAAGTGAAGCTACAAACAACCTGTACAACATTGGGATTTAATAAAATACCAGTTTCCTAGCCCTCACCTACAATTTACCACTGCACAGTACGGCTCCAGTTTAATAAGAACAAGTCAGAGCTGAAAAAGCTACATGACCTGTTTGTATTTATGGAGAAGTTTTTAGGAAAAGGCGAAGACAATGGCGGGTGGGGTGGGGCAAAGGGGATGTAAAGTTTCTGACGCCTCTTGCTAAAGCAAATGCAGCATATAGTTCAACATCTTGTCAGATTAATATAAAATCTCATGCTGAATTTATTTACTCTGGTTGCTAGTTAGTCATCCATTATATCTGTTTTTCAATCAAAATTATGTTAAAAGGAAAGAAAAATATCACAGTTTGAGGATGTGAAACAAGTGTCAAACAGATAGTGATATAACACAAATTTGAAATCATTAAGCAAGGAAATAAAATCACTATGATTTACTACGCAGTGGTAAACAAAAAAGAACTCAGCAAGCAGCTCCAGTAAGTACTGTAAGCAGAGATGGGAAATGCAAGATTTAATTGAAAGTTCAGAAACACTGAAAACCGACACCTTCCAAAAATCAATTACAGATACCACAATTCCAAGATTGAAGAACACCAAGCAAGATAAGTTATTATCATTGTCACATTATATCAATATTAGGCAAGGGAATGATCTAACTCAACTTGGATTAATTGTTTGAAAGATTGGAATTCCTTGATAGTAGTCTTCAAAATTCTGTAATCTGTGTTCTCTATAACAGTCATCAGGGGGCGCCTTTTATTTTTTAATTATCATTAGAAGAGAATAGGTGTTGGTGTTTGTTCCTAGTCACTTCTGAGGAGAAATTGGTGGGTGGGTATTATTTAGTGTTAAAATGAGTCAGGCTACTTACATCTTACTGGAAGTTTCATGGTGGTTTAAAGAATAGACAATTTTTTTTACTCAAAATAGATCCAGCATTCACTCTCCAGACTTCTTTTTATCATTCAGATATTTCATTTTATTGATATGTTTCCTGATAACTAATTAATGTCTGTGAACCTGGGTCCCCCATTCTACTTTCATTGCTAGGGGTGAAGGTAAGACAAGGTTTAGTTTATTTTTTGTGTTTCTACACTGAAATAGAGTATGTAATACATAAGGATTATCATTATGGCTAACTTGACCATCTTCATGCTGTTGGATAAAATTCAGGCTTTTGTTCTTCATTAAGGTTTTTGTTTTGCTTGTTTTATTACTTGCAACCATTTCAATTTGTAATTTACTGGTTTTTCTAGCATCCAGGTTTGAATGTTTCAGACCTCTGTGAGACCCATAGAATCTAACTCTTCATTATTGGGATCCAAAATCTAGAGTCTCCTTTACTTAATGAATTCTTAACTCACATATACAATGCCCCCTAAAAAGTAAATTATTCCTATACTTTGTCTTCTCTTGTAAAACTATGGTTAATCAGAATGGAAGACTTACACCCAAGAATAGTAGAGATGAGTGTCAGGAGGATTCCTCCATGACTTGGAATCCTCACATGCTGGGGGAAAAAGGCAGCTCAGATGGAGAAGGGACCATCAAGTAAAGGATGCTTGGAGGGCCTGCTCAGGATGGGAGATGCATGCTGAAAGTAGACTATAGTAGATTGAATGATGGCCATTAAATACCCCTAGTGCAAACCACAACACACAAAAGGAGAGAGAGAGAGAGCAAAAGGGAATGCCCTGGCACAGAGACAGGGTGAGGTGGGGGGAATGAGATGGGGTGGTGGGAGTCATTCTGGGATCATTAGTGCTTAATAATAGGAACTAGTGGAATTCAACCATTGCATGACTGAAACATAAGCATGAAAGTTGGTAACTGTACCTCATGGTGATTCATTAAAAAATAACAATAAATTAAAATAAACTATGGTTAATCACTTAAGTAAATGGGGCAATTTTTGTTTCCTCTTCTGTGGCTGTTCCGCTTCAAACTGCATCTTGAAACTTTATCATTAACAGTATTATAAATCATGGTGTCTAAAATGTTTTTAATAAAACTTTAAAATATTAGAAGCAAAGTTTAGTTAGTAAAGGAAACTATGTTCATAAATCATAGAACCTAATTCTGTTTGCACTTATTTCATTTACATAAATGTGATGAGTTATACTTGATTTTATTTCCTCTTTCACAAAAGTAAACTGTATTTTCATTGTCTAAGCATACACTTATGTTGATTGTATTTAATATTCTTCACAAAAACTTTTCTTTGCTATCCTAACATCTATTCTACATCCATAAAGTTTGACTTACTCATGTTAGGTACTTATTTTGGTTATCCTTTGTATTTCATTGATTTTATTTATTTAGTCCTGCATCAAGGCAGAAAATTAAGAATAAAAAATATTACAGTAAGTTTTATTTCTTTTAAGTTTGACTAAAAGTATTGAATTGCTGTGAGATACAGTTACAAAGCTTTCATGATTGAGTTTTAATCATACCATGATTGAACACCCATCTCTCCACCAGTGCACATTTTTTCTCCACCAATGTCTCCAGATTCCTCCTGCCCTCCTCATCCCATCCTATCCCCTGGCCCTGTGGCAGGAAATTCCCCTCTTTTCTTATAGCTCAGTATGTTCTATCGAGTATCTGCATACTCCATGCACATCTATACACATTTTCTTAATCCAATCATCTCATCTGCTGAACTGAGCTTACCATGATGATAACATCACTTAAAAAATGATGGAGGAAAGTGAAAACTATAGTGGATGGTGTGGTGCTGGAATATTATATGCATAAACCTGTGTCATCAACTACAAAGTAAATAGTAGTGCTCAAATAAATGTTTTCATTACAGATATACATGAAACTTGTATGATGCAAAATGCAATTATTATTAGAAATTATGTCTAAAATTATGTCTAAAATATACAAATTATGTCTAAAATATACAAATTATGTCTAAAATATACAAAAAAGTAACTCTAAAAGATTTTTAAATAGTTTTGGCAAACCCGATTTATCAAAAAGATGTGAAGCAAGAAGTCTCTGCTACTAACTAGCTGCAGGAATGTCCATCACTAATCTATCAGAACTTCTGTTCCTATACCCATGACTCTAGGTATAGCACTATAGCACTGTCCTCCCGCTGTTCATTGATTTGCTTGAGTGGACACCAGTAACGTCTCCATTGTGAGACTTGTTGTTAGTATTTTTAGCATATTGAATATGCCATGAGGAGCTTGCCAGGCTCTGCCGTGCAGGCAAGATACTCTCAGTAGCTTGCTGGGCTCTCCCAGATGGACGGAGTAATCAAACCCAGGTCAGCCACATGAAAGGCCAACACCCTACCTGCTGTGCTATCACTTCAGCCTATTCTGACCATAAGGGATTGTTATTAGGAGATCAAGTTATCCGGTATGAATTTTTCTGTGTTTTCAAATGTTTGATGAGAACATGAAATGCTTCCCTCTCCAATGTGTATTTTCATATGCCTTATAAGGCCTGAGAGGTGATTCAAGGCCTTCCCACATTCCTTACATATATATGGTTTCTCTCCAGTGTGAATTCTCCTACGTAGAGAAAGTTTTGAGAATTTAGGAAAGGCCTTCCCACACTCCTGAAATATATATGGTTCCTCTCTAGGTATAATGTCTTTAAAAAAAACAAGTATTAGCCATATAACAAATAAAGTATTATCCTTATATATAATCATATGTTATAGTTTTCACAGGAAAAAGAAGTGTGATGTAATAGCGAACTTTATTACCCAGCAAGATCCCGACACCGTGCAACATTAGGCATTCAAGTACAGAAGCCAACATGAATGAGATATTATGAATTCCAGTCCACACTCAAACGCATCACACTCAAGACTCTGTATTAGGTTCTGTCTGAACAATGGTCTCTGTTCCACAAAGATGAAGTCGGACTGCTTGGCAACAATGATTCCTTATAGAGGGGCATTGATGGATATATAAAAGTGTAACGTTTTAAGCTTTTTTCATTGTTTGACTGTTTAATTCTAAAAACTGTTCTCTATGCTTCCAACAGAGTTGACAACAGTTGAAATTCCAATTTTTATAAAGGTATATTGTTAAATCACAAATCCTCTTAGTTTTCTGTCTTTTCCTAATCTCAATTTCTCTCCTTTATACTAGAATTTTGGGGATCATATTTTATAGTTGCGACCACCCATATTGAAATATTTTGTTTAACAGAAATTTTGAGGAACTCAAAATAAACCCATTGTTAGAGTCAATGAGCAGACAGACTTATAAGATTTTTCCATCACAAATAAAATTTGACAAACTAGCATATGCTGTTGATTATTTTACAGTAATCATAGAAAGCAGACATTTCCATATACTTATTATAAAATGTCTTCCAAACCCTTAGATGTGTAAACTCAATAAAGACAGCAGCAGCAACGGTCTATCTGTTTGTCCCGCTGCCCGTGTTTGGTATTCTCATGCCGGTTTCCCCACTTCTGGGAGTTTGATGGCAATGGGCAGGCAGAAGAAGGAAACAAGAGTCAGGCTGGTTGGTCTTAGTTTCAGTATATTCCATTTCCATCGCCATTCTCCTCTGATTCTCCTGCTGCTTCTTCCTCCCCCAAGCTACTTCATTCTCCTTCTCAATCCCCCTTCATCCTCCTTCTGACTCTGGAATCTGGATACTGATTCCAATCCCCTTTCTCCTCTTGCTCTGGAGTCTAGATTTTGATCCCCCAGCCCACTCTTACAATACAGTTAAATCCCAAAGCATGAGGGGTTGGGGTAATAATTACACATAGGTGTGGTCACAATCAATAGGGATTGAATTTTTTCCCTCGGGGAAAGCCGCTTCTAGGACAAATACTCTCTAAGCAGGATGACCCATCCTAGAGTGGAATCCCATGGGTGTGTTTCTTCTCTCCTTGTCCAACAAACATATAAGCATTCATAATATAAATAATTTTGTATGGATACAGTAAGAAATACCTTAAACTTATAGAATTGCTCTCCTAGGGCCATCTTGATCTCAGACTACAGTGCTCAGGCCGGATAAAGGTAAAGGTAAAGGCCCTCCCGTTGTTCGTCGATTTGCTGGAGCAGGCCCAGTAACGTCTCCATTGGAGACTTTGTTGTTACTGTGTCTGGCATATGGAATACGTCACGGGGAGCTTGCCAGGCTCTGCCGTGCGGGCGAGATACTCTCGGTAGCTTGCTGGGCTCTCCGAGAGGGGCGGAGGAATCGAACTCAAGTCGGCCATGTTGGCTGCATGCAAGGCAAATGCCCTACCGCTGTGCTATCGCTCAGGCCAGATAGTCTTTCCTATTCCTAGCAGGGTCCTAGTCTCATCGTTACCTTTGGATCATGAAAGTATTTGCCTATGATCAAGCTCTTAACTTATAGTTAAGAATTGTAGCACTTTGACCTGGCCCATTTTGATGTCAGGGTAGCTCACCGCTTGCCCTGGATCCATTCAGTCCCTCGTCGGGACCCTGCTTTTGGGGTGTTAGGAACTAAGGGCAACTGAGGCTTAAGTCAAGAAAGCAGATGCCCGGGAGTGAATAATATTCAAAGCCACTTAAATCCTAAGTTGCAAAGCATAATGTTAACTGTCTTCCTGTATCTATACGAAAAGGACATTGCTTTAAAGTAAACTATTCAAAAGACATAAGGAAAGGAGAAAGACAATATTAACTTAGAATATAATTTCAGTGCACTAGAAGGATTAGACCTTACAAATTAACAGATTCTGATTAGGGTAAAAATCTGATTAACTGTTTGGGGGAAGAGAGCATAGAGAAGTGGTTACAGATAAACAAAGGAATGGGAGTGACTCGGGAGCACTGTGATAGGTGTAACCTGATAAACCAAAGTTCCTTTTGGAGAAAGGGAGAAAGGACAAAGCAATGTCATCCTACACTTAGGATTTAAAAAATTTGAACACTTATTAATTTTTCACTAGAAGCTAGTAAATTACTACTTAATCCTTCTATATGTTAATTCATTGACGTTGTGATCCATTCATCAGATGACCATCCATCCATTCATGCTTCCAGTATTGCTAAATTGAGCCACTTATGTCATCTAGTACATGCATTTTCTTAATAATCTACAGAGGCCAGTTACTACTACAGAACTAGAAATTTGCTGACAAAGAAGCTGTGTGTGCTGGAGTTATTTCAGACACAAATGAATGTGTGTGTTTTACTTTTAAAATGAATTTGCTTAATTAATGCACATATAGGTATCAGCATTCTCTACTAGGATATGTCTCTCTTTAAAGTTATCATGTACTATAAAAAAGCATTTAGAAAAATTGATTGGGCTGGAGCAATAGCACAACGGTAGGGCATTTGCCTTGCACGCAGCCAACATGGCCGACCCGAGTTCGATTCCTCCGCCCCTCTCAGAGAGCCCGGCAAGCAGCCGAGAGTATTTTGCCCCCAGAGCAGAGCCTGGCAAGCTACCCCGTGATGTATTTGATATGCCAAACACAGTAACAACAAAGTCTCCAATGGAGACGTTACTGGACCCGCTCGAGCAAATCAATGAACAACGGGAGGACAGTGACAGTGACAGTGACAGATTTCCAAACAGTGAGTCCTAATATTGTGGCACATAAAATATTTTATAGATCCAAAGACTTACTCATCTGATCATTAGTTTGGTGGATCTCCCAGTGTTTAGGACATTGAGGCCAACTTGAGGCAATATAGCACCAGATTGCACAGAACTGACATCTCAGTTCTTAAGTACAACAGTGTGATCCTGCTTGGGACCAGTAGTGTTGAGGGAGCTACTGATGGTACAGGACCAGTAATCAAGCCTGGAATATCATGAAATCAAGTCATGTGCTCCAGCCCTGTGATCTGTCTTATTGGCCCGCATCTGATCATTTAAAGAAGGGCAGAAAGAACTATAAAAAGACAACCATTACCACGTGATTACCTGAGTTTTTTCCCAATTGACATGAAGGAGTAGCATAGTATTGCCTTTGTTTAGTGTCTTCTTGAAGCAACACTTTGTGAATCATATTTGTACACTAGATTCAGTGAAAAAAGTAGTTTCTATGATGATATATAAATCTTACTCATTTAACATAACAGTTATGATATACACAAACTCCATTGCTAACAAATGGGCAGCAAGTAGGTTGAACATAACCTCTAATAAAAATCATAAGTACTGTTACTACTAAAATGAAATACATTAACTATATTTCAAATCCCTGTATGCTGTCATTTAAGTTATTTTACTGCATAGAAGACAGTACATTTAAAATGTTTTCTAGTTGGATTTAAGAGACAGGCAGCATTAAACAGACTACATGCTTAGAAAGTACTGAAATACTATTTAATAGTATTCAATACTATTAAATACTGTGAATAGTATCAAAATATTTATGATACTATTAACAGCACCTTCCAAATATATACCCAGGTTTCTCATATATATTTGACTTGCAGATCAGGATGACTAATTAGTGACATGTTCTTAAAACGTTATATGCATAGGTGAGTCATTAAGATGAATAATAATTATTTTTATTTCTTAAATTATTGAGAAAATATGCCCAGGACAAGTATAGAAAAGGAATCAGAGCTAAATCACGCTTCTGTTAAACCTTGTAGTTTGATTTGTTTGTGTTTTGGTTTTAATAAAAGAATATTAATCCAAATTCTCAAAGGGGTTAAACACAAATAATCTTGAGTATTTTAATTACAAGAAATATGTTTCTAAAATAAAATTCTATGTTTCTTAGATTAAGGAATTATCAGTGTCACCTACTCAAGAATAGATTTATAGCACCAAAGGGAAATACTTTTCATTTTGAAAAGAGCACTTTCTTGTTTTATTTTATTTTTTATTTGTTCTGGGACTGAGTAGATTAGTTCTCTGGAATCATTCCTGGCTCTCTACTCAAGGGTCTTCCTGGAAGTTCTTGGAACCATGTAGAGTGCCAGGGATAGTTCTGGAGTGGGCTATATGAAGAGGAAGAGTCTTAACTGCTATACTGTCACTCAGGTCGAAAGCTTTTAGAGTGTTAGTAACTAATTTGTGATTTTCTAGTTTAGATTTATATCTGTGATATTTTTCTAATGTGTGTGAAATTTAAAATAATCAGTAATGTTCATGTCCCAGAAAATGACACGCCTTGTAAAATGTAGTATATATCTTACAGAAGTTTATGTACAAAGCCAACAGTAACAACAAAAAGAAACGCAGGGATTTGGAGAAACATACAGGAACAGATGTGCAGAGATTTTCCATGGCCTGTCTGGAAATGCTGCTTTCTTCCTCAGAGAGGAAAAGATCAAATAAGAGCGGGGGAGGGAGGTGGAGGAGAATAAAGGAAGCATCTGTTCCTTACACGTCAATGGACGTGGACTTGTTTCAGAATGTGTGGCAGGAATAGGAAGAATGACAGGTAATGGTTTTGACTTCCCAGATGTCAGTGTTTGATGCGAGGTAGAATACGAAGCTATTTCTTAAGACATAAAAGGAGAAACTAAAAGTGAAAACAATTTTCATAGTTTTCTTCTTGATCCAGGGTGAGGGAGAGCAATCTTGCCTAAGAAAATAAACACTGAAGCATAAAATAACTGGCTAGTCGCAGCATCCTTCCGGAATATGTCTACTCTTGATTCAAACAGTGCAGCGTATCTAGTGTCAACCAGGCTAACCAGCCAAATTGTCATGACAATATTATAGAGACTAGGAAAGGAAAAATGAATAAAAATATTAGCCCACCTGCTTAATGATTTTTGTCCTGTGCTAGTCTTTTGATTTGGGACACTCTTGGTTGTCTTCAGGCCTTAATCCTGGTTTAAAGATCACCCTTGGTGGGAATCAAGGGGACAAATGTGGTGCCAGTCATAGGTAGACCCCTGATGGGGCATGTAAAAGGCAAATGCTTTACCCATTAAAATATAGCTCCCAAAACACCCTATTTTTCTTTCTTTCTCTCTGTTTTTCTCTCTTTCTCCCTTCCTTCCTTCCTTCCTTCCTTCCTTCCTTCCTTCCTTCCTTCTTTCCTTCATTCTTTTCTTTCTTTTCTTTCTTCTTCCTTCCTTTCAGTCTTTCTTCCTTTCTCCCTTTCTTTCTTCCTTTTTTTTCTTCCTTTCTCTAATTTAGTGTAGCAGATTTTTAAGAGAAGGAATTATCCCTGGCTAACAGGTGAGGAAAGTAAAGCTCAGATATCATAAACAACTGTCCAGTGTGATGAGTTTTATTTCAACAAGTTTTAACTCCTAAATATTTCCCTCTATACAACTCTGTCCTCTTTCTCTCATTGATACAGAAAATAAGTTAGTTTCCATTTTTATTTCTAAGTTATGGAAAATAAAAACACATGAATATTTAAAATTTTACCACAAAAGAAAAATATGTGCCTATTAATTATGAAAACACTTTCCAGTTTAGTAAAATACCAGATGCTATGGGGCAGTATATGGATTGTCTCTCTTAAATATTGATAGTTGGGAGCTGAAGAGATAGTACAGTGGGCAGAGCATTTGCCTTGCACATAGCAGCCAGAATTCAATTCATTCACCATCTATTGTCCCCCAATTCCCTCAGGAGTGATCTCTGAGAATAGAAAGAGGGGTAAGTTCTGAGCACAGACAGTGTGACATAAAAAAAACAACAAAAATATCACTGTATCATTGTCCTCCCATTGTTCATCGATTTACTCTACGGGGCCCAGTAATGTCTCCTTTGTGAAACTTGTTGTAACTTTGTTTAGCATATCGAATATGTCACAGGTAGCTTGCCAAGCTTTGCCGTATGGTCAAGATACTCTTGGTAGCTTGCCGGGCTCTCTGAGAGGGGCAGAGGAATCGAACTCGGGTGGGCCAGGTCGGCCACGTACAAGGCAAACACCCTACCTGCTGTGCTATCACTCCAGCCCAAAAATAATTAAAAATAAATAAAATAATAATAAATGGTGAACAATTCATACATCAGATGCCTTACAAAGCACGTGATCATATAATTCGAAGAAAAAGATAGTAGGTTAAGACTCACAGGCCAGTGACCAGTTTTATCAGATGACTATCAAGTCAGCTGTCCTAGAATACTAGGAGGGCTGTGAAATTCTTTGAGTCAGAAGGGCAGGAAGGAACCACCAGGGTAAGTGTCTGTGGTCTCTGCTCTCTAACGACATTGTGGAGAGAAAGCTACATGACCTTCACCAGCTGGAGCATGCAGCACACTCCTTCCCTGCCGAGCTCTCTCAGGAGGAATCTTGCAGAAGGGCTGTTAGACAAGTGGATCTCAAAGGAATGTCATTCAGAAGTGTAATCAAGGAGCAGACTTGCACTCTTGGGAAACATAATAGACAGGGTCTCCTTGAGGATGTTTTTGTTTCCCTTGGGGAAAAGAGAACTGGATTCCAGTTGGCAGCAACAGAAGCAGAGACAGCCTTTCCAAGCTTTGAGAAAATAGCAAGTCCCAGGGTGAGAGATGAAACTAGACACCAGGTTCTAAGTTACGGATGAAACTGCACTATAATGCAAGCATCAAGCTATGATATATAAGGGTTAGACTGCTTTTCAGAGATCCTTCAAAAGTTACCTAAATGCTCTTTTCATGCAATCGAATTTGTTTTTCACTGTGTGTATAAAAAGAAATAAGAAATATGGAGATCATATTTGCAATGTAGATTGAGTGGCACTTTTCCTAAAACTGCCAATACCCTCCCATTGTTCATCGATTTTCTTGAGTGGGCCCAGTAATGTCTCCATTGTGAGACTTTGTTGTTACTGTGTTTGGCATATCGAATATGTCACGGGTATCTTGCCAGGCTTTGCCGTGCGGGCGAGATACTCTCAGTAGCTTGCTGGGCTCTCCGAGAGGGGTGGAGGAATCAAACTCGGGTTGGCCATGTTGGCTGCATGCAAGGCAAACACACTACCCGCTGTGCTATTGTTCCAGCCCCTCCTAAAACATGTATCATAATTTTGAAAGCCACCTATTCTAGCAGGAGAATATTTTTTGAGTGTGAAGATTTTTCAGAATGTCATTACTCTGTGTGTGTGTGTGTGTGTGTGTGTGTGTGCGTGTGTGTGTGATGAGTTACACAGTTACACTTACTCCTGCATCTCTGCACAAAGATCACTTTAGGCAGTGCTAAGAGGACCATATGTGATGCCAGGGACCAAACCCTATTTGATGTCACACAAAGCAAGCTCCTTATCAACTATACTATCTCCCCCGCCCAAATCACTTTGTTTTAATGGAAGTATTCTAGTTAGGCAACTCGTATTAACATGTAAACAATGAGATTTATTTTTTATTCCAACAGGAAAATAAAGGATATTTCTTATAATTAGTTCAATATATAAAGCAGGAAAATACACAAATGTTTTGTTTCTTATAAAGAAAAGAGGCAATATGAGTTCATCCGAAGATAAACTCAAGATAAAGAATAGTTTTCAAACAAGCATAAAATACTTCAATGTCTCAAAGGGGTACGTACAGTATTTTGAGCTGTGTTTATCCAACAACGTTAATTTTAAATCTGTCCTGAACAACTTGTGGTTGTTAAAGTTAGAATATGATGTGATGTTCAAAACAGTGAATGAAGCTTGCACAAAAGTCTAGGTTATTGTCTCCAAGTTTGAAATGTCTTAAGAGAATCACTAACAGAAATTTGTAAAAGAATTGATTTTACTAATCTGGTGATTTAAAACTTTAAAAATTAAGGCCTACATTTCTTATCTCTTCTTTCTTAAAACTTACTGACTTCAGTGAAATATGAGCCAATATCATTATAAAACTTGTATAAAATCTTGAGGCATAAATGCTCATAAAGTTCAACAAGGGGAAAATAAATGGATAACAATGAATTTGAGGTACAAATAAACTATGTTTGTTCAATAACTTTGTTTTCCTAAGAACAGAATGTAAGATTCTCTTAAAAATCTCTCCCCATCCGGGATGGAGCAATAGCACAGTGGTTAGGATGCTTGCCTTGTATGTGGCCAACCTGGGTTTGATTCCCAGCATTCCATATGGTCCCCTGAGCATCGCCAGGGGTAATTTCTGAGTGCAGAGCCAGGAATAACCCCTGTGCATCACCAGGTGTGACCCAAAAAGTAAAAAAAAAAATCTATCCCCATAAACTAAATAGTGTTATAACAAAAATGAGTTCCCTCATTAGGCAATATGGACATTTCTAAAACTTATTTTTTTTCAATTAACATAATATAGTTAATTAGTATATATTAAAATATCATTACATGCTTTGAAAATTTATGTGTTAGTACTAAGTAAATGCTTATTTTTTTAACTACAAAAACCTCATAAAATATATCATGATAATGTAATGTACACGGAAGGTAGTGATGATTATAGTTAATAGTACTTCATTATAAAACTCAAAGTCAGAAGTGAATATATTTAAAAGTTCTTATTATAAGAAACAATTGCAATCATGACTACTTATGAATGTTGACTAAAATTTACTTGATCACTTCACTTGATCACTTGACTTCCCATTAATCATTGGTTTGCTCGAGTGGGCGCCAGTAATGTCTCCATTTGTCCCTGTCGCATGCTTGTGTAGCCCAATGGCGTCTGTTCCTTCTAGGAACATGAAAAGCCTCAAAACGATCATTCAGGGTCTTGAAAAAGAAGTCTCACCATCTGGTAGGTAGGCGGCCACACAGTCTTTTGACGTCCCGTGGAATCCAGTTGATAATGGCTCTAGTCCAGCGATCGTCTCCAAATCTCATTACATGTCTAGCCCTTCTGATTTTCTACACCTTGGCAAACAAGACAGCGTCCCTGATTCTTGACCATCAACAGAGGTTGGAACTCTGGATTAATTCTCTCATTTGAGCGAAACGTAATACTCCAAACATAGCTCTTTCAATTCCTCTTTGAGATACCTGAATAGCATTTTCATCCTGTTTTCGTTGGGCCCAGGTCTCTGAGGCGTATGTTAATGCAGGAACAACAGTGGAATTGAAAAGTTGTGCCAGGAGCCGGAGATTCTTCATCCTCTTAGCTATTTCTCTGACGTTCTTGAAGGCGTTCCAAGCTGTTCTCTTCCTACTGCGCAACTCAGATGTCAGGTCATACGTCATGTTGACTTCCCGACCTAGGTACACATAACTGTTGCATTCAGAGATGTTCGCCCCTTTGAGAGTAAATGGAACGTCAGGAATGAGACTGTTTCTCATAAACATTGTCTTCGTGAGATTCTGCGGTAGTCCGACCTTTCCACACTCATGGTCAAAGTTGGCCAGCATTTGTGACGCTTGGCTAATGTCTGGTGTTATTAGAATGATGTCATCAGCAAAGCAGAGGTGGTGTAGTTGCCAACCATCTATCTTTACTCCCATTCCTTCCCAATTAAAATTATGGTGGAATTACAGTGGAAATTATTTTATGATGCAAATATTGAATCAATATGTAATTCAATTGAAAATAAGTCAATTTTATCTCACTTATAAGTGCATTCTTTGTGACAGATATATTATAATCATATATACAAAAAATAAGTTGGATAAGTTGGTCAATATTTATTAAATTTCTGTCCCTCTAACATGGATAAATAAATGTAATAATATATATTTGTTCCTCCCAGTGATGATTCACAAGCGTGATTTAAGACATTGTTCATGTCTTTGTGAAGGCAGATAAATAAAAAGTTGTCAAGGCCTTAAAACTACATAATTTTATACATGGCTCATTTGCACTGAAAATTACAGAATTCGATGATCCTGGGAATAGAGCAAGTGCCCATTACTGTTTTCAGGAACTAAGTCCTTCAGTTTAGAGATATTTGCACCTATTCATCAGTGTGTGAATTTTCAATATTATGAGTATAATAAAAATTTAAATATACATTTGTTGGAATCTACATGTATAAACATTTAAAGTAAGTAAAGGCCCTCCTGTTGTTCATCGATTTGCTCGAGCAGGCCCAGTAACGTCTCCATTGGAGATTTTGTTGTTACTGTGTTTGGCATATCGAATACATCACGGGTAGCTTGCCAGGCTTTGCCGTGTGGGTGAGATACTCTCGGAAGCTTGCTGGGCTCTCCGAGAGGGGCGGAGGAATCGAACTCAAGTCGGCCATGTTGGCTGCGTGCAAGGCAAACGCCCTATCGCTGTGCTATCGCTCTAGCCACAGCGGTAGGGCATTTGCCTTGCGTGCAGCCAGCCTGGCCGAGCCAGGTTCAATTCCTCCACCCCTCTCAGACAGCCTGGCAAGCTACCGAGAGTATTCAATATGCCAAACACAGTAACAAGAAGTCTCATAATGGAGACGTTACTTGGCCTGCTCGAGCAAATCAATTTCTATAAACATTAAATAACAAGAATATGTATAGTCATTAAAATATAATGTATATGTATATACCTAGTTAAATTTGCATTCAAAATATTATTCAGAACCAAACCCAGTCCCAAATTTGCCAAAGAATAAGAGCAAAATCTCTATAAAAACCTCAATCTTAACACCAAAAATATGGCTTATAATAATTGATTTCATGTGAAGAGTTATATTGAGATAAGTGAAAGTATTGAAAAACCTTGTAATTAAGTCTTTTGAGCATCCATTCAATATTGCACTTAACAAAATTTGTCAAGACCACTTAAGTAAAGCATGATTTGTTAAAATAAAAATCATTTCCAAAATGTTTTATATTCTCAAGTGAATCCTGATTTCAATCATTATTTTGAAAGGATATTTTGATAGTGAGAAGATGACAAATATTTTGCTCTGAGGTCTGTTTAGCAAAATATAAGAAATTTTATGTGAATATGACATTATTCAGAAGTATTGTACATATGAATATGACAGTAGGGGGTATTTATTATCTCTAAATTAAAATGTAAGATTAACATATACCTTTGATTTATATTTCACATTCTACACATTTTATTTAATGAATATTCTAATTTTGTAAGGCTTAGTGTTTGTGTGCTATCACAATACACTGCCATCTGGGGCTGGAGTGATAGCTCAGTGGGTAGGGTGTTTGCCTTGCACATGACAGACCCGATTAGATTCCCACCATCCCATCTGGTCCCCAGAGCACCACTGGGAGTAATTCCTGAGTGCGTGAGCCAGGAGTAACCCTGTACATTGGCGGGTGTGAGATCCCCCCCCAAGAAAAATACTCCACCATCTCTAACTTCTTCCTAAATGTCAGCAATTTGTTGTCAATTGATTTTTTTCTCTTTGGATATTAAACAATAGCTATCAAAGATATTTATGCACATTAAATACTTCATTTAAAAATTTTCTCATTATTTCAAGTTTGTTTCTGGACAACATTCAGTTGGGTTAGAGCTTACTCCTGGTTCTGAACTCAGAGGACCATTTGGGATCTCTGGGAATGAAAGGCACAAGCCAGGCAAGCACCTTACCCACTGTACTATTTCTCTGGGCCAACACCTATACTACTTTAGAGTTAGATTATTATTTGTGCATTTTGAATTGTGCACAAAAGCACTTCCAGAAGAATTCTAACAAGCATGAAGTAAACACCTGCAAGATGATCTGTGACACCTCCTTCATTCCCTCTCCAGTTTTTAAATATTCGTTTTTTTTCTTCCCCCTTAAATTATGAACTATGTTTATAAACTTGTTACTGTAATATGAGATAAATTTAAGACTTCTCTAAGGGAAACCGGCTGCTTTAGAGTCATATCAAGGTGGCAAGAACAGTAGGAGATATCCAGGCAATAGCGAGTAAATTCACCAGAACTCATTTAACAAGCGATAAATAGCTAGACAACAAAGAAATGAGTGCTGAAATTATATAATCTTCTATTCTATATAAATAGTAATATGTTCATATAGCCTATATGTTAGTTCTTGCACAATGCTACATTTCATTTTCCTAATGATGATTTTTATAAAACTCTACAGTGCCTAACACTTGATTTTATGTAGCCTGAGTTCTCTGAAAGAAAAAAATGTTTACATGATGGTCTAATAGATTGAGATTAAGCAAATCTTTAATAAAACTATAAAACCATCATTTGTAACTATAGTAACAATCAAAACAGCCCAGAATTTGAAGTTCCTGAATGTTGGCATTTAAGTTTATATATAAACTCTATGAACATAACATTATATTAATTTCAAAAATTTTCTCCAAAAAAGGGCACTTTCCTTTTTTTTGCCAATTTCAAAATTTGAATATTATATACTTTTGGTATAGGTCCCAGAGATAATTATATGTTCTTTCTTTTAAAAATCTGCCTGATTTCAAACAATTCATTAAAATAAGAAACAGAGACAGCCGAATAGAAGGGCGACATGGAGGGCGGGATCCACAGCTCCTGGAGAAAACAAAAAAAACAGGTTCCAAAAAGAGTCGAGATCATCGGGAAGTCCCAGATGGGGTAGATACCGCATCCCGCCTACCCCAGATGGAACCCCGGTGACCAGAAACCTCTCCAAGCACAGCTCGAGTATGCGGGAACTAGGACTTTTCCTCAAAAATGCCGGGACTACAGCTCCCAGGTAACCTCTGATTCTGGAAGTCACGCCCACAGTCCGCCCCCCCCCCCCCCCAGCGCCATCTTTACAGCATGCAGCTGAAGAGAAGGGACACATGGAGAGCGGGATCCACAGCTCCCAGAGGAAAAAAAAAAAACAGGTTCCAAAAAGAGCCGAGATCATCAGGAAGTCCCAGATGGGGTAGGTACCACATCCCGCCTCCCCCAGATGGATCCCCGGTGACCAGAAGCCTCTATAAGCACAGCTCGAGTATGCGGGAACTAGGACTAAAATGCCGGGACTACAGCTCCCAGGTAACCTCTGATTCCGGAAGTCACTCCCACAGCCCGGCCCCCAGCGCCATCTTTACAGCATACAGCCGAAGAGAAGGGCCACATGGAGAGGGGGATCCACAGCTCCCGGAAAAAAAAAAAACAGGTTCCAAAAAGAGCCGAGATCATCGGGAAGTCCCAGATGGGGTAGGTACCGCATCCCGCCTCCCCCAGATGGAACCCCGGTGACCAGAAGCCTCTACAAGTACAGCTCGAGTATGCGGGAACTAGGACTTTTCCTCAGAACCACACGGCCACATAAGGGGCCGCACGACATCTCTCTATATACAAAGTTATCAATGGGAAGTAAACCACCCAACGTTTCTCCCTGAAAATCAGAGTTAAGTTTGGAGCACGGCCACAGCCCCAGAAACACAAGGACTTAATGCAGAACCCGGCAGCTTGGAGCAGAAAAGTGAAAGGACTATGCGTTAATCCAGGCCATCATGTCTGTCCGGAGGGGAAAGGGTGTTGCCCCATTCGCCCTCTCCTCTCTGGAGGGAAAGATGGCAGCCGCATGGGAGCCTTGTGGACAGCAGGTATGAGCCGGGGGTGTGGGGGCGACTAAAACCTCATGGGAAGGGGGGCGTTTCGGTCCGCCCTTCACGCCCTACCGAGGTCACCAGTTGCCCCCCACGAGCGGCTCTCCGGCACGGCCACGACTCCAGAGCACAGAAACCAATTTCTTAACTATCTGACTTTCAGTAGAAATACTTCCAGGGTCAATAAGTAAAATAGCAGAAATCCAAAATCAACATTTAATTCTTGAACCCAGCTGTAGAAAGCAAATCACTTCACAATGCTTTTTCAACATGTCTGATTTGGGGGGGGGGGGTTAAACTCTAAATAATAGTGGTGAATCTTTTATTGAAACAATGAATCTAATCAAAGCAAAAAAAATAAGAAACAGAAACTAAAAATAGCATGATGCTTTATTTTGAAAGAAATCTTGTAAATATTAGTAGATAGAAAGCATTGTCTGTGTCCACATTAACCATATGGCTTCCAGATGCTATGAAAAGTTCTATTCTTGTACTGAAAATAAGAGACCTGTAGAACTAAATGACTAATAAAGAGAAGTAATAAATAGGAAACAAAAATCAGACATGAATGCTTTTGGCTAATTGTAAGGTACCAGTCACAGGAAATGTGGACGAAAGAAATGGTTTCACTAACTAAGCTTAGATTTATAGTTATAGCAAAATGGATTTACATTATCTGGATAGATACAAAGATAAAAGAAAATAAAAAGGCAAAGTTACCTTTCAAGGTAACTTGCATTTTAAGGAAAGGTATATGTTTCTTAAAGGAGCAAGACCACAAAGATTTCACATTACTCAGAGCCTTACAGCAAGTAACTAAGTTGAAGTTCCTAAAAAGAATAGCCCGTTAGAGAAGATAAAGAGAGACCATTTACTTATTTTAATAGCTGAAATGTATGACCAATTAATTTCATTACTAGTCTTAAATCTTATTGGCATGAACATTAGCCACCACTAAGAGAAAAACAGACATCAAATTCAAATTTTTTATTAAACACAACAAACTTCACATTGAACTATAATCATGCAAACTTGCAGCAATGCTCAGTGTTGCTGTTGCCTGGGGCAGAGGCAATAATTCAGAAGTGATTGCTTCAATGAGAGATTAAGTACAACAATTGGCTGTGTTTATTTTCTCTGAAGTTCAAAGTCTTTCTACCTGGTGGATCATGCTCACCACTGACTTGCTACTACTGATACTATACTATTTAGGATGTGAATACAAAGTAGTGTAACAAACTGTGAAAATTACAGAACTACCCGATCCCAGTAATCTTTCAATAAACAAGAAGTAAACTTAAAAATATATACCATGTTTCCTGCTACTCTAGATATGGGTTGTATTTTGTTTCTGTTAGTGTCTGTTGTTTGTTTGGCGATCACAACTGGCAGTACTCAGAGATCCCTCTTGACTTTGTACTCAGGGATCACTCCTAGTGGGCACAGGGGAATATAGGGAATGACAGGGTTTGAACCTGGATCAGCTTGATCAACACTAAGGCAAGAGTTTTTTGCGCTACGCTAGCTCTCCTGAACCTGGATCAGCTGCCCAAGGCAAGTGAGGTTCCTGCTATTCTAGCTCTCCAGGACTTTTAAAAGTATTATTTTTAAAAAAATACCATCCTCTCTGTTGACAAATACCACCCACTATGAGAATTAGAAGACAAAATTGGAAAGAAGTTTCTACATAAGCTTTAAAACTTAACTCCTTTCATTCTCTCTGAGAAAGAAACTTTAAGAAATCTAATCCTTGCATAGAAATGTAGCAGAAAGGGGGAGATAACACATATAGAAAAATACACATCAGTTAGAATCAAATAAAAACATGTTCTCCATTTTCTGGAGTGTCAAATGCCAATCAGATTGGCACCCTCAACCCTCATGCAGCAAGGTTTATTTGCAGAGAGTGAGAGGAGAAAAATGAACATACACAGATTGTCCAAGCTTTAGGATCACCTGGGAAGCCATTGGTGGTCTTAGGGGCAGCCATTTATTTAATACCATATTGCTCCCCTACCTGGATGACTGTGTTTAATTTAACAGACACATTAACATTCTATAGGTACATGTAGATCAGAGGCTGGAGTATCTCGAATCAGCAGTCATCCTTAAAGTATAAAGTCCTGATAATTTTCTGTTCTATTTTTGCCCATGTTGTCCTCTCCATTAAAAAAGGCCATAAATAGTATGAGTCTATGCTTTCCTGGAGAACCTTTGCAGTTAGCATATATCTGACATCTATTTATTACTGAGATTGAAAGCCAAGGTTTGACCCAGTGAATTATGTAGGTTTCAGGCATCTCCTAATTCAACTATTTGTTCCCATTCTTATTCCATAATGTTATTCAGAATCAATACTACTTTGTAGTGCGACTCTTTTCCACACAAATATTCTAATTCACAGGAATGAGATGTCAAAAGCATTGATAATTGCAGAGTACATTTTTAATGAAATGCTTCTTGTATCCCTTTATAGTGTGACTCCCAATTCTAAACTCAAGAATCAAAAATTGCTAGAAATACAGGACGAAAGCAGGGGAATAAAACTCCACCCTATCCAAAAGTTCACCAGCAGTGAATGAAGAAAAGTTGTTCCTTTATTTCTAGATTTCAATACTCTAATTTTTTTTTGGTAGATGAAGCATTTTACCATTGGAAAAAGATAAATATATATACAAATATATGATTATATATATGAATATGTATGAATTTAACTGTTAACATTAGAGAGAAAAGTTTTACTGTTTCTTTACCAAAAAATTCACATCAAAATAAAATAAAATAAAATATACAAATTAGTAAACTTGTCAACTTAACAAACTAATATTTGAAAGTGAGAGGGCCAATGCTCTATTATAAGTATTAAGCATATCATTAGAAAGGCAATTAAGCAAACGTAAGAAAAATAGTTTCTCAGAAGAAATGTCTGGGGAATGTTGAGACAATCTAAAGATCTGAACTTTTGTTTAATTTTTTTTGCTTTTGTTTTGACTAACATGATTTATATAACACTGTTTCTCATTAAGAAACAAAGTGTTCCCGAAATTCTAACATAGAGAAATCATTATGATTAAATGGCTATCTTTGAAATGTTATAAATTGAGAGTAGTACATAAAAGAAAGACATTTTTCAACATAATATATGTGATTGAGAAGTGATGATTTGGCAACAAATGAGAATGAAAGAGTGGCTATGTGATAATATATGAACTCAAACAGGAAAGAAATGGTTGCAGTTTCTTTGGTCAGGAATATAGAGGGAAACTATAAATAATGTCAAAATGTGCCACTTATTTTCAGACTGGAAGAAATAGGTTGTGCTTTCTCAATATATTAAAAAAAACATGAAATAAATTAATGACTATCAAAATGTATCATTAATCTCACTATGAATTCATTGTAAACTTACAAATTCAACATATGAGGAATGGATTTCTTCCATGGTAATGACAGACATTCAGCACTTTATAAGATCTTCATTTTAATGAGGGAGAAGACATGTAAACATTTTTTAAGGCTTAGAATTAGAGTATCATTAAAAGTTTTATATGCAAAAGGCTGAGCAAATTCGGTCATGTAATGTGCTCACACACACACGTAAGAACAAAATGTTAAAGCAGACCTCAAATCACTAACTTTTTAAAATATATATTTTCTTACATAGTTCTTAAGGAAACTTTCAGTAAAGGAGGTATTGATACAAGTTTCTTTGAGAATATTAAGATTATCATATAGAATCATATATTTCAAGAGACGAAAGACATTTTCACAATAAACTCCAGGTAGCATAAATTTTATACTTAGTCTGTACCTTTTTTGAACTAACTTAACCTTTAAGTTTTTTTCCAAAAAAGATAAAGAGCACTCGTGTAAATATTAAAGTTTATTTTTAATAATTATATCACAAATATTATTAATTTGCAAACTTGAGATTATCAATATTTTAATTGCTTATTTTAAAATTATTTCTTAAAAATGACATTTGTTGGGGCCTGAGCAGTAGTACAGTGGATAGGGTATTTGCCTTGCACTCAACCGGTTCTTTAAATCTCTAGCATCCCATATAATTCCCAAAACACTTCCAGGAGTAATTCCTGAGTGTATAGCCAGAAATAATCCTTGAGCATTGTCGGATGCTCAAAAAAAAATAATAAAAAACAGTAACATTTATTTACTTAACAGCTTTTAGTATTATTTGCTATTAGTTTTCTTATAATCATAAAAATTATGATGTGGTCAGTATAATAATGTAAATCTCACTAGTCTGAAAGAACCTCATCTTCTTGGATCACCAATGTGATTTAATAATTGAACGCTTTCCTTGATGTTTGATGCTGTGTATTTGATCCCTAGCACTCCATTTCTCCAAACCAAACAAACAGAAGTACTGGATACTCTTATAATTGTTTAAAAAATTATTTTGAACATATTGCCTTAAAAACAATATGCAATGAGAAATAAAAATCTGTGACAACATATGTATTTCCAAACAAAAGTCAGTGCTTTGCTAGAATTTCAAAAAAAATAAAATTTATTTTAAAGAAATAGAATATATATTTTATTTTATGTATGTATAAAAATGGATATGTCTGCTAATAATATACAGTTGTATAAACATGTTTATATAAATGATAATTTTGTCACATACTTTTATAATTAAAAATAACATGCTCCCATAATTTGAATATGACTATACAATCCAGATATTTTCAAAATAGAGATAATTTTCTGTCCTTGACTCTTTAAGTTATATATTTTCTAGTGAATATCTTTGCAGACATACTTTTGTGCATAAGTGTTTAATTGTTGCCAGTATATTTATTTTAATTATTTAATATTTAATTTAAGTATTGCCAAGAGAAAAATCTATAGATAAAATAATATACATGTCCTATAATTATGTTTTCCTCTGCTGATAACAAAGCTTGAAATAGTACATTTTAAAGACAGTTTACTGATTTCATATGAGAAGGGAATTCCAAAACTTAATGAATGTCACTTTCCAATATAGACCCTTAATAGTTCTTTTAATTCCTAGTTACTATTGGTAGAATATACTTTTCAGTGATTCCTATTTGATCAGACTACAAGAAACATTATTTTAGGAGAGTTAAATGATTTAAGAGAGGAGTGGTCATCTGGTAGATTTCATTTCTCTCAATTGTTCTACATATGCTAACGAGGTTCTACTATAGAGTGATTTGGCAGAGAAGGAGATTTGCGTCGCTAATCAATGACTTTAAATTATTTAAAAAGAAGATTATGGTGAAGAGAGCTGACCTAACCAGAAAGATTTAAATCTAAAAATGACCTTCCCCTGAAATATTCCATTATACATTAGATATGCAATTGTCTTCTCTTGCTAACTCTTCCTAAGGTAACAAAAATCATCCAGAACATGTTAAATCATCCTGCCAGTCTGTGAATTTTTTTCTTGGATGCTTGGTCCTCAAGATTTGGGGATGTATTTAGCAATCTCTACGATTATTGTGGACTGGAGCGATAGCATAGCGGGTAGGGCGTCTGCCTTGCATGCGGCCAAACTGGGTTCAGTTCCTCCGCTCCTCTCAGAGAGCCTGGCAAGCTACTGAGAGTATTCCGCCTGCAGGGTAAAGCCTGGCAAGCTACCCATGATATATTCGATATGCCAAAAACAGTAACAACAATTCCCACATTGGAGATGTTACTAGTGCCTGTTCGAGGAAATCAATGAACAACCTGAGGACAGTGCTACAGTGCTATGATTATTGCATATGGCAATTTCCTTGAATATTTGCAAATGCATATGCACATATATGCACCTATGTACAACTGAAAAATGATCCAATTGTTTTCAAACAGAACCTTGTCTAAGTTATTAGATATGGTCATTATTAAGACAAGAGGATACATATAATTTAGTAAGAGAGAAAGATATAGAAAAAGAGAATGAGTGATTTGTGCCATACTTAAAAATACTGTTCAAATCTTGATTTAACCTAACAAGAACACACTTTCATTTAGTCATTTTGTGAATTTAAAAATGCTTAGTCAATTCAAAAATTTTTATTTATTTATGTTTTAATTAAATACACAGTTACAAGGTTGTTCATAATTGAGTTTCAGCCATCCCTTCACCAGAGTACATTTCTCACCATCAATGTCCCCAATTTCCCTCCTGTCCCCCACCTCTACTGCCCTCCTACCTCTGTAGAAGGTACTTTTTTCTTTATCTCTCTATGTCTCTGTCTTTCTCTCTGTTTCTCTGTCTCTGTCTCTATCTCTTTTTATTTATTTCTGGTTTGCAATACAGATAACAAAAGATTAGTGTATATCCCTTTACCTACTTTCATCACTCAGTTCTTGTTCAGAATGATCATTTCCAACTATTGTTATACTGGTCTCCTATCTATCCTAACTGCCCCTTCACCCCCAATACATTTGTGGCAAACTTCCAACCATTGACCAATCCTCCTGGCCCCTGATATCCTTGGCCTTGGATACTATTTTCCTTTAACATCCATCCCACAAATTATTGCAGTCATTCTATATCTTTACCTCTCTTTCTGACTCATTTCATTCAGCCTAAAACTCTCCAGGTCCATCCAGTTATAAAGCATAGACAATTTGAAAAAAGGGAAAGTATTCTGTATTTTTCAAATAGCTAGTGAAGATGTTTTCTATAGCACATAGAGTGGAAATTATTTTAAAACATAAATATTTAAAAATTTGGTGTTCAGTGTAAATTATATTAATTTTGGATGTGGGGCTCCCAAGGCTTCTCAAGAGTTCTAGAAGCTCCACCTGTGATGCTGGGCCAATTGACCTAGCAGTTCAATGCAAAAGTCTGAGGATGTAGGGCTACTTGAGACTTGCAGTGCCAGGGATTGCCCCAAGGACCCCTGTTGTGTTAGGGCTTTCCAGTGCCAAACCTAGTGATTCTTGGGGCATCTAGGGGTGCACACTGTGACATTCTGAAATCCATGAGGTGCCAATAATTGAAACAGGGTGACTACGTGCACCTCAACCTGTGTCTTATTTTTAAAGCACCTAGTATAAATTTCAAAGAGAAAATGTCTCTAATTTATTTTAACTGACAAATATACACACAATAATTTTAGAAAATTTATTGTGAATAGTAATATAATGAAATCTTTCAAAGGCAAGGTATATGCATGACACACAGAATTTATTTTAACTGGAGAATTTGGAAATCGAGAAGAGTGCAGATGTTAAGAGTTGCATGCATGCAACTGACCCTGGTTTGATTCCCAGCACTGTATGGCCCCCAGAGCAACACACAATATCTCCTGAGAACATAGCCAGGAATAAACGAGCCAGGTATAGTCCTCTATTTTTAGTGGACAATTCTGAAAGAATGGGAAAGTACTCAGTGTCTGAATTCTCTGACTTCAAAATACATGGCTGGGGCTGGAGCAATAGCACAGCGGGTAGGGTTTTTTTCTTAGATTTTGGTTCAATTCCCAGTATCCCATATGGTTTTCTGAGCACCTCCAGTAGTAATTCCTGAGTGCAAAGCCAGGAGTAACCCCTTTGCACCACCGGGTGTGACCCATAAAGCAAAAAATATATATATACATAGCTGTGGGTTGGATTCCTGGTGCAGCCGCATGCACCAAGTCCAATCCTACCTATTCTGTGCTCTGTGATTCCTGGTGCCACAGCAGAGTCACATGAATAGAAGCACTATAACCAAAAGGGGCAAATCCCAGTGAACTATGCCCAAGAGTATGATCTCCTGGCGAGCACAAGTGAGTGTCTTAACTAAAATGTGCAATCCCCAGTGCACACTATGTCCTAGTGTGTGAGCACCATCATCACAACCAAGCACACGTGTGAGCCCTGCTCAATGCAACAATAACATAATAGAGAGAAGGGAAAGGAAAAGAGAGATTGTATACTGAACAAGCACACAGAAAAAGATGGGAATGCTTCAAAGCTTGCTTGTATAGAAAGAATTAATCCATAATCCAACTGCTTATCATTTGCATCTAAAAAATAATAACCTATATCAGAGATTATATATAATTTGTATTCCACAAGATGCTTTCAATTACTCTGAAGTAAGTCCTATTTTAAATCACAAATTTTCAGTTGAAGTTCTCCATAATAAATTGTTCTAGGAATATATATGCACAGATGAAAATCTACCTAATGTTTAGTGCAGAGAGGAAGAAAGCTGAGAAAATACAACCTTTTTAGTTGTTTCTTTAAAGGTATAATTTATTTAGGGAAGTAAAACTCATTAAATTTTTATGTACAGGACTTAGAATGAGATTTTATAAAAAGTCAACTGAACTGAGGATAAATAATGAAGCAGCACCAGTAAAGATAAAGATGAGTTCATTTTTATTTTTTATGATGTAATTATGTATGGATTAGTACTATGGAGTAATACAATACACTGGCTTTTAAATATCTATATTTTTCAATGAATTAACAAAATCCAAATTATAGCTATGATTTGCTATGCATGAATTGATAAATTTATTTACCTTCTACTTCCTCATGCCCTAATCATAAAAAATAAATAGTAACAGAAGAATTACTATCAAATTAATGTCAGAGCTATGTTCAGTGCTAAATTCCAGTATTAATGAGCCAAATGTTCAATATATGCTATCTTAATAATTTTAATATCCACTTTGTTTTCCTATCCTGCTTTCTTAGTTCTTTTATATTTTCACTTTAGTTTCTTGCCATTTATAATCAGGATGAATGACTTAATGTGTATGTCAAGTACTTTCAAACAAAAGTGTATTGTCTCAGAGTGTATAACATATTCCAAAATAAAGCACTTTACAGTGAAACCTAGGGCTATTTTGTAATGAGATAGAGACAAGCAAATCTTGTGCAAAATCTGGGAAGAGAAGCTAGAGGCATCTGAGCAGACAATCAGTCAACTAATTTCAGAAGATCATAGCAGCAAAGATCAGAGATGTGGCAAGAGAGAAATTGCAAAGTTAATTCCCAAATCTACTTGGCTTCAGTTATCTTCTGGCAGAAATCCCAAGGCCATTATTGTTATTACTTCTTTGTTAATTTCTCCAGTGCTTTTTTTCTCCTGCCTTATATTATAGTCCCAAACATCCACTCAGTGAATTCTAAGGGGTCACCTTACCAGAAATTTGAAGGACAAAGGAACACAAATGTTTCTACTGGTTTTATTTAAGAAACTGATCTCAAAATGACTCACACATGTCACTGCCACTCTATTTTTGTTGTTTTTCTAGTTTGTATACTCCATAAAATTCTGTTTTTGAAACTATGTTATACTTCACTCTGATAAGCTCACACACTTCTTTCTCCACTCATGTATGATGAGAACATTGCAGAATTCACTATGAAAATGGAAGGCCACATACGAGAAATTTCCTGCTTTGGTAATACTGAACAGCAAAACCCATTGTATATTTTTCTCCAACTTTCCATTATATTGCAAAAAATACCAAAATCCAAATGTTTATGTTCTTGGTCTTCAAATCTTAGTGATCCCCAGATTATGCAAATAAGATTCTGTTTAAAAGCATCTCTACAAATATTTGTCAGCTTTATCACTAAGGAGTCAACATATCTCTAAGTAACACCTTTTGCCATTTCAAGATGGCATGTACATAGACACTTCTATATTCTTACACCTACATGGACAAACACATACATACACATATTCACATAACAAATGCAACTATTCACTTACATACATGCTTATAACTTGTATATTCACTTGTATACATGCTTATAACATAACATGTGTATATATAATTAAACTCTGTTGCCGGAGTTGTGATGCTCCAAAATTAATCACGGTCACGGTCACGGTCCTCCCGTTGTTCATTGATTTGCTCGAGCGGGCCCAGTAATGTCTCCATCATGAGACTTGTTACTGTGTTTGGCATATTGAATACGTCACAGGGAGCTTGCCAGGCTCTGCTGTGCGGGCGAGATGCTCTCGGTAGCTTGCCGGGCTCTCCGAGAGGGGCGGAGGAATCGAACTCGGGTTGGCCATGCTGGCTGCGTGCAAGGCAAATGCCCTACCGCTGTGCTATCGCTCCAAAATTAATAGTAGAAGTCAATTACCATTGCCTAAGAATGCGACTGTATTTAAAGGTAAAATGTTTAAAGGATAGATAATGTAAAATGAGGTCCTGTATTTGCCAGTATAATATGACTCTGCAGAAGTACTATATTTTGTCCTTATACATAACTATGGGCTGGAGGGTTAGCAGAGTGGGTAGGGCATTTGCCTTGCACGTGGTCGACCTGGTCGACCTGGGTTTGATTCTTTGCCTTGCACGTGGTCGACCTGGCCGACCTGGGTTTGATTCTTCTACCCTTCTCAGAGAGTCCGGCAAGCTACCTAGAGTATATTGCCCGCAGGGCAAAGCCTGGCAAGCTCCCCACAGCGTATTCTATATGCCAAACACAGTAACAACAAGTCTCACAATGGAGACGTTACTGGGCCCACTTGAGCCAATCGATGAACAATGGGAGGACAGTACTACAGTGCTACATATACTGTGCCTACATCAAAATAAGATGATCAGGTGTGACATACACACACAGAAGCTTTTGTGATAATCTAAGATAAAGATTAACTTACACAAGAAGTTTCAGCACGTATCTGAAACCAGCACTGCACATATCCTGATCTTTGAGATCTACCAAAAGCTTCCTCAGGGTTGTGAGAAAGGGGCATGTAGTATTTGTTTATTTATTATAGCAGGCTTTGAAAATCAAAATGTTTGTGTCATGCATAGATAAGCTACCCATTCATATATACAGATTTACACACAGATTGTTGTAGCTATGTGAGCAATCACCAGCTCTGACAACTCCAGTGTTACTTTTGCAATTTTTGTTCATATGCCAAACTCATAATTGTGATTCGAACTTTGTATATACTTAAGACTCTTGAGTGAAGTTCTTTGTTTGATTTCTTTTGTTTTGTTTTTTTGTTTTGGGAATGACACACACAACTGTGCTCAAGGCTTACTCCTGGCTCTGCGCGGAAGGATCACTCCTGGCGATACTCAGGCAGTCAGATGTGGTGCCCGGGATCAAGCCAGAACTGGCCATATGCAAAGCAATGCCCACTGTGCTATCTAGCTGGTCAAGTACTTATTCTTCTCCACTCTTCTTTCAGTAAAAACAACTGTCAGGGAAAGTAACCGGTGTCCTTCACACCGTTGTCTATACATGTCCCTTGTGTGTTTTTCTCAAAGAACTTTAGTAAATTGAAATCTTACCATTATATGCCTTTCTAATTTTGTTTTATCCTCTTAGATCATGAGAAAAATGGGTTTTATAATGATGGAATCATTTTTTTTAATCAAAGGCTTTTATTTTTTGTTATCTCAAAGCGTGGCACATAGGATATGGTCATCTTGTTGAATAGGTGACTACAAAATATCTCTAGCTGAACTTGTTTTTTGATTGTGAATATATGTGTATATGAGTGTGAATCACGGTCACTGTCCTCCTGTTCATCGATTTGCTCGAGCGGGCCCAGTAACGTCTCCATTGGAGACTTTGTTTTTACTGTGTTTGGCATATCGAATACATCACGGGTACCTTGCCAGGCTCTGCCATGCAGGCGAGATACTCTCGGTAGCTTGCCGGGCTCTCCAAGAGTGGCAGAGGAATCAAACTCGGGTCAGCCATGTTGGCTGCGTGCAAGGCAAACGCCCTACCGCTGTGCTATCACTCCAGCCCTATGAGTGTGAATGTGTATTCCTAAATGTGTCTGTGTTATGTGTCCAACTATGTGTTTTCTGTTTCAGAAGACTGAAACATTACTCAGTTTATTTATTTAGCATGACAACTCACACAACACAGTTTGATTTTATATGCATATAACAATACAATACTCCATTGAGCACTATCAGGAGTGATCCCTGATTGCAGAGCCAGGAGTAAGACCCCAACAAATCAACAAAGGGGAGGGCAGGAAAGAAGAAGGAAAGGAAAGGAGAAGGGAAGATGCAGGAAAATAAAAGAGAAGGGAAGGGAATGATTAAAGGAAGAGACAGGGAGAAGAGAAGGGAAGAGAGAGGGATTATTAAGAAAGGAAAGAGGGAGGAGAATAGGAAGAGAAAGAGAAGAGCCTGAAAACCTACCTATTCTGTTGATGGTTACAGATCATTTTCTTTGCAGTCACAAACTAGGAGTTATGATTCAGTTTGTATGTTTAAAAATTGTGCAAAAGGAATAATCATACTAGTGCTGGGCAGAAAAATTCAGAACTCTTTGGAAGAGTAAAATATATAGAAATTCAATTTTATATATGTCACTTCTAATGTTGTGTTGGAATATCAAATTGGGTGATCTAGCTGGTTGTACAAAACTTAGGTCTCGAACATGAAAATGGTTCAGTGCTATCTATATAAATATGTTAATTTAGTGTACCTTAGATTTCTCACTGAACTGTGAAATGAAATATTATTTATATCACCTGAAGGAAGGCTGTGGATAAAATATCAAAACCTTATACAGCCTTCCAGTGGGTTATTTTATAATAAATCTGTGGTAGAGCATGTTCTGGACTCAACTCTAACATCCTTCCTGAAAATACATATCACTACCTACTTTCTTTGACTAATTTCAGCTAAATGAAATATGTTTCAGCAACTATCTTTAACCTTTAATTGACTGGTATAAATTTTGTACCAAGTTATAAATGATTAGTTGATGCCATAATATTTATTATACAAACATTCAAACTGAACCTTCAAGGACAGATATTATTATTCTTCAGTTACTCCTTCATTTCCTCATGAAAAAAATAAAAAAGTCAGATACAGCTTATAGAATGGGATTGGTTTGTTGGGAAAGAAGATCATATCTTCATAAATATTATTTTATGAATAGTTCAAGTGATGAGTCCTAGAAATAAGAGTATCTTAATTTTCCTGTGATATAAAATATTTTAAATAATTATTTAAAATAATAAATTTGATCATCTACATATGTATTAATCCTATTAAATGTTTAGCCAAAATAATCAAAGAATTGTGTTTTATGTGTTCTTTATATCACATCCTGTTTCTGCATGATACTTTAGTACAACTATTTTAAAACAGGGAAACATAATAACAAAATTTGTTGGAAAGTAAAACCTTTCTAGACAAAGGTAAGATTTAAATTCTAATTCTAACAATTACTATAAGACATCCTGTTGTAAAATAAAGACATCTTGTGATCTCCAGTCATGGTATCCTATGATTAATGACATTTTAGAATGACATACTAAGTCCATTAGACATACATCCACTATATATATGTAATTATTAGGACAGAATATAATTTTTGCTTCAAAAATCTAATTTTCTATGTAGACAAAAGATTGCTATTTTAAATGTTACTATTTTGAACGGGGTTATCTCTTTTTCTAGTAAAGAGGGAGATATGTTACTAAAAACCATTTCCAAACAAATTTGGGTTTTTAAAAATAGATTATCAATTTTATAGTTTCCTCCTGTGATAAAATGTGTAGGTTCTCTCTCTAAAATCTTACATTTTATTTCATTGCCTCCAGCTTTTTGGCAGAAACAAAAAAGTGAATAGCTAACACCTGGTTACTAGCTACCAGCCAATCCTGCAATTTCTGCCCCTGTGGAAATTAAGTTTGAATCTTAGAAATGAAAGTGAAATGGAAGTTTTAAAGGGTTAGTTATCCTTGCTTTCTCAAATGCAGTGGTTATATCCATGAAATAAAAAAGATAATATTATCTAGTCTTAATATTTTGGTCTTAAAAACAGATAGAAGTATCACATGGCTGCATTTGCCACGACAATACTGTCAGTATTTTGTAAATTTAGCTTACTGATAATTTAAGATAAAATTAGTGTGAATTCTCATTTACACATGTTAAGATTTTTGTATTCAATAGTCTTTCTGTAAATAGTCTACAGAAGTGTGATCAAAATTGAATTGTATTTATTTACAGGAACAATAGCTCAGAAAAGTAATAAACCTATTTTAACTACTCAAAAATAGAAAGAGTTTTCAAGCAAACTGACTTGTGTAGGTATCTCTACTAGAAGGTGTGTAATACACCTCCAGCACCTACACATGTATAGCTCTTCATATTACCAAAATCAACTACCACGATAGTACCCTTGTTAATATTGATGAACCTCAAGTGCTGTAGCATTATCAATTGAAGGCTGTAACTTGTATTAGCAGTCATTCACTTTTGAGCATTCTGTGGGTTTAACAAATTTGTAATGGCATTGTTACAACGTACCAAATGATTTTAAGGCTCTACATCCTTTGCATTCACTATTCATCACTCCTGCCTCCTCAATTAAAAAAAAAAAACTCATGTTATTATTGTATCCATAGTTTTGTCTTTTTCAATTTGTTACAGAGTTGGAATTAAACTGTATAAATATTCTTTTTATAATTGTATTTATTGAATCACCGTGAGAGCAGTTACAAAGCTTTCGGGTCTAAGTCTCGGTCATACAATGAAACACCCATACCTTCACCAGTGCCCATTCTCCACTACCAAAAACCCCAGTATACCCCCATCCCACACCCTCCCCCTACCTGTGGGGCAGATGATTTCCACATTACTCTCTCTCTACTTTGATCACATTCAATATTTTGACACCAAACCCACTATTATTATTAGAGATTTTACCCCAACACTCAGATCTGCTGAAAAGGCAACAGTAGACAATTTGTGTTCTATTTCTGGTTATGAATAACATGATGTCGCGTGGCTGCAGTAGGGCCACGTGATTTTGAAATTCCGAATTTTTTTTTTAAACACCATGAGGTACAGTTGTAGATTTACAATGTTTTGTGCTTGGGTTTAGATTATACAATGATCAAATACCCATCCCTCCACCAGTGCCCATTTTCCACCACGATGGGTAATATCCCTCCCACCCCCATCCCTCCAATCCCACCCTGCCTCTGTGGCAGGGCGATCCCTTGTGTTCTCTCTCTCCTTTTGCATGTTGTGGTCTGCAAAAGAGGCTTTGAGTGGCAAACATGTTCAGTCCATAGTCTACTTTCAACATGCATCTTCCCTCCTGGGAGGATCCTCCAAACATCCTTTATTTGGTGCTCCCTTCTCTAACTGAGCTGCCCTTTCCCCTAGAATGTGTGGCTGGCCTCTAAGCTATGGAGTAATCCTCCTGGTGCTGATCTCAGCTATTCTTGGGTATTAATCTCATGTTTTGTTACTTTATATCCCCCAGATGAATGCAATCTTTCTATGTCTATCCCTCTCTTTCTGATTCATTTCACTTAGCAAGATACTTTCCATGTTGTACCACTTTTACATAAATTTCATGACTTCATCTTTTCTAAGAGATACATAATACTCCATTGTGTAGATGTACCAAAGTTTCTTTAACCAGTCATCTGTTCTTGGGCATTCAGGTTTCTTCCAGTTCCTGGCTATTGTAAAGGGTGCTGCAATGAACAAACAAGTGCAGATGTCACTTCGACTATACATTTTAATATCCTGTATATTCCCAGGAGTAGTATTGCTGGGTCAAATGGGAGCTCAATTTCTAATTTTTTGAGCATCATCCATAATGTTTTCCAGAAGGGCTGAACCAGTCGGCATTCCCACCAACAGTGAAGGAGTGTCCCTTTCTCGCCACATCTGTGCCAGCATCGGTTGCTTTTGGATGTGGGCCAGTCTCTGAGGTGTGAAATGGTATCTCATTGTGGTTTTGATCTGCCTCTCCCTGATGATTAATGATGTAGAGCATTTTCTCAGGTGCTTTTTTGCCATTTGGGTTTCTTCTTTGAGAAAGTTTCTGTTCATTTCATTGCCCCATTTTTGGATGGGGTTGGATGTTTTCTTCTTGTGGAGTTCAACCAGCATTTTGTATATCCTGGATATCAACCCCTTGTCAATTGTGCATTCGGCGAATATCCTTTCCCATTCTGTAGACTGTCTTTGTATTTTGGTCACTGTTTCTTTGGAGGTGCAGAAGCTTCTTAGTGTAAGATAGTCCCATTTATCTATCTCTGTTTTCACTTGCTCGGCCAGTGGTGTGGCATCTTTGAAGATACCATTAGCTTCAAAGTCATGGAGGGTTTTGCCAACTTTGTCTTCAATGTACCTTATGGTTTCTGGTCTGATGTTGAGGTCTTTAATCCATTTTGATCTTACTTCTGTACATGGTGCTAGGCAGAGTTCTGAGCCCACTTTTTTGCATGTAGCCGTCCAGTTCTGCCAGCACACTTTGTTAAAGAGGTTTTCCTAACTCCATTTCACATTACTTGCACCTTTATCAAAGATTATATGATCATATGATTGAGGGGAGATGTCAGTGTATTCAACACTATTCCACTGGTCTGCAGTTCTGCCTTTGTTCCACTACCATGCTGTTTTGATTATTAATGCTTTGTAGTACAGTTTGAGTTAGGGAGGTTGATTCCTCCCATTTTCTTTTTCCCAAGAATTGCTTTAGCTATTCGTGGGGATTATTGTTCCATATAAATTTCAGGAGTGTTTGCTCCATTTCTTTGAAGAATGTCATGGGTATCCTTATAGGCATTGCATTGAATTTATACAGTGCTTTTGGTAGTATTGCCATTTTGACAATGTTAAGTCTCCCGACCCATGAGCAGGGGATATCTTTCCATTTCCTCATGTCCTCTTTTATTTCCTGAAGTAGTGTTTCGTAGTTTTCTTTGTACAGGTGCTTTACTTCCTTGGTTAAGCTGATTCCTAGGTACTTGATTTTCTGGGGCACAATTGTGAATGGGATTTTTTTTTCATGTCGCTTTATTCTCTCTCACTGTTTGCGTATAGGAAAGCCATGGACTTTTGGGTATTGATTTTATAGCCTGCAACTTTACTCTATGAGTCTATTGTTTTTAGGAGTTTTTTGGTGGAGGTTATTGTGTTCTCTAAGTATAGTATCATATCATCTGCGAATAGTGAGAGCTTGATTTCTTCCTTTCCTACCTGAATGCCCTTAATATCTTTTTCTTGCCTAATCGCTATTGCAAGTACATCCAGTACTATATTGAACAGCAGTGGAGAAAGTGGGCATCCTTGTCTCGTCCCTGATCTTAAAGAGGGAAGGCTCTCAGTTTTTCCACATTGAGGATGATGCTTGCTATAGGCTTGTGGTAGATGGCTTTAATTATGTTGAGGAAAGTCCCCTCTATACCCATTTTGGCTAGGGTTTTCATCATAAATGGGTGCTGGATCTTGTCAAATGCTTTCTCTGCATCTATTGATATAATCATATGCTTTTTATCTTTTCTTTTGTTGATATGATAAATTATGTTGATTGATTTCTGAATGTTAAACCATCCTTGCATCCCTGGGATGAATCCTACTTGGTCATGGTGTATGAGCTTTTTGATGAGTAGTTGGATTCTATTTGCTAGTAGTTTATTGAGGATCTTTGCATCTGTGTTCATCAGGGATATCGGTCTGTAATTCTCTTTCTTTGTGCTATCTCTGTCTGCTTTTGGTATCAGTGTGATATTTGCTTCGTAGAAACTGTTCGGAAGTGTTTTTGATATTTCAATTTCGTGGAAAAGCTTAAAGAGCATTGGGAGTAAGTCCTCTTTAAAGATTTGGAAGAATTCACTAGTGAATCCATCCGGGCCAGGACTTTTGTGCTTGGGGAGACTTTTTATTACCATTTCAATTTCCTTGATGGTGATAGGTCTGTTCAGGTATTCCAGGTCTTCTTGGTTCAGCCTTGGGAGTCTGTAGGAGTCTAGGAATTTATCCATTTCCTCAAGGTTTTGATGTTCCGTGGCATAAAGCTTCTCAAAGTACTCCCTGAGGATCCTTTGAATTTCTGTAGTTTCTGTTGTAATGATCCCCTTTTCGTTTCTGATTCGGTTTATTAGGGTTTTCTCTCTCCCTTTCTTTGTGAGTTTTGCTAGAGGCTTATCGATCTTGTTAATTTTCTCAAAGAACCAGCTCTTGGTTTCATTGATCTTTCGGATTGTTTTTTTGGTTTCCATCTCATTAATCTCTGCTCTGAGTTTTATTATTTCCTTTCTCCTGTTCGGGTTGTGCTCCTTTTTTTGGTCCTTCTCCAAGCTCTTAAGCTGTGAGGTTAGGTTCCTTATGTGTGCTCAATCCTGCTTCCTGAAGGAATGCTTGTAGAGCTATAAACTTTCCTCTTAACACAGCTTTTGCTGTGTCCCATGAGTATTGGTAACTCGTGTTCTCATTTTCATTGTTTTCTAGGAATTTTTTGATTTCCTCTTTGATTTCCTGTCTAAGCCACTCGTTGTTCAATAGTGCACTGTTTAATTTCCAGGTGTTTGATTTAGTTTTCTGTTTTTCTGTGTGATTTACTTCTAATTTCAGCGCTTTATGGTCTGAGAAGATTGTTGATACAATCTCTATCTTCTTAATTTTATGGAGGCATGGTTTGTGGCTCAGCATGTGACCTATCTTGAGAATGTTCCATGTACGCTTGAAGAAGAATGTGTATTCATCTTTTTGTGGATGAAGTGTCCTGTATATATCTACTAAGTCCCTTTCTTCCATTGTTTCCCTCAGATGAAGTATGTCCTTGCTAAGCTTGAGTCTGGTTGATCTATCAAGAGCTGACAAAGCGGTGTTGAAATCTCCCACTAGTATTGTGTTGCTATTGATGTCTTTTTCCAAATCTATGAGTAGTTGTTTTAAGTACTTTGCTGGTCTCTCATTAGGTGCATACATATTTATTATTGTAAGTTCTTCCTGTTGTACAGATCCTTTGATCTATAAGAAATGGTCTTCACTGTCTCTTATGACCTTCTTCACTCTGAAATCGATGTGGCCTGATATTAGGATGGCTACCCCAGCTTTTTTATGGGAGCTGTTTGCCTGTGGGATTGTTTTCCAGCCTTTGACTCTGAGTCTGTGTTTGCTTTGACTATTGAGATGTGTTTCTTGCAGGCAGCAGAATGTTGGGTTCAATTTTCTAATCCATCCTGCCACTCTATGTCTTCAATTGGTGCGTTTAGCCCATTGACATTGAGAGAGATTATTGTTATGGGATTTTGTCCCATTGGTCTGTTGAAATTTGGTGTATTTGAGGGGCCTTTCTTGCCTTAACGTAGCCCTTTTAGTTGTTTTGTAATCATGGTTTTGAGTCTATGAAGTTCCTGAGCTGTTGTTTGTCTGTAAAACTGTGTGTTGTTCCTTCTATTATGAATGAGAGACTCACTGGGTAAAGTATTTTTGGAGAGGCATTTATTTCATTGAGTTTTTTCACTATGTCCCACCACTGTTTTCGGGCCATGAGGGTTTCATCAGAAAAATCAGCTGTGAATTTTAAGGATTCTCCTTTGTAAGGGATTTCTTTCTTCGATCTTGCTGCTTTCAGAATTTTGTCTCTGTCTAAGGTTTTGGTCATTTTGATCAGAATGTGTCTTGGGTATTTTTATTCGGACTTCTTCTAGCTGGTACCCTTTGGGCCTCCTGAATGTGGTCACAAGTTTTCTTCAGCTCTGGAAACGTTGTAGCAATGATGGTCTTTGACAGTTTCTTCTTCATCAAGGTTTTCTTCTTGTCCGTCTGGGACTCCAATAATTCTTACGTTAGCCCTCTTGGCTTCGTCATGATCTTCTCTTGTCATCTGTTCCCGAATAGTGAGTCTCTTTTCCATTTTCTGCTCTTTCCTGGAGAGACTCTGAACTTGATCTTCGAGCTCACTGATTCTGTTCTCAGCGGCTGTTACTCTGCTTCTGAGGCCTTCCACTGAGTTTTTCAATTCGCCTACCAGGTTTTTCAGGTCTGACATTTCCGATTGCATTTTCCTCAATTCTGCCTTCAAACCCTCTTGTCTTTTATTGGCATTGCTTACCATTGTTTTTTTTTTATTTCCCTAAGCATCCTAAGTAGCTCCCTTCTGAATTCTTTGTCAGAGAGCTTGTCTAACAGTAAAGTACGGTTTATGTCTTCTGGGCTAGCCTCTTCAATAAGAAAGTTTGGTGGGCTTTTGCATTGCTTTACCATTGTGACAAGTGTGGTTTAATCCTTCACGTTCACTGTTACTATTCTGCTTGATATGCAGTGTGAGTTTGAGATAGGCTTATGAGTTATTGGCTACTGAGTTTCTAGTGGCTGAGCTAAAATAGAGAATATTCCATCTAAGAAGGTAGCTTATGGTTCCTCGGACATATGTAGTGGGAGAATATTTCGTGGCCGTGTTAGTGGACGTGGCTCTGGAAAGGGTTCCTGCGCTGGTCCCACGCAGATCAGGGGGAAAAACCGGCTGTCTTATGAGATTGAGCTAGCTGTGCATGCCCAGAGAAAGTCCCAGGCCTTGGGGGTGGGTTGTACCTGAAAGGAAGGGGAGAGAGTTGGCGGAGACCTTCAGCTTTGTTGCTGGGAGGTGGGCTCGGTTCCCATTCCACACAGATCAGGGGAAAAAACCAGCTGTCCTATGAGATCGAGCTAGCTGCACATGCCCAGAGAAAGTCCCAGGCCTTGGGGTCGGGCTGGACCTGAATGGAAGGGGAGAGAGTTGGCGGAGACCTTCAGCTTTGTTGCTGAGAGGTGGGCTTGGTTCCCGTCCCGTGCAAATCAGGGGAAAAAAAACCCTAAACTGTATAAATATTTTTTAGTTTAGCTTGGTTCATCTTTGAAATACATTTAAAGTTCCTTCAATTCATTCATGATATCATAGATATCTCCTGGAAGACTTGGAGGACCATATGGAGTGAAGAGGATAGAACCAACATTGGCAATATGCTAGGCAAGAGCCATATCAACTCTACTATCTCTCCAGCCCCACATTTATTGCATCAAATTGCATTGCCTGTATACCATAATTATTTCTCTCTTCCCTTGAAGAAGGGCAGATTAGTTGTTTCTATGTTTTAGTGAAAATAAAGCTGCAGCAAATTTGGCACTAGCATAGGAGCAAAGGCATGAGGGTTGAGGTTTTTATATAGTGTGGTTGTAGTGATATCAGATTTGTGACATTGATAAGGTGAGATCAAACCAGTGATCTTCAGGACTTGGTGAAATTTTTCACTAATGATTCTGAGAGAGGGGCGGGAGTGGTATTACAATAAGTAGGGCTTTTTCCTTGTCCCCGCAGACCAGGCTTTGATATTCAGCGTCTTATGTGGTCCCCTGAGCACCACCAGAAATAATCTTTGAGCACAAATCTAGGAACAATCCCTGAACACCTCTGATTGTCACCTCAAAGCAAACAATAACCGGAGGTATGGTGCTGCCAGCAGGTCAGTCTGTACCTGTGAGGTGAGTGGATAAGCAGCCTGATGGCGCCCTCAGACTTCCAGATACTCCAAAATTGCTGCTGTGCCTTTGGCCAGACCCCAAAAACTTGGGGCAAAGCTTACCAAGAAAGTAAATGGCCAAAAGTTAGGTATGCGGGAAACACACGCACAAACCACCTCCATCTCAGCTATATAATTGGAGGCATGGCCTCTCTGGTTCCTGATTGAACTGCTTAGTAGCCATGATCCCAGAGACTCAGAAACAAATCTCGAAACCCAGTGGCTTTTGGCAGAAATGCGTCCAGTCCCTACAATAGGTTACCGGTGCTGGGACAACCCAGGTGGGAATAGGTTCCGTGCCTTGGCCTGTTCCCCCTGCTGTCCTGGTGGCCGCCATCCTCCAGAGGCCACTGGACTGTCAGGTTTGGGCCCACAGTGATGAGACATGTAGGGCCTCACCAGATGGAAGTGTAGCCGGTCCTGTCCTCCCCACCCCAAAGAGACCCCAAGTCATCGCCCACAAATGGCCTATCTGGCTCCTGATCAAGCTGATTAACGGCCATAATTTCAGAGACTCAGACACAAATCTCGAAACCCAGTGGCTTTTGCAGAAATGCGTCCATACCCTGCAGTAGGTTACTGTCGCCGGGCCACCCCAGAAGAGAAAGGGTGTTGTCCCTCCGCCTGCTTGCCCCTGATGGGTCGGTGGCCGTCATCCTTCAGAGACCATTGGACAGTCAGATTTGGGCCCACAGTGATGAGACTTCAGGGCCTCATGGGATGGGGGTGGATCCGGTCCTGTCCTCCCCACCCCAAAGAGACCCTAAGTCATCGCCCACGAATGGCCTCTCTGGCTCCTGATCAAGCTGCTTAATGGCCATCATCCCATAGACTCAGGAGCAAACCTTGGAACCCAGCAGGTTTTGGCAAAAATCCCTCCAGATTTAAGTGTTAAAATTTTGGAATTTTAAAATTGCGCCGTCACTACTGCAGCCATGCGACATCATATGTTATTCATAACCAGCAACAGGAAACAAATTGTCTACTGTTGCCTTTTCAGCATATCTGAGTGTTGGGGTAAAATCTCAAATAATAATGGTGGGTCTGGTGTCAAAATATTGAATGTGATCAAAGTAGAGAGAGAGTAATGTGGAAATCATCTGCCCAACAGGTAGGGGGAGGGTGTGGGATGGGGGTATACTGGGGTTGTTGGGGGTGGAGAATGGTCACTGGTGAAGATATGTGTGTTTCATTGTATGACCAAGACTTAGACCCGAAAGCTTTGTTACTGCTCTCACGGTGATCAATAAATAAAATTATAAAAAAAATTTTAAAAAGTAAGGTGGAGTTCAAGTTCATGCACAATTCAATCAGCTAACCAGTGGCTGGATAAGTACTCCTACATTAAAAAAAAGCTAACAACAACCAAAAAAATTTACAAAAAAACAGCTAAGATCATAGCAATAAAAGAGAAAGCAAACAAGTGACTAGGTCCTGAGGCAAAGATAGGGCTTGCATTATTTTCCAGGATTATCCAGGAGGATTGTCGCTAATATTAATAAGACAAAATTCTAGAAAATGATGTGAAGAAGACAATGAGGCAAACTGAGTATGTTGAGGATTCTGATTAATTCTCTTCCTATATATCTGAGTGAAATAAAAAGCTGCCAGTAGATTTAAGCAAAGACATAAGATAATATTCCTAATGAAATTCAACACAGCCACTCTAACCATGAACCAGAGCACTGAGGCACTTGAGACATTAATGTCAAAAGCAAATTTCCAGGTGGCAAGCAGGTAATCCAAGGACTCTTCTTAACTTTTGAAGAGGAAAAGAGCAAATCATGTTATCATGCTAAATATAGACGAAGATACTGTACTATTTTTGAGGAGTGTCCTTAATTGCATTTATTATGCCTTCTACCTCATTTTATTGTTATTTTATCCCTTGCATCCTCCAAATGTCTTTGCCTCCCAGGTACTCAGATTTATTATATTGACTTCTCTGCTTCCCAGTCCTCTTGAATGACCTCTTAGTTTTATGTCAAGCACCTGCCACTGCAAAGAGATTCTAGAGACTTCCCTATGGATATTTGATGAAACTTTTGGTTATTTACAGCAATAAACTCGTCTCTCTCTTTTCTCTGCCCAACACACAGTAACACCTTTGAAGCGGTTTGAAAACCTGGGCTTCTGAGTTGTGTACTCAAGAACCTTAAGCCTCATCTCAGAATCCTTTTTGAACAAAGTGCAGTTCTGAATGGCTTCCAGATGAAGTGTCAATGCCTACAGCAGTAGGGATCCCACTGTCACAGATGGCAAGGTGCAGGCAATATTGTTACTGAGTGGCAACTTTCATTAGCAGGGAATTCCCGAGAGGTATCATCTTCTCGCCATTCCATTTTTAATCACGCCTTTCGGTACTGAGCAGATACTTTAGTTTTAACGTGATCTATTTTATTTAAAATCATGGCTTACTCTGGTCTATTTAAGAAACTTTACCTACGTCCGTGTCAATAAAATGCTCTGTATTTTCTCCTGAAGTTTTATGATTTTACCCCCTATAATGGGCACGATTTTTATTTGAATAAAATTTATTTAAAAGTCAAATATGGAAGGATGTTTTCTTTTAATATGAATATTGAGATATCCCAGTTATTTTTGCTTTGAACAACATCATTTCTCATTGGATTGCTTTGGTTTCTTTGTTAAATATCATGTTTATATATCTAAAATTTCATTTCTGTAGTATTTATGTACTTATTTAAGCTTATTTAAAACTTTTTAATGTGTCTTCAAACTTCTTTTTAAAATAGATTATAGTAAATCTAAATTTTCCCCCCAACACTGTGTCTTTTTATAAAGTTAAGATTATCCAACTGACCCTGAAAATGTGATCATATTGATGATTGGCTCCCTATCCACTTACTTAAGGTCACTTGCTTACTTATTACATAAGTAGGACCATTTTTTCAAAGCATATTATTATACAAATATTGATAAATGGTCATCTATTATACACAGTCTGGTGATTACTGAAACCAGTAAAATAACTCCAGAGAACCACCCTTTTATAATGAAAACACCTTTTTTTTTGAAAACACCTTTTGTTTTGTAGCAACTGCAATAATTATGTAATTTCAGTAAAAATAGGAGGAGCTGGTCAGTGACTCGAACCTGAAACTTAGTTTTCACCGCGAATGCGCCCCAGGCATCCTCTATGACACTGAAATGCTCACCATCCCTGAGATTCTTTTTATTCTTTCCCAAGGCTGTGCCAGTTTTCTTCCACTCCCAAATTGTACCTGTAGGGCACGTGGTCTCTGTAGAAGTGGGCGTGGCCTCTTCAGAAGTGGGCATGGCCTAATTTTGGGACACAGGTAATTTATCCATGCCCATCAATCTAGTGCAACATATCAGTCTCATATGTCCACACCAACAGTGAAGAAACAATGCAAATCCCCACCACCACCAAAAAGGGAGGATGATGAAGAGTCCAGAAGCCTCACTAGGTGCTATTCAACTAAAGAACCTCTCTGAAAAATAATTCAGATATGATGTAAATGAAGATGTTAAATGAACTCAATGAAATAGTAAGACAGATATTCAGTAAATTAAAGGAGGACATTAAAGAAACAATTGAGAAATAACAGGAAGAAATGAAAGCAGAAATTGGAACACTACATGCAGAAATGTTGCGAATAAAAGATTTAATAGATAGGAAATAAAAAAAACTTAGTCTTTGCCCTCAACAGTAGAATGGCCACAGCTGAAGACAGAAACAGTGAGCTGGAAGATCAGCTGCACCAAGCCCACAGGCAACAACAAACAATGGCAAAGAACCTCAAAATAGCTCTAGAATGAATCAGAGTCCTAGGAGATGATTCCAAGACGAGCAACATAGCAACATTAGGATAATTGGAGTACCAGAAGGTCAGGGAAACAATCCCAATGAAAAAGCCACGGTTAAACAAATCACTGCTGAAAAGTTCCAAGAGGTGAACAGTACAGCCATTCAGATTCAAGGAGCCCTTAGGGTGCCAGCTAAAAGAGACCCTAACAAAAACACTCCAAGACATATCATAGTTAGAATAATTAATGCTGCCAATAGAGACACAATACTGCAAGCAGCAAGGTCAAAGAAGGAAATCACGTACAAAGGAGCACCCCTTAGATTGACAGCACACCTATCAGAGGAAACCCTCTAAGCCTGAAAGCAATGGTGGGATATAGTAAAAAAAAAAACTCACTGAAATGAATGCTTCACCAAAAATACTCTACCCAGTTAAACTCTCATTCAAACTCAAAGAACAGTACACTTTTTTTTCTGGATAAACAGCAGCTCAGCAACTACATAGACTCAAAACCAAACCTAAAAGAAGGGCTAAAGGGGCTACTATAAGACAAGACAAACCCTACAAGCACAAAAAAACACTTAGAAAAAGATGACACAAAACCCCATAACAATAAATCTTTCTCAACGTCAACGGTCTAAATTAACCAATTCACCAATTAAGAGAAACAGAGTGGCAAAATGGATTAAGAAACAGAACCCTACATTCTTCTGCTTACAAGAAACTCATCTCAACAATCAGAGCAAACACAGACTGAAAGTTAAAGGATGGAAAAAAATCCTGCAAGCAAACAGCTCCCTCAAAAAAGCTGGGGTGGCCATACTAGTATTTGACAACATAAATTTAAGGTTGAAAAAAATTAGAAGAGACAACGAAGGCCAGTTACTATTTATCAAGGGGTACATAAAACAGAAAAAAAATCACACTCTTAAATGTATATGCACCATCTTACAAGGGGTTGATATCAAGAATATACAGAGTACTAGTTGAATTCCATAAGAAGAAAACATCCAATCGCATCAAAAAATGGGGCAATGAGACCCTGGAAGAAAATCAGACCTGAGCCTCTTCCTATTTGCCCCCAACGCTGCTCCAGTCTTCTTCCCCACCCAACACACACACCAGGTTCCGGGGGGCGTGGCCTCTTCATAGTGGGTGGGTGTGGCTTCAGTAGAAGTGGGCATGCCTTAATTTTAGGGGGGCCAACATTCACCCGACTGCAGGTAGCTTAGTATACCAAGAAATCTAATGTAACATCACAATTCCTATACCTACACACCAACATGAAAAAACAATGCAAATCTCCACCAAGAGGGAGGGATGATGAAAATAGTGCAGAAGCCTCAGTAGGTGCTACTTACCTAAGGGACCTCTCTGAGAAAGAATTCAGATATGAAGATGTTCAAAGAACTCAATGAAACAGTCAGACAGATATCCAGTAAATTGAAAGAGGACATGAAAGAAACAATGGATAGCACAATCAAGAAAATACAGGAAGAAATTAGAGCAGAAATTGAAAAGCTACGCACAGAAATGTCATGATTGAAAGATTCCTTAGATGAAATAAAAAACTCAGTCTGTGCCCTCAACGGTAGAATGACCACAGCTGAAGACAGAATCAGTGAGCTGGAAGATCAGCTGCATCAAGCCAACAGGAAACAAAAAACAATGTCAAGAAACCTCAAAATAGCTCTAGAGTGAATCGGAGTCCTAGGAGATGATTCCAAGAGGAACAACTTTGGAATAATAGGAGTACCAGATGCTCAGGGAAACAATCCCAAAGAAAAAGCTACCGTCAAATAAATCATTGCTGAAAAATTTCCAGAGCTCCACAAAGCAGCCATTCAGATTCAAGGACCCCGCAGGGTGCCACCTAAAAGAGCCTCTAACAAAAACACTCCAAGACATATCATCACTTAATCACTTAATCCCCGTTATTCATCGATTTATTCGAGCGGGTGCCAGTACCGTCTCCATTCATCCCGGTTGCGTGCTAGCGTAGCCCAATGGTATCTGTTCTAGGAACATGGAGAGCCTCAAACCGATCATTCAGGGTCTTGACGAAGAAGTCTGACCATCTTATAGGTGGGCGTCCACGTGATCTTTTGATGTCCTGTGGAATCCAATCAGTAATGGCTCAAGTCCAGCGGTTGTCTGTAAACCTCATTACATGTCCAGCCCATCTGATTTTTGATGTCTTGGCAAATGAGACAGCGTCCCTGATTCTTGAGCGTTGACGAAGATCAGAACTCCGGATTCTATCTCTCATTTGAGTGAATCGTGATATTCCAAGCATAGTTCTTTCGATTCCTCTTTGAGAGACCCGAATAGTGTTCTCATCCCGTTTTCGTAGGGTCCAGGTCTCTGATGCATATGTTAATGCAGGAAGAATAGTGGAATCAAAGAGATGTGCTCATAGCTGGAGGTTCTTTGTCCTTTTAGTTATTTCTTCAATGCTCTTGAAGGCATTCCAAGCCGCTCTCTTCCTCCTGCGCAACTCAGGTGTCAGGTCATTCATCATGTTGATTTCTCGACCTAGGTATATATAACTGTTGCATTCGGAGATGGTGGTTCCGTTGAGAGCGAATGGAGTGTCAGGAACAAGGCTGTTTCTCATAAACATTGTCTTCGTAAGATTCAGCTGTAGTCCGACCTTTCCACATTCATGGTCAAAGTCGTTCAGCATTTGTGCTGCTTGGCTGATGTTTGGTGTTATTAGAACTATGTCATCAGCAAAGCTGAGGTGGTGTAGTTGCCGACCATCTATCTTCACTCCCATGCTTTCCCATTCCAGTCGTCGCATGATGTTCTCGAGGGTGGCACTGAAGAGTTTTGGTGAAATGGTATCAGCCTGCCGCACCCCTCTCTTGACATCAACGATCACTTCTTTGTAGAATGGTGAGATCTTGGTAGTGAATCCGCAATAGAGCTCATGAAGGATCCTGATGTATTGTGTTTGTAACGCCCTGATTGGCTCGGGCTTCCATGACCGCTTCCGTCTCAACAGAATCAAAGGCCTTCTTTAAATCAATGAACGTTAGACAGAGCAGCATCTTGAACTCCCGAGAAACCTCAATGAGCTTAGTAATCGTGTGGATATGGTCGATGGTACTGAATCCTTTTCGGAATCCGGCTTGTTCACATGGTTGTCCTTCATCTAGTGTTCTGCTAATCCTATTCAGGATGACTCAAGTGAATAGTTTGTAGATGACAGACAATAGGCAGATTGGGCGATAGTTGCCAATGTCGTGGATGTCTTCTTTCTTGTATAGTAGTACAGTTCTGTTGGTTTTCCATTGGGATGGAACCTTGCATTCAGACAGGTAGCATGTGAAGAGCCGAGCCAATGTATTGATGAGTACTGATGGTAAGTTCTTCAGGTGTTCAGGTCTGATCTTGTCTGGGCCAGGTGCTCTTTGTTTCTTTACCGACGAGATGGCATGTTGGATTTCGGAAGGGAGAACATTGGGAACGACATATCCACCATGTGGTATGTGGTATGTGGGCAAGTGGACGTGGCTATTAAAGAGATCTGAGTAGAAGTCATGAATAGTCTTCTCCATTGCCCTTCTGGAAGATGTGATAGATCCATCATGATGTCGGAGGGCAGTCGTCTTGGTTTTGTAGTTGGTGAAGGACAGGCGGGCATTACGAATGCTTTTCCCAGCTTCTGCCGCATCTACCAGTACTGCTGCTCTCCTGTTTTTGAGGTCATCCTTGATGGCTTCTCTGCACTGTTTTGCCAGTTCGGATGTTTGCTTGTGGTTGCCTGAGGCACGTGCCAAGCCACGTTGGCGAATAAGTTCAAGAGTGTTCGAAGAAAGGCGGTTTTTTGTGGTTATCTCTCTCTTGGCATTCCTTGCACAATCATGGAGGTGCTGAATCATTCGATCGTATTCCTCATCAATGTTGTCAATGACGGCATCTTCACATGTTGCCACAACAGAGCCAAAGAGCTCCCTGTTGGTGGTTGTTCTGGGAGTCCTCTTCTTAAATCTTGCATTCTTTTCTCCTCGTTCTGTGAGGTAGGATTTTGCACGAAGAAGACGGTGGTCTGATCCCGTTTGGAATTTTGGGACAACAGCAACATCGGTTAGGCAAAACCGCCAATTGAATATGATGTGGTCTATTTCATTGTGGAACCGTCCATCGGGAGACTCCCATGTCCAACGTTTAGATTCAACCTTTTGGGACTGTGAGTTACCATGGAAGGTTTTGGTTGACATGATGAACTCAGACAGTCTGTTCGTTCCATTCCAGGCCATGAGTCCCGATGTGGAGTTCATCGACTGATCTTCTTGGTCCTATCTTGGCATTAAAATCACCGACAATGATCATATTGTCATATGATCATATCAAATGAACAAAGACATATCATAGTTAGAATAATTGATGCTGCCAGTAAGAGACACAAAACTGCAAGCAGCAAGGTCAAAGAAGAAAATCACGTACAAAGGAGCACCCCTTAGATTGACAGCACACCCATCAGAGGAAACCTTCCAACCCCAAAGGCAATAGTGGGATATAGTGGAAAAAAAACTCACTGAAATGAATGCTTCACCAAGAATACTCTGCCCGGTTAAACTCTCACTCAAACTCTAAGGAACGGTACACTATTTTCTAGAGAAAGAGTATCTCAGGAACTATATAGACTCAAAACCAAACCTAAAACAAGGGCTTTAAATGGGCTACTATAAGACAAGACAAACTTTATATGCACAACAGACACTTACAGAAAGATGACACAAAACCCCATAACAATAATATCTTTCAATATCAATGGTCTAAATTCATGAATTTAGGGACAGAGTAGCAAAATGGATACAGAGACAGAACCCAACATTCTGGTGCCTACAAGAAACTCTCAACAGTCAGAGCAAACACAGACTCAACGTTAAAGGATGGAAAACAGTTCTGCAAGCAAAGAGCTCCCTCAAAAAAGCTGGGATCCGACAATTGAAAAAGATTCAAAGGGACAGCGAAGGCTATTTTCTCTAAATCAAAGGATACATACAACAGGAAGAAATCACACTCTTAAATGTATATGCACCTAATGAGGGAACAGCTAAGTATTTAAAACAACTGCTAACGAATTTTAAGGAGGACATTGCTAGCAACACAGTATTAGCTGGAGACTTTAACATTGCCTTATCACTGCTAGATAAATCAACAAGAACAAAACAAAGAAACATTGGCTTTGAAATAAGAAATTGAAGATAGAGGGCTTAAAGACCTATACAGGGTTTTACACCCCAAAAAGAAAGATTACACAATCTTCGCCAGTGTTCATGGAACATTTTCAAAAATAGACCATGTGTAGAACACAAAACATACCTCAATAGAATCAGGAAGATAGAAATAGTATCAACAATCTTTTCAGACTACAATGCACTGAGAATAGAGTGAATCACACACAGTTACACAGAGAACCAAATCAAACACCTGGAAATTAAACAATTAAATGTTGAACAACGAGTGGATCGGGAAGGAAGTCAAGGACAAAATCAAAAGATACCAGGAAACAAATGAGAATGAAGACACGAGCTACCAGAACCTATGGGATGCAGCGAAAGCCATGTGAAGGGGAATTTTTATAGCTCTGCAAGCATTTCTTAGGAAGGAAGAAGGGGCTCACATAAAAAACTTCACTTCACAGCTCAAGATCTTAGAAAAGGATCAAAAAAAGGAGTCGAAATCAGGCAGAAGGAAAGAGATCATAAAGCTTAGAGCAGAAATCAATGGCAGGAAAACCAAAAAAACAATCCAAAAGATCAGGTTCTTTGAGAAATTAAAGAAGATAGATAAAACACTAGCAACACTTACAAAGAAAGAGAGATAGAGAACCCTAATAAACTGAATCAGAAATCAGAAGGGGGATATCACAACAGAAACCAAAAAAATTCAAAAGATCATCAGAAAGTACTTTGAAAGTCTATATGCCACAAAACAAGAGAACCTAGAAGATATGGATAAATTCCTGAATTCATATAATTGCCCAGGCCTTCATGAATCAAGAAGATATAGAGCACATGAGTAGACCTGTTAACATCAAGGAAATTGAAACTGTCTTCCCAAAATCAAAAGTCTTCCCAAAAACAAAAGCCCAGGTCCAGCTGGATTCACTAGCATATTTTTCCAAACATTTAAACAGGACCTAGTCCCAGTTCTTCTCAAACTTTTCCAGGACATTGAAGAAACAGAAACTCTCCCAAACAGTGTCTATGAAGCCCATGTCTCTCTAATACCAAAAGGAAAAAAAGACACCACAAGAAAAGAAAACTACAGGCCAATATCACGAAGACAGACGCAAAGATCCTCAACAAAATACTAGAAAATAGAATTCAACAACTCATCAAAAAGATCATACACCATGACCAAGTGGGATTCATCTCGGGGATGCAAGGATGATTTAACATTTGGAAATCAATTAACATAATCCAACATATCAACAAAAGAAAAGATAAAAATCATATGATCATAGCAATAGATGCAGAGAAAGCATTTGACAAGATCCAGCACCCGTTTATGATGAAAACCCTTGCCAAAATGGGGATAAAGGGGACTTTCCTAAATATAGTTAAAGCCATCTACCACAAGCCTACAGCAAGCATCATTCTCAATGGGGAAAAACTGAGAGCCTTCCCCCTAAGATCAGGGATGAAATAAGGATGCCCACTCTCTCCACTGCTGTTCAATATAGTACTGGAAGTACTTACAATAGCGATTAGGCAAGAAAAAGATATTAAGGGTATCCAGGTAGGAAAGGAGGAAATCAAGCTCTCACTATTTGCAGATGATATGATACTACACTTAGAGAACCCTAAAACCTCTACCAAGAAACTCCAGGAAACAATAAACTTGTATAGTAAAGTTGCAGGCTATAAAATCAATACCCAAAAGTCCATGGCTTTTCTATATGCAAATAGTGAGAGAGAAGAAAGTGACATGAAAAAAACAATACCATTCACAGTTGTGCCCCAGAAAATCAAGTACCTAGGAATCAGCTTAACCAAGGAAGTAAAGGACCTGTACAAAGAAAACTACAAAACACTACTTCAGGAAATAAGAGAGGACACGAAGAAATGGCAAGATATCCCCTGTTCATGGATTGGGAGAATTAACATTGTCAAAATGACAATACTTCCCAAAGCATTGTACAAATTCAATGTGATCCCTATAATGATACCCATGACATTCTCAAAGAAATGGAGCAAACACTCCTGAAATCCATATGGAACAATAAACCCCCACGAAGAGCTAAAACAATTCTTGGGAAAAAGAAAATGGGAGGAATCAACCTCCTGAACTTCAAATTGTACTACAGAGCAGTACTAATTAAAACAGCATCGTACTGGAACAAAGGCAGATCTGCAAACCAATGGAACAGAGTTGAATATACTGACATCTACCCCCAAGAATATGATCATCTCATTTTTGATAAGGGGACAAGTAATGTGAAATGGAGCAAGGAAAGCCTTTTTAACAAATTGTGCTGGCAAAACTGGACAGCTACATGCAAAAAAGTGGGCTCAGATCTCTGCCTAACACCATCATATTCAAAAGTAAGATCAAGATTAAAGACCTCAACATCAGACCAGAATCCATAAGTTACATTGAAGACAAAGTTGGCAAAACCCTCCATGATATTGAAGATAATGGTATCTTCAAAGATGTCATGGCACTGGCCGAGCAAGTGAAAACAGAGATAGACAAATGGGGCTATCTTAAACTAAGAAGCTTCTGCACCTCCAAAGATACAGTGACCGAAATACAAAGAAGTCTACAGAATAGGAAAGGATATTCGCCGAATACACATCTGACAAGGGTTTGATATCAAGTTTGGGAGGGGAGGGATACTGGGATCATTGGTGGTGGAGAATGGGCACTGATGGAGGGATGGGTACTCGATCATTGTATAACTGAAACCCAAGCAGAAAAACTGTAAGTCCACAACTGTATGTAATGATGTTTCACTAATAAAAATTATATATAAAAAAAACAAGATGCAATTCAATGACATCAAAGAAAGTGGGGAAGTAACACATTTACTATTTCAGATATTATCTCACAACTAAGACTGAAATACTTCGGGAAGAAATTTTAAAGGACCTTACTGCAAATTAAGGTTGGCACGATCCTCCCATTTTTCATCGATTTGGTTGAGCAAGCCCAATAACGTCTCCATCGTGAGACTTGTTGTTACTTTTTTTGTCATATTGAATACATTAAAGGTAGCTTGCCAGGGTTCGGCGTGCCGTGAGATACTCTCTGTAGCTTGCTGGGATGTCCAAGAGGAGACAGCACAGTGATAGGCTAGCTGAGGGAGGTTCAATTCATCGATACTGCAGATTAAAATTGAGAAAATCAGCCTATGTTCTATTGTAATTCAAGTAAAATCCAAAATGGCCACATTAAAGAAACAAAATAATAAAATAAAAATAGAATGCATGAAAAAAATAGATGGAGCTTCTATGTAGTCAGAGCAACAACAGAAAATTTTAGATTTTAAGTAAATCTCTGACTTTTCAGTGTGTTATATTTTTTCTTTTTCATTTAATCCCAATAACCACATGTGAAGCATTATATACATTTTACAATTATTGAGAATATTGTAGTCTTTACAATAACCCATGTCACGGTCCTCCCGTTGTTCATTGATTGCTCTAGCAGACCCAGTAATGTCTCCATTGGAGACTTTGTTGTTACTGTGTTTGGCATATCGAATACATCATGGGTAGCTTGCCAGGCTCTGCCATGCGGGCGAGATACTCTCGGTAGCTTGCCGGGCTATGTATGATAGATAATTCTCACAAATACCTCTCAAGTGGCCCAGAGAGCTTTAAGACATATTTTTAGAAACTGAAGAACAAAAACATGACTATAAGGAAACATTGCCATAGCTTTGAACAACTCCAGAAAGTGCAGTTCACACTGTAACATGTAGATTAGGGCACTCTTTGATTATGGGGAGTACAACATAATTAAGATATCTTTTTTTTTTTGCACATAGCTGAATTCCTTCTTAAGATTGCATCAATATAAATGGATTTATTGCCTGCCAGAACAGGAATAACAGAAAAAGAGATAAAAATGATTATATTGACTTGATTCAGCATTTTAGGGGCATCGTTAACAATTTTCTTTCCTTATTTTGGGATTTCCAGAGTATTGATGTCAAATGCAGTATAAGAATGTTGCTAGTAATGTTCAGGACTAAATCTACACACAAGAGAGAAGAAAAGTTTTGTGTTACCAAATCACCACAAACTGAGGGACATAAAATTATCATTTAAGCAGCCGGATGACTCATTTAAGATGTCATCAGAGTCTTGAGACCCCTGGTGCCCTAGGAAAGTGTTCTAGAAGCTCCCTGCTTCTAGTAGCTTCCCACAGTCCTTACCTTAATTGCAGCAGGAACCCAATCTCTCCTTTTTTTTCTAATGTGGTCTTTACTCAAGTTAGTCTTAAAATGATCTTAATCATTTTAACATTGCAAAAATCTCAACTTTTTGCAATGTTTCCCTTTAAACATGAGCCTGTTTCACAGATTTTTCTTTGTTTATTTTGTCCCCATGGGTTGTCTTTCACAATCCTGAGTGTTGTCCCTTTGAAGAACAATCATCCTAATTTCTTCAGGAAAGTAGCAACAATAACATGTGGGGAGTTTCTGGCTCTAAGCCATAAAACTGTCAACTGTCAAGTAGATATAGAAGGTTGTCTTTTTTTGACTAAGTCAATGGCAAATATTATTCTCATGCCCTTCATATCCCATCATCCCAGCACTTGAACACTCTACTGTCAAGATGAAAGTTGTTTGATATCAGAGAAGTAAAAGTTATCTCCATGACAGTCATTTTTCAATATGAATATTAAAATTGACCACATTATATGATTAAATATGCATAATCACATTGTCAAATAGTTTCAATAATTTAGGAAAAGATCCCTTGCCATTTCCCCCCTGTGGGGTTAAGCTGGGACTGAGTTTCATCCCCTCATTGCAATTCTCTTTAATAAAATGTACTGACTTTTATATATTTACCAGTCTAATATTTGCCATGACAATGTCTGCACTCTTTATGGATGTGTCTTCTCTTTTTCCTGTTCATGGCATATGCAAGTGAAACACCCTAGATCAAACAGTTTTCTTCTTGAGATCCTGCACAAATCCATCTGCAGTCACAGTTTCTAGTAGGGTCACTTACTGATGTTTATGGAAGGTATGATTTGGAGGGAAAGGTAACATATTCAACACATTCAACCCAATATTCATTACCAATGTACTCCACCTACACTTTAGACTCCCTGTCTAAATTGGTTTGCAATTCCACTCAATACCCAATCTAATTGGCTAGGAATCATTGAGCACTGATTGGTTTAAGCTCATTCTCCCAAAATCAATCACCCTAGCAAGTTACTTTGTTGAATTAAAAGAGGAATTGGACTTTTCTCTCCCTTTCTAAAGAGACTTATGGTAAATATTTATGGTCCTGAAGATTATTTAGCTATACCACAGTAGTGGAAATCAGCCATAGATAATTACTGATTGGTTTACACCCAATAAAAGCTTATTTACATACAGAAGCAGTTTGCAATTTTGGCCAGAGGCAATCATTTACCAACCCTGTTTGAAATAATTGACCTCAATATCTCCTAGAAATGGAGAAGCAGAAACATTACTTATTACTCAAATATGGAAACAGAAAACAAAAGCTGTTACTTGGCTATTCAGTCCTAATGAGTTAAAACTCATATTCAGTCACCTTTATGACAAAAGTGTTTGCATGTGTGTGTGTGTGTGTGTGTGTGTGTGTGTGTGTATAATGTATATATCATATGGATATATACATACATATATATCATTAGGTATTCATTAAATGTTTAATTCCCTACTTTAGTTTTTAAAATTACAGAATACAGGAACTTATATTTAAATTGTGGAAACTACAAAAGGTTTTCTGATTCATTCTGTGACTTTGATTACTTGATTCCTTCCTTCTCTTATAAAAGCAAGGGAAAACAATGCTGACTTTCTTCCAAACATTTATACTTCTGACTTGTTCTGTTTGTCTCTCTGTTACTCTCTCTCTCTCTCTCTCTCTCTCTCTCTCTCTTTCTCTCTTTTTCTCTCTGCTTTGCTACCGCATCATCACTGCTGTTAACAATTATTCTTTTTATAAAAAATAGGTAAACTATAATAGAAAAAATGGTCTCAAAAATCAGAAAAAAATTAATTTCAAGCTTGTTTATTTTACTTTAGTTTATAAAATATTGATGAACTTGTATATTTTTTATAATTTGCACTTGTTTTCTGATAAATAAAATGGTGACTATAATATTTCATATCTAATTTTTCAGAAATTAAAGGGTAAATGCATACTAGAAAAGTAGCACCAACATTTCCAATTTACTATAAACTTTCAAAAAATACCACTTACAATTTTTATTATTATATTCTTTCTCATGAACTTGAAATTGTCAAATTGGTTCATGAGTTTTGAGTGACATATCAGTATTTATTGGAATTTGTAATATGTACTTGGGGGATTTGATATAATAAATATTACATTATCAGAGCATCTTAGTAAAAATATGTTTGCCTTATTTTAATATATTTTTTAAATGTGGCATTCTATAATTTTAAGGTAAACAACATGTTTATCTAAAAACATTAAGCTTTAATATTTCAACCAACAGAAAACTCATCCAAATTATCAGCTATTGTTCCTTGGTTACATAACTTTGCTCATGGCAGAAAAATTTTATATTAATGAAATATAATAAGTACTTTTATAACTTAAGTAATTATTTTTTATAATCAACTCATAAAAATTAATTAATTTTTAAATATAGATTTACATAATTTTTTCTTAAATAACCCCATATTTATTTACAGGGTGATTTAATTTTTATTTCAACACTCAGGTGCAGGGAATGAATTATTTTACTCAGTTAATATTATATAATTGGTCTGTGAAAGATTACATATACATAGCAATTATATACATATTTTTCCTACTAGTAAGCTACCAATTTAACGATTCAGATATGAGTGCATTTGCCTCCATATGTTCTTATATAAAGGGTTTTTTGAGTTGTGTTTTTGCATAGATTGTTTAGTGGCACAGATTGCTATTCAATAAACATTCATCACATCCATGTTTAACAGAGTTATTTGCTACATTTATTTGGGTTCTTAGTTTGGGGTTTTCATTCCAATGTTAATAAAAGTGGTGTGGAACACCTCCCAGTCTGAGCTTTAACCATTTGGTGTTGTTTTATTTTTCTCACAGTTCTGCTCTTTACTACAATCATGCAAATAGCAACACTACTCCACAGCATTACTTCTCTAAGTGTCTTTTCAGGTCTTGCTTTGCTGAATCACATAGAAGTTAACAACTTTGAGTACCATAAGTGCTCAGGTGCAAACCAGACCCATGAGTCAAAACCCCTAATGAAGTAGCAAATATCTGTGTTTCTACCAATCCTGAAAGTGTTTCTCATTATCTTGCACTTTGAAAATGATGAAGCAATAAGATAGAAAGAGCAAGTCTCAATGAATGAATACTTCTGACAAATGTCAGCAAAATTTTTTGTGTAAGTTTCAATATGAACTATTTCATACTCTTGCTTTTTGGTACCTACATATAGAATAGAGTAGCTATTCTTTGGCATATTATATGATATGGGGAAAATTACTATTTCTAAAGAATAGTATTTTTTTATCTCTTTGGTATATTATCTTAGAATGGAACCAGAGTTAGAAAGAAAATATAGTTGTTCACTCTATTCACTAAAAAATAAGAGCATTGAAATTCCATGATTTACCCACTTTGTATTTGTGTATTTAGTCCATCTCTAATCAAGGCCTTCTTTGGTTCATTGATTTTTATAGTAAACTACCCCATGCAATGCCATTATCAGACGTTACCTATACCTTCCCCAGACGTGAGCACAGGTCAACTATAGCTCCCAAATGCAAATAACATATACATCTCTATAGTCCTATAAAAATTATTCAGATATTCCCTTGGCTAATTATTTTTTTATTATTTTTGCTTTTTTTGAGTCACACCCGGCCATGCTCAGGGATTACTCCTGGCTCTGCACTCATAACAGATACATCTCTACAGTCCTATAAAAATTATTCAGATATTCCCTTGGCTAATCATTATTTTATTTTTTTTTTGCTTTTTTTAAGTCACACCTAGCGGTGCTCAGGGGACCATTTGGGAGGCTGGGATTCGAAACAGGGTCAGCTGCATGCAAGGCAAATGCCCTACCCACTGTGCTTTTGCTCCAGCCCAGGTAATAAATATTTACAAGAGTTTAATGTATGAATCCTGTAGCCATTTGAGTTGGCCATTTATGTCAATTATTTCCATATAACCAGCATTAGTCCCTCCTCAAAGAAAATATAGGAGTGGTCCACAGAGCAACTACGGGAGTCATCCATATCTTTCACACCGCAAATTTAAGCCGTAACAAATTTTATCTAAAATGCTTATCCAAAAGTTATAAGGAGATTGTTTTTGCCTTATTTTATAGGTATAATAAACCAAAACCAATCGCTACATTCTGATATTTGAAAACTAAATATATTATTTGTAATTCTTACTATATATGAAAAAAGCAGTCAAATGATTAAAGAATATGCCTTTTTTTTAAAAAAAAGTGCATTTCCTTTGATTTGGGAGACACACTCAGCAGTTCTCAGGGCTTTACATTCAGGGATTTCTTCTGGTGGCGCTTGGAGGACCATACGAAGTGCCAATGATCAAATTTGCGTTAACCAAGTGCAAAGCAAGCTCCCTGCCCACCATACTATCACTTCAGATGCATAAATGAATAACTGACTTGAAATTTTAAATTAAGACAAAAATAGAAGATATTTAAAAGGAATTATATCTTACAATATACAATCATAAATTTTTAATAAGAAATGCTAAGATTTTAAAGGTAATATATTTGGTATCAGGGTGTATAAATGTATGAAATGTAGATAGAATAAAACTTGAAAATATTGACTTTATTGACACTCCATTATTTTATTGATGGGATTGACAATATTGACTCAGCATTACTTTAATTTATTTAAATTAAAAATGGATGCCATAGTAAGACAGTATAAAAATACTTGGTTGTCTATATAATATATACAACCAAAATATATATTATTATATATTTTGTATTATATAATATATTTATATTATATTATTATATAATTGTATTATATATTGTATATAATAGTAAAAGGTAAAAAGGTAAAGGCCCTCCCGTTGATCGTCGATTTGCTCGAGCGGGCCCAGTAACGTCTCCATTGGAGACTTTGTTGTTACTGTGTCTGGCATATTCAATACTCTCGGTAGCTTGCCGGGCTCTCCGAGAGGGGCGGAGGAATCGAACTCGGGTCGGCCATGTTGGCTGCGTGCAAGGCAGACGCCCTACCAGTATTATATATTATATATAATATATACATTATATGTTATGTATATATTATATATTATGTATATATGTATATATGTATATATGTACATGTATCTATGTATATGCACATACATATATGTATGCATATGTACATATATGCACACATATGTACATATATGTACACATATGTATATATGCACACATATGTACATATATGTGTATATGCATGCATGTGTACTTATTGCATACATATATGTACACATATATGTACATGTATGTGTATGTGCATATATGTACGTGTGTGTGCATATGTGCACATATATGTACATATATGTATGTGTACATGTATGTGTATATATGTATGTATATTATGTATGTATATATGCATGCATAATATACATGCTATATATTATATATTGTGTATTATATATTTTGTATTATATATAATATATATAAAAACATATACTATAAGCAAAATGCAAAACATTTGTTTTATTCCATTTATTTTTGTTACAGTGTATAATATAAACAGAGAATCAACTTTATTTCCAAAACTTTCTGTAACTATTATTTATTTATTTATTTATTTTTATTTTTATTAGTGAAACACCATGAGGGACAGTTGTAGACTTACAAATTTTTGTTCTTGGGTTTTAGTTATACAATGATCGAGTACCCATCCCTCCACCAGTGCCCATTTTCTACCACCAATGATCCCAGTGTTCCTCCCACCCCCCCATCCCCCTACCCCACCCTGCCTCTGTGGCAGGGCATTCTCTTTTGTTCTCTCTCTCCTTTTGGGTGCTGTGGTTTGCAAAAGAGGCATTGAGTGGCAATCATGTTCGGTCTCTGTTCTACCTTCAGCAAGCATCTCCCAACCTGGGAGGATCCTCCCAACACCCTTTACTTGGTGCTCCCTTCTCTATCTGAGCTACCTTTTCCCCTAGTATGTGCAGCTGGCCTCCAAGCGATGGAGTGAACCTCCTGGTACTTATCTCAGCTATTCTTGGGTGTTAGTCTCCCATTTTGTTACTTTATATTCCTCAGATGAATGCAATCTTTCTATGACTGTCCCCTTCTTTTTGACTTATTTCCATTAGCATGATACTTTCCATGTAGTACCGTTTGTATGTAAATTTCATGACTTCATCTTTTCTAACAGCTACATAGTATTCCATTGCGTAGATGTACCAAAGTTACTTTAACCAGTCGTCTGTTCTCGGGCACTCAGGTTTTTTACAGATTCTGGCTATTGTAAAGAGTGCTGCAATGAACAAACAAGTGTGGATGTCACTTTGACTATACTTTTTGCCTCTTTGGGATATATTCCCAGGAGTGTTATTGCTGGGTCAAATAGGAGGTCAATTTCTAATTTTTTGAGAATCATCCATACTGTTTCCCAAAAAGGCTGAACCTGTCGCATTCCCACCAGCAATAAAGGAGAGTCTCTTTCTCGCCACATCCTTGCCAACACTGGTTGCTTTTGTGTAACTAATATTTAGACAAATTCCTGTAATTTGTATTTGTGAGAAAAAGGTCTAAGCATCATAATTCTTTCATAAATGTGTTTTCTGAATTTATTTTGTAAAAGATTTTTATAATCCTATTTGAATGAATGGCAGAAATAAACTAATACATGCATATGTGCATAGAATATTTATATAATGTACTGTATGTATGAAAAGGGATTAACTAATTTGGGTCTCAACCTCCAATTCTTTATATATATGTATATATATATATATATTATCTCTTTAACTAAAAAATAAAGAAGAAACTAAGCAGTAGGGCTAAGAGAAATGGAAAAAAGAAAATACAAAATTAACAAATTTATCAATATTTCAAAAATTTTTTCCTCAAGATAAATTAAGCTTCAATACTATAACCACACAATTTCTTGTAGCTTTATAGCAATGTAAATCAAATAAAATAGTTGCTTAGTTTTATATATATACTGATTTATGTTTTTAACAAAAATTAATAATGACTAGAATTGTGAAGAACTTGCAAAATTATGAATGAACTAACTAAAAAACTAACTATAGAAAACTAAAGCAATAGAAAAAAGGAAGAATGAAATGATGGAGAAAAAGAAGATAGAGGGCATGAAAAAATGTAAATTATCATCAATAGGAATTAGGGTTGACTTTGTTTATATTCCCATTAACTTCAAGTGTTTCTTTTGAAGAAATGTTTTTTCTGAACTTTGTCCTCGTTTATAGAGACCGTTCCCAAACCATGTGGTCATTTGTAATTTTCATTCATTTGTAATTGACTGGAAAGATTTCAACATAAATATCTCTATTTTTTAGAAATTTTTCTAAAAGAATGTCTAAAAGTATGTGATTTTTAATTCTACCAAATGTGTATTTTTTCATGATTATTTTGGTTATAAAAAGTAGTCCCAAGATAAAAAGTTAAACAAATTTGTAGTAATTTTTAAATTTTTTAATACTGAATAAATACTATTTATTATAACCCATTTATTAACTCAATTAATGCAATATTAATCATCATTAATATATAAATTTGTAGCAAATACAAATTACTATGCTGTTGCTTAAAATGTTAAGTTAATAGTCAGAATCTAGTAGTTGTATATTAAAATTGATTTTAATATAATTTAATTTAAAAATTCTTTAAAATTAAGCTTCAGATTAATTTTATTTAAACAGTATTTTATCAAAAGATTTTAACACAAATTATTCAATATAATTATATCACATTTTCACAACCTGAAATAACCTTGATTCTCACTTTGTAGTCATTGGATTATGTGCATTGGAAATCATCGTTGTAAATCATGGTATTGAAAATCATATAGCTTCAATCAGTAAATAAAAGTAACATAAAGAGAGAGAAAATGCGTGAAAGAGACAGAATGAAATCTGAGCATTTTTCAAATGACCTTTGGAAGTTTACCAAATACTGCAAGTACCTAGTAAACACAAAATATAATCTGACTAACTGCAGGCAAACTAATGTCCAACCATTCCACCAAAATAACATTATTGTATTGACAGCTAAAATATTTTCAAATCCAAATAATGCATTTTAGTCATCAAATCTTTCTCTTTTTTGCAGGGAAAAGGGGGTCACACCCAGTGTTGCTCAAGGCTTATTCCTGGCTCTTGACTCAGTAAATACTCCTGGTTTTGCTCAGGGACAATGTGGGATGCCAGAGTTACAAACTGGGTCAACCTTATGCAAAGCAAGTGCCCTAGCACTCTACTATCGCTCTGGTACTCAGTCATTAAATCTTATAGACAAAGCATGTTAAGAGAGTTGTTTTCTTCATTTTAGGAATGTCACAGCTGAATAGAATGTTAGATTGTCTAACTATTGCTAAATTATCTGTGCTTTTAGAAAATATTGCATTTATATTATGACATTTTAGCAATGATTCATGAAGAGATTATCATCTGACTGCATTATGCTTTAAAAAATGCAAAATTATCGGCTGGAGCGATAACACAGCAGATAGGGCATTTGCCTTGCACGCGGTCGACTTGGGTTTGATTCCCAGTATCCCATATGGTCCCCGAGTACCACTAGGAGTAGTTCCTGAGTGCATGAGCCAGGAGTAACCACTGTGCATCGCCGGGTATGACCCAAAAAGCAAAAAACAAAAAACAAACAAAAAAAAGCAAAAATAACTTTGTTAGGTAAAACCTAACAAAATAATGAAATTAGCATTCTTTAGATAGTTTCTTTTCTCCTCTAAATGTAAACTTAAAGAAGCAAAAGGAAATTGAATATAAGGAAACATCAAAATCATGGAATTGTTTAAATTATGGCTAAGATCTGTTTCTGATGATGATTTTCTGTTTTACAGCCTTGCAACAATTATGAAAGTATAAATAGTCATCATTATTGTTAAGTGAATTTGTGCTGTATGTGTCATGAACTTTTAATGTAGAAGCATAGTCAATGCTTACCACAACCCTTGAGGTGAGAACTAAAGGAATCATTTTTTTTCTCCTTTTTGTTTGTTTGTCTGTATGATTTTTCAGCAATGCACAGGGACTATTACTGGCTCTGCAATCGGAATTATTCCTGGCAGTGCTTGGAGGATCCTATGGGGTGTTGGGAATCAAACACTGGCCAGTCACGTGCAAGGCAAGTGCGCCATCCTCTATAGTATTGCTCATCCATGTAGCACTGTAGCACTTTCCTCCCATTGTTCATAGATTTGCTCAAGTGGCCACCAGTAATGTCTCCATTGTGAGACTTGCTGTTACTGTTTTTGGCATATTGAATATGCCATGGGGAGCTTGCCAGGCTCCGCTGTGCGGGCAGGATACTCTCAGTAGCTTGCCAGGATCTCTGAGAGGGGTGGAGGAATCAAATCCTGGTCGGAACCCGGGTCAGCTGCGTGCAAGGCAAATGCCCTACCCACTGTGTTGTCACTCCAGCCCACTTCATCCCTAAATAAATAATTTTCTAATATAAAATAGATAAGGATTACCATATTCAATGAATCTGAAGCAAATCCTCCTTCATTATTAGAAAAAATCATATTGCTACAAGGAGAAAAAATGAAAACTACATGTACTGTAATATTTGCAAGCTATTGATTTTTAAAAGTTAACATGGTCGCATGGATGGGTGATAAATTGTTTGAGGTCACAGAATATCACCTTGGTAAGAGTTTCCACCTAATGCACATAAAATGGACGCCAAAGCCTATTCCTGGATCCTTTGGCTCCCAAGCTTCTGATGATTTCATTAAACTTTAAAACCTCAGCCATTTTTCATGAACTTGAATAAATTTGGCATTTTCCTTTATGAGAACTTGCCTTCGTTGATGGCACCACCTAGACTTAGCAACCTTCCTGGGAAGGAAATCAAAAGTGCATTGCTGCGTATTAATCAGAAAAATGAATTGTGCCTGCTTCATCCTGTCAATCACTTGATAAGAAAAACCAAATAGCAAAGATTAAATCACAGGCTGCTCAAATGCTTCGTACTTTGAATAAATATATTTTCACTTTCACCAAAGTCCATTATGCATTGTTTGGATTTGATTATCATGGGCCATTTCTCAAAACATAAAAAAAAGCTTTGGTTAGTGGAAGAAAGAAGAAATGAACTAGTATTTCTCAGTGTTTTTTAAACAGTTGATTCACCCCAGTTTAAAAAAAAAGCAGACTCTGACAATTACAAATGTCCTTGGCAAAAGGATGAATCTATCTGCCAGTAAAGGAGATGTCACTTGAAACGGCAGTGTGCAGCTAACAGAACACCAGCAGAGCACAACTGTGAAGAACAATTCATATTTCCTCTTCCACAGGAGAGCCTGCAATTGCAACTTGATTGTAATCCTCACCTGGGAAATCTGAAATCACCACCTGTTTTCTTTGGATGCTTGTGTGACACTCCAGTTCCTTTCTACAGTATTTAGAGCATTCATTTTCTCCGATGGATACGACTGGAGCCTCACTCAATTCAGTTTCTTTAAGCAGCAGCCTCACTAGGTAGATATCTTAAGATGCAGATCATCATGGTTTTATATTTTCATTTATGTATCTAATTATTTACAGCTTACATCGCTTTCAGTCCATGACATGTTTTCATGCAAATGTTGTTTGTTTGTGCTTCCTTAAGAAGGGTAGATATTAAACTTAAGAACAGCTGGTTATGAGGAAGATTTTCCTTAAGAGTACTAAAGAAGAACTGGAGAGATAGTTTAAGGCTCTTGCCTTGCCCATGGCTGACACTAATTCCATTTTAGGCACCAATTGTAGAACTGGGAATGATCTTTCCACACAGCTTTGGAGTGGCCTCATGAACGCTACCAGGTGTTTTTCCCACCAAAAAACAAACAAAACAGAATATTGAAGAAAATAGAAAAAAATAATCTAAATATCTAACAGCAATCACCTACCCTAAGTCATTGCTTACAAGCATGTCTATGCTTAATTCTAAATATGTTACTTGGGCCTTACTTTTTTTCTGTTGAGTCATTCTCAAGTGTGGTAGTTAATATATTTCTGATAGACGGATGCTCATAACACAAGACTGCTGGGTGTATTTAGTGCTCATTAAAACGTAACCTATGTTAGTTTACTCTCGATGTAAATCTTCCTTAATCTCCTAAACTAAGGTCTGAGCTGCACTGCAGTGCCAATAAAGATAAACACATTCACCAGACGATGCAAATTATGCTATCTCTGAACAGAACAAGTGAACATATACACAAAGCTGAATAACTTACTTCTGCAATGTAGGCAAAAACTGCTTGCTTTGCAAGGTTTAGTGCAGAATTATTCAGCATCAATAATTATATCAAATAATCTTTTTTTAATTTGACAGTATTATTTTAAGTATGATCATTTACATCTTCAAAATGAATGTTTAAAAGAAAACCCTTCTAATGTTATTCTCAAATTACATATTTATGAAATGGACACAAAGTGTAGCAACAAACCAAAACCATAAATGTTCAACAAATATAAAATTATGTCAAACCTTTTCCCTAAGCTTAATGCAATCAAGTATATCTAACTATTTTAATCTACCAATGAATAATGATTGATTGTGGCTAAGCAAGGTCTTTGTCAGCTCATACCACTGGGGAATTTAAAAGATCGCATAATTATTTTGCAAAAGGCCTAAAAATGTTTAGCTTTTGTTTTTGCTAAGTGATAGTGCCATCTGCTGGTTTAGTTTATGAAAAGACTTTAATTCTGAGGACTTGTGTTGGTAGTTTTTGACATGGACACCTTATGAATGACCCTTGAGTATGAGGCTGAACGTAGGTGTTTCATATTAACAGAGGATAGAGAACAATAAACATTTAAGAACTAATTGAAATTTTAGGTGTTAAATCTTTTTCATTCAGTATACAAAGTAATCATGATGCCACAATGAGGCAATGTTGTAAGACTTTTAAAGACTTAAATCATACAATCATATAGCCAAGGTCCCAATATTTAATCAATGTTATACACATGTGTCAATATGGATGTTCTTCGTGCTCAAAAAATATTGGCAGAGTAAGCAAAAGCCAGAGCTTTGAAAATAGGCAATAGGAAAAACAGGAAAGTTTCCTGGTTTAAGGCTTGCAGGTTGAACAAATAAAACAAATAAACAAGGATCAGTTCAAGTATTGAACTCTGATGCATTTATATTAAGATAAGAATAAAGATATGGATTTAAAGGAACAGTTGTATTGAGGGAAAAACAGAGGTAGAAAATACAAGGTGTGCATGGGGTGTTCCTTTAGTGCTACACATATCTTTCTCCATCACATTACCCTGATCCCCAGGAATGAGTCAATATCAGCGCCAGCACCTTGGCGGTGTTTGTTCTCTGAGCAGAACCACAACAAAAATGTAGCAGTACAATAGTGATGTAAATTATGCTATGATATCACAAAGAATAAATTATATTATTAGTCCTTCTAATTTTTACAACACTTGAAAAATTCTAAACTACTGTTGGCCTAGATATCCATGTACTTAGGAATTTACTAAGGTAAAGGTAAAGGCCCTCCCGTTGATCGTCGATTTGCTCGAGCGGGCCCAGTAACGTCTCCATTGGAGACTTTGTTGTTACTGTGTCTGGCATATCGAATACTCTCGGTAGCTTGCCGGGCTCTCCGAGAGGGGCGGAGGAATCGAACTCGGATCGGCCATGTTGGCCGCTTGTAAGGCGAACGCCCTACCCGCTGTGCTATCGCTCTAGGAATTTACTAAAATCAACAAAGGGTGGGAGTGAGCAACAAATGATAGTGATCCTCTGCCTAACCCACCATATTCAGAGTGTAACTTTGATATTAAGTATGTGTGTGTACAGACAGATGTTTAAATATCTGCAAATACATGAAAGTATGTAAGTACACATAATTTGACATATACACCTAGAATTTCTTTGAGAAAATAATGGCCTATTTCTAAAAATACTTTAATAATATCATTGTTAATACTGAAAAATTGACAAAAAAATGCTTGCATTTGATTATAGAGGCAAAAAAATCTATTGGTATCATCAATTTAGGTAGAAATTGGTCAAGGACAAAGCAGAATACGAGTGTAGTATTTTTCTTTGGACTTTTTTTTCTTAGCAATACTTTCAATTATTTTCATTTGATTTAGTTGTGAACTTTACTTGAGCTCTTTTCTTGACCAACCCAGAGAGCGGTAATATGTCTCTGACACATCTGAAACATGATAATATACACTGCCTTCTGATATGAATTAGCTGTGTTTACAAATTTTCTGTTGTGCCTAAACAGTATTCAGGTCATACCTCACAAGATTTGTTTATGAAACTGAACATAATGTGATGCTAATAGTTTTGGGCAAATATAAATAACTTCCACAATTTCTCTCTCTGTTTCTATTCCTCTTAAACACTCAGACGCACACATACTAATTCATAGAAACATAGAAAAATATACTAACAGGTTTTATTCAGAATAGAAAATGTATGGTATATAAGATTAGTAAAGAGATGATTGCTCTCACGAAATCAGAGTATTTCAAATTACAACCATAAACTCTCTCTGTGATTGTTAGACCAACAAAAAGTAGCCAAGTTATGGAAGGGATATGAGCCTAGTAGAACCCCCATGATCAGCTGGCATGACTGGATACTGATGAATCCAATTTGCCAAGTCATTGGCAAAAGTTAACAAAATTAAATGGAATTTATATAGATCCTATTCCCAATGCAGTTCTTTTTGAAATGTATGTCCCTAAGCAATGATCATCATGTCCTTTTCTGGTCATGTACAAAGAGAATCAAATGCCCACTTATTTTGTTGGTATGAAACAGAAGCAACCAAAATATTCTATTTGAGAGTAAGAGTGCAAAAGGGGATGATTTCCACCAGAATACCATGAGGGAGATACACATAAAAATGCTGATGAATATAAGGTATGAGTTGAAAGGAATTTGCTCTACAAAATAGTGTGTGCAAATTTATAAAAAGGCATTAATCCATTTCTATATGAACATGTAGGAAGAAAATACTTTGAACTAAGCAATAAAATGTGACCACTAAGGGGAAAGTTTTTAAAATACAAATGAATAATGTAATACAACTGGCTGGGACTAATGATAATAACACTGTATATGGTTGAGGAGTAAGATGCTTCAGAACAGGGTGCATCGTAGGAAGAGAAGAATGACTCCAGAATAGCCTTCACCAGATTATACAAAGTAGAAGATGAATAATTATGAAATGGGACCAATTTCATTCGTTGGCTTTTGGTTTTTGTTTTATTTCTTTTCACCCTAATAGAATGAGAAATATTTGGATCTCAAATTTCCTGAATCTCCAAGACATTCCATATAAATGATTCCCTCTGATTTTCCATATAAAATGTTCTTTTCCATGCTTCTTTAAAGAGGTCCTTTCTAATGTAAAATTCTATTGAGCTTGTATCAACTGTTTTTTTTTAATCTCAGGAAGGAATACCTTTCGGATGGGGGTAACACCTGAATTTGAAAATGTAATATGATACCTATGATCAGAGTGAAGCCCACATTCCAGAACTTACTCTCCCCTTCCTTCTTTTTTTTACAACTACTACAAGCATTAAGAAAAAAACTCATCGGCTCATGCTTTATTTCTGAAAATTCTGCAATTTTATCTAAAGGTTATGCAGATGAGCACTCCAAGGCCTATGAGAAGATATTTAGCCTATGAGAAAATATTTCTTGTATGAAGTAGCAAAGAATATGATGAGGGAGCCAGGAAAAAGGTTTGTGCCTCAACCTCTGGAATTTCCACACTGCCTATTTGCATATATAGACCAGGTCTCTGTTTGCACTTCCTCATCCTTACATATAAGGCTAAGAAGAAACAGAGAGATTGGACAGCAGGCATGGTGCTTGCCTCGAACATGGCTGGCCCCAGTTAGATCCTCAGAACCCCATGTGGTCCTCTAGCCACACCAGGAATGATCCCTGAGTGCAGTCAGGAATAAGCCCTGATTATCAATGCATGTGGCTCCAACAAAAAGAACAAACCAAGGGGCCAGAGCGATAGCACAGTGGGTGGGTGTTTGCCTTGCAGGCGGCCGACCTGGATTCAATCCCCAGCATCCCATATGGTTCCCCAAGCACCGGCAGGAGTAATTCCTGAGTGTAGAGCCAGGTGTGACTCCTGAGCATTGCTGGGTATGACCCAAAAAGGCAAAAAAAAAAAAAAAACCCAAGAAATTAGGCTAAAACAATAAGCTTTAATTCAGTGAAGAAAGACTAAATAAGCACAAACAATAAGGCAAAGGAAAATTTATACATAAATTATGCGGGGGGACCTGTGGAATTGCCTTCTCATCCTGCAGGGAGGGTTCCATGTTCTGTACGTGCAAAGAGGGATCAACCGAATGAACACGCAGACTCAAGAAGAGACAAGAAGCTAAGAGAGAGAATAGGACAGGACAGGACAGGACAGGACTTTATTCAGGGCAGCAGGGCTTATATACCTTTCAGTACAGGAAACTATGCATACAAAGCATAAGGCATTTACACAAAAAGGTCATGTCCATATATGGTTAGGAAAGTTACAAAGTCTATACGTGTCACATACATGGCTAATCATTGGCAGTTATTTCTTGTTTTTGCAGACAGCCATGACAGATGTTTCTGTGACGGATTTTCCTCAAGATAACCATGCATAGCACAGGATTCCGTGCATAGCACAGGATTCCGTGCATAGCACAGGATTTGCACAAGTCAGGACTTGGCCTGCCGCAGGTCACGTAAGCCCTTGGTCAGTTAGATGGCCAGCTTCCCACAAATTATATGTGTATGTGTGTTTGTGTGTGTGTGTGTGTGATCACTTCCTTTTATTTTGCTTGCCTTTCCCCCAACCTTCTATCCCGTGTTCTCACAATCAATAATTATTAAGTTTTGCTATTCACATGCAGAACTTCTCTGGAAGCTCCATGGAGTTTTGTAATTTCCATTTCATGATAGGCCTCTTATAAAACTGATCTTTCCTTCCTTCCTTCCTTCCTTCCTTCCTTCCTTCCTTCCTTCCTTCCTTCCTTCCTTCCTTCCTTCCTTCCTTCCTTCCTTCCTTCCTTTCTTCTTTCTTTCTTTCTTTCTTTCTTTCTTTCTTTCTTTCTTTCTTTCTTTCTTTCTTTCTTTCTTTCTTTCTTTCCTCTCTTTCCTCTCTTACTTTCCTCTTTTTCCCTTTCTTCTTCATTTTTTCTTTCTTTCTTCCATGGAGGTGGGCTAGTGGAGTTGGGCCACTTCTGGCAGTGCTCAGGGCTTACTCCTGGCTCTGCACTCAGGGATCATTCCTGACAGGCTCTGGGAACCATATACGGTTCTCGGGATTGAACCTGGGTCACCTGTGTGCAAACAAGTTCCTTACTCCTTTACTAATACTCCAGGACCCCTGACTGCTGTTTCTAGTCTATTCAGTTCGCTTCTTGATGAACTGTACCAGCTACTTTCTCTGCCATATTGGCTTTGCCTTTTCCTAGATGGTTACTTTCTGTTGGAGAGTTGTGAGTGGATTTTGTGATGGAGAGCTTTTGTTGTATATTTTTTCCCTCAATTGTGTTTTAAAAAACAAACAAACTTGAAATTGACCAGTAAAATCATTTAAAAATGTGTAAATCAATACTGCTACTGTTATTAATAATTCCAGAAACTTTTAATGATCTCTAAAGGAAATTCTACACCCAATAAGCAGTCTCATTATTCTCCTCAACCCCCTCTGAGTCTTTGAAAACACTAATAATTCCATCCCTGCTCTAGATATTAAATGTGAAGGGATTTCACATTGAACATAAGGGATTTGTTGTGTGGCTTCTTCAAATTACAATTATGTTTGCAATGTTTAGTCACAGTGTAACATGCAGTAATATTTATTTATGGGGAATACACAGTAGAATCCCACAGTGCTAATGAAAGAACTCAGGACAGGTACATGTTAGACTATGTGCCTAACTCTTTGCTGTATTATCATTCCAATGTTTTATTATTTTTGGATTAATGGTATTTTTATTTGATAAAGGCATCACTCTTTGTATACCATTGGTTGACAGACATTTGAATATTTTGGCTACTGAGAATTGGGCTTCTAAAAACATGTGTTTATGAGTATTCATCAGAGGACCTAATTTTAATTATTCCATTTCCGTGAGTGCATTTAATTTTTTAATTTTATTTAAAAACATGATTTACAAAGTTATTGATATTTGAGTTTTAGACATATAGAGTTCTAGCACCCATCCCACTACCAGTTTGAATTTCCTCCAGCTGGTGTTTCCAAGTTCCCTCCCAACATTTGCTCTGCATAGGAAAGAAATATGCAATTTTATGTTCATCTTATATATTAAAAATTTTCTAATGTTTTAAAAATTAGTTTTAGTAGTTTTCATTTTTCATAATATATCTAAATATATATTGCCAATTATGAATATAAATTTACCATCTCATTTATAATTTTGATGCCTTTACATTTTTGTTCTTCATTGATTGCCTTGACTAGAAGAAATACTAAGGGACATTTAAGGCCTTTTCTTCATCTAAGGGATAAAACTTTCAATATTCATCACTTTCAGACCTTTACCATCTAGTAATTTGTTAGTGATATGATTTTCATAAATATTTGTTATCAATTTAAGAAGACAAACAGCAGGCAGATTGGGTGATAGTTACCAATGCAGTGGATGTCTCCCTTTTTGTACAGTACAACGGTCCTGTTGGTTTTCCACTGGAATGGAACTTTGCATTCAAACAGGTAGCCTGTGAAGAGCCGAGCCAGTGTATTGATGAGTACTGACAGCAGGTTCTTCAGGTGTTCAGGTCTGACCTTGTCTGGGCAGGGTGCTGTTCACTTCTTTGTCAGAATTCGGAAGAAAGAACATATCCATCCTGCGGAATTTAGCATGTGGGCAGGTGGACGTGGCTATCGAAGAGATCTGAATAGAAGTCATGAATAATCTTCTCCATTGCCCTTCTGGAAGATATGATATATCCATTAGGACTTCAGAGGGTAGTCATCTTGATCTTGTAGTTGGCGAGGGACAGGCAGGCATTGCAAATGCTTTTCTCTGCTTCTGCTGCATCGGACAGCACTGCTGCTCTTCTCTCTTTGGGGTCTTCCTTTTTTGCTTCTCTGCACTGCTTTGCAGCTTGGACATTAGCTTGTGGTTGACTGAGGCTCATTCCAAGCCATGTTCACAAATGATCTTGAGACTTTTGGAAGACAGGCGTCTTTTTATGGCTATCTCTCTCTTGGCATTCCTTTCACAATCATGGAGGTGCTGAACAAGTCTGTCATCTACACTCGAGTCATCCTGAAAAGGATTAGCAGAACACTAGATGAACAACAACCATGAGAGCAAGCCAGATTCCGAAAAGGATTCAGCACGATCGACCCTATCCACACAGTGTCCAAGCTTATCGAGGTTTTTCGGGAGTTCAAGATGTTGCTCTGTCTACCGTTCCTTCATTTAAAGGAGGTCTTTGATTCTGTTGAGACTGAAGTGATCACTGAAGCCCTAGCCAAGCAAGGCATTCAAACTCAATACACCAGGATCCTCTGTGAGGTGTATTATGGATTCACTACAGGGATCTCACCATTCTACAAGGAAGGAAGTGATCATCATTGTCAAGAGAGGGGTTCAGCAGGGTGATACCATTTTCACTGAAACTCTTCAGTGCCACCCTCGAGAACGTCATGCAACAACTGGAATAGGAAGGAAATTTTGCATCAAAGTGCCTAAAGGGCATGGATTTATGATTCCACTTAATTGAATATTTGATTCATGATAAAGTAAAACTGAAACTAATTTAGAAATATTGGATTCTCTTCTATATTCTAGTTCAGTTTAATAAAGTTTTACATGGTTTTTGGATAAAATTCTGCCATATTTCACCAATGAAGGCACATGGTCTCAAACAATAATTTTAATGATGCCAGAGCATCGGATGGAGTGAATCATTTTGAAAGTGCAACTAAAAAGTTAAGAACTAAGGATTACCATAACAATTTAAAAGCCAGGATATACCAAGGAAATGGATTTGTTACTATAATTTCCAGAACAATATACACAAATTGATTCATTTTAAACTTCTAATTTTTATAAGTATAAAAATTAATTTATTTTGCTAGATTGTTATAACATGATTAGAAAAGTAATAAAGATATTCTACTATGCCTCAAAAAGTAAGCTTACCATACATCTCAGTCAATAATTTATAATGTTATAATTAGGAGTTTGAAACCAGTCAAATCCTTGTCCCTTGTCATCTAATAACTATGAAATGCTTTCTTTCCCTCAATGTGTGTTATGTCTTTTTTGAGAGCTTACATTACCATAATTTACTGTTACAACTATTTATGTAAAATAATAACAATAAGGGAATAAATATCATATGTTGTCTGAGAAGTTGTGTCTCTAGCAATTTATTTGAAGAATATTAATGCTGATGTCAGGCTGTCTGAGCTTGAGCCTGAGACCTAGTAATATTTAACTGTGTAACTTTGGCAAGTGCTTTAATTTTGTCACCAGAAAAATTAAGATAAAAATAGCATATCTATAGAGAATTGTTATAAGATAAAGTGAGACAACAGATAATGAGGATGTGAGGACTTTTGCCTGATTTGCTTACTGATATATCTTGAGCGACAAAAGCAGTTGAATGTCAGCAAATAAATGTATTCAATGTCAGCAAATAAATGTTAAATGAATATCAAATTCATGTACAGGACACATTTCTGAACTTCTAGAATTATATGCAGTTCTTATTCCTGAGGAGCTTTCCCATCACAACACCTCACTTCTGAAAACAAAAGCCTGCTTGAAATTCATCCCCTCCCCTTCACTGGTCAGAAGCCCTCAGCCCCTCACAGCCCTCTTCAATATGAACATATGTATTTGATTTTACCTATTTTCATTATTAATTTGCCATGTTAATTTAATCTAGAGGTCACTGTCACATCCTCCCACTGTTCATCGATTTGCTCTAGAGGGCCCAGTAACATCTTCATTTTTTTGAGACTTGTTGGTACTGTGTTTGGCATATTGAATATGTCATGGGTATCTTGCCAGGTTTTGCTGCACAGCGAGATACTCTAGGTAGCTTGCCGGGCTCTCCGAGAGGGGCGGAGGAATTGAACCTGGCTTGATCAGGCTGACTGCAGGCAAAGCAAATGCCCTACCGCTGTGCTATCGCTCCAGCCCAATCTAGAGGTAGAGAAACAAAATGTAAGGTGTTGAACCATAAGCTATAATGCAAAAATGAATAAAAATTTTAAATAGTTAGAAATCAATTTTTAGGAGAAAAACACTCAAATAATACCAATTTTTAACTTTGTGATCATAGTTTAGAATTTAATTTATTAATAATAATCAGTCATTAAAAGTAATTTACGACTGCAATGTAATTAAGTAAGCAATCTAAAGTTTTCAGTCTTTCAATATATCTGCTAAGCTTTAACATCCAAGCCCAAATGTACAAATCCGATGTTAAACATTGCTAGCATGGCTTAATCAGATAAAGAACCAGAAATGCAATTTTAAAATAGTTTTTCTCCTGAGTTTATTATTGTAAAAAAGATCACATTTAAATAATGGCTCACTGATTAATATAATATTTATTTGCTTAAATCTTAATTCTGAGAAAACCATAATGATAAAATAAAGATTAGACATTATTTTTTGCTCTCTTAAATCCTTTATTTATCCACACCATCCAAAATTAGAGAGGATAGACTATTACTCATAAGAAATTTAAACATGCAGAAAATTTATTTTTGTGCATTTAAATTAGACAAGACTAAGTGTCATGTTTATTTAAACATTGAATAAGCTATATTAATTGCAGAGTGCATGTTAAAAGCTTTGGACTGCTTATACAATCAAGATTGGCTTTGCTGTTTACAGAATAGCAATTGGCTTTTACTTCCTTATACAATCACTAAACAAAGTTTTTAAAAGCGAATGAATTATCAAAACCCATATAAAAGTGTATTACAAAGTCTACACATCAGTTCTCCAATAATAGAATTCATTTTATGTGAAAGGAAATTCAAAATGCAGTATTAAGTGGTCTAAAGTAATAACAGAGCACAATGCAGAGTTGACAACATCTTATTAAAAGAAGAGAATAATTGAAAATAGAAAACATTGTAATGACAGGTTAGAACACTTCATTCTATAAGAAATTTCATAAAATATAGTATATATTAATTTTAAAGAAAAACTTAAACATTTACATTTTATTTTCTTTAGAAGGTAGGAGGTATTGGAACTTGACTTTCTGCATCCATTTGAGGATCTTATCCATCATAAACTAATGATCCCTAGAAGTACTGAGTCCTGTGAAACAATAAACAATTCAAAACAATACACGATGCTTACATTCTTAGGGAGCATTATGCCCTCCAGTTATTCTATTTATATTTGCTTCTTTTTCCTTGTATGTCATAAAATATGTAAAGCTCAGTCTACCTTTCCCTAATTTACTCTAGTCTCCTATCCCCCTTCAGTTTATGCCCTTGCAACCCAACTTAGTGAAACTAGTTTCTTTAATCCTTTCCTCAGAATTAATGTTCTCAAAGTTGTTAATTTTATAAGAAACTTATGGAAGTCACTGTTTTGGTTCTTATATGCAGCACTGGAACTTTCGAAGCTTTCTTGTTTCGTTTCCCAGAAAATTTAAGGTCCTAATTCATGTCAGTTATAGTTTAATCTCCTAACAAGAATTTCGGACCAAAGTTTTGCTCAAGATGAACATTTGGACAATGACAATAAAAGCAGACTGTGACACTAAGCTGAATGTTGAACGTTAGGAAACCTATCCAAATTCTTGATATAGTAACATAAACATGATTGAGCTCATGAATACAATTATAGTATGTTTTCATGATGCTCTTTTCATATTTGAAGATAGAAATTCACTCTCAACTATTAACAAGGCAGAAAGAAATATAGTAAATATTTTGAAATTCAAACTGATATCACAGTGTAGAGAAATAAATGATGCTAATACATCAACAAGACCAAATATTAATGTTCTTGAAACAAGTACTTCGGATTCTCATTTTTGTTTCTTAAATGGTGGCTTATGACTTACATTCTACTTATTGTTGACATATAATGTTTTATGAATCATGATTTATTCATTTTGGATTTAGGGTCACTCCCAGAGTTGTATAGGACTTAGCACTGGTTCTGTGCTCATGAGTCACTTCTGGTTTTGCTTAGGGAGACAGCTGTGGTGCTGAGGATTGAACCAGTAAGCAGGCAAGCATGATAGACCCCTTATTGTACATCCAGCCAAGCAATTACATTTACATGTAGACCTAGATGAGAACTACCAAGTTTCATCTCTTGTCTTGTTATAACTCCATGTATATACACAAAATGATTATTAGAAAATAACCTAAATATTTTAATATATTTTTATTTTCAAAGATGGTATTTTATGAACAATATAAAATAAAAACAGTATTTCATAAATATGATTTTTTTCTGTATGCTTCTTCACCGCATTTCCAGAATAAACAGCTTCATTTTTCTACATTTTCGAAATTATATTTAACATAATAAGTAGTCTCAGTACACACTCCATATTCTAACATGTTATAACAAAAATAGGAAAATTATTACTGAATAATCTAATGTATTAATTATAATAAATATTATATACATAATTACTAAACTTTATTAAATGGTTCCATAAATAATACAAATTATAAGCTTTTTTGATTTTTCAAATAACATTAGACTTCTAGTCATGATATTAAAATTTTCTTTTTTAAATTTTTACTGTTTTAATAATTTTTCTTAAAAGAACTATGATTGGCAGTTGTTTATTAGAGTTATATCAACTATTTAGTGTTTCAACATCACTGGTGTGACTTTCCCTCCACAAAGTTTCACTCCCAATCCCAACCTGAACCATTAGGCATAGAACAAACTTACTTTATATTGCTTATTTTAACAAATCTAAGAACTGGCAAATAGAATAGTCAGAAAATAAATCAGTAATATCCAGTTAGTGATCACTATATGATTTAGACCTATGTAAGTAAGAAAATTATAACCATTTAATATAATTTAATAAAATGACTATTCTCATTTAAATATATATATGTTTTCAAATCTTGAATCTAAAGTGTATTACATTAAATTTCACTTTATACTTGGATCTTGTTTCTCAAGTGTCAGTAATAACACTTTTAAAGCAATTGTGTGTTAATGTATTTTGGAGTTTATATGGAATGGGCGAGGCCTACCAATGTATATTTTTCCCTTACACTTTATATAAACACTGGGGTTTACAAATTTGTTCATGATGATTTGTTACAGGCATTCAATATTCCAACACCAATCCTACCACCTTTACAGTTAACCATGACTCAATTAAAGTTACTGAAATGTTGATTGATGACACAGTGTTATCAATCCTCTGATGTTCATTCATTCTTTCAAACCTTTATGCATTTATTTTGGAAAAAAAATGTATATATGACAGAAAATCCACTCAAAGTTTGTAATGAAAAGTCATAACTCTTTCTCTTTCTAGCTGGCTATCTAATGATATTATCATAGTATTTAAAAACTATAAGTGATAAATGCATAGGGCTATGTGTTGATAAGGACTAACACATTTAATTTTGAATGCTAAGCTAAATCAGGTCTAGAGCTAAATTATGAATAAAAACAGCAACTAATCTAAGCAGATGGAGAGGTGACTGGAAAAACTAAGACATGCCAAAGGAAGGAAAAAAGTTCAAAAATAGCAGTGAGAAAGAACCTGACAGATTCAGGGCACCAGAATTATTTTGGTTCAATTTATGTGTGAGGCGCATATAAGTGAATAGATCATAGCATTCTTTCAAGAATACTCAACTCTTTACTTAAAGCTTAGCAATCAGTGTTTGTTTTCTAGATGATTTAACTACAGAAAATTCACGTCATCTCCTGAAATCTCATCTACCTAGGAGTCACCCTTTGCCAATGCACTAAATTTGCCCCAACTTTGGCACAAAGTCCAGGTCAGTGTATTTCCTCTCAAAGACCACAAGACGAAATATGCAGAGATCTTAGAAAATTATGCCTCTAAATAGTTTACAAATCTATTTTTGGTAAATCATGATTCTAAAACAATAAATTTCAAGTCTTGAAATAGCAATGTCACCTGTAGATAAGGATTCATCTAGTCTTTTTAGGCTACACCCTCAAAATTTTAACACTTTTAAGTAGGAAATTCATCAAAATGTTCAATTATGATTCATTCCATTTTCCCAACATATTCCAACTTTCTCTTTGTTCTTCATTTTAGAAGTATTAAATTATTGGGGCTGGAGCGATAGCACAGCGGGTAGGGCATTTGCCTTGCACGTGGCCGACCCAGGTTCTATTCCCAGCATCCCATATGGTCCCCTGAGCACCGCCAGGAGTGATTCCTGAGTGCATGAGCCAGGAGTATCCCCTGATTATCGCCGGGTGTGACCCAAAAAGCAAAAAAAAAAAAAGTATTAAATTATTTTAACAAACATTACAGGTAACCACAAGTCATTGAAATCATAAATGACCATAATTTTGTTTTCTTTTATGCATAAATCTTTGAGTGTTAAGTGAGACAGACTTGAGGGTCACTTCTAGCAGCACCTGACAGTGTTACTTGGGTTCAGAAGTTTTATGTGCAATAAGGACCATCCCAGGGGTGATTGGGAATTATGCAGTACTGGAAATCAGATCAGAACTTGGACTTCTGCATGTCAGACATGTTGGTCCAGTGCTTTGGATTATCTCTATAGGCCCCTTTACCATGACTATGTCTCATTTAATTTTCACAGAAATATCTTTGTCTTGATAGTTATGGGCCCGCTCGAGCAAATTGTTGATCAACAGGAGGGCCTTTACTTACATTTTTAATTTTAAAAAGTGAAATCTCCAAAAGAACAAATGAATTTATTGATGCTCATCTATTAAATTACAAAGCCAGGCTCTAAACCACCAGTGCTCTTTGATAAAAAATGATAATATCATTTAATTATGCTTTATATGTCTTTTAATGCTTTTTATAAAAACCTACTGTAAATCTTTTCTTACAAATAAAAATCAACTTCACTCTAATTTGACTTAATGATCCATGTATACTTATATAAATAGTACCTAACTACCCATCTACTAAATCTCACCTGGGACTGGAGCGATAGCACAGTGGTAGGGCATTTGCCTTGCACGCAGCCAACATGGCCGACCCGAGTTCGATTCTTCCGCCCCTCTCGGAGAGCCCGGCAAGCTACTGAGAGTATCTCGCCCACACGTCAGAGCCTGGCAAGCTACCCATGATGTATTTGATATGCCAAACGCAGTAACAACAAAGTCTCCAATGGAGACGTTACTGGGCCCACTCGAGCAAATCTCACCTAAAAAATTAAAATCTCTGGAAGTGAATCATATTATATTCATGGCAGTAGCATTTCAGAAATTATTATTTTAGAAAATCTATTTTTATTTATTGTTTAAATTTGTTAGGAGAAATAAATATGTGTGGGCTGGAGCGATGGCACAGCGGTAGGGTGTTTGCCTTGCACGCAGCCAACATGGCCGACCCGAGTTCCATTGCTCCACCCCTCTCAGAGAGCCAGGCAAGCTACCGAGAGTATCTCGCCCGCACGGCAGAGCCTGGCAAGCTCCTTGTGACGTATTCAATATGCCAAACACAGAAACAACAAAGTCTCCAATGGAGACGTTACTGGGCCCGCTCGAGCAAATCGATGAACAACAGGAAGACAGTGCTACAGTGCTACAGTACTTTTAAATGATTAGCTGAAACTCTCCCTATTCCTGTAAGATATGTGGAAAGAAAAATACTCAAGCACATATTGATGGCTCATTAACAACGATTGTTTCTCTTGCCTCAGATCTTTTTGAAAGGAGCCTGGAGAAGCAGAGAGACTCACTGGTTATAAATACTTCATTAAGTCCTAAAAGGAATGTCCTTTCAGATTATTTTTAGTTTCTTTAATGTAGGATATTTAGAACCATTTCTTTTATCATGGCTTTCTATTTTTCATTAAATGAAAGTCTCTCTTATTACATGGCTATGTCTACACATAAAGAATACACCATTTATTCAATCTGTTAATAAGTATTGATTAGACTGAAGACTTAGTTCTTTACAGTAATAAGATATTATGATAGGTAATAGCTCATTGAATACAGTGATGAATCTGTCACTTGAAGCAGCATCAGTAATTCAATATGATTTACATATGCATTAGTGCATTATTAACATGTTTAAAAATCTATCATTTAAAATATATCTAAGGTTTAAAATAATTTGTATTTCATCACAGGTTTTGGAAGTGAAAGACATATCATTGCTCCTCTTACTTCACATGCCACAGAATCTGAGCTCCATAATAGATTCAGCTTCTGCCTAAGTTGTCACAATCATCCCTCTATCACATTACTTTCCAACAATCCTGATGATTCCATCAGTCTGGGGGGAAAGGCAATTTCTTCCATCCTAAATAGGTTTCTATACTTGAAATCCTTAGCCAGTAATGCATTTGTCCCATTCCTTGCCTGGCTCAGACTGGATTCTAAGAAGTACCTTTTCAGAGAGCAGAGTGTCTTATCACCACCAGAGTGTCTAAAAAGTATCTTATATCAGTCACATCATTAGTGGAGAAATCGTTGTCTCCAACTACCAAAGAATGAGAGGCAACAAGCAAACTGTTGAGCTCAAAAAGTGCTTCTTACTAGTGAAAAAGTAAGCAGTCAAACAATGGGAGATGTCCAAAATAGATGGACACAGTTTACTGTTCTGGCTTATCCCTATATACTTTCTTACTTCTCTTAATATTTTGTCAGAGAAAGAACTTATAAGCAAGATAGTGTAGGTAACTGGACAAAGATTTCTTAAAGAAATAGTACATACCAGAGGCTTGAATGCAGATACTTTCAAGGAGATCATTCAAGCTAGGTTTTGAGGTAAGGAATCTAAGGAGTAAGATAACTAAGGGGAAGAATATTTACATGGATTTGGAACTCAGCATAATTGGACTGGTGCCAACATTGCACATGCATTTAATGACTAAGTGAAATATAGTCAGAGTTCTGTTTACTGAACCAATGTCACCAATGTCACTGAATTGCTGGACCTAGTTTTCTAAAGTTTGTTCTTTATCAGAAAGTTGGTAACCACAAGATTGTGGATTTGAGTTTAAGCTTTGTTTGTTTCCATTGAGGTCCCTTTTCTGTCCATTTGACACATGAGATAGTCCAATTGGCAGTAAGTAGCAATTTTCCCAAACTGTCCTTCTTCTACTCCTCTATAACAACTAAATATCTACCTACCAGTGTCTTCTAAAAATACATCTTTCTATCTGCATTCACCCATTATAGTGCTTGGATGTCGAAGCTATTTTAAAAGTTTGAAAATAATCTAGTATAAATGAATATGTGACAAATTACAGTCTGAATAAATTGGAATGAATACAACTAGCTTGTTATTTTCAAATAAGCAACATGTATTGGATAAAATAAGAATTAGATCATGCTCTAAGATACATTTTGTTCTTAAGAAATGTTTCAAGCTTTAGCTCATTTTAGCTCATTCTTGAGAAAGTTTTATGTAAGCACTATCATCATTTCAGAAGGATTTGCATTTGCTTAGACCCCAGTGTAGCTGTTAATAAAAACTATTGCAGCTATTTCATAATATCTTTATTAATCCCATTAATTATAAGTTAATTCACATCTTCAAGAGCAAATACAAATAAAAGAATTCCCAGTAGAATGTTCAGTTGCGGTGTTAACAGATACCAAAGAAATCTATCAAGGCAGCTGTTTACTGAAAACTTCATTTGTAAAGGTATAATCAACCACATTTTAGTCTCGTTGTCAGGAAGAATAAATGTTCAATTTGTTTTCTGACCACTTTCTCAAATTCCAAACACCTGTACTGTGTAGATACTGCATTAATCATTCTAACATCCATCTATGTCTTTCTAAGTGTCTTTGTTTATCTTGCCATTATCGTTCTCAGCTTACATTCTCAAGATGTTTTCTATGATTTATAACAAGGTTTACACTTGAGGAAAGTGTACACTGAAATACCACACTATGAAATATTTCATTTCATTTAGGATATATTCAACCACTTCTTAGTTTTACTAGATGGTATACAATTATTTGTCATTTTATCCATTCTGTAAAGAAATTCATTTAAGTATTTAAAAATAATTATGCCACCCATAACTTTACTTAATTTCTCCTAGAAATGAAATGAAACAAGAATTGATTAAAGAAAATCATGAGACTCTTAAATGAAACTTCTCACCTTGAAGTGGGAGAAAAAAATAAACTATACAAAATAATGAAACAAGTTAAAAAGTGTAGAAAGTGATTTATAGAAAGTAGGCAGGAAAAGAACATATTAGAGGTTAATAGTGAATATAAGAAAAGCAAACATGTTGTAGCTTGTGAGTCTAACACTTCATAAACTGTGTGTGAGAACAAAAGAAAAGAGAAGATTTTGATGGCTGGAAAGATAATATTGAGGTTAAGAAATGAAAAGGAAATTCAACATAATATGGAATTAATCAGAAACAAGCAGTGAAATTTGTGAAAGAGAAAAAAGAGGTTACAAAAAGTAAAAGAATAGAAAGTATTAGAAAGGGAAAATAGTATAAAACAAAATTGATGTGGAAAATAAGGGAGACAGGGGAAAATGAATTATCTCTTCATCCAATGAGCAATTAAATATATTCATTAAATATGAACATATATGTTATGTGATAAATAGCCAAATCTCTGCTTACCACTGCAGGACTGAAGTCATAATTACAAATTCCTAAAGGAGACTTATGAGCAATAAAATTAATGAGACATCTGGTTGGGAGAAAACGCTTTCTATTTTAGTCAATTGGTGCATTGGTAGGAGTGAAAATATTTTTATATTTCTTATCTTTCAATAATAACTGGGTTTGTTTCACCTACTATGACAATACCCCACGTTTATCATCATACGACTTGTAAATAAAACTGTATTTGGAGAAAATACCAGAAACTAGACTGTAAATAATACTATATACAAAGGGTCCTTTTCAGACATTTCCATTAACAAAACATTACTAAAGTGGGACATTCTAAGAAAATTGCATTTTAGAATAGTAATAACAACTGAAGTAGAAAGGTCATCACCACACACACACACACACACACACACACACACACACACACACACACATATTATATATATAATTTAGAAGAGAACCTTACCGGCATTGAGAAGGTTCTGAAGACATTGCAGGAGTCACAAGAAAATGATGCTGGAATCAATGCAAAATAAACCTCTAATTTCAGAAATATTTAATGTTATTTATATCAAAAAACTTAAAATTAAATCTTTAACTGCATATATATTAATATACATAGGTTTGTTTTAGTTTGTTAGGCATATAAACCATGAATATATTTTTTATTTTTATAGCAATTGTTGTATTTGTAACTATTTTAATATCCTAAGATGGAGTACTCATAGCACAAATCAATGAACAATGGGAGGACAGTGCTACATAGTATTATAACATACACATAGCTATGCTTTGTTGATAATAAATAAAACTGTTTTCCTTTATTACTAAACACAATTGTAAAATGGCTCCAAGTTATGTATTATCTCACAAGTGGTTTTCTTATGGTTGTTAGCATTATTTTCAATTTGCAATAAAATTCTTAGAGCTATTTTGCAACTATTTCAACATTTCATTACATGTAATTTTGCAGATCCTGTAAGTTCAGGAGGGTTTTTTTTCCAACATGGATAGTCATTTCCTTTATGATATTTATTCTTCAGTATCATACACCCTTACAAGTTGTGTTACTTACAAAACTTATCTCAACACAAATGACATCTTTTTCTTCCATCTATCTAAATCTGAGAATCAGAAACTGTACCCAAATCTTTTAGTTGCTAATAATTTTTCTGCTTCTCCACAAAACAGAATCACAGCTAAAATGCAGAAGCACAAATCTATTTTCTTATATTTTGTTAGTTATTAAAACAAAATAATTTTAATATCTGATCATAACAACTTTATAATATCCCTTTGAATCTATGTATACTGACAAAGAATCTAAAAGAACATCTTCTCTGGTTCTATATAAATCCTAATTAATAAGAACTTAATATAGTTGAATGAATAACATATATTTAGGTATACATATAATAAAACATTTGCAAGGCTGGGAATGAATCCAAGTTTTAAAATTACAAATCTGATGCTTTTCCATTGATCCATATTCTCAATCCCAACAATTAATCATATTTAGTGTGTTTTGTCCTATATCTTTTATTTCTGTCAGCCTGAAGAAATCTGAACTACAATGTTTGATAGTTTTTTTTTATAATTCTGACAGTTTGAGACATTTTATTTTATTTTATTTATTTTTTAAATTTTATTTTATTTTTATAAAGTTGTTCACAATAATTGATTACATTCAATAGTCCAACACCAACCCTAATTTCATTACCCCTTCACACTACCATATTAAAAATTATTTCATCTGAATCCCCAAAGCTTGCCCCCAAAGCAGAACATAATAATTTTTGTATTACTTGTTATGAATAATCCTCTAAAGATGACCAAAAAATATTTCCTTAGAGGAAATTGTGTGAAAATTGTTGTACCACCCTGTAGCCATTAAGCCTTTGTATAAAGTATGAGATATTGTGTGACCCTCCAGGATTTCTAAGATTTTTAATAGGGTGATACAACTAGTATTAAATTTTGGGTGACTTTGGGGTCTGATGGCATCTCTACTGCATGTTCCTCTCTTCCTCTTCTGAGGTTTATTTGTGAGTCTCTGAAACATGGTCATTAATGAGCCTAAATAGTGCCAAAGGCAATTCATGGACATGACTGTCAGGCTACTGAAAGCACAAGGAGAATGGGGGAGGTCACCCATTCTAGACTCCGAGCAAGCCTGTAGATTCCGGTTCCATATCCTGCATACCTTGGTTTTTTTTGCAGATTCACTCGTGGATGAGGCTCATGAACATGGCAGCAATTGAATTCTAGAGATTTTCAGCTGCCGAGGCTCTTTAGGGGCAGGTGGTGGGAGTCACCTGCCCTGCTCTAGGTAGCACTGGATGAGATATCCTCAAGTGGTACTTTGTGGCATTTCTTGTGGCATGTGCTCACTTAAAGACTCTTCTGAGGTTTATTTGTGAGTAGTTTGAGACATTTTAGAATGATTAGATTTTATATGAAAGGAAGAAACTTTCCTCTCAAGTCCCAATCAGCATCATGCCAAATGTAGAACAAAGCTTCCAGCTTCCTCTGTTGCTGCTAGCAACAGACATACAGGAAATTCAGAAATACTTAGTCAACCACACTGTTTTGCTGTTCGTAGTAGCAGCACCAACCATACTTACAGTCTTTATGGGATCTGAGTGCTAGTTATGTGTTATATTCCTCAGACATTTTAACACACAGCATGAAAATCACTTTCTAAGGTCAGATTCTATAAGATGACATTCTATAGGATGCCATCCATTCTTTAGTTGTGAGTTTTCAGCCTAGAAATGGCAATGAATACTAAATTAATAATTTAATTCCAAGAATAAAGTAGGTTGGTAGACTATTAAGCATCAGAGAATGTAAAGATCACAAACACTAGATTTGATAAATGGCAGAATTCTCATAAGACCTAAAAACAAACAAAACAAAGCAAAAACAAAAACAGCAAATGACTACCACAACATAAACATATATCAAGAAATCCTACCAAAACCCCATTTTAGGGTCAAGAGAGATAGTGCAAGGGTTAATGCACCTACCATGCATGTAGCCATCCCAAGTTTGATCCTTGGCACCATGTATGGTCCATTAAACCCCGTCAGGAGTAATTCATGAAAATGGAGTTAGGAAAAAGCATTGAGCAGAACCAGGTGTGAACTCTCCCAAAACAAAACCAAAATAAATAAATAAATAAATAAATAAATCATCCCTATTTTCCTTTTTCATGTGTTTTACATAGATTTTTTCCAAAATTCTTTCTATTATTTTTGCAACTTTATGAAAATATAATTAACAAAAAATAGTGCATAGTGCAAAGTATTTCAACTGTTTGATTTGCTTTGGTATGCATGTACATTAGGAAAGTATCTCCTTAAGTGAATTAACAAATTCCTTAGTGTGATTTTAAGATTCTTGATTAATCTTTAGGTTTTAAAGTAGTTAGCAGATACTAAGCAAGATAATGTAGTCAGTACCTCTGTTCACAATAAATATTACATTACCACATAGTTGTTCACCAAGATCTAAGAAGTATTAGGTGAATTAGATCTTGGCAGAGGCCACAGTGCAGTAGTAAGCAGTAGACAAGTCAGGAGACCAAGAATTTAAGCAATTGTCACAACAGGTTAAGAACAATGCTTAACTTTCAAATTAGAATCCCTGCAAATTAGGAACTACAAAATAGAGTCACCTCACCAAATCCAGCCCTCTATTTTTGTTGTAGTAGTTGTTATTTGTTTCTTACATTTATCAGAACACTGCCTTGGAACAAATACAGAGCAAATCTATATAGTAAATCATATAATACTTTAGTAGTCTACCAAAATACTTTAATCTTGGAATCCTATGATTAATTAGTATCTGCAAATCAAAAGTTTCAAACTATCTTGTTATATATTTACTTGCAATGCCCCCTATTAAATATGGAGTCCCCTTCTGGAATTGTGTACTCTGTAAAAAAAACTATGCACGCTGAAGGTTGTGTGATCACAGGCTCTCTGGATGGCTCTGTTTCACCATCAGCGTAGGGTGTTCTTGAGCCGCTGTGTGTGGCCTGGATCAGGACAGCTGTTGGCCAAGGGTAGACAAAGGAAGAGATGAGGGCCAGGACAGTTGGTCTTCGTAGCAGTTTATTACCAGGAAGTTTATCCCATAGAAGAAATTTATGTTATGGGGGGCCCAGGTTGTCTCAAGCACTTGTACCCCCTTGCTAGCATCTCCGCGGTCCATCTTGCCACCTTGCTCTCTCCTCTCTTTAGCTCTCTTTCCTCCAACTCCCCTGCAGTCTCGATTGCCACTGCACTTGGTCAGATAGCAAAACCAAAGTAAGAAATCCCTTCCTGAGGACCCACCTAATAGGTATTCTAAAGCCCTTCCTGATTGCCCAAGGGCAAAATACCTCCTAAGGTGTTTTTCTCTTTTCCTCAATCCAATAACTATCAACATATCAATACTAGCTATTTTTGTATGGACACAGTTAAGAGATAACATTGAGGCTTATAGGGCAGCATTCCTGGGAACATCTTGCCACAGACTCAGACTACAGCCCTCAGGCCAGATTGATCACTCCTAAACCCTAGCAGGGTCTAAGTCTAGTTATTACTTTTTGGATCATGACAGCATTTCTCTATGCCCAAGCTCTTAAAGTTAAGCATCATGGCGCTTTGGCCGAGCCCATCTCGATGCCAGGGTAACACATAGCTTACTGCTTGCCCTGGTTCCATCCAGTCCCTCGTCATGACCCTGCTTTTGGGAGCGCTAGGAAGTAAAGACAGCTGAGGCTGAGGTGAGAGAACAGAAGCCTAGGAGGGAAATATGGCTGAGAGTCACATTTCAAAAGCATGTCTTCTTGTGTCCATGCAAAAAGGGCATTGCTCTGAATAAATTATGCAAAAGACTTAGGGAGAAGAGAAAAATGGTATTTACAAGTCAACAGAGCACAAAGAAGTTACAAATAAACACAGGAATGGGAACACAGTGATGGGAGCAACCCAGTAAGCGGAAACTATGTGAGGCTATGCAGGAAGGACAGAACAGTGTTATCCTACAGTACTCCACTGTGAAATGAATGTCCATCTCAATAAGAACATGTATGCTTTCTTTCCCACAGCACTGCTATCACTATACACTTCAGTCTGTGCTTTCTCTATGACTTGGTACCTGTGCCTTAGGAAAACTGTCTTTTTGCTTCTCTTAGACTATGTAACTAAGAAACACACACACACACACACACATATGCATGTATGAATACATATATATGCACACACATATATATGTATATGCAGACTTATTTCATCTACCTTCATATATATATATGAATCAGTTGTCACATGATACATAAACTCCTATTTTTTATTTTTCCTTCAACTTTACAATTTAGTATCACTGAATGTTGTAAAAATATTAATCTCACATTTTAGGACAAAACAGGCAAATTTTAGAGCAGATTCAAGGTAATAAATCCAGAATTTTAAATAAGTTTAGCCCACTCAACAAAAATAGTACTATGAAATAATTTTACTTTAAAATATATCCTTAGAATCCCTTGCCATAATATGAATCAAAAATATCTGAATTTTTATTCAGGTAAGTAACACCGTCTTTCCCTAATTATTTTCTCAGACTGTGCAATGGTGAGTCTCTATAGTTATTAATCTCTGAGTTATTTAATCATTCTCCTTTTGATATTATTGCTTTCAAAATCCTCTATTTAATGAACTTGCTGTAGTAAATTTCTCTGTCTTCCATACATGATTTGTGTGTTTAGTAAAAAGACATAAATTGAATTACAGATTAATGAATCCAGATTGAAAACATTAAAACTAAGAAAAATTTGGATTTGTTAAAATTTGATCTTAGCAATATTGTTTTAAATATTTACTTCTATAGTTTTCAACTTTGATAAGCAAATTAATACAATACTAATAGCTTCACAATGAAAACAAAACCATATTGCAGTTCAAAAATCTATTATTATTAAATGTATTAGAAGTCTTTATTATCAATTGTCTAAAATATAAAAATATAAAAATGTTTCAAATTATATATATTCTCAGTTATTTGACATTTCAAGTCAATAGGGTCACACTATCCTATGAATAGATATATCTAAAAAAACTGGAAGGCATTTCCTTAAAAATTTGGAACACAAAGGCAGGCGAGATAGGTCAGGCATTTGAGCCAATTTCTGGAATAAATCCTTGCCTTTAATCCCTTGTACTCTGAAGGGTTAGGTACTTGTGGCCCCTGATCACCTCTTGGGTCAAGTAGCGCTGCATCACTGAGCCAAAGAACTGCATAGTTGTCCAAACATTGGCAGAATGACTCTATTTTTAAAAAGAATCCTTGAGTACAGCTATTTTCTAAAATCTCACCTACTTCGTTTAATAGTTTTCTTTTCAATATTTTAGATTGTTTGAATGGAAGCATTCCAGTATAATGATTTTCTAAAATCAATGCATCTACTTAACTGAAAGCACTCATGATACATAATTCAGAAATTTCTAGTCACCATTCCGCATACTTGTCCACCATGTGGACTATTTATTCAAACATTTCTTTTTTGGGGTGGTAATAAAAATTTCTGGAACAAGAAAGTGTATTTGATAACTACTGTGAATGCACTAATTGTAATCCATTCAGTGCAACAGGAGAAAACAAATAAAATAGAACTGAGGAGAGAAAAAAAATGTTCATCTTCTCCTTAATAAGTAAACAGAATATTATATATTACATATTAAATGTAATATACAATATGCATTGTATATTATACAGTTCAAAATATTTAGAACTGTTTAATATACAAGACTTTGGGAATTTGTTAGAAAAAAACAGTTTGTAATGGGAAAATAATGTTCTTTACAAATCTGCATGATGAATCACTTAATCACTTAACTTCCCGTTAGTCATGGATTTGCTCGAGCGGGCGCCAGTAATGTCTCCATTTGTCCCTGTCGCGTGCTAGTGTATGATGAATATGATACTTTTTTTCATAAAATTCTTCATTGTCTATTCATTTACCCTTGGGTAAAAATTAGTTTTCTTAAGTTTTAAGAGAATTTTTATACCATAGTCCTGGCTTTGGTCTCCTACATAGAGTCAACACATTATTATCTTCATCTAATACTGTATATTCCAGCCATGTTTCCAGAACTTTCACCAGTTTTTATGGTTCTTTGTGCCTCTCATTCTGCTGGACAGTATGCCTAATAAACTCCACCTCCTCTTCATCTGGCAAAAACCACATCTCTCATAAACTCTCAGCTTAGTGCCAGTGAAATACACAGATTAACCTTACTCTTCCACGGCTCTTAGATCAGTGTCACTGAAATATATAGACTAACCTTACTTTCTTTGATAAATTAATGTAATTACTTAGATTTCCCAGGGCCTACCCTGACTCTCCTTAATGCTATTTTTAGCAATAGGTTTAATTTTCCTTTATCCAACTAAAGATTTGGATACTATATGTATTCTTCGTGACAAAGGTAGATTTTGCAACTAAACATATGCCCAGTACCTAGGAAGGAGCATGGATCATATTTTTTTTAATTTTTTAATTCTTTTATTGAATCACAGTGATATACACAGTTACATAGTTGTTTATGCTTGAGTTTCTTTTATACAATGTTTGAAAGATGGATCATTTTAAGCAAAAATATCTTTGCAAGAATGATTTTGGTTTTAGAAGATTGGATGTGCCTATAGCTTTAGATAAGAAATGAAAACTTAGAACTAGATAACTTAGAAGAGAAGTTCCCAAAGTTATTTTGTTTATCTCCTTCCTTTTTTGGATAAAAAAGATACTTGCGCTCCCCATAGAAATCTATCTTCTTTAAGAAAACAAATAAAAAGTGCCCCCCCCAATACAGCAAGTTCTCTGGTCTATACTGGCCCACAGCCACTCAAGCAACCAGGGTCAATCACTATAAAAGAGATTGATTTGGGCAGCTGAGTTAAATTTGTCTACAGTTATAAAGGCTTTTAACAGGAGTGAGTGTCATTTAAGTTGGAACTAGAGAGAATAAGAAAAACAATGCCAGATGAAGTTAGGCTTCCGTTATACCAGATACCAAATGACAAGGTGAAACAATGAACAAAGAATGAAAGTACAGTTTTACTTTGAGGTAGATAACTAGTGTTGTCACTCTCAGTTTAATCTAATACATTGTGATGTTTATAACTTTATATAATTCCCAACATAGTTCTAGAATTCTATTTATCTGTTAACTTCTTATGATTTTTTAAATTTTTAATGAACCTTTGTGAGATACATAGTTACAAACTTGTCTATGATTGAGTTTCAGTCATATAATGTTTCAACAACCATCCCTTCACCAGTGTACATTTCCATTACCAATATTCTTAGTTTCAACCTTCCACCCCTATGGCTGACACTCTCTCTCTCTCTCTCTCTCACTCTCTCTCTCTCTCTCTCTCTCCCCCCTCCCTCCCCCTCTCCTTCTCCCTCTCTCTCCTCCTTTAAGCATCAAGGGTTGCAATACAGATACTCAAAGGATATCATGCAAATCCCTTTACCTACTTTCAACACTCAGTTCTTCTTGTCTACAGTGATCATTTCTAACTATTATTTTCATACTGGTCCCTTCTCTATCCTAACTACTCTTTGTCCCCATTTTCTCCCTCCTCCACATGTGTGGCAAGCATTTTTACTTTGGAATGTAAAGGTTTTCTTCAAATCTAGAGCACTAGATTTTGAATTGTATTTAATATTGATTTAAACAAAGAAATATTCCTTATTTAATCAATGTTTTTTTTTCTAGACACTAACTGAATATGACAGTAACACTTATGTTTATTGCTTTTATTTTTTATCAGCAGAGTCATTTTGGCATTTGGGTTATGTAATTCATCTTTGCTGAGAAGGACTTTGCTGGAGCCTGGAATATAGTTTTACATTTTTGGCCTCTTGTCACTGCTAGCCATTCATCCCCTAACTTTCTAAACAGTTTTTGTCAAGCTTCATCTGAGAGCAAGGGAAAAGAATGCCGAATCCAACTTAAGCATTATATAATATCTACAGGAAGATAGGAAGTTATTCAAAAATTGATTTTAAAATAATAGTTTTTAACCTTATTATTTTACCTATAGCTCTATGTTTTGGCACACGTTTGTAAATTGTTAGACAATTAATGTAATTACCTCTCTGACCAGTTGACTTACTAAAGATGCTTAAAAATTAGCATAATTTTCAAAGTAAGTGTCCATGCTTGATAAATAACACTACTCTATTTACATTGAATCATACATAAGGCTTTTTTAAATATAATGTTTAAATTATGCAGATTGGCAATGGTGGTCAGGAATGTCAGTACACACAGCATTTCAAATCTCTTGACAAAAATCTAAGATATTATTAGGAAAAATCTGAAATTCCATTCAGCCTTTTAAATAACTTATTATCTACATCTTTTTAAAAAATTTTCAAGCACAGTGATTTACACAGGTATTGATAACAGAGTTTCAGATACATGAAATCTTCTTTAAAAGCTAATAACAACTTTAGTTCCCTTCCAGCTGATTTTAAGGATGCCAAAATTCTAAACCTGAATGATATCCATTAATTTATTTCATATCATATCATAATTTATTTATATCATATCATTTATTTCTAGAAAGTGTGTTACATAAGAATAACTGGAGAATAACAAGTCCACTCCCTCATGTATTTCTGATGTGGCTCTGTATATGTTTAAAGGAACTTTCACTCCCATGCTATCCCATATATCCATCATTTTTCTTCCTTTTCTATCATTTCTACATTTCATACTCCACCATTATATAAAGCTGTTTCATATCTTTTTTTTATTTCTCCTCAAATTTCACCTGAAGGTCTTTTTTGAGCAGTAGAGTTTATCTTGCCAATCGATAATTTAAAGTGTTCATAAAGAACAATCTCCTTTTATCCAGTAGCTCATTGTTTTGCTATCCCCAAAACAAGCACAAAAATAATCTACCCTTTATAAGGTATGGCAAGTCATTTTCTATATCTTTGCTTCTTTTTCAAAGTCATAACCATAAATTTCTGTCATTATTCTCAAATGGCTCAAAAAAAGTTCAATACTTAGAAAAAAAGGTACAAAGCAAAAAGTTAATATCTACAAATTGTTATACAAATTATTATATTTATTATAAATTATTATATCATAATATTAAGAACATGCAAATAGTATTCTTTGAGTTTTGATATTGTTACACTGAAGATATTTTTGTTCTAAAAAGTAGTGCAACATTTCCCAAAATATGAAGTTAAACATAAACATAATTAAATCTTCTGTAGTCTTGCTCTATTAGGGGGAATTTCCTCTAGTATCCATTTAGATATAATTTGAAAGTTTATGGCTATTATAGTGAAGATTTTTCCATATGTGATATCATCCCTGCCTTATAATGGCTTTAGGTGGGGAATGATTTTCCTTTTACCTATCTGTGTTCTCAGATAAGACTCCTGTAGTGAAATAAAGCAGGTTCAGAGAAGAAATAAAAAGTTTATTAATATGTACAACTCATAAGCTCTTAAGTATGGGAACACTCTTTTCTCTCTAGATTAGAGAGAGATAGGAGCTACTTAAAGTAGTTTAGAATTCAGTCTAAAATCAGTAGTTCCCAAAGGACTGCTTTTACATTAATGGTATTTCTTATAATACTGATCAGAAAATAAAAACTCCCAGTCTACTTTGAACTAAGTGTGATGCTATTGAAGGCCTACTTTTGTTCTAAGTTATTTTTACTTAAATCAAATTTACTTAAATTTGATGTTTCCAAGATTGTATGAAAGATATTAAGGCAAGGTTTGCTGTATTAATTTAATAAGGAAAGGGAAATGGGATGTGGGTTACTTACGAGAGACAAAATTATTCTTAGAAACATTAAGTAGACCTTAAATAATATAATATACAGGTGTGTATTAATATTTAAAATATTACCAGAAAGATAAAATATGAACATTTTCAAAGTTTGCATGAAAAGTCTTATTTTCAATATAAATTATTTCTGAAGATAAGTATGGTAGTTTTTTTTTTATACCAAAGTATTTAAATGTCATTTTCTCTGTAAAAATGAATTTTAGAAAGGTAGCACTGTAGCACTGTAGCACTGTCCTCCCATTGTTCATTGATTTGCTCGAATGGGCACCAGTCATCCCTGTCTCCTGCTAGTGTAGCCCAATGGTGTCTGCTGACTCCAGGAACACAAAGAGCCTCAAACTGTTCATTCAGGGTCTCGACAAAAAGTCTGACCATCTCATACATGGGCAGCCGTGTGATCTTTTCTTTTTTCTTTGGGTCACACCCTGCGATGCTCAGGGGTTACTCCTGGCTCATGCACTCAGGAATTGCTCCTAGCGGTGCTCAGGGGACCATATGGGATGCTGGGAATCGAACCTGTGTTGGTCATGTTGGCTGCGTGCAAGGCAAATGCCCTACCTGCTGTACTATCGCTTCAGCCCCAAGATCTTTTGACATCCCGTGGAATCCAGTCAGTAACAGCTCTAGTCCAGCAGTCGTTTCCAAATCGCATTACGTGTCCAGACCATCTGATTTTCTACGCCTTGGCAAACGAGACAGCGTCCCTGATTCTAGATCATAGATGGAGGTCTAAACTCTGGATTTCTTCTCTCAGTTGAGTGAAGTGTTATACTCCAAGCATAACTCTTTCGATTCCTCTTTGGGTGACCCAAACAGCATTCTCATCCTGTTTTTGTAGGGCCTAGGTCTCTGAGGCGTATGTTAGTGCAGAGGGAACTGTGGAGCCGAAGAGATGTGCCCAGAACCGGAAGTTCTTCATCCTCTTAGCTATTTCTTTGATGCCCTTGAAGGTGTTCTAAGCCACTCTCTTCCTCCTGCACAGCTCAAGTGCCAGGTCACTTGTCATGTTGACTTCTCAACCTACGTACACATAACTGTTGCATTCAGAGATGTTCATTCTGTTGAGAGCAAATGGAATGTCTCAAACGAGTCTGTTTCTCTTGAACACTGTCTTCGTGAGACTCAGCTGCAGTCCGATCTTTCTACACTCATGGTTGAAGTTGGCCAGCATTTGTGCCGCTTGGCTAATGTTTGGTGTTATTAGAATAATGTCATCAATGAATCGGAGGTGGTGCAGTTGCCGGTAGACTATCTTCAGTCCCATTCCTTCCCATTCCAGTTGTCACATGACGTTCTTGAGGGTGGCACTGAAGAGTATCAGTGAAATGGTGTTGCCTGCCCAACCCCTCTCTTGACATCGATGATCACTTCCTTGTAGAATGGTGAGATCCTGGCGGTGAATCCGTAATACAGCTCACGGAAGATACTTATGTACTGAGTTTGAAAGCACTGTTTGGCTAAGGCTTAGATGACTGCTTCTATCTCAACATAATCAAAGGCCTTGTTTAAATCAATGAACATTGAACAGAGTGGCATCTTGAACTCCCGAGAAACCTCAATGAGCTTGGTTACCGTATGGATTAAAAATGGATACTTTTGAAAAATTACTGGAGATAAAGAAGCATAGGAGTATACTTTATCAGTGGGGAAATCAATGATCTAGCAAAATACCAAATAAAAATCCTAATTTAATGGACTGCACAGAAATGACACTTTAAGTGCACTCAGCCGGATTTCCTGTGGAAACAAGAACTATAGAGCTATCTAGTGCTTTCATGCTTTACATATTATATGAAAGTTAAATTATAACGAACACTATTGCTCTATCAGTCAGAATTGGCCTCAGAAGATAAAACTTTAGCAAAACTTTAAATTATATGGATCCCAATATTAAGTAACATCAATTTAAACATTAACAAACTTACTATTGCTGAGATGTGCAAAAAAATGATAAGGAGATGTCAAGAATTTAGGATTCATTTTCTTTTTAAGTATATTTGTCAATATTGGGACTGATTTTATTCATGATCTTAATTTTTACAGTTATGCTGACCTGTTAAAAGATGCATATTGATGGACTGGAGGGAAGCCCAGTGTGTAGCAAGCCTGTTGTATATGCTACAGATCGGGTTCAGGCCTAGGCCCCACATGTGGTTCTCAAATAATGAAATCTACAAATTTAATTTTATAGCAATTTAAAACAATTTAAAATGACTCCAAATTCTTCAATCCAGAAACTTTGGTCTGCACATTGAAAAAAATAAATTCTTTTTTTCCTTTTTTTTTTCTTTTTGCTTTTTGAGTCACACCTAGCGATGGTCAGGGGTTAGTCCAGGCTCTGCACTCAGAAGTTACTCCTGGCAGTGCTTAGGGGATCAACTGGCATAACGGGAATTGAATGTGGGAAGACCTTGTGGAAGACAAATGCACTACCCACAGTACTATTGCTCCAATCCCCAAAATAAATTCTTATTGAAAAAAGTTTCCTAAATACAGAATTTCTTTGTTTGAAACTTTGGTTTCAAACTTGTAATAGATATTCAAATCTTGTAAACTATTATTTCCTTTCTAATTCAATTAGTTAAACATGAAATTTATACTTCTGAAACAGCAATATTGAATGCTAAAAAAGATTATCTTGCCTGTAATTAGGTTAAAATATAATTTCTATTTTGGAAACAATTATGAATATACTTTTGTTTTGTCTCTTTTACTTTTGAAAGAATAATTTAAAACATTCTGCAATAAAGGGGCTGGATCGATAATACAGCAGGTAGGGCATTAACTTTGCACGTGGTCAACCCGGGTTCAGTTCCTTGAGTCCCATATTCCCTGAGCACTGCCAGGAGTAATTTCTGAGTGCAAAGCCAGGAGTAATCCCTGTGTATTGCCAGATGTTACCCCCAAAAATAACTATTCTGCAATAATCTAGTTTAAAGAGTATGCTTTATTCTCTTCATCAGAACCTTTATATTTTTAAAAATCTCTGCTGATTGACCTTATATTTCATTGTTTACTTTTCATATTAAATGCTTCTATACCAGTCTTTCTGCTTAGTTACTATCAATCAGAATGATTATCTCTTCATTTTACTTAAAATATTTACAATTTGACTGAACTTTGGTAAATAATCTTTACCAATTTGAATGTGGGAATATACAAAATACATCTAGCTTCTTGAAACCAAGATCTGTCCAATCAAAATATCTATTCTAAGATATTGAAGTGGTATGTCTCAGCACAGAAATAATAATCACTATTTTAAAAAATTATAGCACTTATGCTGATGTTACTCTACTCATAGAAATGAGAATTAACTCTGAACAGGGTCTAAAATGTAGATAATAAGACATGTAGCTTTAGAGAAAACAATTGAGGAACCATATCTTGTCTGTAACCAGTAGGCTATTTCTCTAGAATTGTAAGATCACTGTAGTTTAGCACAATGTCCTAATGGGGTATATATGGAAAATCAGAAAAAAAAATGTTGACAAAAAATACCTTCAAACAGATGCCAGAAATGTACTAAAAAATATTTTGGTAATTACATCAGCAATATCCACCAGGTGGAAGTTCATTTGCATTAACTGTTATGAAATTCACATTGGGGAAAGTTCAGTAAAGGAACATAGTTGATTACCAGTAGATTTTAGTTGCATGGGCTAAGTGACAAACACATAATCTTTCAAAGCAAACTAGTGTCCAATAATGAAAATTCCATGAATAATGCAGCTTGTCTCATACAGAGTGAAGTCAGAATGTCTTTCATTGCCATCCAGAAAAATTTTTATGTGTGTAATAGAAAACAAATGGCAAATTTAGTCTTTTAAATCATTCTATTTAATTACAAAAACATGGTGGATAACATGGAATTTTTCATCTGGTTTATCACCTATGTCGTTTTACAAATTAAAACTTAGTAGTTTTACAAATTAAAACTAAAAACTGCACTGAAACCTGGCATCTAATTCCTGTGACATACATGGAGGCTTAGTGAGTTTCATAATTACTGTGAAATACAAGTTTCTGAATTTTCAGCCCTCTGATGTGATAAGGATCATGTTTACATGGTGCTTCCCCTAACTCTGAACAATTTTACACATTAGACACATTTCTTTCACAAATGTAATCCACTAGCTTACAGTCTATATTAGTTAATTTATAAATGTCTTTGGCTGGAGCAATAGCACAGCAGTAGGGCCTTTGCCTTACAAGCGACCAACATAGCCGACCCGAGTTCGATTCCTCTGCCCCTCTCGGAGAGCCTGGCAAGCTACCGAGAGTATCTCGCCCGCACGGCAGAGCCTGGCAAGCTACCTGTGATATATCAATATGCCAAACACAGTAACAAGTCTCATGATGGAGACGTTACTGGGCCCGCTAGAGCAAATCGATGAACGGGAGGACCATGATGGACCGTGATGATAAATTTCTTAGCACTTGAGTAGTATTGCGTTATGAGCCACTGAATGACTGAGGAAAATGTATGTATATATACATATGTACATATGCATATATGTACACACACATATATACATATGTATATATTGCTTGATTGTGAGTGCTTTAATTTTCTGAAGCAAATTTCTTACTTGTAGAATGTATATGCTATATGCTTTACACCCACTCCTTGCAAAGATAGAGCCAGGACCTAAACCCAGATTTCCTGAATCCAAAAAAAGTGTTCTTTATATTATGCTACACATTTTTCTCAGTAGACCACTAACAGTGTTTAAGATAATCGTTGTTAAGGAAAAGAGGTAACATTTATTAGGGTAATATTTTTATGAATAAAAGTTATTAAGTTTTATGTAAGCAAATCAATAGAAAATTTGAAGTCACATGCAAATTTTTCTACAACTATTGTTTCTAGATTGTGATTATAACAAATTAGATAAATATAAGCATTACATCTTTCCAGAGTATATTATCATTGACTTTAAAAATTATAATACAAAAATTTGATTGACATATGTATGTAGAGTTTAGAGATTTCTATAAAAACACAATATTTAAAACATTTTTAAAGTAAAACAATTTAATATAGAAATAAGGATCAATGAATTCATTTCCAATAAACACAGTTGGCACATAAAATTTCAGCAAGTAAAATCATAAACCTAATAGTTTAGATCTTGCCTCTCTGAACTAATAGAATAATACATTAGTTTGATAAGGTTTGCTTTTGTGTGAGAGCAGAAATAGATGCTTTTTAAAAAGAATTTTAGTGTGATTCGTTTCTAATGTCTGTTTATTTTATTTCACTTTTATATAAAATATTCACTCTTTTTGCTATATGTCATTTTTGTAGCAGTGATTTTGCCAATTTAATATTTGAAATAGAAGGTCTAATAGCTTGTGGTTATCTTCTTATATAAGATATAAAATAACACTTCAGAAAGATATTAGATATGTATGTACACAGAAACGCAGAATACAGAGTAATCTAAGTGGTATATCTATTGATGAATCAAATAGGAAAACAAATCACAAAAATGCTTTTGAGCTTTAGAGGAAACCACATACATAATGTGAGAGGATTTGAATCATGATAGAACTTTATTTCTCAATATGAAACATTACATTATCTTCAGAATTTTTATTCTTTTTTTGTATTGCCTTTTGAGAATTATATAGGGACAACTTTGAGAGTTAAATCAATCAGCCTTGACTTTGATTGAATTGTTTTAAACCTAAATATTTAAAATATTTAAATGAATTCTTAATGGTTTTAAAACATATTTTAAATTGATGGTCCTGACATAAAAATCAGTAAAAATTACACATTATGATGAAGCAAAATAGCATTATTATGATTTCATAAGTTTCAGGTGATCACTTATAAATCAATGTCAGCATATACTACACTAATCTCAGAACCAAAGTCTAACTCTGATCTTCATCATACAACTGATCTCTTTTTAACCCACTTCCCATCCCTGTACCTTTTTAGTAAGCACTGATTCAGTCTTTAAAGTATTTATTTATATGTGTTACCTAAATAAATAACACTGTAGCACTATTGTCACATTGTTCATCGATTTGCTCGAGCGGGAACCAGTAGCATCTCCATTGCAAGATTTGTTACCGTTTTTGGCATATTGAATACACACGGGTAGCTTGGCAGGCTCTGCCATGAGGGCGGGTTACTCTTGGTAGCTTGCCGGACTCTCTGGGAGGAACGGAGGAATCAAACCCAGGTCAGCCGGATGCAAGGCAAACACCCTACCTGCTGTGCTATCGCTCCAGCTCACCTAAATAAATAAAATAAAAAAATTAAATAAAATAGTATTTTATATCTAATATGATCATTATCACTTTAAGGCAGAGCCATAGTTCTAGTATCACAAAGAATGGGCATAATCATAAGACATTTATTTTTTACATACATCTCCCTCAATATCTCTAGATGGTTAAAATGTGAAATCATGTTTGGGACCACTGATCTGAGATACTTATAAACTGAATTAGAATAAAATCAAGGGAAACTTGACTGCTGTTCTATGGTAATGATGATTTTTAATTTCTGAAAGAAGACACTAGAAGGTGTGTCAGAGAGAGGATCATTTCCGTTTGCTGTTCTAGAAGGAGGAAACTATTAGCAGTGCCTGTGTTTACATTCCTTACAGTACTGAACTTTTTAAAGCTGAGGTAATGTTCTTTTGATAGTCACATCAGCCTTCCAGAGTCTCACAAAGCCTCTTTTTATTGCACACTAAGGAGGAAAAGATTTATAATCATTCATACATATGGCAAAATAAATTGCATAATAGCTGTCAGCAATACAAACAGGCTTGAAAGACAAGAATGTGAATGTTACCCACTCTGCTTTTGTCATGTTAGCTCAATCTTGACTGCGGTTACATCCCACAGAGCTCAGAGGCTCAGCACATCAAAACATCACTTCTGGCTCAGCTAGATGATAAGATATTTTAAGGAATGCTCATCAGCATACAGCAACAAAATATTCAGGTCTCCTCCAGTGTTTGATGCTATGGCCCTGGGGTTAATAGAAACAAGAGGAGGACAGGACAGGGTAATAACACAGGGGTCAAGGTAGAGTATCTTTCCCTTGGATGGCTCTGATTCCATCCCCCCACACACAAACAATCCCCAGAGCTCTCTCATGAGTGAGCCTTTAGTGGAAAGCAAGGAGTAGGGGAGATGTAGGCAAAAACCACACCAATGCAAAAGAAAAAGAAGAGAGTCTAGAGCGTTACTACAGAAGGTAGGGTGCTCGCCCTGCATGCAGCCAACCCAGGTTCCATCCTCGGCTCCTCACATGGTCCCCGAGCATCCAGGTGTAATTCCTGAGTGCAGAGCCAGTAGGAATCCTTGAGCATCACCGGGTGTGTGTGACCTACAAAGCAAAAAAGTAATAAATAAATAATAGAGGGAGAATTCACTTGGATATTAATCGTCTCCATCCATGTTCAACACAGCCATAAAAGAACAGCTGAGAACCTCAGTGTAGTATGCGAAGCTCCTTCCTCCAACACGTATCTATTGAAGAACTGTTTGGAAGTAGATGCTTAGTACTAGTAAGTAGACATTGAAGTTGAGTTTGACTTGCAGAATCATACAGCAAACAATGTCCTCTCAGGTGTCTGTAATATTACTCTTTGGCTCTCTGTTCATTTTGAACACAGGAACCATTTTATTATAAATACCAAGCTGTTGTATTTATTTATATTTTGGTTTTTTTGAGGCCAGTGATACAATACAGTGGGTGAGGCGCTTGCCTCCATGCATCAAACTTGGGTTTGACCCTGGCACCCCGTATGTCCCCCCCAATTCCCTCAGGGATGATCCCTAAGAGTAAAACCAGGAGTAAGCCCTGTGCTCCCCAGATGTGACCCCCAAAACAAAAAGAAAACAGTACACTTTTGATTTTGTCCGTCAAGACCATGTTTATTTTTAGACAAGGGACTAGATCCTAGTCATTTGCATTTTTAATGTCTATCATTGACACAATTTTTGTACACATATAGTAATGTGGACTGCTGCATTTAATAAATTTTAATGTAGAACTATAGCCAAATGCTGACTTTTTACTTTTCTTTATTTGAAGAGTAGACTTTTTTTTTACCATATTTAAAATAATCTCAGATTGGAATAATTTTATTGCAGTAGGTAAATCTTGGAAATGATGAGTTCCACACAAATGAGAAAACTGCTGATTAGTAATATGCATTATGATAGAAACTTATTATGATATATATTCCTGTAAAATGTTGGGACTTGAGTTTTCATTTTTGAAATTTTGTGAACAGAAGGAAAAACTAATAGATATGGTCCATTTTATATTGTTAAAATATCGAAAGCTAAAAATAAGTTCATGTTTCCTTTCAAAGTAATGTAGTGCACTCACGTGCACACACACACACACACACACACAGCACATTATATACACACCAGAGTAACATATATTGGGGCTTTTAGAAAGTTTTCACAAATATATTTATAAATATTTTCACATGGGCTGGAGCGATAGCACAGCGGTAGTGCATTTGCCTTACACACAGCCAACATGGCTGACCCAAGTTCGATTCCTCCGCCCCTCTTGGAGAGCCCAGCAAGCTACCGAGAGTATCTCGCCCACAGGGCAGAGCCTGGCAAGCTGCCCGTGATGTATTCGATATGCCAAACACAGTAACAACAAAGTCTCCAATGGAGACGTTACTGGGCCCGCTCGAGCAAATCAATGAACGGGAGGACCGTGACCATGACCGTGGATTATGTATGGTTTTAAATTTTCATATAAGTTGTTCTACTTTGTTCTACTTTTCTGAAAAATGAAACTTTTTTCTTCAAATAAAGATATGTTTCCTTTACAGAAAATTATTTAGTGGGTACATATAAATGTTTTAATGTTTTTCATTTAATTTCAGTAAATTTGATGTCAAACACATGAAATCACTTGTCTTTACATTATTACATAAACAGAATTTATGTGACTAAATATAGTATTAGTAACCAAATACAAGAAAAAACATATATTTGAAATTTTAGCAATGCACTGCACTACACTGTCCTCCCGCTGTTCATCAATTTGCTCAAGCAGACCCAGTAATATCTCTGTTGTGAGACTTGTTGTTACTGTGTTTGGCATATTAGATACGTCACGGATAGTTAGCCAGGCTTTGCTGTGCAGGCGAGATACTCTCAGTAGCTTGCCGGGCTCTCCGCGAGCAGGGGAGGAATCAAACTCAGGTTGGCCAAGTTGGCCGTGTGCAAGGCAAACACCCTACCACTGTGCTATATATAAATTGAGTTTTAAAGTCTTATTTCTCTGACTGTATATAAATAGGGAATTAAACTTAATATCATAGCAAAATTTTCCTTAGCAATTCCATATGTTGGTTATCATTCAAGTAAATATTAGCTTAATATTCATACCATGGGCTGGAGCTATGGCACAGAGGGTAGGACGTTTACCTTGCGTGTGGCCAACCTGATCAACTCAAGTTCATTCCTCTGCCACTCTCGGAGAGCCTGGCAAGCTACCCAGAGTAACTTGCCCACACAGCAAAGCCTGGCAAGCTACCCGTGAGGTATCCAGTATGGCAAACACAGTAACAAGTCTCACAATGTTACTGGCCCACTAGAGCAAATCAGTGAACAACAGGATGACAGTGCTATTCATACCGTTATCATTGTCAGAAGTAGTATAGCTCAAACAATGCAAAGGTGCATTTTTATACTGTTAAAGTTTATTAAACAAGTATATACTGTAATTATATGTTAGCCTTCACTCTTCAATCACGACGATCAAGCCCATCCTGTTGTTCGTCGATTGCCTCAAGCAGGCCCCAGTAACATCTCTTTCGTCCTAGCCCTGCGATTTTTTAAAAAGTGCAATATTAAAAGCTCTTCCAGGGTTCGGAGAATGAGACCCATCATTGTTACTGGTATTTAGTATATTGGGTACACCACGGGGAGTTTGCCAGACTCTGTCTGCCATGTGGGCAGGTTACATTCGGTAGCCTGCCATTTTGTTCAAAGTAAGAATGAGATAATAAGGTGTCACTAAGGGGAGCTGGGTTTTATAGTCTCTGGATCTTGGCCGTTGATGGGATTACACAGCGCCAGAGGTCCAGTTGGTTGGAGTGACCCCTGCCTACTGTAATTTGGAGGATCTGGGTGGAGGATGCTCAGCGCTGATCCGAGCAGGTTTGGAGATCTCAGCCCTGGGACCCGCATGCCTTTGTTCTTCTGCCAGTACCTTTATGTGTGTGGAGAGTGGTTTCAGCATGGTGGTGGCTAGTTCTGGAGGTCTTCGACTGCCAGAGAAACTCAACCAGCTCCCCTCCAAGGGGACCAGGCGAGGACAGCCAGGCGCGGGGGCAGGAGACTCTGTCACTCTTCAATAAAATTTTGATATAGCTGAAGCAAGCACCAGTATAATAAATATAATATGTAGCAGCACTGTAGCACTGTCCTCCCATTGTTATTGATTTGCTGGAGTAGGCACCAGTGATGTCTCCATTGTGAGACTTATTGTTACTGTTTTGGGTGTATGGAATACACCATGGGGAGCTTGTCAGGCTCTGCCATGCAGGCAGAGTACTGTCAGTAGCTCGCTGGGCTCTCTGAGAGGTGCGGAGGAATTGAACACGGGTTGGCCACATGAAAGGCAAATGCCCTACCGGCTATGCTATTGCTCCAGCCCAAATATAAATGGAGTGATAGCACAGAGGTAAGGCAACATTTTAGTAGATGATGAATCAATGTTATCTTCCACTTGGACAATTATATTAGGTTGAATAAATCGACAAACAGAAAAGTGGTAGAAAAAAGTCTACTGGAAGTCATCAATACTTTATAATATATAATTCTAGAGAATAATATTATGTACTAAATAAGCTATTGATTAAAATAATATTTTACGAAGAAATAGTTTTGACTGAAAATTGCATTGTGTAATTGGTAGCATAGCTCAAACAATTCTGATTCAGGCTTTGCATGTAGGATTCAGGCTTTCCCCAAGGAAGTTGGGAGTAACCTACAAATAAACTGAGTATATCTCCCCCCAAAACACATTGCATTATATAATAAATAGTAAATGAAAACAATATATTCCAATTACTGTAAACATACTTGGGTGCTTCATATTGAAAACTATGTTTGTTTTTCTGCTTTTGTACTAAATTTCCCATTTATGAATCTTGGAAATTATTTTCTTTTTAGATTTCTGTCTTTCCTATAATTCCTCTAAAAATGTATGCCATAACACAGTTCTCCATTCATCAGTACTATCTGGGTAATGCTAGTCAATTAAATTTCTGCAGAACATGTAATTACTGTTGGGAGTCCCTATGCTGGATTTCCAATTTCTCTTTAGGGACTTAGAACTGAACAATGAATAATTTTGGTTTAATTAAAATTCAAGTATCAAGTCCCACAAGACTCATTTTACAGAAACCTGCCAATCAGACAATTGACAGACTCATAAAACTTTTGCTCACTCTGAGACTATTGTCTCCCCAGTGTTATAACCCCCCAATGAAGGACTTTTATTTCTGGATATTTCATCCCACATATCTTGTAACTTGGCAATCTTATAATGAAAGAAGTGACATACTACTCCAAATTAATGAGTTGTACGTAGCAAGTGCTATAGTCCCAATTTGCACTAGGCTCTCTTGCATGATGCAAAACAATAAGATACTGACTTTTTTTTACTTTCAATACCATTATTTTATATATATATGCATATATATATATGCAAGTAATGCTTATATCAACATTTGAAGATGACCTTATTTCTAAATAAAGACACATTTAAGAGTATTCATTCACCAAAGATGAAAATAGAGATTTGATAATTTTACAATATCATTTACTATAGGCTATTAATTGAAAGTAAACAAAGAGAATAACATGAGCATAACATGAGAATAACGTTTTTTTCATGAAAGCTTAATAGTTTGGTGGGATAAAAGTAAATATTTTAATTAAAATACTAATGTATGTAGACAAACTGATGAAGCAAGTAAAGGATATTATAAAACAAATCACTATAAGAAAACACAAGAAGATTAGCCAACTATAAAATAAATTTTCAGAAATGAAAGATAAATTTTTGTGTGTAATTATATGCTGTAGATGTAAATATGTGCATATTATATATATATTAGAGTAGCTATGAAGATCTATGAAGATAGAGAGGATTATCCAGGTGAAATAGTGTACAAAGTTTAGTGCTTAAGGAAATACAGCATTTAAAAGAATAGAGATGCATTTCTTAGAGGTGATCATCTGCAAGGTAAACTATATTAGTAAATAACCTATAATTCAAAACAATCCTATAATGCATATTGAAAAGCTGTATATGGCATCGATATCAGTTAAATTAATTGAGATTATAGCATGCTGTTCCTTACATCTAGAAATTGTATTGAAACAATGTTGTTTATGAACGAGTATAATATGGCAAAATGAGAAAATTCTCATTCATTTTGCATTTAAAAAATGGAGACAGGGGCTGGAGCAATAACACAGCAGGTAGGGCGTTTGTCTTGCACACAGCTGACCCAGGTTTGATTCTCAGCATCCCATATGGTCCCTTGATCACCTCCAGGAGTAATTCCTGAGTGCAGAGCCACCCTGTGCATTGCCCAGTGTGACCCATAAAGCAAAAAACAAAATTAAATAAAAATAAATGGAGATAGTGTGTTAGGCCACAGATGGCAGTACTCTGGATTCACTTCTCATAGTGCTTGGGGGACCACCTGTGATGGCAGGGACAGCATTGGAAATAGCTGCATGCAGTGCAAGAGCATGACCCCCTGTACTGTTTCTCTCAAATCCTTTAAATTTCCGAGCATTATCCTGATAATAATGTCCTATATATAGTCAAAACCAGAAAATACTCATGGAGTTTCTGAGTTTAGGATTTTATCATAAAATTGCAACATAAATAAAATCATATTGGAATGACTATAATGGCAATAATGACTAAAGAGTCATGAAAGCATTCTTCTAAGCATACTAAGCATACTACCTATTACTGAAAACAGTACTAATGATAACTACCAATATTTATTGATGATTTTGAGGTGTAAAGCACAAAAAGAAAGCAATATTACCTGCACTACCACATTTTTTCTTATACAACATGGCCGACCCGAGTTCGATTCTTCCGCCCCTCTCGGGGAGCCCGGCAAGCTACTGAGAGTATCTCGCCCGCATGGCAGAGCCTGGCAAGCTCCCTGTGACGTATTTGATATGCCAGACACAGTAACAACAAAGTCTCCAATGGAGACGTTACTGGGCACGCTCGAGCAATTCGATGATCAAAGGGAGGGCCTTTACTTAACATCTATAATTACACTCTTTTATTCTCATGTTCCCATTTTGTAAACAAAGGTTCTAAGATATAAAGTATTTACAATCTTTCTCAAAGATCCACGGGCTGGAGGCAAGATGCTAGGCAAGGTTTCTATTAACCTAAAAATAGCTTTTTAAACTTCCATTGTTGTTTTTCCTAAGATGAGCAATTCACATTGATTTTTGAGAATATATTATCAAAATTTTGAGGGATTTTCTACATTATAAAACTGACTCAAAATCATGCATGTTGGGATTCCTTCAAACATAGAAACCTGCAAATGTTATAAATAGAGGTCAAGTCCTTTTGTTTTGGATTTATTTTTTTTTCAAAACTGTTTAGCAATATTTACCAGCATAATTATAGGTCCCTTAAATCTAGTGGGTTATGATCAGAAAAGAGGCAAAACTGACTAGAGTCATAAAATCCAATATTTTATGTAATTGTCCACTAAACTGAGAGGTGCTACATGTGCCATGAACAGAGTTTGGAGAGAAATTAGATAACCCATGTAGCTGCAAGCCTTCGTTTAGTTTGTAGATGTCTACACAACTTTGTGTTGTACCTCTGGTTAGGACTGGAATGTTAGGAAAGAGAAATTAGAAGTAGAAGACTCAATTTTTGAGCAAGAACAATACATGAAGCCATTCCAATGCATCATTTTATCAGAGTAAGGCTGTAACTGTATTATTGAAGTGTCCTGAATACTAGTAGAAACTTTTCCAGCAAAATAGACACAAGGGAAAGAGAAAGTTTCAGAACTGAGCCAGGTGCTAAAAACAGAGTTGCTTTATTCTGTGAAGCCATTGCTAACCAGAGGAAAGCCAGGATCCAAGGAACTGTTTAGTCTTAAGTTTCCAAAAGTTCAGAATAAAAACTGTCTGAAGTTTTATATTGATAGTATGTGATGGTTTGTTTCTTTCTTAACTTTTTTTAATGGGAGTTTATTAATTTCAGAATATACACCATCATACAAAATCTCCCTTCTCTTTACCAGTTCTTTATAGCTTGCTAAAATTACTTATAAGAGAAAGTACCAAAGTTCTTTGAGAATGGGTAAAATATTTACCGTTTTCAGAATAATCTATTTAAGCTAAAATTTACAAAGCTCAAAGTTTTATGTAATCATTAGAACTGTTGTCAGCCAAGTGTATTTACATTCCAAATTCACATGCTGATTATTAAGAAATTTCTACTCATTTGATTAGATGTAATTACATTTATCTTATTAAGCACTCCCATCATGAAGTTGAACATAATTTGATTGTTCACTCATAAATATGTTTTTTTCTATGTAGTCATTACATCTTTCTAACTGGGAATTATAAAAATAAATATTCCTTTTAAAAGAGTCCTGATCCAAGAAATGATTACTATGACACTACTTATCAGATGAAAAGGTATTTAACAAATTATGGTTCTCAATGATGCTGTGTTTACTTATGGAACAGTCAGTCCAATAGATCTTTGATTTTAAATTTGTGGAAAAAATACACAAGTTCACAATATTAAGAACAAGAATGATTGTGAGGAAAAATGTGATTTGTTCTCTCCTTTCATTCTAACATTTTGAACACTATATTTTGAATCTCACACTGTATCTGAATTTTATTTTGGCATTTACTAGATGTTTTCACATTCAGAAACTTCCTTGGCAATCATAGCTATTACAACAGTGGTGAAAGTGAATTTCAGACTAGAAATGTCTCTAAAAGAGGAAATCAAGACAAAAAATCTTTATAAATCTCCCCCTAAATATAACTATGAGACTAGAAACAAATATATTCTAGAGATCTAAGTTCTCTTTTCCTCATTGTCTACCATGAGAATTAGTAGCTTTGGTACAAATAGCATTCAGACATTGTTAGACAGGAGAAGAAAGTGAGCAGAAAAAATAGAACAGAAGAGAAGAATGGAACAAATATAAAAAATAAGGTGAGGGGCAGGTTAAATGGTACAGCAGAAAAGGTGCTCCTCTTACATGTAGCCAACCTGAGACTGGAACCATATATGATTCCCTGCGAACCACCAGGAGTATGTCCAGAGCACTGCCCCATGTCACTCAAAAAGCAAAATAAAGCTTTAAAAATAAAAAGAAAGAGTAAAGGGAAAAAATATGGAGTACCAATGCTTCTGTATTTAAACATTCTGTATGACTAGAAATGGTTTCTTATTTTGACTAATTAAAAGTCAATATAGAAGTTTTTTCTATAAATTTTTTTGGGGGAGCATATTCTTTATTATTTTAATCAAGGCCTTTTTGGGTTTTTTTTTTCCTGAGCTGGTGGAAGAGTAACATTTTATGAAGTAAAAGTTGCAGAGCAGCACTTTTCTCTTTTATTAGACCATTTCTCTAAGAACTGAGTAAATTAGAATTTACTCCAGAATTTACTTCACAATAATAGATAAAATAGATAACACTGTGATCCAGAGGGAGTAGAAAATATACAGCATTATCCCCATATGCTCTTTGAAAGTGGTATTATTCATTTTAGTATTCAAACAAAGAATAATTTGTAAAGGTTGCATGCTCTGCAGAGTCACTTTGTCAAATTGCTAACGCCTACTGATTTCTTTAGAGAATGCTTCAAGTGCAACACCATTCAGGACACATCCAGAGGGCAGCTCATTTGACAGTAGTTTGGGGAAACATATTTGTCTGAGTATCAATTTTCTGTCACCTTACATGCTATCTCTATAAATTATTAAAGCAGTTGTAAGAATGGAGAAAACAGTGACTTCTAAGATGTGTGATTTCCTTTGCTTTATTTGTTTATGATAAAACTTTCAACTAAAACCCTGATCACTAAGTCTTGTGTTATTTGGTCACTGTTTCTTGAGTTATCTCCTTTTTATAAATGTCTGCCACTGTGATAGGAATTTTTTTTTCTCTAAAAAGGAGGCACAAAGCACTTTATGTTTTTGTAGCATTATGTTTCTTAAAAAGTAACTGCAGAGATTGATTTTTCAAAGAAGAGAAACCTTATAGAATTTGAATGGTTGCCTAAATTGTTCTAATTTAATGTCTATCAACTAAAAGATACTGGGATTTTTATTTATCTCTATTTTATATTGCGTTATTTGAAGGCGAAGGCGCTTGAACACATGTTTTTTATAGAGTATACTCTGTTTCATTCAACTATCTTGGATTCTACATTACTAATTATTTTGCATATTTGTTATACATGGTCTTTATGTATATCTGCATATCAACCCAAAGTTTGTTGCATAGAAAAATATAATTTGTATGAATGAATCATGTTCAACTCCTGACAGAAGACTTAATAGGCTACAAGCAATTTATCAAATAGTTTGACATTTCTTAATTATCAACATGTGAAATTTATTTTTATTTGTCTTTGTTTTTTGCATTGTTTCCTCATATTAGTGAGACCACTTGATATTTGTCTTTGTTTTTTTCTGAATTATTTCACTTGCTATAAATGTCTACATTTTCATTTATATTGAGGCAAAAACCCCAAATGTTTACCTTTACTAGTTGATGAGTAGCATTTCATTATATACACATATCTACATACACAAACATTCATATACATGCATACCAAGTATCGGAGATGTTTTGTTTTTTTAAGTTGCATATAGTTTTTATTTTATTTTAATAAAGTTGTTCACAGTAATTGATTACATTCAATTTTTCAACCACCATTGTACTTTCCTACTACCATTATTTTAAATTTTCCCAACCACCACCCAAGCCTGCCTCAATAGCAGTTCCTAAATAATTTATTTTGTATTGCTTATTATGAATAATTCACTAAAAATGATCAAAAGAGGATTCCTTAGAAGAAATTGTGTGAAGACTGTTATATCTTACCCTGGAGTCATTAGGCCCTGGCATAAGAACGTGTTAACACGTTGTAACAGGTTGAACCTCATGTGTGTGCTAATATATTTTTTTAATCGAGATTAGTTGCCTTCTACTTTGCATCTGATCCAATATAGTTTGCTACTCCTGGTACATCAGTGGTGTTTGAGATGTCACACCAGGAATTCTAAGATTTCAAATAAGGTGATGTGGCTGGAGTTAAATTTTTAACTAGATGTTGACTTTGGGGTCTTGCAACATTTCTGCAGCTTGTTTATTGCTTCCAAAGTTTATTTGTGAGTCTCTGGACCATGGATAGTTAATGAGCTTATATGGTACCAAAGGCAGTTCATGGTCATGACTGCCAGGCTCCCAGAATAACTGGAAGATCAGGGAGGTTGTCCTTTCTTGACTCCATGAGATCCTGGAGATCTTGTCGCAAAACATGCATACCTGATTTTTTCAGCAGACTAATTCCTGGATGAGGCTCCCCCAAGTCATTGGAGTCCAGCCATGATCATGGTACCAATTGCTTTCTCAAGGTTTTTGGCTGCTGAGGCTATGTTTGGGCAGGTGGAGGACTCACGGGTCCCACTCCAAGGTGTCCTAGATAGGAGATTCAGCTCAGCACGGAGTCTGGAGACATTGTTCACAAGTACTGGAGATGTTATAGAGAAATTGAAAAGAGTATACTATAGGTTAGGTCATAAAGTGATGAAACCATTACAGAGGTGACTCAAAAAGTAGAGAAAAGTTCACAAATTTTTTAAAGTGTTAAAAGTTCTTTTATGAATATCAAAATTAATTTAAAGCAAAATGTTTAAGGGCCATGCGCACTGTAGCTGAAGATTTATTCCTAACTTTCTACAGGAATTGTATATCATGTACATATAGTGGAATATAATACACTATTTATAAATAAAAAATAGTCCATATATTCCATGTATAACCTGGAGGATATTATGCTAATGAAGCAATCCAAGTATAGAAGGGAAATATTTCATGATATCATTTATATAAGGTATGCAATAGATGCAAATCAGAAAATTAGACATTTATGATGGGCTCAGGAAAAGGAGAGTTATCCAATGGCAAAAAGTTATTACAAAATCAATCTTGCCCCACATTAATATTCATGTACCTAATATTATAAGGAAGTACTGTTACATTTTTAGCCTTTTTAGCTATTGCTCTGACAAAAGAATATCATTTTTCATATTTTCTATTAGTGCACATTTAAACTGTGTAAATAAGAAAATATTTGAGAAGACAAATTGAGAGTCTATAAAGCTCACATGGTACATTTATTTAAGTAGGAGAAAGTTACTGGTAAGAAAATTAACGAAGAAGGGATGGAGTGATAGTACAGTAGGTAAAGTGTACTTTAAAGGAAAGAAAAGAAAAGAAAATAGAAGAAGGTAAAGGATGATACCTAGAATTTTTAGACAAATGAATTAAAATATTCAAGTAGAGTCCAGGTTTATATAAGTGGAAATTTTAAGAAAGCTTGGGAACGTTCTTCTATCATAATAGCAAGCCTCTGGATGCTACCTTGCAAGCAGGAAGCAGAACTGAGACCTTACTTTTACATTAAGTGGGCAAGATAAAACTTATGAGTCTGGAAGATCTAGTGAAGTACAACATGCTCTCATATGCCCACCTGGTCATACATTATCTTGGAAGTACAAAGCAGCAGTTCCCCTTTCTCATACACATCCTTAATCTGGATTGACCTTCAAGTATCAGTGTGAGCCTTCTCTTTGCCCTATGTGTAACCGACTACAAGACTGTGAGGGACTTAATCTGTAGAGCCTACATGCCCAGCTCCATATGTTCCTCTGACGTTTTAACCATTACAAACATAGCTTTTACAACATAGATTTGACAAGACAATGTATATCTTGATGTTCTTTTGACCAATGCTTATTCTATAGCCGTTTGTACTCTAGTTAGTGATTCTTTCTCTATGATGAAGTCATTAGGACATAACTGATAAAAAATAGAATAAAAGGAGGCCACTGTCAGTCACTCTTCACCTCAAACCTAAGCAAGCCTTGGCTCTTGTTGCTCTCTGAATTCCTCTTCTATGTTTTATCCCTATGCCTCTGACCGACTGATGTAACTTCACACAACATAATAGAATATGAAGAATAACTTTATTAATTCCTTTTTCAAGCATATTTTGCACTTTGGATACATATATTTTATTTTTTTCATTTTTTTAATAATTTATTTCTTTATTGAATCACTGTGGGAAAAGTTACAGAGCTTTCAGGTTTAGGTCTCAGTCATGTAAGTATCAAACACATTTCCCTTTACCAATACTAATTTTTAACCGCGAACCCCAATAGAACCCCACCTCCCACCCCTCCCAATTCCTGTGAGGCAGATGAGTTCTAGTTAATACTCTATCTACTTTGACTAGATACATTGTTTCGATAGAAGATGCACAATTATTGTTTAGAGTTTACGACCCCCCGCCCAAATCAGATATGCTGAAACAGTGTTGTGAAATGATTTGCTTTCTACAGCTTGGTTTAAGAATAAAATGATGTCGCGCGGCCACGATAGTGGCCACGCGGTTTTGGATTTCTGCTATTTTACTTATTAACCCTGGAAGTATTTCTATTAAAAGTTAGATAGTTAAGAGATTGGTTTCTGTGCTCTGGAGTCGTGGCCGTGCCGGAGAGCCGCTCGTGGGGGGCAGCTGGTGACCTCGGTCGGGCGTGAAGGATGGCCCAGAATGCCCCCTTCCCATGGATACATATATTTTAAACTTCACCATCATGCTGTGATATGTCATGATTACATCAACAATAAGATTGTGCTATAAATGACTTAACTGTATCTAGGTTACAGAACTTCAAGCTTTTCTTGTTAGAAATGACTATTAGGTCGTAGAAATTTAGTAAAAATTTGATCATTTGTTTTCAATGTGAAAAATTGCTGGAAAGGTCAGTTTTAAGTTGAATTTTTACTTTTTCTTCATGTCTTGCTAGCACTAGAGTCATTTTGACTTTGTGAAAATGCCTTGTGGCCATTTTGTATATACAGTGTGTTATCAGGGCATTATATTCTTTTTAATCCTATAAGTATATGTGTTGTAATAATTAAACCACACTATCTTACTGCCTTGATATTTACAGCATATCATTGCTTAGATTTAATAGAGCACTGTTCACTTGAATTTCCTGTTATGCTTAGAAAGTAAGATATCGGCTAAAATTTTTGTGTAACTAGTAGCAATTGAAAGAAAGGAAATGGAAACTGAATTGAAGTCACTGAATTACACCTTAATAGTTAGCTATTACTGGAATAGAGGCATACTTTTAAACCAACAGAATTGAATAGAATTGAGATCCGAGATGTCAACCCTCAGATGTGTGGACAGTGAATTTATTGACATAGGTTCTGGTTTGTTAAGTGGAGAAAGTAAAGTCTCTTGAACAAACAGAATTGAGAAACTGGTTAAACACACACACACACACACACACACACACACAGAGAGAGAGAGAGAGAGAGAGAGAGAGAGAGAGAGAGAGAGAGAGAGAATTGAACTCATATTGTGCCATACACCAAGATTAAATTAAAATAGGTTAAAATGTTCAATATTGAACCTAAATTCAAAAATATATCCAAGAAAAATAGGTGTAGATCTCCAGATAACTGACCTAAAAAATAGGAGTCTTCAATGATTCAAACCCACTGGCTATGAAAATAAAGGCAAATGTAAACAAATAGAACCACATCAAACTGAAGTTTTGGCACTGTAAAATAAGTTATGGCTAAAAGCCAAAGATTTCCTAGTAACTGTGAGAAAATCATCACACACTATACATGTGACATATATATACTCAATATGTATAAAATACTATCAAAACTCCCAAAGGAAAAAAAAACTATAAAAAACTGGATGACTAGGTGAATAAAGACTTCCTCAGAGTACACATATGGATGACCAGAAGGTATATGATAAAGCATTCTTCATGATTTACTACCAGGGAAATGTATACAAAAACAACAATGAGGTATAACATCACTGGCCTATAAAAATTCAGGATTGCAAATGTGAATGCAGTGAAAAAGGAAAGCTCATTCCCTGCTGGAAGAAGGCTTGTTTGCTTCAGCCTCTATGAAAAGCATTATGAACACTTCTTAAAGATTAAAAATAGAACATCCATATAATTCTGTTCCCAGTCTTTGATAACCCAAGAACACAGAACATAGTTAGTTCATTAGTTCATAAAAGTTGGTCCACATTCCTATGTGCACAGCCAGTCACTGCAGCATTATTGACAATTGTCACAATCTAGAAAAAGTATAAATACCCAGAAAAATGCATGCGTTGTTAAAGAAAAATTTTGTGTATGTACACAGTAGAATTTGAATAAACTATAAAAAAATGTGAAATATTGCATTTGTCTACAACATGGTTGGAATTTGAGGAAGTCATGCCAAGTACACTGAGTTGGAAGGAGAAAGATACAAACCAGGTATTTTCATTCAGATATTGAATATAAAGAAATAAAATTCGAGAATAGACATTGGACAGTGAAACCCAACCTTCAGATACTGCCAACAGAAAATAAATTGTCAAAAAGGAAACTAGGGCTAGTGATGGAGGCATATTGTCATTAGTGTGGAGGGTGTGATATAGTAGCATTACAAGCCAAAATATTAACATTATTCTAGGGGTCAGAGAGATAAAACAGGAAGTAAGGTAACTGTCTTGCATGCCATTAATTCCATTTTGATCCCCAGCATGAAGTAGTCCTTTAGGAAGTTAGGAGCAACCCACTAACACAGAGTTGACAGTACTTTTATACATTTCCAATAGTTTCCAAATCTTCCCCCAAATTTTAACATTATTGTAAAACACAATTCCTTAATAAATTCTTGATCCAAATAAAAAGTAGTTAACTGTTTTCTCCCCCTTGCTGAAATAAATGAGTTCAGGATGGTGACTCAGCAACAAAGTATAAACTTTCAAGATCAAGAAAAGTAATAGAAGCTATTAAAACAATTGAAAATGTTTAAAATGTTATTACATTCAGTCATTAAATCTTATATTATTTTTATCACTGTCACTGTCACTGTTCTCCCGTTGTTCATCAATTTGCTCTAGCAGGCCCAGTAACGTCTCCATTGTGACAATTGTTACTGTGTTTGGCATATGGAATACGTCACAGTAAGCTTGCCAGACTTTGCTATGCGGGTGAAATACACTCGGTAACTTGCCAGGCTCTCTGAGAGGGGCAGAGGAATCGAACTCGGGTCGGCCATGTTGGATGCTTGCAAGGCAAAAGCTCTACCCACTGCGCTATCGCTCCAGCCCAATTGTTGGTAAAAAGAGAGAAACAAAAAGAATAACTGTTAGCTCATAGTAGGAAAGTATTTTGTTGTCTAGTTTTTTTAAGATTTGTTTTGTTTTGTTTTGGGACCACACTTGGCAGTGCTTGGGTCTTACTCCAGGCTCTGCACTCCAGGGGTCACTCCTCATGAGCTCGGGTGGGTGACCATATGGAAAGCTGGGCACTGAACCAGGCTGGCCATGTTCAAGGCAAGTGCCATATGCAGTGTACTATCACTCCCAGCCCCTAGAAAGTTGCTTTTATGGAACATCTTTAAATGATTCATAAAACTGTCAGAACCAAGGGAAGAAGGTAAATTTGATCACTTGCAACCAGAATGTGGTTCCCAGGCCATTGCTACTGGGATCCTATCATTGCACATGTGTGCACAAAGGTCCCTGAGCTTCCTCATATTTATGTCAAATAAATTCTGAACATTTTAAGCTTCTCATTGCATCACTCGAGAACTGTACTTATTGATTAACAGAAGTTTAAAGCTCAGGTCCCCAAGTCCAAACTTGACTAATGTGTTTGAATAGAACAGGTTAATGTTTTAGCTGCACTTACATTTGTACCAATATTGAGTAAAACATACATTTCTATCTGTATATGTATCTGCCAGGCTTTAGTATAGTAAAATAAACATAAGAGAAGTATCACTTAATCACTTAATCCCCATTATTCATCGATTTACTCGAGCTGGTGCCAGTAACGTCTCCATTCATCCTGGTTGCGTGCTAGCGTAGCCCAATGGTATCTGTTTGTTCTAGGAACATGGAGAGCCTCAAACCGATCATTCAGGGTCTTGACGAAGAAGACTGACCATCTTGTAGGTGGGCGTCCCCGTGATCTTTTGATGTCCCGTGGAATCCAATCAGTAATGGCTCTAGTTCAGCGGCTGTCTGTAAACCTCATTACGTGTCCAGCCCATCTGATTTTTGATGTCTTGGCAAATGAGACAGCGTCCCTGATTCTTGAGCGTTGATGAAGATCAGAACTCCGGATTCAATCTCTCATTTGAGTGAATCGTGATATTCCAAGCATAGCTCTTTCGATCCTCTTTGAGAGACCTGAATAGCGTTCTCATCCAGTTTTCATAGGGTCCAGGTCTCTGAGGCATATGTTAATGCAGGAAGAACAGTGGAATAAAAGAGATGTGCTCGTAGCTGGAGGTTCTTTGTCCTTTTAGTTATTTCTTCAACGTTCTTGAAGGCATTCCAAGCCGCTCTCTTCCTCCTGCGCAACTTAGGTGCCAGGTCATTCATGAAGTTGATTTCTCGACCTAGGTATATATAACTGTTGCATTCAGAGATGGTGGTTCCGTTGAGAGTGAATGGAGCATCAGGAACAAGGCTGTTTCTCATAAACATTGTCTTCGTAAGATTCAGCTGTACTCCGACCTTTCCACACACGGTCAAAGTCGGCCAGCATTTCTGCCTCTTGGCTGATGTTTGGTGTTATTAGAACGATGTCATCAGCAAAGCGGAGGTGGTGTAGTTGCCGACCATCTATCTTCACTCCCATGCTTTCCCATTCCAGTCGTCGCATAATGTTCTCGAGGGTGGCACTGAAGAGCTTTGGTGAAATGGTATCACCCTGCCGAACCCCTCTCTTGATATGGATGATTACTTCTTTGTAGAATGGTGAGATCTTGGTAGTGAATCCACAATAGAGCTCACGAAGGATCCTGATGTATTGAGTTTGTACGCCCTGATTGGCTAGGGCTTCCATTACCGCTTCCGTCTCAACAGAATCAAAGGCCTTCTTTAAATCAATTAACATTAGCAGAGCGGCATCTTGAACTCCTGAGAAACCTCAACGAGTTTAGTAATCATGTGGATATGGTCGATGGTACTGAATCCTTTTCGGAATCCGGCTTGTTCACATGGTTGTCCTTCATCTAGTGTTCTGCTAATCCTATTCAGGATGACTCGAGTGAACAGTTTGTAGACGACAGACAATAGGCAGATTGGGCGATAGTTGTCAATGTCATGGATGTCTCCCTTCTTGTATAGTCTCCCTTCCTGCTGGTTTTCCATTGGGATGGAACCTTGCATTCAGACAGGTAGCGTGTGAAGAGCCGAGCCAATGTATTGATGAGTACTGATGGTAAGTTCTTCAGGTGTTCAGGTCTGATCTTGTCTGGGCCAGGTGCTCTTTGTTTCTTTACCGACAAGATGGCATGTTGGATTTCGGAAGGGAGAACATTGGGAACGACATATCCAACATGTGGTATGTGGTATGTGGGCAAGTGGACGTGGCTATTAAAGAGATCTGAGTAGAAGTCATGAATAATCTTCTCCATTGCCCTTCTGGAAGATGTGATAGATACATCATGATGTCGGAGGGTATAGTTTATAGTAAGAGAAGTATAGTTTCCAAAAAAAGTATACAATATAACTGAGAAAGTCAAAAAAGCACCTAAAAGGGAAAAGATCCAACTTTTGAATCTACCATAAGAAACCAAATCCAGTTTATAACTATATCAGTTTAAAAAAGTCTTCCTTTATGCCTTAAAATTCTACCTTGTCCACCTGCATCTACCCATCAATTAACCCAAAAATTCTGTAAACAAGCAGAAGAGAGAGAAAAAGGAAATATAAATTGAACATACATCTCTTACATAGTGCAGAATGCACAGTGAAAAAGTTATGGATAAGTGAACAGCAGAAAATTTAATTTGCATGAAGATTTTAAAAGTTTATATTACTCTGAAGAGGACTATTAGTTTTTAAAAGTTATGCAAATATCTGCACACAATTTTGATTAATGGTTACTGTGAACAAAACTGAGAAAGCAAATTTGAAGGGTCAACAGCGAGGATACCTAAAATCCATTTCTCCATGAACCCTGACATAGTTCAACTTGCATAATAAGTTAGCTAAATTACCAAAGTTAATTTAACAATTACTTTAACATTTATTCGCTAATTACCATAATGTACTTTGTGGGTATAGATACCACATAAAAACATTAGTATAATTACCAAGACATTTATATATACTATATAAAGTCTACAGAAACAAAATTGGTAAGAAAGGGAATATATGTGAAACAATTTAAAGCAGAAAATAAATGCACAAGAAAAGACACATTTTAATGAGAAAACACTTTATATATCAGACAAAATATGAGTTGTGATATTTTCAATAAACCTTTCACAAGTAACTGTGAATATATTATTTTTAAATAACAGTAGAGTGAGGAGACAAGTATGAAAACAGAGACTGAAGAAAAGAAGGCTTTGATATTAGACCAGAATCTACAAAATGATTTGGACAGAATGGTGGCAGAAATATCCAGCATGTGGACCTCATAGAGGTCTTCAATAAGTCTATTTTATTTGCAAATATACCAGAAACAAAAATGACAAATAAACAACAAACTAAAAATATCAAAAAGGGGGACTAGAGATATAGTGCTGTGGGTAGGTTGTTTGCTTTTCATATTGAACCCAGTAAACCTGGGATCAATCTCTACTACTGTATAAAGTCACCCAGGGCACAGCCTGATGTGACCCAATACCAAAATGTATAGCAAGAAGAAGAAGAACTCTCATAAAAGTTCTTGCATGGTGAGAGAAACTCTAGATAGTATTAAAATATACTCTACTGAAAGGGATCAAATATTCATACACCATACAATATATAAAGCACTAATGCCAAAAATAAATGAGAATTCACAAATCTTCACAATAACAAAAACCAACATAAAAGTAAAATATGAGAAATCAGAGTCAGTACAACAGATAAGGCACTTATCTTGCACGCAGTTGACCGGGGTTTGATCATGGACATTACATATGATCCACTTTGTACAGCTAAGAATGATACAGGAACACAGAGCCAGGAGGAAATGCTTCACACAAGGTATCGCCCAAAAACCAGAACAAAAAAGATTACAAGGAACAATGATTTCTCCAAAAAAGACATTCTAATGGTCAGTAGGCATTTTAAAATGTGTTTGCTATCACTTATTTTAAGGGGATAAAAATCAAATTGACAATGAAGTATTTATCAAAAAGACTGGAAACATCCATTGTTGGTGGGAATGTTGCCTGGTTGAAACAATATGGAAAATAATTTTAAGTCTTCTCTAAAAATTAAGAGAGACTGGAAAATTAATACCAAGAGTAAGGTGCTTATACTGCACGTGGCTGATTTGGTTTAAATTCCTGGCATCACATATGGTCGCCAGAGTAGCACTGATCCCTGAGCACAAAATCAAAAGGCAACCCTGAGTACTGTCAGCATGGCCCAAACTTCCCCAGTGCCCATCCCCCTTCTAATATGTAAAAACTAAGAATAGAGAACTCTTGTATTAGAAATCTCATTTCCTGATGCTTATCCCCAAAATACATATGAAAAGATACCTTTGTTCACTGCAGCTCTTAGCACAATAGCCAGTAAATGGAAGGAACCCATATATCCTATATCCTGTGTTGGGATTGGGAGTTCCCTAGCCCTGGGAGGCACAGAGAGACCAGATAGACACAATTCCTACAGGAGTAAAAACGGGGTTTATTTAGACCAGCATGCTGGGGCTCCACAGCATACCCCAAAGTGGGCAGTGGCTGAGAGCCCCGAGCTTCTTCAAAGGGGATCTTATATAGGCCTTCACTGGCCGTTACAGCAAGGCCTGCACATTTCATAGCCAATAGATTTGTAATAACATATACTTTCTTAACCAATCCATTTAAAAGTACCTCACTCCTTAGCCTATAGATTCAAAGATCAGCATTTAAGTACATCGATTGTCAGCACAAGCAAGGTTATAGCCAGAATCATTAATCTGCAGGGTGCTTTAGTGAGACAATACACTCCAGGAAAGGGCAATTTCCCCCAACCATAGCATCCTGAGTTATCCTTTACCCAAATCTGTAGGGTGCTTTGCTGAGACAATACATTTCAGGAACAGTAAATACACCTGAATCCTGTCACACTTGGTTTAGAAAGAAGTTATGCCCTGTTCACTTTTCAAGTCCCCTTACCCCCAGGTGCAAAGCAGCCAAGCAGTTTTACAGAAAGCAATGTTGCAAGTTAGCTGAAGCACGCAAAAATTTGATGCCCTAATATGGATTCTTTCACCTGGAATACTATGTGCCTATTAGAAAAGATAAAATCTTGCCATTATCTAAAATTTGCCTGAAACTGGAGCAGATCATATTAAGCAAAATAAGTCAGAGGGAGAAAGACAAACATGATATAATCTCACTCATTTGTGATATAAATAGAAATAAAATTAAAATATAGATAATATTTAGCAATAACAGATCGTTGGTCATGAAAGCTGAGATTGACTTGCAGAGAGGTTAAAGGAGGAAATGGAGGAGAGAGAATAATCAGTGGATTATGAGTAACAATTATAAAGGTGGAAGGTATTGAGAATCCTGGTGATGATGAGATGTGATAATTGTATCAAGATCATAAATGTTAACATGCTGTAACATGCTGTTATAAACATCTTACCTCACTCTAGGCAACAATTTAAAAAAATCACTAATAAACACAATGAGTGCTATTGGGGAATGAAGAAAAGTAGGAAACACAATCTATTTTTAAAATTATTGGAATAACTTGGAATTTCTACTATTAATGATAAGCCTAGGTGTGGGCTGGAGAGGTAGAACAGCTAGCTGGTAGATGCTTGCCTTGCACCAAAAAACTCAGGTTCAATCTCTAGACTCAACCTCGTATTAAACAAGTCAGGATTTTTTTTTTCTGATCAAATTGTGACTCGAAAAATATGATACAGAATAAATTCTTTGAAAACAGAAACATTTGCAAAAAAGTACTGAATTAAAGTGTTAAAACTTAAAATAACATGGTGATATATTTTTATGGAACACTATGTATTAAAATTCACACTTACTTTGAGAGAAAAATGTCCCTACATTAAACCTCAGGGAAATAAAGGTCAGTGCAAATAAATGTGTAAACCAGATTCAATAAGAATTATCCAGGGGGCTAGAGTGATAGCACAGCAGGTAGGACATTTGCCTTGCAGGAGGCCTACCCAGGTTAAATTCACTGCATCCCATATGGTCCCCTTGATGTCGGTGGGTCTGATGTCAGTGGGCCCCACGGGTGACTTATGTTAAGCGGGGAGGAGAAAGACAGTCACTTTCTCCCCACCCACCTCTGCCACTCGGGACCCAGGGTTGCTGGGTTCTTGTCTCGCCTCGCAGAAAGGAATTTCAGGAGTAGACAAGCAGTGAAGTAAATAGATTTTATTTGGAGGATTTTTAGGTATGGAGGGAGGGAGAGGGAGTGAGAGAGTAAAGTTAGACACGAAAGCATGAAAGTACACATCTCAAGAGGGGAGATGCGGGCGACACACGTGCTCGGGAACCACATGTGCTCGGCCACATGGGCGCAAGCAGCACATGGGCTCAGGCAGCATATGCGCGCGCTTCCTTTGTTCAAGGTGGCCATTATAGGGTTTCTCCAACCTGCCCCCATGTGGGGCTTCTTCCCAGGTAAATGTCCCGTTGCTAAGGAGGTTACCAGGGAGAATGGGAGTGGTGATGGTCTTCTTTGAAATTCCTTTCCTGGCCTTTCCTTCCCAGAGGAGCTTCTTTGGGTCTGTTGCTGGAGCCAGGTGAGGGTCTTATCAAGCCTTAGTTCCTGTTTTCCTATTTTCTGCAGGGCTGACTTTTGTCGTTGCCTCAGGAGGGGGCCCTCCCTGTTTACCTGCCTACATCACCCTGAACACCACTAGGAGTAATTCTTCAGTGTAGAGCCAGGAGTAACCTCTGAGTATCACTGGATTTGACCTGTAAAATCTAAGAACGCAGAAGTTTGTGTGTTTGCGGGCTCTCTAGACAGCTCTATCTTACCGCTCATGTTCGGTGCTCTTGAGTTGCTGTGTGTGGCCTGTATCAGGACAGCTGTAGGCCAAGGGCAGACAAAGGAAGGAGAGCCAGGCTGGTTGGTCTTAGTTGCAGTTTATTCCAATCCTCTCTTCATTCACTTCTGTCTCCCCTTTCCTCTCTCTCCAACTCCCTTATATCTCTAGGCTCACACTGTCCCCAGTCAGGTAGCCAAATCAACATAAGAAAGCCCTTCCTAAGGGCCTACCAAATTCAAAGGGAATACCACACAGGATATTCCAAAGCCCTTCCTGACTGCCCTAGGGCAAAAGAGCCCTTAAGGTGTTTTTATCTTTTCCCCCTAGTCTAATAACTCTATCAACATCTCAATACTAGTAATTTTTGTATGGACACAGTAAGAAATAACATTGAGGTGTGTAGAGCAGCTCTCCTGGGAACATCTTGCCACAGACTCAGGCTACAGCCCTCAGGCCAGATTGATCACTCCTAAACCCTAGTTGGATCTAAATCTAGTTAATACTTTTTGGATCATGACAGCATTTCTCTATGCCCAAGCTCTTAATTTAACTTATAGTTAAGCATTATGGCGCTTTGGCCAGGCCCATCTCGATGCCAGAGTAGCACATAGCTTACTGCTTGCCCTGAGTTCCATCCAGTCCCTTGTCAGGACCCTGTTTTGGGGGCACTAGGAAGTAAAGGCAGCTGAGACTTAGGTGAGAGAACAGATGCCCAGGAGGGAAAAATCACTGAGAGTCACATTACAAAAGCATGTCTTCTTGTGTCCATAGAAAAAATGTTCCTCTGAATAAACTATGCAAAGGACTTAGAGAGAAGAGAAAAATAATAACATTTACAAGTCAACAGAGCACAAAGAAAGAAGTTGCAAATAAACACAGAGGAATGGGAGAACTGTGATGGGAGCAACCCAATATACCTAAACTATCTGAGCCTATGCAGGAAGGACAAAACAGTATTATCCTACAATGACCCAAAAAGAAAAAAAAATAAAAAGAATTATGTAGAGTTCAAACTTCTACCTCTAGTTCTCTTTTTCTACCTTATTTCTTCTATTACTATGATATGTAAATAGAAATAAATTATTACCTACATATACAGAACATATATTCTATAATCAATAGATTATTTTTCAGATTAATACATAATGATTGCACAAAGGTTAACCAAAATAAGCAAGGTTTATATTTAAGTTTGTGTTTTAATATTTTACCCATTTATGTCAAGCAAATAGGCTTAAAGATCCCAACATAGACTTTGAAAATATCTATTCCATTTACATTTTCCCATCTGCAAACCAGTCATGACTTCAGATGACTTGCTGAACTTTTCAATTTGCTGAAGTGTGCAATTAAGAAAATGGTATTAGATTACATTTTAGTGTGTAAGTGGGTAAGCCAATTAGTGGTTTCAAGGCATGGTTACTTAATACAAGTATTTTAATATATGCTATCTGTTTATATTCCATTGGGTCAGCATTATACCTCTATAAATTATATTATTTTTCAACCTGTTTTTCTTACACAAGCTTATTTATAGAGTTTCCATTTTCATGACTTTTTAAGCAAGTAAATTGTAGTTGTAATATTATATGTCACCTGCTGCAAGCCTTCCATGAAAGATTTTTTTTCTTTATTTCCTTTTTCCTATTAGGAACAAACTTATTATCGTAGTATATAAAATAATGTTTTTTCATACTGTTCTAAATACCCAATTTTAAATATCACTTTGCCACATACCATAAACAAATAAATTGTGATTTTTCTGTATGCTCTTTGTGTTTCCTTCATCTGCAGTATACCTGACCCTATCCTGTCTTTCATAAGTTTCATGTCTGCTGGGGGAAAATGGACCAATTAATGGCCTGTTTGTCTTGGGTCTTAGCTTTGATATTCTCTGTGGTGTCATTGGGCTCAACCCCATTACCCCTCACACTCTTCATGATGATCTAAGTTATCATGTGATGGCAGCAGCTGGGAACAAAAAGACACAGCAACTGAGCTCTTGCTGTAGTGAAAACCTAGACCCTAATCTTGAGAATAAGAAAACACTCCTATATTTATTTATTTATTTATTTTTGCTTTTTTGGATCATACTCGGCAATGCACAGGGGTTACTTCTGGCTCTGCACTCAGGAATCAACCCTGGTGGTGCTCAGGGGACCATATAGGATGCTGGGAATTGAACTCGGGTCAGCTGCTTGCAAGGCAAATGCCCTATCCACTGTGCTATTGTTCCAGCCCCCCTATATTTCTTAATGAAAAAATTAGTCACAGAGACCATTTTCTGACCACAGTGATATTAACCTAGACATAAAAAGATAAAGATAACTATAAAATTTCCATTATATAATTAATCAAAAATACCAAAAAATTCATGAATGAAAGAGGAAACCCCAAGAGAAATTGAATAATACATTTTAGTCACAGAAAATAAAAATACAACATGTAAAAATTGGTGAGTCACAATTGAATAAGCACCAAGAGGGAAATAATAAAAGAAACTGTTTGGTAGTTAAAGCTCAAGGATAAGTGAGATTGAAAACAAAAATCCTATAAGGTATAGAAAAATTAATTGAGATTGCTTTTATAAGCTTCCTTTAATACTTGTGAAGCAATATTCTCAAAGTTATTAATTTTAGTTAGTAATGATTAAAATATATCTTTCAAATTATTAGGAATCTAATAAAATAATTTTAATGAAAAAATTATATGTTAAAAAGAGAGAAATAAAATTTTGTACATGTAGAACTGTCCTCCCATTGTCCATCGATTTCCTCGAGCAGGCCCAGTAACATCTCCATTTTGAGACTTGTTGTTACTGTGTTTGGCATATCGAATACTCTATGGATAGCTTGCCAGTCTAGATACTCTTGGTATCTTGCCTGTCTCTCCAAGAGGAGCAGAGCAATCAAATCCGGCTTGGCCAGGCCAGCCGTGTGCAAGGCAAATGCCCTACCACTGTGCTATCGCTCCAGTCCTTTTTATACATGATTATTTAAAAAAGAGAAGACAGCAAAGTGAACTGGAAGAAATAAAGAACAGAAAGAATGGTTAGAAAACAATTTAAGGGGCTGGAGCAATAGCACAGTGGGTAGGGTGCTTGCCTTGCACGAAACTGACCCGGGTTTGATTCCCAGCATCCCATATGGTCCCCCTGAGCACTACCAGGGGTGATTCCTGAATGCAGAACCAGGAGTAACCCCTGTGCATTGCCGGGTGTGATCCAAAAAGCCAAAAAAAAAAAAAGGAAAGAAAACAATTTAAAAGGTGGTTAATGTTAATCCAGTTATTTAATAATCATTTAAAATAAAAATCATCAAAATTAATTATTTAATAGGGGCTACTTGTGATTAAAATAGATGTAGCTATAAGTATCTACAAGAAACTATGTTCAATATAAAGACAAAGGTTAAAAGTGGAAGGATAGATAACAATATATCATGTCAACACTATTCAAAAGAAAAATTGCCAGGGATAGAAAAAGGCACTATATAATGGTAAGGAGCCAATTATCTAAGAAGATAAAATGATCTTTAATTTGTATATACCTAAAAGTAGAGCATTAAAATACATGAAGCAAAAATTGATGAAACTGCTGGGAGAAATAGACATATCCACTGTTATAGTGGGAAATTCAGCAAACTTCTTATCAGTAATGGACAGATCCAGTAAGCAGAAAAGTAGTAAGGATATAGTTGAACTGAATTGCATCATCAATCAATTCACTGTAATGGATATTTATAGAATGCATAATCCAATGACAGAGAAATACACATCATTCTTAAATTCACATGAAGTAGTCACCAAAAAAGGCTGCATTTGGTACAAAATATAAGGGAAAACACATAATAGCAATTGTAGAAAACATGCTATCAGGCAACGGTGGAATTAAACTAAAAATAAATAACAGAAAAACAACTTTAAAATTCCAAAAGACTTAGAGACTTAAAAACATGCTCTAAGTTATATATGAACCAAGATATGAGTCACAATTATATGAAAACATATCTTACATAAAAAAAAATTAAAAGGAATCTGTAACCAAAACATAGATGTAATAAAAACAATACTAAGGGAAATTTTTTATACGTATAGACACATATGCTCTAAGTAGATCTAAAAATTATGTAAGCTTTAGTCTTAGAGAAAGAAAAGATAAAATATAATCAGAAAAAGCCAATGATAGAAAACCAGGAAAATATAATATTGATTTAAAAATCAATAAACATTTAAAAAGCCTACTCGGATTGGAGTCGAGCATCTTCCACCCAGATCCTCCAAATTCCAGTAGGCGGGGGTCACACCCACCACCTGGCCCCCTGGCGCCGTGTAATCCCATCAGCGGCCAAGACTCAACTCAGAGACTATAAAATCCAGATCCTGGACGAGAACAGTGCAGTCTTCTGCCCCCGCGCCTGGGTGTTCCTTCCCGGGGCCCCTTGAGGAGAGCGGGTTGAGCTTTCCTCCCCACCCCGACCAGGGCTCTGGCAGCCGAAGACCTCCAGGACCAGCCACCACCATGCTGAGACCACTCTCCGCACACATGAAGGTACTGGCAGAGGGACAAAGCCACGCGGGTTCCAGGGTCGAGACCTCCAAGCCTACTCGGATTGGAGTCGAGCATCTTCCATCCAGATCCTCCAAATTCCAGCAGGCGGGGGTCACACCCACCACCTGGCCCCCTGGCGCCGTGTAATCCCATCAGCGGCCAAGACTCAGAGACTATAAAATCCAGATCCCGGAACCGACATCTTATCAGAACTTTTTTTTTTATGACATCTTATTGTCTCATTCCTACTTTGGACAAACTTGCAGGCTATCGAATGTAGCCTGCCCACAGGGCAGAGTCTGGCAAACTCCCCGTGGCGTACCAAATATGCCAAATACCAGTAATAATGATGGGTCTCATTCTCCTAAAGAGCCTTGAATATAATCTCAGGGTTAGGATGAAAGAGACGTTACTGGGGCCTGCTCGAGGCAATTGATGAATAACAGGATGATGAAATGAAATGAAAAAAAACATTTAAAGTTTTACTATTTTAAAATGCAATATTATTTAAACATTTTTTAAACAAAAACAGTAGGCAGTTCTTTAAAAAAATAATAAAACTGCACACTTCTCATCATGCTGGATACTGTCCTCCTGTCGCTCACGGATTTTCTCTCGTGGACCCAGTAACATCTCCATTGTGAGACTTGTTGTTACTGTGTTTGGCATATGGAATACCTCACAGGTAGCTTGCCAGGCTTTTGCCCTGAGGGCAAAATACTCTCGGTGGCTTGCAGGACTCTCTGAGAGGGGTAGAGGAATCGAAACTAGCTCACTGGGCTTGCTGCGCGCAAAGCAAACGCCCTACCGCTGTGCTAAAGAGTAAGATATAAAAGGATGGAAAAATCATTATTGCCAATATCATGGGCACTAAGTTAAAAGAAAGAACTATTACTAACAATTGTGGCCACAAATTTTTAGGTTTAAATAGAAAAAAGGCCCAGTTTCTTTAACAATAGTTTTCCAATATCTGCATAGAAAATGGCTGAAGCAGGTAAGGCGTTTGCCTTGCATGCAGCTGACTCTGGTTCGATTCCTCCCAGGTTCGATTCTTCTGTCCCTCTTGGAGAGCCGGCAAGCTACAGAGAGTATCCAGCCGGCATGGCAGAGCCTGGCAAGCTCCCCATGGCATATTCAATATGCCAAAAACAGTAACAAGTATCACAATGGAGATATTACTGGTGACCACTGGCGCAAATCCAGGAACAATGGGAGGACAGTGCTACAGTGCTGCATAGAAAAAAGAATGATAGGAGTTGAGGAGTTAGGTCCTGAACAGCTTGCCTTGGACTCTGTCAATCCCGGTTCTTTTCCTGGCACCACATAAAGTCACTCCCAGGAGTCCTTCCTGAGCACACATCCTAACAATCCTAATACCTCTGGTTGTAGCACAAAAACAAAAAGAAAAAAAAAGGTGGTTGAATGAGCTGATTTACATTTTTTTCATAAAAATTCTAAACTCCAAAAACAGAAAAAAACACCAGTGATTTCTACAAACACATTAAAGAGAGTCAATTCCCTGTACCCATTTATAAAAAATTTAAAAAATATATATGGGTGTAAACGGTACATACAGGGCTGGAGTGATAGCATAGAGGGTAGTGCGTTTGCCTTGCACATGGCCGACCCGGGTTCGATTCCCAGCATCCCATATGGTCCCCTGAGCGCCGCCAGGAGTAATTCTTGAGAGTATGAGCCAGGAGAAACCCCTGTGCACTGCCGGGTGTGACCCAAAAAGCAAAATAAATAAATAAATAAATAAATAAAATTTAAAATTAAAAAAAAAGGTACATCCACATTTTATGAAGCCAGCATTCCCTTAATGTCACCAGACAAAGATAAATAAATAAATATTACAAATCAATATCTCTTGTAAAACAGATTATCAACAAAATTATTAAAAAAGTACAAAGTATTCATATATAAAATTTAATAATCTGTGAGTTGGAGAGAACTTTATTGTCTCATAAATGCAAATTAGGCAGAAGCTACAAGCAGTCTCTGGATCTCTGATAATCTAGTTAATTAACAATATCTTTACAGGAACTGGGATTCTTTTTTTTTTTTCAATAGCAGTAGTTTTTCTACCACAGTATTTGGGATACTGTTTTCTAGGACCGTGTTAAATATCTTTGCTTTGCTGTATAGTATAAATCACATACAAATAGATACATTTTCATTCTTGATCATTTCCCATTATAGCATATTACAATATATCATAATTTGAGTAATCATTAAATGAAGTTTATCTTATATTGAAAAAACACTAATTTTGTCTATGAAATTTGACATATACATATAAGTTCAAAAGCAACAGAATATAATTTTTAAGTGAGTTTTAAACGTATCACTTCTATATTTTATATTACTATCAAAAATGATTTAAAGGAGCAAGAAAATAAAAACGTTGTTTATATACTTATTTTTTATCTTTGTTTTATATACATATAGCCCTACTTAATTCAGAACCACAATTTTTTAAATTTACAAATATTAAAATGGTCAAACTACCATTCTTATCTCTATAAATTCAGTTATAATTAAAATATATCTTGTTACTTATTTTTAAATTATCAGAGTGTAACGTATAGTTTTCAAAACAACATCTAGATGTTGTACCTTAGGTGTTTAATTTGTATTGCTTCCTACATTCTTATCTGTCAAGTTTTCATTTTTTCACTTATCTGTACTCTTTCATGTAGCAGTGCGAACCACTTGAAATGATTTGAAAGCTACATGCTCTCATGCCTTAACTTCTTGATATCTTTTCCTTTCCCTTTTTCTACTATTAAATTCTATTTCTTTGAATAAAGTTTTCTTTACCCCTTAGTTTTAATTTTAAGAGTTTCCAAGACAGTCATCCTTGCCTGGTTTTACAGGAAAGGTTTACAATAGCTTTAACTCTTGTTTTTTTGGAAAAAAAATATAATTCTGTTCATGGCATAATATTGAGTGATCAAGGCTAAAAAAGAAGTAGTTCAGAGGACTGGACCTCAAGTCCTATATGCGAAAGGCCCTGAGTCCAACCCTATTCCCAAACACTACAGTGAATGGTCCTGAGAGCCTCTGAATACCAGTGGGCTTGAACAGCACCACACCACTGAGGCCCAAACACAGAACACTAAGGCCCACACTGCCTCATCAAGGATCATCAGCAGTGAACCTAAGGTCTGTGCTCCGCTAGACATAACCTTATAAAAACTATTGAATGGTGTAGCTGGAGAGACAGTATTGAAGTATTAATGAAGCTTGGCTTACTGTGGTTGACTGAAATTCTACCCCAGTTCCATGCTCAGAAACGAAATGCATATATATATATATATATATGTATATATATATATATATATTACTATATATTCTTATTATATATATATGCATGCAAACTCCTAAGAACAGTCAGGTTCAATCCTTAGCACAGAGCTCTACACGGTGTTGTTTAAGCCCTCATCCCCTGCCCAAAACATTGATTGCTAAGTAATTTGTGAAAATTATCTCTGACATAATCCTGAGTGCTAGTAATTATGTTATAAATAAGAAAATAAGGTATCTCAAAAAATGTAACCAGCCAATAAATGGCAATTGTTTTAAAATTCATTACAAAAATTGCCAAACACAAATGTAGAGAATAAAATATATAGTATATACATTTTACAGATGATACCCTTATCATTGTTATTTAAGTTATTCATTGCTTCACATAATTTAAAGAAAGTTCAAGTCATTATAAATTTTATTCCTAAAATTATCATTATACATCCTAATACATCTTTTTATTTTATTCAAACATTAAGTTGACCTCATTTAACTAGTCAACACATTGATATTGTTTAATACCATAACAAAATTCATATTCCTCAGGTTTTCTCAAGAATAAAAGTAACCAGTGTTGGCATGGATGTGGCAAGGAAGGGACTCTCCTTCACTGCTGGTGGGAATACCAACTTGTTCAGCCATTTTGGAAAACAGTATGGATGATTCTCAAAAAATTAGAAATTGAGCTCCCATTTGACCCAGCAATACCACTCCTGGGAATATATCCCAGAGAGGCAAAAAAGTACAGTCGAAATGACATCTGTACTTCTATGTTCATTGCTGCACTATTCACAATAGCCAAAATCTGGAAAAAGCCCAAGTGCCCGGAAACAGATGACTGCTTAAAGAAACTTTGGTACATCTACACAATGGAGTACTATGCAACTGTTAGAAAAGATGAAGTCATGAAATTTACATTCAAGTGGTACTACATGGAAAGTATCATGCTAAGTGAAATGAGTCAGAAAGAGAGGGACAGACATAGAAAGATAGCATTCATCTGAGGAATATAAAGTAACAAAATGGGAGACTAACACCCAAGAATAGCCAAGATAAGTACCAGGAGGTACTCCATGGCTTGGAGACCAGCTGCAATTGCTGGGGGAGAAGGCAGCTGAGATAGAGAGGGGAGCACCAAGTAAAAGGTGTTGGGAGGATCCTCCCAGGATGAGAGATGCATGCTGAAAGTAGACCATAGACCGAACATGATTGCCACTCAATGCCTCTTTTTTGAACCACAGCACCCCAAAGGTGAGACAGAACAAAAGGGAATGCCCTGCCACAGGGGTGGGGTGGGATGGGGGTGGGGAGGTGGGAGGGATGGTGGGTGCACTGGAGGTGGGGACTGGGCACTGGTGGAGGGATGGGTACTCAATCGTTGTATAACTGAAACCAAAAGAATTGTAAGCCTGGGCTGGAGCAATAGCACTGGTGGTAGGGTGTTTACCTTTCATGAGGCCAACCCGGGTTCGATTCCCAGCATCTCGTATGGCCCCTTGAGCACCACCAGGGATGATTTTGAGTGCAGATCCAGGAGTAACCTCTGTGCATCGCTGAGTATGACCCGAAAAGCAAAAAAAAAAAAAAAAAAAAAAAAAAATTGTAAGTCTACAACTGTACCTCATAGTGTTTCACTAATAAAAATTTTAAAAAAAAGCTTTTAATACATATTTAATAAATCAGTAAAAAAAGAAAAAAGATAATCTTTTTTGTGTTGGTGTTTTTAATCTGAAACAATGTGATTTGCTTATTATGTTTAATTGAAAATTAGTCAATATTTTAAACCTAAAGTACTGTTGGTTCTCTATTTGGGAAATAATAGGTACAAACTAGTTTAAGTTAAAAGAAGTAAAATGTTTTCTAAATCAGATATAAGTAAAATTTAATGTGCAAGAGAATATGGGTGGATGAAAACGTATTACCTAGGTGATGATACTCATCTATTTTCAAAGAATAAAAAAGAAGGGCTCAATAGAAAATTGTGTGAGATTAAAATAAGATTTTCAGGCTAGAATACTTCATGATGGTCCTAAACCTGCATTAATAATTCTTCATAATCTTGCTATATATCTCCATATGTTCTTGAAAGGGTTTTTTGGGGGTAATATTTTCTTCTATTACGTAGAATTACATTGTATAGGCATAAAAACACATTATAATTCTATTTAAATAGAAGAATGCCTATAAATTCTTCCTACCTTCTCATTTTACAGTAATTTTATAAGCACAAATCAAAAATGTTTGTATCTTTCATCTGTTGTTACTAGAGCATGTATTTTTTGTAAAGTGTGTATAGCTTGAGGAATCACTAGAAATGTGTGTTAACCCTGGAAATTTCAGAATATATGACTACTATTGCATTTCAAAACAGTGTATTTATTGTTTACTGAATCTGGAAGGCCTATTTCTATGGTAGTTCAGTAAATAAAAATAGCAAATCAAAATATGTTCTATGAATGATCCCATCAACAATTATCTCTTAACCTTTCAGAAACTACTCTAGTTTCTTAAAATTTAATCATAATGATTGCTAACATTGTTTGTTTGAATAAAATAATTAAATAAGAAACTCCACAGGAATCTGAAAAATTTTCCCTAATTTTTTTTTGAGTAACCTAGAAAATACAGTTACCATTTATTTGAACTGAATGTAAACCTAAACACTAAAATAATTAAGTATTAGGTTGTTAATTTTTAACAACATTAATAAGGTAAAGGTAAGGTAAAGGCCCTCCCGTTGATCGTCGATTTGCTCGAGCGGGCCCAGTAATGTCTCCATTGGAGACTTTGTTGTTACTGTGTCTGGCATATCGAATACTCTCGGTAGCTTGCCGGGCTCTCCGAGAGGGGCGGAGGAATTGAACTCGGGTTGGCCATGTTGGCCGCTTGTAAGGCCAACGAAATGTAATTTTATTTCAATTTTAAAAATTACACTTAAGTCAACATAAAAAATCACATATAAAATTACCACTTAATTATCACATTTTGTTTTTTGTAATATTAGCATTTGCAACTAAACAACCAGGTTAGAGTTCAAAGTCACTGAAGTGGTTAAAGACTTCATTCTATTATCTGATCTTCAGCTTACCAATTTTCCTAGAAGCAATCATTTTCCTTTGTTCTTGGGAGTGATGCCAAGGTCATCTCATCTAATCTTAATTGGGCAAGTTAACAAAAAGTATCTAATCTGCAGCATTTGCTTTTATAAGGGCCATAAGAAAGGACAACATCCCTCAGGACCAAGGTTTTCTCTTTTTCCTGAGCTCTACATTTATTGCACTTTTGATTTTGGTGTGCCCCTTCACACTACTCAGCAAATGGGCATAATAGGCTGAGCTTACACCCACACAGGCAAGAGGTGCACATAAAATTTGGATCAAAACCTAGTGCTCCAGATTCTGATCTTGTCTTTCCCCAACCTCCAGGCCTACGTGATTTCAGCTGCGACTTTCAGGAGAAATTCTTCTTTGTGACTCTTTGGGAGACGTTTTAGCCATCAGTAGATGTTTTTGTCCCAGAAGATAACAGCTTCCATATACTTTGTGATTTCCTAATGCTGGTTAATTCTGAGATGGCAAATGTATTTGAATATCTGTTCTCAGGTTGTCTTGATTGTTCCTTTTCAAACAGTTCCTGAGCGCTGATAGAGTATGCCTCTTGGACAATACCAGGTTACTGTTTCAGCGTTACAACTTTAAGGCAGAATTTAACTTGTCCTAATCAAGTTTGGTAAACGTGATCTATCACTTGAACTCAGATTAATTCTGAAGGTTGAAATTATCAGTGTACATTTTTTTTTGAATCTCAGTGCCCATCCTTGAGTATCCAAAAAGCTAAAAATAAACACAGAATTCCTCATGAGGACAAGTCCTTCTGGTCATACTGTATAAGGCAACTCTGATTTTGGGGCTACATCTATTTTACTTCTGGTTCTGTGCTTAAGATCATTCTTGGCAGGACCCAAGGGAGTAGATGAGGTAGCAGGGGATTGAACCTAGGTCAGAGGCAAGTAAGACAAGAACCTGGTCAGTTATATTATTGCTCTGGCACTCCATGTCATCCTTTTGTAGGGAAATGCTTAGAAAATCTTGTAGTTCCCCCAGGCTGCTACAGAATTAAACACAAGACCTAGGGTGATAGACTTACAAAAAAATAGCTTTCATTAAAAATATAATTGAACTATTAGCAAGAAACCAGGGCTATAACTTTTAGAATTTGACTGGCTTTGTTCTGATGTACTTGAACACCAAGAGCTTATTCAAAGCCTTAGTAATCCAGGGTAGTCTTTTAAATATAAACAGAAAATGTCAGCAGTTCACACATTTCAAAATAAATTTAAAAAATTCTTCCCTAATTAAAGAACAGCATTTTATTATTCTCTTTAGAATAACAGATCAATGGTGAAGAAAAATGCTAACTAGCTAGGCGAGAAAATGAGACAAACTTGTTCTACAAAGATCTCTGCTTTCATTTCTCTCCTGGTATATCTTATTTATGAGGCATCATTAATATAGATTGGGTAGAGGTTTTACACAAGATGATCTGAGGGGGAAAATATTTCTTGAAAAGAAATCATCCTGTTTGTTAAGCTACTGTTCTATTAATTGCTTGTCAGAGCCAAACTCAAAATGTTTGTTAGTTTATATTCTTAGATGTTAGTTTATATTCTTATATACAGAGCTATTCTCTTTTATTGTATGCCACAATTTGAAATATCTTTTTATGTGATTCACATTTCTTGAGAACAAGGCTGAGTTGCTCGATTTCACTTTTAATGAGTCTCATAATTTAATGTTTAATTTGGAGAGACCATACTTTAATTTCAACACAAAAGACTTAGTAATTAGAAATGCAGTACTGCACTATTTTCCAAATTATATCAGCACTAACCCAAAATACAGTATTTATATTGTTATCTGTACCAACTGTTTTAACTATTCCACAGTTTCTAGTAATCTTGTAGATCCAAGTCAATAGATGAAACTATTATTAATATTTCTCTGTAATGTTAGTTTACATTTGTTTAGTCTTGCTCTTACTATAATATCATCATTGGGTGTGAGTATATCCCATTATTGTTTGACTTGTTATTTGGAACAATTTTTAATTCTAAGAGATTGACTCAAAAGTCTTAATAACTTTGATACAGGAGACTCACACTTCTCTAAAGCATGTTCAATGAATATACAACTACATATTCAAATGCTATCTTCTCATTTATTAAATTTCACGAGGATTTCTTCATTGCACATGATTATGAGCTTGTTTGGTCTCAAACCATGTATTAGATTGTACAGTCTCAGTGTTCTGTAAAATTCCTCAATAATGCTAGCACTCAATATATAATGAACAATAGGAAAAGTACTAGTTGTTTATTTAAAGTGTGATTAAAGTGTCTCCTGTGTCATTTATTTATTCAGCACATATTTATAGAACATACGACTATGCAACTATTATGGAAGCAGATGAATCTGTGTTTGTGCTTTTATTTCCATTTGTCTAGAATCATATACTGAAAAAATGTAAATAAAATAATGCCATTAATTATGCTTCAGATGTATGTTTTCACTATTGAAACTAGAACAGAAAAGTAAGAACATTTTTAGAGGTGATCATAAAACACAGAAATACAGACTAGTGAAATTATGAGTGTGGGATCTCGACTATGCTTTGTATTACCTAAAGAGTCTGGGGCAAATTTCTTAGCCACATAATTCACTTAAACATTTTTTTTTCAATTCCCTACAAATTTTTTCAAAAGAGCAGAATGGTTTTAATATATATCCTAAGGGTTCCCACAGCCTTTAATAAATTAATGTATGTGAATAACTTGGAACAATGCCTCGCACATGCTATGCTTGTGATAAATGTTAGCTATTATTATGCTTTATAGGATTATTTTTCACCAAATTAAAACATTCTAACATCAACATAATCTAATGTTTAATTTATAGAGAAAAATATGGAGGCTCTGACTACAAAAATTCTCTATAATTTTAGCTACTATTTTCATATAGTGTATGTCTGGAACTCTAAAATTCCTATTCATTTTTTGGAAAATGACTGCAAAAAATATGTCTGAATAGTACAACTTTGCCATTGTGGAAGCCAGATTACATAATTTCATTTGTGTTTTGTTTTTTTGCTAAAGTCAGCACCACTTACCCTAGAATATGCAGATGGAATTCTTTTTTTCACTAAAATACATAATATTAAATATATACCACATATTATATATGTATAATATATGTATGATGTATGTTAAACATATATGTTTATTACACATAATGTATGTATAACAGCTCTGGGTAGTAACAAAACTAAGGTTTTGGGAAAGGAAACACAAACATCACTCAATAGTCAAAAGTGTTAGTTATTTCAAAATGGAAAAGCATGATTTTTTTTCCAACTTTTCATCAAAGTTCGAGGCAATTCTTTATCAGTTAAGATATTTGCCAAGTTACTGCTTAGTTGTATCTTAATACATGTACGCATTCTCTCTCTCTTACTCATTCTCTTTCACACACACACGCACACACACACACACACACACACACCACTTATACTATTTTCTAAATTACCTGCCAAGACTGCTTGTTTTGTGTTATTATTAAAGAAAACATTCTGTATTTCTCTAAATATTATTCTCCATCAACTATGTTGTTTTTCTATTTTTCACCCTATATTGAAAATTAATTCAAAAAAGGTAAAGGTAAAGGCCCTCCCGTTGTTCATCGATTTGCTTGAGCGAGCCCAGTAACGTCTCCATTGGAGACTTTGTTGTTACTGTGTCTGGCATATCTAATACGTCACGGGGAGCTTGCCAGGCTCTGCCATGCGGGCAAGAAATTAAATTTTATTGAACCAATCTTAGCTTGTCAAAGTAGTTTTAATTATTAAAGATAGGAGTCTAGAGCTAAAAGGTTGTCTCTATAGATTTTATGAGACACTGTGCTCACTTCAGATACACCCCACAAAACAATTGACTTAACTTGATTACTAAAATTAATGCTACATAATTCTATCTAAGGTCTTTCAAAACCGTCAAATCTCAAGTTACTATGATATTTTTTTAAAGGAGGCAAAAATGAGGTCCTAGAGTTTTTTTAAAGAAATGCTACCTTTATATATTTTTATTAAAATTGTAGTTTAAAACTGTGATTTTTAAAAATGAAACTAACACTTAATATTCTGGATGCCTATTAAAGTTTCCCCTGGGGTGTGAATAAAGGAGAACTTCCAAATTACATATACGACCAGCTATTGGTCAATTTATTAATTTGCAAAGGGAGAATTTTATGGTAACTAGTTATTAACACTCAATGATTTAAATAAACTGTAGTTTTTATGACTTTCTTTAAAAATGGAATTGTTCTATCATTTATAACTGTCATCTGAGGTACACTTAAAAAATAAGAAATTTTAACAGCAAAGAGATAATTGCAGTACATTGTATCCCTTGAGATTGTGTCCACAGAGATTTTGCTATGCAGATTGAAAGCTCCCTTGCCTCTAAATTTGATTCAAGGGCAAGAGGATATTCAGATTTAAATAAACTTCAGTGTTATAGTGCGAACTTCTAATAAACTAGCAAATGAGAGGTATTTTACTTCACTCCTTGCAAATGTCAAATCTTAATTATTCTCTGTTGTCCTAAAATCTCCTGAGTCCAATATAATCATGGAAACTGGCAATAACAACTGCAAACAGGCACATGATTTTTCTACTCACTTTTCTTAAGATAATCTAATTATTTCTTGAAAAGTACATAAGATAAGCGATGTCCCTGGGGACAAATTGCTAAAGTCTACTAATTTGTACATACACATGTATACAGATCCCTTAGTAAGTGTAAGCCAGAATAAATAACCAAGCTCTATTATAATGAGAAAAGGATTTTAGAGATGGTGTCATGATTCAGTTACTCTAAAAAGGGGAGGTCCTAAGGTGTGATCCAACAGAATTGGGCATAGGAGATTTTTAAAGGATTCCCTCGGAAATATGGTGAGAGTTTAGGTTAGACATTTTTTAAATCAATTTCCAAGTCCACTAGATAGTTGGTGAATGGTGGGTCTGCTCTCAAATCAATATATAATCTTTTGTTTTTCAACCATTAAGTAATTGAGTCTAGCTAGCTAACCATTACCAAGAAGTGTGATAAACATAAAAATTTAGAGACAAGATGATTTTTTTTCTCAAAGCAGGTTTTAATTTTAAACACTTTATGATTTAAAAAATTAAGGAACATGATAAATTTTGCTTAATTTCACTCACGATATCCAGGCTCAAATCATTATCACATGTTTCATGGGTTTAGAATATTTTCCATAAAAACATACAAACTGCCCTTCATGCTCTCTCATTTAATCTTTCAAAATCCTTTCTATTCTATTTGACTCCAGGCTTGCAGCTTGCACCAAAAAAAAAAAAAATAGAAAAGAAAATTCTTATTCATGGAATATAGATAGCTTGAGAATTTATTAAAATAACAACTAGTTAATAGGTACATAAAGAAATATGCTTAATAGAACATGACCACAGAGAATAGATTCAACTTACTTTATTAAAAGTGTATGTACTTTCATCTCTATATATTTGTAGTGCCCTCCAGCTAGAGGGACAGCTATCACCAAACATGATTGCCACTCAATGCCTCTTTTGCAAACCACAGCACCCAAAAGGAGAGAGAGAACAAAAGGGAATGTCCTGCCACAGAGGCAGGGTGGGATGGGGTGTTGGGGGTGTGTGGGAGGGATACTGGTATCATTGGTGGTGGAGAATGGACACTGGTGGAGTTGGGTACTCAATCATTGTATAACTTAAACCCAAGCACAAAAAATTGTAAGTCAAAACTGTACCTCATGGTGTTTCACTAGTAAAAATTAAAAAAAAAAGATGTAAAGATGAGACAATTTGTCTACAAAAGCATGACAATTAGCAGGGCTCATTAAAAAAAATAAATAACTTCTCTCACACCAGTTTTCTGCATCTTTCCCAAATGCCACACTAAGCACTGCCACTTTTGTTCCTTGAAATTAATCACTGTTTAAGTACCAATGCAACAGAAATTAGCAAACAGTTATAAGTTAGCTCAGAGATGTCGAAAATTTTCTAACACAGCATTGTTATGATATTATATGTCAAATCTACCAGTTGTATAAATATATTCATTTATACGAATACAGTGCAGTCTCTGCCCCCGCGCCTGGGTGTTCCTTCCCGGAGTCCCTTGGAGGGGAGCGGGTTGAGCTTTCCTCCCCACCCCGACCAGGGCTATGGCAGCCGAAGACCTCCAGGACCAGCCACCACCATGTTGAGACCACTCTCCGCACACATGAAGGTACTGGCAGAGGGACAAAGCCACGCGGGTTCCGGGGCCGAGACCTCCAAGCCTACTCGAATTGGAGTCGAGCATCTTTTACCCAGATCCTCCAAATTCCAGTAGGTGGGGGTCACACCCACCACCTGGCCCCCTGGCGCCGTGTAATCCCATCAGCGGCCAAGACTCAGAGACTATAAAATCCAGATCCCGGACAAGAACAGTGCAGTCTCTGCCCCCGCGCCTGGGTGTTCCTTCCCGGAGTCCCTTGGAGGGGAGCGGGTTGAGCTTTCCTCCCCAACCCGACCAGGGCTACGGCAGCCGAAGACCTCCAGGACCAGCCACCACCATGCTGAGACCACTCTCCGCACACATGAAGGTACTGGCAGAGGGACAAAGCCACGCGGGTTCCGGGGTCGAGACCTCCAAGCCTACTCGAATTGGAGTTGAGCATCTTCTACCCAGATCCTCCAAATTCCGGTAGGCGGGGGTCACACACACCACCTGGCCCCCTGGCGCCGTGTAATCCCATCAGCGGCCGCGCGACATCTTATCAGAACTTTTTTTTTATGACATCTTATTGTCTCATTCCTACTTTGGACAAACTTGCAGGCTATCGAATGTAGCCTGCCCACAGGGCAGAGTCTGGCAAACTCCCCGTGGCGTACCAAATATGCCAAATACCAGTAACAATGATGGGTCTCATTCTCCTAAAGAGCCTTGAATATAATCTCAGGGCTAGGATGAAAGAGACGTTACTGGGGCCTGCTCGAGGCAATCGACGAATAACAGGATGATGAAATGAAAAAAAAAAAATTCATTGACTTTAATTTTATAGTTATCCAAATCTAACTCTTGGAGAAAAGTAGATGTGGTTTATAGAGATTTGTCACAATTTTTTCCAATCCATCTTTTAAAATATGATGTTTATAGACTATTTTCCTATGATTCAACATAGGAAAGAATTAAAGCAGAATCCTTGATTATTTGTTTAAATTTGTGAACATCAATTTGTCTTTCTTACATGGTAATTTTTGTTTCATGCATGCAAATAAAGTAACTTTCATTATGAAGCTTATTAGTGCCAAAATTTGAAAAACATTTTTGATGTGAATTTTTGTATAGATAATAGATAATATGATCTTGTAAATAACTGGTATGAATTAGCTCATGCCATTCCTTTAAGGAATAGTGTTTCAAATTGAATGACAAGAAATCTATATAATGTCATACTTTAAAAAATATGACTATGATAAGTACACTAAAATTACTCTAAATATTTTATTCTATTCATTCCTGTAACTTATATCCCTAGAAGAAAGCTAGACTGGTAACAGAAAGTCAACATTCTTTGTTTGTTTATTTATTTATTTTTGTTTAGCAGCCACATCTGGCTGTGCTCAGAGTTTCCTTCAGTCTCTGTGCTCAGGGATCACTCATGATAGGCATGAGGGTTCATATGTAGTTCCAGGGATTAAACCCAGATCAACCACTTTCAAGGCAAGTGCCTTACCCACTGAACTATGTCTCTAGTCCCAGTCTGTTCTTAGTGTTATGAAACTAAAAATAAAAGCGCTATCTCTATACAGCTATTTATTTGTAGTCTTCAGTTAGAAGTAAGTCAATGGGCTAAGTACATGCTTTCTCTGGCATCACATAATCCCCTGAGCACCACAATATGTGATCCCAAAGGGCAGTACACTATCTCAAACTGAGATGCAGGCAACTCCCAAGATGTCTGCTCTCTAAATTCCTTTTCTCAAGCTTCCCAAAAGTCTGTTGCAGGGGTGCTATCAAAGGAGAAGGTTTGGGAATGTTGATGTCTCCTGCTTATTTTTGGGTTTCCAGGCTTCCATCTATGTCTTCCTTGAGGAACTTCAAGCCTTTGGGCTGCTTTGGTTTAGGGCACAGTGATTTTCTTTCCATCCCTATTACCTAGTCCTTGCGTGAAGCTTGTCTGCAACAATTTAGAAGGCATTCCAATAATTTTATTATTGAAAACAAGAATATATATTTGTAGCAGAAGACACGAAGGTAACTCAAGTACTGAACCACATTCCTAGTTCCACCAATTGCTATTAAACTGGTTCTATAGCCCTGGCCAAAGGGTCTGCTCCCAGAGAATGAAACAAGCACAGAAGGAATGTCCAAGCTTTAGGATGGCCTGAGCAACCATGAATGAGCATAAAGTTTGACGATTTATCCAATACATATGGCTTTCCTATGATGTTCCCTACATCAGAGTCATTTTTTTTTTTTTTTTTTTTAGAGAACAAGTGTGATTCAATTTTAATATACAATATTTTGTAATGATAAAGATATTGGTTGAAACAACATCTTATATTCTTCCCCTATAGCTAGAAACATAAAGGACATTCTTAGAGGACTAAATACCAAAGCACAAATGATTTCCCATTTCCACTTAGCTTATTCACTTAAGTTAATCTTTAACTTTTAGTCACTGAATCTCAGGTAAAATCTGCCTTTATAAATAGTCTACTAATTTTTCCTTCTTTAGGAGTTAAAAAAAACTATGACTTTCCTATTTGTACTGAAGAGGGATTGGTCATGGTAACTGTCATTTTCAATTGTATTATCCTCTCTGGATTTTAAAAAAAACTGCAAAAACTAATAAAAGAACTCATCTATATAACTATATAACTTATTTTCTATTTGTAAGAGCCAGTTTAGCTGTTTTAATCATCACTTACACTTAATCACTTAACTTCCCGTTAGTCGTCGATTTGTTTGAGCGGGCGCCAGTAACGTCTCCATTTGTCCCTGTTGCGTGCTAGTGTAGCCCAATGGCATCTGTTCGCTCTGGGAACATGAAGAGCCTCAAACCGATTGTTCATGATCTTCACGAAGAAGTCTGACCATCTGGTAGGTGGGCGGCCACACGGTCTTTTGACATCCCGTGGAAGCCAGTCAGTAACAGCTCTAGTCCAGCGGTCGTCTTTAAATCTCATTACGTGACCAGTCCATCTGATTTTCGACACCTTGGCAAATGAGACAGCGTCCCTGATTCTTGATCTTCGATGGATGTCGGAACTCCGGATTTTTTCTCTCATTTGAGTGAAACGTGATATTCCAAGTATGGCTCTTTCTATTCTTCTTTGGGAGACCTGAATAGCGTTCTCATCCTGTTTGCCTAGGGCCCAGGTCTCTGAGGCATATGTTAATGCAGGAAGAACAGTGGAATCAAAGAGATGTGCCCGGAGCCAGAGGTTCTTCATCCTCTTAGCTATTTCTTCGACGTTTTTGAAAGCGTTCAAAGTCGCTCTCTTCCTCCTCGCAGCTCGGGTGCCAGGTCATTTGTCATGTTGACTTCTCGACCTAGGTACACATAGCTGTTGCATTCGAAGATGGTCATTCCGTTGAGAGCGAATGGGGCGTCAGGAACGAGGCTGTTTCTCATAAACATTGTCTTCATAAGATTCAGCTGTAGTCCTACCTTTCCACACTCACGGTCAAAGTCGGCCAGCATTTGTGCCGCTTGGCTGATGTTTGGTGTTATTAAAACAATGTCATCAGCAAAGCGGAGGTGGTGTAGTTGCCGACCATCTATCTTCACTCCCATTCCTTCCGATTCCAGTCGTCGCATGATGTTCTCGAGGGTGGCACTGAAGAGTTTCGGTGAAATGGTATCACCCTGCCGAACCCCTCTCTTGACATCAATGATCACTTCTTTGTAGAATGGTGAGATCCTGGTAGTGAGTCCATAATACAGCTCATGGAGGATCTTGATGTATTGGGCTTGAATGCCCTGATTGGCTAGGGCTTCAATGACCGCTTCCGTCTCAACAGAATCAAAGGCCTTCTTTTTTTTTTTTTTTTTTTTCTTTTTTTCCCCTTTATTTTATTTTATTTTTTTTAAAGTTGTAGATTTACAATTTTTTGTGCTTTGGTTTCAATTATACAATGATCAGATACCCATCCCTCCACCAGTGCCCATTTTCCACCACCATGGATAATATCCCTCCCACCCCCATCCCCCCATCCCCCCGTCTCTGTGGCAGGGCAATCCCCTGTGTTCTCTCTCTCCTTTTGGGTGTTGTGGTCTGCAAAAGAGGCATTGAGTGGCAAACATGTTCAGTCCATAGTCTACTTTCGACGTGCATCTCCCCTCCTGGGAGGATCCTCCAAACATCCTTTATTTGGTGCTCCCTTCTCTATCTGAATAGCCCTTTCCTCTAGGATACCCGGCTGGCCTCTAAGTTATGGAGTAATCCTCCTGGTGCTGATCTCAGCTATTCTTGGGTATTAATCATCAGAGTCATTTTTTAAGTTGACTCATACATTCAGCACAGTTAGTAGATAGACACATCAAAAATGTGTAGATTAAAAGCAGAGATTGGAATATTTCATATTGCCAATTAGCAGGCACCCTTAGAGTATAAAATCATGACAATTATCTATTCTGTTCTTTCCTGGCTGCATGTTTACTGTCTTCATATCTTGTTTTACCCAAGGAACTATCCCAATTTGGGTTTTTTTTGTGAGTAGTACTATTTTCCAAATCTGGCAGTGTGAAGCTCCAAGTTCAATTTCTAGACCAACAGGGTGCTTCAAGCAGCCTTAGGTATAGCCCTTGATACCCATTCTCTAGTCCCACTGTTTAGAGAGGATCCCATTGCAGAAAGCGACCCGTGGGAACTTGTCCTAGTCAGAGAAACGACAGAAAATGTATTGATGTTAGAGATAAAAACTAAGATTATAAAAATAAAGAGCCTATAGAATTTCCTGCTTTGCATAAATCTGAATGCATCGCTCTTCAGAGAACAATTTCACAGTTCCTTCAGAGAAAAATCTAGAGCCTACCCAGGTGATCTCTACACCTGGAATAAGAGGGAAAATGCCCACTTGAGAACACACAGGAAAGACCAAAAAACACTGTAGCATAAACCACGTTCTTGGCAGAGTGCAGTAAAATCAGAGTACACCTTCACCTTTGTCCTGAAGATTGAAGGGCTTTGTTCACACATCTAATACCTTTGCATTTATGGCCACAAGTCTAGAGACAAGCTTCTAAAATACAAAACTTTGGAAGTCAATGGGCCAGAAGTTCTTGCTCATGGATAGGACGAATTAACATTGTCAAAGTGGCAATACTCCCCAAAGCATTATACAGATTCATCGCAATCCCTATAAGGATACCCATTAAAATCTTCAAATAAAGAGGTCATGCACTCCTAAAATTCATATGGAACAACAAACACCCATGAATAACTCAAGTAATTCTTGGGGAAAAGTCGTGAGGAGGCATTACCCTCCCCAACCTCAAACTCTATTACAAAGTGGTAATAATAAAAACAGCATGGTACTGGAACAAAGTCAGGGCCACAAACCAATGGAACAGGGTGGAATATCCATACACACAACCCCAAATGTATGTATCTAATCTTTGATAAGGGAGCAAGAAATGTGAAGTGGAGCAAGGAAAGCCTCTTCAACAAATGGTGCTGGCATAACTGGACAACCACATGCCAAAAATGGGTTTAGACCTTGACCTAACACCATGCACAAAAGTAAGATCAAAATAGATTAAAGATCTCAATATCAGGCCAAAATCCATAAGGTACATTGAAGACAAGGTTGGCAAAACTTTCCACAATATTGAGGCTAATGGTATCTTCAAAGACGACACTCCACTGACCATCCAAGTGGAAATATAAGAGCTTTATAAGGTTTATATATCAAAATATTTATGGGTCATTTTGAATTGTTGATAACTTGTTTTGCTTGAAATTTTTGTGAGAAAACCTCATAAATGAATCTTTATTGTGCCCTATTAATTGTGGTTTTTGTCTTATTTTTATATTTTATGTGCTTAGACAGATTCTATGACTTCAAAAATCATCTGTTCAATAGTTAAACAAAATGCGTTTGGATTCTAGTTTGCTCCTCTTGCCTTTATAATGTTGGGACAAAGTGGTTTTCAAGTGTTAATTTCCTCATTAAAAAATAGAGATATTTACATCTATTATGGTAATAAGAAATAATATACCATTTGTTAAGTACTTAGTAGGCCATTCCTCATAACATATAGGCTAAAAAAATGCATGTTGTTGATCAATTCCAAAAGTTTGCTGAGTATTTTTATTTATTTTTTAAATTTTTATTAGTGAAACACCATGAGGTACAGTTGTAGATTTACAAATTTTTGTGCTTGGGTTTCAATTATACAATAATCAAACACCTGAGTACTGAGTACTAGGCAAGATTCATTGCCTCTTAAGCAAAAATTTGTAAAAAAAATTTCATTATAGGGGCTGGAGTGATAGCACAGCGGGTAGGGCATTTGCCTTGCACGCAGCCAACCCAGGTTCGATTCCCAGCATCCCATATGGTCCCCTGGGCACCGCCAGGAGTCATTCCTGAGTGCAGAGCCAGGAGTAACCCCTGAGCATCGCCGGGTGTGACCCAAAAAGGAAAAAAAAAACAAAAAAATTTCATTATATTGGATTTACAATTAAAACACATCTCTGTGAAGTGCCATCTTATAAAGCAAGTAATTAGAGATGTAAAAAATCCATATATTAGTCTTTCTGTTTCCCCATATCAGGATGTGTTAGGGTCTATTTTAGGTTTGTGTTGGGGAACACTTCTGATGATACTCCGGGAGCAATACAGGATAGGGGACCAACCAGGCCTCAATCTTTCTTTCATTTTAATTCACTTTTTTCAGAAGCAAAACAAAATCACTGACAAAGAACTGTACCGCTCTAGCACTGTCATCCCGTTGTTCATCGATGTTCTCAAGCGGCCACCAGTAATATCTTCATTGGAGACTTTGTTGTTATTGTGTTTGGCATACCAAATACGCCACCGGTAGCTTGCCAGGGCTTTGCCGTGCGCGCGAGATACTCTCAGTAGCGTGCCGAGCTCTTGAGGAGGGGCGAAGGAATCGAACTCGGGTCGGCCATGTTGGTTGTGTGCAAGGCAAACGCCCTACCCGCTGTGCTATCACTCCAGCCATATTGAATACAAAATGGTTAGCTTGCCAGGCACTGCTGTACGGGCAGGATACTCTCCGTAACCTGCTGGGCTCTCTGAGAGGTGCAGAGGACTCGAACCCAGTCAGCCACATGTATAATGCCCTACCAGCTGTCCTATTGCTCCTGACTCTGACAAAAAAAACATTAGTATTAAAATCCAAATGCAAAACATAACCTCCAACAAAGAACAAGAAATAGCATAGATATATACACAAATATATGCATGGAAATTATAGATTTTACCCAGTTTTAGAGAGTAAAACTACTGAAAGCTAAAACCTAAGTTATATCCAATGCTTTTTCATAGTTATTGGCATCTATTTCATTACATATAGATAGGTTTAGCTGTAAGGTTTGTTATTTTGTTTTCTGTCTTCTAACAAAACAGTGTAGGCAAGTCTCATTTTTTAGTCATATCACTATACTTTCAGCAATAATTTGACTTAAAATCTGCCCTAGATACTGATCAGAAGGTAATGAATAAAGCACAGCTCTGGTTTTGTCTTGATAAAGGAGTTATTTCCAAATACTACTTTTGTTCACAAGTGAGAGAAAACCAATCTTATCACTTCCTGAGAAAGGGGAGAAAATGAGCTTTTAAAATGAATCTGAATGTTTTATCTTCTTATAAGGGTTAAGTTAAAACCATTTTCAAAGTGAAGTCAACTTTTAATTTTGAGGCGCCAAATCTGGTTAACAAATAATGAAAATCGAGTATTGTGTTTTCTCTAAGTGAAGATAATGTTTTATACATATAGAATCTTAAGATTGCTCTGTTTATTTTATTTTCATAAATTAAAAAACATGTAAACTTTCAGTGAAATTAGATTCTCAGGAAAGATTTTTTTCTGGGGCCAGAGAGATAGTACAGGGTTAAAGTTCTTCCACCCCCCAAATCCCCCCATTCAGGATTAAGTTTTTGTCTGGGGTGCAGCCACCCATTGTAGCAGCGGGATGAGATTCTGAAAACTGTGCAAGAATTAAGCTCGACACAACTCAGAGTGTGGCCCCCAAATTCTCCCTAAAAATAGGGACTTCTCAAGTATTTGCCCAGTTCTATTATATAGAAAGCAAACGTTACTGGATCGGGCTTTGCATGAAATTTTAAAACTGTAAAAATCATTGGAGTTATTTAGACCCCTGATGGTAGCATTTGGAAATTGAGGTCTAAAAAATTACACTTATCAAAAAGTCTATAAATAATTAGTGTTGGTAGGATTGTGATGGGCTGGAGCGATAGCACAGTGGTAGAGAACCCGGCAAGCTACTGAAAGTATTTTGCCCTCATGGCAGAGCCTGGCAAGCTACCCTTGATGTATTCGATATGCCAAACACAGTAACAACAAAGTCTCCAATGGAGACGTTACTGGGCCTGCTCGAGCAAATTGATGAACAACAGGAGGACAGTGACAGTGACAGGATTGTGATGTAAAAGTAATTCTCATTTACTACTGATGAACATTTTTTGTAAAACACTATGTAGATTTTTCAAAAGAGTAATAATAATTCAATATTGCCCAGTGTTTCCACTTCTACCTCAAGAACACTTAAACATTGACGTGAAATATATATGACAACTTATGTTCACTGCAGCAATAGTAAAATAATCAGTATATAAAAATGACCATAATGTTCTAGGACAGCTGAAGAGATAAACAAGTTGAGGTATATGTACAGAATGGCATATTGCATAGCTATAAGAAAAGATGAAAATTTGAATTTTGACAACATGTGTAGAACTAGGGATTATCATGTTCAAACAAAATAAGTCAGAGGAAGAAGGGAAAATATTAATGATCTCACTCAACAGAGCCATATGAACAAAACAAAAGACTAAACACTATAAAATGATAAAATACCCTTGGTCTTTAATTTCAAAACTGAGATTACTAATCAGTGTATATATTGAGGTGGTACGGGCCAGGGGTATAAGAAAATGGTGGACTAGAAGTAAAATAAAGACAGTGAGTGAGGGTCCCGGACAATTGGGTAGTTATGAAAGTGCAGCAATGTTGTACATCTAAACCATAAAAGTAAACACAGTTGTACCCATATGCACTGTAGCACTGTCCTCCTGTTGTTCATCGATTTGCTTGAGTGAGCCCAGTAAAGCCTCCATTGTGAGACTTGTTACTGTGCTGTGTCTGGCATATCAATACATCAAGGGTAGCTTGCCGGGCTTTGTCCTGCAGGTGAGATACTCTTGGTAGCTTGCCAGACTCTCTCGAGAGGGGCAGAGGAATCGAACGCGGGTTGGCCCGGTAGGCCGCATGCAAGGCAAATGCCCTTCCTCTGTGCTATGGCTCCAGAGATTAGTATGGCCCCTTGCACAAGGATAACACACAAATTTATGAAGCGTACCCATATGACCTAACTATAATTAAAAAATGTAAAATAAAATTGTAAATGAATTTTCTAAATAATATAAAAGAGAGGACATGTCCACTTTTTAAATGACTTTGAATTAAAATAACTTTTGGAGCTATTCAGCAATAGAAGCTAAAATTAATTTCTAAGGCAGGCTTTGTCAAATCTACAGGTCAGGGTGAATCCTATCTCTTTGTAAAGCTAATTTGAGAAAGGTATAGAGCAAGTACAAAAGTTATCCAGCATTTCTATTGCAGTAGAGTTAAGTGATATGTGAAGATTTTAGAGGGAAGTTATAAATGTCATCATAAGTAGGGATAGAGCACAGATTAGGAACAATTTAGCGAGTTAGAAATGGTAATGGAAAGGTCAAAGTACTCACGAACCATGGAGATTTCAATTTTCTTGACATTTCCTCTAGAGATGTGAAGTTCACAATCTCCAAAAGACTAAAGACCATTTAGTGAATTTAGCTCTCTCTCTTTCTCCTTCTCTCTATCTCTCTCCCTCTCTTTATATATATCTCTCTGTGTCTCTGTGTCTCTGTCTGTCTGTTTCTCTGTCTCTCTCATTTTTCTCTCAGAATTAGATAGATCTCCCTTTTTCACAGTCAATGACCAACTCATAAGATAAGTGATTAGAGAGATTAAGCAATCCTAAGAAAGAGAAAACAACAAAAGTATGTGATGCTGCTTAATTTGGAAGGTCCACAGAATTTATTCATTCTGCAAAGTTTGAAGTTCTAATATGAGTAAAATCACAAAAGTCTGAAAAAGATCTACTGAATCCCAGAATATAAGATAAAGTTGCCTTAATAAACAGAAAACTAACTTTTCAAACTTCAGGAGCAGAGGTCAAATGCTAGTAATTTTATTTACCCAACATCTTGAGTATATTATTTATGTCTTACTTTTCATATTCCATTTTAGCTTTAAGATTGAATAAAATAAAACAATGCATATTAATTTCTGTTTTCTTAAAAAAAGTAGCATAATGACTATATGAAACTTTTTAATGCTAACAGTTTTTATTTCTGTAAGGCCAAGCACAAAATATAGGCCACATGGTATTTTGTTGTTTGAATTCATAATTTAAAACTAACAGTGGTAGGGCGTTTGCCTTGCACACAGTCAACATGGCCGACCTGAGTTCGATTCCTCCGACCCTCTCGGAGAGCCTGGCAAGCTACCCGTGACGTATTCGATATGCCAGACACAGTAACAACAAAATCTCCAATGGAGACGTTACTGGGCCCGCTCGAGCAAATATATAGTTATAAATAAGTATTTTATTTCCATACTTACATAACATCAGGTAAAAATGAAGATGAATCATCTTAACATTAGAAAAATCAAACACTAAAAGCTAGATTTCTGAGTATTTGAAGCATAGGCATTATCTTTATTGAAATAATATCTACACTTTATTCACAGTTTTATTAAAATTTGACCAGGTCAAAAATGCAGTGCATGATGTATTTTATAACTAATGTTTTAACTGTATGTTTAATAAAATGTATCTAATTTCAAAAATGAGACTACTGGAATAAAGAGAATAAGGTAATCTCGTAATATTACCATCATATTTTTATTTAAAGACGAAAATTGTCATTCATATCAGATTATATTTTGGTGAAATGTTTTCCTTGTGCTTGTGAACACAAATAAGTATAATAGCCAGGCATAAAATACAGTCTCTGAAATGCCTTTTTCTATCATTTTACTTGATTTAGATATTAGGAAAATTCTTATTTGAGTCCCTGTCAATTTTAATTATTGTTCTTAGTTTGCTTCTCAGGTACAAAATAAAAGAAATTGTATAGTAGATTAGTAAAGAGGAAAATAAGTTTTCCCTGTAAGTTCCATTGATTTTTTTTATAGAATGCAAGCATTTATCATTGTAGGGTAGGACTAACATTATTTCCTGTTATTAAATTTTGTGCTACTGTGTCATTCACAATACATTTCAGTACATTAATTTAACTACAAATTTTATGCATTAATAATCTTGCTTCTGTATAGAAAAACATAAAACAAGTGTAAATAGCAAAATTTTTTAAAAGCCTATTTGGAAATTACAGATGATCTAAATATATTCAAGATACAATAAAACTAAAAGGCTCCTTTAGTTTCTGTGTCTAAATGCAGAACCACATAAGCTTTCATGAATGCAGAGGAAATAAAAAGTTGTGTTTGAGAGCTAGAAATCACTGAGCAAAAGAGGATGCATGCCATTTGGAAGAGCTCACCAATGGTATTTGCAGAACCTCCCTCCTGAACTTGCTAAGAATTCATGGATATTTATCCTGAAAGTTTCATGGGAAATTCTCTTGGAAAAAGTGGCAATAAGCTGCCACTAGGGGTTTTTATAGTTCTTTCATCAAGGATTCTCCAGCAAGTAATAAAAGCTGCTATACTGAATGCCAAGTAATATGCTCTGGAAGGAAAGATGGAGAATATTAAAGGCACTGTGCTGTTTCTAGATCTTTCAGTAAATGCAAACAAGCCAGATACATCACTGCAAGCACTTTCAGGTATGCAATGGGTTTTAAGCATATTTTTAATATTGTATTTACTTTATTGTTTTATTGTATTCATCAGCACTAAAATATAAGACATTAATACACCCTGTTTTGTTTTAACTATAGAAACGGGAAAAGCTATTTTCATCTAAGCTGGCAAAGATAGCATAAATGTTTAAAATGTTTATCGGAAAAGGCATCTTTTGCATTCTGAGTACTACCCTGCCATCTAGAGGGAAACCCGGAGTCTGACAACTAACTGGAGGACAGAAAAAATCCTAGAAAAACATGTTTATGCTTAGAATATAAAATTGAGGCAAATAGGAAGTGAAAAGTGCCACAATTAATGAATGATCTCCTCTAAGCTTCTTATTGTAGGTAATAGAAGCAATATGACAGAAACGTGGACTTTACAAAATTAAATGATAACATACATTAATGCCAACCAGCAAAAAAATAAAATATAAAACAAATAAAAACCACACACACACACACACACACACACAGGAATTTAAATGTGCTTTCTTTAGCTTACTTAGCTAATGGACATAGAATATTGTATAAAGTTAATGTGCACATGAAGATTTGATACAAGTAATTACTGCAGAATGGTTACCAGAAGATTAGTTAACACACTGTGACTCCTTGTTACTGTGCCTGCCTGCACATACAGATCACTCATAATTTGCTGTTAGCAATTTATGATTTGCTGTTAGAAACTTTTATTTAGACAATATCTGACTATAAATATTGTATAGTGAAGATTATGTTCCATAATGTTTGTGGGTGGGGGTGGGGGTGGAGTTGTTTATTTTGGTTTTGGTTTGGAGAGTGGTCACATCCAATAGTGCTCAGGGATTATTCCTGGCTCTAAACTCTAGGGTTCACTCATAGCAGAGTTGGGGGAACAGAAGGTGTACCAGAGATTACTCCTGCATAGGCTGCATGTGACACAAACTCCCTATCCCTGGCCCCTTGGATTTTTGCTTGTTTGTTTTTGTTTAAACTAATTTTATTGAGATACTGAGGTTTACAATACTACTACGCATGTACTTTTTGTGCATGCATCATTCCAACACCACACCTGTCACAAGAGCCTGATGTCCCAAGTACTTCTCCTGGGCCTTCATCCTCCAGGTGAACTCGGTTCTACAGATTAAATCTTTGTTGTTGTTGTTGTTGCTGAATCTCCATGACACCATGAGATTCAGTTACAAAGCTTTCATGATTGAGTTTCAGTCATACAATGCTCTAACCCCATTCCTTCACCAATGACATTTTCCACCACCAATGTCCCCCATATCCCTCAGCACACCACCCCCCATGGCAGGCACTTCTTTCCCTGTGTGTTTCTGTCTTTTTCTGTCTCTGTTTCTCTATCTCTCTGTCTCTGTCTCTCTCCTCTGTTCGTCTGTCTGTCTGTCTGTCTCTCTGTCTCTGTCTCTGTCTCTGTCTCTGTCTCTCTCTCTCTCTCTCTCTCTCTCTCTCTCTCTCTCTCTCTCTCTCCCCTTTTGGGCATTATTGTTTGCAATACAGATACTGACAGGCCATCATGTTTGGTCGCTTGCCCACTTTCAGCATGCATTGCCCAGCCAGAGTGATCCTTTCCAACTATTACTGTCATAATTATCCCTTCTCTGTTTGAACTGCCCTTCCCTCAGCCGCTGAGACAGGTTTCCAAACATGAACTATTTGTCCTGCCCCTTGTTTCTACTGTCCTTGGGTGTTAGTGTCCTACTATGTTTTCAATTTTCCTTTTTTATCCCACAAATGAGTGCAGTATAGACAAAATTTTAAGTTGCAGATATTACGCCCCTTTAACTTATTCCTCTTACAACTGGAAAGTCATTAAATGGTAGTCATCAACAGCCCCTTATTTTCTGTATGTCTAAGTCCTTGAAAATAGATTAGACAAGTAATCTAATCTATTTCTATGTGTCTTTTTTGTGCCAATATATGTGGCACTTGCAAAACTGTGAATATTGCCAAACATTACTTACCATTATATGACTATACACGCAGATATATTGTTTGTTGTGTGTTGTGTGTTGTGTCTGTGTGTGTGTTTTGTTTACATTTTTCTTTCGAGCCATACCCAGTGGTTTTAGGCTTATAACAGGCTCTGATCTCAGGGATCACTCGTGGCAGTGGTTGGGAACACAGGAGAGTTAGGCATAAAAGCCTGTTCACCCTGCCCACTGTTCTATCTCTGCCCACCCCTTTGCTTTTATTTTAGAGACAATAATCCAAGTGAACTGCTACTAAAAATCTTTTTTTCTCTCTCAAATTTTCTTTCTGGCTCCAAGTTTATGTGTTGAAATACTATACCCAATTATCTCTGCCTTTCGATTTCCAAGTGACTGAACTTTGCATTCATTGTCACAAGCACTTTAAAACCTACCCCAAACTATACATCATCACTGCATTCTTGTCAAGAGAAATGATTGGTGTGCTTTTCTGGGGGCCATTTTTATGGAAATTTAATTTCTTTCAACAACTCAATCTATTATTATTTACTCTAAAGAAACTAGAACGTTTCATGTTCATCTTTAAGAACTAACAGCATGTGTGGTTACAAAAATACACGTTTTGATTATATAATAGTATAATGATTTTTTAATGTATCTATAGAAGTTTTGTCATTGTTGTCATCTGTCTTTGTCAACATACAACATTATGATAGAATAGTTGTAAACAGTGTGTGGTTTCAGGCATACACACAAAAAAGAAATGTGCAAGAAAAAGTCACCCATCAATATATACAGTAAATTTTTCTCAGCAAACAAGAAAATAGTAGCACATGGAGAGCTTCTGTGATCTTTTAAACTTTATTTATGTAAATTGCATTTTGTCATCAGTCACCTTGTAAGGTTAATAAAGTGAAGATGAATTTATTTCAAAGAAAATGTGAAAAATGTATTTTGTTCAATTAATCTTTGTTCACTTTATTGAAAAGTAGACCACGGTTTTCAATTCAGACATTAATTAAATATTTTATATTGAGAACCATATATAAAAAAATTAAATACATGTTCTTTAAGATTTTTAGCTCATAAGACCTTCCTAAATTATAAGGAAATGACACTTGGACACCATTGGCAAAAGAGAATACAAATATTTTATGATTTTTTTGATTTCACAAAAACTTTTCTCAATTTCTATTCTTATCTCACTATATATTCACAGTACCTTTCTTAATAATCAAGGTTTAGTACTTAAAATGATCTCATTCTACTTGGTTAAAGCCTTATAAGATAAAATAAGGGCCAGAGCAATAGTAATCCAATAATTCAATAACCCAGTTATTGGATATTGGCATGTAGGGCCAATATAGAATTTGATGAATTACTATACATTTTAATGAGGCACAAAGTGCAAAATTAAATTAAAAAATATATACATATGTATGTGTATATACACACATATATACTTTATATATATACTTTGTGTGTATATATAAATAAATTTATTAATAAACTTATAAATTAACTTATAGATTTATAAATATATAAATCTGAGCCAGATTTAGCACAATCGACTATATCCACACAGTGCCAAGCTCATTGAGGATTCGTGAGAGTTCAAGATGCCACTCTGTCTAACATTCATTAATTTAAAGAATGTCTTTGATTCTGTTGAGACTGAAGTGGTCAAAGAAGCCCTAGCCAAACAGGGTGTACATCAGGATCCTCAGTGAGCTGTATTACAGATTTAACACCAGAATCTCTCCATTCTACATGAAAGTGAACATCGAGTCAAGAGAGGGGTTCTACCGGGTGATACCACTTAATCACTTAAGTAGTATTACTTAACTTCCCGTTAGTAGTCGATTTGCTCGAGCGGGCGCCAGTAACGTCTCCATTTGTCCCTGTCACGTGCTAGTGTAGCCCAATGACATCTGTTCGCTCTGGGAACATGAAGAGCCTCAAACCGATCGTTCATGATCTTGACGAAGAAGTCTGACCATCTGGTAGGTGGGCGGCCACGCGGTCTTTTGACATCCCGTGGAATCCAGTCAGTAACAGCTCTAGTCCAGCGGTCATCTTTAAATCTCATTACGTGACCAGCCCATCTGATTTTCGACACCTTGGCAAATGAGACAGCATCCCTGATTCTTGATCGTCGATGGATGTCAGAACTCCGGATTCTTTCTCTCATTTGAGTGAAACATGATATTCCAAGCATAGCTCTTTCTATTCTTCTTTGGGAGACCTGAATAGCGTTCTCATCCTGTTTGTGTAGGGCCCAGGTCTCTGAGGCATATGTTAATGCAGGAAGAACAGTGGAATCAAAGATATGTGCCCGGAGCCGGAGGTTCTTTGTCCTCTTAGCTATTTCTTCGACGTTCTTGAAGGCGTTCCAAGCTGCATTCTTGCTCCTGCGTAGCTCGGGTGCCAGGTCATTTGTCATGTTGATTTCTCGACCTAGGTACACATAGCTGTTGCATTCGGAGATGGTCGTTCCGTTGAGAGCGAATGGGGCATCAGGAACGAGACTGTTTCTCATAAACATTGTCTTCGTAAGATTCAGCTGTAGTCCTACCTTTCCACACTCACGGTCAAAGTCGGCCAGCATTTGTGCCGCTTGGCTGATGTTTGGTGTTATTAAAACAATGTCATCAGCAAAGCGGAGGTGGTGTAATTGCTGACCATCTATCTTCACTCCCATTCCTTCCCATTCCAGTCATCGCATGATATTCTCGAGGGTGGCACTGAAGAGTTTCGGTGAAATGGTATCACCCTGCCGAACCCTCTCTTGACATCAACGATCACTTCCTTGTAGAATGGTGAGATCCGGGTAGTGAATCCGCAATACAGCTCACGGAAGATCTTGATATATTGGGCTTGAATGCCCTGATTGGCTAGGGCTTCAATGACCGCTTCCGTCTCAACAGAATCAAAGGCCTTCTTTAAATCAATGAACGTTAAACAGAGCGGCATCTTGAACTCCCGAGAAACCTCAATGAGCTTGGTTATCATGTGGATATGGTCGATGATGCTGAATCCCTTGTGGAACCCGGCTTCCTCGCATGGTTGTCCTTCATCTAGTGTTCTGCCAATCCTATTTAGGATGACTCGAGTGAACAACTTGTAGATGACAGACAATAGGCAGATCGGGTGATAGTTGCCAATGTCATGGATGTCTCCCTTCTTGAACAGTAGTACGGTCCTGCTGGTTTTCCATTGGGACGGAACTTTGCATTCAGACAGGTAGCGAGTGAAGAGCCGAGCCAGTGTATTCCTCCATGAATGTGCGAGGAACGCCAAGAGAGAGATAGCCACCAGGTGATACCATTTCATCAAAACTCTTCAGTGCCACCCTTGAGAACGTCATATGATGACAGGAATGGGAAGGAATGGAAGTGAAGATAGACAGTAGGCAACTACACCACCTCTGTTTCTCTGATGACATCGTTCTAATAACACCAAAGATTAGCCAAGCAACACAAATGCTGACCAACTTCAACCGTGAGTGTGGAAAGGTCGAACTACAGCTGAATTGTTATCTCTTGGCATTTCATTCTATGCTCAACTGGGTTGACTAGGTTTTATTGCATTAAAAATCAGGAGAAATTTCTTTTCTTTTTTTTATGGAGAAATTTATTTTCTATACTCATTTATGACTCACCATATGTTTCTAAAAAAATCAATTTCCCCACTACATAAATTAGAATCTCTTCTGGAAATTAAATAATTGCTAATGAATTTTATTTCAGAAAGTTTATAGATGTCTAGAAAAAAAATAACAGTAATCACAGTGATTTCCCAAGTATCAGATTTTGTCTATACAAGTCCCCTAATGCTAATATCTTGATTTCTATAGAATATTTATTAAGATAAGTGAGAAAATACTGCTTATTTGCTAGCCAACTTCACATTGTATGTGAGAGCTTAATCTTTGTATTGTACATAGTCTTTGTTTAATGACAGGTAGCCACTGTGAAAGTATCAGTCCCCAACTATTATTTCCTTTCTTCCCTTTACTTGCTGGCAATCACAGATTTTTGTATGGTTTTCATAGTTTTATTATGTTATGAATAGCAATAAAAGAATTAGAATCAGAATAGTCTGTAATAGAATTAGGCTAGTATGTAAACTTTCAGATTATTTTATTTTACATATTTACACACTCAGCTCCTGGGAGAAAACAAGACAGAGTCTCCTACCCTATGCCTGACTGTCTCCACCAGGGCCCAACAGCTGAAGACCACCGAGGCCCAGCCAAGGCCATGCTGAGAGCACTCTCCACACACTTGGATGAGCCTCACACATAAAAGAACTGACAAAGGAACCCAGGTGTGTGGGACCCGGGGCTGAGATCTCCAAGCCTGTACAGTTTGGGACTGGACCTGCCAGTAACTAGACAGTTACACCCACCAACTGCCGTGTAACTCCAACAATGGCCAGGATCCAGAGATCATCACACTCAGCTCCTGGGAGAAAACAAGACAGAGTCTCCTACCCTATGCCTGACTGTCTCCACCAGGGCCCAACAGCTGAAGACCACCGAGGCCCAGCCAAGGCCATGCTGAGAGCACTCTCCACACACTTGGATGAGCCTCATGCATAAAAGAACTGACAGAGGAACCCAGGTGTGTGGGACCTGGGGCTGAGATCTCCAAGCCTGTATAGTTTGGGACTGGACCTGCCAGTAACTAGACAGTTACACCCACCAACTGCCGTGTAACTCCAACAACGGCCAGGATCCAGAGATCATCACACTCAGCTCTTATCATCTTATCATCTTATCATCTCATTCCTAATTCGGTCAAACTGGCAGGCTACCAAATGTAACATGCCCACACAGCAGAGTCTGGCAAACTCCCCGTGGTAAACCCAATATGCCAAATACCAGTAACAATGATGGGTCTCATTCTCCTAACCCTGAAAAAGCCTTGAATATGGCACTTTAAAAAAAAAAAATCTCAGGGCTAGGACGAAGAAGACGTTACTGGCACCTGCTCGAGGCAATCGACGAACAACAGGGTGGTCGTGATCGTGATTTACTTATGTAAACTTCTCCCCTGCTTGATTATGTCATAGAATTTTTTTTTGTTTGTCTCGTTTTGGAGCCACACCTGGTGGCAATGGAGTTTTACTTTGGCTGTAGGCTCAGGGATCATTACTCTCAGATTCAGGAGACCATCTATATGGGGTGCTGGGGATTGAACTCAGCTTGGATAGATGGAGTAAGCACCCTACCCACTGTGTGAGCACTCCACTAGCAGAACATTTATTTTTATTTCTAAACAGTACTCCATTATGTAGGTTACATGTTTATCAATTTGCATATTTAGTTTATAAATGTTCATATCTTGTTTATCAATTTTAATATTTATTGATTTTCTGGTAGCTTCCATATTGTGGAATTAAAGAATAAATAAAGTAAGAACCAGGAAGATGGTAGAAGAGTTAAGGCACTTTTTCCTTGCATATAGTTGACCCTGGTTCAATCTGGCACCATATGGTTTCCCCTGGTACCATAAGGTTTCCCTCCAGGTATAGTCCTAGAGGCCCTCACCTCACTGAATCTTTATACCCTTGTACTAAATCACCAAGAAAAGGTTTGGTTTGGGATACCCCTCCCCCCCCCACACACACACAGAGGAGGAGGAGGAAGAAAAGAATGTAGGTATGTAGAAGAATCAAACATTCATCAAACATGTGCAGGATTTGGTAGAGACATATATTTGGACAATTAGCAGCTAATCTAGTAAATTCCAGGGATGTAGTAGTCTTGGCTATTAAATAATAAGGCTAAAAATACTTATGTAAAAATCACCAATTGTCATCCAACATGACAATAGCATTTTGAATTCCCACTAATAATAAATGAGAGTTCTTTTTATAACACATACATTTGACAAGTGATGGTAAGATTTAAATTGCATTTAATAATAATCGTTGGAATTCATCAAGTTTTTTTTTTCTCTGAAAGAGAAAGCTCCAGTTGTTTTAATAATAGAATAGCACTATCCCCCTGTTATTCATTGATTCATTCGAGTGGGCACCAGTAATGTTTCATAACAACCTGTGAGACTTTTTGTTACTGTTTTTGTCATATCAAATACATCGCGGCTAGCTTGCCAGGCTTTGCTGTGAGGGCAAGATACTCTTGGTAGCTTTCGAGGCTCTCTGAAAGGGGCAGAGGAATAGAACCAGGGTCAGCTACGTGCAAGGCAAATGCCCTACCCTCTGTGCTATTGCTCCAGCCCATTTTAACTATGAAAATAATAAATGAACATGAAACCGGTAATATCTTTATAGTGGAAGTTAGCTTCTAACTTTTGTCATAGTCTGGGATGAAGTTGATTGACATAGCATTTCTTATGCTACAACGTCATGAATTTGTTGAATTCATATGAAATAACAATATGGTTTCAAATTAGTTTATGAACACTGAGCTTGATTTTCCCTTTCACAGATGGTGGCACGAATCAGCACCCTAGATCGATGTATGAAATAGTTTCTTTCACTATTCCTGCAGATGCCCAGACACCTGGCCTTCCATCCAGGGCTGAGAAGCTAAAGCAGTTTAAATTGAAGTCATGAGGTAGTCATGAGAAGGAAAGTATCTTCTACACGGTGTTCCTGGGCATCTAATTAAGTATCTACAATATTTGTCATTTCTTACAAACAGGTGCCATAGTTATTTGAATAAACATTTAAAAGTACCCTAAACTCATTAGCGATCTAATAAAGAAACAAGGATACCATTGATTCTGTAATATTCATAGCTGACACATTAAATAATTTGGAAATTGTGATTACCTATATTATGATTCTCTGCATACTAAGAAAGAGCCATTTAGAAATGATAGCTTTTTGCATGCATGTAGTAAAATGCTAATAACATGAAGTGTTTTTTTTTATTGTGAAACACCATGAGGTACAGTTGTAGATTTACAATTTTTTGTGCTTGGGTTTTGATTATACAATGATCAGATACCCATCCCTCCACCAGTGATTTTCTAGCACCATGGAAAATATCCCCCCACCGCCACCCCCCCATCACCCCCAGCCTCTGTGTCAGGGAAATCCCCTGTGTTCTCTCTCTCCTTTTGGATGTTGTCGTATACAAAAGAGGCATTGAGTGGCAAACATGTTCAGTCCATAGACTACTTTCGACATGCATCTCCCGTCCTGGGAGGATCCACCAAACACCCTTTATTTGGTGCTCCCTTCTCTATCTGAGCTGCCCTTTCCTCTAGAATGCCCGGCTGGCCACTAAACTATGGAGTAATCCTCCTGGTGCTGATCTCAGCTATTCTTGGGTATTAATCTCATATTTTGTTACTTTATATCCCCCAGATGAATGCAATTTTTCTATGTCTATCCTTCTCTTTCTGACCCATTTCACTTAGCATGATACTTTCCATGTTGTACCACTTGTATATAAATTTCATGACTTCATCTTTTCTAACAGCTACATAGTACTCCATTGTGTAGATGTACCAAAGTTTCTTTAACCAGTCATCTGTTCTTGGGCATTCAGGTTTCTTCGAGTTTCTGGCTATTGAAAAGAGTGCTGCAATGAACAAACAAGTGCAGATGTCACTTCAACTATACACTTTTGCCTCTCTGGGATATATTCCCAGGAGTGGTATTGCTGGGTCAAATGGGAGCGCAATTTCTAATTTTTTGAGAATCATCCATACTGTTTTTCAGAAGGGCTGAACCAGTCGACATTCCCACCAACAGTGAAGGAGTGTCCCTTTCTCACCACATCCGCGCCACCATCGGTTGCTTTTGTTCTTTTGAATGTGGGCCAGTCTCTGAGGTGTGAGATGGTACCTCATTGTGGTTTTGATCTGCATCTCCCTGATGATTAATGATGTAGAGCATTTTCTCATGTGCTTTTGTGCCATTCGGATTTCTTCTTTGAGAAAGTTTCTGTTCATTTAATTGCCCCATTTTTGGATGGGGTTGGATGTTCTCTTCTTGTGGTGTTTAACCAGTATTTTGTATATCCTGGATATCAACCCCTTGTCCGATGTGTATTCGGCGAATATCATTTCCCATTCTGTAGACTGTCTTTGTATTTTGGTCACTGTTTCTTTGGAGGTGCAGAAGCTTCGTAGTTTAAGATAGTCCCATTTATCTATCTCTGTTTTCACTTGCTCAGCCAGTGGCATGGCATCTTTTAAGATATCATTAGCTTCAAAGTCATGGAGGGTTTTGCCAACTTTGTCTTCAATGTACCTTATGGTTTCTGGTCTGATGTTGAGGTCTTTAATCCATTTTGATCTTACTTTTGTACATGGTGTTAGGCAGAGTTCTGAGCCCATTTTTTTGAATGTAGCCGTCCAGTGATGCCAGCACAATTTGTTAAAGAGGCTTTCCTTACTCCACTTCACATTACTTGCACCTTTATCAAAGATTAGATGAGCATATGATTGAGGGGAGATGTCAGTGTATTCAACCCTGTTCCATTGGTCTGCAGTTCTGCCTTTGTTCCAGTACCATGCTGTTTTAATTATTACTGCTTTGTAGTACAGTTTGAAGTTCGGGAGGTTGATTCCTCCCATTTTCTTTTTCCCAAGAATTGCTTTAGCTATTCGTGGGGGCTTATTGTTCCATATAAATTTCAGGAGTGTTTGCTCCATTGCTTTGAAGAATGTCATGGGTATCCTTATAGGGATTGCATTGAATTTATACAATGTTTTCGGTAGTATTGCCATTTTGACAATGTTAAGTCTCCCGACTCATGAGAAGGGGATATCTTTCCATTTCCTCATGTCCTCTTTTATTTCCTGAAGTAGCGTTTTGTAGTTTTCTTTGTACAGGTCCTTTACTTCCTTAGTTAAGCTGATTCCTAGGTACTTGATTTTCTGGGGCACAATTTTGAACGGGATTGTTTTTTACATGTTGCTTTCTTCTCCCTCACTGTTTGCGTATAGGAAAGCCTTGGACTTTTGTGTATTAATTTTATAGCCTGCAGCTTTACTATACGAGTCTATTGTTTCTAGGAGTTTTTTGGTGGAGGTTATTGGATTCTCTAAGTAGAGTATCATATCATCTGCGAATAGTGAGAGCTTGATTTCTACCTTTCCTACCTGAATGCCATTAATATATTTTTCTTGCCTAATCTCTATTGCAAGTACTTCCAGTACTATATTGAACAGCAGTGGAGAAAGTGGGCATCCTTGTCTCGTCCCTGATCTTAAAGAGGGAAGGCTCTCAGTTTTTCCACATTGAGGATGATGCTTGCTGTAGGCTTGTGGTAGATGGCTTTAATTATGTTGAGGAAAGTCCCCTCTATACCCATTTTGGCTAGGGTTTTCATCATAAAGGGGTGCTGGATCTTGTCAAATGCTTTCTCTGCATCTATTGATATAATCATATGCTTTTTATCTTTTCTTTTGTTGATATGATGGATTATGTTGATTGATTTTCGAATGTTAAACCATCCTTGCATCCCTGGGATGAATCCTACTTGGTCATGGTGTATGATCTTTTTGATGAGTAGTTGGATTCTATTTGCTAGTAGTTTGTTGAGGATCTTTGCATCTGTGTTCATCAGGGATATCGGTCTGTAATTCTCTTTCTTTGTGCTATCTCTGTCTGCTTTTGGTATCAGTGTGATATTTGCTTCGTAGAAACTGTTGGGAAGTGTTTTTGATATTTCAATTTCGTGGAAAAGCTTAAAGAGGGTTGGGAGTAACTTCTCTTTAAAGATTTGGAAGAATTCACTAGTGAATCCATCCGGGCCAGGACTTTTGTGCTTGGGGAGACTTTTTATTACCATTTCAATTTCCTTGATGGTGATAGGTCTGTTCAGGTATTCCAGGTCTTCTTGGTTCAGCCTTGGGAGTCTGTAGGAGTCTAGGAATTTATCCATTTCCTCGAGGTTTTGATGTTCCGTGGCATAAAGCTTCTCAAAGTACTCCCTGAGGATCCTTTGAATTTCTGTAGTTTCTGTTGTAATGACCCCCTTTTCATTTCTGATTTGGTTTATTAGGGTTTTCTCTCTCCCTTTCTTTGTGAGTTTTGCTAGAGGCTTATCAATCTTGTTAATTTACTCGAAGAACCACCTCTTGGTTTCATTGATCTTTCCGATTGTTTTTTGGGTTTCCATCTCGTTAATCTCTGCTCTGAGTTTTATTATTTCCTTTCTCCTGTTCGGGTTGTGCTCCTTTTTTTCGTCCTTCTCCAAGCACTTAAGCTGTGAGGTTAGGTTACTTTTGTGTGCTCGCTCCTCCTTCCTGAGGAATGCTTGTAGAGCTATAAACTTTCCTCTTAACACAGCTTTTGCTGTGTCCCTTAAGTTTTGGTAACTCATGTTCTCATTTTCATTCGTTTGTAGGAATCTTTTGATTTCCTCTTTGATTTCCTGTCTAAGCCACTCGTTGTTCTATAGTGCACTGTTTAATTTCCAGGTGTTTGATTAGTTTTCTGTTTTTGTGTGTGATTTACTTCTAATTTCAGCGCATTATCGTCAGAGAAGATTGTTGATACAATCTCTATCTTCTTAATTTTATGGAGGCATGTTTTGTGGCTCAGCATGTGGTCTATCTTGGAGAATGTTCCATGTATGCTTGAGAAGAATGTGTATTCAGCTTTTTGTGGATGAAGTGTCCTGTATATATCTACTAAGTCCCTTTCTTCCATTGTTTGCCTCAGATGAAGTATATCCTTGCTAAGCTTGAGTCTGGTTGATCTATCAAGAGGTGACAAAGCAGTGTTGAAGTCTCCCATTAGTATTGTGTTGTTATTGATGTCTTTTTCCAAATCTATGAGTAGTTGTTTTAAGTCCTTTGCTGGTCTCTTATTAGGTGCATATATATTTATTATTGTAAGTTCTTCCTGTTGTACAGATCCTTTGATCAATAACAAATGGCCTTCACTGTCTCTTATGACCTTCCTCACTCTGAAATCGATGTGGTCTGATATAAGGATGGCTACCCCAGCTTTTTTATGGGAGCTGTTTGCCTGTAGGATTGTTTTCCAGCCTTTGACTCTGAGTCTGTGTTTGCTTTGACTATTGAGATGTGTTTCTTGCAGGCAGCAGAATGTTGGGTTCAATTTTCTAATCCATGTTGCCAGTCTATGTCTTTTAATTGGTGCGTTTAGCCCATTAACATTGAGAGAGATTATTGTTATGGGATTTTGTCCCATTGTTCTGTTGAAATTTGGTATATTTGAGGGGCCTTTCTTGCCTTAAAGTAGCCCATTTAGTTGTTCTTGTAACCATGGTTTTGAGTCTATGATGTTCCTGAGCTGTTGTTTGTCTGTGAAACTGTGTGTTGTTCCTTCTATTATGAATGAGAGTCTCTCTGGGTAAAGTATTTTTGAAGAGCCATTTATTTCATTGAGTTTTTTCACTATGTCCCTCCACTGTTTTCGGGTCATGAGGGTTTCATCAGAAAAATCAGCTGTGAATTTTTAGGATGCTCGTTTGTAAGAGATTTCTTTCTTCGATCTTGCTGCTTTCAGAATTTTGTGTCTGTCTAAGGTTTTGGTCATTTTGATCAGAATGTGTCTTGGGGTATTTTTATTCGGATTTCTTCTAGCTGGTACCCTTCGGGCCTCCTGAATATGGTCAAAAGTTTTCTTCAGCTCTGGAAACGTTGTAGCAATGATGTCTTTGACAGTTTCTTCTTCATCAAGGTTTTCTTCCTCTTCCTCTGGGACTCCAATATTTCTTATGTTACCCCTCTTGGCTTCATCACGATCTTCTCTTGCCATCTGTTCCCGAGTTGTGAGTCTCTTTTCCATTTTCTCCTCTTTTCTGGAGAGTCTCTGAACTTCATCTTTGAGCTCACGTATTCTGTTCTCAGCAGCTCTTACTCTGCTGCTGAGGCCTTCCACTGAGCTTTTCAATTCGCCTACAAGATTTTTCAGGTCTGACATTTCTGATTGCATTTTCCTCATTTCTGCCTTCAAATCCTCTTGTCTTCTACTGGCATTGTTTTCCATTGTTTCTTTTAGTTCCCTACGCATCCTAAGTAGCTCCCTTCTGAATTCCTTGTCAGAGAGGTTGTGTAACACTACAGTACTGTTGGTGTCATCTGGGCTAGACTCTTCAATAAGAAAGTTTGGTGGGCTTTTACGTTGCTTTACCATTGTGACAAGTGTGGTTTAGTCCTTCACGTTCACTGTTACTATTCTGCTTGATATGCAGTGTGAGTTAATATAGGCTTATGAGTTATTGGCTACTGTGTTTCTAGTGGCTGAGCTAAACTAGAGAAGTTTCCATCTAAGAAGGTAGCTTATGGTTTCTATGGCATATGTAGCGGGAAAATATTTTGCGGCCGCGTTAGCGGCCGCAGCTCTGGAAAGAGTCCCTGGCACTGGGCGAGGAGTTGGGAACGTCTCCTGGTTGGAATGAGGAGCCGTTCAGCTTTGTTGCCCATAGCTGGGCCTCCGTGCCCGGCCCGTGCACATCAGGGGAGAAAACCGGCTTTCTAGGAAATGGAGCTAGCTGCGCCTGCCCAGAGAGGGTCCCAGGCCCTTGGGGGTGGGCTGTACCTCGTTGGAATAGGAGCTGTTCAGCTTTGTTACCCAGAGCTGGGCCTCCGTGCCCGGCCCGTGCACATCAGGGGAGAAAACCAGCTTTCTAGGAGATGGAGCTAGCTGCGCATGCCCAGAGAGGGTGCCAGGCCCTTGGGGGCGGGCTGTACCTGGTTGGAACAGGAGCCGTTCAGCTTTGTTGCCCAGAGCTGGGCCTCCGTGCCCGTCCCGCGTAGATCAGGGGAGAAAACCAGCTTTCTAGGAGATGGAGCTAGCTGCATATGCCCAGAGAGGGTCCCAGGCCCTTGGGGGCGGGCTATACCTCCATGAAGTGCTTTAAGAAAACATTTGACTTCAATATGCATGGATATGTCTTAAATGGGAATAAATATTATAATTATTATCTATGTACATTTTATTGTTAGATATTTATATTTGTAAACTCTTGGTAACTTTTAGTGTAAAAACCAGTTTACTGTATCATTGAAAAATGAATAAAAATAAAATTTATATAACCAATGTATTCTTGTTTAAAAGAATTGAAAGTGAACAATGCCCTCTTCTGTCTATAATTGAAAACATTAAGAAAATAATACTTTCATTGAACTTTTCTCTAGTGTACAAATGTACAATTAGAAGAAAATTTGCATAATGAGGACAACTTGAATTTTGACAAATTTATAAATAAGGTGGCTTTTGAATTAAATTTTTATTGAATTTTAATATGAATTTATACTGATCCATATAATACAATTTTAATGGTGTGATCAAACCACAGTAGTGACCATTTTTATTTCTATTTATGTTTGTTTTATATATATATGCCTTATAGTTTCTGTGTAAGATTCAAAGAGAAATAAGACTTTACTAATCCTAACCACCCATTTCTTATAAGATGAAACTCAAAGTTTTTCACATGTATATAGACTTTCACAATTTGCCCCCTAGCTATGAAACCATTCTTGCCCACTGACTCCCATGCATACAATGGAATTCTCATGAAATTTTCCTCGGTAGACTTTTATCATAACATTTTCTCTCAGTACTCTTGGCATGGAAATTACCTTATTATTTTATGTTATGATTTTTTATGGAATTGTGTATCAAATATTTTATATCATCTTTTAAGGAAGAATGATAGGCATATCTTGACTTTCAATATACTGTCAGGACAGTAAAGTACCACCTGTCATATCATGCTAATTGTTCCATGAGATTCATGACCGTGGAGTCTTAAGAAATTTAAACATCCCAGGCTAGAGCAGTAGCACAGCGGGTAGGGCATTTGCCTTGCACGCGGCCAATGCAGGTTCAATTCCCAGCATCCCACATGGTCCCCTGAGCACCACCAGGGGTAATTCCTGACTAAGGAGTAACCCCTGTGCAATACCGGGTGTGACCCAAAAAGAAAGAGAATCCCAAATATACAAAGCAGAAAAGAAAAAACTAAAATCCTTGAAAGATCAGAGCTATCATGTTTGTATATTCCAAATTTAGCTGATCAGGCAGAAATGAGAAGAAAATTAGGGAGAGAAAAAGTGGCCTGGAGAGGAGCATTGAGTGAACACAGAGTCAGGAGAGGGTGCCAGTACTCCATAGCTTACACTTCTCATTTTTGAAAGGTCAGTGATAGCATCGTCTAAGGAATCTCAGCATGAGAAAAATTACTCCCACTTTCCTCATAACAGTCACAAAACATTTTCGACTTGAAAATTTTATTCTATTATGGTTATATTAAAATTCTTAGTTTTACTTGAAATATTTTTGAGATGAGAAAGCATAAATAATCCTATTTTACTATGTAAGAAAAATTCACATGTAATGATCAAAAAGTATTGAAATGCCAACATATTAAGATTCCATTTTTGTTCCTTCATTTTTACAAAATGTTGCATATATAGAGTCCTTGTCTGTGTCTGTAGGTTAAAGAAACTGTGACTTTAAGCAAAATGGCAAGTATTTTTTTTTCCCAATAGGCAAAGAGAGATTTCTTAGTTAGCCCCCATCTCCACCCTCTGGGCCCCAACCTCCTACCCAAAATCGTTAGTTTTATATTGGATTTCTTTGTTCATAGGATTTAGGAGTTTCATTCTCATTTATTTAAAATATTATATTGTACTGGAGATATGATTATGAGATAATAAGATGTTATTGGTATTTGGCATATTGGGTACACCACAGGGAGTTTGCCAGACTCTGCCATGTGGGCAGGTTACATTCGGTAGCCTGCCAGGTTGTCCAAAGTAAGAATGAGATAATAACCAGTAACAATGATGGGTCTCATTCTCCTAACCCTGAAAGAGCCTAGAATATGGCACATTTTAAAATCTCAGGGCTAGGGCAAAGGAGACGTTACTGGTGCCTGCTTGAGGCAATCAACGAACAACAGGATGACAGGATGGTCGTGATGGTGATATAATTATGGGGCTGGAGCGATAGCACAGCCACAGGGGTAGGGTGTTGCCTTGCACGCAGTTGGCCTACCCAGGTTCAATTCCTCTGCCCCTCTTGGAGAGCCCGGCAAGCTACAGAGAGTATCTTGCTCTCACAGCAAAGCCTGGTAAGCTACGCGTGATGTATTGGATATGCCAAACACAATAACAACAAGTCTCACAATGGAGACAGTACTGGACCTGCTCGAGCAAAAATCGATGAACAGGAGAACTATGCTACAGTGCTATGGTTATGGAATAACAGAAGCTTAAAAGGACACATTAACATCTTTAAAACTAAAATTTGTTTAAAGTATTTTGAAAAATAATTAGTCTTGGTAAAATTACATATGTTCAAAATACTCAAGTGTTGTATTTTATGTGACCCTTAAATTTGCATATTTGCCTATTTTGGCTATTATTTCACGCCTTTCTCTACATTATTTCTCCTCCTCAACTCTATTTGCCACAGACAAGAAGAATTAGAATTTATGTGAGTGACTAACTCTTTTTGCACATCACAAACTATATGAAATTTGAAATTTGTTTCCTTTATTTGGTTTGATCTACAATTTAATTGCTATTTTTATCAAAATTGAAAAAGCAAACACCCTAAATGCTAACGGTTTATAAAGTACTCTATTTTGTCCCCTTAATATTTCTCATGCATGGATCAGAGGTAATGCACAGGTTATTTTGTGTAGTGTTTGATATTATAAATAAAATACATTTGTTTCAGTACTCCTCATCGACATATATGTTGCTTTTATTTTCTTTTCAGATGCAAGCAAAATGCCCTCTATAAAAATTTATTTATTAGTTCTCTTTTATCAACTGATAAACCAAAAATATAGTAATGTATGTTGAGTTTTTATGTTTTAAAACGTTTTGGCTCATTACCCTTATATGGAATTTTCTATTAAGTTTTTAATAGCAGCTTAAGAACTTTCAATGACTTTCTGTTGTTTGTGGCTTGCAAATTTATCATAGTAGTCACATACCTACTCATGCAATCCTGTATCAAATGAGGCAGGACACCAAAACAAGTTAGACCCTGCTTTTATACAGAACAAAAGAGACCATGAAGGAAAAAATATATAAATTATGTTTGCTTAAGGATTTTTGAAGTAACTAGGGAATGTTTCAAAGTTAAAGTGTAACAGTATTATGAATCTCTTTATATTGCTAAATATAAGATGATTCCATCTTTATTGTCACAGCCAGAATTTGTATCATGTATAAAACATGAGTTATGGTATTAACAAAAACAAAATAAAATAAGACATCAGTTTCTTTTTATTTTCAGTAATTAAAAAACGTTTCATAGAATATACTTTAAATGCCAGAAAGTATCACAAAAAAAAAAATACCCCTGCTAACTTTCTTCTTTTTTGGGGGGGGAGGGGAGTTATAACTGTCAGTGCTCAGGGGTTACACATCACAAACTATATGAAATTTGAAATTTGTTTTCTTTATTTGGCTTGAGCTACAATTCAATTGCTATTTTTACCAAAATTGAAAAAGCAAACAGGGATTCAGGGATCACTCCTAGTTGTGCTGAAGGGACCATTTGGAATACCATCAATCGAACCCAGGTCAGCTGTGTGCAAGGCAAGCACTCTATCAGCTATACTATTGCTCCAGCCTGATCTTGTAAACTTCTGTAGCTATAGAAGACTATGAAGCTAAAAGAGAATATAAAGTTAGTTGTTTTTATTTCTTCATCAAATGTAGTATATGAATTTTTATCTGAATAGCTGCATATTAATTGTACATTGCAAAGTACTAGTTAAATATGTATTTGAGTCTTTTATTTTTTCAACTGATATTTATTATGTTGTAGGTGTTTATTGTTCATACAATTGCTATTAGCAAAAAAAAAATCTTGGGATTTCCAGAAAGTCCTGGATAATCTGTTAGGAAAATAGCATCTCTCATAAATGAGTTACCCAGATAGAGAAGCCATTAAAGTAAACATTGACACATAAATATTTATTTTTATGATAAAAACCACAGTGACTTTAATTTCATCCTACTTAAACTTTCCACTATTTTTGGAGAGGGCAAGGGGGCATCCCAAGCCATCAGGAGGAAAGCCAGGGGACACTCCTGTTATACTTGACCAGTGAACCAAATCATTCAGAAATCAGGTGGGTGGGGTGATGAGGTGCCTTTCAGGTCCTCTGATGCTGATGGCAGCTGCCAAGAAAACCCCAGTTGTTCTCAGACGACCACACCATGGGGTGACAGAGCACGTAATGTTGGTAGTAGTATCTGAGGGTCTGCCACACACAAGTCCACAAGGCATGGTCTTAGGCTCTGAGTTTTCTTTAGTCTGTACAGCCCATTGTTAAATTAGTATTAGGGTTGTCAATGTCAGTATTTAATATGAATATGTTATAGCTACCAGAAAAGTGCCCCTCTCTCTACCAGTGAGTACTCTTGACCCTTATGGCATTGACCAATTTGTACAGGCTACGTTGTTGTACCAGTTTTGTTTGTAGACCATTCTATTCTGGGCTATTATAAGATTTTATACTGAAAGTCCCTGAAAGGATCCAAAATTTTTTCAGGAATAGCTAAGGTATTCATGCTTGAGAATACTCAAAAATACTAGAAAAGTAGTATACTAGAAAAGAGAATCAAGTCATATGACTTTGTATGCATTGCGTGCAGTGTTATTCATTGTAATCATTCTGTTTACTCTGTTCTTGCACTTTCTTCTCTCTTTCTCTGCATATTTCTTATAAGTTTTAAATGAAATTTAAATAATTGCTTCAACTAGATAAAAGAACTCAGTGAATGACTCATTCATTGCATTGGTTCTCCTTTTTTTTTTTTTTGGACAAGTATATTGAATAATTCATGAAAAGTGACATGGTGAATTGCCCTCCTAAAATTTATGACCTAAATGTTTTCCTATCCTTTAAGATGGTTCCAGTTTTATCTATTTTAACTATTATAGCTACAAAAATTTCAAAGAAAATATTACTAAAATTTGCTGGGTTTTACTAAACAAATTAGATCTTCACTTCATATTTGGAAATCTATTGACTAGAATGTAATTTCAACTTCACCCACAGAGTCATACAAGAAAATTGATCCTTGCTCTGTGTGTTGGGAATAGTGAAAGAAGCATTTTTTCTTCTTAATAAAGCTCCAGAGAGTAATAGTTTTGCTACTATACTATGAAAAAGAAGTCTACAAAATTAAAAATGATCTCCTAATCTGCTATATTTTATTTTAATGGGCAAAGAAAAACTTCTATATTTTCAAGGTTAATTAGAGCTGACATCAGGATAAAACAGCAGCATGGTTTAACTTTATTTTTAGTTGCCATCTGGTTTCTTATCTCTTTTGGGTAATATCTCACTAACCTTATATAATTCAGGCATTAATTATATGCAACTTCGAGCCCTTTCATTAGAGGTAAAAACAACTCATCTAAGCAGACTTAAACGAAGTGTAATTTTCTTAACATCAAATAAAAATACCAAATAGTTTTAGCTTCAAGCTCAGATGGACAGAAATACTGTAATTAGCAGTATGTTTAGTATGTGAATAGTGGCACAGTCTGTAGTGCTCACAGTGTTCTGGTTACTGGGGTAATTGGAGATTCAGGGTCACTACTGAGATACTCAGACTGTGAGTGCACCTAAAATTACTGGTCAATCATTTTCTTGTTATTTTGTTAGTTGGTGGGTTTTGGGGCCACACCAGGCAGTGCAGTTTTTGGATCACTCCTGGCAGTCTCAGAGTAAGCCAGGGATCAAACTGACTTGGCTGTGTGCAAGGCAAACATCCACCCGCTGTACTATCACTCTGGCTCTATGTGGCTAATTGCTTGTACCTGGTAATTTGCTTATAATAATATGCCTAAGTTGCATTCATATTGCAGTATATATAAACACTTAATTTTTATGGCCAGAAAATATGCTTAGTATATTGTACTTGAGTACATTGCTTGATGTCATTCATCAATTGATAGACTTTTGAGGTGCTTGTACTTTTTGATTAATTGTTTGTATTTCTTTTCATTTTCAAAAGAAGGTGTTCTTTTTTTTATTTTTTAATTTTTATTAGTGAGACATCATGAGGTACAGTTGTAGACCTACAAATTTTTGTGCTTGGGTTTCAATTATACAATGATCAAATACCCATCCCTCCACCAGTGCCCATTTCCCACCACCACGGATCCCAGTATACCTCCCACCCACCTCTGCCCCATCCCACGCTGCCTCTGTGGCAGGGATTCCCTTTTGTTCTCTCAAGAGAAGGTGTTCTTGAAATGGAAATATTTAAACTGTGAAGTTCAATTTTTTACTCTAGTTCTTTCTACCTTTTATATTGTAAGGAATAAAGACCTAAATTGTGGACCATAGATATTGCTCCTATATTTACATTTAGATATTACTTCTCCCCACTTGATTTATTTTATTGAACAAAAAGTCATCACCATCTATTGGATTTCTTCAAACTTTGCTCCAGTCATCCACCTTCTTCCCATCTGGTAACTTCAGTTCTGTTGTCATGAGGTTAACATATATAAAGATAACGTTATAGAAGTGAGCAATATGAAATTGAATTAAAAGCAAGCTAATTTTCATTTGAAATATAAGAGCTCACATTATTCAAAATTATTTTCAAAATTAAAAAAATGTCTAAGGACATATTCCTGCCAACTTCAAATTTTATTGTACAGTTATCATAATCAAGAGATATGGTGTTGATATATCCAGACATGAAAAAAAAATGAAAATACTTTTTTCACAATAGTATTTACTAATTTTTGATCAAGGACAATTGAAATGGAGAAAAATAGTAATTTTTTAAATAATGTAGCTGGAACCACTGGCTATACACATATAAAGAATGCCATAAAAATAATTGGATTAAAATGAGTCTTGAAGTAAACTTGAGAACTACAAACAATGAAACTGAGTTTCATATTAATGCCCATTCTATAATGTCCACAACATTGGGATAATTCAACAAATAAGTATTCAATATGACTCATTGTGCTAAAGTCCTTCTAGTTTCAAGATACCATGAAAGAAGAAATTTTATTACAAAGATGGTAGATATGCCTTATCTCAACAACTTAAAGTTCTACTTATTAAATCTGGTATAGCCACACCAAAGCAATATCGAGCAAGTTTTTAACATAGTGAGATATTGAACCCTGTATCTTGCAACATTCTTTAATAACCAATTTAAAGTTACTTACATTGAAAATATTCCATGCTATGAGTCAGTAATTTTACTTCATTTGAATATTCAATCCCTATTTTCACTTATTTTTCAACTTATTTTCACTTGCTGCATGATCTGTGGTACACAGAATGTCAGATTAATCAAAATGGGGTGTTAGGGATGGTTCTCAAACCAAATAAACTGTGATGAAAAGGAATTATAAAGAGCATGTGAATACGTGAAAAATCTTGCTTTATCTGGAAGCACAGTGTTGTGTAATGTTACCATGTTTGACTAAGCTGACAGTTCAAAGAATACTTGGAAATTAAAGAATTATTCTCCTCACCGTGGCATATGCAGTGAACCAAGAGTTGATTTATAGAACAGTGCTCTCACAAGGTAGAAAATGTAAGTCCAGTTACCAAAGTGTAGAAGTAGGGAATTTCCCCCCATCTCTATTGCTTTAATGGTCTATTTAGTGAGTCTGCATATACTTAACCACTACTTTGTTATAACTGGTTCATAAAGTCACTAAAAATATGTTTTTGGCCTCGGAAGGGAGGGGAGAGTTTGTAACCACTCCTTTAGGAGGGTTGGGAGGGGGGGTCGCTGAGCTCACTGTAGGGTGTTTGCCAGAGCGGCTGCTCTGCGCCATGGTGGAAGGAAAAGGAACAGCCAAAGTGGACTTTTTGAAGAAGATTGAGAAAGAAGTCCAACAGAAATGGGATACAGAGAAAGTCTTTGAGGTCAATGCATCAAAATTAGAGAAGCAGGCTGGCAAGGGCAAGTAGTTTGTAACCTTTCCATATCCATATATGAATGGGAGGCTTCATTTGGGACACACATTTTCTTTATCCAAATGTGAGTTTGCAGTAGGGTACCAGAGAATGAAAGGAAAAAGTTGCCCGTTCCCCTTTGGTTTGCACTGTACTGGAATACCTATCAAGGCATGTGCTGACAAATTGAAAAGAGAAGTACAACTCTATGGTTGCCCCCCTGATTTTCCAGAAAAGGAGGAGGAAGAGGAAGAAACCAATGTTAAAACAGAGGATACAGTAATGAAGGATAAAGCTAAAGGGAAAAAGAGTAAGGCTTTGGCTAAAGCTGGATCTTCCAAGTACCAGTGGTGCATTATGAAGTCCCTGGGTCTGTCTGATGAAGAGATAGTAAAGTTTTCCAAAGCGGAGCATTGGCTCAATTACTTCCCACCACTGGGCTGGAGCGATAGCACAGCGGTAGGGCGTTTGCCTTGCACGCAGCCAACATGGCCGACCCGAGTTCAATTCCTACGCCCCTCTCAGAGAGCCCGGCAAGCTACCGAGAGTATCTCGCCCGCGGGGCAGAGCCTGGCAAGCTCCCCATGATGTATTCGATATGCCAAACACAGTAACAACAAAGTCTCCAATGGAGACGTTACTGGGCCCGCTCGAGCAAATCGATGATCAACGGGAGGGCCTTTACTTTTACTTACTTCCCACCACTGGCCATTCAGGATTTGAAGAGAATGGGTTTGAAGGAAGACTAGTGTCACTCCTTCAACACCACTGATGTTAATCCATAGTATGATTCATTTGTCAGGTGGCGGTTTTTAACATTAAGAGAAAGAAATAAAATTAAGTTTGGAAAGAGGTATACCATTTATTCTCCAAAGAATGGACAGCCTTGTATGGGACCATGATAGGCAAACGGGAACAGGTGTTGGATCACAGAAATATTCTTTAATCAAACTGAAAGTGCTTGAGCCTTACCCATATATAAATTAAGTGGTCTCAAAGGCAAAAAAGCATCTTCTTGGTAGCTACTACTCTGCACCCTGAGACCATGTTTGGGCAGACCAATTGCTGGGTTCACCCTGACATCGAGTATATCAGGATTGAGACAGCAAGTGGCGATATATTCATCTGCACACAGGGGGAAGCCAGGAACATATCATTCCAGAGCTTTACGATAGCACAGCGGTAGACATTTGTCTTGTGCTCAGCCAGTCCTGCCGAGCCGGGTTCAATTCCTCCGCCCCTCTCGGAGAGCCCGGCAAGCTCCCGAGAGTATCTCCCTGCACGGCAAAGCCTGGCAAGCTACCCGTGAAGTATTCAATATGCCAAACACAGTAACAAGTCTCAAAAATGGAGCTGTTACTGGGCAAATCGATGAACAATGGGAGGACAGTGTTTGTTTGTTTGTTTGTTTGTTTGTACTAGAGACAACAATGTGGTGCCTGTCATCAAAGAGCTCATGAGAGAGGAAATAATTGGTGCCTCGATTTTTGTGTCCTTGACATGTTACAAGGTCATCTGCGTTCTCCCAGTGCTCACCATTAAGGAGGTTAAAGGCACCGGTGTAGTCACAAGGGTCCCCTCTGACTCCCCTGATGATTTTGCTGCCCTCAGAGACTTGAAGAAAAAGCAAGCCTTAGGAGCAAAATATGGAATCCGAGATGATATGGTCTTGCCATTCTAGCTGGTGTCAGTCATTGAGATCCCGGGTTTTGGAAACCTTTCTGTCATAACCATTTGTGAGGAGTTGAAAATTCAGAGCCAGAATGACCAACAAAAACTTGCTAAAGCAAAGGAGAAGTTATATTTGAAAGGGTTTTATGATGGTATAATGTTGGTGGATGGACTTGAAGGACAAAAGTTTCAAGATGTGAAGAAGACATCAGAGAAAGATGATCCACACTAAAGATGTATTTATTTACATGGAACCAGAGAAAGAAGTTATGTCCAGGTCTTCAGATGAGTGCGTCGTGACTATGTGTGATCAGTGATACTTGGATTATGGAGAAGAGAACGGGAAGAAGCAGACATCTCAGTGCCTGAAGAACCTGGAAACATTCTGTGACGAGACCAGGAGGAATTTCAAAGCCACCTTAGATTGGCTCCGAGAGCATTCTTACTCCAGGACCTATGGTTTAGGTACCCATCTGCCGTGGGACAAACAATGGCTGATTGAGTCTCTCTCCGACTCCAGCATCTACATGGCCTTCTACACGGTCACATACTTGTTGCAGGGGGTCACCTGAATGGACAGGCCAAGTCCCCCCTGGGCATCTGACCACAACAAATGACCAAGGAAGTTTTCTTTAAGAATACTCCATTTCCTAAGACACAGATCCCAAAGGGAAAATTAGATAAATTATGGCAGGAGTTTGAGTTCTGGTATCCTGTGGATCTTCAGGTATCTTCCAAGTATCTTGTCCCAAACCATCTTTCCTATCACCTTTATAATCATGTTGCAATGTGGCCAGATTAGAGTGACAAGTGGTTGGCAGCGGTGAGAGCAAATGGGCATCTTCTCCTCAACTCAGAGAAGATGTCAAAATCTACAGTCAACTTTCTCACTCTTATCCAAGCTATTGACAAGTTTTCAGTCGATAGAATGCACTTGGCTCTGGCTGACACCGGTGACACCATTGAAGATGCCAACTTCGTGGAAGCCATGGCAGATGTGGGCATCCTCTGCCTGTACACCTGGGTAGAGTGGGTGCAAGAAATGGTCACCAACTGAGACAGCCTGAGGAGCGGTGCTGCCAGCACCTTAAATGACAGAGTCTTTGACAGTGAAATGAATGCAGGAATTATAAAAACAGATCAAAACTTTGAAAAGATGATGTTCAAATAAGCTTTGAAAACAGGGTTTTTTTTTTAACTTCAGGCCTCCAAAGATAAGTACCAGGAACTGGCCATTAAAGGATTCACAGGGACCTCTTATTCTGGTTCACTGAAGTCCAGATTCTCCTCTTGGCTCTGTTCTGCCCACATCTGTGTAAGCATATGTGGATGATCCTGAGAAAGTCAAACTCCATTATGAATGCTTCGTGGCCTGTGGCGGGTACCATGGATGAAGCCTTGATATGTTCTTCACAATACCTTATGGAAGTGGCTCATGATCTTCGGCTGCGACTCAAGAACTATATGATGCCAGCCAAAGGGAAGAAGACAGACAAGGAGCTTCCTCAGAAGGAGGCTTCATACTGCACGATCTACATGGTGAAGAACTATCCCTCTTGGCAACATGTCACTCTATCAGTGCTCCATAAGCACTTTGAGACCAACAATGGAAAACTGCCTGGTAACAAAGTTATTGCTAGTGAACTAGACAGTTTACCAGAATTGAAGAAATACATGAAGAAAGTGATGCCGTTTGTTGCCATGATTAAGGAAAATCTAGAGAAAATAGGACCTCGGGTTCTAGATTTACAACTAAAATTTGATGAACAGACTGTACTTATGGAGAATATAGCCTACCTGAACAATTCCCTTGAGCTTGAACACATAGAGGTCAAGTTTGTCTCCGAAGCAGAAGATAAAGTCTGGGAAGATTGCTGTCCTGGAAAGCTACTTAATGTTTTCAGAACAGAACCTGGCATGTCCATGTCCCAAGTGAATGCCCAGCTGTACAATGGTCACTTCTCAACCAGAATTGAAATCAGACAAGGAGATAACCGCAATTCCATCATCAGGCGTTTGATGAAAATGTACCGGGGAATCAAAGACCTCTCCAAAGTAAAGCTGATACGGTTCGATGACTCCCCCCACCCCCATTGGATCCACGGTGAGTTCCTGTCCTGGGGAATGAGCAGTGGAGAAGACGTCCATCACAAAGCAAAGCGGTCTTCCACGTGGACCTCCCAAGCAGGAAAGTCCACCTCACTGAGAATGGCCTGCGGGCAGATGTCGGGGACACCATCATCTACCTGGTTCTCTAATGGTGGCCTCGGGGAGGGTTGTTCTTGTTTCCAACCACGCAGCCACTGTGACTGTGCCTCAGAGGGGATTGAGACCCTTAGAGGAGACTTCAGTGGATTTCTTTCCTAACCATCAATTTCTGCATGTCATCCGAATAATCCTAGGTAGTCTGGGATTCTGGGCTTAAAAAATATTTTTTTCCTTCTCAGAAAAAAAAATATATATATAAATATATATATATATATATATATAAATATATATATATATATAAGTTTTCTCTGGAGAAGCATCAAGGATTCCACTGAAATGAAGCTATGCTACAACCTATATATTTTGGTTATTAGTTTGAGTTTCTCATGTGAATGCATCAACAAAACTAAGTTAGAGTGACAAAAGTAACTGATCCTGTTAGCCATCATGAGTAAGGCAGAAAAGAACATGCTTGGAAGAACAGGAGAGTTTCCTTAGGATACAGGGTTAAAGTGATAATATAGTGGCTAAGGCTTGCAGTGGTCAACTCAAATTCTATTCCCAGTACTTCAGAAGTTTCCCGAACTTCTTCTGAGTGTAGAGCCAGGAGTAAGCCCTGAGTGCTGCCAGATGTAATCGGAAACAAAACAAAACAAAAACAAAAGCAAAGATTCACTAGGATATGTCTTAGTGATTCCATGACTAGTTGTAAGTATACAGTATAATTTTGGTATAAACTAGCACAAATATATGTTTGCAGAAGCAAAGAAGGTTGAAGGGATTCAACCTTCAGGGATTGAGAGCTAAAAATTAGAAAAACAGGAACCTGGACTCTCCTTTATAGAGGCAGTTTACCTTTAAATATAGAGAGAGACCACTAAATCCCAAATTACTGAAAAACTGTGAACCAAAGTGCCATAGTTAAACTTAAAATAGGTATCTATCAAGCATTCATGTTGTGGATTTAGAGGAAATCTGTGGTCATTGGTGGAGGAGTGAAGTCGTGGAATAATAAGACTGGAGGTGAAGTACTGTATACCTAAAAATTAATTATAAACTACTTTATAAATCACAGTGTCTAAATTTAAAAAAATTAAAAACAGTTAATTATTAAAATATCTGAATAGAAGGAGAAAAACCTGGAATGATTTGAGAAAAACAGATAATGACCATTAGTTTTCATTTTTCTAGTCAATTTTTGGAGGAGATCATTGCTAGATTCATGAAACTTTAGATTAAATATTTTTGAGGAATTACTGCAGATCGCCGGGTTGGAGCCATAGCACAGCAGGAGGGTATTTGCCTTGCATGTGGCCGACCCAGCTGACCCGGGTTTGATTCCTCAGCCCCTCTTAGAGAGCCCAGCAAGCTACCGAGAGTATCTCGCCCGCACAGCAAAGCCTGGGAAGCTGCCCATGACGTATTCAATATGCCAAAACACAGTTAACAACAAGTCTCACAATGGAGACATTACTGGGCCCACTCGAGCAATTCTATGAACAATGGGAGGACAGTGCTATGCAGATTGCCCACTCAAAAAGCTCTGTGAAAAACTCCATTCACTTAAACTAGAAAAATCAAACACATGAGAAGTGCAAAGAGCTATTTCAACCTTGACTTTTGCCTCTCTTAATTTCCTGGTCAAACTAGCACCAGATACTGCTAGAATTCAGTGGAACTTGGAGAGTGTTTTTCAACTAATATGTAAGCTAGTAACCAAAATGTTAGATTTTTTAATTTTATAGTTTTTAAAATATAGATGATTGAACATAGATTTCCATGTAATTTTTTCACATATATAGTTATATTTGTATGCTTATTCCCAGCTTGATGCTCAGGAATCTCTCATGGTGACATTAGAACCGTGTAGTGCAAGGGGTAGAGATCAGACCATTGAGCTGTCTTTCCAGCCTTTTGTTACTTCACTGTATCACTGTCATCCCATTGTTCATCGATTTACTTGAGCAGGTGCCAGTCATGTCTCCAATTGTCCCAGCTCTGAGATTTTAGCAGCCTCTCCTTACTCAACTTTTGCAATGCTGCCATATTGGAGACTCTTTAAGGGTCAGGGGAATGAGACCCATTATTGTTACTGTTTTTGGCATATCGAATATGCCACGGGTAGCTTGCTAGGGTCTGCCGTGTGGGTAGGATACTCTCAGTAGCTTGTTAGGTTCTCTGAGAGGCATCTATCTATATATATATATATATGTATATATATATATGCACACATATATACATATATATACATCCTTCTATGATTTGTTGCCTACTGTCTGAACCCCATCAAATATGGTGTGGTAATTATGAAAAATGGGTAGAAAGTGTCTTATGATGTGTCGTGTGGAATTTTTCATGAGTAAAATTCTTTTAATGCATTTTACCTGAGTGAAATTCTTTTAAATGCATTGTTCTAGAGATTTCTATCTTTCAGAATGCTTAAACTTCAATTTTATTTTCAGAACAGCATATACTAAGGTATAAGCTTACTGCAACAGTATTTTTGTAAATTATTAAATTAAAGTTTCTAGAGTCAAGGTTAGGAATAGCTACTTTGGATGTAAAGGGAAAAACATGGGGATACATGAGCTTGACAATGAAGAAAATAAATCCATTGATTGTCTCCTTATCAGTTAAGTTCTATTTTCCTATTATAAACAAATAAAGATATAATAAAAACAATTTGCTATTCGCTTTCTTCTTACCAAGTAATGTGTAAATTATGCTTCATTTTTAAATGATAAAATTTCTAACTTGTATTTTTTTTCTTCCTGTTTCATTTTTGAGACATATCCGGATGTGCTCTTTCTCAGTGCTGACTCTGTGTACAAGTTACTCCTGGTAATGCTCAGGACCATATGCAGATCTAGGGAGTAAACCACAGTGAGCTGAGAGCCAGGCAAACACCGTAACTCCTGAATTATTTTCCAGGCAAACACCTTGACCCCTGTACTATGTTTCCTGCCCTAAGTGGTACTTCAAAATGTTTATTAGAACTTATACTTTATGTGTAACTACGCATTTTAAAAAATGCAGACTCAATTGATATTAGCAAAGATGGTCTTCATACAATGGTTGAAATACACTGATATAAATGAATTATTGCAACAATATAAAAGAAGGTGAAAACAGACTGTTATAAAAGTTAGAGATAGGTATGCCAAGTTGAAAAGATATTTAGATTCATATTTATAAAGTTCTTGAATTAATTGGGGATTTAATAGTTTCTAAGCAACTTTATAACATTAAAACAATGTGATACCTTTACGTGTATTCATTTTCTGTTTTGCTTACCTTAAATTTGTACATTTAGATTTTATATATATATATAAAATCAGAACTATAAGTATGAAAATTTGGTACATAATTTTATATGCTAGTATTTAAATAAATTATTGTATACACTACTAGCACAGCGGTAGGGCGTTTGCCTTGCACGCAGCCAACATGGTCGACCCGAGTTCGATTTCTCCGCCCCTCTCGGAGAGCCCGGCAAGCTACCGAGAGTATCTCACCTGTACGGCAGAGTCTGGCAAGCTACCCATGATGTATTCGATATGCCAGACACAGTAACAACAAAGTCTCTAATGGAGACGTTACTGGGCCCGCTCGAGCAAATCAACGAACAATGGGAGGGCCTTTACCTTTCACCTTTTACACTATGGAACAAACCTAATTTGCTCTTCTATCAAAAATCTCTGAATAATCTCCATATCAGTATTTACATTTTGATGTTTTTTATTTTTGTAACAGAAATTTAATTTTCTATTTGTATCTTGATGTGGCCAACTATATCTAATTTGGAAAGCAGAATGTGATAGGAGGAAACCTTTGTCATTCAAATACAACATAGAGGTAATATAATCTTTGTTCTCCAGTTTCATCATGCATTCCTCTCTTCTTTCTCTCACTATGATCTTAATTGAAAAAATTCAATGATTTTTGATTGATAGCTTTTCATTCTGCTATTCCTTTGGGTTGTCACAATTATTCACCCCTTCTTTTGTATGCATATTTTCCACTTTTCTGATAGATTTCCTTGACCATGTCATATGTTCCCAAGGCTATTTTCTCTTTCAACTTATTTATTGCAGGTTTGCAATAATACATTTTTGAAAATTATTTAGCTTTCCTGATTGTTTAACTTCTTGGAATGGAAAGGAACATCCACTTCAATCGATACTGCAGTTTCTGTGCCAATTAAGTAACTTTCACTTGGAGGTCACTTAATCAATATTAACTGAAAGAATCAATAAGAAATTTTATTTATATTAACAAAGATCATTATCCACATATCATCTCTGTATAATTAAGCATCTATAATCATATGACATATTCTCATTTACGAACTGACACTAACAAATTTTTACAGTCAGTTCTGATTCACTAAGAAAAAACTAGAAGTCGATCTATCTTGATAGGACTATTCACCATTCTATATCTCTAGTATCAGAAATACTAAGGAAAACTTGGTTTCCCTTTTTGGAAAACTACTATTTTCTCAATTTTTGTCTTCCTAATAGTCATATTAGCCAACTTTATAGTAGGCTGAAAATTTAGTTCTCATTACCAGACTTTATCTTGACTTCCTTCTCCCTCTTCATAAGAATTCATTATCATGTCTGTCAGCTTAAACACAGAAATAAATTCTAAACCTATCAAGATCTTTCCATCCAAAATCCCTCTCTTACTATAACCAGTGTCCCCTGTTACCTATGTCATATCACTGCCTTTGTCTAACTCTTCCTATTTCACTACACCATTATTTGCTTGTTTTGTTTTTTGAGCGACACAGGGCTATGCTGAGGGCATACTCTTGTCTCTGTGTTCAGGGACATTACTGGCAGAACCTGAGGAACTATATGGGGTGCTTGGGATCAAACCAGGTTCAGCAACATGAAAAATAAGCACTTTAAGCACTATTACCTTGCAACCTTCACTATAGCATCTTAATTGGTCCTGTCACAGAGATTTAGTAATCTTACAAAATGTTTATAATTAACTTATAACTATCCCAAACTAACATAAAATACTTCAAAAAGTATAAATAACCTGGATGATGATTTTTTTCTGTCCAAATTTCTAATCCCACTACATCTCAAAAAAGAAAATACAGAACAAAGTGCATTTCCTCTAGTAAGCAAAAAATATATATAAAAATAAAAAAGCACTGTCAAATTCAAATTGGTGAATTTTATCATGAGAAAATATTTGAAGTCACACTGCACTACATTCATTTATCAAGTATAGCTAGTAGTGTTATTTACATTTAATTATTATTTGAATGTTTGAACACTAGAAGTAATTATTTAGTTGAAAATTTTCTTTTCAAGTTATACATATCCATATGTTGAACAAAAAAGTCATAGTGGTATTTTGGCATATATTTCTTTGAAGTATCTTGGAAATGAATCTTACTTTTTCAAAGATGGTGTGACTTATTTAATTGCTTTAATTTTAATGGTACATTTATTCAAATTAGAATTCCATTACCCGAGTCTGTTAAAATATTATAATAATTCCCTCTAAATGTCAAATTGTTCTATTAAATTTAACTAATAAAACACAAACAGTGATAGATATCTAGAAATATCTCTTGAAATAATAAATATTCCCTTGTTCTTTGAAAATGGTAAAGTACTTTACTATATAAATATGGCCCTTATCAAAGTTATTGTTTTATTTTTAAACAACAAATAAACATCACGTAGAAAGTGCAATTTATCTTTTCCTTTTGATCTAATGATGAACTCTGTTTTCTTTTAAATGCCTAGATGTTTGTTATAGTTAATGTCTTTTTTGTTTTTAATTTATTGTTGTTCACATAATATGTGTCATTCTATATCCCTCTTCCCTTACCCTCACTGTCTAGTAAGTCCTGATTTTTTTCAGAGTCTAGAATTAATTTCTAATGATTTGCTGTTCATTTGCCTTGTTTATTTCCCACATATGAGAAAACTTCCTATAACTGTATTTCTCTTTCTTACTTATTTTTCTTAAGATAACCACCCCAAATTTTTTCCGTGTTGTAGAAAAGTAAATATTAGCTAATATTACCTAATCCAATAATATATCACAAAGATCTTACACAATAACCAAGTGGAATTTGTCCCAGGAATAAAAGGATGGTATAATATATGAAGTTAGTGAGCACAATATACCATGTCAATATAAAGAAAAATAAAAGCCTTATGAGAATAATAATCACATTGGGAATCTGTAATTTAGCATCAAATCTGAAAAAACATGTGGGTGGTGTGTGTGTGTGTGTGTGTGTGTGTGTGTGTATGTGATAAGATCAGACCTGTTGCCTCACACAAGAGAGGATAGTGGTTGTATCCCTGTCGCTAATTTTTTGTCTAGATGTATTTACACAAATTTAAATAATACTTATAGTTTAATGATGTATGGCCTGAGCGATAGAACAGTGAGTAGGGCATTTGCCTTGCACATGGCTGACCCGGTTTGATTTCTCCATCCCTCTAGGAGAGACTGGCAAACTACTGAGAGTATCTCACCAGCACGGCAAAACCTGGCAAGCTACCTGTGAAGTATTCGATATGCCAAACACAGTAACAAACGAGTTTCACAATGGAGACGTTACTGGGCCCACTCCAGCAAATCGATGAACAATGGGAGGACAGTGCTATAGTGCTATCCAACTGCTCTCAGGGTTTACTCTTTGCTCTTGGCTTAAGGATCATCCTGTGAAGCTTCAGAGACCATATGGTGTTTGGGGAATAGAATCCAGGTCAATAGCATGTGAGGCAAGTATGTTACCACTGTCTCTGGACCCCCAGAACTCATGTTAGTGAGTAAATTATAAGTGATATTACTAAAAATATTTATTGACTAAAAAGAATAAAAAGATATCAAATTCATATTGTAAAAAAAAGTAAAAAAAGTTTACGAAGATCAAATAAGTTCATATAATTTATTTTAACATAGAAATATTTGTTATAAAAATATTACATTTTAATTGACTTAAATTGTATCTTATGGAGATCTCAACTTAATATTGAGAACAGCACTCAGAGAATACAAATAACACTTGTAAAACTGGTAAAGATGCAATAACATGTTTAATAAGGGCTGACTCTCCTTAAAAGTATTTTTTTAGATTCTAACAAACAGTATCTCAGGATATAGTGGTATTTGTAGATAGGGTCTTTCTAAATGTACTGTATAAAATGAATCCCTGAAGTCAAGCCCAAGTTAGCAAGACTAGTGTCCTTCAGGGAGATTAGGATACACCCAAGGGATAAGATCAGAGGAAGAGGAGAGGAAACAGTCATGTTCAATTCAAGAAGAGATCTTGCAATAAAGCACTTTCAGTTTATCTTTTTATCAAACCTTTGATTCCATGACTGTGAGGAAAAAAAGCATATATATATGTATATATATATATATATATATATATATACATATGTCCCTTGTCACTTGTCATATCATTGATCATCAATTTGCTTGAGTGGGCTCCAGTAACAACTCCATTTGTCCCTGTCACGTGTTAGCATAGCCCAATGGCGTATCGGGTTTCTTTCAGGGTCCGGGGAATGAGGCCTGTTATTGTTACTGTTTTTGGCATATCAGATATGCCACACATAGCTTACCAGGCTCTGCTGTGTGGGCAGAATACTCTCGGTAACTTGCTGGGCTTTTTATCTGATTTTTTAACTATCTTTGGTATTTATTATAGTGGTTCCTGCAAGCTAATGCAATAGATTTCAGTTAATATCCATTTTATAATATCTCCAATAATGGGCTCACAGGTATTAGTCCTTTCCCTCAGTGTCTTAAGGTATTTTGTGGTATAGCCCAATGTTAATCTCTACTATATCTAGCGAAAAGCTGTCAAATCTTTAGTAATCACAGTCTTCCATGCAAGTATTGATAAAACTGTCACAGGAGGCAGTGATTATCAGGGAGGGAAAACAGCCCAGAAGTTTGATTCTAGATGCTTGTCCACACTGACATCTACTTCTGTTGCTCTTGCCAGAAGTTCTGTGTGTTAAGTCTCCAGATCTAATGAAGAACTGACTTCACAGAGAGAGAGAGAGAGATTTGACCTTGGCCCTTGTCTGCTTGGAAGGAATCCACAAGTCCCTAAAACACTCTTCTCAATAACTGTGTCTTTATTTGCCTGGGAACATTTGGCTACTGAATACGCTAATGATGTGTTTTAGGAACAAGCTTTGGAACATCTCATACTAGCTTCAACTTGCAGGCACACTAGAAACTAAAGTTATTTAGCCCAAACCGCCAGGAAATGATTACAGGTTAAAAAGGATAAAAAGGTTAAATGTCAATTGAGCTGTTTGTGACTCTGATGCAATACAATATTTAGTCAGTTATCACAATTGCCAGCCCTCCACATATTGTCATTTCAGAGTTAAAGTCAAGCAATATATCCCTGGAGATGATAGATTTTGCATTTGATATCCCCCCAGACCTTATCCTAGGTATCTCTTTTTAGCAAGCTCTGAATTGTATCATTCACTGTGATAGTTTCATTGTATTCATATTGCTCTCCTGGGTTCCATGGATTATACTAGGGATTCATCAAGCCTAAAAAATTCTTTTCTATCTGTGCTCTCAGAATGTAGGGTCAGAAGTCATTGCACCTCCATAGCTGTACCATTTTCTGGTCCCCACATATCACTGTTTTGATTCTGATGAACTCACAAAATTACAAGAAAGCTTATTGTATTTTATTTGTTTATTTTAAGGAGTAAATGGCCATTTATTCGTATGAATCATGGTCACTGGTGCATACACATCCTATAAAAACATGTGCAGCTTAACCTGGGTAGGTACTGATAATCTTTCTTACACACCCACCTCACTGGAATATTATTAAGGATTTTGATGAGTAAGGAGAAAAGGGAAGAAGGTCAGCAAGATCTGCTATAGTAACAGAACACTTCATTCTGGCCTTTTTGTATAGCTTTAAGTTTTCAAGCAAAAATTTAGTTCAAATGGTTTGTTTGGTCTCTTCGGACCCTGTGTTCCTTTGGACATTTAGTTACACTGGACTCAGTTCCACATGGGTCATGTGGGTTTTAACCATGTCCACTTTTTGAATTTTCAAGTACCCCTTTTTGTAAATTTAAGTGTATTAATTTTTTAATTGGACACTATGAGATACACAGTTACAAAATTGTTCATAGTTTGGTCTCAGTCATATAATTTTCCAATACTTGTCTCTTTACCTGTATATATTTCCTTCTACCAATGTCCCCAATTTCCCTCCCACAGCCTACATGGAAGTCACTTTTCTTCTCCCGTGAAAGCTTAGTTTAAGACATAGTTTTATCTTCATTAAAAGGTATGATCAATCTTTGAATCTTGAATACAATTCATACGCATGATTGAAACTGAAATTTCCCCATTCATTCAAAAATAAGATAAGCTGGAACATTTTAATCACAATTAAGTCAGGTATAAGTTTTGAGCAACCTAACTAGTAATAGATCAAATAATATAAGCATACTCAGGACAGACTACAGTATAGAAGGACAACAATGACTAACAATATAAGGTATGGGCTTGAGAAACTCACAGAATTGTAGGACCATAAATCACATCAAGTCAGTAGCCTCGCTCTATACTTGGATAAATACTGTGTTATTTCCCTGAGGAATAGTAACTGACTTAGGATGCTATTGCTTTATGAGAAACATATCAGTTACTGGTAGGCTGATCTTAAAAACCCCCCTCTCAGCTTTTTACGACATACGCTGGGTGAGTAATTCACATACAAATTATTGGAAATATCTGACATAGGGCATGCTCCTCTGAGAATACCAAGCCTTGTATAACCAACTTGAAATAATTTTCTAAATTGCCCTTCAATTCACCTTCAGCTTCCTTTCTTAGTGCACAGACTGCTAATTTCCAGAAGAGAAAGAAAATATGAAGCCTTGCCTTACAGCATTTTTCTTACTCAATTCCGACACCTGATTGTTTTTTCTTTCTAGGGGACAATCTTTGAGACTAAAATCTTGACAAGAGTTTCATGTTGGTGTCATTTTAGCACCCTCTATACTTGTATACAGACATCTGGGAAACTCTAATTGATCAATGATGAAGTGGCAATCAAACTTCTCTTTCCACTGCTATTTTGTGCTAGGAGGGAAATAAGATTAATACTTCTTTACAAGAAAACAAAAACATGGTGATCTGAAAAATGATTTTGTAAGAAATTGAACTTTGGAGAAAGAAAATTATTACTCGAGGGATGTACTGAAGTTTGGCATTCCATAAATTAAATTGAATCCTGTTGGCACTTTTTGTCTGAAGGATATTTGCTTAAAATGGGTAAAACAGAGCTTCAGGACCTTCCAAGTTAAAAATATATTAGAACAATACGGACCTTAAAAGTATCACAATCTTAGGAAAAAAATTGTGATGGTCTCTTCCCCTGTGGAAAGCAAAAACCACAAGTGTTTCACATATATTTCTACATAGAGGATCTCTCTACCACAATCTTTTGAGGCCACCTGAGTGAAGACATAATGAAGGAACAGTTCATGTCTTGGTTGCGTAAATCATCCCAGTTCATGGCTATCTCTGACCTGAGATTACTTCTCCTCTCTCCCAGATTTATGGAGAATATCTTACAACACCATAATTATAAACTGATAAAGAGGGGGGTGCTGATTCATTATTTACTCATCTCTTCATGCAAGCTAAAGTCTGATAATTTGTGTTTACTTCTATTGAGGTAAAAATTGGTTCATAGGTATATAAATATGAATAGTTTGTGGTAGCATCATGTCACTATACTATGTCTGCTACGGAGGTGATTTTTTCACTCAACCACTGTCCCTTAGATGATTTCTAGGCCACACACAGTGTGCGGTAGCCTAAATTTTGTTGTCAGTCTAAGGGTTTGTCTTAATATGCAATGTCTGTTTCTTTGTTTTCTTTTTTAAAAAAAGAAATATCATGTGAGTGATATTGGCCCTGGGTTCTTTTTCTTCTATCATTTCTCTTAGCATAGCATTCTCTAGTTCTATCTATAATCTCTTCTTAGAGCTCAGTTGCTTTCTATTGTGTATATGTACATCTCCTTCCTTCACTTAGTCCTGAGGGCCTGGATCATTTCCAGGACTTGACCAATGGAAAGAGCACTGCGATGAACAAAGATGCATATTTATATTTCAAATTAAGCTTTACGTGTTCCTTAGAAAACTAAAGAGTAACTGCTTGATTATATGTTAGTTGTATTTTTAATTTCTTGAGAAATCTCCATACATGTTTTGGACCGACTAAAACAATGTACATTCATACCAATAGTACTTAGGGGGCTTTTAATTTTTTTTTATTGAATCACAGTGATACGCACAGTTACAACATTGTTCATGGGTTTCAGTCATATAATGTCCCAACACCTGTCTCTTCACCAGCGTACATTTTTCACGACCAGTGGTCCCCGTTTCCCTCCTGCTCTTTCCACATCTGCCTCTATGGCAGACTCTCTCTCTCTCTCTCTGTCTCTCTCTCTCTCTCTCCCCCCCCCTCTCCTTTTGAGCCTTATAGTTTCCAATACAGATAATGAAAGTTTATATCCCTCTACAAGCTTTAAACCTAAATTTCTGTCCAAAATGATCATTTCCAGTTATTATTGTCATATTGGTCCCTTCTCTATTCAAACTGATCTTCACAGCCCCCACCTTACACTTTTGTGGCAAGCTTCGTACCATTGACCAGTTCTCTAGGTATCCTGGTATCCTGGTCCCCCTGTTTATACTGGCCTTGGATATTAATATATATATATATATGCCTCTCAAAAATGAATGCAGTCATCCTATATATTCTATACCTGTCCCATGGCTTCTGACTCACTGAGCATAACACTCTCCACATACATCCACTTATAAGCAAATTTCATGACTTCATTCTTCCTAATTGCTGCATACTATTCCATTGTGTAAATGTGCAATAGTTTCTCTATCCAGCCATCTGTTCTCTGGCACTCGAGTTGTGTCCAGATTTGGGCTATTGTGAATAGTGTTGCAGTGAACTTAGAAGTGCAGATGATGTTTCTGCTATGTTGCTTTGGGCACCCAGTGTGTATTTCCAGAAGTAGTATTGCTGGGTCAAATGGGAGCTCAAATTCTCATCTTTTGTGGAAGATCCATATTATTTTCCAAAAAGATTGGACCAGTTAGCATTCCCCCCAACAGTGAAGGAGAGTTCCTTTCTCCCTGCATTTGCACAAGCACGGATTGTTCTTCTTCTTCTATATTTGTGCCAGTCTCTGTGACGTAAGATAATATCTCATTGTTGTTTCAATTTACTTTTCCCTGATGATCAATGATGGAGAGCATTTTTTATATGTCTTTTGGCCATTTGAATTTTTGGATTGGATTGGGGTTGGGGATTGGATTTGTTATTTTTTTGTAAAGTTCTATGAATGTCACATATAATTTTGATATTAACCCTTTATCAGATGGGTACTGGGTAAATTATTTTTCCTATTCCATGGGTTTTCTTTGTATCTTACACACTGTTTCTTTTAAAATGTAGACACTATTTCTTTTAAAGTGCAGCAGCTTCTTAGTTTCATATATTCCCATTTGTTTATCTTTGCTTCCACTTGCTTGGTAAGTGGTGTTTCATCTTTGAAGAAGCCTTTTGCTTTAATTTTATGGAGGATTTTGTTTATGTGTTCTTCCAAGTACCTTATGAAGTCGGTCTGATGTTGAGATCCTCAATCCATTTTGATTTGACTTTCATGAATGGCATCAGAAAAATGTTTGAGTTCGTTATTTATATGTATTTGCCCAGTTTTCTCAGCACTGCTTGTTTAAGAGGCTTTCCTTGCTCCACTTCATGCTTCTTACTCCCTTATCAAAGATTAAATGATCGTATATTTGGGGCTGGAGGCATAGCACAGCGGGAAGGGTGTTTGCCTTGCATGTGGCCAGCCCAGTGTTCAATTCCTAGCATCCCATATGGTCCCACAAGCTCCGCCAGAAGTAATTCTTGAGTACATGAGCCAGAAGTAGCCCCTGAGCATCTCCGGGTGTGACCCAGAAAGCAAAAAAAAAAAAAAAAGTTAAATGATCATATATTTAAGGATCTTTCTCAGGATATTCAACTCTGTTCCATTCATTTGTAGGTCTGTTTTTGTTCTAATACCATGCTGTTTTAATTACTACTGCTTTGTAGTACAGTTTGAAGTTGGGGGAAGGTGATGCCTCCTATCTTCTTTTTCTCAAGGATTGCTTTGACTATTCATGGGGGGTTATTGTTCCATATAAATTTCAGAACTGTCTGGTCTAATGAAAGGTTTTTAAAGTTTGTTTTTGTTTGTTAGTTTTTGAGTCACATCCAGAAATGCTTAGGAGTTACTCCAGGATCTGTGCTTAGAAATTACTCCTGGGAGTGATCCAGGGAGCATATGGGATATCAGGGATCAAATACAGGTCTGCTAGTAATTAAACCATACAAAGCTTCTCTGCTATGATATACCTCAGGTCTAATAGAGGTTTATTTTCCTCTCTTACAGAATTGTATTGTTTTGGTTTTATATTATATGATATTTTCACTGTTACGAGGTGATATTTCATAGTCTTTTAGATTTTCAATTTTTAATACTTTTTCAATGTTTTAGTAATTTAACTATTACATCATACTCTAATGTACATAAAGCTTATGGTTATATTAGTTTTCTCATGTTTTTCTCTTTTTTTCATTTTGTTCTACAAAGAACCTATTCTTTTAAATAATTGAGGTATGTATGTACTATCAGTAGCTGCCATGTTTGCAGAGTTTACAAACATGTAGTGGCTTTGGGGGATGTTAATACCAGCTATCAATGAACTGAACATAAGAAAGCAGAATGTTATCAACAAAGTACAGGTGTGCAGAAATGGCTTTTATTTTTAAGTTGACTTTCCTAAGAATAGTTAACAAATGTACTAAATTTGGTAAACTACTTTAAATTTCATATTATTTCCTAAGTTCAACTGAGCCATTTGGATATATGTCCACATTATAAAGCCTTTGAAGTTATTAGTGTCATGGACAATTTTATTAAAACATTTCTGAATAAGACATTTTATAGGTAAAATGTCTGGTAAATAGGATATCTGTGAAAATTCATAAGAAATTAAAACTGTAGAGAAGTCAGAAAGAGAAAGCAGATACTGGGTGATCTCACTTAGCTGTGGTATATAAGGACAGGAAATGCAAGGCATTAAAGGGTATTTGATTTCACTGGAATCTAGATTATAGAACTTAGAAGTGTAGGGAAAGAAGGAAACCAAGGAAGGAAAGTAAGAAGAGGTAAGTGGAGGTAACAGAGTCAGGGAGCAGGGGCCTTGGACTCACTGGCAGTATAGAGCTGTGGTTTTACTATGTATCTACACACAAAACAAACAATATTTGTATAAAATCTCCAGGGGTGGCCAGGGAGAGGCCCTGTCAGCTCTCCCCCTCAAATCTCATGTTCAGGTGGGCCCGGAACGCTGCCACAACCAGGGTGGCCCAGGCCAAAGAGCAGACAATGGAGGAAATGAGGGCCAAGCCGGTTGATTGACCAGATACCCTTTATTCCATTCTCCACAAGTGCCTGTTCCAATCTCTCTGAGCATCCCATTCTACTGTCACACTTCTCCTCATTCTTGTCTCCTCCTGTCTCTCCCACTCATCTCTCCATGCTACATCTCTCAGCCTGGGCTCTCTCTTCCCACGTGCCTGTTCCTTCTACATTCTTCTCCCTCTGCCTCCCTTGCTAGTCTGGTAGCAAAATCAACATAAGAAAGTTCTTCCTGACTGCCAGGCTCAAGGGTAGAAACATCACCTAAGGGTATTCCAAAGCCCTTCCTGAATTCCCAAGGGCAAAATACCTCCTAAGGTGTTTTTATCCTTTCCTCAGTCCAATAACTCTATCAACATCTTAATACTAGTTATTTTTGTATGGACACAGTAAGAGATACATTGAGGCTTGTAAGGCAGCTCTCCTGGGAACATCTTGCCACAGATGCAGACTATAGAGCTCAGACCAGATTAATCTTTCCTAACCCTAGCAGGGATTACACGGCGCCAGGGGGCCAGGTGGTGGGTGTGAATTGGAGTCGAGCATCTTCCACCCAGATCCTCCAAATTCCAGTAGGCGGGGGTCACACCCACCACCTGGCCCCCTGGCGCCGTGTAATCCCATCAGCGGCCAAGACTCAGAGACTATAAAATCCAGATCCCGGACGAGAGCAGTGCAGTCTCTGCCCCCGCGCTTCGGTGTTCCTTCCCGGAGTCCCTTGGAGGGGAGCGGGTTGAGCTTTCCTCCCCGCCCCGGCCAGGGCTACGGCAGCTGGAGACCTCCAGGACCAGCCACCACCATGCTGAGACCACTCTCCGCACACCTGAAGGTACTGGCAGAGGGACAAAGCCACGCGGGTTCCGGGGCCGAGACCTCCAAGCCTACTCGAATTGGAGTCGAGCATCTTCCACCCAGATCCTCCAAATTCCAGTAGGCGGGGGTCACACCCACCACCTGGCCCCCTGGCGCCGTGTAATCCCATCAGCGGCCAAGACTCAGAGACTATAAAATCCAGATACCGGAACCGCGCGGCCGCATTCGCGGCCGCGCGACATCTTATTATCTCATTCCTACTTTGGACAAACTTGCAGGCTGTCGAATGTAGCCTGCCCACAGGGCAGAGTCTGGCAAACTCCCCGTGGCCTACCAAATATGCCAAATACCAGTAACAATGATGGGTCTCATTCTCCTAAAGAGCCCTGAATATAATCTCAGGGCTAGGATGAAAGAGACGTTACTGGGGCCTGCTCGAGGCAATCGACGATTAACAGGATGATGAAATGAAATGAAATGAACCCTAGCAGGGTCCAAATCTAGCTATTACTTTTTGTTTCATAACAGCATTTGTCCATGACCGAGCTCTTATAGTTAAGCATTAGGCTCTTTGGCCAGGCCCATCTCGATGCTAGGGTAGCACATAGCTAACCACTGGTTCCATCCAGTCCCTTGTCAGGACCTTGCTTTTGGGGCACAAGGAAGTAAGGGCAGCTGAGGCTCAGGTCAAAAGAACAGATGCCCAGGAGGAAAGTATCACTGAGAGTCACATAACAAAAGTGTAGCATATACTGTCTTCTTGTGTCCATACAAAAAGGACAATGCTCTGAATAAACTATGCAAAGGACTTGGGGAGAAAAGAAAAACAATATTTATAAGTCAACAGAGCACAAAGAAAGAAATTACAAATAAACACAGAGGAACAATGGGAGCACTGTGATGGGAGCAACCCAATAAATGTAAACTACCTCAGGCAATACAGGAAGGACAAAACAATGTTATCCTACAAATACTGAAGTCATAAAATCTAAAGTATAGAAAACAATGCTAAAAATGTGCCAGTCCAGGAGGCAGGCTGGGTAGGAGGCAATCTGGGGACTTTGGTGTAGAAAAGTTGACACTGGTTGTGGGACTGGTGTTGGAACTCCATATACCGGAAATTCAACTATGAAAAACTTTGTGTACATCATGGTACCTTAGTAACTTTTTTAAAGCCACATAGAAGAGTCAGTGATGTGAATATGTAGCATTGGCACAGACTGTGGCATAAACTAGATTTCATTATAGTTATTCCAGATATTCACTGCTCTTTTAATCCCAGATTCAGTACTCACATTCACAAGATACATTTCGAGAGAAAATGATAAATGATCATGCTAGCTACTGAAAGTTAAGCAATTGGTTTTCTTCCTGGGTTTAATGTAAATCTTCCCTTTCCTTCATAGCTCAAGTTGAAATTTGAGACATAACTAAACTAAATCTATGACCATAAAATACTGCCATGACAATCTGGTAAAAACCCTGTTTTCATCTGAAATTAGGGAAAAAATGAAAATATATCTAAGCAATATCATTTTAAAAGTTAGTTTTAGAAAAAAAAAATACTACAGCTATGATTTTTCCACTGGATCAAAAATAGACTACTACAAAATTGGGGGGGGGGGGGAATAATGGAGTTTAGGATTCTTATTTTCCGGATTCATGATTTACTATCAAACTCTAATAATCGAAGTAGGTTTATACTAACATAAGACATAATGTATAAATCAATAAAATGTAATCAAAAGAATTAACAACATTCTGTGTTAAATTTTTTGGACAATGATACCAAAACATTAGAATGAGGAAAAGACTATTTTCAACAAATGGCATTGGAAGTGGACATTGCCAATAAAGAACCAACCTTCAATTTTTAATTTATCACAAAAATTTATTTTGAAATGATTCAGAGACTTAATCAGAAATGCTAAAAATGAAAAATTTGAGAAGACAGCACTGTCCTCCCGTTGTTCATCCACATGCTTGAGCGGGCACCAGTAATGTCTCCATTGTGACACTTGTTGTTACTGTTTTTGTTATATTGAATATACCCTGGGAAGCTTGCCAGGCTCTGCCATGAGGGCAGGATACTCTCGGTAGCTTGCCATGCTCTCCGAGGGACGGAGGAATTGAACTCGGGTCAGCCACGTGCAAGGCAATCGCCCTTCCCGCTGTGCTTTTTATATCATAATTCTCAGGTACCTATCTATGAAGATATACTTATAACTCTGTATAATAGTATTCCTATATTTATTTAATGACTCAGTTATTCTTCCTAAGAACCTAGGGATCTAGATGATACAGGAGAAAAGTCTGTCATTGGGATAGCAATTGTTGACACAAAGAAAAAGTCAACACAAAAATAAAGCTAAATTCCTAGAAGTTAAAATGCTTGCCCTTTAAATTAATCATCAGGGGCCGGAGTGATAGCACAGCGGGTAGGGCGTTTGCCTTGCATGCGGCCGACCTGGGTTCGATCCCATGCATCCCATATGGTCCCCCAAGCACAGCTAGGAATAATTCCTGAGTGCAGAGCCAGGAATAACCCCTGAGCATCGCTGGGTGTGACCCAAAAAGCAAAAAAAAAAAAAAATCAATCATCATTAAAGTTAGAAGAAAATCACACAAAGAGAGAAAACGTACTAAATCTGTATCTGTCACACTACATGCTTCCAGAATATGTAAAGGATGCACTTTCCTATGTCAAGAAAAATTTCATTTCTTTTGAACATTTACTAATTAGATCCTCTGGGCAAATTAAACGTACTAAAATGTAATATTTTGATAAAGTCTTTTTCATAGTTACCAATTTTATCACTCAAAAACTAGAGTTTAACCAACTTTAAAAAAAGAGAGAGAATTATCTTATTTTTAAAAAGCATTTATAGGCTACTATTTTAACCACTGAAAAATATCTGCTTTAGCTCTTTCAAATTTGGACAGTTTCATCTTAAAGAAGTACATATAAGTAGATAGAAATGAAAAAAAATACACATAATTGACGGACTGGCATGCCTGACAGGTGTCAGAGGCAACTATTCATTTCTAATGTTGTGGTATAAACACAACCACAGACCATGTAGTGGACTTGACATGAGTGAACTTGGTAGTGTGAATTCTTTATTTATACACCAAAAGGCCTACAATTGTTTTATGTGTCATATTTTCCATTCCAGATCTAATGTACTGAACAAGCTTATTTTTACCCCATATTTTTAAAAAAATGGAATGCCGTTTCATTTTTTATTTTGTTGGTTTTGGGTCAACCCAGCAATTATCAGGACTTACTCCTGGGTCTACACTCAGGAATCACTCCTGCTTGGACTGGGGGGAGCATATGGAGTACAGGAGATCAAAACCAAGTTGATCATATAGAAGACAAGTGTACTACCCATCTAGAGCCCCAGAAAAACACCACTTTAAGTGAAACGTTTTGAACTGAATCCTTACTTTACCTTATTCTGAACATAGTAATGTATCCATGAATGTTCATAGACCATTTAATTCTAAAATGATAGTCTATAGATTAATATAAGCTTAACAGAAAATAAGTCTGTTGACTGTTAATTGGGAGCTCTGAAATATGTGGTTGGTTTTACCAAAAAAATTGTCTTAACATTTTCAACATATGGTCTTATTAAGCAACCATATTTTAGCTAAATGACTAAAATTGAAAAGCCAGTCACTTTTTAGAGTCATCTTTTTCTAGACACAGGGTCTATAAGTTTATAACTAACATAAGGAGTTCTATTTTTATATGATTGCTTTTAAATGAAAATGGAATATTAAACCTGTCTCAAAAGACTTTGAAATATTCAATAAAAATGAATAAGGAAGAGGATTTGTAATAGTAGGCGCATGTTAGAAGCCCTACAAGCCACCAGTCTTCATTATTCCAAACTATACTGCCAAATTAAAGATGCAAGTTGTTGTTTGTTTGGGGTCTACACTCAACTGTGCTCAAGGGTCACTTCTGGAAGGGTCAGGATAACATAAAGGGTGCTAGGGGATCAAATAAAGGCTGACCATGTACAAAGAAGATGCCTTACATGCTGCACTATTGCTCTGGCACAAAATATCTACAATTTCAAGAAAATAATATTTATTTTCTATTGATAAAAAAGTGCTTGCAAAATGCAGTCAAAGAATAAACTATGAGAAGAAAATATTAACAACCAGAAGAATAAAAGTTGTAATTCTTCAGTCATTTCATTGCTAATTTTAAATTGAAGACTGAAAAATAACTGTGAATCCTAAAAGATTAAAAATATATAATGTAAAGCAAATAACAATAGGGGCCCAAGTAATAGTAGCGTGAAGGGCACTTACTTTGCATGCAACTGAACCAGGCTTGATCTCCGGCATTCCATATGGTCCTCACAAGCACAGCCAGACTGATTCTTGAGTGCAGAGCCAGGAGTAATACCTGAGCACAACCGGGTGCAGTTCCTAAATCAAAAATCAAAAAAAGAAAATAAGAATAAGAAACAAGTGATAAAAATATGGCGTTTTCTCATTTAGCAACACACAACAATAGCAGTGGCCAAAATATATTTACTGAGGTGGTTGATAGAACAAAAGGTCAGGGGCTGACCTCGCAGAAGCCCAACCTGGAGCTCAACAAGAGTGATCCCTGAGCAGAGAACTAGGAAAATTTTATGAATAGCTGGATGCGGCACCCTCCTCCCAAAATATTTAGTTGTGAATGACAAGTCTCCTGAACAATATGCAGTATTTAAAATCTATTTTGCTATGTTACATTTTTTATTATCACATTTTATAAAACCCTTAGACGAAAGAAAAATTTAAATTTGTAATCTGAGTACAGTTTTTTTTTCTGAAAATTTAAATACAATTCACCTTAAATCACCAGCAGAGGTTTCCGCTTGGCACCCCCTCCCCATCCAAACACACAACCCCGAAAGCTAGCCCCCACGGGGACCCAGGCCAGGGGCACCTGCCTCTACTTCCTTAGCGGCCTCCTTCCCAACCAGTCTCCACCCCTCACCAAAAGCATTTGGACTGGCTGGGAGCGTGACCACCACAGTAGGGGCGTCCTCAATATGGGTGTGGCCTTCTCCAGGGCAGTGGCAGTTATATTTGCCTCTCCCAGTACTCTGAACTTTTATCCCAGCCTTTATCACCTAATTCTGTGGAAAAATTTCTGGCCACCTCAACTAAAACAATTATCCACTGCCCAATCCAATTCTAGCAAAAGACCAGTATGCAAGAAGCTAAGCCCAATATTAAAAGAGTACCTCGTACAATGCTTCACTAGATGCTCATCATAAGCCAAAGAACAATATCTGAGAGGAAGGTCAGACTCTAGAAAGGGAGAAGAGTGACTACCATCAACTGACCCTATCCAGAATCCATTCCCACTATAAGAGGGAACAGTGATAGTGAATTTCAGGGTTTCACCACTAGACAACAACAACAACAACAACAACAACAACAACAAAAACCGTGAAGAAACAGCTCAACTCTCCACTAAGAGGAGAGGATGAAGAAAGAGTCCCAAATCCTCAACCAGGGTTATCCACAAATATGCTCTCTCCAAAGAAGAATTCTGAGATGAAATGCAGAGGATGGTCAAGGAGCTACTCAAAGAGTCAATGGAGGAAATAATAAAAAAACTAAAGGAAGAAATGAAAGAAACAATAGAACGAATAGCTGAGAAATACAGGAATAAATGAGAGCAGAAATTAAAAAGCTACAAAAAGATGTGTCACAAATAAAGAATTCTGTAGACAAAATTGAAAACTCAGTAAGTGCCCTCAGCAGTAGGATGAATACAGCTGAAGACATGATCGTGAGTTTGAAGATGTGCAACAGAAATCACATAAGGAACGACAAACAATGGGAAAAGAACTCAAAGTAGCTCTAAGGAGAATCAGAGACCTAGGGGATGATGCCAAGAGGAACAACATTAGAATCATCGAAGTGCCAGAAGGACAGGGAGGCAACCCCAATGAAAAAGCTACAGTCAAAGAAACCATTGCTGAAAAGTTCTCAGAGTTAAAGAATGCAGACATCCACATCCAAAGAGCCCTCAGGGTGCCAGCTAAAAGAGACCCTAATAAAAACACTCCAAGGCATATCATAGTCAGAATGATGGATGCTGTGGACAGAGACACAATACTGCAAGCAGCAAGGTCAAAGAGGGAAATCACATACAAAGGAGCACCCCTCAGATTCACAGCAGACCTATCAGAGGAAACCCTCCAAGCCCAAAGGCAATGGTGGGATATAGTAAAAAAACTCAATGAACTAAACTCCTCACCAAGAATACTTTATCCAGATAAACTCTCACTCAAACCGATGGAACTATACACTGTTTTGTAGATAAACAACAGCTCAGGAACTTCATAGACTAAAAATAAAATCTCAAAGAAGTATTAAAGGGGCTCCTATAAGATAAGAAGGAAAAAACTTGGAAACACAACCAAACCCTACAGAAAGATGACACAAAACCACATGAAAATAATCTCTCTCAATGGCAATGGTTTAAATACACCAATCAACAGACACAGAGTGGCAAAATGGATCCAGAAACTGAAACCAACATTCTGCTGTCTACAAGAAACACATCTGAACAATCAGAGCAAACACAGACTCAAAGTTAAAGGATGGAAAACAATTCTGCAAGCAAACAGCACCCTCAAAAAAGCTGGGTTGGCCATACTAGTATCCAACAACATAAATTTCAAGTTTAAAAAGTTTAGAAGGGACAGCCAAGGCCATTTTCTATTTATCAAGGGATACGAAAAACAGGAATAAATTACACTCTTAAATGTATATGCACCCAATGAGAGACCAGCTAAGTAATTAAAACAACTCTAACAGATTTTAAGGAGGACATTGCTAGGAACACAATAGTAGTTGGAGACTTCAACATCTACCATATCACCTCTGGATAGATCAACAAGAACAAAACTCAACAAGGAAACATTGGTTTTGAAGGAAGAACTAGAAGAGAGAGCTAATATCCCTATAAAGGGCTTTCAACATGAAAAAGAAAGAATACACGTTCTTCTCCAGTGTACACCATACATTTTCCAAAATAGACCACAGGCTAGGCCACAAAACATACCTCAATAAAATCAGAAAGATAGAAGTAATATCAACAATCTTTACAGAACACGATGTATGTGCTCAAGATAGAAGCAAACCACAAAGACATCGAGAAACAAATCAAACACCTGTAAATTAAACAACTCATTGTTGAACTATGAGTGGGTCAGGAAGGAAGTCAAAGACGAAATCAAAGGATACCTGGAAACAAATGAGAATGAAGACATGAGTCACCAGAATCTATTGGACGAAACTAAAGCCGTGCTAAGATGAAAATTTATAGCGTTGCAAGCATTCCTAAGAAAGAAAAAGGGCCTCCATAGAAAACCTAACCACACAGCTCAAGTTCAGAGAAAAAGACAAACAAAAGGAACCCAAATTTGGCCGAAGGAAAGAAATAATAAAACTTAGAGCAGAAATTAACAACATGGAAACCAAAGAAAAAATCCAAAAGGTCAATGGAACCAAGAGCTGGTTCTTTGAGAAAATAAATAATATTGATAAATCACTAGCAACACTCACTAAGAGAGAGAGAGAACCCTAATAAACCGAATCAGAAATGAATAAGGGGACATCACAACAGAAACCAATGAAATTCAAAAGATCATAAGATACTACTCTGAGAGTCTGTATGTCACGAGACAAGAGAACCAGAAGCAATGGATAAATTCCTGGATTCCTATAATATCCCAAGATTGAACTAGGAAAGACTTGGGATACCTGAATAGACCCATTCATATCAATGAAATTGAAGTGGTAATCAAAAGTCTTCCTGAAAACAAGAGCCCAGGACCAAACAGATTCACTAGTGAACTCTTCCAAACATTTAAAGAACTTTTGCCAGTTCTCCTCAAGCTTTTTCAGGAAACTGAAAAAATAAGAACTCTCCCAAACAGCTTCTATGAGGCACATATCTCCCTAATACCAAAAGCAAATAAAGAGACCACCAACAAACAAAACAATAGACCAATATCCCTGATGAACACAAACGCAAAGATCCTCAACAAAATATTAGCAAATAGAATCCAACAACTCATCAAAAAGATCATACACCACTACCAAGTAGGATTCATCCTGGGGATGCAAGGATGGTTTAACATTCGGAAATCAATCAACATAATACATCATATCAACAAAAATATAGATAAAAATTATATGATCATATCAACAGACCCAGAGAAAGCTTTTGACAAGATCCAGCACCCATTTATGATGAAAACCCTCACCAAAATGGGTTTTGAATGAACTTTCCTCAAGATAGTCAAAGCCATCTACAACAAACCCATGGCAAGCATTATTCACAATGGGGAAAAACTAAGGGCCTTTCCTCTAAGGTCAGGGACAAGAAAAGTATGCCCACTATCATCACTTCTGTTTAACATAGTACTGGAATTACTTGCAATAGCGATTAGGCAAGAAAACACATTAAAGGCATAAGGATAGAAAAGGAAGAAATCAAGCTTTTACTATTCGCAGATGATATGATACTATATCTCAAGAATCCTAAATGCTCTACCAAGAAACTCCTAGAAGCAATAGACATGTATAGTAAAGTTTCAGGATATAAAATCAATACACAAAAAACCATAGTTTTCCTATATGCAAATAACGAGAGAGAGGAAAGTGACATGAAAAAATAATCCTGTTCACAATTGTGCCACAGAAAATCAAATACCTTGGAATCAGCCTAACAAAAGAGGTAAAGGACCTCTGTAATGAAAACTACAAAACACAACTCCATGAAAAAAAAGAGGACACGAGGAAATGGGAACATATTCCCTACTCATGGATAGGAAGAATCAACATCGTCAATATGGCAATAATCCCAAAAGCATTATACAGATTCAACGTGATCCCTATAAAGATACCCATGAAATTCTTCAAACAAATATACCAAACACTCTTGAAATTCATATGGAACAACAAACACCCACGAATAGCTGAAGCAATTCTTGGGAAAAAGACGTGGGGAGGCATCACCCTCCTCAACCTCAAACTCTACTACAAAGTGGTAATAATTAAAACAGCATGGTTCTGGAACAAAGCCAGAGCCACAGACCAATCGAACAGGGTGGAATATCCGTACACAAACCCCAAATGTATGAACATCTAATCTTTGATAAGAGAGCAAGAACTGTGAAGTGGAGCAAGGAAAGCTTCTTTAACAAATGGTGCTGGCATAACTGGACAACCACATGCAAAAAAATGGGCTTAGACCTGGACTTAACACCATGCACTAAAGTCAGATCACAATGGATTAAAGGTCTCAACATCAGGCCAAAATCCATAAGAAATATTGAAGACAAGGTCAGCAAAACCCTCCACAATACTGAAGCCAATGGTATCTTCAAAGATGACACTCCACTGTCCAACCAAGTGGAAAAAGAGATAAAAAAAATGGGACTATCTTACATTAAGAAGTTACTGCACCTCAAAAGATACAATAATGAGAATACAAAGACAATCTATAGAATGGGAAAGGATATTTACCCAATACCCATCTAATAAAGGGTTGATTTCAAAGCACTGGTTGAACTCTACAAGAAGAAAACATCTAACCCCATCCAAAAATTGGGTGTTGAAATGAAAAGAAACTTTCCCCCAAAGAAGAAATATGAATTGCTAAAAGGCACATGAGAACATGCTCTACATCACTAATGATTAGGGAGTTGTAGATCAAAACAAAAATGAGATATCATCTCACACCACAGAGACTGGCCCACATTCAAAAGAACAAAAGCAACCAGTGTTGGCATGGATGTGGTGAGAAAGGGACTTTCCTTCACTGCTGGTGGGAATGCCGTTTGGTTCAGCCCTTTTGGAAAACAGTGTGGACGATTCTCAGAAAATTAGAAATTGAGCTCCCATTCGACCCAGCAATACCACTCCTGGGAATATATCCTGGCAAGGCAAAAAAGTACAGTCAAAATGACATTTGCACTTCTATGTTCATTGCTGCACTATTCGCAATAGCCAAAATCTGGAAAAAACCCGAGTACCCAAGAACAGATGACTGGATAAAGAAACTTTGGTACATCTATACAATGGAGTACTATGCATCTGTTAGAAAAGATGAAGTCAGGAAATTTACATACAAGTGGTATTGCATGGAAAGTATCATGCTAAGTGAAATGAGTTAGAGAGGGCCAGACATAGAAAGATTGCATTCATCTGGGGAATATAAAGTAACAAAATGGGATACCAACACCCAAGAATAGTCGAGATAAGTACCAGGAGGTTCACTCCAGGGCCTGGAGGCTAATTGCACTTTCTGTGGGAGAAGGCAGCTCAGATAGAGAGAAGAGCACTAAGTAAAGGGTGTGATCCTTGCAGGATGAGAGATGCATGCTGAAAGTAGACTATAGACCAAACATGAAAGCCAGTCACCGCCTTTTTTGCAAACCACAGCACCGAAACGGAGAAAGAGACCAAAAGGGAATGCCCTGCCACGGGGGGGGGGGGGGGGGGGGGGGGCGGGGGATCTCTAAGATCCACGGACTGGACTGGCACCCAGACAGCGAGCACATCCTGGCAACCTCTAGCCAGGACAACTCTGTCAAGGTAAGTAAGTGGGGCTGCAGACAGGTCCAGCTCTTTCCCAGGGGAATGCTGAGGTGCCTGTGTGCCCAGGGACGCCGGCCACGGCCCTGCTAATGTGGTAGCCAGCAGGAGTGAGGTGTGTGGCTGATGTGGCCCCACAAAAGAGGTTTTCTTCTTCCCCTTCGTGGTGTGAAGTAAGGAAAGAGAACAGTTCTCTTGTGAGTGTGTGTCAGCTGAGTACATGCTGGAGGCCTTTGTATGGTCCCAGCAACATGTAGTCCCTGAGCATAGCCAGGGAGTGGCCCCCAACCCTGAACACCTCAGGCTGTGATGCTAAAAACCAATCAAAAAGAGTTCTCTTGCAAAGAGGTTTAGGTCTAGGAAGTCAGATTTTAGAAGGACTAGCTGGTCAAAGTAAAAACCCCACAGGTAGGTCAAAGAGGAAAAGTTCATGAATTTGCTAAGAGGACTCAGTGTACAGTTTGAGGTAGAAGACAGCCACTTTCTCATATGCTTGTCATTTATCTGAAGAAGTGATTTAAGACTTTTTTTTATCAGTAGAGTTGTTGTGTTAGAGGTTTTCTTTTCTTCTCTTTTCTTTTTTAAATATTTTGGGTCACACCCAGCTGTGCTCAGGAGTCACTCCTGGTTCTGCATTCAGGAATCACTCCTGGTCGTGCTCAGGGCACTAGATGGGATTCCAGGGACCGTATCCTGGCTTACTGCTTGCAAGGCAAAAGACATTGTTATGAGCTTCAATAATGCCCCCTAGATAATCACGCAGACAGCAGGCGCATTTCCACGTGGAAAATGCAGACCTTGTACCCAGCATGGGCTGGAGCGATAGCACAGCAGGTAGGGCGTTTGCCTTGCACGCAGCCAACATGGCCGACCCGAGTTCGATTCCTCCGCCCCTCTCACCCCTCTTGCCCTTCTCGGAGAGCCTGGCAAGCTACCAAGAGTATCTCGCCCACACGGCAAAGCCTGGCAAGCTACCCGTGATGTATTTGATATGCCAAACACAGTAACAAGTCTCACGATGGAGACATTACTGGGCCCACTCAAGAAAATCGATGAACAACGGGAGGACCGTGACCGTGACCGTACCCAGCATGAGGGCTTAGTTTCCGAGCTAATTGAAAGTTTTTCTGTTATTGGGTTTAGTCCACTCTATCCTGATAGGAAAGCTGTGTGTGTGTGTGTGTGTGTGTGTGTGTGTGTGTGTGTGAGAGAGAGAGAGAGAGAGAGAGAGAGAAAGAGAGAGAGAGAGAGAGAGTATAAATAATTTAAGAGCGATAGCACAGCGTGTAGGGTGTTTGCCTTTCACGAGGCCGACCCGGGTTCAATTCCTCTGCCCCTCTCAGAGAGCCCGGCAAGCAACAGAGACTATCTAGCCCACACGGCAAAGCCTGGCAAGCTACCCGTGATGTATTTGATATTCCAAAAACAGTAAAAACAAGTCTCACAATTTGTTGTGAGAAATTACTGGTGCCCACTCAGCAAGGGAGGACAATGCTACATTGCTTTAACAGTTTCTTGTGATCTTTATACTTTAAGAGCAAATTAGTGTGGAAAAAAAGAGTAAATTAGTGTGAATTAGAATCTGTGCCTTTTGATAATATACTTAAAGGGTGTTACTACAGAATGCCATTAACAAAATACTCCATGTCTTAGTTTTAGAATAATGGTATTACTCATTAAAAAATGGGTAATTTGACAATTTAAAGCAATAGTAAATGTTCAATTCTTCTTCTTCTTCCTCTTCCCTCTCCTCTTCCCTCTCCTCTCCCTCCTCCTCCTCCCCTTCCTCCTCCTCCCCTTCCTCCTCCTCCCCTTCCTCCTCCTCCCCTTCCTCCTCCCCTTCCTCCTCCCCTTCCTCCTCCTCCTCCTCCTCCTCCTCCTCCTCCTCCTCCTACTCCTCCTCCTCCTCCTTCTCCTCCTCTTCCTCCTTCTCCTCCTCTTCCTCCTTCTCCTCCTCTTCCTCCTTCTCCTCCTCTTCCTCCTCCTCCTCTTCTTCCTCCTCCTCCTCCTTCTTCTTCCTTTTAGCAGAGGGGAGGGTGGGACCACTTGGTGGTGCCCAGGACTTATTTCTGGCTCAGTGCTTAGGGGCCACTCCTGAAATTACTCAGAGAGCCATATGTAGTGCCTGCTAAATATAAAGGGTGTGGTGGGGCACATGTAAGACAAGTGCCTTAAATACTGTGTTATTTTGAAAGTATGACAAATGAGTATAATTATAAATATGTGAGTGAGTAATCACTATGACCTTCTATTTTACTTTCTACAGAGTCTAACAGTATGCATTTTTTTTCATTTAAACCTGGTGAAATTAAAAACATATCTGAATTTATGAGACACTCCTGTTGTTCACAATCAAAACAGAATCCAAGAGATCACTTCTATAGTGAAGAAAAGCGTTATACTTGTGGTAAAGATGCATTGATTTATCAAATTTCACTCCTGAAACTTTCTGTATAAAGTTACATACAATGTTATTTCAATAAAATTCTAAGAATGAAAATTTCCAAATTTTTATACTCTTATTTGCAGTTATTTTCCCAGGTAAAATGAATTTTGCTTCAATTTGTGAACATATTCTTGATTGTCTGTTTAGCAAGGCTGAAGTCCATTAGTATCATGATTATAATTGCAAGGTAAAGTGGCATGTGGATTTCAACATCTCCACTTTAGACTCGGGCATGGAGGACCATGTAGAGCTGTGAATTACAAGAACTGGAGGTGTAGGACTTCCAGTTTTCTTGTCCTGTATTGACAAACCAGCAGTGCTTTTGAGGGAGGTAAAAGAATGATGAGTTTGGGTAGAAAGGAAAGAAAAGGCAGTATCATGAGGACACTTTTCATGATGGAGAGAGAGCAGAGTCATAGGTCCCAATATTAACCATGACAGTTGATGTTTCTTTAATGTCTATTAGATGCAATTTATAGCATCTATTCCCACTTGTGTTGAGTTCCCCATTACTGGAAACTGAAAATAATATTGTTTAATGAAATTAACGTAGAATTCTAGGCTGACAGTGCCTCAGAATATACCATTTACTAGGACAGCTATAACAAATGTTGGCTGAAAAATCAAATAGTTGGAGCCGGAGAGCTAGAATGTGGTTGAGGCACTCGCCTTGCAGTAGGCAGACCAAGGTTCCATTCTGGGTACCACATATAGTTCACCCCAAATCAGCAGAAGTGACCATGAGCAAAAGGCCAAGTGTAAACCTTGAACACAGCTGTCCCTGCCACTTCTCTCTTTCCTCATGATTTTGAAATCCAGAAGGCTATGGTAACCATACTGAGTGAATTCTCTATGGGGCAGCTCTCCTTGGCCGTTATATGATCACCTTTCCCAGAGTTTAGACGAGGTCCTCCTTCTGTATGTCTGTGTCCTAAACTCTCATTATAAAAACTCTTATTATATCAGATGAAGGTGCTCCCCCATGACCTCATTTAACTTTGATTACTCCTTTTCTCTAAAGGAGGTCACATTAAATGGCATTAGGGTTTAGGATTTTAACATAGGCATTCCCCGAGTATCAGTTCAACACCTAGCAGGATCCCTTCAATAGCTAAAAAAATCAAGTGATCCCTAAACCTGAATTTTATGGACTATCCTTGAGGGTAAACAGGCATCTTAGTTCAGTCTGCAAAAAATTACGGATTAAAATAAAGGTGTGCCCTTTTATGCTGCCCGACTCTGTGCCAGGCTGTTTCTCTTGGGGTGCCCCAGAGTGGGGGTGGGTGATACCCCTCCACACCCCAAGGGACATAGCCCAGCAGTAGAAAACCTCCAGAACCTTACAGCCCGTCTCCACACACTTGGGCCAAGAAGACTCACCCACGAGTGTCCTACTCATAGGACACACCCTACCCATACTCCAAGGGTGTTGCACCACTTCTGATGGGATTCAAAGTAGAAGACAACCAACTTTCAAGGGAAATATATTATTTCGGTTCTGCTTTGGGGCAGGGATTGGGGTACAGGTTGGAAACACGCAAAATATGATTGTGGGAAGGTGTATTGTGGTGGGATTGGTGTTTGAATATTAAATGTAATACAATATTGTTAACTACTTTATAAATAAATAAATAAATAAATAAAGGCGTGGAGTATTTCATTAGTGGCATTCTGTCATTAGTGCTACTTCGTTTCACAGCATCTGTCTTTTGGAAAATCTCTCTTGAAAAACCTGTAGCAAAAAACTTTCAAACTGTAGAAAAGCTGGTGTCTTAATCTCTATTTTAATAAAATGTGTCATAGTAATTCTGGTTATATTTTAGTAAACTATTTAAAGTACAATTTTAAAAGCACAATTCATTTTCATTTAATAAGACTGAAAATATCATTCAAGGATATGGGAATAATAAGTTTGAGAAAAATATATAAATAGACATTTTTGTAGTAAAAACTATGCATTATTTGTAATTTTTTATTGGCATTGACAATATTATCTACAAATATATTTCAATTGATGTTAAGTGTGGATATTGCAGACCAAAGACAAGGTGTCAGAAGAGACCTGGATAATTAAAACTAATATTTCATTTAATCTTTTTCTTTGCTTAACTAGGAGAAGTAACCAGAAATAATACCATTTTCACTGATATCTTATACTAATAGCCTACTCATTTTCTGTCTAATTTTTGCTTTATATAAAATAATTTTTAGTTGAACCCTAATAAGAATTCAAGTGAGATATGCATTGTTTATCCCACAGGAAACCACTAGAGGGCAGTCTTTCCCTCTAATAAAACTAAATCCAGTTCTAACTGTGTGGTAGAAACATAAAAGTATGCCTTATAAAATAACACTTTTTCTTTGCAGTACTTGCCATCTTGATACCCTCTTTAGCTCCCGAAAATTTTTATTATAATAAAATTCATAGAATATTTGTTTTAACAATTTCATTTAATTGGCTATTGAAATTAATTTGATGGGCCAAACATGTCAGGGTCACAAAGCAAAGCTTATCTAGTGAAGTCAGCCTAACCTCCATGAAAGGGAACAAAAGTGAAACTCATGTAACAATGCACAAACTTGTAGATATCCTTCAATGGGGTGAAATCAACTTGAAACAAATGATAGATTAAGTCTATTGTCTTTTTACCCAAATCTATTCTATCAGAGTTCTCAAAGTGATATGGAAAGAACCAGGTAAAAGACTAAGAAAATTTGAAAACTCTGCGTTGAAAGATCATAGAAGACGGTTTCTGATACATGAAAATAGCAGAAAGCAAACATATCTGAGTGTTCAAAGGTGTCATGTTCCCAAGGAAAACTTGAGTCTGGTCAAAAGAACGTGTTTCTATATTTTAGTAAAACACTGTGGATGGCTTTCTGTTTTCCAGTTTTGGGGGGGATTTCATTAACAAATGCACATATATGTAAAATAAAATTTAAAAATCAAACTCTGATATTTCTGCTCATTTTGTCAATGAAGAATAATCGGTATTGCAAATTATGATGCCCATAAGTAGAGAGAGAGTAAGAAGGAAGGTGCCTTCCACAGAGGTAGGGAGTGGGATGGAGAGAGATATTGGGGACATCCGAGGTAGATAATGCACATTTGTGGAGGTATGGCATTTAGGTTATTGTATGATTTAAGCTCAGTCATGAAAGCTTTGTAACTGTATCTCACAGGGATTCAGTCTGCCCCTGCGCCTGGCTGTTCCTCGCCGGGGCCCGTTGGAGGGGAGCGGGTTGAGCATTCCTCCCCGCCCCAGCCAGGGCTCCGGCAGTCGAAGACCTCCAGGACCAGCCACCACCATGCTGAGACCACTCTCCGCACACCTGAAGGTACTGGCAGAGGGACAAATCCACGCGGGTTCCGGGGCCGAGATCTCCCAGCCTACTCGGATTGGAGTCGAGCATCCTCCACCCAGATCCTCCAAATTCCAGTAGGCGGGGCTCACACCCACCACCTGGCCCCCTGGCGCCGTGTAATCCCATCAACGGCCAAGACTCAGAGACTATAAAATCCAGCTCCCGGAACCGCGCGGCCGCATTCGCGGCCACGCGACATCTTATCAGGACATCTTTTATGATATCTTATCATCTCATTCCTACTTTGGACAAACTTGCAGGCTATCGAATGTAGCCTGCCCACAGGGCAGAGTCTGGCAAACTCCCTGTGGCGTACCAAATATGCCAAATACCAGTAACAATGATGGGTCTCATTCTCCTAAAGAGCCTTGAATATAATCTCAGGGTTAGGATGAAAGAGACGTTACTGGGGCTTGCTCGAGGCAATCGACGAATAACAGGATGATGAAATGAAAAAATGAAAATGAAAGCTTTGTAACTGTATCTCACAGGGATTAAATAAAAAATAAATTAAAAAAATAATGGAACCTGGTTGTTAATATATCTTTCAAGGGTCATTTTTTGTGTCCTTTTATTTATTTATTTATTTATTTATTTTTATTTATTTATTGAATCACTGTCAGAACAGTCATAAAGCTTTTCAGTTCAAGTCTCGGTCAGTCATACAATGATCAAACACCCGTCCCTTCACCAGTGCACATTTCCACCACCAAGAATCCCAGTATACGCCCCTCCCATGCACCCCTGCCTGTGTGGCAGATTTCCACTTTACTCTCTCTCTCTCTCTCTCTCTCTCTCTCTCTCTCTGTTGATCACATTCAATATTATGACAAAAGACCCAACATTGTTATTTGGAATTTTCCCCAACATTCAGACCTGCCACAAAGGCATCATTAGATAATTTGTTTTCTATTGCCGATTATGAAGAGCATATGATGTCGTGTGGCCACAATAGCAGCCACGAGAATTTGGATTTCTGATATTTTAGTAATAAACCTATAGGGATTACTGCCAGAAGCCCCTGGGTTTTGAGATTGTTATGTGTGCCTCTGGGATCATGGTTGTTGAGAAGCTGGAGGAGGCATTTGAGGGTGGCAATCTGGAGCATTGTCGTGGCAGGGAGCAGGGCTGATTCCACCCCGCATCCCACAAGGCCCCACGTGCCTCGTCAATGCATCATACTTGGCTGTTCATTAGGCTCTAAAAGATGAAGGCCACTGTGCCACTGCCACAAGGTAGGACAGGAGGAGTGACAGACTCCCTTTCCCTCCCAGGGTGGCATAGCACCATAGTTAAAAGCACAGTCCAGGTGCATTTTGGTTGGGTATTATATTTTGCTCAGATTTTCCCACCACCATTCCAATCTGTTTTTCAGGAACAAACGCTAGATCATTTACTTTCCATTGATCACTTTGCATATCAGGAAATGTTGCCTTCAGAAAATAGTCCTGGTACCTACATGCCAGAGATATGCTTGTTAAAGCTCATGGTCACCAGAATTCCATTTGGAGAAGGTGGTGATACAGCACCTACCCCATCTGGGACCTCCCTGTAATACCGGCTTAGTATGGGACCCAGAGAATTCTCCGGGAGTTCTGGAGCCCTCCAGCTGGTTTTCTTCACTGATGTGTGCTGTCTGTGTCCCTTTTTAACCCTGAAAAATTTAAAGTGGTAGTTCAAACTAAATTTTATAAAAATTTAGGTTAATATTAACTGTTTCTGTGACAGAATATTAGTGGAATATTTTTTCCAAGAATGTACAAATTAAATTAGATTTATTAAATGTAACTCTTCCTTGAACTGGTACTATAAGCATACATATTTCAGCAGCTCTTTTTGTTTTAGAGACAGGTTTAAGTGGTTTTGATAATTTGCTCGAGCAGGCCCAGTAACGTCTCCATTGGAGACTTTGTTGTTACTGTGTCTGGCATATCGAATACTCTCGGTAGCTTGCCGGGCTCTCCGAGAGGGGCGGAGGAATCGAACTCGGGTCGACCATGTTGGCCGCTTGTAAGGCGAACGCCCTACCCGCTGTGCTATCGCTCCTATTTGATAGTAATCTGTATTTTTGTTTTGAAAATTGTCTTTTGATTATTTTGAAATTTTGTTTTTGTGGAAACCCTTCCTGAAAGTGCTTGGTAGGGTATGAAGTATGGGGGATAAAACACAGGGCCATGCACTAACCTGGCGCATTCTTTACCACTTGAACCACACCCCAGGCCATTTTACCTTTTTTATGACGTGCATCCTTAACCAGGCACACTGCAAGGGGTGAAACAGCAATCTGTATGAAATAGCAATAAACTGAGTAGTTATGTTTAGCAAGGACTATAATGTGTTATGTTTCTTAAATGTTGAAATATATTTTTAATGCTATTTAAGGAAAGCGAAGTACTGATATAATCACAGTATTTTGCTGTTCTCAATATATAGAAACATTTTGGTTGTATCACACGGTCACGGTCCTCCCGTTGTTCATCTATTTGCTCGAGCGGGCCCAGTAACGTCTCCATCATGAGACTTGTTGTTACTGTGTTTGGCATATCGAATATGTCACGGGTAGCTTGTCAGGCTCTGCTGTGCGGGCGAGATACTCTCGGTAGCTTGCCAGGCTCTACGAGAGGGGCGCAGGAATCGAAGTCGGTTTGGCCATATTGGCCACTTGGAAGTAAACGCCCTACCGCTGTGCTATCGCTCCAGCCCTCTTTGGTGGGCTACTAGCCCGACTACGCCAGGGCTAGAGTGATAGCACAGCGGTAGGGCATTTGCCTTGCATGCAACCAGCCCAGCCGAGCCAGATTTGATTCCTCTGCCCCTCTTGGAGAGCTCGGCAAGCTACCGAGAGTATCTTGCCCACGTGGCAAAGCCTGGCAAGCTACCTGTGACGTATTCGATATGCCAAACACAGTAACAAGTCTCACGATGGAGATGTTACTGGGCCTGCTCGAGCAAATCGTATATAACTGTTTGGTTGTATCAGCATTTTAAAAATAATCCAATATAAAATCTTGTGTTTAGGTATATATGGGTGTCTGGTTATATTTTTCTATTTTCTATGCTCCCAAATAGATTATACAGACACATTAGATTGATCCTTGTTACAAATGGAAGAGTTATGAGATGAACTAGAAGAATAGGAATTAAGAACTCACTGAGGATTCAGGAAATCTTTTTATTTATATCAGGCATTTAACTGACATTTCTCCTTGACCACAAATTAAATCTTTTATTGTGACTATTATAATTTTCAATCTCATGCTACATCTAATAGTGATATAATAGTACAGATAATAGGTAAATCACATAAAGTATGTTTATATATGTTGAAGAAGTGCATCACTAAGGCAGCCTATCCTCATGTCATGTAAGGAAAATACAAGCTCCCTCCTCAGAACTAGTCTTGACCTTAAAATGGTATAAGTACTGCAAATACCGTGGTAGCATCTGATCACCTTAGGTTTCAATAATTTTGTCATAGCTCATTTTGCTGGCTTATTTTCAATAAAAGTGCTTTCTCGGTCCATTTTTTAACAAGCGGGAAACTGGCTGGTCAGTCTGGGAAACAGGGGTCAAGGTTTCAACTGTTCCACAGAGCAAATTTTGCCCTGGGGACTGCCCCTTCCTTTCTCAGTCTATCAGTTTTCTCCCTGCCATTTTTGAAGGAGGGCTGCAGGATAGCACAGTGGGTAGGGCATTTGCGTTGCATGCAGCCAACCTGGGTTTTTTCCTCCATCTCTTGGAGAGCCAGGCAAGCAACCATGAGTATCCCACCTGCACAGCATAGCCTGGAAGCTCCCCGTGGGGGATTCAATATACCCAAAACAGTAACAATAAGTCTCACAATGGAGACTTTACTGGTGCCCACTTGAGGAAATTCATGAACAACAGGGCTACAGTGCTACAGTGCAGTGCTATATATGTTGTAAAACTATCACTATTACTATCACTATCATTCCATTTGTCGTGAATTACTCAAGCGGGCACCAGTAATGTCTCTATTCCTCCCAGCCCTGAGATTTTTAGCAGCCTTTACTTAATCGTCTTTTCCCAATGGTTGGAGGCTCTTTCTGGGCCAGCAGAATGAGACTTATTGTCGTTACTGTATTTGCCGTATCGGATATGCCATGGGGAGCTTGCCAGCTCTGTCCATGTGGGCAGGATACTCTTGGTAGCTTTCAGGGCTCTCCAAGAGGCATAAATGGGTAGGAAATGTCTTATAATGTGCCAGAAAGGGGCCTGGAGAGTAGTGGTGGTTGGGCAGTGGAGGTTGGCTGCTGGGGCTGGGTCCCTTGAGGTGGGAAGGGCTATCACCTGCCCCACAGCCTGGAATGGAGTCCATAGTTGTAGATGAAGATTTATTTCATGAAGATTTATTTCATTTGGTATAGGTGGGAAAGAATCAAAAGGATTTCTTAAGGTTTTGTCTGTTTATAGAAATGGTAATTGGGTTTTGGGTGTGTGTTACAATAATGAAGGCAATTGGATGCAATGTGAGGCAAGCAAACCTAAAAATACCGATTTCTGAAGTATATTGGTAATTCCTTCATTGTATTGTATTTAAAATACTGAAGAAGTTCTAGATGTACTTTGTTTTGTTGTCTCAAGGCTTTAATACTTTTGTTTGTGACCCAAGTCTGGACTGCTCAGAGAACTCTTTTAAGGTCCTTCCCAGCAAGATCATGAAGAACTCAAAGCTCACTTGGATAGTTGCGCAGCATTCAGAAGGGACAAAGAAATGCTATAGGTTTGTCAGGGTGCAAAACTAAGAGCTGGCCTGAAAAAAGCAAAGTGCTATATGTATGGACAGTGAGAACACTTCATTGCCAGTGAAGGAATTCTGAACTAATTATGGCCAAATAATCACAAAAATTTCCAGTGAATATTTGTGACAATTCTTCATTACCAGTGAGGAAATTCTGATCTAATTGTGGCCATATAATCACAGAAATTTCTAGAGAATATTTGCCAAAAGTTAGACTCTGATTCTTCAAAGGCAATTCTATGCAGACCCTTAGTCTTAATCTGGTTCATTCTCAACCATTCATTCTCTCATGTCTTGGCACTCATATGTACAAGTATTCAAAATATACATATACACATGAAAAATACACAAAAATATATGCACATATTTATACACATGCACACACACATATACACATATAGCCATTAGTGCACAAACATAATCGTACATTACAAACTATAAAAGCTTGAAACACATTGCTCAAGGATTTTGTGATAAGAATTTTTCAGTCATTTGTGACCATTTTTTTAAAAATGTTATCTTTCTATAAATGGATGTATGCACAAAACCCACTGGTACTATATTTTTCTAACAAAAAATTGTTGTAAGTGCTAATTTGAGATAAGCTTAGTACTAAAGATCTTATTATTAAGTGCTAACGAGCATGGTTAATAAAATTTTCATGGTATTTAAAACATTAAAGAAATTATGCAACTTAGTAAATGGCATTGTATTCATATTTTAAGCACTTCATCCATGAGATTTATCCTGATGTGTATACTTGGCAGGCAAAATGTCATAATGAATATTTTGGAAGGGGTCCACACCTCATTGCCATCAGGACTTAAACCTGGTTCTGCATTCCAGGATCACTCCCTGTGGTGCCGGGGATCTAACCTGAATGGCTGAGAGCAAGGCAAGCACCTTAGCTGCTAAACTATCTCTCTGATCCTATATTGAATGTTTTGAATCATTCTTGCACACAAAAGGGGGAGAGATGTAACAAAACTTGCAACAAATACATAAATTACAATATATCTGAAAAGAAATTTACAAAACTATTGAAGGTGTGACTGATTTTGATTATTGCTCCCTGCTACAGTAAACAGGAGTGAATAACAATTGAATAAGTAAATAAATTAAGTATTAAAGAATCCATAATTTGATAATTTTGAAGTCGTTCAATATTCTCAGAAGGGCAGAAAAAGAAAGAAGGAAAGGGAGAGAGATAGGAGAGAGAGAGAGAGACAGAGAGACAGAGAGAGAGACAGAGACAGAGAGAGACAGAGACAGAGACAGACAGAGATTGCAAGACAGCATGCTCTGGGTAAAATGCCAAAATCTTGATTCTAAAACCTTGTAAACTCTGAGAAATATGACAAGTTCAGGGTACTCAGTCACTCAAAGAGCCCTCTCTGATATTAGGAAGGCATCTCACAGAAACTCTGTTGACCATTTAGAGGCTTACAGTTGTCGTCCCCCAACAATTTTTGCAGAAAGCAAAGAAATTAAAGGATGTTATATGAAAATCTGTGTATGGATTTTTATTTAATGGAATAACTACTATAGAAATTCATGGCGAATGCAAAAGGATATTAAATTCATTTCAACAGAAGCACTGACATTGGATGAAGACAAGATAAAGAGAATACCCAAACCCCTAAATGTCTACCAGAAGGAAGCTGGATAAATAAAGGGACCAATGGCAAATGCAGGCTACCTTTCAAAGACAAAGGAAATATTATGCAGAGAACCTAACCAAGATCCCAGAAAGCAGAGTAAGTGACTTGAAGTAGGGTCCCATTGCCTTATACTAACCCAGGAGAAGAAATCAGGAGGAGAAAGAGGATTTGATTTATTGTGAAGTTATTTCTATTTCTTAAATAATCAAGGCACTTTCAAAATTGCTTTGCTTTCCAGTGGTTTTTTGATTTCAAAATTATTATGGACTAGTGACTTATTTCAGTCCATATTCCCCTTTTGGTAAGTGTGATGACTACAATTCCTAATCTATTCTTCCTCTATCCCCACTGCATTTAGCATGTGCTATGGCAGGTTCATTTTACTAGCATATAGAGTAAGTAATCCCATCAACGGCCAAGACTCAGAGACTATAAAATCCAGATCACGGACCAGACCAGTGCAGTCTCCTGCCCCTTAGCCTGGCTGTTCCTCGCCGGGGTCCCTTGGAGGGGAGCGGGTTGAGCTTTCCTCCCCGCCCCGACCAAGGGCTCCAGCAGCCGAAGACCTCCAGGACCAACCACCACCATGCTGAGACCACTCTCCGCACACATGAAGGTACTGGCAGAGGGACAAAGCCACGCGGGTTCCGGGGCCGAGATCTCCAAGCCTACTCAGATTGGAGTTGAGCATCCTCCACCCAGATCCTCCAAATTCCAGTAGGCGGGGGTCACACCCACCACCTGGCACCGTGTAATCCCATCAATGGCCAAGACTCAGAGACTATAAAATCCAGCTCCCGGAACCACGCGGCCGAATTCGCGTCCTCTTATCAGGACATCTTTTTATGACATCTTATTATCTCATTTTCTACTTTGGACAAACTTGCAGGCTATCAAATGTAGCCTGCCCACAGGGCAGAGTCTGGCAAACTCCCTGTGACGTACGAAATATGCCAAATACCAGTAACAATGATGGGTCTCATTCTCCTAAAGAGCCTTGAATATAATCTCAGGGCTAGGATGAAAGAGACGTTACTGGGGCCTGCTCGAGGCAATCGACGAAACGAGTAAGTTTAGAGGTCAATCTGTTACAAGTCCATCCTTGGTTACTTTCTTATAGAATAAGACTCCAGATAAATGCTCTGGGTTTTTTTCTTTGCAAAGAAACCAATTAGGTGTTGCTGAAATTCATAGACATTGAAAATGGATAGATATGTGTTGTATTTAAGCTGCTAAAATTGTGACCACTTGCTCTACTAAAGTAGAGTACTCTACTGAAGTAGAATATTCAGTCATTTCTGTTGACTGTTCACATTTTTCTAATACCCAATCTATTAAGATTTTGATGCCCCAGAAATAAAAAGGTTACTACCTAGGATATGAAACATCCAGATAGCTTGGTTTCAGGAGAATTAATAAAAATTTAAGGTTTTTTGTTTGCTTGGATTTGTTTTATTTGCAGGTTCATTTATAGAATTCTACTACTTGATTTTTTTCAGGTTAATTTAAGCAGTGATGACTAATTCTGTAATGTGCTCCTATAAATTAATTTGGAAGTAAGCAATGAGTCTGAAGTACTGACAACAAAGAAATCACAAGTAGTAAGTTAAAAATTTGTTCTTAACCTTGATAATAGACATTTAGTTTGATACAGGCATTGATCCACGAGTTTTGGGATGTATAAGCCAAGCAGTAGTCAAATGTTAATTGTGCTTTTGAGTATCACAAATATTGTATAATAATAGTTTCCTTCTTGTGTCCTATTATAATTTTACAGATTGTGGTGAATTATTTTGCTCTACTTAATGCCTAAAAAAATAAATACAATATTTTTTCAATTTTATCTCTCTCAATACAGAGTAAGTCATTCTTTTATCTATTAGCTCTAGTACTGAATTTTTTTCTTAAAATACCTAAAACTGACACAAAAGTAAGTTCTTATTTCTTAGTTTTAAAAAACTTAAATATACTCTAACTACATTCATTTAATTGAGACTTGCTTATGTGAACATGTTAATCATATTTTGCAACTTCTGTTTACCTTCCTTAATGAGTATAAAATTATTATATTAAATTTAAAAAGCAATGAAGGTTAAGCATAAAACATTTGTGGGAGTAATTATAAAGTACAGATAGATATGTAAAGCTTGGAATAATTAACAGTCTCTATTTCTCTTCTCTTGACTGTGATCAGACCTCCTTTAAGATACTACGCTCCAAAACTCTCATATTGAATATGTTTGTTTCAAATATCTTTACTGAGATAAGAATCTACATGACAGAATATATCAAATATTTTCCTCTTCATCTAAATTAGGAACATATTCTTATATTATTATTCTTTTGTTAGAGCCATTGCACATGTTTAAATTGATTTAAGCAGATCTATTTCACAGAAGTTTATCATAATATATGTGCATAAGCTAAAGAACATGTTTACTCTTGAGTAATAACAAGGTAAGAACTATTTACATAGAAACAAAGCTCTACTTCAAATAATCATATCCTATGAGCCAGAGAAAGTGTGCAACAGGTACCCACTTGACATGCACGCATGCAACTGACCTGGGTTTGATACTCACACCACATTTGGCTCCCCAAACATGAGGACTACCTGAATGCAGAACCAGGAATAAACCATGAGCATCACTGAGTGTGAAACAAAGAGCAAAAAAGAGAATTTATTAAAATAAAATGATATCCTAAAGGTAAAGGTAAAGGCCCTCCCGTTGATCATCGATTTGCTCGAGTGGGCCCAGTAACGTCTCCATTGGAGACTTTGTTGTTACTGTGTCTGGCATATCGAACACGTCACGGGGAGCTTGCCAGGCTCTGCCATGCAGGCGAGATACTCTCGGTAGCATGCCGGTCTCTCCGAGAGGGGTGGAGGAATCGAACCCGGGTTGGCCATGTTGGCTGCGTGCAAGGCAAATGCCCTACCGCTGTGCTATTGCTCCAGCCCAAATAATATCCTATTTATAATAAATATTATACATAGTAAAAAGGGAGTCCAATGAGAAATAGATAATGATTGGCACAGGATGGTAAGCTGTTGTTTGAGATTTTTCAAATTTTCTTGGTCTTTCAACTGCTGTCTGGGACATTAGGATTCTACCCAGGAATTAAGCCCAGATGCTTAGACTAACAGGCATGCGTTCTAGACTTCAACTCATTTCTTTGGTTCCTCTATCATGATTGTTATTTGTTTTCTTAATGTTTTATATGGGTGTGATCCCTGGAATCACACCCATAAGCCACCTCCTGCCAGCACCAGATAATTTCCTCATCGGCCACACTTCAGAACTCATGGCTACTTCTCCTGTAAAGGAGCATAAAATGAGGCCTTTATAACCATGCCACTGGACTCCCTGCTAGGCTGTTTTCACATCAGGGCTCCCCAGAGGGGAGTTGGTGAGAGCCCTCCCCACCCCAAGGAACCCAGCCCCAGCAGCTGACCTCCACTACCCAGTCACGTTCCAGGCTGCAAAGCCTCACATATGAGCGAACAAATTCCTTGACACATTATAAGACATTCCCTACCCATTTTCCATAATTACCACATCATATTTGACGGGGGTCAGACAGTAGGCAATAAATCATAGAGGGAAATATGACAGTGATATATATATGACAGTGATATATATGACAGTGATATATATATCACTATCACTGTCACTCTCCTCCCCATTGTTCATCAATTTGCTCGAGCGGGCCCAGTAAGATCTCCTTTGTGACACTTGTTACTGTGTTTGGCGTATCGAATATGTCACAGGTAGCTTGCCAGGCTTTGCTGTGCAGGCGAGATACTCTCGGTAGCTTGCCGGGCTCTCAGAGAGGGGCGGAGGAATCAAACTCGGGTCAGCCATGTTGGCCACTTGCAAGGCAAACACCCTACCCGCTGTGCTATCGCACCATATATATATATTCCAAGCTACCGAGATTATCTTGCCTACACGACAGAGCCTGGCAAGCTACCCATGGCATATTCGATATGCCAAAAGCAGTAACAACAACGGGTTTCTTTCCCCTAACCCTGAAAGAGACTGCAATACAGCAGCGTTGTGAAAGACCAGTGGAGAGAGGCTGCTAAAATCTCAGAGCTGGGTGGAATGGAGATAATACTGGTACCCACTTGAGTAAATCAATGAATAATGGGACGACAGTGATATAGTGATACAGTGAATGTTTTGGAATTTTCTTGTTTTTTCAGATTGTCACTTATCACTTAAGTGAAAATCACTTAATCCCCGTTATTCATCGATTTATTCGAGCGGGTGCCAGTAACGTCTCCATTCATCCCAGTTGCGTGCTAGTGTAGCCCAATGGTATCTGTTCATTCTAGGAACGTGCAGAGCCTCAAACCGATCATTTAGGGTCTTGACGAAGAAGTCTGACCATCTTATAGGTGGGCGTCCACGTGATATTTTGATGTCCCGTGGAATCCAATCAGTAATGGCTCTAGTCCAGCGGTTGTCTGTAAACCTCATTACGTGTCCAGCCCATCTGATTTTTGATGTCTTGGCAAATGAGACAGCGTCCCTGATTCTTGAGCGTTGACGAAGATCAGAACTCCGGATTCTATCTCTCATTTGAGTGAATCGTGATATTCCAAGCACAGTTCTTTCGATTCCTCTTTGAGAGACCCGAATAGCGTTCTCATCCTGTTTTCATAGGGTCCAGGTCTCTGAGGCATATGTTAATGCAGGAAGAATAGTGGAGTCAAAGAGATGTGCTCGTAGCTGGAGGTTCTTTGTCCTTTTAGTTATTTCTTCAATGCTCTTGAAGGCATTCCAAGCCGCTCTCTTCCTCCTGCGCAACTCAGGTGCCAGGTCATTCATCATGTTGATTTCTCGACCTAGGTATATATAACTGTTGCATTCGGAGATTGTGGTTCCGTTGAGAGCGAATGGAGCGTCAGGAACAAGGCTGTTTCTCATAAACATTGTCTTCGTAAGATTCAGCTGTAGTCTGACCTTTCCACATTCACGGTCAAAGTCGTCCAGCATTTGTGCCGCTTGGCTGATGTTTGGTGTTATTAAAACAATGTCATCAGCAAAGCGGAGGTGGTGTAGTTGCCGACCATCTATCTTCACTCCCATGTTTTCCCATTCCAGTCGTCGCATGATGTTCTCGAGGGTGGCACTGAAGAGTTTTGGTGAAATGGTATCACCCTGCCGAACCCCTCTCTTGATATGGATGATTACTTCTTTGTAGAATGGTGAGATCTTGGTAGTGAATCCGCAATAGAGCTCACGAAGGATCCTGATGTATTGAGTTTGTATGCCCTGATTGGCTAGGGCTTCCATGACCGCTTCCGTCTCAACAGAATCAAAGGCCTTCTTTAAATCAATGAATGTTAGACAGAGCGGCATCTTGAACTCCCTAGATACCTCAATGAGCTTGGTTATTGTGTGGATATGGTCGATGGTACTGAATCCTTTTCGGAATCCAGCTTGTTCACATGGTTGTCCTTCATCTAGTGTTCTGCTAATCCTATTCAGGATGACTCGAGTGAATAGTTTGTAGATGACAGACAATAGGCAGATTGGGCGATAGTTGCCAATGTCGTGGATGTCTCCTTTCTTGTATAGTAGTACAGTCCTGCTGGTTTTCCATTGGGATGGAACCTTGCATTCAGACAGGTAGTGTGTGAAGAGTCGAGCCAATGTATTGATGAGTACTGATGGTAAGTTCTTCAGGTGTTCAGGTCTGATCTTGTCTGGGTCAGGTGCTCTTTGTTTCTTTACAGACGGGATGGCATGTTGGATTTTGGAAGAGAGAACTTTGGGAATGACATATCCATCATGTGGTATGTGGTATGTGGGCAAGTGGATGTGGCTATTAAAGAGATCTGAGTAGAAGTCATGAATAATCTTCTCCATTGCCCTTCTGGAAGATGTGATAGATCCATCTTTTTCAGATTGAATATTTGTAAATGTGGCCATAGATGTTAATTTTAAAATAGAGAAAATAGTTCTATACTTTAATGATACAAACCCCTTATTTTCGTTTCTGTTGTTTATTTAGCAAAATAATGGAGGAATCCTGTAAAGAATGGCTAACCCTTGGATAGAGTTAGAAAAAAATATGAAAATTTAAATGTCTCACAGTAGTTGAAAATAAGAAAATCCTAGAATAAGTGGAAAAAGAAAAAAACTCTGAGAGTCAGGGAATTAATTTCAAAACAATAGGAAGCCTAAATGGCATGAAATCCAAACTATAGCCATCAAACTTTAAAATGTACCTATCAAGGTTGCAGACTGAAAGATTGGAAGGAACCTGGAAAAAGTGGTGAAGGAAGTAGACGCTAGTGGGAGGATTGAGCCAGAACATTATATATCTAAAATTCAATTATCAATAACTTTGTAAATCATAATTAAAAATTTTAAAAGCTTTCCCAAATATAAGTTTGACATTCGAATAGCAAAGGAAATAGTAGTTATATTATAGTGTAACTTAAAGCATAATATAAAGATCTAAAGTTTCTACTAATGCAAATTAAAATCATGAATGCATTTTTAAAATGGGGGGCACCTGACAAAAATCAAAAATCATCAAAGCTCAGTTCTAAATGAACTTTGTCACTAAAATCAATAAAGTAGAAAATCAACATTAGAATACCATTGATAATTGCAACAGCAAGATCCACTGATGAATGCTTACATTAGATCATGAAACATTAGAAGAAAAAGAATAGTTACAAAACATAGTTATTTACCTCCCAAATTTACTAAATACGTGGCTATCTTTAGCATATATCCAACAGTCACTCCTGTTACCAGAGGTGAGACCTCAATTCCTCTTCCCTGTGTGTGAGCAAGATTCATTGTTTTGCTTTTAACAATAAGTATAATATGGAAAAAGAATAAAGTAAAACCTATAGGAAACATCTTACCTAAAGATGAAGGTGAACACTAGCAGTAATATGACAATTTTATAACATGAGTAACTTTATAGGATGTGATGGCAAGAACAGTTAGACTTTTTGTTATCTACTCCCCTAATGAATAACCTTGAATTTCTGAGAAATATTTCAGAAAATACTTATGAGAAAACATATTTGATATATAAATTTTGTTTAAATGCTTCAAAATCTTGACCAGAACTATTCAAAAGGTGTTGAGATTGCAAAAATTTTAGCAAAGATTGGTATTTTTATATTTATATTTGTATATTTATATTTATATTTGTAGCATGCTAAGCAGACATGTTGTAAAAGTTCAAATAGGGTGCATGTTAGAATTAGAAAATGATCTTAAAGGAGATACTGACTAGTTAGTTTCCTATTGTTGCTTTAGCCAATTATCAATTATCATGTGTACTTTCATGACTATATGTTCTCAAAGAGAAGACTCTTGATAATGAGGGGGTTAAAATGACGTATCAGTCTCTTTCCCCAACCACCTGTGGCTGTGTTTGTAAATATGGTTACTATGTGTGATTTCTATTATAGAAACTTCATCTCACCAAGGAAGGCCTGAATAGGACTAACTGATTAAGTCCTAATGGACCACAGGCAGAGAAAATTCCATTTACTGTTAGGATCAGCCTGGGGCAAGTTAATAAGAGTGGATTTCTTTATCATGGAAATAGCGAGGATTCATCTTCCACAAGAAAAATAATTCTGCTTTAGATACTTGACTGTCAGTTACAGAAAAACAGCCCGAAAGTACTGGGTGTCTTATAGGCTGCACTTTGCTTTGTATTGTCAATGATAAAATGTTTTCTTAAAAACCAGGTTATATGGGTATATATTAAAAAAAAATCAAGAGATAGAAATAGTTGAAGTCTTTGTCACTGTTATAGCTTCTCATTCTCTTGCAGGATTCTTGTTTCCTGTCCCATAACTTTGACTAAAGAGTTTCATTTCCAGTAAAGGAATGCATAAGTATGCATTGTATCTGCATACATTGACATTAATCAGCTGCCTTCTTCTCCCAGAAATCGAATTACTAAGTCTCTATTATGAGAATTGCAAGCACAGTAATACTTACTCCTCAGAAAACTAAATTCATCCTCAGAGAGCCCAATCTAAATTCTGAATTTTGAAACATCCAACCACTTTCACTTGTTTTCTGCATAACCCAGTTGCTACCTCTCTAAGGCCTTATTTCTTTTTTCCCTTTGAGATATTTTAGGGTACAGTTAAATGATATTCTGTTATTAGTAAATGATACATTATATCCTATTCTATTACAATACTGCATTGCCTCATTATTTCTGTTTCCTGAAAACAGAACTAGCCCATGGCAGCTATTGAGTAGTTGTTAGGAATATATAAGTGATTGAAATGTACTCTACATAGATATGCAAACAACTTTAAACACTCCTTATTCATTAATACTCAGAGGTAATATTTAAATGCAAAATTACCAGAATATTCTGCTACTCCTTAAATATTTCCAGTGGTTACAGAAAATAATATCTCTTTATAATAAAAAAAAAACAATCTCATTAGAGTTATAATGAATCATTATAGTCAAGTATTCTACATATTTAGAGATTAGTCTTGTTAGAAAAAAAATCTTATAATGATCCTTCTGGCAGAGAACTGGGTAGGGCATTTGCCTTGCACACAGCCGACCCGGGTTTGGTTCCTCCACCCCTCTCAGAGAGGCTGGCAAGCTACTGAGAGTATCTTGCTCACGTGGAAAAGCCTGTATAAGTCAGATTGGGCGATAGTTGCCAGTGTTGTGGATGTCTCCCTTCTTGTACAGTAGAACAGTCCTGCTGGTTTTCCATTGGGACTGAACCTTGCATTCAGACAGGTAGCGTGTGAAGAGACAAGCCAGTGTATTGATGAGTACTGATGGCAAATTCTTCAGGTGTTCGGGTTTGACCTTGTCTGGGCTGGGTGCTGTTCGCTTCTTTACCGACAAAATGGCATGTCGGCTTTTAGAAGGTAGAACACTGGGAACGATATTCTGTTTTAAGATACTAAAACAGAATATATCTGAACTCAGAGATCATATTGATAAATAACTGAATTAAGATACACAGAATATTTTGAAGAGTAATGTTCAATAGAAAAACGAATTGTGAAGTTATATAGTTCAGGGAATTGGGGGGATGGAGTGATAGCAAAACAGGTAGGGCATTTGCCTTGCACACAGCCGACCTGGGTTCAATTCCCAGCATCCCATATAGTCCCCTGAGAACCGCCAGGGATAATTCCTGAGTGCAGAGCCAGGAGTGACCCCTTGCATTGTTGGGTGTGACCAAAAAAGCATAAAAAAAAATAGAGTTCAGGAAATTAGGGATTATTTCTTAACATTTCTGTGGCTACCAACCATTTTAGGTTTCTGTAACATAAGAGATATTCAATTATTAATAAAAGAATGAATAAAGGCATGCATAAAACCAAGCCACAGATGTTTCAAAGCATGAACCAAATGCATCGAAACTGTGTCAATAACAGACTTCCTGTATGTGTGACACCTGCTTAGCATGTCATAGATAACATGACTCCATGTCTTTTAAGTTGTGTTGGGTGAGAAAGAGGACAATTGTTAGATTATTAGTCTTGATAGATTACTGTGTTGTCACTGAGAAAAACTAAGGTCAAAACAAAGTGAACAAAGTCAAGGCAGCAAGCAATCAGCATACAATATATTATGCAGTTACTATCCATTATCGCTTACTATTTGCTAATCACTCAGTTAAACAATTTTACATGGCTTTTCTATAGCTGTCAATAATTCTATGAGAAAGAGAATTTGTACAAACCTAGATAAGGCACCTAATGTTCCAACAGTCATGTGTTTATTGAACGATAAAAATATCTCTTAGCCTACAATTCTGATAGCACTACCAATGTCCATTTTCAACACATTGACATATAGGTTTTTCTCACAAGTGAATTGTGGATATGATTTGTATTCCTGACCTCTATTGCCCTCAATTTCATTTGTTTAGTATATGTTTAAGGATGGGAGTATGGAGGTTGGATTGGTTTGGACTGTGGGGCCAAGTCATATTTGTGGCCTTTAGTGATGCCCGAGATTCCCACTGTGATGGGTTCCATGACATCAATCTAAACTCCCTGAAAGCAGAGCTGGAACAAAATGAACATGATCGTCTTATTGTACTATTACAGTTTGCTCCAGCTTGGAGCTAAAGAAATTTTATTAATAGGTAAACCTAGTGGAGATATTACAAAGAATTGAAAGACAGAGCTGCTTATCACAAAATATAGTATTAAAATGCAAGAACAGATAATAACCCAATTCATGGAGTCACTTCAGTGAGTTTTCCAAATTTTGATGATTTGGGGTAAGTGCATCTGGCAATATCATTATATTCAAAATGGAACTCTAGGACTAACTTTTCTCTTGGTTGATGCCCATGGAATATTTGATTGTCACAATCAATACTTCTCATTCTTATGAGTTTAAGAAGACAATGGATATGTGGCTATGGATCACTAATACAGGACACTGTTAACTCCCATATGTTTATTCAACTATGATCTGCTGTGGCTGCAATTGCCACAGGACAATTCCCCTTTTAATGTCACACTGATTTGGGATGAGGATTTTTATGCCATACTCAATGGTTGCAAGATTGATTTGGAACATTTTTTCATTTAAATCTGTTGCTATTGGGCTGGAGATATAGCACAGCGGGTAGGGCATTTGCCTTGCATGTAGCCGACCCAGGTTCGATTCCCAGCATCCCATATGGTCCCCTGAGCACCGCCAGGAGTGACTCCTGAGTGCAGAGCCAGGAGTAACTCCTGTGCATCGCCAGGTATGATCCAAAAAGCAATAATAAATAAATAAATAAATTTATTTCTATTTATAAAGTATAAAGTAATAAAATAAAATAATTATTTATATGTATATATATATATATATATATCTTCACTAGAATGTCCATTTCAGTGTATTTCTTTTCTACACTGTTTTTTCGCTTATTTTTATTTTACCATGGCATCTATTTGGAGCAACCTATTTTATCTACATAGTCTTTTCCACTATTCTATATTTTTATTCTATATTCTATATTCCACTATTCTATATTCCATATTCCACTTGCTCTTCTGTCTTAATATCCAATTTCTGCTAGTGTAAACCTTCACTTTACGTTTCCATTCACTCTTCAGTCACCTCCCACAGTTGTCTTCAATGGAAAGTTCCTGGATGATCACTCGACTCCTCTTCAAAACTGCCAGCTATTTACAGTCAGTAAAAATCCTTGAACTCATTTTTTTTCAATGCAGTTCAATTCAGAGCAGCTCAATTCAATTCAGTTCAACTCGTTTTACCACATATTGGTGCCAATTCTAATTCTATCCTCTTCTTTTCCTTTTCTTTATTCCTCTCTCTTTTAGTGGGCAATCAAAGTACATGTTATAAATGGAGCTGGCAATTTCACTAATCATTCAGCTGTCCTTTCTTTGGAAGGTGGATGTTTACAATTGTGTGCCTTTCTTGACTGTTCCCAATTTTCTACGCGCATCTAATTCAATTCATTGATACTCTTTTTTAGAAATTTAACATTTATTTATTACTCCAGAAATGTTACTTCCCTTTAATATAATCAGTAAACTTTCCATTTGATTTCCAGTGATACTTCTATTTCTGTTTTATAAGGATGATGCAAACATGATAATATTTGTCAGTCCAGTAAAAAAATAAGTATTACTTATCTTACAAATTATGACACAACACCTATCCTTTATTCTTTAAAATTAAGCAACAGAGAGACTTCTGAATTACTGATATTGGTGTGCTTGTCAAGCTCTTCTTTCTGTGTCTTTTTTCCCCTTTTCTATCCATGCTTTTGCATGTATAGTATATTATTCAATTGCATATATAGTATATTATTAGACTCTGTGCCAGGCTGTTTTCACTAGGGGCGCCCCAGAGGGGAGCGGGTGAAAGCCCTCCCTGCCCCAAGAGACCCAGCAACAGCAGCTGACATCCACTACCCAACCACTTCCACGCTCCAGGCCACTTTCCAGACGCTCAGGCCAAGCCTCACGGAGGAGCAAAGTCCCAGAGAACCCAGGTAATGAGGAACTTTGTGACCTTGGGCTCTGGACTCAATGGGACCCAGGACCTGACTTTGTAGCCACTCGACACATCATAAGACTCTTCCTACCCATTTTTCATAATTACCACACCATCTTTTATGGAATTCAGACAGTAGGCAACTATTCATAGGGATATATATATATATATATATATATATATATATATATATATTTCCAGTGATAGTTCTATTTCTGTTTTATAAGGATGATGCAAACATGATAATATTTGTCAGTCCAATAGAAAAATAAGTATTAGTTATCTTACAAATTATGACACAACACTTGTCCTTTATTCTTTAAAATTAAGCAACAGAGAAACTTCTGAATTACTGATATTGGTGTGCTTGTCAAGCTCTTCTTTCTGTGTCTTTTTTCCCCTTTTCCCCATATATATATATATATATATATATATATATATATATATATGCCTCTCGGAGAGCCCAGCAAGTTACCAAGAGTATCCCACCCACACAGACAGAGCCTAGAAAGCACCCCATGGCATATTTGATATTCCAAATCCAGTAACTATAACATGTCTCTTTCCCCTGACCCTGAAAGAGCCTCCAATCACTGGGAAAGATGAGTAAGAAGAGGCTACTAAAATTTGTTTTATCGTTGTTTGTTCTTTTGAGCACCAGGCAGTTTTCAAAGATTACTCCTAGCTCCATGCTGAGAGGTCAGTCATGGTGAGACTGAGATTGGGGATCAAATGGGGTGAAGGGATCAAACCTATGTCTGTTGCATGCAAGGCAAAACCCTTTCTCACTCTACTATTATTCCAGTCCCAACTTTTATGTTTTTTGTTTTGTTTTATTTTGCTTTTTGCTTTTGGATCACACCCAGTGATGCTCAGGGGTTACTCCTGGCTCTACTCTCAGGAATTACTCTTGGTGGTACTCAGGGGACCATATAGGATGTTGGGCATCAAATCTTCGTCATCCGCATGCAAGATAAATGTCCTACCCGTTGTACTATAGCTCCAGTCACCCAAGTTTTATGTTTTTGAAAACTAAGAATTACCACTCCTGTTTTTCTGTAAGGAGTAGACCATTGCTTAATATATGTGATCATTAAGGTTCACTTAGATTTTATATGTGTTTTCTTTACTTATCATCGTTTCTTAGTTTTCTACTGAATTTCAGAATCATCTACTGCTATTCTTTTCTCTAGTTCCTTATGTTTTGCTCCCTTCCTTATACCCTTCTAGTTTTTTTTAATTTCATATATTTGTTTTAAACTTATCCTGAGGTTTCTATTGTCTAATTATCTACCTACTAGACAACAATTTCTATCCTTGTGTGATAATAGGTCGATTGATCTTACATTTATTTTATCCAGCCAAAATTTTACACTTTTATCCCCACCCTACCCCCATCCATAGTCTATAATTTTGATGTCTTACTTTCTACTTTTTAGTGATATTTAGTTTCATTTCATGAGATTCTTGCATATGTTTATGAAATTCATTTAATAGGGAGAGATTGCTTTACTGTTTATGTAAAATTCCTTATCGTCCTTTCTACTCTTGAAGTAATATGTCATAATATTTTCAATTAAAATCTTCAACCAGAAATTTGAATATACTGTACAATCCTTCTGTTCACAGAATTTCTGTGGGAAAGACTGTGTATAATCTTAAATGGGTTCTTTTACATGTATTCTGTCTTTCCCTACAGGCTATAGTGTTCTGTTCTTTTCTGTTTGTTTTTTTGTTTGTTTGTTTGTTTGTTTGTTTTCTTGTTGTGGTAGGGGCACACCCAACTCAGGGATTACCCTTGGCTTTGTGTTCAGGGAGCACGCCTGACAGACAAGGAGGACCAGATAGAGTGCTGGTGATAGAACCTGGGTTGGCTGCATACAGGGCAAGTGCCCCACCTGCTGTACCATCTCTATGGCCCAATTTTTGTTGTTGTTGTTGTTCTTCTTGTTGTTGTAGTTTTGCTTTTTGGGTCACACCCAGCAAAGCCAGGATTACTCCTGGCTCTGCACTTAGGAATTACTCCTGGCAGTGCTTCAGGGACCATATGGGGTGCTGGGAATTCAACCCGGGTAGGCCGTGTGCAAGGCAAACTCCCTACATGCTGTACTATCGCTCCAGCCTGTGGCCCAATGTTTTTATACTCAATATAATAACACTTCAATTACAGTGTGCCTTGGGGTGTGTTAGTTTGGGTACATTTTGTTTAGGAGTCGGAGTCTTTTATTTTTGGATATTTCTTTCCCAAAAGAATCTTTGCCAAATTATGGATGATTTTAGCTACAATTTATTTGAAAAGGCTTCCTGTTTCTCTGTTTTTCTGGGACTCCTGTGATGTAGATATTGTCTCCCTCGATGCACCCCTCAGCTTACAATTATATACTTTTTTCACAATTTATGATTCTCTTTCTTATTTTCTTTTCTGTTTGGGTGATTTCTACTCCTATACTTTGCAACTCATCTATCGGCTATTTCTGCTTGCTTACTTTTAATCCTTTATATTTATTCCTTAACTATGCATTTATAGCTTAATAATCCTTATTTCTGCTTGAAGCTTTATTTCTTTTTCATTTTTTTGGCAGTGTAGGCAATAAAACCAAGAGCCCTGCGCATGCTCTACCACTGTGTCAATCCCCAGATTTGCTCGGAGCTTTTAATAGTTTCTCTGTCCTCCCCATCAACCACATTTTGTTGCTTTATTATTTTTTTCTTATTTCATTTAGCATTGTATTACAGTCGGATTTTCCTCTTCGCCAGGCTTATTAGTCCCATTAAACTTAAGATTTCCTCTGGGTTTTTGTTTTGCTCCATCTTTTATAGCCAATTCCTGTCTCCCCAGTATGTTTAATAACATATAAGCTACTGTGACTTGAGGCAAGCGTTTCTCCTTAGCTTGCTACATTTACCTTATATCACAATGATATGCTGCACAAGTGATCATAGAACATTTACTGCAATATGGGCTCATTTATACACTGATACTCCTTCACCAGAATTTGATTATTTGACGTCTAAAACTAACACAAGCTAGTAACATGGGCAGCAGGAAGCATAGACAGTGCTATAGAAAGTGCTGTTTTGTCAAGCTTCTCCATCTAGTGGCTGCAAGTGCCTGAGCTCATGGTGACCTCCCCATTTCTCAGATTAACCCAAACCTTCATGTTTGTTTTTAAGTGTCCCTCTGCTACAGTCTAATCCTGATCTGTCCTTCAGCTTTCCTCGACAGGTGCAGTGTACTGAGTGTCAGAGACTCAGGTTTGGAGGATGAGAGAGCTGCAGACACACGTAGGTGAATACAATGAGCAAGATTCTAAGTCTATCTGTGCTATGAGGACAAATTCCATCAACTGTTTTCAAGAAATGCGCTCTGGGGCAGGAGCAATAGCACAACGGGTAGGGCATTTGCCTTACATGCGGCCAACCCGGGTTCTATTCCCAGCATCCCATATGGTCCCCCGAGCACCGCCAGGGGTAATTCCTGAGTGCACAGCCAGGAGTAACCCCTGTGCATCGCTGGGTGTGACCCCCCCCCCAAAAAAAAGCAAAAAAAAAATGCACTCTGTGCTCTGACAGGAAGTGCCCAGGGTGGATTCAGAACTGAAATAGCCACTCTGCATAACCTGAGACCAGCTACAGAGAGCAGCCTTCTGCAAAGGAGAACAGAGTTAGAAGTGCTTAATTCCCAACATGTTCCACATTGACAGGCCAGGTTCAATCCCCAGTTTCTGGAGTCTATGGAGGCAGTGCCGGGTGTAATTGCTAGCACACCCCCAATACTGAGATCACGTTGGCCATTGCAAGAGCCATCCACTGACCCCCTTCCCCAGCAGCAGAGTGACTGTCTCTCCCCTCGCACTCCTAGCTTCAGTCCTTGGCTACTAAATAATAATAAAATATTATCATAAGAAAAATATAACAATTAATAGTACTTGACCACTTTATACTTGTCTTGGCTACTTGCGTGTTCAACAGGTTTCTGGGGCCTCTCATTCTGGGGGTGTGAGATGCCCTCAGAAAATGGCAGTGATCTATTTTTCACTCAGAAACTCTTTCACTCACTCTCTGGTTTGCACATAGGCCTCAAGAGCCCATGAGGGGACATGAGAGCTGCAAATTGAAACCAAATCATGTCATGCGTCCCCGGCATGTTTCCCCATGATTTCACAGCAACTGTACTGATATTCAAATTCCTTGTCAAGATCACAAGATCTTGAGAAGATCACACATGACATGATTACACGGGACTTGGGCTTATCGACCTGTATGAGCTTGTCTTTTTTGGTTCTTCTTTTGTCTCACTTAGCTCCTTCCAAAGAGACTTTCTTTCTCTTCCTTGATCACTAATAGTCACAATCCTTTTCAGATATTCACAGGGATGCAGTTGTTCTGTGCCTACACAATACTTTCACTGAGGACTGCTTAAAAGTACTAGGATAGAGACATCTCTGGAACATGGTGGCCAAAATGGACAGCTTTTCAGGAAGTGAACTCTCTTTACTACATTTGTTTTTCTGGATTAATGTTGACTGTCCATTCATAAAACCCAAACTTTACCTGAAGAGGGTGCTTTCAGTTAGAGTTCTACTATAACTTTTTAATGAACTTTCACAGGTAACAAAAGTACAGATGATTGCATTATTTTCCTAGACTGTATCTGGGAATCTGGAATTATGAAGGCTTATGCAAACTATGAAGCTTTGTAGTAGTATTATTTTGACAGTTCTGAAATTTTTTTCAATGACATTCAAATCTCCTCACTCTTTTAACCCAGCAGAAACATTATCTTGCATTTTATCACTCTACACCAGCTTTAAAAAATTGAGACAAAAGTCACAATGTCAGCCTACTAATGTACTGATCTCCTCTCTGCTACCTTCACTTAACAGTGTTTCCTTCTTACCTTATTAATAACTAGTTTGCATGCTTCAGAGTTTTACTGAATGGTTAAGTCTTATGGAAAATCATTTCAGTGCAATTGTTAACTCTAAGGGAAAGAATTAAAAATAAAGAGAGCTTACACAACTAAACCACAAAAGACATTGAATAAATAATGACTGTGGCATTTATATATCTGAATCAAAGAAAAATATTATCAGAAGAAAAAGATAACAATTAATAAGTACTTAACCACTTTATACTTGTTTTGATCTGCTTAGGTTACTATAATAAATATACAGTGAATGATTTAAATAACAATTTTATTTCTCATTTTTCTAGAGATTGAATGTCTGTGGGTATCAGTGTGGTTGGACTCCAACTTTCACTATCCTCCCGCAAAAATTGGAGATGCAGAATCTCTTCCTTTCTCTCTCTCTCTCTCTCCCTCTCTCTCTCTCACACACACACACACACATTTTTATTTTTTTATAAGTTAGTTCACAATATTTGATGACATTTAATATTCAAACACCAACTCCACCATCATTACACCTTCCCACCACCAAATTTGGGATGTTTCCGACCCAATTCCTGGCCCAAAACACAAACGAAAGAATTTATTTTGTATTGTCTGTTATGTAGAACTGCTGAACATGCTTATAAAAAAGTGTTCACATAGGAAACAGTGTGAAGATTGTTCTATTTTTCCAGGAGCCATTGAGACATTCTATAGGATGTCACTAACCTGTTGTTAAGGTTTGAGTTATGTGAGCTTTGGTATATAAGTCTGAAAATATATACATATGCATATATATATATATTTCCCTTTATGATTTATTGCCTACTCTCTGAACCCCATCATATTTGGAGTGTAATTACGGAGAATGGGTAGGGAGTGTCTTATGATGTGTCCAGGAATACGTTCACTCATATGTAAGGCTTGAGCCAAGTGTGTGTGGGGTGGCCTGGAGCTTAGCAGTGATCGACTTGTGGTGGTCAGCTGCCAGTGGGGCTGGGTCCCTTGGGTCGCGGAGGGCTCTCACCCAGCCCCTCTGGGGCGCTCCAAGTGAAAACAGCCTGTCATGGAGTCCAGAGGCATAGCTATGGGGGACTCATTTTATTCACACACACTTATAAATATATAGTTTATGTAACAAGATTGCAATAGAGGTAAAGTATTTTAATTTGATGAATAAAGTTTCTGTTCAGCACTTCAACACCACCAAACAGTAGTCATCTTTTTAGTTTCTTTATAATTTCAACTTAAGGTACATTTGTATGCAATTTCAGTTACTGAAATTGTTTTATTTCTCTATAATTACGACTTGGTAGAAAAACAAAAGTTTTGATGACATTAAAATGGAAAGTTTGGAGTTTGGGAGACACCTGCCCGAGCCCCACAGGATTCCCAATCCAGCTCTTCGGGCCACTCCATTCCAGGTTCATAGGGGGAGCTGGGAGCTCTCCTCTTAGTTACACCCCACGCGCCTCTTCTTCCCGCCGTCTGGGACCCCCTCTGGACTCCTTCCACCAGGTAACCAGAGAATACTTTGAGGGACACCTGCCCGAGCCCCTCCCGACTCCACATCCACCTCTTTGACCCCCTACATTCCAGGTTCGTAGCAGGAGCTGGAGCACTCCTCTTTCCCATGCCCTGTGCGTCTCTTCTACCCGCTGCCGTGGACCACCTCCAGACCCCGTCCGGACCACCTCCAGACACCATTCACTGGGCAATCAGAAGTCATTCTAGGGGACAACTGCCTGAGTGCCGCCGGACTCCTGAAAGTGGCCTTCTCTGGGGCTGCAGTTGTATTTCCCATTCCCAGCACTCTGGAATTTCATTTGTTCTATTTTAAAATTTTTATTTATTTATTTATTTATTTAATTTTTATTAGTGAAACACCATGAGGTACAGTTGTAGACTTATAAATTTTTGTACTTGGGTTTCAATTATACAATGATCAAACACCCATCCTTCCACCAGTGCCCATTTTGCACCATCACAGATTCCAGTATCCCTCCCACTCCCCATCCCCTCCATCTCACCCTGCCTCTGTGGCAGGGCATTCCCTTTTGTTCTTTCTCTCCTTTTGGGTGCTGTGGTTTGCAAAAGAGGCAATGAATGGCTACCATGTTCGGTCCATAGTCTACTTTCAGCATGCTTCTCCCAAACTGGGAGGATCCTCCTAACACACTTTATTTGGCGCTCCCTTCTCTATCTGAGTTGCCTTTTCCTCCTAGCATGTGTGGCTGGCCTCCAAGCCATGCAGTGAACCTCCTGGTACTTATCTCAGCTATTCTTGGGAGTTAGTCTCCTATTTTATTACTTTATGTTCCCCAGATGAATGCAATCTTTTTAAGTCTCTCCCTCTCTTTCTGACTCATTTCCCTTAGCATGATACTTTCCATGTAGTACTATTGTATGTAAATTTCATGACATCATTTTTCTAACCGCTACATAGTACTCCATTATGTAGATGTACCAATGTTTCTTTAACCAGTCATCTGTTCTCGGGCATTCAGATTTTTTTCCAGATTTTGGCTATTGTAAAGAGTACTGCAATAAACAAACAAGTGCAAATGTCACTTTGACTATACTTTTTTTGCCTCTCTGGGATATATTCCCAGGAGTGGTATTGCAGGATCAAATGGGAGCTCAATTTCTAATTTTTTGAGAATCGTCCATACAGTATCTCAAAACAGCTGCCCAGTTGGCATTCCCACCAGCAGTGAAGAAAAGTCCCTTTCTCGCCACATCTGCACCAGCACTGCTTGCTTTGTTCTTTTGGATGTGGGCCAGACTCTGTGGTGTGAGATGATATCTCATTGTGGTTTTGATCTGCATCTCCCTGATAATTAATGATGTAGAGCATTTTCTCATGTGCCCACTATGTAGGGGGCGTGGCCTCCTAAAAGTGGGCATGACCTTCTCCAGGGTCACAGTTATATTTCCCATTCTCAAAACTCTGGATTTTCATCCCACCCTTTATCACCTAATACCAACAAAAAATTTCTGACCATCTATACTACAATACAACAATATTGCACTCACCTACTCCAACTCTAACAAAGAACAGTACGAAAGAAGCTGTACAAGCCCAATGTTAAAGAGCACCTCCTCCAAAGCTTCACTCAATGCCCGTTATAAGCCAAAGAATAATGCCACTCTGAGAGGAAGGTCAGAATCTAGAAAGGGAGGAGAGTGACTAGCATTGACCAACCTTATCCACGGTAAGAAGGAACAGTGATAGTGACTTCCAGGGTTCTACCCCTAGATAACCAAAACAACATGAAGAAACAGCGAAAATCTCCACTACAAGGAGAATACGAAGAAAAGAATCCCGAATCTTCAACCGAGGTTATCCACAAATATTCTCTCTTCGATAAAGAATTCCAAGACGAAATACAGAAAATTCCCAGGATCTACTCAAAGAATCAATGAAGGATATATCCAGAAAACTAAAAGAAGAAATGCAAGAAACAATAGAACAATATGAAGAAATGAGAGTAGAAATAAAAAAGCTTCGAAAAGAAGTGTCAAAAATAAAGTATTCAGTAGACAAAATTAAAAACTCAGTAAATGCCCTTAGCAGTAGGATGAATACAGCTGAAGACAAGATCGGTGAGCTTGAAGATGAGCAACAGAAATCCCTAAGGAACAACAATCATTGGGAAAAGACCTCAAAATGGCTCTAAGGAGAATTAGAGACCTAAGGGATGATGCCAAGAAGAACAACATTAGAATCATAGAAGTACCAGAAGGACAGGGAGGCAACCCCAATGAAAAAGCCACAGTCAAATAAATCATTGCTGAAAAGTTCTCAGAGGTAAAGAATGCAGACATCCAGATCCAAGGAGCCCGCAGGGTGCAAGCTAACAGAGACCCTAATAAAAACACTCCAAGGCATATCATAGTCAGAACGATGGATGCAGCGGACAGAGACACAATACTACAAGCAGCAAGGTCAAAGAAGGAAATGACATACAAAGGAGCACCCCTTAGATTCACAGCAGATCTATCAGAGGAAACCCTCCAAGTCCGAAAGCAATGGTGGGATATAGTGAAAAAAACTCAATGAAATGAACGCCTTACCAAGAATACTTTATCCAGCTAAACTCTCACTCAAACTCAATGAAACTATATACCATTTTGTAGATAAACAACAGCTCAGGAACTTCATACACTCAAACCCAAGTCTAAATGAAGGATTAAAGGGGCTCCTGCAAGATAAGAAGGGAAACACTTATAAACACAACCAATCCCTACAGAAAGATGGCAAAAACCCGCATGACAATAATCTCTCTCAATGTCAATGGTCTAGATACACCAATAGAGAGACACAGAGTGGCAAAATGGATCCAGAAACTGAAAACCACCATTTTGCTATCTACAAGAAACTCATCTGAACAATCAGATCAAACACAGACTCAAAGTTAAAGGATAAAAAACAATCCTGCAAGCAAATAGCTCCCTCAAAAAAGCTGGGGTGGCCTTACTAGTATCTGACAACATAGATTTCAGGTTGAAAAAGACTAGAAGGGACAGTCAAGGCCATTTTCTATTTATCAAGGGATATGTACAACAGGAAGAAATCACACGCTTAAATGTATATGCACCTAATGAGGGACCAGCTAAGTACTTATAACAACTGCTAACAGATTTTAAGGAGGACATTGCTAGCAACACAATAGAAGTTGGAGACTTCAACATCACCTTCTCACCTCTGGATAGATCAATAAGAACAAAACTCAAGGAAACATTGGCTATGAAAGAAGAACTAGAAGAGAGAGGGATAATAGACCTATAAAGAGTTTTATACCCCAAAAAGAAAGAATACACAGTTTTCTCCAGTGCACATGAAACACTTTCCAAAATAGACCACGTGGTAGGCCACGAAACATACCTCAATAGAATCAGGAAGATAGAAGTAGTATCAAGTATCAAAAATCTTTTTAGACCACGATGTGCTCAAGATAGAAGCAAATCACACAAAGACATCGAAAAATAAATCAAACACCTAGAAATTAAACAACTCAATGTTGAACAATGAGTAGGTCAGGAAGGAAGTCAAAGATGAAATCAAAAGATACCTGGAAACAAATGAGAATGAATACACGAGCTACCAGAACCTATGGGATGCAGCTAAAGCCATGCTAAGAGAAAAATTTATAGTGTTGCATGCATTCATCAGGAAAGTAGAAAGTCTATATAGATAACCTAACCACACAGCTCAAGATTTTATAAAAAGACCAACAAAAAGGACCCAAAATTGACTGAAGGAAAGAAATAATAAAACTTAGAGCAGAAATTAATGAAATGGAAACCAAAAAAAAAAATCCAAAAGGTCAATGAAACCAAGAGCCAGTTATTTGAGAAAATGAATAAGATTGATAAACCACTAGCAAGACTCACAAAGAAAGAAAGAGAGAAAACCCTAACAAACCGAATCAGAAATGAAAAAGGGGACATTACAACAGAAACCAAAGAAATCCAAAAAATCATCAGAGACTATTTTGAGAATCTATATGCCACAACATAAGAGAACCTAGAAGAAATGTATAAATTTCTGGATTCCTATAATCTCCCAAGACTAAAAAAGGAAGACTTGGAATACCTGAATAGACCCATTCAAAGCATGAAATTGAAGCAGTAATCAAAAGTCTTTCCAAAAACTGAAGCCCTCCCCAGGCATTACCCTCCCCAAACTCAAACACTACTACAAAGTGGTAATAATTAAAACAGCATGGTAGTGGAATAAAGCCAGGGCCGCAGACCAATGGAACAGGGTGGAATATCCGTACACACAGTCCCAAATGTGTGAACATCTAATCTTTGATAAGGGAGCAAGAAATGTGAAGTGGAACAAGGAAAGTCTCTTCAACAAATGGTGCTGGCATAACTGGACAACCACATGCAAAAAAAATGGGCTTAAACCTCGACCTTACACCATCCACCAAAGTCAGAAAAAAATGGATTAAAGATCTCAACATCAGGCCAAAATCCATAAGAAACATTGAAGCAAGGTTGGCAAAACCCTCCAGGATATTGAGGCTAATGTTATCTTCAAAGAAAACACTCCACTAACCAACCAAGTGGAATCAGAGTTGTACAAATTGGACTGTCCTAAATTAAGAAGCTTCTGCACCTCAAAAGATACAATAACCAAAATACAAAGACAATCTACAGAATGGGAAAGGATATTTACCCAATACCCATCTGATAAATGGTTGATATCAAGGACATACGTAGCACTGGTTGAACTCTACAAGAAGAAAACATCTAAGCCCATCAAAAAATGGGGTGATGAAATGAACAGAAACTTTCCCAAAGAAAAAATCCTAAAGGCTAAAAGGCACACGAGAAAATGCTCTCATCACTAATCATCAGGAAGATGCAAATCAAAACCACAATGAGATATTATCTCACACCACAGGGATGGCCCACTTCCAAAAGAACAAAAGCAATCGGTGTTGACGTGGATGTGGCCAGAAAAGGATTCTCCTCCACTGCTGGTGGGAATGCCGACTGGGGCAGCCCTTTTGGAAAACAATATAGACGATTCTCAAAAAATTAGAAATCGAGCTCCCATTTGACCCAGCAATACCACTCCTGGGAATATATCCTGGCAAGGCAAAAAATTACAGTCGAAATGACATTTGCACTTCTATGTTCACAATAGCCAAAATCTGGAAAAAAACCCGAGTGCCCGAGAACAGATGACTGGTTAAAGAAACTTTGGTACATCTACACAATGGAGTACTATGCAGCTGTTAGAAAAGATGAAGTCATGAAATTTACATACAAGTAGTACTACATGGAAAGTATCATGCTAAGTGAAATGAGTCAGAAAGTAAAGGATGTTGGGAGGACCCTCCCAGGATGAGAGATGCATGCTTAAAATAGACTATAGACTGAACCTGATAGCCACTCAATGCCTCTTTTGCAAACCACAGCACCCAAAAGGAGAGAGAGAGAACAAAAGGGAATGCCCTGCCACAGGGTTGGGACAGGATGGGGTGTAGGGGGGGTGGGAGGGATGCTGGGAGCATTGGAGGTGGGAATGGGCACCAGTGAAGGGATAGGTACTCAATCATTATATAACTGAAACCCAAGCCCAAACATTTGTAAGGTCAACAACTGTACCACATGAAGTTTCACTAATAAAAAATTAAAAGAAAAAACTTTGCTCAAAATAAATAAATAAATAAAACAAGTTTAGCACAAAGGGGGGAAAAATACCTGAAAGTTTGTCAAGAACACATTTGTTTAGTGTCCTCTAGTGGTTTCAATCAATAACAATCAGAGAACCTACAATTTGCAGACTTGAAAATTACTCCTGAGATGACCCGCAGGAAGTCTTCCTTTTCCAATCACAAAAATGAACGTCCGAGAAGACAGATAAATTTTCTTCTCACTAGGTATTTTTTTGTGTGAGTGTTCATTGCTGAAGGTAAGTTGGCTGACAAGCAAAGGAGTAATGTAACTGACCGTACAAATATCAAAATATATTTCACTGTAACTGACAAGTACAAATATCAAAATAACCTTATCAAAATTTACAGCTTGAATTACTTTTCTTCTAAACACATTCGCTTCCATAAATATTTCTTTAGGAAATATCTTTAGAAAGATATTTGAAGAGTAAAATTATATTGCCAATACTAAATTAAATAAAAATGTTGGCAGTTTGAAGATGCTGGATTTACAGAGTGTGAAATATAAATCAGTGATTGCTATAATTTTAACGTTCTGGGGTGGGAGCAAAGGTGCAGTGGCCAGTGTTTGAGGGGAGAACCATATGGGGGATGGGTGGTCTGTCCCCTCCATTCCCATGTGCTCCCCTGAGCACATTCAGGAAGAATTCCAGAGTGCAGAGCCAGTAGTAACCCTTGAGCACCCCCAAGTATGGTCCAAAATGGTATAAATAAATAAATAAGTAAATAAATAAAAAGTTCTATATAAAAAGTTTTATATAGCTTAAAGTTTCTATATAAAAGTTCTCTATAGCATAAAGGAAGAAATTTTAAATATATATATATATACATACAAGTACACAAAGTACTTAAGATATATAAATTAATATCACTGTATCACTGTCATCCTGTTGTCCATTGATTTCCTTGAGCAGGCACCAGTAACGTCTCCTTTGTCCTAGCCCTGATATTTTAGAAAGTGCCACATTCAAGGCTCTTTCAGGATCAGGAGAATGAGACCCATCATTGTTACTGGTTTTTGGGTTTTGGCATATTTAATACTCCACAGGGAGTTTGCCAGACTCTGCCATGTGGGCAGGATACTTTTAGTATCCTGCCAGGATCTCCAGAGTAAGAACTAGACAATAAGATGTCGCACCTCCAGGAGCTGGGTTTTATAGTCTCTGGGTCTTGGCTGTTGATGGGATTATATGGGTGCCGGGGGCAGTTGGTGGGTATAATGCCTACATACTGGAAGATGGGGGATCTGGGTGGAAGAGGCCCAGTCCCAATCCGTGCAGGCTTGGAGATCTACCCCCTAGGTCCCATACACCTGGGTTCCTCTGCCAATTCCTTCATGTGTGAGGCTTGTCCTAATGTGTGGAGAGTGGTCTTAAGCGTGGCTGTGGCTGAAGCCAGAGTTCTTTAGTTGGCAACAGTATACTTAATTTTCTATATTTTTAAAATTCCTCTGGGAGATTGCATTTATTTACTATTTTGTAATGCCGGGAGTAGAACATGGAGTCTCACACATGTAAGAAAAGAGCTCTATCATGGAGCACCTCCCTGGCTTTTTGGTTTTTGTTGCCCTGTGTGTGTCTGTGTGTGTGTGTTTTGTGTTTTAACCCATTGTTATTTAGAAATATGTTGTTCGAGGACAGAGATACATACGGGAGGTAAGGCATTTGCTCTACATGCAGCCAACCTTGGCTCAGTTCCCAAGAACTGCATGTGTTCTGCAGAGCACATGGTTTCCTGAGAACAATTGGGAGTGATCCCTGAGCACAGAGCCAGGAGAAAACCTGAGCAACACTGGGTGTGACTCCCAAACAGACAATGTTATTTGTTTTCACATTTTTTGAGAATCTTAAGAGAATACAGTGTGTAGAGTGCTGGCCTTGCATGTAGTTTACCTAGGCTTGTTCCCTAGTACCACATTTGGTTCCCTAAGCACTGAGCACTGGGTTCAATTCCTCTGTCCCTCTTGGAGAGCCAGGAAAGCTACCAAGAGTATCCCGCCTGCACGACAGAGCCTGGCAAGCTCTCTGTGGCATATTCAATATGCCAAAAACTGTAACAACAAGTCTCACAATGTAGACGTTACTGGTGCTGCTCGAGCAAATCGATGAACAATGGGAGGACAGTGCTACAGTGCTATATATACATATATGTATGTGCATATGTAAACAATCATGTGTTTTCATTTAACTTTTTAAATTTTTTCACAGATTTTTAGCTCTATAAATTAAAGACCCAGTTTCCCTGTAACTTTTTTAGAAATAAGTCCAGTAATCTTTTTTACTTTGGCAGAATTAATTTTTCTCTTGGCAGAATTAATTTTTCTCTTGTCCAAGCTAAGCTGAAGATTAACTATTTTTCTACAAACATCTTGAAGAATGGGTTGTATGGTAAAAGAAAGTAAGTGTGAAATTTTAATAGGAAGGTTATTTTTAAAGTTATTTATAGGGCCAGAGAGATAGTACAGAGGGTAAGCCTTGCATGTTGCTGGCCCAGGTATGATCCCAGAACCCCATATAGTCTGCAAGCCTCACCATGAATGATCCCTGAGCACAGAACCAAAAAATAAAATTTAAAAACTTTTAAAAAGAATAAAATAAAACAATGAAATAAATAATTTAATAGAATTATATAGAATTTGAAAACTTGTGTATAAACATATTAAAATTTATTTAGATTTATAAATACATTAAGGAACTGGAGCAATAGTACATCACCTAGGGCATTTGCTTTGCATCCCACCAACCAGGGTTAGATCCAGAGCATCCCATATGGTCCTCTGAGCCCTGCCAGGAGTAATTCCTGAGTGCTGAACCCGGAGTAATCTCTGTGTGTCGCTGGGTGTGACCCAAAACGCGAAAAAATAAAAATAAATACATTAAAATTTCTATTTCAAAGTGAATGACACATTTGAATACTGTTTACAATATTTTATTGAGTAATCTCTTAAAGTTGAAGCAATTAATTATATTTACAGTTGGCCTCTGTTCACGTCTGAACTCATCAAGAATCGTTCATTGTGAAAATAACAAAGAGAAGGGCTTCTAATAGTCATCATAGTGCTGAATAGTAACTTGCTCTGAATTGAAAGACATGATTTAACAAATATGGGAGAGTGGGGGAGTGCAGCTAGAAATATTTTTGAATGGCATTAAGAGGAAATTTCCCATTCAAAGTAAGTGTTCCTGCTCAAGTTGACGCTTCTTCAAACTACAAACCTTATCCGAATCCCACAATTTATCTTTTGGATATGCAGTAATCTCTATTTTGCAACAAAACTGCAGCTTCCACTCTTAATAATGAACTTTGTCAAAAGTTTGACAGTTATTGCCATGAAGTTCCATAAGCAATTCAATAGACAGGATCAACATAAAGAAACTTTGTGGGCATTTAGAACTGTTGATAAGATTTAGTCTGTTCAAACACTCATGAGCTTTATTTTTGGTGCTGCTTAGACCCACCTAAAGATGAGAATATTCTTTGCTAATATATTATCATAAGATGCAGCTCTTGACAAAGGGCATTGACTATTACAAAAACTATTTTTCTAATCAAATATGTACTTAAAATGCCTTACTAGAGAACAATGTATCTTTAATTATTAATCAAATAAAAATGTCTAATATTTATTTTCTACACTAATTGTTCTAAATACGTACCTTAGCAAAGCCTTTCAGATACTATCACATATAAATCTCTTTGGATAAAGATTGGATTTTAGAGCTTCTAACTAGATAAAAGGTCATATAGCAACAGACAATTTTACCACACACTTAGATGTCGTTTACTCTAATTTTCACAATAAATCTATGAAGTTTGAAATTAAACTATATGGAAGCAAAGGCTTAGGAGGACAAAACCATTGTCCTGAGACTTTGGCACTTCAAAGCTATACAAGTGATGAATCTATACTGTAACTCATTCCTGAGTTTGATTTAAATTTGTTCATTTCTATCACTGTTCGAATGACATATGCAACCAGTATGAATGGGTGCCAAATCTCTTTCTTCTTGGAAATATGTGTGTATATATTTGTATATCAGATTACCAAGAGCCCTGCCAGGAATGGTACTTTAACTCAGATCCAGGAGTAAGCCCTGAGCATCGCTGGTTATGGCCCAAAACTATGACTTTTATAAATGTATTTATATTCTGTCTCTAACATTCTGGCTGAAATACAGAGGCCAAAATACACACTTTGTGTATTTCTGGCTGAAATACATAGAAATACCTAAAGGTTATTTGTCTTCGTAACACTCTGAAAGACAAAGTGTGCCTCATAATTATGTAATGATTTGATTTGATTAGGATCACTGAAAAAGAGATTTCTTTTTCATTAGTGACATATGTTTCAAAGAAGAGGTTGAAAACCTGGTATTCTAAAATGAGACATTCACAAAAAAGATGAAATATATATATACGTATATATAGATATAACCATGTGAAAAACTGTTTTCCTTCATTATCTTCCATAATGAAATGATAATGCCCAGAGAATGAAGTTATTTGCAAATGACAGAGGTTAAACTTGCAAATTTTATTTTTATATGATTATATAAATCTCTAACGTACATCACAACATATGCACACATATATATTAATTTCTGACCATCTTAACCATTCTTAGAAAAGGGAACATCCACTCACACATGCATACACCTGTGTACACTGTTCTATGAACAAATTCATAAGACATTTATTGCTGAATATTATTAAGATTATCATAATTTTTGTTGTTGTTTATTTCTCAGTGACCTAAATTCATAACATTAATCTTATCTGATATGTGCATATATGAATAAACGTAGTATATATAGGGCTCAGTACTATCTTACGTTTGAAGCTTCTACTGTAGGTTTTAGTACATATCCTTTCAATAAAGGGGAACACACACTGTATGCCACATTATGTAGTTACAATAGGATAAAGAGGTATGGACCTCATAAACATATTATATTTTATTATAGTTCAAAATGAAAGAATCCATTTTCATACAATATAATATTTTAAAGTCTGTGTAACATATAGAATCTATTTTACTTGGATTTGTTATATATGAAATGGTTCTTCTTCCAAAAATTTTATCATTCTGTCACATGAATAGAGAAAATAAAAAACTCCTATATCTAAATCCCAAGAAACATATATTTCACATGAATCTCTTCTCCAGGAAAAAAGAACAAAGACATTTTAAGTGTCTTGTTCATCAACAATGTGCAAAAGAAAATGCATACTGAATATCTGAAAAGGATATACATGTTTAATAAATGTGACCCCAACCTTAATGGCCCTTGATAGAGCTGAACTAAATTTATTTCAAGTCTGCCAATTTATTTTAAACATTCACCCAAGTTACGTGCACTATTGCTCTATGAAATAATTTGCCTTGTTTTTAAGCTATTAAAAGTCTGTGTAACTTAGACTTCTGCTTCTGAAAACAATACCTGTCAAGGTTTCTTTATTATCTGACAACAAATGGAAAATTCATCATCACCCAGGTGTGAGGCAGCTTGGGCCTAACCTGAAGGTTCTTAGAACATGAAGAATTTGCACCACAGGTTCATTTCCTGTCCAGGAGCCCTCAGGGATCAGACTTACATCCAGATGGAAGAATCCGTTCTTTGAGGGCCCCAGGGAATGCTGCCTTTCCTCCCCATACAGTTTTGTTATTGTAGTTTTTAATGATTCCACTTCCATTAAGAATGTCAGATGCTGCCTGCCTTAAAGTTTGGAGGAATTATTTTTGGTGATTAAAAAAAGAAAAATTATATGTATAATTTATGCATATATATGTATATATATGGAAACCCAAAAAAAGAAAAAATGTAAAAAGTCAATGCACAGTACACAGCATCAACGAGTGAGACAAGAAAAGAAGAGATGGAGGAAGAAGGATGAAAAAGGAAAAGGTTTCATAAAACTCTAGTACATATTCCTATTTTTCATAAGATCTATAGCTACCAATATTTTTAATGTGTCTTCATAGCTTAATTTTCAAAGTCTCACCAAAATATACAAAATATCACTTTAATCAAGCATTTAGTTTTTTTAAGGTTTGCATGACAGTTAAATTTGCTTTGTTTTCTTTTATAAACTGCCACATTCTACACGCAACTATATTGCAAATCACAGAGTATTGACATATTTTTTTAAAGGGGACAGGCTTCGGCTTCCTGTGTGAAGAAGCAATTGTTATATGCATTATCTCTGAGCCTTCCTTGCTAATAGCAAATCTCTTTGGCAGTTGTTCCGGAACTGCTGACAAGACATACTATTATCTCTTCGATTTCATCTTCCACTTCTTTCCTCCTCTGGGAGAAAAACATCTGTGTGCCTTAGAGGGAGTTAAATAAGTCAGAACAAATCTCTCCTTTTTTGCCTATTAAGAAGTGTTTATTTTCCTTTTGCCTTGTTCCTTCTGCAGAATTGGAGATTTTGTCAGGGATCATAAATAAAGTACCATATCCATTTACTTAGTAATTAATTAATTTGCTTGTTTAGTGAACACATATTTATTGATACTCTACTTGATGCTGACATTCTGCTTAGTAATTAGGATTTAAGAACTAAGGACAAAGCCTTTTAATTTGGGGAAACATAATCAAACATTACACTCAAAGTGTATTTTTTTTCCAAGAGCCTTTTAAAACAAATGTACAATTATTCATGTTTTCTAAAATGGTTTCAACTACTTTGTGTAGTGCATACTCTTAAAATTAAACCATAAAATAAAAACCAGAAGTATAACTGCATATTATCATTTGCATACAAAAACTTTAAAATAAAATGCTATTTTTAAGTTTTAAATAATGGAGTGCAGAACTTACAATTTGCTTTTAACAAATAACTGCAAGTTTTTACAAACTATTAAATTAGCATAATTAAGAGAGGTGGGGAAAATAATGATGGTGGAGTAAGAAGAAGCTCTACAAGGCTTTATGACTTGTGTATAAGAATATAGAGCAGGAAGAAAGGAGACAAAGCACAGCAGGCCTGTCTCTTGCCTTGCATGCATCTAACCCGAGTTCCAGCCCTGGTATCCCATCTAGATTTCTGAGCCTGAACGCAGGACCAAGTATCAAACAACCCTGAGTAGATCTGGGTGTAACCCAAAAACAAAACAAAAATAATAATGTAGAGCTAATAGTGTTAGGTCCCATTCTAGTCTCAAGTAGAAAGTGTATATACTACATGCACTGCCAATGACTGTCTCACTGCCTTTGAGACAAAGTGGCGAGCGCCGTGGTTTGAAGCCAAGCATGTTGCAGTCACATGGAACATGTCGCCAGCACATTGCCCAGGCATGGAACAAAACATTGGATAGAAATTCCCAAGAGAAATCCCAACACAGACCATAATCTAAAGTAAGCCAAATAACTTAACCCAGATGGCGATAGAAGGACTTTGTTGCATCACCTCCAAGAGGAATAATCAAAACAGTCAGAATTAGTCACTATTCAGAATCCAACAGCTCAGAATGGATAAAGGAACTTTTTGCATCGCTGAGATGAACAGATTATACTAGAGGAGATGTATGGGAGATCCAACTTTTAACTGACTGGAAGGTGCATGGTGTGAAATGCTTGGAGACTACAGTCTTGGGTAGAGAGGAGGACACAGATGATGGGGCTTGGATGGAGGGAAAAATAATGTAGCATGAAGATGACAGATACCCTGTATGTAGAGCAAGCCCTTAGAGAGAATTTGCTATGGTCCACACAGTTCAGGGTCCGTAATAAGAATGATAAAAAATGTTCTTTATACTGTACCTCCTCTACTCTATCCCATTCCTCCAGGACTAGAGATAACCCATGAACTATGCTGATAGGAGACAGGCAGCTGAGTCTCAAATCTAACATCCCAGAGAGAAATATAATAAGCAGTGCCATTCATATAAACCAGGCTTATGCGTCCTATCATATGCATTATAGTGACCAGAACTCATCAGGACCCTTCTTTACAGTTCTGATAGGTTTATGTACCTACTACCATCAGAAGAAATTAAAAATCAAATAAAATCAGATGCTACCTCCTGGAAAAGTTACAGTATATTTATAGTATGGGCTGGAGTGATAGCACAGCGGAAGGGCGTTTGCCTTGCACGCAGCCAACATGGCCGACCCGAGTTCGATTCCTCCGCCCCTCTCGGAGAGCCCGGCAAGCTACCGAAAGTATCTCGCCCGCACGGCAGAGCCTGGCAAGCTCCCTGTGACGTATTCGATATGCCAAACACAGTAACAACAAAGTCTCCAATGGAGACGTTACTGGGCCCACTCGAGCAAATGGACGATCAACAGGAGGGCCTTTACTTACTTTACGTACTTATATTTATAGTATATGAAATCTCTAAATTGATGATCTAATAAATTGTTTAAAGCAAACAAACAAGCAAACAAAAACTTGGCTAATTATAAAGGGCCAAAAAAGCAACTTGAAACCCTCTGGAATATGAAAATATAAAAAAAATCTATGGAACCCACCTCAAAGGAATGGAAGAATGTTCTCATTATCAAAGTTTTAAATTCTTATAACAAAGAATCTCAGACATGTAGGAAAAACTCAGAAAGGCAAGTCAAGGTGATGCTAGAGAATTCAAAGAACTGCAGCTAATCTTAAGGAAAAGATTAAAAAGTTCAGAAATAAAATAAACATTGTGAAGACAGATGTAGGAACAAAGAAATAATAGAGATTTAAAATGTTAAAAAATTCAATGAAGAAGATCAAGAGTGCTATAGAAAGCCATAGAACTAGGAAATGGAGGAATTAACAGTGAGCTCAAGATAAAAGAATAAAACTTATTTAGGGGAAGAAGAGAATTATGATAAGAAAAATGAAAATAAAACTGTAATAACTATGAGTCTTTTAGAAAAGGCAAGATATCAATAATTATCAAGCAGGGGAATAGATATGGGAAGGAAGGAATAACATATTTAATGACACAGAAATGGAAAACTTCTTAAACCCAGGGTGGAAGTGAATATTCAGTCTGTAAACTCAACAGAAAACCTAACTGTCTAAGTTCAAAGATACACACACCAATACATACTAGTGAACTATTAACAGCTCAAGACAAATGTATATATATATATATATATATATATATATATATATATAGTGACTTGGGAAAAGAAGCTTTGATTTCTAAAGGTACATCCATAAAATATATAAAATATTCTAATATAAAAGCTTCTGTCCAAGAACACTATCTCATTTAAGTTTCACCTTTAAATATGACTGATAATTTTTTTCTCAATCAAAAGTTGAGGGAGTTGGCCAGCACTAAGTTCTACAAAGTATATTAAAAGGAGCTCTCCTGCATAAATAAAATAATTCAATAAAAATTGATCAAGAAAATATAGAGAACAATAAAATCAGAACAACAAGGTAGTAGTAAATGCCATATACCAACAATCATCTTTAATGCATTAAATGCAAATAGACTAAATGGCAAAAAAATACTAAATTAAATAATAACCCCCATTATATCTACCTTAGAGGAACGCATGAAACCTATGAAGACAAAAAAATATTTAAAGTAAAAGAATAAAAATCTATAAACCAAGTCAAGGTAAAATTAAAAAAGAAATGAACCTTATGCTTATATTGGATAAAATAACCCCTTAGCCATAAAAGACAGTAAGAAATAAAAATGGACATTGTGGAACAAAAATGGAGTCATTAAAATAGGAAAACAGTATAATTACTAATATACAAGTACTCAGCATTGCAATACCAAAATATATAAAGAAAATATGAAGTGAATATCCATGCTAATAATAGAAATAATATTAATAATTTAAATATCAATTAACATGTACTCAGTTGAAAAAACTAAACACTTTCTCCATAATCAAGGATAACACTTAGATAACCAATTCCCCATTGTTGTTTAATATAATATTTGAACACCTAGCAAGAAGAATTAGACAAGAAAATAATATTAAAATAATGCAATTTAGAAAAGATTTGCTGTAAAACTCTATGCAGGTTATATAATAAAATCCACAGAAGTCCTAAAGACTAATGTAAAAAATGTTGGAAAATAAATATAATACTTTGAAGAGGCAGATTACAAAATTAGTGTACAAAATGTCTATTGAATTTATATATTCAAATTAACAAATTACATAAAATTATGAAAGCAATTACATTAACAAGCTCATTAAACAGAAATAAATACCTTGGAATGAAATAAATTAGCACTGTAGCACTGCCCCCCCATTGTTCATTGATTTGCTTGAGTGGGCACCAGTAATGGCTCCATTGTGAGACTTGATGTTACTGTTTTTGGCATATCAAATATGCCACGGGAAGCTTGCCAAGTAAGTGAATGTCCCATACACAAAAAATTATATAATTTCTTTAAAAAATATAAGATATAAGGAGAAGAAATGAAAATATGTGTTCATGTATTGGAATGCTCTACAATTATGATTGTACTATTGAAGGCAGGGCAGTGCAACCTCCATCAAAATCTCAATAATATTATTCACATGAAAATATTACAGAGAATCATGAATATTATCTGCCATACTGCTCCCAAAATTCAAACTAAAACAAAATTATATAATTCAAAACAGCATAACTCTGTAAAATCAGATGCATAGATAAGTGTAATGGAAATGAGAACCTAAAAATAAAACTACACATCAAGGGTAAGTAATGTAATACAAAGGAGCAAGTGCTTTAAATGCACCTAAGAAAGTTTCATCAATAATTAATGTTGGGAAAAAAATGTGAACACCAACAATGTAAAAGAATAAAGCTAGGCCATTATCTAACATAATATTGAAACAGTAATTCAAAAGGAACTGAAAACTTGGATGTGATCACTGAAACCATAAAATACATAACAGAAAGCCTAAGCACTGTGTTATTTGACATCAGTATTAGAGATGTGTTTGAAATTCATCTACAAAAGTAAGAGAAACTAAAGCAAAAAAAAGAAAAAGGCAAATGGGAAACTATCAAATTAAATAGCTTCTGTATAACAGAACTTTCCAAAGAGTGGAAAGTATTGGACTGAATGAGAAAAGATATTGCAACACCAAGCATATGGTACAAATTTAAAATATATGTAAATATATGTATATATATTTAAAATATTAAGATTTTTATAAAAAGTTCTTTCTGTAAAGAACTTTATACATTTAAAGTATGTAAAGAACTCATAAGACAAAGAATAACCAGACTTTAAAATGGTCAGTGAGAATAGATATTTCTTGAAAGAAGACAGAAAAAGCAAAAACATCACATTAAAAGATGTTTATTATCTTTCACTATGAAAATGCAAAGCAAGTCAAAGATGATGTATATTAGTTGTAATAACTGCTGTTATACAAAAAAAAATAGTGTTGGTATAGATGTGAAAAGTGGGAAAGCAACATACTATTTATGAGAATATAAGTTGGGAAAATCATTATGCAAAAAACAAAAGAGATTTTTCATAAAATTAAATATATAAATCTCATATGATCCAGTTTTTAAATACTGAGTATTTATCAAAAATAAGACAAATACTAATTTGAGAGATACCAGATTGGTTTGTCCTTCTTGCCTTGCCATAGGGAGTTTAGGTTTATTGGGTTACTCCCATCCCTCTGTGTTTATTTGTAACTTCTTTTCTTGTGCTCTGCTTCCCCAACCAGTCAATCACCTTTATCTCCTAATCAGACTATGTTAATTTGTAAATATTGCTTTTCTCTTCTCCTTAAGTCCTTTGCATAGTTAATTCAGAGCTATGTCCTTTTTGTATACACACAGGAAGACAGTTAATGCTATGCTTTTGTAACTTGGGAGTTAATTGACTCCGAATGATATTCACTCCTGGGCATCTGTTCTCTCAACTGAAGCCTCAGTTGCCCTTACTTCCTAGCACCCCAAAAGCAGGGTCCCGATGACGGACTAGATGGAGCCAGGGCAAGCTGTGAGCTACCCTGGCGTCAAAATAGGCCAGGCCAAAGCGCCATAATATTTAATATAAGTTAAAAGCATGGTCATGGACAAATTCTGCCATAATCCAAAAAGTAACAACTGAATTAGGACCCTGCTAGGGTTAGGAAAGACTAATCTGGCCTTAGCACTGTAGTCTGAGAACTATAGTGAGATGTCCCCAAGAAAACCACCCTACAAGCTTAATGTATCTCTTTCTTTGTCCATACAAAATAACAAATATTAAGAAGTAGAATTAAGCTATTAATTAAATATTAATTAAGTTATTGGATTAAGGAGAGTGGAAACACATTTAAGTGCTATTTTGCCCTTGAGTGGATGAAGGGCTTTCAATATTGATTGTGCTACCAATCGGGTTGTGGTGGCTACCCGCAATGCAGGGAGTTGAAGAGAGACTAGGGAGAAACCAGGGCGAGAGTTGGAGTACAGAGAGATAAATGAGTAGGAGAGACTGGAGGAGACAGGAATGAGGGGTAGGGTGAGACTAGAATGGAGAGCTTAGTGAGACTGGAACAGGAGTGTGGGGAGAATGGAATAAACAGCAACTGATCACCAACAAGCCAGACCCTTGTTTCCTCCTCTGTCTGCCCTTGACATCGGTTGTCCCCAGTGAGGCAGCAGCCTGAGACCACCGAACACAGAAAGCTAGAGAGAGTAGCGGATTCCACATCGCTTGGTGATTGCAAAATTACCATCACAGATTTTAGGACAATTTATTTAGCAAAAATATTGAATGTGATTATAATGTGAAGTTTAAGAAAAAATACCCCAGATGAGATAGAACTACAGCAGGTAAGCTGCGTATCTTGCTCATGGCTACCATGGGTTTGATTCCCCAGGCCCCATGCAGTTCTTTAAGCCATCCTGGAGTGATCACAGAGCACAGCTTCATGAATAAGTCCTGAGCACAGCCAGATGTGTCTAAATTCAAAGAGACACACTCCATTGCATAATAGTGATACTGCTAAGAGCTCAAGACAAAAAAAAAAAAAGAATATTAAAGGTAATTTGGGAAAAGATGCTTTTACTTCTAAAGGTACACCCATAAAGTATATAAAAATATTCTAATATAAAAATATAAAAACTTCTTTCCAAGAAGACTGTCACTTAATGCTCACCTTCAGATATAAGTTTTCTCAATCAAAAGCTGAGGGAGTTGGCCAACACTAAATTCTACAAAATATGTTGAAAAGAGCTCACCTATGTAAATAAAAAAGTCAACAAAAATTGATTAAGAAAATATAATGAACAATAAAATCAAAACAACAAGGTAGTAGTAAATGGCCATATACCAATAATCATTCTTAATGCATTAGAGGCAAATAGACTTGACATGTGTACTTTTTCAGTGTGAAACACTAAATTTAAAGCTGAATTAGAAATAACATTGTGTGTTGGGATGATTTGAAAGGCAGTCTCTGGATTAAGGGTCCTTTTTATAACATATTGTTACAACATTTCTACTTTTACTTACTGGCAATGGTCATGGGCATATCTGTTTAAAACCTGTCTCTTGCAGTAGTTTGTGTAGCATACTGCAATTAAGTAATCCAGGTGAAAGAAATAGCTACATACTTAAAGTAATAAATCTTAAAGGAATCTGTTTCAAAAGCAAGAAGTTATTTAATTACTATCTCTTTAGCATAACTACAAGTTGATTGATTAATATGAGAGAGAAATGAGAGTTTGGATTTTTATTGGAAAATTATAGTGTCATTGACTTATCCAAAAATTCCAAAAAAGTTAGATTCAGAGGAGGTAATGATCAAGAGAAGTCAAGTTAAATTATGTTTTACTGATTGTAGCTTTACTAAAGTGCATGAGTAGGTCACAGCTGAAAATACAGTTTGGGAGTTATCTGACTATCTATCTATCATCCGTATTTTCATCATTATGTAATGAAGACAGACCCTAGGTTCATAAGCACAGAAATGGTCTAAAAGGAAAGTCTCAAATATCTATCTGTAGCTTTGCCTATAGTTTATTCAACTGATGTATGCCAAAAGTTTGCTTTAAAACTAATTTAACAAAATAATTTTTGATCTCTTATTTTATACTTTGTTTAAGAACAGTTGTAATAACCTTCACCTGAAGATTTTGATGTTATTTATTTTATAACTAGAAAACATACTAACAGAATGTTAGTATGTTTAGATATTTTTTTAATTTAAAAATACTGCTGAAGAATTGTTCTTTTGTGTGTTTTTAGTTCCTTTTACTTTTCCTTCCTTTCTTCCTTTCTCCAACTGTCCCTTTCTTCATTTTTCACTCCCTCCCTTTTTTCCTTCCTCTCTCCCTCTCCTTCCTTCCTTCCTTCCTTCCTTCCTTCCTTCCTTCCTTCCTTCCTTTCTTCCTTCTTTCTTGTTTTTTTTTCTGTCTTTTTTGGTTTTACAACTATACCCAGTGATGCTCAGGGTTTATTCAAGGCTCTTTGCTCAGAGATCACTTTTTATTTATTTATTTTTTTAGTTTTATTTTTTTTTCTTTTTGAGTTACACCCAGAGATGCACAAGGGTTACTCCTGGCTCATGCACTCAGGAATTACTCCTGTTAATGCTCGGGGGACCATATGGGATGCTGGGTCGGCCACGTGCAAGGCAAACACCCTACCTGCTGTGCTGTTGCTCCAGTTCCAGAGATCACTTTTTAGCCGTGCTCAGTAAACCATGTGTGGTGCCAGGAATAAAATTCTGGTAGGCCACATTTAAGTCAAGAACCTTACCCATTGCATCTTATCTCTGGTCCTGAATTGAAATCATTTTAGAGCATAGACTTTATTTACTTGTTCAAATTCATTTGTAATTTCAAACTAAAATTTAGAATATGGTTAAACAAAAGAAGCATTACTTTGTTTATTTTATTTTATTTTCTTATCATATTTGAGATGGGAGGGAAGGGAATGTGTTTTCAGAAAGTCCATACCTAGTTTATAGAGAGTAAAAGAAAATTGTGTAATACAACTTGGTATATACAACAAAAGACAAATATTACCAAGATGTCTTTCTGTTATTTATATATATGTATATATATTTAAATTTTTTCTCCATTATTCTAAAAGTCTATAATTTAAAGAAAAGGAAAAATTAAAATAAAAACAAGTTCTGCAGACTTTTTGACTATTTTATGTCTGCATTTCACTATCCTCATATGTAGGAATAGCTTGAAAAGGTTCAACTTATTCAACTTTCACTAAAATAAACACATGCAAATGTGAGCGATTTTACATTTCTCCTTTTGTTTATTCCAAGGATCTTCCCCAATTCTTAAATGTAATATGTGGCTTAGTGTTTGTGTTTGGGGGCCCCACTTCCAGCTCTGTGCTCAGGTATCACTCTGATAGTGCTCAGGGGACCATATGTGGTGCAGCAATCCAATTTCGGTCAATTGTGTGCAAGATTAGCACTTGACACACCCAACTACCTCTTTAGTCCTGATGTGTGTGCAAATATATATATATATGTATACATATGTGTGTATATTTGTGCATATATATGGCTCCTGATGTGTATATATATGCATGCATATACATATATGTAAATATAAACATACATACCTATATATTTATATATTTGTGTGTATCTGTGTCTGTGTGTGTGTCTTGGATCAACACTCAGCTGTTCTCAGGACTTAATTTTGACTCTGTGCTCAGGGATCACTCCAGAAAGTGCTTACAGGCCTTAAGTAGTGTCAGATATTGAACCTGAATCAAACCCATGCATGACAAGCAGTATATCACATGACTATTGCTCTGGACCCTTCATATTTTGTAAAATATCAATCTTTAAATAATGTACACTCCAAAGGTATGATTTCTAATTATTTAGTATATAGTAGAACAACATGGCCGACCCGAGTTCGATTCTTCCGCCCCTCTCGGAGAGCCGGGCAAGCTACCGAGAGTATCTTGCCCGCATGGCAGAGCCTGGAAAGCTACCTGTGATGTATTCGATATGCCAAAACACAGTAAAAACAAAATCTCCAATGGAGACATTACTGGGCCCGCTCAACCAACTCGATGAACAACGGAAGGACCGTGACTCTGATAGTAAAATAAAAGTAGAGTGCAGTTTTCAAATATTAAAAGTTATCCGATCACTACTGCTCTCAGAGAGTGATGAATACTTTATTACATGGACATGATGCAATATCTGTTAAACTAACTTTTTTAATTGCCTAAAATGAGGTGAATAAAAAGAAAGGATTGTAAGGTTAAATTTAAGTTGCATGAAGAAAGTCTTGATCTCTCAGGGTCTAATATCTGGGAAGTGTTTCACTTGCATTCTCTTTTCTTGATTTAAGAAACAAACCTGATAGAAATAAAGGAACAATCTTAAGAATTACAAAAGAAAAGGAATCATGACAAGATACAGAATGTCTATGGCAAGAAATAGGTCATTATTTTTATTCTACTATTTTATTTAATTTCTCGTTGAGGCTGTTGTGTAACAGTTTAGGCAAAATAAATTAAGCCTCCTCAGATTGAGGCCATTAAAACATCTTAGTGCAGAAGGAAGTAAGATGGGCCTTCATGAATTAACCTCCGTAATATCTACTGGAACACTTTTCTAATGCTGGCTAAAGTGCATTCCTGTGTATTTCCACTTAAGCCATCTGCCAATCTTAATGCTTATTCCCGAGGGAGGAAAACTTCCAGAGCTATTTTTCATTTAATTTGCAAGGACATCCTGTTTAGGTACTTATCAAAAGAACAGAAGAGTCGATGCCAAATACCACAAACCCTAGTTTAGAAAACTTAATGGGTTGGACTGAAGTTATAACCTGCATTTAAAAGGAACTGTAGCTTACTTCCTTTATATTTAGTAAATACTCAAAAAGTAGTGCTGTTAGGCCTAAATGCTTTTTTAAAATAACAGTACTTTGCTCTACTATATACATTAAGGGATTTTCTGGGGGAAAACATTGTTAACCTCTCTCAGTATGGTTACTGAATATTTTAGAGAATTAGAACCATTCTCCTTTGTGAAGTAAGAACATAAAATGTTTTTAAAATTCTCTAGGAAAATAAATTATCTAAAGTTTGTTTTTCTACTAAATATAACAAAAATAGTACTATCGTTCAGTGCTCCACAAATATACTTTGCATAGTACACAATTTAATTCTGTTTAAATTCATTTCAAAATTTAACTCTATCTACTTGATCTTTTATACTAGTGTCCTAAAACATCATAAGGCAAATGTATATACATATATATGTGTGTGTATATTTGAAGAATTTATTTTTCAGTGACTGAAAGATTCACATATTACTTTGTTTTTATTACAATTTGAATACATATTTTATTTTAATTCAACTTTATAGAACACACTATTCTTTCTTCCATGTGCTAAATCTAAGTATTTTTGTTGATAGTTTGATGGAGAGCCAGGCAAGCCACTGAGAATATCTCGCCTGCATGGCAAAGCCTGGCAAGCTACCCTTAATGCCAAATACAGTAATATTAAGTCTCACAATGGAGACATTACTGGTGCCAGCTCCAGCAAATCGATGAACAATAGGAGGACAGTGCTACAGTGCTTTTTGAAAGAAAACTAAGTAAATAGCATTTAAGAATTACTTCTGATCCAATCTGGTAGACTTCATCACTCATTTTGGTTGGCAAGACAACCAGTTAATTTTTTGTTACTATGCTGATTATGTAATTTGAACATTGTTACACCCAAGAAAGACTTTACTAAACACTTCTTCACATTACAGTCTACATGTAGCCTGGAAATGGAGCTACTTAAGCAATGGGATTTCAATGACTCCAGTTTAAGGCTAAATTCTACTAAACATTATATTACTATAGTTTATTTCTTTGATTTCCTAAAGTTTCACAAACAAACAAACAAAATCCCTTAGGACCTTAAAGCCTTCGAAGAGCTGCTTAAGAATATGAAAATGTTCTCTTCCTCTTTTTATTAAAGGCGTTAAGAATCAAAGGACCCTTATGCTCTTTAGCTCGCTTTGGGAAATTTCATCTGAGTCCAGATTCTTGATTCCCAGTTCAAGAGCCATCTCTTAGCTTTCCTCAGGCAATCATTATAACAAGGGTTTAATTTTCCTTTCTAGTGAAGAAGATTGATTGGAATGGACCAGCTGGGTCAGGGATATGGTTTCTATAGTGAGGCTGGCTTATTCATAACAAGGAAGAAAAAATTCTGAAATCCTAATGAAATACTCTTCCAATACTAAGAGAACATTTTTCCAGAGTGAGTAAGAAAGGTAAGAGGAATCTATAATTAAACGTAGAAGTAGTTCATTTCAAATTAATCAGTGTTCTAAAAGTCATAAAAATTCTAGATGGTTATATATATAAATATATTCTGATGGTAGAGTGGCATATATATAATAGCATCATTTGATCACTTGATCACTTGACTTCCTGTTAATCATAGATTTGCTTGAGCAGGCGCCAGTAACATCTACATTTGTCCCTGTCACATGCTAGTGTAGCCCAATGGCGTCTGTTTGTTCTAGAAGCATGAAGAGCCTCAAACCGATTTTTCAGGGTCTTGACAAAGAAGTCGGACCATCTGGTAGGTGTGTGGCCAGACAGTCCTTTGACGTCCAGTGGAATCCAGTCGGTAGCGACTCTAGTCCAGCAGTCGTCTCCAAATCTCATTATGTGACCAGCCCATCTGATTTTCAACACCTTTGCAAAAGAGACGGTGTCCCTGATTATTGACCATTGACGGAGGTCGGAACTCCGGATTCTTTCTCTCATTTGAGTGAAATGTGATACACCAAGCAGAGCTCTTTCGATTCCTCTTTGGGAGATCCGAATAGCATTCTCATTCTGTTTTCGTAAGGCCCAGGTCTCTAAGGCATATGTTAAAGCAGGAAGAACAGTGGAATCTAAGAGATGTGCCTGGAGCCAGAGGTTCTTCATCCTCTTAGCTATTTCTTTGATGTTCTTGAAGGCATTCCAAGCCACTCTCTTCCTTCTGCCAGGTATTATTTATGTTGACTTCTCGACCTAGGTACACATAACTGTTGCATTTGGAGATAGTTATTCCATTGAGAGCGAATGGAGTGTCAGGAATGAGACTATTTCTCATAAACATTGTCTTCGTGAGATTCAGCTGGAGTCCAACATTTCCACACTCATGGTCAAAGTCGGCCAGCATTTGTGCCACTTGGCTAATGTTTGGTGTTATTAGAACGATGTCATCAGCAAAGCGGAGGTGGTGTAGCTGCCGACCGTCTATCTTCACTCCTGTTCCTCCCCATTCCAGTTGCCGCATGATGTTCTCGAGGGTGGCACTGAAGAGTTTCGGTGAAATGGTATCACCCTGCCAATCCCCTATCTTGACATCAATGATCACTTCTTTGAGGAATGGTGAGATTCTGGTAATGAATCCATAATATAGCTCACGGAGGATCCTGATGTATTGAGTTTGAATGCCCTGATTGGCTAGGGCTTCAATCACCACTTCTATCTCAAGAGAATCAAAGGCTTTCTTTAAACAAATGAACATTAGACAGAGTGGTATCTTGAACTCCCAAGAAATCTCAATGAGCTTGGTTATCATGTGGATATGGTCACTGTCACTGTCACTGTCGTCCCATTGTTCATAGATTTGCTCCATCTATGGGGGGGCCCAGTAATGTCTCCATCGGAGACTTTGTTGTTACTGTGTTTGGCATATCGAATACATCATGGGTAGCTTGCCAGGCTCTGCCATGCAGGCGAGATACTCTCGGTAGCTTGCTGGGCTCTCCAAGAGGGGCAGAGGAATCGAACTCGGGTCGGGTTGGCGATGTTGGCTGCATGCAAGGCAAACACGCTGAATCTTTTGTGGAACCCGTTTTGCTCACATGGTTGTCCTTCATCTAGTGTTCTGTCAATCCTAATCAGGATGACTCGAGTGAACAGCTTGTAGATGACAGACAATAGGCAGATCGGGCAATAGTTGCCAATGTCGTGGATGTCTTCCTTCTTGTACAGTAGTACAGTTCTGCTGGTTTTCCATTGGGATGTAACCTTGCATTCGGACAGGTAGCATGTGAAAAGCCGAGCCAGCGTATTGATGAGTACTGATGGCAGGTTCTTCAGGTGTTTGGGTCTGACCTTGTCTGGGCCAGGTGCTGTATGTTTCTTTACTGACAAAATGGTCTGTCAGATTTCATAATGAAGAACATTGGGAATGACATATCAATCCTGCGGAATTTGGTATGTGGTCAGGTGGACATGGCTATCAAAGAGATCTGAGTATAAGTCATGGATAATCTTCTCCATTGCCGTTTTGGAAGATGTGACAGATCCATCAGGATGTCGGAGGGCAGTCATCTTGGTCTTGTAGTTGGTGAAGTACAGACGGGCATTACAAATGCTTTCTCAGATTTCTGCCACATCTACCAGCACTTCTGTTCTTCTCTCTTTGAGGTTTTCCTTTATCACATCTCTGGACTGCTTTGCGAGCTTGGATGTTTGCTTGCGGTTACCTAAGACATAAGCCAAACCACGTTGGCGAATAAGGTTAAGAGTTTTCAAAGACAGGCCTTTTTTGTGTGGCTATCTCTCTCTTGGTGTTCCTCACACAATCATGGAGGTGCTGAACCAGTCGATCATATTCCTCATCAATGTTGCAATGACAGCATCTACCCATGTTGCAGCAATAGTGCCAAAGAGTTCCCAGTTGGTGGTCATTCTGAGAGTTCTCTTCTTAAACTTTGCAGCCCTTTCTCCCCACTCTGTGAAGTAGAATTTTGCACAAAGGAGACGGTGGTCCAATCCTGTTTGAAATTTTGGGACAACAGCAACATCAGTCAGGCAAAACCATCGATGGAATAGGATGTGGTCAGTTTCATTGTGGAACTGTCCATTGGGAGACTCCCATGTCCAACGTTTAGATTCGGCCTTCTGGAACTGTGAGTTACCATGGATGGTCTTGGTCAACATGATGAACTCTGACAGTCTCTCAGCCTGTTTGTTTCATTCTAAGCCATGGGTCCCGATGTGGAGTTCTTCTGTTGATCTTCTAGGTCCTATCTTGGCATTAAAATCACTGACAATGATCTTGTACAAGGTGTGGTCTTCTTTATAGAACTTCTCCAGTTCCATGTAGAACTTCTCAATTTCTCCTTCATCATAGTTGGATGTTGGTGCATAGACAACGAAGATAGAAACTGCCGGCAGTGAGTCACATCTATTCAAATGTAATCGTCCAACTTTGGTTGTTAGGCATTTGGATGAATCACAATGCTCATGGCCAAGTTCGTGTTGACAAGGACACCGACGCCTCTGATGCCTCTTTTATTGCATGTTCCAAGGAACAGTTCTTCTCCAGTGTCGAAAACGGCGTGACGTGATTGATGCCTTCTTGTCTCAGTCAGACCAATAATGTCGTACTTGATCTTTCACGTTTGTACCATCAGGCCTTTGATGGATGCATGTGATGCCAGCGTACATGCATTGAAAGTACAGACAATCATTTTTTCTTTCTTCATTTTGGCAGCCTAGTTGGGCCTTGAGATTTTATCAGCCTCTCCTTCCTCATCCTTCTCAATGCTGCTTTATTGGTGATGCCTTCAGGGTCAGGGGAATGACAACCATTGTAATTACTGCTCTTGGCATATCAAATACACAACGGATAGCTTGCCAGGCTCTGCTGCTGGCGGAATACTCTTGGTAGCTTGCCAGGCTCTCTGAGATGGATAAAGGCTTTTGGGGCGGCCTCTAATTGACCTTGTAGGTGTTCCCATGGTTCAAACCATATTTGAACCCTATCAAATATGGTGTGGCGATTCCAGAAGATGGGTATTAAGTGTCATATAATGTGTCACGCAGCCTCTTTGCAGCAGTGCAGTCCGGAAAGCATCCTGGAGCGTGGCAGCGGCTGGGTTAGTGGAGGTAGTGGAGGTAGTGGAGGTCTGCTGGTGAGGTATTTACCTGGTACTGGTAGGGGTATTTTGGGTCTTCTGTATGTAATCCAATCCCTGGTTCTCTGATGCTTGGTGGAAGCAGACAGGGCAGGGTAGGGTGGGGCTCCTGGTTTTAATCCCTTCATCATGTGTGGTTGGTGGGAGTAGGCAGAGGATCTCTGTCCCCAGGTCCATTAAGCCTGGAGTCCAAGGTCTCAGAGTTCCACTTATCTTGTTCTGTGGGGTTTCAGTCGTTCGTGAGTCTCAGCCCGAGCGTCCAGATATCGTCCTGGAGTGTGGCGGCGGCTGGGTAGTGGAAGTCATAGAGCATATATAATATAATATAATATAATATAATATAATATAATATAAGGCGTTTGCCTTACAAGCGGCCAACATGGCCGACTCGAATTCGATTCCTCCGCCCCTCTCGGAGAGCCCGGCAAGCTACCGAGAGTATCTCGCCCGCATGGCAGAGCCTGGCAAGGTACCCGTGACATATTCAATATGCCAAATACAGTAACAACAAGTCTCATGATGGAGACATTACTGGGCCCGCTCGAGCAAATCGATGAACAATGGGAAGACCATGACCAAAAACGTGAATATAATATAATATAAAATATAATATTATGATATGTATACCATAAGTAAAGTAAAGTAAGTAAAGGCCCTCCCATTGATCATCGATTTCCTCGAGCAGGCCCAGTAACGTCTCCATTGGAGACTTTGTTGTTACTGTGTTTGGCATATCGAATACGTCATGGGGAGCTTGCCAGACTCTGCCGTGTAGACGAGATACTCTCGGTAGCTTGCTGGGCTCTCCGAGAGGGGCGGAGGAATCCAACTCGGGTAAGCCATGTTGGCTGTGTGCAAGGCAAACACCCTACCGCTGTGCTATCGCTCCAGCCCATGATATGCATACCATGATATCTCTAGTTTTAGAACTATCAATGACTGACTGACACTGTATTTGCAGTAGATGCAAACCTCATATAGTAAAGATCTCTTATGTGTTAAATGTGTTTGGATTTAAGAACTGCCAGAACTATGATATGATGGTTGGCACATGGGGGTGTGAAAAGATTTAAGTGGCTTAATGGAAGAGGATAACAAAAGACAGAATATGACACCTAAGGAATATTTGATCATTTTTCAGAGCTATTCATAGAGAAAAAAATAGTTTGGAAGCTTTCAAAACATGCCAAATATCTGGGAGTCAAAATTTATGGTCTATTCAGTAAAACCATCTACATTTATTGAATTATTATTCACAGTAGTGAAGTGGTGGAAACAACCTAAATGTTCAACAGATAAAAGGATAAAGAAGATACAGATCTAAATGTAGTTACAGATATAGACAGACATACACAAAAGGTAACTATTAAATCTTCAAAAAGAAGTAAATTTTTTAAAAAAGAAGTAAATTATGCTATATGCAACTACATAGCTAATCCCAGAGGATATTATGTTAAGTGAAATAATGCACTCAAAGAGAATTAACTGACAAATAAATTTTCAGTTCTTTCATGTATGACTAAATCAGTTGGTAGCAATAATTTTCTCCTCTGTGCATTGAAAAACTCTGGTTTGTATGAGTCAAATTTTACCCAACAGAATATAAATAAAAAAAAAACAGATTTTTTAAAATTGAATAAGGTAAAATTTCAGAAGTCAAAAAAAAATAGCGCGCTCACAAAAGGGAAAATATTACATAATATCATTTACCTAGAGTAGTTAATTTCATAGAATTAAAACAAAAATGATCTTCAGAAGCAATATGGGAGCAAAATGGAAAATAACTAATAAATGGGCATAGAGTTTTATCTGGGTCTAAGATGTATACCTTAAACCTATAGTTCATAATCACGATCATGACTATCCTATTGTTCGTTGCTTATCTCGAGCAGGCCCCAGTAACGTCTCCTTAGTCCTAGCCCTGAGATTTTTTAAAAAGTGCCATATTCAAGGCTCTTTCAGGGTTAGGAGAATGAGACCCATCATTGTTACTGGTATTTGGCATATTGGGTACGCCACGGGGAGTTTGCCAGACTCTGCCGTGTGGGCAGGTAACATTTGGTAACCTGCCAGTTTGTCCAAAGTAGGGATGAGATAATAAGATGTCTATTCCGGGAGCTGGGTTTTATAGTCTCTGAGTCTTGGCCGTTGATGGGATTACACGGCGCCAGGGGGCCAGTTGGTGGGTGTGACCCCTGCCTACTGGAAGATAGAGGATCTGGGTGGAGGATGCTCAGTCCCGATTCGAGCAGGTTTGGAGATCTCAGCCCCAGGACCCGCATGCCTTTGTTCCTCTGCCGGTACCTTCATGCGTGTGGAGAGTGGTCTCAGCATGGTGGTGGCTGGTTCTGGAGGTCTTCAGCTGCCGGAGTCCTGGTTGGGGCAGGGAGGGAAACTCAACTCGCTCCCCTCCAAGGGGCCCCGGTGAGGACAGTCAGGCGCAGGAGCAGGAGACTCTGCGCTGTTCTCTTCCGGGAGCTGGGTTTTATAGTCTCTGAGTCTTGGCCGTTGATGGGATTACATGGTGCCAAACCTATAGTTAAAATAATATATTCTACACTAACGTTAAAATAATATATTCTACACTATAGTTAAAATAATATATTCCACACTAAAAATTTATTAGTAGGATAAACTTCACATGAAATGTTCTTTCCACAGTAAGTTTTTAAAATTTATCTATTTTAAATAAGTTACACTATTTATTTTTTATGTGAACATACTTTCCATGAAGCATTTTAATTATTTTAAAATTGAAATTCTGTGGTTTCCAATGCTATTAATATTGGTTTCTCATACATTTAATTCCAATGCTACACCCATCACTAGTGCTCCCTCTCCTAAGATTCCTTTTATTATTATTATTTATTCATTTTTAATGAATTCATTTATTCATTTTATTTTTAAAACACCACAATTTACAAAGTTGTTTATAATGCATTTGTTTCAGGTATTTAGTGTTCCAGCACCACCAGTGTGAACTTCCCTCCATCAATATCATTAGTTTCTCTCCAAATCCCAACCTGTCCCTTTAGGCACATAACAAATTTACTTTATATTGCTTTCTCCAGCAAAACTTAAAGTTCTGATAAATAGATTTATCAGAAAATAACTCAGTAAGAGGGGCTGGAGCGATAGCACAGCATGTAGTGCATTTGCCTTGCACCTGGCCAACCTGGGTTCGATTCCTGGCATCCCATATGGTCCCCTGAGCACTGCCAGGAGTAATTCCTGAGTGTTTGAGCCAGGAGTGACCTCTGTGTATCACTGGGTGTTACCCAAAAAGCAAAAAAAAAAGTCAGTAATAGCCAATTAGTGATTCTATATGATTTTGACCTAGGTAAATATGGAAATTAAAACCATTTAATAAAATATAATAAACTGTCTATTCTAATCTGCATAAGTGTTATCAACTCTGAAATCTAAAGTATATTGTAGCACTGTAATAGTACTTTCCTCCTGTTCATTGATTTGCTCGAGCGGGCACCAGTAACGTCTCCATTGTGAGACTTGTTGTAACTGTGTTTGGCATATTGAATACATCATGGGTAGCTTGCCAGGCTTTGCTGTGTGGGCGGGGTACTCTTAGTCATTTGCCCAGCTCTCCTAGAGGGAAGGAATTGGACACGGGTCGTATATTGTATTAAATTTTATTTTATACTTGGATCTCATTATGGTAATCTCTGTCACTAACAAAGCCTTAAAAATTCTGTCCTAATGTATAAAAAATCTTAAACTGAAATGTAAACTAACCTAATGTATTATAAATAGAATATTACATGGATCAATTTAAAGTTTGTACAGGAATATCAGAACAGAAGTAGAGAAGAGAGAAATACATTACCTTCAATTAAACCAGTAAGAATAGTCTCTCATGCTGGAGAAAAAGCAAAGGTTTCTGTCTCGATTTAAGTTTGATCTGTGACACCACACCTGGTTATATAGTTATATGACAATCAATGCATAGAGTTCTCTATCTCTCCTTCATTCTGATGATTTCTTTTGCATAGGAAGTAATATACCACATTTTATTCCTAGTATTAATGATTTGAGTTGCTCTAAATTTTTCTTTTTCAGTCATTCTGGGGGTCTTTTATTGATTTTTTAAATACACTTGCTTAAATTTAGTCAACACACTATTTTCCTTGTTTTGTTCTCATCTTTTTTAAACATTTTTCTTTAGGTTTAGTTTGCTCTTCTATTTCTTAACAGGTGTATCTAGAGTGTTAATTTAAGACTTTCCTATTTTCTAGTATACACATTGAGTGTTACAAATATCATCCCCAACATGGCTTGTTGCTATGGCTGTAGAAAAGTAAGGAAAATATATCACGATCACGATCACAATCACAATCATCCTGTTGTTCATTGATTGTCTTGAGCAGGCACCAGTAACGTCTTCTTCCTAGTCCTGAGATTTTAAAAGAGCAATTTAATGCTCTTTAGGGTTAGGAGAATGAGACCCATCATTGTTGCTGGTATTTGGCATATTGAGTACGACATGGGAAATTTGCCAGGCTCTGCCGTGCGGTCAGGATGCTTTTGGTAGCCTGCCAGGTTCTCCAAAGGAAAAAAGAGATAATAAGATGTCGCAAATGCGGCCGCGCGCGCTTCCGGGAGCTGGGTTTTACAGTCTTTGCGTCTTGGCCGTTGATAGGACCAACCTGGCACTGGCAGCAGCTGGTGGGTATGACACCTACCTACCGGAAGATGGGGTGGTCTGGGTGGAGAAGGCCCAGTCCCAATCCAAGCAGACTTGGAGATCTCAGTCCCGGGACCCACATGGCTGGATTCCTCTGAAAGTTCCTTCATGCATGAGGCTTGTCCGGATGTGCAGAGAGTGGTCCCAGCATCCCATATATAAGGAAAATATATAGTGGCTGGAAATATAGTATAGCTGGTAGACCATATATGCGGCCATCTTTGGTTCTATCCCATGATAGACCATGTATAACTGGGATCCCTTTTATGCGGCCTCCCTTGGTTCTATCACCAGCAAAGCATATGGTCCAAGAACTCTGACAGGAGTGATTCAAGGGTACATAGGGAGGTGCTGAACCAGTCAATCGTATAGCTTGTCAATGTTGTCAATGACAGCATCTTCCCATGTTCCCGCAATAGTGCCAAAGAGCTCCCAGTTGATGGTCATTTTGGGAGTTCTCTTCTTAAACTTTGCAGCCCTTTCTCCCTGCTCTGTGAAGTAGAATTTTGCATGAAGGAGATGGTGGTCTTATCCCATTTGGAATTTTGGGACAACAGTGACATCGGTCAGGCAAAACCATCAATTGAATATGATATGGTCAATTTCGTTGTGTAACTGTCCACTGGGAGACTTCCAAGACCAACTTTTAGATTCAACCTTCTGGAACTGTGAGTTACCATGGATGGTCTTGGTCGACATGATGAACTCAGACAGTCTCTCACCCTGTTTGTTCCATTCTAGGCAATAGGTCCCAATGTGGAGTTCTTTGGCTGATCTTCTCAGTCCTTTATTAGTATTAAAATCACCGATAATGATCTTCTAGAAGGTGTGATCTTCTTTATAGAACTTCTCCAGCTCCATGTAGAACTTTTTAATTTCTCTTTCATCATAATTGAATGTTGGTGCATAAACAATGAAAATAGAAACTGCCGGCAGTGAGCTACATCTATTCAAGTGTAACCGTCTGATTCGAGTTGTTAGGCATTTGAATGAATCAATGATCATGGTGAAGTTCATATTGACAAGGACACTGACACCTCCAATGCCTCCGATGCCTCTTTTGTTGCATGTTCCGAGGAACAGTTCTTCTCCAGTGTTGAAAATGGCATGATGTGATTGATGTCTTCTCATTTCGGTCAGACCAATGATGTCATACTTGATCTTTCATGCTTGTACCATCAGGTCCTTGATGGATGCATCCGATGCCAGCATACATTGAAAGTACAGACAGTCATTTTTGTCTTTCTTCCTTTTGGCAGCCTAGTTGGGCCTTGAGATTTTATCAGCCTCTCCTTCCTCTTCCTTCTTAATGCTGCCCTATTGGTGGCTCTTTGAGGTCAGGGAAATGAGACCCATTGTATTTACTTGTTTTGGCATATCAAATACGCCATAGATAGCTTGCCAGGCTCTGGTGTGTGGGCAGGATACTCTCGGTAGCTTGCCAGGCTTTCTGAGAGGGAGAGAGGCTTTTAGGGTGGCCTCTAGTTGCCCTTGCAGGTGTTCCCATGGTTCAAACCATATTTGAACCCTCTCAAATATGGTGCGGTAATCTTGTATTAAGTGTCTTATGGTGTGACTGTCCGGAAAGCATCATGGAGCGTGGTGGTTGCTGGGTCGTGGAGGTTCCACAACGAAATTGACCACATCATATTCGATCGACGGTTTTGCCTGACCAGTGTCACTGTTGTCCCAAAATTCCAAATGGGATCAGATCATCGTATCCTTCTTGCAAAATTCTACTTCACAGAGTGGGGAGAAAGGGCTGCAAAGTTCAAGAAGAGAACTCCCAGAAAGACCAGCAACTGGGAGCTCTTTGGCACTATTGCAGCAACATGGGACGATGCTGTCATTGACAATGTTGACAAGGAATACAATCGACTGGTTCAGCACCTCCATGATTGTGTGAGGAATGCCAAGAGAGAGATAGCCACAAAAAATGCCTATCTTTGAAAATACTTAAGTTTATTTGCCAATGTGGCTTGGCACAAGCCTCAGGCAACTGCAAGTGAACGTGGAACTTGCAAAGCAGTGCAGAGATATGATAAAGGAAGACCTCAAAGAGAGAAGAGCAGCAGTTGAATTGATATGATTGCAATATTTATTCCATGCTGTGTTGCCAAAATAATTGCCCCTGCACAACTACCAGAGTGCAGAGACCTCCACAAATGACCTGCTATCACTTCAGTCTTTCCTCCCTCTTCCTGCCCCCACTTCCTCTCTGCCTGTTCCCTCCCTTCCACACTCACCTCATGATAATGTTAGTGCTTTATTTGAAGTCCAAACAGAATGACTTTAAATGTCTCCCAATAATAAAGATTTCCTGGTGCTTTGTTGTCTTTGAGTCCACTACTGTATTCAATAGAGCTAAAATTCAAGTGATCTCAAAAGAAAACAAAGTGCTCTCCAAGGTAGATTCTATCAACACATTGCTCTTATTTTTCTTTGCTAAAATTTTTCAGTTTTTTTTATCCTATAGATGCATTTTACTCAACTCTCTAACACTCTGTAGATGTGTCAGAGAAATGCTTTCATTACAATCTATCATCATTATTGCCACTTGTGATAAAGTTCCTCTCTTTCGTTCTTTGTTTTAAAAACACACATATGGAACATCTTAATAATTATGCAATTTCAAGCCCAAGAGATAGAATAGGAGAAAAGTCACTAGCCTTGCGTGCAGCTGATTCTGTCAGCACTGCATATGGTCCCCTGAGCACTTCCAAGGCATCCCTGAGCACAGAGCCAGATAGCTTCTGAGCACCACCAGATGTGACCCATTTTTTAAAAGAATTGTTCAATGTATTTTCATTGACTAAATAAAATACATTTTTAAACATTAAAGAAATACTATCTTGGGGCTGGAGGGATAGCACAGCGGGTAGGGTGTTTGCCTTGCACACGGCCAACTCGGGTTCGATTCCCAGCATCCCATATGGTCCCCCAAGCACTGACAGGAATAATTCCTGAGTCCACGAACCAGGAGTAACCCCTGTGTATCACTGGGTGTGACCAAAAAAGCAAAAAAAAAAACCAAAAACAAAAACAAATAGTGTCTTGTACAATGCTGAAGCTATGCATCAAATAATGAGGTGATTACAAATATTAATTTCGGCCTTCCCCCCAATATGCTTATACTTGTGATCAATGCAGGATAAAATGAGGTTAAACTGAAAATTAGACTGAAGAATTTAAAAAAAAAAACCATTTCACCTCCAAAGATGAAAATTAGTTGTTAACAAGACCCTTCTCTATAATTTTGTGCATTCAGTCTTCACATATATATTAAGAGCCTAAGGATAAAATATGTTACCAATTTTCAAGTTCAATATAAAGGATGCATATCTCAAGAGAAATTTTCAGCAACTTCATAGTTACATCTGGAATTTCTTATAAAATAATATTTTCCTTAGTTATAACAAAGTTAAGAATACAATTTTTAAAAATTAATTTTATTGAATCACCTTGAAATAGTTATAAGCTTTCCTGTTTGGGTTACAATCACACAATGATCAAACAACCATCCCTCCACCAGTGCACATTCCCCACCACCAACATCCCCGATATAACCCTCCTTTCCCACCCTCCCTCTGTCTTCATGGCAGATACGATTCTCCATAATCTCTCTCTACTTTGGGGCATCATGGTTTGCAATACAGACCCTCAGAGGTTATTATATTTGGTCCTTTACTTTCTGCACACATCTCCCATCCCGAACTGATTCCTCTAGCCATCTTTTTCTTAGTGATCCCTTCTCTATTCCAGCTGCCTTCTCCCCATTGCTCATGAGGCAGACTTCCAGCTATGGAGCAATCTATCTGTCCCGTATATCTACTGTCCTTAGGAGTCAGCCTCATGTTATGTTGTTTTATACTCCACAAATGAGTGCAGTCCTTCTATGTCTGTCCCTCTCTGACTCATTTCACTTAGCATAATATTCTCCATGTCTATCCATTTATAAGCAAAGTTCATGACTTCATTGTCCTGAAAACTGCATATTATTCCATTTTATAGATGTACCGAAGTTTCTTTAACCAGTCATTTGTTCTAGGGCACTTGGGTTGTTTCCAGATTTTGGCTCTTGTGAACAGTTCTGCAATGAACATACAGGTTCAGATGTCATTTCTACTGTCCTTTTGTTCATCTTCTGGATACATTTCCAGAAGTGGTATTGCGGGGTCATATGGAAGCTCAATTTTTTGAAGGACTGTCCATATTGTTTTCCAGAAAGACTGAACTAGTGGGCATTCCTACAAACAGTGAAAGAGTGTCCCTTTCCCCCCCACATCCATGCCAACACTGGTTGCTGTTGCTCTTTCTAATGTGTGCCTGTCTCTGTGGTGTGAGATGATATCTCATTGTTGTTTTGATTTGCATCTTCCTGATGGCTAGCGATGTGGAGCAATTTTTCATGTACCTTTTGCCATTTGTATTTCTTTTTTGAGGAACCTTCTATTCATTTCTTCTCCCCATTTTTTGATGGGGTTGGAGGTTTTCTTTCTTGTACAATTCTACTAGTGTCTTGTATATCCTGGATATTAATCTCTTATCAGATGGGTATCGGGTAAATATTCTTTCCCATTCTGTGGACTCTTTCTGTATTTTGGTCACTGTTTCTTTTGAAGTGCAGAAGCATCTTAGTTTGATGTAGAACCATTTGTTTATGTTTGATTCCACTTGCATGTTTCATCCTTAAAGATGTTTTTAGCTTCAATGTTGTGGAGAGTTCTGCCTACATTTTCCTCTATGTACCTTATAGATTCATGTCTGATATTGAGGTCTTTAATCCACTTTGATCTGACTTTTGTGCCTGACATTTGATAGAGGTGAGCGTCCATTTTATTTTTTGCAGGTAGTTATCTAATTTTCTCAGCACCACTTGTTGAAGAGACTTTCCTTTTTCCACTTTACATTTCTTGCTCCTTTGTCAAAGATTAAGTGGTCATATATTTGGGCGTCTGTGACAGAATATTTGACCCTGTTCCATTGGTCTGCTTTTCTAGCCTACTACCATGCTGTCTTAATTACTACTGCTAGTACAGTTTGAAGTTGTGGAGGGTGATGCCACCATCTTCTTTTTCCCAAGTATAGTTTTAGCTATTTGTGGGAGTTCGTTGTTCCAAATGAATTTCAGGAGTGTTTTGTCTATTTCTTTGAAAAATGTCATGGGTATCCTGATAGTGACCGCAATGAATTTAGATAGTGCTTTGGGCAGTATTACCATTTTGATCATGTTAATCCTCCCTATGCATGAGCAGACAAGGTTTATCAGGAGCGATAGCACAGCGAGTAGGGCATTTGCCTTGCACGCAGCAAACTTAGGTGATAGGAGTTCGATTCCTTTGCCCCTCTTGGGGAGCCGGCAAGGTACTTAGAGTATCTCGCCTGCATGGCAAAGCCTGGCAAGCTACCCGTGACGTATTCGATATGCCAAACATAGTAACAATTGTAACAATGGAGACATTACTGGGCCCGCTCAAGCAAATCGATGAACAGTGGGAGGACAGTGACAGTGATCCATAAGCAGGCGATGTGTCTCCATTTCCTAGTATCCTCTTTTATTTTTTGAAGTAGTGTTTTGTAATTTTCCTTGTATAGGTCCTTCACCTCTTTGGTTAAGCTGATTCCAAGGTACTTGATTTTATGAGGTATTATTGTGAACGAGACTGCTTTTTTAATATCTATTTCTTCTCTTTCATTATTTGTATATAAGAAAGCCATAGACTTATTGGTGTTTATTTTGTAGCCTGGCACTGTACTAAACCAACCTATTGTTTCTAGGAGCTTTTCTGTAGAATCTTTAGGGTTTTCTAAGTATAGTATTGTATCATCTGCAAATAGTGATAATTTGACCTCTTCCTTTCCTATCTGTATTCCCTTGATAACTTTCTCTTGACTAACTGCAATGGCCAAGACTTCCAGTACTATATTGAATAGGAGTGGTGAAAGAGGACGAACTTAACTTGTGCCCAATCTTAGAGGGAAGTCTTTAAGTTTTTACTCATTGAGAATGATACTTGCCATGGGCTTGTGATAGATGGTTATGACTATATTGAAGAAAGTTCTTTCAAAGCCTATTTTGCTGAGAGTTTTCATCATAAACGGGTGCTGGATCTTGTCAAATGCTTCCTCTGCATCTATTGATATGATCATATGGTTTTTATCTTTTCTTTTGTTGATATTTTGGATTATGTTGATCAATTTCCGAATGTTAAAACATCCTTGCATCCCTTTTGATGAGTCGTTGGATTCTATTTGCCAATAGTTTGTTGAGGATCTTTGCATCTGTGTTCATCAGGAATATTGGCCTGTAATTCTCTTTCTTTGTGGTATCTCTGTCTGCTTTTGGTATCAGGGTGATATTTGCTTCATAGAAACTGTTCAGAAGTGTTTTTGATATTTCACTTTCATGGAAAAGTTTAAAGAGGATTGGGAGTAAGTCCTCTTTAAAGATTTGGAAGAATTCACTAGTGAATCCATCTGGCCAGGACTTTTGTGCTTTGGGAGACTTTTTATTACCGTTTCAATTTCCTTGATGGGGATAGGTCTGTTCAGGTATTTCAGGTCTTCTTGATCAGCTTTGGGAGGATATAGGAATCTAGGAATTTATCCATTTCCTTGAGGTTTTCGTGTTCCGTGGCATAAAGCTTCTCAAAGTACTTCCTGAGGATCCTTTGAATTTCTGTAGTTTCTGTTGTAATGACCCTCTTTTCATTTCTAATTCGGTTTATTAGGGTTTTCTCTTTCCCTTTATTTGTGAGTTTTGCTAGAGGTTTTTCGATCTTGTTTATTTTCTCGAAGAACCAGCTCTTGGTTTAGTTGATCTTTCACATTTTTTTTGGGGTTTCCATCTCATTAATCTCTACTCTGAGTTTTATTATTTCCTTCTTCCTGTTTGGATTGGGCTCCTTTTGTTGATCATTCTCCAAGCTCTTAAGCTGTGAGGTTAGGTTACTTATGTGGGCTTGCTCCTCCTTCCTGAGGCATGCTTGTAGAGCTATAAACTTTCCTCTTAACACAGCGCTTTCTGTGTCCCATAAGTTTTGGTAACTCGTGTCCTTATTTTCATTCATTTCCAGGAATCTTTTTGATTTCCTCTTTGATTTCCTTTCTAAGCCACTTGTTGTCCAATAGTGAACTGTTTAATTTCCAGGTGTTTGATTTAGTTTTCTGTTTGTGTCTGTGATTTACTTCTAATTTCAGCACATTGTGGTCTGAGAAGATTGTTAATACAATCACTATCTTCTTAATTTCATGGAGGTATTTTTTGTGGCTCAGCTTGTGGTCTATCTTGGAGAATGTTCCATGCACACTTTAGAAGAATGTTTATTCAGCTTTTTGAGGATGAACTGTTCTGTATATATCTACTAAGTCTCTTTCTTCCATTTTCCCCTCAGATAAAGTATGTTCTTGCTAAACATGGGTCTGGTTGATCTATCAAGAGGTGATAGCACAGTATTGAAGTCTCCCACTAGTACTGTGTTGCAATAGATGTCTTTCTGCAAGTCGATAGTAGTGGTTTTGAGTACTTGGTGGCTCCCTCTTAGGTGCATATACATTTAGTATTGTAGGTTCTTCCTGTTGTACAGATTCCTTGATCAACAAGAAATGGTCTTCACTGTCTCTTGTGACCTTCTTCAGTCTGAAATCAATATGATCAGACACTAGGATGGCTACCCTAGCTTTTTTGTGGGAGTTGTTTGCCTGTAGGATTGTTTTCCAGCCTTTGATTCTCAGACTGTGTTTGCTTTGACTATTGAGATGTGTTTCCTAGAGGCAGCAGAATGTTTGGTTCAATTTTCTAATCCATCCTCCCACTCTGTGTCTTTTAATTGGTGTGTTTAGCCCATTGACATTGAGAGAGATTATTGTTATGGGATTTTGTCCTATTTTTCTGTTGAAATTTGATGTATTTGTGGGGCCTGTCTCGTCTTAAAGTAGCCAATTTAGTTGTTCTTGTTACCACTGTTTTGAGTCTATGAAGTTCTTGAGCTGTTGCTTGTCTGTGAAACTATGTGTTGTTCCTTCTGTTATGAATGAGAATCTCGCTGTGTAAAGTATTTTTGATGAGACTTTTATTTCATTGAGTTTTTTCACTATATCCCACCACTGTTTTCGGGCCATGAGGGTTTCATCAGACAAATCAGCTGTGAATCTTAAGGATGCTCCTTTGTAGGAAATTTCTTTCTTTGATTTTGCTGCTTTCAGAATTTTGTCTCCATCTAAGGTTTTGGTCATTTTGATCAGGATGTGTCTTGGGGTATTTTTATTTGGATTTCTTTTAGCTGGTACCCTTAGGGCCTCCTGAATGTGGTGGCATGTTTTCTTCAGCTCTGGGTACATCGTAGCAATGATATATCTTTGACATTTTCTTCTTCATCAGGGTTTTCTTCCTATCCCTCTGGGACTCCAATAATTCTTATATTACCCCTCTTGGCTTCATCACAATCTTCTCTTGCCATCTGTTCCAGAATTGTGAGTCTCTTTTCCATTTTCTGCTCTTTCCTGGAGAGTCTCTACACTTCATCTTTGAGTTCACCGATTCTGTCCTCAGCAGCTGTTACTCTGATGCTGAGGCCTTCCACTGAGTTTTTCAATTCGCCTACCAGGTTTTTGAGGTCTGACATTTTCATTTGTAATTTTGTTTGAGTTTTTCTCATTTCTACCTTCAAATCCTCTTATCTTTTATTGGCATTGCTTTCCATTGTTTCTTTTAGCTCCCTAAGCATCCTCAGTAGCTCCCTTCTAAATTTTTTGTCAGAGAGGTTGTGTAGCACTTCCTTACTGTTGGTATCTTCTGGGCTAGCCTCTTCAATAAGTAATCTTGGTGGGCTTCTGTGTTGCTTTACCATTGTGACCTGTGTGGTTTAGAACTTCACACCCACTGTTACTATTCTGATTAAGATGCAGAATTAATTGAGATTGGCTTAATGAATTATTGGCTAATGTGTTTCTGGTGGTTAAGCTAACCTAGAGAAAGTTCCATCTAAGAGGGTAACTTCTGGTTCCTATGGGATATGTAGAGGGAGAATATGCAGGGGGAGAATAACCAGGCTGGTACCTGATGAGTGAGCAGAGAGTGCCAGAAGGGCTCAACTTTTCAAAATTAAGAATACAATTAATGCACAAAACAATAAAAAAATTGACACTTTTGCTTTAAAGGTCACTTACTAGAAGCCAAATATTAACTTTAAAATGCCTATTTTTAGCTACATTCATTTTGTAAATATGATTACCCCTTCCATATAATATTTTTGTTCATTCCAAAAATGTAATGTGTGACCCTATGTAATTTAATATATTGTTTGACTAATGACATGGTAAACTGTTATTTATTTTTTCTTTTTTTTTATTGGGTATATGAAAGAAATAATGATATCAGGGAAGTAGGCACAGATAAAACAAGTTTGTAACTGACTAGGAAGAAAGGTGGGACAACTAAGTGGAAAATAATAAAGATCAGTAAGCTGTAGTTGCGAAAAATGATTATTTTTATTGAGACTGTTGATGATTGTGAAATTGCATAGTGGCTTAGATGCTCACTAATCAAAAAATCTCAACAAGCCAAAAATATCTGGTACTCTCTAAGGTCTGTATTGTTGTATGTTAAGCAACATTGTGAATGTTTTCCTGGTTTTCTTCAATGATGTATGAATAGGGAAATAATTCTAGTTCAGGAAAAGCCTAACAAAAATATCAGAAAAATTGTTTCAAATTTAAATATAACTTCAAATTGCTCTAGCTTTTAAATTTTTAATATTTCTTTTCTATTTATTTTTTAAACTTAAGAAATAAAATTACTCGTATCCCTCTTTTTAAAAAGAGGCACAATTAATCTGTACAATCATGTCAAACTGAAGTAGAATACTTTGTAAGGTTGACATTATTTTTCTTTCTTTCTGTCATCTATTAAATCTTTCTATACTCAAATGAAATTGCAATTGTCCTGGAAATTCTAGGCAGCTTGAAGTTTGTTCCTATCAATTGGTCCTTTATACCTCTCCCCAGAGGCCGGATGTTTGCAGTTGCTGGCAGTTGTTCTTTAAGACACTGCTAATGGCCGACAGACTGGCAGCACACATTGAAAGAATGGGACTCAGAGCCTGGGAAAGGTCCCAGTACTGAATGCCCTCAGTCCCGCTGGGTAATTAGTTTATTACATACAAGATTAGAAAAATCAGTACCAAAGATACTCTATTTGATAGACTTTTCAAGAGCCATCAGAAATTTCAAATAATTATTTTTCTCATAAAGTATAATTTTTAAATGGCCCTTAATTCCATGTCAATTCAGCTTTGCAAATACTCAGCAACAATCTGCGGGGTACTCCTCATTATTTGACTTCCTCCTTTCTGGACAATCAGTGTATGTAAAATCTAATTTAAAAAAGAAATCAGCTCAGAGGACTGATGGAAAAGCACAGATTAGTTTATTTTAATATGGAAAAGCTTCCTTGTTAATTATCCCAAGAAGCTTAGAGATCAGATTAAAAAGATCATTCATGGAGAGATGGCAGCTTCAACTTTCAATTCTGTTCTTATAAGGATGAGAAGAAAAAGAAACAGTCTCAGAGGGAGAACATGCAATTTTAATAAAACTCTCTTATTCTCCTCTAGATTAAAATCACTGTGTTTATATATATTTTTCTAGGAAATCTTAGAAAAATATCTTACATTCACAAAAGTTGTTCTAATGAAATTCTGTAAGTATATTTTTAGCATTTATTACCATAAAGAAGAATAAGGTATATTGCTCTTGGGAATTTCTCTTCCTTTAAATATAAGAAGCAAAATTTAACTTTTTGTATGAAGACCAATCTGTTTAAAATATTAATACTTTTAATGTTTACTGCTTCCTGATGTTCTCAGCTAATTATTAAAACAAGTTGTGACCTTTATAATTAAATATAAAATGATTTGGTAATAAATTTGATTTTCTAAGAAGTAAAAATAATTAAATTTCACTAAAGATTTGCTACTATCAAAAATAGTCCAATACAAACTAAAGTTTTCAGTAAAGAGATAAGCTTGTCAGCCATTATTTTCTCAGCAGATTATGCTTTGTAGAATATAAATACTGACAAATTCCCTGGGGACATAGGCACTTGAAAAAAATACATGCTATCAAGCTTATCTTCTGTTTTGTGAAATATTTCATATAGAACATTTATCTATAATAATAGCTATATATGTTGGTGTGATATAGTAGTGTAATAAATCCAGGAAAAAAAAGCTTACAATCAAAGTTAAATTTAAAATTTAACTTTAAATTTAAAATTATATTATGCCTGCACTAATTAAGTTATTTGGCTTGACTTCCGGTAAACAAATATTGTCTTAAAAAATAATGACTTAAAAATAAAAATAATCAGGAAGAGGGGAAAAAGAATATTTTTATATTTCTTCTCGGGATTACTGGGTTTCCTCTCAGAAGTGGAAGATATAACTTATCACCTTAATTAAATAAAAATAATACCGAGTTGGACAGATAATATAGGGATTAAGGCACTTACCTTGCATTCAACTGATCCTGGTTCAATTCCCTGCACTATATATCTTCACCTTAATTTGTAAAGATTATTTTTAAAGTTTATCCAAGTTTTAGCAGACTTCATGTATGAAGATTATTGAATTTTTGTCACATTTCTTTTGTTTTCAAATTTGAAATAGGACTTCAGTTTACAAAATTATGACTAGAATTTGCATGTCTCACACAGTTACATTTTTTTCAATAGTTAAAAATCAAGGAGAGAAGCTGTATTATTACTGCATACTGCTCAGGGATGTCTATTTGATTTGTAGGATGATATGGATAGAATGGTGGTTATACATTAAAGGTGTATTGTGAGTTTTTTTATCACAGGTAAAAACTAACCAAATTCTCATCATTAAATTTTAAGTTAGCTATGTAACCATAAATGTATATATTTATTAAAAGGGGAGAATTCAATGACAAAAACTTAAAGGTCACAAAAATAATTTAACTGGTTCTGCTTTATCTATACCCCTATTTCTCTCCAAACCTCTAGCAATCAAAATTTGTTTAACTAAGTAAGAAAGTCTAGATAACTAAATTTCATAGATTTAAATATCTAAATACAGTATATAGAGTATTTTAATGTTATATATCTGTATATCATAAAATAAGTATATATATAATATCACCTATTATATAATAACACTAAGGTTATATATAATAAACAAAATATAGGACTATATAAAATACATTAACTTGTCTATGGATTAAATATGGAAATTTTCTCTATTTACTATGCTTAATAAAATTGTGTTCAGATTAAATCACTTCTATTTTTAATATTAGTATGCATATAAGAAGTACAATTCATATTTATAATGTTCAGTAGCTAAAAATAAAAAGCCAGTGATGATGATTGCTCACAAAGATCCGTGCAAAATTAGAAAAATATGTGAAACAATGTTAATTTCAAATTAGCATAAACCTGTGTGTTCCCATGAGGGATTAGAGAACAGTTCAAGAATAACTCTATGCTAAATTATTGGCTACACTGCTGTGTAGCCTTGGACAGAGAACATAATTACTGTTAACTTAAATCCCAGTAAAATAGAAGCAATTATGTTTGCACATTCAATTTTTTTAGGATTTAATGCAGTGAAGCAATCCAATATGCTCCATCACAGCTTAGTAAAGAATCCCATCAAGAGTTATAAGATCTAAAGTTATAAACTGATTATTTTATTCTTGCCAATTACAAACAACTGAAGAGCATATCATATTTTGTAAAAATTTGTGGTACACTTCTGGGAATATATCCTGGAGATTAAAAAAAACAGTAGAAACAACATCTGCACTTGTATGTTTATTGCAGCACTATTTACAATAGCCAGAATCTGGAAAAAACCCAAATGCCCAATAACAGATGACTAGTTAAAGAAACTTTGGTACATATACACAATGAAATACAATTCAGCTATTAGAAATGATTAAATCATGAAATTTTCATATAAGTGGATCAACATGGAGAGTATCATGCTAAGTGAAATGAGTCAAAGAGAGAGGAACAGGCATAGAATGACTGCACTCATTTGTGGAATATAAAGTAACAGAATGGAGGACTAACACCCAAGGATGATAGAGATAAGGGCCAGGAGGAATGCTCCATAGAATGGAATCCCGTCTCACATGCTGTGGGAAAAGTCAGCTGCGATAGAGATGGGACCACTAAGTGAATGATGCTTAGAGAATTCACTAGGGATGGGAGTTGCATGCCGAAAGTAGACTATGGACTAAACTATGGACTATGGCCACTTGCTACCTGTGTTGCAAACCATAACACCCAAAAGGAGAGAGAGAGTAAAAGGGAATGTGCTTGCCACAGAGGTGAGGGAGGGTGTTCGGGGGTGGGGGAGGGATACTGGGAACATTGATGGTGGAGAATGGGCACTGGTAGAGGGATGGGTACTAATCATTGTGTGACTGAAACATAATCATGAAAGTTTGTAAGTCTGTAAAAAAAATCAATGAGATATCAACCATTTATCATTTTGCCCATGAAAATCATTTTAAAAAGTTAAAACTTAGAAATAAAATAAAAGCAGGAGAAAAAGCCTGTGGTACTAAAGCTTTTTTACGAAATTTGTAAATTTATTAATCTGTTGTTTCCTTATGTATAGCATCAGATTGTGTATTTTTCTGGTAGAAATATCCACAGAATTGATAGTATATATGTCACTTAAATAATTTTGACATCCTTCTACATTATATTAATTCTGATTGTCTGTCATTTTGTTAATTAATGAATCACCATAGAGATACAGTTACAGACTTGACAAACTTCGTGTTTACATTTCAGTCATACAATGATCAAGCACCTATCCCTCCATCAGTACCCATTCTCCACCACCAATATTCCCTGTATCTCTCCCACCCCCCACCCGATCCACCCCAACACACACACACACACACACACACACACACACACACACACACAAACACACACTGCCTCTGTGGCAGGCACATTCCCTTTAACTCTCTATCTCTTTTTTTGGGTTTTTGTGGCTTACAGTACAGGTATTAAGTGGCCATCATGTTCCATCTATAGTTTATTTTCAGACACATCTCTCATCTTGAGCAGGCACTCCAAGCATTCTTTACTTGGTGATGCCTTCTCTATCTGAGCTGCCTTTTCACCCAGCATGTGAAGCCAACTTCCAAGACGTGGAGCAAATCTCCTTGTCCTTATCTCTACTATCCTTGAGTGTTAATCTACCATTCTGCTACTTTAAATTCCACAAATGAATCTCTATCCTTTTTTAATTCATCATTTAACATCTTAAACTGAGGTGTGTGAACCATGATGGGATCTGCACATTCCCCAACCTGAAGTCCTGGTTCCCACACAAAGGGAAGCCTGGCGGCTGGATCCCACAAGGTTTCATCTTCAGAACCCCCCCCCCCCTCATGGCATTCCTTTAAAATCTAACCCAATACCACACTGGTGCTAGAATATTAGCACAAAGAATTTATTTCATATGCATCCTATATAAGAGGTACCAGTGAACCCAGGCCTCGCATTTCTTCACCTGTCCATAATTTACAGAAAACATAAAATGACATCAGAGCTGCAGTTCTTGACCACACAACAACACACAAGAAACAAGTCCAAACTGCAAATATGGTGATGGGGAAGCAATGCAGGAACCCACCAAGCTTAGTGAGTAAAGTAGCCCAACTGACCCAACCAGTACTAATGGGTTTTCTAACCTCTCTGACATGGAATTTAGAATAGGAGCTCAAAGAAACAATGGAGCACACTGACAATATAATGCAGGAGAATATGAGAGCAAAACTGAGGGAAATACAAACAAAAATACAAGCAGAAGTGTCAGATCTGAAAAACTTGGTAGGTGAAATTAAAAACTCACTGAAAGGCCTCAGCAGCAGAATAACAGCTGCTGAGGATAGAATCAGTGAGCTTCAAGATGAGGTACAGAGAGTCTCAGACAACAGCAGAAGATGCAAAAGAGCCACAAATAAACCAACAGATAACAAGAGAATATCAGGATGAAGCCAAGAGGAATAACATAAGAATCACTGGGGTACTAGGAAGGGCAGGAAGAAAACCCTGGTGAAGAAACAACTGTCAAAGACAACATTTCCAAGAAGTTCCCAGAGTTGAAGAGTGCATATAGCTTCATTAATAATTAATAGAAAATAAATTATCTAGCATCTTCCCCATTTAAGCAGGCTTGAATGGTGGTGGGAAAATTCAAAATAATGGTGGTGGGAAGGAGTAATGATGGTGGGATATGTGTTGAAAAATTGAATGCAATCAATTAATGTTAAAAAACATTATGGAAATAAAATTTTTAAAGAAAAGAGTTCATATACCCAGTTCCAGGAGGCCCAAAGGGTACCAGCTAAAATAAATGCAAATAAAAATATTCCAAGAAGAAAACCCTGATGGAGAAACAACTGTCAGACCACCATTTCTGATTACCAGAGCTCAAGTGTGCATACACCCAGGTCCAGCAGGCCTGAAGGATACCAGCTAAAAGAAATCCAAATAAAAATACTTCAAGACACATCCTAATAAGAATGATGAAAATCACAGAGACAGAATATTGAAAACAGCTAGACCAAAGAAGGAAATTACTTACAAAGGAACATCCTTAAGATTCTCAGTAAACTTATCAGATTTCTGTCATTTTAAATTACGTTGGAAGTTCTAACTTGAAACTATATAAGTATTATAAGACTTATCAACACTATATGTCCTGATCGAAGAACCCCTAGAAGATAATTATTTGCATTATTAATATGAGGTTTGTCACCTGGAGATTTAAAAATTACCATACCATTCCTTTCAAAAATGTGAGTTGCTTTCCAAATAGTAACAGTCCAGCTCCACATCTAATCGCAAAATAACTGTGAGCAGGACCCTGATTTTTTAACTCAGAGTCAGTGAGGAATAACCCCTGAGCCTTACCAGGTGTGGCCTTAAAAACAAAGAATACAAAAATACAAAACAACAACAACATAAAAGGAATGATGAGCAGCTGAATCTTCTTAGGTGGGACTAACTAAGACCTAAAAACTCTAGGGTCTTCCCAGAATGGGGGCCGGCTGATATTCAAATTAATTTTATTCACTAGACCATTATTTGTTACAAAATTTGTGATTCTGGAATAATCAAATGTGTTGTTTCAGCGAAAAAGGAGACATGAAAGCGCAGAGATGGCGAAATTGCAGGTGAGGGATGAAGCTCTCTAAAAATGCACCCTCCTCCACTGATGTTCAATTTGAAGGAAAGCATTTTTCTACATATACATTTATAAATTTGGGTTTGCCCCTTATGAATTGTGATTTAAAAAAATTAAAACTTTTAAAATGAGGGGGGAAAAAGCTCGACTCTTTCGGCATCATGGGTTCTGCTGAACTTCAGCTCTCGATCACTGCTCTCCACAAATTATTTCCTTTCACATGGAAACATGTCTATCTACTGGGGCTCAGTTATACCTAGTGATTTCTTGATGTAGGAACATCAAAATTTTGGCTGCCACCTTGGCAGTACCAGTGTGACTTCAGCATTTATATTCAGATAGGCTGCATCTTTGCAATTGAGTCCAAATTCTCCCTCTCACCAACTGCATTATGCCAATGCCAGTACTCCCCCATAAACCTCCCTCAGGGTAATCTCTAACTGAGAATCATTTCCTGGATTTCTCAACCTACTACAGAGAATGTTTGTATTTCAATAATCAATCATCACATCCACAGTATTGAGGAAACATAAAAATAAGCCAAGAATAAATAACACATAAGTAATTTATAAAATCCAAATATATATCATAGCTTTTGGAATTCATTCAGCTATAGAATACATTTGAATGTAATGCAATATTGAATACATATATATTTAATTAATTTACTTTAATCTAACTTTCTCTATTGAAGCTACTAATTCTTTCCTTATAAAGGAAAAAAGGCTCAAAGAGGCTTTTATTTTTCTTTTGTGGTGGGGGGAGTTCTACATAGTTACATGCACAAAGTAGTACAAATGTGTCCTAAAAGAATAGAGGGGAAGATACTGGGCATTTTTAACATCATGTTTGATTTACAGTTTTATATTTAATAATAAGGGTTCTGCATAAAAAAAAGTACTATGTTTGTGACCTTAGGGTATTTGAATCATTCTTCCAGTTTCCTTAAGCCATTCTTAGTGACAGCCTCTTTAGATTACTCATAGGATTAAGTAGAAATCATGCGTGCAAAGCGCTTGCAAGAGGAAGTGGTAAATAGTCAATACATTCCATCCATTATTATTATTTGAAACAGCCCAGAAAAGACATCATGCAACACAGGGTCTCATGCTATTGGCAGTTCTAGGGTTGATGAATCTGGCACAGGTAGCACTGAATTTGGAGTCTGGAGAAAGAGAGAAGGATTTGGCTTTAGGACTTGCTATCTTTTTCTAAAGTTCACTAAATTCTAATATGTGTGTGGGGGAACTATATATGGAGAAAGCTTTTATAAGGATTTAATAAGTCTGTTTATAGGAAAAATTTCAACGTCTTACACAGCAGACATTCAAACAGGCGGGAGGATAGAAGAGAAAGGAGATGAAGTGTGTTGTTCACACCACAAGGATACTGATGAATTGCTAAAACATTTTACTGTTGTTGTATCCATTCCGTCTTCTTTACAATCGAATAACTTCTGCACTATCATATGATGTTTTCGTTACTCACTATAGCCCTTATCAAACTTACTGCTGTAACTATGGCAAAAAGAGATTTATGAAGCTTTAATCTCTGTCAGAATTTACTCTAAATGTAGAGATTAAAGTGTATGATTTTCACAAAAAATTTTGTCCATGTCCTCAATTTATTTCTATAAACTGAATCATACATCTGAGAAAAGCTGAAGGTTGCAAATACTTCAAAATCAATGATGTTGATAACTTCCACAATTCTCTGCTGAACAATGCTTACAGTAAAAGTTAATGCTTTTTGTGGCTCCAATGGGAAGTTTATAATTCTCAGAGTCTTCAAGGGCAGCAAAAACTTTCTATGTGTATGTTCTGGAAAGAGTAACTTAAAAATTAATTTTGTATTAAGACAACATGTTTTATGAAATTCTTTATAGTTGAGTTTTTGGCATATTTCATTCCAGCACCAGTTCCACAACCAGTGTTAACTCTACTCCACCAATGTCCCAGATTCCCTCCCTCCATCCCACCCCCTGCCTGTCTCCTTGATAGGCATATTTATACATTAGGTTGTGGTGATTTGATTCTCCTGCTTTCAGTGCTATTTACTCTAAAGTAACTATGTCACTCCTCTACAGCACCCTCACACCCTTGGCCCTTGACCGCTCTCCCTATTACTTCTCATCTGCTTCTTCTTACTTCCCTACACAGTTCCTCCTCCTCCTCTATGTCAAAAGAATCTTAAAGTATTGATTATCTTTGATACTTTCCCTTGTATGCATTCTCATCTCTCAGTAATTAAGTATTATCAACACTCTCTGGAAACAATTAAGTATTATTAGCATGGATATGATAAATTACTCTCAAACCAAAACAACCAATCAAGCAGTGAATTTTCAACGGAGTAATTAACTGATATGCTCTTTAAAATCAAAAGAGAACACTGCAGGAAATGTAGGGATAGAAGTCTAAATCATAACCGTTGATTGAGAAGAAACTAAGAAAAGCAAAATCAACATTTTCTTAGAGGATGACATAAAAGTACATCATAAAGGGGGGTTGCAGGGACCAAAGAAATGCAATAAAATTAAAAGGTTGAGATGAGCTACCTAGGATCTAGCTCAATAGGTCACAAAGTACATGCATTTGCATATATATATGGGACCTGAGTTTATCTCTAGTATTTCAATAAATAACTAATTAATATCAAAATGTTGGCCTTGGGTAAGTCCTAAAACCCTGTAAGTGTGAGTCTCAGAATGGGACCAGAGTGCATTTTCAGATGATGTCTTCGCTGTCCATCTAGAAAAAGAAAGTGTTGCTGAAAGCAAAACCAACTGCTGAAGACCATCTCTCATCTCTCAGTATTGAGTGATCGATCCTAGGACTCAAATATAAAGTCAACCCATTGTTCATTCAGAGTCATCTATGTAATATCTAATTTTCTTAGCAAAAAGACAAATTGTCATTTTTTAACATCCTCTTGAGTTTTATCAAACTTCTTCACTCATAGACTCCAGTATATGACAAATTATCTAGCAGCAAGATAGGATTTTGTCCAAATAGGCTCAAGGGGGTAGAATAAGTACTTGCACTTGCATATGACAGTAAGTATTGCCCAGACTTTCAATGTATCTATAAGATTTTTCTTGATCCCTGAGCCTCTTCTTGTTCTTCCCCAACACAGTGCCGGGCCTTTTCTTCCCCCAGGAATGTCATTATTCGAACCTGGGACTCTGATTTCCCTGCGCAGGTGCCCCAGGCGTCCTCTAGGACCCTAGGCCACCACCCATCCCTGAGCCTGTTCCTGTTCCTTCCCAACACGGTGCCTGGCTTTCTCCTCCCTCAGGTTGTACCCCACACACAGGCACCAGGTACCCATTCAGGTTGTACTCCCCCCAACAGACACCAGGTACCCGTAGGGGGCATGGCCTAGTCAGAAGTGGATGTGGTCTCTACAGAAGTGGATGTGGCCTAATTCAGGGCCTGTGGATGCTCAGGCAGCTGCAAGTAATTGCTCAAATCCAGCAATCTCGTGTAACATCTCAGTCTCCATGCCACCACACCAACAAGAAGAAACAACACAAATTCCCACCACAAGGAGAGGATGATGAAAAAAGAGACCAGAAGTCTCATTAGCTGTTACTCACCTAAGGGAGCTCTCTCATAAAGAATTCAGATATGAACAAATGAAGATGTTCAGTGAACTCAATGAGACAGTGAGACAGATATCCAGTAAACTAAAGGAGGACATGAAAGAAGCAATAGAGAAAATACAGGAAGAAATGAGAGCAGAAATTGGAAAGCTACGCACAGAAATGTCACGAATAAAAGATTTGGTAGATGAAATAAAAAAAAACTCAGTCTGTGACCTCAACAGTATAGCTGAGGACAGAATCAGTGAGTTGAAAGATGAGCTGCAGGAAGCCTACAGGCAGCAACAAACAATGGCAAGAGACCTGGGCACTGGTGGAGGGATGGGTACTCAATCATTGTATAACTGAAACCCAAGCACAAAAATTTGTAAGTCTACAGCTGTACCTCATGGTGTTTCACTAATAAAAAATTTACCATAGAGCGAATCATTGTTCTAGAGGATGATTCCAAGAGAAACAACTTTAGAATCTTTGTACTACCAGAAAGTCAGGGAAACAGTCCCAATGAAAAAGCCACAGTTAAACAAATCATTGCTGAAAAATTCCCAGAGCTGGACAATTCAGCCATCCAGATTCAAGGATCCTGAAGGGTGCCAGCTAAAAGAGACCCTAACTAAAACACTCCAAGACATATCATAGTTAGAATGATGGAAGCCTTGGATAGAGACGCAATACTGCAAGCAGCGACGTCAAAGAAGGAAATCATATACAAAGAAGCACCCCTTAGATTCACAGCAGACCTATCAGAGAAAACCCTCCAAGCCCGAAGGCAATGGTGGAATATAGTGAACAAAATCACTTAAATCAATGCTTCACCATGAGTACTTTATCCGGATAAACTCTCACTCAAACTCAAAGGAACAGTATACTATTTTCTGGATAAACAACAGCTCAGGAACTTCATAGATCAAAACCAAACCTAAAAGAAATGCTAAAGGGGCTACAAAACAAACCCCCGAAAGCACAACAAACCCTTACGGAAAGATGACACAAAGCCCCATAACAACAGTCTCTCTCAACATCAATGGTCTAAGTTCACCAGTTAAGAGGTACAGAGTAGTAAAATGGATTCAGAGACAGAACCCAACGTTCTGCTGCCTACAAAAAACACATCTGAAAAATCAGAACAAACACAGAATAAAGTCAAAGGATGGAACCCTGCAAGCAAACAACCCCCTCAAAAAAGCTGGGGTGGCCTAAATAGTATCGGACAACATAGATTTCAAGTTGAAAAAGATTAGAGGGGAAAGTGAAGGCCATTTTTTATTAATTAAGGGATATGTACAGCAGAAATAAATCACACTCCTAAACGTATACACTCTCAACGAGGGACCAGCCAGATACCTACAACAACTGCTAACAGATCTTAAGAAGGACATTCCAAGCAACAAAATAGTAGTTGAAGACTTCAACACTGCCCTATCACCCCTAGATAGATCAAAAAGACTAAAACTCAGCAAGGAAATAATGATTCTGAAGGGGAAAAAAGAAGACAGAGAACTAATATATGTATACAGGACTCTATAATGCCCCCCCCCCAAAAAAAAAAAGGATACACATTTCATTCCAGTGCTTATGGAACATTTTCCAGAATAGGCCATGTGCTGGGCCTCAGAGCATACCTCTACAGAATCAGGAAGTTAGACATTGTATAAACTATCTTCTGAGACCACAATGCACTGAAGATAGAAGTTAATTATGCACAGATGCACAAAACCAAATCAAACACCAGGAAACTAAACAACTCAGTGTTGAACAACGAGTGGGTCTGGAACAAAATCAAGGAAGAAATCACAAGATACATGGAAACAAATGAAAATGAAGATATGAGCTACCAGAACCTATGGGACACAGCTAAAGTTGTATTAAGAGGAAAATTTATAGCTCTGGAAGCACTTCTCAGGAAAGAAGAAAGGGCCCATTTCACAACTTGACTTCACAGCTAAAGATCTCAGAAAAGTTTAAACAAAGGAGCCCAAACAAGACAGAAAAAAAAGAGATCATAAAACTTAGAGAAGAAATCAACAATTTGGAAACCCAAAAAACCATCCGAAAGATCAATGAAACTAAGAGCTGGTTCTTCGAGGAAATAAACAAGATATATAAACCACTAACAAGACTCACAAAGAAAGAGAGAGAGAGAATCCTAATAAACCGAATCAGAAATCAGAAGGGGGATATCACAACAGAACCAAAAAAAAATTCAAAAGATTATCAGAGTCTACTTTGAAAGTCTGTATGCCACGAAACAAGAGAACCTAGAAGAAATAGATAAATATCTGCATTCCTATAATCTCCCAAGACTGACTCAAGAAGATATAAATACCTGAATAGTCCTATTAGCATCAAGGAAATTGAAACTAATCGAAAGTCTTCCCCAAAACAAACGCCCAAGTCCAGATGGATTCACTAGCGAATATTTCCAAACATTTAAAGAGGACTTATTTCAGGTTCTTCTCAAGATTTTCCAGGAAATTGAAGAAACAAAAACTCTCCCAAACAGTTTCTATGGAGCCCATATCTCTCTAATACTAAAAGGAAACCAAGACACCACAAGTAAAGAAAAATAGAGGCCAATATCTCTAATGAACATGGATGTGAAAATTCTCAACAAAATACTAGCAAATAGAATTCAAAAGCTCACCAAAAAGATCATACACCATGACCAAGTGGGATCCCTAGGATAAAAGGATAGTTTTACATTTGAAAATCAATCTACATAATCCATCATACAAACAAAAGATAAAAACCATATGGTCATATAAATAAAGAGAAAGCATTTGACAATATCCAGCATTATCCGTTTATGATAAAAAATACTCGCCAACATGGGTATAGAGGGGACTGTTCTCAATATTGAAGCCATCTACCATAAGCCTACAGAAAGCATCATCTTTAATGGGGAAAAACTAAGAGCCTTCCCTTTAAGACCATGGACAATCAAGAATGCCCACTATCTCCACTGCTGTTCAATATAGTACTGGAAGTACTTGTAATAGCGATCAGGTAAGATTAAAGATATTAAGTGCATTCATTAGGAAAGGAAGAAATCAAGCTCTCACTATTTGCAAATGATATGATACTATACTTAAGAACCCTAAAATCTCTACCAAGAAACTCCTAGAAACAATAGACTTGTATAGAAAAGTTGCAGGCTATAAAATCAATACACAAAAGTCCATGGCTTTCCTATATGCAAATAGTGAGAGAGAAGAAAGTGACATGAAATAAACAATTCCTTTCATAATTGTGCCCCAGAAAATCAAATGCCTAGGAATCAGCTTAACTAAGGACGTGAAAGATCTGTACAAAGAAAAATACAAAATGCTACTTAAGGAAATAAATGAGTACACGAGGAAATGGAAAGATAGCCCCTTCTCATGGATTGGGAGAATTGACATTGTCAAAATAGCAATACTCTCCAAAGCATTGTAAAAATTTAATGTGATCCCTATAACGATACCCATGATATTCTTCAAAAAAATGGAGCAAACAATCCTGAAATTCATATGGAACAATAAGCTGCCACAAATAGCTAAAGCAAATAAAATACTGTCCTCCTGTTGTTCATTGATTTGCTTGAGCGGGCCCAGTAACGTCTTCATTTTGAGACATGTTGTTACTGCGTTTGGCATATTAGCTTGCTGGGATCTATGAGAAGGGCAGAGGAATTGAACGCGGGTTAGTCAGATTGGTCACTTGCAGGCAAACACCCTACTGCTATGCTATTGCTCCAGCCCAGCTAAAGCTAAAGCAATTAGTTAAATTAGCTAATTTTATTAAATTAGATTTTAAATTTTATTAGCATAGCAATTCTTGGGAAAAAGAAAATGGGAGGAACCAACCTCCTTAACTTCAAACTCTACTACAAAGCAGTAATAATTAAAACAGCATGGTACTGGAACAAAGGTAGAGCTGCAGACCAATGGAAAATGGTTGAATATACTGACGTTTCCCCCAAACATATGATCATCTAACCTTTGATAAGGGAGCAAGAAATGTGAAGTGGAGCAAGGAAAGCCTCTTTAACAAATTGTCCCAGCAAAGTGGACAGCTACATGCAATAAAATGGCCTCAGATCTCTACCTAACACTATGTACAAAAGTAAGTCAAAATGGATTAAAGACCTCAACATTAGACCAGAGTCCATAAGGTACATTGAAGACAAGGTTGGCAAAACCCTCTACGTCATTGAAGCTAACAGTATCTTTTAAGATGACATGCCATTGGCCAAGCAAGTGAAAAAAGAGATAGTCAAATGGGACAATCTGAAACTAAGAAGCTTCTGCACCTCAAAAGAAACAGTGACCAAAATACAGAGACAGTCTTCAGAATGTGAAAAGATATTCCCTCAATACCCATCCAACAAGGGGTTGATATCAAGGATATACAAAGTACTGTTGAACTCCACAAGAATAAAACATCCAACCCCATAAAAAATGGATGATCAAATGAAAAGAAACATTTTCTAGAAGAAATTCTAATGGCCAAAAGGCACAAGAGAAAATGCTCTACATAATTAATCATCAGGGAGAAGATGCAGATCAAAACAACAATGATATATTATCTCACACCACAGAGACTGATCCACATCCAAAAGAACAAAAACAACCTGTGTTGGTGCGGATCTGGTGAGACATGGACACTCCTTCACTGCTGGTGGGATTGCTGATTGGTTCAGTCCTTTTGGAAAATAGTATGGAGGATTCTCAAAAAATTAGAAATTGAGCTCCCATTTGACCCAGCAATACCACTCCTGGGAATATATCCTGGAGACGCAAAAAAGTATAGTCGAAATGACATCTGCACTTATGTTCCTTGCTGCACTGTTCACAATAGCCAAAATCTGGAAAAGACCCGAGTGCCCAATGGAGTACTATGTAACTGTTAGAAAAGATGAAGTCATGAAATTTACATACAAGTGGTTCTACATGGAAAGTATCATGCTAAGCAAAATAAGTCAGAAAGAGAGTGACAGACATAGGAAGACTGCACTCATCTGGGGAATATAAAGTAACAGAATGTGAGTTGAACACCCAAGAATAGTTGAGATAAGTACCAGGAGATCTCCTCCATGGCTTGGAAGCCAGCAGCACATGCTGGGGGAAAAGGCAGCTCAGATAGAGAAGGGAACACCAAGTTAAGGATGTTTGGAGGACTCGCTTGGGATGTGAGATGCATGCTGAAAGTAGCCTATTGACAGAACACAATGACCACTCAATACCTCTATTGCAAACTAAAACACCTTAAAGGAAAGAGTGAGCAAAAGGGAATGCCTTGCCATATATTCTGGATGGGGTGGGGGTGGAAAGGCTACTGGGACCATTGGTGGTGAAGAATTGACAGTGGTGGAGGGATTGTTACTCAATCATTCTATAACTGAAACCTAAGCACAAAAGTTTGTAAGTCTAGAACTGTACCTCATGGTGTTTCACTAATAAAAAAAAGATTTTTCTTTCTCATAACCTGATCTTCACCTAAAATAGAAGAATTATAGTAGTTGAAGTAAAAAATATTTCATATGTTGTGTTTGAGAATTGTGCTGTGCAAAATTATCTTATATGTACTCATATGTAAGTAATTAGATCAGGTCTGGAAAGACATAGTGCATGTCTAGCACAATATGACTGACTTACTTCCTATCACCCATTGGTTCCCCAAGCTAAACCAGAAATTATACCTGAATACTAAACCAGGAAAAAGTGCTGAGTACTGCTGAGTGTGTCCCAAACAACAACAACAATAAATAAATTTGTCAATAAACACAAAATTGGTGTGACTTTGATTAACATGCTTGAATAATCCCTAAATTTTAAATTAATAGCTATGTAGGGAAAGTGATAAGGAGTGGTATGAGAAGCTGAAAAACTCTTTCCAATGTCAACCTGTCATCTACAAATCAGGATGAAAGCTTTTCTAAAATATTTTGAAAATTTAAATTATGTGTTTTATCAAATAATTTAAGAGTCAAAAAGTGTATAACAGCTTCATTTTAAAGAATCTTTAAAAGATATAAAATGAGTAAGTATTAGTGTGAAAATTCATGAAATAATAGATGAAGGACAACCATGCTAGCAAGCCGGTTTACGCAAAAGATTCAGCACCATTGACCATATCCACACGATAACCAAGCTCATTGAGTTTTCTCAGGAGTTCAAGATGCCACTCTGTCTAATGTTCATTGATTTAAAGAAGGCCTTTGATTCTGTTGAGATGGAAGTGGTCATTGAAGCCCTAGCCAATCAGGGCATTCAAACTCAATACATCAAGATCCTCCGTGAGATGTATTACGGATTCACTACCAGGATCTCACCATTCTACAAAGAAGTAATCATTGATGTCAAGAGAGGGGTTCAGCAAGGTGATACCATTTTACCGAAACTCTTCAGTGCCACCCTCGAGAACATCATGCGATGACTGGAATGGGAAGGAATGGGAGTGAAGATAGATGGTCGGCAACTACACCACCTCCGCTTTGCTGATGACATTGTTTTAATAATACCAAACATTAACCAAGCCGCACAAATGGTGGCCGACTTTGACCGTGAGTGTGGAAAGGTTGGAGTATCATGTTTCACTCAAATGAGAGAAAGAATCCTGAGTTCCGACCACTGTTGACAATCAAGAATCAGGGACACTGTCTCGTTTGCTAAGGTGTCAAAAATCAGATGGACTGGTCACGTAATGAGATTTAGAGATGACAGCTGGACTAGAGCTGTTACCGACTGGATTCCAAGGGATGTCAAAAGACCGTGTGGCCGCCCACCTACCAGATGGTCAGACTTCTTCATCAAGATCATGAACGATCGGTTTGAGGCTCTTCATGTTCCTAGAGCGAACAGACGCCATTGGGCTACACTAGCACACGACAGGGACAAATGGAGACGTTACTGGCGCCCGCTCAAGCAAATCGCCGATTAACAGGAAGTCAAGTGATCAAGTGATCAAGTGAATAGAAGCCATTTGTTTTTGGCAACTTGATGCAAAATATACCTTATAGAAATGATACTGTCTGCTGGTAATTAAAGTTGTTTTGCATAAAAACATGAAGTTTATCCTATGCTGTAATCCTTGATTAAGGGTAAAAAATTATATCTCAATATTCAGTTTATCCATATGTCTGAACTGTTAATTTCCTGTTACTTTGTTGGAGGCAGAAGCCAAAATCTTTAACTTTTCCTACCTTTATTTTACATTTGCTGGTTATTGCAATTTAAACTGACTTGGTTTTTGATGACCACAAAGTGACTTACAATAGTTTTTTCCCAAAAGACATTAGCAGTAATACATGTTTTTCAATACATTCAACATTATTTTGAGACTTTTTGAATAACTTGGGAGCAATCAAATGTAGAGGTCATGCAAACATAAGTCAATGTAAACTTTTTAGAAAAAATATGTAGTTAACTTCAATTTATAAATTGCTTTGATTTTATTTTACCTAAAGTTTCCCATTACATTTAAATTTGGTCGCGAATTATCTCACTCTAAATCTTTTTAGAGCTTGTCCCTTAAATGTTTACATCAACTATTCAACATTTCAGAGCATTCTGCAAAAATTCCACAAAACATGCACATATTACCTAAAGTATTTCCTTATCTGTTTAGAGAACATTTGCTTACACATGTATAATGCTTACAGAACAATTATATTTTAAGAAGATTAATTTACACTGAGCCCTTAGTTTCATTATGTTTTAGTATATGACATTGGATTTTTTAAAATAAGAAGAGTTGAAAAATTTTAAGCATATTTAATTCATTGAGAATTCAGTATTTTATTCTTTTAGTTACTTTTCTAAACAAAAGAGATGTTTAAGTGCATCTCTTTTGTATGCACTTGTTTGCAGTTATAATATAATAGAGTTACCTTTAATTAAGAACTGTACATAGGCATCTGCTTAGAACATTGTTGATCTAGATTTCTTTTCAAAGCATATTATCCCCTCAAGCCACTTCAAATAGTAAGTGATTTGTTTGAGGGCACACAAGGAATAGACTCTCTGTTGAATGCTCGTGAATGACTACCAAGTCATAAAGGAAGCTACTGTCTTTTCTACCATTGAGAACTGGACAGAAAGTTGGCAGTCATTCCTTCAGCTTCCAGCTGCAGAAACATAAAGCCTGCCACAACTAGAAATCCTCAAAAGACCGAAACTCCCATGAGCAGCTATTGTCACCAGTTCCAGTTGGTGCCACACCTTTCATACTTTTTGCCACCAGGTGTATCTCTATTCCTCATCATACACAAAGTCAGTGACTTTATATTGGACTCCTGCCAAAACTGCCACTTGGAAATCTAAGTGTCTCCAGGAGAGTGGATAACCACAGTTTTTAGAGTCCCAAAGTGGTTTTGCTGCTGCTTGCCAAATATTGAGTAAGTACATCTAGGTTAACCAAATATGTACCCTATCCAGATTTTCAGCCTTGGCAAGACACAGACATTTGAGCAAAGTAGAAAGCTCATCTCCTGTGTCAACCACAGGCATTTAGGTATGTTGTCTTATATCCACATAAAAAGGCAAGACAAATTATTTCATTTTGTTTATAAAGAGACAAACTCAAGGAGCTTAAGTAATTTGCCTATATCAAAGCTCCTATATTTTTCACCCATTGCCTAATTTTGCCTTTACCTAACTTCTCTTCTCCTTTATTTTACTTTTACCAAGTAAAGAATTGTTGGTACCTTTTAATCAGTCTTAATTTCTCTACTTAAAATAAATTTTAAATAGATATTTTGTTTTCCCTCATGTGAAAAAGATAACTTTCATTAGACTCTACAAATCTTAAAATTCACTGGTTATTAAAAAACAAGCAGTTTCATCTTTTATAAAGGCTGATTGGTTAAGCAACATTATTTTATATGAAAAGATAAATTGCTTTTATCTTGTTGGGATATTTTAATCTTTTCTATAAAATTAGGGAAAAATCAATTTTATCTTTATTGTGTAAAATTTAAGAAAAGTAGACATGAGAATCTGAAAAGTTGAATGGTGCACAGAACTAAGGGAAGGAACCACTTGGTAATTTAAGATGTTGACATCTCATTTGGTGCATCCTGGGAAAAACGCTTTCAACTCTTACCATTTTTCATCAAAAATGACAAAACAATGAACTGAGAAAAGTAGGAAAAAATTCGGAATAACTTTTCATATATGTGTGGTATATAGAAATATAATTAACAAATAATAAATAGTTATAAGCAATAGAATCTGCTAATTGGCCTATAAAGCTGAGTTTACTCTGGGGAAAGTGAGAGTGGGAAAGCATCCATTTGTTACTAGTGGAGGGAGTCTTGCCCTCTGGTGGTTGGTGTGATGTTAGAACACCATATGCATGGAACTCTAACATTGACGATATTGTAAATCACTGTGCCTCATTAAAAAACTGGGAGAAAGTAGATCAATCTGATGTATTATAAATGTTACAATATAATCAATATAATCAATATAATACAATACAATCAAGGACAAATGTCACAGTAATTTTAAAGAAGTGTAAAAATAACTCAGAAAAATTTCTGAATTGAGAATTTTGAAATAGAGAACATTTTGTATTGCTATTTTGGATACTATGCAAATATAGTTCCAAGTGATTTCCTATTTCTGAAAATTATATATTTGATTTATACAAAAGCATGCAAAATACTAAATATACTCCGAAAGCCTATAAACTATATGAATTTAATTATAATATTCTGTCAAAGGTAAAATTATAGTTAAAAAGTAACATAGGTTACCACAGTTGGTAGACAGTGGTCACAGAGACAGAGATGTATTAATGGGTAGAGAGCAGAGCATTTACTGAGTAGTAGAAGTATTTTTGTTTCACCCTTAATTGTCCTTAATTGTGTATACTACCAAGACTATCTTGCCCGCAGGGCAGAATCTGGCAAACTTTCTGTGGCTGTCCTCACGGGGGGGGGGGGGGGGGGGGCCTGGGAGGGGGTTGGGCTGAGTTTCCCTCCCAGTCTCAAGCAGAGCCCCGGCAGCCGAAGACCTCCCGGACCAGCCACAGCCATGCTTAAGACCACTTTCCACACATTCGGACAAATCTCACTCATGAAGAAACTGGCAGAGTAACCCAGGCATGTGGGACCCCGGGCTGAGATCTCCAAGTCTGCTCGAATTAGTACTGGGCCTTCTCCACCCAGATCCCCCATCTCCCATAGGTAGGAATAACACCCACCAACTGCCCCTGGCGCCGTGTTATCCCATCAACAGTCAAGACCCAGACACTATAAAACCCATCTTGCAGAAGAGAATAGCACAAAGTCTCCTGTCCCCGCACCTGGCTGTACTCACTGGCTCCCACAAATGCTGCCATGCAACATTTTATTATCTAGGTTTTACTCTTGGAGAACCCGGCAGGCTACTGAGAGTATTATGCCTGCACGGCAGAGTCTGGCAAACTCCCCGTGGTGGATTCGATATGCCAAAACCCAATAACAATGATGTATCTCATTCTCCTGACCCTGAAAGAGCCTCAAATGTGGCACTTTCTAAAATCTCAGGGCTAGGGCAAAGAAGACATTACTAGTGCCTGCTCGAGGAAATCAATGAACAACAAGATGACAGTGATACAGTGACAGTGTGAATACATTACATTATGTCACTGTCACTGTCATCCCGTTGTTCATCAATTTACTCTAGCAGGCGTCAATAACATCTCTATTCTTCCCAGCCTTTAGATTTTAGCAGCCTCTCCTTACTCGTCTTTCCCAACAATTGGAGGCTCTTTCAGGGTCAGGGGAATGAGACCCGTTATAGTTACTGGTTTTGGCATATCGAATACAACTCGGGTAGTTTGCCAGGCTCTGCCCATGCGGGCAGGATACTCTCGGTACTCATAGAGATATTTCTCTCTATGATCTGTTCCCTATTGTCTGAATTCCATCAAACATGGTGTGGTAATTATGGACAATTAGTAACAAGTGTCCAGGATGTGTTGCATGGTCACAAAGCGGTCACACTGTCCGGAAAGAGGCATGGAGTGTAGTGGCAGTTGGGTAGTGGAGGTTGGCTGCCGGGGTTGAGTCCTATGGGGCATGGAGGGCTCTCATCCACTCCCCTCTGCAGTTCCCTAGTGGAAACCACCTGGCATGGAGTCCCTACATTTGTACATTTCTCAAAATTCCACAAGATTTTAAGTGATCCCTAATATGAACTATTGTCTCTAGTTAATAAAGAATCAACTTTGATTCATCATTTGTAATGGACATTTCACACTAATTACAAGTCTTAAAATGGGAAAGACTGCAATGATATGAGAAGCGTTTGGGAATTCCATGGTTTTTTTTTTGCACAATCTTTCTAGAGACCAAACATTTTTCAAAACCTATTTTTAAAATCAATTAATTTTAAAGTGTTATACAAAGATTTCTGTTTGTTTATAAAACATCATAGTTTTTCCTGATAAAATTTTATTTGTATTTAATACAGTGAGAGTACTTGTTAAGAAGACATTTCAAAAAGTCAGAGTTTAATTTACTTCTTGTTCCTTCAAAATCTCTCCACAAATAAAAGAATCTAGTATGAAATATCATTATAACTCCTGACATAGCTCACTGCTTCTTTCTTTGTACTAATTTACTTTTATAAAGTTAGTTAAATTCCCATGTCAGGAATACTTCAACTGGTTTAGTGTATGCAGGGCACATCAGAAGCTCAGGTTTAATCCCTAGCAGTACTTGGTCCCTCAGCTACCACCCAGAGTATTCCCTGAGTACCATCAGGTAAGGCCCATTAACCAAAAAATTAAACAATTTAACCAAAAAACAGTTAAATTCCCATTTTTAATTAATGTCATTAATTTGTCACAAGCTTTTAAAAATTGGCTTTTAAAGCTGAAAGAATAATCAGGGATATATCTTTTCTTTTTTACCTTACATGTTTTACGTGAATTTCAAAGAATATGGAGAAAAGTGAAAGTGAACATGACAAAATAACATGAAAATTTAGACATTTATGAAAACTGTTTCATTAAATATGATAATAGTTATATTACCCATGTGCTTGGCATTAAGTAATTTCCCTGATTGGGTATAATAACATAGACTGTAATATACTGACAGCTCTTATGATGATCATTTTACTTGATTATACTATATTATTTTCTTAAGATTCTTACACATTTTCTTTGTGTTTGTGGTACAAAGAATCAAATCTATGTTCTCTTACATGCAGGAAAAATTCTCTGCTGCTGAACTATATTCCCAACTCCAATTTTTCACACATTTAAACCAAATTTGCATTGATTTCTTTTTTTTTCCTTTTTGATTCACACCCAGCAATGCTCAGGGTTACTCCTGACTTCGCACTCAGGAGTTACTCCTAGCAGTGCTTGGGGGACCATATGGGATGCCGGGGATCCAACCCGGGTCATCCGCGTGCAAGACAAACGCCCTATCCACTGTGCTATCACTCCGGCCCCTGCACTGACCTTTTAAAAATACTATCTGTTCATTTCCCTTAGATAAAAATCCCAAGTATTAAATTGTAAATATAATTAGTGAAAAAATTCTCCATCAAATTAAAATAATGTAATGGTATCAATCTGCATTCATCCATAATGTGTGTGCAATCTCTATACTAGATTTACAATAGTTTTTTAATTCACATTTCATCCCATCTTCTCCAAACAGCAGGCTGATTTCTTTCTGTTATATTCTTTGCCTCCATTTCTCTGACATTGGCAAGTTATCCCCTAAGGAATGCCAAAAAGCCAGGTAGTTTATTTTATAATTTGAGATGAGTCAGAGGTTGATTCCATGATAAGAAAGTCTGGTATCACCTAAATTATCCATTTTGCTACAAATACTTAGATTTTTTTAAAAGCTATATCTCTTAGTACTTGTTCTTACCATGAAAGTGTTGTGAATATTTTGTTCCCTTCACCATATACTTGGTGATTTCTAAATTTGATTTTATAGTATTTGATTAGCTATTTAGACCTCTGATGTTCTCAACTTTTCTTCAAGAAGTAAGTCATAGTGAACCGTAGCTTTCTACCAAAAATATGTAAAAAAATCAGAAGCATTTATGGAAAATGGAAAGCTGATAATATAAACTTGGATAAATGTACAGTATTTTGAATGATATGTTTAAGAAAAACTAAGTGAAAATATTTTTCATTCATTTTTTTAGGATGGAAACAGCAGCATAAAGCACAATTAAGAAAAGTCTATGACATGCTGAAATTTCTCTAAAACCTTATTGTAAAGATACCTTAAGCCTGGTGGTACAGAGATGATATTTATGAAAACAAAATTAAATTCAATTATTATGATATTGGTTGATAAATCACAATAGTGGTTAAAATTAAAGCATACTAGATCATATCCTTGATGGAGAAAAAGTGAAATAATTAAAACCCCGCCCACTCCACCACTTTTAAACTATAGAGAAAACAACCATTCTTTTCTCTAGAATGGACCAAGAGAGGTGAAAATTGTGAGGAGGTAATATGAGATATATAAGGCCTTTTAAGCAATTGGAAATATTTTTACTTTCACTCAAAAGAAGATGATTTTTGAGCAGGAAAATTACATACCTGGTTTATTTTGTAAAGTGTTCCTTCTTGCTGCTCTGCTTTACTGTAAACATTGGAGGGACATGGAGGTAGAGATGAGCTAGAAGATTTTTTAATAATTCATGCAAGATGTAATAGTAGTTTGAATCTAAGCAAACATGGAAAATCATAAAAAAAATGATAGATCATAATATATTTGAGAGGGATAGCTAACTTTTAAGTTGATGATCGTGAGTGTTATGTAAAGATAATGCAGGATTCTTGCACAAAAGCACAACGAAGTAATAAATGTTATATGTAATAAGTTTACATTATATATCTTGTAGGAATATTTTTACTGTATTATTATTTGATATACAATATGAAACACTTCGAAACTAAGCCTCCACATTTATAACCACATTTTGGTGAATTATAGAAGTGTCTTCATCTGTATGATGTAAAAATTGTACACTGCAAAAGGAAAACAATCTATTTATTTATTTATTTCAAATAATGAATGTTTTAATAATTCTGGAAATAGGTAGAAATCTCCAGAGAGGTTATTCTAGTACAGGTTTTGCTTGAGAAAAATCTAAAGATTTCAGCCTCCTGGATGCACAAAATAGTTTTCATACAACATTGAATGCAAGATGTTCCCTCTTTGTCCAACATCATTCATTTCCAATAAAGAGGAGAATACAGAGGATATTGCAAACTCAAATCAGCACAGATTTCTCAGAGTCATCACAAAGACTTTGAGAAATCTTATTTAAAAATATCTGAGTTGACCACCTCCATCTGTAAAAAAATAACTATAATCATTTAGTTGGTGTTCATATATTAAAGAAAATGGTTCTGAATGAAAAGATGCTGAATGAGCCACCAGCACTGCTGTGATAAACCACAGTAGTGGGATTTAATGATAATTAAGATGGAATAAAATCCCCTGGAAGTAGGAATCAAGTTCATTTGAATTAATTTTTCACAGAACATGTTCACGAGCACATGCGTGTGCATGTACACACACACACACATACACACACACACACGGGTTGGGTTTCTGGATTTCATTCATTCTTGATAAAACAAACTCTTCCTCAGTCTCATGGGGTCATTGATTCATTACAAATCATTAAGTTGAACTAGATAATCTTAACAATATAAACACAAAACAACCACTTATAGAATAAATAACCTGAACTTCTTAAACCTTTTGTTTGGAACAAATACTTTGAAGATCCAATTTCTACTTGTTACTATACGTGTTTTCTGGGCCATCTCTCCTGCTTTTACTGGAATCATCGTTTCACATTGTCATTTTGTGCCTGTGATATGTGGTATATCCATACAATTGCAGAAAGATTTCTCATGCATGTATAAGAAGAAGTAACACTCTGCTTCTTAAAAAAGTAAAAAAATGTCAAAGCATATTCTTCCAAATTACATAATCTTCTTGAATTTGCTTTCTTGCAACACTCGCACATGCACAAACACACAAGCAAGCTGGGGATATACTTTTGCTTCCAAAGAGAGGGATTATCATAATCATAAAGAGAAATGGACCTTGTAGAAACATGCACTGATGGACCAAACGAGAAACTATCATGTTTTTCAAAGTAGATTTTTTTCAACCAATGACTCTTTAAGTGACCTACTTCAAATAAGAGATATCAAGTTTAACTTAGTAAGAAAAAGGAAAAGAATGTAAATTTAACTTCCTATGTAAAGTACAATATTTTAAGATTTAATGTAAAAATAGAAATAGCATAGTTCAAAAAAATAATAAAGTAATAACATTAATCATAGAATTATTGTATCTCCAAGGACGTGAGTTTTTATGATCCAGTGTTTCATTTTGTCTCAAAATATTTAAGCTTGTGGAAAATGCTCTCATGTTTATCTAAATCATTAATGACTTTACAGTAAAAAATGTTATAGTTAATAAGATGACAGCATTTTAAGCAATATTCTAGAGCAACACTTGCATTATTTCATTGCAATTTCCTAAGGATTCTATCAGACAGATAATCTCATTTCACCTAGTAATCATTGCAGATTTTATGCAAATTCTACAAAAATGTAGGGTGTGGCTGTTATGCAGAAGCTCTCTTTGCAATTGTGCTGGTATGGGGCCATAACAGTGGGTAGGGCTCTGGTCTTTTGTGCTGCCAACCAGTTTGATCCCCAGAACCACATATGAACCAAGAGCTCCACCGGGGTGATCTATGAGTGCAGAGTCAGTAGTAAGCACCAAGCAGTTGGATATGGCCCCCAAACAAAAAACAAACAAATAAATAAACTATGATGGTTTTACTGGAAAATCACATTAGTGAACTGTCTTAGGTGAAAGATTAAGGTGCATGGCACACCCAGAACATGTCCAAAATCACCACGCATCTTTTCTTTGGAATAGTTTAGCAAACATTTTTCTAGTCTGAGAAAAAAAAAGCTGGGTATAGTTCTTGTTACTAATTTACACATTAGAGGTAAATATCATTCCTAAGAAAATATTTGCTATACAGCAATCAGGTATAGACATAAAATCTTCTCTGAATATTCTTTACCACTCTTATTGCTTCTCTTAACTGATGAGCCATATACAGGGCCACTATACAAGATGACTTTACTTTGTCCCTCTTCCACAGTGTGACATCTTCAGATCCAGCTAGTGATTGGAAATGCCCATCTTTCTGAAACTTTCAATTGTGTCAGACCCCAAGTCTTAATGACACAGGCATAGCTGCTCTAAGAACAGGCAGTTAATATTTCAGCAGGTGTCAACAGGTGGTCACTGCTCACCAGCCACTTGTAAGAAGGTGCAAGTGCCCTCTAGAGGGCTGGCTTGTATATATGAACTGCCACTGCCCATACTCAGAGAATTCTAGACCCGTGGTCCACAACACAAGAGAAGACATTTATACATCCATATCCCTCTGAAGAATACATTGCTGTTCTGTCTACCTTGTAATTGGTGTTATGTCTAAAAGCATACCAGGTGATGATTATGTGATGAAAGATTTTACACCAAAAAAATTGGAAACAGTAAAAATAATGTCACAATTATCTATTGGTGAGTTTATCTGGAACTCAAAATGCCCTATTTATTATAAGCATCTTGTTTTTATTCTCACACCACCATTTATCTGAGTGTTTGCTTGTTTTTTGTATGTTTTGGCTTTTAGGAACCATATCAGACCACATCTGTTAGGGCTAACTCCTGGTTTTGCATTCACTCCTGAGAGGTTAGACTCATTTTAGGCATTTGAAATTATTAGACATTTTCTTACTTAGTTTACCATGTTTTTTAAATATAAGATGACTCAGGTCTCACATCTGCAGATACGTATTACTTAAATAGTAAGTTAAAATATAGACACTTTCGTGATGCGCCAATAACTCTCATACTTGTCAAACAAAAACTTTTCATTTCATTTCATTTCATCATCCTGTTATTCGTCGATTGCCTCGAGCAGGCCCCAGTAACGTCTCTTTCATCCTAGCCCTGAGATTATATTTAAGGCTATTTAGGAGAATGAGACCCTTCATTGTTACTGGTATCTGGCATATTTGGTACGCCACGGGGAGTTTGCCAGACTCTGCCCTGTGGGCAGGCTACATTCGATAGCCTGCAAGTTTTTCCAAAGTAGTAATGAGACAATGAGATGTCATAAAAAAAAGTTCTGATAAGATGTCGCGCGGCCGCGAATGCGGCCGCGCGGTTCCGGAATCTGTATTTTATAGTCTCTGAGTCTTGGCCGCTGATGGGATTACACGGCGCCAGGGGGCCAGGTGGTGGGTGTGACCCCCGCCTACTGGAATTTGGAGGATCTGGGTGGAAGATGCTCGACTCCAATTCGAGTAGGCTTGGAGGTCTCGGCCCCGGAACCCGCGTGGCTTTGTCCCTCTGCCAGTACCTTCATGTGTGCGGAGAGTGGTCTCAGCATGGTGGTGACAAACACTTTAACACTTTAACAAAAACTTTAGCAAGAAAAATCCCACATTTTTATCACTTTTTCCCCTGCAACCCTAGATGAAGTTATATTTATCAAATACTTTTTGAGACATTATTCACACTTATTATATCATCCCCTTTTATTTCTTGTAGCACTGTAGTACTATCCTCCCATTTTTTATCAATTTTCTTTAGCAGGCACCAGTAACGTCTCCATTGTGTGACTTGTTGTTACTGTTTTTTGGCATATCAAATACATCATGGGTAGCTTGCCAGGCTCTGCCATGCAGGCGGGATACTCTCAGTAGCCTGCAGAGCTCTATAATTACATTTTTTGGAATTTTAATAGTTTTTGTAAAGTGCTTTGTTAAATGTAATTCTTACTTTTTTGAGTTTCCCTCCTCTTTTCTATTTATCTTATAAAAGACAATTTTTTCTGTGCCAGAGAAGTAGTGCACTTGCCCTGCACATGGCTGACATACATTCAATCACTGATACCTCACTAGTCTCCTGAACCCCATCAGGAGTGATCCCTGAGCACAGAGCCACGAGTAAGCCCTGAGAACCACTGGGTTTACTCTTGCCCCACAAAGAGAAAATTAAGCAGAAAAAAAATGCCTAATATATAATTTCTCTAAACTTTCAATATCATTTGACCCCTAAGTGGCTTAGTATTTTATATAATGTTTTATACACAAAGATACACTAATATCTTTATCACCTTTCTTCTACTATTTTATTATTGCTATTTAATAGCTATCAATCTCAAAACTGCTTTGCATCTTCTATAAAATCAATCTCAAAACTGCTTTGCATCTTCTATAAAGCTAAAATTAAGTCTTATGGGGATCTTAGAACTTATCTTTTCTATTGATCTTATTTTTCAGATAAAACTGTTGCTAAGAGAAAAATAAGTTATGCATAATTACATAGCATTTTCGTGGCACTTGTAGAGTTGTAAATTACTTCTGCATTTCTTTTGTAGTATAGTATTTATTATTATACTTAGCTACTTCATTTGGGTCCTTTACTCCTACATGCAAAGTGATAAGCATTATGAGGATTCCAACAGAGTCCCAGAACTTCTATCTTACAGATGGTATTCTAAAATATAGTATTCTTAGCTATGCATTTTAGATCTCTTTGGATAAAATCCAGTCACCTATATGGGATGAAAACAAAAGAATGAGTCTTCTTTCTGCCAGTGACGTTAACATTATGAAACAGCAATAAACTTAAATACATGTTTCATTGGAAGGTTCATTTTTTGAGATCTAGGACTTCATTTAATGATTTTAGAGGAATCGCCTAGGTGTCACAAATTTTTTAGACTGCAGCCATAATTCCTATACTCATTTCCTTGTGAATAATTTTTTTGTCAAATTAGTGTCTCATTTATAATTTACTCTCAATTTTACTTCTAAAATCATATGTTTAGAGTATTTAATATCTTGAAATTTAAAGAAAATTTTGATCTGAGGCAAACTTTTTATATGCCTTATAGGTGCAAGCTTCTGGATTCTATACTGAGAACGATGTGATCCCCAAACCTGCCATGGACCAGGTGGTTCCTTAGCACCTCTGCGAATAATTCTCACAACAGCAACAACCAACAACATACAAAAGAAGTTAGAGATATATCCAATGTATAAGTTCATTAAGTCTTTGAACTACTTTTAGTGTGCATTATGTAATCTAGTAAAATACAACATTTTAAAAAAGTAATGGTGGGATATATACACCATGGAACACTATTTGACTGTAAGAAAAGATAAAGTCATGCAATTTGCTGCAATGTTGATGGATGGACCTGGAGAATATCATTTTGAGTAAGATCAGTCAGAGGGAGAGAAACAGACTCAGAATTATCTTTCATAAGAGGGACATAAAGAAACTTCATAGGGGAATATCAAATATTCAGTGGCTAAAGAAACAAAGAGCAGAAGAATTCTTCAGTAGAAAAATTGCCACTAGTGCAGGGGGTGGGTTTGGTGGTGGTGGTGGTGGGGCATTAAGTTCAATAAGGAAACACTAGAAATAGTGACAGTGTATGTCTGACACAGAAGCAGGCTGTAGGGCAGAAGGGGAACTGGGCACATTGATGGAATGTCATGGCCACTGGTGAAGGGACTGATGTTGGAACAATGCATGCCTAAAACTCAATCATAAATATCCTTGTAACTGTAATTCATGATGATTCAATTGGAAAAAACAACAAGTTAAAAAAAGGGTAATGGTGGATTAAGCAATGTAAAATAGGTGAATTCAATTTTAATTTATAAAAATATACAAATATTTTAGAATTTTTTATTGCATTTCCACCTTTTCTGAAATTTGGGAAGACATAAGTAACTTCTCCACAACTATGCATTTTTCTGTTGCCTAAATATTGTGTCATGATCTGCAGTGTTCCCCCATCACTTGTTCAGTAATTCTTTCTGTAATATTCCTTTATTACCTCTGGATTACCCACCACTATTATCTAGCAGCACAGTATCCAGTCATGCATTTAGGCAATTGTTTCATTATTGATTTACAAATATGTCTTATTAAATTAAGACTTTCCTTAGAACTCTATCACTCTTCTACTATGTTTAACTTAAAACTTTTAAGAGATTATATTCCTTAACCAAGCACCATGAGTTTAGTACCTTTTCTACCAGTTTTGGAGTTTTTAATAATTATTTCAATAATAATTTTATTTAATATCAATTCTATTTCCATTTACCTTTAGGAAATATTGAAAAAAAGATAGAACTTGGAATGAAAGTCACAAAGTTCTCTCTTTTTACTCCTAACTGTTCCAAAATAATTTTCAATTTCTACTTTATATTACCCAGTCATTTCTCAGTTTTTTCCATGAAATCTTGAAAAAAATTTTAAAAATGCTTAATACAAGTTATTATTGCAATATCAAAAATAGTTATGCTTTCAAAAAATATAATGTCCTTGGTCAGTTTGATATTCAACATTGAAATGCTTAGAAGATACTACCTTTGAAAATATTTTATATTAAATATCATTCAAATTATTATCAGCCACATTTTACTTACATATACTGTGTGCCTTTACTAAGTTTCATATATATATATATATATATATATATATATATATATATATCACAATCATGATCATCCTGTTGTTTGTCGATTGCCTCGACTGGGCCCCAGTAACGTCTCCTTCATCCTAGCCCTGAGATTTTAAAAAGTGCCATATTCAAGGCTCTATAAGGGTTAAGAGAATGAGACCTATCATTGGTTCTGGTATTTGGCATATTGGGTATGCCACGGGGAGTTTGCCAGACTCTGCCGTGTGGGCAGGTAACATAGGGTAGCCTGCCAGGTTGTCCAAAGTAAGAATGAGAAAATAAGATGTCTATTCCAGGAGCTGGGTTTTATAGTCTCTGAGTCTTGGCTGTTGATGGGATTACATGGCGCCAGGGGACCAGTTGGTGGGTGTGACCCCTGCCTACTGGAAGATGGAGGATCTGGGTGGAGGATGCTCAGCCCTGATCCGAGTAGGCTTGGAGATCTCAGGCCCGGGAACCACATGCCTTTATTCCTCTGCCAGTACCTTTATGCGTGTGGAGAGTGGTCTCAGCATGGCGGTTCTGGAGGTCTTTGGCTGCCGGAGCTCTGCTCGAGACAGGGAGGGAAACTCAACCTGCCCCCACTCCAAGGGACCCCAGCAAGAACAGTCAGGCATGGGGGCAGGAGACCCTGCACTCTTTTCTTCCGGGAGCTGGGTTTTATAGTCTCTGGGTCTTGGCCATTGATGGGATTACACAGCACCAGGGGGCCAGTTGGTGGATGTGATATATATATCATGATCACAACCATCCTGTTATTCATTGATTTGCTTCAAGCAGGCCCCAGTAACGTCTTCTTTATCTTAGCCCTGAGATTTTTAAGAAAGTGCCATACTCAAGGCTCTTTCAGAGTTAGAAGAATGAGACCCATCATTGTTACTGGTGTTTGGCATATTGGGTACGCCACGGGGAGTTTGCCAGACTCTGACGTGTGGGCAGGTTACATTTGGTAGCCTGCCAGTTTGTTCAAAGTAGGAATGAGATAATAAGATGTCGCGCTTACGGGAGCTGGGTTTTATAGTCTCTGAGTCTTGGCCGTTGATAGGATTACACGGTGCCAGGGGGCCAGTTGGTGGGTGTGACCCCCGCCTACTGGAATTTGGAGGATCTGGGTGGAGGATGCTCAGCCCCGATCCGAGTAGGCTTGGAGATCTCAGTTCCGGGACCTACATGCCTCTGTTCCTCTGCCAGTACCTTCATGTGTGCGCAGAGTGGTCTCAGCATGGTGGTGGCTGGTTCCAAAGGTCTTTGGGCTGCCGGATATATGTGTGTGTGTATATATATATATATATTTGCTTAATCTTGATAACTTCTCTATGAAGTTCTACATATTCTTTTTTAAAAACCATTCCATGTTTTTTTTTTAATTTTTATTAGTGAAACACCATGAGGTACAGTGGTACACTTACAAATCTTTGTGCTTGGGTTTCAGTTATACAATGATCAAGTACCCATTCCTCCAACAGTGCCCATTTTCCACCACCACTGATCCCAGTATCCCTCCCACCCACCCCCATGCCCCATCCCACCCTGCCTCTGTGGCAGGGCATTCCCTCTTGTTCTCTCTCTCCTTTTGGGTGTTGTAGTTTGCAAAAGAGGCATTGAGTGGCAATCATGTTCCGTCTATAGTCTACTTTCAGAATTCATCTCCCATCCTGTGTGGATCCTCCCAACAACCTTTATTTGGTGTTCCCTTCTCTATCCGAGCTGCCTTTTCTCCTAGCTTGCGTGGTTGGCCTCCGAGCCATGTAATAAACCTCCTGATACTTATCTCAGCTGTTCTTGAGTGTTAGCCTACTATTTTGTTACTTTATGTTCCCCAGATGAATGCAATCTTTCTATGTCTGTCCCTCCCTCTCTGACTCGTTTTGCTTAGCGTGATACTTTCCATGTAGTACCATTTATATGTAAATTTCATGACTTCATCTTTTCTAACAGCTACATAGTACTCCATTGTGTAGATGTACCAAAGTTTCTTTAACCAGTCATCTGTTCTCAGACACTCAGGTTTTTTCCAGATTCTGCCTATTGTAAACAGTGCTGCAATGAACAAACAAGTGCAGATGTCACTTCAACTATACTTTTTTTTACCACCCCAGGATATATTCCCAAGAGTGGTATTTCTGGGTGAAATGGGAGTTGAATTTCTAAATTTTTTAAGAATCGTCCATATTGTTTTCCAAGGGCTAAACCAGTCAGCATTCTCACCAGAAGTGAAAGAGGGTCTGTTTCTCGCCACATCCACACCAACACCGTTTGCTTTTGTTCTTTTGGATGTGAGTCAGTCTCTGTGGTGTGAGATAATATCTCATTGTTGTTTTGATCTACAACTCCCTGATAATTAATGATAAAGAGCATTTTCTCATGTGCCTTTTTGCCATTCGGATTTCTACTCTGAGAAATTTTCTGTTCATTTCATAGCCCCGTTTTTTGATGGGGTTGGATTATTTCTTCTGGTGGAGTTCAACCAGTACTTTGTATATCCTTGATATCAGCCCCTTGTCGGATGGGTATTGGGCAAATATCTTTTCCATTCTGTAGACTGTCTTTGTATTTTGGTCACTGTTTCTTTTGAGATGCAGAAGCTTCTTAGTTTAAGATAGTCCCATTTGTCTATCTTTGATTTCACTTGCTTGGTTAGTGGTGTGACATCTTTGAAGATACCATTAGCTACAATGTCATGGATGGTTTGTCAACTTTGTCTTCAATGTACCTTATGTATTCCGCTCTGATATTGAGGTCTTTTATCTATTTTGATCTTACTTTTGTACATGGTGTTAGGCAGAGATCTGAGCATAAGTTCTGGCATGTAGCTGTCCAGTTTTGCCAGCACAATTTGTTAAAGAGGCTTTCATTTCTCCACTTCACATTTCTTGCTCCCTTATCAAAGATTAAATTATCATATGTTTGGGGGTCAGTATATTCAGTATATTCAGTAGATATCAGCATATCTACTTTGATTGATTTGATTTATGATTCAGTATATTCAATCCTGTTCCTTTGGTCTGCAGCTCTGCCTATGTTCCAGTACCATGTTGTTTTAATTATTACTGCTTTGTAGTAGACTTTGAAGTTAGGCAGGTTGATTCCTCTAATTTTCTTTTTTGTTAGGTATTTGTGGGGGCTTATTGTTCCATATGAATTTCAGGAGTGTTGCTTCATTTCTTTCATTTCTTTGAAGAATGTCATGGGTATTATTATTATAGGAATTGTGTTGAATTTGTACAATGCTTTGGGAAGTATTGCCATTTTGACAATGTTAATTCTCCCGATCCATGAGCAGAGGATATCTTTCCATTTCCTGGTGTACTCTTTTTTTCCCTGAAGTAGCGTTTTATAGGTTTTTTTTTTTTGTACAGGTGCTTAACTTCCTTAGTTAAGCTGATTCCTAGGTACTTGATTTTCTGGGGCATATTTGTGAATGGGATAGTTGTTTTCATGTCACTTTCTTCTCTCTCACTATTTGCATATAGAAAAGCCATGGGATTTTGGGTACTGATTTTATAGCCTGCAACTTTTCTAACAAATCTATTGTTTCTTGGAGTTTCTTGGTAGAGGTTTTAGGGTTCTCTAAGTATAGTATAGTATCATATCATCTGTGAACAGTGAGAACTTGATTTCTTCCTTTCCTGCCTGGATGAACTTAATATCTTTTTCTTGCCTAAACACTACTGCAATTATTTCCAGTACTATAGTGAACAGCAGTGCAAAGAGTGGGCATCCCTGATCTTAGGGGTAAGGCTCTTAGTTTTTCAGCAAGCATTAAAGATGATGCTTGCTGTAGGCTTGTGGTAGATGGCTTTAACTATATCGAGGAGAGTCGCCTCTATACCCATTTTGGCAAGGGTTTTCATCATAAACTGCTGCTGGATCTTGTCAAATGCTTTCTCTGCCTCTATTGTTATGATTATATGGTTTTTATCTTTTTCTGTTGATATGATGGAGTTTGTTAATTGATTTTCAACCTTTAACCCATTCTTGTGTCCCCGGGGATGAATCCCACTTGGTCATGGTATATAATATCTTTGATGAGTTGTTGAATTCTATTTGCAAGTATTTCGTTGAGAATCTTCACATCTTTGTTCATCAGGGATATCGGCCTGTAGCTTTCTTTTCTTTTGTTCTCTTTTTTTTCCTTTTCGTATTAGATATATGGGTTTTATAGAAACTGTTTGGGAGAGTTTCTGTTTCTTAAATTTCCTGGAAAAGCTTGAGAAGAATTTGAAATAGGTCCTCTTTAAATGTTTGGAAAAATTTGCTAGTGAATCCGTCTGGAACTGGGCTTTTGTTTTGGAGAAGACTTTTGACTACAGTTTCAATTTTTTGACGTTAATACAGTTATTCTAGATCTTCTTGATTCAGCCTTGGTAGATTATAGGAATCCAGGAATTTATCCATTTCTTCTAGGTTCTCTTGTTTCGTGGCATACAGACTTTCAAAGTAGTCTCTGATGATATTTTGAATTTCTTTGGTTTCTGTTGCGATATCCCCCTTCTCATTTCTGATTAGGTATTAGGGTTCTCTGTCTTTCTTTGTGAGTCTTGCTAGTTGTTTATCTATCATATTTATTTTCTCAAAGAACAAGCTCTTGGTTTCACTGACCTTTCGGATTGTTTATGAGCTTCCATATCTTTGATTTCTGCTCTAAGTTTTATGATCTCTTTCCTTCTGCCTGATTTGGGCTCCTTTTTTTGATTCTTTTCTAAGATCTTGAGCTGTGAGGTCACGTTTTGTATGTGGACTCTTTCTTTCTTCCTGATAAATGCTTGCAGAGCTATAAATTTCCCATTAACATGGCTTTAGTTGCATCCAATAGGTTCTGGTAGTTCTTGTCTTCATTCTCATTTGTTTCCAGGTATCTTTTGATTTCATTTGACTTCCTTCCTGATGCACTCATTGTTCAACATTGAGTTGTTTAATTTCCAGGTGTTTGATTTGGTTCTCGATGTCTGTGTGTGATTCACTTCTATTCTATTAGAGAAAAGCATCTCAAATCATAATGAGTCTTTTGACTTCTACACTGGTTTTACTGTAGAATTTAACTATTACAAAATTCTTTTGTATCACAAGTTCATTATCTCTAGCTGTGGTTCATATTAGCATAGTTTTGCAGTTGAAATGAGATCATTGACCAGCTAGTGATAATTGCAGAGAGAATTGGTGACCATAACTCGCAGGAGTAGAAGCTTAGTCTACAGTGTTCCTACCCTGGGACATTGCACTCCAAGGATGGTATGACTTGGGTTGCCTTTCTGATGGTTCGAATTCTCAAAGATTCAGTCTTTCACACAGCCCTTGCTTCTGCACCTATACTTAGGAGCTTCATGCTTGAAAAATTATTTTCTTAAATCATTATGAAATTTGGGGACAAATGAAATATGAAATCACACTGGCAATCATGTGACTGGTAAAATTTAAGAATCTTCTATTTAGCTTGTGCTAAATTTTAGAGTTTTCAACAAAGACTTACTACTGTAACATCTGTTGGGGGAAGTTGGGTAATTCCCACTAGTACTTAGTGTTTATTTCCGTGTTAAGGAATCACTCCTGGAAGTACCAAGGAGTCTATATGCTGTGCCGGAATGAAACTGAGGTGGTCTGTGTGCAAGACCTTAATACCTGTACAATTGTTCCTTTCTCTTATCATAACATCTTACAGGTCATACAAAGTAAATTCAATCAAGTGAGTAAGATAAAAGTGTTTTTATAACAAATAAAAAGAAATTTCAAAACAAAAGACAAATAGAAAAACTGATAAGTGAACTGACTTTTTAAAGGCTAAAAAAAATCCAGTAAGTTGCTTTAGTCTTAAATGTGTCTTTATTTCTGCTTTACCTCATAAATCACTTTTATCTTATATTCAATTGCTTAATACATTCAAATTCAGTGATTCACTTTTAATCTTGAACCTCAAAATGGGATGGTAGAACATTAGATCCTACAGTTAGTACATATTTTCTAGTAGATGGTTTATTTATTCATAGATAAATACATAAATTCATATCTACCCAATTGTTATCTACTACATTTAGTGACTACTTCCTATTCTCCTCAGAATATTTTAAACAGGTGTATATATCCTTCAGATATGCACTCTTGGTGATGGTAGAAATTTTTTTAAAAATTCAGTTACGCAAAAATAGAAGATAAGAGTTAAAATGAGCTTTTTGACCAAGGAAGTAGATTATATGCCATATGTATTTTTTTAGTCAGCAAAAAAATAGTTTTTTTTCTCTATTGAGTGGTTTTTCTGATTTTAGAAATGTGATTTCTAATGGAAAGTTTAATTAGTTTTGTAAGTTTTGTAACTTTGGAAGTTGTCTCTGTCTTAACAGTCTCTAGCAGAAATTGCTGTTCATGAATTAATTGTATGGATTTACAATTTCAGTTAAAACTTTTTGGTATGTAAAGTCATTTAGAAACTAAATAATGATGCTTCTTACTTATTTAACTCATTATATTTTCAAATTTTAGTATTTTCTCTATACCAGATAATATGATTAAATACAGAATAAAGAAAATGACTGCCCAGAAACCTCAGGAAAATACTGCAAAGTTGTATATTGTCTCACCTTGATACCTGCCTGTCATGAATCTAGAGACTGGCAACTATATAGAGCTCAAGGTTCTCTGAGTGAGAAAATGACTAAGCATTACTCATTTCCTAATTTTGTCTTTCAGGCCAAGTTAACATTTCAATCTCTTTGTTTTTTTTCTTTTCCTGTTTGATGGTAAATAGAAACTAGATTTTTGGTTGGGATCAAAGTGCAGCATATATAGATGATGAACTATAATTCTCTATATAGCTTTAAACCAGTGCTACTTCAATAGAGTTTTTTAATTTAACTATTTATTAGTATTATTGTAGTTTAGGCAACATTATTACAATAGTATTAGCATGTTCAATTCTAATATTCCATTATTATATCACCATCTAACTGAATGTGCAGAAGTTTCCACCACTGTCTTTTTTTTAATAATAAAATTTTTTAGAAAACAAGTTATAGTATTTTAAATTTTTACCTTCTTAATGACAAAACTACTGCTTGAGAAGTTTCATGACCAAGGGGACAAAATAAATCTTAGTAGACAAATTCAGTGGTTACCCACTTGAATCACTATCACTATCTTGTGCTTTAGTTTCACTGTCTAAAACAATGTAAATATTTACCATAATGATTATCATTGATTAGCTAGAAGAAATATAAGTGTAAGTAACCTCTTCTACCCACTCTCCTGTTAATTCAGAATATGCATCTTTTATTTTTCCACAACACAATAAAGTAATGGGAACTTAAGCTATCCTGTCTTAAGTATTCTATCACTTAAGGAATTGTATACACAGACACACACTCAAATAAGTATAATATAAATGAAGTTGTACTGTACAAATATAAGAAGCAGTGAACATCCAATAACTAGTAGTTAATACTACTTATAATATTTAGTATCTTCTGATTACTTTAGGGGAAGTTCAAACATTCAGAAGGTTTGTTTAATGTAGAGTTCATCTGTTCACAACTAGCCATATTCTATAAATAATAAATTCTCCAATTCCTGGGATCCTTACAGTTCCAAATGTGTTCTTATATCTGAACTTTCATATTAAAGTACATTTAATGTAAAATGTTGACCATTCAATTCAGGCAAATTGCATAAAATATCCTGATCTGTTCCTTGAACTCTAAACATCTTGTATTCTTTGCATGACCATGACATTTATATGAAATATTTGTATGATACAATTTGTGCTTGATCAATATTTTTTATAAACAGGACTTTCGCTATGTAAAAGGTATTTAATCTATTATCTGATTATTCTCTTTTGGTCAGAAAATTCCTTAAGACAGTTGTGTAGTTGTGTAGCTATTACCACTATCCCTACTTTCACCACTATGACCATCACAACTACCTCTAGTTTACAGTTCTATTGAATGACTTTCATCATTAAGATACTGCTTGGCCCCTACTAAGCTTAAATAAAAATAGTAAGTAAGTAAAGTAAAGGCCCTCCCGTTGATCTTCGATTTGCTCGAGCGGGCCCAGTAACGTCTCCATTGGAGACTTTGTTGTTACTGTGTTTGGCATATCGAATACTCTCGGTAGCTTGCCGGGCTCTCCAAGAGGGGCGGAGGAATCGAACTCGGGTCGGCCATGTTGGCTGTGTGCAAGGCAAACGCCCTATTTATACCTTGTATTGAAATCTAGTTCTCAAAAAACATATTAAGCTCACAAATCCCAAACTTCAGACACTTGCACATTCCTATGTAAAGCAAGTGTTCTTTCCTCATCTTTGTTTACAGCAAGCAATTCCAGACTAAACTCCATTAAGTAGAGAGATTCTGATGATCTTGTTCAGCATACAAACAGTGCAATTATGTAAACACAGTGAGGGAGGCAGGAAGGCAATATCACCAAAAAGACACAAAAAATGTTTACTGACCACAAAATATTTTGAAAAAATAGATAATTAGATATACAAAGTTTAGGAACATTTTTAACACCTGGTAAATGGACTATATTAAAAAATAGTACTGAACTATTGCTGAGTTTGCAGTATCATAAATTTAGTTTTAACCTGAAACAAAGACTCTTTTAGAAGTTTTGCTGAAGAAAAAAAGTCCATGTTTGCATATATAATTAATAAATGACTAATAGTACTATTCAGTCAGTTAGGTTTTCACTTAATTCCCTATATTTATAAAACTTTCAGACTATTTCCTCTGCACTGAAAAAGCATTTTTATATCCTCTATATTTCTTTTACATGGACTTTGCAGCTTGTCTGGACTAAAATGTGTGTGTGTATGAGTTTGTGTGTGCACATAATTTTAATCTCTGTCTAAGCAATGTCTTTTTTTATTTCAATTTTCATAGTTTGTCATTCAAACATATTTTATAAAATGTACATATTATTAATTTTAGAGATTAAATGACCAATATGTTATTCAAAAATATTTTAAATGTACAAATTACTTTTATTTGAAGTTATATGATCAATCATTAATGAGTACTTAAGTATATCAAAAATATATGACTTTATGGGTGTAATTCAGTTGAAACACCTGGAAAGCCAGTTTTGATTTTCAGTGCAATATAACAAAACATTGACTAATTTGAGATACAACAGCTATATGGTACTTCAGTTTCTTTAAACAAACAGATTTCAGAAAAAAATGTATCACTTGGTCTTGATATGCTGGGTGGCAGGTGGTCAAAGAAAAGACCATCCAATTCCATGTCCCCTTGGCAATCACCCTAGCAAAGGACTCTTACCAGCTAGGAGCCTTACATAGGGCAGTTGGGGAAAACCCTATAAAAGCCACCCGGATCAAAGGAGTTTCACACATATGCTATCCAAGCCATTGTGCTGTTTGTTCCCACATGGCCAAGCATATATCGAGCCTGAAGATGTGTGTCACCCAAAACTTCCCCCTTGAGATGTGTACTGGGGCTTTCTCCATCTTTGGAGAAACTTGCATTCTCTCTTGCACGGTTACTCCCATGTTTCTCTCACTCCTTTCCTTTCCTCAAAACCTCTAAATAAAAACATTTTTACATCACTGCTCGTCTCCTCTTGAATTCTTTTCCCAGTAGATAGGACAAGGACCAGGAAGGCCTGGGTAAGACCTAGAACTGACTCTCTTCCTGCAACGAGCCATTCCTTGCTCCTGTCTGAGTTTGTGGTTCCTAAAGAAATTTAGTGGTGAGTATTAATTCCCTGGGAATATCAAACAGACGTCAGATGTGGCTTCATGGTTCCCTGGTGGAGCTGGTAGGGCTCTGGCCCATGCTGCACAGGGGTTCATCTGCAGACTTGATTAGTCCTACCTTTCCCAGCTGGTCTTGGGGTGGCAAAGGCAGATCATGAGAAAGTGACTTTCTCCTCTCCACCTTATACTGATAGGAGCCCACTTAATTCACTAGGCTTTACCTGGGCTGTCTGGGTCCTTGCTTTTCTCTCAAAAACAGTTTTTGTTTGCAGGCTTTTGAGAGGAAGGAGAAGGGGAAGGAAGGGAAGAAGGGAGAGAGAGAGAGAGAGAGAGAGAGAGAGAGAGAGAGAGAGAGAGAGAGACTCAAGATAGAACTCAGGCTTTCAATGGTGGATAGAGCCCTAGTACACATCTCAAGAGAGGAGATACAGGTGACACATGTGTTCAGACATCACATGTGCTTGGACACATGAACACATGCAGCATGGAGCACATGGGTTCAGACAGTGTATGTGTACCTCCTTTGCTCAAGGTGGCTTTTATAGGGTTTATTCTCAAGCTGCAGACATTTGGCTTCTACCTAGGGTCCATTGCTAGGGTGGTTGCCAAGGGGATGAGTTGGGAGTAGTTGATGGTCTCCTTTGAAATTCCTTTCCTGACCTTTGCTCCTGCTGGAGCTTCTCACAGAGGTGAGTCCATCATTTTCTGGGTCTCTGGCACCAGGTATGGATCTTATCAGGCCTTTGTTCCTTTGACCTCAAGGTAGGCTTTTTGCAGTCTTGGGGCTATTGGTTTTATTACTTCCCAAGGAATTCCATTGCCAGGAGATCCCTTTCCTATCTACCTGTCTGCATCATTGCTGAAGGAAAATATTTAACACACATCAGAACAACTATCACCTGCTTAACTTCATTATGAAATACATCACCAAGTGTTTGACTTCATCTTTGATTTAGCCATTACTGTTTTAATTTTCCAAGGGGAAAATTCATATGCCTAGTGAACAAAAGGGCTGAAAAGTTTTTGCTTAAGATGCAGAAATGTCCATTTGTGACCTTATGAATATGATGGACATGAATCCCTCAAATGGAGGGTATTGTATTCCTAATTATCTATCTTCACCTCTGCTCCTCAGGTTGAGATTTTCAAGTTGGAGACAAGAATTGTTTGGAGAAATTTGAATTCAATGACCGAGGAAGTAAAACAAATACTATGAAATCAGGTGTGCATGTGTGTATGCTGTGTGTTGGTGTGTTTTGGAAAATAAATAACAGGTGGTGGAGAATCAGGAAGATGTGTGAGAAAACCAGTGTAGAGGACAGAAAGAAGGTAGATTAAATTGTGTGGTAGGTAAATTAAATCCAAGGGCCCCAGTCTGAGATCAAGTAGACACAAAAATCAGAGGTTTCTTAAATGTTAACTGGCATTTTACAGTCTTTGGTATGTTAATGTCAGAACAACTAGGTCAGAGGATTGGTTTCTCTCTCTATTTTTTCCTGACCCTTTACAAAACAGGCAGTCTCTTTTTGCAGGCTTTCTGTTTCTAGCCTGCCCTTAACAGTTCCCACAGTTCCTTTTGAGTAATGAGATGCGTGAGCTGCAGTCCATATGCATGAGCTCTCAATGGAGCAGCCGTCTCATATTGGTTTTTCTGACACTCACATGTGTGAGTTTAGGGACCGTTCAAGGAAGCGAGTGGTGGCCTCCTGTGAGATGCAGCCCTTATTCCAGTCTGGGGCATTTCAGGGGATGGGGGTGGGGGGAGTTGTCCCTAACACTTATTCACGTACTAAAACAGGTAAGGGCAAAGTAGAGAGAGATTTATTTTTCTTGTATGTGAAAAGCACCCACATTTTAGGAAAATAAAAAACAAAAGAAACCTTGCCTTTTCTCAACATGTTATAGGAGAAAAGACAAAATCTTAAAAAGTTCAGGAAGAGCAGCATTATATAGAAATCACAGGTAACTTCTGTATGTGAATGAGTTTGTCTATGTGATTTTAAGTATGTAGCACTGTTCTCCCGTTGTTCAGTGTTATGCGATTTTAAGTATGTAGCACTGTACTTCCATTGTTCAGCGATTTGCTCGAGCAGGCACCGGTAACATCTCCGTTGTGAGACTTGTTACTGTTTTTGGCATATCGAATACTCCATGGGTAGCTGGTTAGGCTCTGCCATGTGGGAGGGATACTCTCAGTAGCTTGCCAGGCTCTCCAAGAGGGATGGAGGAATCGAACCCGAGTCAGCTGCTGCAAGGCAAATGCCCTAACCGCTGTGCTATTGGGTTGGCTGCATTTTAAGTATACCAAAAAATAAACCTGAAAATCCATAGAAGTGTCCAATGGATTAAAATTTGAAGTTATTGTTCATTCTTATTTTGTTTGCTTGTTTGTTTTGTGGGCTACACCCAGCCGGGCTCAGGGCTTATTCCTGGGTGGGGGTAGAGTTTCAAGGGACCATATGTAGTACGGAACCTTTGTCAGCAGGCTACACGGCAAGTGCTTGTGATACTGTCGCTCTGCTCTGCTCTTGTTTTGATATTGAGGGCAGCTCTAAATTCTTTACCATTTGGCTGACTGTGGATGCTCCAAAGAGTTGCTATGATTTCTCCCAGTAACTCTTAGCCAGAGTTTCAACGAGAAGGTCTAAAGATGAGCTGCCTGGGCAATGAGGAATTGGAGATAACTAAGCCACCCCATTGGTACTCAGGGATATCCAAGGTCACAGTGAATGATGTTGGGGACCTTCAGGGGTCCTCTCACACTCTGTACTGCACCTCTCATTCCTTATATGCATGATCACCTGTGGTGCATAGAGTCCAATTCTGCATGGTCTTAATGTCTATATTCTCTCCTGCCTCCAAGTGCTCACTTCAAAAATTAAATGTCTTTTTTTTTAATTTTTATTTTTTTAATTGAGTCACTGTGAGATACACAGTTACAAAGCCATCCATGATCAAGTTTCAGTCATACAATGATCCAACACCCATCCCACCACCTGTGTCAATTTTCTACCACCAATGACCCAATGACACTAGTTTTCCTCCCGCCACCCTCCCAGCACACACTCTCTCTCTCTCACTCTCCTTTTGGGCACTGTGGTCTGCAACACAGATACTGAGAAGTCATGGTGTTTGTTCTTTTAACTACTTCAATTCTTAATAAAATTCATTTCAATGATGAATGCCCTGATTTGTTCATTCCTTGCATGAAGACACCTATTCCGGATTACAGTGTGGGTTGGCTGTAGAATAACATTTTTGATTTCTATAAATCTAAGTGCTTTAAAATTTTCTGTTATCAAAGATGAAGAAATATATAGCATCTCCATTCTTAGTTTTGTTTACTTTTTTGTGTGAGTATACTGGGGATGGGGGGGATGGGGCCAGGACAGAGTCAGGTGACTAAATGCAAGTTTGTAAGATCAGAGGTACTTGGGTACCCCCAGGCTATGCCTGAGGGGATAAGGCCTCCAGATCTATGCAAGTGATATTCAGGAAAGCAGGTGGTGCTGGAGCTCAAAGTGGGGTTCACCACACACAATACAAGCACCTTACCCTTTATACTGTAGCTTTGGTCCCTTCTTCCTTATTTTTAGTAGAAAAAGTATTTGTTACTGTCAGCACTTTTTAAAACTCCCAGAAGAACACAAAGAAAAAAGTAAGAAAAAGTAGAAGGAAGATTTTAAAAATTTAATCCAATGTAAATATCAGAATATTTTCTCTTAACCAAAATGCACTGTAAGGGCATTTTATTTTTTTAAAATGTCTACTTTAATATCCAATAAGGAAGAAATAGATGTTTGTAATAAGCCAACAACAGGAAAAAGATATGTTCACAATTCACCACCCTCAAATGTTACTCTAGGGAGAGAAAACATTATTTTATTGTTTGAAATCCAATGCCTCAATTTGAAATTTGGAAGCTTTATAATTTAAGAGCTGTAGCACTGTAGCACTGTCCTCCCATCTTCCATCGATTTGCTTGAGAAGGCACCAGTAATGTCTCACAACAAATTGTGAGACAACTTATTACTGTTTTTTGTATGTCCAATATATCAGAGGGAGCTTGCCAGGCTTTGCCGTGTGGGCAAGATACTCTCAGTAACTTGCCGAGCTCTCCGAGATGGGCAGAGGAATAAAACCGAGTTGGCTACATGCAAGGCAAACCTTTTACCTGCTGTGCTATTGCTCCAGCCCAATTTAAGAGCTATTATAATAAAAAGAGTTTTGCATTCTTTAAGGAGAAACTAAGTGAATTTGATGAAGATTCTCCTAAAGGTTGCCCAGTAGGCTCCAGGCCTCCTGCTTATTCCCAGCCAATGTGCTGGTGGTCCAGTAACAGACCCTGATTATACAGTGTTGTTTCAGCTCAGGGATTACCCCAGTGATGTTTAGGTGCCTCTTGGTACCTAGAGATGCTCAGCAACCAAGGATTAAAATAGGGCTTGCTCTATGCAAGGCATGTGCTTAACTCTGGTTAAGTTAGGTGCCCCTCTGGCACCTAAAGAAACACACTTTAAAAGATTCCATTACGACATTTTCTCCCCGCTTCCATGCAGTGACAATGAGCATTCTACACTATGCTTCAAATTTGACTTGTTGGAAATTCTGGTATAAATGAGATGGATAAATTTGCTTTCCTGCATCAAACTTATTACATTAAGCACAATATCTTACATACTTGTTTATATCATTGTAAATGACAGGATTTTCTTCTTTTTTAGAACTAAATTATTTCTTATTGTTTATACATGTATGCATGTGCATGAAACATGTTTTCCTATCCACTATTTTGTTAGTAGTTTGTGTTCATGTCTTGGCTGGTGTGAAAAATATTACAATGAATATTAAAGTACAGATTTTTTTAAAGATCTTTATTCCATCTCCTCTAGATATAGTCCAAAAGTTCAATTTTCAACAGTTCTATTTTTAATTTTATAGGAACATTTACAATGTTTTCCATAGTGGCTCTATCAATTCCAGGTTTCATTTACTCTAGCCTCATGTACACTTGTGACTTCCTGGGATTTTCTTGTTTTTTATGTTGTTTTCATGAGGGGGGAATCACCCAGTGGTATTTAGACATACTCCTAGCCCTGTGCTCAGAGGTCACTCTTGGTGGGACTTGGGGTACTCTATGCAATAACAGGAATTGAACTGATACAGGGCAAGAGTCAGCCCTTGTACTATCTGTCCAATTCTTCCAGATTTTTTGTTTTTGTGTTAATCAGTGTTAATTTTATTTGAATTTTCCTAGCAATTAATGAGGTTGAGTACCTACTTGCATACTATAATGTGTATCCTTTTTGCAAAAAAAAATTATTTAATTTCTCTACCAACTTTTTAGAGTTTGAAAAGTTTTTCTTATAGAGTTGATATCAATTCTTTATGCATTCAGATATAAACCATTTTTCACTTATTTTGAAAGTTTAATTTTTATTTTATTGTGTCATTAACTATGCAAAGACTTTTTCAGTTGCTATAATCTCACTTGATTGTTGCCTTTCTTGCCTGTTATCGTATATCCAAAACATTATTGCAAAGACTAATTTCAATATTTTTCCTATGTTTTCTTCTTATAGTTTCAGATTTCATTGATTTTGTTGTTGTTTGTTTGTTTTGTTTTTGGCCCACCTAGTTGTGATCAGAGTTTACTCCTGACTCTGAACACTGTGACGAGGATCAATCCTGGTGATGCTCAGGAAACCATATATGATCCCAGGAATCATACCTAAGCAGGCTATATTCAAGGCAAGTGCCTTATCTGCTGTACTATCTATCCAGACCCTCACATCTAATTTTTACACTTTTTTTGAGCTAATATTTGTGTATGATGCAATCCAGGGATATTATTTTTATAATTTTATGTAGATATTCAGTTTTCTTTGTATCATTTATTAAAGAAACTGCTTTTTCCTATTATATATCTTTGCCACCTTTGTCAAATGAGTTAATAGAAATAGATTTATTCTGGACTTTGTATGATCTATTGGATTATTTTATGCTAATGCCATAGAGTTTTGATTAGTATAGCTTTACAATATGGTTAGAATTCAATAGTGAGTTGCCTCTGAATTTGTTCTCCTTGCTTAAGAATGCTTCTTGCTTAAGAGGTCTAAGTGTATTTATGGGAATTTCAGAAATTTTGTATGTGTTATGTGGAAATTTATCAAAATGTTATAAGGTTAATATTGTTATATAATTAAATTGCATTTAATTATTTTGAAGCAATTGTAAATAGGACTGTTTTCTTCATTTCATTGTTGGATAACTATTACCGTATAGAAATGCAGCTGATTGCACAATGCTGTTTTCATCTTGAAAGTTTAATTGGTTGTTTCAGTTTAAGCTGTCTTTCTTATCTATGCATGTAAGGTCACACATGACATCTACCAATAAAGGTGTTTTTATTTCTTCTTTGTCTATTTGGGCTGGAGCGATAGCACAGTGGTAGGGCGTTTGCCTTGCGTGCATCCAGCTCGGCAGAGCCGGGTTCGATTCTTCTGCCCTTCTCAGAGAGCCTGGCAAGCTCCCTAGAGTATCTCGCATGCACAGCAAAGCCTGACAAGCTACCCGTGATGTATTCAATATGCCAAACACAGTAACAAGTCTAAAAAAAAACAAAAAAAGATGGAGACATTATTGAGCTCCCTCAAGCAAAATTGATAAACAACGGGAGGACAGTGTTTTGTTTGGACAGTGTATCTATTTGGATTATTTTTGTCTATTTTTCTTAAGTAGCAATTGAGGTACAGACCAGGTCTAATACGTATAACCTGAAGGCTGGAGACATAGTACTGCAGATAGGGCACTTGCCTTGCATGCAGCTTACTAGGGTTCAAACAACTGCACCAGATATGGTCTCTTCAGTTCACCAGAGCACAGTAAGGAATAAGCCCTTAGCACATCCGGGTATTATCCCAAAGCAAAAATAAAACAAACAAACAAATGAACAGTATGGATGAGCATGAATCCTGCTGGATTTCTGAGTGGATACAATTCTCTCCCAGACCACACATGAACAGGACTGGAGCTGTATCACATTGCTGACTCACCATCCACAGTTAGACCAATGTCAGTGCACTGCCTCTGGGGACATAGATCAACACTTTTCTAATAGTTACCTAGGTGGACAAAATCTTTCTGATCATGAAGTAGTTCTAAAGTCAGATGGTGGATTGCTTGAGTCCACAGTTGGACCAAGGTATGGTTCTAAATAACCCTCTGTGGATGATGCTAACAGCAGTACTAAGAATAAATACTTCTTCTGCCAAACAGGATTTAGCTGTTTTGGAATGTATCCATGGCCAATGCCTGCAAGACAGCCATCTGTGTAAGAGAGTTTTTGCTTTATTTCTTTGGATTTTTGGACCACAGTCAGCTGAGTATCTGGCTTGCTTCGCTATCTGTGCTCAGGTGTCACTCCTAGAAGTGCTCAGGGATCTATCCTGGGTTGACTATGTGAGAAGCAAGAACCCTATTTGCTGTATAATCACTCTGATTTTTGGGGTGTGCCTTTTTTTAAACAACCACCCTGATGAGCATACAACTTAAGCTCTATCATGGCTTTAGAATCTTCTACCTGGATACCACAACATTCGCGCACAACTTTTGTTCATGGACAACTGACAAATTATTGTTTGTCTCATCAAATAAGAGCAGGAAGCTTCCTATTGTGACATCTTGTTGCTGTGCCATTTCAGCAATTTGTAAACGAGCACCATCATTAGCATTTCACAGGTTTAATTGCTAGAAAATTTAATTCATCATTAGGAGAATCACAATGCACTCATCAAAATGTTTTGGAACGTACAGATTTTTTTTTCTAATAAATTAAAAGAATATTGATAGATTCACAATAAACTTGTGTAACAAGTGCATGCATATAAACCAGCTTTAACAACAAATTTTAGTGAATTAAATTAAATATATAGACAACTGGATAAATCATTTTCAAACAATAGACATAGTATTATGACAAAACCACATTTCTTAACTTCTTCAGTCCATGATCAACAAATTGGAAGCCAAGAAAAAGTGAAGGACTTTATTTCATTGTTCCTCCTCTATGTTTTTTGGACATTGATATAAATATTCACATGTGTTTTGCTTATTTGCCTAGCTAGATATTGAGTCATATTTAAAAGAATACTACAAAAAATTCAAAAATTATGTTTTAGAAGTATTGCATAATTTAATACACAATTTACTATTGTGTTTACTAGGTTAAAATGATAAAATACATCAAGCACGATATAAACACTGAGATATTAAAATTGTTTTTTGCGAGTAATTGAGATTTTCAACTCCGACTATATATACTTAGAAGCATTTTTAAGTGTTGTCACCTGGCCAAAGCAATACCAGAACAGCTCTGTCTGTAGTTTCAGGCCAGGGAGCATTTTCCATTTCATAACTCATTCCCCAGATGTATGATCATACCTCCTATACACAGAAAACAGAAAAATAAGCTCTTAAATATGCTCCTGGGCAATTTTTAACAAGGATAAGTTTAAAGGGTAACTTGTCTGCTTAAAGAATTATTCTCTTGCTTTTCTTATTTGTTCTCAAATTATACATATCCTATAGCATTAAGTTGTGAAACTATACATCATGTGGTCAGTTTATTTAGAAATCTCATTATCTGTGTTTGGACAGAGTTTTCATATGTTCAAACTTCACTGGGATTTAATAATTTTTTTCCATAGCAATTTGTCCTGGTGAAAATTTTTCTAGAAGGATTTCTATCTCTTACTAGTGTACTGTATATTATAGTTTACTGTATATCCAAGGAAATCTCTTAAAAATTGCCACACTACAGCTTCTTAAATTACTGCTATAATGTAAATGACTATCACAGTCCCATAGGAAGAATGCGAATTCATATTAATGCTTATTTTCTGGGATTCTCATCAATGTTTTTCTGGAAAGGATGCATACAAGAGAATCCAGATCCCACTCTGACAGTTCTTAAAGCATTCTATGTCTATACTAGCAGAAACCACACCTAACAAGAAAGATCTTATAAGTTAATAAAATACCACATTGCTAAGAAAGCCTTGTTATAGCTGTGAACTATAATATATTGAGCCTAAGAAAACATTAAATGCCTGATAAACTATAACTTTTGGAGAATTTTGAAACATGGTTTATGGCTGGTACTACCCATGTAGCATAAAAGTGAATTCTGGGACCAGAAATATTTACAGTGAGTAGAGTGCATTCCACCTGTGTTCATTTTCAGGCACCCCATTTGGTTCTCCAAGTACCATCAGGAGTGATCCTGAGTGAAGAACCAGGAATAAGATCTGAGCACCACCAGCTGTGTGTCTCCAACCAAAGAAAAAAGTGAACTCTGACCTTTTGAGTTATACACAGTATTGAAATGACTTTATTTTAAAGAAATAATCTTCAAGTATCAACAATTTAACCCAGCCACTTTTCTACTAAATACTAAAATATTTTGAAAGTGTATATATTCCTTTAAGTTTTGTTTAATATTATATCTTAATAGCTAAGTATCACGTTTTGAAAATGCTATTCAATCACTTAAAATTGTTATGAATGGAGACATAAGAACATGGACATTTTACTACTACTAACAAGAATAATAATAAAATTTTTATTATGTCATGATAGCCACTTAGTGTCTTATGCTATTAAGTGAAATAATATTTAAAATACAGTCTCGGATTTCAACAAGAATATGTATACAAGCATAAGCATATAGGATGAATATACTTAAGCAGAACAAAAGCTGAATTCCGGGAAGTTATTGGGAGACATTAAATAGTTCTTTGCTTTACTCCTCTGGATTCTAATTTTGGACTAATAAAGGTTCAAGAACTTTTTTAATAAGTTATTTCACTTAACATAATATCTTCCTAATATTGATAAATCCTGTTGGACACAAGTCCAAGTTTTACAAAGACTTGTTCTCAGTTTATTTTATTTAGCTTAAAAATCAGTTTCAAGAGAATATTCACAAAATTCAGAACTTATTGCACAATCAAAATTTCTTCAAATCTCCTGCTATAGCAGTTGACAATCTCCAACTCTAGCAATCTCTGGGACACAAGTACTAATTTCCAAAGACACTTGGAGCTTAAGACTATCGTTAAGTCCTCCTAACCCCTGTTTTCCCTGACCATGGATATTAGTCTTCTACTGTATACTTAATTAAAAAAATCAGGAGAACTGGTGAATGGTTGGAACTAACCTCAAGTGTGTGTGAGGCTGAACAGTAAGTAAGATAGAGAAGAGACCAGTATGATAATAATAGCTGGGAATGATAACGTTGAACAAGAACTGATGGTTAAAAGTGGGTAAGGGTATATTCCTGATAACCTTTCAGTATCAATATTGCAAACCACAATGCCCAAAAGGGAGAGAGAGAGAGAGAGAGAGAGAGAGAGAGAGAGAGAGAGAGAGAGAGAGAGAGAGAGAGAGAAACAAGCAAACAAAGAAAAGAAAGACACCTGCAATAGAGGCACGCAGGGGGTGTGGGTCTGGGCATGATGGGAGGGAACCTGAGGACACTGGTGATGGGAAATGTACACTGGTGGAGGGATGGGTATTGGTACACTGTATGACTGAAATTCAATCATAAGCAGCTTTGTAAGGGTCTCTCTCACATTAAATAATTTTTTTAAAAAAGAATATTGCTAAGTAAAATTATTCGGATTGAGAAAAAAAGAAATGCCATATGATTTTACTCTTATATAAAATGTGTTGAAACAAAGTAAAATAAATAAACAACTCCACACCTCTTGTACATAGAGGACATATTGATGGCTAACAGAAGGGATGGGAGTGCAGTGGGTAAAAGAGGTAAAAATTCAATTATTCATGTAGAGAGGAAGACTGAATTTGTATGGTTATCATGTTGTGTTGTATACAAGTGTTGAATTATAATAAAGTACACCTAAATTTTATATAATATAAATAAACCAAAGTTTCCTCAAGGAAAGAAAAACATAATCCTGATCATCTTCAAAATTGAATTCAAGTATGAAGGTCACATAAATGTTGAACATGGTCTGGCACCCTCAGGACTGCATCAGTGTTCTCTCTTTGACAAAGAGATGAGTAATCACTGTCTGGCTCTCTTGACTAACCTTATTTTCTAAGAAAGATATATTGGTAAAATACTTTTCCCTGAAAATGAAATATAAAGCACTCTGTAAAATAGTAGTTTTCTACATGATCACATTCCAGAGGAGATCACCAGCTTTTATATTCTCCCCTCTTTGAAAATTTCAAAATTAAGATGATTACATGTGGTTGGTCTCACTTTGAGTTGACTGGTAATACTGTTTCTTTTATTCTTTTCAATTTGCAATTTTTTAAAGCTTCCTTGGTCTGGGGGCCATACTCAATTATTCTCAGGGTTTACATCTGACTTTACACTCAGAGATCATTCTTGGTGTAGTTCAGGAAACATATGGGGTGTTCAGAATCAAACCAGGTCAGACACAAACAAGGTAAGGGCCCTACTCACCATAAAATTTCTCCAGGCCCCTTTTTATTCTCTTTAAATCTTCACTTTATATGATGTATTTTAAGATATGTTTGCAACAATACATCTTACAGTCTGTCCCAATTGTTCTGATTGTTTCTACTTCTATAATTTTGCCTATTCTGCTTTCATTCTTACTTTGGTGGTATTTCTATTGACTTCTTTACCCTTCTTACTCTACATCAAGGAGTTGAGATGCAATTTAAAGCAACCTAGTGAATACTGGTGTTAGTGTAGTATCTCCCTCTTTTGATAACAGTATTGAAAACATGCTTTCTCCTTTTCTTTTTTTGGCCTAAATCTATGTGACCTTGCCCCCAGATGAAAGGGTAGTCATATGATTCAGATTCAGATCTGTTCAACTGGCATCCAAGTTATGATTATTTCAGGCATGGTATGTGATCTAGGCAACATTAGTTACAGAAATTTCCAGAACCCTGGCAGTTTCTTGTACAGTGAGACTGAGAGAGCAAGAAAGAAAGAGAAATGGGGAGAGTGCAAACCTATGTTAGAGTGGCCAAGATTTTGTCTAAATATTATCACAATCAATAGATACTTAGTTTATATGTAAAGACTGAGGTTGAACTCCAGACTTACTGAAACAAAATACTCTAATGTGAAATCCAGGAATCTTCCTGTGTAACTTTTGATGACAGGACTTCCTTCATTCACTATGTTCTCTGTTTCCTGAATCCTTACTTTTTTATTTATTCCTTTGTTCAAAGAAAGGTTCACTAATTTTGTCTATGAAATCATTTTTTATTATGACTTTAATTCACTATTTACTTTGAATTTTGCTTTAATTTTTAAAGTGCCATTTCAAGCATGGCTTGGCATTGAATATTATTATTTATATTTTTATTTCATTTATCCCATTGGCTTAAAACCATTCTGAAATAAAAGATAAGCTTAGACCACGGAGGGAGATAACTCTAAGGGCTGGACTGTGATTATGGGGTGTGACTCCAAAACAAACAAAGGACAAGCTAATCCATGATTATAACTCCAAACATAAATGTTGAGTAAATACATGAATGAATATACAGAAGAGAAGAAGCTAAAGTAAATGGATTAAACAGAAGAGCTCAACAACTTATTTTTCTAGGCAAAAATTAATTCTAAGTTCTTTAAAAAGCAGTTCTGTTTTTCCTTCTAAAAATTGTAATAGATTAATAATTCATGAAAATAGTTAATTCCTTTAGCTTCTTCCAAAGATATTTTCTATTTTTAGGTCACCAGATAATGGAGTTTAGTTTGCTTGGCATTTAACGTCAATGTTGAATATCTCTAGTTCTTTACTGAAATAGAAGTAGCCTTATACAAAACCAAGCTTTAAGTGCAGGTCTGAATTGCTCAATCTAAGAGCAAAGTATCTAATGCCTCTATACCTAGATTTCCTCTCAATACAATGAATGCACATGACCCAAAATTTAAATGCTATGATTTATATTTAAGTTATTTTGACAAAAAATGAGACAAGCAAGTGCATATGTTGAAATCAAGAGTAATATATGAAATGTGTAGTCTTTGTACAATTCAAGAGTTCTTGAATGGAATTACGTTAAATACTATAATTGAATTCAAGTAATCATTGAATAAATATCTCTCAGAATTTCAGTGATTAGGATATATCAAGTAACATAGTGGATTTAAGAAAGAATATAAAGTGAAATGTCCTACTTTTTATACCCAGCCTGTAATGAATAGCGGTGCGAATTATAGTATGACCTGGAAATAATTGAGAAGCAAAGTATTATGTGAATTGTTCAAGAAAACACACTCAAAGGCCAGAAATATAGTACAGAAAGTAAGGTGCTTACCTTTTATGTGCTTGTTCCCAGTTCAATATATAGTTCCCTGAGCTTTGAGTGTGATTCTCCTGGGGCTAGTGCACCCAGGAGAGTGAGCTTTGCTGGGTTTGCCTCCCCCCAAAAATAATATATTGCAAAATCACACACTATAACAATGAATAAATGTTTGAAAACTAACTGTAAATTAGAGATATGAATGAATATGAAAAATGAAGCTTTAAAGTTAACCTTTAAAGTTAACCTTTAAAATTTACCGCTGGAGCGATAGCACAGCTGGTAGGGCGTTCGCCTTACAAGCGGCCAACATGGCTGATCCGAGTTCGATTCCTCCGCCCCTCTCGGAGAGCCCGGCAAGCTACCGAGAGTATTCGATATGCTAGACACAGTAACAACAAAGTCTCCAATGGAGACGTTACTGGGCCCGCTCGAGCAAATCGACGATCAACGGGAGGGCCTTTACCTTTACCTTTTAAAGTTAACCTTGGAAATTTGCAACTGGAAATACAAAGATGTATAAAAATCTTATAAAAACTATAAAACATTAGATAAAGATATTATTGACTTTATGAACAAAAGAACTAAAAATAGAAACTAGTTGTCTGCCTTTGACTATTTATCTGGAATTAATATATTGGATTTAGGAAGGAGAAAAAAATAGTCTCTGCTTTATTCTTCCTTTTGCATTTATTATAATTCATTCTTAAATGCTTTTAGCAATACTGTGCCAAGATGCTATTTATGAAATGTCATAGATATAAAGATATCAAATATCCCCACGTTAAATCTATGAACTTAAATACAAATAATTAAATACAAATAATCACAGCATATTTCAATACGTATATGCCGTGAAAGCTGGTTTTGTGTGTTCATTCAGTGAAATTCATCAATCTTGTACTTACTATTTGTTTTGTTTTCTATATTTTTAATATTTAAAAATACTTTATGATTTTATATTGAGTATTTTAACATATAAAATACTTGTTTCTCTGGAGTTGAAAATGTTTCAGCCACAATTAATGTTCTCAATAAATAATTATTCCCTAACCACCCAAGAATATAACTTCCACATCTTATTATAGCTGCTTTTGAAAAAAAATGTTGTGAAATTCTGTCTTTTATTTTTAGTTCTACTCTGAAGTGAGACTAAGTAATAGGTACTTTTCTTGACACTTATGAATGGGAATAAAAGGAATTTTAAATGTAAATTTGTTCTGGATTGGTCTTTGACCTCTTGAAATCTTATGTAATAGATGTTCCTATTTCACATAATAGGTCTTCAATTTTGAAATATTTTTTATTCTGTAAATTGTATAGTTTAACAACTAAGCATTTTGCAAGATGATATTCTGGAAGAAATTTAAGCAAATAGTCAAGATAATTTCAACTGGGGGTATGATGTTGCTGCTACCTGCGGGGCTAGTGCATCAGCAGCCTGATGGTGTCTTCAGTCTTCTTGATAGCCCCAAATTGCCACTGTGCCTCTGGCCAAACCCCAACAATCAAGTTTTTCAAGAAATTAAACAGCCAAAAGTTAGGTTATATGGGGCCATGCCCACAAACCACCTCAAGCTGAGCAATACCCCGCTTGCTCATTCATGAACCTAGTTTCAGAAACCTGTATATAAATCTTGCAAGAGATCAACAGCCTCAGTTAATCTTGTGAAAGGCTGAACAGATCAGGGTAAATCAAAGGAAGTCAGGTCATCTTGGTGCCCACTGAAGCAGAGCCCTGGTGACTGCTTGCTCCCATAATCCAAAATCGCAACCATGCCCCTGACTGGACTCCACTGTCTCGGGATGGACCTCACCAAGATATTAACCTGTTGAAAATTTGTATATTCAGGTTTTGTGACTGAAATCTCCAGGTTTTTTTTGGAGTTGCAATGTGGTACCTGCCCCTACCCCACACCCAGTCACTTCCCTATTCTCCTGGACTTACCAGTAGTCACTCCCCACAAACAAGTCCAGGGCCACCAAGTAAATTCTTCTACAGACTTTGCTTCAGAGACACTTAAAGCAAATAAATCTCAAAAGAGATCAAAAGCTGCAGTTAATCCCAGACCCATGCAAAGCTGAACAGATCAGTGTAAATCAGAGGTAGGGTGGGTTTTCCTGTGCCAACCCAAGCAGAGCCCTGGAAGCCGTTTGCTTCCACAATTCAAAATTGCCACTATGCCCCTGGCCAGACTCCACCATCTCAGGACAGACCTTACCACGATATAATCAGCTGAAAATTTGGGTGTGTGGGTTTTGTGACTGAAAACTCCAGGCTTTCTCAGGGTTGGGATAGGCTACCACCCCCCACCTCTCTATACTTCGAGAAGCCTTGGCAGTCATGTCCCTACCCCAGAGCTGCCACTCAGTTAAAAAGCTAAGTAGCCTTGCCTTCCTGATAAAAATAGTTACTGTCATGAACAAACACTATGACCTCTTGGAAGCTGTATTACAAACCATAATTCAGAAAAGGAGAGAGAGAAAGAAGAAAATTGCCTGCCACAGAGGCCGATTGGAGCAGGGGACGGTGAGGTGTGTTGGGGGATGTTGGGAGGGAAACGGGGAACATTATTGATGGGAAATGTACACTGGTGGATGGATGGGTGTTGGATCATTGTTTGACTGAAACCCAATCATGAAAAGTTTTATAATTGTTTATCTCATGGATATTCAATAATAAATTTTAAAAAGATTATTTCATTGAAGTAAATAGCTTAGTTACCATTTAGTTCTGATAAAAGTGACTGTCACCTGTGTTTTAAAAATTAGATAAAGTTGCTTTAAATTCTTATGATGAGTATTAGCACATATCCAGTGCCGTAGATCAAGTTTCTATAATGGATTTTGTGGGATTTTGTTTTCACATTGATTTCCTGTTTCATTTGATTCAATCTCTTCATCTTTGTGTTCAGCTTCTCTCTTTCTGGTGTTTATTTTCCATATTCCTAAACTGCATTAATTGCAATCATATAATGCAACCATTTAACTTTTAATAGCTATGATCTTCTATTTAAAAAATATGGACATTTCTCAAAAAAAAACTAGAAACTGAGCTTCAATATCACCTAGCAATACCACTTCTGAAAATATATCCTGGGTGTGAAAAAAAGAAAAATGGCAGGAATGGGCATCTGCTCTTCTGTGTCCATTGCAGAACTGTTCACATTAGGCAGAATCTGGAAACAATATGAGTGGCCAAGAATGTATGACTGTTTAAATAAACTATAGGAAATCTACACAATGGAATATGATGCATTTTTTAGGAAAAAAATGAAGTCAAGAAAACTGCTTATAAATAGATGGACATGGAGAGTATCATGCTAAGTAAAATGAGTCAGACAGAAGGAGAGAAATAGACATAAAATGACTGCAATCGTTTGGGGGATATAAAATAACATAGTAAGAGACTAATAACCATGGATGGTAGAAACAAGGGCCAGCAGGATTGGTCAACAGTTGGAAGCTTGCCTCAAGTGCTGGGGAAAGGGCACTTGGGATACAGAAGGAAGCATGACAATCATGGTTGGAAGGACTGTTCTAGATGGGAGATGTATGCTGAAAGTGGATAAAGGACCAAACATGATGACTTCTCAGCATCTATATTGTGAACGATAATGTCCAAAAGAAGCCAAAGAGGGTAAGATGAAAAGCACCTATCATAGAGTCAGGTGGAGGGTATGGGGAGGGTGGGGACGGTGGGAGGGATACTGGGACATTGGTGATAGAAAATGTACATTGCTGAAGGGATGGGTGTTGGAACATTGTATGACTGAAACCAGATCATGAAAGTTTTGTAACTGCGTATCTCACGGTGATACAATAAATAAATTTAAAAAATGCATTAAAATTTAAAATTATCAAAATGTGTGTGTGAATGTTTGTGTGTGTGTTTATGCTGTGACATTTTACTTTTTTTTGAATGGATATTGAGTTCCTAGTTGCATTAAATAGGTAATACAGTGTCCTGTTCTCAAAAACAAATATTATGTATACTATTACTTTTAGCATTAACTAACATTTTTAAAATATTTATTTAAATAAATATGATTTGTGATTATTGATAGTTAAGTTTTAGACCTATAATGTTCTAACACCAATCCCTCCACCAGTATTAACTTCCTTCCACCAGTTTTTCCAAGCTCCCTCATGACTCACTCCCCACCCCCAGCCACCCACTCCAAATCTGCTGCATTTAAGGCAGATCTTAAAGTTTCATAGTTGTAGTTCAGATTTCAGGTTTTCAGTACTGTTGCGTATTTGATTCAATATCTATCTGTAGCACTCCCCCATGCTACCAACGCCTCCAAGGCCCCTGAGCCCTGCTTCCCTGCTATTTCCCTTCCTTATCTTTTCTTGCTCCCTGATTTCTTTCCTATTCTGTCCTTCCTCCCTATACCATGGGGTCAAGGGTTATTTAGGCATCACCCTTTACTACATTGCATTCCATTGCCCAATTATTCTATATACCACAGATCTTCTGGCTTGCTTGGCACAACAACACATCTAATTGGGATTTCCAAGAGGAGCAGGAGATGTGGTCGTCATTCCACACAAAAAAAGGAATATTATTTAAAGATGAATTAATCCTTTTGATCTAGTTCATTCTGAAGATCACGGTTTAGAGTAGAACACCTTTTATGCAAGAAAAAAATTCTTTCATAATCAGTACTTCAGAATCAATGTGCTCAAAAACGGGTTTATTTCTCAAAGATAGGCTTCTTCTACAATCTTAGAAAATTTGGATTCTTAATTGAATCCCTATTAAATTTTAATTCAGTAAAACAAATAATTTCACTAAAAATCTCCAAGTCACTTAATCACTTAACTTCCCGTTAATCATTGATTTGCTCGAGCGGGTGCCAGTAACGTCTCCATTTGCCCCTGTTGCGTGCTAGTGTAGCCCAGTGGCGTCTGTTTGCTCTAGGAACATGAAGAGCCTCAAACCAATCATTCATGAACTTGATGAAGAAGTCTGATCATCTGGTAGGTGGGCGGCCACGCAGTCTTTTGACCGTGGAATCCAATCGGTAACAGCTCTAGTCTAGTGGTCGTCTTTAAATATCATTACGTGACCAGCCCATCTGATTTTTGACACCTTGGCAAAAGAGACAGCATCCCTGATTCTTGATCGTTGACGGATGTCGGAACTACGGATTCTTTCTCTCATTTGAGTGAAACGTGATATTCCAAGCATAGCTCTTTCAATTCCTCTTTGGGAGACCCGAATAGCGTTCTCATCCTGTTTGCATAGGGCCCAGGTCTCTGAGGCATATGATAATGCAGGAAGAACAGTGGAATCAAAGAGATGTGTCCAGAGCCAGAGGTTCTTTGTCCTCTTAGCTATGTCTTTGATGCTCTTGAAGGCGTTCCAAGCGCTCTCTTCCTCCTACACAGCTCAGGTGCCAGGTCATTTGTCATGTTGACTTCTCGACCTAGGTACACATAGCTGTTGCATTCGGAGATGGTCATTCCATTGAGAGCGAATGGGGCGTCAGGAACGAGGCTATTTCTCATAAACATTGTCTTTGTAAGATTCAGCTGTAGTCCAACCTTTCCATATTCACGGTCAAAGTCGGCCAGAATTTGTGCCACTTGACTGATGTTTGGTGTTATTAAAACAATGTCATCAGCAAAGCGGAGGTGGTGTAGTTGCCGACCATCTATCTTCACTCCCATTCCTTCCCATTCCAGTCGTCGCATGATGTTCTCGAGGGTGGCACTGAAGAGTTTTGGTGAAATGGTATCACCCTGCCGCACCCCTCTCTTGACATCAACGATCACTTCTTTGTAGAATGGTGAGATCCTGGTAGTGAATCCGCAATACAGCTCACGGAGGATCTTGATGTGTTGAGCTTGAATGCCCTGATTGGCTAGGGCTTCAATGACTGCTTCCATCTCAACAGAATCAAAGGCCTTCTTTAAATCAATTAACGTTAGACAGAGCAGCATCTTGAACTCCCGAGAAACCTCAATGAGCTTGGTAATCATGTGGATATGGTCAATGGTGTAGAATCCTTTGTGGAACCCGGCTTGCTCACATGGTTGTCCTTCATCTAATGTTCTGCCAATCCTATTTAGGATGACTTGAGTGAACAACTTGTAGATGACAGACAATAGGCAGATTGGGCGATAGTTGCCAATGTCATGGATGTCTCCCTTCTTGAACAGTACTACAGTCCTGCTGGGTTTCCATTGGGACGAAACCTTGCATTCAGACAGGTAGCGTGTGAAGAGCCGAGCCAGTGTATTGATGAGTATTGACGATAGGTTCTTCAGGTGTTCAGGTCTGACCTTGTCTGGGCCGGGTTCTGTTCGTTTCTTTACTGACAAAATGGCGTGTCAGATTTCGGAAGGGAGAACATTGGGAACAACATATCTATCCTGTGGAATTTGGTATGTTGGCAAGTGGACATGGCTATCAAAGAGATTTGAGTAGAAATCATGGATAATTTTCTCCATTGCCATTCTGGAGGATGTGATAGATCCATCAGGATGTCAGAGGGCAGTCATCTTGGTCTTGTAGTTGGCGAGGGACAGGTGGGCTTTATGAATACTTTTCCCAGCTTCTGCCACATCTACCATCATTTCTGCTCTTCTCTCTTTGAGGTCTTCCTGATCGCATCTCTGCACTGCTTTGCAAGCTTGGACGTTCACTTGCAGTTGCCTGAGGCATGCGCCAAACAATATTGGTGAATAAGCTCAAGAGTCCTCAAAGATAGGCGTTTTCTTGTGGCTATCTCTCTCGGCGTTCCTTGCACAATCATGAAGGTGCTGAACCAGTCGATCGTATTCCTCGTCAATGTTGTCAACAATGGACACTACCTCCACTGCCCAGCCGCCGCCACACTCCAGGATGCTTTCCGGACCCGAGTGGCAGCTCCGGCCGAGACTCACGCACGACTGAAGACCCACAGAACAAGATAAGCGAAACTCTCTGAGACCTTGGACTCCAGGCTCAACGGACCCAGGAACAGAGATTCTCTGCTTGCTCCCACCAACCACAGGTGATGAAGGGATTATAATCAGGAGCCGCACCCTACCCTGCCCTGTCTGCTTCCACCAACTACCAGAGACCCAGGGATCCGATTGCGCACAGAAGACTCACCCTACCCCTACCGGGACCAGATAAATCCCCCACTGGTAGACCTCCACTACCAACACTACCTCCACTGACCAGCCTCCGCCACACTGCAGAACACTTTCCGGACCCGCGTGGCCACTTTGTGGCCACGCAACACATCATAAGACACTAAAAGCCCATCTTCCGGAATTGCCGTACCATATTTGATAGGGTTCAAATATGGTAACACTTACGAGGGCGATTAGAGGTCGCCCCAATAACCTCTATCCCTCTCAGAAAGACTGGCAAGCTACCGAGAGTATTCCACCTGCACGGCAGAGCCTGGCAAGCTATTGCAGCAACATGGGAAAATCTCCAAGTACCCAAAGGAATTGATTTCATCGATTTGCTCGAACAGGAACCAGTAACGTCTCCATTGTGAAACTTGTTGTTGCTGTTTTTGGCATATCAAATACGCCAAGGGGAGCTTGCCAGGCTCTGCTTTGCTGGCGGGATACTCTGGGTAGTTTGCCAGGCTCTCCAAGAGGGACAGAGGAATAGAACCTGGGTCAGCTGCATGCAAGGCAAACACCCTACCCACTGTGCTGTCACTCCAGCCCCCCAAAGGAATCAGAATATTCAAATTAATGGTCAGAAAATGGAGATTCAAGAGGATAGAGTACAGCTTAACCAGTTTTCATTAAACATGGAGTTTTCTACAGAATTTTATTATCTCCTCTCCAGTGTCTTATGAATATTTAAATATGCAAATGTGAAATGCAAGTTAAAATATAAAAGCAGAAGCATAAAATTCAGTTAAATTATCTCATGTTACAGCAAATTTGTTGTATTTTTTTTCCAAATTTTCCAAGTTAGAAATTATGACCAACTTAAAACTTTACCAGTTTTCATTAATATACAGACTGTTTAGCAAAATGCATCCTGAGGAACAGAAAAACACGAGAAAACAGTTCAGCTATTGGACAAAATATTTTGGACCTAATAGTGAAACAACTACCCAACTGATTATTTTATAATCTGCCTATAATTAGAATGCATTCATACATCATTCTTTCCAGTTTCTACTTGGAAGGGATTTATTTCCTGAGAATATTTCCTTAAAAGGGAGCCATTTGATTTCTCTCACTCTTTCCTTCTTTCTTCTCCCTGCTCTTTCTATTCTTTTGATTTTTCTAACCTATACCAGAATATGTGGATATTAGGTAGTTTTTTGAACTTGTTTCTCAATAAAGTACCTAACCAAATCTAGACAGTCAACACTGAAGCAAATAGGCCAAAAGCCTTGAATTGCCTCTAGTTTTCAATCAGTAATGTTCAAGAAAGTCATGTAAATCTTTCAAGACTGGCATTAGGAAAATCCCACAACAGTTAGAGAAGAAACCTGTATTCTTAATCCAAGCAACAAACTGTTGCTACTGACACACCTTGTCCAACTCCATATTGTTGAGTGATTAGTTTTTGTTATTCATTCAGCTGAATAAATTTTAAAACATCAGCCACGATAGTAAGAGCAACAGTTTCATAATATCTACACAGAGACATTCAAAAATATAAGAAAAATTTAGAAATACTGGGATGGAAAATTATGGCAAAGAGTTGTGAAAAAATTAAAATGAGTGGATGAAAATAATATTTACTTATGATAAAAAGCTTACATAAAAAATATATTTTTTTCATTTTCTAATGAACATAGAATAATTAAAAATTTACATGCACCTAAAATATAGATTTGAAATATAGATGCCCAAATTAAAAAAATTAAAGTAAATTTAAAAAAATAATAACAGAAAATAGTTTCACTAAATAATTTCTATGATTTACAAACAACTGATTTGTTATGATGCAGAAGTTCAGACAAAAAGCTTATATATATATAGGATATATATAAAAATCTGTCCCTCAAAAATATAGTTTTAAAATAAATAATGAAATACTATATACAAAACTTGTAATGTACCTATGGAGTACTTTGAAGAAAAATTGCATATTTAAGTTCAGAATACATTATATTTTATATAATGCATTTATAAATATATTTATAAGTGTATTTATAAATATACTATATTATATATCTAGTATATTTCTCAATATACTAGAAAAGAAGTCAAATTAACACCAGCATGCAAAACTCCTACATGAATATACCACAGAGAGAAAGAAAATTAAGAATGAAAGAATTAGTAACATAAGGGAAGTAAAGGCCCTCCCGTTGATCATCGATTTGCTCGAGCAGGCCCAGTAACATCTCCATTGGAGACTTTGTTGTTACTGTGTTTGGCACATCGAATATGTCACGGGGAGCTTGCCAGGCTCTGCCGTGCGGGCCAGATACTCTCAGTAGCTTGCCGGGCTCTCTGAGAGGGGCGGAGGAATCGAACTCGGGTCGGCCATGTTGGCTGCGTGCAAGGCAAACGCCCTACTGCTTAACACAAAGGAACCCAGAAATCAAAGCTGTTTTTTAGAATATAATCAAACTAGTGAGCCTATGGTGATATTATGATGAATTTTTTTTTTAAATTCAGGAAAAGTCACCATTAACTAAAGACATTAGTCATCTGAAAGATTATGAGAAGGAGTTGAAAAATAGATCAAGTGATAGATTACTTGCCTAGAATCTGTGAGGTACTTAATCCAATCCCTAACACCACATGGCCTTCTCAGCACCATAGAATATAGGACTCCTGTCCCCACATACTACAATTAAGGGATCAAGAAACCCAAAATGAGGTCCATATTACCAGCAGAAGCCCAGCTTCCCAAGCACTGCTGGGTGTGGACCCTGTTTCAAATAGAATAATTTAGGACCGGAGAAATAGTACAGAAGGTAGCATTTCCTTGTATGTGACCAACCCACATTCCAGCATCCCATATGATCCCCCAAATGCTACCAGCAGTAATTCCTGAGTTAAGAGCCAGGAGTAACCCCTGAGCATTGCCAGTTATGACCCCAAAATCAGAAAATAAAAACATAGAAAATGAAATTAAATTAGGTAGTAGGTAGGTATGAAGCTTGCCTTGCATGTGTCTGACCTAGGTTTGATCCCCAGCACCCCCTATTTTCCCCCTGAGCCCTCCAGGAGTAATCCCTGTGTGCAGAGCCAGGAGTAAGCTTTGAGCACTGTTGGATGTGGCCTCCAAACAGTGACCTTTATAAATAATTGTACGCAAAATTTGAAATGGACTAATAACTAGAAAAATAGAACTTACAAACAAAATCAAAAAGAAAAACTGGTAAATATTATAAATCCATTAGTTACTCATTCTATTTGAGGTACTTAACTCTTTACTTTATATAGTTTTAAATTGTTTTGTAATTATCATGCATATTTTCAGTCACATTCACCAGGAATGTGTGTGCACCTATAAACAGCTTATGTAATTTGACTTTAACCCTAAAATGCATGGGGCACACGTCCACATATGCTGGACAGCCCAGTAGAAACACACCAAATTAGAAGGGGAAGTAGAATAGGAGCCAACTGAGCTCAATAAACAAATAGCACAGAAGGTTCAACTAGCAACAAGCAGCTTAGAAAACCTTCAGACAATGACTTAATGACCCATTGTTAGTATTACCATTTTTACAATTTTAATTGAATTATTTTTATAATTCCATTAGCCATTTAGTTGTAAGAAGTAAAGGTAAAAGGTAAAGGCCCTCCCGTTGATCGTCGATTTGCTCGAGCGGGCCCAGTAACGTCTCCATTGGAGACTTTGTTGTTACTGTGTCTGGCATATCGAATACTCTCGGTAGCTTGCCGGGCTCTCCGAGAGGGGCGGAGGAATCGAACTCGGGTCGGCCATGTTGGCCGCTTGTAAGGCGAACGCCCTACCCGCTGTGCTATCGCTCCAGAGGGAGTTGTAAGAAGTTGTAAGAAGTAATATAAAATAAATTATTTTGTGCCTATGAAGGGGCTTGGTGTAGGGGAACTGGGAAACTGGGAACAATAGTTGAGGAAAGTTCACACTGGTGGTAAGATTGATGTTGAAATGATGGTAACAACTGTATTATGAATAGCTTTGTAAACCAGACATTTATATTAAAAAAAATAACATTAATGAAAATAAGAAAAGACTAAAGAAGCCTGTGAGTAGAAGACCAATAACACTACAATCAGCATTGTGGAATCATGGGATGCTTGCTGTACAATATTTTATTGCTATGAACTTACAAACTGTGATACAGAAAACGGAAAACTGGACACAAAATGCACTAACTGTAAAACTTCCTGTGCTTCTTATGTGATCATGCCCATTTGTTTCTGAGACAATAAAAACCCTTGAGAATCGCTTAGGGCTAGAGTGATAGCACAGCGGGTAGGGCATTTACCTTGCATGCAACCAACATGGCCGACCCGAGTTCGATTCCTCCGCCCCTCTCAGAGAGCCCGGCAGGCTACCCAGAGTATCTCGCCCGCACGGCAGAGCCTGGCAAGCTACCCGTGATGTACTCGATATGCCGAACACAGAAACAACAAAGTCTCCAATGGAGACATTACTGGGCCCGCTCGAGAAAATCGATGAACAACGGGAGGACAGTGATTGATTGATTGAATGAGAATCGCTTCAAATAATAGGAAACTTCTTAAGACAAATAATGTTAGTAAATGCAACTTGTAAAGCTGAATTATTTTAAATCAATTTATCTAAACTCAAACTATAAATTTAAATATTTCATATGAGTGTATATTATATCATACATATATATATATATGTTCATGCATAAGGGTACTTAGCAAGTCTTTACTTTGCTATATGTATATGTATGTACTTGAATTTCTTTTCTTTTTTTTTTTCAAGTAGGAGTTGGTGACGCCTTTAGGATCAGGGGAATGAGACCCTTTGTAATTACTGATGTTGGCATATCGAGTACAAAACGGATAGCTTGTGATAGCTTGTGAGGCTCTGCCGTGCGGGCAGAATGCTTCCTGTAGCTTGCCAGGCTCTCTGAGAGGGATAGAGGCTTTTGGGGCGGCCTCTAATCGCCCTTGTAGGTGTTCCTATGGTTCAAACCATATTAGAACCCTATCAAATAAGATACGGCAATTCAGCACCATCGACCATATCCACACAGTAACCAAGCTCATTGAGGTTTCTTGGGAGTTCAAGATGCTTCTCTGTCTAACGTTCATTGATTTAAAGAAGGTCTTTGATTCTGTTGAGACAGAAGCAGTCATCGAAGCCCTAGCCAATCAGGGCATTCAAACTCAATACATCAGGATCCTCTGTGAACTGTATTATAGATTCACTACCAGGATGTCACCATTCTACAAAGAAATAATTATCGATGTCAAGAGAGGGGTTCGGCAAGGTGATACCATTTCACTGAAACTCTTCAGTGCTACCCTCGAGAACATCATGCAACAACTGGAATGGGAAGAAATGGGAGTGAAGATAGATGGTCGGAAACTACACCACCTCTGCTTTGCTGATGACATTGTTCTATTAACACCAAACATTAGCCAAGCAGCACAAATGCTGGCCAACTTTGACCGTGAGTGTGGAAAGGTAGGACTACAGCTGAATCTTATGAAGGCAATATTTATGAGAAACAGCCTCGTTCCTGATGCTCTATTTGCTCTCAATGGAACGATCATCTCCGAATGCAACAGTTATGTGTACCTAGGTAGAGAAGTCAACATGATGAATGACCTGGCACCTGAGTTGCGCAGGAGGAAGAGAGTGACTTGGAACACCTTCAAGAGCATCAAAGAAATAGCTAAGAGGATGAAGAACCTCTGGCTCCGGGCACATCTCTTTGATAACACTGTTCTTCCTGCATTAACATATGCCTCAGAGACTTGGGCCCTATGCAAACAGGATGAGAATGCTATTTGGATCTCCCAAAGAGGAATTGAAAGAGCTATGCTTGGAGTATCACGTTTCACTCAAATGAGAGAAAGAATCCAGAATTCCGACCTCTGTCGACGATAAAGAATCAGGGACGCTGTCTCGTTTGCCACGGCATCAAAAATCAGATGGGCTGGACACGTAATGAGATTTAAAGAGGACTGCCGGACTAGAGCCGTTACCGCCTGGATTCCATGGGACATCAAAAGACCACGTGGCTGCCCACCTAACATATGGTCAGACTTCTTCATCAAGATCCTGAATGATCGGTTTGAGGCTTTTCGTGTTCCTAGAACGAACAGATGCCATTGGGATACATTAGCATGCGGCAGGGACGAGTGGAGATGTTACTGGCACCCGCTTGAGCAAATCGAGGATTAACGAGAAGTCAAGTGATCAAGTGAAGTGATCAAATAGGAGTACTGCTATTTGTTCAGCCACTGATTAGCTGATTGAATTGGGCATGAACTCCGCCTTACTTTTTTTTCTATTTTTTAATAATTTTATTTATTGAATCACTATGAGAGCAGTCACAGAGTTCTTGGGTTTAAGTCTCGGTCATACAATGAAATACCCATGCCTTCACCAGTGCCCATTCTCCACCCCCCAAAACCCCAGTATACCCCCATCCCACACCGTTCCCCCTACCTGTGGGACAGATGATTTCCAAATTACTCTCTCTCTATTTTGATTACATTCAATATTTTGACACCAGACACACCATTATTATTTGATATTTTACCCCAATACTCAGATATGCTGAAAAGGCAACAGTAGACAATTTGTTTTATATTGCTTGTTAAGAATAACATATGATGTTGCATGGCTGCAGCAGTGGCCACGTGATTTTGAAATTCCAAATTTTTAACAATTTGAATCTGGAAGGATTTCTGCCCAAACCTGCTGGGTCCCGAGATTTGTTCCTGAGTCTCTTGGATCATGACCATTAAGCAGCTTGATCAGGAGCCAGAAAGGTCATTCATGGGTCCTGACTCAGGGTCACGTTGGGATGGGGAGGAAAGGACCGGCTCCACCGCCATCCCATGAGGCCCCGTGTGTCTTGTCACTGCAGGGCCAAACCTGACTGTCCAATGGCCTCTGGCAGATGGCGGCCACCAAGCTACCAAGGGGGAGCAGGTGGAGGGACAGCACCCTTTCCCCGCTGGGGTGGCCCAGCAACAGTAACCTACTGTGGGGTCCGGACGCACTTATGCCAAAAGCAGCTGTGCTTCAAGATTTTTTTCTGAGTCTCTGGGATCATGGCCATTAAGCAGCTTGATCAGGAGCCAGAGAAGCCATTCATGGGGCGCAACTGGGGTCTCGTTGGGATGGGAGGAAAGGGCCGGCTCCACCCCCATCCCATGAGGTCTCGTGTGTCTCATCACTGCGGGCCCATACCTGACTGTCCAGTGGCCTCTGGAGGATGGCGGCCCCCGGGCTGCCAGGTGGAAGAAGCCAAGGCACAAAACCTTTTCCCACCTGGACTGGCCCAGTGCCAGTAATTTACTGCAGGAACCAGACAGATTTCTGCCAAAAGCTGTTGGGTTTCGAGATTTGTTCCTGAGTCTCTGGGATCATGGCCATTAAGCAGTTCAATCAGGAAACAGAGAGGCCATGCCTCCAAATATATAGCTGAGCCGGAGGTGGTTTGTGGGTATGTCTCCCACATACCTTACTTTTGACCATTTACTTTCTTGGTAAACATTGCCCCAAGTTTTTGGGGTCAGGCCAAAGGCACAATTTTGGGGTATCTGGAAGTCTAAAGGCGCCTTTAGGCTGCTAATGCACTCGCCTCTCGCCTCACAGGTACAGATGTACTTGAGTTTCTCGGGTACAAAATAAACGAGGAAAGAGACTAATGAGAAAAATAAAACTTTAAAAATACTCAGGCATGCATAGCACATCTGCTTCATATAAAACAACAAATGTATGAAAAATAATTTTAAAATAAAATTTGATATGACAAATAACTATGATATATGTTGTAAAAACACCTTATAGTAATTTGTAGATTATAATAATGAATATATAAAGAAAAAATAAATTATAAATGCATATAAATTTTATAAAAGTAGAAAGTTGTGAGAGGATTAAATGGGCTATTAACAATTACTTAATCAGAAATGGAAGATTGCAACAAATTTATTCATTCATGGTTCTGCAGACAATTGCCATTCTGATGAGTTTAAGAAATTTTTTAAGGACCGAATATCCCATTTGGGATTGATAAAACCAAGTTACATAGTTTTTCATGATGTCCAAATAGCTAGGAAGACTGGACCTACATACAGCATATTACTAGAAATTTTAAGTCGTCAAAAGTCAGCAACGTCAGTTGGGTCATTAGCCTGAATAGAGTACTAAAAAATCAACATTCTGTATTATGGACTTCTGAAAACTTAACACATCTCACCAAGAATTGTGAAATGATGTTGAGGATATCTGCCAATGAAGTAACTCCAATCAATTAAAAAATTTCAAAGTAGAAATTGTAGTTTGAAGCACCCAGCAGTGTATTTATGGGGAAATTTCTCAAAAAGAAATGAGAATTCTGGAAAGAATGTTCTAACACTGTTCCCTAATTTTCAACTCTCACATTAGAAATACACCTCTACTGACATTAATATAATGGTGAATCTCAATAAAAAAAAAACTACCCTAAATAAATGGTTGATGAAAAAGTAAAGTTTACTCTGTGCCAAAATCTTATTAATCCATTATGACTCCAACATTTTTTCTCTGAAAATAATGCTTAGACCAACCAAGGAAACAAAGATGTGTGAAATGCAAGTATTATATATTCTAGTTGTTGATCATCATCAATATATTTGAACTCACCCTTATTTTGCTAAGTAAATGTTCAGCGATCTTATTCAGGAAATCGTGGTGAAAGTGCCTTTTAATTAAAGTTTAACAGACAACACTTTGGTTATTTTTATTACATCACTACTTTGCCTGTAATATTGGCTTTCCAGGCAGAGATTTTGTCATTTATTTTTATGTAATATAAGCCATAGCTGAAACTGGACTATGAAGTACATATGGTTACAATCTTATGCATATGTGGAAAAATCATTTTTCCTTTTATTCTATAAAACTAAGAATCATCCATTTACTTGAAAGAAAAAAATTTAAGTAAAATGAATATAGCTTTTCTAAAGAAAAACTTCTAATAAATTTACAAAATGGCCTATTTAAAAAGTAACTTTTCTTCGATTTAGTTTCATAACTTTGAGATATGCAAAAATATTTGTAAAAATATTCTAATTTATTCTTAGAATTATATGATGTATATTCTAATTATTTTACTATCTACCTTTCAAATACATTTTGAAAAAAGCATTCTGTGTGCAAGATCGAATGGGTTATATAAAAATAACTATTTTTATGGTACCTGTCCTTAATGTTAACAGACCAATGGTTAACAGTCAATTGGAATGTTTTCAGTGCATTTTTCTTTAAACCACTATAAAGATGAAGGACTGGCGAGATAGTACAACAGATAAAGAGCTTGTCTTATATGTAGCAAGAGAAAGCCCTGAGTACTTTCATTTATGGTGCAAAAACAAAGGTAAAGGTAAAGGTAAAGGCCCTCCCGTTGATCGTCAATTTGCTCGAGCGGGCCCAGTAACGTCTCCATTGGAGACTTTGTTGTTACTGTGTTTGGCATATCAAATACTCTCGGTAGCTTGCCGGGCTCTCCGAGAGGGGCGGAGGAATCGAACTCGGGTTGACCATGTTGGCTGCTTGTAAGGCAAACGCCCTACCCGCTGTGCTATTGCTCCAGCCAGTTTGTGCAAAAACAAAAACAAAGCAAAATGAAGTTGACCAGTAATACTGATAGTCTTTCTGACCTTGTTGCAAATAAAAGCAAAGCATATATGTGTGTGTTGCATGTGTGTGTGCATATATATATAATATATATATCAATTACACACATATACCTATCTTTCTAGACACATATCTGTTACACACATATACCTATCTTTCTAGATACATATCTGTCATAACTTTATGAGTAGCAAACCAATTTGAATTTACCAGACACAGGGAGAAACAAAAAAGTGGATGAAAACTCAGATTATAACAGAAATCCAGATACTCATAGATAAAGATCTTTAATTGATTAAATTTTAGGTTGTAATGAGGAAATTATCTGTGTAGGCATGGAAAGAAATTATTCTCTTGGTCTGACCTACCATGAAGTGGATTGGAGTTTAGTCTTCAATATGCATGAAGGTGACAGAAGGATTGAGGAAATGTGTCTTACATTAACACAACGATGAAAACATCTGACAGATATCTCTCGTTATATTTATATTATTAAATTAAATAAAAAATTTCATACGAAAGCTATAATAGATAAATTTTGATAAATAGAACATAGCTAAAAAAGACAATGAGATCAAGGTCATTGTGTGGTAAAGACGGAAAGTGTTTAAATTTTAGATGATTTCAGTTGCTCCCAATGAAATATTAGATTGCAATAAAATGTCATTTTCCTCACAGAAAAATTTGGGATGGAAAGTTATAGGCTATATTTAAACTGAAGTGCATTGAAACTGAAATGGAATTTTCTAATGTTTGAAAGTCCCTTCAATAAACTGTTTTTAGCATGGCTTGAATTTAACTAATTTAACTAATTGAATTTAACTAAAATTATGATATTTTGAAATCTTGAATATAGCCTGGGAAAATAATGATTTATTTTATATGTGTGTTGCTTGACTTATGGCAAATATTTTGTAATCGACAGAGAATTAAAATAAATATCTCTAAGACTTTAATATCTCAATCCAGGAAATTCTTTTCACACATATATATGCATGTATCTATGTAGTATATGTATATATGTATAAATATGTTTATAAATTTATAAATGTACATAAACTTATAAATGTTTATAAATACAATTTATAAATGTACATATATGAATAAGCTGAGTAATAATGTACCTTATATATACATCCACCACAATTCTGTTTTTCCAGAAAACTTCTCACAATTCTCCAGATGTAAACCAGGAAATATAATCTCCTATCTCATGTACAATTCAGTACTATGAGCACCATATATTCTTTTATTTTTATTATTTTGATTCAGTTCTCTCTTTTTCATCAAAGCAATTATACAAAATAGATTTTCATTTTGTTTATTCTCAGAAGATAAAATGTCTAAGATTTTCTTAGAAAATTTAAAAGTTTTATTTCTTTCTTGATAATCCACAGTAGCTTTGGACTTTTATTTTAACAGATTGTATATGTCTCTTGTGGATCTCTTCTTAAAACAAGTCATTGACTAATATTCATTGTTCTACAGTCTCTTTTCCTCTAGGCATTATTTAATCTATTTTATATTCCAATTCTATGGATAATTTGGATCAGCATAACCACTAATATTTTTCAAGTACTAACAACCAAACTGCCATCCTCAAAATCAGCAACGGAAATAAAAACAAACCAAAACTCATTCTTATTAGTCTCCAAATGACAACACATAAAGTTTCTCAACTAAATTTTATCAATTATCTTTGACATTCGGTATCTAGAATCTGAAAGCAATTTCCATTGCTCAAAACTTTGCAATTTGGTGTTACCATTATTATTCTGAATCAGCTTTTGTTATTGCCAGACATCATCATCTAATAAATAAATTTGAAAGAATTTGACACCCTATATTAGGTTTTCTTAATTTGGTGGTGGTGGAGATACAGTAACCTTGTACACCAAAAGCATAAACATTAACACTGTTATAAAACAAGTTACCTCAATAATAAAACGACATTTCACTTTTCTTGCCCCCTTATCGAAGATTAGATGATCATATGCTTGGGAAGAGATGTCAGTATATTCAACTCTGTTCCATTGGTCTTCAGCTCTGCCTTTGTTCCAGTACCATGCTGTTTTTATTATTACTGCTTTGTAGTAGAGCTTGAAGTTAGGCAGGTTGATTCCTCCCATTTTCTTTTTCCCAAGAAGTGCTTTGCTAATAAAATTTAAAAGCTAATTTAATAAAATTAGCTAATTTAGCTAATTGCTTTAGCTTTAGCTGGGCTGGAGCAATAGCATAGCAGATAGGGTGTTTGCCTTGTTGTTTCACTAATAAAAAAATAATAATAAAACGACAAAATCAAGAAGTCTTGTATTCCTTATGAACTCTGTAATATTTCACACTTTTGATAACTTCCTGTTTAAAACAGCATAAACTTGATTTTCTTTTACTTCTCTCATAATCATCATTATGCTTTCCTCTTACTTGATATTCTTTTGTCTCTCCTCTTCCCTAGTTTATGTTGCTGTAGCTATAGATGATACACATGCTTGGTTTTATTGCCTTTATATGACCTGTAATGCTCATACAACTTGGCCATTGTTTGTCTCCAGAGACTGCTCTTACCTGTCTGTAGTGCTTACAAATTGTATTTTATTTATTTACTTATTTTTTTGCTTTTGGGGTCACACCTGTCGATGCACAGAAGCTACTCCTGCTTCTGCACTCAGAAATTACTTCTGGTGTTGCTTGGGGGACCATATGGAATGCTGGGAATCGAACCCCAGGTTGGCCTTGTGCAAGGCAGATGCCCTACCCACTGTGCTATCGCTCCAGCCCTCTAGGGCCACACTCTTAAGTTGTGATACTCTCACACATCTGGAACAGTACAGTCAGAAGCCATTTGTGGCACTGGTTATCACAAATAGCAGAACTACTAGAAATGAACTCAATGGATGATATGACAACAGGGATTGAACTCATGACCTTAAGCTTCAAGTCAGAAACCTTAGTCTCCCAACCAAAGATCCAAGGTCCATATTCTATGGTTAATGAATGCGCATATTTCATTAATTAGTTTTTCTGTCTATTAACTTCAAATTTGATATAATCCAATCTTTGAAATGTCAATAATACACTTTAAAATTGAACTTCCTCTGCCCTTCAAACTTGAATAATTAAACTGTTTGTAACTTATCTGTTTACCACAAAGCATTTATAACCTGATATGTCAGAAATTGCTCTCATATTACTAGGAGAAACTTTTTCCTCCTTCTCTTTCCTAAATAGACTTTATTTTATTCAAGTCACTAAATATATAACTTGAATATATAATCACACGATCACGATCATCCTGTTGTTTGTCGATTGCCTCGAGCAGTCACCAGTAACGTCTCCTTCTTCCTAGCCCTGAGATTTTATTTTTTTATTTTTTTTCTTAATTTTTATTAGTAAAACACCATGAGGTACAGTTATAGACTTACAAATTTTTGTGCTCGGGTTTCAGTTATACAATGATCAAATACCCATCCCTCCACCAGTGCCCATTTTCCACCACCATGGATCCCAGTATCCCTCTACACCCATCCCCCCTCATCCCACCCTGCCTCTGTGGCAGGGCATTCCCTTTTGTTCTCTCTCTCCATTTGGGTGTTGTGGTCTGCAAAAGAGGCGTTGAATGGCAATCATGTTCAGTTCATAGTCTACTTTCAACATGCATCTCCCCTCCTGGAAGGATCCTCCGAACACCCTTTATTTGGTGCTCCCTTCTCTATCTGAGCTGCCCTTTCCCCTAGAATGCCCGACTGGTCTCTAAACCATGAAGTAATCCTCCTGGTACTGACCTCGGCTATTCTTGGGTATTAATCTCCTATTTTGTTACTTTATGTCCCCCAGATGAATGGAATCTTTTTATGTCTATCCCTCTCTTTCTGACTCATTTCGCTTAGCATGATACTTTCCATGTAGTACCACTTGTATGTAGTACCACTTGTATTCATGACTTCATCTTTTCTAACAGCTACATAGTACTCTATTGTGTAGATGTACCAAAGTTTCTTTAACCAGTCATCTGTTCTTTGGCACTCAGGCTTTTCCAGATTCTGGCTATTGTAAAGAGTGTTGCAATGAACAAACAACTGCAGATGTCACTTCGACTATACATTTTTGTCTCTCTGGGATATATTCCCAGGAGTGGTATTGCTGGGTCAAATGGGAGCTTAATTTCTAATTTTTTGAGAATTGTCCATACTGTTTTCCAAAAGTAGCCCTGAGATTTTAAAAGAGCCATTTCAATGCTCTTTCAGGGTTAGAAGAATGAGACCCATCATTGTTAATGATATTTGGCATATTGAGTACAACACGGGAAGTTTGCCAGACTCTGCCGTGTGGGCAGGATACTTTTGGTAGCCTGCCAGGTTCTCCAAAGGAAAAATGTGATAATAAGATGTCGTGCGGCCGCGAATGGCGAATGTGGCCGCATGCTTCCTGGAGCTGGATTTTATAGTTTCTGCATCTTGGCCCTTGATGGGACCAACCTGGCGCTGGCGGCAGCTGGTGAGTGTGATGCCTACCTACTGGAAGATGGGGGGTCTGGGTGGAGAAAGCTCAGTTCCACTCTGAGCAGGCTTGGAGATCACAGCCCAGGACCTGCATGCCTGGGTTCCTCTGCCAGTTCTTTCATGCATGAGGCTTGTCCGGACATGTGGAGAGTGGTCCCAGCATGGCCGTGGCTGGCTCCGGAGGTCCTCAGCTGCTGGGGCTCTGCTCTGGGTGGGGGGAGGGAAACTCAACACGCCCTCTTGCAAAGGGCCCTGGTGAGGACAGTCAGGCGTGGGGTCAGGAGACTATAATTTATCCAAATTATATTTATTATATAAATATAATAATCAACTTATTTATTTTATTCTAACTTATATAAAATTTTGAACAAATAATTCATTCAAATTAAAAGATTTAATTAAAAGGATTTGGTTGAATCTTCTTGTTTATGAAGCAATTTACCCATGAGTGAATCGTATTGTAAATATTCTCTATTCTTACAATGACTCAGTTGAAATCTTCTGAGAAAAATGTGCTGATTATTTCACAATTTCATGTTAGTTTGTCATTTAGAATTATGTAAAACTCCTACAAAATTCTCCAATAAAAATTTTATATTAAATTTCGTTTTCCATCCCTCTCATTTTTATTTTACACATACAATTTCCACAAAATAAAGCATACCTTTCACCTGACTATTTTTTGAAGATATAATTGCTTCTAAGTTTTTAAAAATCAAGTCAAAATAGTCTTTGTAGCTACCCCAATATAGTTAAAAAAATTCTCCATATTTTTTGTTTCTCTCTTAAAAAGATATTTGTATCTCTTTCTCTACAAATAATTAGATTTTCTGCATTTGCCTGTCTCTACTCTTTGGATCAGCTGCTTTACCTCTCTATCACAGTTCTCACTGTTTTGCAATGCTCAGGAATAAAATTTCAGCACAGAGGTTTGCTCTTTAATGAAACAGGAGCAGCTGAGCAATGTTGAAGTCAGAAGTAAATTTTAAACTTATTCATGTGAGTACATCTGTAGTGTGTCCAAAGAAAGAATGGGGAGGGCAGAGAATATCGGAAGTTGATGAGAATTTCTAATATGTTTCAGTCAGTAACTTCAGTGAAAAAAATGCAATTTATTTCCCCTGCACTCTTTTGATTTGTATAGGAAGGAAATGAAAACAGATCTTTAGACAGCAAATTCCTTGTCTATGGCCCGACTTAGTGTTTCTAGAAAAGTGAGTGAAGAATTTAAAATTTTTTTTTTGCTTTTTGGGTCACACCCGGTAATGCACAGGGATTACTCCTGGCTCTGCACTCAAGAATTACCCCTTGAGGGGCTCAGAGGACCACATGGGATGCTGGGAATCAAACCCCTACTCTCTGTGCTATCGCTCCAGGCACTTAAATTTTTAATATGAAAAAATTCACTGCTCAAAACACTTATTTTTGGGGCGGGGTAGGGCATAATGGGGTGGGAGAGTGGGAGGGTGGAAGGGCTACTAGGATCATTAGTGGTGGAGAATGGGCAATGGTGGAAGGATGGGTACTCAATCACTGTGTAACTGAAAAACCCAGCACAAAAGATTGTAAGTCTACAACTGTACCTCATGGTGTTTCACTAATAAAAAAACACTTATTTTTAAAAATTACCAAATACAAAAATAAACAGTAATTAAATAGATAAACTACAACACATGAAATTGTAATAAACATTGATTATACAGCTGACTGTAGAACTACAATAGAAGAAAATAGAAATAATGACTATATATTAAATTGTGGGTCATATAGCTACATTTACTGTCCTACTTCACATAGTCAAGGTTCAAATTAACATATATTAAATAAGTATTTTATACCTCTAAATAGAGACGTGAAAAAAATTAATAAACTTAAAGTCATTAAAAGAATAATAACTGATAATAGGAACGCCAAAAAAATTTCCACTAATTCTTACAACTACTACATTTAGTGAATAATGCCCAGATTTAGAGAATCAATTATACTAATAGTTTAGTTTCTAGAATAGATTAAAGCAAACAGAAATTCTGTGTAATCTACTTATATTAAAAGAAAAATATAAAAATTTATAAAACAACTTGAGGAAAGTTTTAAAACTAACTCACAATTAAAAAATTTAAGATTGCAAAATAAAAGTCATTCATTTACAGAACATGTGAGCTTATTTTTTAAAAAAGGAATATTGGGAAGATCCACCCAGGATGGTAGATGCATGCTGAAAGTAGATTATAGACCGAACATGATGGCAACTCAATGCCTCTTTTGCAAACCACAGAACCCTAAAGGAGAGAGAGAACAAAAAGGAGTGCCCTGCAACAGAGGCAGGGTGGGATGGGGGATGAGGGGGATGGGAGGGATACTGGGATTAGTGGTGGTGGAGAATGGGCACTGGTGGATGGATGGGTACTCGATCATTGTACAACTGAAACCCAAGCACAAAAATTTGTAAGTCTACAACTGTACCTCATGGTGTTTCACTAATAAAAAATAAATAAATAAATAAATAAATAAATAAATAAAAATAAAATTAAACAACCAAAGACTGCATGGAAAAAAGGAATATTAAAATATTTTTAAAGGTGTACACTAAATATGCAAAGAAAAACAAAGCAGATATAACTATACTATAATTTTAAAAGACAGGAGGCCACACCCAGGAGAATTCACCTGTGATGCTCAGCCAGGTGAGGACCATAATGGTTGGTCCTCAGGTATGAATACTTGCTGTAAGTTGGAGCAATCACATGAACCATTGCCTTTGATCCATCTCTAAAATGTAATCTTTCTTCATTATTCAATGTCTCAAGATTCAGTGCTATTTTTTATCTCTTCTCCAAACTGTGTCAGGCTTAAAGGTAGTGTACTCTTTCTGACATCCTGACTCCAAGAGAATATCATTATAATTAATTTGTGTATGTTTGTTTCTTCTAAATAAACCATAAACTTATTATATCAGTGTTGATCAAACACAGTGTACCAACTGTAGCACTGTAGTATTTTTCTCCCATTGCTCATCAATTTCCTCGCGTGGGCACCAGTAATGTTTCCATTGTGATACTTGGTGTAACTGTTTTTGGCATATCGAATACACCACAGGGAGCTTGCCAGTCTCTGCCGTGCAGGCAGGATACTCTTGGGAGCTTGCTGGGCTCTCCGAGAGGGATGGAGGAATCAAACATAGGTTGGCCATGTGCAGGGCAAATGCCCTACCTGCTGTGCTCTCACTCCAGTAATACCAATTGTTGGTACCAATATGTAGTTTACCAACTAAATACTGTAAGTTCAGCAAACATTTAGACTGGATCTCTTTTAGCAATTCAAAAAATATAAGTAGGGACTGAGAGGATGACTCAAAGTGGGGATCTATCTTTGTATGTAGGAGGCCAAGTTTCAATCTTTGGTACCACATGATTGCTTGAACACCAAGCCAGAGTAGACCCCGAGCATGACTGAATGCATTCCTCAACATGGAGAGTATCATGCTAAGTGCAATGAGTCAGAAAAAAAGGGACAGACATAGAATGACTGCACTCATTTGTGGAATGTAAAACAACAATATGACATGAACACCGAAGGACAATAGAGACAAGGGTCAGCAGGATAGCTTGATGATTTGAAAGCCTGGCTCGTGTGTTTAGGGGAGAAGGCAGCTGAGATAGAGAAGGGATCACTAAATCAATGATGATTTGAGGGATTGCTCACAATGGGAGATGTGTGCTGACTAAGGACCAAACATGATGGCCTCTCAGTATCTATACTTCAAACCATGAGGTCCCAAAATAGAGAGTAAGAAGGAAGGTGCCACAGAAACAGGGGGTGGGATGGGGAAGGTGTAGAAGGAAGCAGGCAGGGGATATTTGTGGTGGGAAATGTGCACTGATGGAGGGATGGGTGGTGGATCATTGTATGACTGAAACTCAACCATGAAAGCTTTGTAATATCACAGTGGTAAAGGTAAAAGGTAAAGGCCCTCCCGTTGATCGTCAATTTGCTCGAGCGGGCCCAGTAACGTCTCCATTGGAGACTTTGTTGTTACTGTGTCTGGCATATCGAATACTCTCGGTAACTTGCCGGGCTCTCTGAGAGGGGCGGAGGAATCGAACTCGGGTCGGCCATGTTGGCCGCTTGTAAGGCGAATGCCCTACCCGCTGTGCTATCGCTCCAGCACAGTGATTCAAAAAAAAAAAAAAACTACAGGTTTTCTGCCAAATTACATTAGAGTCAGTGACTGAACACTCCTATCGAGAAGGGGGATGAAACTGTGTTAGAACACAATGCAAGAGAGATCAATAATAGAAGGAAAAGGTCTTGGAGATGGAGTAATAACATGTAGGGTGCTTGCCTTGTCTGTGGCTGGTCCAGGCTTGATCTCCAGGTGCAGCCCCCAAAAAACAAAATCAAGCACAAATGAAGAGAAAGGTCTATGTATTCAGACATGGTGACAACTGCATATTATATTACTCCTTTTATAACAAGATAAAGAAGCAGGAGACAATGCCCTTTGTTATTGCTAAGTAATTAAGTTGTTTCCAGAGATAGCTCAATATGTTAAGTAAGTGAATTGGATTAGATGATTTCTAAGATGATTTTTCAACGTGAATGTTCAGAACACAAAACATAGAGTTTTCTAATATCACATAAGTTTCTCTGCTTAATAAAGGTATTTATAATCAGTTTTTACCCCTGCTGTGCTTGTGTTTTTCCTGAAACGAATAAATAGATGTAGCATTGGAAATACTATTTTTAAATAACTAAAAAGTAAAAGATAAAGTAAAAAGTAATTAAAAAGAATATCCAATTCCTTTAATGCTATAGGAACAGTCTTCAAGAAAATTGAATGCTACTTTATTAAATATTAATGATTAATTAATTCATTAAAAAATAAAACTTGAATACTACTAGTTCTATTTTCCATTTTTAAATATACATTGTTCATAAGCCCTTGGTTTCAGTGTAAACAAAGTAACTTTTACTAGTACTAATTTATAAATATGCCAAATACCAGTAACAATGATGGGTCTCATTCTCCTAACCCTTAAAGAGCCTTGAATATGGCACTTTTTAAAATCTCAGGGCTAGGACAAAGGAGACATTACTGGTGCCTGCTCGAGGCAATCGACGAACAAGATGATCATGATTATGAATTTATAAATATCGCATATTAAAATGAAGGCTATTGTGTATGGTTTTAATTTTTTATTTTTTTTATTTTATCACCCAACTGTGCTTAGGGCTTATCCCTGGATTTACACTCAGAGATCACTTTTAGCAGGTTCCAGGGACCATATGAGGTGCTGGGGATTGAACCTGGGTCAGCTACATGCAAGTACTATCTTACCTAACCTGCAGTACTACCTCACCAGCAGCAAACAATGAATATTATTTTATAACAAGTCTAATAGAACACATTCTAATGAAGATTTCATAAAATCAATATATTTATTTACTAATATGAACTTAATTAAACATGAAAACGATACTCCAGAGCAGAGATTAAAGTTATCCACAAAGCTCTGACTTGAAAACCACTGCTTTAGACATTGCATTTAAATTTAAAAGCAGTACACAGATTAATTCTTTATTGTCTCAAAATAGGTGAAAAACAATACATGGTATTAATGATTTGATTTTCGTGATTGACTTATTAAGAAAATAACATTACAGAAACTTAAAAAATTTTTTCCAATATGCATAGTACAGTAATCACGCAATTCACACTCAAAAAAGCTCTGTAATTCCAGACACTTTGCCATTGTCATATTATTTAAATTTTTAAGTTGTAAGCTAAGTTAAAAGGTAGTCTAAATAATTTATATATACATATGTAATTTTCATAGATCTACATATATACTATACACACACACATATATATACATATATATACATATATATGTATATATATATATGTCTATATCTTCCCATCAGAATTGTTAATCTGTGTATTTGTAAAAATTCTCTGATTTGTGCCCTTCAGGGCATTCTCCTTTTTTCTGTGTTCTTGCTGAAAGAAGGAATCCTCCCCCTGACTGCGCATATGTGAATAATTTCCCTTTGTCCTCAGGGTTAGGGACAATGAAAGGTTATATTCCAGACATTGCTATGAAGAATTTGGCCTTTCCTTCTAATCTTATCTTTCCCCAGAGATAGCACAACATGTAGGAATATTCTGGATACTAAAGATACCATTTTCCTCTAGGAGAGTACTTCAAAGTCATTTCTGCTTAAATAGTTTGATGGAAATTTCTTTGCAAGCATCCATCTTATCCCTCTCCATAACTTTATAGCAGTCTGCTCTTCATTAGATAGATCCCTAAGAAATATTTCATCATAGGAAAAATACCTTACATTTTTTCCAAGGTAACAGAGAAAGAAAGCTGCAGGAAAACCTCATAATAATGAGAGGGTAAAAATCTGTGAATATCAGTTGACTTGGCTCCTCAGAGTACACCTTTAGCAGTCTATGTGGTTGGCCATTACCCTGCACACAGCAGCCCTGTGAAGATGAATCTTGGAAGCAATGCTCCTTGAGTTGTTTTCTTAAGTTAGAAATGAGGCTGTATGGAAATCCTACACATTTGGTTTCTGTATGATAATGTAAACACAAAACTGCTCTGGAACCAATTAACCAAAAATTCACACTTTTTTTCTTATCAGGTAGTATATAGACTACTCAGTGCCCAAGGGAGGCAGCTAGAGTCTAGTTTCTGCTAACAAATATGCAATCGGTTCAAAACTTTTTTGCAGGAAAGAAAAAAAAGCCTCTCTCTCTCTCTCTCTCTCTCTCTCTCTCTCTCTCTCTCTCTTTATCTCTCTCTCCTCTTTCTAATAAAGCACCTTTACAAGTGTATAAAAGTGAAAATAACTAAAAGGATTTTGATTAGTAAAGAAACCAGCGACAACTGAACATGAAGACAAGAAAAAGAGCCCACCACGTGTGAATTTTAGTACACCAAGTTTATCCTGCAAATGCCTGTTACAAAATTACAAGAAGCAAGCCACAGATCTGACTATGATTATTTCAACAGCCAAGGCAAAGAGGGAAATATGGTCAACCGCCATTTATAACGCACAAACAATGAAAACATTTACTCTGAACAACTTCTCCCAAGCAGGAACCCTGAGGGAGTTTCGGTCCTCCAAAGAGAACACAACACGGTGTCAAATGCATCCTCATCAGCAGATTTCCCCATGACCCTGCTCAGGCTCTCTTGATAATCTATTCTCCTGGTAGGCCAGAATCAGAGGAGAGTACTCAGAAGCTCCATGTAAATCGCCTGCATTCCTGGGATTTACATAGAACACTCTCATCCTCTCAGGGACTCAATCTCAGATAAATGACTGGGAGAACTTGCATCAAACCCGTTTTAGCACTATTAGTCTATGAACTCTGAAATGTGAGTAAGCTATGCCTCAATAATAGCATTTCTTTTGCATAGTGTGCCTAGCAACTTGCAGCTTTGTGAAATTTTTTCCTTAATAAGTTAAAAAAAGAAAATGCTTGTAATGCTTGTCAACTCTGTGACCATACTCCTATAATAGTATTATAAAGAGTGAAAAAAATTAAATTAAGAAATTCCATAAGAGAGCTGATGATCAAAGTGTTTGAAGAATGTAAAATGTAAGACAGCTAAATATAGTGGTGATCTAGGATGTGATTGAATGAATAGAATAATGAAGAAAAGATATTAAGATAACTTATGAAACTAAAAGGAATAGAGATTTCTTATGCTGAATAGTGATTTATGTACACTTGGGCAAAATGTTTATTCATCTTTTGGTGGGAGTGGAGAGCCCTCTAAATGTCTAGTAAGCCCATCTGGTCCAGCTCCTCATTTCAAGGCTGTTTCCTTGTTATTTTTTGTCTAGCTGGTATGTCCATTGATGGGAATGAGGTAATAAAATTGTTTTGCTGGTGCTGTCTCTCCTCAAATAAGCTCACAGTTACTTTGAATATTTTGACACTCTAGTTGATAAATAGGTTGAGTGTTAAGTCCTCTTGGTGACGAATTATTATATAATGTGAGGCCCTGTCTCTTACTATTTCAGTGTTGTCTCTATTCACTCCAAGTCTATTTAGAAGATAGTCCTTGCCTTTTATAGGCTACCATTTGCTTTTATGATTATTTTCCAGTTTTTCACTTTCAGTCTATGTTTATCATAAGAGTTCAAATGAGTCTCCTACATTGCTGGGAGTGAGATTTTGTTTTATTTGCGATTCATCTTGTCTCTGCGGCTTTTGGTGACTCAGGTCACTGGCATTTAGTGAAATTATTGATTTGAAAGAATGCATTGTCATTTTTCAATGTGGTTGCTGGGTGTTATGGTAGTAGATCTCTGTTCTTGTATACGTCTCTTCATCCCCTTGTACTTGTAGTGCCTTTTGTATAGTGGTCAGGTTTTATTTATGTCTTCTTGCTTGTTTTTTCTAAATATTTTTTTGAGATTACTAGGGTTTTGCATCTATGTTTCTATGTTTACATTTTATTTTATATTGAAACCAAGTAAGCCCTGGGTTTACTGGAAGATCCTTGTAACTTTCTTTCTCTCACATTTTCAGCTTTTCAGGTTATCTTATCAAGTTGGGTTCCTTTTCCTTTAAGGGTCCCTTAAGTATTTCTGAGAGCGGTTAGTGGTGATATATGCTTTTAAATGTTGCTTGACTGAAAAGTTCTTTTTTCCTCCTGAAATATGACTGATAATGTAGCTAGACAGAGGATTCTTGCTTAGAGATAGTTTCCATTCAGTGCTTTGTATATATCATGTTTCTTTTTCGGCTTTGTAGAACCTCTGTTGAGAATTCTGCTGAGAGTCTTAGCAGGCTTTTCTTACATGTGACTTCTTTTCCTCTTGCTGCTCTTAGGTTTCTTTATCATTAATTATTATTATTATTTTAATTATGGTGAGTCTTGGTGTGCATCTTTTCGTGTTTATTTTGTTTGAAACTTTTCAAGATTTGACCTTCTTATTTTCACTCTCAGTTTGAAGCAGTTTTGGGCTTTGTTTTTTCTCATTTGAATTATGACCCTTCCTCTTTCTCATTTCCTTCTCCATCTTCCATTATGTGAATGTTATTTAAATGATGCTCCCCTTGATACTGTCCCATTTATTTATTCTTATGTTACCTTTATTTAACATAAATCTTCACTTTGTAGGTCATTTTTGGTGACGTTATCTTTGAGTTCACTACTTATTTTTTGTTTGTTTCTTTCATTCTGCTATAAAATCCCTCTATTTTAAAAAACATTTAACCTATAAAATTTGTTTGTTTGTTTGTTTGTTTTTTTGTGGCCACACTCAGTAGTGCTCCAAGGATATTTCTGGTTCTGTACTCAGGAGAGACCTCTGGAGTGCTTGCAGGACCATAAACAGTGCTGGTGACTTGACCATAGTTTACTGCATGCAAAGCAATCACCTTAACCCCTATACTATCTATCCAGCTCCCCACTGTATTCTTTCATTCTATTATTTATGTTTTATATTTCCTTTGCTTTTAGGGGCTACATATGGTTGTGCTCAGGGCTTACTCCTGTCTCTGTGCTCAGGGATCACTCTCAAGGAACTCAGGGGATCATAAGAAGTGCCAGGGATCAAATTCAGGTCAGCCAATAAAAGGCAAGTTGCCTCCTTGCTGTACTATCTCCCCAGGACCTGTTTGATATTTTCTTACATGTCTGTACCTTGTCATTTCTGATATCTTCTTTCACTGATCGTTTCATTTCAGTAAGCAGCATTAGAACTATTGCTTTAAAATCTTCCCATCCCTTGCAGAGCACTGTGGTACTGGGTATTCTTTCAGGCTGTGTTGATCCATCAATGAGAGTGAGTGTCTTGCTCCCCAACCTTGATTGGTGGCCCATAAAAGTTTGTTGGTTGTCAGAGACTTATGTTGCAATGAGCCTAGGTGTTTATTTGCTATTTCAGACCACTGTAAAAATAAGATGAACTAAACCAAGGCAACTAGGGGATTCATAGTCATGAGTGCTTGACTTCTGATATAGGACTTAATTGGAGGAAATCTAAAAAGAGTGGGACAATGCAAAGCCATGAATGTCTGGCACTGACTTCTGCTGAAGGCTGAGCCACGTTGAGGGTGAGCAGGGAGTTCGTAGCTACTTGTGCCTACCCATGACTGTGGAGCCAACACTGAGCAGCTGGATAGCTCCCCAGGAGTTCTGCCGAAACTCAAGCTTGTAAACTGTAGAGATTCTATGGTGAAGCAGGCCTAGATGGTCACTGGTGTGAGTGAAAGAAAATACTGTGATATCAGAACCAGGGAAATGCTGCAGGGAAATGCTCATTTAGGAACTGGAGGGGAACAGAGTCTTGCTAACCATGTGCCAGCAAGGAACTCTAGCAGGCCTAGGCAGCGATCGGGTGATTACTGTCAAAACTGCCCAGGGGCACCTACGCAACAAGTTCAAGCAGTTATGGGCTTTACCAGGTGTGTCTGGACATAAGTCCTCATAGCAGCTGTGCCTCCGGTACAAAACGGCCTGATCAGAGTTGCAGGCCATGGATAATCCAGTAGTCACTGAACTGCTAAGGTCAGAGAGGACTGAGAAGTGACTAAGGAACCCATGAAGAAATTGGTTTAAGAGGATGACACTGGGACTTGGGTCCCCAGAGGTGGCAAAGTTCATGTCATAGAGCCAGCAAGGCACACAGAAGGTTTTGGTGACCCCTGGCTGTCCCTACTTCCAGAGAGCGTCAGGTGGTTTTGTCTACAGAGATGTTTGACTGCATCTAGCCAACTGTAGTTTGACAGGGGAGTAAGCACTCCTGATAACTGTCTCTCAGCCCCCATGTAGCTCAGTTCTGTGCGTAGAAAGGATGCGGCTCTTCTCAGGGAACTTGTCCTCAGGCCCCATGAGTCTGAAGAGTGATTTTCAATTTGGAATCTACCAATGCCAATACCAATCAGCAAGATTGAAAGAAAGGAGAAGGATGGTGCCTGACTAAGACTCCAACCCTGGTATATACCCTAGAACTTCGTGCCTCCTATGTCAGTTTTGTTCGTTTTTTAAGCATAGAACTTGTGGGTTTCAGAAGCCAAAAGTGAAGGACAGTCCATGCTTGCTCCAAAGTTTCACTTCTAAGAATTCTCTTCCCCTTTGCAGTTCATTGCCCGGTGATGTTTTTTTGTTTGATTTGTTGTTGTTGTTGTTGTTTAATGTGGGGGGTCTTTCTATGTCCAGTTGACCTGGATATTGTCCTCTCACCCTTTGCTACAATGTTTTGTTCTTTTGTGCTTCTTCATTAATTTTTGCTTGTTTTTATTTGAGTTTTTTGATTGTTTGGGTGGTTTTTTGTTTGTTTGTTTGCTTGTTGCTTTGGTTTCTGATGATGCTGTGGGCTTAAACCTGGCTCAACTAAGTTTTGTTTTGTTTTATTTTGTTTGAGTGTTGTTTGTTGGTTTGGTTTGGTTTCTGAGACACACCTGGCCTATCTCAGGGCTTACTCCTGTCTCAGTGGACCATACAGGATGTGGAGGATCAAACCTGGATTGGTCTTGTCCAAAGCAATTTTCCTACTCACTGTACTATCTCTCTCTGGCCCCTTAATCTAACTTTTGGTGTAGACTTGCTGTGATCACAGGAGATTATAAATATGGGTGCTTTCTCTTCTGTCATCAAGAATATACATTTTCTAGATTGACGATTTAAAGGAACAGCCTCAAATAAGACAGGTGAAAAGTCACAAATGCAAAATCTTTGATACTAAAATAACAAAACAATAGTAATTGGGAAGGGATGCTTTTATTATATTGAACTACAAAGAAAAATTATTCTTAATAACACAGAAAAAATGATATTGAGAAAAAGAGAGCTAAGGTGACAGGAATATTACTATCTCAAGTTTGAGAGTCCCAAAGCAGAACAATAAGATTCACTTCTACTCCTGTCACTTCATCTTCTGAGTCCTTGAAGATCAAATGATTCTTAAAAAACAGACAATTATTGGGGCTGGAGCAATAGCACAGCGGGTAGGGCATTTACCTTGCATGTAACCAACCCGGGTTCGATTCCAGGCATACCATATGCTTCCCTGAGCACCGCCTGGGGTAATTTCTGAGTACAGAGCCAGGTGTGACCCCTGTGCATTGCCAAGTGTGACTCAAAAACCAAAAAAGCAAGCAAACAAACAAACAAAAAAACCCAGATAATTATTTAAGCAAAAAAATATAAAATTTTTGTGACTATTTTAATAACTGGCAAATTGGGCAGAGCAGTCATCTGCCTTGCACACAATCAACTCAGAGGAAGAATAAGAGTCAGGAGTAAGCCTGACAACCACCAGGTGTGATTCCCCAAATAATAATAAATAAAAATATAAAATATAATTTACAAGTTATAACTTGCTTTTCTTCAAGAAGATATTCCAGCTACAGTGAGTTATAATTCTGTACTTGAGGAGAAAAAAAGAGAAATTAGTACATTTTTACCATAAAATCTTCCTCATTACATATTAAATTTTTATTTGTTTATATAGTATCTCATTTATTCTAATATTCTTCAGTTATGAATGCAATAACTAAAATTAATCTTTCCTATCCATGTGGTATTTATTGAATTTTTAGCTGAATTGAATTGATAATCAAGAGGAAATTAGTACATGTGCAACTTTCTTAAATAGCATGGCATAGGTGAAATACAACCTGAATCGAATCGCAAATGTGCAATTAATACAAAAAATATTTTGCTTTAGACTTAGAAAATTAGGTATTTTTAATGAATAAAAAATAAGAAACTCAACAATTATATCTTAAACATTATAAATATGTAATAATAAAAATTAAGAGATAGTTTATACCTTAGTAGTAAATAAAAGATTCCTGGGTATATACGTACTTCATCTTTTTCTTTTTTCAATATGGAAGATATCTAAAACATCTGACTTTAGACTTAGAAAATCAAGTACTTCTAGTAAATAAAAATAAGAAAAACAATTATTAACAAAAATTAAGAGATGCTTTATATCTTCACTAGTAGTAAATAAGGCATTCTTGGATACATGTTAACTTTTTTTCTTTTTTGTTTATGGATCACTTTTTTGGTTTATGGGTCATACCTGGTGGTGCTCAACTTCGTTTTGTTTCTTTGTTTGTTTATAGTTACACCTGGTGGTGCTCAAGGTTTAGTCCTGGCTCTGCACTTAGGAATCATTCCTTGACAGGCTCCCGAGCCATATGTGGTACCAGGGATGGAACACAGGTCAGGCACAGTCAAGGTGAGTGAAATCTCTTTGACCCCTCTACCTCTCAAGTATAATAATTCTGCATAAATTAAATCTGCTAGAGTACATATATGCAGTAAATGAGCTAACTATTCGCATGTGCGTAAAACTAAGTAAATAAGTTTATATAAAATGTGTTTGTTTAACAATGTCAAACAGGTTAGGAATTCTGAAACCTTTTTCTCAGGTACTGGGTAGACAGAGTGGTTTATCTTTGTTAGCCACCATACCACTAGCTAATAACTTTACTGAATGATCTATGTGCATGTTCTTGCCCTTGTTCAAACAAACAGGCTAGAGCTTGTGGTAACATGATGACCTTACAAGTACAAAATACACACTCCTCAGGCATATTTGAGACATTAACTGTGATAAGCAGAGAACTCAGCCTTGTGTAATCTGTCAACAAACTAATAAATTACTCTGGTCAAGGGAGGAGGCACTTCCTCCCCATGACCATCTGCACAGGGGAATAGGTTAGTAATTAGGATTCCAACAAAACTGAAGGTTTTGACAAGATAAGCAAAGGCTTAGTACTTAAAGTTAAGGTCTAATCCTTTTAGGAACTGATTAACACACAATTAACTTTTTTTGGCATTCTATCTATAAATATTAAGAGATTACTAAGAAATATGATCAGGCACTAAGAATGTCCATTTAGAGCCCTTCCCTGGATTCAATATAAAGTCCTTTTGCCACTGACGTCAAAAGTTCTATTTCTCAAATAGAACCACACTTGGGTGCTTTCTTGACTATCAAACCAAACCCAAATTTATTTAAGTCTCCTGCAAAGGATTAGTTACTTAAGCACTTTCGTAAAAATTTTGGCTATGGAATTGGAGGCAGGAAGCTTAGATTCAAATTTTCATTGTTATACTTAAGAATTATATGACTTTAGATAGCATGCACCCTTATTTCATCCAGAATATGTTGCCATAGTAACCCCTTAGACAAGACTAATATGGAAAGCAAATAAGACCACATTTCCCATTTCACTACCCATTCTGAAAATTTTACCAAAATTCACCATTTGTCTTCTGGAAAGAAAGAATGAAGTTTGAATAACAAGTTGATAAAAACAGATTGTGAGATTCCCAATGATGCCGTCTTGTTACAAGACTACATTCTTGGTTTTCTTTACTGTTTCTTACTATGCAAGACTAAAAGCAATTCACAAAGCTGTAGAAATTTCTTAAGAAAGACAAGAAATACTATGTTTCTAATTATACTGAAATAGTTGTACAGAATATATGTATACATAGGAATATCTCTGTAAACTGAATGTCTTTTGGAGAATTTCTAAAAACTTGGAACCCAGCTAAAGTTTACTGACCAGTCTTAACATAAGACTTATGAGTTTACTTTACTAGTATAAAAAATGTTTTTAAATTATGCAAAGACTTATCTGGAGTTCTTTACAAAAATATAATAATATTTTTATAACTTTAAATATTTTTTCTAATCAAAAAGGATTCATTGGAAAATAGAAAGCTATAGCTTTAATGAGCTACAAGATATATATTGCATATATATACACATATGTCATAAATGTTATAATGAAATGAGGTCACACATACACATATCATACTCAACCATACTCAACCATATGATTGAGCTATTTTACAAAGTGAATTAACCCCATTCCATTAATATTCCTTAGAATAAAAAGGAGAAAATGAATATTCTGAAGAATGAAGGTATGGCTTAGGATAAAAATAGCTGAAGACATCATTCATTGTTGAAAATTGAAGATCTAGGATAAAGCAGACTTCAGGAAGAATAATGTTTATCATTTAATTAAGATAAACAAAAATTCTATTTTTGCAAAAGTATTCATCTTTGCCAAGAGGTGAAATTCAGTTCAATGTGCTTGTCACATTTTAAAGCAGGTCATATTTTAAAATATCTTTTTAAATGTCAAATTTTCTGTCTCAATTTTTTATATTTAAGATATGATATTCTTCTGGACACTCTCCCATAATGTGTTATAAATATTAGCTGGACATCTGGGGTTTTATTTTCTTTATTTTCCCTGAATTTGCATTGTACAGTATGTCCACTTCTCCTTCCGGTCACAAAGCTTTATTTTCGTTCCTGAACCTAACATGACCAACCCAGGAACAACATCAACCTTAATTTACCTCCCACACATTTTTTTTCCTTCAGTGGGTAAGTAGGAATTAAGACTGTACTCCAGATTTAATTTGTTATCTTCATGTTGACACAGTTCTCCAATTCCTTGTATCCCATCAGTATTTAGGTTTCAGTTCCTACAATTACATAGTCCAAAGTCTCTCCCAACATTTTCCTTCCTTTTCTTCTCCATATACAGAAATACACAGGATCTTGCTTAGTTATTTATGCAATCTTATTCTCTGTATCACATTCCAGCATTTCCCTAGCAATGGGAAATTACCAACAGTCAAGGACAGATTTGATTTACTTTACTCTCAAGCTAAACCATTGACTAAATAAGTCATAAGTACTTATCATGTGTGGTTGAACTTGTTTCCCCTTCTCATACACTAGAAACCTAAGAAAAATAGCTTAAGTCATGAATCGTTTTATTATTTGTTGCATTTCTAATGCAGTATCACCATTTAGGAAGGTTTCTTTGTTTTTGTTCTGGGCCACACGTGGCAATGCTCAAGATTACTCTTGGATCTACACTCAAGAATTGCTCTTGGCTCAGGGGACCATATGGGATACCAGGAATGGAACCAGGGTCAGCCATGTGCAAAGCAAATGCCCTACCTGCTGTACTATCTTTTCAGCTTCCATTTTTTTTTTTCAGTTTCTTTAGCAATTTCTTTAGCAGATGTTTGATTCCAAATTTGTAATATCTTATGTTCTATATTCTAAATTCATCACGAATCACAAATCACGACCATCCTGTTATTCATCGATTGCCTCGAGCAGGCCCCAGTAACGTCTCCTTCATCCTAGCCCTGAGATTTTTAAGAAAGTACTATATTCAAGGCTCTTTAGGAGAACGAGACCCATCATTGTTACTGGTATTTGGCATATTGGGTACGCCACGGGGAGTTTGCCAGACTCTGCCATGTGGGCAGGTTACATTCAGTAGCCTGCCAGTTTGTCCAAAGTAGGAATGAGATAATAAGATAATGAGATAATAAGATGTTATAATAAGATGTCGCGCGGCCACAAATGCGGGAGCTGGTTTTTATAGTCTCTGAGTCTTGGCCGTTGATGGGATTACATGGCGCCAGGGGACCAGTTGGTGGGTGTGACCCCCGCCTACTGGAATTCGGAGGATCTGGGTGGAGGATACTCAGCCCCGATCTGAGTAGGCTTGGATATCTCAGCCCTGGGAGGGACCGGCTTGCCTTTGTTCCTCTGCCAGTACCTTCAGGTGTGCGGAGAGTGGTCTCAGCATGGTGGTGGCTTGTCCTGGAGGTCTTCGGCTGCTGGAGCTCTGGTCGGGGCAGGGAGGAAAGCTCAACCTGCTCCCCTCCAAGGGGCCTCAGTGAGGACAGCCAGGCACGGGGGCAGGAGACTGCATTGTTCTCTTCCGGGAGCTGGTTTTTATAGCTGGTTTTTATTCTAAATTCATGATAGCCTGAAACTGATCCCAATTCATATTACACATACTAGGCCTTCTTGTATATGATTTTGATTTCATTAGTCTGAATTAATAGATGAGTAAACTAAAGTTCAGGTGAGTTAATAAAATTAAATACATTTTATAATTCAATCAAAAGCCATATATTTCCCGATGTATATTTTACTCTTTTTCAGCATGCAGCATCTATGTGACATTTCAACTATTAATAACTAGTACTGTAAATGAAAGAGGAAGGAATGATAGAATTGTTTTACTTTTTATTTCTTTCTGTCTCATTTCTGGTGGTAGGGGTTTAGACCACTCCCAGTGGTGCTCAGGGTACCATAGGTTTCCAGGGGCTTATATATGCAAGACATGCACTCAATTTCTTTGAACTATTTTTCTGAAAATTTTTCTTCAACAAAATTTTGCTATGTAGACTGTAGGTGTCTGCCAGAAAATATAGTTATAACCAACAATGAAATAGTCTCTGCCTCCTTGGAGAAACTTATTTCTACCAGCCTCCTTCGAGAAATCTTTTTAGGTTCTTTTCAGGTTCTTCAAACCTGAAAATTCCTTGTGAAAATGTTCTACAGAGTGTGCGATAGTACAGGAGCTGGAGTGATAGCACAGTGGTAAGGCGTTTGCCTTGCATGCGGCCAGCCCTACCTACCCAGTTTTGATTCCTCCACCCCTCTCCGAGAGCCTGGCTAGCTACTGTGAGTATCTCGCCTGCATAGCAAAGTCTGGCAAGCTACTTGTGATGTATTCGATATGCCAAACACAATAACAACAAGTCTCACAGCGGAGACGTTACTGGGCCCACTCGAGCAAATCGACGAACAAAGGGAGGACAGTGCAACAGTGCTACAGTGCTATTTTTCTTTTTCCCAAATCACCCAAATTCCATAATATCATCATGTTTTCATCTATCTAGTATTTCCAGAAAGCTTTACATTCTGTTTCTAGATCTGCAATAGAGAAACAAGTCAGTAATGACCAGGAATTATGCCTACAATTGCCCTTTACCTATTGTATAGTCAAGGAGATTCTAAATTCAAGAACAACTATGTCCTTAAAATATTTTCCCCCAGATCTAACTCTAGAGAATCATTTGTTATTTGCTAAAAGAATTTACATTCATGTAAACTCAAGACTTAGAAGAATTCCTAAATACCTCTTCAATAATTTGTATTCCAAGACCCCAGTACTGCACATACATATTAAATCTCCATGCCAGCCCTCAATAACTTGAGTTTCCAAATAATATCTACATTTAGAAACAAGTCAGTTGTACAGTTAAATAGAAAACTCCAGATTGGTTTATTATTCTATTGTTTAGCCTTTTATTGAATTATTAACTTGCTCCTTATTGAGCTGATTTTTTCCTAAGCTTTTGATGTAATACTGGTGCTGAATTATATCGATTAGTTATATCAATTATATCTAATAGTTACTGTGATGACTTTACAAAAAAATTTTCACTGAAATTTTGGGATTTGGGTACAAACTGTAGTCAATTTTTATCTCTTTATTATTTTATATTTTTCTTGGTCAACAGGTAACAAGGTCTTATTGTATACTACAAATTTTATGTGTAGAATACTAATAATTCTGCTTGACTTTCAAATGTCATGCAATAATTCCAATAGTTGTTTTAGCTTATAAAACATCAATAATACAAAGACCATATTGGATGATATTGGACAGTTTTGTGATGATACAGCAATATGGTACATAAAAAGTATAAACATTAACATCATTGAAAACATTAAAATTATTTCAAGCATGTGGTCACAATAAAAAGAAAATAATACATTAATTACTAAATGAATAAAATAAGATACTAATAATGTTGAAATAAAAGCTAAGACACATGCTTCTACATATTCCTATAATTATTTTTCCCTATAACAGCTGAGGTCAAATTCCAAGCATTACTTTTATATATATTTTCCCTCTTGAGCAGAGACTTAAATCACTGGTTGATTTTATGAGCTCTTCATTATTAGATTCTCTTCTTAACAAAGGCAACTTGCCTCACAAGCATAAAGATCTAAACATTTTAACTTGCAACATAAATTGATATCTAGAACATGTCAAGTGAAAATTTTAGCTATTTCCGAAAACTGCAGGTGTTATGAAATACAGCCAACTGGAATTCATCTTCCAAATGACACTGAGTGTGACACAAAAATTACAAGGGTTGCTTAAAAAATGCTTTAAAATAATGATCATACAAAGGATACATTTACCAAGTGGAAGTTTGAATATCATGAACTTACTTTTAACTCCAAACAATAAAAAAAAATTCCAAAACTATTTGTACTCATCTATATTATTCCTGATATTTATACTGGCAAGAAAAAAATTGAAATGAAAATACTTGAAATCTGGAATTAAAGAGGCAGCTTACCACCTAAATTTTAACTATCTAGATAAAGAAAGATAAACTTTTCTGGCAAAGTTACTCATTCTAACAAGTTAAATTCTAACCAGTGCAAGCTTCATACAAGATACTATCTTCTTTGTACCCTTACACAAAACATTAAGTATAAACAGTCTTTTTTATTGAATCACTGGGAGATACAGTTACAAAGCTTTCATGTTTAAGTTTCAGTCATACAATGATCGGACACCCATCCTTCCACCAGTACACATTTTCCACCACCAATGTTTTCAGTATCCTCCCCCACGCCCATCCTACCCCTGTCCCTGCCTCTATGGCAGACAATTTTGCCAATACTCTCTCTCTCTCTACTTTTTGACATTATGGTTTGCAGTTCAGTAAGTATAAATAATTTATCTCAATTACAATATTGCCTTCACATGTACTAAATGTTTAATTGAGGATAAATATGAATAAAACTATGTGGAAAGTTCAAAACTTCAGTAAGCTCTGTCCTTTGCCAATGATGAGAAATGGCTGCACTGTTTATAATTTACTCTGTGTCTAAAACGCAAACATTTATACATAGTTTTTTTGCCAAATGGGCTAGTCTACATAGATTTTATACTGGGATAACTGTATTTGGAAAAAATGTCATGAAAAAAGTTTGTTCTATTTTAGTACTTCCTAATTCATCCTACTTCTTTTTAATTCAACTATAAAAAATTTACATAAAAGATAGGAAGAAGTACAAAATATTTAATTATAAAGTAGAGATAAAAATTCAACTCAGTTTAAAAATAAAGTAACTGTGGAGGCAAATTTTAAAGCTAAAATTTAAAACAAGGCTTCTTTCAGACCAAATACAAGTAAAAGACAATTAGGTAGTAAATACCATCTTCAAATCTAAAGTCTGGACATTTTTACTATATTTAGGTCAACCATTAGGATTGCTTTGTTTGTTGTTGGGGGCCACACCTGGCTGTGCCCAGGACTTACTCCTGACTCTGTATTTAGGGATCACTCCTAGTGGGACTCAGAGCACCAGATGTGATGCCTGGGAGAAAACCTAGGCATGCAAGGTAAGTGACCTATCCATTGTGCTAATGCTCTTGGCACCTAAACCAACAAATTTGAAACCCTAGTTTCTGAGTAATCACGTTGCAACCAGGAGACAGACACTAGACTAATTATTTTATTTGGAATTTGATGTTTTTATTTAGAAATAGTTTTAAAATTAGGCAAAGTTGTGAAGATGGTAAGGAAGTTTTTGAGGCACTGTAGCTTCTCCAAATGTTAACAAAATGCAATGTAATAGTACAATATCAAAATGAAGAAATTTATACTATTCTACACTGTTGACTAAACCAAGACTTACTGCAATTTGCCATTTGTCCCATGAATGATAGACTTTTACTGCCTTAACACCCATTTCATTATCTTGCATTGCATTTAGTTTGCATTTCTCCTTAAATCTGAGCCATATACTTTTTGAGAGAGTGGAAAGACATTTAATGTGGCCTCCTCATTGATCAGATAAATGATGACAACACATTTATAATTGGTGATATTAATATTGATAGCTTTGTTAAGCTGACAAATTTCTGCCCTGTAATATTAACGTTTTTCACTGTTTACCTTAGAGGGAGATCTGTTGAAATACCTCCCTCTAAGGGAACAAATATTGTATTCTCATGTTTCTCAAACTAAGTTTAGTATATATGATGGCATGTGACTGAGATAATTATGAGAATATTGCTGAAAAACTGGCTTCCTATTTCAAGAAGTCTTAATTTATATAATTTAATTAAAGAATTCTATTAGGAAAAACTGTCTTCTCAATGATCCTTGGATACATACACTCATCCTTCTAATTATTTATGTCACTGTAAACTCATGGAGAGTTTAATATATTATTTGTATCTAGTTTATGTATAGGATATATTACTAATACTGTTTTGAGTTTTCAAATGTTCAAGATCTGATTACTGGTAAAATTTTTGATGTTTGTTCCTGAGGTGATACAACACTATTGTTTTTTATTACTCTAACTTTTTGAAATATTATGATTGATGGTCCTAATTTATCTATACTTCCACTGCTGCACACCTAGGCACCTGCATTTTCCTTCATTTAAAAACTGTATTAGAGTCTGGAAAGATAGAATAGAGGTTAAAGCACTCATGGGTCCACTCTAGTTTGACCCTGGTACCACATAGGGTCCTCTGAGCATTACCAAGACTCATCCCTGAGCACAGAACCAGAAATTAGCCCTGAGCACCACTGGCTGTAGCCCCATAAACAAAAACAAGCAAATGAACAAAAACCAAATAAAAATTATATCATTAAATACCTGAGCACTACATTTGGCCATTACTTCTTGGGTATATTTACTTTTAGAACATCCTGAACTTGAAAATATATGAATGGGTACCTATTTGCACACATCTCTATCCATAACTATTTGAGAACTTAAGAATTAATATATATTGCCAGAGTTTCTGATCTTAATGTATATGATATTCATGCTGTCTTATCTCTTCCTTCATGTTGAACATCTTTCCCTGCCCATGCTACATGGTTCTCTTTATCCACAATGTGTTTTCCAGTTTGAGTGAGTGCAGAAACCTGACCTCCTTTAGCTTACCTTTGCTCTATCCCATTTGCAATCATCTTAAGCATTTCCCCTCTGTGTGTACATTTACAAGATATCAAACAATGCCCTAACATTTGCTTCAACATTGAAATATAATTTTGGAATTTCAAAAAAAGAAGAAAAATGTACATAGATGGGTGTTGCTCTTTTCATTTACCTTTAAACTCTCTAGAGGTTCAAGATTCTGTCTTTCATCATTTTCTTTCTGGTTACATAATTTCCTTGCATCGTTTAATCAACAGAGTAACTCACAACTAATGGGCGCTTGCCCACTGGCATGAAAAGAATCGTGCAGCATCACCAAGTCACATGAGAACCCAAAAGTTCATTCTTGGTGAAAAGTTCATTTCTCCGTTCATTTCTCCACACCAACAAGAGATATTCCAAGAGGGAAACTGGACTGCATACACGAAAACAAATGATTCTTAACATGGTAGCGCTACAAAGAACTTTGATACCATCTGGTTCTGGATCTGGTAAGGGTTGATTTGGATCTGAGTACAGCTTCTTGTCATTACAAAGGAAAATCTGCAGAATGGGGAGGTAGGTGGGGGAGAAAGATGATAAGGATTGGAGAACTTGTTGATTTCTTTAAAATGGTTAGCATTTGAAAACTTCCTGTTTATCTTTCTCCTCTGTTGTCCCTACTTGACCAGGGTAGCCAGGTACCACAGCTCTGGCAGAAATTTCTGCCCCATCCTGATAAGGATTTTTGCAATTGCATTGTTAAATCTTTTCTGACCTATCAAGTCACTAAAGGTTCACTGAATCTGTCAAGGGGAATAACAAAGACTAGTTTCAATGATATGAGCACAATTTATTTTTTTATTTTTTATTTAATTTTTATTAGTGACAAACTATGAGGTACAGTTGTAGACTTACAAATTATTGTACTTGGGTTTCAATTATACAATGTTTAAGTACCATCCCTCCACCAGTGCCCATTTTCCACCACCATGGATCCCAGTATCCCTCCTACCCGCCATACCCCCCATCCCACCCTGCCTCTGTGGCAGGGCATTCCCTTTTGTTCTCTCTCTCCTTTTGGGGAAGCACAATTTCTTTTTTTTTAAATTTATTTATTGATTGAATCACTGTGGGAAAAGTTACAAAGCTTTCAGGTTTAAGTCTTGCTCATGCATATATCAAACACATTTCCCTTCACCAATACTTATTTTTCACCACGAAGAACCCCAAGAAACCCCCCCTCCCAACCCTCCCAATGCCTTTGAGGCAGATGAATTCTATTTAACACTCTATCTACTTTGACTAGATTCATTGTTTCGACAAAAGATGCACCATTATTATTTAGAGTTTACACCTCCAAATCAGACATGCTGAAAAGGCATTGTGAAATAATTTGTTTTCTACAGCTAGTTACAAGAATTAAACGATGTCGCACAACTTCTATTGCAGCCTGCGCGATTTTGGATTTCTGCTATTCTACTTATTAACCCTGGAAGTATTTCTGCTGAGAGTCATATGATTAAGACATTGGTTTCTATGCTCTGGAGCCATGGCTGTGCCAAAGAACCGCTGGTGGGGGGCAACTGGTGAACTCGGTAGGGCGTGAAGAATGAGCCAGGAACACCCCCTTTCCCATGAGGTTTTAGTCGTCCCATCACGATCTGCTCATACCTGGCTTTCCACAAAGCTCCCAAGCAGCTGCCATCTTTCTTTCCAGAGGGAAAATGGCGGAAGGGACCAACATCCATTCCCCTCCGGGCAAGCATGGTGGCGTGGATTAAGGCATAGTCCATTCATAGTCCATTTCTGCTACAAGCTGCTGGGCTCTGCATTAAGTCCTTGTGCTTCTGGAGCCATGGCCATGCCGGAGAGCCTCTCGTGGGGGGAAACTGGTGACCTTGGTAGGGCGTGAAGGACAAGGAAGCACAATTTCTTATGTGTAAGATAATTGGAGGGAAGGGAAGGGGAGTGAGATGGACACACCTGTTGTGTGGGGGCTTACTCCTGTGCTCCAGGCTGTGTTTGGGGGCACCATATGCTATTCCAGGATGGAAACAGGCTCAGCAGCCTATTAGGGAAGCAGCATAACCCCTGTGATATCTCTCTGGTCCCTTTGCCCAAGTTTTCTGTTTGTTTTGTTTTCTGTATTAACACTATCTGCATAGAACAGCAGGTAGGGCATTTGCCTTGCACGTGGCTGACCAGGTTCGATTCCTCCGCCGCCTCGGAGAGCCGGGAAAGCTACCGAGACTGTCTTGCCCCCACAGCAAAGCCTGGCAAGCTACCCATGAGGTATTTGGTATGCCAAACACACTAACAAGTCTCACAACAGAGACGTTACTGGGCCTGCTCTATTTGCTCGAGCTACAGGAGCCACTCAAGTGCTCTGCAGCCTTGACATTAACACTAGCAATGTTTTACTACTGCCATCATGGCATTTTCTTAGTTTCTGTACATGTGACAATGTCTTGATTAAAAATTTGTTCCTGAAAAATACTTTTCCTGAGTTTCAGGTTTGAGGTTAAAGGCCTTTGCCTTAAGGTCTTAAAAAAAAAAGTGCTAAACTACTTCCAACCGAACTTCCTGATTTCTGATGAGATTACCACTGTCACTTAAATTTGTTTTTCTGGACTGAAGAAATAATACAGGCGTTAAGGTGCATACTTTACATGTGACCAATTCTGGTTAAATCCCTGATAGCACTTGGTTCCCTGAGCATTGCTGAAAGCTGACCTGGAAGCCCTTGAAGAGTTTGAGTGACCCTGGGTAATCCCAGAACTGTGCCCTGAGACCTTTGCATCAAAATGCCAACCCAGTTGAACAGTTGACCTGGAATTGCTGTGTGGGATCTCTACATTGCATGAACACTGCTTGAAGCCTTTTGCAACTGATCTCCCAAATGTTAGTTTTTCTCACAGATGTAAGGTGCACCCCCATTCTATCTCTACCCCCGATGTTTTATTTGATTTTCATAATTCTATCTATTTATGATGTTTCTTGGCATAAGTTTGGGTTTATCCTGTTGGGATTTACTCAGCTTTTAGAAACATATGAATTTATGTGATTTGGAAAACTTAACAAGTTTTTCTGGTTTTCTGCCATTTACAATCTCTCCCCTCCCCTTCTGGGAATCCAATGATAATTTTTGGTGTAATTTATTAAGTCCCTATCTCTGTTCAATTTATTAATTCAAACTACTTTCTCTTTTCTGTTCAATTGATAGTTTCAATTAGTCTATTTCCAAATCCGTTGGTTCTCTCCTTTGTCTCCTACATTCTACTTATATTTTTACTGATTTTACATACTGTGCTTATTATCATTATGTCACTTCTCTAAAAATTCCAGTATATTCTTTATCTCTTATTTTCTTAAACTTCCAATTACTTTATTTAGTGTATGTTTGTATTTTTCTCACTAAGGCACCATGTAATTTATGTTAATTATTTTAATATATTCTGATAGTTTAACATTTTATATTTGTTATTCACAAACATTGATCCTCTCATCATTCTGTCTGGGATCTTAATATAGCTGGTAATTTCCAATTAATTGAAATTTTGGTTATTATTTTGTCAGTATCTGGGACTTGTGTTAACCTCTATTTCAGCTGACTTTCAGGGACACTACTCTAACAAGTAAAAGAGAAATATATCATTTTATTTACATCCAATGTTTAGATTCCCAAGCAGGCCTTTGTTGGTACATAAAGTTATTAGTGAGAATTCTGATCCCTGACCAAGTCCTTATTGATTCTTCTTAGGATTGATGGAAAAATTCCTCAATACAACTTCCTACAGAGCCACCACTGACAACTTGGAAAGAGTAACTTCTTTAATACTTGTCAGAGGAGCGTGTAATTACTGACTTCTTTGATGCTACCTCAGTAGGTATCAGAAAGAATGACTCATTACATTTGGTTGGGTGGGAAATATCATCTTTCAGAAGTATTTTAGAGGCTTATCTCATAACAATTTGTATATTTATTAGTGTATCCTAAAATTGTAATTGTACTTTTTGTTGATATGAATGGAATTCCCCTTACCATTATGCCTGCAAACTAGTTTCTTTTGTTTATTTATGAAGGTTTTTGTTTTGTGTATGCTAATTTTGCATACTCATTAACTTATTTTACATGTGGGAAGCCTAACCTTGTTTTTTATTTTAGTAGAAATATCTCCTGATTTTCCATGAAGAAATTGACCTTAAAACTAAAAAAAGCATGATAGGCCTTGGGATGTGACTCAATTGCAGAGCTTTTGCCTATATGTGATAAGTCATGGGTTCAATTTTCACCTCAGTATAGTTCCCCAAGCAAGGCCAGAAATAGTCTCTGTGGCATCAGATAAGGAGATAATTTTTTTTTCTAAACTTATTTATTTATTTATTTATTTTCATTTTTTTCCTTTTTCTTAGTGAAACACCATGAAGTACAGTTGTAGATTTACAATTTTTTTGTGCTTGGGTTTCGATTATACAATGATCAAATACCCATCCCTCCACCAGTGCCCATTTTCCATCACCATGGATAATATCCCTCCCACCCCACCCCCATCCCACCCTGCCTCTGTGGCAGGGCATTCCCTTTTGTTCTCTCTCAAGGAGATCATTTTTCATATACTTTCTGTTAAGTGAACTCTTATAAGGGCTTCTAAGAGTTTATAAGCTTTATAAAGGCTTATAATAGTGAACAATGTTAAAAATCCTGAGATATATTTAATTTCGATATACTATTTTTCTTAATGTGACTAGGAATATTGATTACTAATACTGTAGCTTTGCCATTAGTTTTAATAAATTATGTTGTGTGTGCTATGCTTATAATCATCAGATTAAGACAGCAATAATACAAACTGGCTTTAGAAAAATGTTAGCTAATTTACAAATATCTTGAATAGTTTGTATAGACAACTGAATCAGTCAGATTTTAGAGTCATATAACCTACAATATTTAAGTAATCAGGTAATTATCAATATGAATAACAGTCTTAGTAGTGAAACAGGATTAAGAGGAATACTACAAAATTCTTATACTTCAGAAATAACAGTTTCAGTAAGAAAAATTTCAAGCTTGTCTAAAAGGAACACTAAAGAAAATGTTTTCCCCTATTCAAGATGTTTTAATATGTACAAAAGGATCATAGTCTCTGTGCATTCTGGGTAATAACTCTTGGTCTCTCCGTAGGAACAAAGACAATAGTCAAACAAACTCAATCTTTATGCCATCTCATTTAAATGATTACAATGCATGCATTGATAATGGAATTTACTAATGTCCTTGAACATTGGCTTGTCATTTGTAAAACAAACAAAAAAAATCAAAAAGCAAGCCTATGGTCAGAAAGGTAGTATAGTGTGTAAAGGCCTTGCCATCATACATGAAGCTCCACCCCAGTTTGATTCCAGGCACTACATATGGTCTCTTTCACACTGCCAAGAGTGATCCTCCTAATGCAGAGAGATCCAAGTAAGCATTGAGCATTGTCAGGTGTGGTTCCCAAACAAACAAACAAAAGTCCTACTACCTATTTTTATATTTATTTGGTTTGGGTTTAGGGACTACAACCAGTGATACTCAAGGTTTACTCCTGACTTTGCCACCAGAAATTACAGTGGTGGGCTCCAGAGACTATATGAGGTTCTGGGGGATGAAATCCAGATCAGTTTCATGCAAGCCAAACATCCTACCTACTATACTATCTTTATGTCAGCTACAGCTTCCTTTAAATATAAAATTTGAGATAAATTTCATAACAGTTGCTGTTACAATGCAGAACATACGTTATTTACTTACAATGTCTTTTTACAAGGAAGGTTTAAAGCAAAACTAAGTCAAACTCAAGAAAAAATATTTAAGATAAAGTACTAGACTATTTTAGATATTATATTAAGATAATTATTATATATGGGTTAAGGTGCATGCCTAGCATCACATAGTTCCCTGAGCATCACCTGCTACAGCCTGAGATGCCACATCCCTGCTGGGTATGGTCCTGGAGGTCCCCCACATCAACAGGTAAACCAGGTTACATGAACAGTACTGCATGCTACAGTCCTTATGCTGAACCAACAAAGGTTGGCCAAGAATCTTTGATTGGGCCCTAGACCTCTTAAGCACCACTTGGGAGGATGACCCCAAATTTAAAAATTTAAATAAAATAAAAAATGAATGATTACATAAGTAACTATGACCCCAGATTCCCTTGTAGATTATTTTTCTCTACAAACAATACTTAAAAAATATAAAAGCTTATTAGTTTCACCAGAAGATTGAAAGAAGGAAGTTATGGAGTCAATCTTCTTTGTTACAACCATATATGCTCATTCTAACTAAAAAATATGAAGGTCATCTTCTGGGATAACTTGCCCTACTCCAAATATTCCAATTAAAATGTTAACACCTCACTCTTAAATAAATGAATGTATAAGAATCACTAAGTATCCTTGTAATAAAATCATGTCACTGTCTAAAATCAGAAAGTAGAAATTAGAAAAATACAAGCAAATCTAGATGAGTAAGAGAATTTCCAACATCGATATTAACATATTGTATTAATAGCACTGCACTATAGCACTATGCTCTTTCGTTGTTCATCAATTTGCTCAAGCAGGCACCAGTAACGTCTTTATTGTGAGACTTGTTGTTACTGTTTTTGGCATATTGAAAACGCCACTGGGAACTGGCCAGGCTCTGCTATGTGGGCATCATACTCCGCGCTCTCCGAGAGGTATGAGGAATCGAACCTGGGTCAGCAATATGCAAGGCAAATGCCCTACCCGCTGTACTATTGCTCCAGCCCATTTTATTAATATACATAATTATTGGGCTGGAGCGATAGCACAGCGGGTAGGGCATTTGCCTTGCACACAGCCAACATGGTTTACCCGAGTTCGATTCCTCCGCCCCCTCAGAAAGCCTGGCAAGCTACCGAGAGTATCTCGCCTGCACGGCAAAGCCAGGCAAGCTACCCGTGATGTATTTGATGTGCCAAAAACAGTAACAAGTCTCACACTTTGTTGTGAGATGTTACTGGTGCCCACTCGAACAAATCAATGAACAATTGGAGGACAGTGCTACAGTGTTACATAATTATTAATCCAATAAAGACATTTTTATTCAATTATTGAGCTAGTCAAGCTTTTCTCATCCTCAGCAATATATCTCCCAAGCATAGTCAGGAGTGATCCTAAACACAGAGCCAGGAATAAGACCACATCACTGATGGCTGTGGGCCCCAGTCAAATAAATAAATAAATAAATAAAATAATAGATTGTAATAAAATTTCATAAAATTAGAACAAAGAAATCTATGACTTTTCTAGAAAACAATTAAAATAACCAAAAATATTGAGCTAAGTAATTTTTCCAGAAACAAGAAATAGGAATGATAAAAATGTAAATTAGGAGAAAGAATGTAAGGCTAAAGTCTCCATGAAGGATGTGCAGAATCCAGTTTTTAGGAAATTCATATTTAAAAAAGCAGAAAAGCAATGAAAACAATAGGCCCTCCCGTTGATCATCGATTTGCTCGAGCGGGCCCAGTAACGTTTCCATTGGAGACTTTGTTGTTACTGTGTCTGGCATATCGAATATGTCACTGGGAGCTTGCCAGGCTCTGCCGTGCAGGCGAGATACTCTAGGTAGCTTGCCGGGCTCTCCTAGAGGGGCGGAGGAATCGAACTCGGGTCGGCCATGTTGGCTGCTTGCAAGGCAAATGCCCTACCGCTGTGCTAATACTCTGTCATGATATTTTTCCAAAAGAGGTAGAGCATTTGCCTTGCAAGCCGCTGGCTGGCCATCCAAGCCAGGTTTGATTCCTTCGCCTCTCTTGGAGAGCCTGGCAAGCTACCTAGAGTATTTTGCCTGCACTGCAAAGCCTAGCAAGCTCCCCATGGCATATTTGATATGCCAAACACAGTAACAACAAGTTTCACAATGGAGACATTACTGGGCCCGCTCGAGGAGCAAATCGATGAACAACGGGAGGACAGTGCTACAGTGCTATGAATATATATATATACACATATATATGTATATATATAAATTAAAGGGCAAATATGCTACAAGTCATCATGAAATTACAAATTCCCTAAGAGAAAGAACAGATCTCAAAGGCTACAAAAAAGAAGGACAGTTTACATAGAAAAGATTAGGTTGAACATGATGTTAGATTTCTCAATAGCACCACTAGATGACAAGCGAAAATGAAGCAGCATCAACATCCTGAGTAAAATAATCTCCAATCTCATCTTCACTACTCCATCCGGTTATTCATCAATTACAAATACAGTTCAAGTTTAGACATGGCAGCTTAACAAAAATCCTTTCCTATTCACTCTTACAAGGAAAGCTAAAAGGAGATACATCCCCCCAGAGAAACATACCAAGGAAGAAGTCATGGCTTTCAGGAAACAGGAGATTCAATATAAGATGGAGTTGTGATTTATGGGAAGGCAATCCTGCAGATGAGATATGTGCTTCCATGCCAGGAGTGAAATCAGGCTAGAGAGCAAGAGCAAATGGGAGGGAAGGAGAAATATCTCACAGGACAGAAGATGAGCTTAATTATTGCATCATGGAGAATCAAATTTTGCACCTGTGATGAAAGATGTCTAGAGTAACTAGTGAAAGGAATAGAAAAATTCAAGCAGCAATAATGAAAATTTCACTTAACTGTCAAGAAAAAAATTTTAATCATAAATCTAAAAAAGCCATATGTTAAAAGTTAGTTTTTCATGGTACGTTTTAAAATAAGTATAAAAAAGAAAGATAAATAGGGAGCAAACTAAAAAAGTTTTTAGTGTGACAACAGAAGACATTGAAAGATTCATATGGGATAAGTGTACTTAGTTGTTAACTGAATTCTTGCTTTTTCCTGCCCTTATCTTTTGTCTACCCCCAATTCAGGAAATCTGGCTTACAGTCACACTTGGCAGGTATTATTCTCTTTGATCCTTTATGTATGTGGAATAATATATGAGTAAATATGGGTTTCTATATAAAAAATAGATATATACATACTTATATCTATTACTTGAAATTTTGTTCTTGATTTATAAAATGATATTAATTGATTCCTTTTATTTTCATTGTGTGTGTGACTTTTACTTTCGTTTTGTGTGTGTGTGAGTGTAGTGTATAGCTGGACATCAATTTGAGAGCCTTACATATGTCAGAGAAATATTCTGTCTCTGAGTTCCATCCCCCAGCACCTTTCCTCACTTCAATGAAATGACCATAAACTATAGCAATTTGTCCTTCCTGTGGCTGCCTAATAGTTCACATTGCAAATAAACTTATTTCTGCAGACCATTTTCCAGTTGAAGATCATTCATGTATTTTACTGTGCTGCCTCATATTAATTATTTCATTGAACTCAATGTTTGCTAGAGACCAGACACGTAGTATAGGGAATAAGGCATTTGCCTCGTCCACTGCAGGTAATCCCATCATCACATATGATTCCCCAAGCACCACTAGAGGTGATCCCCGAGCACAGAACAAAGAAAAAACACTGAGCACAGTCAATTATGGCCCCCAGACCCACCCCACCCCCAAATTCAACAATGTTTACTATAAAAATGTTTTATTACTGTATACCATTGGATGATCTTTTTTCCTCTATGGTTATTAGTACAAATGTAGATAAAGTTACCATCCTTTCTAGTAGGAAAGAAACTAGTTCCACTATTCTTAGTGGAATATAAATGAAGAGAGGAAAGTTATAAACAAGGAGCACTGATAAAAAGTATGCACGTAGGATTGGAGAAAAGGGCTGTATCTTTTGGGTCATTCATCCAAATTATTTTCTTGTTTTGCAGCTATTGATCTGTATGGTGGCTCAGCCTGCAGCTGGGGCTGAAGGGATAGTAAGGAAGGTAATGCATTTGAGTTCCCTGCTGCCTACCTGTTTTCCATATGATCTCCTGAGCGCCACCTGGAATCACTGCAAAGTGCAGAACCAGAAGTGACCCCTAAGCATAACCAGATGTGGCCCCCAAAACAAGAACGAACACGAAAAAACAACTTATCCTGCAACTATTTTACTCACAATACCATTAGAGGTTCTAACACGAGCCTTTTTCCTATCTCCTCTGCCTGTTTTCAGCACCTTCTCCTAACCCTCCACTCCTGTCTCCACTCCTTTCTCTACTATTCTTCCAGTCTCATCTACTTTATTTACTTCCAATTCTCTTTTATTTTGTTATTATTCCTTCTTTTTCATTTCCTCCATTTCTGTGTCTTTAGTTCAGACATTTTTTTCCATCTGTCTTTATATAACTTTCACTTAACCTTGCCCTTCCAGTTTAAAAAAAAAAGATATTATCAGTTTCCTCTTCACAAATACGTCAGAGATTCAAAATTATGTCAAATAGATTCTACATGGCATATAGTTAATTCATTTCCAGATGTATCAATTGTTAAGCAGCTGTATTCAAATAATAACATGTGATGACTAAATTCTTCTCAAATTCAAAGTATATTACACCCACCTCTTTCTGATGACAAAAACATTCCCATTAATCTACTGAATCAAAATGAGGAGGGGAATAGTCATGCAGGAACAAGCCAGAATTGCATGATGAGAGTGACAATAGCAGTAACCTTGACCTGAGAGAAGACCCCAGAAGTGTGGCTGGCAGGTGAAAATATAGAAATTCTGACTAGAAGAAAGGATCCAGAAGACAAAAAGGTAGTTTGAGGCAAGCAAGGGGAAAAAAATACCAAATGACAGGTTAAAAAATAAAAGTGGAGTTATAAAAAGGAAAACAAAATTTAAAAAACAATAAAAACCTCAGAGAAATACAGCTCAAAAGAGGCCAAACTGGGCCAGAGCAAAAGTATAGCGTGTAGGACACTGCATATCTTGCATGCAGCTGACCCAGTTTCAGTCCCCAGCATCCTTTATGGTCCCTTAAGCACCACCAGGATGATTCCAGAGTGCAAAACCAGGACTAACACTGAGCATCTCCAGGTGTGGCCCCCAAGCAAAACAAAAATATTCAAAAAAGGGTCAGGCTCAATTTTAATAGAAATTACTAAGAAATAACAAATTTAGCAAGTCCCCCCAGACCCAAGTTTGAATTTATGAATTCAAGAGTAGTCAGAACTTATGTTTGAAAGGTGGTTGGCAACTGAGTGAACAATTTTGATTCTGAGTAAAATGTGCCTGAAAGAGAGGTTGCAAAGCTTTTCCAGGCAGGAATTGAGACTAGTGCTCCTTTGACTCCTGAATATGAATCCAATTTAAAAGCAATGCAATTGTATTTATTGCTGTGTCTTCCAGAAGTGCATGAAATAGCTTCTGTTCTCAGAAGCAGGCATAATATCCTCAGCAACATACAGGCTAGTTTTTTTACCCTTGGCACTTGATGAAAGTGACTGAAATGCTTTATTTCAAAATGTTGTTTGCTTGTAATGATAGAATTACCCAGAAAGACACCCAGAGCCTTACCCCTCATGGTGACAGCAGCAGCTGGGGCAGTGGCCCACCTAAGGGCCTTCCTCTTGGACACAAGCTCTGCTGGTGTTTTGGGGTTCTTTTGGGGTTTTTTGTTTGTTTTACAGTTTTGACTGTTACTGCTTGCTAAAAATGAACCGTACCATTTAAAAATGCAACAGTAAGAGCCAAAAATTATAACTTTTATAAAATTATAAAATTTCAAATTAGAAACAAACATTGGTCAACAACTGAAAGAATGGGAATTTATGCCTTGAAGGTGTATTTAGAAGACTGTTTTCTGTGTGGGAACACTATTGATGGGAGCATTTGGCTAATAATGGGCACTTTGAGGTGCACACAAGAGTCAATAAGACTTCTTAATGTGTTCTCTTAATGGACCATTTACTTTCTATTTTGAGCATTATCAAGGCTGCATTATTTATTGAGTTATATATTGAATTTCGAAAGCAAACTCTCAAAGCCTATAGTGTGCATGGCATTTATTGAGTATGTACACTTCTAGACTCTTAAATGTAATGTGCTCATGACATGGCCCTTCCCTTCTAGTAGCATGATTATATACTGTTTTTAATATACTTATTATTTTTTCTATTTGATAGTATAATTCTTTAATAGCCATATGGGAACCTCCTTTTAGCTAGTTAAAGCTGGAAAAACTCTTAAAGGGAGCAATGTGGGTGAGCTTTTTCTCCCTTGAGCCATAGGAGGTTGTAAATTTCTTTTCTTTCTGTTAAAACTCATTTCCCTTCCTGGTTCCCACTTTGTCTGACATTTTATTGTAATGTTTCTGGAATCTAGTTTGTAGAGTTTGGGCCCATATCTGTGCATTGCAATTTCCATTATTTTAACTTACTGAATTATATTATTTTCAGAAAAACTTAATCCTTTATATTAAAATGATGCATTCTTTTGTATGTAATAGATGAATGAAAAACATCAATGATAAAAAGATCAAAATTCTAACATTGAGATGAAATAATGTTTACCTTTTTGATTTTATGAAACTATGATGCCAGACAGAAATTGTTAGGAGAGTAAATTTTTCATTTTTTGTTGTAGAAAATTATATGTGAAAGGATATTCCACTAAGCCTTTATTCCCCACTAATTCACTTAAAGCCTCCATCTAGCTCCTACAAACTTTAATTTTGCGTTGGTAGACTATTTATGGGTGGTTATCTGTATTTCCTCTAACTCCTCTCTCATCTACTTCCTTTCTGTCATCAATCAAACAATTAGAAAATGCCTGGGCCACTTTGCTAAGTTGACAACACTGTACATGACAGTAAAATCTCAATAAGCACTTTAAAGGAATAGGGAATCTAATTAGAGTGATAAAACTATCTTAAATAAATCGATTAAGTTAAAACTAATTACCACCATTACTTATAATAATATCTAACTTTGAGAGCACTTATTTTGTACTAAGGGCTTTTTCTACATCACCTCATCTAATGTCTCTGAGGCTGGGAAAAGCCCTCTGTGTTAAGCCCTGTCCCTTAACACACTTAAAAGATCATATCTGCATAACATACCATGTAGCCCAAAATAGATCAGTGAATGTAGAGATCAATATTGGATGCAATAAGACATCTAGGGAAAGAACATGTAAATTATTGGAAGAATGCAATGTTACTAAATACATCAGAAATTAATGGTACATGAGTGTAAACGCAGAAGGCTGTATCTGGTGTTTATATTTTAGGGACAAATCAATTAGAAGATTTACCTCCAGAGGAGTTATATATAAAAGAGTTATATTGAAAAGAGTTACACATACAATTTTTCTAAATATGAAGCTCTTCTAAATGTGGGGCTACATATGTTAAAGTAGAAACCTTAAGAGCACCATAAAACTACATGCTAAACAAAGGAATAGATGCAGTATTTCCTCAAGGTAAATATTTGTAAGAAGCTATTTGGTCCAATGAGGAAGTGCAATTTATCAGAAGTTATAAAATAAGACAAGACATAGAAGTAAATATGTGGGATAGGAAGGTGTTGATAGGTCAGCAGAATTAGCAATAGATAGAGGGAGATCACAATTATTGGGATGAGTTGTCCATCACAGAACGTGTGTGGTAGATGGCATTGGAAAGAAGATGCTTTAGGGAAAAATTTTAACACATGGAAAGGTGATAGAAAAAATAACATCTAAATTAGGTTGGCTGTGGTGGACAAAGATACAATGTTGCTTGGTGTTGGTGGTCTGTTCCATGAGTCACCATTAGGTATCAGTCAGTACATTTCATTCCATTTGCTACTCACCTCTGTTCATGAAAATGTTACCTTGTAGAAAATTCTAGTTTCTGGTGACTTTCAACATGCAATTAAAAAATACATTTCAACTGTGTTTCCTTAAGAACACGAAAGTTAAAAAGCACTCTAAATTTGAGATGCATTTCCTCTGGATTTTTCTGGGCTCGATTTACCTGGTATCTGGAGCATTTTCTCACTTTATTTTGCTGTGCCTTTTTTTTTCTTTGACTAGTTTTAGAAGTTCACAGTCATCCTGCCTCTTGCCCTCCAGTCATACACCCTTTCAAGTTTCAGACTTCTCTTTGGGGTCTCTCTTGTCCTTCCTGGAGTGCTCCTTCCTGCTGTTTCATAAGACAGCTGTTCTTCACTGGTGGTCTTGCAGCCTCTCCTGATCCCTCTGTAATTCTGGAAACAAGGAGAAAAATGGCAACATTTTATTTTCACATTGATTTTGTTCCTATTGCTTGCATAGATTTATTTTGCTATCTTAAAATGTAACTCAAGGCTAATGTGATAGGAAATATGCAAAGTACCAAAGAACATAATTGTTTTCTCTCCATTTGAAAAAAAAAAAGTAAAAAGGAGGGGAAGAACAACTTTTGAGGAAGTCCGCAAGTGATCTGGATTAAATTCTTTATTCAGCCAGACTCTCATTTCAAACTATTCACAACTAATAATAACCAGATAATGGCATAATAGTGTAAACTGATTCTTTGAACCATGCCTGGATTTTAGTTAAACTTAGTATCCTGGTAGAATACCTCTAGATTTTATGGATAATGCTATTATTGTTACTACTGTTTTTATTATCATTCTTCTTGATGATTCTCTGAGAAGCTGAAAATACTTTTGATGCATTTGCTCCTGCAGCTTATCCTTGAGAAAGATTAAAAAACTCTATTTTCCCCTATTTAAGGATGAATAAACTTAAACAAGAAAAGATCAAACAACTCTCTTTGCTCTTTGTTACAACACAGATAGGAATCTAGGCATACCAAAGCTGAATAAGAATTACAGCTGCTCTCTAAAATCCAGTGTTTCTCCCCACCCCACCCCTGTCCTTTTTATTTTAGCTGGGAAGTAAGAAATATGTAATAGTTACTTTTTATAACCTTTATATAATAAATATAATGCAGTCATATGCATGAAGATATCTTGAAGATCTCTCAAGAGCAAAATTTTATCTTAAGGCAGTAAATTAAAAGTTAAATTTTTAATAGACATTAAAAACTACCCATACTAGTTTGTTTTAAATGAACGTAAGAAGAAACTGTAATTTTTTCATTTTTGTTTTGTTTTTGGATAAAATACTTCCTGACTAAAAAATTAAGTTTTCTGTGGGAAAATTCATCAAATGTAAGTGGAAAAAGAGGAAAAATATGAAATAGGCTAACAAAGTCAAATAGTGTGATAGGACAAAAAGCAAAACAAAACACAAAGCAATCTTTTGTAAATACTGGGTCATCAAACAAATTACGTGAATTAACTCAGTGTTCATTTTTAACATGTCCATTCAATATATGTTCATGATATGACATTCCATTCCTAGTTCTCTCCTAAATAATTTATATTGATCAGCCAGGGGCTGGAGTGATAGTACAGTGGGTAAGGTGCTTGTCTTAATTCCGACTGACCCAGGTTTGATCCCTGGCACCCCATATGGTTCCCTGAGCACCAGGAGAGACCTCAGAGTACAGAAACAGGATTAAGCCCACCGGATTTGGCCCAAAATAAAAAAATTAACAATAAAATTAATAATAAAAAATACATGTTTTGAATTTTCCTTACTCTGGAGCTTGAGTCAAATTTAATACTTTAAATCAGTGGTTTCTAGGAGAATTAGTTACCTTGTACTAATCCATGTCCACATTTTTAAAATTCAAAATTAAATTAATATACAGAAATGAGAAAACATAAATTTTTTTGATATATTACTATTGAATTCTCATTCAGGGTATGTTTTCTTTCAACTTTAGCACAAAGGCAATATTTGCTTTGCAAAGAGTTGTGCTTAAAATTTTTCTTCTGGAAAAAATTAAAACATAACTTGAAAGGAAAAGCATAAAAAATGAATCAGAACAATAGCTAGTCTAATGCAGCTTCTGGTCAAATAGTACAGAAATAAACACAAAATTTCAATAAAATGTGTCAAATGCTGCAATAGAAAAAAAATATTTTACACTGTTGGAAGAGAGGAATTAGTATTTATTCATTGCATCTAAGGCATCAAAGTCAAAAAGGAGATGTCTCTAATTTGGGTCATGAAAAATGAGTGGCATTTGTGTTTAAAGAGAAGTATGCCAGGCAGAGGGGTATAATGTAGATATATAAAGTCATAGGAAAATGTCAACACTTCCTAATAATGGTTAACACTTTGATGTGGCTGAGTTTAGGAAGGGAAAAGGTAGGGATAACCAATGGAGGGACAGAAAAAGAGGAGAAAAGAGTAGCATCAAGATGAGGTCATACAGTGTCGTATGTCAAGAAATTTCAGTTCGTTGTCCAATTGAATGATGCTGATTATGTCAAGTTTGCAAATTAAAGACCTCAAACTGACATTCTAAAGCACAAATTGAAGAACACCAAAGTTTCAGAGAACAGTAGCAAAGAATTATTCACTACAAAAGATAAGAGGTCCTGAATCAAGGTCACTGTGAAGGAAGTGTGTCCAAAGGCTACTCAGGGGTAATACATAGTGATATTTAAGTATAGGAATGTGAAAAATGAAATCCTAGTACTTGAAAGAAAAGTTATAACTACTGGAGATCATTTTGTAATCTAATAAGGAATGCCATAACAAATATTCTTTAAAGAAGAAAGTTTGCAAGGGCCATTTTGGACATAGTAAGTTTAAGCTATGTGAAATACCTATTGCTTATTGTTATGCTAATAATATCTTCCATAAAGTGAAAGAAAATAACAGAAAGACTGAATGACCCGCAGGGCTGTGAAAAAACAAGAGCTTAAACATGGCTTGACTATTTTGCGCTTGAGTTTTCCGGACATCTTTAAGTGCAAATATCTGTCACATCTTGTTATTTCATTTATAAGAAGTTATATGACATAATTCATTAAGTTTAGGACTAAATTTTGTCTTTGAAAATATCATTCAAAATCTGAAAAACATTATGAATATCTAATAATGAATTATCTTAGTAAATGCTTTGGAATGTACAGAAGAATTTTGCATATTTTTATCTACTGAAATTATCAAAATCTCATGAGCTATGAGCTATGAACAAATAAGCAATTTCAATAGCTAATTAATTGCACCTGAAATATTAAGTAGCTTATCTTTAAGTATATGTGAGAAGAAGGTTTTAGTATACGTGGCTTAAAGATCAGCAAAGTGTGATACTGTTTAAAAAAGTTATAGATCTCTGAGGTTGTCAGTGGTTGATTGTATTCCATTGTTCTTCTGTTAAGAAACAAATGAACATTCAGTTTTTTTAATATATGCTTTCACTTATAGCTAAAATGTAGATTGTTTTTAATCAAAGCATTTTATGTAAATCATATCATACATTATGAATTGATTCATTGCTTAATTTAATATGGCAAATGCTTTCCTCTATTTATCCTAGAATCAAGACTTCAGTTTTAGAAAACTTAATAGAATGAAAAATTTTAATTACTTTTAAGTGTTAAAGAATGTTTATTTTGCAAGTTTAAGGGAACTATCTTTGGAAGAATATACACTGAGGGAAAAAAGGTTTAGAAATTGTATATTAGTGTCTCCATGCTTGTGTCTAAGAAGACAAGTAATTCATCTTTCAAATTTTAATACAATTTATATACCATATTGGAAACAAACACAATGAGCAGTCTAATTAGTAATCACAGATATTTAAGTATCACAAAATTGGTGTCAATATAACTTAGTTTTAATTTTTAAGAAAAATTATATATTCCTTATAAAGAACAACCTAATTAAATGTTTATTTTATCAGAAGCATTTATTCTTAGTGTTCACACATATTGACTAAATATATTTTCATCACAATCACTCATTCACAAAAATGCACCTGTATTGTAAACGCCAGATGTGTAGAGAAACTTCTGTTTAATCTTGGGTGGTCTCTTTGCCCAGGTTTGATTAAATATGTCTTTTCACAACAGGTGACTTTTTAATTGTTTTCTTATGGCAACCCATTTATTCCACAGGCTTTGTTTGGCTTGCATTAGTTTTTCAGAGTTAATGACCATGTGTGAGAACATGCTGAGTACAGGTGGCCAATAGTTTTGTTGAGAATGTGGGTGTTACAACAAATGCAGCAGTGGACAAGCGATTTAACTTTACCAATTAATATCGTGGAGAATAGTTCCTGCAACCTCAAAACCGTTCAAACAGAAAACAAGTTCAGAATAGGTACTTGGTAATACGAGTATGAAATAAAGAAGAAAGCAGGGAGTGCTTTGTTTTGATTGAGCTTCTTTTTTTTTTTTTTTTTTTTTTTTTTGTTTTGCAGGCTGTCTTTTGCCTTGTGGAGTTTAAGGGCTCAAATAAACTTTTTCAAAGTGACTTCTTTTTCTGTGTGGATCATTGTATTAGAAAATTTGGCGTTTTCTCCCCTCTGACTTTTGCAGCTTATTGTTCTTCCAGGGGCCTGTCAGGCTAGCAACTTGAGTCTTAGATTACCTCTTATTTTGTTTAACCTATGGACATAAGAATTTCTATAAGGAAGAGAAATATAATTCAAGTGCCCAAAATACATTTGAATTATTAGGTACCCTTAAATAAATTCAAGAATTGAAGCTGACTGATGAGTAAAAGAAATATGTCAATCAATACTGCTTCAAGAGCACCAAGAAAGTAAAATAAGATTTTTTGGAATTATCTAAACAGCCAGAAACTAGCAACAAATACAGAAAGAGCTATTCCCCTGGGCTTAATTTTTTTTTCTTTCCTTTCTGACAAAAGAAACATTTGTTTGCAATTAGCTTAGGTAAAGGAAATAGCATCTGAAGTCTTGTTTTCCAATTGAAATGACCTCCATGACCTGCAATGAAGACACTTGGAATATTTGTTCAGACTTGGTTAAGTATACATGGGAGTGAGGCAATTCTAACAAATGCAAATACATGTGCAAAGTAGTTTTAAGTTTTAAAAGTAGGGAAGTACCAAATTGAAAATACATAGTGTTTTCAGTAAATAATACTGAACAAAATTTGAAAATTGAAAACTTATATTTGATGGGTGCCAAGTTTATATAATATATACATATATATATATGTGCCAACTGAATATAGCAGGATTCTCTGTCAATATTGTGAGTGCAAAGAAATGGGAAATAATGCTTGCAAATAAGTGAATTTGCATTTAAGTGTACAAGGAATTAATTTAAAAAAAACACATAATATACAGGAAAATCTGTAAAGTATAATGCAACCCCCCTTTTTTTATTACACTAATTCCTTTAATTATTATCTGATGGGGAAAAGGAAGGGTTGGCATTTTAAGGCCTTTTTAAATTAATAGTTTAATATCTTCAAAATGATTGCAAAATACTGGATTTTCAGATGTAGTCACCCCAGCTTTTCATATTCTGATTAAACATGAAAACTTTTCAAAACAAATAGTATTTATATTACTTCTTTCACATTTTCTTTTAATGTAGCCTTTAATTCTAATAACAACTTCAGCGACTTCTATGTATAAATTGTATAATTTAATGAAGAAAAAAGGCTTTGATACTAAATTAAGAAATAAACTCCTGACCATCTTTCACTGTCTCATTCCCTCTTAATTCAGAGTTACATGAAATATATCTGTGCTTCAGCACAGGCTCATGTTAAAAACAAAGAAGAAGTTAATGAATTAAAAACGGGAAATGGTGATTTTTTTTCTCTCCCATTTTTCTAATATCACTGTCACTGTCCTCCTGTTGTTCATCGATTTGCTCAAGCAGGCCCAGTAAAGTCTCCATTGTGACACTTGTTACTGTGTTTGGCATATTGAATACGTCACGGATAGCTTGCCAGGCTTTGCCGTACTAGTGAGGTACCCCGGTAGCTTGCTGGGCTCTCCGCGAGCAGTGGAGAAATCGAACCCAGCTCCGCCAGGCGGCCGTGCCCTACCGCTGTGCTATTGCTCCTATTTTTATTTTTAAAATATTATAGGGACCAGAACCATAGCACAGCTGGTAAGGCGTTTGCCTTGTATGCAGTCAACTCAGGTTTGATCCTCAGCATCCCATAAGGCCCCCTGAGCACCGCCAGGACTTAGTCCTGAGCACAGAGCCAGGAGTAAACCCCTGTGTACTACCCAGAGTGACCAAAGTTAAGTCAAAAATTTTTTTATAAAAATTAGAACTTGATCTCCCATTTGACCCAGCAATACCACTCCTGGGAATATATCCCAGAGAGGCAAAAAAGTATAGTCGAAGTGACATCTGCACTTGTTTGTTCATTGTAGCACTCTTTACAGTAGCCAGAATCTGGAAAAAACCTGAGTGCCCTAGAACAGATGATTGGTTAAAGAAACTTTGGTACATTTACACAATGGAGTACTATGTAGCTGTTAGAAAAGAAGAAGCTTTGAAATTTACATACAAGTGGTACTACATGGAAAGTATCATGTTAAGCGAAATGAGTCAGAAAGAGTGGGACAGACACAGAAAGATTGTGTTCATCTGGGGAACACAAAGCAACAAAATGGGAGACTAACACCCAGGAGTGACCGAGATTAGTATCAGGAATTTTGCTCCATGACTTGGAGGCCAGTCACACGGCCTAGGGGAAAAGAAAGCTCAGCTAGAGAAGAGAGAACCAAATAAATGGTGTTGGGAAGATCCTCCCGGGGTGGGAGAAGCATGCTGAAAGTAGACTATAGACCAAACATGATTGCCACTCAATGCCTCTCTTGCAAACCACAGGACCCAAAAGGAGAGAGAGAGAGAGAGAGAGAGAGAGAGAGAGAGAGAGAGAGAGAGAGAGAGAGAGAGAGAGAGAGAGAGAACAAAAGGGAATGCCCTGTCACAGATGCAGGGTGGGATGAGGGAGATGGGGGGGTGGGAGGGATGCTGGGACCAGTAGTGGTGGAGGATGGTCACTGGCGGAGGGATGTGTACTTGATCATTATATAACTAAAACTCAAGCACAAAAATTTGTAAGTCTGTAACTGTACCTCATGGTGTTTCACTAATAAAAATAAATAAAAAGAAAAAAATGTATAACATTGTCACATTAAGCAAGAGTCCAGCCACTTCTATGTTAACCTTGGAAGTTCTCAATAATGTGACCTCACAAATTCAATGCAAACCCACAACAAAATAGGTTTTTTTTTTGTAAGCATTGGCTTTCTAAAGTGATCAGTATTTTTTCAAGATGTGAAGAAGAATCGTTTTTGAATGCATGTCAACTTGAGACCCTGTAGGTCTGGGGGAGAAACTGTTAATTCTTCCTTAGCAAATGCAGATTACCTGGGTTTAGGATCTTCTCTAAAAGTTACCTTCTATTGGTGGAACCTACTACAAGGAAGGACAAGCATCTAGAGGCAAGGTTGAATCATACAGAGTCATTCCCTCTTTGTGGTGAGATACCCCTCATTTGAACAATTCTGTAGATTTTAGACCATTCCTGAATGCAGGACACAAACACTTAGCTTGTCCTTTTGCTTAAGAATGTAGAGCCACATAAACTCTCCATATGCATTTAATTAAATCCAGTAATTTTTTCATTAATCTGTCTGATATTAATTTATTTGGTGGTCTAGCTTGAGAAGAGCCTGGGGTAGAAGGGGAGAGGTTAATTTTCATCTTTATCTGCACACCTCCTACCTTGCTCCCAACAGTTCTGTCTAGCCCTTAATGCTCTTGAGTATTCTTCACACAGTGGGGCTGGAGTGATAGCACAGTGGGTAGGGCGTTTGCCTTACATGCAGCCAACCCAGGTTCGATTCCCATATCCCATATGGTCCCCCGAGCACTGCCAGGAGTTATTCCTGAGTGCAGAGTCAGGAGTAACCCCTGTGCATCCCCAGGTGTGACCCAAAAAGAAAAAAAAATATTAGTAGCCAAGCAGAATGTTTGTTCTGAAAAACAACTGACAGAATTCTGATTTCTACCAAAAGTGAAGATTGGCGTGGGGTTAGTGAAATGAGAAAGATTTGGCAGCTGAAATGAGTATTTGAAATAAATAACAGTTAAGTATATTATACTAACTCTCTTCTACACATTCCTTTCTCAATTCTATACTTTCACTGGTCTTTTATTATTTTATCTTATAATTCTGTGAGCCACATTAGCTTCCAAGTTTTCTTCCTTGTATCATACTAGTCTATTTTGCTATCAAAACTCTGTGGCCTTCAAAATATTTCACTGAAACATTTTCAGTATTACTTCCTACATATTAAGCTTGAAAATTATAAGTCTTATAACTTTTAAAACAGTAAGACAGATGAACAAATTCATAAGCAGTAATTTTTCATGGGGTTTCCAAGAATTAAAGTGACAAGAAAAATCACTGCTTTAAGATATGGAGAGGAACTTGCAGTAGGTCCTCTTTAAATGTTTGGAAAAATTCGCTAGTGAAACCATCTGGACCTGGGCTTTTGTTTTGGGGAAGACTTTTGATTACAGTTTCAATTTACTTGATGTTAATAGGTCTATTAAGGTACTCTAGATCTTCTTAATTCAGCCTTGGGAGATTATAGGAATCCAGGAATTTATCCATTTCTTCCAGGTTCTCTTGTTTCATGGCATACAGACTTTCAAAGTAGTCTCTAATGATCTTTAGAATTTCTTTGGTTTTTGTTGTGATATCCCCTTAAGATATGGAGAGGGAGTTGAATATGTATAATCATACCTGAGGAAAACTTACTCTTTACAGAAGGTATTTGGGGAAATACTTGGGCCAATTGTATACCAACAAATTATAACTGGGATCGCTTTAAGACATAACCTTACAGTGTCCAAGAGCCCTGGAGTCACTCCTCAGAACACAGGCCCAACAGCATTTGACAGGCACCAAATATACAACCAATGATATTGGGACTTTGTGTGTGTGTGTGTGTGTGTGTGTGTGTGTGTGTGTGTGTGTGTATCGTACAGTGTCAGGAATCCAGGCATCTAACTTGAGGCCTCACACTTCTGAGGCATGTGTTCTAGAACTTGACCTATCTCATATAATCACACAATACAAACTCTAGGAAACTCCTAGGCAAAACCAAAGCACAAGATGGAAAAAAAGGAACAGGAACAGTGAAATGGTAAGAAACATAGGATTCTGACACCTATAGCTACAGCATAATTTGACACAAATATCAGTTTCTAGCCAGATGAACATATTTGTTCAATTTCTGTGGTTCAGTACTTCATATTCAGCTGAGAACAGAAATTACATGAAATGTTCAAGTTAGAGAAAAACAGTCTATAAAGACAAAATGAGTAGTGAATGGATTTGTTAAAAAGAACAAGTTTATTGAAGTCTCTATTTGGAAAATTAGAATAGTTACATTCCCGTCATGACTCACTAATAATAGTATATTCTGAGAAATGTGTCATTAGGCTATTGGTCATTGTTCAACATCATAAAGTATAATTATACTATGCTACATGGTACATAAAACTACATAGAATATAAATATACTAGCTGGTATAGCCTACTACATATGAATATAAGAACATAAAAATTCAGGAACAATGTGATAAAACATGTTAACGTGATAGGTATTAGACTATATTTGTAATAACAATAATAATGAATGATATAAATGATATAAATGTATCATTTTAAAATCTAGATTTTAAAATGTCATACCAGGCCAAAACCAACAGAAAACTGGGGTACGTACAATAATTTGAGAAACAAAAACTTTAGGTTACTTTAGGTCAAGGAACATTCTTAGAGATAAAGGATATTAGCATAGTGATAGCAATAAAGCTAAACTAGAGAATCAGTACCTGATCACGGTGATGTGATTCTCTTATTAAACTCTAGTCGGGCATTAAGACTATTGTTATGAAAAAGTGGCTATGCAAATACGGAAATAGAGAAATAATATAGTGTGATGGTAAGGATAAACATGAGCAGTGTACAGCTAGAAACTAAAGAATTCCTAGAAAATAAAGAAGTCCAAGTATTATTGGCAAACCAGTCAAAGCTATAAAAAGACAATGAACAATTTTTCTACAGGAGGATTAGTCCTACCAAATAAAGGCATTACAAGAAAGAGAATTTTAGGATCAATATCCTTAATGAATACAAATTATGGAATCTTGACAAAAGGTCAGCAAATTGAACTGAACAATGTACAAAAATTTTTATATACCATGACCAAGAGGAATTTGTTTCAGATGTGCGAGGTTGATATATAATGTAAAAATCAAATTAGTGTACTCAATTATATTGACAGGCTAAGAAGAAAATAACATGATCATATTTTTAGATGCAGAAAAAATATTTGACAAAATCCAGAACTATTCATGAATGGGGAGGGGGCCACTTATTAACCCTATTATGTTAGAGACATCTTTCTCAAAATTTTTTTAAAAATCAAAGATAAAGTTTTAATATTTAACATCACGCATAATAGTTAATGAAAATAGTTTTCCAGATTTCACTGATGATGGAGATCAAGGGAAGAATATCTTTTCTCAACATTTCATTTTAATATTTTATTGGAACTCTGCCTAGTAGAGTAACACAAGAAAGGGAATTTAATAGCAATACATATTGAGAAGAATTAAAGAAAACTCTCTGTATTCATGGATGGCATGAATGTCGATGTATAAAATCCCACAAATTTCTTGGAAACTAGTCAGCAGTCAGAGAGCAAAATTACAAGATGGTAAGCTGTTGGGTAAAAGAAAATTATTTTATTATACAAGTAAAAATTACACTGGAACTTAAAACCATAATGTCATCAAATTAGTCTACAAAAAAACTGAAAATAAATCTCAAATTTCTAAATCTTTGAAAATTATTTTTATAAGGAAACTTACTAAAAGTTTACCAAAAATAAAATTTTAATTAAATGGGATTCCATGAACTTAAGTCCAACAGTATAAAAAAATGTGTTTCTTCCAGGGCTGGAGAGATTCTACAGTGAGTGAGGCACTTATCTCACACTCAACTCACCCAAATTCGATTCCCAGCAACACACTGGTCCCCTGAGCCATCTCAGAAATGATTCCTGAGCTGACAGTCAAGGGTAAACCCGGAGAACGAAATGTCTGTTACCCTGATAACAGCAACGAAACATGGTTATTTTCAAAAGTGATCTATAGGTCCTACACAACAATAGTCAAAATTTTAGGACATTATTTGTGGGTTTTGGTCATCTGGTTCTAATGTTTACCTGGAAGGCAAATATAAAATGTAAAGTCCAAAAATAAAATCACTCATAAAAATTCTGATTTTTAAAACTGAATTTTACAAACAAGCAAAGTCAACTCAAAGAATGGCCTTTTCAACAAGTGGTAATGCAATTATTGGATATCTTTATGAAAAATAGATAAATAAAAACAATTTAGAACTCTACTCTATACCTTTCATAAAAATTAATTTGAAATGGATGATACATTGTCACTGTCACTGTCACTGTCCTCCCGTTGTTCATCGATTTGCTAGAGCGGGCCCAGTAACGTCTCCATTGGAGACTTTGTTGTTACTGTGTTTGGCATATCAAATACCTCACGGGTAGCTTGCCAGGCTCTGCCGTGCGGGCAAGATACTCTCGGTAGCTTGCCGGGCTCTCGGAGAGGGGCGGAGGAATTGAACTCGGGGCGGCCATGTTGGCTGTGTGCAAGGCAAACGCCCTACAGCTGTGCTAACAGGATGGCCGAGTGGATGATACATTAACATATAAAAATGTTAAGTTGGTCTTTATTAAATTATTTTTATGGAAAAACTACTGAGAGAATCAAGACATGCTATAGACTGGGAAAATATTTGCAAAGCATAGCTAATGAAAGACACAAATTCAAAAATATACAAATAATTCTTACAACTTAACAATAAGAAAACAAACAACCCAGCTCAATTATAGGCAACATAGCTGAACAAACATCCTTCCAAAGAATATAAATAAATGTCAAATATACATGAAAATATGTTCAAGATCATATGTCATTAAGGAATCTCAAATTAAAATAATAATGAAATCCATCTAAAAACAGAATGACTAACAAAGTACCAACAAAAATTATTTTTGGCGAATATGCAAAACATTAGAAAACTATATAAATATATTTATATTATATTTACATATTTATATAAATATTTGAATATGCATATAGGTATTAAGGCACAGGAATGGCCTATGGCATTTCCTATTCAATCCCTAGTACCACATTTCCTGGGAGCATCTCTGGGAGACATCCTGGAGGATCCTAAGCATCAGAGGTCCCAAGTAGCATTGTATCCTCAGGCTCTGTGGTTGAGAATGTCTTCCAGAACTGCTGGCCCAGTTCACAGAGAATAATCAGGACCACCTCACACGCCACAGTTGGGCCACCTGGATATTTCTTAAGAGATCTCACACCCCTAAAAGATTTAGTCTTTGTAAAATACTTCACAATTCCTTTCAAAGCTAAACATGGTCTTATCATATTATCCAAGAATTATCACTGTATCACTGTTATCATCCTATTGTTCATTGATTTACTCGAGCGGGCACCAGTAACCTCTCTTTTCATCCCAGCCCTGAGATTTTTAGCCACGTCTTCTTACTCATCTTTCCCAACGATTGGGGGCTCTTTAAGGGTCAGGGGAATGAGACCTGTTATAGTTACTATTTTTGGCATATCAAATACACATGAGGAGCTTGTCAGGCTCTGCCTATGTGGGCAGGACACTCTCAGTAGCTTGCTGGGTTCTCCAAGATATAGATAGATAGATAGATAGATAGATAGATAGATAGATAGATAGATATTCTCTCTCTCTCTCTCTCTCTCTCTCTATATATATATATATATATATATATATATATATTTCTTTCTATGGTTTGTTGCCTACTGTCTGAACTCAATCAAACATGGTGTGGTAATTACGGAAAATGGGTAGGAAGTCTCTCGATGTGTCCGGCAAGTGACCTGGAGCATGGCAACTGTTGGGTTGTGGAGTTCCGCTGCGCGGGGCTGGGTCCCTTAGGGTGGAGAGGGCTCTCCTTGCCCGCCCTACTCTGGGGTGCCCCTAGTGAAATAGCCTGACACGGAGTCAGGAATTATATCCTAGAGATTTATCCAATTGAGTTGAAAATGCTTCACATAATATTGGTAACAGTTTTAGTGGTAATTACCAAAGTCTAAAATCTTGAAAGCAATCTCAATATTTATGTGAACGTATAAGCAAATGGCAAATGACCATACAGTCAAATATTATTTAGTGATTTTATCAATCTATAAAGAGACATAAAAAATACTGAATTAATATTTCTGGATAAAATGAGTAAATCTGAAAATGCCATCTACCTCATTGTTTAAGAGATATATTATGGAAAAGGTACTACTTTGGAAGTAGTAAAAAGTTCAGTAATTACCAGGGCTTAGGTTTCTTTTCCCAAAATGAATAAAAAAGTACAAGGAAGATTTAGGGTGGTGAATTTATTCTGCATATTTTTTAATGTGGATATGCATTGTGATGTAATTCTCAAAATTTATATAACTATGCAATACAATAGCACCTTAATATAAAGTATGATGTTTACTTAGTGTTGAGTTAATTAAATATAAAAAACAAAGCACATTCACGCATAATGTTAATAGGGAACTCTATCCTGGGGAGGGTGTGAGTTGTCTCTACAATCCGTTGAGTTGGTCTTTGATTTTTTTCCTGTGTGTGTGAGAATCTATATTGAACTAAAAGCTACAGTATGTCGATTTCATCAAGCAGTTAATTGTGCGATTAAACCACATATTTTACCACTCTAAATTCAAAAAATGGTTTGTATATGAAAAAATGTTCTATATCACTAACCATCAGGGAAATAAAAATCAAAACAACAATAAGATATCATCTTACACCCCAGAGACTGACACACATTCAAAAAAATAACAAGAGCAACCAGTGCTAGCACAGATGTGGGGAGAAAGGGATTCTCCTTCATTGCTGGTGGGAATACTGCCTTTTTTTAGCCTTTTTGGAAAATAATATGGACATTCTTCAAAAAAAAACTAGAAACTGTGGTACATCTACACAATGAAATACTATGCACCTGTTAGGAAGAATGAAGTAATGAAATTTGCTTATTAATGGATTGACATTGAGAGTATCATGTTGAGTGAAATGAGTCGAAGGAGAGGGACAGTGGCTGCATTTATATATATATATACATATATATATATATAATAGTATGAGACTAATATTCCAAGGTTAGGTTAAACAGGGGCTAGGACAGGTCAATGGTTGGAAAATTGCCACAAGACTAGGGGAAGAGGTGGGGAATGAAGGGCACAGGTAAAGGGGTATACCTGAAGATGCTTCATTATTTGTATTGCAAACCACATAAGGCCCAAAGAGGAGAGAGAGAGAGAGAGAGAGGGAGAGAGAGAGAGAGAGAGAGAGAGAGAGAGAGAGAAATAGGAGTGCCTGCCATCATAGTCGCAGGCAGTGAGGTGGGGAGGAGGGAGGGAAACTGGGACCATTGGTAGTGGGAAAAGTACACTGGTGAAGGTATGGGTGTTGGAACATTATATGACTTAAATCCAATCATGAACAAATGTGCAAATGTGCATATCATTGTGATTCAACTAAAAAATAAATCATGGAAAAATGTAATGAACACTTGATTGGGCAATTCTCAACTTAATTTATTTTATTTTATTTTGTTTATTTATTTATTTTGCCTTTGAGAGGGTCACACCCAGTACTACTCAGGGATTACTCCTGACTGCTGTCAGGAATTACACCTGGCAGTTCTGGTGGACCATATGGGATGTCAAGGATCAAACCTACGTCATCCTCCTTCAAAGGAGACTCGCTATACTCTATACAATCATTCTGCCCTGCTTCATTTATTTTAACTGTGTCCATATATCAATGCTCTGCTGGAAGATTGGCTGGTCTGGGATGTCCAAAATGACTTCCAACACATGTCTGGAGCCTGGCAGAAATGAATGAACAGCTGGGTGTATCTGGGGCTATCAATTGGAATATCAATGCTAGGCTTCTTCAGACTCTGTTTCCAGTGTAAATTCACTTTTTCTGTGCTGATCAGAAGTCCTAGAGTTACACAATATAAGAAGCAAAAACTTCCTCATTCTTAAAGTCTTGGCCCAGAAATTAGTGCACCATCATATCTGCCATATTCTTCAGGAATTGAGAGAGTAGAAGCACACAACCCAGATTTCCATAGAAAGAGTATCAAACAATTTATACCCATCTTTATTCTATCACCTTCTTCATGAAAATGCTAGCCTTGTAATCATAATTATCATATTAATTATAGATATTGTATATATCTTTTACTAAATTCATGAAATTTTCTTCCATTCTGATCTCAATACTGTCCTCCCATTGTTCATCGATTTGCTAGAGTGGGCCCAGTAACGTCTCCATTGGAGACTTTGTTTTTACTGTGTTTGGCATATCGAACACGTCACGGGGAGCTTGCCAGGTTTTGCTGTGCGGGCGAGATCCTCTCAGTAGCTTGCTGGGCTCTCTGAGAGGGGCAGAGGTATCAAACTCGGGTCGGCCATGTTGGCTGTGTACAAGGCAAACGCCCTACCACTGTGCTATCGCTCTAGTCCAATCTCAATACAATTTGATAAATTGATGTTGGATGTGGTTTTTTAAAAATGTTTTCCCCTTATCTACCAATAGAATAATGTAGCTTATTTGTAAATGTTAATACTGTGTTGTATATATTCTGGAAAAGAATTTCAAATGCAATGATCAAAATGGCATTAAAGTTAAACTTATTTCTAAATTAGTAGAGTAGAATTATGAGTAGAAATCTGCCATAGGTTCTATAGATTCTGGTATGGGATCTAATATAAATTCCTTCTGCTTTGATTTCTTTCCTGGCATTTTTTATAAGAGAACTGCACTGACATCAACATTGCTACAAGTAGAAAAGGAAACAAGAGTTGAAATAAAATATGTTCCTTTTAATTTAGGAGAACTGACTGGAAGTTACGTACATCACATCATCCCATATCTTTTGGCATGAACTTAGTTCCATGCCAGCATGGTATTTGCAAGAGAGGTGAGAAAATTATGGGCTGTTCTGGGAAAGCATGTGAACATTGAAATAAAATATATTTCTGGAAAGACATATTTTCTAGGCAAAAGGATATTTATATAGAATAAAGTGAAAATAAATACGGGTGTAAAAAATAATTCTGACATTTGATGAATTAAAAGAATTGATTTTCTAAACTTAAGCTTGCATTTCTGGGGTAAATGGAAGTAGTTTGTACAGAAGAATTTCTTTTCTAAACAGAGATAATGAACTCTGCAATTGATTTACTTTAAAAATTTATATTGGAATGATTGGCCTAACATTCCTTCTTGGGTTCAGAGAAAAAATACAGAGGTTAAGGCACCATGAATAGTGATTTCTGAGAACTGTTGGGTGTGACTCCATATCCCCATCAAGGTTTCCTTTTCTTGAACAGGCATATTTGGCAGGGCTCAGGGCTTGCTTCTGTCTCTGTTCCTAGGAATCACTCCTCACAGAGCACAGAAACCAAATGATTTGTCAGAGATTACACCTGGGTTAGCTAGGTGCAGAATGAGCACCTTACCCACTGTATTATCTCTCTGGCCCAATTCCTTTCTTATATTCTCCTAGTCAATAATGATATCAAAACTATGCCAACCACAAAAATTAATTTGGGAGAGAAATCATGAATTTAACTTTCCTTAATCTTGTATGTATTAGAATTATTTTCTTGAAGTTAGGTTTTATTATTTTGTGGATGTTTTGCCTAAAACAATCCTAACTTTTTTCAAACATTAGATCACCTGGGTTCAGGCAGGTACACAGGTAGGATCGCTGAAATAAGTTTTTAGGAAGTCATAGAACCAAGATATGATAGAAAAAGTTGCTAAATCACCACACTTGAAGTAGTTGAAAGGCATGAAGGCATCACCAGATGCATAAACAAAGGAAACATCCAAAAATTGTGTACCACCTCAGAAAAGGAGAAATTTGAAGAGAAAATTAAAAGCACCATCAGGAGTGCAAGACTCTATACACGTACAAAACCCTAGCAACTTATAGAGAAAACCCCAAGCTGCACCTCAGTCAGGGGCAGTATGGAGAAATTCTCTACTATTAAACCACCTCTGTAAAGGCAAGGGTCAGGCATTCTCTATCCTAGAGATTCTCTAGTGCTTCATCTTGAAATAAATACTTTCAGATATCTTCCCTCAGGAGTATCCTGGGTTCTCTTTTATACTCAATTTCACACACCTAAGAAACACTCATACTCCGTCTTTGTCTCTCTTTCTCTTAGAGTTTCCTTAAATAAAACTAATTATTTCATATTAATCTCCTCTTGAAATTCATCCAGTGAAGGAAAGAAAAATGTGGTAAACTCTGGAAAATGTAGGCAGAGGTTAGGACTGATTCCTCACTAAAGCCTAAGCACAAGGCTTCCAGAGAACTTGGGTGATGGGAATCAGTGTCTATGCTGTGGACTAAGTGAAAGTCAGATAAGTATGACAAATGGTCAGTGAAGCTGGTAATACACCAGTGTCTACATTGAGTGGAGGCTCATGGAAGATTTTACCAGTCTTAAGCCTTCAGGTATTTCCTCAAGTAACCCAGGAGAGTTGAGCTCAAAGACCACAGAGTGGGTTTATTTCCTTGGCTTATGGATGTCTGCCCTTGATCCCCATTGCAACTTTACAACTTCCAATGCAGAAATTCAAACTATCCCTCTTTTGATTTAGTAATGGTTAAGGTAAAAACCAGCTTTGGTCACAGCTTGTTCTAGAAGGTCTTTGCCCCATTTTTGATGAAAGAAAGGAAAGAAAGAAAGAAAGAAAGAGAGAGAGAGAGAGAGAGAGAGAGAGAAAGGAAGGAAGGAAGGAAGGAAGGAAGGAAGAAAGAAAGAAAGAAAGAAAGAAAGAAAGAAAGAGAGAGAGAGAGAGAGAGGAAGGAAGGAAGGAAGGAAGGAAGGAAGAAAGAAAGAAAGAAAGAAAGAAAGAAAGAAAGAAAGAAAGAAAGAAAGAAAGAGTCATCCATACCAGGCTGTACTGAGTTTCAATATCTAACCAAGCTTTATTTCCAGACATTCCCCAAAGCAGAATTCCCAACCAGTCAAGATGGACTTCCTGGTCAGCATTGATGAACTAATTAATTTCCATGATACAAGTATCCCTGAACTCCCCGAGGGATGGCAGTTTTACATGCCAGGTAAAATATTGTCAATATTTTTTTTACTAATAAACTCATCCCACATTATTTTTGCAATAAAACTTTCTGTTTTGTAAATTCTCAAAGCCATTTGGGGTGCTGTTATGTTCATTAATTGTTTAACAAAGACAATAACATCACTAAAATAATCGGGATGAATTTTTCTCTCTTAACAGTATCCTTTATTTTCTCCATGTCCAGTGACATTCGCAAAATAAGTATAAATATATGAGGTCTTCCAGTTGTGTCTAGTGGAAAAGTTGGTCAAGATAAACTACTTTCCTTCCCCAAAGATCTACAGTGAACCTGAAAGTCTTCCACTAAATAGGTAATTATTTAACTCTCATATCATACATGTCAATGTAATAAAACTTTGCATATTACTTTTATCAAAATGCAGAATCCCAGTGCCAAAGTGATAGTACTGCAGGTAAGGAGTTTACCTTTCATGCAGCTGACCTGGGTTCTATCTTGGCATTCTATTGGATCCACTGGGTACTTCCAGGAGTGGTCCTGGAGTGCCGATCTGTGGGTAACCTCTGAACATCACTCAGTGTTGCTATAATAACAAACATAAAAGTGGAATCATTTTAAAGGTAACTAAGCATAATATTTTGATAAAATTTCTTTATTCATATATCATTTATTGTCACATCAGTTGGGGTTTGGTAGCTATTTCCATCTCAGAGCTCAGGGCTCAGGGCCTAGAGTAATAGTACAGTAAATAGGGCACTTTCCTTGCATCAGCCAAGAGTGAACCTTGGGTGCAGAGCCAGGAGTAAGATTTGAGCACCTCCAACTGTAGCCCCAAAACAAACAACAAAAAACAAGAAAAAAGTGATTTATTTCAAACAGTACTGGGAAACCATAAAGTACCAAGGATCAAACTCAGAGGTCCTTCATGAAGAGCACTCCAGCCCACTGAAATAGCTCTTCGGTCTGTTTATTTATATTTTGAAGTTGATGCATTACCAAAATGAGTTAAATAATCACAAATTTTCACTATTGCATATTAAATAAAATGATCCTCCTACTCCTTGGCTAAACATTACAAGAATCACAAACATAGCCTGAATTGTATATTCTACATTTCTTGCACATCTTTGCCTTCAGTTATTTTTTTCTTCATCCAGCACAGGTTATGACTAAAAGCAATCCTTATCAAAACAAGGATAGATATTTTTTGTTCTTTTCTTGCTACCTATAGTGCTGCAATACTATCTACCTGGGATAGTTACAATTCTCATATAGTCATCGAAATCTTACTCTTGATACCTCAATCACTAGTAATCTGTATTACCGAATGCTTTTTTCAAGAATATTTCAAAATGGGTACTTGTGGAGGGATGGGTGTTTGGTCATTGTAGAATTGAAAGCCAAGCACAAAAATTTGTAAATCTGCAACTGTACCTCATGGTGTTTCACTGACAAAAATTTTTTAAAAATGTAAATGATGGAGAACGGGCACTGGTGGAGGGATGGGTACTGGATCATTGTATAACTGAAACCCAAGCACAAAAATTTGTAAGTCTACAACTGTACCTCATGGTGTTTCACTAATGAAAAATTTTAAAAAAGAATATTTCAAAATAACTTCATGAATCACATTGTAACCCTCCATATATGCCCCTTGGTCTTCATTTCTGAGGCAGAGACCATGTTTCAGTCACTGTGGAATCTCCCTAGAAACGTAGGACTTGACTCATTAAGTACTTGTCAATATACACATATAGAATTCAATTGCAATTTTCCTTTTTGTTTCTTTTCAACCACAACACAATAAATAGAGATTCTTAAAGTTATCCATGTTTGGCACTGAAGACATTTTCCACTGGCACTTAAACTATAATAACTAAACTAAAATAACTAAACTAAAATAAAAAGCCTAGAGGACACTTTAACAAAACAACAAGGGGATTTTTATGAGTGGAAGGATTTAGCCTGAAAGGCAGGAATCTCTCTGGGCCTCTCAGAGCTCTGCAGCTGTACTGCTGGCTGTGGTCTGTAGCCGAAGAGATATTTTCGAAGTCTGTTGTTGTTATTAATTTGAGGAGAAGAGGTCTCTGTAGAGGAAAAATAAATCCAAGATTTTTTGTTTCCTTTTCCATCACTCACATTACAGTCACTGTAATGTCAACACCATTTAGGTCAAATTTCAGGCATTCAAAAATATGCAGCTTCATCCAGCTGCAAGAACTAAAACTCTTCTACAGCACTATAGCCTGAGCAATAAAATATGTCTGAGGGTGTTAGTAACAATTAACAGGTGTGTACCTTCCACGGCAAGTTTTAATATGACATGAAATGTATAAAGTCATAAGTTAAGATTTTATAAGGATTACATACAATAAATAAATATGTTTTTATGAATAGATCTCAAAAAATGGAGTTATTCCCTCACGTGAATCATGTTAAGACATGTCACAAGAGGATGCCTTATTTGCAGCCGAAGACAAAGTGTCCATTGGGCAAGGTATGGCCTTCCCAGTCACTTGCCAGTGTCTTCTCTTCTGTTACCAGACGAATTAAAATCCTATTCAAATTATTTCAGTCATCTGAAACTTATTCTCACATATCATGTGGAGATTATGATACCAAACTGATTCAAGTAATCTGAGAAGTCAATATGGTAACACAGGTTGATTCTGGTCCAAGATAAGCAGTAGTAGTTAAATATTAACAATCATTAAGAAAATGTTTTAGAGATGTTTATCCTTCCATTTTTCTCTTAGTTACCTCTGCCCTTATCTTCTTTCTGCTTTCTAGTAGCTGATTCACTCTTCTTGACTATAAGCCACACCCTTCCTTACCCACTCTGCCAAAACCCACACAAGTAATCAATGCACCAACATCCCACCAAAGTTTTTCTCCTTTTTATTCTTCCACTATTTCCATCTAACCCTATCACCATATTTCATACCCTTTCCTGAAGAATTTCTATTTCTCTTTCCATATTCATAAAGTGAACAGATCACTAAACAACAATGACCCAGTCAACTGACCTCAGCTGGGTTCTCAGCATATCTCAGCAATTTTTTAAAAATTTATCACTTGTTGACTCCCCATTGCATTCCTTGCTGCAGCTGTTCCAAATGTTTCCCTCTGCTCAAGTCTTTAATCCCAGCCCTCTTCCTTTCCCTCTTAGCACATAACTTCCCCTCCTACTGAGAAAATTGAAACCATCACAACCAAAGCTCACACAGTTGTCCTCCACTTTCATGCAAAAAAAAATCTGCATCTCATCCTTGGTGCTTTGGCGTCAACTCTCAGAAACATTTTCCTATGCAGGGGAAAAAACATTGTGCTGTGGGCGAGTGCTTTGGGTGCTTTGGTGGGTACTGGGTGTTGAGTGTCGACGCAGCATGAGGTTAACAAGTTTCTAACTTTGTAATCACAAGGTCACCATCTCTATAATTGAGGCAACACTTTCTATTTCATAGGGTAGGAGAGGACAGTTAATAGTTTGGGGCACGGAGTAAACATTTAAGAAATTATATTTATTGTTATCATTTGAAAACCAATGCTTTCAATGTGCATTCTTGAGCCAATGTAACTATGATGCTAAAGGTCAGTGTTTCTCAAAGTATTGCCCCCTGAAGAACCTGGAGTAATGACGGCAAAGTGGCAGTAGCCTCAGGTACAATTGGGAGGGGGGATGCCTTCATTCACTTAAAGAAGGTAAATTGCCAGACTGGTACTCAGTGACTTTTTTTTCTGAAAAGGAACCTGTAGGCCAAATAGGTTAGGGGATCTTTGATTAAATGTAGATAGTAATGTTCATGACTGTCATAGGAATATTTCTTCTAATTTTTTAAGTTAATTAAGTTCACTTACTGTTTCTTTCTGGCTTCATTATGGTAAAATATTTTTTTCCTTAAAAGAAAAACAGAAGACCCACCATCTTTCCAAGCTGATATCCCATTGTCTGAACATTTGGGTGGCCAAGATGGCAGCATCCTAAGCAATATGCAAAAGCATGGGGGCCATACAGTGATTCTCAGCTTTCTCAGTAGTGAGTTCAATGGAAGGCCCTAAGGCTGCAAAGCTGCTCACCTCTGCTATGTCTGGGGGATACATGGGCTGCCTCCAAGGTGCTTAGGGTTTGCTCAGCAACAGCCCACAGTGCCATGGGAACCACGTGGTGCCAGAAATCTAACCAGGTTTGATGAATGCTTGGCATGTGCCCTAAGCATTATGTCCTATTCCAAATTGTTTCATTTTTGGAACAATAACCGCAAGATAAAGTATTTAGTAGTCTGTTTTTTTCTTTCAAAGAATTTCTTAGAACCCTGTAATTCCCCACTCTCAGGGTTCCTGAAAAAGCCACACTGAACACATGTTCAACCTACATTTTTCCTCAAACTTGTCTCAAAAATTCATGTACCTTTCATTTGACAGATATACTCTGTTCTTTGGTTTTATTATTTTATTATTTTATTCCCTCTTACTAAGTAAAAGTCATTGTACTTTCAGATCATATTTACTGTGATGTCTCGTTCCCCACCTTTTGTTTGTTTCTTTCTTTGTTTTTGCCATACCTAGCAGTGCTCAGGGAATATTCCTAGGTCAGAATTCAGAGATCATTCCTGGTGGTTGGGGGGTCCTTATGAGGGTGCTGGGGATTGAACCCAAGTAGGCAAGGATTTATATCAATTCTAATATATAAGCTTGTAAAATGTTCTTAAATCCAATTTTGGCAATGACTGAAATAGCCTCTCACTTTATAATAATAAACTCCTCGGAACTGTTGGGTGAATTATTCAAGGCAGTTTACTTATCCAAATAAATCTTTATATACCTAATGATAGCACTCCTTGTAATGATGAATGAACACTCAATACATTTTAAACATTCTAGTATTTTTGCCACTTTAAAATTTTGAAATCCCACTGGAAGTCTATATTTCTTTCCAAAATCCTGTTTGGAACAGATGAGTATTGAGGCCAAATTATGGATTTAAAACTTGATAGTTTTAGGGAGTGAAAGAATAAGCATTATCTGCTCCTTATTCACTAAAACCAAAATAAGAAAAATGTTTTCCCAACTAGAAAGGTAGTTCAGAACTTATCTGGTCCTAAAACTACAGACACCCAATACAGCTCAACATTTTGGTCACTCAGTAGGTATATCCCCATGCCCTGATAACTACACAGTCACAGACACTCATATGAAATATAACATAAAGCTTTCAAGTTTGAAACACTGAAAATATATTCTCACATCCTCAAAACTGAATGAAGCAAAACAATGTCCAGTCACATATTTCTTCTAAATCAAAATACAAGTCCTTAACTTAGTTTTCTACTTCTCTCATTATCAACTATCCCTTAAAATATATCAAATTAAGGATATACCTATGATAAGCAAACAGTACTTATATATGAAGAAATATGCAAAGAAAATTAACTCTGAGGGAAATGGGGGTTCTACTTGGCTACTAATCATCTTTGAATAACTTACTCATGCGTTTATTTTTTTAATCACACCATGAGTCATATTCTACTCTGTAAAAATTTTGAATTTTAGACTTGAGGAATAGTAGCAACAGCAAAATCTTATTTTCTCTGCAGAGTTGGCATTAGTACTATACTGGTAATTTTGTAAAGCAGAAATTCTTTGGCATTTACTTTTGTCACGAATTTCCATAATGGTTTCTTTATAAGATAAAATAATCAGTATGAATTTAAATATTTTTATATAAATAAAAACTCAAAGAAGTTGTCTTCCAATCATCCTTTGGAACTTGTTCACTATCTAATATTCTTTAATAAATATTCATTTTTCTTAGACATCTTATCATATTTTGAGTTTCTTTACAAATATGAAAATGAACTATATATTTGACTACTGGACATAGCTGTATGCAGTAAACATTTAATGTTATCCCATGAGTATGAATCCTAACATAGTAAAACTGTATCTATAATTAAAGAGCAGAACTCTAGCAGTTCCTGACAAGCAGTTGCAAAGCAGTGCAGCATTATAATTCTCCTGTGCACATTAAATATATGTTGAATAGCTACTATATTTGGGTGATTGGGGGGGTATTGGTCCTGAAATTCTAGAACTGTGATTTCGGCTTCTGTTTTTTTAGTTGATTTATGTGAGTTCAAGAATGAAAACAAATTTTCTGGAGTTAATATTCCACACCTACGTTCACTGAAGCACTTTTTATAATGAATAAGCTCTAGAAACAATCCAAGTGCAAATGAGTCGATAAAAAAATTGAGGTATACATACACTATGGAAAACTACTTAGCCATAAGGAAAAAGAAATACTTGCATTTTGTTCCAACTTGGAAGTAACTACAGCAAATCATGATAAGTTAAGTGCGTCAGGAGGAAAACATCAGATAATCACAGTCATATTTGGAAGAGAAAGAAATAATGGGAGTACCATATTCAATACCATATGATGGGAAGATTTTCCTGTACTAAAGAAGCCCTTTTAATTCTTCTTGCAAAATTATTTTCCAGGATATGAATGTCCTAGCTGTTGCCTATCCAGGAAGCTCTGCATAGATTCTTCAAATCTGAACAATAATCTATCTGGTTAGTGTACTCTTGGTGAAGTGTTCAGTTTGTTGAATTTTTGTACTATATCTTTCCATATTGTTCTAGCTTGTAGAGTCTCATTATATAGATCTGCTGTGCATCTTATGGGTTTTTTCCTTTTTTGATCTTGCTGCTTTCACTATTATCTATCTACAGTACTCACTAATGTTGTATATGGCTGTTCTCCACTAGATTAAGAAAGACTAAAAACATATAGCAATTAATCATCAAAAATCATCTTTTATTTATTCACAATCATGATCACAATCATCCTGTTGTTTGTCGATTGCCTCCAGCAGGCACCAGTAACATCTCCTTCTTCCTAGCCCTGAGATTTTAAAAGAGCCATATTCAATGCTCTTTCATGGTTAACTAGAATGAGACCCATCATTGTTACTGGTATTTGGCATATTGAGTACAACATGGGAAGATTGCCAGACTCTGCCGTGTGGGCAGGATACTTTCGGTAGCCTGCCAGGTTCTCCAAAGGAAAAACGATATAATAGATATAATAAGCTTCCAGGAGCTGGGTTTTATAGTCTCTGAGTCTTGGCCGTTAATGGGACCAACCTGGTGCTGGCGGCAGCTGGTGGGTGTGATGCCTACCTACTGGAAGATGGCAAATCTGGGTGGAGAAGGCCCAGTCCCAATCTGAGCAGGCTTGGAGATCTCAGCCCCGGGACCCGCATGTCTGGGTTCCTCTGCCAGTTCCTTCATGCATGAGACTTGTCCGGATGTGTGAAGAGTGGTCTCAGCATGGCTGTGGCTGGTTCTGGAGGTTCTTCAGCTGCTGGGGCTCTGTTCAGGAAGGAGGGGGGGATGGAAACTCAACCTGCCTCCCTCCAAGGGGCCCCGGTGAGGACAGCCAGGCACAAAAATTATTATTTTCTAATAATTCAATTTCACATTTTTGAAACTGTTTTTGGACTAATGGGAAGTAAATTTTTATATGCTTGTCAAGGAGGCAAAAATATAAAAAGCCTCATTATGACAGGAAAGACATGATAATTACTGCATTAGGTGTGAGTACAAAACAAAATCTAATGAAATATGTTTTAAATGCTACAGTTGAAAACTACTTTTCTATATGAGAATAGGCACTATACTATATTGTGTTACACAATTTGAATATTCTTTTATTTACAGAGGTTAATATAGAGCAAGTAATCATTACAAATTGACTCTCTTAATTTATCTTTTGATAATTCCATTTGGTATTTCTTTAAATTTTTTCGGAGCAATTAATATTAAATTAATTCATTATGCAATTAATTCATTATACATCTCCCAAGGATGCAGGCTGGGAAATGGCAGGGACCTTGGGGATAGTGGTGGTGGAACTGGTATTGCAATATTGTATGTCTGAAACAATTCTATGATGAATATTTAAAATAAGTAAATAAACAAATAAACGTAAAACAAAAAAAAGATATAATGGAAACAGGCAATGACAAAAATCACATCCTGAAATTCTTTCTATAAAACTGAACCTACCAAGTAGTACAGGGGCAACAGCAGTGGAGAGGGTTGCAGATAAAAGGGAACTTAGATGACGGTGGAAGTAGGTTGCTCTCTCTGGCAATGAGTGTGTTAAAATAACGATCACGATCATCCTGTTGTTTGTTGATTGACTCAAGCAGGCCCCAGTAACATCTCCTTCGCCTAGCCCTGAGATTCTAAAAAGTGCCACATTCAAGGCTCTTTCAGAGTTAGGAGAATAAGACCCATCATTGATACTGGTATTTGGCATATTGGGTACGGCACGGGGAGTTTGCCAGACTCTGCTATGCGGGCAGGCTATATTCGGTAGTCTGCCAGGTTGTCCAAAGCAAGAATGAGATCATAAGGTGTCACGTGGCTGCAAATGCGGCTGCGTGTTTTCCGGAGCTGTTACAATAACATTCCACGTAAAACATCAATATAAATACTATCACTAATCACAAAGCCTCATTATCAAATGGATAAAAAAATGAAAAAGAAAAGAGCCAAATGCTAATATTTCAAGATCAATTCAATAATAGTCCATCAATAGCAGTAGAAGGGCAAAGGACAGAAAATAAGTTGATAAGATAAAATATTAATAGGGCTGGATAAGTATCATATAGGTTAAGGCACTTGCTTGTACCAGGTTAACTGCAATTCAACCCCCAGCACCGTACATGGTCCCTTGAGCACCACCAGGAATGATCCCTGAGCACAAAACCAGCAGTAAGCTCTGATCACTGCCAGTGTGGCCACAATACCAAGAGTACAAAATAAAATAAATAATAAAGTAAGACATTAATAGTAGCTTAACAGAGGCCAGCTGAATTTAGGAAATGAGGAAAAATATAATCTGAGAATTATAACAAAGTCTAGAGATTCAATTATATAACGTGATCACTTAGAACCATTAAATGTTACTAAACTTTTGATTCTACCAGCCAAAATGACTATTTAACTAGTTTCTCCTTGACTTGTTTGAAATTTCTTTAATGATCTTGTCTAAAGCACATTTTCACAGGGACCATGCAAATCTGCTTACATATCTCTTTATACCACCATATCACTTACACATTTCTTATCTTTAACTATTCACCATAACTAGATTTTATCCCCCAACTTTTCTTAGTGAAAAGTAAAAAACAAGCCCTCAATAATGTTTGTAAACTAGAAGTCTACATATCTATTCCTTTTTTTCTGGGAGTATCTTTAAGAGAAATATATTTATATATGCTATTATCATTTGCTATGTGTCAAGTGGAATAATCATAAAGTGCAAGAATTAATATGATGAAAATATAACTTGAGTATATAATAATGAATCATGCATTTATGAAATACGTGTGATTTATGAAGTTGCTCTGCAAAATTTTGTCAGAAATTTTTGTACATGTTTGTGGTTTTTTTTTTTTACTTTTTTTATTGAATTACAGTGAGGTACACAGTTACAAAAGTGTTCATGATGGGTTTCAGTTGATTTCTTTTTTTGGCTTTTTGGGTCACACTTGGTGATGCACAGGGGTTACTCCGGGCTCTGCACTCAGGAATTACCCCTGGCGGTGCTCAGGGGACCATATGGGATGCTGGGAATCAAACCCAGGTCGACCGCGTGCAAGGCAAACACCCTACCCGCTGTGCTATTGCTCCAGCCCCTAATTTTCATTCTTATACTTATTATTTCTGTTTTGTTTTTATTGTTGATTAATCATTGTTTTCTTGATTTTTAAGGTGGAGAAAATACCTTGTAATTTGAGACCATTTATATTAATATGTGAATTTAATGCTTTCATGTTTCCCTTAAATTCTAAATGAACAGCATCTCACAAATTTTAATGTTATAAAAAAATCTATTCAGCTTAAAATAGGTGTGACATGTGAGCTATTTAGAAAGTTAAAAAGTTTGAAAATACTGAAGACTTTACAGAGATGTTTTATTACTGATTCTAATTTATTTGTTTAAGGAATATAATTTATTCTTTATACTTTAGATAAGTATAAAGTTTATCATGATATTTTTTATAAGTGCAGAATAGGGATTACCTTGTCAATTATTTATGAGTTCAAAAGAACATGTATATTCTTTCTTCAGTAATGTAGGTGTCATTATTTAGCCAAACTTTGCCTAAGCACATATAACAGGGTCTTGCATTTTAGTCATATGTGTACCTATGTAACACATCTGTAGTCATATAAATATGTACACTTACAATGTTAATGTAACTTTTAATGTTTCTTATTCTGGTCCATCAAAGATTTACTCTGCCTTTTTCCTCCATCTGACAATATCTGCCACTTTTATTAAAATTACTTTTAATGTAGGTTTATATAGATTTATTTTTAAATTCTTTCCATTTATTTCTTCTGTGCCCCTTTTTTACTTGCCCATTTTTCTTTCTCTTAATGTATTTTCTCTTTTCATGGACATCTTCAATATTTTTTCATGGTTCCATTTTATGATATTTATTTATTATTGTAACTTGTGTTACTTTTAGTGATTCTTTTCTAATGTAAATACATTTAACTTTAGCAAATGACTTCTTCATTATTTTATATATTATATAAGAACTTTACAAAAATGTTTTCTACTTTTTCTCTTCTGGTCCTTACATTATATTTATCACAATTTGACTTCTACCTTTTTGTTAACGCACTTTATTATATATACATTAGTTTTTAATATTTTAAGAAAATTTTTGCTCCTAGTTTAGACAGTTACCCGCCCTGCACCCGGCACCAGGGACCCTTTCCGGAGCCACGGCCGCTAACTAGATCCCCTGAGAGCAGCCGTTTTTTACCCCTGGTCTATGCGGGATGGGAACTGAGGCACACTAAAGGTAAAGGTAAAGGTAAAGGCCCTCCCGTTGATCGTCAATTTGCTCGAGCGGGCCCAGTAACGTCTCCATTGGAGACTTTGTTGTTACTGTGTCTGGCATATCCAATACTCTCGGTAGCTTGCCGGGCTCTCCGAGAGGGGCGGAGGAATCGAACTCGGGTTGGCCATGTTGGCCGCTTGTAAGGCAAACGCCCTACCCGCTGTGCTATTGCTCCAGAGCAGCCGTTTTTTACCCCTGGTCTATGCGGGATGGGAACTGAGGCACACTGCGCAGAAACAAAGCTGAACTGTTCAGGGCACTCTCTCCTCATTCAAACAGGTACCCGCCAGGCGCCTGGAGACAGGGACCCTTTCCGGATTTTTTCTCCCACTAAATATCCCATAGGAACCATGAGTTACCCTCTTAGATGGAACCCTCACTAGGTTAGCTTAACCACCAGAAACACATTAATTCATTAATTAACAATAATTCATTAAGCCCATCTCAATTCATTCGGTATCTCAAGCAGAAGAGTAACAGTGAATGTGAAGGTCTAAACCACACTGGTCACAATGGTAAAGCAGCACAAAAGCCCCCCAAGCTTTCTTATTGAAGAGGCTATCCCAGAAGACACCAACATTCCTTGTCACAGAGGCTAGACAACCTCTCTGACAAGGAATTTAGAAGGGAGCTACTTAGGGAACTAAAAGAAACAATGGAAAGCAATGACAATAAAAGACAAGAGGATTTGAAGGTAGAAGTGAGGAAAATGCAATCGGAAATGTCAGACCTGAAAAACCTGGTAGGCGAATTGAAAAAGTCAGTGGAAGGCCTCAACAGCAGAGTAACAGTTGCTGAGGACAGAATCAGTGAGTTCGAAGATGAAGTCCAGAGACTCTCCGAAAAGAGCAGAAAATGGAAATAAGACCCACAATTCGGGAACAGATGGCAAGAGAGGATTGTGATGAAGCCCAGTGGGGTAACATATGAATTATTGCAGTCCCAGAGGGACAGGAAGAAAACCTTGATGAAGAAGAAACTGTCAAAGATATCATTGCTACAACATTTCCAGAGCTGAAGAAAACATGTGACCACATTCAGGAGGCCCTAAGGGTACCAGCTAGAAGAAATCCAAATAAAAATACCCCAAAACACATCCTGATCAAAATGACCAAAACCTTAGATAGAGACAAAATTCTGAAAGCAGCAAGATCAAAAAAAGAAATTTCCTACAAAGGAGCATTCTTCAGATTCACAGCTGATTTGTCTGATGAAACCCTCATGGCCCGGAAACAGTGGTGGGATATAGTGAAAAAACTCAATGAAATAAATGCCTCATCAAAAATATTTTACCCAGCGAGATTCTCATTAATAACAGAAGGAACAACACACAGTTTCACAAACAAACAACAGCTCAAGAACTTCATAGATTCAAAATCATGGTTACAAGAACAACTAAATGGGCTACTTTAAGACAAGGCAGGCCCCTCAAATACACCAAATTTCAACAGCAAAATAGGACAAAATCCCATAACAATAATCTCTCTCAATGTCAATGGGCTAAATGCACCAATTAAAAGATATAGAGTGGCAGGATGGATTAGAAAATTGAACCCAACATTCTGCTGCCTGCAAGAAACACATCTCAATATTCAAAGCAAACACAGGCTCAGAGTTAAAGGCTGGAAAAAAATCCTACAGGCAAACAGCTCCCATTAAAAAAAAAAAAACCTCATGGTGTCTCACTAATAAAAAAATAAATAAATTTTTAAAAAAAGATCTAAAAAAAAAAGCTGGCGTAGCCATCCTAATATCAGACCACATTGATTTCAGAGTGAAGAAGGTCACAAGAGACCTGGAGATTAAACAGTGCACTACTGGACAACAAGTGGCTTAGAAAGTAAATCAAAGAGGAAATCAAAAGATTCCTAGAAACGAATGAAAATGAAGACTCGAGTTACCAAAACTTATGGGACACAGCAAAAGCTGTGTTAAGAGGAAAGTTTATAGCTCTACAAGCATTCCTCAGGAAGGAGGAGCGAGCCCACATAAGTAACCAAACCTCACAGTTTAAGATCTTGGAAAAGGACCAACAAAAGGAGCCCAACCCGAACAGGAGGAAGGAAATAATAAAAATCAGAGTAGAGATTAACGAGATGGAAACCCAAAAAACAATTAGAAAGATCAATGAAACCAAGAGCTGGTTCTTCGAGAAAATAAACAAGATCAATAAGCCTCTAGCAAAACTCACAAAAAACGGAGAGAGAAAACCCTAATAAATTGAATCAGAAATGCAAAGGGGGTCATTACAACAGAAACTACAGAAATTCAAAGGATGCTCAGGGAGTACATTGAGAAGCTTTATACCACGGAACATGAAAACCTCGAGGAAATGGATAAATTTCTAGATTCCTACAGACTCCCAAGACTGAACCAAGAAGACCTGGAATATCTGAACACCTATCACCATCAAGGAAATTGAAATGGTAATTAAAAAGTCTCCCCAAGCACAAAAGTCCCGGCCCAGATGGATTCACTAGTGAATTCTTCCAAATCTTTATAGAGGACCTACTGCCAATCCTCTTTAAGCTTTTCCATGAAATTGAAATATCAAAAACACTTCCGAACAGTTTCTACGAAGGAAATATCACCCTAATACCAAAAGCAGACAGAGATACCACAAAGAAAGAGAATTACAGGCCAATATCCGTGAGAACACAGATGCAAAGATCCTCAACAAACTATTAGCAAATAGAATCCAAGGACTCATCAAAAAGATCCTACGCCATAACTAAGAAGGATTCATCCCAGGGATGCAAGAATGGTTTAACATTCGGAAATCAATCAATATAATCCATCATATCAACAAAAGAAAAGATAAAAACCATATAATCATATCAATAGATGTAGAGAAAGCATGTGACAGGATCCAGCACCCCTTTATGATAAAAACCCTTGTCAAAATGGGTATAGAGGGAACTTTCCTCAATATAGTTAAAGCGATCTACCACAAGCCTACAGCAAGCATCATCCTCAATGGGGAAAAACTGAGAAACTTCCCTCTAAGATCAGGGCCGAGATAAGGATGCCTCACTCTCTCCACTGCTGTTCAATACAGTACTGGAAGTACTTGCAATAGTGGTTAGGCAAGAAAAAGATATTAAGGGCATTGAGGTAGGAAAGGAAGAAATCAAGCTCTCATTATTCACAGATGTCCTTCCGTTGTTCATTGATCTGCTCAAGTGGGCCAAGCAACGTCTCCATTTTGAGACTTGTTGTTACTGTGTTTGGCATATTGAATACGTCACAGGTAGCTTGCCAGGCCTTGCCATGTAGGCGAAATACTCTCGGTAGCTTGCCGGGCTCTCCGAGAGGGTCAGAGGAATCGAACCCTGCTCGACTGGGCTTGCTGCGCACAAGGTAAACACCCTTCCGCTGTGTTATCACTCCAGCCCATTGGCAGATGATATGATACTATACTTAGAGAACCCTATAACCTCTACCAAGAAACTCCTAGAAACAATAAACTTGTATAGTAAAGTTGCAGGCAATAAAATCAATACCCCAATGTCCATGGCTTTCCTTTATGCAGTGAGAGAGAAGAAAGTGAAATGAAAAAAATATACCATTCACAATTGTGTCCCAGAAAATCAAGTACCTAGGAATCAGCTTAACTAAGGGAGTAAAGGACCACTACAAAGAAAACTACAAAACTCTACTTCAGTAAATAAAAGAGACACAAGAAAATGAAAAGATATTCCCTGCTCATGGATCGGGAGAATTAACATTGTCTAAATGGCAATACTTCCCAAAGCATTGTACAAATTCAATGCGATCTCTATAAGGATATCATGATATTCTTCAAAGAAATGGAGCAAACTCTCCTGAAATTCATATGAAACAATAAGGCCCCATTAATAGCTAAAGCAATTCTTGGGGGGAAAACGGATGGAATCAACCTCCCTAACTTCAAACTCTACTACAAATAAGTAATAATTAAAAGAGCATGGTACTGGAATAAAGGCAGAGCTGCACACCAATGGAACAGGGTTGGATATACTGACATCTCCCCTAAAACACATGATCATCTAATCTTTGATAAAGGAACAAGAAATGTGAAGTGGGGTAAGAAAAGCCTCTTTACCAAATTGTGCTGACAAAACTGGACAGCTACATGCAAAAAAATGGGCTCAGATCTCTGCCTAACACCATGTACATAAGTAAGATCAAAATGGATTAAAGACCTCAACATCAGACCAGAAACCATAAGGTACATTGAAGACAAAGTTGGCAAAACCCTCCATGATATTGAAGCTAATGATATCTTCAAAGATGTCATGCCACTGGCCAAGCAAGTGAAAACAGAGATAGACAAATGGGACTATCTTAAACTAAGAAGCTTCTGCACCTCCAAAGAAACAGTGACCAAAATACAAAGACAGTCTACAGAATGGGAAAGGATATTCGCCAAATAGACATCCGACAAGGAGTTGATATCAAGGATGTACAAGGTACTGGTTGAATTCCACAAGAAGAAAACACCCAACCCCATAAAAAAGTGGGGCAACGAAATGAACAGAAACTTTCTCAAAGAAGAAATCCGATGGCAAAAAGGCACATGAGAAAATGTAGACATCATTAATCATCGGGAGATCAGATCAAAACCACAATGAGATATCATCTCACACCATAGAGACTGGCCCACATCCAAAAGAACAAAAGCAACCTGTGTTGGCGCGAATGTGACTAGAAAGAGACCCTCATTCACTGCTGGTGCGAATGCCATCTGGTTCAGCCACTTTGGAAAACAGTATGGACGATTCTCCAGAAATTAGAAATTGAGCTCCCATTTAACCCAGCAATACCAGTCCTAGGAATATATCCCAGAGAGGCAAATAAGTATAGTCGAAGTGGCATCTGTACTTGTTTGTTCATTGCAGCACTGTTTACAATAGCCAGAATCTGGAAAAATAACTGAATGCCCAGAACAGATGACTTCTTAAAGAAACTTTGGTGATCTACATAATGGAGTATGATGTAGCTGTTTGAAAAGATGAAGTCATGAAATTTACATACAAGTGGTGCTACATGGAAAGTATCATGCTAAGTGAAATGAGTCAGAAAGAGAGCGATGGACATAGAAAGACTGAATTCATCTGGGGAACAAAATAAAAGACTAACTCCCAAGAATATCTGAGATTAGTCCCTTGAGATTTACTCCATGACTTGGAGGCCAACCACATATGCTAGGGGAAAAGGCAGCTCAGATAGAGAAGGAAGCACCAAATAATCGGTTTTGGGAGGATCTGTCTAGGATGGGAGAAGCATGCTGAAGACTATAGACCAAACATGATTGCCACTCAATGCCTCTTTTTCAAACCACAACACCCAAAAGGAGAGAGAGAACAAAAGGGAATGCCCTGCCACAGAGGCAGGATGGGATGGGGGGAAGGTGGGTGGGAGGGTTACTGGGATCAGAGGTGGTGGAAAATGGGCACTGGTGTAGGGATGGGTATTTGATCATTGTAGAATTGAAACCAAGCAAAAAAAATTTGTAAGTCTACAACTTTACCTCATGGTGTTTCACTAATAAAAGTTAAAAAAAAAGACTAAGTAAGGAAAAAAATATATTTCACGTCAATGGATTTCACACTTCAGTCATAGTCATTTCATCTTTTAAAATATCTTAGTTATTCTTTCCTTTTAAGCTCCTAAATAATATCTTATACAATTTTGATAATAAAAGGTTGGCAGCAATGAAAAAAATTGTACACCTCATATTATATGGTGTGTGTGCACACATCTACTCTTTAGTTTATCCTTACCTGGAAAAAAATGAAAGAAAAAAGAAAGAAAATTTTTATCTCCTAACAATTTAACAATTCTTCTAAGTCAGGCTTGTTAGTGACAAATTTGTTAATTTTTGCCTATATTATTTTCATTTTATCTTATTAAATCAACAATGCTAGCATGTAATTCTACAGTGAGAAGAATTTTTTCTCATTATTTAGTTCTTTAAATATGCCAGTCAACTGTTTTATTGCCTGTATTCTTTCCTGCAAAAGAATTGCTATTATACTTATCTTTGTTCTCAATAATTAATAATAGTTGTTTTTCTGTGACTAATTTTAAGATTATTCTTTTCATTATTTTTGTGTGTGTGCACTTAAAAAGATATTTTATATACACACAAAAAATATACAAAATTCACTAAATTTTTCTTGGAGGTAGTTGAGATTTGGAAACTTATAGTTCCTTTAAATATGAAAATTTTTATCCTTATACTTATCCAATTTTTTTCCTGCCCCTTCTCCTTCCTAAGTCTAACTTGATGTTTCAACTCAGTTATATATATTTTTTAATTTTTATTAGTGAGACATCGTGAGGTACAGTTGTAGACTTAGAAATTTTTGTGCTTGGATTTCAATTCCGTTATATTTTTGTTTTATACTCTTGTTCCAAAGCTTATTGTTTCTTTATTCATTTTTTATGTGTATCAATTTGCATTTTTGCTATTTTGTCTTCAGGTTCACTACTTTTCATACACTGTGTAGTTGCTACTAATAACATCTAATGTATTTTCATCAAAGAAAGTAGTTTTTGTTTGTTGGCTTGCTTGTTTCTTGAGCCACACCCAGAAATGCCTATGAGTAAGTATTGGCTCTACATTCAGGAGTTACTCCCAGCAGGCTCAGGAGACCATATGGGGTACCAGGGATTAAACCTGAGTGGACTGCGAGCAAGACAAGTGCCCTCCCCACTATACTACTACTTTGGGTCCCATGAGACAATATAATTTAATATATTTCTGTCCCTATTTAATTTTTCCTCTAGCTTTCTAGTTTTATTTTTCTATGCCTTCTTAAAATAATAGAATGTTTTTAGAAACATAGAAATAGAATTTTTTTTATTTTCTACACTTCTTTTTCTACACTCAAATTCATCCTCTAGCTTTCTGTAGGTAAATAATAGTTATGGCAACTATTTTAATGCTGTTGCCATGAATTCTAATGTCTCTGTAAATTTAGCTGATTTAAGTTTCTTTATCTTATAGATATCAATTACTCGCCTGCTTACATATCTGATAAGCTTTTCATTGGATAGAAGATATAATTTTACTTTGTCAAATGCTATTTTTGTAAGCGTGTGCTTTTTGTTCTGAGGCACATTTATGTCTTTGAAAAAGTTGCAGTTTACATTTGTCAGGTCTGAGCATTGCTTAATTTATGATAATCATAAACTAAGTAGTATTTACTTAGTATGACTATTTCTCACTAGAAGGAGAAGATTCTATTCCCTACCCCAAATATGCAATAAATTATGAGGATTTCCAGTATAGTTGATTATAAGGTTTAATTCAGTTTAGTTGAAATAAGGTTTATTGCTAGTCAATCATGAGCTCAAGTTACTCATTTCTAAGCCTCAAATAATTTTTCATATGATTACATCAATATTCTTATGAACACTTGAGTTATCCCTTTACAGATCTCAAGTTCTCACTATGTAAAGCTCCCTTATCCCAATATACTGTCTTGTGAATTCGAGCTAGCTTATTCTCCCTAGACTGCTAACTGTGTCTCCTCATATAGGAAGTCTGTGAAGCTAAGCCCTGGTTTCTCCTCCTATTATAAAATCATCTACAGTAACTGATAGTTCTGTGTCTCCAGTTATTAGCATATGACCTGGAAACGCCTCTGTGAGCATAGCTTAATACAGTCTGCAGGTCATTGATTTTTCTTTCTTAAAAGTTACAATCTTTTGTTGCCTATCTAATATTTTGAAAAGAATGTTATCATTTGTTTTATTTAGTAGTAAGAATCAATTCAATCATTATTATCAGGTTGGTCTTAAATACAGGCCAGAAACAAACAAAAAAAAAATCCCTAAAGCAGATATTTTTTAAATGGGCATATTCTCCATGGTGCTTTTTCAATTCATGGAGTGAAATCATTTGGACCACTGAAAGTCCCTGGAACTTACCCTTCAAAATTATAAACTATAATCAGTAATATACTACTGGGGCAAATGAATAATTCATACCAACATGAAAACCTAAAAGATACAAGTGTTGGAATGCTTACTACATTCTCATTTAGCTGCCTATCAACCAGTACATATTACTATTTTCACTGTGTGACAATTATTATTGAGTTAATCAGCTGTTCACTCAAATTACAAGTCAACATAGAATCCAAAACCTATTATGAAGTTATAAGTCTGGAAAATACTTCATCAATTGCATGCTAAAAACTGGAGATACCGAGCTACCAGTTACTGTGGATGATTTTATAAATTGTCTCTATAAGTAGGGAGACAAATACTGGGTCTCTACCATGCTGTGTAGTTAATTATTACAATAAGACAGACATGTAGGTTTACTTTAAAATGGAAAACTTAGAAAGTTCACTGTGTTTGAAACCCCACTCAAAGTACGTCTCTTCGGATTTAGGGATTTACATATACCTCTTTTCATAAACTGTTGAGGATTTATACTTAGACAAAGGTTTATAAGTATATTTAGACAAAGTATATTTATCAGATTCAAATATTTATCAGATTCAAATCCCATCAATGGCCAAGATCCAGAGACTAACAGCTACACGACCTCTTATTGTCTGGTTCTGGCTATCGGAGAACCCGGGGGGCTACCGAGAGTATCCTGCCTGCACAGCAGAGTCTGGCAAGCTCCCCATGGCATATTCAATATGCCAAAACCAAGTAACAAGGATGGGTCTCATTTCCCTGACCCTAAAAGAGCTTCCAATGTGGCACTTGCTAAAATCTCAGGGCTAGGATGAATGGAGACGTTACTGGTGCCTGCTCAAGGAAATCGATGAATGAGAAAATCATTTCAGCTTACACTTGTGTTTTGCAAAATAATTACATAATAATATAACTCTGAAAATCATATAAATATAAGTATTATATATCTCTAAAAAGGTAAAATGTGAATCACAGAATACATTAATTGGATTAATAAACACACTCAGAAAATAAAGGTGGTGAAGTGAACAATAAAGATAGAAAATACAGTCAAAGTCATTATCTCTGGATGCACATTCCAACACCAGCAACCTCTAAACCCAAACTCCATGTGTTCATCAGTTTTTTGGAACAGCTTTTCAGATTCATTCATCCTCAAGAACAATTCCCCCACAGACATCCTCCCCTCCCACGCTCAGAGCAGTCTTGTATCTCTCTTGGAATTTGTGGTGCTTAGTTTATACATCACTAAAACATTTGCCTCTTAGGCAACAGGATAATCACTTTTCTCTTTGCCAAGTTATGTATTTTTCTTTCTCTTCCTGCAGGAAATTAAACTTAGAATAGAAAACTTGACAGCACTTGCATCATCTTCAGGTCCTATAACTGTGGATTCCCAAGGAAGGACAATATGATTGGTTTTTTTTTCCTTTTAAATGTAAGTCAAGAATTAAGAAGTATAAACATGAAATCCATTAACTTTTTAATGATCCCACAGCTAGAACAATTATAGTCCAGAGGAGTCTATCTTTAAGAGTTACTCTTACAAAAATACATTCTTAGAGGAATTTCAAGTATGTTTAATAAAAAATATATGTTTAACACATATATACTGAGTCTACGTCCTTAAAATACAGGAGTGTAAAACTTTATGATGATTTGTTATATGGCATCTAAGAAAATTTAAACAGCATTTCTATATTTAAGGTCATTACTCAATAGTTCTCTGATCGTCGTATTCTTAACTCTAAATTATAAAGCCTGTTTTAATAGCAGGATGAGATGTTGGTTTATAATCCTGTTCTTACCTTTTAGCACTTTGATACACTTAGTACATGCAGCACTTAACACATGATAGAAAACAAACCATGATATTTTTATTCATGAGATAAAAATTTTGATGTAGTAGAACATGCAATCACTCCTCTAAAACTAAGTAGATATTTTTTATGTATGGGACCAGTATTTGCTATTAAATGACATGGAAAGAGAAAATATTTACAGACTTTGAAAACTGTGATCTATTTTTCTTATATTCATTCATTTTTCAAAAGCACAATTCTCATAAATTTATTCTTGAATAATACTAAAATCTGAAAATTTGCATGCCTCTGATATTTTTAATTAGAAAAAATGTATAGTCTTAAGAATACTAGGTTATTAATGCTAGTTCAACTTTACTAATTCTTATCTACAAATCTTAAACTTGTGGTTCCTCTTTTACTTTCTTTTATACCACCGTACTTATGTATCTCTTCAATCCTCTAACCAAAACTTCTCTGCAGTAATTATCATTGTTACCTTAACAGTAATTCTTTACACTGTTATAAAAATAAATGACATAATGGCAATCACCTCTTCCTATACTTTTCAAACATAAGTCATATAAATTGCGGTCATTAGTATCCTATCAGAGCTATGCCACAAAGGAAATTTTAAAAAAAAACATTTCAAGAAGCTTGGGATTTCTGAGAAATGGAAGGAGACAAGTGGAAAAGCAACAGCACTTTGGGAAATTTTAAGACTTCACAAAATGGTGTACATTCAACCTACCATGGATCCTGTTCAAAATGTTTTGTAATGTACTTATCTTATTTTTTTTGTACCTGGATACATGTGAATAACTAAAATGCCAGAGAAATTCACTGAAATTAATCAACTCTTTAATAATGACTTACTCAGGTTTACAGTAAGTTGTAAAAAGGTTAAAATAATAAAATGTGAATTAAAAAATACCTAGATGTAATGTAAATATAGGGAAATAATAAATTCTAAGTTGTAAATATATGAAAATTATAAGTGCATTATAAAGTATGTGATAGCATATATTCTATTCTTAAATAAGATCTCACTAATTGATTTGAAAAATAAAGTACATAACCACAAACAGATAAGTTTTTATTTGGAATAATTCAGATTATCTTTTATTATTTATTCCCCCTGTAGAGCTAACTCTGACCCTTGAGGTGTACTAAAACCTTATAGTCACAAAGTGAACATTTTGCTCATTTCAGTACTAGTTATTTTGATTTGAAATTCTATATGTAGTGCTGATATATTTTTATTATTTGGAAGTTCTAAGCAGTTTTTAAATTAAGAATTCCAACAGCTCTAGTAATTGTTCTAAGTTCCTCTACATACTAGAAGACCAGGAGATAAAATTTTCGTAATGAAAAATGCATTGGTCCAGATGTTTCTATAACTACTGAGAAATGCTTTCTAGGATTTTGATACTTAGTGTACTTTATTTCTCTTATTATAACAAAAATAAGATTATGTTACAGGTTCAGTATTTGACCAGAAGCACTGTAGCACTGTAGCACTGTCTTCCCATTGTTCATTGATTTGCTCCAGTGGGCACCAGTACCATCTCCATTGTGAGTCTTGTTGTTACTGTTTTTGGCATATAGAATACACCACAGATAGTTTGCCAGGTTCTGCCATTCAGGTGGGATACGCTTGGTAGCTTTCCCAGCTCTCTGAAAGGGACAGCGGAATCAAACTCGTGTTGGCAGCATGCAAGGCAAACACCCTACGCGCTGTGCTATTGCTTCAGCCCAAAAGTAGTGAGTGGCTAGTCTGAAAGTAGTGAGTAGTTGCAAGGTCAACCTAAAGTCAACCTGTAGCAAACATTTGATCAGTAGAACCCCAATTTGGCCCTGCATCAGAATCTCTGAAGTTTATTTTACCACAAAAAAATCTCAAGTCTCAAGTTCCGGTATTCTGATTCTCTAAGTTTAGAGTCTGTTTTCTAGAGTAATTAAAAAAAACTGCATCTAATTTTAATAAAAATTGAGAGTCAATTATTAAAACACTGTTCTAAAAGACAATTATGTCTCACCAATAGACCTTTGTTGTAGTGTGGTTGCTTCTAATATCCCACATAAAAATATTCTCTTATTTCTAAAACTATTTTTGTCTTTCGATAGTGTTTGATTATTTCATATACTTGTGTTAAGTAACTATTGAAACCAAAAATATGATTTTTTAACAAATGCTTTACTTCCAGCCCATGCCATTGGGCTACACTAGCAAGGGACAGGGACAAATGGAGACGTTACTGGCGCCCGCTCGAGCAAATCGACGACTAACGGGAAGTTAAGTGATTAAGTGATAGAAATACAGAAGTGGCTTAATTTCCTCCTAAAACAATGGTTTTATTCAAACCTAGACAAAGTTACTTTAAGCAATCTACAACAGTAGTGAATACTATACTTAAAAGTGGATAGTGTGCCAAAGACACGGAGAACAAAATCAAACACTTGGAAATTAAACAACTCAATATTGAAAAATGAGTGGATCAGGAAGGAAGTCAAGAACGAAATCAAAAGATACCTGGAAGTAAATGAGAATGAAGACATGAGCTACCAGAACGTATGGGATGCAGCTAAATCTGTGTTAAGGGGAAAATTTATAGCTCTGAAAGCATTTCTCAGGAAGAAAGGGCCCACATAAACAACTTGACCTCACAGCTCAAGATGTTAGAAAAGGATCAACAAAAGGAGCCCAAATCAGGGAGAAGGAAAGAGATCATAAAACTTAGAGCAGAAATCAACAACATGGAAAAATAAAAAACAATCCGAAACGTCAATGAAACCAAGAGTTGATACTTCGAGAAGATAAATAAGATAGATAAACCACTAGCAAGACTCACATTCGGAAATTGATCAACATAATCCATCATATCAACAAAAGAAAAGATAAAAACCATATGATCATATCAATAGATGAAGAGAAAGCATTTGACAAGATCCAGCACCCATTTATGATGAAAATCCTCGCTAAAAAGGGTATAAAGAGGACTTTCCTCAATATAGTTAAAGCCATCCACCACAAGCCTACAGCAAGCATCATCCTCAAAGGGGGAAAATTAGAGCCTTTCCTCTAAGATCAGGGACAAGAAAAGGATGCCCGACTCTCTCCACTGCTGTTCAATATAGTACTGGAAGTATTTGCAATAGCAGTTAGTCAAGAAAAAGATATTAAGGACATCCATGCACGGAAAGGAAGAAACCAAGCTCTCACTCTTTGCAGATGATATGATACTATACTTAGAGAACTCTATAACCTCTACCAAGAAACTCCTAGAAACAATAGACTTGTATAGTAAAGTTGCAGGCTATAAAATCAATACCCAAAAGTCCATGGCTTTCCTATACACAAACAGTGAGAGAGAAGAAAGTGACATAAAAAAAAATCCATTCACAATTGTGCGCCAGAATATCAAATACCTAGGAATCAGCTTAACTATGGAAGTAAAGGACCTGTACAAAGAAAACTACAAAACGTTGCTTTAGAAAATAAAAGAGACACAAGAAAATGGAAAGATATTCCTTGCTCATGGATTGGGAGAATTAACATTGTCAAAATGGCAATACTACCTAAAGCAGTGTACAAACTCAATGTGATCCCTATAATGATACCCATGACATTCTTCAAAGAAATGGACCAAACACTCCTGAAATTCATATGGAAAAATAAGTCCCCCAAAATTGCTAAAGCAATTCTTGGAGGAAAGAAAATGAGAGGAATCAACCTTCCTTACTGCAAACTCTACTACAAAGCAGTAATAATTAAAACAGTATGGTACTGGAACAAAGGCAGAGCTGCAGACCAAACCAATGGAACAAGGTTGAATATACTGACATCTCCCCCCCAAACATATGATCATCTAATCTTTGATAAAGGAGCAAGAAATATGAAGTGGATGAAGGAAAGCCTCCTTAACAAATTGTACTGACAAAACTGGACAGCTACATGCAAAAAAAATCGATTCAAATCTCTAACACCACGTACATAAGTAAGATCAAAATGGATTAAAGAACTTAACATCAGACCGGAATCTATAAGGTATAGCCGAGATAAGTACCAGGAGGTTTACTTCATGGCTTGGATGCCAGCCACATACACTAGGAGAAAAGGCAGCTCAGATAGAGAAGGGAACACCAAATAAAGGGTGTTGGGAGGATCCTCCCAGGATGGGAGAAGCATGCTGAAAGTAGACTATAGACCAAACATGATTGCCACTTAATGCCTCTTTTGCAAACCTCAGCACCCTAAAGTAGAGAGAGAACAGGAGGGAATGCCCTGCCACATAGGCAGGGTGGGACGGGGTGATGGCGGGTAGGAGGGATACTGGGATCAGTGGTTGTGGAGAATGGACACTGTTAGAGGGCTGGGTACTCAATCATTGTATAACTGAAACCGAAGCACAAAAATTTGTAAGTCTACAACTGTACCTCATTGTGTTTCACTTGTAAAATCTTATCACGCCGAAGGTTGTGTGTTCACGGGCTCACTGGATGGCACTGTCTCACCACCTGCGTTCAGTGCTCTTGAGCCTGGATCGGAACGGCTGTTGGCTAAGGGCAGACGGAAGAAGAAACGAGGGCCAGGCCGGTCTATATCAATAGTAGTTTATTCCAATCCTCTTCACTCCTGTCTTTCTCTGCCTCCTTCTCTCCTGGGCCCCAATCTTGGAACCTCTTTCCTTCTGGCTCTGACTCTGGATCTCTGGAGCCCGAGCTCTCTCACTTCTGACTCCCTTTCCGAGCTTACGTCTTAATTACAACTTAAATATTACAACTTAAATAGTTGTAATAAATCTACTTCTAATATTTCTAGCAATGTCATTCTGTATGAGCACAGTAAGAGATATAAATTTAGTTTGGTTCTTCCTGAGAACATCTCACTATACATTTCGCAGTCCTCAGGCCAGGTTAATCTTCCTAGCTCCAGCAGGGTCCTAGTCTCATCGTTACTTACTTTTGGATCATGACAGCATTTGTCCATGATCATGCCCTCAATTTATAGTTGAGTATCGTGGCTCTTTGGCCTGGCCCATTTCAATGCCAGGGTAGCTCACTGCTTGCCCTGGGTCCATTCAGTCCCTCGTCGGGACACTGCTTTTGGGGTGCTAGGAACTAAGGGCAACTGAGTCAAGAAATCAGTTGCCCAGGAGTAAATATTATTCGGAGTCAATCCACTCCCAAGTTACAAAGCATAATATTAACTGTCTTCCTGTGTCCACACAAAAAGGACATTGCTTACAATACAAGTTCAGTGTTCTTAGATGGGTGTGACCTGACAAACCTAAGCTACCTGAGGAAGGACAAAAGAGTGTTATCCTACATTAAAAAATAATTGAAAAAAATTAAAATTAAAAAATAAATGAATAAATAAACTAAATAACAGTGGATTGTGTGCAATAATAAGAATCATAATATGTTTAAGTTGGTTATACCCCAGGTGATACTCTGATGAACAATCATGCACATCATAGAGTTTGGGTATTTTTTAAGGGATGGAAATCTGGCTAACATAATCAATGACTTTATTATACTAGCAATAGTCAGACTTTGCGTTATCTAAGTAAACCCCCAATATCTCATTTATTCCAAATCTATGCTAGAAGATACTCTCAGAGTTTTAGCTGTTAGTCAGATAAGAAAACAGATTAGTCTGCTAGGTGGGAGTCAGCTCTGGACTTGTTAATATAACACAGCAACGTGGGAACGCTGATCACAGGTCAGAATTATCAGTGCTTCTGAGAGGATCTAGTTTCTTTGACAATAGTCCCAGAATAAAATAAAGAAATTTTTGAAAAAAATTACCCTGCTCATTACATGATTTATTTTCCTAGGAGTAAGAATTCTGAACAAATGATGCTATCTAGATCAATCAGAACATATTTCACCAGAAGGCAACTTTCTCTTAGGGTTTTAGTGTGGAATGTGTGGGTGACTTTCCTGAGATTTTTAAAAATTTTATTGAATTAAAAAAATCATTAAAGTTTAATGAATTTAAAAAATTCATTAAAACCGTGAGACACAATTAGAAACTTACAAGCTTTCGTTATTACATTTCAATCAAAAAATGTTCGAGTACCCACCAGTACCCATTCTCCACCACCAATGTTCCCAGGGTCCTTCCCACCACCCTCACACCCTCCCACACCCTGCCTCCATGGCAGACACGTTCCCTCTTACTCTTTCTCTCTCCTTTTGGGTGTTATGTTTTGCAATATAGGCACTAAGCAGCCATCATGTTTGGTTCATAGCCTACTTTCAACATGTATCTACCATCCCAAGGGGTCCTTCCAACCATCATTTACTTAGTGATCTCTTCTCCATTCCACCTGTCTTTTCCCTCAGCATGTGATATTGGCTTCCACACCATGGAGCGATCCTCCTGGCCCTTATCTCTACTATGCTTGGGTGTTATTCTCCTAGTATGTTACTCTATGTTCCACAAATGAGTACAGGCATTCTATGTCTGTCTCTCTCTTTCTTTCTGACTCATTTCACTTAGCATGATACTCTTCATGTTGATCCACTTATATGCAAATTTCATGGTTTAATCTTTTCCAACAGCTGCATAATATTCCATCATAAAATGACATCTGTATGTTTACTGCAGCACTATTTACAATAGCCAGAATCTGGAAAAAAAAACAGAGTGCCCGAGATAAGATGACTAGTTAAAAAAATTCTGAGGGTTTTTTTTTTGTGTGTGTGTCTTCTCTCCTGTGCTGTTACCTGGGCTTACTATCAGAAGACATGGGCAGAAGACCTTTTTTAGCTTAGCCTAGATACCAATGAAAGCTTAGCAAAGACTAAAGCTGTCAGTTTCATGACTTGAATCATTCATTCATTCATTCATCATTCATTCATCATCCTGTTAATCGTCGATTGCCTCGAGCAGGCCCCAGTAACGTCTCTTTCATCTTAGCCCTGAGATTATATTCAAGGCTTTTTAGGAGAATGAGACCCATCATTGTTACTGGTATTTGGCATATTTGGTGCGCCACTGGGAGTTTGCCAGACTCTGCCCTGTGGGCAGGCTATATTCGATAGCCTGCAAGTTTGTCCAGAGTAGGAATGAGATAATGAGATATCATAAAAAGATGTTCAGATAACATGTCGCGCGGCCGCGAATGCGGCCGCGCGGTTCCGGGAGCTGCATTTTGTAGTCTCTGAGTCTTGGCCGCTGATGGGATTACACGGCGCCAGGGGGCCAGGTGGTGGGTGTGACCCCCGCCTACTGGAATTTGGAGGATCTGGGTGGAGGATGCTCGACTCCAATTCGAGTAGGCTTGGAGATCTGGGCCCCGGAACCCGCGTGGCTTTGTCCCTCTGCCAGTACCTTCATGTGTGCGGAGAGTGGTCTCAGCATGGTGGTGGCTGGTCCTGGAGGTCTTCGGCTGCCGGAGCCCTGGTCGGGGTGGGGAGGAAAGCTCAACCCGCTCCCCTCCAAGGGACCCCAGCGAGGAACAGCCAGGCGCAGGGGCAGGAGACTGACTGCACTGGTCTCGTCCGGGAGCTGCATTTTGTAGTCTCTGAGTCTTGGCCGCTGATGGGATTACACGGCGCCAGGGGGCCAGGTGGTGGGTGTGACCCCCGCCTACTGGAATCTAAATATTTCAATACACATTGATAACATGATTAGTGCTGTTTCTAAAGAACAAGTCTTCTTGTAATCTCTGATTATTAGTCCTAAAATGTGGACCAAAATCTATGCTTGTTGATGCCTAATGTGTACCATAATCCACACTTGTTTATTTACTGTGTCTGGCATATCAAATACTCTTGGTAGCTTGCTGGGCCCTCCGAGAGGGGCGGAGGACTCGAACTCGGGTTGCCCATATTGGCTGCGTGCAAGGCAGACGCTCTACCCGCTGTGCTATCATTTATTTACAATGCTAAGTTCATTCAATACAAAAAATAATTTTAATCACAAAGACTGAATGAAAAATTATAAGAATCCGAAGTATTTCCCCATTTTCCCTTAGTGGGATCTCAAGAACCACCACAGAATCCTTAGAACTTTGTGAAGCATGATTCTTAGGGACAGAGAGGTAGTCCAGTGGGTGAGGCACTTTCCATGTTTACAAGAGACCCACTTATAAATCCTAGGCATCCTGTATGGTCTCTCAGTATTACCAGGAGTGATCCCTGAGCTGGATCTAATCCCAAGCACCCTATACAGTCCCCAAGTATTGCGAGGAATGATCCCTGAACCAGTAGCAAACCCTGAGCACCACCAGGTTTTGCCTCCAAACAAACAAACAAACAAAAGTCATGATGCTTAAGGAAAATAAAATATTAGAAAATATATTTTGTAGTTCTTATTTTTTGTGACATTTGACTATTTTTTAAGACAGTGTACCTTGGTGGTTATTATTGTCACTATTTCTTCAGAATGTATCTCATCTATATTATTTAATTTTTTTACATTTTCAATTAAAAGTACATAAAATTAACTTCTATGTGGCACTGGGAAAGTTATCATTTATTGGTTTCATGACTGTATAATAATAATGTCCAAATTATTATTTATCCTATTAAATATCACTTTCACTTGATGAGAAATTTATATTTCCTGAATGTGATAAAATCTTAATTGAAAAGACCTGGATGCAGATTCTCTTTTATTTCCTCTCCTGTGGTAGGAAGTTTAATTTTGGAACAAAAGGTTTAAGTTTATAATATGTGATTGAATAACAGCTGTCAGTAATTGAAAGCAGCAAAGTTAGTAATGAAAACTCAAGTCAAAAAAATCGACTTCATTTTTGCTTCAATACAAATACTCCAAATCAATATAGGTTATTGAAACACCTGGCTCAATTTTTGAAGTTTTGCCACCATAAAAATCTCTCCTCAAAGAGTTGTTTCTAAAGGGGAACTCATGATTTTTGTTGTTCATGAATTTGTAAATTTGAGTTTCCTTTCTCTACTACTATAGAATTCTGCACAATTATGTTATATGTTGAGATCTTTGGGCTTTCTCAATACATAAATGTAGATGATTAAAATATTTTGCAGGAGTGAGTCTTGATAAATAAAAGACTATTTATTTTATTATGTTCCACATATGGATTTTCAAGAATTTTAAATACAAAATATTTACCATATAGCACTGTTGCACTGTCCTCCGGTTGTTCATTGATTTGCTCAAGCAGGCACCAGTAACATCTCAGAACAAATTGTGAGACTTGCTGTTACTGTTTTTGGCATATCGAATACGTAACGGGTAGCTTGCCAGGCTTTGCCATGTGGGCAAGATACTCTCAGTAACTTGCTGGCCTCTCCGAGAGGGGCAGAGGAATCAAACCTCAGTTGACTGCATGCAAGGCAAATTCTCTACCTGCTGTGCTATTGCTCCAGCCATTATTTACCATATAATGGTAAAATTTTCTTTTATTGAACATATTACTATAAATTTCAAAATGTGCTTTTATCCAACTCAAGAGGCAATTTTATTTATTATTTAGTTAAGACCTAATAACATTTCCCAAATTATAGACTAACTTCCCAGTTTATATATAGAGACAGATAGATATACAATATATTATGTCAATGTATACATAACTGACACGCCTAGTTCACGTTCCTGCTAGATAATTCAACAAAAGTTATTAAATTAAACCTCTCCATATTCCTCCCCTAGTCCTGATAAGTTGTTTTATTAATTTTGTATCTATGAATTTTCTTATTCTAAAAACCTCATATATATATATATTAAATCAACAATATTCTATGAAATTCAGGCTTTCCATTTCCAAACTACATCAAGTTTTATTTCATGAGTCCCTGAATATATTTAGATCCTTATTTCAGAAACATTTTGGGATCGTAATATGAGCAGATTTATTCTGGATTTTTGTGTGGATCCTAAATACAATTAAAATTTTCTAATTAGTGAGATTTTTACAGAGGGAAGGTGATGTGTACACAGAATAGAGTCTAGGTGAGTTTAGTTTAGCTCTGAAAATTGCAGCAACGCAATATGATCACCTGCCATATCCCAGATATCACGGATGGCAGAATTACTTTTGTCCCTCCAGGAATCCTGAAAACTGTTACCACCTCAATTTTAGAGAAGAAAATAACAAAATTCAGAGAAATACAGTTACATAGTGAACGAACACACAAACTGGAACTCTAGACCAAGTCTTTCACAGTCTTTATTTCGTGTGTTGTACTTTCATATTACAATGAAAAGGATGGGGTATTTTGCAAATATCAACGGCTATTGTGTTTATTTTTATGAATAAACCACAAAAGGATATAAAAAAGAAAATTACAGCAATGCAAACATGAGATAACACATATCAACAGACTCCTAAAACTTGATGAGACAGAAAACAGAATCTCTCCTAGATTCTCCAGATGAAACAAGGCCATACAGATATTTTGATGTCAACTGGCTAATATTGATTTCAGAATTTTTGACACCAGACTAAAAGATGTGACGTTCTGTTGCTTATGTCACTAATTTTGCAGTTATTCCTTATAGTAACCACAAGAAGCTAACATAGGATTCTTAAACATAGGATTTACAATGTGGGTAACAAAAGCCATATCTACCTACATATTTAAATACAGAACATTATTTAAAATTCAATTTAGACCTAGAACATAGAGAATTCATTGAAGAGTTCTTATCAATATGTTTGGATGAGTTAATCTGGAAATATAAGGAAGGGCCCACTTACCCCTTTTTTCTCACTTCTTATTTTATAAGCATTTACAATTTATACTTAAAAGATCACTCAACGGGGCTGGAGTGATAGTTTGCCTTGCATGTGGCCAACCTGGCTTCAATTCCCAGCATCCCATATTGTCCCCTGAGTACTGCCAGGAGTAATTCCTGAGTGCAAAGCCAGGAGTAACCCCTAAGCATCTCCAGGTGTGACCCAAAAAGCAAAAAAAAAAAAAAAAAAAAAAAAAAAAAAAAAAACAACTCTCAACTATGTAAACTACTGCACAAATCTGCTGTCACTGTAAACTATCATGTTAACCCATAAATCATACTTTATTGTTTATGCAAAGCAACAACCTTCTAACTATGCCCCATCCTCTACTTTCTTACATTCACCCTCTATTCCAGTGTAGGTGGGAATAACCTAAGTGCCTATTTGATTTCTAATTGCTTCTAATAGGTATTAGTTAGTGCCCTTTTTTTTAGTCTAAGTGCTTATAATTAGCCCACAAAACCAATCATGATCAGGACCTTGTCTAAAAACCATTTATGATCAGGACTTGGTCTAACATTCTAGTTTAATATCCTGTTACTTTCCTACCTGAATACTCTATGTAATAATGATCTGGCCAGTCTACATGATTTAACTGTTCAAGGCTCACCTAACATCTTGTAACTGTCTTTGTCGTAGCTATATTTTCACACTAAGTGGTAGGAAAAGTATATATGCTTATTGTTTTACTGTTTTATCTTTATTGATAATTTCCTTATGAAAAATCTCCATGATTATTTAGTCATGTATGCTTCCAAAATGCATAGGGCTTACTTCACAGTTATGAAAAATTCTTCATTAGTAGTTTCAAAATAAATGTGTAGATGTATACTAAATAAAAAATGCTTTGCAATAAAAAATAGTATTGAATAAATTGCATCCGCATTTATTTTTAAGTGAGAAGACAATTTTACATAGTATTTTTTAACATTTTATATTCTAAAGAACAACTGTTAATAAATGCTTATATAAAATGCACATACATAAAATCCATTTTAAAGTGTAGGAGATGAATTTAAACTGACAATAATATATTTAATTTGTATATTCTTTAATAATAGACTATCATATTTCCAAAATAGAGTGCTAACATATTCTTTTGGCAGAGAAAAAACACTTACTTTAGTTCCCCTTAATTACTTGCTATTCTTGGCTTGTATTTTCTCTTTTTACTAATATTGCAAACATATTGCAAAGTTTTTTATATCAAAATATAACACTTAAAATATAAAGTGTGCTCAACCCAATTTTAATACATAATTAGAATTAAGTGCCTCAAACAGCAGGATTCTTGTATGTATTGAAGAGTGGTTTATTCTTGAAGATATTTTTGTATCATATGAAAAAAATCATAGTTATAAAAGACTTATTTCATTCAAGAAATTAATTTTCTTCTAAGTTATTTTATATATATATATACATGAGCAAATGTTACTGCTATGTCAAAGTATTAAATAGCTGACCCAGTGAGTCATAATTTTTAATGGTTTATTACAGCACCAGTCTTGGCTTCTAGAAAGTGTTGGAAGAATTGACAACAGGAACATAGATGATTTATCATCAAGAATGATCTATAGCTTCCTGCATTTTAAGTTCCAGACACTCACATTGTACCATACCATATCATTCAGCAAGAACTAGTTTAAGACAGGAAGCACTTTAGCATGTTTATAGAAATATCTTTTAAAATAGACTTACTACCAGACAACCCCCTTGTAAAGCCTTTTTGTGAGAAACTTGGGTAAAAGATTATCACTCCACACTCATGAAAATCAATTTTGGAGACTGACAGTTGTTCCACAGTGACGTTGAATTTTTCTATTTCATTGAAATGAATTTCCTGTATACTGTGAATATTATAATATTCACCAGGTGCTTTTTCTTTACTCAAAATGATTTTTAAGTCATTAAAAAATTTTGTTTTTTAAATCAAATATATGTGTACATATAAAAGGGAAAAGATAATGATTTACAGTTGCTTAAGAAACCAACAAGTGGTAAAAAGCACTGTTGCTATTAAGTATTAATTATGCCTGTTTGTTTTTCTTCTTTCACACCCATTGAACATGCATACATCATTTTCTGTCAGCATATTTCTCACTAGACAACTAAGGCAAGACTAGACGAGAGATCTAGAAGAGCTCTCCAAGTGTTATCATACACAATGATGATGAAAATAATTTTAATCAAGACAGGAGTTCCTGGCATATTAAAGGAGATGTCCTTTAGAAAATCTCAAAGTGGATGAAGAGTTAGGTGGTTAGAGAAGAAACAAGTAAAATGTAATTTGGATTTCCACTTTCTATTAACCAGAAAAGCAGCAAAAGAGACAGGACTTTTAAGGCAAGTAGGAATATAAATTTATACATGATTATGACTACTAATCTTAGAATTAGAATACTATTGTGCCTTTATCCTAATCATTTCTAAAAATATTAGGCCAAATAAACATATTTATTTGGGAATAGATGTAAAGTTTGTCATCTTACCTGGGAATTTAGATTCACAATAATATATGATTTGAATATTTTGTTTTTATTTATAATCTTGCTTGATTATTTTGAAAACAGTATAATTCTAATACTCAAGTACATTAGAAGTAAGGTCTGGGAGGATTGGCCCACTGTAGGAAGCTTACCACAAGTATCTATGGGGGTGGGGGGGAGGACAAAGGAATAATGGGTACAATGGTGGTGGGAAATGTACACTGGTGATGGGTGTTGGAATGTTGTATGACTGAAGCTCAATCATGAACAACTTTGAAACTGTTCATCTGATGATGATTCAATTTTTTTAAGTTATTAAAAATAATATTTTGAAAAGTTTGTTCAAAAAGTTCCCACAGAACTTAAATGTATTTCTCCAGTCAAAAATAGTTTGGGAGAAAACTTAAATCATTAATATTTAGAACTACTTAAAATTTCTAACACATACAATGAGTACGAAGTTTGCCTTATATATGGCCAATCCAAGTTTCACCCCTGGAATTCCCATATGGTTCCCCAGGTAATGCCAGAAGTAATTCCAGAGTGTAGAGTCAGGAGTAACCCCTGAACATTGTATTTGACCTCCCCCCCCCAAAAAAAATACCCCCAAAGAAAGCTCTATCACAAATTTGCAATTATATCTGCACTACCATAGTGTATTATCTTTTACAACTTTAGGGCATGAAGCATCCCTTTTCTCTTTTGAAATGAATGTGCACATCTGGATTACTCACCTTGTCTTTTCCCACCTGCTGTTTTACTGAGCTTTATAAATTCCCTTCAATCTCTAATACATCTGAAAACTATTCTCTTATCCTTGCTTTTTCTCCCACCCAAAAATAGAATTAAATAACATTTAAAACAAATTCCCTTGATACTTTGTGTATCCCATACTTTAACTTTATCTTAAATAATATTGTAGGAGGTGTAGATAGCACTCAATATAATGAATTTAATAATCTCCATTGTAGGTGCTTCAGGCCACAAAAGTCTTGATTTCCTGTGAATCTATCTATTATTATAGAATGCAACAGTTATGTATACCTAGGTCGAGAAATCAACATGATGAATGACCTGGCACCTGAGTTGCGCAGGAGGAAGAGAGCGGCTTGGAATGCCTTCAAGAGCATCGAAGAAAAAGCTAAGAAGATGAAGAACCTCTGGCTCCAGGCACATCTCTTTGATTCCACTGTTTTTCCTGCATTAACAAACGCCTCAGAGACCTGGGCCCTACACCAACAGGATGAGAACGCTATTCGGGTCTCCCAAAGAGGAATTGAAAGAGCTATGCTTGGAGTAGCATGTTTCTCTCAAATGAGAGAAAGAATCCGGAGTTCCGACCTCTGTCCACGATTAAGAATCAGGGAAGCTGTCTGGTTTGTCAAGGCGTCAAAAATCAGATGGGCTGGACAAGTAATGAGATTTGGAGATGACTGCTGGACTAGAGTCTTTACCAACTGGATTCCACCGGACGTCAAAAGACCGCGTGGCCGCCCACGTACCAGATGGTCAGACTTCTTCATCAAGATCCTGAACGATCGGTTTGAGGCTCTTTATGTTCCTAGAATGAACATTGGGCAACACTAGCACGCAACAGGGACAAATGGAGACGTTACTGGCACCCGCCAGAGCAAATCGACGATTAACGGGAAGTCAAGTGATCAAGTGATCTATCTATTATGGGATATTCCATGTACTTTCATATCTTTATGATTAAATTTTGTCTTGTATGCGAGTAGTTGTACAGGGTGTCTTGGAAGATAAAAATCTCTCTCTCCCTCCCTCTCTTTGTTTCTGTCTCTCTGCATATCTCTCTCTGTCTCTCTGTGTATCTCTATCTCTGTCCTTGTCTCTGTTTCTCTCTCTTTTCTCTTTCTAACTCTAATTTCATCCCACTGTTTCTCTCTCTCTTTTCTCTTTTTTTCTCTTTCTTACTCTGCTCTCATTCCAAATGGATACATTGAGAGCATTTTAGGTGAAGTTATAAGACAAACCTACCGTCTACAAACCATGAAGGAAATTTTCACCATAAGTCAACCATGCTGTCATGCTGATCTTAAATTTTAAGGCTTGAGAAAACAAATTTTCATTGTTTGAGCCTCCAGTTGTATGGCATTTTGTTATAGCCGTACAAACTGATAAAAACACTATTCCATTGTGCTAAAAATTCTTGAGGAATGTTTCAAAAAATTTACTGTAAATGTTTGCTTCTTGCTTATTAGAAGTTAAAAACATTTTTAAGCAACAAGCAAACATTACTTTGAAGAAAGGATAAATAAAAACATGCGTAATGGATGAATGCAATATGCTAAAAAATTACCATGTGGCTCAACAAACATGTTTCATGAAGAGAACTTAGCCTAACATTGTCATCAGTGGAATTTTACCATAAGCAAGGATTTTGTTAAACTTGAATAAATTTAAACATTCCTCACCCCATTTCAGAAGTACTTATTAAAAGTATCTCATTAAGTGAACAACTAAAACAACTAATTATCAAAACCCCAAGATCTCAGCATCATGGAAATTGAAAGCTTTCATAGAAATAGTATTCATGAAGATTGTATTATGCACCAGATACTTTGTGCTAATATTTTAAGGGTTTATTTTAAAGCTTCAACAGAACTCATTTAGTTAAGTACACTGTCTTGTTCAGTACTCTCTTTTTAAAACACTCTCTTGTTCAGTACTTGTGCAGTACTCTCAAGAATTTAGCAATACATAATAGTGAACATATAAATGCATATTTGTCCATTACTGTGATTACTCTCCTTGAGCAGATAAGGAAGTAGAATAAGAAAGTTTAGTTACTTGCTCAAGATTATGTAACAATTAAATGAAGGAAAAGAAGATAATTCCTAAAGGCTTGACTCTATAAATGAGATTTTAACTGCTACATTTAAAAGCATAACAAAACCCTGTATAATTCAGTTATCAGTTGTAAATTGTAGATATATTACCAGAACTGCTTACTAATATTAGGTATTTATTATTTATTTAATCACTTAATAATTAATACTTACAGATAAATGATGTTTTATTTCAGGTATAGGACATTAAGAAAAATGCAAATATAAATCACAAACTCTGTAACATGGGTATGGAACAGAAAATAAAGTAACTTGTAGATATGAATAGAGAGAGATGGAGATAAATAGGAAAATAGGCAAATATAAATATATTTGTAGTCTCCACTTGGGTATGTGACTCAATAGTAACAAGCATTTATGTAAATAATAAAAAGACACACAAAATGTCAAGAAGAAAGCACCTTTAGAGTGGTCTTGATGGGAAATCTACCTTAAATATCCATTTGAGAAAAAAAGGCTTCATCTGTATGTTAAAATTTGAGGCAAGTAGGTGAAAGTATATTTATCTATTCAACATATATCGATGTAGTTATTAATATCTGCCTAGAAATAGAAAAAACAGTGGGCAGGCAATATTTCTCCCCCGATGAGTAAAAGGTCTGGAGCAATAGCACAGTGGGTAGGGCATTTGCCTTGCATGCAGCTGACCCAAGTTCTATTCCTCCATCCCTCTTGGAGAGGCTGGCAAACTACTCAAAGTATCTCACCCGCACAGCAGAGCCTGGCAAGCTCCCTGTGGCATATTTGATATGCCAAAAACAGTAACATGTCTCACAATGGAGACGTTATTGGTGTCCGCTGAGCACATCGATGAACGGGAGGAAAGTACTACAGTGCAGATAGGTAAAAGCCCTTTGTCCATTCCCAGATTTCTGTTAGTTTTGCTCTTATGTGTTTTTTTCTCAATTCTTCAAACATGAATGCATACTCTAATTTTCACTTGCAGCATTGTTCATAGGATGCATGGTACCTAGCACCTCTTTAAAGGCTGGAATTTTATTTTTTCTTTTTGGGTTACACCAGGCAATGCACAGGGGTTACTCCTGCTCTGCACTCAGGAATCACCCCTGGCGATGCTCAGGGGACTATATGGGATGCTGGGAATTGAACCCGGTCGGCCGCGTGCAAGGCAGATGCCCTACCAGCTGTGCTATTGCTCCAGCCCCAAGGCTGGAAACTTTTTACCCCTTTGCAATCCCATACTTAGCAGATTCTTCTTTACTTGATGGCTTAATGTGATTAACATTTTTCCGATTAGGAAGAGTCTATCTAGACAAGTGTGGTTAGCTCGTTTGTCAGGTACCACTTACTCCCTTTCTATTTCTATTCTGACTGGGTCACACCGCTGAAAGTTGAACTGCAAATATATTATAAATAAAGTCTACATTAAAATTAAGACATATAGCACCAATCAAAGTGTGGAAATAATGATCTCAACTATAAAAAGAACCAGGAAATTTTTGCCTAATTACTTTCAAGGATGAAAGGAGTGATTGATACCCTTTTGTATAATACAAAAATACTTATTTTACGTTTTCACAGAGAAGCTGATTTTCAAATACAACCTAAGCAATGAGGTAGATTGCAATCATGCTTTTCAATAAGGAACATCATGCACATCGATTTTTCTGATTTTTTTGACAAGATCTTATTCAGTATAAATGTACGAAATCGAATGAAATAGAATGACTCAAAGTGCAAACAATAAAAATCAGTTTATTTTAAAATCTTAATTTAAAGCCCAGAAAATTTATTTAAATGTAAATATGCAATTCATGATCAATACACAAGGGATATAAGAATCTGGTGCATAATAAAAAGGAAGTAGTAGATTTCTATAGAGATTTTTGTGGTTTGTGAATGGTTTATTATCTAATTTTTATTAATCTCAAAAGAAAACAATGACTTTAGGAAATGTCAACTTTTTATATTAAATCAGAACAATAAACAACTTGTGGAGATAAAGATAACTTCATTAATGATGATAAGAAGCTGGCTCGGATATAAGTAATTTTCTACTCTTATCTTTTGTTTTTAGTCTCAACTTCAAAGAGTAATAAGAATCAGCTCTCTCTTCTCCTGTTCCCTTCCAAAGCTGCTTGAAATGTTTGGGAAAAGTTTTAGGCACTATGTAAGGCTGTGCTGATGTTTGGGAAAGAAATATGTTACTCTATTTTTAAACAACATTTTTTTCCACTGTATCCTATCAACAGTGTTAAATAATTACCAGTAAAAACAAAATGAAAAGCCATATCCGAAAAATTTCTCAACAATGAAAATTAGAATATGTGTTTGTTTCCCTGTTTCTGTGACACATGTTTTAACCATGGAATTAAAAGTGTAAAACTCAGGACTGGAATAATTAACTGTTGAGTAATATGCACATAATTATTGTTTCAAAATATCAAAGTGTGAAATTATTTGTAGATCTTTGAAGGTACAACCTGGTATCCAAAGGTATAATCAAGTACAGATTTAGTATGAAGAGAAAAAATTTTTGTTTGGATGAAGATAATGTCAAATTGAATTGTAAACTACATTGTATTAAACAATAGTGTTATTTTAAATTTTTCTTCTTTTTCCTTTTATATTGCCTCTTCCTTCTACTCACACTTTTCTCTTTCCCCTTATTATTCCATCTTTCTTATCTACCTGCTTTATTAATTCTCTTTATCACTTTTCTCAATTTCTGAGGTCTCTTTCAACTGAAAAAAATCTAGAAGAATGTGAGATTAGAAAACATCAATCCTCATTCTTCATTCAAATTCCAATTTATAGTCCCATCAATCTAATGATAAATTCTTCCTCTAGAATTTGCAACTTGTGTTTCTTCCTCTGCTCATGTCATCCTTTATTACAAAGAGCTAACACCCTTTGTTCAGCACTCTTGCATTATCCTCATTTCCACTCTTCAAGAGTCATTTCTTTTATTTATAGGGGCCACTTCTACAGATACTCAGGGGCCACCGAGGTTATTTCCAGTGTGTTCAGAGGATCATGAAGTTCCAAAATATAACTCATGGCTTCAGACATAGTAGGCATGTCATTAAGAGCCATTTTAAACATCATTTCTTTGATTAAATATCTCCAGATAGTCTGTCTCATCCCCAAAATGTCAAATTAAGGGAGAAAAATTTTAAAAATGTGTGTTGATGTTTAAGGTATAGGGTATTTAGAGTAAGGTTAAGACCAGAGATGAAAGCAAGAATGATTACAAAAATAATTTGAATGTGCTATGTGTGTAACTCATCAGTAGGGCACTTGTCTTGCACTTTTGATGTATTCAATTTTATCCCCTGCACTTCAAATACTAATAATTAATAATAATAATGTATATGTGTAATCTATGAAATAATAGTTTTAGTAAATCACGGAATATATCAAATGCCTCCTGCAAGAAAATAAGACATTCATATTTATTTTGGGAAAAATGCCTTTAACTAATAATTGAGGGAGGGTTGCAAGTAAGAAAGTCAAGAATGAGGGGAAGTATTTATCTCTTTAAATGATTGTACAAAGACACAAAATAAAGTTTTATAGTACCGATTGCATGTTTTGCAAGAGAATTTTGTTGTTCCCAATAACAAGTGAGTGAATAGAGATGGGTTACTTCTCAGCATAAGAAGTAACCTCAGCATAAGAAGTAACCATGAAATCTTTCTCTTTACAGCAACGTGAATGTAACTGGAGAGGAGGCCATGCCAAGTAAAATGAATTCTAGTATTATAAACCAAGATTAACTCAATTAAAATATTGTTTCCACAAAAATATCATCCAAACTTTATTTTTGGTATTTGAATGCCTGAGTTCATAGCAACATTATTCAAAACAGCCAAAACATGGACCCACCCTAAATGTCCATCAGTAGATGACTGAATAAAGAAATTGTGCTGTAGATACTAAACAAAAACAGTACTTTTTCATGTAATTGTGCATTCTGGGTTAAAATGGAGATATGTTGAATAAATTGTGCTATGTAAAATAAATAAAAAATGAAAAACAATTACTAGATGGTTTTTATTCAGATGTGAATATGAATAACTAAAGCAAATAAATTAGCAAAGAAAAGTAAAGTCAATAGACTCATTGAAAAATGTGGTGGTTACCAGGATGGAAGAAGAATGAAAGATAGTCATGAAGACAAAGGTTTCTTTGGGTTGTGGGTTGACAATGGAACGTTGGTGATGGGAAAAGTAAGAATCACATACATAAGAAGGTGAGGAGCTAATCACTGAAATGATAAATCAATGCCAATCAATTAAAAAAATCCTACTCTAATAAATATTAGAGACATAATACATAACATACCAATACACATTTTAGGTGATCAAGCATAATTTCATAGAATACTCAATATTCTATCATATTCTTTGATATTGATAATACTTTGATATTCTTTGTATACTTTGGTAGTCTATGGAGATTTTACATTTTAAAATTGAAGAAAAACAAATCCAAAGAAGTCTGAAAATTAATTTTTGTAAGCTCAGACAGGCCTCACCCACAAGGGAACCTGCAGAAGAAACCAGGTACCCGGAACCTGTGATTGAAATCTCCAAGCTTGCTCAAAGTGGGACTAGCCTACTTCGCCCAGCTCCTCAGTTCTCCAGTAGCTTTGCAGTCACATCCACAAATTGCCCCTCCCCCTCCACACCATAGAATCTCATCAATGGCCAAGATCCAGAGACTCTGAAATAAAACTCCCAGAAGAAAGCAACATAGGCCTTACCTTAACCCATGAATCTGCTCTATAATCGTATTCTAAATTTCAGAATTCCTGGAGCGATCTCTCATACTCTACCTCACTGATGTAGTGAAAGTACACATTTCACATTTCACACAAAAGCACACATTTGTTTGCGTTTAACATACATGGATGTAATCTCTTATAGAAGGGCTTAATTGCGCCAGGATGAAATACAACAATCTTCACACACTTTCCTCTCATGGTGGTGGAAATGTGCATGGTGGTGAGATTGGCGTTTGAATATTAAATGTAATAAATTATTGTGAACAGCTTTATAAAATTAATAAAAAAACAAAAATTAATCTTGTGACTTTTCAAATACACATATACTGTTATACTGAATTTGACAAAGGCACATTTTGGGAAATAAAACTGTAAAGAAACATATATAAGCAATATATAAACTATGTTAATATACATAAACTAATATATTTATATATAGATAGATATAAACTTAAACTCACACTATGTTGTCATACATGGTCACAGTCACGGTCCTCCCATTGTTCATCGATTTGCTCGAGCGGGCCCAGTAACGTCTCCATCATGAGACTTGTTGTTACTGTGTTTGGCATATGGAATATGTCACGGGTAGCTTGCCAGGCTCTGCCATGCGGGCGAGATACTCTCGGTAGCTTGCTGGGCTCTCCGAGAGGGGCGGAGGAATCGAACTCGGGTCGGCTATGTTAGCCTCTTGTAAGGCAAGTGCCCTACCGCTTGTGCTATCACTCCAGCCAAAGTTTATTGCCTAGGAGGAAGCATGTTTTAGTATAGACTTTGAATAGAGAGAATTCTGTAATATATTTTTGGTTCACAGACTATTGTTACCATTGTTTCTAGCTATTTCCTTCAATATTTGTCTGCACATTTAGGTTCTCAAACATCTTATATTTTTTGTTTATATAAATCATGACAATACTTATGCAAATAATTTCATATAAACTTTGGAAGGTGATTAACAGCATATTTTTAAATCTTAAGCTAAATTTCACCTCAGGTAGACACAAAGTAAAAACTGAAATGAAAACAGTTTACAAACTTTATAGTAATGAGAGGGCATCTATTTTAGCTACCAATAATAACAAAGAATTCAGTAAATGAGAAAAATTATTACAACTATTTAAAAGAATGACTATCTGAAAATCTGTGCACAGCTAGGCTTGCACACCTAAATTGTTATATGTCTGAGTGGTTTCTCTGTATACACTGTAACTGTTATTTTAATGTAACAATTGTGGAATCTGAAACAGATATTCAAATATAAGCAATAGTTTGTTATATTCTATTTTCAACAAACTTGGACAAATTTTACAGATTTTATTTAGTTCTGTAAAACTGACTTGGCAGGATCCACAAGTGAATCCCTGAAGAGAACAACATGCTGCAGAAATGCCTCCAGACCCCAAAAATCATCTTGCAGTTAAAAAAAGTTTAGTTCCTTTGAACTATGGATTTTGGCCTGATGTTGAGATCTTTAATCCATTTTGATCTGAATTTTGTGCATGGTGTTAAGGTCTAAGACTTTTTTTTGCATGTGATTGTCCAGTTATGCCAGCACCATTTGTTAAAGAGTCTTTCCTTGCTTCACTTCATATACCTTGCTCCCTTATCAAGTATTAGATGTTTATACATATGGGGTTGTGTGTATGGGTATTCCACCCTGCTCCATTGGTCTGAGGCCCTGCCTTTGTTCCAGTATTATGCTGTTTTAATTATTACCACTTTGTAGTAGAGATTGAGGTTGGGGAGAGTGTTGCCTCCCCACGTCTTTTTCTCAAGAATTGCTTTAGCTGTTTGCGGGCATTTGTTGTTCCATTTGAATTTCAGGAGTGCTTGATCTATTACTTTGAAGAATTTCATGGGTATCCTTATAGGGATCACATTGAATCTGTATAATGCTTTCAGGAGTATCCAAAATCCTTACACTGAAGACAAGGTTGGCAAAACCCTCCATGATATTGAGGCTAATGGTATCTTCAAAGACGACATTCCACTGACCAACCAAATGGAAACAGAGAAAAACAAATGAGACTATTTTAATTTAAGAAGCTTCTGCACCTCAAAAGATAGAGTGACCAGAATACAAAGACAATCTAAGAATGGGAAAGGATATTTACCCATTACCCATCTATAAGGGGTTGATATCAAGGAAATATAAAGCACTGGTTGAACTCTACAAGAAGAAAACATCCAACCCCATCAAAAAATAGGGTGATGAAATGAACTCCAAAGAAGAAATCTAAATGGCTAAAAGACACATGAGAAAATGCTCTACATCACTAATCATCAGGGAGATGCAGATCAAAACAACAATGAGATATCATCTCATACCAAAGAGACTGACCCACATCCAAAAGAACAAAAGTAACCAGTGTTGTCGTGGATGTAGAAAGAAAGGCAATCTCCTTCACTGCTGGGAATGCCGACCGGTTCAGCCCTTTTGGAAAACAGTATGGAATATTCTCCAAAAATTAGAAATTGAGCTCCCATATGACCCAGCTATACCACTCCTGGGAATATTTCCCAGAGATGCAAAAAAGTACAGTTGAAATAACATTTGCACTTCTATGTTCATTGCTGCACTATTCACAATAGCCAAAATCTGAGTGTCCAAGAACAGATGACTGATTAAAGAAACTTTAGTACATCTACACAATGAAGTACTATGCAGCTGTTAGAAAAGATGAAGTCATGAAATTTACATACAAGTGGTACTACATGGAAAGTATCATGCTAAGTGAAATGAGTCAGAAAGAGAGGGATAGACATAGAAATATTGCATTCATCTGGATATAAAGTAACAAAATAGGAGACTAACACCCAAGAATAGTGGAGAAAAGGGACTGGAGAGATAGCACAGCAGGTAGGGCATTTGCCTTGCACGTGGCCAACTCGGGATTCTATACCCAGCATCCCATATGGTTGGTCCCCCGAGCACCACCAGGAGTAATTCCTGAGTGCAGAGCCAGGAGTAACCCCTGTGCATCGCCAGGTGTGACCCAAAAAGCAAAAAAAAAAAAAAAAAAAGAATAGTCAAGATAAGTACCGGGAGGTTCACTCCATGGCCTGGAGGCCAGCTGCACATGCTAAGAGAAAAGGCGGATCAGATAGAGAAGGGAACACCAAATATAGGGTGTTGGGAGGATCCTCCCAGGATGAGAGATACATGCTGAAAGTAGACTATAGACTGAACATGATTGCCACTCAATGCCTCTTTTGCAAACCACGGCACCCAAAAGGAGAGAGAAAACAAAAGAGAATGTCATGCCACAGGGGTGGGGTGGGATGAGGGGAATGGAGGGGTGGGAGGGATACTGGGAGCACTGGAGGTGGAGAATGGGCAATGGTGGAGGGATGGGTACTAGATCATCGTAGAACTGAAATCCAAGCACAAAAAATTGTAAGTCTACAACTGTGACTCATGATGTTTCACTAATAAAATAAAAAGAAAAAAAATAAAATCACACGTGACAGAATAAATAAAAAGAGAAGAAACATAAAAAACAGAAAATAAGTTTAATTCCACTTCTAGCACTTCTATGAAAAATTTTAGAATACCAGGAGCTCACTACCACTTTCACTGGTGATTTCAACACCTCATATGATTATATCACTGATATACCAAGAGAAGCCCACCACATTTGTCAGGGTTTAAGGTAGAAGACAATCAATCTTGATCAAAAATATATTATATATATATATATATATAGCACTTAAGAAGGCTCAAATTCTAACAACATGTTGTAATGTAGGGGTGTAGGGACTCCAAGATGAGATACAACAATTTTCACAGACTTTCCTCTAAGAAAACTTTTTTGGACCATTTTTAGTCAATTATTTATAGCAAACAGTACAGAAACAAATTATTTAATATCTGCCTTTGTGGCAGGCTTGGGTGGTGGTGGGAAAATTCAAAATAATGGTGGTGGAAAAGTATAATGATGGTGGGATTGGTATTGAAATATTGAATGTAATCAATTACTGTGAAAAACTCTTTGAAAATAATTTAAAATAAAAAACTGACTTTGCAATATCAGAATAGAACAGGATGCACTGGAATCTAGAAAGATTAAGGTCATGTCTTATGGTAGATTCTTACCCATAAAAATTTCAGGGAAGCTAAAGAAAAAGAAAAATGTGCCTTGTTATGTTATACCATTGTATTCAATTTGCATTTTGATCACTTAGCACTGAGCAACAAATGAGGAATGATTTCTTTAGTCTTTCTTGAACATTTCCTTATTTTCAGACGAAGATAATAAAGTTAATATCTCAAACCACAGAGATCGAAATACCTGAGAAATATGTATTACCTCTATCACAGAGTCTAAAATCAGTGAAAGCTCTCAAACTTTGTTTTTGCAAACTGAGTTGACAAAAAGACACTGCAAAAAAGCACAAAATAGTTAAAATGTGATTATTTTGTATTTGGTTTTGAGGCCACACCCAGGGGGCTCACAGCTTAGTCCTGGCCCCATGCTTGGGGATCACTTCTGGAAATGTTCAAAGGACTATGTTTTGTGGGTGGGGATCAAACCTCAGTCTGTGACATGCAATGCAAGCTCTTTTCTCAGTGTACTGTCTCTCCAGCTGCAAAATGTGATTATTTTAAACGGGATGATTGGAAAGATGGGAAATTTTTTAAATCAGTCATCAAAACTCTCTTTAGGAGATGGTCAGAATTTTAAGATGCAAAGTCAATGGGAAAAGTGATTTTAGAAAAAATAGCATGAAAATATGTGAGAATATTTGTATGTGGATATTTGTAACATGGGCAAGTTTTACTGAAGTGGGTTTGGATTTAATCACAGAAGTATAGGAAGAATGAATTGACTCTTGAAATACTGAAGAGTACATGCTGCATTTGGAACAAGTAAATATTATTAAATAACATTTCCCTTTACCAATATTTCTCCCCATTCTGATGTTTAAAGCTGATGATCTATTAACAAAACATAACAACCACATTTTCTCTTTGAAAGTATAAATTAAGAAACCATATATATTAACAAATTAAACCACCGCCCTGTAATACCTTATAAAATGTTTGCAAAAATTTGTCCTGTGCCCGTAAATACGTTATTTTAATAAGTTCAACAGACATACTGACAAAGAAAACTAGCAGTCATGGGACATTTTCAAATTTTTTATAAAGAAAAATTCCCCAAATTTGAGGACATGATATTATCAGAGTCTCCAACATTTGTCTGAACTTATGATGAACCATTCTTTCTCCTTGGAAATGCCTTGTAGGTACTTTGGGAAAAGACAAAACTTCCTTAATGCTGCATAATAAACACTGACTGATCCCCTCTCCAGTAAACATTCTAGGGAAAGAAAACAGCTGGCGTATGAAAGAGAAGCTTGCTCACACATTTCAAGATAACTTCCGATTAGATTCATTCTTAGATTATTCCAACCCACAATGTTTCTGGCTTGAATATAAAACATATTGAGTGTTTCAGGAAGGAATATTTGTTTCTGAATGCCAGGCTCTGTGTTCAGCCTAGCAGAAAGGCCTCTTATCCCTTTGGACTCCCATAAGCTTGTAGAATAAAAGTGAGTTGTGCATCGCTGGTTTGCTGTGGTCTCCAAAACCATATCAAACCGCCTGTGTCATGCTCGTCATTCAACAGATGGAAAATATTGCCTTGCAGTTTCGTGCCAGGAAGGGAGGCTCATTGGGAGAGGTGAATAGGGTCTCAGAGACGTGTACGGGCCATGCACATTCCAGTGAGGGGTTAATGGTCAAGAAAAGTCGGAGTTCACTGAGGCAAGACAGAGAGAAATGGCCAAGCTGCTTTTGTGATTGATGATCAGTGGAAGGCAAAGGAAGAAGAGAAAGTAAGCACAAAAAGACATTTTAGTATGGAACACAAGCATTAATAGTGACTATCACAACTAACTCTGATGATGATTTATTGTGTGGCTTTGAGGCAAGTCCACCCATCTGGGGTTGCTAACAATATACAAGCCCCGGGAAACGCTCGAAATAACATAGTTCATCACAACCACCAATGTTCTTTTGGAATTTTGCTGCTCCTTTTAATATTTACATCCTCAATCAGTACCTAAAGACATCCATCCATATGGGACTGCAAGATAACTTAAGTGGAAGTGCAGTTAATTATGATCCCCACCCAGTAGAGTCATCAGCACACTTCCCACTAATTTCAAAGTGTGGGGGCTTTGGCTCTCTTAAGCACACTTTCATGTGCCTGCCTGGCGTGACTTTCTTTGCTTAGTATAGCACATTCTATCAGCCCTCCCCTAAGCTAAGGTAAGTGTAGACCCAAGGTTACAGCTTAATGTCTGAAAAAATTCAGGTAAAGCTGCTTAAACAGCAGATTCCTCTCCATGAAGGAGATATTGACATGCTTTGTACAGAGAAAGGAAACTCATTCGTCAGTTCGGGCAGACCTGTGTTGGGAAGTCCTTCTCGACTCCTCGTTTAGTAACCTCACACACCCATAGCTCAAGATTGGCAAGTGAGAGCACTTGCAGGGTGGAAATTGGCAACTACCGTAGATTAGAACTTTCTCTCCCCTTCCATCCTCACCAGTGAGAGTTGGTTTTTAAATATATATCAGCAAACTGGTGACTAGAGATAGTACAATCAGTTTGTATGTCTATTCTCATTGTTATAATCTATTCTATGCATCCTTTGCATTATGAAATTTCCTCCAGTGAATCACCTAATCCCACAGTTTTATCATTTTTTTAAATTTATTTGCTTTTTGGGTCACAACCGACGATGCACAGGAGTCACTCCTGGCTTTGCACTCAGGAATTACTCCTGGCAGTGCTCGGGGATATGGGATGCTGGGGATCGAATCCAGGTTGGTCTCATGCAAGGCAAAAGCCCTACCCACTATACTATCTCTGCAGCCCCAGTTTTATCATTTTAACATAGAATTTTCTGGATTTTTGTAGAGTACATAAATTCCCTATATACTTTAGACACCCCACCGAATACCATTCTCTCAGTTTACTAGCTGTCAACTTTTTCTATACTATTCTTCACTCAGGATAAAACTTAATTGTGATGTTGTCAAGTCTTTCAATAATTTGCTTTAAGGTTTGTGCTTTTACAATCTTGTTTTTAAGAAGTAAAACTCTCCCCCACTTCCGTAGAGATATTCTTTTTTTCTTTCTCTTTCATATCTTGATTTTTTAATCTATATAGAGCTTATTTATGCATATATTAGACATGGGCCATTCAACTTTTTGTTCTGAAACTAAGTCAGTATCCCCAGAACCATCTTCTGAATAATTTATTAGATTTTTTCCATTGATCTGTGGTGCCACCTTTACAAACCCTGAGATCCCCTGGGTTTGCTTCTGAACTCTCTACTCCTCTTATCTGTTCTATTTGTTCTGGTTCTTGTAGCATGTTGTTTATTTATTTATTTTGTTTTTAAAAATTTTTGTAAACTTAATTTTATTTTATAAAGTAGTTCACAATAATTGATTACATTTAATATTCAACATCATTACACCTTGCAACCACTATACTTCGGATGTGTTCAACCCCTGCCCCAAAGAAGAACAGAAATAATTTATTTTGTATTGTTTGTTATGAATAAACCCAGGAAAATGATCCAAAAAGGTTTCCTTAAAGTGTGTGAAGATGTTGTATTTCATCCAGGGGTTATTAAGTCTTAATATAAGAGATTACTATCATGTCGTTAAAGGTTGACCTTGTGTGCATATATAAATATATATTATATATATTTATATATATATACATATATACATATAAATAAATTTCTCCCTAAGGTTGATTGCACTCTACTTTAAACCCCATAAAATGTGATGTGCTACTCTTGGAATATTAGTGGTGTCAAACTTGTGTTACATAGACAGACTCTCTGGACTACTCATCCAAATGTGAATTTACACATCCCATGCAACAATTGCTCATTTAATCTTTTATTTTAAAAATCAGTCATTGACATTGCCGCTTGTTCATTACTCACTGCAATAATTCACTTCATCTAAGTCAGTGTAAGAATTCAATCTTGCGTGATATTTCAATCAAACTAAAATGTTTAGGTAGACCCTTAGAGAATATTCTGTTCTAATGCCGAATAGTCGTTTAAAAAAATATTTTTTTGACTTAAGTAAACTAAATTTAATTTAAGTTAAAACTTATATTTGAATATATAATAAAATGTTTTTATGACTAGACTTAGAAATATTTAGATTTGCTTGGAACACACAACCTACTAGTATATTCCACCATTTAAGGTAAAATATGCATGTGAGCATTACATTGACACCTTTTGTACAACAAACAGGAGCATCAAAACATAGAAACATTGTTATTGCTGTGAGAAAGAGTCTCCACTAAGCTATGTCAGATAATATATGATTTTCTTTTGTACCAGACATTCCTGGACTAAAGAAACCATCATCAATGGACCCATGATCCACAAGGAAAACAAAGTAGGAGGATTAAGAACCGCCAAAAGATAACTCAGCAGTAAAGCATCTTACTCACGTGAGGCCTTAATCCCCAGCATGTGTGTCCTCATGCATATGCACACCACACACACACACACACACACACACACACACACACACACCAAGGGAATAGATAAAGCGAAATAAAAACAAACCTTGAATTCTGAGCAGAGAACTGAAATGACAAAGAGAAGGACAGAGGTAAATGGTGAATCCAAGACACTGTGGTGGAAGGATATTGGCAATTTGTTGGTGAGTGTGGTGTGGCACATGTACCACTAGACATACAAACATTTACACTCTGGTAACTCAATGTCAGTTTAGTGAAAAACAAAGGATTTAATAAGTATTTAAGGCCTCTTACCAATATGGATAACTTTTCTTATTGTCCTAATCAGGGTTTTGCTGATGTCAATTGTTGCACAGTCAAGTTCTACCTGCTTCATCTAGTTCTTTTTCTGTGCCACAATGTTTCACTATAGCTCCAATGCAAATTTCTTTCCACTCTGGGCAAATAAATACAGATACAGTTTGTACTTTATTTTATCACTTAATCACTTAACTTCCCGTTAGTCATCGATTTGCTCGAGCGGGCGCCAGTAACGTCTCCATTTGTCCCTGTCCCGTGCTAGTGTAGCCCAATGGCATCTGTTCACTCTGGGAACATGAAGGGCCTCAAACCGATCGTTCATGATCTTGACGAAGAAGTCTGACCATCCGGTAGGTGGGCGGCCACGCGGTCTCTTGACATCCCGTGGAATCCAATCAGTAACAGCTCTAGTCCAACGGTCGTCTTTAAATCTCATTACGTGACCAGCCCATCTGATTTTCGACACCTTGGCAAATGAGACAGCGTCCCTGATCCTTGATCGTCGACAGATGTCAGAACTCCGGATTCTTTCTCTCATTTGAGTGAAACGTGATATTCCAAGCATAGCTCTTTCTATTCTTCTTTGGGAGACATGAATAGCATTCTCATCTTGTTTGCGTAGGGCCCAGGTCTCTGAGGCATATGTTAATGCAGGAAGAACAGTGGAATCAAAGAGATGTGCCCAGGGAGCCGGAGGTTCTTCGTCCTCTTAGCTATTTCTTCGACGTTCTTGAAGGCGTTCCAAGCCGCTCACTTCCTCTGCACAGCTCGGGTGCCAGGTCATTTGTCATGTTGACCTCTCGACCTAGGTACACATAGCTGTTGCATTCGGAGATGGTCGTTCCATTGAGAGCGAATGGGGCGTCAGGAACAAGGCTGTTTCTCATAAACATTATCTTCATAAGATTCAGCTGTAGTCCTACCTTTCCACACTCACGGTCAAAGTCGGCCAGCATTTGTGCCGCTTGGTTGATGTTTGGTGTTATTAAAACAATGTCATCAGCAAAGATGGAGGACCATCTATCTTCACTCCCATTCCTTCCCATTCCAGTCGTCGCATGATGTTCTCGAGGGTGGCACTGAAGAGTTTCAGTGAAATGGTATCACCCTGCCGCACCCCTCTCTTGACATCAACGATCACTTCTTTGTAGAATGGTGAGATGCTGGTAGTGAATCTGCAATACAGCTCACGGAGGATCCTGATGTATTGGGCTTGAATTCCCTGACTGGCTAGGGCTTCAATGACCGCTTCCGTCTCAACAGAATCAAAAGCCTTCTTTAAATCAATGAACGTTAAACAGAGCGGCATCTTGAACTCCCGAGAAACCTCAATGAGATTGGTTATTGTGTGGATATGGTCCATGGTGCTGAATCCTTTGCGGAACCCGGCTTGCTCGCATGGTTGTCCTTCATCTAGTGTTCTGCCAATCCTATTCAGGATGACTCGAGTGAACAACTTGTAGATGACAGACAATAGGCAGATTGGGCGATAGTTGCCAATGTCATGGATGTCTCCCTTCTTGAACAGTAGTACGGTCCTGCTTGTTATCCATTGGGACGGAACCTTGCATTCAGACAGGTAGCGAGTGAAGAGCCGAGCCAGTGTATTGATGAGTACTGACGGCAGGTTCTTCAGGTGTTCAGGTCTGACCTTGTCTGGGCCGGGTGCTGTTTGTTCCTTTACCGACGAAATGACGTGTCGGATTTTGGAAGGGAGAACGTTGGGAACGACATATCCATCCTGTGGAATTTGGTATGTCGGCAAGTGGACATGGCTATCGAAGAGATTTGAGTAGAAGTCATGGATAATCTCCGTTGCCGTTCTGGAGGATGTGATGGATCCATCAGGACGTCGGAGGGCAGTCATCTTGGTCTTATAGTTGGCGAAGGGCAGGCGGGCGTTATGAATACTTTTCCCGGCTTCTGCCGCATCTACCAGTACTTCTGCTCTTCTCTCTTTGAGATCTTCCTTGATCGCATCTCTGCACTGCTTTGCAAGCTCGGGCGTTAGCTTGTGGTTGCCTGAGGCATGCGCCAAACCACGCTGGCGAATTAGCTCAAGAGTTTTCGAAGATAGGTGACTTTTTGTATCTATCTCTCTCTTGGTGTTCCTCGCACATTCATGGAGGTGCTGAACCAGTCGATCGTATTCTTCGTCAATGTTGTCAACAATGGCATCTTCTCATGTTGCCGCAATAGTACCAAAGAGTTCCCAGTTGGTGGTCATTCTGGGAATTCTCTTTTTGAACTTTGCAGCCCTTTCTCCCCGCTCTGTGAAGTAGAATTTTGCACGAAGGAGATGGTGGTCCGATCCCGTTTGAAATTTTGGGACAACAGTGACATCAGTCAGGCAAAACCGTCGATTGAATATGATGTGGTCTATTTCGTTGTGGAATCGTCCACCGGGAGACTCCCATGTCCATCGTTTAGATTCTGCCTTCTGGAACTGTGAGTTACCATGAATGGTCTTGGTCGACATGATGAACTCAGACAGTCTCTCACCCTGTTTGTTCCATTCTAGGCCATGGGTCCCGATGTGAAGTTCTTCAGCTGATCTTCTCGGTCCTATCTTGGCATCAAAATCACCCACAATGATCTTGTAGAAGGTGTGGTCTTCTTTATAGAACTTCTCTAGCTCCATGTAGAACTTCTCGATTTCTCTTTCATCATAATGAGATGTTGGTGCCTAGACAACAAAGATAGAAACTGCAGGCAGTGAGACACATCTATTCAAATGTAAACGTCCGATTCGGGTTGTTAGGCATTCAAATGAATCAATGCTCTTGGCCAAGTTTGTGTTGACAAGGACACCAACGCCTCCAACACCTCTTTTATCGCATGTTCCGAGGAAAAATTCTTCTCCAGTGTCGAAAACGGCATGGTGAGATTCGTGCCTTCTTGTCTCGGTCAGACCAATGATGTCGTACTTGATCATTCGCGCTTGTACCATCAGGTCCTCCATGGATGCATCTGATGCTAGCGTACGTGCATTGAAAGTACAGACGATCATTTTTGTCTTCCTTCGTTGTGTCAGCCTAGGTCGGCCTTGAGATTTTGTCAGCCTCTCCTTTCTCATCCTTCTCAGTGCTGCCATGTCGGTGAAGCCTTCAGGGTCAGGTGAATGAGACCAGTTGTAGTTACTGGTTTTGGCATATCGAATACACAACGGATAGCTTGCCAGGCTCTTCCATGCGGGCGGAATACTCTCGGTAGCTTGCCAGTCTTTCCGAGAGGGATAGAGGCTTTTGGGGTGACCTCTAATCACCCTTGTAGGTGTTACCATATTTGAACCCTATCAAATATGGTACGACAATTCCAGAAGATGGGTATTTAGTGTCTTATGATGTGTCCGGAAAGCATCCTGGAGTGTGGCGACGGCTGGGTAGTGGAAGTAGTGTCGAGAGTGGAAGTCTGCCAGTGGGGTATTTATCTGGGTAGGGTGGGTCTCCTGTGCACAATAAATATAAAATATCTTCAGTTTCATGTTATGGATGTGAAAATTCACAAAAGCAATTACAGAAGTAAATTGGCTTAGCAAACTTAGTTGAGGACACATGGAGATATACCTCCAGACATACAGGTGAATTCAAAGTTTTGATCACAACCTGGCTCTTGCTTGGGATCACTGCAATTCTGTTTTTCCCCCAGATGCCCAAGGTGTACATTCTCTCACTCTTACCTAAGTAGAAAAAGAGAAATAAATTAAGTAAAGAGTTGTACATTTAAACTTTATGGGGTTATGTTTTACCATAGAAACAACCATACTTCCTATTAAAGAAATATTCATTTTCTTAATAGTATCAAATTCTAAACTTCTTGCTCATTTAAAGGGATCAACTCACTTCTCAGAAAACTTTATATCAAGTCAAGTGTTGGACAAAATATATGCAACTATTTTATCTTATATTAACCTGAGAGCCATTACTGTATATCTAAATAAGTTTTAGCTGGGGTTGGTTCTTTTCTTTTGTTTGGGGCCACATCTGGCAATGCTAAGGGGTTACTCCTGTCTCTGGAATTACTCGTGGTGCTCAGGACATATATAGGATGACAGAGATTGAACTCAGGTCAACCACATGCAAGACAAATGCCCTTCCCGTTGTACTGTCTTTCCAGCCTCCTAACTGTCAAAGTTTGGGGAAGAGGATGTCTCCACCTGACAGATGTCTGGAAGAAGGAAGGGGGGGGTAAAGAATTTTTGTAACATTAATGTAGAAAGGATAGGCGGGCATTACGAATACTTTTCTCGGCTTCTGCTGCATCGACCAGTACTTCTGCTCTTCTCTCTTTGAGGTCTTCCTTGATCGCATCTCTGCACTGCTTTGCGAGCTCAAACGTTAGCTTGCGGTTGCCTGCAGCATGCGCCAAACCACGCTGGCGAATTAGCTCAAGAGTTTTTGAACATAGGCGATTTTTTGTGGCTATCTCTCTCTTGGCGTTCCTTGCACATTCATGGAGGTGCTGAACCAGTCGATCGTATTCCTCGTCAATGTTGTCAACAATGGCATCTTCCCATGTTGCCGCAATAGTGCCAAAGAGTCCCCAGTTGGTGGTCGTTCTGGGAGTTCTCTTTTTGAACTTTGCAGCCCTTTCTCCCCGCTCTGTGAAGTAGAATTTTGCACGAAGGAGACGGTGGTCCGATCCCGTTCGAAATTTTGGGACAACAGCGACATCGGTCAGGCAAAACCGTCGATTGAATATGATGTGGTCTATTTCATTGTAGAATCATCCACCGGGAGACTCCCATGTCCATCGTTTAGATTCTGCCTTCTGGAACTGTGAGTTACCATAGATGATCTTAGTCAACATGATGAACTCAGACAGTCTCTCACCCTGTTCGTTTCATTCTAGGCCATGGGTCCCGATGTGAAGTTCTTCAGCTGATCTTCTCAGTCATATCTTGGCATTAAAATCACCCACAATGATATTGTAGAAGGTGTGGTCTTCTTTATAGAACTTCTCCAGCTCCATATAGAACTTCTCAATTTCTCCTTCATCATAACTGGATGTTGGTGCGTAGACAACAAAGATAGAAACTGCAGGCAGTGAGACACATCTATTCAAATGTAAACGTCCGATCCGGGTTGTTAGGCATTTGAATGAATCAATGCTCTTGGCCAAGTTTGTGTTGACAAGGACACCAATGCCTCCAACACCTCTTTTATCGCATGGTCCGAGGAACAATTCTTCTCCAGTGTAGAAAACGGCATGGTCAGATTCGTGCCTTCTTGTCTCGGTCAGACAATGATGTCGTACTTGATCATTCGCGCTTGTACCATCAGGTCCTCCATGGATGCATCTGATGCTAGCATACGTGCATTGAAAGTACAGACGATCATTTTTGTCTTCCTTCATTGTGGCAGCCTAGGTCGGCCTTGAGATTTTGTCAGCCTCTCCTTTCTCATCCTTCTCAGTGCTGCCATGTCAGTGAAGCCTTCAGGGTCAGGTGAATGAGACCAGTTGTTGTTACTGGTTTTGGCATATCGAATACACAACGGATAGCTTGCCAGGCTCTTCCGTGCGGGCGGAATACTCTCGGTAGCTTTCCAGTGTTTCCGAGAGGGATAGAGGCTTTTGGGGTGACCTCTAATCACCCTTGTAGGTGTTACCATATATGAACCCTATCAAATATGGTGCGACAATTCCGGAAGATGGGTATTTAGTGTCTTATGATGTGTCCGGAAAGCGTCCTGGAGTGTGGCGATGGCTGGGTAGTGGAGGGAGTGTCACGGACTACAAGACCAAGATGACTGCCCTCCGATGTCCTGATGGATCCATTACATTCTCCAGAACGGCAATGGAGAAGATTATTCATGATTTCTACTCAAATCTCTTCAATAGCCATGTTCACTTGCCGACATACCAAATTCCACAGGATGGATATGTCGTTCCCAACTTTCTCCCTTCCGAAATCCGACACGCCATTTCGTCGGTAAAGGAACAAACAGCACCCGGCCCAGACAAGGTCAGACCTGAACACCTGAAGAACCTGCCGTCAGTACTCATCAATACACTGGCTCGGCTCTTCACTCGCTACCTGTCTGAATGCAAGGTTCCGTCCCAATGGAAAACCAGCAGGACCGTAGTACTGTTCAAGAAGGGAGACATCCATGACATTGGCAACTATCGCCCGATCTGCCTATTGTCTGTCATCTACAAGTTGTTCACTCGAGTCATCCTAAATAGGATTGGCAGAACACTAGATGAAGGACAACCATACGAGCAAGCCGGGTTCCGCAAAGGATTCAGCACCATCGACCATATCCACATGATAACCAAGCTCATTGAGGTTTCTCGGGAATTCAAGATGCCGCTCTGTTTAACGTTCATTGATTTAAAGAAGGCTTTTGATTCTGTTGAGACGGAAGCGGTCATTGAAGCCCTAGCCAACCAGGGAATTCAAGCCCAATACATCAGGATCCTCTGTGAGCTGTATTGCGGATTCACTACCAGCATCTCACCATTCTACAAAGAAGTGATCGTTGATGTCAAGAGAGGGGTGCAGCCGGGTGATACCATTTCACTGAAACTCTTCAGTGCCACCCTCGAGAACATCATGCGACGACTGGAATGGGAAGGAATGGGAGTGAAGATAGATGGTCGGCAACTGCACCACCTCCGCTTTGCTGATGACATTGTTTTAATAACACCAAACAACAGCCAAGTGGCACAAATGCTGGCCGAATTTGACCGTGAATGTGGAAAAGTAGGACTACAGCTGAATCTTTCGAAGACAATGTTCATGAGAAACAGCCTTGTTCCTGATGCCCCATTCGCTCTCAACAGAACGACCATCTCCGAATGCAACAGCTATGTGTACCTAGGTCGAGAAGTCAACATGACAAATGACCTGGCACCCGAGCTGCACAGGAGGAAGAGAGCGGCTTGGAACGCCTTCAAGAACGTCGAAGAAATAGCTAAGAGGACGAAGAACCTCCAGCTCCCCGGGCACATCTCTTTGATTCCACTGTTCTTCCTGCATTAACATATGCCTCAGAGACCTGGGCCCTACGCAAACAAGATGAGAACGCTATTCAGGTCTCCCAAAGAAGAATAGAAAGAGCTATGCTTGGAATATCACATTTCACTCAAATGAGAGAAAGAATCCGGAGTTCTGACATCCGTCGACGATCAAGAATCAGGGACGCTGTCTCATTTGCCAAGGTGTCGAAAATCAGATGGGCTGGTCACGTAATGAGATTTAAAGACGACCACTGGACTAGAGCTGTTACTGACTGGATTCCACGGGATGTCAAGCGTGGCCACCTATCTACCAGATGGTCAGACTTCTTCGTGAAGATCATGAACAATCGGTTTGAGGCTCTTCATGTTCCCAGAGTGAACAGATGCCATTGGGCTACACTACCACGCGACAGGGACAAATGGAGATGTTACTGGCACCCGCTCGAGCAAATTGACGACTAACGGGAAGTTAAGTGATTAAGTGATTAATGTAGAAAATATTCAACTTCTTAATAATTCTTATAGTTATTTTTACAGAAAATATCTAGGTTTCTGAACTAAACTCTCTTATCTCTTTGTAATTATAAGATTGAAATGGTACCATAATTTTATTGACCAACATTTGTTGCTTTGATTTGACAAATTATTTATGATTATTTTTCAGAAGAAATGTTTTTTATTTATGAAGAAAAATCTGGTTACTACATAAAAAATATATCCTAATATTTTAAATGGTACATATTAGCATTAAGTATCAATACATAGTATCAGTACATATTATTGAGAACCAGCAATCGTGTAATTTTTTAGGGTGGCAAATACATACAAATACACAATACACTGCAGATCTCTGAGATGGGAAGAGTGGTTGAAATCATTATTTTCCAGTTGACTGACAAAGTCTTGAAGTGATGATTCATTTTATCCCTTCTTCATTTTACATTTAGCCCTTTTGCCCTTACCTGGAGCTCCTGGGACTATTGGATGCTATTTCCATTCTAGGAAAGTTTTTGCGACTTGTACACCTGATGTCATTCATAAAGTTTGTCTTGGAACTTAGTATACAAAAATGTTTATTTATGAAATCACTTCAAGTGTGTAGTAATCAAAGAGATAGGGAAAAGTTGAGAACAGTGTCCTAGGTGCATCCTTTTCTTTAAAAGGAATTTCAAATTGCTGCACTAACCAACACTCACCACGTTTTTTTCTTACTTTACATTCATTGATTTATTTAAACTTTGCATTTCTGTGAAGTACATAAATTTTACTGAACATCACAGATACAGTTTTGAGAAATTGAATAAAAGTATCCTAAATGATAGAAACATTAGGCCATCACAGGATTTTAATAAAACGCTATGAGCTTTGTGGTACATTTACAATCTGTATTGTAGGTCTCTATCTTCTTTCTGCTTCTCCCTTTACAAAGAATAGTAATGCATTCTGATGTACAAAGTGTTATATTGACAATAGATTGGACACATCTCAATTCTGAAATAGTGAATATTCTTTTTATACACATGTTCATCATTATCTCAAATGTAAAGGAGAATAGCAGTGTACTTTGAATTTAGCAAAACTCAAGATATTTTACAGATAAAAATCTGTTAAAATGATACTTGGGATTTCTAAGAGTTGCCATGAGAGAAAACAACGTTGGTGGTGAGAGGTAATTCAGGGGGAAAAAAGGCAATTTCTTTATTAAATGTGACGACAAAAGAAAACAGTGCTATTGAATCTACCAGGTAGAAAATATTGACATATATAAACATAGCCAGAATAAGAAAATACTTCTGTTTTTCATGCCTAAATACAGACAGACATGCTATTTAAAATCACTGGTTCCCAAATTCCCATCTCTGTACTACCTTCAGCAATAGCAGCCTCCTCACCCAGATAATGAATAAAAAGACCCAGTATTAAGGCCTGTGATATATGCTTGGAAAAGCCAACCAGGGTGATTCTGGCTTAGGTTAAATTTTTTAATTTTTTATAATAAGACCACTAAGTAAACTAAATTTTTACCTTTAACTTGTAAAACGATTCTAAAAGTGGGAGGGCCACATTATGATATATTTCAGTTTTGTGAATACACTTTCCCTAAGAGTTATAATAAGAATAAATAGAAATTGTATTCAATGAGAGTGCTGCCTTAATTGCAGAACTTTTAAAAATATGATTAAAGGACTTTTTCATTCACTATATATTTTATTGTCCATACAATGCCCTCATATTATTTGTCAAAGCATATTTTAATAACTACCAATTTTCTAGATAACTGTACAGATTAATTCTGTTCAAAGTATTTGTAAAAGGCAAGATGCCTTTCACAAATTGGTCTCAAATTACGATGCATCCAAAAAAAGTATTTGGCAAAAAATAAAATTTAAAAAAAGGAAACTTTAAAACATTATTTCCTACATTATAGGAAAGACAGGTTTAGGTATAACTTAATTTTTCTCCTGTGTTTAAAAAAAAGTTCTAGTCTCCATTCTTCATATGGGTGACTCGTGACTATACTTAGGGCTATTATCCAGAGTGTAATATTTTCACCTCAGGAAAAAATTATTTCAACTATATTACTAATCTTATGTGACCTATATCCTTCATAAGAAAAATTCTGAATGAAGCTTTAAAGCTTATGAATACTTTTAGCTCCATTTATTATCCCTAGGAGGCAGGTATTTAATCTGTCAAACATTTGTAAAACACCAAAAGCAGTATGGCCTTTGACCTGGGTCACTAAAGTTGTACCCCATTCCTGTAACTTTTTGATTTCACCCAGCAGGTCCCCATACATTTGTGCTCTGCCTTATGAAGCATTCAAGCAGAGTATGATCTTTGACTCCTGGCCACCTGTGTCCCATACTTTTTGTGTGAAAGAAATAAATGACAGGCTTGGAGATTAAGTGCAGTTCTCCCTTTTTATTCAGGTGTATTGCCAGCTGAGTTGAATGACCCATGGGTGCCTTAATTTATGATTTTTTTCTATTAAAACTTGTAGCAGTGCATGTGTCACTGAAAAATTATCTTAACATTCTTCATCTAACTGTGTTCTCTCTCTCTCTCTCTCTCTCTCTCTCATGGAAAGCAGGAATATCAATTGAATAAGCAAAACCCAATATGCTGTATGAACACATGCATATACATTCTTAATTACTGCATGTGTTTTCCATATTAATGTCATCATCATTGTTTTTAAATCCAGGATCTTTGACATTTTAGAATTCTTTCCACAGGCTTACCAAGTGGATTTTGGATATTACAATTCCAGACCCTATCTTGGGAATAGCGTTTGGACGTTCTATTGTGAATGGATTTCATGTCAAGTAATAAGAAAAGTTTTACTATAATCAACAACCAAAATGACCTCACTATTAAAGCATAAAATGTTTTTTAGTTGCCTATTATTTTGCTCACCCCCAAAATAATTATTGAGCATATACTATGTACTTAAATCAATGGCAGGCATTGTGGAATATGTAAAATAAGATCCCTCCCTCTAAAAATCCTACAAATGTGCTATAACAGATGCATAAGTAGCTAAGCACAGGATCAAGCTGTCCAAGTTCAAAATTAGAGGTGTAAGCAGCAGTTTTTGACAACTTGGCTAAGAAAGATGAGGAGGAACTTTATGGAAAAGGTGGCATTTACTTTAGGCCTTGGGTGATTTCAACAAGTAGAGACACAATAATCCACATAGGAATGAATGGTATAAACCATTAAAAAGAATAAAAAGAATTTAATTTACTGAGAACAGATCAAATTGTCCACACAGAATTGCTAAGAAAACAAGTGAATAAAAGTAATCAGACAAGTAGAAAAATATAAAAGAAGTCAAATTAAGGTTGATATTGAAAGTGATGATAAGGAATTTTAACTTGATAGCAATAGTTTTTCAATCGTAGAATACATTTGAAATAAATTTAAAACAAAATACAAAGATTTCTAAATAGAGAATATACATACTTTTCTTTTTTTATTATTTTTTATTTAATCATTTTTTTATTAGAGAAACACCATGAGGTATATTTATAGACTTATAAATTTTTGTGCCTGGGTTTCAGTTATACAATGATCAAGTACCCATCCCTCCACCAGTGCCCATCCTCCCCCATCATGGGTCCTAGCATCCCTCCTACCCCCCATCACCCCCACCACGGCCCACCCTGCCGCTGTGGCAGGGCATTCCCCTTGTTCTCTCTCTCTTCTTTTGGGAACTGTATTTTGCCAGAGAGGCATTGAGTGGCAATCATGTTTGGTCTATAGACTACTTTTAGCATGTCTCTCCCACCCTGGGAGGGTCTTCACAACACCCTTTATTTGGTGCTCTCTTCTCTATCTGAGCTTCCTTTTCACCTAGCACATGTGGCTGGCCTTCAGTCATGGAGCAAAATTCCTGGTACTAATCTGAGCCATTCCTGGGTGTTAGTCTCCCGTTTTGTTGCTTTATGTTCCCCAGATGAATGCAATCTTTCTGTGTCTATCCCGCTCTTTCTGACTCATTTCGCTTAACATGATACTTTCCATGTAGTACCACTTGTATGTAAATTTCATAACTTCATCTTTTCTAACAGCTACATAGTACTCCATTGTCATACTTTTCTTTTTTTATACCAGTAGAATAGTTGTCTTTTTTGACAATCCCGCAGAATTAGTTTCTTATTTCAATTCTTAAAGTTGTTAGTGATACTTACAGTCACATATCTTTCTTTTCTGCCTCAGTTTCTTCACCTGAACAGTGTAGAAAAATTGCTTTTCTACTTTTCTAATTTATTACTTTTCTAATATTCTTCTCAGGATCTATTCAAATAATGTATACATGCGTTCTTAAAAAACACCTGGACATTTATAGCTGAGAAAAAAAACAGCGCCTTTTACTTTTTTTTAGTATTTAAATAGAGAATTTCAAGACTAAATGGTATAAAAATAAAATGTGCATGAACCAAAGAGGTAATGGTATTAATATTTTATTTTAAATGGAGGTATTTTATAATATATGGAGGCAGTAGGATAAATATAGCTATCTAATTTACCCTACCCCTTTTCCATGTAATGGATTAAGTAGAAAGTCACAGTTTAACTTAAGTCAAATCTTACTCAGATAGACAATGTGTTCCAATATTTGATTCCACAAGGTGAATAAATATTCGCACTAAGTACTTCACATTAAGCTTCTTAATTCACATTGGACAACATTCTAGTTTGCTAGAATTCTAAAATGTTGTAAACCTCTAAAAATAACTGTCTCACATGCATACATATCTGCAGATAATATTTACCTAACCTTTATATGTATTTATGAAATATCACAAGAAGCTAAAATGATTTCTTAACAGAATATTATAACACAATTCCCAACTCAAGCATAGGAGTTGAAATATACATATAACTTCATTCTTTCTACTTTCTAATTCAAGGAGTGCATTAAAAAATCAAAATGGGTCAGGGTGAATGAATGGCTGTCTGTCATCATGTCTGATTTAGCATCCCATTTATAGTAGCCTCTACCAAAAATCCTCTTTAGAAAATTGCACTGCAGTTTTGAAGATTACATCATTAATAAATCATATGACTTCATATTTCATTTATGCTTGACTCTGTTTGCTGAGGGCAACTCTGTTCAGATGTCACTAGGATGTTCTATCCCTATAGACTGTGTCCAGATGAAAATAGATATAAGTATATTGATCAATAAAAAAAACAGTTCTGTGTTGACATTGCCAAAAATGACACAAAAGTTTTAGCTTCTCAATTTTTTTCTTTATCAATTAGTCTTTCCATCATATTTAGATCTTCTCAAAACTATCCAGAATTTTAAAGTAAAACTGTTGAGGGTCTGAGAGTAAAGGCTGGATAGATGAAAGACAGTGGGTCAGGGAATTGCACAAGCACTGGCAAGAGTCAAAGACCTGCAGAACCTCTGCGCAGAAGTAATACACTAACTAATGTCTCTGGGGCCACAAAGTGATGGCTCTCACATTTGAATCAATGTGAGCACATTCCTGTGTCCCATAGAATGTCACAAAGTATAGTAGAGTCTCTGTATACCGCTTCTAAAATGTCCAATTCTCTATAGAAAACAACATGGGGGCTTCTCAATAAAGTAAGAATAGAGCTTCTGTATGACTCTGCTCCTTAGTATGTATTCCAAGATACAAAAACATTCAATGGAAAAGGTATGCATACTTATGAATGCATTCATTGCAGTTTTCTTTGCAATAACAAAACTCTGGAAACAACCCAAGTGTTCAAAAACAGACCACTGGATAAAAATAATTAAATTAAATTCAACTATCATGTATATATGTATATGTATATATCATGTATACACAATAGAATACTGCTATGATCTGAGAAAAAAGAACTATGTGATCTTCTGCTATACGACCAGAACCAGAGTGAAGTCAGTCCAAAAGGACAAATACAGAATGTTATCTTTCTCTTTCTTTCTCTCTCTTTCTCTCTCTCATATTTGGCAAGATAGCAGCAAAAGACCAAAGACCGCACAACGGAGAACTGATCCATATAATTGATAATGTGGTGGAGGCAGTTGAAAGGGATAGACATCAATCCAATATCTTAGGAGGGAGATGAGTACACCAGTGCACCAGTGATGGATGTGGTGTTGAAATTATGTGCCTGAGAAACCTTCATTAACAGGATTGTTAATCACAAAATTTCAATTAAAAAAAGTTTTTTAAATAGTGCACTTTTCTCCTAACTCATCTAATTGTATACAGATATGAATGATCTAAATTTTCTGCATATAAATTACATCTCAACAAATGAATTACGTTTTGGCTGGGATATATACAAATTCAAATCTGTACATTTCAAATTAATCTTTGATTCTTTTGAAAGGTACCATGATCTACCCTATTGTCAATGTTTTAGAAAGACACTGCCACTACACAACCCCACCCTCAGAGTGCCAGCCTCCCCACACTGGTCCTAGGCTCCTTCTCACTCCCTTACCTTCTCAGGGTAGACTCAGCTCTACAAGCTGACTCAAAGATGTTTTCTTTGGCTGTTGTTTATTCCCTCACTATGTCCTATGTACACTAAATATGAATGAAATTAACTGGTCATTTTTCTTCTTGCCTATTCTCACTTTGTTCAGCATGATGCTTACCTGTTTTATTCATGTTAGAGTGATTTTCAATTTGTCATAGTTGGGCAATCATTTGTTGTATGCATGTATCACAATTTTTCTTTTATAAATCTGTGTCATTTTGATGTATAATATTGCCAGTGATAGGGTTTATGAGTGCGATATTCCAGACCCACTCTTTCCACCAGTGTCTGCTTCTCTTCACGATTTTTTCAGGGTCCCCACTAAATCATCGCAGTCTGTGTTTCCCTGAACTATCCCCTCCCCATCTTCCTGACATGCTAAGCTCAGGATTAGAAACCAATTCTTAGATTGTTACTTTGGACATATATTATTCCTTTATGCTTTTTTGTATCCCACATTGTAGAGAGATCATTATTTGTTCCTCTCCTGGTTGACTTCACTCAGCTTGATATCCTCTAGTTCCAAACATGGAGCTACAAATTGCACAATTTTTTTTCTGAGAGCTGCATAGTCATATATATACATATATATAGTCATATATATTTAACAATGTCAGTGTTTAGGCTGTTTTTATATATTGCTTATTATACTAAGCACATACATTTAAAAACACAGTCGATGCGTCTTACCTTTGTTATCATCCTTTTTGTTGATAAAAGCCCTAACAGAATATCTGCCCTCTCATCAAATGTACAAGTATACAATACAATTTTGATAACTGTAATACTATTAACTGTAGGCATCGTGCTATGAATATCATCCTGTACACCATATCTCTGGAGTTTAATCATCTTGCATATCTGAAATTCTATATCCTTTAACAAATATCTTTCCATTTCCTTCTCTCCAGTGCCCTAATCACCTTTGCAATCTCTACTTCTATCACATCCTTTTAGAATGGGTTTTTCCAAAAATTGAACAGGTTTTGCACTCATATCTTAATATGTAGAATCGATTTGTTGACTAAAAAAATGTTCATTTTTTACTTCGTTTCTGAGATCAATCTGCCCTAATGAATTTGCAACAATAGTTCTTTTACTTTGGGGGAGGTGGGGAGAAAGGTCACTCATTAATTTTCTCCAATGCCTGCATAAAAATATATTATATAAAATAAATGTGAAAACTAAAATGTTTCCATAACAGTAAAAACAGAAGACAAAGGAATACAGTGGGTATGAGAGGTATATGGAAGGTGGGAGGGTGGGGATAGACACAGGGGATAGAAATATATATGTATATATATGCATATCTCCCATATTTAATTTCCTTCCTTTACTTCTTAATTTTTCACTTCCTCCCAAACTCTCATACCTTGTATTTCATCATCTATTCTAATGATTAAGAAGTAAGAAATTTTACAAATACCACTACACTAACTCAAAATCAGAATAAACTAAGCTAATTCTGGGATAAAAATAATTTATGAAGTAGTGATGATTCAGAATCTAATTTTTAGTGACATATATGCAAATACCTGAAAAAAACAAATGTTTTGTGTCCTTTACTTAGAAATAATTATTTTACACCTTGTAGAAGAAGTAAAGTTTTCCGTCATGAGCCTCCCTGGCTCAGTAACTAGGAAAGAATTCTTGAAGTCAACAGAATTCTTAAAATTAACAGAATCTGAGAGACAATACAAGGGTGCTTGCTTTGCAGTGGCCAGATGTATCTCCAGCACAGCATATGGTCCCCCAAACACCACCCGCAAGCACCACCAAGAGTGCTCCCTGACACGGACTTAGGAGTAAGCCCAGCTAGCCACTGAGTGTGACCCCAAGACCAAATTAAGAAAAATTAAAGAATCTATTAAGCCAAATTAAGTTCCTACTCTCACTTTCTAGTGGAGCTATCCTCAGTGATAAGCCTTGCACACAGTCACAGTGGAACCATCAGATGTAGTGCTGATGATGTTTTGGAAATTTCATGTCTAAGTGTGGAATGATTAACAATTAGTTTTTCATAAACAGTATCTATTTTTATTAAGACCTCCATAACACTTAACCACTGTAACTTAATAGCTGTTGCTAGAGGTGTTTCTTAAATAAATAAAAACTGATAACTATAAAATAAATTGTTTTCGATCAACTGTAAGGGTTGCCTTTGTAAAATGAGAAAAACTGGGGCTGGAGAAACAGTACAGTGGATAGGGTATTTGCCTTATATAACACTGACAGCCGTTGAATCCAAGGCATCCTGTATGGTACCCTGAGCACAGCCAAGAGTAATTCCTGAGTGCAGAGCCAGTAGAAAACCCTGAAAGCAAAAAGAAAATAAGAAAAACCAATTAAAAAGAGAAAATAAGGCAAACCAATTAAAGGGCTCCAAAAAATACATGAAAGTTTTACTTGTCAAAATAAGGTAAACATTTTATTAAATCATGTTCACATTGTCAACTAGATTGAAAATAGTTTGGTAATACAATTATATGTATATATGTATATGAGCTTTTAAATTGCTGTTAAGATTACAGCTCAATACCCAGCATAAGAGAGACACTCAATGGGTCAGAGAAATAGAACAGCAGATAAGATGCTGCTTTGTTTGCAACTGGCACTGGTTCCATCCACGCATGACCAGGGTGGATCCCTGAGCACATAGCCAAGAGTAAGCCCTGAGCATTGATGGATGTGGCACCAAGACAACACAACAGAAGATAAGCACACAATCATTAACTATCACATTAATGAAAAATTACTTAAATGCAAACTTCATGAGCCTCCTCTTGGAGCTATTTCTTCATACAGCACATCATTGTCCGACGCAAGAGGCGTAAAAAGGGCAGAGGATTTGAATCTCTCTGGATTGTCACTTGAAAGAGATTAGATGATATCAAGCATGCTCTGTTATCTTTTGACTCCAAATCTTGATAATCACTACAATTTGGACTTTCCCCCACCAAAACTGAATGGCAAGAAAAGGTGGAGGGGAAGGGGTTATCAAAATTTTGAAAGTTTTAAATAAGTTTCTGAGTAGCACTGAAAACTTCACATAATGATCTGAAGTTTATGTGAAGATCTCTATTGGGTAGAACTGAATTTTCTGGCAGAGACTGTAAATTGTAAGACATGTGATTTTAAGAAGAGAACATAGGAAAAAATCAGAGACTGTCTAATACCAGTCAGCAGACAACTCAGGCTCTTTTCCTGCAGAGTGGGAAACAGGGCTCAGATGGTCAGACTTATTCAAACTATTGATCTTAATGTTCAATTGAGCTTGCCTAATTTTAAGATACCCTTTTTCCTACCTTCCCATTCCTTAGAGCAAATACCTGGATAATGTGTAGTTATAAGTTCTTTCTCTATTCCATTGAAATAGTCATATTTAAAAAGCTCTCTGCTACTTTTATAGCCTATGAATGTGTTTCTCACATGCCTGGAGCCATTGTCTGAAATGCAATCAATATAGAGGTCCTTTTTCCAGTCTCTGTGGGAAGACAGGGCTTGTCTTCTTTGGACATGAAGTGTCAAGCACAGATGAGCTCATCTCATTGAAAACAACTTTCAAATTCACAAACAGATGAATTCTCCTTACACACTCACTGTGATCAACCTTCTTAGCTCATTTCCTTAAGTGTTTCTCCACCCTCTGACCATTGAACATTCTCCCACCTCATTTCCACTGAGCTGATTCTGACAGTGTCCTGGTTTCTCTCTTAAAATTCTCAATAGTCTGTAATAGTCCTTCATTTCTGATTAGCTTCGGGAAGTGTAATTTTGACTTTTACACTGGGGATTGGCAATTTGCCCTATCTATCCTTCTATTCATGGCTTGGGGCTCGTGCCTGCCTCAGCTTAGATGTGGGTCACTTTGCTATTCAACTTTGAATCCCAGAAGGCAAAAGTCTGTGTTTTGCAGGGACTGTTAACACACTAGATAAATAGTATCACAGGATTGTTAGCGACTATAACGAAATTAGCGCTGTAGCACTGTAGCACTGTCCTCCCCTTGTTCATGGATTTGCTTGAGCAGGCACCAGTAACGACTCCATTGTGAGACTTTTTGTTACTGTTTTTTGCATATCGAATATACCATGGGGAGCTTGCCAGGCTCTGCCGTGGGCGTGGGATACTCTTGGTAGCTTCCCTGGTGCTCCGGAGAGGGACGGAGGAATGAAACTGAGTCGGCCGCATGTACGGCAAATGCCCTACCTGCTGTGCTATCGCTAGGAATAGGTTTAACGAAATTCCTGTTTTCTGTGAAAGTATAGAGACTGAATAAAAGGGAAAGAGAGGAACAGCTTGCTGTAGCAACATGGGTTCAGCAATAGAGTACTTATCTTTCATGCTGGAAGGTTGGTGCTGAATTCTGGGACTGTGGGGTGTTCCAAGCACTGCCATGTATGCCACCTCCCCCACTCATAACAATTTCATTTTCACTGCAGCTAGAGCTGTGCTAATGAGACAGGTTAGCACAAAGTCCAGGAAGCTATCCCATGCTGCATGGGACTAGTCAAGAGAAAGAGCAAGTATCTAAGGGTTATCACATCCAGCCCCACCCACCAATCATTGAAAAGAGACTGGGGAGTCTAGAGAGAGAATTCGAGACAGCAGATGGATAGATAGCCTAAAGGCTAAATATTAAAGCTTTGCATTCTGGAGGCCTGATTTCAGTTCTCAGCACTGCAAGGTTCCCTGAGCACCACCAGGAGTGATAATGGGCATCCAGCAGGGAAGAGCACAGACCACTGTGGGGTGTCGCCCCTAAAAAAAACCAAACATTTTGGAACAGAGTAGTAGCTCAGGTCATCAAGCATCTGCCTACCATATGCAAGGCTCTGAGTGCAATTCCTGCACTTCATCTACCCCGGCCCAGGCTGCAGCCATACTACCTATGGTCCCGGGTCTTCCAGGGCAACCGCCAGCTTCCATGTTAAGAGCAGCTTCTACTTCCCAGTCCTATGTACTCCTTCACCTGATTGCTCATCCTTAGCCTTAATAATAAGACATTAAACACCTTTTTTGTCTTTATTGTTTTTATTTTTTATTTATTTATTTATTTGTTTATTTTTCAAATACCCATCCCTCCACCAGTGCCCATTTCCCACCACCACGGATCCCAGTATCCCTCCCACCCCCTATCACTCCATCCCACCCTGCCTCTGTGGCAGGGCATTCCCCTTTGTTCTCTCTCTCCTTTTGGGTGTTGTGGTTTGCAAAAGAGTAAAGCCTGATTTTCAGGGAGAAATGTTGGATGATTTATTTTCCATCAATCACTTTGTATATAAGGAGATGTCGGTTCGGAAAAAAATGTCCTGGTACCCGCATGCCAGAGCTATGCTTGTAGGAGCTCATGGTCACCGGGGTTCTATCTGAAGAAGGTAGGACAGCAGCAACTACCCCATCCCGGTGATATCGACTGTTTGTGGAACCTGGAGCATTCTCCGGGAGCTGTGGGTCTCTCCAGCCACTTTTCTTCTCTGTTGCTGTGTTAAACACCTTTTTTAAAGGCCTCGCCACATCCTCAACTCCCATGTTATAACACTTAGTAAGTATTTGAGTAGGGCCTTGTCACAGAATCCTTACACATTTTGATGAATGCTAGAGCTTCTGCCTGTATCTTCTTTAATCTTTGCTTCCCTTTTAAAGGCTTATTAAATAAACTGTTTTCTTATTTTACACATTTCAAATATAATATAAAGATGGTGAAAATAAAATAATGTGAGTAAAAACTCTTAATAATAGATGCTGTGTGTTTTGAATGAAGCATAATGACACAGGGAGATGTATACATCACTGGTGAATACTTTCCCCATACTAAATCTTACAGGAATGCACAAATTCTCAATGATACCACCACCCTTCCAGGAGCATGAAGAAACTAAGCAAGAAATAGAAAAAAAGATCACCTAGGTTATATAGTCTTAAAAATGGATTTTGAGATACCTTCATCATAGCATAGTTTGTGAAATCAAAAACTTATCAATAGTAGGTCCTCCTTAGACTAATGTCTTATCTCACATATGTTCCACACAGAGTAAAGAATTAATTTTTGATCAGGAGAACTTTTTTTTAAATGGACACTCTGTCTCGACATCTTTTATTTATTTCTTTATTTATTGCTGTATTGGGGTCACACTGGAGATGCACAGGGGTTACTCCTGGCTCTGCACTCAGGAATCACTCCTGGCCGTGCTCAGGGGACCGTATGAGATGCTGAGAATCGAACCTGGGTCAGCCACGTGCAAGGCAAACACCCTACCCACTGTGCTATTGCTCCAGCCTCGATCAGAAGAACTTTTGAAGCTTTTTATCTCATATGAGCCAGGACCTGAAGCTGTTTTGAGATAAAGTAGCACTGTAGCACTTTCGTCCTGTACATCAATTTGCTCGAGCAGGCACCAGTAACATCTTCATTGCGAGATTGTTGCTACTGTTTTTGGCATATCGATATGCCACGGGGAGCTTGCCAGTTTCTGCCATGCAGGCGGGATACTCTCGGTAGCTTACCAGGCTCTCTGACAGGGGGAGAGGAATCAAAACCAGGTAGGCCGCATGCAAGGCAAACACCTTACTTGCTGTGCTATCGCTACAGCCCTATAGCATTGGATTAGGGCTGGGTTAGGCTGAGATAAAGTAGTGTAAAAGGAATGAAACAAAACAGTTACCAAAAAAACCACGCAGAGGTCATCCTAAAGAGAATGGTGAGATTTGGTATCTGTTCTATGAGGAGAATGGTGGGGATGGATGGTTGTGAGAGCTGAGGTTTAAAACTTCCACAGATGAATGTGCAGTTATTCTATATTCTATATCTGTCTGTCTCTTCTTAATTCGTTTTATTTAGCATGATGGTCTTCATGACCATACACTTATAAGTAAATTTCATGACTTCATCTTTCCTGACAGCTGCATAGTAGATGTATCAAAGTTTCTTTAACCAATAATCTGTTCTCAGGCACTCGGGATCACTAAGGGATCATTAAGATGGTTGGAGGGATTGCTCGGGATAGGAAATATGTGCTGAAAGTAGATAATGAACCAAATATGATCGCCTCTTGTTATCTGCATTGCAAACCATAATACCCAGAAGTAGAGTGAGAGTAAGATAGAAATTGTCTGCCATAGAGGCAGGGGGAGGGGTGGTACAGTGGGTGGAGGGATACCAGAGACTTGGAGACATTGGTAGTGGAAAATGTACACTGGTGGAGGGTTGGTTGTTTGATCAGTGTGTGACTGAAACTCAAACATGAAAGTTTTGTAACTGTAGCTCATGGTGATTCAATTTTTAAAAATTAAAAAAATAATTATTCATACTTCTCAGAAGTTAGGAAGAGGTATTGAAAAAAGTAGCACTCTAGCATTGCCCTCCCACAGTTCATCGATTTGCTCGAGTGGGCACCATTAACGTCTCCATTGTGAGACTTTGTGCTATCGCTCCAGCCCATGTGGATAGGGCGTTTGCCTTGCACGTGGTTGACCTAAGTTCGATTCCTCCATCCCTCTCAGAGAGCCTGGCAAGCTACCGAGAGTGTCCCACCTGCACGGCAGAGCCTGGCAAACTCCCCGTGGTGTATTCAATATGCCAAAAACAGTAACAACAAGTCTCACAATGGAGACGTTAATGGTGCCCACTCGAGCAAATCGATTAGTAACGGGAGGACAGTGCATGCATTGAAAAAGAGTAGATGAGCAAATTCCAACATGCACCATGATCAACATGGCTTAGGTTAAAAGACCTGCTAACAAAGATATTGTTGAACATGGAAGATTTCTTTAATTTCTTCTATTGGTTAGGCACGTAAGAAATATTTCAAAGATTTATTTTCTGAATTGTATATAGATAAATATTGAATTTAGGTAATGAATTTAGATAGAGACTTGAGTGAATTTTAGAGATTTTTTTAAGTACCACAATCTTTTAGAGTACAAAGGGAAAAATAATGACTTATGTATAATACAGGGCTGACTGGCAGTGTTTGTCAACCAATTTCTTTGTAACCACCAAACCAAAAGAGCAGAATATCCTATATGATCAGTAGCTCAGATACATTAGACATACACATTAGAACTTCTCATCAAATATTTGTGAATATAGCACTGAACTCTCTTAAGGTTGAAATTTCTATCATTTATCCTGCTCTATCCTTGGGCACTTCTTGGGTAACTGGTTTGGGATTAGAATATTCAAGTTTTAATTCAACAGTTTTCCTTGTCCAACATTGGCATAGTGAATCCAACATTATTAAAGTTACTTCCTGTAATTTTTAAGCAATTATTAAATTGCTTCCTGTGCCATCTTTGTTTTTCTAAGTTTATTTTTTACTTCTGTCCCTGCCTTTGGCCTTGACCTGAAAATTCATCAAAAAGTTTCACAATCTCCTAGTTTCAGATTTTTATTTCTCTTCTTGAAGCAAATCCTATGTTTCCATCCTAGGTTCACAGATCCAAGGATTTCATTTATACTGTCCACACACTCCCAACATTGTTTTGGTAGGAGATCAAAGAGGAAGTTAAATTCAACTTTTCTGGACTCTGATCTTTATGCACCTCGGCATTTTTAAAATCATTATATTAATGCATCCTGCTAATAATGAAGGGAAGCATTTTTCTGTTCCAGGAAAATTATAATATTAATTGCAATAAAGTCAAAACTCTTCCTTGTTACAGAAATACTTTTCATATTTATGACTTACTTTAAAGGCTTCAATGGTCTAAAATTCAAAATAATTTTTATTTAAAATACATCACAGAAAGACAGGTAAGAAAATATAGATGATAAATCTCTAGAGTTGACAGAAATATTAGCATGCTTAAAACTTCACTTTAATGAAAAATTTATTTCTTTTATTTCAATATTATTGCCACAAAATGAATGAATAAATGTCACATGCTGTTTGTATTCCACAATAAAGTATCTTATCATAAAAATCACTATTTTGATAATTTTCAAAGTTGAAAAATATCTTGCTTGACAAAAATTGTCTAGACAATACTTTCACTGTCTTATTAGTAGTCATAGCTGCTGGCTTCCTTTCTTTGATTCAGATGAAGCACTAAAAGAAAGGCCACAAACTCAAAATTTACTTTATAGCAGTCTGCATGACTTGGGCTCTACAACATTTTCCATGAGACAGGAAGCAATTGAATGTCTCCATGGCTTTATTGAAAGTTTTTATAAGTCTAGACAAAAACCTACACAGAAAGTGCTTGCAACCTTGTTGTAACTACAGAACAAATGTGTGCAGAATAACTCTCAATGGAGTCAATAATTCCAATTAGAGTCCTGATCTCTAGAAGTGAACCTTTTATTTGTTTGTAACCTAGTTACAATTCCAAATATTTTTAGGTCTTGATTTAGTCTTCACTAAACTGGATATTTTATAAACCAGTAAAAAAAAGGCTCTTGGTATTATTATTTCATATTATATTTTAATCTACTTGTAACATTGTTGTAAATGAGAAACTTGATATTTTCATGAGTTTTTAACCAACGTGAAAACAGAACTAATCTTTAAATATAATAATATTTCACAGAAATATATAGTATTTGGAATGTTTTTCATAAGATTGTTTATTTTAAAATAACACTCTTGAGAGAGACAGGTCAAAATTTTAGCTTACATCAAAACATTTTGTAAATAAATTATAGGTTCTATTATTATAATTAATTGCCTCTGAAATTTTATCTGAATGTAATATGAAAATGTCTCTTAAATGAAAAATGATTAATCAAATATATTTGGCTTTTAATAAAATGTGGTTTGATCCCAAGTGTGATATCTGTATTAAACCAGCATTGCTAGAATTAATAAGTTTAAATGAGTTAGAAGAATTGAAGATCATGATAACAGAAAACAACAAGAGTTTGCTTTGGGAGAAGACTATAACTCAATATAAATAAATAGAAATTCTCAGGAATAAATAAAAGCTTCTGAAGCTTCTAGTAACAGAAAATTATAAGTTTATATTACTCATTACCCCTAAATATCTCTTATAGGCCATCTGCTATAATAACTTCTTTCAAAGAAATTAATATTTTTTCTTTCTTATCCAGAGAATAAGTAAATCATATTCTTCCTTGTTATAAGTGAGCTTTGGACTTAATTCTAAATATTATGGAAATTTCATCTTCTTTATTGCTGAGTAGTATTTAACTGTGTCTATTCATTACCCACTCATCCATCATTGGACACTTGGGGTTTCCTGTATTGTTGTTATCATAAATAATGCTGGAATGAACATAAGGGTGTATTTATCGCCTTGTATATTTTTGTTGAAATAAAAACCCAGAAGTGGAATGCTTGGATCATATGGTATTTCTATTAATATTCTGAGAATCTCCATAGAGCTTTCTGTGGGTGTTTCACCATTTATATTTATGGCAGCACTGTTGGACCTGGAGGATATTATGCTGGTTGAAATCAATCAAATGGATAAATACATATTCATATGCAGATAAAATATATAGACTGGAGAGATATTACAATGGCTATGGCACTTACCTTGTAAGCAGCCAACCTGGATTTGATCCCTAATACCACATAAGATCCCTCAGTCTCCACTAAGAGTGGTCCCTGAGCACAGAGGCAGGAGTAATTCCTGAGTGCAGCTGTGTGTGACCCAAAAAATAAAACCCAATCCAAATAGAACAAAAAAAGCTCTAGATACAGAATAAAGAATAGTTATTATCATAGAATAATGATGTGGGGTATGTGTGTGAAATGGGTAAGTATATATTTATTAATATAGAGCTATAGATAGCACAGCGGTAGGGCATTTGCCTTACAAGCTGCCAACATGGCTGAATTCGATTCCTCCACCCCTCTCGGAGAGCCCAGCAAGCTACCAAAAGTATCTTGCCCGCATAGCAGAGCCTGGCAAATTCCCCGTGACATATTCGATATGCCAAACACAGTAACAACAAGTCTCATGATGGAGACGTTACTGGGCCCGCTCGAGCAAATCGATGAACAACGGGAGAACCGTGAATACAGAGTTATATGTGTTTTCTATTAGTGGTATTAGTAAGCTAAATAGTAATAAATGGTAAAAATATTTGTTAAGGAAATAATTGGCCTAGCATCTTACACAAATCTCATTTTGCAGACCTAAAAATCTCACAAAACACAAAAGACCCGATCTCTGACTCTAAAGGTTAAGAAGTCAATTTTTATTAACATATACAGTGATTTTTAAAATTTTAAAATTGTTTAAAAAATACGAACTAGGAAAAAGTGTGAAAGATATGATAATGTCTCTTCTGATGAAGGCACAGTCTTCTTTTCACCTTAACTCTCATGATTTAATGACGTCAAATTATACCACTGCTCAGCCCCAAACCTCCCTGGGCTTCATAGTTCAGAATGAGAAACAAAATTCTACTAGTCCATTAACAAAAATTGGCTCTCTACTACCAGAAAAGTTATGGAACATGCAAAGGCATCGAGGTAATGAACTAGAACCTAGAAAAGGCAATCTAGTCTTGTTAAATTTATCTAATTAAAACAAAAAGTGAGTTCTGAAAATATGTGTTTTGGTGAAGTTGACACCTTATACTACATCAGAATTGTTACTGTCTTTGAACCCTTTTATCTTCTGAAAGATATGAACAGCATTTAGATACTACAAATACAGTTACCTTTTCAAAATGATTTTTTGCTTCGTCATTGATGGCAAGTTACATTTGTTGGAGGGAAAGTTAAGTATGAAGAAACAGACATCTGACTGTGAACTGACTTTTTTGTAAGAAAAAGAACAATTATATCTCTGTCTCATAAATATAGAAATGCAAGAAGCTGGGGAGGGGAAATTTTAGGCTGACAGGATGCAGGAGTGGAGGAACTGGTTTCTCTCTATGACATACTTCTTACTAGCACCTGTGCTCAAAAATTCTGTGTTTGAAAAAAAGAGGAACCATGAACACATCTAATCAGATAACTTTTCCCAATTGTAAATGGGAGAGACAGGATTGCTAAGGAGAGCAAGTACTGGCCATAAGGCTAGGCCAGACTAAATGTTGGAAACTGGTAGGCTCTGTAGAAAGAAGCCGAGAATAGTGAGAGAAGATGCCCAGAGACAGGACCGAACCTGAGATTGTTGGGGACTATGTTAATAAGGAGTGGGCAAACTGAAAAAAGCAGCTTGTGGAAGAGGAACAGTGAAAAAATGAAATAATAAAATATCCATTATTTTAAGTCAATGATTAATGATCATAAGGAATTGAGTACTTGGAGATTAAAAATGAATGATGGGAGGACAGATTGTACAGAGGATATGCAACTGAAACACCCTTTTGGGATGTACACCAAGAGCTGCTGTGAGTGGTCCTTGAGAACAGGGCCAGGAGTAAATCCTGAGCACTATTGGGTGTAACCCCAAAATTCAAAATAAATAAATTAGTTAAATAATATAAATAATTGGGAGAATTTATCCTAATTGGACAATGAACCAAACAAACACTGTCCTCTCATTGTTCATTGATTTGCTCGAGCGGGCCCAGTAACGTCTCCATTGTGACTTCTTGTTACTGTGTTTGGCATATTGAATATGTCATGAGTAGCTTGCCAGGCTTTGCTGCATGCATGAGATACTCTCGGTATCTTGCCAGGTTCTCCGAGAGGGGCAGAGGAATCTAACCTGGCTGTGCGCAAGGCAAACACCCTACCGCTCTGCTATTACTCCAGCTTCTGGAACCTCCAAACAAGACAATGAAATACATATAAATATGTATGCACCAAATCATTTAATGGTGCATTGTTTATAATATAATTTTTTATTATTTTTTATATTTATTAATTGAATCACTGTATTACAAAGCTTTCACTGTGTTACAAAGGTTTTAAGTCTCGGTCACACAATGATCAAACACCTTTCCCTTCACCAGTACTTATTTTTCACCACCAAGAACCCCAATATATCCCCCTCCCACCTCTCACAATGCCTGTGAGGCAGATGATTACTACTTAACTCTCTATCTACTTTGATTACATTCATCACTTTGACAAAAGATCTGCCATTATTGTTTAGAGTTTCCACCCAACAATCATAACTGCTGAAAAGGCATAGTGAAATAATTTGTTTTCTATAGCTGGATATGAAGACCATAAGATGTTGCATGGCTGCTATTGCAGCTGCATGGTTGTGGATTTCTGATATTTTACTTATTAAGTCTGGAGGGATTTCTGCCAAGAGCCAGATAATTACAAGATTGGTTTCTGTGGCTCTGGAGCCATGGCCGTGCTGGAAAGCCACTTGTGGGGAGCAATTCCTAACCTCGGTAGGGCGTGAAGGACGAGCCAGGAATGCCCCGCTTCCCATGAGGTTGCAGTTGCCCCATCACCGCTGGCTCATACCTGGCTTTCCAATAAGCTCTGAGGCGGCGGCCACCTTGCTGGGGGTGGGGGGAAGGCATAAGGGAATGACACCCTTTCCCTCCCGGGGAGGCATGGTACCGTGGATTAACGCTTAGTCCTTTCACTTTTCTGTCGCAAGCTGCCGGGCTCTGCATTAAGTCCTTGTGCCCCTGGAGCCATGGCCGTGCCAGAGAGCTGCTTGTGAGGAGCAACTCTAACATAATTTTTCAAAATTGATCTGTACATATCCCGCATGGCAGAGTCTTACAAGCTCCCAACGGCATATTTGATATGCCAAAACCAGTAACAAGTCTCACAATGGAGACATTACTGGTGCCCACTTGAGCGAATCAATGAACAATGGGAGGACAGTGCTACAGTACTACAGATCTGTACATATATATGTATACATGATGATGAGTTATTTGACTACATGGAAATATTCCCTGATTTAAAATTTAAAAATATTAGAATTTTTTATTATTATGAGAGCAACAGAGAATTATTTGAACCTCGATATAATGCATCACATGCCTAAGTTATATGACATAGACTACAGGAACCATCATCTATATGAGTTTGTCATTGATGAAAATACCTTTCAGATACTTCACTCTCTATGTGTTAAATGAAATATATATAATACACATGTGTATACATGACTTATAGATATGGATATTTATCATAAAAATTATATAGCTATGTAAATATACTTTCCAATAAATATACATGCATTCACATACACACAAACAGAAGCACAGAAATTGTCAACAGTAATATTTTCTTTTTTTATGTAGGAGTACTGCTATTTATTCAGCCACTGATTAGCTGATTGAATTGTGCATGAACTCCACCTTACTTTTTTTTATTTTTATAATTTTATTTATTGAATTACCATGAGACCAATTACAAAGCTTTTGGGTATAAGTCTCAGTCATACAATGAAACACCCGTACCTTCACGAGTGCCCATTCTCCACCCCCAACAACCTCAATACACCCCCATCCCACACCCTCCCCCTACCTGTGGGGCAGATGATTTCCACATTACTCTCTCTCTACTTTGATCACATTCAACATTTTGACACCAGACTCACCGTTATTATTTGAGATTTTACCCCAACACTCAGATCTGCTGAAAAGGCAACAGTAGACAATCTGTTTTCTATTGCTTGTTATGAATAACATATGATGTCGCTTGGCTCCAATAGTGGTGGCACAATTTTGAAATTCCAAAATTTTAACACTACAACCTGGAGGAATTTCTGCCAAAACTTGCTGGGTTCTGAGATTTGCTCCTGAGTCTCTGGGATCATGGCCGTTAAGTAGCTTGATCAGGAGCTAGAAAGGCTGTTCGTGGGTGATGACTTGGAGTCTTGTTGGGGTGAGGAGGACAGGACCAGCTCCACCCCATCCCTTGAGGCCCAAATGTCTCGTCACTGCAAGCCCAAACCTGACTGTCCAGTGGCTTCTGGAGGTTGGTGGCCACCGAGTCACCAAGGGGGAGCAGGCGGAGGGACAGCACCCTTTCCCCTCTGGGTTGGCCCAGCAACAGTAACCTACTGTGAGGTCCAGACAGATTTCTGCCAAAAGCCGCTGGATTTTGAGATTTGTCTCTGAGTCTCTGGGATCATGGCTGTTAAGCAGCTTGATCAGGAGCCAGAGAGGCCGTTCATGGGTGATGACTTGGGGTCTTGTTGGGGTGGGGAGGACAGGACCAGCTCCACCCCCATCCCGTGAGGCCCTGCATGTCTCATCACTGCGGGCCCAAACCTGACTGTCCAGTGGTCTCTGGAGGATTGCAGACACCGGGATGCCAGGGGGAACAGGCCAAGGCACAAAACCTATTCCCACCTGGGTTGGCCCAGCACCGGTAATCTACTGCAGAGACCGGACACATTTCTGCCAAAAGCCGCTGGGTTTCGAGATTTGTTTAAGAGTCTCTGGGACCATGGCCATTAAGCAATTCAATCAGGAACCAGAGAGGCCATGCCTTCAATTATATAGCTGAGCCGGAGGTGGTTTGTGGGTGTGTTTCCCACATACCTTACTTTTGGCCATTTACTTTCTTGGTAAACTTTGCCCCAAGTTTTTGGGGTCTGGTCAAAGGCACAGCAGCAATTTTGGGGTATCTGAAAGTCTGCAGGTGCCATCAGACTGCTGATGCACTCACCTCACAGCTACAGATTGACCTGCTGGCGGCAGCATACCCCCGTCAACAATAATATTTTCCAGGTCACCAAATTGTATTTTATTTTAATTTACCTCTCTGTGCTTTTTGGTGTTTTTTATTTTTTTGCAATATAGTTTATTTTGTAGTTTTAAATATCATTCATGAGTTTTTTAAAAGTTGCAGCAAAATAAAGTAAGCAAAATATAAAATTCTCTTGTTCCATTTTCTCTCGAGCCTAGTAATAGTCACAATCTCTGTGACACCATATTTATCCATATTTGGTTTTATTTATTTTTCATTGTTGCCAAGATTCTACACAGTCTACCTCTCCTTGATTCCACTGACTCTTTTCTCTCCCCTAATTCCTTCATCCACCTGTCCCTACACATCTTTCCGACACTTATTTCTCCTTTAAAACTGTTCATTTGAAACACCTGAAGAATTTCTATTTTTATATTCAAAGTTTTTGGTACCAAAGGAAAACCTAGGAAAGACAAAAGTATCTTCAGAATGAGGCTAAAGGATGAGGATGTTATTTGAAGAACACAAGGTTTATTCTTTTGTCCAGCAGAAATATTTCCTGAGAAATCGTTGGCATGTCTCCTATTGGAGAAAATACCAGTGCAACAAGGCTTTAAGTGACTCAACAACTGACCAGTAGCCACTATGGAAGCAATGGCAAGCACAAGGATTGTATGTATATGTGTGTATTGTTGGAAGGAAGAAATAGATATTTCTGATATAACTGCAAAAATGATAATGATGATAATAATAAAGAAATAATCTCTACAGAGAAAGCATAGCTATGCTATTTTCACTTTGATACTATAACCCATAAGCACAAATATAAGGACTTGCACAATTCATTTTCACGCTTATCTGGATTAAAAATATAATTTGGGAAATGTACACTGGTGGAAGGGTGGGTGTCGGAACACTGTATGATTAAAACCTAATCATGAACAGCTTTGTTAGGGTCTATCTCAGTGATTCAATAAAAAATAAAATCTTAGAAAAAGCATTAAATATTTTTTTAAAAAGTCTGATTTTGGTTTTATTGTGCTAAAACAAAGACATGTCAGTGAAACTGTGTTCTTTCTGAGAACTTTAGAAAAGGGTATTTTTAAATTTTTTTAAATTTTTTGCTTTTTGGGTCACACCCGGCAGTGCACAGGGGTTACTCCTGGCTCTGCACTCAAGAGTTACTCCTGGTAGTGCTCAGGGAACCATATGGGATGCTGAGAATCAAACCCAGGTTGGCCGCGTGAAAGGCAAACGCCCTACCCGGTGTGCCCCAAGAAGGGTTTCTTTTAATCTCATTTATTGATCCTATAGATTGCCAATCTACAAATTTGTAGACATTTCCTCTATTTTGAAAGTCAATTGGTAGAATCTCAAATGTCTCTTACTCTGACATTGGCTTTCATGTTGCATCTTCCCCTTGTAAAGATTCTCATGATTACAACGGGTGGACATATATATATATATATATATATATATATATATATCTGTATATCTGTGTACATATACATTTTAACATAATATCTATATCTCAATATCTTTAATCTAACCCCAAATGTAAGATCATTTTGCATTACATGCAACTTTACAACTTCTATCCATTAGAACATGAACCTATTTCAGAGATATTTCTTCTTTTACCACAATGAAGAAAAACAAAACCCAAAATCTAACTATGTTTAGAAAATTACAAACTATATAAGTAATCATCTTTACCAAGGATAAACACTGTTTAGAAAGGAAAATAATTAATAGAGATGAAGTTGGACATTTGGGCAAAAATAAATACATCTGAGAAAAATTTTCTCTGAAATAAAGAAAAAATTTTTTTTGAAACCCTTACCAGAATCAGCCACTTCAACTTCCTTCTTTCCATAGCTATGCCTAAGGAAAGCCTCTTATCTTTACTTCCTTCACCTTCCACCATGGTTCATTACCTACAAGTTTATTAAAAATTTCATGCACAGAATTTTCAGAGTGTGAAGAATTTGGCACATACCTGATGCAGATAAAATATTAGAAATATGCTCCAAAGGTTTTGTAATAATTATTATAGATATATTATATGTATGAATAAATTACATAGGTATATATGTGGAAACAAAATATATTAAATATGTTTATGAATAAGATTTAGGGATAATAGTAAATATATTGAAGCATAAGTTTTAATTCATATGAGTCAAACAACAGGTATCCACTCATTATGGTTCTATAAACTTTGAGTAGCAAGTAGACACATTATTTGGTTTATTGAAGTCTCATCCCAATATAGTTGTCTACTAGTGTATGAGAAATATGGGAGCTTGGACATGGAAATCCAGAAGACTCAACAAGATAAGAGATTGTAGTGGCTCAGTTTTGTAAGAAATCCAGAAGCTTAGGAAAGGAAAATGTTGAACTGAATCAAATGAGTAACATATTCATCTGTCAATTGTCACAAAGGATTCAGAAAAGACATCCTTTGTGAAGCTGTTAGGAAACATGGGTATGAGAGTGTTTTCTTCCTTGAAAAGCTTGGTGGTATTTGAAAGTTTGGTACAGGATAGAGATGATAATGGAGGCTATTGTCATAGAAGAGAAGTCACTGATTACACCAGGAGCATAAGATTCAAGCAGAGGTAGAGATGAAAGAATGGATTCCAAAGGTTTATTAGGAAAAAAGAAATACATAAATCCTATATATTTCAAGATAGATGTTACCTGGTGGGGGCTGGAGCACTAATAGCACAGCAGGTAGGGTGTTTGCCTTGCAAGCTTCCTCCGTCTCTCTCAGAGAGCCTGGCAAGCTACCGAGAGTATCCTGCACACACTGCAGAGCCTGGCAAGCTACCCATGGTGTATTCGATATACCAAAAACAGTAAAAAGTCTTACAATAGAGACGTTACTGGTGACCTCTCTAGCAAATCAATGAACAATGGGACGACAGTGGTACAGTGACAGTGCTATTACCTGGAAAAATCAGTTATGTATGTATCTATGTATATACTTATATATAAATATATAGAAAGATATATACATATATATAAATATATAGAGAGAAATATACATATATATCTGATTTTCGGTAGGGTATTTGCCTTGCGGTGCAGCCAGCCGGCTGAGCCAGGTTCAATTCCTCTGCCCCACTCAGAAAGCCTGGCAAGCTACCGAGAATATCTCACCCGCTACCCGTGACATATTCAATATGCCAAATATAGTAACAACAACTCTCAAAATGGAGACGTTACTGGGCCCGCTAGAGCAAATTGATGAAAAACGGGAGAACAGTATTTTTTTATATATATTTTTTATATATGTATATATACACACATATACATATGTATGTATATACATGCATGTACATATGTATAGCTATGTATATGCATAGTTATATATATATACATATATACATATACAAGCATAAAATAAAACTTTGTTCTGGAATTTTTAATAGTTTTGTTTATGTGTAATATATAATACTGAAAAAGCACATCAAAATATTCTAAATAATAAATGCTAAATCTGATTTCAGATTTATGAGTAGAAATAAGACATAAAACCATATGGGCAGAACATGGCATAAAACATCAAAAGAGAATCTAAAATATTAAGGAGAATGAATATGTCCTCAGAACAGTAAATTCCTGGCCCCATTCTAGAGTGATGAGAGCTTACTCCAGACTGTGTTGACAACCTGTTATAAAATATGAACAAATATATGGAAGGATGAAAAATGCAATGTGGTGCTGTGTGATTTTCTAAGTTAATTTAATCCAAGCCCTCCAAAAATGTATCTGAGGAGTAGAGAGTTTAGACACTGATAATTTAATTTCCTGTAGACCTTCGTGAAGAGTTTAGAGTGAACTATGACCTGGCTTGGCTGACCTTAGGCCTCATGGAGATGCACTGTTGTGTTTTTTTTTTTTTTATTGCAGGGTTAGGATTGTCTGCAGTGAAAGACTTTCTATAAAATGAAAGAAAGGTTTTAAGTCCTAGTCAAATGTACTGTAGGGACAGTTAGAGCAACACAAAGCCACTGATCAACCAGATAGAAAACATGCAGCAATATCCCTTGCAAATCAAATGGGCAGGAGCTGAGAGCATGTGTTTAGAGCTAAGAAAACTGCTTGCTTGTGCCATTACTGTGTCCTTGTGAGAAAGGAACCAATTTAAGTTATTATAGAGAGCTTCATGGTTAGTCACCTTCTACTCAAGAGAAACATTTTAAGTTGCTATTCTAAAGGTCACGGATAATAACATTTAGAACAAGCGGAAGTCGAAATTCTTGAATACAGTTCACAGAAAAGCTTCAGATACATATTTGAAACTCATTCTTTAATCACAGATCTTCAGTACCCTACTAGTATATGTTATATTAAGTTCTTCTTCAATGTCTTGTAACTCTATCCAAGCCTGAGAAAATCTAAAGAAATATGATGCCTTATGCAGAGGTTTCAAATTCCCTATAGAATATCTAATGTAAGCTGTAATCAACAATATAACAGAACTTAATTACTCAAGAGACCACAAAAATTTTCTAAAGATTATACTACTATTAAGAGCAAACCAATTCCCTGTAACAAGTTAAAAAAAACTCAGTTATTGAATGAAATTGAAGTATAGATTGCTCTCCTAGCAGAAGACAAAATCCTAGAGCAAAAAGCACATAATATAAATTAATAGTATTCATAAATGAAAGAAAAAAAGTAGATCGTATATTTGTAGCAAATTCCTAAAATCAACTAATGTGGCTGCAGAGCTGCTATTTGCTAGTTAATAAGCTTCTTTACAATAATTTTGATTACTGAGACTGGTTCTTGGATTGTGTTGCCAACACATCTGACAGATTCCCCCAGAGAACCATAAACCAACACAGAGATATTTTCCACATACGTGCACCTATCACTTAAGTAGAATAAGCAACTCATCTGGAAAGCATGACATATTGCATGTTTCTACTAAATAATATGACAAAACTTTTGCCTGTATGGATTTTTGTGAAAAACAAACTAAAAAGTGGAGGAAGGAAGGGAGGGAAAGAAGGAAGGAAAAAAAGAGAAGGAGGGAGGAAGGAAGTTGACAGGAAGATGAAAACTTTAACTTATCAAGATCTTGAATGTGTTCACTTTTCTGGAGGGACAGAGATACAAGGTTAATAAAAAGTTAGAAATAAGACAAATCAGAACATTAGCAATATTAATAAAAAGAAAAAATGTATGCACAGTAAGCAAAAGGTTATTTTTAACTGAAATGTGCATAAACTCATACTCCAATCAAGGAATAGAAATGAATAGCACATTTTAGCCTTGGCTGCTTACAGGAAGCTAATATTCCTGTCCTCTTCCTTATGTTGGTTATGGGAAGAAGCAGGAACTATAGAGATGTGAGACAGCTGTCACTGTCAAGACAGAGAAAGTGCTGCTCCCCACTGCTTGACTGCCTACTGCCTTGTTGGAGAAATGCCAGGTCAGATCAGGGCTGGTAAGTTTACCCACAGTTTTCACACTGGGTCCTACTAAGCTGCAAAGACACCTGTCAGGTTCAACCTGAAACCTCTCTCACCTGTGTGGCATGGAAAATCATTCACATCACCTGAGCTTGTGCGGTGTCCAAACTCTCAAGCTAGACTAAAATTTTGTTCTCGCCCAAGTGCCTGAGAACAGATGACTGGTTAAAGAAACTTTGGTATATCTACACGATGCAGCTGTTAGAAAAAATGAAGTAATGAATTTGCATATAAGTGGATCAACATGAAGACTATCATGCTAAGTGAAATGAGTCAGAGAGAGACAAACATAAGTACATAATTACTTATGTACATAAGTACATAAGACATAAGTACAGTAGAAATAAGGGTTAGGAGGACTGCCCCCCGTCTTGATAGCCAATCTTATGCACTGGGGGAAAAGGCAACTGGAATGGAGAGAAGACCACTAAATAAATAATGACCACTAAATAAATGATGGTCGGAGGGATCGCTCAGGATAGTAGATCCATGTTGAAAGTAGATTATGGACCAAACATGATGGCTGCTTGTTATCTGTATAGCAAACTATATATAGCAAAAGGAGAGAGAGAGTGAGAGGGAATGTGCCTGCCCCAGAGGCAGGGGATGGGAAGGGGAGGGGGTGTGGGAGGGATACTGGGAACATTGGTGGTAGAGAATGAGCACTGGTGGAGGGATGGGTACTTGAACATAGTTTGACTGAAACACAATCATGAAAGTCTGTTAAGTCTGTAAATATATCTCACAATGATTCATTAAAATAAAAAAAAAGAAAAGACAAAAAAAAGTTTTGTTCTCCACAAGAAACAGAAAAATCGGTCCTAACCATTGTCCAACTATTTAGGTTCATTGTTTATTCTCACAGAAAGGAATTTCATGAGAAGACAAAAAGTGAGGTAAAAGAATTTTATTAAAAGGGAGGGATAAAAAAATGGTGTTCAGGAGATAATGTGGCCTTCTGCAGAAAGAAGAGACAGTCCAGCCAAGGAAAGGAAAGGAATTTCATACCCCAGCTGGATTGTGAGCAACTGTAGAAAAGAGGTGTCATGTGTAAAGGGAAGAAATTTCACTCTTTTAGTAGAAGGTTATGAACAATCCCAAAGATTGACTGCAATTCTTGCATGCTTTCTCATTCTTAGCAAGGTCTTTTGCTCCTGCCAAACTTTCTCCTCTCCTGAGGGGGTCAAGCCTTCTCTGTTTGGACTGGCATCGTCCAAAGTCTTATCAGGCCTCAGTTCCTAATGAATCATCTCCATAGGGGGTCTAGCCTTGGGGCTTGGACTGGTGAAAGGACTGGCAACTGAGTCATTTCTTTTCTGATCATATCTTGTTTTGTTACTTCCCAAAACTCCTTGTCAAGGGGGTTCCCCTACCCTCCTGGTTGTTCTCTCCACGTGCACGTCTACTAACTAACTGGCACCTCTCGACCCCTGGTCCCCCCTTAACTCACCCACTCCCCATCAGAAATGGGTCATTGTCAAAGGCAAGAAATGCCACTTGGCCTGGGTCCTAATGGGGAGAGAGGTCTTGGTGAGAAGTTAAACCCGAGTCAGTGGTGGTGGGATCTGCTCCCACACATTTGGCAGAGGAGACCCGTTTGGGGCCAGTTCCATTTGGTAACCGCCTGAGGTAGTGACATTACCTTGGGATTTAGGACAAAAGACACCTAAGGATGCAGAATATGCCTGAGTCTGGCCTTGCCCTCTGTGCATATATCTTTTGGGCACATTACATTTGGGCAGTGTGGGTTGAAAGGAAGGCTGATATCCCGGGGCCCCGCCCAAATACCATCTCTATTCACCCTTTAACATGATTTACATTTGGCTCCCTCTCTGCAGATCTTCTACGTGCGGGGAACATGAATTAGGAGAAAAGTGCTCCAAAAGAAAGAATGATCTTCATGCTGTAGGAAAGGCCTCGGATGTTTATATAAAACTTGTAAGTGCAGCTGTGCCTGCTGAGCAATATCCCACATGTAGCAAGCAGGATCTGGTGTTCCAGGGGATAGGGATTTATTTCTCCTTCCAGACAGCCTCTCTTGGGAACTCTAAATGGTAAAAGCAGCGAACTTCCATATGGGCTGGGGTTGGCCATATGCAGTCTCTGCAGATGGGATTTTCTTGGCCAGGAGCCTCCTCACCTTACTTTGAACTCTCTTATTTCCTTTCCTTTGCCAGCTCACCCCTGAATCCAGGATCAATGCTGGATTTGTTTTGGGACTAAATGAGGGGATTCTTGGAGCCTGCTTGAAATATCTCTAAAGCATCTATTCCATCACTGGTCAGTCTTGATGATAAACTTGCATCTCTTAACTTCTCCAGGGAAATGGATAGAGAGAAATGTGTTAAAGGAAAAAAAAATGTGTTAGTGTGCATGACTTGATCACAGCGTATCTGAAGTCAAGCTGCATTGTTTTTTAATTTTGGGTCATCCATACAATAAATTCAATAATCCTCAATTTAGTGGTAGGGTTTCAAGAATCACTTGTGTGGGTTCAACCACACAGAGGAAAAGTTTCATTACTTAAAATATTCTTCCGCTTCTTCTTGAACTCAGGAGAGAGATGGAGCTGTTAGGAAAGGAGGTGAGGAAAAACTTAGCAACAATCCATTCAGATTGCTTTTAACAAATACAATCAAAAGAAAAATGGTAGACCAATTCTAGACCTGGCTCCCATGAAAAAAATCTCCAAAGGAACGCTCTTGTTTCTCAAAATGGAGGTTGCAACCTTATATAGCAACACATAAGTCAAAGTGGAAGTTATGAAATATATACCCACAATAAAGATTTCTGTGCAATATCCAAAAACAAATTCAAAATCAAACATGAAATGACCTAAGGTATTTCTGGCAATACTCATTTGTGTTCTATTTCTTAGGTAAAAAGTTCCACAAGTGAAAAAGATTAAGAAGTTCTGAACCAGTGACTTCTAATTCATCAAGCACCTCAACATTATCCTATTTTTTGATCTCTCATCCAATAAGGTGCACCTGTACATGCCACAGTCACTTTATAGCTTAAAAAAAGCCCTGGAGCTCCCAAAATCAATATGTAATATCTTTATTGCCTTTAATCCCTTTAGTATTTTAATAGAGTGATCACACAGACCCATCTTCCAATTTGTCATCTGAAAATGTGTGTGTGTGTGTATGTGAATAAAATCAAGTGCAAACCAAGAATTTCAGGCACATAGAGAACTCCCCTACTTCTGAAGCCCTGGTTTTCTGGTTCTCTGATAATCACCCCAAGAGTAAAATCAACATTCTTAGTTCACTAAGGTTTTGTCATTGAGCCTATCAGATAAAAAAATAAAAACAAAAATTGAAGCTTCTACTTCTTATCCTTCTCATTCAGGTGAATGAGACCAGTTGTAGTTACTGGTTTTGGCATATCAAATACACAATGGATAGCTTGCCAGGCTCTTCCGTGCGGGCAGAATACTCTCGTTAGCTTGCCAGTCTTTCTGAGAGGGATAGAGGCTTTTGGGGCGACCTCTAATCGCCCTCGTAGATGTTACCATATTTGAACCCTATCAAATATGGTACGACAATTCCGGAAAATGGGTATTTAGTGTCTTATGATGGGTCCGGAAAGGGTCCGGAATGCATCCTGGAGTGTGGTGGCGACTGGGTAGTGGAGGTAGTGTTGGTAGTGTCTGCCAGTGGGGTATTTATCTGGTCCGGTAGGGGTAGGGTGGGTCTTCTGTGCACAATCGGATCCCTGGGTGGTTGGTGGAAGCAGACAGGGCAGGGTAGGGTGGGGCTCCTGATTAGAATCCCTTTGTCACCTGTGGTTGGTGGAAGCAAACAGAGTATCTCTGTCCCTTGGTCCGCTGAGCCTGGAGTCCAAGGTCTCAGAGAGTTCCACTTATCTTGTTCTGTGGGTCTTCAGTCGTGCGTGAGTCTCAGCCGGAGCTGCCACGCGGGTCCGGAAAGCATCCTGGAGTGTGGTGGTAGCTGGGTAGTGTATTCGATATGCCAAAACCAGTAACTACAACTGGTCTTATTCACCTGACCCTGAAGGCTTCACCGACATGGCAGCACTGAGAAGGATAAGAAAGGAGAGGCCAATAAAATCTCAAGGCCGACCTAGGATGCCACAACAAAGGAAGAAAAAAATGATCGTCTGTACTATCAATGCACGTACGCTAGCATCAGATGCATCCATGGAGGACCTGATAGTACAAGCGCGAATGATCAAGTACGACATCATTGGTCTGACCGAGACAAGAAGGCACAAATCTCACCATGCCGTTTTCGACATTGGAGAAGAATTGTTCCTCGGAACATGCGATAAAAGGGGTGTCGAAGGCGTCGGTGTCCTTGTCAACACAAACTGGGCCATGAGCATTGATTCATTCGAATGCCTAACAACCCAAATCGGACGTTTACATTTGAATAGATGTGGCTCACTTCCGGCAGTTTCTATCTTCGTTGTCTATGCACCAACATCTCATTATGATGAAAGAGAAATCGAGAAGTTCTACATGGAGCTAGAGAAGTACTATAAAGAAGACCACACCTTCTACAAGATCATTGTGGGTGATTTTAATGCCAAGATAGGACTGAGAAGATCAGCTGAAGAACTTCACATTGGAACCCATGGCCTAGAATGGAACGAACAGTGTGAGAGACTGTCTGAGTTCATCATGTCAACCAAGACCATCCATGGTAACTCACAGTTCCAGAAGGCAGAATCTAAACATTGGACATGGGAGTCTCCCGGTGGACGATTCCACAATGAAATAGACCACATCATATTCAATCGATGGTTTTGCCTGACTGATGTCGCTGTTGTCCCAAAATTCTGAATGAGATCGGACCACCGTCTCCTTCGTGCAAAATTCTACTGCACACAATGGGGAGAAAGGGCTGCAAAGTTTATAAAGAGAACTCCCAGAACAACCACCAACTGGGAGCTCTTTGGCACTATTGAGGCAACATGGGAAGATGCCATTGTTGACAACACTGATGAGGAATACGATCAACTGGTACAGCACCTCCATGAATGTGCGAGGAATGCCAAGAGAGAGATAGCCACAAAAAAACTCCTGTCTTCGAAAATTCTTGAGCTTATTCGCCAGCGTGGTTTGGCGTATGCCTCAGGCAACCGCAAGCTAACGTCCAAGCTCGCAAAGCAGTGCAGAGATGTGATCAAGGAAGACCTCAAAGAGAGAAGAGCAGAAGTGCTGGTAGATGCGGCAGAAGCCGTGAAAATTATTCGTAACGACCATCTGTCCTTTGCCAACAATAAGACAAAGATGACTGCCCTCCGACATCCTGATGGATCCATCACATCCTCCAGAACGGCAATGGAGAAGATTATCCATAACTTCTACTCAAATCTCTTCCATAGCCATGTCCACTTGCCGACATACCAAATTCCACAGGATGGATATGTCGTTCCCAACGTTCTCCCTTCCGAAATCCGACACACCATTTCATTGGTAAAGAAACGAACAGCACCCAGCCCAGAAAAGGTCAGACCTGAACACCTGAAGAACCTGCCATCAGTACTCAATCGATACACTGGATCAGCTCTTCACTCGCTACCTGTCTGAATGCAAGGTTCCATCCCAGTGGAAAACCAGCAGGACCGTACTACTGTTCAAGAAGGGAGACATCCATGACATTGGCAACTATCGCCCGATCTGCTATTGTCTGTCATCTACAAGTTGTTTACTCAAGTCATCCTAAAAAGGATTGGCAGAACACTAGATGAAGGACAACCATGAGAGCAAGCCGGTTCCGCAAAGGATTCAGCACCGTCGACCATATCCACACAATAACCAAGCTCATTGAGGTTTCTCAGGAGTTCAAGATGCAGCTCTGTTTAATGTTCATTGATTTAAAGAAGGCCTTTGATTCTGCTGAGACGGAAGTGGTCATTGAAGCCCTAGCCAATCAGGGAATTCAAGCCCAATACATCAAGATCCTCCGTGAGCTGTATTGCAGATTCACTACCAGGATCTCACCATTCTACAAAGAAGTAATCATTGATGTCAAGAGAGGGGTTCGGCAAGGTGATACCATTTCACCGAAACTCTTCAGTGCCACCCTCGAGAACATCATACGAGGACTGGAATGGGAAAGAATGGGAGTGAAGACAGATGGTCGGCAACTACACCACCTCCGCTTTGCTGATGACATTGTTTTAATAACACCAAACATCAGCCAAGCGGCACAAATGCTGGCCGATTTTGACCGTGAGTGTGGAAAGTAGGACTATAGCTGAATCTTACAAAAACAATGTTTATGAGAAACAGCCTCGTTCCTGACGCCCCATTCGCTCTCAGCGGAACGACCATCTCCGAATGCAACAGCTATGTGTACCTAGGTCGAGAGGTCAACATGACAAATGACCTGGCACCCGAGCTGCGCAAGAGGAAGAGAGCGGCTTAGAATGCCTTCAAGAACGTCAAAGAAATAACTATGAGGACGAAGAACCTCCAGCTCCGGGCACATCTCTTTGATTCCACTGTTCTTCCTGCATTAACATATGCCTCAGAGACCTGGGCCCTACGTAAACAGGATGAGAATGCTATTCGGGTCTCCCAAAGAGGAATTGAAAGAGCTATGCTTGGAATATCATTTTTCACTCAAATGAGAGAAAGAATCCGGAGTTCCGACATCTGTCGACGATAAAGAGTCAGGGACGCTGTCTCGTTTGCCAAGGTGTCAAAAATCAGATTGGCTGGTCACGTAATGAGATTTAAAGACTACCTCTGGACTAGAGCTGTTACCGACTGGATTCCACAGGATGTCAAAAGATCGCGTGGTCGCCCACCTACCAGATGGTCAGACTTCTTCATCAAGATCATGAACGATCAGTTTGAGGTTCTTCATGTTCCCAGAGCGAACAGATGCCATTGGGCTACACTAGCACGCGACAGGGACAAATGAAGACATTACTGGCACCCGCTTGAGCAAATCGATGACTAACGGGAAGTTAAGTGATTAAGTGATCCTTCTCATTCTAATGGTTTCCTTTTTTTCTCCTTCACGACTTCAAATTATCAATGGAAAAAAATTTTATTGTGGCATACTTCTGCCTAACTGACTCATTTTGACAAACATAAAAATGAATTTTTATTTTTGTTTTTGTTTTTTGCGCCACTCTTGTCTGAGCTCAGGGTTTACTCCTGACTTTACACTTAGAAGCCCCTCCTAGTGATACTCAGGAACCTATATGTGATGTCAGAGATGTTATCTGAGTCAGACATATTCAAGGCAAGTGCTTTACCTACACTTCTATTACTCAGACCACCCCAGAAGAATAAACCTTTAGGCTGTGAGGAGCACAAGCCTTTGTGCTACTCTCCAGAGACTGTCTACTCACTAGTCCAGTAAATTATTAAGCCAAAAGGCCAATTTACTGTGAAATTTACGATACCTCTGGAGAATTACAGTAAAGGAGATAAAGATGATAGAGGAAGGTAGCTCTAAACTTGATTGTGATAAAGACAGAGGTGATGGAGTTGTAGGAGGTAAGGTTAATTTCCATAGTAGTGATTTCTTACAGCTCATCATTAGGTGACCATCATGTCTTCAGTTAGTCCTATCTCTGTTTACATCGCCTGTGCAACCAGTTTCAGAGCTTAACTAGACTCAACTTACTTTCTAACAAGTCCTTGTCATAAAGTTCTGCTGCAGTAATCAACAATAAAATCTTAGTAGCTTAATACATGAAATCTTGTTACCAACTCACATGTACTGATACAGGCGGCTACCTTCCTTATAGTTATTTAGAAATCCTGGTCATTTGTACCTTTTTATTCTGTCATTAAAAATAGTTGATTTCTGTAATATTAGATCTAGGGAAGACAAAAAATAGTTAAAGTTTTACTGTTGATTGCTGTTGATACAGAAGTAAATTTATCTGAATTCCACTTTGGTCTTTGGTCAGTATTTGTTAAAAGAATTAGTCTAATTAAAAGATAAGCTTGTAATACATGTTTCTATTTATACATGCATGTGTTATATACACACATAGATATGTAAGTATGTAAGTCATATAGAGAGGATAAATAAATGATAGAATCATGCAATCATAAAAATAAAGACACTTTATTTTGTTTTTTTAAGGAGTATAAAGACATGTAAGTGAAAAAGGTATGATATTTGAATAAGTTTGTCTGTAAATGAACAATAACTATGATCACCTATATTTATATTTTAATAGCACTTATCAATTCTTTCTAACAGTTAATGGTTTCAAAAGATATGTTAAGTCTGTTAGTCTGTTTTCTAATATCCAAAGCATTCTACTTTAGATAGGTTGTAGAACTGTTTTCCAGAGTATAGAAAAATGGCACTACCTATATTTTTTATCTCTCTTCTTTCTCTCTCAACTCTACTCCAGCTGGTTGAAATATGAATATGGACCAAAGTAACACTGACTCCTAAAAATATATCATGATTTTTAGGTTAAATTTAACAACTCTATCCAAGCTCGTAAAACTATACCTCCAAGGTTATTTGTTTGTTTTGCCTTAGAAAAGAAATTATTTTATTTTATTATTTTAATTTTAAGGTTTTCATTGCTGTATCATTGGTTTCTAATATTGTTGAATTTACTTCACACTTCTGTGTGTTTAACTCCTTGCATTCTCATCTTTAAAGTGTCACCCCACTGAAAGGACCCTTCTAGGAAGCTAGTAGCCCTCTTTCCTTCTGATAAGTAATCACTATAGATCTCTTAGTATAGGAGTTAATTTAAGTTAAAAGTATGAAAACTTAATAGAAAACACTTATAAAAATGACAATTCCATAAAGTTCAATAAACTCTTGACACTTTATTAGCTTTTTCAACATATGTTCATTGGTGCTTAGTTTTCATTGTCTCCATCCAAACATGTGGTACTTTCTCCTGAACTCTATTTTTGAAGTATTTTCCTTTTTCTATAACCTTGGTTATGTTTATTAGTCAATTGTTATGGTTTACAATTTATATAAAAATAAGGGCAGAATGTTGAAACAACTTATTACATACTTAAATACAAATTACTACAAGTGCTATTAACCCTTATACCATATATGTCCATACCTATTAAACATTCTTAGAATTTTACAAAATTGATAAACTGAAAATAATATGAAATTTTTCAAAAACACTTGAGCTTGCTCCTAATTTCTTTTAAATTTCATTCATGACAAGGTCAAATATACATCCGAAAAGATGATTTATTTAATATTCTTATTTAACATCTACTATCAATGTGTATATAGTAGTTATAATTTAACTTGTACAAAGTTCTGAATGCTATGATAGATGCAGAATATATAGAATATTGTCAAATATATTTCCCCTCATAGTGTTCTGGTTTTTAATAGACAAAAACAGTAAATAATAATTAAAATCAAAAAAGATCCAAAAAGGCCCAATATGGGTGCCTAGGAAATAGTTCAATTAGTATAGCATGTGCCTTGTATGTGTGAGACCCTGAGTTTTCACATAGCAGCAGCATGACACAGCCCCTTCCAGTCCTGCTGGATGTGGCCTTAAGGTCCTCAATGCCAAGCCCATACCACCAGTCTTAGTGTCACCAGAAATGGTCCCTACTAAAAATCATTCTGAGTGCACCCGCTGTTTAAAAGATGTCTCTACTACCATGGAACAAATGAGGTGAGTTTAATATGGAAGATTGGAAATGTGGATACACATAATATTTTATGTGACCCTGATAGATTGAAAAGGATTTCACAACTTATTCTCTAAGAAGGCCGTTGAGAGTTAAAGTATGCAGTTGCTATGGTTTTGAGAAAGAAAGAGCAGAGGCAAAGAGACCAGTTAAGAAACAATCAGCAGTCTCCAAGAGAAATTTTGTTGCATACAAACGTTCTCTAGACTGCAAAGTCTTTTCACATTTGACCATCACCTAATTCTTTAATATGGTGGAGGGAGATACTAAAAGCTCAAATTTAAGCCAGGATTCCGAGTTTTTGCTTCTAAACATAGTGAAGGTTTAACTTCATTTCATCCTCATAAAGAGAATGGGTTTAGCTTAGTTGCACAGAATTTGAATTAACGGCATTGCATAGTTCTAATTAACTTTAAAATATTTTTTGCAAGTTGTAGTGTTATCTGCAAAACATTTGGAGACAAGAATTTGGCTTGACAGGATTTGCTTTAAAATATTCGATAAATTGTACTATAACCTAGAGACAAGAGGAAGAGTTCTATAATCACTGGACTAGGATTTCCACTGAAAATGTTCATCTTGTCCTCCTGTGACTGGATCTGGGTCACTTTTCAATTCCTTTTGAGTGATGTCAGGAAATGGGAAGTTCCCAAACTCATAGTGCATTGTCATTCTCCCATGAGTCAAATCTCAGGCCAAATCATTCTCCAATGAGAGGTCCTCATGTCATCTCTAATGTTTATTCTGATGTAGAAAGAACTCAAAATGAAGGGAAAATTTAGCATAGTGATTGCTAAAGCAAAAACTTACAAATTGTCCTATAGTTGAGGTAAGAATTGGCTAACTTTAAAATAAAGATATCCAACCAGAAAACATACTGGTTTTGTTTGTTTGTTTGTTTTTCAAAATTCAGAAACTATGTTTTGAAGTAGACTAGTCTTAGGAAGAAGAACATACTTTTAATTGAACATCACATAATGTATAGAAAGTTAAATCTCTGTGAATAGATATAAAAAGCTTAAATTCCTTTCTGAACTCTTGGAATTTCATTTATTTTAATGGTGGACTTTATGTTTTTAGATTAAAACTCAAATTGCATTTGGGTTTAAAAAAATAGGATCATTTAACACAGAAGTTGAGTTTCTGTGTGAGTCAAATGTAACTCAACGCATTGATTAGGGACATTCTTAAAGATAGTAACAACAACAAGATAAAATAATTTTTAAAGCATGTTACCTGGGATGTAACAATAGCACAGTGATTAGGGCACTTGCCTTGCATGTGACTGATCTAAGTTCAGTCCCCAGCAATCCATATGGCCCTACTGAGTCCCAACAGAAGTGGTCTCTGAGAACCAAACAGAAGTGGTCTCTAAACAGTGCCAGTATGCACCCCTGAATCCTTCCAAAAAATAATAATAAAATAAGCAAAAAAAACACAAGTCCTGCTATATTTATAAATAATGCTAATTTATAAATAATTTTATTTATAAACAATGCTGATTATTTTATAGTGATAAATTTATCTTTAGTAACAACCTATTACATTGAGAATTCCCCCCATTTTAAGGATAATAGAAAGAAGGTTAAAGGAGAGAGGTTCAAAATTATGTTTTGACCCACAACTAATCTCAAAAAAATAACTCCAAGCACACGCCACTCAATTATCCCTGGTGGACCAGTTCCTGGACTAACTCTGAAGCCTTCTCAGAATGGGGGTGGGCATAATCCCTCTACACATTCCCCACATGAAGGTCTGGCAACCCCCACCCATACAAACATTCTCTGGCATAGAAATGGGATCCATAACTCAAGCTCATCAAGCCACCAAGCCACAAAATGGGTCCAGATCCACAGCTCCTACACAACCACATACTTAGCTGCAAAACATCTCCAAAACTCAAGGTACTGAAAATCCAGTATAAACACAGCAAATTTGATAGGAATGTTGCTGTGTGGAAGACCACATAGCTCAATGATGAAAATCAATAACACAGAAGGTTCTTAAGCTTTCTCTTAACACAGAAAGAAGCAACTTGGTAAATCCTGGAAAAATGACTTTGGTAATACCATTCTGAAATATAACAATCATCACAAAATGACTTTTACTAGTCTACTTTTGAAAATTCCATGTGACATTTTGTTGTAACAAACCAATATGAAATAAATTTGTCTATGCATATTAAGGTAACACGTTGGAAGGCTGGGGAAGAGAAACTGGGAAAATTATCATAAATATAAACACAAGGAAGATCACACTGGTAATGGGCTTGGTGTTGAAACACAGAATGCCTGAAACAATTGTAGTCTGAACAACCTGGTAAGTCATGCTATACACTGTATCACTGTATTATTGTCCTCCCATTGTTCATAGATTTACTGGAGCGGGCACCAGTAACATCTTCGTTCATCCCAGTTCTGAGATTTTAGCAGCTTCTTCTTACTCATCCTTCTAAACGTTGCCATATTTGAGGCTCTTTCAGGGTCAGGGGAATGAGGCCCATTATTGTTACTGTTTTTTGACATATCGAATATGCCACTGGAGCTTGCCAGGCTCTGCTGTGTGGGCGGGATACTATTGGTAGCTTGCCGGGCTCTCCGAGAGAGACAGAAGTTAAGCCCTTATATAAGAGAATATAAGCAAGTATGTTAAAACCAAACATATGTGTACTGTTTTAGGTACATCAGTGGGTTAGATTATAAGAGGTCGCAGGGCTGCAAATGAGGCCGCACGCTTCCAGGAGCTTTATTGTATAGTCTGTGGATCTTGGGAGTTGATGAGTTTACATGGCACCGGGGGCAGTTTGTGGGTGTGACTGACAAGCTACTGGAAAATGGGGGATCTGGGTGGAGGAGGCCCAGTCCCGATCAGAGCAGGCTTGGCGTTTTCAGCCAAGGGTCTGGCACACCTGGGTTTCTCCACTGGTTCCTTTATGCGTAAGGTTTGTCTGAGCGTGTGGAGAGTGGCCTTGAGTATGGCTGTGGCTGGGTTCGAGTTTTCGGCTGCTGAGGTTCTGTTTGAGATGGGGAGGAAAACTCAACCTGCCCCCCTCCAAGGGACCCCAGTGAAGACAGCCTGGTGCAGGGGCAGGAGATTCTGCATTGCTTTCTTCCAGGAGCTTTGTTTTGTTTTATAGTTTCTGGATCTTGGCTGTTGAAAATGCTACATGGCGCTGGGTGCAGTTTGTGGGTGTGACTATTAAAAAAATAGCTTTTGAAATTCATTCAATTAAGTATCACCAAAGCTAAGAGTTGAACCTACATACAATTTATTTCAACTCTTACACTTCATTCATTACTCCACCTGAATTTTTAGTATTGAAACAATGGGTATATATTCTCTCATATATAGATTGCAGTCATGTGACAGTAATATTTCCTAGAAATTGCATTAAGAACCATGAGTTGATATCTTTTATCTAATTATTTTGTATCATTGTGAACTTCAAAAACTTGAAAGTGAAAATGATAAACTTATTAAAAATCCTTGAGCCATCATATGAAATAGATATTTCTAAATAGGACTGCGGAGATAGAACAGTGAGTAAGGCACTTGCCTTGCACAATTACCTGGACTGGATTTATGGAGCTTCATAGCCTATCTGGAGAGATTTCTGAGCACAACCAGGTTTGTCTCAAAACTTAAAAAAAGAAAATTTTCATACCTATTGTAAAAAAAAAATAGTGCTCTCTAATTTTTTAGATATTTATGCGTTTGCCTAAATATCTTGGGCAATTATATAATCACCTTTTGCCAAACTAAAAATAAATAGTGTACAACACATAAAAGAGTAATGATATCAAGTATCAAACTATGATGTAGGCAATTATAACAAATTTTTATAGAGTAAATTCAGAAAAAATATTAACTACATTATCATAAAGATAAACATAAGTTCTCAAAAACCAAGTTGTACAATTAAAAGAAAAAAGTCAGATGTCAGCTGAAGTAATACTATTCCTTAATAAAAATATAAATTGTCTTCAGTTCATTATTGAGGAAAAAACTCATGTATTTGTCAAATCTTTATAGAAACTACAGAATTTATACTATCTCAATCGTTTCGAGTATTTGTTTTCTAATTCCAAATTTCTGCCTGCTAGAATTGTTATTCTTTATTTATTTCCCAAAATAATTTTTATTTGCACATATATAGAGAAATAAATCTATTCCCTCCTTTTTAACTAAACTAAGAAAACACAAAAAAGCAAGCTTGCAAGTACACACAACTATTATTACTACTGATACAACTAGTCATCTGTGGGTAGCACAACCAGTGTAAATCAGTGAACTGAAAGGGATTTACAGAAGAAAAATAATTGGATAGTAATGTAAATTGTATGCTTGAAACAACTATATAGCAAACAACTTTGTAAATAGCGAAGTTTTTAACTAAATTAAAAATTAAAATAAAATTGGCTAAATAAAAGAATACAAATCTTAGCTTTGTTTTTGCACTTACTGATTATATGGAATTGGTCACACACTCTAAAGTGATAGCACCAACACACGTAAATGTATAAGATATTGATGAGGTAGACATGTTGTATTAGCACAATGATTAAGTACATAACAAAACCCCAAAATATGGAGTGTTAACATTACTGTACTGCATTTAAGCAGTGAGGAATGAGCAGTATTACAGGGTACTTGCCTTATAAGTGGCCAACAATGGTTTGATCTCCAGCTTAACTTGTAATCTCCTAAACAATACTAGAAGTCAGTTGTGAGCAAAAAGTCAAGAACAACCCCTAAGCAGCCTGGAGTGTGGTCCACAAATCCATCAAGCACCTCCCTCTAAAAAATAAGCAATAATTTTCTCTCGTTCTATTAATATCATGGTAGGTGCTATGTATAAATAGCATTATGCCTGTTTGTACATATTTGAGAATATACATATTCATTCTAGTCGAAGTTTTAAATGCATGATAATGTGCACACTTAGTCATTGAAAATATTTTTCACAGAATTTCTAAAGTCAACAAATGACCAGGAATAAAAGATACAGGAGTGAACTATACTACTTGTTCTCTCACTATTATTAGTGCCCTGTGATTTAAAATTATAATAGTGGTCATTATATTAGTGTCCTGTGATAAAAATTTGTCCTGTGTGGTTAGAACAAAGCTTTCACGGTCAGAACATAAAAATATGTTATAGTTAGAAAGGACTTTTAAATCCAGGGTTATTCATATTATATCTCTGCCACCTGAAGGTGATCAGGGTTTACTCCTAACCTGGCGATTAGGAATCACAGTACTGGAAGAACCATATGGGATTTTGGGAATCAAACCCTTAGACTGAATGTGATATAAGAGAAGCACCCCGTAGTATCTCTCTGATCAATGACTACAATTTGTAGTACTATGAATGTTAAAGCAAATGATAAATGTGAAAAATGTACTGTTCAATAAATGACTGTTGTCCTATAAATGGTTGCTAAATTTCTGAACTTGCTGCAACACACATGATTACAAAGTAGAAATATAAGTATTATGTAATATACACCATTATAAATATAAAGGTAGTTTTAAAAAATTTAATTAAATCTCTTGAGGAAAGGTAGACAATGTTCTGCAGAATAGTGAAAAGCTGCCATTGTGAATTTAATAATAGGATTAGGGAAGTTTAGGCAGGCAAGAAGATTTATTCAGAATATAGCTATGAATCAAAAATATCTAGGGGTAAGAACATATGGTGCTACGAAGGTCACAAAAAGTAAAGTTACAGACTAAAAAAATATATATATGTATGTATGTATATATATATTTATGGATACCAGAAGGAATGATGAAAGGGTGATTTTACAGTCAGTTGGGCAAGAGAGTTTTTGAACAAATTTTCAAGACAAGCAAATAAGAGAATATATGCAAAGTTATGCTTAATAGATTCAAATATCAACCCAAAAAATATCTGATTACTAAAGTAATCATTGCTTCTGTTAGAGCATTTCATTACACTTTCTGATAAGGATGCTTGCAGCATGGCAGACTGGAAGTCCAAAATTTATAATGAGGTAGAGAAAGCAAAAGAGAACTGATGACAAACTACACCATGGAGGTGATGGAACTGTAAAGTAAATGAATGCTTCTTTAAATAACTATTAGTTTCCTGTGATTTCTCTCTTGCCTTAAACTTTTTACTCCTAAAAGAATATACTTAATTTACCTTTTTACCATCTACTTCATGAGGTCAACGCTGAAATTTTTATACTTTAATCATTTTGATCAATAGCCAGATTAAAAACATATTGATCAAAGTGGTTGCAATAAGACTTAATTGAATCATAATATATCATACCACATCAATAATAATATCTGGGTATTTTTAACATGCTTAGAAAATTTTTAAAAAATCATGGAAGAACTGACCAACCAAGTGGAAGCAGAGATAAACAAATGGGACTATCTTAAATTAAGAAGCTTCTGCATCTCAAAAGATATAATAACCAGAATACAAAGACAATCTACAGAACGGGAAAGGATATTTACCCAATACCCATCTGAGAAAGGGTTGATATCAAGGATACACAAAGCACCGGTTGAACTCTACAAGAAGAAAACATCTGACCCATCAAAAAATGGGGTGATGAAATGAACAGAAACATTTCCAAAGAAGAAATCTGAATGGCTAAAAGGCACATGAGAAAATGCTCTACATCACTAATCATCAGGGAGATGCAGATCAAAACAACAATGAGATATCATCTCACACCACAGACACTGGCCCACATCCAAAAAAACAAAAGCAACCAGTGTTGTCATTGATGTGGCGAGAAAGGGACTCTCCTTCACTGCTGGTGGGAATGCCGACTGGTTCAGCCCTTTTGGAAAAGAGTATGGAATATTCTCAAAAAATTAGAAATTGAGCTCCCATGTGACCGAGCAATACCACTACTGGGAATATATCCCGGTGAGGCAAAAAAGTATAGTCGAAATGACTTTTGCACTTCTATGTCCATTGCTGCACTATTCACAACAGCTAAAATCTAGAAAAAACCCAAGTGCCCAAGAACAGATGACTGGTTAAAGAAACCCTGGTAGAAGGGGGGGCGGTATCGACTCATCCTTCGAGTCCTACAGAGGTCACAAGTTGCCCCCCACGAGCGGCTCTCTGGCAAGGCCATGGCTCCAGAGGCAAAAGGACTTAGTCCAGAGCTCGGTAGCTTGCGGCAGAAAAGTGAGTGGACCATGCGTTAAAATACGGCGCCATGCCTCCCCAGAAGGGAAAGGGTGTTGCTCCCTTCCGCCTTCCCCCTTCCCCAACCCCCTCCCCCCATCAGCAAGGTGGCCGCTGCCTCAGAGCTTATTGGAAAGCCAGGTATGAACCAGAGGTGACGGGGCAACTGCATTCTCATGGGAAGGTACCAGCTCGTCTTTCACGCCTCCCTATGAGCGACTCTCTGGCACAGCCATAACACCAGACTTACAGAAACCAATCTCATAATTATCTCGCTCTTCGCAGAAATATAAAATCATTATATGATTCTCATAACCAACTATAGAAAAACAAAGTATTTCACAATGCCTTTTCAGCAATTCTGATTGTTGGGGTGGGGGGAAGTTCTGAACAATAATGGTGCATCTTTTGTCGAAATAATAAATGTAATCAATATAGAGAAGAGTTAAGTAGAAATAATCTGCCTCAAAGGCATTGGGAGGAGCGGGAGGGGATATATTGGGATTCTTGGTGGTGAAAAATGAGTACTGGTGAAGGGAAAGGTGTTTGTTTGATAATTGTATGACTGGACTTAAACCTGAAAGCTTTGTAACTTTTCCCACAGTTATTCAATAGATAAATATAAGAAGAAAAAAATAAATAAAATTATGAAAAAAAGTAAGGTGGAGTTCATGTCCAATTCAATCAGCTAATCAGTGGCTAAATAAATAGTAGTACTCCTACATAAAAAAAAAAGAAACCCTGGCACATCTACACAATGGAGTACTATGCAGCTGTTAGAAAAAATGAAGTCATGAAATTTACATACTAGTGGTACTACATGGAAAGTATCATGCTAAGTGAAATGAGTCAGAAAGAGAGGGACAGACATAGAAAGATTGCATTCATCTGGGGAATATAAAGTAACAAACTGGGAGACTAACACCCAAGAATGGCCTAGATAGGTACCAGGAGGTTCACTCCATGGCTTTGAGGTCAGCCACATATGCTGAGGGAGAAGGCAGCTCAGATAGAGAGGAGAGCACCAAGTAAAGGGTGTTGGGAGGACCCTCCCAGGATGAGAGATGCATGCTGAAATTAGACTATAGACCGAACATGATAGGTACTCAATGCCTCATTTGCAAACCACAGCACCCAAAAGGAGAGAGAGAACAAAAGGGAATGCCCTGCCACAGGGGTGGGGTGGTATTGGGGGGGTGAGGGGATGGGAGGGATGCTGGGAGCATTGGAGGTGGGAAATAGGCATGGGTGAAGGGATGGGTACTCAATCATTGTATATCTTAAACCCAAGCACAAAAATTTGTAAGGTCAACTACTGTACCACGTGGAGTTTCACTAATAAAAAAAATTTTAAAATCATGAAAGAATGGATCAACTGAAAATAAACCCATTGTAGCTTAGAAACAGAATACTATACTTATAAAAAAGAAAGTAACAAAATATAAAATTCAGTTCAGTATATCACCATTGCCTTCTTTTGTTATGACCACTATTTCACTGATTTTTCATTTATATATTCTCTCTGTCATATGTTAATAGTAGATTGCATGGTTTAGATTTAGTTTGAAAGTATTTTGTTATTGAGTCAGGCTGGTTATAATACTGTTGATGTTAATGTTTGTCTATGTAGTGTTAGGTTTCTTCCCCCATCACCAAAGAGTAGCATTCTCCTTTCATTCCTTCTAGTTTGACACTGTTCTCTTTTCCCCAGCTCCCCTCTCCACCCTCCATTTAGTAACTTGAATTCTTTTCTCGAAGTCTAAATTTTTGTTTTCATTGGATACTGTCCATTCCCTTGACTTATTTTTTTATGTACCACATATGAATGAGATCATTTTGTCTCATTTGTCCTTCGCCCCCATGGATTATTTTGTTTAACGTAACACCTTCTAGTTTCATAAAATCTGTAGCCAAAGGTAAGATGTCTTCTTTTCTTATATCTGAGTAGTATTCCATTGGGTGTGTACACCACAATTTCTTTGTCCATTTATCTGTCATTGGGCTTTGGATTGTCATTGGGATTTGGATTATGGTTATTGTAACTAATACAGCATTGAATGTAGATATGCATATATACTTCAGCTATATGCATATAGATATGCTTATTCAGCTTAATGTCTTCTTGAGGTAGGCATCAATAGTTGCAAGCATTGGTTGTCTGTAACTTCTATTTTAAATTTCTTAATTCTCCACACTGTTAACAATAGAGGTTAAACCAGACAAGATTCCCAGTCACAGTAAATGAGGATTCCTTTTTCACAGCATCCAGGCCAAAAGTGATAGTTTTCAAATATCTTAATATAGGCTACTCTATCATTGTAAGATGAAATTTTTTCTTTGAGTCCCATCTTCCTGCTTGTAAGTGACAGTAAAGACTCACAAATACACAGATACTTCTATTGCCTACATACATCTTTTTTGAGGAAGTGCTATTTGATAGCACTACCTTCTTTTCAACGGGGTTATTTTGTTTTTGTTTTGTTTTAGCTGTTGTTGAATTTTATGAGTTTTTATACATCTTGGATATTAACCATCAGATATATGATGCACCAATATTTTCTCCCATTTTATAGCTGTTTTCTTTCATCATCCTTTATTTCTTTCACAGTCACAGTATTGGCTTTTTATTTTGATATAATGTCATTTATTCATGCTTGTTTTCTTTGCCAGTAGAATCAAATTATAGAAGATACCTCTGAAGTCAATTTCATGGAGAGCTCTCACTTATTTACTCAATGTATTTTATGGTATCAGATTTAATAACAATATCTTTAATTACTTAGAATTCACTTTTGTGTATGATACAAGATAGGGTCAACTCTTTGTTTTTGTCTGTCATTATCTAGTTTTTACAACATCATTTGTTGAAGAATCTTGAGAAGTATAGATACTTGACTCTCCTTGGAATTTTAGTCAAACTCACCACTGAACCTATAAACCTGCCTTGACCTAGACTTTTTGGAGAGAAGATATTTAATTACTACTTTGATTTTTTTACTAGTAATTACACTGCTCTAACTTTCATACTTACTTCAGATTCAACTGGGAGATATTATATGACTCTAAAATTTTATTCTTTTTTTCCATGTTCTCCAAAGTTATGACATAAAGTCATTTTTCATAACCTTTTATGCTCTTTTATATGCCTGTTGTAATCTCTTCCCTTTCTTCTCTGATCCATCTCTCTAATTTATTAGATTTCTCTCTTTTTATATGTAGAATTTTTATCAGTAGTACTTGTTCTTAAAAAATTAAAAAATAAATAAACACCAGGGGGTTTTTTTGGGGGAGGGAGCATGAAATAATATCTCAGGCAAGGTATTATTTGCTTTGTAACAGTCAACCTGGGTTTCATTTGTGGCACCAGAAATGGTCCCCTTAGCCAGGCCAGGAGTGATCCCAAGCATAGAGCTAGGAGTAAGCTCTGAGCACTCTTGTGTCTAATCCAAAACTCTGAATAAATTAGTAAAACCCAGCTTCTGCTTTCATTTAACATTTGTATATTTTCTCGATTTATGTAATTATTAAATTCCCATTCTAATTTATTTTCTTTCCTTCTACTTATTTTGTTTTCCTGAAGATAGCATAGCGGGTAGGGCGCTTGCCTTACATGAGGCTGACCCGGGTTCGATTCCTCCATCCCTCTTTGAGAGCCCAGCAAGCTACCGAGAGTATCCCGCCCACACAGCAAAGCCTGGCAAGCTCCCCACGGTGTATTCAATATGCCAAAAACAGTAACAACAAGTCTTGCAATGAAGACATTACTGGTGCCCGCTCCAGCAAAATGATGAACAATGGGAGGACAGTGCTACAATGCTACAGTGCTACTTATTTTGGATTTTGTTGTTTTTCTAGTTTCTCAAATTGTGTGATTAGGTTAGCCCCCCCCTTTTTTTCTTCTGTTGATTTAGGACTATACTGTAATCAGCGTTTCTTAGTACTCCTTTGTAATTGCCCATAAGTCTTGTAACTTTGTGACTTTATTCTCATTCATTTCTAGTAGTACATTATTTTATTCTTTTTTGGCATTCTCTTTGACTTAATGGTTGTTAAATAGTGTATTATTTAGTCTTTAAGTGCTCAATTTTCCCCCAACTTTCAGTTTGTTTAATTTTGGCTAGGAAGTCAGACCTGGCAATGCTCAGGGCTCACTCCTGACTCTCTAGGCAGGCATCACTCCTGAGGCGCTCAGAAAATTGTATAGGGTGCCAGGGACTGGACTTAGGTCAGCCACATGCAAAAATAAGCACCATAGTGGCTGCACTATCACTCTGGCCCTTTCTTATTTTCTTTACCTTCTTTTATGGCTAATTTCTACCTTCACACTACTGTTGTCTGACAAGATATTTAATATGATTTCTGCTTTAATCACTTAAAGATATGATCTGTGGTCTGATACTGAGGGTACAGAGCCCTCTGCATGTTCATTAATTCTTTCTTCCTATTCCTCATTTAAGTTGTTTTCTTCTTATTGGTTTTTTGTCTAGTTGATCTGCTTAATGTGGTGTTAAAGTCTTCTATATGGAAGCATTCAGCCTAAGAGAAGGACCACATGGAGGGTGCAGGAACCACAGATCCCGGAGGGGGGAAAAAAAAAAAACAGGTTCCAAAAAGAGCTGAGATTACCGGCAAGTTCCAGATGGGGTAGGTGCCGCATCCCGCCTCCCCCAGATGGAACCCCGGTGACCAGAAGCCTCTACAAACACAGCTCGAGTATGCGGAAACTAGGACTTTTTCTCAAAACTGCGAGGCCACGTAGACCTCTCTCTATATACAAAGTGATCAATGGGAAGTAAATCACCCAAACTTTATCCCTGAAAATCAGAGTTAAGTTTGGAGCACGGCCACAGCCCCAGAAACACAAGGACTTAATTCAGAACCCAGCAGCTTAGAGCAGAAAAGTGAACGGACAATGCGTTAATCCAGGCCATCATTTCTGCCCAGAGGGGAAAGGGTGTTGCCCCATTCGCCCTCTTTTCTCTGGAAAGAAGTATGGCGGCCGCATGGGAGCCTTGTGGACAGCAGGTATGAGCCGGGGGTGTGGGGGCGACTAAAACCTCATGGGAAGGGGGGCGTTCCGGTCCGTCCTTCACGCCCTACCGAGGTCAACAGTTGCCCCCCACGAGCGGCTCCCCAGCACGGCCACAGCCCCAGAAGCACAAGGACTTAATGCAGAACCCGGCAGCTTGGAGCAGAAAAGTGAACGGACTATGCGTTAATCCAGGCCATTATGTCTGTCCGGAGGGGAAAGGATGTTGCCTCATTCGCCCTCTCCTCTCTGGAAAGAAAGATGGCGGCTGCATGGGAGCCTTGTGGACAGCAAGTATGAGCCGGGGGAGTGGGGGCGACTAAAACCTCATGGGAAGGGGGGCGTTCCGGTCCGTCCTTCATGCCCTACCGAGGTCACCAGTTGCCCTCCGGGAGCGGCTCTCCAGCACAGCCACGGCCCCAGAAGCACAAGGACTTAATGCAGAGCCCAGCAGCTTGGAGCAGAAAAGTGAATGGACTATGCATTGATCCAGGCCATCAAGTCTGCCGGAGGGGAAAGGGTGTTGCCCCATTCGCCCTCTCCTCCCTGTAAAGAAAGATGGCGGCCACATGGGAGCCTTGTGGACAGCAGGTATGAGCCGGGAGTGTGGTGGCGACTAAAACCTCATGGGAAGGGGGGCGTTTCGGTCCGCCCTTCACGCCCTACCAAGGCCACCAGTTGCCCCCACGAGCGGCTCTCCAGCACGGCCACGACTCCAGAACACAGAAACCAATTTCTTAACTATCTGACTTTCAGTAGAAATACTTCCAGGGTCAATAGGTAAAATAGCAGAAATCCAAAACCAACATTTAATTCTTGAACCCAGCTGTAGAAAGCAAATCACTTCACAATGCTTTTTCAGCATGTCTGATTTGGGGGGTGGGGGTAAACTCTAAATAATAGTGGTGAATCTTTTATTGAAACAATGAATCTAATCAAAACAGATAGAGTGTTAACTAGAATTCATCTGCCTCACAGGGACGGGGAGGAGTGGGGGGTGGGGTTTTATTGGGGTTCTTCATGGTAAAAAATAAGTGTTGGTAAAGGGAAATGTGTTTGATATTTGCATGACTGAGACATAAACCTGAAAGCTTTGTAACCTTTCCCACAGTGATTCAATAAATAAAAGATAAATAAATAAATAAATAATAAAAAAGTAAATAAATAAAGTAAGCCAAAAAAAAAAAAGTTTTCTATTACTATTCAGTTGCTGTAAATGAATCTTCTTAGGTCTATTAATGATTATTTGAAAAATGTACCACCCCCTCATATAGCACATAACGAAGAAGATGATTTTTCAGGATTATTTTTACTTATATAATAAGTAATATAATTCTGTTGATATTTTCAGTCCTTTTGGATTTTAATCCAAGAAGGAAGATGTGGTGAGGAAAAAAATGGGATTAATGGATAGAAAAACCTGACCAATAAAGCCTTCATATAGTGATTTTCAGGATTATTTTTACTTATCACTTGATCACTTGATCCCCCGTTATTCATCGATTTACTCAAGCGGGTGCCAGTAACATCTCCATTCATCCCTGTTGTGTGCTAGCGTAGCCCAATGGCATCTGTTCATCCTAGTAACATGCAGAGCCTCAAACCGATCATTCAGGGTCTTGGTGAAGAAGTCTGACCATCTAGTAGTTGGGCGTCCATGTGATCTTTTGATGTCCCTTGGAATCCAGTCAGTAATGGCTCTAGTCCAGCGGTTGTCTGTAAACCTAATTATGTGTCCAGCCCATATGATTTTTGATGCCTTGGCAAATTAGACAGCTTTTCTGATTCTTGAGCATTGACGGAGATCAGAACTCCGGATTCTCTCTCTCATTTGAGTGAATCGTGATATTCCAAACATAGCTCTTTCAATTCCTCTTTGAGAGACCCAAATAGCGTTCTCATCCTGTTTTCGTAGAGCCCAGGTCTCTGAGGCATATGTTAATGCAGGAAGAACAGTGGAATCAAAGAGATGTGCTCATAGCTCGAGGTTCTTTGTCCTCTTAGTTATTTTTTCAATACTCTTGAAGGCATTCCAAGCCACTCTCTTCCTTCTGCGTAACTCAGGTGCCAGGTCATTCATCATGTTGATTTCTCGACCTAGGTATATATAACTGTTGCATTCAGAGATGGTGGTTCCGTTGAGAGTGAATGTAGCATCAGGAATGAGGCTGTTTCTCATAAACATTGTCTTCGTAAGATTCAGCTGTAGTCCAATATTTCCACACTCATGGTCGAAGTCGGTCAGCATTTGTGCTGCTTGTCTGATGTTTGGTATTATTAGAACAATGTCATCAGCAAAGCGGAGGTGGTGTAGTTGCCGACCATCTATCTTCACTCCCATTTCTTTCCATTCCAGTTGTCGCATGATGTTCTCAAGGGTGGCACTGAAGAGTTTTGGTGAAATGGTATCACCCTGCCAAACCCTTCTCTTGACATGGATGATTACTTCTTTATAGAATGTATAATTTTTACTTATATAATATGCAATTTGTCTTCCTTCGTTGTGGCAGCCTAGGTCGGCCTTGAGATTTTGTTGGCCTCTCCTTTCTCATCCTTCTCAGTGCTGCCATGTTGGTGAAGCCTTCAGGGTCAGGTGAATGAGACCAGTTGTAGTTACTGGTTTTGGCATATCGAATACACAGCGGATAGCTTGCCAGGCTCTTCTGTGCGGGCGGAATACTCTCGGTAGCTTGCCAGTCTTTCCGAGAGGGATAGAGGCTTTTGGGGTGACCTCTAATCACCCTTGTAGGTGTTACCATATTTGAACCCTATCAAATATGGTACGACAATTCCAGAAGATGGGTATTTAGTGTCTTATGATGTGTCGCGCGGCCGCAAGTGGCCGCGCGGGTCCGGAAAGCGTCCTGGAGAGTGGCGACGGCTGGGTAGTGGAAGTAGTGTCGAGAGTGGAAATCTGCCAGTGGGGTATTTATCTGGGTAGGGTGGGTCTCCTGTGCACAATTCGATCCCTGGGTGGTTGATGGAAGCAGACAGGGCAGGGTAGGGTGGGGCTCCTGATTAGAATCCCTTTGTCACCTGTGGTGGTGGGAGCAAGCAGAGAAGCTCTGTCCCTGGGTCCGCCGAGCCTGGAGTCCAAGGTCTCAGAGAGTTCCACTTATCTTGTTCTGTGGGTCTTCAGTTGTGCATGGGTCTCGGCCGGAGCTGCCGTGCGGGTCCGGAAAGTGTCCTGGAGTGTGGCGACGGCTGGGTAGTGGAAGTAGTGTCGAGAGTGGAAATCTGCCAGTGGGGTATTTATCTGGGTAGGGTGGGTCTCCTGTGCACAATTCGATCCCTGGGTGGTTGATGGAAGCAGACAGGGCAGGGTAGGGTGGGGCTCCTGATTAGAATCCCTTTGTCACCTGTGGTGGTGGGAGCAAGCAGAGAAGCTCTGTCCCTGGGTCCGCCGAGCCTGGAGTCCAAGGTCTCAGAGAGTTCCACTTATCTTGTTCTGTGGGTCTTCAGTTGTGCGTGGGTCTCGGCCGGAGCTGCCGTGCGGGTCCGGAAAGCGTCCTGGAGTGTGGCGACGGCTGGGTAGTGGAAGTAGTGTCGAGAGTGGAAATCTGCCAGTGGGGTATTTATCTGGGTAGGGTGGGTCTCCTGTGCACAATTCGATCCCTGGGTGGTTGATGGAAGCAGACAGGGCAGGGTAGGGTGGGGCTCCTGATTAGAATCCCTTTGTCACCTGTGGTGGTGGGAGCAAGCAGAGAAGCTCTGTCCCTGGGTCCGCCGAGCCTGGAGTCCAAGGTCTCAGAGAGTTCCACTTATCTTGTTCTGTGGGTCTTCAGTTGTGCGTGGGTCTCGGCCGGAGCTGCCGTGCGGGTCCGGAAAGCGTCCTGGAGTGTGGCGACGGCTGGGTAGTGGAAGTAGTGTCGAGAGTGGAAATCTGCCAGTGGGGTATTTATCTGGGTAGGGTGGGTCTCCTGTGCACAATTCGATCCCTGGGTGGTTGATGGAAGCAGACAGGGCAGGGAAGACAAAAATGATCGTCTGTACTTTCAATGCACGTACGCTAGCATCAGATGCATCCATCGAGGACCTGATGGTACAAGCGCAAATGATCAAGTACGACATCATTGGTCTGACCGAGACAAGAAGGCACGAATCTCACCATGCCGTTTTCGACATTGGAGAAGAATTGTTCCTCGGAACATGCGATAAAAGAGGTGTTGGAGGCGTCGGTGTCCTTGTCAACACAAACTTGGCCCAGAGCATTCATTCATTCGAATGCCTAACAGCCCGAATCGGACGTTTACATTTGAATAGATGTGGCTCACTGCCTGCAGTTTCTATCTTCGTTGTCTACGCACCAACATCTCATTATGATGAAAGAGAAATCGAGAAGTTCTACATGGAGCTAGAGAAGTTCTATAAAGAAGACCACACCTCCTACAAGATCATTGTGGGTGATTTTAATGCCAAGATAGGACCGAGAAGATCAGCTGAAGAACTTCACATCGGAACCCATGGCCTAGAATGGAACGAACAGGGTGAGTGACTGTCTGAGTTCATCATGTCGACCAAGACCATTCATGGTAACTCACAGTTCCAGAAGGCAGAATCTAAACGATGGACATGGGAGTCTCCCGGTGGACGATTCCACAACGAAATAGACCACATCATATTCAATCGACGGTTTTGCCTGACCGATGTCGCTGTTGTCCCAAAATTTCAAACGGGATCGGACCACCGTCTCCTTCGTGCAAAATTCTACTTCACAGAGCGGGGAGAAAGGGCTGCAAAGTTCAAAAAGAGAACTCCCAGAATGACCACCAACTGGGAACTCTTTGGTACTATTGCGGCAACATGGGAAGATGCCATTGTTGACAACATTGACGAGGAATACGATCGACTGGTTCAGCACCTCCTTGAATGTGCGAGGAACGCCAAGAGAGAGATAGCCACAAAAAGTCGCCTATCTTCGAAAACTCTTGAGCTAATTCGCCAGCGTGGTTTGGCGCATGCCTCAGGCAACCGCAAGCTAACGTCCGAGCTCGCAAAGCAGTGCAGAGATGCGATCAAGGAAGACCTCAAAGAGAGAAGAGCAGAAGTACTGGTAGATGCGGCAGAAGCCGGGAAAAGTATTCGTAGCACCCGCCTGTCCTTCGCCAACTATAAGACCAAGATGACTGCCATCTGACGTCCTGATGGATCCATCACATCCTCCAGAACGGCAATGGAGAAGATTATCCATGACTTCTACTCAAATCTCTTCGATAGCCATGTCCACTTGCCGACATACCAAATTCCACAGGATGGGTACGTCGTTCCTAACGTTCTCCCTTCCGAAATCCGACACGCCATTTCCTTGGTAAAGAAGCAAACAGCACCCGGCCCAGACAAGGTCAGACCTGAACACCTGAAGAACCTGCCGTCAGTACTCATCAATACACTGGCTCGGCTCTTCACTCGCTACCTGTCTGAATGCAAGGTTCCGTCCCAGTGGAAAACCAGCAGGACCGTACTACTGTTCAAGAAGGGAGACATCCATGACATTGGCAACTATCGCCCGATCTGCCTATTGTCTGTCATCTACAAGCTGTTCACTCGAGTCATCCTGAATAGGATTGGCAGAACACTAGATGAAGGACAACCATGCGAGCAAGCAGGGTTCCGCAAAGGATTCAGCACCATCGACCATATCCACACGGTAACCAAGCTCATTGAGGTTTCTCGGGAGTTCAAGATGCCGCTCTGCTTAACGTTCATTGATTTAAAGAAGGCCTTTGATTCTGTTGAGACGGAAGCGGTCATTGAAGCCCTAGCCAATCAGGGCATTCAAGCCCAATACATCAGGATCCTCCGTGAGCTGTGTTGCGGATTCACTACCAGGATCTCACCATTCTACAAAGAAGTGATCGTTGATGTCAAGAGAGGGGTGCGGCAGGGTGATACCATTTCACCAAAACTCTTCAGTGCCACCCTCGAGAACATCATGCGATGACTGGAATGGGAAGGAATGGGAGTGAAGATAGATGGTCGGCAACTACACCACCTCCGCTTTGCTGATGACATTGTTTTAATAACACCAAACATCAGCCAAGCGGCACAAATGCTGGCCGACTTTGACCATGAGTGTGGAAAGGTAGGACTACAGCTGAATCTTACGAAGACAATGTTTATGAGAAACAGCCTCGTTCCTGACGCCCCATTCGCTCTCAATGGAACGACCATCTCCGAATGCAACAGCTATGTGTACCTAGGTCGAGAGGTCAACATGAGAAATGACCTGGCACCCGAGCTGCGCAGGAGGAAGAGAGCGGCTTGGAACGCCTTCAAGAACGTCGAAGAAATAGCTAAGAGGATGAAGAACCTCCGGCTCCGGGCACATCTCTTTGATTCCACTGTTCTTCCTGCATTAACATATGCCTCAGAGACCTGGGCCCTACGCAAACAAGATGAGAACGCCATTCAGGTCTCCCAAAGAAGAATAGAAAGAGCTATGCTTGGAATATCACGTTTCACTCAAATGAGAGAACGAATCCGGAGTTCTGACATCCGTCGACGATCAAGGATCAGGGACGCTGTCTCATATGCCAAGGTGTCGAAAATCAGATGGGCTGGTCACGTAATGAGATTTAAAGACGACCGTTGGACTAGAGCTGTTACTGATTGGATTCCACGGGATGTCAAGAGACCACGTGGCCGCCCACCTACCAGATGGTCAGACTTCTTTGTCAAGATCATGAACGATCGGTTTGAGGCCCTCCATGTTCCCGGAGCGAAGAGATGCCATTGGGCTACACTAGCACGCGACAGGGACAAATGGAGACGTTACTGGCGCCCGCTTGAGCAAATCGACGACTAACGGGAAGTTAAGTGATTAAGTGATTAAGTGAATATCCAATATAATTCTGTAGAAATTTTCAGTCCTTTTGGATTTTAATCCAAGAAGGAAGATGTGGCAAGGAAAAAAATGGAATTAATGGATAGAAAAACCTGACCAATAAAGCCAAATTATTTAATTTCTTATTTAGTAAATCATACTCCTATTGTTACATTTATGGTGAAATAGTGTTCCCAAATGGTGAGAGAGACATTCCAGACAAATCTCAGTCAACTGGGCTGAAAGTTCAATCATAGGTCCTGAGGATGAGTATTATTTGGACCCTAATATGACAGCTTATTCCAGGGATACCCAGGCAGTGCTTGAAAAATATTACAACTTCCACCATAGTTTTTTCTAGTAAATGAGAGAATGTTGAAATCATGCATATATGTGAATTATATAAAAAATCATAACGAAGCCAGACATGCCCATTATATGATTGACAAAATTGAGTACTGTTATTTTGAAATAATATACTAAAGTGAGCATGATTAAATCAATCAACAATAACATTCATGTATGTATATATACACATATATTCTGTCAATTAGTATACATTATTTCAATATGGCTTCAATTTTTAAGGAGATATTTCAAATACATCTGCAGTACGAGATCATTTAATGTAATTGCAAACAGTTTATTTATTGTGTTGAAGAAAATATTTAAAGAATCAGCATTGTTATAGCAAGATTACTCTGTAAAATCAGAAGAATGAACACAAGAAGCAAATTTTTCAAGTAGTTGATACAAGTTTTTTAACTCCTACTCATTAATTCCTTAGCTGTCATTTCATAAAACTATGCCTTATCTGTAGGGCTGGAGTGATAGCACAGCGGGTAGGGCGTTTGCCTTGCAAGCAGTTAACATGGCCGACCTAGTTCAATTCCTCACCTCTCTCAGAGATCCTGGCAAGCTACCGAGAGTATTTCACCTACACGGCAAAAGCCTGGCAAGCTACCCGCAAATAGATGAACAACGGGAGGACAGTGACAGTGACAGTGATGCTTTATCTATAAACTAAGGTCTTCTTTTGTCAAACTCAATTAAGGGTTGTTCTATCAACTTTAATACTTCTCTATATGGTACTAAATATAAATGTATGTCAAAAGTGGAAAATATGAGAATGAAGGACATTTTCCATGTGGCAGTCTAATAAAAGTATAACTTTTAATAAACAGTTTGAAATCAAAATACATATGCAAAAATATTTTACACATATTCATGGTCTGAAAAGGAAGTGCTAATATGAAGTATGTCTACTCTGTTGCAGCTGCTTGATTTATGAAAGTATAAACAACAGTGACTCATTCTAGAAAAGTCGTAATTAATATATTTGAGTGTTAAATGTTAATAGGACCAATGCAGTAGCTTAAATTACAGTCATTACATGATCTCCACTCCCAAATCTTGCTTCAAAGCCTGTGTCCAGGAGAAAAGTCTCCATGTATTTTGCAATTACCTCTCTTGCATCTTACAAATAGATGCAAATGAAAACACGTTATTAAGGTGGAAAACCAAAACTGATTGGCAAGGTATTTTAGCAGCTATTTCCTCAACTGATCATGTTTGGTCTTAACACAGAAATTTTTGCTTTTGCTACACAGTAGATCTGTTGATATGAATATAATGTGGTCAGATCATTTAAGGTTTCACAATGTAATGAAAGAAGCAAACAAAGCATTTGAAATAAGTGTTATGTAATTGATAGAAATGTGTCTCAATTAAACGGCTTTTTATGTCCCTAACAAATTAAGAAATATGATCACTTAATCACTTAATCACTTAATCCCCGTTATTCATCGATTTATTTGAGCGGGTGCCAGTAACGTCTCCATTCATCCCGGTTGCGTGCTAGCGTAGCCCAATGGTATCTGTACGTTTTAGGAACATGCAGAGCCTCAATCCGATCATTTAGGGTCTTGACGAAGAAGTCTGACCATCTTGTAGGTGGGCGTCCACGTAATCTTTTGGTGTCCCGTGGAATCCAATCAGTAATGGCTCTAGTCCAGCGGTTGTCTGTAAACCTCATTACATGTCCATCCCATCTGATTTTTGATGTCTTGGCAAATGAGACAGCGTCCCTGATTCTTGAGCGTTGAAAAAGATCAGAACTCCGGATTCTATCTCTCATTTGAGTGAATCGTGATATTCCAAGCATAGTTCTTTCGATTCCTCTTTGAGAGACCCGAATAGTGTTCTCATCCCGTTTTCATAGGGTCCAGGTCTCTGAGGCATATGTTAATGCAGGAAGAACAGTGGAATCAAAGAGATGTGCTCGTAGCTCGAGGTTCTTTGTCCTCTTAGTTATTTCTTCAATACTCTTGAAGGCATTCCAAGCCACTCTCTTCCTCCTGCGTAACTCAGGTGCCAGGTCATTCATCATGTTGATTTCTCGACCTAGGTATACATAACTGTTGCATTCGGAGATGGTGGTTCTATTGAGAGTGAATGGAGCGACAGGAACAAGTCTGTTTCTCATAAACATTGTCTTCATAAGATTCAGCTGTAATCCGACCTTTCCACATTCACGGTCAAAGTCATTCAGCATTTGTGCTGCTTGTCTGATGTTTGGTGTTATTAGAACAATGTCATCAGCAAAGCGGAGGTGGTGTAGTTGCCGACCATCTATCTTCACTCCCATGCTTTCCCATTCCAGTTGTCGCATGATGTTCTCGAGGGTGGCACTGAAGAGTTTTGGTGAAATGGTATCACCCTGCCGAAACCCTCTCTTGATATGGATGATTACTTCTTTGTAGAATGGTGAGATCTTGGTAGTGAATCCGCAATAGAGCTCACGAAGGATCCTGATGTATTAAGTTTGTACGCCCTGATTGGCTAGGGCTTCCATGACCGCTTCCGTCTGAACAGAATCAAAGGCCTTCTTTAAATCAATGAACGTTAGACAGAGCGGCATCTTGAACTCCCGAGAAACCTCAATGAGCTTAGTAATCGTGTGGATATGGTCGATGGTACTGAATCCTTTTCGGAATCCAGCTTGTTCACATGGTTGTCCTTCATCTAGTGTTCTGCTAATCCTATTCAGGATGACTCGAGTGAATAGTTTGTAGATGACAGACAATAGGCAGATTGGGCGATAGTTGCCAATGTCGTGGATGTCTCCTTTCTTGTATAGTAGTACAGTCCTGCTTGTTTTCCATTGGGATGGAACCTTGCATTCAGACAGGTAGCGTGTGAAGAGTCGAGCCAATGTATTGATGAGTACTGATGGTAAGTTCTTCAGGTGTTCAGGTCTGATCTTGTCTGGGCCAGGTGCTCTTTGTTTCTTTACCGACGAGATGGCATGTTGGATTTCGGAAGGGAGAACATTGGGAACGACATATCCATCATGTGGTATGTGGTATGTGGGCAAATGCACGTGGCTATTAAAGAGATCTGAGTAGAAGTCATGAATAATCTTCTCCATTGCCCTTCTGGAAGATGTGATAGATCCATCATGATGTCGGAGGGCAGTCATCTTGGTTTTGTAGTTGGTGAAGGACAAGCGGGCATTACGAATGCTTTTCCCAGCTTCTGCCGCATCTACCAGTACTGCTGCTCTCCTGTTTTTGAGGTCATCCTTGATGGCTTCTCTGCACTGTTTTGCCAGTTCGGATGTTCGCTTGTGGTTGCCTGAGGCATGTGCCAAGCCACGTTGGTGAATAAGTTCAAGAGTGTTCGAAGAAAGGCGGTTTTTTGTGGTTATCTCTCTCTTGGCATTCCTTACACAATCATGGAGGTGCTGAATCATTCGATCATATTCCTCATCAATGTTGTCAATGATGGCATCTTCCCATGTTGCCGCAACAGAGCTAAAGAGTTCCCAGTTGGTGGTTGTTCTGGGAGTCCTCTTCTTAAACCTTGCATTCTTTTCTTCTCGTTCTGTGAGGTAGAATTTTGCACGAAGAAGACGGTGGTCTGATCCCGTTTGGAATTTTGGGACAACAGAGCCTGGCAAGCTATCCGTGGTCTATGCCAAATAGACCAAATTGATATGCCAAATCCAGTAATAAATGGATCTCATTTCCCTAACCCTGAATATGCAGAGTCGAGAAGGATATGGAAGGAGAGGCTGATAAAATACCAAGGCAGAAATAGGCTGCCAAAACGCAGAAAAGAAATATGATGACCAAAAATATTTTAAGAAAAACAGCTAACAAATGAGATTATTTTCCTTCTCTGTATCTCAAGCAATATTTACCAGTATTTTTTCTCCGTCAATTGTTCAATCTTATACTTGGTATACCAAAACGCAATTTAGCCAGCATCTTCTCTCATCCAATCTCTAAACTGTCTATGTTGGAACATGATATTTTAATAAATTCTAAATAAATTTGGCCATCCCAGGTGACACCTTGCTATGCCCATTCTAAAATCTCTAAATATACCAATCCAGAAAGCTCTATGATCAGCACCATTATTTCTCCTAAGTTGCAGTTATATAAACTAAGACATAGACAATCTTAAAAAGTTGCCTAAAGTCACACCTAATAAAATCAAATTTCAAATATTCTGCATTGTCTAGACTACATTATTATAAAAAGGCCCTCCCATTGATCATCGATTTTGCTCGAGCGGGCCCAGTAACGTCTCCATTGGAGACTTTGTTGTTACTGTGTTTGGCATATCGAATACATCATGGGGAGCTTGCCAGGCCCTGTCGTGCATAAGTCTCAAGAAATAAAAACATATCACAAATGAAATTTGAGAAAAAATAAAATGTGGCATTAATGTGTACCTAAATAGGCACAAAATCTGAATAAAATTCTACTAGAGAAGTGCAGTAATATTTCTGGAAAAAATACAGGTAATAAAGAATAAGAAAGTGATTTGAAGGAATATGTTAATGGTTTAGATAGTGAAATGAGAGAAACAATTCATATGAAATATATGAAATATGAAAGCTTGCATTTGAGACAGAGTAATTAGAAAAATGGGCACTTTTCTTGCGTATAATCAACCCAGGTTTAATCCGTAACATCACATATGGTTCCATAAGCCCCACAAAAAATGATTCCTAAGACCAGATACAGGAGGAAGCTCTGAAAACAAACAGGTGTGTCCTCGAAACAAAAATAAATAAATAAAAATATAGCTATCATTAAAAGAATTTAAAAACACATTCAAGCATCCTATCTTGGGAAACTGTGTAGTTCACTTATGGAATGTACACAAAGCTCAATAAGCTATACTATATTTTCTTAGGAAACAAATTTCAAAATATATTCTCTGCAATAGTCTATTCTTTTGAAGCATTTTTGCAATTACATCTATGAACATGTAGTTAACTTTAAATTAACTTTGGAGACATGCAAATTATTTAAAATTCTCCAAGCTTAGTAGTCAATAAGGAAAAATCAAGCTGACTTAGCCTGTGACATAATTCATCACATCCCTCTTGAATTTCTCTGCACAGACATTTGGTTTAAGCTGTTGGAAATTGCTATAAGACTTATCAAAAGTCACAGATAAGTGAATCACAAAGGAAGTAAAGCCAGTCACGGGAGCACAAAATGTGTACAGGTAGCCAGGTGGTCTGCAAATGTCTACTAGCACTTTTTCTTCCAATTGGCATCTAACATCTGTTTCTACAATGAAAGGGTGTGAAGAAAATGACACAAATGGTAAGCACTGACATATGCACAGGAAAGGAAGTGATTTATTTTATATTAAGATTGTTACTGTTGCAAAAATAAAAGTGCAACCTGAATATGTCTCTGTAAGACTTGCATAATATATGTGTGTTTAAGAGAAAGAGTGTATTTTTTATTAAATCATAACATAAAAATACAAGGCTCTGAAAATCTAATTAGCACAATGAATAAATACAGGAGACCTATAAATTATTTTCTGAAATAAAAGTAGAATTCTATCAACAATTTAGAAATAAATGAGAAAGAAAAATTAAAGTATAAATTTTAGTATTTATTTGCATCAGCTGCTAGAAGTATGATATATGAAAGGAATGAATATATGTATACTTAAAAATATCTTTTAAGAAATGTGACCCAATATGATTGCTATGTTAGTATAGAATCCACTGATTATTTTGGTAATGAAACACTGAACTGAAAGGATTACTAAAAGGGACAGCATTTCTGAACAAAGTCAGTATCAGTTATATTAGTCTCTTAAAATAAGCTTATGGAAAATGTGAACATAGGTAGCATAATGTAAAGATTTGCCTTTAGACATTAATGGACTCTAAGTACCTACTAACTCAAAAGCCATTTTTCAAAAACAAAAATTGCAATTGACATAGAGGTAAAGTGATATAGCAAGCATCATGGAGCTAAAAATAATCAGGAAGAAAGGGTCAACATGTGGAATTTCTAGAAGTAATAAATGCATTTTCTCTTTGAAAATGCAGTGGAAAGTGAGAAGAAGAAAACAGTACAATATTGTCCTGGTACCTGAATGAAAGAGTGAGAACTAGATAGGATAAGGGAAAGTAGCAATCAATTTATAATGAAGTAATGGAAAGTATTATCGGGTCACAAATAAGAGAGAGCCAGAGAACAAAAGGACAACTCTTTCCATAGTAAATGGTTTATCACTGTCACTTTCACTGTCTCCCGTTGTTCATCGATTTGCTCGAGCGGGCCCAGTAACATCGCCATTGGAGACTTTGTTGTTACTGTGTTTGGCATATCGCATACATCATGGGTAGCTTGCCAGGCTCTGCTGTGCAGGCGAGATACTCTCGGTAGTTTGCCGGGCTCTCCGAGAGGGGCGGAGGAATCGAACTCGGGTCGGCCATGTTGGCTGCGTGCAAGGCAAATGCCCTACCGCTGTGCTATCGCTCTAGCCCAAATGGTTTATAATTTATTAAAATCCTTTAATAAGAAATAAGCTTTTCTGAAAACTAAGAAAACACTTCAGTTATTAGTACAATTGACTTTGGCGGACACAAAACAAGTCACCAAGCAGCGCATTTAAGTTTTACTTTCCTAACTGGATGAAAAAGATAGCAAAGCAAACACTATAACACTAAGTACTACAAATTACATAACATTGATATATTATTTCAAAGTTATGTATACATATTTGTCCGGCAGAGGAAAACTGTAGGGAAAAAAGGGGGAAAATATTTCTTTCAATTTATCTCTTCAAAATGAGAAAACACTGAAATAATAACTTGTGTGCAAAAAAAAATCCAAAAATTATTTTCTGTCATATAATTGTTAGTTGCTTGTTGTTGCTATTCTGAGGTCTCTCTGCTCTGTGCTCAGTGCTTCCTCTTCACTCAACACTGAGGAATCACTCCTACTCAAGAGACTACATTTGTGGGTATTTTTTTTCCTTTTTGGGTCACACCCACTGATGCCCACCCCCTCTTCTATGAACAACATCTCTGCCATCATGGTACAATGATGTCGAGTTATTGCATTAAAACCAACTTTTGAGCTATCTACCAAGTAGATGCAATAATACAGTTGTACATCAATAAGTGTCATATGCTGTTATCCAAAATGTAGTAAGGACTTGCAGAAGTCAACAACAAAGCAAGCAGAAAATCTAAAAAAGAAAAAGAAGGGTTTGAGTAGACAATTATTAGAAGACTTACAGAGAGGCCCAGCAAACTGGCTGTCATGTTCACAATTTGCTTCTGGGCACCATCTTAGCACAACAACAAGCCTGTTCCAGAGAAACAGCAGCAAGTCCTGTAAAACACCACAGCACCAGAAATCTCTCCTGTGTCTCTCCAGGTCCCATACCGAGCCAATTTCACCTGGGCACCCCAGATGGAGGAGGTGTGCTCTCCCCACCTACACCAGATAGAAACCTAGTGATCAAGAGCTTCCACAAGCAAGCCCCAACATCACCCCAGTATGTGAGTTCCAGGACTAAATCTTCAGGCCACATGGCGGCAGAAGACTCGGGCCACTCCTCCCAGGGTCCCCACTCACCCAGTAGACTGGCTGTCACACCCACAATTTGCCTTCAGGTGTCATCTTAGTGCACCAACAGCCCTGACCCAGACACTCCCAACTGAATCCCAAAATGGATTAGTGCTATACAGAGATGTCTCTGGGACCCAACCATTTACAAATTTACAATCTAGAAGTTTACATTTACAATTGAGGCCGTGCAACCTCTCATGATATTCAAAATGAGCAATGGAAAATAAATTATCTAGCATCTGCCCCTGGTTGGTAGGCTTACATGGTGGTGGCAAATTTCAAGCAAAACATAATGCCCCAAATGAGAGAGAGAGAAAGAGAAAGAGAGAGAGAGAGAAAGAGAGAGAGAGAGAGTATTGGGGAAATTGTCTGCCATAGAGGCAGGGTGAGGACTGGGATATGGGTGGTGGAAAATGTGCACTGGTGGAGGGATGGGTGTCTCATCATTGTACGGCTGAACCTCAAATATGAAAGCTTTGTAACTCTATCTCATGGAGATACTATTAAAGAAAAGTAATGTGGGGGGAAAAAGACTTACAGACAAGGCTAGAGAGATAGTTCATTAGTTACGGTGTATGCTTTTTATGTGGCTAACTCTGGTTTGATCTTGAGCAACATTTATGGTTCCCAAACATCACCAAGTACAGCTCTGGTGGCCCCTAAGTACCACCAGGTAGCCTGTGTAATCTCCACACCACAGGCCCAGAGAAGCGTCACGTCCTTAGATGCCCAAGCATCAGTGGGCAAGGTCCCCAGGCCTTCTGAGCCTTTTGCCCTTCACCATGAGAAGACATGCATATGGCCCACCGACATATGAAAAAATATGTTCAACATCACTTATTACTAGAAAAATGTGAATCAAACCACTGTCTCATATCTCATTCCCCTGAGAATGGCTTATATCAAAAATATTAAAAACCAGCTGTGATATGAATAAAAGGGAATTCTAGTATAGTTTTAGAAAATAAATAAAACTTCTATGGAAAATGAAACAGAGGTTCCTGAAAAAACATAAACGGAAATACCATATGATTGAGCAATAGCAATTGAAAGCTATTTATCAAAAGATATGAAAACACCAATTCAAAGGGATATTTGGACTGTATGGGAATTACAGTGTTATTTATAGTAGCCAAAACAATGAACTAGCTACGTGTCCATAGACAGATGACAAGATAAAAAACCTGATATATATATATATATATAAACATATATATTAGAATTCTACTTTCCTATTAAAAAAAGATGAAAATATGTCTTTTGTGACAAGATGGATGGAACCTGAGGTGATTATGCTAAGTAAAATGTCAGGAAGTGAGAGACAAATACCAGATGGTTTCATTCATGTGGAAAATAAATAACCAAAGCAAATGAACACCATTTGTCAAAAAAAAAAAAAGCAAAAAACAAAACCAAATCTACTCTGGATATGACAATGCTTACTAAGGGAAAGAGGGAAAGTATGGGGTAAGAGCAAATAAAGGAGGAAAAAATGAATGGGATGACACCAGAATTTTCATGGTGAGTATAATAAGGTTTATGCATGTGAAGGTATGAAACCTCTGAAATGTAAACCAATGGTTACTCAAAAATTATTTTTTTAAGTATTCTTTTGTCATGAACTAATACTGTTCTGTACTTCATATGTAATGGCTGTCACACTTTGATGACAAATGGGATGTTGTCATATTGTCAGGGAGGTGTAAGCATAAAATACTTCAAGTACGATCATCATAATAATACTTCCAGAGTTTATGCTTCTGCTTTCAAGGTATGTAAAACAAATGGAAAGCAGATTTTTCTTAACAAAATTGCCAGTGGGTAAGACGAAGGTTCAGGAAAACAGAAGGTTTCTAATAAATTCACCACCCGTTCAATGTCTGGCAGTAATTAGGAAAATAAACAGGATCCTGAGTTGAATTAACAGTATCAATTAAACTTGCTCACAAACACACTGGTGCTTATAACTAGAGGGATAACATCTGAAAAATCAGACACAAAATGAATCCTGATATTTCTAATATCCTCAAAGGAAATAAACAAAAAAAATCAAAATAACAAATGAAAAGGATGTATGTCATGCCAGAGGAGAACTAATTTTGACTTTTGCCAATTATAAGCAAAGTCAGATCAAACTTCAAAAAACATTTAACAAATAGAGTTACATTGTAATTTATTTTAGTAATGCAAAGAGATATTTATAAAATATGAGTTAAGACAAAAAAAACCAGGGCTGGGAGTGGAGTGAGGCCCAGCAAAAAAAATATATGTATATGTATATGAGTTAAGACAAAGACATTTAACAAATTATGTTTAAGCTAGATACCTAGGACCATATAAAAACAAAGTGAGATAAGGATATTTCACTTAAAAATATATTTCATTTAACATAAGACATATTTCAAAAATGACAGACCTAGTATTTTCAATATCATAAATTTTTAAGATTTTTTATATAAAAGAATTTAACAATTTTATATAAAATTAAGAATCCATTAGATTTAAATAATTCTGCTTTCATTTAGCCCTGTTCAATATTAAGAATGAATGTTATTAAAAATAATGTAAAATTTGCTGGGTTTTTTTGTGTTTAAAAGCTATTTCTCTATGCAAATTATACTCATCTTCTAGATTTCTCAATGGGTTCTTTAATCTATTCACCCAGAAATATAGTATATATTATATTATTGTCACTTTTTTAGTTCACATATGTGTCCTTCTAAAATTCTAATTAAGTTAGGAAAACTTTTCGAGAAATACACCCACTCCCTGCTCAAGAAGGAAATACTACTAAAGATTCCATTATTAAACTCACCCTGTAAAAAGAATATGTGTTTATTTTACTACTAAACAGGGAAGGAAATAATTGAAGATGGAGAAATCTTGTTGGCTTAGATTTTCCAATGCAATTGTTTAATCAATAAATATATATTGAACACCTACTATGTAAACAATCCCAGGGAAGACATTGTTAATGAAAACAAAGGTTCATTAAATATTAAACAAGCATTCCAGGAATGCAGTGCAATCTAGAAATTCAGAGGACACCTACACAAATATAATGTATATCTAGCACCTTGTGTTTGGGCTTAACAATAGAGAGTCTATAGTACAATGATGCACAGAGATTGGAATCTACCATATGAAAACCAGGAAGCCTAAGGCTACAATGTCTCTTTGGCATGACACAAGATATGCTTCAAGAAAAAGTTTTTAAAAACTCGAGTAAGAGAAACTGTAAAGAATGGGAGTTGTCATTTAGAGAAACTGCTATTGAAAGACCAGTTCTGAAATACTGATGTAATATTCTAATTAAAACTGCATGATACTATAATTTAGAGATAAGGAGAAAATACTTTCAAGGTATTTGATCATATTTTGATCAAACGTTAACTAATTCATGGTAGATAAATAAGTTAAATATGAATAAATAGGAGAACAGAAATAGAATCGCTTTGGCTAGTGAAAAGAGTTACATTGATTACACACACGTTTCCTGAAAGATACTAGTAACAAGAGAAAATAAAAAGAAGCAGTAAAGGAATAGAGAAAAAGAAAAATTCAGAAATAGCTGGATATCTCACTCTGCCAGTGGGACATTCAGTTTCCATCACAGAGCACCACCAGAAGTATTCCCTATTCCTCAAGTTTTGAGTAGTTGGGGTACAGACCAGCCCATGGATGCAGTGAAATAAAGAAAAAGTAGTAGAATCTTCAAATGGCATACAACTACATAGTATGTACTATTCTCAAACTTGTCCCAAACTAGTTTACTTTTAAAAGAACAACAGCCAAAAACAGGGTTTGTTTCTACCACCCATTTCACTGGAAGAAAGGAAATATAGATTGTTAATGAAATAGTAGCACTATAGCACTGTCCTCCCGTTGTTCATTGATTTGCTCGAGTGGGCACCACTAATGTCTCCATTGTGATACTTGTTGATACTGTTTTTGTCATATCAATACACCACGGGGAGCTTGCTCAACAATTTAAACATCAAACTTTATTTTATTAGACTGTGTCTCTTTTATTCACAAACATCTCCAGAAATTATCCCATGTTTAAGATAGTGCCTATCCTGTAGAAATCACAGGATTTATTTATATGTGTGCTTTAAAAAAGTTTATTACTGGGATAGGAAACATTTGTGTACATTTGGGAGTAAGAGCGTTTGGGAAACACTGAGAAAGCCACGGGCTGGAGCAATAGCACATTGGTAGGGCGTTTGCCTTGCGTGCAGCCAGCCCGGCTGAGCCAAGTTTGATTCCTCTGCCCCTCTCAGAGAGCCCGGCAAGCTACTAAGAGTATCTCACCCACACGGCAAAAGTCAGAGGTATTCAATATGCCAAACACAGTAACAACAAGTCTCATGATGGAGACATTACTGGACCCGCTCGAGCAAATCGATAAATAACGGGAGGACCGTGACCATGAGAAAGCCACATAAGATGTTGGCAGTTCTGGACATTCTGGAGTAGTGTTTTTAATTTATAATTGAAAAATCAAGAAATGATATGGATAGGGCAACATTGAACTTTGGTGAGAAATTTCACAGGTTTGCTCAATGTTATATCAAAATGTATTAAATTATAGTGCATTTCATTAAATATTTTAAAGTTTGGTTTGTTCACCTTTATTTCAATTTTTTGAAGGTTGAAATTTCATTTCATCAAAATATAAATTTAAAAAGTCAACAATCCCTTCACATATTACTATGTTTTCAAATATAAATTGTAATCTTAAAAGCCTCTACTTAATGAAAAGCCACATACACTGATTTTGAAATCCTACCAAAAAATTCTATGCTAATATATGTGAAACATTGCAACAGGTTACCAAAACCACATTTAATGGAAACATAAAACCAGTAAAAGTTTCTAATAATTCTGCTTAATTAAAAATTTATCCATGTAGAATGAATTAGGAAATATTTTTTTCTTTTTCCTTACCAGCACCTCATGGCACAGCTCTCTCTTCACCTCTGCCCCCTTGTTACCTTATTAATAAGTTATTTGTGTTTCTGACAAGGCAAATTAAAGCCAAGTTTTTGTGTTATTCTGCCCTGTTCTTCACCCTTAACCTGAATTTGGCATTATGACAGTAGGGAAAGGAGGAGATGACGTCAATTCTCCTTTAAGTTCTTGATTCCCTTCCTTTCAATTTCCTCTGCTGTTTAACCTATCTATGATTACTTTCTTTGGCTCTTGATGGAACGGAACCAGTGTGAGAGAATAAATGAGTTACATAAGGAATTTAAGTTTGAATCACGAAAACCCACACTTGTTCTTCAGTGGCTATTTACAGAGCAGCCTGGGCACTTCCAATACTCAGTACATTGATGTGCAGTACAAAGATGATACATAATTGGGATCTTTGTGGTGTGTGTTTCTGTTCTACTTTTTCTCTCCTTTAGGCAAACCTTCAGTTCATACACATACCCATCTGGAGAATCCCCTAAAAAAGGTTCCAGAAATGGAAATTTGCATAATCTAATCTTTACGGCTGCCTGTATTTCCTATTCTCTAAGACCTCAACATGAAGAGAGTTCTCTATAATCTTCCATTTCTTCATATTTGAATATTTTAAGTCCTGAGTATTTATTGTGACCTCAGTGTCAAATGTTTCTCTATGCATGCCTAATTTTTGTCTTAGAAGACTTGGAGACTCTGCGATTCTTCTAATCTCTTTATAGGAATAGTATTTTGGTTAGCATGAAATTTCATCCTTTTACATAAGCAGACCCATACACTTTTCCAGCAGGAAGCAGTTATAGTAACAACCTTCATCCATATACCCCTTAAATATTTAAGGGGGTGAAATCTCTAGGGGGAATGTAAGGGGGCCCTACTAATAAATTTGGGGGGAAGCAATAAAACCAAGAAGAAAGAGCCCAGCTTTGAACTAATTCAAAGGCATGAATATCATATCTTTTTGAAATGCAAATACTAAAATGGAGAGACGGAGGCATCACCCAGAGAAGTATGGGCCACCTCAAAAATGGGAGCACTACAGAAAAATTCAGAGGTTGTGACAAGAATATAAAACAACAATCAAGAGTCCAGGGCTTTCCCTGTGATGAACCCTGATTAACTTTTATGTATATAGAGAATATTACATCTAGGCAATTTGGAGAAATTTTATATAAACTTCTCTCAAAAGCTATTATCTAGTTCCTCCACTCTGGAGAACGTCATATTCATTCTCTCTCTCTCTTTCTCTCTTTTTGCCTCTCTCTCTCTCCACACTTCTCAAAGTAATTTTTTTTAATTTAACTATTCTGTTTTAAGATGGCACACATCCAAGAGAACAACCAGTGTCAGCGCAGAGGGAGAAAGAGACTATTGTTCATTTTTAATGGAAATGTCAATTGGTCCAACCTTTTTTGGAAAAAAAATATAAATGTTCCTAAAAAAAAAAACTAGAAATGGAGTTCCCATTTGACCTAGCAATACCACTCCTGGGAATATACCCTGGGGCCCCAAAAACACACAACAGAAATATCATCTGCACTTCTATGTTCAATGGAATACTATGCACAATAGCCAGAAACTGGAAACAATCTGAGTGCCTGAGAATAAACGACTGGATAAAGAAACTATGGTACATCCACATAATGGAATATTACATAGATGTTAGTAAAAATGAGGTCATGAAATTTACTTATAAATGGATGGACATAGAGAGTATCATGCTGAGTGAAATCACCAGAAGGAAGGGGCAGATAGAGAATGATTGCTTTCATTTGTTGGATATGAAAAATAACATGATTCTAATATCCAAGGCCAGGAAAAATGGGGCCTAGGACAACTAGTCAATGGTTGGTAACTTGCCACAAATTTGTGTGGGACAAAGGGCAGTTATAATAGTGAAGGGACCCGTATGACAATAATAAAAATGATCGCTCTGAACAAGAATTGATGTTGAAAGTAGATAAAGGGCTATACATTATATATTTTCAGTATCTGCTTTGCAAACCCTAATGCCCAAAAGGAAAGAGAGAAAGAAAGAGACAGAGACATAGACAGACACAGAGACAGAGAGACTGAGAGGGAGGGAGGAGGGGAAAGTGCCTACTACAGAGGCAGTTGGAAGGAAAGGAAACTGGGGACATTGGTGGAAGGAAATGTGCACTGGTGAAGGGATGGGTGTTGGAACATTATATAACTAAAAGCCAATTATGAACAACCATGTAATTGTGTATCTCGCTATGACTCAATAAAATAATTTTTTTAAATAAAACTATTTTGTCTCAGAAAAACAGTCAAGTCGATCTTGAAACTTTGTATCTCAGCCCAGATACAATAGGTTCCCTTTTCTGGCCTTAAAATTCCTTTAGCCCTAAAGATTCCTATAAACTGTATATCTGATAATCTGAAGTAGAAATAATCACTGTTTCTAACAAGTCTTACTCTGTGAGTTGAGTACCAAGTGAAAAGAATTGGTTTGTCATGTTTTCTCTTATTTCACCTGTCATGTTTATACTATTTTAAGTATATTTAGGAACTGGTAGAAAGTATGACTTTCAAAATGAAGTCGAAATAGTAGAAAAACAGTAGAAAGAATAGTAGAAAGAAAATAATAATTGTCTAATATATCTCTCTCTTTCTCACTCTGTTTCACACACACCTGCATGCGCACGCACACACACATGCACACAGACATACAGACATACATATGCACACACACAATAAATATGGGTGGGTGGGGACACTAAAACTACTTAAGAAATTTCATAGGACACAACACAACCAATGATATTAAGTAACTAAAATATGTACTGATGATTGTTTGCCATTTACAGAACTATTCCAAACAAATGACTGTCGTGAATCCAGCTCGCTAAAAATAGAAGATTGAAAGATGTGGGCCTTGAATCAAGCTCCCTGTTCTTTGTTTTGTTTTGTTGCTGTGCGCTGTAATAAACAGTTGCCATGTTTCAAGGAAGGTGTTGATGCAAGATCTACTGGGAATTGAGGCTGTTCTCTGTGACAGTAATTCCTGTAGCTTCCAAAATAACATTACTGTCCAATTTCTTTGCGTTTTCTGAAAAATGTGATCTTTAATTTGAAATCTGGAGTTTTCCTTCCCCCTAAACTTGGAGGTTGATAAATTCCCCTATTTGGAATAAATTTGTATATTGGCCTTAACAGATCATACTTCCAAAAACACAAAATAAAAAAGTTTTATGGAAGTGAAAATTGCACAAAATTTATATACATAAAATATATATAATTTCTATATATTCTTTATTATATATTATATTTATATATTTATAATAGAAACTGCCCTAAATTTTCTGTAAACCTGATATAATATTAAATAAAATTTGTTTAATTTTTGAGGAAATAAATTTTCTAAAATATGTTGAACTTGGTAGCTTGTATAAACACATAAGGTATTAAATTATTGTACATGTAGGAATTAAATTATTACCTTAAAATTGAGTATTTTCTTCTTTTCCTGTGTGTGGGGTGTATATATGTTCTCAAGCAGTAAATAGGGGGTACAGGCAGCACTCCTAGAAATTTTGGTCAAGAATCCAGTGGTCAAGAATCCAGCATTTCAGCATTGCTTGGACTCAGGAGTGTTGAGGATTACGGAGAATGGGATCTGCAGACCTATTACTTGCTGGTGGACAGGAGACAATGGAATGCTGTGAGATAAAATGAGAACCTTGTGCATTCAAGATATGTACTCCTGAGTCCTGGGCTCTCTTCCCAACATCCATAACCAAATCCTAATAGAATATAAATACATTACCAAAACAATATTGAATTTTCCTTTTAATTTAATGTGTTTCCATTGATAAAATTTCCAAAACAAAGAATATGATATATACCTGGCAGACTATACATGTATTTACAAATATATCTAAATTTGCTTCATTACTGAGTCCAGAATATAGTATGGTACAAATCATAAATATTTCTCATATTTTGCTCAAAAACAGTATTGTCTGGAATGATCCTATATTTTCATTTTATAAAACAATTTGATTATTTTAACTCATTTATCTTAAAATTCTGACATTATTTTGCCTTTTTAGAAATTTCAGTGTTATCGTGTCTTTAGGGCAAGTTAAAGAATTGAAAATTGCTATGACAATACAAACAGTGTATGTCTAGATATATCTACTCATATTTATACAATAGACCAATTAAAAGTCTTTTCTTATGACTTTCTCTTGATTATCTTTCTAGGTTCACATAATTATTCCTAGCAAATTCCTCATAGTAAGTTGTGTCCTAAGGAAGTGACATAAGGCCAGCAGTGAAGGGTGTTACAATATAGTGAGGTAGAGTACCTGTACCTCACTCAAAATTATAAATAATTACAATATCATAACAATGTTACCAAAATAAAACAATTTAAGTAGTAATTATGGCAATAAATAAATTGACTTGTCAAACCTCTTCTCTCCGTCTAGTTATTAACTTACAGGAAGACTTCAGGGGAAAAAATTTAAAGAAATTTGATTAGTATTTGAGACTGAATGCTGTCAAAGTGCATGAAATTTTCTACCACCATTGTAGACCAAATCAGAAGTGTACCTACATATGTGACATGAAGAATCAGAAGCAACTTCTACTGTTTTATGAAAATGGTAATTATATATATTAATAATTAATGACCTTTTCTGGGTGTTAAATTCTTGTTCTAGTTTATATATTAATAATTAATGACCTTTTTCTGGGTGTTAAATTCTTGTTCTAGTTTTTGTTTTTTTCACTGCTAACATTTTTGATATATGTGAATTTATTTTAATTAATATTAACAGGCAAGTAAGTGCAAAGTAACATTTACACAGTTCTTTTAAAAAACCAATTTTAGTATAGTATAATGATTGGCTAAATTATGTCCTTTTTAACTAGCTTTGTGCATTGTAGACCATAGAACCAAAGAGACTGACAATTGAATACAGCTTACTAAAGCACCTGGTCTGAGCACACATTGTGTGTCTGTCTTGGATATTCAAGTACTAGTGTTATGAATAGTTCAAATTCTTGCATCAGATTTTTATCAAACTGTGTGAACCAAACTTTTATTTAATCATTGCCCAATATGCTTTATAAATTTCAAAAAATAATCATGACATATCTTAATTTATCTCCAGATTAACCACATCCTTCCTTTGTTAAATAGAAATTTGAAGCTTTACATTCCTCATATATTTTATTCTGCATGAGTGAAATAAACCACACTCTAGGAATCAGGAACTATTGAAATTGGATTAAATTGTTCTCGGTTCTAATTACATTGATTACAGAAAAATAATACTCACTGAACTCCTGAAAGAATATCCCACCCAGTGACAGTCATATCGTGTTTATAATTCCAGAATTATCTATAACTACTTTCTTTGAGCAGGTGACATTTATTATCAAGGAAGTATAGTGAGTTTGGCATAATATGCCTTTCTACAAAAACCTTGATTTCTGGACCAACTATACATACTGTGGAAGTTGTTAGAAATTTTTCCTGTTAAAGATATTTATTATTTACGTATTAAAGATGAATTGTGATAAGACTTTTTATTTTATACCAGTTAAAACTTAGACTTTCCCTAGATTGCACAACTGCGAAAAAAATATATAGAGTAGTTACCCAACAACTATTGCCAACTTCTTACCTTCTTTTTATATTTTCATACCACTGCTTTTCAATTAGACCAAGATCTTCAAAAGTAATGAGACTAATCTTGGGGGCAGAGCAATAATACAACAGATAAGGTTCTTGCTTTGTATGTGCCCAACCCAGATTCAGTCTCTGGCATTCCATGTGGTTCCCTGAGCACTACCAAGAGTAATTCCTGAATGTAGAGACAGGAGTAACTCCTGAACATCACCAGATGTGACCTACAAACCAAAATAGTAATAATAATGATATGAATAATGAAATTATCCTTACTTACATGGAGTCAAACATGACTACTTTAAATCAATTTTATTTTTTTTTCTTTATTTAACTTGAAATTGGTTGGGTTCATACCTACTTACTGATGTTAAGAGTTCAGCACAAGTGAATAAAAGTGGGGACTGAGAGGGGATTCCCAAAGGGCTGATACACTGCTTCACAGGTTTGATCTCTGGATTATATGGTCCACCTGTACTGCCCAAATCTGCCCACCAAGTATCATGCTAGGAGTAGCTCCAGAGCACTGACAGATATCATCTAAAAACATCATTAGTAAAAGTGTTGTTGGAGAATTAATTGGCTATATGGAACTTGCAGTAGAGCAAGTTGTATGTGCTATTATTACTTGAAAACTGTGTTACATATCTGTCTTTATGACATTTAATGCAACTGCTTATATGAATACTCACTCTGATAAAATTGGTCTCAGACATGTGACAATATTCTAAGCAATTTTGTAGTAATTGTATTTATTGTATGATTCTTATAAACTGGATCATAGAGAAGTACACTTCAATTCTGAAGAAGAAGGAATAAGTAAAGACAAAAAATGTACATGAGTATTTTAAGGAAAATATTATATATATATGTTTGTATACATGAACTGATAGGATATATATTATACTGATAGGTTATATGTTATGCTAATAGGTTTTTCAATACTACTAATACTGTATTGCTCTTTTTCTTTGCTTTAAGATTCTAATGATTCTATAACCCCCCAAAACTGTGTTGTGATGCAACCAATATATAACACTTTTAAGCCCAAAGATAATACTTCAATTGTTTTTCAAAAAGTCTTTCTCAGTTGAACTTTTGCATTTTAGAAACACATTATATCTGTAGATGGTAAAATCACATTGACCTTTAAATTCAGGGAAGTTAGGAGACTCCCTACTTTAAAAGAGGCTTCAGTGGCAGCATTCAGCTATGATCATGATGCTTTGGTGCAATTCTGGAGAAAAGATATGGCTTTAATTAGCTAATGAAAATCAACATTATTTTAAAGTTCAGAACTAATTGTTGTTAATGTGTTCAGCGCCCCTCTCTTGGCCAATAGATGATAATGAGTAACAGTTAATTCTGAATAAAATCCAGGTTCGATCCCCAGCAACCCATATGGTCCCCTAAACCCCACCAGGAGTGATCCCTGAACACGGAAATAGCAATCATTCCTGAGCAGGGCCAAGTGTGGCCCAAGAGCCAGAAAATTAGATAAACAATTTTAGAAAATCTTCTCACCTGAGAGACGATTTAGCGGTTATTCAGTCTACCACAACTATAGAAGCCAAAACATTTAAACTAGAGTGCTTTACCCAAATCACATCTATAATCAGTGTCAGAATTATGAATTCCAATGACTACTTATTACCACTTGGTCTTAAAATTTACATTGACTTATTTTCATAATTTTCACTGTCTCCAAAGTCAGTGTTTCCCAGGGGGCAATGGAACAATCAATGGGGCAGTAGTAGACGTAAGTACAATTTATGGGGTGCTTTAGAAGGTAGATTTCTAAAGGGAGAGCTGGGTGACTTTTTTTCTAAAAAGGGGGTATAAGCCAAATAAATTTGGGAACCACTGAATAGTTCATATTACATTTTCCTTGTATTATTTTATTTTTATTTCATTTTAAATTGTATTAGTAAAATGAAATATGCATGCTTACTGACAACTCTGGACATTTGTGAATAAATCAGTATATATTAGAATATGTACTAATATCCTACAGTTGTTTCCTAACAGCTAGATATTTTTTAAAAAATCTTACTTCTGAATGTGTACATAAGTACTTAATAAAGTTGTGTTAGAGTTATGTTGCCAAATTTATGACACCATATAGTCAATTATTTTTATGTTCTATTCAATAAGAAAAATGTTGGATTGGGGGCTGGAGAAACAGCAGAGCGGGTAGGGCATTTGCCTTGCATTTGGCCCACCAGAGTTTGATTTCCAGCATACCATATGGTCCCCTGAATACCACCTGAGTGCATGAGCCAGGAGTAACCCCTGTGCATCGCCAGGTCTGACTCGAAAAGAAAAAGAAAAAAAAAAAGAAAGAAAAGGAAAATGTTGGATCATTTCCAACTTTGTGAAGAAGTACGCTGTTCAAAACTTCAGTTACACACACTCCCAATAATAATTATGGACCAATCTTCAAGAATTTCAATTTGCTTTTAGTAAAAATTAATCCCTCCAGACTGAGAGATAGTTCAGCAGGTAAGGCGCTTGCCATGCACTAGGCTGACCTGGGTTCCATACTTAGCATTCAATGTGCATCCCACTGGGCCCAAACCACCAGGAGTCAAAAATAACCCTGAACACTGCAAAGTATGTGCCCCCCATTATTTAAATAATAAATAAATCCTATTTTGATAATTTGGGGATTATACAGTCATGAGTTAATTTTTATTTATCTCAAGATAGCCAAATGGCTTTTAATTGCTACTATAATGTTCATATAATATACACCTTCAAAATGCTAATTATAATGACATATATCCAAAATTAGTCTAATTAAACTTATGCTATTTTTATAATAATTTTCTTATAGGTTTTTTGTTAAAGTTATGTAGCTTATGCCTAAGAAATTATTGACATTATCTACTAACAGTTTCAGAAAGTCACTTTCTCTTTAGGCTTACTTTTATTTTAATAGAAATCAAGTATGATAAGATGTTTTAGTTAATGAAAACCATAAATTCATGTCAGCTCAGAAGGGACATTATTTAACCTGTTAACAGTCCAATAATAGGTGGCTGCTTGCAATTAGACTGACCTTGTATTCCATTTCATTCAAATTGTTAGAAAAAGTATAAGCTTATATGAAGCTCAAAATTTCTAATGCCAACTTCAAAGCATCAATTTAAGTTTTGCTTTGGGGACTAAATTAGAACAAGTATACAATTTTCCAAAGTGATACGATTCTTGCTACTTTATGCTAAGCATTATTTATTTCCATTTCTCCTTTCCATGGCTAACATTTCAACAATGATAATAATATCTGATATTTGCATATTCCTTCACATGCATGAGGTCATTTCATTCTCCCAATAGAGACACAAACATATCTGTTAAGAAAAATTACTAGTATTGTCACTTAAGATACAGGCAAATTTTTGTTCAGAGAAATTCACTGCTTACTTGAAGTCATATCAAACAAGAAGAAAATTCTACTCTCTTGACATCAACTCAAGTTAGTCCCATTATACACACTATCATTTCACTCAATTCATGTTTTTTATCCATTCTTCTAATGGATAAAATTCTTAAATTCATCATTAGTCTTTCACTTTCATTACTTAAACTTGAAATATTTTTACTCTTGCTATATGATTCGTGTGTTCATTTCATGAATGTTTCTACTTTAATCAGAAGTTTTATTTTATCATATTCCATTTCAGCTTTCACCATAAATTGTTGTTACAAATATGAATTTCAGAGCCCTGTTTCTCTAGCCTGTTAAAAATTTCAATTATTCTTTTATATTGTACATATTTAAGTACGTCCCAGTTAGTTCTCCCATCCTGCATGAAATACCAATTGGTTACTGTGGAGATAGTTATAAATGCAAGCTAGAAAGCGATCAGGCCACTAATTGATACAGACAGTCAATTAGTGCTTCAAAGGAGCTGGCTCAGTATTTTACACATAGAGAACATGGGAGAAAGATTATACTTTGTTGTGGCATAATCTCTGTAGCGCTATTGTGGACCACAGCTATATATGCTACTGCATGGTTTCTACAGAAACTAAGCAAGTTTCTCACTGGTTGCTAATGGGATGGTAGCATTATGGGAAACAATGATATTGTGTGATTTGAACCCATTAGCTTTCCCTTTCTAAAGTTCCCGACTGAACCAATTCTGATTCTGTTCAGGTCAAAAGTCTTCTTAATCTCTGTGTTATGCTGATCAAACCTCAAACTGTCGGGTCAAATTATTTCCATTGGGCCAGTTCTATTTGTGATTAATTAAAATTTCTTCTTGATTGCATACAGTTCTTTTAAATGTATAATCCCTTTATTGTGTAGTGAATTGAGAATATGGTCCTAATTTAAAAACAAATACTCATGTGGGCCTCTCAGTATGATGTAAGCCACCATTTTCAGTAAAGTGAAGAAGGGGGGAAAAAGACTTTTTAAAATTTTTGCATGAGTATATGAGTGTGATATTCAAGAGAAAATTATCTTATTTGCCTGTCAATGAAGATTACAAGAACTCAGAGCAAAAGGTGCTTTTTTTTAAATAAATAGAATCTATTGGAAATCTTGATTCTAGAATTTTACTTAAAGTTTTAGTTTCAGAAAAAAGGAATGAAGGAACAGAGATTAGATATGAATTGCTTTTATTCATTTGTCTATAGAAATATAAATTTAGGTTAATTTTCCTTGAGGTTAGTCTAGATTTAAAGAAATAACTATTCTAAAGTTTGGTCCTCTCTGTATAAATTTTTGACTACCTACAGATCTTTTATGTTGTGTTCATTATAGGGGATGGAGTTTTCTATTGTTATTTTATTCATTTTCTACCTCCAAAGGAAACAGATTTTTGTTATGAGTTAGTCTTGCACACAAATGTATTACAAATGTATTACCATGACTGTGAAAGATCAACCCTTTTCAAAAATCCACTCTACTCTTTTCACCATAAATGACTCTTAAAAAAATATGTATATAAAGTAAAGCAGTTGAATTAAGCAGTGCCAAGAATTAAAGAATATTGCTGAGAAAAGCAAAGGCAGCCAAGGACCCAGTGCTGGGCAACCTTTGAGTCCCTGTGGCGAAGGGCAGTGAGGAAAGAGATGAAAAGGAAAAAAAGAAAAGAAAAGAGGCAGGAAGCGGTGGGCAAGAGATTCCCAGAGAGAGACTAGCAGACAAAGAAATATAGGAAATTCTTAAGGAAAGCTGAAGAAAAGAGAACTCATCAAAGGCCTTGCGCTCTGAGATGAAAGAGGAAGGAGGGAATTCTACGAGGCTAGCATATTAGCAAAGCACCTGCTAGCAGCTGGTGGCTGCTGCAGAGGTCACGTGACTGCGGGCAACGTGACCCGGTCCTGGCTGCTGCCCAGACGTGGTCACTGGTCTGGGATGGAAGAAAGGGATTAGAGTATCTGAAAGGAATGCACAGTGCATTTGTGATGACATATCATAGACAACAGCCTGGCGTTTTCAGTTTTCTCCTAAGAAAGTTGAATGGTCTTGAAACTAACAAGCAAGGGAAGTGTTTTTTGCTAAAAGCTGAAGTAAAGTAAAGCATCTTCTCAACCTTGTACTGAAACATTGCCATCATACTTTAAAGGACAATGCACTATTTTTTAATTGAGTGTGGGGATGTGAAGAAAGTATTAACTATATCTCTCATTTCCAGTGGACACAGAACGCTTCCACTCATTAGCACTGACGCCTAAGGAAGTTACTTAATCATCCTCTTCCTCTCATGACTATAATAGAACCTACTTCCTAATATCATCATGAGAATTGGTTGATTTACTGTTTGTAAACTATTTAGAAGAAAATATAGCGTAGTCAAGGAAGTTCTTAGCTGTCTTAACTAAAACGTAAAACCATTTTATAGAATCAATTTCCTTTCTTTTCTCTACTATATCCCACACTTGCAAGCAACTTATTTCCTCCCTAAAACATTGTTTATTTTTGTCTTCCAAACTCTTATGCAAGGAACCTTCCTGGCTGTAACCTGTTCTTCCTCATAAAAGGAAAATCCGGTAAACATAAAAATATTTAAATATAGTCTTTTAAAATTTCTTTTTTTAAAAGGAAAATTTATTAGAAAACCAGAATGAAATATTTTTATTGAAGGAAATTTGTTTGCAGAAATGTGAGAGAAGAGAGAAAGAGGGAAAGAGAAATGGGGGGAAAAGGGGAGAAAGAGACATTCAAAATGAAATAAGGGTTTCTCCAGAGGGAGAAAAGGCCTCTAAAATGTAGTAAATCTGCTTTGTAAACTTATAAGCATCAGATTCTCTGGTGCCAGAAAATGACATTTGTAAGGAAGGAGATATGAAAGTCTTAACATTCAAACATTAATATATGATCTATTAGATTCACTCTGTCCCCCCCCCCTTTTTTGGCTTTTTGGGTCACATTCAGCGATGCACAGGGGTCATTCCTGGCTCTGCACTCAGGAATTACTCCTGGATGTGCTCAAGGGACAATATGGGATGCTGGGAATTGAACCAGGGTCGGCCGTGTACAAGGCAAACACCATACCTTCTGTGTTATCGCTCCAGCACCCCCTCTTTTTTTTAAATCTGTTCTTCTCTGTGTCCTGAGAAACTAAGGTTTAGTATTATGACTACGTTTCTCTAAAGGAAATATCCGGTCTCCCCAGTGGAAGTAGTAATGCCAGTACAAATGGTAGAGGTGTCACTGCTTCTAATTTTAAAAAATTCAAATAATCCATTGCTGACCCATTACCCTATGTATATATTCCAAAGCCCATTGCATTTCCCATTTCGTTTTCTATGATTTTTGAAGTGAATCAGGCATTGGTTTAATTCTCCTTCCATAGGAATTTGATTTTGATTCCACTTTGCTGAACCATTTAGTGTTTCCATTTCTGATTCCCGTTTTCATTAATTTGGGGTTAATTATAGATTATGACAAATCATATCAAAACATCAATTCTTGCTTCTAGTCAAGGCTGAAATTGAAAGATGACGTTGTCCTTGCCCTTTCCCTCCCCCCACCCAGTTGAATTCAGGAATCTTCTTTCATGTGATCAATAATGCTGTTGGTTCCAGTAATTAATTTTCTCTAGCCTTTGTCATTTTCTTCTTATAAAATAATGCAGCCTCTTTCGTCCTTAAAGCCTCAGCCTGATTGGTATTAAGAATCTAGTCCCAAACTAAACTATGCTTTTCCCATGCAGAAATTCTCCCTCAATAACAACCACTCTAGTCTCTAGGGCTGGAGCGATAGCACAGAGGGTAGGGCATTTGCCTTACACACTGCTGACCAGGCCAACCAGGGTTCGATTCCTCCGCCCCTCTCGGAGAGTTCGTACAGGGCCCGCTCAAACAAACTGATAAACAACGGGAGGACAGTGACAGTGACACCTGAGTGAGCTCAAACTCTACCACAGCCAACCTATTAATAATCAGGCTCCAATCAGTGCCAGGAATCAAACCCAGATTCTTACATATACATAGCATCTGTCCAAACACTTGAAAATGAGTTAAATTCTTTACATGTGAAAATTTTCAATGCATGGAAATTAGTGCTTAATCTTGCCATTTTAATATTAGTTTTTTAATGGTTCCTGGTCTTTTAAATAGTATTGTTTTTATATTGTTACTGTATTGGCATGTGTGTGTTTATTTTAACTTAAAATTATATGTTCAATTTAACTAAATTTTATATTATGTTGTTTCATCCTGAGAACAGTAAATAATACTTGTTACAGTTTATTAAAAATCTTAGGCAGAATAAAGTAACAAATTTTAAAGAGGTGTGAGAAATGTTTCATCTTTATTTTACTGCTCTATATTATAATATTTACTTACTAACTTTTTATTGAAGCAGCATAGCTCACAATATATTAATAATTGTACTTTGAACATACAGTGTTATTGTTGAGGAAGTATCTACTCATTTTGTCACATTTTTTGATGGGGCTATGGAAATTTTTACTTTGAGCTTTATGAATGATTTGTGTACCTTGGATATTATACCTTTATCTGACATATGATATGTAAAAATTTATTTTTATTTTTTAGTAGGATATCTCTTAATTGTTTAACCCATTATATTTGCCAAACAATTTTTTTAATTTAATATAATATCACTTTAATTTCTTTTCCTATTCTGTTAACATTGCATTCTTTATATATTTTATTTGGAATTTCGTGATCCACATGTGTCACACTCTTATCCATTCCTTTTATTGTAACTGATAAAATATTCTATTGTTTATATTTTATTAAGTAGACATATGACTATTATTTTTCTTGTAGACAAGAAATTAGACCAACACTAATTTTCAATTCTATATTTATTCAGTTTCAAAAGTTTTCCTTATCATTTATAAAGGTTAAACATGTGTTTTGGACTCTGGATTTTCTGTTTTGTGTAAGTCTACTTCTATGTCCATGCAACGTTATAGATTACATGTTTTGAAATCTGAGAAATAGAGTGCTTTCTGTAAATGGTTTACGAGTGTATGTAATACCTTTAACTTTCTTCATATTGAAATGTAAGACTCTCCTCTCAGTAGAAAAACGATTGGTCAATGAATATAGAAGAAATACAATCTCAGATCTCCTAAAATTCTTCTTTAAAATGTACAGCTCCCCAGTGGGGCTCTTGAAATGTTGCTTCTTGAAAGACTCCCTCTCGGAAGAGTTTCTAAACCTAAAAGAAATCTAAGCTACATGGAATGAACTTGCATAAAAACACCAGTAGTGAGTGCAGAAGTTCTTCAAGTCTTTGTTCAGTACTCTTTTACCCCAGTAACAAAAATAAACTCAAAATGCATTAAATGCATTAAAAGTCCCTGAAGAGCAAAAGAAAGATTAGCAAAATAAAATGTCAAAATATGAAATCCTAGGAAATATTACAACCTATCAATGTATATTGGAGCAATATTCAAAATATATATAAAAAACCTTATAGTATTCAACAACAAACAGTATATATGATTGAGTATATAAGCAGAAGATGAGAGGACCTTTTCCCAAAGAAAACTGCAAATAGCAAACAGGTACAAATGATGCTCAATATCATAAAGTATATGTTAGAAAAAATAACCCACATTGAGATATATCTTATATTTGATAAAACGCTTATAATAAAATGGACACTTATATTGAGGGTGTAAGAACAAGAGAGAACATTTGAGTACTATTGATAAATGTAAATTGATATTCACTATAATATTAGCCAAGAGAAACAAAATCTTGTCATTCATACCAAAATGAATGAACTTGAAGACATTTTGTGAAATAAATATGACAAATAAAATTACTATGTACTCTCACTTATACATAGAATCTAAAAAGAACTCACGGAAAAATGGAAAGCATAGAATAGTGGTTTCCAAGAGTTGGGCATTAGGAAAAGTAAGATGTTGGTCAAAGGTAAAAATTTCTAGTTGAACGTGCTGGGTTTTATCTGGTTTGCCAATTAGTCCCCATATAACTATATTGTGCAATCTTGAGTATAAATGGTTGAACATGAGTCATTAGGAGACAGTATAAGTGAGAGTAATTCAGGTAAATCCCTCCTCTTTTACTTTCTATTAACTACTCCTTTCAACACCTTCAGAGAAAACCCACTCACTGCATGTCTGTGGAAGAACTTCTGATGCTTCTTTGCAACTGATTGTGGAATAATTGCCAGAACAATACGGAGCACACAATTATTCTTTCTTATTTTCTCTTCCACATTTCACTGCTCTTCAATCACATCTTCTAAACAAATAGGATCTTTTTGTTAATCTTTGCCTCGGGCTCTGCTTTTCAGGGAGCAAAACTAAGATACTTACTGTATTGTGTTGTTAGCATTGACAAAGGTGATATATTATTTAGGGTAATCTTGTTTTTCTAGATAATTACATCCCAAGTGGAAAACATAATTTTCATTCTTTCCTTTGAAATATGTATACCGTTCACTTTTAAGAATCATTGACTATCTTAGGTGGTAACTGTATTATGTGAAAAATCAGATAAAACATGCATTTTAGTGTGTCATGTATTTTAGATGGAAGCTTCAAATATTTCCCCATTAAGTGAAATTTCTATGAATAGTATTTAAGAAAGGTCATTTTAATGAAGGAAACTTACATAGAAAGATGTGAGATGAGAGAAAGGGGGGAAATGTGTTCAAGAGACACCAGTGGCTTCTCCAGAAACAAGCAAACAAAGAAATACAGAGACCAACAAGTAAGATACAAGTGCAAGGGAAAACACAGGCTTACGGATTTTTATTGATTTATTCACTATAAGGGTAACTCTTCATTCATAGTTTCAACCATGTGTGTTTTTTCCAGTTATTACTAATAGTAGTAGTTAAAGTAGTTGTAGGAGGAGTAGTTGCATGAGTAAATGTGCTTTTATCAAATGCTTTTTCCAAACCTCTTTGAGAATATTATATTCGTGATTTTGTCTTGTGAATCCTATGAATCATGTTATTACTTTGGAGAGGTCTGAATGCTCCCAAGCAGGAGATCCAATGGCCCCAACAATGATTCTCCACCAGGTTTCCAAGGTAGTCGGGTGCCGAAGTGGGAGGATACTGTGACACTTTGCCAGTTAGGTCCTGCAGTACAGCATTAACCTGGTTCACTCCACCCCCACCTACATGACCAGCAGTGCTCAGAGACCTCCAGGAACAAAGCCAGCAATGGTCCAGGGATCAAAGTTGGGTCAGGTGACCTAACATCTGGACTCTCTCCCACACCCCATATTATAGTCTTAACTAGATCATATATTTATCACTGTGGTTGACAAAACTTGACTTTTAGCATGGTATTTCAACTTTTGTTATGGTTTTTGAATCCATATGCTTAACTGATACTAACATTGTGATTTGGAAATCAAAGTAGCATCACTAACAAATGCTTCATGTTAATGTTCCATTGTTGTTAGCATTTCTCAGTTCTTCAAATTTCTTAAATAGTTCTACTGTGAAATAGTCTAGACGTTTTACTCATTTTATATTAAATTTTAAATTAACTATTTAAAGTTTCAGGCTGGAGAAATAGTCCCACGGGTAAGGTGCTTGATTTGCATGAGTCATATTCATGTTGGGACCCTGGCACTCTGTATGGTCACCTAAGACAGCCAGGAATGATCCCTGAGCAAAGAGATAGGAGTAAACCCTGAGCACCATTGAGAGTGACACCCAAACTGGGCCAGAGTAATAGCACAGAGGATAGGGTGCTGACTTTTCAAGAAGTCTATCCAATTTCAATCCCTAGAACTCCATATTGTCCCTTAGTGCACTACCAAGAGTAAGCCCTTGTCACCACAGGTGTAGTACAAAAAATCGAAACAATACAAACTGCAAAAGACAAAATAAGCTAACATAGTTGCATAAGCTTGAAAGTTCATAGGCTCTGATGGTAAAAATAAGATGGAATTTCTTTTTTTAAATTTTTTTAAATTTTTATTAGTGAGACACCATGAGGTACAGTTGTAAACTTACAAATTTTGTGCTTAGGTTTCAATTATACAATGATCAAATACCCATCCCTCCACCAGTGCCCATTTCCCACCATCACAGATCCCAGTATCCCTCCCACCCCCTATCTCCCCCCATCCTACCCTGCCTCTGTGGCAGGGCATTCCCCTTTGTTCTCTCTCTCCTTTTGGGTGTTGTGGTTTGCAAAAGAGGCATTAAGTGGAATTTCTTAAATAAACAAAACTCAGCGGTAGGGCGTTCGCCTTACACGCAGCCAACATGGCTGACCCGAGTTCGTTTCCTCCGCCCCTCTCAGAGAGCCGGGCAAGCTACCGAGAGTATTCGATATGCCAGACACAGTAACAACAAAGTCTCCAATGGAGACGTTACTGGGCCCGCTCGAGCTCGAGCAATAAGAAATATCAGACCCATTTGAATAGCATATTGGAAAAATAACAAGCCTACCAGGAGATAAGCACAGAGAGAAAGGAACAAAGATTATATTCAAAGAATGAGAGCTGAAAACTTACCGAACCAATGGAAAGAATTAACTATAGAGGAGCAGGAAGCTGAAAAAGCACCAAGATTTCTGAAATGAAAACAAATACACAGACATGCCTCACTATAAAAATTAAAATCAGTGATGCCGAAAATATTAAAAGCTTCCAAAATGAAAGTAATGATAATGATACTTTTACTGGATTTCCATTAAACTTCTCAGCAGAAACCCTCTGGACCAGGAAAAAAGTGGAATGTCACATTCATAAACCAAAAGATAAAGTCTGCCATTGAAAAATAGTTCACTTGATCACTTGAAATCTTGTTACTCATCGATTTGCTCAAGCAGGCGCTAGGAATGTCTCATCTCTGTCTCATGCCGGTGTAGCCCAATGGCGTCTGCTCACTCCAGGAACAAGAAGAGCCTCAAACTGTTCATTCAGGGTCTTGATGAAGAAGTCTGACAAACTCGTAGGTGGGCGGGCATGCGATCTTCTGATGTCCCATGGAATCCAGTCGGTAACGTTTCTAGTCCAGTGGTCATCTCCAAACTGCATTACGTGACAGCCCCTCTTATTTTCAACGCCTTGGCAAATGAGATAGCATCCCTAAATTTCAATCTTAGACGGAGGTCGGAACTCCAGATTCCTTCTCTCGCTTGAGTGAAGCGTGATACTCCAAGCATAGCTCTTTCGATTCCTCTTTGGGAGACCCGAATAGTGTTCTCATCCTGTTTCCATAGGGCTCAGATCTCTGAGGCATGTGTTAATGCAGGGAGAATGGTGGAGTCGAACAGATGTGCCCAGAGTCGGAGGTTCTTTGTTCTCTTAACAACTTCTTTGACGCTCTTAAAGGCGTTCCACACTGCTCTCTTCCTCCTCTGCAGCTCAGGTGACAGGTCATTTGTCATGGTGAGTTCTCGACCTAGGTACACATAACTGTTGCATTCAGAGATGTTCATTTCATTGAGAGAGAATGGAACATCAGGAATGAGTCCGTTTCTCATGAACATTGTCTTTGTGAGATTCAGCTGCTGTCCGACCTTTCCACACTCACAGTCGAAGTCGGTCAGCATTTGTGCCACTTGGCTAATGTTTGGTGTTATTTTAGAAAAATGTCATCACGAAGCAGAGGTGGTGTAGGTGCTGACCGTCTATCTTCACTCCCATTCCTTCCCATTCCAGTCGTTGCATGATGTTCTCGAGGGTGGCATTGGAGAGTTTTGGTGAAATGGTATCGCCCTGCCAAACCCCTCTCTTTATGTCGATGATCACTTTCTTGTAGAATGGTGAGATGCTGGTAGTAAATCTGTAATACAGCTCATGGAGGATCCTGATGTATTGAGTTTGAACACCCTGTTTGGCTAGGGCTTTGATGACTGCTTTAGTCTCAATTGAATCAAAGGCATTCTTTAAATCGATGAATATTAGACAGAGCAACATCTAGAACTCCAGAGAAAACTCAATGAGCTTGGTTACCGTGTAGATATGGTCGATCATGCTGAATCCTTTTCAGAATCTGACTTGCTCGCATGGTTGTCCTTCATCTAGTGTTCTGCCAATCCTACTCAGTATGACTCGAGTAAACAGCTTGTAGATGATGAACAACAGCTAGATTGGCCGATTGTTGCCAGCGTCGTGGATGTCTCCCTTCTTGTACAGTAGAATGGTCCTGCTGGTTTTCCATTGGGACAGAACCTTGCATTCAGACAAGTAGAGTGTGAAGGGCCAAGCCAGTGTATTGATAAGCACTGAGGGCAGATTCTTCAGGTGTTCAGGTCTGACCTTGTCTGGGCTGGGTGTTGTTACTTCATAGTAATTCCCCTGAAAAACAGTTAGAAAGAAATATTCATCATTTCAGTAAAAAGATCACTAATGCAAAACAAATCACTAATGCAATTCCTAGGCATTTATTCATAAAAATAAGACATAAAAATTCAAATGGATATATACTACCTTATACTTGTAGCAGTATTGTTCACAATTCCCAATCAGGCAATCGACCTAAATTCCTACTGACAGATGAAGCTAGAGATGCTACACTACTTTTTAAATGAGAAGAAATAATGACTCCTGGGACAAAACAGTGGGAAATGTGGATATTTTTTTAAGTGATGTAAGTAAGAAATTGAAAGTTATCAGATGGTTTTATTCAAATGTTGGATATAAATAATTAAAGAAATCAGAAACAAAACTCACTCATAGGCCCATTGAAAATTATGATGGTTCTCAGAGGGAAAAAGAGAGAACAGGAAAATTACAGACTTTCCTGGTGAGACAGCACTAAAACTTTTGGGGTGTACAATTAATTGCATACTCATAGAGAGATGATAAGCCATATCCCTAAAATGTTATAATCATGTAAAAAATTATAAATAATTAGCTTCACTTTGAGATTTATTGGTGAATTTCACAACTGTTTAAAAAAGCAGTCATGCTTATTTACACAAACTTTCGAGAAGCAACAATTTGTTTGCTTCTTTTATGGGGACAGTATGATCCTGATATCAAACCTGAGCTATGAATGATAAAATATCCTTAGATAGTTAACTCTCTGTCTCTATGTGTGTGTATCTATCTCTCTTCCTTCTGTCTCTGTCTCTGTCTCTCTGTCTCTCTCTCTGTATCTTTCTTTCTTTCTCTCTCTCTCTCTCTCTCTCTCTCTCTCTCTCTCTCTCTCTCTCTCTCTCTCTCTCTGTTTTCATGAGCTGTGTTGAGCTGAAGAAACTAAGCTGGAATCTACTGCATGCAATGATGCACTCTGATTCACTGACTCTGGCCCTATTTTCTCTTTTCATATCTTATTCTGTAAAAGTACTTTGCATACTTCTATGTCTCCTCCACACCACAGTGACTTCAGCACTATTAACTCCTGGATTTGAAGGAGATCATTAGGAATTTGTGTGATTATAGATAGATGCATAGGTGGATGATGATAATAGGTATATGAATAGATAATTATTGTTTATATGTTCCACTAATATATTTTATTTTTTCTATTATCCCTCTCTGTTCAAATGTTTATATTATATTTTCAGTTTGTTAGCATAATTTACCAGATAACTTTCTCAATGAGAGTCAGTTTCTTGTGTGAGTTTTTCCATGATAGTGCATAATGAGTATGATTGTGTGTATGGCTGAATTTTAAAGTATTTTTAATTCATAGATTAACTGTATTTATTTGCTCAAAGGTTTTGGCAGATGGATGTTTTCATTTTTTTCTATTCCCCATGTAAGCATTTTTGTTCTTAAAGATTATAGAAGAATTTTATAGAAATTTCTTTCACATTAAAAAGCTCTGGCAATTTCAAGTAACAAACCGGTTTCAAGTGGACATTACTCAGATGTAATTTTCATCAATTTCCATCCATCCATATTAATCTCAAGAGGAATAATATCTGATTTGGGGTCTCTTTGCACTCTCAAAATTTTTTTTCAGTCAATATTTAAATTCTCCTGACTGATAAATGTTTAGTGACATCTACCAGGGTACAGGTTCTTTAAGAAATGGTTTGTTCACTTTTTTCCTTAAAATCCTTCTCAGCACTGCTTTTAATGTTTCTTCACTAATTAGCATTTGTCCATCAAAATAAATAAGTCAGTAACTCCCATATTTGGAATTGCCTTGATTCTTCCAAAGAACATTTTCTCTATTACTCGATCTGGTACTTCATTCCTCTGGATAAATCCACGGACTAAACAGACATTTATTCAGTGAAATATATTTCAACAAACATGCTCTCTGACCTTATGTCTTCTTGACAGAAATTATCGGAATCCTTTGTACTGCCTTTTAATTTACTAAGCACAGAACTCTGGCAATATACTTATCAGCAAAATAGCAAATTGTCCTCTCTAATGAAAGACATATGCTTTGCATAATACCTAGCATTCAAAATTACTCTTAAGAAATGAATCCAACACTTTAAAAATACCTACAACCATCTGGACCCCCTGCCAGTAAAAATACATTTCCTCTTACTCAGGTGTCTCAGTGAATAAGTCTTCCGGACTTAGCTCCCTAGTGTCCTTGGAGAAATTAATCTTATCAGCCTGGTCCCTGACCTAATAATATACAGAAACAAGATGACAACATTTTAACTCTAAGAGAAAATTCATAGTGTGGGTGAATATGGAAAAAATAACGACTCCCCTGAGTGTCACATCTCTAGAACAGAAACAAAATGGTGAACGTGAAGTAGAGAGCAGGAGGGAGGCAAACAAGAGGCGACTACACAGAAGAAAGCAAAACCAATGCAGATTGCATGGTGGCTAAGGCATATGCTTTGCATGTGACCACTTTTGCTATACCTTGGTTTGATAGCGACCCCCCTCCCACCAGGAATCACACCTGAGCAGAAGCCAGATATAACCCTTGAACACCAAAGGGTGTGGTCCAGACACCCTCTGCCACCAAAGACAAGAACAGAAAGGCAGAACCAGAAACAATTCTACTAGTTACCGCGGTAGGGCGTTCGCCTTACACGTGGCCAACATGGCCAACCCGAGTTCGATTCCTCCGCCCCTCTCGGAGAGCCCGGCAAGCTACCGAGAGTATTCGATATGCCAGACACAGTAACAACAAAGTCTCCAATGGAGACGTTACTAGCCCTGCTCAAGCAAATCGATGATCAACAGGAGGGCCTTTACCTTTTACCTTTACCTTACCGTCTTTCTTCTACCAGCATCCTGTCCCTCAAGGAATTATATTTAACTCTTTTAATGATAGGAACGTTCTACAGAAAATAATGTTTTCTTTAAGAATCTTTGACTTTGGTGAATGATAAAGTTTGCAGCTCGTTTTTTTTTTTATATGATGCTGCTTTGTAATCTTTCCTATGAGGCTGAACATGGAAACTGGTGCTGACACATGCCTCACATGCATGAAGCAAGAGAATTTTCACTGAGCCACATCCCAACACTGCTTTGTAGTTTTCAGACTGGGAAGATTTTATTTCTATTTCTTTTTGCCTAAAGATCACTAAATGATAAAGATACCGTATATTTTCATTGTTATATGACAGTCTATATTCTAAGTAGGGAGATGCACAAAAAGTGAATGATATTCTGTTATTGTAAAAGGGTAGTTTTTAGATGTATGTGCTTTCAAAAAATATTCAACTTAAGGCTTGATGCAAACTTTGACAATTAATATCTCAAGCCATATAACCGAAAGTGAATAAAAATGACACCAGTTATTTTTATTTTGCTTATATAATTTATGATGATGTGAAAAACCACCTGTGTAATTTATCTCTCCCAGACCTATAGCAAAATTTGGAAGTGATTTTTTAATTATTTTGAACAATTTATCGAAAAGAAGTTTACATTTATAGTTTTGCATTCGATATCTTTTACTTCATGTAAGTTTATGAAATTATTGGAAAAGAAATTACAAAACCCAATGCTGTTTTTAAAAAAAACTCAACAAATAATATCCACGTAAAATTAAACATTTATTTTTCTGTCATTCAGGTTTGTTGTTGATGAACTCAACTTTACAATATGACTGAAAATAAAAAACAACCCAAAATTTCAGAAAAATACTGTAAATATTCAAGTGCTTTTAAATATGAGTTTTTAAAGATGCAGGTCCTCAAAATAAACACTTTTTTTAAAATCCCCTTGCTCCCCATCCCCACATTTTATGAAACTATGCATAAATATATGTGCATCCCAAAGTGTCAAATAGATTATTTTCATATGTTGGGAGATGCAATCCATGCATCTCTTAAAAATTTAGAGCTTGTTCGCTTCTAAGGCTGAGTGCATTTTGGAATAACTTTGTGTTAGCTACAAATAACAATCTTTTCAAGCCTTAGCAACCAAGCTCTGCTTTAGCAAAAGCCTTTGAAGAGCTTCTTTCACTGCCTATACCCCTCCTCCTTCTGCAGAGACCCAAGTCTATATCATCCCAATTAAAAAAAAAATACAGAGTGTGGGGTTAGAAAGTGATGATGGGATGGAGGGAGGGAGGAAATGAGAGACTTCAGGAGGGAGGAAGGAAGAAAACATTTAAAATGAGGTAGTACAGTGTTTCATGGCTTAAAATATTTATGAATGCCAAATGTACATTTTCTCACCTGCTTAGCATGCAAGTTTGAGGATATAATCCTTCAGCAAACAACAGGTTTATTGATTATAAAGAGTCCAGTAGAGCTTTCTTGCCAATGTGTGCTGTTTTTGTGAAGAAAAAAAAAAGTGATTTGGAAATGAGCCACCTTTATTTTAAGTTCCCCAGTCAACAAGTTGCCACAGCAACCCAAGTTCTTGCTATCCGGAAAAGACAGATGTCTTTGCTTCAATCAGGATGCAGAGCTTATAGAAGGAAAAAGGGAAAAGCAATGAAAATTCATCATTTCATTATTTTAAATGTGAATTGCTCTGAGTTGGCTTTGAGCCATGGTTCTTATCCACAGTTTCCTTCAACATGTATTCAAGTCCCTCAATATTGCAATACTTCATTTCCATTAATTAAATAATTACATCAAACGCTGTCTGCTGATTTGGTGGAATTCATTCATTGCCAAAAAACATTCATTATTCAATTTAAAGAAGTTCATATTATTATTCAATGTATTGACAAAAATGATGTTTAACTTTACTTAATAGGACTAGTTGTATCCAGGAAAAGGAAAGAATGGGTTTATAAAACGAAAGCATATAGGACACATTACACTTTACTAAAATACCGGTATTTCAAATTATCAATATTTAATTACAGGGGATGGAACTATAGCACAATGGGTAGGGTGTTTGCCTTGAACGCGGATGACCCGGGTTCGATTCCCAGTATCCTATATGATTCCCCAAGCACCGCCAGAAGTAATTCCTGAGTGCTTGAGCCAGGAGTAACCTCTGTGCAATGCTGGGTGTGACCCAAAAAGCAAATATATATACATATATATTTAATAACAAAATAACTTTCTCCTAACAAGGATTAAAATAAGAGACAAAAGTAGGCAAGATTTAACAACAAAATTTTTAACACTGAAAACCAATTTGTTGATAAGTAACAGATCAGAAGGAAAAGACAGTAAAATGGGTAAGGCACTTATCTTGCATGCAGATTGCCCAGGTTTAATCCTTGGTTCCACATATGGTTCCCTGAGCCCTACCAGGAGTGTTTCCTGAATGCAAAGCCAGTTGTAGAGCCTGAACACCTCCAGGAGTGTCCCCAAAACAAACCAACCAAAAATCATTTTCTTTTTAAAGAACAAAGTTTCAATCCAACTTTCTGGACAGTTGAATACAAAAATAAATAAATAAAAATAAGGACATTTAGAATTACAAGGTATATGAATTTAAGATATACAGAAGGCACAGTGCTAAGGCAGAACATTAGGCATTTGGTTAAAAAATCTCTTTCAGTGATGGCCAGAGCTTTCAGCACTTAGGTATGCATAGGGTTGAGTGTAGACAAAGTTTTCACTCCTGAGACTAAAACACAAACCAGATAAAGTTGATTAGTACATGAGCAAGACTTCAAGTATAAAAGTTAATGAGAAATTTTCATGTTACCCTTCTAACCTCTACAATTTCTTTCCCAGTCTATCATAACTCTTAAGATAAAGGATTCAAATTTCTGTATATAAAGTTAAACTATTCTTATCTGAAGAGATTGAAAATAACAACTCAGTGCACACACATACACTTGAAGTTCAGTCCTGAGGTGAGGTGTCAGGGAGGGGGGAACAGCTTGTGATCAAATTATCCCCAGAGGAGCTCAACAGTTAACAAACCATTCTCATATGCAAAGTTTCCAATCCACATTAACAGTTCTTAAGTATTATTATATAAAGCTAGCCATAGGTCACAAGAGAAGAGTACAGATTATAAAATATCAGATACACAATCAGTGGAATCCTTCACAGGAAGTAAGCAAGATATGAATATCGCTATTTCCTGGATAGACTGGATATATTAATAATATTAATAATATTTTCAGACACGTATTTTTAAAACGTCACTGTCACTGTCACTGTCCTCCCGTTGTTCATTGATTTACTAGAGAGGGCCCAGTACATCTCCATTGTGAGACTTTGTTGTTACTGTGTTTGGCATACGCCACAGGTAGCTTGCCAGGCTTTGCCGTGCAGGCGAGATACTCTCGGTAGCTTGCCGGGCTCTCCGAGAGGGGTGGACAACATACTTTCCATAAATCCTTTCTTTGAAAGTTACTACAGCATAACTCCTATGAAATAACAAGGAAAATAATACAAAATTCAAGAAAAAGAATATACTTTAGAAGAGAAGGTATGAATATATCTGCTTAATAAAGGAGTGTCCATGCTAGAGATAACACTGAGGGAGGTGGGGTTGGGATCCAAAATAAAACAGTAGCACAATAAAATGGAATCAATCTTAGATCCTGTGTAAAGTAATGATATCATCTTTATTCACAATCACCAAAACTAAGAAAAAACAAAGAAGATGTTTTTCAATGGGTGACTGATAAACTTTTTTTTTTTTTGCGTTTTTGGTCACACCCAATTCCTGGCTCAGCACTCAGGAATTACTCCTGGCGGTGCTCAGGGGACCATATGGGATGCCAGGGATTGAACTTGGTTGACCGCATGTAAGGAAAACGCCTTAGCCACCATGCTATGGCTCTAGTTCTGATAAACAAATTTTGATACAGACACGCCTTGGGATTAGACAATAATACCCGTGACTGAAGAAAAGACAAACATCAAGACTCTAGTCAACATTGCAAAGTGCAACCAAGAAGGTATATTGTGGAGCATTGCAACAGGTGCCAGAGCAGATATAACCTGTCCCTGCATAGTGACCCAGTAGGGAGTGTCTGGGAGCATTTTACAAGCACCAAGAATCTGGTGTTAAGTCCCATCCACCAAGAATTATCACCTAACTGCATTCCTAATTGCAGCATCTAGCCTTATCTAGGATTGGGCCTCAGCAAAGCAGAGTTGGAAAGGTGATAGGTTAGTTATGCTAAAGTTTATGTGATTGGACCATCCTCTTAAGCCAAGACCCTCTATAAAATATGTATATGTAAAGTGAACGGTCATCAGATGCTCCTGGAGCAGTTTCTCCACACACCTGTCATCCTTTGTCCCACGCCTACCCAGACGGGTGTGCAATGTGTCTGGGCATGTTGGGGAAAAACAGTATATAATCTCAGCAAAGTGATTTGAATTTCATAAAGGTGATCACAACAGAAACACAATGAAATCAAAACAAATCAACAAAATATGTCATTCTTTTTGGTCCATGCAGCACTTTTTGCAAACTTTGGTTTAAAAATTTATAAAATAAATCCAAAGTAGAAGTAGATCAGAGTTGCAGGACTGGGATAGAGCACTTGTCATATATATGTGAGGTCCTGGGATTGATTACAAGCATTCCAAAAGCAGATTTTGTGTTTTTCGAGGGCCAGACCCAGCTGTGCTCAGGATTAATTCCTGACTCTGAGCTCAGGAGTTATTCCTGAAAGTGCTGATGGAGCCATATGGGGTGCCAGAGTGAACCCAGGTGGACCAAATACAAAGCAAATGCCCTGCACACTGTACTATTGCTCCAACCCACCAAAAACAAATTTTAAACTGATTGACACTTCCACCCTACTCTACTTTTGAGGGGTCACACCTTGTGATGCTCAGTGCCAACTCCTGGCTCTGCTCTCAAGAATCTCTCCTGGAAGTTTAGGGGATCATATTGCATGCCGGGGATTAATCCCTGACTGTCCACATGTGAGAAAGTGCGCTATCCAATCTACTATTGTTCCAGCCAAACTCTATAGAACTTTTTGAAGGTCAAGAGACAGTGAATTGTCCTGTGTCTAACTGATCAGGACATATGAAAAAGGCAACATGTGCCAGCTCAAGAGGACCTTCACCATCATGGGATGTGGTGACAAGGCACAACTAGAAATTGGTTATCTTTCTGGATAATATTTGTTTCAGAGTTTCTGGCATTCTGGCTTCAGAGAAGTTATAGAAATACAAAGTTAATCTGAATAGCTCTGACTCAGCTTGGAAGTAAAAGCAAGAACTATAACAGTGTGGGTGGAAATTCAGGAGGTTGACATATTCATGAAGTCAACAAGGAAGGCACAGTGCTATTTGGAATATAAATAAGAAGATTCATATAAATAAGATTTTGATTTAATTGTATTTTTCCCCACCCCGGCAGCCAACCTCCACTGTCCAACCACCACCATGCTCCAGGCCACTTTTTGGATGCTCAGGCTGAGTCTCACGCATGAATAAAGTCCCAAGGAACCCAGATAATGCAGAACCTTGTGACCTTGGACTCTGGACTCAATGGGATCGGAACAGAAATCCTCTGCCTACTTCCCCCTGTCTCCGGTGACTTAGGGTCACACCCGTAATCCACAGCAGATAATCTCCTCATTGGCCATCCTCCAGAACTCATGGATGCTCTCTCAGATGGGAGTATAAAAGGAGGCCTCCAGAACCATGCCACCGGACTCTGGGCCAGGCTGTGGGGTGGGTGAAAGCCCTCCCCACCCCAAGGGACCCAGCCCCAGCATCTGACCTTCACTGCCCAACTACCACCATGCTCCAGGCCACTTTTCTGATTATACATTATAAAGCACTTTCTACCCATTTATGCTTCTTGGAGATCCTGGCAAGCTACCAAGAGTAACCTGCCCACATGGGCAGAGCCTGGCAAGTTCCCCATGGCGTATTCAATATGCCAAATACAGTAATGACAATAGGTTTCATTCCCCTGACCCTGAAAGACCCTCCAATCATTGGGAAAAGACGAGTAGGAAGAGGCTGCTAAAATCTCAGGGTTGGGAGGAATAGAGATGTTACTGGTGCCCGCTCAAGTAAATCAAAGATCAACAGGATCACAGTGATACAGTGATACAGTGATATAGAGTATTTTTCACATAGAGCTTATGGAATTTCAGAAGTGGTGGTCACCCACCTGGGAAAGTCAGCATTTGTTGGACTTTTCTGCAAAGAAACCTTGTAAAAAAAAAACATAATACTTCTAATAGGATTCCCATAGGGTCTAAACTTTTCCTTGGAGAATGTACATGTTGAAGTAAGAGCATGATTTGACTGTTCTCGATCATTTTCTCATTTTCCTTTCAAAAATGTTTCTGATTTTCCCTTCATTTGTCAAAAGACTGTGACATTCTCTTCTTCATTTGACAATAAATATTTTTTTCAGGTCTAATGGCCTTACCCTTTGGGATTATGCTTCACCTAAATTGATGAAATAATGTCTTCAGGTATTTAAGATTAAGATTCCCTAGAAGTAATTTTCTGAGATCATTAAACTATTTAGAAGCAAATTCAATTGTTTAAAATATGGAGACAAGTCAAATATTCAATGACTAATGAATGGGTTAAGAATCTAGCAAATAGAGATAGAGAAAAATATACTGATGATAAGCGGATTTATCCTTGCATAATTGCTGGCTTCTTTCTATCCCCAACACCAAAGCTCAGGAGTGATCTCTGAGCACAGATAAGCATAGCCTATCTGTGAGAACTATAAGGTATCACAAAATCACACCTCAAAATAAAAAAGAGTAAAGAAAAAGGAGAAGAGAAAAAGAAAGAAGAAGGGGAGGAAGGGGAGGGCAGGAGAGGGGAGGGGAGGGCAGGGGAGGGCAGGGGAGGGCAGGGGAGGGGAGGGGAGAAGTTCCACAAAGTTTCAATCCTCAGCATTACTTATGAACCCCTGGTACCACCAAGAGTAATTCTTGAATAACCCCTGAGCATAACTGGCTGTGATGAAGAGAGAAAGAAAGAAAGAAAGAAAGAAAGAAAGAAAGAAAGAAAGAAAGAAAGAAAGAAAGAAGGGAGGGAGGGAGGGAGGGAGGGAGGGAGGGAGGAGAGAGAAAGAGACAGAGAGGGAGAGAGGGAGGGAGGGAGGGAGGGAGGGAGGGAGGAAGGGAGGGAGAAAAGAAGTCACAGCATATATACACAATGGTATACCGGGATGCTGTAAGTGAAAAAATAAAATCTTGCAGTCCTCTGTAATGTGGCTGGGGCTGGAGGGATGCATGTTAAGTGAAGCAAGTCAGAGGAAGGACAAATACTGGATGATCTCACTCATCTGGCATTAAGAGAAACAAAGCAAAGGAATAAACAACATCAAATGATGACAAACTCTTGGCCTTGGATTACAAAACTCAGATTATCAAGCAGAGCGTTCGGGTTTGGGGGGAGATAAAGAGGGGGGACAAGAAGGAACATAAACACAGTGGGAAGAGTCTCGACCCTTTGTGGTGAATGTTCAGTAACTGTGTACATCCAAATCATAAAAGTTAGCACCACTGAAACCATGTTGCTTAAATGAAAATAATTTTTAAATGAATCTATTAAGGGAAGGCTCCTTATAAGGAAACCTATGTGACTCATCCATCCCATCAGTTCATCAGTTCTGTGTCAGTCCTGCAATGCCTTGCCCCAGATGGCCACAGCAAGTATAAAGCCTATCTCTGTGGTGCAGATTTCCTTTTTTGTTCTTTGGTTTTATTCACTGTGTGATCCGGACGACCAAATCATTCTCCTTCTAGGGTCAGCAGTCATTTATATGTAGTTTAGAAATTTAGTTTTGGGGATACTGAAAATCAAATTCTCTGTGTATCTCACGCTAATCGCACCAGTAATAATTATAATACCTTGCATATTTGATATGTTCAATGAGTATTAATTTAAAGTTTACTTAAGGCTAAGATGACTAGGTAAAGGGAATATATATACATTCATATAAAGAAAATTTTAAGGAAGATAATGTTACAATATGTGGTATTAATCTAAATATAATATTATACACAAAGGCATATGTCCTGGGAACAGATGTCAAAAACAGATTATGTTTCCATTGTGTTTGTCATTTACATATATCTCAGCTACTGCTTTTAAGCATTTAATTTTCCCCTGAGCAAAATAAAAAATTATTTCTGACCCATTATCACAATAAATAATTTAAAATTTGCAATTACTGAAATAGAATTTCTCCTATTTTCATCACGGTCACAGTCCTCACGTTGTTCATCGATTTGCTCGAGCGGGCCCAGTAATGTCTCCATTCTTAGACTTGTTGTTACTGCGTTTGGCATATTGGATATGTCATGGGTAGCTTGCCAGGCTCTGCCGTGGGGGTGAGATATTCTCGGTAGCTTGCCGGGCTCTCCTAGAGGGGCCGAGGAATCGAACTTGGGTCGGCCATGTTGGCTGCGTGCAAGGCAAACATCCTACAGCTATGCTATCGCTTCAGCCCACATATTTTCATCACGTAATCACTTAATCACTTAACTTCCCGTTAGTCGTCGATTTGCTCAAGCGGGCGCCAGTAACGTCTCCGTTTGTCCCTGTCGCATGCTAGTGTAACCCACTGGCATCTGTTCGCTCTGGGAACATGAAGAGCCTCAAACCGATCGTTCATGATCTTGATGAAGAAGTCTGACCATCTGGTGGGTGGGTGGCCACGCGGTCTTTTAACATTCCATGGAATCCAGTCGGTAACAGCTCTAGTCCAGCAGTCCTCTTTAAATCTCATTATATGTCCAGCCCATCTGATTTTTGACATCTTGTCAAACTAGACAGCGTCCCTGATTCTTGATCGTCCACGGATGTCAGAACTCCGGATTCTTTCTCTCATTTGAGTGAAACATGATATTCCAAGCAGAGTTCTTTCAATTCCTTTTTGGGAGGCCCGAATAGCATTCTCATCCTGTTTACGTAGGACCCAGGTCTCTGAGGCTTATGTTAATGCAGGAAGAACAGTGGAATCAAAGAGATGTGCCCGGAGCCGGAGGTTCTTCGTCCTCCTAGTTATTTATTCGACGTTCTTGAAGGCGTTCCAAGCCGCTCTCTTCCTCCTGCGCAGCTCGGGTGCCAGGTCATTTGCCATGTTGACTTCTCGAACTAGGTACACATAGCTGTTGCATTCGGAGATGGTCGTTCTGTTGAGAGCGAATGGGGCATCAGGAAAGAGGCTGTTTCTCATAAAGATTGTCTTCATAAGATTCAGCTGTAGTCCTACCTTTCCACACGGTCAAAGTCGGCCAGCATTTGTGCCACTTGGCCGGTGCTTGGTGTTATTAAAACAATGTCATCAGCAAAGCGGAGGTGGTGAAGTTGCCGATCATCTATCTTCACTCCCATTCCTTCCCATTCCAGTCATCGCATGATGTTCTCGAGGGTGGCACTGAAGAGTTTCGGTGAAATGGTATCACCTTGCCGAACCCCTCTCTTGACATCAATGATTACTTCTTTGTAGAATGGTTAGATCCTGGTAGTGATTCTGCAATATAGCTCACGGAGGATCTTGATGTATTGGGCTTGAATTCCCTGATTGGCTAGGGCTTCAATGACTGCTTCTGTCTCAACAGAATAAAAGGCCTTCTTTAAATCAATGAACGTTAAACAGAGCTGCATCTTGAACTCCCGAGAAACCTCAATGAGCTTGGTTATCGTGTGGATATGGTCGATGGTGCTGAATCCTTTACAGAACCCGGCTTGCTCGCATGGTTGTCCTTCATCTAGTGTTCTGCCAATCCTAATTAGGATGACTTGAGTAAACAACTTGTAGATGACAGACAATAGGCAGATCGGGCAATAGTTGCCAATGTCATGGATGTCTCCCTTCTTGAAAAGTAGTACGGTCATGCTGGTTTTCCACTGGGATGGAAACTCGCATTTAGACAGGTAGCGAGTGAAGAGCCGAGCCAGTGTATTGATGAGTACTGATGGCAGGTTCTTCAGGTGTTCAGGTCTGACCTTGTCTGGGCCAGGTGCTGTTCGTTTCTTTACCGATGAAATGGCATGTCGGATTTCAGAAGGGAGAACATTGGGAACGACATATCCATCCTGTGGAATTTGGTATGTCGGCAAGTGGACATGGCTATCGAAGAGATTTGAGTAGAAGTCATGGATAATCTTCTCCATTGCCATTCTGGAGGATGTGATGGATCCATCAGGACGTTGGAGGGCAGTCATCTTGGTCTTGTAGTTGGCGAAGGACAGGCGGGCTTTACGAATACTTTTCCCAGCTTCTGCCGCACCTACCAGCACTTCTGCTCTTCTCTCTTTGAGGTTTTCCTTGATCACATCTCTGCACTGCTTTGCGAGCTCGGATGTTAGCTTGCGGTTGCCTGAGGCATGCGCCAAACCACGCTGGCGAATAAGCTCAAGAGTTTTCGAAGACAGGCTTTTTTTTTTTGTGGCTATCTCTTTCTTGGCGTTCCTCGCACATTCATGGAGGTGCTGTACCAGTGGATTGTATTCCTCATCAATGTTGTCAACAATGGCATCTTCCCATGTTGCCGCAATAGTGCCAAAGAGCTCCCAGTTGGTGGTTGTTCTGGGAGTTCTCTTTTTAAACTTTGCAGCCCTTTCTCCCCGCTGTGTGAAGTAGAATTTTGCATGAAGGAGACGGTGTTCCGATCCGGTTCGGAATTTTGGGACAACAGCGACATCAGTCAGACAAAACCGTCAATTGAATATGATGTGGTCTATTTCGTTGTGGAATCGTCCACTGGGAGACTCCCATGTCCAACGTTCAGATTCTGCCTTCTGGAACTGTGAGTTACCATGGATGGTCTTGGTTGACATGATGAACTCAGGTAGTCTCTCACCCTGTTCGTTCCATTCTAAGCCATGGGTCCCGATGTGAAGTTCTTCAGCTGATCTTCTCGGTCCTGTCTTGGCATTAAAATCACCCACAATGATCTTGTGGAAGGTGTGGTCTTTATAGAACTTCTCCTGCTCCTATTTTCATAAGTTGCATTACTGAAGAGACAATGTCAGATAGAACTCTGGGCCCTGTGCATTGAGGAGAGAATCTCAGTATACTCTAAACTGTGGCGCTGACCCACCAACCTCCTATATTCAGAAACTGAGTTAAATGATATAATAGTATTTGACTATTCATCTAATTTTTATAATCAATTTTATATACAAATTGAAACATTTATAGCACAGCGGGTAGGGCATTCGCCTTACAAGCGGCCAACATGGCCTACCCGTGTTCGATTTCTCCGCCCCTCTCGGAGAGCCCGGCAAGCTACCGAGAGTATTCGATATGCCAGACACAGTAACAACAAAGTCTCCAATGGAGATGTGACTGGGCCCGCTCGAGCAAATCGACGATCAACGGGAGGGCCTTTTCCTAACCAGCCCTCATTATAATCTACAATCATGTACATGACCTCAAAGATCATTTATAACATAATAGATTCTTGTGCTTTACTTTATGTTGGGATCCTCTGTATTTTCATGGAAAGAAACAGTTAAACTGCCATTTGGCTATATTTTTATCACATATGGTACACTAAAATAGTTAGACAATATTAGCCACCTGTTTTGTATTATACTTGCATTACTTATTATACAAAATATGTTACATAGATCATACTTTGTTTTGACTATTGAAAAACTATGTATACTATGGTTAGTGCCATAACCTAACAATTCCATGAGAGTCCCAGAGTTCCCTTGGGAATTCTTTTAATTGACATGATGTCCCAAAACTGCCAGAATCTACATTTGAATATCCATGATTTTACTAAAAAATATGTTAAAACCAACATAGCCAAGAAATTCTTCCATTGGCTATTCATCAGAGTAGTCTCAGGATATTAAGCATTTCTATTTTAGGGCTGGAGTGATTTACCCTTTCAAAGAAATACAAGGAAATAAAATAAGCTCAAAATTGCCTTTCAAATTACTGCTTTGAAAAAAATGTTACCTACAAACAAGGCACTTAGTTAAACAACTAAAATCCTATGTAACATTTATGTCCAATGCCAAATAATTATTTTTATAATGAAGGATTGGAATAGTTATCTCACAGGCTCCCTCATGTTACAACGTGATCCTTCAGCTAGAATCAATGAAAACCTGGTATGCTTTAAAGAAGCCCCAAGAAAGACTATGCAGGAAGGTCCTGAGATAGATCCGCAGTAGAGTAGCTGTCTTGCAATTGTGATGTGAGTGAAACTGTGAGTTCAGACTCTGGCTTCATCCTTGAGTGCCTGCAAACAATCCCAGTGATTCTGTTTGGAATTGATTCCCTGTGCACCAATAAGGTGTACAATCTCCAATAAACTGCACCAAGCACGCTCAGAGACTAAAGAATGAAACCCCTAGTAAGGGTTGACACCAAATACTTGGACTGAAATCCAGTTTCCAATCCCCAGTAAGCACTGTAAGACAAAGGCAGCCAAGCACCAAAACTAAGGTTAAACCCCACTTCAAACAGAAAAAAAGAATGAAAGGGAAAGGAGTCCATGGAAGTCAACTAAAAAAAATTACTCTTAAAGACTCTGGCAGATTAGTGTTACTGTAACCTGACCAGTATGATCACTTGATCACTTGATCACTTGACATCCCATTACTCATCGATTTGCTCGAGCGGAAATCAATAATATCTCCATTTATCCCTGTCACGTGCTAGTGTAGCACAATGGAGTCTGCTCACTCGAGGAACACAAAGAACCTCAAACTGATAGTTCAGGGTCTTGACGAAGACGTCTGACCATCTCGTAGGTGGGTGGCCATGCCATTTTTTGACGTCCCATGGAATCCAGTCGTTAATAGCTCTAGTCCAGCGGTCATCTCCAAATCCCATTACATATCCAGCCCATCTGATTTTCGACGCCTTGGCAAACGAGATAGCACCCCTGATTCTTGATCGTCGATGGAGGTTGGAACTCCAGATTCTTTCTCTCACTTGAGTGAAGCATGATACTCAAAGCATAGCTCATTTGATTCCTCTTTGGGAGACCCGAATAGCATTCTCATCCTGTTTTTGTAGGGCCCAGATCTCTGAGGCATATGTTAATGCAGGAAGAACAGTGGAATCGAAGAGATGTGCCCAGAGCCAGAGGTTCTACATCCTCTTAGATATTTCTTTGATGCTCTTGAAGGCGTTCCAAGCCACTCTCTTCCTCCTGCACAATTCAGGTGCCAGGTTATTCGTCTTGTAGACTTCTCAACCTTGCTACACATAACTGTTGCTTTCGGAGATGTTCGTTCCGTTGAGAGTGAATGGAACGTCAGGAATGAGACCGTTCCTCATAAACATTGTCTTCATGAGATTCAGCTGTAGTCCGACCTTTCCACACTCACAGTGGAAGTCGGTCAGCATTTGTGCTGCTTGGCTAATGTTTGGTGTTATTAGAACGATGTCATCACCAAAGTGGAGGTGGTGTAGTTGCCGACCATCTATCTTCATTCTCATTCCTTCCCATGCCAGTCGTCGCATGGTGTTCTTGAGGGTGGCACTGAAGAGTTTCAGTGAAATGGTATCACTCTGCTGAACCCCTCTCTCTTTTTTAAAAAATTTTATTAGTGAAACACTATGAGGTACAATTGTAGATTTACAAATTTTTGTGCTTGGGTTTTTATTATACAATGATCAAATATCCATCCCTCCACCAGTGCCCATTCTCCACCACCATGGATCCCAGTATCCCTCCCACAGCCATCCCCCTCATCCCACCCTGCCTCTGTGGCAGGGCATTCCCTTTTTGAACCCCTCTCTTGACATGGATAATCACTTCCTTGTAGAATGGTGTGATCCTGGTTGTGAATCCACAATACAACTCATGGAGGATCCTGATATATTGAGTTTAAACGCCCTGTTCGGCTAGGGCTTCGATGACTACTTCCATCTCAACAGAATCAAAGGCCTTCTTTAAATCAATGAACGATAGACAGAGTGGCATATTGAACTCCCGAGAAACCTCAGTGGGCTTGGTTATTGTGTGAATATGGTCGATCATGCTGAATCCTTTTCAGAATCCAGCTTGCTCACATGGTTGTCCTTCATCTAGTGTTCCACCAATCCTATTCAGAATGACTCAAGTGAACAGCTTGTAAAGGACAGACAACAGGCAGATCGGGTGATAGTTGCCAATGTCATGGATGTCTCCTTTCTTGTACGGTAGTGCAGTCCTGCTGGTTATCCATTGGGACAGAAACTTGCATTCAGTCAGGTAGCCTGTGAAGAGCCAGCCAGTGTATTGATAAGTACTGACAGCAGGTTCTTCATGTGTTCAGGTCTGACCTTGTCTGGGCTGGGTGCTGTTCGTTTCTTTACGGACAAAATGGCGTGTCAGATTTCGGAAGGGAGAACATTGGGAAGGACATATCCATCCTGTGGAATTTGGTATGTGGGCAGGTGGATGTGGCTATTGAAGAGATTCGAGTAGAAGTTATGGATAATTTTCTCCATTGCCCTTCTGGAAGATGTGATAGATCCATCAGGACGTTGGAGGACAGTCATCTTGGTCTTGTAGTTGGTGAAGGACAGGCAGGCGTTACAAATGCTTTTCCCAGCTTCTGCCACATCTGACACCACTGCTGCTCTTCTCTCTTTGAGGTCTTCCTTTATCACTTCTCTGAACTGCTTTGCGAGCTCAGATGTTCTCTTGCAGTTGCCTGAGGCCTGCGCAATGAGCACTGTAGTTTTTGAAGACAGGCTTTTTTGTGGTTATCGCTCTCTAGGCGTTCCTCGCACAATCATGGAGGTGCTGAACCATTGGATCGTATTCTTCGTCAATGTTGTCAATGATGGCATCTTCCCATGTTGCCGTAATAGTGCCAAAGAGCTCCCAGTAGGTGGTCTTTCTGGGAGTTCTCTTCTTAAACTTTGTAGCCCTTTCTCCCTGCTCCATGAAGTAGAATTTTGCACAAAGGAGATGGTGGTCTGATCCCGTTTGAAATTTTGGGACAACAGTGACATTTGTCAGGCAAAATCTTCGATTGAATATGATGTGGTCAATCTTGTTGTGGAACCATCCACCGGGAGACTCCCATGTACCACATTTAGATTTGGCCTTCTGGACCTGTGAACCAGTATGATAATTTGACCAATAGTTCTCTCTCTGTTGTTTTTTTTGTCATCTTAAGAAAATTTAAAGTGAAAATTACCAACATACAAAGAATGACTTGAAGATATTTGTGAAGCAACTTTTCAATATTCTAGTTTCCCACGAATCCTTGACATCTGAGTTTCTTATAACATAATTGCTGTATTTTATCCACTGTTTTTAGGTATGTGTTGTGTATATATCTCTGTTTTAGTACACGTATTTTTATTAATATATATGCAATACACATATTTATTAACTTATATGTAAGTCCAAGTATACATATAAATAATAGCTTTATGTGGTTTGCTATGTTTGTATATTTGTACTGGTTATGTTGTTGTCCTCTTAACTGTATGTTGTCCTCTTAACTTTTGTCCTCTTAACTGGCTGGAGCGATAGCTCAGAGGTAGGGCGTTTGCCTTGCATGCAGCCAACATGGCCGACCCGAGTTCGATTCCTCTGCCCCTCTCGGAGAGCCCGGCAAGCTACCAAGAGTATCTCGCCCGCACGGCAGAGCCTGGCAAGCTCCTCGTGAAGTATTCGATATGCCAAACACAGTAACAACAAAGTCTCCAATGGAGACGTTACTGGGCCTGCTCGAGCAATATATGCAATACACATATTTATTAACTTATATGTAAGTCCAAGTACACATATAAATAATAGCTCTATGTGGTTTGCTATGGTTGTATATTTGTACTGGTTATGTTGTTGTCCTCTTAACTGTATGAATTTTGTTTGTTTGGGAAGCCAAAACCAGAATATAATCAAGGTTTAATTCTGGTTTGGTACTCAGGTATCACTCCTGGTGGTGGTCAGGGGACCGTATTGGGTGCTAAGGATCAAACTTGGGTCGGCCACATACAAAATAGGTGCCTTATCTGCTATGCTATCTTTCCAGCCCTAAGTATAAATTTTTATCTTTCTAAATAACTTTGAACTTTTTTCTTAATGTACCTACTCATTTAACTCTTTCTAATCTACATGTTGTAGAAGCAAGAATTGCTTCATAGATTTTAGAACATTATTTCACTTGAAAATCCTAAAGACTATTCTATCAAATATAAGCCCAACACAGAAAATTTACTGGTACTATGCCAAGTATTAAAATTATAATGGAGGTGAAGGAATAGTACAATCAGCAGGGCATTTGCCTTGTACACAGCCAGCCTAGGTTCCACCCCCCACATCCTATACTGTTCCCTGAGCACTGCCAGGAGTAAACCTGAGTGCAGAGCCAGGAGTAACCCCTAAGCATCGCTGGGTATAACCCATAAATAAATAAATAAACAAATAAATAAATAAATAAATAAAAATAGCACTGCAGCACTGTCCTCCCATTTTTCATCGATTTGCTCAAGCGGGCACCAGTAATGTCTCACAACACTTGTTGCTACTGTTTTGGGCATATCAAATACATTATGGGTAGCTTGCCAGGCTTTTCTGTGTAGGTGAAATACTCTCAGTAGCTTGCTGGGCTCTCTGAGGGGGCGGAGGACTCAAACCCAGCTTGACCCCGTGCAAGGCAAATGTCCTAACTGCTGTGCTCCAGCTAAAGCACCATGACAAAGTTTTCCCTAAGCAAAATTTTCTGCTTATAAAGTTTCTAAATATTTGAGGTAACAAACAAATAAGAATGTAAGGTTTTTTTTGCAATGAAACATAAGTTGTAGAAATTTTACATTTCAGTAAATAAAAAACACAAAATTCCTTACTCTTATAGATCAGATTCTAATAATCTGACTCATATACTCTCTCCACTATCCACAGTCCTCCTCCCATTGTTCCCTGACATTTAACCTGTACTTTAGAAGGCCTAAGTAAGTTATTATTTCATGAATATCAATTCCTCCTACAAATATTGATCAAAACTATTCACATTTTGTTCTCTTTTTGGCCACACTCTGCAGTGCTTATAGGTATTTCTGGCTCTGCACTCAGGAATAACTCCTGGTGGTGCTCTGGAGACCATATGGATGCCTGGAATTGAGCCTGGGTCAGCCACCCTACCCACTGTTCTACAACTCCAGCCCCTAAAACTATTCCTCTTTGGCCTACTCACTCTTCCAGGTTTAGTGTATTTAACCTGAACATTTAAATGAAAACTGTTTTCAATCTAGTACAAAATTATCGTAATTTGAATTTCCTTCAGTCTTTAGATTGTACCTTTCAGTTCACAATCTGCATTAGTAAAAAAGATTTGTATTTATACATGTAAGGTATATGCATCTCATGATATTAAGTATTAAAATTGTAGCCACTAATAAGGAAACACTTTTTACACAATCCTGTTTTAGGTTCCAGAGAAAACATAAATATTTAACAAATTATTTAAAGTATATAATACTATTTTACTATGTGAAAGATGAAATGATACAAGTGAATATGTTAACAATTTGTTAAAACAAATCTAGAAGATTATTAGAAAAATAGATTTGCCAGAGAAGACTTTGCATATAAGTCAGATAGTAGGTAAAATGGGAAGTAGGAAAATTGGATAAAGAGTGAAAGTTCTATGGGGCAGAATAAAACACTTTTGGATGTGATCATAATGTAGTATAGACAAGCACAGAATTACAATGTACACCTTCAACCTGTTACAAACAATGTTACTTCCATAAAAATTTAAAAATGATAAAAGTAGTATGAGTTTAGTGACGAGTTCACTGTCACTGTCACTGTCCTACCGTTATTCATCGATTTGCTCGAGCGGGCCCAGTAACGTCTCCATTGGAGACTTTGTTGTTACTGTGTTTGGCATATCAAATACATCACGGGTAGCTTGCCAGGCTCTGCCAGGCTCTGCTGTGTGGGCAAGATACTCTCGGTAGCTTGCCAGGCTCTCCGAGAGGGGCGGAGGAATCGAACTCGGGTCGGCCATGTTGGCTGCGTGAAAGGCGAACGCCCTACCGCTGTGCTATCACAGCGGTAGGGTGTTTGCCTTGCACGCAGCCAACAGGGCCTATCCGAGTGATGAGTTAGTGCTACAAAAATAGAAAGAGGACATTATGGAAGCTTTACTAAGCATGTTTGTGTTATTAAGTCACAGGAACATCGGTAGGTGGAAAACATTAGAAAGGAGTGACCACATAATAAAGCACCTCAAGGGAGTCTACAAAAAATTTATTTGGATAATATCTCATAAATTAATAAATAAGATTTAAAATACTGAAAGAATTTGTTCAGTTCATAATGACAGCAGAAATACTATTAGTACAACTAAGCTGCCTTTCATTTTATTTTAAGAAAGATGTAACAGGTTTTAAAAGAAAAAAAATTAATGACACCTTTATTTTAGTTACGTATGCACTCTTAGTAGCCCATACAAATAACAAAAATTAAATTATGACTATAGATGTTGTTGTTTTGAAGGTTGTTTGGTTTTGGCAACACACCTATCTGTGATCAGGGCTCATGGTTCTATCCCAAGGATCACTCCTGGCAGTACTGAGGGGACCATATATGGTTGCTGGCAAAGAACTCAGATAGTCCATGAATAAAGCACATGAACAAAGAAAGTACCTTAACTTCTAAACTGTCCTCTAGTTATTGTTTTTTCATGACAAGGACTCATTCTGAAAAAAAAAAAACAAAGCTATAGCTGTAGCTATAGCACGGCGGGTAGGGCGTTTGCCTTGCACGCGGCCGACCCGGGTTCAATTCGTAGCATCCCATATGGTCCCCTGAGCACTGCCAGGAGTAATTCCTGAGTGCAGAGCCAGGAGTAACCCCTGCGCATCACCAGGTATGACCCAAAATGCAAATAAATAAATAAATAATAAATAAAATAAAACAAGAAAGATGCTTGAAAGATGCATTTTAAACTTTAAAAGTAATCTTGGAGGAGAATAAACAGAAGAGTGGCAGCACTTAAACAAACACACACATTCACCAATGCTTGGCTAGTCACAAGGACAAACGTCTCTCTGGATTCTTGCCTAGGCAAAATGATCATTAAAGTGTTGGGGCTCGAGAGAGAGTATTGAGTGCAGGGCATACAGATGGACCTAGTTCTATCCCCAGCAATTCATATAACCCTAGACACATCAGCAGGGACCCCTCAGAGCAGAGCCAAGAGTAAAACCATAGAACAAAAAGTGTATACAAAGACATAAAAAGAATATGTCTGAAAACTTCCACTTCAACTCTCCACTCAGCTACATTGAACTTTATGTCTTGCATTGAATTTTTTTACTTTATCAGAGTCTTTTTTCCCCACTTTTATTGAGGTACTGAGATGTACAATACTATTAATCTTGGTTTCAAGTATTCACCTCCTCCCAAGGGAAGTTTAGTTCTTAGACTACAGTTTTATTACCATTTTTGCTTTGATTTTAACAGAAAAAAAATGTTTCAAATGTCATTTTGTTTTTAAAGATTTGAAACAAAAACTGCCTAAATTATTTGTAATTTCTGTGTCACAGAGCTCAATTCAAACAATTATGACTCTATACAAACAGATAATTCAAAGCAGTTTAATAGCCAAGCTAGTAAAAAAAAATTTCAAATCCAATAATTCAAAATATGGAGACATTCCTTGATAAATTTGCTTTGGAGTGAAGAATACATGAAGTCTTAGAGAATAACAAGTTTCAAAGACTGTGTTGTTATGTAGCTTCAAACAAATACATGCCACCATCTCCTCTGAGTTTGTTTTTATGTGTTCTCTTGAACAACTAAAGCACCCTGTCTAAACCCTACCCAACAAATAGTGTGGCTTATTCAAGGATCCTTTTTACATAGCTTGTGAAATTTTTGGAAGAGGAAAAATTATGATGGGAATTTAAACATAATGGGAATGGTTGGTTTTATATTATCCAAATAAGCTATTGAGGCTAAGCAATGTGTCTTTTTAAATTTCACTTAGCTTTTAAAAAATTAAAAGCTAATTTTTTAAAAATTAAAAGCTAATTAAAATTAAAATTAAAAGCTAATTTTTTTTTTTAAAAAAAAAGGGCTGGAGCGATAGCACAGCGGGTAGGATGTTCACCTTACACGCGGCCAACATGGCCGACCCGAGTTCGATTCCTCCGCCCCTCTCAGAGAGCCCGGCAAGCTACAGAGAGTATTCGATATGCCAAACACAGTAAAAACAAAGTCTCCAATGGAGACGTTACTGGGCCCGCTCGAGCAAATCGACGATCAACGGGAGGGCCTTTACCTTTTAAAAAATTAAAGAAGAGATAAAAAAATTAGAGAAGCTCTTTAAACAGAAAACTTTGTAGAAATTATAATTGTAGCACTGTAGCACTAGCTTCTTGTTGTTCATTGATTTGCTCACGTGGGCCCAGTAACGTCTCCATTGTGAGACTTGTTGTTACTGTATTTGGCATATAAAATATGTCACGGATAGCTTGCCAGGCTTTGCCGTGTGGGCAAGATACTCTTTGTAGCTTGGCAGGCTCTTCGAGAGGGGTGGAGGATCCAAACCCAGGTTGGCCAGATTGGCTGTGTGCAAGGCAAATGCCCTACCTGCTGTGCTCAAGTCCACTATAATTGTATTACAATTAATAGAATTACATTCAAAAGACATACAATAGTGTAATATATATAAGATTGAGCAATGATACAAGATGTAAAAATGAGAGTAAAAAGTAGATCAACTGATAAGTGGACATGTTTTTTATTGTGGGGGTGGGGGGGCGACAGAAATGTTAGATCACACTCAGCTGTGCTCAGGGCTTAATTCTGGCTCTATGTTCAGGATCCGGGCAGTTCATGGGGATCATTTGTGATGCCAGGGATAAAACTGGGGTAGGCCTAGTGGAAGCAAGTGCTTGAAACCCTCCAAGTCCTAGACATTGTTTTATAAAACTGAGAATATATTGTATTTTCCACTTGTGGAATTATACTTAAAATAAACAGAAAAATATGAAATTAAACAAAATTTAAATAAATATTGTTCAACACAGGAAATATCATCAAAAATATGAATTTAGGCTCACTTCAAATATGTTTTCATTTGCTCATTATTTTCATATTCTGTTATAAAATATTAAAGTATTAAAACTCTTACTACATTTTAGCTCATGTAATGTGTTATGTTCTTATTTTATATGCTCAAGTTTAAAAATATTTAATTTTCTCTTTTATGCTTCAATTCCAACCAGTATTTGGTCTTAATTATATAGCACTGTCCTCCCATTGTTCATCGATTTCCTGGAGCGGGCCCAGTAACGTCTCCATTGTGAGACTTGTTACTGTGTTTGACATATCGAATATGTCACGGGGAGCTTGACAAGCCATGGTGTGAGGGCGAGATACTCTTGGTAGTTTGCCGGGCTCTCCGAGAGTGGTGAAGGAATTGAACTCGGGTCAGCCAGGACAGGACAGGCCAGCCGCGTGTGCAAGGCAAACACACTATTGCTGTGCTATCACTCCAGCCTTAATTATATATGTTAATGAATTCCTTGCTTATCACAATTCCCCTTATCGCACCTCAATTTCTGAAGGATTTTATTAAATATGTTACTTTCAGGTTAGACTTTAGTCTTTATATCACATGAGAATGCTTCTTACTTATGCCTAACATTTAATGAGTCTAATTCAGATATACAGTCTGAGAAAGACTCCGTGCCCATACTTGTTTGCATAACCATTATATTAGAGAAATGACACAATAATTAAGACCGTAGAGACTTCTAAAAGATGCATAGCATTTTTAAACACTACAACTACATGATCCTCGTTGGTACCTCCTTAGAACTAGAACACTGTTCTACACAAAACAATGTCATTATTCTCTTCAAAAAATTATCCACACTTAATTTCCTATTGTCCTCAGCAAAAAGCTGAAAAAGACTAAACAGTATTATTGGTGATCCTGCATCTGAAGGAAAATGTAAAAGTTTCAGAATAAACTGCCACAACGTCACAAAAATTCATCTTTGGATTTCTATTGCAGTGTAAGAATTTAAAATGTCCGTTCTGCCATACAATCACATGGTATAACAGTATCAAATCCTGAAACTGAAGACAAACATGTTTCAGATCCGGCTGGTAATCCTTTCTCGTTTCCTTTTATGTCTCCAGGCTCACCATTTCCTATAATCCATAACTACAGAAAGCAACTGGAAGAAATTTTTCAGGTTTCTTTCACAGGTGGGAGTTGGGAGCAATGCCAAGTGACTCTCTTTATCCATGTAGTGAACTTGGCTCATATCCACCAGCTTACAGGAAACACTTACTTCATATGACCCTGCAGTTGGGAAGTGGAGTACACACATGTGCTCAAGTGTGTTTATGTTTCATTTATAGCCATGGGGATTTTTATGCTATGCTCAATTCCACTTGGGAAATTTTAGTTTTCTTTTTCATACCTCATTGTATCATCAGTATGAGTCTGTCACAGAAAATATGGCATGGATACATAAAATATTAGGAATATATTCATGGGAAGTAATCATGACCATATAAAGGCAGCCTATGAACATAATAGCTTGGTTATTTTATTTCTTTTTTGAAATATTTTTGAGGGACTTGAAAAGATACTAACCATACCTAAAAAAATGTATGAAATTGAAAGAGTAAGGGTGAAAATAAAACTAAGAAAATCACTAGGAAAAGCCATCTAAATAAAAAAAGCAGATATAAACTCATGGAGAAAACAATAAATACCAAAAATAAAAATCCAGAAATCAAATGACAAAACTATAGCCCAATATGTCAAAATTATGTCAAAATTTGATCTATATCCACTAATCAAAATATTCAGAATGGATAGATTTATATAAATAATCAGAACCCATCTATTTTATGCATACAAGAGATCCATAACAAATACAAGGACAGATACAGATTCATACTTAAAATATATAATAAAATATTTTAGGCCAGTCACAGAGAGCAATTGTCCAGAAATATTTTAATATTATAATTAGATATGCCTCAACGTAACCATTTTTTTCAAAGACAGGATAGATTCATTGCCCCTATTGGCCATGTTGAATCAAAACCCAATAGAACAAAAAATATTTTTCATATTTAAAGATTTATTCTTCATCTTTGTATTTTGTTGTACTTTATTGATGCTAATTAATTGAAAGAATAAGGTAATCTTTAAGTAAATTTCTATGACTCATTCTAGGAAGCTGGATTTTTAAGCATGAGATAAAAGCTGACATTACAAAAAATATGTACTTGAGGACCAAAGACATAGTAAGACATAGACATAGTTAAGGCACAGGCCCTATATTCAGCTGACACTGGCATCAACATATGGTTCCTCCAAACATACTAGATGCCATATGCCTGAACACTATTGAGTGTGGCCCTGGAAGAATCTAAGAACCCAGGTGGAGGAAGGAATGCAGGGGCCTAAAACTTTTCAGGGCTAGGAAGTCTAGGCAGCACTGAAGTCCCAGACATATTCTCTGGCTGGGCTGACCAATAATTTCTGGGTAGGAACTCCAAGAATCTCTAAAGCATCCCCTCCCCAATTCAGTTGTCATTAACATACAATCAACACAAGTCCTCCTAAATATATGAAACAATCATTAACATTCTAAAGTGGGACCATTAATATCAGCATATTGATATTAGGTGATATTAATATATCCGTGGAAAAATAAAATGTTAATTAGAAATACATGAAGCAATGACCACATAGACTTCACAGATTTACATTCCAGAAAAAAATCAAACATTACTTTTCAAGTATACATATGGAATATTCTCAAAAATAGATCATATGCTGGGACCAAAACAAGTCTAATTAAATGTGTTATTATGAGAATTAGTTCTGGGAATGAAACTCAACAATAGAAAACTTTTGTTGCATATGTTAACCCTTGGTTTCAATCCACAGTACTGAAAAAATTATCTGCAACTAGACATAAAATTTAAATTATATAAACATCTTGTTCTAGCCACAATGATATGAAATCAGAAATCAACCACAAAGGGAGAAAAATCTCAAACCTGAGAAAATCAGAGAAATCATAAAATAACCTAGTATAAGAATGTTCCCAAACTGAGAGTCTTCCTTCTAAGATCAGGGACAAGACAAGGATGCCCACTATCTCCACTGCTGTTCAATATAGTACTGGAAGTACTTGCAATAGCGATTAGGCAAGAAAAAGATATTAAGGGCATTCAGGTAGGAAAGGAAGAAATCAAGCTCTCACTATTCGCAGATGATATGATACTCTACTTAGAGAACCCAATAACCTCCACCAAAAAAATCCTAGAAACAATAGACTCATATAGTAAAGTTGCAGGCTATAAAATCAATACCAAAAGTCCATGACATTCCTATATGCAAACAGTGAGAGAGAAGAAAGCAACATGAAAAAAACAATCCCGTTCACAATTGTGCCCCAGAAAATCAAGTACCTAGGAATCAGATTAACTAAGGAAGTAAAGGACCTGTACAAAGAAAACTACAAAACGCTACTTCAGGAAATAAAAGAGGACATGAGGAAATGGAAAGATATCCCCTGATCATGGGTCGGGAGACTTAACATTGTCAAAATGGCAATACTACCGAAAGCATTGTATAAATTCAATGCAATCCCTATAAGGATACCCATGACATTCTTCAAAGAAATGGAGCAAACACTCCTGAAATTTATATGGAACAATAAGCCCCCACGAATAGCTAAAGCAATTCTTGGGAAAAAGAAAATGGGAGGAATCAACCTCCCGAACTTCAAACGGTACTACAAAGCAGTAATAATTAAAACAGCATGGTACTGGAACAAAGGCAGAACTGCAGACCAATGGAAGAGGGTTGAATACACTGACATCTCCCCTCAATCATATGATCATCTAATCTTTGATAAAGGTGCAAGTAATGTGAAGTGGAGTAAGGAAAGCCTCTTTAACAAATTGTGCTGGCATCACTGGACAGCTACATGCAAAAAAATGGGCTCAGAACTCTGCCTAACACCATGGACAAAAGTAAGATCAAAATGGATTAAAGACCTCAACATCAGACCAGAAACCATAAGGTACATTGAAGATAAAGTTGGCAAAACCCTCCATGACATTGAAGCTAATGGTATCTTCAAAGATGCCACGCCACTGGCCGAGCAAGTGAAAACAGAGATAGATAAATGGGACTATCTTAAACTAAGAAGCTTCTGCACCTCCAAAGAAACAGTGACCAAAATACAAAGACAGTCTACAGAATGGGAAAGGATATTCGCCAAATACACATCTGACAAGGGGTTGATATCCAGGATATACAAAATACTGGTTAAACTCCACAAGAAGAAAACATCCAACCCTATCCAAAAATGGGGCAATGAAATGAACAGAAACTTTCTCAAAGAAGAAATCCGAATGGCAAAAAAGCACATGAGAAAATGCTCTACATCATTAATCATCAGGGAGATGCAGATCAAAACCACAATGAGATACCATCTCACAACTCAGAGACTGGCCCACATTCAAAAGAATAAAAGCAACCAATGCTGGCGCGGATGTGGTGAGAAAGGGACACTCCTTCACTGTTGGTGGGAATGTCGACTGGTTCAGCCCTTCTGGAAAACAGTATGGACGATCCTCAAAAAATTAGAAATTGAACTCCCATTTGACCCAGCAATACCACTCCTGGGAATATATCCCAGAGAGGCAAAAATGTATAGTCGAAAAGAGAGGGATAGACATAGAAAGATTGCATTCATCTGGGGGACATAAAGTAACAAAATATGAGATTAATACCCAAGAATAGCTGAGATCAGCACCAGGAGGATTACTCCATAGCTTAGTGGCCAGCCGGGCATTCTAGAGGAAAGGGCAGCTCAGATAGAGAAGGGAACACCACATAATGGGTCTTTGGAACATCCTCCCAGGAGGGGAGATGCATGTCGAAAGTGGACTATGGACTGAACATGTTTGCCACTCAATGCCTCTTTTGCAGACCACAACACCCAAAAGGAGAGAGAGAACACAGGGGATTGCCCTGCCACAGAGGCAGGGGGGGATGGGGGGATGGGGGTGGGGGGGGGATATTACCCATGGTGGTGGAAAATGGGCACTGGTGGAGGGATGGGTATCTGATCATTGTATAATCAAACCCAAGCACAAAAAATTGTAAATCTACAACTGTACCTCATGGTGTTTCACTAATAAAAAAAATGGGAATTGACGGAGCTTCTCTCCGTATAGTCAAAAACCATCTACCACAACCCCACAGCAAATATTATTCTCAATGGGGAGAAACTAAAAATCTTTCCTCTAAAATTGGGAACAAGATAAGCTTACCTACTCTCACCACTCTTATTCAATATAGTACTGGAAGTTCTATATCAAACTTTTTAGGCAACCTTTATAAGCAAACTTTTTAAGCAAACTTCCCACAGGAAGATTGCTCCAGAGTTAGAAGGCTGCCTCATGAGCTGGGGACGAATAAAGCTTGGATAGAGAAGGTATCATTTAGACACTAATGGTTGGAGGGATTGCTTAAAGGACCAAACATAATGGCCTCTCAATATCTTTATTGCAAACCATAATGCCCCAAAGCAGACAGAGAGTAAAAGGGCAATTGTCTGCCATAGAAGCAAGGGGTGGGGTAGGGTGGTGGTTGCAGGAGGGATACTTGGGACATTGGTAGTGGAAATGTACACTGGTAGAGGGATGAGTGTTTGATCACTGTAAGAGTGAAACCTAATCATGAGAGCTTTGTAACTGCATCCCAGTGATTGAATAAAAAAAAATACCTTGTTCATCAATAAATGACTTGATAAAGAAAAAAAAAGAATGTTCCCATATGCTAAAATATAAAACTAATGGAAGTGATTACTCTAATTACTAGATCTCAAAAGAGGACGATGGTGTGACTGGGTTGGACATATGAAGGGACTTTTAGGGTAGGTAGCTTTGTTAAAATTCTGTCCAATATTAATAACTAATTAAATCATGTACTTTTCTGTGTAGGTGTATGCCATTGTGTTTTAATTTATAATAGAGATGCTAGAACTAATCAAGAAAAGCAATGTTGAGATAATTCTTGAAAATCTGCTATAGATAAGCAATATTATAAGCAATAAAGTACAAAGTTGATTAAAATGTAGATCTTTTGTTGAGTTGATAGATGATGTAGACACTACTGAAAGTGGAAGGTGTTTACTCATCTTGATCTTCATAATCAATTTACGATATGTATCAATGTTTAAGGTAAAGGTAAAGGCCCTCCCGTTGATCGTCGATTTGCTCGAGCGGGCCCAGTAACATCTCCATTGGAGACTTTGTTGTTACTGTGTCTGGCATATCGAATACTCTCAGTAGCTTGCCGGGCTCTCCGAGAGGGGCGGAGGAATCGAACTCGGGTTGGCCATGTTGGCCGCGTGTAAGGCGAACGCCCTATCCGCTGTGCTATCGCTCCAGCCCATATCAATGTTTAATATTATCAAAATAGGAGGAAAGAGAGAGGAAGGAAAGAAGGAAGGAAGGAAGGAAGGAAGGAAGGAAGGAAGGAAGGAAGGAAGGAAGGAAGGAAGGAAGGGAGAGAGAGAAACAAAAAAGAGCAAAAGAGCTATCTAGTTAATCACTTGATCATTTGACTTCCTGTTAATCATCAGTTTGCTCTAGCAGGCTCCAGTAACGTCTGCATTTGTCCCTGTGGCGTGCTAATGTAGCCCAATAGCATCTGTTTGTTCTAGGAACACAAAGAGCCTCAAACCGATCATTCAGGATCTTGATGAAAAAGTCTGACCACCTGTTAGGTGGGCAGCCATGTGATCTTTTGACATGCCACGGAATCCAGTCGGTAATGGCTCTAGTGCAGCAGTCATCTCCAAATCTCATTACATGTCCAGCACATCTGATTTTCAACGTCTTGGCCAATGGGACAGCGTCCCTGATTCTTGACTGTCAATGGAGGTTGTAACTTCAGATTCATTCTCTCATTTGAGTGAAATGTCATACTACGAGCAAAGCTCTTTTGATTCCTCTTTGGGAGACCCGAATAGCATTCTCATCCTGTTTTCTTAGGGCCCAGGTCTCTGAGGCATATGCTAATGCAGGAAGAACAGTGGAATCGAAGAGATGTGCCCAGAGCCAGAGGTTCTTCATCCTCTTAGATATTTCTTTGACTCTTTTGAAGGCATTCCAAGCTGCTCTCTTCCTCCTGCGCAACTCAGGTGCCAGGACATTTGTCATTTTGACTTTTTGACCTAGGTACATATAACTCTTGCATTCGGAGACGTTTGTCCCGTTGAGAGTGAATGGAATGTCAGGAACAAGACCATTTCTCATAAACATTGTCTTCGTGAGATTCAGCTGTAGTCTGACATTTCCACACTCACGGTCGAAGACGGCCAGCATTTGTGCTGCTTGACTACTGTTTGGTGTTATTAGAATGATGTCATCAGCAAAGCAGAGGTGGTGTGGTTGCCAACCATCTATCTTCACTCCCATTCCTTCCCATTCCAGTCGTCACATGACATACTCAGGGTGGCACTGAAGAGTTTTGGTGAAGTAGTATCACCCTGCCGAACCCCTCTCATGACATGGATGATCACTTCTTTGTAGAATGGTGAGATCCTGGTAGTGAATCCATAATACAGCTCACGGAGGATCCTGATGTATTGAGTTTCAATGCCCTGATTGGCTAGCGCTTCAATGACTGCTTCTGTCTCAACAGAATCAAAGGCCTTCTTTAAATCAATGAATGTTAGACAGAGCAGCATCTTGAACTCCCGAGAAACCTCATTGAGCTTGGTTATCGTGTGGATATGGTCAATCATGCTGAATCCTTTTTGAAAACCAGCTTGCTCATATGGTTGTCCTTCATCTAGTGTTCTGCCAATCCTATTCAGGATGACTCAAGTGAACATCTTGTAGATGACAGACCAATAGGCAGATTATGCGATAGTTGCCAATGTCGTAGATGTCTCCCTTCTTGAACAGTAGTACAGTCCTGCTGGTTTTCCATTGGTACGGAAACTTGCATTCAGACAGGTAGCCTGTGAAGAGCCAAGCCAGCGTATTGATGAGTACTTACAGCAGGTTCTTCAAGTGTTCAGGTCTGACCTTGTCTGGGCCAGGTGCTGTTCCTTTCTTTACCAACAAAATGGTCTGTCGGATTTCTGAAGGGAGAATGTTGGGAATGACATATCCATCGTGCAGTATTTGGTGTGTGGGTAGGTGGATGCGACTATCAAAGAGATCTGAGTAGAAGTCATGGATAATCTTCTCCATTCCCTTCTGGAAGATGTGATAGATCCATCAGGACTTTGGAGGGTCATCATCTTGGTCTTGTAGTTGGAAAAGGACAGGAGGCCGTTACGAATGCTTTTCCCAGCTTTTGCCACATCTACCAGTACTTCTTCTCATATCTAGTCAATACAAAATTAAAAATAGTCCTACCAAAGCACACAGTCAAGGACTCAGGGATACAATCATAGTACTTTCTAGGTGAGATAACATCTAAAGAAAGGCATGAGTTACCCAGTTAAGTATATCAAAGGATCCTGAGAAAGTCATGTAGAAACTCATAGTTCAAGTATAAAAATGAAATGGAAGAAAGTCAACTAAGGTACATTAATTTTGAAATAAGGATGCTATTATATCTTTGAAACAGTGTTATATTTTAACTTCATATTTCTTAACATCTTGGAACAAAATTGCATTGTGACCATTCAGTTTAATATTATACATACAATTGTGCCAGACCAAAGAATCTTCATCAAACTAATAACAATTTAATTAACCCTTTACGATCCCAGTAATGATTACATAATGTGCATTGCAGATAAGTCAATATGTGCCCATTAGCCTGGTAATTTTAAGCAATATATTAAATATTTTTCTAGATAATCTCAGTTTTAAACATTGTGCAGTAAAATAAAGTTGTCACAAAACAGTAGAGCATATTTCAATTGGATAATTATTTTTATTTATTTTTGCAATATAAATTAGTTTTACTTAAGTTAGTATAAAAAAGGAGAGAGACTAAGGTATGTATTCAATAGGGAATATGGGCTTCTCCAGTTGGGAGAGAGCCATGAGTCAATTATGCTATTTTTATTGACTCAATATTTAAAGTTTGCTATAAACTTTTAATTTACTGAAAATAACAGGATACCAATGTCTATCAAACAGACTTTCTCAAAAATAAGTAAATGTGAATATTTTGTTAAATGTAAGTAAATGTAAATAAGATCTATATTGGCCATTTTATTATCAAACCTGAAATACTTGTCCAATTAAGCATATTACATTTCAATTGCAGAACAATGACACATAGCAATTAATTTGTTCCCAGAATAAAGAAAGAACATTGCAGGATATAGAACATTGCATGTAACTTTTAAAGCATAAATTATAAATATATTTTCAGTAATAATATAATATATAAAAATGATTACTAAAGATATTTTAAAAGGCTTATATTGGTTGATAATGACTTAATCTATATTTTATCTATCAAGACATAGATAAAAAAGAGAGGCACAGAAAAATATAGTACTTGTATCATAGTCAACCAATTTTTAATAATGGAAGCAAGAGCATCCCTCACAAACTCTGATCTCATTTCTAAGGAATTTTGTAATAAATATATGTGCGTAATGGCATTAACAACATGCAGTCATCATTTAAAAACACTTTCTAGAATGAGTCATAGAAATCTACTTGAAGATTACCTTATCCTTTTAGTTAATGAGAATCAATAAAATACAACAAATAAAAAAGATTAAGAATAATCTTTAAATATGGAAAATAGTGTTTGTTCTATTGGGTTTTGATTCAGCATGATCAATAGGGGCAATGAATCCATCCTGTCTTTGAAAAGAAAGGTTAAGTCGAGGCACATCTAATTATAATATTAAAATAATTATTTTTGGACACTGCTCTTTTTCAAAAAATAGCCCTTTCCTTTTAAGGAACAAAAAACTCTTTAATTTGTAAAAACAGCATATATTCAACAGTATATCATTAAAGAAATCTGAGATAACATCTACAATCTGTTATATCTAATAACATTTTTAATTTATGCAGAATTTTTTTCTCTTTAAACATTTACTAAACAGAGCTGTTGTTTTTAGAATTGATTTTGCTGCCTCAGCGACATTAGGCTAAGATACGTTTTGGCTTTCATCTGAATGAACAATTTCCTAGTTAGACACACTGGATTTGGAGTTGGGTCAATAAAAGCTTTACTGTGTCCTTTCTCCTTCCTCTTAGAACTCACAAAAGAGACCTAAATTCCATTCATCTTTTCACTTGGCCCAGTGGAATCTTTAGCAATGTAATTATGGTTTGAATAAAGAAACATCACAAGAAATTGGCAGAGAAACAAATAGGAATTCTCTATGTCCCATACATGCACCCCTGAAGAACAGTTACCTCTGGATATGCATGTAAATTTGTCTAACTTTAGCTATTCGTCATTGTTATGCTTTGGGAGCATAAATCCTTATCAAAGGTTTAGTGTAATCCTAGTGAATCTCATATGCCTAACTCAAGATATTTGCAAGGAAGTCAATTTGATTGGATTCTGGCATTTCAATTTAAAAGATGTTGAAAAATTTCATCAAGGAACCCTTTTTCAACTTGAAATAGTATCATTTAATGTGACCAAGTGTTAAAAAGTCAAATGTTTTTAATGTTCATAAACACCTATAAAAGTTATTTGAAATAATTTTTGAAATAATGTTTCATAAGCATCTATAAAAATAATTTGAAATTACATAAAAGTAGGTGAACTATCTGTTCTATGTTAGTAGCTTTAAGAAATATAAAATACTCTATTGTTTTAATACATTTGAACTGAAAGTGACCAGTCCTAAACTATCATCAGTAAATGAAAATCATATTTTTAATAAAAATATAATTATTAAAAGGATAAAGTACTTATTAAATGTGTTCTCTCTACAACACATAAATAAAATATTGGTTTATTTTTCTATTCTAATCTTTATCCTATTGTACCTTATGAAAAGTCTATATGATATTCAGTAAAGAGAAAACAAAGCTAGAAGAAGAGCAGAGAAATAAGAAAACAAATACAAAAATTAAATCATCAATGAAATTAAGTTAATATGGAGGCATTTAACAAATAGCATGTAGAAGACATGCTCAGGAATAAACATCAGTAACAAAATCTGAGTGAATTCATTTATCCAATTAATGCTATTCTAGACCCAATCTAAATAAAGCACTGTTCCATATCCATAGTTATTTACTTTAAATATTTACCAGTAGTTTAAAAATATGTCATAGTGGAAAATTTATTATTTACATCACAGTGACCTACTTTTCTAGAATGGGACTCTATCCAAGAAAGGTGATTAAAAAATACAGATGAAAATATGAAACTTTTTCCTAAAATATGAATCTGTTCACTTAAAGTGTACTCTAGGACTACAGAGTTACCACCGTAAGCAAATCTGAATGAATAATCACAAAATGTTAGCATGGAAGACTAGAGAGATAGGATAGCAAGTAAGGAACTCGCCTTGAATATAGCCAACCAGTTTCAATTTCTGACACCATGTATTGTCTCTCTCTAGCACCACCAGGAGTAATCCTTGAGAGCAGAATCAGGAGTAAGCCTTGAGCACCACTCGGTGTAATCAAAAAAAAAAACAAAGAAATAAAATAAAAGTATGTCAAATACAGACCAATTAGTATCAATTGCTCATTTGACAAATATGTGGAGACCATATTAATGATTGTGTCACTGCAACTGGATAGTAAGTATGAAAAGGCAATGGTTTCTGTCAGAAAAGTTATATTTAAACTTTGTGAATTATCTCATAAATAACTAAATATGTAAATGGGAAGACAGTTGTGATGAAGACCTGTTTAGCTTTTCAAACGATTCCATATGGATTTATAATGATATGTAACAGAAAAATATTTTTATATGCTGAAGATTAACTCAGAAGGAAACTGAAGTTAGAGAAAAGAGAAATTTTTTTTAAAATGAAAATAAGAGTGAGAGTCACTGATCCCACAACTAATAAGAAAAGGGTGCAACACAATCTCCCGTACTATAACAGCACACAGCTATTCTAGGCAGTGAAATGTCAAGATGATGGAGATATAGTCATAGATTTATATTCAGTAACAGATATTAAACACCTCCCATATAAAGAGTAATATATGAAGTTTTAAATTACAGAGCTATTTCTAAAATATGGACCCATATTGATATAGTCATCAACCAGATGGCTAGGACTGTGATGTAGAAAGAATTTCAATGACAAGTGGTAAGAGCATGCGAAAATAATGCATAGGATACCTGAAATCATTTTCCTCAGTGGAATGGTGGTCCTCAAGCCAAAGAGTTTTAATTCAAACTTGTACATTCTCTTACGACTAACAGCTGAAAGACAAATGGGAGGGGAGCCAAAGGACATTTCACAAAGAGAAAATGACGTTCATGATACAGACATATTTGCAACTGGCAGGAAAATAAGTCTGGAGATCTAATGTACAGTGCAGTGATTATAGATAATAAAATTGCATTATAAATATTAGGGTGCTAGTACAATATGGAAAGTATCATGCTAAGCGAAATGAGTCAGAAAGAGAGGGATAGACATAGAAAGATTGCATTCATCTGGGGGATATAAAGTAACAAAGTATGAGATTAATACCCAAGAATAGCTGAGATCAGCACCAGGAGGATTACTCCATAACTTAGAGGCCAGCCGGGTATCCTAGAGGAAAGGGCTATTCAGATAGAGAAGGGAGCACCAAATAAAGGATGTTTGGAGGATCCTCCCAGGAGGGGAGATGCATGTCGAAAGTAGACTATGGACTGAACATGTTTGCCACTCAATGCCTCTTTTGCAGACCACAACACCCAAAAGGAGAGAGAGAACACAGGGGATTGCCCTGCCACAGAGACGGGGGGATGGGGGGATGGGGGTGGGAGGGATATTATCCATGGTGGTGGAAAATGGGCACTGGTGGAGGGATGGGTATCTGATCATTGTATAATTGAAACCAAAGCACAAAAAATTGTAAATCTACAACTTTAAAAAAAATAAAATAAAATAAAGGGGAAAAAAAATATTAGGGTGCTAAAAGATTAGACCTTAATGATTTCTACCACTTAAGTAGTAATAATTATATAGTATACAATGGAAGTGTTAGTTCTCGCCAAAAGAGAACCATATTGCAATATAAATGTGTCAGATCAATATGATGCATTACTATAGCCTACACAGTGCAATGTGTAGATTATATCTAAATTTAAAATGTATTGAAATTAGACAAACGTAGTTCAAAGGATAAGGAATACTAAGCCTAGGACCAGTATTCTTCTGAGACCCCAAAATGTATTAGGAACTCTTCTGGTACTACAAGATTTATGAAGATGAAGGAAAGTATATTTTTATTCCTCAAATATCTCACTTAAATAAGAGGAGAAAATCCATTATTAAAAAATATTGCCATTAGCAAGTTTATAATGAGACGCACTAAATACAAATATGGCCCAAGGGATAAAATGTCTATTCCTGCTTGGAAAATATGCAAGGATTGGTTCCCTGGGATGCACTTGAGTGGATTTGAGAGACAACAAGGAATTCAAATATAGAAGGGTGTAGGATAACACTCTTTTGTCCTTCCTCAGGTAGCTTAGGTTTGTCAGGTCACACCCATCTAAGAACACTGAACTTGTATTGTAAGCAATGTCCTTTCTGTGTGGACACAGGAAGACAGTTAATATTATGCTTTGTAACATGGGAGTTGATTGACTCGGAATGATATTTACTCCTGGGCATCTGATTTCCTGACTCAGTTGCCCTTGGTTCCTAGCACCCCAAAAGCAGGATCCCGATGAGGGACTGAATGGACCCAGGGCAAGTGGTGAGCTACCCTGTCATCGAAACGGGCCAAGCCAAAGAGCCACGATACTCAACTATAAGTTGAGGGCATGATCATGGACAAATGCTGTCATGATCCAAAAGAAGACCACAAATTCTACAAGATCATTGTGGGTGATTTTAATGCCAAGATAGGACCGAGAAGATCAGCTGAAGAACTTCACATCGGGACCCATGGCCTAGAATGGAACGAACAGGGTGAGAGACTGTCTGAGTTCATCATGTCGACCAAGACCATTCATGGCAACTCACAGTTCCAGAAGGCAGAATCTAAACGATAGACATGGGAGTCTCCCAGTGGACGATTCCACAACGAAATAGAACACATCATATTCAATCGACGGTTTTGCCTGACTGATGTCGCTGTTGTCCCAAAATTTCGAACGGGATCGGACCACCGTCTCCTTCGTGCAAAATTCTACTTCACACAGCAGGGAGAGAGGGCTGCAAAGTTCAAAAAGAGAACTCCCAGAATGACCACCAACTGGGAACTCTTTGGTACGATTGCGGCAACATGGGAAGATGCCATTGTTGACAACATTGACGAGGAATATGATCGACTGGTTCAGCACCTCCATGAATGTGCGAGGAACGCCAAGAGAGAGATAGCCACAAAAAATCGCCTATCTTTGAAAACTCTTGAGCTAATTCGCCAGCGTGGTTTGGCGCATGCCTCAGGCAACCACAAGCTAACATCCGAGCTCACAAAGCAGTGCAGAGATGCGATCAAGGAAGACCTCAAAGAGAGAAGAGCAGAAGTACTGGTAGATGCGGCAGAAGCCAGGAAAAGTATTCGTAACACCCGCCTGTCCTTCGCCAACTATAAGACCAAGATGACTGCCCTCCGACGTCCTGATGGATCCATCACCTCCTCCAGAATGGCAATGGAGAAGATTATTCATGACTTCTACTCAAATCTCTTCGATAGCCATGTCCACTTGCCGACATACCAAATTCCACAGGATGGATATGTCGTTCCCAATGTTCTCCCTTCCGAAATCCGACATGCCATTTCATCGGTAAAGAAACAAACAGCACCCGGGCCAGACAAGGGCAGACCTGAACACCTGAAGAACCTGCCGTCAGTACTCATCAATACACTGGCTCGGCTCTTCACTCGCTACCTATCTGAATGCAAGGTTCCATCCCAATGGAAAAACCAGCAGGACCGTACTACTGTTCAAGAAGGGAGACATCCATGACATTGGCAACTATCGCCCCATCTGCCTATTGTCTGTCATCTACAAGTTGTTCACTCGAGTCATCCTAAATAGGATTGGCAGAACACTAGATGATGGACAACCATGCGAGCAAGCAGGGTTCCGCAACGGATTCAGCACCATCGACCATATCCACACAGTAACCAAGCTCATTGAGGTTTCTCGGGAGTTCAAGATGCCGCTCTGTTTAACGTTCATTGATTTAAAGAAGTCCTTTGATTCTGTTGAGACGGAAGCGGTCATTGAAGCCCTAGCCAATCAGGGCATTCAAGCCCAATACATCAGGATCCTCCATGAACTGTATTGCGGATTCACTACCAGGATCTCACCATTCTACAAAGAAGTGATCATTGATGTCAAGAGAGGGGTGCGGCAGGGTGATACCATTTCACCGAAACTCTTCAGTGCCACCCTCGAGAACATCATGCAACGACTGGAATGGGAAGGAATGGGAGTGAAGATAGATGGTCGGCAACTACACCACCTCCGCTTTGCTGATGACCTTGTTTTAATAACACCAAACATCAGCCAAGCGGCACAAATGCTGGCCGACTTTGACCGTGAGTGTGGAAAGGTAGGACTACAGCTGAATCTTACTAAGACAATGTTTATGAGAAACAGCTTTGATCCTGATGCCCCTTTCTCTCTCAATGGAACGACCATCTCCGAATGCAACAGCTATGTGTACCTAGGTCGAGAGGTCAACATGACAAATGACCTGGAACCCGAGCTGCGCAGGAGGAAGAGAGCGGCTTGGAACGCCTTCAAGAATGTCGAAGAAATAGCTAAGAGGATGAAGAACCTCCGGCTCCGGGCACATCTCTTTGATTCCACTGTTCTTCCTGCATTAACATATGCCTCAGAGACCTGGGCCCTACGCAAACAAGATGAGAACGCTATTCAGGTCTCCCAAAGAAGAATAGAAAGAGCTCTGCTTGGAATATCACGTTTCACTCAAATGAGAGAAAGAATCTGGAGTTCTGACATCCGTTGACGATCAAGAATCAGGAATGCTGTCTCATTTGCCAAGGTGTCGAAAATCAGATGGACTGGTCACATAATGAGATTTAAAGACAACTGCTGGACTAGAGCTGTTACCGACTGGATTCCATGGGATGTTAAAAGACCGCGTGGCCGCCCACCTTCCAGATGGTCAGACTTCTTCATCAAGATCATGAACGATCGGTTTGAGGCCCTTCATGTTCCCAGAGCGAACAGATGCCATTGGGCTACACTAGCACGCGACAGGGACAAATGGAGACGTTACTGGCGCCCGCTCGAGCAAATCGACGACTAACTGGAAGTTAAGTGATTTAGTGATTAAGTGATCCAAAAGTAACGACGAGACTAGGACCCTGCTGGAGCTAGGAAGATTAACCTGGTCTGAGGACTGCGAAATGTATAGTGAGATGTTCTCAGGAAGAATCAAGTTAAATTTATATCTCTTACTGTGCTCATACAGAATGACATTGCTGGAAATATTAGAAGTAGATTTATTACAACTATTTAAGTAGATTACTAACTGAGGGAAGAACACACCCTTGTTGGGATCCCACCCTTGGTTGGATCTCCTAGTAATCTGAAGTAATCTCTGTAGATGAGATTTTATCCTTGACTTAATCTCCTGGAGGAGTGGTCTTTCCTCTCTTTGTTGATTCGTCAGTATTCAACCCACCTTTATGTCACCGCCTTATGTGACTGCTATATAAACTAAGACATAAGCTCGGAAAGGGAGTCAGAAGCGAGAGAGCTCGGGCTCCAGAGATCCAGAGTCAGAGTCAGAAGGAGAGAGTTTCCAAGATTGGGGCCCAGGAGAGAAGGAGGCAGAGAAAGACAGGAGTGAAGAGGATTGGAATAAACTACTATTGATATAGACCGGCCTGGCCCTTGTCTCTTCCTTTTTCTGCCCTTGGCCAACAGCCGTTCCAATCCAGGCCACACACCGAACGCAGGCGGTGAGACAGTGCCATCCAGTGAGCCCGTGAACACACAACCTTCAGCGTGATAAGATTTTACAGATGGGAAAGAGAATATTTTACAAATAATATTTTTCAAAACACAAGCACATAAATCACCTAAAAGCACTAGGTGAAGTGCTTCACATGACTGGAATTGAGGGTAAACATAGAGTTAGCAGATGAACTTGTGAAGGGCCTTTCTTGTCATATTAAATATCCCAATTTTCTTGGGACATTTGTGTATTATGTATAGGGAGTATAGAAAATAAGATTAAAACATTGATTTAAAAAACTGGTAAAATAAATGTTGGTAAAAAAAGCTTTGAGGGATCTTGAATATTAAAATAAATATTTCAGATAATTGGAGAATCTGTATAGAAATTCTGAGCGAGAGTGTTTAGAAAGTATATCTTTAAGAAAAGTTGTTAAGGGGCCAGAGAGAAAGTGCAATGGGCAAGGCATTTGCACAGAACCTGGCAAACCCAGATTCTATTCTAGCACCTCCAAAAGGTCCCCAGAGCCTGACAGAAATGATCCCTGAGTGTAGAACCATGAATGAGCCCTGAGCACTACCAGGTGTAAACCCAAAAAAGGAAAAAAAAAAGATAAGGAAAGAAAAAGGAAGTTTAGTTGAGGATGATATTCAATATTATTTCTATAAACACAGAAAGCAAATTTAATGAGTGACCAAAAATTAAAATGTACTAAGAAAGTATGAAAGGTGACTACAAAATTTTGAACCTATATATAAACTGGTTCAGAGACTATAAAAACCAGCTCCCGGAACCGCGCGGCCGCGAATGCATATTCCCTATACATAATCTTATTATGACATCTTATTATCTCATTTCTACTTTGCACAAACTGGCAGGCTACCGAATGTAGCCTGCCCACACGGCAGAGTCTGGCAAACTCCCCGTGGCGTACCCAATATGCCAAATACCAGTAACAATGATGGGTCTCATTCTCCTAAAGAGCCTTGAATATAATCTCAGGGCTAGGATGAAGGAGACGTTACTTGGGCCTGCTCGAGGCAATCGACAATTAACAGGACGATTTGTGATTTGTGATATATAAACTGGAAGGCAAAAGAAAAAAAAAAACAAGAAAAGAAAAAAAATTACCAACTAAGGATAGAAGACCTAACAGTAGAGAAGCAAAGATTATACATACTCAGGTTAAAATCCTCCAGGACTTGAGAGACATTTTCAGACTTAAAAAAAAATGGAGTAAGTTAATTTTTTTCCTGTTGCAAGTAATTTTTATTTTACATCTACCATAAAATATTTTTATGCTTCTATGATTCTTCTAAGAATACTTTGAAAGTTCAAGTTTTCGTGCTGCTTTGTATCCCCAGCTTCCTATACTTCATCATAAAAATTATGGAAACAGGCACCTAGCAGCTGTTCTTTCTCTTCTCAGCACCTCAGGATGTGGTATTGGACAAGAAACCAGTATAGGAAATAACTTTTACTTCCTGCGGTATTAGCTCTCCTGATTGTAAGACAAGAGCAGATGTTCCGAAAGGATAAAAAGAAAAACAAAAACCACATTAGTGTGTGGGAGTATAGTTCCCTGTATATTTCTATTTTCACTGACCTCTGCCATACATTTTGCCTAACCAGGAGAGATTCACTGGCTCCATGCCCTTAGGAGAACAAGCTGATGAATCAGGAATCAGACCTTGAGCAAAGACTCTTCGATGAAAGGACAAATTCCAGCAAACACTGTCGTTTATCTTCCAACTGCCTTTCTTTTGGACTATCCTTTAATTTGATGCAGACTATTTTTTATTGTTCAGTAGAAAGTTCAATCTTGCACCACATTATCACTAAACAGAATTTAATATGGTTGTTAATGAAGATAAAATATTTTTCATTTATATCTGCTTCACATTCTTTTTAGCTAAAAGGGTAGGTCTTTGCCTAATTGATTATCAGTTCAAATAACATTTTCAAAGTGAAAGGGATTATATGAATAATTATCTTGGGCAATCAAGTGTAGCAGTTTAGGACACATAACTGTGAACTTTTGTAATAAAATTTACTTTGCTATCTAAATAGTGACTTCAGATCTGGGATCTGAAAAAATTCTATGCTCTTTTTGTGGAAAAAAATTCAGTTTGACGTTACTCAAGTCCTTTGCTGAATTTTATTGTCTTGTATTCCCTAGAGAAAGTGATGTTTTCCCATTTCCTTGCAATTATTTTCATGTGTGCGGTCTACTTAACTATTCTCTTACTTTAGCCATCCACAAACTTGAAGACCTCATTTTAACTTTTCTTACTGCATTGACTCCATTTTTTTTCCATTATTTTAAACAATGTGTATAATTTAGGAAGATAGTTACTATTTCTCTCTCTTTCTCTCTCTCTCTCTCTCTCACTCTCTCTCTCTCTCACACACACACACACACACACACACACACACACACACACACACATATTCAATCACTCATTCCCTGGCAACATTTAGACATTCCAATGATTGATGAGAGAACGAATCACTTCCAGGCTGAGCCCAATGTTAGCCCCTTCACCTTCTCATTAAATCTGTATGTTTTCTCTGAATACTTCAATTTACACCAAAATCCTAAAGATATGCTTGCTAGTTTCTTTTAAAAAGTGAAGTAATTTATCTTTATTTCATATTTCTGTACTAAGTGCACTCTTAGTACATTAGCTAAAATATGGAATCAACCGAGGTGTCCAATGACAGATGAATGCATTAAGAAGATGTGGTATAAATACACAATGAAATATTACGCAGCTGCTAGGATAGATGAAATCCTGCAATTTACTGCAGTCTGGTTGCGATAGCACAGTGGGTAGGGCATTTGCCTTGCAAGCCGCCAACCAGGCTGACCTGAGTTCGATTCTTCCACCTCTCTCAGAGAGCCTGGCAAGCTACAAAGAGTATCTTATCCACACAGCAATGTCTGGCAAGCTACCCGTGACATAGTCAATATGTCAAACACAGTAACAACAAGTCTCACAATGGAGACATTACCGGGCCCGCTCGAGCAAATCGATGAACAATGGGAGGACAGTACTACAGTGCTATAGTGCCAGTTGTAGCTGGAAGATATCATGTTGAGTGAAGTAAGTTAAAGGAAAAAAGGATAAAGACAGGATCATCTCACTTATCTCTGTTACATAGAATAACTGGGAAAGGAAATGATGTAGTGAAGGTATGATGCCTAGATTATTCTTGACCCCAGAGTATAGGGAGAAGGACATAGAAGGAAAGATATTGAATGAAAAGGAAAGTAATGGAGAAACAAATGCAGAGAACTTGAGTCTACCCATGATTTTGGAGATGGTACAGCTATATATCCAAAGCACCAAATCAATAATGCTGAATCCATCAGATCTAAACTACAATCACGGGAGTCTGAAATGTGCCTGTCAATGTGTTGAAGGGGTAGGAATCAAAAGAACACTAAAGATGGGAAATTGACACCAGTGGTGGGATCGATGTTAAAATATCATATGCCTAAGACTTGTCTATCAATAACTTATAAATAATGGCTCTTTATTAAAATAAAAATAAATTAATTCAATTTTAAAAGAAACTAGCAAGCATATCTTTAGGATATTGGTCTAAATTTAATTATTTAGAGAAAACACACAGATTTGGGGAGAAGGTGAAGGGGTAACTTCCATGCTAATAGTGGGCTCAGCCTGGAAGTGATTCTTTCTCTTATCTATGTTAGACTAAAATAATGTTGAAAGAAAAAAATAAATGTTGAAGGCAACAATTATATTGATAAATTGGGAATTATTCCCAACTTCCATCATATTATTCCAGGGTAAACGTAGATGCCAATCATCATCATTCTTTTCTAAGTTTCATTTTTATGATTTGTTTTTCTGTATAATGTTAAAACTGAAGTTGAAGGAAAGGATCCAATCTGAACTAGTGGCACAGATTTTGAGAAGTTTTAAAGTTTTCTGCATCTTCATCCTGTCAGTGTCAACAAGGTTCAATCAATAGCTATAGAAAATGAAGCCCAAGTGAAGAGGGGAAAAAATGAACTAGTGAGGGAATGACCGCTGGCTGCTTTTCAGTTACTGCTTAGTGTCCTTCAAATCTCTCTCACTTGACTTTCAGGACATCTGCAAACTCTGTGAAGTCTTCAGTAATTTCCTTTTTCACCTTAGTTTATTCAAGTTAAATGTATGTCATTTGCAACCAAAAATAGCCTGACTAAAATATCACCATGACTTTGTACCATTATTCTCAGTACCCAAGAAGTGACATGGGAAAAAGAAAATGAGTAAAAGGAACAAACAATACATATTGGGATAATGTAATTATGTATAGATAGCACTTACACTTCTCTAGAATATAGATCTAATAAATAAATATTAAAAATAATAGCGGATGGTATTCTTAGTTGAGGCGAAATGTTATATCAAATATAACATTTCCATGACTGTGTAAAAATTATCAAATATAATTTTAAAAAGACTCAAGTGATCAAAAACAAAACAAAAACCACTCCCTTGGTGGAAAATGGAATAAATGAACTTTTTTATTTTTTAAAATAAAGTTTTCTGGTCCAGAGAGACAGCACAGAAATTCGGGTAGTTGCATTTTATGCTGCTGACTCTAGTTCAGTTCCTGGCACTGCATATGTCCACTCATTTCAGCATCTCCAGGAGTGATATCTGAGCACATTACTTGGTTATCATGACTTTATTATCCATTCTGTTATCTCACTCCTGGCAGAGCTTGAGAAACCGTCTGAGGTGCCAGGGATCAAGCCTGGGTTAGTTGCACGCAAAGTAAGCACCCTACCCACTGTACTATCACTTTATTCCCTGCTTCTATGTTTAATATAAGACATGATGTGCATTTTTAAAATGCAAGCAAGCTTAGCATAACTATAAATAAAATTTTCTACAATCCTTAAATCTTCAGAAAATGTTGATATAATAAAAGAGACAAACTATCCCAAAAACTACATTTGTAATTTCTAATAAAAAATCTACTACTAAATGTTAAGTTTGTCTATACTTATTTATTCTATAAGTCAAAAATGTTAATAACAGAAAATCTATCTTTATTTTTATTATACATAAAAGCCAATTATGGAAAGTATGATAACTATAACACCTAAATAAATTCCTTGAATAGGGATCAATATTTAGAAATAGTCTCTGTCTTAGAATGAGTCCATGCACTGTGTGTATTTCAAAACTAAAAAGGTAGGGAATAATACCATCCAAAAATATGAGGGAAGGTAAACTAAGATACAGTGGGTCAATTCCGAGACACTAAAGCAAGTAGAATTTGGGAAAGTGGTACTAGGCATTGCAGGAAGATCTTTGTAAAGCTTTCTGTCTCATCACTTAGGACCAGCCTACTCAGGATCTTGGCTCAGGATCTTGGCTCCTCCTAAGACTAAGACTAAGACTAAGACTAAGACTAAGACTAAGACTAAGACTAAGATGAGCTAAGACTGTGGCAACACAAGATACATAACAAAGAGAGGATGCACTACCGGGCCAGTCAGAGACTTAGCGGCAGAGATTAAATGAAGTTCCTGAAATAAAAACATGAGAGACCTAATATTTATTTTGATGCTTTTTATTTTATACTTGAAAGAAACATAAACAGCAACCACAATTTTGCTCAGATGACCCCTGAGCGATAGGAGGCACATAATGAGTAAATGAGTTTCAGGTGATTGATATGACCCTCTCCCCTCTCACAAAGATTCCCATAAAACCCAATGAGACCAGTTCCTCAACTGTTACTAAGCTTTGTTTTACTTGTGCTACAAATTGGAATTGAAAACAGTGTCATCACAGATATGATATCCCAAATGACTCATTAATCATGGGCTTTGAAATAGAAGAGATTATTCTTACAATATTGCTTTTTAAATGTCATGAAGGTGGAAGAGACAGATGAATGTCCCAATGTATAAAGAGCTATTGGCTGAACAACTTTTATTCTGGATTTCACAAATATTTAAAAATATTTCTTAATTGGGGTTCACAAGTTGAGATTATTTGAAAATGCTTGCATATGATAGATACTTTTTTAAAAAGGAAACAATAACTCAATAGTGACAAAAGAAGTTGCATTGCAGTTTGACAGCCGTTGGAATATCAGGAGGGAGCTCCTAATTGTGCAACTGCAGGTGCAGAGAAGTGGGAGTTTTTCGGCGCAAACAAAATTTTTATAGAACAGGATGGATAGAACAGTAAAATCATAGTTGGCTCTAGCACTGACTGCTGAGATGGCTAAAATGAGATTCCACTCACCTTAGGGACCACTTTTCCTGCATGACACCCTCATGACTGAATCACATCTGGCTGAGACCGTAGGGACAGTGAGGCCAGGCTCTGACCCCACCTAAGAATGTCTTATCCCATGTCTCTGACAGATGGCCTCCCCAACTCCAGCCAAATTGGAAAATAGTGCTGCTAAGTTTTGAACATTCGGAGAGGTTAAAAGGTCTGTCTTAAGATTAGTTATTTCTTTTTTGGTGTCATGGTGCTTGGGTGAGCATGCAGTGCCAAGCCCAAACCCAGGGCCTCGTGTATGTAAGACATGTGCTCTCCTGACTTAAGCTACATCCTCAAGCCTTATATTGAAAATGTGAGTCACTGGACTTTTGGCCACTGGTTCTAGTTGACAATGTCCCTAACATTTGCTTCCTTCACAGTAGAAATATTCATCACATATATCTGGTATTTTAAACTTTTTCTTCTTTGAGTTAATATTCACTAATACTATATATACTATTTGGGGGCCATCCAGCTGTGCTCAAGATGTATTCCTGGCTTAGAGCTCAGGAGTCATTCCTAGAAAAACTCAGGGAACCATATGGGGTGCTTAGGATCTAATCCAGGTTTGTCATGTGCAAAGGAAGCACCTTACCAATGGTACTATCTCTTCAACCCAATATATTCACAAATTTTTATAAATTTGTTTTATGTTTTACATGATATTCCAGAATATTCTGAATCTCTGTCTTTCTTCTTTGGGATTTTTTAGTTATTCTGACTGGTTTTGTTTTGGTTTTATGTCATACCCAACCATGTGTGAGGCTTACTCCTGACTCTCTGCTCAGGGATAACTTCTAGTAGACACCTAGGGACTGTATGGGGTATACGAATGAAACCTGTGTGAGCCAGGTGCCAGGCAAAATACTTATCCACTGTATTATCTCTTCAGCCTCCTAGTTTTTATGTTTCTTTGTTATAGACTTTACTTCCCAACAGTTTGTCTTTAAACAGGACAGTAATTAGACAAAGTACACAGAAGTAGTTTTACTAGTAAATATATAATGGAACCATTATTTCTATATTTTATAGTGCATAGTTAAATGAATCTGTATTAAAATAGAATAAATTGTCCTTCTAAATTTTAGTCCTTGTGGTTTCATATTAGATTATGAAGAAAAAATAATCTTTTGCAAGAAAACTATGCCACATACAATTGTATTCTAAAATATGTTCCCCCATAACTTTATTATATATATCATCCATATTTGCAATGAAAATAATAAAAATTGTTTGACTTCAAATTAAATAACAATTTTGTACAAATATATAAAGGCATTGTGAGACTTGTTGTTACTGTTTTTATAAAGACAAGTACAAATGTTTATTCACACAGATTGATAATATAGGCTAACATATATGCTTCTAGTTAGTAATCACTATCACTGTCATCCCGTTGTTCATCAATTTACTCGAGTGGGCACCAGTAACATCTCTATTCATCCCAGCCCTGAGATTTTAGCAGCTTCTCCCTAATGGTCTTTCCCAACAGTTGGAGGCTCTTTCAGGCCAGGGGAATGAGACCCATCATAGTTACTGGTTTTAGCATATCGAATACGACACAGGTAACTTGCCAGGCTCAGCCCGTGTGGGAGGGATATTCTCGGTATCTTGCTGGGCACTCCAAGCTATATATATTATATATACATTTATTATATATATACACATTATATATATATATGCACATTTCTCTCCATGATCTGTTGCCCACTGTCTGAACTCCACCAAAGATGGCGTGGTAATTATGGACAATGGGTAGGAAGTGTTCCATGGTCTGGAAAGTGACCTGGAGCGTGGCTACAGCAAGGCAGTGGAGGTCAGCTGCTGGAGCTGGGTCCCTTGGGGTTGGGAGAGCTCCCACCTGACCCCCTCTGGGGCACCCCAAGTGGAAACAGCCTGGCAGGGAGTCCCAGTTAGTCCCTAGTTAGTAATATCAAGTAATATAAATACATTGTTTTATAAAAGTATTTGTTAAGAGAATTTAACTCTATTGATTATCCCTATTGAACAATGAAAATGGTTTTAAAATCATTCACATGATCTTAAAGTGTTTCTAAAGCTCATTGAAAGAACATGTGATAATATATTTCAGAAAAAAAGAAACAAAGGAGAGTTAATACTACCAATATTAGCAACATAATAAACTCCATCAATTTTCATACAGCATCTGTGTCTGTAGTACACAGAAATAAAAATTCATAGTTTCCAAACTGTGTTGTATCAGAAATATGGACCAGCATGTCCTCCCATTGTTCATCGATTTGCTAGAGCAGGCCCAGTAACGTCTCCATTGTGAGACTTGTTTTTACTGTGTTTGGCATATCCAATACATCACGGGTAGTTTGCCAGGCTTTGCCACATGGGTATACTCTCGGTAGCTTACCGGGCTCTCTGAGAGGGGCAGAGGGAGGAATCGAACCTGGCTCGACCAGGCTGGCTGCACGCAAGAAAAACACCCTACCGCTGTGCTATCAGAAATATATACGAATATATACATACACTTTAAAGGTTTATAAGTGTAAATAAGTAGAAAGATAAAAATATTAGTCCAGAAACTTTTGACCTCTTTTCCATTTCTGTTGGATTTATAAAATTGGCACAATCTTTCCCAAAAGAATCATAGCAATGATTATCAATATACAAATTATCAATATACAAATTATCAATATACAAATATTTTGCATTTCTGTGTAGCAATTTCTTACCCAGAAATTCTAAAAATGTTTCAGATATTTGACTAATAACAGAACATAGTGGATTTTTAAATGGAAAAAAAGAGAAAATATATGCACATTCTAATAATGAGTGGAATTTTTAAAAGCTATGTGCCATGTATTGATAAGTACACACTAGTTTCTGTAAAAAGCAACCTGCAAATATTAATGCTTCAAATATAAAGAATGTGTCTTGTCTAAGTACAAGCCAAGTGTTTCTGATTAGTGATGCCTCTCTAATTCACGACTCAAAGACTTGGTATTTTTATTCATGGCTTCCAGTATATACAATCTTATTCTGGCAAAAGGCAGAAGTTCTTGGAGTAGAATATATGAGTAACATAAGTGTTTGGTCTTCTGTTCACTTTCTGTTTCAAATAGTGACAGATAAATGTCAAAGATGCTCAAAGTATAGTTGAATTACATGCATTGATAACTCCGAACTGTTGGATGACTATAAACTCTCCTTATTGGAGCTCTTAATTGTGCCTTTCTTTCTTTCACATAGAGAATATGCATGTTCTTCTCCAGAAAAACAACAAAAACATACCCCTGGAAGGTTACTCTTTCCATCATATTGGAATGAGGTCCCTGTCGGTCCAATGAGCTTCAAGCTAAAAGGACAAATTTCTCTTTCTCCACCAAGACATAGTGATATTGAGAGGGAGAAAAGTTGGAGAACAGTTCTCAAGAAAGAACTAGAGTAGTGCCTAGCTATTAAAATCATGAAAGGACAGAGAACCCAGATTATACTAAGGTTAAAAAAAGTAGAATTCCGCCCCCCACCCAGGTTTATGCTTTTCCAAATAAGAAAATAAAACAAGAGAATTGGCCATATCCAGTGAAAACAGACATTTACACTACGATAACAAGGCCAACGTGTCGTGGAGAGGAAAAGCCTTATAAATAGTAATGGAGGAATGTCGGCACTTTGATGGTGGGCATGTGTAGAGACAGTGTACTCTTAAATCATATAAACATTTATGCCTTTGTAAGCACTGTACGTCAATAAATTTTTCTTTCACTTACTGGTCAATTTTATATACGAATTACCACTTCCTACTTTCTCTAGATGATATACTTCTGTTTAATTGTGGTTACTTTGTGCAGGGGAGATATGAGTTAGAAAATAGCATCTTTAATCTCCTTTGTACAAAATAAATTGGTTTTGTTCTGGTGACAAATCTATTAGCTGTCCGTTCAAAATCTTTTTCAGGTTTTCTTTAATATTTGGAATCCAGAAGTAATAATTTCCCAAACCTGTAAACCTCTGTAACTACACTGCTTTTTTGTCTGCTTGTTTTGCATAGGGGTGACATGCAGTCATTCAGCTGTGGTCTGACTGTGCTTAGAAATGGCTCCTGGCAGTTTTGAGGGGCCCTAAGTGATATCAATGAGTTTAACACACAGTGTCTGTGTGCAATGCTAGTGCCTTAAACGCTGAATTATCTCTCCAGTCCTATGCCCTCTGTTCTTTAGATCATTGCTAGTACTTCTGCTTAAACTCAGTTCTATTACAAATTTTATTACTTTTTACTGTTCTATTTTATTGAGATACAATACATATATGAAATTGCATTTAAAGATACATTATTATTTGGCATATGTATTCTTTGTTAATTAACACATCTACTGCCTCACATTTTCATCTTTTCTGGAGGATTGACGTTTTACTCTTAGCAAATTGAGTTACACAATGCAGTGCTATCAACAACTGTCACCATCTTTCACGGTAGAGATCCTCATACAATGCTTTTTATGTTTTTTTTATCTTTTATTAGAAAACTGCTACCTTCAATACTTACTTTGATTTCATTCTTTGTAGTACAATGCTATGATTGCTAATGTCTATGTTTTTTTCTCTCCTTAGAGACAAATCTGTATATTTTTATATATAGCTTATACTCTTTTTCTTGTTGTGCTGAGTTTTTCTATGTTCTTTTTTGAGTTAAGAAGTGAATGATAGAGTGAATCTCGGAAGATAGAAGCTCACTGGAGATCTCTCCGGACTCCAGACCCAGCTAATTCCACCGGGGCACCTCAGATGGAGCGGGAGTGCCCTCACCACCTGTTCCAGATGAAATCCCATTGACCACGAGCTTTGTGAAGAAAAACCTATATGTGCAGATGCAGGGACTAAGACTCCAGTCTTCATGGCAGCAACAGAGACAGGCTGTCCCTTCCCAGCTCCCAGCACGCTTGGAGTGTTGGCTGTCACGCCCACGATTTGCTTCCGGGGCACAATCTCAGTGCATCAACAGCCTTGATCCAGAGACTCCCAAATGAATCTAAGAATGGATTAGCTCCCTACAGGGATGTCGCTGGACCCCAACCATTTACAATTTTAGAATTCCAGAAGCAACTTCTCATGATATTCATAATAAGCAATAGAAAATATGTTATCTAGCATCTGCCCTGGCAGGCAGGCTTGAATGGTGGTGGGAAAGTGTAATGGTGGTAGAATTGGTTTTGAAATATTAAATGTAATCAATTAATGTGAAAAACCTTATGAAAATAAAATCTAAAAAATAAATTTAAAAAATTACATTAAGAAGTAAATAAAAGATACAGCCGAAGAGAAGGGCCACATGGAGGGCGGGACCCACAGCTCCCGGAGAAAAAGAAAAAAACAGGTTCCAAAAAGAGCCGAGATCATCGGGAAGTCCCAGATGGGGTAGGTACCGCATCCTGCCTCCCCCAGATGGAACCCCAGTGACCAGAAGCCTCTACAAGCACAGCTCGAGTATGCGGGAACTAGGACTTTTCCTCAAAACATTTTCTCTATATACGAAGTGATCCATGGGAAGTAAACCACCCAACGTTTCTCCCTGAAAATCAGTGTTAAGTTTGGAGCACAGCCACAGCCCCAGAAGCACAAGGACTTAATGCAGAACCCAGCAGCTTGGAGCAGAAAAGTGAAAGGACTATGCGTTAATCCAGGCCGTCATGTCTGCCCGGAGGGGAAAGGGTGTTGCTCCCTTCCGCCCTCCTCCCTCTGGAAAGAAAGATGGCGGCCACATGGGAGCCTTGTGGACAGCAGGTATGAGCCGGGGGTGTGGGGGCGACTAAAACCTCATGGGAAGGGGTCGTTCCGGTCTGTCCTTCATGCCCTACCAAGGTCACCAGTTGCCCCCCGCGAGCGGCTCTCCAGCACGGCCACAACTCCAGAGCACAGAAACCAATTTCTTAACTATCTGACTATCAGTAGAAATACTTCCAGGGTCAATAAGTAAAATAGCAGAAATCCAAAACCAACATTTAATTATTGAACCCAACTGTAGAAAGCAAATCACTTCACAATGCTTTTTCAGCATGTCTGATTGGGGGGGGGGGGGTAAACTCTAAATAATAGTGGTGAATCTTTTAATGAAACAATGAATCTAATCAAAGCAGATAGAGTGTTAACTAGAATTCATCTGCCTCACAGGGACTGGGAGGGGTGGGGGGTGGGGTCTTATTGGGGTTCTTCATGGTAAAAAATAAGTATTGGTAAAGGGAAATGTGTTTGATATTTGCATGACTGAGACCTAAACCTGAAAGCTTTGTAACCTTTCCCACAGTGATTCAATAAATAAATAAATTAAAACAATAAAAAATAAAAAAAAGAAGTGAATAAAAAACTTTTAATAGACAAAGATTAGGTAATTGTTTTCAATTTGTAAAATGTGCTCATCGAATTTTATTTTTATTGTTTTTTTGTTTCCGTGTGCTGATGTTTTAATTTTGGTATTTGGCTAGTATATTATTTTTGCAAATGCTACAAGTGCACATGTATGGCCAGTGACTTCTCTGTCAGATGTAATGCTTACTACAAAATTTTATATAAAGATGTTTCATTCACATTTTTATGTCAATTAATATTTCAGTTTATGCAATTTGTCTCCAAGTACTATTTCAGAAATATCTGTAAATTCAGTAGTCGTTAGATAATTCATGATTTTATTCCATTTCCTTTACATGTTTCTGATTTGTACCTGGTTAAAAACTTGGCGGTCATTCTCTTTTCCTCAATGGCCCATAGACACAGCTTCATTTAAGTTTGTAAACATTAACAAAAAGTGCTGGTTTTAATAACCAGTATCTGCTGGTTGGCCAGTATTGCAATTGTTTCTTCATCCCAGATGCCTGGAAATCTCATGATGTTGATATACAATGTACCTATACACTTTGTGGCTCTATGTATCGTTTGCTACTGTTATTCTTTACAAAACCATAGTTTTTCTTTCTCAATTCTATTTGCTACATCTTTGAATTTTATTTCAAAAGAATCATTAATACATCCAATAGTTATGAATTTTTATTCCTTTCACTATTTTGAATCTCCTTTTCTTAGTGTTCTCACTTAGTTATTTTCTTAGAGTTTCATCTCTTTAATATTTCTTAGTGGAGTTCACTTAAGTATCTTATTTATTTGAATTTTTAGAACATGTAAAAACAGTATTTTGTCCATTTTTTTCTTGTTTCCTACTGCCACTCCTATGCTTTGTACAATTTTCTACTTCCCTTACCACACATTTTTAAAATTAAGTATGCAGGGCCAGAGAGATAGTAGCAGAGTTAAGTTAATTGCCTTGCAAACTGCAATCCGGGAACCACATGCTCCTCTAGCACTTCCTGAAATAATCCCTGCACATAGAGCTTGAAGTGATCCACAAGGATGATTGGGTTTGATATGGACCAAGGCCTTAGTCCCCCAAATATTAAATATCAATTTATAGATATCTTGTTAGACTCATTCCCTCTAGAATTCATCATTAAATAGGAATAGATCTTGTTAAAGTTCTGTACCTAAGAGTAGGGTGCTGCACTCTGTCCAAAATCTTGTTTCTGAATTTCCAAGATGGTTTCATTATTTAGTTAAAATATAATCCAAAAATATTAATAGCTTTAAATACCTCTCTGTCTTTAAGTGTTTTTCTTCTGTCAAGTTAAAAGTAAATTAACAATTAACTCCCACTTTACAGTAACATATCTTAAACAATGATAAATGGTTGATTGAGTATTTTCATTCTTGCAAAAATGTCATAAAGCAAAATTACACAAATCTACATAGTGTATTTTTCTAGACACTTACGTTATATGTAGAGACAAATTCACTATGTACATCAGTCCCAATTAACTGAGACATAGGTGAGCATACATGGCTGTAGTGACCGTTTTCTACACTAGAACAGCATCTGTGCTGCCAGGAACTACTCTTACTACATAATTTCTTGCTACGAGATCCCATTGGTTCTTAAAGAAATAGTGAGTTAATCCAAAGATATTTGGGTTATACCTGTGAATTATACACATAGTCATACATATTCACTTATATAATCCAAAAAATAATTAAAGAGGTTTAATTAATAATTAAACCTCTTTTGGACAAAGAGGTTTATTTTAACCAACTCTAGATATTCAGAAATAAATGGGAAAGTCAGGAAAACAGGAACAAAAATTAAAGAAATGTGGCTTTTTTTCAGCAACCACTAATTCATAGCTAGGAACACATGTCCATATTTTAGATGAAAGTAAATGAGTTAGAATTAGTTGCTGACTGTGCATTATCTAAAGAATTGAAGTGGTATGACTTTGGGAAATATAAAGGTGTTTGAGTCTTTTGTAAAAATTCTCAGCCCAAAAGCAATTTTATTTTGTTGTTGTGCATGTTGATATAAAAGAAAAGAACATAATGAACTGAAGTTTTTTCCCCCAAAGGAACTTGACCTCCTTAGTGGAAAAAAAATTTTTTTAATAAAATAAAAACCAGCTGTTTGGCCTAAAGGAAGAAAAGGATTCCCCAATGACAAATTTACAATCAAGAGGAACTCAGGTCCAAAGAAATAAAATAAAGACAGCCAATGTGATTGTCTCTGAGTTAAAATAAAATACTTTTAGAATCAAAGGACAGGAAAGGGAAAAGTCACTGAAGAACCAAACTTCACAGTAACTCTCCAAAAAAGAACAAGAAAGGATAAAACAAAATAAAATATTTCAAATATAATGCATTGCTAAATTTTCTTTAAAATTTCCACCAAAAGGCTGAAGCAATAGCAGGTAGGGCACTTGCCTTGCAGGCAGCCGACCCAGGTTTGATTCCCAGCATCCCATATGGTCCCCTGAGCACCGCTGGGAGTAATTCCTGAGTGCAGAGCCAGGAGTAACCCCTGTGCATCGCCAGGTGTGACCCAAAAAGCAAAAAAAATTAAATAAATAAATAAAATAATAATAATAAAATTTCCACCAAAAGCCAATATGTCTTAAACATATTCTTAATATAACCATATCAGAGATGAAGTGATGCAAAGTCCTAACCATAGCCAACCACAATCTTTATCTTTGATGTGGAAAAAACAGATACAGCCTAAATCATAGGAAATAAATATTTAAGGGTTGATAATAAATATAATAAAACACGAATTAAAATACAGATCTAGGTCAGTGACATAGTTCAAAGGACTGAGCACATGGTTTGCATGGAGGAGGCCTGAGTTCAAACTCCAGCACATATAGTTCCCCAAGAACCCCTAGTATTGAACAACATGGACCAGATCACTGATTTGGCTGAAAAGTCAAGTAGATCCTATTTTATTAAAAAGCAATGTACTATCAAAGCAGGTGAAGAAATTAGAACCAGAATTCATACTGAATACCAGGTCTAAATGAATCAATTCAATCCATCTAGATCTATAAGCTAAAAAACAAAAATATTAAGTTTTTTCATATAACACTATACTATCATGCCAGATGGTATTTTTGCCATATATGCCAGACACAGTAACAACAAAGTCTCCAATGGAGACGTTACTGGGCCCTCTCGAGCAAATCGACGATCAACGGGAGGGCCTTTACCTTTACCTTAGTCTTTGAACAAGGAGCAGTCAAAAAGGCCTTAACATGAGTCAAATGCATTTGCTCTCTATCGAGCTTTTTTGCTCTATGAAATTACAGATCAAGTACATCACAAACCTTTATTTAAATAGCATTTAGAATTTGAAGATGACTGCAAAGTCTCAAATTATAATCCCAGGTTTTTAATAAATGTCTTTTATTTTAGTCCTATTTAGTGTAAAAATCTCAAAAATAAGAGATCTCATTTTATAACCAAGTGATTCTGTTCAGTTTCTTGCAGTTGAAGGTTAGAGAGAATTAAATTTTGAAAATGTTCATTAACATCTCAAGGTACCTTAAAGGACCCTATATACAGCTGTCATTTTGGATCTTGGTTTGTTTGTTTCTAGTCTTGATTTTTATTTTTGGACCAAACTCGACGGTGCTTAGAATTTACTCAGAGATCACTCCTGGCAGGTCTTAGGGGAACCTGATAGAGTACCAGGAATGGAAACCAGTCTGGCTGTGTGCAAGATAAACACCCTTTCCTCTGTGCTATCTCTCCAGTCTCCACATTATTTTGTAAACTCAGCTTCAATGTTCATCATTAACTTTCCCTTTACCTGCCACAACTTAAACTGTTTTGTGTCTTGTACTTGCTTCTGAAACTCCTCAAAGAAGTTTTTGCCAAATTATCTACCACAAGAATAGTATGAAAGTATGTCTCAAAATGAGAAGTTTTGAGATTAATTTTTCTAACAAAAAACTAATTTTTAATTAATAAAATAGCTTCAACTTTTTTTGGTTTTTGGTTTTGGGGCCACACTCAGTGGTGCACAGGGCTTACTCCTGGCTCTCTACTCAGGGATCACTGCTGTTGGACTTGGAGGACCACATGGGGAGCAAAGTATCAAACCAGGGTTCGCCATATGCAAGGCAAGTGCCCAATCTGCAATAAAATGTATTTCAGTTACTTTAATAAAAGGATTGAGAGGAAAGAAATCTTAAAAAACAAGTTAGAGTTTTTAAAAAATTTTAAAAACTTTTCAGTTTAAAAAAAATCAAATACAATAAAAGCCCATGTAGATGATGTTCTGCATTTCCACAGTCTCAAAAATGGTGATGTAGGTAAATAACAACAAGATGGAAAGAAGTAATTTCAAATAGCCATTCTATTCCCAATGGCAAAAAAAATGATTTCTGGGAGAATAATAGCAGGCACAAAATGAATAACGTTTTCTAAGGCTATCATGCTTTTTTTTTACCAAAAGGAAAAAAAATAATGACTGCATCCCATTCAATGGAAAAACAGAATTGCAGATGTTGTGGCTTCTAACCAGAGAAAGCTGGACCCCTGAGCAAGGAAAACTCTCTGGTGGTCAGAATTGCTGAACACACATCCTGAAACAGACACAGTAAAGCTGGATGAGAACTCTGGAGAATCAGGAGAGGCAAAGCTTGCTTCAAATTAAAAATGCACCCAATTTTCTACAGTCGCTTTATCTGAAATTGAAATTGTGTGTAACAGAATGTTAGGGTCATTCTAAGTTTTTGAGAAAAAATAGCACGTAGTTTTTGAGACAATTGAAAAAAAATGTTTCTGTTTATAGCATTGACTAAAATATTTATGCACACACATGTGAAATGTCCTGGGAGAGAGTGTCTGAGGAAGTTTGGTATATATGGAGTAAGTTTTCTCTAAATCAGGATCTCAAAGACATACTTGATGATAATCATCTCAAAAGCACTAAGTTGTATTGATGGTTCTTCCAGTCCTTATTTTACCTGCCATAGACCATAAAGAACATCTCTTGGAATCTGAACCACTAGGGCTTTAATCTAGTTAAAACTGAAACTTTACTGAGTTTTCTTAAATATGTTCAAGTTTTCGGCATCTTGGAGAGAGCAGTTCTAAGATCCTCCCCCCAGAATTTATGAGCTAGATATGTTACATTTATTCAGAGTTCCTTTACTTTCCCTTGTTTATTAAGCAAATATGCATCACAGATATAAATTTGTGCCTTTACACATGAGATGACAAAACAGAAAAGAAAATGGCAGCATTATAACAGTAGATCTGAACCCATCTAAAAACGAAAACACTAGATTTTATTTTTGCAAGTCTTTTCTATCCTTGTTGTCAATAAATACTAAACACTCCTTTGTACTTCTTAATCCCTCAAATAACTTCAAGTTCATTCTCTCCTATTATTGTTTCCTCAAATTCTGGGAATGCATATTTGATATAATAAATCTTAACAGATTCCTAAGGATTTCATTACATTTTGATCCAAACTAGTTTTCAGAGGTATTCTATTTGTTTCCCATCCCAGAGTAGATTTTATAAAAACTTGAATATTTTGCTTTATCCAAGTTACATAATTATCTCTGAAAAGGTTGGTATAATCTGAGCTTATGACATATGAAATGAAGAGTGGAACTGGAGTGATAGTACAGTGGTAAGGAACTTGCCTTGCATGCATCCATCCTAAATTCAATCCCCAGCACCACACAGGCATCGCCAGGAGTGATTCCTGAACACAGAATCAAAAGTCAGCTCCAAGCACAGCCAGACATGCCAAGCTACCCACAAAAAAGTCCACACACACACACACACAAAAACAAAAAACAGAAGCAAAAGAAAATAAAGAGACTATGAATCTTTCTCGTCTCCACTTAGTTTATTATTTGTTCTCTCTGGGCAATGTGCTCTGGAAGCAGCATCAGTAAATTTGAATTTTCCCAGAAAAGTTTGATACACTTCATAAATGAATTCAAAATCATCCCCAAGGGAAATTATTAAATGAACTAATCCAAAGAATTCTTGATAAACCTAATTTCTATATTTGTATAATTAATTCAAGTCAGATGATGAATAAAATTCTAATTTAATGCATATAAATACATTGGCATGAGATGTGATGTCATATAATTTCTGTTGAAGTTTATAAGTAAATCTCATGATGACCAAATCAAATGAATTCATAATTTAAATATATTATACATAAATAAAATATACACACTTTTACTTCATGCATTTTGGGTAGAACTTATGTTTTTCTCCAGATATGTAGAATAGAATATCAACACATAAAATACTAAACATTTAACAGCAACTCAAACTTTTTTATATTCTATGACTGCCTACATATAACCAAGCAAACTCTTTTTAGACTACAACCAGGAAAATGGAATTTGATTGCATTTATGTGTCTTTCAAATGCAATCACATTTTTTCTTTAAACTGTTATTTTTCAGACTAATACTTCTCACCATTAAAGATGGGCTTTTTGGGGGGGGGGCTTGGGTCGCACCTGGTCATGCTCAGGGTTACTCCTGGCTCTGCACTCAGGGATCACTCCTGGTGGGTTGGGGGTGGATGGGATGAAGGGAGCAAATCTGGGTGCCAGAGAATGAACCCATGTCAGCTACATGTAAGGAAACACCCTGCCCTCTATACTATCACTCAGGATCTTTTCACTCTTAAAGTTTTAAAGGATGGTATTAAGGTAACTTTTCAACCGATAAGGGACAATGATAGGGATGCTTCATGCACAATATGAGTTTATGTAAAGGAAAGGTGCTTGTCACTGATTCTCAAGAAAATAAAATCAAAATTTCAATTAGATACCACCTCATAGCTCTGAGAATGATCTTTATCAGTAAATTCAGAAATAAGTGCTGGGGTGGGAGTAGGAAAGAAGGGGTGTGGAGAAAAGAGAATGATCAATCATCATTGCTGAAAATGTAAAATGTTTCCACCTCTAGGAAAAGCAGTGTGGGGACTACTCAAAAAATAAATAAAAATAGAACTGCCGTATGATCAGTTGGATCTGTAGTTCACCAGTAGGGATCCAATTTTTTTAAACTAATTTGAAAAGGTATATATGAACCCACTCTTATAGTGCTGTATACAATAGCCAAAAATCTGGGAACTGTCCAAGTACTCAAAAATAGGTAAGTTTTGATGTATATACACAATGGGATTTTATTCAACTGGCTTATGTCCTTCAAGATATTGTGTACTAGGTGAGCAATACTTATAAAATGATATTTTTATATTGCTGTTTATGCATCGTTTATCACCCTTCTGGTCATCAAGGCAGAAAGGTAATACTTATCTGATATTATCCTTGGAGCAGGAAATTTTCTGAGTTCTAATCTATTTTCCCTTTCATTAAACTTACAAAGTTTGAACTCTAGACCGCCAAAGCATAGGAGCTGTGCTACTGACACCATGACTTTTGATTAACAACCTGTAAATCCATTCCACAGTAACTCTATTAAAATTTCAAGAATATTTTTAAATATTAACTTTCCATATAAATGTTATTGCTCTGACGGTATCCATTCTGTACACGAAGTACTAAGTGTTTGCCTTATGTGGTATGGATAAGAACTTCATACATGCAGAACATAGATGCTAATGTCAAGAGACGATAATATTTGGGGGAGTTTAAAAACAACAGAAAAATATAAAACACAGAGGAATCCTATAATGGAAACATATAGAAATGGCATCTAACTCAGATTAAAAAGTCAGAGATGGTCTTGCAGAAAAAGGAACACAGTAATCAAGTGTAGAATTGTTAGGAAAGTGATTCCCCAAGAACTAGAATATTTAAGTTAGAGGGAGAATTGGACTTGAAGAACTGATCTGTAGGTTTGGACAATTAGAAAGAAAGAGCATGAGTGAGGAGGAGGTGGGCAAGAAAATTATGAGATAAATGATTATGAACTGTACATCACACCAGAAGTTTAACTGTTTTTATTTAAATCATTCAAGTCAGGACGTAATAGTAGAGTGAGAATAATCATAGAATTGAGGGATCTTGTCCTAGAAGTCACAGACAGGATTCAGATATGTATGCATGACTAGAAGATAAAAGTCAATGGAGCCATTCATTCCTCTTTTCTCAAACTAAGGTGATGGCACTCATGTTTCAAAAGTGCAGCTTTCTCACCATTTAAGTGCAAGTTACATACACTTAATATGCAGTTATAAGTATCCTTAAGTTTTTCCAGAGGACTTTCCATTTTTATAAAGTAGTCCTTTCTCTCTGCCATATTACTTATCCTGCTTTTCCCCAACCAAAACATCTAGTCTCCGTCTTTAAAATTACACTTCTTATTACCCATCTAGTATTTCACCAAAGGCACATCCTGCCAATGCACAGAAGGACAGACAGAGCTAATGTTAAATACCCCACTTACAGACCGCTTGGCTGTTCTTTTTGCTACCGCTGCCTTTAATTTTGAGGTCTTCATCAGTTTAATTTTTCTTCAGTAATGGTCAATTATTTCTTCATTTTGTTTAGTTACTGAAGTATTTAGCATGTTTTTTAAATGTCTGGGCAGACTGAATCACGTCTGCACACACATATAATTTGGTTTTTGTTCATTATTTTCATGTTATTCTCCCATTTCTTCATCAAAAGCACTTATCTCCACCACCAATTAGTAATAAATGCATGGATACGGCCTAAAAATTATTTGAATGCCTGCCCTAAAAAACTCCATATTTTGTCAGAAAATAGCTTATTTTTTATCAAAAACATTCACATTCCTATGCAGATATAAAGCCACAATGGGTAACTCTAGCTTTATATTTTATTTATTAGTTTATTATTTATTATATTCAACAGGGATTTGTTTACTTGTATGATGCTTACATTTATCCCATAGCAGATCTAAAACAAAAACAATATTTAAAGCAAAATTTTAAAAACATACCAAGAACCAAACCAAATAAAAACAAAACTAACTTGAAGTTAAAGGACAAAGTAAACAAAAAAATTTTTGGTGATAGATCCAAACTCATTTCCTTGGAAATTTTCTAACTTATTCCAGAATGCTTACTTAATAAAGTATTTTTCATTTTTATGTAAACTTGCTAGGAAGACAAAATATTGTTATCCATCCCATGCTTTATCCTTTTCTGACATTTTTATCTTTTTCAGTGCCAAAGATGAGTTTACTTTTTCTTCTAAGAGAGAATGTTACAATTTTTTAATCTTTTAAAAAAGGATTATGGTAGAGTATCTCAAAAGCCCTTAACTTTAACATAAGTAAAGCTCTATTTTCTATCCTTATTCTACTTTGGTTATCAGGATAAATCTTCTCTTGAAACAAAAATTCTCAGATAATTGATTGTCAATATATTTTTTCTGTCAACATTTGCCAATGTCTCCCTGAAACTATTTTTATTATAACATCTTTTAAATCTGTCACTGTCACTGTCCTCCCATTGTTCATCGATTTGCTCAAGCAGGCCCAGTAACATCTCCATTGTGAGACTTGTTATTGTGTTTGGCATATCGAATACGTCATGGGGAGCTTGCTAGGCTTTGCTGTGCAGGCAAGATACTCTCGGTAGCTTGCCTGGCTCTCCGAGAAGGGTGGAAGAATCGAACTCGGGTCAGCCATGTTGGCTGCTTGCAAGGCAAACGCCCTACCGCTGTGCTATCACTCCAGCCCACGTCTTTTAAATAAATATATAAATTATGCACTCTAATTGAATACATTCACACTGTAAAGGAAAGACTCCATCATGATAATACTCTTTTTTTGAAGGAATAGTCAGCTTCACTAAAAGTCCTCATTTGAGTTTTTCTCAAATAATGAACATTAACTCTATAGTCCCTATCCTTTAATATCTTTCTGTCTTCATACTTGTTCAGGTCTTCTTTCTTCTTAATCAGGTGAATCACTGTATAGTCAGAACCTTTGTTAATATTCTTGTCACCTACATGGGTGAAGCAGTAACACTGTAGCACTGTCCTGCCATTGTTCATCAATTTGCTCTAGCTGTCCCAGTAATATCTCTATTGTGAGACTTGTTGTTACTGTGTTTGGCATATCTAACACATCACAGGTAGCTTGCGAGGCTTTGCTGTGCAGACGAGATACCCTCAGTAGCTTACCGGGCTCTCTGAGAGGGGCGGAGGAATCGAATCTGGGCCCACCAGGTTGACCTTGTGCAAGGCAAATCCTTACCCCCTCTGCTATCATTACAATAAAACAGGAGGGTGAGTCACTGATAGAGAATATCGATGTCTTAGCCCTGAACTTTGTCTTTTTGCTCCATTACACTTGGTCCTTCGGATTTTCTCAACTTTGTTAAACATTAATGTGCTGATAACTCACACACCTACATCTACAGCATTAATCTTTCCCTAGATCTAGAGCCCTGCTTTAACTCTACGTGAGCATCTTTTACTCAGATGAACTTGTATCTATGCACCATTTCTTTCCAATATATCATTCATAATGCATTGCAATAATCTAGAACTGTTTTATTTATAGTTTAAAGTATTTTAGTGGCATCACTGTGCATTTGCAAAACACCAATCCCCTAGACCTGGTTATAATTAGAATTCAGTTTTATCATTTGATTGCTCTAAAGTCTACCATGGCTATTAAATTCAACCTCAACAATTCACACTTTTCTCAAAATCTTGGAATCACTACAAATCTTGCAACACATTTTCTCCAAATTGCCCCACGATGACATTATTCTTCATGTTACCAATTGCAACTAATGCTTCAGATTTCCATGTGAGGTTCCACAATCATAAATATCGCCTGGTCCTCTAAATTTTGTCATGCAAACGACACTATATTTGTATTGGTTTTATCTAAATACTGTCTCAAAGTTCAGGAGGAGCAGAGAATGTATATGTAAATAACAGCACTCCACATGAGAATACCAGAATTCAGGGTATTTTGCAGTTGATACCTATAGGTCAAATAGATACAATTAATATGCACTTAAAATCCAAAATATTAATTTTTAGTTCACAACATAATAGTAAATAAGTCATTGGGTCTAAAATAAAATAAGGTGAGTAACAAAATCTGAAGTTGTTTTTAAGACTTAAGAATGAATTATCAAAATGGATTTCAGTGGCTTACAATCATCCACACTTGGCAACTTAGAAAAGTCATATACAATTTGGTAAAAGGCACTTCCAAGCAAAAGCTAAATTACCAAAAATGTCTTCCATATCCTTATTTATCAGATCATAAATGGCACCACTTATTTAATAAATAGATTTCATAAATATTTCATTAAAAACTTTTATTTCTGTAAATTAGCAGGTTGTTATTGCTATTCCTGCTCAAACTCTGCCTAGCAAAGACTGATTGACTCAGTCTTATACCTCTAGCGATCTGAAGTCAGTTTACTGGCAGATTACTGGAACAGAGTCACAGTTATCCTTATTCACTTGACATAAATAATAGTAGTTGTGTGATTTAAAGTTGCCCCAGTACTAATTACTAATTGAATTGGAAGGGTTTATTTTACTTTCTAAAAAATTATGGGGTTTATGCAAGTGGAAGCAAACATAAACAAATGGGACTACATCAAACTAAGAAGCTTCTGCACTTCAAAAGAAACGGAGACCAAGATACAGAAAGAGCCTACAGAATGGGAAAGAATATTTACCTGATACTCATCTGACAAGGGATTAATATCCAAGATATACAAGATACAATAGAATTGTACAAGGAGAAAAACCTCCAACCCCATCAAAATATGGGGAGAAGAAATGAACAGAAGTTCCCTCAAAAAAGAAATACAAATGGCCAAAAGGCATATGAAAAAATGCTCCACATCGCTAGCCATCAGGGAGATGCAAATCAAAACAACAATGAGATATCATCTCACACCACAGAAACTGGCACACATTCAAAAGAACAAAAGTAACCAGTGCTGGCATGGATGTGGGGAAAAGGGGACACTCTTTCACTGTTGGTGGGAATGCCCACTAGTCCAGCCTTTCTGGAGAACAATATGGACAGTCCTTCAAAAACTAGAAATTGAGCTTCCATATGACCCCACAATACCACTTCTGGGAATGTATCCCAAGGATGCAAAAAAGCACAGGAGAAATGACATCTGTACTATACATTCATTGCAGCACTGTTCACAAGAGCCAAAATCTGGAAACAACCCAAGTGCCCTAGAACAGATGACTGGTTAAGGAAACTTTGGTACATCTACACAATGGAATACTATGCGGCTGTCAGGAGAGATGAAGTCATGAACTTTGATTAACAGGACAGACATGGAGAGTATCATGCTAAGTGAAATGAGTCAGAAAGAGAGGGACAGGCATAGAAGGACTGTACTCATTTGTGGAGTATAAAACAACATAACATGAGGCTGACACCTAAGGACAGTAGATACATGGGACAGATAGATTGCTCCATAGCTGGAAGCCTGCTTCATGAGCAAAGGGGAGAAGGCAGCTAGAATAGAGAAGGGATCACTAAGAAAAAGATGGCTGGAGGAATCGGTTGGGATGGGAGATGTGTGTAGAAAGTGGATAAAGGACCAAATATGATAACCTTTCAGGGTCTGTATTGCAAACCATAATGCCCAAAAGTAGAGAGAGATTATGGGGAATCATATCTACCATAGAGGCAGAGGGAGAGGGGGAAGGGGGGGGGGTATACCAGGGATATTGGTGGTGGGGAACGTGCACTAGTGGAGGGATGGGTGTTTCATAATTGTGTGATTGTAATCCAATCATGAAAGCTTATAACTATCTCATGGTTATTCAATAAAATTTAAAAAAATATATATGGGGTCTGATCTAAGAACCAAACCCGCTATATTCTCAGAGCACCAAGCCATATTTCAAGTCCTGCCATCGAATTTGGTTAAAATTATTCAAAGCAACACATTAAAGTGAATGGTTGGATCCAAGGGCCTTTGGTGACATGAAATTTCAATTTTGTTTTTCCTTTCTTATTATTCTTTATTTATTTCTAGGATGTTCCTAATTAAGCTAACTTTTATTGCTTATTCCCCAAAAGTTTTATATATATATGCACACATATATATAATATTGATATAGAAATATGGATAAGGATATTCATGAATAGGTAAATGCACATGTACATGCATATGCCTGTACATAGACATGTATACACATGTACATATTCATAATAATTTTCTTTTGTCGTTTTCTTTTTTATATATAAATTTACTTACTGAATCATCGTGAGAGAAGTTACAAAGCTTTCAGCTTTTAGTCTTGGTCATATAATGATGAAACACCCATCTCTTCACCAGTGCACATTTTCCACCACCTAAAACCCCAGTATACCTCCCATTCCACACCCTCCGGCTACTGTGTGGTAGGTGATTTCCACTTTACTTTCTTTCTACTTTGATTACATTCAATATTTTGACACCAGATCCACCATTATTATTTGGGATTTTGCCCCAACACTCGGATCTGCCAAAAAGGCAACATTAGACGATTTGTTTCCTAGTGCTGATTATGGATAGCATATGATGTCATGCTGCCACGGTAGTGGCCGCATTTTTTTGGAATTCTGAAGTCTTATTAAATCTGGAGGGATTTCTACCAAAAGCTGCTGGGTTCCAAGATTTGTTTCTGAGTCTCTGGGATCATGGCTTAAGCACCTGGTTGAGTAGCCAAAGGGCACACTCAAGGGCAGCAGCTAGGGGTCTTGTTGGGATGGAGGAACAAAGGGTCTGCTCCACCCCCATGCCATGAGGCCCTGAGTGTCTCGTCACTGTGGACCTCTACCTGGCTATCCATTGGCCTCTTGAAGATGGCAGATCCCAAGCCGCCAGGGGGAACTGGCATTGGATCAGCAGGGGTGGCCCGGGACTGGTAACCTAATGCAGAGTCTGTACGCATTTCTGCCAAAAGCCGCTGGGTTCTGAGATTTGTTTCTGGTGACTCATCTTTTGTCCTTTTATTTCTTTTTTACTCACAATGATACTCTATTTTGAATTACATTATAAATATTTAAAATATTAATATTTTGATATCAATTTTTTACTTCAAAATGTTTATCAAAAATTAAAAATGGAATAGAAAAGTTTAATGAAAACCCTTAAGTGAAATTCTTATTTTTGAGATTAGTATCCAAAAGTACCTATGACAACTAATATTGCCTTGGCCTGGAACTTATTGTATTACAACTGTTAGGTGTGCTTTGCGAAGGCAGTGAGGAAAACTGCAGTTGTTTTTGTATTGTTCGTTTACACAGAAATAGATGCAAATATGTATTTTAGATGCTTGGTTTTTGGAATAGTTCATTAATGCCATTTAACATGTCATTGATATTTTGATTAAAGAAGTTTATGAGTGTTACAAATAATTTCTTTCTCTCCCACACCAAATGTAAGTTTCACAGTCACTAACAACAACCACACCCATTCACACACCTTTTCATTATATAAAGAGCTAAATTTTATTAAATTTTTATTGACTCTAGAACCATACATCTGTTCAGAAATGATGCACCCTTAAAGCTAACTTAATGCAAAACTTCACTGATGAAAAACAGGTCCACTGAATAAGTAATAATGATGAGTGAGGTTTCATGCTGTTTTACTGCTAACAGACCATCAGAAATGGGGTTCAGTTCATATAAAAACAGTCCTCCACCAAACAAGTCAGGATGGCTGGCGTCCTTGGTAAACATGTAAGTGAACTTGATAACCCTCTCTGTTTGGAGAATTCATGTAAAGTACTCTACAGCTTGCTTTATTTGGCTTCGTTTTAAAAGTCAAGGGATTTGCAATAGAGCCATTAGCTTCTGAGCTTCTAAATTAACTAAATGTGTATTATGATGGCTGTCCAGGGCCTGAAGTATGACATGCAATAACTTTGGAGGAAACCTAAGAAATATGCAACAGATTCTAGCGTTTCACATGATTAAGGTGTAAAGGTAGCTGACAGAAAACTATTAGGCTATTATTACTGCACTGCTAGGCATTATTGTTCAAAAACAAAGAATTTGAAATCTGAAAAATTGTAAGTTGTAATTAGCAAAGTATAACAATATGATAGTAATAATAGATACCTATTAACCTCCTACACATTGTGACATCCATCGCAATATTCTTTACATATATGAATTCATTGCATGCATATAGTATTTTGGTAAAAAACAAACTAGTCACACATCACAAAAATTAACATCAGCGGTCAGGGAAATTAGATCACATATGAACTTTGCATATAGATTCAGAGCTCAAACCCTGCTTAATTGAATTAAAAATCTTCTCACTACATAATATATAAGACAACGAACACTACACACAAATTCACTTTTCATTCATCTATTTTATATTTGAAGTCTTATTAATTTTAGTCATATGAATCTTGATTTTAATTCTTGATTTAATCAGGATTTTAATCAAATCCCTGTATCCTATGGCAAACTAAATAAGAAGCAAAACTAAGTGATTTATAGGTAAGTCCATCTCCCGCAGGCAAGGCCTTGCTGACTTGCTGACTCTGCTCTACTGATTCCCAAATCAACCTCTCAGGAGACGCACACCAAGCAGCTAAAATTTCTGGAATCACTGGCCCCTACAGCTGAAATTGCCAGGATATTCAGAAGGTGGGTAGAACCAGCTAAAGCTCCAACAGCCGCGCCCACACCCTACCACTGCAGCCACGCCAAGGACTCAACTCCACTGCTTCATGAATATTCTCCACAGAGATGCTAAACTATGAATAATTTTAGGTACCCAGTGCACAGACTAAGAACACTGGTGGTTTTTTTTTGTATTCAGTGTTGGTATCCTCCCCAACCCTAACCCTCTCCCTCACCCCCATGTCAACTTATGAATCCAGACCATAGGTCCTGAAGTCTCAGAACTACACAGCCTCACACATGACCATATGTCACCTCCTAATTCCTTGATACTGAAATTCCAGCAGATGCACACCAAATTGATGGAAAAGTAACACAGAAGGTAACTAAACTCAACAAACAAAACCAGTAATACAGAGAGCTCACAAATCACAATCACAAATCATCCTGTTAATTGTCGATTGCCTCGAGCAGGCCCCAGTAACGTCTCCTTCATCCTAGCCCTGAGATTATATTCAAGGCTCTTTAGGAGAATGAGACCCATCATTGTTACTGGTGTTTGGCATATTGGGTACGCCACGGGGAGTTTCCCAGACTCTGCCGTGTGGGCAGGCTACATTTGGTAGCCTGTCAGTTTGTCCAAAGTAGGAATGAGATAATAAGATGTCATCATAAGATGCTTTCGCGGCCACGTGGTTCTGGGAGCTGGTTTTTATAGTCTCTGAGTCTTGGCCGTTGATGGGATTACACGGTGCCAGGGGGCCAGTTGGTGGGTGTGACCCCTGCCTACTGGAATTTGGAGGATCTGGGTGGAGGATGCTCGGCCCAAATCCGAGTAGGCTTGGAGATCTCGGCCCCGGAACCCACGTGACTTTGTCCCTCTGCCAGTACCTTCTTGTGTGCGGAGAGTGGTCTCAGCATGGTGGTGGCTGGTCCTGGAGGTCTTTGGCTGTCGTAGCCCTGGTAGGGGCGGGGAGGAAAGCTCAATCTACTCCCCTTCAAGGGGCCCTTGCGGCGAGGACAGTCAGGCGCGGGGACAGGAGAGAGAGACAGGGGGCCACGCCTGACAGAGAGCTCAACTAGCAACAATCAATTTAATAAATTCTTAGACAAAGACTTAACCCCATGATCAGATATAACAATTCATACATAAATTGATTTTTTATACTTATCGATTTTAATATTTGAACTTTGTTATCTAATCAATTTTTATTCTTGGACCATATCAATAGTTTTTGCTTTTGTCTTTTTTCTCTACATTAAAATAAAAAATGAATTAAAAAATTAACAAATAAATTATTCATAAGTCGATTCATGAAAGTTAGCATATTTATTTGTCTTCTTCAAGGTTGAATTGGTTCTGATAAAATGAGACAACACAGTTTTTTATTTTATTCCTTTAAAAGCTCTTTTTATTTAAAGATTATCACCACTTGTCCAGCAAAAAAAGTGTTTTTCATTCAGTATTCTTAGTCTCAAGATATCCCTCACTTTAACCCAGCTCCATGAGGTTGGACAAATGCCCAAACTTGATGAAATCTTTATGTATCAAAACATTTTGAACATCTCATTCTTCGTATATGATTCTCATAAAGTTACTGAATTTTTTTTTACTTTGCAAATTCTATCTCCTCTGAGAATCTTTGCTGATTGTTCTTCTGAATGTTCCACATTGTTGATAATAACTGGATTTGATGATTTCCTGTGCCTAAAAACCTTTACTTTTCTCTGCTATTTGTTTTCTAATTTCACATGTTTATCCAGCCTTTCTTCTTTCTAATTAGTTCTTATATTCAGTGTGTATTGACTCTGGCTTAGTTTAACTTTCAGAATTTTTAGCCACCAGGCACACAAATACAAAACATTCACAGAGATCTCTGGTCGTCTTTTTCATGAACAATTTCTGCCTATTTGCTTTCTGAATATTAAAATTAGGTTCAGAGTCCCATATTGCCATGATTACTCAGAAATTCTAGAATCCACTTTGTACAAAGCAGTTTTCCTCTGTTACCAAAGAGTGAAATCCAAAATACGACTCTGAAGGTACCTATAGAAATTTGTCCCAGCCCCTCCATTTTGGTAGACGGGACAAAAAAATTCCTTTTGCTTCCTAAAGTTTTGCATTTGATTGGAATATTAATAGAAAGCCACATGAGTCTAGGTTTTATTTCCCTTTGAAAAGTCACCCCACTTGCAAATAAACCCTGAATTCTCTCCAAAGTTTCTCATTATCTATTCCGTCTTTGTTTACTTCCTTTAATCCATGTTCCAATTTCCTTTTCTCAGAATTCCCTAAACATGCATAGGCATGAAGATGACTTCCTGACAGCAGGCTGGTCTGAGTTTGAATCATAGATCCCTAATTTACCAGCTGAGTGAGTTTGCACTGTGATTTAATGCCTCTGAGGCTCACTTTCTTTAGTTGGAACATCTAAAAAGCCGTAAAGGACAGAACACAAAAGTTATTGTATGATATAAGCTGAATAATGTTTAAAAAGTACTGAAAATTGCCCAGTTCTGTAGAAGTGGTTTAATTACTATTAATTACAAGTATTTATATTTTGAAATCTTAGGGAAAAAATCTTTAACTTTTGTATAACTGAATAATGAAGGTTTTTAAAAATTGTTAAGCCTGAGACTGAAAACAGTGTTTAGGCACAATTATTAAATGCCAGGTGAGCCAGTATTGGCCCAGGCCTTAAATTCTGATTCTTCCATTAAAGAGCCAGGTAACATTGGCAATATGGCAGGTGGTATATTTCAGTTTCCTAAGTCTTATTTTCCTCTTATTTAAAATGTCACTATTGTCAACTGTCTCACCAAATTTTTATGAAATTGAAGGCATATTATACAAAAAGGAGGAAATCTGGTAGTTATTGATATAACTTCATAGGGATGGGAAGAAATTAGAGTAAGATTAGAAAGAATGGCGCCAGAGAGAAAAATTCCTGAGAATGGGCTCTGGATGCAACCAGAATATTTGAAAGATAATCCTTTCAAGTATCCTGTTCTTTCCCAGTACCATCTTACCATCTTGCACGTCTAAAGTCCATTGCAAAGGTGCTTACCCATCCTATTATATAAAGAATATTAAAAGTTTTTTCCACATTTCCCCAGTATTCTACTTAATTAGACCCTATAACCTATTTCCTGTATTTGCCTTCCTTCTCTCAAATTAAATTTCTACTATATTGGACCACCAAATCTCCCATCCTCTGGTCTGCCTGAGATAAGAACTTGAGCTGCTTTAAGATGTTAATCACTTTCTTTATTGTTTTCTCTGTCATTTCTGTTGCTGTTGTTATCACAGTAGCCTAGGAATGACCTAGAAATGGGTTTAAAGTAAAATATATTCAAGAAGCTAGTCAATGGACCCCTATGGTGGTGTTAGATGGCAGCCTGAATTTCCAGGCATTGAAGGGCACTAAGCTGCTAAGGGTTGTGCAGGAACTTTCTGAGAACCTCTGTTTGCAATCACTCCAGCCAGGAGTTTCTTAGACACATATTAAGAATATGTTTAACTGTGCTTTCCCAAAAAGAAGTCATCTTGTTACCAAAAAGGGGTGCGGTGCCAGGGCCCACATAAGACTTTGGTTCTTATTCTTCCCAAAGGAAATAATACTAAAGATATTCCGTTTAGAAAGCAGAAAGAAGGATTCGTTGCAGCGTCAAGTGACTCCGAAGGCAAAGAGGCAGAAGGGCCAACCCAGTGAGAAAACGAGTCTTTTGAGAAAGCCTAAGGCCTGTCTTTATACCCTCTGTCTCACAATGTACTAACTGTAAAAGGGGTTATGGTCTTGAGAACCCAGATGATGCTTCTCCAGACATCATTTATTAGCAGCTCTCTTCTCCCACCCATTTCTGTTTTGTGAGGGAGTTGTTGATTCCAGTGTTTTCTGGTTTAGTTCTTTAAGATCATTTTGTCTCAAGGTCTCTCTAGTCTTCATTAGTCCTTTTTTCTTCCTAAAGCGACTATTGTCGCACATTGTTTCATTTCCCCCTAAATCACCTCCTTCCTGGCACCAGGCTCAGTAAGAAGTTTCTTCTAACATTCTGAGATTAACTAAGATAGAGAGTTAACTAGTAGAACAATTTCTCTTTATATTCTATGTGTAAAAACGAAAGAGATGGTAGACCAAAGAATCACGTTTACCTTGCATGGACCAGAACAAGTGAAGAGAGAGATGGGGAGAACTTTTTATTTACTGAAGTGATCCCATATTTCATTATTTCTGAACACCAAGAAATAAGTCAGGAATCTTGACATACTATGAACAACCTAAAGTAATGCAATACTTCATAATATTATAGGAGCACAAGCAAACAGGCACACATGACTTTTTAAAAAGGATACTGGAAATCAGATGTTTAACTACTTTATTATAAACATGAGTCCCTAAAATTTCAAATAGTAAAGAAATTATAACTAAGGTAAATAAAATGTGAAGATCAGAAAAAACTCATTGAAGCAGACCATGGGAAGTAGTGTAGGAGGCAAGAGACAACTTTAATGTAGCAATAAAGAGAAGATGTCATAGCTTTATAATGATTACCTCCATTTATTATCAAAAGAATGCACTCTGCTCAGTAGAGAATTATTTTAAAAATCTAGAATAAGTATAGGCTTTAGTATGAAAATACAGGAGCACACAAATAGTGTGTAAAATGGTACTTGCTCCCCAAGTCTCCAGAAGAATAATTTTCTAGCAATTAGAATTTTTTGTCTTAGAATCTGTTATTTTAAATTCAATTGAGAACAAATTAAACATTATCGCTTCAAAAAGAAATACAAATGGCCAAAAGGCATATGAAAAAATGTTCCACATTGCTAGCCATCAGGGAGATGCAAATCAAAACAAGAATGAGATATCATCTCACACCACAGAGACTGGCACACATTCAAAAGAACAAAAGCAACCAATGCTGGCATGGATATGGGGAAAAGGGGACACTCTTTCACTGTTGATGGGAATGCCCACTAGTCCAGTCTTTCTGGAGAACAATATGGACAGTCCTTCAAAAACTAGAAATTGAGCTTCCATATGATCCCGCAATACCACTTCTGGGAATGTATCCCGAGGATGCAAAAAAGCACAGAAGAAATGACATCTGTACCTATACGTTCATTGCAGCACTGTTCACAGAGCCAAAATCTGGAAACAACCCAAGTGCCCTAGAACAGATGACTGGTTAAAGAAACTTTGGTACATCTACACAGTGGAATACTATGCAGCTGTCAGGAGAGATGAAGTCATGAACTTTGCTTATAACTGGATAGACATAGAGAGTATCATGTTAAGTGAAATGAATCAGAAAGAGAGGAACAGACATAGAAAGACTATACTCATTTGTGGAGTATAAAACAACATAACATGGGGCTAACACCAAATGGCAATAGATACATGGGACAGATAGATTGTTCCATAGCTGGAAGCCTGCTTCATGAGCAAAGGGGAGAAGGCAGCTAGAATAGAGAAAGGATCGCTAAGAAAAAGAGGGCTGGAGGAATCGGTTGGGATGGGAGATGTGTGTAGAAAGTAGATAAAGGACCAAATATGATTACCTCCAGGGTCTGTATTGCAAACCATAATGCATAAGGCATTAGCCCAAAAGCAGAGAGAGATTTGGGGGTATCATGTCTTCCATGGAGGCATAGGGAGGGTGGGAAAGGGGGGTATACCGGGGACATTGGTGGTGAGGAATGTGCACTGGTGGAGGGGCTGGTGTTTGATCAGTGTGTGATTGTAACCCAAACACGAAAGCTTGTAACTCTTTCATGGTGATTCAATAAAACTTTTTTTAAAAAAAGAAAAAAAATTATTGCTTCATGGTATTACTGAACTTAAAGTATCAGGAAATTTTATAATATGACTCCATATTAGGAAAGTTAAATAGAATCCCTATTTTAAAAATTATATCAATTTCTGGATCATTTACAAAATTGATTCTGACCTTATCAGTTTCAATAATCTTCAGATTTGGATCAGTAAATTTGTCTCATAATGCTCTTGAAAAGTGTAAACCAACCTTTCTTATACCTGCTTTTTTATTGCATTTGATTTTATGAGTAGAAAAACATGTGTGTGTGTATGTGTACCATACAAAAATATATATTAATTCCTAATAAAAACTTACCATACATAATCTTCATATAACTTATGTTTGTCCTAATATTTTAATTGTGCTATAATTTTATTTTTACTAGATTTTTTTTTTATGTGTATTTGGAAGTCACTCCATTTGGGATCAAGATAGATTCAAAACAATTAAGTAAAATATTCCATCTGTAAAAATATTCAATCAAAAACAATAAATTAAGTTACTGAAACTAGAGACATACATGTCATACCTGCTTTGTAAAATCAATAGTTTGTTCTTTTAGGGACTAAAAGTTAGTACAGTGGGTATAGCATTTGACCTTCACTGCACATTCAAGTTCAAGCCCCAACACCACAAATGATCCCTCAGTCCCTCCACTGAATGTGGTCTAAGAACAAAAACAAAAACAATAGCTGCTTTAGAAGTCTTAAAACTTGTACAGTTTAAATGAAATTAGTCATAATGTTGAAAAGAATTTACTGATGAAGATTTACTCTGTGTTTATGTTTTACTTTTCAACCTTGTTTGTTTAGATCATGTCTTGTTCAAAACAATTCAGATTCTGCTAAAGTCTGACACACACATCAAGAGTGAATCATGTTTATTTGTAAATTAGTCATCCTCTGTAAAGATTCTGTATTTAAAACACACTTCAGAGCTGTATTAATTCAATAAAAATGTTGGGTTTTGGCCGGGATATGAAGAAGGGTCAGGGAGATACTATATTCAACCAGGGTCCAAAGAAATAGGAAAGCAGGTAAGGAGCTTGCCTTGCACACAGCTAACCTATATTTGACTCCAAGCATTGCACATGGTCCCCCAAGTACCACCAGAAGTGACCACTGAGCTCAGACAAAATTGGTCCTGAGCACTGTTAGGTGTGCCCCCCAAACAGACAAAAGCATACAAAGTTTACTCATGCTCTTAATTTGTAACGCATAATCACTTCAAAATTTTGATGATTTACCAATATATAATCAAGTACCACTGCCTGTAAATAAGATCAATGCTGCATAGTTAAAGCACAAAATCTCCTCTTGGTGGGTAAAACAGAGACAGCCTCATGCTTTTCACATCCTTGTTGCCCAAACCTGTGAATATGCTAGTTATATATCTTTTAAATAATAATTCTTTAGATGTGGTTATTTCAATATCTGACAGAGAAAAGTTAGACTACATTGTCTTGGTAGGCCCAATTTAATAGAAAAGTCCTTATAAAAATTCAGATTAAAAATTATATGGACCCAGAAATTATATAATACATTTGCTGTTTCTTAAAGTGGAAGAAGGGTCATGACTTAAGGAATATATATAAACAGACTCTAGAAACTTGAAAAGTTAGTGATGTAAGGGAACAAATTCTCCCTCTAGAACTTTCCAAAGAAACAAAATCGTGATCTGACACTTCTAAGTTAACCGAGTGAGACTTATGAGCTCCAGTATGGCAAAACAATGAATTGGTCTCTTTAATTCACCAAATGTACAGTAATTTACTTTAATAATTATAGTAGACATAGACACCTATAAAAGAGTTGATTTCCACTTGACATTTCACCTTCTTCCCTCTTATTCTCTCTTAAACTCTATTCAAAATAGTCATTTCATCCCCACGACTCCAATAAAATATTTTTTCAAGTCAAGATCTCTACATTGCTAAATGCTCTGACCAATATTCCTGTCTCTCTGTCTCATCTCCACAGCAAAATCTTACACAATCTCTCATACTCTTACTCTTAAGGCATCTTCTTTTAATTAATTTCAGAACAGGACCAAATCCCGGCTTACTTGCTACTATTTTTTTTATTTTTTTTAAAAGATTTTTGATTGGATTACCATGAGATACAGTTACAAAGTTTTCATGTTTGACTTCTAGTCATACAATGATTAAACACTTATCCCTCCACCAGCGCACATTTTCCATCACCAATGTCCCCAGTATCCCCCCAATCCTCCCCCTGCCTCTATAACTGACAATTTCCCCCATACTCTCTCTCTACTTTTAGGCATTATGGTTTTCAATATAGATACTGAGAGGCCATCACATTTGGTCCTTTACCTACTTTCAGCATGCATCTCCCATCCCAAATGACCCCTCCAAACATCATTGACTTAGTGATCCCTTTTCTATTCAAGTTACCTTCTCCTCCAGCTCATGAAGCAGGCTTCCAACTATGGAGCAATATTCCTGGACCTTGAGTCTACTGTCCTTGGTAGACTCATACAGTCTCATACTATGTCATATTATATTCCACAAATGAGTGCAGTCCTTATATGTCTGTCCCTCTCTTTCTGAATCATTTCATTTTGCATTATATTCTCCCTGACTATCCACTTATAAGCAAATTTCATGACTTTATCTTTCCTAACAGCTGCATAGCATTCCATTGTGTAGATGTACCAAAGTTTCTTTACTTGCTACTACTTCTTAATGTCACCTCCACTTTCAATGCCTAAACTTCAAAATACCTCACAGGGTTCAGTCTTCAAATGTTCCCTTTGTGTTTCTTAAGCATTCCCATACATTTTTATGGTTTAGAATATTACATTGTAGCCTAATACCTAAATTTTCAGTTTGAATTTGTAACTGCCCATTCGATACTTCTTAATCTTTTTAGGCATCTCAAACCTAGTCTATTTATAATCAATCTGTGGTTACCTTCTGATTTTTCAACTTTTTCTTCCCTGCTTTCTCTATCACAATGAATAACCACACTATTCAATTAATTTTTAAAGAAAACACTCTGAGGACAGCATTTGCCACTTTCTTTCATAGCCCATATCATATCTGTTTAGGTCTCATTTTATGAAAAGCTTAGTTAACTGACCACCATTTTTTTCTATTTTAATTAGTCTGAAGAAACTGAAAAGCAAATCTAAGATCTATGGGAATATTTTCAAATCTGTCTCTGTCACTGTTCTCTCATTGTTCATCAATTTGCTCAAGTGGGCCCAGTAACATCTCCATTGTGAGAATTCTTGTTACTGTGTTTGCATATCAGATAAGTCACAAGGAGCTTGCCAGGCTTTGCCATGAAGGCAAGATACTCTTGGTAGCTTGCCAGGCTCTCCGAGAGGGGCAGAGGAATTGAACTCGGGTCGGCCATGTCGGCCACGTGCAAGACAAACACCCTACCCACTGTGCTATCGCTCCAGCCCATATTTTCAAATGGTCTAAATAAATAATTAAAGTCTAGGCTGAGTACAGTTAAAAATAAAAGGCAGGGAAAATATTTGGAAAAAATACTAATTTTAAAAATTTATCAAAGACATCAATATACAGGTCCAAAAGTTTCAGTAAGCCTTTTATAGAATAAATAAAATAAAGCCATAATTGGGACTGCGTGATAGTACATCAGGGACAGCATTTACCTGGCACACAAATATGTAGGCTTGATTCCTCACACCAAATAAGGTTGCCTCAGCACTGTCAGAAGTGATCCCTGAGCACCGTGCCAGGAATAAGCTCTGAGCACTACTGGGTGTGGTGAAAAAATAATCCACACTAAATCTGCAATAGAAACTTTAAGAAAAGAAACAAAATCAACCACAAACAATAAAGGGGGGAATACAAATAGTGCTTAGTTTCTAACCAGAAATTAAAAGGTCAATATTAACATCTCTTATTTCCTTAGCCTCTAAAACTAAAAAGTATTAACCTATTCTCCTATATACATGTATGTAATTTCTTTTTAACTTAGAAACAGATGAAAAACCAAAGTTTTAGAAATCCACAATCCATATAATCAACATCAGTTGACTTCTACTGAAATACTAAATGACTCAGATTATAGATTTTCCTATTACCGTAGTTTAGATGTATCATAAAATAGCACTTCCATTCTTATTCAATCATAATAATTTCTCTCTATCAATGTCTTTCTTGAGTCATGGATTATGGAGAAGTGTCTCTCTTGATTTCTAAATATTTGGAGGGAGAATAATTTTAGATTGGGTACTACTGATTACTCATTTAAGGATGGCTGAGGCCAATGATGATATTTTATATAATTTCAATACTTTGAAGATTCTGATTCAGATTTATTTTGAGATCCAATATATGATCTAATCACCCTCTATGATCTAGGGTGATTAGAGGTCACCCCAAAAGCCTCTATCCCTCTCGGAAAGACTGGCAAGCTACCGAGAGTATTCCGCCCGCACAGAAGAGCCTGGCAAGCTATCCGCTGTGTATTCAATATGCCAAAACCAATAACTACAACTGGTCACATTCACCTGACCCTGAAGGCTTCACCGACATGGCAGCACTGAAAGGATGAGAAAGGAGAGGCCGACAAAATCTCAAGGCCGACCTAGGCTGCCACAACGAAGGAAGACAAAAATGATCGTCTGTACTTTCAATGCACGTACGCTAGCATCAGATGCATCCATCGAGGACCTGATGGTACAAGCGCGAATGATCAAGTACGACATCATTGGTCTGACCGAGACAAGAAGGCACGAATCTCACCATGCCGTTTTCGACACTGGAGAAGAATTGTTCCTCGGAACATGTGATAAAAGAGGTGTTGGAGGCGTCGGTGTCCTTGTCAACACAAACTTGGCCAAGAGCATTGATACATTCGAATGCCTAACAACCCAAATCGGACGTTTACATTTGAATAGAGGTGACTCACTTCCGGCAGTTTCTATCTTCGTTGTCTACGCACAAACATCTCATTATGATGAAAGAGAAATCGAGAAGTTCTACATGGAGCTAGAGAAGTTCTATAAAGAAGACCACACCTTCTACAAGATCATTGTGGGTGATTTTAATGCCAAGATAGGACCGAGAAGATCAGCTGAAGAACTTCACATCGGGACCCATGGCCTAGAATGGAACGAACAGGGTGAGAGACTGTCTGAGTTCATCATGTCAACCAAGACCATTCATGGTAACTCACAGTTCCAGAAGGCAGAATCAAAACGATGGACATGGGAGTCTCCCGGTGGACGATTCCACAACAAAATAGACCACATCATATTCAATTGACGGTTTTGCCTGACTGATGTCGCTATTGTCCCAAAATTTCGAACGGGATCGGACCACCGTCTCCTTTGTGCAAAATTCTACTTCACAGAGCAGGGAGAAAGGGCTGCAAAGTTCAAAAAGAGAACTCCCAGAATGACCACCAACTGGGAACTCTTTGGTACTATTGCGGCAACATGGGAAAATGCCATTGTTGACAACATTGACGAGGAATACGATCGACTGGTTCAGCACCTCCATGAATGTGCAAGGAACGCCAAGAGAGAGATAGCCACAAAAAATCGCCTATCTTCGAAAACTCTTGAGCTAATTCGCCAGCGTGGTTTGGCGCATGCCTCAGGCAACCGCAAGCTAACATCCGAGCTCGCAAAGCACTGCAGAGATGCGATCAAGGAAGACCTCAAAGAGAGAAGAACAGAAGTACTGGTAGATGCGGCAGAAGCCGGGAAAAGTATTCGTAATGCCCGCCTGTCCTTTGCCAACTATAAGACCAAGATGACTGCCCTCCGACATCCTGATGGATCCATCACATCCTCCAGAATGGCAATGGAGAAGATTATCCATGACTTCTACTCAAATCTCTTCGATAGCCATGTCCACTTGCCAACATACCAAATTCCACAGGATGGATATGTCGTTCCCAACGTTCTCCCTTCCGAAATCCGACGCCATTTCGTTGGTAAAGAAACAAACAGCACCCGGCCCAGACAAGGTCAGACCTGAACACCTGAAGAACCTGCCATCAGTACTCATCAATACACTGGCTCGGCTCTTCACTCGCTACCTGTCTGAATGCAAGGTTCCGTCCAAATGGAAAACCAGCAGGACCGTACTACTGTTCAAGAAGGGAGACATCCATGACATTGGCAACTATCGCCCGATCTGCCTATTGTCTGTCATCTACAAGTTGTTTACTCGAGTCATCCTAAATAGGATTGGCAGAACACTAGATGAAGGACAACCATGCGAGCAAGCCGGGTTCCGCAAAGGATTCAGCACCATCGACCATATCCACACGATAACCAAGCTCACTGAGGTTTCTCGGGAGTTCAAGATGCCGCTCTGTTTAACGTTCATTGATTTAAAGAAGGCCTTTGATTCTGTTGAGTCGGAAGCGGTCATTGAAGCCCTAGCCAATCAGGGCATTCAAGCCCAATACATCAGGATCCTCCGTGAGCTGTATTGCGGATTCACTACCAGGATCTCACCATTCTACAAAGAAGTGATCGTTGATTACAAGAGAGGGGTGCGGCAGGGTGATACCATTTCACCAAAACTCTTCAGTGCCACCCTCGAGAACATCATGCGACGACTGGAATGGGAAGAAATGGGAGTGAAGATAGATGGTCGGCAACTACACCACCTCCGCTTTGCTGATGACATTGTTTTAATAACACCAAACATCAGCCAAGCGGCACAAATGCTGGCTGACTTTGACCGTGAGTATGGAAAGGTAGGACTACAGCTGAATCTTACGAAGACAATGTTTATGAGAAACAGCCTTGTTCCTGGCGCCCCATTCGCTCTCAATGGAACGACCATCTCCGAATGCAACAGCTATGTGTACCTAGGTCGAGAGGTCAACATGACAAATGACCTGGCACCCGAGCTGCGCAGGAGGAAGAGAGCGGCTTGGAACGCCTTCAAGAACATCGAAGAAATAGCTAAGAGGACGAAGAAACTCCAGCTCCAGGCACATCTCTTTGATTCCACTGTTCTTCCTGCATTAACATATGCCTCAGAGACCTGGGCCCTACGCAAACAAGATGAGAACGCTATTCAGGTCTCCCAAAGAAGAATAGAAAGAGCTCTGCTTGGAATATCACGTTTCACTCAAATGAGAGAAAGAATCCGGAGTTCTGACATCCGTGACGATCAAGAATCAGGAACGCTGTCTCATTTGCCAAGGTGTCGAAAATCGGATGGACTGGTCACATAATGAGATTTAAAGACGACCGCTGGACTAGAGCTGTTACCGACTGGATTCCACGGGATGTCAAAAGACCTCGTGGCCGCCCACCTACCAGATGGTCAGACTTCTTCATCAAGATCATGAACGATCGGTTTGAGGCCCTTCATGTTCCCAGAGCGAACAGATGCCTTTGGGCTACACTAGCACGCGACAGGGACAAATGGAGATGTTACTGGCGCCCGCTCGAGCAAATCGACGACTAACGGGAAGTTAAGTGATTAAGTGAATATATGATCTAATAAACTGATATTTCAAAAGTGCATATTATATATATACATACATGTATATTTTTAGTTGTTTGGATAATTTAAATGTCACTTAGGCTAAGGTGTTCAATGATGTTACTCAAATCTTTCACATTCTTTTTGTGTGTGGATGTGACACACACAGCAATTACGCTTAGCTCTGCACTCAGATATTACTCCTGGCAGGCTCAGAGGACCATATGGGATGCCAGGAATTGAACCCAATTAGGCCTTCTGCGAGGCAAACATTCTACCCATTGTACTATCATTCTATACCAAAATATTTATATTCTCAATGGAATTTTTTTTTTAGTTCTTGTCTTATCAACTGATGAGAAGGAGTTTCTATAATCTCTAACATCCCATCATGGATTGCTTTGTCTCCTTTTAATTCTGAAAATGTATGTTTCATATGTATTGAAGCTTTTATTGTTGGATCAATATACTTTTATAATTATTCTGACTTCTTGCACAATCATATTACTATTACTAGTGTTATATGTTCCTTATCCAATACTTTTATTTTTTTAATTACATTTCCCAGCTAATATTGTCATCACACTTTTTTTCTTAGTATTTGAACAGTGTTAATTTTCAACCTTTTGCTTTCAATCTGAGAACTGATAACCTCATACATTTTCTTTTAAACACCAAATAGATCTTACTTTTTGTCAACCTCTGTTTTTATCAATCTCTTTTATTTAAAATGTGTCTTTTTAAGAGAGAGAGAACAAAGGGGAATGCCCTGCCACAGCGGCAGGGTGGGACAGGGGGCATGGGGGGTGGGAGGGATGCTAGGACCCGTGGTGGGGGAGGATGGGCACTGGTGGAGGGATGGGTACTTGATCATTGTATAACTGAAACCCAAGCACAAAAATTTATAAGTCTATAACTGTACCTCATGGTGTTTCACTAATAAAAAAATGATAAAAAAATTAAATGTGTCTTTTTTATTCAATGAAATTCTTATTCTATTGATATAATGCTATCTCTATTTTTGTCAATATAACCATCTTTACTTTTATCTCTATTTTATATCTATTATGCATTTTCTATAAATCAAATTTATTTATATGTAGTATTTTATTTCATTGTTTTTATATAATTATGCTTTAATTATATATTATAACTTCATATTTTCCTCCTACTCTCAAGCTTTCAATTTCTGTAATATATACAGATTTTACACTTCTAGATTGTAATGTAATATACAAATAAATTTCACCTACGCCTGTGGTAGGCTGGAGGCTCTACTTGTTTCTAAAGCCCAGTCCAGCATACTGATGAAAAACAATGATCAAATTATTAATTTATTTTAACAAAACATCATTTTCTTCAATTCTACACTCTGATCTAATATATAGCCATCTCTTGCCTAAACTTCCACAATAACTTTCTTTCTATCATAAATGTATATTTATTTTAAAGGATGACAAATACTGAATAATCTTACTCATTCTGGTATACAGAAGTTAAAAAGGGGAATAGATAGAATCTAATAATGGCAAATCTTTGCCTTTTGATCACAAAATTGAAACTGCAAAGCAGTGGGGGAAAACAGTTGGGAATGGGGTGAAGGAAAAGGTGGAATAGAAGTAACATAAGGACCCATGATCGAGGCTCTTGGACACTTTTGTGGTGCTGGTGGTAGCAGTTGTTTTGTACATCTAAATCATTAACATTAACACTTCTGTAGACATATTACCCAACTACAATAAAAACTAACAAGTAAAGGGACTGAGAGATTGTGTAACAGTTTCTAGCACCACATGTCTTCCTGTGCATCACCAGAAAGAAACTCAGTGGTTCTGAGCATCATATTCTGGAGCCTTAGCATTAAAACCACTGCCTGGGTGAGGATCACTGGAACTAATATTTGGAGCCCCTAATACACCTGGGGGCTCCCTCACCAACCACAGTGAAAGAAAATAAATAATGATGACCACTTATTCAAATAAAACAAAAATAATAATTAATCCAAATAAGAACTTCCCTAAGAAACAAATATTGCATTCTCTAATATTACTTTATTAGAATTAAACATGGAATAGCACCTTTATCATTTAAAGGTGTCAGAACTTAAGAGGATACAAGACTATTGCATGTAGTTCTGCTGCTCATTCTCCATATGAAGAAAGATTACAAAGAATATGACTTATGTCCAAGCCCCTAAGTTTCCCTTTCTCAAGAATTTTCAAATTATCTAGTGTAGCATATGATAAGTAGAATAAAAGTTATATGATCTTTCAATGTTAAAAAAATCTGAAATGTGAAGTACTTTAATTCAAAATACTGTTGTGCACTAAGTACTATTGTGCACAAAATACTATTATGTAGTAACACCAATGGGCTAGAGCGATAGCACAGTGGGTAGGGCGTTTGCCTTGCACGCAGCCAACATGGCCAACCTGAGTTGGATTCCTCGGCCCCTCTCGGAGAGCCAGGCAAGCTACTGAGAGTATCTTGCCCGCACGGCAGAGCCTGGCAAGCTACCCGTGACGTATTCAATATGCCAAACACAGTAACAACAAGTCTCATGATGGAGACGTTACTGGGCCCGTTCAAGCAAATCGATGAACAATGGGAGGACCGTGATACCGTGATACCGTGACTAACACCAATCCTATCACCAGTGTCCTCTTCACCATGTCCCTAGGTTTCCTCCCAATCTCAACCTGCCCCTCTGACATGAACATTTTTCAGTGTAGTAATTATAGTGTGAGTTTCATATTTACCACATTGTTCACTCTGTGGTTTAGATATATAGATATAGCAAGGCTCAACATCACCAATATACTAGAGGACCTTGCCCCTGCCCCAGTTACCTCCCATCTGATTCTTCTTACTTCCCACCTCCATTTATTTTCTTTCCTATCTTTCTCATCTCTGTAATCTAGGATCAAGGGTATACTAGGTATTTCCCCCTTTGTTATCTTGCATTCTCTTGTACTCTTTGTTCTATATACCACAAATAAGTTACATCATCCAATATTTGTCCTTCTCACATTACTTAATGTTTATCCTCCATTTCATCCATGTTGCATCAAATTGCATGATTTCATTCTTCATACCTTGCAGCTGCGTGGTATTCAACTGTGTATATATGCCACATGTTCATTATCCACTTTTCAGCCTTTGGATAACTAAGTTGATTCCATACCCTAGCTATTGTACTCTGGTGCAATGAATAATGATGTGTGTTTGTCCTCTTGAATAAATGTTTTTGCATTTTGGGGGTAAATACCAAGAAGTGGAATTGCTGGGTAGTGTGGGAGTTCTATTTTTACTTTACTAAGATATCCCCATAGAGTTTTCCATAGGAATTGAACTAGACAATGTTCCCATTAAAATGGATGTGAACTCCTGTCTCACCATGTCCCCTCCAATGAGATTGTACCCAGTTTTGTGGTTGTTGTTCACTTATTTGTTTGGTTATATACTATGCTGGGACCACTCTCCACACACTTGGATGAGCCTCACGCATAAAAGAACTGGCAGAGGAACCCAGGTGTGTGGGACCCGGGGCTGAGATCTCCAAGCCTGCACGGTTTGGGACTGGACCTGCCAGTAGCTAGACAGTTACACCCACCAACTGCCGTGTAACCCCAACAATGGCCAGGATGCAGAGATTATCACACTCAGCTCCCGGGAGAGAACAAGGCAGAGTCTCCTACCTTGTGCCTGGCTGTCTCCACCAGGGCCCAATAGCTGAAGACCTCCGGGCCACAGCCAAGGCCATGCTGGGACCACTCTCCACATACTTGGATGAGCCTCACGCATAAAAGAACTGGCAGAGGAACCCAGGTGTGTGGGATCCAGAGATTATCACACTCAGCTCCCAGAAGCGCGTGGTCGCATTCGCAGCCATGCGACATCTTATCATCTCATTCCTACTTTGGACAAACTGGCAGGCTACCGAATGTAACCTGCCCACAGAGCAGAGTCTGGCAAACTCCCCGTGGTATACCCAATATGCCAAATACCAGTAACAATGATGGGTCTCATTCTCCTAACCCTGAAAGAGCCTTGAATATGGTACTTTTTAAAAAAATCTCAGGGCTAGGACGAAGGAGACGTTACTGGGGCCTGCTCGACGAACAACAGGCTGGTCATGATAGTCGTGATCGTTGTACCATTCTATTGGTATGAAATGAAATCCTATTATCATCTTGATTTTGGGTTTCCTTGATAAAAAGTGATGATCAGCACTTTTTCATATGCCTATTGGTCATTCTATCTTCTTCAGAGAAGCGTCTGCTACAATAGCTTTCTTAGATTGAGCGATACTACTACCAGTAGGGTGCTTACCTGACAAACAGTCAACCTTGTTCAATACCCAGCACCACAAATGGTCTCCCGAATCACCAGGAGTGTTTCTTCAATGCAGAGTCAGTAGTAAGGCCTGAGTAACATTGGGTGTGGCCCCAAAACAAACCAAAAAAAAATCCAAATTTACCAAATTTAATATTTAAAGGAAAGGATCTTGCCTTGAACACAGCCAAATAAGGTTTGATCCCTGGCACCCGACACGGTTCCCCTGAGCATGTTCAGGAGTAATCCCTAAATACAAAGTCAGGAACAGAGTCAGATGTGACACCATGACTAAACAGAAAAGATAGGTGCTAACTCATTATCAGTCAAAATGGTGAACAAAAATGAGGAGATTTTAGCTCAAGTCATGGAGTCAAATGGTATGCTTTTGGTTGTGAATGTATTAGTTCAGGAAGATTATCTACTGAATTCTTATATGGAGTAAAAGATAGAGTGACAGGGGGGTCTTCCCAAGGGCCTAGATTTTTGTCGGTTTCCCACTTCAAATAGAAGCTGTTCTTCAATGACTTAGTATTCTGAAACTATTCTCTAAAAATATTTAAAGACTCAAATATCACTTTTCTTCATGTGTGCATATTAAAGACAAGAAAAGCCAAGTGGCTAGGGAGACACACATAAAACCACTGGGCTATATGTGATGTATTTGTGTCCTTTGTGCTTTTGAACACAAGCATTTTCAATTAAAATGAACGTTGTTCTACACAAGGGGTGTAAGTGAAGAACCACAATGCAACAACAATGCAAATTCTTTAGAAAAGAATGGCTGCTCCACTGAATATTTTTTCTGAGTCTTTCATTCTCTTCTGACTTGCAAATTTGGAAGAAGTTTCTTAGAAATGAAAAAAAAATTGTTTTATTTTATACAAAGTTTTCAAATATATATTTAACTTCTCTCTAGGAAACTTCCTTTCCTCCAACCCTGAAGGCCTTCTGGCCTTTTTTTCTTTGAATCTTTTGAATCGTATTGCTTTACTTAATGGCACACAATATGCACTGGAATAGCTGGTGTACTTATCTTATAAAATACTGTTTTCTTTCATGCAGGTGGCAGTGAGCGGGTGCCAGGTGTCCATGGGTGGCCACCTTGCCTATTTAAATGTAAATTATGTATGTATGAGAGTTGAACTGCAGGCACTGCTGTAACAAATAGCATTAAATAATGCACTGAAGTCTAGACACCAACTGCAAGAATGTTTATTGTTTGAGGATTAAAGGAAGCATTAGCATAAGCAGAATATCATGAAGAGAGTCATTAGCTGGTCATGCCTTCTAGGAACAGCATATAACAGTTCAGGAGAAATCTAAGTTTGGACTGTTTGCATTCCAAGGTTGACGTACAAATTGAAAAATTAACAGATCCATAGAAAATTCAATCTCTTTTCATGTCTTTTCTCTAATACAAATTGTTTATTGAGTATATATAATGTGTATATTGCTTTAGTTGAGTAAAATCTCAAAAGTTTTTGATATTTCTAAAAGTTTGGACTATTATTGCATTCAGTTCTTGCATTATTTTTCTTTGTTGCATTCATTCGTTGTCCCATTTTATTGCCTTTCTTATCTTGTTTTCATTCTTATAAACTTCAAGAAGAATCCGACACCATCTGAGCTGTGTGCTTAGATCTGTTGGCTAACTACCCTATAGAAGAGAATATAGTCATGTTACATATTCTAGCCATTTTTTAGTGACACAACAATGATTATGCCTTCATATAGGTTTTAATTCTGCACTTAGATATCAGCGTCTTTATAGACTACATTATTTTCGTCAGGAAAATCTAGATTCCACCCATCATGATGCAGCTTGACCTCATTTATCTGATTTACTTACACCGTCTCCCCCTTCCTGTCCAGCAACTATTATTTTGTTTTTGATGTCTAAGAGGGTTTTTTGTTGTGTTCCTTTTTTTTGTTCTATATCTCACACATATGAGTAAAACTGCATGCTGTTTATCTTTCCCTGCTTGATTTATTTCACTAAACCTCATATCGTCTAGATAAATCCATTGTCAAACTACAAGATTTCTTCTTTTTTCCAGATAAGTAGTATTCCATTACATGTATATGCCACCTCTTCTTTATCCAGCTCAAGATTCATGGGCACTAATATTGTGTCCTACTTCCTAAGTATTATAAATAATGCTATAGTGAACATAGCTTAATCTTTTGAACTGTTTTGGACTATAAATTACAATTCATTTTCTCAAGGTAAAATCTAATAGATCAGCTGGATCATATGGCATTTCTAATCTTAATTAATTTGAAGAATCTTTATTCTGTATTCATTATTGATTACACAATTTGCATTCCCACCAAGATTTGTATGAGGGTACTTTTTCCCCTCTACATCCTCATCAACACTATCTTTTCTTATCTTTTGGATAGCCACCATAGTCACCTCTGGGAGATGCTTTCTAATTGGTGTTTTGTGAAGATATTTAGCATTTCTTATTGAATAGGGAAATGCAAATCCTCTAAACTTCTTTTGGCTATTTTCCTTAGTATCATCAAAATTCCTTCTCACGAATCTTCCAACCATACTTTATTAAATATGCGTTTGTTCAATTTATAGTTTGGGGTATTTTCCATCCGGAAATAGAGAATCCTAGAAATGTATGGAAAACATAATATGCATCATATATTTCTTTACTTTCATGAGGGTGGCCATTCACAACTGTGCTTAGAGCTTACTCATGGCTCTGTGCTCAGGGAGGATCATTACTGGACCATATGTGATCCTGGGAATCAAATTGAGGTCAGCCACATGGAAGGCAAATGCTTTATCCCATGCACTACTCTCTGGCCCAAACTGATATTTTAAAATTGGTAAAATATTAGATTTTTTGTGGGGTGGAGCAATAGCACAGGAGGGAAAGTACTTGCCTTAAACACATCAGACTCAGGTTTAATTGCCAGCACCATATATGATCCCCTGAGTCCTGTTGGGAATGATCCTGAATGCAAATCCAAGAGGAATCCCTGGGAACTGCCAGTTATTTTGTGGCATCAGATCGACAGAATTATTCTATACTTTTAATACACACACAAACACAAAAAGTTTGTGTATAACTTTTTTATATTTCAGTGATGTAACTCAGATATATAATACATGTCACACATGTATAATCCCTATGTTAAACTAGAAAAAATTAGAACTGCAAAAATACAAGATAAAATAATGTACTGAAAAAATAGGAAGAAACCATTAAGAAATATGGAAGGAATAATATATACATATAATCTTTATACTATGATGTTAGAAATTAAATCCCAAGTATAAGTTGGGATTGAGTTTTTAAAAATTTATTCTTTTCAGTCATTTAAAAATTTATTAAATTTTTAAAAATTTATTCTTTTCAGTTTTTTTAATTGCTAAATTTTATATGTCTCATGGAATAACTCAGTGGCTTAAAACATGAGTATTGCAAGCAGAAGTCCCAAAATTCAATCCCTGTACCACTACATTCACCAAATGTAAGCTAAGTGGCGTTTGGTAACTCTGCTCTTTGTGAACCTGACTTGGCAAGGTATTCACAGCCACACAGCAGCCAGAGATAGGGTGCAACCCTTGGCATATACCATACTAAATTAGCTTTATGAGCACCACGGCCAGCAAATGCAATTCCTGGTTGGCTCTTATATGAGCATGACAAGGTGCCCTGCTGATAACTACGATCAGAATGTGTGCTAATATGACAACAGAGAATGGTCCCAAAAAATGCTATATAAACACCACATCTAGAGGATTGTGACCCTTAGCAAGAACTACTGAAAGTATGAGCACAGCAACCTGATATACAAACGCCTCTGTTAAAAGTAAACAAAGAGTGTACAAGCACCACCACCAGGCTTGTGTAGGACCCCCACTGCACTGCAGCAAACTGCAACAAAGGGAGCTAAGTGGAAAAGTCCTTTATTCCCCAAATTTATTTTTCTACAAAGATATTTGTCTGAACCAATTTTGTAACATTTATGTCCAGGAGTCAACTGTTTATGCCAATGCTTTGAGAGTTAATGTTGTTTTTTCCTCCTGAGAAAGAAAGTTTACGAAGTCAGTTGTTTTACTCTGTACTTCTGTGGTTTTTACTTTTAATTGTTATGTGTAAATTTCTAAAAGATTTCTAGTTTTCAAAATGTAGCACTTAACAGTGGACTTGGTATAATGATTTTTTGGTGTGCAAAATTTCCGCTTTCTTCTCACACTTAATGATCTAGTCAAGGGGCACATGGCACTTTAACAACAGAGCAGGACTGTATACTGGCCTCAACAGTGAACTCCATAAGCAGAAAAAGATAACAGAACAAAAATAGGAAATACATACATATTTATATATTAATGATTAATGTTAATGATGAAAGTACCACCAAGAATAAGGTACTAAGAATCTGAGTTAACATTTGTGGAATATAAAGTAACAGAATGGGAGAGTAACATCCAAGGATAGTAGAGATAAGGAGCAGGAGGATTGCTGCATAGCTTGGAAGCCAGCCTCACATGCTGGGGGAAAAGGCAGCTTAGATAGAGAAGGGACCACCAACTAAAGGATGCTGGGCGGACCCGCTCAGGATGGGAGATGTGTGCTGAAAGTAGACTATAGACCGAACATGATGGCCACTTAATACCTGCATTGCAGACCACAACATCCTAAATGAGAGAGAGAGTAAAAGGGAAGGCGTCTGCCGCGGGAGGAGGGGGGTGGGATGGGGGAGTGGTGGGAGGGATACCGGGAACTTTGGTGGTGGAGAGTGGGCACTGGTGGAGGGATAGGTACTCAATCATTGTATGACTGAAACATAACCATGAAAGTTGTAAGTCTGTAACTGTATCCCATGGTGATTCATTAAAAAATAAAAAAAAGGAATCTGAGTTAAAATTTGTATTTTTATGTATTGTACACATTTGCTCAGGAGGGGGACTGAGATAATAATGTAATAATGTTTATTCTCGGATGCTATATTATGACAGATAGGGTTTAAAAATGAAATAATTTAATCAATTTTGACCAGAAAATTATCATACTCTCTTTCTACCCTTCATCATGATACTTTTATAGACTTATACAAATTAAGCTTTAGGATTACAAATATTAATCAGATATTCTCTGTATCCTAGGTACACATGTGACTAATGATGCTCTTAAAGTTCTGACTTTTTGTACCTTTATTAAGAATTTTTCCCCAGGGATGAAGTGATAGCACAGCAGGTAGGGCATTAGCCTTGTACACAGCCAACCCGGCTTTGATTCCCAGCATCCCATATGGTCCCCCAAGCACTGCCAGGGTGCAGAGTGCAGAGCCAGGAGTAACCCCTATGCATCACAGGGTGTGACTCAAAAAGAAAAAGAAAATAATTTTTCCCCAGAAACTGATTATTTAATTTGAGTTTTAAAAAAAATTGGCATCTACACTAAAGTGTTTTGCAGTATAGTCATTTTAAATACACCACAGTGTCTATATGCTTGGCATCTCCAGCCAAGTTATAAGTCATTCCTCATGGCTTGACCTTTTCTGTAGCTGCACAATAGTATACATATATACATACCCCTTGTGCCTTACTTCCTCCCCACCAGAATATGCCCCCTGTACACCATATACCCCCCTTCACCTATTTTTATTTCAACATCTAGAACATTTCCCTGAAGGCAATATGAAACTTGGCCGTGATCAGTTGCTAAAACTAATATTTAGTGGCAGCAAAAACTCATTAGCTGGTGCAAATTTGGCTGGGGACAAGCAAAGTTGGTTATAATCCATATCTTGGTTATTACTTGGATTCTGTTAACAATGAGAAGCCAAAACTCAACTGAAGGTAGTCCCACAAGCAAAATACAGGTAGACATGATTGGTACAGAGTACCTTCCCACTCTAACCCCGTACCTATTTAGAAAGCCCATTGTTTAATCTCAGATTGCTCAATTCTACAGGCAGTAGGTCAAGTTAAAGAAGGAACCCACTTTGTGATGCAAAGTAGTATTATAGGCAGAAGGTCAGGACTCCTAGGACCAGCCCAGGCTTCCAAGTCTATTGCTTTTATTGAGTGTTTACTATAGAAAGATACACACACTTAGGAAAGAGGTCTATAAAGAAATACAAACTCTAATCTGAAAGAGTGTACAGTCTGTCCTTAGAAATTGAGATATCCTTTCTTAACCTTTCAATGCTCAAGTTTCCAACGTGAAAAACAGAAAGAATTAAATTTATTCACAATACATTTCACAAACAAATAGTAATGCTCATCAGGCTTACAAACAAGAATCAAAAGATCTATCCTAAAGAAATCACATCTCCCAATTATAAAGCCAATTTTATCTGTCAGCCCATAGTTTGTTATTTTAAAATGTTTCTGGAATGATGAAAATTAAATTAAATGGACTGTTGACTAATGCTTATTCTATTTTATTTTTACACAAATTATTTTTTGTTGTTTACATTTATTTACATTAATTTAAACTTGGAACCACAGAAACTTATTTGACATTATTTCTCAGAAATGTAATCTTCATTGGAATAATATGATAATATGAAAACCACAAAGAATAATTATTTGCCAAGAAATCAATTCACTTTGGAATAGATGACAGCATGATCAAGAAGAGTCCATAAGAAATAAAGATTGTAATAGGATTATAATAGGAAACAAAGATTATAATATGAAAATAAAATATGAGGAAAAAAATTTAAATGAGTGAAATGAGACATCAAAATGAAGAATGGAGTTTTCTAAGATGACCATTTTTTTCTGCTACCTTTCTCTACAATCCTTTTGCCAAAAACTTCTTAGGAAAATAATTAACTATGGCAAAATAAACATTTGCAAAAAATGTTTCTCTCCCCAAATCTATCAGATTTGTAATATTAAAATCGGTAACTCTATGAAATTAGATTCTTTAGAGATTTTATTAAAATATAATTAACCCTTGAACAACAAGGGTTTAAATGTGTGGGTTCACTTATATGAACATTTTATTAAAAACAGATGACAGAAATATATAGCACTAATTATTAATACAGCATTTTCCTTCCTTTTGTCTCTCTTAAGAACATTTTTTTCTCTAGCTTTCTTTGTTGTGAGACAATAGCATGTGCTACATAGATTATAAAATATGCACTATGTTACCAGTAAGACTTTAGCTAGTCAGTAGATGTTTATTTGTTTTTAAGCTTTTGGGTGACTCAACACATAGAACAGATTTTTGATACCACAGGCACCATGGTCTCTGTTTCAATCAAGAGTCAACTGCACTTATTTTTCTCAGTAAAACATAGTCTATTAATCCATTTTCAAACACAGATAGAAACTGGTATAAAATCAACGAATGGAAAATCAGTAAGAGCACTAAATCATCAATAGTACCATGAGGAACTAGGGTTGAAGCTATAAAAAGTCAGAACTGAAGAACTCTGAACACATGGACTGAAGGAAATATATCCGTATATTTCTATTTCACCAAAGTCCTTAAACTCAACCCATGTCTATTGAATTAAAATAGTTCTGCTGTTTAAATTCTGTCAGATATATGACTTGACACAATATAAGAAAATAATTGGGCCATAGATATTGTTCTTACACTGCTTTGCATGTAGGAGGGAGAAGTTCAAATCCTTGCACCTCAAGTTCCCCAACCAAAACTGGGAGAAGCCCCCAGACAAATCCAGGGAAAAGATGGAAAGAAGGAAAGGAGGGAGGGAGGGAGGGAGGGAGACAGGCACTTTAGCATTAAAATTTCCACCAGGACTTATTTATATATTAAAATAAATATAAATATGCCCTCCCGTTGATCATCGATTTGCTCGAGCGGGCCCAGTAACGTCTCCATTGGAGACTTTGTTGTTACTGTGTTTGGCATATCAAATACATCACAGGGAGCTTGCCAGGCTCTGCTGGCGAGATACTCTCGGTAGCTTGCCAGGCTCTCCAAGAGGGGCGGAGGAATCGAACTCGGGTCAGCCATGTTGGCTGCGTGCAAGGCAAATGCCCTACCACTGTGCTATTAGCACAATTTTATTGAAAACCCATTTTTATCATATTCTTAAGATAAAATAGTAGCACTGTAGCACTGTCCTCCGTTGTTTACTGATTTGCTCGAGCAGGCACCAGTAACATCTCTATTGTGAGACTTGTTGTTACTATTTTTGGAATATTGAATACACATGGGTAGCTTGCCAGGTTTTTCTGTGCAGGTAGAATACTCTCAATAGCTTGCCGGGCTCTCCAAGAGGGGCAGAGGAATCGAACCCAGGTCGGCCACATGAAAGGCAAACGCCCTACCCACTATGCTATCGCTTTGGTCCAAGATAAAGTAGTAACCAGTGAAAAAGAAGTTCTTGTCTCCATGTATGTAGTTGTGGACTAGTAGAGAGACATACCAGTAAATAAACAAAATAAATAAAGAATAAATAAGAAGATGAGTGAACCTGCATATGGAGTGAGTGTATAGGTGGAACAGTGAATCAACTGAAATGAAAATGCTTCACACTAGTACTTAAATGGGAGTAGAGTTCTGAAAATGTGTATAAGAGAAGAGAGAGAAAGACAGTTGGGTGTGCTGGAAAGAGAGAACAGTTTTTCAGAGACCAAGAACTCTATGTTGCAAACAATAGAAAATAATTCAACCAGTTTATAGGCAAAAATTAAAACTCCAGAATAATAACATGAGAAGGAGAAGGAAAAAATATGAAATAGAGCAAAGAGAGCTCTTTCCTCTGAAAGCTGAAGAAAATAGCTTAAATTATGACTGTCCAGGGGTGAGTGTGGAAGGAATGGAAATGTAAACTTTCATGATTTCTGTTTCCTCTAGGAAATAAAAGACAGTCACTAATTGAAAGTGAAAGGTCTAAAGTGATTTGTTTGAAGAAAATGATAGCATTTTCAGTATCTGCTTAAAAATAAAGTTGATTGCAATGAAAAGGACAAGTATTGTCAAGGAGAATTGTGGGTTCAGCTAGGGGTTGGACACCAATATCTAACTCCAGATCCTCTCAGGAAAGCACAGATCCTGAAAACACCAGGCTTTCTGAGGCTATCCATGGGAAAAGTTCACGAAACAGTTCTGGGACCAAGCCAGGGTATTCAGAATATTGGATAATCAGTTTGAACATGACAATCCCTTGGAGATTAGCTTGAAGCCAGCATATAAATCAGGTAAGAATAAGCAGAGATGCCAAAATGGAAATGGGGCAAACATAGATGAAAAGAGGAGGCAAAGGGTCAAAGTCTGAGCAGTATCGCACAGAGAAAAACCTGTGGGCAGTTGGGACTTGGTACAGGAGAACACATTTTGCAAACACAGTTATTGGCCAGTACATTAATTTTTCCTGTGGCTAGGTGAGCTCCAGCTAGGTCCAAGCAGGACATTTACAAGAATTTTCATGGATACAGGAAGCATGGTTTTTTTCTAGCAAATTTTGGTGCCCTGGAGTATAACCCTCAACATCAGAGGGTTAAGGCTAATTTAAGACTTTAATATTAGCAGACAAAACATTTGGAATATCAACTGAAGCAATGATCTGGGCCAGATTTTACTTCTTATGTTGTTGTTAGAAGTCACGTACCAGAAAGAAGGTGACTAGATGGCTGTATAATAGACAAGTGGAAGAAAGAGAGTGAAAAACTGGTTATGTTCACTAAGAAAGCAATCCTGTAGGACAGTTTTTCATATCAATTTTGGTACTGGAAAATATGTGATCCTCAATGGAGTGGTTCTGCTGTACAAGAGAAGTTGGGAATAAAAGAGATAAAGAGAGAATGTGGCGCTAATTCCCTTATCTTCCAGTTGGTTAACAGGCAAAGAATATGAAACTATAAAAAAATGAAATTAGGAGGCTATCCAGGGAGCATTGGAAAGAGTCTGTGTAGGGCCAAAAGTCAGAGAGTTTCACAAATAAGCAGATCACTGGCTCTATACTCTTGTACCAGCATGGTAGTTCATTGTCATCATCAATGTGCCACACAAGTGAGGCAAAAATCAGAATTATGTGTCATTTTTTTCAGTACTTCAATGTTTACAATTTATTTGACTTCTTGCTATGTTCAGCGATCCTTGGGATTACTCTGAGAAAGGGGAGAGATGATTTCCCTAAACACCATTACATAGAATCAGAAGCTAGCAAGAGCTAGATAAGCAGTCACTTTCCTCCGATTATCATGTATGTGGGTTAGACAAGCGTCACATATTAAGTTGAAGAAGAGTAAAAACACACTCTGAGAGTTAGTGAAAAGCAGGTAAGTTTGCTAAGCTTCAACCCCATATAAATACAAATTAAGAATACTTTTGATTCATTGGTAGTAAGTGAAGAAGTTTATATTTTATTTAATAAGTTACAAAACGGTACTGTTATCATGAGAAAATATTCTCTACCACTCACCTTAAATCCATAGACTTGGCAGAATTCAAAATGACTCCCTATGGCAACAACAAAGGTTCAGCTGCCATTTAGTGTTTAGGAGAGATTCCTGACTGCTTTTCTCTTACATCACTTAAAACATTGATCCTAAGTCAATATCTGCACAATTGTGAACAAAGTCTTATATGTTTACATGCTGAGGGCAAGGACATAAATTCAACAGTATCATCCAAAGAATTGAACATATTGTTATTCTCTGAGGAAATTTGCTGAAACCCATTGGATATACTTTGAATTATTTGTTTGGTTAATTATCAGTGGCTCCAAAGTGGGTCCTATAAAAGTTTCTCTGCAAATTGCTTTCAAAGCCCGGGGCTGTGTGTAAGCATTACACCTCTTTACGCTTTCTGCACAAGGCTTTCTTTGTTTATGGCTCTGTGTGCCACATATGTCCCTGAGCTTTCCCTGATGGTTTGTGTGCTGCCTGGCTTCACAATTACGCTGGCCTGATCACTTCAATTTCCCATTCTCTCTGGTGGGGTTTGGACTTGAACATAAGCTCTTTACCATCTTCATAATTACATGCATCAGCTCACTATGATGAATTTAAACCTGCAAGTTTCCAAGTCCTTCTTACTCAATATCTTTCGTAAGCTTCCAGGTTCCAGACTGACAATTACCACATCATATGGCTTCTGCTTCCCTTATTATCTTATTATCTTTCTTAGTATCCTTTGCAATTAAGATTCTATCCAGTGTGTCTGGAGAAAAGGTGATCTGGATGAGACTTCCTGAGATGGTATCAGACACAGGCACTGAAGTAAGATGAGAATCCCAATCAACACATCCTATCAGCCCTCAAATTCTAAAGCCATTTTTCCAGGAGAAGCTCAGAATGGTTTGAATTTTCTTTTTTCTTTTCTTCTTCTCCTTCTTCTTCTTCTTCTACTTCTTCTTCTTCTTCTTCTTCTTCTTCTTCTTCTTCTTCTTCTTCTTCTTCTTCTTCTTCTTCTTCTCCTCCTCCTCCTCCTCCTCCTCCTTCTCCTTCTCCTTCTCCTTCTCCTTCTCCTCCTCCTCCTCCTCCTCCTCCTCCTCCTCCTTCTCCTCCTCCTTCTTCTTCTTCTTCTTCTTCTTCTTCTTCTTCTTCTTCTTCTTCTTCTTCTTCTTCTTCTTCTTCTTCTTCTTCTTCTTCTTCCTCCCTTCTTTTTTTGTGAGTGTGTGTGGGCTGGAGCGATAGTGCAGTGGGTAGGTCATTTGCTTTGCAGGTGGCTGACCCAGGTTTGATTCCTCCATCCCTCTCAGAGAGCATGGCAAGTTACCGAGAGTATCCCACCCACATGGCAGAGACTGGCAAGCTCCCTGTGGCGTATTCGATATGCCAAAAACAATAACAAGTCTCACAATTGAGACATTACTGGTGCCTCCTCGAGCAAATCAATGAACAATGGGAGGACAGTGCTACAGTTATTTTTTTTTTGCAATCCGTGAAAAGTGATTTTCTCAGCATATCTACCTCATGTATAGCTACAATTCTCAGATTCTCTCTCCTATAGAGTTAAAAGTTCCTGTGGGCCACAAGAGAAACTTGATGTGATATTTAAGAAACGGAAATGAAGCCAGTCATATCTTTGACACTGGGAAGAACCAAAGCAGTGAATCAGGCGCTGTTGCAACTCCAGTTTTATGTTGCTTTGACTGTGCTGGCTCCCTTGCCTCAGAGGAACGGTAGCCAACCCACAACAACTCCAGTAACCCCTGGGTTTCCACCTTCAGCTTTCCGGGATCCCAGGCAAGTTTGCACAGCCCCTGTAGCTACAACAGGTTTATTCTTCCAATTCCTGCCAAATCTTTTCCCGATGCATCTAACTATTGGGTCGGATACAGGTTTAGCTCCCACAGAGAAGGGTACCAGCCTCACACTCAAATCAACAGCAACCTTGACGTTGAGAGTTTGCACTGGCAAGAGACATATGTGGCTCACATTCATCCTTATGGGTTCAGATTGGTCTTGCCCTCCCTCACTAACCTCACCTTGCTCCTTCAACGTCCCATCATGCTGACTTCAGGCCCAACATTCAATGTAGGAAAGCAAGTAAATTATTTGACCAGTTCCTACAAGTGTGTAAGTTGTCTTATTCCTCCCTGCCCTTTCGATTACTAGTCTGCCTGCACCTTTAGTTGCTAGCCATGGTGCTCTAACACACTTTGTTGTGGTGCTCAGGAAAGTAGACACTTTGTTTTGGTGCCCAGTATCACAAACAGAATTGCCTCTGGGATTGCACTCAGCATGTGAGGTGGTCTCTGTAATTAAACTCAGAGCCTTGTGTCTATGGGGCAGTTGCTCTGCTATAGTCCTTTTAAAGAGGAACTAATTGATTTTCAATGATGTTACAACTATATACTATTATAAAGCAATGTTAGTTCGATAAATAAATAAGCAGTCTTGATAAATAACAGAGCTCATATAATTGGTTATAATTGGAGATGGTAAAGGAGAAAGTTTCTTATTGTTCTAGTTGATATTTTGAGACTCTTATCTTTACAAATCATTTTATTGCTGATTTTTTCCCTACAGTAAGTAACAAATAGAACAAAAATATTAGAAACTTTTAAGATAACCTCCAATGGGCTATTCAAACAGTCACATTTAGGCAGAAATTCATTCAGTCATATGGGAGCAATATTCTTAATTAGGGCATGGATGAGTTTTGTAATCCAAGCCATTGAAATAATTTCCTAACTTTGACATGAAGAATTAATTCTTCTCACACATGAGAAAATAAAAGTACTCGTAAAGTCAATTCAAGACATGGAAAATATCTGGTAGTGAAGACACTAACTAAAAGTAAATGAAACCAGAAACCTAGCTAATAAAATTGTTTATGAACATGAATATCCTGCCTTAATACATTTCCCTTTATAAGCTATTAATCTAATTTATATTATATACTTTCTCCCTTTTGCTTTCCCCATCCTCTCAGAGGAGTGAATATGCTAGCATAAATTCACAGAAGGACATGTTCTCAATTCTACAATGCTCATGAATTTAAAAGACAGAGTTGAACACACATAATTCTTCAGCTTTGTGTCTGTCCCTATGTTACTTATATATGTCAAAGTTATGGAATATATAACATCTGAGGCACTCAATGCTACATAGTATTTCACATATCCATGATACTTGATTGCAGATACCATACAAGATAAAAGGATGATAAGACCCCCAATTTTGCCTGTAATTCAGTGAATATAGAGTAAAGATATTAACATTATTGACCTGTTCCAGTAATATAGAGAATAGGACGTGCTCCAAAGAAAGGCAACAGGAGGAGTTGAGTTTGTTACTCTCTATATCCTTGAAAGAACTTTAGAGACAAAAGAGAAATGAATGGTAAAATGAAGAATCAACAGGTTGGAGAAAGGTGTTTTGATGAAAATATACTGCCTATGTATACATTCTTAGGGAAATGCTTCATTTAAATTTCATACACAATCTACACTAAAGTCTGTGTTTATCCAGCAGTGCAAATGAATTTTAGCAAAAAAAAATTTTTTTAAGTTTTATTTCCTATCGGGTAACATAAAACCTCTGCACGTCTATTCCAAATAAGCTTTTATTTTTTAAGACAAAAAGGGCCTAAAACTTAGATTAATAGTAGAGTGTGATACAAGCACCACAGTAACCACAAAATAAGACAAAGATCATGTAAAAATAACGTTTTACAAAAATAATATTATTTGGGTAAAGGTAGAAGTTAATTAATCAGTGATCTGTGTCAGTAATTTGTAGCAGATTATGGACTAGTCCTGATTGTCCAATTGTTGGAATATGGATCCCAAGAAACCATCTTCTAAGAGAATGTCATGGAAAGTATTGATGATTTAGAAGTAAAAAGAAAACAAATAGCATTTGACCATCACTCCCATAGTTGCAATAACTATTTACTCCACTTTGTTTCCATTGTTCCCACTGGAACTTCCCTATGATAAGTATATTCTTTGCCCAGAGTTGATTAGTTCAAAACAGGGCCTCAGACACCAGTGGAGAGTCAGAGAGCATTCATCCATAATTTCTGGATCCATGTCCCAAAAGATACTTAACGCTCTTTCTAGTAACGCTGTTTTAGAACAGAAGCACAAATTTCATGTTGTGTGTCCTTTTATTGTGCTTTACATATGCTTCCTACCATATACAATGCAGAACAGATGTGATCTACACATGCGTACAAAGACACACACACACACACACACACACACACACACAAAGAAGTTGACTCACAAAGAAGAAAATAATCACAAGATGGAGCAAGATGGAATTTAATTCCATGTTTCTGTTACAAAGGACCAATCCTGTTCCTGGAGTTCTTTGATACTGTGAGACATTCCAAAAAGATTTTTTCAATAAATTTCCCTGATTGCTTAATCTAGTTCAATTTGGTCTTCTGACACTTGCAATAAAAAAGGTTGTTACTAATAAAAATTGTTTTCTCTTTGTAGAATTAACAAAAAAGCTGACTAGGGAGACATGTAAGCATTGCCAGGCACTATTATGGTGTCCATATGAAACTGAGACAATAAATGGGAATTGTACCCATCTGCTTGGCGTGTGAGTTTCTGCAGAAGCATATTACATTTCCTAGAGGAATAGATCTAGGAATAGATGAATACAAGGTAGGTTATAAAACAAGAAAATATGTTGTTTTAATTATAAAAAAAATCAGTGGAAGAACAATAGAACATGAGGTTTAATGATATTGACAAATGTGATTGAGATGACTAAGAGGAAATGTCTTTTGAAAAAAATGATGCAATCCGTTAATAACCCAGAAGGAAGGAAGGAAGGAAGGAAGGAAGGAAGGAAGGAAGGAAGAAAGAAGGAAAGAAAGAAAGAAAGAAAGAAAGAAAGAAAGAAAGAAAGAAAGAAAGGAGAGAAATTCAAGATCCATATTTATACTCCATTGTTATCTTAGCAAAATCAAATCACTATAACTGTTCAAGCCAAGATTAGAATAAAAGAACTGATATTATAATAACTGAGCAAAAGATTTTTGTTTGATTTAGGCTTTTGTTTGTTGTTACTGCTTTTTTTGCCAATAATCAGATGTTTAGCATACATAATTGATTGCATATCATAAGGATAAGATACTCCAAGAAATGTTTTCACAAAAGAAAACTCTGGTTTTGAGGTTGTGGGAATGAAAAAAAAAAGGTGAAAAGTATTGTGTACATACCACTGTGAAATAAAATGGTAACTCAAGTTGCCAGCATTTCGTAGTTTGGAGTAGGGGTAGAAGAATGTGTCAAATCATCTCTCCAGGACCTGTTTCACTAAGGTTCAAGATTTGGAATTTTTTATTTTATCCCTGACGCTAAGAGTACCATCACTTTTTTATGTTAGTTCAGAGATGTGTATTATCTTTGAGATATTAAATTCACTGTCACTGTATCACTGTCATCCCATTGTTCACCAATTTACTAGAATAGGCACCAGTAATGTCTCCATTCCTCCCAGCCCTGAGATTTTAGCAGCCTCTCCTAACTCATCTTTCCCAATGATTGGAGGCTCTTTCAGGGTCAGAAGAATGAGACCTATTATTGTTACTGTTTTCTGCATATCGAATATGCCACAGGGAGCTTGCCAGGCTCTGCTCATGTGGGCAATATAATCTCAGTAGCTTGCAGGGCTCTCCAAGGGGCTTAAGTTGAGTAAATATGACAGATGCCTAGGAGTAAATATTACTCGGTGTGAGTTTTTACAACACCACAAGACACAAGAAGAAAGAGAAAGTGTGGAAAGGTTTGCGGTGGTAGGACACAGAGGTGGTGTTTGGGTGTTTCGGGGTGTGGGGGTGGGTGCATACCTAATTTGGTCAAAGGCAATTCTTGGATCACTGCTTAGGAGTGGCCCCTGCTGATGATCAGGGGACCACATGCCTAGCATCATAGGGGTTGCCTGTATTCAAAGGAAGTGCCTTATCTCCTGCACTATCTCTCTTTCTCTACACACACACACACCCATGACTACTCTCAACTGAAAGTTATTTCCTATCACTAAAAAGAATATGCATTGCTTTTTTTTTTGTCCTTTTGGGTCACATCTGGCAATGCTCAGGGTTTTATTGACTCTGCACTCAAAAATTACTCCTGACAGTGCTTAGGGAACCGACCATATGGGATAATGGGGATCGAACCTGGGACAACCGTGTGCAAGGACCTATCTACTGTTTTATCACTTAGGATCAGAATTTGCATTTCTTTGGTGTTAAGTAAACCTATATACAATAATTAGGGAAGGACCTATGAATAAATCAGCAATTCATATGCTTATTAAAATAATCCTGCCATCTTATTAATATCCATCTCTGAAAATTTTATATCAAAAACATATTCAAGAGTTCAGTTTTCTGAAATGGAACTCACTATTTCCAATCACTTAAATAATCCAGAAGATAATTTTTTCATTTAGTAAGATTAGCTTTCTGTAGCATTTAAGTAAAATTCTGATACCTTAGATAGAATGAAATCTGAAGAACTTTTGATTCATTATTGCTATCTTTTTCTTAATATAGCCAAATTTTCTCCTCTCTAAGGAGGAAGGAATTGTAGAAAATTTAAAGATCAAACTTTAGAATCAAATAAGTACATGATTGTACTGCCAAAAAATTAAAATAAATGGCTTAACATATCAAGATTTCAGTTATGAAATTCACTGATCTTTCCAGTGAAACTGTCTTCTTAATTATTGATTTAGCAATAACCATTTCCATGAACATATTTCCTTTACAACTATTCATTAAGTGTAACTATAATTTTTTTTTAAAAAGCAGCCTGGAGCATAGGGTGGTCTGGATAGTGGAGATAGTGGCAGTAGTGGAGGTCTGCTGATGAGGTATTTATCTGGTACCGGTAGGGTGGGACTTCTGGGTGTGATCCCTGGATCGCTGAAGATTGCTGGAAGCAGGCAGGCAGGGTAGGGTGAGGCTTTTGGGTTTAATCCCTGGGTCGTCGGAGTTTGGTGGGAGCAGGCAGAGGATCTCTGTTTCCAGGTCCCATTGAGTCTGGAGTCCAAGGTCACAAAGTTCCACTTGCTCGGTTCTATGGGGCTTCACTCATGTGTGAACCTCAACCTGAGCATCCAGAAAGTGGCCTGGAGTGGGGCAGTGGGGGGGTAGTGCAGGTAGTGGAGGTGTGGCGGAACGGCACATCATAAGACACTCAATAGCCATCTTTCAAGATTACTGCACCATATTTGATGGGGTTGAAATACGGTTTGAACCATGGGAACACCTGCAATGGCGATTAGAGGCCGCCCTAAAAGCCTCTATCCCTCTCAGAGAGCCTGGTAAGCTACCAAATGTATCCCGCCCACATGGCAGAGCCTGGTAAGCTGTCCGTGGCATATTCAATATGCCAAAAACAGTAAATACAATGGGTCTCATTCCCTGATCCCGAAAGAGCCACCAATGGCAGCGTTAAGAAGGATGAGGAAGGAGAGGCTGATAAAATCTCAAGGCTGAACTAGGCTGCCAAAATGAAGAAGGACAAAAATGAATGTCTGTACTTTCAATGCACGTATGCTGGCATCAGATAAATCCATCGAGGACCTGATGGTACAAGTGTGAAAGATCAAGTACGACATCATTGGTCTGACCGAGACAAGAAGGCATCAACCACTTCACGCCATTTTCAACAAAAGAAGAACTGTTCTTTGTGACATGCAACAAAAGAGGTATCATTGGCGTTGGTGTTCTTGTCAACACGAACTTGGCCATGAGCATTGATTTATTCGAATGCCTAACAACCCGAATCAGACGATTACACTTGAATAATTGTGCCGGCAGTTTCTATCTTCGTTTTCTATGCACCAACATTCAATTATGATGAAGAAGAAATTGAGAAGTTCTACATGGAGCTGGAGAAGTTCTATAAAGAAGACCACACCTTCTACAACATCATTGTAGGTGATTTTAATGCCAAGATAGGACTGAGAAGATCAGCTGAAGAACTCCATATCGAGACATATAGCATGGAATAGAACAAACAGGGTGAGAGACTATCTGAGTTCATCATGTCAACCAAGATCATCGATGGTAACTCACAGTTCCAAAAGGCCAAATCTAAATGTTGGACATGGGAGTCTCCTGGTGGATGGTTCCACAATGAGATTGACCACATCATATTCAATCAACAGTTTTTCCTGACAAATGTCACTGTTGTCCCAAAATTCTAAATGGGGTCAGACCACCGTCTTCTTCATGCAAAATTCTACTTCGTGGAGTGGGGACAAAGGCCCACAAAGTTTAAGAAGAGAAATACCAGAATGATCACCAACTGGGAGCTTTATGGCACTATTGCAGCAACATAAGAAGATGCCATCGTTGACAACATTGACAAAGAATACGATCCACTGCTTCAGCACCTCCATGATTGTGTGAGGAACGCCTACAGAGAGATAGCCACAAAAAGATGGCTGTCTTCTAAAACTCTAGAGCTCATTCGCCAATGTGGCTTGGTGCAAGCCTCAGGCAACCACAAGAGAACGTCTGAGCTCACATAGTGCAGAGAAGCAATCAACGAAGACCTCAAAGAGAGAAGAACAGTAGTCTTGGCAGATGCGGCAGAAGCTGGGAAAAGCATTCTCAGTGCCCACCTGTCCTTCACCAACTACAAGACCAAGATGTCTGCCTTCCGAAGTCCTGATGGATCTATCACATCTTCCAGAAGGGCAATGGAGAAGATTATCCATGACTTCTACTCAGATTTCTTCAATAGCCACATCAACCTGCTCACATACCAAATTCCACAGGATGGATATGTCATTCCCAATGTTCTCCCTTCCAAAATCCGACACGGCATTTTGTTGGTAAAGAAGTGAATAGCACCTGGCCCAGACAAGATCAGACTCAAAAACCTGAAGAATCTTCCATCAGCACTCATCAATACACTGGCTCAGCTCTTCATACTTTACCTGTCTGAATGCAAGGTGCCATCCTAATTAAAAACCAGCAGGACTGTTCCACTGTACAAGAAAGGAGACATCCATGACATTAGCAACTATCGCCTGATCTACCTGTTGTCTGTCGTCTACAAGATGTTCACTCGGGTTATCCTGAATAGGATTGGCAGAACACTAGATGAAGGACAACCATGCGAGCAAACGAGGTTCTGAAAAGGATTCAGCACAATTGACCATATCCACACTATAACCAAACTCATTGAGGTTTCTCGGGAGTTCAAGATGCCACTCTGTCTAACGTTCATTGATTTAAAGAAGGCCTTTGATTTTGTTGAGACACAAGCAGTCATTGAAGCCCTAGCCAATCAGGGCATTCAAACTCAATACATCAGGATCCTCCGTGAGCTGTATTATGGATTCACTACCAGGATCTCACCATTCTACAAAGTAGTGATCATCCATGTCAAGAGAGGGGTTCGGCAGGGTGATACCATTTCACCAAAACTCTTCAGTGCCACCCTCGAGAACATCATGCGACAACTAGAATTGGAAGGAATAGGAGTGAAGATAGACGGTTGGCAACTACACCACCTCCACTTTGCTGATGACATCATTCTAATAACACCAAACATTAGCCAAGCGGCAGAAATGCTGGCCTACTTTGACCATAAGTGTAGAAAGGTCGGACTCCAGTTGAATCTCATGAAGACAATGTTTATGAGAAACAGTCTCCTTCCTGACGTTTCATTCGCTCTCAACAGAATGAACATCTCCGAATGCAACAGTTATGTGTACCTAGGTCGAGAAGTCAACATGATGAATGACCTGGCACCTGAGTTGTGCAGGAGGAAGAGTGTAGCTTGGAATGCCTTCAAGAGTATCGAAGAAATAGCTAAGAGGACGAAGAACCTCTGGCTCTGGGTACATCTCTTTGATTCCACTGTTCTTCCTGCATTAACATACGCCTCAGAGACTTGGGTCCTACAAAAACAGGATGAGTATGCTATTCGGGTCTCCCAACTAGGAATTGAAAGAGCTACGCTTGGGGTATCACGCTTCATCAAGTGAGACCTCCATCAATGATCAAGAATCAGGGACACTGTCTTGTCTGCCAAGGAATCAAAAATCAGATGGGCTGGACACGCAATGCGATTTGGAGACGACTGCCAGACTAGAGCTGACTGGATTGCACAGGACGTCAAAAGATCGTGTTGCCGTCCACCTATGAGATGATCATACTTCTTTATCAAGACCCTGAACAATCGGTTTGAGGCTCTTCATGTTCCTGGAGCGAGCAGACGCTATTGGGCTACACTAGCACGTGACAAGGACAAATGGAGACATTACTGATGCCCACTCGAGCAAATCGATGAGTAACGGGATGTCAAGTGATTAAGTAATCAAGTGATCGGTCCCTCGTTAAGAAGGTTAAGAGAAAAGAGGAAGGAGATGAACAATTATCTGTTTTTTAATTCTGTCATACAGTAAATGATGATATTTTCATTACTCAGGAGAGGGAAAAAAGAAAGCAGACAGAAGATAATTATTTTGGAGTAAATTAGATATTTTAACACTAAAGAATAAAATAATTTACTTATATAGTGTATATAAAGGGATTTGGGAAAAAAACATAATTCTTCTGAAATAAATTAGTCTTTCACTTTTTGGTTTCTGGGAATGTGTTACTAATGCCAATTAATCTCCACCTACCCATACATACAACTTCCCCATTCCTACATTCCTAGAATCTCAGTCAACTGTTGCCTTTGGCAAATTTCTGGAAAAGTATGTAGATTTAAGAATGTCTTTGCAGATGGAAATTCTACTTTCTTCCTTTCATTATCTTTTATGCTCTTCACTTTTCCTGACCATGGGAAAAAAATTTAATGAAAGAACACCTTATAAGAAATTTATTTAGTCCCTAAAGGCACCAAAATACCACTTATTTTCTAACATATTGTTGATCTTTGTTTTCCTTTTTGAAATAGGGAATAGACAAACAGTGTCCTATTTGGAAAAGTATAATTGTCAACTCTGATTTAAACAGAACTCAAAAACTTCTTGGAGGAAACTGAGAATTTCACCTCAAGATAGTTGTTTCTATGTGTGGGTGCATTTAAAATTCTCCTAAGAGGGGAGGGGTAAGGAACAGAGAAAAAAAATCACTTACAGAATTTTGAATGATAAGTTTATTTTTAGATAACTTATTTAAAATAACTAGTTCTTGCTTGTGTATATTTGAATTAGTATGCCTCTTTTTTTAAGGAGGAACTTAGCATTTCCTATCAATACTTAAAAAGGAGTTAACTGACCTGACAGATTTGATTACTCAAAGTGGTCAGTCTCATATTTTAACTTTACTTTGACATAAAACTTGGCACAAGTCTATTACAAACTATGCTCGTTTATTGCTACACTTCTAAGTTATAAATCTGGTTTACATCTATGGAAAATGTAGTGTAGAATCGAAGACATGTCCAATTATCTGGGCAATTTGTTTTATAAACTTATACCAAATTAAATAGAAAGGAAAGCATTGCTAGTATTTGTCCTTCCTCTGTGGGCTGCAAATCAGTTAGAAAAAAAAATCTTGAACAGCGGCAGTGAAAGCTCTGGCTTTTCAGACTATTTCCTGAATGTGTTCTGATTAAAACAGGATCTGAAAGTCTGATTGATAGTTGCTATTTCCTTTCTTAATGTCACAAATACATTCAGAATGTTGACTCCTGTGAAAGGTAGAAGTGCTGAGCTAGATTGCTTTGCCTACAGCAGTTCTTTGTATTAGTGAGAGGAAATGATTTGACTAAGCACTTAAATCAAGGATATGCAAGGCTGGTTTTCTCAGGAAATAGTTACTGAAAGAGAATTTGTGAGTCTCTCATCTACAAAAATAAAAATATATACAACATAAGGCGGGCAATCAGCACAAAATATTTATTATATATATGTTTGGGGATTTTTAGAAATAAAATTATTCATTTGATCAAGCATCCATATGCACAAGGTGAATGCTTAAGCAATTTTCTGCTGATAATAAAGAAGTGGGTGCTACTCTGGGGCATGAAATTATTGTGGGTGATAGTAGAAAATTTTGTGGTCTGCTTTTATGGTTTTATTCTTATTTGGGGGGTGTTGGGGTTGGTGGGGAGGACTCTGTAATGTTAAAAAACTGGGAAAGATTTTAAGATTATGAGGACTTCTTGGATAAAAACTAATTTTTACTTAGGCAAAAAATTTTTTAAGTAAAAGAGATTTAGAGGAGAATGACCAGGAAAAGGAACAGAGGGAGAGTCTCAGGTTGAGACTCAGGTGACTCTCTAAGACAGAGAAATGCACCTACTTAGGTAATTTTTAAGGAATTAATCATCAGTTTGTGATTGGAATCAGCTCTTGGGTTGTTCCTGCCGGGAAACTTGACACAGTTTTCTTTAAAAAGTAAATGTCTTAACATTCTATTCTTGTTTTAGAAATAAGATAATTTCCCCATCTTTCTCATGTTGAAAATCAAAATTCTATTAAAATTTCAGATCTAATAGATCTTTAAAAATGAAAGGAAAGGAGGTGGGAGCAAAAAAAAAAAAAGAAGAACCAGGAAGCATCCCACCTTAGAAGGCTATTGTAATAGTTTGTGCGAAGTTGAAGGCTTAAAGAGGAGAAAGAGGGTAGGACAAAGCTTTTAACATAAGATTGTTTCAGATCAGGCTGCTATCCAGGGGGAATGCAGGAGATCTTTTCATGCAGATTACCTTCTATTGTAGAAGACACAGGTCAGAAGGACATGCCCAGGAGGGGGTGGAACTGAAATTAGATGCTGTGAGTTGGGCCACAGAAACTTTTAATATTAGAAAGCTAATTTAGGAAGATGGCTAGCCAAGTGCTGCTCAGAGATCCGTACAATGCTGGGACCAAGCTCAAGAGTTCCATGTTAAACATGTTCTCTGTCAGTAAGCCACATTCCTGGACCATATATCATGACTATATCTTTATTCATTATATCTTCTATCTTCTTTAGGGATTTGGCTTCAGTCAAGATGACACATGGAGCAAAATAAAAATAACTCAATTTAATTTAGACCATTGTGTTTACCCCATATTTTTCTCTGCTATATCAATACCTATCTGTTTTTAAGACTCACCACCAATTGCCCTTTTACTCTAGATATTTATTGTCATTCATGTATGGATATATATTCAAGAGCCAGTATCAAATTAAATTTTATTTATATGATTTTTAAATTGATGAATTTTGTAAAATAAAATTTAAACATCTAAATTTAGACTGTAGAAAATAACAGTAAATAGCATATGAAGAACATATAAATCTAAGTATGAAACAATTAGAAAAATAAACTACACTATTTCTTTGTCATGGCTTTAGCTCTTAAAAAGCCATTTTTTCTTCCATTGAAGGGAACACAAAACATAACAAATAGGAATATTTTTATATAGAAAACTTTTGAATAACTATTAATTCACTCTTAAGGTAATTTACCCTTAAGAATTACTCAGGCTTAAATTTGCTATCATACATAACAAATCAAGCAGCACAAAAAATAGGACTTTGAAAATAGTTTTTATGCTTATCAAGATTTAATGGCCTAGTAAATACAGTCTATCTCTATGGATGAAGATTTTATTCTCTAAAGACTAGTGAGTATTGGTTTTTATCATATAGAAGAATTAAAAACTATTTCTTAGGATGCTTAAAAGAAATTTTCTTAGCCCATATACATTCCCCCTATGTATTTATTTCTGTAGTTAAAATTATATGGATTTTGTATTGAAACTTATTCCCATTGCCTGCTAATATCTCCAGAATTATTCATGTCACAGTTTATTTTTTCCATTTATTCCATTAATTTTTAGAAATGTGACAGTTTTTCTTATGCATCAATGAATTGTTTTGACAGTGAGCTTCTCATCAAGATTATGAAAAATCCTGAAAAAAGAAAATGATAATATACAGTTAAATCTTAAATGATTTTATTGTTATTATTTTAATTTATTCCACTGTCCTCTGTGCATTATAATCACAAAAAGCTTAAATGACAAGATAATGGATAAAAAACTTTCTAATTTGGCTTAGCTAAAGAGGCCATATTGGATGCGCAGCTAGATCCAGCTCCTAGAAAGCCGTTTTTCTCCCCTGATCTGCGCGGGACGGGCACGGAGGCCCAGCTCTGGGCAACAAAGCAGAACGGCTCCAAATCCAAACAGGTACAGCCCGACCCCAAGGGCCTGGGACCCTCTCTGGGCATGCACACCTAGATCCAGCTCCTAGAAAGACGGTTTTCTCCCCTGATCTGCGCGGGACGGGCACAGAGGCCCAGCTCTGGGCAACAAAGCTGAACGGCTCCTTATTCCAAGCAGGAGACGTTCCCAACTCCTTGCCCAGTGCCAGGGACTCTTTGCGGAGCCCACTACATAGGAAATATTTTCCCACTACATATGCCATAGGAACCATAAGTTACCATCTTAGATGGAAACTTCTCTAGTTTAGCTCAGCCACTAGAAACACAGTAGCCAATAACTCATAAGCCTATCTTAACTCACACTGCATATAAAGCAGAATAATAACAGAGAACGTGAAGGACTAAACCACACCTCTCACAATGGTAAAGCAACGCAAAAGCCCACCAAACTTTCATATTGAAGAGTCTAGCCCAGATGACACCAACAGTATTGTAGTGTTAGACAACCTCTCTGACAAGGAATTCAGAAGGGAGCTACTTAGGATGCTTCGGGAATTAAAAGAAACAATGGAAAGCAATGCCAATAGAAGACAAGATGATTTGATTGCAGAAATGAGGAAAATGCAATCAGAAATGTCAGACCTGAAAAATCACGTAGGCGAATTGAAAAGCTCAGTGGGAGGCCTCAGCAGCAGAGTAAGAGCTGCTGAGAACAGAATCAGTGAGCTCGAAGATGAAGTTCAGAGACTCTCCAGAAAAGAGCAGAAAATGGAAAAGAGACTCACAATTCGGGAACAGATGGCAAGAGAAGATCGTGATGAAGCCAAGAGGGGTAACATAAGAATTATTGGAGTCCCAGAGGTACAGGAAGAAAACCTTGATGAAGAAGAAACTGTCCAAGACATCATTGCTACAACGTTTCCAGAGCTGAAGAAAACTTGTGACCACATTCAGGAGGCCCGAAGGGTACCAGCTTGAAGAAATCCGAATAAAAATACCCCAAGACACATTCTGATCAAAATGACCAAAGCCTTAGACAGAGACAAAATTCTGAAAGCAGCAAGATCGAAGAATGAAATCTCTTACAAAGGAGCATCCTTAAAATTCGCAGCTGATTTTTCTGATGAAACCCTCATGGCCCGAAAACAGTGGTGGGACATAGTGAAAAAACTCAATGAAATAAATGCCTCCCCAAAAATACTTTACCCAGCAAGACTCTCATTCATAATAGAAGGAACAATACACAGTTTCACAGACAAACAACAGCTCAGGAACTTCATAGACTCAAAACCATGGTTACAAGAACAATTAAATGGGCTACTTTAAGGCAAGAAAGGCCCCTCAAATACACCAAATTTTAACAGAACAATGGGACAAAATCCCATAACAATAATATCTCTCAATGTCAATGGGCTAAACGCACCAATTAAAAGACATAGAGTGGCAGGATGGATTAGAAAATTGAACCCAACATTCTGCTGCCTGCAAGAAACGCATCTCAATAGTCAAAGCAAACACAGACTCAGAGTCAAAGGCTGGAAAACAATCCTACAGGCAAACAGCTCCCAAAAAAAAGCTGGGGTAGACATCCTTATATCAGACCACATCGATTTCAGAGTGAGGAAGGTCATAAGAGACAGTGAAGGCCATTTCTTATTGATCAAAGGATCTGTACAACAGGAAGAACATACAATAATAAATGTATATGCACCTAATGAGAGACCAGCAAAGTACTTAAAACAACTACTCATAGATTTGGAAAAAGACATCAATAGCAACACAATACTAGTGGGAGACTTCAACACTGCTTTGTCACCTCTTGATAGATCAACCAGACTCAAGCTTAGCAAGGACATACTTCATTTGAGGGAAACAATGGAAGAAAGAGACTTAGTAGATATATACAGGACACTTCATCCACAAAAAGCTGAATACACATTCTTCTCAAGCGTACATGGAACATTCTCCAAGATAGATCACATGCTGAGCCACAAAACATGCCTCCATAAAATTAAGAAGATAGAGATTGTATCAACAATCTTCTCAGACCATAATGCTCTGAAATTAGAAGTAAATCACACACAAAAACAGAAAACTAAATCAAACACCTGGAAATTAAACAATGCACTATTGAACAACGAGTAGATTAGACAGGAAATCAAAGAGTAAATCAAAAGATTCCTAGAAACGAATGAAAATGAGAACACAAGTTGCCAAAACTTATGGGACACAGCAAAAGCTGTGTTAAGAGGAAAGTTTATAGCTCTACAAGCATTCCTCAGGAAGGAGGAGCGAGCACACATAAGTAACCTAACCTCACAGCTTAAGAGCTTGGAGAAGGACCAAAAAAAAGAGCACAACCCGAACAGGAGAAAGGAAATAATAAAACTCAGAGCAGAGATTAAAGAGATGGAAACCCAAAAAACAATCCGAAAGATCAATGAAACCAAGAGCTGGTTCTTTGAGAAAATGAACAAGATCGATAAGCCTCTAGCAAAACTCACAAAGAAAGGGAGAGAGAAAACCCTAATAAACCGAATCAGAAATGAAAAGGGGGTCATTACAACAGAAACCACAGAAATTCAGAGGATCCTCAGGGAGTACTTTGAGAAGCTTTATGCCACGGAACATCAAAACCTCGAGGAAATGGATAAATTCCTAGGCTCCTACAGACTCCCAAGGCTGAACCAAGAAGACCTGGAATTCCTGAACAGACCTATCACCATCAAGGAAATTGAAATGGTAATAAAAAGTCTCCCCAAGCACAAAAGTCCTGGCCCGGATGGATTCACTAGTGAATTCTTCCAAATCTTTAAAGAGGACTTACTTCCAATCCTCTTTAAGCTTTTCCACGAAATTGAAATATCAAAAACACTTCCAAACAGTTTCTATGAAGCAAATATCACACTGATACCAAAAGCAGACAGAGATACCACAAAGAAAGAGAATTACAGACCGATATCCCTGATGAACACAGATGCAAAGATCCTCAACAAACTACTAGCAAATAGAATCCAACTACTCATCAGAAAGATCATACACCATGACCAAGTAGGATTCATCCCAGGGATGCAAGGATGGTTTAACATTCGGAAATCAATCAACATAATCCATCGTATCAACAAAAGAAAAGTTAAAAAGCATATTATATCAATAGATGCAGAGAAAGCATTTGACAAGATCCAGCACCCCTTTATGATAAAAACCCTAGCAAAAATGGGTATAGAGGGGACCTTCCTCAACATAATTAAAGCCATCTACCACAAGCCTACAGCAAACATCATCCTCAATGTGGAAAAACTGAGAGCCTTCCCTCTAAGATCAGGGACGAGACAAGGATGCCCACTCTCTCCACTGCTGTTCAATATAGTACTGGAAGTACTTGCTATAGCGATTAGGCAAGAAAAAGATATTAAGGGCATTCAGGTAGGAAAGGAAGAAATCAAGCTCTCACTATTTGTAGATGATATGATACTCTACTTAGAGAACCCAATAACCTCCACCAAAAAACTCCTAGAAATATTAGACTCGTATAGTAAAGTTGCAGGTTATAAAATCAATACCCAAAAGTCCATGGCTTTCCTATACGCAAACAGTGAGAGAGAAGAAAGCAACATGAAAAAAAACAATCCCATTCACAATTGTGCCCCAGAAAATCAAGTACCTAGGAATCAGCTTAACTAAGGAAGTAAAGGACCTGTACAAAGAAAACTACAAAACGCTTCTTCAGGAAATAAAAGAGGACATGAGGAAATGGAAAGATATCCCCTGCTCATGGGTCGGGAGACTTAACATTGTCAAAATGGCAATACTATCAAAAACATTGTGTAAATTCAATGCAATCCCTATAAGGATACCCATGACATTCTTCAATGAAATGGAGCAAACACTCTTGAAATTTATATGGAACAATAAGCCCCCACGAATAGCTAAAGCAATTCGTGAGAAAAAGAAAATGGGAGGAATCAACCTCCCGAACTTCAAACTGCACTACAAAGCAGTAATAATTAAAACAGCATGGTACTGGAACAAAGGCAGAACTGCAGACCTATGGAACAGGGTTGAATACACTGACATCTCCCCTCAATCATATGATCATCTAATCTTTGATAAAGGTGCAAGTAATGTGAAGTGGAGTAAGGAAAGCCTCTTTAATAAATTGTGTTGGCATCACTGGACGGCTACATGCAAAAAAATAGGTTCAGAACTCTGCCTAACAACATGTACAAAAGTAAGATCAAAATGGATTAAAGACCTCAACATCAGACCAGAAACCATAAGGTACATTGAAGATAAAGTTGGCAAAACCCTCCATGACATTGAAGCTAATGGTATCTTCAAAGATGCCACGCCACTGTCTAAGCAAGTGAAAACAGAGATAGATAAATGGGACTATCTTAAACTAAGAAGTTTCTGCACCTCCAAAGAAACAGTGACCAAAATACAAAGACAGTCTACAGAATGGGAAAGGATATTCACCGAATACACATCGGACTAGGGGTTGAAATCCAGGATATACAAAATACTGGTTAAACTCCACAAGAAGTAAACATCCAACCCCATCCAAAAATGGGACAATGAAATGAACAGAAACTTTCTCAAAGAAGAAATCCGAATGGCAAAAAAGCACATGAGAAAATGCTCTACATCATTAATCATCAGGGAGATGCAGATCAAAACCACAATGAGATACCATCTCACACCTCAGAGACTGGCCCACATTCAAAAGAGCAAAAGCAACCGATGCTGGCATGGATGTGGCGAGAAAGGGACACTCCTTCACTGTTGGTGGGAATGTCCACTGGTTCAGCCCTTCTGGAAAACAGTATGGACGATTCTCAAAAAATTAGAAATTGAGCTCCCATTTGACCCAGCAATACCACTCCTGGGAATATATCCCAGAGAGGCAAAAATGTATAGTCGAAGTGACATCTGCTCTTGTTTGTTCATTGCAGCACTCTTTACTATAGCCAAAAACTGGAAGAAATCTGAATGCCCAAGAACAGATGACTGGTTAAGGAAACTTTGGTACATCTACACAATGGAGTACTATGTAGCTCTTAGAAAAGATGAAGTCATGAAATTTACATACAAGTGGTACAACATGGAAAGTATCATGCTAAGCGAAATGAGTCAGAAAGAGAGGGATAGACATAGAAAGATTGCATTCATCTGGGGGATATAAAGTAACAAAATATGAGATTAATACCCAAGAATAGCTGAGATCAGCACCAGGAGGATTACTCCATAACTTAGAGGCCAGCCGGGTGTCCTAGAGGAAAGGGCAGTTCAGATAGAGAAGGGAGCACCAAATAAAGGGTATTTGGAGGATCCTCCCAGGAGGGGAGATGCATGTCGAAAGTAGACTATGGACTGAACATGTTTGCCACTCAATGCCTCTTTTGCAGACCACAACACCCAAAAGGAGAGAGAGAACACAGTGGATTGCCCTGCCACAGAGGCAGGGGGGGATGGGGGATGGGGGTGGGGGGATATTATCCATGGTGGTGGAAAATGGGCGCTGGTGGAGGGATGGGTATCTGATCATTGTATAATCGAAACCCAAGCACAAAAAATTGTAAATCTACAACTGTACCTCATGGTGTTTCACTAATAAAAAAAAAAGAGGCCATATTGGATACTGAAATATAAATTAAAACAAATTGTTTAAAAAATAGAAAAAAAGTCTAAATATGCCCATAGTAGGTGAGCAGTTATTATATATATATATTATATATATATAATATATATTATTTTTAAACAATATATATTTAAAAAGCCAATATTTTGAACTTCTATATCTTTTACCCCTATTCATTTCTCATAACCTGAATAAGTATGATCTGCATCATTGGTTTTGTGAGTAATATGAGTTTTTCTTAACCTGCATTTTGCCTATTTTTTTCAGATTCCCCTTATTTGTTAATTTTTTTTGCCTTGATTCCCTTTTCCCCTATATTTTATCTACCCTGTTTTCTTTTATTCAACCCTGCCTCCCTCTCTCCTTCCTTCCTTCCTTCCTTCCTTCCTTCCTTCCTTCCTTTTCTTCCTTCTCTCTTCCTTTCTCAAATCTGTCAGTATTTGCTTTTTATTTCATGAATTTCAGAATTAGTATCTAATATGTTTTCACTTATGGCAATGAAGTTTTTTCTTGCACACTTCCCCTCATCTCTATTTCTGTTCCTCAAAAAAATCCTCAAAAAAATAATTCAGAAGTTAAAACTCTTTGAACTCATAGTTTTGTAGTTGGTGAAGGACAGGTGGGCAATACGAATGCTTTTCCCCGCTTCTGCCACATCTACCTGCACTTCTGCTCTTCTCTCTTTGAGGACTTCCTTGAAAACCTTCAAGAAAAGCATTCATAACGCCCGCCTGTCCTTCGCAAACTACAAGATCAAGATGACTGCCCTCTGACGTCCTGATGGATCTATCACATCTTCTAGAAGGGCAATGGAGAAGATTATCCATCCTCAGATCTCTTCAATAGCCAAGTCTACCTGCCCACATACCAAATTCCACAGGATGGATATGTCATTCCCAATGTTCTCCCTTCTGAAATCTGACACGCCATTTCGTTGGTAAAGAAACGAACAGCACTTGGCCCAGAAAAGGTCAGACCAGAACACCTGAAGAACCTGCCATTAGTACTCATCAATACTCTGGCTCAGCTCTTCACAGGCTACCTGTCTGAATGCAAGGTTCCGTCCCAATGGAAAACTGTACAAGGAGGGAGACATCCACAACATTGGCAACTATCTCCCAATCTGCGTATTGTCTGTCATCTACAAGCTATTCACTCGAGCCATACTGAATAGGATTGACAGAACACTAGATGAAGGACAACCAAGCAAGGAAATGAGGTTCCACAAAGGATTCAGCACCATCGACCATATCCACACGATAACCAAGCTCACTGAGGTTTCTTGGGACTTCAAGATGCCATTCTGTCTAACGTTCATTGATTTAAAAAAGGCCTTTGATCCTGTTGAGACAGGAGCCGTCACTGAAGCCCTAGCCAATCAGGGTATTCAAACTCAATACATCAGGATCCTCTGTGAGCTGTTTTATGAATTCACTACCAGGATCTCACCATTCTACAAAGAAGTAATCATTGTTGTCAAGAGAGGGGTTTGGCAGGGTGATACCATTTCACCGAAACTCTTCAGTGCCACCCTCGAGAACATCATGCGATGACTGGAATGGGAAAGAATGGGAGTGAAGACAGATGGTCGGCAACTACACCACCTCTGCTTTGCTGATGACATTGTTTTAATAACACCAAACATCAGCCAAGTGGCACAAATGCTGACTGACTTTGACCATGGGTGTGGAAAGGTGTGACTACAGCTGAATCTTACAAAGACAATGTTTATGAGAAACAGCCTCCTTCCGGACCCTCCATTCACTCTCAATGGAACCACCATCTCTGAATGCAACAGTTATATATACCTAGGTCGAGAAATCAACATGATGAATGACCTGGCACCTGAGTTGCGCAAGAGGAAGAGAGCGGCTTGGAATGCCTTCAAGAGCATTGAAGAAATAACTAAGAGGACAAAACCTCCAGCTATGAGCACATCTCTTCTATTCCACTGTTCTTCCTGCATTAACATATGCCCCAGAGACCTCAGCCCTATGAAAACAGGATGAGAATGCTATTCGGGTCTCCCAAAGAGGAATTGAAAGAGCTATGCTTGGAGTATCATGTTTCACTCAAATGAGAGAAAGAATCCGGAGTTCCGACATCCATCGACGATCAAGAATCAGGGAGGCTGTCTCGTTTGTCAAGGTGTCAAAAATCAGATGGGCTGGACACGTAATGAGATTTAGAGATGACTGCTGGACTAGAGCCGTTACCGACTGGACTCTATGGGATGTCAAAAGACCATGCAGCTGCCCACTTACCAGATGGTCAGACTTCTTCATCAAGATCCAGAACAATCGGTTTGAGGCTCTTCGTGTTCCTGGAATGAACAGATGCCATTGGGCTACACTAGCACGCGACAGGGACAAATGGAGACGTTACTGGTGCCCGCTCAAGCAAATCGACGATTAATGGAAAGTCAAGTGATCAATTGATCAAGTGAACTCATAGTTTAGCTTTGAAAAATAGTCTTTGTTTACAAATATTTTACAGAATAGGTGTCTACCAGCTTGCAGAGGGTGTTGTGACACTTTGCGAAGGAAGTGTTTATTCAGTATATGCGAGGTGGTATCAGATAATAGCCCCTGGAATTGCCCACTTCAGGTGTGTGTGCGTGTGTGTGTGTGTGTGTGTTTGTGTGTGTGTGTTTGTACCTGGCACCTTTTCTGGGAATTCTAAAGTACCAACAGCCTGGTATGGAGTCTGGGATAGAAAGCAGTTTTCTTCTACTATAGGATTAAAAGATTTTATAACCTTTCCCTCAAAATACATGGCTTATAGAATTGGACTAAATAGTTTCTTGTCCAAAATAATTAAGGAATAAATAAAAAATAGTCTAATTTTTGAGTATAATTTTATGAATTCAATTAGTTATATTATTTAAACTCACTATTTTTTATAAACTATGCTTGTATGGTGATAATTTGTTTAAACTTTGAATATTTGGGGGATAATAGTAATATTAACATCCATGTTAATATGTAAGCTATCTGTTGGATTAAAATATTATTCCAACATATATCACCTGATTTAAAATTCTTATAAAATTGTTAGCACAGAGTTGAAAGCATTAGGATTGGTTTTTAACATTATTGGTAATTGAGGGCATTATCTTATTAAACACAAAAACATTTATATTACCACTTCTTTGAAGCATTATTCTAAACAATAAGTAGTTTTTAAAAAAGTTCTCAGAAAGGTCAATTTAAACTTAATATGGAACATCCCATTTACCTTAATGAAAACTACTATTTTAATAAAACATTTAGACAAAAAAATTGCTTCACACAAAAGTTAAATACTGTTATTTATTGTTTTTATACTGAAGCACTGAAAGATTAAATAAGTAACACTAGAAACAGACCAGAAGCCTAGTAACAGCCGGCACTTTATTACATGAGAGATTGTTGAAATTTTACGTTTAAGTTACTAAATATCAATTTATGTAATATTTGAACATGCAAGTGTCACATTCAATTCTTTTTAAAAAACCTGCTTTATAAAAATTGTTAAATTAGATGCTGATAATTTCTTATCAAATATGCTGAACTTTTGTTTGGTCAGCTGTCTGGCCTTTCAGCCTGTGCCCTAGCTGCCACACTTCTTTACCCAACATTTTTTATGATAGAGATTCCATTTTGCTACATGATAATTGATTTGCTTCATTATAGTGCGTAGCAACACTAGTTGTAGCCCTTTCCCTTGCCTCAGACCTATTGATTCAATTATGAGTACATGGCAAGAGTTAGCCAATACATTTCTTCTCTGATATTTTATTTGTACCGGATAAATTTGTTGTGATAACATTTTCATATTTAAAGAGATCAAAAGATGCTCATGGAACACATCATATTTCATTGGTTAAAGAAGCCATTAACTCACCAGAGAACAATGATTAGAAGAAAGAAAGGGAAGAGAGAGAAAGAAGAAGAAAGAGGAGGAAGAAGAGGAGAAGGAGAAGGAGGAGGAGGAAGAGGAGGAAGAGGAGGAGGAGGAGAAGGAGGAGGAGGAGGAGGAGGAGGAGGAGGAGGAGAAGGAGAAGAAGAAGAAGAAGAAGAAGAAGAAGAAGAAGAAGAAGAAGAAGAAGAAGAAGAAGAAGAAGAAGGAGAAGGAGAAGGAGAAGAAGACAGTTCTAACACTAATTTATTTTCATAACTTTCTTATTGTTCTGTTAAGATGGAAGTGGAGGCAGCTAATCATCATGATTCAATTGGTTGCTTTATAAAACCTTATTTGTACAGGGCATGCATGATCTAATTGGTCATTTATGAAGCTTAGGTAACATCAGTCATATACCGAAAATAGCTAAAAATGGGGATAAGAAATAAATTTAAAAAATAAAAAGGTTACTACATAGGAGATCAGATTGGCCGACTTGTGACCAGAACATGATTATTTCTACAATAACAACAACACAGATGGCTTCAGTGGAGAAAATAAGGACCTAGATATTGAGGACCCAGATTATACAGACTGTGATGAGAAAAGAGTAAAAAAGGGGAGTGATGACTTGGTTCCTGCACGGAACATGGAGTTTCTACTTTCTATGGCTGCTGCAGCCCACAGTGATAGATGGACGTGAGCTACAATATATATATATATATATATATATATATATTATAAGAAAAGTATAAAACTGAAAATATCCTACAGGTTCCTAGACCCTAAAAGTTAGCTGGTTCCACTATAGCAGCTCTGAAAAATACATATTTGTCTTGCAGGTTGCCAACCTGGATTCAGACATCAGCATCCCAGATGATACTCAAAGTTCCACTACCAGTGATCCCTGAACTGAGAGACTGAGCACTGCTGGGTGAAGCTAAAAAAAATTTTTTTCTTATTATCTTTGATTATCCCCAGAATATTGTAGCATTGTCCTCCCTTTGTTCATTGATTTCCTCAAGCGGATCCAGTAACGTCTCCATTGTGAGATTTGTTGTTACTGTGTTTGGCATATCAAATATGTCACAGGTAGCTTGCCAGCCCTTGCTGTGTGAGCGAGATACTCTCGGTAGCTTTCCAGGCTCAAAGGGGGGGGGGGGGGGAGCGGAGGAATCAAACTCGGTTTGGCTGGTTTGGCCGTGTGCAAGGCAAATGTTCTACCTGCTCTAAATATGGGCTATTGTTCCAGCCCATATTTATGTATATATTATATATTACTTTGTAGGAAATTATTTATTGCTTTATAGGTCTCATTTAGAGAGATATGTAATTGAAGAAAAGCAAAGTGCAGTTATATTTTTATATAAAAATGTATAGCTTGGGGTGGAAAGAAAGTACAGTGGGTAAGAAACATAGTGGACCTAGGTTTGATCCCAGGCATCACATATGGCCTTGGAGTCTGCCAGGAATGGTTCCTGAATGCAAAGACAGGGGTAACCTCTGAGCACCACCAGGTGTGGTCTAAAAACTAAAAATAAATTAATTAATTAATTTAAAAAATTGATTTAACATCAATAAAATGATTTAACATCAGTAACAGTCGGCTTTTATTCTATTTTATTTATCTTTAAAAATATATTTATTAAAATATTGTAACTTATAAAAATGTTCATAATGCAGTTGTTTCAGGCATTAAATGTTCCAACACCAATCTCACAACCAATCCCACCACCAGTGTGCCCTTCCCTCCACGAACCCTCAGTTTCTCACCCACCACCATACTCTGTCCCCTTGCATACACAAGTAAATTTACTCATATTGTTTGTTACAACACAAAGGCAAATGGAATTATCAAAACTTAGATCAGTAAGAGTCAAGTTATGATCATTGTTATAGCTATACAGATTAGTCTCAATCATTTAGCCTTCTGTAAAACTGTTTAGGCTCATTGAATTTGTGGTCTTCTATTTTGTGGTCTTCTAAATTGCAGCTTTCCAGTTGGATTTGTAGTAATCCTATTGGGCTGATGGTATTATAAAATTCTGAGTTGTTGAGAGGCCCAGGAGCTCTATAATTGGAACTACTTGGTAGCTTGGCAGCTGGGTGAGCATCAGTTGTAGAATTGGGCCAGTTCTATATAGAAGGGTGTTGGGTATTGCTGTGGTCCAATGTGCTTTAAAGTAGAAAGGGGAAATCAACCCACATCCATATGAAGAAGGCCCAGAGTTCTCTGGGTAATTTTGAACGTTATTATAGAATCATCACCTAGTTGACAAAAAAAATTATCCCTGTTTCCCTATATAAATCCACTTCACTGATGCCTGCAAAATGAGCACTTATACCTTAACTCTAAACTTCCTTTCATTCAAATATCTTTTTAAGGGGTCCTAATCATAAATGACCAGTTGTTTCGATTCTGTGCTCATGTGATGGCATAATGCATGATATGCTGCAACCTTTGTTAATGGAGGACGTAAAATGGCAGTAGAATATTCACCTCTATAGAGAAGGTAAAGGTAAATCTGACATAAGGATGCTTCGCATGCCAAAGACCTGAGTTTTCCATATTAAACACTATCTCTAGTTATAGTCACCAGGTAGGAACTGGGGAATACAACCTGTCAGATGGTCTCTTGACTGCTGTTTTTATTTCAAAGTCACTGTCACTGTCCTTCCATTGTTCATCCATTTGCTCGAGCAAACCCAGTAACATTGTGAGACTTGCTACTGTGTTTGGCACATTGAGTAAGTCATAGTAGCTTTCCAGGCTTTGCTGTGTGGGAGAGATACTCTCGGTAGCTTGCCGGGCTCTCCAAGAGGGGCAGAGGAATCGAACTTGGGTCGGCCATGTTGGCCACATGCAAGTCAAATGCCCTACCTGCTGTGCTATTTCAAAGTAGGACTTAAAAATTTTTTCTGAAGAATAATGATTGTCAGAATTTTTCATGAGGAATGTCAAATAGGGAAAAACTTTGCCTCTTTCAAAAGATGGAGGAATACACAAATTAGGAAAACTACCCATATTACAAAGTACTGTCTTTAGCTAAAATTGTTGGTGTTACTGATCCTTGTCATGATCATTTCCCAGTTTCCCTGACGAATTTCCTTGAGTTCACCCACTGTAAGTTGTGGAGTAGCTTTGCTTTGCAGAGGCATTGCCCTCTTGTGATCGAACTAAACTTCTCATCTTTTTGACTATGTTCCTGGCTTCCATACGATGTCATATTCTATCTTTCCCATTTTCTGATAATGGTTCTTAGGCAGATATAACATCCTTGTTCTTCTATTTTCAGAGCTAAAGTCTCAAAGGGGACCAAAATTAATTTGTTTCTAAGTTTTCTCAGAAAATTTAAGTTCTATTTTGAAATTTAAGCTCATTTCACTTACATTCTTTTAGATCCCTTTCAAAAATCTATTGTTGGTTTGCTGATTACAGGAAATGGTCTGATGGTTCTTAACTAATTGAAAAGGTAATGATGAAAAAACAGACACAAAAATGCCAAGGGAATAGTAAGAGGCTAGGAAAGAGTTTGAGAAAAGACATACTAAATAAAAACGAGGCTATTGTACTAGATAAGCTCACTCATATATGGTACGGAAACATAATCAAAGGAGCAATGTTGAATGGAAATTAACTCTTTGATTTTGACCACAGAAGGGAAAAAGGGGAAGTAGTCTAAAAGAGTTAAGGAGAGTGTGTGATTAGCCGTGAAGTAGAGATAATGACATTTTAGTAGTAAAGTGGCATAGTAACTCTGTACTCCTAAGACAAACACAAAGTCTTGTAAAACAATATTGCCTTAATAAATTTTGTTTAAAAAGTAAACAAAACAAAGCTCCAAAATGAAACAAAAGACTATTATACAATTCCACATTTTCTTGCCTGCTTTCTCAATATATGCACATTTTGAAGGACTGGGTCACATCCAGATGTGCTCAGGGCTCACTCTCTTGATTTTGTGCTCAGGGAGCACTTTTGTTGGTGCTTAGGGTCCCATATGTAGTGCTAGAGATCAAACCAGGCTCTTGGCCCATGTGTGTAAGGTAAATACTTTCCCCGGTCCCTGTATAAAGTGTAGTATAGTCTCATTTTAAGGAAGATGGATTCAGTTAGCATAATGTCTGAAAAAATAAGTGATGACAAGCAAATATTGGTTTTTATGAATAAAAAAAGCAGTAAGAATTTAAATCAAAGTGGCCAGGTGATAAAGGAAAAGTTATGATAACTGCACTTTTGAGAACAAATCCAGACACTCATAAGGTTTGGAGTCAGCGATGTTGAGTGGCTACTGATAAAGTGAGTTTGTCAAAGTAATGGAACAGATGGCTGGTTCTGAAGGTACACAAGATGACTTTGGCTTTTGCTGTATTTATTTTTTATATTCACATAGTATATCCAAAGAAAATATCCAGTATGGATTTATACATTCACATCTTGAAGTCAGAGAAGAAATTGAGACTGGAAATCTGGCTTCGATAAAGGTGTTCTTAAAGAGAAGAATGTAAGTGAACTTTAAAAAGTGAATTGCGAGAAGATACTTTAATTGTGATGGAAATTGATTGATCTACACGTTAGAACATTAAAGAGGAGTATAGTCCAACAGGAAATTTAGGAAAGAGAAAATAAAGACTATGAAATTGTATAACCATTGTCACGTGGTAGTTCTATAGTTTGATCAATTCAAATGGAAGATGCAGAAAAAGATGATTTATATAAGAATCTGTAGGGAATCTTGCAATTTGAGCTGTTTTCTATCCAACTAATTTCTGCCTATGGTTTGAGACAGTTCTTACTAAGGACTTTACAGAGCTGGTTGTGTTAATATTTTTTTTCTTGTCTTGTACAGTTGGAATGGCAGCCAATGTCTGACTATAATCTGAATGACACATGAATACTTATCTTTGACTCACTGAGTTCATTTTGCTTAATGAACACTGAAGAAGATTGTCTTTGCTTTAGGCAAAGAACTTCAGCATCCTCAAAATAGTCTCTGGGTACACATTCCCATGCTAATCTCTTGTTATCTGTTTTCTAAGAATTATTTGAACATGAGGAAATGCTAGCATTGAAGAAAAATTGCAATAGAGGGACCGAGAAGACATAGATAGGGCCCTTTAGGTCCTCAAAGTTGAGTACACTCTCTTCTCCAGTGTACACATAGCATTCTCCAAGATAGTCCATGTACTGGATCACAAAACGTATCTCCATAAAATCAAGAAGACAGAAATTGCATCAACTATCATTTCAAAACCAGAATGATAAAAATTAATCACAAACAGGAATGGGGGAAAAACCCAAACATTTTGAAATTAAACACTAAGTAAATGAAAATACAATTTTATCCATGAAAAGTTGACCACTAAAAACAGCATCTGAAAACAAAATAAAGATACATAGAACGGGAGCAGCACATGGCTTGGAGGCCAGCCACACATGCTAGGGGAAAAGAGCACAGGTAGAGAAGGGAGCACCAAATAAGGGATGTTGCGAGGATTCTCCCAGGATAGGAGAAGCATGCTGAAAGTAGACTATAGACCAAACATGATTGTCGCCCATTGCCTCTTTTGCAAACCACAACACCCAATAATAGAGAGAAAAAAAGGGAATGCCCTGCCACAGAGGAAGGGTGGGATGGGGGATGGGGGGTGGGAGGGATACTGGGATCCGTGGTGGTGGGAAATGGGCACTGGTGGAGGGATGGGTATTTGATCATTGTATAATTGAAACCCAAGCACAAAAATTTGTAAGTCTACAACTATACCTCATGATGTCTCACTAATAAAAATTTTTAAAAAAAGAAAAGAAATAAATGATTTAAAATTCAAAACAAAATATAAAGATAGCTTTTCACACACAAAAAAAAAAGAAAGAAAGAAAGAAAGGGAGCAGCAAATAGCTAAAGGCCTCTGAACTGGAGCGTTGGTCTACAGAGCTGAGCCTAACAGGACATGGTGAGATGCCTGGGAGGGACTGGCACTTTGGTGATGGGTGTGGTGTTGGGCGGAATGTCAAACATATAAAAGTATTGTTAACATTATTATAAATCATGGAACCTCAATACAATTGTGAGAAAAACTATAAAAACAAAACATAGCTTGTAGTACAATCTTTTGTACACAGTCCTTTGTCCTACTCATAATATAGCTAATGCCTGCGTGATAGAGCAATTTATTTGTTTGTTTTTTTAATTTGATAACAGTCCCCAATAGATTGATTGCAATAAACTTTTACAATATGCATGTAAGCAACATGACAAGTTAATCTAATACATTCTAAAAATAGCTTTTTGTACTTTTAAATTCAATCTTTGAGACAAGACTAATAACAAAAGGAAGTAAAAATATTCCTTACACTTGGAAACTTTCGTTGAATTTTTCTACTGTTTTTGTGATTCAGTTATGGACTCCAGAAAATTGAATCTATTTGGACTTGGGCTGTTGATCTATTCTGTTTTCCATTTTTTGAAACACAAATTGGAAAATTTATTGTTTCAGAGTTATAAGCCAGAGGTATATTAAAAATATGCATTCTTTTTTTTCTGATGGAAAAATAGTGCTCTCCATTGGGAAGAGACTCCTCCTTTGGTGGAGTTACCTGCAGAATAGGAGATTATTTATTATGAGTTTAGGATTATTGTCCCCCAAAAATTTGGTGTTTAGTGTGTTCTATAAAACATTTTATTCTTTTCCTTAGATTTTTAAATTTTGTGTATTATAGACATAAAGCTATCCTATTGCTTTTAATATTCATGAAGAGCCATATATTACCCTTAAAATTTCATATTTTTCTTGACATGATCATTAATTTAGAATTAAGAATGTCTATAATTTGTGAGCCAATCAATGAGATTATGAATAAAAAATTGAGTCAATTAAAGCACCAGAGTTAAGATGCATGAGTCAAGTTGTTCTAGAATAAATATTAGTTACCAGTAGTTGAGAACTATATTCAGTCAAAATATAATAGAGTAACCATATGAGAATTATAGAGTAATTCAGTCAGTACATGAAGTAATTTGTGTTTGTTCTTTATAGTTTTGAGGTGATCCAAATATTAACTAATATTGCTAAATACTGAATATTTGTGATCATTCAAAAGTCATTTGACAAAACCCTAGCCTTCTATATGATGTTTTGAAACAGTGCTTTTGAAAGGCAATTTGGTGTGTTTTTTTTATGAAGCCACACCCAACAGTGTTCAGAGCTTACTTCCAAAATTACTCCTGGAGGATTTGGGGGGACCATATGGAGTACTGTTGATCAAACTCAGGTTAGCTGTGTGCAAGACTGGTGCCCTAACCGCTGTACTATTGTTCTAGCTCCTTGAAAGTCACTTTTGGTAATAGCAATTATGAAGATGGGTCCTATTGATGAAGTTAGTAGTCTTACAGGAAGAGAAAGAGAGAAAAATCTATTTCTCCGCTTGTGAGGACATTGTCAGAAGGTCACAAACCAGGAAGATAATTATAACCATAAACATTTGGTCTTTATCTGAATGTTGAATTTCCTATCCTTGAGAACTGTATGAAAATAAAATTCTATTATGCAAGTCACCAGTCTGTGGTGTTTTATATGGAAGCCCAAGACAATTATAATCTTTAGTTGCTTCCTTGTTTGTTTTTTATTTTTTGAATTTTATTTTATTCTTCATGTTTAAAGGCCAACTGATCAATAAATAAACCATTCAGAGATTATTGAAGTATTGCATGGAAACAGTATGATGTCATAGAAACATGGAAATGAAACATCTTTTCTTGGAGATACCATCTTTTGTTGTCAAGAATAAGACTGCTTGCAGTTCTTCATAACAGACAATACAAAATATATTATTTCAGTTGTGTTTTGGGACAGGGATTGGACTTGGGATGGAAACATTCTGAATTTGGTGATGGGAAGGTGTAATGGTGGGGAGATTGGTGTTTGAATATTAAATGTAATCAAATATTGTGAACTTATAAATTAAAAAAATTTAAAATAAAGAATAAGTCTGTTCACATTCGTATTGTGAGGAGGAAGTGAGAGTGTTTCAGAAGGGACTATCCATCTCATTAACTTTCCTGGCACTATATATGGATTCAAAATCCTAAATGACTTCAGTGGAAAATAGGCAGATAGTTTTGAATTTCCTTAGAGAGACTAATTTTTAAAAATTAAACCTTTTCCAGCTTATGAATGCAAATTCTTTAAAGAAAGCACTGTAGCAATGTCCTCCCATTGTTCATCAACTTTCTTGAGCAGGCACCAGTAACATCTTCATTGTGAGACTTGTTACTGTTTTTGGCATATCAAATACGCCACAGGGAGCTTGCCAGGCTCTGCTGTGTGGGCAGGATACTCTTGCCAGGCTCTCTGAAAAGGACAGAGGAATCGAACCGGGGCCCGCCCCTTGCAAGCAAATGCCCTACCTACTGTGCTATCACTCCAGAAAGATAATAGCAAAATATTTAAGATGGAATGAAAGCTCTTGGAAAAGTTTATGTTGTTAGTTTATATTTGTACTCCTATTCCTTTGTGCTACAGAGCAATTTTTTTTCTTTATCCGTCTTGTTTCGGGGTCACATCTAGCTATGCCCAGGGCTTATTACTGTTTTTGTAGTCAGGGATCGTTACAGGCAGTGCTCAGAGGACCTTATATTGTGTAGGGGATAGAACCCAGGTCAGCTGCTTGTAATAGAAGCTCCCTCCCTGCTGTATCTCTGAGGCCCAACAGAGCAATTTCATTTGTCTCTGTGTTCTGTAAGATTAACAACTGTGAATACCTTTTTACATCAGACATTGGAATCTCTGAATAGATTTGGGTAGTCAGTATAGATGTGCCTGTGTGCAGTGTTTTATTTCTACCATGTAAGTTAAGTTCTAACCTCCAGAGCCAGATTTCTGTCTTGATTTCCTGACTGAGCTCTATAAATGTGGTTGGCATGATCTGAGGGTAGCTCAGGTAGCCAGGAACTGAGATTATATTTACCATTTTCATAAACCCTCATGGAATAAATATAAGCTCCAGTCGCCCTTTCTTTTAGCCCCCACTATAGCCTTCAGCAGGAAGGAAGTATCATTTTCATCTCTTGGTACAATGAAAGCTCTGAGAATCTAGTTACAATTTCTCTTAGCAAATGGAATCCCAGAAGTGTCTGTACATAGCTGAAATGCACATGCATTCTCCCCCTTTTTCAGACCACGGCTGAAAAATATCTGCTCTCTAAATTATTCCATTGCTTTACAGAGGAAGTATTAATTACACGACTGCAAAGCACAGATCAGGCTGGGATGTAATTACAGGGCTTACTTTGTCTCTGTTGTCCAACAGAATTAGGCAGGAAGTTCTATGATGCCAGCAGTTTGAGGTGTTTTGGAGCCCATTATGTTTTTGGTTCTTGAGAGAACCGAAGCGTGGATCAAATGACATTTCTGTTGCCCAAATGTCTGGAAAAACTACAAAACAAGCATTGCCAATGATACATTTTTCCAAGTTTAATGTTTGTACATTGACAAAAATGTTATATGCAATCTTAAGGTGATCTTCTATGGCTTTGCTGGTTATCTGATTTTTTTTCTTTTTTTGCTGCTTACTAGCTGTGAATTTGGTTATTCCATTAAACAAGGATGTAACTAAGATGATCAAAATGTATTTAGTAGTATAGCTTCACTCCTTTAAAATAATATGCTGTATGACATTGTTTTATCTTAAATATATAATTGCAATTTACAATGCCAGAATATAAGTCAAAGTTTCTAAAACTATCTATCTCATCCGCTTGTTTCCAGCATTGTGATTGTTCACCATTCTTAATAAAATGGGATCCATTTATATTTTTCCTTAAAGGACACTTTAAATTTGTGATTATTTTCTGTTGCTTGGAGTTATATGCCTCCTGAAAATTTCCCCTCCGTAGAGATTCTTGTCCATCTCTTCTTCCATTCCAAATATTTTCTTGATATTTTTTTCTTGTCACTATTGAGCAAGCAATGATATATCCTTACTCTTTACACAGACTTTTATATTATTAGACTGTTTTCTCTCTCCACAATTTTTCACAAACTATTCTTGAAGCACATGTGCATAAAATGACTTTTAGTCCCAGTTATAATGCTGATACGGAGAGCCCGGCAAGCTACCGAGAGTATTCGATATGCCAGACACAGTAACAACAAAGTCTCCAATGGAGACGTTACTGGGCCCGCTCGAGCAAATCGACGATCAACAGGAGGGCCATATAATGCTGATCTTGTTACTGTTTTTGCAATCACTGAATTTATTTTCTGTTCAAGTTTTATTTTTAAAACTCATAATCTTTTTCTTTTAAAACCAGCTGACAAATTTCTGTCATATATCACTAGAGATAAATACACTTTCAGGGTTGTACATGCCTCTGACTACTGACATTTTTGATATTAGTAAAAGCTATTGAGATAAAAACACAGATCTGAATTTTTTCTAGTGTTTTCATTCTTAGCTAGGAAGGTAACACCAAATTTGGTTAATTGGTTAACTTGTTCTAAAATGAAATAAACAGTCACATTTAGTGTATTACTGAAGTTAAAAATCTGAGTATATGTACATTAAGAAACAAAATAAAAATGCTCAACCAGAAGACTGTGGTCTAGAAATCACATGTAGTATTGCAGAAGAAATGGTGATATAAAGTCAGAAGCCTTGGCTCTGACTTTTGGCTATGTCTTTTATTTTCTCTGTGATAACTTTTGGATATTCATCCCACTTCAAGTCAAATATAAAAAAGGGCTATCAACACCCAAGAATTATCATGTTAAAAATAAAATAATATTGATGTGAAAGTTTTACTTTTTTTAAATAAATTTCTGTCCCATACCTTTATACTTCTTAGTCTGAACTCATTTTCATTAACTTAGTTCTCTGGTTTTCAACCTGTACTAGTTACAGATTAGGGAGCAGTGGTATGCTTTAGTGATATCATAAAGCATAATAGTTAAAGAACATAAATCTAAGCAATTAAATTTGTGTTTATATCTCTCAGCTCCCCTGTGGTATTTTTTGTTTGATGTAGAATAGAATATTTATTTCCAGTTTCCTTGTCTGTAAATCTAGAATAATAATATTAGTATGAGATAGCATACCAAGTACTGATCACAACAACTAGAATATGTTTCATAAATATTCAATCAATATTAATGGTTATAAAACACCACTGTCCTGATTGCTACAATTAAACAGATCCATTACTTATTATAGTAATATTAGCCAGGATGGTTGTATTACATCATGTTTTTCCATTAAAATACATCACAACATAATGCCCTAGCTTTGCTTATGTATACTTATCAATTCTACTTTATAAAATAAATTTAATATATTTTCTAAATTAGATCAATCTGCAGATGTTTGATCTTATTTAAAGAAAAAAATTATCACTTCACTCAATCACTTGACATATCACTACTCATCGATTTAATTGAGTGGGCACCAGCAAGTCTCCATTCGTCCCTGTCATGTGCTAGTGTAGCCCAATAGCATCTGCTAGCTCTAGGAACATGAAGAGTCTCAAACCAATCATTCTGGGTCTTGATGAAGAATTCTAACCATCTCGTAGGTGGACAGCAACATGATCATTTGACGCCCTGTGGAATCCAGTCAGTAATGGCTCTAGTCCAGCGGTCGTCTCCAAATCACATTACATGCCCGGCCCATCTGATTTTCGACACCTTGGCAAATGAGACAGTGATCCTGATTCTCAATCGTCGACAGAGGTCGGAACTCTGAATTCTTTCTCTCACTTGAGTGAAGCGTGATACTCCAAGCATAGCTCTTTCAATTCCTCTTTGGGAGACCCGAATAGCGTTCTCATCCTGTTTTCATAGGGCCCAGGTCTCTGAGGCATATGTTTATGCAAGAAGAACAGTGGAATCAAAGAGCTGTGCCCAGAGCCGAAGTTTCTTCATCCTCTTAGCTATGTCTTCGATGCTCTTGAAGGTGAAATAGTGCCAAAGAGCTCCCAGTTGGTGCTTGTTCTGGGAGTTCTCTTCTTAAACTTTACAGCCCTTTCTCCCCACTCCATGAAGTAGAATTTTGCATGAAGGAGACAGTGGTCCGATTCCTTTTGGAATTTTGGGACAATAGCAACATCAGTCAAGAAAAACCGTCGATTGAATATGATGTGGTCTATTTCGTTGTGGAATGGTCCACCAGGAGACTCCCATGTCCAACGTTTAGATTCGGCCTTCTGGAACTGTGAGTTACCATGGATGGTCTTGGTTGACATGATGAACTCAGATAGTCTCTCACTCTGTTCGTTCCATTCTAGTTCATGGGTCTCGATGTGAAGTTCTTCAGCTGATCTTCTTGGTACTATCTTGGCATTAAAATCACTGACAATGATATTGTAGTGGGACTGATAGCCTTATTAAATATTTCTTAAAGCTATTCTTTCTTCTCATGTTTCAAATATCGCTTACCCATCTTCCTGTCAAATGCCCAACCTTTTCTAGGGTACCCTTTGTTCTAAATTCTGGTAGTACAGCGGTCCTGACAGATAAAATGTTATATATTTTTTGAGTCCAGTGGATAAAAATGTAGAGCACTCAAAGAGAATAGCAATGTAGGTAGCAAAAGGAGTAATTTATGTTATCAAAATAAGCAAACATGACTCAGCCGAAGAGAAGGACAACATGGAGGGCTGGATCCACAGATCCCGAAGGAAAAAAAAAAAACAGGTTCCAAAAAGAGCCGAGATCATCGGGAAGTCCCAGATGGGGTAGGTACCGCATCCCGCCTCCCCCAGATGGAACCCCGGTGACCAGAAGCCTCTACAAGCACAGTTCGAGTATGCGGGAACTAGGACTTTCCTCAAAACCAGCCGCGCGACTTCTCTCTATATACAAAGTGATCAATGGGAAGTAAACCACCCAACCTTTCTCCCTGAAAATCAGAGTTAAGTTTGGAGCACGCCACAGCCCCAGAAACACAAGGACTTAATGCATAACCCAGCAGCTTGGAGCAGAAAAGTGAACGGGCTATGCGTTAATCCAGGCCATCATGTCTGCCCGGAGGGGAAAGGGTGTTGCCCCATTCGCCCTCTCTTCTCTGGAAAGAAGGATGGCGGCCGCATGGGGGCCTTGTGGACAGCAGGTATGAGCCGGGGGTGTGGGGGCGACTAAAACCTCATGGGAAGGGGGGCGTTCCGGTCCGTCCTTCACGCCCTACCGAGGCCACCAGTTGCCCCCCACGAGCGGCTCTCGAGCACCGCCACGGCCCCAGAAGCACAAGGACTTAATGCAGAACCCGGCAGCTTGGAGCAGAAAAGTGAACGGACTATGCGTTAATCCAGGCCATCAGGTCTGTCCGGAGGGGAAAGGGTGTTGCCACACTCGCCTTCTCCTCTCTGGAAAGAAAGATGGCGGCCGCATGGGAGCCTTGTGGACAGCAGGTATGAGCCGGGGGAGTGGGGACGACTAAAACCTCATGGGAAGGGGGGCATTCTCACGCCCTACCGAGGTCACCAGTTGCCCCCCACTAGCGGCTCTCCAGCACGGTCACGACTCCAGAGCACAGAAACCAATTTCTTAACTATCTGACTTTCAGTAGAAATACTTCCAGGGTCAATAAGTAAAATAGTAGAAATCCAAAACCAACATTTAATTCTTGAACCCAGCTGTAGAAAGCAAATCACTTCACAATGCTTTTTCAGCATGTCTGATTTGGGGGGGGGCGGTAAACTCTAAATAATAGTGGTGAATCTTTTATTGAAACAATGAATCTAATCAAAGCAGATAGAGTGTTAACTAGAATTCATCTGCCTCACAGGGACTGGGAGGGGTGGGGGGTGGGGTTTAATTGGGGTTCTTCATGGTAAAAAATAAGTAATGGTAAAGGGAAATGTGTTTGATATTTGCATGACTGAGACCTAAACCTGAAAGCTTTGTAAGCTTTCCCACGGTGATTCAATAAAGAAATAAATAAAAAAATAAAAAATAAAAAAAAATAAGCAAACATGAAAAGCAAAAAGAGATTTTTTTAAAAAAATTAAAATCTGACTGAGCGATAGCAGCACAGCGGGTAGGGCGTTCGCCTTACAAGCGGCCAACATGGCCGACCCGAGTTCGATTCCTCCGCCCCTCTCGGAGAGCCCGGCAAGCTACCGAGAGGATTCGATATGCCAGACACAGTAACAACAAAGTCTCCAATGGAGACGTTACTGGGCCCGCTCGAGCAAATCGACGATCAACGGGAGGGTCTTTTTTAAAATCTGACTGTAAGGGCTAAAGAGATAGTATTACATGTAGTGTATTTGCCTTGCATGCTACCGAACCAGGCTTGATAGATCTTGCACCCCATATGATCCCCTGAGCCGTCCCAGGAGTGACTCCTCAGCACAGAGCTAGGAGTAATCCCTGAACATCACTAAGTGTGTCCCATAAATCAAAAATAAGAAAAAAAAATGGGCTGCCCCTGAGGACCTGCCCAAATTAAAATTCTCAAGTGGTCTTGATAATGTAACTATGGAATATGGTACAAATTTGAACATCAAATTGGATCTACAATGCCTTTTGGATTCCACAGCTATAGACATGAAGCTTTCTCTGGCAATGACTGATGGGAGGAAGAGGGCCCCCCAACAATCTCCCGAAATGATAGGGCAAAGGAACTCTCTGGACCTCTGTTGCTGTTTGCCAGCTAGCTGTCTCTGGAATCTCTTTATTATGTGTCTTATGGCCCTTTCTACATTAAGGTGCTGACTGACTTTTATGTTTGCAGTTATAATATAAACTTCCCCCTATCCCATAAAATCACCTTGCAATATTGTACAATTAGTTTGATTCCAAAAGAGAAAACCTTCCACTTCAAGGTAGAGTTAGCACTATTACCATCTAAATGTTATAGCACAACTTTTCAGGTAACACCAGACTTAAAAGATAAATTTCATTTAAAAGGTAAATTTAGTCATTTTAATTGGTTCTCTCTATTTCTTCCTCTACTAAAATGTAATCTCCAGGATAATCCATGAGCATTCATAATTTGTACTATTGCACATTTTCTTCTACCTGAAACACAAGTCCTCTGTGATATATCATTAAAAACTTAGGCATACTTAGTTTAAAATCAAGCATGACTTCTTCTGAGACCATGCTTTATTCTCCTCGTGGAACACTTAACATCCAGCTCTATAAAATCTTATCACATGGTGATTCTATAGTTACATGTTCTTTTTTCTGTCTTCTGCAAATGACAGAGTTACTGAAGAATGCGGAGGTTTACTAATTAAAACGGGCTGGAGCGATAGCACAGCGGTAGAGCATTTGCCTTGCATGCAACCAACATGGCCAACCTGAGTTCGATTCCTCCACCACTCTCGGAGAGCCCAGCAAGTTACCGAGAGTATCTGGCCCGCACGGCAGAGCCTGGCAAGCTACCCGTGACGTATTCGGTATGCCAAACACAGTAACAACAAAGTCTCCAATGGAGACGTTACTGGGCCTGCTCGAGCAAATCAATGAATAACGGGAGGACAGTGACAGTGACTAATTAAAATATACATGAGCAAGAATTGTCACTGTCACTGTCGCTGTACTCCTGTTGTTCATCAGTTTTCTCAAGTGGGCCCAATAGCCTCCATTGTGAGACTCATTGTTACCATGTTTGGCATATCAAATACATCACTGGTAGCTTGCCAGGTTTGTCTGTATGGGCAAAATACTCTCGGTAGCTTGCTGGGCTCTCAGAGTGAGGCAGGGGAATTGAACCCAGGTCTTCCAGGTCGGCCACATGCAAGGCAAACCCCCTATTAGCTCCACACATAGAAACAACTATCTTGAGGTGAAATTCTCAATTTCCTCCAAAACCCAGCTTGCAATAAACACTGAGTAAATAAACATCATTTGTAAAATGACTTCTAAAATTCACTGACAAAAACTTATTTAAACTGTGAGTGTAAATCTATTTCATCTATTGTCAATAATACAAAAGTTTATCATCTTAGGTTAAATAGAATAAAACAATAGAGTCAATTTTACAAGTTACTAAGGTACATTACAGGACAAGAACAGAACAGGAATTTTAATATCTGTCTTGCAAGCATATGGTCCAAAGTTCATATCTCTACTGTTGTCACATGCACCAAGGGTGATCCTGAAACTCTGCTGATTTCTATGACCTCCAGTACCACATGCAGTTTCTAGCCACACATAGCTCGGGGTGCATGAGAACCAGTAATAAAGGGGAACAACCTCTGATGAACAACACCTCAACTAATGAAAGACGTGTGAGCACCATGGCCAGGAGTGACTCCTGTGACGATTCTTGGGAGTACTGCAACAACACTCCCCATTCCCACCTTGCTCACCCCTGACCCCAGAAAGCACAACAAATAGTAGTTTGTGTGCTTCAACTAAAAGTTCGACCCATGGTGAGCACTCATGTAAACACCACAACTACAGGAATAAAAGCTTAACGGCCAGAACCATTGAACAGTAGGGAAGACACTTGCCTTGTGCACAACTGACCCAGATTTGATCCCTGGCACCCCATGTGATTCTCTAAGACTGCAAGGAGTGATCCCTGCACGCAGAACCAGGAATTAACCCTGAACATCACAAGGTGTGTTTCCAAAACCAAATAATAAAATTTTAAAAATTAAAAAGGTGTACAAGCATCAGTGAGGATCACTGCAAGTGTGTAAGCACTGTGACTTGATATGTTGTAGAATTACATTGGTTTGTCCTTCCTTACGCGACAGGGACAAATGGAGACGTTACTGGCGCCCGCTCGAGCAAATCCACGCCTAACGGGAAGTTAAGTGATTAAGTGATTAAGTCCTTCCTGCATAGCCTCAAGTAGTTTAGGCTTATTGGATTTCTCCCTTCACAGTACTCCTATTCCTCTGTGTTTATTTGTTAAACTACTTTCTTTGTGCTCTGTTAAATTGTAAATATTTTTTTTCTTTTCTCCTTAAGTCCTTTGCATAGTTTATTCAGAGTAATGTTCTTTTTGTATGGGCACAGGAAGACAGTAAAAGCTACGCTTTTGTAATGTGGGAGTCATTTGACTCTCAGTGATATTTTCCTCCTGGGCATCTGTTCTCTCAACCTAAGCCTCAACTGCCCTTACCTCCTAGCGCCCCCAAAAGCAGGGTCCCAACGAGGGACTGGATGGAACCAGGGCAAGTGGTAAACTATGTGCTACACTGGCATTGAAATGGGCCTGGTCAAAGTGCCATAATGCTTAACTATAAGTTAAGAGCTTGGTCATGGACAAATGCTGTCATGATCCAAAAAGTAATAACTAGATTTGGACCCTGCTAGGATTAGGAATGATTAATCTGGCCTGAGCTTTGTAGTATGAGTCTGTGGCAAGATGTTCCCAGGAGAGCTGCCCTACAAGCCTCAATGTATTTCTTACTGTGTCCATACAAAAATAACTAGTATTAAGATGTTGATAGCGTTATTAGACTGAGGAAAGGAGAAAAACACTTTAGGAGGTATTTTGCCCTTGGGCAGTCAGGAAGGGCTTTGGAATACCCCTAGGTGATGTTTCTGTCCTTGATCCTGGCAGTTAGTAAGGGCTTTCTTATGTTGATTTTGCTATCAGACTGAGTGTAGTGTGGGTCCAGAGTGCTGGGGAGTTGGAGAGACAAGAGAGTTGGAGAGATGAGAAAGAGAATGAACAGGGCAGCAAGATGGAGTGTGGAGAGACTAGCAAGGGGGACAGAGGGAGAAGAATGTAAGAGAAGAATACAGGAGCAGGCACATGGAGGGAGCCCAGGCTGCAAGATGGAGCGCAGAGATGAGCAGGAGAGACAGAAGGAGACAGGAATGAGGAGCAGTGTGAGACTAGAATGGGAGGCTCAGAGAGACTGGGCCAGGCGCTTGGGGGAGAATGGAATAAACGGCATCTGATCAATCAACTGGCTTGGCCCTCATTTTGTCCACCGTCTGCCCCATCTCAGGGAGCAGCCTGGGCCCCCAGGACCTGGGCGGCGAGGGGGAGAGCCGCTGGGGCCTCCCCTGGTCGCCCCTAAAGATATTATACCAATATGTAACCTCAGAAAACATACACCTTTAAAAAATGTAGTAGCACCACAACCAGGCATGTATATCACTGCCGGTCATTGAAGAAACAGCAACAGCAAAGAGAAGGGAGAGTGGAGGAAATAAAATTAAATTTAAAATGCATTAACTTTCTTGAAATTGAGTTAATGCAGGAGCAAAATAAAAAAGCTCTGCTATTTTTTTGTTCAATTGGCACAGATATTTTTTCCTTACAATTAATTCTGTGCCGCTGCTGTCTTAGATATTTGTGTAATACTTCAAAGTTCTATTTTTGTCTCCTCTACTTTCTCTTTGGCTTTAAAATAAGTGCAGTGTAACTGTAAATCTCTTTCGTTTTGCTATAATGTATTTAATGGAATTGCTTGTCATTAGGCGCTTAATAAATATCTTTTTATGCTAAGTCAAAAACAAATATTTGCAAATAAAACCAAGATATAAAAAACATGATAAATCTGCATTTTTATTCTGACTTGATGTTAGAACACCTCTTCAATTCTTCCAGTCCTCCAGATGATCTTTTTACAGTGCTTTGATTTTTTATTCTATGTGACAAGAATAATAAGATATTTTTCTTTGACATTATATATATATGTATATATATATATACTATAAACTTTTGGGGAAAATAATTTTTTTAAGTTTTTAAGAAAATATTATCTGAAGTGCTATTTGGAAAGATAATTATTTGGGAAAAGTGCTACTTCTTTTTAAACTGACCTCTATTTTTTTCTTTTAAATGACTGACCAAAGACTTATTTTGTCCTATATTTCACTAATTCACATAAGGATAATCAGTTTTTCGGGAACTCTCCTTCTTCACTTTCTTCTGTATATATATGCCTCCTATAAAATATGCTTACTGATAGGCCAGATAATAATAGTACTGTACGTAAGGCACTTGCCTTGCATGAAGCAAATCAAGTTCAATCCCTAGTACCACACATGGTCCCCCCATCCTCTACCAGGAGTGATCCCTGAGCACAGAGCTAGAAGTATGCCCTGAGTATTTCCAGATGTGGACCCAAAACCAGAACCTCAAAGTAAAATATCCTCCTTGACATGGAATATTTTCAAAATTCTGAGCTGCATTTTGTAAGAATGGAAGCTTTTTGTCCATTCCTATTTGCATGTTGTTTAGTCTTTTCTACTAACAAATTTGTTGAAAGTCATTAGCTATGGATGTTTTTATCTTTTTTTGCCTTGGTTTTAAAACTTACCATGATGTCATGTCTACTTAATTGTTCAACCTTAATTTATTCATTGAAATTCTTAATATATTTAATCAGGATGTTAGAAAGAGGATTAGTTATATTCAAAAGGACCTTACTCTCATTTGCTTTTATTTTTCCCCCTCACTTTTTTTTTAGTGTACCTGCTACAGAGAGGGCCACTGTCTACAATTAATGCTCCACACAAGCTGTGCACTACTTCTTATTTGAATTCACAGAAGAACTCTAAATCCACTTTTCTTAGTGGCAAGATTTATTTCTTCACTCTCTTGCCTCACATATGAAGGTTATTACAAAGTTGATGAGGATAATCAAGTCATACTGGAAAGAATGTTTTGGACAGTGAAAATGCAGCTGCAATGAGGAGATATTTTGGCACTTCCAGCATTGTAAAAGTTAGAATGATTAATATGAAGAAGTATGGAATTGATCTACTGAGAATACTCTAATCCCTTCATAGTTATTAAGAGATGTGTGAAGCGTATAGAAATAAATGTAGATTATTTGTAACTTAAGAGATTTATGATCCAGTTTTATCACCTTTACATTCTTATATGGGTTTTTTGTTTTGTCATTTACAAAACATTTAGGATTTGTGACTTAGATGCTTAGATTCACATTTTTTTAATAATTCTGCATCCTTGTCGAAAGTAGACTATGGACTGAACATGTTTGCCACTCAATGCCTCTTTTGCAGACCACAACACCCAAAAGGAGAGAGAGAACACAGGGGATTGCCCTGCCACAGAGACAGGGGGGATGGGGGCATGGGGGTGGGAGGGATATTATCCATGGTGGTAGAAAATGGGCACTGGTGGAGGGATGGGTATCTGATCATTGTATAATTGAAACCAAAGCACAAAAAATTGTAAATTTACAACTGTAAAAAAAAATAAAATAAAATAAAGGGGAAAAAATAATTCTGCATCTTAATGGTTATATCAAAACATATATTTCAAGTGATGGAATAATACATGCTTATTTTTGTGTTATTACATCCTAAAGTTACTAAGTAAATTTTGAAGGAATTACATGGCATATATGTTATCCTATCAGTAACAGTATTGTAAATTAGAGTGCCTTAAGGGGAAACGATAAAGGAAAGAAGGAAAAGAAAAAAGTATTTTTCGTAGAGGCAGCCTGGGGCCTGGAGGGAAACTGGAGATATTGGTGGAGAAAAGTGGACACTGGTTCACTGTCTTTAAAAAAAAAGACATTCTTTGAAGAATGTACATGACAAATATAAATGTCATGTAGAAGAAGCAAAAACAACACAGTTTTAGAAAAGCAAGGAGAATAAAAGAAATAGTTATCACCTTAACCTAGAGAAAATTGAATTCTAAGACTTCAATTGAGAATGTTCAAAAGCATAGGCAGAACGGTTTTCCCTATAAATCTTAAAAGTTTCTTATAATTTATAGCAGCTGCACTCACATATACGTTCCTTATAATTGGTAGAACCTCCAATCATATAGACTCTGGAAAGAAGACCAAGGGTCCATGGGGCCCAACTGGTATTTCAACTTTAATGTGTGACACACTGAGCCACTAGATCTTCCAAATCACTATTACCTAATTATTATAATACTTTCAATATTATTAGTTTTTCTTAGTAAGAGGTTGAATAATTTTTCTCTAGGAGTACAACCAGAGGAAGGAAGGAGATCTGAAACTGTCAGGAGTTCATTGACCAAAGAGTAGGTCAGCTCACCCGCCAAGAAAGCAGATCAGATGACAAGTCCATAAGTTTCTAACCAGATATCTAGTAACTTATTCCTAAATATTCATGGAAATTCAAGAGTCACTAGATATTTGATAAAACTTTTAACATAGAAGGCAGCCAAAAAAAGGAAAGAAAGAGAGAGAAAGAGGGAAGGAAGGAAGGAAGGAAGGAAGGAAGGAAGGAAGGAAGGAAGGAAGGAAGGAAGGAAGGGAGGGAGGGAGGGAGGGAGGGAGGGAGGAGAGAATGACAGAAAGAATTTGAACAAATCAAGCGTTGGAAACTGAATAAAACTCTTTGTGTATGTGTGCCATATGCTTACTATGCAGCATCCCAGAGCTAGGAAATTTTATACATATGATTAAAAAAATACTTAAACTAACAAAAAAAGAAAGAAAAGAAAAAACTTTTGTAAGTTAGAAATATGAGAACAGGAAAGAACAAAATACCAACTAGAAAATGTTAAAAATGAAGCTAAGAACATCTTTAGAATAAAAATTCTAAAGTACAAAAATTAAATATAAATAAACATGAACTACCAATCCAAGGAGTTCATTATCTAAAAAATAAGAAAACCATAAAAAGAGGACATATTTATTTTTAAAGACATTTAAATAAATAATTGCATTGGACTTCAGGCACTATTTCTTTTAAATCAGTGGTATGCCCTATTGGAACAACTTTGGAGCAAGTTCTGGACTTTGAGAAAGAATTTCCAACTTAAAATTAACCAGATCTGTGACTGTTGAGTGTTGAGGCTGATGAGGTAATGGGCAGTGGTGGTAACTGAAACCAAAATCTATACTAATGGTTTTCTCAGAGAGAATTTCTGAGGGCCAAGAAAAATTTGCAGGAGAGGGTAGGGATTATATGATACAGTGAAAAGAGAAAACAGATCAGTCACAAAACGTATTTTGAGAACTTCTGCATATATTATCTCGTATAATGCTCTCAGAAACTGTGACATTAGGGAGGTTCCAATTTTAAGTAAACGTTTTTATCACAGTACCTCTTTTTAATACTAGAAGGAGCTGTCCTATTTCCCTTCTCACAGCTATACTTTACTTTTGATATGAACTTAGTTCATCTGTTAGACCATGATCTTTCTGTATAACTTTCATCTACTGGTTTTGTCTTCAAATGAAAGATGCTTATAATGGTTCTCCCATTTTATAGATTAATCATTCAAGAACAGAAGACCCTACCTCATTTTTATCTCCACTGATTTCTACCATACGCATAATCATAATTTTTCTCTCGATAATCAGGTTTTCAATTTCCTTTTCTGAAATTGTCACCTGAACTGTCTAACATTTATTCTTTCAATGGCTTGAAATATATTTTCATCATTCCCATAAACATCTCCGAATGCAACAGTTATGTGTACCTGGGTCGGGAACACAGCATGATGAATGACTTGTGCCAGAACTGCGCAGGAGGAAGAAAGTGAAGTGGAATGCCTTCAACAGCATCGAAGAAGTGGTTAAGAGGATGAAGAACCTCCAGCTCCGGGCACATATTTTCTACTGCACCATTCTTCCCACACCAACATAGGCCTCAGAGACCTGGACCCTCCAAAAACAGGATGAGAACGCTATTCGGGTCTCCCAAAGAGGTATTAAAAGGGCTATGCTTTTTCAAATAAGAATGATAATCTAGCTGGATATAGCAATTTCACTGAGATTTAATTTTTACTTTCTATTTTTATTTTCTTCTTGCCTATAGTAGAGTCTCATTTGATAACTGTTGTGAATCTTATAGTCATTTTTGGTGTATAAGTGACCTCTTTGATCTTTGCTCTTTCAATATTCTGTCTCTGTTTTTGGCTTTTGTCATTCTGATTACAATGTATCTCAGAGTTTTTCTCTCTGAGCCTGCTTTGGCTTGGACCATTTGAGCCTCATGGATCTGGGAGACTGCACTCCTCAATTCTGGGAAATCTTTATCTATGATTATTTTAATCATAGTAGTTCTTCATGACATTCACCCTTCTAATTTTTTTATTTGACTTTTTATTATTATTGTTATTATTTTGTAGATTTTTATTAGTGAAACACCATAAGGTACAGTTGTAGATTTACAAATTTTTGTGCTTGGGTTTCAGTTAAACAATGATCGATTACCCATCCCTCCAACAGTGCCCATTCTCCACTACCACTGATCCCAGTATCCCTCCCACCCCCCATTCCTCCCATCTCACCCTGCCTCTGTGGCAGGGCATTCCCCTTTGTTATCTCTTCTTTTGCGTCCTAACTTCTTTTACGTCTTTACATCGTGACAAATTTTCTTATGTTACTGTGTCAAAAGAACATTCTAACTAATTCTTAGGGAGAGTAACATTTATTTGTTCATTTATTTATATATATATATATATATGTGTAGACCTCTACATATATGCACACATATATATTACATATATTACCTCTTTTCAGTAGGCAACAAATCTATGCCTCTTGAAGAGCCCAGCAGGCTACTGAGAGTATCCTGCCCGCATGGGCAAAGCCTGGAAAGCTCCCTGTGGCATATTCGATATGCCAAAAACAGTAACTATAACAGTGCCATTCCTCTGACCCTGAAAGAGCCTCCAATGGTTGGGAAAGACGAGTAAGGAGAGGCTGCTAAAAATCTCAGGGCGGGGATGTTACTGGCACCCACTCGAGTAACTCAGTGAACAGCAGAATGACAGTGATACAGTGATATCACCTTATCTATAAATTTGGAATTCATGGAATGACATCTCAAATTCTACATCAGTGATATACCAGGAGTAGCATACACTGGATAAGATGTAAGGTAAAAGGCAACCAATTTCAATTAAAAAAAATATATAAGCACACAAGGCTCAACCTGTAACATGTTAGTAATACAAGGGCTCAATAGCTCACGGTTAGATACAACAGTTTTCACACAATTTCTTCTAAGGAAACTTTTTCTTATCATTTTAGTGGATTATTCAAATAAAGCAATACAAAATAAATTATTTATGTCCTGCTATTGAGACAGGCTTGGGTGGCGATTGGAAAAATTCAAAATACTGTGGTGGGAAGGTGTAATTGTGATAGGATTGGTGTTGTAATATTAAATGCAATGCAATAAATTATTGTGAACAACTTTATAAAAATAAAATTGTCTGTCCTCTCATTGTTCATTAATTTGCTCGAGCGGGCCCAGTAACGTCTCCATTGGAGACTTTGTTGCTGCTGTGTTTGGCATATCGAATACATCACAGGGAGCTTGCCAGGCTCTGCCTTGCAGGCGAGATACTCTCAGTAGCTTGCTGGGCTCTCCGAGAGGGGCGGAGGAATCGAACTCGGGTCGGCCATGTTGGCTGCGTGCAAGGCAAATGCCTTACCACTGTGCTAATCACTCCAGCCCCATAAAAATAAAATAAAATTTAAAAAATAAATAAATTTTGTAATAGGGCTGGAGCGATAGCACAGCGGTAGGGCGTTTGCCTTGCACGCAGCCAACATGGCCGACCCGAGTTTGATTCCTCCGCCCCTCTCAGAGAGCCCGGCAAGCTACTGAGAGTATCTCGCCTGCACGGCAGAGCCTGGCAAGCTCCCCGTGACGTATTCGATATGCCAGACACAGTAACAACAAAGTCTCCAATGGAGACGTTACTGGGCCCTCTCGAGCAAATTGATGAACAACGGGAGGGCCTTTACCTTTACCTTTAAATTTTGCAATAAAAAAAAAGGCTATGCTTAGAGTATCACGCTTCACTCAAGTGAGAGAAGGAATCTGGAGTTCTGACCTCTGTAGACAATCAAGAGTCAGGGACTCTGTCTTGTTTTGCCAAGGTGTTGAAAATCAGATGGGCCGGGCACATAATGTGATTTGGAGACAACTGCTGTCCTAGAGCTGTTACCAACTGGATTCCATGGAACATCAAAAGAACGCCTTGCTGTCCACCTACGAAATGGTCAGACTACTTCGGCAAGACCTTGAATGAACGATTTGATGCTCTTGTCATTTCTGGAGTGAGCAGAAGCCATTGGGCTACACTAACATGCGAAAGGGATGAGTGGAGACATTGCTGGAGCCCACTAGAGCAAATCGATGAGCAATGGGATGACAAGTGATACAAGTGATATGTAGTCAAAATTAGAGATGCATATTCCAGAAAATGTAAGCAAATATTAGGGCAAGACAATAAGAAATGAAATAACATCTACAAAAAATTTAGAGAGATGGTTTTGTTTACAAACAAGACTTGCATGATAAAAGAAGAATTAATGAAGAATCAGTTATATCATTCAACGTGATAGAGTAGATGCCTGGTCTGGAAAAAGATGCAGACTTCTTTCCACAACACAACATAAACCCTAGAGCACCCCCAGGAGGGGAACGGGTAGCCACTGAGTAACAGCAGCACTGGGAATGACCCCAGAACCACCCTAATCTCCCAAAATGTTCTTATTAAAATAATTGACAGAGAAATTGAGTTTCCTCGCTTACACTATCCAGTGCACATGGAAATAGACCAATTTAATGGGGAAATTGGACAGAGAGAAGTGGGACTTGTATAACACTGACTCCGAGTTAATATAAGATGCAGACGACCTTTGAAATCAATCACCTAGGTAATAATCCCTTGCTTTCTTTTTTTTTTTTGTTGAATCACCTTGGGAAAGGTTACAAAGCTTTCAGGTTTAGGTCTCAGTCATGCAAATATCAAACACATTTCCCTTTACCAATACTTTTTTTTTTTACCATGAAGAACCCCAATAAAACCCCACCCCCCACCCCTCCCAGTCCCTGTGGGGCAGATGAATTCTAGTTAACACTCTATCTGCTTTGATTAGATTCATTGTTTCAATAAAAGATTCACCACTATTATTTAGAGTTTACCCCCCCCCAAATCAGACATGCTGAAAAAGCATTGTGACGTGATTTGCTTTCTACAGCTGGGTTCAAGAATTAAATGTTGGTTTTGGATTTCTGCTATTTTACTTATTGACCCTGGAAGTATTTCTACTGAAAGTCAGATAGTTAAGAAATTGGTTTCTGTGCTCTGGAGTCGTGGCCGTGCTGGAGAGCCGCTAGTGTGGGGCAACTGGTGGCCTCGGTAGGGCGTGAAGGGCGGACCGAAACGCCCCCTTCCCATGAGGTTTTAGTCGCCCCCACTCCCCCGGCTCATACCTGCTGTCCACAAGGCTCCCATGCGGCCGCCATCTTTCTTTCCAGAGAGGAGAAGGCGACTGGGGCAACACCCTTTCCCCTCCGGACAGACATGATGGCCTGGATTAACGCATAGTCCTTTCACTTTTCTGCTCCAAGCTGCCAGGTTCTGCATTAAGTCCCTGTGCTTCTGGGGCTGTGGCCGTGCTGGAGAGCCGCTCGCGGGGGGCAACTGGTGACCTCGGTAGGGCGTGAAGGACGGACCAGAACGCCCCCCTTCCCATGAGGTTTTAGTCGCCCCCACTCCCCCGGCTCATACCTGCTGTCCACAAGGCTCCCATGTGGCCGCCACCTTTCTTTCCAGAGGGAGGAGGGCGGAAGGGACCAACACCCTTTCCCCTCCGGGCAGACATGATGGCCTGGATTAACGCATAGTCCTTTCACTTTTCTGCTCCAAGCTGCTGGGTTCTGCATTAAGTCCTTGTGCTTCTGGGCCTGTGGCCGTGCTGGAGAGCCGTTCATGGGGGGCAACTGGTGACCTCGGTAGGGCGTGAAGGACGGACCGGAATGCCCCCCTTCCCATGAGGTTTTAGTCGTCCCCACACCCCCGGCTCATACCTGCTGTCCACAAGGCTCCCATGCGGCCACCATCCTTCTTTCCAGAGAAGAGAGGGCGAATGGGGCAACACCCTTTCCCCTCTGGCAGACTTGATGGCCTGGAATAATCCCTTGCTTTCAAGTTTCCCAAATCCAATCTCAATCAGAATCTGATATGCCAAAAGTCATGTAACTTTCTAAGATAAACTGAGATGGACATTATAAGTAAACACAATACAAGTGTGAATTATCTGCATTTGGAGAGCTAGTAAATTCCTAAGTGTCAGATAATTTATTCATAAAGTTGTAATAACGAGCTTAGGAAAATTCATAATAATAGTCTCCAAAAAAACCTTCCACAGAGGAGGGAACTTTATGTGTTTGCCCAAAGTAGATGTAAAACATACTATAAAAACAGACCCAAAAGTTTGGACTGGAGAGACAACATAGCAGGCAGGGTGCTTGTCTAGCAAGCAGAGGTTCTGGGTTCTATCCCTGGCGTCCCATATGTTTCCCCCAGCACCACAAGCAGTAATTCCTGAGTGCACAGCCAGGAGTAACCCCTGAGCATCAGCAGGTATGACCCAAAAACTGAAGAAGAAAGGAAAAAGGAAAGGAAAGGAAAGGGAAAAAAGTTCAAAACATGTCTCTAGAAAAAAACATTGGGAATAAAATTTTAGGTTGGCTTTCTGTTATTGATTGATTTCAAAAAGTGTGGGTGCTTGACTCATACAGGAACCGAACCACCTCCCTACTGTGACTGGCCAACAGCAATGGGTGAACAAAGGAGGAAATGGGGCCAGGCTGGTTGGTGATGAGTCACCATTTATTCCTATCTGCATCCTGCCATATATTCCACTCTCATCACGAACCTATTCCAGTCTCACTCTGTCCCCCATTCCAGTCTCACACTACCTCCATTTCCATCTCCTCACGCCTCATCTCACAGCCTCAGTTTCCAAAGGAATCCTGAAATGTTGGTGGTAGCAAATACACACAGGCCTAGTATCACAATCAACATATGTAAAGTCTTTCCTTCCAGGGAAGCTCCTAGGACAAAATCTCATCCTACTAGGAGATCTGCCCAGGGCAGAATCCATCTAAAGTTATCTTTCTCCTTTCTTTAATCCAAATTCATTTAAACAGTCATCTTAAATCTACTTCTTAATAATATTTCTAGCCATTTTGTATAGACACAGTAAGAAATATATTAATCTTAAAGGGAGGCTCTCTTGGGGACATCTAGCAATGTATCCCAGACTACACTTCTTAGGCCAGGTTAGTCTTTCCACACCACAGCAGGGTCCTTATCCGGTTACTTCTTTTGGGGTCATGACAGAGTTTGTTCATGACAACCTGTCCCTTTTTGATGCTAGGGTAGCTTACAGCTTGTCCTTTTTCAATGCCTAGATGGCTTATGGCTTGTCCTGGGTCCACTCAATCCCTTGTTGGAAACTTCCTTTTGGAGTTCTAGGAACTAAGGGCAACTGAGGCTTAAGTCAAGTAAATATGGCAGATGCCCTGGAGTAAATATTATTCAGAGTAAATTAACTCTCAAGTTACAATAATATAGTATTAACTGTCTTCCTGTGGCTATACAAATAGGATAGTGTTCTAAAGTAAACTGCAAAGGACATAAAGGAAGAAGAAAAAAAATATTTCACTTACGAAATCCAGAATCCTCTAAAGAATCTGACTTTACAAGTCTCAGAGTCTTATTAGGGGAAATGAGCGATTAACAGATAGGAGGAACTTAGCACAAAGGAGACGTTAAAGATAAACACTGAGAAAATGAGTGTCTCGGGAGCATTGTGATGGGTATTACTCAATAAACCTAAACTCCTTGCAGCAGAGGAGAAAGGACAGAGGAGAAAGGATGACCCAATATTTTTAGAACTATAATCTAACAATAGATGATTATAGGTATATAATTATTGAGCACTTAAAAATTGAACAACTAGTTCAAATTGAGATATGTTATATGAAAAATATGTTATAGATTCAGTACCAAAAGAATCTCATTAATGTAATCATAATAAATATTAAAGTAACATTAGATTTTTTGTGTCAAATATGCTATGTTATTAAAAACTAAAGTTTCCAATTTATTTTCTTTTGTTGTGTATAAAGCCTGGCAAGCTACCCGTGATGTATTCAATATGCCAAACACAGTAACAAGTCTCAAAATGGAGACATTACTGGGCCTGCTCAAGCAAATTGATGAACAACAGGAGGACAGTGACACTGACAGTAACAGTTGTGTATTAGAAAATGTTTAATTACATAGGCTCATATTTGTAGTTCATGTTATATTTCTATTGAATGCTCCCCATATGTAGGATTTGTAGGAAAGGTAAGTAACACATTAATAAACTAAATTGTGTGGACTGAGCATTTTTGATTCAGAATTTTTTATCATAAATTCACAAAAATTATATATTAATTACTTTTATTTTTATTTCTTATTGTCCCTTATTTTCTTTCTCTTGAACAAAAATCTTAAAATCAGGGTAAAATAAGTTTTAAAAACGTAGATATTTTTTATATTGAGCATTTAACACTAGCCTGACCATAAAATTAAGACCTAGCAAGCCATTATACTATTATCTATTCTGATATAGAAGATATGCTTAGGAAAAACCTGTCTTTAAACCCTATTTTTTTTTATTTGTAAAGGAGAAAACTCTACTCTAATTTATAGAGAGATTACAAGTTGACCAACTATGTCTCTCTATCCTTGGGTATTTTTAATTGCTGTGCCCTCTGCTTCTCACTAATGTCTCTTATTTCATCCTTTATCTATACAAGAAGCAAGTGTTCTCTCACCTTGAAAACTAAAATATCTCTTCCCAATATAATCAGATGCTTTCCAATCCTTTTTAAAGGAAAGGAAATTGCTTCTCTGGCTGCCAGCCATCATGAAGCTGAGAGTATGTTTCTTGGTAAAGGTAAGGCACCCTAATGAATGGCTTTCCTTTGAAAGAAGGAGAGACAATCCCTGCTGTAATTCAGCCCAGGATTTTGTTATTTAGATACTGATGGAGGAAATAAAAATAGATAAAGGCACAACTTCCTATGTGTAGCTGTCAGAGCGATTGATAGTAAGTCACTTCCAAACAATTGAAATGTTAAGTTTAGTTATTTAAAGGAATACGACCAAACATCTATTTTGGTACTTTGGATTCTGTTTGGGCTATTTTTGGGGGGCGGGTGAACACACCCATCAGTATTCTGGGTTACTCCTAGGTCTGCTCTTACGGCTCATTTTTTTAAATTGAATCACCATGTAATACAGTTACAAAGCTTCCATGTTTGAGTTTCAGTCCTGCAATGATCAAACACCCATCCCTCCACTCATGCACATTCTCCACCACCAATGTCCATAGTACACCCCCTTTCTAACCCTCCCCCTGCCTCTACAGGAGACAATTTCTCCCATACTCTCTCTCTACTTTTGGGTATTTTGGCTTGCAATATCGATACTGAGATGCCATCATGTTGGTCCTTTATCTACTTTCAGCACACATTTCCCATCTCGAACTATCCCTCCAATTATCATTGACTTAGTGATCCCTTCTCCATTCCAACTGCCTTCTCCCCAGCTCATAAGGCAGGCTTCCAACTATGGAGCAATATTTCTGGCTTAGGGATCATTGGCAGAGTTGGGAAACCATATGAGGTGCTGAGGAATGAACCTGAGTCAGTCATATACAAAGCAAGCATGTTACCCTCTGCACCATCTCTCCAGACCCTCTATTTTGGATTTCTATGTCATATATTATTTGTCTATTCAAAGGAAGGAAGGAAGGAAGGGAGGGAGGGAGAGAGGGAGGGAGGGAGGAAGAAAGGGAAGGTAGGAGGGAAGAAGAAAAGGAAGGAAGGAAGGAAGGAAGGAAGGAAGGAAGGAAGGAAGGAAGGAAGGAAGGAAGGAAGAAGCCAAACCTTTAACAATGCACATATCTGCTTTGAAATATTATACTTTACTCAGAGGTTAACCCATATGTTAGCCTTATGATAAGAAACCAAATATTTTGTCTAGTACATGGGTATGGTGTCACATATTGCTATTAACTGTCATTTAATAATTGTTTACTCAATTTGTGGTATTTTTCTTGTTACACAAAATATGGAGTTGTGTAGGATGTATTTTGTCATCTCCATACTATTTGGTTCTGCTTTATTTGATATTATTTATCTTACGCTAAAGTAAGGCCAAGATATACAATTCAGAACAAATAAACAGTCTTAAAATTGGCATGGTTAAATTCTCTTTTTCTCTCCATTACCTTATATCTACCAATGATGTCCTCTACTTTATAAGTGATTCTAGCTGGCACTGGAATTCTGCTTCCTGAAGTTAGGAGGGAGAGGTGTTCAGAATCCAGTGATTGCACAAGGTTGCACATTAAAATGGCAAATTAGAACAAAACGACTCTTCCAAAACACACTGTCATTGAACTTTATCATTCTAATCTTCAGGAATTTTTTCCAGACATATGACATGGGATTAATTCCATCAGCTATGGCTATTGTGCAATCAATACATTGCTCTATGAGGAGACAAAAGAAATTTCATTGGACATGGTTTTCCTACCATGACAGACAAAATAATGTCAAGGGGGAAAATAAAAAGCCCTGGTAATCTATTGCTACATAACAATCCACTCCAAAACTTAGTGGCAGAAAACAATAAGCATTGTATTGCTCACCATTCTCTGGGTAAGGAACTCACTCAGAAATAATAGAAAGCAGCTTCTCTTTTATTACAGTGTTGGCTGAAATAACTTGACTGTGGCTGGGAGGTCCAGGAAGGTATATTACATACCTGGGGTTCCAATGCTGGTGGTTATCCTTCACAGAACTGTTATCTGCACTCAGTAGTCTTCATCTATTATTGTCCTTCGGTAGCACTGTAGCACTGTCCTCCCGATGTTCATCAATTTGCTTGAGTGGGCACCAGTAATGTCTCTACTGTGAGACTTGTTGTTACTATTTTTGGCATATAAAATACACCATAGGGAGCTTGCCAGGCTCTGCCACGAGGGCAGGATACTTTCGGTGGTTTGCCGGGCTCTCCAAGAGGGATGGAGGAATTAAACCCGGGTCAGCCACGTGCAAGGCAAACACCCTACCCATTGTGCTATCACTCCAGCCCAGTCTAGACCAAACATTTCAAGTTAAAACTTAAGACCACTGCCCCCTTAAAGCATTCAGCCAGAGGAAAAAAAGGAGTATCGTATCTGTACCTTCCATTGGCAGATCACTACACCAGAATAGATCTAGAAAAAAAAAAGAAAAGAAAAGAAAGTCACAATACTAAGATGCTGAAGGATGAGAGATATTTTATCTATCTTTAAAAAGGTTCTGCCAAGCCATTGTGAAACAATTGGAAATTAAAAAGTAATAGATACCCAGAAATCATATTTATAGAGAAAGTTAAGTCATAGCAGAATCTTAGGTAGCTGCTGTAAGTTGAAAGTGAAACGAACAGGTAGGTGGCAAAATGATTCATTACATCAGGCCAGAATAGAAAGGAATTTTAGCAACTTCCTCCACTGGGGTACCACTGTGTCCTAAAGAGAAATATAAGGCCACTAAATCGGTTAAAATTTAAACTTTAGGAGTTGGAGTAATGGTATAGCAGGCAAGGTACATGACTTGCATCGGACTGACCCAAGTTTGATCCTTGCACCCCATTTGGTCCCCCAGGCCTGCCAGGAGTGATTCCTGCATGCAGACTCAGGAGTAAGCCCAGAGTTCCACCAGGTGTAGCCCAGATGCCACCTCATCTCAATGTCAATTTTTAATATTTTTAAATTTTTTTTGAGACACCATGATTTACAACTATTCATAATAGAGTTGTTTCAGATATACAATGTTCCAACATGAATCCTACCACCAATGTCCCCTTCCCTCCACCAGTGTCTGCAGGATTCCTACTACCACCTAGCATAGCCCATGACAGACATATAACAAATTTATTTCATATCACTTACTCCAACAAAGCTTAAAGAAATGGAAAATGAAATTATTAGAAATCAAATTAACAAAAGTTAATTTGTTCTGATTCGTTGCTATCTTAATTTATGTGGATAAAGAAATTTAAATTATTTAAATGTAAAATAGTATATTGCCTATTCTCATTTACATAACTAAGTTTTAATCTCTGGTATCTAAAATATATTGCATTAAATTTTATTTTATACTTGGATCTTATTGTGGTAATCATCATATATTCCCCTGTCATAAATAAAGATATTTTTTACTCCCGTTGGCAGTCATATTAATAAATTTATTTCACATTATTTGGTCCAAGAAAACTTAATGGAATGGCAAATAGAATTATCATAAAATCAATAAAAGCCAATTTGTAATGATTAAATGCTATATGTTTTTAACCTTTCTTAATCTAGTAGAAGACAACCAGACACATCATTTGTGAGTGCCATACTCAATGCCACATGATGGGAAGTTTCTCCTGTCCTTTAAAGGAGCTCTTTTAACATTTCTTACAAAACTGGTTTCAAGGCTATGAATCCTCTGAACTGTTGCCTGTCCATGAAGCTCTGTATAGTTTCTTCAAATCTGAATGATAATCTAACTGGACAGAGTATTCTAGGTGAAGTGTTCATTTCATTGGGTTTTTGTACTAGATCTTTCCAGTATTCCGGCTTGTAGAGTCTCATTTGATATATCTGCAACATATATTAATGAGCTTTTCAAATGTCAATTAGAACTTTATTATCAAAGTTTTATTTTTCAAGAATATAGTTTCACACATAAACATGAAAAAAGTAAAAAAAAATCCTGGTAAATCTGAATCAAAGAAAAGATCGTTTTTTTAAAAAATTCTGTCATTAACGCTACTTTTATTTTTTTATTTATTAATTTAAGCTTGACGGGTTTTATTTATTTACTTATTTTTGCTTTTTGGGTCACACCCAGTGATGCTCAGGGATTATTACTCCTGACTCTGCACTCAGGAATCTCTCCTTGCGGTGCTGAGGGACCATATGGGATGCCAGGGATTGAACCCAGGTCAGCAGCGTGCAAGGCAAACGCCCTACCCGCTGTACTATAGCTCCAGTCCCTAAAGCTACTTTTAAAATAAACAAGAAGGATTCAGAGAGACAGTACAGTGAGCAGAGAGCTTGCCTTGCATGCGGCTGACATTAGTTCCATCCCCAACACCCTAAATCCTATCAGGAATAATCCGTGAGAGCAGAGACAGGAGTAAACCCTAATCTAAGCATAGTTGGGTATTGCCCCAAGATCAAAGTGCGTGTGTGTGTGTGTGTGTGTGTGTGTGTGTGTGTGTGTGTGTAGGTATGGAGGGAATGGAACAGAGCTATTGGTATAAATGTGTCTGGGAACTAAATCCAGGATTCACACATGCAATACAGTTATATAGTTAGTCCAGGATCAGAAATTTTACCTTTGAATTTTTCTGAGCTTCCCAAGCTGAGTACAATGACGTTACATTAATTTTGTCTTCTAAAAAAAAAAGTGTTGTTCATTAATAAGTGCAAGTCAATTTTGTAGTTATAAGGCTTGGGATTTTTCACTAGTACCACCTACAAAACACAATTAGAATATTATTATAGAGGATATGTAAGAACACTCCTAAATAATCAGCTATAGGTAAATCAGTCAGAATTTCTACCCGTTGCGGACTAGAAGCTGTCCCTTTTTCTTTAACTGACAATTTAAAAAATGTGTGTTGCTCTTTTCAAGTGTATCAATAGCATTTTCAGAAAGTATATTTCTAAGAGCCCATTTAGGAAACTCCTATCATTTGCTCCTCATGTTTCCATTTTGGAGTTCAAAACAACACAAATTCAGTCACTGGCTATAATTTTGTGGTGTATATTTTGTAGAAAGCAGAGTTCCAGTTGCAGTTAGGAATTTAGGAAGGGCAAAAAAGTTCATAGCATCTGAAAATACAGAATCAAAATTATTTTTAACTCTAGGAACAAGTAGAAAACTTGGATAATCCAAGAGAAGTAGCTTAATACAACCATCTTGAAAAACTATTCTCATTAACAGTCACAAATATTATATTCAGCTTATTGATAATGAAAAAATTATTAGTTTTTCTTCCCCAGAAGTTTTATTGAAATCAGAGAGTTGATTGATTTAAATCTGGGATTTTCATATGGAGAAAAGTTTACCCTTTCTCTCGTCCTCCACAGATGAGATATAAAGACACTTTGGTTGTGTGATTAAGCATCTATTGGGTATATTCTGCTAAGCATTCTACAACTCTCGGGTTAGTTTTTCCACAAAGGAGAATGATCAGGCCCCAAGTATAAATACTATCAAGACTGGGTGATTCTACTTCAGATAATGAAGTATCATGTCTATGGTTTCTCTAGAGAAAATTTCTCCCATAAAAATAATGGAAATATAGGGCTGAAGAGATAGTACAACAGGTAGCACACCCGCCTTGCACATGGCTTACCAGGGTTCAATCCTTAGCATCCCATATAGTCCCCCTTGCACTGTCAGTAATAATTCCTGAGAGCAGAGCCAGAAGTAACCCATGAGTATTGTTGATGTGGCCCCAAAACAACAAAAAATGGAAATGAAAATGAATTGACTCATAATTGGGAATTCAAACAAAAACTGCTACTCTATTTTGTGAGGGTTAATTTCTCTACAAATTATTTGGTTAGATTAAGTAATCTAAACCTCAAAGTAACATTGTGAAGCACTATTATAGAGAACTAAATATCATTACTACTATTATTCTCAGTTTACCCAGTCTTGAAACTGGGCACATAACTTGCACATCCAAAGAACATATTTCTTAACACCCCATTAAACAAGGAATGAATTTGGGGCAAAAGGTAAAGATACAATAAATGTACAATTCCAGTTACCTCTAAAAGAGTTCTCACAGGACTACTTTATTCTTTTTTTTCATTCTGAGTGCTGGGAAGACTAAAAAGTTCTACTAGCCACTTTGGACTCACAAGTTGCAGTTATGTGTGATTATAATAGGGACACTTTCCTGCTCCAAATATTCTCCTAACTTTGGACTGATGTATGAGTTAAAATTATTTCCTACATTTATTGTACCACCATAGTTAAAAGTTTGTTATTATAGGAGATTGTCCTACACAGTAGCTATTACACATAGATATTATCATCATTTTAAATATGCAGATCAGAGTAACAACCAAAGCAACAACTAGTAAATTGGAAAGGCTGAGGTCAAACCAAATATGACTCAGTGCTCAGGGTAATGACCAATATGCAATGTTGCCTCATTCCTGCCTCATTTAGCTAGAGTTTATAAAAGTTATTTATTATTGTAGATTTTGATTACAATAAACTCCTTAAAATATTTTTATAGTGTTTTTCAAAGAGAATAGAGCAGAGGTAGTTTTATTATATCTGACTGAAATAATCAACGCCTCCAATTCCATTGAAACTTTAAATTTACCTTTTTCTTTGAAATGGAAAATTGGATATGCTTTAAACATCTCATTGAACCCTGGTGCTCTTGAATAAATGATACACAATTGGGGAGCTATAGAACCTAGAGATACCAGCATGAAAGGATACAGTCGATCCCTAACACAGAGCGTGACTAATTTGACAGTCCAAAGGCAAAACAGAAAGAATGAGTGGCATATGAAAAACTAATTATCTAACAAACAACAAAAAAAATAACAAGAAAATGCTACTTGCTACTGTAGTTTGTACATAAAGACACTGGAGTATTTTAACAGAAATAATCTTGACTTCCTATTGTCAAATAATAGGATCCTTGGTGTTACATAGGAAGTGTCATAATACCTGTTTTAATCAAGGAAGCACTTGGCTTCACAAATCATAAGGAGGAAATGGTGGTAGGATATCATATTTTTAAGAATATATAAAGATCTCAGAAATTGAGTCAGTGGTGCTCTAAGTCAGGTCTCAAAGGAACTAAATTTAGCAATCCATCAAAAACCAAAGTCTGTCTCATGTTTCATGCATTTATTTTTAATTCAAGACTACTTCATTCATTTGCCTCTCTCCCAGGGATCCTTTCCTGCTTCAGCTTAAGCGTGTCTCCCAGGGAGTATTTTAACCCCTTTAACCCCCTCAATAAAATAACAACCCTAACAGCCTGCTTTGTATAGTTCTGGTGTATCTCCCTAAGGTTAACTGCCTTGGGCAGATGTTTCCCAATTCTAAATTCCTGAAACGTGGATCTGATGGGCTCTCTTTACATTTGTTTGAGCCAGGCTATGCAAGCCCTAAATTTCTGCCTTGCTGAAACTCTGACAGGCTTTCTTGGAGTAGATGACCATCCCCAGGCCAGTAAATCTCAGCCAGATGGTGGGATCACATGATGCACAACTAGCACACATTCTTGTAATGGAGCAAGTACCTCAACTGCTTCACTTAGAAGGGGTTGAGGAAATAACAGGTCATTTAAAATCAGTCTAGTACAGCTTTAATCATTTTGCTCAACTGAGAAACCATTTTCAACTCAGATACGAATCAAGAAAGGATTCTTTCTGCCAAATACTGGAGGATGAAATATGCTTGCAATTGCAACGGTGGGAAAGAACACAGAGGCAGCTAGCCAGAACACACAGAAAACAACCGAGCAAAAAACTGGGTGGGCTCAGAAAGTGAATGAGTAGAGTCGCAGCACTAAAAACTGCAAAAAAGAGTCTGGGTCAGGTAATATTCATCAATTTCAAGTCAAAGAAATGTACTCATGTCTGCTTGAGTAAATACAAAGTTAATGCATTTGCTGAATATATGGAAAGTGCTTCACAACTGAAAGAACTTAGGTAACAATCAGTTAGCTTTTGTACTATTGCACAAAATCTAAGTCAGAAGGAGATGCTTGAGAAGTTTGTCCAGGTGCGAAATAAATATACCTAATCATTTTCACTTTGTCATTCTGCCCACTAGGCAAAATTCTCAGTTTCAGGAGTTCCCAGGTAAGCACTGAGGGAAGGATGGAAGCAACTTCACTAACCAACTCAACTTGGAAGTGGTGAATAGAGAATAGCCCTAAAGAAACTGGATGGTATTTAAGAGCTAAAGGAAATGATTATTCAACTAATAATAATACTCGTAATGTCTGCTACAGAATCTGTGTCTTAAGCAATAAGCTGGCAGGACATAATACTGAGACATCTCTTCAAGCATGCTTTTGGAAAGCCAGGTAAAAAGTAAAATTTGAAGAAAATCTTTCACTGGGAATAAAGATAATAGCTTAAATGTGGAACGCACTTCCTGTGTGCCAGCAAGATTTCTAAACAGCTTTCATTTGTTAACTCATTTCATCTTCACTTCCATCCCATGAAGTTGTCAGATAAATCCCCTGCAGAGAGAAAATGGAGCCAGGGAGAGATGAAGTGATTTATATGAGAATCCATACAGAAGTGGCCTCGTGGAAATCAGATCCCTGTATGGCTGGCTTCTCTAAGAACCCACTGCAAGTTTCTTAAGGGAAAAAAGAGAGATAGGAAGTTTGTAAGAAAAAAAAGACCAAAGAACAAATAGAAGGGACATGGTATATTTATACAAAAAAAAAAAAAGAGAGAAATCAAGAAAAATTCAAGAAGACCAGATTTCCTGATCTGACATCCATGGATTTCAGTCACATTTTGGCTAAGAGAAAAATGAATCAATAGATTGATGATCTACTGTATATTAGTTACAGCTTCTGGAGATACTGAAGTTTCCTAGATTGCAGGAGTAGAGTTTATATTCCAAATTGTGAAGTCAGATTTTCTCAGCTGATCTTGTCTTTGTATCTTCCCATTTTAATCTTTCTCCACAGATATCCAATAAAGGCGATTGAAATGGCGACTGAAATGTGGATATTTTCAGTTTTTATCTTTACACAAGCAAAAATTTTGTCTAGTTATTCATTATAATTTTAAGTAATCTTTAACTAAGAGACATTCTTTCTAGTCATATTAATGCATTCTCTATTAATTCCAGGAAAAGAAAGATGAAAAGTGTGAGCACGCCAGGATAACCTGCCTATAACGGTCTACACCCCTTCATTGGTGAGTTGTTTACATCACAGAGTTTCAAGAATTTCACTTCTCTCTTTTCCTGTTTGCTTTCACAGACAAATTAAATGGGACTCCAAATTGCAATTGTTTGTAAACAACAGAAGATTATTTGGTTGATAGAAAAGACTTGTCTATACTTTTAGATAAACTTAAATTCTGTGTACTAGAAATAGCTAAACATGAGTCCTGAACTAACAAACTTACTATCTTTATGTCGCTAGCTCAGGTTTATTGCTTATTATATGGCTAATTGCCTGTTGAGAGTAGACTAAACTGTATGAAATTAGTGAGTTTCTCTAATAGTACAGATTTAACTATATGGTAAATAAAAAAGGAAACTTTACTGTGCTCTGTTTCCTATTCTTCCTTTTTAATTTATAGCTAAGTTGTTCAAAAAAAGAGAGGAAGTCAGTCAAGGACAAAGAGAAATGTTTGTTTAATGCAGTTTATCTTCCTACTCTTCCACATTTCTTAAATTAAAATAAGTAAAGAACTGATTAAGTTGATTAAAATTTAGGAAAATAAAATTTTCTTCTACCGTAGAAGAAATACTGAACTGAAGAATAAACAAAAGACCTGATAATGTCAACATATTGGTTGATACCAAATATTAAACTGAATTTCTCCACTTGTTTCTTCTTTTTGCTGTCAGTTTTTTTTCACTGACATGTAACATTATCTAACATTATAGATGATGAACATGACCTGTTGGTTTGATAGTCATGATACTCATATATTGTGATACTCATATATAATAAAGTAGATAAATTAATACTTTCATCTTTCTATTTTTCTAATTTTGTAAGACTATCATCATCTAAGCAATTTAGCAACTCTTAATTATACAATATGGTTAATAAAATAATGTATAATTAATCACCATGCTATATATTGCATTCCCAGAATTTTTCATCTTATAGTCAAAAATGTGTATACTTTTGAATGTCTCTTTCTTCTCCCTACCAACTAATCCCTGGCAACAACCATTTTACTCTGTTTCACTTAGTTTAATTTTCTATTTCAATCAGTGACAGCAAATGAAAATTTTTTTCTCTGTATCACTTATTTTCACTTAATCACTTAATCACTTTATTCCCATTATTCATCAATTTACTCGAGCGGGTGCCAGTAACGTCTCCATTCATCCCGGTTGCGTGCTAGCGTAGCCCAATGGTATCTGTTCATTCTAAGAACATGCAGAGCCTCAAACCGATCATTCAGGGTCTTGACGAAGAAGTCTGACCATCTTGTAGGTAGGCGTCCACGTGGTCTTTTGATGTCCCGTGGAATCCAATCAGTAATGGCTCTAGTCCAGCGGTTGTCTGTAAACCTAATTATGTGTCCGGCCCATCTGATTTTTGATGCCTTGGCAAATGAGACAGCGTCCCTGATTCTTGAGCGTTGACGAAAATCAGAACTCCGGATTCTATCTCTCATTTGAGAGAATTGTGATATTCCAAGCATAGCTCTTTCAATTCCTCTTTGAGAGACCCGAATAGCATTCTCATCCTGTTTTCGTAGGGCCCACTTATTTTACTTGCATAATTCACTGATGGTCAATGTTGTCATAAATTACAAGATTTCCTTATTTTCTCATGGTAGGATAATGTTCAATTATGCAGAAAACTATGTATCTAGGATAATTTAATTCATAGATGGATACTTAAACTATTTTAGTTATTATGAATAAACTGCAGTGAACTTAGAGTACAGATTATCTCCTCAAATTCCTGACTCCATTTTCTTTGGCCATATCCACACAGTGGGATTACCAGATCTAAGAGTTATCACTTATATCCCTTATATATGGAACATTAGTCTCTTATTAGATACCTGATTTACAAAATGTTTCTTTCTTTTTATTTTGTGGACTGGAGCGATAGCACAGCAGTAGGGCATTTGCCTTGCATGCAGCCAGCCCAGCCAAGCCAGGTTCGAATCGAAGAGCCCAGCAAGCTACCGAGAGTATTTCGCCCACACAGCAAAGCCTGGCAAGCTACCCGTGATATATTCAATATGCAAAACACAGTAACAGCGAGTCTTAAAAACAGAAGTTACTGGGCCCGCTCGAGCAAATCTATTAACAATGGAAGGACAGTGTGTTTTTTATTTTGTGATTTTTTTTATGTGTAGAAGCTTTAGGAGTTACTATAGTAATAATTGTTTAGTTTTATGTGTGTTGCTTGTGTTTTAGTGTCATATCCAAAATTTGTTGCTAATAACAATGTCAAGGAATATTTTCTGTTTTATTACAAAATACAGGAGCATTATGGTTTTGTCTCATGTTTAAATTCTTTAACCTATTTTGATTTAATTTTGAGTAAATTTGTAATTTTGTCAGACATGAGAGATGTTCATTTTCATTCTTCTTTATTATCTAGTTTTCCAAGAACCACTTGTAGCGCTGTAGCACCATCCTCCCATTGTTCATCAATTTGCTAGAGCAGGCACCAGTAACATCTCCATTGTGAGACTTCATGTTACTGTTTTGGTCATATAGAATACACCACAAGGAGCTTGCCAAGTTCTGCCATGCAGGCAGAATACTTTTTTTTATTGAAACACCATGAGGTAACAGTTATATACTTACGAATTTTTGTGCTTGGGTTTTAGTTATACAGTGATCAAGTACCCATCCCTCCACCAGTGCCCATCCTCCACCACCATGGGTCCCAGTATCCCTCCCACCCCCCGTCCCCCCATCCTACCCTGCCTTTGTGACAGGGCATTCCCTTTTGTTCTCTCTCTCCTTTTGGGTCCTGTGGCTTGCAAGAGAGGCATTGAGTGGCAATCATGTTTGGTCTATAGTCTACTTTCAGCATGCTTCTCCCATCCTGGGAGGATCCTCCCAACACCCTTTATTTAGTGCTCCCTTCTCTATCTAAGCTTCCTTTTCCCCTAGCACATGTGGCTGGCCTCTAAGTCATGGAGCAAAATTCCTGGTACTAATCTCGGCCACTCCTGGGTGTTAGTCTCCCATTTTGTTACTTTATGTTCCCCAGATGAATGCAATCTTTCTGTGTCTATCCCGTTCTTTCTGACTCATTTCGCTTAACATGACACTTTCCATGTAGTACCACTTGTATGTAAATTTCATGACTTCATCTTTTCTAACAGCTACATAGTACTCCATTGTGTAAATGTACCAGAGTTTCTTTAACCAGTCATCTGTTCTTGGGCACTCAGGTTTTTTCCAGATTCTGGCTATTGTAAAGAGTGCAGGCGGAATACTCTTGGTAGCTTGCCGGGCTCTCTGAGAGAGAGACAGAGAAATTGAACCTGGGTCAGTCGCATGCAAGGCAAACATCTGCTGTTCTATCGCTCCAGCAAAAAGATAATCGAGATACCTAAGTGGAAAGTCAAAAATTCTATTCCATTATCTTCTAGAAAAGAAACTAGATAATATTATGTTTTGTTTTTATGTGATTTTGGATAGTAGCAAATATTAGATATTCAATCAGAATTCTAGTACTAAGTATCAAACAGATGATTAAATTACAGAGGTTTTTGAGAAGATCATTTAAAGAGATTGAGCACATACTGGAGTCATGGATTTAATCCCCAGCACTGAATGACCCTGTGAGCATTGTTAGGTGCAACCCCTGGGCCCTAGTACCTACTAACTCACAAACACTGCTGGGATTCCTCCACCACAAAAAAAAAGACTAAGTGATAAACATAACCTCCAAGGAAAGACTGTTTTTCTCTCTTTTATTAAAGTGATTTACAAAGTTATTGATAGTTGAGTTTTAGGCATAAAATATTTTAACACCAATCCCACCACCACCAGTGTCAACTTCCTCCACCAGTATTCCCATATTCCCTCCCCACCTTATCACCACCTGTCAACTTGATAGGCATGTAACAAATTTTCAGTGCTTGTAGCTTAGATCCCACATTTTCAGTTTTGTTAAGACTGTGTTTTGGATGTATGGCTATCCCACTCACATCATGGGTATAACTGAAACCCTAATATCTGTTCACCCATTACTTCCTGTTCCTTCTTCCCCTACCTCCTTGATTTCTTTCCTTCTCAGTTATTCTCTAAAACCACTGAGGTCAAGTGTGATCTAGGCATCTCCATTTTACTGATACATTTCCTCATAAAGTATTCTTTATAACACAGATAAGTGAGATCATCAGGTGTTTATTTTTTTCTGGCTTACTTCTTACTTCACTCAACATGGCATCTTCCAGTTCAAATCGCAGTGCAGCAAATTGCATGATTTCATCCACCCTTGCAGCTGCATAGTATTCCATTCTGTATATATACCACATTTTCATAATCCATTCATCTGTTGTTGGACACCTAGGTTGATTCTATATCTTAGTTGTTTTACTGAGTGCAGCAATGAATAATGGTGTTCATATGTCCTTTTGAGAGAGGGTTTTTATGTCTTGGGGTTAGACTTCCAAAAGTGAGTCATATGACAGTTCAATTCTAAGTTTACTGAGAATTCTCCATAGAGTTTTTTGCAGGGGTTGTGCCAAACAACATTCCCACCAGCAGTGGATGAGAGTTCCTTTTCCACCACACCCCCACAAACACAGATTGTTCCTGCTATTTTTGATATGTCTGTTCTCACTGGTGTGAGATGGTATCACATTGTCATCTTGATTTGGAGTTATCTGATGATAAGTGATGCTGAGAATTTTTCATTGCTTACTGGAAAGGAAAGACTGCTTTGAGGAACTGGCACTTAAGCTAAGATATGAATGATGAGAAGGTTATAACCATGTAATGGCTGGATGATCCAGATAGAGAGAGTCTGCAAGGAGGAACCTGAAAGTCATGTTAAAAATATAGAGTGAGGGGCTGCAATGAGAGTACAGCAGGTAGGGCATTTGTCTTGCACATGGCTGACCAGGGTTCGATTCCCAGCATCCCAAATGGTCCCTCAAGCACAGCCAGGAGTAATTTCTGAGTGCATGAGCCTGTGCATTGCTGGATGTGACCCAAAAATCAAAAAAAAGAAAACAGAATGATCCAATATTTCTGGACCATACTAAACAATGGGAAGAACATAGGTAATGGGTTAGAAAAAGAAAAAACAATCTCATCATGACGGCCTTGTCAGTCAGGCAAAGGTTCTATACTCGGTGAAATGGGAAGACATGATTAAATATCTATGTTGGTACAATGTACTCTAAAATTTTTCAAAAATGTGTATCAGACATCAAAACATGTTCACTGATAATAAAATGAATGGGATAAGAGAAGAAATGATGACTTGTAAAGGGTTTTTTTTTAACTTTTCTGTATTACTTATATGTTTTGCAATGATAACATTTATGCATAACATAAGGAATTACATTAAAATATAAAAGAAATTGGGGATAGAGAGAAAGGCTTTGCCTTTCAATCAACCTGCGTTTAATCTCTGGAACTACATATGATCCCCAGAGCACCACCGCTAGTGATACCTGAACACAGAGCCAGGAGTGAGTCCTGAGCATAGCTGGCATGGGAAAGAATGGAAGAAAGAAAAGAAAGAACTAGAGGAAAATTTCTTAAGTATAAGACAGATAGGAAATCTTTTTACCACCCAAAAGAGGCATGAGTCTTTAGTGAAATATGTATTTTACAATCCATATGTTCTGGAGCTGAATATAAAATAAAATCTAGAATTTTAAAAAATTCTATGATGTGTTGGGGCCAGAATAATAGTACAGTGGGTAGAGTATTTGCATTGCAATGGCCAACCCAAGTCATTCCCCATAGCCCTATATGGTTCTCCAAGCCTTCTGGGAGAGAGCTCTCAACTCAAAGCGAGGAGTAAACCCTGAGCACTTCTGAGTGTGGCCCAAAAGAAAAAAAAATTCTGTGATGTATCTATATTTATTTTATTCTGGATTGCTACATACAACATGCTATATAAAGGAATTGCCCTCGTTATTACTCTTTGTTAATTTGAAACCTGTGAAGACAATAGGAAGAAAAGAAAGACAAGACATATTTCTGAGTATTTCATATTCCATACAGTTCATGAAAAAACACAAGAGCCATTCTATTAGTAGTAACTGTTTATAAAAAAAAAAAAGTCTGGTATACAGGTCTAAACATGAGTACTATCCTATCAGTATCATCACATACAGGTAGTAAATATGACTTAAATCAGGTGCAAGAGCAGATGTGATTCCTGTGGTTTTGTCTTTCATCACAGACACCCTTTCAGACTACATGACATAGTCAGGAAAAAAACCTTACAAACATCCCAAACCCAAAGTTTATAACCTTATAAAAATATTACCATTTAACAAATAGACAAAATAAATAACTAAAATGTGCATTAAAATGTATGACATTTTATCAGTTCAATTTAGTTTGTATAGCATTACTTTATACTAAGAACAATGAAAGTCTTAATTTTTAATTTCATTGGAATTAACAGATTCCATGACAACAGTGACAAGACATTTTAGATTGAAATGTAGTTTTTGTTTTCAGGAGTCATAAGTACCTTCTAAACAATGTGACAGCTTAAGAAGCAACTCATTCCATGGAAGAGAGTAAAAGGTCTCTTTTTACAGAACCAAAGAGATCATTTGGAACTCATTGTAGTGATGTGTCCTTTGAGACCTTCCAGTTTGACTTCTTAAGGAGATTTGTACAAGGTTCCTAGAATTCAGAAGTCAGTATTAAAACAAAAGAACAATCAAATGAAATGTGAAAATCCATATAGACGCTATAAAAGACAAATAATTAAGGAGTAGAAAGTCACTTTTAACATTTACTAAGAATTGATTGGGCTGGAGCGATTGCACAGCGGTAGGGCATTTGCCTTGCATGCAGCCTGTCCGGCCGAGCCAGGTTCGATTCCTCAGGCCCTCTCGGAGAGTCCGGCAAGGTACCAAGAGTATCTCGCCCGCACGGCAGAGCCTGGAAAGCTACCTGTGATGTATTTGATATGCCAAACACAGTAACAAGTCCAAAATGGAGACATTACTGGGCCTGCTCAAGCAAATTGATGAACAATAGGAGGACAGTGACAATGACAAGAATTGATTGGCTGGGGCCAGAGCAATAGTACAGCATGTAGGGCACTCACTGTGCATGTTTTGGACCCTGGTTTTATCTCCAGCACCATGTATGGTGCCCCAAGCTCTGTCAGGAGTGATCTCTTAGGAGAGTAAGCCCAGAGCACCACTGAATGTCCCCCCGCCCACACACACACACACACACACACACACAAAACTAAAACAACAAAATTTAATCAACTGGTCTATGCATGTGCTTCTATAAGGTTAACAAACTTAATTTTCTAGGCGAAGGTTATTAAATGTGAGAAGTTTTATCCACTGTGAGAAGTAAAAGAAAGCAAATTGTTCATGCACTCTAAAGTCTAAATTAGGGGGTATGGTGCCCCCAGCAGGTCAATCTGTACCTGTGAGGCGAGTGCATCAGCAGCCTCATGGTGCCTTCAGACTTCCAGATACCCCAAAATTGCTGCTGTGCCTTTGGCCAGACCCCAAAAACTTGGGGCAAAGTTTACCAAGCAAGTAAACAGCCAAAAGTTAGGTATGTGGGAAACACACCCACAAACCACCTCCAGCTCAGCTATATAATTGGAGGCAAGGCCTCTTTGATTCCTGATTGAACTGCTTGATGGACATGATCCCAGAGACTCAGAAACGAATCTCGGAACCCAGTGGCTTTAGGTAGAAATGCGTCTGATCTCTGCAGTGGGCTGCCTGTGCTGAACCAACCCAGGTGGGAATAGGTTTCGTGCCTTGGCCTACTCCCCCTGGCGGCCCAGTGGCCGCCATCCGTCTGAGGCCACTGGATAGTCACATTTGGGCCCACAGTGATGAGACACACAGGGTCTCACGGGATGAGGGTGGAGCCGGGCTTGTCCTCCCCACCCCAACGAGACCCCAAGTCATCGCCCACGAATGGCCTCTCTGGCTCCTGATCAAGCTGCTTAACGGCCATGATCCCAGAGACTCAGAAACAAAGCTCGAAACCCAGCGGCTTTTGTCAGAAATGTGTCAAGACCCCGCAGTAGGTTACTGTCGCCGGGCCACCCCAGGGGGGAATGGATGCTGTCCCTCCGCCTGTTCCCTCCTGGCAACTTGGTGGCTGTCATCCTCCAGAGGCCATTGGACAGTCAGGCTTGGGTCCGCAGTGAAGAAACTTGTTGGGTCCCACGGGATGGGGGGGGAGGTGGAGCCGGGCCTGTCCTCCCCACCCTAACAAGACCCCAAATCATGGCCCACAAACAGCCTCTCTGGCTCCTCATCAAGCTGCTCAACGGCCTTGATCCCAGAGACTCAGAAACAAATCTCGAAACCCAGCAGCTTTTGTCAGAGATGTGTCTGGACCCCGCAGTAGGTTACTGTCACCAGGCCACCCCAGGGGGGAATGGGTGCTGTCCCTCCGCCTGCTCCCTCCTGGCGACTTGGTGGCTGTCATCCTCCAGAGGCCATTGGACAGTCAGGCTTGGGCCCGCAGTGACGAAACTTGTTGAGTCTCACGGGATGGGGGGGAGGTGGAGTCAGGCCTGTCTTCCCCACCCCAATGAGACCCCAAGTTATCGCCCACGAATGGCCTCTTTGGCTCCTCATCAAGCTGCTCAACGGCCATGATCCCAGAGACTCAGGAGCAGATCTCTAAACCCAGTGGCTTTTGGCAGAAATCCCTCCAGATTTAAGTGTTAAAATTTCAGAATTTCAAAACCGCATGGCCCTACTGCAGCCACACGACATCATATGTTATTCATAGCCAGCAATAAAACACAAATTGTCTATTGTTGACTTTTCAGCAGATCTGAGTGTTGAGGTAAAATCTTAAATAATGATGGGTCTGGTGTCGAAATGGTGAATGTGATCAAAGTGGAGAGAGAGTACTGTGGAAATCATCTGCCCCATAGGCGGGGGGAGGGTGTGGGATGGGGGTATACTGGGATTTTTGGTGGTGGAGAATGGGCACTGGTGAAGGTATGGGTGTTTCATTGTATGACTGAGACTTAGACCCAAAAGCTTTGTAACTGCTCTCACGGTGATTCAGTAAATAAAATTATAAAAAATGGAAAAAGAAAAAAAAAGTAAGGTGGAGTTCATGCACAATTCAATCAGCTAATCAGTGGCTGAATAAATAGCAGTACTCCTACAAAAAAAAAGAGGGAAAAAAATGAAGTCTAAATTATATAATATGAAATTACAGTCATTATTTGAGTTTGTTTTTTGGAAGTGCAGGTTCTACTGACAGAGACACCAGACACCGATAGCAGTATTTACTAGACAACTACCTACTGCACTGTACTATAATCCTCTAAGCTAGGCTCAGGAAAACAATAGCATAAACATCATAAATAAGAACAAGATGCAGCCTGAACTCATCTGGAGCTCAAAATATGAAGAAAAAGAGAAGTCAAAAGCAACTGATGGCAATTGTAAAATCTTATCACGCCAAAGGTTGTGTGTTCACGGGCTCACTGGATGGCACTGTCTCACCACCTGCATTCGGTGCTCTTGAGCTGCTGTGTGTGGCCTGGATCAGAACGGCTGTTGGCCAAGGGCAGACGGAAGAAGAAACGAGGGTCAGGCCGGTCTATATCAATAGTAGTTTATTCCAATCCTCTTCACTCCTGTCTTTCTCTGCCCCCTTCTCTCCTGGGCCCAAATCTTGGAACCTCTCTCCTTCTGGCTCTGACTGTGGATCTCTGGAGCCCGAGCTCTCTCGCTTCTGACTCTCCTCTCTCCGAGCTCTCTCGCTTCTGACTCTCTTCCTCGAGCTTTCGTCTTAGTTTATATAGCAGTCACATAAGGCGGTGACATAAAGGTGGGTTGAATACTGACGAATCAACAAAGAGAGGTAAGACCACTCCTCCAGGAGATTAAGTCAAGGATAAAATTTCATCTACAGAGATTACTTCAGATTACTAGGAGATCCACCCAAGGGTGGGATCCCAACAAGGGTGTGTTCTTCCCTCAATTAGTAATCTACTTAAATAGTTGTAATAAATCTACTTCTAATATTTCTAGCAATGTCATTCTGTATGAGCACAGTAAGAGATATAAATTTAGCTTAGTTCTTCCTGAGAACATCTCACTATACATTCCGCAGTCCTCAGACCAGGTTAATCTTCCTAGCTCCAGCAAGGTCCTAGTCTCGTCGTTACTTACTTTTGGATCATGACAGCATTTGTCCATGATCATGCCCTCAACTTATAATTGAGTATCGTGGCTCTTTGGCCTGGCCCATTTCGATGCCAGAGTAGCTCACAGCTTGCCCTGGGTCCATTCAGTCCCTCGACGGGACCCTGCTTTGGGGGTGCTAGGAACTAAGGGCAACTGAGTCAAGAAATCAGATGCCCAGGAGTAAATATTATTCGGAGTCAATCAACTACCAAGTTACAAAGCGTAATATTAACTGTCTTCCTGTGTCCACACAGAAAGGACATTGCTTACAATACAAGTTCAGTGTCCTTAGATGGGTGTGACTTGACAAACCTAAGCTACCTGAGGAAGGACAAAAGAGTGTTATCCTACAGGCAATGACATTATGTTAATAGATTATTTATCCAATGATTTCACCTATTTAAACGATGTGAACTGGGATCAATGAAGGATTTCCTAATGAAGGATATTGCTTTAGTGAAATAAGGAAATAATTAGATAAGGTTTAACTGAAAAGAGAATAGGTGTCCAGAAAAAATTCAAAAAGGAGGGCATTATGAAGATCTTGAAGCCAAACAGAAGGAAACTATTAGAATATAGCCAAAGATTACAGCCTAAGAAAGAGCATTAGGAGAGGAAGATATTGAGATAGGCAGGTCTCACAACCAACTGGAGCTATTTAGATCAGGTTAGCAATTTTGGATTTATCTTAAAAAACAAACAAGATCGGGGCTTGAGTGATAGCACAGCTGGTAGGGCGTTTGCCTTGCACATAGATCTGACCTGAGTTCGATTCCCAGCATCCCATGTGGTCCCCTGAGCACCGCTAGGAGTAATTCCTGAGTCCAGAGCCAGGAGAAACCCCTGTGCATAACCGTGTGTGACCCCAAAAAGAAAAAAAAAGGCACAAGATCTCTAGGAAAGGTTGAAACTAGAAAAAATAAATATAAATACTATAGTAAAGTGCCCTTGGCAGTTTAGGATCACTAATCAGAGGGTAGTGTTCATATAGGTGAGAATATCAAAGAACAGGTTTATATCACATTTACATGAAAAAAGTAGCTCAGTTTTCCCCCAGCACCATCTTGCCACACACAGCAGTGAAGAAACTTGGCCAGCGACCACCACAATACCCAGAGAATTCTCTGGGCCCCATACCAAGCTGATATCACCGGGAGATCCCAGATGGGGTAGGTGCAGTCTCCCTGCCTTCTCCAGATGGAATCCTGGAGACCACGAGCTTCTACAAGCATGGGTCCGGTATGTGGGCACCAAGGCTATTCTGAACTGCGTGACGGGCCATGCAATCTTTCCTGATATGCCAAGTGAGCAACGAAAAGTAAATGATCTAGTGTCTGTCCCTGGAAGACAGGCTTGAATGGTGGTGGGAAAATTCAACAAAATATAATGCCCAACCGAAATGCATCTTAACTGTGCACCATGCCACCCCAGGAGGGTAAGGGTGTTTGTCCCTCCACCTTTTCCCCCTGGCAGCAGCAGCAGGGTGGTCATCATCTTTCAGATCCTAATGGACATCCAGGTATGATTCTGCAGTGATGAGACAGGAGGGGCCTCGTGGGATGGAGGGGTGGAACCGTCCTGCTCCACACCCTGACAAGACCCCGAGTTGTCACCCATGAACATCTCCTCCAGCTCCTGAATAACCATGATCCCAAAGGCACACAAACCAATCTGAGAACCCTGCAGCTTTTGGCCGTAATCTCTCCAGATTTATTACTAAAATATCAGAAATCCAAAATCACGTGGCCGCGACATCATATGTTTTTCATAATCAGCAATAGAAAACAAATTATCTAATGATGTCTTTTTGGCTGGTCTGATTGTTGGGGAAAATTCCAAATAATAATAATGGTGGGTATTTTGTCATAATATTAAATGTGATCAACGTAGAGAGAGAGAGTAAAGTGAAATCTGATACATGGGGAGGGATATACTGGGGTTCTTGGTGGTGGAAAATGTGCACTGGTCAAGGGATGGGTGTTTGATCATTGTATGACCAACCGAGACTTAAACTGAAAGGCTTTGTGGCTGTTCTCACGATGATTAAAAAATAAAAAATCTTAAAAAAAGAAAAAGTAGTTCAGCTACAGTGAAGTTATTTGTAATGTAGAGAAGACATAAACAATTGCAAATAATGTATAATGAACTGAAGTGAATATTTGCATATAAAAGTAAATGTATAACTCCAGACAATTTTCCAGTGATTCTGAGAAACTATACTGTAGAATTGGTCCCTGAAAAAAGCTTCTGATTTTGTACCTGAAAATAATGGTTAGCTCTCTCTAGCCAAAGGAGGAAGAGAAATACCAGTGTCTCTTACAATCATATAAGTGTAGCAGAGAACTCAGAGAATGCCAGCTCAGATTAGTAGTATTTGTATTCCAATCCTTAGGTAAGTATTTCTGGAGAAGATGTTCTTTATAAAATTTCCAAAGACACTGCGGATTATCTGCCTAGAATTAGAATCCCAAAAATACATATTTAAATTTCTGCTTGAAGTCATGTGAAACAATGATAACAGTCTTCCACTTACATTTAATAGAAGAGTTTAAAAATAGCAAAAATAGAATATGATGTAGGATTTTATTTAGTCCATATAAAGAATTTAGCATACATATTATTTATATTCACATAGAAAATTCAAGCAGAAAGAGGAGAGTTGAAGAATTAGAAATATTTACTATTATGCTTCTATTTAGTATATCTGAACATCTTTCCCTTGTTATATAATCCTCACCACCACCAACACCCCAAGTAACTTATTAACTACATGGTAATTCTTTTTCTAGGCTCCTCCCTAAATATGCATTTTGAAAGAAAATTTTTAAGCCTCTAGGAGTTATCTTTTGTCCCATGGTTAATCTCTTAATAAGACTAATTTAGCTGTAATATAAATGGTAATGCATAGCAAACTATTTACTGCACAATTCTGAACTTGCTCATAAATTGCCTATGAGCAGATTGGCCTTACCCAATGGCAGAGTTGGTGAGGAGATACGTGGTATGACTACAGAACCACAGAAAAGACTTATGCTTTTGACCTTGGTAAACAGTCTTGGGAGAATTATTAAAGACCTTGTCAGTACTTTACTTAGTCATATTTAGTCAAGCCTCCTATATATGAGTTGCATTAGACAACTCATACATGTTCTAAAAATATGTCTGAGAATACAAGACTCAGACATGACGATAGGAGAACTCTATCTCTTAAAAAAAGACAAAATTAGCAGAGAATAGGACAAAGAGTAGAACTGACAGTTGCTAGAATGAGTTAGAGCATGATGTGTGAGTGAGGTATATTACCCGATGTGAAGCAGTAATAATATTCCATTTTTAATTATGGGGTTGTGGATCAATAATACCTAGATAAAAAAATAGAGATCTCCTTTTATACATAGATAGTTTTAATTCCATTATTGTTTTAATTCCCATTGCCACTACCTACCATTTGCAAAGAGTTTACATTCCATCTGCTGTAAAAGAAAAATTTGCAAAGGAGTTTATTCAATATTTTTCTTAGGAATTTAAAATGACACTGGGTGTCAGCTTATTCTACTGAAGATTTCTTTGCCACTTTCCTCCACGATGCCAGTTTTCATTCAATCTCCATATATGTTTATAATTATAATAGTGTACAAAAGCTCCCTTAAGTATTGAGCATGTCACGGGAGGTATCTGTTTTTCTCCTTCTCTATGCCCATATTTAAACATGTTACGTAAATACATCCACACCTAAATCTGTCCCATCTTGTTGATCCATTTTTAAAATTCACACCCTGTCTTGTATAAACGCAACCCAACCATGAAAGTAATTTGTTCATGAGTCATAACCTTATAAACATTGAAATAATTGTAAAAGCATCCCTTGTTAGTTTGCAATTAGGGTATTAAGTTCTATATCATGTTGTATTAGATTTTAGAAAAAAAAAGTCATAAAAGGTTTTATTTCTTAATGCTCAATAACATTTCATCATAAACACATACAAAGACAAAGCTAAATATATATCTGTTTCAACACTTAAAAATAATTAGTTTTCTTGGTGTACCATGACAGATGGTACTTTTTTTTAATGTATACAGAATACATAGAATACATAAACTGAGGAGGTACCTGTAGGATGGCACAGTATTCTAGATTTTTATTTGATTAACATAGTACTTTAAAGTTAAATCCTCATTCACTATCAGAAGAAAGGGAGGTGGGGTGGAAATCCTGCTATTATGAATAAACCTATTAGGTTCTGGAGTTTATCTACTTATTTTTTAGCAGCTATGATTCAGGTAATGTGCAACTCAACTGTATGGGAACTGGAAAGGCACTTATGTTATGTCATATATGTCATATATGTCTGACATCTATTCAGTAAGATATAAGGATATCTATTTCATTTATTAGGCAGCCTCTGAACTACATTTTTCCTAGAAATCCTTCTGGTAGGCTAAATTCTAGCAGAATGCACATAGTCTTCCCAAACTCCCTAGATAAACCCTTTTGCCAACTGGAAAAATTTGGGGGTTTTTGTTCCATTTATTCCTTCAGCTGGCTGGGTGAGGCCTGCTGACACTCAAAGTGTTGTCCTTTATTCAGAATGTTGATTTCAATGTTAAAGTCAACTACTCTTACAGAAATTTGCAGAACATCAGTTGACCAAATATATGAGAACCCCCCACCAATTTAGCACATAAAGTTTACCATCATATTTTCCTGTAGCCACCTAATTTGTAAATGCCAGAGGTGGAATTTAAAGTCCTGTCTGCATTTTCTACAACTCAGTTATTCCTCAGTGCTGGAAATGTGACACTGCAAGAATTGCCAAGGAAGTATGATTTTGCTACTCCAAACTGTTGTAAAGATGACAGAAAAACTATTCAATATGTGATAAAAGATAATGATAGGTAAATAATAGTATATACATACACAAATTCTCTCAATCTCTCTCTGTCTCTGTCTCTCTCTCTCTGTCTCTGTGTCTCTGTTTCTGTCTCTCTCTCTCTCACATATACACACATGCACACAGTTATCTATATTGGTCAACCATTTGATTTTGGGCAAATTCGATATGTGGTATACTAGAGCTACATGACTCAGAAACACAAGGAAACAGAGACTGACCATTGGGATGTGTATGTATTGGGGGTAAGAGGGAGGATAAGATAGCCACTTGGACTTCTTTCAGTACTGTAAAAGTTTTATCAATGGTTATGAATTTCACGACCTTAATAAATCATGGATCATTGATTATAATCAAACATAGAAGAAAAATAACTTGAAAAAAGAACTCCTGAGCCTTGCCATATTACCTTTCTTGTAATGACTTGAGAACAGCTGTAGCACTGTAGCACTGTCCTCCCTTTGTTCATTGATTTGCTCGCGCGGGCACCAGTAGCAACTCACAACAAATGGTGAGACTTGTTGTTACTGTTTTTGGCATATTGAATGTGTCACGGGGAGCTTGCCAGGTTCTGCCATGCGGGCGAGATACTCTTGGTAGCATGCCGGGCTCTCCAAGAGGAGCAGAGGAATTGTACCCAGGTCGGCCATGTCGGCCACATGCAAGGCAAATGCCACTTGAGAACAACAATGACAACAAATCACTCTTTGTTTTCTTTTGGTTAAAATCAGAAAGTTTGCGTCTACAATATGCGTGATCCACAATTATATTCTGTTAAGACAGTATTTAGAAGTCAAGTATCAAGAATATATTAAGGAATTAGCTGACTAAAATTATGCCACTTCTATTTTGTTTCCATGGTTTCATGTGGCATTAAGTTTTACAAAAGGGAAAACATACTGCTCCAAAGGAACCTTGTTCAGGATATGTCTTGATATGTGGAAACTACAACACTTTGTTAAATAAAAAGTAGTTATCCATGAGTGCTATTCACAGAACCAATTAATGAATCCATCTGCTCTTTCCTCAGTGCAATTTTATTAGCCAGGTATATACTACTTTTAAACTTATCTGAGGCTTTAAATCAGCAAGCTTGCATTTCTATCTAACTTCAGGGATAACCCTTTAAAATTTCTTCTGTAATGGCCAGAAAGATAGTACAGCATGTAGGGCACTTGCCCTGCACAAGGCCAACTGTTTTTGATACCAGATTTGCTCCCTGAACCCCAGTAGGGTTCTTACTTCTGAGTACAGACCCAGGAGTAAGCCCTGAGCACTGCTGGTATGACCCCCAAATTAAATAAACTTGTACTATAAGATAAATTTACTGGTGTTCCTATTCAGGCATATGTGCTGATATAATACTCTCAGTAGCCTGCCGGGTTCTCTGAGAGCGAGAACTAGAGAATAAGAAGTTGCCTGTTCCTTCATGTGGGAGGCTCATACAAGCATGTGGAGAGTGGTCTCAGCATGGCTTTGGCTGGGTCCCAGAGGTCTTCAGCTGTCAGGGTTCTGCTCGGGGCAGAGAGGGAAACTCAACCAGTCTTCCTCCAATGGCCCCTGGTGAGGACAGCAAGGCACAGGGGCAGGAGACTCTACAAGTCTGTCTTCTACAAGCTGTTCACGTGAGTCATCCTGAGTAGGATTGGCAGAACACTAAATAAAGGACATCCATCCAAGCAAGCCGGGTTTCAAAACGGACTCAGCACGATCAACCAAATCCACATGATAACCAAGCTCATTGAGGTTTCTTGGAAGTTCAAGATGCCGCTCTGACTAACGTTCATTGATTTAAAGAAGGCCTTTGATTCTGTTGAGATGGAAGCAGTCATCGAAGCCCTAGGCAATCAGGGAGTTCAAACTCAATACATAAGGATCCTCCGTGAACTGTATTACAGATTCACTACCAGGATCTCACCATTCTACAAAGAAGTGATCATCGATGTAAAGAAAGGGGTTCGGCAGGGTGATGCTATTTCACTGAAACTCTTCAGTGCCACCCTCTAGAACATCATGAGATGACTGGAATTGAAAGGAATGGGAGTGAAGATAGATGGTCGGCAACTACACCACCTCCACTTTGCTGATGACATCACTCTAATAACACTAAGCATTAGCCAAGCAGCACAAGTGCTGACCGACTTCAACTGTGAGTGTGGAAAGGTCGGACTACAGCTGAATCTCACAAAGACAATGTTTATGAGAAACAGTCTTATTCCTGACGTTTCATTCATTCTCAATGGAACGACCATCTCTGAATGCAACAGTTATGTGTACTAGGTCGAGAAGTCAACATGACGAATGACCTGGACCTGAGTTGCGCAGGAGGAAGAGAGTGCTTGGGATGCCTTCAAGAGCGTCAAAAAAATATCTAAGAGGATGAAGAACCTCCATCTCCGGGCACATCTCTTCGATTCCACTCTTCTTCCTGCATTAATATATGCCTCAGAGGCCTGGGCCCTACAAAAACAGGATGAGAACGCTATTCGGGTCTCTCAAAGAGGAATCGAAAGAGCTATGCTTGGAGTATTATGCTTCACTCAAATGAGAGAAAGAATCCAGAGTTCCGACCTCTGTCAATGCTCAAGAATCAGGGATGCTGTCTCATTTATCAAGGCATTGAAAATCAGATGGGCTGAACACATAATGAGATTTGGAGACCACCACTGGACTAGAGCCGTTACCGACTGAATTCCATGGGACATCAAAAGATCGCATGGCCGCCCACCTATGAGATGGTCAGACTTCTTCCTCAAGATCCTGAATGATAAGTTTCAGGCTCTTCATGTTCCTAGAACGAGAAGATGCCATTGGGCTACACTAGCAAGTGACAGGGATGAATGGAGACATTATGGCACCCGCTCAAGCAAATTGATGAGTAACGGGATATCAAGTGATCAAGTGATATAAGACGCGTTTGCCTCACAAGCGGCCAACATGGCCGACCCGAGTTCGATTCCTCCGCCCCTCTCGGAGAGCCCGGCAAGCTACCGAGAGTATTGGATATGCCAGACACATTAACAACAAAGTCTCCAATGGAGACGTTACTGGGCCCGCTCGAGCAAATCGATGATATAAGACAAATAGTAAAAATTATCTGTATCAGATGCTTCTGAGGAAGATATCGAAGAACATTCTGAGAAGTAAAAAATAAATAAATGCCTCTAATAGGAGCAGTTTGGTTCTATGGTGATTGTATATTTGATGACTAAGAATCAAAAGTGTCATGCTACTTCTTAAAAATGGAGTTTTAAGGTTATGTACATTATCATTATAACTTGTAGAAATTTCTTAAGTCCTGGCAGACCTGAACACTGGCTTCTGCTGTTTTCTTTATAGAAGTCTTAGGAGAGAGATTTGATTAAAGCCAGAAGCCCTGGAAGTAGAGATAGGGGGAGTAACGTTTATTAAATATGAGAGTGGAAGTTACTGTTGCGAATTATAGAAAGGTAAAATAAAATCGAGGGTTAGGCCAGGGTGTATCGCAGTAGTCGAGAACTTGCTTTGCACTTGTGAGGCTCTGAGTTTGATTCCTAGCACCACAAGAAATAAAACAAAATGCATGGCTCATTGCTCCCCAGATGGAAATGTACAGATCAGAGGGAATAATCCTTAAAAAGAGTTGAACCTGGAACTCCAATCTTGGCCCTGAGTTGATTATAATCTGTGCCACTCTATTAATTTTATTATAATACCTAACATCATCATCATAACAATTACTTCATATATCAAATTCACACTATAATGATTCTATAAAAAGATACCAAGGAAGGCAATAGATTGGGAAATAATGACAGGAAAAGACTGACTATGAGAAAGCAAATCAGAATGAAATGTTGGCACTAAAGATCTGAAAAAAGAAAAAGAAAAGAAGCAAGATATATGGAATGGGATCAAATTAGAACCAGAACCAGGATTCCAAATTATACTAATTATAGATTCACACGGAAAGAGAGAATTAGAAGCTCTTGAGAATAAAGGCTTTAATGCTTACTAGGGAAGAGAAGAAAATGCGATTATACAAAAGGGGAAACTAAGAGAATCCATTTAGTGCTATCTCATATCCCTTGAATTCACAAAAGACTGAGGAGGAAGAGAAATATCCTCAGGCAGAATGTCATCAAAAATATTTCAGACATATTTGCATCTTTACATGTTAAAGCCTGTTTATATCTTCCTCTCACAGGACTTACACATAGTCAGAAAAAAAAATAGCAGAGAATGTTTAGAATTATACAGGAAAAGATACAAAGAAGTCAAAAATTACCCATGTACGAATTAGGTTATGAAACTTTGACTAAAAAGTCACTGGAACTATTTCCAAGACACATTTTTGCAACGATTTAAATGTCAGGGTTGTATGATATAAACTTGGAAAATAGTATGCTGATTTATATTCAAAGATTTATTTAGGGGAAAGAATCAGAAATTCAAGCTGCAATTTGTAATAGCACTGTTTAAAAGGGCCCAAAATAAATTTTGTTTATATATTAAATTAGAAATGAAATATTGGCTAAGAACAGCAGCTTTTTTTGTATTTAAAAGGTACTGAAGTGTTAGAATTCACCAAACAATGAACTCATCTGAATTCAGCACAACAAAAATAAGTTAAAGAAGAGCGGAAAGCTTGAATGGCTAAAACAAGTGACTCATATGTATATATATATATATATATATATATATAGTCATGATCCTTTAATTACATAAAACTTATAGGAAACAAATCAGGGAGAGAAATAACAGCAAGCAAGATTATATCAATATAGAACTGGTATGATGTATATCACCTCCAAAGACTTAATTTACAAAATGGATTTATTTGCTTGAAATTGAATAGAAGATGCACTTCCAGTTGGATTCCTAGGCCAGAGGACCTTCTGAAATGTGTAAATTATATTTGTTTTAAATATGTGTTTATAATCAGTCAGCACACTGCTCAGAAATGCCTTCCACTCTCTATTGCTCTTGGAAAAAGTGACCAACAACAGTGAAGCTCTAAAGATTTTTATGGGAATCTTTTATAGGATCTGGAAAAGAGGAGTGTCTGTTGCCATGTTTGAATGTTCTCATCTTAGTGAAGATCATGCAAAAAGACAGAAAGAATCTGTTTGAAAACCATGCAATATTCACACATGCTAACACAAATTTATGGAAACAATTACAGGAAAATTTTAGAAGAAGAACTCCAAGAAAAAAAAAGGAGAGATCACCAAATTGTTTCAAAGAAACAGTCCTTACTTAGGGAATGACATCTTGCAAAAGTATCCAAAGGGTAAGTTAAGATATATTCTAAGCTTCACTGTTTTGGTTGGAGACCTTAGAAGACCCATTAAATTCTCTAAGCCTCAATTTCCAAATCTATAAAATAAAGCTAAAATATCAGGTTGCAAAGCTTTCCCAACGACCTGGAGAACTTGTATTGTATGTGGGAGGCCCAGATTTAAACCTACACCACCTGGTCCCAAAGTACTGCCATCAGTCGGACTATAGCACTGTCCTCCAGTTGTTCATTGATTTGCTCGAGTGGGCACCAGTAATGTCTCCATCGTGAGACTTGTTACTGTGTTTGGCCCATCGAATCCACCACAGGGAGCTTGCCAGGCTCTGCTGTGCAGGCGGGTTACTCTTGGTAGCTTGCAGGGCTCTCCGAGAGGGACAGAGGAATCGAACCCAGGTTGGCCATGTGCAAGGCAAATGTCCTACCCGCTGTGCTACCACTCCAGCCCTGCCATCAGTAGCCCACTCCTCCCCCAAATTAATATCTTCTTTAGAGACATATTTTGAAGATTAAGGGTTTCATCTGTCCCATTGTTATTTCCATGGTGCTTTCATTCTATCAACATATTTTTTTTGAGAATCCACCAAAGTGAACAGGGATTACTGCATCTACATCTTTTAATCATGTGATTTTGTAAAACTTATATAATTGGGGTTACTTATCTTTAAATTTGAAATAAAAATAGCACATGTCTCATAGGGGTGTTATGTGGTTGAAAACGCTAATATAAGCCAATATTTAGAATAAGACCTAAGACAAATTTGAAAATCAACTGATGTTGATGAGATTTTTACGAATTTTATTTCTTCACTTTCTCTTCCTCCGCTTATCACATCGCCATAATCTTACGTCATGCATTCTGCTGGACCTGACCCAATTTGGTGGTGGTCTTTCTTTAGCAATAGTAATAAATAGGAAAGTCTTATTACATTTTAATTCCACAATTAGTCGGGACTCTTTGGTTTGCAGTGAAAAAAGTTAATAAACTAAAATGAGAATTTGTTTTGACAGATAAAACAGAACAACACAAAAGCAAGAGGCCAAGCTAATGTAAGGATCGTTAGTACTCATAAATATCCCATATGGCAGAATATTCATTCCTTCCCAGTGCTCATCCCATCTTTGTCTTGTGTTATCAGTCTATCCCATACTGCAGGCAACTTCCTCTGTGAGGCAGGGCCCCATACACAGAAAGTTCAGGTTATAAAAATCTAAGAAATCCTAACCTGGGACCCCACAGGTCATTCTGTCTAACTCCAACTGGAGAAGTGCATATAGAAAAGCACAAATTGACCTTTTTTAATTAACATGCCCATCTTTGAACAAATGATTATGACTGGAACACTGACATGCTCACCACAAAGAAGCATGTAATAGGAGAAGGGATAAGGAGTGGAGAACTGGGCAAGTCCTCTGGAAATACAGGGACTTTATTGATTGATGTCACTGATGATCCCCTTCCCTGTACTGTCCCTCTTTAATAAACTCATTTGCCTAGCCATGCTTAGTACCGGAGAGGTAGCCAGTACCATACATGACAATGCCCTGATCTTACATAATATGTACTAATATGATATTTATAAGCTTCCTGGTCTATGCATTCTGTTACAGGAAATAAAATTAGACTAAGAAACTGTAAAAGAGTCTTATTAAAATAATGCGGCACAAAAATATTGTGATCTTTTCAATGGTCTTGTTTTTAAAAAGTTGAGAACTGGACTGCCAAGGCAAATAATATTCTGAGAAGAATAAGTATTTTCACTTCCACCAGTTCTTTGTTAATTGCCACACTGGCCAGAAACGCTTTATTGTCCCCCTTTATGCTAGTAAAGATGAACAACAACAATGGTTTTCTAAAGGTTTCTGTTGGTATTGTAATATAATTACACTTGAGGTATATTTCTTCAATGACAAGGAGGATAATTTTGTAGAATGATAGAAGTGGGTGTTTAGAGAAGTGGCTGTTTATAGCTGCATATTGATTTACAAAGACACACACTAGAAATCCATAATATTTTAAAACAGCTTTTCTTTTTACTTTTTTTTTGTTTCTTTCTTTGATTTGGGGGAGCCACACCTATCATAATGCTCAGGATCCTCCTCACTCTGCACTCAGGAATCACTCCTGGCAGTGCTCAGGTGACCTAGGTTGCCTGCATAGAGACCCAGTCTGTCGCATGCAAAGCAAGTGCCTTAGCCACTGTACAATCTCTCCAGCCTCTTGTTTTTGTTTGTTTGTTCCTTCTTCCCTCCGCCCCCCAGGGTGGAAAGCTACAAAGAAAGGGAAGAGGAAAGTAAAAAACAAATGACTAGCTTTTGGATAAAAAAAAAAAAAGACCAAAGGAGTTTGCATGTGAGCAGTGGATGTGTGAACTTGCAGCTTCACTCATTCCTTAAGAGTCTCCTCACCAAATGGCTGAGATTAGTACCAGGAATTTTGCTCCATGACTTGAAGGCCAGCTACACGTGCTAGGTGAAAAGAAAGCTCAGATAGAGAAGAGAGCACCAAATAAAGGGTGTTGTGAGGACCCTCCCAGGGTGGGAGAAACATGCTAAAAGTAGTCTATAGACCAAACATGATTGCCACTCAATGCCTCTCTTGCAAAACACAGTACCCAAAAGAAGAGAGAGAGAACAGGGGGAATACCCTGCCACAGAGGCAGGGTGGGACAGGGGGTGGGGGGTGGGGGGGGATGCTGGGACCCATGGTGGTGGAGGATGGGCACTGGTGGAGGGATGGGTACTTGATCATTGTATAACTGAAACACAAGCACAAAAATTTATGTCTATAACTGTACCTCATGGTGTTTCACTAATAAAAAAAATAATAATAATAATAAAAAAAGAGTCTCCTCACCAGATTCATGCTTTATAAGGCAGGTTCTCTTCCAATGTCTCCAGGTCCCTGGCTCCACTAGACTGCAAGACTCAAGAGCAATTCTCCTTGACCAACCCCTCTATCCTCCAGACCAGGGATCCTACATCTGCAGCTTCACCGGGGGGGGGGGGGGGGGGAGCTTTGCTTCTATCTGGGCAACCCCCAAAAATGACCTTTCTTAGCTTCCTGCTTAGAGGCCTCCTTCCCCCAACTCCAATCCTGTGCTAGGGATTTCTCCCCACCCTTCTCCTGGGGAGCTGGGGAAGGTCCATTGCCTTCTACCTGTTATTCACATTCTTTAAATTCCAGATCGAGATAGCTGCCCCCTCACAGCTCATAGAGGTGGCAGCCTGGACACTGTCAAAGGTTTCCACTTTCACTCTGTGGAATGGCTTCAGGCCTGCCAGGAACCTTACCAAGGGCCACCAAGGAGTGTAGCACTGAGAACAGGGCCATCTTCTGAGGCTGTGCTGTACAGCCTGCCATGAGATCCTGCAGGCATTTACAACCCTTTCTTTGCATTCTTCCATTGTCTTGAACAGTGGTCCCTAAGTTCTACAGAAGGTTGAGTAATCTCCTTCTAGGTTATTTAACCACACCCTTTGTATTCTCTGCTGTAAAGAACAGACTTGCTCCTTTGTAATATTGATAGACTGATAGGACTGAGAAGAAAGTACCTTAGGTAAGACTCTTAGACTTACCTTGCACACAACACACCTGGATCTATCTCTGGCACTAGATATGGTCTCCTCAGCACTGCCAAAAAGTGGTGCCTAAGTACAAACCCAGTAGGAAGCCCGTGTTGGTAAAAATCATGACATATATACAAACTCTCCCAGCAAGGGAAGTCTATTTATCTATTCCTTGAGTTTGAGCTACCTTCTGACTTACTCTGCCCAATAAAATATAAGTGAAGATTGTGCTAGTTTTGAAATGACCTCAAAAGGCCACGTGCTCTTACTTGTTCCCACTCTCACTCCTCTGCCTTTGCCATGAGCACCTGCCCAGGCTAGCCTGCCGGAGGAGAACAGACATGTGGCAGCCCCATGGCTCCATCACTCCAGCTGACAGCCAGACATGTGAATGAACTCAGTCAAAACAAGAACTGCCCAGCTAAGCCAAGACTAAATCATTGACCTAAGGCTTGTAAGTGAAATAAATGCTTATTATATTAATGCTGTATTATTGTGGTTATAGAAATCTGATAAAGGGTTTCATTCAAGCCCGACTTAAAGCACACCTGTAAAAGTTTAATGACCTCATTGTTGATCATACAAAACCTGGTCAAGTTTTATCCTTGTTTTTCACATATAACTTACAATGTTGGTTGAACTTTCAAGTAGCTAGTGTTCTCTCACTGGTCCTTCTAGTACATTTGAGAAAATTATGCTAACTATTGAATCAAACACTTTGTCATGAACACTCTTATGTATTCAGTGACTTGACAGGCTTCTAACAAACAAAAAGCCTGGAATGTTGAAGAATTCTTAGAAACTTATTAACTTGACCAAACATGGGCAAAACCAAATCCATCACAACCCAGGAACTAACAAAATAAGTCCATGTGTAATTTTTAAAATAGTTATATAAATCTTTCCAGTTTTTGACTAAGAGTTGTACTTTTTAATTGATTCTAATTGAAATCCTTGATTTTTAACCTATCAGTGCCCATTTTGTGTTTTCAGATAACGTTAATATTTAAAAAGAATGTTTCAAATAAATTTAGTTGATACATTTCAAGACTCACACATATTTCTCCGACTGCATTTCTGTTCTATCCAAGGAAATCTCAATTAAAAGAAAAAATCTAGCTATCCAATGAAAAGAAAGGTAAATCTTTATTTAAAGAGTTCAAAACTGAATTCAGAATGCCAAGGAGAGCCCTCAGAAGAGTGACTTTAAATCTTGTCTATAGAACTGAGCTTATATTTGGATGTGGTGTGTTGGGAACATTCCTTGGGACACTGGTGGTGGGAAGTAGTACTCAGATAATGACTGTGGTATTGGAAAAAAGTACACATGAAAATTATAATTAGCTGTATTGTAAATCCTGGCACCTCAATAAAATGTTTTTTTTAAAAAGAGAGAAAAAGAGGGCTACCCTGAAACTGGAAATAATGATATCATGATATCATTATTCTTCCCAAATAATGATAACTAAATAAAAGAAAAAAACATGCAATAAAATAAAAAGTTTTCTTTCCCTTTCTTTCTGGCAATTCTTAAAGATTTCCATTCAGAAAACTGATATCTGATCAGTTTATACTAGAATCACTTCACTGATTATTCCAGTAAATAATTGTTACAATAGAATAGATGTTCAAAAAGATAATTTTGGAAGTTTAATGGTCATCAGTGGACTCTTGACTAAAACAACTAGGATTAGAATAGTTCTTAATATTTTTTTCCATACATTAGCATTCCCTTCCACGTCTTTGTGCATAAAAATAGATTGACCGCCACTAATATGCCATTAGTGCCTAGGGCTGGAGTTATAGCACAGCAGGTAGGGCATTTGCCTTGCATGTGGCTGACCTAGGATTGATTCTTCCATCCCTCTCGTAGAGCCCGGCAAGCTACCAAGAGTATCCCACCCACATGGCAGAACCTGCAAGCTATCTGTGGTGTATTCGATATGCCAAAAACAGTAACAAGTCTCACGGTGGAGATGTTACTGGTGCCCGCTCTAGCAAATCGATGAACAACGGGAGAACAGTGTTACAGTGACAGTGCTGCCCCTCTGTGCCCAATGCCTCCCACTGACACACCATATAATTTTACTCCTTGGGAAATGTTTTGAGGTTGTAATTAGATCATCATTTTAAAATGCCTTTGTCTTTTATTTTTATCTGAAGGAACCTTAATTTTGACAATACAGGAGTTTGTGAATAATTATAATAAGCAAAACTCACACACCAATTTAGTATTTCTATACTATGTTTACTACGAGCAAAAAGTGAAAACAACTAATGGTGGATAAACAGTACAATAATGACATAAATTTAATATACTTAGTTCATTATAAGCTTCTACAGAAAGATAATTTCTGAAGAGTAACATGTGAGTCAGAGAGGCGAGCAAAGAAGCTTCTGTTCTTTCTTATATAGTCTTTCATTCTCCGTGTCATTCATTTCTTCCAAATCTGATCTATAGTCCTTAATTCCTACCTGAAATTGATCTTAGAATGTAAGTTCTTTCATCACTGATCCCAAATATATTCCAAATCCATGGTCTCATTGTCAATCCATGGTTTTCCTTGCCCAATGCTACCCTTTCAGCCAGCATATTTATCCTTTTGATTATAAGTGACTCCAGATTTTGTCTTGTTGATGGTTAAGATGTCTGTAATGATCTATAAGTAGAGCTCCTTATGACCAGAGATCCAAACCTGTCTCTTTCTAAATAACTCAGGTTGTGCTCCCTTCTTTGAGTTGATGGCAACAGAAATCTTAGTACTCTCAAGATCAGACGACTGCTTTGCATTTCCAGTTAATACTGATAATTTAAAAATGAAGTGTCAAATGTATTTAAATCAAGAGGTTTTAAATCTCAAATTATAACTGTCTGCCTATTCTAGGAGAAAAAAAGCATTTTTTTTTAAATTTTCACTTTTTTTTCATGGAAAGCATTTTTAGAACTTATAATTTTCTATTGAAAAGTTGCCCCATCCCTTTGGGCTGAAGATATAGTACAGAGTGCAGAGCTTTGTCTTGCACAAAATTGACCTAAATTTAGTATCTAGCACCCCATAAGGTCCTTTGTGATCATCAAAAGTGATCACTGTGTACAAAGTTGGGAGTAAACCCTGAGCACCACTAAGTGTGCCCCCCCCAAAAAAAAGAAAGGGAAAAATAGTTGTCCTATCCCAGAGTAGATGCACTGAGACCTTCCTCTAAATTCCTATAATAGTTATTAAAACATATTCAAATAGCATAAAAATTTAATTTGACTCATATATAAACTTTCTTTAATATCTTCTCTATAAATTCTTAATTCTTGTCTAGTTTTCGCTCCCGGAGAACCCGTCAGGCTACCAAGAGTATCCTGCCTGCACGGCAGAGTCTGGCAAGCTCCCTGTGGCATATTTGATATGCCAAAACCCAGTAACAATGATGGGTCTCATTCCCCTCACCCTGAAAGAGCCTACAATGTGGCACTTGCTAAAATCTCAGGGCTACAATGAATGAAAACATTACAGGTGCCTGCTCGAGAAAACCTACAAACAATGGGATGACAGTGATGCAGTGATGAATTCTTAACATTTCAATGATATTCACTCTTTCTCAACTACAGCAAGAACTTTTTGATTGCAGAAACTATTATTAGTTTAATGTTTGACCACTTACAGAGACATTCATTTAGTAGGCAGAGTGTAAATATTGGTTGGCTTCACTATCTTTAAAACATACTTAAAAACGTTTCCCATATGCAATCGAAGAGCTGTCTTGTACACTAAGAAAAAATTTAAAGGCAAGAAAGATGGCAGAGTTGTGGCACTCATGCCTTGCATGCAGAAGTCCCTGGTTCTCATTCTCGGCACAATATACTCCACCCCTGACATCACTGGGTATAGGCCCAGTGATCCCCAAATACAACTGGGATGCTTCTGCTGTTCCCCAGGATCATTGGGCCAGAAATTGCCAGGATCACACCAGTAGGCCAGATATAATAGTTCAATGGCAGAAATATCTGCCTTGCAAGTGTGAAGTGGTGAGGCCCCAAGTTTGATCCTCACACTGCCACCCATATCCTAGGAGAATCCCAGAAGCTTTGCTGTTTAGAATCCCTAATGCCAGAGCCAAGGCTGCCATTTTTTTTAATTTATTTATTTATTTATTGAATCACTGTGGGAAAGGTTACAAAGCTTTCAGGTTTAGGTCTCAGTCATGCAAATATCAAATACATTTCCCTTTACCAATACTTATTTTTTACCATGAAGAACCCCTCTAAAACCCCACCCCCCACCCCTCCCCATCCCTGTGAGGCAGATGAATTCTAGTTAACACTCTATCTGCTTTGATTAGATTCATTGTTTCAATAAAAGATTCACCACTATTATTTAGAGTTTACCCCCCCCCCCAAATCAGACATGCTGAAAAAGCATTGTGAAGTGATTTGCTTTCTACAGCTGGGTTCAAGAATTAAATGTTGGTTTTGGATTTCTGCTATTTTACCTATTGACCCTGGAAGTATTTCAACTGAAAGTCAGATAGTTAAGAAATTGGTTTCTGTGTTCTGGAGTCGTGGCCGTGCTGGAGAGCCGCTAGTGGGGGGCAACTGGTGGCCTCGGTAGGGCGTGAAGGGCGGACCGAAACGCCCCCCTTCCCATGAGGTTTTAGTCGCCCCCACACTCCCGGCTCATACCTGCTGTCCACAAGGCTCCCATGTGGCCGCCATCTTCCTTTCCAGAGAGGAGAGGGTGAATGGGGCAACACCCTTTCCCCTCTGGTAGACTTGATGGCCTGGTTCAACGCATAGTCCGTTCACTTTTCTGCTCCAAGCTGCCGGGTTCTGCATTAAGTCCTTGTGCTTCTGGGGCCGTGGCTGTGCTGGGGAGCCGCTCACAGGGGGCGACTGGTGACCTCGGTAGGGCGTGAAGGACGGACCGGAACGCCCCCCGAACCATGAGGTTTTAGTCGCCCCCACACCCCCGGCTCATACCTGCTGTCCACAAGGCTCCCATGTGGCCGCCATCTTTCTTTCCAGAGGGAGGAGGGCAGAAGGGAGCAACACCCTTTCCCCTCTGGGCAGAAATGATTGCCTGGATTAACGCATAGTCCTTTCACTTTTCTGCTCCAAGCTGCTGGGTTCTGCATTAAGTCCTTGTGTTTCTGGGGCTGTGGCCGTGCTGGAGAGCCGCTCGTGGGGGGCAACTGGTGACCTCGGTAGGGCGTGAAGGACGGACCGGAACGCCTCCCTTCCCATGAGGTTCTAGTCACCTCCACACCCCTAGCCCATACCTGCTGTCCACAAGGCTCCCATGCGGCCGCCATCTTTCTTTCCAGAAAGGAGAGGGTGAATGGGGCAACACCCTTTCCCCTCCGGACAGACTTGATGGCCTGGATTAACGCATAGTCCTTTCACTTTTCTGCTCCAAGCTGCTGGGTTCTGCATTAAGTCCTTGTGCTTCTGGGGCTGTGGCCATTCTGGAGAGCCGCTTGTGGGGGGCAACTGGTGGCCTCGGTAGGGCGTGAAGGGCGGACCGGAACGCCCCCCTTCCCCTGGGGTTTTAGTCGCCCCCACTCCCCCGGCTCATACTTGCTGTCCACAAGGCTCCCATGCAGCTGCCATCTTTCTTTCCAGAGAGGAGAGGGCGAATGGGGCAACACCCTTTCCCCTCCGGACAGACCTGATGGCCTGGATTAACGCATAGTCCGTTCACTTTTCTGCTCCAAGCTGCCGGGTTCTGCATTAAGTCCTTGTGCTTCTGGGGCTGTGGCCGTGCTGGGGAGCCGCTCGTGGGGGGCAACTGTTGACCTCGGTAGGGCGTGAAGGACGGACCGGAACGCCCCCCTTCCCATGAGGTTTTAGTCGCCCCCACACCCCCGGCTCATATCTGCTGTCCACAAGGCTCCCATGCGGCCGCCATCCTTCTTTCCAGAGAAGAGAGGGCGAATGGGGCAACACCCTTTCCCCTCTGGGCAGAAATGATTGCCTGGATTAACGCATAGTCCGTTCACTTTTCTGCTCCAAGCTGCTGGGTTCTGCATTAAGTCCTTGTGTTTCTGGGGCTGTGGCCGTGCTCCAAACTTAACTCTGATTTTCAGGGAGAAAGATTGGGTGGTTTACTTCTTATTGATCAATTTGTATATAGAGAGATGTTGTGCGGCCGCGTAAGCGGCCGCACGGTTTTGAGAAAAAGTCCTAGTTCCCGCATACTCGAGCTGTGTTTGTAGAGGCTTCTGTTCACCAGGGTTCCATCTGGGGGAGGCGGGATGGGGCACCTACCCCATCTGGAACTTGCCGGTGATCTCGGCTCTTTTTGGAACCTGTTTTTTTTTTTTTCCCTCCGGGATCTGTGGTTCCGGCACCCTTCATGTGGTCCTTCTCTTAGGCTGAATGCTTCAAAGATGGCGCTGGGGGGCGGGCTGTGGGCGTGACTTCCGGAATCAGAGGTTACCTGGGAGCTGTAGTTCGGCAGATTTGAGAAAAAGTCCTAGTTCCCGCATACTCGAGCTGTGTTGGTAGAGGCTTCTGTTCACCGGGGTTCCATCTGGGGGAGGCGGGATGCGGCACCTACCCCATCTGGAACTTGCCGGTGATCTCGGCTCTTTTTGGAACCTGTTTTTTTTTTTTTCCCCCTCCGGGATCTGTGGTTCCCGCACCCTTCATGTGGTCCTTCTCTTAGGCTGAATCCATTTTTATGTACACAAACACTATATGAGAACACCACAACCAAGTGCGTGTGACCTCGAGTTACCGCAACCATCCCAGAAACAAAGGGAGCAAAAAAGGAATAATCAATAATTATTAAATAAACAAAGGGAATAAGAGACTTAATTCTCCTTTTTTATCTAGAGATAACAAAATACAATAGACTACTCGTTAGAATATAAGAACTATAACATATGCCTCAGAGACCTGGGTCCTGTGAATATAGGATGAGAACGCTACTCAGGTCTCCCAAAGAGGAATTGAAAAAGCTATGCTTGGAGTATCATGCTTCACTCAAGTGAGAGAAAGAATCTGGAGTTCTGACCTCCATCGATGATCAAGATTCAGGGACGCTGTCTCATTTGCCAAGTCTTTGAAAATCAGATGGGCTGGACACGTAGTGAGATTTGGAGACGACCACTGGACTAGAGCCGTTACTGACTGGATTCCACGAGACATCAAAAGATCGAGTGGCTGTCCACCTACGAGATGGTCAGAATTCTTCGTCAAGACCCTGAACGATTGGTTTGAGGCTCTTCATGTTCCTGCAGAGAGCAGATACCATTGGGCTACACTAGCATTCAACAGGAATGAATGGAGACATTGCTAGCGCCCGCTCGAGCAAATAGATGGGTAACAGGAAATCAAGTGATCAAGTCATCACGGCTCTATTTTTATCAAAATTGACATTGTTTTCTAAACTGCTTCTTAATTTTGGGGCTACCCTGGGTGGTGCTCAGGGACTATTACTGTCTCTGTACGTAGGAGTGACCTCTGCCAATGTTCAAGGAGCATATGTGGTGCTGAGAATTTGAACCAGGGTCATGACCACTGCAGTAACATGTGAGGTAAGGCCATGTGCTTCTCCACTCTCCAGGTACAGGGACACATGCTTCTTTACTATCTTTCTGACCCCCATTAAGTGATATTTTAATCATTCCCAAGCTGAATCTTTTTATTTCAACATTACTGACAATTTTAAACTTCTATGCAATAATTATAAAACTTAAACTCTATGAGCTTTTGCACTGATTAACTGAAAATGTAGCTAAAGAAAAATGATTTGGCACATGCTTTTCATAAGCTAAAGTTTTCCTCCAACTGAAAATGAGAAAAACACTTCTTTTAGCAAGGAAATATGCTGTGCCAAATTTCACCAGTAATAAAAGGTATTGACTTTGAAGCAATTTGCTACTTTGAAAAAATTTTAGTAATGACTATGAAGGTTAAAAGAAAATGTATTGTAAATTAACTTTGTGTTCAATGATGATAGCAAGTGAATCAAAATTAAAACCAAGAAAAAAGGCTAAGTAGTTTCAAGTAAATATAATTTCTTTACTCTGGATTTTTGGTTCTCATTTTCATAATTTCATTATTTTTCAGTTTAGATTATTTTTCTTTTAATTGGTCTCAAATCGCCACTAACAACATTTTTCACACCTTAATGACTTTAAATCATTTAGACAAAAAACACCACTTATCAGGAAAGAAATTAATCTGACCACAGTATCTCCATAAAATCAAAACTAAACTTTGAATTTGGCTTAGCTTAATATTTATTCCAAACCCTTTTTCCAGGAACATATTTTAGAATACTCCTTAAGACAGTTCATCATCAGATTACAAAATAGTTAAGAAAACAATAGAGAAAAATCTGCTTATTTGACTTGGGGAAGCAAAAATAAACTCTTAGACATGGGAGAGATAGTTACAGAGGTTAAGATAGTTGCCTTGTATGAATTGATTCCAGTTAGATCCCTGGCACCATGCAGTACTCTAAGCACCACTGAGTGCAGACCAGGAGGCTCTCAGATATGGCTAGAGTAGCTTAGGGTAATTCCTGCCACCACAGGGCTCAAGCAGCACCACATCCTTAGACCCTAATTCACATTGAATTGCCAGCACAGTTGGCCAAGAATCATCTGGAAGGATCCCCAAACCTTATCAGAAAAGAAATTAACGTAACCACAGAATCTCTATTAAATCAAAACTAAACTTTGAATTTGGCTTAGCTTAATATATTTTCTTTTCTAAATTATATTCATTTATTCATTTTTTAATGAGTCATTGTGAGGTACAATTACAAACTTCATGATTAACTTTCAGTCATACAATGATAGAGCACCAATCTCTCCACCAGTACACATTTTCCACCACCAATGTTCCTGGTATCCCTCCCAGCACCCCCAAGCCATCTCACCCTCTTCCTCTGTGATAGTCACCTTACTTCTTACTCTTTCTCTACTTATGATCATTATGGTTTGCAATACAAATACTGAGAGGCCAACATGTTTGGTCCTTAATCTACTTCCAGCACACATCTCCCATCCCGAGAGATCCCTCCAACCATCATTTACTTAGTGTTCCTTCTCCACCCCAACTGCTTTTGCTGTAAGGCTGGCTTCCAAATCATGGAACGATCCTCCTGGCCCTTATATCTGCTGTCCTTGACTGTTAGTCTCTTATGGTATTTTATATTCCACAAGTGAGTGCAGTCATTTTATGTCTGTCCCTCTCTTTCTGACTCATTTCACTTAGCATGATACTGTCCATGGTCATCCACTTATATACAAATCTCATGATTTCATCTTTTCTAACATCTGCATAGTATTCCATTGTGTAGATGTACCAAAGTTTCTTTAATCAGTCATCAGTTCTTGGGCACTCGGGTTTTTTCCAGATTCTGGCTATTGTGAACAGTGCTGCAATAAAAATACAAGTGCAGTTGTCATTTCTACTGTGCTTTTTTGCACCCTCGGGATATATTCTCTGAAGTGGTATTGCTGGGTCATATGGAAGTTCAATTTCCAGTTTTTGACGGAATGCCCATATTGTTTTCCAAAAACGCTGGACCAGTCAACATTCCCACCAACAATGAATGAGAGTCCCTTTCTCCCCTCATCCGCACCAGCACTAGTTGTCCTCGTTCTTTTTGATGTGTTCTGGTTTCTGTAGTGTAAGCGGATATCTCATTGTTTTGATTTGCATCTCCCTGATGATGATTCGGGATGGAGCGATAGCACAGCGGTAGGGCGTTTGCCTTGCACGCAGCAAACATGGCTGACCCGAGTTCGATTCCTCCGCCCCTCTCGGAGAGCCCGGCAAGCTACCGAGAGTATCTCGCCCGCATGGCAGAGCCTGGCAAGCTTCCCATGACGTATTCAATATGCCAGACGCAGTAACAACAAAGTCTCCAATGGAAACGTTTCTGGGCCTGCTCGAGCAAATCAATGAACAACGGGAAGGCCTAAGTAAGTAAGATGATGATTAGTGATGTAGAGCATTATTTCATATGCCTTTCGGCCATTTAAATTTGTTTTTTGAGGAAGTTTTTGTTTGTTTCTTCTCCCCCTTTTTGATGGGGTTGGAGGCTCTTCTCTTGTAAAGTTCTACCAGTGTATATCCTGGGTATTAAGCACCTACCTGATGGATATTGGGTAAATTTTTTCCCATTTCGTGAGCTCTTTCTGAATTTTAGTCAATGTTTCTCTTCTTTCTTTCTTTCTTTCTTTCTTTCTTTCTTTCTTTCTCTGTCTTTCTCTCTTTATTTCACTCTTTCTTTCCTTTCTTCCTTTCTTTCTTCCTTTCTTTCTCTCTTTCTCTCTTTCTTTCTCTCTTTCTTTATTCCTTTCTCTCTTCTTTCTTTCTTTCTTTCTTTCTTTCTTTCTTTCTCTTTCTCTCTTTCCTTTCTTCCTTTCTTTCTCCCTTTCTTTCTCTCTCTTTCTTTATTCCTTTCTCTTTTCTTTCTTTCTTTCTTTCTTTCTTTCTTCCTTTCCTTTCTTTTTTAAAATTTTTATTAGTGAAACACCACAAGGTACAGTAGGGACTATTCTCAAAAAATTAGAAATTGAGCTCCCATTTGACCCAGCAATACCATTCCTGGGAATATATCCTGGAGAGGCAAAAAAGTATAGTTGAAGTGACATCTGCACTTGTCTGTTCATTGAAGCACTGTTTACAATAGGCAGAATCTGGGAAAAACCTGAGTGCCCTAGAACAGATCACTGGTTAAAGAAACTTTGGTACATCTACACAGTGGAGTACTATGTAGCTGTTAGAAAAGATGAAGTCATGAAATTTACATACAAGTGGTACTACATGGAAAGTATCATGCTAAGTGAAACGAGTCAGAAAGAGAGGTTCATACATAGAACGATTGCATTCATCTGGGGAACATGAAGTAACAAAATAGGAGACTAACACCCAAGAATAGCTGAGATAAGTACCAGGAGGTTTACTCCATGGCTTGGAGGCCAACCACACACTCTAGGGGAAAAGGCAGTTTAGATAGAGAAGGCGGCACCAAATAAAAGGTGTTGGGAGGATCCTCCCAGGATGGGAGAAGCATGCTGAAAGTAGACTATAGACCAAACATGATTACCACTCAAAGCCTCTCTTGCAAAACACAACACCCAAAAGGAGAGAGAACAAAAGGGAATGCCCCGCCACAGAGGCAGGATGGGATGGGGGGATGGGAGGGTGGGATGATACTGGGATCATTGGTGGCGGAGAATGGGCACTGGTGGAGGGATGGGTACTCGATCATTGTATAACTGAAACCCAGGCACAAAAATTTGTAAGTCTACAACTGTACCTCACGGCTTAGCTTAATATTTATTAAGTGGTGCTCAGGTACTTGGAGCCCCCCCCCCATCAAAATAAATAAAATGTTAAACTAAACTTGACCTTTTTTTGCCTGCGTGATGATATTAAAACTTATTCAAAATATCTTGGATAGCCATTTGTGCAAAATGATGTGCTATTGGGCCCCAGATATGACTTAAGTGGTCATCACATACCTTGCTTATGTGATGCTCTAGATTCTAACCCCAGTGCCACAGAGTCCCCAAGCACCAACTGATGTGATCCTGGTGGTTCCTAAGCAACACCCACAGTGGACTCCTCAAGAACAAAATAGCAACCTTTTAAAAATCTTGTTTTGATAATGCATGTTTAATGCATATTTATCTAAAAATATTCTTTGTTCCTTTTGGTGATTCTTAGTGTATCTTTAAGATATGAAAATGAAGAAAGGGAAGGAAAGGCACAAGTATAAAAAATAAATAAGTAAGTTCATGCTTCATCTTTCTGTGTCCAGACACCAAATGAATGTTGAACAAATGGGAAATTCATAAAGAGAAATAAAAATAAAATGATACATAAAAGTGAAAGAATTCAACATTCAATTAAATGATAGATGAGGTAGTCACTTAACACAACTAATTTTAAGTCTCACAATAGAGATTTTACTGGTGTCTGCTCAAGAAAATCGATGAATGGGAGGACAGTGCTACAGTGATATTTTTAAAATACTTTTATTGTGGTTTACATAATATGATTACATTGGTATTAGCATACAAGTTTGGGTTTCTTTTTTTTTTTTTGATGTTGTGTCTTTCAGTGTTCAAGAGCTGCTCTTAGCTCTGTGCTCAGTGATTATTCCTTCAGTCCTGGGTGACTATTTGTAGTAGTTAGGTTTGGATTGGGGTGGACAGCATGCAAGGCTAGTGCCTTAACCCCATCTATCTTTTCAGCTTCAAGAAACATTTTCTTTTAATTTTCTTTACTATTTTGCAGATCACATTGAATTTAAGACTCAGAGACTATAAAATCCAGCTCCCGGACGAGACCAGTGCAGTCTCCTGCCCCTGTGCCTGGCTGTTCCTCGCCAGGGTCTCTTGGAGGGGAGCGGGTTGAGCTTTCCTCCCTGCCCCGACCAGGGCTCCAGCAGCGGAAGACCTCCAGGACCAGCCACCACCATGCCGAGACCACTCTCCGCACACATGAAGGTACTGGCAGAGGGACAAAGCCACGCAGGTTCCGGGGCAGAGATCTCCAAGCCTACTCGGATTGGAGTCGAGCATCTTCCACCCAGATCCTCCAAATTCCAGTAGGCGGGGGTCACACCCACCACCTGGCCCCCTGGCGCCGTGTAATCCCATCAATGGCCAAGACTCAGAGGCTATAAAATCCAGCTCCCGGAACATCTTATCAGGACATCTTTTATGACATCTTATTATCTCATTCCTACTTTGGACAAACTTGCAGGCTATCTAATGTAGCCTGCCCACAGGGCAGAGTCTGGCAAACTCCCTGTGGCATACCAAATATGCCAAATACCAGTAACAATGATGGGTCTCATTCTCCTAAAGAGCCTTGAATATAATCTCAGGGCTAGGATGAAAGAGACATTACTGGGGTCTGCTCGAGGCAATCGACGAATAACAGGATGATGAATTGAATTTAAAAGATGGGTTTTATCTTTCAGTACTCTTTAAAACATTTTTATTTAAGTGATGTGATTCAAAAAGTTATTCATAGTTGAGTTTAAGGCATACAATGTTCCAGTACCAGTCTCACCATCAGCATCAACTTCCCTCCACCAGTGTCCACACTTTCCCTCCCACCCACTAGCCTGACTCCTAAACAAAGGATGTGAGATGTACTTCTCTTTTTAGACCTTGAGATATTTTATCAGTCATTTGTAAGTCCTAACCGACCAACTTTAAATCTCTGTGATGATCTCTCAAAAAGATTTATAGAGTTCCTAAATCCTGTACCCTACAATGTCAACTTATTTGGAAATAGAACCATCATAGAAATAATTAAGATGAGGTCATACTGAAGTCTACTGGGCTCTTAATTCAATGTGACCTGTGTCTTTATAAGATGATGTAAGAATATGAGGGAAGAATCCAATTAATGATGGAGAAAGAGACTGAGTTATACAGCTACGTCCAGGGAACACCAAGGAATAACAGCCACTAGCAGAGAGTAGGAAGGATCCAGAGTTCCAAAACGAGAAAAGCACTACTGCTTCCTTGTTTTCAGATTCCTAGCCTCAAGTCCTGTAAAAGATTAAATGCATGGTGTTTTATACCCTGTTTATATCAGCACTGGAAACAAATACACCATCTTCTAGGGATTTCTAAAGATAGGGCCTTCCAATCTTTCATTTACTGTTACCTGTCTTCTTCATACAAACTCCAAACAACGTAGTCTAAATCTCTGGTTCCTCATTATCCAGAGTTCTTAAGGTCTAAGAGCTTCTGAAATTGCAGGAAAGATAATAAGATGCTCTTGTCACTTGCTAGGGCCTCTGTTAACAATCTCCCTAACTGAGTCTCTTAGGACATAATCTAATGTGAATCTCTGCCCAGAGTTTAGTCTGACCTTGATAGATGGGGCTAGTCAAGTCATTGTTTAAATATGTTACTTTATTTTGGTTGTGGGGACACAAGTGTCATTTAGGAATTGCTCCAGGCTTAGTGTTCAGGGGTTGTTCATTCATTCATTCATTTAAAAAGCATACACTGAATACCTAACATGTGCAAAAGAATATCACTGAATCCTAGGAAAGATTATATATATATTTCAGGCTGGGATTCCATTACATAACAATGCAAGTTTTATGCTTTCAGAATCTGAAAAATCTGCAGTTTTTAATTGCTGTTTCAATTTGTTGATGGAGAATTGGTCAACTTACATGACTTTATGTTTGGAGACCAAAATAGTAACTGTTCACTCTAGAAGCTCATGTTATAATCACTTACTTGCAAGCTCTCCATTAAACCAGCAATAAGCTAAGAACAATGAGCTGAAGAAGACATGACTTGGCAATAAAACCTTAGTGGCCTCCACTAAAGGTCTCTTGTTTGGACTTCTACATGCTTAAGCAGCATGTTGGTTTGCCAGAAATATCACCCGTGTTGCACAGGAGGTAAGGGGAGGACAGCTTAATACTGTGTCCATCTGCCAGAATGTTTGCTCTTGCTTTGGCCCCGATGTTTGTAAACAGTCTTGTAAGCAGTTTATTTGATAAATATGTCAGAATTACACAGCCTCATGGGTTATATGTTAATTCAAAATCCAAACGAGTTCACAAACCATTGAATTTCTTTCTTATTAATATAATGAGATCTCATCTCTTTATTTTCAAAAAGTTTTATTTTGAAGGAGATATCTCAAACAGCTCTAGACTACCAAATTTTGTTGTCGATCTTTAAAATGTATCCTCACCATCCTATTTGAAATACAGCTATCGAAAACCCATTTATTTTATTGCTATGATATGTCCTTTGCATCATTATTGAAGTAATATGTCATCATTACATCCCAAGACAATGGAAGAGCAGTTAATATCCTAAGGGATTATGAGATGCCAAAGATTCATAATCTTTAATGAAGGCATTGTTAGATGACCTGCAAAGGTAAAAGTCTTAGGTTTATATATTTTATTTTATATTTATCCCTACAAAGTGTAAGCAAAGGTCTTCCATGAACTCTACATATTTTTTAGAATGAGACTAAATCAATCTGTATTGAAGCCTACACTGAAAACCAACTTTCAGGTGTGTGTTGATTTGCCCCACTAAAGAGATCGCTGATGCAGCAACTGAATAGAATTATGATCTTCTTATAAATACTATAACTGATTATCATTTCCTAAAATCTTTCCAGATGTCTTCTACAGGAAGCAAACAGACAAGTTTAGTGGAAAATTTCACAAAATTGTTGCTATTACAATTTAAGTATTTTTATTTCATCTTTGCTGATATATCATTGCTTTTAACCTATTTTTTATTAAAAAAAATTTTTAATAGTGAGAACTTATGAGGTACTGTTGCAGACGTACACATTTTTGTGCTTGGGTTTCAATTATACAATGATCAAATACCCATCCCTCCACCAGTGCCCATTTCCTACCACCACGGATCCCAGTATCCCTCCCACCCCCTACACCCCCATCCCACCCTGCCTCTGTGGCAGGGCATTCCCTTTTGTTCTCTCTCTCTTATTGGGTGTTGTGGTTTGCAAAAGAGGCAATGGGTGACAATCATGTTTAGTTTATAGTCTACTTTCTGCATGCTTCTCCCATCCTGGGAGGATCCTCCCAACACCTTTATTTGGTGTTCCCTTCTTTATCTGAGCTCCCTTTTCCCCTAGTATGTGTGTCAACCTATTTTTTAAAGGTGTGATCTACAGCCTTTCTCTTGGTTATTTCCACTACAACACTCTTATTAGCATGTGTCAGGAAATTGGGCAATCTACTGGGGGGGAAATATATCATTAAGTTATTCATATGAGAACTAAGAAAGTAATCATTGGTTTGAGGGTTCAATAGCCATAATATAAAATGGTATTTGAACAAAATTCCAATTATTGTCTGGTTACCACCTACCCAATAGATCAGAATAGGGATTACAATGGATCATTTTTTTTCTCACTCTATATAGACTAGCCATTCAGTGGTCTAGCTATTTCACTTTCCTCAGTACTCAATAGTTACAAATCTTTTCATGGAAGGTCAGACAGAAGATCCATAAAAGTTACGCAATGGCAACATTAAATGCTTTTTTTTTAAAGTACCCATCTCTTTATTCAGGGATTTCTGACTGTAAGGCATAACTTTGGTCCACAAATCTAGGGTTTTATGTTGTTTTAATAAAGATTAAGAAGAATTTCAAAGCACCAGAGAGATAGGATGTCAGGTAAGACACATGCCTTACACATGACCAACACAGATTCAATTCCCTGCACCCCACAAAGTTCCCTGAGCCCCACCAGGAGGATCCTGGAGCACAAATCCAGGAATACAGAGCTCTTAACACCACCACGTATACCTCCTCCACCAAATAAAGAATTATTTTAATACTTTAATACTGGTTTTGACCTCAGAACATGATAATCACTAAACCAATATGAAAGGTGACTGTAGACCTGACAGCTAAAAGCATAAGTATAATCATAGCAATCACCTCTAATATATTGGTGAGATATTTGGCCTCCTTCCCTATGGAATCTCAACATTCTTGCTGATTTCAGTGAACAAATTCCAATGGTTATATCAAACATGTGCAATTTCGGGTATATTCCCAGATATATCTTCTGCAGTATACGTAATTGTATTTAAAGAACTATGATTTACAAAGCAATCCATAGTTAAGTTTTAGGCACATAATGTTCTAGCAACAATCCCACTACCTGTGCCAACTTCTCTCTATCAATATCCCCATGTTTCCGCCAACCCCACCCCAACCCACCCCCATCCTGCCATTTTGACTGACACATATTACAGTCTGAAATTTTCTGCAGTATTTTTCAGAAGTGATCTTTTATCTTATTTTTGTCTAGTAAATAATGAAGATAATTCCTAGCCCTCTTGGAACAAGTGAGCAGTGTGCATGCAATAAATTATCCTAACATTCTTATCTTAATCTGATTTTGGATTCCTTCTCTTATGTCACACCCAAGAATTTCTGTCATTCGACCTTATTTAGCATAAATGAGTACTAAGTCTATTTCTATAAGGTTTTTTCCCCAATATAAAATTCTTTACCCTGCAAAACTATCAACTAGTGTGAAAGTTGAAAACAAGGCTCATCAGACATTATGAGCAAGTGAAAAATTAATTCTATGAATTAGGCTTAGAAGCCAGCAGCAAAATATGCTCTAAAGAAAATAAATAAACATGTAATGGTACAGAAGATAGATCAAATCAGGAAAGAAGCAGAGGAAATATTAGATGGTGAAGGTGAAGATCATAAGCATATAATTGCCCAGGCACAAAGGGCACAGATTTAGCTGGATAGAAAACTACAAGAGAAATTTCTTCATAAGCAAAAACATGTCATTTGGATATATGAAAGATATTTGGAGTTGTACTAAGTATACATAAACTAAATCCAGTAAAGGAAATAAGACTTTTAATAACCAGACAAAATAACTCCTTCTTCGAAGGATAAACAATTACAGTATGTATATCTTAAGTCTCATCTCCTGTGATTAGTGTTTACACAGTCATAATAATGTAAATCCTGTCTACTGATCTAGCTAAAATTATGATATAACTACAATAACAAAAGGGTAACATGGAGAGAAAGATTGTGTGTGTGGGTGTGTTTTGAAGATAATGAGACGCTATAAAGACAAGCTTTATTCTCATCTTCCATATTAATAGTTAATACTTAAAACCACAAGATTAACATGTTGCAAAATAAGACTTTTGAGGGATCAGAAATTACACATAAAAAGGAATAGCTAAGAGCTTAAAGTGGTTATCCACAGTGGCAGATAGAGTGACAGAAAAGCTGTATATGTCACAGTCAACTTAGATAATAATTTAGATATTTCAATCATGAAAATGAATAAATTATACAGAAATAAATCCCTCTTTGCTTAAGGGAAAATAACTACAAGTAAGTGCTATAAAAGTATCAAGAAATTCATTGAGTACTAGGCAAATTTCATCTCATCAAATCTTTACAAATGGATATTGCTTAAACATTGTTTCTATGTTATAGATGAGAAAGTTGAAATTCAAAAACATTAAGTACGGCACCTGATGGCACTCATGTAGTCATTAATGAATCAAAACTAAAACTTTGGAATATGTATAACAACAAGAAAATTCTAATTTTTCTATAATGACTATGTTATCCCAAAATTATAGAATGACTAAAGGATTCTTCTTGATTTTACCTGTAATAAATGAGCCTTAAAAATGTATTGCAAGTCAAAAAAGCATGTCCCTTAATGAAGGAATGGTGGAACATGTGCTGAGAACAATTAGCATGACTGTTAACAAGGTCTTGTTATAAAACAGTGAGGAGTGATATTGGTTAGCTTTCATATAGATATGAATTCCATTCCAAAGTTTGTTTCCATTAATAGCAGGATACAGAGAGGAAGAAAGAACACTTTGGCCATGATACCTCCTTTATTTATGAAATTGGGATTTTCTTGACAGAGCGACAAATATACATTCATCCGGAAAACTCCCATGTCATAAGAACAGATGTTTCAATAACCCACAACAAGAACAAAAGTAAATACAGAATAATATCTCTTGCCAAAGCAAATTTTTAGAACAGAGGCATCAATCTCTGCTTGTTTAGCCAGTAAGCTGTCTGCTTAAGTAGGAGACAGGCCTGGTGAGAGGACTCTGATGCCAAACCCAGTCCAGTTGCCTTGCAGTAGATCCAACATTAGAAACAAAATCACAAATGACAGCCAACTGTTCTGTCTTCCATGGAAGTTCAATCTAACAGAAACCTAAAATCTCTCAGGAAAAAGAATGGGTTGAATTTCGATCAAAATATTCTTGTCAGCTTTATCTTGCTGCTATGGGATAATAAAATTATTTGAGTGCTTTCCAATAAACAGTATTTGGAAAAGTCTAAGAACTCTTTAGAATGCTCTCTCTCAAGTCTCTGACCTACTTTGCGCTCAATGAGATCATCTTCATAAAAAGGAATGGTTTATAATTGTGAGCTAAAGCTATATGGTTTGGGTACATATTCTTTCTGTACATAGATTATGGGAATGGTGCCTATGTTTGTTTGTAAAATTATCACGTAAGGCATTCAGCTGCTAACATAGTGGTGTCAAGGCAAATGTGTGGATGGGAAAAAGCTGCAGATATTCTGCCAATTATCCTAAGTACTATTATAATAAAAATCTAATGACTTGGATAGTTAGGTTAATAACATACTAAGAAAAAACGTTTGACTTTTAAAAGGAGTTAGTTTGAAGTTATAGCGCACTTTCATGCAATACTGTGATAATCTAACAAAGACTCTGTCCTTTATCCTCAGATCCTGACTTGGCATGCTGAATGAGAACGTATTATCCAAAGTTTTTGCCCATGGCCAAGTTTTAAAGAAGGCAATTATGATTGCAGGTATTTGAGCAGAGGAGAGTTTCAGCTGTTTATATGTTTGGCACAATAGGTGAGTTATTACCTGGGTTTGAAATAGAAATTTCAAATAGAAAGAAAAATGAAACATGCTGGTTTTTAAAAACTTAATTCTATCTCTATCAGAAAAAGCATAATTCAGCCTAAAGTATCTACATGTTTGTAAATTATCTGTTTTTAATTAAGACTTCTTAGGTCAAAACTTCTGTTCTGCTATTCTGCTGATTCCAATTTCTCAAATGTTCCATGGAGAACTAAATGGTAAATGCCAGAGTCACTCAGAGTTTCAGAACAGTAGAAATGAATGTGCCCCCTAGAGCTCTTCTGCATACGTGTGATAGAACTGGGTCAGAAACTCATTCTTTCCCTGTCTCAGGTATCAATACAAATAATTCAGAGACAGTGGGTGGAGTCTTATGTTCATGTCTCCAGGCTGATAAAATCATCTCTGACTCATACAGAAATAGTTCAGGACTAAATGTTTAATTTTCCACACCCATTCATATATAACTCCCATTGGATTCTCCTGAGATTATATTAGTCAGGCTTTCTGAGATGCCAGAGCAGAGATATGGGAATTTTACTTTCCATGGGGTACAGATGAAGACTGTTCCTAAAAGAGAGAATCTTCCATCCAGGCCACCACAATGTTGCATTTCCCCCAGACACCAGCCTGTAGTGGCTGTGTATTATTTTTTCTTATAAATAGAGAAAATGTAGCCTTGTAGTCATTTTGCTAAAAAATAGTTTTGGATATCCAGAGTGACTTGGAGTCCAAATAGCTTAAAGCCAGACTCTGTTATCAGACTACATGAAATAAATTCTGAATTTGTTACGCCCAAGCACAAACAACTTGTGGAAGTTATTTGATCTTCCGAAAGTCTTGATTTTTTTTTTGTGCAAAATAAGCAGAATGGTATTATGAATCTAACAGATATATCTCAAAGTACAAGTTAAATAAAATAATCCACATAGATCATGGGGCATTGAGATCAATTAGTATAATGCTTTTTTAAAATCATTAAACCATACATAAGTTTTTATTATTTGAATATTCACATGCATAGCACTAAAAATATTAAAGGCTTTAAGACAAATACACATATATTTGGTCAATATTGCAGGAAACAAACTTGAAGCCCAGTGGTAAATCCTTTAGTAAATGAAAATGTATCTTTGTAAGACATCTGCACAATACTATCCATTACAGCACTTTGTACTATGACTAGGATATGGAATCAAGTTAGATGCCTAACAGTATGTTATGAATGTGTTACACACACACGCACACACACACACACACACACACACACATATAATGGAATACTATGCAGCTACAAGGAAGGATAAAATCAGGCAATCTGCTGCCACTTGGATGGAAGCAAAGGATATTGATATTGGTGAGCAAGGGAAATCAGAAGAAGGAAAGCAAATATCACATGAACTCCCTTATCTGAGGTATATAGAATAATATTGTAAGGGAAAACAAGGAATTAAACAGGGGATATCCAGATTACCCTTGGCTAGGATAGGGAAGGGGATAGGGAAGAAAAGAAACAGGAGATGGGAAAGGAAGAAGAGGCAGGTAGAAGGTAACAGGGACCAGGGTAGGGACTATGGACACACTGGTGGAGAAGAGGTGTTATTTAACTCATATCAGAACCACAAAACCATCAAAACTGAAAGTACAGGATTCAAACTACAATAACAAAACTCAAAAGTGTGTCTACCCCAGGGTAAATCGGAGGAGGATAGGTTGGCCTATGCCCACCCAAGCAGAGCCCTGGCAGCAGCTTGCTTCCACAATCCAAAATTGCCGCCATATCCCTGGCCTGACTCCACCATCTCAGGACAGACCTCACCAAGATAAAATGTGCTAAAAATTCTGGTATGAGGGTTTTGTAATTGAAATCTCCAGGCTTTCTCAGGGTCATAATGGGCTACATCCCCCCACCTCTATGTACTTCCAGAAGCTTCAGCAGTCACATTCACACCCCAAAGCTTCCATCTAATTGAAAAGCTACTTCAGCCTTACTGTACCAATAATAATACCAAATGCCCTGAACAAACACCATGACCTCTTAGCACCTGTATTGCAAACCAAATATATAAAAGGAAAAGGAAAGAGGAAGAAGGAAATTACCTCTCATAGAGAGAGGCCGTGGGTAGGGGTTGGGGGGGTGGAGGCTGGCGGTGGAGAAACAGGGGGCATTTGTTGTGGGAGATGTACACTGGTGGAGGGATGGGTGCTGGATCATTGTATGACTGAAACCCAATTATAAAAAGAACTTTGTAATGGTCTATCTCATAGATAACTAATTAAAAAAATTAAATAAAAGTAATGTGGAATTCATACCCAGTTCAATCAGCTTAATCAATGACTGAATAAATAGCAATAAATGCTCCTACATTTAAAAAAAATTGTCTGTCAAAGAGACATGCTGGAGGGTGGGAGGGTAAATGGGAACATTGGTGGAGGGAAGTTGACACTGGTGATGGGATAGGAGTTAAAAACTCACAAGCCTGACTCATTTATGGAATACAAAATAATGTAATATGAAACTGACGACCAAGGACAGTAGACACAAGGGCCAGGAATATTGCCCCAAATTTGGAAGCTGGTCTCATGAGCTGGGGGAGAAGGCAGCTAGAATATAGAAGGGATCACTAAGACAATGATAGTTGGAGGAATCATTCAGGATGGGAGATGTGTGCTGAAAGTAGATAAAGGACCAAACATTATAACCTCTTAGTACCTGTATTGCAAACCATAATGCCCAAAAGTAGTAGAGAGAGAGTATGGGGGAAATTGTCTGCCATGGAGGTAGGCGGAGGATTGAAAAGGGGAGGTACACTGAGGACATGGGTGTTGGGAAATGTGTACTGGTGGAGGGATGGGTGTTTGACCATTGTATGATTGTAACTCAAACACGAAAGTTTATAACTATCTCATGGTGATTCAATAAAAAAAAGAAAAAACCTGCAAGCCTGATCCTCGACTATGAATAACTCTGTAAATTGCAGTTCCTAAGGAAAAAGAAAAAGAAAAAAAAACTTTTAAGTAGGAAAGAAAATATTATTTTGTAAATCAAATATCCAATTTTTTAATTTTATATAAAATTTCAGAATATTGGATTTGCTGAAAGAAAGAGTATACTGTAGTCAGTCTGGGTGGTTTAAGGATTTACCAGGAAATCTATTTTTCAAATGTAACACCCCAAACAAATATTGCTGAAGTGTTCCATATGTTGCTAAAGGTCTCCACACCTTTATCTGGTGTAGCTTTGACTTTAAGTACCAAGGACTGTTTCCTTCAATAGAAATACTAAGCAGTCTTCCCCAGCAACCTCAGGTGTTCATGCATGGGCTGCTTAGTTTCTGTTCTCACAGATTCATGCAGCAAAAATGGACAAAGATGGGCTTTAGCACCAGGTTGATGTAGGCATTAATTCCTACTTACTAGCTATGTGACTTCAGGGAAATTATTCTAACCTCTTTGAGCCGCCATTTCCTCTGACCAATTACATAATAACCTCTGAGATGGGGCTCAGGCATATTTTCTAATTCCCAGGAGATTCTCATGTGAAGCCAAGTTTGAAAGCCGTGGTTCTGAAACAATAGCATACACCACAATCAGACTGGCAGGCACCACCTCCAGAGTTGTTTTATTTTGTAGGGCTGGGTGGGGCCAGAGGGCATGAGGCTTTGCATTTCTAACCAGTTCCAGCTGATGCTGAGGCTGCAAGTCTAGGGACCACATCTTGAGAGCCACTCCTATAAACTCATTAGATTACTTCTAGATCCCTTTGCATATAATCCATGAATCATATCCATGAAAACCCAGCAACAACCTCCTTCAAGTAATCAAAATCCACGCACTCCTAATCTTTCTATTTTATTCCCGATATCCCCCAACTCCTGGCAGGACTAATATTCTTAGTCTATGCCCACAAAACACTAATTATAATCATTTCTATCAGAGCTGTAAAAAAGTTACCTGATACTTGTTTACGATTCCATTCTTCTTACCAGTGTCGAAGTTTCCCCTAAAGTGTAAAAAAGCATGCTCTATTCATTTTTGCATTCTTGGAAGCATAATAAATGATTTTTCTAAATGCAGATACCCCAAGGTAAAAGAAAAGAAAACCATGTCTAATATCTCATGTTAGAACATTTCTCTGAGAAAGAATCAAATTAAGCCAATGATTTAAGTTCTTTTTTTTTAAGAAAAAAGAATAAGCATTTCTGTGGGGTTCATAAGAAAAAACAAGTGTTTTTCTATACTGTTTCTGTTTACTTTTTCACACCTCTGCTTCTCATTCTGACCAGATTTCCTTGTCAGTCTTCACATGCCAAACTAGATAACCACACACCCCTGACAGTCATCACACTGTGATCAAAATGCGTACATTTCCCCATAAAAGAGGATCTTCTTTTTTCAATAATATTAAGTAGAAAATCTCAAGGTGCTATTTGCCCTGTTTCAAACTGCACTCGTGTCAGTACAACAGGAATGTTTGAATTAGCCACTGTGGGTCTCGGGGATGTAATTGGCCCAACGTCTGGGGAAGTGTGTCTACTTAATAAGGTGGAAGCCAAGACTGTGCCTGTTATCCTTTAACCTCAGGGTCTGTTTATAATTTGTTATTCATTAAACAGCTAACTTTTACCAGGAGGCGAAAAGCTGCCTATCTCTGCCCTGATACTGTGTCCTGGGTCCTGTTGCTGCTTGTTCTGAGCTTTTACCTTCAGGCAGACATTACTGCGTGTCAGCTAGAAAATAAAAGCAAGCAGAAGGAAAAAGTAAAGAAGACTGTGGCATGAAACATGTCAAAGTCCTAGTAAAAGCTCCGGGAAAAGTCTCCAAAGTCTGGAAAGAGGAAGGTGCTTTGCCCCTTTTATTGTGGTGCTCATGGGATATTCACATACATGTTTTGGGCTGATGGTGAGGAAAGAAAAAGCTGGAATGTGCTGGTGGAAACTGCTGGGATCCTCTACTCCCAAGAGAATACAAGAGAGTCAGAAAAATATCAGAAGTAAAGGATACCCCAAGTAAAGGTGAAGCAAAAAAAAAAAAAAAAACCCTGGTACACATTGACCTCATCCTCAAAAAAAATCAAAAAGATTCAGGAATCTTAAACGTCCTTTAAGTTTAAAAGAGTATGTGGTCCTGGAGGCAGAGAGACAGTACAGGGGATGAGGTGCTTGCCCTGCATGTGACCAACCTTAATGCCATGTGTGGTCCCTTCAGCACCCGCAGCAGGAGTCCTGAGCACTGCTAGGCAGGCCCAGATTTCCCCAAAATCAAAAAATAAGAATTTTTTTTAACCTTTTAAATTTTTATTAGTGAGACATCATGAGGTACAGTTGTAGACTTACAAATTTTTGTGCTTGGGTTTCAATTATATAATGATCGAATGCTCATCCCTTCACCAGTGCCCATTTCCCACCACTTTCTTTTTTTTTTTTTCATTTTTTTTAATTAGTGAAACACCATGAGGTACAGTTATAGACATAAATTTTTGTGCTTGGGTTTCAGTTATACAATGATCAAGTACCCATCCCTCCACCAGTGCCCATCCTCCCCCACCACGGGTCCTAGCATCCCTCGCACCCCCCATCCCCACCCACCCGTCCCACCCTGCCGCTGTGACAGGGCATTCCCCCTTGTTCTCTCTCTCTTCTTTTGGGTACTGTGTTTTGCAAGAGAGGCATTGAGCGGCAATCATGTTTGATCTATAGACTACTTTTAGCATGTCTCTCCCACCCTGGGAGGGTCTTCACAACACCCTTTATTTGGTGCTCTCTTCTCTATCTGAGCTTCCTTTTCACCTAGCACATGTGGCTGGCCTTCAAGTCATGGAGCAAAATTCCTGGTACTATTCTCAGCCATTCCTGGGTGTTAGTCTCCCTTTTTGTTGCTTTATGTCCCCCAGATGAATGCAATCTTTCTATGTCTATCCCTCTCTTTCTGACTCATTTCGCTTAGCATGATACTTTCCATATTGTACCACTTGTATGTAAATTTCATGACTTCATCTTTTCTAACAGCTACATAGTACTCCATTGTGTAAATGTACCAAAGTTTCTTTAACCAGTCATCTGTCCTCGGGCCCTCAGGTTTTTTCCAGATTCTGGCTAAAAAATAAGAATTTTTAAAGTATGCCTTTTCTTACTAAATGTAAGACTTTAAAATTTTTCTTAGAAATCGCCCGGCGCACTCAAAGCCTCTTTTGCAGACCACAACACCCAAAAGGAGAGAGAGAACACAAGTGATTGCCCTGCCACAGAGGCAGGGTGGGATGTGAGGGATGGGGGTGGGAGGGATATTATCCATGGTGGTGGAAAATAGGCACTGGTGGAGGGATGGTATTTGATCATTGTATAATCAAAACCCAAGCACAAAAAATTGTAAATCTACAACAGTACCTCATGGTGTTTCACTAATAATAAGAAAAAAAGAAAAAGAAATCGCCCGGCGCAATCATACACTTGTAATTTGGATGGTAGGTGGTTGCTTGGGTTTTTCATTTGTTTTTCTGTTTTTGTTTTTGTTTTTCAGGGGTACACCCAGCTATGCTCAGAGCTTACTCCTGACTCTGCACTCAGGGTTCAATTCTGGCAGCCTCAGGGAAATACTTGGGGTGCTTGGGATTGAGTCCGGGTCGACATTGTACAAGGTGAACACCCTGCCCATGCTACTATGTCTTGACCCCCATTTTTTTGCTATTGTACCATTTTCTTAAATCACCTCTGAATTCCCAGGTGTGTTTCCCTAAAGTTTATTGATGCCCCCAGCTTTTCCTTCTGTCACTTGACAAATACTGTCTGCTTGCTTACTGTATTTGACTCTCTATTGTGGTTAACACACACACACACACACACACACAAAAAAAAAGCCCATCCACACAGAGAGAATTCAGTTCTTACCAATACATAACTACTAAACTCCAGAAGGCTTCATTCTAAAGAAAAATTATAATGATGTACACCTGAAATTTACATAATATTGTAATGAAATGATATTTTTATAAATGAAAAAAATTAATTTTTAAAGACTAAAGTGTCTTCATTACAAAGATACCCAGAATTAAGTTAAAAGTAGAGAATATGGAGGCCTGAGAGACAGTACAATGGGTAAAGCATTTACCTTTTTTTTGTAGCCAATCCAGATTTGAAAGCCAGCATCCCTTATGGTCCCCTAAGCAACCCCAGGAATAATTTCTAAACACAAAGCCTGGAAGGAGCAACTCCTGAGCACTATTGGCCGTGCCCCCTAAAAAATGTTTTAAAAAAGTAGACAATATGAACTATGTCTCTAAATTGCCTCTAAATATTGAGAATTTTAGATTCAAAGACTGTGAGGTGAATAAGTACTACTTCGTGAAGGAGCAACCAGGATCTATCATCACCCCCATGATCTCTGCTGAAAGGACATTACCAACATCAGTGTAACTAGGAAGAGCAAAACCTTAAATTACTACCTTAGAACCATGTAAGAAGACAGATTAATAAGGAGTGTTTGTCTTTTTTTTTTAATTTTCATAATGTGAACCAGGACATGAACTTGGAGAATTAGTAAGAATTTTTTTAAGAATATGGCATCCATTCTGCATTATATTACAGGAAACAAGAATGATCTTCACCTTTGCGTAAAGCAATCACAATTTCTTTCTTAATATTAGATTTGACAAAGACAATAGAAAAAATAGTTTGAAAACTGATCTTCTGTAACTGATCTTCTGAACATGTTGGGATGAGTGGAACAGGGATAGTTTAGAGAAGAATACAACAATGGTGAAGGGAAGTGGACATTCTGGAGAAGGACTAGGGCTGAAAGAAGCTTAAGTGACGGGGGTATGGTGCCACCAGCAGGTCAATCTGTACCTGTGAGGTGAGTGCATCAGCAGCCTGATGGCACCTTCAGACTTCCAGATACCCCAAAATTGCTGCTGTGCCTTTGGCCAGACCCCAAAAATTTGGTGTAAAGTTTACCAAGAAAGTAAACGGCCAAAAGTTAGGTATGTGAGAGACACACCCACAAACCACCTCTGGCTCTGCTATATAATTGGAGGCATGGCCTCACTTGTTCCTGGTGGAACTGCTTAATGACTATGATCCCAGAGACTCAGAAACGATTCTCGGAACCCAAGGCTTTTGGCAGAAATGCATCCTGTTCCTGCAGTAGGTTACTGGCGCTGGGCCACTCCAGGTGGGAATAGGTTTCGTGCCTTGGCCTGTTCCCCCTGGCGGCCTGGTGACCACCATCCTCCAGAGGCCACTGGACAGTCAGGTTTGGGCTGCAGTGACGAGACACACGGGGCCTCACCACATTGGGGTGGAGCCAACTCTTTCTCCCCAACCCAACAACACCTCGAGTCACCACCTATAAACAGCCTCTCTGGGTCCTGATCAAGCTGATTAACAGTCATGAAACCGGAGACTCAGATACAAATCTTGAAACCCAGTGGCTTTTGGCAGAAATGTATCTGGACTGCATACAAGGTGGCCACTGGCTCAGAGCTTATTGGAAAGCCAGGTATGAGCTGGCCGTGACGGGGCAACTGCAGTCTCATGGGAAGGGGGATGGTACTGGCTGTCCTTCACACCCTACTGAGTTCATGAGTTGTCCCCCAGAAGCGGCTCTCTGGCACAGCCATGGCTCCAGAGGCAAAAGGACTTAATCCAGAGCCCGAAAGCTTGCAGAAGAAAAGTGAATGGACCATGTGTTAAACTACGGCATGATGCCTCACCAGCAGGAAAAGGGTTTTGCTCCCTTCCACCTTTTCCCCCCTGGCAGCAAGGTGGCTGCCACCTCAGAGCTTATAGGAAAGCCAGGAACGAGCCAGCGGTGACAGGACAACTGCAGTCTCATGGGAAGGGGGGCGGTACCAGCATGTCCTTCACGCCCTACCGAGGTCACGAGTTGTCCCCCACGAGTGGCTCTTCGGCACGGCCATGACACCAGACACACAGAAACCAATCTCGTAATTATCTGGCTCTTTGCAGAAATCCAAAATTGTGGATGCATGACATTATATGATTCTCATAACCAACTATAGAAAACAAAATATTTCACGATGTCTTTTCAGCAATTCTGATTGTTTGGGGGGGAAATTCTAAAACAATAATGGTGCATCTTTTGTCGAAATAATGAATGTAATCAATGTAGAGAAGAGTTAAGTGGAAATCATCTGCCTCACAGGCATTTGGAATGGTGAGAGGGGCGGTATACTGGGGTTCTTGGTGATGAAAAATGAGTGCTGGTGAAGGGAAAGCGGTTTGATCATTGTATGACTGAGACTTAAACCTGAAAGCTTAGTAACTTTTCCCACAGTGATTCAATAAATAAATATAAAAAGAAAATAATAAACTAAAAAAATTAAGGTGTAGTTCATGCCCAATTCAATAAGCTAATCAGTGGCTGAATAAATAGCAGTACTCCTACAAAAAAAAAAAGAAGAAGAAGCTTAAGTGACATACATGATACCGGATCAGCAACAGTATTGTAAATCACAGTGCCTAAAGGGATCTGAGGATAGAAGGGGAAGGAGGAGAAGAGGTGGAGGAAGTCCTAGAGAAGAAAGGAGAAGGAGAAAGATGAAGAGGAAGAGTGGGAGGAGGAGGAGGAGGAGGAGGAGGAAGAGGAGGAGGAAGAGGAAGAGTAGGCCTGCCATAGAGACAGGCTGGGAAACTGGGTACATCACTGGTGGACAGAGATGGAGAGTGGTTACGGAATAAAACATTGTACACTGGAAACTCAACCATAAATAACCTTGCAATTCACTGTGACTCAATTTTAAAATGTTTTAAAGGACAGATAGCATGATAGTATGGCAGGTTGGGTGCTTGCCTTGCAGGTTTAATTCCCTGTATCCTATATGATCCCAGAAGCACAGACAGGAGAGATCTCTGAGTGCAGAGCCAAGAGTAATCCCTGTCCAAGGTCAGGTGTGACCCAAAAAACAAACAAAACAACAAAAGAATAAGTTTGATTATCATAAATTAAGGGGCTGGATAGCAGAGAGGGTAGGGTGTTTGCCTTGCACGTGGTAGATCTGTGTCTGATTTCTCCGTCCCTCTTGTAGAGCCTGGCAAGCCACCAAGAGTATCCATCCCGCATGGCAAAGCCTGGCAAGCTACCCATGATGTATTCAATATACCAAAAACAGTAACAAGTCTCACAATGGAGACATTACTGGTGCCCTCTCTAGCAAATCGATGAACAACGGGAGGGCAGTGCTACTGTCCAGTGCTATTATAAATTATAGTACTGAATTAACTGAAACTGTATGATTGAAAAAAACTGATTCTATGAAAGCAACATTTTGTTCATGAAATCATTTGCCCTTGGAGCTCTTTGTAGAACTGCTTCTTCTTTTATGCCATGTAAATCATCCTCCACTCACCTGTAAAATAAGGATCTGCCTTCTCAAAACATTTCTCTTTATTATTTAGGGAAAATATGTGTAACCTTGATTCTTGCAATATCCCTTGGGTCCAAAAACATTTTTTGCACTAGAACTTAATGTATTGTAACCTAGCAAACCTAGCACAGCACATGTTGAAATATGTCATACTATACATAGCAAGTAGTCAAGGGTGGTTTTATCTAAACAGAGCAAAAATTTTCCCCTTGTTATTCTGGGATATTTTAAAAACGTGCCTGTGAGCTCTAGCACAGGTCTTGATTAATGCATGATTTCCTTTTTAAAATTAGAAACAGGAATCAAGAATGAAGCTTAATAATTTTCATTTGCTCTTCTTTTTCCAAGCATTCTAATTAAGGCCTGGTTCCCAGACCTGATTAAGCAGCTCCTACATCTGACTACACTTTGCAGTTATCCCTGCAAGGCAGGAACTCAAGCTTATTTTCAGTGAATAGGAACAATCTGGAAAGGAACAAAAAAGGTGGGATATGCTGTGAAAGAGGGAGTAATTTGGGTTTGCTTTTTGCGCTTGTAATTAGAGTGGGCCAAGTCAGTTGCAGAGTGCAACAACACAATTTAACAATGAACGTCAAAAACAGTGTGTTAAGTAAAGCACCATTAGTGTTTGGTTCTTCCTAGAGAGATCTTCATGTCCATTTCTTAGTCGCCAATCCTTTGAATTTGTTAAGTAGAGTGGTGTAAGAGTAAAGTTTGCTTTATTTTATATTTTATACTAATCAAATATGAAATGTGTATGCCTCTCTCACTACCTAATATTCTTAATCCCTTAAATTCACTGTACTCATCATGTGCTTGAAGGTATTAGTTGAAGGAAAACTGTGGGGAAAAAAGGCTACCGTCAGATTTTCTCAAAGCTATTTTTCTATGTGAAGATGATATCCCTAAATTATTTCAATACACTCATTTTTAAATATCAAGAAGTTACACTGGGGGGCTAGAGAGATAGTACAGCAGGTAGAGTGCTTGCCTTGCACAAGGCTTACCCAGATTCAATCCCAAGCACTCCACATGGTTCCTCAAGAACCACCAGGAGTGATCCCTGAGTGCAGAGCAAGAGTAAGCTCGGGCATGGCCCAAAATTCAAAACCAAAACAAAATCAAAAGAAGTATTACTTTATGTTCCCCAAATGAATGCAATCTTTCTATGTCTATCCCTCTCTTTCTGACTCATTTCACTTAACATGATACTTTCCATGGCTTGGAGGCCAGCCACACATACTAGGGGGAAAAGCAGCTCAGATAGAGAAGGGAGCACCAAATAAAGGGTGTTGGGAGGATCCTCCCAGGATGGGAGAAGCATGCTGAAAGTAGACTATAGACCAAACATGACTGCCACTCAATGCCTCTTTTGCAAACCACAACACCCAAAAGGAGAGAGAGAACAGAGGGGAATGCCCTGTGACAGAGGCAGGGTGGGATGGGGGAGATGGGGTTTGGGAGGGATACTGGGATCTGTGGTGGTGGGAACTGGGCTCTGGTGGAGGGATGGGTATTTGATCATTGTATAATTGAAACCAAAGCACAAAATTTGTAAGTCTACAACTGTACCTCATGGTGTCTCATTAATAAAAATTTAAAAAAAAGAAGTGACACTGTCTGCTGTCATCAAATATAGTCAGCTACCATAAAATATTTCTGACTTATATTCAGAAAATAAATATCTAAGTTGTGTTTTGTAACAGAGGTAAAAATCAAAATTCTCCTCCAAATCTTATCAACACATATTAGTAAAGCTAATTTATTGGAAGCAATAGAGATATGCTCTGCACCTTCATTTTTCTATGTACATTGATATTATATATACATATATAAGGTCATTCTACATTCACTAAATATCATATTTAATTGAATGCTGCAAATCTGATAAACTTCCCTTTCACTTTTTCTCTGCATAGGTTGTCACTTTACTTAGATCCTTTGCATTCTCAGTTCTTATTGCCTAACCCAAATAATATCTTTCACTTCACCTTCCAGGGATAATGTGAACTCAACCCAGTCACTTAGATCCCTGTCACTGTCACTGTCACTGTCCTCCTGTTGTTCATCGATTTGCTCGAGCGGGCCCAGTAACGTCTCCATTGGAGACTTTGTTGTTACTATGTTTGGCATATCGAATACGTCACGGGTAGCTTGCCAGGCTCTGTGGGGGTGAGATACTCTCGGTGGCTTGCCGGGCTTTCCGAGAGGGGCGGAGGAATCGAACTCGGGTCGGCCATGTTGGCTGTGTGCAAGGCAAACACCCTACCACTGTGCTATCGCTCCAGCCCCACTTAGATCCCTAACTTAAGTAAAGTGATTAAGAAGATCTAATAGACATTTTGGCTTTGCTCACCTGCATTACCAAAAGCACACATCAGATCACAGGTCCTTTCAGGTCTAGATATTTTTTTCTGTAACTATTCTCTCGATTTTCAGTCTCTATATGCAGTGGAGTCACTTTGCCTTCCTTAAAAACCACTTGGTTTACCTTATACCCCAATATAAAAATCTCAGTTCTAGATCAACCTTCAGTAACCTCGAAATCATCCATGTCTTTCTGCCTCTAAGTCTTCCTTCTGGAATGGCCTTCACCTTCATTCTTCTAAGGATACTTCAAATCACTGGTGAATCTGATCCAAATGTCCATTCCAATGCAGGTCTGAAATAGTCTGAGATTCTGCTACGATGTTGAGGTTGGTGACACAAACACTGAAAGACACAAAGTTACATAACTTCTCCCCTAATCAGGCAAACATTGGTTCCATTAAGATCTCACTTAAAGAGTGAATCTATATGTCATAACATACTTAATATGTGATTAGATCAGGTTAAGACTTAGGCAAACATTAAGTTCTCTTTAAAAATTAGATAATAGTGTTTGGGTGACTGATAACTAAATGCAAATAAACCCCACAGTGATCCATATTCTATCTGAATAAATAAAGGAATATCAACCTCAATGTACCATTGAAATGTCTGAAATAATTTTCCAAATTGTTTATATGTCAACACTCATTTACCAAGACATCAAAAATCAGATGGGCTGGACACGTAATGACATTTACAGACAACAATTTACAGACAACCACTGGACTAGAGCCATTACTGATTGGATTCCACGGGACATCAAAAGATCACGTGGACACCCACATACAAGATGGTCAGACTTCTTCGTCAAGACCCTGAATGATCGGTTTGAGGCTCTGCATGTTCCTAGAACGAACAGATACCATTGGGCTACGCTAGCACGCAACCGGGTTGAATTACTGGCACCCGCTCAAGTAAATCGATGAATAACGGGGATTAAGTCATTAAGTGATAAGTGATTATATGTCAAGTAACATAACTGAGCATTGTCTGAGTACTGTGACTCTGTGCTCTTAGCCTGTACAGGATGCATTTATTTGCTTTCACTATCCACCCACCTTCCGTGATCCATGAGCTGGATATTCTCCAACCATTCCATTACCTGGGGTCCAACACTCTATAATAAATGATCTTCTAATCTCCATACTACTGAAAGAAATAAAATAACATACTTTACAAAAAAATAAAACAGGTCTGGTAGTTAGTGTTTTATATTCATTTATTTTATTACTCATTTATTAAAGATCATAATTTCTACCTTGTTTCCAATGTGGGGTGGTAGATAGAGATCAATAATCCAACAGAATATTTTTTGAAATGAGTTCACTAAGAGTTCCTAATAACACTGACTAAACTGAGATAGAAACCCAAACCAGTCCAATTCATACCTTCTTTCAGATACAAAATTATTAAATCTAGAGTTTCAGTGTTTTTACTGAGTTCTGATTCATGATAAAAGCTTGAATCCTCTACTTGGTCACACACTTGGTTGTGGTTCACCAGAGACCACACACCTTTTGTTGGCACGGGGATAAGAAATGGTAGTACCATGAGAATCCTACTCAGCATGTGGAGTAGTGCCAGGTATCGAACTTGTGATTTCATGCCTGCAAGACCAGCACACTGCCATAGAGCTATACTGCCTCCGAACTGCTGGCTCTTAGTTACACTTCTATCCCCTGTTTTCCATTCTGTTTACTCTTAGAACAGACCTCACTCAAACCCTAACTAACATAAATTCCATTTTTCTTAATCAGAAAGTAAACATCACTCAAGCAAGTTCATCAGAAATTTTAACAGAATTGAGAGTTCTAATGAGTTTAGGAAGAAAAATTTTCTTCCTACTAAATTTGTTAATGTGAACTTCTCAGTGTCCTAATAGCTCCTCCTATTTGGGGAGAGAATAAAAATTTTAAAAAGATGGGGCTGGACCCAAGGGCCTGGGACCCTCTCTGGGCATGCACAGCTAGATCCAGCTCCTAGAAAGCCGGTTTTCTCCCCTGATCTGCGTGGGACGGGCAAGAAGGCCCAGCTCTGGGCAACAAAGCTGAAGGGCTCCTCATTGCAAGCAGGAGACGTTCCCAACTCCTCGCCCAGTGCCAGGGACACTTTCCGGAGCCACGGCCGCTAATGCGGCCGCGAAATATTTTCCCACTACATATGCCATAGGAACCATAGGCTACCTTCTTAGATGGAAACTTCTCTAGTTTAGCTCAGCCACTAGAAACACAGTAGCCAATAACTCATAAGCCTATCTTAACTCACACTGCATATCAAGCAGAATAGTAACAGTGAACGTGAAGGACTAAACCACACCTCTCACAATGGTAAAGCAACGCAAAAGCCCACCAAACTTTCATATTGAAGAGTCTAGCCCAGATGACACCAACAGTACTGTAGTGTTAGACAACCTCTCTGACAAGGAATTCAGAAGGGACCTACTTAGGATGCTTAGGGAATTAAAAGAAACAATGGAAAGCAATGCCAATAGAAGACAAGAGGATTTGAAGGCAGAAATGAGGAAAATGCAATCAGAAATGTCAGACCTGAAAAATCTCGTAGGCGAATTGAAAAGCTCAGTGGAAGGCCTCAGCAGCAGAGTAAGAACTGCTGAGAACAGAATCAGTGAGCTCGAAGATGAAGTTCAGAGACTCTCCAGAAAAGAGCAGAAAATGGACAAGAGACTCACAATTCGGAAACAGATGGCAAGAGAAGATCGTGATGAAGCCAAGAGGGGTAACATAAGAATTATTGGAGTCCCAGAGGTACAGGAAGAAAACCTTGATGAAGAAGAAACTGTCAAAGACATCATTGCTACAACGTTTCCAGAGCTGAAGAAAACTTGTGACCACATTCAGGAGGCCCGAAGGGTATACCAGCTAGAAGAAATCCGAATAAAAATACCCCAAGACACATTCTGATCAAAATGACCAAAACCTTAGACAGAGATAAAATTCTGAAAGCAGCAAGATCGAAGAAAGAAATCTCTTACAAAGGAACATCCTTAAAATTCACAGCTGATTTTTCTGATGAAACCCTCATGGCCCGAAAACAGTGGTGGGACATAGTGAAAAAACTCAATGAAATAAAAGCCTCCCCAAAAATACTTTTCCCAGCAAGACTCTCATTCATAATAGAAGGAACAACACACAGTTTCACAGACAAACAACAGCTCAGGAACTTCATAGACTCAAAACCATGGTTACAAGAACAACTAAATGGACTACTTTAAGGCAAGAAAGGCCCCTCAAATACACTAAATTTCAACAGAACAATGGGACAAAATCCCATAACAATAATCTCTCTCAATGTCAATGGGCTAAGCACACCAATTAAAAGACATAGAGTTGCAGGATGGATTAGAAAATTGAACCCAACATTCTGCTGCCCGCAAGAAACGCATCTCAATAGTCACAGCAAACAGAGACTCAGAGTCAAAGACTGGAAAACAATCCTACAGGCAAACAGCTCCCATAAAAAAGCTGGGGTAGCCATCCTTATATCAGACCACATCGATTTCAGAGTGAGGAAGGTCATAAGAGACAGTGAAGGCCATTTCTTAGTGATCAAAGGATCTGTACAACAGGAAGAACTTACAATAATAAATGTATATGCACCTAATGAGAGACCAGCAAAGTACTTAAAACAACTACTCATAGATTTGGAAAAAGACATCAATAGCAACACAGTACTAGTGGGAGACTTCAACACTGCTTTGTCACCTCTTGATAGATCAACCAGACTCAAGCTTAGCAAGGACATACTTCATCTGAGGGAAACAATGGAAGAAAGGGACTTAGTAGATATATACAGGACACTTCATCCACAAAAAGCTGAATACACATTCTTCTCAAGCGTACATGGAACATTCTCCAAGATAGACCACATGCTGAGCCACAAAACACGCCTCCATAAAATTAAGAAGATAGAGATTGTATCGACAATCTTCTCAGACCATAATGCGCTGAAATTAGAAGTAAATCACACACAAAAACAGAAAACTAAATAAAACACCTGGAAATTAAACAGTGCACTATTGAACAACGAGTGGATAAGACATGGAATCAAAGAGGAAATCAAAAGATTCCTAGAAACGAATGAAAATGAGAACACGAGTTGCCAAAACTTATGGGACACAGCAAAAGCTGTGTTAAGAGGAAATTTTATAGCTCTACAAGCATTCCTCAGGAAGGAGGAGCGAGCACACATAAGTAACCTAACCTCACAGCTTAAGAGCTTGGAGAAAGACCAAAAAAAGGAGCACAACCCGAACAGGAGAAAGGAAATAATAAAACTCAGAGCAGAGATTAACGAGATGGAAACCCAAAAAACAATCCGAAAGACCAATGAAACCAAGAGCTGGTTTTTTGAGAAAATTAACAAGATCGGATAAGCCTCTAGCAAAACTCACAAAGAAAGGGAGAGAGAAAACCCTAATAAACCGAATCAGAAATGAAAAGGGGGTCATTACAACAGAAACTACAGAAATTCAAAGGATCCTCAGGGAGTACTTTGAGAAGCTTTATGCCACGGAACATCAAAACCTCGAGGAAATGGATAAATTCCTAGACTCCTACAGACTCCCAAGGCTGAACCAAGAAGACCTGGAATACCTGAACAGACCTATCACCATCAAGGAAATTGAAATGGTAATAAAAAGTCTCCCCAAGCACAAAAGTCCTGGCCCGGATGGATTCAAAAGTGAATTCTTCCAAATCTTTAAAGAGGACTTATTCCCAATGCTCTTTAAGCTTTTCCACGAAATTGAAATATCAAAAACACTTCCAAACAGTTTCTACGAAGCAAATATCACACTGATACCAAAAGCAGACAGAGATACCACAAAGAAAGAGAATTACAGACCGATATCCCTGATGAACACAGATGCAAAGATCCTCAACAAACTACTAGCAAATAGAATCCAACTACTCATCAAAAAGATCATACACCATGACCAAGTAGGATTCATCCCAGGGATGCAAGGATGGTTTAACATTCGAAAATCAATCAACATAATCCATCATATCAACAAAAGAAAAGATAAAAAGCATATGATTATATCAATAGATGCAGAGAAAGCATTTGACAAGATCCAGCACCCCTTTATGATGAAAACCCTAGCCAAAATGGGTATAGAGGGGACCTTCCTCAACATAATTAAAGCCATCTACCACAAGCCTACAGCAAGCATCATCCTTAATGGGGAAAAACTGAGAGCCTTCCCTCTAAGATCAGGGACGAGACAGGGATGCCCACTATCTCCACTGCTGTTCAATATAGTACTGGAAGTACTTGCAATAGCGATTAGGCAAGAAAAAGATATTAAGGGCATTCATGTAGGAAAGGAAGAAATCAAACTCTCACTATTCGCAGATGATATGATACTCTACTTAGAGAACCCAATAACTTCCACCAAAAAACTCCTAGAAACAATAGACTCGTATAGTAAACTTGCAGGCTATAAAATCAATACCCAGAAGTCCATGGCTTTCCTATACACAAACAGTGAGAGAGAAGAAAGCAACATGAAAAAAACAATCCCGTTCACAATTGTGCCCCAGAAAATCAAGTACCTAGGAATCAGATTAACTAAGGAAGTTAAGGATCTGCACAAAGAAAACTACAAAACGCTACTTCAGGAAATAAAAGAGGACATGAGGAAATGGAACGATATCCCCTGCTCATGGGTCGGGAGACTTAACATTGTCAAAATCGCAATACTACCAAAAGCATTGTATAAATTCAATACAATCCCTATAAGGATACCCATGACATTCTTCAAAGTAATGGAGTAAACACTCCTGAAATTTATATGGAACAATAAGCCCCCACGAATAGCTAAAGCAATTCTTGGGAAAAAGAAAATGGGAGGAATCAACCTCCCGAACTTCAAACTGTACTACAAAGCAGTAATAATTAAAACAGCATGGTACTGGAACAAAGGCAGAACTGCAGACCAATGGAACAGGGTTGAATACACTGACATCTCCCCTCAATCATATGATCATCTAATCTTTGATAAAGGTGCAAGTAATGTGAAGTGGAGTAAGGGAAACCTCTTTAATAAATTGTGTTGGCATCACTGGATGGCTACATGCAAAAAAATAGGCTCAGAACTCTGCCTAACAGCATGTACAAAAGTAAGATCAAAATGGATTAAAGACCTCAACATCAGACCAGAAACCATAAGGTACATTGAAGATAAAGTTGGCAAAACCCTCCATGACATTGAAGCTAATGGTATCTTCAAAGATGCCACACCACTGGCCGAGCAAGTAAAAACAGAGATAGATAAATGGGACTATCTTAAACTAAGAAGCTTCTGCACCTCCAAAGAAACAGTGACCAAAATAAAAAGACAGTCTACAGAATGGGAAAGAATATTCGCCGAATACACATCTGACAAGGGGTTGAAATCAAGGATATACAAAATACTGGTTAAACTCCACAAGAAGAAAACATCCAACCCCATCCAAAAATGGGGCAATGAAATGAACAGAAACTTTCTCAAAGAAGAAATCCGAATGGCAAAAAAGCACATGAGAAAATGCTCTACATCATTAATCATCAGGGAGATGCAGATCAAAACCACAATGAGATACCATCTCACACCTCAGAGACTGGCCCACATTCAAAAGAGCAAAAGCAACCGATGCTGGCGTGGATGTGGCGAGAAAGGGACACTCCTTCACTGTTGGTGGGAATGTTGACTGGTTCAGCCCTTCTGGAAAACAGTATGGACGATTCTCAAAAAATTAGAAATTGAGCTCCCATTTGACCCAGCAATACCACTCCTGGGAATATATCCCAGAGAGGCAAAAATGTATAGTCGAAGTGACATCTGCACTTGTTTGTTCATTGCAGCACTCTTTACAATAGCCAGAAACTGGAAGAAACCTGAATGCCCAAGAACAGATGACTGGTTAAAGAAACTTTGGTACATCTACACAGTGGAGTGCTATGTAGCTGTTAGAAAAGATGAAGTCATGAAATTTACATACAAGTGGTACAATATGGAAAGTATCATGCTAAGCGAAATGAGTCAGAAAGAGAGGGATAGACATAGAAAGATTGCATTCATCTGGGGGATATAAAGTAACAAAGTATGAGATTAATACCCAAGAATAGCTGAGATCAGCACCAGGAGGATTACTCCATAACTTAGAGGCCAGCCGGGTGTCCTAGAGGAAAGGGCAGTTCAGATAGAGAAGGGAGCACCAAATAAAGGGTGTTTGGAGGATCCTCCCAGGAGGGGAGATTCATGTCGAAAGTAGACTATGGACTGAACATGTTTGCCACTCAATGCCTCTTTTGCAGACCACAACACCCAAAAGGAGAGAGAGAACACAGGGGATTGCCCTGCCACAGAGACAGGTGGGATGGGGGGATGGGGGTGGGGGGATATTATCCATGGTGGTGGAAAATGGGCACTGGTGGAGGGATGGGTATCTGATCATTGTATAATCGAAACCCAAGCACAAAAAATTGTAAATCTACAACTGTACCTCATGGTGTTTCACTAATAAAAAAAAAATGATAAAAAGTGAAAAAAAAATGGGGCTGGAGCAATAGCACAGCGGGTAGGGCAGTTGTTTTGCATGTGTCCAACCCGGGTTGATTCCCAGCATCCCATATGGTCCCCTGAACACCACCAAGAGTAATTCCTGAGTGCAGAGCCAGGAGTAACCCCTGTGCATTGCCGGGTGTGACCCAAAAAGCAAAAAAAAAAAAATTTAAAGACAACATAGGAAAAGAATCACAGGGCACGGTGGAGGGAGAGTGCAGAATATTGAAGATAAGAAAAGAATTTCCACATAATCATTTCCAAGATTAAAAGAAAATAAACCCAAGAATAGATGACTAGTTTAAGAAGCTATGGTACATATACACAGTTCAATACTACTTGGCCATAAGAAAAGATGAAATCATGCAATTTGCTGATCCATGGATGGATCTGGAAAGTATCATGCTGAGTGAAATGATTCAGGGGGAGAGAAACAGACACAGAATGATTGCACTTATATAGAGAGAGGATATAAACTAACAGAGTAAAGGAACAACTAATGCTCAAAGACAACAGAAACTGAGAGCGGGAAAACTGGTGCTTAGTAGGAATCTTGACACTGTGTGGGAGACAGATAAGTCAAGGAAGAGATCACTGTGACAATGGTAGAGATAGAGGGAAGTGGTCTCTCTCGACAAGGACTGGATGCTGAAAAGAGGTAAAGGGATATGCATGACAGTCCATCAAAACATTATTGAAAAGCACAGTGCCAAAAAAAAAAGGTGCCTGCTATTGAGGTAGGCTGAGGGGTGGGACGGAAACTGGAGAATTGGTGGAGGAAATGAGGACAGGTGTTGGAAGATTGTACACCTTAAATCCAATAATGAATAATTTTGTGATTCATGGTGATTAAAAAAATTAAATGACAATAAATATCCTTTAAATAATTTTGTTTAAATGAAGGAGTGAATATTAGCATCTTTTAGGACATGTTCAATCATTTGGCTTAAGGATTTATTTATTTACTAAATTACTGTTTTTGAACCCATCCCGTTCTATTTATGAGTGTGTGTTTATGTGATAATTTTATCCAGAACACTCCACAGAATATCATACATCAAATTTTATAGATATATTATCTTCAGTTAAAGAAAATTAAATTGATATATTTTATTATTTTACATAAAATATTTTTCTAATTTATTCTTCCTTTCATAATAGATACCTGAACCCAGAGAAGAAAAAGATTCTCCTTTTCTTCTAAGACACTCCAAATGCCAGCAAGTTTTTTACCTATGAGGGGATTACAAGAGTTAAAAAATCAATATATTTATGCATCAAAAAACAAGGGTTAGAATCAGAAAGCTAGCATAACATAGGGATTAAGGTACTTGTCTTGCATCCCACTGATCCCAGTTCCATCCTCAGTACTGAATGTGCTCTCCAAAGCACTGCCAAAAATCACTGTTGAGTGCAAAGTCAAGAATAGCTACTGAGTATCACAAACTGTGACTCAAAATGAGAGAGAAGAAGGGAGGAAGGAAGGAAAGAATGAAGGAATGAAGGAAAGAAGGGAGGAAGGAAGGAAGGAAGGAAGGAAGGAAGGAAGGAAGGAAGGAAGGAAGGAAGGAAAGAAGGAAGGAAGGAAGGAACCATTATCAATAGATGGAGTCTTAATCCCTATTCTCCCTGAGAGTATTTCTTCATTAAATCAGCCATGGAATGGAAAGAGTTGATACAGTGGGAATTTTCTTTGGCACAAATGTGCTGGTGTCTCTTTTCCTTAATAATGGGGTCTACCATCAACAGAGGGATTGCGTATCTTTCTCCATACTTGCCAGGCGCTCTCTCTTTATTAGTTTCCATTGCACTACACAGTTTTCTTCTCAAGTAAATCATACTCTTATCATTTGGGATTCTCCTCCCAGGCTATAGTGAGAGAAATTTTCTAAAACCCTAAGAATACAAAGACACTGAGCCCATAAAAGATTTATGTATTACCTATGCTCATTGCAGCACTACGTACAATAGCCAAGATCTGGAAACAAACCAAGTGCCCAATAACAGATGAGTGTATAGAGAAAATGTGGTACGTGTATATAATGGACAACTATTCAGCTATGAGAAACTGAAATTTTGCAGTTCGCTACAAAGTGAATAGAATTGAAGGATGTCATACTAAATGGAGTGAGTCAGAAAATTAAGAATAAATACTAGACGATCTGTTTTATGTGTGAGTTATAAAAAGACAAAGACAGTGACTAGGAAAATCTGCAATGCAAACAAACCTGGATCTACAGAACTGAGAAGTCCTAGAGGCTAGATGTGTGGGAGGGGCAAGGGACTGTGGGATAATGGTGGAGGGATCTTGAAACACTTGTGGAGAGACTGGTGCATGGACTGGTGTAGTAGATCTACAACTGTCAAACGATTTCAATAATAATAGAGATTCCGATACCCAAACAGAAATATTAATAATAAATCAATAAAAGGAAAGAAATAAAACCCTTCAGGGTTCGCCACCTCTCCCAAAAAGGAATGGGGTGGAGTGGGGGTGTGGGGAAGGGATAATGAAGACAATAAACATGATTTATTGTTTTGTGGTTAAAAAAAAATCCCCGGCAGGGGGTACAGCTTGTAGAGCACATGTCTAGCAAACAGACAACTTGGGTTTCTTTCCAGGAATCCCGTTTCTTCACCAACCAGTACCCCTGATGTAAGCCTGTCAGGAGTGAGTCTTGAGTAAATTCAAGAGTTACCCCAGACCACTGCTGGACGTGGCCTCAAGAAGGAAGGTAGCATGGGAGGGAGGGAGGGAGGGAGGGAGGGAGGGAGGGAGGGAGGGAGGGAGGGAGGGAAGAAGAAACTCTTCATTGTGCTACAAACTTATTCTTGGAAGACTTGAATCTACATAGCCTTATTGAGTGTAAACCCATGCTCTCTGCACTTAGTGACTTACCTTAACCTTTGCTCTCATACTCCAGTCTTCTTATACATAAAGTGGAGAAAGCTGTACCTCCAGCAAGTACCTAGTGTGACCCATGAAATGCATCTTTATATGTAGAATTTAATCACTGTCACATGGGAAGTGATATGGATGTGTATGCTCTTGCTACTGCTTCCTGATGTTCTCCTTTCATTTCATTTTCCTTCCACTTTTCATTTTCCTTTTCCACCTACTATTCATACTCTAGAAGAGGTTAAAATCCTATTATTTGCACTCTAGCAGAGATTAAAATCTTTCACTTGCCATTTCCAGGAGAATGGACTATTTAACTGCTTGACGTCATGTTGAGAATCTATATTCATTATGAAAAATAAAATAGGGGCTGGGGACATTATACACAGGTACAATCTTGCTTTGCATGTGTCTGATCCTGGTTCAATCTCCTGCACTGCATATGGTCCCAGAGCACTGCCAAGAGGAATCCCTGAGCACAGCTGGGTGTAGCCAGATTCAAAAAAAAAAAAAAAAGAATTATTCCCTAAATATAATGAAGTAAAGGATCCAAGTGATAGTTTAATAACAAAGCAACTATCTTGAAAGCAGGAGAACACAAGTTCAATCCCTCATACCACCCATCCATACCAAGTGCAGTTCCAAGAGCTCTGATGCCTGGGACCCACAGCAATTGGACAGAGTGTTGGATCTCCAGAGCAGCAGAAGTAAGTTGAAGCAAGCCTGCAAATGTGCGTGAGCATCAGGAAAACCCTTGAAAAGGACAGCCAAGGGGGCACCATGCCAAATGAGTGGTACTCCAGCGAGAACACAAGCAAGCCCCAACATGAAAAGACACAACCCAGCCAGTACCATAGCTGAGTCTACAGGTGCTGCAATCAAGTATGTGTGATCTGAAGTCATCTCAAGAGCAGCAGAGGGAAGGGAAGGGGGAGGAAAATATGCCTAAATAAATAAAGTTGGGCATAGTTAAGCATTTTGTCTGATACAGATTTTACCAGGACTCAGAAGCAACACCTAAAACTGTATCACTGTATCTCTTGTCATCCCATTGATCATTGATTTACTCTAGCGGGTGCCAGTAATGTCTCCATTCGTCCCAGCCCTGAGATTTTACCAGACTCTCCTTACTCGTCTTTCCCAATGCTGTTGTATTGGAGACTCTTTGGATCAGGGGAATGAGGCCCATTATTGTTACTGTTTTTGGCATACTGAATATGCCCATGGGTAGCATGCCAGACTCTGCCTTGCAGGTGGGATACTCTCAGTAGCTCGCCAAGCTCTCCAAGAGAGACGGAGGCTTTTGAGGGTGACCAAAGTATGTATATATGCATATATATATCATATATATATATATATATATCCCTCTATGGTTTGTTGCCTATTGTCTGAGCAACACCTATTGAAGTGTTTTGTTTTGGTGGTACCAGGGATTGAGATAAGTGTAAACAACTTCACTACATTGTTGGCCCCTAAAGGAAACCCTCTAATGTTTGTATGATTAATGTATGCCAAATTTTTTAGTAAAATGGAAAGAAGGCACAAAAAAAATGGGGCCATAGAGAGAGAGTAAGACAGTAATACAGTAATATGGTAAGAGAGAAAATGGTTGCCTTACTTGCAGTCAACCCCAGTTTGACCCCAGGTACTGCATATGATCCCCTGAATATAGCAGCAAAAGATCCCTGAGCATAAAGCCTGGAATAGCCCCTAAGCATTATTGAACTTGGCACAAATCCAAGAGGAAAAAAAAAGAGTAAGAAAAGGAAAAAGGAGAAAACAGGACACAAGAAATAAAGGGAGAGAGGGAAAGAAAGGGAGAAATATTACTCAGGAAAATTATAAAACTGCATTCAAATTCACTGTAAAACAATCCCTTTTCATATTCTATTAAACACCCTAGGAAATGACATTTGCTTCAGTCAGAAAAACAGATGGTAGAAGGAGAGAGAAAATAAAATTGAAAACTGCAAATGAAAATGCCACAGCTCGCGTTCTGGGTCCCTCTGACGTGTTCACATATCACGTTAAAGCCGCCAAGACAGTCACTTTCTTTATTATATACATGCCGTCCACCCTAAAATAGTTCCATGGGGCTTCAAAGGTAAGAATGAGAGGAGGTGTTTGAGATGTGTCTGTGTGGGGCTGCATGTGCGCTTGTGAGTGGGACCAGGAGGGGCACAGAGGGGGTCATTCAAACCCACGAGACAGCCCCGAGCGTGATGGTGCGCCAGCAGCGCGGTGATTCATCTTCCTCTCCAGCGCAAGTACATCAAGTCCTCTGTTTTGCTCTTAGTTCACATTTGTCCTCTTTAAACCAATGAGTCATAAGTTGGAAATATGTATGAAATAAGCAAGAAGAATATGTCACTGAGTTATTTCTGGTCATTCAATATACACATCCTAGGACATCGTGCATTTGAAAGGCAAATTTTTTAATATGAGAGGTTTACACAAAGCAGACAGAATTGGTTCTATGAGGGGGAAAAAAGAGAGGGAGGGGGAATCAGGTGCAAGAACAAATAGAAGCCTGGCAAAACAATTAAGTTTAGGTGAAGAGAATAAATGATTTCTTCATGCTCTCAAAAAGATCTTCAGTGGAAATTGCATAAATTCTTGGTCACTCAAATTAGTAAAAAACTGTCCTTGCCAAAATTCAGTGCTGGGAAACAAATCACATTTGGTGTGTTATAAAGCTGTCTCATCTCTGGTAAATATAAGTTTAATACCTTACTGCAAACAGTAATCTTCTATTAATCTAGAATTTTTCACAGTCAAGCCTGAGAATTCAGAAGACTGAATAACTGAGGATTTTTTTTATTATTAAAAAGTAGAAACCTGAAGGCAGTCATATAGAATGCCTGGCCCAATATCTACCAGCCCTTTTTCATCTTCTATTCATTCAGGACTTACCTTTTTGAACACCTTAAACCAACCTACCTCTACAACCTCTACACAAAATAACCTACTCGCTGAGTAACCATTCGGGATTCAGTAGTGCACAAGCTGCTGCTTCACATTTATGAGTCAAGACAGGTATTTGTCAAATATAAGTACAAATAATATTTGTGACAATCTATAGTCTGAACATACATCAGAGTAGGAGGTTTGCTGGTCTGGGTTGGGGAGCAGTTGTATAATGGAGACACAAAAAAATTGAACTCTATCTGAGAGCCCACAAATAAAAGGCTGAGAAGGCACTGACCAGACTTTGTAAGCAATGAAACTATCGTAGTAAGATTTTTAAGACTAAACACAGTTTTTGTGCTGAGAAATTAAGTAACACATGTTAACTAGTGCACTTTAGGAGAGAGAGGGTGAGAGAGAAAGAGAGAGAGTGAGTGAGCAAGTGAGAGAGAGAGGGAGGGAGGGAGGGAGAAAGATAGGGAGCGGGAGAGAGAGGATATAAATCAGGAGAAATAGATGATATGAGGAAAATCTAGGTCTTTCTGAGAACTGTTAACTTTCTCCAAAGAATAATTGCAGTCACTGGAAGTTAGGGAAGCAACATGATCAGATATGTACTTTTAAAGATAACTAGATTTTATGGAAATAATTTGTCGGGGAGAGAGAAAGGAGAATATAAAAATGTTCTGGCTCTAAGGAAACAATCCAACATCTTGAAGCAAGATGATGGCTCTGGGGAAAGGAAATGTAGAAAATGTAATAAATTGAGAAAGTCTTATCTCTAAGACATTGATTGTTTTCTTCATGTGTAAAACAGAGCTGGAAGAGGGAGGAGAATCAGAATAGAAGAGAGTGTCTGAGAGTCCTCTTTTGTAAGAAATAAATAGAATTTTCTCTTTGTGTCATATATATATATATACATATATATACATATACATATATACACATATATTTTAAACAAATGCATTTTAACCAGTTTTCCTTCTTTTTTGTTCCTTCACTCTACTATTTTATAGAAAGTGGTTTACTTCACATTGGAATCCATAGTTTAAAAGTCCTGGTCAGGATCATGGCAGAACAAGGGGAAAGAATAGATAATACCCATAAAGTATGGTCTGAGCTAGATGCAGTAAGGGATAAGATTCAGGATGTTTCTCTTTGGATAGATTCAGGAAGTTTCTCTTTGGAAAGCAGTGCATAACCCTCTGTTTTATATGAAATGATTTTATTATGGTCCTTGCAAGCAATTTTCTTTTGTACAAGTATGAGTATAAAAGAAAATTTATGTGGATTTCAAGCACTCAAAGGGCATTTACAAGTATAGACATTTGTCACTTTTTTGGCTGCCCAGCGTCTGACCTTATTCCACACCTTTAGGGAATTTCACTTCTTGAAATCTTGAGGGGAAGTATATTCATCTAGAAAAGCAAAGATGCCAGAGACTCACCAACCTAGACTTCCTTGGAGCTTAAATATGGGCATGTTTCCTGGGCTGAGTCAAACAGAGGTATTCACACTGTATTAAAGTCATAAATGAATGATGAAAGAAAGGACAGTTAAAAATAAACTGATGCTAGTTCTTGCGGGTAGCTTTTCATCTGCTTTTCAAAAACAACAGAAATAGGACTAAGGGATCTGCAGTGACAGGAGATTGTGGCTTTAGTGGCATCCAAGCTAACCCTCTTTGTTTTATTTTCCAAGTGATTTCTTGTGCCTCTCAATATAATTTCAATTATTCTATCTTCTCCATTTGGTATTTCGCTTTAAACTAATCTCTGTAATAATATAAAAGATTTGAAACTTACTCACTGGAACATTTAATAAATGATGGACACTCTCAAAAGGTGGATGGCTAATTTTGATTTTTTTCTATCTACTTACCCAGTTTTCTTTTTAATTTTTTACCAAAGCATCATGTTGTCACATTATATAAGTTCTAGGTGGCCAATCATTGAGAATCAACATTTGTATATTCCATTGCATTGTTTGTCACTGAAAACCCATTGCATCCTTTATCTTGGTTAATTTGGTTGTTCATTATTGCTTATTTCAGTTATCTGTCTTCACTATGTGACATGTATAGTCATTCAGGAGTCACCATATCTTTGTTTTTTATTGTCTTTTTTTTAAAATTTTAGGCACGATGGTTTGCAATATCATTGGTGGTAGGGTTACATTGTGTCAAACATTCCAGGACCACACCCTCCACCAAAGTGCTTGTTTCCCTCCATCATTGTCCCAATGATGCCCCCACCACCATCTTATTATCCATCACCACCCACCCCCATGGTAAACTTCCTACTGAAGACTAATTCACAGGTCTGGTACTTTTGGGCCTTTGTTACTGTGTTCCTTTATATTTCACATATAAGAGAGATCATTCTGTATCTGCCCATCTTATTCTAACTTCATTCAATATGATATTCTCCAGATCTATCCATGTAATTGCGAATCTTATAATTTCATCTTTTCTCACAGCTCAAAAGTACTCAATTGTGCATATGTACAATAGTTTCTTTATCTAGTCATCTGCTCTTAAATATTTTGACTATTTCTAGTTTTGGATTATTATGAATAGTGCTGTGATGAATATAGGAGTGCTTTCTGAGGAAATAATTTGGGCCCTTGGGTTAGATGCCAATGAGTGCAATTGCTAGATCATATGCAAGCTCAGTTTCCAGTTCTCTGAGAAGTGTCATTTTTTTTTCAAAAAATGTTATGCCAGTCTACATTCCTACCAAGTGGTGAGTGGAGGTTCATTTTTCCTCCCACAACAAAACCAACACTGGCTCTTTTGTTTTTTTGTGGCATGCGCCAGTTTTACTTGTTTGAGATAATAGCTCATAATTTATTTGACTTCCCTGATCATAAGCAATGCAGAGAATTTTCTCACATACCTTTTGGAATTAACATTGAGTAATAAAATCTCTGAATATTCATAGCTATTTGGGTATGCAGGAAAGAATATGAGCAGCTTCTCTTTCCCCAACTTCAAGCTATATTATAAAGCTGCAACAACCAAAACAGTGTGATAATGTATTATGGACAGGCTCTTGGAACAATGGAATAGAATTGAGAGTCTAAAGAAAGTATATTAACAGTTGATCTTTGGCAATGGAGCAAAATGTATGAATGGGGATCAAGGAAAGCCTCTTCATCAAATGATGCTGGGGTGGTCACAAAATTGGCACATCAGTTCTTAAAAAACAAACACATGTCCCTTTCTAACACAAAATTCAAATCATAGTGGGACGGGCACGGAGGCCCAGCTCTGGGCAACAAAGCTGAATGGCTCCAATTCCAAACAGGTACAGCCCGCCCGCAAGGGTCTGGGACCCTCTCTGGGCATGCACAGCTAGATCCAGCTCCTAGAAAGCCGGTTTTCTCCCCTGATCTGTGCGGGACGGGCACGGAGGCCCAACACTTGGCAACAAAGCTGAAAGGCTCCAATTCCAAACAGGTACAGCCCGCCCCCAAGGGTCTGGGACCCTCTCTGGGCATGCGCAGCTAGATCCAGCTCCTAGAAAGCCGGTTTTCTTTTTTTTTTTAATTTTAAAAATTTTTGTTTAATTTTAATGAATGATCATGTGATACATTTACAGACTTACATACTTCCACGGTTGCATTTCATTCAAACAATGTTCAAGTACCCATCCCTCCACCAGCGCCCATTCTCCACCCACAACGTTCCCAGTATCTCTCCCCCCACCTCCACCCCTTCCTACCTCCTGCCTCTGTGGCAGGCACAATCCCTCTTATTCTCTCTGTCCTTTTGGGTGTTATGGTTTGCAATACAGGTAAAAAGCAGCCATCATGTTTGGTCCACAGTCTACTTTCTTTTTTTTTTTTTAATTTTTTTATTATTAGTGAAAAACCATGAGGTACAGTTGTAGATTTACAAATCTTTGCGCTTGGATCTCGGTCATACCACGATCAAATACTCATCCCTCCACCGGTGCCCATTTTCCACCACCAGGATAATATCCCTCCCCCCATCCCCCCATCCCCCCCTGCCACTGTGGCAGGGCATTCCCTTTTGTTCTCTCTCTCCTTTTGGGTGTTGTGATCAGCAAAAGAGGCATTGAGTGGCGAACATGTTCAGTCCAATCTACTTTCAACCTGTATCTCACCTCCTGGGAGGATCCTCCAAACACCCTCCATTTGGTGTTCCCTTTTCTATCTGAATTGTCCTTTCCCCCAGAATACCCAGCTGGCCTCTAAGCTATGAGTAATTCTCCTGGTGTTGATCTCAGCTATTCTTGGGTATTAATCTCATATTTTGTTATTTTATATCCCCCAGATGAATGCAATCTTTCTATGTCTACCCCTCTCTTTCTGACTCATTTCGCTTAGCATGATACTTTCCATATTGTACCACTTGTATGTAAAGTTCATGACTTCATCTTTTCTAAGAGCTACATAGTACTCCATTGTGTAGATGTACCAAAGTTTCTTTAACCAGTCATCCGTTCTTGAGCATTTACGTCTCTTCCAGTTTCTGGCTACTGTAAAGAGTGCTGCAATGAACAAACAAGTGCAGATGTCATTTTGGCTACAGATTTTTGCCTCTCTGGGATATATTCCCAGGAGTGGTATCGCTGGGTCAAATGGGAGCTCAATTTCTAATTTTTTGAGGAACGTCCATACTGTTTTCCAAAAGGGCTGAACCAGTCGGCATTCCCACCAACAGTGAAGGAGTGTCCCTTTCTCGCCACATCCACGCCAGCATTGGTTGCTTTTGTTCTTTTGAATGTGGGCCAGTCTCTGAGGTGTGAAATGGTATCTCATTGTGGTTTTGATCTGCATCTCCCTGATGATTAATGATGTAGAGCATTTTCTCATGTGCTTTTTTGCCATTCGGATTTCTTCTTTGAGAAAGTTTCTGTTCATTTCATTGCCCCATATTTGGATGGGGTTGGATGTTTTCTTCTTGTGGAGTTCAACCAGTATTTTGTGTATCCTTGATATCAACCCCTTGTCAGATGTGTATTCGGCGAATATTCTTTCCCATTCTGTAGACTGTCTTTTTATTTTGGTCACTGTTTCTTTGGAGGTACAGAAGCTTCTTAGTTAAATAAAGTCCCATTTATCTATCTCTGTTTTCACTTGTTCAGCCAGTGAGAAAGCCGGTTTTCTCCCCTGATCCGCGCGGGATGGGCACGGAGGCCCAGCTCTGGGCAACAAAGCTGAACGGCTCCAATTCCAAACAGGCACAGCCCTCCCCCAAGGGTCTGGGACCCTCTCTGTGCATGCGCAGCTAGATCCAGCTCCTAGAAAGCCGGTTTTCTCCCCTGATCTGCGCGGGACGGGCACGGAGGCCCAGCTCTGGGTAACAAAGCTGAACGGTTCCTCATTGCAAGCAGGAGACGTTCCCAACTTCTCGCCCAGTGCCACGGACACTTTCCGGAGCCGCGGCCACTAATGCGGCCGTGAAATATTTTCCCACTACATATGCCATAAGAACCATGAGCTACCTTCTTAGATGGAAACTTCTCTAGTTTAGCTCAGCCACTAGAAACACAGTAGCCAATAACTCATAAGCCTATCTTAACTCACACTGCATATCAAGCAGAATAGTAACAGTGAACGTGAAGGACTAAACCACACCTCTCACAATGGTAAAGCAACGCAAAAGCCCACCAAACTTTCATATTGAAGAGTCTAGCCCAGATGACACCAACAGTACTGTAGTGTTAGACAACCTCTCTGACAAGGATTTCAGAAGGGAGCTACTTAGGATGCTTCGGGAACTAAAAGAAACAATGGAAAGAAATGCCAATAGAAGACAAGAGGATTTGAAGGCAGAAATGAGGAAAATGCAATCAGTAATGTCAGACCTGAAAAATCTCGTAGGCGATTGAAAAGCTCAGTGGAAGGCCTCAGCAGCAGAGTAAGAGCGGCTGAGAACAGAATCAGTGAGCTCGAAGATGAAGTTCAGAGACTCTCCAGAAAAGAGCAGAAAATGGAAAAGAGATTCACAATTCGGGAACAGATGGCAAGAGAAGATCGTGATGAAGCCAAGAGGGGTAACATAAGAATTATTGGAGTCCCAGAGGTACAGGAAGAAAACCTTGATGAAGAAGAAACTGTCAAAGACATCATTGCTACAACGTTTCCAGAGCTGAAGAAAACTTGTGACCACATTCAGGAGGCCCGAAGGGTACCAGCTAGAAGAAATCCGAATAAAAATACCCCAAGACACATTCTGATCAAAATGACCAAAACCTTAGACAGAGACAAAATTCTGAAAGCAGCAAGATCGAAGAAAGAAATATCTTACAAAGGAGCATCCTTAAAATTCACAGCTGATTTTTCTGATGAAACCCTCATGGCCCGAAAACAGTGGTGGGACATAGTGAAAAAACTCAATGAAATAAATGCCTCCCCAAAAATACTTTACCCAGCAAGACTCTCATTCATAATAGAAGGAACAACACACAGTTTCACAGACAAACAACAGCTCAGGAACTTCATAGACTCAAAACCATGGTTACAAGAACAACTAAATGCGCTACTTTAAGGAAAGAAAGGCCCATCAAATACACCAAATTTTAACAGAACAATGGGACAAAATCCCATAACAATAATCTCTCTCAATGTCAATGGGCTAAACGCACCAATTAAAAGACATAGAGTGGCAGGATGGATTAGAAAATTGAACCTAACATTCTGCTGCCTGCAAGAAACACATCTCAATAGTCAAAGCAAACACAGACTCAGAGTCAAAAACTGGAAAACAAACCTACAGGCAAACAGCTCCCATAAAAAAGCTGGGGTAGCCATCCTTATATCAGACCACATCGATTTCAGAGTGAGGAAGGTCATAAGAGACAGTGAAGGCCATTTCTTATTGATCAAAGGATCTGTACAACAGGAAGAACTTACAATAATAAATGTATATGCACCTAATGAGAGACCAGCAAAGTGCTTAAAACAACTACTCATAGATTTGGAAAAAGACATCAACAGCAACACAGTACTAGTGGGAGACTTCAACACTGCTTTGTCACCTCTTGATAGATCAACCAGACTCAAGCTTAGCAAGGACATACTTCATCTGAGGGAAACAATGGAAGAAAGGGACTTAGTAGATATATACAGGACACTTCATCCACAAAAAGCTGAATACACATTCTTCTCAAGCGTACATGGAACATTCTCCAAGATAGACCACATGCTGAGCCACAAAACATGCCTCCAAAAAATTAAGAAGATAGAGATTGTATCGACAAACTTCTCAGACCATAATTTGCTGAAATTAGAAGTAAATTACACACAAAAACAGAAAATTAAATCAAACACCTGGAAATTAAACAATGCACTATTGAACAACGAGTGGATTAGACAGCAAATCAAAGAGGAAATCAAAAGATTCCTAGAAACGAATGAAAATGAGAACACGAGTTACCAAAACTTATGGGACACAGCAAAAGCTGTGTTAAGAGGAAAGTTTATAGCTCTACAAGCATTCCTCAGGAAGGAGGAGCGAGCACACATAAGTAACCTAAACTCACAGCTTAAGAGCTTGGAGAAGGACCAAAAAAAGGAGCACAACCCGAACAGGAGAAAGGAAATAATAAAACTCAGAGCAGAGATTAAAGAGATGGAAACCCAAAAAACAATCCGAAAGATCAATGAAACCAAGAGCTGGTTCTTTGAGAAAATTAACAAGATCGGATAAGCCTCTAGCAAAACTCACAAAGAAACGGAGAGAGAAAACCCTAATAAACCGAATCAGAAATGAAAAGGGGGTCATTACAACAGAAACTACAGAAATTCAATGGATCCTCAGGGAGTACTTTGAGAAGCTTTATGCCACGGAACATCAAAACCTCGAGGAAATGGATAAATTCCTAGACTCCTACAGACTCCCAAGGCTGAACCAAGAAGACCTGGAATACCTGAACAGACCTATCACCATCAAGGAAATTGAAATGGTAATAAAAAGTCTCCCCAAGCACAAAAGTCCTGGCCCAGAGGGATTCACTAGTGAATTCTTCCAAATCTTTAAGGAGGACTTACTTCCAATGCTCTTTAAGCTTTTCCACGAAAGTGAAATATCAAAAACACTTCCGAATAGTTTCTACCAAGCAAATATCACACTGATACCAAAAGCAGACAGAGAAACCACAAAGAAAGAGAATTACAGATATCCCTGATGAACACAGATGCAAAGATCCTCAACAAACTACTAGCAAATAGAATCCAACTACTCATCAAAAAGATCATACACCATGACCAAGTAGGATTCATCCCAGGGATGCAAGGATGGTTTAACATTCGAAAATCAATCAACATAATCCATCATATCAACAAAAGAAAAGATAAAAAGCATATGATTATATCAATAGATGCAGAGAAAGCATTTGACAAGATCCAGCACCCCTTTATGATGAAAACCCTAGCCAAAATGGGTATAGAGGGGACCTTCCTCACCATAATTAAAGCAATCTACCACAAGCCTACAGCAAGCATCATCCTCAATGGGGAAAAACTGAGAGCCTTCCCTCTAAGATCAGGGACGAGACAGGGATGCCCACTCTCTCCACTGCTGTTCAATATAGTACTGGAAGTACTTGCAATAGCGATTAGGCAAGAAAAAGATATTAAGGGCATTCAGGTAGGAAAGGAAGAAATCAAGCTCTCACTATTCGCAGATGATATGATACTCTACTTAGAGAACCCAATAACCTCCACCAAAAAACTCCTAGAAAAAATAGACTCGTATAGTAAAGTTGCAGACTATAAAATCAATACCCAAAAGTCCATGGCTTTCCTATACGCAAACAGTGAGAGAGAAGAAAGCAACATGAAAAAAACAATCCCGTTCACAATTGTGCCCCAGATAATCAAGTACCTAGGAATCAGCTTAACTAAGGAAGTGAAGGATCTGCACAAAGAAAACTACAAAACGCTATTTCATGAAATAAAAGAGGACATGAGGAAATGGAAAGATATCCCCTGCTCATGGGTCGGGAGACTTAACATTGTCAAAATGGCAATACTACCAAAAGCACTGTATAAATTCAATGCAATCCCTATAAGGATACCCATGACATTCTTCAAAGAAATGGAGCAAACACTCCTGAAATTTATATGGAACAATAAGCCCCCACGAATAGCTAAAGCAATTCTTGGGAAAAAGAAAATGGGAGGAATCAACCTCCCGGACTTCAAACTGTACTACAAAGCAGTAATAATTAAAACAGCATGGTACTGGAACAAATGCAGAACTGCAGACCAATGGAACAGGGTTGAATACACTGACATTTCCCCTCAATCATTTGATCATCTAATCTTTGATAAAGGTTCAAGTAATGTGAAGTGGAGTAAGGAAAGCCTCTTTAATAAATGTGCTGGCATCACTGGACGGCTACATGCAAAAAACTGGGCTCAGAACTCTGCCTAACAGCATGTACAAAAGTAAGATCAAAATGGATTAAAGACCTCAACATCAGACCAGAAACCATAAGGTACATTGAAGATAAAGTTGGCAAAACCCTCCATGACATTGAAGCTAATGGTATCTTCAAAGATGCCACCCCACTGGCCGAGCAAGTGAAAACAGAGATAGATAAATGAGACTACCTTAAACTAAGAAGCTTCTGCACCTCCAAAGAAACAGTGACCAAAATACAAAGACAGTCTACAGAATGGGAAAGGATATTCGCCGAATACACATCTGACAAGCGGTTGAAATCAAGGATATACAAAATACTGGTTAAACTCCACAAGAAGAAAACATCCAATCCCATCCAAAAATGGGGCAATGAAATGAACAGAAACTTTCTCAAAGAAGAAATCCGAATGGCAAAAAAGCACATGAGAAAATGCTCTACATCATTAATCATCAGGGAGATGCAGAGCAAAACCACAATGAGATACCATCTCACACCTCAGAGACTGGCCCACATTCAAAAGAGCAAAAGCCACCGATGCTGGCGTGGATGTGGCGAGAAAGGGACACTCCTTCACTGTTGGTGGGAATGTCCACTGGTTCAGCCCTTCTGGAAAACAGTATGGACGATTCTCAAAAAATTAGAAATTGAGCTCCCATTTGACCCAGCAATACCACTCCTGGGAATATATCCCAGAGAGGCAAAAATGTATAGTCGAAGTGACATCTGCACTTGTTTGTTCATTGCAGCACTCTTTACAATAGCCAGAAACTGGAAGAAACCTGAATGCCCAAGAACAGATGACTGGTTAAAGAAACTTTGGTACATCTACACAATGGAGTACTATGTAGCTGTTAGAAAAGATGAAGTCATGAAATTTACATACAAGTGGTACAATATGGAAAGTATCATACTAAGCGAAATGAGTCAGAAAGATAGGGATAGACGTAGGAAGATTGCATTCATCTGGGGGATATAAAGTAACAAAATATGAGATTAATACCCATGAATAGCTGAGATCAGCACCAGGAGGATTACTCCATAACTTAGAGGCCAGCCGGGTGTCCTAGAGGAAAGGGCAGTTCAGATAGAGAAGGGAGCACCAAATAAAGGGTGTTTGGAGGATCCTCCCAGGAGGGGAGATGCATGTCGAAAGTAGACTATGGACTGAACATGTTTGCCACTCAATGCCTCTTTTGCAGACCACAACACCCAAAAGGAGAGAGAGAACACAGGGGATTGCCCTGCCACAGAGGCTGGGGGGATGGGGGGATGGGGGTGGGGGGGATATTATCCATGGTGGTGGAAAATTGGCACTGGTGGAGGGATGGGTATCTGATAATTGTATAATTGAAACCCAAGCACAAAAAATTGTAAATCTACAACTGTACCTCATGGTGTTTCAGTAATAAAAAAAAAAGGAAAAAAATTTAAATCATAATTGATCAAATGCCTCAATATCAGAGCTAAATCTATAAGTTATATTGGCAGATACATCAGCAGAACAGTCATGATATATAATACAGAGGTATATTTAATCAGTCAATGCTGTTGACTAAGAAATTAAATAAAAAACAAACAAATGGAACTACATCAAACTGAAAGCTTCTGCACTGCAAAGAAATGACCATAATAAAAATACACCTCACAGACTAGAAAAAAAAAATATTTTCCCACCACTCACCTTACAAAAGGTTAAGATCCAAAATATATAAAGCTCTTAAGAAAAACAAATAACTGCATCAAAAATTTGGGAAGTGATTAACAAACACATCCTCAAAGGAGTCTCTATCCTACCACTTGTTATATTTTATCTCTTCTTAAGTGAAAAAAAATTCCCCCAAAGCCACAAATACAGATGTTTAGAAGACGTAATATTGATATTTGACTTCAAACTCCAAATAATGTTTCACTCAGCTGGCATTTCATTCATAACTATGTCTATTGGCATACTCTCACTCTTACTGATAAAGCTGATGCCACTCTACCACCTTTCAGAACCTAGAAGGCGCCTCAGAATGCACACTGGCCAAAATAAACCCAGGAGCAATAATAAGGGGATAATATTTAATGTTGCTAAAAGCTAAAATGAAGACCTAATGCATTCCCAGGTCCGATACTCACACATTCCTTAAATGATTCTTTTTTGGTAAAATATCAAATGCTTCTAGAAACTTGAATATACTCTTCCACCAGGAATCTAGCCTATCTAGTCTGACCATCCAACAAGTAATACGGCAAAAAGCATAGATGACTCAGGGAGCCTGCAGCATGTCTTGCATCGTTGATTATTTTTATCCTCACTTCTAAGCAGGGCAATAACTGAAAAAATTTGACAGTGTCTCATGATCAAGTGGTAGCACTATATTTTAAAGGTCACTGATATTGTTTCAACCAAATCTGTTTAATTTTCTGAAGAACTTGAAAAATATTGATATTCTATTAGCTTTGAATCCAATGCTTTCTCAGTATCAGAGGCCCTTAGTGGTTCCAATTAATGTTCCATTTAACAACAATGACATTGCTGGTGTTGAAGATGGGGACCAAGGGAAATATAGTGCAAAGAGTGCTGGTTAAGTGTGGTCACTCCTGGTAGAATAACTATGCACACAGATAGGGGATCTGAGTTTCATAGTACTCTCATGTCTTATGATATTTGCATGTCATCTAGTTTCATGATAATTATCATCTGACCAGTCAAAGGTAGAGTCCTAACCCGAATTTATCCCTTTAAACTCTGATTACAACCACCTGTTTATTTGATACTAATATTTGAGTGGTTGACAAACAGTTCAAATTTAGAATGGGTAAGAAAAAAATTTTTTAATACACATAGGTTGTGCAAAGTTGTTTTTTCTTTTGCTTTGTTTTTTATTTTGCTCTTTTTTTTTGGTGGGGGGTCACACCTAGTTGTGCTCTGGCTTTTCATTCAGGAATTACTTCTGGCAGTGCTCAGGGGAACCATATGAGATGCTGGGGATAGAATCTAGGTCACGTGCATGCAAGGCAAAGAGCCTACCCACTGTACTATCACTCAAACCCCTAAAAATAAATTCTTATGTAGCTTCATTAACTTCCTTCATCTTGCTTTGTCCCTAGACATTTCTAGCTCAGTTTTAGCTAGCTCCTTAACCCAATCCTTCTTTCTAAAATGTTAAAGCTAGCTTTGGCTTCTTTTTTTCAAATTTCACTTCCAAGCCATCAAGAGGGTCAGAGATATAATACAGCAAGTAAGGTACTTCCCTCCCCCACACCTAACCTGGGTTCAATCCATATGATTCCCTAAGCACTTGCAGAAGTTATCCCTGAGCACAGAGCCAGGAGCAAATCCTGTGCATCACAAGGTATGGCCCCCAAACCTAAACCCAACACAAAATAAGCCATTAAGAACTCCACCTAGGGGCTGGAGCAATAGCACAGTGGGTAAGGTGTTTGCTTTGCACGAGGCCAACCTGGTTCAATTCCCAGCATCCCATATGGTCCTCCAAGCACCACCAGGAGTAATTCCTGAAGGCAGAGCCAAGAGCATCCTCTGTGCATCATCAGGTGCAACCCAAGAAAAGAGAAAGAAAGAAAGAAAGAAAGAAAGAAAGAAAGAAAGAAAGAAAGAAAGAAAGAAAGAAAGAAAGGCTGTCTCTTTCAGGATGCCCCAGAGGAGGGAAGGGTAAGACCCCTCCCTGCCCCAAGAGACCCAGACCCAGCAGCCGGAAACCTCCAGGACTCAAAAGCTGCCACACTTACAGCTGCTCTTCACACACTCAGGCAGAGCCTCACCCACTAGTGAACCTATTCCTGGGCCACGCAGCTGCAACACTTCGTACCAAACATACTCCAAGAGTACCGCACCACATTTGATGGGGTTCAAAGTAGGAGAAAACCAATTTTAGAGGGAATTTTTTTACAGATATAATATATATATGTATATATATGCACACAATATTCAACCTTTAACAACATGTTAGTGATCTCTTATAGAAGGGCTTAATGGCCCATCAGTGAAATACAACAATCTTCACACTCTTTCCTCTAAGGAAACATTTTTTGTAGCATTTTCAGTGGTTTTTCAAAACAAACAATACAAAATATATTATTTTGGTTTGCTTTGGGGCATGAGTTGGAGTTAGGGATGGAAATATCCAAAATATGGTGGTGGGAAGGTGTAATGGTGGTGAGATTGGTGTTTGAATATTAAACATAATCAAATATTGTGAACTATTTTATAAAATTAAAAAACTAAAAGGCAACTAGAAATAAAATATCAATATACAAAGTCTATGCCATTTCTACATGTAAATAACATAAAAACAGAATCCCATTTACAATTTCTTTTAAAAGAAATTCTGCCTACACTATCACTAAACTATATCCAAAATTTTACCAATGTTTGGCATCCCTCCCACCACCATTCACTACAAATTTTCAGCTCTTATTTCAGTAACCTCTTAAGTGGTATCTCTGATTCAATTTTCCCTCTATCCACACTAACCTTCATGGAAGTCAGTCCATCTTTCCTCAGAAAAGTTAAAACTTAAGATATAAATGCTTATACATCAAAACTCTTGCAGGTTTTTTTTTCTTTCTCTAGATCAGAAGTCTTTATCATAGTTGACAGGCTTTCCTTCGTTCGGTCCTCTGCTTCTTCACTCTCTCTAAAGCTTAGCTCCTCCTTCTCTCTCCTATCATGGCAGATACTTGGCCTCTTTACTATTTCTGGTATAGACCAGACACTTTCCTACTTAAGGTTCTTTGTATATTGCTTTTTTACCTTCCTAAAATATCCATCTCTAAATTATAACCTGTAACTTCTATTTCTTCTTTGAAGACCTTCTTTGACCCCTAAAACTTCCTCTTATCCAGTTACTCTCTGTACTCTCTCATTAAGCTTTAATTTTCTTTGTCCCATTTATCTCCATGCTTTTTACTTATTTCTGCTGCCTCCCACCAGATTGCACTTCATGTGAACAAACTCTGCTTATTTCACTGCTACATCAACCTTGATGATAATATCCACCTATGACAAAGTACATCCTTATTCTATATTTGTTGAATAAATAAATGAAAAAATAGATAAAGTATCTTAAGTACAGATCTCTGGAGTCATCATGGTATTTCATGAGTAAAGGAATAAAAATAAAAGAATATTGTAAAGCAAACTGAGTAGGCTCCAAAGAAGAGGGACATAAACCAAAAGAGCTGTTGTTACTGAAGCCACAGGAAGCGACTATTTTAAGCAGAAGGAAGTGGTTAACACTGTAAAATGCTGCAGATGAATGGTCAGTGAAGTTCGAAGAGAATGGAAAGAGTGGTAAAGAATCAGAGTCAAAAAAGGAAAAGGTTTCAGAAACAAGATGCTAATCACCAATGTCAAAAATTGTTGATGAATTAAATAAGACTATGGCTTTGTAAAACTCATATTGGTCACTTTAATAAAAACAGATATAGTGGTGAGGTAAAGATAAGAATCAGCCTGTACTATGCACAATTAAGATGCAGGGAAAGAAAGAAAGGAAAAAATGAGTATGAAAATTCTTGTGGAAAAATGCATAAGAAAGGAAGTATTTAGTTCAGAATGACCTCTCACTTAGGGTGTTTTTTTTTCAGGCACCATATTCAACAATCTTTTAATATAACTGAGAATAACTTTACAGACAAGGAAAACTAAGCACTCTACAAAGGAAATATTTAAATTTTGAATATTGGATTCCATGTTCTGCCTTTCTTGTCTTTGTTGCATTTTCAGCTCACTGACAAAGTCAAAATAAACCCACCATACTTGTCATCTTGCTTTTAATTTGCCTTGCTTCTCACAATACACAGTTTTAAGTCCTGTGTTAAATTACATAAAATCAGTGTAACTTGTATACTAGTATTTAGATGGCATTTTTGTTTAGAAGAAATGCTGTTATTGACAACTTCATACATTTTAAGATATGATGAAAGGTGATCACTGAAGCACTCCCAGGTTTAACAGGAACATGAGCAATTGATATTAAGTGAAAGACAAAAATCTTTGGAAATGGAAGCATCAAATATTTGAGGGGCTAGGGTAAGCCATGTTGAAATTTTTTAAAGTTTGGCAGGATTAATGTTAACAGAAGAAGTGAGGCTAAATATTAAAGAATTGAGATGACGGAGTCCATATGTCTCTGGACAGCTTCCACCAAAAGGCACAGTAGGTGGCTGAATCTCTTATGTAGGCCTCATTGTGTTAGGCATTCTTCCTCCATATTCCATTCCTGGTTAATCACAAATGTGCTTCCACTTTCATTACTAGTTCCATATCAATAGCTCAAAAATTGCTTCTGACATATTGCTTTGTCCTTTGAACTGTACACTCAGCAATATAAGTAAACAATGTATACATTAATTTTATCAGGGGACAATAAAATAAATATAGATAAAAACAAAATTGTTATAGTTTGCTAAAAGAATGATTAAAAAAATATATTTCCTTGGTGGCTGGAGTGATAGTACAGCAGGTAGGGAGTTTGCCTTACATGCAGCCGACCTGAGTTCAATTCCCAGCATTCCATATGGTTCCCTGAGCACCACCAGGAGTAATTCCTGAGTGCAAAGCCAGGAGCAACCCCTGTGCATTGCCAGGAGTCACCCAAAAAGCAAAAAAAAATTTTCTTAGAAGACAGTTAGTAAAGATTGTTATATCTCACCATGAAGCCATTAAGCCATTGTATAAAAGATTACTAAAATGTTGTTATAGGTTAAGCCTCTGTGTTATGTTTTGTTAATAAAAATTGGTCCTCTACATTAAATCCCACAAATCTGGTGTGCAGCTCCTGGTTTATAAGTGTGTAGCATTTGAGACATTGCTCCAGAAAGTCTAAAAATTGTAATGGAGTGATACAGCTGAAGTTAAATTTTTAACTAGGTGGAAGCTTTGAGGCAAACCCGTGACTGCCAGAACTCCGGAAGTCAGGGAGATTGGGAAAGGTAGCCCATCCCCAACTCCTTGAAAACCTGGACATTTCATTCACAAAACCCACATACCTGAGTTTTTCAACAGATTAACTTCTGGATGAAGCTTGTCTGAGCAGTGAAGTCTGGTTGGGAGCACAGTGGCGATTGTGAAATGCAGAGGTTTTCAGTTGCTGGAGTTCTGTTGAGCCAGCCCAGGGTTCCCCTACCCAGCTCCCAGTTGCCCCTTATGACTCAATCTTGCATGGGGTCTGGTAGAATTTCTGAAGCTTGTTGATCTCTTTCAAGATTTATTTATGTGTCTCTGAATTGTGGCCTATAAATTATTTGGTGCCAAAGGTTTTCATGGGTGGTTCATGATTTTTTTAATAAATCTTTTAGCAAATTATTTATAAAAATAAATTATTGAGAGTCTGCTATGGGGGCATGCTGAAGGAGTGGTTGGTAAAATTGAAAATAATGGTGGTGGGAAGGTGCAATGATGGTGGGACTGATGTTGCATATTAAATGCAGCAAATCATCATGAACAACTCTGTAGGAAAATAAAATTTAAATTTAAAATAATAATAATAATTTCTCATTCCTTCATAATTGTGCAAGAAAGAAATCTCAACACCAATATTGATTTCTCTCTCATCACATACATCTATAAATCACAAAGTCCTCTTGTTTCTTGCCCCTATCAGGCTCTCTACTCTTTTAATATAATTGTACTGCAAGTGATCATAATTTCTTACCTGAGTCTCTATAGAAACTTCTTCATGAGTCCCTTTGTCTTCTTTCTCTTGCTACCTCTCCCAATTTCATTGAGGAATCTTAATTACAGGAAGAGTGACTAGAAGGATACACCGCTTTTTGAGATATTTCTTTTGTTTATTATTGTTTTGTCCAATCTTTTGTATATTAATTTAAGAATCACTGTAAAACAAGAAATAATAAAGTGCCCAAGAACAAATGACTGGGATAAAGAAACTATTGTATAGTATTGTAACGTGTTGTAGAGTATTCCACTTAGCTGTAAGAATAGATGAAATCCTGCCTTTTGCTCTACGTGAATGGACCTGGAGCATACCATGCTGAGTGAAGTTAGTCAGAAGGAGAGGAACAGATTCATAATGATATTTCTCATATGTGAGATATAAAGAAACATAGTAAGGGAATAACAAATGTCCAGAGGCAACATAAATTGAGAACTATTCTATAGAATTGAGCTTACCTTGAGGACTTGCTAGACATGAGTATGGTTGAGAGAGGGAAAACACTGGTGGAGGACTTGATGTTGGAATATTGTATGTATAAACCTCTATCACTGACAGTATTATAAACCATAGTGCCTAAAAATTTTTATAAGTTTCTTTAAGTTTTTCTTACATAATGATAATATTGCATGAGATTTAAGGAAGATAGGACTTACTTCCAGTCAAAATTAACTGAAGGAAATTTATTTTTTTTCTCACCTTTTAAAATATGGACATGCAGTTGAAGTTCATACAAGTCCTTCACGCACAGAACTTAGTACCTGAAGTAGATACTGTGAAGGAATATTTTAGCTGTGGCACTCAATAACAGCACCCTCCAAGGCCTAGAATGTCAACAGGTCCAGAGGAGATTATATTTTTCAATAGGACTATTACTGGTAATGTCATCTAACACAGATTATCTTGACACTTTTTCTGTGGTGGTTCTAGTTGACTAGAGTCCCATTGATGCCCATTCAATCTCCTGAATCTGGACTATCAATTATTAAAATATTCCTTCTGCCTGAGATAGCATAGTTACTTTCAATGGCTTACAATGAAAATTCTGGCATAGATCAGTTAGTATAGCTATTATTCCAATACTTTAAAGGGCAAAAAAGAGTGGCCAGAATTAAAGCAAGGTTATAACAAAGGAAAAAGGAGTGGGAAGGAAAGAGGTTAAGTAGAAAGGAAAATAGTTAAGGAAAATAGTTAAGTGCTAATCATAGAAACTTAATGGATAGCGGGATAAAGAGATGAAAGGATGATTTTTAACTTGGATGGATGAGATGTTAATATCCCTAAACATACACCAAAAAATTTAAAAAAAAAAACAATGAGAATGAGTGGGGCAGATGGTAAGGGGAGCATATTTGTGGTGGTGGGGATAATTATCATTTTATAAATGTTGTCTTTGAGATTTTAAGATGATGTTATGGGAGACATAGAGTAGACAGATGGATAGAAGTATGAATCTGTGGGAAAATGTCAGGGATAAAGATAGAGAATTGAAGTCACTGGGAACTGAAATCATGAGAGGAAATGAGCTCACTCTGGAAGAGTTCACAGCATGAGAACAGTGGGTCGAGGATGGACATCTGGAGAATACCATAATTTAAAAGATGAGCTTAGTAAAAGAAGCCTAGAAAATAAATCACAGCACTCTGGCCCACAGTTCCTGTCTTATTGAAATAGTATTACTGTAATTACTCTTTTGAGCTTCCTTGGACATAAAGAATCACTTGAAAATCATGTCCCTGCCTTGGCAGCTCTTCTCGCTAAACAACAATTTCAAATTATGATCACAGGCCTTAGTACCACACTTAAGGCTGACAATCTCTACATTAAGGGTTAATAGTAATAAAACCCTCTATTTTTTAGAAACTTTCTTTTCAGAGGGTAAGTCTTCAATAGGAATACAATGAAAGATAGCTATTATTACACTTCCATATATATCTTATTTAGGAAGTTTTTCCATTTTCCTCTAAGAGCTCTAAACCCTAAGTGTATGGATCCTGAATAAGCAGACTCCATTGAGTGAGAAAGATAAAGATCCATTAGACCCACAGGAGACTATCAGTTCCTCCCTAGGTCTGTAAGCTTAGTTTTGATGTCTGTTGCCTTATACCATACCAGTATCACTATGTGGACTGAGCTGAAATTAGAAATTGCTTAAAGAATCACATTTCTCTAATTCTTCGGTTTCCAGTGTCCCCTAGGATTGAGTTGCTGCTGCAACAGTTTTGCATGATGTTAAAAACAAAAGTAGAAGTTAAATGGAAATTTTTCTCCTCTTGTCTTTCCCTGGGAATAGAGGCCGGACATAGAAGCAACTGTGTTCTTCAGATATGTGATAATTGATTTTATGTATCAACTTGACGAGATTAAAAGTTTTGGAGATTGTGTCAATGGGGGTATTTGGGTGAACGATAAGCACTTGAGGTGCTTGAGAGATAGTACAGCTGGTAGGACACTTGCCTTGCATGCCAACCCAGGTTCAATCCCCAGCACCTCATATGGCCCTCTCAATCTTGCCAGGAGTAACTCTTGAGTGCTGAGCCAAGAGTAACCCCTAGACACCACCAGTTGTGATCATATACCCCCCCCCGCAAAAAAAAGATATGAGCATTTAAATTTGGTAAAATGAATAAAGACTGTCATCCCAACACAGGAATGCAGATGGCCATTACCACAACTTGTTAGGTTAAAGATAGAACAAAAGGACAAATTGTAACAAAAGAATAGAACAGAAGGACAAAAAAAGAAGGACAAGTCAGCTTGCTTTCTGCTTGAGATGAGCCCTGCATCATGTGTTTGGGGATATCAACAGCCTTAGTCATGAAGCCTTTAGACTGAAAGTGAATTCACATCATTGACCCCTAGTTCTTAGATTTTAAGGTTTAGAGTGGGACTACCCGCTAGATTTTCTGGGTCTTCAGTTTGCAGATAAAGTATCATGAAAATTCTCTTTCTCCATAATCACATAAACCAATCCCTCACGAGGAGTCTATATATCTATATCTATCTGTTTTATCGGTTTTCTTTCTAAGGAGAATCTTAGTACAAGATCAGGATAGGACAAGGTATTCTTAATTAATGCAACAAGGAAAACTAAGAAAAAATTTATAAGCCAAGTGCAAGTTCATAGGATTGTGCTGGTATTCAAATAAATAAAATACCTATAAGAATATCAAGGCCTGCTGGAGCAATAGAATAGCAGATAGAGCACTTTGCGTGCATGCAGCTGACCCAAGTTTAATCCCCTGCATCAAATATGGTCTCCTAAACTCTGCCAGGAATGATCCCTGAGAATAGTCAGGAGTAAATTCTGAGCATCACTGAGTGTGGTCTAAAAACATAACAAAACAGGGGTTTAAACAAAGATTTAAGTTACAGATAAGAATTTGGATGAAAAATCAACAGAATGGAAGATAACCAAGTCCTAAGAACTGTCACAAATCTAAAATTTGTTTATAATCTCTCAAGTGCTGGTAAGTTGCCTGTTCAGTCCCTTTGGAAAAAGTCTGGAAACTCCTCAAAAAATTAAGAACTTCCACATGGCCCACAATTCCACTTCTAAGCATCTACCCTAATAACTAAGAAAATTAATTTGGAAGGTCATATGCACACCTATGCTCATTGTGGTATTATATATAATAGCCAAGACTTGGAACAGTCCAAGTGGCCAAAAATAGTAATAAAGAAACTTTGTTCTATATTCACAATGGAATACTACACAACTATACAAAAAAGAATAAAATCTTGTAGTTTGGTGCAACTTGGATAGAATTGTAGGGAGTCATGATAAGTTGAAAGTAAAAAAAGACAAATACTAGATTATAACAGTTATATGCAGCACTTTAGCACTGTAGCACTGTTCTCCCGTTGTTCATCAATTTGCTGGAGCAGGCCCAGTAACGTCTACTTTGTGAGACTTGTTGTTACTGTGTTTGGACAGTTATATGAGTAATAAAAAAAACAAAGCAAAAAAATGAACAGTCACTAATGGAAATAATATAGTGATAAGGTCAATAGAAGTATTATCTGAAGATGGTAAAGGTAGGGTAAGTGACCTTGGGGTAATGGTGGAAGGATCTTTGTGATCTGGTAGTGGGCACTGTGCAACAGCACAGCAAAAATAAAATGATAATTCTGATACTAGTATAATAAATAAGTAAATTATGTATATAGATGTACATTAGATTTGACTAGCTTGGAAGTCAAGGGAATAAGAAGTAGAATCAATGAAATAGCAAAGCATAGACATGAAAAGAGAAAACAAAAAGATTGAACAGATGTTGCTTGAGATTCATAAAAAATAATAATGAGGATGGAAAGATGACTCAAAGGGCTGGAGTACACAAAGCCCAGGATTCCATCCCTAGCATCACATGGCCTCCTAAGCACTGTTAGTGCTCACTCTACCCCATCAACTTAATAACAGTAATAACTATGAGAGGGGTTTCAGCAATATCAAGAAAGCATGAAAGAGGGGCTAGAGCAATAGCACACAGCAGGTAGGACATTTGCCTTGCTCGCGGCCAACCTGGATTCTATTCCCAGCATCCCATATGGTCCCCTGAGCACTGTCAGGGGTAGTTCCTGAGTGCAGAACCAGGAGCAACCCCTGAGCATTGCTGGGTGTGACCCAAAAAGCAAAAAAAAAAAAAAAAAAAAAAAGCACGAAAGAAAGGAAGTTTGTATTAACTGACATCAATGGAACAAGACAGAATAGATTAAGAACTGAAACAGGTCAACTGATGTTACTGTTAACAAGTTCATTGTTTCCTTATCAATAACTTCCCTGTACAATGGTAAGGATGGAAAATATAAATTATTAGGTTGTCAAGTAAATGAGAAAAGAGGAATTGCAGGGAATAGGCAAATGCTACATTTTCAACAACTTTGAAGAGAAAAATAAAATGATAGCTAAAAGAAGTTGAAACTAAGGAAGGTTTTACCTTTTTTGGAAGAGTATTTTATCATTATATCTATCATATATATGATAAATAAGAATTTAACTTGAGATGCTTAAGCAGAAAAAAAGGAATTTATTGACTAAAAAGTAAAATGGTACAAAAGTAGAGTAAGTTTTAGGAATTGTTTTCTCTAGAAACTATTTTCTCCTCTAGAAATAATTAATCTCTATTGAAAATGAGGAGATAGGCCCTCTTGGTACCTTAGTGTCCCCAATGAAATAGGGGAAAGGAGGCAATAGATGATTGCAGGGGTGGGGGTTGAGGGACTGGTTGAAAAACACGATTCCAAAATATTTCAAACCTTTGATTACAACAGCCAAACATATCTTTCATCACAGAGGCACACTTTTAAAAATACCGACAGTGCTAAAAATAAATAAATATAAAAATGTTCGTGCTGGGTAGGAGAGATAGTGCAAAAGTTAATCTGCTTGCTATGAACTTTTTTGATCCTCTGCACCACATAGGGTCCCCCAAAGCCCACCAGGAGTGATCCTGAAGTACTTAGCCAGGGTAAGCCTTGCACCACTGGTTGCGGTCCACACCCCCACAAAAAGTCAGAGCCTATATAAAAGCTACTTCCATTTCAATGAATTGAACTCAAAATCCTTTTAGTTTTTCTTTTGAGGGAGAAAAGGGAAGGGTTAGGAAGAGCTCAGGAAATAACTCCCAGAGTCCTCAGGGAACCTTATGTGGTGTCAGAAATCAATGCAGAATTGGCCAAATACAAGTACCTTAGTCCTCATACTATCTCTTCAGCCCCCCAAATCTGTTTTAATTACTATTTCCAGGAAAAACCACTATCTATGAATAGTTCAGTTACTACTGGTGAACTCAACAGTTTTCCGCTATACAACATAGAGCATCTATTAGTGGAGAGGAGACAGAATATTCACAATAAGACCACTGACTGGGTTTAAGGGGGGTTGAGAAGGGGCATGGGGCCTGGAGCACTGAAGTTAACAATGCTCTCTAGTCATTCTCAAATGGAAAACTTCCAAGGCCAGAGTGATATTATGGCAGGTAGGGTAGTTGCCTTGCATATGGGTTTGATCCCTGGCACCCCATATGATCATATGATCTCCCAAACCCTGCCATGAGTAATCCCTGAGCACAAAGACAGGAGCAACCCCTGAGCACTGCTGGTTCTGGCCACAAAACAAAACAAAACAAAACAAAATCAGATGAAAAAATTCCTAGGAAAGCTAGGAAATCTTGGATATAGGAGGAGGTAAGACTTGTAAGAGAGAGTTTTAATTGTTCATTTTCCTTCTTATGAAAGCATGGCCATTAATATGACTATTTATTCTAGAAGCTGACTATTTTAACAACAACTTTATGATAATGTGAATTTGGATTCTAGAAACATATCAAAAGTTTGAACACACAGAGTCTACTTTAATCAAACTTGTTATTTTATTGGCTATATACTACAAGATTCTTATCTATGTGTTCCCAGACCATGGTACGAGCACATAATTAAAGCCATAAATGCTATCTGGTAAGACTTGTTAATAAACACAGGCTTGGTCCTCTACATTTCTATTTCTACGTAGCTCGGATTTTATTTCTTCCACCGTCCAAGTCTTCATTGTGATCTTTTCCATTCAATATCATAGGCAACTATAACTTGCTCCAGGCCCACTGTCTGCATTCCAGATATTCCACTGAAACAGAAGTGGGTTTTTTTTTCACTTATTCTTACAGAAGATTGACAGAATAATTGAGAATATGAACACTGTGGCTTCATTCTATCTCAGTTACTAAGTCTTCCTTCTAAGCTTTTAGTTATATCTCTGGGATCAAGAATTTAACATTTCAACCATTTGAGAAACTGCATAAACAAATTTCAGGACATTTATTTTTTATAAAATTCTTCAAACAGAAAGCATTTTTTAATAAAACTTATTTTCTTTACTCTCAACTTTTAGAAGGCCTAAATTCAAATGAAGTGTGTGTCTTTATCATCCAAAATTTCTTTAAAAGTAGACTTCAGCACACCTTAGCATTCTGACTTTTTTCCATAATCCTTATCCCAAAGTTCAATGGGTTAAAGTTTAATAAATTCCTCTTCAGCTACAAATAAGGAAAACTAATATTCCAATAATAGAAACAGAACAATTATCTATCCTCCTTGATTCAGTCAACTTGGTATTCTTACTCTAAAACTTCCTATTTTCTAAATTCAATGTATAGTGCAGGAAGGCTAATTATGTTACAATAATAAAGATGAGGGCGGGGTGGTCTGGATTTTTTTATTTATTTATCTTATACATTTGAAAAGTATCTAGTTAAGTTTCCTTAAACCCAGTTAAGTTTTGATTAGGGCTCCATTTCTCTTGCTGTAACTCACAAGTTTTCCAGGAACTATTTGGGTTGATGATTGTCCCACATCTACTACTGAACCAACGCAGAGATCCAGGAGGATAATATAAGCTGAACAATCAACATTCTTAGTGACATTTTTCAGTAACAAATTCATACACTTGAGAACCACTTAGATACTCAGAATGAGAAATCAGCATCTAGGGGAAACTGCAACTAAACAATATAGTTGGGGAACAATTAAGCAACGTTATTATTACCTACAAGTAGGCAAAATTGAAAACAGAACCAAGCAGAAATTGTTTAAGAAAGAGGAATACTACATGATTTAAAGAAGAGAAAAATCAAAGGTAAAGTGGAGGAATGATCATAAGATATTAATTAGATAATAATCCTACATCTATTTTACATTAACCATCACTGAATTAATGTAATTCACTGTTTCAAAAGTCTGCTTGTTGAACAAGAAAACAGACGTTCCTTGGATTTCCTTTTAATTGAAATTGTTACTCAAATAATTGTATAATCACATGCAGTTGCAAAAAAATAACAGAGATGCATTGTATATTTTACTCTGCTTTCCAAACAGTAACATCTTTCTTTAATTAGAGTGGAATAGAGCAGCCAGGATATTGACATTGATATAAACCACCACCTCCCTCAGATTTTGAAGCTAATATGAAGACAATTGAATTAATTCATAATTTAGAATAGAACAGCATAAAGTTAATTCTGAGGAGCTTTCTTCTGATGGTATCTATTGCTTTTAAGGAAAAATGATTATCTTTGGATAATGTAATGGGAAACCGGGGGGAGGGGGAATGAGAAAAAATAGAATGTGAGAACTACTACCAAGAAATATCAGGGTTGTTTTTTTCCAAGAATATCATTGTATAAATACCAGCTCATATTACGACACTGATGACACAAATAATATATACTAATTTTAAGTATGTGTAGCTGTGTGATCTTCTAATAACTAGTCTGAGAACATGTGATAAGTCCAACATTTGATAATATTAACATTTCAGAGTGGGATGGTTTAAATCAAGTTGAGAATGTTTCCAAGTTTCTATTTTAGTTACTTTGTATTGCTAAAATGTATTTAAGCATATATTCCAAATTTATTTAAAAGATTTTGTAGGGCAGAATATCTGAAGAGACACTTCTTCAAAGAACGTATACAGATAACTAATAGGCTCATGGAAACCCATTCATCATCACTAAATTTTAAGGAAATGAAAATCAAATCTACAGTGAGATATCATCTCACAGCTATTAGAACTGCTGTTATCCAAAAGACAAGAAAGAAAAGGTTTTGACAAAGATGTAAGAAAAAGAAATGTTCATACACCATTAGTAGAAATTAAATTGGCCCAGCCACTATGAAAAATTGTAAACAGAGTCCTGAAAATATGAAAAAAATACTATTTGATCTTGTTATTCCCCTTCTGGAGAGCTACCCAAAGAATACAAAAACACAAATTCAAAAATATATGTACATATCATACATATGTAATATATAAACTTATATACATATATGTGTGTATGTATACATATATATATTTCTGTGTTTATTAAACAGGCTACACTTGGCAGTGACCAGGGTTTATTCCTGGCTGTGCTCCAGGTTCACTGCTGAGGTACTCAGGGTACCATATGCAGTTCTAGGAATTAAACTAGGCAAGCATTTTAACTTTGAACCACCTCTCTAGCCCTCTCAATAAAATTTTTTAATAAAAATACTATCATTAAACTGCACTTGGAACAAAGAAAATCATAATTCCATATCACTTTACTCTTTCAATTCCATACCTGCAAAACGTGTTTTTTGAGATTTGATACAGGAGTATATGTTACTTGTGTTCTGGAAATCTACTGGAAAGCAAAGCAAAGCACCTCCTTTCTTCACATTACATTTACATTAAGCGCAAAACAGGCAAAAAAAAATTAGGAGAAAACAAAAACTTCCTCCTCAAACATTCTGGAATCTGAAAGAATATTTGAGCAAAATCTGACAGATCACTCTTTGGATAAAATCTTCTAAGAATTGCTATTACTTAATCACTATTATGAATTGTGTAATCACCAAGTGACTGGGAAGTCAGTGGCTCTCTCTTGCTGTCTGCGTTCAGGGGTCTCGTGCCATCCCCCTCCCCCCATGCAGGACAGCGGATGCCATGGGTGGACGAAGAAGAAAATGAGGGCCAGGCTGGTTGGTTATCAGTTTCCGTTTATTCCATTATCCCCACGCACCTGTGTTGGAGTCTCAGCAGCTAGCCTGAGACTTTGACCAAATCCCCTGCCCCTGGAAGCAAGACCAGGCCCTGTTTACAAAGACCCAGGGGGCTGCTCAAGCACTCCCCACAGGCAGGCACTCTGGTTAAAAATGAGAGACATGACAGTGCCCACCTACCCATATTGTTAACTAGCCCTAAGAGCAGGATATGTAAATCATTAGCTGACATCTGTGAGCTCTACCTGAGAAACTGTACTAGAAAACTGTGCTGAGTGTGGGATTGCCCCACCTGAGTGTACTATAAGAACCCCTGGGTAGGGGCCAATAAACAGAGAATTGCTTGACCACCAGACTCCTCCCTCTGTAGGTTTCTTTCTCTGTAGCACTATGGTGGCAGGGGTAGGAACCCAGGAATCCTGCCGTGTGCAAAGGGCCAAGGCAGAGGCTTCTCCCCTACCTTCTCCTTCCCCTTTAGGGAGTAAGTCTGGCGACTTTGGGGGTTCGTACTCCAGTTTACCGGGGTCTACTGACCAGGATCCCGACAGGCCTGTTCCAATCTCACTAAGCCCCTCATTCTCGTCTCCTCCTGTCTTCCCACCACCTACTCCTGTCTCTCCCGGCTCCAACTCCCCGCCATAGTCTCTCTCTAGTCTCTCTCCACCTCCCAGAAACAGGGGGGTAGCAACCACGCACCCAGGTCAGATGGCACAACCAACATATGAAGCCCTTCCTGACTGCCTGCAGTCAGGGGATCAGGCTCAAAGGCAAAATGTCACTTAGGGGTTTTTCTCCTTTCCTTAGTTCAATAACTTAAACATCTTAATATTAGTTATTTTGCATGGCACAGTAAGAGATACATTAAGCTTGTAGGGTGGCTTTCCTGGCGACATCTCACTATAGATCTCAGAGTACAGTGCTCAGGCCAAATTAGTCTTTCCTAACCCTAGCAGGGTCCTAATCTAGTTGTTAACTTTTTGGATCATGACAAGATTTGCTCTTAACGTATAGTTAATTATTATGGCATTTTGGCCTGACCCATTTTGATGCCAGGGTAGCTCACAGCTTGCTCTGGTCCATCCAGTCCGTCATCAGGACCCTACTTTGGAGATGCTAGGAAGTAAGGGCAACTGAGGCTTAAGTCGAGAGAAACAGACGTCCAGGCATGATTATCATTCGGAGTCAATTAACTCCCAAGTTACAAAAGCATAGCATTAACTATCTTCCTGTGTCTATACAAAAAGAACATTGTTCTGAATTAACTATGCAGAGGACCTAAGGAGAAGAGAAAAGCAATATTTACAAATTAACAGAGTGTGATTAGGAGATAAAGGTGATAGACTGGTTGGGGAAACAAAGCACAAAGAGAGAGTTAACAAATAAACACAGAGGAATGGGAGCACTGTGATCGGAGTAACCCAATAAACCTAAGCTCCCTGTGGCAAGGCAGAAAGAACAAACCAATGTTATCCTATAATGAATAATTCACCTTCTCCCTGAGTTCTCAGGACTCTGGTGCACATAATATTGCTAACGCCACATTCCACAAGTTTTCAGTGCTTTTTAGAAAGCCTTAGAATATTGGCTCCAGGAGCAGTTTCTGTTGAAATCATAAAGTCCATATGCTATTGTAACACCTATTTGCCAGTGGTCTTAAACCAAGGCTAAGAGTCAGATTTATCCTGTAGTTTCTCTCCAGAAACTATTATGGGATATGGCGGATTTAAGGAACGCACAGAAGAGGTTTTATATTCAAGTAAAGTATTTATTCAAGCCAAAAACTTTGTCCACATTATTTAAAAAATCTTTGGTTACCCAAATAGCTGTGATTGCTCTTTTCCACAGATCATTTTATCCCATTTAGTACTTTAGCTTAAATCCTTTCTCTGACCTTTTCCTTTTTCACCTAACTAGGTCTATTCTTTCTTCAATCTTCTGTGGAACTTCAAATGCCCTTCCCTTTCTTTGGAATTTTGTCAAATTGAGTCAGAAAGTCACCTTTGCTGGATTTAAATTTATAAAATCCTGCATCATCCTACTCTCCTGGAATGCAATTATGGCACTGAATAGTAAATGTGCTGCTCTATTATTACATCATAAGGAATTGTCATCACAGATCTGAAAATAGTTGCCTCAGTATGCTTCTAGGTAAAACAAATGAGAATTACATGCCATATCACCACAGAGAGATACTCACTGAAGAGAACAAAGAAAATGGAGAGCAGAAATCAGTCTGTACAAAGGAGTTCAAAACAAACAACTGAAAGATGTCAGATGACAGTAAAATAAAGCAAAATTTGTCTTCCAATGAGCTCATTTGACCTCCCCAGGAACTCTGCAAGTCCACAGTATCCTAGTCACTGCATGTGTCAAATGAGAACTGGGAGTAGAAAAGCATAGGGCTCTCACAGAGTCCTTCACACCAGAAGCAAATAGGCAGGAGAAATGACCTTCCAGTGCCATATCAGAAAAGAGTAAATGCCCGTACAGAAGAGAGGCCACATCAAAAGCGAACCTTAGTCTTGATTGCCAAGAGCAAGAAACCTACCATAATATGTTCTCAAATTACAAATTTCCCAACTGTTTTAGAATACTGACTCCTCCTCTTTTCCATTCTACATCTTCTTAGCATATGATTTCCATCCTCATGGACACAAGACAGCATTGATAAATACATCGGGGCTCTCCAGGCACGAAAGAAAGGAGAAAGATACAAGAGGAAGGCTGCCTTCTTTCCATGGCTTTGTCTTTTTAAAAAATAAAATAAAAAAGCAAGAGGTATACAGGTGGATTCTCTCAGAAGTCCCTCTACCCTCCTTTTTTCCAAGACCAGACGACATGGCTTATGTCACTTCATGTTACAAGAAATGGCATCTTCAGTTTGGTTTGCCTACTCCTCTATACTTTCCATAAGAGGAGGACAAGGGAAAAAGCATTTAGAAAGGGAATTTGGAGAGTCAGTAAATTCACAAGACTGAGAAGAGAGAGATGAGAAAGAATTCCTCACTATTTCCAGGATCCAAGAAAAGCAAAGCACAGTGGTCAATGGATGGAAGCTTGCCACAACTGTGTGTTTGTGTGTGTGTGTGTGTGTGTGTGTATGTTTGAGGAGGGATGGGGAAGGGAAGTTATGGTAGAGAAGAGATCAATGTGACAGTATTTGGAAATGATCACTTTGGACAAGAATTGAATATTATGCATATGACTGTCCTCGCTCGCCGGGACCCCTTGGAGGGGACCGGGTTGAGCTTTCCTCCCCGCCCCAACCAGGGCTCCGGCAGCCAAAGACCTCCAGGACCAGCCACCACCATGCAGAGACCACTCTCCACACACATGAAGGTACTGGTAGAGGGACAAAATCACGCGGGTTCCGGGGCCGAGATCTCCAAGCCTACTCGGATTGGGGCCGAGCATCCTCCACCCAGATCCTCCAAATTCCAGTAGGTGGGGGTCACACCCACCAACTGGCCCCCTAGCGCCGTGTAATCCCATCAACAGCCAAGACTCAGAGACTATAAAAACCAGCTCCCAGAACCGCGAGGCCGCAAATGCATCTTATTATGACATCTTATTATCTCATTCCTACTTTGGACAAACTGGCAGGTTACCGAATGTAGCCTGCCCACACGGCAGAGTCTGGCAAACTCCCCGTGGCGTACCCAATATGCCAAATACCAGTAACAGTGATGGGTCTCATTCTCCTAAAGAGCCTTGAATATAATCTCAGGGCTAGGATGAACGAGACATTACTGGGGCCTGCTCGAGGCAATCGACGAATAACAGGATGATTTGTGTGATTTGTGATTTGTGCATAGGTTAAGGGATATACCTGATAACCTTTCAGTATTTACTGCAAACCTTAATGGCCAGGGTGAGAGAGAGAGAGAAAGAGAGAGAGAGAGAGAGAGAGAGAGAGAGAGAGAGAGAGAGAGAGAGAAAGTGCCTTCCATACACTGGGGTGGGTAGGAGAAGGTGGCAGGAGGGAAACTGGGAACATTGGTGGTAGGAAATACACACTGGTGAAAAGACAAGTGTTGGAACATTATACAACTGAAACCCAATCATTAACAATTTTGTAACTCTATATCTCACTGTGATTCAATTAAACAATAAATTAACTGTAAAAAATAAAAGAGCAGAGCACACTGTTAAATGGAGAGAAGCTCTCCAGAAATGTAAAATTTTCTCAGAGATTCACAGTTACCCAAGAACAATCATTTAGATGTATCAGCTTATTTCTTCAAAGTCAGTAACAGTGAAAGAGAAAAATAGGGGATACAGGGGATACACACTTATGTCTTATTAGAAAAAAAATCTCATCTCTTGTACAGATACAAGCAGAAGATTTTTAAAAAATGTACAGGGAGGGAAAGATCATGGGTAGAAAGAGTTACCTTAAATTTCATTCCTGTAGTCTGCCTTGTTATTCACAAAACTTCATAAATCTCCCATATAAAATACACCTCTACTTTCGTCCAAGGTTTGTAAGAGTGTTTGCTCTCACTTCTCACATTTTTCAAGAGAATTTATAATTTTTTTTCAATTTCTAGTATCCTATAATCTAGATCAGATCAAGGTAGAGATGAGTGCCCTATTATAATACCACATGTACATATTTTGGTACACAATTCCACCCCGTTTTTGGACCTGTGAAATTAAAAGACAAGCTATCTGCTCCAATTCGTCCAAAATACAACGGTGTGACAGATATAGCATAACTATAGCTATTAATGTTCAAAGGGCAGGGAAGGTGGGGGGAGTAGGAAGGGTAAGGAGTTACTGACCCAACATAGTTCTGAAATTCAGCTGGGCACTAAAAATTTCTTTAGAAAACTTTGAGGCCTATAAATAAATTTTGCATGGACTACTCCTCTTTTTTACACCTTCTATCTTGAGCCTAGAGTAAATATGCACAATGTAAATTCTTGGTTCCCCTTCTTTTTTCAAGAAAAGGAAACCTATGTGTCTATAGGTTTTTAATTCTATAGGTTTGTTTTCTACTGTGGGGTTTAGGAATTCAGATGTCCCATGTTCATTTTGTGCTTTACAAGTTTTAATTCAAGTTGGCACTGCCTTATTGAAATAATTTTATCAAGAACATTCTGGATCTCCTGTGAATTTCAACATGGTTTGCTCCATTGTAGAATAGCTACACCCACAGATATTGATAAGATAGACATTTCTAACTTATCTTTCTGCTGAGTTGGTTGAGAAACAACATCCTTAAGTTTTCTAGAGTAATAGATTCAGTTAGATAACTTTTATCTGCGGAAAGTACTCTGTGTCTTATATTTTCTTTCAGGGGGGAGAGTATGGGGGGGGTTTCACACCCAACTGTGCCCAAAGATCACCCCTGTTAGGTTCAGGGAACCATAGGGGCACCCAGGATAGGACGCAGGTGCAAAGCAAACACCCCACCCACTGTACTGTCATTCAGGCCCAGGTTTTGGGTTTTTTTTTTAACTTTACGAGGTTTAGCAAAAGTTATAACATCGTATCTTCAGTCTGAAGTATGTTCTCCTGATACTACTGGGAAACTTTATCTTAAATTTAGTAGTTTGCCTTTAGGGAAGCTAAGAATTTTCAAGACCACCAAATCCGGTTTCATTTGTTTTACAGTTCTTCTCTTAATGTGTTAGCGCTCACCTCTCACCTTTCACTATAAACAGGAAGGAGAAACAGATGGCTCTTTACACGCTGTTTGGAAATGGCCTAGGCTTTATAACGAAGGTCAGTACCAACATGTTCTGCTTTGCACATAACTTCAAGAGATAGTGGTGCCAAGATTTATATCACTTTGTATCAAGAATCCTCTTCCTCCGATTTCCAGTAACAGGTGTACTCATTTTCTTCTGAGCCCCTACAATGTGGTACCATAAAAAAATCTAGACCCTTGCTACCATAATCCAAGGAAATTTAAGTTTTCTCTACCACAAATTTCCGAATTTTTCTAGCTTCAACCCACATTCTAGTACATTTCAGTTACATATAGAGTAAAACTCCATTTCCATGGACCAATTTATTGATCTACATAAAAAAGTTGAAATAATCATTCACTTCCAGCATGGAAAGTTAAGGTTAATTTTCTGAGTTGTCAAAGTAACAAAACAAATCCATAAATTTATTAAAGTAGTGTGATCCCAGATAATTATATTTTCTCTCCTAAAAGTAATTGGGGAAAAAAATGATAAATCATAAATTGAATAAAGTTTGATTATTTTAAATTAAAATTGTACATGAAAGTATGTTACTAACCCTGTAACAATTACTAATCACATCATATTTCTCAATACTTTGAAATAAGAAAGCTACATTGAGACCATGACAAAAGCATTAATGTAATAATGTGTAATTAATAATATATAATAATTAAGTTAAAGAACAGAAATCAAGGGAGTGGAGAGGAGAATAGGAAATAATGGATAAGGGGGACGGAGTTTCAGTTATACTGGTGATAGGGTGAATGGTAGAGCCATATACCCAAACACAGAATCAACAACATTTAAAACATAAGATCTAAACTGCAACCACTGGAACATTGTAATGTGTCTGTCAAGTTGACAGGAGGGGTATGGGGCAGGGGTTGGTGGGGAGGGAATATGGAAACTCTGGTAAAGGAACGTTAACACTGGTGGTGGAACTCATATTGAAATATTATATGCCTAAAACTCGTAAATCACTTGATCACTTGATATCCCATTACTCATTGATTTGCTCGAGCGGGCACCAGTAACATATCCATTCATCTCTGTTGCGTGCTAGCGTAGCTCAGTGGCATCTGCTTGTTCTAGGAACATAAAGACCCTCAAGCTGATCGTTCAGGATCTTGATAAAGAAGTCTGACCATCTTGTGGGTGGGCGTCCACGAGATCTTTTGACATCCTGTGGAATCCAGTCAGTAATGACTCTAGTCCAGCGGTCGTCTCTAAATCTCATCCAGCCCATCTGAGTTTCGATGCCTTGGCAAACGAGACAGCATCCTTGATTCTTGACCATCAACGGAGGTCAGAACTCCGGATTCTTTCTCTCATTTGAGTGAAGCATGATACTCCAAGTGTAGCTCTTTTGATTCCTCATTGAGACACCCAAATAGTGTTCTCATCCTTTTTTCATAGGGCCCAGGTCTCTGAGGCATATGTTAATGCAGGAACAAGAGTGGAATTGAAGACATGTGCTAGGAGTTAGAGGTTCTTCATCTTTTTAGCTATTTCTTCAATGCTCTTGAAGGCCTTCCAAGCCGCTCTCTTCCTCCTGCACAACTCAGGTGCCAGGTCATTCGTCATGTTGACTTCTCCACCTAGGTACACATAACTGTTGCATTCAGAGATGGTCATTCTATTGAGAGTGAATGGAATGTCAGGAATAAGACTGTTTCTCATGAACATTCTCTTTGTGAGATTCAGCTGTAATTTGACCTTTCCACACTCACGGTCAAAGTCGGTCAGCATTTGTGCCACTTGGCTGATGTTTGGTGTTATTAGAACAATGTTATCAGCAAAGTGGAGATGGTGTAGTTGCTGACCATCTGTCTTCATTCCTTTCCATTCCAGTCGCCACATGACGTTCTCGAGGGTGGCACTGAAGAGTTTTGGTGAAATAGTATCACCCTGCTGAACCCTTCTCTTAACATTGATGATCACTTCTTTGTAGAATGGTGAGATCCTGGTAATGAATCCGTAATACAGCTCACGGAGGATCCTGATATATTGAGTTTGAATGCCCTGAATGACTGATGACCACTTCCGTCTCAGCAGAATCAAAGGCCTTCTTAAATAAATGAACGTTAGACAGAGCAGCATCTTGAACTCCTGAGAAACCTCAATGAACTTGGTTATCATGTGGATATGGTTGATCCTGATGAATCCCTTTTGGAACCCGGTTTGCTCGCATGGTTGTCCTTCATCTAGTGTTCTGCCAATCCTATTCAGGATGACTCAAGTGAACAACTTGTAGATGACAGACAATAGGCAGATTGGGCGATAGTTGCCAATGTCATGGATGTCTCCCTTCTTGTATAGTAGTACAGTCCTGCTGGTTTTCCACTGGGACGGAACCTTGCTATCAGACAGGTAATGTGTGAAGATCCGAGCCAGTGTATTGATGAGTACTGACAGTAGGTTCTTCAGGTGTTCAGGTCTGACCTTGTCTAAGCTAGGTGTTCTTTGCTTCTTTACCAACGAGATGGCATGTTGGATTTCAGAAGGGAGAACATTGGGAACAACATATCTATCCTGCGGAATTTGGTATGTGGGCAAGTGGATGTGGCTATTAAAGAGATCTGAGTAGAAGTCATGAATAATCTTCTCCATTGTCCTTCTGGAAGATGTGATAGATCCATCAGGACTTCGGAGGGCAGTCATCTTAGTCTTGTAGTTGGTGAAGGACAGGTCAGCATTATGAATGCTTTTTCCGGCTTCTGCCACATCTACCAGCACTGCTGCTCTTCTCTCTTTGAGATCTTCCTTGATCACTTCTCTGCACTGTTTTGCGAGCTCTGAGGTTCACTTGTGGTTGCCTGAGGCATGCGCCAAGCCATGTTGGTGAATAAGCTCAAGAGTTTTCGAAGACAGGCATTTTTTTTGTGGTTGTCTCACTCTTGACATTCCTCGCACAATCATGGAGGTGCTGAACCAGTTGACTGTATTCTTCGTCAACGTTGTTGTCAAGACGGCATCTTCCCATGTTGCAGCAACAGAGCCAAAGAGCTCCCAGTTGGTGGTCGTTCTGAGAGTTCTCTTCTTAAACTTTGCATTACTTTCTCCCCACACTGTGAAGTAGAATTTTGCACTAAGGAGATGGTGGTCTGATCTGTTTGGAATTTTGAGATAACAGCAACATCAGTCAGGCAAAACTGTCGATTGAATATGATGTGGTCGATTTCGTTGTGGAACCTTCCACCGGGATACTCCCACGTCCAACATCTAGATTCAGCCTTCTAGAACTGTGAGTTACCATGGATGCTCTTGGTTGACATGATGAACTCAGACAGTCTGTCACCCTGTTCATTCTATTCTAGGCCTTGGGTGCCGATGTGGAGTTCTTCGGCTGATCTTCTCAGTCCTATCTTGGCATTAAAATCACCGACAATGATCTTGTAGAAGGTGTGGTCTTCTTTATAGAACTTCTCCAGCTCCATGTAGAACTTCTCAATTTCTCCTTCATCGGGCTGGAGCAATAGCACAGCGGTAGGGCATTTGCCTTGCATGCAGCCAACATGGTCGACCCGAGTTCGATTCCTCCGCCCCTCTCGGAGAGCCCGGCAAGCTGCCGAGAGTATCTCGCCCTCACGGCAGAGCCTGGCAAGCTCCCCGTGAAGTATTTGATATGCCAAACACAGTAACAACAAAGTCTCCAATGGAGACGTTACTGGGCCCGCTCGAGGAAATCGACGAACAACGGGAGGGCCTTTACCTTTACCTTTACCTTTACCATAATTGGATGTTGATGCGTAGAAAAGGAAGATAGAAACTGCTGGCAGTGAGTCACATCTATTCATGTGTAATCGTCTGATTCAGGTTGTTAGGCATTCGAATGAATCAATGCTCATGGCTAAATTCATGTTGACAAGGAAACCGACACCGCCAACTACTCTTTTGTTGCATGTCGAGGAACAGTTCTTCTCCAGTTTTGAAAATGGCATGATGTAATTGATGCCTTCTCGTCTCGATCAGACCAATGATGTCGTACTTGATCTTTTGCGCTTGTACCATCAAGTCCTCCATGGATGCATCAGATGCCATCATACGTGCATTGAAAGTACGGACAGTCATTTTTGTCTTTCTTCGTTTTGGCAGCCTAGTTTGGCCTTGAGATTTTATCAGCCTCTCCTTCCACGTCCTCCTCAATGCTGCCATATTCAGGGTCAGGGGAATGAGATCCATTGTGTTTACTGGTTTTGGCACATCAAATATGCCACAGATAGCTTGCCAGGCTCTGCCATGTGGGTGGGATATTCTTGGTAGCCTGAAAACACAAGTTAACTTTATAGGTCTTCCTATTCAGGCATATGTGCTGGTATGATACTCTCAGTAGCCTGCTGGGTTCTCTGAGAGTAAGAATTAGAGAATAAGAAGTCTTCGGGAGCTTGGTGTGATAGTCTCTGGATCCTGGCTGTTGATGGGGTTACACGGTAGTTGGTGGGTGTAACTGTCTAGCTACTGGAGGGCCCAGTCCCAAATCGTGCAGGCTTGGAGATCTCAGCTTCGCATCCCACGCACCTGGGTTCCTCTGCTGGTTCCTTTTGGTAAATTTTTAAATCACAGTTCTTTAATTAAAGTTTAAAAAGTAAAATCAATTAAATATCATCAATTGCTGCAATAGATTCTGATAAGATGGTATCTCCTAAAGCTCTGACAAAACTTACACAGATGATACACAGAACATAAATTCTAAAGGAAATGGTGATCAGAAAACAAATAAAAATTACATATGCAGTCTTGGAGTATTTCTTCCAAGATGTGATCACATTCCATATCATACAAAACTCCACCCATCACTTTGAAAACTACTTGTCAATGCTTGTTATGTGTGATTGACAACAATACATTGACCAAACTTCTATTCTCTTCCTTATTAATTATTTATTAGATATTATAGAACAAATATTAAGACCCTCTCCCCTTATGAATACTTATTCAGGACCTAGGAGGCCATAACATATATAGGAAATAAGTACACTCAACCGTATATTTAAGCCCTAATTAAAATTCATATACTTCTAAGAAATTAACAATTCTTTAATTAGCTCTAAGGTCACTTTCTGGTAAACCTAGTACTTCCAGGCTAATCACAACAATCTGACAGTACGCAGATGTTTCAATTAAGGTAGTAGATATTGACAATACTTATAGTCCAAAATATAGCCTTCTGAGAACAATTAAGACAGTAGCTTACAAATAAAAAAATTATCAGTGTTGTCATACTTTCCATTCAAAATACTCTTGTTAATTAGTCACTAATTTGATCCAAGTTACCTTTATTGCCACCAAAATGCTGTCATAGCAAAATGCTTTTAGCAAATTGTCAAAATCTAGCTTGACAGTCAAAATCACAATCTAGTTTATTTAATCCTTGTAAAATTTGTATTCGGTTTTGAAATCGCTGTAATAAATTAAGTATTTGTACTGAGTCATGCCAAGTTGAATTTTAAAAGTGTTAAGGAGAATTGAATAAATGCATGGAGAAATTGTTATGCTTCTCTTCATGTTGGGGAGTGGGTATTTGAAGGCTTCAGCCACACCTATCAGTGTTCAGGGTTTCCTCCTGATTCCCAGCTCAGAGTTCATTCCTGGGAATTCTTGGGCCACCATACGTGATACCTAGGATCCAGTCAGGGTTTGCCATATGCAAAGTCTTACTCCCCTGTACTATGTCTCCAGTCCCTGCTATGCTTTCTTAATTAGCAAGTTGAATGTTTCTTTAATGAGAAGAGTAAAGGATTTTTTTTTTGGTTTTGGGGTCACACCTGGTGTTGTTCAGGGCTTACCACCTGGTTCTCAGAGATTACTTCTGTGAGGCTCAGGGATTATATGTGGTGCCAGGGACTGGACCTGGATTGGCTACATGCAAAACAACTGCCTTCCCTTCTGTACTATATCTCTTTAGTCCCGGGATTTATTATGACCAACTACAAGGAATAAGTTCAACATTTATTTCCCCTCTGGGCAGGCAAGATGGCGCGGATTAATGCATAGTCCATTCGCTTTTCTGCTCCAAGTCGCTGGATTTCTGTATTAAGTCCTTGTGCTTCTGGGGCCGTGGCCGTGCCAGAGAGCCGCTCGTGGGGGGCAACTGGTGACCTTGGTCGGGCTTGAAGGACGGGCCGGAGCGCCCCCCCGTCCCATGAGGTACCCATCGCTCCCCCACCCCCGGCTCAGACCTGCTCTCCACCAGGCTCCCATGCGGCCACCATCTTTCTTTCCAGAGAAACATGGGCATTTATACTGCAAGTTTTATGCTGACTTCTATGGCCTTGCCATAAGGTTCCAAGAGAGACTTCAAACCAGTTTCACACAGATAATTACAGCTGTTTCATTTCCATAACAATATGTTAGGTATCTTCCATCACAGAAAAAAAAACCTGACCTCAGAGATGTCCAAATACATTTTTAAAGCATTTTAGAACTGGTAAAATATGGAAAATACATTTTCTTATCAAACACAATTAACACCTTAGAATGCAATTTATGCCTGCTCATTTACATATTATTTAAGGTTGCAGTTACCTCTTTGGGAGCAGAACTGAGGCTGTATGCTCTGAGAAACTAAAAGATTTATTATGTAGCCATTTACAGGAAAAAAAAGTTTTCTGATCTCTGTTCTGGAGCAAAGTGACAGTTTTATGTTCCCTCTCACGACTTCACACTATAGTTCAACTTTAGGCCAACTTTTTTCCCACTTCAATATTGAGAAAAAATAAGACTTGAGTTTAATAGAAGGTACTATTTCCCTGCGGGATAATACTTAGAAAAGCCCCTCAAGTATCCCTTAGAGTGGAAAAGGAACTTAATCTCAATGCAATTATAAAATTTCCTGTGTTCGTACTTCAAACCAAGGACCATAAATATCATTTCCTTTTAATTTCTATGACCATCACCACCCTGCCCCATCCCTCACTTCCCCAATGTCACAACTAAGATTAATTGGTTTATTCATTTCTGGTATATTTTCAGGGGATGGCTTTCCATGGCATTTGCAAATATCAAGTGTGTTTTTCAAGCGTGTTCTTATCTGCGCAGAGTCAGAAATGGATTTATGATTATGAAGGGTGTGGGCGGGAAATGGAGAACCAGTTACAATGCCTTTTCCCACTGTTGAGAGAACAAGAAGATGGCACTGCCAGGCAGACCCACAGCACTTTCCTGATTTCCTGGGTAATGTGCACTAGGAGAAGAATGTTGTTTGTCAACACTTCCCTCTTACAACTGTCACTGAGCTTGCAAATTCCCTGAGTCATTCTAAAATTAATTAAATAAAGAGGTCATTTGGAGGGGTTTATGAGGCATGGTGCCTCCATATGCAAACCCAAGTCTAAGCCTGTAAAATTTTCTGATTTTTTGCAATGAACAAAACTTGCAACCTAAGGACAACCAACCACAAGCCACCAACTAAACTTTAAAAGCTAACCAATTAAGTGTACTCTGCTTTATGCCTGCAAAAAAATAAATAAAAATTAAAAAAAATAAAAAGCCACATCTTCCACTTTTCAACTAGGACTCCTAAGCACTATCTGTTTGGTGCTATTTGAATCCAGTGAATTTTTGTCTAAATGAGCTCAACTTTTTCATCAGGGTTCAGTGTGTATCTTCCCACAAGGTTTGTAGCTTTGCTTCCTTAAAGTGGGAAGGGAAGAAGGGGATAAATAAAGAAGGGGGTGGCGGGAGAGGATCAGTTATGAGAGGGGAAGAAAAAAAGAGATTGTGAGAGCAAGGTGTTTTTCCCTGCTTCTGTTTGCTCTATTCCAGTCCTTCCTACACAGCTACAGCAGGCCGGAAAAAAGTCCCTCCATTCCTCTATATCCCATCCAACCAAGACTACCAACCATCTTCAGGTAAGGCAGCCACCATCCCCAATTTGGTGACCCTCGACATCAGCTCATCTTCAAAACAGCAATGGCAACTGAACCTGAAACAGCATTTCTGTTTTCTTGGAGAAGCTTTTTCTACCTTCCAGTCAAGCGGTTTAGGAAACCAAAAAGAAAGGGGAAAATGTGAAGGCAGAAAAAAAATTCTCACAACAACAATGCTTAGCCCAATGGACCACGCAGTGGTTCATTCGCAATGCACTGCTTACAGTGAGTTCACGCTCAGGCAACAGCCCTCCATACCATTTACTCTTCCCATCTTTCTGTCTCGGCTTCAGTTCTCATGAAAGTTTTATGCGTGAAGTTTGGAAGTTAATTTATGTAAGGTCTGCTCTAGGACTTGAGTCCAAGTATCAAATTCATTTGCATGCTATTAGATTGAAGAGTAAAACCTTTCATTTTGAGTAAGGCAAAACTGTAAAGCAAGGGAGAAGGTAGTAAACATAAAAACCTATTTTTTTCTCTTTCTTTTTTTTGTTTTAAACTTGGCTGGTCCTCCCTGCTATGTGCATCTAATGTTTTGCCTCTGAGAATAGAACTTATTAGCAACCCTAAAGTAAAAAAGACAGGATATTTTTCAACAAGGGCTTCTGCTTTGCCAAACATCCCAGAGTTTGTCTCCAAGGACTTGAAAAGAAAGGAAAGAATGAAGAACGGAAACCATAAAGCATGCAGTAAGACTATCGTCTAATTACTGAATGAATGGCGCAGTTGTTTTGTCTGATTGCACTAAGCTAGTTATCCACTGCTAGCTTCATTGACAAAAAGGGAATCTACACAAATTATAGGGAAATTCAAGCACTAAAGGAATGTTTTGGTTCAGAGGTTTGCAATGACTATTGGCTTCAGTTTTTGGCAAAGTCTGTCTTTGCCGTATGAACTTTGCTGTGCTGGGTCAGCCTGAAGCGCTCCCAAAAGCCTCGATGAGGACAGACTTCCTTGTCATCTGTATCCCATCAATAAATTAAAGTGATGTTCTCCAGCTCGTGTTTGTTTCTTGGCAGGCTAATCTACAATCAGAAAAAGAAAAGCCTTTCATTTGTGGACTCCAGCTAAAGGAAGGAAGCTTTTGGATGCCGATTCACCGGAGACCAAAATATTAAAAAGTGGAAGAGGAAAACCATATGTTGCGATTTTCTTAAGGAAGCAACCCAAAGTGCTGGTTAAAGAAATGCTTGAGCTCATTAGACAGAGAAGTCCATCTTTTACCATAGGGAGAAGGTATACAAATAGTGAGATTGATATCTGAATGTAACTAAGAGAAAATCACCAATTTCTCTGATTTTTATCAGAAAAACTAAACATTAGGTTCAAACATTTTCTGCATAATGCTTTAAAATTCCACTTCATTTAAGAAGGACATAGGAATCCACTGGCCAACAAATCCAAGGCAATATTCATAACTCATGCATGAATTCCTTTGTTGTTGCTGCTGCTGTTATTTGGGGTTGGGTGGAGCACATCTGGCAGCGCTCAAGGCTCACTCCTGGGTCTGTTCTGAAGGGCTCACTCTTGGTAGCTCTTGTGGTATCTTCTGTGCCAGGGATCAAACTAGATTGAACCACATGCAAGGTAAGAGCCTTAACTCTCTCCGCCCTGTGGTTCCCTTTCTTCCAAGTAGTCAAAGCAAAGTAAGCTAACACTCTATCTGCAGAGCAATCAAATCCCAGTAAGAGTAAAAGAATAGGGAATACTATGATGATCTGAACCTGATTCCAGTCTATCGAATAATGCAATGTTAAGAGCGCCTCTTATTTCTCATGATTCCCTGTGGCTTAACCTTGCCCTCATCATTTGTGAACAAGTACATGATGAGAATAGTAACTAGAGTTCAGCAATACCTTTTGGAGAGAAAGCAGTTGGGTATTCTGATCCCTTCCAACTTGACCAAATTAGTATTTCGTTTCCTCTTCTATCTATTTTGAAGCACTCAAGCAAGAAAGTCTGCTTTACCACATCCTTTAAAATGATGATTTCCGACCAGATGAGACAGCTCAAAGGGCTGGAGCACTTGCTGTGTGCATGAGGGAAGCTGAGGTTTCCATCCCAGAACGCTGGCACTCCTTGGTCCTTGGAGCATCACCAGGAGAAATACCTAAGCACAAAGTTGGATGTGGCCTAAGAACTGAAAACAAAACAAAACTTCTACCATAAATGTTTAGCATTGTGTGACTTTATGTACCATGATTTCATTCCTTATAGAAAATGATACTTAGTTTTGAGGGGTGTTATTTTGTTCTTATTGTTGTTGGATTTTGTTTTTGTGTGTGTGTGTTTTGTTTTTTGTCTTTGTGTTGTTTCATTACTGTTGGTTTTGTGGTTTGTTCATTTACATAAAAAGATGGGCAGCTAACCCAGTGCAAGGGGTACAATTGATAAAATTTTAAGATAAAAATTTGATAGGAAAGGTTTACTGGACAGAAACATGGATCTATCTTGGTGTCTCAGCAGATAACTGAATGGAAAGAGGACAACCCTACAAATCAGATTTTGCTTCGAGTGGTGAATAATCCTGTCACCAGAGCCAGGCTCCTTGACTCTGAATCCTTAGTCAGCCACTCAATAGTGCTGACGCTTATCGGCTGTGTGACATGAGGCAGTTACCTACCCTCTCTGTACCTCAGAAAAATAATATTCATCTCATAGAGTTGTTAATAGAGAACACATAATATCCACTATTTATGCTTTTGTTTAATAAAATATCCTCCAAGAACGAAGGTCAGATCTTTATCTTTTTTTTACACTGTTTTGGTTTTGTTGTTTCTAAACAGAGATAATAACTAGGGCTTTTTCCACTAAAGAGGTCCTTGGTAAGTAAATTATCTTATCTTTTGCCCCATCCTTTTTTTTTTTCTCTCAGAAACAGGAAATGGAGGCACAGCACTCATTGTGGAATGTAAAGTGTTTTTTGTTAACAAAATTCCATCCGAAAGGGCTTCGGACCATGGACTTTGAGTACTACTTGCCACTTCACAGAGGATTGTACCTGGATAAGACAAAGAATTCATTAGAGGACCAAATGCCCCCTGAATACAATATTAACCTCTGTGGCTAATCAAGCAATGAGAGATTTAGTGAATGTTTTGAAGGGACTCTTATAAAAACAAACACTGGGTCAAATATGAGGTTTTGATTTGTGACATAAAACAGATCAATTCCTTTAAAAAAATGTTTTCAGTAGAAGAAATCATTAATTTCATTGTATTTTTTTTAAAGTAAACTTTCGGCACAATCCTCTGCTCTTACTCATTTGGACTGAAATGAAGAGTTTATTCTTCTTAGGAAATCTTCCATAAATAAAAAATAAAAACATTTAATATCTTTTCTAAACTCATCTTTTTCCCAAACCTCAAGATGAAAGATTTCTTAAAAATATCTTCTAATTCAACCCATTTAAAATTTAACACCTACAATAGGACAAGGACCCAATATATAGTCTCAGCTAAGAAAAGCAAATCTCTCCATTTGACAGATCTAATTACTATAAAAGTTTTTGTTGAATAATAAGTTGGAAAAATATTGCTCACGCATACAAAAATATTTTCTGTTGAGTCAGTGAGTAACTTGCCTTTTAAAGATAGATAAATCAAAATAATATATCCAAAAACTAAAAATAATAGAATTAGAAAAAAATATAATATGAATGAATGAATGAATGAATGCTTATCAGATCTTTGTAAAGGTAATGACTTTTTAAAGACTAAGATATACAGAAGAAACAAAAATAAGAAGCAACGTACAGCATTAGTTACATAAAAACTTAAACTTTTTAGAAAACAACCACAAGTAAAGGTAAGTCTGAGACCTCTCCCATATCTGGTCATAAGTGTTACTAAGGAAAGTCTTAAAATTTCTTACTCATGGTTTTTCCTGTGCATGCCATAAACTGTGGATATTCACTAAGTTGTTTTTCTGGGTCTTGCTTCAGATCAACTAATTCCCACTAAAAAAATACCAACTTCAGGGGCCAGAGTGATAGCACAATGGGTAGGGTGTTTGACTTACACATGGCTGACCCAAGTTCGATCCCCTGAATTCTATATGTTACACCCATGCACCGCCAGAGTAAATCCTGAGGGCAGAGCCAGGAGTAACCCCTGAACATCCCATGTTTACCCAAAAAGTAATTAAAAATTATAAAAATTTAAAAAATACCTTTAGAGAGATAGTACAGGGGGTAGGTCCCTTGTGTTGCTTCTGGCCCACCCAGATTCAATCCCAGGCAACCCACATGGTTCCCCAGGCACACCAAGAGCAATTCCTGAGCACAGATCCAGGAGTAACCCTTGACCTCCCCCCAAAAAATAATATCAATATCATAATTCTCTATCTATAATTTCCTTGCCTTCATTCTTTCTTCCCTTTGCTATACTTTCTCTAGGGTCTTATCTCCTTCCTCTGAATTTTTACAGTTGCATCTACATGTATCCTCATGTTTTCCTTATTCCCTTCTTGAGTGAGTTCCCTGTATTATTCTGTTACTAGTTGAATTTTCCAAAAGAAACTCTTATGAATTGCTCTTCTGCAAAACACACACTTTAAATTATATCATTTATTCACAACATACAGTAAATCAGTGGTAATGTCTGAATTCTTATGCCAGATCTTTGATTAGAAAATCAGCCCTCCATGATGTCTCATATTATTTTTTTTTCAAATCCTATTCATGAAAAATCTTCTCTAGTTAATTTGCCTTACTTTAACTCTTGAGATTGTCACTTTTAATTACCTCCCTTCCCATCTTCCTCTTTCACTTTTTCTCTTTCACTCTGTGTGCATGAATACACAAACACACATTTAATCTTTACTTTGTTCTTTCCAGCTATTTTCCTGCCTGAAATACCTTCTTCTTTCCATTTATTTTCTTTCCATTTTTTTCTTGTACCGCCCCAAGTTCGATTCCTCCGCCCCTCTTGGAGAGCCCAGCAAATCTCGCCCGCATGACAAAGCCTGGCAAGCTACCTGTAACATATTCGATATGCCAAACACAGTAACAAGTCTCACAATGTTACTGGGCCCGTGCGAGCAAATTGATGAACAACGGGAGGACAATGACAGTGACAGTGACCTCTAGTACACCTTTTTCTCAATTTATTATCTTTCTCTGCAATTTAATTAGTACTTTCTATATATTACCTTGTTTTTGTAAATTAAAACTTATTTCTCCTACTTTATAAATAGGTCCTTAATCTAATGCTTGCATACAAATCCAAGAGAGGAATAAATTATACTGTTATAGAAAGTACTGAATGTCAAGATCTTGGAGCAATAGTATAAACAAATTAGAAACCACAAGCAAGAAACTGTTTCCTTCTTACTTAAGTTCAGAAATCTGAAAGCTGAGGTAAATTTCAAAAATTTCTTAAGTTAGTTTCTGCCACTTTCCCAAGTACATGTTGGCACGCTTTCCTGGAATGTTCTAGACAACCTTTCTTCATAAGCTCATTGCTTACATGCCTCTAAGTACCTCTCCCTCTCCCTGAAACAAACCACTCAGGTATATCCTGTGTAAACTCTATTTTTCTGGTCTGCTGTGTTTCTGGAAAAGCAATCAGATCCAGTGTGTAAAAGAAATTTATCTCTGACATCAAAACATTTTCTTTCTGCTGAAATCCTTTATCAATGAATAATTCAACCCACTTATTCAAGACAGATACCTGTGAGTTATCTCCCTTATTCATTTGGTCATGATCTGCAGAACTTAATCTCTCCTTTATATCTGGTCTATACTCAAATATCAGCCAAATAAAATTAAAAAGGATCTTCAGAAAAATTAATTTAGTACTAAAATAACACCATTATAAAAGTAAAAAAAAATGAGAAACAGAAGAGTATGCATACTAAAAATATAATTTCAATACTAAAGAAGGTCTTGAAAAAATAATCATAAAGGGATATGATAAAACAAACAGATCAAAGTAATTATAGAAAAGAACATAAATGCTGACAATAAAGACATTCCAAATAAAGCTAACTGCAATTTCTGAAATTAAAAACCCAAGTGTTGAATTCTCTGAGAGAAATTTCTTTAATCATCGCCAACTGTAAAAACTGAGAAATAAAGTAGGTCAATGATAAAGCATCAAAATCTCGCTACTCTTGTTGATAAATACTAAGAGCAGGAATGCTCACTTCAGGTACTTGATAGAATCTTGAAAGCCAGGACTTTTAGCAAAAAGAGCTTATTTAAAAAAATAATTTAATCAGAGACTGATATAAACGAGAGTGAATTCTAAAGGCATATTTCAGATTACAAAGTCATTACCAAACTTCTAAGTAAAAAGTTCCTTAGTACTTCAAACATTAAGAATATTAGAAATATTTATAATAGTAACAATAATTTACATTCATTTTGTTGTTGTTTTGGACCACTCCAGTTTGTACGCACAGCGAAATGTGAGAAACTTCATCCTAACTGGTCTCTCTCTTTCTGCCCCAGAACTTTTGCCCTCCCTTTTTAGTATAGCAGCATCCAGGATAAATTTTTTAATGAAAGTCATGTTATGTCCTTCCTCTCCTTCTGACTCTTAAGATCATCTTATCTTACAAATAAGAAGGGAAGTTCTCCCAGGCACAGACATCAGCATCCCCTGCAGCCTCTTGTCCTTCAATGCCTCCAGCTCTCATTCACTAAGAATGTGTTGAGTCCTTAGAGAGAGAACAGAGCTAGTGCACTTGCCTGTCCTGAACACATTTGACCTGGATTCCATCTCCAGGCCCACAACACCAGGAGTAACTTCTGAACACAAATTCAAAAAGAGCTCTTGAGATGTCCTGGGTGTGCTCCCAACTGCACCTCCCTACTCTAACAACCCACAGGATCAGAACTGAACCCGAAATGGAGGTCCAACCACAGCAGACACACTCACAGATACCCTCAATCACCAAAACTAGACAATTTCCCCCAATATAGGACCAAATTGCACATCTTTGTGATGTTGGTACAAGCAGAAATTGCCAGAGAAAGCCTTATACACATGAGAGGAATGTGCAAATTCTAAGTATTGATGGACCCAGCCTAAAATCTCTCTCTCTCTCTCTCTCTCTCTCTCTCTCTCTCTCTCTCTCTCTCTGTCTGTCTGTCTGTCTCCCTTATAACAAAGTGACAGTAGTCAAGAACCTAAATGGATACAACTTAGTTGTGCAACTAAATTGACTTGCTACCTAAATAACTGTTCAGTAGCTTATCTTACACATGTGGCACACTGAACCAGGGAAGACTATTTCAAGCAGAAGCTAGGGGTGAAGTAGCATCAAGTGACTATGCCCTCAGAGCATCTCCCACCTCCCAGGAGGAAGAGGGACAGAGATGACAGAAGAATTCCCAAGTCGGTTTTCCAAGCATATCGATATAAACCATTTGAGCACACACCTAGGAAGGCTGAGGCTTACTCTCAGTTAAAGGTTTCTCAAGTGTTTAGAATTGTTCTCCTATCCTCTTCCCAATACCTGCTCTCTGGGTATAGATTTTAGTGCAGTTACCATATGTGAATACCATAGCTGCTTACTGTATCTGTAAAGGAAAAAAGAACTTTAGCCTTAAAGTATCTGGGCCAAAAAGACCATTTCTAGATTGGCTAGAGACCGTATCCTGGACTTTGCATTTGGTGACATTATTCTTTTGGACTTTTTTGGTTGTTTTCCTTGGGGTGAGAGTAAATGAATTTGGCACAGAAAGGAGAGTGAGTGGAGTAGCTTGCCGCACAGAATGACTGTGGAAGATATTAGGGTATGTGCTGCTTCCCCTCTCCTGCCAGGCAAACAGCCGGATTGTATTTCCCCTTTCTTCTGTGACTTGCTCAGACCAGTAAAATATGAATGGAAGTGCCATATGTTTCTCCCATGTGGTGACTTCAAGAGTCAGTAGGCAATTTACCACATTTCTACATTTTATTTTTTACTTTAGTGATAGTGGAAGCATGTGTTGAGATGAAACCTAGACCAGTTTATGTCCCAGAAAAACTGCATGGAGCAAGGTCCTTCAATCCATATAGAACATGTGGCAATGAAATAATAGGTGGTGTGGTGTGGTGTGCTGTGGTGTTATATTGTGTGGGACAGTGCTAAGAGTCAGAGATTTGGGGATTCTTGGTTTCTACAATATAAAATAGTGCATCTTGACATGAATAATGCTTTCTGGCAAAAATCAGAAAATTGGAATTTTATCCTGTTACCTGGTCTTATTCAATGTGACTTTTTCCCATTTTAAGTGCATTTAAAGTCTTTTGACTTTTGTTAATTCCAGTGTTAAATTTATTATCTGATGATATAGTGTTTACAAATTCTTGCAATTTTCATCACTATGCTGCAGGTATGATATTTTTCTTATTGTAAAATCCTTCACATAGCCTTAATCTGAAGCCGCTACTTGATAGTTCTTAAGTCTGAGCCCTTTGAATCCTAAGGAAAAAGGGGAAAAAAGCAATATTCACGCACTACCCAAGGTCTTGAGAAACAATTCTTTTCCCTCAAGTATATATTTCCCACTGTTCATCTCAGAAGAGTCAACTGAAGTCATGTCCATTTTTCTAGAATTCAGTTAACCTGAAACTGTGACTCTAAAGCCAAAATTCTCAGCTGTCTTACAGTTCATCTGAAGCAATTTTGAGGGGGAGGAATAGAAAAAATGCTTTAAAAACCTCAAAGCCTCTAAAGAATCTCCTTTCTTTATTTCTGGAACTTTGATTCTTTTTTTAATACTTTAATTATAGTTTAGGTTACATGGTTACAACGATGTTCATGTTTATGGTTTTGGTGTACAAAGTTTCGGCACCACATCACCACCAAAGTGCCAAGATCCCCCCTTCCACTGCTCTTGGGTCACTTCTAGTCCATTGTTTACTTCCCCACCACCACCTTGCTTAGTAATCTCAATTTTATAATGAAGGGCAAGGGTTTGTCATCATTCAATATGGCCTATTCCCATGTTTTGTTCCTCTGCATACCACGCGTGAGTGCAATCATCTAGTACTGGTCCTTCTTCCTCTGAATTTATTTTGCTTAACATACTACGCCCCAGTTCTATCCAAGTTGCAGTGAACTACATGATTTCATCTTTTCTCAAGAAGCATAATATTCCAGGCACATATGCTGCCTGAGTCCATGTGCTGCTTGTGCCCATGTGGCCAAGCACATGTGGTACCCGAGCACATGTGTTGCCCGCATCTCCCCTCTTTAGATGTGTACTTTTCATGTTTTCGTGTCTAATGCTGGGATGTGTTTTCGTGTCTAATGCTGGGATGTGTGTAGGGGAGATCTCTCCACTCTTAGAATGTGTTTCTCTCTCTACTATTTCATTGATTAAAAAAATTAAATGTTTGTGCGTAAGCCTAGAGTTAGTGTGGAGGGACACAAAAAAGCATGAACACATATAGAGGAATAATAGTACAATTCATGCATCACATCTCAGTTATTATAGCATGCTATGTAGTATAAAATTATACCAGTCTTTTGGCCAGAGAGATAATACAATGCATAAGGTATAACATAGCCTTACACATCGTTGTCTTAGGTTTGATCTACAGCATGCCATCTGGTCCCTCAGCAATGTCAGTAATGGTCCCAGAATGCAGAGCCGTGAGTAATCCCTCAGCTCTGTGATCCCAAAACAAAACAAAGTCTATCAATCTATGCTCTAAGATCATTCCTATAACCTGCTCACAGGTAAAATTTCGCCCATTGATGTGACCACTAGTTCATAATGACAATTCACAACCAACCTACTATGGTCTGTGCACCCTTGTAAAGATTCTCTTGCTATAAGTTCTGGTCCAAGAAATTTTGATTCCAGCAAGATCTTTTCAATAGTCTCATAGCCCTGTAGACAATGGACACCTAAGATATCTTTGTAAATGCTTGACAAGGAAGTAAACAGCTCATAGGTAGAACATTTTTTAATTTTCTAATTTTCAAGAGTTTCCAGAATCTACAGAAACTGTATTTATATGTGTTTCAAGTTCCATGAGTTACAGTGTATAGACTAAAACATACTTAACATCCGTGTTCTCTTAAAATTAATATATCAAAGTCCTAACCTCCAAATTAATGCCACTAAGAGTTGGGAATTTTGAGAGACATCAGTTGAAGGATGTTAGAAGGGTGGATGGATTCATGTCCTTAACAGAAGAAGAGTCCCCAGAGAGCTTCCTGTCTGTGTCTGAGGATACAGCAACAAGCAACCATCTGCATGCCAGGTGCAGGGCCCTTACCAAGCGTCAAATAAGTCAGTCTCTTCATCTTAGACTCCCTATATATCAGAACTAGAAAAAAATAACTCTTGTTTAAGCCACTAGTCTATGACATTTTATTATATACAGAAGCCTAAGCTGACCAATATTACAAAGCAAAGTTAAGTAAGATGTGTCTAAGTACAGTAGAAATAGAAAATTTAGAAAATTAGCAAACAATAAATTGTCTGCAAAGTGTCATGGACAATATAAATTATGTGTATATTAAGATCAAATGTACTAAGCCATACCAACATTTTTATTACATGTAGTTTTTTATCTATAAATTCAATTCTATAATATACAGAAATATTTCTGAACCTCTACATCAAAGGACAGGTTGTATAAAGGAGTACAGTAAACAACACCACCCTCTCTTATTGAGGTTATTTTTTTAAGCAAAAGACAAAAGACATCATCTAGGAAACATGCTACTTGAGAGGGTTGAGGAATGAGACAAGGAGGGAAAGAACATCCATTGTGTAAATATATATATACACATATTCATTTACATATATTTATATATATTTATATTTATTCTATACATAGATATCACTTGATCACTTAACATCCAGTTACTCATCGATTTGCTCGAGCGGGCGCCAGTAACATCTCCATTCCTTCCTGTCGCGTGCTGATGTAGCCCAATAGCATCTACTCGCTCCAGGAACATGAAGAGCCTCCAGGAACAAACAAAACTGTTTGTTCAGGGTCTTGACGAAGAAGTCTGACCATCTCAGGTGGGCATCTAAGCAATCTTTTGATGTCCTGTGGAATCCAGTAGGTAACGGCTCTAGTCCAGCAATCATCTCCAAATCGCATTACTTGTCCAGCCCATCTGATTTTCAACGCCTTGCCAAATGAGGCAGCGTCCCTGATTCTCGATTGTCAATGGAGGTTAAAACTCTGGATTCCTTCTCTCACTTGAGTGAAGCGTGATACTCCAAGCATAGTTCTTTCGATTTCTCTTTGGGAGACCTAAATAGCGTTCTCATCCTGTTTTTATAGGACCCAGGTCTCTGAGATATATGTTAATGCAGGAAGAACAGTAGAATCGAAGAGATGTGCCTGGAGCTGGGGGTTCTTCATCCTTTTAGCTATTTCTTTGATGCTCTTGAAAGCATTCTAAACTGCTCTCTTCCTCCTGTGCAACTCAGGTGCCAGATCATTCATCCTGTAGACTTCTCGTTCTAGGTACACATAACTGCTGTACTCGGAGATGTTTGTTCTGTTGAGAGTGAATGGAATGTAAGGAACGAGTTCATTTCTCATGAACATTGTCTTGGTGAGATTCAGCTGCAGTTTGACCATTCCACATTCACGGTCAAAGTCGACCAGCATTTGTGCTGCTTGGCTAATATTTGGTGTTATTAGAATGATGTTATCAGCGAAGTGGAGGTGGTGTAGTTGCCGACCATCTATCTTCACTCCCATTCCTTTCCATTCCAGTCATTGCATGATGTTCTTGAGGGTGGCACTGAAGAGTTTCGGTGAAATTGTATCACCCTGCCGAACCCCTCTCTTGACTCGATGATCACTTCCTTGTAGAATGGTAAGATCCTGGTAGTGAATCCGTAATACAGCTCACATAGACAGACAGATAGATAGATAGATAGATAGATAGATAGATAGATAGATAGATAGATACCCACACACACATATAGTTTTTTTAAGCACCTATCTTAGAAGCAGACTGGTGGGGGTGGCGTATTGGTGGAAGAAGTGGACACTGTTTAAGGGGGCCCTATTGAAGCATTGGATGCCTAAAACTCAATCCTGAATAACTTTTTAATTTCACAGTGACTATTTTTTATTCTGTATCAAAACAAACAAGCAAAAAAAAAAATCATTGCAACTGGGCAACCAAAATAGCACCTTCAGTGTTAATGAAGTCAACACTAAAGAATGCTGTGTCGTGTGAGAATCAAATGTTACTGCTAAATAAACCCAAAACTAAAGCCAACATATTTATCCAGGCATGAACAGTACTGATGACAGCTATACTCAGTGATAGGAGCTGGGTGGTCTGTTCCAGTAAGAATTGCTACATGGAAAATAGAAGTTATCCTGCGTTCTGATTTTTCCTTCCCTTGAGCTTTTATTCACCACAGAAACAAAAGAGTGGAAACCCAGTCAAAGAGGTTTAATTTATTCATCAATAATGTCTACATACATGCTTAGATGCATAACTGATTACTTTCTGGAATGCATTGAATAAGAAGTGAAATTATACTAATGGAGCTACCTCTACATTAAAAGAAATATGAGAAATTGTTAAGATATAATTCTCCCTAAAATTAACAAATGGATAAAAATATGCAAAATCATGATGGGAAAAATTCTCTACATTGAATAAAAAGAAAATATACACATAAAGAGAACATTATGAATTTCCTGTCTACTTATAATAAAATTCAATAATTGATATGTAGCTTTTAAAATATATCAAAACAATTGGATAGTGATAATTCAAAAAGTGAAATTTAATCCACAATCTTTATAAAAACTTACTCAAAATATATCATGGCATTTAAATATGTATCAAAACATGAAAAGCAGGAGAAAATTATAAGTTCCTAGAAATGGGCGGAGTTTTTATATTTAATCCAAGCACAATCTATTAAAGGATAATTGGTACATTGGATTCCTTCAAAATTTAAAAGTATGAACAATATTAGTAAGAAGATAATAATTTTGAAAAAAGATGTTCACAAGCTACCTATCTGACAAGGAATTAATATCTAGATTGTATAATGAACTTCCCAAACTGCAGCTAAACATTAAACAATTCAATTAGAAAAATGTGCAAAGGCTAAGATATTAAACTAAATAAAACAAATTTCAAACAATTACATGAAAACATTTTCAATATTGTAAACATTATGAAAATGCATATTAAATTCACAGTAAAATAGCATGCACAATAGTAAGAATGACCAAAATGCAAACTAGTAGCTTAAACATCAGCAAAAACACTCCTACGTTGCTGATAAGGATAACAATGGTAGAATCTGGTAAATTGGAAACTTTGGTAGTTTCTCTAAGAAATATATATACAATGATCATATGAATCAATGATGTCTGTGGACTTTCAGCCTACAAATACAAAAAATTCAAAATTTTTATTTAAAAAATGCCCACTTTAGAGCTAACAATATCAAAGCAGTGAATCACCAATACTGAAATCATGAGACCCAGACTTTAATAACCAAACTTAAAAAGATGTCTGTCGATTGACAGACTGGAGGAGGGGGAGGGGTGTTTGAGAGGGAATCTGGGAACACTGGTGGAGGGAAGTTGACACTGGTGGCAGGAATGGTGATGGAACATTATATATCTAAAACCCAACTATGAGTAACTCTGTGAATCATGGCGCTTTAATAAAACAAAATTTAGGGGGGAAATATACCCATGAATGTGCATTGCCATCATAATCTTGAAAATAACCCAGATTCCCTTCAATGGCATCATTTTAAGCCAGACATCTCCTCCAAAGATGATCAGCGTCCTTACCCAATTTCAGACTGGGGCTAGAGCGATAGCACAGCAGGTAGGGCATTTGCCTTGCACGCGACCAACCCGGGTTCAATTTCTCTGTCCATCTCAGAGAGCCCGACAAGCTACCGAGAGTATCCCATCTGCATGGCAGAGCCTGGCAAGCTCTCCGTGGAGTGTTTGATGTTCCAAAAACACTAACAACAAGTCTCACAATGGAAACATTACTGGTGCCCACTAGAGCAAATTGATGAACAATGGGAGGACAGCGCTACAGTGTTACAGTGCTACTACAAAGCAGTAGTGATTAAAACAGCATGGTATTGGAATAGAAGCAGACCAACGGAACAGAGTTGAATATTCTGACACAGCCTTTCAAGTATATGATCACTTAATCTTTGATAAAGGAGCAAGAAATATGAAATGGAGCAAGGAAAACCTCTTCGACAAGTGGTGCTGGGAAAACTGGACAAGTATGTGCAAGAAAAATAAATAAATAAATAAATAAAGACTTAGACCTCTGTCTAACATCCAGCACAAAACTCAGATCAAAATTGACTCAAGACCTCAATATTAGACCTGAATCCATAAGGTACATGGAGGGAAATGTAGGCAAAATCCTCCGTGACATAGATGCTAAAGGCATCTTCAAGAGTGAAACACCATTGACCAAGCAAGGGGACACAAATATAAACAAATGGAATTACATTAAACTAAGATGCTTCTGCACCTCAAAAGAACAGTGACCAAAATGCAGAAAGAGCCCATAGAATGGGAAAAATTACTTACCCAATATACATCAGATAGGGACTTAATATCCAGTATATACAAGACACTGGTAGATCTTTACAAGAAAAAACCTCCAACCCCATCAAAAAATAAGGAGAAGAAATGAAAAGAAACTTCCTCAAAAAAAGAAATTCAAATAGCCAAAAGGCACATGGGAAAATGCTCTACATCGCTAATCATTAGGGAGATGCAAATCAAAACAACAATGAGATATCATCTTACACCACAGAAACTGGCACACATCAAAAAGAACAAGAACAACCAGTGCTGATGCAGATGTAAAGAGAAAGGGACTCTTATTCATTAGTGGTGGAAATGATGATTGGCCCAGCCTTTTTGGAAAATAATATGTACATTCCTCCAAAAACTAGAAAGTGAGTTCCCATATGACCCAGCAATACCACTTCTGGGAATATATCCAGGAGATGCAAAAAATACAGTAGAAATGACATCTTCACTTTTATGTTTATTGCAGCACTGTTTACAATAGTGAGAATCTGGAAAAAACCCAAGTGCCAGAGAACAGACAACTGGTTAAAGAAAATTTGGTACATCTACTCAATGGAATACTATGCAGCTGTTAGAAAAGATGAAACTGTGAAATCTGTATATAAGTAGATGGACATGAAGAGTACCATGCTAAGTTAAATTAGTCAGAAAGAGAGGGACAGGCATAAAATGACTGCATTCATTTGTGGAATATAAAGTAGCATAATGGGAGACTAACACCTAACAACAGTAGTGACAAAGGCCAGGAGGATCGCACCACGGCTTGGAAGCCAGTCTCACATACTGGGTGAAAAGACAGCTGGGATAGAGAAGGGACCACTAAGTAAATGATGGTTGGAGGGATCCCTCGGGATAGATTTGTGCTGAAAGTAGAATATGAACCAAGTATGATGGCCTCTTGGTACCTGTATTGCAAACCATAACACCCAAAAGGAGAGAGTAAGAGGAAACGTGCCTGCCACAGAGGCAGGGGGTGGAGAAAGGAGAGGGGGTGCCGGGAGGGATACTAGAAACATTGATGGTGGAGAATGGGCACTGGTGGAGGGATGGGTGCTTGATCATTGTATGACCAAAATGTAATCATAAAAGTTTGTTAGTCTGTAACTGCATCTCACAGTGATTCAATTAAAAGAAAGAAGAAAAAAAAAACAAGTCCTCAGGAGATAGGATAAGAGGGTAAGGCACTTGCTTTGCACATGGCAGATACCAAATCAATCCCCAGCACTGCATCTGGTGCCCCTAGCACTACCAGAAATGATTTCTGAACCCAAAAACAGACGTAAGCACTTCTGGGTATGCCCCAAAAACCACCCCCCCAAAAAAAATAAATAAAATTACCGTAAATGTCCCATATGTCATAGTACAGATTTGGATAGCCTTCATCCTGGAACAAAATTTCTCTCCTATGAACCCATGACACTACACAACAAGGTTTCTGCTCCTGGGTCACAACAAGGTTTCTGCTCCTGGGCCAGCTTGGTAACTTCAAGGACCTTCTTTGCAAGTGTTAAGACAGAGGGTTTGATCCCAGGGGTCACTGCCAGCTCACAAAGTTGCCCCAAGATCTCTGCTCTCCATGTTTGCAGCTCTTCAGTCAGTGATCTGAAGCACCTCAGGCTGTTTTCTGCCACATAGCAGCCAGACTGATGTGAGTAAGCACCAAAAACTAAAGGGGCCAGGGCTGGAGTGATAGCACAGAGGGTATGGCATTTGCCTTGCACGTAGCCTGCCCAGGTTCCATTCCCAGCATCCCATATGGTCCCCTGAGCACCACCAGGAACAATTCCTGAGTGCATGAGCCAGGAGTAAGCCCTGCGCATCGCCGGGTGTGACCCAAAGAGCAAAAAAAAATTAAATTAAAGGGGTGCAGCACCTGGCAAGCACAGTGGGGGGTGCGGGGGAGGGGTAAAGATGTATGAGCACCATAGCCAGCAAGTGCAATGCTGGGCCAGTACTAGCAGAAGCTTCAGAAGCACCAGAAGTCAAAGGAGTGTACAAGCACATATGCACACACGACGCAGAACCGTGGGAGCTCTCTAACAACATGGTTGGCAAGTGCACATGGTCCAAAGATCATTGTGGCCGTTTCTCAAAAGTTACTTGGACTAAAACTGTCTTAAAAGCTGGCTTCGGGTGGAGGAGGTGCTGGAGTGGAGATAAAACTTCTTCACTCCCATAATAGTAAAATAGGCTTCACATCCAGCACACCCGAACCCACATGTTCAAAACTTTTCAGAGTCTGCTCATTTTTTCCTATCATCTTGATGAGTTTTCATTGAAGAAAAAAACTGGTATCTCCCATTTGACAAATCCTGGGGATCCTCCCCTTTCCTTTTATGAAAGACCTATTTTAACACCTGTTACTGACCAGGGAAACAAGTCCAGAAGTTTTTGCTTTTAAGTCGGGCAAAATAAGCAAAACTAGGTCTTAGAGAGGCAGAGCCAGGACCTTCCTGAGTGGACAGAGATGAGCCACCTACAGCCTTCCTGGAGACCACTGGATCCAGGCTGTGTGGAAAAGCACCTCACTTCTGCTTCTACTTCATGCAAGTGTTTAAGTTTTATGTGCCATCTGATGTGACTTGGTAGGTTCTTTGGGGGTCTGGAAACGCTCAAAAATGTTTCCATATAAATTAATGGTAATTGCTTCTTCACTTTAAGCCATTTCAACTTATTAAAATTTTCATAGGAATATTCTATATTCTGGGAAACCTATAACTTCAGTCATATTTCTTTCTATGTAGGGAATTCTGCTACTGCCAGGTGTGCCTTCTACCGCTTAGCAATTTTAACATACAAAAAAGAGTGAGAATGGAGACTTAAGAGACCAGAATATTTGAGACACCACAAAGTTTCTCTAAGGGACGCTCATAGCAGTTTAGGGTTACATAAGGAAACAAGAAAAATCATGAATAAACAATCTTATCTCACAACCAAGGAAACTTGGTGGGGGCGGGGGGGGGGGGAAGGCGGAGGAGTAAATGAAATCTAAAGTTAGTTGAAGGAAGATATAATGTAACTACGTAATTTAGAGTGGAAGTAAATGAAAAATTCAACTCACCAAGACAATAACTTTTCTATCTGCCAGAGAAGGGAACTTTGCAACTCAGAAGCGAGTTGCCTTCTGCTGGACACCTAACCAGTGAACCTAATCCCCTGCATCAACTGATCTGGAGCTAACAAGTAGGAAACTTTGCTATGATTAGTAGCCTCGGAAACACCGCCCCTCTTTCTGCACTGAGTTTCAAAGATGAATAGGCCTTCTTCTTAACCTTGGCATCCTTCCTAATTCTGCCTCACGTTAGTAATTTTGATCAGAAATAGCCCAGAAAGAGAAAATGGAAAAGAGGCCACAGAGATAGTATTTTCACAACCATAAAAGGCTATCTGGTTGAAGGTCTTCTGAGCTTTGCTGGCTCACTCTTGCCAACAACATTCATTAAAATATACCAAAAGCCAAATAAGCTGGTTGCTGGCAGCACAGTTAATTTAAAGGGCTGAAGTCGTAAGATTACAGAGCTGGAGAGCTATGAGAATCACTTTCTGAGGAAAACTAAACAGCCAGGGAAGGACTGGAGCTTTTGTAACAACTCTATTTTGAGCCAGCACAAATGTAGGCAGCTGTTTCCATATATCTTGACATGCATTCCCCTCGATTGTGCCCTATAAAAGTATTATTAAGAAATATTATTAGCCTCATTACCAATGATTTACTACTGTCCAAATCAATGAAATATTAGCTATGACTTAATAATAGATTTTTAAACTAGTGATGTCCATTATTTCGACTGCTCATTCAATTTCATATGTTCCTTTCATTTGAATTCCTGAAATCACTTTTAATTAAAAAAGTAAAACTTTCTACTTATATCTTTATCATTCTACAAATTATTTCTCGGTGACATATATTTTATCTTTTCATTTTTCTCATTTTATTTTACTGTAGTTTAGGTAAGATGATTACAGTAGTGTTCAGTATATGGTATTAATGCATAGTTCATGCATCCCACCACCACCAAATAAAGCACAACCATCCACCACAGTTCCAGTGTCACTTTTGGTCTGATCTTCATTCCACGGCCACAATCAGTATACTGATTCTTCTAGTGGTAATTGGCTTTGTAACCCAAGGCCATTGGTTTCTTATTGATCACTTACAAACCCTTGTTTTGTTGCTCTTCTCCACAGGTAAGGGTTATCGTTTGTGTTTGTTCTCTCCCTGTGACAGACTTCACGGAGACAGAACTAGAGGAGACAGAGACAGTGGTTGAGGGTTATGGGCATTTGAAAGTTCCTAGATATTTCTGGATTTAAAGGGGTCTTTGCAGGAGCACCAAAGGAAGTTGGTTACTTCTACACTAATCACAAGATTATCTCCCTCCTTCCCCTTGAAAATATGAACGGCTGCTTAATAAAATTATAAAGAGGACACACAAAAGGATTTCAGAACCAAGCAGCTGGCTGCAGAGACGCCTCTGGACTTTGCGCCAGGCCGATCTCACCAGAGTGCCTCAGACAGGAGCAGGTGTTGTCCCTCCACCTGCCCCAAGGAATCCAGGCAGCCCCAACTTCCAGAACCCAAGGAAAAGACCACGTACTCAGGATTAGTGATGGCAAACTCCAGGCCTCATGGGATAGGAGATGGGCCACTCCTTCCCATCTCCTGCCCCCATGGAACCCTGGATGTTACACCCATGAGCTGCCTCCAGAGACTATTTAAGCTCATTAATGGCCATGACCCAGAGACACACAAAAGAATCTCAGACCCAAACAGCTTCCTGCAGATTTCTCCAGACCCTAGCTACCTAAAATTTTACATTTCTAGGCGCCCATGACTCCTCTCATGGCCACAAGACATCCTATGTTATTCATAGTGTGCAATAAAAATAAATTATATGGAGCGATAGCACAGCGGGTAGGGCGTTCGTCTTACAAGCGGCCAACATGGCCGACCCGAGTTCGATTCCTCCGCCCCTCTCGGAGAGCCCGGCAAGCTACCGAGAGTATTCGATATGCCAGACACAGTAACAAAAAAGTCTCCAATGGAGACGTTACTGGGCCCGCTCGAGCAAATCGACGATCAACGGGAGGGCCTTTACCTTTACCTTTATCTAGTATCTGCTGTTCCGCACGTTTGAGTGGTGGTGGGAAATTCAAAATAACGGTAGTGGGAAGGTGTGATGATGGTGGGACTGGTGTTAAAATATTGGACATAATCCATCATTGTGAACAACTTTATGAATTTTTATTTAAATAAATAAATAAAGGGATTATGATGCCACCAACAGGTCAACCTGTACTGTGGGGTGAGTGTTTCAGTAAACTGATGGTGATTTCAGGCTTCCTGACACTCCAAATTTGCTGCTGTGCCTTTGGCTGGGCCCCAACAACTTGGGACCAAGTTTACCAAAAAATTAAACAGCCAAGAGTTAGGTATATGGGAGCCATGCCCACAAACCACCTCCGGCTCAGCAAATAAGTTCATTTATTGGCCTTATCTCAGAGATCCATAGATAAATCTCAAAAGAGACCAAAAGCCACAGTTAATCTTAGACCCACGCATGGCTGAACAGACTGGGGTAAATAAGAGAAGAGTAGGTTGGCCTGTGCCTGCCCAAGCAGAGCCCCCTGACTCCACCATCTTAGTTTGACCTACCAAGATATAATCTGCTGAAAATTCAGTATGCAGGTTTTGCTACTGAAATCTCCAGGCTTTCACAGACTTAGGGTGGGCTACCTTCCCCCACTTTCCAATACACATAGAAGCACTGGCAGCCACCCCCACAAACCAACTCCAGTGCCACCCTATAAATTCTATTAATGGCCTTGCTTCAGAGACCCATAAATAAATCTCGAAAGAGGTCAAAAGCCAGAGACACAGCAGTGAGTCCCGGAAGACACCACAGAGCAGAGATCTCTTCAGGCCCCATATCGAGACAATTTCATCTGAGCACCCCAGATGTAGCAGGTGCAGTCTCCCCACCTACTCTAGATGGAATCCCAGTGACCAAGAGTTTCCACAAGCAAGACCCAGGTATGAGGGTTCCATGACAAAAATCTTCATTCTGCATCGTGGCAAAGGTGCCAGGCTGTCCCTACCCAGCTCCCCATCCACTGGTCGGCCTGGCTGTCACCCCACAATGTGCCTCCAAGCACCATCTTAGTGCACCAACAACCCTGATCCAGAGACACCCAGTTGAATCCCAAAATGGATTAGTGCCCTACAGAAATGTCTCTGGAACCCAACCATTTACAATCTAGGATTCCAGCATTGTGCGGCTGTGGCACCCAAGAATTCAAAATGAGCAGTGGACAATAAATAATTTACCATCTGCCCTTGACACGCAGGCTTGAATAGTGATGGGAAAATTCGAGCAAAACATAATGCCCAAAAGGAGAGAGTACTGGGTAAATTGCTTGCCATGGAGGCAGGGTGAGGACTGGGATGCGGGGAGTTATTCTGGGGACATGGTTGTAGAAAGTGTGCACTGGTGGAGGGATGAGTGTTCGATCATTGTATGGCTGAATCTCAAACATAAAAGCTTTGTAACTGTATCTCATGATTATTCAATTAAAAAAATGTATGTGGAGTTCATGCCACATTCAAACAGCTTAATAAATGGTTGAATAAATAGCAGTACTCCTGCATTAAAATAAATACATAAATAAAATTCTATAGAGAGTATACAGAAACTGTCTCAGCTTAATCTCATCACATTTTTAGTCAGCAAGTTAACATTTATAAAGAGTTTTTTTTAATTTATTGAATCAGCATGAGAACAGTCACAAAGCCTTTCAGTTCAAGTCTCAGTCAGTCATACAATGATCAAACACCCATCCATTCACCAGTGCACATTCTCCACCACCAAGAACTCCAGTATACTCCCCTCCCACCTGTGTGGCAGATTTCCACTTTACTCTCTCTCTCTCTCTCTCTCTCTCTCTCTCTCTCTCTCTCTCTCTCTCTCTCACACACACACACACACACACACACAATAGTGGCCACACAAATTTGGATTTCTGATATTTTAGTAATAAACCTAAAGGGATTACTGCCAAAAGCCCCTGGGTTCTGAGATTGATTTGTGTGCCTCTAGGATCACGGTCATTCAGAAGCCAGAGGAGGTGTTTGAGGGTGATAACCCGGAGCATTGTCATGGTGGGGAGCAGGGCCAATTCCAACCCCCATCCCACGAGGCCCCATGTGCCTCGTCAATGCAGTCTCATGCCTGACTCTCCATTAGGCTCTAAAAGATGCAGGCCACCATGCCACCGCTGCAAAGGGGAACAGGCGGAGGGACAGACATCCTTCTCCCAGGGCAACATAGCACTATAGTTAAATGCACAGTTCAGATGCATTTCGGTTGGGCATTATATTTTGCTCAGATTTTCTCACCACCATTCAAGTCTGTATTTCAAGGACAAACGCTAGATCATTTACTTTCCATTGATCACTTTGCATATCAGGAAAACACAGCCGCACGGTTGGAAAAATAGTCCTGGTACCCATATACTAGAGCCATGCTTGCAGAAGCTCATGGTCACAGGGATCCCATCTGGAGAAGGCAGGGAGACAGCAACTATCCCATCTGGGACCTCCTGGTGATATCGGCTCAGTATGGGGCCCAGAGAATTCTCCAGGGGTTGTGGAGCCTGCCAGCCGGTTTTCTTTGCTGCTGTGTGCTGTAAGATGGAGCTGGGGTTGGGTTGTGGGCATGACTTCCAGAATCAGAGGTTTCCTGGGAATCGGGGCGGTCCCCATGCGGTTTGGAAAAAGTCCTGGTACCCGCATACAGGAGCCATGCTTGTAGAAGCTCATGGTCACCAGGATTCCATCTGGAGAAGGTGTATAAAGAGTTTTAAGTTTCAAAACTTTCTTCAGTTTTTAGTTACAAAAAAAAGTAACAATTTGTCCATTAGTTGTCACACAAGTTCTTTCCTGCTTTAGCTAGCTAGCTACATTTTTTCAGTGTTTGTAATCAGTCATATATAGGGGAAAAAACTGGACTATTTTGGATTTTATAGTGACTTTATCTTTTCAAGCTTTTCATTATATATGTTAAGTGGATATTTTATCCCTTTCGGTAGAATAATGGGGAAATGACCCACCATACTCTTTTACCAGTAAATAAGCCCCAAGTTCTCCTGCTAGTAAATGAAAGAATGGAAAATTGTACTCAGATTTTTTTGAGCAAATCAAACAATCAGGATCACATTTGATACTAGAAGTATTATACTACAAAATCAACAAGACAAAGTACTGGTTCTCCACTTTACAGATGCAAAAGCTCAAGGCCCTGGGCTGAGATGGGGGTGCCATGTACTGACTTTCTTGATATGAAGTCTTTCCTAATGTCAAATCAGATCCAAAAGGCAGGCAGTGAAGCCCTTATTCACATCGTACTTAACACACTGCTCTATCAGTGTGTGTATTGGTTAGCATTCACATTCTTTGCCAGTCTATCCAATTCAATTTGTGACAGACAGTTTTGCTTTCATGCATGAAGAAAACTGGACTTCTGTGAATTTTATGAGAAATGGGGTTATTTTTACAGAAAGAAAGCTTCCAGTGAAGAGTTCTGTTCAATAGCGCCTAGAATGATGACTAGTACTGCAGCTGCTGCTGCTAATTGTGACTATAAGAGAAACAAAGAAGATTTTTCAACTATTATCAATGTGTTTTTGTCACTCTACTTTTCAATTACAAGGATTCTTGCAAAATATATTAAAAATATTATTTGTTGGATTTTTTATATGTGTCTCGCAGAATTCAATATTGCACTGGTAATGTTCTATAACAATCATTCTATAACAATATTTGAAAAGCGGCTTTTTTTTTCTTTTTTCTAAATTTTGGGCCAGATCTGGTGATTCTCAGGGCTTACTCCCAACTGTGTGTTCAAAGATCACTCCTGGCAATGCTTAAGGAATCAGGAATTGAACCAGGTTTAGCCACATAAAATACAAGTACCTTAACCACTGTATGGTCTTCACAGCAGAGAAGTGTTCTATAAAAATTCACTAAGCTTTTATGAGATAAAATATATGTTCCAAAAAGCTATAGTGACATACTCTGGAGAAATTGAAAAACTCCATCAACAGATTAAAGTTGGGCCTAGGCACTGTACCCTACTCCAGATTGTTTCAGTCGGGGCACCCAGAGCAGAGCAGGTGAGCCCCCTCACCCCCAGCCTCAAGGGACACAGCACCCACAACCGAAAACCTCCAGAACTCAACCACAGCCATGCTCAGGACCACTCTCCACACTCTCTGGCTGAGCCTCACCTGGGATTGAACCCATTCCTGGACTGCATAGTCATGACATCTCATACTTCACACCATTTATACTCCAAGAGTAGTACACCATATTTGATAGGGTTTAAAGTAGAAGGTAACTAATCTTAGAGGGAAATATACTGTTACAGATACATATATATGCGCACAGGCTCAACCCTTAACAACATATTAATAATCTCTTATATAAAAGCTTAATGGCCTTTCGGTGAAATACAACAATCTACGTTATAAAAATAAAATTAAATTAAAAGTTTAAAAAAATGTTTGGTCTGGGGATCAATCACTTGGTGATAGAGAATCTACCTTAAATCTACCTTAGACGCATGTGGTCACAAGTTGAATAGCATCTCCAAGTCCAGCACAATCCTGCCATGTAAGATCCTCCATACCACAAGAATGTCCGCAAGGGCTGGAGCGATAGCACAGCAGGTAGGGCATTTGCCTTGCATGCGGCCAACCAGAGTTCGATTCCCAGCATCCCAGATGGTCCCCCGAGTACCGCCAGGCGTAATTCCTGAGTGCATGAGCCAGGTGTGACCCAAAAAAAAAAAAAAAGAATACCAGTGAGTTCCTCAACCTAAAGTGCGATCCCCAGCAAACAAATGAACCAAGTGTAAGACCCCTTTTGTCCCCTCACACCACCACCATTACAGCAAGACCATTAAAAGAAAGAGAAGGACTTTTGCAAACGTGTTTGTTTATTTGTTTGTTTGGGAGCCATACTTGTTGGTGCTCAGGGGTTACTCCTGGTTCTTAGCTCAGGGATCATTCCTGGCTATGCCCTGGAGACCATATGGGAAGCTGGAGATTGAACCCAGGTTGGCCACATGCAAGGCAGATGCCCTAACCCCTGTGCTATCACTCCAGCCCTAGGGAAGAAAGGAAGGAAGGAAGGAAGGAAGGAAGGAAGGAAGGAAGGAAGGAAGGAAGAAAGGAAGGAAGGAAGGAAGGAAGGAAGGAAGGAGAAGGGGAAGGGGAAGGGGAAGGGGAAGGGAAAGGGAAGGGAAGGGAAGGAAGGAAGGAAGGAAGGAAGGAAGGAAGGAAGGAAGAAAGAAAGAAAGAAAGAAAGAAAGAAAGACAGACAGACTTATGTGAAGGATCATTATCACTAGGATCATTCAATACAGACACTCAACTCTTTGTGACAGAGAAGGTGAATCAACAGTTCTTTTGAAATGAAACTATAACTAGACTTTGGAGGCTTGGTTGGTGTGGCATAGTCTGGCAGAGTGATGAAACTATACAACCGGAAATCGTGCAATACAAGACTCAGGGGTATAGGGCTAAGAACAATTGCAGCATGCAGGAGACCCAGCTTTAATTCCTGATACCACATGATCCACTGAGCACTGCTGGAGTGATTCCCAAGTACTAAGATGGGAGTAGCCCTCCAACCACCACATGGTGTGATTTTTTTAAAATAATTTGTCACTGTCATTGTCTTCCCATTGTTCATCGATTTGCTCAAGTAGGCCCAGCAATATCCCCATTGTGACACTTGTTACTGTGTTTGGCATGTCAAATAGGTCACGGGTAGCTTGTCAGGCTTTGCTGTGGTGGGGAGACACTCTTGGTAGCTTGCTGGGCTTTCCAAGAAGGGTGGAGGAATCGAACCTGGGTCTGCCGGGTTGGCCGCATAAAGGCAAACACCTTACCCGCTGTGTTATCACTCTGGCTGCTACATCCGTCACCCCATTGATCACCAGGATTGATTCAGCTGATCTGACTGGCTAGGCGGGTGTCCCCTTCCTCCCTCACAGCTCCATGTGTGTCCCTCCCAATGCTGCTCACTTGGTTGAAGAGAACGGCCTTCCCCGAATAGAGAAGGACTGGTCTTCAGTGGATGGTACACAAGTATCTGCACTCCCTTGCTAGAACCTCCAAACAAAATAATATGTGTGTATATAAAACATATGTATATATGTACATATAGACACATATGTATATGTGTGTATATATACATATATACATACATACATACTTGCATATTGTTTTTAAATGTTTTAAAATGTATGCATTGCTGTAAACTTGTATTACTAAAATTTGACCCCCAGCACCACATATAGCCATGTCTTCCTGGAGTGACCCCTGAACAGAAGTAAGTCATGAGCAATGATAGGCGTGCCCCCAAAACAAACAAAACAAAGTTTTCTTCACGTAACTTTTTATTGTAACAAAAATTATTTGGGCCAGAGAGGTAGTGCAGGGGTGAGGTGCGTGCCTTGAACACAACTCCTCCTGTTTAATCTCCAGCACAACACATAGTCGAGCAAGCACTGCCAGGAATCATCCCTGAGCACAAAACCAAGAGTAAGCTCTGAGCACCACTGGGTGAAAAAGAATTGTGTACTTCAGCGCACATGGTATCACATGAAATTATACACATCCTTAAGCTGTGTTTGACTGAGCAGCAAGAATGCAAATAGCTTGCTCTTACATAATGCAACTGTCACTCCGAAAACTAAAAATTCTCTCCAAACATATTAGTGTTGAGGTGTGAATATGACTCAAAGAGTTGGAGTGCATGCTGCACATGCAGAAACCCTAAGTTTAACACCTTCTCCCCACCCACACTCTCTCCCCAACACACACACCACACAGTCTCTTGAGTACCTCAGAGGTCCCCAGCACTGCACCAGGAGCAACACTCAGTGTGACTAAACTTACTCTCATTGAGTAGGAGAGCATTCATACATGTATCAGAAAGATAACTGGGAATAATATGATAAGATTCCCCTGTTTTGTTAGAAAGTAAGTTTTATTGCTATTAAATTCTTATTTTCACACAAAATAGATTGTGCGTGTTTGTGTGTCTGTGTGTGTCTGTGTCTATGTATGACTGGGTGTGTGAGTGCTTTGCCATCCACTACTGGTCACCACTCAAATGTAATTTTTTATCATTACTCTATTAGAGAATTCAAAGTACCTCATTTGTTTGGTTCTCTTTAGCCTTTAATGCTTGATTACTAGGCAACAGAGCTTCATAGATAATAAAGGTGAAATCTCCAATTAAAAAAAATTTTAGTTAAAAAAATAGTTCCAAAAAAAAAAAAAATAGTTCCAGCAATGCCAAATTTCTGAGAGTTCTATGTTGTGCAACAAAGTCAGTGGCTTTGAAACATTGCCACAACTCAAACACCTCGTGCCAGATACTACATTTGCTCAGGGTCGTTTGGGCAAAAGTAATGAAATATATTAAAGCAATATTTACGTAGCAGATATGCAATATGTACATTGGTGATAAGAGGAAGTATTGGGTTTTTTGGAGGGAAAAAAGTGACATTTTCTCTTAAGTAGTGGAAAATTACTAGTAGGACATGTCTGTGAGTTCTCTGCATAACTTTGTTACTTTATGAAGCTGCACTGCAAGTTATTACAAAGAGAAATAGTACCTTTAGAAATGGTTTCTAGACCTGGGGTCAAAGAACTATTACAGAGATCAGAACCCTTGCTTTGCACACAGATGACCCAGGTTCAATCCCTGGCACCTCTATAGTCTCCTGAGCCTGTCCAGGAGTGACCCATGAGCACAGATTCAAAAGAAATTCCTGAGCACTGATAGGTGTAAGACAATAAAAAAGAAGTGTTGGGACCTAAATCAACTATGACTTGGATAATCTAAATGAAGCCCAAAGGGAAGTTATTCCTTGGATGGGCTTATTTGTGCCTTCTTTTGATTATATGTTAAAACCCCAATATCTCAGAATGAGACTTTACTCAAAAATAGGATCTTTAAAGAAAATAAAGCAGTTAGTATGGACAAATGTCAGTGTGCATATGTACACACCCACAAAACAAAAAAATCAAGTTAGATTCCAGGGAGCAGATGATCCTCTGCTAACTAAGGAGAGATATCTCATGGCAAACCAGTCTTAGCCATACCTTGATCATGGCCATATGACCTCGAGAATGGTGACAAATAGTTTTCTGTTGTGAGGCCACCTCTTCTACAATACTAGGCCATGCTGTGCTAGTTCCATTCCCTAAATAAACTAATGCAAACTAGTTCCATTCCCTAAATAAAACTGGCTCTCATATTCATACAAGAGAGAGGAGTTATTTGGGGATCATTGTTGAATAATGCCTTTTTTTGTCCTAAAATTTGATTTCTTTATTTCTATGTTATGTACATTGCTGTTATGTGCTGCTTATATAGATATGTACATTAATGTTATGTACTGCTACATAAATACTGCTTCAATATTGTGTTAATATGATTCCCATACTTCTATCTCTACATCTTCTATATGAACTGAGTTCATCTACTCTCTCTTAGGTCTTAAGTATTTTCTTTTGGCTCAGATTAGCACATGAACTGGAGCTAGAATATAAAATACACACGAGATAGGGCTGGAGCAATAGTATAGCAGGTAGGGCATTTGCCTTGCACACAGCCAACCGGGGTTCTATCCCCAGCATTCCATATGGTTCCCAAGAGCACCATATATAATGGTATATATAAGAGTAATTCCTGAGTGCAGAGCCAGAAGTAACCCCTGTGCATCACCCTGTGTGACCCAAAAAGCAAAATAAAATAAAATAAAAAATAAAATACACATGAGAGACATCTGTCATCTACAAACATAACAGATATGATTGGCAGCTTCCCAGTCTGTGAGAGGATGTGGACTCACACCTCAAAGATGCAAAGGTGGCCATAGGAGAGATGGCAGATGAAGCCCTAGGAAAACTGAGCAGCCAGTTTTGGAAATTTCTGGCTTGGTAAATCCCTAGAGATGCTGGAAGGATGGTGCCCTAGTGCTACCTCTGCCACCCTTCTCCCATACTTTGCTTCCCTCCCATCTGCTCTTCCTAGGCTTTGTCCCATTATAATACATCAGAAAATGTAAGTCAGTATTTCCCTGGATTATGTAGCGCATCTAACAGAACATCAAACCTGAGACGGTCATTGGAACCCCAGTCAATCATAATGCAGACGATAATCTCAACTTCAGCTGGTGTCTGAAGCTAGGACAAGTTTGTGGGACTGTGCCCTTTGTGTGAAATCTGATGCTACCCACCAGATAGCTCTTGCTGGAATTGAGTTCAATGTATAAGACACCCAGTCTTGTCTACTGAGAACTGGGAATGGCTTGATGAACATATATGAGGGGATGGGGGATTGGTGGGGACTCATATCTTGTATCAAACACTGAAAGAGAAGGAAATAATAGTTTCTTTTTACATCAAGAAGGACAAAAATATTAGGGTGACCTCGAGATCCCATAGGCCTCCCATTGCCCTCTAGAAAGGAGTGAATTGAGATTGTACAAGACCCCCAACAGTAGTATTCCAGGATAATAACATTCACCGAGAAGACAATCCATCCAGGGCGCATTGAAAATGCTGGGTGTCCTTCTTCAGAGAGCCTCCAAAGCTCACGTTCATCTATTCCTTTTGAAAACTATTCTGAGTTAGAATGTAAGATCAACTATTACCTAAACATGGACTTCTACATCACATCTCTAGACATATCTGATGACTTTATATTAGCATGACAATGGCTGTGGATATAATTTGGAGGTAAAGATCCATTACTTGCCCTACAGGAAGGAAGGAAGGAAGGAAGGAAGGAAGGAAGGAAGGAAGGAAGGAAGGGAGGGAGGGAGGGAGGGAGGGAGGGAGGGAGGGAGGGAGGGAGGGAGGGAGGGAGAGAAAGAGAGAAAGAGAAAGAGAGGAAGGAAGGAAGGAAGGAAGGAAGGAAGGAAGGAAGGAAGGAAGGGAGGGAGGGAGGGAGGGAGAGAAAGAGAGAAAGAGAAAGAGAGGAAGGAAGGAAGGAAGGAAGGAAGGAAGGAAGGAAGGAAGGAAGGAAGGGAGGGAGGGAGGGAGGGAGAGAAAGAGAGAAAGAGAAAGAGAGGAAGGAAGGAAGGAAGGAAGGAAGGAAGGAAGGAAGGAAGGAAGGGAGGGAGGGAGGGAGGGAGGGAGAGAAAGAGAGAAAGAGAAAGAGAGGAAGGAAGGAAGGAAGGAAGGAAGGAAGGAAGGAAGGGAGGGAGGGAGGGAGAGAAAGAGAGAAAGAGAAAGAGAGGAAGGAAGGAAGGAAGGAAGGAAGGAAGGAAGGAAGGGAGGGAGGGAGGGAGGGAGGGAAAGAGAGAAAGAGAAAGAGAGGAAGGAAGGAAGGAAGGAAGGAAGCAGGAAGGGAGGGAGGGAGGGAGGGAGGGAGGGAGGGAGGAGAAGAAAGAAAGAAAGAAAGAAAGAAAGAAAGAAAGAAAGAAAGAAAGAAAGAAAGAGGAAGGAAGGGAGGGAGGGAGGGAGGGAGGGAGGGAGGGAGGGAAAGAGAGAAAGAGAAAGAGAGGAAGGAAGGAAGGAAGGAAGGAAGGAAGGAAGCAAGCAGGAAGGGAGGGAGAGAGGGAGGGAGGAGAAGAAAGAAAGAAAGAAAGAAAGAAAGAAAGAAAGAAAGAAAGAAAGAAAGAAAGAAAGAGGAAGGAAGGAAGGAAGGAAGGGAGGGAGGGAGGGAGGGAGGGAGGGAGGGAGAAAGAAAGAAAGAAGAAGAAGAAGAAGAAGAAGAAGAAGAAGAAGAAGAAGAAGAAGAAGAAGAAGAAGAAGAAGAAGAAGAAGGAGGAGGAGGAGGAGGAGGAGGAGGAGGAGGAGGAGGAGGAGGGAGGGAGGGAGAAGAAAGAAAGAAAGAAAGAAAGAAAGAAAGAAAGAAGGAAGGAAGGAAGGAAGGAAGGAAGGAAGGAAGGAAGGAAGGAAGGAAGGAAGAGAAAGCAAGTAGGCAGGTAGGCAAGCTTGCTCTTCCCAAGTTAGTATGTTACCTTTCTGTTTACACTAGTGCACCCCTGAAATTGATGTGGAAAAGTATTTTCTTGCTCAGGCAATCATTGCAGTCACCATAAGCAATATAAGAATTGTATGAGAGTTATTCATGTATCTCTAAAACTTGTCTGTGGAAAGACGGGTGCAGGGTAGAGCGGGGATCATTACTTAAGTACTGAACTCCTAATCTGCTCTTTAGCTATCAGCTGAGGTGCTGTGTTCATTTGGAAATACATGTGTTGGAATTCCTAAAGCCTCATATTGTTACACCCTAGTATGTTCCCTGTCTGCTCACAACCCAAAGCAGTCACGCCAAAAATAGGACGTCTAAAGAAGGACAGGAGTCTAAAGAAGGACAAAGTTCAGGAGGAGACTGGGAAGTTCAGAGATAAAATCAGTCCAGCAGTTTAATTATCAGCTATTTGCCTCTGTAAAAGAAGGGTATGAGAATGCACCTGGCCCCCTAGACAAAGCAACATAGTAGGTAATGCCACATCAGCCTCAATCCATGATCAAGATTGCCACCCTTGAAGGATATGCTAGCACATACCTAGACCAGATGTAAGCTTTTGTCTGATAACAGAAATTCACAGACACCACCTTGATTTTTATTAGAATTCAACCCTTTCTCACAATTTCTTCCTCCTCCTCCTCCTCCTCCTCCTCCTCCTTTTCCTTTTCCTCCTCCTCTTCCTCCTTCTTGTTCTTCTTCCTCTTTCTCTTCCTCCTCCCCTCTTTCTCCTCCTCCTCCTCCTCCTGCTGCTCCTCCTGCTCCTCCTCTACCTCCTCCCCCTCCCCCACTTCCATCTCCTCCTTCCCCTCTTCCTCCTCCTCTTCTTCCTCTACCTCCTCCTCTCCTGAACCCCCTCCTTTTCCTCCTCCTCCTCCTCCTCCTCCTCCTCCTCCTCCTCCTCCTCTTTCTCCTTCTTTCTTTCGTAAAAGCATGTTCCGTTTTGACTTTTAGAGTTACATTCGGTGATGCCCAGGAGTGACCCCTGGCAGCGCATATCAGGAGATGATATGAAGTGCTGGGGACTAAATCTGTGCTAGCGACATGCAAGCCCTGTACTTGTTCTTCTTCCTCTTTCTCTTCCTCCTCTCCTCTTGGGGACTCCAGTCCCCAACAATGTCCCTTTGTTAGAGATCAACTGCAAGTCTTATTTTCTCCCCCATAGAACCATGGGATGGTCTGTTCCCTGGAGAATCTCAGAGCAGGCAGGTACCTCTAGTGATGAGGGAGACTTTGCCCACACTCCTTTCTCTCCTTTGCTCATGTTACAGGCACAGGTACCAAGGTCCACCACTTGATAAGTCATGGATGAAGCTTCCCTCCAGGGTTACTGGGCTGTAGTCAGCACCAGAGGGAAGAGCAGCTGCATCTTGTGGCCTCCCCAGAGAACTCCCAAGCATACCAGTTCCCTGGAACATGCAGCCAAGAATGTTGGGGGAGCCAGGTAAGGCAATACAGAGAACAAAGCAGATCCCTTCTCAAGGGAAATCTGAAATGGAATGCAAAGAAAAGAAAGCGTGCTTCAGTGAGTATTTGTGGTTCTGTAATAGAAGAAAAATGTGCAGGGCTCTGAGGGGGATGGGAGGAAAGGGAAGAAGAAAACAAGGAATGAAGGCTAGGAGGGAAGAAAGGAGAGAGGGAGGTGCCTTAGGGAAATCTCATTTGTAATTGTATGTTCTTATGTTCTCTCATACAACTAGGAACAGTAAGAAAAGATTGTGAAATTAGGGATGATTTTCTTTCTTTTCTAAACCTCCTGTTGCTAATCCAGTAGTGAGACTGTAGTATGGGGGGAAAATAGAATTATAAAACAAAAGAAATAAACAAAAGTATGTTGCTTATTTTTAATTCTTTTTAAAACTTTATTTTAGATATCTTCTTTTGATATTTTAGAGATGTTTTCTCCTTGGAAAATAACAGAACAAAAATTCATTGCACAAATTTAAACAGTTTGGAAATATAGATAAAGGGCTGAGCAAAATCATTCAAAAGGCCAAAGAGTTTGACGGTTTCCCTGAAAAAACAAGTTTTAGTTTTTCTGAACTCAGGGTAAGGGAGAGAACTCAAAGGGCCACGTGTTTTGCATGTAAAAGTGCCAGTTTGAGTCTCAGTACCATGATTCCCTGAGCACTGCTGGTAGTGGTGCTCAAAAATTCAAATAGATTCTGAATTCAAGTAGCAATTTGGCTACTTATTAGTGATGAAAATTAGCTGAATTTTTCTATCTATAAACATAAATATAACCAACCTTAAAATATAGTGGGGATCAGAGGTTAAGACATTTGCCTTGCATGTGACCACCCCCATTTTCATCATCAACACTCACTATGGTCCCCTCAGCACCACCAGAGGTCACCACCTGGCACAAAGGAATGAGCCCTAAGCACAACTTGGGGTGGCTCAAAAATTCATAAATATTGAGATCTTAAAATAAGTCACATAAATAAAACTTATTTATATGACTCATATAGAATCCAATAAATATTAAATAATTATTTTCACCATCAATATTCTCTTTATAGTCATCCTGTTGGGCTGGAATGATAGCACAGTGGGTAGGGCGTTTACCTTGCATGTAGCCTAGTTCAATTCCTCCGCCCCTCTCAGAGAGCCTGGCAAGTTACTGAGAGTATCTTGCCCGCATGGCAAAGCCTGGCAAGCTAGAGGTGATGTATTCGATATGCCAAACACAGTAAGCCTCACATTGGAGACGTTACTGCGCCCACTCGAGCAACTGGACAAACAATGGGAGGACAGTGCAGTGCTAGTCATCCTGTTAAATGAGCATCCACATTCAGTGGTTTGATTTAAATTTCAAAGTTGCTGTGCTGAGTGAACCAAAGATTGTCTCATTTCTCTTAAACAGATCCTTAGATCTTTCTTTCTGTGAATTCATGGAAGCCAAATTCTGTGACTTGTAATAAAGTCCCCAAGCAACTAGAAGAAAGCTGAATGTCTAGTCTTTATTCCCGTATCCTATTTATAAGGTCCTCCTCACTGATCATTGGGAACTAAATGGATGATCCTAGTCATAAATGGATTTTTTTCTAAACAACTTTGGCATTCATTCTATAAGGCTTGCAGAAATTAATCTCAGTTGGTGTCTTCTCTGGCCACTAAACCCCACATGACTCCTCTGTGCCCATTTTTCTCAACCCAAATATACATTCATTCCATTCCTGTGGGGAATCCTCAGATTTTCAAATAGACTTCCTTTCTCATAATCCCTTGTGACTGTAACACCTTGAAAAAAACGGAATGCTGGCACACTGGCTCTAATACTAAACATTCACTGTGTTCTGACACTCCTTCAGTCTGGAGAATGCCATCATGGGCTCTACCTGGCCATCAAGGGCTGTTTATATCCACAGTCAGTTCTGCTATAGCAATGCTTCTGAAAATGTGGATTTGTTCCAGTGTGCTTGATCTATTAGGGAAAATGTTAGTACTATGTTAATTTTGCATTTGCTTATACCAGTGTCATCACCAGGCCAACACAGAAAACTGCATCCAGCCAGACTCAGCTACGTGTGAATCCATCAAATGCGCACATGTACACAGCTTGCAAGCACAAAAAACTGCCACACCCTCCTACAGCAGCTGTTCCAACTTTCCACTGCCTGTAAATCTCCTTCTCTATTTCTCTTTCCCTCCTTACCTTTCTATTTCCTTTTTGCTTTGCTTCCTCTAGCACAGAGGCTTGTGGCCAAGAATTACTATAGAAGTACCCACCCTACGGGAAAAAAAAAACACTTTTTCTAGGTAAAATATCTTTTTTAGGGGCCAGAGTACGAGTCCAGTTGGTTAGGCATTTTCCTTTGCATTCAGCCAACCTGAGTTCAATCCATGGCATCCATATGGTTCCCTGTGCACCACCAGGAGCAATTCCTGAGTGCAGAGTCAGGAGAAACCCCTGAGCACTGCCAGGTGTGGTCCAAAAGGCTTAAAATATATATATATATATATATATATTTTTAAACTATTGCTCGATTGGTTTATCATTTAGCCTGGATAAAGCTGGTGTTTTTCCTTTTATTCTTTTGATTTGGATACTTGCCGTGGACCCAGAGGTGCTCAGAGAAACATGCAGTGCCAGGGTTCAAACCCAGACCTCCCGCATACAAAATATATGGTCAGTCCTAGAGCTATCTACCAGCACCTCTGCTTTCTTTAAAAAAAAAATACTTCAATTTCTACTGTAACTTTCTTTTATTATAAGCCACTGTTAAAATTTTTGACTATGTCTCCCAGCCCCAATCCTATCCTTTCTACAGCATGAGTTTGCATAGTGCAGTGATTCTCATAAGCACATAACTTGAATATAGCAAGCAGACAATATCTATCTCTATGACATACTGAGGGTTTGGAGGAGTGCCAGGGTAGTCTCCCTAGTGGTGTTAAGGGGGCCTGAAGGCCCTTCACGACAATACTCCACCGACCAGGCCATGTGCTTCAATGCCAGGGTCAGAGCATGTGGTGCCAGGCATCATCAGGTCACCCAGACAGTGCTCAAGAGTCTCCAGGGAAATCCAGCTAAGCCTGGAGAGCAACTGAGCTGCACTCAGTGCTACTCAGCAGACCATGAGGCATCAAGAATCGGTCCTCTCTGGTATATGCAAGGCATGAATTTTTAATCCCTCACTATATCCCCAACCCTTGACCTATTGGGTTTTTATCATACTGTCAAAGGAGACTTGCAAGTTCAACATTTAGATTCAACCTTCTGGAACTGTGAGTTACCATGGATGCTGTTGGTCGACATGATGAACTCAGACAGTCTATAACCCTGTTCATTCCATTCTAGGTCATGGGTGCTGATGTGGAGTTTTTCAGCTGATCTTCTCAGTCCTATCTTGACATTAAAATCACCGACAATGATCTTGTAGAAGGTGTGGTCTTCTTTATAGAACTGCTCCAGCTTCAGGTAGAACTTCTCAATTTCTCCTTCATCATAATTGGATGTTGGTGCGTAGACAAGGAAGATAGAAACTTCCGGCAGTGAGACACACCTATTCAAGTGTAATCATTCGATTCGGGTTGTTAGGCATTTGGATGAATCAATGCTCATGGCCAAGTTTGTGTTGGCAAGGACACTGATACCTCTGACGCCTCTTTTGTTGCATGTTCGAGGAATAGTTCTTCTTGAGTGTCGAGAACAGCATGATATGATTGATGCCTTCTTGTTTTGGTCAGACAACGATGTCGTACTTGATCTTTTGCGCTTGTACCATCAGGTCCTCGATGGATGCATTCAATGCCAGCGTATATGCATTAAAAGTACAGACAGTCATTTTTGTCTTTCTTTGTTTTTGCAGCCTAGTTTGGCCTTGAGATTTTATCAGCCTCTCCTTCCTCATCCATCTTAACGCTGCCATATAGGTGGCTTTTGGGGGGTCAGGGCTATGAGACCCATTATATTTACTGGTTTTGGCATATGGAATATGCCACAGATAGCTTGCTAGGCTCTGCTGTGGGGGAGGAATACTCTCAATAGCTTGCCAGGCTCTCCGAGAGGGATAGAGACTTTTAGGGCGGCCTCTAATCACCTTTGCAGGTGTTCCCGTTTGAATCCTATCAAATATGGTGCACTAATCTTGTTTTAAGTGTCTTATGATGTGTCAGTCCGGAAAGCATTCTTGAGCATGGTGGTGGCTGGGTAGTGGAGGAGGCGGAGTCTCCTGGTGGACAGTACCACAACGAAATTGATCACATCATATTCAATTGACGGTTTTGCCTGACCAATGTCGCTGTTGTCCCAAAATTCCAAACGGGATCAGACCACCATCTCCTTCATGCAAAATTCTACTTCATGGAGCGGGGAGAAAGGGCTGCAAAGTTTAAGAAGAGAACTCCCAGAGCGACCACCAACTCGGAGCTCTTTGGCACTACTGTGGCAACATGGGAAGATGCCGTCGTTGACAACATTGACGAAGAATACGATCCACTGGTTCAGCACCTCCATGATTGCACGAGGAACATCAAGAGAGAAATGGCCACAAAAATATGCCTGTCGTCTAAAACTCTCGAGCTCATTTACCAACGTGGCTTGGCACAAGCCTCAGGCAACCTCAAGAGAACGTCTGAGCTTGCAAAGCAGTGCAGAGAAGTGATCAAGGAAGACCTTAAAGAGAGAAGAGCAGCAGTGTTGGCAAGTGCAGCAGAAGCTGGGGAAAGCATTTGAAATGCCTACCTGTCCTTCACCAACTACAAGACCAAGATGACTGCCCTCCAACGTCCTGATGAATCTATCACATCTTCCAGAAGGGCAATGGAGATTATCCATGACTTCTACTCAGATCTCTTCACTAGCCATGTCCACCTGCCCACATACCAAATTCCGCAGGATGAATATGTCATTCCCAATGGTCTCCCTTCTGAAGTCCAACATGCCATTTCGTCCTTAAAGAAGTGAACAGCATCTTGCCCAGACAAGGTCAGACCCGAGTACCTGAAGAATCTGCCGTCAGTACTCATCAATACACTGGCTCGGCTCTTCACACATTACCTGACTGAATGCAAGGTTCCATCCCAGTGGAAAACCAGGAGGACTGTTCTGCTATACAAGAAGGGAGACGTCCACAACATTCGCAACTATTGCCCCATCTACCTCTTGTCTGTCATCTACAAGCTGTTTCCTCAATAGGATTGGCAGAACACTAGATGAAGGACAACCATGCGAGCAAGCTGAGTCCTGAAAAGAATTCAGCAGGATCAACCATATCCACATGATAACCAAGCTCGTTGAGGTTTCTCAGGAGTTTAAGATGCCGCTCTGTCTAATGTTCATTGAACATTAGAAGAAGGCCTTTGATTCTGTTGAGACGGAAGCATTCATCAAAGCCCTAGCCAAACAGGGTGTTCAGGATCCTTCATGAGCTGTATTACAGATTCATTACCAGGATCTCACCATTCTACAAAGAAGTGATCATCCATGTCAAGAGAGGGGTTAGGCAGGGTGATACCATTTCACCGAAACTCTTCAGTGCTACCCTCGAGAACATCATGCGACGAGTGGAATGGGAAGGAATGGGAGTGAATATAACCACTCAGCAACTACACCACCTCTGCTTTGCTGATGACATCGTTCTAATAACTCCAAACATTAGCCAAGCAGCACAAATGCTGGCCAACTTCAACTGTGAGTGTGGAAAGGTCGGACTCCAGCTGAATCTCACAAAGACAATGTTTATGACAAACAGTCTCATTCCTGATGTTCCATTCGCTCTCAATAGAATGAACAACTCCGAATACAACAGTTATGTGTACCTAGGTCGAGAAATCAACATGACGAATGACCTGGCACCTGAGTTGTGCAGGAGGAAGAGAGCAGCTTGGAACGCCTTCAAGAGCATTGAAGAAATAGCTAAGAGGACGAAGAACCTCCGGCTCCGGGCACATCTCTTTGATTCCACTGTTCTTCCTGCATTAACATACTCCTCAGAGACCTGGGCCCTACGAAAACAGGATGAGAATGCTATTCGAGTCTCCCAAAGAGGAATTGAAAGAGCTATGCTTGGAGTATCACGCTTCACTCAAATGAGAGAAAGAATCCGGAGTTCTGACCTCTATCAACAGTCAAGATCAAGGACATTGTCTTGTTTGCCAAGGCATCGAAAATCAGATGAGTTGGATACCTAATGCGATTTGGAGGTGACCACTGGACTAGAGCTGTTACCGCCTAGATTCCACAGGATGTCAAAAGATTGCATGGCTGCCCACCTACGAGATGGTCAGACTTCTTCGTCAAGACCCTGAACAATTGGTTTGAGGCTCTTCATGTTCCTAGAAAGAGCAGACACCATTGGGCTACACTAGCACGGGACAGGGACAGATGGAGACATTACTGGTGCCCACTCGAGCAAATCGATGAATAACGGGATGTCAAGTGATCAAGTCAAAGGAAACTATTACTCAAAAAAGTTTTAAAAACTTCTCTTGTAGCCCAAAAACCTTACTCTTCTTCTAGTTTAACAAAACTCCATAACAACATTTTTGAGCAGCCAAAAAAATGTTAAAACATAAAATAAAAGGTGAAAATAATTTTGAAGTTTCTTTTATTTTACCATGCAATTGAAAAATGTTGCATTATTGCACTGTCATTGAAATCTAGTATTTCAGAGTGCTCAACAGAAGCAGCATATTCCAAAAGAATTTCTATCACTCTGATCACAGGAGGATATAAGACCGAGAAGAAAAGACCTACTTCACTTTTTCTCCTCTCAAATAATAAAAATAAAGCTAAGAATTAACTTGCTTTAAGAGAATCTAAAACAATCCACCAGCCATTATATGCTTGTTAACCTGATTGAGAGTGATGCCTCGCTTAGCATCAGTTTTGAGGTGGTCCAAGATTGAGGAAAACACACATCTCTTAAATATATAATGTATTCTATGTGGGACTCCTGGGGAATACACAAGAAGCTTTCTATTTCTCAACTGCTTCCCCTCAATGAAGATGCTTCTGCACATCTGAGAACTCTTTGGACCAATAGTTCTAATACTAAGCAGTGTAGCTCTGAAAATAGCTTTAGTGGAGCTGAAGAGATGGAACAGGGATTAAGGCCCTTGCTTTGTATAATAGCCAAGCCTGGTTCATCCCTCACCATATGGTCTCCTAACATCTTCAACCAGGAGTCTTCCCTGAGCACAGAACTGAGAGTATGCCCTGAGCACTGCCAGGTCTGACCCTCAAACAAACATTCAACAAAGCTTTTGTAAATAAAAAAAAAAATCATTTATCTTGATTTATTGTGGACTAATAAACTTATAAAGCAAGTGTTCCTAAAGAGCTCATATCCGATCAGACCCACTTGAGAAATGAAGGCCCTGGATGAAAAGGTTTTCATTCTTTTGTTTCTAGGTAGCCATTTGATTATATTCATCAAAACACCAGTCTGGTGTTCTGAGTTTTTCAGGATAAATCTTTGTCCAAGCGAAACAATATATAAAAGTCAGTATGTAAAATCAACATTGCCTTCTCTCCCCTCACCCGTCCATGATAACTCCAATTTACTGCAGTTCTTGGGAGCACTGTTAGAAATATGATTGTCAGAGTTTGTCATTTAGAACAATCCGGGTCCAAATTAAACAAATATGAAGGTAATTTTTAGATGCACATTATCTGGAATTAAAGAGAAGAACAGTCATGCAGTTAAATAATTTAAACTAGATCATCTAAAGAGACAGAACTAAAAACAAATACAGAAAAAAAATAGAAAACAACACTGGTTGTGGGATTGGTAACATGTACGTTGAAAAACTCACCTGGCAAACTTTGTAAACACCTTATTTTAAGTAAAAATTTAAAAATAAATTCAAAACAAGCATGTGGTGTGGGTGATCATCTTAGAAGCTGTTTGACGAAGGGATGTTCTAATTTCTTTAATTTCTATCCTCTAACGTAGCATGACTTTATAAGTACACTGTTTCAGCATTGGCCTACGTAACACATTGAGAAACTTCATCCCAAAAATATTTCCTAAAACTGCCCTTTGGGGAAAGACAGTTCTGTGATTTACTAATCCTAACCATTTACTTGTCTGTAAAACCAGACTCAGGATAGGAATGTTGCTTATATCAGGATGAGTCTTGATCTGCTATTGACAATCAGTCTTGATGCCAACTTGATATGCCTGGATCTCTAGAAGTTCTGGGGACTGAGGCAATAGTACAGCAGACAGGGTGTGTGCCTTGAATGCCATCAACCAGTTTCAATCCTCAGCATCCCATATGGTCCCCTGAGTACTGTCAGAGATCATTCCTGAGTGCAGAACCAGAAATAACCCCTGAGCATTGCCAGAAGTAGCCCAAAAAACAAACTAAATAAATAAACATTAAAATAGAAGCTCTGCCTTGAATCCTCCTGACCTTCGGGTCCTGCCATAGGAACTGAGTCTTCTTTTTATTTTGAACTCTAGGTCCTCCAGCAGTGGATTCCTAGAGACAAATACAATGAATTCCAAGACAAACACAATTCCAACACCTCTCACTCTCCATACTCTAGCTCCATCTCCCCATCATTCCTCACTAAATCTCTATTTGTTGTTTCTCAGAGGACAGAATGGTCTGACTTTGAAATGTCTCTATAAGTATAGAAAAATTATTAATGAAATCTGATGTTTTAATTTGTTCTTTCCCTTCCCCTTCATTCCTGAAGTTCTTTACACAAAGGAGACTTTTCAGTGAAGATCAGATCTCTGTCAAGCAAATACAATTCTGTTCTTCCCTTCGAAGCAGCTCCACCCTAATTCTTCATTGTCTGTTTCTTGGAGCTCTCTTCGTTCCCTACTCTATTCCCTCAGATCTATCCATCTCCAAGAAAAGATCCTTCCCTATCTAGTATATACTACTGCTAACTGTCTCCTTGATGCCAACCTTTAAAAATGCTTTCATTAAGAAAGCTTATAGATTCTCCAGGGCTCCCTATTACGGGTATCTATCCTTAGGGGAAACGGTTTCTTATACTCTGTCAGCTAATAATATAACTATCCAAAGGCAAAAAGTAGTAGGAGGGGTTGGCTATATATAGGTGCAATCTTTACCTTATGCACTATTATGTCTGGAAATTTAGTACGGAGGGTAGTGTTTGCCTTGCACATGGCTTACTCAGGCTGATTCCCGGACTTGGTTTCCCAAATCCAACCAAGAGTGATCCCTGAGCATAGAGCCAGCAATAAGCCTTGAGTACTGCCAGTGTCATACAAATAACAAACAAACAAAAGAAAGGATTTCTAAACATCTTTTACATACAGCAAGGTAGAAATTGCAAACAAGGATATGTTGTTCATTAAAACTTTTTTTCTGCAATGACGATAGCTCGCCATGAGTTTTCTGACTAGCGTTAAATATGCTTAATCATCTTGACTGCCACCAAATCCAATGACTTAGAATTAATTATATCAGACTTTTAATTATAACCCCCAAATTTCCATTTGATTCAGGATAGTTGTGTTTTATGTCCTGCTTGATGTGAGAAAGTAGAAATTCAATGTTTTTAAATGACTGCAATTATGTAGGCAAGTGCCATACCACAGTTAAAGACTAAGAAATAATCCACTTTCCCTCATGACATTAACTCTTACTGCCAATCAGGGATAAAACTGTTGTGCAAAAAGGGTGAAAAAAAGAATCTTCATTTTGCCTTTTCCACCTCCCAAGCTGACCAGCTAATTATTGCGGAGAATCCAGCAGAGGGAGCACCAACCATTGTTTTCTCACATGTGGTCTAAAAAACAAAAGAGATAGTCCTTTTAGGATTTTTTGACGCTTTATCAAGATTGGTTAAAACCCTTGTAAAAGTTTTAATATTATTGGTGACTGCCAAATTTTCTCCTGAACTGGTCTTATTAAATCGCCAGTAAACATTTTCTTTACTATGCTTTTACTTAAAAAGCGAAGCATATTGCTTATAAATGTGAAACAAAACATAACAAAACTTTAATGAATTAATAATCTCCTGCCTCCCCTCTAGATCCTGTGTATTACAAACAGATTGGTATGTAACTTTGTGCATTCTTCTTATGAAGATAAAAATATATTTATATTAATGTATTTACGATTTTATGAAATGAAAACACCATTATCTAAAATTTATACATGTATTGACATATTTAAGGAGTTTTTCACTTGCTTTTTTAAAGTGGGTCTTGCTAAAAATCTACCTACATGTAGTGAAATAGCACAAACTATCAATGACTATACAGTTGATTCAATAGGAAATATCAAATAAACACAATGTCACTCCATATAAAAACCATATATACACGGAAGGTCAAAAGCATGCACACGGAAATAATATCACTGCTTTCCAAATGAAAAAAAAATGTAAACACGTATGAATGGATGCATGGATCTGGAAAAACAGAGAAGCAAGCCAGATCATACAAAGTGCTTCTTAAAATGTCATGAGGACTCCTGGGTAAATTAATCCCTGGTAATAATCCCTAATGCTTATCACTGACATCCTCATTAAACTCACGAAAAACAAAACAAGAATAAAACTCGACCAAGCAAGGTTTGTAAAAAATGAAGACCGCTCAAGTGCATTCTCTAAAGTTCACTAGATCCCCCATACTCTAATTGAAGTCAGGAGCCACATCCCATTGCACTCAGAGTTACACCCTTTGCAGTTGCATAATTTGAATGAAAAAGAAAAAGAGCGAATAATAGCTGTGGTCAGAAAAGGCCTTCCACCCCAGGCAGAGTTTAGAATAGGCTCCCAGTCCTAGTCAGCTGTGTCCCTTTACAAGACTACCTTCTAAATAAGTACTTCTAGGATTCAGAGAAATGTGGAGCCCCCACAAAGTTTGGAGAAGCCTCTATACCCTTCACTCTACCCAAAGCACCTTTTTTGTCGTCTTCCGTGTTCTACGCGCACCCCTTCGGATACAACCAACCCAAAGTGTTCCCCATCATCGCCAGATTCTAGTTACCCTAACCTTGGTCCAAAGGAACACCAGGGGTAGATTGCTAAGGAAATATTGGAGTAAAGAAAAAGGGGGCTGCAGCGATAGCACAATGGGTAGGGCGTTTGCCTTGCACGCGGTTGACCCGGGTTTGATTCCCAGCATCCCATATGGTCCCCTGAGCACCACCAGGAGTAATTCCTGAGAGCAGAGCCAGGAGCAACTCCTGTGCATCGCCAGTTGTGACCCAAAAAGAAAAAAAAAAAGAAGAAAAGAAAAAGGGAGATTGCAGGCGAGAGTGGAAGAATGGGAATAAATAGAACTGGGTAGGAGGAAAAAATTCCCTATTTTGCAGGATCATAAAGACAATTATTCCTAGGAGTGAGGAATAATTAGTCAGCTATACTTCCCTTTCCTTCTCCTGCAGCAGGGCGGGAAGATAATTTTATCTGATTTCTTTTCCTTTTCGCTAAGGGCTTTAAGAATTTAGAAAATCTCTTGCATCACCACACCTTCATGATAAAATAGAAGAACACAGCATTCTGATCTTCATTTGATAGGTGAGGAACACTGGGGAATGGAGAGGTCAAAAGCCCAGCTCAATGTCACAGGAAAGGCAGTTGCAAAGTTAGGATAAGACCTAGGGTTCTTGACTCCAACCCTTTACTTTATCCACAAAGTCAACAAAAGCAGTCTAGATTTGTTATCTCGCCCCCTTCTGTCTCAAAGGCTGAGTGACAAAGAGTGCTTAATGTGATACTGAGTGTAAATGACAGCACAGGAAGTCCATTCTCCGGGCAAGCTGTGAGACTGGCAGCTAAACGGGAGGCCAAAAAGCAAGTCCGAACAGAGCAGTTTTAGTCTACACTCACTCTCTCACCTCTACCAGAGCCAGCCTGAGCCCACGGGGCCCAGGAAGGAGGTTGCAGGTTTTGCGTCCTCTGGATGCCTCCACCCCTCCACCCACCGGGGAGCATCTCTTAGCAAAGGCAGGTCCTGAGTCAAGGAAGAAGAAAGGCGATAAGCACAGAATGGAGGATTTCATATCATTTTAACTATCTTTTTTTAAAACACACAGTGAAGCATGTGACCTGAGCAGTGATGAGCTGACAAAGACTGGCTGTGGAAATTAAGAAACGGCCGCTGTTTGCTGGTGTGTCTTCTAGTTGCAGATGACTCACCTCACACTGCCCCTTTGAAACACGTTAATAAACTTTTCAAGGAATTCCATGCAGCCATTTATCATATGTGTGAAGCTGAAAGTGAAGAATGTTATATCAAACCAGGTTCACTACGAATATCAACCATATATGGAAGAAAGATTTATATGGAAACCACAGCCACTGCTGCTTCTGCCAAGACACTCTATCTATACAAAGTGTGTTAGGCTGATCATATAGCATGAAGACGGATTTATTTGTGCTAGCACATCATTGTCATTTACTGCAAATATAAAGGGAACTGAAGCTCACAATGACCTAGTTTGACTGTAAATTGAATTTCTTACCTTCCTTATACAGTTTCTATTACAAGTGCTTTATTACAAATGGATAATCTCTCCAACAAAAGGGAGAAAAAAATGTTTGCTCATACATGAGACAGTACTGCAATTTTTTTCATAGAACTTGTGTTCAACAGCAGTTTTTAGTTAGCATATAGTGCAAGAGATGTTCTATATAATCTTAATATACAACCTTAGAATTTCCATTTGATTATATTTAAACGGGTTGAAATGGGCTAGTAATTCGACAGTCTCAAATATCTTGCTTTGTGAATTCCAAACGTCTACAAGTTGTGAAAAGCGCATCTTGAAGATGCGTGTTGATGGCTCATAAAATATCTCATTTAGAATTAATTTATTCATATAGTCAGCTATACACATTAATCATCACAGATGGATAGTTTCTTGCTTTTAAATTTATAGTTCTATCTTTAATTATCGATCAGGATATCAGAGGTTGACAGATTCTCCCATGCACTTTCTTAAGACACACGGCTACTTCAGTTACAACACGTGCACCAGCTTGAGGTCCCTAAGTCAACAAACCAAAGGAAAACTGCCTTGTCATCAGAAGTCCGAAATATATGGCAAACATGCAGGGCTACAGCGCTAAATTCAAACTCTGTGGCTAATAACAAATCGCAGTTGTCCAGTGAACTGAGTCACCTCAGCAACACATTAAGAATAGGGAAAACATTCTCAGAACAGGACACTCAAAACCCATCTTTCTTTCAAAAGAGTGGAGAGGACAGATAAGGGACATCAGAGCAGCAGAGAAGACAAAAATGCACTCCGAACCCATGGGGAAAAAAAAAGACGACTGATAAAAGCAGAGCATTAAAAAAGAGAAGCGTTTAACTGTTAAATCATCCAAATTTCAATCATCCCAATTGCTTTGCCAAATTTCGACATGCTTGATTTCCCGTAGTAAAAAAAAAAAAACAAAAAAAACCAAAAAAACAAAACTTTTCTCCGCTCCCCCCACTCCACTTTTTCTTTTTGTCTTTAGAAGGGAAAAAAAAAAGGTGAGGAAAAATAACCAGCTGTTCCTTGTATAGTTCAGGAAACGAGTTTGATTTATTACTTTAAGGTTATTTTTGAATGAGCTGCTTGTGGCAGCCAGAGTGCAAGAAAAGTCAGTGAGGCCTGTCCACTTGAAGGGCTCAAACTGTTTCCTGAACAGTCCTTCACTCCGCACCTCGGCCGGCTGTTATTGACAACGTGTGACTGGGGCCTTCCAGGATTTTAAAACAGCAGGGGGCCCGGCCAGACAATCGGCCTGTCAATTACCTTTGCCCCGTGGTGAAAAAGGGGCCCCGGACAATGCAACATCCCGGCGGGGAGCGCTGCTGCCCGGAGTCTGTAACCCACCCCGGCACCGCGCGCCTTTCAAAACCCAAGTCAATGGTCGGTGCCTTCACTGTTGTCCGTGCTTGTCAGCGCGGACCCGAATCACTGCATCCCTGCTAGGGTGGAGCCTGGAAAAATAAAAAAAAAAGTCATCTCAGAATTTGCAGGGCGAGAGAGGGTACTGCCCCCATCCCGAGTGTCCTGGGGTTACAAAGAGCATCCCTCCCCTCCCCCCGGGCCTCTCCGGGAGGCTCGTCCTCCGGGAACGCCCAGCCTTCTCTACCTAGATTGTGGCTTAAAAACTTCCTGTGGGCATTGATGACTTGCTGTGTGGACTGTCCATCATCCCGCCCCTTTGTCCGGCAGTCACTTCCATTCGAATTTGACTGACTGAGGAAGCCAGAGTTATTTGTAAAGAACAGCAAGGCTTTTCATTCATAATTTTAGTAGGGGTCTAGGGTGCTAATGACTGAGCTTGAATAACTGGGAGGGGGGTTAGAAGGGGTGGGGTGGGGATGTGGTATTCAGGGCAGGAAGGAGCCCAACCAGCTGCCAGAGGAGGGAAGGAGAGGATGTAGGTGAAAAGTGGCTGGGTCAAAAGCCAAAGGAAGACCGGAGGAGCAAATATGTATAACAAATACAAATCGAGTTTTTTTTTTTTTAGGTGAGACCAGCAAAAAATTTAAAAAATTAAAAAGATGGAAGCAGAAAGGACATCAAGAAAATAAGAGAATGCTAACAAGATTTCATGAACGCTGGGGTCAGGTTACATGGCCGAGTTGAAAACTCAGAAACTGTCCACAGAGGAAGGAATCTTTTCTACCACTACCGGTTCTCCTGGGGGGGGGGGGGGGGGGGGGAGGGGAGTTGAAAAACAAATGAGACTTGGGCCAGGGAGTATTTAGATGAGAAGTCAAGTCTGGGTTCCAAAGAGCTGACTTTGGGGATAGCTAGTCAAACAGATAAAGTGTATGCAGCATAACACACTATATAAATATTTTATTTACCTGCTGCTTCTAAAGAGAAACATTTCTAAAATGTGTAAATTTCTCATTTAATTTAATCGTGCAGCTAGATAATCAGGAGAGCTGTTTTCTTGCAAAAATGGTTCTTAGGTATGTGATTTGAAGCAGGGCTAGAGCCGTAGTGAGGCAGGTAAGGCACTTGCCTTGCTGGTGGCAGTTTCTGGTTTGAATCCACCCACCACAGGACCAAATATGGTCCTCCAAACACTGTCAGGGATAACACCTCAGCACACCATAGGTTATGACTCACTTTTCCACCTACCCCAAATAGAAACAGAGACGTTAACTAAAACCACTATGTGGATAAAATCAATTTCACTCTAATAACCAATAATAAAAAGAAAGAAAAACTGAAGTATGAAAATATTTCAGTATTTCCCCTCTATTTCCACTCTTGTCCTACAAAGATGAGACAAAGAAGATGGTCCTGGAGCATTACAGAACAAACTAGACTTCAAATGGGAATTCAACATTACCGTGATGACTTCATAATCATCTTGGACTTTGTTTATTGTCTATATTATTTTAGGGGTTTTTTTTTCACTTTTATTACTTACTTTACTTGTAAATGACTTACAAATCTTTTAAAAACAGTTTCAGGCATTCCATGTACCAACTCCAAATCTGTCAGGAATGTCAGCCTCCCTCCATCAATGACCCCACCCCCACCCCACCTCCTTAGAAAGGTTTTCCCTTCTGTTTTGAGGGAGCTTGCATTTTAAGAATGTTTATGAGTTGAAATAGGTGTATATGTTTATCATCTGACTTCGTGTACTCCTTTCTATACCATCTGTTTCCAACTTTCTTGAGGTATAATTGACAAAACTATACTATATTCAAGTGTAGAATATGGTGATTTGATCTATGCTTACATTGTGAAATTATTTCCATGGCCAAGTTCATTAAAATGTCCATCATCTCACTTTGTATTCTTTCATGTGAGAAGACTTAAGACATACTCCATTTAGAGTTCATGTTTTGCATGCTGAGGGCCCAGGTTCAAACCCTGATACTGAATTACTTGCTGAATTCTACAGAAGCTCCCCCCAACCCCCCCCCCCGCCCCTCAGTCAAGAAATAATCTGTGAACACTGCCAAGTGTGACCCACAAACAAATATTTTACTCTCTTGAGAAAATTTAAATGTACAACACAGCATTATTAACTATAGTTACCAACTGTTCTTTAATAGAAGTTGTAGAACTAAACATATAGACCTTTTCTACCCTATTCTTAGTTCACAGTTATATCACCACATTTCAAAAGTTTTCATTATCACTCAGAAGATAGACAAAAGACCGAAGTACAAGCTTCACATATAGAAGGAGCCCCAGAATCCATCCTTAGTATACCATGGTCCCCTAATACCACCACTTCACAAAAGTTTGCATTATGACACATAAATGTTTTGAAAGATCAACATTAATATTTGTAATTGCTAACAGAAATAAATCTAAAGAGGATTTTCACTTTAAAGACATAAACGAAGATTGAGAAATAACCCAAGGGCCCAATAATAGATGAGTGGACAAAGGTATGTTTTGTATATGGATATATAATATATATGGATATATATGTCTTATATAATATATATATTGCATAATATATATAATGGAATTCTACTCAGGTATATATAAATATGAAGTCTTACATTTGTAACAGCGTAGATAGAACTAGAGGGGGTCATTCTCAGCAAAGTAAACCAGAAGAAATATAATACCTCAAATGTGGGACATAAAGAATCAAAGCAAAGAAAAAGAGCAAGGATTCTCACTACAGAACTGAGGTTTATCAGATGGGGGTTAGAAAGGTTTCAGAGAGTAGAGAGGACCCAATAGACTGTGGTAGAGCAGTACTGAAAGGGAAAGTGAGACACTACTTCCACTACCCAGCCGTCGCCACACTCCAGGACGCTTTCCGGACCCGCGCGGCCGCTCCGGCCGAGACCCACGCACAACTGAAGACCCACAGAACAAGGTAAGCGGAACTCTCTGAGACCTTGGACTCCAGGCTCGGCGGACCCAGGGACAGAGCTTCTCTGAGTGCTCCCACCACCACAGGTGACAAAGGGATTCTAATCAGGAGCCCCACCCTACCCTGCCCTGTCTGCTTCCATCAACCACCCAGGGATCGAATTGTGCACAGGAGACCCACCCTACCCAGATAAATACCCCACTGGCAGACTTCCACTCTCGACACTACTTCCACTACCCAGCCGTCGCCACACTCCAGGACACTTTCCGGACCCGCGCGGCCGCAAGCGGCCGCGCGACACATCATAATACACTAAATACCCGTCTTCTGGAATTGTCGTACCATATTTGATAGGGTTCAAATATGGTAACACCTACAAGGGTGATTAGAGGTCACCCAAAAAGCCTCTATACCTCTCGGAAAGACTGGCAAGCTACCGAGAGTATTCCGCCCGCACGGAAGAGCCTGGCAAGCTATCCGCTGTGTATTCGATATGCCAAAACCAGTAACTACAACTGGTCTCATTCACCTGACCCTGAAGGCTTCACCGACATGGCAGCACTGAGAAGGATGAGAAAGGAGAGGCCGACAAAATCTCAAGGCCGACCTAGGCTGCCACAACGAAGGAAGACAAAAATGATCGTCTGTACTTTCAATGCACGTACGCTAGCATCAGATGCATCCATCGAGGACCTGATGGTACAAGCGCGAATGATCAAGTACGACATCATTGGTCTGACCGAGACAAGAAGACACGAATCACACCATGCCGTTTTCGACACTGGAGAAGAATTGTTCCTCGGAACATGCGATAAAAGAGGTGTTGGAGGCGTCGGTGTCCTTGTCAACACAAACTTGGCCAAGAGCATTGATTCATTCGAATGCCTAACAACCCGAATCGGACGTTTACATTTGAATAGATGTGGCTCACTGCCTGCAGTTTCTATCTTCGTTGTCTACGCACCAACATCTCATTATGATGAAAGAGAAATCGAGAAGTTCTACATGGAGCTAGAGAAGTTCTATAAAGAAGACCACACCTTCTACAAGATCATTGTGGGTGATTTTAATGCCAAGATAGGACCGAGAAGATCAGCTGAAGAACTTCACATCGGAACCCACGGCCTAGAATGGAACGAACAGGGTGAGAGACTGTCTGAGTTCATCATGTCGACCAAGACCATTCATGGTAACTCACAGTTCCAGAAGGCAGAATCTAAACGATGGACATGGGAGTCTCCCGGTGGACGATTCCACAACGAAATAGACCACATCATATTCAATCGACGGTTTTGCCTGACTGATGTCGCTGTTGTCCCAAAATTTCGAACGGGATCGGACCACCGTCTCCTTCGTGCAAAATTCTACTTCACAGAGCGGGGAGAAAGGGCTGCAAAGTTCAAAAAGAGAACTCCCAGAACGACCACCAACTGGGAACTCTTTGGTACTATTGCGGCAACATGGGAAGATGCCATTGTTGACAACATTGACGAGGAATACGATCGACTGGTTCAGCACCTCCATGAATGTGCGAAGAACGCCAAGAGAGAGATAGCCACAAAAAGTCGCCTATCTTCGAAAACTCTTGAGCTAATTCGCCAGCGTGGTTTGGCGCATGCCTCAGGCAACCGCAAGCTAACGTCCGAGCTTGCAAAGCAGTGCAGAGATGCGATCAAGGAAGACCTCAAAGAGAGAAGAGCAGAAGTACTGGTAGATGCGGCAGAAGCCGGGAAAAGTATTCGTAACGCCCGCCTGTCCTTCGCCAACTATAAGACCAAGATGACTGCCCTCCGACGTCCTGATGGATCCATCACATCCTCCAGAACGGCAATGGAGAAGATTATCCATGACTTCTACTCAAATCTCTTCGATAGCCATGTCCACTTGCCGACATACCAAATTCCACAGGATGGGTATGTCGTTCCCAACGTTCTCCCTTCCGAAATCCGACACGCCATTTCGTCAGTAAAGAAACAAACAGCACCCGGCCCAGACAAGGTCAGACCTGAACACCTGAAGAACCTGCCGTCAGTACTCATCAATACACTGGCTCGGCTCTTCACTCGCTACCTGTCTGAATGCAAGGTTCCATCTCAATGGAAAACCAGCAGGACCGTACTACTGTTCAAGAAGGGAGACATCCATGACATTGGCAACTATCGCCCGATCTGCCTATTGTCTGTCATCTACAAGTTGTTCACTCGAGTCATCCTGAATAGGATTGGCAGAACACTAGATGAAGGACAACCATGTGAGCAAGCAGGGTTCCGCAAAGGATTCAGCACCATCGACCATATCCACACGATAACCAAACTCATTGAGGTTTCTCGGGAGTTCAAGATGCCGCTCTGCTTAACGTTCATTGATTTAAAGAAGGCCTTTGATTCTGTTGAGACGGAAGCGGTCATTGAAGCCCTAGTCAATCAGGGCATTCAAGCCCAATACATCAGGATCCTCCGTGAGCTGTATTGCGGATTCACTACCAGGATCTCACCATTCTACAAAGAAGTGATCGTTGATGTCAAGAGAGGGGTGCGGCAGGGTGATACCATTTCACCAAAACTCTTCAGTGCCACCCTCGAGAACATCATGCGACGACTGGAATGGGAAGGAATGGGAGTGAAGATAGATGGTCGGCAACTACACCACCTCCGCTTTGCTGATGACATTGTTTTAATAACACCAAACATCAGCCAAGCGGCACAAATGCTGGCCGACTTTGACCGTGAGTGTGGAAAGGTAGGACTACAGCTGAATCTTACGAAGACAATGTTTATGAGAAACAGCCTTGTTCCTGACGCCCCATTCGCTCTCAATGGAACGACCATCTCCGAATGCAACAGCTATGTGTACCTAGGTCGAGAGGTCAACATGACAAATGACCTGGCACCCGAGCTGCGCAGGAGGAAGAGAGCGGCTTGGAACGCCTTCAAGAACGTCGAAGAAATAGCTAAGAGGACGAAGAACCTCCGGCTCCGGGCACATCTCTTTGATTCCACTGTTCTTCCTGCATTAACATATGCCTCAGAGACCTGGGCCCTACGCAAACAAGATGAGAACGCCATTCAGGTCTCCCAAAGAAGAATAGAAAGAGCTATGCTTGGAATATCACGTTTCACTCAAATGAGAGAACGAATCCGGAGTTCTGACATCCGTCGACGATCAAGGATCAGGGACGCTGTCTCATTTGCCAAGGTGTCGAAAATCAGATGGGCTGGTCACGTAATGAGATTTAAAGACGACCGTTGGACTAGAGCTGTTACTGATTGGATTCCATGGGATGTCAAGAGACCGCGTGGCCGCCCACCTACCAGATGGTCAGACTTCTTTGTCAAGGTCATGAACGATCGGTTTGAGGCCCTCCATGTTCCCGGAGCGAAGAGATGCCATTGGGCTACACTAGCACGCGACAGGGACAAATGGAGACGTTACTGGCGCCCGCTCGAGCAAATCGACGACTAACGGGAAGTTAAGTGATTAAGTGATAAGTGAAGAGCAGTACTGATATTTTGGTGGTAGGCTTGGTATGGTGACTTATATGGTGACAAGAATCTGAACTTCTAAAATAAATTCAATTATGGAAATCAATTAAAAACAAAATAAGGGCTGGAGAGATAGTACAGTGGGTAGGCCTTCCACACAGCCAATGATGGTTCAATCCCAGGGGCATCCCACAGGGTCCCTTGAGCACTGTCAGAGTAATTACTGAGTGTAGAGTCAGGAATAATTCTTGAGCATTGCAGGATATCACTGTATCACTGTCATCCCATTGTTCATCAATTTACTCAAGCGGGTGCCAGTCACGTCTCCATTTGTCCCTGCCCTAAGACTTTAGCAGCCTCTCCTTACTCGCCTTTCCCAATGCTGCTGTACTGGAGCCTCTTTCAGGGTCAGCAGAATGGGATCTTTCATTGTTAGGCCCCAAATCAAACAAACAAAAAAAACCTAACCAAACAAAAATAAATATAACATGTATCACTTGCTTGACAGTCACATCTTCTATAGAAGATGGATGTCCCCATTCAGCAAAAAAGAATGGCATGACAGTAGAGTTGGTAGGGCACTTGCCTTTCATGTGACCAACCTGGTGCAATTCTCAGCACTCTGTATGGCCATATGGTCCCCTGAGCCCTGCCAGGAGTGATCCCTGAGCAGGACTAGGTATGGTACATCGCCAAAACAAACAACAAAAAAGTGACACTATTGAGTCCCATTTTTAGGAACTACATTATATAGACTGCGTATTAATCGTAAGATTCCTGATTTTTCTAGATAGCGATGTTAGCTTTGGTTCTATGTAAGTTTGAGTAGGCTAGCTTTTGGATTAAGGAACACTAAAAAGAAAACAAAACTATATAAATGACTGACAGTTGATTCACTTACACAATTTCAGCATAGGAGAGGTTTTGTAGATAGGCTGCCTTTAGATAGTGAGGGAAACCTGTATGTTGCCAGAATTTTATCTTCTTAATAAACAACTCAAAATTTGTAGTAACAAAACGAGAACATGAAAAACATCTGAACAGGATCCCACAGATATGGAGCAATACTCCCACTGACCTGCTTAAAGGCAGCTCCTTAATCCAGTGGGGCAGCAAACCAACCACTTGATCACTTGTTGTCCCATTGATCATCGATTTGCTCAAGCAGGTGCCAGTAACGGCTTCATTCGTCCCAACCCTGAGATTTTAGCAGCCTCTCCTTACTTGTCCTTCCCAATGCTGCCGTATTGGAGGCTCATTCAGGGTCAGAGGAATGAGACCCATTATTGTTACTGTTTTTGGCATATCAAATACGCCACAGGTAGCTTGCCAAGCTCTGCCTTCTGGGCAGGTTACTCTCAGTAGCTTGCTGGGCTCTCCGAAAGGGATGGAGGCTCACTGAAATAGGGCCAATAAATGAGCTTATATAGCTGAGTCAGAGGTGGTTTGTGAGTGTGTCTCCCACATACCTATCTTTTGGCCATTTAATTTCTTGGTAAACTTGGCCCCAAGTTGTTGGGGTCTGGCCAAATGCACAACACCAATTTTGGGATATCTGGAAGTCTGAAGGCACCATCAGGCTGCTGATGCACTCGCTTCACAGGTACAGGTTAGCCTGTTGGTGGCACCATACTCCCCCCCCCCCAACTTGAGCAAACCAATAAGCAAGAATAACACACATTTGAAAACAGGTTTAGTGGATTTCCTTGAGTGATTTTAGCATTTTTGTAGCTTCATCACCCCATTTAGGTTGCCAGTTCTTTGCAATCAGAAAGTGAGTAGTTCTCAGCTCAAACCCTTTAGCTGCAATAGAGTCAGCAGCTCCCAGGCCCTAGCCAGGAAGACAGGAATTCTATCCATACCCCAAAAGGCCATTCCCTGTTGATAGGGAAAGAGAGCACTTGGTAACCTGGTTCCTAGAATGTTGGCAATATAGGTAGTGTTAAACAGCCCAAACATCTAAGCCTAAGCATTGTGTTTATTATTCTCAGTCAAATTTATCTTTATCCTATCCCAATAATGTAAGGAATTTAGGACAAGGCAATTTCATTGCATTTGATTGTGCACCAAATGCTCTGCCACATATCATCTCATACATGTGAAAGCATGTCTTCTTCCTTCACAGGTAGAGAAATAGAGCTTTGATTTAATTGCGGACACAAGGCATCATCCCAAATGTAGAGCTAAAGTCAGGACCAGAGAAGAGACCGCATGTTGAAGCTACACTTGAAGAAAGAATTCACGTTTCTCAAGTCTCCAGATTCCTTGAACAAGTAATCAAATGAATAGATTGCAATCAGAAAAGAACACATCAGCTAAATTGGTCCCTTTTGCCCTAAAGTGCTTTGCCTACTTTGAAAAGGTCACATGTGAAAACAAAAATCAATATAAACTTAAGATTCCTATAGAAACAGATTATTAATAGCTAAACATAAATATCAAGTCATTAAACCTTTTTCTAAATCTCTATTTTCAGATCTATAAAAGCAGAAACAAGATACAAAAAAGAAATAAACTTGTGCTTACTATTTAATTTCTTTTCCAAATATGGAGGCAGAACAACTAGTTTTATCAATTAAATAATGAAATTCAATTTAGCTGAAATGATCACTCCTACGTAATGCAGGCTTCCCATAGACGAGGCTTTGGAGATAGTCAGATCACCCAATTCTTACAGTATCCCTTTTTAAGCAAATGAAAATCCATCCATCCATCCATCTACCCAACCATCCAATTTAAATAAAGTTTGAGCTCTTTATCTTTACCAGGCCCCCTACTGCTGAAGATGAAATGGCATGGCAAAAGCCCAAATATATATATATATATATATATATATATATATATATATATATGCTCTATAGCACTGTCCTCCCATTGTTCATCAATTTGTTCTAGTGGGCACCAGTAATGTCTCCATTGTGAGACTTGTTGTTATTGTTTTTGGCATATCAAATATGCCACGGGGAGCTTGCCAGGCTCTGCTGTGTGGGTGGGATACTCTCAGTAGCTTGTTAGGCTCTCCGAGAAGGATAGAGGAATCAAACCCGGGTCACCCGCATGCAAGACAAACACCCTACCCACTGTGCTATCACTTCAGTCCTAATATTATATATATTATACTATGTAATATATATTATATGTTATGTAATATATAATATATACATTAGAGAAAGCTGGGAGAGAGCAAAGGAAGAAGCAACTTAGGAAAGAGGTCAGAAAAAGCATCCTGACAAATTGACACCAGACAAATCAGAGCAAATAGAGCAGGCCTTATTATGAAAATAGACAAGATGGAAGGGCAGAACTTAAAACTCCCATGTTGCAGGGCAGAAGGACTTTACAGCAACTAAAAGCTAGTTGTAACTCCTGGGCTGAAAGTTAGGGATGTAGATAACAGGAGTGTTGGGAGGAAAGGGAGCCTGAAGAACCCTGAGATAGTGTACGGACTTGGATACAGTCTAGGTGGCAATATCAGGAGGGTTCAAGCATTAGGGGATCATGACCAGATTTGTCCAGAATTAAGATCCAATTTTCTGAACTCCCAAAGCAATTGGAACCTATTATGATACTTAAATATTCAACATTTACTATTTTTTCCCCATGAGTTGTACTTTAAAAAACAAGGACTAATTTTGAGGATCTAATTTGCTCATGCTATCTGTATACTGCAAAACCAGGATGAGAATATTTCTCTATATTACAGAGGACTTTCACATAAAGCATGAAAGAAAATATATTTGGTGGCTTTCTTACAGCTATTTTAAAATGTGTTGTTGAAAGTTGATAGAAGGCTAACTCTTTAATTTGAAATTAGATTAGTATTTAATTTTAATCAGCAGTACTTTCCTAAATGCACTTTTCCAAGTAAGAAATTCAGAAAAATAGACTTTTATATGTATTTTCTAGATACCTATCATCAGTCTATTTATTAATAATTTTTTTTGCTTTATTGGGTCACATCTGGTAATGTACAGAGGTTACACCTGGCTCTGAACTCAGGAATTACTCCTGGAGGTGGTGGGGGACCATATGGGATGCTGGGAATCAAACCCACGTGAACCATGTGCAAGGCAAACGCCATACCTGTTGTGCTATCGCTCTAGACCCTAAATATGTTCTTTTTAAAGAATAGATGTTTCTTATAGATTTCCTTTCAATTACAGGAAATTTCATAAGGATTCTTTTTAAATGTCTAACATTTACCATTTCAATGGTAAAATTATGGTTTTAACAATTGTATTCCTGATAATTGTTAAATTGTCAAATAACACAAAACAGAACATAGTTTCTATATTAATAAGTGTCTTTTAATTCCCATCATTAAAAATTCAAAACGTCTTTATTTACTTTTATAAAATTAAAATAAACATTTTATGATGTTCAGTTATTTTACTCATCTCCAAAAAGCACTGGGTTTCTAATATTTATTGATGATCATAATGTTTCCCTTATTTAAGACAAAGATTATGAAAAATATATTTCATTGAGGGATGTATGTGTGATAAAACATGTTTTCTTAATAACCAAACCAGTTATTACAGTAATGGACCTCCCAAGCACACAGAAAGTGGTCATAAAATACATTTTTCCTTTGAAAAGAAAAAGAACCTTGTTAGGGGAAAATCTGGTTCCATGTCTAGAGCAGAAAGTGAAGATGAATCTTGTCCAGTAAGTCAACCAGGAAGCTCTCAAAGAAGACTAGGGTAGAGCAAAGCGACTTGAGCCAACTTAAAAAGTACTTTCACTGCGTGGGACAATGGAATGGAATGATCTGAACTTCAAAAAGGATAATATTGCAATGATTAAAGCCCATAAAATATGTTGATATCCCAGACATCATTATGATATTAAAATCAGTATGCTTTGTAGGATAACAAAGATCCAATTTATACTCTTTTAATTTTTTTTAATTTTATAAGTTTAGTTTGCAATATTTGATTACATTCAATATTCGAACACCAATCCCACCACCATTACACCTTCCCACCACCAAATCCGGGATGTTTCCATCCCAAGCCCCAATCCCTGTCCCAAAACAAACCCGAAATAATATATTTTGTATTGTCTGTTATGAAGAACTGCTGAACATACTTACAAAAAAGTGTTCATATAGGAAACAGTGTGAAGATTGTTCTATTTTGGCAGGAGCCATTAAGACATTCTATAGGATATCACTAACATGTTGTTTAAGTTTGGGTGATGTGAGCTTTGATATATATATATATCTGAAAATATGTATATATACATATATACACATAGATATCTACTTTCCTCTATGATTTGTTGCCTACTGTCTGAACCCCATCAAATATAGTGTGGTAATTATGGAGATGGGTAGGGAGTGTCTTCTGATGTGTCTGGGAATATTTTCACTCATATGTGAGGCTCGGCCAGAGCGTGTGGGGAGCAGCCTTGAGCGTGGTAGCAGTTGGGTTGTGGAGGTTTTCGGCTGGGTCTCTGGGGAAGGGCTCTCACCCACCCCTCTCTGGGGTGCCCCAGTGAAACAGCCTGGCGCAGAGACCAGTGGCACCAATTTATACTCTTGAAAATTGGTAAAGGGAAGAATGTATGAGCCCTGACTTTCTTAACAAATTGTACTATTAAGTTACAAACATCGTGTGGATATGGTCGATGGTGCTGAATCCTTTGCGGAACCCGGCTTGCTCGCATGGTTGTCCTTCATCTAGTGTTCTGCCAATCCTATTTAGGATGACTCGAGTGAACAACTTGTAGATGACAGACAATAGGCAGATCGGGCGATAGTTGCCAATGTCATGGATGTCTCCCTTCTTGAACAGTAGTACGGTCCTGCTGGTTTTCCATTGGGACGGAACCTTGCATTCAGACAGGTAGCAAGTGAAGAGCCGAGCCAGTGTATTGATGAGTACTGATGGCAGGTTCTTCAGGTGTTCAAGTCTGACCTTGTCTGGGCCGGGTGCTGTTTGTTTCTTTACCGATGAAATGGCGTGTCGGATTTTGGAAGGGAGAAAGTTGGGAACGATATATCCATCCTGTGGAATTTGGTATGTCGGCAAGTGGACATGGCTATCGAAGAGATTTGAGTAGAAGTCATGGATAATCTTCTCCATTGCCGTTCTGGAGGATGTGATGGATCCATCAGGACGTCGGAGGGCAGTCATCTTGGTCTTATAGTTGGCGAAGGACAGGCGGGCGTTACGAATACTTTTCCCGGCTTCTGCCGCATCTACCAGAACTTCTGCTCTTCTCTCTTTGAGGTCTTCCTTGATCGCATCTCTGCACTGCTTTGCGAGCTCGGACATTAGCTTGCGGTTGCCTGAGGCATGCGCCAAACCACGCTGGCGGATTAGCTCAAGAGTTTTCAAAGATAGGCGATTTTTTGTGGCTATCTCTCTCTTGGCGTTCCTCGCACATTCATGGAGGTGCTGAACCAGTCGATCGTATTCCTCGTCAATGTTTTCAACATGACAAATGACCTGGCACCCGAGCTACGCAGGAGCAAGAGAGCGGCTTGGAACGCCTTCAAGAACGTCGAAGAAATAGCTAAGAGGACAAAGAACCTCCAGCTCCGGGCACATCTCTTTGATTCCACTGTTCTTCCTGCATTAACATATGCCTCAGAGACCTGGGCCCTAAGTAAACAGGATGAGAACGCTATTCAGGTCTCCCAAAGAAGAATAGAAAGAGCTATGCTTGGAATATCACGTTTCACTCAAATGAGAGAAAGAATCCGGAGTTCTGACATCCGTCGACGATCAAGAATCAGGGACTCTGTCTCATTTGCCAAGGTGTCGAAAATCAGATGGGCTGGTCACGTAATGAGATTTAAAGAAGACCGCTGAACTAGAGCTGTTACCGACTGGATTCCACGGGATGTCAAAAGACCGCGTGGCCGCCCACCTACCAGATGGTCAGACTTCTTCGTCAAGATCATAAACGATCGGTTTGAGGCTCTTCATGTTCCCGGAGCGAACAGATGCCATTGGGCTACACTAGCACGTGACAGGGACAAATGGAGACGTTACTGGCGCCCGCTCGAGCAAATCGACGACTAACGGGAAGTTAAGTGATTAAGTGATTAAGTTACAAACATAAATGAAGGGGGGCATCTTTTTCTAAAAATACTCCACTGGTCTAAAAACACTCCACTGGAAATAAAAAGATTAGATTAGAATGTTGCCATTTGCAATGTCTCTCCATCCCCAATTAAGAAATTAATAATGACTAGCAACAGTGCTAAACTAGGTGGGATAGCAGATACCATGGGCCACTAGGTGAAAAAACACAAACCTACCAAGAATTAATCTAGCCAAAGGGATGGGATCCCAAACTCTACACTCAAACCTCTGGATTTAGTTGTTCACTTACAGGAAGCACAGGGATAGAGCAACACATTGACCTGCACAATGGGAGTGAGGTCAGCAAAATCCAGACTCTGGAAAGGTAGGTTAAAAGAAATTTTAAAACTGTATCTGTGTTTTGTCTTTGTAATGGGCAAGTCTGAATAGTATCTGGTTATATACTCTTTAAGTGATGAGTATTGAAAGAAAATGATTACAAAGTCAGACTTTGGGTTAATTCTGGGAAAAATGAAAAGACTGGGAAGAAACACCTGTCTGAAGAGAACTGGGGCAGGATAACCACCACATGGATAGTTGTTAGGAATATGGGTACCTAAAAACTTTATTAAACCTAAATCATGCATTTTCTCTGTGTTTCCAGTAGATAGGCTTACTTTACAATGAAAAACAAACAAAACAAATGGTTAAGGAAGGAAAGGAGGCAAAGTGTTTCTTATTTAAGTTCAGCCCCAAAGAAAGGAGTTCAAGAGGCTGGAGGATAGCACAGCAGATAGGGCATTTGCCTTGCACGTGGCTGACCAGGCTTCAATTCCGGCATCCCATATGATCCCCTGAGCACAGCCAGGAGTAATTCCTGAGTGCATGAGCCAGGAGTAACCCCTGAGCATTGCCAGGAGTGACCCAAAAAGCAAAAAAAAAAAAAAAAGGAGTTCAAAGTCACCCTAATAGGAAAATAGACACACCTCTGATGCTTGGGGTAGTCTGTCTTTTCATAGAGTCATATCCAACAGAGGCTATGTATAGAAAAGCTATTTTATCTTTTACCTAACCCTGTATCATTCTCAAATAATTCATAATTCACTGCAACACTCAAAGATTTCTTGGTACAAAGAAATTTGCATGGACTCATTCTATTTGCCAAATTGAACTTTTAGTTTTGTTTTGGGGCCACACCTGGCGGTGCTCAGTGATAACTCCTACCTCAGGACTCACTTCTAGTGATGCTCAGGGAAACATATAGGGTACCCAGTGGACTATATGGGATGCTGGGGATTGAATCCGGGTGTGTGCAAAGCAAGTGTCCTACCTGCTGTACTATTGCTCTAGCCCTGAACCTTTTTTTTTTAAGGGGGACCACAGCCAGAGATGCTGTAGGGAAGGAGGAGGACGTGTCTATTCCCAGCAGAGCTCCACCTCAGAGTGGTTTCGGGGTGCTCAGGCCAGAGCTGCTTAGGGCTACTGAGGTCATACAAGGTGGTGTTTGAAGCTTTTTTTCAGACTTAATATTTTAACTGAGACTAATTCAGTGATGGCTAATAACTTTAATATAGTAGCATTTGAAACATAAGAACGGTCTAAGTGGAAGTAAAGAGTTCTTAGAGATGATTTTGATTAAAGTGTCTATATAATGAGAAATATATTTACACACTCAATTTGATTCCAAGACTAAAATTTCATCCTGCTAAATGTTAATTTTTTGAAAATGTCTCAATTTTCCTCCTTAGTAATTTGGTCAGTAATATCCAAATGTTAACTTCAGTTTGATTTTTGCTTATGGGAAGTCTTAACACTTAGATTTAAAGGACTCTGGAACAAAGGAAATCAAATGTTAAAGACAAACAAACCTAGAGTATTTGGTGAAAGGCTAAGCAATAATGCGATGTTCTTACTGTTTAAACTTCTTTGTACTCATCTGTCCTACAAAGAGGAAGCTTGATTTTCAAGTTTAATAAGAATTAATCAGGGGCTGAAGAGATAGTACAGTGAGCAACCCCAAGCACAGACCCAGGACTAGTCCCTTAGCAATGCAGGGTGTGGAAAAAAAGGGGGAGAGAGAGGGAGGGATGAAGGGAAGAAGGGACAGAGGGAGGGAGAGAGAGAGAGAGGAGAGAGAGAGAGCGGGAGCACAGTGGCAGCAGAGACATTAATTCATTAAATTATAGAATTTTAATTAATATCTAAGTTTGCAAAAAGTGTAATAATAATCTGTGTGGATCTAACAGGAAGATTAATTCATCAATAAAACTCACCAGCTGCAGATTGAATATGAAATGTCTGATATGAAGGGTGAAGGATGTTGGCTCAGTGCTGAAAAAAGTGCATTTCTTGCATGCAGAGAGCTGGGTTCCATCTCTGGTACTACCAAAAACAAAAACCAACACCCACCCCCCCCAAAAACACAACCAACCCTAACCTAAAATCGCTGATAAAGGCCAGACCCAGAGGAGCCACCTCCTCAAAGCCATCTCAAGACTACACCTCTTACTCAAGATAACTCCCTATCTTGCTCCCAGTTCAATTAGTGATAAAGAACAGCTTCCGAAGAAGGTTAGATGAAGTGATACACAGGTCCTAGTTTCCAAGAGGTTTAGATTTAAAACTCTAGATTGAGATCTATTTCAAAATATACCTTTTTAAAAGAGGGCTTAAAAGCAAAAGAAAAATCTTCAGCCACTCAATTCCCTCATAGAGACAATATCAATAGAAATCAGAGAATCAAAGCAATTCAGAGGAGAGTAGGGGGAACCACTCAAAGGGCCAGTATAGAGACCCTGTTTGAGAGCAGCCCCTGAGAACTGCAGGGGTGGCTCCAAACAAAATAAAACAAACTAAAGAACCATGATATGACTATAGTGGCTGCTATCAAAGTGAAAATTTCTGGTAACCTTTTTGGTGCTGTCATTTAACCCAAGGGGAGCCCTTCCTAAAGTGTGTGTAGCAAAACTAATTTTATTACTGCAATTGGGGTATCAGAAGAAACAGTGGAAAGACCCAAATTGTTACTCATGGAAGCACCATTCTGTTTGGGTTGTATGTATATGTATGTATATACACATGCATACATGTATATACAGGTATGTATAGATTTCCTTAATCATGGAACTAATCATAGACCAAACATGATGGCCACTCAATACCTCACCCAAAAGGAGAGAGAGAGCAAAAGGGAATGCTCTGCCACAAAGGCGGGGTGGGGTGGTGGGGATGAGGTGGGAGTGGTGGCAGGGATACTGGGACCACTGGTAGTAGAGAACGGGCACTGGTGGAGGAATGAGTACTTGATCATTGTATGACTGAAGAAACGTAAGCATGAAAGTTTGTAAGTCTGTAATTGTACCTCACAGTGATTCATTTAAATTTTTTTAAATTAATGTAAACAAATTATAAAACTAATCAAAGAATCAGTTCATATTATTTTCTCTTTGTCTAAAAAGTGCATCATAACATTGCAGTATTTCTCATTGTTCATCAATACAGTCACTCATGAATCCAGGAATGTCAAGTAGGTCATTCCATCTCACAGAGAAACTGGAACTACATTTGACTAGTGCTATCTTCTCTCATTACTATACCACTCACCAGAAGCTGAAACCAGTGAGTTGAGATAACCTTGAAAATACCTGACTTATCCTGGAATGATAGTACAGCAGGCAGGACGCTTGCCTAGCAGACTCTGGTTGAATCCCTGGCGTCACATAATCTGCCAGGAGTGCTCCTTTAGTACTGAGCAAGGAGAAAGCCCTGAGCATCATGAGGTGTGGCTATCATACCTGACTTTTCTCTTCCAACATAACTATTGGCAAAATAGCCTACTAATACTATCCCATTAGTGCCTTCTAGCAAAGATTTGAGATGCAAAATTCACATAGTTTTTTTTGGAAGAAAATTTTCAAAAATCAAAATTTTTCAAAGGAAATTGAGATCATTGTAACATGAAACAATGGTGGGGGGGGGGGTAGTGACTTTTTTTGTTTTGGGTTGACAGCCTGTGATGCTCTGGGGTCACTCCTGACTCTGTACTCAGGATTTACACTCGCCACCCCTTGGGGGATAGTGAAGCAGGGACTCCAACCTGGGTCAGCTGCCTGCAAGACCAGTGCCCTACCCGCTGTGCTTTCTCTCTAACCCCTAGAACTGTACATTTTTTGGAGTAAACTAAGTAAAGCACACTGTAGTGTCCTGCAAATTTCACCTCTGAAAAAGATCACCATTGCACGAACAGCAATAAATAGCAAGCAAAGAAGCCCCAATCAGAAAGAAGCCCAAACTCCTTAAAACCTTGTACCTAACCTAGAGGTTCAATGTTTTCTTAGCCAACAAGCTCGAGTTTCTCGGTTGGAGGAAGATTGCTTCTAGTTCACAGAAGTTGAATTTTTCCCCAATGGCCTCAATAAAAAACAGAAGGTATTCTAACCGGAACACCTAAGTCAGCCGGAAGCTCCTCATTTAAATTCCTTTCCTGCTTTGATCCTGAACAACATATCTTCGCAGAGTTTCTGCAGGGCCGGTGAGCCGCACTGGCACGTGTGAGCGTCTGCTGAAGCGGTAGACACGGGGTGCAGGTTTGAGCGGGCAAAGAGCAGGCGCTTCTTTCACCTGCTCGGCCAGGAGACTTGTTGGCCAGACACTAGCAGCGCCTTCCGGACCAGCCTTGCACAACCTGGCTCTGGTCCCCAATCCTTTCCCCCCTGGGGGGGGGGGGGGGAGGGGGTGTTAAAAAAAAACAAAACTGGGTTTCTTCGGAATCTAGGTGCCTCATTTCGCCTTCCAAACGGAATGCGGCCGAGGGAGATAGTAGGGGTAGCTACCTGCCGTGACCTGTATATCAAAACGACTTTTGATTCATTTTTTTCAACCAGCTAGCCTCCTGCGCTTCGGGGAGGGCGAGCACGCCCGCCGGCTTCAGGAATGGGAAAGTGAGCAATACGCCAGCGCGGTGCCCGGCGGGCGCCCCCTGGCGGCCAGACGGGCCGGACACGCGGCATCGCCCGCCTCTCCCCCCCTCCCCCCCCCCCCCCACCCGGACGCCGGAGGACTTGGACGTCGGGCCAGCGAGCGCCCCGAGCTCCGGCGGCCCCGGGACCTCGCGCCCTCGACCCCGGGTACGCGACGGGGCAGGCTCGACCAGCCGCTTCCACTTGCCCCCGAGGGCTGGGGGCACGTAGGCCAGCGCCCGGAAATAGCGCATGCCACTTCCCCTGCCATCTCCCGTTCCAAAGCCCGGGCGAGGGGGAGGGAGCGCCCGAGGAACATGGGAGAACTGGGCGAAGAGTGCAGCGCGCCGCGCCCGCACGTTCTGGAGCTGGGGACCGGGGGACCCCGGGGTGCCACAGGGGCGCTGCTCGCGGGCGGGGACCGCGGCCGGACCCCGGAGGCGAGCGCCACGTTCTCCCAGCACTCCTACAAGCACCCTAACCCCGCACGCGGGCAAGATCGCAGGTGCTAATGGGGGTGTTTTGACCATTCTTCCCTGTAATGTAAAAACATCCTATAAATCATTAGACTCCAGCGTGTGTGCGTGCGTGTGTGTGTGCGTGCGTGTGTGTACGCGCGCGCATGTAAGGGTAATTTCGCAGCAGAGGTTCCCACGTGCAAGCACGTTTCTTGGTAAATACAAGGCAGAGTTTGTATGCAGTTTTTTACTTTTTTTTTTAATGCGAGAGACATGCAGCCCACCAGGGCTGGGTCTTCCTGAGATACATACGCTCTAGATGACAAGAAGAGTAGGCAACGATGATTTCTAGTTATTGGAAGTCAATGTGCAGGAGATCGGCAAACAAATCCACCTCCCATCTCCTCCACCCCCACCCCCCACCTCTCGGTCTATTTCAGAAACCCGCGATGTCGCTCCGAGTGACCGTGTATGTATTGTGGAAAGAACTCATGTTTCAAGGGCTTAGCTGGTAGGATTTCCTCCAGCTATTGCATTAAAAAAAAAAAAGGCAGAAAGATCTTCCACAAGCACCAGCTAATTCCCCCCACTCCACCCCTCCCCGTTAAAAAATATGACCCCGTATGGAAAAAAACAAAACACAAAACGACCCTTCGACACAATCTAAAGCAAATTCCGGCCAGAGCAGAAGGTACTTGAAACCCGAATCTGCATTCCGTTCCACTCCTACACGGCTCGGAGGTTGGGGGGGGGGGGGGGGGAGGCGGTTTGTGCTGGTGCCTGGTGTATAATCGGGTTAATCCAGAAGACAAAGAATAAACCAATAGCCCTCCCACCTCACTTCCCGCTCCCCTTCCCCTCCCCCCTCCTCGTCGCCCCCCTCGGAGGCCGGGGGGTTTGGGTTGGGCTGGCGGGGGCGGGGGGGCTGCCAAGACACGGGGAGCGGGAGGTGGGACTCGCCCTGGATCCCGAATGCAGCCGGGCACCCTGCAACTTGGGTTTTTTTTTTTTTTTTTTTCCAGGCCAACCCTGCCCGACCCAGAGTGCTTGGAAATGTGGTTCACTCCCCGCTCCGCAGGGGCGAGCCAGCAAGTTCCCTCCAGCGAGCCGAGCGAGCGCTCGCGGGGCTCCGGGGCTGGGGGGGGGGGGGTTGGGGGAGAGGGTGGGGGCGGGGGGTGCAGCCTTCGGGTCAGGCTTTCCTTGAAACGGGGAGAAACTGAGCCCGGCGCGGCCTCGGCCCGCGTGACGGCGTCCGGGCGGCGCGGTTGCCCTTTTGAATGCCTCCTGCGGCTCGGCGCGCTGGCGGGCGCTGGAGCGAGTGAATGTAGCCCCGCCGAGCCAATGAGCTGGGACCGGATGCGATATATCCTCTGGGACAACAACTGCTCTGTTCCGCCTCGGAGCCACATGACGCCATTTACTGCTGCCGCGGCCGCCGCAGCGCTGCCCGCCCGCTCCGGAAAGGCCAGGGCGCAGGCCAGCGGCGAGCCCCCCCGGCCGGGCCCCGGACCCTCCCCCGCCCCCGCGCCCGCCCCCGCCCCCGCCCGCGCCGCCTCCGCACCCGCCGCCCCCGCCTCGGCCTCGCCGCCGCGCCTCCCCAACGCCCAGTCTGCACCGCCGAGAGCCGCGCGCCGCAGCGCGAGCACCGCAGAGGGGCCGGCGGAGCGCGCAGCGCCCAGGCCCCCGCGCCCGGCCGGCCCGGCCCGCCGCCGCCCCGCGCCCCTGCACCGCCGCCGCCGCCGCCAACGCCGCGCCCCGCCGGGCCGCCCGGCCGCCGCCAACGCCGCTCCGCGCTGAGGCCGTTTCGCTTCTCCAGCTTCGCTCATCTGCCCGGGAGAGAGGAAAAGAAAAAAAAAAAGGACTTCGCCTGTTGGGCGCCTCGGCCTCCAGTTCATTGAGAAAAATAAAAAAGGGAACTAACACTCCGCGTGCGCTTCTAGAGAGAGAGAGAGAAGAAAAAAAAAGCAAAGGTGGGGGTAGCCCCCTGAAATCCCCGGAGTGTGCTCATCGGCTGGGAACTTGACTCCGGATTCTCTTCGCTTTTTTTTTTTTTTTTTTTTTTGCCTCCCTGGCCGATCGCTCGGAAGTTGGACTGGAGCGGCGTCGGGAGCGGAACGGGGGGAAAGTTTGCAATCGGGGCTGGATTTACTGGCGCGGCGCAGGAAGCAGCCCCCGGGAGAGAGCGAGCGCGAGGGGTTGCTGCAGAGCCGCGAGCACGGTGAGGCGCGTCGGGAGCAACATGGAGTAGGTGCAGCCCGGCCCGGGACTGGGGTCTGTCCGTCCGTCCGTCCGTCCGCCGCACGCGCCCGCGCCCGCGCGCTTTGGGACTTGGGGTGGGGGGTTGTTGGGGGTTGCGGGGCCCGTCGTCGCTGGGACACCCGCCTCGCTCGGTTTCTGCAAAGGGCCCGCGGAGAGCAGGAGGGGGCGAAGCACTTTGTGCTTTTGCCGAGATCTCGGGGGCCGGGGCGCGCTAGCTCTCCTCGAACCTGTCCTGGGAGAGGCGCAGACCCCCCCCCTCGGCGGGGGGCGGGTTTGGGGGGGAAGGAACGTTCGTCTCGGAGTCCCGGGACTCCGAGAACCCGACGGCCCCCCACCCCGACTTCCCCACCCCGTGGGTGAAGAGCGGGCAGGGTGCCGGCTGGGGGGGAGCGAGCCGCCGCCGCTGCCCGGGGGTGCGGGCCGGGAGCGTCGCCCTGCCTGGCGCCGGGCTCTGCGGTTCGGAAGTGCAGCCTGCTACCGGCCCCTGCCTTGTGGTCGGCCCGGGTCTCACTTTCTTATTTTCTGATTTGGGGACGCTCGGGACTGACCCCACGCAGGAAGAAAGTCATCAGGCGGGTGCAGATCCGTTTCCATTACCTGAAAAGAGTGGGGAGAAGAGGCTAGCATGGTGCGGTTTTCCCCCTCTCCCCCCGCTTCTCCCTCCCCTTTTCTTTCTTTTAATTTGCTTTTTGTTGTTGTTGATGATGTTTTTTTTTAATTAGGCATTTCTGTGCTTTTTTTTTTTTTACAAAGCGCTTTTCTGTGTTCGCTTGGCCCCACCCTTGTGCTGAAGTCCTCCCTCCGCCCCCCAAGTCTTTAGTCTGATCACACGCTATTCTTAATGGGGGGGTTTCAAGACAACTTTCGGGGGGCGTGGGGTAGAGACGCCGCAAGTGGGGGGCAGCTGCGAAAGGAGGAGGCCGGGGATCGGCAGAAATCACTTTTTTTTTTTGTGGGGGCTTCTTTTACCCTCTCCTTTTTCGGGATTTAAGACACCCTCCCATCCCCCAAAGATGCTACTTTTTCACCCACTGCCAGCAAATCTGCTTTCAAAAAAGTTTCCAGCCAGGGGATCTCAGCCGTGCACCCCGGCGTGCGCTAGGGAAGCCTGGAAAATGTCTCAACAGCCTTCCTTTGGTTGGAAGGAGTAGATGGGTCTGTAGGATTGGTGGGATTTTTTTTTTTGTGGCTGTTGTTAATCTCCCAACTCCAAAAAAAAAAGGAATCAGTACGTGTAGGGGTGCAGGCAATGCGCGTTCCTTGCGTGCGCTCGGAGTCGCCGGTGCCCGTGGGTTCGACCGCGGTGCCCTCCCGGGTGGCTCCTTGCTGAGGCTTCGTCGCGGCTGGAAACCTGTGCCCTGCGTTCCTGGCGCTCTGCACGGTTGCCCCGCCGTGGGCTGCGTGACCACCGCCTTGGGTACAGTGGCTCTAGGGACGCGGGAGGGAGGTCTTTGCAGTGGGGGGACGGAACTTCAGCAGCAACGGGGGCGGGGGGGGATGGGGGCAATGTGCCCCGCCGTGGCTTGGCACGTCCCATTGGATACGCCCGTCGCGACCCCCCCCCCCCCTGTCCTTTCTGGAGATTGTGTGCTGGGATGGTGGGGGAGGGAGACCGTGGCCTCTGGGATGTGTCTCTGCACACAGAGAACAGTCCCCTGGGGCTTCCACTGTGTCCCACCTGCTGGGGACGGTGTTGGGGCGCAGATAAGAGCCAACCAACGAGTGAAACTCTAGAGCTGCCGCGCTGTCTCTGACTGCTTTTCTGTTGCAAGTGGGATCCTGTTTCCAGCTTCACCTTGTGCGGAACTGGGAGGCGTGTGTCACCTGCCTGAGTCTCGCTCCTAAAAGGCGGAGACTGGATAAAGGTCCACTTTTGCCCGTTTTTTTTTTTCCCCTTCCTGGGCACCGGGAATGATAGTTTGTGATTTGCAGAGCGGTTTGCGATTTCAAGAATGGTTGATCAGGTGGTAAGGTTGAGGTCTAATGCTTGGATTTTTTACATTTCCTGTTATCAGTCCGTTTGTGTTCTCAACTGAAAGGGTTTTTTTTTTGGGGGGGGCGGCACTGCTTCAAAAACAGAAGGCTACACAGTTAAGAGCTTGACGTAATTTATTCCTGAAGGACAACAGTCTTTTACCTGTGCAAATTAAAGATGTTCTAGGCTATGAAGTATTTGGTTGTTAAGTTGAATTCTTGTTTCTCATGTGTAAGTTTGCTTTAAAGGTCACTGTGCTTTGCTGGATGGTAATAGTGCAAGGTTGTGAGTTTTGTGAGGGGGAGGCGGTTGTCAGTGATACTTTTCAGAGTGCTGACCCTTAGGAGGTTTCATTAATTAAGATACTACAGCTTCAAGTATAGTTAGAGATGTATGCTGCAAAAGCAGGCTTAAGCCAGGAAGAATTTCTAGGCTGCGTTTATTCATATTTCAGGGCTCAAAGAACGAAAATAATCCTAAATCTGTCACAGATTTTGAGGGGAGATAATGTTCAGCACCGCGATCCTAACGTGGCTCCTGGCCTTTTAACCTTCGGCCTGGACCTTGCTCATTTTGTGCACTTGAATAAAGAATTTATGTGCCGGAAGGAAACAAAGATCAGCTTTGTGGCAGGGACCCCCACTGGATTAAAGAAGTGAGGGTAGCTCGCCAGGGTACTTAAACAGTTAAGTCCTGGCACTGTACCTCTGGTTGTTTCGAAGCCCCCTTCTCCCCTCAACGCCCTCCCCTCGTCCCCTTACCTTTTCAAACCCTGCTGCCCAGAGGGAGGTGGGCAGTGAAGAGTTAACTCAGGTGGGTGGAGAATGGGAAGTATCCTGGAGTGTAAACCTTCTTTCCTCTCCGTTTCCGCAGGAATTCAGATGTGTGCTAAGCCTGCTGGAGTGACCATACTTCCAAGACCCGATGGAGGCCAGAGCTCAGAGTGGCAGCGGGTCACAGCCCTTGCTGCAGGCGCCCCGTGACGGAGGCCGGCAGCGCGGCGAGCCCGAGCCCAGAGATGCCCTCAGCCAGCAGGTACACGTCCTGTCTCTGGATCAGATCCGAGCCATCCGGAACACCAATGAGTACACGGAGGGGCCTACGGTGGTGCCCAGACCCGGGCTCAAGCCGGCCCCTCGCCCCTCCACGCAGCACAAGCACGAGAGACTCCACGGGCTGCCCGAGCATCGCCAGCCCCCCAGGCTGCCCTCCTCCGCCCGAGCCCCCCTGGCCAGGTCCATCAGCACGGTCAGCTCGGGCTCCCGGAGCAGCACACGGACCAGTACCAGCAGCAGCTCCTCAGAACAGAGACTGTTAGGGTCCTCATTCTCTGCCGTGCCTGCGGCCGATGGAATAATCCGGGTGCAGCCCAAATCCGAGCTCAAACCGGGTGAACTGAAGCCGCTGAGCAAAGAAGATCTGGGCCTGCACGCCTACAGGTGCGAGGACTGCGGCAAGTGCAAGTGTAAGGAGTGCACCTACCCCAGGCCTCTGCCCTCGGACTGGATCTGCGATAAGCAGTGCCTTTGCTCAGCCCAGAACGTGATTGACTATGGGACTTGCGTGTGCTGTGTGAAAGGTCTCTTCTATCACTGTTCTAATGATGATGAGGACAACTGTGCTGACAACCCGTGCTCTTGCAGCCAGTCTCACTGGTGTACGCGTTGGTCGGCCATGGGCGTCATGTCCCTCTTTTTGCCTTGTTTATGGTGTTACCTTCCAGCCAAGGGTTGCCTTAAATTGTGCCAGGGGTGTTATGATCGCGTTAACAGGCCTGGATGCCGCTGTAAAAATTCAAACACAGTTTGCTGCAAAGTTCCCACTGTCCCACCCAGGAACTTTGAAAAACCAACATAGCATCATTATTAATCAGGAATATTACAGTAATAAGGATCGTTCCTCTTTTTTTTTTTTAACACATATGCAACCAACTAAACAGTTATAATCTTGGCACTGTTAATAGAGGGTTGGGATATTCTTTGCTGTTTGCAGTGAAATGCTTTTGTCCATGTGCCATTTTAACTGATACGCTTATTAGAACTCAGCTAATGGAGCTCAGAAGTATGGGATACAGAACTTGGCGACCCATATGTTGCATAAGCTAAAGCAACAGACACTCATAGGCAGTTCTTTTGTGAATAGTACTTGCAAAATTTGTAAATTAGCAAATGACTTTTTTTCCATTGTTTTCTCCAGAGATAATGTGCTATATTTTTGTATATACAATAATATTTGCAACTGTGAAAAACAAGTTGTGCCATGCTATATGGCACAGTCACAAAATATTATACTAATATGTTGTACATTCGGAAGAATGTGAATCAATCAGTATGTTTTTAGATTGTATTTTGCCTTACAGAAAGCCTTTATTGTAAGACTCTGATTTCCCTTTGGACTTCATGTATATTGTACAGTTACAGTAAAATTCAACCTTTATTTTCTAATTTTTTCAACATATTGTTTAGTGTAAAGAATATTTATTTGAAGTTTTATTATTTTATAAAAAAGAATATTTATTTTAAGAGGCGTCTTACAAATTTTGCCCCTTTTATGAGGATGTGATAGTTGCTGCAAATGAGGGGTTCCAGATGCATATGTTCAATATAAAATAGAAAATATATTAACGTTTGAAATTAAACTGAGCTGTTCTGTCTTATTTTACTTTTTGTTGTTTTAAGTGAAAGAGACCACATTTCATGTTAAGGCTAGCATTTCGATGACATAGCTTCACTTATCTTTCTGAGATAACTCCTGGCTAAAGGAAAAAGAGGTTAGGATGATCTTTTGAGATAATTCTTGTAATAAGAAAAACAGTCTGACTCTTCTATTTTAATCATACAAGAATTTATTTTGCTATATTTTTGCATATTTACTGACTTGGCCTTTGTTTCACAGGTTTGTTGATTTAATTGTTTTAATCTTAAACTGATTCAGTAGACAGCCCTAAAGAAGAACAATTAGACTTTCCCTCTCTACTATTCAGTAATAAGAATGAGTGCTGGGTGGCTAATTAATACCGGAGAATTGAGGTTAGTTCAAGCATGTATTCAGTGTTCTGGTGTGTCATATAAAATTCTGATTGAGGCAAAAATGTTTTCTTGAGAGATGATGATGTCTGTTTTCTATTTGATTTTGGATTCCTACGTTTATCTCCTTGATACTGGTTTCTGGTGGTTTTAAAAAAACAAACAGGGAAAAGGCAACTTGTTTTGACTTCAGGTAATGGGTGTTAAAATTCCTTTTTTCTTGGCTTAATCTAGCCAGAGCATGCCAATTTCAAAGACCCTGCTTTATTTAATTGAATTTTACCCTAGAAAAGAGACCTGGTATGGCAGAAAGACTGCAGTTGTCTTTTGGGAGCAAACCTATAACAAATATTTATTTTTCTTGTTTGTATTAAGTCACTTGATTAATCACTTTGTGACTGAGTTTTTTTTTTTTTTCCAAAAGCACAACCTTTTGCTGCCAAGAATCACCGGAAGTCTAAGAAATGATTTACCTGTCATTATTGTTTAATCTCTTGTTTCCTGTACAGAGTCTCCTCCTCTTAACTTAGGTTAAGAGGTCTTAGTACAGGTTGTCTTTTGTTTTTTTAAATTTGGCTTTCAAGGAACTATGTATTCCTTTAACTATGACTTCTATGAGGACCTTTGGTTTCCTCTAAATTTTTCTCCAAAAAAACAATGCTGAGTTAATTCAGATATTATTCCAATTGATGAATCTGAATGCTGCGATTCTAATTCTTCTATTTAACTCTGGTGATCTAAAAAGAATTAGAATGTTAAGTTATGATAGAATCTATGTAAATTAGTGAGTTTGAGTATAGAAAGAATGTGATAGTGCATTGAAGTTACAAGATTTGCTCTAAGTAGATTGGAAGTCCTGTTGCAAATCAGGTTTCTCAAGAAGCTTCTGACTAACCTATAAATTGTTGAGTTTATAAAACTATAAGATTCATTTGCAGAATATGGAAGATTAAATGTTTATAACGAAACAGATTGAAAACAGCTGGTATTCCTAAGTGTGTTAGTTTTAATGTTGCAAGTCATCTCACTGAAATGTGGAAGAATAAAGATATTTCTACTTATAGAAAATGATTCTGGTTCTCCTTTTAGGGTAATGACAAATTTTGTTTTCAAATGAGCTGGCTCAGGCCAGCATGGAGCTCAGTGGTAGAATACTTGTTTGTATGAGCTCAATTTCCAGCATAGTTGGGGGGCGGGGGGAAGGGGTGGGAATTGGGGGGGAAGATGACTTAAGAATGTTAGACAACAGTAAGGTGATTTAAGTAATTCAAGGAAAGCATTGCAATGTTTCAGGATCTCCTTTATAACTCCTATGAGTTATTGAGGAGAAATTTGGGGGCCCCTTAGAGCTAAGTGTTGCATAGTTTTGTGACATGGCACAAATTCGGGTCGAATTTGTAGGTTGCTTGATCAAAACTTAGGTCCTCTTCTTGTTTTAACAAGAGATTATTTATTGTAGCATTGGACCTTTGATAATGCTATTTGAATCGTGTTATTGTTAAAGATAGAAGATCTCATGGCTTTAAATTGGAGTCTTTGATAGCCTTTATTTTGATGCTAAAGTTAAATGAAAAGCAATACAACAAATTTCAGTTGACTAACAAATGTTAAGCTTTTAGAAGTAAATGTTTTAAATGCATTGTCTGCTTTACCTGCTTTAACTTTTTTTTTTCTTTTTTGAAACCTGTGTGTTCTCAATATTGAGATTCATTTAAGAATGACAACTTGATTGCTGTTGCTTAAAGCATTCATTTATGTGTTTTGAGAAGGATATTGTAAGGCCCTGCCAAATTTCTGCCATGTTGGAGCATGCTTTGGGGATTGTCTGAAAGAAGAAAGACAAAATCAAGTGCAGGTACTTCCAAACAATCTTGATGCGTAACTTCTTTCTCTTACACACTTTATCTCCAGAATTGCTTGTCATAAAGCTATATAAGTCAAGATACTGCAAGTGTCATATAAATAAATGTGGTCTCAGTGCTGTGAGGTATTGGGAAAAACGGTTGATAGACTTGGAGTAATTTGTTAACTTTTGAGCTAGTTTTGACCTATGTAGTTAAGTCAAGTTTTCTTCTATCTGGAGAGACAGGAGGTGAGGCATTTGTCTTGCATTCGTCAGACCCCACTTCTACTTTGGGTCTCATGTTATCAGGGATGTCACTCCTGAACACAGCCAAGAATAACTCAGAGCAAGTAACTTGTGACCCAAGTACAACCCTGCCCCCCCCCCAACTTTTAAAAATTTAGTTAGACTTGTAGTATTTAGAATTGACCATTTGCCTTCCTTTTAAATATATAAAATAGCCATAATCTAAAAACTTTGAAAATTTGATTGAAGCATGTCAATTATAGCATCCTCTTGCAAGGAGTGTTTTAGCTAAGAAAGTAACTGGTGGGGATACTCTCTTGGTACTCTCTTGGTACTGAGAGAGTACCAAATACTCTCAGTGGTAGAGCACTTGCCTTGTATATGTGGGACCCTGAGTTCAATCTTTGGTACCACAAAATAAAAGAATAGGGCATTGAGCAGTTAGATCAACACTAGTAGTTAGATCAACATGAGTACCCAGTCTTATGCAATAGTTACTAAGGCAAAATATTTTAGTTTTAATTAGGAAAATCTCATTTCTCTGACATCAGACCAATTTTATGTGGTTTACTTTGTTTTTTTTAATGATTTGGGGGCCACACCCAGCAGTGCTCAGGCCTTACTCCCGATTCTGTACTTAGGGAGCATTCCTGGCCATGTTAGGGGGACCATATGTGATGTGGAAGGCAAATAACTTACTCTCTGTACAATAGGGTCCCTGGTGTGATTTAATTGAGTAAGTAAAATACACCTGAAATCCATGGTGGCCATTAATGGGAGGATAAAGCAGTCTGACTATGCATGTTTGTGCTTATATGTCTTACACATTGTGTTTTGTTTGGGGGTCATATGGCTGTGTTCAAGGCTTTACTCCTGTTTCTGGATCATTCCTGTCATGATTCAGGACCACACGTGGTGGTGTTGGGGTATAAAATTGCCCTAATATCTAAAGTTTCTTCATTCCCAGCCTTGGTCCTGAGTCTTCAGGGATCAGGAAGATAATTCAACAGCCTCCTTCCTGGAGCACATGTTTCGCATGCAAGAGGCCTAGGTTTGAGCCCCAGCACTGCATGGTCCCCTGGCCAACCCCTCCCTGAGTGTGGCCCCAAAACGCCAAAGAAACAAAGCCATCCTTGTAAGTTTAGAACATTTGAAGTTAACCTATTAAGGGTTGCCATGAGCTTTAAAAAGATGAATGACTAGCTTATACAATGTAGTAGCTTATGTGAAAACTTAGAATCTGCTTCGTACCTGCCCTGTTGTCTGGCTAGTGGGTAAAATATCCTGAGGGGTTTGTCACTGGTCTTGTGCACATGGGCAGTTGTACAGCCAACATTTGCAGTTAGGTGTGGATGTCACTTAGATTGTGACCTATGTAACTAGAATAGACTCTAATAACTTTAGCGTCAAATATTTATTAACTATGACTTAAACTTTGGAAATGTTAAACAGATGGTTTCTTTTATAGACTGTTGGATTGAATCATTGGAAAAGTCACAAGAGAAGAACCCAAGGATTTGTTATCCGGGTCTTTGCCCTGCAAATGAACAATCAAAACATGAGCTGCAGTTACTCAGCACTGATTTAATATTTTATCGGATCTCTACTGAAGAAACGTAGATGGACGTAAAAGATACTACAGTCTGGGAGAAACATTTCTTAGAGCTGTGATCAGGGGCCAGCAAATTAGAAATGGTGCTTCTAGGTTTAGGAACGCCACTGATCTAGGGCGGAGAGATAGTACAGGGGGGAGACACTTGCCTTGCCTGTAGCCAGTCCTACAAAGATTTGTTTCCTTTGGCACTGTGTATGATTTCCCCAAACACCTCCAGGAATGAGCCCTAAGCACAGAGTCAGGAATAACTCCTGAGCACTCTTTGATATGACTAATCTCTGCACATACACCCCTCACTTCTCCCCCAAAACTAATAATACAGGGTTTAGAGTCTTAAGTACTAAAATATCTGTAGTTGGCATAACCACATTCTATCCTGGGCAATTGGATCCCCAAAGGAGACATCTAGGGAAGTGTGGAGGCGAATTTGTCTTTGCAGTTGGAGGCCAGGTCTACTGCTAAGTGACCCACTATGCCCAGCACAGCCCCTGATAACAAAATTTTCGTCCAGTTTGAGAAAACTTGCTGCATGCAGAAGAAGCTACGGGAATAATGGAGAGAATGTAAAATGTTTTTCCTACACACACAGTCAGGAAGACTTAACTGCGTGAGACAGTCAGGGACAGTACACAGTGAACATAATTACCATTCTGGATGCTAAGCAGCTGACACTGTAGTGAAAATTTGCCCGTTTGTAAAGACCTTTATGTGTACTAGACCCCTTATTCTAGAACTTACTTTATAGAACTTTTTGTGCAGATGCCCACTTCTATAACATATGAGCCTTAGCCACAGGCAAAAGATTTCAGAAAGACAATTCTTGACCCAAATTTTGCTGTGAAGATTGAAGAGATGTGTGAAAAACTAACCCTAATGATTGCTACAATGTAAGCACTAAAGCAATAGTGAGTATAATTTTGAATTTCAGTTGGATTTTCCCTTGCTGCAGGCAGGCTGTTAAATTCTGGCTATGAGATCTTATCTTCTGCCCTCCTTGAACTTGTCTGCAGGACAATTAAATACATTTACTATAGGGTATATAATACACATGATGATAGATTTTAAGTACATAAGAAGAGGAAGTGATTAAGCCCATTTTGGGGTGTGGTGTTTGGGATCAGGAACGTTCTCTCAGAGTGGGTAACTATTTTATAAGGAATGATCTCCCCAACATGTGCTCTGGGTAGAAATCCATAGTCAGCCAGCTAGATGGAAGAAAAAGGGATTAATTTCTTAATTTTAATAAAAAAAAAGATGACATGAAGCCAAAAAGATTGATAAATTTCAGATGTTGCTTTATAAAACATTTGAAAATTGACATCCCACCCAAGCACTGTTGGTGTTGCTATGGATGGTCCAAGTACCACTTGATATGGTACTGGTACCCCAAGCATCTCTGGGATATTTCTAGGGTTCCCTGCACCATAGGGACCAAGCAGCATCACATTTTGGAGACTACGAGAATTGCTGCCAATAACCCCAATCCTGCTATGTACTCCAAAGAGACAAAAGCAGCTGATATTTTTAAAGACCCAGGGAATTCCTCTTGGAAATTTTATTTGTTAAATTACTTTTAATCAGAGTATACAATTGAGATAGAAGTCTGAAAGAAACATATGTACAACTATAATTCTTGGGTCTCAGCTTCCTACAAAATCTTATTAAACGTGTAAAAGGAGGAATTGGAGGAATATAATTGAAGGAACACTGGTTCCACAGTAAAGCCATGAATGTTATCCTCTGTATGATTCCATTACTTCCCTGTAAACAATAGGTAAATATTTCTCAAGACGTCTGGTAATTAAATACTCCTAAAGCACCTTGCTAAAAGGGAATCATTACACGAATATCTTTACTGTTGTTTTGTGGCTGGAGTGATAGCACAGTGGTAGGGCGTTTGCCTTGCACGCAGCTGGCAGGTCTGACCCGTGTTCTATTCCTCTGCCCCTCTCGGAGAGCCCAAGAAGCTACCGAGAGTATCTCGCCTGCACCGCAAAGCCTGGCAAGCTTCCCATGACGTGACATATTGGGTATGCCAAACACAGTAACAAGCCTCACAACGGAGACATTACTGGGCCCACTCAAGCAAATTGAACAACGGGAGGACAGTGCTACAGTGTTTTGTGTTCAACTTACTAAAATTTCTCCATTAAAAAAAATGCATGTACCTTTATTTCTCCATTAAAAAAATTTCTCCATTAAAAAAAATGCATGTACTTTTAAATGCATGTGTTTGTATAAACATAGATGTTTGCAATGTTTCTCTTATTTTTGTGTTTTAGGCCACACCTAGATGTGCTCAGGGCTTATGCCTTGGCTCTGTGTTCAGGGATCACTCCTAGCAGGCCTCAGGGGTCCGTATGCGGTGCCAGGGATTAAATTCAGCCTGGCTACGTGCAAGGCAAATTCCCTATCCACTGTACTATTGCTCTGGCCCAGGTATTTGCAATGTTCCTGTCACTATCACTGTCACTGTCCTCTCATTGTTCATCGATTTGCTCGAGCGGGCCCAGTAACTTCTCCATTGTGACACTTATTACTGTTTTTGGCATATTGAATACATTAGGTGTGTGCGGGAGATACTCTTGGTAGCTTGCTGGACTATCCTAGAGGGGCAGAGGAATTGAACCTGGGACTTTATACACTCATTTATAGTCCCAGTACTTTATCTCTGTTTTGGGGACCACCCTTAGTGGTCCTCGGGAATTACTTCTGGTTCTGTGCTCAGGGATTATTCCTTGTAGTGCGGGGGACCCTGCGGTTCTGGGGATCAAACCAGGGTAGAAGAAGTGGAAGGAAAGGAACTTAACTCCTTTGGTCCCCAAGTACTGTATTGGTTGTTTTCCAATTGGATTTGTGACAGTGCCACCAATTTTATGTGTGTTTTATTGGCTGGTTAGTTTGTTAGCCAGGTAAGGGATGAGAGCTTGTGGTAGTTATTCCTCTGTGCAAAACCTGGAACTTGACATACAGGAAATGATCTATGAACATTTGATGAATCAATGAAGAGGGAAGATACATTAAAGGTCTCTAAGAAAGAGTTCCAAAAATAGCATATGGCAAAATGTAAATATTAGCTGAGTGGTAATACGATTTTTCAACTCTAAATGGAAGATCATATTCTCATTTACACATCCTGGATATTAAGATACCTGTTATAGTGGTGTGATACAATTACTGTTGGCTTTAATTGTCAGTGCTTTAATTTGTTCCTTGTTACTGAAACTGTCCCACTTCAAGTTGAATTAATATACATTGGTTTTATATATATATATATATATATATTTAAGCTTAATTGGTGCTTAAAATGTTTTCTTAAAACAGCACAGAAATGACAAAAATATTAAACACTGGGCCTGGGAAGATAGTACAGCTGGTAGGGTGCTTGTTTTGTATGTCACTGACCTAGGTTCAATTTTTGGTACCCTGTAAGACCCCTCAAGTTCTGTCAAGAATGATCGCTGAGCCCAGAGTTAAGTCCTGAGCACAGCTGTTGTGACTTTCCCCATGCCCACCCCCCCCACACACACACTAAAAAAAAAAAACCCACAAAAAAGTTATTATGCTATTTGGCCTAATGTAATAGAAACAGATACATATTCTATAAAGTATTTATATAGAAACAATGATTTGATAAAAAAATGAATGAAAACCTTTGGTTTGTTTTTCTGCATTTTTTTCTTTATGGGACTACGGGTACGAGCCACAGATAGATAAATATGTGAGGGAAATTTCAAAGAAAGGTTCAATTGATATGACCAACTCATATATCTCAACTAGCTAAATGATTCATCTTTTGTTATGAATTTATCAGCAGTAGTTTCATTTCATGACTCAGAAAGTTTGGAGTCTTTTAGAATCTGTGGTATTTTCAGTTTTTAAAGTGTGGTAGTCATGTGTGATATTTAGAGAAATGGGCAGTGTTCAGATTTGAAGGAGTGATCCTTCCAAAGTGTCTTCTGAAACTAGGATATGGCAAAGTGCTACAGTTTGTGCCTTGCACATGGAGAGCCTACAGTTTTAGGAAAGAAGGAAGGAGGAAAGGAAGGAGGGAAGGAAGGAGGGAAGGAAGGAAGGAAGGAAGGAAGGAAGGAAGGAAGGAAGGAAGGAAGGGAGGGAGGGAGGGAGGGAGGGAGGGAGGATGGGAAGAGAGGGAGGGGAAAAGGGAGGATAGGAGGGAGAGATGGAGGGGGAAAGGGAGGGGGAGGGAAGGAGTGAATTATATACATTTGGATACCCTTTAAAGCTTATTTGTGACTTTTCTTTTGGAACAAAGTTCCAGTTCTTTCAAAAGCCTAAATGATCTGTTTCTTCTGCCTCTCTCTTTTATAACCATTTTTCTATCCTCTTATACTCTAGCCATTAAGGACAATCTTCCCTTTCTCTGAAAGGGTAGTGGGGTGTGTGTGGGGGGGGCGGTGGGGAGATGCAGATTTTAAAGAACTAATTTGTGTGGTTTTAGAGGGTTGCAGATCCAAAAGCTGTGGGATAGGTTGGCAAGCCATAGATCCAAGTAATAACTAACTGTTCCAGTTAGTCTAAAGGAGTCTACCAGTCTAATTTCTCCTTTCTAAGAGGTCAGGCTTTGTTCTAGGAAGGCCTTCAACAGATTGAATACGGCCCACCCAAATATGGAGGAAAACTCAGTGTCAGCCAATTTGCTTTACTCAGTGTCAGCCCATTTATTTATTTATATTTGTTTTAAGTAGTGACATAATGTGACTATAATAGCAGTAATATTTATACTTTTGATATAAAAAAATCCCATCTCTATCATCACCAAAGTGCCAAAGATTTCCCACCACAGTCCTTGAATTAATTCCATATTTAAAAGTAATGCTTCATTATTGTTTTTTTATAATAGCACCAATATTGTTGTTGTATACTTGCAGTGCTGCCACACCATGCCCCTCACCAGAGCATTTTTTTCTTTCCTTTATTTTTTTAGCCACAGGTAATGTTGCTCAGGGACCACTTCTGGTGGAATTTGGGGGACCATATGTGGTGCTGCGGATCAAACCCAGGTGAGCTGCTTGCAAGCTTAAGTCCGCTACTCACCGAACTCTCCGACTTTCTTGACTTTACAACCTTACTGATAGCCCTACTAGAATGCTTTTAGAAAAGACACTAATATTCCTATTTTACATAGAAGACATTGGAATTCTGTTAATCAGAGAATTTACTTAATAGGTAAAAATTTCTTCAAGCTCAGATTTTTATTTCAAGTCCCAAGTTTTGATCACAAGAGAGCTGTTTCCAGCAATACTTGCAGAAAAATGTTTCCTGAATGAAATCTGTATTCATGATTATTTTGATCTGGCATCTTGATCATATTTTGATCATGAAGATGATCTGGCATCTTCATAACGGAAACAAATTATGTTTTTCAATTGAGCCATTTTAAAATATCATCTAATTTAAGATTTGACATACCTTCTGTTGCCATTACCACCATTGCTACTGTTTCTTCAAATTAGTAATTAGTAATAGATTTCCCCTGATTACTTCTTAAAAATTCCAGTTCTTTAATACAATGAAAAAAATATATAATTGTATGTTTTTGAAATATACATTTCTTAACATAGAAATAGAGCAAAAATGAAGCCATGAAATCTTTTTTTATTCATGTGTTGAATTTTAATGGACCATAATTGAGAAAATATTTCAATAATATTTAAAAGTTCTGAGCAAAAGAGATAGCATACTTGCACATGGCTGACCCAGGTTTCATCTCACATGGCATAAGGTCTGCTGACCAGTGTCAGGAGTGAGCCCCGGGTGACCTGAAAACAAAAGATAAACAAGAAAAGATTGTTCTTAAGTTCTCTTGTAGTTCTTAAACTTGAAAAATTTATTTAGTGACTCATTCGAAATTTGCCGCATAATACCCGGTCAATTATCATTCCAAAATATATCATTTTATTTGAAATGATATGGCGTTATTATTCCAGTGAGACCAAAGTAAGAATGAAGAAACAATTCTGCATTGAAAAATGAAAACACTAACTTTCACATCCCATTTGGATCTGATAGAATGCTAAGTGTCACAGTGTCCTCAGAACAAACTGAAGATAACCTTGTGAACTTCCCCAATTTTGAATTGGTTCCTACTGTAGCTTCCCTCTCCCTCACTAGGAAATAACAGATGGTGACCTACAGGACAGACAGGTCCGTTTTGAGTGTTTCCATTGGTTGCCTGTCTCACGTCAAAACTCCACATCTGCAAATATGCTTGTCATTCTCAGATAGAAGTAAGATTTGTCCCGATCTCAGCAAATTTTCAGGAACTTGCAGATATACCAGATTACATACTTGTCTGTCCTCTACGACTCTTCCACCTCAGTCCTCCCCACCCCACCACTCCAAAATATCCTATCCAGGACTTTCAAGATATTTATTTATTTGTTTTTCACTAGGAAAGCTCTTGTCCACACACCGAAGAGAGAAGTGAAGCAAAGAACTAACTTAAAAGGCCAGACCTTCTTTTAGGTACCTGCCCAAGTTCTTGGAACCAAGCCTAAACTTTAAGTAGCAATTTAAACAGTAAATAAATTCTGCTAATGGCTATTAGATTGCTAGCTGGGGAGATTAGTATAGGGAGTAATTCTAATTAAATAGAGAACCCTGAAGAGAGTTGAAATGTTTCAAGAGTAGATTTTGTCTCCCATGCCTCATTAGGAATATAAAATCAGCTTCTATTGTGAGAAGGACAGCCTTTCAAAAGGCTGCTCTTTTGCCATAAAGAGGTTGTATAACCTTCATTTTCAAATTTTGCATTCCTTTTTCAGTAGCTAAGGATATTTTTATTGCCCAAATCCAATTAAAACCCAGCTAAATCACCATGTTCTATTTTAAGTGAACAATAATTTATGTCCCATTTAGACACATAAAAGACTCAATTCAGCACTGGAGGAGAATTCAAGAATTCACAGATTGCTTAGATAGGACTTGGAGGAGTGGGTGTACAGCAGCTGATTCACCTAGAGTTTTGTACCCAGAGCTGACACATCTCACTGGATATAATCACCTAGTGAGTTGCTCGATGTAATTTGTAAACAGAAGTGGAAAAAAATAAATGAGGCCGGGGGGGGGGGGGGGGTGAAGTCACAAAGTGGTATATCTGGTCTTAAACACTTCAAGTTTAATTGAATTCTTTTAAAATTTTGTACCACATCCAGCTATGGTCAGGGTTTACTCCTGGCTCTGTGCTCAGGGGTCACTCCTGGTGTAGTTTGGGGTCTATGTGGGGTGGTGCTGAGTATTGAACCAGGGTCAATGTCATGCAAGGCAATCACCCTGTGTGCAGTTCTATCTCCAGGCCCAAAATCTTTATTTCTATGTTTAATAGAAGTTATTAAATTTATCATCCCTTCTTTTGTTGTTGCAACGAATTGCACGTGCCTGGTTGTGGAATTTGCTGGACACTGAAAAACATCAGTTTTCAGTGCTCACATCTCAGAATGCTCACTGAGGTGGACACTTATTTAATTGTGGTGATTGTACACCTGGTCATCTTACACTCTTAGTTTAGGTGTGTACACTGGGATTGTGGTGCTCACTGCTAGTTACTGAAATGCTTACACATGTGTTCACCAGAGGTCACACCTCCCTGGCAGAGCTGTTGGCACGTCTTTTTAGTTTCAGTACTCACCAGGTATTGTAAACCTCCTCCTCCCTTTTTCTTTGTGTGGTGCTTACACCCAACACCTGTGGTATAAGGGATCACAGAGAGCAAAGCTTCCAGGCTTAACCAGCAGACTTTCCAAGATCATGCTCTGCGTATGTGGGGCCCTGGGATTTTGAACTCAAGAGCAGATGCTTGCAAGGGGAGTGCTCTAAGCTATTCACTAGTCATCCGGGCACACATTTAATCACGTAATAAGCTTTAAAAAAAGATGAATACATTTTGTGGTAGGTAAACTATGAAAGCTTAAAGAATAAAATCTTGTGTTTAGTTTTTTTCTACCGAAATGAATTGCCCCTTGTTTGTTCCACAGGTATTAGAATCGTTTAATATGGGTGAGACTGGAGTTTGTTTGTTCAATGTAGTATTATTGCAATAGTTGGAAAGAAAGCACATACAATGAGAAAGAGGAAAAACTGCTTTCAAATTTTTGAAGGAGAAGCCAAAGAGATAGTATAGCCCACCTGGATTCCATCCTGTAAGGTCCTCTGTGCATCACCAGGAGTGATTCCTGAGTGCAGAGCCACAAACAATAACAAACAAATTTCTGAAATAAATAGCTGGGATATTTCAGAATACAATAGGAAATATTCCAGGGTGGTCACTGTTCTGGGCAAGAGATCAGGAGAATTTACCGGCAATCTTAATCTGAAAGAAGGACCAGATGCATTGTCGCCATCAGTGACACCAACACTATCAAAGCAGGATGATCCTTTGCTTGGAATATACATGCTGGCGGGACTGGAGCGGCAGCACAGTGGGTAGGGCGTTTGCCTTACACGCAGCCAACATGGCTGACCCGAGTTCTATCCTCCGCCCCTCTCGGAGAGTCCGGCAAGCTACCAAGAGTATCTCGCCCTCACGGCAAGCTCCCCGTGACATATTCGATATGCCAAATACAGTAACAAGTCTCACAATGTTACTGGACCCGCTCAAGCAAATCAACGAACAACGGGAGGACCGTGACCGTGACAGTGATACATGCTGGCAGGGAACACACCTATAACCATGATTCTGAGTCATTTATTTATTTGTTCATTTGTTTATTTAAAATCCAGATCCCGGCCGAGAGCAGTGCAGTCTCTGCCCCCGCGCCTGGGTGTTCCTTCCCGGAGTCCCTTGGAGGGGAGCGGGTTGAGCTTTCCTCCCCGCCCCGACCAGGGCTACGGCAGCCAAAGACCTCCAGGACCAGCCACCACCATGCTGAGACCACTCTCCGCACCCATGAAGGTACTGGCAGAGGGACACAGCCACGCGGGTTCCGGGGCCGAGACCTCCACGCCTACTCGAATTGGAGTCGAGCATCTTCCACCCAGATCCTTCAAATTCCAGTAGGCGGGGGTCACACCCACCACCTGGCCCCCTGGCGCCGTGTAATCCCATCAGCGGCCAAGACTCAGAGACTATAAAATCCAGATCCCGGAACCATGCGGCCGCATTCGCGGCCGCGCGACATCTTATTATCTCATTCCTACTTTGGACAAACTTGCAGGCTATCGAATGTAGCCTGCCCACAGGGCAGAGTCTGGCAAACTCCCCGTGGCCTACCAAATATGCCAAATACCAGTAACAATGATGGGTCTCATTCTCCTAAAGAGCCGTGAATATAATCTCAGGGCTAGGATGAAAGAGACGTTACTGGGGCCTGCTCGAGGCAATCGACGATTAACAGGATGATGAAATGAATGAAAAATGAATGTTTATTTAAGGAGGGAGTAATTGCTCAATTAATTTATTTCTTCTATTCTTAAGGATTTCGGTAAGCATTTATACCCTTTTCAGGAAGTAAGATTGTTTCTCTACTTCTCAGGGTGATTAGAGTGAGTTGCTCAGGTACCCTGGAAGCAACTAATAAAAATATCTGGATGGGTACCAGGACTTTTCAGAAGCTAGTATTTGAGATGCTGGTTTTTGAGGTGAATGGTCGTAGATGTTACCTGAGGTATCATCACTGAGGTAGAGTCCAAATTCAAAAGAACAATACAGTTACACTAGAACATTCTTTTTTTTCCTTGCTTTTTGGGTCAGGTGAATGAGACCAGTTGTAGTTACGGAACGACCATCTCCGAATGCAACAACTATGTGTACTTAGGTCGAGAGGTCAACATGACAAATGACCTGGCACCCGAGCTGCGCAGGAGGAAGAGAGCGGCTTGGAATGCCTTCAAGAACGTCGAAGAAATAGCTAAGAGGACGAAGAACCTCCGGCTCCGGGCACATCTCTTTGATTCCACTGTTCTTCCTGCATTAACATATGCCTCAGAGACCTGGGCCCTACGCAACCAAGAAGAGAACGTTATTCAGGTCTCCCAAAGAAGAATAGAAAGAGCTATGCTTGGAATCTCATGTTTCACTCAAATGAGAGGAAGAATCTGGAGTTCTGATATCCGTCGACGATCAAGAATCAGGGACGCTGTCTCATTTGCCAAGGTGTCAAAAATCAGATGGGCTGGTCACGTAATGAGATTTAAAGATGACTGCTGGACTAGAGCTGTTACTGACTGGATTCCATGGGATGTCAAAAGACCGCGTGGCCGCCCACCTACCAGATGGTCAGACTTCTTCGTCAAGATCATGAACGATCGGTTTGAGGCCCTTCATGTTCCCGGAGCGAAGAGATGCCATTGGGCTACACTAGCACGCGACAGGGACAAATGGAGACGTTACTGGCGCCCGCTCGAGCAAATCGCCGACTAACGGGAAGTTAAGTGATTAAGTGATTAAGCTTTTTGGGTCACACCCAGCGATGCTCAGGGGTTACTCCTGGCTCATGCACTCAGGAATCACTCCTGGCGGTGCTCAGGGGACCATATGGGATGCTGGGAATTGAACCTGTATCATCCATGTTGGCTGCGTGCAAGGCAAACACCCTACCCGGTGTGCTATCGCTCCAGGCCCACATTCTAAAGAGCAGATTGAGACCAGGGAGATAAATGCGCCAGAGCGCAATGTCTACGAGATTCAATCCCTGGCTTGTCTTGGTCAACAGTTACCCCAGTACAACCAGTAGTGATTCCTGAGCAAAGAGCCAGGAGTTAGCTCAGAGCACAGTTCATTTCCCAAAATGAACTTATAACAAAATAATAAATAAAAGAAAGTTGCGATGACTGCTGGAGCAAGTCGTTCATTAGTCCTCTGGGTGATGCAAGAGAAGTAGATGAACACAGCAGTTACTAAAATCCTTTGCCAAAAAAAATGGAATTTTATTTATTTCAGTAAAGGGAAACAGAACTTGGCAACAGCGAAACCTTTGAGCATTTTCTTCTGTAGTCACCAAAAAGCAATTTTTCCATTTCTTTAACCACTCCCTTTGTTCCCAAAGCACACTCACAACGCTCCTGCGACCCAGGAACATAGGAAACGAAAAGTCCAACAGAGAGTGAGCAAACTCTCTGGGGTGCATACATGAGATCTGCGGAGACCCCGGTTTAAAACATGGCAAGGACAGGTTGGTCCAAAGATATTTGTTCACAGGAATACATTGATTTGGAATAAATGCGGCAGTTGCTATGCCAAAATGTGACATTTTAAGAAGCAACAAAATTTCTCTTCTCATCAGAAAGTAGTTTTATTCATTGTGCTTCTCTTGCTTTTCTTGAAACCATTATTTTTTTTTTATCAGTTTTCCTTGTAGGGCCTGAATGGTTTAGCTGAGTAGACTCTAAGTGGGGTGGGGACTCCAGAGGTACGTACAATGAACCTCTGTGGTATAGAAAGCGCATGCCATTATTTTAATTAAAAAAAAAAATTAACAAAATTAATCTTTGTGCTATAGAAATTGGAGATACACACTAGTGACTGTCAAAGGCTGGACTTACTTTTTGTGTGTGAGCAGCAGAGAAAGGAGGAGGGTGAGTCCGGTTTTCTCTCATGTTCTGCTAGCATTCAGCAACATTTTATAATTATATGTTCTGGCTTATATGCCCACCGTTTTTGTTGTTGTTATTGTTATTTTTTTGTTTTTTGGTTTTTTTTTCTTTTTGGGTGACACCCAGCTATGATTAGAGGTTACTCCTGGCTCTGCACTCAGGAATTACTCCTGGTGGTGCTCAGGGGACCATATGGGATGCCAGGGATAGAACCCAGGTCAGCCGTGTGCAAAGCAAATGCCCTACTTGCTGTACTATCGCTCCGGCCCCCACTGTTTTTCTAGTTTAAACTAACCTAGTACACCAACTACCCAAAAAGTTGTTAATGTATCATTCTGAAAATCGAAGCTCAGGTGAGAATGAGATGCCCTTCCCCAAATATTACCTCCCGCAAAGAAAAGAAAGCAAGAGAGAGGTGCGATTACTCCAAGTTCAAGTTCTTCATCAGTCTTTAGAAAGAGAAAATGTATGTGAAAGGAAATCAGAGAGGGAAAGATGAAAAAGTAGACTAGTGTGAGCAATAAAATATACCTTAAAAGTTTATTTTATTAAAAAAAAGTTTATTTTATAATAACACACTGTCCTCCAGTTGTTCATTGATTTGCTCGAGCAGGCACCAGTAACGTCTCCATTGTGAGACTTGCTACTGTTTTTGGCATATTGTATACATCACGATTAGCTTGCCAGGCTTTGCCGTGCAGGTGCAATACTTTTGGTAGTTGCCAGGCTTTCCGAGAGGGGCAGAGGAATCGAACCAGGTTTGTCCCAGGTCGGCTGTGTGCAAGACAAGTGCCCTACCTGCTGTGCTATCGCTCCAGCCAGGTAAGTCAACTTTGAAAGACTGAAAATGAAGCATAGAAAAGAAGAGATACAGGTAAAATGTGAAAATATATTCACTAAGTGTTTTCACATACGCGCGTTTGAAAAGTATATCTAAGTTAGCTGATTCTCATTGCATACTTTTACTATTTGCGTAGTATGCAACTTTACTTTTTTGATCACATTAATTTTTGTAATTAGTATGCAACAAATACACTGGATCTTACTACACCGTCAGTAAAATCTCATAAGTTGCTTGCTTACCCTGCAAATTTATTTGTAATAGGAAAAGGTTTATTTTATACAACAGCGCTGCATGGTGTGTTGTTTTCTGCAACGTGCAGTTGACAACCAATTATCAAGATTAACTGAACTTAATTTAGAGAGAAAAACACATTCCCCCATGGAGGTAGGGATTGAACCCAAGAACACAAGGCATAATCTTTACCAATGATCTACATGTCTGGTCCTTAGAATGAGATTTTAAAGTCATTATTCAATGTGCAGCACTGACCCTATTCAGTGCTGGGGATCCAACTGGGGTTGACCATGTGTGGCAAAGCAAGGTCCTTACCCTTGCTCTAGCTCTCGGGCTCCTGGAGAAATTTTGTTTGGCTTTGGTTTGCAGCCGTGTTTGGTGGTGCTCAGGGCTTACTCTTGGCTCTGTGCTCAGGTCTCACTCCTGCCAGGGCTCAGGGGACCATCTATGTCACTAGGGGATCAAACCTGGGTTGGCTGATTACAAAGCTAATGCCCTAGCTGCTGCACAATCACTGGGCTCTCATCTCAGGCTACTTACTTGTTTAATAAGGAAAGTAATAGTACCTAATTTTAAATGATTTGTATATTTTGATTGTGTGTGTGTGTACATGTGCGTGTTCCTGTGTGTGTGTGTGTGTGTGACATGCATGTTTGGAGGCCAGGGAGATAGCTCACATGGGAAAAAACATACTTAGCATGTGATGGTCTGAATTTAATCCCCAACACCACATGCCACCCCACCTCAGCACCACAGGCTGTGGTGCTGGTAGCTTTTAAGCACTGCTGGGTGTGGTTCAGATTAAAAATTCATGGTAAATACTATGCACGATGTCTTATTTTAGCTCTCCATTTATCTACTCATTCATTTTTCCCAAACTTGGTGAAAGTGCTTTCAGAAAAGATCCATTCCTGAAAGCATCAGCAATTTGGCATGGTTTTCTTCTTGTACAGATTTGCAAAACAAATGTCTATTGGTAGGTTTCTTTTGCAACTTTCTAAAGTGAAGGATTTGCTTAACTTTAGTTCATTATTTGTCAAATGCATTTGATCCCAGATGCCATAATGGAGCAAGTAAGGCCCTTGCCTTGCATGCTGCCATAAACCCCAGTTCAATCCCTGCCACCACCAACCATATGTACCCGGAATGACCCCTGAGAACAATGTCAGGAATAGCCCCTAAGAACTACCAGGGGTGACTCCAAGGCCCTCCACCCTGCCACAAGAGAAATACATCCAATATATTTCAGAACACAGTTTGGGAAATACTGCCTCTTTGATTTTTAATTGTGTTATATTCTTCTGCAATACACATGGCATGAATATTACAATTAAGTTTGGTTGATACAAGCCCTTGGTCTCTAATCTCCAGGTTCTAGAAAACTCCCATTTCAGTTCTGATTCTGCTCAGGGCATGTGTCCTTATTGTGGTACTTCACAGAAATCAGAAATATACCAGAACAGTGCACTCAAATAAATACTGGATCTGGTAGAGGAGTGGTTTCTTCAGGGAGATGAGGGAAGATGCTAATCCCATAGATTCTTAGGCTATTAAACTTAAACATCCCTTTGCAAGTCTTTTATAGAACATGAATCAGAAACGAAAATTGCTGACAGAAATTTAGTAATCAACTTTCCAGGGAGAGTTTGCAAAATAAAATACACCACTGTTAAATCTCTCTTAAGAATGAGTTTCCATGGCTCTCTCGAACTTAAGGTTAAAGTTTGCCTAACAGAATTCCTGCTCCCCTTCCCTCAGGGGTAAGACACATTTCCTTCCAATCTCCTTTTAAGAACTTTTCTAAATAGCAGTCAACATTAACTATGAAACTTCTGACTCTTCTGCAAATAGAAAGCGATGTAATGTTTTCTAACATTTTAATTTAAATGCTATTAGAATTTTTTTCAGTTCCTTTTATTCTTTTTTGGTGTTCTATTTTCATAATAGTGTCCCTATGTTTTCCTGGACACTGACAACCAAAAACATTTCAATAATAGCATTTCTTTAAAAAAGAAAAGTATAATGAATAAAGTTAAAGTAAAATTTTATAGAAGAGACTCTTCAAACTGCCTTAAAAAATTTAATAACCTTGAATGAAAGGAACTATTTCCAAGAAAAACAAATTCTTGGAGTATTGTTTCTCCTTTTTAAAGAAATAAAATAAGGAATTTAAAGTTGTTTCATAAATCACTGATATGCCTAAATTAAGGTTATGTAACTTCCTCAATCGGAAACAAAATCCTTTAAAAATGCATCTGCTTATGAGAGCAAAAATATCCTATCTGAAGTATGAATAATTATAAAGTCACAAATAATTCATTCTTTCAAGTGCCAAGCTTTTGAACAATTTCCAAAAATTTAACACTGTAAATAATATATAATTTAAAACTGCTCTTAAAGTTCAGGGATGCTGAAAAATATTTCTTTTCTGAGACATTGCCTTAACTAGTTTATAAATTTGCTCAAGTTAAAAGCCAGATATTTCATAATTACATGATTAATGAGTCTGTTTCTTTAGTTCATGGGTCAGATAGGGGTCTGAGTTAAAGATTTCCTAGGGTTTATGAAAAAGAAAACATATCCTTCTACCTCCTTTTTCTGCCTAAGAAAGTCTAAGCCACCCCTCCCTGAGTTCCTAACATCCCAGATATTTGAAGCTCTGACCTGGAAAAGGTCGGTCTCTTTTTCCCATGAAGAGCCTCCTCCAAGCTTTCTTCCTGCCACTTAGAACTGATCAGATAACTTTCCTGCTCCTAATATGTCTGTACCAACCCAAGTCTTCTACAAACTAAACCCTTTATGTATCCAGCTCTACCAACCAAAGTTTCTCTCCTTTCTCCCAGAGTTTCACACTCTTTAACTGTCTGAAGAAATATCCAGCTCTTGTTTTATCTCAGCCTAGAAATCCCATCTTTCACTCCTCTTTTCACTGTATCTTAAAATTCCATCGTGAATCTCATCTCCCTCTAGAATAACTTTGCAGAGGCACTTAGTCAAATCTGCCTTCCAGGGCTGGAGTTATAGCACAGTGGGTAGGATGTTTGCCTTGCACACAGCTGACCCGGGTTTGATTCGCAGCATCTCATATGGTCCCCTGAGCACTGCCAGGAGTGATTCCGGAGTGCATGAGCCAGAAGTAGCCCCTGTGCAACACCAGGTGTGACCCAAAAAGTGAAAAAAAAATCTGCCTTCCTTCAACTCTTTTTCTTTGGGGGGGGGGATGGGAGGATTTGGGGGAAGCTTGGACCACACCCTGTAGTATTCAAGGCTTACTCCTGGGTCTGTATCCAGGGAATCACTTCTTGTGGGGGCTTGAAGGGACAATATGAGGTCCTAGGGGTTGAACCTTTGCTGGTCTTTCTGTACTAATAAGGCAAACACCTTTCTGTACTATGTCTATGGTGTCATTCCCTCCTTACTGCACTCATAAGTACCTACCTTGGATTTTTCCAGGAATCCATACGGTTCCCTTAGTAGGTTGTACTACAGATTTTCTCCCTAATAGGTCATCTTCCTCTGTGGATTTGGCTAATACTGAAACTAATCTGATTCATTTCATAACAGGGAAGATATAAAGTTTATATATTTAGCTCCACAAATCTGAGCATCCCAGTGAAACTGGTTCTTTGTGCCTGTGACCTGTTGTGGAAGATAACTCCCATCTGCCTACTGACTCTAACTATAATCTGGAATCACCACTGTCTTTTGTCTCTTTCCTATTCTTCATACCCAGTGGTACCTGTGCCTTGTCCTTTGCAAAAAACTTTTTTCCGTTCGTGGGTCATCCTAATGATGCACTTTTCTGTGCTCAGGATCATTCCCAGTGGTGAGCTCTCTCAGACTTTCCAAGTCCGCCCATTTTAATCTACCAAATCTCTCCAGGACACAATTTCTTTACTACCTTGATCAGAACTTGACACCAGACCTGCACATTCCTTACTTGAATTACGTTTTGGTATGTTTCTCTTTCTAGTTAACCTGTGCCTGTTTTGCCTTTCACTTATTGCTCGAGTTCACTTCCAAAAACAGCTATGAATAATAAGACAGACATTTCCAAAGTCAGAATTAGCAGCATAGGTTGGCCACGAAAGGTACAATCTGGGAAGAGATGCATGCTCTCTTTAAGCACCAGCTTTCAAGTATCTATGAAAGTACCTCCTTCAGACTGCACTCATTTGTGGAGTATAAAATAACATAACACGAGACTGACACCCAAGGACAGTAGACACAAGGGCCAGAAAGATTGCTCCATAGTTGGAAGCCTGTCTCATGAACAGGGAGAGAAGGCAGCTGGAATAGAAAAAGGATCACTAAGAAAATGATGGTTGGAAGGATCGGTCGGGATGGGAGATGTGTGCTGAAAGTAGATAAAGGACCAAACATACCTCTCAGTATCTTTACTGGAAACCAAAATTCCCAAAAGTAGAGAGAGAGTATGGGGGAAATTGTCTGCCATGGAGGCAGGGAGAGGGTGGGAAAGGGGGGTGGTATACTGGGGAGATTGGCGGTGGGAAATGTGTACTGGTGGAGGCATGGGTGTTTGATCATTGTCCAATTATAACTCAAACATGAAAGCTTGCAACTGTATCTCACGGTGATTCAATAGTAATGATAATAATAATAATAATAATAATAATAATAATAATAATAAAAGTATCTCCTTCAGATGACTTTTGTTAGGCTCTTTAAGCAGTAAAAAGATTAGAAAGCTTTCAAAGTAAAATTCATTTTATAAAAACAATCTTGTAAAATAGCTTCAAACTTGAGTTCTTACTATATTTTTCATCACCACAATGATCCGTATCATTTTGGCTAGATTCCTTGAAATAGAAAGGGTGAATTATTAACTACCTTTTAATAACAGTGGTCTATATTATATAAATAAACTTTAATGAGAATCAGGTTGATTAAAATCAATGCCTGCAATTGAAACATTTGTTCTTAGAGCTCAGAATAGAAACTGGTATTCATTCCTTTGTGAGATTTCTCTCATCAATGAATGCTCATACAAGCCTCTCTTAATTCTATGGGAGGAGAGCTGCTCCTGTGTTCCTCAGTGCAAATCCTTCAGGTGTCAAGAACTTTACAGTTTATTTATTTTGTGTGTGTGTGTGTGTGTGTGTGTGTGTGTGTGTGTGTGTGTGTGTTGGGGCCACACCTCACAGAGCTCAAGGGACCATTCATGCTGGGATTTCCCATAAGGGAAGGATGCACTCAGCTCATTGAGCTATCTTTCTGTGACAAAGAGATTTATCTTTTTTTTCTTTTTGGGTCACACCCAGCAATGCTCAGCGGTTACTCCTGGACCTCCACTCAAGAATTACTCCTGGCGGTGCTCAGGGGACCATATGGGATGCTGGGAATCGAACCTGGGTCAGTTGCATGCAAGGCAAACGCCATACCTGCTGTGCTATCACTCCAGCCCGAGATTTATCTTTTAAGCTCATCAATCCAGAGCTGAATTCCAAATTGGACAAAGAACTCCAGCTTTTTTTTTTTAAGTTTTTTTATTAGTGAAACACCATGAGGTACAGTTGTAGATTTACAATTTTTTGTGCTTGGGTTTGATTATACAATGATCAGATACCCATCCCTCCACCAGTGCCCATCCTCCACCACCATGGATAATATCCCCCCCACCCCCATTCCCCCATCCCCTCCTGCCTCTGTGGCAGGGCAATCCCCTGTGTTCTCTCTCTCCTTTTGGGTGTTGTGGTCTGCAAAAGAGGCATTCAGTGGCAAACATGTTCAGTCCATAATCCACTTTCGACATGCATCACCCCTCCTAGGAGGATCCTCCAAACACCCTTTATTTGGTGTTCCCTTCTCTATCTGACCTGCCCTTTCCTCTAGAATGCCCGACTGGCCACTAAGCTATGGAGTAATCGTCCTGGTGCTGATCTCAGTTATTCTTGGGTATTAATCTCATATTTTGTTACTTTATATCCCCCAGATGAATGCAATCTTTCTATGTCTATCTCTCTCTTTCTGACTCATTTCGCTTAGCATGATACTTTCCATGTTGTACCACTTGTATGTAAATTTCATGACTTCATCTTTTCTAACAGCTACATAGTACTCCATTGTGTAGATGTACCAAAGTTTCTTTAACCAGTCATCTGTTCTTGGGCATTCAGGTTTCTTCCAGTTTCTGGCTATTGTAAAGAGTGCTGCAATGAAGAAACAAGTGCAGATGTCACTTCGACTGTACATTTTTGCCTCTCTGGGATATATTCCCAGGAGTGGTATTGCTGGGTCAAATGGGAGCTCAATTTCTAATTTTTTGAGAATCGTCCATACTGTTTTCCAGAAGGGCTGAACCAGTCAACATTCCCACCAACAGTAAAGGAGTGTCCCTTTCTCGCCACATCCGCACCAGCATCGGTTGCTTTTGTTCTTTTGAATGTGGGCCAGTCTCTGAGGTGTGAGATGGTATCTCATTGTGGTTTTGATCTGCATCTCCCTGATGATTAATGATGTAGATCATTTTCTCATGTGCTTTTTTGCCATTCGGATTTCTTCTTTGGAAAAGTTTCTGTTCATTTCATTGCCCCATTTTTGGATGGGGTTGGATGTTTTCTTCTTGTGGAGTTTAACCAGTATTTTGTATATCCTGGATATCAACCCCTTGTCAGATGTGTATTCGGCGAATATCCTTTCCCATTCTGTAGACTGTCTTTGTATTTTGGTCACTGTTTCTTTGGAGGTACAGAAGCTTCTTAGTTTAAGATAGTCCCATTTATCTATCTCTGTTTTCACTTGCTCAGACAGTGGCGTGGCATCTTTGAAGATACCATTAGCTTCAATGTCATGGAGAGTTTTGCTAACTTTGTCTTCAATGTACCTTATGGTTTCTGGTCTGATGTTGAGGTCTTTAATCCATTTTGATCTTACTTTTGTACATGGTGTTAGGCAGAGTGCTGAGCCCATTTTTTTCATGTAGCCATCCAGTGATGCCAGCACAATTTGTTAAAGAGGCTTTCCTTACTCCACTTCACATTACTTGCACCTTTATCAAAGATTAGATGATCATACGATTGAGGGGAGATGTCAGTGTATTCAACCCTGTTCCATTGGTCTGCAGTTCTGCCTTTGTTCCAGTACCATGCTGTTTTAATTATTACTGCTTTGTAGTACAGTTTGAAGTTCGGGAGGTTGATTCCTCCCATTTTCTTTTTCCCAAGAATTGCTTTAGCTATTCGTGGGGGCTTATTGTTCCATATAAATTTCAGGAGTGTTTGCTCCATTTCTTTGAAGAATGTCATGGGTATCCTTATAGGGATTGCATTGAATTTATACAATGCTTTCGGTAGTATTGCCATTTTGACAATGTTAAGTCTCCCGACCCATGAGCAGGGGATATCTTTCCATTTCCTCATGTCCTCTTTTATTTCCTGAAGTAGCGTTTTGTAGTTTTCTTTGTACAGGTCCTTTACTTCCATAGTTAAGCTGATTCCTAAGTACTTGATTTTCTGGGGCACAATTGGTTCACAATTGGGATTGTTTTTTTCATGTTGCTTTCTTCTCTCTCACTGTTTGCATATAGGAAAGCCATGGACTTTTGGGTATTGATTTTATAGCCTGCAAGTTTACTATACGAGTCTATTGTTTCTAGGAGTTTTTTGGTGGAGGTTATTGGGTTCTCTAAGTAGAGTATCATATCATCTGCGAATAGTGAGAGCTTGATTTCTTCCTTTCCTACCTGAATGCCCTTAATATCTTTTTCTTGCCTAATTGCTATTGCAAGTACTTCCAGTACTATATTGAACAGCAGTGGAGAGAGTGGGCATCCTTGTCTCGTCCCTGATCTTAGAGGGAAGGCTCTCAGTTTTTCCCCATTGAGAATGATACTTGCTGTAGGCTTGTGGTAGATGGCTTTAATTATGTTGAGGAAGGTCCCCTCTATACCCATTTTGGCTAGGGTTTTCATCATAAAGGGGTGCTGGATCTTGTCAAATGCTTTCTCTGCATCTATTGATATAATTATATGCTTTTTATCTTTTCTTTTGTTGATATGATGGATTACGTTGATTGATTTCCGAATGTTGAACCATCCTTGCATCCTTGGGATGAATCCTACTTGGTCATGGTGTATGATCTTTTTGATGAGTAGTTGGATTCTATTTGCTAGTAGTTTGTTGAGGATCTTTGCATCTGTGTTCATCAAGAATATCGGTCTGTAATTCTCTTTCTTTGTGGTATCTCTGTCTGCTTTTGGTATCAGTGTGATATTTGCTTCGTAGAAACTGTTCGGAAGTGTTTTTGATATTTCAATTTCGTGGAAAAGCTTAAAGAGCATTGGGAGTAAGTCCTCCTTAAAGATTTGGAAGAATTCACTAGAGAATCCATCCAGGCCAGGACTTTTGTGCTTGGGGAGACTTTTAATTACCATTTCAATTTCCTTGATGGTGATAGGTCTGTTCAGGTATTCCAGGTCTTCTTGGTTCAGCCTTGGGAAACTCCAGCTTTTTTATTAGGAGGTGAAGAACACACAGAGCATTTAATGCAACTCAATACTCTGCTGCTTTAAAAATGGAATTTATTCTTAAAAATTCATTTATTTAGTTACTGTGTTTGGCATATCAAATACTCTCGTTTTGGTGCCATACTAAACCCAGTCTTAGGGCTCATTTCTGGCTCTGCCCTCAGGGATCACTCCTAGCTCTGTGCTCAGGAGTCTATATGAGTTACTATAGATTGAACCCAGGTCAGTTATGTGCAAGGTAAGTGCCTTACCCACTCTACCATCACTCCAGCCCCCCAAATTGAAGCTCTTATTTTAAAGTCTTCCCAACTCTGAGGTTGGAGAGATAGCTTAAAGGACAGAGCACATGCTTTGCACTCAGGAGGCCTGGCTTAGATCCCTGGCACAGTGGTGTCCTTCCCCTCTATGAAATGACCCCGGAACAAAAACCAGGTGTGAGCCTAACCTCCAAAACTCAAATCCTGCTCAAAAGAATGATAAAATGTGAAGAATATTTTGAAACTTAAAAATTAAAAGGTCTGGAGTGATACTACAGTGGGTATGACACTTATCTTGAACACAACTAACCTGTTTTCTATCCCTGGTACTACATATGGTCCCTGGAGCCCACCAGGAGAGATCCCTGAGTGCAGAGCCAGGAGTAAATCCTGGGCATGACTCCCAAATACACCAAACCAACAAAATAAATCAATTAAGAATTTGAAAGATCTGGAGAAATGACTCAAAAAGTTAAGCATATTTGTATGCAAGAGGCCCAGATTTGATCCCCAGCACCACCTGGGTATACCTTTTAAAAAATGGGGAAATTAAAAACCAAAGTTCTGAGCCAGAGAGGTAGTATAGGAGCTTAGGCATTTGCTTTGCATGTGGCTCACCCCAGTTCTATCCCCAGTACTACATATGATCCCCCAAGCACAGCCATGGGCAGCCGGGAAGAGCTCAGAGCAACTCCCGGTATGGCCCTAAAACTGTACCTTTCAGGAGGGTGTAATGATGGTTGGATACCAGTAATGTAATAAGTGACTGTGAACAAGTCATTATAAAAATATAATAAAATTTAAAATAAAAAAAAACCTGCACCTCTCTCAAAATAAATCTGAACTTCTGTATTACTCAATTCAAAAATTCAAGACACTTCATTATCAGATGTCAGTGGACAAATCACCTACACCTGTAAGACCATGTGTGTTCTTAAGTCTTACTTCACAAGGCTTAAGGTTTGGATGCTGAGACACTCTTCTTAGTAGAGCATTGTCTCTCTTCTCCTAGGGGCATCTTAAATCTTAATCCTATAATAAAATTATTCCCATGACTGATTTTCCTTCCCATCTATAATTTTCTTTTAAATTCTATACAGCATTAATTTTTCACATAGATGAATCAATCACACCATAGTGGATTTAACTTTATAGAGCTGACTCTCCTTGATTACATCCTTAACTTCTCAGAGTCTTTGTAGAAATCATTTCTAGTGTTAAACGTAGTATACAGGTACTGATCTCTATTGAATAGATTAATAGGCTAGTGATGGTCAGTAACTTTTTATAAACTCACTTTTTGAAGGGTGGTTGGGTGGGTGGGTAGGAAGAAGAACTTCACTGAAACTCTGTAGAAGGAGCTGAGGGATCTTAGATCAGGGAGGCAATGGGGAATGAGGACAAAGCACTGAAGCCTCTCAAGAGGTGGAGTGGGCGGGGAGGGGGTGGCTGGAGAGATAGCACAGCGGGTAGGGCATTTGCCTTGCAGATGGCTGACCCAGGTTCAATTCCCAGCATCCCATATGGAGTAATTCCTGAGTGCATGAGCCAGGGATAACCCCTGCGCATCGCCGGGTGTGACCCAAAAAGCAAAAAAAAAAAAAAAAAAAAAAAAAAAACAGTGGAGTGGGATTGAAGAGAGTCTCTGCAGGAATCTCAGCAGAGCAGTGGCAGGCTAAAAAGAAAACTTTGGGTTGTGTTGCATACGCAACACAGAGAATCGGGATCTGAAATCAGAAAGCAGTTGGGAGGCAGAGGAGACATTGTGGTGGGTGAAACAGAGGTGGAACTGAGGGAAACAGAAGCGATCCCATTTTATTTTAGAGGTTGAACTGACAGGATTTCCTGGTGAACGGAATGTGTGGTAATAGAGAAAGAGAGGAAGGAAGAACCTCTTTTAGATTTTTGGCCTTAGCAAAGTGAAGAATAGAGGTACTCTGAGATAAGAGAGATGGTGAGGAAACCAGGGTTCAGAGGAAATGTTTGAAGTGTAATTTTTGGAATTACTAAGTTTGAGGTGATTGTTAGATTCCATGCAGATGGAAGGCTACTGAGCATAGGATTATGAGGAAAGGGCTGTGCTAGAAAGAATGAGTCATTAGCATAGATGGTGCCCTTAAAGTCATGAGGCTTGCCAGGTGGGTAACTGAGATTTAATCCCTGGCACCTCATGATCTGCTTCTCCATCACTCTTGGGTGTGATCCCCCTGTCATCCCCTCCTCCCTCTCTCACAAACACAGAGTAAAACAATACAAGGTTATATCGACTGGGCTGTCCACTGAAGATGTGAACATATAAGATGGGGTAGGTCTAGGAATTAATCTTTAAATTCAATCACGCTTTGATTATTTATGGGATTTTTTTTAAGTGGGAGAAGGGAGGGGGTTTATACCCAGCACTGCTCAGGACTTACTCCTGGCAGTATTGGGGGACATATGGGGTACTGAGGATTGAATACGAGTTGCCTGTGTGAGAGTACTGCAGTACTGTTATTCTGGCCCCTGTATTGATTATTTATGCTGATTAGAAAAAGTTTGGGCTAGAATGTTGGGATTAAAGTGAGAATGGGAATAAAACAATGAAATACAGTGGATAGTAATAATAAAAGATGTTTATTTTCAATAGAAGCAATGAAGTGTGTTAGTAAATAGGGAGACGGGGAGACAGAATTGGAGACCAGAAGGTCTTTTTTAGTCTGGGTTGGCACACTCCACAGTACTCAGAGGCTATTCCTGGCTGTGTGCCAGGACAGCATGCCTTATTTTCCGCACTATCTTTCCATCACCTCTTTACTTTTATATTGATGCAAGAGAAATAATAGTATATTTCAATGAGACTGAAAATAATCCAGTAGAGAGGAGAAAATCTGAAGACGGAAGCTTTACTAAATCATTCTCTACGAGCAGCAAGGAGGACATAGAAAGCGATGAAAGAATGCTGACCTTTACTTGGATATGAACAAATTATTTCTAGACTTGGGCAAAAATATATAGGCTAAGGGACTGGAGCGATAGCACAGCAGGTAGGGCGTTTGCCTTGCATGCAGCCAACATGGCTGACATAGGTTCGATTCCCAGCATCCCATATGGTCCCCCAAGCACCGCCAGGGGTGATTCCTGGGTGCATGAGCTAGGATCAACCCCTGAGCATTGCCGGGTGTGACCCAAAAAGCAAATATATATATATATATATATATATATATATATATATATATATATAGAGAGAGAGAGAGAGAGAGAGAGAGGCTAAGAGAAGCCAGAGTGATAGTACAGTGGGTAGGGTGTTTGCCTGGCATACTGCTGACCTGCATTTGATCCCTGGCATTCCATGTATTTCCCAGAGCCTGCTAGGAATAATCCTGAGTACAGAGCCAGGAATAAGCCCTCCGCATCGCCAGGTGTGGCCCCCAAACAAAATAAAGCCAAACCAAATCAAACCAAACAAAAAAGACTAAGAGAGCCACACAGGTCGCCTGTAGTTTTGCCTGGGAAAGTGTAGAAATTATCCTGAGTGCTTCTCTCTTTTTTTTCAGTGAAATTGAAGCAAATCCCCAGCTGAGAGTAAGGTTGGGGAAGCAGGCTGTTTAAGGAAAAGGAAAAGTTGTGTAAGAACCACAACTTTCTCAGATATGAAGGCACTAACATCCCTGGCAGCTTAAGGATCCACCGTGTATCAGCGGTCACGCATTTCATGAGACTAGCAGAGATATGTTTTTCTCCGGCTTTGTTCAGACGTGCTGGTACAGAAAAAGAGTAGGTACAGGTCTGTATTTAACTATGGTTGTGGTTTAGTAAGATGCACACAAAAAATGAGATGGGGCAAAGGACTTGAAGGTGTATGCAAGGGGTGATTATAGTGATTGACAAAGAATTTAGCTGAGTAAAGAGGAAAGTGGATTCTACAAGGATATCAGATGTGGTAAATGAAAGTTGACCATAAATTCTTTGCTACCCTGTCCATTGGGAAGCAGAATGTAACCCCTTCCCTTCAGCCAACACGTTGCATTTAGATAGCTGAGTGAGTTGTCTAATAAATTAAATTAAGTCAAATTGAATTCCGAGAACTTCCGACTGTCCTGGGTGGAATTTCCAACCTGCACTCAAACAGCTAATTTAGATATCCAGCCCAGTTGAGATGTGAATACCTCCAGCCTCAGTGTACCTGTTTGCCACTGAATTTGAGAACACCACTGAGAACTGTTCAGCTTAGCCCAATCAAACCAAAGAATTATTAAAGATTGTATATTTTCATGTTTGCCCCACAAAGAGAAACAACAATTATTATAGGTCAGTGAAATAATACAGGGGTTAAAGCACTTGCCTTGCACTTGGCTGACTCCAGTTTGATCCCCAGCATCACATAAGATCCCCTGAGCATTACCCGCAGTGATCTCTGAGCACAGAGCCAGGAGTAAGCCCAAAACACTACTGGTTGTGCCACTTCCACAAATTGTCACAATAAGAAAGTTGTGAGAACAGGTGAGAATAGGGGTGAAGGATTGTTGAAGTTAGAGTACTAAAGGAAGCAAGTTGTAAAAATGGTGGTTAGATATCTGAATATATTAATCTGAAGTTGTGGAAGGCTTCATTTATTGGTAATGACAAGAACTAAAACTGCACTGACTTCCAGATATGAGAACATTTCTGGTAAACATATTCAAGTAAGAATATTCATTGCTGGGGTGTAGTTCAGTGATCAAACTCTTGCTTGGTATGAATGAAGTCCTAAATTCAATACCTAGTGCCACACATGCACACACAAACACACACACACAGACACACACATACCATTTTATTTAATTCAATATATCAAAGTTATTTGATTTTTTAGTTCAGTATGCAATGAAAAATTTAAGATGATGCTAGTTTGCAGTGTTTTTTCATAAATTTTTGTTTAGTTTTTTTTGTTTGTTTGTTTGGCCACACTGGCCTTGCTCAGGGCTTACTCCTTATTCTGTACTGTGAGACCATATGAAGTGTCCGAGATGAAACCAAGGTTGGCAACTTGCAAAATAAATGCCTTACTATCTCTTCACCTTGCTCTCTTTTCCTTTCCTACTGATTCTTTGATTCATTTAGCCTTGTCACACACCTTAATTTGGACTAATTTGTTACATTTCAAGTACCAAAAGTCACATATGGATGAAGTTTATTAAAATGTTTTATGCATTGCTAGAATAAGACCACAAGGAAGGAGTTGGGTTGCTGTAGTATGATTAGACCCAGGGTTTAGAAGAGCACTTATCAATCAATTAGAAAGTCAGAGGATTGCATTTGGCTAACCAACTACTGTGAATGGAACCATATTGAAGAGAACAGAAACCAACATTCAAAATTTTAAGAAATGAAATAACCAGACACACAACAGGATCATTTCACTAAGAAAGCTGGTGCATATAATGTGATGAACTGACATCCAGAGCATTGCTTTTAAGGGAGGCTAAGAGGAGGCGAAGATTGTCTGAAGCACAAAGGGAAGAAAAAAGGACACCTACTACCGGGAGATGAGTGATGAGAGGGGCAGAAGGGGGAAAGCAGCCTCCTTTGTAAGAACCAAAGAAAACTGATTGCTTCAGGTCAAGGTCAGGTTTTAATTAGAGGGAGACGACAAAGTATTCACAAAGAGTCGGGGAGGGCGTCACTTTTGAGTAAGGGGATGAGCACTGGTAAGAGCTGGGATCTTAAGAAGTGCTTTACAGACCTGGGCAGATGGCCCAAAGGGCAGGAGCACATGCTTAGCATGTTCAACCCCTGGATTTGATTCCTTGCAAGATCAGAGCAACCCATGAATACCTCCAAGGAACCCCGCAAAAAGAGTAAATAAAACTCTTAAAGAGTAAATAAAAAGAGAATAAAACTTTTTTTTTTTTAATAAGTCTTTGAGCGTTAGCTTCTGGAGAATAAAGAGTGTATGGAAGTCTAAAACATTCTGTTTCTGAGATAAGGGAAACAGCAGGATGAGATACTTCTTCCCCCCGCCCGCCCTTTTTGGGTCACACATGGCCATGCACAGGGGTTATTCCTGGCTCTGCATTGAGGAACTACTCCTGGCAGTGCTCAGGGGACCATATAGGATGCTGGGAATGGAACCCGGGTATGCTGCATGTAAGGCAAATGCCCTACCTGCTGTACTATTGCTCCCAAGCCCCAGGATGAGATACTTCTTGATGATTTCAAAGCAATCTGCTATATTGAGACTGTGAATGTTGACTGGGGACTGTTATTCCGTTTGCCTTGCTACCTGTTTTCTTTTACACCTTCTACAGAGACCTAACAGCCAGCATGGCAGTCTTCCTTGAACCCTTTGAAGCACACCAATGCCAGTGCTTTGGCATTTTTTTTTTTGCTTTTTGGGTCACACCTGGCAATGCACAGGGGTTACTCCTGGCTCTGCACTCAGGAGTTACTCCTGGAGGTGCTCCGGGGACCATATGGGATGCTGGGAATCAAATCCAGGTCGGCCGCGTGCAAGGCAAACGCCCTACCCGCTGTGCTATTGCTCCAGCCCCGCTTTGGCATTTTGAATGCCAACACTAGACCCTCAGGTGCCAAACCCAAGGGCCAGCACAATAGTCTTCCTTGAAACATATATGCGCCCTTTGAAGCACGCGGATGCCAGTCCATATTGGCATTGCTCTAATGCCAATTAGATTAGATTCTACCTAGATTCTACCTAGTGTTCTTAACTAGAAAAGTGAACAGGTGATATGACTGTTTAGTAAGAAAATCATGACGAATGTTTTGAAGAACACTCAGATTTACTAACAGAGTTTAATTGAGGCAAGCTGATACAAGAACTATACACAAAGGAGTAAGAGCTTTTCTTTATTAAAGCAAAAACCAGCTAAGAAAATGCAATGGAATGGGCTGAGGCAAGAGTTCAATGGGCTTCAGCATCTGCTTTTCATGTGGGAATCCCGGTTTAACCAATTCTCAGCACTGCTGGGTCCTGAGAAGATTCCTGGGAGCAAATCTTCTCCCCATTCCTTCTCCTCCCTACTTGCAACATCCCCCTGGCACTGCTGGTCATATCCCCAAAAAATGGAAAGAAAGAAAAAACAGAAATTCAAGGGATGCATCTTATTTATAACAGAGCTACAAAAGAAGGAAATTAACTTATTTACGCAATAAAAATATAAAACCTGCATGTCAATGGATAGCACTGTCCCACTGTCCTCCCATTGTTCATCGATTTTCTCGAGCAGGCACCAGTAACGTCTCCATTGTGAGACTTGTTATTGATTTTGGCATATCGAATACATCACGGGGAGTTTGCCAGGCTTTGCCATGTGGGTGGAATACTCTCGGTAGCTTGCTAGGCTCTCCGAGAGGGGTGGAGGAATTGAACCCAGGTCAGCCGTGTGCAAGGCAAATGCCCTATCCAGCCCTGTGCTATCACTCCAGCCCATGTCAATGTATATAAAATATAAAAGTAGATTTTTAAGAAAATGAAGTTACACATTTTTATTGATACTTTTTTCTTTATAAAGTATTTTTCTATTTTCTATCCATTCTAAAAAAAAAGTGTCAGGGGTCAGAACAATAGTACAGAGGGCAGGGAGTTTGCCTTGCACACAACCAACCTGGGTTCAATTCCTAGCACACCACATGGTCCCCCTAGCCTGCTAGGAGTGGTTTCTGAGTGCAGAGCCAGGAGTAAGCTCTGAGCACCACTTGATGTGACCTAAAAAAAAAAATCCCAAATATTTTTAAAGTTAAAAAAAATGTAAAATTTGAAAACATTCTAGAACAGAATATGATAAAAGAAACTTTCCTGACTGGCTAGAAATTTATGTTATAGAGATAAAGTAATTCACTTTGATGATGTTAGCAGAACTTTTTTTTAAGTTTATAGAATATAGAAATATATCATGTGAGACTGGAGCGATAGCACAGCGGGTAGGACATTTGCCTTGCACATAGCCAACCTGGGTTCGATTCCCAGTATTCCATATGGTCCCCTGAGCACCGCCAGGAATAATTCCTGAGAGCATGAGCCATGAGCCCCTGTGCATCGCTGGGTGTGACCCAAAAAGAAGAAAAAAAAGAAATATATCATGTGTTTTATGAGTAACTATATAGAGGATGCACCAAACTTTCCCCTTTATCCTTTTTGTTTGCTTGCTTTTGTTTTGGGGACACACCCTGAGTGGTCCATGCTCAGGGACTACTGAATCTGTGTTCAAGAATTGTTCCTGGCAGTGCTTTGGGATCTAAGTTGTGCTGAAAATGAATCAGATCCCACTCCTTCACCACTCCTACCTCACCCCTCCCCCTCCCCCCACCTCCCACCCCTGTCCCCGCATGCAAAGCATGTTTTGCTTTTTCTCATGCTTTGCTTTGTCTCATCCCACCCTTATATTAGTAAATAAGGTCACATTAAACTGACAACATATTAACATATGTTAGTATACACTTAGCATACTAAGCAAAACTATGTACATTTTATTTGTAATATTTTAGATATTATATACACATTCACCCTAAAATTTGTGAATGATATAGCTATAAAATGAGCCAGCTCTGCTTATTCTTTGGAAGAACGTGACTTAGCTTTGAGGCTGAGTAGCTTTTGAATACGTGATACTCAGGCCCATAACTGGTTCTGGGGATAGAACCTGGCTTGACGGTATGCAAGGCATACCTTATCTGCTATACTCTCTCTCAAGTCCCAATAACATAATCATCAAACAAAACACAGAGCTAAATCTTCATGGTTCTGTTCCCTCTCTTATGCAATAGATCTATTGTGATGATAGTAAGTAAATAGATGGAAAAATGTATTCTATGTGGGGCTGGAGAGTTGGATAGTGCAGAGGGTAGGGTGCTTTCCTCACACGTGTGACCGACCTATTTTCAATGATCCTGGCATCCCACAGGGTCCCTTGAGCACAGTCAGAAGTAATTCCTAAGTGCAGAGGCAGGAGTAACCCCTTACCATAGCCAGGTGTGATCCAAAAAGCAAAAAGCACTGCTGGGTGTGGTCCCCAAACATACAAAAGCATTGCATGCTCTATGTCATTGAACATCAGTGCCACAAACTTTGATATTATTGTAACCATGTTATCTAAACTATAAAAATAGAAAGGAGAAGCTGGAATGACAGGACAGGCAAACTGTAGGGCGTTTGCCTTGCACACCTGACCCACCTGGGTTCTATTCCCAGAATCCCATATGGTCCCCTTAGCACTGCCAGGAGTAACTCCTGAGTGCCAGAGTCTGGAGTAACCCCTTACCATAGCCAGGTGTGATCCAAAAAGCAAAAAAAAAAAAAAAAGAATTTAAAATTTATCACATGCACGCCTGCTACATTCTTTCCTCCAATTTGTCTTTCTCCCATCAAACACTTCCCTTCAATATCATCCTATAAATCACCATCTTGGATGTGCTAGGATTAGTTTTTACAAACTGTTTCAATTCAAACACCATTTTTGTCCTCTTCATTGATAACTTGTTTGTCGAAATGATTGTTCCTCTTTTGGCAGGCAGGAGGCACAGCTGACAGTGCTCAGGGGACCATATGCAGTTCTGGGGATTACAGAGGTGTCAGCCATATGTGAGGCAAGTACCTTACCCCCTTTCTAGCTCTTGGGCCCATGTCTAAACTATTCTTTTTCAAATTTAGAACTTCACTGATCAGTACAAATCTAGTTGAGGGGCACACTGATGGTATTTAATAAATAAATATAACATATGATTTATACTGTGTCTGGCATATCCAATACTCTCGGTAGCTTGCCGGGCTCTCCGAGAGGGGCGGAGGAATCGAACTCGGGTCGGCCATGTTGGCCGCTTGTAAGGCGAACGCCCTACCCGCTGTGCTATGGGCTGGAGCGATAGCACAGCGGGTAGGGCGTTCGCCTTACAAGCGGCCAACATGGCCGACCCGAGTTCGATTCCTCCGCCCCTCTCGGAGAGCCCGGCAAGCTACCGAGAGTATTCGATATGCCAGACACAGTAACAACAAAGTCTCCAATGGAGACGTTACTGGGCCCGCTCGAGCAAATCGACGATCAACGGGAGGGCCTTTACCTTTACCTTTACCTATGATTTATAATCTTTATCAGGCTTAAAGCAAGATCCAATTCTTGCCAGTTCACAACAAAATGTTTAACTTGAAGTAAAAGTATGTGTTTAGAGTAAAAATACTGAATTAAACATTGTGTACTTGTATTTTGTGTCTTGGTTGTCTTTGAATAATACACCACGGCTTCCTGCAGTTGGAACCACCAAGGTATCATGCACAAACGTCTAGATCTTTCCAAAGCTGATGCACATTTCTGGTGGCTTTGCCTGCGGAACTGCTTTTGGCATACCTAAATTTCAGGCTACCCAAAACTTCGGAAACTTAGGAAAAGATTTGCTGGGCATTCCGGAGTATCACTACTACAGAACGTGGTGATGAGGCTCTACCATTCATTTCAAGATCAGGTCAAAATAATTAGAAAATGAGAACAAAACTTCACGCTTACAGCCCAATTCACCTCCCAAGTCAAATCTCAGGCAAATGCAAATGCAGTAAAACACGATTTGCATTGAACTGAAAAAAGGACCCCTCATTTATTTACTTTTAGTAGTAAGCGCTAGTAGATCGTCCAGTAACACAGGCTCCCCAACCACAGTTTCTCAGACATATGCCCTAGTGAAACTAATATCTGATTCTATCATTATACCTTATAAAGGAAATCTGAAACCTTTCTTTACCCAGCAACTCTTGATTGCAAAGCTCTATTATTTGGTGAGGGGTAGTCTCTAGAAGGCAAAGAGTTAAAGACATCACTTTAAATGACAAAAGCGAAACACTTTACCCCACTTTCAGTCTCTCATCTATTCATCCTTTTCTTTGTGAACGATTTCAGTTTTCTAAGCTCTTCAACTACCTGCCCCTAATTTGTATTCCTAGGGAGAGGCCTGGCTGGTTATTTTGCATTTGTGTGCTAATGTTGATGAGCTTCCTTCTCTGGGGGAAGGGGAAGGAGGAAGCTGCAGGACCCGTGAGAGGCCCAGAGGGGCGGGTGCTGGGTTTGCCCCAGCCCTGCTGAATTTTAACCTTGAATGCCCCTTACGAAGCTTCTAACAAAGCCTTTCTGATTTTGAGAAATGAGACGCCCTGCTAAAGTCCCCGTGTGCGCGCACATTCGCGGCAAATTGGTTTGGCAAAAAAAAAAAAAAAGTGAGATGCGGATGCAGGGAAATTATTTTGTTATAATAAGGAACTGAAGAATAATAAATGTGCAAGACCTTCAGAGCATATGAATGCCCCAGGAGAGCGCTCATAAGATGAACAGAATAGATTTATGGCTGGGGGCGGGATAGAAGGAAAATGTCAAACGTCATATGAAAATGAGGGAAGAGCAATTTTTCCCTCCAGACTTTAATATAAGACACAGAAAAGGTTGCAAAAATTATTTTAATTAAAATAAATAATTTTATTAGGAACTGAGGAGAGAACTCAAAAGTTTTCTGAGCTTTGCAAGTAGTAGTGTCAGCATTAATCTCTAGCACTGCACTGTCCCCTAAAACACTAACAGGAACGACACCCCCTCACTATGACCCCCAAGCACAGAGCAGGGAGTAGCCTCAGGCTCTGCTTGGATGACCACCCTGCCCCCTAACTAAAATAATATAGCTGACTCAGGAGTGAGTCCTGAGTGCAGAGCCAAGAGTAACGCCCGGGCACTGCAAGGTATGACCCTAAAACAAAATAAAACTAAAAAATGAATAAACAAATAAAAAGAATTTTATTAGCTTAGAGTTTAGGTAGTTAAAATACTGTTAATATTTATGGTATTGTAACAAATTACTATGACCCACCATCACCTCCAAAGACCCACAACTCTCCACCTCACCAGAAATTTGTAATTCTGTTGCTGGAGAGGTAGTACAGTGGGGAGGGGATTTGCCCAGCATACGGCAGACAGCAACCCCCTTCTCTGGGACCCCTTAGGGTCCGCTAAGCTTAGACAGGAGTCAGTACTAAGCCAGGCCAGGTGTTGCCCCAAAACAAAACAAAATACATTGTAATTATTTTTGGTAATTTTATATTAAACCATCATTTAGTTCAATCAATTGTTCCTTTTTATTGCTGAGGTCAGAATTCAGTTAGACTAAATGGATCAAGTACATCCAAGATGCATGTAAAGAAACTAGACAACGGACTCATGTTTATAATGGTGTGAACAGCAGTGTAAAACGGCTTCTTCATGAGTCATTAATATGTGTAGTAGCTTTTAAGAAACTAAGGGGGTGCCAGGAGGAGGATTGTGGTCCATGGTGGAGCTACAGTTAGGGCTAAGGACATTTTCATTTTCCTCCATCTGAATCCAAATACAAAATTCTCTTGAAGGTGTGGGACACTGCTCGTTTTTTGCCAAATTTACAATTGTCAGAGGCTGCTGTATGACTTATTTTGAAAATAAGGTAGGTCCCATTTTTTACACTTTTAATTTTTTTTTTTTTTGAGGAGACACAAACCCCTGTGTACTCTGGGCTTCTTCCTGGCTCTGTGCTCAGATTCCTCCTGGAAGTTAGCTGAGGAACAAACTCAGGTGGGGCTGGAAGTAGGGTGGGCTGCGTGGAAGGCACGCACCTTAACCTTTATACTATCTCTCTGGCCCCTAAGTCTTGTCTTTTAATATTAAAAATTTTTTTTTTAAAAATTATGGCTCGAGTGGTAGAGCATTTGCCTTGCATGCCCTAACCTAATAATCCCCAGCACAGCAAGTCCCCACCCCCCCACCCCACTATCACACAACACGTGGACAGATGTTTCTCTACAGTCTGACTGGCTCCAGCCTCTAGACCCTGCTGGGGATGGTGTGCTATTTTTTTTTTTTCCCTTTTTGGGTCACACATGGCCATGCACAGGGGTTACTCCTGGCTCTGCTCTCAGGAATTACACCTGGTGGTGCTCAGGGGATCATATGGGATGATGGAAATTGAACCCGGGTCGGCTGAGTGCAAGGCAAACAGTGCCCTACCCACTGTGCTATTGCTGCATCCTTGGTGCCTATTTAAAAAAAAAAATTAAGAGGTAATTCTGATAAAGTCTTCTGAGAAGTAAAAGAAATTATCAACCATATAGCAAATTAGTGAGCAGAGTTGTGTGCAAACATTCAGTTTAGGACTGGTGCCATAGGACAGATGTCGGGAGTGTGCCTTAAATGTGGCCAACCCGGGGTTGATCCCTGGCATTCCATATGGTCCCCCATGCCTGCCAGGAGTGATCCCTGACTGCTGAGCCAGGTGTAGCCCCCAAACCAAAAAAGCAAAGCCCAAAACATCATATTTAGTACCGATTCTTAAACATTGATTTTGTGACTTCCTTGTCTCTAAACTCTCTTGTTTGTACTGGGAAGTGCTCAGGGTTTATTCCTGGCTCTGTGCTCAGGGATTACTCCTGGCTGGGTGCTCAGGGATTACTCCTGGCTGGGTGCGAGGGACCATATATGGTGTTGGGGTATGAACCCGGGTAGACCACATGCAAGCAACATGTCCTACCTGCTGTATTATCTCCTCTGCTCCATCCTTGAACTTGTGTCATCATAGGGTGAGTTTCTAACTGCATCCAATTTCTAATTAAGATTAGCCTAAATTCTGGGGCCAGAGCTGGTTGGGCATTTAAAAAATGTGAGTGGTGGGGCTGGAGAGATAAGGCAGGGGGTAAGGATCGGTAAGGATCGGTAAGGATCGGTAAGGATCGGTAAGGTAAGGTAAGGTAAGGTAAGGTAAGGTAAGGTAAGGATCGGTAAGGTAAGGATCGGTAAGGTAAGGTAAGGCACAGGGTCTGCCAGGTATATTCCTGGAGGAATATTCCCTAAGCATGTGTGGTCCCTGGATACTCCTGGAACGCCGGGAGGGGGATCAGGTGGTTCCTGACAGCACAGAGCAGCACAGAGCAAGAACATTACAACCTTGGCCCTTTGTGTTGAACTGCAGCTTGGTTGGCCAAGAAGCAGTGGAAGTGGCCCCAGCTCTGAGTCTAGCTTGAGAGGAAAACCCCTTCAGACCCCAAATTCTGAGTAGCTTTAAAAACGTGAAAATATTATGAGACTAATATTATGAAGACCTTAACTTAGATGTACGACCATTGTTTTAAGCTTTTGCTCTGTGTGTGTGTGTGTGTGTGTGTGTGTGTGTGTCTGTGTCTGTGTCTGTGTCTGTGTCTGTGTGTTTCTGTGTGATATGTGTGTACATATAAATATAGTTTGAGGTCATAGCCTCTTGGTTCAATGGGACTGCTCCCAGCATTGAGGTCACTCCCAGGACTGCTAGGGGGATCATCTGGTGCTGGGAATTACACCCAGACTCCGTGCATGCATAGCCCGAGCCCAGTCCCTGGAGCTATCTCCCTAGCTGCAGCATCTGCCTTTTGTTTTGTTGTGGTTTTGGGTTTTGGGCCATGCCTCCCTGTGCTCAGGACTTACTCCAGGCTTTTGCTCAGGAATCACTCTTGGCAATGCTCAGGGCCCCTCTATAGTGCTGGATTGTGCAAATACTTACCCACTCTACTACTTGCTCTGATAATTGGTATCTTGATGTATATATTTTTTAGTTTATGCTACTTGGAATTTGTTCAGTTACATGGATGTGTAGATTAACATTTTTCATTCCATTTAGGAAGTTCAAGATTTGATCTCTTCAGATACATTTGGATTTTTTTTTCTTCTTCCCAGGATACTTATGGTACATTTATTGGTATTTCTGATTGCTTCCTACTGGTCTCCCTTACTTTTTCTTTATTCCTATATATTTTTAGGAGAGGCTTATACTATGTGCGTGGGTGCCCTTCAGGAGATGCTCCAGGCGCCATGCAACAGCTGGAATCAAACAAGCACTCAGACATGTGCTCTAGTCCTTTATGCCATTTCCTAATATCCCCTTTATTCCTTTTTCTTTTGTCTCCTAAGACCTGGTAATGTCAATTACCTTACCTTCTGATTGTGCATACCTATTATAAAACTGCTCTAGTAAATTTTAAAAATTGTATTTTTCTTCTTTTTTTTTCTCTTGGGGTCACACCCAGTAATGCTCAGGGTTTACTCTTGGCTCTGTGCTAAGTGGACAATATGGAGTGCAGGGGGTTGAACCCGGATTGGCTGTGTGCAAAGCAATCATCATGCCCATTGTACTATTTCTCCAGTCTTAAGTTACTGTATTTTTCTGCTCCAAAATATTGATGCAATTCCTTCTAACTTATATATATATATATATTTTTCTTTTTAGGTCGCAACTGGCAATGCACAGGGATTACTCCTGGCTCTACACTCAGGGATTATTCCTGGTGGTGCTTGGGGGACCATATGGGATGCGAGAATCGAACCTGGTTCGGCCACACACAAGGCAAACACCCTACCCGCTGTTCTATTGCTCCAGTCCCCTTCTAATTTCTATCTCTTTGGTGGCAATTCACATTTATTTATGCATTGTTATTATTAATTTCATTAGTTCTCTGTTTATGGTTTTAACTAAAGCATATTGAATAGTTATGTCTTTGACTAGTAATTAAAATATCTGAGCTTCTTTAGAGTTTTTTTTAAAGCCAAATCAACTATATGTTTTATAGTCATATTTTCATGTTTCATTGACTTCTTGATGGGGGGGTAGAGATAGGAGAGTCATGTCTGGTAGTTATTAGGGACTACTCCGAGCACTGTGCTTGTAGGTCACTCCTGGCAGTGCTTGGGAGACAGTGGTGCTGGGAATTGAACCGGGGTTCTTTACCAGTCAACTTTTGAACCCCTATAATATTTCTTTGTCCCCTTTCATGTTTCTCTGTATGTGTCATCATTTTTTAAATTGAGTATTATACTATAGTAAGTGTAGACATCAGATTTTCTCGCTCCTCAGATTTTGCTTTTGTTCTGTGACAGCTGTCTAGCTGTACAGGGATATCTAAACTGTTCTTGCAAGATTTCTCTGCCTTGTGTGTGGTCACAAAACATTCTGTTCCGTTATCTGAAATCAGCTTGTGACCTTGGCAGACTTCCATTAACAGTTGACTTTCCATTTTGTTTTTGGCCTACACCCGGTAATGCTCTGGGATTACTTCTGGCTCTGCACTCAGGAATTACTCCTGGCGGAGGAGGTGAGAGAAGTTCAGGGGACCAAAAGGGGTGCAAGAGATTGAACCCAGGTCCCCTACGTGCAAGGCAAGTGCCCTACTAGCTGTACTGTCACCCAGGCCCCAACACTTGACGTTTTAAGAAATGTGCATGTCTCTACTGGAGAGATAGTGCATAGGTCTGAGCATGAGCTTTGCACGTGAAAAGACCCTCAGGCCCTTAGGGTCCTTCAAGTCATTCTGAGTGATCCTTCACCCCAACCAGGTGCCCAAAATTAATGAACACACAAGCAAACAAGCAAACATGCTAAAAAAAAAAAGTGTCTTTACATCTTTCCCTGGGCTGGGGTGATTCATAGCAGTAGGGTGTTTGCCTTGTGTGCGGCCGGCCCCGAGCCAGGTTTCGATTCCTCCGCCCCTCTTGGAGAGCCTGGCAAGCTACCGAGAGTATCTCGCCCGCATGGCAAAGCCTGACAAGCTACCTGTGATGTATTTGAAATGCCAAACACAGTAACAAGTCTCACAATGTTACTGGGCCCACTTGAGCAAATCGATGAACAATGGGAGGACAGTGCTACAGTGCTACAGTGCTACATCTTTCCGAAGTTGCTATTGCTGGAGATTGGCAGCAGTCTGAGGGAAATTAAGAGTGTTTGCACCAAGGGCTGGAGCCATAGCCAGCCCACTGCTCTACAGTGGGTAGAGCATTTGCCTTGCACGTGGCTAAACCGGATTCCATTCTCAGCGTCCCATATGGTCCCCCAGGCACTACCAGGAGTAATTCCTGAGTGCTTGAGCCAGGAGTAACCTCTGTGTGCATCGCCAGGTGCGACTCAAAAAGCCAAAATAAAAGAAAAAAAAAGAAAAAAAAAGAGTGTTTGTACCAGTCTAGTAAGGAATTAAGGAATTAACCTTGCTAGACCTTGCTAGAATTAACCTTCTGACCATCTGAAGTAGCCTGAAAAGAGTGGAGAACAAGGTAGTGGCCATCCACTCTGGACTAGTCAGTTACTCTAGGAGTAACTGGGGCCCATCCCCAGGACAGAAGCAGGGTTGAAGAATGGAGGAACGGGGACTTTGACAAAGGCAGTCTGGCAACCCTCAAGAGCTTCTCCCTTGACCAGATTTTCCTCTGGTTGATTTAAGTGTCAATAATCTTTCCAATCTCCAAAACGAATGATTCTGATATTTTCCCAGTTCTATCATTCTTTGATGATCACTGAATCTTTTTCTTCTACCATTTCCCATAATATCTATCACTTCATGTTCAGTATCTCAAATGTGCATTTTCTCATGACTTAGGTGAGCAAATTTCTCTTAATTGCATATGCCTTTGTGTGTGTGTATGTATTTCCATAAATACCTGACCTTTTATATATTGATTCTTCCTTACAAATTTATCTGAGAATCTTCTATTCTGTTTTCACAAAATTTAAGATAAATTCTTCTTGCAAACATTAAGTGCATTAAAAATAATTTTCCTAACATCTATTCAGAGGTATTTTAACTAAAAAGTAGATTTTGACAGTAATATATATTTTCTTTTATAAATATTTTTTGGGGCTGGAGCGATAGCACAGTGGGTAGGGCGTTTGCCTTGCATGCGGCTGACCCAGGTTCGATTCCCAGCATCCCATATGGTCCCCTGGGCACCGCCAAGGGTAATTCCTGAGTGCATGAACCAGGAGTAACCCCTGTGCATTGCCAGGTGTGACCCAAAAATCAAAAAAATATATTTTTTGTGTAAATAACAAATGCATTTTTTATGATAACAAACAGAAATGTTCACGACCATTTCTATTTGCTTACACTGGTTTTAATCAGTAAAAATATTAGTGGGTTACAATATATTTCAATCTTATGGTGATGCAAGTTAAAATATTTTTCTATTTTATATTTTGGAGTCAGATGGGGTGCTTGCCATGCACATGGCCAACACAGGTCTAATGTTCAGTGTTACATACGGTTCCTTGAGCACTGCCAAGAGTGATCTCTGAGCACAGAGCCAGGAGTAAGTCCTGAGCATCATAGGGAGTCATCCCAAAATAAAACAACAAGAATTTTTTAATTTTTTATTTACCCTTTATTGACTATGTAATTATATCAGAGAGAGGTAATTCTTTTTTTTTTTTCTTTTTGGGTGACACCTGATGATGCTCAGGGGTTATTCCTGATTCTGCACTCAGGAGTTACTCCTGGTGGTACTCGGGGAGACCATATGGGATGCTGGGAATCGAACCCGGGTCTGCCGTGTGAAAAGCAAGCGCCCTACCTCCTGTACTATCACTCCAGTCCCAGATAGTGGTAATTCTATAATGAGTTCCAGATTTATAAATTCTAGAAGTAGTGAAGAGATTTATTTTATTTAGAATTGTAAATGTATATTGAAAAAAATATTCCAGGGTCCAGGAATGTAACTCAGTGGTAAAACATTTGCATTGCATATGTGAGACACTAGAGTCAATTCCCAGCATGTAAGAAGGAAGAAGAAAAGAAACAGACTTGATAGATTAGGTACTTGAATTAGGAAAATTCTAGTATTTTGTTATTTTGTTGTTTGTACCCTTTTACATTGAAGATGATATTATATACTCTAACCTATGATGTGGAAGGGACAGAGGACGATATGATGGGAAACAATGCTGTACCTATGAATTGAAGTCGACGTTTCAGTGAATGAGAGAGAAGTTGCTTTAAAATGATACTGACTCACATATTACCATCCTAAATCATCATAAGGACTATGAAAAATCTTCCCAGCAGAATATTGGAATTTACATATATTTGTATGTGTGCATATGTATGTCTTAATATATAAAGATTTGGTTTTGAATTCTTCACCTGTTTAGTATTATGATAATTATTGACATGAGTGCATCTTAGAGCTCCAACCGTTCACTCATTTTTTCAGTTATGTAATGATTCATTAAAATTTTATTAAGAGGCGGGGGAGATTCCCAATGGGCTGAATGCAGAGATTTGATTCCTTGCACTTCCTGTCCCATGACCCTCAAGTCATTGCCCAAGGAAAAAAATTGCAATTATATTTTACACTGACAAAAATAAGAAGAACTGAAATTCTGTTGACAAGTTGCGTTGGTGGAAGTCCCAGTCCCAGTTCCTACTGTATGAGCTTGTGCCTGAGCTTTTCACAGTTTTAAGTTTTCAGGCATGAGGAACTTCCTGTGGAAAAAGGGTATAGTCAAGGAATGTTTTAAAATTTAAATAAAAGTTTTTTTATATCGATTCTGCCTTTTAGGAAATCTTATCATTCCTCTTTAGTGGTACTTTCTTTTCTTACTTTTATAGATTAAAATAAAGGGCTCTATTAGTTCATGTGTAAATGGCTACAAATTAGAATGCAGGTAGAATTTGATTCTTCATATTGCAAGATGAAGTATCACACTTTTTTAATCACATAACAAGGAATCTTTTTTTTTTCCTTTTTGGGTCACACCCAGTGATGCACAGGGGTTACTCCTGGCTCATGCACTCAGGTATTTCTCCTTGTGGTGCTTGGGGGAACCATATGGGATGCGGGGAATTTAACCTGGGTTGGTCGCGTGCAAGGCAAGTGTCTTACCTGCTGTGCTATTGCTCCATCCCCATAACAAGGAATCTTATCTTCCATCTTTAATAGAGAATCCAAGATCTGGTTTGGTTCACATTGATCAGATAAATAATATAATTTAAGCATTTTAGGATTTTCATGTAATATAGTGACACTATAATAACAATGTTGGTTGCTTCAAAATTCTAACTGTGGAAATGTCCACAAATAAATATATACACTTTTATTACTAGAAATGGTAAAAATCATTACAAATGTTAAAGTAGTCAAAACTCTTTCTAATCAACAACAAAAGATGACATAAAATTCCATATCCAAAAAGTTGTGTTGCAATTGGGAAAAACCAGTAGAGTGAGGAATACACATTTCATCCTTTTTATTTGTTTTGGTCATACCCAGCAGTGCTCAGGGCTTACTTTTGGTTGCGCACTTAAGGGTGGCTCCTGTAGGTTCAGGTGACTTTATGGGGTGCAAGGGATTGAAACTGGGTTGGCCTGTGTAAGGCAAGTGCCCTATCACTCCAGTCCTGATACATTTCTTTTTTTACTGACAAATGACCACAAACCTTGTTTCAAACAAAATCCATTACATTTTAATTTTTTTATTGCTGTTTTGTTTTGTGGATTTTTTTGGCGATACCTGGCCGTACTTAGGGAATATTCCTGGTTCTATCTCTACGCCATGTTCCTCTCAGGCAGGTTCAAGATCTAATCAGTTAGTTGGCTGCATGAAATGCAAGACAAGGCAAGTGCCTTACCCCACCCCTACTCCCCATTTCCTTGCCCCCAAATCCATTTATTATCTCTTAGTTCTGTAGAGACAGAACTGGGTCAGATCACTTGGATTCTTTGCTTTCCATAACAAAAGGCCTCAAGTCAAGGTTATCTGCTGGCTGGCTGAAACAGGTATTTGGGTAGAAGAATCTTTGTCCTAGCTCATTCAGACTCTAGGCAGTCCCAAGCACTTGGAGGACCCAGGTTCCTGTTTCCTGGCTGAGGGGTCTGGAGGTCACCTTCAGTTCTTTGAGACCACCCACATTCCTTCTCCTGTAGCCCTCCATCTTCAAACAAACAAAGGTGGCCTAATCCTTTTTACATTTTTGATCTCTGTTCCTTCCTCTTCTGCTCCAAGAGAAAAAAGTCTTTTGCTTTTTAAGAGCTTATGTGATTAGGTCAGGTCCACCGTGATAATCTTTTTTTTGGGGGGAGTGGAGTGGAGGTGGAGGAAAGGAGCCGTGTCAAACAGATGCCCAAGTGCTTGGGGACTATCTCCAGCCCTGTGCTGGGGGAGGTCAGTCCCATTAGTGTTTGGGGAACCAGGAGGTATTAAGGATTGAACCCTTGCCTCCTTCTTGTAAAGCCTGAGCTCAGTGCATGGAGCAATATCTCTGGCCCTAAACTCCTCTTTAAAGGACAATTGTGCCATAAAATGGAAGGCAATCTGGGAGACACCGCAGAGCACTTTCTCAAGTTCCAGGGACAAGAAAGTGGAATCACAGGGAACATTTTAGAACAGAACCGATTGAAATGACTTCTCCTGAGCATAGATCCCACTGAGAGAGGAAAACAAGTAAAAAGTGATTTTTAAATTTTGACAAGCGTATTTGTTTGAAAGCTACACATTTTCTTGGGATGATACTAGCAATAGGTATATAGACACAAACTGAATGGAGACCAACACAAAAGCAGTCTGGAGAAAGTGACCCCAAATGTTACTTTTCTTATGCGACAGGTCATTTTAAAGACATTTGAATTTACGGTCCATCTAATCTATCCATGTTAGTATTGTTTTACAGATAAATTGCAACTATTTCAGTTTTAACTTAGAAGCTGCAATTGAGCCCGAACACAACTTTTGTGTCTTTTGCTCTCATTCTTCACGACCAAACTGGCCAAATGATTATGTCTGGCCTAAATAGATTTAAAAGTCAGCCCAGGGAAAGGCTGATTTCTGGGAGGCACAGTTAAGGGGATCCTACATTTACTATCCTCACAGTGATCTGCATCAATTTTCTTTGTTGTCCCATTGAAGCCAGTTTTGAAACATTTCAGAGAACTCTAAGTTAGAAAGTGGACAATACTAAAAAAGGAAGAGACTGTGCAGTACAGATGCAAGGAGCTGCATACACAGTAGCCTTTAATATAAACAATAAACTTGTATGTTTACTTGCTTTCCTGCACACACCCCCAGGAGTGCCCGATCCAGCCACCCCTTCCCCCCTGGGTCTATAGCTCAGAGGCTTGGCTTAGGTGGGGTTGGAAATGCCCTAGAATGGCTCTTTGTTGATTTTCCCTCATGCTAGAGCCTAGTGTTGCTGTGAAGCAAAGTGCTATTGAATTTGCTCACTCAGGCAGAACACTCAACAGGAAGGAAGGAAGCGGCCATTCTTTCTGGTCCTATTGTCTGACCACCCGGCTTAAGCAATCAAACAGCTCTCTAGCCATAGCTGGGTGCTTATAAGCCTGTCAGTTCTTTTCCCCCTGGTGGGCACCCGGGAAGGGGGCAGGGGTGGATGGAAACGGGCTGTTTGGGATTTTCGCTTGTTTTTGGTACAGTGTCATGGCATCTTTTCATGGTTTACTTGCAAGTGCCGGCTGGCTTTCTAACAGTGAAATGTGAACATTTTAGAAGTAGTATAGAAGGTCACTGTATATTTTTGGGCTTCCTCCAGGAGTGTTTTGTGAAAATTGGAAGATGTATGAATCTAAGATCACTAATAACATTTTAAGATTTGTCTTTCTATTTGTCTTTAAGTGAGAGTTTTGAAGAAATGTTTGTCTTTGGACACTTACTCTTGCTTCACTTTTGTTCTGATTTTGTCAATGAACAGGAGGAAAATTATTCTATCTTGCCAGCCTCCTCTGGTTAGTACAGTGATCAACTGTGTGCAGAAATAGAAAAATGCTGTAAGTCTTCCTATTTGAATGATTCTTATGATTCTAATATCCATTAAGGATTTTCTTAATGAAAAAAAATGCCAAGAATTAAAATACATATCCAAGGTGATGAAAACTTTAAAAAAAGCTAAGGATTGCTGAATCAAAAATGAGCATTATTATCAGTATTTCTAAATAGATTCTAAATTATTGACGGCAACCTACACCTACAGAGGTTAAAGAAATTGTTCAGAAAACTAGAGCTTTGGGATTGCCATAGGGGAAAGTTAGTAGCAATATAAAGTTGGCAGGAAAAAGTAATAAGGGTGTGATAATTGTTTTTCTAAGCACAACTCCCAATTTCTAAGTACATTTTTAAATGCATTTATTTAAAAAAAACACGTTTGATTATATATTTTTCACACTAGTTTTAGGGGAAACGAAAATGAGAAAAAATAAGTATTCTGTGAAGGTGTACCTTTTGGCCTGTGGCTGACCCCAGTTTGATTCCTGGCACCACATGGTCCCTGACTCTCAGCAGGAGCCCCTCCCCCCCTCCCCCCTGCCCAAGCCCTGGTAATCTGCAGAGCCTGGGCAACACCGCATCCTTGGTCCCTTACATTGAACCAGCTCAGAGGGCTGAGAATTGCTGGCAGTGACCCCAGGCCTCCTGAGCACCACCTGGGGGGCTACCCAGTCCGTTGTTCATCAATTTGCTCAAGCAGTCACCAGTAACATCTCACAACAAATCTTGAGACTTGTTGTTACTGTTTCTGGCATATCAAATAAGTCAGAGGTTGCTTGCCAGGCTTTGCCATGCAGGTGAGATACTCTCGGTAGCTTGCCAGGCTCTCTGAGAGGGGCAAAGGAATTGAACCCAGATTGGCCACGTGCAAGGCAAACGCTCAACCCGCCGTGCTATTGCTCCAGCCTCACTCCTGCCCCCACATTGTGATTTTTTTTCCTTCGGAGAGCCCGGCAAGCTACCGAGAGTATTCGATATGCCAGACACAGTAACAACAAAGTCTCCAATGGAGACGTTACTGGGCCCGCTCGAGCAAATCGACGATCAACGGGAGGGCCTTTACCTTACCTTTGGTGTTTGGGTCAAACCTGGTAGTGCTCAGAGCTTAATCTTACTCCATGCTCAGGGACTCTGTGTGACCCTAGAGATTGAACCTGGGTGACATGTGTGAAAGGCAAACACCCTCCTGGTAATACTAGAACTTTATTCATTTGTTTGCTTTGGGCAGGGGTTCATACTCAGGGTCTTTATTGGCTGCTCCCAGGGGTGCTCAAGGGACCCCAGGTCTGTAGCATGAAGGCATGTGTACTCACCTTTTGGCCTATCTCCCTGGCCCCATCTCAAAAAAAGAAAAACCAACCCCAAAACCCCCAAATTTCCATCTCTGTACTCTCCCCTTCATTGCTGCTGATGCTGGGATGCGGGGGGGTTGCACACATACGCAGCTGTGGTACTTACCTGGATCACCTATCAGGTTGTGGTGCTCCCAAACTTGGCTGCAGTGCTCAGCAATACTGGTACTCCTATAGTGTGATCCTTGCTCTCATGCTTTGCCAGGCATGAAACTCTTATCTGAGATACTAAGTTATTGGAAAGAAAAATAATACAGCAGGGAGGTTGCTTGCCTTGCACACGGCTGACCCAGTTCAATCCCCAGCACTGCATATGGTCCCCCAAGCACTGCCAGGAGTGATCCTGGAGCACAGAGACAGGAGTAATGGGTGTGTCCCCTCTGCCCCCAAAGAGACACACAAATTATGGTTGTGGTGCTCACTGGGGGAGCTCACTCACTCCTGTGCTCACACACCTGCTTGCCAGATGTGGTTCTCACATATCTTTTTGGTTTCAGTGCTCACCAGGGGTGCACTTCTTTTTGTGATGCTCACATGTGGAAGTGACTGAGGGTGCTGGAAATTGCAGGAAACAGGACTACAGCACTATGTCCAGCACACGTGAGGTACCAGGAATTTGAACTCACTATCATCAGCATTAGCTCCAGCTATAAAAGCTATGATTATGCTTTAATTGTTGTTTGTTGTTTTGGGGGATTTGCCTGGCTTTGTCTAGGGACTTCTTTCATCTCCCTGCTCAGAGATGCCTCTTGGAAACTCAGGGGACCATGCAGTACTGGGGATAGAACCCCGGGCCCTGGTATACAAAACACACACAGAGTCCTTTGAGCTACCTCTCTGACTTAGCTGTGGGAGGGCTTGGCTCTTCCATTAAAACGAGTTTTATATTTATATTTATAATTTTCTGAAAAGAGTCCTCAGTTACGGTAACTTTAACTATACCATGATCTTTACTGCCTAGGAAGCTTTTTTCTTATTGATATAGCATTCATTTATATGACTGAGTTTGAGGAGCCCAATTTCATGCCTCTTGAAAGCATATGTTTCTCCACTGCAAACACTACCAAAGAGCCAATACACTTCCACTGCAGTCCCTTCAGATCCTTTCCCCACCAGTACCCCCTCCTCCAGCTCCTCGCTGAGATTCTGAGCACAGGGGTTTGCTTCCCTTCGTTAGGTTTGTTAGGTCTGTTCCTGGAACATTCCGTCTTTATGTCGTGCATGTGATTCAATGACCCTTAACATTAAGCTGTGAGAACTTGAGGTCTGGAAAGAGAATAGCGGGTAAGGCGCTTGCCTTGCATGCAGCCAGCTTCAGTGTGATCTCTGGCACTATATATGGTTCCTCAAGCCCTGCTCAAGGAGTGAAGGAGTGAGCCCTGAGCATAGAGCCAGGAGTAAGGTCAAGTACTCCTGGGGTGTGATACTGCTCCCCCTCCAAATGTGAGAATTGCAGTAGTATATATTTTTTTGAAGCTGGGGAGGGATGAACCCAGCTGTGTATATCAGACCACACAGTACTACTCCAGGCCAAGTGATAGCAAATTTTGGAGTTGTCAAAGCTGAATCACACACTCTAGGAAACACACAGACATATTTCTATTTGATTTGAATGAAAATTTCCTTAATAGTCCCCCAACAAAGGTCAGTTTGACCAATTGGAATTTGGCTGGTCTCAGAAATGTCTCCTCTGATGTTCCGCATTTTGAAGGTGAATAATAAGGCCAGGCTCTTCTGGGCAAGCCATGAGCACTGTTCACATTAGCAATTCTGTATTAGTTACCGTTGGTGTGATTTCCTCAAGTTCACAGCAGTTCTTTGGGAAATACTGAGGATCCTTGAATGGAGAATCCAGCCCATTCTGTTCCTTAAGAGTATCCAGGCCATTTTCCACAAGCTCAGGCAGAGCTTCACATAGGAGTGAACATATTCCTGGACCGCACGGCCATAAAAGTGGCCACATGACACATTATAAAACACTCCCTACCCATTTTTCATAATTACCACATCACATTTGATGGGGTTCAGACAGTAGGCAACAAATCATACATGGAAATATATATATGCATATATACATATTTTCAGACATAAATACCAAAGCTCACATCACCCAAACTTTAACAACATGTTAGTGATATCCTATAGAATGTCTTAATGGCTCCTGACAAAATAGAACAATCTTCACACTGTTTCCTATATGAACACTTTTTTTGTAAGCATGTTCAGCAGTTCTTCATAACAGACAATACAAAATATATTCTTTCATTTGGGACAGGATTGGGGCTCGGGATGAAAACATTCCAAATTTGGTGGTGGGAAGGTGTAATGGTGGTGGGTTTGGTGCTTTCTTTCTTTCTTTCTTTCTTTCTTTCTTTCTTTCTTTCTTTCTTTCTTTCTTTGCTTTTTGGGTCACACCCAGCAGTGTACAGGGGTTATTCCTGGTTCATGCACCCAGGAATTACTACAGGCGGTGCTTGGGGGACCATATGGGATGCTGGGAATCGAACCTGGGTCGGCTGCATACAAGGCAAATGCCCTACTCGCTGTGTTATCACTTCAGCTCCTGAGATTGGTGTTTGAATATTAAATGTAATCAAATATTGTGAACTAACTTATAAGATAAAAGGTAAAGGTAAAGGCCCTCCCGTTGATCGTCGATTTGCTCGAGCGGGCCCAGTAACGTCTCCATTGGAGATTTTGTTGTTACTGTGTCTGGCATATCAAATACTCTCGGTAGCTTGCCGGGCTCTCCGAGAGGGGCGGAGGAATCGAACTCGGGTCGGCCATGTTGGCCGCTTGTAAGGCGAACGCCCTACCGCTGTGCTATCGCTCCAGCCCAACTTATAAGATAAAAAAGATTAAAAAAAAAAGAATATCCAAGCTCCAAAGTCAGGATTCCCCAAGCTGTGGCAATTCTAGGTGCTCTCAAAAGTTGGTAGTACTGGGATTGGAGAGATGGTAGAGTCGGTCAGGGTGCTTGCCTTGCACACAGCTGGCCTGGCTTTCTTCCCCAGAACCTCATATGGTTTCTCAAGCCTTCCAGGAGAGATCTCTGAATGTACAGTCAGGAGTTAATCCTGAGCACTGTTGGATGTGGCCTCCAAAAACAAACAAACAAACAAAATGCAGTTGTCAGCTTTACTGAGTTTATAGGAGACACATAAATACTATAACTTTGGCTAGGCTTAGATATATCTTTGTGCTCATTTATTTTTTTTAAATTTTTTATCTATTTTGTTGTGGGGGGGTCATACCCAGCAGTACTCAAGTGCTTATTACTGGCTCTGCACTCAGGAACCACTCCTAGCTGGCTCTCGGGGATCATAAGGGATGCCAGGTTGGGCCGCGTGTAAGGCAAGCACACTAGTTGCAGAACTATTGCTCTGGCCTCTCGTGCACATTCATAAGGTTAGTGGGAAGATCTCCAACTCTTACAAACCAATTTATCCAACTCAAAAATCAGGACTTATTTGTTTGTAGGACATTTCTTTGGTTTAAGTAATCTGTTTGGAGTACAGTTATTTCTTTATTATTATTTTTTAATTGGTGTGTGTGTGTGTGTGTGTGTGTGTGTGTGTGTGTGTGTATCTGGCAGTGCTCAGGATCCAGTCCTGACCCTGTTCAGGGATCACTACTAGTGATTCAATGGAGATCATATGTGGTGGCAGGGATAGAACTAGTATTGGCTGCATGCAAGGCAAGCACCCTACCCAGTCCTCCAGTTCAGGGCCACTTTCTTATCAAATGAATTTGTTTTTTAGGGTTATTCCTCAGAGGAACAAGTTCATGAGAAAAGACTAGATCCCAGAGTAAAAGATTGCCAGGATGGAAAGGAAGGAAACTACCAGAACGAGAAGTTCAGAAGACATTTCTTTGTTTCCAATTTTGTCTTGTTTCCTGTGAAAAGCTTTTCTTCCTGAAGTTTAGGTGGGAAACTGCAAAGGAAGGGTCATTAGATAGAGAAATTAGAGAGTGAAGATAAACCTCTTACCTTCCCAGGGCTGGAGCGATAGCACAGCGGTATGGCATTTGCCTTGCACGCAGCCAATATGGCCTACCCGAGTTCGATTCCTCTGTCCCTCTCAGAGAGCCTGGCAAGCTACCGAGAGTATCTCGCCCGCACGGCAGAGCCTGGCAAGCTCCCCGTGACGTATTCGATAAGCCAAACACAGTAACAACAAAGTCTCCAATGGAGACGTTACTGGGCCCGCTCGAGCAAATCGATGATCAACGGGAGGGCCTTTACTTTACTTACACAGTAATCTAAGGCAAATAATTAAAATTCTTAATACAATTTCCTCCTCTGTTAAATGAATCTGAGTCAAATACTTTTCCTAATTGCAACTAGATAAATCTAAAAATTCTCTGTTTTTTTTTTTTTTTTTGCTTTTTGGGTCACACTTGGCTTTTGCACAGGGGCTACTCCTGGCTCATGCACTCAGGAATTACTCCTGGCAGTGCTTGGGGACCATATAGGATGCTGGGAATCGAATCTGGGTTGGCTGTGTGCAAGGCAAATGCCCTACCCTCTGTGCTATCGCTCCAGTCCTAAAATTCTCTGGTTTTGCAGTTGTTCAAAGCCAAGGTCCATTAATCTCATTCTTTCCAACCGACTTTATGAATAGCTCACAATCCTCACAGGAAAATCAGCGGGATGCCAACCCTGATGATCTGCTCCAGAAGACTTGGAATTTCTTCTTCGTTTAGGGCCATGACTTTTCCAGTGTAGCTTCTGCGTTTAGACCCTGAGCTAACTCATATTTTACTCCTAATAATTCTGCACTGCATTTTCCCCCTTTCTTCCTCCCCCCCCCCAATTTTTATTGATTCACTGTGAGATACAGTTACAAAGCTCTCATGTTTGAGATTCGTTCATACAATCAAACACCTATCCCACCACCAGTACACATTTCCCATCACCAAAATCCCCGGTATCCCCACCCATTTCACCCCTTCCCCTGACTGTGTGGAAGACAATTTGCACAATACTCTCTTCTTTGGTTACATTCGATATTTTGACACCAGTCCCACCACTACTCAAACCTGCTGAAAAGGCATTGCTAGACAATTTGTTTTGTATTGCTTGTTATGGATAAAATATAATTTTGTGGCTGCATGCTCTAGGAATTCTAAACTTTTAATAAGTAGGGTCTGGAGAGATCTCTGCAGGGAGCTACCTGGTTCCGAGACTTGTGTTTGTGTCTCTGGCTCATGGTGTGTGGGAGCTTAAGTAGCCGGTGGCTGTTTTTGGGCATCATCTCAGAGTCCCATAGGGGTGGGGAGAAAGAGAAGGCCCGGGTCCCTCTCTGTCCCATGCCTCCACTGCTATCACGTACCTGGAGTTTTCGTTGAGTTCTAGACGATGGCAGCTATCGGGATTCCTTAGTGGCAGTCAGAGGAACAGCACCTGTTCCTATCTGGAGTGGCCCGTTGAAAGCAGCCTATTGCAAAGTCTGGAGGCATCTCTGCAATGAGCTATTCCATTCCAAGATTCATGTGTATGTCATCTACATTGCATTTGTGATCCTCAGGGTTCAACAAAGAAAAAGTGAAATCTAAGTGGATCCTCAATGGACAAATTCTTTCTGAAGATTCTAAGCAGAATTTCTCATTTATTCATAGACTTAAACATTCTCTGAATTTTACCAACTACTTGTCAAATAAAAGTATAAGAGATAGGTAAACAATACAGTAACAATCTAATACTTATGTAATTTTTTTCTTTAATAGTTCTACTTCAAGGTAGAAATAGTCTAATAGCTCTACATCCACATTACTTTTAAGTGTCACAATGATTCTATAAGGAAGATACTCAGATTGTTCCCATTTAGCAGATAAGAAAATTAGGGGCACACAATTGTGTGAGTTTAATCTGGAGATAGAGCAGATTCTTATAGTGGATTTTTTTTCTTTTTGGGTCACACCTGGCGATGCTCAGGGGTTACTCCTGGCTCATGCACTCAGGAATTACTCCTGGCGGTGCTTGGGTGACCACACAGTACGCTGGGAATTGAACCCAGGTTGGCCATGTTGGCTGCATGCAAGGGAAACGCCCTACCTGCTGTGCCATCGCTCCAGCCCCCTATAGTGGATATTTACAGAAAAATTTTCTCCAGCTCCAACAGGAAGAAGAAGAAAATAATCATTTCAAAATTCACCAGCATAGGGGCTGGAGTGATAGCACAGCGGGTAGGGCATTTGCCTTGCATGCGGCCCACCCAGGTTAGATTCCCAGCATCCCATATGGTCCCCCAGGCACTGCCAGGAGTCATTCCTGAGTGCAGAGCCAGGAGTAACCCCTGAGAATCGCTGGGTGTGACCCAAAAAGCAAAAAAAAAAAAAAATTCACCAGCATAGTCTGTTCTTAACTAGTCCAGTTTAAGAGAAACTATTTTAGAGAAATGAACTATTACCTGAGCCTGATTTTTAGGGATTTTATCAAGAGAAAAAAATCCTCAATCTGGGAGCGACTGTGAAGATGCTTGAATACTTTCCCTTGTTTCTCCCTTACCAAAGCTCTATTTACTGAGTTTCTGTTAGCTGACATATCACATTATCGTATAACCCTCAGATTAGAAGTCATTCCTAAGGCACAAAGCAAAGTTTTGAGAGGTGGAGAGGTGGAGAAAATATCAGAATCAGACTCAAGCATGGCAAAAATACTGGAATTTATTAGACCAGAGAAAATATAAATGTAAATATCATATGTGTATATATATACATATATAAAGAGAGAGAGATATATCATCAATATATCAAGGTTTCTAATGGGAAAAAGTAGGTGATATGCAAGAACAAATGGGCAATGATGGGCTAAATCTAAGACAGGAAAAAAGAAAAAAACTTGGAAGAATTTAAGGAAAAAATAGTTCACATAGCACTGCCCTCCCGTTGTTCATCGATTTGCTCAAGCGGGCACCATTAACATCTCACAACAAATTGTGAGACCTGTCGTTACTGATTTTGGCATATTGAATACGTCACAGGTAGCTTGCTGTGCCGGCAAGATACTCTCCGAGAGGGGCGGAGGAATCGAACTCAGGTCAGCCATGTTGGCCGCGTGTAAGGCAAACGCCCTACCCGCTGTGCTATTGCTCCAGCCCAGTTCACGTCAAGAGACACAAATATATAAATTTTATATGACTTTTGAAAAGTCACTCAACCAGTGGTCAAAGAGATAACACAATGGGTAGGGTGCTTGGACTGCATGTGCCATACCCGGATTGACTCCAGGCCCTGCATCTGTATACAGTTCCTGAGCCCTGCCAGGAGTGATACTTGAGTGCAAAGCCAGGAGTGGGCCAGCATAGCCAAGTTGGTCCAAAGAAAGGGGAAGATGAAGGGGAAGGGGGAGGGGAAGGGAAAGGAAAGAGAAGGAGAAAAAGAAGAAGAAAAGGAAATCATATAACTAGCATACAGTCAGTATTTAAAGTGTTAAGAAAAAAGACCCATAAACCCAGGATTCTGTGTACTCTGAAATTATATTTTAAAAGTGACATAGAAGTGAAGGTTTTCTGAGACAAACAAAAATGGAGGGGAGTTTTGTTCAGCAGATGTTCCCTGAAAGATAGATTTAGGGCATTCTTTGGAAGGCCAGGTATGTAGTTCAGTGGTGGGGCACTTGCCTTACATGTGCCATGCCCTAGGTTTGGTTCCTCTCAAAAAATAAAACTGATACACACACATATGTATGTATATGTGTAAGGATCATATTCTTATAATCCTCTCAAAAAGTAAAACTGGTATATATCCACCTAAAGAGGGCATTAAAGGAAAAACCAAATCTTTCTTCTTAATTGGTCTACAGGTAATAGTTCAAATAATAGCAGTAGTGTATTGAATGATTAATGACATAAGTGAAAAAACTGAGAGCAGTGGCACCAGAGATTAAGTGGGTCAGCAGTATTTTGTTATTATTAAATGTGTACACTCACATAGTAATACATAATACTATTATGACTGTTTTTTTTAAAAAATGGACTTAGATTAGATTTTAATCACCAAGAAAAGTAAAATATGAAATGTACTTAGCATACTCAGAAAGGAGAAAAAAATACAATCGTAAATAGTTCAATTGAGGACCTGAGAGATTGCACAAGAGGTGATGCACTTGCCTTGTTGCATGCAATATATTCTGGTTCAAATCCCACACATGCTACAGAAGTCCCCCTGCCCTGCCCAGAACTGTGAGATGTCACTTCTATGTACAGAGTGAGAATTAGAATCAGAGCACTGCTGGTGTGGTCCAAATCCACCCTTTCAAAACAAAAGAAAAAGAGGCAAGGCTAGGAGATGGCCTCAGTGGCTAAAATGGCTGCCCTGCCAAGTGTGAGGGCACAGGTTTAATGCCCAGTGCTGCCTCCATGCACCGAGCAATTTCTGGTAGCTCTGCTGTGTGAAACTCCCAGAACCACAAGTAATTTCCAGCTATGCCATAGTAGTGTGCAAGCCAAACTACTACAGAGTGCAATAACTGGTGAGCAACACAACTAAAAAAATGTGCAGTTAATGGTGAGCCTGTGTGCAAATGCCGCAGTGTAGTGAGGATGTGACCCAGCTCATCATAAAGGGCAAAATAATCATCAAAAGAGGAAACAGATGAGAATTACAGATAGAAAAGATAGGCTACATACGTGGAGAGAAAGATAAAGCTCATGAGAAGTCATGTGTAAGCTCCCTGTTGCATTCTTACAGTCCTGTATTTAGTTGCTCACTTATAGAGCTTAACTTCACCATAAGAGAATCTGCAGAGAAGTTATAAGCCCCTGTTACTAATTAGAGTTGTACGAAACTACTAATTTTCACTTCATGACTATGCACGTATTGAAACTAGAATTGCAAGGAACTTAACAATTTTGGTGGGATAGGGCTTTGTTGAGGCACTTAAAAGTAGCTTTGATTGAAATAGATTGAAGCTCTGGAATCTCATTTCATTTGTTCCCACATGGCAAAACCAGTGGACCGACCCAGTAACCAGGTACACTTGACAGATTTAAAGTTACTACAGAACAAAACAAGATCCATTCAAACCCTTTCAATTATATAAAGGATTAATAAAATTATGTGGAAAACAACCACAATGATTTTTTCCCTATAGGGCACCATTTAAAAGAAACAATGTGATCTGAGAGTAAAATTGAACAGTACATTTTAATTTGTTTTGTTTCGTTTTCAGGACACATTGGACTGTGCTCAGGGTTTACTCCTGGCCCAGTGCTCAGGGATCACACCTGGCAGGGCTTGGGGAGCCATATTGATCCTGGGAATCAAGCCTGGATAGGTCACTTGCACGGCAAGTGCACTACCCACTCTTAAGCACCTTAATTGAAAAATTTAATAAATATTTTCTGAGACAAAGGACCCTAGGTTACTAGTAGACAGTTTAGTTTGTGTCAGAGAAACAACATTTCAACTATGAAATAAGTACTATTGCTTAAGTAAAAATTCTTATAAAATAGAAAATCATATAGAATATTTATGAAAGTTATTGCAAAACAAACTTGCCTTAATTTAACTTCGTATCTGTTGGATTCAACCTGCTTGTATTTTACTTACATATATTGCCAACTCAATCACTGGGAAATCATTCCCTTTTTAGTTTGGTTGATAAATAAATGCACACAAGTACCCAATCTGGAATATATTAGACATATTTATAAACCTTGGTAAGAAAAAGCCAGTCACTAGTAACCGGAAGGTATTAAGATCTACTTCTAGACTTTTAGTGGGAAACTGGGAATGATGTGACTATGGGAAAACAAGAATTGGAGTTGTGTGAACTAAAGAGACACGTATGTCTTAAAAGCTAAATTATGGGGCCAGGGATGTGACTCAGTAGTAGAACTCATGCCTTGCATGTGAGGACCTAGGTTCCATCCCTGACCACAAAATGAAATAAAAGTGGAATTATGGGATAGTCCAGGATTGCAACCCATTTTCTCTTTAGGAGACAGAATCCTACATTCTCTTTGAAGATATGCAAATCTTATAGAGAACATCTATTCCATTTGGGCTGCTCTGAAAAATAACACAGACTGCAGTTTACAAACTGCATACATTTGTTTCTCAGTTCTGGAGATTGGAAGTCTAAAGGAAAGGAACTGGAAAGACTTGATAAAAAAGAGATTCATGAGATCTTGTTTGAAGGCTCTAGTAGGGGTATGCAGTTACTCTGTATCCTGATCAAAGAACTTATACTCCCAACTGCAGAACTGGGAAGGCCATCCTCTTTCACTGAGCGCTCAACTTCCGCAAGCACACATATGGAGCCGTGAAGTAGAAAGGCAACACCCTAAGCTGACCAGATCAGCAGGATCAACTGTGGTGATCAACGGGAGTGAAAGATGTTCCAGCCAGATCACCCTGACATCCAGGATCTTTTTTGAGTTCTTTTTGCATCCTCACATATCAATGGGTTTTGGAAACAGATTGGGCACGGATAAAAGGGCACGGATGCTCTTCACAAGGGCTCCATTCTTATGATTTTATTGCCAGCCACAGGCCCTACCTATTAATACTATCTCCTGTTGGTTAGATTTTAATATATAAATTTTAAGGGAACACAAACTCTAAGATCAAACCAGGGTGTGGTCTAACGATGATTCAATACATTTTGTTAAAACTTCCTATTCATATTTATAATGCACAGTCTTTCAAGTCTCACTGAAATATGAGTTTGACATTGGAAGATAGTATGTTAAAATACAATGTGACATGGTGAATCAAACTGTTGCTTCAATCTAGTCTCATATTCAAATACTAGTTTTTTGTTTGGGGGCCTCCCCAGAGGTATTAATAAGACTGCTAGAGTTACAGTTGGTGATGCTCAGGTGAACATGCAGAACCAAAGATCAAATCTGTGGTTCTATGCCAGACATGTGTTCCGGCTGAAACACATGTGCCTCTCTGGACCAAGTACTAGTTACTTGAATGTGGACACATGACCATTCTGAATTTGCGATCTATTTTTTCATTTATTTATTTATTTTGCTTTTTAAGTCACACCTGTTGATGCACAGGGGTTACTCCTTGCTCTGCACCCAGGAATTACTCCTGGTGGTGCTCAGGGGACCATATGGGATGCTGGGAATCAAATTTGGGTCGGCCGCATGCAAGGCAAATGCCCTACCCACTGTGCTATCGCTCCAGTCCTGCATTCTATTCTTAAAGTAGATTTGATGGTAGCAAGAATGGTCAGACTAGGTCGATCAGATTGGGAAAGATTGAGCTATATTTTCAGCTTATTTATTTTCCTAAATAATGTCTTCAAGTTTCATAAGTAAAAAATGAGATCCTGTGTCAGGGAGCTATCTTAGAAGTTTGCTACTCAGGCTTTGCATGAAGGAGGCTCAGGTGAGAATACTGAGCACTTGGCCTGAGTAGCCAATGGTTGTCAGCGCCAATGAATGTGGCCTAAAAACCTAGAAGATAACCTTCTAGAATACACAATTTTAGAATAGACAAAATGATTTTTAGACTCAGATAATTTTAGACCAGACAAAACGATTCTCAGACATGGTCTGAGAGCTCCTTTCAAATCTAGAAGCAATAGAACGATAAACTAAATATTATAAATATATAATAATAGAAGACCTTCTCAATGGAAATACGTAGATGAAACTGAGTAATACCTAACTTACAGGATGAGGGGAAAGATAGTAATATTTTTCTATGTAAAGGAAACTAACAAATTCAAATCATAAAAAAATTGAGAAAGAACTTAAACACATCACAGGAGATCTTTAAATGCATGGTAATGTTCAACATCATTCAGAATGACTATAACAGAAAAAATAAAACATAAATTTACAGCACCAAATTGGTAGTCTAGATAAATATTATTTGCTAAGTTATTTTGATAAATATAACATTATTGACAATGTGAGGAAACAATTAAAATTTGTTGGGAGTGTAAATGGAAGAGACTTCTTTGAAGAGCAATTTGGATGAAACTAAGTTGAAATTGTGATGACTTTACAACTTGGTAATTCCACTTTTATGTATCTAGTCTAATGAAACATTCATAGATACGTAATTGCACAAGGAGACTTGAAAAAAGATGACTTAATAAAGCAATAAACTCAGAGCACCCTAATTAAATAAGCTTTGGTCTATTTATATGTGGGAATTACACACAGAAGCTTAACGTCCAAGGTAAAATTTAAATATACAAATCTTTTGCTCTTGTCAAAAATATGGTATTAAGTGGAAAAGGTAAAGGTAAAGGTAAAGGCCCTCCCGTTGTTCGTCGATTTGCTCGAGCGGGCCCAGTAATGTCTCCATTGGAGACTTTGTTGTTACGGTGTCTGGCATATCGAATACGTCACGGGGAGCTTGCCAGGCTCTGCCGTGCGGGCGAGATACTCTCGGTAGCTTGCCGGGCTCTCCGAGAGGGGTGGAGGAATCGAACTTGGGTCGGCCATATTGGCTGCATGCAAGGCAAACGCCCTACCGCTGTGCTATCACTCCAGCCCGAAAGTAGTGAGTGGTTGCAAGGTCAACCTAAAGTCAACCTGCAGCAAACTATTAAGTGGAAATACATGGAAAAACAATGTTTATAATATGAAATATGTTTATGTCTTGAGATTGACCTGTGTATTGGCATATGCAGATCTTTTCTGAAAGGAGGCACAAGACATTGCTGATGGTTATTCCTTTGACACAAGACTAAAGAAAGGTAACGGAGAATGACTATATTACTATTTTACATCATTTGAAAATTTTTATGGTGTATTATTAAGATGGGCTGGAGTGATAGCACAGCGGGTAGGGTGTTTGCCTTGCACGCGGCCGACCTGGGTTTGATTCCTCTGCCCCTCTCAGAGAGTCCGGCATTATCTCACCTGCTCAGGAAAGCCTGGCAAGCTCCCTGTGATGTATTCAATATGCCAAACACAGTAACAACAAGTTTCACAATAGAGCCGTTTCTGGGCCTGCTCAAGCAAATCAATAAACAACGGGAGGACAGTGCTACAGTGCATTATGAAGATGCCTAATGAACATGATTTTTAAGGTAAAATGAAATACACAAAGTCCTCTGCAGCAGCCTTGAACTAAAATTTTGTTTAAGCTTTAACACTCTAGTTTTCTCAAATGTAACCTCTCATGAGTCCACTCTGGATACTCACATCTCAACCTTCCAATGAAAGAAGGCCCTGAAATATGAATGTAGGATTGGGATATGATTATGCTATTGTGCCAAGGATAGGCCACATCTGCCTCCTTGGGTGTAGAGACCATTGAAGTCAGCAGTGCAGTGGAGAGCAAGCTGGACATCTCTGATGATTTGGTAATTCATTTCTATTGAATTGCTCTCTTTTAGGCCATTCTGTACATGATTCACAGGAAGCTGGTTTTCAGTGTAGGAAACTCAGTAAGGATTCATTTCATCTTCCATTTCTATTTCAAAATGGAAAAATAAAACCAATGGAATGCTTTTACATATGTCCTTCATTAGTTTTACAGTATCTGCCCCAACAACACTTTTGCCTACAGACAAGAATAAGTTCAATTACATCAATTTTAATATTGGATTGGCTGCTTTAACAAAGATAAAAAACAAACAACCCTTCCTTGCTCCAAAGATGAACACTAGAAACAATAGAAACACTAGAAAATTAGAATTTTCTAATCAATTGTCTCTTTCACAGTTGGGTAGGGTGGTTACCTCCAAGATGGGTAGAGAGGTGGTTAAAGGAAGGAGAGTGATCTGAACCAGTTGTGCCAGCCCTCTCACAGCAACATCTCTTATCTCTTTGTAAGTATGCATCTTTTCTCTATGCCCACCTCTAGTAAGTGTCTACCAATAATTGTGCTCTGTTTACTATGTCAAAGCTCAGTGGGAGAAAATTATGAGAACATATTGACTGAACTGATAAAATTTCCTTTCTCCTCTCTATAAAACTCTCCTTTAGTGTTTCAATTTTATGACTCTTTCATTGCTATCTCTCCTAAGCTTTTTAGTTCTCACTTGTGTTGTTTACTCTGTTGGACTATATCTGAACACCCCATATATACCAGCATATCCTCCATACATGTGTATTTATATTTCCTTTTATTTGTTTTTCTGTTTACCTAACTTAATTCTAGCCTCTCTTCTAGAACACCGTTGCAACATGTTTTATGTATACCAGCTGTATCACAGTTTCCTTTTACCTATTTGGGAGGACTTGGGATGTGTGTGTGTGTGTGTGTGTGTGTGTGTGTGTGTGTGTGTGTGTGTATGTGTGTTTCAGGGCGCAAAAAGGTGGGTGTGGGATTGTGTGTGTCTGTGTATGTGTATGTGGGAGGAAGGTGCTCCAAGCAGTGTTCAATATGCCTAAGGTCCCTTCTGGCACTTCTTGGCCAAACAGGCCAATGTTCAATGCAAGGACCCTAAGGACCTGAGGTTTGTTTTTTGGATCCAGCCCTGTAGTACCAGGGACCGCCCAGGTCAACAAGGTTGGGTTTGGGGCCTCCAGGGTTGCCTCTTTAAGGGATGTACATAACCCCTTTAGTTTCTCTGCAGTCTCTCTTTTTTTTGCCCTATCCTGCTTCTCCATTTTTCCATGCTATTTTATTCTCATGTTCTTTCTAACAAAACTCCTGTTTGTAAGACTCACATTAAATTTGTTGTACTGAGAAACACAACTTAAAACCTAAAAGGTTGGGTTATAGTCCAAACCAACTTAGAAACAAATGTTCTCTTGTGACAGAATTATTTGAGAAAATGCATTTTTCCCCCATGATACACTTTGTTTTTTCTTATTTTGCAGGGCCCAGGGCCTCACACAAGTAACTACCTCCAACCCATAATATAATTTTGAAAGCAGGAAAGATTCTATTTAATTTTAACTTTTAGCTGAGTCATCACAATTAATGTACTCACTTATTCATTTATTCAATTACCATTTGTTGGTGGCGTCATGTGCCAGAAAAACAGTCAAGCAGGGAATTAGACCAATACTACATATTAAAATATAGGGCATTTTTGTCTAAAATAAAATAAAATATAGGACATCATTATTTTTCCACAACTAGTTATTTTCCTCAATGTTTACTATTACTCAAAATATCTACAGTTGTTTATTCCACAGAAATTAAATGGTCTGCTGCAAAAAAGTTAGTAGAAATGGACTTTATAAAGGATTTATCTAAATAGAACTAAGAAATCACAAGCACAGAGGACAATTATTAGAGCATGATTTTGGCTCATATGCTTATACTTAACACTAAAACTAATGTTGCACATCATATAATTTTATTCTAGTATTAGAACAAAAGGAAAAGTTATTTTAATAAATCCCTATACACACTAAGTAAATTGTTATGACAAATTTTCAATCTGTACAAAAGTTGTTAAGGAAACAAGCACTTTTCCTGAATCTAGCAATTCTGTTCTACTCTAGCAATTCTACTTATAGTCAATCTTATTTCATCTCTTGTCTTATCTGCCTCCCCTCTTCTCACATTATTTTGATGCAAAATCAGTGATTATAGACTGTTATGTGTATGTATTTTAGTACATCTCTGTAGAAGGTAAAAACTATTTTATTTTCATTTATTTATATATAGTGAAACAAGATAGTTTTTACTGAATGGAATCTACTTAGAAACACATGAGGGGAGAGAAAGAAAGAACATGGACTTCTTCACAGTGCAGAAAAAGTCAGAAATCTTAGGGCCTTTAAAAAAGTACTCACTTTAAACCAATTGGGGACATGCAGTTTAGTATTTGGGAAAGTCTGTTGGTATTTTCCACAAATGAGTCAAGGAAGAGTTGACTCAGGGAAATATAAAATTAGTGGCAAACCAAGCATGAAGAATTAAGCTACCTGTCTATAGAAGTAGAATGTATTGGGACATGTTAGCTAAAAATTTGCCTGGAAGATTTAGAAACTTTCCATACCCAATCAACACATTCTTCTTTTTTTTTTTTTTTTGATCACACCCATCATTGTTCAGGGCTTACTCCTGGCTCTGTGCTCAGGAATCATTCCTGATGGTGATTGGGAGCCCATAGGTGGTGATGGGGTTTGAACCCAGGTCAGCTTTGTGCAAGGCAGTGAGTGCCCTAGTTCTGGTCTATCAATCTCAAAACATTCTTTTTTTTTTCCAGCTTTTTGGGTCACACCCAGCGATGCTCTGGGTTCCGCAAAGGATTCGACATGATCGACCATAACCATATGATAACCAAGCTCACTGAGGTTTCTCGGGAGTTCAAGATGCTGCTCTGCCTAACATTCATTGATTTAAAGAAGGCCTTTGATTCTGTTGAGACGGAAGCGATCATTGAAACCCTAGCCAAACAGGGCGTTCAAACTCAATACATCAGGATCCTCTGTGAGCTGTATTATGGATTCACTACCAGGATCTCACCATTCCACAAAGAAGTGATCATCCATGTCAAGAGAGGGGTGCGGCAGGGTGATACCATTTCACCGAAACTCTTCAGTGCCACCCTTGAGAACATCCTGTGACAACTGGAATGGGAAGGAATGGGAATGAAGATAGATGGTCAGCAACTACACCACCTCTGCTTTGCTGATGACATTGTTCTAATAACACCAAACATTAGCCAAGCAGCACAAATGCTGGTTGACTTTGACTGTGAACGTGGAAAGGTCAGACTACAGCTGAATCTCACGATGACAATGTTTATGAGAAACAGTTTCGTTCCTGATGTTCCATTCGCTCTCAACGAAACCACCATCTCCAAATGCAACAGTTATGTGTACCTAGGTCGAGAAGTCAACATGACAAATGACCTGGCACCCGAGTTACGCAGGAGAAAGAGAGCAACTTGGAACACCTTCAAAAGCGTCAAAGAAATAGCTAAGAGTATGAAGAACCTCTGGCCCCGGGCACATCTCTTCGATTCCATTGTTCTTCCTGCATTTACATACCCCTCAGAGATCTGGGCCCTACGAAAACAGGATGAGAATGCTATTTGGGTCTCCCAAAGAGAAATCAGAAGAGCTATGCTTGGAGTATCACGTTTCACTCAAATGAGAGAAAGAATCCGGAGTTCTGACCTCCGTCAGGAGTTCTGACCTCCGTCAGGGATGCTGTCTTGTTTGCCAAGGCATCAGATGGGATAGACAGACACGTAATGAGATTTGGAGATGACCGCTGGACTAGAGCCATTACCGAGTGTATTCCACAGGATGTCAAAAGATCGCATGGTTGCCCATCTACAAGATGGTCAGACTTCTTCGTCAAGACCCTGAATGATCGGTTTGAGGCTCTTTGTGTTCCTAGAACGAATAGACGCCAGCTGGAATATTTTACCTTGGAATTGAAAACCGTCGTTGTTTGTTTGTGGCTCACACTTAAGAGTGTTGGGGTCTTTACCTGGCTCAGTTTCCTGGGGCACAGGCCTGATAGTGCTCAGAGAACCATGCAGTACTGGGCACCAGACCTAGGACTCCTATATGCAAACCAAATGCTCTGGCCCTTTGAGGAAATCCTATTTCCCTGGATTCTATGTTATTTTTAATAAACTGGTCTATTCTCTGGAGCAACTGTACTTTAGTAGAGTTTCTTTCTTATTCTTAAGGAACCTGCATTCTTGAAGTAGTTACATTGACATCTAGATTACCTTGAAAACAAACATATGGGGTTGGAGTGATAGTATAGTGGGTAGGGCATTTGCCTTGTACATGGCTGACCCAAGTTCAATCCCTGGTCCCCCAGCACTACCAGAAGTAATTTCTGAGTGCAAGTCAGGAGTTACTCCTGAGCATTGCCAGGTGTGGCCCAAACCCCCCCCCCAAAAAAAAAACCAAAACGAAACATGTTTTCTCCATCAGGAAGCATGCAGCTCTTTGTTATTGGGTATCACATGATATAATAGTGCTGTTCATCACAGATTTTGGTCTTCTCAACTGCTTCAATTTCTTCACTAATAGTGGGAGAAATCTATCTCTAGCCTACCTAGTGACAGAATTCTTGTGACACAACGAAGTTAACAGGCCCTGATGAAGATATCAAAATTATAGAAATAGGAATTGTTTATGGAAATAGAGCATCTTCTCAGTCTAGGTGACTCATAAGTATGTCATATAAAATTAGAAATATTTCCAATGTTATATGAAGGATTCAAAGGTATTTTATCATTACTGGCCTTTTGGCCCATATTACTTTGGGGGCAGGAGGGGGTAGGGTGGGGCACACCCAACAGTGCCCAGGATTTCCTCCTGGCTCTTGGCTCAGGCATCACTCCTGGCGGTTCTCTGAGGATCACATGGCACTGTAGACCAAACTAGAACTGGACAAGTGCAAGGCAAGTACTTAACCTCAACCATCTCTTTGGGCTGGATTCATCTAATTCTAAGAATCTTTGATTGTAAGAAAGATATTCTTGAGTCTTCTCCTTAGCATACAAACTCTTGTCACTCCTTTTGATACTACAAAACTACACTTTAGGGCTTATGGTTCATTATAAGAAAATGGAGAAAAAAAGAAAGAATACTTCAGAAAGCCTATCTGCAAAAGAACACCCCTTGCTTGTTCAAAGCTTTTATTCCTTCTTTTAAAAAGCTTAATGTTTTTGTAAAAAAAAATTTCCCAGTGCTGGGAATTGAAACACTTACGTTTTACACACACCAGCTCTACTGCTGAGCTGCAGCCTTGGCTCCTGAAATTTAAAAACTAGTTCTCTGTCTTCCAGACTAACAATAGTAAGTTAATGATTGGCTTATCAGCTAGAAAAAGCTAGTTTAACAAAGTTGATCAAAATCTACATTAACAAAGTTGATCAAAATCTCAGTAATCTAACAGCAAAGCATTCTTTTCTCATTTACTCTAAATTCTCAATTTTGTTCTGCCGAAGACCTTACTCTTGGTAGTCACGCATGAACTTAGACGGTTGGAAACCCAGATTGGTATTAATTTCTATGATTTTTGATGCATTTGAAAGGGACATAGAATATCACTCATGATCACCTGTTTTTTTCATGGAAATGACAAACCCAGACATACATTTAGTCTATTTCTCACCATAAACCTAGAATGAGGATTTATGACAGACACATAAACAGAGACCAAGTTCCATTCTATGATTTATGTTTTTTAAAACTATTTAATTTATACAGTAAATACTTTTTAGAAAACTAACAACTTGTATGGAATCCACGATGGTTCAATCTATCTTCTGGGAGATTGTTGCAAAATCTTTATATTTGTTTATGCAATTCTATTTCCAGCTCACTAACCCAGTCCAAAATAAAGTATATATCTGAATAATTTTTGTTTTAACAAAAAACACTGACTTACTTTAATTGATGGAAATAGAGCATTGAGAAGAAAAGACTTTAACACCCTGAATCTACATTAAATCAGAATATATTTTCTTATTAAAACTAGATGAAATATGATACCTTTTCATAAAGAATTATAAAAATTTTTACATAATATAAATGAAATGACTGCTCTATGCCATGACCTGCAAAATTTTCATAAAACATTCCATTGAATACTTCATAATGGGCTAGGCAGATAACAGAAAAGCCTTCTCTGTTGTGTATTAACAGAGATACACTTCTGGGCAATTAAACTCAGAAATGGTCAGGACCAGATAGCTGGATAATGTCAGGTCTAATCTGCACAAAGAAAGTGCCTGTAGAGAGGAGATACAACAGTTGTGCAATGAGTTTCAACAGGTACACAGTAACAATCTTGATAGGGTTAGAAAAAAAGCAGATTTTTCTCAAAGCATTTTTTGGGGATTGAATTATCTCAATAATTGCCTTAAGTCTCCACTTCATTTAAGGAGTTCATTCTTAAGCAAAGTTTGTGTCTGGCCAGTAGCCAGTCATTTGGACAGAAAAGCAGACGATTCAAGCTATTGCAGTGATTGGGTTAGCTGAAATTTGCAGGCCTGGCTGGAATGATTTTTGTACCTGCAATTTGTGGGTTAGATTAACCCATATGAACCCTCTTTTTTGCCTTCTGGTCAGATTTTTTTTAATGATGCTTATGAGAAATAAACTGGGAAGAAAATATTCAAATACCAGAAAAGCTTAGTTTTCTAAACCATATAAGATATGGAAAGGAATTCAGATGTATCAAAAACATAGTAATTTATAAAACCAAGTTAGAAAATAATAATTTCACAAGATAGAAAATCAAAGATAAATATAACCAGATGTAGAAAACAGTTAAGAGTTTGGTGGTAATAGATTCTTGCTACATGGAGAAACCAAAAACCATATTCTTAGGAAGTAAACATTATATTAGCTATTTTCCCCCCAGTACCTAAAGAGATTTATAGTGATGCATTTTTATTCTCAGAAATTAATAAAAATAAATCATACAATTCCCAGAAAATAGTTAATTTTTTCTTTACCAAAAAAATAAATACTTGATTGGCAATTATTACCAAAAGCATTTATTGCTTTGAGTGAAAAATAAAACTCGAAAGCCAAAAAAAAAATTGGAATCTAGATTTTTCTTTTTCAGCTAAGAAGCATCAAGTAGTTCCATTTGGAGCCAATCACATAAAAAAAATTAGAATTTGAGTTTGGTGGTACTTGGGGAGTACTCCTGAGTTGGTGCTCATGAACCATTACTGATTGTGCTTGGGGACATTGTGGCACCAGAGTCCCACATGTAGAGCATATGCTCTAGCTCTTTGAGCTATGTTCCTAGCCCCTAAAAAATGAACTTTTTCTTCATTATTATTATTTTTAACATAAGAGATCTTTTTTATTTTTTTTAATAGTGTAACATTGCTAAATGATGGTAAGATTGAGGGGTGGGGGCAGATCAAATAGAAAACAAAGTCATTATACAGATAAAAAATTGCTAAAAATGATTGACCTATCTGACTTAAATTTTTTTAGAAGAAAGTTCGCTAAGAAATATACAGACAGCTGCTACTGGTCTGTAAGCAAATCCCCTTTTGAATCAGAGAAAACTTTATTGTCCTCAAGATGGTATTTTTTTAATAGTCTTTTTATTTCTTTCTTGCAATTGAAGATGCAAGTCAACATGTTCCCTTATTATGAGCTAATACACTCCAATTTTTATAAAAAGCAGATGTTATGAGTTTTAAATTTAAATCATATTGTTAAGAAGCATCTTTTTACTTATTTTTTCCCTTGTCCCTCCTCCACCCTTTATTCTATTTTCAATTCTTTTATTATTCACAGATCTTTTCATAGATTTCCATCCTTCAGAAGATTATGGTCTTCCAACTTAAACCACTTAAATCTGTCCTTCTAATGGAAATGCTTTTTTTCAGTGGTTAAGAAGTACATTACTTTTGACATGACTGAGTCTAAATTTCCTCCCTCATTCTTTTATGTAGCTTTTGTTTTCTCACTGTCCACATTTTCATCCAAATATTATTTTATGGTTTGCTTTCATAAAAATATTGTTAATGTTAGAATACCTGTTATTTATATGGTGTTTTACAACTTTATAAAGCACCATCATTTTGGGGCAAAAGGAGCTTATTTTCTTATACTATGCTTCTTCCAAATGCATTTACCAAAATGTTTTCTTCTGAACTGGGGAGATAGCTCTGATGCTGGAATGCATACTTTCTTAGCATGCAGGAGACCTGGGTTCGATTTCTGAACTGCATAATTCTATGAGTATAGAGTCAAGAATAGGCACTGGGCACCCCTACTGTGATCCCAGAACTGAATCAAAACTGAACCAGACCAAACCAAATTAAGAACAAACAAAATGCAATAAAATATTTTTTTCTTAGGGACGTGAACCAGATATTAAGTATATATTGTTCAAGACCATTTATTGCCAGAAATAGTTTTTGTTTAACTACTTTCAGAATTATACAAATCCTGAATTTAAAAACAATTTCTAGGGGTTGGAGTGATAGAACAGCGGGTAGGGCATTTGTCTTGCACGCGGCCAACCCGGGTTTGATTCCCAGCATCCCATATGGTTCCCTGAGCACTGCCAGGAGTAATTCCTGAGTGCATCAGCCAGGAGTAACCCCTGTGCATTGCTGGGTATGACCCAAAAAACCAAAAAAAACCCCACCAATTTCTAAAAGACACTTATTTTAGAATCTCTAAGTCATTTAGTGCTATCAATATTTTCCTAAATTTCCTTTAGATATTGACATAATTGCTCTTTCCTTTTTCTGCAAACCATTAGGAGTACTATTGATTCCAACAATTTGTCAATAATGGAAGCATCTTGAAAAGACCAATTTTTGAAAGATATTTATTGGGGTTATTATCTTTTTTGGTTTTGGGGCCACGCATGGCAGTGTTCAGTCCTTACTCCTGGCTCTATGCTCCTGGTCGTGCTCAGGGGGATTAAACCCCTGGGTGCAAGGCAAATATCTTACCTCCTGTATTACCTCTCTGGCCCCTTTTGGAGATCATTTCTATCTACATATTTGTTATAGTCATATATAGGATCTATTTTAAAGTGACTATGGGTTGTGAGTGTAATGTTTGTATATCTAATCCCAGCAGGATTATTATCATTTTAATGCTAAGAGTTAATATCTTCTTAGAAAAACTAAAGTTTATTTATTTGCTCATTTGCGGGCCCACACCTGGTTGTGCTCAAGAGCTATTTCCTGCTGTTGTTGTTCTTGTATAATTGGTGATTGGAATTGAACCCAAGTCTCCAGTATATGTAGCATGTGTTCAGCCTGTTGAACTCTCCTTGGCTTTATTTTTTATTTATTGCTTTTACTGATGGGAAAGGAGATTTCGAAGATGTGCTCAGGGTATCTGGGGGTTACTCCCAGCAATGCTAGGTCAATTGAGCTGTGCCAGAGAGCCCAGACATGTAGTGTGCTACTTGGGTCCTGCAGTGCTGGTATCCCTTGGAGGCCCCCAGAACTACTGGGGTAGGGGGAATCTTCACTTTGCTATTATTGTTTTGGGTAAGAATTTGAATGTCTTTGGGACTAATCTCTCTGTAAAATGGGAACGATGTTAGAGAACTGTTAAAATAACACAGATAAAGTACTGCCAACAGCTGGCAAGTTGATCCTCAGTATGTATGTGGTAGCATCATCATCATTGTTGCCATGGTTGCTGCTCTTTGTCAAGGTTGAAACTAAACCAGATGAACTGGTCCTTGGCAATTGTTTGGCAATTCAATTGTGAAAATAGTATCAAAATTTCAATATTTTCCTGCACATCTCAGAATTACATTTGTAATGATTTTTATCCAAGAACACTTGACTACTGTGCACTCTTTAGAAATGTAATATATTCTAATTCAATAATTAGAGGTATTGAAGAACCACAGGTTAAGTATTAAAGAACAGGAAATGACTAAATAGCCTTGATTTTGTTAACTTGTATTTATGGTTATACTAATGTATGTAATTAGAAACTATTTAGTGAAATCTGAAATGGTGAATGTTGATGGTGGAGAGAAAGAGGTGGAGACTGAGGATTTTGTCAGCCCAGATAATGATCTTGACCTAGTGTGAGTGACAGAGATAGTGATGCTTGTAAGCAGAGAGGTAAGGTGGGTAGATTTGCATTTATATTTATATTCAATGGTCTATTTATTTGATGTATGCCCCTAGATTTGGTTTTTAGATGGCTTACTTGGGGAAGATGGATGGAACAGAGAAGAAGAGAAAGCCAACCATAAAGGCTTTGTTAGACCAGGCTAAATTATGGTGGAACTAAATTGCTGAGCAGATTACAAAGAAATACAATAATAACAGTGAGAGCAATAATGATGGCTGAACCAAGGTAGAATTCGAATGAAGCATGTGGAAATAATAATGGTGAAGTGCATGAGGTGGAAGTTGATAAATTATGTGGAGTCACGATAGAAACAGTGTTTAAGGACACGGATGACTCAAAGAAAAGGTCATCACAGTATTGAAAGGACAATTTTGAAAACACATTTTCAAGTGTTAAAAATCCTCCTTACTTGCTGAGACTTGCTAATGTAACTGGTGGTGGGGGAGGGGAGTGTCACATTTTGAGCAATGGGACATAGCTGAGGAATAGTGTTTAAAGGGGGAAGTTTATAATTTCTGTTCACATTCAATCTGACAACTTTGAAGTATGGGACATCCAGATGGTTGTAACAGGTGGCTGCTGAATAATGTACATCTATCTGTCTTAAAGACGTTAGTCTGAGGGAAACAAACAGATGCTTGAGGGTTGACCCCAGGAGCAGAGGAAATGGCTTAGGAAGTATGGATGGTGAGAACGCAGTGCAGCATTGATCTCTCTCATGCTCTTAAAAGTGTTTTTTAAAATAAAGGGCCATACCCTTTGGGACATAGGGATTAAGGGGTCACTCTGAGATCAAACTCTGTCCCTCCCCACCTTGTGTTGGGCAGTTGTTCCAATCACTTGCTTTATACTCACAGTTCCTCTTCTTTATCCTTAATTTCAAATCTGTCTGTTCACCAGGAAGAATTACTGAAAGGGTCCCACTTCTTACATTAATTCGTGCCAGGATCTTGAGTCAGGCTTTCTCTACCCAATCTCTGTCTGTCTGTCTCTCTGTCTGTCTTTCTCTAGGTCGGGGTCTCTCTCTCTCTCTCTCTCTCTCACAACCTTCCTCCTTCCTCTTTCCCTCTGTCCCTCCATCTCTCCTTTCACCCTCAGTTCTCCTATAAAAAGTTTCTACTCACAGTTTTCTCCAGGAGTGCCATCAAAATTTTCTTTCTGTAACGTAATTTTATCTGGAAGCTGGGATTAAGTGTTTCAGTTCCACATAACAATGTGAAAGTGTAGGGTGGGTTCATCTCATGCATTACTTGCCTTCCTGTCCGAATCCTCACTTAACTCAAGCACTGTCTCCTGAATTCTTCCAGCAGTTCACGTGTCTGCATCTTTGCACATGCTCTTGAAAGGAAGGAAGGAAGGAAGGAAGGAAGGAAGGAAGGAAGGAAGGAAGGAAGGAAGGAAGGAAGGGAGGGAGGGAGGGAGGGAGGGAGGGAGGGAGGGAGGGAGGGAGGGAGAAAGAGAGTAAGAAAGAAAGAAAGAAAGAAAGAAAGAAAGAAAGAAAGAAAAAGGAAGGAAGGAAGGAATGAAGGAGGAAGGAAGGAAGAAAGAGAGAAAGAAAGAAAGAAAGAAAGAAAGAAAGAAAGAAAGAAAGAAAGAAAGAAAAAGGAAGGAAGGAAGGAATGAAGGAGGAAGGAAGGAAGAAAGAGAGAAAGAAAGAAAGAAAGAAAGAAAGAAAGAAAGAGGAAGGAAGGAATGAAGGAGGAAGGAAGGAAGGAAGGAAGGAAGGAAGGAAGGAAGGAAGGAAGGAAGAAAGAAAGAAAGAAAAAGGAAGGAAGGAATGAAGGAGGAAGGAAGGAAGAAAGAGAGAAAGAAAGAAAGAAAGAAAGAAAGAAAGAAAGAGTATCCTTCTCCACTAGTTTGCTGAGTGAGCTGCCTTCAAATACACTGACAATCTATTCTGCTTTCTGAAATGTTCCCTGACTTTTGAATTCTCATCCCCTTTTTTCAGGATTTTTTTTGAGTGTAGATGCAAGTGTGTGCATACGTAATGCATATGTATTGAAATGCATATTCACATTTATTCACACACTTGTGGATAGGGGTTGGCTACACAAACAGGACTCAGGGGCAACTCCTGGTTCTGTGCTCAGGTGACCATATGTGATGCTGAGGATTGATCTGAGGTCATCAACTTGCAAGGAAAGCATCTTCAACTCTGTACTATCTCTCTGGCCTAGGAATACTTTAAAGACACCTTGTTGTCATCTAGCTATCTCACTGCTGACACATCAAAGACCAGGATTATTAATACTGAACAATTATTGATTGCTGAATTAAATATGATAAGATTCTGTGGGTGAATGAAAAAAATCACATGGTTAGAATGCTGTGAGGGGAAAAATTTAGGTCAGGACCTAATTACTGAAACTACATATGGGAATGTTAATTTTTTCCCAAGAATCAAAAATCTTAAGAGAAAGAGCCCTGTATTGATCTACAGAAAAAAAAGAGTGAAACTAGAATAGAGCCTGGGAAAATGATTATATACAGTCTTATCACTGAGTGAACGTGGGCCAAGTGAAATTAATTGGTATGAGACGGTGAAATTACACTTTACCTGTGAGTCTTGGTTACATCATATTTTATCCTGTGTAGTAAAGAAGAGCTATTGCACTTGAACTTCAAAGATAATTAAAGCTTACATTAACTGTTCATTTTAAATAATATTAACCATTTCCTGAAGTAAATGTTTCCTAGAAAAGCATTAGGTACTTTTTTATATTCTTCAGAAAATAAAAAAAAATTCTGATCTCAGGGCCATTTTTACAAGTCTTAAATACAGTGTAAGATAAGCTTATAAATGTGTAAAAAACACATAATCCGATAGAAAATTACCATAAAAATTCAACCACTATGGTCTTTTCAAAATAATTTATGACCTTTTCTTGTCATAAAAATTATGTTTCACTATAGGAAAATTAGACAAATGTACATTATATATACATATATATATATTGCTTTTTAGTCACACCCGGCAATCCACAGGGGTTACTCCTGGCTCTGCGCTCAGAAATTACTCCTGGCGGTGCTCAGGGGACCATATGGGATGCTGGGAATTGAACCTGGGTTGGCCGCGTGCAAGGCAAATGCCCTACCCGCTGTGCTATTGCTCCAGCCCTGACATATGTACATTTAAAGAAAATGAAAACAACACCAAATTGGAGATAGAGAAGACTGTACAGGGATTAGGGACTTGCCATGTAAGAGGTTGAATTCTGTCAGATCTCCATCACCAGGAATGATCCCTGAGCACAGAGCACTGAGCACTGCTGGGTGAGGCCCCAAACCAATAAACCAAAACCTAAACAAAAACAACAGTAAATTGTACCATACACAATGAAGGATATATATATTTTTTAATGTAGGAGTACTGCTATTTATTCAGCCACTGATTAGCTGATTGAACTGGGCATAAACTCAACCTTACTTTTTTTTTTTACTTTTTAATAATTTTATTTATCGAATCACCATAAGAGCAGTGACAAAGCTTTCGTATCTAAGTCTTGGTCATACAATGAAACACCCATACCTTCACCAGTGCCCATTATCCACCCCCAACAACCCCAGCATACCCCCATCCCACACCCTCCCCCTACCTGTGGGGCATATGATTTCCACATTACTCTCTCTCTAATTTGATCACATTCAATATTTTGACGCCAGACCCACCATTATTATTTAAGATTTTACCCCAACATTCATATCTGCTGAAAAGGCAATAGTAGACAATTTGTTTTCTACTGCTGGTTATGAATAACATATGATGTCGCACGGCTGCAGTTGGGCTGTGATTTTGAAATTCTGAAATTTAACTTAAATCTGGAGGAATTTCTGTCAAAACCTGCTGGGTTCCGAGATTTGTTACTGAGTCTCTGGGATCATGGCCATTAAACAGCTTGATCAGGAGCCAGAAAGGCCGTTTGTGGGTGGTGACTTGGGGTCTTGTTGGGGTGGGAAGGAAAAGGCTGGCTCCACCCCCATCCTGTGAAGCCCCATGTGTCTCATCACTGAGGGTCCAAACCTGACTGTCCAGTGGCCACTTGAGGATGGTGGCCACCGAGCTGCCTAGGGAGAGCAGGTGGAGGGACAACACCCTTTCCTCCACGGGGTGGCCCAGCGATAGTAACCTACTGTGGGGTCTGGAAGCAATTCTGCCCAAAGCCGCTGGGTTTTGAGATTTGTTTTTGAGTCTTTGGGATCATGGCCGTTAAGCAGCTTGATCAGGAGCCGTAGAGGCTGTTTGTGAGTGGCAACATGGAGTCTCGTTCAGGTGGGGAGGAAATGTCTGGCTCCACCCCCATCCCGTGAGGCCCCGTGTGTCTCAACACTGCGGGCCCAGACTGTCCAGTGGCCTCTGGAGGATGGCAGCCACCGGGCCACCAGGGAAAACAATCCAAGGCTCGAAACCTATTCCCAACTGGGGAAGCCCAGTGCTGGTAACCCACTGTAGGAACCGGATGCATTTCTGCCAAACGCCTCTGGGTTTCGAGATTTGTTTCTGAGTCTCTAGGATCATGGCTGTTAAGCAGCTTGATCAGGAGCCAGAGAGGCTGTTCGTGGGTGGCGACTAGGGGTCTCGTTGGGACGGGGTGGAAAGGGCTGGCTCCACCCCCATCCCATGAGGCCCTGCGTGTCTTGTCTCTGTGGACCCAAACCTGACTGTACAGTGGCCTCTGGAGGATGGTGGCCACTGGGCTGCCAGGGGGAACAGGCCAAAACACAAAACCTATTCCCACCTGGGGTGGCCCGGTGACAGTAGCCAACTGCAGGGACTGGATGCATTTCTGCCAAAAGCCGTTGGGTTTTGAGATTTGTTTCTGAGTCTCTGGGATCATGGCCATTAAGCAGCTTGATCAGGAGTCAGAAAGGCCATTCATGGGAGCCAACTCGGGGCCTCATTAGGGTGGGGAAGAAAGGGCCAGCTCCATCCCCATCCCCGTGAGGCCCCACTTGTCTCGTCACAGAGGGCCCAAACCTGACTGTCCAGTGGCCTCTGGAGGATGGCGGCCACCGGGCTGCCAGGGGGAACAGGCCAAGGCATGAAACCTATTTCCACCTGGGATGGCCCAGTGCCTGTAACCTACTGCAGGGACCAGACACATTTTTGCCAAAAGCCACTGGGTTTAGAGATCTGTTTCTGAGTCTCTGGGATCATGGCCATTAGCAGTTTAATCAGGAACCAGAGAGGCCATGTCTCCAATTATATAGCTGAGCCAGAGGTGGTTTGTGGGTGTGTCTCCCACATACCTAACTTTTGGCCATTTACTTTCTTGGTAAACTTTTCCCCAAGTTTTTGGGGTCTGGCCAAAGACACAGCAGCAATTTTGGGGTATCTGGAAGTCTGAAGACGCCATCAGACTGCTGATGCACTCGCCTCACAGGTACAGATTAACCTGCTGTGGCACCATACCCCTGAAGGATCATTTTAAACATACCTTTGAATTTTATTTACTTGAAAGTATTAATGTGTGTGTGTGTTTTCTTTTTGGGTCACACCTGTCAATGCATAGGGGTTGCTCCTGGCTCATGAAACACTCAGGAATTACTCCTAGCAGTGCTCAGGGGACCATATGGGATGCTGGGAATGGAACCTGGGTCTGACGCATGCAAGGCAACGCCCTACCCACTATGCTATACTCCAGACCTAATGTGTTTTTTTTTAACCAAGAGTTATCACATTTGACATGTCATTTTGAAATTCTGTTTTCAAATACAGTGTTGAAAAGTATGTGTGATATGAGTCAACATTTTTCAAAATCCGACTTTTAATGGCTCTACATTATATTGTGATTGCTTTTATATTCTTCTTTCTGGTGGTTTTGGGAATTGATACAAGGACTCACATGCAAGGTAAATCTGTACCACTGGATATGTCCCTTGGCCCCAAGACTGTTATTTCTTAACGTGCTCAATATTTTTCCTATATAGCATTTGTGATTTTCAATTTGTTAGTTATAAACCAGTTACTGCTCCTATACTTCAATGACTGCACTATTTCTAACCTATTATACCCTACATATTGATTTGTAATGTGCCAAAGAAAACATTAGATCAGAGGTTATCCATCACTCTCTAGCAGCCCAAGTCACACCAATCTTTGAAATAAGAGAAAAACATAGCTGCAGACCTTAGAATAAGATGCATCTGTTCAAATTCTGTCCTTACCTCACCTAGAAGCTATGTGATTGTGGACAATCAATTGAATTCGCTGTAGTTAGTTTTCTCATCTGTAAACTGGAGCTCATTTTTACAGACGCGATTTTCGTAAGATTGAAGAATTAGATGAGATGTATGTAAAAAGCTTAAAGAAATGTCTGGGGTGCAGAAAGCACAAAATAAGTGCCACATGTAATTAAAACAAAAAACCCTCAAACTAAAAAACTCTTGAATCTGGGGGTCAGAATGATAGAACAGTGGGCAGGGTACTTGCCTTGCACTCCAATCCAGATTCAATTCCTGGCATCCCTGATGGCCCCCTGAGCCTGCCAGGAGTGATCCTTGTGCACAGAGCCAGGAGTAAGTCCTGAACACAGCCAGGTTTGTTCAAAAAACAAAAAACAAAACAAAACAAAACAAAATTCTTCATCTGTTCTTTATGAAAGTCTTTTCTCTCCTAGTTTCCTTAGTATTTTCTCCTCTTTCTGCAGAGAGTCGTCAAGGCTCTTCCGCTATCATCCTTCCAGCATCACCCAATTTACTATACATGGAGAAAGTACCCCTTGGAATCCTATACCTCATCTTCCTCCACTCAATGTTCAATGTTTCTCAGCATACATACCTTCTTCTCACTCTCCACTCTGCTGTGGTATTTTGACTCTGCATTAAGAGTCAAAATCAATTCACGTGTGTGTCACTCAAACCTTGCCTTTGAATTTCACATCATTTGATACTCCTAAGTGATTATGTGACTGTCAATTGGATATTGCCTCTTCTCAAAGGCTACTTCCCCATGACTAAAACCCACATTTCAATTTTCTTCTGAATCCTGCTTCTCTTTAGGTAACTCTTCCCCCCACCCCCAGCCCCCTCTCTGTCTCTCTCTGGTTCTGTCTCTTATTCATTTATAGTTTTCACTTTTGGGACCATTCCTGTCAGTTCTCAGGGGTGACTCCTAGCTCTGCACTCAGGGATCACTCCTCGAGGTCTAGAGGGACCATATGGGGTGCCAGGGATCAAATCGAGGTCAGCCACTGGCAAGGCAAACCCCCCACCTGCTGTACTATTGCTCCTGCTCTTTGGGTATGTCTTAAGCATCACCCTAATTCCCTTCTCTCCCAGCTGCCCCCAAAAGGTTTAATTAACCTCCAGTGTCTGGCTTGAATTGACAGATAGTCATCGCCACCATCTTTGTCAAAACTAGTAGTATTCTCACCTGGAATGACAGTGCCTACTACATGGTTATTCCCACAACCCACAGAGAATTGATTTTTATATACAAACCTGATAAGCTCATTTTTCTGCTTAAAAATTCCCTGGATTTCTGATATTTTAAGGACAAAATGGAGGCTGTTGCAATGATAAGTCCTTGAGTATTACAGATTAGACATTCTCCATCAGTGTCTTTTTCTAGTTACACTTTTTATAATACACTCCTGCTTTATTCCTATTTCCTTACCCCAACTTCAATACACAATTGCCTTCAAATCTCATTCTATTTCATGTCATTATGTCTTCATACTCTGCTTGGAATTTTTTTTCCCAAGTCCTAACCTGCTGGCAAATACCAAATCTTCATTTGACACTCAAATCAAATGTTACTTCCCACTTCGCCTAAACTCCGATCAAAATCAATTTTTCCCCTGACCTTTCTGTACATCACAAAATTTTTATTATAACATTTGTTGTATTTTATTGCACTTATTTATTTATAGATTCTATATTCCTCCTCTTGAAAGTAAGCTCTGTGGTAAGATTTAAAAGAAAACCCAAAAGAGTGCCCAGTGCAGAGTAATTTGAAAAGCTAACCTGTAGCCTATACTTACTATGTTGCAGGCAGTTCAAAGTGCTTTATACATTTCACTTCATCTAAATTTTGAACAGTGCTATCAGAGAGGTATCATTAACAGAGGAGGAAATGAAGAAAGAGGAAGTGAGTAATTTGCCTAGATAGCACAGTTGGTAAATGGTGCCTTCAGGATTTGAAACCAGAGAAACTTGCCCCAAATTCCAGCTTTTAAGTACCTTCCTGTCTTGACTTTCAGAGTAGGCACTTAAAATATTTTCAGGGGCCAAGAGATAGCTCAACAGCCTAAGCACATGTTTTGCATGCTGGAGGTCTGCTCAGGTTTGATCTCTGGCACCAAATGGTCCGCCAAACACCATCAGTAGTCACCTCTGAGCATAGATTTGGGAACAGTCCCTGTCAACATTGCTGGACTGGATATAGCTCACACACACACACACACACACACACACACAATCACACACACACACACCATTTATTTTCAGCAAATTTTCTGCACTCCCCAAGTTTTTAGCCTTTTTAAAGAAAAAGAGAGGTTAAAAAAATTCTTCTCTTCTCATTCTGTTGTGTAGAAATCATGTACCCTGTTGAGTGCTTACCTAGAAGTTGCTAACTCTGTTCTGCTCTGAGAATCTTTGATTTGCTTCTCTACCGGCTGTAGACTGAAGGCCCAGGAAGCCTGAACTGTGAAGATAATCAACACATTTGTACCCATTCTTGTACCCACTTCCTCTAGGGTCTCACATACAGGAGACACTGGCAAGAAGTTCGAGGGTGGAATTAGGATGAGGGAAGGACACCGCAGCACTCCCTGCAAGCACCTCCCATGGGGTTGTTCATGATGAATGAGAAACTGGCTAAACCCTTGATAAAGGTCACATTTCTTTTCTCTCTCCTTGAGGTTTAGGGATGGTAACAGTGTTTGGTGTTTGCTAAATAAAAGAAATAGCCTTCTAACTCTGTAATTAGAAGTTCACTGAATTACCCAGTTTAGCCTATCATTTAGACCCCATCCTTCTTTTTAGCTTTCCCAATAGAACTCAGACTTGGTCTCTCTGTTTCCTGCTCTGATTCCTTCTGTTTGCCTGCTCATAATATTCTCCAAAGATGATCTCCATTTTCAGCTCCGGGGTATGAACTAATCAAGGAAGTCTCTTTCCTCTTTTCTCAAAAATCTGACCTGGCCCAGAAATTTAGCATTGATGGCGTGTGTGTTATAATCAATGGCTGACAAAGCATTTTTTTCTTTTCTTTCTTCTTAAATAAGCTGGCTATCCCAGTTGTTGCTGGTAGCTGTTTTGCAACCGTGGAACCTCAAATTAGCCCAAGAAAATGAATCAATGGCATTCCCATGCTAAGAATGGAGGCTTGATAACACCAAACTTGAAGTTTATCTTAGTTCTCCAAGCCCATTTTAGAACACAAGCTTTCTTTCCTTTTCTTTTCTCTTAAAAATTAAGCTCACTTGAAGAAATTTCAGAATTTTGCCACCCTTAAATTCCATACTGCAATGAGTTCTGAGACAACTAACATTTGTTTCATGCTTATTATTTGACATTTATGATGCCAAAGGCAACGAGTCTCAATGTAGGTATAATTCTTAGTCTCGATGTACACAGGAGGAACCTAAATCTTCAAAAATGTCCTTAGATTGGAGTGATAACTCAAAGGGTTGGAACAAGCACAAGCTCTGTTTGCAGGAGACTCAGGCTTGATTCTAAGAACTACAAGGTCCCCTGAGCATTGCCAGGAGTGACCCCTGAGACTGGGTGGCAGAGGTCCCCACCACTGCTGGGTATGGCCCTCAGCTCCTCCCCCCAAAAAAGGACAAAAGGTTCATGAAGTCGTCTTGTTAATACCTCAGTTATAATCCAAATGTGATTCTGCCTGACTTCCTACATCATCTCTTAGTATCACAACACTCTACTGAACATGAACTTAACTTTTCTGACAAATACAACATGAGCTCAGTAACTCACTTCCAAGCAACTGAAGTATTTCAGAAATACAACCTTCAGGTGGTTTTACATTATGGCAGAGACAGGCACATATTCAATCAATCCAATTAATCAATATATTTGAGGGCCTCACCCTGTGGTGCTCAAAAGCTATTCCTTGCTCAGTGTCTGGGGTCCTTAGAAGACAAGGTAGTGCTTGGAGTCTCCTACATGTGCTCCAGCCCTTTCACTGAACTATTTCTCTGGCCTCAGACGAGATGCACTTTTAAAGGGCAAGTTATGTGGCAGATAGAAAGTCCAGTGTTAGGTAGAGGGTAATGATAAAGAAAATGTACATAAAATCCAATCAAAGAGAACAATATTCGAAAGTGGAATGGTGGTGTATACCAGGTTGATGGCAATTTCTATGTTGTTTTGGAAAGGGGCTTCTCCCAGATCTATGCCGGGCTGTACTAGAAGGATCTTGCAGTGCTGGGAATCGAACCTGGGGCCTTGAGCATGCCAGACACATGTTTTAGTTCTTTGAATACTTCCCTGGATCAGTGATGACAGTTTATATGAATTCAGTAAGCCCACTAGGAAAACAATTGTGTTTATTAATTCAGTTCTAGGGTTAATACCTATGGAAATGATTTGTAGAATTTTATTCGATAGTATGCCTTTATCATACTTTCAATATTAAATGAGTTTAAAAATGCATTTGGAGACACAGAGAGTAGAATTACACAAAATCAAATCAAAGTCCAATATTTAATTTTTTTCACTGACACTTGTGCCTTTGTTTTTGCATTTTTGTTGCTTACATGAGCTGAACTGAATTTCCAAAAATTATCTCTTATTGTCTAGTTCTCACTCTCAGTGAACCCAGCAGGGTACCAAGAGTATCCTACCCGTATATATGCCTGACTGGGAACACCTGTAAAGGTGATTAGAGCCTGCCTCAAAAGCCACCATCCCTCTCGGAGAGCCTGGCAAGCTACTGAGAGTATCCCGCCCGCATGGCAGAGCCTGGCCAGTTACCCATGGCATAGTCAATATGCCAAAAACAGAAACAATGATGGTTCTCATTTCCCTGACCCTGAAAGCCCCCCCAATATGCCATCAGGCTACACTAGCACGTGACAAGAACGAATGGAGACGTTACTGGTGCCTGCTTGAGCAAATTGATGGACAACAGGGTGATTGATAGTGATAGTTATAGTGATCTCTGAATTAGACCTTCAAAATCCATGCTGCGGCTGTTTTTTACAGTCTTGTTTCCTCCTATACATTTTTTTTTGTTTTTCATACACACAAATTTCAGGTACTGATTAGAATAATCCCCTCATTCCTGGTGTTTGAAGCAGAAAAATGGTGGCCTAGACCTAGTATTTTTGTTCCTTGGGATGAAGATGCTTCTACAAATACTGGTCCAATTCAGTTTCCTGAATGCATTTCGATGCACAGAATTTTAGGTTTATTGACAGTATTTACTCCTGGTGTGAAAGATGTGAGAATAGAAACATAATGTTTATTAACAACCTTTCCTTAAACTGTATCTAAAAAAAAAAAGAAAAGACCAAAGGAGATGAGACTCGGATGTACTCAGCCAAGAACTCCCATTTTCTTGTGAAATTAATTCACATTATAGGGTTTGCTACCTTGAATACGTTCCCTTCCTTTTACACTCCCACTTAGCTTTCCTTTAAGTGTCAAATGAAGCGGGTGGTGAAAATGCTGTGCACCAGTCATTTTGACATTCCTTTGTAAATTAGTCAGGCTTTGATAGTACAGGTCGGCTGAACTAAGCAGGGGCCTTTCAGCTTTGGGAATCTGGCAGGAGTTCAAGAGCACCGTGTTGCTTTGAACTCACTTGTTAGCCTGCAAAATAAACACCATCCACCTTGCAATAAAAAACCATCAGCGGGGTGGGGGGGGGGGGGGAATGAAGGGTTGGGGGGGGGGACTTTCTAAACCCCTCCCTTCAAGACTTCAAAACCCTCACTGGAGTTGCTAAATTAGGACAGTAAAAATAAGGCCTGCTTGTGAAAAGAAAGGAGGGGGAAAGCGCCATCCTACAACAAACACACACAAAAATTACAATCACTGAGAACTAATTATGTTTTCATGATTGCAAATGCTTTGAGAGTTTGAAAGCTCACGGACTCATCCTGATGCTGCTATAAAATGTTTCCTGGCTAATTATTTGCCAGTACAACTGTTCACTTCCTGTGGTGGATTTATGCTAAATCCTGTTGTTAGTCTTGCTCTGCAATTGCCATTGTCTATGACTAGAAGCAAGGCTGAAAGGCTACAGTCAGCCTTTTATTACACAACATGTGAATGGAGATTTGACCCAATGTCCGAACACTTCCCCCCTTCACTTTTTATGTGAGCTCGCTGAGCCTTTCCCTATAAATCACTGGGTTCCAATGAACTTTTACTCCTTTCTCTCTCCTTTCAACTCTTCTATTTCATGTGTGTGAGTGCACACTTAAAAAATAAACTGGTCAATTTCTTTTCCTCTTCAATAGTAGGGAAGAAGTTTCTGTCACGAACAATTTCTACAGTTCTTTCTCCGAAAAAAGTTATGAAGGTCAATTTTTGTTGATTTAGTTCAGTGTTTGAACTAAACCAATGAGACAAAAAATTAATAAAAAATGATTTCCCTTTTTAGCAAAGAAATAATCATAAAGAAATATAATGTGCAAGCTATTGCATCAGCTATAGCAAAATATCAATGCTTTCTGTAAAACTCCTAAATATTTTCTAGCATACTTGACACGTCACATATGAAATAACTTTAGAAGCATCTTAAGTGTAAATTGTGTTTCTGAAAAAATTATGACAAACATTGTAAACTATCTAGAAGTGTCCTTAAATATAGTATATACTATTCTGAATGCAAATACAGGTTTCTTGTTAGGTTTCTACTTTATTCAAGAATATAGTCTCACACACAAAAAGAATATAGTCATAATATTGAAAAGCTATTCTCAAATTTAGAAGTCAAATCTTGAAGATTTTTGCATAGTAAAAATTCTAAGAGGAAAACAGATTATGACACTAAATAAATAAATAAATGACTGGGTTTATTTTAGGATAATATACTCCATATAGCTTCATATGCATCCTTTTGCTTCACTTTTAAAATATTGTTGTAAGTACAAAAATTCATAGGGATAGTTTTTACAGTCTTTAAAATTTTTTTCAAAGACCTTTCTTTCTAACATTCATATAGACAATTGATAATGAAAATGTTGAAAATCTCTATCCTTAATGAAATTAACCCTTTATCATTAAGATTTTGTTTCCAGTTAGAAAATCCTGTTAGGGAAGTTCAATGTAACACAAATACGTACCCAAATATGTTCTGTCAAGATTTTCTTTTATTATAACTGTGCAAGTTAAAAAAAATTGTTTTGTCACCCAGAAAGTAATTTTTGGATGACACCCAGAAATGCTCAGAAGTTTCAATATTCTCTGCCCAGTGCCTGGGATGCCTTCCCTGAGGTGTTCAGGGAACCATGTGGTGCTGAGGTTTATAGTGTGTCTCCTGAATATCCGACATGTACTGGAGCCCATTGAACTATCTGAGTGACACTATATAAGTTTTTGTATATGTAGAAAAATTCTAGGGAGTGTGCATAGCACATGAATATGCCATACCTTGGAGATGGACAAAGGCATTAGGAGGCTGTTTCCACAATTTGCTTTACATTACTTGGTAATTTTTATTGACTGATAAAATCACTGCTCTTTCGGTAATTAAAATAAAATGAAGGCATAGTAGCACAGCAGAAAACAAAAAATAGTGAACATTTAAAGGGATATTTGAAATAAGGAGTTTTCGTTTCTGTATTTATATCAGGTCTGGAAAATGTTACTAATGATGAAGAGGTATATCCACTACATATATGTGTAGGGATGGGGATCACAGTCTTAATGCACACAATGCACAGAATGAGAAGTGCACAAAGTAACTTGATATTAATTGTAATTCATGATTTAGTTTTTGTCAACTTGATCCTATTCTTATTGCAGTCTAAGTTTTTTATATAGTGTTGCTAGACCACGTTATTTGAAATTGGGTTCAGAAAGAAACAATTTCACGTTATTTTGGTCACAAAACCTGACTACTAAGGGTATTTATTACTTGAATCTGCTGTTTGGGGCAAGTCTACTCATTCTGAAAACCTTTTATCTTGGTCCTGAGTAAAAGTACTATGCATGAACTTCTTTACTGCCAAACCATCATGTTTCTGTGTTGGCGTTATGTCAGAATATTCTCTTTCTGACAAAAATTCACACAGTTATAATAGTCCACACGAGTGAATTAAGCTTGTTGTTGCTACCAGTGGTACAAAAGAACACAGTAGATTATTTTCTATAAAGCTTTTTGAGTAAGAGCATAATAATAACAACAACAACAATAATAGTAACCTTTAAGTACTTTCATATTCACAGACATAATTTTTTAACTAAAGTTTTTTCTGCTTCATGCTCATTTTTACCACGATGAATTTTAATACATATTAACAGATTCCATTTCAGGTTGTTTCTGCATTAATGTTTTGTCAACATCTTTCAAAGTATTTTGCCTATAGCTATAACATGTGCACTTCTTATAGAAGCTAATTCTTCAGTCACTTCAAACTCAACATTGCCTCTTCATGTAAATATTTGCGAGGCAGTATCTTCAACATCTGTTAATTCATCAAGAACCATGGCAAACTGTTCAAAATCATGTGCTTTATATTAAAATTGGTTATTAATGTTGCTTCCAAAAGTACTCCAGTCTTTGACTAAATATTTTCATTAAGGGGCTACTATTTTAAAATAGATTATTTTAAGTTCAGGTTTTCCCTGTACATGTGTCTTCTGCTATTGTAGCAAACATAATTTTAATTATACCATGATCAGTAAAAAGGGCTCCTTGCATGAATAACAAATGTAGCCTTTTTGGTTGCATTTTATTTAAAATTTTTATTTTTATGAAGATGAGATATTTTGTTTTAACTTTTATAATTTCATAAATTCTCCTCTGAAAGTGGGAATATTGTGTTGAGTGCCTGGTCTGGCAATGTCAAAATATATTGTATTCTTTCAGCATATTGTCTTTACTTGTAAGCATAATGTTTTGCTCTCTAATTTCCAAACAAAATAAACCATAATCATTTGCACCTTAATAGTGTGACATTCAAAGTCAACTTTTACTTTTATTTTCATGCTTTGATATGATGGATTTATACTGACAATAAAAGTTGTAATGCAGAATACAGTTGTCTATGCATGGTACTTGAAATGCTGCTTATTATAAATGTCACTGTTATTTGTACTATTTACTAGTAATTTGAAGTGAGCAAGTCAATTAACATAAATAAACTGTTGAAACAACTTGACTGTAGCACAAAAGGAGACAAACAACATGGAAATTAATAATATGCTGTGTTCCAACAAAATTTTATGGACACTAAAATTTAATAATTTAATAGCCATCGCATAATTTCACATAATGTCACAAATTATTATTCTATTGATTTAAAAATAGTAATTGAAAAATATGGGCTGGAGTGATAGCACAGCAGGTAGGGCGCTTGCCTTGCACGTGGCCGACTCGGGTTTGCTTTCTCCGCCCCTCTTGGACAGTCTGGCAAGCTACGGAGAGTATCCCACCCACACAGCAAAGCCTGGCAAGCTACCTGTGATGTATTCGATATCCCCAAAACAGTAACAACAAGTCTCACAATGGAGACGTTACTGGGCCTGCTCGAGCAAATCGATGAACAATGGGAGGATAGTGCTACAGTGAAAATGAAAAAATATAAAGGGTTGGAGTGGGTAGGGTACTTTCCTTGCAAGCAGCAGACTTGACTTCGATCCCTCGCATCTCATATGTTCTCATGAGCTTGTAGGGTTAAGTCCTGAGCACCACTGGGTGTGACCCCAAAACCCAGCAAGAAAATAGAAAAACAAAAAACCCACCAAAAACCATAGTTGGTTCAAAGACTGTATGAAAGCTGTTGGCAGCTTGATTTCATCTATGGAACAATGGTTGCCAACCTGTAGTCTACAGTAGCAACCTGGAACATGTTAGGTATTCAATAAATATTTTGGTTCAATGAACAGTTTGCAAACTATAGCTCACTGTGAATCATATTTTTCAAGCCAAATGATTGATATTTACCCTCATAATCTGATTTTGTGTGTTTTGCATTGCAGAGAGCATTATTTTGTAAAAAATGCTTTTATCATACTTGGCTGGCAGTTCTCAAATCCTTCCTTAGAAAAACTACTTTTTTTAAAATTTAGGCACTGTGATTTACAATACTGTTAATAATAGAGTTTCAGGCATATGACATTCCAACACTGCACTCAAAACTGCTCTCTTTCTTAATTTCATTAAAAGCTATGATTATCTTCCTTCTTAAAAGCATTTTAATAAATCCTCAAGAGAAAACTTACAGTGCCTAATTATTTTTTTAATATTGAAGAATCTACCTTAATATTTGAGTTAATTACATTCTGAACAAAGAGTATATAAAGGCCATAGAAATAAATCGATGTAATTAGCAGTTTGTAACTAAAGAAAAAATATCTGAAACAAAAATTCCCCAAGTCTAATAATTTATCTGTCTCGGACCTAGGCAAGCACTTTAAAGGTTTTCACCTCCAAATATTGACCAAACTTAATAGACTCATTTCCAGGGTTATGGTTTTGTAGAATTATTTTGATCTTATAAACTATTTATAAGCTCTATTTTAAATCCTATTATTTTACTATTTTAAGCTACAGCACTTTAAATTACATTGAAAATATGCATATAGGCAGTATGCAATATGTTGGCTATGATTTGTTTTAATTGATTAAAATTAGAACTTAACTGATTTGGTAAATTCTAAAATGTCTATGTGTTAGATGATAAGGTCAGAAGACATTATGACTTACAGGATTTAATTTTCAAACATTTTCTAACTAAATAGGTACTTATTCTAACAGAACAATGCTTAGACATAGCTCAGAGATTCTGAATCAAACAGTCTATGATTTCATGTGAATTTATTTTTTCTGAAATTGTGGGAGAAAGTAAAGGCCCTCCCGTTGATCATCGAGCGGGCCCAGTAACGTCTCCATTGGAGACTTTGTTGTTACTGTGTCTGGCATATCGAATACTCTCGGTAGCTTGCCGGGCTCTCCGAGAGGGGCGGAGGAATCGAACTCGGGTCAGCCGTAGGGCGTCTGCCTTGCACACAGCCAACATGGCCGACCCGAGTTGATTCCTCCGCCCCTCTCGGAGAGCCCGGCAAGCTACCGAGAGTATTCGATATGCCAGACACAGTAACAACAAAGTCTCCAATGGAGACATTACTGGGCCCGCTCGAGCAAATCGACAATCAACGGGAGGGCCTTTACTTTTACTTTATGGGAGAAAGATCTAGAACATATACCAATTTTCACTCATGAAAAACAGAAAAAAAATCCTAATTTTTTATTCAAAATTAAAATAGAAAAAAAGGGAATACACACTTTCTTAGAGAAAGTTATAGAATTGGAGGAAATACTAGAAATGATAGCACAGTGGGTAGGGCGTTTGCCTTTTGTGCGGCCAATATGGCCAACCCGGGTTGGATTCCTCCGCCCCTCTCGGAGAGCTCGGCAAAATACTTACCGAGAGTATCTTGCCTGCACAGCAAAACCTGGCAAGCTCCCGTGGCGTATTCAATATGCCAAACAGAGTAACAACAAGTCTCGTGATGGAGACGTTACTGGGCCCGCTCAAGAAAAATCGATAAACAACAGGAGGACAGGGACAATGACAGTGACTAGAAATGATGATAAATGCAATTTCACAGAAGAAAAGATCATGTCATTCATCATCTAAAATTATTTAGCCTTAGATTCTGATGCAACAACAGATATAAAATCAACCTACATAAGCATTTATATGAGATAGCAGATTTTCATATGGATTTTGGGTGATTGGTGAGAATTGACTGCAGAAGCTACTTTGAGAATACCATCAGAGAAAATAATGGTGATCCACAGTGTAATGTCTTCAAAACAAAATCTGATGATGTACTTATCTGTGGATAATTTCATAAGGTAGAAACTAGGTTGTAAAACAATGAGGTGAGCATTAACCTCCAGGTAGACTATATTTGATTTGTTCTTGCAACCCATATAGCTGATATTACACTTTCAAAATACAGAAATGAATGTAAAGCATAGAGAGGTCAAATTACTCGGTCAAGGTCATATGCTAAAAGTTAGGACTTGGGGGTATGGTGCCGCCAGCAGGTCAATCTGTACCTGTGAGGCGAGTGAATCAGCAGCCTGATGGCACCATCAGGCTTTCAGATACCCCAAAATTGCTGGTGTGCTTTTGGCCAGACACTAAAAACTTGGGGAAAAGTTTACCAAGAAAGTAAACGGCCAAAAGTTAGGTATGTGGGAGACACACCCACAAACCACCTCCGGCTCAGCTATATAATTGGAGGCATGACCTCGCTGGCTTCTGATCCAACTGCTTAATGGCCATGATCCCAGAGACTCGGAAACAAATCTCGAAACCCAGCGGCTTTTGGCAGAAATGTGTCCGGACCCCGCAATAGGTTACTGTCGCCGGGCCATTCCATGGGGGATAGGGTGCTTTTCCTCCGCCTGCTCCCACTAGGCGGCTCCATGGCCGCCATTCTTCAGAGGTCACTGAACTGTCAGGTTTGGGCCCTCGGTGATGAGACACGTGGGGTCTCACGGGACGGGAGTGGAGCTGGCTCTTTCCTCCCCATCCCAACGAGACCCCGAGTTGCTGCCCATGAACGGCCTTTCTGGCTCCTGATCAAGCTGCTTAACAGCCATGATCCAAGAGACTCAGAAACAAATCTCGGAACCCAGCAGATTTTGGAAGAAATCCCTCAGATTTAAGTGTTAAAATTTTGAAATTTCAAAATTAGGCGGCCGCTGCTGCAGCCACGCAACATCACATGTTATTCATAACCAGCAATAGAAAGCAAATTGTCTACTGTTGCCTTTTCAGCAGATCTGAGTGGTGGAGTAAAATCCCCAGTGTTAATGGTGAGTCTGGTGTCAAAATCTTGAATGTAATCAAAGTAGAGAGAGAGTAATGTGGAAATCATCTGCCCCACAGGTAGGTGGAGGGTTTGGGATGGGGGGTATACCTGGATTTTTGGTGGTGGAGAATGGGCACTGGTGAAGGTATGAAGGTATATATTGTATGACCGAGACTTAAACCCGAATGCTTTGTAACTACTCTCATGGTATTCAATAAATAAAATTATAAAAAGTGAAAAAAAATAAAGTTAGGACTTGCCACAGAGCTTCTCTTACCACTCTATGCCCTTCAAACTCTACTTCCTTTACTTTGGACTGTGTGTATCAAATTCAATTTCAGTGGATAACAGTTTCCATTTTATGACTCTCATGAGTCATTTCAATATAAGATGCTAAATGAGTCATGCCACATTCCCTTCCTCCCTAACTTCCCCATCTTCTTCCTAGCTCCCACATATTCATTAATACATAGCATCCATGAAGGTTAGCATTTTTAAAAAAATATGAACTTCTGAGTCACTATGCCAATCAAATATAATAGCTATATGTCAGATAGTGTTTTCTCTTTTCGGTGTTAGTCATTGACTATATTTGGTTTTATGTGTACCATTGCTTTATTCATTTTTGACTCAATTTTTTGAGTTCTTTCAAGATGACTGCTGACCTCTAATTAAATTTATTTAAAGTACTTTCAACTTCAGTATGGTGGATATAATAAAGACTCCAAAAGAGGCCACATGCAAGCCCCTAGAACTTCCAAGTTAGGTTTTATGGAAAAGGGGACTTTGATAGTGTGATTAAATTAGAATTTTGAGATGGGATGTTTATCTTCAATGATCTGCTGGACCCAGCATCATCAAAGAGAAATAGAAAAATGATAAAAATGATAATCAGAGAATGGATATGTCAGTGGAAGCAGAAGTCAAAGTGGTAAACTTGACAGATCAAGGGAAAGACCATGGGCCAATAAATGCTGATGTTTCTATAAACTAGAAGAATGAGGAAAACAAGTCTTCTTCAGAAACTGCAGAGGAAGTGCAACCTTGATTTTTTCCTCCACAAAATCTCTTTATGACCCCCAGAATGATAAAATAAAAAACTAAAATGCTCTAAACCAGTAAGTTTATGGTAATTTGTTACAGTAGTAACGAAAAAACTAATAAATTCAGCACATTTTCTTGCACTAACATTTCACTGAACAGAATATCACTAATATATTGTTGCTTGTGTTTGTTCCTCTCTTTAAAAAAGTGTTCTGGTGGGACGGGCACAGAGGCCCAGCTCTGGGCAACAAAGCTGAACGGCTCCAATTCCAACAGGTACAGCCCACCGCCAAGGGCCTGGGTCCCTCTCTGGGCATGCGCAGCTAGAACCAGTCCGTAGAAAGCCGGTTTTCAACCCCTGATCTGCGTGGGACGGGCACAGAGGCCCGGCTCTGGGCAACAAAGCTGAACGGCTCCAATTCCAACAGGTACAGCCCGCCGCCAAGGGCCTGGGTCCCTCTCTGGGCATGCGCAGCTAGAACCAGCCCGTAGAAAGCCGGTTTTCAACCCCTGATCTGCGTGGGACGGGCACAGAGGCCCAGCTCTGGGCAACAAAGCTGAATTCCAAACAGGAGACGTTCCCAACTCCTCGCCCAGTGCCAGGGACTCTTTTCGGAGCCGCGGCCGCTGACGCTGCCACGAAATATTTTCCCACTACATATGCCATAGGAACCATAAGCTACCTTCTTAGATGGAAACTTCTCTAGTTTAGCTCAGCCACTAGAAACACAGTAGCCAATAACTCATAAGCCTATCTTAACTCACACTGCATATCAAGCAGAATATTAACAGTGAACGTGAAGGACTAAACCACACCTCTCACAATGGTAAAGCAATGCAAAAGCCCACCAAACTTTCATATTGAAGAGTCTAGCCCAGATGACACCAACAGTACTGTAGTGTTAGACAACCTCTCTGACAAGGAATTCAGAAGGGAGCTACTTAGGATGCTTAGGGAATTAAAAGAAACAATAGAAAGCAATGCCAATAGAAGACAAGAGGATCTGAAGGCAGAAATGAGGAAAATGCAATCGGAAATGTCAGACCTGAAAAATCTCGTAGGCGAATTGAAAAGCTCAGTGGAAGGCCTCAGCAGCAGAGTAAGAGCGGCTGAGAACAGAATCAGTGAGCTCGAAGATGAAGTTCAGAGACTCTCCAGAAAAGAGCAGAAAATGGAAAAGAGACTCACAATTCGGGAACAGATGGCAAGAGAAGATCGTGATGAAGCCAAGAGGGGTAACATAAGAATTATTGGAGTCCCAGTGGTACAGGAAGAAAACCTTGATGAAGAAGAAACTGTCAAAGACATCATTGCTACAACGTTTCCAGAGCTGAAGAAAACTTGTGACCACATTTAGGAGGCCCAAAGGGTACCAGCTTGAAGAAATCCGAATAAAAATACCCCAAGACACATTCTGATCAAAATGACCAAAGCCTTAGACAGAGACAAAATTCTGAAAGCAGCAAGATCGAAGAATGAAATCTCTTACAAAGGAGCATCCTTAAAATTCACAGCTGATTTTTCTGATGAAACCCTCAGGGCCCGAAAACAGTGGTGGGACATAGTGAAAAAACTCAATGAAATAAATGCCTCCCCCAAAATACTTTTCCCAGCAAGACTCTCATTCATAATAGAAGGAACAACACACAGTTTCACAGACAAACAACAGCTCAGGAACTTCATAGCCTCAAAACCATGGTTACAAGAACAACTAAATGGGCTACTTTAAGGCAAGAAAGGCCCCTCAAATACACCAAATTCTAACAGAACAATGGGACAAAATCCCATAACAATAATCTCTCTCAATGTCAATGGGCTAAACGCACCAATTAAAAGACATAGAGTGGCAGGATGGATTAGAAAATTGAACCCAACATTCTGCTGCCTGCAAGAAACGCATCTCAATAGTCAAAGCAAACACAGACTCAGAGTCAAAGGCTGGAAAACAATCCTACAGGCAAACAGCTCCCATAAAAAAGGTGGGGTAGCCATCCTTATATCAGACCACATCGATTTCAGAGTGAGGAAGGTCATAAGAGACAGTGAAGGCCATTTCTTATTGATCAAAGGATCTGTACAACAGGAAGAACTTACAATAATAAATGTATATGCACCTATGACCGAGATCCAAGCACAAAAATTTGTAAATCTACAACTGTACCTCATGGTGTTTCACTAATAAAAAAAAATAAAAATAAAAAATAAATGTATATGCACCTAATGAGAGACCAGCAAAGTACTTAAAACAACTACTCATAGATTTGGAAAAAGACATCAATAGCAACACAATACTAGTGGGAGACTTCAACACTGCTTTGTCACCTCTTGATAGATCAACCAGACTCAAGCTTAGCAAGGACATACTTCATTTGAGGGAAACAATGGAAGAAAGGGACTTAGTAGATATATACAGGACACTTCATCCACAAAAAGCTGAATACACATTCTTCTCAAGCGTACATGGAACATTCTCCAAGATAGACCACATGCTGAGCCACAAAACATGCCTCCATAAAATTAAGAAGGTAGAGATTGTATCAACAATCTTCTCAGACCATAATGCGCTGAAATTAGAAGTAAATCACACACAATAACAGAAAACTAAACCAAACACCTGGAAATTAAACAGTGCACTATTGAACAACGAGTGGATTAGACAGGAAATCAAAGAGGAAATCAAAAGATTCCTAGAAACGAATGAAAATGAGAACACGAGTTACCAAAACTTATGGGACACAGCAAAGGCTGTGTTAAGAGGAAAGTTTATAGCTCTACAAGCATTCCTCAGGAAGGAGGAGCGAGCACACATAAGTAACCTAACCTCACAGCTTAAGAGCTTGGAGAAGGACCAAAAAAAGGAGCACAACCCGAACAGGAGAAAGGAAATAATAAAACTCAGAGCAGAGATTAACGAGATGGAAACCCAAAAAACAATCCGAAAGATCAATGAAACCAAAAGCTGGTTCTTTGAGAAAATTAACAAGATCGATAAGCCTCTAGCAAAACTCACAAAGAAAGGGAGAGAGAAAACCCTAATAAACCGAATCAGAAATGAAAAGGGGGTCATTACAACAGAAACCACAGAAACTCAGAGGATCCTCAGGGAGTACTTTGAGAAGCTTTATGCCACGGAACATCAAAACCTCGAGGAAATGGATAAATTCCTAGACTCCTACAGACTCCAAGGCTGAACCAAGAAGACCTGGAATACCTGAACAGACCTATCACCATCAAGGAAATTGAAGTGGTAATAAAAAGTCTCCCCAAGCACAAAAGTCCTGGCCCGGATGGATTCACTAGTGAATTCTTCCAGATCTTTAAAGAGGACTTACTCCCGATGCTCTTTAAGCTTTTCCACGAAATTGAAATATCAAAAAAACTTCCGAACAGTTTCTATGAAGCAAATATCACACTGATACCAAAAGCAGACAGAGATACCACAAAGAAAGAGAATTACAGACCAATATCCCTGATGAACACAGATGCAAAGATCCTCAACAAACTACTAGCAAATAGAATCCAACTACTCATCAAATAGATCATACACCATGACCAAGTAGGATTCATCCCAGGGATGCAAGGATGGTTTAACATTTGGAAATCAATCAACATAATCCACCATATCAACAAAAGAAAAGATAAAAAGCATATGATCATATCAATAGATGCAGAGAAAGCATTTGATAAGATCCAGCACCCCTTTATGATGAAGACCCTAGCCAAAATGGGTATAGAGGGGACCTTCCTCAACATAATTAAAGCCATCTACCACAAGCCTACAGCAAGCATCATCCTCAATGGGGAAAAACTGAGAGCCTTCCCTCTAAGATCAGGGACGAGACAGGGATGCCCACTCTCTCCACTGCTGTTCAATATAGTACTGGAAGTACTTGCAATAGCGATTAGGCAGGAAAAAGATATTAAGGGCATTCAGGTAGGAAAGGAAGAAATCAAGCTCTCACTATTCGCAGATGATATGATACTCTACTTAGAGAACCCAATAACCTCCACCAAAAAACTCCTAGAAACAATAGACTCGTATAGTAAAGTTGCAGGTTATAAAATCAATACCCAAAAGTCCATGGCTTTCCTATACGCAAACAGTGAGAGAGAAGAAAGCAACATGAAAAAAACAATCCCATTCACAATTGTGCCCCAGAAAATCAAGTACCTAAGAATCAGCTTAACTAAGGAAGTAAAGGACCTGTGCAAAGAAAACTACAAAACGCTACTTCAGGAAATAAAAGAGGACATGAGGAAATGGAAAGATATCCCCTGCTCATGGGTCGGGAGACTTAACATTGTCAAAATGGCAATACTACCGAAAGCATTGTATAAATTCAATGCAATCCCTATAAGGATACCCATGACATTCTTCAAAGAAATGGAGCAAACACTCCTGAAATTTATATGGAACAATAAGCCCCCACGAATAGCTAAAGCAATTCTTGGGAAAAAGAAAATGGGAGGAATCAACCTCCCGAACTTCAAACTGTACTACAAAGCAGTAATAATTAAAACAGCATGGTACTGGAACAAAGGCAGAACTGCAGACCAATGGAATAAGGTTGAATACACTGACATCTCCCCTCAATCATATGATCATCTAATCTTTGATAAAGGTGCAAGTAATGTGAAGTGGAGTAAGGAAAGCCTCTTTAATAAATTGTGTTGGCATCACTGGACGGCTACATGCAAAAAAATAGGCTCAGAACTCTGCCTACCACCATGTACAAAAGTAAGATCAAAATGGATTAAAGACCTCAACATCAGACCAGAAACCATAAGGTACATTGAAGATAAAGTTGGCAAAACCCTCCATGACATTGAAGCTAATGGTATCTTCAAAGATGCCACGCCACTGGCCGAGCAAGTGAAAACAGAGATAGATAAATGGGACTATCTTAAACTAAGAAGCTTCTACACCTCCAAAGAAACAGTGACCAAAATACAAAGACAGTCTACAGAATGGGAAAGGATATTCACCGAATACACATCTGACAAGGGGTTGATATCCAGGATATACAAAATACTGGTTAAACTCCACAAGAAGAAAACATCCATCCCCATCCAAAAATGGGGCAATGAAATGAACAGAAACTTTCTCAAAGAAGAAATCCGAATGGCAAAAAAGCACATGAGAAAATGCTCTACATCATTAATCATCAGGGAGATGCAGATCAAAACCACAATGAGATACCATCTCACACCTCAGAGACTGGCCCACATTCATAAGAACAAAAGCAACCGATGCTGGCGTGGATGTGGCGAGAAAGGGACACTCCTTCACTGTTGGTGGGAATGTTGACTGGTTCAGCCCTTCTGGAAAACAGTATGTACGATTCTCAAAAAATTAGAAATTGAGCTCCCATTTGACCCAGCAATACCACTCCTGGGAATATACCCCAGAGAGGCAAAAATCTATAGTTGAAGTGACATCTGCACTTGTTTGTTCATTGCAGCACTCTTTACAATAGCCAGAAACTGGAGGAAACCTGAATTCCCAAGAATAGATGACTGGTTAAAGAAACTTTGGTACATCTACACAATGGAGTACTATGTAGCTGTTAGAAAAGATGAAGTCGTGAAATTTACATACAAGTGATACAATATGGAAAGTATCATGCTAAGCGAAATGAGTCAGAAAGAGAGGGATAGACATAGAAAGATTGCATTCATCTGGGGGATATAAAGTAACAAAGTATGAGATTAATACCCAAGAATAGCTGAGATCAGCACCAGGAGGATTACTCCATAACTTAGAGGCCAGCCGGGTATCCTAGAGGAAAGGGCAGTTCAGATAGAGAAGGGAGCACCAAATAAAGGGTGTTTGGAGGATCCTCCCAGAAGGGGAGATGCATGTCGAAAGTAGACTATGGACTGAACATGTTTGCCACTGAATGCCTCTTTTGCAGACCACAACACCCAAAAGGAGAGAGAGAACACAGGGGATTGCCCTGCCACAGAGACAGGGGGGATGGCGGGATGGGGGTGGGAGGGATATTATCCATGGTGGTGGAAAATGGGCACTGGTGGAGGGATGGGTATCTGATCATTGTATAATTGAAACCAAAGCACAAACCAAATTGTAAATCTACAACTGTAAAAAAAAATAAAATAAAATAAAGGGGAAAAAAAAAGTGTTCTTGGTAATCATCTTGATAATTTCATTGAATTGCATTTCAGGTAGGTGCTTAAGGAAGTAGTAGCATGTACCTGTATTTTGTGGTAGACTGGTGATTTGTAACTCTTTCAAGTTATATATGTCTTCTGCACTATACCTATTATATAAAATATTTTTATTATGATTTTATTATGTTGTCTGGGGTGAAAATACTGATACACAAAGTTGCTGCACACTCATCACTGAGGTGCCCACAGCATCATACCTCTGTCTATATGCCATCTCTGGTCTAAACTTCTTACCCTCTCACTCTACCCCGCTTTGTTGATTGATCACTTGATCACTTGATCCCCCGTTATTCATCGAATTACTCGAGCAGGTGCCAGTAACATCTCCATTCATCCCTGTTGCGCGCTAGCATAGCCCAATGCCATCTGTTCGTTCTAGGAACATGCAGAGCCTGAAACCGATCATTCAGGGTCTTGACGAAGAAGTCTGACCATCTTGTAGGTGGGCGTCCATGCGATTTTTTGACGTCCCGTGAAATCCAGTCAGTGATGGCTCTAGTCCAGTTGTTGTCTGTAAACCTCATTATGTGTCCAGCTCATCTGATTTTGATGCCTTGGCAAATGAGACAGCGTCCCTGATTCTTGAGCATTGACGGAGATCAGAACTCCGGATTCTATCTCTCATTTGAGTGAATCGTGATATTCCAAGCATAGCTCTTTAGATTCCTCTTTGAGAGACACAAATAGCGTTCTCATCCTGTTTTCATAGGGCCCAGATCTCTGAGGCATATGTTAATGCAGGAAGAGAAGTGGAATCAAAGAGATGTGCTCATAGCTGGAGGTTCTTTGTCCTCTTAGTTATTTCTTCAATGCTCTTGAAGGCATTCCAAACCACTCTCTTCCTCCTGCGCAACTCAGGTGCCAGGTCATTCATCATGTTGATTTCTCGACCTAGGTACATATAACTGTTGCATTCAGAGATGGTGGTTTTGTTGAGAGCGAATGGAGCGTCAGGAACGAGGCTGTTTCTCATAAACATTGTCTTTGTAAGATTCAGCTGTAATCCGACCTTTCCACACTCACGGTCGAAGTCGGTCAGCATTTGTGCTGCTTGGCTGATGTTTGGTGTTATTAGAACAATGTCACCAGCAAAGCGGAGGTTGTGTAGTTGCCGACCATCTATCTTCACTCCCATTCTTTCCCATTCCAGTCGTCGCATGATGTTCTCGAGGGTGGCACTGAAGAGTTTTGGTGAAATTGTATCACCCTGCCGAACCCCTCTCTTGACATGAATGATTGTTTCTTTGTAGAATGGTGAGATCCTGGTAGTGAATCTGTAATAGAGCTCATGAAGGATCCTGATGTATTGAGTTTGTACTCCCTGATTGGCTAGGGCTTCTATGACTGCTTCCATCTCAACAGAATCAAAGGCTTTCTTTAAATCAATGAACATTAGACAGAGTGGCATCTTGAACTCCTGAGAAACCTCAATGAGCTTAGTAATCGTGTGGATATGGTCGATGGTACTGAATCCTTTTCGGAATCCGGCTTGTTCACATGGTTGTCCCTCATCTAGTGTTCTGCTAATCCTATTCAGGATGACTCGAGTGAACAGTGTGTAGATGACACACAATAGGCAGATTGGACGATAGTTGCCAATGTCGTGGATGTTTCCCTTCTAGTATAGTAGTACAGTTCTGCTGGTTTTCCATTGGGATGGAACCTTGTATTCAGACAGGTACTTACTTTAGCATGTGAAGAGCCGAGCCAGTGTATTGATGAGTACTGATGGTAAGTTCTTCAGGTGTTCAGGTCTGATCTTGTCTGGGCCAGGTGCTCTTTGTTTCTTTACCGACGAGATGGCATGTTGGATTTTGGAAGGCAGAACATTGGGAACGACATATCCATCATGCAGAATGTGGCATGTGGGCAAGTGGACGTGGCTATTAAAGAGATCTGAGTAGAAGTCATGAATAATCTTCTCCATTGCCCTTCTGGAAGATGTGATGGATCCATCAGGATGTCGGAGGGCAGTCATCTTGGTCTTGTAGTTGGTGAAGGACAGGCGGGCATAACGAATGCTTTTCCCGGCTTCTGTCGCATCTACCAGCACCACTGCTCTCCTGTCTTTGAGGTCATCCTTGATGACTTCTCTGCATTGTTTTGCCAGCTCAGACGTTAGCTTGCGGTTGCCTGAGGCATATGCCAAGCCACGTTGGCGAATAAGTTCAAGAGTTAAGAAAGGCGGTTTTTTGTGGTTATCTCTCTCTTGGCATTCCTCGCACAATCATGGAGGTGCTGAATCATTCGATCATATTCCTCATCACTGTTGTCAATGACGGCATCTTCCCATGTTGCCGCAACAGAGCCAAAGAGCTCCCAGTTGGTGGTCGTTCTGGGAGTTCTCTTCTTAAACTTTGCATTCTTTTCTTCTCGTACTGTGAGGTAGAATTTTGCATGAAGGAGACGGTTTGGAATTTTGGGACAACAGCAACACCGATTAGGCAAAACCGCCGAGCAAATCGATGATCAATGGTGAGGACAAATAAACAAATAAAGCTTTGCTGATTAACAATTATAATTTTTTTCGCATACTGTTGCCTCCATTAACTACTGCCCATTGTGCTGTAGATGCTCCGCAACGTTTCTGTGTTACCTCCTACCAACTTTACTGTTCTTCCCACCTGTCCCCAAACCTGGCAATCTAAGGTATATATTTCATTGTTCAAGGTTTATTATCAATTGATAGTGTCCATATCCTTCCTTTGTTTCTTTGTTTATTGCAGCTGAGTGAGATCATCCTTTATTTGTCCCTCTGCCTCTGGCTTGATTTACACAGCATATCTCCAATTTCCTCCAAGTTGCTGTGAAACACATGACTTTATTCATATGGCTGCATAGTTTTCCAGTGTGCATTTGTGCCACAACTTTATCCAACTGTTGTTGAGTATTTCCATATTCTGGCTATTTTAGAACTGCAATGAATATAGGTGTGCAGGTACATTTTTTGATTGAATCTTTTTGTGTTTTGGGGGTAGGTGCTTAGAAATGGGATAAGTGGTTCAAAAGGAAGCGCCTATCTTTTTTGAGAAATTTCCATAATCATTTTCATAGAGGCTGAATCAGATGACACTCTCAACAGTTCTGCCTACTTTTAAATCACTATCCTTAAAGCAATGGTATAGTATACCCAAACTCAATGAGTTTCCTGTGATAATACCTTCTTCTGACTTAAACAAGCATCAAAGAGCACCATTTTTTAAAAAATTTTAATGTAGGAGTATTGATATTTATTCAGTCATTGATTAGTCTAATTGAATTGGGCATGAACTCCACCAAAGAGCACCATTTAAAAGAACAGTGCATCTCCCTTATGTATGAAATTTTATAAAACAATCGTTCAGAAAACTGTAAAGCAAATATAATGATTTTTAGCATATTTTTTCCCCTTTTCTGTAATTCTCTTTCCCAAGGCTTGAGCACAGCAGGTACAGCACTTGCCTTACACATAGCTTGCCTGGGTTCAATCCCTGGCACAGCATAGAGTGTTTTCAGCAATCCCAAGAGTGATTCCTGAGCATAGAGCCAGGAGTAAAGTAGGAGCACCAAACTAAAATAAATAAAATTTTTCTTCCTTTCCTTCCTCTTCATTGCTGTTGCTAATGCTGCTGTTGCAATGACCATGGGTTGCTCATCTATCTGACTATGCTGCTCACACATTCAAAAATGTTTTATATGTTTGAATGTGTGAGCCATAAAAAAAACAACAAATATATGCAATCTCTATTTTATCTCTATTTTATGCCAATATGCATTTAAAGTGTAAAATAATTAAAATTTGTTGAAGAGATGCAGATGCTTTGCATGCAGGAGGCCTGGGATTGATCCCTAGGATGGCATAGTCTTTTCAGCATCTACAGGAAAGACCCCTCCATCCCCTACCTCAGTGTTTGGAAGTAGCCTCTAAGCAAAACTGGGTATAGTCCTCCAAAACAAAACAAGAAAGCAAACAAAAAACTAAACTAAAACAGTTAGGGAAGTCGAAGAGATGGTATGGGTAGGGCCATGGCGGACTTGGATTCAATCCTGGGCATTTCAAACGGTCTCCCAAGTCCCGCTAGGAATAATCCTTCAAAACAGAGCCAGGACTAAGCCCTGAGCAAAGCGGAGTTTTGTCCCAAAACAAACAAACAAACAAAATTAAAATTCAGGTGAACTAAAATTTTAAATTATTTGGTATTAATTTGTTCAAAATTATAAGCAGGTGATGTTCAAACAAAACAAACACTGTCTTCCCATTGTTCATCGATTTGCTCAAGTGGGCCCAGTAACATCTCCATTGTGAGACTTGTAGTTACTGTGTTTGGTGTATCGAATACGTCACAGGGAGCTTGCCAGGTTTTGCTGTGCAGGCGAGATACTCTTGGTAGCTTGCTGGGCTCTCCGAGAGGGCTGGAGGAATCAAACCCAGCTCGGACGGGCTGACTGTGAGCAAGGCAAAAGTCCTACCACTGTGCTATTGCTCCAGCCCACATGTATTTGATATGCCAAACACAGTAATAATTGACAGGTTATGTTCAGCATATTAAAAATTGATATGGTGGCCCATTGTAAAACACATAAAGAATTTTCTAAATTGAGTTTTAAAACAATGCCACTTGTAAAAGAGCTATAGAATTACAAACAACAGGGCCAGTTTGATATACAGGAGACTTAGGTAACATTTTTAGTAATTGCAAATATTCATTGACTAGTAAATACATTCTAAATAAGTACCATTTCCCCAAAATTTTACAGATGATGCGAATGAGGCATAGGAAAGGCAAATAATTCACTCAAACTTATGCAATATGTGGTAAAACAAAGATTATTAAAGGAACCTTGGTATAAAACAGGTGACCAGCATTTATCAGTTACCTAAACTCTGTATTGAATGGGCACCTTAAGTAGATTATAATTTTAAATAAAATATCAAAATAATATTTGAAAATAGGGGAAAAATCAGAATGCAAAATGACATGCAATTGAAATTAATAGTGAACTGATGTATGTTCTCATTCCCAACATCTTAGAATTGTACTCTCTTTTTTATTTTATTTTATTTATTTTATAGAGTCACTGTGAGATACACAGTTACAAAGCTATTCATGATCAGGTTTCAGTCATACAATTATCCAACAACCATCCCTCCATCAGTGTCCATTTCCCACCACCAATGACGCTAGTTTTCCTTCCACCCACCCCTCCCCTAGTCTGCCTCTATGGCAGCACTTTCCCTCTCTCTTTCTCTCTCTCTCTCCCCTCTGTTTCTCTCTCTCTTTCTCTCTCTCTTTCTCTCTCTCTCTTCCCCTCGCACCCCACTCCTTATTTCTGGGCATTATGGTCTGCAACACACAAATCACAATCACAAATCATCCTGCTAATCGTCGATTGCCTCGAGCAGGCCCCAGTAATGTCTCCTTCATCCTAGCCCTGATATTATATTCAAGGCTCTTTAGGAGAATGAGACCCATCATTGTTACTGGTATTTGGCATATTGGGTACGACACAGGGAGTTTGCCAGACTCTGCTGTGTGGGCAGGCTATATTTGGTAGCCTGCCAGTTTGTCCAAAGTAGGAATGAGATAATAAGATGTCATAATAGGATGTCTGCAACACAGATACTGCAAATTTATCATGTTTGGTTCTTTAACTACTTTCAGCACGCAGTTTCTATTCAGAGTGATCATTTCATATGATCTTTGTCATATCATTCCTTCCTCTAACCCAATTGCCTTCTCCGCCAGTATTTGAGGCAGGCTTTCAACTGTGGGCTCATCTTCCTTGCACTTGCTTCTACTGTCCTTGGGTATTAGTCTCATATTATGTATCATTTATTTAAAAATTAAAAATAAAAGTGTGCTATTTTTATAATGTTTTGTCTACCAGCAGTACGCAGTGGTGATAATGGTTGGCAGTCACTCCCTACAATTCTTAGTGAGGCCTGTTGTTTAATGCAAAGGTCTGGTGTTGTTTGGTGATCCTGTGCAGTGCTAGGTAATCCTACAGTGCTAGGGATCCTGCAGAGATAGGGATTACCTGGGCTACCTTAAGGGTGGCATTTGGGGGGCCACTAGGGCTCAAGATTTCATGTGGTGAGACTGACCCAGGTAGTACATGCTAGGCCTGTGCCCTGTTGTTTTATAATCCTTTGGTTCCAGAATTGTTCATTTATATATATTGATATTTTCATTTTTCTGGTGAATACTTATATAAACAAATAAAAAACACCATGCCTCTATATCTTGTTTCCTTAATTTTAGGGAGGAAAAATTAGCTATCTTTTGTCCCTCTGATTGATGTATAGTTCAACAGGTACTGTGTTCCAACATCAAGAAAATTTTCTCCCTGCAATTCAAAGGATTGACTGAAAAGATTTACTTGTGTTCTGTGTAACTGATGAAAAAAATTAATTGTGATGTGGGAACATGTCTTCATTTTTAAATAAATGCTTTCTCCATCTTGCTAAACATTTTTCACATTTTTCTCCTTAATCTTAATATGTTGGTTATTTTATAAACATGAATTTTTAGATATGTCTTTTTCTTTTTACCATCATCCTCAAAACACAAGGGACTTTTTAACACAGTTATGTATTAATTATTGAAAAATTTTGCCTTAATTTGTATTCTCTTTTAAAAGAGATTGTGTTTGGGCCACATGTCTGAGAGCAGGCTGCTCTCAGGTCTTACCAATGACTCTGCGTTTAGAGAACACTTAATGGACCAGAGATGGTGCCAGGGATTGAACTGGGTTGGCCTTGTTTAAGGCAAGCTCCTTAATGCCTGTTCTATCTTTCTGGGCCCATATCTATCTATCTATCTATCTATCTATCTATCTATCTATCTATCTTTGTATTTATATCCATGTCTATATATGGTTACACCAAGTGGAGGTTGGGGTTTACTCCCAACATAAGAGTTGCTCCAGTAGTACTTAGAGGACCATACAGTGCTATAGACTAAACACAATTTAATGCATCTTATATAACTTCCTCTCCTTCATTTCCCATTCCTTTTCTTCTGGAATAACTGTGAAGTTTTAGAATTTCTATAATGATTCTCAATATTGTTCATCTTCATTTCAATGTTTTGGTCAAAGTATTGCTTTACAATTCTGTAAAATTTCCTTGAGTTAATTAGTTTCACTCATACTATTGAATCTATGTTTGCAAACTTCTATTTTCTAAGAAATTTTTTTTCCCAATGCATACCTGTTTCTATTTTTCAGAAGTTCATAAAGGAACATATTAGTAAGATAAAAATTTTAAACTTCTCAATTATTGTTTTTCTTTAGCTTCTTCCATTTTTCAAAAACTCTTAGTAAACTATTACAAGTATTGGTAGTTTTGCATAGTTTTGAAGAATATAGGTTTTGGATCCAGAATTGATGCTTGAAACCTGAGCTATACAACTTACTAACCTTGTTTCTTTGGACAAATAATTAAACTTTTAAATGTAACTTAGTTCCTAGATTGCAAAATAGTGACTTTAAATCAATCTAAGAGACTTTTTTTCCCTAAAGGGATTAAAATAAGTTAAAATGTGAAGATCTTAATTATTTGCTATCTAATTTTTTTTAAACTCAAATGCAGTAATGTGCTTGACTTCCATTGCATAAAATTTGAGTTCCATTTCAGCACTGCAAAAATAACATAAAGCTAAATTAATAGCTTTAATTGGTCATATTAATACTTCATGAATTGAGCAGTATCCTTTCTTACAAATAAGTTTTGTCCAGGGGCTGGTACAAAATCACAAAATGCTTATTTTTAATAGTCAGAAAAAGTGTAGGAAAAGCTAAAGAAAAGACAGTTTCAAGGAGAGCCTCTTTCCCTTAGAATCAGGCCAAGGGTCATATCATGCAGATGATATCACTGATGCTTATCAGAAAATTCTAGAGTGATTATTTTAAGATTATGCTTTTGGGAGAGGTTAAAATGACCATTAAGTTAAGTATTAAGACAGGGTAGTAAGAACTACTTAGGGGGGTGGTGTCTGTTTTTTCTCTTTCTCTTTCTCTCTCTGTCTTTCTGTTTTTCCTTCTTCATAGTTGTAGTCATTAGTTCACAATCTGATAATCCTTGGTTTTCTATATTCATACAGAAATGAGGGCCTTGATTGCTTTTTAGTAGGAAACATGCCACCTGAGGAGCTAGAGGACTGGACATGGAGGAGGGAACAACCACAGGTGGAGGAATCAAAGAGGAGGACATTTGGACTGGAAGGCGGTCAAGTGTTATATATGAAATCCTATTGGCAATAGTACAGTAAGCCACAATGCAAAATCGTAAATGTTTTAAAAAGTGCCCTTCATAGAGGCATACTGGTGGATGGGAGGCAAAAGGGGACAGGGGAATTTGGTGGAAGGTAGTGGGCAAAGGGATCAGTGTAGAAACATTGAGTTTCAGTATGCCTGAAACTCAATCATGAAAACTTTGTAAATTCACAGTGACAAAGAAAGAAAGAAAGAAAGAAAGAAAGAAAGAAAGAAAGAAAGAAAGAAAGAAAGAAAGAAAGAGAGAGAGCACTTGGCTAGTATGGTGATAGCTTTTCAGTTACCTTGGTTTCCCCAAGGACTTCATTCCTCAAATAGGAAAGTGCCTCAGGATGCAGATAACAGACCTCAGCTCAATAGATAAGACTTCACTGAGGTGTTCAGGCAAAAACACAGAGGTCAGGTGAATGCTCACAGCCTGAAATGAGAGAGACTGTCATGTCTTCCCCCGCCATATTGGAACTCTGAGCTTTGAACAGGAAGCTTCTTCACATTTTTTTCTGATAAAGTCTACACTCTTTGGCCTGGAGGTAAATGTTGAGCTGCAATTCCAGTTTTTCTACCTAGAGGAGGACTAAGGGAGTGGGTCTGGAGAGGTAGAGTAGGCTTAAGGTGGAAGTTCTTTTAATCCCCTTATTGTAGCTTTGTTCCTCATTCCCAATGTTACAGTTGACAACTTTGAGCACTGCTGTGGAGAAAAAGTGGGGCTCCCCTAAGCTGCCCGGTGGGCACTTTCTGTCTCCTGAGTTCTGCCCCTCCCCTTTTCTGTAGTTTTCTCCTGCACTGATATTTCTAGAATTTGTTAAAATTTCTTATCTGTTGTTGATTAAACCAATTCTCTCCATTCCCTTTCTTATCAGCTCATTCCCTTTTCTACTTCCTTGGAGATTTTTCTTTGTGGACTGGGGGCAAGTGTCTCAGCTTCTGGGAGTTATATTTTGCTCTTTGAATGAAAGATATAAAGCCCCTTGTCCCCTGCTCATTTGATTTTCATTAGCTCATAGTTATGTGGTGAGGTATATTATTATTATTCTAATTTTATATATGAAAAAAAAATGTCCCAGTAGTGCCTCAAGAATCAATGATTCCTGCCTGAAAGTCACTAGATTCTAATTGAGATCTTTCAATTAAGAAAAAAGAAATCCAAACCCTTTCCACTAAAATCTAAGAATTGAAATCTATTATAAGGCTACACAATATGACAGTTTAATATTAAGAACTAGGAGGAAAACAAATCAACTGATTTTGATGTAGAAGAATTTGTAGTATTATTACTCAAATTTTAATATAATTAAGCAGATTTTTTTTGTTTGTTTTTACACAGTAATGGATAGGGTGTTTGGATCCATAAAATTCTGGGGAGTGGGGAAGGGGGAGAATTTTGAATCCTGGAATCTGATGGTCTGATATTACACATTTTTCCTTATCCAATTCCAGCCAGTGTTTACTGGCATCTCAGGCATTAGAATCTAAGCTGTAAAGATACCTTCCCATACCCTTCTAGGTGGCACAAGTTTGCACTTCTGTTTCTCCAATAGCAAACATAGCAGAAAGTTAGCTCATTCAAAAGTACCATTCTAACAGAATTATTAGCTCTGATCCACACTTTTTCCTTCTGAAGGCCTGATGAGAAAAATGTTAATAAGCTTGTCAAGATTTTCACGAATATGTAGTGAAAACACCACTACTAAACAGAACAAGTCGTTAAGTCTTTGGCTTTAGATCTAAGAAAACGAATATGCTGTTATTATTGCTCTGAAATTATGCTGTGTATTGCTTCATAGGAATCTCTCAGTTAATGCAATCTGAGAGGAAAAAGAGATTATCTCAGTGTATTGTAGAAACTAAAGTGACTGTAATTTAATTTGGTCTTCGTGCTGGGAAGATAGGAAGGTGGGTAGGGCACTTGCCTTGCATGTAGCCAACCTGGGTTTGGTTCTCAGCATTACATATGGTATTCCAAGAACCCTCAGGAGTGATCCTTGAGCACAATGCCAGAAGTAAGCCCTGAGCACATCTGGGAGTGGTCAAAAAAAAAATTTGCTCTTTCACCGACTAAGGAGCAAACCTTGAATGTCTCTTTCTCTTGATAAGGTTTATAGTTTTGACAAATTGACTATCTTTGACATTTTGCACATGAATCAAACTTGGAAAGAAGAAAAAATATTTAGAAAAATACCTGATGGAAGAAGAAGGATTTTCTGAGTCTGCAAATAAAATGAGAGAACCATCTATCTTGTAAGCAAAGTACAGTCTAAGCTAAATAAAGTTGATTGTGAAGCTAAACAAAGAGGGAAACAAGACAAACTCAAATCACCAAAAATTCAGTTTATTCAAGCATGGTAGAGAACTGGTAATTCAAGAAACATATAGTAGACCAAGCTACAGATGAGTCTATTAAGGGTTAGAGGTATTTATAGGCAAGGAGTACAAAGAAGAGGATGTCTAACTAGAGTTCAAGTGGTAAATTCATTGGCTTAAAGATTGGGAGAAATTCTTGGCAGATATTTGTTGGGCAGGAAATAAGTTTCCATCTTTGTGAATTGGACATTTACGAGAAACCAGTCTTTCAGTTCTTGGGTTTTTTGAGAGTACATGTGTGATATTTTCCATTTCTTTTACTCATTTCATAATATTAATATAAATTTGAGTTCCTTCTGGTAAACATCCTTACTAGTCATCTTTAAAAATAATTTATCTATGACAATAGTGATTGGAAATGATTGCTCTGGACAAGAACTGGGTGCTGAAAGCAGGTAAAGGGATATACATGACAATGTTTCAGTTTCTGTATTGCAAACCAGAATGCCCCAAAGGAAAGAGGGGTAGGGGTGGATGGAGAAGAGAAGTGCCTCTCATAGAGGAGGAACTGGGGGTGGTTTTGGGAATGTAACTGGGAACATTGGTGGTGGGAAATGTACACTGGTGTTGGAACACTGAATGATTGAAATGGACTCATAAACAACTTTGTAACTATGTATCTCATGGTGATTTCATTAAAAATAAAGATATCAGAAAATTGGTAGTGTCGTTATTAGCATATTTAAATATAGAAATCTGCATATGCATGACAACTAGATAGATTTCAGTTTTTGAAAAGTCAAGGACTCCAGTTGAATTGAGAAATAATACCCATGTATTTTAACCACTAGCTCTGTAGCCAAAACATGTCTGCTTGCATTCTTTATTTCTCTTAAGTGGCGTTTCTTGTGAAAGATTTTGTTTGTATTGCTTCAGTCAGAAAAGTGCACTCCACAGCAAGTTGGACATGGAAAGTTTTCTGAAAGAATAAAAAACACATGTTCAGACTATCAACACCTGTCTCAGCTCAGATTTGAATCCCAAATTTAAAATACTTAAGAAGTATCTAAAATGTAGTATTGCTGTTTATGATGCAGCAGCTTCTTATTCTAAGAAAACACCCAAGAAACCAGAACTTGCTAGAAAGCAGTTCAGGCACAGAATATACAGGAAGTGACTATCTTCATTTTCAGCATGCATTGCAGTGGAATTAAGTATCTTTGGAATTATGTGTCTTTGTAATGCCATTCCACTTTTTAGATCTGTTTCAGGACTCACTGTGGTTATTTATTACTAGATAAATAGCTCTTAATCGAAATGTATTTAAATGCTTGATAACTGTTTCTATAACAACAAAACAAGGTTTACGGCAAGTCTCACTGTAATCTGTTAGCCTCACATTCAATTAGGGAAAAAAAAAGAGAATTTAATTATATTGATTGTTTTACTTCTAAATTCTCTTTATGAAGAAGAATAGACTCAACACTCTCTCTCCCAAATTTTGCCTTCAAATGTACTTCAGATTACCTCTCAAGTATATACAATTCAGTTAGCTTGTTTAAAACATATTGATTCCACTAGGCAGCTCCACCTGGGACAAACTGATTTCTCTCTAACTATGTAAACTTTTGCTTTTCCCCAGCCAAACAGCAACAGACACAAAACACACACACACACAGACACACAAACAGACACACACACACACACACACACACACACACACACACACACACACTGAATGTTTTCGCATTGAAACTGAAGATGTAAATGAAGGCCTGCTGTCTCTGTCTGGTTCTAGTTACAAGGTCTGTTTGTTGACATCACAGATGAAGGCCTGCTGTGTCTCTGGCTCTGTCTACTCCATTTCCCCTCTAATTAGGCTTTGCCCGCAATTAAGTTAATGATGCAACTTTTCCTATAGATCATTTGCCCTTTCAATCAATTAACAGAATATGAGGGTGCATCCCTCCTTGGCTTGGGATCCATTTGCCGGAGGGCAGACTGTTCAGCTCCCAGAAGTACCACATAAGCCAAAGTAAGATGTTTACTACAGTATCATGGATTAGTTTTAAGAACATCAAGCCTCATGGAAGTGTTAAATGAACTACACTTCATTACTGATGTGTCTCAGGGCAATGGATTGATCTGAAATACTAAAGCAAACATCCCAAATACTGATGGGTATATTGTCACGTATTAGGCAGATCAAGATGAATTTAGGCTCAATGTCTTAAACACTGTAATGTCTTAAACACTCAATGTCTTAAACAGTTTTCTTAGCCTGAACTTAAAGACTGCAGAATGGACTCAAAAATATTTCATTTAAAATAATAAGCATGCTGAGTTGATTGTAGCATATCTGTTATTTGTTTCAATATGAAAATTATGAAAAGATCAAGTATTAAGATAAAGTTGGGAGATCTAAATGTGTGAAAATTAGGTTAGGAAAAACAGATAGGAAAGGATAGCATTTCACTGAATGATAGGCCTGAAATAGAGAGAGAGCCACCTCTGGGTTCTACATACCAGCGCCAGAAGGATCATGACTGCGTGAGTGTTGTTTGAATAACAGAACATGGTCATTCTGCTATTATAAGAGAATAAGTAAAATTATTTTAGTTGCAATACATTACCGATCTTTAATAAATTGATCTCAATTTTTGGAAAAAAACTTAAGATAAAGGGAAATACTTGTACTAAAAAGTTTTACAAATATTGCATTACTGAGAGAAGTTAGAAAATTAGAGGTGGTAGATTTTGCCTCTGAAAGAGAAGATTGAAACCGATTTTTCAAATGTAACCACATATAAAGGGATACTCTTAAAGTATAGATCTTAGCAGAAGAGAGACATTTTAGTGGAAATTCACATTCATTATTCATTACATTCATTATTACGAACTGTATATTCGTTATTAGAAAAGCATTGTACCTCAAAAGAGTAAACAAATTAGATGTGGATATTACATAAAAGGGATTCTTTGTTCAAAGATGCTGTATAAAAGGATATGTAGTTTACTCTCTATATATTACATATATACATATATTATATATATATTTGGGGGCCACACCATGCTGTACTATTACTCTGCTGCCCTTCTCCATCCCCCTTTTTATTTAGCAGTTCAAATAGTTTAAATTCATGATTGCCTTTCAGAGATGAAGTGATCTTTTGCTGCATAGGAAAGTAACAATCAGAGAGATTCAGGACAGGAAGTAGCATTATAGCACTATCCTCCCATTGTACATCGACTTGCTTGAGTGGGTGCCAGTAATGTCTCATTCTTCCCAGCCCTGAGATTTTAGCAGCCTCTCTTTACTCATCCTTCCCAACTCTGCCATATTGGAGGCTCTTTCAGGGTCAAGGGAATGAAACCCATCATTGTTACTGTTTTTGGCATATTGAATACGCCACGGGTAGCTTGTTAGGCTCTGCGTGTGGGTGGGATACTCTTGGTAACTTGCTGGGCTTTGTGAGAGGGAAGGAAATCAGAAAAACTGCTTCACTCTCTTCTGGGAGCTTTGTTTTATAGTCTTTGCATCTTGACCATTGATGAGATTACATGGCGCTGAGGGCAGTTTGTGGGTGTGAATGCCAAGTTACTGGAAAACTGGGAATCTGGGTGGAGGAGGCCCAATCCCTATCTAAACAGGTTTGGAGATCTCAGTCACAGGTCCCGCATACCTGGGTTCTTCTGCCAGTTCCATTATGTGTGAAGCTCCTCGGAGTGTGTGGAGAGTGGTCTTGAGTATGGCTGTGGCTGGGTTCTGGAGGTTTTCAGCTGCCGGGGCTCTGCTTGGGTCAGGGAAGGAGATTCAACACGCCTCCCTCCAAAGGGGGCCCCAGTGAAGACAGTCTGGCATGGGGGCAGGACAGGAAGTAGGGAATGAAAATCTTAGAAGCCATTTTGGGGTTGATATGCAAGTTTACTTTCAATAGGACCAAGACATTTTCGGCAGCTATAATTTTGAAAGAGTTGAGCTTGCAGATTCTGGTACCAAAGAAAAAGAATTCAAGTGCTTGTATTTCAGGCTAATGCCCTTCACCCATTTCATACAATATCTTTTATCTTGCACAGATAAAAAGACTAATTGTGCTAATTTTATTATTACATTTTTAATATGTAACTTTCTTTATTTTTCACTTTTCTCTCTGTTAATGTTAGTGACCCAGGATCACACCATGATGGTTGTATTGCTGGCCAAGGTGTTAATAGTCCTGGTCTCATCATGGTCACACACCTTTAGCCGCAGTGCTTGCTTGCACTGGAGATCATACAATATTGTGGAATCAGAAGTTCCTGATGGCAGAGCTGCAGGGATTAAGCTTGGCACATATAGGCTGTACCTGGGATTGAACTCAAGACATCATGCTTGCAAGGCAGGCCTCCACCCCCTCTCTTTTTTTTTATTTTTTTGTCCAGAGGAACCATCCTCTGGGCCCTACTTTCATTATTTCTTTAAGAATTCATAGATTATTAGCTGGGAAGGAAGCAGTTGAATCAAAAACCAGTTCTATCTGCATCTTGACTCCACAGATGACATTAAAAATAAATCTAACTGTACGTCTCTGGATCACAATTTTATTTCGCCTCCATCCCTCCATCCTCTGTGCTCATTATTTTATTTCCAACTTTATCTGACCTTCCTCTAAACTAAGTAGTCTTGGGATAGGACTGCTCCTATTTTTTTTTTTTTTTTGGAGTGGATTTGGAACCCTGGTATAGTGAAATTTTAAATATAATTGACACAGTTTTCTCCAAATTTAGGTCTGAATTTAGCTGATAGCACTATGCTAGGTGAAAAGGCAACAAGCCATTAAAAAATAATGAAACCTAAAAATATGATACTCTCTCCAAATATCTTAATTTTTCTTTTTGTCAATAAATGTCCTCCTTCCTAGGTAGCCAGTCAAAAGAAAAGATTCCCAAGTTGATCCTATGGTGGTTTGGTAGACTTCTTGTTTAAATAGCACAGTCAATGACTCCTTTAAAAACATCTTCTGTGCTTGAGCATTAGAACAGTGGATAGGTACTTGCTTTACACATGACCAACTTGGGTTCAATCTCTGGCACCCCATATGTTTTCATCCCTGAGTGATCCCTGAGCACAGAATAAGGAGTAAGTCCAGCAAGGCAATTTTTTTTTTTTTTTTTTTTTTTTTTGCTTTTTGGATCACACCTGGTGATGCACAGGGGTTACTCCTGGCTCTGCACTCAGGAGTTACTCCGGGTTACTCCTGATGGTGCTCAGGGAACCATATGGGATGCTGGGAATCCAAGCCGGGTAGGCCATGTGCAAGGCAAACGCCCTACCCGCTTTGCTATCTCTCCAGACCCCATAAAGAGTAAGTCCTGAGCACAATCTGGTGTACACCCTCCCTCCAAAACAAAACAAAACAAAACAAAACACTAAACCAAATAAATAAGGGCCTGAGCAATATTTACAGAGGGTAGGGTACTTAACCTTGCATATGACTGACCCAGGTTCGATCCCCAACACGCTGCTGTTTGTGGCCCCTGCAAAAAAGAAAAAAATCTTTGGGGGACACAGTGATAGTACATTAGGTAGGCTCTTGCCTTGCCTGAGGTTGATCCTGATTTGATCCCCTGCATCCCATATTTTCCTTGGAGCACTTCTAGGAATGATGCCTGAGCATGAGCCAGTAATTACCCCTGAGCACTGCCAGGTGTGGACCAAAACCCCAAAACATAAGTAAACGTATTTATTAAAAACTTAAACATTATTAGACAAACAAACAAAATAATTAATTTGTTCCATTTTCCTGTTTATTTTTCTGAAGTAACTTTAGCTGATAGTGTCTAATAAATTTCACATTTAGCCAGTATTTATTTATACACTATATACATATATATAATATATCTTGTTTATATTGACAGTGAAGAAAATTTTGTGACTCATATCAGAGATACTTCAGGTGAATTTAAATATACTATTTGACATTTACACTTGAATAAGTCAAAAATCCTATAATCAGGCTGGAGTGATAGTACAGCTGGTAAGGAGTTTGCCTTGCACACAGCTGACCCTGTTTCGATTCCCAGCATCCCATATGGTCCCCCAAGCACCGCCAGGAGTAATTCCTGAGTGCAGATCCAGGAGTAACCCTTGAGCATCGCTGGGTGTGACCCAAAAAGAAAAAAAATTCTTTAATCTTCGCAGCCTCCCTAACTTGTACCCCAACTTCTCCTCCAACCGCACCCCCCCCCCCCGCCTTTGAACCTCCCTCAAATAAATTCCCTTTTTTAGTTTTTCTCATTTCAGGAAATAGTAACTTTAAAATAAAAAGTTACAAGCCTTTTTTGAAAAATCAATTCCTCCCCTCATCTTCCAATAGTCAAGCAAGAAATCCCATCAACTATCTTTGCTAACAATATATCTTGTATCTACATACTTTTCTAAACATGAGCTATTTGTCTGGACATCTTTCTAACTTGTATCATTATGTTGTTTTCCAGTTGCCTTAGAACCTGTTGATTAAAAAAGTAATAGGAGTGAAAGATGATTATGATTGTCTACTGCAATATGTATTATACTGCTTATATATAATTCTTCTGTACCTTCCTTTTTACTGAAACCTAAAACCAGTATTCTTAGCATGGTATTAAATTAGGGGAACACTTTAAACATTGGATTTGATGGCATCACTGATCAACCTAGTTCTCGGTACCAATTTTGTTCACTTCTCTACTCTTCTCTCTCCAGTAAGCTTCAGCCATACAGATTTTCTTTAACTTCCTTAGTTATGACAAGCGATAGCACAGCGGTAGGGCGTTTGCCTTGCATGCAGTCAACATGGCCGACCCAAGTTTGATTCCTCCGCCCCTCTCAGAAAGCCTGGCAAGCTGCCGAGAGTATCTCGCCCACACGGCAGAGCCTGGCAAGCCACCTGTGATGTATTCGATATGCCAAACACAGTAACAACAAAATCTCCAATGGAGACGTTACTGGGCCCGCTTGAGCAAATCGATAAACAATGGGAGGGCCTTTACTTACTTACTTTACTTGTTGTGCCTTTGCTTCTTTGTACTGGCTGGTTTCTCTTTACTCCAGGAGAATTTCTAAGTTGCCCATGATGTTTTTGAATTTACAAAGCTGCATTGCGTTCTGGACAATGAAGTTTATATTCACCCAGTAATGAAAAATTCTTACTATTTTTTTCTTGTGTAATCGATGATGTGTGTGTCTGAAGGGCAAGTGTATCATGCTAATTATAAATGAAGTATTTTAGGAAATATTTTCTATGAATCAATAAGTCACCTTGGCTCTTTTAGTTTAATGACTTCAAACTGGATGTTGAGATATAAATCCTTCACTTGATCACTTGACATCCTGTTACTCATCGATTTGCTCAAGCAGGTGCCAGTAAAGTCTCCATTTGTTCCTGTTGCGTGCTAGTGTAGCCCAATGGTGTCTGCTCATTCTAGGAACACAAAGAGCCTCAAACCGATCATTCAGGGTCTTGAGGAAGAAGTCTGACCATCTCATAGGTGGGCGCCCATGCAATCTTTTGACACCCCGTGGAATGCAGTCTGTAAAGGCTCTAGTCCAGTGTTCGTCTCCAACTCTCATTACGTGGCCAGCCCATCTTGGCGAATGAGACAGCATCTGATTCTTGACCATTGATGGAGGTCGGAACTCCGGATTCTTTCTCTCATTTGAGTGAAGCGTGATACTCCAAACAAAGCTTTTTCGATTCCTCTTTCGGAGACCCAAGTAGCGTTCTCATCCCTTTCATAGGGCCCAGGTCTCTGAGGCATATGTTAATGCAGGAAGAACAGTGGAATCAAAGAGATGTGTCCGAACCGGAGGTTCTTTGTCCTCTTAGACAAAGACATTCCAAGCCACTCTCTTCCTCCTGCACAACTCAGGTGCCAGATCATTCGTCATGTTGACTTCTCGACCTAGGTACACATAACTGTTGCATTCAGAGATGTTCGTTCCATTGAGAGCAAATGGAATGTCAGGAATGAGATTGTTTCTCATAAACATTGTCATTGTGAGATTCAGCTATGGTCCGACCTTTCCACACTCATGGTCGAAGTTGGCCAGCATTTGTGCTGCTTGGCCAATATTTGGTGTTATTAGAACAATGTCATCAGCAAAGCAGAGGTGGTGTAGTTGCCGACCGTCTATCTTCATTCCCATTCCTTCCCATTTCAGTTGTCACATGACGTTCTCAAGGGTGGCACTGAAGTGTTTTGATGAAATGGTATCACCCTGCCAAACTCCTCTCTTGACATGAATGATCACTTCTTTGTGGAATGGTGATATCCTGGTAGTGAATTCGTAATACAGCTCAAGGAGGATCCTGATGTATTGAGTTTAAACACCCTGTTTGGCTAGGACTTCAATTACCGCTTCTGTCTCAACAGAATCAAAGGCCTTCTTTAAATCAATGAATGTTATGCAGAGTGGCATCTTGAACTCCCAGGAAACCTCAATGAGCTTGGTTACCATGTGGATATGGTTGATCGTGCTGAATCCTTTTTGGAACCCAGCTTGCTCGCATGGCTGTCCTTCATCTAGTGTTCTCCCAATCCTATTCAGGATGACTCGAGTGAACACCTTGTAGATGACAGACAATAGGCAGATTCGGGAATAGTTTCCAATATCGTGGATGTCTCCCTTCTTGTACAGTAGTACAGTTCTTCTGGTTTTCCATTGGGATGGAACCTTGCATTCAGACAGGTAGCATGTGAAGAGTCGAGCCAGTGTATTGATGAGTACTGATGGTAAGTTCTTCAGGTGTTCAGGTCTGACCTTGTCTGGGCCAGGTGCTTTTCCCTTCTTTACCGACAAAATGGTGTGTTGGATTTTGTAAGGGGAGAACGTTGGGAACGACATATCCATCCTGTGGAATTTGTTATGTGAGCAGGTGGATGTGGCTATAGAAGAGATCCGAGTAGAAGTCATGGATAATCTTCTCCATTGCCACTCTGGAAGATGTGATAGATCCATCAGGACATCGGAGGGCAGTCATGTTGGTCTTGTAGTTGGAGAAGGACAGGTGGGCATTGCGAATGCTTTTCCCGGCTTTTGCCACATCTGCCAGCACTGCTGCTCCTCTCTCTTTGAGGTCTTTCTTTATTGCATCCCTGCACTGCTTTGCGAGCTCGGATGTTCGCTTGCAGTTGCCTGAGGCTTGCGCCAAGCCATGTTGGTGAATAAGCTCAAGAGTTTTCGAAGACAGGCTTTTTTTTGTAGCTATCTCTCAGCATTCCTCACACAATCATGGAGGTGCTGAACCAGTTGATCATATTACTTGTCAATGTTGTCAATGATGGCATCTTCCCATGTTGCTGCAATAGTGCCAAAGAGCTCCCAGTTTGCGGTCATTCTGGGAGTTCTTTTCTTAAACTTTGCAGCCCTTTCTCCCCACTCCATGAAGTAGAATTTTGCATGAAGGAAACGGTGGTCTGATCCCGTTTGGAATTTTGACATCTACCAGGCAAAACCATTAAATGAATATGTTGTTGTCAATTTCGTTGTGGAACCATTCACCTGGAGACTCCTAGGTCCAGCGTTTAGGTTCAGCCTTCTGGAACTGTGAGTTACCATGGATGGTCTTGGTTGACATGATAAACTCAGACAGTCTCTCACCCTTTTCATTTCATTCTAGGCCATGGGTCCCAATGTGGAGTTCTTCAGCTGATCTTCTTGGTCCTATCTTGGCATTAAAATCACCGACAATGATCTTGTAGAAGGTGTGGTCTTCTTTATAGAACTTCTCCAGCTCCATGTAGAACTTCTCAATTTCTCCTTCATCATAATTGGATGTTGGTGCATAGACAACAAAGATAGAAACTGCTGGCAGTGAGCCGCATCTATTCAGGTGTAATCGTCTGATTCGGGTTGTTAGGCATTTTAATGAATCAATGTTCTGGCCAAGTTCATGTTGACAAGGACACCAACACCTCTGACGCTTCTTTTGTCACATGTTCTGAGGAACAGTTCTTCTTCAGTGTCGAAAATGGAGTGATGTGATTGATGCCCACTTGTCTCGGTCAGACCAATGATGTCTTACTTGATCTTCAGCACTTGTACCATCAGGTCCTCGATGGATGTATCCAATGCCAGCATACGTGCATTGAAAATAAAGACAGTCATTTTTGTCTTTCTTCATTTTGGCAGCCTAGTTTGACCTTGAGATTTTTATCAGCCACTCCTTCCTCATCCTTCTTAATGCTGCTGTTATTGGTGGCTCTTTCAGGGTCAGGGGAATGAGATCCATTGTATTTTATGTTTTTGGCATATCGAATATGCCACAGATAACTTGCCAGGCTCTGCCATGTGGGCAGGATACTCTCGGTAGCTTGCCAGGCTCTGCGAGAGGGATAGAAGCTTTTAGGGCAGCCTCTAATTGCCCTTGAAGGTGTTTCCATGGTTCAAACAATATTTGAACCTTATCAAATATGGTGTGGCAATCCTGGAAGATGGTTATTAAGTGTCTTACAATGTGTCGCCCAGCTGCTTTGCAGCCATGTGGTCCGGAAAGCTTCCTGGAGCATGGCAGCAGCTGTGTAGTGGAGGTAGTGGAGGTCTGCTGGTTAGGTATTTATCTGCTACCGGTAGGATGGGTCTTCTGTGTGGAATCCCTGCATCACAGGTGGTTGTTGGAAGCAGACAGAGCAGAGTAGGGTGAGGCTCCTGGTTTTAATCCCTTGGTCCTCAGAGGTTGGTGGGAGCAGGCAGAGAATCTCTGTTCCCGGGTCCATTGAGCCTGGAGTCCAAGGTCTCATAGTTCCGCTTACCTGGTTCTGTGGGGTTTCATTCATGCGTGAGTCTCGGCCCGAGCATCACAAAGTGTCCTGGAGCATGGCAGTGGCTGGGTAGTGGAGGTAGTGGAATATGTTTAAACATTAAACATATTTTGGTGGTTATTTTAGAATAGCAATAGATAATTAGTTATGTATAATGAATGAGGATCAAGCTTATTCTGTAAAGCTTATATATTTTTGATAAGTAGAAATTTAGAATTTACCTGGAATAGTTCTTTGGAAGATAGATGTTATTAAGCTTTAGAATTATGAAAGGATAAATATGTCAATTATAAAGATATAAAATGTTTTCCTTTTTCTGGATCATCTCCAGTTTTAAACTAAATAAATCTCCATTGAAATAGTATTTTCTAAAATTTGATTAAACTAAATTCATCTAATTAATAGTCAAAGCAAATTAAAGCCCCAAGATGAGGGACAGAAATGGTTCAGTAATTGCATTATGGGAAGGAAGATAGCAAAGGAGAGAGTTCTTAGCAGGAAGAGAAATGGTCTGGTTTTATTTCATGGTTTAAATGCAGAAAGGTCACCAAATTTGAAGTTATAATTGTGGTGAATTTTTTTACCACATATTCAAAGAAAGTTGTGTTATGAATTATGCATGTTATAAAAATTATACATAATTTTAAAACGTGAGGTTTTTGCTGAAAGTTATCTTGAAAGTCATTTCCCACCAAAGTATTTAGAAACAAATGTTCTTGTATATAGTCAGCATACAAAAGTACACAAACAAGTTCATACAAAATTGGTCTGTTATTGAAGAATAAGTTTTATGAATGGACTGGGAAAACTTGGAGTAGTCTGTGATAAGTTTTTTTCCCCTATAAGAGCAGTCGAGAAACCAACCTCACAAGAGCTGCTCACAGGTTTGGAACCACATCATTGAATACCCAAGGAAAATTTCAAACCAGAAGCATACATTGGGCTGTGAAGTGTTTAGATTATCCAAGCATTCAAGGGCATTAGGCCACAGAGTGAGAAATTTGAAGTTTGTATTTCACACTTGTGTGTGAACTTATCTGAGGATAAGCATGGACTACTGAAGATGAGAATAAGTACTAATGAAAGTGGTATGCTACACACAGATTGGAAATTTGCCCAATCTATTTACCATCCAATGGATAAGTCTACAGGCACAGGCTCTTCTCTCAAACTCTCAGTTGTTAGATCATACATGACCCCATTTCTCTGTCACTGTCTTGCCATGACCCATTTGGATCTAAGAAGATATTGTTTATGACTTACAAAAGGCTATCTTAGCACTAAATAACAAAAAAAGCACACCTTAACTTATTTACTTTTACTTTATTCATATTTGCAGGGTTGGGTTAGTGGGGCCACACCTGGTGGTGCTCAGGGTTTACTCCTGGTTTTATGCTCAGGGATCACCTCTGGTGATGCTCAGGGAACCATATTTGGTGTTAGGAAGCCAACCCAATCTGCCTTGAGCAAGGCAAGTGCCTTCACCGTTGTTGGACCCAAAGTTTATATTTTAGTGTAGATTGAAATTGTGTAGGAGAGAAATATTTAGCAAAGGAAGTTGGTTAGTGGGCAGATAGGAATGGAGTTGATAAAGGAAAAATGAAATGACCAGGAAAGAGAGAGACAAAACATTGGGTCCCTGGGCTATAAAACTAATCAGTGGTATTTCTTGGCAGCTTTATGAAGCTCTTCCTGTACTCTATGCTAGTGTGGTCTCTTGATAAACCACCCTTTCTGCATATGTGCACAGAATAGGTCAGCAATTTCACTTCTCATAGGCTCATTCTGTCTTGGTCACCCTTTCAGGATATCTATTTCTTGCATACAAAGGACCCTGAAAGAGAAAAATTCTTCTTAGAGAAAAAAAGATGAAAGCTAATAAACAGATAAAATAATAAGGGTATAACTTGAGCAGACAAAAGACTCAGTCATTATGTAACCACAACACCATGTATATGGATGAATTACAGAGAATTATTAGTGCTAAAAATAACAAATATTAGAAGGAAATAATATTTCTCAATCAATATGGATTTCCAAATGAAGAAATGAGACCTAGAAGAGTTAGCTTGCTTATGTGACAGCAAAGCTATATTTAAAAATCAGGTTTTTGAGTTTCAAAAAACAAAAGGCTTGGGGGCATGAGAGGGACTAGAGCATTTGGTGGCCAAGAATCATTCCCCTGACTGGCCCGTGGCCACAATGTACGGACGAAGAACCAGGGAAACGGAGAAACAGGGACCCAGCCTGGTAGGTAGTCAGTTTATTTCTCTCTGCTTCCCATTGTAGTCTGATTTCTCCCCTCACAGCACAATCATAGTCATAGTTTTTGGTTGTAGTCCCAGTCATGATTGTTCCATCATGCTAGTCTCCTCGTAGACCTCAAAATCCTCTCCTTTGTTATCTCCTTCCTAAGTCTCATTGTAGTTTCATAGTCCTCTACTTCCAGTCATCGTCATTATCTAGTCCTCCTTCTAGTCCTCACAGACCCTCTAGTCCTCAGAGACCTCAAATTCTCAAAGTCTCCTCTCTTCCCTTATAGCATAGTTATATAGCAATCATGAAGGGTGGGGTACACATAGGTGGGGTTAAATATTGTCATAACAACAAACAGAGGTAAAATCACTCCTTCCGGGGAAGTCATAGGAGATTAACTCAAGGACAAAATCTCATCTGAGGGTTCAGCACTCCAGATTACTGGAGTTCCGCTCAAAGGCAGGATTCTATCTAGGGTATATTGCTTTCTCCTTTCCTCAGCTAGTAATCTATTTAAACAACCAGTGAATTTACTTCCTATAATATTTCTAGTTATTTTGTATGAACACACTGAGAGATACATTAAGCTTAAAGGTTGGCTCTTCCTGGGGACATCTCGCTATATATTCTAGACCATAGTCGTCAGGCCTTTCCTAACCCCAGCAGGGTCCTTATTCAGTTACTACATTTTGGGTCATGACAGAATTTGTCCATGACCATGCTCTTGACTTATTATACTTATGGCGCTTAGCCTGTCTCCTTTCAATACCAGGGTATCTTATAGCTTGCCCTGGGTCCATCCAGTCCCTTCATCGGGGACCCTGCTTTTGGAGTGCTAGGAACTAAGGACAACTGAGGCTTAAGTCAAATAAATATGGATGTCCAGGAGTAAATATTATTTTAGTGTCAGTTAACTCTCATGTTACAAAGCATAGCATGAACTGTCTTCCTGTGTCTATACAAAAAGGACATTGCTAAATAATGCATGCAAATGACATAAAGGAAAGAGAAAAGCAATATATGATTATTAGTGCTTGACAGAATTGGGTGGTCTCAGGGGCTCTGTTGTGGGGGTAACTAAATAAACATAAGCTCCCTGCAGGAGGAGCAAGGAACAATCCAATGTTATCCAACACAGGTTTATGAAACTGAATTTACTACTTCACTCACTCGCCTTTAATCTTTGTTGTTATACTTTTTAGGCATTTAGAAGTTTTTTGTAACTTGTTTTATAAGGAAAATTAAATAAACATATTGCTATTACAGGTCCCTCTGCTATTACCTACTTGTTAAAATTTATTTATAGAGTTTATATCTACCTTAAAGTATGTTAGGTGTCCTTTAAATATATGTATATACACATAGAGTCTTATAAACTGACTAGGTGCACTTTAAGTACCTCTCACACTTTAGTTTGCATGTAAATCACCTCACCTAGAATTATAGTAACATACAGAACTGATGCAATAGATCTGGAATGGTGCCTGAAATTTCTGCATTTTCAATCAGCTTTTAGAGTATACCAAGTCCTGTAGCTTTAAATGAGCTTATATCTCGTTTTATTGATTTTCTTCATCTGCCCTAAGGTTACCTGCCAGATCTGAATTATCTCAGGTTTAAAGAGTAGAAAAATAGGGTCAGTCAAGTTGGTTAGGGATGGGTAGCAAGTCAGATGGTAGCAGACTGAGCAAGCTAATCAAAGCATCCCTTGGATACAGGTCAAGACATACACCAGAGATTTTATGAACCTGCAAAAGAGGTAGTCCCAGGTTTAGCGACCTGGAAGTAGGGAGCACGCTAGTAGCAAGACATTATGGAACTTGCTAGTAGCAAGTTACTGTGGAAGAGTCCCAACAAAGTTTTTCGCCAAACTACTAAAATTTAGGAAACTTAGCAAACAAGGCTTTGCCAATGAGATGATGAGTAACAGAGTTGGTCCTTAATGAGCTTCTAGTCTAGAGGAAACTCTTGGGAAAACAGGTGAATAATGGATTTAAATAAACAAATAAAAAAAGACTTCTAATGAACCAGGTTATTCATTTAGGCAGTTAGCACCAGGGCTAAAATACAAGTAGGCCCGATGAGGAAGAGTCCTTGGGACATGAGGATAATTACTGAGATACAAATATGGAGTATCTAGGTACTGGAGTATGCAGGGGAGATTGATGGCCAAGGAAATGCATATAGGATATGGCAGACAGGGCCACAGTGACAGTACAGAGATTAAGGTGCTTGTCTTGCATACTGCCTACCTGGGTTTTATATCCAGAACCACATATTGTTCCCCAAGCACCGCCATAAATGATACCCAAGTTTAGTCAGGTGTAAGCTCTGAATACTTCCAGTAATAATGCTGCCCCCAAACAAAACAAAACAAAACAAAACAAAACAAAACAAAACAAAACAAAACAGATATGGGAGTCATATACAATGGGAAATGTGACAATATCTTATGAGATTAGGGGCCCCGATTAGGGCAGACATACATGGTCTGAGTAAGAGTATGATTTATGCCTTATGGGTAGGAGTCAGGCATCATGCACTGACCAAATGTCAAGAATAGTTAATACAAAACAAGAGAAATAATGAAAAGCAGAAAAGCAACAGATTTAACAAAAAGCAAACTTAATCCAGACAAACAAAGTAAATCTTGTCTACTTTATTCCTCTCACAATCTACCGTATATCACCAAATAATTGACAACACCCTGTTTTGTCAGTGCAAAAGTAGGTTTATAAAAAAAAACCTGCACATAATGGTTGAATATATATTTTTCCAGAAAAATAAATAGCTGGCACAAAATTTGCATGGTTTATGAGATGAAATAAGGTACTCTCCAGATCACAGCCCACTCTCCAAATGTAAACAAACTCCAAGCAACATACATTTTGTTTCCTTTATGAGATAGCCTAGGACTGGGAAGATCAACTTTAAATTTTTATTATCTATATGATGCCACTTGAAGCTGCAATAAATTAAAATATATAGCTGCATTGTTAACCCGGGTTCGATTCCTCCATCCCTCTCCAAAAGCCGGGCAGGCTACCGAGACTATCCTGCCTGCACAGCAGAACCTGGCAAGCTCCCAATGGTGTATTCAATATGCCAAAAACAGTAACAAGTCTCACAATGGAGACTTTACTGGTGCCCACTGGAGCAAATCAATGAATAGTGTTACAGTGAAGGAGGACAGTGTTACAGTGTATAGTATTCTTTAGGTTTTAATGTATTTTTGACAAATTTTACTCATTTAATCATCACAGCAGCAGCACACAAAAAAATTATACAGTCAACACAGCCAAATAACAAAACTAAATTGTGAATAGATTAACTTTTCAAAGACCTTGACAGTGGAGTTGCTGAGTTTAGATCAGTGCTCCTTCTAATTAGTTAAAGTGTAAACTCTTTTGTCCAAGTTGAAATTTATTTTTCACAGAAGTTTTGGCTTCTAAATCTGTGTGTTTAGTTTATACTTCAGTATGGTTTTTTAGATTAAATGCTTGTGTGTTAGGATATACAGCAAGGATAGTGAAAGATACATGGGAGAAAACAAGTAAATTATAATGGGTTTATTCAAAATCACAATGGTAGACGTCCTTGAACATCAGCACTAGATAAAATTTACAACATGGGGCTAGAGAGATAGCTTAAAGAGCTGAGTGTGGGACTGAGACCCAGATTTGATCCTTTGCATTACTTGGTCCTATGAATAAGTTCTCAGGACAGAGATGGAAATGGTCCCTGAGAATTATCAGATGTGTCCCCAAAACCCAAGGGAAAAAAATGTGAATCAAACACCAGTATTTCTCAATCACTATTGCTCAATCAAAATATTGCTCAATCAAAAGCAATGATAATTGAATTATAGTAAAATGGATAAAGGCTCAGATGAGTGATAAAAATTGCAGACCATGGGCTGGAGAGAGAGAACAGGATGTAAGGCACAGGTCTTGCATGCAGTTGAATTGACCTTGATCCTGCTTCACTCCCCAACTCCATATATGAACTCCTGAGCTGTGGCAGGGGGCACTTCTGAGCACAGAGCCAAGAATAACTCCTGAACACTGCCAGGTGTGGCCCAAATCTCCAACGCATCCCCAGCAAATTTTTGAGGAGAGCGTTGAGTGAAAAATTGTGACAGTAACTATTTAACCTATGGTTAATACAACATATTGTTCATTGCAAGATACCATTTTTCTCCTCAGGGCTAGGATTTGAAGAACAGAGCCACCCTTCCTGGGGTTAGCAAGAGATACACTATCCAGCTGTTATCTGAAATAAAGTCCAATAGAAAGTAGATTTTGGACCTTCAGTTCTGACACAAATTATAAAGAACCTATGAAAAGGAAATAGATTTCTTTTTATTTGAAAGAGCTTGTTATAGTTAGAACAAAATGATTAGGGTTAATCAAAGTTTCCTCTCCTCCCACCTCTAGAAAAAAAATGAGGACTAAAGAAGAAAAGATCAATTAAAAGCCACAAACATAGACTTGAAATTAAGTAGGGGGGAACAAACAGAAGTCTGACACCATTTATTAAAATTAAATATAATCGTATTGATCTGATTTGCAAAAAGTAATAATCCTCTTGGAGAAGTCCATTTTGAGCCTGATTTTGTCAACTTTCAATCTGGGTCAAAGTGATAGAAAGTAAATAGCTATTTCAGACTTATCTTGATCTTGATGAAAATATCCACGGTATGAATATTTGAGTCTGAGCTTTTTACTATTGATATCTGGGTAGCAATTTTTATCATCAAAAGTTCCCAACAGCAGAGGAGAGACAGCAATTAAGATTACATCAAAGAACTGGAAAACAGAGAAATAACATAGTGGCCAGAGAAATAGAACAGCAGGTGGGGGTGCTTTTCCTGTATGTGGCTACCTGAGATTTGATTTTTGCCACTGCATTTCGTTCCTTAAGTAGCAACAGGAGTGATTCCTGAGGACAGTCAGGTGTAAGCCCTGAGCACTACCAGGTGTGGTCCAATACAAAAAAGGAAGGAAGGAAGGAAGGAAGGAAGGAAGGAAGGAAGGAAGGAAGGAAGGAAGGAAGGAAGGAAGGAAGGAAGGAAGGGAACACAGCAACTTCAGTTATAACCTTGATTTCAATATGCATACTAGATATGGAGCTACATATGAATAATATGAACATTAGAATCAATTGGACACTAGGTAACAAATGGGAGAATCATTGATCAATAAATATTTTCTTATGACTTACATCTAGGGAAGAATAGGAGATTGCAAATTTGCTGTGCATATGCTAAAGATGGCAAGAAGACATAATTAAAGGTTGCGAAAGCATCAAAAATGTTGCCAATCTGGTAATTTTTTATGTAAAAAACACTAAATTTGACTTCTCATAAAAAAAATCAGATCAGACATTGCCACATGGTTATAATGAAGTGATGAGTAATTCTATTTTGACAAAATACCATGGATCTCAAAAAAAAATCCTATTTAGGTCTGTCTCTGAGGTGCTTTCAGTTTGTTTTATGCTACTTCCTGTTCCACCTTGGCCGCCACTTGTAGTCAAGCATGACTGATCTAGAGTAGAATTAGAGAAATAAAAATAGTGACTTAAACTATGAATACAAACTTTGTCTTTTGATTCTGTATCTAGTCAACACATATAAATTAAACAGTTGCTATAATCTAAGCACTCTTAATTCTTAGGGATACCAGTCTGAGTTTCTTATAGTCTTTTCTCTCATGGGATCTACCATCTAAAGGAAAAGACTAACGTAAAACAAAAAAAAAATAGCCACATTTAGTACGGGCTGGAGAAACATCCAGTGTTCAGGAGTGTAAATATGGAGAACTTACCTTATGGGGCATTATGAAAGATCTGTAAAGAAATTGAAACTGAGCTCTATACCCACCAGGATTGCATCGAGTTGACCCTGGATATGACTTAGGGTGCACAATGAACCACAGACTGTTTACAAAGTGGTTCATGTTTTTGGAGTACTTCACAGGAAAAAAAAATATGCTGAGGAAGTAAACAACAAATTGTGTGAACTGGAGTCCAGGTGGCTAACATCACAATGTAGCACCCTACCACAAACCCCTTCTCTGTCAAAATTCTGGTGCTTGGATTATATCTCAGAAACAATACAGAACTTTACAACTGACCCTCCTTGTATGCAAGAACTAAGGCTCTATTGGACAAAGCATAGCAGTTGTAAAATTAATATTCTTCCATGAAAAGTATATTTTGAAAAAAGATTCTATGACTAAAAGTTATATGAGTTAGAAACACAAAAGATAGTCTCTTGTTCTTTATTGTAAAGACACAAATATATTTGTAGCAGTAATGGTATTGGTTGAAACTATATGTTGGAAAGAAGTGCAATCTGGAAAAGAAAAGCCCATGTTATTTGATCTTTATTATCTCCATCAAAGGCTTCTATAATTTACAGTTTGACAGCGTTTTGTGAGTAGCATTGGCCATTTCACAAAGCTGTAATTTACCTTAAGAAGAAAACAACAATTATCAAGGTGCACTATATAAAGATAATTGTGAAGTGAAAAAAAAATTAAACAAACTTATGAAATTCCCAGTGTGGCTTTTTAAAATCAAACTTTAGGTCTTAAAACGGAAACAACAGTTCCTGTGGCTGTACTGTTTTGGAAAAGAGTAGTATTGGGGTGTATGGCTATGTCCAAACAGCCATCAAATATCCACAATATGCTTTCCCTATTGAAAAACCCCAATAAATTACTTTGCATAGTTTATTGTATATGCTCAGGCAAATGATTGTTGGATCAAGAACTTAATTCTTGGTATAACCATATGCTCTCCATCTCAAGACTAAGCTATTCCTACAAATAGGAGTCTGATGATGAGGATAAACTCTGTGATAGGTGGATTAGAAAACTTTAAAGTTTTAAAAAGGAAATTGAAAGGAGATTGAAAAAGAGGTTGAGAAGGGAAATTATACGGTCATTTCTTGACCTAGACTATGATATACATTCGTGGTTTATAGTTTCATTTAATTTATAGGTCACTGTTCCATTTGTTTGTTTTTCTGGTTATTGTCAGTATGATGATATTCCGATGATGTTTCAATAAACTTCATCACAACTGGCTGTGAAATGTTGTTTCATCCAAAAATTAATTTAAAATATGAAGTCACTCCATTATACAATGCCTTTTGTTTTTTAGTATTAAAAGTCATGTTGGAGTTACTTAATTACTTAAGGAAGCTCCTCTTCCTCAACAGTAAAATGGGTGGATGCTCTAGACATTCTCTCCTCTCTGGAAGTTCAAGAAAGCCCACAGTCTTTTCAGAATGATTCATTGAAAACACTTGACATCATACTGAAACGCTGTTTAATAAAGGTTAGAAGTTCAGTAACTTAGGAAAGAATGTAATTTTAACAAATCTGGTGGTTCATTTCAAATGAAAATGTGATCAAGCTGATTTATTTTTCTCTGTTTCTGTAGTTCATCCCTCTGAACTTTCAGCAGGGTTTCTACTTTTGCAGAGTGTAGGAAGGATGCAATCAGTTTTAACAAAGAGACATCTACTTTAATTACAGTTTGTTACAACACTTCTAGTATAATTAATTGAGACAAATTTCAATTGCACTTGAAAGCCAGAGCATAATCCAGTTCAAAAAGACACTTGTGAGTGACCCTTGATCTTTATTTCAATCAGTTACAGTTAGAATCATTCCTTTTATTTCATCACATTGACAGCTATCCTGAGAGACCAGAATCACCAGTTGTGCAAGAGGTGACTTGTAGCTTAAACAAAGCAATTTGGAGAAATCTAAGTTCAGACTTTTCAATTAGTTTTACTTAAATATATTTTAATTTGTATCTCTACCTATGTCTTGTCTGTCTTTGTATCTGTTCCTTTCTTCTCTGTTTCTTTCTGTCTTTATCTCTGCCCCCCCTCCCCCCGCACCTACCCCCTCTATCCTTCTCTTTCATTTTCCTCTAGGATTAAGTTGTCCATGCCTACTACATTCAGCAGAGAGAGTATAGAAAAATATGTAAAACAGTATCTCACCCTGGGTCTTCATGCAGGGGAAGTTAGAAACAAAGGAAGTCAGAAATAAAGAAAGACCACTTAAAGAAGTATTATGATGTCTCACAAGCTGCTGTGTAATATTTAGTAGTGGAAGTGAAGAATTTCTTTTTCAGCTCAAACTCAGAGGAAAATTTTTAGGTAGAAAGTGGAAGGTATAATTATGTGGCTTGGAATTTAGCCAGGGCAATGGAATTCATACCTCTTCACTTTCAAGATGTGTCACAGACCCTTTAATTACACCAAGTGGATCAAAACCTCTGTTTTCTATCTGTTCCATCAAAAAGACAACACACATTGTCACACTCTTGCCCTATTTCTCTTCATTTGAGATTTTACTGAGCAATGTGCAGAAATCATCTTAATATTCCTACTGAAAAAAAATATTGGGGAGGGCGAACCTTGATTTACATAGTTGGGAAAGTAGAAGCCACCCTTTCAAGGGAGATGGCCAGGGGGTTCTCAGGCAAAGACTTGAGGTCATAGCCTGGAAGGAATTATAGTGCCTAAACTAAATACTGACTTCAGTTACTGTCTAGCTAGAAAATGTTGTGCTAGTTGACTTTAACTTGATCTCCAGTTTCTTGTATTCCTCCCCCCCTTTTTAATAAACAACAGTCATCTTTTTAATATGACCTATACAACACAGTGTTGAAAAAGTTGGGGGGAAGGCACATCACTCAGGGGATACTCCTGGCTTTGTGCTCAAGGATCACTCCTGATCACTCAGGGATCACTCTGGGGACCAGGGCTTGAATCTGGGTTGGCTGTGTGTGCAAAGCAAGCCCCTTATTTGTGCTGTACTATTTCTCCTGCCTCAAATATTGACAGGGGTTGATGTTTTGGTAACACCTGGCAGTGCTCAAGGTTAATCTTTTCTTTGTGCCCAGGAGTGACCCCTGGTGGTGTTCAGGGGACTTTGAATGGCGCTGAGGATTTGAACCAGGGTCACAACTACCACAATCACACCAAGGTAAGTGCCTTTCTTACTTTTTGCATTTTGTCTCTGGCCCTTGAAGAAAGTTTTTATTTTTATTTATTTATTTATTTTTGCTTCTTGGGTCACACCCAGGAATACATAGGAGTTACTCCAGGTTCATGCACTCAGGAATTACTCCTGGTGGTGCTCGGGGGACCATATGAATTGAACCTAGGTCGGCTGCGTGCAAGGCAAACGGCCTACCCGCTGTGCTATTGCTCCAGCCCCTTGAAGAAAGTTTTTAGCCTTATACATGGAACATAACAAATTAGCAATAAATGTGACTATTATGGTTACTATTTACATGATCTTTTTTTTTCTTTTTGGGTCACACCTGACGATACTCAGGGGTTACTCCTGGCTTTGCACTCAGGAATCACTCCTGGAAGTGCTCAGGGGGCCATATGGGATACTGGGAATTGAACCCGGGTTGGCCGCGTGCGAGGCAAATGCCTTACCCACTGTGCTATCACTCCAGACCCCATCCATGATCTTTTCTTTTTGTTTTTCTCTTATTTCTGGCCCACACATAGCTGTGCTGTGCTCAGTGCTTACTCCTGGCTCTGTGCTCAGGGATCACTTTCAGGGTCTTCTCATACATATCTTATGTGTGAATGTACATCTGTTGTTCAAACCGTAATTTATATATATGCATAAATTATAGTCTCACTATGAGGAGCTTTGTGTAGTGAGGCTGAAAAGTTTAGATGATTATTTTGTAGGGATGCATGGGAGGGTTCTAATTAGGGAGATAAAAGGACAACTTTCATATCTTAGAAATTCGACTCTGGTTGCAGATTGGAGGGGGAATTTGGCTGGAGACAATTTTAAATATGTTACAAACTTGTCTGTCTCTTCTAAGAACATGAACCTGATTTACTCTCAATTATTGACTAGTCCTACAATGTTTTAATGCCTACATCATCCTTTGAGAGGCCTAACAAATTCATTTTTTTCTTCACAGAAAATGGTGCAGAGTGATTTTTTTTCCTGCATCTTTTCTTCCAGGCCAGGAGTTGTTTTCTGCTTCCACTTTTCAACATGCAAATTTCTTCTATCATTTCCTCTTCTCTGTTTGTTTCTTCTAAACTATTGTGATCAGAGAGAATTGGAGAGATATACTTTTCAGGACTATTTTAAAACAATATTTGCTTAAATAATAGAAATAGGCTTTCAATACAGAAATATTTATATTCACTAATATTAAGTTTATATATATACATATATGTATGTATATATACACATATATATCTGAGATAATAAGAAACAGGCTACAGCTTTGGGCAGAACTTCTACAAATCTGACCATCACCAGAAGCATGTAAATTGTTACTTGAACACTTTTAATGAAGCATGAGAAAAAATGGAACACTGTCCTCCTATTTCCATAGATTTGTGCTCTGCTCTGAAACAGTAGAGTTAGAGATCACGTTTGTCTGCTTTGGAGCTAAACGTCCTTTCCACCAAAACCCATTTTCTTTCTAGCAGTTCCTCTTCCTCCCTATGTACAGAGTAGAAACAGACTCCCTGCCCCCAGTGAAAAAGTTTTTATGCCAACCACATCTTTATGGCAAAATATAAGTGATATTCTGGAAATATGCCTGAGCTTATGTTGGAGCATTGAAACATTAGAGGGATTGGGTTTCTCTAGACCAGGGCTTCTTAGAGCTTTTTCTTAAAGCTTTTTTTGGCAATCTCTCATTTTGTTCAACCCCTTTTGGCCTAAGATATTTTTATATGATGCTAGGTATAAAAACTATGTGTAAAAAATCAAATATTTACTAATAATGTCATAAAATTATTTTAAAATAAAAATTTGGCAATTTCACCTTCAGTGACTCAGCCCTGTGACCCACAGTTGAAGAAGGCGGCTCGGGGGCCAGGAGAGATGTACAGGAGTGAGGGTCCTTGTCTTGTATGTGGGCTCAGGCACTGCAGAACCCAAGGAGCCTCACATTTTCCAGCCCTAGCAATGAACTGTAATGAACTGCTCGCCTGTGTGACTGAGTACTGGCCTGAGTTACCCTGACCGCACTGCATTCTGTTTGGGAGACTCCCACCCCTGCAGAGGAAAAAGAAAAAAAGAAAAAAGAGGCTAGGTTCTAGACACCACTAGCACCCAGAAACTGGGGAAGACATCATTTTCTTTCTTTCTTTCTTTCTTTCTTTCTTTCTTTCTTTCTTTCTTTCTTTCTTTCTTTCTTTCCTTCCTTCCTTCCTTCCTTCCTTCCTTCCTTCCTTCCTTCCTTCTTTCTTTTTGCTTTGTGGGTCACACCCGGCAATGCTCAGGGGTTACTCTTGGTTCTGCACTCAGGAATTACTACTGGTGGTGCTTGGGGGACCATATGGGGTGCCGAGGATTGAATCCAGTTCAGCCACGTGCAGGACAAACGTTCAACCTGCTGTGCTATCACTTCGGCCCCAAAGACATCATTTTTATCAGATGAAAACGGTAAAATAATCAGATTACTGATTTATTTGGCTTCAATGTGTGGACTCTAGAATAAAAGAAGTCAACTTTCATAAGACTAGGATCAGGGACAATAGACTAGAAATAGATATTGTCAAACCCAAGACAAAAGGTTTGATGGACAAGGTGTAATTCTAGGGTTGAAATTAAAGTCTGGATGTTTGACTAAGGCTGTAGCACGAGAACAAAAAGTTTATAAAGGCATAAAAAAAAATCTGGTGTGATTACATGAGAAAATGCTCTACATCATTAATCATCAGGGAGATGCAGATCAAAGCCACAATGAGATACCATCTCACACCTCAGAGACTGGCCCACATTCAAAAGAACAAAAGCAACCGATGCTGGCGTGGATGTGGCGAGAAAGGGACACTCCTTCACTGTTGGTGGGAATGTCGACTTGTTCAGCCCTTCTGGAAAACAGTATGGACGATTCTCAAAAAATTAGAAATTGAGCTCCCATTTGACCCAGCAATACCACTCCTGGGAATATATCCCAGAGAGGCAAAAATGTATAGTCGAAGTGACATCTGCACTTGTTTGTTCATTGCAGCACTCTTTACAATAGCCAGAAACTGGAAGAAACCTGAGTGCCCAAGAACAGATGACTGGTTAAAGAAACTTTGGTACATCTACACAACGGAGTACTATGTAGCTCTTAGAAAAGATGAAGTCATGAAATTTACATACAAGTGGTACAATATGGAAAGTATCATGCTAAGCGAAATGAGTCAGAAAGAGAGGGATAGACATAGAAAGATTGCATTCATCTGGGGGATATAAAGTAACAAAGTATGAGATTAATACCCAAGAATAGCTGATATCAGCACCAGGAGGATTACTCCATAACTTAGAGGCCAGCCGGGTATCCTAGAGGAAAGGGCAGTTCAGATAGAGAAGGGAGCACCAAATAAAGGGTGTTTGGAGGATCCTCCCAGGAGGGGAGATGCATGTCGAAAGTAGACTATGGACTGAACATGTTTGCCACTCAATGCCTCTTTTGCAGACCACAACACCCAAAAAGAGAGAGAGAACACAGGGGATTGCCCTGCCACAGAGATGGGGGGGGGGATGGGGGATGGGGGTGGGGGGATATTATCCATGGTGGTGGAAAATGGGCACTGGTGGAGGGATGGGTATCTGATCATTGTATAATCGAAACCCAAGCACAAAAAATTGTAAATCTACAACTGTAAAAAAAAAAGAAAGAAACAAAAAAAAATAAATAAAAAGGAATATCCATTAAAAAAAATCTGGTGTGATTAGAGGTAAGAGAATATGGCGGTCTAGGAACAGAGGGCAGAAGGAACTACCGTATATTTCCAATGTAAGGGCAACTCAGGCACTTGAAGAAAAGACAGGACTGAAGAAGCAAAACAATATGCTGCAGAGAACAGTTCTGGGGTGCCAATGTGAGGACGAAACTGACTCCATGACAGGCCACAGCTAACATTAACTTTTAACTAGGCCTAAGTTTCTGTTTCCCAGAAACTGAACTTGTAATTTCTGGTAAACTTCTGGTTGAGTAACGTGCCCAAAGAACAGCTACATCATCTGACTGGTCATGAGTGGTCACTATGTCCATTTTTTGGAACAACCACAAACTGACTGTTATCAAATATTGACAAATCACTGACCACTGTTATCACTATACTTGCTCAACCTTGAAACCTATATAAACTGCTTATGACTTGGAGTCAGGGTCCTTGTCAAGACTCCACTGCATTGGATGAGACTTGGACCCAAGTTCGAGCTAGCATTAAAGTTCCTTTGCTCTTGCATGATCATGTGTGGACTTGGTCTCTCTGCAATTGGGGATCTGAAATTCGGCCATAACACCAAGAGCTTGCATCCCAACAATAAGGCCCGTTTTGGTCTCATTCATGTCTCTCTTTATATTTTTGTTCTGGCAGCAACCATAAAGGTTTGCCACCACTGCCCCGCTCTCCCCCCCCCCCCCCATATTATTTATACTGCTGGTTCATTTCACTGTAGAAGCTGATTGGGAATTAGAGTGGCAGGTCCTTCAGGCAACAGTTTTGAGGCTAAGCAGATGGTCAGTGAGTGTAGAGGGAAGTGTTAGAATGAGCAGAGGGCCCTGAACACTTAGAAAAGATGCTAAAAGCTGCCAAGGAAGGATGCAACAGCACCCAAGGCAAATTGCCCTTCACAATTCCACCAAAGACTCATCCTCAGTTCTAGAACTATTAACTAGCTTATTTAAACCTTCCATTTAAAAACTCTAATAAGAGGAATACACTGCCAAGTCCCATAACTCTCCTCAAAAGACACCTTCTTAAAAGTCACAGTGATGAATGTAAATGTCATTAGTAATAAAAGTGGTGCAATGTTCTGTGAAAGCCTGGGCTTGGAAATGGGTATTTGACGTCTTCAACAATCTTGTATAGTTTCTCACAAGTCATGCATCAATAATGCATTAATAGCACTTTAGAATAACTCCAAAATGCTACCATTAAAAACAGTTGTCTGTCTTGAATAGATGTCTAATTTTGAAAGGAAATGGCTTTACTTTCAAATATGAGACAGCTGTAAAAAATTATCTGTATGTACACATTTATGTACAATACAAACTCTTCAAAAGAATTCTCAATGGAAACGAAATATCAGTGTTCTTCAAAGACATCATACAATAGCCTGGTATATATAATATAATTCACCCACATAATTTATCTTCTCATTTGTATTTTGAGAGCCTATTACATTCAATATAACCAGTGTATCTAGTTATAGAAATGTGTTTATATATGTATATATATATTTATATGATGAATACCAGACCTTAATTCTTCCATTGAAAGTATTTCAGTGTAGTTAAATGGAGTTTATTTCTAATATTTAAAAAAAATACTCATTTTGATGGCAAACAATCCCACATAGACCTTCCCTTTTCTTTCTTTCTTCCTTTCTTGTTTCTTTCTTTTTCCCCTCTTTCCTTCCCTCTTTTTTCAACACAGGAATGCTACTAATCAGATTGCAATCAACATAAAGAGCTAAAAAGTGATGCATCCAATAACTACTTCTTGGATGCCCAGTGGAGCACATTGTGTTGTGATAAGTGTCTAGTATAACACATTGTGTTGTGATACAATTGTGGCTTTGCTACAGACAACCCTCTCATTATTTTAGGCCAGTGTGGATCCATATAAGAGTGAAGACCTTTCATTAATGCACCAAGAGGTCAGGGAGACATTATGTGTTTAGGAATATTTGAAATAATGAATAACTTATGTATTCATAAAGCTATGTGAATGCATGAGAACACTGCTTTGGGTTGGAGGGGAGGCACAGAGAGACAAAAGTTATTTGAAGAAAAGGGAATACTTACCAAAACTCCAAAGCAAAAAAAAGATGGAGAGGCCGGAATGATAGTACAGTGGGTAGGGGTCTTGCTTGACCAGGGTTCGATCCTAGGTTTTACATATACTCTCCTGCCAGGAGTGATTCCTGAGTTCAGAGCCAGGAGCAACCCTGAGGACTGCCTGGTATGCCCCCACCTCCAAAAAAATGGAGAAGATGATACAGTTTCAGAACTGGAGGTTTGCAAATGGTTGGAGGCAGTGAAGGACTGCTTATAGCATCACTGTTATCATTGTATTACTGTCATCCTGTTGTTCATAGATTGGCTCTAACAGGCACCAGTAAAGTCTCCATTTGTCCTAGTCCTGAAATTTTAGCAAGTGCCACGTTGAAGGCTCTTTCAGGGTCAGGGGAATGAGTCCCGTTATTGTTACTGGTTTTGGCATATTGAATGTGCCATTGGGAGCTTGCCAGGCTTATAGCATAGTTTGAAGAATGAAGAGAAGTATTCTAATAAAGGCCATGGCTTTGCCTTTCATTCTAAGAAAAATGAAAATAGACTCATGGTTCATATATTTAATCACCATTACATTCAATATTTTGGGTCATTCTTAATCACTATTTCTAAGTGCATCTTTAGGAAAGTCAAAACTAACTCAGCAACAGGAAAATAAGGATGCATTCTGTTTATGCACAAAGAGAAATATAAGCCACAGATATTTTTTCCCCCTTCCAATGACTTAAATAATGTTAGACTACTCAGAGGCAGAATCAACAGACTTGAGAAATATTTTGGAATCATAACGTAAACTATTTGAACTCGGAATTGTATAATATTTGAAATTACATAAAAACTTCCCCAGGCAAGGGTTCTGGAAACCCTTAGGCCTCTGCGCATGTTGCAGCAATTGTTGCCAAAGGAAACTCCCTCAGTGAGGGGAGGTGGGCCACTGGGGGCAGGAAATGAGGAACTCTGGAAGGAGTTTGCACAGGCACATCTGCCGAGACCTCATGACTAACTCCGATAATGCAAAGATGAAATCATAACTTTACTTTTTTCTCTATTTCCTTTCAATTAAACTTCCACTTAAGTCTATGCTTCTGAGCCCTACAAATGCCATAAATTCAGCTTGAGTATGCTCAAATGAGAAAAATCATCAATGCTTCATGTATTTCACTGTTTTGAGAAATGATTCTTAGCCTATTTTAAATGTGTGCAGCATTTTGAGAAGTCATTGAATACTGAATGTCTGCATACTCCCTATGTATAACATACATGTTTTCATACGTAAAATGTAATCATATATCCAAAAAAATTCAAACTTTTTAGTTCTTCCTGAAGTCTGACAGATGGCCATCCATGGTTCTGCATAAAGCCAGATACATAATAATGATAACATTGAATGGATATGCATTATATCCCAAGCACTTGGCTGAACAGTTCCTATACTTTACCTCACTCAATTCCTGTAATCACTGCATGGTATTGTAACTATTATTGCTGTTCATTTTATTTATTTTTTTTTACTAAAATTTCAACTTATTTCTATTTTATTTTATTTTGGGTTGGAGCATATACGGGTGTGACCAGGGCTTACTGCTGGCTCTGTACTCAGGAATCAGTCCTAGTACTTTTCTGGATAGAACTATGGTTGGCTGTATGCATGGCAATCATCTTATCTGCTGCATTATCTCTCCAGCTCCATTTAAGGTTGTTTTTTTTTCCATTTTGTTCACTTTTACTCTAGTTAATGCCTGGAATCAAACCAGGGCCTGCCTCACCGAAGCAACACAAATGCTCTCCAACTAAAGCCCATCTCTATTCCATTACTCCATTTTAAAGATGAGCAAAGTGAGACTTAAGTATCAAGCATAAGATAGTCCAGGTATAATAATGAAGCCATTTTTAATAACAGGCTGACTCTACAATTCAAGACCACTTTCTAGATCCCTGGTCCCCATAGCTGTTAAGTGGTTCAGAAGAACAGGCAAATAAGACCTTATTCAGAACCTAGAGATATAGTCTTCATTTTGCTTGTGCTCTTCAGATTCAGAACAAAATAAAGTTTTGACTCATTTAAAAAAATTGGAAAATACATAGGAGGAAAACAATATAAAAACTACTCATAATCCAATGTAGTTGAAGGATAGTGGTATTTTGTGTTGGGTGTAGTAATATATATTAAAAGAGGGAAAGATTCTATCTGCCAAATGTACTCATTCTTATAAATCAACACTACATTCATTTAAAAACATAAAAAAGTTAGAGAAAAAGTATCCATAATCTAGGAGTGAAGGATGTGTTGCAGTGTTCATTGAACTGCTGCTACATTCAGAAAAAGTAGGTCTAGGGTTTATATTCAGTATTTCAGTTGATGTTGTGATATTAATCTGAGGATTGTGTGTGTATGTGTATGGTGAGTGTGTGTATGTGTGTGTGTGTGTGTGTGTGTGTGTGTGTGTGTGGTGTCAGAGATTGAACTCTGAGCTGAACACATGCAAGACAAGTGCTCTGAGACAAATTCTTTTTTTTTATGTGGGAGTACTGCTATTTATTCAGCCACTGACTAGCTGATTGAATTGGGCATAAACTCCAACTTGCTTTTTTTTTTCATTTTTTATAATTTTATTTATTGAATCACCATGAGACCAGTTACAAAGCTTTCGGGTTTAAGTCTCAGTCATACAATGAAATATCCGTACCTTCACTGGTGCCCATTTTCCACCCCCAAAAATCTCAGTATATCCCCATCCCACACTCTCCCCCTACCTGTGGGGCAGATGATTTCCACATTACTCTCTCTCTCTACTTTGATCACATTCAATATTTTGACACCAGACCCACCATTATTATTTGGGATTTTACCCCAAAACTCAGATCTGCTGAAAAGGCAACAGTAGACAATTTGTTTTCAGTTGTTGGTTAAGAAAAACATATGATGTCGTGTGGCTGCAATAGAGGCCACGTGATTTTGAAATTCATAAATTTTAATCCTTAAATCTGGAGGAATTTCTGTCAAAACCTGCTGGGTTTCGAGATTTGTTCCTGAGTCTCTGGGATCATGACAGTTAAGCAGCTTGATCAGGAGCCAGAAAGGCTGTTCATGGGTGGCGGACTCAGGGTCTCATTGGGATGGGGAGAAAAGGGCTGGCTCCACCCCCATTCCATGAGGTCCCATGTGTCTCGTCACTGAGGGCCCTAAACTGACTGTCCAGGGGCCTCTGGAGAAAACCATATAAATTCTTATATCCTCTTGTATTGCATAGAGGTAACAGTATTTGTTCTATTTCTTATAAGGTTAGTATGATGACAAAAATAAATATTTCTCCTGAGTAAATCTAATAAGGCAACACATGATTACATATCATTATCATTATAATAAATGATAATATATTATAATTTCTCCTTTGAGTATGGAAATATCAGTCATAGGAAAGCTGTTACTTGTGAAAATTCTTATTCTAGTTGATTGACAGCTCTCTGCCTTACATTCCAACATAAAAATATGTAAGAAATTATCATTTTGTTTGAAAATAAAATAGTTCAATGAAAATAATTTAAAAACTCCAAACTTATGACTCTATGTAGTGCATTTAGAGGAGGGACAAAGGGGATAATTCCACATTGTGAAATTGTAATTATCATCTATGTATTCTCAGATTTGCTTTGGGGTGGAGAATGCAATAGAAGAGAAATGTTTCCATTTTATTTTAGAAGTAGCAAAGTAAAATCCTATGAATATTTTGCTTAGATATATTTTATTAGTAATATAAATTACATAGTTAAACTTGAATTTGTTTAATTTGAACACATGTTTACTTCTATTCTGAGGCTCAAATGTGTACCTTACTAATCAAAATACAGGTTTAAATGGATATTTCTTCTCATAGATGTAGAAGGTTATAATCACAAGTAACTATAGGGTACCTTCTTCTTTATTTTAACAGGTGTATTATAGTTGTGTTTTATCAGATAGCTTAAAAGATCATCTCCTTCTACTCTCCTCCTCAGCATACCTGGCCCATGAAATCTTTTGGATTATCTATCACTCTTAATGACATCCCCATCTTTAGAAATAAAAATTCTGCGGCTAGAAAGAGAGGCTGAGCACATGCCATTCTGTATCAGCAAAGAATAGATTTAGTTAAGTCCAAGGTTTCATACTTTCACTAATGTTGAAACCCAATCTGGAATGAATGAGCCTGAGACTAGATTAAGCCAAAGGCTTTGGGAATGTTCTTAGCTGTGCTCTAAAGTCTGCACATTTATACTGAGTATGCCAGCGTAGAGCAGGGCCTCAGTCTTCCTGAATCTGTTATTTGTAGTGATTCCTTATCTCTGTCACATGCCCATCATTGATTTGATCCGAAAACCCTAGATTTTCTGGAAAAAATACTTCTCAGATATAATCCTTGCTGTAGGAAAGTCCAAATCAACTCCATACTTAGTTGTCATAAACTTCCTAACCTCTTTCTCTCGAGTCTATTTTGTGAAGTATCCTCCTAAGTGCTGTACGGGTAATAATCCTGAAGACAAATTGGATCACATCACTCTGTTTACAACTTTACACTTCACATTTACAATTGACTAGTAGATGAAAGAACAGATTCTATTAAAGAAAATGATTTCACCTTTCAAATAAGGTTTTGTTTTTTTTCCAGACGGGTGGAGATTATGAAATTGAAGATTTGTTCTATAGAAGAGAGAAAAAAAATTCAGGAATTAAATTGAAGGTTATATGAGTTGGGCCAGCCAGGTTTTGATGAGCACCAACAGGTCTTTACTTGCATCCTGGATTCTGTGTGAGGAACTAGGAGTTCAGATTGCTGCTGTCAAGGAACTCACGTCGGGTGGAGTGTACCACACCTGCAGCCTTGTTCTTGCTTTGAGTTGAAGCTTCCATCAGCAGTTTATTTTTGGTATTTTGATAAAATTCTACCATTTCTCATGATAACAAAGAAAGCTCCACTACTGAGGTGCATATATATCACTGTAGCACTGTAGCACTGTCCTCCCGTTGCTCATCGATTGTTCATCGATTTGCTTGAGTGGGCACCAGTAACATCTCACAACAAATTGTGAGACTTGTTACTGTTTTTGGCATACCGAATACGTCACAGATAGCTTGCCAGGCTCTGCTGTGCAGGCAAGATACTCTCAGTAGCTTGCTGGGCTTTCCGAGAGAGGTGGGTGAATCAAACCTGGGTCGGCCATGTGCAAGGCAAACACCCTACTCACTATGCTATCACTCCAGCCTATATATATATATATATATATATATATATATATATATATACATATATATGCAGAAGATTATCCAGGTCACTGTGGAAATGGTACTCAGGGACCTTATGTAGTTCTGGAGGCTCAGCCAAAGTTGGCCACTTGGAAGGCAACAACCTGAACCCCTGTACCATCTCTAAGGTTTCTCTTTTGTTACTTTTGTCTTATTTATTCTTATTTTTCTATTTTGGGACCACACGTATGAATGCTGGGGTTTACCTCTGGAGGTGTTTTGGGGAGCTGGGAGGTGCTGAGATAGAACCCAGGGATCCTGTATTCAAAACATGCACTTCAGGTCTTTGAATTATTTCCTTGGTCCTTCTTTTACTATTTTTATCTAATTATGAATTAGTGAGGTCAAGGTCTATATGTGACATCAGATCCCAGGTGAGATCCTTTTTGTCCTGGACAATTTGTAGCTGCAGTTAGACAGGAAAAAGTCTTGCTATCATTCTCATGCATTACTTTTTTTTTTGGGGGGGGGGATGGGGCTGGAGGTAGTGTTACGTATAACTAGTGGTTCTCAAGAGCTATTCTTGGTTTTGTATTCAGGAATGATTCCTGGTGGTGCTTGGGGGAACACATGTGGTGCCAGGGATTCAAACTGGGTCAGCAGGATGCAAAAGCAAGTATAGCAACTCCTGTATTACCTCCCTAAGCCCTCTAGCTTTATTTTATATGTACATACTCTTATTCACTTTCATGACTCTAGTTCTTCCCTGACTTCTCTTCTGTTATAAAAACCAAAGGCTGTCCACACACTTGTGGTGATACTTGTGGGAGTGGATGAGTTTCACACCATTAGTTTTACTTGTATGCATGCTTATTGGGAACGGGGGTGGGGGGTGTGATACGCTTTAGTTTAGTGCTAACATACATTCTGGTTGTAGTGCACAAACACTTTAATTGTGATGTACTTACTCTCTCACATACACACACACAACTGTGGGGTACCAGATATTAGGGGTGTCAAACAACAGAGCTGTAGGGAATACACTCAACTCATGTGGATGACACCAGGGTTCACACTCAATGTCTCATACCTGTATGGAGCTATTTTTGCCACTGAGTCATCCAAGGCTTCTGTTAAGTCTCTGTTTTTTTTTAAGATATATGATATGGTTAATATCTCTCAAATTAGCCCATTAGCACTACATGTTCTAGCTATCTACCTAATATATCTGAAGTTTCTCCTTTACCCGTTAATTTGACTTTTTCTATTGCATTTCCAGCAGAATGGCATTCCCACAATGCTCAGAATCTTTAAGTCACATGCGTGCGCGCACACACACACACACAAACACACATATTTCAAATCTGTGCTTTGCCTATCCCACACCACATATCATTCAGTTACATGTTACTTTCTGTATTCCACTTTCAGGATCAGATAAACACTTAATCAGTCCATTTATTCCCACCCCCTTTTGCTCCTCCCCACACAGCTTTCTACATCATCATCTTTCTCCCTTAGATTCTTGGAAAGCTTGACATCTAGTTAGCCCTGTCTGAATCCCACCCCACTTTTCTTTAGTAGCAATCAAAGTGATCTTTGGCAGTAAAAAATTTAGATCATATTTCTCTGCTATTAAAAATGTATATGTATATGTTAAAACGTATATGTATATGTTTAATATATAAGACATATATATGTTTTATTCATGTGTTCATCAGTGTTCCTTGAAACACATGTGGTCAAAATCAAGATTCCAATTATTCTTGGAAACATGTATACTATTTTCTCTTTAATTTCTCTTTTCATCTTCACTTTCAGTTAGCAAGTATTATCATTTCTTTTGTTAAATGACCTCTTTGGTCTATCACCCTTAGACCCTAGGTCTAAGAAATATCTTCAGTACTTCTTAATGACCATCTTATAAAGTAAGATTACCATTATTTCCATGAAGGTAAGAGACATGTCATTGGGACAGGGCCATACAGTTACTACATGACAGTGACCAGTAATGAATCAAATCCTTTTGCACATTATTTCTCTCACACCCTGGTTACCCAATTTCCAGAAGATTGCAGAAGATTCTCAGAAACGATTTCAATTCTCAACTATCTCCAACTTTTCACCTTATTTATATCAAAGCATATCTTTACTGTTTTTTTTAAGCTTGTTTGTTTTTTATTTGTTTTGGTTTGGGGGACATACCCAGAGGTGCTCCTGGCTCTGGACTCAGGGATCATTCCTGGAGAGCTTGAGATCATGTGGAATGCCAATGTTCAGACTAGGGTGGACTGTGTGCAAGGCAAATTCCTTACCCACAATACTATCTTTCTGGCCTTTACTTGTTTTGTTTCTTCAGTGGCAGGGATCCATTGCAGTGTTTCATGCACGTGAGGTATGTATACTCTACTGGCAAGCCACACACCTGCTTTTAAACCTCTTAAATATGGTTAAACACTTCATATCCCAATCTAGATGAAAACTCTGACAGGATTTTAAGAATGAATGCTTGCCCAAAGATCCCCTAGTGAGGCACCAGAAATCAACTTTTCCAGTCCTTGAGAGATAAAATGAAATCAAAACTGATGAGGATTTGTAAAATATATTTCCAAAAGAGAGTAATAATCTTTGGCACAGTATTTTTCCCCTATATAAGTCTGTTCTGAGTAGAGTGGAAAAAGGGACAAGGTGATTTTGTCACTTTAGTTATAGGAAACTAAGTCCTGCCATTGAAGTCTGAAATGTTTTCCAGACCTGTAACTCAACAACCCTGATGAGACGCATCTGTTTCCAAGTGTAGACAATATAAGACAAGTGGATCAAGCAGGGCTCCGTAAATACATGTAAGTATCCCAAAGAAAATGCTAACAAGTCCAAAGGCCCCAACCTAGGCACCTGAGAACAGAAGATGGGGCTGTGTAATTAACATGAAAATAAGTCAGCCCCACAGCTTGGTGCTGCTAGGTCATGAGAAATGAAAATGAAGAAAACCAAAGGACTAAGAAGAAAAAGGACACTGGAAGAAGGTGACTAGGAAAAAAATAAGAAGATTCACATACATAAGGAAGAGAAAATAAGAGGAAGCAAGAAGACTAGAGTTCACCACAACAAACAAAAGGCAGAAGAGGAAATGGTCTCAATTTTTCAAGTTCACATAAGAAAACATACCTACTTTTAATCAGATCCCCTCCCTTTTCCCTTCCAGCAATGTTCCGTTTGGCCGGGCAGCTTGCTAACTGATCGCATATGCACCTCCTCTGTAACTTGCCTTAAATTATCCCTGGTTTGAATATCTTTTGGAAACTTTTAGTAAATGAAAACATTGTTTTTCCTCCTTTTAAGTAATTTCTCCCGTAACCTTAAAATTTAAGGATTTTTAAAACTTTTTAATTGCAAATAAATAGCCTATATGACCTATAAATATTTTATGGCCATTAAGTTTATTCAACAGAGATTGCCGACCACTAACTATGCAACGGGCCCTGTCTTCCATGCTGTGCTTCTGCCGAGTTTCAGTCAAATGTCTGTGAATACCTTTACATTAACTGCCAAGCATCATTCACTCAAAACACACACACACACACACACACACACACACACACACACACACAATTTTACAATAGTTTTAATTCTATAGGAAAGTTGAAAAGATAGAGTTGAAAGAAGGAGGCTTTTGCTCACTTTACCTTGTGTTAACAGCTCATGCTATTTGGTTTCCAAATAAGGAATTTGTAACCAAATAAGGATCTGCTATTTGTGTGTTCATATCAGCTGAGTACCACATTTTATTTGATTCTTTCTTGTTTTCCCTAGTGTCCTTTTTCTTCTTTTTTGTTTTTAGACCACACCCTATGTTCTAGGAAAACCATCCAGTGCTGGTTCACGCAGTGGTAGAGATAAAATCCTTTAATTCATTCCTGCAAAGCATGAGCTTCAGCTCATTGAGTTGATTCCCTGGTACAATTGCAACTTCTTTTTATTTATTTAGTTACTATTTTGACACTTTATCCAGGATAATACATTATATTAACTGTCATGTCTCCTTTGGTTCCTCTTGGCAGTGACCATGATTCAATTATTTCTAATTCTTAGTGTCCTTCAATATCAGTTGATATGATGTTTTTGACATTGATTAGAGTTATGGGCTTTTCTGTTTTTCTGTGTTCCTGGGAGTTGTACTCAGAACCTTGCACATGCAAGGCAAGTGCTCTACCAGTGTGCCATGTCACAACTTTGGGTTATGTTTTTTTTTTTTAATTAATTAATTTATTTATTGAATCACCATGGGAAAGGTTACAAAGCTTTCAGGTTTAGGTCTCAGTCATGCAAATATCAAGCACATTTTCCTTTACCAAAACTTATTTTTTACCATGAAGAACCCCAATAAAACCCCACCCCCCACCCCTCCCAGTCCCTGTGGGGCAGATGAATTCTAGTTAACACTCTATCTGCTTTGATTAGATTCATTGTTTCAATAAAAGATTCACCACTATTATTTAGAGTTTACCCCCCCCCCCCAATCAGACATGCTGACAAAGCATTGTGAAGTGATTTGCTTTCTACAGCTGGGTTCAAGAATTATATGTTGGTTTTGGATTTCTGCTATTTTACTTATTGACCCTGGAAGTATTTCTACTGAAAGTCAGATAGTTAAGAAATTGGTTTCTGTGCTCTGGAGTCGTGGCTGTGCTGGAGAGCCGCTAGTGGGGGGCAACTGGTGGCCTCGGTAGGGCGTGAAGGGTGGACCGAAACGCCCCCCCTTCCCATGAGGTTTTAGTCGCCCCCAGTCCCCAGGCTCATACCTGCTGTCCACAAGGCTCCCATGCGGCCGCCATCTTTCTTTCCAGAGAGGAGAAGGCGACTGGGGCAACACCCTTTCCCCTCCGGACAGACCTGATGGCCTGGATTAACGCATAGTCCGTTCACTTTTCTGCTCCAAGCTGCTGGGTTCTGCATTAAGTCCTTGTGCTTCTGGGGCCGTGGCCGTGCTGGAGAGCCGCTCGCGGGGGGCAACTGGTGACCTCGGTAGGGCGTGAAGGATGGACCGGAACGCCCCCCTTCCCATGAGGTTTTAGTCGCCCCCACACCCCCGGCTCATACCTGCTGTCCATAAGGCTCCCATGTGGCCGCCATCTTTCTTTCCAGAGGGAGGAGGGTGGAAGGGACCAACACCCTTTCCCCTCCGGGCAGACATGATGGCCTGGATTAACGCATAGTCCTTTCACTTTTCTGCTCCAAGCTGCTGGGTTCTGCATTAAGTCCTTGTGCTTCTGGGGCTGTGGCCGTGCTGGAGAGCCGCTCGCGGGGGGCAACTGGTGACCTCGGTAGGGCGTGAAGGAGGGTTATGGGTTTTGAGAGGAATATATTCCTTCTTAAATAATTCTATCAGAGAATATATGACATCAAAGTGCCACATTTTTTTTCTTTTTGGGTCACACCTGGCGATGCTCAGGGGTTACTCCTGGTTCTGCACTCAGGAATTACTCCTGGCGGTGCTCAGGGGGCCATATGGGATGCTGGGAATCGAACCGCGTTGGCCGCATGCAAGGCAAACTCCCTACCTGCTGTGCTATCAAAGTGCCACATTAATGGTGTTTAACTTGATCCTTTCATTAAGGCAGTATTTACCAGGTTTCTCTACTGTACTCGCTGCTTTATTTATTTATTTATTTATATTTTAAAAAAGTTTTGTTGATCATTTTTTTGAGCTACACTTTGCTGTGCTTAGGGCTTACTCCTGACTCTGTGCTCAGGGGTCAATGTTGGCAGATCTCTGGGGACAATTTGTGATGCTTGGAATCCAACCCAGGTCAGATGCATTCAAGGCAAATACCTTAATCTCTGTACTATGTCTCCAGGCCCTCTGCTCCATTTTCTAAACAAATTACTACTCAAGAGTGGAATGGGTGTGGAGATAGAAATGAATTAAGCTCCATTCCCAAGGTAAGAGGAAGTATCTAGACATAGAATTCAGAATTCTTTTGTAAAGAAAGTGTCTCTTCTCTTCCATTTACTTATTTACTAATCTCTTTATATGAACTAATATGTTTATTTTATCCTTTGGGGTAGCTATTCAGTACAATATCATTTATTTTGTTGATTTTTATTGTTACTAGCTTTGCCCATTTGGAGCTTCTCCAAGTTGGCTTTTGTGTTCTTTGACATGTCCTTAACTTTTATTGTTTGAATACTTCCTTACTTTCTGTCAAGGAGTTTCACAAGATACTCCTTATTCACTGTGTATATTTCCACTGCAGCTGTAGAATCATTTTCCTCGTGTGTCTAGATTATATTTAATGAATGATAATGTTAGAAATAAAGAGAAATTGTCTTAATTATTACACAGCAAAGATCCTGCTCTTGGCTTTGAGAGATTTTTTTTTCAAGGGTTGACATGTTTTGCATAGGAAAGAATAGTTTTTTTCACTTACTGAATGCCTTTATGGCTAACAGTTGAGATCTTCTTAACAGTAGAAAGAAAATAATGGTTGTTTTCATTAGATAGCCAATGAAATAGTGTTTATTACTTCAACAATTTTTAAAACTTTATGGGAAAACCGTTGTTGACATTCACTGTATCACTGTCGTCCTCTTGTTCATCTATTTACTCGAGTAGGCACCAGTAATATCTCCATTAGTCCCAACCCTGAAATTTTAGCAACCTTTCCTTACTCATCTTTCCCACACTGCCAAATTGGAGGCTCTTTCAGGGTCAGGGGAATGAGGCCCGTTATTGTTGTTGTTTTTGGCATATCAAATAAGCCACGGGTTGCTTGTCAGGTTCTGCTGCACGGAGAAGAAAATACTGCACAGCTCTCTTCCTGGAGCTTTTTTTAAATAGTCTCTGAATCTTGACTGTTGATGAGATTTACATGGCTGCGGGGGCAGTTTGTGGCTGAGACTGCCAAGCTACTGGAAAACTGAGGATTTGGGTGGAGGAAGCCCAGTTCTGATCCGAGCAGGCTTGGAGATCTCAGCCATGGGTCCTGCATACCTGGGTTCCTCTCTTGGTTCCCTCATGAGTGAGGCTCGTCGGAGCATATGGAGAGAGGTCTTGAGAATGGCTGTGGCTGGGTTCTGGAAGTTTTCAGCTGCTGAGGCTCTGCTTGGGACGGGGAGGGAAACTCAACCCGCCCCCCTCTGAGGGGGCCCCAATGAAGACAGCCTGGAGCAGGGGCAGAGATTCTGCATCGCTCTCTTCTGGGAACTTTGTTTTATAGCCTCTGGATCTTGGCCAGAGACTATAAAAATAATGTTTTGTTAACATTATTTGTTATTAAAAACACCCTTGAAAATTCAAGCCATATCTTGATATTTCAGATTAAGAATCCTAACCACCATTGAGTCTCTTAACACCTGAGTGGAACAAAGAATAAAATAAATGTGAAAAACAAAGATCAATGACCTGGTTTTCATATAAACTCATCTTTAGTGGTCAAGCACATATTTTAATTATTGGAATAATAAATATAGATCTGATGTATTGCAAATGATTCATTCTGTCAAATGATTCATTCTGTCAATTGATTGATACACTTAAATCAACAGTATTTGAATGTATAAATATACTCATGTCCAATATACTCAGAATCCCATAAACTAAAATATTGTACAGAAAACAAAAGAACATTAAAATATCTTTACCTCTGCTAATACCATTTGATTTTTTTTCTTTTTGGCCACACCTCTCAGTGCTCAATCTTACTCCCAGCTCTGTGCTCCTTGTGGGACTCCAAGAACCATATTGGTTGTCAGGGATTGAACCTAGGTTGGTTCAGTGCAAGGCAAGCACTTTATCTTTTTACTCCTAATGTACTTTCCCCTAGACCTGTTTTCTAAGCTTGTTATTAGGCTAATGTCACATTGGAATGTAATTGGTAATATTATCAGCAAGTTAGTGAGTGAATTAAAATCAAGGAGGATATAATAGCTAAAAATGCTACATACAAAAAGGGAGCAATCTTCAGGCTAGAAAAAGGCAAACAAAAGAATGGGCTTATACACTAACTTACTCAGCACTGGGACAGTGAGTGAGAAGTGACTATTTTCCTTCCATTCTTTCTTCCTTTTATCATCTTCCCTTTTCTTTTTTTAAAATCTCCTTTCCCTTCTTTCTTATTGACTAATCCTCCCCTTTCTTAATTCCATGGCAGATTATAAACACTGACAAATACGATGTCAAATTTAGGGATGCTAGAATCAGTTAAGTGTCTACTGGCCTGATGTGAGGTAAAGGATTTTCTATTATAAATCTGATTATTTAATAAGCAATGGGTTTCAGTGTCATGGAGGGTTCTGCCTACCTTTCCTCCATGTACCTGATGGATTTAGGTCTGATGTTGAGGTTCTTAATCCATTTTTGATCTGACTTTTGTGCCTTTTGTGTGTTAGAAAGAGGCCTGAGTTACTTTTTTTGCATGTATCTGCCCAGACTTCTCATCACCACTTGCTTTTGTTTCTCCACTTCATATTTCTTGCTCCTTTATCAAAGATTAAATAATCGTATAGTTGTGGGTGTGTGTCAGGATATTCTACTCTATTCCATTGGTCTGTGGGTTTGTCTTTCTTCTAATATTGTGCAGTTTTAATTACTATTGCTTTATAGTTCAGTTTGAAGTTGGAGAAGGTGATGTCTCACATTTTCTTTTACCCAAGGATTGCTGGAGAGGGGCAGTCAGAATGATCACATTCATTTCTGGGATATAAAAATTTAAAAAATACACAGTATGAGACTAATATCTAAAGACAATAGAAACAAAGGCCAGAAGGACTGGTTCACTGTTGGAAGCTTACCACAAGTAGAGTGGTGCAGTTAGGGTAGAGAAGGGACCGCTATGACAATGATGGTTGATCACTCTGTACTAGAATTGAGTGCTGACAGTAGGTAAAGAAATATGCATGATAACCTGTCTGTACCCGTATTGCAAACCTGTATTGTATTGTATGCATTACCATAGAGATGGCTGGGGTGGAGATGGGCAACAGGGGATGGTTATGGTGTCTGTAGGGAAACTGGAGACTTTGGTGGTAGGAAATGTGCACTGGTAAAGAAACTGGTGTAGGAACGTTGTATGACTGAAATCCAATTATGAACAACTTTCTCACTGTGTATCTCATGGTGATTCAATTAAAAAATATTTAAAAAAGCAATGAGTGTTGGAACTTTGTGCATCGGAACGACATATTTTAACACTATTGCAACCATGTTATCTGGAGCGATAGCACAGCGGGTAGGGCGTTCGCCTTACAAGCGGCCAACACGGCCGACCCGAGTTCGATTCCTCCGCCCCTCTCGGAGAGCCCGGCAAGCTACCGAGAGTATTCGATATGCCAGACACAGTAACAACAAAGTCTCCAATGGAGACGTTACTGGGCCCGCTCGAGCAAATCGACGATCAACGGGGGGCCTTATGTTATCTAAATTATAATAAAAATTTAAAATAAAAACATTAATGGATGACAGTTCTGTAGGGAGGTATGACATAATTATGAAAGCTTTCCTATCACTAAAGGCAAATTTTATCAGAAAATAATCAGGGATTTGCCTAGTGACAGGCATGACAGTCATTCTATTTGCTTTTATTGAGAACCAGGTACAGGGAAAACATTTCCACCTACCTTCAAAAATGTAGACACATGTTTCCTGAAGTCTGCACTTCTTTCCAGTGGTGTGTGTGTGTGTGTGTGTGTGTGTGTGTGTGTGAGAGAGAGAGAGAGAGAGAGAGAGAGAGAGAGAGAAAGAAAGAAAGAAAGAAAGAAAGAAGGAAAGAGAGAGAAACTGCAGGATGAGGAAAGTGTTATTGTTTCCCTTTTAGTATTTAACACATTATAGTTATAAAATAACACCTTTTTTAAACACAATACAAATGAATTTAATTATTAGGCTAATAAATTAACATTAAAATAAGAAAACACAGACCTCTTAGGTTTATTATTATTAAATTCAACTAAGAAAAATTACTCAGCAAACACTCAATAAAAACTTAAAATGCTTAACTTTAATCTCGATAGTCAAGTGCTCTACCTCTGAGCTATATCTCCCCAATGTTGATTTCTGTATTTAGGTTATTGAAGAAACTTGCAAGTTTAGACTCAGTTTACAAATAGCTGTGAATAACATTGCTCTCAGAAACATTCTCCATTTCACCTTGAAATCACAGCCATATTTAGACCCCATAACAGGTCAGTGAAATCAGACACTTTTGGGGTGTGATTTTAATTGCCTAACCCCTTGCCCCACAGATATAGTACAGAGGTTAAGGACTCTGCCTTGCATGTAGACCACCCTGATTTGATCCTTCGCACTACATGTTATCCTTCAGAGTGTTCCCTGAGATCAGAGCCAGGAGAAAGCCCCGAGCACTGCCCCATGTGGCCTCCAAACCAAAAAATAAAATAAATGATTTTAAAAAGTTAATTCGGAGATGGTCGTTCCATTGAGAGCGAATGGGGCGTCAGGAACGAGGCTGTTTCTCATAAACATTGTCTTCGTAAGATTCAGCTGTAGTCCTACCTTTCCACACTCACGGTCAAAGTCGGCCAGCATTTGTGCCGCTTGGCTGATGTTTGGTGTTATTAAAACAATGTCATCAGCAAAGCGGAGGTGGTGTAGTTGCCGACCATCTATCTTCACTCCCATTCCTTCCCATTCCAGTCGTCGCATGATGTTCTTGAGGGTGGCACTGAAGAGTTTCGGTGAAATGGTATCACCCTGCCGCACCCCTCTCTTGACATCAACGATCACTTCTTTGTAGAATGGTGAGATCCTGGTAGTGAATCCGCAATACAGCTCATGGAGGATCCTGATGTATTGGGCTTGAATGCCCTGATTGGCTAGGGCTTCAATGACCGCTTCCGTCTCAACAGAATCAAAGGCCTTCTTTAAATCAATGAATGTTAGGCAGAGCAGCATCTTGAACTCCCGAGAAACCTCAGTGAGCTTGGTTATCGTGTGGATATGGTTGATGGTGCTGAATCCTTTGTGGAACCCTGTTTGCTCGCATGGTTGTCCTTCATCTAGTGTTCTGCCAATCCTATTTAGGATGACTCGAGTGAACAACTTGTAGATGACAGACAATAGGCAGATCGGGCGATAGTTGCCAATGTCATGGATGTCTCCCTTCTTGAACAGTAGAACGGTCCTGCTGGTTTTCCATTGGGACAGAACCTTGCATTCAGACAGGTAGCGAGTGAAGAGCCGAGCCAGTGTATTGATGAGTACTGACGGCAGGTTCTTCAGATGTTCAGGTCTGACTTTGTCTGGGCCGGGTGCTGTTTGTTTCTTTACCGACGAAATGGCGTGTGGGATTTCGGAAGGGAGAACATTGGGAACGACATATCCATCCTGTGGAATTTGGTATGTCGGCAAGTGGACATGGCTATCGAAGAGATTTGAGTAGAAGTCATGGATAATCTTCTCCATTGCCGTTCTGGAGGATGTGATGGATCCATCAGGACGTCGGAGGGCAGTCATCTTGGTCTTATAGTTGGCGAAGGACAGGCGGGCGTTACAAATACTTTTCCCGGCTTCTGCCGCATCTACCAGTACTTCTGCTCTTCTCTCTTCCTTGATCGCATCTCTGCACTGCTTTGCAAGCTCGGACATTAGCTTGCGGTTGCCTGAGGCATGCGCCAAACCACGCTGGCGAATTAGCTCAAGAGTTTTCGAAGATAGGCGATTTTTTGTGGCTATCTCTCTCTTGGTGTTCCTCGCACATTCATGGAGGTGCTGAACCAGTCGATCGTATTCTTCCTCAATGTTGTCAACAATGGCATCTTCCCATGTTGCCGCAATAGTACCAAAGAGTTCCCAGTTGGTGGTCATTCTGGGAGTTCTCTTTTTGAACTTTGCAGCCCTTTCTCCCCGTTCTGTGAAGTAGAATTTTGCACGAAGGAGACGGTGGTCCGATCCCGTTCGAAATTTTGGGAGAACAGTGACATCAGTCAGGCAAAACCGTCGATTGAATATGATGTGGTCTATTTCATTGTGGAATCGTCCACCGGGAGACTCCCATGTCCATCATTTAGATTCTGCCTTCTGGAACTGTGAGTTACCATGAATGGTCTTGGTCAACATGATGAACTCAGACAGTCTCTCACCCTGTTCGTTCCATTCTAGGCCATGGGTCCCGATGTGAAGTTCTTCAGCTGATCTTCTCGGTCCTATCTTGGCATTAAAATCACCCACAATGATCTTGTAGAAGGTGTGGTCTTCTTTATAGAACTTCTCTAGCTCCATGTAGAACTTCTCGATTTCTTTTTCATCATAATGAGATGTTGGTGCGTAGACAACAAAGATAGAAACTGCAGGCAGTGAGCCACATCTATTCAAATGTAAACGTCCGATTCGGGTTGTTAGGCATTTGAATGAATCAATGCTCTTGGCCAAGTTTGTGTTGACAAGGACACCGATGCCTCCAACACCTCTTTTATCGCATGTTCCGAGGAACAATTCTTCTCCAGTGTCGAAAACGGCATGGTGAGATTCGTGCCTTCTTGTCTCGGTCAGACCAATGATGTCGTACTTGATCATTCGCGCTTGTACCATCAGGTCCTCGATGGATGCATCTGATGCTAGCGTACGTGCATTGAAAGTACAGACGATCATTTTTGTCTTCCTTCGTTGTGGCAGCCTAGGTCGGCCTTGAGATTTTGTCGGCCTCTTCTTTCTCATCCTTCTCAGCTATGTGTACCTAGGTCGAGAGGTCAACATGACAAATGACCTGGCACCCGAGCTGCGCAGGAGGAAGAGAGCGGCTTGGAACGCCTTCAAGAACGTCGAAGAAATAGCTAAGAGGACGAAGAACCTCCGGCTCCGGGCACATCTCTTTGATTCCACTGTTCTTCCTGCATTAACATATGCCTCAGAGACCTGGGCCCTACGCAAACAAGATGAGAATGCTATTCAGGTCTCCCAAAGAAGAATAGAAAGAGCTATGCTTGGAATATCACGTTTCACTCAAATGAGAGAACGAATCCGGAGTTCTGACATCCGTCGACGATCAAGGGTCAGGGACGCTGTCTCATTTGCCAAGGTGTCGAAAATCAGATGGGCTGGTCACGTAATGAGATTTAAAGATGACCGCTGGACTAGAGCTGTTACCGACTGGATTCCACGGGATGTCAAATGACCGCGTGGCCGCCCACCTACCAGATGGTCAGACTTCTTCGTCAAGATCATGAACGATCGGTTTGAGGCCCTTCATGTTCCCGGAGCGAAGAGATGCCATTGGGCTACACTAGCACGCGACAGGGACAAATGGAGACATTACTGGCGCCCGCTCGAGCAAATCGACGACTAACGGGAAGTTAAGTGATTAAGTGATTAAAAAGTTAATATTCTTTCCCCCATTTATTTATTTAATAAAATTAAAAATGATGTCAAAGCCATAGTACGTTGGGTAGAGCACTTGCCTTGCATGCGGTTGACAAGGATATGATTCCAGGTGCTCCACATGTTACCCCAACCTTACAGGAATGATCCCTGAGTGCAGAGCCTAGAGCAAGTCCTGAGTACTGCCGGGTATAGCGCCCTCCGCCAAAACCAAACAAAAATCACATTGTTTTACAAAACTGAATGAGTTTCAGGAGTACACCTTCACACTTCAATATGTCCATATACTTCATTGAGGAATTTGCCTTATTGTGGTTTACTGTTCTGACGACATTTCTATTATCTTTCGTTTGGGCATTGCAATAATATGTCTTTCAGTTTGGGTTTAATTTCTTTTGTTTCAGGGCTACAGTTAATGGATGACAGTGGTACTCATAGGAACGTAAGGTGACAGGGATTAATCATGCAAAGCATATTCTTCAGCACTTTGAACTATCTCCTTGGTGCCTGTTTGGAATTCTGAGTCTCTTGGACTGGGACATCTACTCTTTCCTTTAATTTTATCTGAAGCACCATAATTTTCAGTGTAGTTAATGATGATTTAAGCTTCACACCTACAATGTTCCAGCCCACATCCTTCAACAAAGTATCCCCTTCCCTCCACCATTGTCTCAATATTCAACATCTGCTGTCCCCCCATTGTGATTTTCAGTTATTTTATTATTTCAGATAAGATCTGTATTTGTTGTTTCTCTGCTTGTTTGTTTTTGGTTTTTGGGTCACAGCAGGCAGTGCTCAGAACTCACTCCTGGCTCTGTGCTCAAGGGTCATTCTTGGTGGACTTGGGATGCTGGGGGTTGAACCTGGGTTGGTCATGTGCAAAGCAAATGCCCTACCCACTTTATAATCACTCTGGCCCAAAGGTCTGTGTTTTATAGATAATATATATGATTATATATACATATACATACATATGTACATATATTTACATATATATGTAATCATCTATCTATCTAATCATAGAGAGCTTGTGGGATAGATAGCTAGAACAATATCGAGAATATAAACATTCCAGGAGATGAAGAAGTGAAGGAATACAGTGAATTTTATGTCACACCTGGCAGTTCTCATAAGATACTCCTGACTCTGTGATCTGGGGTCATTCTTGAGGCGCTCAGGGGACCATGTGGTGCCAGGGATTTAACAGTGAGCCTTCTGCATGCAGAGTATGCAATCCAATTGATTGAGCATCTGTGAGGCCTAGTGATTTTGTATGTAAGTTTTTGTGGGTATTTTTGCTGGTAGTGGTGATGTGCTGACCTGTTTTATACTGTCCTGTGTCTCAGGTTTCTAATTTTATCAGCTGCTTCTCTAGGCTGCTGTGTCCCACTATTATATACATTTTTTTGTTTAGCTATTATGTTCCTCAGAGCTATTATTTGTTTGAAACTGTATCTTTTTTTTATATTTCCCTGCTATTTTCTCATTTTGTTCACTGATTGTCTCCTTATTTCCATAAGCATTGTAAGAACTGTTCACTAAAACTCTTCTTCAGGTTAAATTACCTAGTCCTGTTGCATTGAGATTTTTCCCAGGGGTTTTGTCATGTTCCATTATTTGCAAAATGTTCCTCTATCTGTTCATTTTGTTTGAAGCTGTAGGTTAATTTCTACAGGTTGAGCCAAGTGGTTTCCTTTCTGTAACTTGGCATGGCCTTATGATAAGATTACAAGCGGTATAGTACGAACCTTAGGTCATGTCATTTGTTCTTGGATGCCAGGATCTCTGTTGTTTTATGAATGGATACCTCTGCACCTGTTCGAATGTCTATAGCTCAGCTGCCAGAGTAGAATACAAGCCAGGGCCACAGAACTCAAGGGAGCCATGGAAAGAGAACAGTAAAGTTTGAAGCTTCCCTAGGGGCTATAGATTCCTGAGCTGAAGAGATCTGCCACCCCTTGTTCCCCGATCACTTCCTCCATCCAGGCTTTCCCAACAGCTTCAGTTGACAATGATCCCTCAGGATCCAGCTGAAATCTGCATCTTCCTCTTGGGATTAAGGGGCTGGCAGCTGGGTCATAACTAGTCACGCCCTATTTCCTGTTTCTGCTCAGGAGTGACCCCTGGTGGTACTTGTGGGGACCATATGTGGTGTTGGAGATCAAACCGTGGTATGCAAAGCAAAAGTCTTCCCTCTGTATTATCTCTTCAGCTTATTAAAGATTTTTTATTCATTCTTAAATTTAGGCACTGTGGTTTATAAAATTATTCATAGATTAATTAGATGGGCTTCAGGTATATAATTTTCCAACTCAAATCCCTTTATCAGTTTCAACTTCCCTCTGCCAATGTCCCCAGTTTCTCTCCTCCTTCCTCCCTGCACCAGTCTACCTATTGACAGCCTGGCACTTTTAAGTTTGGTTGTTGTTTGGGTGCCATGCTTTCACTGTGGTTGGTTCTGTGGCTCAGAGATATAGTAACATAATAACTCTTCACCACAAGTGTGTTAGAGACCCCTGCCTCCTGCCCTCAATGCCTTCTATCTGAATCTTCTTACTTCCCTCCCTTCAGTTTATTTCTTCCATATCCACAGTTCTGTAGCCCAGGTTCCAGGTCAATCTAGGTAATTCTTCTAGGATGTCTTGATTTCCCTTGTCCTATTATTCTAAATACCACAGACAAAGTTCAACTGGTATTTGTCTTTCTTCTTTTCACTTTTTTGCCCGACATGATATCCTCTAGTTCTATCCAAGTTGTAGCAAATTGCACAACTTCACTCTTTTTGGCAGCTGTGTTGTGTTCCATTGTGTACCTACACCACACCTTATTTATTGACTCATCTGATGTTGGATGCTTAGGTTGAATCCACATCGTAGCTACAGTGCCAAGTGCTTCAATGAATAATGGTGTGCATATCGTGCCCATTTTAAACAAAAACTCTATGTGCAGGTGATTTTAACATGCATCTTTACACAGAGATGTTGTTATATTATGTCCTCTAACAAGTACTCATAGAAGCCAATTATCCTTAAACCAATTCTTTCAGTATGTCTCCAATGTTTGGAAATAAAATTTGGGCAGGAAGCAAGGTCTTCTTGCTATCCTTCTTTCTTAAGTGCTCATTAAATCTTGAAGTTTTTTTAGGCTTGTTGGGTCATACCTGGTGATGTTCAGGAGATACTCCTGGCTCTACACTCAGGAATTACTCCTGGCAGTGCTCAGGGAATACTGTGATGTGCTCCTTATGGGATGCTGGGGATGGAACCTGGACTGGCTGTATGCAAGACAAATGCCCTACCTGCTTTGGACCTGAAATTTTTTTCCAAAGAAACTTATTATGTTGTATTATATAAAAGGTATTAATGTACTGTATGAAAGCTGGGGTTGAGAGAGAGGTACTATATATATATATATATGTATATATATAGTCTTATTATATTTATGTTAGGATTATGCTTTCAGAAAACAATAGACAAATTTGCATGTCTACTGAATTCAAGGTCAAACAGGAATGAGGTCTAATTCCGATAATTAAAATTTCATTCTTTCATTTGACAGAATCAGTAGTATAGGCACTAGGAATGCACTAGGATATGAGGTGGAACTCCTGTCTTTTGGGGCTTAATAGTTCTTTACTTTCAGAGAGGACTGTGAGTGATTCTGTTTCTATGAAACAATTTGATCTGGTTGAATTTGATCCACTTAAGTTTATTTGGTTCAGCTGATGCTAATAAGTTGGGCACAAACATGGTTTAAGACTATGGAAACAGCAGAGTTGTAGCTTGTCCAGTACTAAATGCCCACTGACTTTCCTGTTACAAAGCTACATGAAAACAGAGTTGAATTATTCAAGTCCTGGGTCTTGGTTAAGGATTGAACTGATGAAAAGTCCCACACATCCAACATAGGAAACTGCATCCTCGTTAGTCTTGAAGATACCAGGAGAGGGGTTAGTGCTACTCCAGCCATGAAAACTGATGATGCACAGTTCTTACCAGTTACCTTTATCAGTTCTGTTATATAGCCACAACCACGCAGGCTGGACTTCAGGATGTTTACTTCTCAACCTTGCATGTGTGGCAGATAAACCAGGGCTGAAGTTAAGGGTCCTTCCATCCTAGTGCTAGGGTATCTCAGGTCCTGATTGTGACAGGCTGATATTTCCCAGTAACTTGGCTGAGTGGCTTGAGGTCCCTTTTCTGGAGACAGCCAGCCAGACTGCTTCAGGATTTCCTAGGTGATGGCAGAATACAACAACTGCGACTGTTGCTACCTTTGAGATTTCTCTGTAAGAATAATAAATCCTCCTCTGGCAGACTTGGTAGAGAGCTGCTTGGCTGTTGGTTAGGTTTCTATGACATCTACCAACAACAGGAGGCAGAGAGTGACTATGACTCAGGGGCAAACTTTGCCAGAGGAGTCAAGACCTTGGGAGATGTCAATCTAAGGTGCAATAGGATTATCGAGGTGGAATCCCCTTATATGGTAACAGAAGAGCTCAGAAAACTTCTCACAGCAAAAACTAGGGCATTGCAATCTATCCACCTTTATTTTGGTGGATTCAGCAGGTATAACCAATCACATATGTGCGTGACCTGGAGAACTGCCAGTACTGCCTTCCCTGGCTCATTCTTATGGGGGAAACATTGAGTGAAAAGCATGTATCAAGGTTGGAAGATAGTCCAGTGCTTAGGGTGCTGAACTTGAACTATTTTGCTGACCTGGATTTGATCCCCAGCACCACATATAGTCCCCTGAGCACTGCTAGGAGTCATTCTTGAGCACAGAGCCAGGAGCAAGTCCTGAGAAATCCTGGGTGAGGCTCCAAAACAAACAACAGAAAGAAACAGAATAAAAGAAAAGAAAAAGAAACCACATATCAGAAACTGCAACGGGCAAGTGCTAGGGATACAAAGCTACAGAGAGTCTCTATTCTCATCTCTAGTCACTGTGGCTAGTTAGGAGAGCATGCATAGGTCATGCAGCTCAGAATGCATTAAGTAAAAATGCTAATGCTAATGGAAAGATGCATGTTTATATTCTCCATTATATGTATATATAGTATATATGCATTGTATAAAGATTTCCACATATATATATTTTTTTCTAGGATTGCAAACACAATTAAAAAATCAGGCTGGACTTCACAGAACTGGTTATATGGGCGGTCAGTTCCAAATGGTGTGTCTACCATCCTGTTTTAGGAAATCTCACACCAGGGTCTGCCAGGCTGCACCTAGTTAACATACATCTGTTTCCAGTTGGCGTATGGAACTTTTCTTGGAAACCTGGTCTCCATATATATGGGACACCCTTGACATTTACAAAGGAAACATCTTGAGACATTCCAGAATCCCTAATTTCACAAATACTAATTAAGATGTAGAGGTTGAATAATCAGCCAGGCTATTTACTGGCTAAGTATTTGCTGCTACACGTAAGCCATGTGGCAGCATGGGTAAATGTGGTTAAACTCTTGAAGGTTAAAAGTGCAGAAGCCGGGGCTGGAGTAATAGCACAGCCGGTAGGGCGTTTGCCTTGCACTCAGCCAACCTGGGTTCAATTCCCAGCATCCCATATGGCCCCCAGAGCACCGCCAGGGGAATTCCTGAGTGCAGAGTCAGGAGTAACCCCTGTGCATTGCCAGGTGGAACCAAAAAGCAAAAAAAAAAAAAAGTGCAGAAGCCACAAGCAATGTGCAGTGTGCTGCAGATATGACTCTTTCAGAGCAGTAATAGGGCTGTGCACAGCTCCAGAGCCAGAGAGAGAGAGAGAGAGAGAGAGAGAGAGAGAGAGAGAGAGAGAGTCATTCTCCCACAAAAAAATGGCTGGTCCCAGTGGCAGGCTTGTGCATACTTACTTCATACATACTGCAGGGGAAGGGGTTGGTGTCAGTCCTCCTGTGAAATGACCGAATGAGTCATCGTGGGCCAACGCTGGATTTATTTTGCTTGGAAAGGATTCACGAGCATATCATTTATTGAATATCATCACTAGCTTTCTGGTCGAGTGCTCACAGCATCACAAATTAATTTACATTTGCTGGTCACCCAACTCTTCTTTGTTGGGGTAATATTTCCCCAAGTTTTAGTTTGAAAAAGTTAAGTAAGTATTCAGCATTGCAGGAAATAGCAAGTGATAGCAATGGGGGTTGCTTTAGGATGGACCGACATCCAACTCATGGCTCTCAGCTCTTGGCTCTTTTACCTTTCCTTATTTTCCGTGTGAGAGAAAGGATCTTCAAGGGAGTTTGTAAAGGGATGAAAAAGGCTGCTTCCCTGGGGGTTTGTGACTGGCTGGGGACAGGTTCCTGTCCCAGGGCTGTGGCTGCACTTCTTTACTGAGTGACCTGAGGAATGAAGAAGGGGATTCCAGTGCCAAGTTGTCAGCAATCTGGTTTTTGTCTTTCCCATGTTGATATAACCCGTGACAGGAATTACACATGACAGGGCCGAATATATGTTACTAGAAATAGATTACTTCAGGAAGTCAGATTTGTACAGTTTAAATAGAAGTGAAGAAACTGGAAGTAAGATACTGCAGTCTAATCTGTGGTTGAATCATGCACCATAATTAAGCCCTCTCATTTCCTACTCCTTCCTTCTTCATTTTGCAAATGTCTCTGTTTGTGACTCATCTCTTTTTGTAGCAACATTACTCCCTCATATTTCTTTTTCTTAGCTTGCTATTTGCTTCCTTAACTCTCTCTTTTAACTTTTTCAGAAAGCTCTATTGATTATCAAAGAGCAAGGAGTTCTGAGAGAGCTAGTCATTTTAAATATGACTAGGACCTCAGTAAAATCAGAGGTTATAATTTAGAAACTGATATTAATGAGAACATATAAAAATAGTTTCATTATTTTAATGGCCATTTTTTTTGCTAGAGCTATTCTAAAGGGTCAGTGATATAAAAGAAAAAAAAGTAAGACCCCAAACATTTTAGGTATTTGTATCATACCCCAATTCTTTTTGTTTTTTTTTGGGTCACACTGGTGATTCTCAGGGGTTTCTCCTGGCTCTTCACTCAGGAATCACTCATGGCAGTACTCGTGGGACCATATGGCACACCTGGGATTGAACCTGTATCAGCTGCATGCCAGGCAAATACCCTACCCACTGTGCTATCTCTCCAGCCCCCATATACACAAATACTTAGTTTGGAAATAGGTCTTTGGGGTAGAAAAAAATGAAGCAACGTTTTTATGAATGAATTAAAAATCCTTAAAGAAGAGACATAAATAAGTGGGTTTATCATTTTGCCATGTGAGGATACAAGGAGACAATGGCCATCTGAAAACTAGAGAAAGCATGTCCAATAGGAACTACATAGGCAGATATCTTGATTTTAAACTTTCCAGACCTCCAAATTGTGAGAAATAAATGTCTATACTTTAACTCACCCAGTCTGTGGTACTTGTCAAAGCATCCGAGAACTAAGACAATGGGGTATGAACCAAGACATAAAAGATAATGTCATGAACTTGATAAGTGTTATCATAGAGATATAAGATATAAGCAAGTTGAAACAGGAACTCTTTCTCTATCACAGGGGTTTCAGGAAAGTTCCTGAAGGGAAAGATGTCATCTGAGCTCATTAATCAAACAAGAATTAGAATTAGTTAGAGCAGGCAGAGGAGTAAGGGGTGGGGAAAGGCTATTTCAGATGGAGAAAAATCTAATAGTTGAACGAAGGAACAGAGGAATGAAAGCACCTGGTGCGTTGGGAGAATTACAAGCAGTGCAATGTTGCTAGGAGGCAGGGCTGCAGGTGGCAAGAAGCAGCAGTGAGGCTGGGGAGAGAGAACCACATTAGAGAGGGCTTTCATGTCTGCTAAGGAGCAAACCCTCCATCCTTTAGGCAACGGGATGATGGAATGGCCCAGAAGGATTTTAAGAAGGAGAACTGACATAATCACATAGTAATTTAGAATGATCACCTGGATGGCAAAGACAAGGCCAGATCTGAAGGTTGAACACAAGAACCGGGCATGTCAGTCAGGAAAGAGGTGATGGGTCTTGTTCAGGGCTATCATAGTGTGAATGGAGGAGACATAAAACTGTCACCACCTGTACGCAGGGATTGTCCTGAAGTGCAGAGAGCAATACAAATCTTTTCCGAGATTTTACTATTTATGAAGAGCAAAGATATCCTGACAGAAATGTCAACCCCTCTGGTGTTCATTTTCAAGATTCGTGTTGGATCTCATCTTAGCTCTTTCTTCCTTTGTGTTCAAGGCAGGTGAATGGTGAACTTTCCTCTCTTGTATTGTCCAAGAGCGCGTTGGTTCCTAGAACACTTTGCTATAGCTTAACTATGAGCCTAGCTATGACTTGGGTCCCATACTCCCCAAATACCTTCTCTGCTTGTTCTACAGACAGATGAACATTTATTCCCCTTTAAAGTACTTCTCATGATTGTAGCTTAATTATAATATAGTTCCACTCGCTTACTGCCTTCCCTTCTACAAGTCACTGTTCTAGGTGGCAAATGTCAGTTGATAACTGTTCAAATGGAGGACTAAAAATATAGGAGAGAGATTGATAAGATTATCAAAATTTCAGGGATGGTAAATTGGCAGGAAGCCCAAGGCCAAGTAGTTCACATCAGGAACCAAGCTCTCTATTTAGATCTTCATACCTACAAGACTGCTCATTCTATTAGTACAAGCGTTTTGAATTTTTTTTCCTAATTATTTCTAGTCCATTGTCATATGTCCTCAAATCTCAGATTCCTAAAAGAAAGCTTATCCAACTTTGACTGCTGGGGGCAACAAGTGATTATTTTGGTCAACTTCCACAGTTGGAAGGTGAGAAAGAAGCAAGGTCAATTCTTCCCTGATCTGCTGGATGTCTTCTGACTCTCTAAGTAGGTACATTTGAAATCTAAACTTGATTTCTCTCTTTATATCTTCCTCTATTTCCTTTTCCCAAATATACATGCAACATACACCTGACAGAAAATTCCATGAAATTAGAGTGCTCATTCGTATTCACTGTTAATATTTAGTTCCAGGCAGAATTAAAACCAGATGAGGGTAGGGAGTTAACTACTCAATAACTATTTCCCCAAATGAAAGAAAAAAAATAAATAAATGCACCTTTAATAAAACCATTGTACTTGTTCTCATCGTATAATTAAAAAACAATTTCTACCACTTGGCCTCAAATCCTTTCTGAATTGGCTAACTAGAATCACTCCCACCCTTTTCTTGTTCCATTATGTTTTTTTTTAAGTGCACCTCACTTCAGAATCTCAACTTCAGCAAAGGAGCATTAGACCTTCAGATCCATGCTTACCCTTTTCCCTAACTAGAAATTAATCAAAGCAATGTCTTCAGCAACTGAGTTGCGTGCCTTTCTTCACATCTCTAGACCTGAAAAAGACAGGGTTCTGGTGAACTCTGTCTAAAGAGCAGACCCTGCTGTCACTTCCTTCCAAACAATAGCAAAGTTGACCAGCCTTGTTGGCCAAGCTTCAATATGAGTTGGTGATACTGGCTATGGTACCAGTTTAGAGCAATTTGGGATTCCTACCACCACTGTGATCACCAGCAATATTGAAAACCTGGGGAAAACAACAATGCTTGGAGACAAAGTATCTTTTTTTTTTTAACTATAGCTTTCCGCTGGAGGATAGCACAGCAGGTAGGGCGTTTGCCTTGCATGGCCGACTGGGCCAACCCAAGTTTGATTCCTCTGCTTTTCATTCCTCCGCCCCTCTCAGAGAGCCTGGCAAGCTACCGAGAGTATCTCACACTCATGGCAAAGCCTGGCAAGCTCCTCATGACATATTTGATATGCCAAAAACAGTAACAACAAGTATCACAATGTTACTGGGCCCACTTGAGCAAATCGATGTACAACGGAAGGACAGTGACAGTGACCATAGCAACATCTCTGAGACTGTATACTAACTAGTGACATAAAGTTATATAAACGTTGTAAACTCATAGGAGTTGTAAACTTAAACATTATGATAAAGCCATACATAAAGCTCAAGCACTGCTATTAAGTGGCTGATGCTACAAGTCAGAAGCTTTCATTAACATTAAGCTCTTGAGTGCTAATGGTTGACTACAGGCACCTCTCTCCTGGGGGGTTTCTCAATGCTTAGCTATTGCTGCTATTGTGGTGGTGTGGAGGCCACATTCAGTGACACTGTGTTGGCACCACCAAACTGGTATTGCCCTGAGGTGCCTGGGAATCCATACCAGGGCCTCACACATGGCAGGTCTGTGCTCTACTCTTGAAACCACATTGTTGGGCTCCAGAATTTCTTAATTGTGAGTATTTTTGAGAACACATAATGCTTCAAAGATTCCATTGGTCCCTTGATTAATATTATTTCAAAACATAAGCTTACCGAATTTTACTACATAGGCTATATTTTAAAATTCCTTTAATTTGTTAGTAGTTGCTTACTTTAACTGGGATTCGTAATTCTCCCACTGAGAATAAAATTTGTTGTCAGAATAAAGCACATTTGACTCTTTCTAAGCAGCCAAAATGTGAAGTCTTGTGGTTAGGTATTTTGGAAAACTGGCAGGTTTTGTTTACATATTGTGGTCTTTCTCCAAATTTATCCCACATCCCACACCCCACAAATCTAGGACCCCTTCCAATGTAATTGCTGTGGGACAAGTGCAAGACAAAAAAGGCTTCCACAGTTCCCAAATCCCTTCCATCTCTGAATCAGATGCAGTGAGCTTCAGAAAAGTGTCCCTGGACTTAAGAAAAATATTGCTGACCTACAGAAATACCTGAATCTAATTTGCTGTACAAATGGAAACCTTTTCTTCTCTAGATTGGATGCAGAGAATTTTTTTTTCCGTGTTTATAATTTAACAATTGCTTAGAGCCTTTCATCTGAAAGCAATTTACGCATGTTGGGCCCAATTATCCTAACATGCTTAAAGCTTACCAGTATTTTTCCTCTTTAACCTTGGTGCATTCGTCTCATTGGACAGGGTCCTTATACCCACAGCAAATCTTAAACCTAATCATAGAAGTACTTTATGGATTAAAATACTAGAAGGCCCTTCTTAGTCAGGAAAAGATAATATCTTAGAAAATGATAACACTTCTATGTATTCTTTTTACAGAGATTAAAATCTTTGATTTTGAAACAGATCCAGCCATTCTATATAATATTTAGTCAGTTAAGATGTTGAGTCATGAACCCACATTCACTTTCTGGTACCTTAATTTTGGAAGACGTAATGTGTCCCATCTGCTGCAAATATATTATCTTAATCTGATGCCATCCATAGAGTAGGGCCATCTGCTCTGGCCATTTGTTAGGATGGCTTACACGGTCAACTTATTCTGAAATATTTATTGCCTCCTTACTCTGTGCCTGGCACTTTGTTAGATATATTGGAGAGAAAATGGTGAAAACAAAACAAAACAACAAGTTGTATCTGAGTTTCTAATTCAGAGCGAGGTAACCTGCACTTCAATACTTCGTCATCATACTGCAATAAACAACCAGATGGGCAAAGCACGCAGCCTTAGAAAAACATTTGACCAAGATGAAAGACATGACAGAAGTTTTCCAAATGAAGTGAGAATTAAAATGAATGGGTGAGTGGATGAAATGGAGGAACTTTCTGGGGGAGGAAGTAGTAATGTGTTTGAAAGCCTAGAAGTCACTGATGTGTGCAACTGGAAAAGTTTCATTTAGCTGAAGGATAAAGTTTAAGATCACATGTGGTAAAAGATGTTGCTGAGAGATAAGTAGAATCCAGTTCATTTCATTAAGATTTTGTAAACCCTAAAAATGGAGTTTGGACACTTTCCTACAGGAAATGGGGGTGGGGGAGGCAAGTGGAGGCCTTTCCGTAGGACTGGCAGGAATTGGTTGCAGTTTTGGAATGATTATTTTGGCTGCAGTGTGTGGAGTAGTCCTAGAGCAAAAGGATATTGGTTGTTCTCAGTTATGGTGGTCATGGAGATAAAGAGAAGTTGAAGTGCTCAAGTAAGAATCTGATTCTGTTCCAGCCACAACCCCAATGCTGGAGAGATCAGAGTCAAAGAGGATCTGGTGATTGCTCAGTCATCTCCTTCTTATCGCCAGTGCAATGCTTTTCATCCAGCTTCCATGAATTCTTCCTGGTTGGGGGCCACACCAGCAAGTCTCAGGACTTACTCCTGGTTATGCACTCAGGGATCACTCTTGGTGAGCTCAGGGGGTCATCTGGGGTGCCTGGGATCTAACCAAGTCAGCTGTGTTCAAGGCAGGCACCTTCACTGCTGTACTATCACTCTGGCCCCAGCCTGGTATTTAGTTTTGTGGAAGATTACTTCATAGAAACGTCATCATTCTCAGCTCTCATGAGAACATCTAAAATATCAGGCACCTAGACATGGTTCCCTTTTAAAGAAAACAATCAGCTGAAAGTTGAAATGTAATAGTTAAGCTGTTATAGAAAACATTGAACAAGCAAATGGCACAACACTGAAAATCTTGTGACCGAGCACAGAGGAACAGTAGAGTTGCTTCGAGCATCTCCTTTGCCAGAGTACGAACACAAGCTCAAATTCCCAGTGTGTCACAGGCACGGAGCTCAACCTTGGCCGGAGTTCTGCTGTCCATGATCCCTGACCTCACTATTGATTTCTCGCAGCACTGTTGCAAGGGATGTGTAAGCATAACACAAAAGAGTGTGAATCCTCCCTCTCCCCCCCGCGATGAATAGCACAACTAAAAAGGTGTGTGGATGTGTATATGTGTATGTGTATGTATGTATGTGTGTGCGTGTGTATATGTCTGTGTGTGTGTGTTTGTGTGTACGTGTGCATGTTTGCCACGGAGTATATGTTCAACCTCAGTCAAGCATGCAAGTGAGCAACACAGAAACTGTCGACATGGAAGACAATCATAATTTGCATGCTTTAACTAACAGTATGTTTTCTGGTGAGCATGTGTGCAAGCACATTTTGATACAGTTTAATTCCACAGCTAAAAAGTAAAAAATGTGTGAACACTGCAGCCAAATCCCAGGCATCATAGCCACAGGAGTAAGGACCAAGAGAACTGGAGGGATGAGAAACAATTCCATGTGACTGATTCTGTGAATAGGTTCGACGTTATGTGCCAGCATGCACCTTTAGCCAAGGTGGAAGGCAAGGTGTTCTGTACCCAGCATTTATGCCATCACTTCAGTAGTTTCACACTTTTTCAGAGCCTGTGAAGATAGCTTTGCTCCATCCCTGCTGTCCCACCCCCACTTAACACTTCACTCCTCCAATCTTAGCATTTAGGCATCTACCACTCTCTCCAATTGTGTTCTGTAGGATACTGTAGTTGAAAAAAGAAACAGACAAACAAACAAACCAAGAAGGTGCCTCACAGCTGTTCTCCTCAAGGTCTAAGAATTAGCCTGGAAATTCTTCTGTATGATTTGATTTCCAGTTCCTCATTTTCAAAATGGGGATAGGTTTGTGGGGGAAGGCTACAGGGAGAAGGTTTGGAGGGAAGGTTGCAGGGGAAGGTTATGTGGGAGGGTTGCAGGGGAGGGTTACAGGGGAGGAGCTGGAGCTACAGCACAGCAGGTAGGGTGTTTGCCTTGCACACAGTGAACCAGGGTTTGATTCTTCCATCCCTCTCAGAGAGCCTGGCAAGCTATTGAGTTTGCCAAAAATAGTAACACAAGTCTCACAATAAAGACGTTAGTGGTGCCGGCTCCAGCAAATGGGTGAACAATGGGAGGACAGGGCTACAGTGCTACATCTACAAAATATAATCACGTTTTTCTCTACTGTCATAGGATTGTTAAGATGATCAAATAAGTTTGTGTTAAATGCATTTTAAAAAATCAAGTTTACGAAGTTATAACTCATGTGCAGAAAACTGAATCCATTTAATGTGCACAATTTGATGAGTTTTGACAGGGTACACACCTGCGAAATCACTGTCACAATCAACATACAGAATGTTTTCAACACTTCTAAAGCTGTCCCCTTTGCTTTCTAGTCTTCCTTATGCTTCTCTTCCCCCTGAAACTGCCAATCTGCAATCTGTAACTATAGTGTGTATTTTCTAATGTTTTATGTAAATGAAATCATAAAGCATGTACTATTTGGGGCTGACTTCTCTCACTCAACATAGTAATTCTGAGATTCATTCATTTGTTATAACAATGATTCGTTTATTTTTATTGCTGAGTAGTATTCTAAAGTATGAATGTAGTATGCTAATATATGGATGAATAGATGGGTCTATTCATCTGTTGATATTCATGTGCTGAGAATATAGCTTCTATGAATATTCATGACAAGTTTAGCCTGCACCTAAAATGTTACATGAACAGCAAAATAACATTTAATATAAACTTTTATTTCTCAGCTACAATCAGTCTGAATTTTACAGACATTTGTGTGCCCTATAAGAATACTTTCTGCTTTTTGATTTCTTGGGAACAAATATGAAGTGAAGGCATATAGTTTTCTTCTATACTGAATGCCATCGTTATAAAGCCTCATTTCAAACAAACTTGCAACATTTCTTATAGATATGGAATTCTAATTTACAAACTGTCTCTTCCCTTTTCCTTTACTGTTGGTTTTGCTATGACTGGGGTTGCAGACATGCCAGGTTACTGTGCTGGCACTTTACTTGTCGTCCTTGCTGTGGCGACACATTACTTACAATGCTAAGCATGCTTGATCATGGGGGTAGGGTCAAGCTGGTAAGTCGTGGGGCTCTCGCCCATACATATGTGGTTGTAGTAGTCACATAAAAAGAATGCTTTTTCATTAAAATAAGAACTTTACAGTGGGCATATTTTGTCAGATCATAGAGTCCTTTGTGAAAGAGTTTGGTCAATATATGGTGCCATTCCAGGCATAGATATTCCACCGACACATGCACTGAAGTCCCTTTGACTCCATGCAAGCTGTGCCCACATACTGAGCAAAGAATATATGGAGCAATTGTGCAATGACAATAGAGTGATTGTTCAGATCAAAAAGCACTGAGGACACGCAGTGGGCAGGGGGTAGCGTTGACATCTTATTTGCTTCTTGACTATTGAATGTAAAGTTTCATTTTTTTCTGATTTAATATTTTAGATCCTCTAAAGATCCAAAGGAAATAAATATATGGTGCCCAATGATTTTCTAAAGGTCAAATAAATTTAGTTCTCATCTCCTTCTCGAAGCTCCAGAGTGCTAAGAAGTAAAAGAATTCTTTTTCTCTCCTTCAAGAAAATTTTTCTCACTCCATATTACGTGCCATTCATTAGTATGTATATTTTTCCTACCTATTAGAAACTTCCCAATTTTCTCTTTTACTATTTTTTAGAAAATAAGCAGTATAGTTCTGTGAATTATAAATACCACTGTAAAGCAATGTTTCTCAGATGATTTCAAGGCCTCATTATTTATTTAGCTTTTTGAGAAAGCGGGTAGGGCGTTCGCCTTACAAGCAGCCAACATGGCCGACCCGAGTTCGATTCCTCCGCCCCTCTCGGAGAGCCCGGCAAGCTACCGAGAGTATTCGATATGCCAAACACAGTAACAACAAAAGTCTCCAATGGAGACGTTACTGGGCCCGCTCGAGCAAATCGACGATCAACAGGAGGGCCTTTACCTTTACCTTTACCCAGCAGTAATTGGTGGCTACTCATGGCTATTTTCTCAATAGTACTAAAGTTATTAAGTGTTACCAGGCTTTGAGCCTGGGCTCTCTTTGTGCAAAGCTGCACCTAAATCTTTGAGTTATCTGTCTGACTCCTCAAGGTCCTGTCAAACTCTTGGGATTGGAGCAAAAGAAAAGCAAGTAGGGAGGTTGGGGCGATAGCACAGTGGGTAGGACATTTTCCTTGCATGCAGCCGACCTGGGTTTGATTCCCAGCATCCCATATGTCCCCTGAGCACCTCCAGGGGAAATTCCTGAGCGTGGAGACAGGAGTATCCCCTGTGCATTGCCAGGTGTGACCCAAAATGCCAAAAAAAAAAAAAGAAAGAAAGAAAGAAAAGAAAAGAAAAGCAAGCAGGATGCTTACCCCAGGTTAAACCCAGGCACCCATATAGTTCCTTGAGCCTGCCAGGAGTGATCCCTAAGCACAAAGCCATAAAAATGCCCTGAACACTGCTGGGTGTGGCCCCAGAATAAAAATAAATAAATACACTCTTAAAAATTATTGAGTCACTGTCACTGTCCTCCTTCATCAATTTGCTCGAGCAGGCCCAGTAATATTGTGAGACGTGTTACTGTGTTTGGCATATCGAATATGTCATGGGTAGCTTGGCAGGCTTTGCCGTGTGGACGAGATACTCTTGGTAGCTTGCTGGGCTTTCAACAGGGGCGGAGGAATCGAACTCGGGTCGGCCGGGCTGGCTGCACACAAGGCAAATGCCCTACCCGTTCTGCTATCGCTCCAGCCCCAAAATTATTGAGTACACAAAGGAATTTGATTATGTGAGTTATATTATCAATATTATCAATATTTAACTTGTTAGAAATTAAGGCAGAAAAATGTAGTCACTTCTTTTTAACATATATATTATTTTCATAAATGTGGTTCACAATAGTTCACTACAGATAATATTCAAATAGCAATCCTACCACCAAGCACCTTCCCACCACAATAAGAGGGAAGTGTGTGAAGGTTGTTTTATTTCATTTTGGAGCTTTATAAGCCTGACTATAAGAGAATAAAGGAAGTATGTTAAAACCAAACAAATGTGTACTAATTTTAATAAGTAAGTGAGATAGAATGTAAGAGGTAGAGTGGCTGCAAATGTGGCCGCACGCTTTAGGAAATTCTGAGGTGCTCTCTTCCGGGACTTTTAGTTTATTGTCTCTGGGTCTTGGCCATTGATGAGATTACATGGAGCAGGGGGCAGTTTGTGGATGTGAATGCCAAGCTACTGGAAAACTGGGGACCTGGGAGGAGGAGGCCCAGTCCTGATCTAAGTGTGCATGGAGATCTCAGTCACAGATTCCAGCATACCTGAGTTTTCCTGCTGGTCTGCTCTTGGGTGAGGTTCATCCAAGCATGTGGAGAGTGGCCTTGAGCATAGCGGTGGTTGGGTTCTGGAGGTTTTCAGGAGCCAGGGTTCTGTTTGGGGTAGGGAGGAAAACTCACCCTGTCCCCCTCTGAGGTGCCCCAGTGAAGACATTCTGGCTTAGGGTCAGGACATTCTTCCTGTATTCATTTTTTGTTTTCTTAATGTATCGCATCAGTAACTTCTTTTTGTACTTTCCTATAGCACTGTCCTCCCACTGTTCATCGATTTATTTGAGCGGTACCAGTAACGTCTCCATTCTGAGACTTGTTGTTACCGTTTTTGGCATATCAAATAATGTCACAGGTAGCTTGCGAGGCTTTGCATGCAGGCAAAATGCTCTTGGTAGCTTGCTGGGCTCTCTGAGAGGGACAGAGGAATCGAACCCGGGTTGGCCACATGTGAGGCAAACACCCTATTTGCTGTGCTATTGCTCCAGCTCAACTTCTTTCTAGGAAACAAAATTTTGTAAAGCAAAACTGTCGTCATATTGTTTTACCTTTTGGAAAAATCCCTTTATGTACAAATGTCTTATGTCTCCTACATTTAAACTCCTACAATATCAAGTCTCATGGAGCCTCTGGGGAACTCCACTCAATATTAATGAAACAAAAGTGAAAACATAAAAAAGTCATAGAATTATTATAAAAATAGGCTTATCCATGCAGATCCCCCAAAATGTATTAAGAGAATATTCCTCCTCCAATAGAGTTTTCTGGTAACATGCAAAAACATTTGCTATGGACATTGTTATAGTAAGATCTGTATTTTATGAGCAAATATATTTGTCCACTATAAATATAGTTCATGATTGGGACTTTTCTCATTTATTATTTTATAATAAATTACAGGTAACAGCTAATTATTGGTGCTATGTTTGATTTTAATTGACTGCTATTAGATATGTGGGTGAAGTAATGTTCTAGGTATGTAGACAAAGATTTTGATTCAGACGTAGATACAGATATATAGATATAGGTACAGATGTAGTTAAGTATGGGCACCACAAAGTGAGTGGCAAACCTCTCTGTGTATGCTCCTATCATAGGAGATACTGTACATATACAAAGTTGTTTATTTTTTTTTTAAATAACACTTCCTGCTCTGCACTCAGGAATCACTGTCATGTTGATTAAAGTCTATTGCAGGACAGCTACTATATCTTGTAATTAATCTCATTGCTCAACACCATTCTAAGATCCTTATTTATCACAAATTTTACTGAATGAGATGGAATGAGGATATTCCATAGACATAGGTGATGATGAATCTGGCATTGTAAGTCTAACACATTATTGACAAAATTAGTTTGAAATTTAAAGGTAATTCATAAAAATGGAAGTGCAAAAACATTCAAGTACACTCTGCCACTTTCCTCCACTTTGACTGCTCCTGGTCATGTGGCCTGGGTTAGCAAGACCACTGACCAATCAATCAATGCCCTGGGGTGTTTTTGTTTTGTTTTGTTTTGTTTTCTGTTTTGCTTTCTGGGTCACACCTGGCAATGCGCAGGGGTTACTCCTGGCTCTGCACTCAGGAATCACCCCTGGCGGTGCTCAGGGGACCATATGTGATGCTGGGAATCGAACCCGGGTCGTCCATGTGCAAGGCAAACACCCTACCCGCTGTGCTATTGCTCCAGCCCCCTGGGGTGTTTTTGTTAAGTTTAAATTATTTTATTAAAACAGATACCCAGTTACAAAGTCGTCCATGATTGGGTTTCAATCATATAATGTTCCAAGATCTGTCTCATCGTACCACAAATGTCCCCGGTTTCTCTCCGGTCCCCTGGCCACCTTGTACACTCTATAGCAGGCAAGCAGGCACTTCTGTTCTCTCTGTCTCTGTCTCTGTCTCTGTCTCTGTCTCTGTCTCTGTCTCTGTCTCTCTCTCTCTCTCTCTCTCTCTCTCTCTCTCTTTCTCTCTCCCCCTTTGGACTTTATTGTTCTGCATTTATTGAGAGAAGCATTTCAGAGCATACAGGGTTAATTTCAGCAAGTTTCTTTATGTACAACAAACCAGAACGAAGGACACACAGGATGAGCAGGAATGTGAACAGAGCAGAACGGGAAAATTTTTTTATTAGAAATGTTTATTAGAAAAAATATAGGGGAAGGGGCAGGCGAGAAGAATGGATTAGGAAGTGTTAAGGGGATGTAGCCTAAGTCAAATGTGGCATATGAAGACATGGGGATGAAGTAATAGGTTGGATTTAGGACAAATCTTTCTGATATTAGTCATCTATTAGGGATGAATAGTATGTTTAGCCTACATGGCCTGCCTTTCAGGGATTGAGTCTCATATGACCAGAATTTCATGGTGGAATTAGTGATCTAGAAGTCTTTAACAATGATTTTATTTGTTTGGGCTTTGATGCCACACCCGAGACACTCAACGCTTAGTTGCTTCTGACAGTACTTAGGGGACCATACTGGGAATGGAACATATTGCTCCTGAAATCATGAACTCCCCTTGAGCCATTTCCCACATCCAGTCCTTTGTTACTTAAAGTGTTCTTTTTCTTTCTTTTTTTAAAAATTTTTTTGAATCGCTGTGAGATAGTCACAAGCTTTCATGTTTGGGTTACAATCACACAATGATCAAACACCCATCCCTCCACTAGTGCACATCCCCCCCCCATCAATATCCCTGGTATACCTCCCCCTTTCCACCCTCCCCCTGCTTCCACGGCAGACAATATTATTCATAATCTCTCTCTACTTTTGGGCATTATGGTTTGCAATACAGACACTGAGAGGTTATCATGTTTGGTCCTTTATCTACTTTCTGCACACATCTCCCATTCCAACAGATTCGATAAAACAATATAGCATGAGGCTGATGCCTACAGATAGTAGATACATGGGACAGGTAGAATGCTGCATAGCTGGAAGCCTTCCTCATGAGCAAAGGGGAGATGGCAGCTGGATTAGAGAAGGATCACTAAGAAAATGATGGCTGGAGGAATCGGTTGGGATTAAAGTGTTCTTTTTATAAGGGTGACAGCAGGAATCCCTACTGAGTGGTGCAGGCCAGAGGGTTCAGTATTTGGGGGCATTGTGTTATTCAGAGAAGCACCATGGTCCCACCCAACAAAACTGGCTTGGGGTGGGGGGTGGGCTATATGGATGTGGTGCTAGAAACAGAATCCAGGGCTTTGTACCTGCTTGGCATGTGGTATACTAAGCAAACTATCTCCCCAGCCAACTATGCAAACTGTCTCACCAGCTTTTTGTTTACTTCTCTTTCACCCATCATGCTGTCAGTAGAGAAGACTTCAGTAGAACCCAAGTATATATATTTTTAAATTTTTATTAGTGAAACATCATAAGGTACAGTTGTAGACTTACAGATTTCTGTGCTTGGGTTTCACTTATACAATGATTGAGTACCCATCCCTCCACCAGTGCCCATCTTCCACCACCACTGATCCCAGTATCCCTCCCACCCCCATCTCCCCCATCCCACCCTGCTCTGTGGCAGGGCATTCCCTTTTGTTCTCTCTCTCCTTTCAGATGCTGTGGTTCGCAAAAGAGGCATTGAGTGGCAATCATGTTTGGTCTAGAGTTTACTCTCAGCATGCATCTCCCATCCTGGGAGGATCCTCCAAACACCCTTTATTTGGTGCTTCCTTCTCTATCTGAGCTGTCTTTACCCCTAGCATGTGTGGCTGGTCTCCAAGCCATGGAGTAAACCTCCTGGTACTTATCTCGGCTATTCTTGGGTGTTTTCTTTTATTGTGTCACTTTATGTTCCCCAGATGAATGCAATATTTCTATGTCTGTCTCTCTCTTTCTTACACATTTTGCTTAGCATGATACTTTCCCTGTAGTGCCACTTGTATGTAAATTTCATGACTTCATCTTTTCTAACAGCTACATAGTACTCCATTGTGTAGATGTACCAAAGTTTCTTTAACCAATCCTCTGTTCTCAGGCACTCAGGTTTTTTCCAGATTCTAGCTATTGTAAACAGTGCTTCAATGAACAAACAAGTGCAGATGTCACTTCGACTATACATTTTTGATTCTTTGGGATATATTCCCAGGAGTGGTATTGCTGGGTCAAATGAAAGCTCAATTTCTAATTTTTTGAGAATAGTCCATACTGTTTTCCAAAAGGACTGAACCATTTGGCATTCCCACCAGAAATGAAGGAGAGTCCCTTTCTCACCACATCTGCGCCAACATGGGTTGCTTTTGTTCATTTGGATGTGGGCCAGTCTCTGTGGTGTGAGGTGATATCTCATTGTTGTTTTTATCTGCATCTCTCTGATGATTAAGTATGTAGAGCATTTTCTCATGTACCTTTTTGCCATTCGGATTTCTTCTTTGAGAAAGTTTCTGTTCATTTTGTCTCTCCATTTTTTGATGGGGTTGGATGTTTTCTTATTGTGCAGTTCAACCAGTACTTTGTATATGCTTGACATCAACCCCTTGTCGGATGTGCATTGGGCGAATATCCTTTCCCATTCTGTAGATTGTCTTTGTATTTTGGTCACTGTTTCTTTTGAGGTACAGGAGCTTCATAGTTTAAGACAGTCCCATTTGTCTATCTCTGTTTTCAATTGCTTGGCCAGTGGTGTGACATATTTGAAGATATCATTAGCTTCAATGTCATGGAAGGTTTTGCCAACTTTGTATTCAGTGTACCTTATGGGTTCTGGTCTTATGTTGAGCTCTTTTATCTATTTTGATCTTACTTTTGTACATGGTGTTAGGCAGAGATCTGAGCCCGTTTTTCTTTTTTTTTTTTTTTTGCATGTAGCTGTCCAGTTTTGCCAGCACATCTAATCTTTGGTAAGGGAGCAATAAATGTGAAGTGGAGCAAGGAAATCCTCTTTAACAAATTGTGCTGGCAAAACTGTACAGCTACATGCAAAAAAAAATGGGCTCAGATCTCTGCCTAACACTATGTCAGTATATTCAACGCAGTTCCATTGGTCTGCAGCTATGCCTTTGTTCCAGTACTATGCTGTTTTAATTAATACTGCTTTGTAGTAGAGTTTGAAGTTAGGGAGGTTGATTCCTCCCATTTTCTTTTTCCCAAGAATTGCCTTAGCTATTCATGGGGACTTATTGTTCCATATGAATTTCAGGAGTGTTTGCTCCATTTCTTTGAAGAATGTCATGGGTATAGTAATAGAGATCGCATTGAATTTGTACAGTGCTTTGGGAAGTATTACTACTTTGACAATGTTAATTCTCCTGATCCATGAACAAGGGATATTTTTTCCATTTCCTCGTGTCCTCTTTTATTTCCTGAAGTAGCATTTTGTAGTTTTCTTTGTACAGGTCCTTTACTTCCTTAGTTAAGCTGATTCCTAGGTACTTGATTTTCTGGGGCACAATTGTGAACGGGATTTTTTTTTTGTCACTTTCTTCTCTCTCACTATTTGCATATAGGTAATCCATGGACTTTTGGGTATTGATTTTATAGTCTGCACTTTACTATACAAGTCTATTGTTTCTAGGAATTTCTTGGTAGAGGTTTTAGGATTCTCTAAGTATAGTATCATATCATCTGTGAATAGTGAGAGCTTGATTTCTTCCTTTTCTATCTGGATGCCCTTAATATCTTTTTCTTGCCTAATCTCTGGGCTGGAGCAATAGCACAGTGGTAGGGGGTTGTGTAGCGTGCAGCTAGCCTGGCCGAGCTGGGTTCGATTCCTCCGCCCCTCTCGGAGAGCCCGGCAAGCTACCAAGAGTATTTCGCCCGCACGGCAAAGCCTGGCAAGCTACCCGTGACATATTCAATATGCCAAACACAGTAACAACAAGTCTCAAAATGGAGATGTTACTCGGCCAGCTTGAGCAAATCGATGAAAATGGGAGGACAGTGACAGTGACAGTGACAATGCCTAATCTCTATTGCAAGTACCTCCAGTACTATATTGAACAGCACTGGAAAGAGTGGGCATCCTTGTCTCATCCCTGATCTTAGGGGGAAAGCTCTCAGTTTTTCCCCATTGAGAAGGATGCTTGCTGTAGGCTTGTGGTAGATGGCTTAACTCTATTGAGGAAAGTCCCCTCTATACCCATTTTGGCGAGAGTTTTCATCATAATAGGTTTTCATCATAAACAGGTGTTGTATCTTGTCAAATGCTTTCTCTGCATCTATTGATCTGATCTAATCTAATCGAATCAAATCGAATCGAATCTAATGTCCTCCCATTGTTCATCAATTTGCTCGATGTGGGCCCAGTAACATCTCCATTGTGAGACTTCTTGTTACTGTGTTTGGCATATTGAATACTCTCGGTAGCTTGCCAGACCCTCTGAGATTGATATGATCATGTGGTTTTTATCTTTTCATTTGTTGATATGATGGATTATGTTGATTGATTTCTGAATATTAAGCTATCCTTGCATCCCCGGGATGAATCCCACTTGGTCATGGTGTATGATATTTTTGATGAGTTGTTGAACTTTATTTTTAGTATTTTGTTGAAAATCTTCGCATCTGTGTTCATCAGGGATATTGGCCTGTAGTTTTCTTTTCTTGTGGTGTCTTTGTTTCCTTTTGGTATTAGAGAGATATAGACTTCGTAGGAACTGTTTCGGAGAGTTTCTGTTTCTTAAATTTTCTGGAAAAGCTTGAGAAGAACTGGCAATACGTCCTCTTTAAATCTTTGGAAAAATTTGCTAATGAATCCATCTGGGCCTGGGATTTTGTTTTTGGGAAGACTTTTGATTACAGTTTCAATTTCCTTGATGTTAATAGGTATATTCAGGTACTCTAGATCTTCTTGATTCAGCCGTGGGGGATTATACGAATCCAGAAATTTATCATTTCTTCTAGGTTCTCTTGTTTCATGGCATACGGACTTTCAAAGTAGTTTCTGATGATCTTTTGAATTTCTTTGGTTTCTGTTGTGATATCCCCCTTCTCATTTCTGTTTCCATTTATTAGGATTCTCTCTCTCTTTCTTTGTGAGTCTTGCTAGTGGTTTATCTATCCTGTTTATTTTCTCAAAGAATTAGCTCTTGGTTTCATTGATTTTTCAGATTGTTTTTTTGGTTTCCATGTCGTTGATTTCTGCTCTAAGTTTTATGATCTCTTTCCTCTTGCCGTATTTTGACCCCTTGAGCCAAAATACGTTTGTTTCTTTTCTAAGATCTTGAGCTGTGAAGTCAAGTTGTTTATGTGGGCCCTTTCTTTCTTCCTGAGAAATGCTTGCAGAGTATAAATTTTCCCTTAACACGGCTTTAGCTGCATCCCATAGGTTCTGGTAGCTTGTGTCTTCATTCTCATTTGCTTCGAGGTATCTTTTGATTTTGTCCTTGACTTCCTTCCTGACCCACTTGTTGTTCAGCACTGAGTTGTTTAATTTCCAGGTGTTTGATTTGGTTCTCCATGTCTGTGTATGATTCACTTCTATTCTCAGTGCATCGTGGTCTGAAAAGATTGTTGATACTATTTCTATCTTCCTGATTCTATTAAGGTATGTTTTGTGTCCTAGCACATTGTCTATTTTGGAAAATGTTCTGTGTGTACTGGAGAAGAATTTGTATTCTTTCTTTTTGGGGTGTAAAGCCCTGTATAGGTATATGAGCCCTTTCTCTTCTATTTCTTCTTTCAAAGCCAATGTTTCCTTGCTGAGTTTTGTTCTTGTAGATCTATGCAGAGGTGATAAGGCAATGTTGAAGTCTCCGGCTACTATTGTGTTGCTAGTAATGTCCTCCTTAAAATCTGTTAGCAGTTTTAAATATTTAGCTGTTCCCTCATTAGGTGAATATACATTTAAGAGTGTGATTTCTTCCTGTTGTACGTATCCCTTGATGAATAGAAAATAGCCTTCGCTGTCCCTTCTAATCTTTTTCAACCTGAAATTTAATTTGTTGTTGGATACTAGTATGGCCATCCCAGATTTTTTGAGGGAGCTGTTTGCTTGCAGGATTGTTTTCCATCCTTTGAGTATGTGTTTGCTCTGACTGTTCAGATGAGTTTCTTGTAGGCAGCAGAATGTTGGGTTCTGTCTCTGAATCCATTTTGCCACTCTGTGTCTATTGATTGGTGAATTTAGACCGTTGACATTGAGAGAGATTATTTTTATGGGTTTTGTGTCATCTTTCTCTAAGGGTCTGTTATACTTGGAGTATTTGTCTTGTCTTGTAGTAGCGCCTTTAGCCCTTGTTTTAGGTTTGGTTTTGAGTCTATGAAGTTGCGAGCTGCTGTTTATCCAGAAAATAGTGTACTGTTCCGTCGTGTTTGAGTGAGAGTTTAGCCAGATAGAGTATTCTTGGTGAAGAATTCATTTCAGTGAGTTTTTTCACTATATCCCACCATTGCCTTCAGGCTTGGAGTGTTTCTCTGATAGGTCTGCTGTGAATCTAAGGGGTGTTCCTTTGTATGTGATTTCCTTCTTTGACCTTGCTGCTTGTCGTATTATGTTTCTATCCGCGGCATCCATCATTCTAACTATGATATGTCTTGGAGTGTTTTTGTTAGGGTCTCTTTTAGCTAGCACCTTCGGGATCCTTGAATCTGAATGGCTGCATTATCCAGCTCTAGGAATTTTTCAGCAATGATTTGTTGAACCGTGCCTTTTTCATAGGGATTGTTTCCTGGAGCTTCTGGTACTCCAATGATTCTAATGTTGTTCCTCTTGGAATCATCTCCTAGGACTCTGGTTCGCTCTAAAGCTATTTTGAGGTCTCTTGCCATTGTTTGTTGTTGCCCATTGGCTTGGTGCAGCTGATCTTCTAGCTCACTGATTCTGTCTTCAGCTGTGGTCATTCTACTCTTGAGGGCACAGTCTGAGTTTTTTATTTCATCTATGGAATCTTTTATTCGTGACATTTCTGCTCTCATTTCTTCTAGTAATTTCTAGATTGTTTCTTTCATGTTACTGGATATCTGTCTTGACTGTTTCATTAAGTTCAATGAACATCTTCATTAATTTATATCTGAATTCTTTCTCAGAGAGGTCCTTTAGGTGAGTAACACTACTGAGGCTTCTGGACTCTTTTCATTGTTGTCATCTTTCTCTAAGGGTCTGTTATACTTGTAGTGTTTGGGTTGTTTCTTCATGTTGGTGTGTAGGTATGGGAACTGAGATATTATACTAGATTTGTTAGTATGACTAAACTACCTGTGGGTGATTAGGCCACGCACATTTTCGTAGAAGCCCCGCTCACTTCCAAAGAGGCTGCGCCCCCACAGGAACCTGGTGTGTGTTAGGGGTACTAGCTGGGAGGGAAAGAAGACCGGCACAGCATTGGGTACGAAGAGGAAGAGTCTCAGGGTTGCTGTTGTCCCAGGTTCCTAGGGGCACTTACACAGAGAAAGCCAAGTCCCGGGTTCAAATACTGGAGGGTTAACTGACCTGGAGGGGAAGAAGAATGGCGCAGCATTGGGGATGAAGATGAAGAGGCTCAGGCTGCTGTTGTCCCAGGGTCCTAGAGGAGACCGGGGGCACTTGCCAGAACCCAAGTATTTTAAATTGGCTTCCTGTTTTTTATCCATCCTTTCAACTGTTATTTATTTATTTATTTTGGCTTTTTGGGTGACACCTGGCGATGCACAAGCATTACTCCTGTCACTCAGGAATTACTCCTGGCACTGCTTGGGGGGATCATCTGGGATGCTGGGAATTGTACCCGGGTTGGCCGTGTGCAAGGCAAACGCCCTACCCACTGTACTATCACTCCACTGCCCCCCCTTACCTGTTTTAAGAAGGTTTCTTGGTTTAAGATGATAAAATACCGTTCTATTTGGAGCCGTAGGAAAGGTAACTTTTGGACAAGTCTAGCCCTCATTTATCACAATGCCAAATGCCTGCAGAGTCACATTGTAAACACCTTGCAAGGGTGACAACGTAAAGCCTGCCATTGAAGAGTGGTCATTCCTCTGAGGTCTACAACATCAGTTTTCTTATAGATCCACATATATATGGTCAAAGGAACAAAATTCTCTTTTCTAGAAGGCCTAAAGAACATGCAGCAGGTGCCTCATATCTTTCCCTATGAGTTAGTCACTTGGCCTAATTTACTAGAGGATGGCCATTCTGGCAAAAGCTAATCATGAAATTAGGTGCCATAATATTTCAATACTATTCACTAAGTCCCAAGAGGCTCGACAGCTCTTTCCTTCATTTTTATTTTTCTTGGATCCAGTATTTTCATTTTTTTTCCTTCTTTAGCTGCACTCTATCCTTTCCTGCTGGGTGCCAGTTGCAAGTGTGCCCTTAGATATGAATCACCCATGAAATCTAGCCTCACAGGATGTTTCCTAGAGCAAGTCCCTAGAGGGCTCTTAGCTTCTTCAGGGCTCACTGTTAGCATAGTATAGTCCTGACTCTACAAAGTGCATCATAACTCCTTGGGTCTTTTCCTGGGTGTACACTTTCAAAGTAGTCATAAGTGTACGGAATTTCCTGAACGACTCTCAAGGGCTTACAACGACTGCAGCCAAATGTTGAGTTGGGAGAGTTTCCCAGAACAATAAGAGACTATCTGTACTACACATGGTCGCAGAGCACAAAATGCTTAGTTTTATTATTTTTATTAGTCACATATCATAGTTATTGCATCTCCCCCAGAAGGAGAAATATGGTGAATTGAAAGTCACCATATTTCCCCACACGTGTTCTGCGTTCTGTGCTTCCACCTTCCAGCTAATTTCAGCATCAGACCCCGAGTCATCCAGATTAGCCAGTCTGATTCATTCCATCTCCTCCCTGGTTTTCTCTGATGCAGTGAGTGGCTACATCTGCTTCTCTCCCACGTTTGCTCTTTTCCTCCCAATTGAAGTCCCTCATCACCTCCCACATGAATGATTGCAATGCTGTGAATTCCTGCTTAACTCCCCTGAGTAGCAAATACTTGTGCCGCTGCCAAGGTAATCTTCCAAAAACACATTTTAGATAATGCTGTTCTCATATTTACAACATTTCCATAGCTTTTCATTGTTTCAAGAAATAAATTCCAACTCTGTAGACTAGTGTCTGGTTTCAAGGTACGTTAAAAACCTCTTTTCATGTAACTGTACTAGAGCTTAAGAACCCATCAAACCAGTCTTATTCTTCTCTGAGCAATTTTGACCTTTCCTGTCCCCATGTACTATTTCTGTTCATCTTCCTGTGATGTTCTGTTTAAAACTTAGTTTCTGCTGGGGCTTTGGAGTCAGTGACTGTTTGTTTAATGAATGGATAAAGAAGTTTAGCGAACTTCTTCTTTCCTCATTAATTACATTTGTATGAGATGAAGAACCATAAGCTAAGTGTCAATCCAATCAGTATGTTTTGGATCAGGGAATAATTTTGTTGTGAGGCTGGTAACTGAAGGGTTTATGTGAAAATAAAAATGAAAAGCAATGACTTTGGTAAGGCTTTTTGTAGAATAATCCACCCTTATTCCTACCCTGTGCCATTTCCTCCTTCCTAATTAATACAGTTTCAGGAATCCCAGCGAATCACCACTTTTTCCAGCTTCTCTTGTGGCTACAAACAGTCAAAAAGACTAAACTCTGTCCAGTGGTTTGTGAGTAGACGAATAGGGGCTACTTGCGGACATATTTTCTAATTAATGGGGTGGATATCTGTCTGTTTTCTACTCTTTCCAGATGCCTGGGAAATGACTGCGAATGAAACTTGTAGAAAAGAGCAGAGGTACTAACGACCTTAACCCTTGACTGATAAACCACTCTGTTTGAGGGCATTTTATTATACCTCCTTAGATTATATTCTAAAAAACTCCTTTTCCTTTTGGAATATTTTGCAAAAATGATCTCCTTTAAAAAAAAAAGGCTTTGTATCAGGACGATCATGTGATCATCCTGAAACATGTCATGGAACAAGAGAGAAAGTGCAGGGAGTAACACCCTTGTTTGCTCATGACTGATGCTGGTTTGATCTTGGGCAATGCCTATGGTCCTCTGAGCATGAAAAACTTACTACTGCTTTAGACCTCTTTTCAACTTTAGATTTTCCATGAATGCCGAAGTTATAACCAAAATGTTTTCAGAAGGTGTTCCAAAGATTGTTATTTTCTGATAAAAGGAAAAGACTAGATCAGCATATGTCATTCCCCACACCCACCATCTTGTAGTTCATATTTTTTCTTCCTGAGAACCATTTTGGATACAATTATTATTATTATTATTATTAAATCCCTAGTTAACATTCACTTATCTAACAGTGGTTAAAATGCAAATAGATTTGTATTTCTTACTGAGAGAATCCCAAGTTATCAAGCTAATAAGTAGGAACACATTAAACTAAATCACTGATTCGTAAATTTGAATTAGACAAGACTTTGCTCTTTAAGCCTAGTTTTTACTATTTTAAGATTTCTAATTATTAGGATGTATAAAACAAACTAAAAAGCAAGAAAGAGACAGTTGGGTTTTGCTCACTTGCAGATAAACTTATTTTCAAGTAGTTCAATGGAAAAAAAAAAGATTTGGGAAATTATCATTAACCCATGAGGGACAATGCTTCTAAATGAGACAGCTATATCACGAAGTTACTGAATAAAGTAAGGGTAAATTTAAGCTATGTAAATAGAAGTGTATTATCTAAAACAAGAAAGACTGATATTTTATTATACTTTCTTCAGGTCAAGATGCAAGCTGTTATTTAAAATAATTGGTTATGTTAACAGATTTTAAATTAATTTTAATTTTATTATTCAACACATCTTTCATGATAATTAGTTACAACTAAAACAAAGAAAAATGCTTTATAAAACTTTTGAAGGGCAAAACTTTTCTGTCACATCAGTGAAAATAAAATTGTTTGGATGTAAATCTTCTTTTGAAAAATGAAACCAAAGTCATGTTGCTAAAAAAATATTCCTCACATTTCTTCTTTCTCCAACAACAGCTTCTGAAGGATCTGATTTTAAAATATGTCTTGACTCAAAAAAAAAAGCTTTTCAACTTTATGTCCTCAAAGCAAGTGAACATTATTGCTCATGAAGATACTTGCAAACATCTCTTTGCTGCCACATCTTCTCTATGTGAGTCTTATATTCTATTATCCCACACTGCCAGAATCATATAACTCTGACTTTGCAGAGGAAAGTCACATCATAGATATATTAGTTGGTTTATGCAATTTGTTGTAATGAACAAACTCTCTACTTAACAATGGCTAAGAGCTTGCTCATGGATCAGTACCAGGAGAATTACTCCATGACTTAAAGGCCATCTGGGCATTCTAGGGGAAAGGGCAGCTCAGATAGAGAAGGGAGCACCAAATAAAGGGTGTTTGGAGGATCCTCCCAGGATGGGAGTTGCATGTTGAAAGTAGACTATGGACCGAACATGATTGCCACTCAATACCTCTTTTGCAGACCACAACACCCAAAAGGAGAGAGAGAACTAAAGGGAATGCCCTGCCACAGAGGCAGGGTGGGATGGGGGAGATGGGGGTGGGAGAGATACTGGGATCCATGGTGGTGGAAAATGGGCACTGGTGGAGGGATGGGTATTTGATCATTGTATAATCGAAACCCAAGCACAAAAATTTGTAAGTCTACAACTGTACCTCATGGTGTTTCACTAATAAAAATTAAAGGTAAAGGTAAAGGTAAGGGCCCTCCCGTTGATCGTCGATTTGCTTGAGCGGGCCCAGTAACGTCTCCATTGGAGATTTTGTTGTTACTGTGTCTGGCATATCGAATACGTCACGGGGAGCTTGCCATGCTCTGCCGTGCGGGCGAGATACTCTCGGTAGCTTGCCAGGCTCTCCGAGAGGGGCGGAGGAATCGAACTCGGGTCGGCCATGTTGGCCGCTTGTAAGGCAAACGCCCTACCCGCTGTGCTATCGCTCCAGCCAAAAAAGACCTTGCTCATGTAGGGGTTAGTGCCTATGTTTCTGGCTGATCAAAAATTTTTCTCCAGGCAAATTTGATCTTGTAACTGTAATTCCAATATGCTTTGGGCATCAGAATCCTGTTTTCTGCAAAAGATGGAGAGAGTGTAAGGAAGCACATTATTTTGCCAGCTTGACTTGAAAGTGACATTGACCACTTCTGTTCATATTTTACTGATGAAAATCAGTCACTGGGGTCCACTCTGATGCTATCAAACTCGGCACTCAAACTTTTTGTAGACAACCATATGGTTTTTGTTACCACTAGAAAATCTAATCTAATCATAGCTTATAAAACTTAACATGCTTTCAATTCTATTTCTGTCTTCAAAATCATTTCATATTACACTTCCCTGAACACAATTACTCTAGTCCTCATTGACTTTTCTGTACCTTGAACATTAGTCAGTTTTCTACCTCAGGATCTTGGTACTTGATAATTCCCATTTTTTAAAAATTTTATTGAATTTTATTGAGATATTTACAAGCTTTCATGTTCGGGTTACAATCACACAATGATCAAACACCCATCCTTCCACCAGTGCACATTCCCCACCACCAATATCCCTGGTATAACCCCCATTTCCACCCTCCCCCTGCCTCCATGGCAGACAATATTCCTCATAATCTCTCTACTTTTCGGCATTATGATAATCCTCATTCTTACAGTACTCCTCTCTCTCTCTCTCTCTCTCTCTCTCTCTCTCTCTCCTCTCTCTCTCTCTTTCTCCTATTCCTAAAAGGTTTGCTTAACTAAGATAAAAGATTTCTCTCTTATGAGGACTTCTCGATCATTTAACCTAAATACTCAATAACTTTCACTTATATTATTCTGTAGCATAACTATTTTCCTAGATTTTTATTATTAATATGTGTTGGTCTTATTAATTTACTTATTCATTCTTCCCCTGATACACTGAATATAACTTCCTCCCTCCCTCACTCTCTCCCTCCCTCCCTTCCTCCCTCCCTCCCTCCCTCCTTCCCTCCCTCCCTCCCTCTCTTCCTTCTTTTCCTTCCTTCCTTCCTTCCTTCCTTCCTTCCTTCCTTCCTTCCTTCCTTCCTTCCTTCCTTCCTACATTCCTCATTCTTTCTCTTGTTTTATCTCTCATTCTTACTTTCTTTTTAGGGACCTTTATTTATTGTATGATGCTGTACCTTAACTACTGAAAACATAATCACTTAATCACTTAATCCCCGTTATTCATCGATTTATTCGAGCGGGTGCCAGTAATGTCTCCATTCATCCCGGTTGCGTGCTAGCGTAGCCCAATGGTATCTGTTCGTTTTAGGAACATGCAGAGCCTCAAACCGATCATTTAGGGTCTTGACGAAGAAGTCTGACCATCTTATAGGTGGGCGTCCACGTGATCTTTTGATGTCTCGTGGAATCCAATCAGTAATGGCTCTAGTCCAGCGGTTGTCTGTAAACCTCATTACGTGTCCAGCCCATCTGATTTTTGATGTCTTGGCAAATGAGACAGCGTCCCTGATTCTTGAGCGTTGACGAAGATCAGAACTCCGGATTCTATCTCTCATTTGAGTGAATCGTGATATTCCAAGCATAGTTCTTTCGATTCCTCTTTGAGAGACCCGAATAGTGTTCTCATCCTGTTTTCGTAGGGTCCAGGTCTCTGAGGCATATGTTAATGCAGGAAGAATAGTGGAATCAAAGAGATGTGCTCGTAGCTGGAGGTTCTTTGTCCTTTTAGTTATTTCTTCAATGCTCTTGAAGGCATTCCAAGCCGCTCTCTTCCTCCTGCACAACTCAGGTGCCAGGTCATTCATCATGTTGATTTCTCGACCTAGGTATATATAACTGTTGCATTCAGAGATGGTGGTTCCGTTGAGAGCGAATGGAGCGTCAGGAACAAGGCTGTTTCTCATAAACATTGTCTTCGTAAGATTCAGCTGTAGTCCGACCTTTCCACATTCACGGTCAAAGTCGTTCAGCATTTGTGCCGCTTGGTTGATGTTTGGTGTTATTAGAACGATGTCATCAGCAAAGCGGAGGTGGTGTAGTTGCCGACCACCTATCTTCACTCCCATGTTTTCCCATTCCAGTCGTCGCATGATGTTCTCGAGGGTGGCACTGAAGAGTTTTGGTGAAATGGTATCACCCTGCCGAACCCCTCTCTTGATATGGATGATTACTTCTTTGTAGAATGGTGAGATCTTGGTAGTGAATCCGCAATAGAGCTCATGAAGGATCCTGATGTATTGAGTTTGTACGCCCTGATTGGCTAGGGCTTCCATGACTGCTTCCGTCTCAACAGAATCAAAGGCCTTCTTTAAATCAATGAACGTTAGACAGAGTGGCATCTTGAATTCCCGAGATACCTCAATGAGTATCATAACCGATGTATAATAAAATATGCAGGATGAGTAAATTAATCTATAGAATTATTTAAAGAAAATTTAATTTTTTCCCTAAAGAAATATAATAAAGTAATGGGAAATTATTTTATGATTAATAGATCTATCATTATATACTATACTTATTTTGTGATAATTAAAATGCATTTGGAGTTCATATGCAAAATGCTTAGCACTGTATAGGTCACAGAAATAAATATAAAACAAGTATATGCTCTTTTGAATACATATTTAGAAGCTATTTAAATGAGATTTAAACAAAATAGCAAAGAAATTATAGACCAAGGATAAAATCAATAGAAGTTTTAGAAAATATTTTAAGTGGAATAATGATGAAAATGTAACATATCTCTCTTAATTTGTGTTGCTATAGTAAAAATGCTATAGACTGCATGACTCGAAAACAAACATTTATTTCTTATAATTCTGGAGATTGGAAAGCTAGTTCAAGGCTAAGATGCTGTTAAATCTAGCTTGTGGTGAGGGCATTCTTCCCATCTGAAGCTGGTTGTCTTGTATTCTCATAGAGCAGACCAAAAAGAACTCATCTGGAGCCTGTGTCTTATTTATTTCTTTAGAGATGATTTTGGTAGGTATCTTTTTGTCAGTGTCATATCTTTTTGTCATTCAGTGATCAGTGGGCATTCTGTGAATGGATTTAATCCTCTTAAATTCCTTGAGACTTATTTTAAGAAACATATGGAATTTCTCAATAACCTATATGAGGCATATAGTGTTCTATGAATGCGCAATATATTGAGGTGATTTATATTTTAAAAACAAGGCTGTGAGACTTGAATCTGTGCATGGACAATCAGCAAACTGGTTGCTTCTCTGATGGGAAGGAATATTGTTTTTTTTTGCCCTGGCCAAAGGAAGAAGGGGGTGCTTTATTCAACAGACACCCCTTGGTAGTCTGTTAGAGGGAGCTCTGGCTCTATTTCTAAGATGGACATGTGATTCTCACCTTGAAGATATTCCAAACTGCCTTTTAGTTATTTCTGAATAGATCCATTTTGTGGAAATAATTGATCATTTTTTTGTTTAAGTTTAACATTCTGTCCTGACTGGAATTAAGATGAGTACAAAATAAGAAATATGAATGGTGAGTGGGTCACAATTAAAACTGAATGCTTGGGACTGTGAAAGGAAGGGAGGACCATGGATAATGACAAGACTCAGTGGAGATGTTTTCCATGGTCTATAAGAATTTTAGGATTGGGGGCTGGAGTGATAGCACAACAGGTAGCGAATTTGCCATGCATGTGGCTGACCCGGGTTTGATTCCCTGCATCCCATATGATCCCCTGAGCACCGCCAGGGCTAATTCCTGAGTACAGAACTAGGGATAACTGCTGTGCATCGCTGGTGTGATCCAAATAGCAAAACAAAACAAAACAAAAACCCACAAAAAAATTAAAAAAAATAATCTTAGGATTGTTTTGTTTTAGTTTTCTAGGCTTGTCTTCTCTCTCTCTCTCTCTCTCTCTCTCTCTCTCTGTGTGAGAGAGAGAGAGAGAGAGAGAGAGAGAGAGAGAGAGACAGTCCACAGATAGTTCAGAGGATTTTTCTGAAACCCAAGGTCTCTGGTTTTTGTTTGCAATGCTATGTATTTAGTAGACTTCTACCTGATCTTATTTATACAAAGCTGCATACTGTCAGGAAAATGCTCATCTCTTTGACAGGATTTTCACAAATATTGGGGCCAGAGAAATAATTCAATGGGTAGGGCATTTGTATTGCATGCAATAGACCTGGGTTCAATCCCTGGCAGCCCAGAGATCTGTGTATCTGTGTTCACTTTTTAAAAATCCCCCAGAAGTAATCCGGAAGCACCACTGGGTATAGCTACAATGAAAAGAAATGCAACCCTAAACTGGTAATTTCCAGAGATCCAGGTTAGCTTCTGGGGCCTTTTTCACTGGCTATTTTCATAACCATAAAACAGGCTTGATATGCATTCTTCCTGCTTCCCATAAAATGTCATGAGGAAAATACTGATGAAACATTTTGGATTTGTGGTTAAAATGTTTCTGGACTATCTCAGTGAATACAGAGAGAATGCAGGGTTTAAAGATCAAAGAATGAAATCTAATGATGGATGCATGTCATTTTTGGGGGGGGAGGGGTCATTTTTCCATTCAGCTTTCATTATTCCTGGAATTATTTCCCACATTCATTTTATTCCCTTGAACAAATATCATGATGGTATTTTGCTTGAGGGGACTTATTACTAGTTTCTTAAGATCCTGTAAACACTGATCTTTTTTTCTAGTGAAGTGCTTCAGTGGTGTTTGGACTAGATTCACCCGAGTATTTAACAGCAGCCCTGTTCGAATCAGTGGTGGAGAAAGGCAAGACAGAAATGTCCCCATCGCGGTCTATAGCCAGACTTTCTGCCTGGTGCCACAGGCACATGGCTTCTTGGAGCTCTGCATGTGGGTTGTATTTCCATTTCTGACCTTGGTCCTCACAATTCAGGATAATTCTGCCTGAAATATCCCTCCACTTTTTCTTGCACCGCATATTCTATCCCCTAGCTCCTGATTTACTCTCAACTGATTTTCAATCAACTCTTTCTCCCATAAAAAGTGAAGTATTATTAATCTATGACTTCAAATAACTGACATACAAATGGAAGCAGAAACCTGAATAAATAATAATAAGTAATAAATAATAAAACCCGACACATGTTGGTTGTGAAGCAGGGTGTGTGTCTGAACTCTTGGATGTAGTACTCTCAAATTGTGTTTTGTGTTGGGTGTCACACCCTTTCTAGTGGCTGCTTTTGTGCACATCTTGCTGTGGTGTGGTCAGGAATTGTTTGTAGCACTCGGGATTGCTCACTCAGCAGAGTATCCAGACATAAGTATCAGTGGCCTGGATCACACCTAGAGTGTATGGGTGACTCCAGGGATTAAACTCAAGGCCTCATGTTTGCCAGCCTGGTACTTTAGCCATGGCATCATCCCAGCCCTCATGTTTATTTTAAAGATATATTTATTTCATTTCTTGGTTTACAATTCTCATGTACATAATTCCCCAACAGCACACCTATCACCGTGTACGTGTCTTTTTCTCCCAGGGAACTGTTCCCCCCTTCATTTTCACCCTCAGCCTCCAACTCAGTTGTTTGGGTTAAGTTCCCTGTTATGTTGCCTTTGAATCTTTGTTACTACCTCCCTGTGTATCTTTAAGTCCCACATATGAGAAAGATCATTTTAACTTTATGGTGGCCTGACTCTTGAAACGAAATCCAGCTTGTTCCGTATACTCAAGGAAAAAAGCACATAACAGGACAGGAAAGTAGAGGTAGAGACACAATCAAGTCATTTTACAGGCAGAAAAATCTTTGAAAGGGTTAAGAAAAAGCTCTTGGGAAGATTGCATTTGAAGCAGGTTTCATAATGTAAAATGATTTTGAGACCAGGAGGTGTGGGGGCTGTTCAGAAAGGAAACTAGAAAAAGCACAAATTTCGAATGCATTTGCTCATTTTTGCAAAATGGGTTTGAGAGCTGAAATTGTTTTTGAAAATAGGAAGAGAATAAAATATCATTGCGTTCTTACTGGTTTCTATCTGCTAAGATTCAGAGCTCTCATTCATAACTGTGAAGACAAATAAGCTATAGCTATGCAATTATTTATAGATAACATAAACATTGGTTATGTATTTATGAATCATTTTATATACTGTATATATATCTTCACATTTTACATATATACTAATATAAAGGTTACATTAATTTTCACTCTGCATCCAAGAAAAAGTAAAAGCTCCTTCTAATTTTAAAACAATGATTATTTGGGGGTATGGTGTCGCCAGCAGGTCAATCTGTACCTGTAAGGCGAGTGCATCAACAGCCTGATGGTGCCTTCAGACTTCCAGATACCCCAAAATTGCTGCTGTGCCTTTGTCCAGACCCCAAAAACTTGGGGCAAAGTTTACCAAGAAAGTAAACGGCCAAAAGTTAGGTATGTGGGAAACACACCCACAAACCATCTCTGGCTCAGCTATATAATTGGATGCATAGCCTCTCTGGTTCCTGATCAAGCTGCTTAACAGCCATGATCCCAGAGACTCAGAAACAAATCTCAAAACCCAGTGGCTTTTGGCAGAAATGCGTCCAATCCCTGCAGTAGGTTACTGGTGCTGAGCCAACCCAGGTGGGAATAGGTTTCGTGCCTTGGCCTGTTCCCCCTGGCGGCCTGGTGGCCGCCATCCTCCAGAGGCCACTGGACAGTCAGGTTTGGGCCCGCAGTGACTAGACATGCAGGGCCTCACGGGATGGGGGTGGAGCCGGTCCTGTCCTCCCCATCCCAACGAGACCCCAAGTCATCGCCCACAAACAGCCTTTCTGGCTCCTGATCAAGCTGCTTAACAGCCATGATCCCAGAGACTCAGAAACAAATCTCAAAACCCAGTGGCTCTTGACAGAAATGCGTCCAGACCCCACAGTAGGTTACTGTCGCTAGGCCACCCCAGGGGGGAAAGGGTGTTGTCACTCTGCCTGCTCCCCCTTGGCAGCTCGTTGGCCGTCATCCTCCAGAGGCCATTGGACAGTTAGGCTTGGGCCCGCAGTGACGAAACTCGTTGGGTCTCATGGGATGGGGGTGGAGTTGGCCCTTTTCTCCCCGTCCCAATGAGACCCCAAGTCATCGCCCACAAACGGCCTCTCTGGCTCCTGATCAAGCTGCTTAACGGCCATGATCCCAGAGACTCAGAAACAAATCTCGGAACCCAGCATGTTTTGGCAGAAATCCCTCCAGAATTAAGTGTTAAAATTTCGGAATTTCAAAATCGCGAGGCCACTATTGCAGCCACGTGACATCATATGTTATTCATAACCAGCAATAGAAAACAAATTGTCTACTGTTGCTTTTTCAGCAGATCTGAGTGTTGGGGTAAAATCTCAAATGAGAATAATGGTATCAAAATATTGAATGTGATCAAAGTAGAGAGAGAGTAATGTGGAAATCATCTGCCTCACAGGTAGGGGGAGGGTGTGGGATGGGGGTATACTACGGTTGTTGGAGGTGGAGAATGGGCACTGGTGAAGGTACGGGTGTTTCATTGTATGACCAAGACTTAGACCCAAAAGCTTTGTAACTGGTCTCATAGTGATTCAATAAATAAAATCATAAAAAAAGAAAGAAAAAGTAAGTTGGAGTTCATGCACAATTCAATCAGCTAATCAGTGGCTGAATAAATAGCAGTACTCCTACATTTAAAAAAAAACAATGATTATTTAATTGTAAGAAGTGTTTAAGTATAAGTAAGTGTTCTGATTAAATGAACTTAGTAAATCATATGTACATACATCTGAATTAGAATTAAACATATAAAAAGTACAGAGCTGTCTCAGAGGGAAAATATAATATTGTTTGCCAATTTTTTAAATAATTTTTTTTTTATTTTTTAATGAATCACTGGGCTGAAGCGATAGCACAGCGGGTAGGGTATTTGCCTTGCATGCGGCCAACCTGGCTGACCCTGGTTCGATTCCTCATCCCTCTCAGAGAGCCCAGCAAGCTACCAAGAGTATCTCAGTGACAGCACTAATGAATCACCATGAGGTACAGTTACAGACTTACAAACTTTCATGCTTACGTTTCAATTATACAATGAATGTGTGCCCACCCCTCCACCAATGCCCATTTTCCACCATCAATGTTCCCAGTATCCCTCTCATCCTCCCTATTCCCCCCACCACCCCTCCACCTCAGAGGGAAAATATAATATTTTTATACTTAAATCACATTTTGGGCCTTATTTTTGGGCCATACCCATCTGTGCTTAGGGATTACTCCTAATTCTGTGTTCAGGAATCACTCCTGGCAATGTACAGGCATTATAATGTGACAGGAATCAAACCAGGCTTGGCTACATGTATGACAAATGCCTTAGTCCCTGCACTGTCTCTTTGGCCTATTTAAACCACATTTTAAAGTTGTTTAGAATTTTAACCGTCACACTCATTAATAGCATATGCATTGGGACAAAACCGGCCCAGCTTCAGATTCTCCTAGTTTTAGAATAAACACTGACATCAGTGACCAAAGTCACACTTGGAGTGCAGGGGTGGCAGCAGGGATTAAACTCAAGGCCTCATATTTTTCAGTCTTGTACTTTAGCCACTGCATCATCCTGGCCTTCATGGAATAGGTTTATCTCAAAGATTTACTTTATTTCTTAGTTTATAATACTATTAACAATGGCTTCTCACATCCATAATTCCAATACTACAGCCATCACCAGTGTACCTGTTTCTCTCTCCTAGGGAACTATTTCCTGCTCCTTCCCACAATTTTAGGTCATTTGCTTAATATTTCTGGGACTCAGTTGTAATTCTGTTTACCCATCATGTGCCTGTAAAATCCCTTTGTGCGATCAGATCTACTGGCCGCTGCCAGGCACCTTTGCCAGGAACAGCAGCAAAGAGTGAGGAGGAGGGACTGGTCAGGCTTCCCAGCCAAGGTGCACAGGCAAATCTCTCCTCTCAGCATGGAAAGCACTTGCTTCTCAGAGCACCTGCAGACCAAGTTTTCCTCAAACAACGCTTTGTTGGTGGACCATGGTCCCACAACTTGGGTAGAGATTCTTTCTAGAACTCAGGGTAACAAGAGCTGAATCATTGTAACCCTAAGAAGACCACTTAAAGCTTGACAGAAACAGAAAGGGACCTTAAAGAGAAGGTGAGCATCAGAGGGTCAGAGGCTGTGGAATCCCCGATCTCACCCTGAAGAAGGCCCTTTGCTGACGCCTGGGAGCCTCTTCCTTGGCTGGGACAGCTTGGCTTACCGCTCCCAGGGAAGCCAGCTACCCTGGAGCTGGCAGGAGAAAGGAGGAAGTGTTTTTCTCACCAGAAAAACACCTATTATTCGAGTTCCCCTCCCCCTCAGGAATTCACGCTTTCCGGCAAGATTGACAGAGGACACTTGAACTCCTTTCAGGCAGGAAAGCTTCACCCTTAGAAATCCCAGTGAGACCAAGCTGACTTCAGTAGCTCCACTTTGGGCAACTCTCCCAACTGGTGTTTGCCAATGGCCAGCATGTTATTAGTGAGGTCAAACACTGTTGGCTCTAAATACAGATAGGAACTTTTTTTTTTTGAATGAAAGGAAGAAGTGAAATCAGAACTTGCATATAAAATAAGTTTTTTTTTATCAAAGCTTTTTAAATTTTTTTATTGTTTTGTTTGTTTGTTTTTGGGGTCACACCCAGTGTTTACACAAAGGGTTTACTGCTGGCTTTGCACTCAGAAATTACTCCTGGCAGTGCTCGGGGGACCATATGGGTTGCTGGGATGCTGGGAATTGAACCCTCCTTGGCGGTGTGCAAGGCAAATGCCCTACCCGCTGTATATCACTCCAGCATCTACCAAAGCTTTTCCACTACAACTGATATATCTTTGGTGAGGAACGTGATTGTCCTCTTTGCTCATCTTCATAGTCTGTCTCCTCAATATGGGACTAAAGCCATCCTTAGGGAAACACCTGGAACGTTGGCTGACTAACTATATGTGGGGAGGGGGGGAACCAAGAATATTTGAATACCCCTCAAATTTGGCTTATTCAGTTTTGAACGGTATTGCCCAGGGGACTTTAATTGTCCCAGATTGGTTTTCATGGAAAATTAAGTTCTCATCCCCCACAACACAGATCCAATCTCCACATTTCTTTTAGACTCTTCTAGGTATTTTAATCTCTTAATCTCGTGTGGGGAATAATTTGCTGAGAACACACACCCATCCTTTAAGAGTAAAAAGAACACTATTTTTCTCTTAAAGGGATATTGTAGTAGTGCTCAGTAAAGAGATAACTTTTACATAGAATATCCACCCTCCAGATGCATTTTCATATTCTGAGAACAAATGTTTTGAGACTCTAGTCCTTCTAGATTTATTCCCCACCTTCCTCTTACAGAAACGTCCACTGTCAACTTTCATCTTTTATTTTTATTTTTTGTTTTTTGGGTCACACCCAGTGATGCACAGCAATTACTCCTGGCTCATGCACTCAGGAATTAGCCCTGGCAGTGCTTGGGGGACCATATGGGATGCTGGGAATCGAACCCGTGTCAGCCACGTGCAAGACAAACACCATACCCGCTGTGCTCCAGCCCCTACTGTCAACTTTTAGATAATCCTTCTGATCCTTTTATTGATAATGTCCCACAGTGAAGGTCCTCTGCCATCTCATTTTGGTGGCTTTTAATCCCTAAGACTGTGGTACTTCTCTCTAGCTTCCTTCCTTTACTGGGCATCAGTAAGGTAAAGGTAAGGTAAAGGCCCTCCCGTTGATCGTCGATTTGCTCGAGCGGGCCCAGAAACGTCTCCATTGGAGACTTTGTTGTTACTGTGTCTGGCATATCGAATACTCTCAGTAGCTTGCCGGGCTCTCCGAGAGGGGCGGAGGAATCGAACTCGGGTTGGCCATGTTGGCCGCGTGTAAGGCAAACGCCCTACCCGCTGTGCTATCGCTCCAGCCCTGGGCATCAGTAAAGGATGGTTAAACAGTAAGCTGATGGGTTTGTCATCAGTATTTCTGAAAGTGCTTCTCTTTTTTGGTACATTTCTGAGCTTCATATACATTTGGTTTTGGTCTGGCATCAGTTCCTGCCATAGCTGGCTTTTTAAAACTGTTTAAATGTGAGGGGCTGGGTTCACCTCCTGACTCCAGCACTGCAGGGTGGGAGCAGTTCCTCATCCTCAGCCTCTCAAACTCAGCCACTGACTGGTGGGTGAAGAATCCCAGGAAAGGGTTGTTGGGCCTCCTGAGCACTACTTGGGGGTCCCCTTCAAAATTGCTTAAACTTGAAAGTCTTTTCCCCACTGATATTTAGAGGGTAGGTTGTTTTTGTTTGTTTGTTTGTTTTGTTTTATGTTTGTTTGTTTTGCTTTTTGGGTCACACCTGCCAATGCACAAGGGTTACACCTGGTTCTGCACTCAGGAATCACTCCTGGCAGTTCTGGGGTGGTGGGACCATATGGGATGATGGGTATCGAACCTGGGTCACCTGCATGCAAGGTAAACACCCTACCTGCTGTGCTATTGTTCCAGCCCTGAGGGTAAGTATTTGTATGATGCTTCTTAGCCTTTGTTCGTTTGTAGGATAGGGTGTGGGCAAAGTTCTGTGCTCAAGAGTGAACCCTGATGATGCTCAGGGGACTGTGTGTGGTACCCAGAATCATACTCAGGCTGATAGGATGCAAAGCAAGCACCTTAACCCCTGTACGACCTCTCTGGCTCCATCCTTTGTGCATTTATAAAGTAGTTACCTTTATCAACTTGTTTTTCATATGTTAGACCTCTTTTCAAAGGCATTCTTTATGTTTTCCTACAATTGAGTATCTTTATCCTTTTCCTTTTTCTTCAACTCTACCATCTTAATCAATTATATTAATTCTCTTATTATGTGCTTTTCTTTATTAAATAGAATTTCATTGATATGTACTTGATTTGTTACTTTTTCCATAAAATTAAAACAATAAAGTATTCTTTGAGCCCTGGTATAATATAAACAAGAAATTACCATTCTTTGAGCATTTTTTCGAGGGGAGGTTGGGTTTCTGCGCCAAATCCAGTGGTACTTAATCTGGTAGTGGGGATTAAACCCCAGGCTCCCACATGCATCAAAGTACTAGCTCTAACACCTTGTGTTATCTTGCCAGTCTCAATAAATATTTACTCTTTACTTTCTATTTCCTTTCCTTCCTTATATGCTTAAATTTTTTGTTGTTTGTTTTGGGAGCCATATACTGGTGTGCTGAGTTTAATCCTGCCTCTGTGTTCAGTGATCACTCTTCACAGGACTTGGGGAAACATAAGTGGAGCTGGGGTTTGAACTAGGTTCAAACAAGTACAAGGCAAATGCTGATGTTCACAGGTTCCTTCTGGCTCTGCATTCAGGAATCACCCCTGGTTGTTCTCAAGAGACCATGCGGTAGGTATGTCAAGAATCAAACACAGGTCAGCTGCATGCAAGGCAAGCACCCTACTTGCTGTACATCAATCTGAACCCACAAATCAAACACCTTAACCCTTATACTATCCCTCCTGCCCTTTTCCATGTTTTCACTGGTCAAGCAACACATAGAGTTTGCCACCTCCCATCACCTTGATATCTATATTTGTTTGAGCCTTGGCTTACAGTCAATTTTCACTATCCCCTTTCCCATAGTTGATGCTTTACCTCCTAGCAGATCTATTAGATTCATAATGCTTGAGAAATATGATTGATTGGCTTTATACTTGCATAGAAAACTAACTCAGCATAAAATGTATGTGTTAAAGGTTTTCCCTAAAAGATGTTGTCAGTTATTAATGAAAGTGTCCCTGAGGTATGATGGATAATTTCAAATAGTAGATTCTATTTTTTTTAAAGTCACAAAGATATTTGTAATTGAATTTCAGGCGTATATTATTCCAATGGGTATCCCAAAGAGGAATCAAAAGAGTTATGCTTGGAATATCACATTTCACTCAAGTGAGAGAAGGAATTGGGAGTTCCAGTCTCTGTCGACGATCAAGAATCAGGTACACTGTCTCGTTTGCCAAGGCATCGAAAATCAGATGGGCTGGACACGTAATGCGATTTAGAGATGACTGCAAGACTAGAGCCGTTACTGACTGGATTCCATGGGACGTTAAAAGGACGTGTGGCCACCCACCTACGAGATGGTCAGACTTCTTCCTCAAAACCCTGAACAAATGGTTTGAGGCTCTTTGTGCTCTTGGAGTGAGCAGATGCCATTGGCATACACTAGTACACGGCAGGGACGAATGGAGACATTACTGGTGCTGGCTTGAGCAAATCAAAGAACAGCGGGATGACAAGTGACAAGTGATTGTTCCAACACCAATCCCAATACCTTCCACCAAAGTCCGCAGTTCCCTTCGACCTCCAAGCCTGCCTCTGTGGCAGGCACTTTTCCCTTCTCCCATTGTCCTGGTGCTCCCTTCCCTAACTATTTCTCCACCCTCCCCAGTGGCAAGCTTCCTACTCAGGACCAGTTTTCCTGCTCTCTGCGTTTCTCTGCCATTGGGCATCTGATATCCCCTACAAGGTTTCTTTATATCCCACAAGAATCAATTTTTATTTTAGGATTTTTTTTCTTCAATTATGTTTACTCTGAAAATTTTGGGGCACATTTTGCTTATTTGGGGTCCATACCAAAGTTCCCCGCATGTTTTCTAGCAATTTAAACCTTTGTTCCATCCTCTTTAAGTTGCACTATTTTATGCTTTGATGAAAAGAATATAAAGTACATTCTAATTGTGTTGTCAGGGCTGGAGCGATAGCACAGCGGTAGGGTGTTTGCCTTGTGTGCAGCTAGCCCGGCTGAGCCGGGTTCTATTCCTCTGCCCCTCTTGGAGAGCCCTGCAAGCTATCGAGAGTATCGCTTGCATGGCAAAGCCTGGCAAGCTACCTGTGACGTATTTGATATGCCAAACACAGTAACAAGAAGTCTCAAAATGGAGACGTTACTGGGCCCGCTCGAGCAAAATCGATGAACAATGGGAGGACAGTGTTTGTTTGTCTCTCTTCTGCAACCATCATTTTATCTAGAATTCTGTTAACAATATTTTTAATCTAATGGTGGCACTTTTGTCATTTTTATATTTGTATATCTACTCTAGTTTTGGGCCTCTATCATCCCTGAGATCTAGCCAAATTTTCCTTTATTTTAAGTTGCTTTCCCCCAATCTTTTATAGAACAAATACTAGTCCCTTTTGCATTTCTTCCTATTTCCTCACCTTTCCCCCATTTATTACTGTAGTTGAGTTTTGTAGTCTTACTTTCTAATGGTCTTAGCAGTTACAACATTGTTATTGTTTTTTAAAGGTAGAGTTACCTGTATTTCAGGTTAGTATTTTGGAAATTTTAGGATTTATAAAGAGTATCCCTTGCATTAAGTACTATTCAAATCTCTTTCCAACATTCACTTGATTATCATAACCACTTAACATTACCTGGAACTCTTGTTTATTAAACTAATGAAACAGAGACACTAAAATGTAAATTAACTAACATCCAAGCTACCTGCTCCCAGATTCTACTGTATTCACCACTAAGCCAGGCTGCCTTTCAAGGGGATGCCTTTTGTTCTTTAGTTTTTGTTCTACCTTTTTCTGTTTCTTACAGTTTCTCCTTGGAGAGCCCGTGTTTCCCTTTCCCTTTGAACTCATCGCTGGAAGGGGCACATTTTCCAGGCCCAGCTACTGCAGGAGTTTCTGGTGTGGAGGAGGAGCCTGAGCCCCATGCATGCTACAGACCATTTTGCATGTCAGTACATGTAACCCACAGCGTCTCCTCTCTCTGTGGATATAGGCAGGTGCAAGACAGTGCAAAGACTACCACTGAACCCTATAGTCACAAAGACAAACGACTTTCTTCTCCCGATGGCTGTTCTATGAGGAGTGGTTCTGTGTGTGTGTGTGTGTGTGTGTGTGTGTGTGTGTGTGTGTGCGCGCGGCCCCTCTGCTACTTCTCAAAAGCAACTCAGGTCCAGGTTGCTTCTGTCCTTACCCTTCGGTCCTGTATTATAAACAACAGCAGCACAGATATAACCACGAGATTATACCCCTTGCAGTATCTGCCGTACTCAGTTCCCCTGCTGCTTCCTAAGGACTTCACTCTGTGGCATTTTTTTTCCAGCTTCCTTCCCCCCCTCACAATCCTCTCCCCTTCCCCCAGCCCTTCCCCCCCCCCCCCCCCCCCCCCCCCCCCCGCCCAGCTCTCTTCTCCCCTCTTTTTTGGCAGCCCTCACACCTATTCTGGGCTCTGGAGATTTGAGCTGTCTCCTACTTTTGCTGAAAATGGAGTTTGCATTTTGTTTCCCATTCTTCTTGTTGCTTTTGGATGATCTCCAACGGGAGAAGGGGGGGAGGGGCGCTCACTGCATGGACCACATTCAGACCACAAGTGTTCTCTTTACATTTTTATACTTCCATTTTTTCCATTGTCAAAGACCCTTAAATTAAAGTTACTAGGCCTCTGACAAAGATGGCTAATAAAATGATTATAAAGTTTTTCATGAATGAACTGTTATTACTGAGAGAACGGAAGAGTATTAACACTGCTGGCCTCATTTGATTAGGCTCACGCAGCCAGACTCTATTGAAATCACTTTTTACCCTATTCTCATTGATGAATGTTACTAGTATGCTGTTTACTTCCTCTGCTGGATTACAAATGAATGCAATTAAAATTCTAAAGCAAAAACCCCAATCCTTTGGCCCATTCCTCTGGCACACCTAAAGTGACTAGATTCACATACAGTGTGTGTATTCAACATAAGCAATAGTTCAAAAATTAAAAGTCTGTTCAGTTTTTAGTTTTTTGGGGGGTAAGTTTTACTAAATTGCTGTTGAAAATGATGATTTTCCATGTCACTTTGCTGAAATAAACAAAATGGAAAGTTGTAAATAAACAACTTTATTTGTGTGTTGCTCCCAACTAATAATCAGTTAAATCTTTATTTGAAAGTTGCTCAATCTAATCTGAAGATATTCAAGCTTCTTAAATTCTATTTTTAAATCCTGTTTTTCTCTGCTAAATGTTTGAATTGAGGGACTGTGGATGGGGCTTAGGGTAAAAGCACACGTACTTGCTTGCATACATGAAACCTGGGTTCAATGCTCAGCACGGCACAAATCAATAAGATGATAAAAAAAATTTATTTCTCAGATAAAAAATCAGAATTATTTATTATTCTAAATCTTAACACTACTCTAAGAGGGACATCATGTGGAGCAATCATGCTTTCAAAAATTCTCTTGCAACCCTGAAATTGCAAAGCAGGGGATGAAGTGAAATGTGTACATTAAGCATACATAAAGTGTCCCTTTTAATTTTCAGGCTAAAAATATTATCTGTGTTTGTGTATAAATACTTTTACAATTTTATGTAAGTTCGCGTCCATGTTTAACCACATTTAATTTATATATGGAGATGCTAATGTTCCATTTCTCTTTCCATTAAATGGGGACTTCAGAAACGAAAAGAATTTGTAGCAGGAAAGAGCTAATTTTAAAGATGCTAAGTGAAATTGATATTTAAGTTGAAACATGGCCTTCTTCACCTCCCAGTCCCCCATAATTCCTCTCATGCTTTAATTATGGTTTGTCAGGCCTATAATTTGACTATAATTTGCTTCTCTGAAAAAAGTTTAAGAAATGAATCATTTGTTTTTAATCCTTATTAGTGAGATTTTTTTTTCCCCTCTCAATTTTCTCACCTTCTAATTTTCAATACAAATGATGAATCATGAAGTCACTGGGATTTTCCTCAGCACGTTTGGCAACCTCTTCAAATTTCTTGCCTATAAAGAAGTCTAATTTGGGATTTTTATTACAGGAAGACATCATTTATTGCCTGAATAAAATATGGTAGTGAAACAGATTAAGTGAATAACTTCTACATGAAGTAAGTAGAAAAAAAATTTATATCACTTTTCCTTCTTTTGAGCAATATGCTATTATCTTATTTTATGTTGTTATTTATGGCAATAAGTTTATTTTTAAAAAACTGTCAAGTTTCTTAAAAATAATAAATCAAAATATTGGTTTTTAAAAATTATTTCCAAATTACATGTTTTATACTATCAGATCATGCAGAAAATAGTAAATGCTTGTTTTAAATGCAAAACTATTGAGTGTTGATTTAATAGGAGTAAGGACTCTATGATAAATTAATGAATAAAATAACGTTAACATTTTATTTGAGCAAATAATGTCTACTGATTCTCACTCATCCCATTTCGTCTGGTGCTATCCTGATTTTACACTGAACATCCTTTATCGCAGGAAACCTCTTAGTCTGTGGCCTCCTGAATTGGTTGCCTTAGAGAAAATGAGTTTCTTTTTAAAATACATTTTCAAAAATAACTTTACCTTTCATGCCTTTTGCTTTGTTTAGCACTTGCTCATCAAGCTCTGACTTTTGGGCCAATTTCAGAACTGCAGCCTACTTTTGTATATAAAGTTCTCCTGGAATACAGCAAAATATCTACTCACTTAACTGTGTCTAACCCGCTTTTTCACATATCCACAGAGCTGAGTATCTGGCACAGAGTTTAGGGCTTCAAAACGGGGAAATATAACTACTTGCTTCTTTACAGAAAAAGTTTCTGTATTTTTACATCAGGTATTTTAATTTGTACCATTTCCTCTATTAGTGCCATTTTCGAAAATTACCTTTGAAGATGCAAAATGGAAAATATTATTGATTGATTTTTATGATTGTGGAGGTGACATGGTTTATAAAAGTGTTCATATTTATACTTTTAATTTAAGTCTCTTAAGAAAAATAAATGAACATATAATGACCTCCCATTAGGAGTCGACTAGGTTTTAGAAATAAATGTAAAAATAAAGAGCATGTTCTTTGTTCTCTTGGGAATTCTTTCTGCAGTCAGGATAACAAGCAGGTAATGTTGACATAATGTAAATAAGATATAAATGCATGCAAATTTATTCTGGTGAAACATTTTAGAATAGGTGAGATATATTCTAAGGTTTTAAGTGATTTTTTTTTTAAAAATAATTTTTTCTTTCTTTTCCATAAAAGACTACTAGGTAAAGATAGAGAAATGGGGTTGGGAAAGCAAATACCTATTTCCTTCTTAACTGCTTATTTGTAGATTGAGATTTATACCTTTTATACCTGTCAGCTAACGCTGCAATAACTATATCTTCTGACAAATGTTTTCTTCAACATCCTCATTCACTTTTAACTCAGTGCTAATATGATAAAATTTGAAACATGCAGGCAAGGAAAGTTTAGATGTAAACCAAATCTAAAAAGATGACACTTTTGACTCAGTGTTACTAAGATCCTAGCAGAATTTCTTTGTGAAAACATTAGGGAGTAATAATAATTATTATTTTAATATAATGAGAGAAACAGAACAACAGAGAGAAAAAAACAGAAAAAAATGATCATCCACAATAGAGAAGCAAAAGCAAATAAATTAACAATAATAGAAGCTTATTAAAATATTACTAGATGATATTTCTGAATCCTGAATTTAGCTGCATACTTTAGCTTTGTGAACCACTAAATGCCATTTTCCACTTTTGCTGGTCCCAGCAGTTGTTTCTTTGAATTCCAAATGCAAAATTACTGTCAAAAAATAATATCTCTCAAAAAATTTCCCTGAAATGCCAAAAAAAATAAGAAAATCGAGCATGTGACAAGTTAAGCTTAAAGTGGTCTCAGAGTAACACAAAATTTCTTTTAAATCTCTCATTTTAATGAGACTTTTATGTCAATTTTTATAACTCTGCTCCTTTTTTTTACAAACATAAGCATATGTTTTCTTCAGTAAAAAACAATTCACATGTGCCCTGCATTGACTGAAGTGTTCTACATACCTTAGTACATAAAATGCCACCCCAAATATTTTGCAATTGACACTATTATTCTTCCCATATTTATATAAGAGGCATCTGAAGCTCATTAGAAAGAACGTATTCAAGGTCACCAGCTATATACTGAAAAGACAGCATTTAGATCTAGTTCAAGTTAAATGTTTTATCTTAATTCTTATCTCTAGTCTCCATAGTATTATGACCAGAGCAAACAGAGAGCCAAGGAACAACAGAATTAAGAGAAGCTAATACATGTGTCAAGTTCATCTCCAGGGAGCAGAATATGGGATTAATTAGAAGGAAACAGCAGCAAAGGCAACCTCGACAATATGAGTATCTAGTGTGCATTATGCACTATAAACTTAAGAAGTAAAGGGGAAATTGGAAGTCCTTGGAAGAAACTACCAAGTAAACCAAGTAATATGACTTATGCCAGAAAATAACTCCAGCTTATACACTGAGGGGATCTTGACATTCTGTTAAGTTTTGCTGGGCCACAGAGTTGAACTGGTATGTGAACAATATGGCAGACTGGGAAAGACAAGAGAACAGTGGAAAATAGAGTACAAAATGATGTTAGGAGACAAAAATGATTTTGGGAGACAAATCACCTATTTCCTTTCACTCTCCAGTGCATGTATTAGCAGTGGAAAATTAGTGTTGGAGAATATGACTAGGAGAGATTATTTTTTCCATTTCATAGCTATTTCAACCTTGATTAATTATTATTCTATCCCTGGACCTATGACTGACTAATAAGAAGCAGTAGCAATTATTGGGTATCTCTCTCTCTCTCTCTCTCTCTCTCTCTCTCTCCTTCCTTCCTTCCTTCCTTCCTTCCTTCCTTCCTTCCTTCCTTCCTTCCTTCTTTTCTTTCTTTCTGCCATTCTCCTGAATCTGCACTCAGAAATTATTCCTGGCAGTGCTTGGGAGACCATATAAGATACCAGGGATTGAACCCAGGTCAGCCATGTGCAAGGCAAATGCCCTACCCACTGTACGATTGCTTTGGCCCCTGTTTCTAACACAGAAAATATATTTTTAAAAATTACTTTGAAAATAAATTAAATTGGATCAGTGATAGTACAGTGATAGTACAGTATGTGGGCATTTGCTTAACCCCTGAGAATCCTCTGGGTGTGACCCAAAAAGCCAAAAGAGAAAAAGAAAAAAAATACATTACATAAAGGTGGTAAAAAGTTTTGAGCTGTCATCGAAGACAACCTAATAAAATAGTATATTATGATGTACATATACACGAATAAAAACTTTGCTGTTTATTTTTTTCCTTTTTTGAGGCATACTCGACAGTTCTCAGGGATCATTCCCATTTCTATGCTCTGGGATCATTTCTGGCATTACTTGGGGGAAAGCTGTGGTTTGGAGATCTAACCAGGCTTGGCTGGGTACAAGGAAAGCACTGTAATCCCTGTACTATCTCTATAGTTTCTTTTTTATTTTTTAAAGATTTTTATTAGTGAATCACTGTGAGAGCTTTATAAAGATGCTCAAAATTTGGTTTCAATCATACAGTGTTCCAGCACCCATTACATTTCCCAGCATCAATGTCCCCAGTTTTCCCTCCCATCACCTCCCCATCCTGAACCTGCCTCTATGGCAGGCATTTTTTATAGTTCCTATTTTCAATGTTTAAGAATAAAATATTTTATATCTACATGGCAAGAAGCATGATAAGTTAGTTATTTACCCACTTATAAAGAAAATAGACCTAATGGATACTAGGAAAAACCAAATCTAGGGTGAATTTTTTTTCTTTTGTAGCAGGTAGAGGTGTGGGCAGCCCAGCTCTGCTCAGAGACAGCTTCTGGCTTGGTGCTTAGGAGTTGATCCTGGTATTGTTCAGGGGGGTCATACAGCGCTAGGGGTCAAGGTGAGGCCTCCAGCATGGAAGTATATGCTCCATGATGTTAAGCCAACTCTAACCCATTGGCCATTTAAAAAAAATCCGGTTATTTGCTTGCTTTTGTTTACATTCACATTTTTTTTCTATTGAGTTATAGTAGTTCCTTATTTGGAATATTAGTCATCTGTTCAATATATATCTGCACTCCATGTTTATTATTCAGACTAAGTATCCATAAAATATTATATATGCAAATACATCTATATGGAGGACATTTTATAAATACATATAAATATGAATGGATGAAGAAATGAAATACATATTTATATGATCAAATATTATCCAGCCATAAAAACAGGAAAGAAATCAATCCTGTCATATGGTTGAACTTCAGGATGGCTGAACCTGGAAGACATTAGTGAAATAAACAAGTCGCAGAAGGATAAACACTGCCTGATTCCACTTATATGAGGTATCTAAGTTGTTAGACTCACTGAAGCAGAAAGTAGAATGGTGGTTGCCAGGGGCTGGGGGGGAGGAGGAATTGGGAGTTACTATTTAATGATATAAGGTTGCTAGTCATGCATGATGAAAATGTTCTAGAGCTCAGCTGTACACCATTATGTGTTCATAGTTAAAAATAGTGTACCCTTCAAATTTTAAGGGGGTAGATCTCATGGTGTGTGTGTGTGTGTGTGTGTGTGTGTGTGTGTGTGTGTGTGTGTTTAACTTGATAATAAAAACAGCAGATGAAGGAAAGGATGGGAACGTAAAATCAATCCAACACGTTGTCTAACTGTTCCTGAGTGCCATCCAGTGAAGAGGATCATTCAGACTCTTCTCAGGGCCAGTCTTTGTTCTGCCATGGGGTAGTGTCTCCGAGAGGCTACCTGCTGAGAAAGGGACCTAAAAGTGACCAGAGGTGTGATCCATGTAATTGACCTTTAACCTTATCCTGTTCAGCATGTGGCATAGCAGTCCTGCCGGCTGTCTTCATGCTCGTGAGCATAGCATGCAGCTGTCCTAAATTTACCTTCTTTGCTGTGGGACTGGGCAAGTCCCAAGGTTCACGTTCTGACCTACTCGAAAGGTAAACATTTGAAAACTCTTCTTCTATTTCTCTTTTGGGTTGACAGTCAAGGAGATCTCTGGTTTCTAGAGTAAATTCGGTTATATTTTTGTCTACCGATGACTGGCTCACTTAGGAAATACAGATGAACAGTACTTGGAGTCTAGAGAAGTGTGGAAAATGTGATGAAGAAGGTGTGGGCCTGGCCAATGGAAAGCATTTTTTGGTGGGTCTAATGATTTTGGGAAAATCTCTGCAAGGCTGGAACATTTTGCCACACATAAGTGGTTATTTCCTTCGCCTCTTCCACATTCACTGAGAGCTCTGTGTAGCCCATAGGCGAGCTAGGCAGCTGAAAAACAGTCTCAATATGGGTTTGTCGAGGAGAGATATTTCAATTTAGTTTTTCGAATGTATTGCCTGTAACAAAGCCTGTATTTCTTTTTCATTTCCAATGAAATCTGCCTCATTCGGGTTCACTGAATTCGTGGTAACATAGTTTAATATGTTCAGAAAGCCCTTTGAGCCCTTTGAGGGAGTACTGTAAAGGCTTTCACCACCCGCCTCTCCCCCACCCCCCTTCTGTAGAAGCAGGAAATCAAGTTCTGCCAAATGCAAATGAGCTCAGTCTCCAAAAGGCAAAGTTTCAAAATGCACAATGCTCCAGGATTTAAGACTCTGTGTCCTGTGCAGATGATATTCCCCAGCTGGGGGAGCTGGGGGTGGGGGCAAGAAACTATGGTGAATCCTTGTGCCATCTTTAAAATGCGATTTTCAGAAGCACCACTTTGCAGAAGGCCTTAGACCTCCACTAGAAGTGAGAGTGGCTCTCTTCATTTTCTTGGGGATTCCAAGGCCTTCTGGGAGTTTTAGGGTTGTCTGTGTTTTTTGGAGACCAAAATGGTCTTTGATTTGAGTGTGTCATAGTGGATCTAAAATCAGGCAGAGTGCACTGAAAGATGACATTGACGTTGCTGCCCAAACCAGAAGGGAAACAAACAGAGAGAGACAGAAACCAGCCGATGACAAGCTCCTCCGCCCTTCAAAGGGTTAATGTAGTCAGTTCCAAAGGAGTTAGGCAACCCCTGAAATAGGATAATAAATGTGACACTCTCAGACTATCAGTAGCAAATATTTGAGCTTATCAAATAACAGAGGAAGTAGTTTAGTTACAAATAAACCAATCTCTCATAAAACAAGTTTTCACACAGGGTCATTTCATTGAGCTGGAGACAGCTAGAGGCCACTCGTAGGCAGAACCCCCACTCTGTGTACACTGGGTAACAGCCCCTCATGATTAATGGACAGCCAGGGGGGAGGCTGCGTCCCGCAGCGCTGCTGAACCACGGAGCTGAGCCCCTATCAGCAGCTCAGCCATAAACAGCATCTCAGGATTCTGGCGAGGAAGTGACTCATCCTCTGGGAACATAGCTGGATTTGTGCTCATTCTCCCTCACCACCCGCCTTTTTGCTCTCACTCACGCTCCCCCCTTCCCTGCCCCCCGTATAGCAGAGACCATCGTGTCCTAGAAACTATAGTAGATGTCACTGCTTGGCACTTGCTGTGCAAAGAGAGGACAAGTATGTGGGTGTGAAGGGGGAGGTGGAATGCTACTCTTAAAGGGACAGCGCCTGTGCTGGCCAGGGCCTCCACTGAAGCTGTTTCCTATCACCTTGGAAATGCATTTGTTGAAGGCATCCCCTTGGGAGTCCAGAAAAGAAAAATGCGTAACACTGTGTGAAGGGAGCAAACCAAAGACGTGCTTGACTAGCAAGCCTAGGCAGAGAAAGTAAATTTCTCATTGAAATGAAGGAGAGGGAAAATAAAAAAAATTAAAAGAGGGAGAAAACCAGTCTGATTTGATTCACTTAGTAAGAAAAATTACAAAAGAGAGAGAAAGAGAGAGAGAGAGAGAGAGAGAGAGAGAGAGAGAGAGAGAGAACCCCTGCCAAATCCTTGGTATGTGAATGTCATCTCCAACTGAACAGAAATATGCATATACATTTCTATGCTGTGTCATAGGAAGTTTGTTTTATGCCCCCACTTCCCACCCTACCCTAGGGTTGCAGAAAAAATACATGTACAAAATCAGGAAGTAGAAAGCTGAAATATTCAACCATTTTACCCCTATTTGAAGACAAACATTATGAGCACTTTAGTGTATTTTCTTGTAGTCTTTTTCCAGCAGCATTAAAAATAGATTGTTAAACCTTAACCATATGTAGAATTTTGTTTCATACTATTTTCAGCCAACATTTTGGCATAATTATGGCCCCATTATGCTACTCAATCTTTTTTTATGCATCATTTTTAAAGCTACAAAATACATATTTTGCCATTTTGATTAACATAGGGCAGTCTGGGAAAAGTTATACATTGCTGCTAAAAGCTCTACATTTGAGATGCATTACTTACTGTGTTCGAGACGCATTATTTACTTTAATCTGTCTTTAATAAAAATGGAAGGGAATATTCTATGCTACTATTCTTATAGTTAGCTAATTAACATTTGTATTTAAAATAACTATTCTGCAGTTGAATTTTCCCCAGAGCTAAGGAGACCTCTGAGTCCTCCAACCTATTAATGTTCCTACTAAGTATATGAGCTCTTCTTACCTATCTACCTACAGATGTCAGGATGAATTAAATAGTGAAGGCATGACATTTACATTAGCTCTGTTCCTGAGACCCTCCTCGTCTTCCCATGATCTCCTGAGTCCACATACTTAGTTGGTGAGTAGCCTGTTGGTTAGGAGGGACATCTGGAACTGTCGATGACTATCCTCATTTTCAGGTCCAGGAAATGGACCCATTTTACTCCAATCAATCTTAAAATACTCTTCAGTTAGGAAGAGTCACATCACCATGTCTCACCAACAAAGCCTCTGCTTTCTCTTATCTAACCCAGAATAAGAGTTCCGTTTTTTGCAAGTGCTGGTCTAGAATAGGACACTGAGTTCATTTCAAATATTCAACATGCCCTGGAACCTAAGGTAGGTGCTTTTCATGTTCCAGAACAACACCCACTAAGGATTAAAGCACAGTGGGAATTCAATACTGTCCTGTGTATGTGTGTGGGGGGGGGATGGAGGGGGGGACAGGAGTCTGTGGAGACAGAGGGGAAATTGCCTGCTTGCAAAGCATGGAATTTGGCTTATTTCCAAATCAACTTCCTCTAAACAGGCTTTAGTTTTGATTCCTATGAGATGTAGGTTAAAGGACAGAAAATAGGTTTTTTTCAGAATAAAAAAGATTTTACCTAGATTTTTTTCTTGCCTGAAAATAAATATAATTTAGAGATCTTCATAGTTTTGCAAGCTGTTTATTTTTGCACAATCCAAACCAAACGTTAATAGGCTTCCATACATTTACTCTGGAGGACATTATTGAGAGACTACATTCCAAACACTGAGGAATATGGTACTCTGTATACTAAATCTCAACTCTGTGCCCCTCTGAGGGGTATTCTTTTAATTTGACAGCAATTCGAAAATTCACAAGATATTATTATGTTATCGAAAGTCCACAAGTTATTAAAAAGTCCAAAAGATAAACCAATAATCTAGACTCTGATTTTGAGAAAACAATATTTTTCTACCTTTCTCACTTCAAATCATTTCAGTTAGAAAAATAACAAAACAAACAAACAAAAAAGAAAACAACTGATCAGGATGGAGCAATTATATCACCGGTAGGATACTTGTCTTGTGCACAACCAGCCTGAAGTACATTCCCAGTACCCCATACAGTCGCCTGTGCACCACCAGGAGTGATCCCTAAGCACAGAGCACTGCTGGGCGTGGCCCCCCAAAATCCCCCCAAAACGATGACAAATCACTTATAGGGATATAAATAAATGAACATTGATTCAGTGAGTAGTATACACCAAGACTTGAATTTCTTTCTCTGTTGAGGTGCATCCCTGGCATTTTCAGGGTAACCGGGCTGTGATGGGGATTGAACCCAGTGTTCTGGCATGTAAAGCATGTGCTTCAGTCCTGCGAGTCATATTCCTGGTCCATGTCCTTAATTTTTTTTTTTTTTTTTTGGCTTTTTGGGTCATACCCGGCGGTGCTCAGGGGTTACTCCTGGCTCTGCACTCAGGAATTACCCCTGGCGGTGCTCAGGGGACCATATGGGATGCTGGGAATCGAACCTGGGTTGGCTGCATGCAAGGCAAACGCCCTACCCACTGTGCTATTGCTCCAGCCCCCAATGTCCTTAATTTTTTAAACTTAATTTTTATAGCACATTTTTAGGGGTAAGTGCTGCTTCTGAATTTTGTTAATGAACACATTATATAATTAATAAAACCTAAAAAGTAACTCATCTCAAATCTGACCAGTCCTCCCCCCCCAAAAAAAAATTTGCTTTCTAGCCGCTTTTTAAGTATATCCATGCAATTGGGAAACAAAGGTAGGGAGTGAAATTCAATCAGATGGGGAATTCTGAAAGCAATTCGAAAAGTCAGCTTAGTTAAGTCTATTTAAATCAATCAAATTATTGATTTTTCTAAAAATTAAAAATATTGTCATAGATTCTAAGACATAGAAAATATTTTCCTATACATTTAAGTTAAAAAAAAGTCAAGGATCAAATAGTTTTGATACCAAAAATCTAAAGTCCCCACTAACTCAATTATTTTTCAATTGGAGGGAACGCTCAATGCCCAGGATTCAGATGATTGCTTTTGCTCTTTCTTTCTGGATCATTTGCTTGGTTAAAACCCTACTTCTAGAGGGCCAAAATGAAGGTAACATGGGTGGCACTTGCCTAGTGTGCAGTCAACTTAGATTTGATACCTGGTGTCACATATAATGCCCTGAGCACACCAGGAGTGATTGTTGAACACACAGCTAGGAATAAACCTTGCGTACTGCCGGGTCTAGCCCCCGAACCAAAAAATAAACAAATAAAAACCCAGAACAACAAACAAACAAATAAATAAACACAAAAAGGACAGTGAAGCCTGCAATATGAATCATAGCAGCAGTCACTATATTTTTTCTGTTTTCTTTTCCTTGTTTTCACTCTGTGACCCTATGATCAACTATTTTTAAAAAAGTAGCAGAAGTTTCAAGTCAAATCTAAGTTTAAGTTGTCTAATATTTTTTTCACTATTGTCTTGGCAACTTTCTTAACCTCCCCAAAGCTAAATCTCTACAATAAATGATCCTCACAGTGCATTGCAATAAACATCACTGTTTAGGCAGCTGGCACAAACTTGGGCATAAAGGAAGCCTGCAAAAAATTTTCCTCTCAGCTCATTCTCTAAACAGAAAAGAAAAACCAAAACTTTCTTCTCTGTAGGTTTTGAGAATGAGCTGAGAGGAAAATTCTGCTCATTTCTGAATGTATGAGAACTAAGCCAACAGCATAGACTAGTGTTTTTTCTAATTTTTTGGGCTCTGTGTGATTTGTGATAACCATGTCTTCTACCTGAATTTCCCATAAAACATTAGAACCTGAAGGGATAAAAGTGGCAACCCAGGATTCTCCGCTCTTTCAATACATCTAAGAAGAGTTGTCTTCTATTGGTGCCCTCAACTTTCAGTATATCCTGAGGTAACCTGAAAACTTTGACCTGGTAACCTAAGCGACTAGCCACACTTTCTGAGGTTGTCAAAAGCCAGTAACAGATTTCTATTTCATATCATATTTGTATATGTTGAAACTTACACTGATAATATCATCTTCCCTATAAAATAGTTAATATGGAATACTTTGCTTCTTTTAAATTTTGGTATTGAGGGCCAGAGAAATAGTACAACAGGTTGTGCCTTGCAACAAGCAATCTGGATTTCATGTACAGCACTGAATATGGTTTCTTGTGCCCTGTCAGGAATGATCCCTGTGAGCAGAGCCAGGAGTAAACCCTGAGCATGACCAGGTGTGGCCCCAAAAGCAAATAAAAAAAATAGTACTGAAAAATTATGTTTGCCTATAGCTCTGGAGTTTGACAACCTAATATGTGTGTGTGTGTGTGTGTGTGTGTGTGTGTGTCCATTACAGGAATTCTTTTGCAAATATTAAACCAATTCATTAGTATTGTTCCACTTAATGCATTTGGGTTTTGTATGATTTTAAGCTGAGCGTATTGCTTCAGGATTGACTCAAGAAAAATACCTGGATGGGGCCAGAGAGATAATACAACAGGCAAGGATCTTGCCTTGCATGTGGCAGGCCCGGGCTTGATCCTGGCATCCTATTTTGTTCCCTGAGCACTGCCAGGAGTGATTCCCGAGTGCAGATTGAGGACTAACTCCTGGGCATCGAGAGGTGTGGCCCCAAAACCAAAAACCATAAAACAAAAAAGGAAGAAAGAAAACAATGCAAGGATAATCATGTGCTTCCCCAAATTTGTGCAGAAAATATCCACATTCACTGCTAGTACGAAATCTAGAGACTGGCACTAAAAAGGCAGAAGATAATTTGAAAGTCATCCTTTTTATCCCAGGAATTTTTGGAAAGAGTAGAAGAAACATTATATTTGAAAATGTATTTGTATTCCCTACTAATTTAGTTTGAAATAGTACCCCATTCTAAGTGTGCTTTTTGGGATCACAGACAATAGGCAATAGCTTTTCTGGTTCCACTGCTATGTGACAAAGTAGGGTAGAATGATGCGAAGAAAGAAAAATATATTTGGATTCACTGAATAGGATAGAGAAATGCAAAGAAAGAATAGATATGCTTGGAATATTCACACAATATGCCACCTAGTATGTATAGATGGTGTCATTTGTAAACTTGGGGAGGCAAGATTCTCTGTGGGAGTCCTTGGGGGAATTCTGGGGCTCACACTACACCAATACCATCCAGAGATAATTGGTAAGATTAAAATTCAGAGTCAATTCCTACAACTTTTAGTTCTCTAACTCATTGCCAAAATGAGTCCCAGCCCATATGCACCAATGAATTTCTAATTCTGTTGGCATAGCAGTGGGTGCCCACTGGTTAGAATCAATGGTTCTTTTTCCTTGACTGTAAGTCTCAAACACCTGCAGAACTCTACAAACCACTTAAACCCAGACCCACAAAGATCATCAATTACATCAGCATTGCCAGGGGTGGTGACTTAGAACAGTAGTTTACAAAATATCCCCAGATGATTATGATGTAAAGCCAGTGCTGAGAATGACTTAGTTGCAAATTCCATTATTTACCAGTGTTCAACAATACTCATTCATTGACCTCATGCCCAAGTCAGCCACACTTAGTATCACTCAATAATATTTGAATCATCAAAGGATTCCTTTACAGAAGGACATACTGTTTAGAGATTTCTTGTAAAAAATCTCTAAACAGTTTTAATTATTTTATTTAATTATTTATTTAACATTTAATTAAATATTTAATTATTAAAACTTAATTATGACAAGTGCACAAATGGAGGCAACTTATCTTGACTCTTGGTTGCCTGTATGCACCTATATTTGCAAGGTAGGGCTTTGTAATCTCAGGTCTATTCACACGCCAGAGAATTCTTTTGTATGATGGCTGGCGGGGGGGGGGGGGGGGTGTCCTGCCCATTGTTAGATGTTTAGTGTCATTCCTGACTTTCACTCACCAGATCCTAATAGCACCCCCTTTCCAGTAGAGATAAACACACATGTCTCCAGACAATAGAGCAACATCATATGGATCTAGGCATTTGCTTTTAAGGGGAAGAAATAGGAAAAGGCGAAAGTAGACAAACACTAATCCTGGGGGTTAATCCATTACAGTCAAAACCGCTGTCAAGATAAGTAAAATTTCCAGTCTAGCCATCCTTGACAGCTGCTTCCTCCTGAGAACTTTTTCCACTTTCATTGTGACAGTCACTGGTTTTAAGGAATGCAACTGTCTGTAATTCAAGAAAGTGAGGTGTCATACTGGGGGTCGCTTAGACCATACTTGGTCTGCAAACAAGACTTTAAAGGTGGCGAAGTTACCTGGTTTGGGTTTTCATCATTTCACAGGCCTCCTTTTCTCTCCTTCCTCTCACTTAAAATGGTGATCAAGGTCAAAATTAAAACCTGTTAGATGCTCGCCAGTTCTGTGACACTATGAAATATATTTCATCATTAGTCATTTATTCAATTCAGAAATTTAATGGGTTACCGTATGCAAGATAAATCAGAAAGATGATAGGCATCTTTTCATGCAAATGTATATGACTACGTTGTGCCTGAGGAAAAATAATCATTCATCGGTCCAGATGGACTTCTTTCTCTCCTTGTGGTTATTTTTTGTTTGTCTGTATGCTTGCTTGCTTTTTGGGGGGCCAGAGTGATGGTATTCCTGGCTCAGAGAGCACTCCAGGCAGGAGTCAGGCACCATATGTGATGCTGGGGATCGAACCTGGGTTAGTTTTGCATAAGGCAAGCACCTTATTCGCTGAATCTTCACTCTTTTCTTTTTTTCTTCGGATAGTAAAATGTGAAATTGACAATAGAATAGGGTAGACTTTTAAAACACTTTTTTTCCTGTTGAATAGTTGCAATATAATTAGACAAAAGCACTGTATATTTCAGGAAATTTTAAGAAGTCAACTGACAAATTCACTTTAAGTAATGTTGAAAATATATAAGCAGTTGTATGAACTACTATTCATTCCCATTATTACTTTCAAAATTACTCTCTGCTTTGTGGTTATAGGTTACTATCTCATTCCCACCCCACTGGCTAGAGGATGGGAGGGGGTGCCCAAATTTTATAACAATGTAGAATTTGGTTTGCTTATGAAAGATAAACCACAATCTACTTTTAAAAACAACAACAACAAGCCATAGCCAGAAAAAAAAAAGTCTCCCATTTTCTTGGAAGATTCCTCATAGAAAAACACAACAGACAACTGTCTTTCCTTAACAGAGAATTTCAATTTCCTACCTTGGTTTTGAGATTACCCTTCCTTCTATCTCAAAACCATATCAGAACACCAATTTCTACTTATGCTTACCTCTTTCTAGCTCCATAAAGAGAGTGGTAACATAGCCAAGCTCTGATAAACCATCATTGATTTATTTGATAGATTTCCTGGTAGGCAAAGAACATCTTTTTTAAAAAAATTTTTCTGTGTTTGGAGGAAAAGAGTATGAGATCTCTTATTTTATTTATCCTGACCCAGAAGGACTCAGTTTAAACAAGTGTGTCATGTAAATGTTTAGCTTTCACTTCTAAATTCAGTTCTGACATTTGAACATGTTTGAAAATTGCTATTTTTCATGGCAAAATATTTCATAGCTTACAGGTATGCTTCTTTTTACTATTAAAAAAAGTATTGTAGGGCTGGAGCTGAATTTAACCCCTGGCATCCCATACGGTTCCCTGAACCTCATCAGGAGTAATTCCTGAGTGCAGAGCCAAGAGTAACCCCAAGCATTGCTAGGTATGATCCCCAAAACAAATAAATGGACGAAAAAAACAAACCAAACAAAAACAAACATATATTGTATAAGTGTATATATCTTACAGTTTTTTACAAGGTTCCTATTCATGCAGACCCAGGGTAGAACTCAGGGCCTTGCACCTGCTAGCCATGAACCCTATAACTTGGGATATATCCCTGACCAGGCCTAGTGCCTTTATCTAATAATAGTCTTCCAGAAAGTCATAAATTTATCAAGCAAAATAAAACAATATCAAAATTAAAGAGAATACAATTCATTTTATCTCTAAAATTGAGATTCTATATATTCAATCAGAGAAAGAAACTCGATTGTTTTTCTATTACTCACTTTTCTCTTAAAAAATGGTCACGGTCACGTTCTTCCCATTGTTCATTGATTTGCTCGAGCGGACCCAGTAACATCTCCATTGTGAGACTTGTTGTTACTGTGTTTGGCATATTGAATACGTCATGGGTAGCTTGCCAGGCTTTGCCATGTGGAAGAGATACTCTTGATAGCTTGCCGGGCTCTCCAAGAGGGGCAGAGGAATCGAACCCGGCTCGGCTGGGCTGGCTGCATGCAAGGCAAACGCCCTACCACTGTTCTATCACTCTAACCTCTTAAAAAACAACCAGGTAAAATGAGTTAGAAATTGAGTCTCTCTTAAAGCACTTTGGATTTGCTACATAAGAAGTTTGCCAAGCTCAGTTAAAAGTAGTCATTCCCCCATGGTTGGAAGCCTGCCTAATGAGCTGGGGGAGAAGGCAGCTGGGATAGAGAAGGGATCACTATGTCAATGATGCAATGATGGTTGGAGGGATCACTCAGGATGGGAGATGGTGCTGAAAGTAGATAAAGGACCAAACATGATAGACTCTCAGCATCTGTATTGTAAACCATAATACCCATAGTAGAGAGAGAGTAAGAGGGAAATTGTCTGCCATAGAGGCGGGGGGGGGGGGTGTCGGGAGGGGTGGAGGAGATATACTGGGGACATTGGTGGTGGAAAATGTACACTGGTGGCGAAACAGGTGTTGATTATTGTATGACTGAAACTCAAACATGAGTTTTGTAAGTGTAGCTCATGGTGATTCAATTTAAAAAAAAAAAAGCAGTCGTTCCCATTTGGGAGGAAGAAACTCCAACTATTGAGAATTGAAAGCTAGTTGACTAATCAGATAAACCTTAGTAAGTGTGGACATTCCAGGAATAAGTCTGGAAATGATCTCAATGACCAAATCAATGACCAAATTCTCAATCTTGAAATGTTTGGGCATTCCCCTCCCTGGATTTCTGCTGATTCACATTTTCAACCAGAGCAACATGTTTTGTACATCTGTCCTCACATGGCCAGTGCAACAGCCTCACCAGTAACCCCTCAGTTCTGTCTCTAAGTTGATGGTCTCTGCGCAAAAGAAAAAGCCTTTCCAGCAGAGCCACTAGGGTTGACAGTGGGATAGCTTTGAGGGTTGAAGTGACTTGTGAGTATTCCACCACTCCTGTGTTCTAATCCTGACACTGGCAAAGTCTACATCACATATCCTGTGCTTCAGAATTGTTTGTAAACAAAATTCATTATTTTAAAATCTGTGAATTGAAAGGGAAACATTGAGTTACATTCCCACTGGTTCCCTTTGTTTCCTTCCTTTTCCTTCTTAAAGGAAGAGGCACTATAGATGCTGGTTCAGAGCTTAAACTTTGAAGTAAAGTTACCTGTCCTGAGACTTACTCTACTACCACTTTTCAGCTGTTAGACAAATTGCTTAAATTCTCTATCACTGCTTTTGTTCATGTATAGAATCTCTCTATTAAAAAAAGTATTGTAGGGCTGGAGCTGAATTTAACCCCTGGCATCCCATACGGTTCCCTGAGCCTCATCAGGAGTAATTCCTGAGTGCAGAGCCAGGAGTAACCCCAAGCATTGCTAGGTATGATCCCAAAACAAATAAATGAACAAAAAAAGACAAACAAAACAAAAACAAACATATATTGTATAAGTGCATATACCTTACAGTTTTACAGAGATTATAGCAATATAAAACACCTAGTAAGTGATCATTTTTTTTTTTTCCCTCCCGTTGATCGTCGATTTGCTCGAGCGGGCCCAGTAACGTCTCCATTGGAGACTTTGTTGTTACTGTGTCTGGCATATCGAATACTCTCGGTAGCTTGCCGGGCTCTCCGAGAGGGGCGGAGGAATCGAACTCGGGTCGGCCATGTTGGCCGCTTGTAAGGCGAACGCCCTACCCGCTGTGCTAGTGATCATTTAATTTAAAAAAAAAAGGTGTGTGTGGGGAATCCTGATTGTACTCAGGAGACAGAGGGTGTTGTGGGGGAGAGGCAGTTTATAACATATATCCTAATGAATGGATGACATGTGGGCAGGGCAGTCTGGGGACATTATCAACCCAATCCCTACTTTCATTCTACAAGGTCCAGTCCCACTAAAGATGGATGAGCACTTCTGATATCTAGTTCAACTTTCCCTGAAGAGAAGATGAGTACATCAGCTTGTGCAGGGATTGCCCACCATTCTGAGTGCATTTCTGAATACGTATGTAGTTTTAGGGATCCACTCTCTTTGAGCAGAGTTCTTAGCATAAGGGAGTCCTGTGTGGAACAGACCCTTCAGAAAGTACCCGCTACATTATTGTATCCATCTGCTAGGCTGCCATAACAAAATACCATATGCTGGTGGCTTAAACAACAGAAATTTGATTCTCACAGTACTGGATTCTGTGAGTCATAGATGAAGGTGCTGGCTGGGCTAGTTTTTCTTGCACTGTCTCTGACTTTGATCTGACCTTCTTGCTGCATCCTCCCAAGACCTTTCCTTTGTGTATGTCCTTTCCTTGTTTTCATCTTTCTCCTGTTGGAATGAAGTTCCACTTTTAAGACAGCTTTTAACCTGAATTAGCTCCCAGAAGTCCTATATCTACATAGTGACATCAGGAGATTGGGGTTCCACCTATGAACTTTTTGTGCTAGACACAATTCAGCCCATAATAATAATCTATAAAGATCAATTTTGCTCTTATAAGGTCATGGCATAGAAACTAGTAAAGACATGGTCTGTATGACCTTAAATTAGTCTTAAATTTATATCTTGAAGTGCTGAGATAGTGGAGAAAAAAATCTTTTCTTCATAAATTCTCTTATAACTTCTCTACATAATACTCTATTATTATGAATAACTTAGGAAGGGTGAATTGGAGAATTGATAGCTTGGGAAGCTATCATAATGTTGCTGAAATCATTGTTTAGTGGAAGACATCAGTTGTATATTGCTCAAATATTTTCTTGATAGTAATTGTAAGTCTCTGTATTTCATCTGTCTTTTTAAAGGTAATATTAGTTTTCAAGTATCTATAGGTTACAGGTGTTTAGTTTATTCCCCTAGCAACTGTATATATCACACTTTGAAACATCAAATTTCTAGTTACCAAGTATCACAAACTAGTCCATTTTCTCTACATTTTTCAGCAAACCCCTACCTCTTCGGTAATCACCATTCTGTTATCAGAGTCAAAGAATTTACTTTATTTTTGTTTGCTTGTTTGTTTTTGTGTGTTTTTGCTTTTGGGATCACACCTGGTGATGCTCAGGGCATAATTCCTGGCTCTACACTCAGGAATTACTCCTGGCTCAGAGGACCATATGGGATGCTAGGGATCAAATCCCGGTTAGCTGTGTGCAAGGCAAATGCCCTACCCACTGAGCTATCGCTCCCGCCCCACAGAATTTCTTTTATTATATTTGCTGCTTTTTAAAACAAATATAGAAGTGAGCAAAATCATATAATAATTGTCCTTTTTCCTTCTTATCTTAGCATGATCCTCTCAAGGTCTATTCATGCTGTCTCAAATAGCAAGAGTTTTTTAAATTTTTTCCCCCTTTTTTCTTTTTATGTCAGAAGTTTTCCACAGAGTCTATATAACATATATCCTTTATTCAATCATCTTTGGGGCACTTGAGTTGTTGCCATATGTTGACTATTGTTAATAGTATTTTGATAAACATAGGGGTACATATATATTTTTGAATTAGTGTTTTGGATTTACTTTTTTAAGTAAATACTCAGCAATGGTCACAATGGAAATGACTTTGTAGTTTTATTCTTATGACTTTGTAGTTTTATTCTTAGTTTTTTCAAGAACTTTCTATATTTTTTTTTTGCCCATCAAGGCTACAGCAACTTACATTCCCACCAACAGTGACTGAGAGTTCCTCTTATCCCATGCTGGTATCTTGACTTTTGAACATCAGTCAATATAGTCTGTGTGAGGTGAACTCTCACTGTTGTTTTGATTTTTGTTTCTTTAGTGATAAGTGATGTGAATTTTCCATGAATCTATTGGTCATCAATATATCTTCTTTGGTGAAGTGTCCACTTAGATTCTCTTTCCATTTCTAAAAATTATTGTAAATATTATTTCTCAGATCCTTTCACCTAGGGTTGGGCAATATTTAGGTAGGTGCTACTGTTTTGACTCCTAGAGCAAGTGAGTCAGCCTGCAGACATAGGCCTGGTTCTTAGTTCAACTTTTCCATTGATTTTCTCTTCCTCCTTCCCAATGATCCTCAATGCAGAGGCTTGAGGAGTGTATTTACACTTGGGTTTCCTCTATGATGAATTATAGGCCTAGCGTGGTGGGTACTGTCATAAATCTGTCTCCCAGAGAAAAGTTTCATACCTTAGAGAGGTCTTCTTAACTACTCCTCATTGCCTTATGCACTCAGTTCTCCTCATTTCAGAGACTCTCTCTCCTCTCTCTCTGTCTTTCTGTCTGCCTCTGTCTCTGTCTCTGTCTCTGTCTGTCTCTGTCTCTCTCTGTGTCTCTGTCTCTGTCTGTCTTTCTGTCTCTTTCCTGTCTGGGTGCCATTTCACAATATTTTATTGCAGAAGTTCTATTTGTCTGGGTTTCAGACTTGCTTCTGAAGAGATCAATATATTAGTAGGCATTGATTGTTTATGAGTGTAGGTGGTAGTAAGCACCTTTATAATCTGTCAATTTGGTACTTTCCTCTATATTTTCAATACAATTAGTGAAGGTTAAAATAAGGTTTGAGTGTTTTAACCATTGAAATATAAATGCTATGATCCCAGCTGCTGAATTCAAACTCCATAACAAAAATGCATTTCACAAGGTAAAAATCTTCCCTAGATTTTTATCTTGCTATGTAGAACTCTTCCTACAATATCTAATTCTTTTAAAAATAAAAGTTCATTATTACGTTGGGAATTGATGTCTATTCTCCTGTCACTGTAATAGGATTAAGAGGCTTTTCTGCAAATAGAAAGAAGGCTGAGTTAGGCAACAAGTAAAGAAAGACAAATGTCATTAATTGAGGTAGCAAGTTACACTAAAAGAGACCAAAATGAGTAAATTCTAAATTCCTATAAAAGTTCTTTCTTCACTGGAAATATTTTTTTCTTCAAACCATAATTGATACTGTCTCCTTGGAAACACTCCTGGGAGACTTGTTGGGTTACTGGAAACTGTGGAGTTTAAACTGAAATTATAGTAATGGGTTGCCTCTTCCTATTAATGACAGTCTTGCTAGTAAAGACCACTTGAGTCCCTTTAGATCATGCTGTGGGCTAAATCTCATGGAAAGATTCTCCAAGTTAGAAATGTGAGCTGAGGAGAGTGCGTGCACATGTCTCAGTGTAACATAATACGCTGACATGTTGACTTTACTCTTCGGTTTCTTGAGTGAGGTTAATGGAGCTCTGGACCCAGGAGACAGAGTTGGCTTCCTGAGCTTGCAAGGGTGTGTGGGAAATTTGGTAAGTTCACACTGTAAGGATGGGGGACGTGGGGAAAAGTTTTTCTTCCCACATGACATTCCAACACTACTGATGGCCACTACTTTAAACAGAATGAGTAGCATTTTACTTATATAAATAAGTAAAGCATTTTACTTATATAAATAAAAAGCATTTTACTTATATAAAGCATTTATATAAATAAGTAAGCATTTTACTTATATAAATATAACACTCTTTCCACCTCCAATATTTCTTTTAACTTGGAGTAGATTAGGCACTGTCCTAGGGATCCTGGTGAATGGGACAGTAAAATAGATTTGATCCTCAAAGGAGTCACAGTTTAGCAAGCAGAAGCCAAATCATCTTCATTATTCAATGCAATGCAATAGACAATATTGGAGCTATAATAAACATCTGGAAGCACAGAAAGAGACACACTCATAGATGAGAGAGATGTGACAGTATAACACACCCACTGCTGCGTGTCCTGTCGAAGCCCAAACCCAGGAATAACATTGGGAGGGTAAAATGAGAGGAAGAGGAAAAGACTTATCTGCCAATCTTCTCTAGAAGTCAGTATACATTTTATTATTAATGAAAGCTTTATTCAATTTTTTAGTGTTTTTGCTACTGAGAAACCTACATCCTTGAAAGCAAAGACACTTGGCTTCCTAGTGGTGTTTTAGGATGGGAGTTTAGCCCGATGGAATGTAACAATGCTCTGGTTAAAACCAGAATAAAGCAAAGAAATCATTGATGTTTTATAATGCAATCATTGATGTTTATTTTATAACAGTAAATTATTTAATGTGAGCTCTTCTATTTCTCAGATAATTAAATGATTACTTATGGCAAAGAAGCTTACTTATTCTCATATGTTTATTTTATGATAATGTGTTTTGCATATATTATAATTGAATATGCATGGCTCAACAGTTTTTCTGGCACAGCCACTAGAAATTTGGAGTTTAAATTCTCCGTTTTCTACAAACAAAGCAGATGCTTGAAGTTAATGTTTTCTCTGGAGCATGCTTTATTTAATGTTGAAATTTGTATATAATGTTTTTATTGATCTAATACTAATTTTACTTTGTGGGGGGAAGTGCTTTTGACTCGGCAAATTCACTACTTACGATGATTTGGAGAGCCCAGAAAGTAGAGGTGATAACTTTACAAAGTGATGGTAAGAGAGGAACAGCTTGCTATGTCTGGCTGAAATGCTTGGTAATCATTCATTGTTTCTTGAATTACACTAAAGAATTTGAAACAGAAATGACATGGGTGCAGAGAAATATTTACATAAATATTTGGTGGCAGGACTATCTGGGTTATGTTTATTTAGAAACTAAATGAAAATTGATCCAAATGTGCAGCTTCTTCAAGTTACCAAGTAACATGAAGCAGAAAGCAGGGGAAGAAACCCTCAGCCCGCCTTTTCCAGACCTGTCTTGTCCATCCATCCTCCAAATGAGGTGGTGTGCTAACCATCATCTTGACTATTGTCCTTGAGGCTTGATTCTTCCTCTTGTTTATTTTGTCATCCACTATCAAAGCCCATTTTTTGGCTATCATTTTACTTTTGTTGGCACTAATTTTGCTCCCTCTTTTTTTTTGTATTCAGTATTGCTTTGGAAACATCTCATTATCTCCATAAAAAGAAATGGACTAAAAGCATGGTTTTCATTATTTCTAACTTATGTTAACATAAAAGCTAGGCAGCTCTATAACATACTAGATTTCATTTAAAATATGTATATTTATAATCCCCCCCCTTTTCCTTTATTATTGTCAAGCTTGGTAAGGGCTTGCACCAGCACTGCTGTGGTGGTCACATTTGGTTGTGGAGCTTGCAGTGGGGAGGGAGAGAGGTGCAGCATGAGAATATAGTGCTCGCACATTTGGCTGCAGTGCTCACTGAGGATTACACTGCTTTAGTTGCGGTGATCCTACACGTGCTCGATAGGGGCACATACTTAGTTGAGGTGCACTGCGTATGGTCATGGTATCTGTCGTGGTCAAATACACGCTCTCCAGAGCTTCTAATTCCCAGGTTGATATACATGTATGTATAATTTTTAGTTGTAGTGTTTTTTTTTCTTTTTGGGTCACACCCAGCGATGCTCAGGGGTTACTCCTGGCAGTGTTGGGGGACCATATGGGATTCTGGGGATTGAAGCTGGGTCAGCCGCGTGCAAGGCAAATGCCCTACCCACTGTGCTATTGCTCGAGCCCCTAGTTGCAGTGTTTGCTGGGCAGGGATGGGCACCCATTTTGTGGTTTGCACACACTTGGCTGTGGTGTGGCTAAAACTCTTTGTGGCTCTGGGGGATCACAGGAAGGACAGCTGCTAAGCTCTAATAGCCAAGCTGCCAGGATGATGCTTGACACCTGTGGAACAACGGGGGTTTTAACTCATATGCTTGCAAGATAGGTATGTTACCAAGTCCATACTGGGTGAGGACCTTTTCAGTTTCTCGTGCAACTTAGAAAAGCAAAAATGAAACTATAAATAAAGCTTATCCAATAAAAGCAAATATTTTGTGGGCTCTGTGGCTTTAATGTTAAGGTCAGGGCTGGAGTGATAGTACAGAGGGTAGGATGCTTACCTTGCAAATGACCTACATTGGTTGAATTCCTAGTATTCTATATGGTCCCCTGAACCTAATCAGGAGTGCTCCCTGAGCACAGAGCTAGCAGTTATTCAGGAGCGCCGCCAGGTATGGCTCTCAGACCATAAATAAAGTTGAGATAAATATTAGAATCAATTTTTTAAAAATAACTTTTATCTCTTCAACAAGCATTGTCGGAAAAACTTGTCAGTGACAGACCAAAAAAAATGAACTCAGACCTTTTCCTAAAGTTATGTACAAAAGTCAGTGGGTTAAAGATTTTGATATGAGACCAGAATCCATCAGGTAAATGAGGAAATTGCAGGCAGAAAGAACTCTCCATGACAGTGAAGTTAAACGTATCTTCAAGGATGAAACATCACTGACCAAGCAAAAGGAAGCAAAGCCAAACAAATGGAACCACACTAAACTAAGAAGATTCTGCCCCTCAAAGGAAGTGATGACCAGAAAACAAAGAGAGGCCCTGAAATGGGAGAAACTATTTACCCAATGCTCATCTAATAAGGAGCTAATATTCAAGCTATATAGGGCACTGAGAGAATTTTACAAGAAAGAACACTAAATCCATCATAAAAAGGGGAAAGGCAATGAACAGAAATTTTCTCGGAGAAGAAATAAAAATGACCAAAAGGCATGTAGAGTCAAAAAAGCACTCTCCATCAGAGGCAGGAGTGAAAGTATGGTGGGTAGGGCACTTGCCTTGCTTGTGGCTGAGCCAGGTTCAATCCTGGAACATTATATCGTCTCCTGTGAATCGCCAAGAGTGATCCCAGAGTGCCCCGCCAAGAGCAAGCCCTGATCACTGCCAGATGTAGCCCCAAAATAAAGCTCTATATCAGTAAGTATCAGAGAGATGAAAGTAAAAATAACAGTGAAATATCATCTCAGACCATAGAGACTGGTGCACATTCAAAATACCAGGAATAACCAGTGCTGGCTTGGACATGGGGAGAAAGGGATTCTTATTCACTGCTTGTGGCAATGTTGACTGGTACAGCCATTTTGGAAAACAATAGAGACATTTCTCAAAGAACTAGAAATTGAGCTTCCATTTGATCCCACAATAATGCTCCTGAAGAGCATTATTGGGTCCAAAGATAGGGCCCAAAAATATAATACAAAAAAGGCACCTGTACTCCTATGTTCATTGCAGTGTTACTCACAGTAGTCAGAATTCGGAAAGAACCCAAGTGCACAAGAAAAGATGAGTGGGCAAACTATGGTACAATCTGCACAATGGAATACTACATAGCTGTTAGGAAAAATGAAGTTATGAAAGTTGCTTATACCTGGATGGACAGGGAGAGTATCATGCCTAGTGGAATGAATCAAAGACAGAGAGACAGCCATAGAATGATCGCATTCATTTGTGGGATATAAAAAAAACGTAGTATGAGACTAATACTCAAGGAAACAAGAGCCAGGAAGATTGGTCCATGGTAGAAAGCTTGCTACACCAGTGCAGTTATTAGAGAGAAGGGACCACTGTGACACTGGTATATGGATATGATCACTCTGGACAAGAATTAGGTACTGAAAGGAGGTAAAGGGAAATGTATGATAATTCTTCAGTAACAGTATTGCAAACCACAGTACCCAAAAGAAAAAAAAAAGAAAGAAACAGAAGGTAGGGGGAGGGGAGGGGAGGGGAGAGGGAGAACCGAGTCAGAGAGAGAAAGAAAAGTGTTTCCCATAACTGCAGGCTGGGGTAGGAGGTGGAGGGTAACTAGGGACACAGATGGTAGGAAATGTACACTGGTGAAGGGATGGGTGTTGGAACATTATATGACTAAAGCTCAATCATGAACAACTTTGTAACTCTGTGTCTCACAATGATTTAAACAAACAAAAACAGCTTTTAGAGCTGGGATGTAACTCAAGTGGTTTGGTACACATCTTGCAAGAGCAAGGTCCTGCATTGGATCTCTGTCACAGGTGAACCTCAGTCCTATAGCCCAAACTGAGGCCCTTACAATAATAACAAAGACAAAACATTTTATTGGACTTTCAACTAGTTAAAAAACAGGATGCAACATGTAGAAAATCCCATTTCAAAAAAGGGAAGTACAACTTTTAATAACTTGGAAAGTGATGAGAGAAAAAGTTATCAATAAACTGAAATGATGACGAATTAACATTCTACAGGAATATAAAATCTCTTGCAAGTTGCTCGTGTCTGATGCACTGATTTTGACTTGACATTTTGAGTGTTTCAGGGATTTTTTTTTTAAATCCTGAAAAAAAAATCAGCAAAACGTCTAGAACCACCCACTACTTTTTTTGAACTCCTCTAACACTTAATTTGTACATTTTTTTTAATGATACCTAACACTTTGTTCCTTATTTTATAGCCATTTGTACATCCTAGCTTACCTCCAGCCTGTGCACTCTTTAAAGTCTGATACAGTTTTAATTTCTGAGTGCTTCTTTCACTCCTGTCCTAGAAGTCAATAAATGTCATGGAATTAGTAAACAAATAAGAATAACATGATATTATTTTCATATACCCATCCTAAAATTAATGTTGACAATTTTTCATTGGCATATAAAAGATTTTGGAGGTAAAGCTATATGCATTTGGGGGTCAGGAAGAATAATAATGTATGTTCTTGAGTGAGTAAAGGAGAGCGGAGAACTTCAAAGCTAACAGTAGTTCATTAACTTTATCTGGGATCAAGGACTCTGCGTGGATAAAAGGCAAAGGAAATCATCTTCCTTGGAAAAAATAGTTTTCTTAAAATAGAGGTTTGCTATATAAAGCTTGTTTAATTCCTTGGGTTCAGTCCTATGAAATCACTCTTCTTGAAGTTTAATCACCCTAAATCCTATAATAATAATTTGGGGAGAGATATAGTACCATAAAAACACAAAGTGTGATAGAGTTATAAGTCTAGCATTTGGAATATTTGACCTGGTTATAAAACTCATTCGTGGACGCACTATGGTTAGATTGCTGCAAAGCCTCCCTATCTTTGTTAGATCAGAGCAGGGTGGGTATAGAGATATGGCACATGAAAAAATGAACAACCACAGCATCTACTTCCATCAAAACAGACATTCTCAAGTGTAACAAATTTCATATTGTTTGTATGTCTGTATTAAGAAAACAAAGAAAGTAGAGGAAATAAACTGTCCTAAACTGTTCCATACACACTTTACTTAGAAAAACAAATGTGAAATAAAGTGAAGAGTGGAACTAATTATAAATCCATAAAGCTTTCCTGATCTCTCCCTCTGTCCCTCTCTCTGTCTCTGTCTCCCTCTCTCTCTCTGTCTCCCTCTCTCCCTCTCTCTCTCTGTCTCTCTGTCTCTCTCTCTCTCCCTCTCTCCCCCAGCCCCATACCTAACTCCAACCTCAGATTGGCAACTGTACAAAGGATTGTGATTTTCATGAAAAAAGAGTTACATTTTATTTTGTCCTTCATAACTATTCATATACTTACGACGTAAAATTTTCAAAATATGATAGTTTTTTGTTATTCTATAGATTTTAATTTAATATATTTTAGATGCTTCACCATTCTTTTGATAGTAGCTGACAGATCCAATCCCGTTCCCATATGCTTTCTGCTATTTTAAAAGAAACAGTACACAATTGCCTCAGAGAAGCACCATGTGTTTCCAAAGTGTGAATCTGAAAACCATCCATCTGGTTTTGCTGGCATCTTTCTGAATTGTATGTGATTGAAAGAAATTCAGTCAACATTTTGTAACTCTTTGGCTAGATGAGGAAGATCATAAGGTAAAAGCTATTGGTCTTTATTTCTATATTTATCAGAAACCAGATCTATTCCTACAGCTCAAATATCTTGCTGTCCCTTCCACTTAGCTGGGCACAGTCATCTATCCTGATACAGGTCATGTAGGGGTTCCTTAGTGAGTTCTTCTAGAACTCTAATTATGTACAAGTAGTTTAAGTCATTCATATTGGTACAGAAATACTTATTTATACTATGATTACAACTATTTCCTTAAATGTCACCTCTTCTATAAATGGAAGCCAGATGGTTTTCAATGTACTTTGATTTAATGAAATAGTATGACAATATTCCAGCTACAAGCCTAGGGCTTTCGAGCTAGTCTTGAACAAAAAGAGACCATTTTTAGTCAAAATAAGTTATAATATTTGAAAGAAAAAAGTTAAGCAAATGATTGCAATTAAATATACTGAGTGGGGCAATAACTACACTCAAAATCCCTTATAGACTAATATAATCTTAGAAATACTAAGTCTGTTTAATGTTGTTTCTATAACATTTTATCTTATATAACATGAATATTCAGATTAATTGTCTAGATGGATGGAATTATTAAAAAAGATCATTACTATTCTTGTAATGCTAGTGAATAATCATTGAATTATGGGCTAAGCATAGTGTTAGGTTTTATGCATGTATTATTTTATGATGCATGCATAAATCTTCCATACTGAAGTAGCTTACTTTCTGAAACGTAAGGGTTTTTCTTTAGATTCTTTTAGAAGAAATTTTAAAGAATTATTATAATTTTTAATGTATAATGTTAAAATGTGTACCGATAGGAATCAAATAGGATAAGTAACAATGGCACACTAAAAGACTGGGATATATTGCTAACACCATGAACGAAGGGTGATTGACATTATATTTTAATTACATTCAATTCCTTCATCCCTCTTGGAGAGCCCTGCAAGCTACTGATAGACTGGCATGCTATCCCGCCCGCACTGCAGAGCCTGGCATGCTACCCATGACATATTCAATATGCCAAAAAGCGTAACAACAAGTTTCACAATGGAGACATTACTGGTGCCTGCTAGAGCAAATTGATGAAAAACAGGACGACAGTGCTACAGTGTTACAGTGCTACATTCAAATACTTACCTGACTCTATGGTTAAAAAAGTAATTAAGCAAATCTACCAGATTTCAGTTATGTTGATTGTCACAGAATTTATTTCATTAGTGAAGAAAGAAATTTGTTTCTTAAATAGAATACCTGGATTATGACTCCTACTGGAAATTAAATTCTTCAAGGAATCACCATTATCTGGACTAGAACTCTGCACCAACTAAAATTTAGGTTGAAAAAAATCAAGTTGGCACTCTTTCTGTGCTATTAAAATACTGCATTTTAATGGTACAGAAAGCATCCATTCTGGCATCTTGTCAGAAAGCTCTTATATAGGAGTTCTTTTACAATGCAAATAGAAACTATGTTGAAGTACTAATACTTCAAACTAGGAAAGTACCAAAGAATATGAATTTTAGGCATTCTTGGAGGGCCAGAGATCTGTACACTACAGGGAGGAAGAAACTGCCTACTTAGGAGAGATGAGAATGAAGGGGTGTTGCCACAATATCTAGATGCAGTTTAGAGAGAGCTAGCTCCAGATTTCTGGAACAGAGAGGAAAGGTGTAATTGTCACTAGGAAACAATGCTATTGAAAAGTCAAATATTAATTTCTTGTCAAAGGAAAATATTTTTCCCAAATGTTTCAAAATTATATACATGAAATAAATTTGAAATTGAAGTTATTATCCACAATACTGAGTAAATTTGTGACTATGTCGTATTTCAGGATAATGCTACTTAAATTCACATAATCTCCAAACTGGTATAATGAAGAAGAAAACAGACTTAAAAATCTTTCACTTTGTCATTACTGAGCTAGGGCAGATGACTCACTGTGTGAATTCAAGTTAAATCATTTAACCTTTTTCTCTTATTCAGTCCATCTAGGAAGCTGAATATAAGAACTTCACTATGAAACAGATGGTGTGCCAAAGCTAAATTTTCCCAGATTAAAAAAAGAAGAAATAAGTGTTATAGGCATTAAAGGAATCAAATGTGGAAAAAAAGACCAAGGATTCAAAGGAAAAGAGTTATAAACTGGCTCAAATTCTTTTCCCTTTAAAAATATATAATGTAATGTTCGAAGAAGTAAGCCCCATAAGATAATTTAGATACAAAATCAGTAAAATGTTTCCTAAACTATCTATGTGTAAAGGTCATCATGATTAACGATTACATGGATGAAAAATGTTTTTTGTTGGCATAGAATTGTATTTGTCTCAGAAAAATGAATGACTCCTTTAGGCTATTTTTATTTGTATTTGCTATTTCTAAGTTAAATACAAATGAAAATATTTTTTGAGAAAAATACGGAACCCATTAGCTATTGCTTTGATAGAATACTATAGTAGTTGGAAATGAAATTACTAACACATAGAAGTATTATGTTTTGTGATATGATCTCAAAAATGTATATATGTCTAATCTTTGATAAAGGTGCAAGTAATGTGAAGTGGAGTAAGGAAAGCCTCTTTAATAAATTATGTTGGCATCATTGGACGGCTACATGCAAAAAAATAGGCTCAGAACTCTGCCTAACACCATGTACAAAAGTAAGATCAAAATGGATTAAAGACCTCAACATCAGACCAGAAACCATAAGGTACATTGAAGATAAAGTTGGCAAAACTCTCCATGACATTGAAGCTAATGGTATCTTCAAAGATGCCACGCCACTGGCCGAGCAAGTGAAAACAGAGATAGATAAATGGGACTATCTTAAACTAAGAAGCTTCTGCACCTCCAAAGAAACAGTGACCAAAATACAAAGACAGTCTACAGAATGGGAAAGGATATTCACCGAATACACATCTGACAAGGGGTTGATATCCAGGATATACAAAATACTGGTTAAACTCCACAAGAAGAAAACATCCAACCCCATCCAAAAATGGGGCAATGAAATGAACAGAAACTTTCTCAAAGAAGAAATCCGAATGGCAAAAAAGCACATGAGAAAATGCTCTACATCATTAATCATCAGGGAGATGCAGATCAAAACCACAATGAGATACCATCTCACACCTCAGAGACTGGCCCACATTCAAAAGAACAAAAGCAACCGATGCTGGCGTGGATGTGGCGAGAAAGGGACACTTCTTCACTGTTGGTGGGAATGTCCACTGGTTCAGCCCTTCTGGAAAACAGTATGGACGATTCTCAAAAAATTAGAAATTGAGCTCCCATTTGACCCAGCAATACCACTCCTGGGAATATATCCCAGAGAGGCAAAAATGTATAGTCGACGTGACATCTGCACTTGTTTGTTCATTGCAGCACTCTTTACAATAGCCAGAAACTGGAAGAAAGCCTGAATGCCCAAGAACAGATGACTGGTTAAAGAAACTTTGGTACATCTACACAATGGAGTACTATGTAGCTCTTAGAAAAGATGAAGTCATGAAATTTACATACAAGTGGTACAATATGGAAAGTATCATGCTAAGCGAAATGAGTCAGAAAGAGAGGGATAGACATAGAAAGATTGCATTCATCTGGGGGATATAAAGTAACAAAGTATGAGATTAATACCCAAGAATAGCTGAGATCAGCACCAGGAGGATTACTCCATAACTTAGAGGCCAGCCGGGTATCCTAGAGGAAAGGGCTGTTCAGATAGAGAAGGGAGCACCAAATAAAGGATGTTTGGAGGATCCTCCCAGGAGGGGAGATGCATGTCGAAAGTAGACTATGGACTGAACATGTTTGCCACTCAATGCCTCTTTTGCAGACCACAACACCCAAAAGGAGAGAGAGAACACAGGGGATTGCCCTGCCACAGAGACAGGGGGGATGGGGGGATGGGGGTGGGAGGGATATTATCCATGGTGGTGGAAAATGGGCACTGGTGGAGGGATGGGTATCTGATCATTGTATAATTGAAACCAAAGCACAAAAAATTGTAAATCTACAACTTTAAAAAAAATAAAATAAAGGGAAAAAAATGTATATATGTAAATAATGGTTTATTTATAGACAATGTATTGTGGTCTATTGTTTATATATTATTTTACTTATATGCATAAAATATATCATTTCTATATGCACATATTACATATGCATAAATATATAAGAAGAAAGGCAAAGTATTATCTTTCACTTTGGTGAATTTTAATTTTAATGTATAAAAGTATATTAAGTGAAAGCAATATCACCACAGAAATAAACACCAGTAAATTCTCAGATGGTGTCTTTAGTGACACTATGATGAGGATGTTCAATGAATTCAAATAAATGATAGCACAGGTATTCAGCAAAGCACAAAAATGTATGGGAGTCAAAATGAAAAAATTACTACTGTCAGAAATGGTAGAAATGAAGAACATGGTAGGTGATATTAAAAACGTCAAAATAGATTCTGAACAGCAGAATAACAAAAGCTGAGAAAAAAATTGGAGAGCTCCAAGATGAGAAGGAGGAAATCATTAGGTAACAGCAGAAAGTGGAAAATAGTCTGAAAGAAATGAAGAGTGTACCAGAGAACTATGGGATGAGTTCAAGAGGAACAATCTAAGAATCATCAGAGCCCCTGAAGAACAGGGAGGCAAATGTGATGAAGAAACAATACTTAAAGAAATCATCCATAAGAATTCCTCAGAGTTGGGGATTACAGATATCAAGATCTAAGAGGCCTGAACAATCCCACTGAAAATAGACCCAATTAGGAAAATTCTAAGACATATACTCAAAATGACAAAATCCAAAAACAGAGATGGTATATTGGAAGCAGCAAGACCACAAAAGGAATTGAAAAAAGGAAAGTATGAAAGATTTACAGCAGGTCTATCAAATGAGACTATGAGCCAGAAGAATATGAATGATATAGTATAAAAACTCAATGAAATAACACCTCAATAGGAATACCCTATCCAGCTAGATTATCATTCAGATTCAAAGGAGTTATAGAACTTCATGGATAGACAAAAGTTCAGGGAATTTATAGCCCTGAAACCAGTTTTGCAAGTGTCAAAAGACCACTTTTATTTTAGCACAGCAGTAGGGCATTTTCCTTGCACTCGGCCAAGCCGGCTGACTGGGGTTCGACTCCTCTACCCTCTCGAAGAGCCCAGCAAGCTACTGAGACTATCTCGTCCACACAGCAAAACCTGGCAAGCTACCCATGACGTATTCCATATGCCAAACACAGTAACAAAAAGTCTCACAATGGAGATGTTACTAGGCCCGCTCAAGCAAATCGATGAACAATGGAAGGACAGTGTTATAGATTTTCCATTTTCAGCTGGAGCAATAGCACAGCTGGTAAGGCATTTGCCTTGCACAAAGCCGACCTGGGTTCAATTCCTCCATCCCTCTCGGAGAGCCCTACAAGCTACCGAGAGTATCCCGCCTACATGGCAGAGCCTGGCAGTCTTCTTGTGGTATACTTGATATGCTAAAAACAGTAACAAGTCTCACAATGGAGACATTATTGGTGCTCGCTGGAGCAAATGGATGAACAATGGGAGGACAGCTATGGTGCATTTTGCATTCTATTTATTTATTTATTTATTTGAATCACCAAGAAATCACTGGATCACTTGAATTCCGATTACTCATCAATTTGCTCGAGCGGGTGCCAGTAACGTCTCCATTTGTCCCTGTCGAGTGCTAGTGTAGCCCAGTGGCGTCTGTTCATTCTAGGAACATGAAGAGCCTCAAACAGATGGTTCAGGTTCTTGACAAAGAAGTGTGACCATCTTGTAGGTGGATGGCCACACAGTCTTTTGACATTCCATGGATGTCATCCAGTCGCTAACGGCTCTAGTCCAGCAGTTGTCTCCAAATCTCATTACGTGTCCAGCCTGTCTGATTTTCGATGCCTTGGCAAACGAGACAGTGTCCCTGATTCTTGAGCGTTGACGGAAGTCAGAACTCCAGATTCTTTCTCTCATTTGAGTGAAACATGATACTCCTAGCATAGCTCTTTTGATTCCTCTTTGGGAAACGCAAATAGCGGTCTCATCCTGTTTTTGTAAGGCCCAGGTCTCTGAGGCATACGTTAATGCAGGAAGAACAGTGGAATCAAAGAGGTATGCCTGGAGTCGGAGATTTTTCGTCCTCTTAGCTATTTCTTTGATGCTCTTGAAAGCATTCGAAGCCACTCTCTTCCTCCTGTGCAACTCAGGTGCCAGATCATTCGTCATGTTGACTTGTTGACCTAGGTACACATAACTGTTGCATTCAGAGATGGTCTTTCCATTGAGAGTGAATGGAACATCAGGAACGAAACTGTTTCTCATAAACATTGTCTTTGTGAGATTCAGCTGTTGTCCGACCTTTCCACAATCACGGTCGAAGTTGGCCAGAATTTGTGCCGCTTGGCTCATGCTTAGTGTTATTAGAATGATGTCATTAGCAAAGTGGAGGTGGTATAGTTGCCGACGATCTATCTTCACTCCCATTCCTTCCCATTCCAGTTGTCGCATAATGTTCTTGAGGGTGGCACTGAAGAGTTTCTGTGAAATAGTATCACCCTGCCGAACCCCTCTTTCAATGTAAACGATCACCTCCTTATAGAATGGTGAGATCCTGGTAGTGAATCCGCAATACAGCTCATGGAGGATCCTGATGTATTGAGTTTGAACGCCCTGATTGGCTAGGGCTTTGATGACCGCTTCCATCTCAACAGAATCAAAGGCATTCTTTAAATCAATGAATGTTAGAGCGGCATCTTGAACTCCCAAGAAACCTCAATGAGCTTGGTTATTGTGTGAATATGGTCGATCGTGCTGAATCCTTTGTGGAACCTGGCTTGCTTTCATGGTTGTCCTTCATCTAGTGTTCTGCCAATCCTTTTCAGGATGACTCAAGTGAACAGCTTGTAGACGACAGACAATAGGCAGATTGGGCAATAGTTGCCAATGTCGTGGATGTCTCCCTTGTTGTACAGTAGTACAGTCCTGCTGGTTTTCCATTGGGACAGAACCTTGCATTCAGAAGGTAGCGTGTGAAGAGCAGAGCCAGTGTATTGATAAGTACTAATGGCAAGTTCTTCAGGTGTTCAGGTCTGACCTTGTCTGGGCCGGGTGCTATTTGTTTCTTTACTGATGAAATGGTGTGTTGGATTTTGGGAGGGAGAATGTTGGGAACAATATATCCATCCTGTGGAATTTGGTATGTGGGCAGGTGGACGTGGCTATCAAAGAGATCTGAGTAGAAGTCATGGATAATCTCCATTGCACTTCTGGAAGATATGATAGATCCATCAGGACGTTGGAGGGCAGTGATCTTGGTCTTGTAGTTGGCAAAGGACAGGCGGGCATTATGAATGCTTTTCCCAGCTTCTGCTGCATCTACCAGCACTGCTGCTTTTCTCTCTTTGAGGTCTTCCTTTTTTGCATCTCTGCACTGCTTTGCGAGTTCGGATGTTCGCTTTTGGTTGCCTGAGGCATGCTCCAAGCCTGGCGAATAAGCTCAAAAGTTTTTGAAAACAGGCTTTTTTGGTGGTTATCTCTCTCTTGGTGTTCCTCGCACAATCATGGAGGTGCTTATCCATCGTATTCAATCGTATTCATCAATCGTATTCCTCATCAGTGTTGTCAACAACGGCATCTTCCCATGTTGCCACAATAGTGCCAAAGAGCTTCCAGTTGGTGATCATTCTGGGAGTTCTCTTCTTAAACTTTGCAGCCCTTTCTCCCCACACTGTGAAGTAGAATTTTGCACGAAGGAGATGGTGGTTCGATCCCATTTGGAATTTTGGGACAATAGCAACATCTGTCAGGCAAAACCGTCGATTGAATATGAAGTGATCAATTTCGTTGTGGAACTGTCTACTGGGAGACTCCCAGGTCCAACGTTTAGATTCGGCCTTCTAGAACTGTGAGTTACCATGGATGGTCTTGGTCGACATGATGAACTCAGACAGTATCTCACCTTGTTCATTCCATTCTAGGCCATGGGTCCTGATGTGGAGTTCTTCAGCTGATCTTCTCAGTCCTATCTTGTTATTAAAATCACCGACAATGATCTTGTAGAAGGTGTGGTCTTCTTTTATAGAACTTCTCCAGCTCCCTGTAGAACTTCTTAATTTCTCCTTTATCATAATTGGATGTTGGTGTGTAGACAAGGAAGATAGAAACTGCCATCAGTGAGTCACATCTATTCAAGTGTAATTGTCCAATTTGGGTTGTTAGTCATTCGAATGAATCAATGCTCATGGTCAAGTCCGTGTTGACAAGGACACCAACACCACTGATGCCTCTTTTGTCACATGTTCTAAGGAACAGTTCTTCTCCAGTGTCAAAAATGACATGATGTGATTGATGCCTTCTTGTCTCGGTCAGACCAATGATATTGTACTTGATCGTTCACGCTTGTACCATCAGGTCCTCGATGGATTTATCTGATGCCAGCATATGTGCATTGAAAGTTCAGACAGTCATTTTTGTCTTTCTTCAGGTTGGCAGCCTAGTTTGGCCTTGAGATTTTATCAGCCTTTCCTTCCACATGGTTCTCAATGCTGCCATATTGGTGGCTCCTTCAGGGTCAGGGGAATGAGACCCATTGTATTTACTGGTTTTGGCATATTGAATACACCAGGAATAGCTTGTCAGGCTCTGCCATGCACGCGGGATACTTTTGGTAGCTTTCCAGGCTCTCCAAGAGGGATAGACGCTTTTGGGGCGGCCACTAATTACCCTTGTAGGTGTTCCCATCAAAACATATTTGAACTCTATCAAATATCGTGCGGCAATCCTGGAAAATGGGTATTAAGTGCCTTAAGATGTGTCACCCAGCCACTTTGTGGCCACGCGGTATGGAAAGCGTCCTAGAACGTGGTGGCGGCTGGGTAGTGGAGGTAGTGGAGGTCTGCAGGTAAGATATTTATCTGGTACCGGTAGGGTGGGTCTTCTGTGTGGAATCCCTGTGTTGCAAGAGGTTGTTGGAAGCAGACAGGTGGGGCTCCTGGTTTTAATCCCTTCATCACCTGTGTTTGGTGGGAGCAGGCAGAGGACCTCTGTCCTTGGGTCCGTTGTGCCTGGAGTCCAAGGTCTCAGAGTTCCGCTTATCTTGTTCTGTGAGGCTCCACTACCTCCACTACCCAGCTGCTGCCAGTCTCCAGGATGCTTTCCAGACGCTCGGGCTGAGACACACGAGTGAAGCCCCACAGAACAAGATAAGTGGAACACTGAGACCTTGGACACCAGGCTCAATGGACCCGGGGACAGAGATCCTCTGCCTGCTTCCACCAACCACAGGTGAAGAAGGAATTAAAACCAGGAGCTTCACCCTACCCTGCCCTGTCTGCTTCCACCAACCATCTGCGACCGAGGGGTTGGCTTATGCACAGAAGACCACCCTACCGGTACCAGATAAATACCTCACGGCTGACCTCCACTACCTCCACTACCTCCGCTACCCAGCCACCACCATGCTCCAGGACACCTCCAGACACTCGGGCCGAGACTCACACACCATAAGGTACACATTTATCATTTATAAAACTGTTTATGATGGGATTTCAGTCATACAATATTCCAACAGCCATGCCTCTACCAGTGTACATTTTCCACCATCAATGCCCCCAGTTTCTCTCCTTTACCCCCCTCCCCCACAGCCTGTCTCTATGGTGGGCACTTTCCTTCTCTCTCTCTCACTCACTTTCTCTCTGTCTGTCTCTCTCTGCCTCTCTGTATTTGTCTCTGTCTCTATCTCTATCTCTCTCTCTTTCCCCCCTTTTGGGGATTATGGTAGCTTAAAAAATGAAGACTTTTTTGAGATAGTGAAGGGACCACTATGACAAAGATAGTTGGAAATGATCACTCTGGATAAAAGAACACTTTCAAAGGACAGGAGAAACTTCCTATCATGCGGCATTGAATATGGCACCCACTAATGGCTGGTCTCTACTAGATTAAGAAAGGTTAAAAACTTATAGTAATTAATCCTCACAAATCAACTTTTATTGATTTAATTTTTTTTTCTCTTTGGGTCACACCAGCTAAGCACAGGATACAAGGAAAGTGTCCTGGCTCTGCACTCAGAAATTACTCCTGATGGTGCATGGGGGACCATATGGGATGCTGGGAATCGAAGTCTGGTCGGCCACATACAAGGCAAAGGCCTTCTCTGCTGTGCTATCACTCCAGCCCTATTGATTTAATTTCTGATTATTCTATTTGCCATTCTTTTAAGTTTTTAGGGGTTTTTTTGATCAAGTAATGGTTCTAGGGCTGGAGCGATAGCACAGCGGGTAGGGCGTTCGCCTTACAAGCGGCCAACATGGCCGACCCGAGTTCGATTCCTCCGCCCCTCTCGGAGAGCCCGGCAAGCTACCGAGAGTATTCGATATGCCAGACACAGTAACAACCAAGTCTCCAATGGAGACGTTACTGGGCCCGCTCGAGCAAATCGACGATCAACGGGAGGGCCTTTACCTTTACCTTTTACCTAATATGATCAAGTAATATGCAGGACCTGGGGCTGAGATCTACAAGCCTGCTCGGATCGGAACTGGCCTCCGCCACCCAAATCCCCCATTTTCCAGTAGGTAGGCATTACACCCACCAACTGCTCCCTGCGCCCATGTAATCCCATCAACGGCCAAGACCTAGAGACTATAAAACCTGGCTCCTGGAAGAAATCAGCACAGAGTCTCTTGCCCCTGCACCTGGCTGTCCTCACCAGGGCCCCTTGAAGGAGAGTGGATTGAGTTTCCCTCCTCACGCTGAGCAGATCCCCAGCAGTCAGAGACCTCTGGAACCAAACCCAGCCATGCTGAGACCACTCTCCACACATTTGGATGAGCCTCACTCATGAAGGAACCAGCAGAGGAACCCAGGCATGCGGGACCCCAGGCTGAGATCTCCAAGCCTGCTCGAATTGAGACTGGGCCTCCTCCACCCAGATCCCCCATCTTCCAGTAGGTAGGCATTACACCCACCAACTGCCCCCAGCGCCGTGTAATCCTATCAATGGCCAAGACCTGGGGACTATAAAACCCAGCTCCTGGAAGCACATGGCCACATTTGCGGCCACGTGACATCTTATCTAGTTCTTACTTTTGAGGACCCTGCAGGCTACCGAAAGCATCCTGCCCGCATGTCAGAGTCTGGCAAATTCCCCGTGGCATATTCAATATGCCAAAAACCAGTAACAATGATGGGTTTCATTCCCTTGATCCTGAAAGAGCCTTGAATGTGGCACTTTCTAAAACCTAAGGGTTAGGATGAAGGAGACGTTACTGGTGCCTGCTCGAGGAAATTGATGAACAACAGGATGACAGTGACAGTGACAAGTAATATGAAACAAATTTGTTACATCCCTGCTAAGGGAGGCAAAAAAACCTTCATGGCAGAAAAGATATGATTACTGCAATGAAATCGAAGTGCAAAATAAAAGTTAATGCAATATATTTTAGATGCCAAAGTTCAATATTTAGTTATGAAAATGAGAGTTGATAATATAGTGTATTTCATGAAATGATTTGAATTTCTTTATTTACATAGGTTAATATCATATAGCAATCAAGGGTCACAAGTTGCCCCCCACGAGTGGCTCTCTGGCACGGCCATGGCTCCAGAGGCAAAAGGACTTAATCCAGAGCCTGGCAGCTTGCAGCAGAAGGGAAAGGGTGTTGCTCCCTTCCGCCTTTTTCTTCCCTGGCAGCAAGGTGGCCGCTGCCTCAGAGCTTATTGGAAAGCTTATTGGGAGCCGGTGGTGATGTAGCAACTGCAGTCTCATGGGAATGGGGGCGGTACCGGCTCATCCTTCATGCCCCACCGAGGTCATGAGTTGCCCCCCACTAGCGGCTCTCTGGCACAGCTATGACACCAGACTCACAGAAACCAGTCTCGTAATTATTTGGCTCTTGGCAGAAATCCCTTCAGACTTACCTAGTAAAATATCAGAAATCCAAAAATGTGCAGCCGCAATAGTGGCCACGCAACCTCATATGGTTTTCATAACCAGCTATAGAAAACAAATGATTTCACAATGCCTTTTCAGCAGTTCTGATTTTGGGGGGGAAATTCTAAACAATAATGGTGCATTTTTTGTCGAAATAATGAATGTAATCAAAGTAGAAAGTTAAGTAGAAATTATCTGCCTCACAGTCTTTGGGAGGGGTCGGAGGGGGGTATATTGGGGTTCTTGGTGTTCAAAAATAAGTACTGGTGAAGGGAAAGGTATTTGATCACCGTATGACCGAGACTTAATTTTGAAAGCTTTGTAACTTTTCCCACAGTGATTCAATAAATAAATAAAGAAAGAAATATAACATAAATAAATAAAATCATATAGCAATCAATTACTACAAATTGACTTGTTGATTTATTTTCTAAAAATTCCATTTGCCATTTCTTTAGGTTGTTTTGAAGAAAGCAATGTGAAACAAATTTGTTATTTGCCAGTCTAAGGGGATAAGGTAGGAGGGGACACTGGGGAAGAAAAGGTGACGTTGATGATGGGATAGGTTTTGGAACATTATATGTCTGAAATAACTCTACTGTAATTAACTTTGTAAATCATGGTATATATAAACTTTGTAAATCACGTATGTATAAATACATATATTTGTATGCCAGCACTTGCATTTGTCATATTATATGGAAGTGTCCCATTTCAGTTCAAGTAAAACTATGATGATAAATCAAATAGAGCATAACAGAAAGTATCTATACTCTTATGTTTTCCTGACTGGTTATGATAATCTTGGGGGAAGTTAGTTTCATACTTAAAAGACATAGTTCATAGATGAGGCAGAGTATGAAACCCGAGAAATTCACATTGTAGACTTCCAGATGCCACAGCATAAAAACCCAGATTGGACTTTGGGTCTGGGAATATCTCCAAGGGGAGGTTCCAATGTGGTTCAGGCAAATGATGCCTCACTAACCCAAAGCAACCTTTCTTTGATTAATTCTGAAAATCCTGTTTATGAACCAAAAGAAAAACATGTACATATTTTTTCTTCAAAGAATTACTTTTTTATTGAATTTGGGTCAGACTCTTATTGCTGAGAAATACAGATGAGGCATGGCTAAATGGCTAAGAAGCAGTGAAAATTGAAAGGCAAACACTGCCTGTTTTAAGAAAGGAGAGTTTCATGTATCTGTTACTGTGATTTGTTATTGAGAAAAGACAAAAACATTGACTATCATTATGACTTTTAATGCACACATTAATGAGTGTCTAGAGAAGATAAATTCTACAGTTCAACCTCACCCATAATCAAGATGGCAGATGCATCTTTGGGAATGTTTGCATAAATAAATTTTATATGAGCCAGTTCAATCTCTCAAGACTTCCAAACCAATCTGTGGTTCCCTCCCTCCATTTATTCATTTATCATAATATATATATATTCAATTCTATTTATAAAATGTACATTAAAATATGTATTCAATGTATTTGCACATATATTCAGATATATAGATTCAGACTATATTTGCACTATTATTTTTCTCTTAGTAGTAAAAAATAGTGAGAAGGACTTAAAAATTAAAAACAGGACAGGAGAGCTAGCTCAAAATCTTTGCATGCCCTTCATGAGGGAGGCCAAGGCTCAATCCATGGCAAATGATGCTCCCCTGAGTACCACAGGGAATAACTCTCCAGCACAAATCCAAGAGTAGCCCCTGAGAATTCTCAGGTTTAGCTCAAAAGTGAAAAAACAAACAACAACAAAAAAAACAACCAAAAATAATAAAAATAAGTGTTGATGCAATGATGCAAATAATTTAAATTTTATGTTAAATTTGTAGTTCAGATTTATTTGAAAAAACAGGGGCCTGCATTCCAATTTCAAAGTGATAGCACAGTGGGTAGAGCATTTGCCTTGCAGGCGGACTACCCACTCGACCCGAGTTCAATTCCTCCGCCCCTCTCGGAGAGCCCAGCAAGCTACCAAGAGTATCTTGGCCAAAGGGCAAAGCCTGGCAAGCTACCTGTGATGTATTCAATATGCCAAACACATTAACAACAAGTCTCACAATGTTACTGGGCCCGCTGGAGCAAATCAATGAACCACAGGAGGACAGTGACAGTGACAGTGCAAAGATAAACTTCTCAATGTTCACAGACCTCTCAAAATGTATATTGGTTCTGCTATCTGTAAGAATTTCCCAGAGAAAAACAGACAGGTTGCTTATAAAGAATGTTCATGTAGCTATACATTCTGAAAGCTTATACAGGTGTAGAGAGACAGTAGAGTAGTAAAGAGAGCAGGGCACTTTCCTTGCATTTCCAGCTGACCAGTGTTCAATACCCAGCACTCCACATGGTCCCCTGAGCTCAGAACCAGGAGTATGTCCTGAATATCACTGGGTCTGGAACTTTCTCCAAGAGGAAGGTCCAGTATGGTTCAGACAAATGGTGCCTCACTAACACAATGCAAGCTTTACTTTGGCCCAATAAAACAAAACTAAAACTGGCAACTTAGAAAGAGAAAATTAAGAGAAAGGGAGATTTAAGAATCTCCAGAATTAGTGCTTGCAAGTTTTGAGTTCTCATTCAAGAGATTAAAGAAAGGAATAGAACAGAATTCCTTGGCTTAAAATAATAACACAAAGGCTCTACTAGTAACAACCATTTCCATAAACTCTCAGAGAATGACTAGTGACATGATGTTGAGGATATTTAATAAGTTCAAAGACTAATAAGTTCACTAGTAGTCAGCAAAGGGCAAGAAAATATGAGAGCAGAAATGGGAAAACTACATTCAGAAGTAACTTATAAAACAATGGTAGGTGATATAAAAAATGCAAAAGGGGCAAGAGAAGAAGTACAGCAGATAAGGAGCTTGCCTTGCATACAGCTGACCCTGATTTGATTCCAACACATCACGTGGTTCTATGAACACAAAGAAAGGAGTAAACCCTGAGTACAATTTGGTGTGGAACAAAAAGAACAAAAAAGCAACAGAAAATCTGAGCAGCAGATTAACAGCAGCGAAGGAAAAGATCAAGGACCTCAAGATGAGATGCAGTAAATCTAGAAAAGAACAGAAGATGGGGAAAAGTTAAAAAGGAAATCAACAGCACATCCAAGAACTATGGAATGAGGTCAAGAAGGACAAAATAAAAATTGCTGGAGGTCTAGAAAATAAGAAAAATTGAAGTATCACTAGTTAAAGAAATCACAGCTTTGAATTTCCCAGTGCAGGCATTGAGATCTAAGAGGCCAAAAGGGTTCTAGTGAAAATAGACTCAAATAGAAAGAATTCAATTTATAATCAATTTACTCAAGTGGGCCCAGTAACATCTCCATTGGAGACTTCGTTGTTACTGTGTTTGGCATATCGAATACATTACGGGTAGCTTGCCAGGCTCTGCCATGTGGGCGAGATACTCTCAGTAGCTTGCTGGGCTCTCCGAGAGGGGCGGAGGAATCGAACTTGGGTCGGCCATGTTGGCTGCGTGCAAGGCAAATGCTCTACCGCTGTGCTATCACTCCAGCCCCAATTTATAATATAATCAAAAATATTCTATCCAGTTGCATTATCATTTAGATTTGAAGGAACAGACTTTCATGGACAGGCAACAGCTTAGGGATTCATAACCTTAAAGTTAATTTTGCAAGAAGCATTAAAAGAGTTTCTTTAAAAAAACAAAACAAATTTCTCAACACTTGGCAATTATGTATTTGTATTCACTCATTATGGCTTATCTCTACAAGATAAATAAAAGTCTGTTTATTCCTCACTTGCTAAGGAATGTTATATTTTTTCATTAATAAATTGCTTTTTAAATTTACATTTAACATTCTATTTAGTTGATTTTGTTTCATCCATAGATTTCAATTATAATTTTTTACTTATTACTGCAGCTATTTATAAATAACGCAGATTAATATATATTTTCTAAATATAAAGCTTTAAACACACTTTTATACTTTTTATAGACCTATTTACATTTTTCCTTAAAATTTTTTTTTTTTTATTAGTGAAGCACCATGAGGTACAGTTGTAGATTTACAAATCTTCGTGCTTGGGTTTCGGTCATACAATGATCAAATACTCATCCCTCCACCAGTGCCCACCCTCCACCACCATGGATAATATCCCCCACCACCACCCCTCCCACCCTGCCTCTGTGGCAGGGCATTCCCCTTTCTTCTCTCTCTCCTTTTGGGTGTTGTGGTCTGCAAAAGAGGCATTGAGTGGCAAACATGTTCAGTCCATAGTCTACTTTCAACATGCATTTCCCCTCCTGGGAGGATCCTCCAAACACCCTTTATTTGGTGCTCCCTTCTCTATCTGAACTGCCCTTTCCCCTGGAATACCCGGCTGGCCTCTAAGCTATGGAGTAATCCTCCTGGTGTTGATCTCAGCTATTCTTAGGTATTAATCTCATATTTTGTTGCTTTATATCCCCCAGATGAATGCAATCTTCCTATGTCTATCCCTCTCTTTCTGACTCATTTCGCTTAGCATGATACTTTCCATATTGTACCACTTGTATGTAAATTTCATGACTTCATCTTTTCTAAGAGCTACATAGTACTCCGTTGTGTAGATGTACCAAAGTTTCTTTAACCAGTCATCTGTTCTTGGGCACTCAGGTTTCTTCCAGTTTCTGGCTATTGTAAAGAGTGCTGCAATGAACAAATAAGTGCAGATGTCACTTTGACTACACATTTTTGCCTCTCTGGAGTATATTCCCAGCAGTGATATCGCTGGGTCAAATGGGAGCTCAATTTCTAATTTCCTTAAAATTTTCTTAATTCTCCTCCCCTCACTTACTGAATTGTATATTAGTAGGATTTATGTGTTTCACCTTAATTTTAAGTGTATTAGCAAAGAATTATTTAAACCATTAATTATCTAAATTTATATACTGAAAAAAAGAAATACAGTTTTTGAAAAAAAATTTTTAGATCATTAATTTCAGTTTATCTTTGAGTTTTGGTAATTTCAGTTGTTTTACTTTAATGATCTATATATGTGTAGGTATCACACCTCCACACTGCATTAAAAAAAACTTTCTCATATGTGTGATATAACAAAACATTGTAAGGGAACAACAAATGGCAAAAATTATTGGAACCATAGATTTTGTCTATAGAGCTGAGCTGACGAAAGGGAGGTTGGGGGGATCCTTGGGACACTAGTGGATGGAAATTTGTTCTCTGGTGATGGGTGTAGTGCTGGAATGATGTTCACATGAAACTGTACATAACAGTACTGTAATTCCTAGTACCTCATTTTTATGGTTAAAAATAATAAATTTAAATCTCTAATATTTTCAAATCCCAATCTCACTTTTATAAGGCTGTAACTTTGAAATTAGGCTTATCCTCTAAATTATTTTGTGTGAAAAAAATAAGCTATATAATCTTCCTTCAATGTGATTCTTTTGGATTATGATTTTTGCCTTTTATTTTTTTATTTTAATTTAATTTTATTATTATTATTATTATTTTGCTTTTTGGGTCACACCTGGCGATGAACAGGTGTTTCTCCTGACTCTGCACTCAGGAATTACTCCTGGTGGTGCTCAGGGGACCATATGGGATGCTGGGAATCGAACCCAGGTCAGCCACGTGCAAGGGAAATGCCCTACCCACTGTGCTATCGCTCCAGCCCCTTTTATATTTTTAAAGTTGTTTTCCCCAAAGGAACAACATTGAGAAAACTTTGAGTCCTGAAAATGGCATCAAAATTGCTGAGATCATACAGCTTTATTTTTTGTTATGAATTTCATATACAATGTTCCCACTTCTGTTCTTTTTTTCCTTTCTCCTCTGTTTTTTGGTCACACTGGCCATACTCAGGGCTTACTTGTGACTCTGTTCTTAGAGATGATTCCTGGTAAGACTCAGGGAATAATATGAGGTGACTGAACCAGAACTGCCCATGTGCAAGGCAAGCATCTTTCCCACATACTATCTCTCCAATCCATCATAATATACAATATTTTTTAGCATCTCAGCCAGTCATAAACTATTAAGGACTCATTAAAGATAAGCCTAATCTGAACTAGAGTTCTATAGGAGCTGATCATTCCTAAATGACACACATAATAGTGTAATTTTCCCTCTTAGATAAGAGCAACTCTGATGATTACCTCCCTAATAACAACTGAAATGATACATAACTATTTTATGTATTAACTGTGTTATCAATGAATGATAACCCTTGTTTTCAAATTAAATCCTTTGGGCCAGCCAGTATGTGAAAAAGGGTTTAGCTTGTCTCTGATTTGTTAACATTCCATGGAACAAAAGCTCTTCAGAACAGACATTGAGAAATTTTGCTGTAATTATTTTCCAATAATAAAATGTTTTTGCAAGTTGAAAGATTTCTAAAGACTATACTGTTTTAAGTTCTTGAAGTGAAACCCAAATGTTATTCTGTGTTAAAGGATAAATATACTTTTTATCATAAACATACTGGGTACTTTTTGTTTTTTGTTTTTGTTTTCTTTTTTGCTTTTTTGTGTCACACCTGGCAATGTACAGGGGCTACTCCTAGTTCATTCACTATTCCTGGTTCATGCACTCAGGAATTACTCCTGGTGGTGCTCGGGGGACCACATGCAATGCTGGGAATCGAATCCAGTTTGGCTGCATGCAAGGCAAATGCTCTACCCTCTGTGCTATCACTCATACTGTTTTCATACCAGGAAAATTACTCAGCAATGAAGAATACTAAATTATGATTATTATATGTAGAATCATGAAAGAAATCTCAAGAAGATTATGTTGGGGTAAAATGCCAATATAATATATTGTTAAATATAATGCATTTTAATATTATAATATTAACATATTATGCATTATATGCATATATACATATAATGTATTATATAACACATAACATGTTACTATGATATATTATATAACATATAATATATAAAATATATTAACATAATATGTTAACATTATGTGTTATATATTATATATTAATATAACATTCTTGAAATAATAAAGCTACTGGAATAGAGAAGAGATCAATGATTGCCAGTTGTTGATAAATAAAAAGTGAAACTATAGGGGCTAGAAAGACAGCACAAAGTGTAAGGCACTTGCCTTGCACTCGGCCAAACTGGTTTGATTCCTGGTACCACATATCGTTTCCTGAGCCTGCCAAAAGTGATCCCTGATCCTACAGTCAGCATTAAGCCCTGAGCAGAGCCAAGTGTGGTCCAAAAGCTAAAAGAAAAAGATAGAGTGAAACAAAATGTGTGAAACCAGGGAATATCTTTATGATGAGTCTTCATGGTAATTGTGGCAAAATACAGATGAACAAATCTCTGTGTTGTAACATTTTTAAAGGACTAAACACACAGAGCCAGGGGGGCAGGGGGATAGGAGTTTGTAAAAAACCTTTGAAATCTGACTAGGGTCTGAAATCTAGCTAATCATTAGTATTGTTTCTATATCAATTCCTGGATTTGAAACTGTTTTATAGTTGGTAAGCTGTTACCATTAAGGAAGAAATAGGATAGGTGCATGTACCTTCTTGTTACTATTTCTGCAACATCTTGTTTTAAAAAAATATTTAAAACTCAAAAGCTTGACAGAAACTTTCCACATCTTTCTCTGCTTGTAATAATTAAAAAAAAACCTAAACACACTAATTACAAATGGAATTTGACCTTGAGGGGAGGATAAAACTTCAGTTTTGTGGACAATATTCTTTTCACTACAAAGGAATTACTAATATTCTTGTTATGAATGCGTAAGGGGGAAATGGAAATAGGATAATCATATAATTTGGAAAAATAATGTGATTCAGTTCTGAGGCACTTCAAAAACAGTGTCAAACGAAGGATTCTGGAATCTTTGTGGGTTAAAGCAATGCACATGATTAATTTACAGTTTTGTCAGTCAGGAGTGTGACATGGGTCTCACTGGGCTAGAATCAAAATACTAGTTGGGTCTATGTTTCTTTCTGAAGACTCCAGGGAGAGATCAGATTTCTGCTCATTTGGATTATTGGCAGAACTCAAGGCTTCCATGCACTAGGATCAAAGTCAACACATCTTTTCAGTGGAAGGTTGTCACAGGCTCAGCTGCCAGCCTTATTTGGTAGGTAGCTCTCTTCGATCATGTTCAAAGCCAGTAATGGAGGCTTCAGTCCTCAATCTCTCTGACCAATTTTTTCATCCTTACATCTCCATCTAGGCCAGCTTAAGGACATTCAAGCTTTTAAGAACTCCTTAAGTTAAAATTGCATTAATCAAGGATGTTCTGGCAAAACCGCACCACCTCAACATTCTTCACCTGAATCCTATCTGTAGACTCCCTTTTGCCACATAAAGTTACATATTTCGATTTAGGAAATGAGGGTGGAGGACATTGCTGGGCACCGCTATCTGCCCTGCACGAGTGTGTCAGAGTTTTAGAAAAGTCGCATGTCAGCTTACTCTTTTTTCCAATGAAAACCCCAGAAAGAAACTAGAACTTTCTAGTTCCAAATTCCAGCTTTATTATTGACAAACACTGATGGCAGAATGTAAAGTGTTCTATTCCATGACCAATGGGGTGTCTAATACGTCACTCTTGGATACAAAAGATTTTTTTTTTATTGGATGGCCATCCGGGAGTGCCAGATAAGAGAGCTTGTCCTGGGAATTTACCTGAGCAGAAACAGTGTGTTTGAACTATATGTGTTTAATTTCTAGCCCAAATTCATCTTCCTATGAGTTTTTCTTCCTCTTCTACAGAGGAATGTGAGAAAGACGAGGTGAGGGGGACTTTGGAGGCTCCTCTCCATGGAAACAGGATTCCCATGGAAACACTAGAGATTAAAAGAATCTTTCATCACAGTTAACTTCCTGAATCCGCACTTTCAGTATCAGATCTTTCAATGTATCACACCCCCCGCCTCTTGTTATCTCCTACCTCTGCTCCTCTCTACCCAGAGTTCTAGTGACCAGCTTTCCCCACTATTCCAGAAATGTCCATTTTCACCTTTCCTATTTTCTCTCTAAGAAAGTTTCTGTCTATGCATAGTAAACTCTCAGATTCTTTTTTAAAAAATATATATATATATTATTTTTATTTTTTAAATGGAATTACTTTGAGGTACAGTTACAAAATTGTTCTTGGTTGGGTTTCAGACATACAATGTTCTAACACCCATCTCTTCACTGGTGTTCATTTCCCACCACCAATGTCCCCATGTCCCCATTTTCCCTTGGACACCCCCCCCCACACCTATACCTGCCTCTAGGGTAGGCACTCCCCCACCTCTCCCCACCCTTTTGGGAATTATGGTTTTGTTTTGCAGTACAGATAAACAGATAATGAAATGTTATTGTGTACATATATTTACCTACCTTCAGGACTCAATTCTTGTCCAAAGTGATAATTTCCAAATATTATTGTCATAGTGGTCTCTTCTCTATCCAAACCACCCTCCACCTCACACACACTTGTGCAGTTCTCCTGGCCCCTGTTTTTTCCATACTTGAATATTAGTTTCACACTATATATTTTATATTCCATAAATGAAAGCAGTCATTCTATGCCTGACCCTCTCCTACTGACTCATTTCACTCAGCATGATACTCTTCATGTTTATCCATTTATAAGCAAATGTCATGACTTCATTTTTCCTAAGAGCTGTGTAGTATTCCATTGTGTAGATGTACCATCATTTTTAGAACAGAAAATTACTCAAAGAAGAAATTTAAATGGCCAATAGGCATAAGAAAAAATTTCTCTGCATCACTAATCATCAGAGAGATGAAAATCAAAGCAACAGTCAGATATCATCTCATACCACATTCAAAAGAACAAGAACAACCAGTGCTGGTGGGGCTGTGGGGAGAAAGGCACTCTCATTTGTTTTTGGTTGGAATTGCAAGTGGTCCAGCCCTTTTGAAAAACAATATGGACATTCCTCAAAAATCTAGAATTGAACTCCCATTTGACCCACTTCTAGGGGTCCCAAAAACATACAGTGGGAAAATCATCTGCACTCCTATGTTTGTTGCAGCACTGTTTACAATAGCCCAAACCTGGAAACAACCCAAGTGCCCGAGAACAGATGACTAAATAAAGAAACTATGGTATATTTTAACAGTTCTTTAAGAACAACCTTATAAGTCTGCTCTGAAGACAGCTCTCCAACAACACTTTCTACACCTTCTTCTCTCCAAGATTATTTCTTCTCATGTACTTTCAACCTTTCACACATTTAGAAGATTTGGGATTTAGTGGACTTTTATAAAATATTCTGAATAAAATTTTAGGCTTTGAATACAATAAACTGATGAGTTTCTCATGTTACTTGTACTCAGAGGTTACTTCTGGCAAGTCTTAGAATACATATCTGGTGCAGAGAATTCTGTCCAAGGTCAGCTGTATGCAAGGCAAAGTCTTAACCTCTGTATTATATCTCTGGGCCTTTTTCAGCCCATAACTACCCCCATACCTGATATACAGAGTGTTCTCAGTAAGATCATAGTGAAATTATATGTAAGTTAATAATTCGTTCTCTCAATAGTTTATATTATTGGAGTTTACTGTTACTCATTATGGATTCTTTGTTTTATTTGTTTCTATAATTTATATAGAACTTATTTTTTTTGTATGTTTCTGGTTTGGGGACTGCATGTAGTAATGCTCAGGGCATATTCCTGAATAAGAACTTACATGTCATTCCTGGTGGGTTCTGGGAAACATAGGGGGTTCCAGGAACAGAAACCCATATCAGCTGCATGCAAGGCAAGGACCTTACCCATGTGCTATCTCTCCAACCTGATTTGTTTCAGGACATTTTTCTAATTGTGAACACTCCTGGATTGTTAGACTGTTTTACAGCAAGCATAATTACATGTCTAATATATATAAATATTATATATTATATATACTATGTACACATTGGTTTTTTTTCATTTTTGCTTAACTAAAATGTACACCCAAAAGTATAGCAACTTTGTTTTATTCAGTAACTCAAGCAGTGCCTACTGCAGGCTAGCTATTGTAAAACTTGTATTCAATAAATGAAAGAAGAAATGAGACAGTGTGGAATAGTAGAAAAAGGAGAACTTTGAAATCAGACAAGACTAAGTTAAAATAAAATTTATCCAATTTTAATGTTAGTTACATATCAATTGTTTAACGTTTAATAATAATTAGATTGTTTCTAGGCCAAAGTCACAGCATAAACCTGGGGTCTCCTCCTTTTATTTAAATTTTTATTTTTTTTCAATTTTTATATATTTTATTTTCATAAAAGTAGTTCACAATAGTTCATTACAGATAATATTCAAACACCAAACCCACCACCAAGGACCTTCCCACCACAAAATAGGGACGTGTGTGAAGGTTGTTGTATTTCATTATGGAACAATTTAAGCCCAAATATAAGATAATACAAACAAGTATGTTAAAACCAAACAAATTGGTTTGTTTGTGTGTTACTTTTGGTAAGTAAGCGGGTAAGCAGGTTAGAATATAAGAGTTTGCGTGGCCACAAATGCAGCCATGTGCTCCAGGAGATTCTGTGGTGCTCTCTTCTAAGAGCTTTGGTTTATAGTCTCTGGATCTTGGTCATTGATGAGATTACATGGTGTGTGTGTGGGGGGGCGGGGCAAATTGTGGGCGTGACTGCCAAGCTACTGGAAAACTGGAGAAATGGGGGGAGGAGTCCCAGTCCCGATCTGAGTGGGCTTGGAGATCTCAGTCACGGGTTCCCACATACCTGGGTTCGTCTGCCAGTTCCTTCATGGATGCAACTCGTCCAAGCATGTGGAGAGTGGCCTTAAACACGGTGTCTGTTGGGTTCTGGAGGTTTTCAGCTGCCAGGGTTCTGCTTGGAGAAGGGTGAGAAACTCAACCTTCTCCCCTCCGAGGTGCCTTGGTGAAGATAGCCTGGTGTGGGGTCAGTAAATTCTTTGGTAATCTCTTTTGGGAGCTTTGGTTTATAGTCGCTGAGTTTTGGGGGCCTCCTCCTTAAGAACCAAGTTTACACAAAGCCTAAGAAGAAAAGAGTATTTTCATAGAAATACAAACAGAGAAATTATGATGCAAAGTGAAATGCATGCATGGATTTTAAAGATGAAAACAACTTAGAAAAGTTTATGAGTCAAAAACTCATGTTTGTGTGTCTAACTCTTTAGGGAGAAAACTTATACACAAACCAAAGAAAGGATTTTATAATTTTTAAATCTAGAAAATGAGAATTATTAAACCAAGTTTTTGTTTCAGAAAATAAAGAAAAAGACAGAGGAAATTTTTTTAAATTGCAAACCAGAAAGAGAGAACGTATAAGACTAATTATGAATATTGTCATATTCAGGATTCATGAAGAAACACACTGCTTTTCCATCACAGTTTTTATATGCGTAATTACCTGTTTAATTGTTTCACTTCTTTTCTCTTTACTTATATTTATAATCATAATTCTCAGATCAATTGTATTCTGTTCCTACAGTCTGGCAAACAACCTACTAATTAATTAACCAACCTGCTAATTTTATGGGTGGAAAAGTAATCTAGGCATTTATTTGACTTTGTATACAAGCGATGTTGATCACTTTTAATTGTTCACTTTTGTTTAATTTGATCATCTGGAACTACGATACAAAAATGGTTGGGGGCCTGGGTTTTAGTCTAGTAAATTCTCTGGGCAAATGTCCCGGCCTGTCCCTAGGTCTGATTCTATTGTGCCTAGCTTCCCAGTGGAGTTTAGGTAATCTGTTATTCAGATATATCTGCAGTGCCAAGTTTCTATTTAAACAGGAAAGGAAGTGATTATGTATTTGTCCCCCTTAAAAGAAAAGCCTGAGGGACAGATTATGGTCAGAGGAGCAATGTTTAAGTTATTGAGGCAGAATTAACTTGGGCAAAAAATATATATAAAGTGGTCCCAAGAGGATTAGCATATTACTAAAATTGCTCTGCATCACCCTCATTAGATGTTTCAATGATAATTTTTTTAATTGTAAGTACACTGCATTTTAATTCACAATGGTGTTAAGAAAAAAAAGAATAATTATCTTTTCTGCATTTTAACAAAAGAGTTTACAATGACAAAATAGTTTACTGAAAATAGCAGTTGAGAGGTCTGTTATAATTCTATTGTTACTTTCAGAGCAGATGCCATGTCACATGCAAAATGCCAAGACCACAGAAAAATATTTTTAGCTGGGTAAAAATATGTGACATTTAAGAAAGAAATGGTAGTGCCTTGATTCATTTGTTAATTGAGCACTTCAACATTTTCTATTCACAAAGGTTTGAGAATTAGAGACTATAAAAAGGATGTAATTCTTGGCCTCATAGGAACTTATATTTTTAGATAATTAAGATAAACTTCTTTCTTATTTATAATACTTGGGAGAAAGAAAGATAAAAGCAGATAGATCAAAGGTATTCTTGGTATGTATTCTAAATACTAGATTTACTGTGACAAAAGATGATCATTTGAATTGGATGTTAAAGGAAAAGAATGCCTTCTATAAGCAAAATGAATTTGCTTGAATAGCTACAGGAAATAGGAAATAAATATTGAAGAAGTCAGGACAAACTTACATAAACTCCAGAAGAGACTAGGTAGGTTTTAGAAGACACAGAAAGATACTATATCAACTCACTGACAAGTTCTTTCCACAATCATTATGTCAAATAAATGCAAGGAAGAATGGACATGCATGTTAATTTCAGAGCCACAGTTTGGACAGATATAAAACAATGAAACAAATATTTTAAAGTTTAGATAATACTGGAAAACCTGTCAGAGATGGACATCGAAACTATAGGTAATGAGACTGCTATTTGCATTAGGTAGTCTATAAATAGAATCTTAAATGATTTTTAAACCCAAAATAGTCATGTTGAAACGTGTTTTCTGTTTTCTAAAATGAAGATCTAAATTTAACACCAGAGCAGATGTTCCTATTGTTCTGTTAAAAAAATGGCATCTAAAGTGGACAATTTAGAAAATACAGATATGGAGAAAAGGGGCAGAGGGAGGGAAGGAGGAAGGAGAGGGTGAGAATATGCATATCCTTAAGAAAGAAATGGAGGCAAGGATTAAATCTAATCTAAATCTCACCAACAGAATGGCTGGTTATTGATTTAGAGTAGTAAATTGTGTGTTTGCAACTTTAAGTGTCTACAAACTTTATTTCTGACAAAATAACACTTTCTTTCCTAAAAGTGGGTCTAGAATGCCTTCATGTGTATATTTGCATAAGCAGATATCCACAAGTGATAGATAAGAAGATCCTAATATGTAAAGATATAAAGATCTGATACCCTGTTTTTTTCATTTATTTCATAAAAATAAATACTGTAGGAGGTGGACCAAAGTTTGCACAGTACAACATATCTCAAATACAGATATTCAAGACAAAATATACAGAATTTAGTGATTGTACTTATAATAAATAATTTTATTTGATGTTTTAAGAAGATAATTATTGTAATTCTGGGCATAGAGAAGGATTTGCACCTGTGGTAGATTGATGGCTATTGAAGATGTATATGTTGGATTGCTCAGAATCTGTGGGTATGTTATATGACTTGGAAAAGGGAAGCTAAAATTGATAGTCAACTCATCTTAGAATAAATAAGGAAAGCATCCAAGACTATAAGGATTATCTAATAAAGTCATGACATTACATTTAGTTTAGAAAAGGGAGATAGAAGAACTAGAAAAGGAAATCTTACCACAGGAGCAATGTTAGAATGACGAGTGCAAGAATAACTCAATTAACCATTGATATCTTTGGAGATGGAAAGAGACTCTGAAAGCTAAGCAGGGCAGACAGCCTTCAGAAGGTGGAAATGGTAAGGAAATCAATTACGGCAGATTTTCCTCTCCTAGGCTCCAGAGTGCTGTTCCATCAATATATCGATTGTCTTCATTGGGATTCATTTTCAAATGTCTAAACGCCAAAACAGCAACCTTAGTTTAAGTTGCGATAACTTGTAAACAATGACAATAGGAAATATACAATTTCAAGTGCAGTAGTTTACAGCAGACCAATCATCCCAGAGGAGCACTGTAGCACTGTCCTCCTGTTGTTCATCTATTTCCTCGAGCGGGCCCAGTAACCTCTCCATTGTGAGACTTGTTATTGTGTTTGGCATATCAAATATCTCATGGGTAGCTTGCCGGCCTTTGCCATACTGGGGAGATACTGTTGGTAGCTTGCTGGCTCTCCGAGGGGGCAGAAGAATCGAACCCAGCTCGGTGAGCTGGCCACACGCAAAGCAAACACCCTATGACTGTGCTATCTCTCCAGGATCTCCAGTTGTGCAATCGGTTAGCGGGTAGTACTTATATCCCACAGGAGAGTCAACTGAAAAACAGAAAGAGGAGTAAAGGAAAATGTCAGAAAGAACAATTCATTCCCTTCTGGGTCACAGCTTCCATCTTTGACTCCACGACATGGAACCAAGCAAAGTGAAATAAGTAAGTAACCCTTGCTTTGTGGAGTTAGATATAAAATGTGGACACAAACTTTAAGGAAGAGAGATCTCAAACTATGACTTGCGAGAGTTTTATTTTTACCTGTAAACTTCAATAGTTACATGAACCTTGACTGATCACTATTGGCTGTGCTGTGTGAGTATAGCCAGTAAAGAAAGCTTTTACATCCTGCTTTTTCCTAGGAAGAGATTGCTGAAGGATTTAGACAGTTATCAGCAAAGAATATCCTATCCTGTCTATCCCAGATGCCTCAGGAGGAATATCTAGAATTCAAATTAGATGGGTGGGAGGACATTCTTATACATGTTTTATAGGATTCAGAAACTCTATAGGAAGAAAAAAATATTTTATGTAAAAAAAACTTATTAAAGTCAGTGGTTAGTTTATAAGTATCTGCTGATTATTTCCATAACTTTTTCTTTGCCATCATTTGAAAATTTATTAATAAGGACAAGATGAAGATGACTTTACTTTGGTTCATTAGGTAGTATTTTAGGTACATGAAATTTGATAATAGAAACTAATAGGAAGTATACTTGGGAAGGGTTACAGCTCAAAATCAGTATAGCATTGTACCCATTATTCATATTATGGTGGACATAAAGAAGCCACTAGTAAGTAAAATATCAACCATGTGACAAGTTTTCCATTCACAAGGACATAGGTTTTGAAAATACTTCAGGAAACTCAGGCCCCCCAAATCATAATTTTAAAAACAAAGTGAATGCAAGCTTCTATACATCTATTTTGAGAGAGTTTGTCTTTACTATGTCTTTACTATGATGACTAATACTAGTGTATCGAGGATGCTAACAGAAAACAAATATTGCTGTATAATCGATATTAAAATAAAGTCATGATATCTGCATGCATTAATTTTTATGTTATACTTTTTTGAAGAGAACTGTTTAATAACATAATTATTTTATTTCTCAAAAAAATTCTCCTAGACTTGCAATGTAAATAACTAAAAACTTTCAGACAAATGATTTATATTACCTACTCACTCATTGACTTTAGGTAGTTTTTTATACTCTTAATATATGGTCTTTTTCTACAAGTTATTTGTACAACATGTCTAGCAAACACCACCATTGTCCTTAGGTTATTTCTAGTTCATTCATCTTTTCCCAACATACAATTCCTCCCACTGTTTTGTAATCTCCATTCTGTAATCAAAGATAAATGCTGTCTACTCTTTGTTTTGTTTCTCATGTATCATGAGTGAGTCAGATCACCCAAAATTTGTTTCTCTCTTATGACAATTTCATCGACATGGCAGAAAACTGCAAGATTTTATCTAATAGTTGACTGCCATTGACTATTAAGATGTCACCTAGCCTTCAACATGGATATACAATATAAAAAACTCAGAATTTTTTATTCTAAACTGTAGATTTTTCTTTTTCTCTTCTAATACTTCTGTTTTAATCTTATTTGAAGCTTTATTTAGGCATATGTTAGCAATATATTACAAATATATATTGAGACAAGAAGTGATAGCATTTAAAGGGGAAGAGAAAGAAGCTTTTTTAAAATTTTTTTAAATTATTATTAGTGAAACACCATGAGGTACAGTTGTAGATTTACAAATTTTTGTGCTTGGGTTTCGGTTATACAATGACCAAATACCCATCCCTCCACCAGTGCCCATTTTCCACCACCATGGATAATATCCCTCCCACCCCCATCCCTCCCATTCCCCCCCGCCTCTGTGGCAGGGCAATCCCTTGTGTTCTCTCTCTCCTTTTGGGTGTTGTGGTCTGCAAAAGAGGCTTTGAGTGGCAAACATGTTCAGTCCATAGTCTACTTTCAACATGCATCTCCCCTCCTGGGAGGATCCTCCAAACACCCTTTATTTGGTGCTTTTTTCTCTATCTGAGCTGCCCTTTCCCCTAGAATGCCCGGCTGGCCTCTAAGCTATGGAGTAATCCTCCTGGTGCTGATCTCAGCTATTCTTGGGTATTAATCTCATATTTTGTTACTTTATATCCCCCAGATGAATGCACTCTTTCTATGTCTATCCCTCTCTTTCTGACTCATTTCGTTTAGCATGATACTTTCCATGTTGTACGATTTGTGTGTAAATTTCATGACTTCATCTTTTCTTTTTTTTTTTCCCTTTATTGTATTTTATTTTTTTTTAAAGTTGTAGAATTACAATTTTTTGTGCTTGGGTTTCAATTATACAATGATCAGATACCCATCCCTCCACCAGTGCCCATTTTCCACCACCATGGATAATATCCCTCCCACCCCCATCCCCCCATCCCCCCTGTCTCTGTGGCAGGGCAATCCCCTGTGTTCTCTCTCTCCTTTTGGGTGTTGTGGTCTGCAAAAGAGGCATTGAGTGGCAAACATGTTCAGTCCATAGTCTACTTTCGACATGCATCTCCCCTCCTGGGAGGATCCTCCAAACATGCTTTATTTGGTGCTCCCTTCTCTATCTGAACTGCCCTTTCCTCTAGGATACCCGGCTGGCCTCTAAGTTATGGAGTAATCCTCCTGGTGCTGATCTCAGCTATTCTTGGGTATTAATCTCTTACTTTGTTACTTTATATCCCCCAGATGAATGCAATCTTTCTATGTCTATCCCTCTCTTTCTGACTCATTTCGCTTAGCATGATACTTTCCATATTGTACCACTTGTATGTAAATTTCATGACTTCATCTTTTCTAAGAGCTACATAGTACTCCATTGTGTAGATGTACCAAAGTTTCTTTAACCAGTCATCTGTTCTTGGGCACTCAGGTTTCTTCCAGTTTCTGGCTATTGTAAAGAGTGCTGCAATGAACAAACAAGTGCAGATGTCACTTCGACTATACATTTTTGCCTCTCTGGGGTATATTCCCAGGAGTGGTATTGCTGGGTCAAATGGGAGCTCAATTTCTAATTTTTTGAGAATTGTCCATACTGTTTTCCAGAAGGGCTGAACCAGTCGGCATTCCCACCAACAGTGAAGGAGTGTCCCTTTCTCGCCACATCCACGCCAGCATTGGTTGCTTTTGTTCTTTTGGATGTGGGCCAGTCTCTGAGGTGTGAGATGGTATCTCATTGTGGTTTTGATCTGCATCTCCCTGATGATTAGTGATGTAGAGCATTTTCTCATGTGCTGTTTTGCCATTCAGATTTCTTCTTTGAGAAAGTTTCTGTTCATTTCATTGCCCCATTTTTGGATGGAGTTGGATGTTTTCTTCTTGTGGAGTTTAACCAGTATTTTGTATATCCTTGATATCAACCCCTTGTCAGATGTGTATTCGGCGAATATCCTTTCCCATTCTGTAGACTGTCTTTGTATTTTGGTCACTGTTTCTTTTGAGGTAGGGGTTGGAGCGATAGCACAGCGGGTAGGGCATCTGCCTTGCATGCAGTCAACATGGGCGACCCGAGTTCGATTCCTCCGCCCCTCTCGGAGAGCCCAGCAAGCTACTGAGAGTATTCGATATGCCAGACACAGTAACAACAAAGTCTCCAATGGAGACGTTACTGGGCCCGCTCGAGCAAATCGATGATCAACGGGAGGGCCTTTTCTTTTGAGGTGCAGAAACTTCTTAGTTTAAGATAGTCCCATTTATCTATGTCCATTTTCACTTGCTCGGCCAGTGGTGTAGCATCTTTGAAGAAACCATTAGCTTCAATGTCATGGAGGGTTTTGCCAACTTTGTCTTCAATGTACCTTATGGTTTCTGGTCTGATGTTGAGGTCTTTAATCCATTTTGATCTTACTTTTGTACATGGTGTTAGGCAGAGTTCTGAGCCCACTTTTTTGCATGTAGCCATCCAGTGCTGCCAGCAAAATTTGTGATAGAGGCTTTCCTTACTCCACTTCACATTACTTGCACCTTTATCAAAGATTAGATGACCATGTGATTGAGGGGAGATGTCAGTGTATTCAACCCTATTCCTTTGGTCTGCAGTTCTGCCTTTGTTCCAGTACCATGCTGTTTTAATTATTACTGCTTTGTAGTACAGTTTGAAGTTAGGGAGGTTGATTCCTCCCATTTTCTTTTTCCCAAGAACTGCTTTAGCTATTCGTGGGGGCTTATTGTTCCATATAAATTTCAGGAGTGTGTGCTCCATTTTTTTGAAGAATGTCATGGGTATCCTTATAGGGATTGCATTGAATTTATACAATGCTTTCGGTAGTATTGCAATTTTGACAATGTTAAGTCTCCCGACCCATGAACAGGGGATATCTTTCCATTTCCTCATGTCCTCTTTTATTTCCTGAAGTAGCGTTTTGTAGTTTTCTTTGTACAGGTCCTTTAGAAGTTTTAAATTCAATATAAACCAGGGGATATGGTGCTGCCAGCAGGTCAATCTGTACCTTTGAGGTGAGTGCATCAGTAGCCTGATGGTGCCTTCAGACTTCCAGATACCCCAAAATTGCTGCTGTGCCTTTGACCAGACCCTAAAAACTTGGGGCAAAGTTTACCAAGAAAGTAAACGGCCAAAAGTTAGGTATGTGAGAGACACACCCACAAACCACCTCCGGCTCAGCTATATAATTGGAGGTATGGCCTCTTTGGTTCCTGATCGAACTGCTTAATGGCCATGATCCCAGAGACTCTGAAACAAATCTCGAAACCCAGCGGCTTTTGGCAGAAATGTGTCTGGATGCCACAGTAGGTTATTGTCACTGGGCGAGCCCAGGGGAAAAGGGTGCTGTCCCTCCACCTGCTCCCCTTTGGTGGCTCGGTGGTTGCCATCTGCCAAAGGAAACTGGACAGTCAGGTTTGGGCCTGCAGTGACGAGACACTTGAGGACTCACGGAATAGGGGTGGAGCCAGACCTTTCCTCCCTTTCCCAACAAGACCCCAAGTCGCTGCCCATGAACGGCATCTCTCTTTCCTGATCAAGCTGCTAAACTGCCATGATCCCAGAGACTCAGGAACAAATCTCAGAACCCAGCAGATTTTGGCAAGAAATCCTTCCAGATTTAATAGTTAAAATTTCAGAATTCCAAAATTGTGTGGTCACTGCTGCAGCCGTGCGACATCTTATGTTATTCATAACCAGCAATAAAAACAAATTGTCTACCTTTGCCTTTTTGGCATTCCAAGTGTTGGGGTAAAATCCCAAATAATAATGGTGGGTCAGGTGTCAAAATGTTGAATGTAATCAAAGTAGAGGGAGAGTAATGTGGAAATCATCTACCCCACAGGTAGAGGGAGGGTATGGGATAGGGGTTTTATATATACTGGAGTTTTTGGTGATGGAGAATGGGCACTGGTGAAGGTACGTGTATTTCATCATATGATCAAGACTTAAACTTGAAAGCTCTGTAGCTGCTCTCACAGTGATTCAATAAATAAAATTATAAAAAATGGAAAAATAGTAAGGTGGAGTTCATGCCCAATTCAATCAGCCTAATCAGTGGCTGAATGAATAGCAGTACTCCTACATTAATAAAAAAATAATAAACTCAATATAAAACAAACATTATGTTTCCCATTATGATGGTAAAGATAACTATTAGTGGTACTGTTTCTGATTCTTGTTTACTGGCAGGCACTGCAAAGATGTACCTTGAATTATAAAACTATGGTCTCATAAGAAAAGCTAAAGGAACAAAGACTTCAGAAACACCCCCAAACATACAAGAATATGTGAGTAAATTTCTTTATTCAAAAAAATTTAGTTAATATACATGGCATGAAGTCCCTGATCAAAAGATACACAGTGACTGAATAAATCAAAACTTGAACTCTATAGTACATTTATACAGTGGAATACTACACAACTATTAGGAAAAATGAAGTCATGAAATTTGCTTGTAAATGGATGGAGAGAATCATGCTGAATGAGATGAATCAGAAGAGGACAAACATAGAATGTTTGCATTCATTTGTGGGACATAAAAAAACATAATATGAGACTAAAACCCAAGGACAGTAGAAACACGGGGCCAGGAAGACTGTTCCTCAGTTGGAAGACTGTCTCAGGTGTTCAGGGAGAAGGCAGTGGGATAGAGAAGGGACCACTCTGACAAAGATGGTTGGAAATGATGGCTCCAGCTTAGTAAGAACTGCATGCTAAAAGTAGGTAAAGGAAAAAACATGATTACTCTCAGTAGGTCGTTTGCCTTGCACACAGCCAACATGGCCGACCCGAGTTTGATTCCTCCACCGCTCTCAGAGAGCCCGGCAAGCTACCAAGAGTATCTCGCCCTCACAGCAGAGCCTGGCAAGCTCCCCCTGATGTGCTCAATATGCCAAACACAATAACAACAAAGTCTCCAATGGAGACGTTACTGGGCCCGCTCGAGCAAATCGATGAACAACGGGAGGACCGTGATCTGATCTGTGAACTCTCAGTAACTGTATTGCAAACCATAATGGGAAGAAGAAGAGGAGGAGGAGGAGGAGGAGGAGGAGGAGGAGGAGGAAGAGGAGGAGGAGGAGGAGGAGGAAGAGAAGGAGAAGGAGAAGGAGAAGGAGAAGGAGAAGGAGAAGGAGAAGAAGAAGAAGAAGAAGAAGAAGAAGAAGAAGAAGAAGAAGAAGAAGAAGAAGAAGAAGAAGAAGAAGAAGAAGAAGAAGAAGAAGAAGAAGAAGAAGAAGAAGAAGAATCCTGCCATAGAGACAGGCTGAGGGAAGGTGGTGGTGGCAGGAGATAGGAGATAAACTGGAGATATAGGTGATGGAAAATGTACACTGGTGGAGGGATAGGTGTTGGAACATTGTATGACTGAAATCTGATCATGAACAATTTTGTAACTGTGTATCTCATGGTGATTCAATTAAAATACATAAACCAAAAATAAAAAATAATAGAAACCTGGTATTCAACCTCTGCTGCTTAAAACTCACTTTAATGGTCATAAGAAACAGTCTCAAAGTAAAAGACTAGAAAACAATCATTCAGAGTAAAGGTAATCTGAAAAAGGTGGATACTTGTAGCAAACAAAATAAACTTCAATCTAAAAAACAATAAGTGATAGAGATGCATATTACATGATATCCAAGTGATCTATAATAGTGAAGGGATTCTGGTAGTCGTAGCAGTATAGCAAATCTAAAACAATAATATTGGTACTGTTATAAAAAATCAACAACAGTACAGAAATAATTTTTTTAAGAAAAAAAGCTAACTCAAGAAACTACCATCTTACTGCAGGATTATGTTAATAAAACAAAAGCAAACAGAAAAACCAATAAGAAACATGTGCTTTAACTAAGTGTGTGACCTCTGAAGAGTACATTCAAGCATTACAGCACACGGAGTGAAAATATCAGTGAGTACCATTGTCGAGTATGAGGGAACCACAACCTGATGTGCAACTCTGGCTGAGTGCCACTCATAAAATGTGCTAGCACACAGCTAACTGTGCGTACAACTCACTTATTGCAGCAACAGCAAGTCAGCAACAACAACAATGAGAAGAAGGGGGAGGGGGATTTAAAAAATAAAATCAGGGACTAGAGGGATTAGCACAGTTTTGAATGCCGCCAACCCAGGTTCAATCCCCAACACCCCACATGATCCGCTATAAACACTGCCAGGAGTGATCACTAGCACAGAGCCAGAAGTAAGCCCTGAGCACTGCCACATGTGGCCCCAAAGCCAAAATAAATAAATAAAATAAAAACAGAAATAAAATAAAACCATTTGTCTTTTTTAAAAACAGGTAAAAGACTTTCTCTGATTTCATCTTTTCTTTAACTCAGATGGAACTAGTATAGGTCATGTTGAACAAACTAAGTCAGAAAGAAAAGGATAAATTCAAGAAGATCTCACTCCCTTATGTGAGTGAAACAGAGCAGGGAAATGGACTATATCTAATGACAATAACCCACTGGATTTTGAAAGGGAGAAAGGAGGGAAGGACCAAAGAGGCACATTAGAAGTGACACTAGAATTGGGTGGAGACCCTTGAACACTGTGGAGGTTCTAATTTTGTCCACCATAAACATAAATTAAACACTATTGCCACCATATTACCTCAAGTATTAAAAAGAGAAAAGACTTTCCCAGATAGCTAGACAGAAGTGAATTATAACAATAAATTCTAGTTCTTGCTTCAGTTCTTAAGTAAGGGTGATTGTAATAAATGGAGAAAGGGATGAGAAGGAGGAAGTCCTGAATTTAATTGATCATTAATAAAAAATAAGATATATCCAAATTAGGTAAAGGCTCTTTCTTAATTGGATTCTGTCCTCTTATTTAGTTGTTAGTTTTACCAGAAAACCAGAAGCTGTGTTGATTGAGAAATAATGCCTAACTGATAAAGGAAACATTGAATGTGAATGGTATTTACCATTCATAAAAGAAGACTTTCTTAGGGAGAGTTAATACATTTGACATTTCATTCGTGATCACTTAACTTCATGCCCTCACTTTCTCTAGGTACTAGAAATATTACAAGATTCACATGAAGCTTACTCTATGGAATTTACTCTCTAGCAGAGAAGAGACACACTTAGCAATCACAACAGTATGGGCACTTACAGTCATTTTGATCAAGGACTATATGGAAAATTCAGCAAGGATTTTTTTCTTTTATAAAAACACAAGAGAGCAAATATATTTTTTCTTTTTCTTTTTTTTTTAAATTTTTATTAGTGAAACACCATGAGGTACAGTTGTAGATTTACAAATTTTTGTGCTTGGGTTTTGATTATACAATGATCAGATACTCTTCCCTCCACCAGTGCCCATTTTCAACCACCATGGATAATATACCCCCCACCCCCATCCCCCCATCCCCCCTGCCTCTGTGGCAGGGCATTCCCCTTTCTTCTCTCTCTCCTTTTGGGTGTTGTGGTCTGCAAAAGAGGCTTTGAGTGGCAAACATGTTCAGTCCATAGTCTACTTTCACATGAATCTCCCCTCCTGGGAGGATCCTCCAAACACCCTTTATTTGGTGCTCCCTTCTCTATCTGAGCTGCCCTTTCCTGTAGAATGCCGGGCTGGCCACTAAGCTATGGAGTAATCCTCCTGGTGCTGATCTCAGCTATTCTTGGGTATTAATCTCATATTTTGTTACTTTATAGTCCCCAGATGAATGCACTCTTTCTATGTCTATCCCTCTCTTTCTGACTCATTTCGCTTAGCATGATACTTTCCATGTTGTACCACTTGTATGTAAATTTCATGATGTCATCTTTTCTAACAGCTACATAGTACTCCATTGTGTAGATGTACCAAAGTTTGTTTAACCAGTCATCTATTCTTGGGCATTCAGGTTTCCTCCAGTTTCTGGCTATTGTAAAGAGTGCTGCAATGAACAAACAAGTGCAGATGTCACTTCGACTATACATTTTTGCCTCTCTGGGATATATTCCCAGGAGTGGTATTGCTGGGTCAAATGGGAGCTCAATTTCTAATTTTTTGAGAATCGTCCATACTGTTTTCCAGAAGGGCTGAACCAGTCGGCATTCCCACCAACAGTGAAGGAGTGTCCCTTTCTCACCACATCCACGCCAGCATTGGTTGCTTTTATTCTTTTGAATGTGGGCCAGTCTCTGAGGTGTGAGATGGTATCTGATTGTGGTTTTGATCTGCATCTCCCTGATGATTAATGATGTAGAGCATTTTCTCATGTGCTTTTTTGTCATTCGGATTTCTTCTTTGAGGAAGTTTCTGTTCATTTCATTACCCCATTTTTTGATGGGGTTGGATGTTTTCTTCTTGTGGATTTTAACCAGTATTTTTTATATCCTGGATATCAATCCCTTGTCAGATGTGTATTCGGCAAATATCCTTTCCCATTCTGTAGACTGTCTTTGTATTTTGGTCACAGTTTCTTTGGAGGTACAGAAGCTTCTTAGTTTAAGATAGTCCCATTTATCTATCTCTGTTTTCACTTGCTCAGCCAGTGGCGTGGCATCTTTGAAGATACCATTAGCTTCAATGTCATGGAGGGTTTTGTCAACTTTGTCTTCAATGTACCTTATGGTTTCTGGTCTGATGTTGAGTTCTTTAATCCATTTTGATCTTACTTTTGTACATGGTGTTAGGCAGAGTTCTGAGCCTATTTTTTTGCATGTAGCCGTCCAGTGATGCCAACACAATTTATTAAAGAGGCTTTCCTTACTCCACTTCACATTACTTGCACCTTTATCAAAGATAAGATGATCATATGATTGAGGGGAGATGTCAGTGTATTCAACCCTGTTCCATTGGTCTGCAATACTGCCTTTGTTCCAGTACCATGCTGTTTTAATTACTACTGCTTTGTAGTACAGTTTGAAGTTCGGAAGGTTGATTCCTCCCATTTTCTTTTTCCCAAGAATTGCTTTAGCTATTCGTGGGGGCTTATTGTTCCATATAAATTTCAGGAGTGTTTGCTCCATTTTTATGAAGAATGTCATGGGTATCCTTATAGGGATTACATTAAATTTATACAATGCTTTCGGTAGTATTGCCATTTTGACAATATTAAGTCTCCCGACGCATGAGCAGGGGATATCTTTCCATTTCCTCATGTCCTCTTTTATTTCCTGAAGTAGCGTTTTGTAGTTTTCTTTGTACAGGTCCTTTACTTCCTTAGTTAAGCTGATTCCTAAGTACTTGATTTTCTGGGGCACAATTGTGAACGGGATTGTTTTTTTCATGTTGCTTTCTTCTCTCTCACTGTTTGCGTATAGGAAAGCCATGGAATTTTGGGTATTGATTTTATAGCCTGCAACTTTACTATACGAGTCTACTGTTTCTAGGAGTTTTTTGGTGGAGGTTATTGGGTTCTCTAAGTAGAGTATCATATCATCTGCGAATAGTGAGAGCTTGATTTCTTCCTTTCCTACCTGAATGCCCTTAATATCTTTTTCTTGCCTAATTGCTATTGCAAGTACTTCCAGTACTATATCGAACAGCAGTGGAGAGAGTGGCCATCCTTGTCTCGTCCCTGATCTTAGAGGGAAGGCTCTCAGTTTTTCCCCATTGAGGATGATGCTTGCTGTAGGCTTGTGGTAGATGGCTTTAATTATGTTGAGGAAGGTCCCCTCTATACCCATTTTGGCTAGGGTTTTCATCATAAAGGGGTGCTGGATCTTATCAAATGCTTTGTCTGCATCTATTGATATAATCATATGCTTTTTATCTTTTCTTTTGTTGATATGATGGATTATGTTGATTGATTTCCGAATGTTAAACCATCCTTGCATCCCTGGGATGAATCCTACTTGGTCATGGTGTATGATCTTTTTGATGAGTAGTTGGATTCTATTTGCTAGTAGTTTATTGAGTATCTTTGGATCTGTGTTCATCAGGGATAAAAGGTAAAAGGTAAAGGCCCTCCCGTTGATAGTCGATTTGCTCGAGCGGGCCCAGTAACGTCTCCATTGGAGACTTTTCATCAGGGATATCGGTCTGTAATTATCTTTCTTTGTGGTATCTCTGTCTGCTTTTGGTATCAGTGTGATATTTGCTTCGTAGAAACTGTTGGGAAGTGTTTTTGATATTTCAGTTTCGTGGAAAAGCTTAAAGAGGGTTGGGAGTAAGTCCTCTTTAAAGATTTGGAAGAATTCACTAGTGAATCCATCCGGGCCAGGACTTTTGTGCTTGGGGAGACTTTTTATTACCATTTCAATTTCCTTGATGGTGATAGGTCTGTTCAGGTATTCCAGGTCTTCTTGGTTCAGCCTTGGGAGTCTGTAGGAGTCTAGGAATTTATCCATTTCCTCGAGGTTTTGATGATCCGTGGCATAAAGCTTCTCAAAGTACTCCCTGAGGAGCCTTTGAATTTCTGTAGTTTCTGTTGTAATGACCCCCTTTTCATTTCTAATTCGGTTTATTAGGGTTTTCTCTCTCCCTTTCTTTGTGAGTTTTGCTAGAGGCTTCTCGATCTTGTTAATTTTCTCGAAGAACCAGCTCTTGGTTTCATTGATCTTTCGGATTGTTTTTTGGGTTTCCATCTCGTTAATCTCTGCTCTGAGTTTTATTATTTCCTTTCTCCTGTTCGGGTTGTGCTCCTTTTTTTGGTCCTTCTCCAAGCTCTTAAGCTGTGAGGTTAGGTTACTTACGTGTGCTCGCTCCTCCGTCCTGAGGAATGCTTGTAGAGCTATAAACTTTCCTCTTAACACAGCTTTTGCTGTGTCCCATAAGTTTTGGTAATTCGTGTTCTCATTTTCATTCGTTTGTAGGAATCTTTTGATTTCCTCTTTGATTTCCTGTCTAATTCACTCGTTGTTCAATAGCGCACTGTTTAATTTCCAGGTGTTTGGTTTAGTTTTCTGTTTTTGTGTGTGATTTACTTCTAATTTCAGCGCATTGTGGTCTGAGAAGATTGTTGATACAATCGCTATCTTCTTAATTTTATGGAGGCATGTTTTTTGGCTCAGCATGTGGTCTATCTTGGAGAATGTTCCATGTACACTTGAGAAGAATGTGTATTCAGCTTTTTGTGGATGAAGTGTCCTGTATATATCTACTAAGTCCCTTTCTTCTATTGTTTCCCTCAGATGAAGTATGTCCTTGCTAAGCTTGAGTCTGGTTGATCTATCCAGAGGTGACAAAGCGGTGTTGAAGTCTCCCACTACTATTGTGTTGCTATTGATGTCTTTTACCAAATCTATGAGTAGTTGTTTTAAATACTTTGCTGGTCTCTCATTAGGTGCATATACATTTATTATTGTAAGTTCTTCCTGTTGTACAGATCCTTTGATCAATAAGAAATGGCCTTCACTGTCTCTTATGACCTTCTTCACTCTGAAATCGATGTGGTCTGATATTAGGATGGCTACCCCAGCTTTTTTATGGAAGCTGTTTGCCTGTAGGATTGTTTTCCAGCCTTTGACTCTGAGTCTGCGTTTGCTTTGACTATTGAGATGTGTTTCTTGCAGGCAGCAGAATGTTGGGTTAACTTTTCTAATCCATCCTGCCACTCTATGTCTTTTAATTGGTGCGTTTATCCCATTGAAATTGACAGAGATTACTGTTATGGGATTTTGCCCCATTGTTCTGTTGAAATTTGGTGTATTTGAGGGGCTTGTCTTGCCTTAAAGTAGCCCATTTAGTTGTTCTTGTAACCATGGTTTTGAGGCTATGAAGTTCCTGAGCTGTTGTTTGTCTGTGAAACTGTGTGTTGTTCCTTACATTATGAATGATAGTCTCGCTGGGTAAAGTATTTTTGGAGAGCCATTTATTTCACTGAGTTTTTTCACTATGTCCCACCACTGTTTACGGGCCATGAGGGTTTCATCAGAAAAATCAGCTGTGAATTTTAAGGATGCTCCTTTGTAAGAGATTTCTTTCGTCGATCTTGCTGCTTTCAGAATTTTGTCTCTGTCTAAGGTTTTTGTCATTTTGATCAGAATGTGTCTTGGGGTATTTTTATTCGGATTTCTTCTAGCTGGTACCCTTCGGGACTCCTGAATGTGGTCACAAGTTTTCTTCAGCTCTGGAAACATTGTAGCAATGATGTCTTTGACAGCTTCTTCTTCATCAAGGTTTTCTTCCTGTTCCTCTGGGACTCCAATAATTCTTATGTTACCCCTCTTGGCTTCATCACGATCTTCTCTTGCCATCTGTTCCCGAATTGTGAGTCTCTTTTCCATTTTCTGCTCTTTTCTGGAGAGTCTCTGAACTTCATCTTCGAGCTCACTGATTCTGTTCTCAGCAGCTCTTACTCTGCTGCTGAGGCCTTCCACTGAGTTTTTCAATTCGCCTACGAGATTTTTCAGGTCTGACATTTCTGATTGCATTTTCCTCATTTCTGCCTTCAAATCCTCTTGTCTTCTATTGGCATTGCTTTCAATTGTTTCTTTTAGTTCCCTAAGCATCCTAAGTAGCTCCCTTCTGAATTCCTTGTCAGAGAGGTTGTCTAACACTACAGTACTGTTGGTGTCATCTGGGCTAGATTCTTCAATAAGAAAGTTTGTTGGGCTTTTGCGTTGCTTTACCATTGTGACAAGTGTGGTTTAGTCCTTCACGTTCACTGTTACTATTCCGCTTGATATGCAGTGTGAGTTAAGATAGGCTTATGAGTTATTGGCTACTGTGTTTCTAGTGGCTGAGCTAAACTAGAGAATTTTCCATCTAAGAAGGTAGCTTATGGTTCCTATGGCATATGTAGTGGGAAATTATTTCACGGCCGCATTAGCGGCCGCGGCTCCGGAAAGAGTCCCTGGCACTGGGCGAGTAGTTGGGAATGTCTCCTGGTTGGAATAGGAGCCGTTCAGCTTTGTTGCCCAGAGCTGGGCCTCTGTGCCCGTCCCGCGCAGATCATGGGAGAAAACCGGCTTTCTAGGAGATGGAGCTAGCTGCACAATCACAGAGATGGTCCCAGGCCCTTGGGGGCAGGCTGTACCTGGTTGGAATAGGAGCCGTTCAGCTTTGTTGCCCAGAGCTGGGCCTCTGTGCCCGTCCCGCGCATATCATGGGAGAAAACCAGATTTCTAGGAGATGGAGCTAGCTGTGTAGTCACATAGAGGGTCCCAGGCCCTTGGGGGCAGGCTGTACCTGGTTGTAATAGGAGCCGTTCAGCTTTGTTGCCCAGAGCTGGGCCTCCGTGCCCGTCCCGCGCAGATCAGGGGAGAAAACCGGCTTTTTAGGAGATGGAGCTAGCTGCGCATGCACAGAGAGGGTCCCAGGCCCTTGGGGGCGGGCTGTACCTGGTTGGGATGACTTACAGATTTTTGTGCTTGGGTTTCACTTATACAATGATCGAATACCCATCCCTCTACCAGTGCCCATTCTCCACCACCACTAATCCCAGTATCCCTCCCATCCCCCATACCCCCCATCCCACCCTGCCTTTGTGGCAGGGAATTCCCTTTTGTTGAGAGCAAATAATTTAGACTGTATTACCTTACAGAACATTGCAATTGCTCAACTCTGCTATTATACATCCATAGCCACCAGAAAATGTACAAACATATGTAAAGTTCTAAAAGACTGGACACTAAACTTGGAATTTCTTATCTATGCAATAGGTCACAAAACTTTTTACCGTTTGATATTTTTTCGGTCATTTAAAAGCATAAAAGTTTTGCTGATGGTAAGACCATGTGATGAAGGAGCATCTCAACTAAGAGGTGGGGACAAATTAAAAATATCTAATTTTAGAGCAATTAGATGCACATGGATCTAAAACCAAACATTAACATTGTCCAAAAAGTAACTAATTCTTTCAAATTCTGATTTAAAATATTTACTGGATTTTGTGGCATTTTGAACAAGCCAATTTTACGTACTTGAAAATAAGATATGGTTTTTACTAGATGACTTCTGCTAAAACAAATGTATTTAGATACTTGGAGAAGAAATATCTCTTTTTTGAAACTGATGTAGAAAATTTGTTTGGTTACTTGAAAGTAATATTGGTTTCACTCAATATCAAGTTTTTCAATGTGTCAAAATGTAGTTACAATCTTGCAAAAAAAAAATGTCTGACTCTGAGTTTAATACCTGAATGGAGAGAAGGCAAAACTTTTTACCTGATATCCAAACAACATTATGGAACTAATATAACCACCATTACTAAGGTGTTAAATTGCTATCAAAAGATAGAATCCATATCAGTTAATAAATAAATAAACAAAGCAGTTTTTGTACTCATTAGAAGACCATTCAAAGTCCTGGAGAGAGACCCAAGTTCTTAATTTATGAGTCAACCATTAAAACAAACAAAGAAGCAAAGCTAATATGGTTATTCACATCGTCCTTTCCATACTGATCTTTCTGGAAAAATAAATTCCTACAGGACTATTTGGAATCACTACCAGTAAGTTCTATTATACTGTCAGATTTAGAAAAAAAAGTTTACCGGGACTTCAAACAGAGATTGAAGGGATGATTATGGTAAATTGTTGTTCTTAATTAATTAAAATGATTTATAAGACACGGCATGTAAATGAAAAAATGTGAAGGAAAAAATGGTCCCAGTAGAGAAGCAGATTTAAATTCAAGATAAGTGAAACAAAATGGGAAGAATAAGACTCCATTAGCAAGCTCTCCAAGTGAGCCATGTATTTATTCTTCATTGCTGGCAACATATTGACTAGTGGATTGAGATTTACCAGAAAATTGTTGACCACAGTAATTAAATTCTGCAACAAAAAATTCTCAGATTGGCCGTCATGCCATTGACCACAAGACAATTGACGAGGCACAATGTATTTTGTTTTTAATTCTCAAAAGCGAGAATTTGTAAAGCTTTTAAGTTCCCTCATTAAAGCAATTCTCTATTCTATTTTCATTTGTCTCTTTTGCCCCTGGTTCCTTCCCCTCCACCTCCTCTCCTGCCCCCTTCAATTCTGACCCACTATGGTCTCCTGGCATTGTTCTGACATTTGTCTGGCAGAACATGAAACAACAAATATGTTCAATTTGAGTGGTTTCCTGCAATGTTATTCTATCAAACTGGCAATTTCCGAAAGGATTTAGAAAGGAGCATACAATTCCTCAGACATCGGGGAGGTCTGACAGTGACTGCCAAAGCAGTCAAAGCTTCTAACAGCTTCTAATATCTGAGCATATAAAAACATCCCTTTCTCCCAGATTTGTTTTTTTATGCCTAATATGAAGTGGACTTCAGATACCATCTAAGGGACCTGAGAGCACCTGGAAACTCATTGTAGGATATTTTGATATGCATGTCACATGTAGACATAATTTCCCCCCTCATGAATTATATGTTAATCAAGAGGTGCAAATTCTAGCTAATGAACTTATGGTTTCACATAAATACCAAATGTAAAAGTCATTAAAGCAAGACTCTCTGTATTCCCTGTATAGTCATTTCCTGCTCCCCCAACTGGCATTTGACATTTCCAAGATGGTGGAGGTTTTGGAAATTTTATGATTTGATTGTGGTTTGGCTTGAACTCAAATTATAGGGTCTGAATTTAATGAAATTAGACATCTAATGCCCCAGGCAAAAAAAAAGGTATGCCAATGTCAATGGTGGCAAGATGTACTATAGCACTAACTTGAGACTGAATCCTGCAAACTCTCAGGCTTCAGGATACATATTTCATGTCCTCAAGTATCCAGGCCTTAAAACCATAATAGATGAGCAGCCTGCCATTTATTATTATTTTAGCTCTTGAATAAATATCCAGTAACATGGACTTTTTGTGGGCTGAAGCTATTGTGTTCACCAGAGTGTATAGCAAGCATGCCTCTTACTCTCCAGTGTCTGCAAAAGTAGCCTGAGTGAGAAGCAAGAGTGGCATATTCATGTGACTGCTCACAATTGACAATCATTCTTTTATTTCATGTTAGATATTGGCACTGGGTTAAAAGATGCTCCAGTGTAGTTTTTGTTTAAAACCAGAGAAATGGACATATAAATTCTTGTTCACAGTAGAGTTGAATACCCCCCCTTTTATCCTTAATCTAAATTCATCTCATTTTATTCCCTTATCACAGACTGCTTCATCTCCATAAATTCAGTCAACATGGAACTTCCTAAACAACTTTTGGGCTTTGAGCCTTTGAGCATGGTAACAACATAGCCATTTGACAAAACATCCAAGCACCAGGCAGTGTCCTATAGTATATAGAACAATTGGATGAGGGAATGCAATGTTTGAAAGTGGGGGGGGGGATGCCTAGATAACTCTTGGTGTAAGAATATAGGGAGGAGAGGGCAGAGAATGAAGGTTACTGAGCGGGGAAGAAGAGATAGACAGAAAGTAATGGGGATTAGGGACCAAGGGGATTTGAGAACATTAGTGGTGTAAAGGAGTGGTATGGCTCAATAGCCAAACCACAAGTCAACACATTAAAAAAGAGATCCAAACTTCAACAACCAAACTTAGTGTGCCCATCAAGGTGGCAGGCAAGGGAAGTGGTGGTGAAAAGATGGAGGGAACCTGAGAACCCTGGTGGAAGGACGAAAACACTGGTGGTGGAATTGGTGCTAGAAGATAATATGTCTAAAACCCAAATATGAGTAACTTTGTATATCTGTGCTTTAAAAAATTAATTTTTTTAATTAAAAAATAATGCATTGCACCACCCACTCGGAAAGTGCTCCCATAAAGCTGTCTTCTCCTAAACTTTGGAATCCTAGTGGTCAATGGGGGCAGACAGGATGGGAAAAACTCTGTTTCTGGACCTTGTATCTTCTCCCGTAGATTTCCATCTTCTTCTTTCTCACAAAGTTTGTCTGAGTGTCCATCACTAAACAAAGAGTGGCCATGTAAATTCTGATAATTCCATCATATAATTCTGATACCTGGTGTCTGCTTGGCAACTAACCACAGGACTTGAGCAATTGGTTATTTTCCCAACATTTCAAGAGGTAGCAATTCATCACTTAATAATAGAAACAGCAACTGGATTTTTATGCCCTGAATTGTAAAAAATATTGAGTGACGAGCATAACTATTATTGAAATGCTGAAAGTGGGTTCACCTTAAAACATTTAACCATTTCCTCTTATGTGCATAGCATTCTCTTTGCTTTTGTGATCATTTTCTAGCAATCACATTACTATGCAGATATTAATCAAAAGATTGCAATGGGAGTTTGGGACATCACATCTGGCTTCCATTTTAACTAGAGCTTGGTAACATTCTAGTTATCTTGATAACCTAGTAACATTCCTAGTAACTTGCTTACCCAGAGCTTCAATTTGCACTCTCTCATTCTTTATCTCTCTGAAAAGTAAGTAATCTAAGATTTCACCCAGTCTGTCATTCCATAAATAATTGTCATTGTCATCCTGTTGCCATTGAGAAAAATCAATGAAAGCAAATACAATATAATTAGGAACTGAGCATTTTTTTGGTGTGGCTTAGATCTACTTAAACCCTGAGACAGAAAATCTCACTGTTAGATAACAAGAAGCCAAGTTGTATACCTGATTGTTCCTGAAGGTGTGCATTTTTGTAGATCAATCAACCAAATAAAAATTCATCTTTATTTAGGGGTTTTAGTTGTAAAAAATCTTGTTGCTAACATTTTGTTGTTGTTTTTTGGGTCACACCCAGTGGTGCTCAGGGGTTACTCTTGGTTCTGCATTCAGGAATTACTCCTGGCAGTGCTCAGGGGACCATATGGGATGCTGGGAATCAAACTCAGGGCTGCCACATGTAAGGCAAATGCCCTGCCTGCTGTGCTATCACTCCAGCCCCCTTGCTGGTAACATTTCAGTGTCCTAGAGTCTCTGACATTTTAAGATCATCTCATTGCTGCTTTTGTAATGAGTTAACCATGCACCTGCACTCAACACATTCTAATCTGACTCTGTTGATGTCAGAAATGCTGTCATGAATAAGGTGATTCCCTATTCAAAGGGAAACATAAAATAACAAAACTATTTTGCTACTGTATGCTATTTCATCTGGCATCTTTTTCTCTGAAACTCTCCCACATATGTTTAAAAATAAGGTGTGAGATCAAGACTGGTCTTTTCTTGGTCCACTGCAGCGAGTTGACAAGTCCGACTAATAGCTACACTTACCAGTTCAGATAACATCATTGTAACAGAAGAAGTATGCTCAGGTCTGCAATTTTATTAGATCCCCAAATTATGTGCTGTCCAAGCTTCCAATATTCCTGGTTTGTGTTTTATGCAACTTGAACCCACCCAAAAACTTTAATAAGAAAGGCATGTTTTGATTGAAGCATAATCATTTATCTGTGTTGACATGCTTAGAATCTCTGAGTTTACTTTTAAAAGAAAAAGAAAAGATTGTTCTTATTTTTTATTTTTCTTATTACAAGATACAAGAAATATATGATTTCTGCACTATAAAATGACTTTAAATTAACTTTTAGAAAACATTCAAAGCAGCATTTGCAACAAAAAGCCTTAAGAGGAATGTGTTTTCCAAACATTGAAAGCATTTCATGAATTTGTGTGTATTTATGTATTTTGTTTTCCAGTATGAATTTTCTAGTTAATTACCCAAATAAATAAATGAGAAATGTAATTATAATTACCTTTAATTATAAATGTATCTGTAATTATGACTTTTTTCACAAAAGTGCTTTCATCAATGGAATTTTTAAAAATTTTTCTATTTGTCAGGAAACTTGTTTTGTTTAGACCTGGTGGGAAGGTGGTGGGTCACACTTAGGAGGGCTGAAGGTTTATTCCTAACTCTGTACTCAAGGATCACTCCTAGAAGTACTCAGGGACCATATGTGATACTGGGAATCAAACCAGGGTTTGCCACATGAAAGACAAGCACCTTCCCTCCTATAATTTCTCTTCAGTTCAAGAAGGTTGTTTAAAATAGAATGCATAAGGCCTCAAGTAATTGTTCTGCAGTCAGGGGCACTTGCCTTGCACCTGGATGACCTAGGTTCAATCCCTGGAACCTTGTATGTCCCCTGACTCCTGCCAGGAGTTATCCCTGAGTACAGATCCAAGAACACCACTGGGTGTGACCCAAAAACCAAAAGAAAAAAATTGCTGCATGGAGTTCAATGGTAATGATTTTTTTCCATCTTAAATGTTGTCAACATTTTGAAAAACTAGAAAAAAATACAATGAATTAATTTTCTGATTTCTATGTGCTTACACATGTCTATGTTGCATTAGAAATTCAGTGACCATGTCTTATAATACATAAATTTTTTTACAACTAAGACCTCAATTATATTTGTATAATTAGGAGATTATAATTTATAGACAACAGTTTGACTACTGTACAGTGCTTAGGTAGTAATTTTTGCATAAGGCTAAAAACATCAGATTGTGTGCAAGAAGCATTTTCTTTAGAAATTTGCATCTGAAGCAGAAAAGCTTTCTAATTCAGAAATTACATCTACCTTTATTTTTGTATATACTATTTAATACTTGCATATTATTGTCAGTTAATCTTTGTCTTAGAATCAAATTTGAATTATGTCTTCCTAAGAATTTCTCTAGAGAGAAATAAATGGGAATACTAAGAAATATAGGGAAAGTAGAGTTAGTGTGTATATAAATGTATTCATACATATACATGTGTATATATAGAGAGAAGGTAGAAATAGTTTGTATATATATGCATTCATATATATACATATTCATGCCAATTTGAAAATAAAAAGCATATGTAGACAATGACACTATTAAATAAAATAGACCCCATTTATTGGGTGACAGATCAAGTCTAGGAATAATTTATTCCTACTATAATTAAACAGTTTCTCCCTCTTGGAGAGCCCAGCAAGCTACTGAGAGTATCCTGCCTGTATGGCAGAGCCTGGCAGATACCCGTGACGTATTTGACATGCCAAAAACAATAAAAATAATAGGCCTCATCCCCCTGACCCTGACAGAACCCCCAACATACCCCCAATATGCCATTGGTCTACGCTAGCATGACACAGGAATGAATGGAGACGTTACTGGAGCCCGCTCAAGCAAATGGATGAACAATGGGACAATAAGTGATAGAAGTGATAATTAAACTAGTTTCTTTAATTTAGGAAAAATTAACTCATTTGAGTTCTATTTCCTATTTTTAATTGATATCTTTAATTCTGTCTTCTAAGTACAAGGCCAGATACAATGAATACAACGAAGAACAAAATTGGCCTTCTGAACATTAGGGCTTACAATAATTAAAATGGTCTGGCCCAAGGCTAAGGGAGAGTTATTTAGACGCAAAGTCACCATGGAAAGGGGAGATAAGCCAACAAAGCACAGGATTTAGACTGTGAATTCTGGAGTTCAACCTTAATTTTGCTTTTTATTAGATGTGTTTCTAACTATTCTCTGCCTCATCTACAAAGCTTGGGACAATGATAACAATGATCACCTCCTGGGGTGGTAATGATGAGAAAATGCGTTATTATTTACAAAGTCCTTTGAGTCATATCTGACACATAATAATCAGGATGTAAGTGTTTGTTAAATAAACAAAGTCCTGAGGTTTGGGGAAATGATTTGAGAAGAAAATATTAGAGAAGAAACCATGTACCTGTGGTTCATTTTTCATGGGGCAAGCGGCAGCTAGCCACAGTAGGCAGTTATTCCTAGTACCTAGGAATTTTCACATAAGAATGCCTCCATTTGGTACAGAAATCCTTTATGGGTCCATTACAGATGGGATTTTGTCAATGAAAGTCAAGTTGTTTTAGGTTTCATAACTGCATAAATGCTCTTCTCTTTCTCTGAGCAACCTTTAAATTCTTTGTCTCTGATTTTAAAATAGATACTGAAGGGAAGAAAATGTTAATCAATGCTTATGTAAATGTACATAGGAAAATGTATTATGTCTGCAGAGCAAATTGCTGAAGAATCACAATAGGATTAGATCAATTCTTTTTTTTATTCTATATGATACTTTAATGATGGATATTTGGCAATACACATTTTTCAAAATACATTAAGACAAAATACATATGTAAGACAAGAAGAAAATTCTTATACAAAGGTAGAAACTATGGATCTTCATAATGTACCAATGTCAGCTTATAAAAGCAGTAAAACATTAGACACATGTTCATGTTTAATACACTCAATATGGTACGGATAGACTTGGGACTCTCTGAGCTTTATGGTGAGTCATGAATACAAAAGTTATGGACTGAGGTTGGCCAACACAGTTTCCATTATTGGGTTGTAGGTGCACTGGGTTTAATGCCAAGACCTCTACCCTATATTGTTCAGATTTGTTTTTTTAAATTATATTTTTATATGTTCATTGAGGCACTGTTCATAATAACCAAAATCTGGAAACAACCCAAGTGCCCTAGAACAGATGACTGGTTAAAGCAACTTTGGTACATCTATGCAATGGAATACTATGCAACTGTCAGGAGGGATGAAGTCATGAACTTTGCTTATAAATGGATAGACATGGAGAGTATCATGCTAAGTGAAATGAGTCAGAAAGAGAGGGACAGACATAGAAGGACTGTACTCATTGTGGAGTATAAAATGATATAACATGAGGCTGACATCTAAGGACAGTAGATAGACGGGGCAGATAGATTGCTCCATAGCTGGAAGCCTGCCTCATGAAAAAAAGGGAGAAGGCATCTGGAATAGAGAAGGGATCACTGAGAAAAAGATAGCTGGGAGAATCGGTCGGGATGGGAGATGTGTGAGGAAAGTAGATAAAGGACCAAGCATGATAACCTCTGAGGGTCTGTATTGAAAACCATAATGCCTAAAAGTAGAGAGAGATTATGGAGAATCATATCTGCCATGGAGGCAGAAGGAGGGTGGGAAAGGGAGGTTATACTGGGGACATTGGTGGTGGAGAATGTGCACTGGTGGAGGGATGGGTGTTCGATCATTGTGTGATTGTAACCCAAACATGAAAGCATATAATCATCTCACAGTGATTCAATAGATCAATTCTTAAAAGATAAGTGGATCTAATAGAGCTGGTCAAAATAGTCAATACCTTCCCTCTCTAGATGGGTTCATTCTCCCACACCAAAATGGCCTCTGTGTGAATTAAAATAATGTGATTAAAGGAGAAGTTCTGAGTAAATTGTAGGCAAAGTGCCTTATCCAAACTTAGCTTTGATTCATAATAGGTTCTGCTCACAATTGTTTTGTATGGGAGTTAAGGAAGTATCTGTGGCTATTAGAAAAACTTCTCTTCAGGAAAGCAAGAACACTGTAGCATTGTCCTCCCGTCTTTCATCGATTTGCTCAAGCAGGCACCAGTAACATCTCACGACAAATTGTAATACCTGTTGTTACTGTTTTTGGCATATCAAATACATCATGGGGAGCTTACCAGGCTTTACCGTGTGGGCGAGATACTCTCAGCAGCTTGCCGGGCTCTCCGAAAAAGGCGGAGGAATTGAACCTGGGTCAGCCGTATGCAAGGCAAATGCCCTACCCACTCTGCTATCACTCCAGCACCAGGAAAGCAGTACTGGACCAAAATGATAATTTTTCAGAATTGAAGGAAAATTTGTTACACTTCATTCTTCTTATGGGTTTATTCTCCTCATGTTTCACCAACAACTTTGGAGTAAGGAGTCATTTATTTTCTAATCCTCAGTTATAAAACTTAGAAATTTAGTGTTTCCCAGGCTAGAACCTAAACTGTTACAAAATTGCCTACCAGATAAAATAGACAGTTGCCGGACCCCTATCTTTAGAGTTTTATCACCCCTTGGAGCAAATTAAAAATGGTAACATATTCTTTTGACCTGTCAAAACTAGAATTTATATCTCGCCCCCCCCCCCCCCCCCCCGCAAGAGTCTGGACTGTTTTGTGGTTCATTCAACCAGCAAACATGGTAGCTATTTCATGGTTCTGGTTCCATATAAAGACATCAAGAAACTAGCTACTTCCACATTCTTTCTCCTAGAACTCTCACTCCAGACAAAGCATCCAATTAAGAGTCATTATTACCTGAGACCACCATTTTGGGGAGGGGGTCCAAGCTAACCTCCAAGAAGTGCAGAAAGATTGCCTTTATTAGATTCTAGCTGTTTTAGACACCCAGCCCAAGAAACACATATGAAGGAAGTCTTTAGATGATCCCAACCTGACTACCACCTGAATGCTGTTACTTGGGAGACTGCATGAGCCAAACAATACTACACCCAACATTCTCAGGTATCATGAGAGATAATAATCAGTTACAGTTTTAAGCACTTAAGTTTTAGGATTCTTGTTATTTAGTGCTAAATAACCAGATGTCCTCTGCAACTGCCCTCTGCCTATATCTATTCCAAATTACCTTAAGTTCTTCAAATAGTCTGAGAAGTTTCTAAATAGCCTTTTTATTTACTATTCCTTTAGTGTTACCTTTACACCCTTAAAACTTTCTTAATATCCTGAACAATTTTCAGGAGATCTCTGTGTGGTTCAATATGTGCACCAAATATGCAGCACTGCTCAGGCCCTAGGGTGCTGTGGCCTGTAAGGTCCACACTTAGTGTTTGGGTGTGCTTGGCTGCTGGGGCAGGGGGAGAGGTGTTCTCCAGGATCTTAGCCTGCAATATCCAGGAATTCAAAACTGGAATTGCATTAGGATATTGCACTGCAAAGTGTGAGCTTCAGTCTCTTCTACTGTCCTCTGTCCCTTCCCTTAACATGGTATTTTACCTTTGTATATTGTAGCACTTAGTATGGTAGCTAGGATAAAAACCCCAAATATCTAATGGCAAACAAATGTACAAAAAAAAATACTGTGGTATGACTCCACTATGGAATGCTATGCAGCTGTGAGAAAAGTTGATATCATTGCAGTTTGCTGCAACCTACATGGAACAGGAGGATTTCATATTAAGTAAAATTAAACAGTACTTCCACTACCCAGCCGTCGCCACACTCCAGGACACTTTCCGGACCCATGCAGCCGCAAAGCGGCCGCGCGACACATCATAAGACACTAAATACCCATCTTCTGGATTTGTTGTACCATATTTGATAGGGTTCAAATATGGTAACACCTACAAGGGTGATTAGAGGTCACCCCAAAAGCCTCTATCCCTCTCGGAAAGACTGGCAAGCTACCGAGAGTATTCCGCCCGCACGGAAGAGCCTGGCAAGCTATCCGCAGTGTACTCGATATGCCAAAACCAGTAACTACAACTGGTCTCATTCACCTGACCCTGAAGGCTTCACCGACATGGCAGCACTGAGAAGGATGAGGAAGGAGAGGCCGACAAAATCTCAAGGCCGACCTAGGCTGCCACAACGAAGGAAGACAAAAATGATCGTCTGTACTTTCAATGCACGTATGCTAGCATCAGATGCATCCATCGAGGACCTGATGGTACAAGCGCGAATGATCAAGTACGACATCATTGGTCTGACTGAGACAAGAAGGCACGAATCTCACCATGCCGTTTTCGACACTGGGGAAGAATTGTTCCTCGGAACATGCGATAAAAGAGGTGTTGGAGGCGTCGGTGTCCTTGTCAACACAAACTTGGCCAAGAGCATTGATTCATTCGAATGCCTAACAACCCGAATTGGACGTTTATATTTGAATAGATGTGGCTCACTGCCTGCAGTTTCTATCTTCGTTGTCTATGCACCAACATCTCATTATGATGAAAGAGAAATCGAGAAGTTCTACATGGAGCTAGAGATGTTCTATAAAGAAGACCACACCTTCTACAAGATCATTGTGGGTGATTTTAATGCCAAGATAGGACCGAGAAGATCAGCTGAAGAACTTCACATTGGGACCCATGGCCTAGAATGGAACGAACAGGGTGAGAGACTGTCTGAGTTCATCATGTTGACCAAGACCATTCATGGTAACTCACAGTTCCAGAAGGCAGAATCTAAACGATGGACATGGGAGTCTCCCGGTGGACGATTCCACAACGAAATAGACCACATCATATTCAATCGACGGTTTTGCCTGACTGATGTCGCTGTTGTCCCAAAATTTTGAACGGGATCGGACCACCGTCTCCTTCGTGCAAAATTCTACTTCACGGAGCGGGGAGAAAGGGCTGCAAAGTTCAAAAAGAGAACTCCCAGAATGACCACCAACTGGGAACTCTTTGGTACTATTGTGGCAACATGGGAAGATGCCATTGTTGACAACATTGACGAGGAATATGATCGACTGGTTCTGCACCTCCATGAATGTGCGAGGAACGCCAAGAGAGAGATAGCCACAAAAAATCGCCTATCTTCGAAAGCTCTTGAGCTAATTCGCCAGCGTGGTTTGGCGCATGCCTCAGGCAACCGCAAGCTAACGTCCGAGCTCGCAAAGCAGTGCAGAGATGCGATCAAGGAAGACCTCAAAGAGAGAAGAGCAGAAGTACTGGTAGATTCGGCAGAAGCCGGGAAAAGTATTCGTAACGCCCGCCTGTCCTTCGCCAACTATAAGACCAAGATGACTGCCCTCCGACGTCCTGATGGATCCATCACATCCTCCAGAATGGCAATGGAGAAGATTATCTATGACTTCTACTCAAATCTCTTCGATAGCCATGTCCACTTGCCGACATACCAAATTCCACAGGATGGATATGTCGTTCCCAACATTCTCCCTTCCGAAATCCGACACGCCATTTCGTCGGTAAAGAAACAAACAGCACCTGGCCCAGACAAGGTCAGACCTGAACACCTGAAGAACCTGCCATCAGTACTCATCAATACACTGGCTCGGCTCTTCACTCGCTACCTGTCTGAATGCAAGGTTCCGTCCCAATGGAAAACCAGCAGGACCGTACTACTGTTCAAGAAGGGAGACATCCATGACATTGGCAACTATCGCCCAATCTGCCTATTGTCTGTCATCTACAAGTTGTTCACTCGAGTCATCCTAAATAGGATTGGCAGAACACTAGATGAAAGACAACCATGCGAGCAAGCAGGGTTCCGCAAAGGATTCAGCACCATCGACCATATCCACATGATAACCAAGCTCATTGAGGTTTCTCGGGAGTTCAAGATGCAGCTCTGTTTAACGTTCATTGATTTAAAGAAGGCCTTTGATTCTGTTGAGACGGAAACGGTCCTTGAAGCCCTAGCCAATCAGGGCATTCAAGCCCTATACATCAGGATCCTCCATGAGCTGTATTGCGGATTCACTACCAGGATCTCACCATTCTACAAAGACGTGATCGTTGATGTCAAGAGAGGGGTGCGGCAGGGTGATACCATTTCACCAAAACTCTTCAGTGCCACCCTCGAGAACATCATGCGACAACTGGAATGGGAAGGAATGGGAGTGAAGATAGATGGTCGGCAACTACACCATCTCCGCTTTGCTGATGACATTGTTTTAATAACACCAAACATCAGCCAAGCAGCACAAATGCTGGCCGACTTTGACTGTGAGTGTGGAAAGGTAGGACTACAGCTGAATCTTATGGAGACAATGTTTATGAGAAACAGCCTCGTTCCTGACGTCCCATTCGCTCTCAACGGAACGACCATCTCCGAATGCAACAGCTATGTGTACCTAGGTCGAGAAGTCAACATGACAAATGACCTGGCACCCGAGCTGCGCAGGAGGAAGAGAGCAGCTTGGAACGCCTTCAAGAACGTCGAAGAAATAGCTAAGAGGACGAAGAACCTCCGGCTCCGGGCACATCTCTTTGATTCCACTGTTCTTCCTGCATTAACATATGCCTCAGAGACCTGGGCCCTACGCAAACAGGATGAGAATGCTATTCAGGTCTCCCAAAGAAGAATAGAAAGAGCTATTCTTGGAATATCACGTTTCACTCAAATGAGAGAACGAATCCGGAGTTCTGACATCTGTCGACGATCAAGGATCAGGGACGCTGTCTCATTTGCCAAGGTGTCGAAAATCAGATGGGCTGGTCACGTAATGAGATTTAAAGATGACCGTTGGACTAGAGCTGTTACTGATTGGATTCCACGGGATGTCAAAAGACCCGATGGCCGCCCACCTACCAGATGGTCAGACTTCTTCGTCAAGATCATGAACGATTGGTTTGAGGCCCTTCATGTTCCCGGAGCGAACAGATGCCATTGGGCTACACTAGCACGCGACAGGGACAAATGGAGACGTTACTGGCACCCGCTCGAGCAAATCGACGACTAACGGGAAGTTAAGTGATTAAGTGATTAAACAGAGGCAGAAGGATAGCTCCAGAATGATCTCATTTATCTTTAGTTATACAGTGATAAGGGGAAGAAATGATGGCAAATCCTTGGCACTAGATTATAGAAATGAGAAGGCCATGGAAGGAGAGTGGTCGGCAAAGAGGAGGCAATTTGGAGATACCATAATGGCACTGGTCTAGGGTCTTGGACATTTATTTCAGAGACATTAAGGTGAGGTAACTATGTACATCAAAACTGTAAGTGTCGGGGCTGGAGCCATAGCACAGCAGGTAGGACGTTTGCCTTGCATGTGGCCAACTTGGGTTCAGTTCCCAGCATCCCATATGTTCCCCCGAGCACCGCCGGGAGTAATTCCTCAGTGCATGAGCCAGGAGTAGCCCGTGTGCATCATCTGGTGACCCAAAAAGCAAAAAAAAAAAAAAAAGACAGAACAAAATATAAGTATCAACGCTAGTATAACCATGTGACCCAAACTATGTTTAAAAAATTTTAAGAATAAATGTCTGGTGATCTCACTAACATATTGAGTATAAAGAAACCAAAAAAGGGAGTAGGCAATTCCCAATGTAAACAAATTCTAAGAGACTATGAACAGAATATGTAGAATTATGAACTGAGGAGTCTAAGGTATGGGAATAAAAAGAATCCATGGGATAATGGTGAAGGGATCTTGAAACACTGGTGGCAAGATCAGCACTGCAAAGTAAGGTAATGAGTTCAATTCTATTGTAAATAATATTTCATACTTTGATAAAACATGAATCAAAAATAACCATCCCCCTCTATTTTACCAATTGCCTCCAAGTATAACCTGAAGCAGAACTTATATATGAATATAATGTATGTATGATTAAATAATGCAAAGAGTACATAACATTCAAGTATATCTCCTACTTAGTCCTCTTATTATTCTCATTTTACAGTGAGGAATCTGAACATAGTTAAATTAAGAAATTTGACCAAGAAAAGATATGGGTCACTGGAAGAAACATGATTCAAATCCAGAGTGTCTGGCTATGTGCAGGCTATGTGCCTGTAGCTGTCATCATAGATCTCTACAGGGTCCATACCCAACCCTTCTTGAGATTTTCAGGGCAGAGTTACTTATTTTTTTTCAGGTTCTCAGATCAAGTGATAATTCCTTGAATTACTCCTTCTCTAAGCCAGCACTCCTACCTCCACCCCAGCCCCAGACTCTTCGCACTAGCTTGTTTTATTTTCTGCAGAATATTTACTATAATGAAAACTTTTAGTAGACAGATTGTCCTTCCGTTCTTCCATCACCTCACTTTTCTTCCTCACTTCCTTTTCATTACATTCTTGTCACTTCTATGCTCACCACCCTCCCTCTCTATCTCTATCACTTTCATTGTTACTGATTTCACACAGTATTTGAGACAGGTCATCAGAGGCTTTGGACCTCTTGCTAGTAACTTCTCCGTTAGTTCTGTTTTTTTCATCTTTGCTAAAATGCTGAGGGTCACGGTCCTGTCCTATATTACTGAAACACAGAAGCATCCCCATGACTCTGTCTACAATCTCTATTGCTGTCTCCATCTACCCTGTCACCAAAGCAATGTTTGATGATGTTACAGTCTGGAACTAAGGATTCAGATTCCTGTACATGCTTTCTCAGGACATACTCATGCTGTGAACAAATCTGGTTTCTAGTAACAAATTAAACCTTTGAATTATTTAACTACTGAAATAATTGTTTATGTAGTAAAAATTATTTTTGCTCGAGCGGGCCCAGTTAAACAGTAAAAATTCTCTTTTCTGGTATTTATGAAATATAAATCATTCTACTTCTAAATTACCAGAGTTGGGAAAGGAATTACTCTGACTTATTGGCATGAAAAGTACCATTATATCTATTCAATTAAATAGGTTTTTCAGACTATTGTCACCCCCCTAATTTCTAAGGGAATTTTCTATCAGAAACTTTGTGTGTTTTTTTCAACCTAATCAAAGCCATTATTTAATCCTGAGATTTAGCATCTCCTTTCATCGGGAAAATTACATGTGAACTCATTGAATGTCCTATAATTTTACATACAGAAGAGACACTAAGAGTTCTTATTTTCAACTTAGATATCCCAAAATGTTGGTAGCAAATGATATGATAACCAGTAATATCTTCAGGTAAGATTTCCTGATTAATGCAAATAATTTGTCAGCTAAAGATACAATGATAAACAAAGATTTATAGAAAAGTTGCATAGTACAAGAGTTCCCTTTTATCATTCATTTCATTTCACCTAATGTTTAAATTTTTCAGGGCATAGTATAATTTACAGAAACAGAATATTAACATGATTGAAGAAGTAGTAAATGAATTAGTTATTATTTGAACTTCACCAATTTTCATTTTGACCTTTTCTGTTATCCCAGGGTAAAATAGTAAAATCCAGACTCTCCCTTTGTCTTTCCCCTAGCCTCTTCCTTCCTACAACGGTTGCTTAATATTTCCTTGTTTTTTGGGACTCTCATGCTTTAAAAAAAGGGAGGGTGATTTATTTTCTAGAACATGCCTCAATTTGCTTTTGATGAGTTATGACCATGCTTTGGATTGAAGTTATGCACTAGGGGCAAGAATATAAAGAATGGCTTTGCATCCTAGTGCATTGTATCTTTCCTGCACCTCCAGTCAAGGGTTTTTTGTGTAGTGTTAGGTCATTCATTACCTAGGAGCAGCAACCTTTCTCTATTGTCTTCCACAGTTTATGATCCTGTAGATGGAAAGTCGTTTGGGGAAAGAGACATGGTTTTGAGGTTACGCTGATTTGGATGACAATCCCAGCACAATCACCTCCTGTTAGTGACAAATGAAACACAGGTTCATGGATCTTTTTCTGGCTCTCCGCCACTCCAACTATGACACAGGGATTCTGCACATATTCTTCACATGAGGAAAGTGTGAGCCTCTGCAACTTGGACTGTATGGAGATAGGAACACTCGGACTGCTGTAAACTGGAGGATTAGAGCCAAGTACATGGATGAAGCTTAAAATTAACTGGGAATTTTTGTAGCAAATGTAAAATGATGAAATAAAATGAGAAAAGCTAGAGTATTCTTGTGAGAATGTGCATTTAAAAAGCTCCCATATTAATTTTGTCCTTTTGCCAAAAAATAAATTCAACCTCTGGCACATTGGCAATTATGGAGAGAGTTTTGAAGCAAACAATAATGTAGAAGCCAGATCCTATCCAGTGATTTCTGAATGGAAAGGAATGGGACATCATCTAATTCAAGTTTTCCTAATTGTACTTCAATCTTTTGGAACTTTCTTTTAAAATATGATAAGCAGACAGTTGACTTTAAGGGTTTCCTTCCTTCCTTCCTTCCTTCCTTCCTTCCTTCCTTCCTTCCTTCCTTCCTTCCTTCCTTCCCACCCTCCCTTTTTGAATCATACCCAGAGATGTACATGAGTTATTCCTGACTCTGCACTCAGAAATTACTCCTGGCAGTATTGGGGGAACCATATGGGATGGTGGGGCTAGAACTCAGGTCTCATTTGAGACAAATGTCCTACTTCTGTCCTATTGCTCCGATCCCTAAAACTATTTTCTTAACCTCCAAATACAAACTTAATTTTTATTAACTTTTTTCTCTGGAGCAAGTAATTCTGGAGCAAGTATTGTATAGTTATGTTCACATTTAATCCTCAAAGTTCTACTAGAATTCACATTTCATAGTAAGTAGAACTATGCTCAGTTGTTTTTTAATTTAGATTTCTATTAGTGAAACACCATGAGGTAAAGTTGTAGATTTACAAATTTTTGTGCTTGGGTTTCAGTTATACAATGATCGAATACCCATCCCTCCACCAGTGCCCATTCTCCACCACCACGGATCTCAGTATCCCTCCGACCCCCTGTCCCCCCCCCCCCAATCCTACCCTGCCTCTGTGGCAGGGCATTCCCCCTTGTTCCCTCTCTCCTTTTGGGCCCTGTGGTTTGCAAAAGAGTCATTGAGTGGCAATCATGTTTGGTCTAGAGTCTACTCTCAGCATGCATCTCCCATCCTGGGATGATCCTCCCAACACCCTTTATTTGGTGCTCCCTTCTCTATCTGAGCTGTCTTTTCCCCTAGCATTTGCGACTGGTCTCCAAGCCATGGAATAAACCTCCTGGTACTTAAAACCTGGTACTCTGCTATTCTTGGGTGTTAGTCTCCTATTTTGTTACTTTTTGTTCCCCAGATAAATGCAATCTTTCTATGTCTGTCCCTCTTTTTCTGACTCATTTTGCTTAGCATGATACTTTCCATGTAGTACCACTTGTATGTAAATTACATGACTTCATCTTTCCTAAGAGCTACACAGTACTCCATTGTGTAGATGTACCAAACTTTCTTTAATCAGTCATCTGTTTTTGGGCATTCAGGTTTTTTCTAGATTCTAGCTATTGTAAATAGTTATGCTCAGTTCTTAAGTCACTTCTCAAGTAAACTTGTAGGTATCACAATTTTGCCCAGAACCCAACTCCTCTTCCTATCAAACAAATACAATTGGCCTTCCTCCAGTTTCTCCTCCTCTTTTATGTTTTTCAATTCAAGATAACTTTTTAAGTGAAGAGCAGATTAAACCAGTTTTAGATCCCCAAGAAAGTGACAGACATATTTAATTTACAATACATTTGTTAATTTATAAAGAAAAAAACACAAGCCAGAGATACAGTAGAGGAGTTAAAGTGTGGAGACTAATGCACTTGTCTTGCACAATGCCAACCAGGGATCCACCACAGCAAAACATGTGATTTCCTGTCAGGAATGATCTCTGAGTGTAGAGCCAGGAGTAAGCAGGTGTATTGCCAAATCTAAAATACATACACATATGTAAATTTATACACATAAATACACATACATAATACATACACACATCCATGTGTTCAAACAAATACATACAATAAAAGCAAATATTTGGTTTCGATTTGCTGAGATGGACACAAAGGTCTAGGCAGTGAAACCTGGGGAATCCAGCAGTCTTTATCCTGGGTAAACACCAGGATAAGAAGTGTCAACAGTTCTGTGAAAAAGAGCTGTTCAAAATTCCAGGAACAATTAGAGGAGAATTCAAGGGACAGAGGTGGCAAAAATTATGGCTGGTACAATGCTTGAGAAAGTTGAGTCCAGATGTAAATAACAAAGCTAAACTAATTTATACTATAAAATATTTTCAATGGGCTGGCGCGATAGTACAGCAGATAGGGTATTTGTCTTGCGTGCGGCCAATCCGGGTTCAGTTCCCAGCATTCTATATGGTCACCTGAGCACTGACAGGAGTAATTCTGTTTTTTCAATTCAAGATAACTTTTTAAGTGAAGAGCAGATTAAACCAGTTTTAGATCCCCAAGAAAGTGACAGACATATTCTGGGTGCAAAGCCAGGAGTAACCCTTGTGCATCACCAGGTGTGACCCAAAAAGAAAATAAATAAATAAAATGTTTTCAAAGGTAGTATCTGGACAAAAATGTGTACCATACTACAGCCATAGCACAGCGGGTAGGGCGTTCGCCTTATAAGCGGTCAACATGGCCGACCGGAGTTCGATTCCTCCGCCCCTCTCGGAGAGCCCGGCAAGCTACCGAGAGTATCCGATATGCCAGACACAGTAACAACAAAGTCTCCAATGGAGACGTTACTGGGCCCGCTCGAGCAAATCGACGATCAACGGGAGGGCCTTTACCTTTACCTTACCTTTACTACAGCCATCACATACACATTCTCTCCCTCAGAAGTTAGAGGGACTCCTCGGAACACAGACAGAAGTATCAGATTGGACATTGAAATTATGATTACTTCCTCCACCCCACTAACAAAAGTCCCCACAATCATGTGTCAGTGGCATATTGCCTTCCTGTTTGATACTGAGATCACAGACCCTCTAAGGATTCTGATTTATACGTGAGCTGGCCTGAGTCATCAGGATTATTTGAAAGCAACCTTCCTTGTCAGAACAGGGCCCTCACTTCTAGGCCCAATTGACAGGAAATTGATCTCTTGCGTCTGTCACAGAAATATGAAGCCCAGCACAGTCAAGTGTCATATTACGGGCGCAGGTGCATTGCTGATGGCCAGGGGGTGAGGAAGCCCTGTTCTCCTTCACAGCTGAAGACAGAAATGTTACAAGGACGAAGGGGACAACAGGCATGCCACACATTCCTCAGTGTGGAAAACAATCAAAGGTGGGGGAATGAGAGAAAAATCAAATTTCTACGAGGAGATGTCAGCAGTAAATTTAATGCAGGTGCAATATTCTCCAAACAAAGGATGTTCTGTTTTTCGCATTTGTGGATCCAAGAAAACCTGCCCTACCTCCTCCCTGCTGTGTGCTTTTCTTTTTATCAGTGGAAGGCAGATTAAAATGTTGATACCCTTCCTTGGCAAAAGTATTTTTAATGTTCTTAGGACAACTGTTAAAGAAGTATTCACTCCTCACCCCCCCCCACCCCCCCCACCCCCGCCCACATCCAAGTTTTTGCTGGGTGTAACAGAACTTTCCTGGCCCTGAGTTTGATGAGCTTGCTGAGTATTGTATTTCCTTGACTGCTCTCATGTGTTACTGCAAAATGTGTTTTTCTCATTCTATTTGTTCTTTTGTGTGTGTCTGTAATATAAAAAATAAAAGTTAAAAAAGCTAAAAACCTGACACATTAATTTAGCTGGAGTAGACAATTTATAAATATGAAAGGAACAAAATCTCTATTCTTGAGGAAGTACTGATATATAACATTTTTATAAGAGATGAAGCATAAATTATTTGCCCTCCTTAATTTAGGCAGTCACAAGAAAAGTAACTGAAGACAAACAAGTGGTTTGCCTTTGGGATTATTGTTACTTAGGGATTTCATAGCTATTTGTAGATTCTGATAATAATTTACCAGGACTTCCTACCCTCATAGAACTTTTTCATTTTTTTTTCATCATCCTGTTATTCGTCGATTGCCTCAAGCAGGCCCCAGTAACGTCTCTTTCATCCTAGCCCTGAGATTATATACACGGCACTTTAGGAGAATGAGACCCATCATTGTTACTGGTATTTGGCATATTTGGTATGCCACGGGGAGTTTGCCAGACTCTGCCCTGTGGGCAGGCTACATTTGATAGCCTGCAAGTTTGTCCAAAGTAGGAATGAGATAATAAGATGTCATAAAAAAAAGTTCTGATAAGATGTCGCACGGCTGCTAATGCCAGGTGGTGGGTGTGACCCCCGCCTACTGGAATTTGGAGGATCTGGATGGAAGATGCTCGACTCCAATCCGAGTAGGCTTGGAGGTCTCGGCCCCGGAACCCGCGTGGCTTTGTCCCTCTGCCAGTACCTTCATGTGTGCGGAGAGTGGTCTCAGCATGGTGGTGGCTGGTCCTGGAGGTCTTCGGCTGCCAGAGCCCCGGTCGGGGCGGGGAGGAAAGCTCAACCCGCTCCCCTCCAAGGGGTCCCGGCGAGGAACACCCAGGCGTGGGGGCAGAAGACTGCACTGTTCTCATCCGGGATCTGGATTTTATAGTCTCTGAGTCTTGGCCGCTGATGGGATTACACGGCGACAGGGGGCCAGGTGGTGGGTGTGACCCCTGCCTACTGGAATTTGGAGGATCTGGATGGAAGATGCTCGACACCAATCCGAGTAGGCTTGGATGTCTCACCCCCGGAACCCGCGTGGCTTTGTCCCTCTGCCAGTACCTTCATGTGTGTGGGGTCTTCTGCCCCCTGCGCCTGGGTGTTCCTCGCTGGGACCCCTTGGAGGGGAGCGGGTTGAGCTTTCCTCCCCGCCCCGACTGGGGCTCTGGCAGCCGAAGACCTCCAGGACCAGCCACCACCATGCTGAGACCACTCTCCGCACACATGAAGGTACTGGCAGAGGGACAAAGCCACGCGGGTTCCGGGGCCGAGACCTCCAAGCCTACTCGGATTGGAGTCGAGCATCTTCCACCCAGATCCTCCAAATTCCAGTAGGCGGGGGTCACACCCACCACCTGGCCCCCTGGCGCCATGTAATCCCATCAGTGGCCAAGACTCAGAGACTATAAAATCCAGATCCCGGACGAGAACAGTGCAGTCTTCTGCCCCCGCGCCTGGGTGTTCCTTCCCGGGGCCCCTTGGAGGGGAGCGGGTTGAGCTTTCCTCCCCGCCCCGACCAGGGCTCCAGCAGCCGAAGACCTCCAGGACCAGCCACCAACATGCTGAGACCACTCATAGAACTTAAGTTGAGATTTTACCGAATACCTTTCGGTCTTAACCACACTTTGAGAGTAATTTCAAGTTTTCTTGTGTAGTAATTCACTTATTTCTCATTTGACTGGGAAAACCTAAGGGTTATGGATATCACAGTGTTATGACTGACTAATCTGTAGCACCAGGCAACAGATATGTTCCAAAAATAGAATGATTAGGGATAACTGAACTGTACATGGAAGGGACTCAATCTATAATATCACATATGCTGGTTTATAAAATTTTTCAAAGTGTGATGTTTCAATCTTAATTGACTGTCTTCTTTTATTCTGACACTCTCTGTCAAACTTATAACACTGACTTTCTCTTGAGTTGAACAAATTGAAGATAGTTTTACACTTAATAATAACTTCTCCTGTATTTTATTGCAAGTTTTCCTGGTATAAGAGCACTACTATTTTGTACTGTGCCAGTTCACCTAGTGTAAAAACACAACACCTGTCACTAAATAAGTGTCTCCAATAAAATAAGTCACTTTATACACACACACATGCATGCACACACACACACACACTCACACACAAAATATTCTGTATTTGTGCAATTTAGATACCATAGAAATTTGTTAGCTTTGAGAAATGACAAACTTAAACATATAAATGCTAGTATCAACCAGGTTGTGTAACTAAAATAGATTTTTCCAAAATGTAACTAATTAAAAAATATTTTGATCAAAGTTGACATAGGAAAGACTGAATTATCTTCCTGAGTTTTCTACTTTTTGTATAAAAAGGCAACAAAAGAGCATGTGGTTCAAAAGACTAGGAAACGGGGGTATGGTGCTGCCAGCAGGTCAATCTATACCTGTGAAGTGAGTGCATCAGGAGCCTGATGGCACGTTCAGACTTCTAGATACCCCAAAATTGCTGCTGTGCCTTTGGCCAGACCCCAAAAACTTGGGGCAGAGTTTACCAAGAAAGAAAACAGCCAAAAGTTAGGTATGTGGGAGACACACCCACAAACCACCTCCAGTGAAGCTATATAATTGGAGGCATGGCCTCTCTTATTCCTGATGGAACTGCTTAACGGCCATGATCCCAGACACTAAAAAATAAATCTCGAAACCCAGCAGCTTTTGGGAGAAATATATCCGGACCCTGCAGTAGGTTATTGTTGCTGGGCCAAACCAGAGGGGAAAGGGTGCTGTCCCTCCACCTGCTCCCCCTTGGTGGCTCAGTGGCTGCCATGCTCCAGAGGCCATTGAACAGTCAGGTTTGGGCCCACAGTGACGAGACACACGGGGCCTCACTGGATGGGGGTGGAGCCAGCCCTTTCCTCCCCATCCCAACAAGATCCTGAGTTGCCGCCCATGAACGGCCTCTCTGGTTCCTGATCAAACTGCTTAATGGGCATGATCCCAGAGACTCAGAAACAAATCTCGAAACCCAGAGGCTTTTGGTAGAAATGTGTCTGTTCCCTGCAGTAGGTTACAGGCACTGGGCCAACCCAGGTGAGACTAGATTTCGTGCCTTGGCCTATTACCCCTGGCTGCCCGGTGGCTGCCATCCTCCAGAGACCACTGGACAATAAGATTTGGGGCTGCAGTGAGGAGATACGTGGGGCCTCACAGGATGAGGGTGAAGCCGGCCTTTTTCTCCCCACCCCAACGAGACCCTGAGTAGCTGCCCACAAATGGCCTCTCCTGATCAAGCTGCTTAGCGGCCATGATCCCAGAGACTTAGAAACAAATTTTGGAACGCAGTGGCTTTTGCCAGAAATGCATCTGGACCCCACAGTAGGTTATTGTCACTGGGCCACCCCAGGGGGCAAGGGGTGTTGTCCCTCCACCTGTTCCCCCTAGGCGGCTCGGTGGCCGCCATCCTCCAGAGGCCAAAGGACAGTAAGGTTTGGGCCCTCAGTGATGAGATATGCGGGGCTTCACGGGATGGGGGTGGAGCTGACCCTTTCCTTCCCGACCCAACGAGACCCCAAGTTGCTGCCCATGAATGGCCTTTTTGGCTCCTGATCAAGCTGCTTAACGGCCATGATCCCAGAGACTCAAGAACAAATCTCAGAACCCAGCCGGTTTTGGCAGAAATCCCTCCAGATTTAAGTGTTAAAATATTTGTAATTTTAAAATTGCATGGCCACTATTGCAGCCACATGACATCACATGTTATTCATAACTAGCAATAGAAAACAAATTGTGTACTGTTGCCTTTTTGGCATTCCTAGTGTTGGGGTAAAATCCCAAATAATAATGGTGTGTCTGGTGTCAAAATATTGAATGTAATCAAAGTAGAGAGAGAGTAATGTGGAAATCATCTGCCCCACAGGCAGGGGGAGGGTGTGGGATGGGGGTATACTGGGGTTTTGGGTGGTGGAGAATGGGCACTGGTGAAGGTATGGGTGTTTCATTATAAGAACAAGACTTAAACCCGAAAGCATTGTAACTGCTCTCACAGTGATTAAATAAATAAAATTATAAAAAATGAAAAAAAAGTAAGGTGGAGTTTATGTCCAATTCAATCAGCTAATCAGTGGCTGATTAGAAATAATAGGAAAAATAGGCCAGGAAAATAAAAATGCAGAACAAAAGAGGGGTGGGTAGTAAAAAAAAGCTGCCCACCACACTTTTTATTAATTTTGTGATAATTGAGATTGCCAACTGTTAAAATTTTTTGTTGGTAATTATTTTCTCATTTAAGTAATATCAACTTTAATAATTGACTTTTATTTAAAAATGTTGTTCATTATTTCAGAGTTTCAAAAATCATAAAGCTTCAGATCCCATAAAGTCTGATTCTGCTTCAGGATTGTCAAAAGAGACTTGGACAAGTTCTTTTTATTGACCCTAGGTCATAGCATAGGAAAACAGTCTTTAATCGTAATTACCCACACAGTTCAGGTTTCTTAAAACCATCAAATCTAGAATTCTAGGGTTTTTGGTATTTGGAAATAAGAAATTGAACATTCACTATCTGGCCAACTCTCAATGCCTTCAGTATTCATACCCATCCAATCTAAATCCCAACACACTAGCACATAAACAACCAATGTAATTAAATAGTTTTGTCTCTTTCCACTGTGTTGCTTGTGTATTCTAAATAGTCCCCTGAACTGACATCTACTCTCACTAAAGATTATACTTTTCCTATTACTTTTCTCCATCTCTTCTATTCATCCTATTCATCTTTCAAGGCCCATCTTCAAACTCTATCTTACGGAAAAACAAAGAGCAAAACAAAGAATATCTTTTCTAACGACTGATATTGTTATCAACCATTTTCTTTATTCCAACTATCATCTTGTTCTTTTTCAGTCATACCTCTGGTTTGACTTGTCATTTGGCCAGTAGCTATCTTTGTCAAGTACAAAAATGAAATAAGCATACTATATTCATAATAGTAATTTGGTCTCTGATCTGTCGTGTGTAAACATATGCACCAAACATGTCATTAGGCACTGTACTAGGGAAATACTTTACAATAATTTATTTTAAGCAAAATTGAATTTCCAAAATGATAAGCATGTATTATTTTAATAGTCAAGTAAATAATTATGATAGATGAAAAATCCATTTGAACCAAGATATTAATTGATCTAAGAAGTTAACTTTGCAAATGATTTTATCTTTTAGTATGTTGATCATCTAATGCTAAAGATGATTATATTTATACTTATAGGATGTACATATTTATACACCTATAATCATCTATATATTTAACTATCTATATGTCCTGGGAGTTAATTTTTGTGGTTCCTTCTCTATTGAATAAAAATTTTCTTTTAATATTGGTTGAATATTGCTAGAATTTCTCTCTTTTTGAATGGCCATCAAACAATCAGATGAAATCTTTAGAAGTCACAATAACCTCACAAAATTTGAGAATATTAACTAAGAACGCCAGAAAGTGAATAATGGAATGTTGAGGGATAGAATCTTTCTTTATCCAATACCCAGTAATAATTTTTTCATTAGGGAAAGAGAAAAATTTATTAGATGTGTATTAAACATTCACACATTTAAATTCAAACCAAATAATTGAATCACTATCAAATCATTAAAAAGTTTTCCTCATTATGTATTCAGTGAAGAAGTAAATTTACTCATTCATTCAAGAATATTCACTGAGAAGCCAGAAAGATATTTCAAGGGCAAAGATGCTTGTCTTGCATCCACCAACTGTGGTTCTAATTCCCAGCACTATATGTGATCCCTGAGCAATTCCAAAGATCACTCACTTCTGAGCACAGAAACAGTAATTGCCCCTGAGCACAATTCATTATGGTCATTTCACACACACACACACACACACACACATACACACACACACACACACACACAAACTCCTACTCATAAATATTCATTGAAAACTTGCTACAAAGCAGTCACTGTTCTATGAGTTGGAGATATAAATTATACAATAATAATGCTCCTGAGCCTTGAAACATGTGATAAGTGCTTTGACAGAGTTTTATGATTTGACACTGTGTAAGATTGAAACTCCAATTTTGCCTCAGAATAGTTTGGTGAAGGAAAGATCAAAAAATGAGCAAATATTTGTTAAGATAATTTTGGGAGGAGATTGTCATTTCAGAACTTCTGTTGATCCTTGAAGAGTGTAGGAGCATGGAATCCATGAAGGAGAGTAGCTGGAGATTAAGTTTAAACTCAAATCAAATTAAAAGACCGTTATTATTATTTTTTTAAAGCCTAGACATTTTAATGGCAATGGAGGCAAATGTCTAACCTCCATAGAGGCACAGGATCAGATTTGCTTAAATCAGGTAAGGGGTATGTGTTGTAGAAGGCGCTTCTGTTCTCAATGATTTTTTGAAAGGATAATTAGTACCTAGCTTGGTATCTGCATTGTGTTGGATACTGGGAACAAAAATTTGGAGAAATTTCTTGTAGCCACAGGGTTTATAATCCAAAATTAGTGGGAAAGGAAGACATAATCAAGTCATTAGTGAATATACATTTGCAATGGACATAAATACTCTGAAGGCAAGGAGCAGATTCTGCAAACCTTTATGAAAAATATATTTCACCTAGTTGTACTTGGTAAATAGAATTCTCTAGGAGAAATCAAATTCATGTGCATCTATAAAAATGTAAAATTAAAAATGATGGTCAGATTGAAAGTTCAAAATTCTCTAGGTAATATATATAGATACTAGATTGTTTTATGTATAAAAGCAGATGAGAATAATGTTAGATTTTCTAAATTTTTCCCATGTATATGGAATATTACACGGATAATATTTTTACACACACATATATTAATGTGTGTAATATTATAGTTATATGTGTGTAATATCATCAAGACCCTGAACGATCGGTTTGAGGCCCTTCATGTTCCTAGAATGAGCAGATGCCATTGGGCTATAATAGCATGCAACAGGGATGAATGGAGATGTTACTGGCACCCGCTGGAGCAAATTGATAAGTAATAGGATATCGAGTGATCAAGTGCTGGAATATTATTTTCTTTGGGGCAGTGGTAAGGTTTGGGTCACACCTATTGGTGCTCAGGGTCTTACTCCTGAATCTGGGTTCAGGGAACCATAGTGTGGGAAATCAAATCAGGTTCAATATAAGTGCCTTAACCGCTGTAATATCTCCCTGACCACAGATGTGTGTGTGTGTGTGTGTATGTGTGTGTGTGTGTGTATCTGTCTGTCTGTATCTAGGGTCAGGGCCTCAATGCCATTTCAGTCACGTAGTATTCTTATTGTGGTTATTAGATATTATTTAATTATTTTATACAAAAAATTTTAAAATATTGGTGAAATTTCGACTAATCATTATTTATTGATTAGAATATAAATATTCACAGAGAGTGTATGTTCTGTCATTCACTTTTAATCTGTCATATCATTCAATAAAAATTTCATAAAATATTTGTAATAGAGGATTTACAAAGTGGTTAAAGTAAAAGGGTAAAAGCTTAAAATTTAAAGTTAAAGGTGCAGTTTTGTTAAATTTGCAGCTTCATTAGTTATAAAAAGGGAGGGATACTGGACTTGATTAAGAATATTTTAAATAAAACAAAGAATCCATTTTCTGTGCTAAAAAGTACCATGTATTGTTATATAGGCACTGACAGTTTCAAAGAAAGAAATGATAGAAAAGCACAGCTAACTCAAATGCAATCAGTTAGGTGATTCTCTGTAAGAAGAAGTAACCAGAATCAAATTTATGTTCACAAGAAACAATGTAATAACTTTAGCAAAATGTAATATCAAATTGAAAGTTGGCTTTTATTGTGTTCCAATGTATATTGCTGTTTAGCCAAAAGGACAGATTCTGACAAATGCAATTAATTGGTTGTCCACAAAGTATATTCTTTCATTTTTCTTTTTATTGTTAGAACCCTACTTTTATTGGTCCTACTTTTATTGATTTATAATTTCTCCTGTCAAAATAAAATACTCATCCTCCCAGATTCTCTTCTCCTTAGCTAAAGTTCAAAACATGTACTCAAAATATCACTACATTGGCTTTCAAGAAAATCTTTAAAGGTGATAGAGACCCTTCTGGTATAAAGATTATATCCTTTCTTATTGCTCTTGCTCCTTCTTAGATCATAGATGAGGCATCTGGAGTTTCCAATGCTGTTCTGTATTCATGAGGTTGAAGGCCAGAGATCCAATTTGTTCGGAAAAGGAGAAATTAAAACCAGAGTCATAGATGGTATTCTTGGATACTATATTAACCTAGTCTATGGCTCTTCAGATTTCTTCATGAACAAGATAAAACACTTTATTATTGAAGCTTCTGTTGGGGGGTTTGTTACCTGCAGACAAACTCAATTCTAATTAACAGAAAGTAAGAGAAACTCTTTCTGCCTTGGTTTTAACAAAGATTTCATGGAGAGGGTAGAATAGAGAGGAATGGAAGAGAAGAACAAAGAGAGTAAATTACAATTGTATACATTTGAGAAAGGAATTGATCCCTGGGCCCATAGTAGGATGAACCCCAGAAAGGATCCCTAGAAATCCAAGATAAATGTGGTGATCCAAGTAAAGAGGGAAATTCCTAATGGATATTATTTTGTATGCAATAATCTGAGATTACTTTGACATATGTATAACTCATAAGAACACTCAAGGTATACATTATAGAGGGACAATTAGGGAATTATTTTACTCAGGATAAAAACATATCCTGTGTTATGGTTGAAAGACACTTTGTATTGTAGTAGGTATACTTTATATTTGATTGAATGAGTTGTTAAGGCTTCCCAAATATTAATAATTCATTATAGGTACAAGTACAATGGAAGGACTAGATTCCAAGAAAAAAATAGAATAAAATGAACACATCCTTGTTTCAGATTAAGAAATTATATAATTTAAAAGGCAAGCTATTGTGCTATTACCTGAGAAATTTAAGGTAAAATCACCTCAAATTTGTTCTTCCTACAGTGACTCTTGAAAATGTCTCCAAAAGTGTTAAGTGAGGCTGGAGCTACATACTGAAAACCCAGTTGCAACAGCTGTATTCTGAGTCCCTTCTGCAGAAAGAGAAAAATAAGATTTAATTAAATTGTTTTAATTGATTTAGCTGATCTGGAAATAGAGTAAGGACTCTGCTCTAATTTTGTTTCTTGGGAAAGGTCCACTTATCCTTGACAAGAGAATAAAGGAACGAAGCAATAAAGTGCCTAGAAATGCCCTGGTCGGGACTTAGAAACTATCCAAGGTTAAAGAGTGATGCTATCTCTGAGATGAATTTAAAATTCTGTTGCAAACTTAGGGAAGTCAGAAGTGCATGCAAGAAGAGTGTGATTAAAAACCCTGCTTCCTTAAAGCTCAGCAAAGCTGCAAAGAAAAGGCCTGCATTCTTCCCATAATAGTGAGCACTTGTTACAAAGAAAAGGAGAAGGTTGTGAAAGCATCAGGGTATAATGACCTTATTTCAGGCCATTCAGCGTAAGTTTTCGTGTATAAGGTAACTGCAATTTGTCAACAAGTACACTTTGCAGTTTGGTTACCATGGGAAAAATGCTTTCTTATACTGAAAATCACATTTGAATCCAAGTTCCCAGCTTGTATTGCAGCATTGTCTTTCAGCATTATTTTAAAAACACATTTTTTAGAAATGAATAGTGCAACCCACTTTTAATTTTTTTTCTTGCAAGGTTCCCATAAAGTTTTAATACAATTACAATCACCAGAAGTCTGTCTTTAAATTCCAACAGTCTATGGCAGATAAAAGATATTCTACAAAGCACAATGTAAACACTGGTTTCTAAGAAAACATGCAATTAAAACTCAGAGTATAAAAAAAAATATGAGACAATTAGCCTGCTTCGGATGAATGCTTGGATTATTATTTATCTATTTATTTTTTTGCTTTTTTGGGTCACACCTGGCAATGTTCAGGGGTTACTCCTGGCTCATGCACTCAGCAGGAATCACTCCTGGCGGTGCTCAGGGGACCATATGGGATGCTGAGAATCGAACCCGGGTCAGTTGCATGCAAGGCAAATGCCCTACCCTCTGTGCTATCACTCCAGCCATGCTTGGATTTTTGTGAGCTGATTTTGTTTCTTTTTCTACTTTTTAGGGCCACATTTGGCAGTGCTCAGGGTTTACTCCTGGTACCACGCAGGAATCAGTCCTGGCAAGGTTTGGAGGGCTGGGGCTCAAACTAAGTTCAGTCATGAGCACTGTCCCCTGAGAACTAACTACAGTCCTACCTCTCTAGCCTCTGTGTGGATTTATATGTTGAAGTGTATCTTTGCTGGAGTTTAGGAATGGGGCCATTGGAAGCAGAGCAGGTTTAGATGAGGTCATGATGCTGGAGACCTGGTATTAGGATTAGTGCCCATATGAGAAGAACTTGTTCTTTCTCTGTCTCTGACTCTGATCTTGTTTCTCTTCTCTACTCCCTTATCCCTGCCTCCCTTACCCCTTGCCCCATCCCATCCCCCACTACTCATGAATAGTTCAGAAGCTATCCAGGAAGAGTGATCTCACAGAAACTGATCAGACTGGTATTGTGATCTCAAGCCTGGAGCCCTTACAACCATGAGAAAATTAATCTCTGCTGTTTAAACTACCCACAGTAAGGCATTTTGTTATGATGATCTAAGTTGACTAACCCAAAATTGATGGGGAAAACGAATCAATATATATCTCCTAAAAGAAAATGTTTGCAGAGATGTTATTATCCTTTTAGGTTTTCCACATACTGGGCTCTAAGAGTATCTTATTTTAAAGCTGTGTCTGTCTTCTGTCTGTCCTGTACAAACTTCTGCAAGAGATGCATCTTCCCTGTAGGAGTGTTCCTATAGCAGCCAACAGCTAAAAAGAAACGGCTAAATGTTAGTGAATGCCAAACATCGATCATGGGTATTTCCCACCCATTTCATACACCGAACAAATTATGTTTCCAGAAGTCAAACAGTGTCAGTGGAAAGGGATATTAATATTTTGTTTGCTTTCTGTGTGGTTGTGTTTTAGGAGTTGAAGTCAAACGAGAAGTTAAGAATGATATGGGACTCTCCAATAAGAAGTGGGGTGGTGTGAGCAAATATTAGGGTGTTCTAAAAAGGGGATTATACTTAGTAGATGAAAAGACATCCATGGGGAAGAGTCAGGGGAGGAAAGAAAAATAATCAATATGCAAAATAAAATGAGCTTCCTACCTTATTTACCCATTACTTGGCTCTTATTTAATTTTCTCTCTCCTCCTTGAGACTCTACCTGATATATATATATATATATATATATATATATATATATATGAAGAGAGAGACGAGAGGAGAAGAGAGAGACGAGAGGAGAGGAGAGGAGAGGAGAGGAGAGGAGAGGAGAGGAGAGGAGAGGAGAGGAGAGGAGAGGAGAGGAGAGGAGAGGGAGAGAGAGAGATAGAGAGACAGAGAGACAGAGAGAGAGATAGCTTTAAAGTTTTAAATTTTCAAAAGTCCTGGTTTGGAGAAATGCTGACATGTAAACTGTATAGACACTGAATATAATTATTAATTTCTTCCCCAAACTAGAAGTACATCTCCTTTGGTAAGTCTGGTTAAAGGGTTCAGTGCTCAAGGATGAACAATTCCCCGTCTTCTCCATCAGAATGCATAGTGATTTTAAAGTGGCCCTTAAGGGAACCCCCAGAGCTGAGTCCCCAGAAAAGAAGAGAGTAACTATTACATTATGGTTTAGAAGAATCCTCGGAATGTTCTCCTATGATATTATCATGAGGTCAGCACTGAAGCCCTATAATTTCATCAGCACTGATGGAGCGGAGTAAAAAGAACTTCAGGGTACCTATATATCATTATCCTTTTCACTTATGGAGGTTGGTCAAACATTTATAAGAAAGTGAAGATCTCTTTCAAATATATTGAAGGTAACTATTCATACAGGAAAGCTTTTTCACTCTAGGAGGAGTGATCTACCTTCAGGTAATTCACTCTCCTAGGAGAGTAGAATATTAAAATTCCAGATGCCAAGGTATGTACAGTTAGCCCTAACTGCAGGATGTCATGCAAAACTTCTGTGATAAGCAATGATGGATTCTTCTCTCTTTTTCATATCGCCTTATTCCAGAGCAAGGTTGTAACTTTTAAGGGTGATTGCACAAGAGACATTCACAAAGTCCATCAGCATTTTGAATTCACTTTTCATTTGCATACTATTTTCTGAATTTGCTGCCTTGTCATAAGAATGCTTTCATGAGCTGCTTAATGCAACACTATTTATCATTCCCGAACCTAGCATTTTAGAAATAACAAATATATATTACCTCTGGCTTTTGAGGTTCAGCCATCTGGGCACAGCCTAGCTGGGTCCGATGTTTGATTTTCTCTAATGATCCTCCAGTTTAAATCTAGGCCCAGGGCCTACAGCTTTATCTGAAGGCTTCACTGGGGAAGGATACGCTTCAAATCTCAAACACTACCTCAACAAATATTGGGTCCTGACATATTGAGGCCTTGTTTCTTGCCTTCTGTTAACTGAGGCTGAGCAGCAGTACAACAGAAGCCTGAAAATTGATCTATGAGGCCTACACAGCCAGATCAAGTATTGCTAGGAATGGATTCCCTGAGCATAGCATGAGAGTCCTCTGTCAAAAAAAGAAAAGAATGTGATAGAACATATCTTGGCTGTGGTTCTAATTGTTAAGAGCAAGTTCAACCCACACTGAGGTAGAGGAGATCATAGAAGCTATGTATTCCGAGAACTGGGCTCATTAAGGCCAACCTCAGAAGCTGCCTGTCTTACAAATCATGAGTAAAATTTATCAAATAAGAAAAGAAGCAAAAGAAGACTATCAGTAAAATAGACAGATAACAGATGACATTCAACAACACTTAAATCACTTTTTTTTTCTATCCTTGGCTTCCATGTATAAGTTTAAAACAAAAGAAAACAAAAAATTTAGTTATCATTACCCCCATAGAGTAAATTTCAAAATATTGCCCCAAATTAAATTTACTTAATTTAATTTGGGTAATTTAATATTAAGATATTTCTATGTTTGTACTAAGATCTATCAGATGGTTTGTTGTTTTCATTTAAACATACCTTTGTTATTGATATTTTGAATAATTTTTCTGTTATAAATAGTCAAACAAAAAGTCTCTGGGCTCGTAATTTTCACATTTAGTTTGTTCCTTACAGTAGTTTCTCAGAAGTGATGCTTTAAAGTTAGGATAAGGGATGGAGAGATATTACTATAGTAAAGGAACTTGCTTTGCACATAACTGATGTTTGTGTGACCCCTGTCCCCAGCATCACTAGGCGTGATCCCTGACCTCAGATCTAGGAATGAGCTCTGAGGACTGCCAGATGTGACCTACGCCTTAAAAACACTTTTAGGGCTGTTGACAAGGGAGATATATCTGAAATGCCTAAGACTCAAAAGTTTGATCCCTGGCACCATATAGGTGTCTGAATTTCACTGGGTATACCACTAATGGTCTCTAGTTTCACTGAGATCAAGCACTGAAAAGGCCAATTCCTTTTGGAAGTGGCCTGCAGATTTTCAAGTAGCTGGGAGTTCTCTTCTCCCTCTTAAGTTAGAATTATTTTAAAGATCTTATGAGTAACTTTTAACATCTAGAGCATTGAACTATATAGAGGCAGATGATAGCATCCCAGAAAGATCACTAGCATAAGGAGGACCTGAGAAAGATAACAGCTTATGTTTCAGGAGGCCCAATGAAAATATGATTGGGAAAAATAGAGGCTGGGAGAGGCAGAGATTTAGACAGAACAAAGGCAGGTGTAAGAAGTTCTGGTTAGATGGCAAAAAAAAAAACATTGAACTGATTAGTAAGCATATGATGATACGTGAAAAAATGAAGGTAATGGGACTGATGAGATTGTTCAGGTAAATACTCAAGGATGGGCCTCTATGCCAGATATTCAGCTGTTTATAACACAGCTATATTCAGTTGTTTGTAATGCAGCTGAATATCTGGCATTCGGTCACATGAACAGGTCAGAAGCCTAGCTGTTAGGTTCAAACAAGATTAAGCAAGATTAATTTGATGTTGATTAATTTGAACTGCTAAAATAATATGCTTTCAATCTCCCTCAACAATAAAAGAATTGTTCCCAACGTCTGTAACTCAGATGGGCCTATGGATGGGATTTAATTGGAGAGCAGGGGATTGAAGATTTAGGGAGTAATGCCAATAGCATTTAGCAAGAATAATTTTGTATAATGGGAACAAAGAAGCTGTGAAGTGGGAAAAAAGGTGCTCAATAGAGTATGCAAAAATGGTCTGAATTAGAAATAGAGACTTATATAACTGAAAAAAATCTAATTTCAATCATGTTCTTGTAAGAATTTCTAATTTGCTTTTATGATCTTAATTTTAGGTATGAAAAGGGAAGAGAAAATGGTTACCAGTGCACCTGGATCTTGCACAATGTATTCTTATGAAAAATTGTTTGAGTCATAAAAAGAGAAACTGCTGAATGTGTTAAAGGTTCAGATGATAAGTGTGTTTGCACTTACAATATAACAAGAATCCCAAATAACTTTATATTGGTCAAAGATAAAGCTGGAAGAATAATTCCATCGGTTTTATTTCTCTTAAATAATATATATATATACATATATATTAGTGGTAATGAGCAGTCTTCTGGGAAAAAGCAGAGCAACATGACAAGGGGTCTGAGCCCAGCTAATGGACTAAGTTTAAGCATTTGGGATTCTAGCTACTTTGTTTGGATGCTGCTGCATGGATTCTCAAATTGTTTTTTCATCTCTCCCCAAGACATAATAAAGCTCTATGCACTATCTTCCAAGCATAGCCAGGAGTGACCCCCAAAACAAAGATCTCTGTCGCAAGAAAAACCAAAAGTATCATCGTACAAATGTTCTCATTCATTACAGATGAATGCATGAGATTTTCTCCCTTTGAGCTTTAGATGGGAGAATGAAGAGTAAGATTTGGTTTTACTTCTTTTTTGTTCTCTAAACCCAAACAAATTACCTTTTTTAAAAAATTATTTGTAAATATCTATTACAAGGGCTGGAGCAATAGCACAGCAGGTAGGGCATTTGCCTTGCATGCGACCGAACTGGTTGGCCCAGGTTCGATTCCTCCACCCCTCTCGGAGAGCCCAGCAAGCTACTGAGAATATTTTGCCTGCACAGAAAAAGCCTGGCAAGCTACCCATGATGTATTTGATATGTCAAACACAGTAACAACAAGTCTCACAATGGAGATGTTACTGGGCCCACTGGAGCAAATCGATGAACAACAGGAGGACAGTGACAGTGACAGTGACAGTGACCTATTACAAAGACTGCTCAATTTGGCAGAAGTCTATGTTAAAGACAGCATAGGGCTAAAGAGATATTTTAGGAGTTAATGTGCTTCATTATATGTAGACAAATGTAGTTGGATTCCCAGCTATACATATGATCTTCCAAGCGTAGCCAGGAGTGATCTCTGAGTACAGAGCCAGGGGAATCTCTGAGCACTACTGGGTGTTATCCTCTTCAAAATTTGACAGCTTAATATGCTAGAAGTCTGACTGTGTGTTCTTGAGGTGGGATGGGGTGGCAGGAAGAACTACATATACTATCTGCACATCTGTGAAATAACCTTCCTAGTTCTGAGGTGATACAACAAGCCATTTAAGGAACTTGGACTCAACAACAAAGGCAAAAGATGGGGCTACGCAAATATGCATATGTGAACTAGCCTCATATGGAGAGCAAAAATTAAAACACAGACTGATTAAAAATGTTAATAGGATCACCTGACAAAAGTTATAATTGTAAGACATGCATTATATAATACTGACAGCATCAAACACTTAAAACCATAAGGAATTTGTACTAAATTCTGTCCAAACACACTTGAGTTCCATACCATTTGCACTTCTAATTATAAAAAGGTAAACGTACTATAAACATTAAACTCACAAATATAGAAAAATGATGAGGTAAGGCAGGCCATAGGATAGAAAAATATATGTAAAATTAAATGTATTTTTTTCTTATTATAAGGTGAGTTATTTCTCTCTGAAGCTCTCAACTATCAATCTAACAATATTAAAAATAAAATCTCCTGAACCATGGAACTTAAGTATGCCATTGTCTAGAACCCTTTTCTGTTTCAGTTCTAGAATGTGATTTTCATTAGGAGAGGTTCTATGTCATACTGATATCCTTCATGTCTAATATAGTGTCATTACTAATACCATTTTATTAAATAGATATGTTTATGAGCCAGTCACTACTGCCATATATTGTCTCAATCATATATATTCATTCAGGTAGCAAATAATTTACCCTCAATTTTAGCCTTCCTTGGTTCTCTCCTCATTCTTAACTTCTCAGTTCAGGAAATTCTCAAAATTGAAATGATAAAAATTAAAATGCATTGTACTTTTTTCTCCCATTTAACTTTGACTAATTCTCACATGTGCTTCAGAAATATGAGTAACTTTTGCCTGTAATTCACATAAGACACAGAAAATAGGTATCATTATTTCTGTTTTAATGACAGATTTTGAGGTGAAGGTGACTCACGAACAGCTGAGCAGCCAGTCAGTAGGAGAAACCAAAATAGAACGGAAACGCCTCCATTCCCACCCCACGCTCCAACCTCCAGCACAGCCTCCTTGCCGGGGCTGGAAGCGTGATGTCCCTGGGAGTGCTCAGGAAGCTAATGAGCTGCAGAGCAGGGCCTGCGCCCGCGGTCCAGCAGGGCGAGCTGAGCACGACTCACTCCACTGAGCTGACAGAAATGAAAGACAAGGTGGATTTCGACAAGCCGGCTTATGAAATCTGCAGCTCGATGTATCTGGGGGAGGATGATTCATTTACCTTTCACTGAGCAAATTTCAGGAACCATCATCTTCCAAGTTACTCAAATCGAATCATTTTTTACAGGCCTGGGAATTGTCACCTGAAAAGGCAAATGGACCTGGGTTGTGGATCGCTCTTGCTGACTATTTTACTTGTGTGTGTGTGGAGGGTGTGGTGTGGAGGGTGTGGTGTGGAGGGTGTGTGTGTGTGTGCGTGTGTGTGTGTGTGTGTGTGTGTGTGTAGGGGAGAGGACAGGGAGTGACATAAAGGGGAGAGAAGATTTTCTTCAACAATTTCTTTGATTCTCTTACATGCCTAAGAATGCCGGCAGCAAGACATGTGTCCTCAGCAAACTATCTGCTTCAGTGCCTTTTCCAGCCAAGATGGGATGGATACTGAGGCAAGTGATAGTCAGCCTCTGCTTGTCATATCCCATTACTCTTGGATTTCTTTCAGGAGCTGAAAAAAACGCTTCTCATCTACTTAGGAAAATTTGAAATTGTGTTTATAAAATGATTTCAAGAAACCGTCTTGCGTACACAAACAAAATGAGCCAGAGTGGGGGAGAATTAAAAATGACATCTGTAACATACTTGATAAAGTGAGATACATTTTTCCCTCTGCCCTCCAATTCAAACCATACTGTTGTCCAATGCAAATAACAAGTCTCCAGTAACCTAAGGCAGGCCTCTCCTCTACTTCTGTAATAGGAGAAAGGCAAGTCTACCTGCCTTACTGAGGCTGCTTTCATAATTCCAGTGGGCTGGGTTCTAAAAGACATTTTAAAACTGTTTTCCTCTCCCTAAATCCACACTCCTTGAGCTCGAAGCAATCCACACCTCACGAATATGAAGGAAAAAAAAAGGATCCTTCCTAATCCACCCCAAAATTTCCATTACGCTCACGTTGTTATTTCATGGCCTCCCACATCCTCCCAGATTTCTCTGGGTGCCCGTAGCTCTCTTTATTATTCTTCATTTCACTGCTCCCTGAACGTCAACTTCCAGAGATTATGTTCTCCAATGTCCGACTCTCCGCCCTCCTCTGAAAAAACAAACCAGGATCCAGCCAAGCTATTGGAAGGATGGAGAGAGGCGTGTGAATGAGAGACTCCCTCATAGATTAATGAATTTAACAGACATGTTAAATTCACATTTGGCTATAAAGTGGAGGCTGAGTCTGATAGAAGGGCTTCAGCCAAAACAGAAGGTTCTTGTGGTGAGACGGCTGATATGGTCAGGCTGGAAAAACCTCTCCACTCCTTCCTGTGGGCACCTGGATTCCAGGGGCTTGCAGATGGGGATTCACTGAATAACGAATCCTTAGAGTTTTCTGTGTGCTGGTCAGAGGGTTTGCGCATGGCATGTGGCTCAGGATATGATGATTTCAGTTCCTTGAGCAAACTCAGATAAAATAGACGGGGGGAAATGTTTCCCTGCTTATCCTGGACACAGTCCTAGGAAAGCGAAGCTGTTACAGTCAAGTTTTCTAGGGAGTGCGAGTAAAATGTGACATTATTCCAGTGTAATCTAGCAGGTAGGAGTTTCCATGGCCTCCAATGACTTCAACACACTGTATATCTGATATTGGCAAGGGGAGTTTCTCAAGACACACACTCCTTAATTTATAGACTAATTCAATGGAAAAAATTGTATTTTGTATATGGATTCTCTTTTTATTTCGTATATTATTCTCTTGTGGCGGGGTGGTGGGGTGGTTGTGGGCAGTGGGTAGGAGAGTCATACCCACTGTGCTCAGGATTTATTCATGGCTCTGTGTTTAGTGACATTACTGGTGGTACTCAGGGGACAATATGTGGTGCTGGGGGATCAAGTTGGCATCAGTTTCCTGTAGGGCAAGCACCCTAATTGCTGTGCTTTCTCTCTGGCCCCTCAATTCTCTATTAAAACTCCCGTATCCACACAAAGTTTGACAATGATCAGTTTTTCATGGGAAGCTAAGAGTATAGTATAGATGCTCAGAAATTTCCACTGTGATGAAGGCAAAATCCTATGAAGGCAGCTATTTGCAGAAACTGATCTGCAAGAGACAGATTGGGGGAGGAAGGCAATTTTTTTTTCAGTTTTGTACTTTGTCCTGCAGAGCTTTGCCTATGCTAAAATTGTGCTGTGTGACATGACACCCACCAGGTACTCCTGCTTCCACCTAAAAGAAAAATTTGATGCAGTGTTTGAAGTATCAGAAAGAGGCAGCAATAGATGGAAAATGACTTTCAAAATGAAATGTCCTCTGCAAAGATATCTATCACTGATCAATGTTTAGAAATTCTGACTCTGACATCTAAGGCTTTTGTTGAGGGAATCTTGAATGAAATTCAGATTACCCAGGGAACATCATGAAACTATCTGCAAAATAATATCATAATAATTCATAAGGGGCTTTACCCAAACTGGTCAAAATTAGCATCCAGAATCTTATTTTCATTTTACTCTTATTAATTTGGTTTTTGTTTTCCACTGTTTCTTTTCTAAAGATGAATTATTACTTCACCCACTGTTGTATCTTCTGATTTTTTTCAACATATGGCCATAAATCCACATTTTCCATTGACCCATTGATCCATTGATCTATCCATTGATCCATCCATCCACTAGCAAATAATTACTAAGGGTGCAGGTCTGTTCTGAGTACTAGGGTAATAATAGTGAAAATAATGCCAGGGAGATAGTATAGGGGTAAAGGTGTTTGCCTTATACAGACAACATGGCCACCCCGACCTTCCATTCAATCCCTGGCATATTGTCACCTAAACAGAGTCAGGGATTTCTTCTGAGCACAGAACCGGGGGTGGGAGGGAAGGTGGAATAACTGCAAACAGTGATAATGAATTCAATTAATATACTAATAAGTTTGAAACTAACTGGAAACTCCTTGACATAAGATCATAGGATACTCAGAAGAGCTCTCTGAGAAGAAATCATATCATTGAAACTACAAATATGGACAATCTCTAAGTTTGAGAAGTCTAACAAAAAATCATTCTAGACAAAGTAAACATTAGCCCCAAATCTATGAGCAAAATAAGTATGTATTTGAAGGTCTGAGCAAAAACTTGGAACATGACAGGAAATAAGAGAAAATACTGGATTAGGCTAGAGACAAATGATAAGTTCAGATATTCTAGAAATCATAAATCCTGAGAAATAGTTCAATTTTTTAATTCAGTGAGAACTCTTAAAGTTTTTTTAACCAAATTAATGCTATTATCTAATTTCTGATTTTGAAAGATGCTCAGTCTGTATTCTGTGGAAATGAGGTAGAGAGTCATTAGAGCAGAGAGAGAGAGAGAGAGAACAGAGTAGTGGGACTGTCATAGTGAGGATAAAATTCATTAATTGGATCCCAGCTATTACCTTTTTCTGTTTGTTTTAGAGCCAAGCCTGGTGGTACTTAAGGTTGACTTCTGGGTTTGAGCTTAGTTATCGCTTCTGGTGGAGCTCAGGGGACCAGATGAGGTACTGGATATTAAATCCAGGTTGGATACATGCAAGGTAAATGCCTTACCTGCAGCACTATCTCTCTGACCCCAATTTATTACTTTTAAGTACATACATTCAAGTTAGAGAATTCTAGGTATGTGTTTTCAGACACTTGCATGTAATTTGAACGTTATGCATGGTAGAAGATATCAGACATTTTATATTGAGTATTTGGAGGCATCGTGATACTATTTTCTGAATGAGAATAAGTAGTTTTAGAGAAATAGGGAAAGAGAAGAAACAATTCTCTTAAATTTGAGATATAATCAGAATTCTGTAGCACAGCGGTAGGGCGTTTGCCTTGCACGCAGCCAACATGGCTGACCCGAGTTTGATTCCTCCGCCCCTCTCCGAGAGCCCGGCAAGCTAGCGAGAGTATCTCGCCCACATGGCAGAGCCTGGCAAGCTCCCCGTGACGTATTCGATATGCCAAACACAGTAACAACAAGTCTCATGATGGAGATGTTACTGGGCCCACTTGAGCAAATTGATGAACAACAGAAGGACCGTGACCGTGATCAGAATTCTCTTAAATTTGAGATGTTATCAGATACACTAAAGTGTGAAACTTGCAACATAGTTTGGTGGCTATAGTTGGTATTTATGTTCTATAATTATTATTTTACTTACATGATATGGCTGGGTCTCATTACCTAGAGAAGACCCAGGGTACACAGTTTAGAGACAAATCTTTTAGCACAAAGAGCCATCATACTTTTCTGAAACACAAACTGCTCTGAATATTATAATAAATAGCTAACTGCTATGTGGTAGACATTTTAATGTATACATTGAGAAACTTGCTATCAAATGATAGAAATAGAAACAAACATAATTTAAAAATAGCATGCCAACTACTTCTTTTTTTTACTTTAGAGAATGGGCGGTTCTAGCTTTCATGCATTATTTCAATTTGTATTATATTACAAATATATAACCAATATGTCTATCAGTTCTGGTCCTATTTCTGTCCTTTGTTTATTAAAAAGTAAACATTAGCATTTAAACTGATTAGGTACTTTTCTAGATACTAATAATGAAGTTATGAAATTTTGTAATTGGGGGCATTTTGTCTTAATGGTAATAGATGCTAACAAATAGTAATACTTTAAGTGACAACCATAATAATAGAGATAAAGGATAAATACAACATACATTTAAAGGCTGAACTTCACCTTGATTGACTTGGAAGTATTCTTTTAAGCTGGGACTTAAAGGATTGTTAGTTGAAACTCAGGAAATCTCAAGGGTCACAGAAAAGTAAATGCAGTAGCACCTTGCTGAGAAGGAATTTGATGTGATAAAAGAACAAAAAGAAGAAAGTATGATCAGGAAGCAGTGAAAGGGGAAGGAGAAATTCAACATCCTGCCACAAAATCCAAAAATATATTGTAAGGCTATAAACAAAACAGAATTCTTAGGATGAGAATGAAAGGAAATGGGAAAAACATGTGATATTAAAGATTGTTGATGTCAGGTACCTTTGTGAGCTGTTTTTTGAGCTAGGAACATGACTATATAGGATGCATTATGAAAAATTACAGAAAAGTCACATCTTATTCCATTGTTTTTATAACTTGGTAGAATAAATCCTTGGAACTTTTAGGGTAAGGGTTTGTTTTATCCTGTCATCCTGAAGCATGGGAAGCAGGGAGGCAGGCAGGGTATGAGTGAAGAGGTATGGAAACCTCAGAGTAGGACTCTCTTGAATTTGCATACTCTTGTATTTTTGGGTTTTTTTTTTTTTTTTTTTTTTGCTTTTTGGGTCACACCCAGCGATGCTCAGGGTTTATTTCTGGCTCTGCACTCAGGAATTACTCCTGGCGGTGCTTGGGGGACCATATGGGATGCCGGGGATCGAACTCAGGTCAGCCGCATGCAAGGCAAACACCCTACCTGCTGTGCTATTGCTCCGGCCCTGAATTTGCATACTCTTGTGAACATGTGATGAATCAAATCACTCAAGTTATATGTGAGTCATAGAGGAATATATTACCTAAATAATATCAGTGGAAGATTTTACACTTCAGAATATGAAAAGAAGAAGTTTTTAAAAAGTCATGTCCCAGTATGTAATAATTTTGTTTCATTGGTTGGGGGAGGAGAAGTAGAGAGAATATGGGAAGACAAGAGAGAGATTAAGAGAGAGAGAAAAAGAAGAGGGAATGAGAGAAAGAAATGAAGAGGAGACAGGGAGACAATGAGGTAAGAAAGAGAGAGAGAGAGAGAGAAAGAGAGAGAGAGAGAGAGATTGAACTATTTCTGAAAAGAGGAAATGCTATTTCCTAAGGCATAATCTAAATTAAATTTGATGGAGCTGGAAGGACTGATTGAATAAGTTGTTTTCCTTTGTCTTCCTGTAATCATTTTAGGATGGTATGGTTCATAAGGATAAACATTTGATGAAGCAAATAAAACAAATGAGAAAGAAGCCATACTTCATCTAAACATTGCAAATCAATGTTATCCCTCCTTCCCCTTTCATTGAAGATGCCTGCGCATGAATGATTCATGGTGAACCATCAAGTCAGTATAGTCACTCTGCGAGAACGCCAAGGGTTTTCTTACACATAATTACTCAGAACTGAGTAGGAGGAAATCCTCATTCGGATCATGGGAGATAATGGAATTCCAACTAAGGATGCCTTGGCAAAGTAAAAGTACTTTCCCTTGGACCTTTGAAATCTTTAATGAGTTGAATCATGTCAAGTAACAAAATAAACAAGGATGAGAAACATCAGTTGGGGTTGCTCCAATGTCTAGCTGCTTAAGATTGGGCTTTCCCAATCATTGCTTAAACATTATACAGTTTTCTATCAGCCAAGCCTGTGGTTTTATTTATTTTTTTTCTTAAATCAGATTTCAAAAGCTAGGCACTAACTGATCGTAATTAGTAGGCATCAGTTAAAGTTATTCTTACTGTTCTTTCGAGGCATGCATAAATTTTGTGAGAGAAAAGAAAATCCAATTATCCCCAAATCTAGCTAGTGTGGTTCATCTGCTCTTGTGTTAGATCTTTAGAATTGGTCTTGAACAATTGAAAAGAAGACAAAGGGTACTTAAGAACAGCATCTTGTAACCTTGTTTTAATATTAAGGGGAAACCTAGTCCCGTGAATGTTTATATCCTTTATGAATATCTGACACAAGAAGTATCAATCCCATAAAACAGGATGTAGAGTCTTGCCTAATAGGAATTTATGGGTGATTTTATTTCTACACTTTCTTTTATACTTTAAAGGCTTCCCTTAAAAAGTGCTTGGCTTGAAATTTTTTAGGAATATTTATGTGGTATGAAAAAAGTATGTAACACAATGTTTGAGTTCTCAGTTCTTCATATCAAGGAAGAATTTCCATTCATCTTGGAATAGGCTCAGAGAGATGACTCAAAGGACTGGAATGAGTGTTTTGCACATAGAAATCTAGATTCGATCTCCCATACTACATGGTTTCTTTAGAACAACCCAGAACTGACCACCAAACCACCCAGAAAGTAACTTCCAGAGCACCACTGGAGACCCTCCCAAGTACCCAGGAATTTCTGCTAAGCCTTATAGACCAAATAATTGGTCTATGACAGAAGATTTAATTAATTTAATTATTTCATTATTAAAACCACTCCTTAAAATGCTAATTTTAAAAATTTGATTTGTCTTTGATTTCTTGCAAATGATTTATTATTATAAAAGTATTAAATAAAAGTTTGGTAACAAAACTTATCTTGTATCATTTGATTTAAGTATTTTTCTTATCACAGATCGACAGAATGATTGCCAGGGTAGTAAGATCCTCTAGTTCTGAACCTATATGGTGCCAGAGGTTGAACCTGGATGTGTCACTTAGAAGGTAATTACCTACTTGCTGAACCATCTCTCCTATCATTTTTTAAAATTATTCTTTTTCTCAAAAAATTTTCTTATTATTCAGTGAAAGCTGAAAAAAATGAAGTGGTGCAGATGGGGTTTGCATTTTGAACATACTTTGTGGAACCCTATGAAAGCATTGCTTAACCACACTTTGTGTGTATAATCAATTTTTATTCCCCAACTTGTTTAGGCTGGAGCGATAGCACAGCTGGTAGGGCATGTGCCTTGCACACGGCTGACCCAGGTTGGATTCCTCCGTCCCTCTCGGGGAGCCCAGCAAGCTATGGAGAGTATCCCACCCACATGCAAAGCCTGGCAAGCTCCCGTGGTGTATTCGATATGCCAAAAACAGTAACAAGTCTCACAATGGAGATGTTACTGGTGCCTGCTTGAGAAAATTGATGCACAATGGGAGGACAGTGACAGTGACCTTGCTTAGGAATAGTACATATTCTTCATGTCACAGAACAACAGAATGATTGCCAGGGTAGTAAAGCTCGCTAGTTCTGAAGAATATACTACTGAATGTGTAGCGAGATATTGATTATAGACAGAATCCTCCAGTTAAAAATATAAAATAAAACATTTATTTTTCTCTGGATAATGATTTGATTACAGTTTTCTATGAATGGACTTCTAGCAGATTATGTTACTTCTCCAAATAAAGTCTGAATTACCTAATGCATTTTTCCAGGCTTCTGCCTTGAAATCTTCCCATATTTGTTCACTAAGCCTCTATCTGGGAATCAAAACTCACATATTCTTGTATGTAATGCAGCTGATCTTCGCCCCCAACCCCAAATCTAAGCTGTCTTTTGTCTGGGATGCATTTATTTTTTCATATATACATTCATTCTATTTTTTTTCTTTTTGGGTCACACCCGGCAATGCATAGGGGATACTCCTGGCTTTGACTCAGGAATTACTCCTGGCAGTGCTCAGGGGACCATATGGGATGCTGGGAATAGAACCTGCGTCAGTCAAGTGCAAGGCAAATGTTCTACCTGCTGTATTATCACTGAAGCCCCTCAGTCTATCATTTAAGAAACAATTATTGTAACAGGTTGTTCACTGGGCATTATAAGATTCCATTTCTCTGAGGAACTCATCATTGTAATGTGGAACATGGATATGCTAACAAATGCATAAGATAAATGCATGTAGTAAAGGTATCTTAGATTAAATTAGGAAGTAATTTATTTGAGAGAGTAAGTATAATCAAAGAGGAGTCGAAATGACCCCTGAAGTAGTAGTCAATTTTGAGTATTTGAATATATATTTTTAAATTTTGCTAAATTAAGAAAAGATTTTATTTAAGGAAAGGTAAAAAAAGGCAGGGAAGCTCCCATATTATGGTATTATGGGAAGATTCTCTTAAAGAAGGACTCCAGATAAAGGCAGACATGTTCCCCATTTACAACTTTTCAACAATAGTAGGAGGGGTAAGCATTTCTTTCTGACTTTAAATTAGGTAGACCATAAAACAGGGGTAGAATGTTGATACGACTAACTTGGTGTCCAGTCATCTTTGTTATAGGGCAGAGTCTAAGTCATCAGGTTATTATGCATAATCTAGGCTCAGCCTTATGACATTTCATAGTAACAATTCTGGGTCCTAGGACTACATTCCTAATCTCTCCCTGTCTGTTCCCCTTTGTCCTATTACTACTCCCTCTTCAGCAGGGGCTCCAAATAAAGCAGGGGACTAAGCATAAAGTAATCATCTGGCTGTTTCCTGTGAGTATTTAAGTTTTGACTGATAAATCTATTGATGGATATTATAGGCTTTGAAAATATTTGCTACCAATGAAAGCTAGTCAAATGTTTAGCTAGCTTTTTGGATACATTTTTTCCCTTCTCCAATGCTTAAGAACTTTGTGAAGCTATCAAGCCTTACAGACTAAGTGTAGGTCCAGAGGAAGTTGATTCAGACAGTGGACGGTCTGAAGCCATTTGCGTCCAGACTCTAGGCTATTATTCTTTCTACTCTGGTTTTCTACCTCTTCCTCATTTAAAAAAAATTTTTTGACAACTCCTATCCGAAGAGTAGAAACTCAAAAAATACATGCCTATATTTATAAAAAAATTGAAAAAAATTGATAAATATAAGTATGGTAGCTGTCTTTTTTTTCTTTTTGGTTCACAACCAGAAGTGCTCAGGGTTACTCCTGGCTCTGCACTCAGAAGTTACTTCTGGTGGTGCTCGGGGGACCATATGAGATGCTGGGAATCAAACCTGGGTTGGCCACGTGCAAGGCAAATGCCCTACCCACAGTACTATTGCTCCAGACCCAAGTATGTAGATTTTAATGTCAACATGTTACTATAAATTTTACAAACATAGTTCCTAAGCTGGACCATTATCACTCATAAAGGTGGTTCTTTGTGATTGGTCCCTTACGAGGAGGAAGAAGAGGACATAGATTCATAGGCCCATGCAAACATTCCAGAAGCCACTTCTCCCTTAGAAAAAAATTTCATTGAGGATTCTACATTTTCTTTACAATCCTAGCAAATGGGATGAGACCTTTTGGTTACTCAAATACTGCTTTCAGAGCCTTAAGGCCACAGCAGGGATTTTAATTTCCATGACTACATTCAAGATGTCTCTCTTGAATTTCAATCTGACAAAAACACTAAAATCCTTTCTTTTTCTTCTGAGTACTCCAAAATCCTGGTACTTAAGCCAGGTAGTTAAGAGGCAAACAGTGAGGAAGTGACTAGGGAGAAATGTTCCACCTTCAGTTTTCCATTCCCTTTCAAAGACCATTCCAGAACATTCTCCTAACCCACTGTGTTTGGAATAATGATAGGCCATTCCTGGGTAGACTAATACATTTCACATAGTGTGTACTTAGATGCTTTCTATGAATGACTCAGGCCAGGGTAAGGTGTGAAGAAACTGAATGCAGAGGAAGGGTGAATCCTGTAGTTGCTATTTAGGCATGAGTATACTTGTACCAAGCAGGCTCAGTGAAGTTCTCTAGAAGGGACAAGTCCAAGGATAAGCCAAAAGTCAGGTTCTAAATGCCAACAGAGATATAAGATAGATGAACAGATGAGTTACCTTATCTGAGCGTCACTTTTTAATCTTTGAAGCAGGAAAAGGAATGACCATGTTACCTACTTTTTCTATAGTCATGGGGAAGATCATGTGTATAATCAGGTCATCTATTATTGATGAAATGCTTGATGAGGAATGAGTGGGTGAAAATACTTAGTCATTAGAGAAGGAGCCTGAAGGAAAGAGATTGTTCAACCCATGTCAGTGACTGGTGCTAGGGAGATAGTAGTAAACAGGGAGTTCTTGCCCTCCAGGGACCACATGGTAATTTAGGAGATAGATGTTAAATAATTAATTGTGTTTTTAATTATATAATTAAAATTGTGATAAGAACCACAGAAAAAAGTTATGGTATAAAAAGAAAATACTGGAACAGAACAAGACTGAATCTACTCCCCCCCCCCCCCGCCCCCAATGGCTTTATAACAGGAGTACCATTTTGGTACATAATGGAGATGAAAAGTCAAGGGTAAAGTGGTAGTGATGTGGGAAATGCTTTTCAGGAAGAGCAAGTCATATGTGCTGTCCTGTGAGAAAACAAAACAAAACATAGTGGAAATAGGAAATTGAGAGCAAGCCTTAGGGCTGGAACTTAAGAACAAAGGAAAGAATATGGGGCCAGAAAAGGTGAAAATCAGTTTATATAGAAACTTATATGCCAACTAAGGAACTAGCACATTTATCATTGAAAAAATGAGATGTGTTTATGTGGAAGATATATTTGTAAATCTTGTATCTGATAAGAACTGAGTTCTAAAATATTTAAGAAACTTCTACAACTCAACAACAACAACTTCATTTAAAAAAAGGGATAAGAACAAATGGAGTTTTATTCAAGAAGAACTAAAAATTCTATATATATGAAAAATACACATATAAAAGAAAAAGAAGTCAAAATATGAATTTTGAGTGCATAAAAATCAAACCACAATTAAATATACTTCTCATTCATGAAGATGGTAATTAAAAAATAAAAGTATTGATGAGGTTGGTGAAAAATTGGAATTCTTTTACTTTATTGGAAGTTCAAAACAGTCTACTACTGTGGAAAATAGTATGGAGGTTTTTTAAAAATTAAACTGACAACTAACATACAACTCAGCAATTCTATTTCTAATTCTTCTAAAAGAATTAAAGTCAGGATCTCAAAGACTTATCTGCATTCTCATGTCTCATGTTCATTACAGTATTATTCAAAATAACAAAGATGTAGAAATTACTTAAAAGTCTATAGACAGATAAAAGGGTAATCAAAATGTGACACACATAGAGTATTATTTAGCCTTGAAAAGAAGAAACTCCTAAGATATGCAGCATCATGGATGGGACTTTAGTATATTATGCTAAGTGAAATAAGACAGTCACAGGAAGGTTAAAAAAAACTTTTGAAAATCTATTTATATGAGGAACTTAAAATAGTTCATTGTACAGCAGAGAGCAGTATGATGGTTGGCAAGAATTAGGAGGAGGAAGATATATAAAGTTGTTTTTCAGTTGGTATAAAATTTCAGTTTTGTAAGATGATTGAATTCTAGAGATTTGTTATAGAATATTGTATCTATACATATAGTACTGTTTTGGACATGTAAAATTCTATTAAGATGGTAAATCTCACATTGTAATATGACCATAATAAAAAATGTTTTAAGAAAAAAAGAAAGATGGAAAGTCTTTAGAGGGTTTTAGTAATACCATCTGGCATGGTCAGATTGTTTTTTTTAATTGCACTGAATAGAGAATGAATAACTGAGGATAAAGGCCTATGAAACAACATATAAAAGGTTGTTTTGGAAACAGAATCCCAGATCCTTCATTCTGTGTGGTGAGTATTCAGGGTTCCCATTTTGGACTTGCCTTCCTAAGTAGATTGAAATTTTTTCCTTTGAGAGACATATCATTATACTCAACTTCTTTATTCTATTCTATCCAAATCTCTGCATAATAGAAATTATAATTACTTATTGACATCTTACAGGGAATAAGCTAACTCTCTCAAGTAATATAGGTATTTTCTAAAAGTGCAGTAAGTATTTTTTTCTGGATGATCTAATATATATTAAATGATGCATTTAATACATTAAATATACAATAATGAAATTTTAGAGTTAAAAACAAATTGGTAGAAAGATAGGTAGACAGATATCGGTTAAGATGCTATAGCTACAAGAAACAAAAAGATTCACATAATTGCTTAGGCAAGGTGACTCCAGTTTGATTAATTTATCATTGTTTAAAGAACTAATTACTTCCCTTATTACAATCTACTGTCCTCAGCCTGTGGCAATCTCTGTGAACAGTGACACACTAGGAAACTGCATCTTCATGCAATAAGGTCTATCTTTTCCAGGTAGGTTCTTCCAGGAGGTAAGAAAAAAATTTTTTTAGAAATCTACTGCTGATTTTGTGTCTCATACTAAGTTATTCATAGATGAATGGAATATACCACTAATTTCAATTTACTAACAATTAAATTGAACTTTTTAAAAATTGCAGTCTGACTACAGAACTAAATGCAGGCTTTGGTGAGCTCCCATATACATAATCAGTATCTATTATTAAAAAACAGGAAGGAGTGGCTGTTAAGATATCAGTAGTATCTGTGTTGCAAAGAAAAAAATTCAGATCAATCATAAAAGAGTTGATTGAATGAAAATGTCACGGTTTTATCTTCTGACCTATGAAAACAGTATCACATGGAAACTTGTTAGACTCCTGATTTCTCTAGCCTATCTGTGGCCAGACTCAATGAGAATACCTGGGGCTAGGGGCAGAATCTATCTTTAGAAGGCTTGTTAGGTGACTGAGAGGCTCAGTTCATTGAGATTAAACCTATTCCCAAGTTAGGGAACATACCAGAAGGATAAATGACACAAAGTAAGAGTTTAAATTGTGTTACAGAGGTGTGGGAGAGAGATCCCATAGGGAAAATTTGATAGAACAATTAAAAAAAAAAACATAGGTCCTGTAACATGCCTGACAAGGGAGACATTTTGCAAGAAAGTCATTGACCATTTCTGAAAGCATATTTTTTCTCTTATCTGCCAGTAGAACCCATCTGACTGCCAAAATAAGACAAACAGGTAAAGATAAGAAAATCTCCTGAAAAAAATTGCATGAGGAAAGTATATAATAATTCACGGGGAACAGTGCCCAGGCACGAAAAACCAAGTTTGAAAGACTAAGTTCAGAATTTGCAAAATTGATCATGAGTTCTGGAACATAAATATGAAAATGAAGACATAGAATGGCCTGAAGTAAGTTCTTTTCCAGGACCAGAATAACAATGATAGGTTCTTTCTTTGGACATTTCCAGAATGTTGATCTGAGACATTTAATACAGCTGCAAGCAGCCTGCAAATAAATCAATATGGAGTTTTACTTCTACATGGGAAATACTTTTGTGAAACCAAATGTCAGGAAAGAGATGGAAGATTTTTGTCTTGTCAGAGCACATGTGGTGGTCACACACCTGATACAGATGTTGCTCAAAGAAATACACAACCAACAGGTTCTAGTGTATGAATATGCAGTGGAGGAAACAATAGTACTTAGAGACTTGTGGAGACTGAACCATGCAGGTTATGTGAAAAAGAAATCCAAGGTTTCCTGCTGCTCCTGTAACTGAATCAAAGGCCCAGTGCTCACCAAGGATACTATTCATTCGTGAGATAAGAGGTGGTGTGAGAAAAAAGTTTATTGTAATGCTAGCAACCTGAGAGGATGGTAGACTTGTCCCCCAAATCCATGCTACTCTCAGGTTAGGGCTTGACATTTATACAAGGCTGGAGGAGGAAGTAGGCGCAAAAGAAGGGAGTGAGCTGGGCAAGGGCTGGAGAAGGGGGCTAGTCCTGAAGCCTCCTGTTGACCTCAGCATTTTGGTAAAATCTCCAGAATACTCTGGAGTCTGTTCTTTGTAAAACTTAACACTAATGTGCAATGTGAGTCTTTAGTGGTCTATGTGACATCTTCAGGAATACATCTGTTTGTTCTGTTCTGTAGTTCAACATGGCTCATTTTTTGGACCCAGTTTTTGGAAACATTTCTTACCATTGGGAAGAAAAGTAAAAGTATCAGGTGTGAGAGAGACCTAAAATTTGATGAGAACAAGGTGGAGTGTCCAGTGCCTACTCAGGTATATTCCACATTACTGATCCTACATCCCAGTATTGCTATCTGCTGAACTTAACCAGGAGAGAACAACTTTCCAGAGAAGAAAGGAAGAAAGCAGTTTGTAAGAGGATTGTTAATAATTTACAAAACAAAAGGAAAAGCACTAGACTTGGCTTGAGCGGGCCCAGTAACATCTCCATTGGAGACATTGTTGTTACTGTGTTTGGCATATCAAATACCTCAGGGGGAGCTTGCCAGGCTTTGCATAATAAGAATAATTATCTCTAAAAGATACTTTGGCCTGCCTTACCCCTCTTTGAAATAGATCACAGAAAAACAGTTTGTATATTACTTTTAACATTTTCATTGGGCTTCTCCCCAGTCCAGTATTTCCCAAATTCCTGGGGTTACTTGCCCTTTTTTGTGGGACTGTAGTGGGGGGAAGGAAATAGGGGACAAAGGGTGGTAGAGAATACCACACATATGCTCCAGTCTTTTGAGCTACCTCCCCAGCCCCTATGTTGCATCTAAAACAGCAGTTCTCAAATATTAGTGTGCTTCCAAATCAACAGAGTTGCATGACTTCTGAGAGCAGTTGGAAAGGGTACCGAGAATTTGAGTTCTTAGCAAGATAGAATACAGTGATAACACAGCAGGCAGGGTGTTTGCCTTGCATGTAGCCGACCTAGGTTTGATTCCTTCGTTCCTCTCAGAGAGCCCAGCAAGCTACCGAGAGCATCCCGCCTGCATGGCAGAGCCTGGCAAGCTCCCCATGGCATATTTGATATGCCAAAAACAGTAACAAGTCTCACAGTGGAGAACGATACTGGTGCCCACTTGAGCAAATTGATGAACAACAGGAGGACAGTGCTACAGTGCTAGCAAGATAGAAATGACTGCTAGTTCAGGACCACACATTGAATACCATTTAAGTGCAATTCAACATTAAAAAAAAAATAAAACGAACTTTTAAAGTTTCCTTTGTATTATTTGATCTTTCCTTTTAATACAGCTCCAGCCCTCTTCACCCCGTAAGATTGAGAAATTGCTTCATTGTCTAGGAATCCTGTTATTATTGGTGGCTGAAGTCATCGAACTCTTATATTAATCATCCAGTATCATCAAGAGCAGAGTAAAAAGATGTGATGATTTTTATGTTTACCAAATAGAGGTTGCTTCAAATGCAAGCTAGGTCCGAAGTATATACTAGGTTTTAATATGACCAAGGTAAGTACCAGCTATGAACTAGATTGTAAATATGTGTTAGATAAGTACTAGGAATCATAACTGTAGCACTGTAGCACTGTCCTTCCATTGTTCATCGATTTTCTCGAGTGGGGAACAGTAACGTCTCCATTGTGAGACTTGTTACTATTTTTGGCATATGGACTATGCTACTGGGAGCTTGTCAGGCTCTCTAAGAGGCATGGAGGAATCGAATCCAGGTCGGCCGCATGCAAGGCAAATGCCCTATCTGCTGTGCTATATCTCTCCAGCCAGTAGGAATCATAAAAGAAAAGAAAATCAAGCCATATTAAAAATAAGTTTGTTGAGTTTTAGAGAATGCCATCAAACTCTATCTAACAGTATGTATGAAGTCTTAGAAATAAAGCAGACTAAATCTGAGATATACACGTATAGTTAGTATTATAAGAATGATCAACTTAACAAAAGATGGCTAAGACTGCATTTACTGTGTTTGATAGTTATTTCATGGTCATTCTTCTGCCACATTAGTTTGCTAATGGCACTAATCAGTTCAGATTATTGGTGACTGAGCCAGGATGGGTTAAAGTTGGGTTATTTTTGTAGTAATATTATTACTATTGTAGATTTCAACAATTATCCAACTTTTAATCTAAATAAGAAATAGATTTAAATTAATTTGGAAGTTCTTCAGAAACAGTTTAAGCATGGGACCAGAGTGTGATAGTATGCAATCAATTCCTGACACTGCAGTATGAGTCCTGACTAGTGTGACCACATACTATTAATCTTAAAATAATCCTTAATGAGAATATTTATTATAACATCACTGAACAAATGTGAGTGTTAATATTTGTCCTAGTTTAGTCTTTCTCTAATTATTTTTCTTATACAATTTTCATAGATATATTTTAATATTCCTATTGCATTTTCTTAATTTGAGAATGTGTTTTATAAGTTACAGTAATTCACTTAGTATTTAATTCCTACATACATATCACAATTTACTTAAGTTTCCTTCATTTTGTTCCCTTTTCTGCAGTATTCTAAATAGAATTACAGTGGATGCCTCTGTCACAAAACCGTTTTTGTACTTAAGATAATTTTTTTATTGTTTGGAAATTTAAAAGATCCTTTATCCATATTATCAAACTATTTTCCAGAAGCTTTTGACCTTTCTCTCTCCTGTTAGTGACACACTGTTGAGGACTGAGAACTGTAATTTTTAAGAAGTAATTACCATATTTAAGAAAAGATAAAATCGTTTAATTTTACTAAGACAATATTATCAAATGATTTGCATCTTTCCACATTGTTTTTCTGTTAGCACTATAAAATATTTATTTCTTCCAGTGTTATAAGAAGTTATCTAAGTTTTAATATTTGCATTTCGCTGTTTACTCACCAATAGTTTTTGTTGTAATGGGTATGTTTTCTCTTGTATGCATTTTCTGCTGATATTGAATTTAGTTGATTTTCAATTCAGATACTTATATTTAACCATGAAAAATATACATAATTTAGGGCTGGAGAGATAGCACAGTGGGTAGGGCATTTGCCTTGCATGTGGCCGACCCGGGTTCGATTCCCAGCATCCCATATGGTCCCCTGAGCACTACCAGGTGTAACTCCTGAGTGCAGAGCCAGGAGTAACTCCTGTGCATCGCTGGGTGTGACCCAAAAAGCAAAAAAAAAAATTACATAGTTCTTGAGAATAAAATAGACTCTGAAAACATGTAACACACTTTAGCAGGTGTTAGAGAAGCAAGTGTTACACATAAAATACCTCATAATTTCACGTTTTTAATATTTGGAGCTCACTTATCAGTATTATTTGAGAAAACTAGTTTCAAAGTATAATAACTGTCATATCAGGATAATTATATGCCAGCACCTTGAATCCTTTCCCACTGTAAGCAGTTACAACATTAGTGATGTGGCAAATGTGACAACTCTCACACTTGAATAGAAGGAAGATGCTCAATATCAGATGGTCTGGGTTCCTTCCTTATGTGATCAAACTGCAACTAGAAAGGGTGTCAGTGTTCAGCAGCAAATAGGCTAAATAACTGCCTTGCTATTTCCCAAGCGTTTTACTGCTCATGAGAATGAACACATCTATCAGTCCATTGCTTACTAAACATTAAACATAGCCTGGAAGAAAACAAGCTTGTTTATCTTAGTGAGTTTTCAAATTCCTTTTGCTGGGGATTGAAAAGGTGTTCAAAAGGCCATGGGACACCTGGATTTGCAGTGCATTTGGAAATGCTTCCCCCTCCTCCCCCCCACCCCCAATATCCATGCACTGGAGAAAATACTCTGTCTTGGTCAATGGGGCAATTGACCTCTGTGGTTATTGGCAGAGGCCATAAATGCATGCTCATTATTCTTGTTCTGTCAACAGAGGTTGACATTTCTGTTTGGCCAATCATAGATTAGTCATGAGAACATACAAGGGGACTTACTTTCCCCAAAATTCAGAAACTCAAAATGTTTCTGAATCTTGATTCTTCGCAATTGAGTATTTTTGCTAAGCTTTCTTCAGGAAGTATTGAATAGTTAATATTACACATATAGGACTATGTTTTTATGAATTGCTGTTGCAGCTTAATAAAGTGCTGTGATGATGTTCTAGATAGCATTCCATGAAACAAATTAATGTATTCTATAAGAATGCAATTTAAACAAGTAATTTTTCCCAATTTTAATGTCCATGCCTGTAGAACTTATTTTATTTTCATTATATTTTTTGCAACAATGATGTAAATTTTCCCTCATAGTCATGCTGATGAGGGGGAAACACTTAAAAATACAAAATCAAAAATTCTTCCAACATTTATGTGTATATATTCAGAATGGAAGTGCTGGTGTAGAGTTGTTTTAATATTTCTTTTTCTGCATGTAAAGGAAGTTATATACAAACAATTTAAATCTGAACTGCCATTTTTCAGCATCTCCTTTAGCCATTCTTTTGGTCATCTCCCAATTGTTTATTTTTTTCAGAGAAAATGGAACAGTTTTGATTTACAAAAGGTCATGTACTTACAGGAGTATTTCTCCATGAAGGGCACATACATCAAAGTCATTTGGCAAAGTTTGAAAACCATCTTCAATTTTCATAATCGTGGTTGCTACTGGAATCTGGACTGGAACAATAATTGCACAGGGGGTAGGGCATTCGCTTTGCATGTGGCCAACCCAGGTCTCATTCTTCCACCCCTCTTGGAGAGTCTGGCAAGCTACCGAGAGTATCCTGCCCACATGGCAAAGCCTGGCAAGCTACCTGTAACATATTTGATATGCCAAAAACAGTAACAAATCTCACAATTTGTTGTGAGATGTTACTGGTGATCACTCGAGCAAATTGATGAATGATGGGAGGACAGTGCTACAGAGCTACTGGAATCTAGTGAATAGAGGTCAGGCATGTTGCTAAATATCCTACATTAGTCAGGACAGCCCCACAACAATAAAATATCCAGTTTCATATATCAATAGTGAGAAGTCCAGATTTGAAGAATAGTAAGAATTCTAATGGGAGAGTGAATGTAAGCTAGCTGACTTATACTTTGCTACTGCCTAGAAAATGATTATTTTGGACAGGAGAAGAGAGAGGATGGATATACTAAAAAAAATTAAGAAAGGGATCATTAAAAGAAATGCAGTCCCATCCCCTCCATTCTGTGCTTGCCAACAAGAGAGTTAGGATGACTATATGTTTTGGCTAGCAGATGAGACCATAAAAAAATGAAGATTTTTTTTTTTATCCATGAGGGCCAGTGTTGGAAAATGAGATGAGTTACTGAACACCTGTACGAAGATACCTTCCTAATACCACTGGAGCATAGGCACAACCCTTGAAAGGGTGAATAGTCCAATTGTATTAGATCTGCATCAACCCCCACTGTAGGTAAGGGGAACTTAATTTTGTTGTGTGAAACTTGCATATCAGATACTGTTTTCAATGGGTGCATTGCCAATTTGAAGTTCTGTTCTGAATCAACCAGATATACTGTGATTATGTTTATATAAGTTAAATAATTCAACTAAGAAGGATATTATTTTATATTTTGCTACAATGAACCAGGAAAGGTATTTCCAAACTTTAAACATATTTGAGCTTGATTCTGTGATTTCTCTTTCTTTTCATTGACATAAATATTTTATAATTTTACTTTTGTTTGTGTTTAGGACCTGGTGGCAGAGCTGAAGACAGTTTAATTGACCTGAAATAATGGTTATCAGAGAGATAGTATGGCGTGTCAGGTGTTTGCTTTGCATGCGCTGAGAAGGTTTGATCTCTGGAATCTCATATGCTCCCCTGAGTCTACTAGGAGTGAGCCCTGAGCACTGAGCTAGGAGTAAGACCTGAGCATAGCCAGATGAGGACCCTAAACCAAAAATAAATAAATGAACAAATAAAATGATGGTTAATGTAGCACTCACAGTCTAGTTCAGCACCATTTCATTTATCAGTTACTATAATCTTGAGAAGACTTTAGTTTGTTTAAAAATAAAAGGAATTATCTCATATGGCAAATATAGTACAGGAGTATTAGATCTGGATAACTTTAACTAAAAAGAAAGACATACAAGATGTTGTAAGACTGTCACAGAAACCCCTGTTAACTAACATCATTATCATCATTCAAGGGCGTTACAGTTCTATTCATCTGAGTCCCCACCCAGAAACTTAGGAAATTTACTCAACTATTCATTAAGAATTCTGAACACTGATATCAAAGTAAAAGGACACATGTTGGCAGAGGACACACCACCATCTGCTGCCAGCCAAGGCAACAATCCAATTTTTGGGCATTAACCCTGATCTGCAGGAAGGTGTAGTTCCAATAGGACAGGCACTGCATCGCCACCCCTCCCTTCCCCGCCCCACCCCACCCCAGGGTTCTGGGTTCAAGTCTATCTTCTCCCTCTTCTAATGGCCGATTTTATTTAATTTCTCCAAATCATTCGGTGTCCTTACTTCTCATTGGTGATTAAATATTAAGAAAAGTACTTGGGAATGTTCCTTCCTGAGGACAATTACTTCTTCAAGACAATTCCTGATATTAGCCAGAGTAATAAAAAAAACTTCAGGATAACTGGTACTGACACTCTAAAATCCTTTCAACAAACCTGTACTTGAATGAAATCTTCCCCAAATCCTCCATGCTTAGGACATTTCTTCATTTCTAAGGAAAATGCTTCAATTTACTTCTTGCTGTTTGGAGACATATATTATAAATTAAATAAATAAGAAGCTTATCCTGATAGAAGAACATTTCTTAGAGCCCAGAAACAACTTTAATGAGAGCGCAAAGATACACAAAAACATGTCTAATCTACAAGTCAATCTCCTCTCTGCTGATTATATTTTACCTTCCTACACAGTCTGAAACTACTGGAAATGTGCCATGTTTTCTTCTTCTCTTGGGTTATATATGAGTTGCTTTACTGTTTATACTGGAACCTCAATCCCATCTTTGACATGTGGGATTAAAATGAGCCCTCATCTGCTTAGAACTTTACATAGCATTACTCTTGAATCTGACAGAAACCTTCTACCCAACTGGGAGTCCCCATTATTTTACAAAGATGGCCTCATTATAAAAATACCATACAAAGTGGGGGGAAAACATTAGAAGGGTATTAAGTAGATTAAAATATAATCTCTAATGTGTTTTATATCACTAGCTGGAGCGATAGCACAGCGGGTAGGGCGTTTGCCTTACACGCGGCCAACATGGCCGACCCGAGTTCGATTCCTCCGCCCCTCTCGGAGAGCCTGGCAAGCTACCGAGAGTATTCGATATGCCAGACACAGTAACAACAAAGTCTCCAATGGAGACGTTACTGGGCCCGCTCGAGCAAATCGACGATCAACGGGAGGGCCTTTACCTTTACCTTTATCACTAGCTAGTGATTTTAAGTAATAGTTTCATTCCTCAGTTCTCATATAAAATAGGAAATAGTGAAGTAAAATTTCTACATGCTTTAAAGATGAAACTTATTATTTTACTAAACACAAAAGCTGCTATGAAGTAAAACCTTATTCTCTGAAACCTTTCGGGTCTTTGACTGTTTTCAAAGGTTAATAACTTCTCAAAAATTATAATTGATTTGCCATTGGTTTCAAGTACGAATGACAAGTAAGTACCCACATACTTTAATGGGTATAACTGTAACGGGTATATCTTTATACCTCTAATGCAGTGAAAAGATTCATAATTCCCATCAACAAAATCCCCACCATCCTATTATCCAAAAGAATTCTGACCCATTCCTTCCAATATTCTGCCTTTCCCTCCAACATCCATTTAATTTTCATTAAGTCTGGGGGTTAGTTTCCTTGCTTTTGCCAATTTGTCTGCTTTATTAATTCATATTAATCATGAACCAAACCATTGGGTAATTGCCTTTCAGACTGCAACCTCCAAACCAAACCTCTGCTATATGAGCAGGCCCAGCACACACCATATATCCTAATCTTCATCTTGCTCCCCAGCCCTTCCAGGTAAGATTAATCTCCCAGATGGTATCACTGGGATCTTTTTTGAACATATGCACGTAAGCAGCCTCATTAAATTTCACACTATTCAGTCATATTTCCTGTTGCTAATTGTAAAAATAACTCTAATTCAGTCAAGAGACCTAGAATATTCTTGCCTTGGAATAACATTACCATTACCTGAAATTTAACATTACCCCTGATCCTAACTTCCATTATCAATGCCAATCATGGGCTAACCAAGAATCTAACCATAATCCAAAACCTAAAACTAACGAAAACTTAATAGTAATCCTAATTGAAATTCAATATAAATTACTAAGCCATTCTATAGCCTTTGAATAACATTTCAATCACACAAAAATTAACACTAACTCTCAATCTCAGTATTATTTCATTAGCACTAACACTCACTCTCAAAATTTATTCTCAATATCAACCATGTACCAACATTAATCTTAAACCTAATTTGTACTATAACCATAAAACTAACCCTAACTCAGTTAAGATTATTAACCATACTTAACAAAATGAAACTCAACAATGATATGCATCCTATATTTCTATCTTAATATCAAACATGATAACCATCATCCTCAATTTAACCATCAGCCTAACCTTAAACCTAACCCTAATCCTACAATTAGTTTAAACAATAAATAAAATTCAATCAAGAGCATTAAATCATACTCTATCCTCATCTTAACATTACCAGCTACATTTTATTAACCTTAATAATAATCCTAAATCTAAATTTCATTCACAATATCAACAGGAGCTAACCATAGTCATGGTTACCTAAACGTAACTGTAAGTAAAACGAATGCAAATGTAATATAGAAGCACAAAACATATTCTTCCATTGGAATAACATTACAAATTATATAGAACTTAACATCCACTTTATTATATAATTTAATCTCAATATTAAACTATGGGTAACCCCATCCTAATTAAAAAAAAATCACTCTAACACTAGCCCTAATCTAACCCCCTAATTGTAATAATAATGCTAATTCAATCAAAAGGGCTAAACCATAGTCTTGCTTTGGAATAAAATTACCAATTATATGACAATTAATATTCACACCAATGCTACATTTCATCACCAATATCAACCATGAGCTAAATATTATCCTCATCTTAAACCTAATCAGAACCAAAACCATAATTGTAACCCATACCCTAATTCAATCTAGAGGACTAAACCATACTATAGCTTTAGAATAAAATTAAAAATTATAGGTAACTTAACATTCACCTTCATCATAATTTCCTTCTTAATATTAACAATGGGCTGAATCTCACCACATTGTTAAACATAACCCGAACACTAACTCTATCTCTGTTACCCTAACTTTAATTCAGTTAAGATGCCTAAATCATCATAGTCCTTAACATTACTAAACAGATGAGGATTAAAAATTACCCTTATGCAATATTTCATTCTGAATATCAACCATGACTAATCCCATTTTAACCCCAAGTCTTTATCATAACCTTACCACTAAAATTAATTGCAACAATAATCCTAATTCAACCAAGAGAACTATAAACTTGGTATAATTTGGCAGTTGGCAAATAATGATACTTAGCATTCATATTCTAAATTTTGTTTTCAGTAGCAATCATTTGCTAACCCAAACCATAACCCTAACCCTAAAACTAACTTTATGTTTAACTGCAACCCTAACCCTAATTTAACCAAGAAGCTCAAACCATACTCTTACCTGGAATATTATCTATTACATGAAATTTAACAATCACCCTCATTGTATATTTCAATCTTACTATCAAATATGAGGCTACCTTTAACCTAACCCTAATAATCACTCTAACCATACCTCTGATTCAACATCTAATCATAACAGTAACCCTAATTCAATCAAGAGAATAAACTATAATCCTAATTAGAATAACATTACTAATTACTAGAAAATTAACATTCATTAACCTCCTATATTTCATTCTCAATATTATCTATAGGCCAAATGTCATACTAGCCATAACAATAACTACAATGTAGCCCTAATAAAAATAGATTCAGGAATCTATCAAAAGGATTAAACCATACTATAGCCTTGGAATAACATTAGCAATTACAGTAAACTTAACATGCAAAATAATCCTAAATTTAATTCTCAATATCAATTTATTGTCACCATAACCCTAACACTAATACAATCTCAACACTAATTCAATCAGGAGTGATAAACCAAATTATGACCTTTAGTATCAATTACACAAAACTTAACATTCATGCACATTTGAAATTTCTTGCTCATCAACCCTGAGATTACCGTCACCATAAATCTTAACACTAACCTTAATTTAATCTTAAACCTAACCATAACCCTAATGCAAACCCTAACCTTAATTTTAACTCTACCCCTAATTCTTTTTTTTTTTAATTAATGAAACACCATGTGGTACAGTTGTAGACTTACAGATTTTTGTGCTTGGGTTTCAGTTATACAATGATTGAATACCCATCCCTCCACCAGTGCCCATTCCCCACCTCCAGTGCTCCCGGAATCCCTCCCACCCCCCACACTCCCATCCCACCCCACCGCTGTGGCAGGGCATTCCCTTTTGTTTTCTCTCTCCTTTTGGATGCTGTGGTTTGCAAAAGAGTCATTGAGTGGCTATCATGTTCAGTCTATAGTCTATTTTCAGCATGCATCTCTCATCCTGGGAGCGTTCTTCCAACTCCCTCTACTTGGTGCTCCCCTCTCTATCTGAGCTGCCTTCTCCCTCAGCATGTGCGGCTGGCCTCCAAGCCATAGAGTGAACCTCGTGGTACTTATCTCGGCTATTCTTGGGTGTTAGTCTCCTATTTTGTTACTTTATATTCCCCAGATGAATGCAATCTTTCTATTTCTGTCCCTCTCTTTCTGACTCATTTCACTTAGCATGATACTTTCCATGTAGTACCACTTGTATGCAAATTTTATGACTTCATCTTTTCTAACAGCTGCATAGTACTCCATTGTGTAGATGTACCAAAGTTTCTTTAACCAGTCATCTCTTCTCAGGCACTCAGGTTTTTTCCAGGTTTTGGCTATTGTGAATAGTGCAGCAATGAACATAGAAGTGCAAATGTCATTTTGACTGTACTTTTTTGCCTCTCGGGATATATTCCCAGGAGTGGTATAGCTGGGTCAAATGGGACCTCAATTTCTAATTTTTTGAAAATCGTCCATACTGTTTTCCAAAAGAGCTGAACCAGTCGGCATTCCCACCAGCAGCGAAGGGGAGTCCCTTTCTCACCACATCCACACCAACACAGGTTGCTTTTGTTCTTTTAGATGTGGGCCAGCCTCTGTGATATGAGATGATATCTCATTGTTGTTTTGATCTGCATCTCCCTGATGATTAGTGATGTAGAGCATTTTCTCATGTGTCTTTTAGCCATTAGGATTTCTTCTTTGGAAAAGTTTCTGTTCATTTCTCCCCCTAATTCTATCTTGAATTTTAACAATAAGCAAATTCAACTAAGAACACAAAACTATGCTCTTTCCTTATAATAATTTTACCAATTACACAAATATCCTAAATTTAATTCTCAATATCAACATTGTACTAACACCATAACTCTAACCCTAACCCTAATTCTAATCTCAATATAATCTTAATCTTAATATAATTCTGAGTCCCAAACCATATTCTTGCTTTGGAATAATAACATTACCAATAACATAAAACATTTCATTCATCCTCATTCTATATTTAAATATCAATAGTAAATATGGAGTAACCATAATTCTAACCCTAACCCTGATCCTACCCCTTATTCTAACAATTTCCATTCAATCAAGATGAAAAACCATACCATTGCTCATAACATTATTAGTTAAATCAAAATTAACTTTTATTCACATACTATGCTTTGTTTTCAATATTAACAATGGTTTGTCTTTACCTTAAATCTATCCCTAATCTAACCCAAATCTGATATCTAACTAACCCTACCTCTAACCCTAAACTGAATTGAACAAGAGTCCTGTTTGGGCACTAATTACACTAAACTTAATATTTATCTTCACCCTACATCTTATTCTCAGATCAGCCATTTACTGTCTGTTATCCTACCCCTAGCCTAATCTGAAACATAACCCTAATACTAATAAAACAATATCCCGAGCTAAATCAAGAGGCATAAACATAATATTTCTTTGGAATAAAATTGCCATTACACAAACTTAACACTTGACCTCATTTCTACCATTCCTCCCCAAAATCATGGGCTAATTTTCACACTAACTCTAAACCTAACTTAACCCTGACTGCAACCCTAATTGTAACTTTTACCCTTATTCAATCAAGAGAACGAAACCTTAAGTTAGGTTTGGAATAACATTCATTACCTATTAAATAAAATTTAACAAACAGCCCTCTCCTTATTTCATTCTATTTTTTTGACAGTGACAGTGATTTATTAAAAAAGAAAGCAATCTTATGTTAATGTTGTCTTCTGTGTTCCCAAAGTAAATATCACAAATAAGTATACATAGTAAATTACATACAGGTTTTCTTAGGTTTTCTTAGTTATTAAGTAATGACTGCTCTAATATGGGCATTATTCATGATAAATGTTTATATTCAAGTTTAATATAGGTTTTTTTCTGTGTTTTTTTTTTATCATCGTGAGATACATAGTTACAAAGCTATTCATGGTCAGATTTCAGTAATACAATGTTCCAACACCATCCCTCCCCCAGTGGAAATTTCCTACCACCAATGACCCAGTTTTCCTTCTGCGACCTGCCCCCAGCCTTTCTCTATAGCAAGCACTTTCTCTCTCCCACTCCCTCCTCCCTCTCTCTGACTCTCTCTCTAGTGTGTGTGTGTGTGATTTCTGGGGATTGCAATACAGATACTGAGAGGTTATCATGTCTTTCCTTTATCTATTATCAGCACATTTGCCACTGTCACTGTCACTGTCCTCCGGTTGTTCATCAATTTGCTCTAGCGGGCCCAGTAACTTCTTCATTGTGAGACTTGTTGTTACTGTGTTTGGCATATCGAATGTCACGGGTAGCTTGCCAGGCTTTGTGTGTCCTTATTTCATTCTTAACATAAAAACAGAGATAATCCTAAATGCCAACCCTAACACTAACTGTGATCCTAATCCTCTTTGTAACCCTAATTCAATGGTTTCATCTTTTTGTCTTAGAATAGCATTTTAAATTACGTGAAAATTGGCATTCATTTTCATCCTATGTTTAATTCTCAATAATCACCACTGGAAAACAATCATATTAACTCTAAGTCTAACCCTATCTATAGCCCTTCCCTAACCATAACCTTAATTATAACAATATCCTAATTCAATTAAGAAGCCTTGCAATAACATTACCATTAAAGCTTAGTATTCACCCTCATATTAACTTTTGTTCTCAATATCAACCCAGTGCTAACCCTTACCATGAACCAAACCCTAACCATAAACCTAAACCTAATTGTAACCCTAACCCTAATTCAATCAAGAGGACTTAAATCATACTATAGCCTTGAAATAACATCACCACTAACACAAAATTTAACATTTTTCTCATAGTACATTTCATTCTCAATATAAACCATTAGTGAAACCTCACACTCATCCTCATCCTAACCCTAATTTAACCCAAATCCTAATTAAATTGAGAATTTCAAACCATACTCTCGCCTTAGAATAGTATTATCACTGACATAAATCTTAATGTTCAATCTCATCTTATATTTCATTCTCTGTATCAACCGTGGGCTACCAGTAATTCTAACTTTAAATCTTACATTATCCTTAACCCTAATGCTCACCCTAACTCTAACCCCTAATTGCAACCTTAACCCTAATCTAATCAAGAATAATATACCATAATTTAGCCTTGAAATAACATTACCACTTATATGAAACTTAACGTTCATCCTCATCTAAAATCTCATTCACAATATCAATCATAGAATAACCCTCACTCAAGCCCTACTTTAAACTTAACTTTAACACTGAGAGTAAATCTTATCCTAATTCAATCAAGAGGTCGAATCTATCCTTTTGTACTGGATAACTTTATCAATAACATTAAACTTAATATTCACCCCCCAAACTATATTTTCATACTCAGTATCAACCACTAACTCACACCATTTCTATCCCTAATGTTGACCCTAACTCTATTTATAAAAATAGCCTCAATTCAATCAGGATACCTAAACCATACTCTTGCCTTGCAATATTACCATAACAAAACTTAACATTGACATTCATCCTTGCTTTCATTCAAAATATGAACAACAGGTTAGCCCTTATCCTCACCACCACCATAACACTAACCCTTATGCGAATTGTAATTCTAATTCAATAAAGAGGACTAAGCAATGATTTTCCATAAATTAACATTACTTTAATCATAAAACTTAACCTTCAACTTTATCATATATTTTATTCTGAACATCAAGCCTGAACTAGATCTCATCTAAACCCTAAACCTTATACTAAGCCTAATTCTAACTCTAACCTTGACCCTAATCTTAGTTTTAACAATAACCCTGTTCAATCAACATGTCCAAAAATACTCTTTCCTTGGAAAAAATTATCACTACACAAACAACATTTAGCTCCAGCCTATCATTTTCAATATCAACCCTGGGCTCACCAAAAGCATAAAACTAACTCTCACCTTAAACCTAATGCCACTGTCACCCTAATTCAAACTAGAGGGTTTAATCGCATTGGAGTCTGGAATAATGTTATAAATTACCCAAAATTGTAAGATTAACCCTTATCCTAAATTTTATTTTCAATATATATCTTAGGCTCAACCATACCCTAACTATAAACCAAAATGCAATCCAGAACCCAAATTTAACCAATAGGTCTGCTTATTCTCTTGCTTAGAATAATATCAATTACATGAATTCTAATATTCATCCTCATTCTATGTTTTACTCTTAATATAAACTATCAATGGTGCTATATATCAATGGTAATATATATATTTGATATATCTATATCTATATCTATATATAAATATATCACAGCGGGTAGGGCGTTCGCCTTACAAGCGGCCAACATGGCCGACCCGAGTTCGATTCCTCCGCCCCTCTCGGAGAGCCCGGCAAGCTACCGAGAGTATTCGATATGCCAGACACAGTAACAACAAAGTCTCCAATGGAGACGTTACTGGGCCCGCTCGAGCAAATCGACGATCAACGGGAGGGCCTTTACCTTACCTTTACCTTTACCTATAGAGAGAGAGATAGCACGGCAGGTAGGGCGTTTGCCTTGCACGTGGCTGACCTGGGTTCAATTCCTCCACCCCTCTTGGAGAGCCCGACAAGTTACCAAGAGTATCTCGCCTGCACAGCAAAGCCTGGCAAGCTACGCATGATGTATTCAATATGCTAAACACAGTAACAACAAGTCTCACAATGGAGATGCTATTGGGTCTGCTTGAGCAAATCAATGAACAACGGGAAGACAGTGCTACAGTGCTACAATATAAACTAAGGGGTAACCATCATCTTAACCCTAAACATGAACCTAACCCTAACTGCAACCCCCACCCTAATGTTAACCTAACCCTAACTTAAAAAGAGTCTGAAACAATAATCTTGCCTTGGAGTTTTATTTCCAATTATGAGAAAATTAGCTTCACTCTAATATGATGCTCTATTTGCAATATCAACCTTGGGTTTACTCTCATCTTAACCTTAATCCTAATCTTAACCTTAATCACAACAATAACCATAATTCAATCAAGAGGCTTAACTGTGTGCTTGCCTGTATGCTTACTATTACACAAAAATTAACATTCGCCCCATCCTTACCTTTATTCTCAATATCAATAATGGTGGTATCATAAATTTTACCTTTTAAAATACCATATGTTAGTTTTCTCTCCTGGTTGTCATCTATTGCTTAGATGCCTATTAGTTGAGTTTTGATATATTTTTGATTCCCTAATAAATCAACCTCATTATGATAGCAATTGATAATGTTAGCTTCCTGTAATTAAGTTCTTATATTATTTCAGGCACATTACAATAGTCTAATTCCATTTCAGTAGTTAATGCAATTTAGTGAGATAATCTCATCTTAATTACATGGAAATTGGACTTACCATAACTCGTTTCAGTAAATCTTGGGCCTGAAAAAAAATTAATGTTAATGGACAGATAATAATATTATTGCCAATTAACAGAAGATTAAATGCACTTAAAATAATTCAAATAACATGAATATATCTCCTACCATGTTTTAATTTTCAAATAACCTTCAGAATTTCTGTTTTTCATAAAGTTTGCAATTAATGGTGTAATATACTTGTTTTAACACCAATAAGACTATTCTTCTCACAATTTTTTTTAGTAAAAATAAGATTTTCATATATCTTGAGCCCTGCTTTGGAAATTAGTGGTGCCAAGCTTAAGTGAGAGGTTTTCCTTATCTACCTCCTATTTTTAATAGCACTGTAGCACTAGCCTCCCCTTGTTCATTGATTTGCTCAAGCAGACACCAGTAACGTCTCACAACAAATTATGAGACTTGTTGTTACTGTTTTTGGCATATCAAATATGTTTCGGGTAGCTTGCCAGGCTTTGCCGTATAGGCGAGATACTCTTGATAGCTTGCCAAGCTCTCTGAGAGGGGTGGAGGAATCAAACCCGGGTTGGCTACATGCAAGACAAACCTGGTACCTGCTGTGCTATCGCTCCAGCCCCCTATTTTTAATATGAAAAAAATACTAAATTCTATTCGTAGTGTGTGTGTATATATATATATATACATATATATATATATATATATATAGTGTGTGTGTGTGTGTGTGTGTGTGTGTGTGTGTGTGATTTAGTTACTTTCTTTTTTTTTTGGTGATAGGAGGTTGCCTGATGTAATTCCTCACTGTGTTTAGGTTTTGGCTATCTATAATAGAAACTCCACAAAATTGGTTTTAAAAGTGGACAGAAGGTTATTACTTTCTCATGTGTAAAAGGTGCTGAATGAGTCTTTGAGCTGTTCCACTGTTATATAGGAACTTGGTCACTCCCAAAATTTTCACTCTACTTTTCCATAGTGGAGCTCTTATTCTCCACTATAGTCTAAAATGGATATACAAATTTTCTGAAACTCCTACGAAAAGTTATCACAGATCCAGTAACTTAAAGCAGTAGAAAAAAACTTTCTTGTGGGACTTTAGGCTAGAAGTCTCTATCTGTTGCAATTGGAGCCAACCCATGAAGACTGTGCTTTCTACAGAAGCCAATGGGGAAAGCTCATCCATTGTGTGAAACTTCCCAGGAGATGGACACTCTATCTTCTGCTGACTATTGACATTTCTTGGTTTGTGGCCACATTACTCCAATCTTTGCCTTTTTTGTAAATTTTTTTTACCGTCTTTTTTCTATGGCAAATCTATCCCAATTCCCTCCATAAGAATACATGTAATTGCATTTAGAGTTCACATGGATAATGCAGTAAAAATTTCTCCTTGCTGTGTAAGGTAATACCTATAGAGTTGAGAACCTAGGATGTAGATCTCTTCTGCAGACAGAAGATGATCAGCATACTTCTGCCTTCCATATGCATTGCTAGCTTTCTATACTCATGTTCCAAAAACAAGATGAATGGAGGGGAGAAGAAGGGACATAAATAAACCCATATAAGAACATGTTTCAAAAATTACACACAATTTCCTTTCACATTTAACAATTAATTTGACTGCGGAGTAAAGTTCTCATTGTATCCATCATGATCTCCGTCACTGTCACTGTCCTCCCATTGTTCATCGATTTGCTTGAGCGGGTCCAGTAATGTCTCCATTGTGAGACTTGTTGTTACTGTGTTTGGCATATCAAATACATCACGGGTAGCTTGCCAGACTTTGCCGCGCTGATGAGATACTCTCGATAGTTGCTGGGCTCTCCGAGAGGGGCAGAGGAATTGAACTCAGGTCAACCAGGTCAGCCGCATGCAATGCAAACACCCTACCCACTGTGCATGATCTCAGTTTTACTAAAAAGGAAAGCAAGGAAAAACCTTAATGGACAATGAGAGGTTATTAATAGCTTCCACTAGGGCCACTCACATATTCATTATATTTATTTATTTATTTATTTATTTTTGAATGAACCCTCCATAGTCTCTTTCCAAGAAAGAAATCTATAATCCCATCAAGTCTTGGATTTCTGAGTCAATGGCCAGCATTTCTACTAAATACAAACATGGCCCTAAACAGTCCATTTATGTGTCTCTAATAGTAGTACAACTCAGTGCCCCAAAGTGAGCAACCCATAATAAAAACTCTTATTGAGAAAATAAAGAGTGGGGAATAGTAATTTTAAAATTACTGAGTTGTAGGACAAGATTAATGATGCATTTCTGCCTCTGAGTAGAGTTCCTAAACTATCCCATCTGAAAGTTCTCTTCATGAAACTTCCTTATGTACACTCCTCCACGGCAGAGCTGAGATGGGCATTGGAGAAGATACTTCTTGGCCAACTGCATGGTTTTTGTAGTCCACCTTTCACTACTACTAGTTAGGAGACAAGGAAAATGCTCTGGAGATTGGGATTAAACAAGGCTTTGTTTGTTTGTTTGTTCTTTTAGTAATATGATTCCTTCAAAAACTTAGTGAGTTTTCAGTTTATTTGCTTCTGGTTAGTTCTAAGAATTAATAAACAGGAAAAAAAACTTTGACAGATATAGAAAGAACAAAAAGACATCTATTTCAATAATATATTGGAATCTGGAATAAGTTTAACTTAAACTGTTAAATAGAAACACACATACACACACATACACACACACACACACATACACACACACACACACACACACACACACACATCTTGACAGAGTTTTCAAGACTCAAGACATGCTGGTCTTTGGATTCTGTCCATTCCCCTTTCTCATGTTTCAGCCTGGCTCACAAAACAACTTTTGCAACAATGAACTGGGTAGGAGACAGCACTCTTCATCTGATCTTGGCCATCAGGCTGGCTCCCATTGTCTGGCAGAGAACACTTAATCTGCAGTGAAGCCTCTTATCTGCTTATCTTCTGTGAGACCACCTTATCTTGTGTGAAGCCTGCCCCAATTGCAGCCTTTACCCAGAACTGCTTCACTGTGTGGTACAAAAGCAATTAGATTTTTCAATCCCTAAGGCCCCAATTACCAACTGTTTAATGTAGCAGTTGGAAATACAGACTTTGGACCCAGAGTGCCCCATTCAAGCCATATTCTTCTCTCTTACAAGATGTGTAATGGTCAAATTACTTGACCTTTGATCCTTGTCTGTAAAATGGGACTAAACACACTCTCTGCTTTGTTGTACTTTTTGAAGATGGTTACTTATAAAAGGAAAGTACTAGAATGGTGCCTGGCACTGAGTGAATACCATGTATTGTGTACTTAGTATTGATTTATTAATGTCAGATAGCTAAACTCTGGGTCAACATATACTGCAGAGTGCAGTCTGCTGGCAGATCTGGTAGTTTGTACCTGAGTTGATCTCTTCTGTAGATTCTGCTAAAGCAACAAGGAGTGACAAACCACTTGAATGTTCACTGGGGCCATGGCCTTGGATCTACTTTTAAAGATACCACGACAAGCATTTCATTGGGTGTTTTGCCACAGTATAACAGAGTTTTTAGTATTTGTCTACCCCAAATACTCAAAATCCATGTTAGGTGCTGTCATGGGTAACACTCTACTTTCTTTGCATTAATTATCATTTGAAAAAAGCTACTGGGTTTTATTCTACATTTTATTGAAGAGGGTTAAGTTTGTCTGCTCAGAAGAGAGACCTTACATATCAAAAGCATAACATGTGCTGCCCAGTAATTCCTAAAACATGAAGATAGAGAAGGAGGGAGTTCTGGGGTGATAGTGTGCTCTGAGCATTGTTTTACCGTTCTCTTCCTCTACTGTCTTGCAGTAATTGGGGTCACAAGCCTGATGGTTAGAGTATTCACACACTCAGCCTCATGCTTGATACACACTTTTACAGGCACTGTCGCCTCATACTCACCAGGCATAGGCTTTGACCCATGAGTCAGATAGGACCCCATGTGGTACATGCTACTTCCTATCCTACAAGCCACCATCCCAAGATTTTACCTTATCCACACAGTTATCACACCCACCTCCAAGCAGCAGGAAAGAGTGAGGAGAGAAACAGAAAGTAATCTAGAAGTTGAACACACATATCTAGAGCTTGTCACAGGGCTACATCTAGCAAAGAGTTTGAGAAATATGGTGTTGCATCCAGCGGTAATGTGCCAAACCCCAAATCAGGCTTTCTGTCTCACAGGAGAGAGTGAGAACAAGTGCTGTGGGAATCTCTGGAGACCTTGGCCACATGTAGAAAAAAATGGTCGATTCTGCAGCTCAACACAAGGCCTGTTTAAAAATACATAACATATGATCCATGCAATATCTATCTCTTTATTCTTTACTACAAGACACTGTAAAAAGCAGCGGGTGCATATGTATTCAATAAAATATAGAATAAAATCCAATAGCTTATATCAAATGACAATTCTATTCTGGAATAGTTTATGATTTTCCCTTAAGAAATAATTGCATTTTCTAAAATGGGAATTGACTTGCATTAGTGCTTTTGAAAATATAGATAAAAATATTTGCATATTCATGGAACATGTGATTGGTAGAAGTTTATTTTATTTATAGAAAGCAAACTTTATTTTCATCTCTATATGCTTCATAAACTTGCATACAGCAAAATCATAATTTGGAAGAAATAATGACCAAGATATTTTGAATTGAAACGAAATACAATATCTTTCAGTGCATCTTAACATTTAGAGAGTATGTTAAAAAAAATAATAACCACCTCCTAGTCATTCTTTTTTTTTTCTTTCCTTTTTTCAGCTTAGCCTTAGGAGACAAAAAGAGAATAGAATATTTGGGGTTATATAACTGCCCCAAAACTTTCAACTTAAAAATGAACAACAAGCAATGCATAAGTGGTTGATTTTGCTTCTTAATCAACCAGCATTGCCCTAGTCTCAGCTTTTATTGCTGCTGGTTGGTTTTATTTTGTTTTTGGTAATGTACAACATTTTGTGTACTGATAGAAATTGTAATGAACATAAAACAAAATCACTGGTATCAAGCTGAGCTCAATGGTTGAATCAGGTGGGTGTGTGTATCCACAGCCCTGATTACTGACAATTTTCTTGAACCACTGTGACCCAGATGTCCATCAATCAGATATTAACAGAGACATATTTTGTGATGGTCCTAGATGCTTTTAAAGAATATGTATATTTTAGGGAATGAATTAAAGTAATATTTTACAAGCCCACTAAGAAAGTCTGTGACATTTTGCACAGCTGCCCATTTTAGAGCGCATGAAAGTGGAAGGAGGACCCAGCCTGAGAAATAATCTGCTTGTACATGTCATTGGAGATAAAGTGCTTTCCTGCAGCCAGGAGGCATTAACCATTTCCGTTTGTAGTCGGCCCAGTTCATAAATAGAGCAACAGCTAATTAATTTTTCTCTGCATCTTTAGAATACTAAAGTGAACAACAGATACTCAGAGTTCATTAGTGTAATGTATTTTAAAGCAATAAAGGGAATTTCTCTAAGTTTCTGCAAGGTAGAAACAAGACATAATCCATTTGGACTAATGAATTCTTATTCACATTTGATATAACCTTGACCTGAAAGGATTCATGATAACAGACTAGAACTTTCCATTTAACTCAGAGCCCTTACTTCCAGGAGACTCAGATACTCATGAAATGGAACTCTTTCCAGGAAGATTTTGATGAGGCACAGTTTGGAAAAAGGGGTGGATCCTTCTGGTCTTTAAAATTCTTCTAAACTTCTCTGTCCTGCCTGGTCAAGTTCTTTAATATGGTGTGTACATCCTTCCTCTCTTCACCTCCTTCTGTTGCTATTTCATTTATCCTGGTAGCATATGACTAGTCACAAGCAATTTTGTAAAAACAACATTTTTGACATTTTATTGTTTATTTCTTTTATGTCTGTTTTTGTGTGGGCCCTACTCCACTGCCAGTGGTACCTAGGGGCCCAAGGGAATGCTCTGGTGCTGTTCTATCAGTCAGCTGACAGTTCTATGTTTGGGGCAACTGGATGAGGTATTTCTCAGGCTACAAAACAGGTATGATCAGGCCTAATCCAGTGGTGTTGGGGCAGGGAGAATTCATGGTGGTTTCTAAGCCTATAACAGCAAAGTTCAAAAGACCATGTGGTGACAGGATCAAGCCTCAGAGAACCCTGCTATGCACACTAACTGCTGTACTATTTCCTGAACCCTATTTTATTTTATTTGTATTTTTAACAATAGCTGGAAGTGCCTGGGGCCATTACCAGTTGTGCTGGGAGACCAACAAAGTGCTGGGGATGGAACCCAGATATTTTGCATGCAAAACTGTTACTGTCCTTCCATTGTTCATCGATTTGCTCAAACGGGCCCAGTAACGTCTCCATTGTGACAATTGTTACTGTGTTTGGCATAACAAATATGTCACAGGTAACTTGCTAGGCTTTTCCGCGTGGGCTAGGTATTCTCGGTAGCTTGCTGGGCTTTCTGAGAGGCGCAGAGGAATGGAACTTGGGTCAGCCATGTTGGCTGCATGCAAGGCAAACGCCCTACCACCTTTGCTATGGCTCCAGACCAATATAAAGTAGTATAGCATATGTCATCCAATGATTATCATTAAGTCAAGCAAATAATACAAAGTGGCTAAATCTTGACAAGTTAGCAGTGTTATGTGTAGAGGTTAATTACCATGCTCTTTGCCAATAGAGGGAAAAAAATATTTCTATGACTGTAGCATTCTACCTTCTACCCCTTCTGAACAGAATCCTGGCAGCAGGCCGGATCCCAGAAGTCTGCCCCTCACCTGGTGCCATCTTGCAGCCCCTGGACATGTAGAAATCTAGTTGGTGGACCTGATTCTGGAAGTCCTTCCTTCGCCCCAACTCTGGGGATATCTTACTGCCCCCAGAAGTGCAGAATCACAACTGGTGGCCCCAGTTGCTGAAGTCTGGCACTCACCCCGGCTCCGGTGCCACTCACCACCAGTGGAAGTGCTGAACATAGGCTGTCAGCCCAGATCCGGGAAGTTCAGCCCTCTCCCCACCCCTGGCGCCATCCAGATTCCCCAAGAGATGCTTCATCCCACCCCCAGCGCCATCCTGCAGCTTCCAGAAGTGCAGAATCACAACCAGCTGGGCCCCAATTCCTGAAGTCTGGCACTCACCCCGCCCTCGGCGACATCCTTCAGCCCCCAGAAGTGCAAAACATGCACCTAAAAACATAACCAAATGGTTGTTTGTTTTTTTAAAAATAGGCCAACTGCTTATCATTTTGCCACTCTCAATGTACACTAATACATTTGCATTAATTTTCAATTTAAAGTTAACTTTGTACATTAATTGAAATACTCTTGGTTTGCAAAATGACCAAAATGACGTTTTATTTTGTACTGTCATAGAGAAATAAAATCTTGAATAGTTTAAATTAGGATATGATATGGCACAAATGGTATGATCTCATTTTATAAAATCGATAATATATAAGAGGATAGATAGAAATCTTACAAAAGGATATGGAAAATATTCCCCAAGAGATCTTGTTTTGCTTTTTGTTTTTTGTGTGCCACTCTCAGTGTGCTCAGGGCTTACTTCTGGCCCTATGCTCAGGGTTTACTCCTTGTCCTATGCTCAGGGATTATTCCTGGCAGGCTTGGGTGACAATATGGGGTTGCAGGGATTGAATCTGGATCGACTGTGTCCAAAAAAAATGCCCTGTCCGCTTAACTATCATTCCAACCTTTCAACACAGAGATAGCTCAAAGGGATGAAAGCAAGATTTGCATGCATGAGGCCCACGTTCTACCCCAGTATCTAAAGGTCTTCTGAAGGGACTACTAAATATATGATGCTTGGGATGGGAGATGTGTGCTAAAAGTATACTAAGGACTAAACATGATGGCCTCTTAGTATCTGTATTGCAAATAATAATGCCCAAAATTAGAGAAAGAGTAAGAAGGAATGTACCTGCCACAGAAGCGGGGGATGCGATCGGGTGGAGGTGGGGGTGAGGGTGGGAGGGATACTGGGAGCAATCACAGTCATGGTCACGGTCCTCCCATTGTTCATCGATTTGCTCGAGTGGGCCCAGTAATGTCTCCATCGTGAGACTTGTTGTTACTGTGTTTGGCATATTGAATACGTCATGGGTAGCTTGCCAGGCTTTGCTGTGTGGGTGAGATACTCTCAGTAGCTCTCCGAGAGGGGTGGAGGAATCAAACCCGGCTTGGCCGGGCCAGCTGCGCGCAAGGCAAATGCCCTAGCGCTGTGTGCACTGGTGGAGGGATGGGTGCTCATTCATCATATGACTGAAATGTAATTGTGATAGTTTGTATCTATAGCTCACAGTGACCCAATTAAAAAATAATTAATTTTTAAAAAATAAAGGTCTTCTGAGTCTCACCATAAGCAACCTCGACCACAGTACCAAGAGCAGCACTGCTGGATAAAGCCCTTCCACCAAAACAACAAAAAGTGCCACTGTCTTTGAATGGGTAAAACTATTGTAGTTCTTGTGCTTGCCCTCCCCTCCCCCCTTGTGGTAGTAATCCAGCAAATTTTAATATGAAAAAATAATAAAAGAAACTAATGATGAAGAATGAGACTTTTACAACTGATAGTTTGCTTTTGTTTGGGGGAACTGAGGAAACTTTTATTTTTAATAGTTTATTTTACTATTCAATAAGTATGTCATATAGACATGATGAACATAATTTTATAATAAATAGGAACTTAGAGACACTATGTCCAAGTTCGGGGTCATTTGTTACTGTGTCCAGTCATGGAATTCACACACAGCCCAACCACATTCCTAAGCTGTCATCACACTTATTGCTACAGCTAAATATTTAAGTTGGAATTTCTTATTACAAATAGTTCAAGGAATATACGGCAGAGCAATTTTTTGTTGTTGTTGTTCTTTTCGGGTCACACCCGGCAATGCACAGGGTTTACTCCTGGCTCTGCACTCAGGAATTATCCCTGGCGGTGCTCAGGGGACCATATGGGATGCTGGGACTCGAACTTGGGTTGGCTGTGTGCAAGGCAAACGCCCTATCCGCTGTGCTCTTACTCCAGCCCCCAAGGAGAAATCTTTTAAATAACTTTAAAGTAATTTTTAAATCCAATTAGAGAAAAGTTACCTAGTGTCATCTGGTTCCTGGAGGTTCTGAACATCCTTTAGGTGACTTAATTTAAAGTAATTAATTTTCTCCAATGCAGCAAAGGGTGAATTGAATGTTGGAGTTTGCCTGTGCTCTGAACTTGTCTTTCTGCTGCTCAGGAACTTATACTACTTGTCAACATTATAACTCCCCCAGATTCTCACCCAATAAGCTTCCATTTTCCACCTAATGATGAGGAACACTTAATTTCACCTTTTCTACTAATACCAAACATTTAACTGTTAATATGGAAAAGGCATTAATCTATCACAGCAGTGCCAGCCTGATAGCAGTACTCGAGCACAGCAGCTGAACACCTAGCACTGAAAAAAGAACTTTAATCTCTCCAACAGGTACCTAAATTCCCAGGAGACAGAGCAAGCTGACATTTATTCATTTTTAGTTTAGTTTTATGGTGCCAGGGCTCAAAACCAGAGCCCCGCACATGTAAGGCATGCATTTCTATCACTGAGTCATAGCTCTGATTGCTGATATTTAATTCTCCATAATGCCATATGTTGTTCTGCCAGAGCTGAATTAGCAAGCATATGGAGAGAAGATCAGACATAGACACCTCTTTCTTTGATCTAGAATGCTCAGGAAACTCTTATCCATTATAAAATATGTGGTGATTCACAGAAAAAGTGCTCTGGCTGTCTTTCTGGTTTACCAGCTCCAAAGCACCCTGGGAAAGAGCAGAGTGCTCAATGTTTAGTGTTATCTAAATGCAGACAACCTTGAGAAAGGGTTCTAAGAGGGAATCTGAGAGCAAACGTAACCAAAAGGTCATGGAACCCTAAAAGCAAAAGCACCTTATTATGATGCCCGCCATAGCCATGCCACTGGACTCCAGGCCAGGTTGCTTCACTCAGGAAGCCCCAGAAGGATGCGGGTGAGAGCCCTCCCCATCCCAAGGGACCTAGCCTCGGCAGCTGAAAACCTCCAGAACCCAACTGCCACCAGGCTCAAGGCCAATCTCCACACGCTCGGGCAGAGCCTCACTTACGAGTGATCATATTCCTGGACCACATGACACGTCATAAGACACTACCCATTCTCAATAAATACCACAAGTCAAAAAATTAGAAATTAAACTCCCATTTGACCCAGCAATACCACTCCTGGAAATATATCCCAGAGAGGCACAAAAGTATAGTTGAAATGACATCTGCACTTGTTTGTTCATTGAAGCACTGTTTACAATAGCCAGAATCTGGAAAAAACCTGAGTGCCCGAGAAGAGATGACTGGTTAAAGAAACTTTGGTACATCTACACAATGGAGTACTATATAGCTGTTAGAAAAGATGAAGTCATGAAATTTACATACAAGTGGTACTACATGGAAAGTATAATGCTAAGTGAAATGAGTCAGAAAGAGAAGGACAAACATAGAAAGATTGCATTCATCTGGGGAACATAAAGTAACAAAATAGGAGACTAACATTCAAGAATAGCTGAGATAAGTACCAGGAGGTGGAGGTTCAGTACATGGCTTGGAGGCCAGTCGCACATGCTAGGGGGAAAAGGCAGCTCAGATAGAGAAGGGAGCACCAAATAAAGGGTGTTGGGAGGATCCTCCCAGGATGGGAGATGCATGCTGAAAGTAGACTATAGACTACTTTACATGATTGCCACTCAATGCAAACCACAGCACCCAAAAGGAGAGAGAGAGAACAAAAGGGATTGCCCTGCCACAGAGGCAGGGTGGGATGGGGGGAGGGTGGATGGGGAGTGGGAGGGATACTGGGATCAGTGGTAGTGGAGAATGGGCACTGGTGGAGGGATGGGTACTTGATCATTGCATAACTGAAACCCAAGCACAAAAATTTGTAAGTCTACAACTGTACCTCATGGTGTTTCACTAATAAAAATTTTAAAAAAAGGTCCTTATTAAAAATAAATTAAATAAATACCACAAGTACCACACCGCATTTGATATGATAGGATTCAAATAGTAGGAAACAAATCATAGAGGGATATATATGTGTATATATATATATATACGCATACATATATATGCATACAGACATAGTTTCAGATATATACGAAAGCTCACATCGCTCAACCTTTAACAGCATGTTAGTGATATTCTAAAGAATGTCTTAATAGCCCCTGCCAAAATAGAACAATCTTCACACTGTCTCCTCTATGGATAGTTTTTATAGCATTTTCAGTGGTTTTCCATAACAAACAATACAAAATATATCATTTCAGTTGTGCTTTGGGACAGGGATTAGGGCTTGGGATGGAAACGTCCCAAATTTTGTGGTGGGAAGGTGTAATGGTGGTCGGATTGGTGTTTGAATGTTAACTATAATCAAATATTGTGAACCACCTTATAAAATTAAAAAAATTAAAAAAAATAAAAAATTTAAAAAAAGAATTTACTGGGGGAAAAAAGCACCATGTTAAATCTGACAACTCAATGTGGCTGGGCATGAGTGGGAGAGTAGGTTTGGGTACACATAAGATAGAATATGACCAAGTCCCCATGCAACACTCTCTCCACTGCTTCCATATATTTGCACTTAGATGAAGGGTGATTAAGAAAAAACAGCATGGCATCAGGGACCCACACATTTCTTTGTAAGATCACCCCTCTTCATGAATGTGACAAAAGTCAACAGAACCTCCAACTTAGAGAGAGAGAGAGAGAGAGAGAGAGAGAGAGAGAAAGTCAGAGACCGAGACACAGAGAGACAGAGACACAGAGAGAAGAATCTCGCCGAGAATCAAGATCAGATATAGGAATGTTGTAGGAGCCTGTAGGAATTCCATTCCCCAAGGAAGAGTACATACAGGCTGTGTCTACCCAAGCGCCACTGCATTATATTTCTGGAACTACTATACCAAATTCTCACAGGCCTGATGACTTAACAACATAGATTTTTCTTTTACAGCTCTGCAGGTAAGAAGTCTGACAGGATATTCGATGCCTAAAAGCAAGGTGCCGGCAGGCACCTGTTGATGGCTCTAGTGAAACATCTTGTTGCTTTGCCTTTTCCTGCTACACACATTTTAGATCACAACCTCTTTCTAAAATAGCAATGGTAGGTTAACTGTTTCATGCATCACTTAACTCTGACCTCTTTTGCTTTTTTTCCTTTAAAGATTCCCATGATGACATTTAGGGACTTTGGAAATCTAGACGAATCTTCTTTATTTAAAGGTCAATTGATTAGCAATCTTAATTTGATTTGCAACCTAAATTTCCTTTTGCCGTGTACCATAACATAGTCATAGGTTTGAAGGGATTAGATTGAGGACATGTTTGAAGACACGTTACCCTATCTGTCTTACATGACTCAGCAGATTACACTTAAAAGACCAAAAAAGAACAGTAATAACATGGAGTGAAGGAATCTTGGGCCAACGAATCTGAGGAACACAAGTACAGAAGAGCTGAAAGCAACGTCAGACAATGAAACAGAGGGGAAACAAACAGCAAAAAAGCACTGAGAGCAGAAGCCAGGGAATGGGGCTGGTGACCAGCAGGCAGATGACACATGACTCTGCTGTGTGAACAACTCATCCGTCCCCTTCAACCTCCAACACACAGAATTCCAGAATTTAGACAGAAAAGGCTACTATCTTATATCCCAATATTTGGAAATTAACTGGTAGATCTATGGGCAATTGGAAATTATTCTTCTCAATAACATAAATTTTGGTAAATGATTCTTCAATAAATACTCTCAAGGCTGAAAAATATGATTTCAAGGAGTTTCTGGTAATGACTAGCTAAATGAATAAATGGATAAGAGAGTGAATCTCAAGAGGAATTTGGCAGAACAAACAAATAATTTTTGCATGGAATTATAAATGTAATTCTGAAATTATATTTTCATTATTGGCCTGGAGCAATAGCACAGCAGGTAGGGGGTGTGCCTTGCATGCCGCCAACCCGGGTTGATTCTGCCGTCCCTCTCGGAGAGACTGGCAAGCTACCAAGAGTATCCCGCCCTCATGGTAGAGCCTGAAAAGCTCCCCATGGCATATTCGATATGCCAATAACAGTAACAATAAGTCTCACAATGGAGACATTACTGGTGGTGCCCACTCGAGCAAATCGATGAACAATGGGAGGACAGTGCTATAGTGCTATAGTGCTATTTCCATAAAAAAATAAGGTATAGTTTCTCTATTTGTTTAAATTAATCTTCTTTGGAACACCCAACTCTTCAAAATATATTATTTATTTTGGAAACAATATTCAAATACATATTAAATTACTTCTTGATTGATTAGAGGGTTAGAAATTTTAAGGTCGTATTTGCTATTGAACCTATGAAATAAAATATTAAATAGCAATTGTTATACACACAAAAATTGTGAAATAATTCTTGATTCCATGGCTTCATTCAATTTTAGTTAATACAAATGAATTTAAGAAAAGATGAACTGTAATAAATATTATATCAACTAAGCAAATTTATTTTATTTTGGTTTGGGGTCAAACCCAGAGATGTTTAGAGCTTACCCCTGGGTCTTCATTCTGGCATACTGGAGATTGAACCCTGGTCAGCCTGGTACAAAGCACTACAAATAACCTGTGGATCAAAAGCCTTTGAATTTTGCTTCTATTCATGTTTTCTATTTTTATGTTCATAAATACCCATTTAGTATTTGGGTGAATTTGGTTAGGGTTACTGTAGTAAAAGTTAGGAATATTAAGATAAAGAAGTCATAGTTAAGCAGTTGTGGTACTTACAGAAACAGGAAGGGGGATGACAAGTTTGTATAATCGGATTGACTGTTGCTGGGCATCTGGTTGTGACTAACATAGGAGGTAGGAGAAACTGTGTAATTTCTAGTAGAGTACAAGACTCACGAAAGAAGTGAGAGGCAGACGAGAGCATGGGAGCTGAGACCAGTAATATCCAGAGGCAAAATATGACTGGGGTCAAGATTATACACATTGTACTCATGCAGACCCAGGTAATTTGCAACTCAGTGTCTGCCATGTCATAATATATCTCTATGTCTTCTTTTCTTTTAAAATGGAGACATCAGTAGTAATACCTTTTGGATTTTTTGGTAAGGAACAATGGTGAAGTGCATATGTAATGATTATTTCAGCACCTGTGATGAAACAAATATTCAGTGAAAATTGCATTACTTTTAAAAACACTATATAGAAAGAAGAGAAGGAAGAAAAGGTAGAGGAGAAATAGGAGGATGGAAGGTAAAGGGCAGGCCAGAAGAACAGGGAGGAAAACGGGCACGAGATAGCTCGGGGCCACCTGCCAGGGCTATAGTTTCTAAGAGCATCTTCAAGTCCTGGAGGATGTTTAAAGCAGGAAGGAAACTGTCAGCTTATATGGAGTCCTGAATTAATAAAAAGGAAACCAGGAACACAGTGTTAATTAAAAGTTGCCAAACCAAGAAAAGGGATGAGGGATACTTCCAATAAGTCTGGATGGGGGTAGATATGGTAGTAATTTAGAGAAATTTCTGGAATCATAAACCACAGGTATCTTTCAGAGCAGTAATCCATTTATTCAGGTAAGGGGCTATCTTGGATATTTTGAAGGCATACATATTTGATCTACAATGTGCCCACTTTGGCTTGGAATTCTGAGGGAGACCGATTTTGCAGCAGATAATCAATGGGAAATGGTAATTACAATCCCTGGGCAAATGAAAAAACATGTCAGAATAGAAATTGGAAAGAAAACCATATACTTCAATGCAAACATACACCAAAAATTTTTTGGGGGGTGGGGGGCAAGATAGGATGCAAATAATTTTTCTTGGGTGAGGTGAAGACAGAAAAAGCTTGAGAGGACATAGAACTCTGAATCCAATTTGGAGAATATTACCAGAACAGAGAGACAGGACATTCTGAGAAAATGAATAATATGAACAAACACATTGGGAGTGAAAGTGGATGACAAATTCGAGACACATATTTGGTAGTTACAACACAAAGTCATAGTGTAAGTAGTAAAACATCTATAGCATAACATAAAGGTATTGATGATGAGAGAAAGGAAAGCTATGCCACATGCATAGACATATCAATTTTTGAATAGATTGCTCTAAATATACTGTTTACCGAATAAAGTTTCAGAACAATTCCATGATCTTATACATGATATATTTATATATGTATGTAGTTTACTGTTTACAGAGTGTATCAGTGTCTTATTTAATGAGAGCTGCAGAAGAAAAGTCTTATCTTAGTTTTACAAATTAGAACAAAGGCTTAATTAAAGAACATTAAATTACCTATCCTGGTTTCTGCATTTTGACTGAAGTCAGCTGCCTTAGAATTCATCCATATTCAACAAACATATACAGAGTTTATAATACATAGCCAGACATTCTGTTAGATGCCAGGAATACCAAAAATATTCAAATGGATATAAAGTAGGGGTAACTAAGATATAAACAAGGAATGAAAATATAATGAAGTAATTAGAAGCTACTCTAAGAAGATACATGGTATAGTTCAAGTAGAATTATGCATAGAGGGGCAGAGACAGCTGCCCAGAATAGGTGTCACCTGAAGCATGAGTAGGTGTTCAGGGGGCGGACGAGAGAAAATCTGTTTTAGGCATGGGAACTGCATGTACAAAGCCATACAAATGTAGAAGTGCACAATATGAGGCCAAACTGTGAGAAGTTCCAAAGGACAGTCTTAGTGTGCAGACAATAACACATAGCAGCAAGATTTTAAAACAACCTTTATAGGTTGTACTCAGGGGCTTGAATTTTCATGCTATAAGTGGCTGGGATCCACTGGAGGATTTGAATTGTCTGAGTGACAAGATCAGATTTGTTATTCCGAGAGCACTCTCTGGCAGCAGCTCAGTGGGTGGAATGGAAAGTGGTTACCCTGGAGACGGGCAGACCCATTAGGAAGCTATGAGAATAACCCAGGAAAGAGAAAATGAGGATAATGGTTGGAGAAAGAAGCAGATTCAAAGATATTTTAGAAGTACAATTGAGGGTCAGGAGGGATCATTGCTGAATGAACGGGAAATCATCAAGAAAGGTGATTAAGGTTTCTGGTCTGTATACTTAGGTAGATAATCGATAATCAAGAAGTAGAGTAAGGAGCAGTTGATTCAGAAAAGAATATTATGAGTATATAAAACAAGCTCAATTTGCAATATCTCTGAGACCCTTAGGTAAATATGCATGCATGGTTGATATAATATATATTCAATTCAGATGATGATATGAATTAAGGTAACTAATGATATGTTTGTGAGTAAATCAAGTGATCCGTTGCTAGAGTTTTGACAGTCTCTCAGTCTACAAGATCTGGTACCATTGCTTCTACCTAATTCATTTGCATCACTTCTGAAGTAAGTACTAACTCAAGCTTTCTTCCAAAGTACAAATTAGCATAGCCGCTCAGTAAACAATGTCTCTGAGTTTCTGGAAAGAAAGATGTTCAGTCACCATAAGGCTCAGAATTAATGAAAAGTCACCAAAATAATAGCTCTATTCTTCAGTGACTTTTGAACCTTAAATTACCCTTTGGCAACAAGGTAAGAACTTACAGAAACTGCTGAAAAAATATTCTGGTTAAATAGGGCAGCAAAAGAGTTTGTTTTAATGTTTGTTTTAAGCCATATATGTGGTTGTATTTTGAAACTGCTGGTTCACATACTTGACCTGAATTCCTTTTTTAATTAGAAAGTCAATTTTGATTTTGATTATAGGATATAATTTCTCTAGAAAAATCTCTTATGAGAATTAGTTCCTTCTCAAGTTTTTTTTCCCCCTACTGGATAAAATTATAAGAACCAAATGATAGATTTGGTTACATAAGTATCTTATGCAATAGATACTAACTGCCTATATTTTAATTAGAACTAGTTCTTAGAGGAAGAATATTTTTGTTCAGTGATGAATGAAGTCATAAACTTAAAAATAAACAAAAATGTCTTTAGGTTGGGTGGTAATGAGCATATGGTAATCAGAGCATCGTCAACATGAACACTTGGAAAACACTGAAAGCAGAAAGTTGTGAAGCAACCAGTCCCATTACTTTCCCTTTCCCTTCCTCTTATTTTCTAATTGAGATCACAGTGGAAAGAGTGGGAGATCCGTTGGTGAGAGCATTTGTTTTGTCACCAGAATGAATACAAAAAGATACCTACCATGTTGGGAAGAAAGTAAGGAAACTATGACAGGTGCTTTGCATATAATCTTCACACAATAATTTTTATAATAATCCTATTCTGGAAATTCATGGAACTGATACATTTAAAATTATTAAGGAATAGTAAAGTGATGAGAGCAGCAATTATTTCACAATAAATGCACTTTAGGAATTAGGTAGTACTGCTACTAATGAGAGATAGCTTCATTTCATACCCAAGGAATCTTATACTCAGGGATGTAAAGTCTTTACCTTAAGTGGCATAATTAGTAACTGGAAGAGATGGGAACTCAGGTTTGTCCTCCTCCAGAGCTTATATTCTATTATTATATTCCAATTAGTGACAAGTAAATTTAGTTTTTATTAGAAATATGATTTCCTTTTAATATATTTCCTAGTTCATGTTTTGAATGCAGGAGACCTGGGCTTGATCCCAGCACCACATGCTAGCTTGTGATTCCTGGGTCATGTAAACAGTGACTCCTGAGCACTGAACTAGGAGTAACCTTTGAGCACCATCAAGTATAGCCCAAAAAAAGAAAAAAAAGGAAAGAATGAAAGAATGAAAGAAAGAAAGAGAGAGAGAAAGAAAGAGAAAGAAAGAGAAAGAAAGAAAGAAAGAAAGAAAGAGAAAGAAAGAAAAAACAAAGAAACAAAAAAGAAAGAGAGAAAAAAAGGAGAGAAGAAAGAAAGAAAGAAAGAAAGAAAGAAAGAAAGAAAGAAAGAAAGAAAGGGAAAGAAGGAAGGAAGGAAGGAAGGAAGGAAGGAAGGAAGGAAGGAAGGAAGGAAGGAAACATTAAATTTCCTGTTCCAGGTACTTGGAGAAATTTCCCCACACATTGAAAGAAAGTGATTAAATTCTGAGTCTTAGTTTTCTCAAAAAACTAGGTTAATTAAATATGCTCTCTGCATCTTTCATCATTCTTAGAAACTGGGATTGTATATTCCAAAATTTAGATGTCAAAATAAGGTTCACAGAATATAAATGTTTTTCTCTTAGAAAGTCCAGCAAATAAATAATAAAATCATAGGATGTGGGATTTTTGACTTCTTATTGCAAATTCCCTTTCTAAATACTGAGTTGTATATTTATTATGATGGGCAAAAACACATCATATGCTTGATAAAGGTGATAATTTGACCCATAACATTGCTGCCTTTGCCTGTAAGTAGATTGATAAACTTCAAAGTAATTAGTATCTATCATTTCTAAGCTGAGATCTACAAAATACTGGTGGTCTGCCAGAAGAACACAGTGGCACTAGACTTTGGAGCTGTCAAGTATCAGCAAGCTTCACTTCAACATAGCATGCTCTGCCATCCCTGTACTTGAATTGCCCTCTTGCAACAAGTAACCAGTGTCATCTCTCTCTGGAATTGGTTGGAACTGCTGAGATATCAGGTAGCGCATGATATTCCAAAGGGCAATTGTGATCTCTGCCTTCAAGGCCTGGGCAATCCACTTGGAGGAAATGAAGCTTGATGTTAAGCACCTGGCAGTTTCCATTATAGCTGGAGTGAACAGAAGGGTCCTCAGGTCACCTGGACTATCACTGGGCACTTAATGCATGCTACTTAATATTTAAACTGTATAAGGGGTCACAAAACCTCAGGTTTCACAAAAGTAGAATTTCAGCTATTAGAGCTGTCAGGATCTTGGGGATTGTTTATTCATAGTTTTGTTTATAAATGAAAAAAAGTACTAATATTTGTGGTAAGGGAAGAAGAAAGAATGAGGATTAGAGTCTCCTTAGCTAATTTGTTTTAGAGAACCATGTAAGCAAATGGACAAATACCAATTATTGTTTAAATGCATTGAGTTTCTCCATGTTTTGTCTAACCGTTCTGGTATTGCAACATAAGCAAGTAGCCCATCCCTTAGAAATGCTAAAAATCAGGAGCAAGGTAACCAACAGAGTAGCCTCTCCTATCCTTTTTTGCAATAGCCATACCCCCATTAGGTACCATCCACCTTCCCCTGTTTTAACCATCATCTTTGTCTGCGGCCTTCCGAAAGCATTTTCTCTTAAAAAAAAAAAAGTCTAAGAAAGCAGCTCCTCACCTCCCTGCTATAGACTATATCTACATCCATTTATCTACTGATGTTTTCATATGTTGGTACTGTATAGCACTGTATAGCACTGTCCTCCCGTTGTTCATTGATTTGCTCGAGCGGGCCCAGTAACGTTTCCATTGTGACACTTGTTACAGTTTTTGGCATATCGAATATGTCACAGTTAGCTTGCCAGGCTTTGCCGTGCAGGTGCAATACTCTTGGTAGCTTGCTGGGCTCTCCAAGAGAGGTGGAGGAATCGAACAGGGGTCAGCCCAGGTTGGCTGCATGCAAGACAAGCACCCTACCCGCTTCGCTATCAATCCAGCATATGTTGGCATTCTCATTAATACTGCAATATATATGCATAAATATTTTTGAGTTATTGAGTTAAACTTTCATTTTCTGCAAATAGCCATAAATACATTGTGATATATGCTAGTTCTGTTTTTAATTTTTTGAGTAAACTTTGGGCTGGAGCGATAGCACAGTGGGTAAGGCATTTGCCTTGCATGCGGCCGACCAGATCGGCTCAGGTTTGATTCCTCTACTCCTCTTGGAGAGCCTGGCAACCTACTGAGAGTATCTCGCCCGCACGGCAAAGCGTGGCAAGCTCCCCATGACGTATTCGATATGCCAAACAGAGTAAACTTTATATTGTTTTTCATAATGGCTATGCAATAATATTTTCACCAACAGTGCCCAAGGGTGTAACTCTTTCCTTTTCATCCTCATCAATGTTTCTTTTCTTTTTGTAGAAACCACATGACGTGATAGTTCATATGCATTTTGATGAATTAATGATAATGACCATATTTTCACAAGTGTACTGATTTTTTTTACTCTTCTTTGCAAAAATATCTATTCAAGTATTTCACCCGTTTTTTTTTAATGAGCTTGATAGTTGGGGGGTTGGCATTTTATGAAGTCTTTATATAATTTGACTATTAACCCCTTTCAGATGGCTGAATGGTTTGCAAAAGTTTTTCTCCCATTCATTAGGTCCCTTTACATTTTGCTGGTGATTTTATTTTTTTGCGTGAAGTTATTATGACATTTAGGAGAGCTGCCTTGAGAGATTGAGACACTACCTATGATTTTTTTTTTGCTTTAATTTTTTGAGATTTGGGGTCATTCTTGGCTGTGCTCAGCACTTACACTTGTCTCTGTGCACAGAGATAACTCCTTGGTGGTATTTGGGGCATCACATATGGTAGCACTGTAGCACTGTCCTCCGTTGTTCATTGATTTAACTCCAGAGGGCACCAATAAAATCTCCATTGTGAGATTTGTGAGACTTGTTACTGTTTTTGGCATATGCACGAGGAGTTTGTCAGGCTCTGCCATGCAGGCAGTATACTCTAGGTAGCTCTCTGACAGGAATGGAGGAATCGAACCCTGGTAGGCTGCATGCAAGGCAAACACCCTACCCGCTGTGCTATGGCTCCAGCCAGGTGAGGTGGCGGGCACCTGTAGTCTCTGCTACCCGGGAGGCTGAGGCCGGAGGATTGCTTGAGTCCAGGAGTTCTGGGCTGTAGTGCTCTGTGTTGATCAGGTGTCCACACCAAGTTCGGCATCAATATGGTGACCCTGCGGGAGTGGACAACCACCAGGTTGCTGCCAGAAACAGTACTGGGGATAAAACTGGAGTTGGACACAGGTAAGGCAAGTACCCTACGCCCTAAACAATCTCTCCAATACTTCCTACATTTTAAAATAATGTTTTTCTAACCTCTACTCATCCTGATATCACATTCATCTCCATTTTCCCATGTCACTATTTCCAGTTCTATTTTTGGTTTGAATAGCAGCTAGAAGAGTTTTTGAAAAAAAACTTAACATGTGCTCTGTTTCAAATAGAGAAAACAATTACTCTTGGGAACAAAACAATCCAATCATTGAAGTTGTACGGTGTAGGCTTTTCCTCTATTGCTTCTTGCCTTTATTCTTCCCTATCCAGCTGTATGCAATCATCCACGGTCCACCCTGCTCTCACGGGGTCCTCCATTTACAACCACAGATGGAGAGAAGATGATGGGGAGGACATATATGGACATCTGATGATGGAGATGAACAGATCTCGTTTAGAATCAGTCTTTCAGTATGCATAAAGAAAGTGGCTCTGATATTACTTTCTAAGATTTAAAGCTGTTTGATGTGTTAGGGAAATAAGATTTTTCTAAGTTATCTATCAAACAAGTCTCATTGCTCTGCATTCTCCCTCTTGGTTCCTCTCTCAATAGATGGATAGATTTATAGGTGTGTAGGTAGGTAGATAGATAGATAGATAGATAGATAGATAGATAGATAGATAGACAGACAGACAGACAGACATGATTACTTTCCCATACCAAGACAAGATGTTGGGTCAGTCAAACCCTTTCACCTTTTTCATACTCTTCAAAAAACTGGATATTATTTTTTTTGTGTATTTCCCTTTTCAATGCTACACTTAATGTTCGGCACAGTTTGAGTTCACCTAGCTGGAAGTGGGACTTAGGAGAAGACTCTCAGACAAGAACTATTCTGAGTCTAGAACCTCTAAGAAAGGGCCGGATTATAATATTAACATGAAAGTCATTTGATGATAATATGACTTAAGAGTTAGTACTATCATCAGCCTGGACAGAAAGCAGAAGTGTAAATATGCTGCTTTTCATTAAGAACTTAAAATGCTGACACAAAAATCTTGTTTTCTTAAAGAGTTGAAGGAATACTAACAAACGGAAGTTAGAACTGGCAAGAACATAATTCACTCAATTGTACATGATTGATAAATTATCTGTTTTATGCTACAAACTCCAAAGTAACAGTAAAGAGCTGAAATTGATAATGGTTATTATTTTAAAGAAAGATGATCCCAATGCAAACCAACACTCAGAAACATTTTACTAGTTAGAACATTTTTAGATATTAAGAAAATCCTAAAAAAAAAATTAAAAGAAAGTCTCAATATTTTTAGGGACTGGAGTGATAGCACAGTGTGTAGGGTGTTTGCCTTGTACACAGCCAACCCAGGTTAGATTTCTCTGCCCCTCTTGGAGAGCCTGGCAAGCTACCTAGAGTATCCCACCCTCACAGCAAAGCCTGGCAAGCTACCCTTGACATATTGGATATGCCAAAAACAGTAACAAGTCTCATAATTTGTTGAGACGTTATTGGTGCCCACTGGAGCAAATCAATGAACAACAGGAGGACAGTGCTACAGACAATATTTTTAGATTGCTACTATCTAGATAATGAAAGCTGAATAAGTGATTACTGTAACAAAAGCAAAAGTAAAATATATTTTACTGTTCAAATTTTAATGAGGTGGAGTAAATTTCTACTTCTGGCAATTAGGGAGTAGTTTGTATCAGACTCATCCTCTGCCAAGAACAACTGTAAATATGTATTTTTTAAAAAGAAATAACTATTTTAACATCACAAAAAGAAACCAGTGCTTGAGGATTCAAGATCTAGAATCCTTGAGGATTCAGCCAAGATTCTAAAGAGACGGAAAATACTTTGAGGTGAGTTCCATAAGCCCTTGGGGAATAGGTTGATTTTTGGCACAGAATCTGGAGTCAAAACAGAAAACAGTGGCAGAGGGTTTATAGCATTTTCACAGCATTGAGAGATAAAAATCAAAGTTTTAATTGAGGAAATGAGAAAATATTTGGAAATGAGTGACATGCATGCAACATTGAAAAGTAGGACTTAAAGGGGAAATTTAAAAGTTTTAACCACATTTATTAAAAGAGAAAGGAACTGGACAAAAGAACAAATTAAACACAAAGAAGAAAAAAAGCCATTTAAGAAAAATGAATTACTCAAATAAAATGATTAGCTGAGAAATAAAAAGATGAGATATTTAAAAAACACTAATATAATTAATAAACCTTCAGTACTGCTCAAGAAAAACATAGAAAGTATAAAATTAGGACAATTTTATTAATATTATAGATAAAAATAAAAGATTATACATATTAAAACATGGCAAGAAAAAGTCAATTACAACTTTTATATCAATTATAGCAGTAAATTATTTAACTAATGTGTGCTGGGAATATGACTTATCCAGTCCAATAAAATCAATAAATAGATCATATGATTACAATTTTCTTTCATCAATGAGAGGGATTTGTTTTAAGATTTAAAAACATTTCCCACAAATAAAACTTAAATATTTCTTAAGAGAATCATTCTAAATAAACTAGGAAGAAAAGCTTTCAATCCTCCATAACTTTTTAGAGTATATTTGAGGAGAAAACATTTTCAACTCATATTCTAAAGCCTTCATAAAGGTAAAGGTAAAGGCCCTCCCGTTGATCAACGATTTGCTCGAGCGGGCCCAGTAACGTCTCCATTGGAGACTTTGTTGTTATTGTGTTTGGCATATCGAATACGTCACGGGTAGCTTGCCAGGCTCTGCCGTGAGGGCAAGATACTCTCAGTAGCTTGCCGGGCTCTGCGATAGGGGCGGAGGAATTAAACTCGGGTCGGCCATGTTGGCTGCGTGCAAGGCAAACGCCCTACCGCTGTGCTATTGCTCCAGCCTTCATGTTCTTCTTCTTCTTTTTTTTATTTTTTGCTTTTTGGGTCACACCTGGTGATACACAGGGGTTACTCCTGGCTCTGCACTCAGGAGTTACTCCTGGTGGTGCTCAGGGGACCGTATGGGATGCTGGGAATCAAACCCGGGTCGGTTGAGTGCCAAGGCAAACGCCCTACCTGCTGTGCTATTTCTCCAGCGCCAAGCCTTTATATTCTTGACAGCAACAACCAATACTGTCATAACAAAATAGAAAAATAACAGATGAAAATTTCTTGATAGCACAGAGACAGGCATTCTAAATAAAATAGTAGACAATTCAAAACAACAGTATGAGAAAGGTTAATATGTCCCCAGAGTGTTTGATTAAACTAAGTCATCAAGTGTGATTTATCACTCAAAATGTAATGTATCTATTTACCACATTAACAGATTAATAGGAAAAGCATGTAGCCATTTTAATAAAAGTAAAAGGTAGTAAACATAAACTTTTACAATCATTCAAGACCAAAACAGAATTACAACAAATATTTCTAGGTAATACAAATGAAATCTCCTTAAAGAATATTTCAAAGGAAATATACAATGAACAACATAACAAAATATTAGAAAAACTCTTCTTGTGGTAGGAGATATAAAAAGATAAAAATAGCTTTATAATTATTTCCATTTAACACTTTCTTTCCAATTCAATATGAAAAGAACACACACACACGTGTATGCAAACACACACATGCATGCATACACACACAGAGAAGGAATAAGGGCCTAAAGTGAAAATTTTAAAAATTATTAGGATAAACAGGGAATTTATCAAAATTAGTTGGTGTAGAGTCAATATGCAAAAATAAGCAATAGCACAGCGGTAGGGAGTTTGTTTGCCTTGCACGCGGCTGGCCTGGCCGAGTCAGGTTCAATCCCTCCGCCCCTCTCAGAGAGCCTGGGAAGCTACTGAGAATATCTCGCCCACACAGCAAAGCCTGGCAAGCTACCCATGACGTATTCAATATGCCAAACACAGTAACAACAAGTCTCACAATGGAGACGTTACTGGACCCACTCGAGCAATTCGATAAACAACAGGAGGACAGTGCTACAGACAGTGCTACTCATAACTTATACCAACAAATAATTAGACAATATAATTTAAAATCAATATAATGCTCTTTATAATGCCATGAAAATTAAGTATTTAGAATTATATCTCACAATTATGTGTAACGAGGAAAACTAGAACATTACTGCAAAAAATTAAGAAGGATCTAAGTCAATTGGCTTATACTGTGTCAATTTATTAAAAGGCAATAGTGAAGTTTTTCTTCCCAGAGTAATGTATAATTCTACATGTTCTTAATCAAAATAATTTTTCTGGAGTTTTAAAAGCAGATTTAAATCAATAAGAACATTTAGAAAATTTAAAGTAGCCATTATAACCTCAAAGAAACACAGAGCTGGATAACTTGTAATATCAGATATTAACTTAGTTTATTATTTTTATTATATTATTGATTAAAGTATAAACAACAAATTCAGTGAATAAGATATTCCAGATATAAACTCACATATACATAAATACTTCATTTAAGACCAAGGGTTCATCACAAGCAGTGGAAATAAAAGTTCTTTTGCCTCCCTCTACCTTAGATGCTATATAAATTAGATAACTATAAAGGGTAAAAAATAATGAAACTTGGATCCCAGACAACTATTTATATATAAAAATCAGTTTCAGACTAAATGTATATTAAAATGAATATATTTTATTGAAAATAACAGGAATATGTTCATGAGCTTTGGATAAGAAAAAAATTTTTTTTAATTTTTATTAGTGAAATACCATGAGGTACAGTGGTAGACTTAGAAATTTTTGTGCTTAGGTTTCAGTTATACAATGATCGAGTACCCATCTCTCCACCAGTGCCCATTCTCCAACACCAATGATCCCAGTAACCCTCCTACCCTCCAATCCCCATCCGGCCCCACCTCTGTGGCAGGACGTTCCCTTTCACTCTCTCTTTCCTTTAGGGTGTTGTGGTTTGCAACAGCAGGCATCTTACATCCCGAGTAAATCCTCCAAACACCCTTTACTTGGTGTTTCCTTCTCTATCTGAGCTGCTTTTTTCCCCAACACATGCTTCCGGCTTCCAAGCCATGGAGCAGACCTCCTGGTTTCTTTCAACTATTCTTGGGTGTTAGTCTCCCATTCTGTTACTTTATAGTCCACAAATGAGTGCAATCTTCCTATGTCTGTCCCTCTCTTTCTGACTAATTTCACTTGGCATGATACTTTCCATGTAGATCCACTTATATGCAAATTTCATGACTTCATCTTTTCTAACAGGTGAATAGTATTCCATTGTGTAGATGTACCAAAGTTACTTTAATCAGTCATCTGTTTTAAGGCACTCGGGTTTTTTTTTTCTTCAGATTTTGGCTATTGTAAACAGTGCAGCATTGAACATAGAAGTGCAGATATCATTTCTACTATATTTTTTTTGCCTCTCTGGGATATATTCCCAAGAGTGGTATTGCTGGGTCAAATGGGAGCTCAATTTCTAATGAAAAAAATCTCTTAAACAGGACATCTATAATGATAAAACATATCAAATTTTATTGACTTAAGAATAGTAGAAGCATTGATGTTAGCTTGCCCTTTCCATGTTTTAGGAGAAACTAGAAGAAGTTTAAAAACTTAGAAAGATTATAACTACTTAAAATGTTTAAAAACTAGCATCTGGGTAAATTCACGGTCCACAGTCCTCCCGTTGTTCATCGATTTGCTCGAGCAGGCCCAGTAACTCTATCATGAGACTTGTTGTTACTGTGTTTGGCATATTGAATACGTCACAGGTAGCTTGCCAGGCTCTGCCGTGTGGGCGAGATACTCTAGGTAGCTTGCTGGGCTCTCCAAGAGGGGCGGAAGAATCAAACTCGGGTCAGCCATGTTGGCCGCTTGTAAGGCAAACGCCCTACTGCTGTGCTATCGCTCCAGCCCCCTGGGTAAATTAACCATATCTAATTAGCAGAAACTTGTGGTCTAAAATAATGAAAACATTAACCATTTCAACTACGTGGAGTTTCAGTAAATATCCAAGAGATAAATGATTGTAATCCAGTTAATCCTGTTTCAAATGATGCAGTAGTGGGAAAGAATTAAGTCAGTTCCATAGAATTCATTTTAAAATTTAAAAGTGGTTTAGAAGGAAAAAAGCTAATCAAGATGTCTGTGAACATCTGGCTTCACTCTTTATTTTCTGTTAGACTTTTCTGAAATGAAGCTTTGACAAAACCAATCCACTGAGACACAGTTAAAAGTGGAACCAAGGAAAGTCTGAGACTATGAGAGGGCAAGCAAGTGAAGATTTTAAACATGCATGGAGATGCAATTTCAGAGAACTAAGAGCAGAGGAAAGAATCCCTAATGGTAGTTTGAGTGCTTTATCTCATATTATCTGAATTTAGTACATCATGTTATTGTGTGTGTGTGTGTGTGTGTGTGTGTGTGTGTGTGTGTGTTGAGGAACAAGTAATGTAATTCCCCAAATTAGAATAAAGAGCAATGCCCTGCCATCAGAAACCATGAGCTACTCAAGTCAGTAAGCATAAATAAATCAATCCCTAAGAGTAAGAGTGTGCAACTGACAAATACAGAGAAAAGGCCTCATGCCCTGCCATTATAAAGCAAGAATGAGTTGCAAAATGATAGGTCCAGGAGGCAGAACTGGCACATAATTTGTGGGGTCCAGAACATAAGAAAAATGCAGGGCTCCTTGTTCAAAAATTATTAGGAGTTCCAAAGCTTGGTGACAGCAGAGCATTAAACCAAGTAAGTGCAAGGCCCTTCTGGGCAGCAGGCCCTAAGAGATGGATGGTCTCAGGGGGCTAATCCTGTTAGCTGGCCAAAAAACTGCACATGAAAATCAGGCCTTTCTTTCACCCTGCTCAACAGCAAAAGCACATTGTAAGCAGAGTTGTCTATGTCTTCTGAGAACTGTTACGTGAAGGTGTAGATAAAATGTGCTTTACAGAGGAAGTTAAACCAGGGTTGGTATCTTCACAGTGACTCCCACTGTGCTTTTACCTAGGAAAATGAAAGCTTTCCCATTCAAAGTTGCAATTTTTAGAATCCTTCCCACTTCTGTTTCTAGGCTTGTGTTCCATGGACAGCCCAGAAAGAAAGCATTGTGTTTATGATGATATTTTTTATGCTCCAGTAAGCATTCAAACTGGGCCAAATAGAAATGATGCAAGTGCATAAAATATCCAGTTTGATTTATTTCATCAATTAATATAGAGAACAAGGCTTAATCTTTTGAATATTTAATAAAAAGGACAAAAAATACTATTTCACGAAAAATATAAGAACCAGTTTCAACTGTGTGCTATTCAATCCTCCTTTATCTAGTCACTTTATCTTCATGGATTTCTTTCAGGAGATAAATCTTTCAATCAGAATATTTTTTTGTGAGCTGTGGTTGTGTTCTGTCAGGTTGTGCATCAAAATAATAAGTGAATTTTACCCTCTGATAGCTCCTAAACTGTAAAAGGACTTAGAAAGCAAGAAATCTTAGGTGGTCTATTCACTTTAGATACTGAAATAGTGATAAAAACATTTTTCTACTAAACATAAAATACCTGTCTCCTGATATGTTACCTTAAATAAACGACAAGGCAGATACTTTGTATTATCCTAAAGACATGGCGCCAGGGGGGCCAGGTGGTGGGTGTGACCCCCGCCTACTGGAATTTGGAGGATCTGGGTGGAAGATGCTCGACTCCAATCCGAGTAGGCTTGGAGGTCTCGGCCCCGGAACCCGCGTGGCTTTGTCCCTCTGCCAGTACCTACATGTGTGCGGAGAGTGGTCTCAGCATGGTGGTGGCTGGTCCTGAAGGTCTTCGGCTGCCAGAGCCCTGGTCGGGGCGGGGAGGAAAGCTCAACCCGCTCCCCTCCAAGGGGCCCCGGGAAGGAACACCCAGGCGTGGGGGCAGAAGACTGCACTGTTCTCGTCCGGGATCTGGATTTTATAGTCTCTGAGTCTTGGCCGCTGATGGGATTACACGGCGCCAGGGGGCCAGGTGGTGGGTGTGACCCCCGCCTACTGGAATTTGGAGGATCTGGGTGGAGGATGCTCGACTCCAATCCGAGTAGGCTTGGAGGTCTCGGCCCCAGAACCTGCGAGGCTTTGTCCCTCTGCCAGTACCTTCATGTGTGCGGAGAGTGGTCTCAGCATGGTGGTGGCTGGTCCTGGAGGTCTTCGGCTGCCAGAGCCCTGGTCGGGGCGGGGAGGAAAGTTCAACCCGCTCCACCCCAAGGGGCCCCGGGAAGGAACACCCAGGCGCGGGGGCAGAAGACTGCACTGTTCTCGTCTGGGATCTGGATTTTATAGTCTCTGAGTCTTGGCTGCTGATGGGATTACACGGGATTACATTTTATCAGAACTTTTTTTTTATTACATCTTATTGTCTCATTCCTACTTTGGACAAACTTGCAGGCTATCGCATGTAGCCTGCCCACAGGGCAGAGTCTGGCAAACTCCCCGTGGCGTACCAAATATGCCAAATACCAGTAACAATGATGGGTCTCATTCTCCTAAAGAGCCTTGAATATAATCTCAGGGCTAGGATGAAAGAGACGTTACTGGGGCCTGCTCGAGGCAATCGACGAATAACAGGATGATGAAATGAAAATTAAAATGAAAATCCTAAAGACATAAAATTTTACATTAAAAGTTACATTTCAGGGTAGAGATTGCTATTTTTAACCATTTAGAAATAAATTTCCCAAACCATTGGCTATGTCCTTTTAGATTTTTAGAAGGGAAAGAATGAAAGTGAATATGAGAAAAAGTGATTGGGAATGAACATGCTTTATCTTCTGCACTGGGAAATAATAGCAAAACCAGAGAATCAACAATATTGACCTCTGGCATTTAAGTGCTAGAACACCACCAGTTCGCATGGTACAAGCTACCAAGGAAGAGAGACCACCATAATTAGTAGGGAGAGTGTGTTGTAGGAAGGGCTTTGCCAAAATGTGTATATAGTTAAGGGGTGAAAATGTGGCTTAGCAACAAAATACATCCCTTGCATGCATACAACCTGGCGCAGGAAGAAGAGGAGAAAGAGGAGAAGGAGGAGGAGGAGGAGGAGGAGGAGGAGGAGGAGGAGGAGGAGGAGGAGGAGGAGGAGGAGGAGGAGGAAGAGGAGGAGGAGGAGGAGGAGGAGAACCTATAAAAAATATGTACTACATAAAAAGCCATTGCTCTGCAATATAAAATTAGTCCAAGTCTTAGTTGGGGTTTTCAGGAGAGCATTAAAAGGCATCAGCAAACCCCTTACATATTTTTGTGATGCTACTTCTCACCTCCATCTTTCACTTTCTTTGAAATCTTTCAACATCAAATTTTGGTTTGCTGCCTCCCTAGTCTACACACTTTTCTCTTTGCCATTTGACAAGCTCAGAAAAGAAAAGCTTCCCTTTGTCTGTTTGGACACCTTCTACTACACAGCTTCAGAGCCATAGTCTGTTGCTGTTCTTTTAACCAACAATCTTATGCTAATTTTTCTGGTTTCTCTCCTGGAATATTTTAATCATCCTGATTGTCCTGACTCTAGTCTCCTTCCCTTCTGAAGTGGTCTTCAGAAAATTTCAAAGTTCTCTTTATTGAATTTTGATCTCCTCTTGTCACTCTCCTGGCTTTTAGGATAAAAATCTTGGCTTCCTTATAGATTTATAGGAAGTTTGCAGAGCTCCAGGGGCCAGAGGAGGGGAAGAAAATCTTGGGCAAGTTTATGCACATTTAATTCCTCACTCAACCCCTGCACACCAAAGGCTGACCCAAGTGCTCATCAATATTCACATTTAATAGTATTGTTTCGTCTTCAGTTTAAAGGCTCTTGGCAACCTCTAGAGATTGCTCAGTATTGCTGGGACATACCTGGCTTACCACCATCTTGATCCTATTCCAAGAAAATATGTTTTGCAGAAAAAAAAAAGATTCAAACTGAGCCAAGGACCAGATGGAGGATTTTTTTGAGACCATTACCCTCCACTAATTTTTGAAATGTATTTTGTAAATTAAGTGACATGGTAGAAATGATATTAATACATATGCTTTTGATGTACAAAGTTACATAACCTTCATTACCAACCAAGTGTCAAAGACTCTGTACCTCTGTCTGGATATCACTTCTATTCCCTCTCTGCCCTCCCCAACTCTCATCAACTTGGTAACCTCAGGTCTGTTGTTCAGAGTCCAAGGGTTTGTTTTCATTGGCAATGGTCTATTCCCTTGCTTTATTTCTTTATATACCACAAATGACCAAGCAGAGTTTTAACTTACAAATGCCAGGGTGGTCTTAAAGGGATGAAGATAAACTACTGGCACTATCTAAAATTCTTCATATAAATAACGGACAATAGAAGTACAAACTTACACACTTGTGATCTAGACCTGACCAATGGGTTCAAGATTTCATTGGACTTTGGAATTAAAGTCCATAATAACTGTGTGTTTTATTGAACTGCTTCTGCTGTAGTCACTCGAGCAATCTAGTATAGAGTGATCCTCATGAATTTGAGGAATCAGAATATAGATATCTCTCTCCCTGTCACAGTTTAATTAAAAAAGGCTATATCATATCAGCCTACAGTAAGAATTGGAATAGTTTTCTCTAACATTAAATGAATTATATGAACAACAAAGGGGTAAAAACCCAAATAAGAAACCACATTGCCCACAACTGGATTTTATGTTTTTTCCCCCCAATCATATATTTATCTAGTTCTCATGAGAAGGCTAAGCAGGATATTGAATCTCAGAGAGATCTTAATGAATTATATAAACATCACTTTATTTGCAGTGTAAAGCCAAATATTTCCTATTAATGCCAGATTTCTTTACCAAATTCCCATAATAAAGCTGTTTATGGTATTTTCTAAATGAAGCAGGCCACATCACTCCCGAATGCATTACTGTCGCCTTGTTGCTGTAGGAGATTTTTCATATTCCATACAGGATTTCAGTTAAGAACCAGTCTTTTAACAATTATGTCTTTCTTAATATTTTAACAACTTTATAGACCTCTTGGGCTGTGGTGTTACACTGAAGTCTCTTCAAGCTTCACAAGAAATGGATACAAAGACTCTCAGAACTATTCCCAGAACTAGATTAATCCTTCATGGGAGAAACTCCAATCACATGATAACACACAAAACATCGTTTTTTGGGTATCATGTGGGATTTTTTAATAAAAAATGTCCCTTTGTTTCATAACTTTCCCTCAATGGAAGAAATTTAAAAGTGAAGGGGAAAAAAAGAAAGAAACCCAACCTATAAGTTTGGGATAGAAATTTAATAGCTGACAAGAAGACTTCATAAAGCCAAAGAGATACTGGTTTTGACATGAAAATACTCCGTCAGAACGTGAACTCTGATCCAATACATGCACAGATACTGTTTCCCTGATACTTTTTGGCGAGACTTCACAAGGAATTTGTTTTCATCATCTCAGTCACTTAAAATGAAGAAAAAGTTAATGCAATTGAGGCTGTAGAGCTCAGAGTTCTGACAAATGGATAAAATGTTCCTTTGCTAGATTTTCAAAAAAAACTTAAGAACGTTTTTGACATCCTTCGATGTGTGCGTGCATGTACCTCCAGCAGGAAATCCAGCTCCAGCTTGTTGCTTTGAGGGCCCCTTTAATCTCTCCTCCCTCTTTCTGGCATTGGCATGTTTTCCATGACGGCAGTGTGAGCTCTTCTAAATGAAGGTGCTGACATCTGCCCTCATGTCAGGCCCCTCTTCCTGTTGCCTCAGTAATTTTTGAAAACATGATTGCCAAATTCCCTTACCACAGGTATCACAAGATGGACTTAGGGTGTAAAAACTTGACCCCTAACAGTTATTTGGTGATGGAGAGACACAGTGCCTCAACAACCCCATTTCAAAAGTGTTTGCTAAGATGCTAGGCAGCAATTGGTAGCCTCGAGATGCATAATAATGGCTCCAGGGATGGAGTTTTGGCTTTATGATAATGGCCCTATGATGATGTTTCGAAAAACTAGATCTGTTGAGTTTAAAAATGAGTAAACGCAGAGCTAAGAATAAAATCCTAGCCATTATAAATGGAAAAAAATGAAGTTAATTACAACTTTATGTAAGACAAGACAGATGTGGGCCATTTGTCTTTGAGATGTCTTTCTGGTGTCTTTCTTGTCCATCTTGAGATATTGGGTCAAGCCCTCCCATGGCCTTTTACATTAAGATAATCAAAAGTTTTGAAGAAAAACTTTTACAAAAAATACAATTGGAAGACTCATGGAACTCTCATCACTGTAAACTGTCACTGCATAAAGGCCACTGAGATTAGCACCACAGAGCAAGAAAGTTAAGTGAGATATATCCCTGTGAATGAATCAACCTGCAAGGAACTGACTTTAGGCCCTGTCAGAGTCAAAGCTTATTCCTTCTCTTCTAGGCACTGCAATCTAGCACATTGCAAATAAGCTCTGAACCAGGCCCTAGAGAATCTGCACTTACAGTTTAAAGCAATTAGTTGAAAATAGGAGAAAGGGGTACTTTGGGGGGGGTCAATGAAGCTTATAAAGAGTTATATTCACTTAGTAGCAAGGCTGTACGAAGAATAATGGAATTCCAAAGCAGAGTGACAAGGGGACACACAGAGCAGTGACAGATAACTCAATGTCTCCAATATCTGTAGCATTCATGTCTTGCACCAAGGCCTAGAAACCACTCAACAAAGTCATTGAGTGGTTCTCTCTGTGGGAGAGACCTGGAGACAAATGTCTCTACGCTGATCCTTAGGGTCACTGGATAATAGGTTAACAGCAGATGGGTCTTTAGGGACAGAATGGCTTTTGAGAAGGGATTAGTGTAAAAAGGACAAGGAACCACATCTGAGGGGAAGAGCAATCCCAATGCCTTTGGTGCTTAAGTGGCATGAGTATAATTTTTACTTCATTCACATCAGAACCAAATTGTGAGGTTAGGGAAAAAAAGAAGCATTAGGACGGGAAGAAATATTTAGCATCTTTAGATGCTAAATTGGAGATTTAATTGGAGATTTAAAAATATGGTTTACTCAGAAAAATGAATAAATTCAAAATGTTGACTTCACTAGTTTTTTCAGTAACTTGAATTTATCATTGGTTTTACTTTGTAATAATTTTGTTTTCAAGGAAGATTTTTGCTATTTAAAAAAATATTGTCCCTTTTAGCAGAATCAACAGCTGAGATGATGAGCTCTTACACATTTCTCTCTACATATATTACAAATAATTATCTTGGCCATCTCAACCTCATTGTTGAACTCAGTATCTTTTCCCAAAGATCATCTCCTTTTCCTGTAACCTTCGTTGCAGTCACTTTCACCACAATAACTGAGTCCATGCTGAAAACTAATTATGGGTGTCATCTTTCATTCCTATTTTGCCTTCCATTCATCCATTAATGAATACATTTCTTTTGTCTTTCAAAAATATTTTTGGAATACCATAGATATAAATTGTCCTAATGGGTGCTAGGATAAATGACTCAGATCAACACTATCCCTGTAACTATGGTACCTTCTATAGTATGAAGTTAATAATCACAACTTTTTGACTTAGTCTTTTTAACATTTTTTTTTACAGACTTACAAACTTGCATGGTTATGTTTCAGTCACACAATGTTCAAGTACCCATCCCTCCACCCACACCCATTCTCCTCCACCCACTAGTATCCTTCCTGCTACCCCCCATCTCTCCCCTGCCCCACCTCTGTGGCAGACATATTCCCTCTTTCTCTCTCCTTTTGGGTGTTACGGTTTGCAATACAGGTACTAAGCAGCCATCATATTTGGCCCATAGTCTACTTTCAGCACGCATCTTCCATCCAGAGTGAGTCCTCCTGCCATCATTTACTTAGTGGTCCCTTCTCTATCCCAGCTACCTTTTCCCCCAGCAAATGAGATTGGCTTCCAAGCTGTGGAGCGATCCTCCTGCCCTTAACTCTGCTATCCTTAGGTGTTAGTCGCCTACTATGTTACTTTATATTCCACAAATGAGTGCAGTCATTCTATATCTGTCTCTCGCTTTCTGATTCATTTCACTTAGCATGATACTCTCCATGTCTATCCACTTGTATGCGAATTTCATTTAACATTGATTTTATCTGTTCATTTCGTCCTAGCTTGACTCCTCTATCCTAGCTTATGACCAGAAAATTTGAAAGCCTGGGGGCTATTCATCTATATTTCAGAATGTTTAACAGAATCCCTCTATTCTATCCAATACATACCACTATTAATAAACCCCTGCTGTGACCACCGTAAGTTTTCCAGACATTGCCAAATATGTCCTTTGGTGACTTTATTAACACCTACTTCATTGAGATCATTTTTTGCTGGGTTACTGAAATGAAATTGTTTTTGTGGGGGAGGAGAGAAGGGGGCACACACAGCCATGTTTAGGGCTTACTCCTGATCCCTGTATTCAGGGATCACTCCTAGTAGAGATCTGGATACCAGGTGGGGTGCCAGGTATTGAACCCAGGTTGACAGCATGCAAGACAAATGCCTTACCAAGTACTATCTCTCCAGCTCTGAAATAAACTCTTAACTGGTATACTTTCTTCCAAATTTATTTTGCAATTGCCTGTTTATCAAGCCATATCTAACCATCATCCTATCTCATCTTATTTCATATGAATTCATGGTGGAGGTCCCTAGGATTGATTCCCCCCCCCCCCCCATAGTCATAGAATAAGTAGAATCTGGGATTCAAAAGCAAGGTGACATCAAATAGCTAACCAAAATAAAATTGTGCTTTTAACAAATAAGCAATATTCTTCCAAGTATTTACCCTAATGGTAGCACTAAATATATTCTCATTTAATGGTAACGGCATCCCAGGGCCTTCATGGTGAGCCAAGCCTTCTGAACTATTTATCAGTAGTCATGTATCTGCCTCCTCTATTTACCCTTCCATGGCATTCTCCCTGGCTACTATTCTGTTTTCTGTTTGTTCCTTTAACATATGTGTTTTTCTGGCATCTAGCTTTCTGCATGCTCTTAGGCCTTCAATTCACTGTTCTCATATACAAATCCCATCCATGCCTTTGGCTTTATTTCAGCCTTCCCTGTATCTTTGTGACTGTCTCAGGACCTCGGTCTGTGTTAGAACAATTGTTGTCACATTGTGTGAGTATTGCTGTTAATTCTGTTAACACACCCAGCCATTGTGCTCATTCTGAATCTGCCCGTCCCTCATTTGATAAGCCCTCCCCCACATAATTTACATATATGACCTTGGGCAACTCTTAAAGTCATTCTATGTCTCAGTTTCCTTACAGGCAAAATGGAAATGATAATAATAGCAGCTTCATTAGGTTATTGCCCGGATGAAATGAGTTACATTAAGTCTGTGAAAGAATGCCTGGCAGGTATAAATGCTATACTTGCATTTGAATTCCAAAATCAAATACATCACACTGCACATCGAAAAGTCAAAAATTACTGAAAAAAAAATACAAGAAAAACATTCCTATAATGTTCAGAATAAATTTTTGCTGAAAGTTCAACTATTCGGAGACGTAATCCCCCTTGTGTCATCACAATAGCAAAAAGAGTTAATTAGCTCATACAAGAGCCACAGTTGGATTAGACCAGCAGTGTTGAGCAGAGAAGTTATTTCTCATGTCCCACAGTGAGCCTAGGAGAGGCAAGAATATTGCAAGGCTGCATTTGGTATTCTAGGTCTAACATTCTAGTTTCCAACTCACTGGAACTACTGCCACAAAGAATCCAAAGCAATTCTAAGAGGTCTGTCAATGTTCTTATCATGTGAAATGTTATTTTCTCTTAAGGTTTTTTAACTTTTTCATCTTTCTCCTCCAGTTTCTGGAGGTCATGGTTGTCTTTTTAACTTTTAAGCCTTTGCCATCTCTCTTTGTGACCGGATCTTTCTGGGGGCTCCCTTGAACAGCCAGAACCATTTTCTAATTCAATTATTATTATTACTAAAAAAATGCTCCCCAAACTCAATGTTACTAGAGACAAAAACATCAAACTGCTCACCACATTATTTGGAGCAAGAATTGGCTTGGGGGTCACTAAGAGACTTAATTTCATCAGAAAGATTTTTTTGTCTTTATCTTCCAATAAAATTTTTATGTTCCTCATGGAAGACCAATTGCACACATACTTTTACAAGTCAGTATTTTTTTTCCCATCATTTATTATACTCTCCACTGGAATGGCATTGACAAGTTTTAAGGAATGATGGCATTTAAATGCAAATCAAAGCCCCTAAGACTACACAGATCCATTACTTCCCATCATATTTTATTGAATTGCTTGATGTGTCAAATAAAAGATTTCATTGTCCTATACTAAAAAGAACTTCTTTCAAAAACAGAATTGTACACTGGGGAGATGGATTATGATTTCCTTGGGAACAGTAATTCTAAATTTTCAGAGTTGGTGGTAATTGAAGTCTTATTCTAAACCTGATATTAAGATAGTTTAGGATATTAAAATATATTTTATTATTTATAATTATTCTTTAAAAATCTCCATACCCAAATAATTTTTTTAACAAAATGATTTTTTTAACTTGCATGCTTGAAGTTAGACAAATGTACTTTATCCCTAATAATTAGGGATAGTCTGGGTTTGATTTAGAGAAATGTAGAGCATAATGGTCTTAATGGTTTCACAAGTAATTCTTCTTTTGTCATATAAAAAACTGTTGGACCAAATCCCTTTTGAAAACTATGTTAGGCCCTTTCTGAGTTAAAAAGAGAATTCAGTTTAGCTATTATTTTAATAGCCATAAAATTTATATATTTTTCTGTTGCTATAAATGTATTAAATTTAAATGGAAATTATAGATGATTATGTACATAGACACATTTTCTATATAATTTCTTTATACATGTGAACTTTATATATACTTAAATTATGTACACATATAAATTACATAGTTATGCTTAATTTAGAAGTCAACTTTGGTTTTTGTGCTTATTTTCAAAGCTCTCAATTTTATATTGAGCACTGACCATTGCTATTATTGTGTCCCTCTGAAGCACTATGGATAAGCATTAAGAATAACCTGTATCTGAATTTAGAACGTATTCAACATGCCAAAATAGTAACAATAAAGAGTCTCATCCCCCTGACCCTGAAAAAGCCTTCAATATGGCAGTGTTGGAAAGATGAGTAAGGAGAGACTGCTAAAATCTCAAGGCTGGGATGAATGGAGACGTTAAATCGAAGAGCAACTGGATGATGGTGATACAGTGATACAGTGACCAAGTTCCTCCCCATATGGGAAAGGAAAAGTTTCTTTTGCTTTCTCTTTCCAATAAAGTTTAAAAACAAACCCAAAAAACCCTATATCTGTATACAAAAAAAGATAGTGACTATATGTTTGTGATCAAGCCTCAGGCCATGGCAGCAGCTTCTATTGTTACTAGTGTTTATTTTAAATAGCAAAGACATTAGAAAATATAAGTGGGAATTGGATCTCAGTGATAAAAGTCAAGCACATGGCTTAATGGGTACCTGGTTGTTTTTTTTTTATTATTATTTTTTTAGGCCACACTTGGCAGTGCTCACTACTGTGGTTCTGTCTTTAGGGACCACTCCTGGCAGTGCTCAAAAGATCATATGGGGTGCCAGGGATTGAACCAGGGTCGGCCGTGTGCAAGGCAAAATGTCACTCCTCGCCCTCAGTGTACTAACTCTCTGACCCCTGATTATCTAGTTTTATGAAACAACTAGATAATCAGTATATGAAACATTATACTCATTAGTGAAGTTAAAAAGAATATGGCAAAATTCTTTCTTTCCTTCATATAACTTACAATTTCTCAAGAGAGATAAGTGTAGAAATTAGAGTGCAGTTTGGGCTCTAGCCCTTATGGAATATCAGGGAAAGTTTCTCATGGGAAACAATTTTTCAGCTGATGCCTGAAAAGAGAAAAAAAGATTTTACTGGTGAAGTCTGAGGAAAGTAGGATCCATGCAAGGGGAATACATGTTTATAGATCTAGAAGTAAATGATAATATGGAGTTTTTCCAAATATATTTATTTAGTTTTTGGGAGGAGGAATGCCAGTGGCGTTCAGGAGTTACTCCTGGCTCTGTGCTCCAGGACTATTCCTGATAGGGAAATGGTACGTGCTGGGGATTGAACTGTGGTCAGCTGCATGCAAGGCAAGCTCCTTAATCCCTGTTCTATCTCTCTGTTCTTGACCCTTTTTAAAACAGTATTTATTGAAGTAACATCATATTCTGGCATCTTATAAATTTCAGATTTCATTATTGAAAGCCAACAAGTGTGTACAAATTCACCACTATAAGTCCAATTAACTACAACTCATCTTTTTATACAAAATGACCTACTCTTCTCTTTCCTTCTTCTAATAAACACTAATTGGCCTTGTCATCTAAAGTTTCCTTTTTATTTGATTTAGTTCATCCATTTATTATCACATACGCAATAAGTGAGTGAAATCATAGTGTCCGTACTTCTCCAGCTGACTTATTTCACTGAGCATAATATCTTCTAGGTCCATCTGTGTTACAAATATCTGGATTTCATTTTTTATAGTGAAATAGTATTTAATTATGTATTCATTTCCCAGTCAATGGAAATTGCTCGTCCATTTCAGCTCTTGACCATTATAGTAATGCAGCGATAAATACAGTGATGCATATATCTCTTCAAATGAATGCTTTTGTAATTTGGGTGTAAAACTCCAGAAAAGATATTTTCTAAGTAAGAATCCAGAACTAGATATTATGGTGTATCTATTACTAATTTTCTTTGAGGAATCATTATACCACTTTCCATAACGGTTAAAACTTACATTCCTACCAGTAATGTATACAAGGGTACTTTTCTCTCCACATCCTCTCCAATACTTATTGTTTCTTGTCTTTTGGATAAAAGCTGTTCTCACAGGTATGAGGTGATATCTTATTATTGTTTTGGATGGTATTTCTCTAATAATAAGAGGTAATTAACAGGTTTTCATGTGCCTTTTGGCCATCTGTCTGTCTTCTTTGGAGAAGTGTCTAATTTTCCTCTGCCCATTTTCTAATTAGGTTGATTGTTTTGTTTACTGATGAGTTTTATGAGTCTTTGTATTTTTAGGTATACATCCTTATTGCATGCATGATGTGTAAAATGTCTCCTACCATTAAGAGGAAAGTTCTTTTGCTGAAAAGTGTAATATTAAAGGAACTAAAAAAATAGTGTCACGACAGAAATACAGAGTGGTGTGGAGAAAGACAATCGGTAAGGCAGGAGGTATAAATTAGATGAGGAACCTGGAAGTCATATTGTTTTTACTTTATTTTATGAACACTGGGAAAATTAAGTATGGGTCTGAATTGAGGCAGAGCACTGTAGGGGAAGTGATACAGAACATTATTTGGGCTACTGTGTAAAAATGAATCTTTGGAAACAAGAAATGGATCCTAATTAGGTGGAATTTTTCAGGGGTTTAGGTGAATCATGGTAACGACATAGAGTTGGGTAGTGGTAGTAATGCCAAAGAAATGAATAGAATCAAACATTGTTTTTTGTATTTATTGTTGATATCATGGTGTTTAAGTATTGAGAGAAGTCACAGAAAAGCCCAGGTTCCTACTTCAACATTCATTGACATTAAATTGATAGAGCACACGACTTAGGTGATGACGGTTTCAGGTTTAAAGTTAAAGATTCTTCAGTTTCTCACCAGTGGAAAGACTATTCAGCAAGAAGTTGGATATATGGCTCCAGATATCTGAGAAGAGTCCACACTTAGAATCAGATTTGGAAGACATTTCAAGGAGCTGCTGAACAAAATGCATATTTCTCTTTCCTCATAGGCATACAAATAGACTATTTTCCTGAATCTTTTGCAATGAAAAACCATGATATGACTGAATTTTAGATGGAGTGAAATGGGAAAAACAATGTCCCAAAGATGGACTAGACCTATTAAAACACAGTCAGGAACACTGGTTCAATATTCTTGTCCTTGCTTATTGTTAGTTTTTAGCAAATACTTTGTTTTAAAAGAGTGGTAGCATTCTTGCCTTGCACACAGCCAATGTGAGTTTGGTCCCTAGCACACCATATGGTATCCTGAGCCCAGCCAGAAGTGATCCCTGAGTAGAGAGCCAGAATTCAGGCCTCTGAAACACTGGGTGTGGCTACAAAACCAAAAATTAAATAAAGGTTTAAAAGATGATAGCGTCTTTGTTAGCCTGAGAGACTGAAAAGCTGAGAAAGGTTCTTCTGTATAATACCTTACTTACTCGATTCAGCTAGTGTAGCAATACCTAAACTTAATCATGATTATGATATTACATGTTTACAGCAATCTGTACAGCAATGAGTTATCACAACCAAATGACTTCTGAATAAATATGGATAAAAAATAAAGACTTGAAGTCTCAGACCATAGTCTTTTCCCCTCCTGACACCATTGTTTCTACAATAAATGATCACAAATGTAGTAACTTGAAACAAGACAAATATATGATTTTACAGTTCAGGAGACCAGAAGTTTGAAATAGGTCATAAGAGTTTCAGGATAGTGAGCAAAGATATCTTCTTATGGAAACCTTAGGAGAGAATCTACAGTCTTAATATTTTCAGCTTCAAAAGAATGCATGAATGGTTCAGATCTTTGCTTCACCACATAACCTTTACTAACTCTTTGTCTTCCTCTCTTTCCTTTTTTAAAAGATTCGTATGATTACATTGGGATCATCTGGATAATAAGGACTAATTATCCTATTTCAAGGTCCTTCAGTTATTTCTGCACACTCCCTTTTTGACACTTTTATGAAATACTTACAAATTCTAGCTATTAGCATGTGTACATGCCTGAAGAGAGGGCTACTACTGTGTACTATCTTATAGTATAGTACACAGTAGTACACAGTAGAAGAGAGGGCTACTACTGTATACTATCTTACTACTATACTATAAGATAAAGAAAACTCATCTCTGATTAGTGCCATTTTAACAAATATGTGTGAAGAAAGGAGGCTCAATGAGCATACAAAGATAAGGGAAAAAACAACGGTGAAGAATGTATTTAAAAAGTATTTTAAGATTGAGAGAGCAATCAATTGTTTTTAACACAGTGATATCCACTAAGACTTACAAATGTTCTTTGAACTTAGCTACAAGGAAATCCTCAGTGGTCTATTAAAGATCTGTTTGAGTAGAGGAGTAAGAAGGAAGGACAAGGTTGAGTCATGATAGGGAGGGGCACTTTGGAGCTGTCAATAAAGACAATTATTCCAAGAATATAAACTCTAAATAATAAGAAAAAAGACCAAGGGAATATCAGTCAGAAGAGACAAGATTAGATGCAAAGAAACCCCCTATTGGAAACACACACACACACACACACACACACACAAACACACACACACACACACCACACTTAAATGTGCTAACAACCAGATATTCAATATGAAGAATGAGTTGGAATAATCACACTCTTAAGAAAAAAAATAGAATTTCTCTTTTGCAACTGTGAAAAGAAAAGGGTAGACTTTGCATATAAGTACCAAGAATACTGCTTAGCAATTTATTTTCTATGTAAACAAAAGACAATATCAGAGCTTTTGTGAAATAGTGAAAGGGAATAGGCCTGCTATCATTGCACTTTTGAGAGAAAATAGATATTTTATAAAATGCCACATGGAATGGAAGGATGTTGATCAGGGAAAAGCTAATAGTGTTTTCAGAGAGTTGCAAGAGCCCAATCAATAGAAGAGACACAATGATGCACTATTCTTTTTTTTTCCCCCTTTTTTGGGTCACTCCCGGTGATACACAGGGGTTACTCCTGGCTCTGCACTCAGGATTTACTCCTGGCGGTGCTCAGGGCACCATATGGGATGCTGGGAATCGAATCTGGGTCAGCTGTGTGCAAGGCAAACACATTACCTGCTGTGCTATCTCTCCAGCCCCTGCACTACTCTTGATGACTAAATTTTCTCTTGAAAGTCAAATAACTGCATGCAAAAGCAGAGAAGTTAGAAACTGAGACATGTTTTCGGAGTTTTTGTTTTTTCATCCACTGCTGTAAGAAAAAAGTAGAATTAAAGTTCTTCGGTTTTTATTGGTAAAGAAAGAGACGCTGAAATGAAAGCATGGGTAGGAAGCTAAATGGAGACAGGAGGAACCTATTATGTAAAGATAAAAGGAGCTCTAAAACAAAGATACTAAATAAGTCACTGAACCAGTGTTTGGTGAACCATAATTTAAGAGTCAAATAAATGGTTAAGAATAAGTGTGGATAATCTAAGTGAAAGACAGCACAGTTCGGATGTGACACGTTCCAGGGTGTGACCATGGAGTGGTTCCTGAGTAGAGGAAGGTCCTTGAAGGTGAGGCAGGGATGAAACCTTGAAGTGAGGCTGTTGTACTGAGTCACCCAGAATGATGTCAGGCTTGAGGGTGGAGAAGATGACTGTTGGCCAGGTGTTGAGTCTTTCAAGAGATTTTCTGACCATACTGTCAATAAACAGGCAAGAAGTGAAAAACTCAAAAGCTGCCCACAAAGTCAAAACACATTTACGGAATCATCTGAATCATCCAATTAAAAATCCTTCTTAGGGCTTTTTAGGAAAAGCAGTTTGCCTGAAATAGTCGAAGTGAATTCACCTGACCATTTGTAATGTCCCAAACCATTGCTGTCTGAACAGTTAACAATGTATAGGTCACCGCTGTATCCATCTGGCCTTCAGGAATGCTGGCAGTTTTCTTCTTCTGTTAAATCGGGCATATTACAAAGAAATAATTGTGGTGGAGGAGGTCAATGACACAAAAAGTACCCTAATCCACCTCTTCTCTTTGTCCTCTGAGCTCCAAAGGCAGTATTTGCCCCTATGATTCAAAGCCATTCATAAAATAGCATTTTGTTTTTGTTTGGAGCCATCCCAAGCAATGATCAGTAGCTCCTTCTGGATCTACACTAGCTGTGTTGGGGACCATATGAAATACTGAGAAATAAACCCGGGTCAGCTGCATGCAAGGCAAATGCCCTACCCTTTGTACTATCACTCTGGGCCCCAAAATATTTTTAAGTCATACATTCTACTGTTTAATATGCTTTAAAATTGCAAAACAAAGATGAACCTTCCTTACCCTCTAGGAATAAAGAATTGTGTGTATCTTTTAGCTGCCTAAATAATAAATGAGACCATTGTGTTTAATTTCTAATTCGTGCGTTCCATTCATATAAATAAATACTTCTGAGTAATGATAAATTAGACCTATCTGGGTGAAGGACAAAGCTAAACCTACAAGAATAATCATAATGTAGTATACACACATGTTGCTTTATAATGCTATACAACTAAACCCTATATAATTTTATGAATCAAATGTTACTTTAATAAAAAAGTTTAGAAAAAATAATTATCACATTGAAATTTTTTAAGACAATCACCATCTTTCCACAATCCAGGGAATTATATACTTACTTAATACCTATCATGAACCCATAACTAAGAAAACACACAAAGTAGATGCACATACATATGTTCACAGATCTTGTTTTTAGGCTTGCTTGGAAAAATGCAAAATCCATGGGTCATAAGTCGTTATCAATTATCAAAATAATCTTAAATAAATAAGATATATTATAAGAGAACAGATTCTGTTCATTCAAAGATGGAAGAATTACATCTTCTATTCTGGCTAGCTCCCAGTAAATGGGAGTCGGGAAGAAAAACAGAATAGACCCAGGTACATCAAGGAGCACTTCTATATATTGTATCAGAGACTTGAGAAGCAGAGAGAAGAAATCACTCACAGAAGTTAGAACATTCTCTCAGAGGAAGTTACTTTGGAATGAGGTTTGGAAATGTGCCAATGAGGGTGGAGAGAAGATGAATGACAAGCCCACCAGCTTGTGCCTTTTTCCAAGTTGCTGTCTCTTTTACAATACAAATGATTTCCTTGCTCAATATTGCTGACTCTATCTAAATTTTTGAAGTAGTAGGAATAAGTTTCAGAGATTTCATGATTCAGAAATTCAGTGCTGAACACTGAAAATCAGAATTTTAAAAAGTGGTCTATCAAAACTTGTAGAGAGCTTAAGAGAACAAACTGGAATTCAAGAAACTAATCAGTGTCTGTGGAACAAATGATCACACGGCTAAACAATGCTGGGCAACACATGCGAAAGAAGAGTATAAAAAGGGGTCCAAAATGTGAAAAATTAAAAGTTGAATGTATTTCTAGTGGTTATGATAATATTTACTTAATTACTCTTAGGAATTTGCTTGATGCTATTTAAATAATGTGGCAAAGTAGAATTTATTGTCCTGTTTCATTATACAAACAGTATTGCCTGTTTATGATATTTTTGTAATTGCTACTGAGTCATTTTTATTGGGTGGGGTGTGACCCCAGACCCACAGTGAGCAATTGCTTATTAAAAGGGACAGTCAAGCAGAGTCATACTTTATGGTGAAACCTCTGCTGCCTCATAGACTGACCAACAGAATTTTACTCCTCAAGTTTAGAAAAGTGATAATCAGATGTACCAGAACGTACCAATAATGTCTCTAATGACTAACATTTTGTAAAATAGATAAATCTAAGCCTAGTCAACTGCAAGTCAGCAATGGTCAAAATTAATAGAATTGTACAGATGATGTGGAGGAAAAATGTGAGTATCTTCAAAGCACTGAAGAGTGATTCTGGTTTCTAACATGGTGTATAAGGAAGGTGTTTAGAAATTGTCACTCCAGGGGTCTGAGGAACAGTTATGGTGGGTAGGGCACTTGCCTTGTACATGGATGACCCGAGTTCAATCCCCAGCACTGCATTTATGGTTCCCCCAAGACCACCAGGAGTGATCTTGATCATAAAGCCAGGAGTAAGCCCTGAGCACTTCTGGGTGTGCCCATCCCATCAAAAAGGGAAGAAGTTGCCACTCCAACCTAAAACAAGTCATCAATTTTAAGATCCATTAGAAAAGTGATCTCAATTAATTATAGTTAGGGACTTTAACAGTACTCTAACAGAAATGGATAGATCTACCAGAAAGAAAATTAGTGGGCATAGTAAAATTCAACAACATTATCAATCAACTGACAATAACTTATGATAGATAAAGAAATAACCTCATTCCACAACAATAGAATTTAAATTGTTTTCAAATTTAGTAGATCACTTTCTGTGACATAAAACACATTTAAAAACAAAATCACATAATATTTGCTCACAGATCATAATGGAATTAAACTAATAATTAATGCAGAAAGATGGCTTTTAAAAATTCCAAAATATTAGAGATGAAATATTACACTTCTAAGTAGCATGGTGTAAAAACAAATTTAAAAAAACCCTGAAGATATATTTAAATTGAATGAAAATAAAGTATAGGAGATAATAACTGTGTGCAGTGCAGTGAGAAGTTTTGTAAGGGGAAAATTGCAGTATTGACTACATATTTTATTAAAAAATCAAACCAATCTTGTCTTCTAAGGAAGCTAAAAAAATAATATATTTAAAGTAAACAGACAAAAGATAATTAAACATTAGAGTAGAAATCAATAAAATTGAAGACAGAAAAATTCTGATAAAAGAAAAACTAAATATATAAAAATATCTATTTTCAGGCCAGAGCGATATTAGAGCAGGTGGGACATTTGCCTTGCATGAGGCTGACCCAGATTTGATTCCCAACATTCCATGGTTCCCCAAGCACCACCAGCATTAATTCCTAAGGGCAGAGCCAGGAGTAAAGCCAAAGCATTGCCAGATTCGGCCCAAAAAGCCCCCAACAATCTATTTTTGGGTTCAGAATAATATTACAGCCACTAGGAAGACTGGCTACATTAAAATTTTATGGCAGGGAGGGGGAACAGGAGGGAAACTGGGGACATTAGTGGTGGGAAATGTACACTGGTGAAGTGACAGGTGATGGAATATTATATGACTGAAACCCCATGATGAACAACTTTGTGACTATGATTCAATTTAAAAAATAAAAAATAAGTTTAAAAAATTATAAAAAATGTATGGCCTTTGGAAGACTTTAGGAAAATGAAAAACTCCATAGAGAAAAATTACTTGTAAATGACATATCTAATAAGATTATTGCCCAAAATATTAAAATAGCTTTTAAACTCAACAATAAGATAACCTGATCTTAAAAAAAAACAATGTGCTACCATAGGTAATAATCATCTGAAAATAAAATTCCTATAATCTATCAATAATAAATTATAAATTAAAATGAAACAGTGCTGAATATGTAGTAGGATACTCAGAGTCTTGTACACTGACAAATGTTGTCAAGGATATGGAAAATAGAAATTCTCATTTATTGCTAGTTGAAGATGTAAAATGATATAGTCAATTTTGTAAAATAGTTTGGTAATTTTTTACAAAAGTATATATAGTCTTAGCAACAAGGACCCATGCTATATAGCCCTTAATATACTTATGCAAAGGGGACAAACACATATTTACACAAAACTTACCTCTGAATATTTACAGCAGCCTTATTCATAATTGCTAAAATTTGGAAGCAATTAAGGTACCCTTCATTAGGTAAATGGGTAAATGGGTTGTGAACAATATAATATTATTATTCAATTCACCTAAAAACAAATGAGCTAAACCATTAAAAAAAGACAGAGCAACTTAATGCTGAAGGCTATTTGAAGGTAGTCAATATGAAAGGCACTATTCCAATAGTTTTCAACCTTTTTTTAATACCTGCAGATCAATAAGGGTCTGAAGACCAGTGATTAAAAACCAGTGTTCTGTTCTACATGATTTTAAATACTTGACATTTTGGAAAAAAATGCAAAACTGTAGAGACAGTAAAAATATTAGCAGTTCTTAGAGGTCAGTGGAAAAGGATGAACAGATAAAGCATAGAGAATTTTTTGGACACTAAAACCATTTTATATGATGCTACAATAGTAGATACATTACATTTGTCCCATCCTATAGTAGATGCTATATTGAGAATGAATTCTAAAGTAAGCTCTGTATTCTGAGTGATACCAATGTGTCAATGAAATTTATCAACATAAGATATGTAATATTGTGGTAAAGGGGTGTCTATATAGTAGAGGTTGGTGGGGGTAGGGGTGTAAAGAGAAGGTATAAGAAAAATGAAATTATTTGCTGCTTATCTTTTCTGTGAACCAAAAATTTCTCTGAAAAATAGTATAATAAAAAAGGATGGGACTGATGATTTAAACCAAGAGTTCTTAGAGAATGCAACCTAATAATCTGATCAGGAGAAATAATTGATTTTCTTCTTGAAAACAGAAAAGTTGTCTTAAAATCTCCAAAAGAATTTTATCACAAGGTATTAAATTAATACTCACAGATGCTCCCCCCAGACAGGAGTATAAAAGGAGACTCCCAGATCCATGCCACCGGACTCCACGCCAGGCTGTGGGGCGGGTGAGAGCCCTCCCCACGTCAATGGACCTAGCCCTGGCAACCGACCTCCACTGCCCAACCACCGTCATGTTCCAGGCTGCTTGCCAGATGCTCAGGCGAGGCTCACACAAAAAATGAAGTCCCATGGAACCCAGATAATGTAGAACTTCGTGACCTTGGACTCTGGACTCAATGGGACCCGGAACAGAGATCCTCTGTCTGCTTCCCCCAGTCTCCCTTGACTCAGGGATAAGTCACATAAGCCACACCCTGCCGGCACCAGATAATCTATTCATCGCCACTCTCTAGAACTCACGGATGCTCCTCCCAGATGGGAGTATAAAAGGAGGCTCCCAGAACCATGCCACCAGACTCTGTGACAGTCTGTGACCCCACCCCAAGGGACCCAGCCCTGGCAGCCGACCTCCACTGCCCAACCACCACCACGCTCCAGACCGCTTTCCAGACACATTATAAGACACTTCCTACCCACTTATGCCTGTTGGAGAGCCTGGCAAGCTACCCACACGGGCAGAGCCTGGCAAGCTCCCCATGGGGTATTCGATATGCAAATACAGTAATGACAATAGGTCTTATTCCCCTGACCCTGAAAGAGCCTCCAGTCATTGGGAAAAGAGTAAGAAGAGGCTGCTAAAATCTCAGGGCAGGGAGGAATAGAGATGTTACTGGCTTTCGCTCAAGTAATTCATCGACCAATGGGATGATAGTGATAGTGATTAAATTAATATACTAGTTCTGGATTAGATCCATATTTTCAAATATATTCATGTGCATTTCCCAAGCCTTGATGTCAGGACTGGATGGAAATAAGCGTTGCAGAAACCTAAAGCATGAAGAAGCAAGACACAGTTCTCCATGCAGTGACAATAATCTTGGATAGAGGAAGCTAGCCTGAGCTCTAGGCTTTATTTTTTAAAAAAATAAATATCTCTAGGGAGTTGTCTCTCATTGTTTAGATTGTAGTTCTTATCCTAATTTGTTGTCCATGCTATATTATCTATAATGTTATAGATATATAACATTATCTATAAATGTTACCTATCTGTTTATTGTTATGACATTTAAGTACTTTTGCCAGGCAATTCTCTAAATAAACACTTTACATGTATTTTAATTAAAGAAATTGAAACACAGAGGAAAATATTCAGTTTAATAATTAAGTTTAAGCTATTAGGAGAAAACTATTAACCACACATTAAATGATATGCATGCCAAACTCACACAGTTACTAAATGAGAATCAGGGTTGGAGCAATTGTATAGCCAGTAGGGTGCTCGCCTCCTTGCATGTAACAAAGCCCAGTTTAATCCCTGGCTCTATATATGGTTCCCAAAGCCCCTCAGGATCCAAGAGTAGGCTAAGCCCTGACCACCACCAGCAGTAGCCCCAAAACATAAATGAATAAGTAATAAATAAATAAATAAATAAGAATTAGGATCAGAAACCAGTCCTGTATCTAAAGAACCCATGCCTGGAAGTCTAACTCTAGGAAAGACCTTGTACATCCCGAGAAAGCCCACCTGTATTCAGGGTGGCTCATGGTTTGTGCGGTCTTGATCATGTTCCATTGCTTTTCTGAAAGAAGAACCACTGAGAAACATTTAGAATCTCTTGCCCTTCTTACAGAGCTGATGGAAGGCAGCAAAAAGTCTTGCATGCTTACCTTTGTTTACTTTGTTTTGAGAACACTTCCTAAATCACAAATCCTTCAGAGAAGAAATAAAGCTAAAGTTGTGAACAGTTTTCTACCAGGTGCTCAGTGCTTACTCCTGGTGCTGCACTTGGTGATCACTTCTGGTGGAGCCTACAGCTCCGACCCCTTCGGGGATTACCTTGAGAGCACACAGCACTCAAAAGGAAAGAGACAACAAAAGGGAATGCCCTGCCACAGAGGTAGGGTGGGATGGGGGGAAGAGGGGTGGGAGGGATGCTGGGACTGGTGGTGGTGGAGAATGGGCACTGGTGGAGGGATGGGTATTCAATCATTGTATAACTGAAATCCAAGCACAAAAATTTGTAAGTCTACAACTGTACCTCATGGTGTTTCACTAATAAAAATTTAAGGAAAATTAAAGAAAGGCAGGACAACAACAGCCAAGATAAGTACCAGGAGGTTTGCTCCATAGCTTGGAAGCCAGCAGCACACACTAGGGGAAAAGGCAGCTCAGATAGAGAAGGGAGCACCAAATAAAGGGTGTTGGGAGGATTCTCCCAGATGAGAGATGCATGCTGAAAGTAGACTATAGACCGAATATGATTGCCACTCAGTGCCTCTTTTGCACACCACAACACCCAAAAGGAGAGAGAGAACAAAGGGGAATGCCCTGCCACAGAAGCAGGGTAGGATGGGGGGGAATGAGGGGTGGGAGGGATACTGGGATCCGTGATGGTGGAAAATGGGCACTGGTGGGGGAATGGGTACTTGATCATTGTATAACCGAAACCCAAACACAAAAATTTGTAAGTCTACAACTGTACCTCATGGTGTCTCAGTAATAAAAATTTAAATTAATAATAATAATAATAAAAGAATATACAAAGATTTAGCCCAGTGCAATCAGTCAAGAAATGCCTGAATGAATGAATTGGTCAATTCAACTTACATATCTAGGTAGCTATGGATTTAATTCATCCTAACCTCATTATTCTTCCCCTACACTATTATCATGTCACCTTTAGCATGCCCCCTTAAATTATTACTGTTCCAACATTTTAGTCAAGGTTAATTTCTTGTTGCATTTGTCACTATTTTCTTCCTCTGTTGCATTACTCAGTCAAACTCCACCTGGAAAATCCACTTTTCCCAAGTTGCAGTTTCAAATCATACTTATGGCAAAGGTTCAACTCAGGGTTTTTCTTTCATTTGATAAAAGTAATTTGTTTTATCTCAAATATTCTACATTATCATCACTCTATACTATAGTTGGATTTTTATATGCCTTATCTCTCTACAGTGAGTTGCTTGAGGTGAGATGTTATTTCTGCTTTATTTCTCTGTCCCCTAATAATAATGTTTTATATGGTAAACAGTGACACCAAAAAGATAATACTGGATTTTATTGATTTATTTTATCAACAGGATTTCTCAGTAATTAGTTAACTCTCCAGAAGATTTTCAAGTTGTTTTTACAAAATTTTCCCAGTACATTATTACATAGGCCTTTTTAAGTGAATTCATTCGTCGATTCGTCGATTGCCTCGAGCAGGCCCCAGTAACGTCTCTTTCATCCTAGCCCTGAGATTATATTCAAGGCTATTTAGGAGAATAAATTAAGTGAATTCATAACTGCAATAAAGACATCCTTTAAATTATGTTATAAATAAGATCAACTTTGTTTTAGTATCCCGGGAAAAATTGAGATTGCTGAGAAATATATAAATGCATATCAAAATTTACATTTAGGTTTAGTTTGGTGAAGATGTAGTTTTCAGTAGAAATTATGTATCCAAAGCAAGAATTTAAACTCATATTTGATGTGATTTATCAGAAAAAAACTCAATATGATACATATGCATCTACTTACAATATAATCACAATACTTATAAATCCTTGGCACAAATCATCCATTCCCAGAAAGATTCCATTAAAAACTAACACCCTGCAGCCAGTGCCAGAAAGATAGCACAAAGAGCATGCGTTGTACATGACCACCAGGATTAATATCCAGCATTCCATCTGTTCACCATGAGTGAACTCTGAGCACAGATCCAGGAGTAAGCCTGAGCATCATTAGCTGTGGTCCCAAAACAAAAAAAAGAAAAACTAGCACCACAGATATTTTAGTCTTTATTCCTAGATCTCTGTTAATATTTCAGTAAGCTCATTTCTATAAACCTTCTAGGAACCACTCTCACCTCTGTACATAGTTTCATCTTCCTCGCTATCATTTTTATCTTTAAAGTGTTCATCACATAAACACACATTCAGATATATACATGCCTATTTACACACGTGTGCATGTGTGTGCACATGTACACATACACACGCACACACACACACATACACACACATACACAAAGACCATCCCCATAATGAATAGGTCCTAGACAACACTGTTCTCAGCACTGCATTCCTCTGTAATGAGAACGTGACTTTCATCTTTTTTCCTCTCCTCCATGTAGTATTGGGTACAGTGAAGGAGAAAAGGAAGAACCTAAAAACACAGGAATTCTTAACTTTTTCCTAGCACATTCATTCCAACTAGTAACAATGTTATTAAAGATCCTGTGCCATGTGCTATGCTCATATCTGTAGGATGTTGGTTGCCATTTTTAAAAGTTTTTGTAAACTATTGTTAATAATATTTCAGAACAGCTCTATATTAACAGAAACTCTTCAAATATAGCAATAAGTAATTCATGTACCATACATTCAGTTTTTCTTATTATCAATACATTATATTAAGATTTGCTCGAGCGGGCCCAGTAACGTCTCCATTGGAGACTTTGTTGTTACTGTGTCTGGCATATTGAATACTCTCGGTAGCTTGCCGGGCTCTTCGAGAGGGGCGGAGGAATCGAACTCGGATCGGCCATGTTGGCTGCGTGCAAGGCAGACGCCCTACCCGCTGTGCTATCGAGGCTGGAGCGATAGCACAGCGGGTAGGGCGTTCGCCTTACAAGCGGTCAACAGGCCGACCCGAGTTCGATTCCTCCGCCCCTCTCGGAGAGCCCGGCAAGCTACCGAGAGTATTCGATATGCCAAACACAGTAACAACAAAGTCTCCAATGGAGACGTTACTGGGCCCGCTCGAGCAAATCGACGATCAACGGTAGGGCCTTTACCTTTACCTTTATATTAAGATCATACCTTTGTATAATAAATGAAAGAATACTAAGGTATTATCATTATCATTATCATTAAGATCTATGTTTTAATTTCATTTCCTTGTTTAAGGACATATATTTATTCCAGGATATCATCAAGCACCATTTATATTTTTCTGGTAGACTTTTTTTTGGTTCTAGTAGTTTCCAAAATGTTCTTTTTTCACAGGTGAGTTTTTTGGACTAGATTTCGTGAGCATAAACATGAATCATATAGCAGGTTTCACAGTACAAGATTAATTGATACTATTTTTAAAAAGGCCCAACTAAAATGTGAAATAACAAGGAATTGGCAGAATTTTTACCAATTAAACTTTGGTTTGCTTTCCAAAATTTTAGGGGCATGTCAGCATTTGGCTCCATTTTCTGGATTAAACTATATACCAATTTTCAAGTAAGGTTCAGGCATTATAGTAAAGATTTGTTACATCATTCATATCCAAATGGTTGAAATAATGAGACAAAAAAAATCAGATCTCATTTGAAACAAAACAAAACCATAATATTTAACATATACACAAATATTCACACAAAGTGCATACAAAATAAAAAGAAAGAATCTATCTAAAATGTAATGATAAGTCTCTGATAATAAAAGCTTGGTAAAATGTTGTTTTTCCAATGGATAATTATCTTCAACCGCAATACTTTTGACATGCATTTTTAAACTAAACTAAAATTAAAACCAAAACTATAAAAATCTAAAGAAATAAATCTATTATCCTTCCTCTCTTAACCCCTTTTATACTCCTTACATTTTTCCTTTTCTTTTAAAAACTTAAGTATCATTGTTTAATAGATTTTTATTTGAAATGGTTAAAGATTACAGTGAATCTAAAAACAGCTGGTACCTTTTATTAAGTGGTTTCAGAGTTTAAAATTCTGAGTTAAAATTAAAATAAGGTCTTAGACTTCTCTGCTATTTTATTTTCTACTGAGTTTTAAGTAATATGACATTAGCAAAACTTTTGCACTGGTGTGAAACCACAGTAGGATTAAGAACCAACTTAAATGGGCAGGTTCCCAGAGTTTTCATCTGAAAGGTCAACAAAATTTACTGGAATAAATCTAAAATATGGTTTCAGTTAACTCAGGTTTCTTCATTCAACTTCTTAAGCAACTAGAGAAATAAAACTACCTTGAATGAAAATATTTTTTTAAATACCAATGATATACTCTTTATAAAGAGCACCAAATTCTCTGAAGTCTTGCAAAGTTAATAGTCTTAGTAAGGTTTTTAAGTAAATGATATAAAACCAAACCTATTGTACTAAGAAAAATCTCATTAAATTTTAGGAGTGATCATGTATCCTAAAATGCTGTATGATATGAAAAACAGCAGATGACAAAAACATCAGATAAATTATTTATTTTGCTTTAACTATAAGATGTGTATACTATAAAATAGCATTTATATATATGTTTATAGATATATGATAGAAGATAGAAAGAAACTATATGGTCTAGAGTGAGAAATCTCCCTCTTTCACCTTAACCCCAGCTGTCAGCTTATTACTCAAAGACAATTCCTTGCATAAGCTTCAGAAAATAGTTTAAATGTATTTAAATGGTCTCTCCTCTCTCTATATATATAGCTTATATGTTATATACAATATATACAGTATATATACATGCTGCTTGCTTAGCAATTTTTAAACTAAACCATCTTGGAGAATTTTCTAAAGCATAAATATGAACATTTATGTTTTGAAAAGGCTCATATTATATTTCTTATATTCCATGTGTGGCAAAACTATAAATCTTATATAATGCCGTGATGATGAATGTTTAGTTGGTTATAAACTTTAGCTGTCATAACTAATATTATCATTGATATTTATCATATAATTGAATTCTTAGTCTAAAATAGCCATGAAAAATTCTTTATTATACCTAATTAATATTAATTGAAAATCAGTTTCTCTTCATATGCCAAATAAGTATTAAGCTAATATTGGTAGAATATCAGTTTGAAAGGTGATATCAGTAGTTTACCTGTTGAGAATTCCCACAAATCTTATCTTAGAAAGAAAATTTTTTTTTGTTTTTTTTTTGGGTCACACCCAGAGATACACAGGGGTTACTCCTGGCAGTGCTCAGGGGACCACATGGGATGCTGGGAATCGAACCTGGGTTGGCCAAGTGCAAGGCAAACACTCTACCTGTTATGCTATCACTCCACCCCCTTATCTTAGAAATTTTAATGATCTTTATAAGATGCTTCAAATGTACTTGAAAAAAATTCTTTCAAAGGAGTTAGAAATTTATATTATGATCTCTTTAAAAAACAATGTGGAAAATCAATCTAATTTTTCCAAACTTTTTTAAGTGATCAATTTCTTGAAACTGGGATTTCTGCTGGAAATTGCGTGGCTTACCATTACCATGGCATAGATATGAAGTGAATAAAGAAAATGGCAGCATTTGATGTGCTGAAGTATGAGTGAGAATGCTTGCTCCACTCTATCCAACCTTAATGGCCGCTAGTTGCTGGAGGTCAATAGGCTTCTATCCATAGGAAGGTAAAAACATTTCCTGCCTGAGGCGCTGGACTATTACTTGAGAAAAAAAAATCAAAACATCTTTCACATTAATTCTGAGTTCTTATTCTGACAGGGGAATACACAGTGAAAATCTGAGAAGATATCTCACTACTAAGTAACAGTTTGTAGTAGAAAAACATGGCAATTAGAATGTTTTGGAAATGATATTTCCCTAAATCATGCTTATCCAAGTTCTAATGTAAAGAAGCCTTGGGGGAACCAACAATGTTTGGTTCTCATATCTGTATTTTGTTTTGGGTTTTTTTTTTTGGGGGGTGTTCTCATATTTAAATTTTCTTTTGTTAAATAATCTATATAATAATCTTTTTGTAAATAGTTTGAATTTTAATTAAATTTATGCTTTTAATTAATTTTCTTAAAAATACCATTGAGTATTATATACCCATTGCTAGGTTTTATTTTAAAAAGTTATAAATTAAAAATTATTTTAAAAATTTTCCCTCGCCCCAAGTTAAAAATAGTCAAAGGCTCTGAACTGGCTAATTTTTCCCTAGTAAGTTAAACAAATGATCTATAAGTCCTTAAGGAAATACTCAAAATCATTAGTCATAAGATAAAGGCAAAACAAAACTATGTTGAGATACCACTTTATAACCACTAAGATGGGGGCAATGAATCAGTTAATCACAAGAATTGGCAGAGATCCCTTGTATACTCTACTGGAAATATAAAATGGTGCCGACATTTTAAAGAACAGTCAGGAAGATACTCAAATAATCATGGATTTATATGAATACCTGGAAATTATGCTCCAAAGATAGGCGTAAGAAAAATGAAGGGAGCGACTAAAACCTCATGGGAAGGGGGGCATTCCGGTCCGTCCTTCACGCCCTACCGAGGCCACCAGTTGCCCCCCACAAGCGGCTCTCCAGCACGGCCACAGCCCCAGAAGCACAAGGACTTAATGCAGAACCCAGCAGCTTGGAGCAGAAAAGTGAACAGACTATGCGTTAATCCAGGCCATCATGTCTGCCCAGAGGGGAAAGGGTGTTGCTCCCTTCCGCCCTCCTCCCTCTGGAAAGAAAGATGGCAGCCGCATGGGAGCCTTGTGGACAGCAGGTATGAGCCGGGGGTGCAGGAGTGACAAAAACCTCATGGGAAGGGGGACTTTCTGGTCCGTCCTTCACGCCCTACCGAGGTCACCAGTTGCCCCCCACGAGCGGCTCTCTGGCACGGCCACGGCCCCAGAAGCACAAGGACTTAATGCAGAACCCAGCAGCTTGGAGCAGAAAAGTGAACGGACTATGCGTTAATCCAGGCCATCATGTCTGCCCAGAGGGGAAAGGGTGTTGCCCCATTCGCCCTCTCCTCTCTGGAAAGAAGATGGCGGCCACATGGGAGCCTTGTGGAGAGCAGGTGTGAGCCGGGGATGTGGGGGCGACAAAAACCTCATGGGAAGAGGGGCGTTCTGGTCTGTCCTTCACGTCCTACCGAAGCCACCAGTTGCCCCCCACGAGCAGCTCTCCAGCACGGCCACAACTCCAGAGCACAGAAACCAATCTCTTAATTATCTGACTCTCAGTAGAAATACTTCCAGGGTTAATTAGCAAAATAGCAGAAATCCAAAACCAATATTTAATTCTTGAACCCAGCTGTAGAAAGCGAATCACTTCACAATGTTTTCTCAGCATGTCTGATTTGGGGGAAGGGGGTAAACTCTAAATAATAGTGGTGCATCTTTTATTGCAACAATGAATCTAATCAAAGCAGATAGAGTGTCAACTAGAAGTCATCTGCCTTGCAGGCATTGGGAGGGGTGAGGGTGGGGTTTTATTGGGGTTCTTCGTGGTAAAAAATAAGTAATGGTAAAGGGAAAGGTGTTTGATGTTTGCATGACTGAGACCTAAACCTGAAAGCTTTGTAACTTTTCCCACAGTGATTCAATAAATAAATAAATCATAAAAATTTAAAAAAAAGAAAAATGAAAACGCATGTCCACACAAACCTGCATACGAATGAATGTTTAAGGCAGCACCATTACACATAGCTAAAATATGGAAGAACCCCAAGTATCCACCAGTTGATAAATGAAAAAAAATGTGGCATATCCATGTAATGGGATATTATTTAGCTATAACAGGAATACAGGCTACAGCAAGAATACATTTTTTTCAAAATAAAAACAAAGCAATAGGAGCAAGTCATAAATGTTCACATATTTATTATTTCACTCACATAAAAGCTTAGAGAAGTGAAAACTATGAAGGCTAAATGAATGTTTATTTAAGTAGAGGAGGGGGGGAATTGATAGCAGGAAGTGATTAAAAGAAGAGATTTGTGTAAAAAAAAGGCTTCTTTTTGAGTCAGCGTTGAAAAAACTGACAGCGGGGATGACATCTAAACTAAAAATACACTACATTTTCTAAACAGTCAGTATTATACAGTATAAATATGTTCTTGGACTGGAATTGCTGAATCATTTGTTACTTGGATTTTTAATGTTCTACTCCAAAGAATTTATCCAAAGAACTTACAAAAAAATAACCGCAGAAGATTCGTGCCCGTCTATGTTTCTTGCTGCGCTATTCCAGAAAGATCTGGAAAACAATCTGAGCCCCATGCCAGATTAGACTATAAAAACGTTGTATATATATACACAATACAATACGACTCAGCTAGAAAAGATATCTTTTGCTTGCATTTTGCTATGGAACGGCAGGGTATTGTGCTAAGTTAAAGAGGGCAGAAAAAGAGACAAAAACTGGATGATCTCACTCAGAGGTGGTAAATAAAGAACAAAGCAAGGAAATGCCAATGTCCCACGAAAACAAACCCTTAGACACTAACAAACAGAACTGAGGGTGCTAGGGAAAGGGAAGTAGATAGGAAGGACTCTGGGGACAGAGGTAGGAGGATATTGGCACTTTGCTGGTGGGTGTGGCATAGCAACATTATGGTCCCCAAACATACATTCACACTCTCGTAAAGCAGTTACTTCAGTAAATCAAAACTACTCTAAAAAGTTTAATGTGAGCCCTCTATGGCATGGGAATGATATCTCCACAAAGCCTTTCTTAAAAGATCACCCACCCACCCACCCACCCCCCCCCCCCCCCCCCCCCCGCCCGCCAGGAAAAAAAGTGAAAGGTAAGAACCCTGCCTTGTTACATAATACTGCTTCTCCCCTAGCTTATTTAGATAATCTCTGGTTTCTGGAAGAATTAGCAGTTTTGTAATAAGACAAGGACAATTTTACAAAGAAGGAAATAATCACAGTGGTCTTTTTAACCTTCTCTATAATCAAGCACCATTGAACATTCAGCAGCATCCTGGCAGAAGCAGCTTCTTCCAACAGATTGTAAAGCATTTATGAAGAACAAGCTACACTGATTTCTGCATTGTCACTGGGAGAAAAAGCACAGCTGTTTTCAATAGAATGAAAATTAGATTGAAAAGAAAAGTGGCAAAGAAATGTTCCTATTATTTGTGGAAGTCTCTTCCTCCTTAGGTTCTTTGAGTCCACGGGCTAATAGGAAATTAAACTCTTAACCTGATACTTCTATCTATCAATTTACAGCTTCTTCAGCTCTGCTTTTATAGAAAAATCGTGGAGATATTCTTCTTATCTAAACCACTAGCAAAACTTAGTGCATTTTCTTATCTAAATCACTAGCAAAATTTAGTGCTTTTTATGCATGCAATAACAGGAATGTATGAGATTTCTTTTAGGGATATAAACAGAACATGTCAAAAGCATTTTTTCAGGATAGAAATTTTAAAACCCAATCTTCCGTGTCTGCATCTATTCCAGATAGAGAGTCAAATGTTATATACAGTTTCTCATTTAGTTTTACACCAACACAACAAAGCGTGTGTTAATATAGATTCCTAAAATACACGACAATATTGACAAAATAGTGTACAAAATATCCATAAATAAAAGTCTAGGAAGCAGATAGGAACAAGGAAGGTAAACTGAACTGATATTTAGCATCAATTGCAAATCCCTGAATGCTGGAAGTTTAAGATTTTTCGGTTTGTTTTTGTATTTTAAAGGCCTAGCTTTATTTATTTTCTCCTTGTCTCTCTACTGTTGTGGTATTGTTTGAGGTTTTACCTCTTGACTGTGATTCTTGCACACTCTTTGCAGGTCATCAGCAATCTCACTGAGAATGCTGGGGATCACACTCATTGATATGGAGCAAAAAGGAGGAATAAACACAGCCTAGTTCCTGACCCCTGATAGTTTAACTGTTAAGAAAAAGTGAATTACTTGGGTCTGGAGTCATAGCATGGCAGGTAGGGTGTTTGCCTTGCATGAAGCTGATCCAGGTTTTATTTTCAAAATCCCTTAAGGTCCCTTAAGCACTCCAGGAGTAATTCCTGAGTGCATGAGCCAGGAGTAACCCCTGTGCAACACTGGGTGTGACCCAAAAAGCAAAAAAAAAAAAAAAATTAATTACTTAAGACAAATCTTGGGTCTATAAAATGAGTGAATAGGAACTAAGAATTCTTTCAGCATAAATTCAGGAACTGAAGAGTAAAATTATGAATATAAAATGTAATAGAAAAATATACCCAAAAGCAATGATAACCATTAAATAGTAGCTTAATTTCAGTTAAAAATGGTGGCAAGAATTTCCTTAGAATCTTTATAATCAAAACTTGCTTTCATTCAAGACAGGAATTCAACTTTATATAGTTTTTAACTTTTTAAAATATTTTTAAATTGATCACGACATACCCAGTTACAAAGTTGTTCATGATTGAGTTTTAGTCATACAATGTTCCAACACCTATCCCTTCACCAGTGTACATTTCCAGCCACTGATGTGCCCACTTATATATCTAGGGAACCCTAAACAGGAATAAATGCTACCAAATTTAAGAATCACCTAGCAAGAGAAAATGGAAATTCTTTAGCAAAATACAGATGCTCTCACATAATTACCAGATACAGAGTCCAAAGGAATATGGATTTATAATCCACAATCATAAAAGTACATACCTAATCAAGCCAACTTGAGAGAGAGTTTGTCAAAGACATCAAAATTAGCATTAGATACAGTAATTATCAATTATAGGAAGAGAGTAGAGAAAGAGAGAAAGTACTTTCATAGCCAGTAAGAAAAAGATTTACTCATAGTTAAATAAATTTCTAAGTGATGTATATTTATAATATTTGAGAGACATGAAAAGTGTGGTCTGATGTGTAGATACTCTGTTCCCAATAAGAAAAAACATTCTTATCAAGAACATACCAAACATTTATAAAAATTGACCATGTGTCAGACCATAAACAAATGGCAACAATCATATCAGAACAGATAGATAGATTATACAATTGTGATCTCCAATATTAATATACAGAACTACAGAAGATCTTCTATTTGACTCTAGCTTTCGCCAAGCACAGCTTTGAAGTTCTGTTGGTATAGGTATCCCAGAAAGCACTTTCAGATACACCCCCAAAGCGCTTTGAAAAGCCCCCTGCTAAGCTCCAGCATGCCCAGAGACCTGAATAGAAATATACCCATTAATGTGAAAAGTACTGCAGACCCATTTTCTGATTGCATTGACTATAAAGCGTCTTCCAAAATTATGTAAGATTGAATATGCATTCAGGGTACTATGGCTGTAGATCTACTCGGTTTGGGGGAACCTCAAGAAAAATCTTAGTAGAAAAAAATTTTTCTACTGCCTTGAAAAATGCTATTGGTCCCTTGTGCACTACTGAGAATAGTGCAAAGACCCTTTGTCCCACTTCCCACACCCACAAGGAAGACGAGAAAAAGAAAGAAAGAAAAATGTCACTGGTAATTTAATAGAAATTGAATTGAGAGTCTGAAGTAGCATGGGCATTGTAATAATAATAATTCGATAATATCAAATGGAATATCTTTTCATTTATTTGGGTCTGTTTCTTCCATCTATCTCCTGTATCTTCCAGCATACTTTTTTTTACCCTTTGGTTGAGTTTTATTGTCTTTGATGCTGCTGAAAATGGAATAGTATATTTTCTTGTTCAGACATTTCATTCATTTTTTGTACATTAAAACACTAATTTTGATGTGTTGCTTATATAATCTATGAAGATCAATCAATTTATAGAATAGTTCATAAATTTGTAATTAAGTTGAATTAAATTAATTTTGTTTTTACTGTGTCTGGCATATCGAATACTCTCGGTATCTTGCCGGGCTCTCCAAGAGGGGCAGAGGAATCGAACTCGGGTCGGCCATGTTGGCCACTTGTAAGGTGAACACCCTACCGCTGTGCTATCGCTCCAGCTTTTTATCTTTTTTTATTTTTCCATTTTCACGGTATCTTCTGACTCCAGAATTTGTTTCATTCCTTTCAGTATTCTCATATCATATTTAATTTTTTATAATGTTTGTGTACTGTTTTTCATTAAACTGTATATTCATATTATCTTGTATTTCATTCAGTTCTTTTAATTATTTGTCAGTTGTATCATAGTTTTTCATTTCTTTGGGCTTAGCTGCTGAATTTCTTTAGCGTTCATTATTTGCTTAATTTCATTCTCATGCATTTGAAGGAAACTATCTCTCTTCTAGTCTTTAAAGACTGATGCGAGCTGGTAGCAATCTGTTTCCAAGACCAAACAGATTACCTGTAGGATTGTAATTGTACCAAGTTGAAGTCATTTAGGAGACTACCAATGGATTTGCAAGAGAGTATTGTTGGTGGACTTACTACCAGGTAGCCTTCGAATTATCTGCATTTTGTAGTGATGACATAATAGAGATAAACATGCTTTTCATCTTCTATAATCGCCCCTCTTTTTCAGATTCTTTTATTTTTTCACAGTATAATTTCCTGGCATTGAAATGTGCATTTTAAGCTTAGTTATGTATTGCCTTGTCGTCCTTCAGAAAAATCTATCTTAGGGTTTGTTTTGCCATATGCTTGCAAACCCAAAATAGTATTCACTTTTTCTTTCTTGGCCAATCTTATAGTTAAAAAAAGAGATATTTCACTGTTTTTTGCATTTATTTGGTTATGTATTTATAAGTTCATTTTTAATTTGCATTTCTATTGTGAGTTTTATCATTGCTAGGGGAGAGTAAGAGAGGTGTAGAAAGGTAACAATGAGGGCAGGGATCAAGAGTCTCACAGACATCAGTGGCACAAAAACATGGAGTAAGTATATATCCAATCCACAAACTCAACAACACTGGAAGAATGAGATTGAAACCACAAAAACTAAACTTAAAATTGTGCCTGCCAAGGAGGGGAGGCAAGGTTGAAGGGTAGGAAAGAACGTGGGACATTGGTAAAAGGAAATTGTCAACTGGTGGTGGGATTAGTGCTGAAACATTGAATGCCTAATAGTCAGATATGAATACTTCATAAATAATGGTGCCTTAATAAATGTTCAATCTTAAAAGAATATATACATAAGATCATTATGAAGAAACCCCAAAATCTTTGTTATTTTTAATTACCCCAGTTGTTTATATGCACATTTAGCAATAATCATTTTAAATCATCAATACTCTAATAATTAGAGTTTTTACTAAGCTTTTGTCATGTGTTATAGACCTTACCAAAAACTATACAACCTGATTGGTTTGTTAATTTAACTATTCTTTCAGCAGTTGTCTACTCTGCTCAACTAGTGACTAGTTGTACAGTAGTAAGTGAAACAGTTCTCATCCCCTCTAGATGGAATCGTGGAATGGACCATCAACAAAGAATACTTAGAAAAAATGAGGTACAGTAAAATAAGTGAGCTCAAACAGAAGAGCACAGGGCTATATTTAAATGGAATAAAAAAATCATAAACAGAAGAGCACAGGGCTATATTTAAATGGAATAAAAATTCATTAAAAAAGCAGAAATGTATTGTAATGTATAAGGAGCTAAAAAATCTGGGAAATAGGAATGTTTCCTTGTATAGAAAGAAGATCATATACACAAACATCTCTCAGGAAGGCATGAATATGAATGATAGCCCTGTCACTAACATATAGTATGAAGTGAAGGGAAATAAATTTAATTCACAGATGTCAGTAGAATCATGACATCTAATTGTACCATGAGAAGCTCACACCAGAATAGCAAAAGTGCCTGGCACATGGCCTGAACCTACCAATGACCCAAAGTTTAGGTTATCTGAGTATCATATTTTTATTATTCTGCACAATTGCTAGTATAAATCAATTTTCATTCCCCTTGGTAGGCAGGAGGTTCTTCTAAGCAGTGCTCCACAACCCAGGGGCTACTCCTGCAGTATTTGGTCCAGTGTTACTTGGACCAGTGCAGGGGTCAGCAGGGTCACCATGCAGTGCTACACATCAAACCTGCATTTGTTCCCTGCATAGTAAGCATGAACGCCAATCCTTGGGGCTATCTCTCCAGCCCATGAAATCACATTCTTCAAAAAGCAAACAATTGGGACCAGATACTTAGTAAAGTAGGTAACATGCTTTACTTGCAAAAGGCAGACCTGCATTCAATTCCTGGCAACTGGTAAGGCTCCAGAACCTACCCAGGAATAGTCCTTGAGCACAGATGGGTGTGCCCTTCCCAAAATAACAGCAACATCAACAAAAAGTAAATCAAAAGGGTAATGCGTCTGTAGCTACCATCCCCATTGGTGATGGTTTTATACATCTGAGTCAGAGACTCTGCCCAGTAAGCTTAGTTTTATCAGCTGCATACAACCCTGTGATTTGCCTATAATTAAAACCACAAGTGTCAAGGATTGAACCTCTTTAATTTACTGGTCAAGAAATCAAGGTGAAATATTTTGTCCAGGTTAAATAGTGAGTTACAGAGGTGACTGGAACTTGGTCAAGGGTCTTTTTAACATGCTGCTTTTTGACTACTGTTCTTTAAGAGTAGGTGAAAAAGTATAAAATATAACTGTAAATAAAGCCTAAAAGAGTGAAGGAGAGAAGGAAGAATAATAAATGAAAAGTTATCTTACCAAAAGAGAACTGAGCTTCAAAAAAGAAACCCAAAGGCAAGTATTTGAAATTTTAAAAAATTGTTATCTTCACTTTTTTCACTACATCATGAAATGAAGTCAACTTTGTGCTCCTCAAATCTTTGATTGTTATAAAATGGAATATTCTAGAGTTTCTGTCATGATCCACTATTTGTAGTAGGAGGAGGGGTTTGAGGAAGGGTTACTACAGCACAAATTCTTATAGGTACTTTCCCCTATAGATTATATATACATGTATATGTATATATGAATACATATGTGTATATATTAAAATATATGCATAGATATGAACATATAAATACACGTATACATATGCACACACATATATGGACCATCTTTTCCTCCTCTTCCTCATAATCAGAAGGTTTGAAGGATGTTAAATTCTATTTCCCTCAAAATAGAATCTTTTTACTTTGCTGAATAAAAATTTATGACTTATTGAAAATATTGACTCACCTTTTCACTCATAAAAAATTGTATACAGAAATCCTGCTGGAGAAAAAGATTTTTAATTTCAAAATGATCACACTGAAATTCATCAGCATCTCGATGAACACACATCAAAGAGGTTTGGGGAACTTAAGTTTTATGAGTTTAAAAGGTTATTTTTTATTTGTTTTGCAGTGCTGGGGATCAAACCCAGGCCCTCTCACATATAAGGCAAGTGCTCTACCACCGTGCCATAACCATGGCCCTAAAAGGTCACTTTTTTAATGAACAACATTAGCACTAGTCTCAGAAAACCTACCATAGATGGAGGTAGGGTTTTACTTGTATTTGTTTATGCTTCCGAAGGGGATTTAAACATGCTGCTTTCACATAACGTGCTGCAAGCAGACCAACAATATTAATGGGGCACATTTATACAGAGGATTATGGTCTTTTGAAGGCTGCAATAGGGGACAAAGAGGAGGAAGTCTATTTGTCCTCTAGGTTCTGCTTTCCTGGTTCACCTTCTCACAACATCCCCCAATACCCAGGCCACCCTTGTTAATTTCTCCTTGGGGGTGGTAGAAAGTCAGCAATGAGAGGAGGGTTGCTGCTGAAGGTTTGGGGGTTCTAATCTCTTCAAACAGTCACATACAAGGATACTAAACAGCCAAGTATTCAGGCACAATGATGTCATTGTAAGTGTTACAATTTGTCACCAGAATTGTTTTCCTGTGTGACTAGTGTAATAGGAACACAGATAGTGACATAGGGAGCTTGTGTGGGGTGTGTGCGTCTGTGTCTGTGTCTGTGTGTCTTGCCAGGGAGAAAATAAACACTTGTAAAAATCTTAGAAACAAAAAATGCATCAGTGAATAGGCCTTTATGTCAAATATTTATGGGGAATTTGGTTTGTTTTGTGATTCTGTTTCAACTTTTAAGGAGCTCTGTTAATGTGATTAATTAGCAAGAATTTATTGACCTGAAAAATCTCGACAGCCAAACATATATGATTTTTTTAATGTATTTTTTCAGGTGAAACTATAAACTGGAGATCTAATTAAGACCTGATGTTTCCTGAAATTTTGTGTGCACAGCTCTGGGAAGGAAAGTTGCTTGGAGCTTTAGTGAAAAGGGTACATGTAATTGTAAGAGAAAATCCCAGCATTCTAGTCACTTCCTTTGACGCAGTCCTTACTTAAAAGCCACAGTAAATTTATATCCATGGTTGACATAAAACCTGCTCTGGGGCTGGCTTTGGGAAAACTGAAATCAGCTCAAACACCATGAGTTGGAGGCTTCAGCTGTTCCCAGCCAGTATTTCCAAATTTATGCTTAAAAGGTATGATGGATCATGCAATTTAGTCTTTTGACAGTATTTTACCTGTTCCTTTCCAGTTGCTTTTCTAAGGATGAAAGTCTCTCTTTTTTAAAAGAAAGAAAATCATCTTGCAAGAAACATAAAAATAAGAGAAGAGCACTCAGTAGGAAAAAAAATAGACCTTTGCTGAGTTTGCAGATGACTTAAATCAACCAGATTTCTGACCAGTCCCCACTTCACCTGCTTTTATGAGAACTTCTTTCCCTTTTCTAATATTATCTACTCGTGAAATAATTCTGATGTCAACTTAAAATTTCAGAAAAGAAGAAATTTACATATTTCTAATGGGTGCCAATATTTTATTCGTTTAGCAACCTATTCATATGATTTATCCACCAGTGTCACCATCGGATAGTGATAAACTTCTGAAGTCACAGTTGCCTCAAAGTACAAAGTGGGTATTTTTTAAATCACTGGAAAGAAGCTTCCTTTTAATGCCTGAACTACTTATAACTCGAAAACAGAAAACACTTTCATTGCTGTCACTCAGACATCATGAACAGAGAGTTTTGCAAACTTATTCAATGGTGAGGCTTGGAAAACAAGTCACAGATTTTTTTAAAAAAAAATGCTGTTAAAAAGAAATGTATGTAACAAGAAACATCCAAGTTGCAAATTTCCACTCAGAAACAAGTGACTTCCTTTAGATAATGCATAAATATCAGGTCATAAAGGATCAACTAACAATTTACAGTCCCAGGACATAACGCTGTAGCCTGTACGTGCAGCAGAGCCAAAACACTTAGCCTCACAAAATACCCCACACAAAAGCCCCTTTTTCTATTTCATGGCTAGAGACTCATTAACTGCCTGCCTAAATGTAGAGGGGAGTAGAGACTCTTCCTTCCCTTTATTCCACTGTACAGTTCATTTGTACAATAGCTCATTGCCCCAGAAAATGTCATGGTCATTTCCTATACATGTCTTCCGGCCCCCCTCAAATTCCTGGAGATAGGCACATCACGGGCGCCCCTTCTCCTGACAATTTGACTTCTCAGACTCCACCCCCTGCACTCTCCTCTCATCCCAGATCCAGCCAGGCCCTTGCTTAGGAGCTCAAAGCCCCAGGCCACATAAGGGCAGACCAGCCACGTCAGAGCTGCTCCTGGCACCAAGGAAAATTATTTGCCCCGAGAGGCAAACACAGCCCCAGCAGTGTCCGGAGTATCAATCCCTCTCTTCAGTGTTATAAAAGGACCTATTGTAGAAACACAAATCACTCAGAGATGGCATATACAATGTCTAATCACTTAATAGCTACTGGGAACCCATTGGGTATGGGCCCAAACTAGACGTTGTCTGTAACTTAGTCACTGGCAAAAAAAAAAAAAAAGAAAAAGAAAAACAGAGTAGAATATAACACAGATTTACATTCAACTCCTGTTCTCTGGCTCTTCACAACATAAGCGAAGACACATCCTTCACCCACGTCAACAATGGCAATACTAACAGAGATGAGACTACTTGGATCTGGGAGTAGCCAGGTAAAGGTATTTGTATTGACCTAGTTTTTGAATCTGAACCCAGTAAAAAATCAGCTCTGTGACCTTGGAGCAATTTATAATATCTCTCTAGGAGTCTCTTTATCTGCTTGCAAAATGAAAATATTAATTTCTACACTGCAAGTTCCGTGAAGCACACCCTTTGATATATGCAAATGACTGTGGCACATAGTAGGCCCTCAAGAATATAAACTTGTCTCTACAATTCTAAATTCTTGCCAACATACCTCATACAGAATTAAGCTCTTTGATCCTTGAACAAATCCTACTTATAAATATCTTAATCTCAGTGAGAGAATTTTAGATCTTTGCATTTCTTTCTGTTTCCTTTTGGTCAATTTTATGGTGAAGATACACTTGTCCTCTTCACTTCCTCCTCTGGTAAATCTGAAAAAGGACCTGAAGCAAGAAAAGGGGTTAATTTTACTCCAGTGTTCCAGATGTCTTCACCACCTTGACTTTGGTAATATACTTAGAACAGTAAGTTCTTTTAATGAAAGTGAAAGGTATGCATTGTACTTAAATCTGGAACTTTCCCCCCTGAAGAAACGCTGCCACTGAGACAGCCATCGTGCCATGTTAGACAGGATGAGATATGTTTTTGCTCAGGGATACCCTTTCCCAGCCCAGATTCAACTCACTGCATTTGGTATCCAAGCAGTTAAAACTACATCAGCACTAATAGCGATGAGCTCATCTTGTATAAAGACATTTTTAGTTAAACACCACAATCTTGGGGGGGGGGGGGGGGAGGAGAAGTGTGCTTAACCAGGCTGACTTGGAATAGCTCACAATATGACGCATACCACAGGAAATAGAGTGGTATGAGGCACCTACAAAATATTTTTCAAACAAGTCATTGACGCTGTAAGCCCCATGCCTCAGCTTTAGGAAGTCACTTATTAAGAATCAACACCAGCCGTGCCAAGCTAAGCTTTTGCTCTTGGTGATTTTCCAATTGAATATTCAGGGCCCTGTCTCAGTCTTGTTTTCAGGGGAGTACATGCCTGGAATGTTAGCAAGCTATTTGCTGGAAAAAATGCCCACAACAGGCCCAATGTTGATCACATTAATGCGTTTGAGTGGGTATAGAGTGCAAATGATTGAAAATGCTTCCAGATCCCCGTTGCAGGGGACAAAGCAGGCTCTGTTCTCTGATCTGATGGTCATTTTTTTTCCAGTGGAGGATGTGGTGCAGGAAGAGGGAAGAGTGCCAATCTCTGTCTAATGGTTCCAAACAGGGCCCGGGCCTAGCTCTCTGGATGCTGATGAGTGGGAAATGAAACACAGATGGGTCAGATGGGTAAGGAGAGGGGGATTACAGGTCAGGCCAAAGAGTTGGAATAAATTAAGTGCTTATGAGGTACAGAATGGCACATTGTTTAAGTGAATGGTCAGAGAAAACATTCCAGCATTGTTCAGCCAGTGAACGAAGCCCATGTCCCTCTCAGGCCAGCCTAGGCCATGGGGATCTTCATCGTCAGGAGCATGAGGACAACACACACAAATGCGGCCATGGTTGCCTAAAACATTATAACATTCTTCTGTATTCAAAAAAAAAAAAGCCGGTGTTGTTTTATTACACACGATATGTAATTTATTGGAAGAAATGTTTGAGTTCATGTGTCAGATCATAGAGAGTTAGATTTGGGGTTCTCTGGGGATGTCTGAGGAAAGGTGAGTAACCACAAATTAATACAGCAGGGAAATAAACTGACAAAAGAAATGTTTCATTGTGCCTGAAATATTGAACCAATTTCCCCATCTTAGTATTTTAAACTTTTGCTCACAAATCAGAGAGTAACTAGAAAAAACTCAGCAGAGGCCCATAGTGAACAACGAAAGACCAATATATTTATGTTTTAGTGTTTCATAACATAGGAAACCATGGTTAAAACAACTTTTAGAGATGACTGGAAAATAATTCAAACAGAGGACTAAAAATCAAATGGAAGCCATGATAACTATTTTGTCTACAAGGTGTTTTAGAGAAATGATGACACCCCAAACCTAGGGACACAGGCTGATTATTTAATATTAGGCAACCATAAAACAGACTGGGAAAAATCTGTTTTCTTGGAGGAACAAAACTAATAGAAATCTAGGGAGAAAAGTGTCACTTAACGGGGAGAGCTAACATGGCAGTTGCCAACCAAAAAAAAAAAAACTTCTAAGGCTTAGAATTAATGGTTCCTTTTTAGAGTGAGAGAAATTATTTTCAGACGTTTATTTTCATACTAGCCATGTTTCCATTTTATGGACTTGACCTTTAACAGAATATCCCACAGGCTGCGCAGGAGACAGTGGTTGTCTGCATCATCGCTGTGCTCACCCTGTGGCTAGGAAACGCTTCCCCGGGCACTGATTGGTGATCTGTCCTCTGCACACTGCATGGAGATTCTCCAAACAGCCAGTGTGCAAAGTCTTCCTGTGACGCGCCTTTAACAGGCCAGTGATTTTCATTGTTAACGTTCTCGTGAGTTGGTTCAGTGAATGTTACTGAGGGTTGGAACAGTTTGTCTCATTTTCCACTGGTTGAGGCCAGTTTAAAATGAAGAGTGGTAGTGCCTGTGATTTAAATATTTTACCTTTCTCCCTCCATTTTCTCCCTATCCAAACTTTTATGATGCTGTACCCAAAGTTTTGGAAAGGAAGTCTAAGAATAAATAACAAGTTTGTAATGCAAATTTGAAATACGATCATGGCAGAAGCATCAATGTTAGTGGGGAAAATATGACTACAGAAAAATGTCTAGTTTATGCTGAGCAAAATCATAAAACTGTTATTCATGGAAAGGACAGACCCATAAGAAACTAATATCCGGTTTCGGATACTTGCTGTTTCCTTTTCAATAAAATAGATGCTTCCCCCCCCCCCAATCTTCTTTGCTCTGTTGAATAAAAAAATGATAGCTCGAAATGTATCTGGAAGAATCTGCAGAAGAGGTTATTTTGATAACAGTTAGATGACTGCTTGTCCTAATATAAAATTGGCTGGAGTTCTTTTTGGGAAAAAAAAAAGATATCTAACAGGATAGAGTTCTCCAGGGAGGTTGTTTCATCTGAAACATTCCTCAGTGGTTTGTCTGAGTATGGTGGGGGTGGTCACCACAGAGCTCTCAAGTCAACTTTCTTGCTTAGACCCTGAAGTATTAATAACAGGAGTGAGAGGAGCCTCTCACAAGTCTGTGGGGATACCTAGGCCACCTGGTGTTTTGCTAAGTTACCGGTAGATGGAAAATGTGCTTTCAGGTTAGACACAGAGCAAGACAGATCACTGAGCCTGCAGCAAATGCCTCATACAGAACCCAGAAGCTTCCACAACAAACACCTTTAAGGTGGAAAAGTAGACCAGTCATAGTGAAGCCACTGTCACTTCCCACTAGGCTTGCTTGACTCTCTGCTCACACATAGGTACATCATTTGAGTAATGTGGCCATTGGATTTAGCAGGCTAGAGAATGTACTAAAAAGTACCGCTTTCTCGAGCACTGGAATGAATCTAATACCTATAGCATCACTACAGTTACAGTTACCATGGCATAGTAGGCAATTAGAAAAAAAAATCTTCAACAGAACTCCCCAATGTTTTGGTCTTCAGTCTCCACAAAACTGAAATCTACCCATTGGCTGGAATCTACCATGGGATTAACATCTATGAGGTGGAACTATAGAAAGAGTTTTTGGAGTGGCAAAGAAAATACCCAACTTGTTTTCTTACTATGTTTAGCTTGAAGATTTGTAAAATTCAAGCAAAGTAGTCTATTTGGTAATAAACACATGGTCTGAAGAATAGAACTAATAGTACTGAAATCCAGTACTTCTGATTTCCAATATAGGCTTCTAACACCACATCATTTAATTTAACAATAACCCAGTGGAAAGCCTTTTACCCAACCTAGCCATTCTCTTGGAGATTTTCAACAATCTCCAACTACCCATTACTTCATTATTTTAACTTTTTTTTTCAGTCTATAAAAACATAAAACACTTGGGGCCACACCATAGGGATTTTCTTCCCACCCAGTGCTTCCAAAATAAGAGTTTTGACTATCTGCCAAGCACATGTTTTATGCTATTTTCCAGTGGTGGGAACAGATCTATTCTTCTCCAGTAGCCTTTTCTCCCCACCCCCTACTCTCTTATAAACAAAGGCAGGTGTTCACAAAGCTACTGACTAGGACAGGATGTGTCATGAAGCCATGGAACACAGCCAAGTTATTTGCACCAGTGAAGGGGTGGTCACACCCCAGGCTCTACCTTTCTTAGACATTCAAGATGCTCCATCATGTGAATAGTTCTGTCCAGTTAGAAGCTATAAGGAAGGATATAATGTTTCTTCTTCAAGAGGAAGACTATCCTTATAATGATTCTTGGATAATAAGCATAGGAAAAAATACCATCTTCCTAAAGCTAAAAAAATTAATGTACAAGATGTACATAAGCAAAGATTACATTTCAAATGAAATATTTCTTCAACATTGTCAGTTAGGCCAATAATATGACCCATACACCAGTTCACCTGTGTAGAATCTCTTTACAGTACTTGGGTGTTTGCTGTATGGTCAATTAAAATCCAACACCAGTGGAGGGAAAAACAATTTACAAATGATGACTTCACTGATTCAATAAAATTTAAGAAATTCTGCTTATGGAAAAACTCATGAACCAAATGCAATAAATAAGAGTTTACCCTGCAGTCTGGTTCCTCCTTATTTGACAACGTTAAAAATCATTCACTCTGGAACAACTTAGTGCATTTTTTTTATTTGCTAATTGAGCTTTAATGTTTCAGTAATCCCCTTTTTCTAAGCTAGCAAACTCTTCATTCTGTCAGACAGCAGTTACATTCTCTCACTCTTAACTTTATAGAGCATTTACTTATTTATTTATTTTAGACCCGAATTTGATTCCTCCGCCCCTCTTGGAGAGCTCAGCAAACTACCGAGAGTATCTCGCCCACATGGCAAAGCCTGGCAAGCTACCCGTGATGTATTTGATATGTCAAACACAAGTAACAAGTCTCACAATGTTACTGGGTCCGCTCGAGCAAATTGATGAACAACGGGCAGACTGTAACAGTGATTTATTTTAAAGACTAGCAGGAGTGAAGAACAGAAGGAAAGGGAAAGAAGTGATAAAAGGCTTCCTTAGGTTGGTGCAAGGATCAGTGGGTCAGTTTGGTCTGTATATATGGTGTCAGTTGCAGTGCTCCATAAGGATTATTCAGTTTATCCTCATGTGAAAAATCACTGTGAGGGACAATTTTATTATTGAGTATATATCATAGTCAATTTCCACTTCTGTTTACCCTCTTCTATAAGCGATTGCAGAATTGCAATTGTACATCAAGTAGACAAAAGCTTTCAATCAATTTCACCTCTGGCACTATGTTTTTCCCCCTTTGGAAAACTACTACTCCATAAATGTTAGGTAATTTTAGCACAATCTTTTGCTGGAGTTTTTAAAAATCAGAAATCTGATAAAACTAACTTAGTATGTAAATTATGTATGTAAGTATGCAAGTATGTCATATATAACCCCTTGGTACAAAGTTTGAGAGATAATACTATAATTTGTTCAAATCTTTTGGTCACTTTTCAGTTTTCCCTTCGAACCCTAGAGAAAAGAGCCAAGAGCATGTGTTCTGGCTAATTAGCCATACCACAGCCATTCTATATACTCCAGACAAGCCACTTCCGACTATAAGTGAAAAATAAGTCTATTCTTTACTGCAGAATTTTAAAAGATAGTAGATGAGGTATGAGTCACTGGAATTGAACATCCTTTGAAATGTATCACGAGTTTTTATTTTATGTCACCTTACGATCCATAAAGTTTTGTTTGGGGGGGCTACACCCAGTGGTAGGCAGAGCATATTCCTGGCTCTGTACCCAAGGATCACTACTGGTGGGCCCAGGGGACCATCAAGGGTATTGGGGATTAAATCTGGGTTGGCCACATACAAGGTAAGCACCTTACTATACTATCATACAGGCTTCCTATTTTGTGAAAATTATATTGAATAATTTGTCCATTCAAAAGAAAAGTAAGAAAACATAGGACAAAAAGTAAGTAGAGAGAAATGGTCACACAAGGTAAGCACCTTACCCACTGTACTATCATACAGGCTTCCTATTTTGTGAAAATTATATTGAATAATTTGTCCATTCAAAAGAAAAGTAAGAAAACATAGGACAAAAAGTAAGTAGAGAGAAATGGTCACACAAGGTAAGCACCTTACCCACTGTACTATCATACAGGCTTCCTATTTTGTGAAAATTATATTGAATAATTTGTCCATTCAAAAGAAAAGTAAGAAAACATAGGACAAAATGTAAGTAGAGAGAAATGGTCAAACTTGCTCTACAGTAAAGTAAAAGAAACTAAAAGTAGAAAAGGAAAAAGATATAGAGATCAGTCTTGGGGTGGAGCAATAGTACCATTGGTAGGATGCTTGCCTTGCATGTAGCTCACTCTGGTTTGATCACTGACATCCTTTATGGTCCCTCAATCCTACCAGGAGTGATTCCGGAGCACAGAGCCAGAAATAATCCCCGAGCACAGCTAGATGTGGCCCAAGAAACAAAAGGAATAAAAAAGAAATCAGTCATTCGGTACAATCTGAGTACTACTATAAAGAGAGCAGTCAAAGTCTAGACTTAATTAGACAATATTTAAATATGGTTCAAAGGTGTGATATCAAATGAACCTTTCACCAGCATCTGGTTAAGTGTTTCCATGAGTATGTTCTCCTACAAGGACAACTGTGAATACCTCATTCAGTATATGTAAAATCATTTGAGATTTTTAAAAAGGCATATTATTTCTATAACAAACTATTAACATCAGGTCAGAAGTAAAATGGTCAAAGGGGCCTGGACTCAGTTCTCAATTTACTTTAGTCCTGTCATGCTCAAAGTTAATGTCACTTAAGCCTAGGACGGAACTACTTTTCACTGACCTCCAAATTTACATTGCTGGTCTAACATCTTTCTTGCTTTTCCTTCAATTGTCTACTAGATATTTCCTTTGAATATTTAATGTGTATGTCAAACTTAATATTCTCACCTCTATAATATTTTCACTATCTGAAACCTGTGCATGTCAGAATTAAAAATGTAGAGAAACATATTACCTATGAATTTCCAGATTGACTCAGCTAAACTAAAATTAAAGGCACTCATTATGAAGAACAAATGTTTGCCTATAAGCCAACGAGCAAAGTTTATTCTTAGTCACTATTTCACAGTAGCCTTGCAATTAATACTTGTCTTTAAATGAGTAAACAGGTAAATGAATAAAGGACAATAAAGAAAAATGTCTGCCAAAAAGAGTCAATTCAAAATGCATTAAAGACCTTAACATGAAATATGAATCTATAAAATATATTGAGGAAAACAGATTGAAGTCTTCATAAATTGAATCTAGAGTCATTTATAATGAATCTGTTCCACTGGCCAAGCAAACAAAAACAAAAAAGGGGGTGGGGGAATTGCAGGAGCTTCATAAGAAGCTTCTATAATGCAAAAGAAGCAATCAATAGACAATAACAATGAATAAAAAGATATTCCATAGACTGGGAGAAGATATTTGCTCACCTCTCATCTGAAAAAATGGTTAATATGCAAAATATATGAAGCACTCATAAAAAGAAAGAACAAAAAAGCAAACAACCCTATCAAAAGTGAGAAAAGAAGACAGAGAGTCAATAATTATCTATATCTATATTTATACCTATATATATTTATTTTTTATCAATTATCATGAGGGAAATGCAAACCAAGGAAACAATGGTATTTTACCTTTTACCAGTGGGACTGGAGCTTAGTTTAAAAGAACAAAAGTAACTAGCATTGGTGTGGTTGTGAAGGAACAGTAACATTTATCTAAAGCTGGTGGCAACTAGTTCTGCTTCTGTGAAAACGGTATGAATACATCTCGAAAAAAAAAAAAAACCTAATGATTGAGCTTCCATCTGATTCAACTATTCCACTTCTTGATATCTACCCAAGTGTAGGATAACACTGTTTTGTTTTTGTTTTAATTTTTATTAGTGAAGCACCATGAGGTACAGTTGTAGACTTACAAATTTTTGTGCTTGGGTTTCAGTTATACAGTGATCGAGTACCCATTCCATCACCAGAGCCCACTTTGCACCACCACTGATCCCAGTATCCCACCCAACAACCCCCATCCTCCCATTCCATTCTGCCTCTGTGGCGGGGCATTCTCTTCATTCCCTTTTGTTCTCTCTCTCTCTCTCTCTCTCTCTCTCTCTCTCTCTCTCTCTCTCTCTCTCTCTCTCTCTCTCTCTCTCTCTCATCTCCTGTTGGGTGCTGTGGTTTGCAAAAGAAGCATTGAGTGGCAATCGTGTTTGGTCTATAGTCTACTTTCAGCACGCATCTCTCATCCTGGGAGAATCCTCCCAACACCCTTTATTAGGTGCTCCCTTCTCTATCTAAGCTGCCTTTTCCCTTAGCATGTGTGGCTGGCCTCCAAGCCATGGAGTAAACCTTCTGGTACTTATCTCAGCTATTCTTGGGTGTTAGTCTCCTATTTTGTTACATTATCTTTCCCAGATGAATGAAATCTTTCTATATCTGTCCCTCTCTTTCTGACTCATTTCACTTAGTATGATACTTTCCATGTAGTACCACTTGTATGTAAATTTCATGACTTCATCTTTTCTAACAGCTACATAGTAGATCTCCAAGCCTGCTTACATTGGGACTGGCTCTTCTCCACCCAGATCCCCCACCTTCCAGTATGTAAGCATTACACCTACCAACTGCCCCAGGCGCTGTGTAATCCTATCAATGGTCAAGACTCAGAGACTATAAAACCCAGCCCCCAGAAGAAAACAGTACAGTCTCCTGCCCCTGCACCTGGCTGTCCTCACCGGGGCCCCTAAGAGGAGGGTGGATTGTTTCCCTCCCCACCCCGAGCAGAGTCCCGGCAGCTGAAGACCTCTGGTTCCAGCCACAGCCATGCTTAAGACCACTCTCCACAAGTTCGGATGAGCCTCACACATAAAGGAACCAGTAGAGGAACCCAGATGTGTGGGACCGGGGCTTAGATCTCCAAGCCTGCTTGGATTGGGACTGAGCCTCCTCCACCCAGATCCCCCATCTTCCAGTATATGGGAATTACACCCACCAACTGCCCCCAGTGCCATTTAATCCCATCAATGACCAAGATCCAGAGACTATAAAACCCAGCTCCCGGAAGCTTGCAGCCGCATTTGTGGCTGTATGACATATTATTATCTAGTTCTTAACTCTGGAGAACCTGGCAGGCTACCAAAGTGTCCTGCCCACATGGCAGAGTCTGGCAAACTCCCCGTGGCATATTCAATATGCCAAAAACTAGTAACAATGACGGGTCTCATTCTCCTCACCCTGAAAAAGCCTCGAATGTGGCACTTTCTATAATCTCAGTGCTAGAATGAAGGAGACGTTACTGGTGCCTGCTCGAGGAAATCGATGAACAAGAGGATGACAGTGATACAGTGATACATAGTACTCCATTGTGTAGATGTACCAAAGTTTCTTTAACCAGTCATCTGTTCTCGGGCACTCAGAATTTTTCCAGATTCTGGCTATTGTAAACAGTGCTGCAATGAACAAACAAGGGCAGATGTTACTTCGATATACTTTTTTTCCCTCTCTGAAATATATTCCCAGGGGTTGTATTACTGGATCAAATGGGAGCTCAATTTCTAATTTTTTGAGAATCATCCATACTGTTTTCCAAAAGGGCTGAACCAGTTGGCATTCCCACCAGCAGTGAAGGAGGGTCCCTTTCTTGCCACATCTGTGGCAACATAGTTACTTTTATTGTTTTGGATGTGGGCCAGTCTCTGTGGTGTGAGGTGATATTTCATTGTTGTTTTGATCTATATCTCCCTGATGATTAATGATGTAGAGCATTTTCTCATGTGCCATTTAGCCATTTGTATTTCTTCTTTGAGAAAGTTTCTGTTCATTTTGTCGCCCCATTTTTTGATGGGATTGGATGTTTTCTTCTTGTGGACTTCAATCAGTACTTTATATATCTTTGATATCAACCCCTTGTTGATGGGTATTGGGCAAATATAGGATAACACTGTTTTGTCCTTCCTTAGGTAGCTTAGGTTTATCCTGGTCATACCCATCCCAGTGCTCGAATCACTCCCATTCTTTTGTTTATTTGTAATTATTTCTTTATGCTCTTTCCCCCAAACAATTAATAAGCTTATTCCCCTAATCAGATTCTGTTAATTTGTAAGGTCAGATCTTTCTAGGACACTGAACTTGTATTATAAGTTAATATTGCCTTTCTCCTTTCCTTATGTCTTTTGAATAGTTTACTTTAAGACAATGTCCTTTTGTATAGACACAAGAAGACAATTAATATTATGCTTTTGTAACTTGGGATTTAATTGGCTTTGAATATTATTCATTCCCAGGCATCTGCTTTCTCAACTTAAGCCTCAGTTTCCCTCACTTCCTAGCTCCCCCAAACGCAGGGTCCTGACGAGGGACTGAATGGAACCAGGGCAAGCGGTAAGCTATGTGCTACCCTGGCATGGAAATGGGTCTGGCCAAAGCACCACAATTCTTAACTATAAGTTAAGAGCTTGATCATGACAAATGTTGCCATGATCCAAAAGTAACAATGAAACTAGGACCCTGCTAGGGATAGGAAAGACTAATCTGGCCTGAGCATGGTAGTCTGAATTCGAGATGACCCCAGGAGAGCAATTCAATAAGCTTAATGAATCTCTTACTGTGTCTATACAAAATGATTAATATTATGAATGTTTATATGTTTGTTGGACAAGGAGAGGAGAAACACACCAATGGGATTCCACTCTTGGGTGGGTCATCCTGCTGAAAGAGAATCTGTCCTAGAAGCAGCATCCCCTGAGGGAAAGAACTTTACCCCTACTGATTGTGACCACACCTATGTGTAAGCCCAGCCCCTCATGGTTTGGGGGATTTAACTAGACTGTAAGAGTGGGGGGAAGATAGAGATGAAGAGCCAGAGCCAGAGGGAGAAAGGGGTACCAGATCAGGGGCCAGGAGAGAAGGAGTGAGAGAGACAGGAGTGAACGGGGATGAGAATGGAATAAACGGCATCTGATCAATCAACCGGTTTGGCACTCGTTTTGTCTGCTGTCTGCCCCAGGGCCTGGGCCGCCCTAGCTGGGGGGGGGGGGGGGGCAGGCCCCCCAGAACCTGGGCAGCCAGGGGAAGAGCTGTTGGGGCCACCCCTTGGCCACCCTCGGAGTTTTGTACACCCAAGGACCCCAAAATACTATTTCAAAATAACATTTGTACTACTATGTTTGGGCTGGAGCGATAGCACAGCGGTAGGGTGTTTGCCTTGCATGCAGCCAACATGGCCGACCCAAGTTTGATTCCTCCGCCCCTCTCGGAGAGCCCGGCAAGCTACCGAGAGTATCTCGCCCGCACGGCAGAGCCCGGCAAGTTCCCCATGATGTGTTCGATATGCCAAACACAGTAACAACAAAGTCTCCAATGGAGACGTTACTGGGCCCGCTCGAGCAAATCGATGATCAACGGGTGGGCCTTTACTTTACTTTACTTACTTTACTACTATGTTTATTGTGGCACTATTAACAATAGACAAAATCAGGTACAACCTATGTGTCCAAGAAGAGATAACTGTCAAGAAATTATGACACATACATATAAAATGGAATATTACTCAGAACAAGAGAAATCATGCAATTTGCCTCTAGGTAAGTAGAACTGAGGATAGAGTGCTAAATAAAGTCAGTCAGTAGGAGAAGAGCAGGTACAGAGTGATCTCTCTCACAAGTGAGATATTATGAAACATTACAAATGGTCATAGTTAACAGAACCTCAGAGTTGGCCTAGAAACTGAGCTTACTGGTGGCAGGTGAATGTGAATGGGAGGGGACTGCGGGACATTGGTGGAAAGAATATAGCACTCTGGGTGGTGGTTGGTTGTGGGGTTAGAACATTGTATGCATGTATGCTAGCACTAATGCTATGGTAAACACAATGCCTTTAAAAATGGGCAAAGAGGGACTGGAGTGATAGCACAGCTGGTAGGGCATTTGCCCTGCACGCAGCCAAACGGGGTTCAATTCCCAACATCCCATATGGTCCCCTGAGCACCGCCAGGGATAATTTCTGAGTGCAGAGCCAGGAGTGACCCCTGTGCATTGCCAGGTGTGACCCAAAAAGAAAAAAAATGGGCAAAGAAAGAAGATTAGGATAGGCAGGTGAAGAGTTTCTAAACATATGTTCTTCTATAAAACAAGGACAAGTTTCCAAGTAAAGACAAACCAGCTGAGTCCTTGAACTCAGTCTCTAGATCTGTGGAAAAATAAACTTCTTAAAAAACAATGGAGAGGGAGAGGAAATTAACAGAAACTTTCCTTCTAAGAGGACATAGAGATGACCAGTAGGCATACAAAAAAGTGTACATTGCCGCCTAATGTCAAGGAAATACGAATCAAAATAATAATGAGATATCAAAATAATAGTGAGAATAGAAAATATATCAAAGAGACTGGAAACAACCAGTGTTGGCAGGGATGTAGTGAAAAAGGAACCCTCTGTCACTATTGGTAGAAATATTATCGGGTTTAATCTCTATGGAAAACAGTACAGTGACTTCTCAAAGTAAGATTAGAACTTCCATAGAACCCAGTGAACCCATTTCTTGCCATATACCTCAAGAGAAAAAAAAAACATTATTTCATGCACTCATGATTTATTGCAGTGCTAAGTGCAATAGCCAAGATATGGAAACAACCAAAATGCCCAGTGATATAGGATGAATGGATAAAGAAGTACATCAAAACCATTGTAGCCATGTTAAACTACAATTTTAAATTAAGTAATAAAATAATCATAAAATAGATGAAGAAATAAATTCCTTATCTTTTGTAGAAGGAACTCACTTTCTCTCGTACCATTACAGAGGAATTTTAATTTTCAACCATTTTGCTTTAAGTATCATACAGACCAATTTTATTTATTTATTTATTTATTTATTTTGCTTTTTGGGTCACACCTGGCAATACACAGGGATTACTCCTTGCTCTGCACTCAGGAGTTACTCCTGGCAGTGCTCAGGGGACCATATGGGATGCTGGGAATCGAACCCGGGTCGGCCGCAAGCAAGCCAAACGCCCTACCTGCTGTGCTATGTCTCCAGCCCCCCATACAGACCAATTTTAAAGCTTTGTTATTTGCATGGGCTGGAGCGATAGTACAGTGGGTAGGACGTTTGTCTTACACACAGGCAACATGACCGACCAGAGTTTGATTCCAGAGTTTGATTCCTCTGCTCCTCTCAGAGAGCCAGGGAAACTACGGGGAGAATCACACCCGCAAGGCAAAACCTGGAAAGCTACCCATGATGTATTCGATATGCCAAACACAGTAACAAGTCTCACAATGTTACTGGGCCTGCTCAAGCAAATAGATGAACAACGGGAGGACAGTGACTGTGACAGTGTTATTTGCATGTTTTCCTTCTAATTGTGAATCTTCATTTCGTGGAGGGGATTTGCAGTTTTGGGGCACACCCAGTCGTGCTAAGTGCTTACTCCTGGCTGTGCATTCAGGAAGCACTCCAGAGACGGCTCAGGTGTCCAGAGGAGATACAGAGGATCAAATCCAGATTAGCCATATTTAAGGCAAAGGCCCTAGCCACTGTACTATTGCTCCCACCCTCCAGTTGTAAATCTTCTAACGGTATACTTTGACATCTTGGATTTTCATATAACTTATAGTAGACACTGAACTTATCAGTTGACCCTGGAAATAAATTTCTGTATTGCCTATTTAATAGTCCATAGTGCACATAATAAATAACTTTTTACATTTCTCCATTTGGGTACATTTACATTATTTATAGATATATTACACTGCTTAATTCTACTAATAATTTCTTGATTATGTGTATGTATCTACACAGTTATTTTTGGTACACAGGAAAGTTAGAAAATGTATATATATGTTTATCCATGCCAATTCACGTCACTAAACTTCCCTAATAAGTATAGTTTCTACTAATAGTAGTCATTCAGTTGAATTTTTGCTGTTTAGAGGGAATAAGTAATAGAAATAATGTGCAGTTCTGGAAAGAATTTTTCTTTTATTCCCCAAAATATTTCTATTTATGTCACATCCAAGTACTTTATAAATAATATTAAAATGCCTATCACTTATTTCTCTTATTTAACATTTGTCATATGCTAACACAACTATGGTCATGTCATAATTGCTTTGCAAACTATACAGTAACTATTATTTGCTTGTTTCCTAGGTTTTTGCTTATATTTAATAAACTGTCTTCAGTCTCCTTCCATCCATCCTTCCTTCCTTCCTTCCTTCCTTCCTTCCTTCCTTCCTCCATCCATTTCTTTCTTTCTTCCTTCCCCATTTCCTTTCTTTCTTCCTTCTTTTCTTCCTTCCCTCCTTCCTTCTCTCTCTTGCTCTCTCTCACATTCTCTTGTTTCTATCTCTCCCTTTTTTCCTTTCTCTTTCTTTCTACACCCACAGTTGCTCAAGGAGGCATGTATGCCAGGGATTCAAACTCTGTGAGCTATTCTGCTCAGACCCAAGTATCTCTAATATCACTAAATAACTGGTTGTCTTGGCAATTGATTTGGAACAAGTATATAGTATAATGGTAATGGAAGGTACTTATATTTCTTTTTAAATATAGTTTTGTCATACAATATTTTTTAGCTTCATAGCAAAGTTCTAAGGATAGTACAGAGAAATAATAGTATACCCTTTACTGAATTCCTCCAGATTTGACTCACTTAAATAATCATGGGACATTTGTTAGAAATTCAGGTTGATAAGTATTATTAAATAAATTCAGCATTCAGTTCAGATTCTTTCAGTCTTCTTTCTCTGACCCAGGATCCATGACTCCATGGTGTACTTAGTCCTCATAGCTCTTAGTTACCATTAACTCTTTTTTTTTTTTATCGAATCACCATGAGAACAGTTACAAAGCTTTCGGGTTTAAGTCTCAGTCATACAATGATCAAAAAAACATCCTTTCACCAGTGTACATTTTCCACCACCAAGAACCTCAATATACTCCCCATCCCACCTTCCCCTGCCTGTGTGGCAGATGATTTCCACTTTACTCTCTCTCTCTCTACTTTGATCACATTCAATATTTCAACAAAAGGCCCACCATTATTATTTGGAATTAATTAGACCTTCCGAAAAGTCATCATTAGATAATTTGTTTTTTCTATTGCTGATTATGAAGAGCATATGATGTTGCTTGTTCACGATAACAGCTGTGCGATTTTAGAATTCTGATATTTTAGTAATTAAGTCTGGAGGAATTTCTGCGAAATGCTGCTGGGTTCTGAGATTTGTTTGTGTGCCTCTGGGATCATGGCCTTAAGGAGCTCAATAAGTAGCCGGAAGAGCCATTCATAGGCAGCAACTCAGGGTCTCATCGGGGTGGGGGAGAAGGGTCGGTTCCACCCCCATCCCATGAGGCCCCTTGTGTATTGTCACTGCTGGCTCGTACCTGATTGTCCAATAGGCTCTGAAAGATGGCGGCCAACATGCCTCCAGGGGGGAATAGGCGAAAGCGATGACACCTTTTCCAACCAGGGGGTGGCCCGGCGCCATAGCTTAATGCAAAGTCTGGACACATTTCTGCCAAAAGCCACTGGGTTCTGAGATTGGTTTGTGAGCCTCTTCCATTAACTCTTAAGTATTTCAGTTTTCTTTGCTTGTGATGACAATTCTGAAGAGTGCCAGGCAGGTATTTTCTAAAATGTCCCTCAATTTGAAATTGTATGATGTTCCTCATGGTTAGACTGGGGTTATATGTTTGGGACAGAACTATTTACACAGAAGTTCCTTATCACTAGTTCTTTGTAATGATTATATATGAAGCTCTCTTATCTCTGATGATGTTATCTTTGATCCAGGAAGTGCTTGCCAGGGTTCCTCCACTGCAAAATTACTATATTTTTTCCTGTATTTTTTCTCTATACATTAAACCAAAGGGTGTAGTTAACCTTCACAAGGGCAAAGGAGTAACTAAGCTTTAACTCCAACAGAAGATAATCCCTAATATTGTACTAAAATTCTTCTGTTAGGACTGGTGAGTACCCACTTCTCCTTCATTAATTTATAGTTATGGACTCATAGATGCTTATATAATATTTAAGGATATAATACGGTACTGTGAGTTGTTTTGTTTCTCAAGATATTCCAATTTTGACCAGTTGTCACTTTTGATTGGTTCCTATAGTCGTTTAACATGCCCCATCACTCATAGATCTTTTATGTTTTCATTTACTTTGTTTCTTTGAGTATTTCATTACTTCTTGGCAAGAATTCCAGGATTATCTGCCACTTTATCTCAACCCCAGATACAGCCTTTCTTAAAAATTCATGGCTCCTTTCATTGAAGCATGGTGTTTAGAAAATAATATCTGGGTACTGAATGCTATATTTCTTTGTGCTTTTAAATATAATTTGCTTTGATTTTTTAAAAAGCTATGGTATTTATACATATAATATAAAATCTAGCATCTAAGCCCCTGTTATATTTTCAGTGAGATTCAGCTTTGGCAGCACAGCATGATGGAAAACACACTGTGTTGAGTGAAAAGACCTGACTCATTAACTGTCCCTGGGAGCAATGACTAAAGCATCCAAAACTCCTAGGTCAAAGTCCACCTAGATCAAGTCTGTGAATTTTTCCAACTTTAAATTCTAGACACCACAAAGACATATTATTCGCATACCACACATGTAGCCATTAATAATGAACACCTGATTCTGTACAAAGTTTCTTTGGAGTATGGTGTGTTCAAATTGATGAAATCTCACTTCAGTGGAAACACTCTGCACACATTAGTATTAATATCTTCTTATCCTCTCTATGAATCCCTGTAGCCAACACTCTAATTTCTTGTCTTTTTGAATGTGTGTACTCTGGGTACCAATAAGTGGAGCCCTATTGTAATGATTCATTTGTCACTGGTTTCTTTCACATTACCCTCAAGTTTGGAGATCTAAGCTTGGAGACCTAAGGATCGGGACTGGGCCTCCTCCACCCAGATCCCCCATCTTCCAGTATGTAGGCATTACACACACCAACTGCCCCCAGCACTGTGTAATCCCATCAATGGCCAAGACCCAGAAAAAATAAAACCCAGCTCCCGGAAGAGAACAGCGCAGAGTCTCCTGGCTTGTGCCTGGCTGTTCTCACCAGGGACCCCTGGAGGAGGGCAGGTTGAGTTTCCGTCCCCACCCTGAGCAAAGCCCCGGTATCTGAAGACTTCTAGTTCCAGCCACAACCATGCTTAAGACCACTCACCACATGTTCAGACGAGCCTCACACATGAAGGAGCCAGCAGAGGAACCCAGGCAAGCGGGACATGGGGCTTAGATCTTCAAGCCTGCTTTGGATCGGGACTGGGCCTCCTCCACCCAGATCCCCCATCTTCCAGTACATAGGCGTTACACCCACCAACTGCCCTCAGCGCCATGTAATCCCATCAATGTCCAAGACCCAGAGACTATAAAACCCAACTCCCGGAAGAATATCTTATTATCTAGTTCTTACTCTGGAAAACCTGGCAGGCTACCTAAAGTATCCTGCCCACATGGCAGAGTCTGACACACTCCCCGTGGCATATTCAATATGCCAAAAACTGGTAACAATGATGGGTCTCATTCTTCTGACCCTGAAAGAGCCTCAAATGTGGCACTTTCTGAAATCTCAGGGCAAGGACAAAGGAGACGTTACTGGTGCCTGCTCGAGGAAATTGATGAACAACACGATGACAGTGATACAGTGATACCCTCAAGTTTATCCACATTGCAATGTGTGTAATAATTTACTTACTTTTGGAGACTGGATAATATTCAACTGTATGTTATATCACATTTGTTTAAAACAATCTTTCATTTGATTTAGTTTTTTTACTCCATATGCTGCTAGGAGTAAGGATATACAAATTTATGTCTTTGATTTTTTGCTTTTAATTACTAGAGTTTTATACCTAGAAGAGGAGTTATTAGATCACCTGGTTCTGTATTTAATTATTCAAAGAAAGCTTCATATTACTTATTCAGCAGGTACATCATTTTATTTACTGTTAACTGTACTCCAATATTCCACTTTTGCTACAACCATACCAATAACTCCAATGTCAAAAACAATACAGTACTGAACATAAACCCTAATATAAACTGTTGACTTTGAGAGATGATGAAATGCCCATGCTATTTCATCAGCTATAATAAATGGACCATTTCAGAAGTGGGATCCCATACTACTCATGCAGGGGACCTAGTATGTACAGGACATCTCTTAACCCTCATCTTCATTTACTATGAACCTAGAAATGTTCTAAAGAAAACAAAGTGCTGAAAATGGAAGATAGAAATAATAAACAGAATATTTAGCAACATTTCCTCTTTGGCCATTGAGTGTTTGATTCAATTTCACATTAAGAACCAGGCAAATAATTGCATAGAGATAGAACATCATGTGAGAGATTTAAGACAAACATTTGTTTTTAAAAACGTGAAGTAAAGCAGTGCTTATTGGACTTCTTTCTTTCTAGAAAGTGATAGCACTTGTTTGCACATAGTAATTATTTCTTAACTATACCTCCAAATGAAATAGATGCTTGGGATTATTTACTAAATTTATGACAAGCCACTCACAGTGAAATTTTCATCTGAGCAGTCACTAGTGGTATAGAATATAACTTTCAAAATAATTGGTATGAGAACAGGCGCCAATTTAGCAGCTTAGATTGGGAGGTGAATAAACTCTTCGACACCGTATTTCTTCTCTTTGATAAAGTCTGTGAGAACAAATTTGTAAGGATAAGAAAGCTTTTCAAATTGGCTGATTTAACAACCTCTTCCAACTAGAGAAAAATCTTTTTACTCTGATGGGGCTAAAGTAATCTAAATGGAAATATTGGTTCCCACAGATTTCTACTGGCTTTGATGATAAAACCTTTTGCCTCATCTCTTTCCTTTTGATCTAGCTAAAAAAAGGATGCTGGGAGAGCTAGGACGAGGTTCCTTCACTGACCAGCTGCTGATACAGCTGTGGCTTGTTAAGACCACAGGACAAGGAAAAGTTCCAGCATGTTTCCTGTTTTATCACATTCTTAAGTTAACATTATATTACTGGGAAAAGTGATATCCACCCAGATGCAGAAATATGGTATGTACTGAAGGCCAAATAAATTGTAAAAATGAGGATTCAGCTACATAGTTCAAGAAATTATAAAGATATAAAAGATTATCTATAGAACCTTTATTTCAACTTAGCAATTTGAAGCAAAGATCCAATTTTAGATAGTTTACTTCTCTAAGATTGATGGGGAGAGAGTTTAAAGTCTCTGGAGAACCCACTTTCTGGTTTCGAGTATCCAGACGGACTTGCATCCTAGACTAAAACTCAGAGACTGAAGAAGACTGCAGAAGGCTTCCAGCTGATAAAGGGGATCTTAACGACAACACTCACTGCTTTCCATTAAGGAAATGAGAGGCAACTCACTTTTTACAAGGTGTTAACTAAGCTTGGCTGAGCAGCCCAACTGAAAAATCAAACATGCCCAAACACTTCATGTTTATAAAAACAAACTCCATTAACATGCCTGGTTTCCCTTTTCATAAAATTGCAGATGATTTACTGCATATCTTAGTGCAGTCCAATTTTCCTGTAAAATGCATGTTCAGTATTATGTTTGGCACATCTCGGGCGATCAATGTTTAATTGTTGAATTGAATTTGAATTGATTTGTTTTCCATGAAAATTATAATAGAGAATTCTTACAGAACCTGTGACTACCCAGCTGGCATGAAATGGAGTATTTATACTTGCTCTAAGAACCAGTATGCTCTCCTAAAAGGAAATGAAACATTTTTTTTTAAATACCACTGTGTATCCTTCCAGAGGAGAACTTAAAAGGAAGGAGACCAAATTGTCTAACAACTTGCTCCATCAAATTATACTTTATTACAAGTCCTCCAAAGTAATTTATGTCTCCAATCTGCATGTGTCTTTTTATTTAAATCTTCCCAGTAAACATCATTCTGAGACATTTTAAAAATTCTCTTAAATATTTCCATGATAACATATACTATTTCTCTTCAACCATTTAAAAATAGTCTTTAATAAAAAGAGTAAATATATAACAATTATCTCTGTGCCCATCTATAGAAACAAAATATAAAAAGTTGAGGCACTCTGAATTTACCAGAGTTTGTCTCTCCCTAATCACATTTGTTCTTATGTGTCCAAATTGGTATTCATATTTGCTTCCCCACCTGTGGTCTGGAAGCTGGAAAGATTGACATTTGTTGATAGAAATTACTTTTTCTTTATTTATTTTTGCAATACACAGACAGTTATAATTTTGCATATTCTTCAGCAGACACTGATTCTCTTAATTTTAGAGATGCACTAACAACTTATTTAAATATTGACCAAGAAGACACTTATGCTTCTTGGGACCAGAGAGATAGTATAACATGCATGTGGCCAACCAGGGTTTGATCTCTGGTATCCCATATGATGCCCCCAGCCTGCCCAAAGTGATACCTGAGTGCAGAGTCAGGAATAAGTTCTGAGTGCCACCCGGCGTGGCCCAAAAAAGAAAGGAAAAGAGACATCTGTGTTTCTCTCATTGTGTAGGAAACTCCATGCCCTCACTCATACAAGCATGTTTCCAAAACTCTTTATGCACAATAAAGTTACCTTTCTATTCTTCTCTCACCATGAATTGGTTCCTAAGGTAAGAGCACAACTAGTAATAATGAGATCCACAACAAGTTCACTACTTCTCTGACTGTGGGTAATAGTCCCAAGAGGGGTGTTAATATGAATCACTAAGTTGTGGATCAAAAACAAATTGAATTAGTATTTCAATTTATTTTTGTTCAAAGAAAGATATTAGAATTCATGTAAGAGCATAAGGATACCCATTCATGATAAATGAAAGTTGTAGATATACTCAGGGTTCATGTTTATAATTTTCAAAAAGATTTTTATGTGTGTTACTTCATGCACTTCCAGAAGGTGTGCTCAGGGTTTATTCGTGACAATGCTCAGGATTCACTCCTGGTAGAGCTCTGGAAACTGTATGGGGTGTGGGGATGGAACTGGAATCATCTGTATATAAGGAGATGCACTTCCTGCTGTACTAACTTTTTGGTCCCTTATCATTTGATCACTTGACATCCCGTTACTCATTGATTTGTTCAAGTGGGCGTCAGTAACATCTCTATTCATCCCTGTTGCGTGCTCGTGTAGCCCAATGTCGTCTGCTTGCTCCAAGAACACTAAGAGCCTCAAACCGATTGTTCAGGGTCTTGACGAAGAAGTCTGACCATCTTGTAGGAGGGTGGTCATGGATCTTTTGATGCCCCGTGGAACCAGTCAGTAATGGCTCTAGTCCAGAAGTCATCTCCAAATCGCATTACATATCGTTGACAGAGATTGGAACTCTGGATTCCTTCTTTCACTTGAGTGGTGGGATGCTCCAAGCATAGCTCTTTTGATTCCTCTTTGGGAGACCCAAATAGCGTTCTCATCCTGTTTTCATAGGGCCCAGGTCTCTGAGGCGTATGTTAATGCAGGAAGAATGGTGGAGTTGAAGAGATATACCTGGAGCCAGAGATTCTTCGTCCTCTTAGCTATTTCTTCAACAATATTGAAGGTGTTCCATGCCACTCTTTTTCTCCTGTGCAACTCAGGTGCCAGGCCGTTCATCATGTTGAGTTCTCGATCTTGGCCTCTTATAATTTGCTTTTATAAATCATAAGAGATTTCAATCAAAACTGGCTGGAAAATAGAGCTCCCAATAATTCACATTTGTTATTTTGTGTGACCTGAGAAAATGTAGGTCTCAGATATATTGTGTCATTTTGATCACATTTTGGTAATACTTGATGTCTTAACATGTCAGGTTAAAATAAATTATTTTCCTGTGTACCCAGGGAAGGTGGTATAGTTTCTCCAACTTTTAGCTCAGTAAAGTGACAAAACTAGACATTCATTATTTTACCATCTACATGTACTATGCCTTGTGATAGACTTTAAACACTGTTTAACCTTCACTGCCAAAGTCATATAAAGGATTAATCATACAATACACTTTAATTACAAAAGCATTTATGTTTTTGGTTTTTGGTTTTCTAGTGGAGGGGTTGCTTAAGGAACCTTAAACTCAGTTTGTAAATAGTTATTTATCCTTTGGGAATTTGGTACCTACTGTGATAGACTACGTATACAAATGTAAATATTTGCTTGGTGTTTGCTTTTTCAAGTGCTAGGTAAGAGAAATAGTTGTGAGTAAAATGACATTGGTCGAGTTCTGGATTTCTTTCTCTATATTCAAGGACAAGCCAGTAAAAAATGCATTTGAAAAGTTGAAGAAAATGAAGAAAGTGTTTGAAATTTGAATCATCTGGGTACAAGAAAATGCATTTTCTGCTGTACTCTTTCTTTGGCCCCTTATAATTTGTTTTTATAAATCATAAGAGGTTTCAATCAAAATTTTTCCCATTTGACAAAAACTTTGTAAACTCTCTCCATTTCCATCTCCCTCTGCTCTCTCTTTCAAATTTCTTCTATGGCCATTGTTTTTTTTTTTTTTTAAAAAAAAAGACTATTTTCATTCTTTATTTGCTCATACCATGGAAGTTCCTGAATAATTTCCTTCTTCTGACCTTGACCACCCAACTCAACCTCCTCTGCATTTTACTTGGCCAATCTTATCGAAGTGACAACAGACTATAATAAGTTTATTTTTATTAATTCTGGTTCTTCTAAAGTTTTTCCCTGGAAAATTAATAACACCATTGGTTTCATTGTTTTTATACTGTGAACCAGTACTGATAAGTAGATGGATTGGTAGCTAATAATCACTCTGGTAGAATGGTGATTTTTAAACTTTTCATGCCTACAAACTAGCACTGGTCCATGGATCACCAGTTGAAAACCACTGCTGCAATTAAAAGGAAGTAAGATATTCAAGAAAGCCCTAAAAAAAAAAAAAGGCCATCAGGTAGGAAAGGGGGCAGCAGAGCAGACAACAGAAGAGGAGCTTTTAAGAAAGAGGCAAAAATAATTTCATACAGACCAGCCAATCCAGACAATTTTTTTTAATGTAGGAGTATTGCTATTTATTCAGCCATTGATTAGGCTGATTGAATTGGGCATAAACTCCACAAACCCACATATTTTTTTATATGGCATTCCTGTGACTTTGGTCACTTGGAATAGTTCTTTTTTTTTTCCTTACTTTATTATTTATTTATTTTTGCTTTTTGGGTCACGCCCAGTGATGCACAGGGGTCACTCCTGGCTCATACACTCAGGAATTACTCCTGGCAGTGCTTGGGGGACCATATGGAATGCTGGGAATCAAACCCCAGTAGGCTGTTGCAAGGCAAATGCCCTACTCGCTGTGCTATTGCTCCATCCCCGGAATAGTTCTTAAATTGTTGAATATAATGAAATTTTACAGTTGGGCATTGATTTTCTTAGATTGGGAGTTTCTTGAGGACCACAGCATTTCCACTGGGGTTTGAAGCCTCATCTCTACCCTACAGCATAGACTTTATTCAAAGCAAGCTCTTACTCTTTCCAGATAAGTTCACTGGATTCTCCTTGCACGAGGTCTGGTGATCAAGACATAGAGGACACAAAGATGTATGCAGGGGAAAAAAAAATAACATCATTTTGAACAAGATCATGAGAATTATGTTACTTCCTGCTTACAAATATGTGAAATACGGTGGGCATTGGTACTTAAAACAATTTCTTTTTGAATTGCTTTCAGTCACACAGCACTAGCAAATACTGATTGTCAATACAATATTGTAAGGTCTCTGGCTCACATCACCAGTCACAGGCTTATCTGTCATGGAGTTTCCATTTCAAAGCATCAAGGGAGGCGATTCTAAGGTAGGTTGTTATTTAGGAAGAGAAGAAAATAGTTGCACACTTCCTAAAAAAATTTGGGTGTATTTTGTGGGAATGATGCTTATGATGATAATGATAAGGTCCCCAGCTGTCTGTAGAAGTTCCTTTCTGGGAAACAGCTGGCAATTCATTCTCTAAAGATTGCATCTGGCTTGATTTGCCAGTACTCAAATCCCATTGATCTGGTTCTGTTCTAGCCCTCTGTACTCGCAGTTCAAAGAGCAGGGAGGCCTGTAAAGAAATTACTGCCATATTGTTCAATCGGCCACAGTGAGCAATATATACGATTATAATTAGGAACACATTAAGGGAAGCAGCTCAGTGGAGATAAGCTGCTTGGCTGCATACGCTTTTTGATGAGGGCTTAGCGCCAATCCAAGAAGAAAAAGATTAAATGTTTGTTACCAATCCTTTTGAACTTGTGGCAGAACATGTGGTAAAGCATTTTTGATTCAAATTAAAAGCATCCTAGGATAAAAATAACTCAGTTCTCCCAGGCCTTTCCAAGTGAAACCATTTGGAGACTGATTTATTGTATAGCCCTTAACCTCTTTCCACCGGCATGATTAACGTAAGCATTTCTGAATCCCATGTAAGCCTGGACAGGTATTTGTCTTGTTACACATCTGTGGAACAAATGGCAATACAAATTATACACTCAACAGATGTAAGTTTTCAAAGACCAGGCAAATTTAATTTGACTGTGCATGTAAATGAAAAGTTCATTGAACTCTGAGGGCAGCAATGTGGGTTACAGGTAGGGTTTTTGCGTCAAATGTCGCCCAAAGGCCAACAATTCAGAAACCCTCCAAAGGGCGCTTCCTAAATTTAGCAGAGAAAATATAGGCTGCTATTCTAGCACCAGAGAGGCAAGTGTTATGGAAGGCTAAAAAAGGGAAAGCCTGAATTGATCTCGGCATGAGAAAGCCTTTGCAATTCATTGGGAAAAAGTAAGGGCCAGATAGTCATCATAAATGCTAAGCTTCCTTGTCATGAGGCATGATTCAGTTGTTTCTTCTGGGAAGGAAGAATAGAAAGCTTGCTCAAGGTTCAGATTTTAACTTCCACCGTGGCCAAGGACAGGGCTCTTAACCTCTCTGTGCCCATTTACTATAATATTGAGATACTGGTGTTTATATACTGCATAGCGCATGAGGTTTAATATTCTTCTAATAACTGTTGATCAGTGAAAAATGGCACACTATGCACACATCTTGAGATTGAAAAATATGTAGTTATAGCCAACTACCTGCTCAATGAATACTTAAATTTAAATTGATTTTAATTATTTCATATTTTAATTTCTAGAAACCTTGAGGTGCCAGCTTAAAGAAAAATAGACCAATACACACAGATGCACACCACACACACACACAAACACACTCACTCACACACATACTGTTCTCTACCCATTAAAAATTGCGAGAATTTTTTCACTCTGTACAATTTCTTGCACGATAAGGTAGATACCATCTACAATAGTGATTTTGAATTTCTTAAAGTAATAAAAATCAATAATTAAGATCATAAAAAAATTTTTAGTGCTTTAGTTGCAAAACTCTGTCAAAATGTCCACTTTCTGCTATCTAATTTTTTCCAGGTTCTCAGATTGTTGATTAATGTCTTCTTTAAAAATCCATTTGATCTAATCATTCTGGAAGATATTTGGTTAAATAAAGTAACATGATTTTGTTTAACGTGGTAACATACCTGGTAAGATTCTAAGAGAAGGCAAAGTATGAAATATTTTCCAAATTTCTTATTTACCATTTTACTATTAAATTCTATCAGAGACTTGTTTCTGAGTGGGGAAAGATCAGACAGTACATACAATTTGTTTTTGTTTTACTATATTATGTGCAAGGGTGGATAAAAGTGGAGCCTCTTTGACAGGAAACTTATTCCCAAATCCAAATGAAAAGGGGTGAGGATGATCCATTAAGAACAATCATTTGCCTTTAGAAAGAAGAATGAAGCAAATGGATGGGTAGAATATCCCTTTTTGTTTTTGCACATACAAGGAAGAAAATGTTACTAGTATTCCTTTAGAGTTTGCTTCGATTCGTTCCTGTACAAATAAAAATAATAAGACATTTGGTGGAGCTTCGTCCTAATTTATTCTAATCTGTGCCAATTACTAGGGGGGGTCAAACAAGCCAAACTATAATTAATGACAGTTTCATAAATAAATATATTGTGTTTAAATAATAATCCTTTTTGTTCTTTGAAATACCAATTAGTCAGGAAGCTCTTGCTGCTTTATAGCCACTAGTCAGGAAAAACATTAGAACTCCACAGCAGTATGAGAATAACTCAGTGCCACACTCCTAAATGGGCAAAGTTAAAAGGCAGCAAGGGACATCTTTTGGGTAAAACTGGTATAAATGACAGTGAAAATCCATTAGCAACTTTACAGCCTATAGTTAAGTAACCACCAGGTACTCTATCTGTGGGCCTTTACATCATATACATTGGAGATTTGTCATCCCCCCTTAAGCCTGGAGTTTAAGGTTACAATTGGCATTTTATGCATATTCCATTTTCTAGAATATTTCACAATGCCTGAGTCATATTTGGTATACCTGCCACACATTTACTAAACTAAACTAACATCACATGATTCAGAACAAGAATTTTTATTAAAATATATTTACAATATTTAGAATAATGGAATCCAGTCCCAGTTTCAAAGTGAAAGAGAAAAATCTCATATTTACGTAGATATTTATAAGCAAAAATATACAGCTCATGTGTGACTATACAAGATGGCATAAGAGCAGTAATACCTTCTAATATTTATTCTGGCTCATATGTACCTATATCACTTTTTAAAATAAATATAAGGAACCTTAGTTATATGTTAGGTAAATTGTCGCTATTGGTTATATCCTAAGGTAATTTTGACTCTCGATCCTTCTATTGATCATGGAATTATTCCTCATGCCCAGTGCACTCTGGGAATATAATATCCTGTCTTCAATATTTTTTCCAGACACCGAACTCACACCCCTGCCTGTGAGTAAATGTGAGATGAAAAGCAAATAGCAAGAATCATAGTCATGATCTGAAACTTGAATTCTACTTTGCAAATTTAGTTTAAGAAATTGATATGCTTTGGGGAGAAAATGCTAAATTGTCGATGTTTCTTAGAAATCCTTTGCCATCTTCCAAAATCAACAAATCGAAATGATGCAGAAATAAATACTTCAAGGCAAGAGATAGTAATCTACTCATGAAGCTGCGGGTAAAAAGACCTAAAAAGACCCAGCTGAACTGCAAGTGAAGAATCACAGCTTCTAATCTTGACTTTGCTGAGAACTAGCCATGAAACTTGGAATAAATCACTTGACCTTTTAGCGCTTCTGCCTTCTAGTAGGTAAAATTCTGTCCTTATTTCCCTCATTGTTTCAAAAATAAAATGAGAGGGATGGTTTATGTGAAAGTACTTTGAATAGTAAAATGTGCTATATTATTATTTGAAGAAGGCCTTATCTTCTCTAACCTACTTAGCAAAGGGTTGTAAATGAAATACTGCATATTAATGTGGTCCTGGGGTTCAGAGAACTTAGAGTCAGTCTCTGGGCAGCATTACAGTTTCTGCTGTTTTGCAAGTCAGCATAAATTTTGCACCCCAAACAAGTTTTCAATGCCCTGGAAGTCTGAGAGGCTAGTGTGAGGCTGCTTAATGCACTCACCACCCCCCAATAGGAACCCTGGAAGAGAAAGGAAGAACATTTAAGAGACAGAGACAGTTTACAGGGAACAGGCCCTGCCTGCCAAGTCTATGCCAAAGCTACAGTTCCTTATGTGCACGGGTGTTGAGAATAAAGGAAGCATGTCTAAAAATCCAAGTCTCGGCAGGAATTTCCATACCCTCTGGGTGTTTTACCAAGTTACTAGAATAGATGCATGTCCATGCATAAGTGTGAATATACACAAACAGAACATTCTAAAAGCAGATAGCTTTGCCATGATACACACCCAATTCATGAAATGGCATCAGTTCCACCAGCCTTATTTGCTATTGTAATTGGGTTCTCTTGGAAGCATGTTTGGTGCTTTTTTATTTTACCCTGGAGTCATTTACCCACTTTGTAGCACTCTGGGCCTTCACAAAGTACATTTTCCCCCACACAACTATGAGTAGGTTAACTTACAAAAGGAATATTTTTTTTCTTATCTTATAAATTTGAGAAGTACTTGATAACTGAGTTTGGGATTGAGGACAGACTTGGAAAATTTTGGTTATATATATGCAAACATAGAACCCTGACTCAATATAGGATCTCTCTTGGCATTTTCTTAGAAAATCCAAGTGCATTTATTACCTCCAAGATTTTAAAGGAAGTTTGAGTTCCGGAATCAGATGGCCTTTGTGTGTGTGTCCTTGGGCCTGATTCTTCCCTTAAGAGCAAAGGCTACTCACTCACCAGGACACAGAGTCAAATTTAAAAAAATCTTCTTCCTAGTTGCCAGAGCCCTTGGGCAACTATTAATCATATTAATCATTTTTATCATTATTATTACTTTTTTTTCTGTTAACTCAATTTTTTTTTTCACTGATAAGTGAAACACCATGAGGTAGTTATAGACTTATAAATTTTCGTGCTTGGATTTCAGTTATACAATGATCAAGTACCCATCCCTTCACCAGTACCCATCCTCCACCACCACGGGTCCCAGCATTCCTCCCCCCCATCACCCCCCGTCCCACCCTGCCTCTGTGGCAGGGCATTCCCCCTTGTTCTCTCTCTCTCTCTCTCTCTCTCTCTCTCTCTCTCTCTCTCTCTCTCTCTCTCTCTCTCTCTCTCCTTTTGGGTCCTGTGGCTTGCAAGAGAGGCATTGAGTGGCAATCATGTTTGGTCTATAGACTACTTTCAGCATGCTTCTCCCACCCTGAGAGGATCCTCACAACACCCTTCTCTATCTGAGCTTCCTTTTTCCCTAGCACGTGTGGCTGGCCTCCAAGTCATGGAGCAAAATTCCTGGTACTAATCTCAGCCATTCCTGGGTGTTAGTCTCCCATTTTGTTGCTTTATGTTCCCCAGATAAATGCAATCTTTCTGTGTATATCCCTCTCTTTCTGACTCATTTCACTTAACATGATACTTTCATGTAGTACCACTTGTATGTAAATTTAATAACTTTATCTTTTCTAACAGCTACATAGTACTCCATTGTGTAAATGTACCAAAGTTTCTTTAACCAGTCATCTGTTCTTGGGCACTCAGGTTTTTTCCATATTCTGGCTATTGTAAAGAGTGCTGCAATGAACAAACAATTGCAGATGTCACTTCGACTATACCTTTTTGCCTCTCTGGGATATATTCCCAGGAGTGCTATTGCTGGGTCAAATGGGAGATCAAATTCTAATTTTTTGAGAATCGTCCATACTGTTTTCCAAAAGGATTGGACCAGCCGGCATTCCCACCAGCAGTGAAGGAGGGTCCCTTTCTCGCCACATCCACGCCTGCACCGGTTGCTTTTGTTCTTGTGGATGTGGGCCAGACTCTGTGGTGTGAAATGATATCTCATTACTTTATCTTCAGAACGACAGAAGCGTGGGCTAGGTAGATGAGAGCCAGCAGGCACTTGTCCATGCGGTGAGGGTAGTTCACCCGTTTGTCAAGAATGACTTCTTATACCTTCCTGATGAGGCACTGCTTAATGTTGTTGGTGAGAGGATGGGTCATCATGTCAAAAAGGAGAAAATTCTGTTTCTTTGCTGTTAGTACACCCTTTTCCACCAGGTTCTTAGCCAACCATTCCCTTACATTTCTTAATTCATAATGTAATTTTAATGGATTCCATGTCTCACCAATTAGTAATTCAATCCAATCTAGACCATTTCTGGAGGCTAAGTCTCCTTAACATGCTTTAGAACTTCATCAAGAAGAATATCCCCTGTGGAGCTTCTGACTTACAGAGCACCTTTCATGTTGATAGACTTTTAGGTCTCATTCCACAAGCCTCTAGGTGTAACCTTCCTCTCAATGCTAATTCAATTAACATACAGCCACATAATCCAGATAATATACAGCCATTCCAAAATGATGTGTAACCTTCTTGGTCCTTGAGGCCCAGCAGCAGCACCTTCTCAATCAGGGTTAGCTGAGTTTCCTTGGAGTCGCCCTTGTTGTCCTTGTCCTGTCCTGCTCGTTGTGGCAGCCCTGTGCGTTGTCCTTGCCGCCACACCAGCCTGTTTTTACTCAGGGCAGCCCCAGATGGGGGCGGGTGAGAGCCCTCCCCGCCCTGAGGGACCCAGGCTCTGCAGCCGACCTCCACTACCCAACTACTCACTGCCACACTCTAGGCTGCTTTCTGGACACATCATATTCATATGACACTTCCTACCCATTTTCCGTAATTACCACACCATGTTTGATGGAGTTCAGACAATAGGCAACAAATCATAGAGAAATATACATATATATATGTATACACACACACATATATATATATATATATATGTCTCTTGGAGAGCCCAGCAAGCTACCAAGAGTATCCCGCCCACACAGGCAGTGTCTGGCCAGCTCCCTGTGGCATATTTGATATGCCAAAACCAGTAACTATAACAGGTCTCATTCCTCTGACCCTGAAAGAGCCTCCAATCGTTGGGGAAGACCAGTAAGGAGAGGATGCTAAAATCTCAGGGTTGGGATGAATAGAGACGTTACTGGCACCCACTCAAGTAAACCGATGAACAACAGGATGACAGTGATACAGTGCCATGTACCATTGTTGAGCATATAGCAGATTACTATGAAGTCTGTCTGTATCGTTAAGATGAGAAGTAGTGAATAGATACCTGAAAACCATATCTGCTGCTTGAGAAAAGTTAAAATATTTTTACTTAGCAATTAGTAGTAATAAACAAAAAGCATTTGGAATCAAACACTATCCACTTAGTATGGCTTTATTTAGCTTGGCTTTGTGTTATTATATTGCTCATTTAATTTAAATGATTTTCAGTTTGACTAGAGAGGTAGGTCAACAGTCTGAGTTCTAGCACTTCATGGTCTTCTGAGCACAAAGCCAGGAATAGTTCTGAGACCTCTTGGCGTGTCCCCAAAATAAAGCACAAAAAAAAACAGGATTTACTCTCACTTTTGGTTGGAGTGATAGCACAGTGGGTAGGGCATTTGCCTTGCACATGGCTGACCTGGGTTCGATTCCTCCATCCCTCTCGGAAATCCCAGCAAGCTAGCAAGAGCATCCCGCCCACATGGCAGAGCCTGGAAAGCTCCCTGTGGCATATTCAATATGCCAAAAACAGTAACAACAAGCCTCACAATAGTGACATTACTAGTGCCTGCTTGAGCAAATTTATGAACAATGGGAGGACAGTGCTACAATGCTATTTTATCATTATTATTAATCATTATTAATCATCATTAATAACTGGGCAACTATTAATCATTTTCCAGTGCTCTGGAAGCATTTGTCACTCAATAGGTTTCTCCAATCAGGTTATAGTGATGAAGACTCCATGTTATACAGCAGTTTTCCCTCAACCTTTTTCTAATCATGGCCATGTTTAACCTATTTTCTTCCTGTGGTCTTCTTGTCTTCACAGTTTTCCCTTTGTATGGTGCCTTGGCCTCCTTATTATGTGATTTTCACTTGTGGATACCTTCGAATATCCTGGAGCCCACAAGTGCCATATGACCCCCAGTTGAAAAACTGCTTTGGTGAGAGCTTTGTGATTGTGTGATGGTATAAGAGTATGACAGGGAAAAATATAAATTGACATTCCAGCCAAACCATTTATATGACTTGGACAATTTATTAATCTCTCAGTTCCTGTTTCTTCATTTCCCAAATGGCCATAATAGTTTCTGACTAAAAGGAAGGTAGTGAGAATTAACTGAGATAAGGCAAGAAAAATGCTTTGGTACCAGGCACACAATAAGAAACCAATAGCAACTGATTTCTACAGTAAATCAGAATTCAAGGGGAAGACATTGCTTCTGTTACAGTTGAAAAGCACTTGGTTATGGAGGGTCTGAATTCATTAAAAGAGGAAGATACTTTGATTTTCCAACTTAAACAGAGAAAAGCTATGCATAGCAACTTGTTAGATTTAACCAAGTACATAGCTTTCCCATCTATAAGCCAAGGAGATAAACTACAAAACATTTGTAAAAGAAAATTAGGGAAGGAATTTCTACACTCTTGGTGACTCTCTTGGTAACTCCTGAACAACTCCATGGCAAAGCAGGAGAGAAAAGCAAATCTAAAATACTTAGTACATTTGATGCATTTATATATATATATGTGTATATATATGTGTTATATATATACACAAACATACATATATACACACACATATATACACACAAACATATACATGCATGTATATATACACACATATATACAACATGTATATATAAATATATGAATAATATATGGATATATATATATTTAAGACATGTGTGACATTATAAAATACAATAGAGCCATATATTTGCTGCTAGAGTTGGACATTTTAAGTTGAGAAAACTAGCATCTCTAGCCTTGATGACTCTTCGGGTATGCTGTTGGCTTTCATTTCTAGCCTGGCCCTTTGAAGAAGAGATTGAGTGTGTCTGTGTGGTTCCTGTGGGCACAGTTGTATCACACTTCTGTGTACATAGAGGGGAGGTGGAAGCATCTCTGATTTAGACCATGGGCCAATTTTTGTAATGTAAATACTCACACCCCAACACTTTGCTGAAAGTATAATTGAGAAGAGATGTATACAGTTATTGCTAGATGGTTTTTCCACACAGCGTGCAAGTATAGCTAACCCTGAGAGTGTATATTATTAAAATAAATATTGGGGAGGTAGGACTGACAGCACAATAGGTATAGGACATGTCTTGTGCACTACTGAACCTAGATTTGATCCCCAGCACCGCATATGGCCTCTGGATCCCACCAGGAGTAATCCTTGATCACAGAGCAAGGAGTAATCCCTGAGCACCATCGGATCTGGCCCCCACATAAATACATATCATTTATATATCATAAGCAATAAATATAATAACATATATTTATTATTTATGTTTATTATATATTTGGGGCTGGAGAAATAGCACAGTGGGTAGGGCATTTGCCTTGCATGCAGCCAACCCAGGTTTGATTCCTCCATAACTTCTTAAGAGCCCGGCAAGCTAACAAGAGCATCCCGCCTGCACGGCAGAGCCTGGCAAGCTCCCTGTGGTGATTCAACATGCCCAAAACAGTAGCAACAAGTCTCACAATGGAGATGTTACTGGTGCCCACTAGAGCAAATCGATGAACAACAGGAGGACAGTGCTATATTTTTAGATATAATAAGTATTTCTGTTTCCTAAACCTCTCAAGGCATCTCCACTTTACGTTTGTTAGAATTTTTTCTGTCTCCAGGTTGAATTATTTCTATCCCTTGAATTTTTTCCCCACCAATATTGCCTTTGTTTTGGATCCTATCCTGTTTCTCTGCTATGAATTATGAGCCACCACTGTCTTCTAACTGAAGATAATGAAAGAGAGATGTATGGGAAGCAATCATTTATGGGGAAAATGGAGACTTTTATTTCTAATATGACTGCTATAAAATAAGATGCTTGAACCAAGGATTCACTGTAGTATGTATCCTGAGCAAAGTTGCTGATACACAAGTTCAAGTTCTTACAATTGCACATAAGGCATATTTTCAACATGTGTTAAAAACAGTCTATCAACTTTTCTTTGCACCCAATCCAGTTTGCACACTGCTGCCAGATAAATCTTCCTAAAATAACACTCAGATCACATTTCCTACTCAGAAATGCTAGAGGCTTCTCAATCCTTTCAGAAAAAAACGTCCAAACTTAGCCTTCAATACGTTTCACAGACAAAACGCCATTGACCAATTACTATACAGTCTCCTCATGCACCTTTACTTGCCATCCTTTTCTGCCCCTAATCTCCCATCTTCCTTTATGTATCCCATGTTTCAACATCTGTTTGTCTTTGACTGCTAAATGTATATTTTGACTGCTAAATTCATACTGCTACATTCTTATGATCTAAACTTTAAAATACACGTTTTCTGTAACTTCCTTCTGATCACTCTTCATGATTTGATCTTTTCTCTTCTGAACTCAGTCAGCTGCCTTGCCTATACCGTCCAGAGTACTCATGTTACACACTGCTTGGTAACGAAACTATTTGTTTAATAATCTTCTCAAATGGATTACTAGCATGAAAAGCATCAGAACCGTGTCTTTGACTGTTCTGCCAATAGCTTCCAAAGGAACATTATAGTGTATCTTTCATCCAACACTGTTTAATATGGTTGTTACTACCAACGTGTGGCTATTAAAGTACATGAAATATGCCCAGTATAGTGAAGAACATAAATTTTAATTTTATGTATTCTAATTCATTTAAATTTAAGCAGTCACAAGTGACTCCTGGCACCATATTAGACAGGATATCTAGACTCTGGACAATGACTTCTGCTTTGTAGCTACTCAGCAACTACTTGTTGAAAAAAATCAGTGAAATTCTCTGATGCTAAAACAAATTACCCAAACTGCCTTCTGCTCATATCAAATCCCAATTAACCTTTTTTACACTCTATGATAACTCCTTAATGCTGTGTCCCTCTCTCTCCCAACTCTTGTCACCTATCAATAATAGCCTCTAGACAGAACTGTTGTGTTCACAAGTACATAGTCTGCTTTCTGTCCTCAAAAACCCAGAGTTCTATGTATGCCACAATGGAGCACTGAAAAACAATTTCTTTCCCAAAGCTCACTTCTACTCTCAAGGGTCAGTGAGCCAAAGTCTGCATGATTTAAACTCTACACTGAGATTCGCTCTTTAAGCCCACATTCTCACTTGGACACATCTCTTGTTGCTTGTCTCTGTTTCTTTTACAGGCTATTTGCACTCTGGAGATATCTATTTTCTTAATCACATACTGCTCTCTTCCTCTCTCTTCACATCCTTCTACATCAAAGAATCAAATACAATAAGCTCTACACTGAGTTGTTCTAGAAACTGCACTACCACTTACAGGCATTTTAATCATACTATATAAATTCAATAAAAGTCTAAATTTTAGTTTCTGATTCTTGAAGCATCCCTGGACACTGATAGATATGGTCCTGCAATAAAGAAAGAAAATAATTTTTCTGTCATACTCTTTGTCTGGTAGTAGCTATTTTAATCTTTTACTCTAAAATAATTAAATTATTTTGTTGATCTGTGCAATTCAGAGTAAGTTTCATAAACAACTGAACTACTTTTAAAATTTTCCAGTATTGTCATGGTTAGACTTGGAGGCTAGAAGTCCAAGATTAATCTGTCAGCAGGTTTGGTTTCCTCTAAGGTCTCTGTCCTTGGTTTGAAGATAGCCACACACTTGCTGTATCCTCCTCTGGGCTCCCTCTGTGCACATGCACCTGTAGTGAACCCATCTTTTTTCCTAAGGATAGTAGTCATATTGGATTAGAGACCAACACATCATTTCATTTAATCTTTAAATGTCCTGTTCACAAATATAATCACATTCCAAGTGAGGGTTGATGGTTTTAGAACTTCTGTATACAAATTTATGAGGGTTAGAGTTGGACAGTAGTACAGAGGATAGGGTGCTTTCATTGCATATTACTGACCCAAGTTCAGTTTCTGACACCACATATAGTCACCTGAGCCCCACCAAGCGTGATTCCTGAGTGCTGGAAAGCCAGGAGTAAGCCCTACGCACTACTGGGTATGGCCCTGAAACAACAACAACCAAAAAAATAAGAGTTTGGAGGACACAGTTTAGTTCATAACAATTACATTAGACAATAAACATAATAAAGTATTCATCAAAATATGCAATGAGCAATAGCACAACAGGTAAGGCATTTGCCTTGCACGCAGCCGACCTGGCTGGCCCAAGTTTGATTCCTCCGCCCCTCTCGGAGAGCCCAGCAAGCTACCCAGAGTATCTAGCGCACACGGCAAAGCCTGGCAATATACCTGTGACCTATTTATTCCATATACCAAACACAGTAACAACAAGTCTCACGATGGAGATGTTACTGGGCTCGCTCTAGCAAATCCATGAACAATAGGAGGATAGTGCAGTGCTACTTGAAGCATATTAACTTCTGGTTAAGGGGCTGGAGTGATAGCAGAGCGGGTAGGGTGTTTGACTTGCACGCGGCCAACCCGAGTTCAATTCCCAGCATCCTATATGGTTCCCTGAGCACTGCCAGGAGTAATTCCTGAGTGCAGAGCCAGGAGTAACCCCTTTGTTTTACCGGGTATGACCCAAAAAGCAAAAAACAAACAAACTGAAAAAAACCTTCTGGTTAAAAAAGCCAAGTAATTTAATTTGCAGCAGATAATTTGATTTATTTTTGTCCATTCATTTATACAGAAGAGACAATTTGAAGGATTTAAAAGGATATAAACACAATGGGTCCACAATGTGGAATAAAAAGTAGAAAATACTTTCAGATAATTAAAAAATATAAACTTCATTGAAGAATAACACCAAGTTGAATTTAAAAATAAAATATAACTCAGACATCAATAGCCTATAACAGCCACTTTATACTTAAATGTAATCATGGTCATTTAGAACTATTTTTATGATTTAATTAACTAATCTTTATCTGTAGAATACTTTAAATATATGTTATTTCAGAAGCTCTCTTCATTAACGTATTCTAGTTTATAAGACTATTAAATGTCTTTTATTTTAAATGAAAAAATTAAACTAGATCATTTTATAAAAGTAAAAAAATGAAGTGATATGACATCTGCCTTATAAAAATCTATATAACAAAAGGAAACATTTGCTTATTTGCCTCCTGTTTTTATTAGACATCTTCTTTTGCAGATGTTATTTTCCATGAATAATTTACCCAAAAATTACTTAATCTAATTCCTTATAAGCTTCTGTTTCTTGAAAAGCTTTTAAAATTATATTATACATTACATTCTCTCTCTCTCTTTTTCTCACTCTCTCTCACACACATACAGGAGAACTCGGTGTCAAATGTAATTAAATATTTTATAGTGCAACCTAAGTCTCTAAAGATATTTTTAATGAAGAGTCTATTATCCTATAAATACTCTGCACTCCTAGGCAACTTGTCATTTTATACTTTGTGTCCCATTCACAAACAATCTTGAACTAGTAATTACACCATTATGTGACTCATTATGCTATATGTTGATTACATTGTTCTATTGAGACTTTAATACTAAGAGGAATACACACTTGACTCTAAAATAGTGATAAGATAGTGATGTCAAAATGTACACTATCGATACTATAAATCCATAATTCACCTAGCTCTAAACCTAAGAATTAGACTATAAAAAATAGAAATGATGTGCTTAAATAAATGCAGAATTGTTGTCTTTGGACTCACATGGTATCTAAATTCAGCCAAAAGATGTTACCAAATTATTTTTTCAAGAGCAGTTTATGTAACATAGTATAGAGAATAACGTTCATAAAATGAATGAAAATCACATGAAAGGACCTTATTAAGTCCTCCCCTTGCCCCACAATATACAACTCATTCACTACTTTGGTTTAAGAGCCGCCCTTCTATGTAAACCATAATGATCAGCTTCTGTTCAATTTATTATATTTATCTCATATTACAAATAAGTGGTAAATGTTTCCTTTTAGGTAGGAGAGGTTTTGGTCATAGTTGGCTATGCTCTGGGCATATTCCTGGCTCGTGTTCCAAGATAACTCCTAGCAGTTTTCAGAGGAACATATGTGATTCCAGGGAACAAATTCAGTTTGTCTGCAAGCAAGGCAAGCACCTTACCCACTATATTATCTCTAGTTAAGTGGCAGATATTTTCTTAGGATGGTATAGTATAGTAGGTATTTTTGCTGTTGTTTTCTTCTTAGTTTAGAGGAAAATCAATTTCCAGGCCTGAGACATGCAACTATTTTGTACTTGAGAAGTGCTGACAGACTTGTATCCTTGTTGGATAAGATGGGCTAAAGGGTTATAGAACATATATTGGGCTTCACCTATTGAGTAGAAGCTGTTCTAAACTGATGAGATTCTCACATTTATAAGCAACACATTAACTGTCTAAATAAAACTCTAAGTATGCAGCATGATACCTGTTATTTTAAGCAAATTAGCTTACATTATATTGAAGACAGCAGACATGATAGTTGGTTAGAGTGTTCTAACAGAACTAACACACTCTGAAGACAAAACGTGTGTTTCTCAACTGGCCTGTGCCCAAGATGCAAAACCAAGTTCACTCAATTATGTAGTACAATAAAAATCGATTTTTCATGTTGATAAAAGAAGGAATTCCTAAATGCACAAAACAGTTTGAACACAATGAGTAAAAAATACCCTGCTAAATGAAAGCAAATAGTGTCTTCACATTGAGCAAAAATGTCTTCTCTCTTAAAATTGAAGAGAAAATATATTTAAAAAACAGTACAACCAAAAAGAAAAAAGAATTAAAAAAGGGGGCGCGGGGGTTGGAGCCATATCACATTGGATAGGGCGTTTGCCTTGCATGTAGCCAACCCAAGTTCGATTCCCAGCATCCCATATGGTCCCCCAAGCACCGCCAGGGGTAATTCCTGAGTGCAGAGCCAGGAGTAAGCCCTGTGCACCACCGGCCATGACCCAAAAAAGAAAAAAAAAAACAGTACACCCTAGATTTTAGAATTCAAAAAAAGAAAAATATAAGTGATACCCACAATAGTATTGTTATAAAGTCAAAACAAAAACACACTGTAAAGTAGTAGATACAGCATGATGTAATTTTTTTGGAGAAGCATAAATCTATGTAATGGATGGCATTACTCATATTGATTATCTTCAATAGTATAATGATGGCTTTTCCTATTTTTATATGATCTGGGCTTTCTAAGGTTTTTATTATTATTATTGATTGTACTAGTAATCTGTGTCCAGATGTAAGAAACAAGGGTCTCTGTTTATTCAAATTATTCTTATTAAGTCAAAAAATAATATTTCAGGGACTGGAGTGATAGCACAGCAGGTAGGGCGTTTGCCTTGAATGCGGTTGACCCGGGTTCGATTCCCAGCATCCCATATGGTCCCCTGAGCACTGTCAGGGGTAATTCCTGAGTGTAGAGCCAGGAGTAAGCTCTAAGTATCGCCGTGTGTGACCCAAAAATAAAAAAAAATTTTAAAAATACTTCAGAACCCAAATTAATATTTATCAGGGGTTGGGTATTGCATATTATCACATTGAATTTATACTTTCAATTTTGATAGAAAAGTCTCATTTTTCATTTGATCTTAACTAAAATCCCAACAAGAAATGAGAATGTCCCATTTTTGAAAGTGAAGTTTCCTGTGATTCAGATCTTGTGAGGTATTCTCATTGCTGGGTCACCATGGTTCCACCAGACATGAACATGGCTAGTAAAATAGATCCCTTACCCCCAACCCCTTTCCTATTTTCTAAAAGATGAGTTAGAAAATTGTTTTATTCTTTTCTGTATATAGCCACTACTCTGTTTCAGACAGTACTTGGAATAAATATGAGAACAATAAAGACATAAAGATCCTTGACAGACCTGTGGTGAGATGTGGGGAGAGCAAAAAGAAGATATGGAACCAACTAATCACAATAATATGTTAATGGGTAAAAATCCAAATTACAAGAGGAGGGGGCTTCACTAGTCCAATCTTTCTGGAAAACAACATGGACAGTCCTTCAAAAACTAGAAATTGAGCTTCCATATGACCCCGTGATACCACTTCTGGGAATACATCCCGAGGATGCAAAAAAGCACAGTAGAAATGACATCTGTACCTATATATTCATTGCAACACTGTTCACAATAGCCAAAATCTGGAAACATCCCAAGTTCCCTAGAACAGATGACTACTTAAAGAAACTTTGGTACATCTACACAGTGGAATACTATGGAGCTGTCAGGAGAGATGAAGTCATGAACTTTGCTTATAAATGGATAGACATGGAGAGTATCATGCTCAGTGAAATGAGTGAGAAAGAGAGGGACAAATATGGAAGGACTGTACTTATTTGTGGAGTATAAAACAACATAACATGAGGCTGACCCCTAAGGACAGTAGATACATGGGACAGATAGATTTATTATGAAAATAAGACTCATTTCACCAGTATGGAATTTTCTGCCCAGAAATAAAAGAAAATCTCTGCACTCAAAATGACCATCCCACAAGGCTTATTAAAATTCAGGTGACAAAAGAAAGAACCAGCTTTATTAATGAGGAGCTATAATGATAAGTCACATTATTGGATACATTGGTGTAATAGGACATAAAGAAGTTGTAGGCAACAGTGACAGATCCAGATTTTTGAATGTTGAGCCTTTATTTCTGCTAAAATTTTGGGCAATGTAAAACACCGGAGATCGGTTATTCATTTTCTTGGGATTAATTTGAAAGATAGTTAAATATGACATTTATGTCTGTGTCTCAGCCAACATGCCACTAACAGGGTAGCACAAGAAGAAAGGTTCCAGGAGAGTCAGAAGTAATCGTTTTCAATGTGGGACATGCCTGGATCTGCAAATTCCAAAGAGGGTACTTTGGAGGGGGTGTGGGCTGGCAGAAATCTGGTTGAGTAGCAAGAACTTCAGAGCAGCAGAGAGGCAGAATCTGAGATTTTAGAGACTGTAAGCAAAAGGCTAGACACAAACCTTATGTGTGGATATCAGCCTCCTCTCAGGGACGCAAAGAGCCAGCCACACATCAGCAGACCCCAATGGACCAGTACAGATGAACATCATCACCACAGAGCCCGAGAATTGCACACAGAACAAGGACCTGCATTCATAGGAACCCCACTTGCCCACTGCTGCAGGATTACATGATCTCCAGCCCCCAACACAGAGACACATGACACCATCTTGGGGCAGAGCAGAGAAACGTTGGGAAATCTGAAAGATGGAACATTTACCCTAAAGAGACTGAGTCATCCAAAAGAAATTATCTAAACAGGAAGAGACAGAAATGCAGTTAATTAGCAAGATTAAAGCACCCCACCCCCACCCCTATGCCACTAATAAGCAGAGTTAACAAGCTCAGGAGAAAAATTAAATCATTATCAAAAGATTCCCCCCAAGCTTCTGAAAAGCCTATAAGGAGGAATTATATGAAGTTGTGCTCACAGGGCAAATGACGCTTATTCTATTAAACTAGTATCTTGGTGTAATAGAAGTACAACTTTTAACAAATAGCCTCAAAAATTGATTTTACATGTGTGTGTAGCAATAAAAGTTGGTGTCTTTGAAGAAAAGTTGCCTATAACTCAGCTACAATTTGGACTGATCATGGTAGACAAGAGATCCCCAGTAATCTCTAATGTTAAGATCAATCTTTTTAGTTACCAGCTGCTTGCTGTTATTCGCCTTACCCTGCAGTTTTGGGTGAGAAGCGCTCACCATAAATAAATTCTGTTCATAGTTTGGTTGCTCCTATGCTACTACCACTGGACTCATTTCCCATTTATTTTGAGATGGACAATAAGAAAAAAATTGAAATGCATTCACAGTAGACAGAGTGACAGACATCACTTGGTCATCAATTCCCAAGTTCCTACATCATGTGAGACAATCTGGGAAAAATTATTGTTCAATAAGTAGTCAATGATGAGTTCAGTAGAACAAAACAGACTTTTCTGAATTGCTATGTCTAATAAACCTGATTATTCACATAAAAATCTGAAAGGGCTTAAAGTAAACAGCTTCCCTAAACTTCTCCCAATAGTATGCTACAATTGAGTGGGACCAGCTTATCAGAAATTAATATCTCTATCCAACACTGAAATTGATGATGTCACTGGTAGCTTGACATTGGCATCAGTGAACATATTTATACCATAGAAATTATTAGCAAACAATAGTAAGTCTTATTTAATTCATTCCTGGATAAGTCATTCTTAAGTATCTACCTTCATCATATCTTTCAAATGCCTTGTCAATAGCATGCCACAACACTAGAATGTTCCTATGTGGCCACTGCTGCAGCAAATTATCACAAAGTTAAAGGTAAAGGCCCTCCCGTTGATCGTTGATTTGCTCGAGCGGGCCCAGTAACGTCTCCAGGGCTGGAGCGATAGCACAGCGGGTAGGGCGTTTGCCTTACAAGCGGCCAACATGGCCGACCCAAGTTCGATTCCTCCACCCCTCTCGGAGAGCCCGGCAAGCTACCGAGAGTATTTGATATGCCAGACACAGTAACAACAAAGTCTCCAATCACAAAGTTAATAACTTAGAAACAATATAAATATATCACCTTACAGACTCATAGACTAGAATTTTGACATAGGTCTCAGAAGGGTAAAAGTTAAGTGTCGGCATTTTTACCAAGACACTCTAAGAGAGGGTACATCTCCTGGCCTTTGTTAACATCTGAATTCATTGGCTAATTCTCCCATCCCTCTATCTTTAAAGCCTTTGACAGCATGTTGAATACTTTTCACAGTCTATACCTCTGACGTCTTTCTCTGTCTTCCTCTTTCACTTTTAAGAACTTTCAAGATTACTTTGAGTCCACTTGGATAACCTAGGATAACCTCTGAAATGATCAGTTCAACTGTTTGGCAACCTTAATTCCAATTGTAACCATAACAAATTCTTGCATGTAAAGTAGGACGCTAATATAAGGATATGAATATCTTTAAAGGACCACTGTTCTACCTGACAGGAAAATCCCAAGGAATTCATTTTAGAGTGTGACAAAAGTCATCTAGTAAAAGCACATTGAATTATTCACAATTTATCTTGTGTAATTAATTTGTCCTTTTATAGTGGTATCGCCCAAAGTGGACCAAACAATTCAGGGGGAAGTAGTAGGCTTAGTTGCCACTGAGGATGTGTGCCTTTTGTTTGTTCACTTAAAGAAGATGTATTTCCAGGGGCAACTAAGTATTTTTCTGAAAAAAGAAGCAGTAGACCAAATAAGTTTGGGAACCTCTTTTTATGGCTTCTGTGGACTTCTCTATGAAATGAGTGTTTTAAATAAAGTTTTCTTTACCTCATTTTTGAAATAAATCAATTAAGAAAATAGGAGTAACTATATCTTTTAATGGACTCTCGATAGACATAAAATCATAATTAATAATTTATGTAATGTAAAGTTTTAAGGTCAAAAAAATTCCCAATATTTCTAACTCAATTATTCCCTCTCTGTACGTGGTTCAAACCGCATGGCACTGGTGGAAGACAATGTCTATAAATAAGAACTGAGGGCATTTACTTAGAATATGGCCCTCAGATCACTTTAGATCTTCACTTGAGTCGGGGATCTATATATTAGATCTCTCAAAGTCTTCTGAAGTGGTGAAAACAATATGCAAGAACTTCCTGGGCTTATAGGACAAGAGATGGACAACTTCCCCTCTAGTTGCTCTTCCTATCTCACAAATTTCAATATTGTCTAAATAGGGAAGAGGGCTGAGGGAGGGCAAAGTATGAGAGTCACCTTATTTTCAATTTCTTTGGTTAGGGGCACACATGAAGGTGCTGAGGGGTTCAGAGATTACTAGGGAATCATATGTGTAAGGCAAACATCTTATCTCCTATAGTGTCTTTCTAGCCCCTGAAATGGCTACTCCCAGTCATGAGGTGAACCCAAATACTTTCCAGGAGGAGTGAAACAATTAAACATTCTCTGTGCTAAGTGTAGATTGCTGAGTTTCTATATTTTAAATGATCCTTTTACTTATTGAACTGTAATTTTTACTTCTTGCTGTTTATGCAACTGGCACTTTGTCTCCTTTTGCCAGGTGTATTGTTAAACTGCTCAAAATTAAAATTCTGCTTAATTCACCAATTTGTTTACCTTTTACCCACACACTCAATCCTTGCATACTAAGGATCTTATTCCATTCTTATTCTGTTTGCTGCACTGTACACTAAAAAGGTAAAGGTAAAGGCCCTCCCGTTGATCGTCGATTTGCTCGAGTGGGCCCAGTAACGTCTCCATTGGAGACTTTGTTGTTACTGTGTCTGGCATATCGAATACTCTCGGTAGCTTGCCAGGCTCTGCGAGAGGGGTGGAGGAATCGAACTCGGGTCGGCTATGTTGGCCGCTTGTAAGGCGAACGCCCTACCCGCTGTGCTGTACACTAGTCTTGACTAAAAAATAGATACCATGCTTGGAAAAATATTAAAGAATGCTTAATAAAAAATATTTTTAAAAAAGTTGGAGCGATAGCACAGCGGGTAGGGCGTTCGCCTTACAAGCGGCCAACATAGCCGACCCGAGTTCGATTCCTCCACCCCTCTCGCAGAGCCCGGCAAGCTACCGAGAGTATTGGATATGCCAAACACAGTAACAACAAAGTCTCCAATGGAGACATTACTGGGCCTGCTCGAGCAAATCGACGATCAACGGGAGGGCCTTTACCTTTACCTTATAGAATTAAAACTTTTTATTTCCCGACTCTCCAGTGATAGTGACAATTTATTTCCACTGACATAAAAAGAAAGTCCTAATAAACTATGTGTTCATTTGACTCTGTTCAGTTGAAGACAATTTTATGCTATCTGTAAAGAAAAACAAGATCTCTCCCAGGATGTTTTTGCCTAAGGCAAGTAGCTGCTAGTTGTTAGTTATCAGGTTCTGATAAACCTGACACTACCCAGTGGTTATATAACCCACCACTCCCTGGTCCTGCAGAAGGTTCCGCCTTTGGAATCTGTGTCACTTTCTGCTGCTATCAACAATAGCTGCCAGGTGAGATGGTGACCCTAACAGAGCTAAGATTACAAAGTCAGGATCACTTTCTGTTTTGTCTGATTCTGTTGTGAGGACTGAACATCAGAGTTAGAGTCTTAGGTGCTGGAACTTTTCTGATAACCCTGCCGAGGCCCAAACTAATCTTTCCTCTTTGGGCTTATTTTTCTGCAGAGCCAGTAGGGAAGCAACTGTAATTTGGCAAAAAGAATCTAGACCTTAGACACTAGTGGAACTTCTGTGAGTTTGAACTGTTCACGGACCATTGTGATGCATCAGCTTTCATTTGCTTTGTCTGATGAAAATGACATGTATTCAAAATGTATGAACTCCAGGCATAGGAGAAGCAGCCAGCTTTGATACCTAGGACCATTTCTATAGGAAATGAGGACATGCTAAACACAAGAAAAAAACTAATAATAATAAGTTAGGGTAAAGAGAAATAATTGCAGAAACTCTATAGGATTTCTTCTTTGCTTACTTTTGTTTTACAAATTCTTAAGATATGTTTAAAGCAGTTTGTGCAGTATGATCTTTAAATTCTTCCTTCTTGGGGAGAAATTAAAATACATCACTATTTTCTAGTTTTCTCCTTTTTCCTAAAAGGTTGACTTAGGCTCTGGGCTCCTTTCACAATAGTTAGTATGTCCCAAAATGATAGATCATAATGAGCAGAATAAAAACAATAATTAAAAAAAAAAAGAACAAACAAAAATCCAGCCATGGAGACATTCAAAGAAATGACATTGTTTTTATGGAAAAATTTTAGATTATAAAGCAGATGTAAGAATATTCTTTAGACAAAATTCTGAAAAAGTTAGAAAATATAGATTTTCTAGGGGTATCAACTAGTTCTAAGATACCAATGACTAGATCTGCTCAATGTTATCAAGTTCCATTAAAATATAATATATACATTCTAGATTCAAAGTATTGTTCTAGATTCTGCAGAAGAGGCCAAGCCTAGGAAACATGGACTTCACTTTCATGAAGTCCATTGCTGGAAGAAGTGAGGTTGAAAAGAAAATGTGATAGGTAGGAAATATGTCTGCTCTATTACAATTAGATTTACTAGTTTTATTTTGGTCAAAAAGCACACAGCTTTAAAAGAAGATCTCAAAAATCACCTCATTTTGAAAACAAGAAAAACTTTGACTCTTTTCTTACCATACCTTCTCTACCTTGTCAACAAAGAACCTAATTTCTTTTTTTTTTCTTTTTAGGTCACACCCAGTGATGCACAGAGGTTACTCCTGGCTCTGCACTCAGGAATTACTTCTGGCGGTGCTTGGGGGACCATATGGAATGCTGAGAATCGAACCCTGGTCAGCCGCGTGAAAGGCAAATGCCCTACCCACTGTACTATTGCACCAGCCTTCAGAATCTAATTTTTATCTTTAAGATCCACCTTTGGGCAAGGGGGGCTGGCTCAGTGGTTAAAAGCCTTCAAATATGAGACCATGGGTTCAATCTCTAGTGCCACTTACATGCACTGGGCGTGGTCCCAGCTGTTTTGTGCTCTAGGACAACTTTCCATACTATATATGATGTAGAGCCAGAGAGCTGTGAGAATCACAATGAGCATCAAAATTTAAAAGAGCGGTAAGCATTGAGGCCAGAGTGCAATCCTGGCAAATAACATAATTGTATTATGAAAACATCACCAAGAAATAAGTGCCACTTTGGCCAAAACCGAGACTGAAATGGAAAGCACCCTGCACCTTGATGAAACTCCTGCTTAGTATAATGAAAGGAAAGAAAGTTAGACAAGAAAATCACTTTTGGAGCTTAGAATTCCTTGTTAACCTCACCTGGATCCAACAATTCATTCATTCTAGCTCAACAGTCTAGTAAGAATGACATCTGTTTACATGCCACATATAGTTTCATATTTTTTTCTGCGGCACCTGTACATTTTTGTAAGGATGTATCTGCTATTACAACTTTCCCATTGAATTTAAATTCATCTCAACAGGAACTTTACTCCCTTCTTTAGAATTTCCTGTACCATCTCTTGAAGCATTGAACATTTTGGGTATTCATAAGCCTATTATCCTAATATAAATCATATTAACACAGAAGAAGGGCTCTTTTCTAGTCTCTGAACCCTAATTTTCTTTGCTCTATGATGACAACTCTGAGAGTCTATCTGAAGGACTTTCTTCAGCTATGGTGGTCAGTCCCCTTTAACAGATTAGAGAGAGCAATGGGTCCTTATGAGAAATGAACCATCCAATTCAAAGACTTTGGAAGAAAGCATTTCCAGAGTTCTAAGGTTTAAGCTCAGAATAGATTCAGCAATGCTAATGCTTATATGAGTTTAAGTGGGCGAGAGAGGGGCTGGAGAGGGGAAAGTATGACACTTACATAATGGATGCTCAGAAAAATTTAATTCTTCACCTTTACCACATTTCGTGCAGATGAAATGTTTGTGACAGGACCAATTTAATTAGAAGGAATTCAAGCACAGATCATCAACGATCAATCTAAATCTTATCCATAATTTCCAAATATGGCTTTTAGTCTTCCTGGGGTGGTTTGAAAATATGATCAGATTCTTCTTCTTCCCTCCGCTCAATAAGAAATGAGGTCCATTCCCCCAACTTGCTCGGGGTGACCTCATTATAGCATTGATCAGGACAGCATAGCAGAGATTCCCAAGACTAAGTCACAAAAATTCTGCTTCCATCTTTTTCTCTGACCTGCACAATCATTATCCCAGAGTTACCATGTAACAATCCACATACTTACTTCCTACCATGTTGTGATGAAGTTGAACCCACAGGGAGTATCCATAATTCTCAAAGGATAGGACAGACCTTTCTAAACTGATCCTGAAGGAGACGATCCACACAGAATGACAAGGCCTCCACATGGTTATGGTGTCTGGTCATTTGATTCCTACCAGGTCTTCCTAGCAGAGGCCTCTGACAGAGTGGAACAGAAACCAATTATCTCTGCAGTACCCTGTTTGAGTTGCTGACTCACAAAATATCTAAGGGTAAAAAGTACGCTAATGTCTCCTTTCCCTCTCTACTTCTGGAGAAGAGTGAAAAGATAGGGTCATGAAGAAAACATCCTTTCATTAACAATCAAATCACCCCATTTTCTTTCTTTTTTTTTTTTACTTTTTATTAATGAATCACCGTGAAGTACAGTTACAGACTCACAAACTTTTGTGCTTGCATTTCAGTCATACAATGATCAAGTACCCTTCCCTCCACCAGTGCCCATTTTTCACCACCAATGGTTCCAAGCATCCCTCCCACCACCCCCAACCCATCCCCTCCAACCCCACCCCACTTCTGTGGCAGGGCATTCCCTTTTGTTCTCTCTCTCTCCTTTTGGGTGTTGTGGTTTGCAGTAGAGGTATTAAGTGGACATCATGTTCAGTCTTTAGTCTGTTTTCAGCATGCATCTCCCATCCTGAGTGGGCCCTCCTAGCACCCTTTACTTGGTGGTCCCTTCTCTATCTGAGCTGCCTTTTCCCCCAGCATGTAAGGCCAGTTGCTAAGCTGTGGAATAATCCTCCTGGAATTTATCTCATCTATTCTTGGGCGTTAGTCTCCTATTCTGTTACTTATCGTCATCATTCCACAAATGAGTGCAATATTTCTATGTCTGTCTCTCTCTTTCTGACTCATTTCACTTAACATAATACTTTTCATGTTGATCCACCTATATACAAATTTTATAACTTCATCTTTTCTAACAACTGCATAGTATCCCATTGTGTTTCTTTACCAGAGTTTCTTTAACCAGTCATCTTTTTTCAGGCACTCAGGTTTTTTCTAGATTCTGGCTATTGTAAACAGTGCTGCAATGAACATATAAGTACAGATATCATTTCTATTATACTTTTTGTGTCTCCAGAATATATTCTCAGAAGTGATATTGCTATGTCAAATGGGAGCTCAATTTCTAATTTTTTGAAAAAATTACATACTGTTTTCCAAAAGGGCTGAACCAGTCGGCATTCCCACCAGCAGTGATGGAGAGTCCCTTTCTCCCCACATCCACGCCAACACTGGTTGCTTTTGTTCTTTTGGAGGTGAGCCGGTCCCTATGGTGTGAGATGATATCTCATTGTTGTTTTTATCTGCATCTCCCTGATGATCAGTGATGAAGAGCATTTTTTCATGTGCCTTTTGGCCATTTGAAATCATCCCATATTCATATTTTCATGACTGCTATTAAACTACATCCACCACCCAAGAGACAAACATCTAGTTGATAGTTTTTACTACCAGAAATCATAGTCTGTCTATTTTGGTAAACTACCAGAGAAATTTGTTGAGGGTCAGCAGGTTTATACTATTAATCTTATTAATCTTATTATTATAACAAAAGTATCTATCTTCAGAAAATGAAGGAAAGAATAATATCTTTTATGAAGCTCACCTGGGTCAGAAACAAAGTTCCAAGCCCAGCCAGATGAGCCATCTATAAAACTCTGATATAACAATCCCTTTCCTTGAAGAAATGATCAATGAAATAAGCAGCAAAGTGGTTATGATTAAAATGTGTGTGTGTAGGGGGGGGCTGGAGCAATAGCATAGTGGGTAGGGAATGTGCCTTGCACATGGCCGATCCAGGTTCAATTCCCAGCATCCCATATGGTCCCCTGAGCATCACCAGTAGTAATTCCTGAGTGCAGAGCCAGGAGTAACCCTTGTGCATAGCCGGGTGTGACCCGAAAAGCAAAAAAAAAAAAAAAAAGGGTGTGTGTGCGCTTGTGCACATGTCCGCATGTCCATAAACGTACACAGGCACATGCACCACATAACTTGATTAACATGCAAGCTTGGGAAAGGCTCTCTCTCTTTTTTTTAATGCCATTTTAATTGCAGATACCTGCATTGGAGATACTGAGATGATTCTCACTTCTCTTATTTAATAAACAATTATTTGAATGTGAATGAGACCAGTTGTAGTTACTGAATCAGGGACGCTGTCTCATTTGCCAAGGTGTTGAAAATCAGATGGGCTGGTCACGTAATGAGATTTAAAGACAACCGCTGGACTAGAGCTGTTACCGACTGGATTCCACGGGATGTCAAAAGACCGCGTGGCCGCCCACCTACCAGATGGTCAGACTTCTTCATCAAGATCATGAATGATCGGTTTGAGGCCCTTCATATTCCCGGAGCGAACAGATGCCATTGGGCTACACTAGCATGCGACAGGGACAAATGGAGACATTACTGGCGCCCCCTTGAGCAAATCGACGACTAACAGGAAGTTAAGTGATTAGGTGATTATTTGAATGTGACTAGAAAAAAAACTTAAAATACGAAAAAAAGCACAATAAGTTTCTTTTTTTTAAGGCCGCCTATAAAGAATATTGATTTAAGGCCCCTGAAATTGAGGAGGTCTAGCACCGTAGGCACCGAGCACTGTCAGAGTTGCCAGAGTGGCCCAGGTCACCCAAGGCAGGGCAGGCCACAAGCCACATCCTCTGGCTCTGCCTTCAACTGCTGGCTCAGCTGACTAAAGGCACCAGAAGTGACCACACCAAAAAGGAAGTCATTTCACTTTGTTTATTCTGGGTTTTTGTTTGTTTGTTTGGGGAGCCACACCTGGCAGTGCTCAGGTATTCCTGGCTCTACGCTCAGGCATGACTCCTAGGACCATATGATCAGGGGCCATATGAGGTGCCAGGGATCAAACCCAGGTCAGCCATGTGCAAGACAAATGCCTGACCTGCTATACTGTACACCAGTCTCTCTTTATTCTATTTACTTATCTTGGATTGTTATTATTATTATTATTATTATTATTATTATTATTATTTTTGCAGTCGGAACACAGCAGGCAATCAGGGATTATTTCTAACTGCATGCTAAAGAGTGGCGTCTATACATTTCCCACCACAGATGTCCCCAGTTTCCCTCCCCTCACCCCTCCTTGCCGTTCCCCACCCCCCCGTGTGCCTCTTTGGCAGGCACTTTCTCTCTCTCTCTCTCTCTCTCTCTCTCTCTGCATTATGGCTTGCAATACAGATAGAGAGGTTATCATGTCCATTCCTTTACCTACTTTCAGCACACAGTTCTTATCCAGAGCAACCATTTCCAATTATCTTTGTCATAGTGGTCCTTTCTAAACCAGACCAGGAACAGTTATATCCCACGGTGATTCAATAATAAATAAATAAATAATAAAATTTAAAAATAAAATGTCATCAAAGCTAAAACAAAAAAGGGTAACTTCTGTCATTTGGAGTTCATATAAATTGCTGGGGATCAAACAAGGGTAAGCTGCAGGCAAAGGAAATCCCTTACTTTCTGTATCATCTCTCCAGGCTAATTTAACTATTCTAAAATTTTGTCCAAGCTTGCATTTATTATCAGAAGTTTACGGCTTTGTCCAGTAGATAAATACTAATAGATCTTATGTTTATATAATATTAATACATTAAACTAAGAACAAGATGAAAATTCTTATTCAGGCTATAGGGCATAAAAGAATATATTTCAAATGATCAGGGATAACTTTTATTACTGAGGCTTAATATTATTTTTACTAAATAGCATTCACTTCAATTTTTTTTGTTTTCTTTTTTATTTAAATAATTTATTTATTTATTGAATCACTGTGGGAAAAGTTACAAAGCTTTCAGGTTTAGGTCTCAGTCATGCAAATATCAAATACATTTCCCTTTACCAATACTTATTTTTCACCACGAAGAACCCCAATAAAGCCCCACCCTCCACCCCTCCCAATGCCTGCGAGGCAGATGAATTCTAGTTAACACTCTATCTGCTTTGATTAGATTCATTGTTTCAATAAAAGATGCACCACTGTTATTTAGAGTTTACCCCCCCCCAAAATCAGACATGCTGAAAAAGCATTATGAAATGATTTGCTTTCTACAGCTGGGTTCAAGAATTAAATGTTGGTTTTAGATTTCCGCTATTTTACTTATTAACCCTGGAAGTATTTCTACTGAAAGTCAGATAATTAAGAGATTGGTTTCTGTGCTCTGGAGTTGTGGCTGTGCCAGAGAGCCACTTATGGGGGGCAACTGTTGACCTCGGTAGGGCGTGAAGGACGGACCGGAACGCCCCCCTTCCCATGAGGTTTTAGTCACCCTCACACCCCCGGCTCATACCTGTTGTCCACAGGCTCCCATGCGGCCACCATCTTTCTTTCCAGAGAGGAGAGGGCGAATGGTGCAACACCCTTTCCCCTCTGGGCAGACATGATGGCCTGGATTAACACATAATCCGTTCACTTTTCTGTTCCAAGCTTAACTCTAATTTTCAGGGAGAAATGTTGGGTGATTTACTTCCCATTGATCACTTTGTATATATGGAGATGTTGCACGGCCATGTAAGCGGCTGCGCAGTTTGGAGGAAAAGTCCTAGTTCCCGCATACTCAAGCTATGCTTGTAGAGGCTTCTGGTCACCGGGGTTCCATCTGGGGGAGGCGGGATGCGGCACCTAACCCCTCTGGGACTTCCTGGTGATCTCGGCTCTTTTTGGAACCTGGTGTCTTCTCCGGGAGCTGTGGAGCCAGCCCTCCACGTGACCCTTCTTCTCTGCGGCTGTGTGCTGTAAAGATGGCGCTGGGGGAGCAGGCCGTGGGCATGACTTCCGGGATCAGAGGTTACCTGGGAGCCGGGATGGTCCCGGCAGTTTGGAGGGAAAGTCCTAGTTCCCACATACTCAAGCTATGCTTGTAGAGGCTTCTGGTCACCGGGGTTCCATCTGGGGGAGGCGGGATGTGGCACCTACCCCATCTGGGACTTCCCGGTGATCTCGGCTCTTTTTGGAACCTGGTGTCTTCTCCGGGAGCTGTGGAGCCAGCCCTCCACGTGGCCCTTCTTCTCTGCGGCTGTGTGCTGTAAACTCACTTCATTTTTGACATAATTTCATTAGCAATATTTCAGGTACCTGCATTTAGATATTTCTTAACCCTAGTCTTTTGATTTTTAATTTAGCTAATCAATTAGATTATTTTAAGAATATACCTTCGATCATGCTAGCATTAATTCCATTTGAAATTATAGAGGGGTGATGACAATTTGTTGAGCTTTAGTTCTGTCAAAGTCCAAATGCAGTTGCTTACAAAGACCAGGCTTCTCCTAAGACCTAATTCTGGTATTCTATTTCTTTGTTCCATAGTTATTTTTAATCAGATGCACATGTTTAACAAAACAACAACAAAATACCAATGAACACTTCACTAATTTTTCCATCAGGGAAGAAGCTTGCAGGAGGAACAGATTATAGTCAGGTACCAATGAAACTAAGGATCCCTGAAGATATCTAGACTGATCCAAGATTCCACTCTTAAGATGAGGCTACAGATATTTTTGAACACTTATGAAAACTGACTCATAAATCCCTATCAGCAACAGGGAAGACAGCTGAAGAAGTCTGTATACACATGTGCAAATCCATCACCGTTTCTAGAAAAAGCATTCTGAACACATTAATTATTGCCATGAAAAACAGCACATTTCTCACCAAGAAAAACCATTCTTCATCTCTCCTTCCCAGTTGCTCTGTAGTTGACAAGGTCAAAGTATTTTAAAGTGAACCATCTTTAGGAATTTACCTGGAAGCCAACAGGTAGTCATCCAGTTTTCGGAAAAGCAGAAGAGAAGAACAGTGGGCAGCTTACTTCTCTCTAATTCTAAGCATTTATTTGTGCCTGAGAATTATCTCTTGGGAAATTTCACTCTTGGAAATTTAGCTTAAGATCCTGATCTTGTAAATCTAGCCCAGTGGTCAAAATATCTGCTTTTGTCCATCTTGCTCAAAATATATTTATAATTTTCTGTCAATATGGAATGTCTATTGTACTTGAAACATGCTTATATTGGTGAATTAAAAATAATAAGCAATTAATCCTATACATGCCCTCAAACAAACTAATTGTGAGTAAGCATTTAAATTGCACTAGATGGGAATGAAAAAATATAGTCTGAAATATTTAAACAATAATGTTAAACAGTAGGAGGTTATATAGCATGCTTTCCTCTGTTTTAAAATCATATTAACAAATACTTCCTTACTAGGTTACCTATTATTTTCAAAGTTTGTTTGATAATGATATGCAGGGTTAAATAAACTGTGAATTTGCCTTGTTCAAAATTCACACAATCTTAAAAATGCCTACAAAGGTATATATTCATAATTATGCTCTTGAAATTTTCATGTGCAAAAACAGTACTTTCATAACCTATAATTTTAATCCTATAATCACTTCAATAGACATTGATCTATAAAGCTATTTCCACTCCAGTTGGGTGCAGTTCTCAATGAAAATGAAACATTGACTCATTCCTATGGTCAGAATTATTTTATTAGGCGACTTGCCCTGGTTTCAGAAATAGCATGCACCATGTATTTAATTTATTCCCTTTTCTCTTAAAAGAATAAAACCTTGTTTGAAATAACTTCCTCCTTTTTTTTAATCAGTTGCAAGAGAGAAAGAAATAAATCAAGGGCTGAGGTTAAATTAATGCTTAATGTAGCAGCTCATAACCACTTCTCAAATTTAGTAGTGTTAGAAAAAGAGAAGAAAATGTACAAAGAGAAGAATCAGCTGAAGATACATAATAGGACAACTGGACCATGAGTTAATTGCCTAAGGGTCACCTAGGAATCTTGATTAAAAACATTAACATCTTGATGTAACAAATCTACAGGACTTCTTCATCCCACCCCCTCCCTCGCCCCAACCCCAAGCTCCCACAGGCTTTTGGGGGCATTCTGGTTGCCTTGGTCACAGGAGGTTTTCTTCCTTTAATCAAATCCCCCCACCCCCCACTCCTCAGCCTCCTGCTTTTAAGAAAGGAAGCTTTGCTCAGCAGACCAGTTCCGACTTTTATTACTCTTTTCTCTAGGTTCCCGCAGCACAGAGCCCATGGTTTGATGGCATCTGATTCCAGTGCCCCACAAGGATTTCCAGGAGAGCTATCTGAAACGGGGACAAGGAGACAAAGGCCACTGGCTGAGAAGTTTCTAGGGTTTCTGGTTAGGAAACGAGAGCCCAGTTCACAGATGCCCGGTTAGTATTTGTCTTACATGCTCAAGCAATTTCAAGGTTGGGTTCTTAGCTCTTGTGTCCAAACAGGAAGGTGGCAGGAACACCCATGGAATGGACTAACAGGAACATATTTTTCCTACTATACATATGTATACATATACATATATATAGTAGATATTCATATTTACACACACTGCTTTTAGCTGAATTACCTTAGTCAACTTTGTCAACAAATTCAATTTAAATATATATATTTATATAGTAGATATTCATATTTACAACAGTTTTTAGCTGGATTACCTTAGTCAGTTTTGTCAAAAAGTTCAATATGTATATATGTGTGTGTGTTTAAGATTAATTAAAATATAACTATCAAATTCATAGAATTCATTTAAAATTTTTCAACATGGAGTATACTCCTCTGGACAATTTCAATTTTTCTCTGCCTTTTGGGTATATTAGTTTTACCTTTTTTTCTACTCAAAGTACTCCTCCAATAAACCGAAAATTTCTGAGGACTGGGCTTTTTATTCCTTTTCTACTCACACAGAAGTCTACTTTGCTATGATCCTAAAGCGCCTGGAAAACCTAACACTATTCATCACCACTCTTCCTCCCCCTAACCCAACACTTTGTATCACTGGACCTGATCTTGAAATTTACTATTAAAACTGTTTTGTTCACTCGTTAATTCTCTACCAGGCTGCAGATGATGTACACCCATGTCACACAGATTGTTTTGGGCTATGATTGCTGTTGGTGTTACCGATAGCAACAGGAAGGATGAGGATGATCTTAGAAAGCATATCGATTTCTGGGACTTGAAAAGGCTGGCCAAGAGTCCCTTAACCTCTGCCCTTCCTCTCCTCACTCTGCAGCCTGCTGGAAATACCCTACAGCTGAAAACGACTATTAGGAACCAAGGCTACCATCACCAGGAGCAAGTCAACTATCCAATGACAACCCTCTTGCTGATGATGGCTTTTACTTCATTCTTTCTCATCAAAATTTTGGCAACTTTCGCACTACAACAGTCACCCAGAGTGTAGACCTGAGGGGTCTGGGGATAGCTTGGAACTAGAGCATTTGTCTAGCAATCCACTGAGATCACATGTACCTTAAAGCTTCTAGCATGAGATTCTTCTGCCTTCAACTGACCTTCATAACATCAACCCCTCTCACATCCTCACCCTCAGTTCTCACTCAGGAGCACCTTTCTCCAAGAACACTTGAGCCCTCCCAAGCAGAGCTGCATACTCACCTGGAGTAGCAGGGGGAAACCACCAGTGACACTGCTTATGATAACACTGTATTTCTAAGAAGGAGCCTGGCTCCAATTGGTATTTGTGGACAGCCTGGCATAGCCGGAAGGCTCACTCTGTCCTTTTCCCACCAAGTTCCACCTCAGGGAAAGAAGGAAGGAAGGAAGGAAGGAAGGAAGGAAGGAAGGAAGGAAGGGAGGGAGGGAGGGAGGGAGAGAGAGAAAGAAAGAAAGAAAGAAAGAAAGAAAGAAAGAAAGAAAGAAAGAAAGAAAGAAAGAAAGAAAGAAAGAAAGAAAGAAAGAAAGAAAAGATATTCTGGATGCCCTATATTTGGTATTGGCAAGAGGTCAAATGATATAAGCCCCTGCCCATGTGTCCTCACTGCCTGACAAAAACAGGAAGCCACTCTCCTTTTCTGCTCTTTTAAGACAGTTCTGCTTCAACTACATAAAGTAGGAAAACTTTTTATGACCTTTGGGGGCATCTCTGACATCATCTTAACCAGACTCCATCTATTACCAGAGGTAATCCTAATGATGTTGCACTCACTCCTTTTCTTACTTTTCTGCCCTAAATTAGGAGTTTAAGGACTATGCATTGTTTATTTATGTTTATATGTTTGTGACACCGCTTGATGTCATAATGGCTATTCTCTGCTATTCTCTAAATGCTAAGAACCCCCCTCCATTTCAGTGTCACATCCAGCAATGCTCAGGGGTTACTCCTGACTCTACTCAGGAATTACTCTCAGCGGGGATAGAACCCAGGTCAGCCACTTGCAAGGAAAGCACAGTATCTGCTGTACTTTCTCTCCAGTCCTGACTTCAGGAATCACTCCTGGCAGGTTCTGAGGACTATAAGGCATACTGGAGATTGAACCCGGGTTGACCATGTGTAAGGCAAATGCCCTACGTACTGTACTTTCTCTTCAGCCCACCAAATCCCTATTTCCATTAAATAAAATATAAATCAGTGAGACCTTTGGGTCTTAAGAGAGGTTGGTGCAATCAAATACAATACTAACTAATGAATCTATTAAGCAAAACATATACAAGAGGTGTTGCTGTTGTTTCTCCTTGGGATAATACGTTAATAAGAGAAATTCTGTGATTAAAAAGCTATCTCTTGTGGACTAGAGATAGCAGAGAGGCTGAGAGGTAATGAGCTCATGACCTTGAAAGATTTTTAAATAGAAATGTCTATTCCAGTCTCCATAGATTCAATATGGTATGTTAAGATTACTATTGATTTGGATGGCTTGGAAAGCCTGGAAGTAATCATGGATACAGAGAAAGGTAGCAAATTACATGTACATTTATTACACATTTCACAATTATTTCAAAAACACTTTCAGATGGGATGGTTTTATTTCAAAGTAACCAGTATCAAAGTTCAATCTCTACCAGTAGCTGATTTTAATAACTGCCTATAATACACATGGATCATCATCTGTCTCAATTACAAGGATAAAAGGTACAAACTGGTGAACTGGATATACAGCACAGTGAAATAAGGCCGTCACTCCCCTCCCCACCCATCCTGATTTGCAGACACACCCTCGACCTTGCTACCAAAGCTTTCATAGTTTTCTGAACATATCCCACTCGATAAATGTATTATGTGAATAACATAACTTCCTATGCTTTTGATCTTCTGTCATTCTCAATTATCACAAAAGATGAGATTGCCTCTTTCACTTCTGCATCCTAGATCCAAAGTACAATGCAGGTCCCCAGGACTGCATTGAAACCGTATTCAACTCCAGGCATTACAGTGTTAAAGGGCCCCTTTCTCTCTTAAAAACAAAACAAAACAATGTTGGGGCTAGAGCAATAGTGCATAGGGTAGGGCATTTGCCTTGCATGCGGCCTACCTGGATTCAATCTCCAGCAGCTCATACGGTCCCCCAAGCACCATCAGGAGTAATTCCTGAGTACAGAGCCAGTAACCTCTGAGGATAGCTGGGTGTGGCCCAAAAAGCGAAAACAAACAAACAAAAAAGGTTAAGAATGGTATTGCCTAACTTTATTAGTTTTAAAAAAGATTGATATTATAGATTAAAATGTTTTCTTGGGCCTTAATATTCACTGATTTGTGTGTGTGTGTGTGTGTGTGTGTGTGTGTGTGTGTGATCATAAAAGCAATTAGAACATTTTTTTTTGATTTCTAAAAGTATTGTAGCCTGTGAATAAATTGACTCTGCTGGTCACAGTGAAAGGATTCAGTCACTGCTTAATGAATGAAGGACTCAGCAAAGAAGGAAAAGAGGGTGCAAATAATAGTAGTAATACATCTGCACACAATTACTCTAACCCTAACCCAACCCTCTTCCCCACACACACACTATTCTATCAGCTCATTAAACACAAAGGGTGAGATTTCTGCTTTTTGGAGTATATTTTCTTCTAAGCAGTAATAGCACCATTGCTAAGTTACCTCAAGGGGAAATTATTACATTTAACAATTAAGAACAGGAAAAAGTGGTACCTGCATCTGAGCAGAAAGGCATGATACCTGACCACCACAAAGAATCTTTCCAGGGCGGGAGAGAGAGTACAGGAGGTAAGGCACTTGCCTTGTATGTGTACAGTCTCTGTTCAATTCCCAATCATTCATCTGTCCCCTGAGATCTTTCAGAGCTCACTCTGGTGCAGAGTCAGAAATGGTCTCTGAGCACCGCTGGGTGTGGCCCAAGTCTCCTCTCCCCCTCTAAGAAAAAAAAATATGCATGTTCATTATATACTCTGTTGGACAGTAAATCAACACACAAATTAGCTCTTCACTACCTATCATTATGAATCTTAACTGGTAAGCTGCAATGCATGAGAGCACATAAATGTTAGATTCATTTTTGCAATAGTCTTTAGATAGATGCAAACCGTACCAAAAAAAATATGTATTTCCTTGGATTTCTAACACAAGAGGGTAATCCTGATGGCAGAAAGAGCTAGAAGGATCTCCCCTTCTTTTCCTACACTATATTCCTGCAAAGAATGTCTAGTATACTGAGATTTCTCACAAATTTTTAAGGAAGAAATCTAAGGAGAAGGGGGAACCATGTAATTAACACATCAAAGCTAGTCTCCCCTCCCCCTTAAACGCTGGTAGTGACAGAGTGCTTCAGGCCTCAGGCTCTTGCAGTTTATCATTTTCATGGGAATTGCCAGAAGGACCCCCTCAAATAAGACCAGCGCTTTGAAGAATTGTAGTGAAACTCAAACCCTATTTTAAAAAATCTGAAAATTGTGTTCTCACAGGAAAGAGAAAATACTTGTTCTCCAGGTATCACTGGAAGATGTGGCATCAGTCACAGTGGCTAGATTTTCAAAGAAACTTGAGTGGGGTAGGTCTCCTCCTTACTTTCCCATTAGCTAAACCAGCAGACCCTTCAATGGGAGGGAGAGACCTGGAAATGCAACAGCAACTATCATCTTCTTCAGAAGTGCCTAAGTAAGAGCCTGCTAAAATACCACCTTTTCTAACACTTCCTCTCCCATTCTTCATCACTCACAGTAAAAAGAGATTTATGGCAGTCAACACAAAACTGGGAATACAGCTGTTTCATAATGAGACTCTGTCCTGATGCTAAGGATCCCAAAAAAAGGAAACATGTGTTCTTGTTTATGAAATTCCAGCAATAATTTTATGGTAAGACAATGAAGAGAGGAATAGTAAGAGGAAGTGAGCTCTGAGGTAGTTTCCAGATTCCAGAAGCCCCCTGTAATGTCTTCAAAACAGTACAGTTCTGCAGATTTGCTGTTTCATAAGTATTTAGTGAGATGGCAGGGTACATGCTATTCTCTATTTCTGATCCTAAAACTAAATTGATTATTCCAAATAAAGTTTCTATATGTGTTGCTAGCTAAAAGTATATAGAAGTAGCAGGGGAAATAAGGGAGGAGGTTGTTCTTTCATTTTTATTAAGATTAAGAAGATGAAATTCCAGTAAAGAATAATACTTCAACTGCACATAATGTATCAGGCCACGGTCACGGTCCTCCCATTGTTCATCGATTTGCTCAAGCTCACCCGGTAATGTCTCCATCATGAGACTTGTTACTGTGTTTGGCATATTGAATACATCACGGGTAGCTTGCCAGGCTTTGCCGTGCTCGTGAGATATTTCCGTAGCTTGTCGTGCTCTCTGAGAGGGGCGGAAAAATCGAACCTTGGCCGGGCGGCTACACACAAAGCAAACACCCTACCTCTGTGCTATTGCTCCAGCCTGTATCGGCCAATCATTAATAATTTAATAAGAGCCTTGAAGTAATTTAAAAAACTGGGCTTTGATAATAGGTATAAAGAAGTTACAAACAATATTGGGCATGTTTTTTATTAATGTGTTTAGGCAGAATGAAGAGTGCTCAGAGAGGTGGAACAGTAGGTAAGATACTTGTCTTGAACTGACCAAGGTGCAATCCCCAGCATCATATGAGCCCCTGAGCCCCACCAGGAATGATCCCTGGGTACAGAGCTAGGAATAATCCTTGAACATTGTAGACTGTGTCCTCTATCTCCAAAATGAAAGAAGAGAAGAATATATTGGGTTTGAAGGAGATTGTGTTTCTGTGAGGAAGTGAGAAAATAAAAAATAGTGTACAAGATTCACAAACCTAATTTTTAGTAGAAACACTGTAAAGGTACAAACTAATTTGGAGCCTACCCATGCATTCGAAGTCTTCATAGTAGTTAGAATAATATCCTTGGTAGCAAAGAGGTCCACATTCTAAACTCCTGGATGTGTAAGTTTATTATTTTACATAGCAAAGGGGACTTAGCAAATATGATTAAGAATCACAAGATAGGGGTCTAGAGAGATAGTTCCACCAGCTGAGTGCATGCTTTGCATGCAGGAGACTACGTTTGTTTGTACATGGTTCTCTGAAGCACTATCAGAATAACCCCAGCAAACAGATTCAGGAATAATCCCTGAAAAATGCTGGTTGTGCTTGGGGTTTATGGGGGGTGGGGGGAAGGGGGAGAAACAGTAAAAAGAATTTCAAGATAGGGAGAATAATCTAGATTGTTTAAGTGGCACAATGGAATCACAGGGATCCTTAAAGGAGGAGTTAAGAGTGTCATTGTGGGAAGCAGTTCTGAAAAGACTAAGAAGCTCACTCTGAGGATGGTTGGAGATTTTTTTATTATTATTATTTTTAATTTTTTATTATTGAATCACCATGAGACACAGTTACAAGCTTTCTTGAGTTTCAATCATACAATGGTCAAACACCCATCCCTACACCAGTGTACATTCTCCACCATCAATGTCTCCAGTATACCACCCCCCCTTTCCAACCCTCCCCTGTCTCCATGGCAAACAATTTCCCCCATATACTCTCTTTACTTTTGGGCATTATGGTCTGCAATACAGATACTGAAAGTTTATCATGTGTTTAATATCTCCAGGGAGTCCAGAGGGAGGCCCCTACAGTTCTCCCCCTGGCCGCCCAGGTTCGGGGAGTGGGGGGGCGGGCCATTTGCCCAGCCAGGGCAGCCCAGGTCATGGGGCAGGCAATGAACGAAATGAGGGCCAACCCGTTTGATTGATCAGATGCCATTTATTTCATTCTCCCCACGCGCCTGTCCCAGTCTCTCTGAGCCTCCCATTCTAGTCTCACACTGCCCCTCATTCCTGTCTCCTCCTCTCTCTCTGGCTCATCTCTCCACACTCCATCTCACAGCCTGGGCTCTTTCTCTCCATATGCCTGATCCTGTATTCTTCTACATTCTTTTCCCTCTGTTCCCCTTGCTAGTCTCTGACTACTCCATCTTGCCACCCTGCTCTTTCTCACTCTCTCCAGCTCTCTCATCTCTCCAACTCTCTTGTCACTCCAACTCCTCAGCACTCTGGGCCCACACTGCACTCATCAGGTAGCAAAATCAACATAAGAAAGCCCTTACTGAGGGCCCAGCAGGTTCAAAGGGAACACCACCTAACAGGTATTCCAAAGCCCTTCCTGACTGCCCAAGGACAAAATACCTCCTAACCTGTTTTTCTCCTTACCTCAGTCCAATAACAATATCTTAATACTAGTTATTTTTGTATGGACACAGTAAGAGATACACTGAGGCTTGTAGGGTAGATCTCCTGGGGACATCTTGCCACAGACTCAGACTACAGAGCTCAGGCCAGATTAATCATTCCTAACCCAGCAGGGTCTGAATCTAGTTATTACATTTTGGATCATGACAGCATTTGTCCATGACCAAGCTCTTAACTTATAGTTAAGCATTATGGCACTTTGGCCAGGCCCATCTCAATGCCAGGATAGCACGTAACTTACTGCTTGCCCTGGTTCCATCCAGTCCCATGTCAGGACCCTGCTTTGGGGGGGTGCTAGGAGTAAGGGCAGCTGAGGCTTAGGTCCAGAGAACAAACGCCCAGGAGGAAAATAACACTGAGAACCAATAACCTCCCACGTTACAAAGGCATAGCATTCACTATCTTATTATGTCCATACAAAAGGACATTACTCTGAATAAACTATGCAAAGGATTTAGAGAGAAGAGAAAAGCAATATTTATAAGTCAACAGAACACAAAGAAAGAAGTTACAAATAAACACAGAGGAATGGGAACACTGTGATGGGAGCAACCCATTAAACCTAAACTACCTGAGGCTATGCAGGAAGGACAAAACAATGTTATCCTACAATCATGTTTGGTCCTTTATCCACTTTCAGCACACATCTCCCATCCCAAAAGATTCTTCCAACCATCACTGACTTGGTGATCCCTTCTTTATTCCAGCTGCCTTCTCCCCCACCTTAGGAGACAGGCTTCCAACCATGAGGCAATATTCCTAGCCCTTGTGTCAACTGTCCTTGGATGTCCATCTCATATTATGTTATTTTATATTCCACAAATGAGTGCAGTCCTCCTATGTCTGTCCCTCTTTTTCTGACTCATTTCACTTAGCATGATACTCTCCATGTCCATCCACTCATCAGCAAATTTTATGACTTCATTTTTCCTAACAGCTGCAGAGTATTCAATTGTATAGATATAGATGATTGGAGATTCCTTCATTGGCGCATTCACATGGTCTTGCCAGTATTTTAATTTTGCTACATTAATATACTTAATATATTAATTAATATTAATATTAATATACTTAGGATTTCTGACATACAGCAGCTGTAAGATATTAAAATGTACCATTTTAAGCCACCAAGTTTATAGTAATATGTTACAGTAGCCATAGAAAACTAAAAAAAAAAACTATCATTCTTACAGTCTAGAGAATAAAATAATTTACCCAAGAGATGACATCTGGTAAATAGCAGAATAGGCCCTGTATGCTAGGGAGCTGAGAACTCATGCACTATCTTGTTCAGACTGATGGAGAAACTGTCCCAGAACTGACTTAGATAACAAAGCTGGCAAAAGCATGTTATAGAACAAAGCTGAAACTTGAAGCCCATTAGATGTGTCTTCCTCCACTAAGTTGCTCAAAGGCATGGCACCTGAATAACTCAGCACATCTTTCCTCTCTGTCCATCTTCTTTCTTTGCAGAGTGGAACTTCCCCAGGAAAACAAAGCAGGCCACACCAGAGCCTTCACCTTGGACAAGTGATCTCACTTCCAATCCCCTAACAGACTCCTCTTAGTGGGAACCATAGATGAAACCTTTCCCCCCACTTCAGTGAGGGGAGGGCACGCTGGTTGGAGGGGCTCCTCTGTGCCACATGAAAATGACAAGGCACAGAATGCTGGGCCTGTGTACCTATTCTCCATCCAGTCTGGCCTATCACAGCTCAGCTGGACATAAGAGAACGTAGCACTGTAGCACTGTCCTCCCGTTGTTCATCAATTTGGCCCAGTATCCATTGCGAGACTTGTTGTTACTGTGTTTGGCATATTGAATATGTCATGGGTAGCTTGCAAGGCTTTGCCCTGCGGGCGAGATACTCTTAGTAGCTTGCCGGGCTCTTCTAAATGGGTGGAGGAATTGAACCCAGGTTGGCCAGGTCAAAGACAAATGTCCTACATGCTGTGCTATTGCCCCAGTCCCTTGTAGGATAAGTCCCATAAAAAGACTACTTCCTAAGAGGTCTTGAAGGGATAAAAATGTATCCACATGGATTTCTTATTTCCCAGAAGTGTCATACAATACTAGCCACTACTTTTAAAAGCTTGTCATGTACCAGATACATAGAGGAAGCAAAACATTCTTGATGAAGACATTAGCACAGGAGGTAGGGTGTTTTCCTTGCACACAGCCGACCTGGCCAACCAGAGTTCAATTCCTCTGCCCCTCTCGCCTGCATGGCAAAGCCTGGCAAGCTACACGTGACATATTCAGTATGCCAAACACAGTAACAAGTCTCACAATGGAGACGTTACTGGGCCCACTTGAGTAAATTGATGAACAACAGGAAGTCAGTGCTACAGTGCTACAAAAAACACACACTGACATTTTAAAAGTATTTGTGGACGGATGAAGATCACATGGAAAAATAAATTCAAACACAAGAGTGATTCCTACTAGAAGTAGAGTGTATTTTTGTTTCTAATCTATACAAAGTTTGTGTAGATTAACAAACAGCAAACTATCTCTGCTTTTTCCCCCAGAGTGCTCACTTAATCTTTATGTCACCAACATGTGAAAGGGTATCTGATAAAGAGGAGGTTAGCTAATATTTTTAAGAGGGTAATAATAAAAAGGGCCTAATATTCCTCTTATGTAATATAGCTATTTAATATAATTGTTATATTATGAATATCATTAACTATATCAAATTATTGAATTCATACTAAGCTGCTACCAGTTAAAGACACTGGCTTGGTCACTCATTTACTACAAATTAACAAATAATGTAAAATAATGTTGCTAAAATAATGAAGATAACAGCTGGAATTTGAAACTAGGCATTTGCGCTTAAAGACTTAAGAATTACTGCTGTGTGCCTCTTTGGCAACTTCTGAAAGTTAAAGAAATGAAAAAGTAGTACGAGTGAGGAATCAAATCATAAAAGGAACTAAGTCTCTATTCATTCTGTCTCATTTACTTTCAAAGAAAAACTGTGATGATAGTAAAGATTATTTTTGTTGGGGCTAGAGTGATAGTACAGCAGGTAGGGCGTTTGCCTTGCACGTTCGATTCCCAGCATCCCATATGGCCCCCCAAGCACAGCCAAGAGTAATTCCTGAGTACAGAGCCCTTGTGCATCACTGGATGTGACCCCCCAAAAAATTGTGGTTGTTGTTTAAAGGTGTTTTGAGTCCTACTAAAAAGTTTTGTGAGAGAGATAGTATAGCAGGTATGGTGTTTACCTTACAAATGGCTGACCCAGGTTTGATCCCTGACACCACTATGGTTTGCCAAACCCATCAGGAGTGATCCCTGAGCACAGACCTAGGAGTAAGCTCTGAACACCACTGGGTGTACCCCCTAACCCTCAGAACAAGTTTTGCAATGTTTTTGTGGCCAGAAATATGCTGTTAAGAACTTAAATCTTTTTATTAATAGAAGTTTTTGAGTTAACAATGCTCTGTAATTTGGGGGTATACAGTTTCATGCCTTAATTTGTGTAAAAACGTTTATCTACCCAATACCAAAGTTCTGGAAGCATGGCACGATCAAATTGACCCCTTCGCCCATTCTGACCACTTTTTTTCCTCTTCCACTTTGACTTTACCCCCCTCAAAGTCTGAGACATTTTGTCTTTGCAGTATTTTGCCCACTTTTATTTCTTTTATTATAATTAAATTCACATTTAAGTGAAACCATATGGTACTTGTCCTTCACTTAATGACTTTTATTATCTAGTAAAACTACCTCAAGTTTTCCTCATGTTGTACAAAAGGCAAAAGATCATCTTTCTTAACAACTGAGTAGTATTCCAATGAGTTTACATGCCTCATCTTCTTCTTCCAGTCAACTGTCAAACAGCATTTAGATAGATTCCATATTTTGGCTATTGTAAATAATGCTAGTATGAACCTAGGGATGAATGTTCCCTCAATTCATGTTTTTGTGTTTTTTAATAAATAACTAGAAGAACTGATGCTGAGTCAACTGAGAAGGAATCTCCATACAGTTTCCCTTAGAGATTGAAACAGTGTACATTCCCACCCACAGTATACAGGAGTACCTTGCTCTCCATGCTCTCACCAACAATTGTTACAACAACCAAGTTTGATGTGTGAAAAATAAATTCTTTAACTCTAATAGGGCTTAAAGTTACACAAGTTTTATTAAACATGTGATTTTAAATACATGCAATTCATCAGTAGTGTAAGATGCCCATTTTTCTTGGACCAGCACAGTTTTGAACTTTTCTACACTTATTTCCTTTAAAACAATTTTTAAAAATTGAAAAAATGCTTAAAGGTGACACCTTTTCTCAGAGATATAGGTCTAGATCCTGACTTTGAATTGAAAATAGATTTAGTGTATTGTATATATTGTTGATTTTTCCCCCAAAAGGACCTGATGTATTGCCGTAAAACATACCAGTAAAATAAACAAGTAAAATATTCTTCCAAACTTGCAGTTAAAAATGTCAGTCACTTGTTATTTTATGATACTTTAAACTTGTATAAAGGCCCTCCCGTTGATCGTCGATTTGCTCGAGCGGGCCCAGTAACGTCTCCATTGGAGACTTTGTTGTTACTATGTCTGGCATATCGAATACTCTCGGTAGCTTGCCGGGCTCTCCGAGAGGGGTGGAGGAATCGAACTCGGGTTGACCATGTTGGCCGCTTGTAAGGCGAATGCCCTACCTGCTGTGCTATCGCTCCAGCCTTAAACTTGTATGGTTGAAAAAAAATCTCCACACTGGCAAATTCTAGGTAGATGCACACCTCTGAGTCATTAGAGAGAACAAGAAAGTTATGTTGAACTGGAAGATCAAGTGTCTCATGGATGAGCTGTGTGTCAAATCTGAATCAGGTGCTACAAAAACAGTCTTCTTTCCTCTGTGGCTCTTCTTTAGGAGATTTTTTTCCCAATATTTTTCCATGATGTATTTTCTTACTATGGAGAACAACGCCCTTCTTCTGGACTACAGGATGTTGTGAAATAAACAGAGGGGTTGGTGTGACCCAGAATCACACCAGGGAGGCATCTGCACATGGGAACAAGAGTCATGGGAAAAAGGCCCAAGGAAGTCATCATGCCACTTGCTAAGAGGATGTAACTGTGGAATTCTCTTCTCCCCAATGAATTTTCCCCATTTTAGAGCCCTGAATACCACTGAATATTCCCCCATTTAAGAGCTCTTAGCAGCACCCTTTTTTGCTAGTCTGCACAACATTTCCTGATTTTCTTAAAGTATTAGTTTATTTCTCACTTATACACAATCAGATTTCTCTGCCTTCTTAAAAATGTATTTTATTTTATTTTGGAGGGATGGTGTTGAAAGAATCCATATTAGGGCATCAAATTTTTGTGTTACTTTAGCTAACTTGCAACATTGCTTTCTGTAAAACTGCTTGGCTGCTTTGCACCTGGGGGAGAGGGGACTTGCAAAGTGAACAGGGCATAACTTCTTTCTACAAGATTCAGGTGTATTTACTGTCCCTGAAATGTATTGTCTCAGTAAAGCACCCTGCAGATTTGGGTAAAGGCTAACTCAGGATGCTGGTGGTTGGGGGAAATTGCCCTTTCCTGGAATGTATTGTCTCACTAAAGCACCCTGCAGACTTGGGTAACACAAAACGAGGATGGTCAAGGGAGATTACCTAAGGCTTAATGATTCCAGCTATAACCTTGCTTGTGCTGACAATCAATGTACGTAAATGCTGATCTTTGAATCTATAGGCTAAGGAGTGAGGTACTTTTAAATGGATTGGTTAAGAAAGTATATGTTGTTACAAATCTATTGGCTATGAAATGCGCGGGCTTTGCTGTAACGGCCAGTGAAGGCCTATATAAGATCCCCTTTGAAGAAGTTCAGGGCTCTCAGCCACTGCCCATTTTTGGGGTATGCTGCGGAGCCCCAGCATGCTGGTCTAAATAAACCCCGTTTTTACTCCTGCAGGAATTGTGTCTATCTGGTCTCTCCGCGCCTCCCAGGGCCAGGGAACTCCCGATCCCAACAGTGTCATACTCAGCTGGGCTCACGACTTACTACTGGTTCCATACTCAAAGATTACTCCTGATAGTGCTCAGGAAACCATATGTGAAGCCAGGGATCAAAACTGGGTCTGCCACAATCAAGACCAGCATTTTACTCACTGTGCTGTCTCTCTGGTCCCTTTTCTTTCCATTTAAAAATAAACCCTGAATCCAAAAAAACAAATAAATAAGACTTTAGGATTGGATTTAATTTGTGGGCAGGATGGAAATTTGTGGCACTCTTCCTGTTTCTGCAATTAGCCGATTTATCCCACATACAATGCTATTTGTCAGAAAAGTGATATGCCATTACATAATATATACACACCCCACACACACACTAAACCCAGCCATATTGCACAGTGCAAGATAGCAACTCTTTCAAATAAAAATAATAGATCTCAAAACTGAAATGCTCTGTCTGCCTTAGCCTACAATTCCTCAAGGCAGAGCTCAATAGCAACACATTCACAGTGAATGAAAATTAAAATTATTTAATTTTTCTTGAAGTATTTATACTAAAGGCCCTCCCGTTGATCGTCGATTTGCTCGAGCGGGCCCAGTAACGTCTCCATTGGAGACTTTGTTGTTACTGTGTCTGGCATATCGAATACTCTCGGTAGCTTGCCGGGCTCTCCGAGAGGGGCGGAGGAATCGAACTCGGGTCGGCCATGTTGACCGCTTGTAAGGCGAACGCCCTACCCGCTGTGCTATTGCTCCAGCCCTACTGTATAAAATTTTAATAAAGTGATATTCTGGTATATAGCAAGAAGACTGATACCTTAGAGAAATTTACATATGTATATGAAGGGACACATATCTAAATATTAATAGCAGCATTACTTGTATAAAGAGAAAAATGACGAGTAAAAGCTGATTCTAGGACTGAGAGCAAAAGAACAGTGAAGAAGGTGCTTTCCTTGCACATCGCCAACTAGGGTTTGGTCCCCCATACCACACAGGGTACCCTAAGCACCACCAGGTGTGATTCCAGAGCATAGAACCAAGAGTAAGCCTGGGGCATAGATTGTATGACCCAACAGCCTGATTTTTTACACTATGACACTAGATAAATTTATTACAGACTGTCTAGTTAGTGGAACACAACACAACAGTGGAAATAAATCAGTCGTAGCTATATATATACTTTAATATGGGCTAATTTCTGAATCATAAAGTAAGTAGAAAACTTAAGTCACCTAAGAACATATAATAGGAAGCTATTTGTGTAAAAATATTTTCAAGTTAAAGTTTTAAATCTAAGTATTTTTTTAAATGTTTGCTTTTTGGTTCACACTGGCAATATGCACAGGGGTTACTCCAGGCTCTGCATTCAGAATTACTCCGGGCAGTGCTCAGAGGACCACTATGGGATGCTGGGAATCAAACCCTGGTCAGCGGTGTGAAGGGCAAAAGTCCTACCCGCTATGCTATCGCTCCAATCCCTTGAACCTAAGTATTTTTGTAATAAAATAATCAAGAAGCAAAGCAGAAAGGGGGAAAGGGGAACAGAACACAAGTTGTTACAGCACATGTCTTGTATGCACCAGGTTTTGCATTCCATTCTCAGCACCACATAATCCCCCAGCTCCCTGGGGTGGTCCTAGAGACAAACAGAACCTACGTAGAACCCCACATTTGCGTCTGTCAGCATTGCTGGACCAAATGTGCTAGGACTGGTCCCCAGATTATACATACTGCTGGGGGAAAGCCTCTCCATATTTTTTTAAAAAATAGTGATTTTCCTGAGCAATACAGCAAGATATGCAGAGATGAAGTCATAAAGGAAGTTTCCGTTGAATTAGCAATATATATTATCTTAAGTTAGGTACACATGTTATCATTTTTGTACTATCTACATATGTGTATAGCATATGAGAATTATTTTATAATTAAAAATAAATTGATGGAAACAATTAGTTAAGTAACACCAAACCGTTTCTTTTGTTTTCCTGAGCACAGAGCTGACCTCCACCTTCCAGCTTCCTTTGCAGCTAAGCCTTGTTGCATAATGAGTTTTGGACAAATAGTACCCAGAAAGGCTGCCAGTTATTCACCACAGTTTTCTCTGTGACTCTGATAGTTAGAAGCAGTACTTGGGGACCCAAGTGATTGCAGAGACATTGAGTAACCACAAAACCCTACTCCTGTGCCCTGAAATGCTAAGATTTTGAAGCAATACGAGCAGCTAACTTGCCTTTTCAAATAAGCTTCTTGCTAAACGATGACTCTCCTGTTCTGTATTTTATGTGAAATTAGGATGCTTAATAAACTCAGAACACAAACTGAAGTTTATTGCAGAGAAACTGGGTCAATAACTCTTGGGTAAATACCAAGATTCAATCACACCTAGGAAACTGGGACCAGAAATTTCTTGCATTGGAAAATAGAAAGATTTGAAATAAACTCAATCTCTCTTCAGAGAACCCACAAAATCTCTCTCTCTCTCTCTCTCTCTCTCTCAGCGGGGGGGGGGGGGGGGTGTCACTTCTAGCAGTGCTCAGTGCTTCCACCTGGTTGTGAGCTCAGAGATCACTCCTGGTGGGGCTCGCAGAACTCTCTGTCGTGCTAGGGATCAAATTCAGGTCAGTGATGTGCAACTGAGGCACCCAACTAGCTGTATTATCTTTCTCTCTAGCCCCACAAATCTTAATTCAGTGTAGCATCTTATTTTTTTAATACTAGATCAAACGTGAGGTAAAAGAGCCATTATATAAACATATATAACGTAGAGTCAAGCATTCAAATAGCAATGCATATTGGGATCATGCTTACTATTCTACAGTAAGAATACCCTAATAAAGGATAAATCAATTAATTACCTCTTATTGTTATATAACAATATCTGCAGAAAAAAACATTTGGAAGAGAATGAAAACAATAGATCTGAGTTCAAATGAAAGGATTATTTTCTTCTTTCTTTTTTATTATCGAATAACCATGAGATAGTTACAAAGCTTTCGTGATTGAGCTTCAGTAATAAAATGATCAAACATCCATCCCTCAACCAGTGTACATCTTTCACCATCAATGTCCTCAGTATCCCTCCCTCCACCCCCATCCGACCCTAACCCCTGCCTCTATGACAGTAGCATTATTTTCATTACCTCATCATGACTAACAAATAAGAAACCGAGTCCTGAGAGTGAAATACAAGGGCATGAAGCTCTCTTGTCCACTATGTTATGATCATTTAAATGATCAAAACTTGACTTATGCAAAATCTGAGAGTTATTTCCCCTTTAAATTGAATTTGTGTCGCTGGAGCCATAGTACAGTGGGTAGGACCTTTGCCTTGCACACAGCCCACCAGGGTTCGATTTGCAGCATCCCATATGGTCCCCTGAGCACTGCCAATAGTAATTCCTGAGTGCAGAGCCAGGAGTAACTCCTGTGCATCATCGGGTATTACCCAAAAAGCAAAATAAAATAAAATAAAATTTGTTACAGAAATACCTAGTTCTCCTTTAATTTCCCCTTTAAAATGCAGTGTGTATGCATGGGGAGAACCGGAGGGCAGCATTGTTGGGAGATGGCTCAGTGGTAAGGCACTGACCTTACAGCCATGAGGTCGTGAGTTCAACACACAGTGCTGCAGTGCCTCTGACAGTTCTACTCTTCGTGGCCAACAGCTCTGCTGTGTGTGACCCTAGGTGCTGTAAATGATTTCTGGCTACATTGCAGTCAGATGTAGGTAGGTATTGCAACCAAAGAGTATGGCCATCCACAAGCCCCACAGATGGGTAAGCACCTCAACTGAGGGAGAAGCCCCACAACCAAGGATGTGTTCAAGCCTTGTCATCATAGTCACACCAGCAAAGGGAAGGAATTCAAAACAAATAAAAAAAGTTTGGTAGACACAGTAGCAAATTGAAACATTACTAATTGAAGCAAGAAGCATCACCAAAGCCCATCTCTAACTTCTTGTAGCCCAAAAATGGGGAGTAAAGAGAGAAGATTCAGAAAAGGAGGAGCTTAGGTGCCCCATTCTCCATCCCCTCTTGCTACCATGTTTGAAAACCACCAGTCTTACCCTGAGTATGCATTAGAAGTTCTTATTTTAAAACCAGACTATTAATAATCGCGGGCAGAATTCCCAGTGGATGTGTTAGATTCTGTTCGACAGAAAGCCAGACTGGTGTGACTTTTGAAACAGAGTCCCCAACTCTAAGTTCCTGTGACGCAGAATAAAACATAAATATGCCAACGATGCCATCAGATCAAAGAAAAAGAAATCAATATCCTATTTTCCTGAACCACAGAGCTACTAATTGTCTTTAAGTGGACCATATATTTCAGTGAAGATGAGCTAATTCCCCCTTCCTTTTTCAGAAGCTTAGGAGAATGCAAGTTTGGAGAGTAGCTTTGTCTTTTAAGATTGCTTTAGAGAAGAGTATTAAAGCATATGCCTTGGGGGTAAAATAAGCCCAAAAGTGAAGAAAGGAAACAATAAGCCACAGAAGCATAAAATACAATTAAAATGTGGGAAAAGATGTAGTAACTCGGTACCAGAAGCTGAAAAACATCAGAAAATTTGCCCACAATCTCTGCCTCCTTGGCCTTCCCCAGTAATAAAGCTCATACGAGACGAGTGCTTCACTTTCCAGCCACCACTGCAAACATTTTACATGTATTATCATGTTTAAACAGTCAAGTTGGATGAGTGCTATTAATGTCTCTGAATTTTTTAGTGGAGGAAACAGAAGCACGGAAGAATTCCAGTAGCTGGTGTTAGGTCTCACTGCTTTAAAGAAACATAGTCAATATTTTTAAATGCATGAGAGCTCAAATAGAGACCCAACTCTAAGCAAACAGCCTCTGTTCTGCTTTGATTTCTTTGATGAAGTCTTCCCATTTTCGAAGGGTCTTAATGAATACTAATGGGAATGAGTCAGGAGAAACTGTCCAGGTAATTCTGCCTGTGCATAAATTAAAAAAGCTCTGTGGGGAGAATCTCTGAGTCGCTGTAAAGAAAATTATAAAAATAGTGGAATGAGTTTGAGAGGCTGTGGAAATCTACCAGATGGCATAATATTATTCAAACAACATGACTGATCTCTTGTGTATCATATGAAGAGGCAACATGTGCTTTAAAGAGAAATTAAGGGTATGTGAGCCTGAAAGAGGAGGGGGTGGGGTCAGCAATGCGGAAGGAAAGGGATAGTAATACAGTAGCTTCTGGAAAAGTTATGAGTCATATTGCCAATATGCATGTTATTATAAGAACTGTACATGATTCTTATAGAACATTACAAGAGTCAATTCAGTTCCTGGGGTTCAATAAAATAAAGCTATGGTAAGCAATTTTATTTTTGAAAGTTATTCAACTAGTAAATGACAGCGCCAAGAGGAGAAATCAGGTTTCCTGAGCATTTACGGCTCCTCCTATTACCCTCTGCTACAATATCTAATAAACAATGTCAAGTTTTGATTATCAGCATCCAAATTTACTATGAGCAACAGGCAACAAAGACTTCTGAGGCTCCTAGATTGCCTTTCCTCCATCTGTGTGAAGTCGCTAATTACCTGCTGTCAGTGAAAACAACCCTTGTAGGCAGCTGAAGAAATGGATTGGAAATAGGGGTTTGAAGTCACGTAAAAAACACAGGTGTTGCTTTGTTCAATGGAAGCCTAACAAGCAGTGGGATGAAAGGGTGGGAGGTGGGAAAAGGAAAAGGGAAAAGATGACATCATCCTCAGCTGGAATTGTCTGGGAGAAAAGATAAAAGCAAGAAAAAAGCTTCCGAAGCAAGCACTTCCTACAAGAGAGTGGAAGATTGAGGATGCACTGAACTGATTTTTGCCCACAAATCAATTTACCTTTCAGAAAAAATAATTTGTAAAAAGAGATTCCAATTATCTTTCCAAGCTAATAGAGATAGGAAGTCTTGGCAGTGTAAATGAGAGAAGAGATGATACATTATTTGAAACAGGTAACAAATTGACAGCTGGAGGATTACTTTGATTTTTTTTCTCTTTTTTCAATGGCGAGTCTTAGTTTTTAAAGGTTATGTGTATCCACTGTAGAATGATAGTAAGCATTTCCCCATTACAAAAAAAAGCCAAAAAAAACCCCTCAAAAAGTGTTTTTGGTTTAATGATGTTTCCTTCATTGATAATTTTTTTATGTCATCTAAATCAGAAACAAAGTTGCCAAATTAAAATATATCCTGGACTATTGGCTTCACTAAAATCCCGTCTCATATAGCAGTGCAGAATTCTAATACCAGAAAATAGCGACATTGATTTTGCTTACTTATTTTGCATACGCCAACACACAGGCTCTGAAGAATGTGTTGAAAAGCTTTGGAGAGAAGCCTTACTTAAAACTTCAGGAAGCTCTTTGTCCCCTTTCCCATCTTCATCATCTTTAAATCCAGGTACATTTGTAGTAGGAATTTGTTCTGTGAAACCCTGCAGCAATATTTCTCTTCATTTCCATGACAACAGCTCCCTATCAACTTCTGAAGGAACTTGCCTGAATTGTAAACAAACCTCTCTTGGCAATTGGCCTGTTTTCTTTCTCTATCTCATCTTCCATCTGCTCAAAGGCTTTGCTTCAAAAAGAAATAGGTTGCAGGTGTGTACTTTTTCTTTCTCTACCCTCCTCCTCCTTTGTTTCTGAAAGAGGTCGATCCTGGAGATTAAAATTCTCTCAACTAGTGACTTTAGCAATCTCACAGAGCAAGGCTGAGTACCTGTGTGTACCTGCGAGCCATTATTTGGCAGGGAGAGCAGGCTGGATTCCATTTTAATGCAAGGCCTCTCGGAAATAGGAAGCTCACTAATTCATTTCAATGGAGCAAATTCCAACTGCTGGGAGAAAAAAAAAAACCTATTTAGTGACAGCCAAAAATGAATCAGAAATTTCTTTCAAGATCTTTTACTAAACACTAAAATGCCTTTTATAGAAATAGCTTAGTGAAAGAGGCAAAAACCTTAACAGTAATGAAAATGAAAGAGAGAAAAAATTTATATTCTTTTGAAAAAAAGAAAACATCTTTTAGATGTTTAACTTGAAGTTTCATGACCTTAAAATGCCACACAAAATTTTAATCCGCACAACTTGGAATGTAGGTCAGTTATTTGTCCAACATAATAAAGTTGACATTTTTATAAGTTCATTCACCAGAACTGTTGAGTCTTTTTTTTTAATTATTTTTAATTCAGAATATCAGCTATTGGAGAAAGTGACAACCAGAATAAATACAACTGCCTGGCATTATGCCAAATATTAAAAATGTCTAACAAAAGAGGAAAAAAGGACACATTTTCTTCACTATAGCATCAAATTTGAGGGAAGATGGCTACACAAAGAATATTTGGATAGAGTTCAAGGGAGGTTTGGGGCATTTAAATAATGATCGCAGGTTTCTATTCAAAATATTTTATTTGCTTGTTTTGTTTAAATTGGAATTAGTACTTGTGAGGAGGAACAATCTCATTGATAGTATCAAAAGAGACAACTTTTCATTTCTCTAGAAAAACTCAGGTTTGGAAGGGTCATGAATCTTTCATTTAGATTTCCCTTAAACAAAGGTAATTTCACGTTATTTCATTTTGCTAAAAGGTCTAATTTCTATCAGTATTTTTTTTTCCCCTCCCGTTGATCGTCGATTTGCTCGAGCGGGCCCAGTAACGTCTCCATTGGAGACTTTGTTGTTACTGTGTCTGGCATATCGAATACTCTTGGTAGCTTGCCGGGCTCTCCGAGAGGGGCTGAGGAATCGAACTCGGGTCGGTCATGTTGGCCGCTTGTAAGGCGAACGCCCTACCCGCTGTGCTATCGCTCCAGCCCTTCTATCAGTATAATAATATAAATTTGGATTAGAATTACAGGGAGTAAATTCAACATAGCTGTAAAACAAATTGTAAAAGGAGTATGTACACCTTTAATGCTGAACATATCCTATTATTCAATCATTTTTCACAGGATAAAAAGCTCATAATACATATTCAAGACAAAACAACTACAATAAATTTATATCAAGGAAGAAACCAGAAATAGTTTCACTTAATCACTTAATCACTTAACTTCCCGTTAGTCGGCGATTTGCTCGAGCGGGCGCCAGTAACGTCTCCATTTGTCCCTGTCGCGTGCTAGTGTAGCCCAATGGCATCTGTTCGCTCCGGGAACATGAAGGGCCTCAAACCGATTGTTCATGATCTTCAGGAAGAAGTCTGACCATCTGGTAGGTGGGCGGCCACGCGGTCTCTTGACATCCCGTGGAATCCAATCAGTAACAGCTCTAGTCCAACGGTCGTCTTTAAATCTCATTACATGACCAGCCCATCTGATTTTCGACACCTTGGCAAATGAGACAGCGTCCCTGATCCTTGATCGTCGACGGATGTCAGAACTCCGGATTCTTTCTCTCATTTGAGTGAAACGTAATATTCCAAGCATAGCTCTTTCTATTCTTCTTTGGGAGACCTGAATGGCGTTCTCATCTTGTTTGCGTAGGGCCCAGGTCTCTGAGGCATATGTTAATGCAGGAAGAACAGTGGAATCAAAGAGATGTGCCCGGAGCCGGAGGTTCTTCGTCCTCTTAGCTATTTCTTCGACGTTCTTGAAGGCGTTCCAAGCCGCTCTCTTCCTCCTGCGCAGCTCGGGTGCCAGGTCATTTGTCATGTTGACCTCTCGACCTAGGTAGACATAGGTAGAAATAGTTTATTGTGAAAAAAAGTTGGATAACCTGGAGTTTTCTATTTAACTCTGATAGTGAGTAACTATATCCTAAACCAAGGTACTTAGATTCTCTAAGTGCATTTTAGGTATGAATTTCCCATCCCCAAAATAGGAAGAGTACTATGTATCAGCATGTGATTACAATTTAGCAATAATTGTTTTTTACAGAACTAAGGGAATACTATCACAATATAGACCCACTGAGAGAATACTCCAGTATAAAGTTAGATGTTTTATTTTCAGAATCTTCAGCATTATTAAAAAATTATATGAGACAACAATCTTCAGCAATATAGCTCTCTAAACCCCAGCATTATAATTAATCTCCAACAAAAGTGGCCATCAAAATAATTTTCCAGGGTGCCCTCATAAACCCAGAGAAAAGATCTGTCCGAGACCATGAGAAAACTAGTTGTGATCTGTGTACCTCTTGGCCAAAAGGTGGAAGAGTTCCGTTATCTTTGGAAAGCTTCCCTTTGTTCCACAGTGTCCTTTCTTCCTCATAGATGCAGTTCTTACTGGTCAATAGTCCTCAGTATTGCTTATCCTTCACTTTTAGAATGTTCTCACCTGACTTTCTCTTAATGCCAATTAAATTCATAGCCTCTTAAAACATTAAGGGAAATAAAAAGTTTTCCAGGAGATGTCTCTCCAGGATATTTTAACTTGCCTGGAGATACTAAGATGCTTAAGTCTATATTCTGTTATTTTCCCACTTACACGCCTCCTTATTCATTTTTTACGTAGCTACTGAGTGTTTAACATGGGGTCAGGTACTGGGCTATGTGCTAAGAAGGCATCGGGGAATAAGAATGTAATCTTTGCCCTCATGAAGCTTTCTGAGCAGTAGAGAATACAGCTTTAAATAAACAATTAAATGAGCATATGTAAAATTATGATAGAAGAATTTTTAATAGAGAAATTTGACATCTAGCATTTGGGAACAATTTTCAAGGAAGGCCTTGCAGAAGCAATGAGGGCTGAGCTCAAATTTGAAGGAGATATAGTAGCTAATTCGACAAACAGTCAGAGATAATGCATTTCTTATGTGTTCCTGATTACTAGGCGTTTAGCTCTACCATCACTGACTACCCTGTCTCATTTGCCACATTAGCCTGAGGGACTAAACTCTGCCTGTCACAAAATTCAACATGCAGTAAATGTTCATCAAGTGGGTGAACTAAAATGAATTGAATAAAGTGAAAAGGGAAAAAACAAAACCTGATTCAGACAAGCATTTTCAGGACACTCCAGCTGGAGAAGAATCTTGGGGGAAAAAAATACTGAAAATGTCATAAAACACAGAGACTGACTGGAGACCCGGAGCCCTGGTGTATTAAAAGGGATGTTTAAATCTCTCAAGTTCAAGGCAGTGGGATAAATTTGCCCTCCATTCCACCTTTACTATTTATTTTCTTTTTACTGAGCAGTCAAGAATCAGGGCTCATCTATCTTGTAATGCTTTTAAAGAAGCAACCTACTTGTTTACCTAACACCCTCCCCTGGTAAACCTGGTGTATCCCACCTATGAAAATTGTGACTTCTCACTATTCTCACTTCAAACAAAAAGTGCTCTATATGTCCATAGGACATTACAAGGACTAATCTAGAGAGATAAAACTTCATCCCTTCTTTTCTTTTTGATTCTTCTTCTTCCTCTCTCTGACTCCTACCTTCCCTCCATTTATCCCCTCTCTCTTCTCTGCCTCCTTCCTTTTCTTTGTCTCTCTTCCTCAATAACTATGCTCACAGAGCATATTTTACTCTGAAAAGTCTTTGCTGCACATGTAAACATACAAAGAGGGTTAAGAACAGAAAATGTATTGACTGTGAGTGGAACTGATCAACATTTATTGAGTATTTCCCTGCCTAAGCAGGAGTAGCAGATGTGGTCTTTGGGGAAGGACTCATTCCACCCTGAGCAGGCATCCATTTTATTGGGAAACAGAAACAATATCCACCAAAGAAGTTACCAACAGCAAGATTTCAACTCATGGAAATGGATTCCTTATGACTTTATGTAATAGAAAGAGCATAGCATATGAGCTAAATCCAGATGGCTTTCTGAAGACACTGAAATATTTTTCATTTGACTAAGAAAGAAGAAAAATGTGGACTAGAGAGAATAGAGATGTATTTTTCATTTCATAATGTAAATGACTTCAAACTCCAAAAGCATTTATGGAAAAACAAATCATCTCAGAACTATAATCCTAATATGATCACCATACCTCAGTGGAAATATATAGAAAACAAATATTGCCAAAAGAATGAACTCTGTAATTCTTTTCCAAGGTCAAATATTTCCTTGGCATGCCAAAGGAATGTGAATACTTTCATCCAAAAGACAGACATTGGTAGCCAGAGCAATTGTACAGTGGATAAGCTGGGTTTGATCCCCAGCAACAAATACAGTCCCCTGAACACTGGCTGGATAATGCTTGAGTGAAGAGCCAGGAGAAAGACTTGCACACAGCCAGGTATGGACCCAAAACAAAACCAAACAGAACAAAACAAAAATAGACAGGTATTGGACTTAATAAGATAAAGCTCCATTAAGAACCACAGAAAAGTTCGTATCATCAGAACCAAATCTCTTGACATAAACCACAAATTATTCATTTTGATATTAAATTTTATGTCATCTGTTTTTCTGCCGAATAATGGAATAAAATATTGTGGTGCATCACTATTTGTTTTAGTATGCCTAGTATAAAATTTTGAAACATATTCTGGGAGACCACAAGTGTAGATAATGTTCTGTGTGTTAGGCATTTCCTACCTGAAGGCACAAAAATAAATTTACACATTGCCTGTAGGTCTATGCTAAGTGTTCCACCTCTTTTTGGATCAACACCTGCTAGTCTGGTCTTGTGTCTCTTTCACTCTCTTAGATAGTATTTCACTGCTCAGAGGCCTTTGAAAGGCAATAGATAACAAACACTCTTTGGTCCCTTGCATTTCAATAGAATAACCTGAAACTTCTTATCATGAAGGCCTGGGCAGACCATCATGTTAGGGAGGGGGCTGGAGGATCGTAGGTCCTAGTTTCATGTATAATTTGATTTTTTTATGGATGTAATTAACACCAAGTTCCTACCAAAAATATTTCTTTTAAAATAATCACTCCAATGACCTTAATCAGCCCTCCCATTTCCCTCTTTCAAAACGGCTCTCTGTTGGCGGCACATCTTGTGCTCACACATGCATGACACCTACAGAATAAGACTGGCTAGACATCAAGGCATCAAGGGCCCTGTTTCAGTGGGAGACACAGTGAAGTTCTATCAATGGTTATATGCAGAACTCCTGATGAAGAGGACTTTAAACAGCTCTTGAACAAGTTGACTCGTCCAATAATCAACTCAGCAAGACATGGAAGAACACCCACCTGGGGCCAGAGAAGATGAGAAATGAGCCTGCCGTATACACTCATACTATGTTAGACATTTACAATGTTTTTTTTAGAAGAAAACCACTGGAACAACTCAAAGAGCTTTGGTTCTCAAATGTTAACAAACAAATGTGTAGTATGTGTGTTAAAGATCCCTCTCTAAGAATAAAATATTTACTTAGCATGTCATGATTTGCAAGAAATTAGTGCTTAGAAAACTATCAGTGTTAAGAAATGTGACTGCATAGCAAATAACAAGGAGTCAAAAGATGTAGCCCAGAAACTTAGACATTCTAGAAACTCAGTGTTTTCTTGTTGGTATTGAATGAAGGAATGAACAAATGAACTCATATTGTTGCCCAACCCACTGAACTTGAGAAACTCAGCAGCACAATTCTCAGATTGTGCCAGAAAGGATTGGCTGAAAATATGTCATCTGCCATGACATATATGGCATAGGCTGGCATATGTGCCTCTCTGACTGGTCTATGGCAAATCAATTTACTTCTATTTAATACTATTTCTATGTTTGTAGCTTAGAAACAAACAAAATAAAGCAATCTGACCTTCTTTCTCAGAACAAGTATGAAGCAAAAGAAAATGTAAACAATAAACCAGTAAAATTGGATCATATAAGTAAATCCATAAAAACTGCCTGGATTGGGGGATAGGACTGGGGAGAAACTGTTTGAATACAATGTCTTCATTGGGATGATACAAAGTTTCAGAATGGTGTATAAGAGGTGGTTCAACCATTTCCCCCCTAATGGGTTAAATGCCAGCAACCACATTCTTTTAAATAGTTAGATGAATTTTAACTCAAAAATATCTGTGTCTTAGCACTCATTTTTCTAAGCAAGTTTTTGCTAAGTCTGTGAAAGAGTGGTGTGGTATGATGTCTTATGTGCTTCAAAAGAATGACTGTTTCATAGTAGTTCTGCAATAAGTGTAAAGTTTACAAAGAAGCAGAGTAGGGGTAGATGATACAGATGGTGGTGTACCCAAAAGGGAACATTTCTAGACATTAAACCAGGGTAAATTTTGTGCCTTAGCAAGGGAAAATATTTCTTCTCAGGCCAGAAATTCTTTTTTTTTTTTTCGCTTTTTTTTTTTTGGATCACACCCGGCTATGCACAGGGGTTACTCCTGGCTATGCACTCAGGAATTACTCCTGGCATTGCTCAGGGGACCATATGTGATGCTGGGAATCGAACCCAGGTGGGCCACATGCAAGGCAAGTGCCCTTACCAGCTGTGCTATCGCTTCAGCCCCCAAGGACAGAAATTCTTAATGACTTTGATATTTTTCAAACCAAACTTACTAATGTCACTGATATGCAAATTTTAATGAGAAATATTCTGTTTAAATTACAAATTACAGATATTCTCATTTACACAAATTTCTAAAAGCAAGATTTCTTTGAAATAAGATCTATTGTCACCAGTGCATCTGAATCTCACAAATCTTGTTCTTCAATACAACAGAAACTACTTATTAAGTTCCACCATACAGAGTGTGTGGCCAGAACTATTGTCAGATTCTAAAGGTAAAGGAAAAATTATGAAAAGGGATTTCATCTCACTATTTTATTGGATTTTATCAGACAGTTTCCAATGAAGTTTTATCAAAGCTGCATTTATCAAACATAGTATCTAATGATAATAACTTTGAATTAAACCAACAAATGCAACATAATCCTGTTATATAACTCTTGGCAAAAATACCTGGGCATATATTACCCTTACAAGCTTGGAAGGCAAGCTGAGTAGGCTTATTTACTGCTATACTGTAGGATTAGGAAACTGCAAGAACTCACTGTAAGTAATACAGGATTGTAATTAATACAGAACTTGAATCCAGGTCTCAGACAGTTAAGCTGGTACTCCTTTCATAACAAGTAAATGGAGGATTAGAAAATCCAAGAACTAGTTGTGGGTCTGTCATTAACTTGCTAGGTGGTATTGAGCGAGTTTCCTAATCTCTAGGATTTCAATTTCCTTCTTTTTTGTGTGTGTGTTGGGGGGAGGGTTATGTGCTGGGAATCAAACCCAGGGCCTCATACTTGTCAATCAAGTGATCCACACTGAACTAGGTCCATAGTCCCTTCAAACTCCTCTTTTCCCAGGTGACATGGTTGGCGGAAATTGACTCAAATGTTCTCTTTTAGGAACCTGCATTCTTTATTAACAACTGTAGAGTTGCACACACATTAGCTAACTAACCTAACTCTTTCTTTTCATTTCTGAAACCAGATATGCCTTCTACCTTAATATCACTGAGTTCTCAGGTTCAGTGACCCACATTTTCAAATGCTCACTATGTACATTCTATGTCCTCAAAGTCAGTTTAATTAAAGTAGCCTGACAAAGAATTTCATCAGATGTTTCAGCCTATCACATAATACTGTCTCAAGACTTCACCATTTTTATCCCAAGATAATTATTTTTATGTTCGTCTATATTCCTCACTCAGTCTAGCACTTGTTTCCTTGCAAAGTGGTTTTCCATGTCCTCTATCACTTGACATCACTAATACTAGGCAAAGACTCATACTAAACCACATTATCTTTCCCTAAACTTACACAGTTCTACACCCAGTTCCATTGTTAGCCTACAAGGATGCGACAAAGATAAGACAGGGTGGGAAACTGACCCAGTGACAGCCAATCACAGGAGCTTTTGTCTGTGGATCTGACCGGGGTGATTCATCAACCACCAATCCCAGAGGCTTTCAGTGAGAGAACAAAAAGTCTACTATTGCCTCAAAGACTGTGCTTGGGTTTATTCCCTTGTACTACAAAAAAGGAAAAGTTAGGTTAACTGTCAAGAGCAACTTCAGAATCCCCACAAAACAAAGCTGAAGGGAGAAAAGTAAAAAAAAATTCACAAAATGTATTGCTTCTGTGTCTCTACAATTTCTGAAAGAGTAAAGGGGTTGCATAACCCAGATTAAAAGTAGTCCAACAACTTCATTTATCTTAAATGTCAACACAATCATTTAAAAACGAAATGATTGAGAGGAAGACTTCAGCATTCCAATAACTGAGTTTTACTTGTGAGCCACTTCTTTCAGCTCTTCCTGGTGCTTGCTATAAATGCATTTATGCAGACTTTTAAAGGTTGCCTCCTTGGCCAGAGAGATGATACAGGAGGCAAGGTGCTTCTTTTGCATGTGGCCAACCCTGGTTCAAATTTCATACTATATATGGTTCCCCAAGTACTGCCATGCATTGCTCCTGAGCACCCCTGGGTGTAGCCTACAAAATAACAAAGATACATAGCTGCCTCTTCTGATGCATATTTAAAATAGAAAGTTGATTAAGTGCTTCCTTTCCCTTAACGTTTTATTCCTATGGAATGGGGTGTTACGAGATGCCAACATTCTAGAATTCAAAAAAAAAAACACACTTTGTACCAGGGTACACAAAGTGTGCACAAAACCATAACCAAATGATGTGATTCCAGAGAATACTAGATACAGGAGAATTGTCTTCTCCACAGAGTCTCTAGTACACTTGTCCATAAAAATTAAAAACATTTGAGTCAGAAGGGTATACCAGTATACAATGGAAGCAACAAAATCAAACAACACACCAGCAAATAAAACAAATGGTTCTTCAAAGAACACTTCCCTATATTCAAGGCCTAACTGCTCTCTCTGAGCATGCCCTTATTATTATTTAATTGCATCATGAAGTGCAAAATAGTAAGCTAAGTAAGCTCAGGAAAGATGAGCAAAAGATTTAAGTTCTAATTGCAGTACCAAGATCAGACATTACTATTAGATGTAACCCCAGTTTTTTTCATTTACTTTATCATCATTGAATACACATTAAGTTATTTTCCAAATGCCATGCTGAATTCTGCCTCTCAAAATTCTGTCATATTTAAGAAGTCTTTCAAAGAAGATATCACTGTCACTGTCCTCCGGTTGTTCATCGATTTTGCTCAAGCAGACCCAGTAACATCGTGAGACTTGTTAGTGTGTTTGACATATCGAATATGTCACAGGTAGTTTGCCAGGCTTTGCTGTGCGGGCGAGATACCATAGGTAGTTTGCCGGGATTACAAATAAATTTCTGTGATTCATGCTCTTTGACCTTGCTGGCTAGACCATATCTGGATCAGGAATTGGCAGTTGAATTAAGTAGAACCATATATCAGCCTTTCATAAGCTCTGACAATAGCTTGTAATAAACGCCTCAAATTTTAAAGGGTATTGGAAGTGAAAGATTTTGGGAGCATCCATTAGAAGAATTCACAAGAGTTCTTAGCTGGGGCTGTGGTTCTGTGGTAGAGCTTCACACTACTTTGAATATAACCAATGAGCTATTCTAAGAATCTCTAGAATTAAATATTAAATGAATAGTGATGATAGCAGAGAACTGGAGAAGGGGGCAGAAAAGAGATACAATGGCCAGAGAGATAGTACAGTGGGTAAGGTGCTTGCTTTGCACACACTCCAGTTCAATCCCTGACTCTGCAGATGGTCACTTGAGTACCACCAGAAAAAATCCCTAAGCACAAGAGCCAGGAGTAAACCCTAATCACAGTTGAGTGAGATCCAAAGGCAAAGAGGAAGGAAGGAAGGAAGGAAGGAAGGAAGGAAGGAAGGAAGGAAGGAAGGAAGGAAGGGAGGGAGGGAGGGAGGGAGGGAGGGAGGGAGGGAGGGAGGGAGAGAGGGAGGGAAAGAAAGAGAGAGATACAGACATACACTCGAGCTTAGAGACAATAAGCATGCTTAAATGTAAACCGTTAAGTGAAAGGGAAGTCAGAATGTATAGCAAAGAAGTAGATATCTAGATAAATAATAGCAAATACGTACTGCCAAAAGGAAGTGTCATTTGCTTGATCAATAAGTCAACCAAAAAATAATTTTTCAAGCAATGTTTACTGGACACTTTTTGTGTGTGAAGATACAAATGTGAATAAAACAAAATATCCCCCTCAAAATGAAGTGTACTAAATGAGTCGCACAATAATCAAATCACACTAACTCCAAGGTTATACGCTTGGAAAGGAAAATCACAGGACGCTGCAAGATGTTACAGTGGGAGGGGTGCTAAATGAATCCATGGTGGGGTGGTGGGATGGGGGCTCCTCCTGAGAACTTTCTGGGAGGATGACATTGGAAGGGAGATCTAAAATACGATGAAATAGGTAAAAGTCTCTAGGGAAGAGCCAAGCCATATGGGAGAGTATGAAAGAGTGAGGGGCAGAGTAGAGCATGGTGAGACAGATGACAGATCACACAGACCCTGTAGGCCTTTCTCATGATTCAGGGCCAATCCCAAGAGCAACAGGAAGTCATCTAGGGATTCACAAAGGGAGAGACAAGCTGATATGTACATTTAATCTGGCAACTGTGACTCTCCCATGGAGATGAATGTGAAGACCTTAAGGTGGAAAGAACAGATCAGCACAGATCTGAAGTTCCTGCAGGAATCCATGGGGCAGATGGTGGTGTCTAGGACCATAGGGGCAGACAGCATCCTGATCATGCAGAAGTTAAGGCTGAGAAAATATCTAACCCATCTCTGTAGTCAGAATGCCTGTTTCAATGCTGACTCCCAGTAAAGTGCTCAGGAAAGAACTGTTGAATGAAGGGAGATAAATTCCACAAAGTCTTTTACTAATGTTCCTCTTCCACATTAAGTCTTCTTATAGAAAATGTTTAATGGTGCAGTTTCAGGTATAAAATGTTACTCTCTTGGATGAGGTATTTAAAAGCAGGAAACATTTTTTGTTCCCTCAGCTGAACCTCTTAAAGATTCCTCTGAGTAAAAAGCATAGATCCTAGAATCAAAGAGCAGTAATTCATATCCCAGTTCTCCAATTTACCCTTGTGTTAAAACAGTCATCTTATTTAAACCCTATCTCCATTTTTAAAATTTCTAGTAGAAATATTAACAGACCTAATGCTAACCTTGACTGATAAGGGTGTGGGTTAAATACAATGTGTATGTTAATCATTTGTCACAAGATGCATGCGAAGAGCACACCAACATTATGATGATGATATTTTCACCCAGAAAATAAGCTTTTCAGGGAAAAAGCACTTGATTGGAAGAGCTGGTGTATATGAGATACTCACTAAACTTGTGCTGTTGATTTTTGCATCCTGATTCCTCATCCTGAATTTAAAGATTTCATCTCAGCATGTTGGTTTCAGAGCCATTTTTTTAACCTAGGTCTCCTAACATCTTTTATATCCTGAAAGGGAGCATTCTTTTCACCCTATAATTATCGGCCTTTCTATCACCTTCCTCTTTTCCTGTTCCAAACAAAATTATTCCGTCTGCTTACCTTTCCCCTCACAAATCCTGCCATTTCAAAGTTAATTGCTTCTACTTCTATTACACACCTGCCTTGCTTTATTTTGTCTATTAACGTTGCTTTCTTGTAAGTAGATTGTATCTATTCCGCTTGTCCCCTTTCCCTTATTAATGAACTTCCTAGCCCTGGCATCAGTTGAGAGTTATTCTTCAACCCAAGCTTCTTAAACCAGTCTCCAAATTCTTTGCTGCTTAGGTGATTGCTTTTGGCATCCTCCTTGCTAATTCACCTTTGTTAGGCAACTCTTGTCTCTGAAAACATCCCCCTTCCTACTGAGAGCAGGAGGGAATTACTTCTCCAAACCATTTTTTTTACATGCTCTTTGCTTTGAGCTGGTTTAATTTTCTGCCCTTCTTTGAATGCTAGTAACAAGCATCTTCCAGATAGAATTGCATTTTGTCTATATAACCTCTGGCAGGTAAAAGGAGAGAATAGCCACACCCCCAGGCTCTCTTCCAAAAGGAATCAAATGAAAGCCCACCCAACTCTATCCTCTGAGTACCTCTGAGCATAGGTTGGTTTCCTTCAAAAAAGATTAATTCTGCCTTTACCAATTTTCATGCTCCACTGGCATCCCTCACCTTCCATATCTTAATACTGTATAGGTTGATTGTTCCTCTTCTTAATTATATTCTTAACACTGATTCTATCTACTTATTCTGGACCTAGTTTCATGGCTCATTGCAAACTATTCATCTCCCTGCCTACACAATCTCTTGAATTTCTTTACAAAATTCAAAAACAAATTCCTTTGAGGTTTTACTTGTTGGAAGCATTTTTTTCTAGTATAAGGACTCCTTATTGTTTTGTTTTTCACTCTTACTGTACTTCTCTGGGCTGGAGTGATAGCACAGTGGGTAGGGCATTTGCCTTGCATGCGGCTGACAGGGATTCGATTCCTCCGCCCCTCTTGGAGAGTCCAGTAAGCTACCAAGATTATCTAGTCCGCATGGCAGAGCCTGGCAAGCTCCCGGTGGCGTATTTGATATGCCAAAAACAGTAACAAGTCTCACAATTTGTTATGAGACATTACTGGTGCCCACTAGAGCAAATCGATGAACAATGGGAGGACAGTGCTACAGTGCTACTGTACTCCTCTAGGAGTGGGAATGAGGGATGAAGGTCAGGAAATATTGCTTTTCCAGGGTGCTGTATTTGCTTGGCTGCTAAACAATGATCTGTTTAGTCAGCATCAATGTCTTCCTCTTCGTCTCTCAATATATCAAATGACAAGTTGTCTGTTCTACAAGGTGATATTTCTCCCTTTTAGATATCTCCATGTTCTGCAAAGTACTTCCTAATCATTTACTGAAACCCAGTTGCTTTAATTTTCACATGTATGTACTACCTTTTGAGCTCTGAGGTTACACTCCGTACATTGACTCACCATTCCCTATTAAACATTTAATATATTTTATTATACATGTCCTAAATCCGGGATGGAGCGATAGCACAGCGGGTAGGGCATTTGCCTTGCATGCAGCCGACCTGGCAGACCCAAGTTCGCTTCCTCCGCTCCTCTCGGAGAGCCCAGCAAGCTACCGAGAGTATCTCGGTCGCATGGCAAAGCCTGGCAAGCTACCAGTGACATATTCAATATTCAAACACAGTAAAAATCAAAGTCTCACAATGGAGATGTTACATGGCCTGCTCGAGCAAATCAATGAACAACAGAAGGACAGTGCAGTGCTACAGTCCTAAATCCTTGGCTACTCATTTTTTTTTTTCCAAGATTATTCCAGACTCACTTAGTAATTGACCAGTGCCTGGATCAGTACCTTCATTTCACTCTCTTCTAAACTTACATGTACCAATATCTCATCTTTGACCAACTAAAAGTTTTTCAAAGATCTGATAAACACAGGGTAAGGTTCAAATTTGTAATCATACAAATTTGTCTATGATTACATTAGCTTATGTATAATTTTACTTTAAACTTATCCTAAAAGGCTTCATTCCTTATTCTTATATGAATTATTCTGAATCAGAAATCATCTACCTATAAATAGCACAGCTAACTTCTGGAACTTAAGCATAATATTTTACACTGATTCATATTAATCTTTGACCACCTTTTTAACTTTTTAAGTTCTTTTTAAGCCCCCCCCCCCAGTTCTCGTATTCGACAATAGCTATTTTATCTGCACTTCACTTCAGCTGTTAAGTTTGTTAACATTTCTATATTACATACAATAAGAATCATTATCAAAAATGTGGAATGGGTCGGGACCAGAGAGTCCCACTTGAAGTTGATGTCACTAATATAATTGCGATTCTTTTGGACAAATGAAAAACACAATTCATGCACTTAAATTCCTAGTGGTAAAAGTATGCCTAGATTTCTTCAAGTGAAACACATCATGGATCATCTTCATCATAATTTTAATTTTTATGAGTTTATTATGTGCTAGTGATATTTTCCAAAATAGATTTTCTTGCATTTGCCCATTTTAGTTTTTTGTAATGAGTCCATGAAATAAGTCATGTTATTATTCTCATTTTATATATAAAGGAACTGGGACACAGAATGCTTAATATGCTTGACCCAAGATGACATAGTGATTACAGCTCTCCAAGACTCCAGAAACCCCATTCCCAGACTTTCATTGAGATTTTGTGAAATGACATGAAAAAGAAAAAATTTTATTACCTTCCCCAATTAATCAATCTAATGCTTTCAAAAATAAGAAATGCAATTGGTTCAATGTGAATTCTCAGTAACTCAGTGAACGTGATGTGACTTTTAAAGATCAAACTATCCTTCTATGTCTTCTCAAACTATGTCAGAAAACTCCAGGGCTATGGAGGAGCAGAAACCAACTTTATACTCTGGAGTATATAATTTTATACTTTATATAATGTTATACTCTAGAGCATATTTGTTCTATTCTCATGTGCTTTAGATAGTGTATTGGAATCTAGGTGTCCTTACAGCACAGTAACAATGCTTCCCAGACCACATTTCTACTAGTTCCTTGAGTACTCTCAGAAATATTAAGTCAATTTAAACATTGTCCAAAATTATAGACCCACTTAAATGTTAATTCTATTGCTCTTTTCATCAGTCCATCTTTCTTAATCCTTACTCTCTTAACTTTGACAGTTGTGATCCTCAACTAAAGGATAGTAGCACTGTCTCCTGTTGTTCACCAATTTGATCGAGCAGGCACCAGTAATGTCTCCATTGTGAGACTTGTTGTTATTGTTTTTGGCATATCAAATACTCCACAGGGAGCTTGCTTGGCTCTGCTGTGTGGGCAGGATACTTTTGGTAGCTTGCTAGGCTCTCCGAGAGGGATGGAAGAATCGAATCCGAGTCGGCCACATGCAAGGCAAACGCCCTACCCATTTTTTAACCTAACTAAAGGATATCTCTAGATTTTTTTACGACAAAAAAACTCAAGTTGAGTGTTTCTATGTGTTTCATGTTTATCTGAAAGAAACGTATGGCATTTTCTCATGAAGGGCCTTTCTCTATAATCTGGGATTAATTACAGCAAATAATATCAGTGCAGTAGGGCATCCATTCTCCCTATTTGAAACATGACTTTAGAAGACTTTATCAAGGCATAAATGATGCTAGGGTGTTTCAAGGACAGGAGAGAGTTCTATCCAAATTTCCCCTTGCATAATCATTGCAGGAGAAAACAATGCTGCGAGTAGCCCAGGCACACTGACACAGTTCACACAGAACTGGCTGATCAGAGCATAACTGGTCATGGCTTTGAGAACCAAGGGACAGTGATACAGAGCCCCAGGGAGTCAGAGAAGCTAAGAGTTCACAGTCACTGGCAGAGGAAAAAATGAGAGCTAAAGAAATAGTGAAATCAGAGAAGATAAGGACCAAGGAAAAGAGAAGAAGAAATAGAGAGAAAGGGATCTCTGTGGCCAGGGTAATTAGCATGGGTCGTGGGTACTTTTTAACAGTCAGCGAGCTTAGCTTTCAGCTCCAATTTCCAACTGTTTCCTCCCATGACCCTGGAGGACACACATACCCAAATGTTGCCCCTAGCTGAGCATCCTGGGCAAACACATCTTGACATTATGACCTGTTGCCTTTGTTCATAATTAAAGAAGATTAAGTAAGTAGAGTACTTGGTGCTGTGCCTAGAATATAGACTTATGTGTCCCCTGTTGTTAGTTATTTTCTCTGTGGTTCAGTGACATTCAACAAAGGGAAAAATCTTATTTTAGATACAGACCATCTTTAAGGGCCTGCAGAAAATGACTAGAATGTAACTATCCAATACCACCTTGGTATTGTATTTGACCGTGGTCTGAATTTAAAGACAAAGGTGACTCAGACAGACAAACTGGTGAAATCTCTGGGACATTTAATTCATGTTAATTGTATAGACCGAATTATATGCTTCTGCAAGTCACTGTCTAAAACCAATTATTTTAATCCATACATTTAACTGGAAGATAGAGCTTATTATGGAGCAAAAAACTCCCCCTTCCACTGCCATTTGTAGATACATTTACAAAGAACACTTTAGAAGACAGTTCATTGAAGTGTATTTTTTTTTTCAAGCAAGCTCCTTTGAAAGAGAATTGGGTTGGGAAAATCCAGCAATACAAGTTGCACATTGGACTTGACCTCTTGGAACAGCGGTCAATAAGAGAATGTGTAGTTCACGGTTTAGAGAGAAAAGTGGTGAGAAGAGTGTTGTTCACATACTGCTACTAAAACAACAGAAGTCGTTTTTGTCTCTAGATGTTTCGGGAGAAGTTGAATCCAAAAGAAATAAAGAGAGGGAATGTTTTTCCTGGCTACTTCTACTGTGGCTCTCAGCATTCTGGCTTGGTGGGGGCAGAATCACGTGACAACCTTTTTGAGCTGGAGAACATGGGAATAGCCCTTTCTCAGATTGTGCTTGCAATCTATAAATTCCAGCCAAGCCAGATTTCATTCTCTCTCTCCAAAACTGTTGCCAGGCATCAAGACCAAAAGAATTGTACCGCATAGACTTTTTAAAGAAATCAAGTACAAACCTCTTTTATTAACCAAACAAGTTCAACTACCAGAAATATTTTGTGCAAAACATATATAAAGACCCGTGCTTGCTTTACATGATGTTTACGGGTCAAGTTTCTTTATACACCAAGGTAGAATATGATGAATGAAATACAAGTTTTTACAATACACCACATTTTTTCTCATGCTTCCTCTGTGAGGGATCTTGAATGCCAAAGACCCACGGTGGGGACCAGCAGCCAAAACAAAATTCAAGGCCATTCTCACTGACAACATTGTGAGGTTACTGAGGGAACAGCAAGAGGAAGCTTTCAGTTTTATCCAGTGTCTAGGGGAAAATATTTAGAAATAAATTGTGTGCTGGGGAAAAGTTTTGTTAGCTTCAAAATCAAGAGTCATGATGCAATTAGGCTAAAGGAGAGAAACTGTATCTGAGATTTCTTCATCAGAAACAGTGAGGCTAGGAATAATTGTACTAAGCACCAGATTATCAAACCACATGTGTTACTTTCCAAGGTCCTACCAGCTTCAGGTATTTGGATGAAGCTCAGAGCCAGACTGACCACTGCAGGTATATTTTGATCTATGGGAGTTCCAGTCCCATAGAAAACTGAGACAATATTAGTATAAATCTCCTTTAGTAGGTTTCCTACAGGAAATCCTTCCATATCTAAACAGAAGGAGAAAGAGTATCAAAGAATAGGTGATATATATTAACCGGGAATGGAGAGCCTTTGTCCATTTCCTCCACATACTGAGTTTGTACCGACATACAGTAGCCAATCTTTTCCAAGACTACCTTCAGGAAAAACTGGAGAGCTTCACAAACTATTTGTTTCTAAAGTTAACACATCCCTTCCTCACCAATACTATTCTTATTTTTATTTATATATATTTTTTGTTTTGGGGTCACACCCGATGATGCACAGGAGTTACTCCTGGTTCATGCACTCAGGAATTACTCCTGAAGGTGCTCAGGGAACCATACAGGATGCTGGAAACTGAACCCAGATCAGACGCATGCAAGGCAAATGCTCTACCCACTGTGCTATCGCTCCAGCCCACCAAAACTATTCTTCATGTTGCTCTCTTCATAAAGAGATGAGTAGCTCTCTTAGAAATTTAGCCAAGTTCTTCCTGTCCATCCCTCAAGTTGCTCCCAGAACTTTTTGTCAGTTCTTATCAAGTTCTGCTGGTTCTACTTCCCAACACCATTACCACATAATCACGGCCAGTTCAACTCAAAGTCTCCTTTAATTTAGTCATGGTAGTGGTCTTTCACCTGGTCTCACTGTTCTTTGCCCATGCCCATCTCCAATTCATATTTCTTCCGTAAGACTCTGAGAAAAATCTGATCATTCAGATGGAATCTTTTAATGCCTTAAGACATTGCCCTGGGATGCCAGAAATCATAACTTGATCTTAACTCTCTGGATTGTTCAGTTATAATTCCAATCACGATAACCACCTCATTAGATCTCATTTAAAATTGGTGGAAAATAAGGCATTGCCTGGGGAAATGAGGCATCTTTACAATTAGAATAGGAATAAATACTATAACCCACAATGAATGGCTCATTATTTAATCATTTCCTTTAAGACCTTCTCCATATTATTGTGAATTGTTTGGCTGGTACTATAGTCTAAACAATAAAGTGTGGTGTAAATATAGTGAGAAAAATAACGTTTTCAAATCTAATGATAGGGATTTGCTGCTTCACTTTTAAAAAATCGGTTGGAATATTATGTCATATATAATATTGGAGAATAAAGTAAACATAATTTTGTACTGGATTGCAAAACCATCATATATACAAGGGCAATAGTCAAGAAGTGTCTACTTTCAATATGCTTTTCTAGACAGCTGGATATAGTACAGATCAGTTACAGAGCTGTGATTAGATGCACATTTAATTAATAAGCTAGTTAATTCAAACTAAGAGCAAATATGGGATCACACTAGGTGACATCAAGAGGCCAGAAAAATCTTTATTTTTAGTAAACTCTTAAAGGACTTTGGAAATAGTAAAGTCACAATGGAATATTAAATCCACATTTCCATTCTCTTAAGAGGGTCCAAAAGACCACATTCTTTACGATGAGGCATAGAATGAAAGGAAGCAATCTTGTTCTCTTAACAAGTGCTTACACAGAACCATAGGCCATTTGCTTTACATGTGGCTCACCTGGGTTCAATTCCTGGCACCCCAAACCCACCAGGAATGATCCCTAATCCTTTAGATGGAATTTAGAGGCTAGAGTAAGTTTTGAGCACTTCCAGGTATGGTTCCCCAAACAAAATCAAAACATAGAAGTGCTTACTTTTGGATAGATGAATTTAGTAGCCAATACTAGTGATTGTAGTAGATTTGCTTAGTAAGAAAAGAGAAAGACAGAGAGGGTGTGTGTGTGTGTGTGTGTGTGTGTGTGAGAGAGAGAGAGAGAGAGAGAAGAAATGAGAGAATGGCAGGAGGTTGGAGGAGAACTGGGGACATTGATAGTGGGAAATGTACACTTGTGAAGGAATGGGTGTTGGAACATTGTATAACCAAAACCCAACTCATGAACAACCTTATAACTGTGTATCTCACTGTGATTCGATAAAAAAAATTAAAAGAAAAAAAAAGCAGGAGAAATGTGGGTAAATGTGCATCTAATCACAGTAATGGGCAGGGTGCGTAATTTGGAAATCAGCTCTCAGAATATGATCTGACCTGCAGGTTTGTCCTTCAGTGACTATCACTGGAATGTAGGAACAATGTTGACGATGGAGTCCCCAGTTGTGACAGAGACCCTATCCCGTGCCCTACTCACTAATATCATGACATATCTGCAGACAGCAGACCAAAATCAGGTCTTGGATCATGCATAACTTGAGTTAAAGAAAGTCCGGGTGCTTGGTGAATAGCAGCTCTTGTCCCACACACAGTTACTCCATGAATCTTACACTTGCTCTCTCTTACTGAGGTAAAAAGCAAATCTTAAAATTTTATCTTTTAGGATAAAAGATAAAACTTTTATCTTTCATTGTATTTGGGTGGCCACATCCACCCTCCCTTAAGCTAAGGGATCCTCCATGCCATCATATACTCCAGCCCTTAGGGTCAAAATATATGATTTTCTTTTAGCTATTATTTCTGACGTACTTCCATCTGGGATCTCAGAATTAAACTTGTTATAATCTTACTTGTCAGAATTCTATTAGACCAGGTATCAACACTGTGATGTCTTTTGTCCTTGCAGCAGGACTAGTGAGACTCTTCTAACATATCCTGTGCTCATTTCCCCTGCTTCTCAGTAGGTACATGAAATGAATACCTCCAAGACTACTGAAATCCCCACATTGGCCCCAGGCCCCTTAATAATGACTTAGTGGAATACATTGGTTCAACTTCTCCCTAGCCCAGGAGTACATTAAGCAATAGTGCTTCCTGGGGGAAATTCAAGAGACTGGTGCAATTAAAAAGTCTGTAAGTGGGCAGGCATGTTGCTTCTTATCAGATTATCACTAAATTGTCTAGGTTAGCCTAACAGACTGAACAGGCACTAAAAATAAAGAGGGTGCAATGGGATGGAAGTCTTTGAGAGGAGTAATGCATAGAGTACAGAAGGTTCTTTTGGGCAAGGGTGTTTGGGGCCACACTTAGAGGTGCTTAGGGCTTACTCCTGGCTCTGCATTCAGGCATCACTCCTGGTGGTGCTCAGGGGGAAAGCATACGGTGCAGGAATCATCTTCTCTTCTGTATTATTTCTCTAGTACACATATATAGAATATACTTTTCTGGACATTTTATTCCCTACTTTACCTAGAAGAATAAGTACACTGGCATGAATTCCTTTGAAAGGGCTATTAACTTGATTCCACAGTCAAGAACTTGGAAAGAGGAATGTTTAGGAGTTGGTGGTAAGAGACTGTGAGAAAGTTATATATAAGTGGGCTGTCACAATGATTGAAGACATGGAAAGATATTATATCAGAGCAATTCTCTTCAGAATATGCCCCTTGCAGAAGGTCTGGCTTAGAGATGTTAATGTTCTGGTCTCTTTTGTCCTTAGAGTGTATATGATGAGACTGGAACCCAATTTATGGCCATTTCCAGTGTTTCCAAATATAAACAAGATAGTCTTGTTGATGGGTTTCCTCTATCTTCCAGTGCCTTCTCTATGAAACCAAGAGGAGGTGGATGCAGTAGACCCTTTCACTATGGCCAACTATGCTCCTTATCATATGAATTCAGCAAAATTATAGGAATTTCCTATCCTAGTTTAAGTAAACTAGCCCAAAACAACCAATGCTAGCCCAAAACAACCTAAAACTAGGCCAAAACAACCAGTTGCTAAACCCCTAAACTCTCGTTATTTTTGTTAAAATAAACTGGTTTTCTCTGTCATGAAGGAAGATAAACGAATACCTCTTCATTTATCTTACTTATTTTCCCCCCATCCTATTAAACAAGGACAATGCAATTGGTGGCTAAATTTGCTGTTAATCTGTATGGCATAAAGTAATATAGTATCATGATAAAATTAGAAGTAGAATGAAATATTACCTTCCCTCTGTATCTGATGATGGCAGGGAGACAAAACTAACAGAAGAAAAATATGCATAGCCATAAAAATGTACAAGGATGCAAACAAGAACTCTAGTGAAGTAATTGCTTTTCACTGAGACTCCAAGGATCCTAGAAAGGGTAATTGGCAGGTACAATAGCCAGAAATTACGGGAGAAGACATATTTATATGGACAGAGTGAAGCTAGAGAACATGCCACATAGGAGAGTTGTGAGAAGATATATCATGAAGAAATGAAGAAAATGCATCAGTGATTATGCATAGATCCAAACTATGAGTTAGTGATTTTCCATCTGGAGACAAACTCAAATCTAGTCCCAAGATGTTCCTATCCTTCCTTTGTGAAGGAAGTATGTTTGCAAAATCATCATGTCTGAAACATCTTTTTTATATACTCTGAAAATGTATTCTCTCCTTTCCTGCATTTTAATACCACATCATCTATTTTAAAGACTTCTAGATTCCTAAGGAAAATGTCTTATCATTCTCAGCTGCTGTTACTCTTTCGTGAAGAGAAGATTTGATGCAAACATGATAAAAATGCAAAGGAACAAACAATACCATTCTGCCATCTCTTGCATTTCCTTTCATTTAAGTATGTAAAACACTTTGAAAATATTAGTTAAATCACTGAATAGTTGAAATATAATTTGACTGCCATCCTCTCCTTATTTCAACCAATGAAAATAAACCAGAGCACTACAGTCTTTTATTTAAGAAAATGAGATTCCAGGATTCAGGTTAAGAGCCATTCTATTGCTCAACCAAGCAGAGCACATAAAGAGAAAGAAATTAAGGCTATAGGTCCTCCACATTAAAAGAAACACATTTTTAGTCCAGGGATATGACTCAGTAGCAAAGTGACAGCCTTTCTGTTATGAGGTCTAGAGTTAGGTTCCCAGCACTGACTCACATGCCAAATGGTGTCCAGTGTCACCCACACCAAGTACATATAAGCAATACAACAAAATCATGTGACCCCCATCAAGCACTAAGTACGTGAATACTTCAACCAAATGTGCGGAGCCTGTCATCAAAGCAAACAATAAAGGGAAGAGAAAGTGGGAAAAGCAAGCAAATTCTCCTTATTACAGCATAAAAGATTCACTTACTAGCCACTATTTCCTTCAACTGTAAAATAGGCATAACTGAGAATGACTCTGTGTCATGTCTAGATCACATATCTACCTCTAGGGAGGGCAGAAAAGAATCTTTCCTATTTTCCCAAATAAATTTTCTATTGCTAAGAAGCATTTTTCCCAATCAGACACATTTTGAAAAAGTACAGTTTTCCTGAAGAAAGATGAAATTAGTGGCATTTGCTTCAGCAAGAAATACCATTTGTCTCTTTTACTGTTACTCTGCCTAGAATTTTAAATCAATTTGCATCCCAATTTTCGGGAGTAGAGCTAGGGGTCGGCCATGTTGGCCGCGTGTAAGAGCTAGGGGATTTATTGTCCTGCCCCCTTCCCCCTTCTTTTCTCATGGATGTTGTGTCATCCAGGAGTCACACACTTGGTTGTGACTATTAATGATGCCAATAATAGGATACTTAAAGTCTCAACTTCTCTATAGCAAGACTTTTTTTTGTGCCAAGTGTTGCTAAGCATTCAAATCCAGGTCTGTTTACAGAACTTTCTTGAATCTCCAGAATTCTGTTTTACAGTTGGCACTGAACTGTGGGTGGGTCCACATTAAGCAATAGCAGCATTTCCTCCCAGCAATTACATAGTTAAATTATGAGCAAACAAGTTCTTTTTAAAGAGCTCTGCAAAAGGGACCACTTAATTAAGGACATTCAAATTTTTTGATACCTTGGCTAGTTCACCTGCCCTCTTTTTTAACCTAAAATAAGCCATCTAATCCAAAACATGACTTGTTGGGGTTTTGTTGTTATTGTTGTTTATTCTGAGCTAATGAAACCATAATTTGCCTCCTAGGTTATTTCATACCACATAATGCCATAAGTCTCCCTAATGTAGTGCAAAGCCGTGGTTATGACATTTCGGCTTTCTGGGTAGTCAGTTTTCATGAGAAATAAATAATGTGTCTTGTTTAGCTAATACCTATTGGTGTAGAAAGGTAATCCATATGTCACAGCTCCATCTCTTTATTGAGGAAAAAGAATAATGGGCAACATCTGCTTTGAATATATTTCTGGGTGAAAAGGCTTGAGTTCTGTCTTTTAATCACAAATGATTACGTGAGAGCTGAGATAACGTACAGAGTCCTCCGTACATCTGATAATCAAAATGTCACTTGCTTAAAAAGAAAATAAAAGAAACTCTGGGAATAAAAACTGCATACATTACTACTTACATGTTGTGAAAATTAACATCCACGAGAGCCATTTTAAAATGAACCCCAAGGGCAGTCATTATAAAGAAATTGTACAAAGAAATTTTATTACAAAGGAATTTTCATCTCTGAATTAGCCTTCAGACAGGATCAAAAACTATTGTTTTAAGAAACCATCAAACAAACAGTTGTGTGAGAAGGAAGACTAGGAACTTTTAGCTGGAGGGTAAAAATCAGTCATGTCTCTTTTCATCCTTTCAGAGAATCAGTAACCAATTCTAGTTGTAGCCAAGAATAGTTGAAACCAGTTCATGCTAATCAACTCTTTTCCTTAACTATATTCTTGATCTTCCTCCTCTTCTCCCCTCCCATGAAAAACCCTGATTTTGTCCTTTGGTGTTTGTGGAGATGGGGGTTGGGGACAGGAGAGGAGACGCTTGTTTTTTAAGTTTTCTGACAGAACCCGTGTACCCTTCCTTTAAAATCATTTCCTTGATCCTGAAGAACAAAATTTGCTTCTTGAATTGTCTCCAAAATTTTCAAATTAACAATGTATACACTTCTTCCAAAAAAGGATAGAAAAATATCCCTGAGTAGGAAAGAGCTCCTGACAAATATATATATTGCCACTCGTAAACAAGAGTGAGAAGAGAAACTTTTATAGATAGATTTGGGTCGTTCCAGCTTTAGCTCTGCCCAAGACAAAATGGGAGTCCAGGCAGGATGCTTAAAATGGACATAATTACAATCTAGCCTGTAAGTGCTTGAGCATCAAGTTGCCTTTGTGCTGTGCACATCACCTGTGATGCCAAAGGGGGTGAGTTGGAGTCTCGGGTTCCCCACCTGCACACATCAATTTGTTTTCAAGTGAGTTCACCCTATCACCATTTATCAGAAGGCTGAAGGCTTGTTTTAAGTTCTTGGCTTCTTATATTGGTTATATGTCTGGATATTTTTTTTCTCCTTTCGGGAGCCTATGCCCAGACTTCTTTAGATCCAGATACAGAAAAGTGAACTCAGGAGGGAAATGAAGAAACATAATGTGATTGTCTCTGGGTTCTTGACATCTGCTTTTTTTTCCTGTTATGTTTTGAATTTGGTCAAGCCTCTGTGCAAATTTGCAATGAACCAATGTTTAAAGAAAACAAAAACAGGGTCTTCCTTTAAAATCTAAATTACCTACGGTAATTTCCAGCTTTCTTTAGGAAAATTGCATATGACATATGCAAGGAATATGTAGCCACGGCTTTATGCTTGTATAAAAACAGAAAAACAAATGATTTGTTTAGGTGAGTAGGGAATTATCAAGAAGGAAAAGAATGAAAAGACCTTTGTCCTTTACTTTGGGTTCTATTATTCATTAAGAACCTGTATTAGTGAGGGTTATCTAGGTTAGGTTGCAGTAAAAACATTAAAATGAGAGAGAAACACCCCTATATCTAAGTGACTCAGAACAATAAGTCTACTTATTTGCTCTCTCTATATAAACCACATGTATCAATCACAAGTCTCACTTGTGGTTCAGATGATGGCTCCCAGGATACCAGGTTCACATTTTTACCTTATACTGTGAAGGAGTCTTTATAACACACACATGACAAGGGGAGAGTAAGTATAGCTGTCAATGTCATTAGTTCCAGAGTGAATTTATTTTTTTAGGGAGTATTGGGGTGGGGGTAGCACACTTATTTATCCTCAGGGATGACTCAATGACTCTATCCTCTCCTGGCATGGTTCAGGGGAACACATGTGGTATGGAACATACCAGGGATAGAACTCAGGTCAGCTACATGCAAGGCAAGTGCCTAATCTGCTGTACTATCTCTCTGCCCTTGAATCTTTTTGTGGGTAACTAATGGTTAGCAACAGAATTTTTATATAAACACATCCATTGAAAGTCTTTTACAAAATCTAAATTTCTTACATAACTGAAGAAGGGATGTCAGAGGTGTTGTGAAATAGCACTGTAGCACTGTCCTCCCATTGTTTATCGATTTGCTCAAGCGGGCCCAGTAACATTGTGAGACTTGTTGTTACTGTGTTTGGCATATTGAATATGTCACAGGGAGCTTGCCAGGCTTTGCCGTGTGTGCGAGAGACTCTCGGTAGCTAGCCGGGCTCTCCGAGAGGGGTGGAGGAATTGAACTATGGTTGGCCAGGTCCACCACGTGCAAGGCAAACCAGTTGTGCTGTCACTCCAGCCCGTTGCTAAATAACTCATTTAAATATAGTTTGTTTTAAGGGGAAATGCCCTGTCACAGAGGCAGAGTGGGATGGGAGAGATACTGGGATCAGTGGTGGTGGAAAATGGGCACTGGTGGAGGGATGGGTACTCGATCATTGTATAACTGAAACACAAGCACAAAAATTTGTAAATCTACAACTGTACCTCATGGTGTTTCTCTAATAAAAATCTAAATAAAAAAATAAAATAATTGGGTGAAAATAAAAAATAAATAAATAGTTTGTTTTATGATCATTTATGAATTTATCTTGTGGGCTTTAAAAAAATTGAATATGCCTAGTACAAAACACTGACCATTCCATTGTGTTTTATTTTTCTATAAATTCTAATAATAATATCAATTCTGGACTGGAGTGATAGCACAGTGAGTAGGGCATTTGCCTTGCAGTCGGCTGACTGGGTTGACCTGTGTTCGATTCCTCCGCCCCTCTCGGAGAGCCCGACAAGTTACCGAGAGTATCTCGCCCGCACAGTAAAGTCTGGTAAGCTACCTGTGTCATAGTTGATATGCCAAATATAGTAACAACAAGTATCACAACAGTACTGTGCCCACTCAAGCAAATTGATGAACAATGGGAGGACAGTGGTAGTGACAAATATCAATTCTATTCATTGACAGCACTTTTCTCTTATTGAGATATACACATTTATGTGCACATATAATTATATATATATGTACTAGTACATTCCATTATATTAATTCTACATGATTTTCTATATATACATATGTAAATTATTTTATTACATATACCCTTTATTATAATTTTGCTTTTTTTTTTTTATCAAACTCAGTATTTGTTGGCAAGGTTTTCAAAGGTCTTCTCTTCATAAAAGAAGTTTTACAATGGTCTAGCTTCAGTGAGACATATGAGGACTGCAGAAAGGTGGCTGAAATCACTGAACAAAAGGTATCATAGTTTAAGTCATACTGAAATTTTACTGTTGGTAATCTATGGTGCAATACTTATTTTATGTTACCACTCATGAAGCAATCCTAAAAGCATAAATATCCTATGCAGTCTATAATAATATCTATGGTAACTCTGATGGTAAAGATGTCCAACATCAAATGGCACCAACCAAATGAGTTTTATTTTGCAGTTTCTTAATATATCCGCTAATTTCCAATAACCACTAACTTAATACAGTTAAACTATACACAATTGACTCCCTCCACTGTCACTTTCACTCTTGCCAATGTATAAACCTAAAGTATAAGACATTTGGTTATCCTGACACGAAGAGGTTATAATTCATAACAATTAACAGGAGTAGAATTCTAAGGGTGGGGATTTCAAATAAATACCATTTTCCAAATACACATTAGAATATTGTCTTAGCTCCATTGAGTTAGATTGCTGTGTATATATTGCATTGAGCAAGAGCTCTGTGTATATCTCTTTTATGTTTCTGGCTCTTATATGCTGAATAAAGTATAATAGAACCTTTTCATATCTTCTTTCTCATTTATCATGCAAAATCTGATCAACCTACTTTCTTAGTCTGAGAAAACTCTGTGGAAGAATAGACTAAATGTTCAAAGCATTAGGCAAACACATTCTCTCTAATTTTATTTCCTCTGAATCAATGGGATGTACCTTATATTGAATTATTCTTATATTGTTAAGATTTGAAATTTAGATATGGCTTTGGAATCTGTACAAGGACTTCTTTGGAAGAAAACTGTTAAAACTCATCTCATGTAACTTAGAATTTTACAATAAAATAATGGCCAAAGTCACCAAAAATGAAGTATGAACTTTCCTTGCTTTGCTTATTATTTTGTATGTGTGTGTGTACATGCATGCATGAGTAGAGGGCAGAATATATACTCATCTGGTCAAATAACATAGAAATATCATTGTTCTAAATAATTACAATGCTCATGACCTGTGCTTAACCTCAGCTATACAAGTCATTTCTTCTCTATTTGCCATAGATATTTTCTTCCTCCACAGAATGCCAATTATCTGATCTACATGCTAATTTATAAGATCATGTCCTGATTTTAAAATCACAATTAGGCTCTTACAATAAGACCCATATGTTTATAAGCCCTTGACTATTAACAAATGATTAGTTGGATGAAATACATCAGCCCTATCTTAGAGAAAGGATAACTCTCCTGCTATCCATCTTGCACAGAAGCAAATGTTTTACCCAATTTGTTTCTTTCTGTTATTAAGGCATCATTATTTATAAGTTATTCATCCTTGAGTTTCAGACACATAATGTTCCAACACCAGTGTCAGACATACACCAATCCCATCACCAGTGTCAACTTCCCTCCATCGGTATTCCCAGGATCCTTTCCACCTCCAGGCTACCTCCTTGACAGACACATTTTTAAGTTTGGTTTTTGCAGTTTGGATCTCACGATTTTATTTTTGTTGGTTCTTTGCTTTAGACATACCCATATACCACACCTCAATACTCCCAGTGTTCCCAGTCTCCTTCCCACTGCCCCTGTTATCCCCAATCTGCCTCTTCTCACTTCCCGTCTTGACTCCTTTCCTTCCATTTTATAATTTAGAGACTAGAGTAATCTAGATATCCTCTTGTCATATCTTGCATTTCCCTGCTCTATTATTTTATACTCCACAGACAAGGCAGACTTAACAAAGAAGAGAAAGTGCGAGAAATTGAGGAGATGTATGAACAAAAAATTCTGAGAAACATGCACTTAAAACACACACACACACACACACATACACACAAAATGGTAAAAAAACAGAATTATGTAGAAGGAAAAATTAAAATGTAATGTAGTTAAAAGAGATAACTCATCTGAGACCACAGGGAGGTCCAGGCCTAGATGGTCTTTCAGAGTTGTCATAAATCAAGGCAAAGGGGGAGAGACCTTGTGTTTTTATAGATCAGTTATTGATCAGTGGCTGTTCATAGGAAGAGGTATAATACAAGCTGAAGCAGATCACTTCTGTCAAGAAATTTTCCAATAAGTTACTTAGTTTTACCCAGTTATAAATCATCAGTAGCCAATACTCTGGTAAGGGAATGAGCATCTCATTTCTGTAGAATTGTGTGCAGTGTAGCAAAGCATCTATCTGTGGTTGTCCTGCACATAATTTCACTCTGTTGGTTTTACATTGCTCACTTACCTCCTTTAGAAAGCTTTTCTCCAAGATTCTGATTCATGTCTTCTTTTACAGAAAAGCACACACACACAAAGAAAGGAATTATTCGAATAAAGCATAGCCTCTACTACAAGTCTGAAGGCAGCAACTAATATACATTGTCTCCTAAAATGTCTTATTTTAGATTCTTCTTTATTACCATAACATTCTTCTGTTCTAGATGCTGTATCTGTTGGTATGATATAACTCCTTTTTCTGATGGAACTAAACACAAGCTTCCCTTAGCATCTTTGCCCTCTGTGAATCTCTATATGCTGATATGTCTATCTTTCCCCTCCACGGGATCAATTGGGTCTAGTGTGGTTAAGCAGTGAGGCTACTTGAACTGCAGTTGAAACCTGCCACACAGAACTTTCCAAGTCAGAGATGAGTTAGAATGGTTTTCTAAAGTGTAGAATATGATGCTTACAGAATTTGAAGTGGACTACCAGATAGTATGCTTCCCTCTTAGTAAGTGACAAAAGAAAAATTTGTGCTTTTTATTAATTGTCCAATAAATTTCAAAAATTAATATGCACCTGAAAATTCTACTGATTTGACAAATCCTCAGTTACTTTCTAGGCTTATCTTCTACCCTCTGCAGAGAATATGTAGAATCAAATCCTTCAGTGTATTGCCATTTATTTTATCTTCTTTATCTTAAATTGATATCAAAGATATCTTAAATTAAAGATATCTTTTTATCTTAAATTGATAATAAAGATATCAATTTACTGATATCTTAAATATCGTAGACCATGTGATAGTCTATAAAGTACCTAGATGATCCCACATTTTTCTTTTTTTTTTCTTTCTTTTTTTTTTGGTGAAACACCATGAGGTACAGTTGTAGATTTACAATTTTTTGTGCTTGGGTTTCAATTATACAATGATCAGATATCCATCCCTCCACCAGTGCCCATTTTCCACCACCATGGATAATATCCCCCCACCCCCATCCCCCAAACCCCCCTGCCTCTGTGGCAGGGCAATCCCCTGTGTTCTCTCTCTCCTTTTGGGTGTTGTGGTCTGCAAAAGAGGCATTGAGGATCCCACATTTTTCATGCTACATTATGCAAAAGGACAGGAGAGTTGATATAGTTAATATAGTCTTGTGTAAAATCTTATCACGCCGAAGGTTGTGTGTTCACAGGGTCACTGGACGGCTCTTTCTCACCGCCTATGTTCGTTCGGTGCTCTTGAGTCCTGTGTGTGGCCTGGATCAGGACGGCTGTTCTTTCTCTCAAGCTTGAGTCCCTCTCACTCTGACTCTCTTCTCCCCGATCTTACAGTCTTAGTTTATATAGCAGTCACATAAGGCGGTGACATAAAGGTGGGTTGAATATTGACGAATCAACAAAGAGAGGTAAGACCACTCCTCCAGGATATTAACTCAAGGATAAAATCTCATCTACAGAGATTACTCCAGATTACTAGGAGATCTGCTCAAGGGTGAGATCCCAACAAGGGTGTGTTCTTCCCTCAGTTAGTAATCTACTTAAATAATTTTAATAAATCTACTTCTAATATTTCTAGCAATGTCATTCTTTATGAGCACAGTAAGAGATATAAATTTAGTTTGGTTCTTCCTGAGAACATCTCACTATACATTCCGCAGTCCTCAGGCCAGGTTAATCTTCCTAGCTCCAGCAGGGTCCTAGTCTCGTCGTTACTTACTTTTGGATCATGACAGCATTTGTCCATGACCATGCCCTCAACTTATAGTTGAGTATCGTGGCTCTTTGGCCTGGCCCATTTCGATGCCAGGGTAGCTCACAGCTTGCCCTGGGTCCATTCAGTCCCTCGTCGGGACCCTGCTTTTGGGGTGCTAGGAACTAAGGGCAACTGAGTCAAGAAATCAGATGCCCAGGAGTAAATATTATTCGGAGTCAACCAACTCCCAAGTTACAAAGCATAATATTAACTGTCTTTCTGTGTCCACACAGAAAGGACACTGCTTACAATACAAGTTCAGTGTCCTTAGATGGGTGTGACCTGACAAACCTAAGCTACCTAAGGAAGGACAAAAGAGTGTTATCCTACTGTCTTGGGGAAAGAGAGAAAAATATATATTGTTGTCTGCCTCATGTACTTGATATTCTCTCTTGTGCAAGGAAGGTATATACCAAATACTTGTGTCTAAGGCTGTACTTAGAATCTCCAGCAGAGTAAATACAATTGTGACAAGTGCATTTTAATTACTAGCTTGCTATAACCCACTATCACCCACAGTGTTTGTGTTTTGTAGCCTAAGTGGTGAGCTAAATAGAAATACAATAGATCCCATTCACTTGTAATAATTAGCTTTTCCCCCTTTGGTTTGGGGGCTATCTTTAATAGTTCTAAGAGCTTAGACCTGGCTCTGAGCTCTGGGATCATCCCTGTCAGTGTCAGGAAACATATTCGATGCCAGGGATCAAACTAGGGTCAGTCACTTGCAATGCAGGTTCTTTAACCCTTGTATTGTCTTTCTGGTCCTGAAAGAATGAACCTGTCATCTTCCCCAGAATGCAATATTTACAATCTTGGTCTTTGGGAAGAAAGAAGTTTGGAGTTCTTTGCCTTCTCCAATATGGTTTCTCTTACCAGAGTTCAAGAAACTAAGTGGGACCCCTCTAAATTCCCAAATGCCATATATCAGTAAGCAATGATTACAACTTGATTGGATAGTGATGGGATGAAGGGAATCACGGAGGTGGGAAAGGTGGAATAGTGTGAACAGAAGCAATAACAGAGAAGCACTGGAACATTATCTCAAAAAGAGATTTTCATATAAATTAACTGGAGGTATGAATGTAGGGTTTCTCCATGGACCAGCACCAAACCTGAGTAAGAACATGCTTTATTACCTGGTCCCTATATACAACTCTTCTCTATTATGGTGAAACAACAGAGGTGCTTTGTGTCCCTGAGTATTAGTGTTAGGTATTCTGAATTTCTCTGTGTATGATTTCTCAAGTAAATGATCTTTGAGGGGAAGACTGAGATAAAATGACAACGTACAATCATCTTGTTTGTGAAGGACCCTTTTCATTGGGACCTAGTCTCTGTAGTCCATGCTTTTGAATATAAGATAAAGCTCAAGTCTGGAACTGAAGAAGTCTCGATTAGGAACAACAGTCTTCTGGTCTCTCTATTTTTTTTAATAAAAATCACTTCTTAAATGGAACAATATTTTTGTGAATATACATCTATCTAGTCCTTGAAAAGCATGGTGTTGCTTTAATAATTTCCATAGCTCTCTGCTTCTTTGTGCCACTGTGACCTTGATTCTGATTTGGGAGAGTGTAGTCACCTTATCACTGACAGTTAATCACAGCTACCTGGATTTTATTATACTGGAATATTTTTAATCCTATTGCTCTAAAGGAGCTTCATTTGGCAAATGATCTCCTAAACTCAGTCTTTGCGCATAAAGGACAGTCAATCCTGACATTTTCATGAATATGGTTCTTCTTAGTGTACTAGGCACTCACAACAATGTGAGCCAGAGAGTGTTCTGTCCTAGATGATAGATCCAGACCTGCACGCTCTTTTCTTTCATGGAAGCTTTGAAAATTTTTTTGCATAATATGTTTTGCTGCTTTTTCAAGGTTTTAAAGAACCACCTTTTAGGAGTTTAGCATTATCTCTGAATTTGCTAGTTAAACACCAAAGTGTTTAATCTCTGGTGCAAAAAGTGCTCCTATACTAATATACTTTCTCTCATCCATCTTTATGTTGCTATTCTGTATAAGATTCTAGATCTATACTCATTTGGATTCTGATTCTCCATGTAGCACAGAGCTCCTTTTCCCATTAACAGAGCCAACTAACTGTTCCCTAGTTACTGATTCAGGATTTGGATCCAAGTGGTAAGCTCTATAGAAGTTGCATGTTATCTTGAAGGGAAGAAGTCTCTGCGTTGTCTTCAAACAATGAAGGGAATGTTAGCCTTTAACAAGGAGTACAGCTAGTTCATACATTTTAGACAGCTCAGAGGAAACTAGGGATTAAGAATTCTTTGAATTTTATCAACTCAAATTTCCCTAGCCCAGGTACCAGGAAGTTTTCCTGCTGAACCCACTTATCTTGACATAGCAGGCTTCACCCAAGTAAAAATTCAACTTTTCTTGAGCTGGATTCTTCTAATTAAGTCCCAAGATTGACTCTAAAGTTTGTTTTTTTTTCTTAACTCAAGCTACAAAAGGCAAGTTTCTTCATAAGCTGCCAAGTAGGCCTCTGGCTTTTATATTTTACCTTAAATGCAGGTTAATTATCCTGAATTTTTTTGGTCTTTCTTCATTATAGCAGTAGCAACCAGCCAGATCCATCTGATTGTATAATTTTATAATTACTTCTTTCCCTCCAGACCTCTCTCATGCCTGAGATCTAATACATTATGAATTCCTAACTCCAGTTTGCAGCCAGTGTAGAAATTTTAAATCATGATCTCTTGTGTATATCAGTCCTCTAAATACTACTTCTAATGTGTATATCACTGACAGTCAGCTAGTAAACAATGAATCCGTATTCCCAAGTACCACTTTAGAATTTAGCCCTTAGATAAATTCCTGGGATGCAAACACTGAGACAAAAATTTTATGGCCACATATTGAAAGGAGATCTATAAGGAATAAGGGAAATCAGTCTGGGCAGAGGAGTAACTTGAATTTCCCAATCTTTTCTCAAGTACATGGGGAACATAATCTATGTTAGAGCTACACAGCAAGCCTTAATAAATATAAAGAATAACAATAATGTATTTTATGCATTCAAATTACATCACAATTTAATTAGAAATGAATAACAGAAAAAAAGTAAAGAAGCACTGATAGATGGAAATGTTATAACATTTCTAAATAATGTGTTAAAGGAAAAACCAAAAATCAGACAATACTTTGAAATTTAGGGACAGAATAGAGTGTTTACCATGTAGTTGGCTGACCTGAGTTCTAACCCCCGCACCCTATATGGTCCCTTAAGCCTTACCAAGAGTCATCCCTGAGTAAAGAACCAGAACTAAGCCCTGAGAATTGCCAGATGTGATACACAAAAACAAACAAAACAAATTTAGATGCATTTCAAGCAGTCAGTCCTGATTTGATGTTTGGCAACGTTTATGGTTCCCTGAGTACTGCCAGAATAACTCCTAAGCCTGGAGTGAGTAAGCCCAAAGCAACTCTGGGTGTGACCACACACACACACACACACACACACACACACACACACACACACACACGAAGATACAGCTCATACCAACATCTTTGTGGAATACAGATAGGAAAATTTATACCTGTAAAATTTTATGTTTTACAAAAAGGAAGAACTCACATCAGTAGCCTTAACTCCTTGTTATCAAGGATACAGAAAAAATGGAGGGGGGAAACTAAATTTAAAGCAAACACAAGGAAAAACTTTATAAACATCATAATGGTGATTAATAAAATAAAGACTCAAAATACAATAGAAAAATATTAATAGAATCTAAAGATGACTCTTAGAAATAGTGAAAACAAATTTTAAGTCTAGAGTGATGAAGAAAAAAAGAGAGAACACTAAAAAACAAATAGAATCAAAAATTAAACATTTTTGAAATCTAAAACTCCTAGAATATTATAAAGTAACAATATGAGCATTTTATACCAATAAATTTTTAAAAATTAGATGAATTAGGCCAATATATAGAAATATATAAATGATCAAAACTAACTCAAGAATAAAATAAATAGCAAACTTATAACTAGGGGAGATTGAATTGATACTATTACTAGTACCACTAAATACCCACAATGAAGAGCCCAGTTTCAAATTGTATCACTGATGAATTTTACTAAAAATTAAATGAGTATTAATATCAACTTTCACAAACTCTCCCAAAAATAAAAATTGTAGAATGGAAAATTTCTTTACTCATTAAACAGGGGAGTGTTATCCTGATACCAAAACAATGCAAAGACAGTACAAGAAGTCTGTAGACTAATATTTTCTATGAGTATGAACACAAAAAATTATAAGCAAGTCAAATCCAGCAATATGCAAAAAGACAAATTTATATCATATGAATTTTATTCCAGAAATACAAGTTTGGATTGATGTCCAAAATCTATCAACAGAACATAGCAGAACAATCAACAAAATCTATAATCAGCTCAATATATGAAGAAAAAATTATTTTTTAAAGAAATCTTCATCCTGCCATTTTTTTTATAAAAGCACTAAACAAAAAAGAAATATAGTGGGTTTTCTTCATTCTGATAGAGCACATTTATGAAAAGCACTATGCTGAATAAACACTAGATTCTTTCCCCTAGGATCTTGAACAACAACAACAACAAAATAACCATTCAAGGTCAGAGAGACAAAACAGCAGGCAGGGTACTTGCCATATTTACTGAATTTGATCCCCAGCACTTCACATGGTCCCCTGAATCCACCAAGAGTGATCCCTGAATGCAGAACTGAGAATAAGCCCTGAGCACTGCCAAATAAAGAATGACTACAAGTTTTATTCAATTATTGCGTTAGTGGTTCTAGCTCAAGAAATTAATAAAAATAAATAAATAAGCATTCGGATTAGAAAGAATGAAGTATTCTTGTTATTTACAGATAATGTTTTTTACATAGTAGTCTTTAAAATTCACTTTAAAAAACTAGTAAAATCAATTAGTGAGTTTGGTAAGGATCCAGGATTCAAGATAAATATAAAACTCAATTCACTTGCATACACCAGTAATAATCACTCTGATAATGAAATTCAAAGATAATTCCCATTTAAATAATATAAAAAAGAAAAAAATGCTTAGAAATAAATTCAACAATAGTCCAAAACAAACATTCTGAAAACTATAAAATTCTATTGATAGAAATTTTAAAATATCTAGAAAAAGAAAAAACACTCAATATTAATGGATTACAGGGTTGAATATTGTTCAGATGGCATAAAGATTATCAGCACATTTAATGTATTCTCTTCATAATTCCTGCTGTATTTTTTGGAAGAAATTGACAACATGTTTTTTAAATTTTTATATATTGTAAGAGAATAACTAAAATAGCTTTTAAATAAAAGAATAAAGTTGAGGGACTCATGCATACTTATGTCAAAATCTAACTACAAAGCAACGGTAATCAAAATAGTATGGTACTGACATAGGACAGAGGAAGGTCAATGAAACAGAATTGAGATGCCATGAGCTACGGCCAAGCAAATAATGCCAAGACCAGATAAGGAAATGATTAAGGAGAAATCTAAACTATCTGATATAGAGAAGGCTGGGCAAAGGTATTATGATAGAAAACACCAGGATTGTTTCTTAGTTATGGCCCCTGGACTTGGCTTCATCTCACTGGAATTTCAACAAGATGTTCTAAGAGTACTAACGGTCCCAGCTGTGACACTAGGAATCCCAGCAATTGAGGTGTTACAGATATGAAGGATAATAGTTTGCATCTGGCTTTCTGTACTGTGAAGGAACAAGTTCTTACCACCCTGGCTTCAGAAAATATAGACACTCTGAAGAAGGCAGGAGGGATACTTACCTAAGTCTTTCAAGAGAAAGAATCATGCTCATTATTTCACTGAAAAAATTAATTCCTAATCAACAATAAAAAGTTGCCTCTTTATTTCATAATTGCAGCCTTAGCTTCCTTTTAACCTCAGGAAAATGTTGTTTTTATACAAATAGCGGACAGAGTGGCCACTTCTGCTGTGCTAGCCTTTTTTGCTGTGGCATGCTGTTTCATAAAAGTCACTGGTTTTAATCCAAGAGAGCTATCTTCTTCTGGTAACCATGGTTATTTAGCACTGTATTTAAACTCCAAATCTTTTTAAACACTTGATATTTAGGAACAATGATAAAAAGAAGTACTAAATCATGCAGAGAGGCAGAAAGTGATTTTTTTACTTAAAATGCTCAATATTTATATCACTTTCTCTTAGAATGGTTTGATTCCAAGTGCCACTTAGTTATTTTCCACAGTGGAAAGTGTCAAAGCATCTGAAGAGAAAAAAGAGAGCAAACCATAGTCATACCTCACCTCCTTCCCTCTAGCTTCTGCCTGCCTATCTTCCACCAGAGTCTGTCCAGAGCTGAGGGAAGGAACGAGTGACTGAAAGATACTCTTACCACTGGAAACGTCCATTCTTTACATTTTAAAAAATATATCAGATTGGGAAAAAGAACCAAAATAAAAGAGCTGTCTTTTTTAATATAAGGTGAATAAGAATGGACAATACTGAAAACATAGAGGATCTCCAGGTCACTTTTTCTTAACCTTCCTTTTCCTTGTGAAGATCAAAATCCATTTCATATCCAGCACAGACCAGGTGCCAACAGACAAAAGCCATACGAGAGAAGGGAGAGGAGAGGATTCAGAGCTTCTGTACCTGAAACTCCTATCAAATCAATAGGCAAGATTTAGAGAAATTACTGGAGAATCTGAAGATTCTGCTATTTAGTATACTTGAAAACTCAGGGTGACCATGTGAAATGCTGTTAAATCTGATGCTACTATCAAGATACTGTAAGCCTGTTGTAAAAGGTCATTAAGGGTCAAAGTGATAGCACGGCAGGAAGGGTGCTTGGCTTACATGCAGCCCAGCCTAGTTTGATTCCCAGCATCCTATATGGTTACCTGAGCCCTGTCAGGAGTGATTGCTGAGTGCTAAGCCAAGAGTAAACCTTGGGCAGAGGCAGGTGTGGTCCAACCCTCTCCTCACCCCAATAAAATATTGTTGACCAATTCATCCAGAAAACTCCAAATCACAAGAAGCAAAGTAATAGACCAAGAAAATGATCTTAAACCCTACACTCTATAGCCTTTAGGAAGTGGATAAAGAAAAATTTGATCCCAGAAATTTGCTAAACCTTGCAAATAATATCTTGGTACCTGGTTTTATAGTGACTGAGAACTACAATAGAGAGCTGGTAGTGTGGTGGCAAGACTTTTGGCTGATTCCCATCATACATATGCAGGAAAATGGCCTTGAGAAAGGACTGAGCATATTCTGTTCTCCTTAGAGAATATACACACTCAGAGAATTCGTATTTTTTGGGAGGGGGGGTCACTCCCGGGAATGCTCAGGGATTACTCCTGGCTCTGCATTCAGGAATTACTCCTGGCGGTGCTCAGAGAACCGTATGGAATGCTGGAGATTGAACCTGGGTCAGGCGCCTGCAAGGCAGATGCCCTACCCAATGTGCTGTCACTCCAGCCCCCCAGCCAATCCTTTTTTGTTTTATTTCAGAATCAGATGTGAGACACCATTGTGGCAGAGTCATTATTATCTCCTCAATACTATACCTGGATACTCACAACAAATTCTCCAGGAACTGGCTGTATCCTCATTACCCTAAATCTCAGTGACACAGAATCATGGACTCGGTTCAGGTGGGTGGGCCTCTAACAATGCCCAAGAGTCAAACACCTGTGGTGTGATGCCTTGGCAGACATTTGGCACAGTGAGAAACCAGACTTTGAGTAGGCATGAGGTGCTGACTGAGGTGACTTGTCAAGGATCAGAGAGAGAGAATTTTGCAGGTTCCCAGAGGGCAACCTGGAAGGAATTAAGAGCAATACAGAGATTTAGACCAAGACCATAGATTTAGACCATAGATTTTGATATTTACTAGGTAAATATCTAGTAAAGACATGGTGATCAGAAACGTGGCTTTAGAGAGAGATCCTATTGAGCATGACTCTCTGAGGTAAAGCTTATTGAATCTGTGACTGGAGCCCCTAATCCATGTCCTGGTCACCACGGGCCAGCCTCCACATCTCTGGAGTGACAGAACCTACCTCACAAAACTCCTTTGAGACCTTCGTGAAACATTACCCACAAGAACACAGCACAGCACACAGCCCTCAATAAAGAGGCTCAATTACTGTTAACACAATCTTGATCTGATGACCTAAAGTATCTTAACTTTTCATTCTTCACGTTCCCTCTCCCAGTGCACAATCTAATTTTGAAGAATTTTAATATCTAGAATTTTATTTATTTTTTTATTAAAAAAATTTTAATAGTGAGACATCATGAGGTACAGTTGCAGACTTACACATGTTTGTGCTTGGGTTTCAATTATACAATGATCAAAGACCCATCCTTCCACTGGTGCCCATTTCCCACCACCACGGATGCCAGTATCCCTCCCATCCCCCATCCTCCCCATCCCACCCTGCCTCTGTGGCAGGGCATTCCCTTTCGTTCTCTCTCTCTTATTGGGTGTTGTGGTTTGCAAAAGAGGCAATGGGTGACAATCATGTTTCGTCTATAGTCTACTTTCCGCATGCTTCTCCCATCCTGGGAGGATCCTCACAGCACCTTTATTTGGTGTTCCCTTCTTTATCTGAGCTCCCTTTTCCCCTACTATGTGTGGTTGGCCTCCAAGCCATGGAGTAAAATTCCTGGTACTAATCTCGGCCATTCTTGGGTGTTAGTCTCCTATTTTGTTACTTTATGTTCCCCAGATGAATGCAATCTTTCTATGTCTATCCCTTTCTTTCTGAGTCATTTCACTTAACATGATACTTTCCATGTAGTACCACTTGTATGTAAATTTCGTGACTTTGTCTTTTCTAACAGTTACATAGTACTCCATTGTGTAAATGTACCAAAGGTTTTTTAACCAGTCACCTGTTCTCGGGCACTCAGGTTTTTTCCAGATTCTGGCTATTGTAAAGAGTGCTGCAATAAACAGGCAATTGCAGATGTCACTTCGACTATACTTTTTTGCCTCTCTGGGATATATTCCCAGGAGTGGTATTGCTGGAACAAATGGGAGCTCAATTTCTAATTTTTTGAGAATAGTCCATACTGTTTTCCAAAAGGGCTGAACCAGTCAGTATTCCCACCAACAGTGAAGGAGTTTCCCTTTCTCACCACATCCGTGCCAGCACCGGTTGCTTTTGTTCTTGTGGATATGGTCCAGTCTCTGTGGTGTGAAGTGGTATCTCATTGTGGTTTTGATCTGCATCTCCCTGGTGATTAATGCGAAATAAGAGAGCCTAGAAGAAATGGACAAATTCCTGGACTCTTATACTCTCCCAAAACTGAATCAAGAAGATCTGGAGTATCTGAATAGACCTATTAACATCAACGAAATAGAAACTACAATCAAAAATCTTCCCAAAAACAAAAGCCCAGGTCCAGATGGATTTACTAGTGAATTTTTCCAAACATTTAGAGAGGACCTGCTGCCAGTCCTTCTCAAGCTTTTCCAGGAAATTGAAAAAATGGAAACTCTCCCAAACAGTTTCTATGAAGCCCATATCTCTCTAATACCAAAAGGAAACAAAGACACCACGAGATAAGAAAACTACAGGCCGATATCCCTGATGACGATGGATGCGAAGATTCTCAACAAAATGCTAGCAAATAGAATTCAACTACTCATCAAAAAGATCACATACCATGACCAAGTAGGATTCATCCCGGGAATGCAAGGCTGGTTTAACACTCAGAAATCAGTCAACATAATCCACCATATCAACAAAAGAAAAGATAAAAATCATATGATCATATCAATAGATGCAGAGAAAGCATTTGACAAGATCCAGTACCCATTTATGATGAAAACCCTAGCCAAAATGGGTTATAGGGGGGACTTTCCTCAATATAGTTAAAGTCATCTCCACAAGCCTACAGCAAGCATCGTCCTCAATGGCAAAAAACTGAGAGCCTTCCCTCTAAGATCAGGGACAAGACAAGGATGTCCACTCTCTCCACTGCTGTTCAATGTAGTACTGGAAGTACTTGCAATAGCGATTAGGTAAGAAAAAGATACTAGGGGCATCCAGGTAGGAAAGGAAGAAATCAAGCTCTCACTATTCGCAGATGATATGATACTATACTTAGAGAATCCTAAAACCTCTACCAAGAAACTTCTAGAAACAATAGGCTTGTATAGTAAAGTGGCAGGCTATAAAATCAATACCCAAAATTCCATGGCTTTCCTACATGCAAATAGTGAAAGAGAAGAAAGTGACATGAAGAAAACAATCCCGTTTAAAATTGTGCCCCAGAAAATCAAGTAGCTAGGAATCATCTTAACTAAGGAAGTGAAGGACCTGCACAAAGAAAACTACAAAACGCTACTTCAGGAAATAAAAGAGGATACGAGGAAATGGAAAAATATCCCCTGCTCATGGATCGGGAGAATAACATTGTCAAAATGGCAATACTTCCCAAAGCACTGTATAAATTCGATGCAATCCCTATTAGGATACCCATGACATTCTTCAAAGAAGTGAAGCAAACACTCCTGAAATTTATATGGAACAATAAGCCCCCACGAATAGCTAAAGCAGTTCTTGGGAAAAAGAAAATGGGAGGAATCAACCTCCCTAACTTCAAACTCTACTACAAGGCAGTAATAACTAAAACAGCATGGTACTGGAACAAAGGCAGAGCTGTAGGCCAATGGAACAGGGTTGAATATACTGACATCTCCCCCCAAGCATACGAGCATTTAATCTTCGATATGGGGGCAAGGAAAGTGAAGTGGAGCAGGGAAAGCCTCTTTAACAAATTATCCTGGCAAAACTGGACGGCTACATGCAAAAAAAAAATGGACTCAGATCTCTGACTAACACCATGTACAAAAGTAAGATCTAAGTGGATTAAAAACCTCAACATCAGACTGGAATCTATAATATCTTATAGATATTATATGTATCCATTGAGGAAAAAGTTGGCAAAACCCTCCATGACATAGAAGCTAATGGTGTCTTCAAAGATGTCACACCGCTGGCCAAGCAAGTGAAAACAGAGATAGATAAATGGGACTATCTTAAACTAAGACGCTTCTGCACCTCAAAAGAAACAGTGACCAAAATACAAAGACAGTCTACAGAATGGGAAAGGATATTTGCCAACTACACATCTGATAAGGGGTTAATTTCAAGGATATACAAAGTACTGGTTCAACTCCACAAAAAGAAAACATTCAACCCCATCAAAAAATGGAAAGATGAAATGAATAGAAACTTTCACAAAGAAGAAATCCAAATGGCTAAAAGGCACATGAGATAATATCTAGAATTTTAACATTGAAGACACAGAGCCTTCTCTAGGACACAGCGGTCAAAGGCCCTTCTGTGTCAGCAGACATCCCCTTTCTCTGCCCTCCTGTTTCAAGCAGCTACTCAAGACTTTTGGCCTGAAATTCCCTGCTTGGGTTTAAAGAAAAAGTAAAAGGAGACACCCCCTCTCCCCTCCTCCCCCTCCCCGCCTTTCAGGCTCATGATGAAGAATTGCTGATTCCTTTAAAGGAAATAAGGCAAAGCATATTCAGTAATTATTTTGAGGACAAAGAGCATGTTTGTCTAATTAAGAGGACTAGATGTTCTCTGGAGGAGTGGCAAAAGAAAATTGGGGAGTCCTGAGATAAAGTAGAGCAGGCAGCCAGAAGGAAGAGGACACATTTCAGGGGGAATCTGTGTCAGCCTCAGGCGTCAAAGCTTCCAGATGAGATATATTCTACACCATTCCCACGGCCTACGCTGCCTAGTGTGGCTTCTTGCGAGGCGGGTGGCTCTTCAGATCTTAACCTTGGAGAAAAATCCATTGTGGCACTGTAAGCAACGCTGAGCTCAGTTTATTCAACTCTTACCCTGCATTTGGGCCTTCATCTTCCACCTCTAGGCTGGACCACACTCAAAGGTAGGAGGAGTCCCACAAAATCCAACTGAGAAATTGGATCCTTAAGCAAACTAACATGTCCATAGTTTTTACTCATGGAGAAAACCCTTCAGAGCAACAATGGGAGAGATGGTAAACATGAGGTGGCAAAAATTGAAGAAACACCTATAACATCCTAGGTATGCCCTGTGTTTAACCTGAAACCATTGAACTACTTCCTAACCCACTTCCAAAACCTAAAGTAAATGTATTTATTTTACAGACAAGAACCAGGGCTCCATGAGAGGCAAGGCCAAACTTGAGATAGACTCAAATCCTATCTGCTACTTTTCACCACACTGATTTGCTTCCTTTATCTATCACTGCAAGTGGAGTGTTCCTAGGTCCTTTCTAGCATTTTTAAGATTTTTTTCTCACGTAGGAAGTTTGGAGGTTGGAATAAATCACCTCCAAGTTACTTTCCAGCTCTGTCATGGATTAAAAGGAGAGGTCTTCCTGCAAAGCTAAGGCCTGAGGATAACAGGATCCTTTCAAACAGTTGGAAATACCCTGCCCCCTCAGTGGGGGCAGGAGACAAAGCTGTGATCAGTGGGGGAGCTGGTCGTGGGCTGAGAAACCAGGCAAGTGTGAATTCTAATCCTGGTGCTGACATTGACTTCCTCCTAATCCGTGCAGACACTTTGTTTCTGAGTTTCCATCTATGCAACAAGGTTAATAGGACTCATCAATCTCCCAGGAGGGAGTTCACTTCTGTTCAGCATTTGCAAAGAGCTAAAGCCTGGGTTCTGAGGGCTTGTCTTGGTTTAACACAGGGGTTACCCTCAGAAACAAAAATCATGAATGCATGAAGACAAGTTGTTGAAAACTGTGTTTAAAAAAAAAATAATAGCATGTGAGAACCTGCTTGAGGATCGCAAGTCTAGAAATCATTTCGAAAAGTAGTATCTCATTTGTTGTTGAGCCTTTAGAGAAAAAACTGTGGTTCAAGTCCAGTCCATCAGAAGACACAGTAAAAGAGACTCCAGAATATTAGTAGAAATTTTCAATCTCAACAACATCAAAAGAATTGCAAGATAATCTGTTTTTTATATCCTTTAACAATATATTTACCTGGGGCTTGAGAGAGGGTTCAACAGGAAGAGTACATGCTTTGCATGTAGACGACCTAGTTTGATCCCTGGTCCATGTGGCCCCCATAGCCCAGAAGTGACCCCAAGGTACTGGATGAACTAGGAATAGTCCCTGGGCACTGATGCAAATAGCTAACAACCAAAATGTGTGTATTATATACACACATATTACATATATGTATATATGTATGTATATACATATATATACACATGTATATTCATTCAGCAGTAGAATGATAAACTGAGTTGAAAATTTTCTCATTTAGATTGTAAGAATATTTTAGCCTAAAGTAACATTCTGGAAAAAACTAGAAATGTTCAGAATTTGCAACGTATTCTGAATTTGGTAAAAATAGCCAAACACCGCAGGATACCATCAATTTCTACTCATGTCTGTGAGATTAAACAGTTTATCAGCTGAGTTTCAAGTGTCTTGTCCTATTGCTGATGAATATGTATATATGTATAAAGTCCTACCTCATTATTGAATAAGCTTCCAGCATGTATGTGTTTAGCTATTAACTTTTTCCAAACTTGCCTCATGCCTGCCATGGAGAACCACCCAAGAGAAAGTGGGTCCCTATGCCATGCACCTGTAGCCATATTTCTTCCATCCACACACTTTCTGGGAAGCATTTTCTGTCTTCTTCATTCCTTCTCCCCATGCTCAGAGACTGACCACCTTCAACTCTCTCTAAGAACAGTGCAATCCACTCTTTTCTTTTGGGTAGCTCTAGCAAATGATGGGTTTTTTTTTCTATCCTTAATTGAAACCCGGCGGGCTTTCTCAGACTGATAAATCAGGCCATTCTTTTTCCCACTCTAGACTCCATTATGACATCACAGGAGCTATACAAATCACAGAGATAAGCAAACAAAAGAATTTTTCATTTTCTCTTTCATTCAAGAAAGCTCCATTTTCTGTCACCCTACAACCTTTTGACCTATGTCCTAATGGCACTGGTCACTCAAGGGCAGGAGTTCAGCCATAGGTTAAGTCTGTGTGTGTTTATGTTGAGGAGAGGGTCTGGTTGTGCTCTCTTCCTGTTGTCTCTGCCTGCAAAATGCAATTGCTCTCCCGGGAGCCCTGAGATTCGCACCTGCTGAGTGAGATCCTTTCCCTGAAAAAGAGGCTAAGAAAGAAGGCTGTTTAGCCTGATCCTTCCCTCCACTCACCAAGCTCTTTGTCTCTGCTGCAGCTGAACTGATATTTATTAATTAGTATAGTCTTACCTTTAAAAAGTCCGAGGGAATGTGGCCTGGAATACTGGCGGCCCAGTTGATTGTTCCAATTTCTCAGTTTCTATTTCTTAACATCTTGGAAATCCATGGGAAACCATGTTTTAAATAGCTAAAGCATCCTAGAAATAAAGATTACATGGGGGAAGTTCTGACTTAAGAAAGTCACACAGCTCCCCTACATGATCTCTTATTTTCATCTTCTATAAATCCACTTTCCCTCACTTCAGACGCTGCTACCCTCCTTTACCATCCAGTGCTTCCAGGAGAGAGGCAGTGTGGGCAGTACTAAAACTAAAGCATTAATATTTTTGCTAAATTGGCATCTAGTTGTGGAAAGTGATGCTGTGTACAAACATCCAGTCATTTGTGCCTATATGCCTGTATTCATGTACGCTTTCACATTTTCATCTTGCTCAATCAGTTATCAATTTACCTGTTCATCTCTCCTTCTTCCAGGCAAGCTCAAGTTCTAGAACATACACAAATGTAATCTTCTCTTAATGGTTCAGTATGGTTCCAAAGTAGGGTAGCAAAATGCATGGAGGTGATAATCAATATGGAAAAGAAAATAGAGTTCCGTGCTCTGTCATAATAAAAATATGGCTCTGAAAGGCCCTAGAATTTCTCCGTACCAATGGGCAGGCTCTGTCTACACAGCATAGTGCTACGCCCCAGGACCCCAACCCCACTCTCTCACATGGATCTAGCCCTGGAAAGACACCCCAGAAAGGGTATTCAGTTTGGTGTTTCTCCAGAAACCCTGCTTTACTCTCCCCCTGCTGGTTCACTCTTTTCCCTCTAAGTCCGTATGTCAGACTCGAAAACCAACAATGGGCATGTAATTAACTGCTTGACCTCTGCTCAGTTATGTGGACAGATGATGTGTAATGCTTCCTTCCTTCTTTTCCGTTTTGCCAGGATTCCTAGTTATGTTTGTGCCTCTGTTGCTCAATCTCTTGTTTCGTCTTCCCCCATATGGTGTGACAGATCACTACAACAGACCATTATGGATGGCGTCCCGTGTGGGAAGACTGCCCTACTGAGGAAGATTAATCATTCTGGAGTGGAGCCACATTCCATTTTCCAGGGGCCAGATCCGGATGTTACTGAGGGAGATATAAAATATATATATATATATTTTATATTATATATCTATATATATATATCCATAGGCACTTATTGTGCAATGCTATACTTCCCAATGCCAGCTGGTGATTAAATTATGAGATGAAACAAGAGGATTTACAATCCTTGAAATTTCATCTGAGCCTGTACTGTCACAGAGGGCAGTCTTTACCATATGGTCCATCCCTTTTGCATGGATCCAAGAAACTCATCAGGGCTAATTTCCCAAGGGTTAATTTCCATTTTGTCTGTTTATTTTCTGTTGTGTCAAGAGATAAGATGCAATGGAATCCTCCTATTTCATTTATTTTTGTTATTCAACTCTCTGTCCTCTTCAAATACAAATGGTTCCTTCCCTAATATATGTAACTCCTTCCCAAAAATGGCATATTTCTTCTATAAATCTTTGTTCATACAGCTGGCACTTGTTTTTAATCTGAACTGTCATAATCTTCTTCCTCAGGAGATTTTAAAATCGTCCTTGTGTACTATAAGCATTTCCAGAATTTTTATGATGACTAAATTTCTCCCATCTCTAAAATTCAAGGATCTTTGTCAAAGTATAAATACATGAGCACAGTTATATATATATATATATATATATGGAATTACCCCAATAACAGCAAGAAATGAGCATTATTGTGTACCTCTCTCCAAGAATCTTCTATATGTACTTACAAAACTTAGAATATAGCAATATTTGATACCAAAGGCAGTGCTGTATCTCAAGTATTTAAGGGATATTGTAGAAAATCAGTTAATTTAGTTTTATACTTAAAGAATCATCTAGATATCTTAAGGAATATTGTAAAGAAGGATAATGGTCAGACTGGAGAAAATAAGATAACTTCTGTTGGATTTAGTATGTAAGGCTTATACTAAGGTAGAGTTGTACAGGGTCGGATACTTTTAGTAAAGAGATTTGAAGAGGCAAAAAAAAAGAAAGAGAGAGAGAAAACTTTAAGGTCAAAGTCACGTACAATGTTTTGAAAAGTTATAAGATAAAAAAGTGGAAAAAGAAAATAAAAACAATTGTTAACATAGTTAAGATAACTATTTGTTGATTTAATTATTTGAAAGCTCAGTTTACCATGAAAGAAACAATATTATGTCCAGAAAGGACACAAAGAGAAGGGTATTAATTATATGCATTGACCACATCCCAAATATATAGTTAGAACTACAGGCTGAAGCCATAATAATTGGAGTCAAATCCTGACTTTTCGACCTATTACATATTACTTGAACAAGTTGTCTCCTCTCAGTATGTCTGCATTTATTCATTTGTAAGTGGGATAATAATAGTATTTACCCCTTAAATTACATGAAAATTAAAGTTATTTATGTCTTATAACGTTGTAACCCCTTAACTGAAAATAAAGTTTTATATATTTTTCACTAAATAAGGACTATTGTTATTGCTATTGTATAAAACTCAGAAGCTAGGAAGAGACCATTACAACTTTGACCGTTGAATAATGCCAGCCAATTTAGAAATAGTTAGAGAACTCAGAGCAATTTTAGCTGCATTGGCAGGATGAGAAGGGGAAATGAGTCAGAGGGAGAAGGGAAGAGTAAGGATGCCCTTAAGATAATGTTTTTAATTATTATTTTTAGTTCCTCCGTAGTTCATATTTTTGTCCTGGAGCACCTCAAATCCCAATAATGAACACTAAAACTTGAATCATTTGTTACATATACTCAAGGTCATACTTCTGCCATTCTTCCTTCTGTAAATCATTCAGGCTATTTCCATTTGTAATCAATTTTTACTTTAAACATATTAGGTTCTAGTTTTCTAGTCTCTACGGAATTCACCCCTTATTTCTCTAAACTGTAGCTAAGATTTTAAAAAATAGAGATAGTGGGGCTGGAGTGATAGCACATCGGGTAGAGCATTTGCCTTGCACATGGTCCACCCAGGTTCTATTCCCAGCATCCCATATGTTCCCCCGAGCACCACCAGGATTCCTGAGTGCATGAGCCAGGAGTAAGTAACCCCTGTGCGTTACCAGGTGTGACCCAAAAAAATAATAAAAAAATAGAGATAGGTAGAAAAGGTTAACTATGTGGGGGAAAAACACGTTAGCAAAATTGAGGGGGAAAAAAGCAACATGGGAGTATGTCTGGAGAATATAGGAAGAGACTCCTTGATGGCATTAATAGTGGAAAAGCAAAAGTATCAGGAGTCCAAAGTCTTACTCCTGAACTAGATAACCTTTCCTCATGAACTAGGTGACCTTGTAATTTCTCTAGCCCTCTGCTTCTTTATTGTCTTTGTTTTTAAAATATGCATGGAACTTCTGCTATATACCATAGAAAAGATTCAAAATGGAATAAAATCACGTACACAGTTAAAAAGACAGATCAAGAGATCCAGTCTGACGTGTCACCTGAACACATCGTGATACCATGATCAGGATCTAGCCAACGGGATTCCAGGCCCCACTAACAAAGAAATGCTGAAACATTCACCAACTATTGTGTTCAACTATTGAGCTCTGAAGAAACTTGTCATGATTTACTACCATTGGCCTGGCAATCATTTTACTTTCTCAGGTAAATAAACAGGTGAAGAAAACTTGATAAAGAATGATTGATTCCCTATACTGCCTGAGAAATTAATTACAGATGAGAAATTTTAGAAATGGAAGTATAATGTATAATGATAATCAGGAGACACCTTGTCTTGTCTAATTTTAATCAATTTTTGAAATATATAGTGATTTAACTAGTTGGTTTATTGCTTTTTTTTCAGTTTATGTGTTTTCAAGTGATTTGTGATTTTTTTTAAATGTCTTTCTCCTTTCCTTTTAAGAATCCTTGGCAAGTTGACATACATATGGTGAGCATATGGCCTTCTCCTAATTGATTTAATTCAGAAGAGAACCCAGGGGAAAACTCTGAGCACTATCTGTTTGAGAGCTTTGGGGAATGTTTATTTCAGAGTGAAGGATATAAGTGTGATACCATCAGCCTGGTGGAACTGACACAAACTGGACATGATATGGGAAGTATCAATGCTATAAATCATTAGGGTAATTTTAGCTCAAAGTCTGAGTTAAAGTCTACCAGCAAAACAATATCAAATGTGTTATATAATTTTTTAAAAGTTATTCATTTTTATATTTATATTTCAAGAGTTTAAAAAGCTCAATTGTACTAATTTTCTGACATTGGTAAAATTGTGACTGCCCAGGTAAAACTGCATGGTCTCATTAGCCATCGCCACCCATTTAGAAATCAATTTGCCTACATTCCAGAAGGAGCCAATGTTTGCCTAATGCATCCTTCATGCGATAGAGATAATTCTGTAGCTAAACTACTGCGGAAGGGATGGTGCAATCGACTGCATTCCTTCCCTCCTGACTGCTATAAATAAAGCCATGTGTCTCTCGTCTGTTTGCTAAAAGGCTCCTAAATGATAGTGATCCGCCTGCAACAAAACCAAAACCAAATTAAGTTCACTCTCTTTATTTTCTTCCCTGGTTTGCCTCTAGCACAAAAGTCAAAATACTTGTTAGTAGCTGATGATGACATTATTGATCTAGAGCTGTTCAAATCCTTAATATTGGGTGACAGGGCTGGATTTTTAAAGTGTGACCAAAGTTCTATCAATGTCCTCTTGTTATTAATGCCTTCCATCCAAAGCTCATTTTTATTGTATGATAAAAATAAGGGTCATACCAAATACATCAGTACCTCTGAATCAAAGATGGAAAAATTATTATATAACATCTATGTACACATATACTATATATACAATATAATTTGCATATATTTGGTTTGAGATTTAATATAGTATATCTCTATGTTTATCTCAGGGTAACATGCGATATGCAAAACACAGTAACAAGAAGTCTTACAATGGAGATGTTATTGGACCTGCTTTAGCAAATCAATGAACAATGGGAGGACAGTAACAGTGACAGTGACACATCTATATTATAAATGTATGGACACAGGTGTGTGATTTTTTTTAACCCTTTACCTGAACATTTCAAATAAATGTTTCTTGAATGAATTAATGGTCACTCCCAGTGGTTCATCAGTGAATAACTTAATCATCCATCAGTACTAGTACTACTATTAGAAGTGATATAACCACTACTAATATAGCTACGATTAAACTTCTATGAAAATGTGCTTTGAACTAATTTTTTATTTCTAATCTTGATATAATCATATATCCTGTGAAAAAGATACTGTTGCCCCCCAGATTCTAGCTCTGGAAATTGGGATGCAAAGAGGATAAACAATGTATTTAAGAACCAATGGTTAGACAATAGACAATTCAGATAATCTACCTATAACCACCACACTAGTTCAATTTAGGGAGCACATTGTTATTTCAGTGAGATTTTATTAGAAGGTGCCATGCTTTTATTGTTTGAGGTGAATGATTTCATGTACAATTTTTCTCCTCTTTGGGGAGTTAAACCAATCATGTAAATTACTCTGGAAACACTGTTAATGACTCAATTCATAGACTGTAAAATACAAGGGGTTACAGTGCAGGTCTTTGATTTTGGAAATGGATTTCAGTCAAGAACAGAGTAAAAGAGATGTGAGAAAAAACTTCTGAAGTGCCTTTATCCTTATTCTAGGTGCCTAATCAGCACAGAAAATGTTTTTCTTAATTCCAACCTTTGGTCATCCCTTGAAATGCAGTAGAATATCATTGCCTAACTCCATAGAATAATTAGGAATTTTCAATTAAGAATTTTTTAATGAATTTTGTTAACATTGGTTTAGAGCATTCTATAGATTTTAGGGATATATTATAAATCACTATCTTTATCTTCTACATCATTATCACCACCAAAAGTTTTATTTGATGTGTTTTATTCACCACTGCCCAACACCCTTCTCCTTTGGTTACCCTCTGGTAACCACCAATTTATTCTCTAATCGCTGTTTTTCGTTTTGTTTATGTGTGCTCATTTCTTTTCTTTATATTACACATAAATCATACAGTATTGGTCTTTATCTGATTAAGCATAATACCCTCAAGTTCCAACCATGTTCTCATAATTATTCTTTAAATTATTCTAATAAGTCTTATGTTAAAGAAGAATTTATGCTCTAAGATTTGCTCTGTAATGTACATCCCAGTGTGTGCTAGTAAATTTTAATGTTTCCTAAAGTGGTACAATATAAGGCCATAGGAAACAATGCTCCAGCCATTCACACATCAAAACTTCCTTTCCAGAGTCAAGGAAGTAGTAAAGAACACGCTTTACAAGCGAAAGGTCCTGGGTTTGATTCCTGGCATCCTCCTTAGTACTTCCAGGACTGTCCACCACCTCCCACAAGAAGAAAAAGAACAACAAATATTGTCCTTCCTGAAGATTCCTATAGCTATAATACTAAAAGAAAAAATAAGACATGTATTTCTGTATATTATGACAGTATTTATTATTCTATCAAGAGTATTCTGCCTGCATGGCAGAGCCTGGCAAGCTCCCGTGGCGTATTCGATATGCCAAAAATAGTAACAATGATATGTCTCATTTCCCTGAACCTTAAAGAGGCTCCAATTGGGAAAGACACCATTTGGGAAACACGAGTAAGGAGAGAGTGCTAAAATCTCAGGACTAGGATGAATGCAGATGTTACTGGTGCCTGCTTGAGCAAATCGATGAATAACGGGATGACAGTGATACAGTGATGTTATTCTACACAGTAGGATCCAAATATTATCTTATAACTATGTAGTTCTTGTGTCTATTTCACACAATAGAATTACCTATATATCTGGTGCCATTCCTTAGTCAACAGGAAACTGAGCATTCATAAAAATATACACCTAAAATTTCTGCTAATTTTCTTAGCTAAAATAACACTCTAGCTTAAAAGAAATAATGAAAACTCAAATTAGAGGTTTTTGAATGATATCTGCAGTGTCATTCTTATTTGTTAGTAGTACAAAACTTGGAATCACTTTTTTCAAACCTTTACACAGAAAAGAATTTAAAGGAAATCCTCCAAATACTAGTTTTCTCCTGTAAACATTTAACACATATACAAAGGAAACATCCATTGCAGAATTGCTCAGTTTAGTTTTAAATATTATTATGGGGCTCTGGGATTGGGCCACACTTAACAGTGCTTAAGCATCACTTCTGGTAGTGTTGAGGGCATCATAAGTGATGCCAGGATGGAACGGGGTCAACTTGGTGCAAGATAAGCATCTTAATTCCTGTATTATCTCCCCAACCAAGTTTTAAATATGTTTTGACATAAGTGAGATTAATACAGACACTGGTTAGACTATGTACCCCAAGTTTTTGTGATTTGAAAACATGGACACAGGGTCATATGCAGCAAGTGAGAAGCATAAGTTGAAAGTGCTACATCTTTATCCTGGTATTGATCAGTCTTTTGGAGAAAGATTTGTGCAAAGTTGAGGGAATTCACAGCACTGAAGCTAGTGATCTGCTTAAAATATTCCCCTAACCAAGGAAAGACAATTCAAGTAAATATTTGCCTGGTGAACAATTTACATTCTTCCTTTCCCATAAATGTCTACCTTTCATCAAAGATCCACTTGTCACCTGCACAAATTGCAGGTGTTGAAGCCAGGTCTGTGACCCTGAAGTGTATCTTTGCCATTTCTGAATGACCTATGCATCCAAAAATGTGCCCTAAGTCTACAGGCATTGGAGCTTCTGAAATTTTCTCTTAGGAACACAAAGCATATGCCATGCAGCTGGCTCACATATCACCCGTCGTGTCAGACAACTGCTTTCTGAAGTGCTCTGGTTTTCTGATCAGAAGACACCTGTCATTCTGGTCACAAAGTAGGAAAAGCATGGAGCTGGCATCCCAAGGGCTGAGTTCTGTGCCTGGTTTGGTCATGAGGCTTGTGTTCATGCAGGTCAGTTCCACTGTTTTTAAACGTTCATTTCCTAACATGTCAGTGATTATAGGAGCTTGAATGTCCTTAACCCAACTCAAAAAATCCATGGTCAGATGATTTTACAATCTTCACAGGATCATAATCACTTTAATGGATTCTAAGATCGTTTTTAAAATTCTATTGATGGAATTGTATGTGAAAAGTCCATCTATGAAAAACTTTGTAACTCGGTGCTTTAATAGAATGCAATCTGGGGAAATTTTCTAAATAAAATTCTGCTTGTTATTAAATACCTTGGAGAATGTTGCCTAACAGAAAATTATGTGTGCTTATTTTTTACATAAGGGCTGGAGTGATAGCACAGTGATAGGGCATTTGCCTTGCATGCAGCCAGCCCGGCCAAGCCGGGTTCGATTCCTCCGCCCCTCTCGGAGAGCCCAGCAAGCTACTGAGAGTATCTTGCCTGCACGGCAAAGCCTGGCAAGCTACCTGTGACGTATTCGATATGCCAAACACAGTAACAACAAGTGTCACAATGGAAACGTTACTGAGCCCACTCGAGCAAATCGATGAACAACGGGAGGACAGTGTTTGTTTTTGTTATTTTTTACATAGAAAATTGAGTTCATACCATTCTCCAGCCAGACCATGATACATTATGAACATCACTTTTTCACTTGCACAGGTCACAACAAAAGTGTAATGATTTTAGCTAAATCATAAACCTTGTTAATTTCTTAGATTTATCTTAATCATAAGTTAGCACAAAGAGACCAGAATTTAGGTCATTGTAAATCCCAAAACTGGAGAAAAAGGAAAACCATTATTTTGTATGATGGTTTTCTTAACACATGGAATTAAGTACTCAACACAAATGGCAAGAAGCAGAGACAACTAGAGCTTCAAAGAAACTCTGGGAACAATGAAATACCATTTTTATTTTTGTCTTTTTGGGTCACATTGGCGATGATCAGGGGTTACTCCTGGCTCTTCACCCAGGAATTATTTCTGGTGGTGATCAGGGGACCATATGGGATGCCAGGGATCGAACTTGGGTCGACCAAGAACAAGGCAAATACCGCTGTACTATGGCTATGGCTCCTGAAATATCATCTTTTACCAGTGAGAATGGTACATATCAAAATGACTGTAAGAAACCATTTCTGGGAGATGAAGTGAAAAAGGAATCATTATCCACTATTGGTGATGTTTTCTGGTACAGCCTCTATAGAAAACACTATGGAGATTTCTCCAGAAAATAAGAATGGAGCTTTCCTGTGACCCAGTGATCACACTTATTGACATCTACCCACCAAATATACAAAACCATTAGTTAAAAAATGATAAATGCATACCTATATTCATTGCATTACTGAGTAGAACAGTCAGAATATGGGAACAACCCAAATGTCCAACAAAGGATTAATTGTTAAAGAAGTTGTGGTACATATACACAATTGAATACTCTGTGGCCACAAGAAAAGATAAAATCAATTTGCTGCAACTTAGATTTATCTGGAGGATATCATCTTAAGCAAAATAAGTAAGATGGAAAATGAAAACACTGAAGAAGTCACTCAAGTATGATATAGAGAAAAACAAGACAAAGTGCTGGAAAATATCAAATGATAGCAAACTGTTGACCCTGCATTACAGAACTGAGAATGCCACGTGAGGTGGAGAGTAAATAGGAGTGGGGAGGGATAGATGAAGTGGACTGGATCTATAGGTGAAGTAACTGTGTTGATCAAGACCATAAGCATCACTACTAGCATAATTATACAACCCAAGCTGCCATAATAAAATATTGTAAAAATTATTTTGTCAAACGATTTGTGTAAGAGTGGAGTGTGAGGGAACCGATATGTTAGAGGGAGGCTGGCACCAGTAGGGTGTGGAGCTGGAACATTATATGCATGAAACTTTCAACGGTGTTGTAAATCATAGTCCTCACTTGAAAATTGAAAAAGAAATTTCAGGAACTTTTCAGAACCATTATGACTCAAGATAATTAAATGTTTCAGTCCGTCAAATATGATCTTCCAGGGTCATACTGACCCTGGTCTGAGAAGCAACTATCTCTGAAAAGCTACCATCCAAATGCTACGATATTCCTATACCACATGAAAAAGAACAATCTAAGAATATGCATTTTCATAATATTTTATACCTCACAAAACAAATTCACCTTCCCAATCTGGTCATCACCCAATGAAATGCACGAGGTAGTCCACACAGAACAAGTGTTTCATTTTGCTTCATTATATACTTTTCTCATCATGGGAAATCTTAAAGGCATGCAACAACCCACAAAATCTAATTTTATCCAAAATATAGGATTTGACATGCTGAAAGCTTTAAAATGTTTTCCACTTAGGAGAAGCTATGCAAGTCACACCTGTAAATCCAAAGCATGAAATGGCAATAGTCAGTCATTGTTCTGCATTCCATTTGGGACTGTAAAACTGTCCTCAGATGTGCTGAGGAAGGACCTAAGTCGTGTTTCCAAATAGAAACAGAGAAATGTAGATAGCAAAAAGTGGAGGAAGAGCCAATCTTTACCTTAAAATCAGATAGTAGCTTGTGAGTAGAAACTCTTAAATAGACCATAGCTCTTGTGGTATTTGCTATCCACAGGACCCACAGTCTTTCACATAAGCTTTTCTCCTAGTTGTCAACTGTCAATTCTATGGAAGCCTCCATAGGTGCCCTTCTCGCTCCATTCTTCACACATTCCAGTCCAGTTAGTTTGGGAATACCCTGGTACCTACACAGTTGGTCTTGTCCTTATGATTAATACTGCTGTGTTTGATTCTCAAAATTGCCCCCCGTTGAGAGGCTCAATTATTTGGTTGCTCTTTCTGTGTCTTGTTTTTTCCTTCTTATTTTTTCCCCTTCTCTTCTATAAATTGAAAACTATTTCTGCAGCATCATAATACCGTGCCAATATGATTACTAGCTCTGATCTCCAAAGCTTCAGAAAGACAGTTCCATTTTGGTGCATTATGTATCCATGATATTTGAGAGCCCTAGAATCATGGACTCAACAAATAAGAGATCAAGTCACCCGTCCCTCTGTCTTACTTACTCTCTGGTGTTATTTTTTCTGTTAAAAAAGCCATTATAATGCTCAATATTGTAAAAATCATCTGCTCAGTGGTAATCCGTAAGTTCTTCTAGGTCAAGATGTTCCACTCATGTTTTTCATTCCCCTCCGCAAAAGCACTTTTGACCTTAATCTCCTCTCTTCCAGACTATTACAAAATGCTTGCTCACAGTTGCTCAAAAATTAACAGTGATTTCAAAGGATTGCTAAATTAATTTAAACCTCTTAGTCTGGTTTTCATTGTCTTGCATACTATGGCTTCACTCAACTTGATCCTCTTCAGCTTTGTTTTTCAGATCTTTATGGTTCTGTCTACTTTATTTTTCCATAGCAATAAACCTTATATTCTAGACTTCATGTGAACCTATCTACCTCCAATTAGGCTTATTCACTCTCTGATAATGATCTGTAATTCCTTGACTTATAGGTCGGTTAATGTCATTTCTTCAGCTAGTATCCTTAGTTCTATTTCTATGGTTGAAGTCTACCCATTTAAGCACATATTCAAATAACAACTTCACAGAAAGTCTTTCTTCTGCACTTTGCCACCAGAAGATAATTTTTTTTTCATAGTCACCACCATTCTGTGTTTCATCTTTATTCTCTATTTTCAGGACGCTATACAATAGCTTCTGAAGTTTCTACCTCCTTTTTTCTCATAGCTACATCCAAATCATTTACCACACTACGGCTAAACTAAATTTGATGTATTCCAACTTCATACTTTTTGTACTTCAGCAAAACTTAGTCCCACAACTTTTCCCAAACGGGTTGTTGAGTGTTTTGCTGTTATCTCTTCCCAACAAGTTTTTCCCCTCTCTGTCCACCTAGATAACTCCACCTAAACTCAATTCTAACAATCTTGGATCATCTAATTTTCTTGGGGTTCTCAACTCCAGACAAAATTAAAAATTAATAACTTTGTTCTTTGGGAATTACCAAATAGTGCTAGTATTTCTACTATTACATTTCATTTGAGAGCCCTCCCCACCCCAAGGGACACAGCCCCGACAGACGACCTCCACTACCCAACCACCGCCACGCTCCCAAGCCGCTTTCTGAAGGCTCAGGCCAAGTTTTATGCAAGAATGCAGAACTTTGTGACCTTGGACTCTGGACTCAATGGGATCCAGAAGAGAAATCCTCTGTCTGCTTCCCCCAGTTTCCCTTGACTCTGGGATCACACTGATAACCACACCCTGCCAGCACCAGATAATCTCCTCATTGGCCACCCTCCAGAACTCAGGAATGCTTCTCCCAGATGGGCATATAAAAGGAGTCTCCCAGAACCATGCCATCAGACTCTATGACAGTCTGTGGGGAAGGTGAGAGCCCTCCCCACCCTAAGGGACCTAGACCCGACAGCTGATTTCCACTACCCAACCACTGCTACACTCCAGGCCACTTTCCAGACCACAAAGCAGCTGCACTTCACAATATAGGACACTTCTACCCATTTATGCCTGACGGAGAGCCCAGCTAGCTACCGAGAGTATCCCACCCACACAGGCAGAGACTGACAAGCTCCCCGTGGCATATTTGATATCCCAAATACAATAATGACAAGAGGTCTCATTCCCCTGACCCTGAAAGAGCCTCCTATCACTGGGAAAAGACGAGTAAGAAGAGGCTGCTAAAATCTCAGGGCTGGGAGGAATAGAGATGTTACTGGCGCCCGCTTGAGTAATTCAACAATCAATGAGATGACAGTGATACAGTAATACATTTCATTTGCTTAGATTTTCTCTTTTCTCCTATAATGTGAATGTTCTGAGGGAGGAACTTATGAGATAATTTATGAAAGTAATCTGGAGATGAAAAGTGGGTTCAAGTTTGTCTTTCTCACTGTATTATTATATAATATTAATTAATCATGCTACAAAACAAAGAATCACAAATTCTTAGTGGTATATATAATCAACTGTTTTTTATTGTTTATTAGTATATGGGTATACTGGTAGCTCTGATTTAACTCAAACTTGTTTGATCTCAGTTGTGTTCACTCGTGCATTTGTGTTCAGAGAACAGTTTCATAGGGCTGGCCATTCAGGGGTAGCCTCAGCTAGCTGAGCTAATTCATTTACTTTAGTTCTCAAAACTATTCAAGGTTCAGAAATGTCAATAGCAAAGAATATAAATAACAGCCATTATTGTGCAAGATATATAATACCATTATGGTGTTCTTGCTTTGCCCACAGCCTATCTGGGTTTGATCCCTGGCACTACATATAATCCTCTGAGTCCTACCAGAAGTAATCCCTGAGTGCAGAGCAAGGAGTAAACCCTGAGTGCTGCAAGTGTACCCTTCCACACAAACAACCCAAACACCCATTATTTCACAGAATTATATTCATATTTCTGTGATTTGCAGTAGAGGAGGAGGGAATAGGGAAAGAGTTTTGATATGCATACAAATGTTAGCAAACATGTGGCAATCTGAGCCATAATACATGCTTAGGAAATAAAGAACAGTTCAGAGGATGGAAGTCTGATATAATGGGAAAGAGTTATTAATAGCAGTAGATAAAAATTTATTGAGTGCTTAGCATGTGATAAACACTGTTTGAAGTGTTTGTGTCAGTGTACACTCATATCATCCTTACAATGCAATATGAATTAACTATTAATCTTACCACTCTTTAACAGATTAAGAAGCCTGAAGGAAGCAAAAACTTATATGTGAAAAAGTTTAAGGTGGTACTGTAGGTAAGATCCTTATCTTGTAGATGGCCAGCCAGGGTTCAATATCTGGGACCACATATCCTTCCCCCAAGTCAGGTGTAGCACACCCTAAAAAAATTTAAGGTAAAACCCAGATTTAGCTTGATGATAGGTGGCAAATAGTGAAGAGCTCCCAAGATCCCTGTTTTCAGAAAGTGGGCATCTGTTAGAAATGAATGAGACCCGTTGTGACTGTGAAAGAAAAACTGAAGTCAAATGGAGTATCCATCTGGCTCTGAGGAGGATATTTCCAGATCTACCATATTGTCAAGAATATAAGAGTCCAGTGGTGCTTGGTTCATTTCTATCTTTTCCTGTAACCATACAGGTGAAAGTGGAAAAACAGGTAGATGAAGATAAAGCTGGAAAATGTACTTTATTCTAGAAACATTTGATGAAGAGACAGTTTGTAGGCAATAATTTAAAACACAAATGCACTTAAAAAATAGTCAAAATAGTTAGAGTCATAGAATGAATAAATCACGAACTTTTTTGATGAGTGATAGAAAAATTTAATTATTAAAAAGAATAAAAGTTTAGTACAGGGCTAAGGATGCTTGCCTTACATGAGACTGACTTCATTTCAATCTCTCATGCCAAGAGAGATTCCTGAGCACAGAGCTAGTAACTGAAAACCAAAACAAATAAATATGTATTGGTACTAATTAATGTCTATTACACTGATAAAAAATTATTGACCACTTTTTGATAATCAACTACCTTTGTTTATAACATTTTACATTAATGTCTATTTTCACTTAGCTTCCTTTCTTTCCTGAAAATGATGAACATTTTTTTCTCATTTAAAAAAAATTTTATATGTGAAAAACTTCTCTACTTAACCATTGCATACCTATTTTCTGAAAATGCTTTTCTAGTAGCAGAGAAATAGTTAAGTGGGCACTGTGATTGGGCTGACCTAGGTTCAATTCTTGGCAACCCACATGTTTTTCTGAGCCCTTCCAGGAGTGATCTCTGTGTATCTCAAACCAAAAATAGATAAAATTAATTTTTTTTCTAAGCTTGACAGTGAAATACTAGATTAGAGGAATATTTGTAGGATATAGTTTAGTTAGCATCTGTGCTTTGTTTGAGCTACTCCAGTACTGAAGGATGAATGAGAGCTGTGGTAAAATATAACCTACAATTTAGTGCACAGAAACTAAATTTTGTTAAAGTCGGTATTTGTGATTAATATAATCAATCATTGACTATTCAAAGCATCCCAGTTGATTTTATGGTTTTATAACTATCTCACTTGATTCTGTTCTACACATTTGAAAGAACTGTTTCATTGTGAAATAGTCTGCATAAAACCATCAGAGTTAGAATCCTAAGCAGAAGATTTTCAGAGTAATCTAACATATTTATATGACAGCTTTCCTGCTTGACTTATTTTTTTTAAATAATATGATAGCCTGAAAAAAAATAGATCATGGTTGAGGCAGTATACATTTTTCAATTGTTCATATGCCTTGCACCTGAGTGAAAGTATATATCAGCACTGTTTATGTGCACAAGCAAGAATGTACGTTAATAAGGAGACCCCAAGGTTTCTGAAACCTAAGTATTCAAGAACATTGGCAGTCCAAAAAAATTTTTTTAAACATTTTGGGTAGTCACCATGTCCAGATTCTGATCCGTGTTGATCGTGACCCTCCTAACCATCCCATAAATACAGTCAATAGATGTGTGAATTCAGACCCACAGGCACGCACCGATACCCCAGACTGACGTGGTTATAGGCAACCCTTTATGTCTGTTCTGACTTTGGCTTTTGCAGCTGCTGTTTTCTCAGTGTTGTCTCCGGGGCAGTTTCCTGTTGCCATAGCTGATGGCCTGCCCACGCCTGCCTGGGCCTTTCAAGTGTCAACACTCCCAGGCCGGCTGCAGTGGTCAAATGCTTGTTAATGAGATATAGCAGCTGGGTAGGGGTGAACCACTGAGACGGATAAAGGAATGCCGCTGGTGCAGGAAGCGATGCCTTTTGAATCTTTTCAGCGGGGTGAAAGCTTTCAAATCAAAGAGGGTATGTTGTATTCATTAATAAACCCAAGTTCCCATGCAGTCACATTAAAGCCAGCAGTTTAACTTTGCATCAGACAGGTGAATTTCCCCCGATTTTACCCTGAAAGACAATGAGCTAGAAAACAAGGCTTTAGTGTGGAACAAAGCAGCACTTCCTCATCGGTGGGGCTGACCGGACTGCTAAACCAAATCGGGGTTGCTGCATTCTTTTTCAATTTCGTCTTTTGTCCCTGTGTGTATTTGTGTGCGAGCGCGCGCGCGCGCCCACGCGCAGCTATGCGCGCGCACACGCGTTTGTGCGTGTCGCAAAGCTCAAAGCCCATAGTAACCACTCCTGCTCCTTTCTTGACTTTTCTTTTTTATTAGCCAGAGCATTCCTGCTTAACCCCCCACCCCCGCCCCTTTCCTTTAAAACCTGACTTTCAAGAACAGAATTAACAACTCCTTGGGAGGAAAACAAAAAATACCCCGGAGATGTGGATGTGGCCCCCCTATGGCCTGGGTCTTAGAGGGCCAGAATAGGGCACCCCCCCAGCTACCCCCATCCCAACTGGCAGATAAAATCTTTCCTCCAGGGGGCTGTGAAAGTTGGCAGCATTATGAGACTGTTCCAACAGCTGGGAGAAGCTCAAACAGAAATAAAAGAAAAAAGATATTAAAAGCATCTAACAGGCAGGGAGTCCTGAGGATTGTATTGAGGAAAGTAATATTATTTTATAGTGCTTTGCTAGAAAGTGAACTCAAAGGGCATGAAAAATAGGCACAATAAATAGTACAGAGATGGATGGAGTACTTCAGGGTTGTTGGAGAGAATTCAAAATGAAGAACAATTTTAGAGGCAGGGACCGACTGAGACATAATGATGCAGTCTCCATTTTTTCACCCTTCTTATGAATTAACTAATAATTTGTCAGAGCTATCATAGTACTACAAAGCAAAGGCTGCAACTGTGTAGTATCCTAATGACACTTTAACTGAAAAGAAAGCTCACTCTCCCGGGAAATAAATTAGCAGAGCAGGAGAGATGCAGCCTTTAAATTATCTCAACTTTCTAAAATACTCAGAAACTGAGTTAGACCTTAATTCCTCCAAGGTCTTTAAACTATACAGAAAGAGAAAAGAAAATGACATGCATTAGGACTGATGATAATGTGTCAGTCACAGAGTGAGAATGATATTTTAAAGTGAGTGTGAGTATGTGTGTGCATGTGTACGTGTGTGTGTGTGTGTGCACACATACACCTTTTAATTTTAAGATAGTACCGTGGGTAGTTTTCTGAACTTTTTTTTTTTAACTAATCAGGATCTTGTATTCTGTGGAAATTGTATCAATCACCCGAGACTGGAACTGATGGATAAATTTTAAAAATAAGAATATACTTCACTCTTCCTACTTTTTTTTTTGGTCAGGTCACCTCCCAGGATGAGTGGATTTGAATCAGTGCTCTGATCTACCAGGAACTGCCTGATAAAAACAACAATTCCAGAACATTCAATGTTTCATGTATACACATATATAAAGACGTTACTTGGTGGGTAGGAGATATGAGGTAGGAGATATAGGAGAATGCCTTCATGCTAAATAAGCCAGAAATCTAAGGAAAAGTTCCATAATGAGCTTCCACAAAGCATGTATTTCCGTTTAATTCAGTCTTTGGTATTGCTCCATTGATATTAAAATGTTTTTGTTTTGATTTGGGGATCACATCCAGCTGTGCTCTGGGCCTTGAAAAGAGGGGTCACTTTTGGCAGTGCTCAGGACCCACATTCAGTACTCAGAATCTAACCCAGTTGGCTATGTGCAAGCCAAGTCACTTACCCACTGTACTATCTCTCTGACCTCAGTGATCCTTGTTTTAAGAGACACCTCAGAGCTGTGCCTCTTTACAAAGCTCTTGAAAAAAGATCAGAATGGAGCACTGACAGAGAGTCATGCCACAAAAGTCCTTAATTAGCTAGAACATCTTCTGGAACACTCCATGTTTAAGCCCTCCTCTGTGCCAGGTGAAGAGATCTCTCTATGATGGTGAGGAGGAAATCAGGGGATTCTCTCCAGAAAAGTTCTGCCCAAACTTGGCAAATCATATCTACTTAAAAGGCATTGTCCAATGGCTGTTTTTAAAAGACCTGTCTTGCCTTCATCCCAGGTTTCGAACACCTCCAAGAAGCTGCTGAGTCTTGTTCTTCCAGCAGCTATAGGAGTCTGACTCACCTGGAGCCATCTCTGCCCTGGCATCAGAAATGTGCCTATCTTTTTCTTCCCAGTCTGTCTAACCTGTTAAGATAGTGAGCTGGGTAGGCACGAGAGGCCCAAACCTTTCCCTCCAGCAGAGGAGCAGAGCACAGAAGCACTACCCCAGCCGTAATAGCAACTCTTTTCTGTGTTCTGCCTTGGAATTCTTGATGCTTATTCCTTGGAGAGGTAAAACTCTAAACAGCACAAAATCCTTCCAGTTTTTTACGTAAAACAGAACAGAAGCCTCATTTCCCAAAGCGTACATGCACTTAATTTAAGTTTGGTGCTAGGTACACTGGTGCATTTTCTTTTTTAAAAAAATTGTCTCTCTTTACCCTCTACACACACACACACACACACACACACACACACACACACACACACACACACACCATCTTCACTTCACGCCATATTTTTTTCTTTTTCTTTTTTTTCCCTCTGGTTAAGAAGGTTTTTACTCAAAACTGAAAATATTCTAAGTGACAAGTAAGTAGCCCCTTCTCAAATAAAACCTGCAATAACATGCCTGGATTACATTAAGGAATGCTGGAGGGGATCCCAAAAACCAGTGTTTGAACAGTCAACCTGACAGAATCCTAGGACACCATTGAAAGGGCTCCAGTTACCTCGCTGACTTAGAGCTAATCAGTGTAATCCGCATGACAGTCCATTGTCTGACTTCAGGAACTGCTGCAATCCCCTACGGTGGGGGGCTGGGAGGGAACACTGGGAGTGTCCCGAGCCTCTGCCACAGTAATGCCATATGAGCTGCCTTTCCCTCTGGCTCTGCTTTTCAAAAATGTGGCCCAAGCAGTTTCATAGTGAGATAACTTAGATTTATTAAGGCAAGGAAGCTTAACATGGAGACAAAAACAGAGAGAAAACCACAGAAAGAGATCAATAGCTAATGTCCAAATCCAGGAAACAGAGTAGCAGAGAGAGTAGATTTCTTGGCAGGAAAAACAGATTGGTCTAGAAAGAAATTGGGGGAAGAGGGGAGGAGTGGGGCGGGAGGGTGGAATTGCTTGTACCAGTCTCAACAGAATAAAAATCTTTCTAAATGAGCCATTCGACTACTTTTCTGTTGGACAGTATGAAGACTAGTTGAAGGGAGGGTAGGAGGTAGGTGAAATCTCTTAAGGTTTATTTAAATATTCCTGTAGCTGTTTTAGTCTATTTCTGAGAATTTGACTCAAGTCTCTTTAAAGCACAAGAATGCAAGAATAGATTCTCAGTGGGACTAGATGTGTCACCTCAAGAGATCTGGGCTGAAACAGGAAGCAGCATGTCTTGGTCCCAACAACTATGTCTTTTGTCAAATATCCCACCCACTCAGGAAGAATAATCTCCTAATATTTGAGATCAACACTTGTTTAAAAGTACCCTTCTGATGTGAGATTCTTGTTTGAAACCATTTCATCGGAAGGAAAGGTACATACAGTCACCCTTTAGCTTGTCTTAATTTTAGGCCCTGCTTCCTACAAGAGGGAAGTTTAAAATAGAATTTCACTCACATTTCATTTATTTTTTACATTATGCAGACACAAGTTAAGAAAAATAAAGGGTAGTAGAGGGAGAGAAAAAAAGGGAAGTTGAGAATTAAAAAGTATATCATATGGCTTCTACAACATTCTGAGTGAGATGAATAATCTTCAGTGGCTTGAAGAGCAAGATGGCCCTGCTGGCTATCAGCATAGAGTATGGCTAGATTACCATTTCTTATCTCTTGTTCAAAGCTCTACTTCAAAGGACTACTATCAACTCTTTAAGTATACAGCAAAAAAACCCCAATACCTCAGAGCACTCAAGAGTGAGGAAAATATGAAAGCATTCTTTCTTGGGGTAGAGGTGGATTTGTGTGTGGCAGTTAAAGAGAAAATGGCTGCCATTCTAGTCACAACACTGAGTATTATTAAAGAAGCAAAGTAACAGAGTGGCAGAAACTGAATTTAATTCTAAATGAGAAAAAGTTCAAGTTGTATAAAGGGAAATCAATTTGTTCTAATCACTTTTCTTTTCCTTTTTCTTCTTCTTTAAAAAAAAATGGTGGGGGTGTGGGGAGCACTCCAGCAGTGCTTATCTTGGTTTATGTGGACTAGATTCTTCCTTGGGCCTGAATCAGGGGGTACCAGAGCCACCTGGTGGTGCTGGGATGTCCTTGGGGCTACCCACAGAACTGCTGAGGGACCATAGACAAAACTCGAAATTTTCTGCCTGTTAGGTATCTGCACTTAGACTATCTCTCCAACCCTGTTTCCTTTAATTTTGTTAATGGTTTACCAAGTCATCAAATATTTATTCAACAGCTATTGTCCAGTTCTATTAAGATATTGGCAAAAACAAAAGAACAAAACGGATGAGCATCCTGCCATAACAGAACTTACTCCTAGAGGTAACCATCATTTTGCTGTAGAATCAAAAATACCAGGCTAAATCCACAAAGACAGACTTAGTACATTATTCGGGCATTTTTTTTCTCTGACAGTGTACATTTAATATGGAATGCTGAAACCTTTTTACTAATCTATTCTATAGAGAAAAGTCAGCTTTTATATAACATCATATTACTAAGCCCATTTTAAATTGATGGATTGATGGTGTGTGTACGTCTATGTTTCATGGGGAGGGAAGGAAGAAATCTAAAAATGAGGGAGTCAGAGAGAAATCGAAGAGAAGGGAGTTAATTTGAGGAAAAGGGATGGTCCTTCCTAGAGGTATTCTATATATTTTTCCACCCAAAATTATTGTTTCCTGAAGAAAATCATATCTTTTCCAGATCTACTAGGTCATTTTCTTCAGACACAAGCAGGTTGCAGTTCATCAATTCTAAGCAACTCAAAGCAAAGAACAGTATGTACTGATGGTGCCAGGGAGATAGTACAGTGGGTAGGGTACAGTTGCCTTAAAGTAGACAACCCTGGTTCAAGCCCTGGCACTACATATAGTCCAGCAGGCACCGCTCAGAGTGATCCTTGAGCACAAGGCAATGAGTAAGCCCTGAGCACAGTCAGGTGTGGTCCCCTAACTCCCCTCCCTTAAGAATAAAGAATACACACCAAGCAGTAGGATTTTATAAGAACACCACCCCCAAGGACATAAGAGAAGCCTATGTGTTACAAAAGAGAGAAGGAACCTGGAATTTAACTGTTTATTAAGCAGAAATTATTTGGCATATACCAAACTAGGTATTGTTTGGTGTATCAAAACAGAGCAAGTATTACCTAATAAATTAAAAACTTGAACTTGAGCAGTAGAAAGTCAGTATCTAATTTTTAAAGAATATAAGCTGTACCTGATTAAATTTTATATAAGCTTTGAAGTAATAATAAAATAATCATTGATAGAAATTCTTATCTTTAGAGATAAAGATTAAAGGACTAAATACATTATATTGTATTTTTCAAGTGCAAGGACAACAAGGAAGTTCTCTGTAGAAAATGCCCATCTGTTTGAAGTATACTTTCCCACCTTTTCTATGTATTAGACTCTTCTCTCTTTATTAATATTTTATTTTCCAATGTATTCTCTTGAGGTACTTAATAAGTTTTGCTCAGTATTAAAGACTACTTATGGATGATTTGTTATGCAAAATATGTTTCTGTATGTTCCTGTCCATGAGTATGTGCTATATCCTCTTTCCTTATAGATCACCCTAAAACAAAAAACTAAGAGATCAGTGGCAGACTAGTGGCAAAGGAGGTAAAAGTCAACCCTTTGACTTTTGCCTTAGTCAAGTACCAAAACAAACAATGTTCAGTTGTTCACACTTAATTTCAATTTCAGTCAAAAAACAAACACTGTCCTCCCGTTGTTGATTGATTTGCTCAAGCGGGCCAGTAACATCTCCATTTTGAGACTTGTTACTGTGCTTGGCATATTGAATACGTCACGGGTAGCTTGCCAGGTTTTGCCATGCGGGCAAGATACTCTCGGTAGCTTGCTGGGCTCTTGGAGAGGTGCAGAGAAATCAAACCCGGCTTGGCCGGGCTAGCTGCGGGTAAGAAAAACACCCTACCACTGTGCTATCACTTCAAAATGCATTAATATTCCAATATTTTAACATAAGAAATCCATATGCCTCATTTCTCTTAAATTATTTAACAGGCATCTATAGGTTACATCTATTCCAAACTAATTTAACTGTTTTTCCTTCAAGCCAGCCTCCTTGCTATCATGCATTGAAAATTTGGTTCCAAAAGTAATGCCATTTTTTAAAATCTCTTCTTCAAAAAGGTAAAGAGAACCCCAGCATCTTTTCTATATCTTAGAAGTAGCCCAACTATATAATGAAAAACTCTTTTTTGGAGATTATTAAACTTATTTTTGCTCAGTGGTCAAAGGTCTGTATTAGAAGCAGTTAGTTTTCTACTGTGATAATTTAGGGGTATCATAGAGGTCCCAGGGTAGAATACTATCATGATAAGTTGTCTTGAGAAAGAGAACACACAAAGGGTGGGTCTGGATGACTGAAATGTGACTGATGACATCCACTGTCTTTCCACTGGGTTGAGCCACACGTTACATAAACCATGAAGATGATTGATGTGATCAGATTAGTCATGCCAAGCTATAGTCTCGCCATCAGCTATAGACATCCAGATAAAGTCTATTGCCTCAACACAACCAGAACCTCATTGATTTTTGGAAGACATTACTGAATTGAGGTGTCCCTCATCTCATAAAACAGAGTCCCAAGCTATCAAAAACAGTTACTATGAAATAACTCAAATGGCAGTGTATTTTTCCTGTAAATTATTCTTAAAACATATGTGATTAGGGCTAGTTATATAGGGATTAGGGCACATGCTTTGCATGGAGTCAAACTCAGTCAGATCACTGGTACCATAGGGTACTCTGAGCATCACAGGGTATGGCCCTGGAGGTCTCCATATTCCTTAGGGTTGCCTAGGTAATTCCTGGCACTGCTGGACTGCAGCAGTACCACAACCTCTGGTATTCACACTGAACCAGCAGCCCAGTTGTTCAAGAATTGCCAGGAGTGTTCCCTGGGGCCCCCGATCATAACTTGGGTGGTCGCTCCCCCCAAAAGTGTATAAACAGTTTTATGCATATAAACATTGCAAAAGCTTGAATTGTATTGCATGTTTCTGTGGCACATTCATTGTATAAAACAGATATGCATGAATTATAATCTCTTTTATTGAATTTTAAGCACAGAGAAACTGATTGAAAGATAATTTTTGTTCCAATTCCCATATTATACAAAACAATGGAGAACAAAGATTAACAGATCTAACAACACCAGTCATACGTCTTAGACTGAACCCAACCATCATCAAGCCTTGAACTTCTAAAATACAGACTGTTCACACCCTGAAACCCTTCTTAAATCTGAGCGTATGAATCATTCGATAGTTACAACTCAAGTTTGACCTTTAATTTTCTTATCTAGAGAAAATTTTATTTTCAAGTATCCAAGAATATTTAAGCTATTCAAAGTATTTTAAGAGAACATTTGGCACTTGTCACCCAAGCTCAATAGCTAACAGTTGCTGCCACCTATAGGTCTAATATCAAGAGAAAGGTCTGGGACTTAACAGAGGCTTTGCACAATTCAAAGGCACAGTTTTATGGAAGCAAGTGATTTTTGTCATTGAAAGACACCATTGGTACCCACAGAATGTTGAAGCAGCTCCTTGAAAAAATTAAACAGGTGTTATAAATTACATTGGTTTCATCAACCATAATCTCTCTCAATACCTTGTGTGAGACAGGAACTTGAAAGTAGTCTCTCCATTCACCAAACAAATGAATGGAACAAAAAATAAATCATCTAACTGTGATTATGTGATCTTTATATCATGGGAAAATAAGTTTCACTGTGTTCTCTCTTGTGTTCTTTATCATATATTGTTTGTGATGGTTTAAATTTGGGAAAAATATAGCTGGTCCCTTCTAGAGAGTCCATGAACTCTTTGACAGAAAAATCTCCACAAATATATGTGTAACATAAAAATATATATAAATATATATACTACTTATATTATAAATAAATAATATTGAAGCTAAAAGAGAAGAAAACTATTCCTAAAACAACTTTGGGGGTGTGTGCGAAGGGGGAGTGATAATACAATAGGTTGGGCCCTTGCCTTGTACATGGATAGCCCAGGCTCAATCTCCAGCATTCTATATGGTCCCTCAAGCACTGCAGGAGTGATCCCTGAACAAAGAGCCAGGAGTATTCCCTGAACACCACCGGATGTGGCCAAAAGAACAAAACACATAATAAAAAATAAGGCAACTTAAAGCTGACTATCAGCCTTATTACTGTATTGCTGTTATTATGGGGGTCAGGGACTTCACTCAGTACTCTGGGGGCCCTCCCAGCAATATTTAGTGCAATCATGAAAGGTATACCCAGTTTTGCCTAGGGAGACCATGTGGGTTGCACACGTACTAAGCACATGGTCTACATTCATAAGTTCCAGAAAACTATTTTTCATCAGTAAAATTTAGATAATGACAACCTTCAAATGCCATTCTAAAGTGAAAGATATATATAGTATTTATGTATATATATTCATTTACTATATATCAGATAAACACATAAAATTGTGCATTGTGTAATTTTATGATATTCTGTAAATTACTTAATAAACTTCTTCTATTTTCTTAATTTACTTTTTTAAAAAAATATAGGCCCCAAAATGTACAATACTATTAGTGACAGGGTTTTATGTGGACAACATTTTGACACCACAACCTCCACCAGAATCTCCCCAATCTCCCTTCCCTTCACCCAAACTCTTCTTCATGATAAGTTCAGTTCTGTAGACCAGTACTCAAGTTCTGTTGCCTCGGGCAATTTATTATTCAACTATGTCTCTTTATTATTTGTAGAGAGTTTAAAACAAACACTTTCTAGATTTTTTTCAGGCTTAATACTCCAGGATACAGCATTTGACTTTGCCAACACCTATTCTTATATCATTGAAACCCATCTCTCTATTTGGGCTGCCCTTCTTATGACAGATAAATAGTTGAAGATTAAAACCCTCCAGTTAGTCAAGACAACAATGAGATATCATTGAGAGAATGGTACATATTAAAAATACCGGAAACAATATGTGTTGTCAGGGATGTGGTGAAAACTCTTATCCACTGCTGGTGGGGATGTTGTCTGGTTCAACCCCTAGGGAAAACTGTATGGAGCATCCTCAGTAAACAAAATTCAGCTGCCATATGATCAACAGTTCTACTTTTGGGTGTCTATTCTCAGAATAGAAAAACATTCATTAGAAAGGACATATGCAAATTATTATTCATTGTAGCACTCAGTACAATGACTAAGATTTAGAATTAACCTAGATATTTAGCAACTCAGTATATCATGAAGATGTGGTATATATACACAACGGAATACTATGCAGATGTAAGGAATGATAAAATCTTGCAATTTGCTGCAACATGGATGAAATTGAAAGATACCATGTTAAGCCAGAAGAAGGACAATACAGGAAGATATCACTTACATGTGGCAGTTAAAATAACTGATGAGGAAGTGCAATGATTTAAGGAGGGATGACTAGATCACCCTTGGTCCCAAAGTATAGGGAGAAGAAGACAAGAGGCAGAGTGGAAAGGGTGGGCAGAAGACAGATGAGAAGCAACAGGGGGCAAGGGCTAAGGTATATTGAAGTGTATTTGGTGGTGTTAAGGAATGACAGAGCTAAATATCCAAATTACAGAGTTAACAATACTGAAATCATGAGACCAAACTTTAATAACCAAATTTAAAAAGCTGGCAGGCTGGGGCTGGAGGTGGGGGTAAGGGGAGACGGGACAGGAGAGGGAACCTGAGAACTCCGGTAAAGGGAAGATGACACTGGTGGTGGGGTTGTATGCCTAAAACCTAATTATGAATAACTTTGTAAATCGGGGTACTTTAATAAAATAAATATTGGGAAAAATTAAAAAGTATAACCTTTCAGTTAGGTGTTAATGCCCGAATCCAGTACACTTCAAGACATGGAATAGGAAGGTTTTGTTGGTTAGTATCATAGTAGTATTCTCAGAATACAAATGCCCAGGGTCAGAGAGATAGTAAAGCATTCTAGGTGCTTGTCTTGCCATGGCTGATCCCAGTTCAATCCTCAGTGCCACATGTCCTCAGAACCCTGAACACTGCCAGGAGTGGCCCTGGGAGGAAGCCCTAAATCCTGCACACTGCTGGGTGTGCTCACCCACTGGGGGGAAAAAAGACAAATGTCCCATTATATAATGAATGTGTCCCTCATCCAAATTCATAGGCTGAAGTCTTAAATTTCAATACTTTGAATGTGATCTTTAAGACATAGAATCTCAAAGAGCAATGAAGTAGAAATAGAGCTCTTAGTGTAGATTCTAACCCTATATGATTGCTGTCCTTTTAGGAAGAGAAAATTGTCATATAATGAAATACCAGTGGGAACTTGCCAACTAGGGAAAAACCATCGGAGACATAATACAGATATTTGCAGTCCAAGGAGGGAGGTTTCAAAAGAGCCCAGTCCTGTCTGTAAATTAATCTTTCAGCATCCAGAATGCTGGAAAACAATTTTTATCTTTTGTTTCTATCACCCATATTGTGATATTTTGTAATGGCTACTCAAGTCAACTAATGCAATTCTTTACAAATTACCTATATTCTTAGATTCCACATGTGAAAATAGAGATAATGCTTTCTTTGAAAGTTATCAAATTAAAAAGATGATGCATATAAATTACCTACTAGGGCTGGAGCGGTAGCACAGCGGGTAGGGCGTCTGCCTTGCACGCAGCCAACATGTCCGACCCGAGTTCGATTCCTCCGCCCCTCTCGGAGAGCCCGGCAAGCTACCGAGAGTAGTCGATATGCCAGACACAGTAACAGCAAAGTCTCCAATGGAGACATTACTGGGCCCGCTCGAGCAAATCGATGATCAACGGGAGGGCCTCTCTACATGGGCTGGAGCAATAGCACAGTGGATAGGGTTTTTGCCTTGCCCGCGGCTGGCTGGCCGATCCAGGTTCCATTCCTCCACCCCTTTTGGAGAGCCCTGCAAGCTACCAAGAGCATCTCGCCTGCACGGCAAAGCCTGGCAAGCTACCTGTGATGTATTCAATATGCCAAACACAGTAAGGATCCTCACAATGGAGATGTTACTGGGCCCGCTCAAGTAAATCGATGATGTACTACAGTGCTACAGTGTCTAACACAAAATGGTTGCTTCCCTGACTCATGTTCTGTCAAGACTTGAGAAATCTTTGGAATCTAATTTTACCCATTTCTTGTTCTTTCAGTCACCTGCTTTTTATATACATAATTTGACAATATTTTTGGGCAAAATGCTAATACTTAACATCTTTTGTTAAATTATATATAATATATAGATGTATACACACATATATAAATGGATGAGGTACCCATTCAGTTTATAATGGGACATATATGTACTTATATATACATAAAACTAGACCAACCAGACTGTATTGGTGCCATAATCATGTAAATTCCTAGGCTTACCCTACAAAGCTTCATGGATTCACCATTCAACACTTTAAAATCTAAATGTGCAATCAAAATCTTTTGTTATACATGTGTGCTGACTTCTTAAAATCTTATAAATCTTAAAAATAATCAAATTATCTTAAGACTTTATTTTCTCTTTCACCCCTTAGCAATGACTCATACAAAAATGGAGCTTACCTCTCTAACCTTCATTTCCTATGCTCCACCTTTGACTGTATTTCTATCTACTTTGATATCTTTGCATAGCATTAAGTCAGTGTTTTTCAAAGATGCTTTTAAAGTTTCCTTCTGCAGATTTTTAAATCTAGAAAGGAATTGGGCTAGTTACAATAAAATCAATAACCAGACTTTGAAAACTACACTAATGTTAGGAAGCAAAACTTTCCATAAATGGGCCTTTACCTTTCTTATTCTTTGGGCTCAATTCCATCATTATCTAATTTTCCCTCTTTCTTTTCCTCAAAACCCAACCCCCAAAGCAGAAGTCCATAAAAACAAAGAAAACACAGTGAAAACAAATGTAAGTTAAACTTTTTGCAAACTTTGGAAAATAAGCTGCTCTGGTTCATTAAAAAAATTTGGAAAAGATCCAAGATCAAATAAGCACTAAGATCACATGTCCACAATGAGGAGTTAAGAGAATACATAGTGTAAAAAAAGTATGCCGACTGGAAAGCTAAACGATTATGCATCGAATTTTAAAAATAGAATTTTGCATCTGGTAGTCAGGTAAGATCAGCAATTGTCCTCATATGTTTAAGAGAATTTCAACTATCAAAAGCCGATCATCCAAAGATAAGAAAGTAACATAACAAATATTTTGAAATAAACAAATGTTTGGGTAAATAGTCAATAGAACTGAAAAATAAAAACTTTAACATAGACATAAAAATAATTTAAATTGAAAAACATAAATTTATTAGTCTAGTGCTTTGGTTATAAGTAGTACGAAGTATGACTAGTTATTTTTGAGAAATAACAAAGAAATAAAAGAAAAAACTAAAAGCATAGCATTTGCTTTCTCAGGGCTTACTCTTATTCTATACTTTGAGATCATGCCTGGCAGTGCTTAGGGGCAAAGGAATACAAAAGATCAAACGCAGGTCAGCGGGCAACAGCATAATTCACTGTACTATCTCTCTGGCCTCAGGAATAGGGCATTTAAAATTTTCCATTTGTAATTGGGTTCTAGTGTCTTTGGAGGACACAGCTGATTAGATATCTCAATCCTATTTAGAACTCCTTTTCTTCAAACAGCTTTTTTTTTGGAAAGGTCTTTGGTCAATTGTAGCAAAATGACTGAATTCTGAACAGTGATATGTAAAGACACCAAGAAGAGATTTCAGTATACATTTTAAAAATACCTAGCTATAATTGTATGTTAAAAATATTAACTTAGGTTCTATGTCTTTATTTCCTAAAAGAGAGGTAGGTAAAGGGATACACATGCAAAATGAAAACCACCTGCTAAATTTAAAAAGTAGAGAACCTCATTACTGGGTCAGCTTTGGTCTACTTAGCCGCAGATTCCTGCTTCAAGAGATACAGAAATCTTTTTTAGAATATTTAATTCTTGGGGCTGGAGCGATAGCACAGGGGGTAAGGCATTTGCCTTGCTCGCTACCAACTCGGGTTCGATTCCCAGCATCCCATATGGTCCCCTGAGCACTGCCAGGAGTAATTCCTGAGTGCAAAGCCAGGAGTAACCCCTGAGCGTCTCCAGGTGTGGCCCAAAAAGAAAAAAAATTTAATTCTTTATTTGAGTCAACTCAAATATTATTCTACTACTCATCACCTAACATCAATGTACAACTGATATCACATTCTCAAAAGAATTCACAAGGTAATTTATTCCATTAGGTTGCTATGAAAAAAGAATAAGAATATAAAATATGTTTTTGCGATTTTAACATAATATTGTAAAATTGTGAGAAAATAATATAAGCACATAGAGCAGTCATTGTTTTTTGCTGTTAAAATTAAAGTCAATCTTTAAAATGTAAGAAATAAAATTTAGAGAAATGGCAGACATGTACCCCAACAAGATTTTCAGCATGTGGGAGGATATCTGAGAAACTGAGAGAAAAAAACACTTTGAACTACATTAAGCCATACATGTCAATTGAAAGAAGCTAACTGTTTTGTGTTGAACAAATTAGTGGGAAAGAAAGTATCTATACCTTGGTATATTATAGAGAAATTCTAGAATTCTAAGAAATAATAGATCTAGTAATATTCCAGGAAAAAAAATTATAAGAAATTACCATCACACTTCAAATCATTAACAGAAAATACTATTAAAATATTTGGGGATGCATTTAACACTACAGGTAAGTCTTTTTCAGTACAAAGGTTTACATTTAGGCAAAGTATTTTAATACTAGGATGTAATAAAAAGCTTTCTCCGTTCTTGATGTTTTACTATTGAAAGTTTTCAATCTCTACTGATACTCTCCCCCCACCCTCTTGCCTAATACCCAGGGGAATCAATAAGAAATGTACTCCCATTCTTAGCAGGCAAGAAGTTCAAAACCTCACTTACACCTTAGTCACAAAAATAGAGCAATGGCTTTATTTTTCCTTCTTTCAAGCCATTTATGACTCTTTGGGCACCTGCTCTGTTATCCCAGAAGGTCTCATTATGTAAGTAATAAATGCTTTCCATCAGCTTAGTGAATGTAAGTCATTAGACTCAAACTAAACTAATATTGCTTATTAGTTTAAACAATAAAATCACTTAATCACTTAATCACTTAACTTCCCGTTAGTCGTCGATTTGCTCGAGCGGGCGCCAGTAACGTCTCCATTTGTCCCTGTCGCGTGCTAGTGTAGCCCAATGGCATCTCTTCGCTCCGGGAACATGGAGGGCCTCAAACCGATCGTTCATGACCTTGACAAAGAAGTCTGACCATCTGGTAGGTGGGCGGCCACGCGGTCTCTTGACATCCCGTGGAATCCAATCAGTAACAGCTCTAGTCCAACGGTCGTCTTTAAATCTCATTACGTGACCAGCCCATCTGATTTTCGACACCTTGGCAAATGAGACAGCGTCCCTGATCCTTGATCGTCGACGGATGTCAGAACTCCGGATTCGTTCTCTCATTTGAGTGAAACGTGATATTCCAAGCATAGCTCTTTCTATTCTTCTTTGGGAGACCTGAATGGCGTTCTCATCTTGTTTGCGTAGGGCCCAGGTCTCTGATGCATATGTTAATGCAGGAAGAACAGTGGAATCAAAGAGATGTGCCCGGAGCCGGAGGTTCTTCGTCCTCTTAGCTATTTCTTCGACGTTCTTGAAGGCGTTCCAAGCCGCTCTCTTCCTCCTGCGCAGCTCGGGTGCCAGGTCATTTGTCATGTTGACCTCTCGACCTAGGTACACATAGCTGTTGCATTCGGAGATGGTCGTTCCATTGAGAGCGAATGGGGCGTCAGGAACAAGGCTGTTTCTCATAAACATTGTCTTCGTAAGATTCAGCTGTAGTCCTACCTTTCCACACTCTGCTTAACGTTCATTGATTTAAAGAAGGCCTTTGATTCTGTTGAGACGGAAGCGGTCATTGAAGCCCTAGCCAATCAGGGCATTCAAGCCCAATACATCAGGATCCTCCGTGAGCTGTATTGCGGATTCACTACCAGGATCTCACCATTCTACAAAGAAGTGATCGTTGATGTCAAGAGAGGGGTGCGGCAGGGTGATACCATTTCACCAAAACTCTTCAGTGCCACCCTCGAGAACATCATGCGACGACTGGAATGGGAAGGAATGGGAGTGAAGATAGATGGTCGGCAACTACACCACCTCCACTTTGCTGATGACATTGTTTTAATAACACCAAACATCAGCCAAGCGGCACAAATGCTGGCCGACTTTGACCGTGAGTGTGGAAAACAATAAAATAAATAAATAAATATGTAATTTATCCTACACACTCACTGCAAGGCAACCACAAATAGAGGTGAAATAAGTGTATTGACTGAGATACAACCCCTTAATAAATGAAATCTATTGATTTTATGTACCTTCTGGGTGAGAATAGAGAGAAGATAATTTGGAAAATAACACTAGTCAACAACCTGGAGTGGTGTAATAGTAATTACACCTAACTCATGGAATGTTCTGAGAATAAAATTAATTTTATATGCAAATTGTATGACACATCATAAGACACTTAATACAAGATTACGGCACCATATTTGATGGGGTTCAAATATGGTTTGAACCATGGGAAAACCTTCAAGGACTATTAGAGGCTGCCCTAAAAGCCTCTATACCTCTTGGAGAACCTGGCAAACTGCCGAGAGTGTTCTGCCCGCATGGCAGAGCTTGGCAAGCTATCCGTGGTGTACTCGATAAGCCAAAACCAGTAAATACAATGGGTCTCATTTCCGTGACCCTGAAAGAGCCAACAATACGACAGTGTTAAGAAGTATGAGGAAGGAGAGGCTGATCAAATCTCAGGGCTGAACTAGGCTGCCAAAATGAAGAAGGACAAAAATGACTGTCTGTACTTTCAATCCATGTATGTTGGCATCGGATACATCCATTGAGGACCTGATAGTGCAAGCGCAAAAGATCAAGTATGACATCATTGGTCTGGCCAAGATGAGAAGGCATCAATCACATCATGCCATTTTCAAAACTGGAGAAGAACTGTTCCTTGAAACATGCAATAGAAGAGGCATCGGTGGTGTCTGTGTCCTTGTCAACACAAACTTGGCCATAAACATTGATTCATTCGAATGCCTAACAACTCAAATCGGACGATTACACTTGAATAGATGTGGCTCACTGCCGGCAGTCTCTATCTTCGTTGTCTATGCACCAACATCCAATTATCATGAAGGAGAAATTAAGGAGTTCTACATGGAACTGGAGAAGTGCTATAAAGACCACACATTCTACAGGATCATTTTAATGCCAAGATAGGACCGAGAAGATCAGCCAAAGAACTCCACATCGGGACCCATGGCCTAGAATGGAACAAACAGGGTGAGAAGACTGCCTGAGTTCCTCATGTCGACCAAGAGCATCCATGGTAACTCACAGTTCCAGCAGGCCGAATCTAAACGTTGGACATGGGAGTCTCCCGGTGGATGGTTCCACAATGAAACTGACTACATCATGTTCAATTGACGGTCTTGCCTGACCAATGTCACTATTGTCCCAAAATTCCAAACGAGATCGGACCACCATCTCCTTCATGCAAAATTCTACTTCACGGAGCGGGGAGAAAGGGCAAAGTTTAAGAAGAGAACTCCCAGAATGACCACAAACTGGGAGCTCTTTGGCACTATTGTGGCAACATGGGAAGATGCAGTCATTGACAACATTGACGAGAAATACCATCGACTGGTTCAGCACCTCCATGATTCTGCGAAGAATACCGAGAGTGATAGCCACAAAACGACGCCTGTCTGAAAACTGTTGAGCTCATTCACCAACGTGGCTTGGCGAAAGCCTCAGGCAACTGCACACAAACAGAATGTGCAGTTCTGTTTGCGAGAACCTTCAAACTCATAAAGCAGTGCAGAGAAGCAAAAAAGGAAGACCTCAAAGAGAGAAGAGCAGCAGTGCTGGCAGATGTGGCAGAAGCTGGGAAAAGCATTTGCAATGCCCGCCTGTCCTTAGCCAACTACAAGACCAAGATGACTGCCCTCCGACGTCCTGATGGATCTATCACATCTTCCAGAAGGGCAATGGAGAAGATTATCCATGACTTCTACTCAGATCTCTTCGATAGTCATGTCCACCTGCCCACATACCAAAATCCGCAGGATGGATATGTTGTTTGCAACGTTCTCCCTTCGAAATACAACATGCCATTTCATCCATAAAGAAGTGAACAGCACCCAGCCCAGACAAGGTCAGACCCAAACACCTGCCGCTAGTACTTATCAATACATTGGCTCAGCTCTTCACATGCTACTTGTCTGAACGCAAGGTTCTGTCCCAATGGAAAACCAGCAGGACTGTACTACTGTACAAGAAGGGAGACATCCATGACATTCGCAACTATTGCCCAATCTTCCTGTAGTCTGCTGTCTACAAGCTGTTCACTAGAGTCATTCTGAATAGGATTGGCAGAACACTAGATGAAGGACAACTGTGTGAGCAAGCTGGTTTCTGAAAAGGATTCAGCACCGTCGACCATATCCACATGATAACTAAGCTCATTGAGGTTTCTCAGGAGTTCAAGATGCCACTCTGTCTAACATTCATTGATTTAAAGAAGACCTTTGATTCTGTTGAGACTGAAACAGTCATCGAAGCCCTAGCCAAACAGGGCATTCAAATTCAATACATCAGGATCCTCCGTGAGCTGTATTGCGGATTCACTACCAGGAACTCACCATTCTATAGGGAGGTGATCATTGACGTCAAGAGTGGGGTTGGGCAGGGTGATACCATTTCACCAAAACTCTTCAGTGCCACCCTTGAGAATGTCATGCGATGACTGGAATGGGAAGGAATGGGAGTGAAGATAGATGGTCGGCAACTACACCACCTCCGCTTAGCTGATGACATCGTTCTAATAACACCAAACATCAGTCAAGCTGCACAAATGCTGACTGACATCGACCATGAGTGTGAAAAGGTCGGACTACAGCTGAATCTCATGAAGACAATGTTTATGAGAAACGGTCTCGTTCCTGATGTTCCATTCACTCACAACAGGACAAACATCTCCGAATGCAACAGTTATGTGTACCCAGGTTGAGAGGTCAACACGACGAATGACCTGGCACCTGAGTTGTGCAGGAGGAAGAGAGTGGCTTGGAACGCCTTCAAAAGAGTAAAAAAAATAGCTAGGAGGATGAAGAACCTCTGGCTCCGGGCACATCTCTTTGATTCCACTGTTCTTCCTGCATTAACATAAGCCTCAGAGACCTGGGCCCTACACAAACAGGATGAGAACCCTATTCAGGTCTCCCAAAGAGGAATCGAAAGAGCTATGCATGGAGTATCACACTTGAATGAAGTTAGAGAAAGAATCTGGAGTTCCAACCTCCATCTACGATCAAGAATAAGGGATGCTGTCTCATTTGCCAAGATGTGGAAAATCAGATGGGCTGGACATGTAATGAGATTTGGAGATGACCGCTGGACTAAAGCCATTACTGACTGGATTCCACGGGATGTCAAACGATCATGTGGCCGCCCACCTCTGAGATTGTCAGACTTCTTTGTCAAGACCTGAACGATTGGTTTGAGGCTGTTCGTGTTCCTAGAACGAGCAGACGCCATTGGGCTACACTGGCACACGACAGGGTCGAATGGAGACATTACTGGCGTACACTCGAGCAAATCAATGTGTAATGGGATGTGGATGTCAAGTGATCAAGTGATCAAATTGTATGAAACACTTCTCAGCACAGTAAGCATTATACAAGTGTGTGCTAATAAGACATCTAAAACAAAAGAAGCAAAAAAAAAATACAAGCAGAATCTCTGGGAGATGTTACTTATAGGCATTATATTGAGGAAAGCAGACAATGTAGTAATAGATGAATAGCAGATCTATTATAGTAAAGTAATAGATTAATACTAACCAAGAGTAAATTTGTGCCATCAGCCAAAAGAGTATCATTATACAAAGACCAATTCTTCTTAGGAAAATTCTGTTTTACCCAAAAGACCTATATGTCTCCCATCATGTCAGAATGAATTATGCTAACTCAGTCATCGAGAAGGAGGAACTTGTGTTGCACCTAATATGCAAGCACAATGATCAAACATATAGTTAAGAATGGTCAGGAAGACCTTTTAATGGGCTAAAGTGCATGTGGGAGCCCCATATTTGATCGTTGGCACTACATTATCTCTGAATGCTACCAGAAGCAACCACTGAGCACTGAGCCATGAGCAGCCCTGAGCACTGCTGGGAGTGCCTTCCTTGCAGCAAAGGAAAGATCCAGTTTCCTAACGGTAGCTACTACTAAAGCTACTAGTAATTTGGGTAAATAATATCAGTATTTTACAGGACAAAAATTTAGTTTTTGTGAAGTCATTATGATTATGGGCCAGTTTTCCAGCTTCTTCTATATATCCTTAGGATGTAATAGAACATAACTCAGCAGAACACTTTACCTGACCTTCTTTTCCCTTCAAAACTGGAGGCAAAGCATTTTTATTGTCTGTACCTGTTATAACTTTCCAAATATTAAATGCCAAATTCTAGCAACTATTCTAGCTTAAATATTCCTTATTTTTATGAAGCTTGTAAAAGAAAAGCTTGAGATATAATTTATTAACAAAGAACCCCATCAGTTTACCCTGTATATAGATGTGAGTAGTTTTTAATGCTCCAATCATCAGATTGACTTTGAAGACATTTGAAGCATTTAGTGGGGACAAGGTAGAGTCCTAAAGGAATTGTGATAACTTACAGATTCCTAAATGAGAGAAAGAAATCCAAGGTAAATGGTCAGAATCAAGGTTAGAGCTAGACAGGAAAGAAGGAAATGAAAGTTAGTACCACTTGAGTCACTATTTTATGTTAGCTTCATGTGGTCACTTCACAAATATCATCTCACTCATCTTAATAAACCCGAAAAGAACTATTTGTACTCATCATAGATGAAGGGATGAAGCAGTGGATTAATAGCCCTACAATATATAATGTGTCAGTGGAACTCAAAAAAAAATTATAGAAAACTTGATTAATAGTTAAAAAAACCCAAAAAGTCAAAAGAGGGACCAGAGCGACACAATAGCCAGTAGGGAAGTAGGGTACTCTCCTTACATGTGACCAACACAGGTTCGATTCCCAACACTCAATAGGGTTCCCCACCACAACCACAACCCCCACTGCCCTGGTCTGTCATTAATTATCCTTGAGTACAGACTCAGAAGTAAGCCCTGAACATTGCTGGGTGTGGCCCAAAAAAAGGAAAAAAAAATTTAAACGTCAGAAGAGACAAAGAATATACAGGAAAAAATAGAAGAAAAATAGTAGCAATGAATACTAAATACAAGTTTGTTTCTAATCCCATCACATATAAATGGACTCTACAAAGATTACAGAAAATTCAACTAAAAATTTAGCGGGAGTGGGGGTTTGTGCTGGAGATATAGTACAATAGTTAAGGCACTTGCTTTCAGCAATGCAGGTAAGTTCAGAATAGAGTTAGGAGTTACCCCTGACACTGTTGGGTGTGGTCCAAACATCCCAAAAAATTGTGAAGGGGAAAATAAAACATGGCTAGTAAGTTCACAGGGGATTTGTAACTGAAAAATAATGGTACAAGAGGCCTGTATTAAAAGGACGTAAAACTTCATATAACTCAAAATATTGACTAAAAGAAATATAGATAACTATTCTGATAATAGTAAGACAGACTCTAAGGAAATAAAAATTACTAGAAATAAGAGACTATTTGATAAAAAATAAAATTGACAACCTGACATAGAGAAAGCATTATTGGCATAAAGCAAATAATGTAGGCCACAAATATCTTAAACAAAAGTAATAGAAATGAAAGAATAAATAACTGAAACGCACATCAAAATGGGTTAAAGAATTCTTTTCATTAGTGGTAGAATAGACAAAGGGAGTGGGAAATAGAATATAGAGTAGAAATATAGAATGTATCATTTTAAAATGATGTCATTGATATGTAGATAGTCATCCAATTACTAAGAATGCACTCTCATTTTAAGTGTACCCAGAACATACAAAAATAGACCTTGTGGTGTGTCATGAAGCAAGCTTTATAAAAGGAATGGGATCATTTCCAGTACATCTTTTATCCACAGTAGAATTTAAAATTTTTTTAAAAGGTAACTAAAAACAGTCAAATGTTTGAAATTTTAAAAAATTTGCATATTGAAAAAGATAGCACACTGGGTCACTGTCACTGTCACTGTCCCCCCACTCGTTGTTCATTCATTTGCTCGAGTGGGCAACCATTAACTTCTCACAACAAATTGTGAGACTTGTTGTTAGTGTTTTTGGCATATTGAATATGGTATCAAAAATATATTGAACTAAGGACTAAAACAGCTTCTAAAATGTAAAGCAACACTTGATTTTATTGCATTAAATTTTAAAGACCGTAAAATTAAACAATTAAGCATCTATATGAAGTTATCCTGAGTACTGTTCGGTATGGCCTGAAAAACCAATAGGGTGAAAAAAAAAGTCCAAAGTTGCTGAAGGTATAAGAGTAGAAATTAATATAATAGAAAATAAGAACACGATAGAGAAAAATCTACAAATCCAAGATTAGGTAAAGGTAAGGTAAAGGCCCTCCCGTTGATCGTCGATTTGCTCGAGCGGGCCCAGTAACGTCTCCATGGGAGACTTTGTTGTTACTGTGTCTGGCATATCGAATACTCTCGGTAGCTTGCCGGGCTCTTCGAGAGGGGCGGAGGAATCGAACTCAGGTCGGCCATGTTGGCCGCTTGTAAGGCGAACGCCCTACCCGCTGTGCTATCACTCCAGCCCTCCAAGATTATCCAAGATTACTTTCCTGAAAATACTCAGAGAAATGAATTTCTAACCACCAAAATATATAAAGAAAAAAGAGAAAACACTATTTATTTAATAATGGCATTAAAGAACAGCGTGACAAATTCTACAGAAATTTAAAAGGTAAAAAGATATTATAGACAACTTTGTTTAGATGACATATAAAATGAACACTTTCTTTAAAAATAAATGATATACAAAAAGCAGAAAAACCTTAAAAGTCTCATATATTAATGTTATCATAACTTAGAGCTTTCCAAAAAGAACTATGGGTAGAATAATATTAATAGGAAAAGATTAATATAGTAATATTTGGGTAGCATTAAAATGAAGAATTCTCCCCTGCTTACTACTCCTTTGCGCCAATCCTCCCTCCTCCTTCCATTCTCCCCCACTCCCCCCCATCCCCTGTGAAAAACCACAAGCTTTACAAATGCAAAGTAAGTTAAAGTAAGTGTTCTAATGTTGAGCCATGCTCCAGCCAAGAACACTAAAACTGATTGACACCTGTATACCGAGGCACATTTTATATATAATAATAAACAAAACTGGAAACAACCCATGTGTCCCACAATAGATGAGTGGATAAAGAAATTGTGTATATATACACAATAGAATACCACTCAACTGTGAAAAGGGGTGAAATCTTGCAGTTCACAGCAACTTGGAGGAAGTCGTGTTAAGTAAAGGATGTCAAAGAAGAAAGACAAAAACTGGGTGAGCATGTTCATATATGGAGTAAAAAGGAACACAGCAAGGGATTCAAAAATCCCCAGTGGAAACAAACCCTGAGCTATTGCCAATGTAACAGTGCACTGAACCTGCTAAGTGGGGGATAGAGGACACTGAAATAATGGCAGAGAATTATTGATACTCTGAAGGTCGGGGTGCTTAGTACTGGAACTATAAAACAGTAATATGAAAACAATTATAAACCATGATATTTCAATAAAAATAGTAAAAAGTGAATGCTTTGTTTTGTTTTGGTTTTTGGTTTTGAGGCCACACCTGGCTGACAGCTGGCTCTGAGCTCATTGGAATCTCTTTAACAATATTGACTAACATGAAAACTTTAAACAGTGAGCCTCAGCAAGAAATGCCAGAAATGCCTATATTTGTATTCCAATAGACGTACAGAGAAATATGGCATATAGTAACTGAAAAATGAGAATAACATAATTATCTATTAAAAGTAGAATAACCTACAAGTAATACATTTACATAGTTAAATATCATGAAGCAATAAAAAAATAACATACAAGGGCTGGAGCAATAGCACAGCAAGTAGGGCGTTTGCCTTACACGCCACCGACACGGGTTCAATTCCCAGCATCTCATATGGTCCCCTGAGCACCACCAGGAGTGATTCCTGAGTGCAAAGCCAGGAGTAACCCCTGAGCATCGCCGGATGTGATCCAAAAGGGAAAAAATAATAATAACATACAACATTGTTGATTATAATCTCTCAAAAATAGTATGATTCTGGCATGGTCCTTACAATATCTGAACAGAGCTATCACATAATTTGGGTTTGTTTTTATTCCTAGATTATGTATCTCCAAGTGCTTTCATTGTTTTTGCTGGGGGACCACACCTTGCTGTGCTCAGGGCTTACTCCTGAATCTGTACTCAGAGACCACTCCTCTCAGGTTTGGGGGGACCATATAGGGTGCCAGGGATTGAACCTGGGTAGGTTATATGCAAGGCAAGCGCCCTACCCACTGTTCAATCTCTCCAGTCCCCATTTTATTTTTCTTTGTAGCAGTAGTCAGACCTGGTAAGGGGTTGATGCTTACTCACCAAAGCAGGACTTTGGGGCCACTCACTACCAGGATCATAAAGGTTAGAGGCAGGGTTAGGTCTCCTAACTGGCACCAAACTTACTTATCTATAATATATTGTGCTCAGCAGTTGGTACAGGCACAAGGTACAATCGTACACATGAAAGAATTCCCATTTACCCAATGCAAGATTACAAACCATGGTACAGTGATGACTTTTCTCTCTTTGTTTCAGGGAGAGCATCCAGCCAGATAAAACCTTCTAAAACATGAAATCAAAAGTGCATCTTAGAAACTCAGGGGTCTGCATATTATTAGGGCAAATAATCTGTCACTCCACAAGGTCTTTGGTAATAGAAAAAAATTAAGACAGTATCACTGAGCCAGAAATAAGCACATACATATCTTCAAGTCTCTTTGGCTTTAACTAACTGAAATACAAATTATGATCATTTAGAATGGTGCTCTATTGCCATTATATTTCTGCAGAGAAACTCTGAGTCAAATATCAAGTTATCCTATCATTCTTTACATTTTGAAGTCCAGGACTATTACATTACAGCAGGTAGGGCGTTTGCCTTACAAGCGGCCAACATGGCCAACCGGAGATCGATTCCTCCGCCCCTCTCGGAGAGCCCAGCAAGCTACCGAGAGTATTCAATATGCCAGACACAGTAACAACAAAGTCTCCAATGGAGACGTTACTGGGCCCGCTCGAGCAAATTACATTCACTATTGCCAAAATACCAGATCACAGGTTTATAATGCAATTCTTCTGCATTCAATCTAATCATTGTATCAGTTTTTTTTTGAGACCTGATTTCCAAATTTATAGTTAAATAATTATGGGAAGAGCTAGACCCATTTTTGCAATCCTTCATCTGCTTGTTCATGAGTCTGCTCACTTCTTCATAACCCAGATTCTTCTGGAAGTGACAGCTCACTTTTATCTGCATGTCTCTATCTTCAATCAGAAGATTTAGGTTCTCAGATCAGACACTGTGCCTTGTTCATCTTACATAAATAGCACTTAGTGCAAGTACCTGACCCAGCAAACAGTTAGAGAATAAACAAGCTATGCATAACAATAACACTTAGTGTATAGGTTCTAAAATGAGGAATGTTGGCTTTAAAACCCAATTTTTATTAAAGTTTCTCAAATCCTCATTTACCTCATATAATTAGGAAGCAATATCTATACCATAAAATTATGCTTAGAGTGAAAGGAGTTGACGTCGGAAAGATTCCTAGCATAGTCTTTAAAACCCAATTTTTATTAAAGTTTCTCAAATCCTCTTTTACCTCATATAATTAGGAAGCAATATCTATACCATAAAATCATGTTTAGAGTGAAATGGAGTTGATGTCGGAAAGATTCCTAGCATAGTCTAAGGAGGCAGTCAATGCTTATTGATACCAAACACCCTACTGAACAGGTTTACCTGACTTATACTTCCTTTCCTTTCTTAAGAAACATACCTAGAATGATTTGAACAAAATGTAAAGTGAACAGTGACTTGGAGTATCAGATTACTTTTATCTATTAATCACATGTTTTAATTTTAATATTTAGTTTATGTCCTTAACTTTTGAAAAAGTGTTTCATTAATAACTAAACTGAATGAAACAAAGGTGTAGTGCAAGAACTGTGAATAAAATTTAGATTAAGAAGACATCACTTAGGGGTTGGAGAGATAGATAGCACAGAGGGTCGGGCGTTTGCCTTGCACGCAGTCAACCCTGGTTCGATTCCCAGCATCCCATATGGTCCCCTGAGCACCGCCAGGAGTAACTTCTGAGTGCAGAGCCAGGAGTAACCCCTGTGCATCGCCAGGAAGCAAAAAAAAAAAAAAAACACGTCACAAAGCATAGTTAGTTCCTAGATTTTGATAAATTAGAAGTGATTTAGTAAAAAACTTAGGCGACCACATCATCTTTCAAACTTGATTTCTTTATTTATGATATAAACACTATAACATAAATAAAAACAATATAGTCTATCAAGAGATCAATTAGAAAATATTTGTAAGATGAATCAATTATTCTCATATAATAATTATTTTATCTGATTTTAAAACAGTCCATTAACTATCAAATTTTGATAATAGATCTAAATATATAAAAAATTGCATCTTATTTCAATTTTTTTATTTTTTTCACCATACATGATATTTTGCTATAAGTACTACCAAGAAGATTAAGAAAAGGGGAAACAATCATCAACGTAGACAGATGAAATTTGCGTATTCAAATACATTTAAAGCAGTATAGTGTAGTACAAATCGTAAAAACTAGTTTTCATTAATATCAATTCCTTCCATCAGCACCATGTCACAATTTTTAAAAATGTTTGATATCTGAAATCAAAATTAGGAAGCAAAAACTGAATTTCAGAAAGTCTCATTATCAGCATACACTTATTACCTTTATCTGCTCAATTATATTGATAATTAAACCAAAATAACGCCTTAGTTAAAAATGTATGTGTGAAGTACAAACAACATAATGCCAAAATAGAAAAATATTCACCAACATTCTGTAGCACTAAGTACATAATATGAATTTGTTTTAGATTATTGACAAAGAAAATCTTTTTAAGGTTTGTCACCCATTTTGACTCCAGAGCTGACAACATTTTTTAAAGTAAGTTTTGTATCTAAAGTACTGGGCACAATTGTACATTACTTTGGAAATTCCTCAGAGTTCATGACTTTGTTCAACATCTATATAACTTAATGTTTTATTGGACATCATTTAAAGTGTGATGGATGGACATCTAAACGAGGTGCAGCGAGGCGCTGTGAGGGAGTCATTAACCCGAACTGAACTTGAGTGATTCACTTATCTTAGGAACCTATGTGGGGAATAATGCAAAGTGAAAGTGATCTTTGAATAAGTGAAAGAAACTTAAAAGTTTTCCCCAAATTAGAAAAACTATTTTAACAATAATATAAGAGTCTAGAATTTATCTATAAGTTTTACTGTTCCTGAATGGTTTCATAAAATGATACTCCATTGAATTACAGTTAGTAAAGTGGTGTTCTTACTCTAAGACCATTCTTCCAAGTTTCTGTTTTCTTATAAAAACCATTAATTCTGTGAACTTACTATGTAAGTTCTCATTTTAATAAGCAAGCAGACATTTTTTGCTTCTTCTAGTGAGTTTTAAATCCTGCTTTGAAAGTCTCTCTCTTTCTCTCTCCCTCCTTCCCTCTCTTTCTCTTACTTACACACACACACATACACCACCTTTGAAAGATTCAATGTAATAAACAGGATCTCTTCTGCAATTACCAATCAGCTTTTTGTTTGTTTGCTCTTTTTGTTTGTTTGCTTTTTGCTTGGGGTGTGGGGGGGGGGGCATTACTGGGATGCTTGGAGCTTTCTCTTGGTTCTACACTCAGGGATTACTCAAGGAGAGCTCAGGGGACCATATGAGGTCCAGGGGGTTGAAAACCAGTTCGGACCTGTGCAAGGCAAGAGCCCTACCCACTGTGCTATCCCTCTGGTCCCTGCAACCACAAGTCTTAAGATTCAGAGGAGCTAGGTTTCAGAGAGGATTCATTCTGAGGTTTTTGTTGGTTTTGATTTTAGTTTTGGGGCCTAATATTGGTTTTTGTGAGCTAAAGTTCCTGTGAAGGGAGCTTGAGAGAAGTTTCAAGGAGACCAGAACATTGTCTTTCCAACAGATGCAGATAGAAAAGCACATTGGAAGGAGATAGGGGGAATTTATATAGATTGATATAAAGTAAGTAAGACTTTGTTTTAATGTGTTTTTAGTAAGAGCCACACCTGTAGTCATTACCTTAAGCTGCATTGTGTTTGTAGACGGTCATAGATTGTGATAGAAATGGAAGGAGAGGGGTCAAATGGAGACTATCAGCATTATCTTCCAAAGCTTCATGGAGTTCATTGCACACAGTTTACATGAGAAAATAAGCACTCAGATAAAAACTTATATTTCCAAAGATGGATAAAGAACTTTGGCATATATACACTAAGAAATACTATTCAGCTATACCATTAAAAGATGAAACCCTATCATTTACAACATTAATAATATTATGCATAGTGAAATAAATCAGAGAAAGGTAAGCACCATATAATTTACTTATACAAAGAAAAATAGGTGGACTAAATAAAAACAAAAATAAATTTTTGAACCCTAGGACAAATGAATGGCCACCAGAAGAGGGCAAAAAGTTGTTATACTGGGGACAACTTCATGGTGAAGATAGATCTCAAATTTTAGTGGTGAATTTGACAAAATACAAGTCAGGTTGATTTTCAGCAATGTGTAGCTTGGTCATACAATGTGACTGCCACAAAAATAACACAATAAAACCGTGTCACCAAAGTAAAATTTCTTTAGGTGCCAGAGAGGGTAAATGGGTAAAAGTACTTGCCTGGACTGAGACTGACTCCACTTTGACGCTTAGCATCACATATGACTCCCAGAGCACTATAAGGGTGATTTCTGAGCACAGAGATAGGAATGAGACTTGAGCATAGTCAGATTGGTCCAAAACCCTAAACAACTATCGATCAATAAGCAAGTAAATAAATATTGCTCAAACATCTATTAAAACATCCTGTTAGCCAATGTGAACAGGATTTACTCCCTGCATAAAGGATTATAGTACACAATTTAAAAAATAAGTTTAAAAATGAACTTTATACCAAATTGGGAGACTAGCACCCAAGAATAGCCGAGATAAGTACCAGGAAATTCACTCCATGGCTTGGAGGCCAGCCACACAGGCTGAGGGAGAAGGCAGCTCAGACAGAGAGGGAAGCACCAAGTAAAGGGTGTTGGGAGGACCCTCCCCAGATGAGAGATGCATGCTGAAAATAGACTATAGACCGAACATGATAGCCACTCAATACCTCTTTTGCAAACCACAGCACCCAAAAGGAGAGAAAGAACAAAAGGGAATGCTCTGCCACTGGGGTGGGGTGTGGGAGGGATGCTGGGAGCATTGGAGGTGGGGAATGGGCACCGGTGGAGGGATGGGTACTCAATCATTGTATAACTGAAATCCAAGCACAAAAATTTGTAAGTCTACAGCTGTACCTCATGGTGTTTCACTAATAAAAAATTAAAAATAAATAAATAAAAATGAACTTTATGTTTTCAAGCCATCTGCCAGATCACAGGGACTATCCATGGAGAGCTGCATCAGAGGGCCCAGGAAATGGATCATGGTCAGCATCAGGGGCAGCAGGGCAGCCAGGAAAATGCCTTCCACGCTACCTGTCTGAATGCAAGGTTCCGTCCCAATGGAAAACCAGCAGGACTGTACTACTGTTCAAGAAGGGAGACATCCATGACATTGGTAACTATCGTCCGCTCTGCCTATTGTCTGTCATCTACAAGTTGTTCACTCGAGTCATCCTAAATAGGATTGGCAGAACACTAGATGAAGGACAACCATGCGAGCAAGCCGGGTTCCGCAAAGGATTCAGCACCATTGACCATATCCACACGATAACCAAGCTCATTGAGGTTTCTCGGGAGTTCAAGAAGCCGCTCTGTTTAATGTTCATTGATTTAAAGAAGACCTTTGATTCTGTTGAGATGAAAGTGGTCATTGAAGCCCTAGCCAATCAGGGCATTCAAGCCCAATACATCAAGATCCTCCATGAGCTGTATTGCGGATTCACTACCAGGATCTCACCATTCTACAAAGAAGTAATAATTGATGTCAAGACAGGGGTTCAGCAGGGTGATACCATTTCACCGAAACTCTTCAGTGCCACCCTCGAGAAATGACTGGAATGGGAAGGAATGGGAGTGAAGATAGATGGTCGGCAATTACACCACCTCCGCTTTGCTGATGACATTGTTTTAATAACACCAAACATCAGCCAAGCGGCACAAATGCTGGCCAACTTTGACCGTGAGTGTGGAAAGGTAGGACTACAGCTGAATCTTACGAAGACAATGTTTATGAGAAACAGCCTTGTTCCTGACGCCCCATTCGCTCTCAATGGAACGACCATCTCCGAATGCAACAGCTATGTGTACCTAGGTCGAGAAGTCAACATGACAAATGACCTGGCACTCGAGCTGCGCAGGAGGAAGAGAGCGGCTTGGAATGCCTTCAAGAACGTCGAAGAAATAACTAAGAGGACGAAGAACCTCCGGCTCCAGGCACATTTCTTTGACTCCACTGTTCTTCCTGCATTAACATATGCCTCAGAGACCTGGGCCCTACGTAAACAGGATGAGAATGCTATTCAGGTCTCCTAAAGAGGAATTGAAAGAGCTGTGCTTGGAATATCACGTTTCACTCAAATGAGAGAAAGAATCCGGAGTTCCGACCTCCGTCGACGATCAAGAATCAGGGACGCTGTCTCGTTTGCCAAGGCATCAAAAATCAGATGGGCTGGTCATGTAATGAGATTTAAAGATGATCGCTGGACTAGAGCTGTTACCAACTGATTCCACAGGATATCAAAAGACCGCGTGGCCGCCCACCTACCAGATGGTCAGACTTCTTCATCAAGATCATGAATGATCGGTTTGAGGCTTTTCATGTTCCCAGAGCGAACAGATGCCATTGGGCTACACTAGCACACGACAGGGACAAATGGAGACGTTACTGGCGCCCGCTCGAGCAAATTGACGACTAACGGGAAGTTAAGTGATTAAGTGATTAAGTGAACTTTATGTTCAAGCCCAACAGTTGATAGGATATATGAAATAAAACTTCATAGTTAAAGAAAAACTCAAATTAACTTTAAGAATAAATTTAGCTTAAAAACTTTATTTCACCTTTACTTTCTTAAAATGAAACAAACAGTATTTTTAATAGTAGAACGTGATTTCCCTTCAAGATAAAGAAGGTCATGACAATTTACATTTGTACTGCCCTAGAATTCTACATCTTGCCTCTAAGGAGAGTTCCTGGATGCCTTTACATGCCTCCAAAAACGGAAAGTCTAAGCCATAAACAACTTTTTTGATTTGTTAAAAAACAAAAACAACAATTTGTTTTAAAACAAAAAAATACTTGCTTTAAAAAAATAATTTGTTAAAAACGTTAAAACAAAAAAATTAAACAATTTTTAAATTTATTTTAAAAAACAGTATTTTTTTTTTCTGAAGGAAAGTTTTTTGCACTTTTATAAGATTCTCAAAGTGATCCAATGTCCTAAAATGGCTGAAATCCAGAAGTTGAGCCCAGTGGAGATCATTTCCACCACAGGAGTAGACCAGGAATAGACAAGAAGCTAAGTTCTCTCTGCTGAGCTTGAGGAGAGAGGCAGCCATTAGGACTAGGGGTCTCTTTCTCCCAATGGGGGCCATTACACGATCCTAAAAGAAGGGCGTGAGGTGGGGGAAATCACAGCTTCTCATGGCTACAAGTCATGCAAAGAATAAGAGCAGCTCCCTCACCCCTTCTCTGCTATACACACACACACACACACACACACACACACACACACACACACACCACATAGAAATTCCTTCTCTCTGGCAAAACACATTCCAGCCAAGGACCTGGGGTTGCTTTCTACAAGGTTTGGGAAACAGGTCAGATTTTCAAAACATTAGCCTGATTTATAGAACTTAACTCTTTTTGTAAAAAAAATTTTTGTTAAATCACAGTCACATACACAGATACAAAGTTGTTCATGATTGGGTTTCAGTCATATAATGTTCCAACATCCGTCCCTTCACCAGTGTACATTTCCCACAACCAATGGTCACAGTTTCTCTTCCCCTGGTGGGTTTGAATGATGAATTTTAGAGCCTATATTTGACAGATCCTTAAATAGGTCTCTGGGTCTTACCACATTCTTTTCTTTTTCTTTCTTTTTTAAAAATTATTTTCATTAGTTATTTACTTCTCTAGAAATAACATTGCATTATAATGTTATGCAAGTTATGACTGTGAATCATTGAAAATTAAATAAACAGCATGTATGTTAAATTCACCACTAAAATCTCAATCTTTGAAATAATATTAAATGTAACTTTAATTGTGAGCCTTTTTTAAAAACACTTGGTCCTTATTTAATATTTTCGATTCTCCTTGTTTCTAGTGTTTCCTTTTTCACTTGTTAGAACCCAAGTGAGTAGATGAGTAGTGGACTGCAGTAGGAAATTTAAGAAAATCTTAGCAATTTACACAATATTTTCACGTCACATTTATTATCTTCCTTATACTTTGTCATAACCCTGAACTTTTTGTAAAATATTAATAATAATCTATATGAAGCAATGTTTGTGTTAACAGAGGTTCTTAAATGTATGACTAAGTTCAAATGAAAATCACTGCATTCCAAATGCACTGCTCTTTCATCCTATACCAAAAAGTATGGAGGCAAGGGGTATGCTGAGAATGATAAAGCCCTCTGATTTATTCAAACATCAGGATCTGATCAGAAACTGATATCCTTCCAGGGAAATTCTTTAAAGTAATATCCTACTCGAATACATATGCAGAAAACCCATCTGCACTTCTATGTTCATTGCATTATTATTCACGATAGCCAGAATTTGGAAACAACCCAAGAGCCCGAGAACAGACTACTGGATATAGAAACTATGGCACATCTGAATGATGGAATACTACGCAAGCACCAGGAAAAATGAAGTCATGAAAGTTTTTTATAAATAGATGGACATGGAGAGTATAATGCTGAGTGAAATGAGCCAGAGGGAGAGAGAAATAGACATAGAATGATTGCATTCATTTGTGGTATACACAGATATACCACAAATGAATGCAATATATATATATGTGTGTGTATATATATATGTGTGTGTATGTATATATATATATACATATATATAGTAAAAAAAAGTAACTCCCTATAGAGAATCCTTTTCCTCAAGTTAAAGAACAGCATTGCCTTCCTGAAGAGGGTTTTGCAAGGTGAACACCTTACTCCTATACTATCTCTTCAACCCTATTAGCTAGATGTTTGATAAATTGACTATACTTTCAGGGATCATTGATAAATTAAAAATATGTAATTATTATATTCTATGTGCATCCTGAAGTCAGAAGTAAAATTTCCTAAGTTCTATAATGTTTTATGCTCAAATTTTAAAAATGCTATTTACAGCACTTTATTTCAGTTAACTGGTGCTCAAGCATCATTTCACCTACATTCTTGAAAATTCTTGAAGATCTTACACTTTATGTATCTTGAGATATCCTTTGATCCTTAGAAATGGTTTGCAGAAATAAATGACTCATAATGTTTGTTGGAAAAAAAGGAATTTGTATATATAATCCTATGTTCTCACTCACATTCAAAGCTGATGGCCAGGATCTGCCAATAAATAATTGTGGACCCTGCATATCCAATACCATGATGATGTTCTTCTAGCTTCCCTGTAGAGTTTCAGGATTAAGGAAACTCGATCGCAAAACCCTGCTCAGGCTGAGCAGTGTGAGGAGAACAGAATTGGAAAGCAGAGACCACAATTAATCCTTTTCTTATCAGTATTTTGGTCAAAGACCCCAACAGAGTAGAGAAGTAGTTTCTGTAATTGAAGACCACTAGCCTGGAGAGACAGACTTTATAACGTTTCCCAACAGTTTGAATTTTCCCTGCAGTGTTATGTTCAGTATTTAAAGAGGAGGATTTGGAGAAAGAACGAGTGAAATAAAACACTACTTTCAGTCATAGATCTTCTAAGAGTATCCTTTTAGTTAGAGGCCTTTCCTCTATAAGAAAACACAGTTAAAGTCTTCAGGGGTGATGGTACCAAACCATCTGTTTCTAATGATGGCCAGTGTGCATACGGTTTTTCCAAAATGTGCATTTGATCAAATTGTCCATGGGTACTACACTTTAAAATGAAATTTTATTTGTAATATTCATAAATAAGAAAGTGATTTTATGAAAAATCAAATTCAAAGGAGACACATTCTATCCAAAAAAAAAGCCCCACATGCATGTGTGTGTACTCCCCACCCCCCAATCCTTCAAATGTGGGTGCACACACACATACACACACAATCACAACAATCACAACCATCCTGTTATTCGTTGATTGCCTCGAGCAGGCCCCAGTAACGTCTCTTCGTCCTAGCCCTGAGATACACACACACACACACAGAGACAATTTAACTGCCAATTTATCTTAGTTTTTTTCACTTTGTTTTTTAAGTTCCAATTGATGTCCACAAATAGTTTTCATGATGGTTCTGAAAATATCTTTGCTGGAGATACCAACAAAGGAATCTGTAAGACAACCTCAGTATCAGGGACAGTGTACATCTTCATATTTCAGGAAACCTCGAAGAATGTGCCTGGTGTGCTGAGAAAATCCTATGTTTTGTAAATAACCTCGCTCAAATCTAATCTGCAAGTACTCTCTTCCTGATTTCATCAATAAGGTTACTATGTGACTTTAAAAAATTCCACTGCTCTAGGAAAACTTCTGTTTCCTTTTATGCCCAGATTTAGCAGGTTTTCAAAGCCCTTCTTATTAAGAAAAGTTGTGGCTGGAAAAATGGATAAGTAGTTACAACTATTCCAGGAAGCTATAAATATTCTGGTTTAAAGCATTTAAGAAATTATCCTCTCCTTTATTGTCTCCCAGGGCCCACCTACAACCGGGTGTTGCCCTCCCAAAGTGAAGTGGATGGTCCTAAATGATCATAGGTGGGTTTTAAAAAATAAACACAAAATTAGTTTCACACCTACTTAGACAGCTTAGAATTTTAATGTGTGAAGTATGCCAGGACTCTGCAGTGAAATAAAGCTTTGCATTCAAACTGATGTTGGCCAATCAGAAAACAGTACAGAGTGCTGCCCATTTCATAATTAGGGCACATTACTCCAAGTTCTAGATTTGACCTATTAATGAATAAAGCATTTCTTGACCCAGTTTTGCCATTTATTCATAAGAACCTTGTTTTCAAAAAGTGTTAAAATAGCATGAAGGCCCTGATTTATGCCCACCAAATCCAGGAAATTCAAAGTTAATCCTCGGAATTACTTGTGTCTAGTTTTGCAGCAAACATTCTATATAAAACCATGCTCTGTTCAAGGAGAACCAAAGTCAAGAGACTATCGCAGGCTTTCTTTCCAATTGGTTTTTCCAACTTCAAGATTTTAAGTTATAGGTTGACATTTTTCTATTGTATTACTCTCTCCTCCATACCTTCATTTCCATCTTTCTTACCTTTTCTTGAATATATCCTTTGACATCCATAGAACTTGGTCAGACAGAGCAAAACAAAGACTTGACTGGAAGTATATTAGGGGGTGAAAACTCCTAAACTTAGGGAGTGATGACAGATATAAAAGTGTTTCCTCTTCCTTCTCCAAACTACCCTCTCTGGAACCATTTTTACGTATACTATACCATGAAGAAAAGTTTTACACTAAAAGAAATCACCACCGGAAACAATTGGAATATAACTCAGAAAAACAATATTCATAACCCCCTCTCTAGAATGCTATCTGGCTCTTATATCTAGACAGTTAAATTCCTACTCATCTTTAAAATGTCACTTATATTTTGTCAATTTCAGCAGGTTTTCTCTGTCTTGGAGTCTCAGTTTCCCCAAGTGTGAGTGATAGGGAAGATTCAGTTCTTGAAGATCTTTCTACATCTATGTAAATGCCCAAATACCCATTGAATCTCTAACTCAAGAAAATATTTTTGCCCCAATCATTTGGCATTTAACATTTACTTTTGTAAATTAGTTCAAGTTCAGGTTTGACACATGACATTGTGAATTTAACCAGCTTCTCAACCACTAAGTCTCAATTTTCTCACCCATAAAATATAGAACATTATGAGACATAGCACACTTTATGGCATTGTTTAAAGTATCACAGAATAGAAAACATAGAACAAGTACTTTATCTGATTACTAGCAAGGTTTCAATAAATATTAGCTAGAGTAATTGTTCCTTATATAATGCTCATCATCCAAAATGTGCATAGAAGCTACTTAATTCAAGAATAAGCATACTTCCATTTTGGGTGTTTTTGTGTGTCCTCAAAACAATATGAATTCAACAGTGTTTTGTAAACTAATTTATTGCTACTGCTTTGTATCTGACTTTTATTTTATTTTATTTTTGTTTTGGAGTCACACATGGCTATGCTCAGGAGTTACTCCTGACTGCACTCAGGAATCACTCCTAGTGGTGCTTGTGGGACCAAATTGGATGCCATAAATTGAATCCTTGTGGAAATACATAAGGCAAGTATCCCACCCACTGTACTATCTCTTGATCCCCTATGTCTGATTTTTAATCTTTATCATTCCATATCTAATTTTTAATGAAGATATTACGGCTACCAATTCAACTCTTGAAAGTATAGAAAAATAATAAATGCTGGCAATATTCTAAATGATTTCAAGTTCTATTGCTGTGAAAATAATTTTAAAGAAATCCTTAAATCCAATTGGGAATATATTAGAAATGGGCTGAATCCTGCTCTGTTAAAAAGACACACACCTCATAAAGGTTAAACTAAACTGAAATAAAGTCTGTATACTTTGGAATCCCTTGAGCTCTCTCATTGAAATGAACCTCCCAATGGATATGACTGTATTTGTGTGTTTCAGTTGTTCATTTTTTTAATTGAATAAAAAAGGAAGAGATGGAGAAAAATGGGAAGAATTACCCATAAAGAATGAAAGAAAGAAGGAAGAAGGAAGAAAGAAAATGGTGAGAAGAATAAATAGAGAGAAAAAAGACATTGTGCAAGGGGTGTGGTGATTTGTTTGGGAGGAATGGGGAGGCAAAAAGGGGAAAGACTATTATGGTTTAGGAACTATAGAGAAAGCTCCACCTCAATATCTAAATGTGCAGCCTGCTTACCTGGTCTCAAAATATTAACAGGAGGTACGGAAATCACTCAAAGAGGGTTGAAACTCAAAAAGTATTTCACTCTAAAGTTAAAACATAAACACACACTTCAACTATATAATTAGATCACTATTCTTATTTGATGGAGATTTCCATTTTAGGATAAAAGATGATGGGTTCTTGGACTAAAGAAAATAAATCATTATTTCTTGTCTGACTTCTTTGCAGTTTTCTTCACAATTTCAGAGAATGTGCACTGTAGCACTGTAGCACTGTCCACCCTTTGTTCATGGATCTGCTCGAGCGGGCACCAGTAATGTCTCCATTATGAGACTTGTTGTTACTGTTTTTGGTATATTGATATATGCCATAGGGAGCTTGCCAGGCTCTGCTGTGCAGGCGGGATACTCTTGGTAGCTTGTCAGACTCTCCGAGAGGGATGGAGGAATCAAACCCGGGTCTTCCGTGTGAAAGGCAAATGCCCTACCCACTGTGCTATCGCTCCAGCTCAGAGAATGTGCATATAACAAAATTTGTTTTTTGTTAAATATGTTTTCTACCAGTACTTTTTTCCCCTAGCACCCAGAAGAAATTTCTAAAATTCCAAGTTCTGCAAAGGAAATAACAATACTACAGTGACATTCCAACTGGCTGAGTCTGAAGAATGAACATTATTTCACAAGGAACTCCCAACTTTACACCAACATCTCATGGCATGTGGAAAAGTTTACCTTTCAGCTGACTTAAGGATACAGTGCCAGTTACATGGCCCCACTGAGGAAAGCAATCAGACATCAAGTTTAAAATGCAAAAAAAAAAAAGTAATATGAATAGCCTTCTGTGAATCTGAGGTAAAGGCTGGTGTTGTTAGGAATTACTCAGCCTTCCAGACAGATCTGAGTATGTAGAAATTGATTAACACACCCAAGTCCTATTCCACCTACAGTTTGGAAATGTAGCTAGTGTGTATCTCATGAGCAGCTTATATCTGTAGACTATCAGGATTTTCTGAGAAAATGTTTACCCTAAGTCTGTTTCTTAGGGTAAAAATTTGCAAATATCCCAATAAGAAAAAAAATATTTGATGTCAGAATATTACAACTGGGGTTTTTGATTTTCAGAGCAAATGGAATCGGCAAAACTCATGGTGGCTGCTTTCCCTGACAGGCACTCAGATTTACTGGAATGTTTGAGTTCCCACAAGGGAAGAAATCATTTCCTGTGAATTCCAAATTCTACACGTTACTGAAATGTAACCATTTCCTCCTGTTTCCGAGTACCCTCCCTGACTATCTCTCCCTGGGCTCCACTTCTCCTCTCTGTAGCTGTGGACATCCCTCGTCTGTTTCCATGGAAGCACATAGCAGCAGATGCCTTTTTGCCTGGGTACCAGGCCAAGAACTTTTCACTCTTAGAAAATATATTGGCCTCTAGAATTTCAATGTGATTTGCAAACAGATACTTCAGTCTTTTGAAAATCCTCTTGTGAAACGTTCAGATCTGATTTAAGTCATGCCCTATCACACAATAGAAAAACAGAATCTATAAAAGTTCAAAAAGGTGGAATTCATGTAAACCTCCTCATGTTCTCATTGCAAGATTACTTTGACATTCTGAAATCAGAACTGTTTGTGTCACTGTGGTGTCACAGACTCAGAGATGACCGAAGTTTAAATAACAACTCAACCACTTCAAGCAGTGTACTCTGAGTCAGTATCTTGATTCTGAGCCTGAGATTCCTTATTTGGATAGTGTTGCTTTCCAGAAACAAAACAAAACAAAACAAAACAACTGCCTATAGGATTGTTAGGAAAATCAAATGATATATTATAGATGCTAGTATAGAGCAAGTTGTCAATAAGTAATATTCTCACCTGATGTAAAGTCAAAGTGGTTAAAGGACTTGATATCCAAAGAGTCATAGGAACGAAAATTCATGTTTTCTAACTTGTTCAATGACCTGTTAAACTAAATCACCTCCCTACCAAGTGCCTGTCTCTCCCCCAAAGACTTTTAAAGAACTCAATTCTCATGGCATGTCACAGTCAGTTGGCTAAAGAATGTCATTTTCCCCCAGGACAGGAATTTTCTGATGCACATGTGTTAAATTAGGAAAGTTTAAATTTACTTTTTAAAAAAGTGTTATCTACCATCATCCCACCCTTGTTTGCTCCTTGAGCCCTTCAGTCAAGCCCTAACAGGCTCTGGTTGTTCAATACCTCACAGAATGGTTCTCTATCTCCTCTTTGAGTCCCACTCTTTCTTTCAAGTTCAGATCAAGATCTTTACAGTACATTTTGAATTAGCACCACCCTTGTTTCCTCTGAAATGTAGAGAATTTATGGCCTGTAAGAAACAATTTTACATTACATCTTATCTTATTATTCTTTTATTTCTGTATTAATTATATCCTAAGCTATGTTCTTTGTGCACCAAGACCATTTCCTGTCTGATTCCCCCCACATTGCGAACCTAGCATTCAACACAGAGTAGGTATATTCTGAATCAAATACTTCTTTTATATTTCATAAATTACTGACAATTGATGCAGTTTCATCACCATCTGCATTTTTAATTTTGAAATCACCTACATCACAGACTATTCATAAATGTGACTTTAACCGTAGCAATAACTTATCTGTTGTCCATTTTTATCAGGTCTACTTTTTCTATAATAAATGTTTACTACTCTCTAAACATCAGCCAAAGAAGATTCAAGAGTGTTTGTGGTACTCAGCACAGAACGTAAATTTTATTACGAAAAGATAGGTATCAATATAGGCACTTATTTTTTTTTTACTAGAAGAAATAGAACAAATGTACAATGACTATTATAGCCTTGGAACTTTAAAGAAAAAATACTATATATTACTAGAATGAATAGAGACAGAAAGCAAGAGTCTTTCAAGCCAATATTCTCGCTAAGTGTAGGGAAAATAGTGTATTCATTTTCAATGACAGTATCTAGTCAAGTAATCTAGCTAAGCAAAGAACAGGAGTCCCTAATCAATCAAGAGTTTATAAAATTTTACCAAAGACTTCAGTTTTGTGACTATGTAAACAGATATATTTTTCTGTCTGAAAACTTGCAATTATACTTTTCAAAATGCACTTATGAAATAACATGGTTGGCTGAATTAATAACCTCTTGTTATTCTCTAGATATCATTCTGCATTCTGTCACATTATTGTGATATAGTACCCTGATGTATGAGGAAATTTTTCAATCATTTTTCGGCTACACTATCACTAACAATTTTAGAAATTTATTTTTAGCTATAGCATATGTGTATCCCTTAAATTATCCCTGAGGCCCTAAGGAGAATTCCTGGAAATACGTAGAATTGCTGGTACCATCATTTTTTTTGCTCTAAATTTTGTACTTTCCTTCCTGTTACTATTAGTGATCCATGTTCAATCTTTTTTGTGATAGGTCGCTCCCGTTTAACCTGACAAAGCTGCCTTTTGCTTTTCTGTGTCTCAGGAGATGAATATTCCTAGATTTCATTGATATATTCCCTGACTTTCCTCTGTGGGGCGTGTTCAGACACTAAGGTGTGATGCATGGGTTTGGAGAATGGGATTGAAATTTATATTCCTTTGACTCCTCGTGAAAGATTTGCTATGAGCCAGTTGAATCCTTCCACTGAATACCATAAATTCTGTCAGACCACCCTCTCCACACCCTCACTTTTCTTCTTTTCTCTATTGAGGTTCTAGGGATGACTCTCTACTTACTTCATCAGGTCTAGAAAGCAAGGTATCAACAAATATCCAAAGGCAACATAACAGGGGAACTACCCACACAATTGGGTTGGAATGGAGGAAGGCAGTAGAAAGAGAGGGACGGAGTCTTTGGGGAGGGAGACTGGTATACTGGTGATGGTGTGATATTAGAATTATGTTCATAAAAAACATTATTAAGAGTTATGTAAACAAAAAATTAATTAAAATTTTAAAATCTAGCAGAGTAACAAAGTTCATAGTTATGTTAAAACACGGTGACGTACAGGCTGTCCCTATAGCTTCCCTATTCTCTATCCAAAACTTTATATGCAGTCTATTTATTAAAATCCAAAAGTACCTAACTTGAGTGTATCATCAGTTTACTGCCCTAACTTTAGTGTATCATCAGTTTACTGCCAAGTTATTTACATTAATTGCATTACTTATTACGAATGTTTTCTTCCTTTGCTGTCTTCAGAAATACCAGTCATTCTTCTGTCCCACAACTATCACTAAATACCAATGTAGACTGCTCTGTCCAGCCCAAAACACAGAATTCAGAATAGGGTTGGCCTAATAGTGGCATTTGGCCCAGTAGATCTTTATTCATCTTTGAAATGCCTTGGTCACTTCATTGGTGATGGCAGGATGGGGGGTGGCACATCATTTGTAACTTTCCTCTCTCCCCTTTGCTGGTTATTTGGTAGTTTCTCTAAATTATAACAGTAAAACTTTAAGTGTCCAATCTTGAAGCCCTTTCTCTGATTACACTTATTTCTTGGTTTCATGGCTTTAGCTATTATCTCTTTGAAAAATACCTCCAACTTTATGTTTCCAACTGCTTACTTAAAACCACTATCAAAAGTTCTGTCTATTTTTCTATAGACCAAACATGATGGCTACTTAATACCTCTACTGCAAACCACAAAACCCAAAAAGAGAGAGAGAAGCATAATGGAATGTCCTGCCACTGAGTCGGGGTGGGGTGGGGTGGGGTGCAGAGGATGGGGTGGGGATGATGGGAGGGATGCTGGGACCATTGATGGTGTAAAATGGGCACTGGTGGAGGGATGGGTACTCGATCGTTGTATGACTGAAACACAGGCACGGAAGTTTGTAAGTCTGTAACTGTACCTCATGGTGATTCGCTAATAAAAAATTTTTTTAAAAAAATGTTATGTCTGTTTTTACACACATAAAACCTAACACTTGGTTTTGTTTTTACTTCCAAACATGTAGATGTGATTCCATTTGTCTGGTTGCTCTAGCCAAAAATTTTAGAGCCATCTTTCTCTCTCCCATTATACCTGCCCAGTTTATTGGGAATTCCTGCTGACTATACCATCAGAATGTATAGAAATCCAAAGATTTTCAACCACTCTCCCTGTATTCACTCCTCAATAGATGAGAGAAATGCATCTGAATTTTTTTTCCCTCTTGTTCATTCCATCCCAAATCAGATTCATCCTCCCTGAGCAATCAAATTATGTCGTTCATCTGCTCAAAGCTCCAGTTCTTCCCATAAGTTCAGATTCATGTTTATGTCTTCCCAATGGCCTGCAATGCTTTCAGCCATTTTTTCATCTTGATATCTCTTTATTCTTATCTCATATACCCTACACCTCACAAATTGTGCTCACTAGTCCTTAAGCACATACTAAGCATGCTCTCATTTAGATCCTTTGCATTTATTATTCCTTGTTCCAGGAATGTTCCTGTAATGTTCTCTGCTAGATGTTAAGAAATATCACTTCCTGCGTTTTTATATATTTATATTATATATATACATATTTATATTATTGCTTCACTATGATGCTATCAGAAGCCCTTCTTCTTGTCTTGGAAAGCATGCAACTAATCTCACCTTAACCTGACACTGTTTTTATAGCAGCAGTCACCACTTGTTATACTTTATGTTCATTTTTATGACTTTATGGCCTTTTCCTTGCTCCCAGAATTAAGCTCATTGAGAACAGAGGTATATTTCTATATTATTTTGAAGAGTACCTGACAGTTCAATACATTCAGTGAATAAAGGGATGAAAAGATGTGTGATTGTTTTATATAGATTTTTGTGGTAAAAATAACACTATATAAATGAGAGAAAAATAGCAAAATGCAGTTTCAATTGTTCATTAGTGAATTTCAAAAAAAAAACGAATAAAATATCATTCTTACTTTATTTTCCCATTAAACTTCCTTCCACCCACATCCTACTTGTTAATGCAAACTCAGATGTTTGTAATATCATCTGTATGTTTAATGTGAATTTTAACTAATTTCCAGAATTTATGTTCCTGATAAGCAGAGTTTAAGATAACATAGCTTCGTTTTCTTTATTTATACCAGCATATTTTATCATATAAAATAATTTGTCTAATTTATTGATAAAAACATCACAAGTCACTCATTTTAAAATTATTAACAATGTAGAAAAATTTCTTCAGATATGTAATATCTTTATCGCTCTGTGGCCAAGGAATTTGATAAAAATTGTATTACTATAGTTTTTATATTTTTGTCTTGAAAGGTTGTATTATATCATTATGCAAATAACTTGTATAATATCAGATGACAGACCTACCTTAACCATCGCAGCACACATTAAGAAAAGGCACATTGGGAGCAACTATATTTTTTGGAAAAAAGAAAATCCTTTCTTGATTTTTATCAGGAAGCTCTGGCATGAATAAGTAAAAATACTGAGATAACTATTTGTACATCTCTAACCATTATTTTTCTCAGTTGATCAACACTATAGATAGCATTTTACAAAAATTCTTTTCATAAAACTTGGTCAATCGTTAAAGCCATCTTCCAATTCTGAAAGAAGAAAGCCAGTTCATGGGGCCCCTGGCCGTCTTCTATAGGACTGGGGGCAGATTGCCTTCTGACTTTGCAGTAGGTTCAGGCTGATGGGTCACAGAACAGCTCTGAGACTCAAAGGAGAAAGCACCCTAAGTGTTAGTATATTAAGCGGCTAGCCTCGTGGAATAGGATGGGGAGGGATTTGGAAAAGAAAATATGAAGACTAGTATGGATATTTAAAAAGCAGAAAAGAAAAAGCAGTGCTCAGAAAAGCATTAACTTAGACTAGCTAAAAATTCTCTCTCTTGTTGACTTCCTGTCTTGGAAAGGACCCATTGATGAAAAAAAAAAAAAGTGCGGCTGAAAGCTCCACTGTAATTTTTTTAATGGTAAATCTGGTACCGTTCATATCTGTGAAATGTGAAAGGGAGATCTGAAAATCTCATCAGCCATTTTAACAAGAAGCTTGAACAACCTGTTTAAAAGATGCAAAAATGAATTTACAATGTGGGCAGAGTCTGAGGAAGTGGTTTTCTTGCTGTTGCTTCTTCTTGCTCTACCAAATGAGCTTGAAGCTCTTGAGTCTGTCATCACATTTCATTTCATTTTTTTCCTCTGCCAAGAATAGGGTGCCCAAATTTCCAATTAAATTCAGAGTAAGACAAATCTTTGTCATAATTTGCTTGAGTTCCCCAGACCACTAGGCTTCAGAAGATAAATTACCACTTCTTATTGAGGGCTACAGCAAGGGGTCAACTAATACCATGTTCCTTGTGAATTGATGTTCATTAGTCCATGAAGTAGAGTTCTATCTACTCCATAAGGAATAAGGACACTTCACGTCCTTTTTGGAGCTCTCCATAAGGGATCTTCTCGTTTCTAAGGAGCTTCATCAGATACCCATAGCTCCAGCTTTCATAGTTCCAAAGAATGACCAAAGTCACATTTCCAGAGTTTGTCAGACCCCTCTAATGGCGATTATTCAAAGCTCAAAAACTGGCCTTCAAGGGTATTTGCTTGAAGTTTGTTAGGAACACAAATCTGAGCAATGACATAAATGAGAGACTGTTGTCCAGTCTCTCTCAGCGCTCTCTCTCTCTCTCTCTCTCTCTCTCTTTCTCTCTTTCTCTCTCTTTCTCTCTCTCTCTCTCTCAATTTTTGCAGGGTGTTTATTACTCTGTTAACTCCAACTTCATTGACAGGACGTTCAATATCAGGAGTCCTTTCCCAAGCAGAAACAAGCCATTCTTAGCCACATCAGAGTACTCAGGAATATCTTTGTATGAACACAGGCTAAAAGGAAAAGAAGGCTGTTTTCTGGTGTCATGACAGCTATTATGAATAGAAATTTCTTCAAAATATATGGACAGAAGCAAATATTTGCAGGGACAGAGAGGTAGTATAGGGGGAAGGTGCTTGCCTTGCATGTGACTGGTCTTACTCAATCCCCACTACCACATATAATCACCCAAATACCAGGATAAGCTCCTAGCACAGTCTGTTAGTTCCCTAGAATTGCCCCCATGCCCCAAAATGCAGCCTTCCATAGTCCCTCAACTTATGTAACATATGTGTACCAAGGCATTTTCTTTATTTGATTTACCTCATTTTAAATTTCAAATATATCCAACAAAACTCTTAAAGGAACCATAAAATTTATTTTGTAAATGAAAATTCTCTTAAAGTGAGAACAAATGCATATTTTTGCTTTATTACTATGGCTTTTTCACATTAGATAAAAACTAGAATAAAAATGGTTAGTCTTGGGCCAGAAAATGGTATAGCAGGGAAGGCACTTGCCTTGTATATGACTGACTTGGGTTTGAACCCAGGTCTACTGAGTGCTGCAAGGAGCAATTCCTGAACTCAGAGCCAAAAGTAAGTAGTGAGCATAGCCAGCTTTGGAAAAATAAAAGTTAGCCTTAAATAAAACCTGGCTCAGTTTATGTGTTCATAAAGAGCACAGTTTATGAATTGTTAATACTTTACTGAACCTGGAACTAAGATTATCATTGTTTATAAGGAGGAAAGAGTTGTAATATTTATTCCTCCAATAAATTATTTGGGGATATGATGATTACCCTCAGACACTGCAGATTGGTGACAAAGTACCCTATTTAAAAACAAAAGGAAATATTTCTGAAACTAAAGATATGAAGAAAAAGCATTGCATGAGGACTGCCTCATTTCTCCAACTCTTCTTGCATCTTCTCCATCCTTTGATGCCAATCCCTTGGCATCAGTCTCCAGTTCTCCCCAAAGCATCTATCATTTCTCTCTTTATTTAAATGAATGAATGAATGAAGGAAGGAAAACTTTAGCATATTAGGGCGTTTGCCTTGCACTCAGCCAGCATGGACAATTAGAGTTCGATTCCTCTGCCCCTCTCAGAGAGCCCGGCAAGCTACCGAGAGTATCTTGCCCGCGCGACAGAGCCTGGCAAGCTCCCCGTGACGTATTCGATATGCCAGACACAGTAACAACAAAGTCTCCAATGAAGACGTTACTGGGCCCGCTCGAGCAAATCGATGATCAACGGGAGGGCCTTTACTTTTACTTACTTACTTACTTTTATGTATCACCCTAAGCAACAATGGCTGTAATAACAACAACAAAAAAATTTTGGTTTTCAGAATACTGGATAAAAGTTGTAACTCCAGTAAAGAAAATTCAGACATTGGAGCCACAGCGATAGCACAGTGGGTAGGGCATTTGCCTTGCACGCGGCCAACCCGGGTTTGATCTCCGGCATCCCATATGGTCCCCCGAGCACTGCCAGGAATAATTCCTGAGTGCAAAGGCAGGAGTGGCCTCTGTGCATCGCCGGTGTGACCCAAAAATTAAAAAAAAGAAAAAAAAACAACTCAGACAGTAATGACTATGTTAACAACCATTTTTGTTTTCACTGCATTTTTTGACTTAGGGAAGGGGATACTAAGCAGTGCTCAGGAAGTCCATGGGCCCTTCCAGGTGATTCTAACATAATTAGGTTGGAGGTTCAATGGCCTGAAGATATGGTGCTGCTTGGGTCTCACAGTCCAAAGGTTACCTAAGTTGCACACAGCATAGCCACACACTAGGATGCTCTAAGGAACATGTGGTGCCAGGGATTGTAGCCAGGTCAGCCTCATGCACAATATGTGCCTTCACCCCTGTACTATCTCTCTGTTTCCTATATAGGATGTTTCTGCATCATAAGGGCATTCCTTCTGGCTCCTTGGAGTTAGGGTGAGGGGCAGAATTAGACCAGGATAACTCATGAACCTATTGGAGTTCCATTTTGTTTATGTATTTCTGAAACATTCTTTCCTAAATGTTCACCTCTTGTCTCTCTAATGTACTATCTTCAATGTAACTTCCTAGAACTCACACTTGCTTTTGCTTCTAACACTATTTTAGTACTACTAACAATTTTATGTGTAATGGCAAAGTACATAATTTTTATAATTTAAGGGATCGTACAAATATACACTAAACACGTACAAAATTTATTCAACTCATGAATAAGCTACCATAATTTTTTTCAAAGACCTTTTATGAGAACTATTTATAGGTGATTTAAAAAGCAGAAAAAATGGGAGCATGGAATTTTGTTAAAATAAAATAGCTAGTTTGACACAAGTGAGTAAAGATCCTAACCATACTTTGTCTTTTCTACCAAATGGAAATAATTTGCAATCTCTCTATTGCACACACATTACTCTTCAGTATCTAGGCACCGATCAGTAGTAAACAGCAAAGTCAAGCAACAGTATGTTAGTCTATAAAAATAAGAAATTTGAGGATTATCTAAAATAAGAGATGAGAAGATAGAAGATAAATATAAAATATTTATCTTATAAATAAGACTTCTAGGTCTTACTTATAGCTTCTATATAATTGTTTTCTTTACTATGGGAGTAAAGCCTTATTTCTCTGTTGTTGCAGTACAGTTTACAAAGTTTCTGACAACATTTAAGAAGGGGCACTAAGACATGTGTTTGCCATTAGCTGAAGTATCAGTGCACCATATGGACTTTCAAAAAGCAAAGGAGTGGGAAAGACATGCAACTGGAAAAATTTGCTAAAGGACTTGTTAGTCATGCCAGGCAGCAGGACTCACCACACTGGATCCCTCAGGGGAGATCATTAAGATGGAAAATCTGAGTAATCAGGAACCATGCCTGATATGGATCACGGAAAACTAAAGGTTGGGAAACTGATTTTAAAATTGGGATCAAGGAGCATGCAGGGTTAGGAAGTTAGAAAGCAAAGCTTGAGGCTAGAATAAATCAGATGTCAATAGCCATGACCTTAATGAGCCTAATAGGCTTCAAAGGTCAGGTCAGATAAGGTAATCAGATAAACAGGGTCGAAGTCCTCCTCAGTCTAAATCAAGGGCACCAGCTAAGAAAAGTGAGATCTTTGACTTGACTCTGTACTTGACACCCCTCATCTACCTACACTAGAAAAGTTGTTTCTCACTTGGGCAGAGGACTCTGTCTCAGGGTCAAGTGCTGTTCCGATGCACCAGACAAATAAAGATACAGAATAAGATTCTCATGTTCCTAGAATCTTAGTCCAGTGACCTATTATACTCAAAAACTAAATCTCTACCAACAAATTGAAATGAGGTTGTCTCCAGAAATAATTTCAATTTATATTTCATCCTTTACCTTTACCTTTATATTTCATCCTATTGCCATCTCTTTCCACTTTCAGTGAAAGTATAGTCCCCATTTTTGGAACAAACATATCTTGTCTCTTTTGCCTACATGAAAACAATGTGACTTGAAAATAATCAGTGAAATTAATAAGAAGGCAGTGAAGATGAGGAGCAGATACCCGTGGGACAGTCTGTCTGAAGTGTGACATCTTTCTCTATGAATTGTATCCCCCTCTCTACACATAAAGGTTAACCCTGGCTGCTATGCTGTTAATACATTTTCCCTATCCCTTTGGCAAAGAAGTTGACCACTGATGGTGCATAACATATCTGGCCCAATCAATGTTACTGTTCTAAGAAGCTGGAACTGGATACTAGTTAGTCTCTACTAGTTGCTTGAAGGGAGACTTTGCAACTGGGAGCACTCTTACAAGCTCATCTTTATCCATTTTAGTCCTTAGTATGATGAACAGCCACATACCAAAACTTATGTTAAAATGAAAAATTCAGACACTTAGTCAGTCAGGCCATATTTCAAGTTCTCACTAGCTCAATGGGCTGGAGTGATAGCACAGTGATAGGGCGTTTGCCTTGCACACAGCCAACATGGCCGACCCGAGTTCAATTCCTCCGCCCCTCTCAGAAGGCCTGGCAAGCTACCGAGAGTATCTCGCCTGCACGGCAGAGCCTGGCAAGCTACCCGTGATGTATTCAATATGCCAAACATAGTAACAACAAAAGTCTCCAATGAAGACGTTACTGGGCCCGCTCGAGCAAATCGATGAACAATGGGAGGACAGTGGCAGTGACAGTGACTAGCTCAATATGGCAAGAGATCATCATATTAAATAAAGCAGATACAGAAAACTTTTACCACTGCAGGAGTTTGTTAGAAACACTGATTTACCACACACTCAGAGAAACAGAAAAAGCCTTTGTGCAGATGTACACAGAAGTAGATATACATAAAGTGTAGAACCAAAAACAGAAAGGCAGCTAACCTATCTTTTCTATTTCCTAGGATTATTGTAATATGTAGGAGACCACTAGATACTCCACAACATGTGTCTATATTTCCTCAATATTTTTCCTTTCTCAGTATATGTAGAAAAGTTAGGACACCTTACTTGTCACTCAAATATGCATCAATAATAAGAATAATTTTAGTCTTCCCCTTTTTTCCAATGCACAGTAGCACTGAATTGCTTGAGCAGCTATTACTACCCTGCCCCTCATTTTTTTTTCCTACAAAACATGATTTTTACAATTTTATGCATATAAAATTACAAAAGTTACTAAGGAGTATTTTTCACTTTAAACCTATAAATAATATAGTTTAGGCTAATTCATACAATTTTGGGGTAAAGCCTTGGGTGGGTTGAGGCAAGGTTTTAGGTATACAGTTAATTAGAGGTGTTAAATAAAGGATTTACAGGTAGGGACAGGTCAAAGTGTAAGGTGAACTGTGAGCTTCAAACTTTGGATCTGTGAAATATTTTAGAAGAGCAAGGGATAGAAATTCATGTGGTTTGAGTGTTGAGGAGCAGATGTCTCAGTAAGATTCTTAATTCTACTTCATATTTTTTGCTAAAACTTTTGGGGAGAGAATGCAGTGGTTTTGTGTCTGCTGGCCAAACTTGACAATAATCAGGCTTGCAGAGAAAGAGAGATCTTGACCCTTAGGCAGGCAAAAGAGCTTTGATCTTTACCAGCCACTGTAGCTGCTTGAGATTATCTCAGAACTCAGCAGCAAGAGCATGCCTGGAGCTATCCCTACTCCACTACCGGCCCTGCACAATAATCCCTAGCAGGCAAGAGGGCTGCTGTGAAAAGTGATTAAAGTCTATGGGAGGCCCACAGAGGAATTTATATCAGGAAAAAGAAAAGTTTGTCACCTGAACCACTGTCTGCTGACCAAGAGAGATGGAACCTCTTCCTTGTAAGAGGATGGTGTGATGTCAATAAATTTGGGAATAAGATCCATAAAAGTAAGGGGATGATGAAAAGCAATTAGGAAGGCAGGATCAAAAGGAGTACCTGAGTAGGGAGAGGGAAAAAAGGAAATCTCAAAACTAGTTTCTGTTGTTGGAGTACACGGAGCTTAGGTTTATCAGATTGTACCCATCACAGTGCTCCCGAGTCACTCCCATTACTTTGTCTGTCTGAAACCTCTTCTATGCTCTCTTCCCCAACCAATTTGTAAGGTCTCATCCTTCTTAGACACTGAAGCTGTACTGTAAGTCAATATTGCCTTTCTCCTCTCCTTATGTCTTTGAGCAGTTTACTTTAATGCAATGTCCTTTTGTATAGATACAGGAAGACAATTAATTAATATTATGCTTTATAACTTAGGAATTGATTGGCTTTGAATATTATTCACTCCTGGGCATCTGCCTTCTCAACTTAAGCCTCAGTTGCCCTCACTTCCTAGCATTCCAAGGGCAGGGTCCCGACGTGGGACTGGATGGAACCAGGGCAAGCCGGTAAGTTATGTGCTACCCTGGCATCGCGATGGGCCAGGCCAAGGTGCCACGATTCTTAACTATAAGTTAAGAGTTTGATCATAGGCAAATGATGTCATGATCCAAAAGTAACAACGAGACTAGGGCCCTGCTGCTAGGAATAGGAAAGATATCTGGCCTGAGCACTGCAGTCTGAGATCGAGATGGCCCTAGGAGAGCAATTCTATAAGCTCAAAGTATTTCTTACTGTGTCCATACGAAATGATTAATATTATGTATGCTTATATGTTGTTTGGACAAGGAGAGGAGAAACACGTCCTAGAAGCAGTTTCCTGTGTGTCCTGACTAGCTTGGATGAGACTGCTTTCTCCCCTTCAAACTGTCTTCAGTAAATGATTCCAGTATATTGAGACAGTTTCCCCTTTCTTTAGGATGTAGATTCCCAGCTCTAGCCAGGCTGGTCTTTGGGATGCAAATCAAGGTGCTTGCAGCTTGTGAAAGTGCTTGTGAAAGGTTTCAGCTTGGCTTTGTATCTTCTTTCCGGAGGCCAGTGTTACTGGCCTGCGGATGTAAGGAAACAATGTATGTTTGCGGCCTCAATGTTCTTTCTGTAACTCCTTTTGATGACATCATTATATTGCGCCCTTTAGAGGTACTATGATCTATATAAGGGAGATTTCAGGGCTCTCGGGGGGGGGGGGGGGGGGGGGGGGGGGACGGGGGGACACGTGCACCAGAGAACCTGGGAAGATGGGGCTGAGGACAGAAGCGGAAAGAACAAAGGCGCACGTGCTCGAGGATTCCTGAGGCCTCCATGACATACATCTCTTCCATGTAATAAATGGCTACTAAGACCAACTAGCTTGGCCTCGTTTCCTTCCTTCACCTGACCATCGCCTTCGACCTCCCTGGAGTGGGGAAACAGCAAGACCGCCGGCCCTTTTTATTTTTTGTGTGTTTACACATTTCTGTGTCTTGGTTTTGGGTTATAAAACAGATTACTGGGGCCGGAGTGATAGTACAGCAAGTAGGGCATTTGCCTTGCTTGCAGCCGACCAGGGTTCAATTCCGGGCATCTCATATGGTTCCCCAAACACTGCCAGGAGTAATTACTGAGTGCAGAGCCAGGAGTAACCCTTGAGCGTTGCTGGGTGTGATCCAAAAAGAAAACACACACACACACACACACACACACACACACACACACACACACACACAAAACCAAGGCCACAGAAATAGCACAGCGGGTAGGGCATTTGCCTTGCACAGGGCCAAAGATGGGTTTGATCCCCGGCATCTCAAATGGCCCTCCAAGCACCACCAGGAGTAATTCCTGAGTGCAGAGCCAGGAGCAACCCCTAAGCATCGCTGGGTGTGACACAAAAAGAAAAAAAAAACCCAAATTGCTAAATGAGGGGGTGGGGAACAAAGGAAAGAGACTAAAAAGTAACAAAGAGAGGAGAGGTCTTGGGCACTTCAGTGGTATTGAGGTGCCATAATTGTACTTCAAAACCTTAAACATTAACACTATTGTAAACATTGTTATCTAAATAAGTTTCCTAATGTAATTAAGTATATAAAACTACAATAATTAAGTTAATTTGAATTTGCTATAACACTTCTTAATTAAATAGAAATTAATGTGCTACAAGAGGAAATTCCCAGAAAGAGAAAACTAACAGATTCAGAAAAGTGACCTGGAAAAGATGTTCAAGAAGAAAAATGCCTCATAGAGATTTTAAAGTGATTTCACATAAACTGCTCAATGCAAGTATTCATTCCAACTTCCTACCTATAAAATTTTAGTAACACTGTTCTCCTGAATAACAACTTCCTCTTGCTGAGGGAGAGGAACCAGCCCGACACATTCATTAGAAGCACACCGAAGATCAAGTTTTCAGTATGAGAACATGCTCTGTAATTTTTTTTCATAATCAGTACTTAACTTTCAAGTCTAAAATGGTGGCCTCAGATACATTTGTGAAACTATTCAATCTGATAGAAAATTATTTTTTGGCATTTTGCCCAACCAAGGTTTGTTGTTCTGGAATTAATGTCAAGCAATGTGAAAGGAACAATCAGATTAAAACAAAAATTAAGGAGCCAGGGATACAGATTAATGGCTAGCAGGACCAAACTTTATATCCCACCACCACATTGACTCCCAACTCCACCCCAGGACTGCTAGGTATGATGTCGGTGGGCCCCACGGGTGACTTACATGAAGCGGGGAGGAGAAAGACAGTCACTTTCTCCCCATCCACCTCTGCCACTCGGGACCCAGGGTTGCTGGGTTCTTGTCTCGCCTCGCAGAAAGGAATTTCAGGAGTAGACAAGCAGTGAAGTAAATAGATTTTATTTGGAGGATTTTTAGGTATGGAGGGAGGGAGAGAGAGTGAGAGAGTAAAGTTAGACACGAAAGCATGAAAGTACACATCTCAAGAGGGGAGATGCGGGCGACACATGTGCTCGGGCACCACATGTGCTCGGCCACGTGGGCACAAGCAGCACATGGGCTCGGGCAGCAAATGCGCGCGCTTCCTTTGTTCAAGGTGGCCTTTATAGGGTTCCTCCAACCTGCCCCCACGTGGGGCTTCCTCCCAGGTAAATGTCCCGTTGCTAAGGAGGTTGCCAGGGAGGATGGGAGTGGTGATGGTCTTCTTTGAAATTCCTTTCCTGGCCTTTTGTTCCTAGAGGAGCTTCTTTGGGTCTGTTGCTGGAGCCAGGTGAGGGTCTTATCAAGCCTTAGTTCCTGTTTTCCTATTTTCTGCAGGGCTGGCTTTTGTCATTGCCTAGGGAGGGGGCCCTCCCTGTCTACCTGCCTACATCATATCCCCCCTAGAGATTTCACCACCTTAAATCTTTAAGGGGAAATTGGTCGGTGGTCTATTTTCTGAAGCTGCTTCATGCTGACAAGGGGCGCAGACCCTGCCTGTGAAAGGGGGAAATCTCAAACTACCTTAGTTTATAATGGGCCCCAGGCAATGAATTGGTTGGGTTCCTGAAGTTATCTGAAAGAAAAGATCAGATGGATTAGACTGAGGGATATCACTTTGAAATGGTTAGACCCTGAAGGATTAGAAGTTCCTTTCTGACCCAGTGAGGACAATGTTGTTTGCTGTCTTAAAAAAACAAGAGTTAAAGCAACAGAAACCAAAGCAACATAATGCCATACCCATATCTACCCATATCTATCATTAAAATAATGGAAAGGAATAACTCTACCCACAGGTTTGGCTGATAGAAAAATGACTTCCTGTGTCCAGATTTTTCTACTGGACACAGAAACACCAAGCCATTCTCTGGCTTTCTCAGTGCAGATTGGAAAAGCTTCTGCCCATACACTGAAGCTATCAATAAGAACCAATAGATATTTATACCTTGAACATATGAGCATTTGATCATTTGCATAAGGTCAAGCTGCTGATCATCCTCTAAGTTCCTTGATGCTGAACAGGTGTTAGGAGAGGAGGTTCATTAATGGCACAGAAAGCACAGGTCTGAGTTACATCTGCCTTACTTCCTGTTCAGTTCCTTCCCATGGAAGATGGTTTTCACTAGTGTTAAAGCATGACCCTTTAATATTCCACTGCATAGGTCCAGGAGTTAGTAACTTTCCTTGTTGGGTAAATCCATCAACTTCCTTTTGGAAACCTCCAATGTCCATCGTTCCTCTTCTGCAGAGCATTCTGGCTTAGAGGAAATATTCTCTGGTGTTAATCCCATGATGCAACAAAAATTAAGAGCTGTTAACATCCTTGTTCTCTCCAAACAACTGTTCACAGAAAATGAGATTCAATACAAAAAGTATAGAAAGAAAATTCACAGTATTTTAGAACAAGCTATTAATCCATTCTAACTTAACCAGTTTAGATGCCCTTTCTTGACACTTTGGCCAATTCACAGACTGGGGGAAAGCAATTCTGCACTTTGAGATGAGCTTCACCCTAGTAAAGCTCGAACTAGTGACAGCATGCATAACATTGAGTTCCTTTATACATTAGGCTGTTTACCTATAGTCAGTAAACCAAGTTTTATCTAAATTTCCCAACGAGGGGTACCTTTTAGATCAAGATTAAATACATTTATTCAATCACCTCTGTAGAATTAGAATCTGATTCTTACAAAAAAGCAAGTTGCAGAAACATGGTTTTCTCTCCACCTTCATTTTAAAACTTTGCAAGATAGTTTAACAAACCTGGCTTGTTCTTTTGCATAAACACGGTAAGATTAGAGAACTCTCCATTTGGGATACCCCATTATTTACTGAGAAGTCCTGGGGATTGGCTAAAGGCAGGAGACACACCAATAGTGGCATTAATCTTATCTGGCACGTCAGAGCTACCCAGGCCTGGCCAGAAGATGTCCCACGATGAACTGGATTGATGGCCTCAAGCCTTCAGGTTGAGCTGGATGTAGCTTTGGGCCTAATTTTCCACAGAGATGTCCTGGCAGAAAGAAGTCCATCCCATCCCTTCTTCAGGGCTGGGAGAAATCCTGATTTCCAGGTTTTTCCTTGACGCCAAGAAAAGGCCCAGACTGAGATAGTCATTGCAGAGTCCTAGATTCCTCATTCTTCATAGCAGTGATGATTTCCAGCGATGATTTCTTTTCTTGAGCCGGCCTGCCTTTAGGGTTGCCCTGAGGTTTGTAGGGTACTTGAAACAGTACCTGTTAAATCCCTGCTCCTGTCATTTAGACAGATCCCCTGACTGTTCCCTTGAAGAGGGCTTTGGGGTCCCATAGTTACTTTTTCCTGTCTGCATGAGGGGTAGACCCTATTACAGAGAGGAAGGACTTATCTGGATTTATGCAAACCAACATAATGCCATGAAATATCAAAAACATACTGAAGGTACAAAAGAAGAGAAAAGCAAGCATTTCACTTTACTCAAAGAGATGGAATACACCCATTTGCTGTGGGTCCTAGTCAGAGAAGCTAAAATCTGTAGAGATAAAGCATACCGTTTAACATGTTTTCAATCCCACATGGAAAAACTTTAACTTCTCATTAATAAGAGCACTGTACCAGGAGTCCAGCGTACAGTTTAACATGTCTAATTAATTTAATCCCATGTCAAAAACTCTTGATTTCCTGCAATTTTTGAAAAATTCAAATATCTAAGAGCACTATAACAGGAGTCTGGATAATCCATCCAGTATCTTTCCCATAGATCTTACAAAAAGGTACTAGAATAATTCTGCATGTGATTTAAGGAGTTTCTTATAAACAATTTGACCAGTTCCTTTTCTTTAAAACAACCTCAAACCTGCACATTCCTTAACATTCATTCTGTCCTGTAACTTTCCTTCATCTCGTTTCAAAACCATCTCACTTAACATGACAAAACTGTTCTCTGCAGTGCTATTTCAAAAGCATTAGATCAGTTCCACAGATATTCAAAATGCCTTAAAAATGCTCACAATTAAAGCTTTTACAAGGTATATCCACTGGGCAAAAGATCACTTTACATGAGAAATTAACTAGGAGACATCTTAAAATTCTGATTTACAGGAAAACACAAATACAAAAAGATTAAAACACTCATAGATTATCATGAAACAGAAAGCATTTCACACTTAGGTACAAAGTTCTCAGGTCAGGTCAGGGCTAGGTTGATACCTGGAGACAAAGCTTGGCATAGAATAAAATTATCAAAATAATAGCATGCACTTTTAAGCAATAGACAGGCTGATTAACAACATAGTTAGTAAAATTTCCCACATTTTCCATGCAATTCTCCATTCTCAGAAACTATTACAGAAGGCTGACATCTGAGGTGAACCCATTTTATAACTCTTAGTAGTTCTAGAAATTTTAGTTACCAAGAGTCTCAGAGATCAAATCAAACACTGGTAGGATAAGTTTTGCAACCAACTTTATAACTCTAGAAACTCATATTTTAAAATAAACATGAACCTGTTTTTATGTACCACATTATTTCAACTCACAAGATTTTCTAGGTCAAATATTATAATCCAGTGCAGATACAAATATGTACATTGATATAACAGCATAAAACCCTTGAACCACCAATTAATATAAAACATGATAAAACCTTTGGCTTCATTTCAATAGTTCTTGTACCTTATTTAAAATCATAAGCTTTCTACAACAGGTACTTTTAACAATTCCACAAGAATACAAACATGCTTTCAGACACAGAAAAAGCCCTTTGGATTTTTTTTTTTAACCAAACTTTGATATCAGCATAAGAAAATACTTGAATTGTTGTGTGAGCACAAAAAGGATGGCAACAATCTATCTTTCCCACCGCCAGCGTTCTGTAGTTTCCCCCACTCCAGGGAGGTAGATGGAGATGGGCAGGAAAAGGAAGGAAACCTTATGGCCAGGCTGCTTGATCTTAGTTGCAGTTTATTCCAATCCTCTCTCCACTCTCGTACCAAAGACTAGCCTGCCTAGAGCTGGGAATCTACAACCCAAAGATCAGGCCTGGCTAGCACCTGAGATCTCCGTATCTAAGACCCGCTAGGTTCTGTGAGAAAAGGGAAACTGCCTCTTACAAATTTTTCATAAAAGTTAGCTGAGGCTTGTAAGATAAGTTCTTGCTTTCTCTGAACTCTTGTTTCACTTTAGTTTTAGGTTCTAATTCCGCAGCTCTTCCTGGACAGTATAGATTCTTAAGTTCAAAAAGGATTACAAATGTTAATAACCTTTAATGTTCTTCCAATAAGAAATTTAGATTGAGAATTCTGCTTTCTCTGTAGGTAACTTTCTGATAAGGATTAACCCTTGCCTAACAGGTTCCTAAAACAACTGCATTTCTTAAATCACTGGGTTGCATGTCACTAACTTCTCTAAAATTTCTACTTCTGATTTCAGCCTGGTTCCAGCACTCGAGTGTTCCACACAGACACACAGACAGACAGACACAGTCAGACAGACGGGCACAGACAGTGAACTGACGAAAACACCACACGTACATGTGCACATATCTGCAGTTGACCGATCTGACCCTTCAAAAATGGCAGGGAGAAAACTGATGGACTGAGAAAGGAAGAAGCAGTCCCCAGGGCAAAGAAGCCCTGTCGGCCGATTGGGAACATTGCCCCCCGTTTCCCAGCCTGACCAGTCAGTCGCCTGTTTGTTCAGAATGGGTCAAGAAAGCGCTTTTTGTTCATATAAGCCGGCAAAATAAACTATGACAAAGATGTTAAAACCTAAGGTGGTCAGATGTTAGATGTTACCATATTTTGGTCAAGGCTAGTTCTGAGGCAGGGAGCTAGTATGATCTTGCATTTTTCCTGCCTCTTCTGCTTTGATAATCCTACTTCTTTTGTTACCTGCAAAGATCTGACTGCAAAATGATCTGGTAATGCAAACTGCCATTCACTGTATATCCTTCCCAATATTCTAACTTATACTCAGGCCACGTGGTGTTACAGAGGTCAGCAAGATATTTCTTATCTAGACTTCCTACTTGGAAGCTCCTCTGGTGTTTTAAGGAGCAACCCATAGGAGAATGTTTAGGTACTGATGTAGAATTTCCCATCCTAATTGCAAGCAATAATCTATGAAAAAGATGGTTTCTTGGCAAAACTTTTCTTCAGGTCTATCCAAGGGGACTCCAACCCCTTTACTCTGGCTTCTCCCGAGGGGACTCTAACCTCCCGTGAATTGGCCTTCACTTTGGCTTCTCCCAAGGGGACTCTAACCCCCGGTATACCCTGGCCTCTGCCGAGGGGACTCAAACCCCCCCACTAAATTGGCCTCTTGTCAGAGGCTCACTGGATTTGGACCGTCTCCACCAATGGCCTCTGCTTCCACCGCAGGCGTCCCTGGGCGGACCTGGCATCGGGCAGACCCACAGCTGTGTGCCCGAGCCTAACCTAGTGCTGTGGTCTTAAACTCTCTCCTTGAAAAAGTTCTGCCTTCTTTCAGCTTGCTACATCTTCCCTGCTTTTGCTGGCTTGCTGCTTTTCTTAGGCTTCTTACCTGCCTTTTACACTTTTTTTCCTTTTCTTCCTGCCTTACCTCTGGACTGCCTTCATTAGCATTTCAAATGACCTCTAGCTGATTTTCTAGTTAGGCTGGGGAAAAGGATTTTCTAGTTAGACTGGGGAGATTTTCTGTCTGGAAATTGATCTGCTTTAGTTTCCCAGAATCTTCACACTATTGGGCTTTCCTCCCATAGTGGACGGATGACCCAAGACAAACAAAGGAGGGGTGCCTCTTTGCAGAGACCATCAGGGTGCTCATGCACACACACATTCACACAGAGGTTATCACATTCCTCCCCCTTCCCCCTAGAGATTTCCAAGGGAGCATACCTCCACAGCAGATTTTCCACAGATTACCTCCTTCCTCGTGGATTTCTTCACTGCATCTGTCCCTTCGTGGTCGCCATCTGATGTCGGTGGGCCCCACGGGTGACTTATATGAAGTGGGGAGGAGAAAGACAGTCACTTTCTCCCCATCCACCTCTGCCACTCGGGACCCAGGGTTGCTGGGTTCTTGTCTCGCCTCGCAGAAAGGAATTTCAGGAGTAGACAAGCAGTGAAGTAAATAGATTTTATTTGGAGGATTTTTAGGTATGGAGGGAGGGAGAGAGAGTGAGAGAGTAAAGTTAGACACGAAAGCATGAAAGTACACATCTCAAGAGGGGAGATGCGGGCGACACATGTGCTCGGGCACCACATGTGCTCGGCCACGTGGGCACAAGCAGCACATGGGCTCGGGCAGCAAATGCGCGCGCTTCCTTTGTTCAAGGTGGCCTTTATAGGGTTCCTCCAACCTGCCCCCACGTGGGGCTTCCTCCCAGGTAAATGTCCCGTTGCTAAGGAGGTTGCCAGGGAGGATGGGAGTGGTGATGGTCTTCTTTGAAATTCCTTTCCTGGCCTTTTGTTCCTAGAGGAGCTTCTTTGGGTCTGTTGCTGGAGCCAGGTGAGGGTCTTATCAAGCCTTAGTTCCTGTTTTCCTATTTTCTGCAGGGCTGGCTTTTGTCATTGCCTAGGGAGGGGGCCCTCCCTGTCTACCTGCCTACATCAGGTATAGCTCTGAAAGCCCCTAAGTACATATAGCTGGGTGTGAGTGTAAGGGCCTTTGTACGTCCAGCCCCAAGTAGCTCTGCATAACCAGGCCCGAGCCTTGAATGATCTAGAGCAGTTGGCTAAATATCACTGAAAGTGGCCCCCATATTCCCAGAACACAGTTTAGGTGCTCCCTGCATCAAATTCAACACTACTATAATATATTGTTTAGATACTGTTTCAGGTGGAGAGATAGGGGAAATACTTGGGAAAAGACACTGTGTAAGAACCAAAGATAGCCCAGAGGCATGAAGGATTTGAAACAGAATTCATCTGAATAGCACAGGAAACTATTTAAGGTGCACAATTCTAAGCCCAGAGCATCATCTGAACCCCTCTGAGAGAAGCTCCAATTGCAGGGGAAATAAAACCCCAAGAATATCAAAGAACAACATCAATAGTTCCAAACTCTCCTTCTTGACAATAACCCTAGCAACAGCCAGCTCTCGGCAAATTTCCCCAACCTTGGGGTTACCCACATCTCTTCAGGAGATGTTAATTCATTTTACTTTTACAATGTACCTTCTCCATCTTGAGGATCCATCCAGAGCTCTACTTGGGATGTGTACTGTGCTCACTCTACTCTGGAGAAGTCCATATTTTCTCCTGAGTGTGAAACTCTTTCTCTTCCCTCATACTTCCCAAATAAATTTAGCTTCTTCTATATTCATCTCCTTCCTGAAATTATTTTCTGCACATCTAAGTGATGAACTGGGCAGAGGTTAGGACTAATTTTCTTCTTCTTGCAAAGAGCAATTTCATATTTTAACCTGAGGCTATTAGCTTTCCTGAGAAATTTCTTGGGTAGTGGGGATTAATTCCCATGCCATGAAGACCAAGTGGAAATCAGGTGCAGTTTGACGACTGCTGTGTGGATCTAGTGAGAGGTAGTATCAGTAACTTGCTCACAGAAGACTTTTGTCACTCCTCTACCTGCCAGGAACTTCCTGGTGGCTAAACAGAAAAGAGGCAGGCTCTCTTCTAAAGGCTGCTGTCTTCTTCCCACTTCACATACATCATCTACAATAGTATTCTATTACTGATCGGTCTATCTAATACCATCTTATTGTACAATCTTAAATGTTATTATCATTTTTATATGGTGTAATAGAAGCCAGACAAATTAAGTATCTTGTTCAAGATTAAACCCTAAGACTTAACAGCATAATTTGAATGCAGGTAAATGTCACAGTTGAAAGTGAGAAAGAGAAGTATAAATACATAAATTAGAAGGCAGAGACTTTAATAACTCCATGAGAAATGTGTAGGAAAGTACTCTAAGGCTAGGTCCAGCAGAGGCCCTTACTATTCCTGGAAGATATTTTGAATTTTAAAGGAGGATCTACGTCAACAAATGTGTATTTAAGAACTACAATTTAAAAATAACCTATTTCTGGTACCCCAGTTATTAAAAGCCTTTACTGAGTTGTATAATTGCAAACTATAGTAACTATTTGTGCAGGTATGTCAGTTCAGTGTACTCTCATCTTGGTCATGGCATTTTGGCAGATGTTCTTCCAAGAGAACAGACCCACAACTGCTTATAAGGAGGTCACCAAGATCCTTTTATGTCCTATATTGAGATATTTAGAATTAAGTCTAAAAAGTTAGTTTACAGAATAATCCACATTCAGTTGGTAGTTGTAGGCAAGCAAAAAAGAGACTAAACATGTCTCATACAGAAAAAAAAATATATATATATATATATCTCAGTTCCATGACTTTCTATGGGGATGCAGCTAGTGAGGGAAAAGTAAGAGAAAAACCAGTCTCAGGGCCTGGCGGCAGTCAGGGGAAGTGAGATTTGGGAGGAAGAGAAGGAAGCTGTCTCCGTTCTCAGCAGGGCTACTCTGTTCTTCTTAGGACTGTATCATCTACAATTCAAAGAGGGAGGAAGTTCATGAATTTAGCAAATTCATGAAGGAAAAGGTAGAATGTGTAAATAGCAAATAGACTAATCTTTCTGAATGGAGGAAGGGGGTAGAGAGTTGAAAAAGTCAAATACAGTCATTTATACCAATTTACAGAAAATTTTGCATGTGTTGCAAAAAAAAAATGAAAGACTCCTCTTTTGAGTATATTCTTCCTTTTTCCCTCCTCTCTCCAGCCCCCTCCCCACACCCATACATTTACTTCTTCCTCCTTTCTGGGATTCTACTGACCTTATTCCTTACTCAAAAGAAAGCAAAATGTACCAGACAAAATTCTCAGAACACTCATTTAATCCTTCTGGATTGAACTTGTCTTTGCAAAGATGTGCTGGCTCAGGTAAACCAGTATTTGGAGGGGCTGTGGGGTTGGCAGAGGTACCGGGACCCTGGGGCTTCTTCACCCGGATGAACATTACAGGGCTTATATTGGTCATAGCAACTCCTGGATTCCTATTATCTTTCATCTGCTCAACCATCGCCAGGATTCAGGAAGGGAACTTAAGTCATGTGAAGAAATCATCATTATGAAATTCATTTTAACTAGATATTTTGGGAGATTATATTCCTTACAACATGCCTTCAATAAATTACAAGGCTGCTAATACTCAACTAATACTTACCTTTACTTTTACCTGTGGACTTTGATGAGACTTTCTGAGTATTTTAAAGCCCATTTAATCCAAAGGGATCATGAATTATGAACATCTAGTCTTATTTACTACTTTGCTGTCACTTTCCTAATTATTTTTGGTTTCACGCTCTTCAATGCTAGGATAATTATTGGATAATTTCCCCCCTTCTTTCTGGTACATTTCAAGTTCAATTTGAGTGCACACTATCCCTCTTCCCCTTGAAGGAATAACAAGAATGTTCATGTCTTGTTTTAACAAGTGGATGATGTGCCCCGACTTCAGAGTCAGAACTTTACACTATAAAAAGGAGACCATTATGTTTAACTTTTTGCCCTGTGAGAAAAGCAGGATATGTCAAGCCTCTACTTAAGTTTTTTCTTTAATCCTTATGAGTCCCTCTCATGAGCTAATTTCTTTCATAGACTATATAAGCCCCTTAAAGAGCAGTGCTGTTCCCTGACAAACACACTGGCATGCAGTTAATCATTAATTTTGCATGGTCCACATCTGCTGTCTGCTGGACTGTATATTGTTTGAGAGACTTCCTCCCATTAATATAAAGGCCGCCGTGTGAGGGTCAGTGTGAGACTGTTATCTAACTTATTATCAACAGTCCAGACAGAGTCTTACTGCTTCCCTTTAACAAATCCAAGTTCCAGAGTTCACGAAGTTTCAAACTGCATGAATGCAGTAGTATTTTTTTATGGCAAAACAACAGCTGCAGAGGCAGACTCAGCAACACACCCTGGCTGAGTATGTGCAGATACTAAAAACAGGTGCACCTTGCCACTGAAACTGTTGTTTTACACCATAAAAGAAAAAAGAAAAGACCTATGGCATTCATTTCTTTATCATAGTCTACAGGACATATGGATTTGGGGGCACACAAAAGAACTCAGATACAGGGTCAGCCCAATTACCAAGACTTTTAAAAATCAATAAAGGTATGAATTTAAGTTTCAAAGGACAGTTTGCTTTTATTTTTCAGATGCTTTTATTTTGCACTAACTTAAGAAAATTCCCAGAGTTGTTCCTGGGCATAAGAAAAGTGACTCTTAGTGGCAAGATGATTCTATTGAAAGAATCCATATTAGGGCATCAAATTTTTGTGTACTTTAGCTAACTTGCAACATTGCTTTCTGTAAAACTGCTTGGCTGCTTTGCACCTGGGGGAGAGGGGACTTGGAAAGTGAACAGGGCATAACTTCTTTCTAAACCAAGTGTGACAGGATTCAGGTGTATTTACTGTCCCTGAAATGTATTGTCTCAGTAAAGCACCCTGCAGATTTGGGTAAGGATAACTCAGGATGCGGGTGGTTGGGGGAAATTGCCCTTTCCTGGAGTGTATTGTCTCACTAAAGCACCCTGCAGACTTGGGTAACTCAAAATGTGGATGGCCAAGGGAGATTACCTAAGGCTTAATGATTCCGGCTATAACCTTGCTTGTGCTGACAATCGATGTACGTAAATGCTGATCTTTGAATCTATAGGCTAAGGAGTGAGGTACTTTTAAATGAATTGGTTAAGAAAGTATATGTTGTTACAAATCTATTGGCTATGAAATGCGCGGGCTTTGCTGTAACGGCCAGTGAAGGCCTATATAAGATCCCCTTTGAAGAAGTTCGGGGCTCTCAGCCACTGCCCTCTCTGGGGTATGCTGTGGAGCCCCAGCATGCTGGTCTAAATAAACCCCGTTTTTACTCCTGCAGGAATTGTGTCTATCTGGTCTCTCCGTGCCTCCCAGGGCTAGGGAACTCCCGATCCCAACACTGTCATCTTCTCTTTCTTGAAATTTGTCCGGGTCTGTCGTTTTATGCTACATGAGGAAAACTTGAAATTAGGCTTAGTGGGGCAGTAGGGAGGCGGATTTGAATGTGATCCTGTTCAAATAACGTCTTCCAGCCTCACTTAAGAGTGGTAGCTGAACACTGGAAAGAGTGAGTCTCCCAGCCCCAGCAAGGGGGACACACCTCTGAGCCCACAGTGCCAAAAAAGGCTCTACAGGGAGTGCCCAACACATGTCAATGTTCTGTGGCTGTTTCAACTTGAAGGCAACTTGTACATGTTTACCTCGGCACTAACACTGCAGTCATACAGCAGCGGGAAAGGAACGTGTGTTGTTTCCAGACATAATTGAGATTGAACTCTAACCAATTCAGAAACAACCGTTACTTTCCTCAGCCAGAGAGAAGCCAGCTGGCCTCTGCCAGAAGGGAAGTATTGCCATCATGGAGAACACAAAGCTCTCTGTATGCAGCCTGCAGGGAGAAGCAGCCCTCTCACTGGGGCTGGCCATTCATCTTTGTGTGCCCTCCTGGGAGTGGGAGCGAGGAGGAGGTGTACGTGAGGTCTACATGGTCTCTAGCACCAGCTGTGTTTTAGGCGCTGCTGATGTGGGAAAGGGTTCAAGATCACTTTCAACCTGCTGTGTTGACAGCCATCTGCCAGCCTGTCCCCAAACACTTCCTTGTCCTCCAGAGCACCTGACTTCTCCCCCGAATTCAAGGTGAGGGCACCAGAGACAACCTCAAGGACGTTATTCAGTCTCGTCAGCGTGACTAAGATGGGAAAACTCTCTTCCAAGAAAGCCAAGCTCAGAAACAGCCTAGGTTTGGAGCTTGAGAATTCTTGGTTATGTAAATGTCTAATAATTTGGCTGCTACCCTTCATTATAGACTGTTCACATTTAGCCTCTTGCAACTAAACTCCTGGGAATCTGAAGATGACTCTTGTTGATTAACTACCGTGGGTCTTGGGTCTCTCCTAGGTTTCAGTCTTCAGTGGAAAACCAGGTCTTTGATCTGGGTTGAATAAATAACTAATGGACCTGTTTAAAGAAAGAATACTCAGATATAAAGGCACCATTTAGGAACTACAAACTCTTCATGGCATTGTTTTTTTTTTTTATTTCAAGTAGGATTATAGTTTTACCCAAGGGTTGAAAGAGCTGGGATTATTTTAATATCATGAGGTGATCCCCTCCCCCAACCAAAAATTCTATTGATCAGAAAAACAATGGGAGATTTATCATTAAATTTTTAAAAATACATGTGAATGAACATAAATACATTTAGATGTATATATGCACACACATATAGTTGAAAAGGGATTGGAAATTAGGCATTTGTTGGAGGGGAGGCATTGTCAAAAACAAGTCAACTTTCAAAAAGCTGAGAGATCAAAAGACTTAAGGGTAGCATATAACAAAAAGCATGGATTTCTTCATCAGATACACCAGCTTTCAACTTTGCCTCTGCCACAGGGATCCCTGAGCATATCTAAATCTTCATTTTCTGCAGTTTAAACTATCTGTGTTTTTCTAATTCCACAAGACAGTGGATACTTGAATGGTATTATCTGCTGTTGCCTACAAGAAAGGCTCATAAAACCAGGAGGGTGAAGTAGCCAAAAGCCCACCCAGATTCTAAACAGATCAACAAATAGTGATCAAAACTTGATGGGCTATAGTGATAAAGAATGGGTCTTAATTGCCAGAACCCATAAATGTACCCAGAACAGTTGGAAATCAAGTGGTGGACTTAGTGATCAAGATGCACAGATTTTCAAAATGATAGGGCTAAAGCAAAGAAATATCTTCAGACTGGAGACCAGACTATCCCCTGAACAAACCTGCAATAATAATTTCTTTTTTTTATTTTTTTTTTATTTTTTTTAAATTTTTTTTGTTTCTTTTTTTTTTTACAGTTGTAGATTTACAATTTTTTGTGCTTGGGTTTCGATTATACAATGATCAGATACCCATCCCTCCACAAGTGCCCATTTTCCACCACCATGGATAATATCCCCCCACCCCCATCCCCCCATCCCCCCCTGCCTCTGTGGCAGGGCAATCCCCTGTGTTCTCTATTTCCTTTTGGGTGTTGTAGTCTGCAAAAGAGGCATTGAGTGGCAAACATGTTCAGTCCATAGTCTACTTTCGACATGCATCTCCCCTCCTGGGAGGATCCTCCAAACATCCTTTATTTGGTGCTCCCTTCTCTATCTGAACTGCCCTTCCTCTAGGATACCCGGCTGGCCTCTAAGTTATGGAGTAATCCTCCTGGTGCTGATCTCAGCTATTCTTGGGTATTAATCTCATACTTTGTTACCTTATATCCCCCAGATGAATGCAATCTTTCTTTGTCTATCCCTCTCTTTCTGACTCATTTCACTTAGCATGATACTTTCCATATTGTACCACTTGTATGTAAATTTCATGACTTCATCTTTTCTAAAAGCTACATAGTACTCCATTGTGTAGATGTACCAAAGTTTCTTTAACCAGTCATCTGTTCTTGGGCATTCAGGTTTCTTCCAGTTTCTGGCTATTGTAAAGAGTGCTGCAATGAACAAACAAGTGCAGATGTCACTTTGACTATACATTCTATACATTTTTGCCTCTCTGGGATATATTCCCAGGAGTGGTATTGCTGGGTCAAATGGGAGCTCAATTTCTAATTTTTTGAGAATCGTCCATACTGTTTTCCAGAAGGGCTGAACCAGTGGACATTCCCACAAACAGTGAAGGAGTGTCCCTTTCTCGCCACATCCACGCCAGCATCGGTTGCTTTTGCTCTTTTGAATGTGGGCCAGTCTCTGAGGTGTGAAAAGGTATCTCATTGTGGTTTTGATCTGCATCTCCCTGATGATTAATGATGTAGAGCATTTTCTCATGTGCTTTTTTGCCATTTGGATTTCTTCTTTGAGAAAGTTTCTGTTCATTTCATTGCCCCATTTTTGGATGGGGTTGGATGTTTTCTTCTTGTGGAGTTTAACCAGTATTTTGTATATCCTGGATATCAACCCCTTGTCAGATGTGTATTCGGTGAATATCCTTTCCCATTCTGTAGACTGTCTTTGTATTTTGGTCACTGTTTCTTTGGAGGTGCAGAAGCTTCTTAGTTTAAGATAGTCCCATTTATCTATCTCTGTTTTCACTTGCTCGGCCAGTGGCGTGGCATCTTTGAAGATACCATTAGCTTCAATGTCATGGAGGGTTTTGCCAACTTTATCTTCAATGTACCTTATGGTTTCTGGTCTGATGTTGAGGTCTTTAATCCATTTTGATCTTACTTTTGTACATGGTGTTAGGCAGAGTTCTGAGCCTATTTTTTTGCATGTAGCTGTCCAGCGATGCCAACATAATTTATTAAAGAGGCTTTCCTTACTCCACTTCACATTACTTGCACCTTTATCGAAGATTAGATGATCATATGATTGAGGGGAGATGTCAGTGTATTCAACCCTGTTACATTGGTCTGCAGTTCTGCCTTTGTTCCAGTACCATGCTGTTTTAATTATTACTGCTTTGTAGTACAGTTTGAAGTTAGGGAGGTTGATTCTTCCCATTTTCTTTTTTCCCAAGAATTGCTTTAGCTATTCGTGGGGGCTTATTGTTCCATATAAATTTCAGGAGTGTTTGCTCCATTTCTTTGGAGAATGTCATGGGTATCTTTATAGGGATTGCATTGAATTTATACAATGCTTTCGGTGGTATTGCCATTTTGACAATGTTAAGTCTCCCGACCCATGAGCAGGGGATATCTTTCCATTTCCTCATGTCCTCTTTTATTTCCTGAAGTAGCGTTTTGTAGTTTTCTTTGTACAGGTCCTTTACTTCCTTAGTTAAGCTGATTCCTAGGTACTTGATTTTCTGGAGCACAATTGTGAACGGGATTGTTTTTTTCATGTTGCTTTCTTCTCTCTCACTGTTTGTGTATAGGAAAGCCATGGACTTTTGTGTATTAATTTTATAGCCTGCAACTTTACTATACGAGTCTATTGTTTCTAGGAGTTTTTTGGTGGAGGTTATTGGGTTCTCTAAGTAGAGTATCATATCATCTGCGAATAGTGAGAGCTTGATTTCTTCCTTTCCTACCTGAATGCCCTTAATATCTTTTTCCTGCCTAATCGCTATTGCAAGTACTTCCAGTACTATATTGAACAGCAGTGGAGAGGGTGGGCATCCCTGTCTCGTCCCTGATCTTAGAGGGAAGGCTCTCAGTTTTTCCCCATTGAGGATGATGCTTGCTGTAGGCTTGTGGTAGATGGCTTTAATTATGTTGAGGAAGGTCCCCTCTATACCCATTTTGGCTAGGGTTTTCATCATAAAGGGGTACTGGATCTTGTCAAATGCTTTCTCTGCATCTATTGATATAATCATATGCTTTTATCTTTTCTTTTGTTGATATGATGGATTATGTTGATTGATTTTCGAATGATAAACCATCCTTGCATCCCTGGGATGAATCCTACTTGGTCATGGTGTATGATCTTTTTGATGAGTAGTTGGATTCTATTTGCTAGTAGTTTGTTGAGGATCTTTGCATCTGTGTTCATCAGGGATATTGGTCTGTAATTCTCTTTCTTTGTGGTATCTCTGTCTGCTTTTGGTATCAGTGTGATATTTGCTTCGTAGAAACTGTTCGGAAGTGTTTTTGACATTTCAATTTCGTGGAAAAGCTTAAAGAGCATTGGGAGTAAGTCCTCTTTAAAGATTTGGAAGAATTCACTAGTGAATCCATCCGGGCCAGGACTTTTGTGCTTGGGGAGACTTTTTATTACCATTTCAATTTCCTTGATGGTGATAGGTCTGTTCAGGTATTCCAGGTCTTCTTGGTTCAGCCTTGGGAGTCTGTAGGAGTCTAGGAATTTATCCATTTCCTCGAGGTTTTGATGTTTCGTGGCATAAAGCTTCTCAAAGTCCTCCCTGAGGATCCTCTGAATTTCTGTAGTTTCTGTTGTAATGACCCCCTTTTCATTTCTGATTCGGTTTATTAGGGTTTTCTCTCTCCCTTTCTTTGTGAGTTTTGCTAGAGGCTTATCGATCTTGTTAATTTTCTCAAAGAACCAGCTCTTGGTTTCATTGATCTTTCTGATTGTTTTTTGGGTTTCCATCTCGTTAATCTCTGCTCTGAGTTTTATTATTTCCTTTCTCCTGTTTGGGTTGTGCTCCTTTTTTTGGTCCTTCTCCAAGCTCTTAAGCTGTGAGGTTAGGTTACTTATGTGTGCTCGCTCCTCCTTCCTGAGGAATGCTTGTAGAGCTATAAACTTTCCTCTTAACACAGCCTTTGCTGTGTCCCATAAGTTTTGGTAACTCGTGTTCTCATTTTCATTCGTTTCTAGGAATCTTTTGATTTCCTCTTTGATTTCCTGTCTAATCCACTCGTTGTTCAATAGTGCACTGTTTAATTTCCAGGTGTTTGATTTAGTTTTCTGTTTTTGTGTGTGATTTACTTCTAATTTCAGTGCATTATGGTCTGAGAAGATTGTTGATACAATCTCTATCTTCTTAATTTTATGGAGGCATGTTTTGTGGCTCAGCATGTGGTCTATCTTGGAGAATGTTCCATGTACGCTTGAGAAGAATGTGCATTCAGCTTTTTGTGGATGAAGTGTCCTGTATATATCTACTAAGTCCCTTTCTTCCATTGTTTTCCTCAAATGAAGTATGTCCTTGCGAAGCTTGAGTCTGGTTGATCTATCAAGAGGTGACAAAGCAGTGTTGAAGTCTCCCACTAGTATTGTGTTGCTATTGATGTCTTTTTCCAAATCTATGAGTAGTTGTTTTAAGTACTTTGCTGGTGTCTCATTAGGTGCATATACATTTATTATTGTAAGTTCTTCCTGTTGTACAGATCCTTTGATCAATAAGAAATGGCCTTCACTGTCTCTTATGACCTTCCTCACTCTGAAATCGATGTGGTCTGATATAAGGATGGCTACCCCAGCTTTTTTATGGGAGCTGTTTGCCAGTAGGATTGTTTTCCAGCCTTTGACTCTGAGTCTGTGTTTGCTTTGACTATTGAGATGCGTTTCTTGCAGGCAGCAGAATGTTGGGTTCAATTTTCTAATCCATCCTGCCACTCTATGTCTTTTAATTGGTGCGTTTAGCCCATTGACATTGAGAGAGATTATTGTTATGGAATTTTGTCCCATTGTTCTGTTAAAATTTGGTGTATTTGAGGGACCTTTCTTGCCTTAAAGTAGCCCATTTAGTTGTTCTTGTAACCATGGCTTTGAGTCTATGAAGTTCCTGAGCTGTTGTTTGTCTGTGAAACTGTGTGTTGTTCCTTCTATTATGAATGAGATCTTGCTGGGAAAAGTATTTTTGGGGAGGCATTTATTTCATTGAGTTTTTTCACTATGTCCCACCACTGTTTTCGGGCCATGAGGGTTTCATCAGAAAAATCAGCTGTGAATTTTAAGGATGCTCCTTTGTAAGAGATTTCTTTCTTCGATCTTGCTGATTTCAGAATTTTGTCTCTGTCTAAGGTTTTGGTCATTTTGATCAGAATGTGTCTTGGGGTATTTTTATTCAGATTTCTTCTAGCTGGTACCCTTCGGGCCTCCTGAATGTGGTCACAAGTTTTCTTCAGCTCTGGAAACGTTGTAGCAATGATGTCTTTGACAGTTTCTTCTTCATCAAGGTTTTCTTCCTGTCCCTCTGGGACTCCAATAATTCTTATGTTACCCCTCTTGGCTTCATCACGATCTTCTCTTGCCATCTGTTCCCGAATTGTGGGTCTCTTTTCCATTTTCTGCTCTTTTCTGGAGAGTCTCTGAACTTCATCTTCGAGCTCACTGATTCTGTTCTCAGCAGCTCTTACTCTGCTGCTGAGGCCTTCCACTGAGCTTTTCAATTCGCCTACGAGATTTTTCAGGTCTGACATTTCTGATTGCATTTTCCTCATTTCTGCCTTCAGATCCTCTTGCTTCTATTGGCATTGCTTTCCATTGTTTCTTTTAGTTCCCTAAGCATCCTAAGTAGCTCCCTTCTGAATTCCTTGTCAGAGAGGTTGTCTAACACTACAGTACTGTTGGTGTCACCTGGGCTAGACGCTTCAATATGAAAGTTTGGTGGGCTTTTGCGTTGCTTTATCATTGTGAGAGGTGTGGTTTAGTCCTTCACGTTCACTGTTACTATTCTGTTTGATATGCAGTGTGAGTTAAGATAGGCTTATGAGTTATTGGCTACTGTGTTTCTAGTGGCTGAGCTAAACTAGAGAAATTTCCATCTAAGAAGGTAGCTTATGGTTCGTATGGCATACGTAGTGGGAAAATATTTCACGGCCACGTTAGCGCCGCGGCTCTGGAAAGAGTCCCTGGCACTGGGCGAGGAGTTGGGAATGTCTCCTGTTTGGAATTGGAGCCGGTCAGCTTTGTTGCCCAGAGCTGGGCCTCCGTGCCCGTCCCGCGCAGATCAGGGGTTGAAAACCGGCTTTCTAGGAGCTGGATCTAGCTGCACATGCCCAGAGAGGGTCCCAGGCCCTTGGGGGCGGGCTGTACCTGTTTGGAATTACAATAATAATTTCTATTCCAACAAGGCAGAGGGTAATTTGAAGGGAGCACTGGAATGGGTCCTTGGTGACTTCTGTAACCATTGAGATGAAAGGAACTAAGTATACTAGATAAAGGGCTAAGATCATGCATTTTTGAAGGTATTGATATGTTGGCACTCTCTCTGGGTGATCCACCCATCATAGCTTGTATTTGAGTCCTGTGGTTGTTAGAATAAATAGCCACAAACAGACCAGTTTAAATCAACACTATTTATTATCAGAGTGTGGCTTTCAGAAGGCTCATTGAACTAAATTAAGTGATCAGCAGAGTTGGGTCATTCTGGAGGCTCCAGGGAAAAGTTTGCTTCCTGTAACTGAGGTTTCCTTCATCTTCAATGGCATTAGCAGAATATCGTCAATCGTTCTTTCAGTATCTTACAACCAGTCCTCCCTCCTAGAAAGATCCTTGTGATTACAATAGAATCTCACGGATAATTCAGAATAATCAGCCATTCTAAAATACCTCAATTTAAACTGTAGCACTGCAACACTGTCCTCCCATTGTTCATCGATTTGCTCGAGCGGGCACCAGTAATGTCTCCATTGTGAGACATGTTGTTACTGTTTTTTGGCATATTGAATATGCCACGGAAGCTTGCCAGGCTCTGCTGTGCGGCGGGATACTCTTGGTAGCTTGCCGGGCTCTCCAAGAGGGACACACATCTTCAAAATCCCTTTTTCCATGTAAAGTAAAATTGCATGTACACAAGGTGTATATTCTCTGATTTCAAGCCTGAAGAGGTAATATCAGAGGAGACCACTATTCCACTTACCCAGACTTCAAACACTACATAGTCTCAAAACTTTCAACTTTATATTTCATGCTTACATATTGTAGGATAACATTGGTTTGTCATTTCTGCCTTGCCACAGGGAGCTTAGGTTTATTGGGTTACTCCCATCACCGTGCTCCCAAGGCACTCCCATTCCTCTGTGTTTATCTGTAACCTCTTTCTTTGTGCTCTGCTTCCCCAACCAGTCAATCGCCTTTATCTCCTAATTAGACTCTGTTAACTTGTAAGTATTGCTTTTCTCTTCTCCTTATGTTCTTTGCAGAGTTACTTCAGAGCAATGTCCTTTTTGTATAAACACAGGAAGACAGTTAATGCTATGCTTTTTGTAAATGACTTCGAATAATATTCACTTCTGGGCATCTGTTTTCTGGACTTAAGCCTCAGTTACTCTTACTTCCTAGCAACCCAAAAGCAGGGTCCTGATGAGGGACTGGACGGACCCAGGGCAAGCTGTGAGCTATCTTGGCATAGAAATGGGCCAGGCCAAAGCGCCATAATACTTGGACAAACTCTGTCATGATCCAAAAAGTAACAACTAGATTAGGATCCTGATAGGATTAGGAAATATTAATCTGGCCTGAGCACTGTAGTCTGAGATCTATAGCTATATGACCCCAGGAGAGCCATCTTATAAGCTTAATGTATCTCTTACTGTGTCCATACAAAATTACTAATATTATTAAGGAGTAGAAGTAAGATGAATGTTTAAATGACTATTGTACTAAGGAAAGGAGAAATACACCCTAGGTGGTATTTCACCCTTAAAAGGATCTCCTTTGGTGGATAATCGGTACTGGTGGAGGGACGGATACTCGATCATTGTATAACTGAAACCCAAGCACAAAAACTTGTAGGTCCACAACCGTACTTCATGGTGTTTCACTAATAAAAATTTTTTTAAAAAAGGGGTGGGGATCTCCTGACTGCAGGAGATCAGGAAGGGCTTTCATATGTTGATTGTGCTATCAGACCTGGGTGTGTTTGCTACTGGCAAGGTTTGGAGGGTGTGAAAGACTACATTGACCAGGATGGCGATGGCGAGTCAGAGTTTGGAGAGACTAGCAAGGGGGACAGGAAGAGATGGAAACGAGGGGCAGGGTGATACTGGAATGGGGAGTTTAGTGAGACTGGAACAGGGACGTGGGGAGAATAGAATAAACAGCAACTGATCACCAACCAGCTTGGCCCTCATTTCCTCCTTCATCTTCCTTTGGCATCAGCTATCCCGGATAGGGAATTGGCCTGAGACCACCGAACTCAGGCGGTTAGAGAGAGCCACTGGGTTCTTATTCATTTTTTGAATGCACACATATCACCCTAGATCATCAGACTCTGCCACAGGATTTCCAGTTTCTTGTGCCATATTTACCACTCCCAACAAACAGTAAAGTAAAATACTGAAAAAACTGAAAAATAAACCACTTTCTGGGATGATACCAGGATGATAAAAGGATACCAGGCAGAGCTGCTGCTCACAACTTTAGAGGATGACAAACAACCAGAAACCATGTGTTTTTCTGGAGCAGAAACTCAGACACAGAAGTTACAGCCAGCATCATGGTTGGAAAGAGGAATCCTGACCTCATCATAAATTGTTGGTAGTTCCATGTGGACAAGTTTTCAAAAGAAAAACTCTAGGGAGATCCAGTCAGGAAGCAGAGAGGTGGCACAAATACGATGAGATTTCCTGCAGCAATTAGAGCAACAAATGTTAGAGGAAAAATCCCCTGGGTCTTCAAGCAGGGCAAGGGGAAGAAAGCACCATTTCTGTAATATGTCAGAGTATTCTGTTCTCCTCAGCAAGGCCAGACCTTAAGGGGATATAGTTAACTGGACCCTAACCTTCTGGGGTATTAACAGATTTCAACTAAGCTGAGAGAAGACAAATCCACATTAGCAATGCCATCCACTTAGGGAGGGAGAGAAAAGAAACATTTGTGTGAATGGGAGTCTCAGGGATTAGGTAGGTCCCCAGAAGAACACAGGACAACAGAACATTAAGTTCTCCATCTCATCCTCACGTATTACTAAAGGCCTATTTAGAGCAGTTCCTTTTACAGAGTACACCCTTCCAACGAGCAGGAAAAAATGACAAGACTCGTTTAAAGGCAAAAACTGCAATGAAAGAGACAAAGCAAGGATCAGAACCAGATGTGAAAGGGAAATGAGCATTATCCGACTAGGAATTTTAAATAACGATGGTACAATGCTAAGAAATCTAAAGGAGAAAATATTAAACATGTGAAAGTAGTAAGCAAAGAAAAATAAAAAGATGAAAACCTTCAAAAAGAATAAAAATGTTAAAGATGAAAAAACTAACAAGAATGAGGAAAGTCTTGGACACAGCTAAAGGAAGAATTTTTGAGATGTGGGATATTTCAACAGAATTTTCAAAACTAAAGAGCTAAGATAATAGACCCAAAAAAAAGCAGAACAGAATGTTGCAGGGCTATAAAACAAAAGCTACAACATACATATAGAGGGAATAACAGATGGGGAAGAAAGCAAGCAAGAAACAGAGATACAGTTGAAACATTAGTGTCTAAGAATTTCCCCAAATTAATGTCAGACACCAAACCACAGATCCCAGGAATCTGAGAGCACCAAGAAGAATAAACAAAAAACCTGCTCCTACCCTCTTTCAAAATCCAAAGTAAAGGGGGAAAATCCTAAAAAGAAAAATCAGAATTAAAAAAAAAAATCAAAACTCTCCTCAAACTACCTAGCCAGGGCAACCTCTGGTTCAAAAAGGTCATGGTGACCACTCCCATCACCACTCCAAGATGATGCTTGTCCATTGCACTCAGGAGACAATGTTCTGTGAGCTTTTCCCAAATGTGGGAAACTCAAAGGTATCATCAGTGGCTATTGGGGGATGATATTCTTGTTTTTCCCTGGATAGGGGGGTGTGCTTACATGAATGGCACTCCAAGCACTTTCTGGGGTAGCTCTGATGGGCCCCTGTACTATTAGACCTGAGTGGTGCCACATTACCAGGCCCAAACATTGAATCAACTGATCTAGTTAGCTGAATATCATATTGAGTGGCCTTAGATGCTCCTTTTGCTTAAAAGGTCTCTGCTGACAGTAAAAATAGCACCAAGAAAGTGAAAGATAATTTTTGAATGACAAGAGCAGAAAATAAAACAATAAACAATAAGGTAAATTGTTTATCTAAATCTCTCGCAATCATACTAAATATCGGTGGTCCAAATGCATCAAAAACATTTCCAGAGTAGATCAAAAACCAAGCTGCAACTATACATAAAATAGATCAAATCCACTTTAAACACGAAAATACATAACGAATGAAAGCAAATAAATGTAGGAAAGTATGCTGTGCCAACCTAATGAAACTTAGCCATTTAATAATTTATTCCTTACAGCTACCTAGATTTCTAATTGGCATCTTAAACTCAATCATGTCAAAAACAAAACCATAGAGTTCCACGTAATATCCTAGCCATAGCAAAAACTTTCTGCTTCTCAGTACATGTTTCATATATACATATACATATATATGTATGTGTACATACATATATATGCCCTTCTTGAAAACTTTCTGCTTCTCAGTACATGTTTCATATATATATATATATATGTGTGTGTGTATGTGTGTGTGTTGTGTGTATATATGTATATATATGTGTATATATGTGTGTATATATATATTTTTGCTGTGGTTCTAATGAAAAATCTTGAGGTATTTCCTTTCCATGACACTCTATAGTTAATATATGCACGGACTTTCTCTTCATGTTCTTACAAAGACATACACAAATAGCTAAAGCAGCTTTTTGGGCAAGATTTCTAAACTGGAAATCCTTCAAATGTGTATCAGCATGCAAATGGATGAACAAAATGTCTAATTAAATGGAATATTATTTATAAGACCGGAGCGATAGCACAGCGGGTAGGGCGTTCGCCTTACAAGCGGCCAACATGGCCGACCCGAGTTTGATTCCTCCGCCCCTCTCAGAGAGCCCGGCAAGCTACCGAGAGTATTTGATATGCCAGACACAGTAACAATAAAGTCTCCAATGGAGATGTTACTGGGCCCGCTCGAGCGACGATCAACGGGAGGGCCTTTACCTTTACCTTTATTATTTATAAAAAGAATAAACCACTGATGCTTATAACATGGACAAATTATGCTGAAGGGAATAGACAAACATAAAGTAATATAAAATACATTAATTCATTTAAGATTCTTAAAAGTTCAAACTACAGCTTGATTGTAAGCTAAGTAGTGATTGCCAGAACATAGGGTCAAAGGGTGAGTGGGAGCAAAAAGAAACTTTTGGATAGGTGAATATTTTTACTATCAATGATAATGAGTTCTACACTTGTGTATGTATTTATGTCAAAACTTACCAAGTTAGGGGGCTGGAGCAACAGCACAGCGGGTAGAGCATTTGCCTTGCATATGGCGAACCCAGGTCCAATTCCCAGCATTCCATATGGACCCCTGAGTACCGCCAGGAATAATTCCTGAGCGTAGAGCCAGGAGTATCCCCTGTGCATTTCCGGGTGTGACCCAAAAAGCAAAAAAACAAAAACAAAAACAAAACCCAAATTATATAAAATTATAAAATTTAGGTCTGTACAATTTATTACAGTTTTAGGAATAAAACTATTAAAATATTATCATTATTAAAGTAATATGCCATATTTTTTAAATGAGTTTGTCTTCTTACACATGCTAGGGCATTTTAAAGTGATACTGCAACAACTAATGCTTTTTTCAAGTATTTAGTACCATTAAACTATTAAAATCATCATCATGATATCAAATTTATTTTGATATTCATATATTCTTCTTGGTGTGTGGGGAAGCACTGTTTTCTTGCAGAGAGACAAGAACATACTAAAAGAACAGACCTGATAGTCTGAATAGAAAAACTATTCTTAAAAAACTATGGTGTGTGTGATTTTTTTTTAAAAAGTTATACGCATTTTTGCCCCAATAAAATGACAGAAAGACCACCTACCAAAAAATGACAAACTTCACATTGCAAAACACCTAGCTATTCTAGATAATGTACCACCTACATCCTTCAAAACATTAGGCAAGTTTGTAAAGAACTGTGGGGGAATGTCTACACGTCAAAAATGATAACAAATCAAAGTGACTTTTTAAAACTAAAACTTCAACTATGCCAATGGGATTGTATGTTCTTGTCTTAGTTTTCAAGATTCTAAATTGCAATGCATATTTTATTACCAGAAAATAAGGCCTGGATTCTCAAAAAGCAAAAAGTTTCAGGAATCCTATATGGTAACAAAATAGTCAAAAGATAAAGTTCTAGTAGCAAATAGAAAATGCTAATTCACACAACACATAATAGATAATAAGAAATCATGTCTATCTCAGTCTAGATTATCACGGTCACAGTCCTCCCGTTGATCATCGATTTGCTCGAGCGGGCCCAGTAACGTCTCCATTGGAGTTTTTGTTGTTGCTGTGTTTGGCATATCGAATACGTCACAGGGAGCTTGCCAGACTCTGCCATGCGGGCGAGGTACTCTCGGTAGCTTGCCGGGCTCTCCGAGAGGGGCGGAGGAATCGAACTCAGGTCGGCCATGTTGGCTGCGTGCAAGGCAAATGCCCTACCCGCTGTGCTATCGCTCCAGCCCAGTCTAGATTATGGTTAGAGAAAATTAATTTCCTATCAAGAGCAACCATTTTTTTAAAATTTTTATTAGTGAAACACCATGAGGTACAGTTGTAGACTTACAAATTTTTGTGCTTGGGTTTCAGTTATACAATGATTGAGTACCCATCCCTCCACCGGTGCCCATTCCCCACTTCCAATGCTCCCAGCATCCCTCCCACCCCCATCCCCACCCCCATCCCACCCCACCCCTGTTGCAGGGCATTCCCTTTTGTTCTCTCTCTCCTTTTGGGTTCTGTGGTTTGCAAAAAAGGCATTGAGTGGCTATCATGTTCTGTGAATAGTCTATTTTCAGCATGCATCTCTCATCCGGGGAGGGTCCTCCCAGCACCCTTTACTTGGTGCTCCCCTCTCTATCTGAGCTGCCTTCTCCCTCAGCATGTGTGGCTGGCCTCTAAGCCATGGAGTGAACCTCCTGGTACTTATCTCAGCTATTCTTAGTTGTTAGTCTCCCAATTTGTTACTTTATATTCCCCAGATGAATGCAATCTTTCTATGTCTGTCCCTCTCTTTCTGGCTCATTTTGCTTAGCATGATACTTTCCATGTAGTACCACTTGTATGTAAATTTCATGACTTCATCTTTTCTAACAGCTGCATAGTACTCCATTGTGTAGATATACCAAAATTTCTTTAGCCGGTCATCTCTTCTTGGGCACTCAGGTTTTTTCCAGATTTGGGCTATTGTGAATAGAGCAGCAATGAACATAGAAGTTCAGATGTCATTTTGACTGTACTTATTTGCCTTGCTGGGATATATTCCCAGTAGTGCTATTGCTGGGTCAAATGGAAGCTCAATTTCTAATTTTTTGAGAATAATCTATGCTGTTTTCCAAAAGGGCTGATCCAGTCAGTATTCCCACCAGCAGTGAAGGAGAGTTCCTTTAGGAGCAACCATTTTTATGTAAACTTGGAAAGTAATATTTCATGTGGGTTAGGAAGCCCTGAATGAGAAATATTTAAAATGAGCATACTCAATTATCATCTTGGGAGGGTTCCCAAAAGCAAACTGTAAATTTCTCCAGAAGAACATGCCTTCACTCAGAGATTCTCACAGATATAATCCTAGTTATGATTTAGGCACAATCCAGAATTGGAGATGACATTAAAAAAAAAACACGTGTTCCAAGAAGAGCTGAGATAGGTACCAGGAGGTTTACTCCATGGCTTGGAGGCCAGCCGCACATGCTAGGGGAAAAGGCAGCTCAGATAGAGAAGGGAGCACCAAATAAAGGGTGTTGGTAGCATCCTCCTAGGATGGTAAATGCATGCTGAAAGTAGACTATAGACCAAACATGATTACCACTCAATGCCTCTTTTGCAAACTACAGCACCCAAAAGGAGAGAGAGAACAAAAGGGATTGCCCTGCCACAGAGGCAGGGTGGGATGGAGGAATGTGGGGTGGGAGGGATACTGGGATCGGTGGTGGTGGAGAATGGACACTTGTGGAGGGATGGGTACTCGATTATTGTATAACTGAAACCCAAGCACAAAAATTTGTAAGTTTACAACTGTACCTCATGGTGTTTCACTAATAATTTTTTTTAAAATATCCATGTGAATAAGAAATAATAACTCTAGCAGTATTATTAGGATTTTCATTCTAAGGAAATTCAAATGAAAGTGCTCTGATACAAACTATGTAATAAGTATGTCGTATTTGATTAAATACATAATATATAATGGAAAAACTAAAAAACATTAAAATAGCATATTATTGAGAAATAGTCTAGAGAAATAATACACTGGGTAGGGACCTTGCCTTGTGTGCAGCCAACCTGCGTTCTATAGATACTGCAAGTGGTTCCTTGAGCCCAACAAAGAGTAATCCCTGAACATAGAGTCAGAAGTAAGCCATGAGCACTGCAGGCAGACAGACAGGCAGGCAGGTAGGGGGGCAAGTGGGTAGGCAAGAGGAAGGAAGGAAGGAAGGAAGGAAGGAAGGAAGGAAGGAAGGAAGGAAGGAAGGAAGGAAAGACGGAAGGAAGGAAGGACAAACAAAGCAAATTTGAAAAATAACCATATGGAACTTTCAGAAATGTTTTCAAATCCCACTGAAGTATAGCACTGTAGCACTGTCTTCTCGTTGTTCATCAATTTCCTCGAGCGGGCACCAGTAATGTCTCCATTGTGAGATTTGTTGTTATTGTTTTTGGCATATCGAATATGCCACAGGGAGCTTGCCAGGCTCTGCTGTGCGGACAGGATACTCTCAATAGCTTACCGGGCTCTCTAAGAGGGATGGAGGAATCAAATCCGGGTCGGCCGCATGCAAGGCAAACACCCTACTCGCTGTGCTATGGCTCCAGCCCATTGAAGTATAAAATTAATAAATGGGCTGAGCGAAGATATGGTGCAAGTAAGGAGAAAATAAAAATGATACATTTTTAGAAATTATCCTTATTTCCTTATTTTGTGTGAGAAGTAGGTAGGAAATATGAATGAGAGAGAAATAGAATTAGAAATTTCAAATTTTTTTCAAATAAGGAAACAGATTCAAGGATGTCACTAAAAAGACAGAATATTTTTAAAAAGTCAGAATATTTTTTAATTTATAAAAGACATGAATCATCAAATTCCAAAATCCTGTTAATCCCCAAATGGATACACGTAAATAAATCTTCCCCCCAAGCATACTAGAGTGACATTATTAAGAACCAGATGTAAAGGTACTTAAGAGTTCCCAGATGGAAACAGGTTACACAGAAACAACAATTAAAACACAGGAGACAAAGACAAAAGTATAATACCCTCCAAATTCTAAGCACTGTAGCACTGCCATCCCGTTGTTCATTGATTTGCTTGAGGGGGCACCAGTAACGGTTCCATTGTGAGACTTGTTGTTACTGTTTTTGGCATATCAAATATGCCACGGGGAGCGTGCCAGGCTCTGCCGTGTGGGCGGCATACTCTTGGTAGCTAGCTGGGCTCTTCAAGAGGGACGGAGGAATTGAACCCGGGTTGGCTGCATGCAAGGCAAACCTACCCACTGTGCTATCGCTCCAGTCCAGTGTTTACATACTGGATAAATTTTAAACTATAAAATGCATCACCACATCACACTTATTTCTAAATTTATATGCAAAATACAATTATTATAATCTAACTTTCTTGAAATCTAAAGTTGTTCACCATAGTTGCAATTAAGGAAACATGATCAGGGAAGGTTTTGATTCAAAATAATAAGCTACATACTTAAGTTAACTATGTTCTCAAAATTCAAGTGAAATGTCAGGAAAAATGTGTAAAAGGAAACAAACTCCCAACAGTGTGGAGAGAGGGAGGGAATCCCATCAGCATACCAAAGACATGACAAATTACTAGAAGAGAGAAAACATATGGGCATCTTATTTCCAGATAGCCAGAGTGAAGGATGTTAGAGATGAGAGCTGTCTGTCCTGGAAAAGACCAAGCAAATGTGCAAATGTTCCTCCTAATTGTACTTGCAGTTGTGGCAGGTTTTGAAAGCAGGAATGGGAGACAAGACAATAATCAAAGTATTAACAAAAGACCAGTTCACCACCTCCCATCTGCATAAAAAGAAGTTTGCATGAGGCAATAGCACAGATGATTTTACTGTAGAGAATCTCCCAGGTGTGCTATTGTAGGTTCATCTCTATAGGAAAAGCCCCTCTTTGTTTTGACCTCTGAAGCAGAAGGAGCTCTATATTGCTGATTTCTCCTCAAAATAAATCACATAAAGTCAAGGAGTTTTAACGTCTATTTGCATACACTATAAATATGAAAATGGTAGTAATATGGTAAAGGTATATTTTTTAAGAAAAAAAGCTAGAAAGGGTTCCAAAAGAGAAAAATGAAGGTAAAACAAGAAAACTATGGTCTATGATTAACTGCAAAACTATTTTTGATTATCTAATGAAGTAGAGACAATCGATTTGACAGTGATTTGATTCTCCCTTGAATGTTTCAGCTTTGTGACATCTGTTTCTTCTGCAGAGTCAGCTACTAATAACAATAACAAATGTTTATTCATTTATTTTTCTCTTTTATTTAATTGAATCGCTATGAGATATACAGTTACAAAGTTGTTATGAAATGTTTACTTTTTTAATTTAAAAACAAACCTACTATTAAGCATAGGAGATTAATTTTAATAGAATAAAGTTAATATCTATAAAATTTAGCAATGCTTTAGCTATAGTTTAGACAAGTGCAAATTTAAAAACTTAATGTGATATAAAAGAATAAGCAAACTGTATGAAGTTAATAGATTGAGTAGATGCTTAAAATATAATTATGAAGCAAATTTAGTATAATTAATATTACATTAAACATAAAATATATATAGAATAAATGATGGGAGAAGATATAGTAAATTGAGATATTCCTATTTTATACATGAAATTAATTATCAAAAGTTTAAAATTGAAGCTATGTCACCTTAATATTATCAATAATATTAAATAATCCCCAGAAGTGCTGGAATCAAAATGATTTTGAGTAGCTATCTCTAGAGAAAGCAAGAATTTAAAAATCGTTATGTGTATGCAGATTTATTCATTTATCGTTTATAATAAAATATCGGTCATGGTCCTCCCGTTGTTCATCAGTTTGCTCAAGCAGGCCTAGTAACGTGTCCATTGGAGACTTTGTTGTTACTGTGTTTGGCATAATCAAATACGTCATGGGTAGCTTGCCAGGCTCTGCCGAGCGGGCAAGATACTCTCGGTAGTTTGCCGGGCTCTCCGAGAGGGGTGGAGGAATTGAACTCGGGTCGGCCATGTTGGCTGCGTGCAAGGCAAACGCCCTACCGCTGTGCTATCGCTCCAGCCCATAATAAAATATAATAAACTTAATATAGTTAACTTTCTAAATACAAGAAGTCTCTAGAAGAAATTAACTTATTCTAAAGTACTTTTTCAATTTTGTATATGAATAGTAAAAATGTTAGAAAATATATATCAATGATATTTAAAAATGAGATAGTAAGAAGAAGGTCATGAGATGTTTTGAAATAACTGTACAGTATGATATGACAATGACATGTTGAGAAAAAATTCAGACAAATTATCCTTATTAAAAATAATGTCAAATAGTGTTACTCAATTTGCACTATTTTAATTTATTTTTAATCCAAGTATCATGTTTGAATCAATTATCTGTTCCAAGGGCTTGTAATCTGAGTAAGGTATGCTTTGATTAGTTGGAATGATGAACTTTTTTCATTGTTTGCTATTCCTTTGCCTATACGCAAAAGTGTAAACATTTTGTGTCTAAAACCATAAAGAAGCATGTATTTCAGAGTTAAACCATTGAGTAAATTGTCAAACTTGACTGAGGGAAACATGTGTAATGTGTTAGAGAATCAAGTGGCAAAATCTGTTAAACACTGGAAGGTTTTCTTTATGCAAATGTTTGTTCAACTTGCAACCTAAATTACTTACATGGAATAAGGAAAAGTTGTGCTTGTCTACAATCAACACTTAGAACAGTGATGCTAGGGACTGGAGCAATAGCACAGCGGGTAGAGTGTTTGCCTTACACGCATGCGACCGGGGTTCAATTCCCAGCATCCCACATGGTCCCCCGTGCACTGCCAGGAGTAATTCCTGAGTGCATGAGTCAGGAGTAACCTCTGTGCATCGCTGGGTGTGACCCAAAAAGCACTGTAATACTGTCCTCTTGTTGTCCATTAGTTTGCTCCAGTGGGCACCAGTAACGTCTCCATTGTGAGACTTGTTGTTACTGTGTTTTGTTTGTTTGTTTGTTTGTTTGTTTTAGCATATCGAATTCACCACAGGGAGCTTGCCAGGCTCTGCCGTGCAGGCAGAATACTCTTGGTAGATTACTGGACTCTCTGAGAAGCAACTAACCCAGGTCGGCTGCGTGCAAGTCAAAAAGCAAAAAAAAAAAGTAATGCTACATAATGTTTCAGTTTCAGTGATGAAGCTTATCTCAAAGGTTTTTTTTAACCAAGCCAATAAAATAAAATTTCATATTTCCACTCCATATAGGTGCGACAAATGTACATAAACTATAATATTTTTCCATCTCCTCTCTGACGCCCCGGTAGAGGCGGGTGTGGGGGGAGGCTTTGGCTCCTTGAATGTGGGGCCCGGGGACGGGCCAGCGATGCCCCAGGCATGTAGCCAGAACCCCCAGTCCAGGCCCCGGCCCTTGTTCCAGGTTTGCCCACCACTCGGTGGGCTCCAGGGCTGACCCTGACCTGCACTGGCACCAGACCATCCACCTCCTCGCCCCAGTTTCTCAGCGTTGGGGTCCCCAAGCTTGGTGCCTCTGTGGGTGGGAGTGGGGGTGCAGGACCGAGAAAGGTCAGGGGCTGGGACCCCCGCACCCCACGGCAGCCGCACCCCTGACCATGACAGTGTGCTCTGAGGAGCACCTCGGGCCTGGGCGTGAGACGGGATGCCCTTGGCTGGCCAACCGGGCTCTGCTCGGACAAACCTGGCTGCAGGAGAGCCACAGTTGGACTGGGAAAATCAAGACACATGCAAGGCAGAGGGGTGAGCGTATGAGCCAGGGCTCCTGACCATGCATGCAGCCTGCAAGCGTCTGCAACCCGCAGGGACAGCTGCAGGTGCAGGGGCTGGCCCTCTCAAGCCCAACCTGAGCTGGCCACAGGCGGCGGGCTCTGTCCTGTGCATGGTCAGAACTGCTTTTCCCTAGGGCCGCAGAGTTGGGGGGAGCGGGGGCGGGCATTTGCCTTGCATGCTGCCAATCCGGGTTTGATCCCTGACACCGGGAGTGATTCCTGAGTGCAGAGCCAGGAGTGACCTCTGAGCATGGCCCGGTGTGGCCCCAAACCAAAATAAAACAAAAGCCTAAAAAAAAAAAAGATTCATAACATCTTATGTTGGTCAATAGTTTCTCTATGTCATAACCCATATAGAATGTATCAGCAGGTAGTCAACTTTCAAATATATATCCCAAATTCTGACCTTTCTCACCTTCTTCCCTGCCAACAATATGAGTCAACATCTTTTACTTGGGAGGTCACAAATGCCTTCTCACTAGTCTACTTCCTATTTCCATGTAGCCTCTTCCTAATTCTCAAAAAACTAGCAGGAGTAATTATGGAAAAACTCCTATTTTCTCCCTTGCTAGTCTGCATTCCAGATCGTGTCATTCTTGATCTAGAATGAGAAAATCTCATGAACTTAGCTCAAGGCCTTAATTCTGTTTTCCCCAAACCTGCAACTCTTTTCCCACAGGTGTCCAAAGAGTTAACTATCACTCTTCCTCTAATATATAATAAGATATCAGTTTTTTCAGTGATCAGCATGATAAAATTAAATGCCCATTCTTGATATTTCAAATAAACTTCTCTCCTTTTTCATATATATTTGACATATACCATTAATTGTATTTTTTACTATCATTTGTCTTGGCCAGTGGTCTCAACCCTTTCACAAGTGTTAAATGGTGTAAATAGCAAAAAGATGTTTATATTAACAACATTGCTTATACTTGTCATCACAGGCGGTGCAGGACCACTCACTCTATAACATAATCCTATCACAACTTGTATGACGCAACAATAACTTTTTCAAGGACCAGCAGGAAATTTCTGTGGATCATTCTTCAAAATTTTATCCTGGGACCAGTAGATAAAAACCACTGATCTTTAAGAAAGCTCCTACTGAGCAGAGATATTTATCTTTTACTCACATTATGTCAGTTATATGTGTATTGCCAGAATCAATAAATATGTCTTAAATAAACATTAATTCAGTGGATATTAATTTAACATAATTTTTGTGTTTTGTCAATTTTTATGAGAGATAATTCAAGACTTAAAAAAGGGGGGTTTGTAACTTTATGTATCACTGACACCAGTGAAAGTCATTTGGCTTTGAGATTGTACACTTAGCAGTCAGATATGGGCACAAATCCTTCTTCAGCCACCTTCTGAGTATGTGATGGAAGAAAGAGGAGTACTTAATCTGTCTCTAGCTGAAATTTGTCCAGCATGAAATGTGAAAGCTCTTAGATTACTGATAGTTTGAACTCAATGAGCATAGAGTGCTTAATACAGTAAATGGCATACAATTAGTGAATTGTAACTATCTCCATCATTATTATAATCATTATCATTATAACCATATCACTACTATAATAAGTAAATGGAAGACATATGTATGGTGAAGAATAGAATTGGGCTTTCAGTAGGGAATTTAATGTATATACATATTGATTGTCAATGATGTACACCTAAAATTTATATAATGTTTAAATGCACAGGCACCTCAATAAAAAAATTAAATGAACAGAAAAATCTTTTAGGAATCTTTGCTCTTATTCATATATCTAACCCAGTAAGTCCAAATATATCTGAGCTGAAAAGACCCCAAACTACTTTCAATTTGTACTTAAAAAATAGTATGGTAATAAAACTATTCTCTATCTCTATATTGTGGTTGCATGCCTGCATTTGTGAACTCTCACAGAACTACACAATAAAAAAGTGTGATTTTCACTGCATGTAAAGGATGTCTTATTTCAAAATAATAAATGGGAGTATTACAGCAGATGTGTGGAACTAATCAGAGGAGTCAGAATTAATTATTTGCTTACCCACCAATGAGGAGAAAAATCACAGGAGAAAAATTCAGTGAAATCAGAGTTAAGGAATTTTTCCCTTCAATGAATAGGCAACATGAAAAAGTTTTACTTGCCTGATTCCAAGTTTAAAACAGAATTAAATCATGTATTTTTTCTTTTGTCTCTTGTCTAAAAAAAGTAAGTGAAAATTATAAGCCTCAAACCAAAACCATAAAATAATATTATAAAATTAAATAATATATAGCTTTATAAGTCCTAATGCTTTAGAAGCAAATATAAATCAATTTAAAGATAGGTAGTTTTTAGATGTAATAACACTCAAACATTTCCTTGCACTCTGCTAAGGTAACATATCCAAATTCTTACATTTCTTTTTATTATTAGTGACCCATAGTTAAGAAAACTCTTCTAAACTTCAATGATGTTTTTTTGGTTTAATGAAATTTACACAAATGTCAATGAGAACAGAAAAAATCTTTTAAAATATGAATAATGACCCAGTTTCCTTAAAGGCAAAAATAGCTATAGTTTCTAACATGGCAACATATAATGTGATCAAAAGGTGAGAAATCCAGACTTTTGTTTTTAAAAGAGATTATATCTCAAGGTAAACCTTCATTTAATTCATTTATTATTAATTTTTCCTAAAGTTTTGGCAAGACTGATGGGTTGCCACATAAAGAAAGACAAAATAAACACTGAAATGATTTGTTGAAGAGTAACAACCCAACTTTTCGAGATAACTTTTCAATAGTATATATTTTAAAAGAAAACCAACAATTGGTATTTTCTAATTCCCATTTAAGGAATCAAGCCAAGATTACTGAGAGATTTAGCTAGCCATGCTAAATAAATACAGCAGAAACAGGGCCCATTTGAACTAAATTTGAACAGCTGTCTCTAGTGTCTAGACCATAAATGATACTGTATTTCAAAAACAAAATGCTAATGGTTAAGTATTTGCAAGGGTCTAAGATAGAAACACGAAGTGAATTTATTTCTAAATTGTTGAAGTTTCCCAGATATTTCTAAACACCTGTTTCAAGGAAATATTTTATATGTTTAAATAGTGGAAAGATTCAAATCAAGGAATAAGGTTACTATGACATGGGCTTGAATTTCTAAATGAATAAGTGTGTGAGGGTAATTGGCAAGGATAAATTTTTTTTGTACAGAAAGTAGTCCATGTAATTTAATAAAAGGCAGATGGCAATTGGAGTGGTTGATGGTTAGAATTATGGGAGATATTCACTTCATTTTCTGTCCTGAAGATTATTTGTAAACATCAGAACAAGTGTAATTCTTATGTTCCACACCATAGAGATGAATACAAAGTGGAGTCGCTTATGGACAATTCTACTCCTTGTGATGAAAAATTTGGGGGGGAACTGTCTAGTTCCACTGCCAGTGACAAGGAATTTCTAGACATGCCAGTATATATTACATATGATTATTTGAAATAGTTTTAATGTGACATGACACATAAACATAAATGTAGAAGTATCATCCTTAGAGCCCTGTGAATCTTGACCTATGCAAAAAAGAATAATGATGCAGAAATTGACTATTGCACACATTTCTTTTTTTTTTATAATTTATTTCTTTATTGAATCACTGTGGGAAAAGTTACAGAGCTTTCGGATTTAGGTCTCAATCATGTAAATATCAAACACATTTCCCTTTACCAATACTTATTTTTAACCACGAACCCCAATAGAACCCCACCTCCCACCCCTCCCAATTCCTGTGAAGCAGATGAGTTCTAGTTAATACTCTATCTACTTTGACTAGATACATTGTTTCGATAGAAGATGCACAATTATTGTTTAGAGTTTACGACCCCCCCCCAATCAGACATGCTGAAACAGCATTGTGAAATGATTTGCTTTCTACAACTTGGTTTAAGAATAAAATGATGTCTGCTATTGGATTTCTGCTATTTTACTTATTAACTCTGGAAGTATTTCTATTAAAAGTTAGATAGTTAAGAGATTGGTTTCTGTGCTCTGGAGTCGTGGCCGTGCCAGAGAGCCACTCGTGGGGGGCAGCTGGCGACCTCGGTCAGGCGTGAAGGACGGCCCATTATGCCCCCCTTCCCATGAGGTCCCTGCCGCTCCCACCCCCGGCTCAAACCTGCTGTCCACAAGTCTCCCGTGCGGCCGCCATCTTTCTTTTCAGAGAGGAGCAGGCGAGTGGGTCAACACCCTTTCCCCTCCAGGCAGGCATGCTGGCGCGGTTTAACACATAGTCCATTTGCTTTCCTGCTCCAAGCGGGTGGTTCTCTGTGCTAAGTCCTTGTGCCTCCGGGGCCGTGGCCGTGCCGGAGAGCCGCTCGTGGGGGCAGCTGGCCGCTCGTGGGGGCAGCTGGCGACCTCGGTCGGGCGTGAAGGACGGCCCATTATGCCCCCCTTCCCATGAGGTCCCTGCCGGCCCCACCCGCGGCTCAAACCTGCTGTCCACAAGGCTCCCGTGCAGCTGCCATCTTTCTTTCCAGAGAGGCTATTGCACACATTTCTGAGCTCCACCAATTCACAAGGGACATGGCAAATTTGTACAATGTTCAAGCAAATTAATACAGGTAATTAAAGTTTTGGAAGGAATCAACTTGTTTAGTTTTTTCCCAGTTGGGATTTTATATCCTGGTTTTTTACATTCTTCACGCCAGGGAGAACAACGTACCAGGTGAAATAAATTCTTAGTAAAAATCTGTTGGTTATCCCAGGGAAGCAAGTGAGAAGAATGACAAGATAACAGTCTTCAGATATGTGAAGTATTGTTATTTTTTTTTAATTATAACCATCTGTTCTCTCCTTATACCCAGTATGGAGCAAAAAAATAGAAAACAAAAACTTACTGTGAAAGATTAGGATCCATCTAAGGGTGACCAACTTGCTCCAGTTTGCTTAAAACTCTCCCAGTTTTAGCAATGAAAGCTTCATCTGAGAAAACCCATATTTCCTGGGCAAACAAAGTTAATGCATCACATTTGACATTGCAGATGTTTGAAAGGGGACAGATTGTTCTCTGAGAGAAATTACATAAATCCAAATATAAATGCAATAGGGAAAAAAACCTAAGTGTCTTTTCATGGGGCTTTCCAGTTATAGGGTCCTAACAGTATCAACACCATAACAATGATATCAGGGGCAACAGCGACAGTGATAAAAATAGTACTTTTTTGTATACCTGCCAAAGCAAGTTTATGCTGACATTTGCTCACTGAAACACCATTAAATCTGTGTTTTAACCATGAGCAGAAAAGCTAAGCGCATCCCCCAAAGTCATAAGGAAATATATGTGAACCACAAAAATAGAGCATAACAATTACTTGTGGATGCATAACAAGTCAGTCTCTGCTCTGTCATGCTTGAGGTGGGTCAGGCCAAATAAAACATGGCTGAGTGGTTAACAGCAGGGCTCGGAATCATGCAGGTCTGGGTATATAGGCTTATTGCTGATGAAATGGCCTTGGAAAAACTACAAAACTCTCTAAGCATCTGTTTCCTCATCTATAAAATGGAGATAATGTCATTATCTGCTCATAATAAGTTTAAAAGGCTGTTCCTTTTAGTGAGCCTTACTGCAAAGTGATAGCATAATGGAAAGCAGGTCTATGAAATGAGAACATAATTGGGTTCAGGAATTGAGGTCTCTGGTTACAATAGCTAATATTTTAAATGTTTTCTATGTGTGTCTCAGAAATTTTCTCAATATTCATGCATTACATATTGAATATAACAATCCTGGGAGGATTATTATTTTATTATTATTTTAGGAATTAGAAAAGTATTTTGCCCCAGATCACATAGATAGAAAGCAGTAGGGTTAAAATTCAAATTCAGTAATGCACCCCAAAGCCTTAACACAAAAATATATTGTCTTATTTTATGATTTTAAAAAAAAGGGCCTAGATAGTTGGCTCAAAAGACTTGAATGTCGGGCTGGAATGATAGCAGGTAGGGCATTTGTCTTGCACACAACCGACCCGGGTTCGATTCTCAGCATCCCATGTGGTCCCCTGAGAACTTCCAGGAGTAATTCCTGAGTGCATGAGCCAGGAATAACCCCTGTATATTGCCAGGTATGACCCAAAAAAAGTGAAAAATAAATCACTTAATCACTTAATCCCCGTTATTCATTGATTTACTCGAGCGGGTGCCAGTAACATCTCCATTCATTCCGGTTGCGTGCTAGCGTAGCCCAATGGCATCTGTTCGTTCTAGGAACATGCAGAGACTCAAACCGATCATTCAGGGTCTTGACGAAGAAGTCTGACCATCTTCTAGGTGGGCGTCCACACGATCTTTTGATGTCCCGTGGAATCCAATCAGTAATGGCTCTAGTCCAGCGGTTGTCTGTAAACCTTATTACATGTCCAGCCCATCTGATTTTTGATGTCTTGGAAAATGAGACAGCGTCCCTGATTCTTGAGCGTTGACGAAGATCAGAACTCCGGATTCTATCTCTCATTTGAGTGAATCGTTCTAATAACACCAAACATCAGCCAAGCGGCACAAATGCTGACTGACTTCAACCGTGAATGGGGAAAGATCGGACTACAGCTGAATCTTACGAAGACAATGTTTATGAGAAACAGCCTTGTTCCTGACACTCCATTCGCTCTCAACAGAACCGCCAGCTCCGAATGCAACAGTTATATATACCTAGGTCGAGAAATCAACATGATGAATGACCTGGCACCTGAGTTGCGCAGGAGGAAGAGAGCGGCTTGGAATGACTTCAAGAGCATTGAAGAAATAACTAAGAGGACAAAGAAACTCCAGCTACGAGCACATCTTTTCGATTCCACTGTTCTTCCTGCATTAACATACGCCTCAGAAAAAGAAATAAATAAAATTTTTAAAAAAGACTTGATTGCTTGTCTTGCATGTGGGAACACTTGACTTGATACCTGGTACCACACAGTTCCCCAGAACTGCTAGAAGCAATCCCTCGGCACCAAACCAGCAGTAATCCTTGGATATAACTGGGTATGCAACCCTCCAGCAAGTAATTGAAGATGACCAGTGAAAGCATGTGTGAACAGCATGCTATTTAAAACATATGATATAAGAAAACATAAATTGGGCCAGAATTATAGTATATCTGATGGGTCATTTAATTTCCAGCATCATATATGGTCACCTGAGCACCATCAGGAGTGATTCCTGAGCACAAATGCAGGAATTCCTGAGCACAAAGCCAGGAATAAACACTGAGCACAACTGGGTGTAGTACAAAACCCAAAATTTTAAGTACTAATAATACAAAAGCACAACTTCTCTCAGTGAAGCATTCAGTTTTGGTAACAATGGGTTTGTTTAAAATATCTGACAATGGGGGTATGGTGCTGCCAGCAGGTCAACCTGTACCTGTGGAGTGAATACATCAGCAGCCTGATGGTGCCTTCAGACTTCCAGATACCTCCAAATTGCTGCTGTGCCTTTGACCAGACCCCAACAACTTGGGGCCAAGTTTACCAAGAAAGTAAACAGCCAAAAGTTAGGTATGTGGGAGACACACACACAAACCACCTCTGGCTTAGCTATATAAGCCCACTTATTGGTCTTATTGGTCTTGTTTAAGAGACCCGAAAGAGATCAAAAAATGCAGTTAGGGCCTGTAGTGTGGAAGTAGGTGGGAACCCGTGAGTAAGAACTCCAGGCCCGCTTGGATCAGAACTGGGCCTCCTCCCATCAGGTCTTCAGTTTTCCAGTAGCTTGGCAGTCACACCCACAAACTGCCCCCTGTGCCATGCAATCTCAAGAACAGCCAGAGCCAGAGACTATAAACTAAAGCTTCTGGAAGAGAGTGCTGCAGAATCTCCTGCCCCCACACCAGCCTGTCTTCAGGGCACCTTAGAGGGGAGCGGGTTGAGTTTCCCTCCCCACCCCAAGCAGAACCCTGGCAGCCGAAAACCTCCAGAACCCAACCACCACCATGTTCAAGGCCACTCTCCACAGGCTCGGACGACCTCTCCCAAGAAGGGACGAGCCTCACTCAAGACAGGATGAACCTCACTGAAGAGCAGACTATCAGGAAAACCCAGGTACGTGGGAACCCGTGACTGAGATCTCCAAGCCTGCTCAGATCGGGACTGGTCTCCTCTCCTCAGGTCCCCAGTTTTTCAGTAGCTTGGCAGTCACACCCACAAACCACCCCTGGTACCATGTAATCTCATCAACAGACAAGACCCAGAGACTATAAATTAAAGTTCCTCACAAAAGAATACTAATTAATATATTTGGTGACTGAGAAGAAAAGGATTCAATACAAATTACCAAGGAATTTATATTAAATGAGACACTGGGTATTCAATTGAGTCATGAGCCACACACTAAAATGACTAAAATTTTAAACAGTGGCAACATCCAACATTAATAGACTGTGCCGTCATTTGTGGAATATAAAATAACATAATATGGGATTGACACACAAGGACAGTAGACACAAGGACCAGGAATATTGTTCCATAGTTGGAAGTCTGTCTCATGTGCTGGGGGTGAAGGCAGCTGGAATAGAAAGGGGATCACTAAGTCAATGATGGTTGGAGGAATCATTCGGGCTGGGAGATGTGTGCTGAAAGTAGATAAAGGACCAAATGTGATAGCCTCTCAATATCTATATTGCAAACCATAATGCCCAAAAGTAGAGAGAGTAAAGGGGAAATTGTCTGTCACAGAGGCGGGGGTGGGGCGTTGGAAAGTGGGGGAGTAATGCTGGGGACACTGGTGTTGGAGAATGTGCTCTGGTGGAGGGATGGGTGTATGATCATTTTATGACTGAAACTCAAAAATGAAAGGTTTTTAACTTTATCTCATGGTGATTCAATAAAAAAAAGAAAATAGAATGTGCAGTGTAAGAATTCTCATACAGGGGCTGGAGAGATAGCACAGCGGGTAGGGCGTTTGCCTTGCACGCGGCCAACCCGGGTTCAAATCCCAGCATCCCATATGGTTCCTTGAGTACCGCCAGGAATAATTCCTGAGTGCAGAACCAGGAGTAACCCCTGTGCATTGCCAGGTGTGACCCAAAAAAAAAAAAAAAAAAACAGAATTCTCATACAGTGAAAGGAAACAATCACTTTGGAAATGGTTCCATTTCTCAGCAGATCATTCATACTCCTACCTATAAACGAGTCAACCCATTCTCAGATGAATCTCTGGAGGAATGAAAATAAGTTTATAGAAAGTTAATACTAAGTTTACATAATAACTATTTAAAAGAATCAGAATTAGCAACAACCCAATTATCTTTCAACAGGACCCAAAAAACCAATATATTCATAAGAAGTACTACTATCACGGTCACTGTCCTCCCGTTGTTCATCGATTTGCTGGAACAGGCCCAATAATGTCTCCATTGTGACAACTGTTACTGTGTTTGGCATATCAAATATGTCACAGGTAGCTTGCCAGACTTTACCGTGCAGGCAAGATACTCTTGGTAGCTTGCTGGGCTCTCTGAAAGGGGCAGAGGAATCGAACCTGGGTCAGCCAGTTTGGCTGTTGCAAAGCAAACGTCCTACCTGCTGTGCTATCGCTCCAAACCAAGAAGTACTACTATTCAAGAAAAATGAATTATCTTTAGATAAGGAGCATGGATAAATGTCTCATATGGTACCCTGAGTGAAAGCATCCAGAGATAAAAAAATACATATTTATGTACATCCAAACACATTGTGTTGCTCTATGGTATAATTATTCCATGGTTAAAAATTTTCCATGGTTAAAAGAAAAGTTTGTAAACTGAATGGAAAACAGCACAAAGAAGCACTCTGAAGTTATGAAAGATGTAATTTTTTAACACGTGCTAATACATTGGTCAAAAAGTGCCAAGTTAAATAATTAATGCCAATTCAATTCATTATACTTTCATTTAATGTGAAAATACTTAATATTTTTTCTTTCCTGTAACTTACTTCTGATTCTGACTTTTGAATAACTAAAACAAAAACCCCCTTTCAACATGAATTTGGGCTTGTTCTATACTATGTGACATAGTACCAGGTGGTGAATGCATTTCAACCTGTTCTACAACATGAGAAGGGGGCACTTCTCAGACATGCACTTCAAATATCCACTTGCTACATAACCATTAGGTCCACATTGCCACACAATGTGTTTGCTTCTAATAGAAGTAAGAAATAAGTTATGGAGCAAACTGAAGATGGAGTGATATGAAAGTAACATTCTATAAACTTTTACCCTACTACATATATCTACTCTGAAACTACCAAATATTTCTTCTCATTTTGTATATATAAGACAATAAAACATGGGGGTCAGAAGATAGTACAGGGGTTAAGGTCCTTGAACTGCATGTGGCCAACTCTAGTTTAATCCCCAGCACCATATAATGTTCCAAATACTACAGGGCAAATACCTCTGAGCACAAAACCCAGAGTACCGTATGTGGCCCAAGAGGCTAATAAACCAAAACAAAACAAAGATAATAAAAACATGCACAATATGGACAGTAGAAATAATATACTGGGGCTAGACTGATAGTACAGCAGGTAGGGCATTTGCCTTGCACGCAGCAAACCTGGGTTCAATCCTGGCATCCCATATAGTTCCCAGGCACTGCCAGGAGAATTCGTGAGTGTAGAATCAGGAACCCCTGAGCACTTCCAGGTGTGACCCAAAAAGAAAAAAAAAAAGAAATAAAGAGAAGAGAAAGAAATTATACACTGAACCACAATTACCTACTGCTCAATTTGAGAACCAAATAATAGCCTAATGATTGATACTGAATGTTCTTTTTTTATCCAGTCCCATTCAGAAGTAAACATTATTTACTATATTATTTATTATATTGCCATTTACTATTCTACAGTGAAGAATACTAACCATTATACAATTGCAGCAAGCTATCAGGGACCCACCCAAAAATAAATTCAGAATTTTGTGATTATCATTCCCTTGCTATATCTGATAGTTTTGTAACAACAGTATATCCTAAAGCAGGACATTGAATCTTATTTTCTGCTCTTGTTATAACTGATAACTTCTGTAATTTATTACTTTTTACTCAACATAATGTTTTTTTAAATTAAACTCATATTGATATCAGTAGCAAAAGTTCATAAAGACTAAGTATAACTGTTATATATTTTTGACTTTACCTATTATTAGTGTAATTATTTGTGTGTTTCCAGTTTATCAATATTACAATTAATACTACTATGAAATTGAACATGTGCAAGAATTTTATGAATTTGTTATAGACCTTAAGTTCCCAGAATATATTTATTCTTTTGTTTTGTTTTGTTTGGGGGCCACAATTGGCTGTGCTCAGAGTTTACTCCTGACTGTGTGCTCACGGATCACTTTTTATGGGCTCTGGTGTGGTGTCAGAGATTAAACCCAGATGGAGTGTGTATAAGTCAAATCAATTATTCTTTAATAAGTATTCTTCTTTGCAGCTCATCAGCTGCTTATAAGAGATTTCATAAACACAATATTGTTTAATGTTTTGATGTTTGTCAGTCTTGTGAATGGAAAATACTACTTCACTGCATTTCATAATATCAAGGAGGTATATAGTCATATATTGATTGGTCTTTTTCCTCTTATACAATGCTTATCTCTTGACCATATTTTCTATCATTTGTATTTGCTAACTATGAAGTGATTCATAAATATATCTAAGACCTAAATCATTTGTTAGCTTTTGTACTTGCAAATAATATTTTCTCCAGATATAGATCGTGGTATCATCATTTTTAATGAGATCCTTTGATAAACAGATGTTCTTAATTTCATCTGAGGTGAATTACTTATCTTTTCCTTTATAGTTTTTCCTTTCTGTGTCTTAAGAAATATTTTCCTATTGTGAGGTCATTAAACTGTTCTTCTGCATTCTAAATTTTAGTTTTGTCTTTTACATTAATCTATCTTAAACATCTGGAAATTAATCTGTTTATATTGTAAAATATAAATGTTTCCCATATGGGAACTAATAATCCCAGCATAGTTTATTGAGGAGTATCTTTCTCCAATACATTCATACATTTTTGTTGTTGCTGCTTATAGTACATTCCCAGATACAAATAGGTCACTTTACAATATCTGTATTAAATTTAGAAAAAAACTTCAACATCTTTAAAGAAAATGTTTCACTTTGTTACTCAGATCAGTTTTTACTATTGATATTTTTATGCTAATTTGAAAAAGGTCTAAATTGTGTGAAGATCTAAGTTATACTTTCTCTGCTGCTGGAGCACAGAAATTCAATTAATTTTTCTATTCTTATTTTCTGTATACTAAATTTGTCAAATTTATCTATGTGTTACCAATGGAATTGGTTAGGCTACAGCAATACTTCAGTACTTCATCTTGAGTATCTTAAAAATAATCACCCATATTTGCTTCTAGGAGCATTATATGTCACAATTATGATTACAATACATTCAATACTAATATTTGTAAATGCTCCAAGAGGGTCTGTAAGTGTTTTTTTTAATATGAACATCAATTTACTTAGAAATATTACAGAAGAAATGAGGGAGGGGTCAGCTTACAAATCCTTACGAGGCCATATGTGATCTGATTGGTCAGTTTACAATCACCCCACTTCTCCATTACATATACAATCTGATTGAGTCTCCTAACTGAATAACCCCATAGGGGATAATCACTCAAGATAGCAGAAACAACTAAATGGTGAAGACACACAACATGCATACATATACATATTGGAATATAGCCCTAAACATTTTAGGCTTAACATTGGTTTGTTCTTTCTCCCTTTTCACAGGGAGCTTAGGTTTATCTGGTTACACTCATCACAGTGCTCCTGAGTCACTCCCATTCCTTTGCTTTGTGCCCTGCTTCTCCAAACAGTCTGTCACCTTTTCCCCCTAATCAGACTCGGTTAACTTGTAAGGTTAGATGCTTCTAAAGACACTGCACTTGTATTCATAAGTGAAATATTGCTTTTTCTCCTTCCCTCATGTCATTTTGCATAGTTTACTTTAAAGCAATATCCTTTTTGTGTAGACACAGGAAGACAGTTAATATTATGCTTTTGTAACTTGGGAGTTAATTGACTCCAAATAATATTCATTCCTGGGCATCTGCTGTCTCAACTTAGGCCTCAGTTGCCCTTAGTTCCTAGCACCCCAAAAGCAGAGTCTTGACAAGGGAGTGAAGGACAAAGGGCAAGCTGTGAGCTACCCTGAAATGGGCCAGGCCAAACCACCACAATACTTAATTATAAGTTAAGAGCATGGTCATAGACAAATTCTGTCATGATCCAAAGAGTAACAATTGGATTAGGACCCTGCTAGGGTTAGGAAAGATTAATCTGGCCTGAGCACTCTAGTCTGAGATCGATAGCAAGATGGCCCCAGGAGAGCAATCCTATAAGCTTAATGAATCTCTTACTGTGTCTATACAAAATGACTAATACTATGAATGTTTATATATTTGTTGGACTAGGAGAGGAAAAACACACCCATAGATGGAATTTCACTCTTGGGTGGGTCATCCTGCTAAATAAGAGTTTGTTTAAGAAGAAGTTACCCCTGAGGGAAGGACTTTACCTCTATTAACTGTATGCCCTTTGTGCTGGAGCGATAGCACAGTGGTAGTGCGTTTGCCTTGCACGCAGCCAACATGGCCGAACCAAGTTCATTTCCTCTGCCCCTCTCAGAGAGCCTGGCAAGCTACCAAGAGTATCTCACCTGCATGGCAAAGCCTGGCAAGCTACCTGTGACGTATTTGATATGCCAAATACAGTAATAATTGTCACAATGGAGACGTTACTGGGCCCGCTCGAGCAAATTGATGAACAACGGGAGGACAGTGACAGTGGCACTGACAATTGTATGATCACACCTACGTGTAATTATTACTCCAACCCCCTCATGATTTGGGATTTAACTAAGGCTGTAAGAGGGGGAAGGGGAGAATCAGGAGAGGGAGTATAATGTAGAATGTATGGAGAGAATCAAGGGCAATCAGAGGGATTCAGAAAAAGGATGGAGAAGAATGAGAGGAAAGATCCAGAGGCGAATCAGAGGAGACTGAAGATGAGATTGAAATAAACTGCAATCAATACCAACCAGCTTGGTCCTCATTCCCTTCTTCATCAGGCCATTGCCATCGGTTGTCCCAAGGTGATGGAAGCGGGGCAAGACCACCTAACACAGGCAGCAAGAGAGAGAGAGTCGTGGTGGTTTTCATAATTATTTTTTGAATACACAATATGTACACATACACACACACACACAAACTCACAAGACATATGTTAACCCAGGTAACTATTTTAAAAAAAATTAAACAAAGAGGAGGAGAGCAGAGCTATGGAGAAGAGAAGGAGAAAAAGGCTATGGGAGAAAAAAGGGTGAGGCAGAGCAGCAAGCAATTGATGGCCAGGAGGTGAGGAACAGTAATTGGAATTGCTGTCCCGAAACTGCTGCAGCCCACAGAGATAGACCTACATATGCTAGTTTAAAAGTTGTTAAATAAATGAGCTGTATCACCAAAGTATCTAGTGGCTATTGTGCTTATCTTACAAGCTAGGTATAAAAACCCAGAATCACTATAGCAGATATACCCAACTTCTATTTATTTAAAAGTTTATGAATCCCAGACATTTCCAAAAGAAGATATAAAGACGGCCAAGAGGTGTGAGATGATCTCTCAGTATGGCTTTATTTTGTGTTTCCCTGATGGTTATGAACATAACCATGAGGGAATATAAAGTAACATAGAAGGAGACAAACACCTAAGGATAATAGAGGTAAGGGCCAGGAAGATCACTCCACAGCTTGGAAGCCGGCCTCACGTGCTGGGGGAAAAGGCAGCTGGGATAGAGAAGGGACCACTAAGTAAATGATGGTTGGACGGGTCACTCAGGATGGGAGATGCGTGCTGAAAGTAGAAAGTAGACTATGGACCAAACATGATGGCTGCTTAGTACCTGTATTGCAGAACATAACACCCAAAGAGAGAGAGTAAGAGAGAATGTGCCTGCCACAGAGGCAGAAGATGAGAAGGAGTGCTCTAGCAGGAGGGATCCTGGGAACATTGGTGGTGGAGAATGGGCACTAGTGGAGGGATGGGTATTTGATCATTGTATGACTGAAAGCTTATCATGAAAGCTTGTAAGTCTGTAATTATATCTCATGGTGATTTGTAAAAAACTAAACACGCTGAAGGTTGTGTGTTCATGGGCTCTCTAGACGGCTCTGTTTCACCACACACATATGGTGCTCTTGAGCCATTGTGTGTAGCCTGGATTGGGATGGCTGTTGGCCAAGGGCAGACAAAGGAAGAGACAAGGGTCAGGCTGGCTGGTCTTTGTAGCAATTTATTACAAGGAAGTTTATCCCGTAAAGAAATTTATGTTATGGAGGGCCCAGGTTCTCTCAAGCATGTGTTCCCCCTTGCTAGTCTCTCCATGGTCCATCTTGCTGCCCTGCTCTCTCCTCTCTCTCCCCACTCCCTTATCTCTCCAGGGTGACACTGCCCCCAGTCAAGTAGCAAAATCAACATAAGAAAGCCCTTCCTGAGGGCTCACCAAGTTCAAAAGGAACACCACCTAAAAGGCATTCCAAAGCCCTTCCTGATTGACCAAGGGCAAAATACCTCCAAAGGTGTTTTTCTCTTTTCCTCAGTCCAATAACTATCAACATATAAATACTAACTATTTTTATATGGACACAGTAAGAGATAACATTAAGACTTGTAGGGCAGTTCTCCTTGGAACATCTTGCTGCAGACTCATACAACACTCAGGCCAGATTAATCATTCCTAAACCTAGCAGGGTTCAAATCTAGTTATTACTTTTTAGATCATGACAGCATTTGTCCATGACCAAGATCTTAACTTACAATTAAGCATTATGGCGCTTTGGCCAGGCCCATCTCAATGCCAGGGTAGCACATAGCTTACTGCTTGCCCTGGTTCCATCCAGTTCCTCTTTGAGACCCTGCTCTTGGGGGAGGTAGGAAGTAAAGGCAGCTGAGGCTTAGGTGAGAGAACAGATGCCCAGGAGGGAAATATCACTGAGAGTCACATTACAAAAGCATGTCTTCTTGTGTCCATGCAAAAAGGATATTGCTCTGAATAAATTATGCAAAGGACTTAGGGAGAAGAGAAAAACAATTTTTACAAGTCAACAGAGCACAAAGGAAGAAGCTACAAATAAACAAAGAGGAATGGGAACACTGTGATGGGAACAACCCAATAAACCTAAACTACCTGAGGCTATGCAGGAAGAACAAAACAGGGTTATCCTACAGTGATTCATTAAAAACAATAATACCACTGTAACACTGCACTATCCTCCTATTGTTCACCAATTTTCTCAATTTGCTCCAGCGGGCACCAGTAACATCTCCATTGTGAGACTTGTTGTTACTGTTTTGGGCATTTTGAATACACCACGGGGAGCTAGCCAGGCTCTGCCATGCGGGGGGGGGGGGGGGGGGATACTCTCGGTAGCTCACCAGGTTTTCCGAGACAGACAGAGGAATTGAACCTGCATTGGCCACATACAAGGCAAATGCCCTACCCGCTGTGCTATCACTCCAGTTCCCCCCAAAATAATAAATTAATAAATTAAATAAACTAAAAAATATAAAGACTGCCAGTAAGTATGAGATGATCTGTCAGTATGGCTTTATTTTGTGTTTCCCTGATGGTTATGAATGAGCATCTATTTATGTGCTTGTTAGACATCTGTGTATCTTCTTTGAAAAAATGTCTTCAGATGTTCTGTCTCAAAGTATTGAGTTTTGGTCTTGGTGTGGGGGGGGTTCTATAGCGTTGTTATATCTTAATATGCTTTAAATATCAATCTCAAAACATTATATGAAATGTTGCAAATATTTTTTCTTGTTCAGTATATGACCTGCTAATTTAATTAATAGTTTTTTTCTTGCTGTTCACAAGGATTGTATTTCTTTTATTTTATGTAGTCATATTTGTCTTTGTTGATTTTGTTTTTAGTGTCATATTTAAAAACTCATTACCAACACTAATGTCAAGAAGTTTGCTGCTCTTTTTTTTAAGGAGTTTTCAATGTTACGTTTTACAGTGCTGAGGATCAAACCTAGGGCTTCACATCTGCAAGGAAAATGCTCACCACTGAGCTACACCTACGACTTTCCTATTGGTTTTACCATTTCACATTTCATGATAAAATCTTTAATCTATTTCTACTTGATCTAGATAAACAGTAGAAAATGATGGTTTTGCTTTATTCTTTTGCATGCGGCAGTTTACACAGAGTCACTTATTAAAGAGACTACATTACCCCATTTATATATTTGGCATTTAGATTATGTCATACAACTAAAAGTAGGAATCACATGTAACATCTCAAATACCCTCAACAATCTTATATGACATAAATATTCACTTGCCTACTTTCACTAATGATTAAAAAATAATAAATTTATTTTGCTACGCTTTAGATTAGACTTAGAAGTAATGCCAGAAAATAGATTTAGATTTAACTCTTGAAATTTTGTCAGAAACACCTTATAATGAAGTGAGAAAGAACAAAAAGTATTTCTCAAAAGACTATTTTCCAAGATTCTCATGATCCTGCAATACCTCTGAACAGATTAATTTTATGAGTGCCATCTCAGGTTCTTTAGATATAAGGTAACATGCTTGCAGATGACTCATCCGAGCTTAAGGTATAGACAGTTGTTAGGGTGCAGATCATGATCTCCCTTTAACGACAAAGAGACTCCAGAGACTGCAAACAGCAAGCAAGGTTTATTATAAGACTGGCTAGCCAGGGTCAAGCCACCTACACAGACACGCAGGTCAGTTAGGTGAGGCAAGACCCCGAACTTCTTCAAAGAAGATCTTATATAGGCCTTCACTGGCCGTTACAGCAAAGCCCGCACATTTCATAGCCAATAGATTTTTAACAATATATGCTTTCTTAACCAATCCAATTAAGGGTACATCACTTCTTAGCCTATAGTTTAAAGATCAGCATTTTGCGTCGGTGCTTAGGAACTGACAGGTTTTTAAGGCAGTCCTGGGTCTTGCAACACGGGTCTTGTGAGAGACATCCGGTTATCTGGTCTGACCCCCACCCTTCAAGTACCTGTATCTGAATTCCTTGCTCAGGGGCAGAAAAACCAGTTATTTTGCAGTGCAGGCTCCTATAAAGCGGATCTGAAAAAGCTTATCTAGACCTGTTCCTTGAAAAACAAGTTATTTTGCAATTCAGGTTCCTATTAAGCTAAGCTAAACTAATTCTGGTGATAGTCCATTTTGGGCCTGTCCCTTACACAGTTATTATAGAACTTGCATTTTCCAAGGAAATTTCCCTCAATACTATTATATACTTCATATGATGTTAATTAGATATCCATGCCATCATGACTTTACCAATTCCTGGCATAACCAATGAATTCTTTAGACATTGTCCTTTTAGTACCTTTCAGAGAATCAATAATATCTCACAAAGTTTACTATAGCTTACCAAGAGCTATTTCTTTAAGTCACTTCTAAAGACTATAATAATAAGTCTGACTAGGATAATATCTGTAACTGTTAATTAAGTAGACAAAACCAAATAACAGTTTATCTTCCTTGTGTGTCTGTTGCAATGAGAGAGAAGACGAATATACAAACATCTGCTATAGTTAGAGCAAACTTGAAAAACTCTAGAGATTAACTATATTGGACACCACCTTGGAAAAAAATCAGTATAATTTGTTGAGAAAAATGAAATCCAGAGTAGCTAGCCAGATTCTTTAAGAAAAGTTTTTGCCAATTCAAATATAAATACATGTGGTAATAATCAATGTCTTTGGCATTTTTGGATGACTCTTAAATACTTTTTTTAAAGGAGTACATTTGTTTTTAATGATATGTATCTTCAAACCATTGTTTAAAATTCTAATTGTTAAATATATATGCTTTGGTCCTCCAAATAAAAAAAATATTAGCAGAATATGAAGAGGAGAGGAAATAGAAAATGTGAGGAACCAGAAAGAGTCAGGGGAGGGGAAGATTATAAATTGGTTAGGGTACATGTCTTAAATTGTGGGGCCCTAGTTTGATCCCCTATGCCACATGGCTCTCTGAGGATATTGGGTATAGGCCTGGAGGCCCCTGAGCACTGCTTAGGTGGCAACAGAGATGTGGCATGGGAGCATTGCCACACTTGAAACAAAAGCCAGGAGAAAACCCTTCCCACATACCCTCACAAAAAAGAACTTAAAACATAAGAGAAAAACTAAAATGAAAAACATAACTTGGAGCAGAAATATTGTCTAAGAGTAAAAGAGAGTTTGAGAATGAAAAGAATCGGGTAGAATTACATTAGATGCATAAGTTAGTAGTTTATAAATAAATCACTCTCCAACCTAAAAGGCATACCCTCAATCTAAGCTTCAGAGTGACATTTTAAATTTTTTTTTGCACTCTTATTGGGAAAATCAAAACTATCTCACACTCACCTAACAAGTTGAAAATCAAAGTACTTTCCCTTCCTAAATCACTTTCCAAACACAAGCACCCAATATTTTTTTTATAGTCTTCACCATCCAGTAGTGTCTAGTGCTCAGATAAGGTCAGAAACAGAACTCAGAGTCACATATATGCAATGCAAACACCTGAGCCATATCCCTGTCCCTGTGTGCCAAGTATTTATCAAAGCAGAGACTACTCTACTCATCTTCCAGTTGTAGCAAAACTGACTCTTTTCCTTGCACAAAGGAAATATAATCCAGCCTCTTCTGCAGTTAGATGTGGCCTTGGGACTAATTCCACCAATAGTAAGAACAGTGTATGTCCTTCTGGATCATAAATATCACATTCTCTCCCTTCCTTGGCAAGACATTCAGATACACAGAATCTAGTGAAAGACTCCAAAGCTCTAGGAGGGCATATGCATTAAAAGAAAGAAGCATAGGTCCTTAAATAATGCTTAGAACAGAGTCCTTCCCTGCCACAGACTCCCCTGACTGAGAGATGAGGAAAAAATAAACCTGTATTGTATTGAAGCGTGTTGTTTAGAGAATTTCAATTGCTTCTCTACTTTGATTGGTGCCTTAATATAAAGAATCATAACAAACACCAAAATATGAGGTATTGAGTTAACAAGTGAAAATCTAGCAGTAAAGAAGTAACTGTTGTAAGTTCCCAAAAGATGACCACCTATGCTATAGAGTATGGCAAAAAAAAACTTCGTACTAGCCACATACCTGCACAAAAATTCTCAAAATCATGAAGAAGTAGCAAGAAGGGATCATAATATTGTATGTTGCTTCTGTAAGTAAGATAGTGCAAGAAAGAGATGAGCTTAAAGGATTGGAACATTGGATGCAGAACTGAGTACAGAAAGTCAGAAAATTTCACTGCTTCTAACTGCTTGTATGAAATAAGATTGAGAAAAGCTTCAAGCAAAAACCTAGGCCTGGCAAACCTCTCATTAAACAAAATGAATCAGTCTTGGCACAGATTGATTAAGAGTCTTAACCTCATAGTCATGCTTGTTGTTGCAGATAGCTTCCGGTTGCTTCTATTGTGTTGAGAGGGACATGGGAATAAAGAAAATTTGCAAAGAAAAAAAAAGCAAATATGAGAACTAATCCAGGAAAGAATTAGGAAAGAGTGTGGTTTGGTTTGTAGATGGAACTGACTGGAAACAATAAGGCCAAGAGCCTAATACTTTTTTGAGGCAGCTGCACTAAGAAAAAAATAAAAAAATTATAAAACTAGTGTATAAAAGTATAAGAGAGTTCAGTGAATTAAATAAAGCTCAATTGAATGAAAACATGCTGCAAGAAATAGTAAGTTATGAAAGTGGTAGCTTCTTTGAAAAAGGCAAAATTCCCATTATCTCCTTCAAATATGGTCAAGGTCAGCGTTAATAGATAACAACCTCCCAAAGAACAGAACCAGGAATCAAAACCAGTCTCCAAGAGAGTAGAACTTGCATAACCAACAATTTCTTCTCCCTCATAAAGAGAAGAGACCTCTGATAAAGACTATTCAATACACTTCAAAATATGCTAAGCACAAGAGCCAGGATCTAGAAACAACTCAAGTTCCCTAGGAGAGGTGAGTGGATAAGCAAGCTCTCGCTGTGTGTGTGTGTGTGTGTGTGTGTGTGTGTGTGTAATTCTTATATTATATATAATTCATAATATAGTATCACTCAACTATAATAAAAGATGAAATGCTGTTTGTTGCTGTGATGTTATCGAACTGGAGGTCTTCATGTAAAGTGAAATAAGTGAAAGGGAGAAGCTAGAGCAGTAGAACCGTGGGTAGGGCATTTAACCCAGGTTTGCTCCCTGGCATCCTATAGGGTCCCCTGAGCACTGCCAGGAATAATTCCTGAGTGCAGAGCCAGGAGAAAGGCTGAACACTGCCGGGTGTGTCCCAAAAACCAAAACAAAAAGAAAGTGAAAGAAAGAAGTCAAAAAGAAGAACAAATACTAGGTGATCTCACCCATCAGTGGAATATAGAGAAACAAAACAAGCAACAAGGGAATAGGAAGAAGAGGATAGTAAAAAGTTGTTTTTTTTTTAAATCCCAAAAAGCCCTTAACCCTGGATTACTAATTTATTAACAAGCTATATGGGACGAGTGGAGAAATAAAGGTAGTGCTGGAAGGTCAGGAGCTCTTTGATGTGGGGAGAGAGAATGCAGATACGTTGTGCAACAGTACTATAAACTTTTAACACTATTGTCATAATACTACCAGCACTGTAGCACTGTCATCCCATTGTTGCTTGAGCGGGCACCAGTAATGTCTCCATCGTGAGACTTGCTGTAACTTGTTGGAGTACACGGAGCTTAGGTTTATCAGATTGTACCCATCACAGTGCTCCCGAGTCACTCCCATTACTTTGTCAGTCTGTAACCACTTCTATGCTCTCTTCCCCAACCAATTTGTAAGGTCTCATCCTTCTTAGACACTGAAGCTGTACTGTAAGTTAATATTGCCTTTCTCCTCTCCTTATGTCTTTTGAGCAGTTTACTTTAATGCAATGTCCTTTTGTATAGATACAGGAAGACAATTAATTAATATTATGCTTTATAACTTAGGATTTAATTGGCTTTGAATATTATTCACTCCTGGGCATCTGTCTTCTCAGCTTACGCCTCAGTTGCCCTCACTTCCTAGCACTCCAAGGGCAGGGTCCCGACGTGGGACTGGATGGAACCAGGGCAAGCCGGTAAGTTATGTGCTACCTTGGCATCGCAATGGGCCAGGCCAAGGTGCCGCGATTCTTTTTTTTTTCTTTTTTTGTAGGAATACTGCTATTTATTCAGCCACTGATTAGCTGATTGAATTGTGCATGAACTCCACCTTACTTTTTTTTTCTTTTTCCATTTTTTATAATTTTATTTATTGAATCACCGTGAGAGCAGTTACAAAGCTTTCGGGTCTAAGTCTCAGTCATAAAATGAAACACCCGTACCTTCACCAGTGCCCATTCTCCACCACCAAAAATCCCAGTATACCCCCATCCCACACCCTCCCCCTGCCTGTGGGGCAGATGATTTCTACATTACTCTCTCTCTACTTTGATCACATTCACTATTTCAACACCAGACCCACCATTATTTAAGATTTTACCCCAACACTCAGATCTGCTGAAAAGGCAACAATAGACAATTTGTGTTCTATTGCTGGTTATGAATAACATATGATGTCGTGTGGCTGCAGTAGGGCCATGTGGTTTTGAAATTCTGAAATTTTAACACTTAAATCTGGAGGGATTTCTGCCAAAAGCCACTGGGTTTAGAGATCTGCTCCTGAGTCTCTGGGATCATGACCATTGAGCAGCTTGATGAGGAGAAAAAGAGGCTGTTCGTGGGCGATGACTTGGGGTCTCATTGGGGTGGGGAAGACAGGCCCGGCTACACCTCCCCCCCATCCCGTGAGACCCAACAAGTTTCGTCACTGCAGGCCCAAGCCTGACTGTCCAATGGCCTCTGGAGGATGACAGCCACCAAGTCGCCAAGAGGGAGCAGGCGGAGGGACAGCACCCATTCCCCCCTGGGGTGGCCCGGCGACAGTAACCTGCTGCGGGGTCCGGACATATTTCTGACAAAAGCTGCTGGGTTTCGAGATTTGTTTCTGAGTCTATGGGATCAAGGCTGTTGAGCAGTTTGATGAGGAGCCAGAGAGGCCGTTTGTGGGCGATGACTTGGGGTCTCATTAGGGTGGGGAGGACAGGCCCAGCTCCACCTCCCCCCCATCCCATGAGACCCAACAAGTTTCATCACTGCGGGCCCAAGCCTGACTGCCCAATGGCCTCTGGAGGATGACAGCCACCAAGTCGCCAAGAGGGAGCAGGCGGAGGGACAACACCCTTTCCTCCCTGGGGTGGCCCGGTGACAGTAATGTACTGTGGAGTCCGGGTGCATTTCTGCCAAATGCCACTGGGTTTTGAGATTTGTTTCTGAGTCTCTGGGATCATGGCCGTTAAGCAGCTTGATCAGGAGCCAGAGAGGTCATTCATGGGCGATGACTTGGGGTCTCGTTGGGGTGGGGAGGACAAGCCCGGCTCCACCCTCATCCCGTGAGGCCCTGTGTGTCTCGTCACTGGGGGCCCAAATGTGACTATCCAGTGGCCTCAGATGGATGGCGGCCACTGGGCCGCCAGGGGGAGTAGGCCAAGGCACAAAACCTATTCCCACCTGGGTTGGCCCAGCACCGGTAGCCTACTGCAGAGACCAGACGCATTTCTACCTAAAGCCACTGGGTTCTGAGATTCGTTTCTGAGTCTCTGGGATCATGTCCATTAAGCAGTTCAATCAGGAACCAAAGAGGCTTTGCCTCCAATTATATAGCTGAGCCGGAGGTGGTTTGTGGGTGTGTTTCCCACATACCTAACTTTTGGCCGTTTACTTTCTTGGTAAACTTTGCCCCAAGTTTTTGGGGTCTGGCCAAAGGCACAGCAGCAATTTTGGGGTATCTGGAAGTCTGAAGGCGCCATGAGGCTGCTGATGCACTCGCCTCACAGGTACAGATTGAGCTGCTGGCGGCACCATACCCCCGGTGCCACGATTCTTAACTATAAGTTAAGAGGTTGATCATAGGCAAATGATGTCATGATCCAATAGTAACGACGAGACTAGGGCCTTGCTGCTAGGAATAGGAAAGATATCTGGCCTGAGCACTGCAGTCTGAGATCGAGATGGCCCTAGGAGAGCAATTCTATAAGCTCAAAGTATTTCTTACTGTGTCCATACAAAATGATTAATATTATGTATGCTTATATGTTGGTTGGACAAGGAGAGGAGAAACACGTCCTAGAAGCAGTTTTCCTGTGTGTCCTGACTAGCTTGGATGAGACTGCTTTCTCCCCTTCAAACTGTCTTCAGTAAATGATTTCAGTATATTGAGACAGTTTCCCCTTTCTCTCAGAACCCTGGCTGGTCTTAGATATGCAGATCTCAGGTGGTAGCCAGGCTGGTCTTTGGGATGCAAATCAAGGTGCTTGCAGCTTGTGAAAGTGCTTGTGAAAGGTTTCAGCTTAGCTTTGTATCTTCTTTCCCGAGGCCAGGAAACAATGTGGATGTAAGGAAACAATGTATGGTTTGCGGCCTCAATGTTCTTTCTGTAACTCCTTTTGATGACATCACTATATTGCGCCCTTTAGAGGTACTATGATCTATATAAGGGAGATTTCAGGGCTCTCTGTGCATCAGAGAACCTGGGAAGATGGGGCTGAGGACAGAAGCTGAGAAAATAAGGGCACACGTGCTTGAGGATTCCTGAGGCCTCCATGACATACATCTCTTCCATGTAATAAACGGCTGCTAAGACCAACCAGCTTGGCCTCGTTTCCTTCCTTCGCCTGGCCATCGCCATCACCCTCCCTGGAGTGGGGAAGCGGCCTGACTGCCGGCCTTTTTATTTTTTGTGTGTTTACACAGAAACTCTTTTTGGCATATCGAGTACACCACGTGGAGCTTGCCAGGCTCTGCTATGCAGGTGGAGTACTCTTGGTAGCTGGCTGGGCTCTCCGAGAGGGATGGAAAAATCGAACCCAGGTCAGTCGCATTCAAGGCAAACACCCTACCCACTGTGCTATCATTTCAGTCCATAATGCTACCTAAACAATAATAAATATTTTTAAGAAAATAAAATTGCTGCATAGAACTACCGTGTGTTAACTATTTTGTCTTTTTCTTAAGGGGAATGGTGATGGTGTTTAGTCAGTCTGTGTTCTGTAGGTGGAAAGGGAATATGAGTGACTGGATAAAACTTTAGTTTGTCTCCTGGCATAAAGAAGGGGTGTCTTCAAGAAGAAAACATCTAACCCCATCCAAAAATGGGGCAATGAAATGAACAGAAACTTTCTCAAAGAAGAAATCCGAATGGCAAAAAAAGCACATGAGAAAATGCTCTACATCATTAATCATCAGGGAGATGCAGATCAAAACCACAATGAGATACCATCTCACACCTCAGAGACTGGCCCACATTCAAAAGAACAAAAGCAACCGATGCTGGCGTGGATGTGGCGAGAAAGGGACACTCCTTCACTGTTGGTGGGAATGTCCACTGGTTCAGCCCTTCTGGAAAACAGTATGGACAATTCTCAAAAAATTAGAAATTGAGCTCCCATTTGACCCAGCAATACCACTCCTAGGAATATATCCCAGAGAGGCAAAAATGTATAGTCGAAGTGACATCTGCACTTGTTTGTTCATTGCAGCACTCTTTACAATAGCCAGAAACTGGAAGAAACCTGAATGCCCAAGAACAGATGACTGGTTAAAGAAACTTTGGTACATCTACACAATGGAGTACTATGTAGCTGTTAGAAAAGATGAAGTCATGAAATTTACATACAAGTGGTACAATATGGAAAGTATCATGCTAAGCGAAATGAGTCAGAAAGAGAGGGATAGACATAGAAAGATTGCATTCATCTGGGGGATATAAAGTAACAAAGTATGAGATTAATACCCAAGAATAGCTGAGATCAGCACCAGGAGGATTACTCCATAACTTAGAGGCCAGCCGGGTATCCTAGAGGAAAGGGCTGTTCAGATAGAGAAGGGAGCACCAAATAAAGGATGTTTGGAGGATCCTCCCAGGAGGGGAGATGCATGTCGAAAGTAGACTATGGACTGAACATGTTTGCCACTCAATGCCTCTTTTGCAGACCACAACACCCAAAAGGAGAGAGAGAACACAGGGGATTGCCCTGCCACAGAGACAGGGGGGATGGGGGGATGGGGGTGGGAGGGATATTATCCATGGTGGTGGAAAATGGGCACTGGTGGAGGGATGGGTATCTGATCATTGTATAATTGAAACCAAAGCACAAAAATTGTAAATCTACAACTTTAAAAAAAATAAAATAAAATAAAGGGGGAAAAAAAAAAAGAAGGGGTGTCTTCATGCCTGCCTGGAGGGGAAAGGGTGTTGCTCCCTTCCGCCTTTTCCCCTCTGGAAAGCAGGATGGCAGCCTCATCAGAGCCTTTGGAAAGCCAGGTATGAGCCGGTCATGATGGGGTGACTGAAACCTCATGGGAAGGGGGGTGCATTCCTGGCTTATCCTTCACGCCCTATCGAGGGCACGAGTTGCCCCCCACGAGCGGCTCTCCTGCACGGCCATGGCTCCAGAGCCAACAGAAACCAATCTCATAATTATCTGACTCTCAGCAGAAATACTTCCAGGCTTAATAAGTAAAATAACAGAAATCCAAAATTGCGCGGCCATGATAGCGGCCGCGTGACATCATTTGATTCTTGTAACCAGCTGTAGAAAACAAATTATTTCACAATGCCTTTTCAGCATGTCTGATTTGGGGGTGTAAACTCTAAATAATAATGGTGCATCTTTTGTTGAAACAATGAATCTAATCAAAGTAGATAGAGTGTTAACTAGAATTCATCTGCCTCACAGGCATTGGGAGGGTTGGGGGGGGTTATTGGGGTTCTTGGTGGTGAAAAATAAGTATTGGTGAAGGGAAATGTGTTTGATGATTGCATGACCAAGACTTAAACCTGAAAGCTTTGTAACTTTTCCCACAGTGATTTAATAAATAAAAAAATAAAAAATAATAAAAAAAGAAGGGGTGTCTTTTGTAGAAGGATGCGTTGAAAAAAAAACACTTGATGGGGGAGAATGGAGAAGGGGGAGGGGCGAAACTGCCTGTCCTGAAAGCATGAGGCTCGAAATTTAACCCCAGCGCACCACATGCCTCAAATATGATGCTGGCAGCTGTGTGTGCCTGTTGTCTATGATCTGGCAGCAATCTGCAGTCACACTGTGGCAGGGGCAGGCGGGAGGGGGGGACACCCCCCAATGAAAGGATATAGCCCATGGTAAACAGAGCAATTGAAAAAACAGTAAATGTCAACTCTCACCGCCTAGAGTATGAGCCTTGGCATTTGGTCTCAGAACAGAACTTCTACACACAAGAATCTTCTAGGTTTTCCAGTGCTGTGGCTCCTTAAATAACCACCTCTATCCTGCTTACCTCTAAGAGAGTGAATCAAACCTGGGTTCTCACTTTCAAAAATTTACTCAGAACTCTCGTGTTTCATCATGTTTTATTTATCCGCCGCTCTCCTTTACAACCTTTATCTCTCTCCCTACTCTTCATGCCCACCTCCAACTTCTTTTTTTTGGTTTGTTTATTTCTGAATCCATGTTCTGTTCATGCTGTCATTATCCACCTACCTTGAGGATAGTGACTAATCTTATCTACTCTAGAGCTAATTTGACTCCACTTGCTTTCATGCCACAATTTCATATTCTCCTGCTGACTTTCTGAGCAGTACCCTTCATTGCACCAACTTCTACGATATCTACTCAATCCCAATCATTTCTAGAACAATTGAGCCTCCCACTTGTCTCCCTGTTTCTTCTCTTTTCAGGGCTTGGAAACAGAACTTGGATACACGTCCCTTCAAGCTTCCATTTAATGGTTTCACTCCATTTAGACTACCTGTAGTATTGTAGTCTCCAATATTTTACTGGAAATTCTTTGTCATCTCTAGATTTCAGACTAAAGATTACTTTCTAAAAATCTTTCCTTATTACCAAGTCAGAGTTTTGATACCTTCTTCATATTCCCACAGCATCTCTCTAATACTCAAATTTCTATCATTTATTTCACTATATTTAATTATATTTATTTATAATTTAATTATTCTGTTTAGTGTTCTGTTCTCTTTAGAATATTATTGAAGAAATACATTTATGTCTTCATTCTTCTCCTTTGTCCCTAATTCCTATGATTAAAAAAAAAAAAAAGAGTAACTCTTAAAAAATCACTGATGCCCAAAACGTATTTCAGTAGGAACAAAAACAGTTTGATTCAGCTTTGGTGGCACAGTGTGACCAAAAAATAAATAAATAAAAAACCCTCAAATCAAAATATATAATATTAACTATCCCAGAAGCAATGAACAAAGCATCTTAAACTCCTAGATCAAAGTCTCTGTAGGCCAATTCTATGACTTTTCCAATTCCAGTTCTTTTCAATTTCACAAAGACATGTTCTTCTCATAGAATACATGTAAGAGTATATGATGGACTGCAAGCTGCACTGAATTTCTTTGGAGTGTGGTTTGCTCAAATTGACAAATTTGAGCTCATTTTCTCACACATGAGCAGTGGAAATCTTTTGTTGACCAGGATGTTAATCAACTACTATCCATCTTCTCCTTCTAATAAAATAAAAACATCTTGGTTGCCTTCTCCAATTTTTTTCATAAACATGCCTTTTTCATTTTCTCTCTCTGATCACTGTCCAGCTTCCAAATGGGCAAAAGATTCTTCAAAGGTTTCAGCATTTCACTGATAGTTACCTCTGAATATGTAAACAGAAATACATAGGTTTGAAAAATGGTTATTTCTATCGTTGAAGTTAGGGGCTTTGTGAGAAATAACTTATATGTAGAAGAAAATTGCCAGTGATGTTTGGCTTGGTTTATCCCAACTTGGATAAGGGGTCCAAATCTGTCATTACTGATACTTGCCCAAGCTCATTCTCAAAGAGTGGGGAACATATGCATGTTATCAAGTCATTATCTCATTACTACTATGAGTTCTACGGGTGGGTGTTTGGGGCAGCAGCACGTCTGCTACTCTAAGCCTGAGAGCGAAACGAAACCACACTGCCAATAGTTATCAGGCTGCTGGGAAAATGGCAAAAGCTAGACTGTGGTAAGATTAAGACTCAACTGTCTATATGGAAAAATTTCAAAAGCTTGAAAAAAATTTGGGCTTGTGAACAAGTTTGATTTTATGCTCCTTTAACATGTTTGGAAGTTTTAATGTGTACGCATAAATAAATATATCAGTTTTTCAGGAAGACCTGACATGTTATAAGCCTAATAGGGGAAAAAAACCTGTTTACAGAGCCCTAATTCTTGATTATGGTTAGAAATGTAGCTCCAAGTTCATATTATAGTGAGAACTGTGTCTTAAAGTTTCTTTTAAATAAATATATGACATGTCTCAAAGTTCTTGGAAAGAAGCTTCATATATGACATAAACACATGTCTCAAAGTTCTTGGAAAGAAACTTCATCTTGTTCCTTTTATTTTTTAGGAAGATTTTTAAAATCAAAACAATGTCAGAAATATGTTAGGATGGGGATTTTAAATGGGAGTTTTCTTTCTTTCCCACAGAGTCGTAATTATTGGGGATCCTAGATCCTATTTCCTTCTATATCAGCAGGGAGTTGGGGAAATGACACTGGTCAGACTGTGGGAACAAAGACCAAAGTGTGAGTTTTCCATGCATTTTTCTCTATTAAGCCAGCATCATGTTAGACTGTAAAATTTCTGCCCCCTTTGGCTACATTCTCCTAAATATACTCCATGGCTTAGGATAGAAGTCCTATATTTCTCTGAAATTCAAGAAAAGCCAAACACCCTATAAAATTCATCAGTCAGTTAAGCAAATATCTAGTGTATGGATTAACAGGAGTATTCAGCAACAAATGTGATCATTGATTTGTATGTTTTGGTGACCCATTATATCTTCCTTTAAATGTTGTATGTGAGAAAAACTAATGTATATATTAATATCTCTATGAACATTCCAATAACCCACTCCCTGATTGATTCTGAAACTTAAATTCTTTCAATACAGCACTGATACCTGAATAACATGAACACAACTCTAAAATTTAATTAATAACCACAACCTCTAAACCTCCAAATTCTTGAGATCATTTGGAGGTTGTAAATAGACAGAAGATGGGTTGTTTTGGTACTTCTCATATCAGGGAAAAAGGAATCCTGTAACTTCTTCGTGGACTTCTAACAACACTATATGTGATTCTTGGGGCCTAAGAAGTCTAAACCTTATATATTATCAGACAGTGAAAACCTTTAGCCAGATGGAGAGGTCTTAAGGGCTGAGACACCATGTAGAGAAGTCAAGCAACAGTCAAATATGGGAGTGAAGAAGTTGTCTTATACATGAATTCTTTAGCTCTAAATACCGCTGCTGCTGACGTCATGGTCAGGAACAAAAATCTCACTGAACATTTCTCAAATTCCTTGATTAGAAAGAACTCAAATAAAACACCTGTTGTAAGTCAATGATTTGGAGTGGTACATTTGTACCGCTCCAAATAAAATCATACAGTCATTTGTTATGAGCATTTGAGATTTTGCTATGTGTGTTGGGATGGCATAAGAGAAACCTAAAATGTGTGAGACTGACATACAGGCTCAGCAAGGAACAAAAACTTGAGGAGCTTCTTCACTGAGTCTGAAAAACAGTGAGAAAAGTATAACTGGCTGCTGTAGAAAAAGGCTGTCTCTGTTTTGTAATGATAAATTTAACATAGCATCTTCCTATAATTGCAAAACAACAAAAAATAAACTATGCCTAATAAACTGATTCAGTCGTGTGTGAGTCTCGGCTTGAGCTGCCACGCAGGTCCGGAAAGCGTCCTGTGGTTGGTGGGAGCAAGCAGAGAAACTCTGTCCCTGGGTCCGCCGAGCTGGAGTCCAAGGTCTCAGAGAGTTCCGCTTATCTTGTTCTGTGGGTCTTCAGTTGTGTGTGAGTCTCGGCCGGAGCTGCCACTCAGGTCCGGAAAGCGTCCTGGAGTGTGGCGACGGCTGGGTAGTGGAGGTACTGTCGATAGTGGAAGTCTGCCAGTGGTGTATTTATCTGGGTAGGGTGGGTCTTCTGTGCTCAATCGGATCCCTAGGTGGTTGATGGAAGCAACAGGGCAGGGTAGGGTGGGGCTCCTGATTAGAATCCCTTTGTCACCTGTGGCTGGTGGGAGCAAGCAGAGAAACTCTGTCCCTGGGTCCGCCGAGCTGGAGTCCAAGGTCTCAGAGAGTTCCACTTATCTTGTTCTGTGGGTCTTCAGTCGTGTGTGAGTCTCGGCTGGAGCTGCCATGACTGAAGACCCACAGAACAAGATAAGCTGAACTCTCTGAGACCTTGGACTCCAGCTTGGCGGACCCAGGGACAGAGTTTCTCTGCTTGCTCCCACCAACCACAGGTGACAAAGGGATTCTAATCAGGAGCCCCACCCTACCCTGCCCTGTCTGCTTCCATCAACCACCCAGGGATCCGATTGAGCACAGAAGACCCACCCTACCCAGATAAATACCCCACTGGCAGACTTCCACTATCGACACTACCTCCACTACCCAGGCGTTGCCACACTCCAGGACTCTTTCCGGACCCGCGCGGCCACAAAGCGGCCGCGCGACACATCATAAGACACTAAATACCCATCTTCCAGAATTGTTATACCATACTTGATAGGGCTCAAATATGGTAACACCTACAAGGGTGATTAGAGGTCGCCCCAAAAGCCTCTATCCCTCTCGGAAAGACTGGCAAGCTACCGAGAGTATTCCGCCCACACGGAAGAGCCTGGCAAGCTATCCGTTGTGTATTCGATATGCCAAAACCAGTAACTACAACTGGTCTCATTCACCTAACCCTGAAGGCTTTACTGACATGGCAGCACTGAGAAGGATAAGAAAGGAGAGGCCGACAAAATCTCAAGGCCGAACTAGGCTGCCACAACGAAGGAAGACAAAAATGATCGTCTGTACTTTTAATGCACGTGCGCTAGCATCAGATACATCCATCGAGGACCTGATGGTACAAGCGCGAATGATCAAGTACGACATCATTGGTCTGACCGAGACAAGAAGGCACGAATCTCACTATGCCGTTTTCGACACTGGAGAAGAATTGTTCCTCGGAACATGCGATAAAAGAGGTGTCGGGGTCAGTGTCCTTGTCAACACAAACTTGGCCAAGAGCATTGATTCATTCGAATGCCTAACAACCCGAATCGGACGTTTACATTTGAATAGATGTGGCTCACTGCCTGCAGTTTCTATCTTCGTTGTCTATGCAACAACATCTCATTATGATGAAAGAGAAATTGAGAAGTTCTACATAGAGCTGGAGAAGTTCTATAAAGAAGACCACACCTTATGCAAGATCATTGTGGGTGATTTTAATGCCAAGATAGGACCGAGAAGATCAGCTGAAGAACTTCACATCGGGACCCATGGCCTAGAATGGAACGAACAGGGTGAGAGACTGTCTGAGTTCATCATGTTGACCAAGACCATCCATGGTAACTCACAGTTCCAGAAGGCAGAATCTAAACGTTGGACATGGGAGTCTCCCGGTGGACGATTCCACAATGAAATAGACCACATCATATTCAATCGAAGGATTTGCCTGACTGATGTCGCTGTTGTCCCAAAATGTCGAATGGGATCAGACCACTGTCTCCTTTGTGCAAAATTCTACTTCACAGAGCGGGGAGAAAGGGCTGCAAAGTTCAAAAAGAGAACTCCCAGAACGACCACCAACTGGGAACTCTGGCACTATTGCGGCAACATGGGAAGATGCCATTGTTGACAACATTGACGAGGAATACGATCGACTGGTTCAGCACCTCCATGAATGTGCGAGGAACGCCAAGAGAGAGATAGCCACAAAAAAACGCCTGTCTTTGAAAACTCTTGAGCTAATTCGCCAGCGTGGTTTGGCGCATGCCTCAGGCAACCGCAAGCTAACTTCCGAGCTCGCAAAGCAGTGCAGAGATGCGATCAAGGAAGACCTCAAAGAGAGAAGAGCAGAAGTACTGGTAGATGCAGCAGAAGCTGGGAAAAGTATTTGTAACGCCCGCCTGTCCTTCGCCAACTACAAGACCAAGATGACTGCCCTCTGACGTCCTGATGGATCCATCACATCCTCCAGAACGGCAATGGAGAAGATTATCCATGATTTCTACTCAAATCTCTTTGATAGCCATGTCCACTTGCCGACATACCAAATTCCACAGGATGGATATGTCATTCCCAACATTCTCCCTTCCGAAATCTGACACGCCATTTCATCGGTAAAGAAACAAACAGCACCCGGCCCAGACAAGGTCAGACCTGAACACCTGAAGAACCTGCCATCAGTACTCATCAATACACTGGCTCAGCTCTTCAGTCGCTACCTGTCTGAATGCAAGGTTCCATCCCAATGGAAAACCAGCAGGACCGTACTACTGTTCAAGAAGGGAGACATCCATGACATTGGCAACTATCGCCCGCTCTGCCTATTGTCTGTCATCTACAAGTTGTTCACTCGAGTCATCCTAAATAGGATTGGCAGAACACTAGATGAAGGACAACCATGCGAGCAAGCCGGGTTCCGCAAAGAATTCAGCACCATCGACCATATCCACACGATAACCAAGCTCATTGAGGTTTCTCGGGAGTTCAAGATGCCGCTCTGTTTAATGTTCATTGATTTAAAGAAGGCCTTTGATTCTGTTGAGACAGAAGTGGTCATTGAAGCCCTAACCAATCAGGGCATTCAAGCCCAATACATCAGGATCCTCCATGAGCTGTATTGCGGATTCACTACCAGGATCTCACCATTCTACAAAGAAGTGATCGTTGATGTCAAGAGGGGTGCGGCAGGGTGATACCATTTCACCGAAACTCTTCAGTGCCACCCTCAAGAACATCATGCGACGACTGGAATGGGAAGGAATGGGAGTGAAGATAGATGGTCGGCAACTACACCACCTCCGCTTTGCTGATGACATTGTTTTAATAACACCAAACATCAGCCAAGCGGCATAAATGCTGGCCGACTTTGACCGTGAGTGTGGAAAGGTAGGACTACAGTTGAATCTTACGAAGACAATGTTTATGAGAAACAGCCTCGTTCCTGATGCCCCATTCGCTCTCAACGGAACGACCATCTCCGAATGCAACAGCTATGTGTACCTAGGTCGAGAAGTCAACATGACAAATGACCTGGCACCTGAGCTGCTCAGGAGAAAAAGAGCGACTTGGAACGCCTTCAAGAACGTCGAAGAAATAGCTAAGAGGACGAAGAACCTCCAGCTCTGGGCACATCTCTTTGATTCCACTGTTCTTCCTGCATTAACATATGCCTCAGAGACCTGGGCCCTACACAAACAGGATGAGAACGCTATTCAGAGGTCTCCCAAAGAAGAATAGAAAGAGCTATGCTTGGAATATCACGTTTCACTCAAATGAGAGAAAAAATCCGGAGTTCCAACATCCGTCGACGATCAAGAATCAGGGACACTGTCTCATTTGACAAGGTGTCAAAAATCAGATGGGCTGGTCACGTAATGAGATTTAAAGACGACCACTGTACTAGAGCTGTTACTGACTGGATTCCACGGGATGTCAAAAGACTGCGTGGCCGCCCACCTACCAGATGGTCAGACTTCTTCGTCAAGATCATGAGCGATCGGTTTGAGGCTCTTCATGTTCCCAGAGCGAACAGATGCCATTGGGCTACACTAGCACGCGACAGGGACAAATGGAGACGTTACTGGCGCCCGCTCGAGCAAATTGACGACTAATGGGAAGTTAAGTGATTAAGTGATAAGTGAATAAACTGATGGATTTTTCTGCAAATATTTCCAGACTGAATGCTGAATATGAAAAGCAGCTTATTATGCCTATTTGTGTGTATTTATATATATATATGAAGATGCACAATAATAAATAAGATTAAAATGATAACTTAATTCAAATAGAATTGCAAAGAAATATAAAGGAGACTAAACTTATAGGATTTAGAAATAGTTTTATTATTAAATCCTCCTTTTCCATTAAGCAAAAGTTTCTCAAAATAAGAAATGGCCTTCTACCACAGGTTTGAGCAACACCTCATCCTCTGGCCCTTGCACTGAACAGTGATTCGTTGGCCAAGAATCATTACAGGGCCATCTGAGCACTGCTTGGGAGAACATAAAAAAGAAAACAAAAAAAGAAGTGGCATTCAGTTAAATTCCAAATCCAAAGCACTTTCAGCTAAAGATCAACTTTAGGTATCAGTATCAAGGATATGGCTAAGAATGACTAAAGGAATGTGCAATAAAATTTCTAAAATTCTTTTTTAGTTTTTTTTATAAAGCAGTTCACAGTATTTGATTAGATTTAATATTCAAACACCAATCCCACCACCATTACACCTTCCCACCACCTTGTTTTCGGTGTTTCCATCCTGAACCCCAATCCCTGCCCCAAAGCATAACCAAAATAATGTAATATTGCCCTATATGGTTGGTTACCTCCTACTTTGAATCCCATCAAATGGAATTTATAAAATTTTTAAGGTTCTATCTTTAAAATTCTATTGCCCGAACCAAAGGACCTTCCAAAATATGAGGACATTATCCCCAAACAACCTGAAACTGTGTTAAAAAGGATGCATGGGGTCTTCTTCCCCTCCCAGGTCAGTTAATCCTCCAGTATTTGAACCCAGGACTTGGCTTTCTCTTTGCAAGTGCCCCAGGCGTCCTCTAGGACCCTGGGTCGCCCACCATCACTGAGCCTCTTCCTGTTCGTTCCCAACACTGTGCTGGTAGTCTTCCCCTCCCAGCTGGTACCCACCCCCCACACACCAGGTGTCTGTAGGGGTGTGGCCTCTTCATAAGTGGGCGTGGCTTCTGTAGAAGTGGGCGTGGCCTAATTAGAGGCGGGCCGCCGCTCACGCCACCACAGGTAGTTTAGTCATATCAAGAAATCTAGTGTAACATCTCAGTCCCCATACCTCCACCCCAACATGAAGAAACAACACAAATCCCCAACACATGGGGAGTCCAGAAAACTCAGTAGGTGCTACTCACATAAAATACCTCTCTGAGAAAAAATTCAGATATGAACAATAAAACAGTCAGACAGATATCCAGTAAGATGGGAGAAACAATCAAGAAATTACAGGAAGAAATGAGAGCAGAAATTGGAAAGGTACGCACAGAAATGTCACGAATCAAAAATTCTATAGATGAAATAAAAAACTCAGTCTGTACCCTGAACAGTAGAATGGCCACAGCTGAAGACAAAATCAGTGAGCTCCAAGATCAGCTGCACCAAGCCAACAGGCAACAACAAACAATGGCAAGAGACCTCAAAATAGCTCTAGAGTGAATCAGAGTCCTAGGAGATGATTCCAAGTGGAACAAGATTAGAACCATTGGACTACCAGAAGGTCAGGGAAACAACTTCAGTGAAAAAGTCATGGTCAAACAAATCATTGCTGAAAAATTCCCAGAGCTGGATAATGCAACCATTCAGATTCAAAATGCCCGAAGGTGCCAGCTAAAAGAGACCCCAACAAAAACACTCCAAGACATATCATAGTTATAATGATCAATGCCGCCAATAGAGACACAATACTGCAAGCAGCAAAGTCAAAGAAGGAAACCACATACAAAGGAGTACCCTTTAGATTCATAGCAGAACTATCAGAGGAAACCCTCCAAGCCTGAAGGTAATGGTGGGATATAGTGAAAAAACTCAATGAAATGAATGCTTCACCAAGAATACTCTATCTGGCTAAACTCTCACTCAAACTCGAAGGAATGGTACACTACTTTCTAGATAAACAGCAGCTCAGGATCTTCATAGACTCAAAACCAAACCAAAAACAAGGGCTAAAGTGGCTACTATAAGACAAGACAAACCCTACAAGCACAACAGACCCTTACAGAAAGATGACACAAAACCCTATAACACCAATCTCTCTCAACATCAATTGTCTAAATTCACCAATGAAGAGACATAGAGTGGCAAAATGGATTCAGAGACAGAACCCAACATTCTGCTGCCTAGAAAAAACTCATCTGAACAGTCAGAGCAAACAAAGACTCGAAGTTAAAGGATAGAAAACAATCCTGCAAGCAAATAGCTAACTCAAAAATGCTGTGGTGGTCATACTAGTATCCGAAAACATAAATTTCAGGTTTAAAAAGATTAGAAGGGACAGCAAAGGCCATTTTCTATTCTTCAAGGGATACATACAACAGGAAGAAATCACACCCTTAAATATATGATCACCTAATGAGGGAACAGCTAAATATTTCAAATAACTGCTAACAGATTTTAAGGAGGACATTGCTAGCAACACAATAGTAGCCAGAGACTTCAGCATCACCTTATCACCTCTAGATAGATCAACAAGAACAAAACTCAGCAAGGAAGCATTGGCTTTGAAGGAACAAATAGAAGAGAGAGGGCTAATAGACCCATACAGGGCTTTACACCACAAAAAGAAAGAATACACGTTCTTTTCCAGTGCACTCAGAACATTTTCCAACATAGACCACATGCTAGGCCACAAAACATACCTCAATAGAATCAGGAAGATAGAAAATGTATCAACAATCTTTTCAGACCATGATGCACTGAGAATAGAAGTGAATCACACACAGACACAGAGAACCAAATCAAGTACCTGGAAATTAAACAACTCAATGTTGAACAACAAGTGGGTCAGGAAGGAAGTGAAGGACGAAATCAAAAGATACCTGGTAACAAATGAGAATGAAGACACGAGCTACCAAAACCTATGGGATGCAGCTAAATTCGTGTATAGCTCTGCAAGCATTTCTCAGGAAGAAAGGGCCCACATAAGTAACTTGACTTCACAGCTCAAGAGCTTAGAAAAGGATCAACAAAAGGAACCCAAATCAGGCAGAAGGAAAGAGATCATAAAACTTAAAAGAGAGCAGAAAACAACAACATGGAAACCAAAATAACAATCCGAAAGGTCAATGAAACCAAGAGCTGGTTCTTTGGGAAAAATAAATAAGATAGATAAACCACTAACAAGAATCACAAAGAAAGATAGAGAAAGCTAATAAACAAAATCAGAAATGAGAAGGGGGGGTATCACAACAGAAACCAAAGAAATTCAAAAGATCATCACAGACTATTTTGAAAGTCTGTATACCACAAAACAAGAGAATCTAGAAGAAATGGCTAAATTCCTGGTTTCCTACAATCTCCCAAGGCTGAATCAAGAGCATCTAGAGTACCTGAATAGGCCTATTAACATCAAGGAAATTAAAACTGTAATCAAAAGACTTCCAAAGAACAAAAGCCCAGGTCCAGATGAATTCACTAGTGAATTTTTCCAAACATTTAAAGAGGACTTATTGCCAGTTCTTCTCAAGCTTTTCCAGGAAAATGAAGAAACATAAACTCTCCTAAACAGTTCTATGAAGCCCATATCTCTTTAATACCAAAAGGAAACAAAGACACTACAAGAAAAGAAAACTACCGGCCGATGTCCCTGATGAACATGGATGCAAAGATTCTCAACAAAATACTAGCTAATAGAATTCAACAACTCATCAAAAAGATAATACACCATGACCAAGTGGGATTCATCCCGGGATGTAAGGATGGTTGAACATTCAGAAATCAATCAACATAATCCATCATATCAACAAAAGAAAGGATAAAAACCATATGATCATAACAATAGATGCAGAGAAAGCATTTGACAAGATCCAGCACCCGATTATGATGAAAACTCTTGCCAAAATAGGTATAGAGGGGACTTTCCTCAATATAGTTAAAGCCATCTCCACAAGCCTACAGCAAGCATCATCCTCAATGGGGAAAAACTGAGAGCCTTCCTTCTAAGATCAGGGAACAGACAAGGATGCCCACTCTCTCCACTGCTGTTCTATATAGTACTGGAAGTACTTGCAATAGCGGTTAGGCAAGAAAAAGGTATTAAGGGCATTCAGGTAGAAAAGAAAGAAATCAAGCTCTCACTATTCGCAGATGATCTGATACTATACTTAGAGAACCCTAAAACCTCTACCAAGAAACTCCTAGAAAAAATAGACTTGTATAGTAAAGTTGCAGGCAATAAAATCAATACCCCAAAGTCCATGGCTTTCCTATACGCAAATAGTGAGAGAGAAGTAAGTGACATGAAAAAAAAATCCTGTTCACAATTGTGTCCCAGAAAATCAAATACCTAGGAATCAGCTTAACTAAGGAAGTAAAGGACCTGTACAAAGAAAACTACAAAACGCTACTTCAGGAAATAAAAGAGGACATGAGAAAATGGAACGATATCCCCTGCTCATGGATCAGGAGAATTAACATTGTCAAAATGGCAATACTTCCCAAATCATTGTACTAATTCAATGTGATCCTTATAATGATACCCATGACATTCTTCAAAGAAATGGAGCAAATACTCCTGAAATTCATATGGAACAATAAACTCCCATGAATAGCTAAAGAAATTCTTTGGAAAAAGAAAATGGGAGGATCAACATTCCTAACTTCAAACTCTACTACAAAGCAGTAATAATGAAAACAGCGTTGTACTGGAACAAAGGCAGAACTGCAGACCAATGGAACAGGGTTGAGTATACTGACATTGCCCCCCGCATATGATCATCTAATATTTGATAAGGGAGCAAGAAATGTGAAGTGGAGCAAACAAATAAACACTGTCCTCCGGTTGTTCATCAATTTGCTCAAGCAGGCCCAGTAATGACTCCATTTTGAGACTTGTTGTTACTGTGTTCGGCATATCGAATACGTGACGGGTAGCTTGCCAGGCTTTGCCGTGAGGGCGAGATACTCTCAATAGCTTGCCGGGCTCTCTGAGAGGGGCGGAGGAATCAAACCTGGGTTGGCCAGGTTGGCTGTGTGCGAGGCAAATGCCCTACCCGCTGTGCTATTGCTCCAACGCTCCAAAGCAACTGGTGTGGCATGGATGTGGCAAGAAAGGGACCCTCCTTCACTGCTGGTGGGAATGTCAACTGGTTCAGCCCTTTTGGAAAACAGTATGGTCGATTCTCAAAAAAATTAGAAATTGAACTCCCATTTTACTCAGCAATACCACTCCTGGGAATATATCCCAGAGAGGCAAAAAAGTATAGTCGAAGTAACATATGCACTTATTTGTTCATTACAGCACTGTTCACAATAGCCAGAATCTGGAAAAAACCTGAGTACCCAAGAACAGATGACTGGTTAAAGAACCTTTGGTACATCTACACTATGGAGTACTATGTAGCTGTTAGAAAATATGAAGTCATGAAAGTTACATACAAGTGGTACTACATGGGAAGTATCATGCTAAGTGAAATGAGTCAGAAAGAGAGGGACATACATAGAAAGACTGCATTCATCTGGGGAACATAAAGTAACAAAATAGGAGACTAACACCCAAGAATAGCTAAAGTAAGTACCAGGAGGTTCACTCCATGATTTGGAGGCCAGCTGCATATGCTAGGGGAAAACACAGTTCAAGTAGAGAAGGGAGCACCAAGTAAAGGGTGTTGGGAGGATCCTCCCAGGATGGGAGATGCATGCTGAATATAGACTATAGACCGAACATGATTGCCACTCAATGCCTCTTTTGCTAACCACAACACCCAAAAGGAGAGAGAGAACAAAAGGGAATGCCCTGCCACAGAGACAGGATGGGATGGGGGGTTGGGGGTGGGTGGGAGGTATACTGGGATCAGTGGTGGTGGAAAATGGGCACTGGTGGAGGGATGGGTACTCGATCATTGTATAATTGAAACCTAAGCACAAAAATTTGTAAGTCTACTACTGTACCTCATGGTGTTTCACTAATAAAAATTAAAAAATAAATTAAAGAAAGAACTCCAAGAATCTGGGACAGGTAGATTGCTCCATAGCTTGAAGTCTGCTTCATGAGCAAAGGGGAGAAGGCATCTGGAACAGAGAAGGGATTACTGAGAAAATGTTGGTTGGAGGAATCAGTTGGGATGGGAGATTTGTGCAGAAAGTAGATAAAGGGCCAAACAAGATAACCTCTCAGTGTCTGTATTGCAAACCATAATGCCCCAAAGTAGAGAGGGATTATATGGAATATTGTCTGCCCTGGAGGCAGGGGGAGGGTAGGAAAGGGGTGATATACTGGGGGTATTGGTGGTGAGGAATGTGCACTGCTGGATGGACGGGTGTTTGATCACTGTGTGATTTTAAACCGAACATGAAAGATTGCAACTATCTCACGGTGATTCAATAAAATTTTAAAAAAAAGATGCATGCTCTGACTTTAGATGATAGTATCAAGGATTATACACACACAAATCTATAAAAATTTTGAAGAAATTAAATTAATTAATTTTAACTGAAGAATTAAACCCCTTGTATTTCTCAGGGTCAGAGAGGTATTATAGCAAGTAGGGAACTTGCCTTGCATTTGGGCAACCTGGATCTGATCCCTGAATCACATCTGGTCCTTTGAGCTTGCCAAGATTTATCCCTCAACAAAAAACCAGGAATAAGCCCTGAGCACCAAGCCTACCCCACTAAAAACCAAAAAAATCTTTGTATTTCTTTGGAGAGTCAGTCTAAGGAATTCAGCTGGAAACGGGCAATTTCTTTTGGAAGTGGCAGCATCGTCAGTAGGCAGGAGCAGGAATTCAGAGAACAGAGCAAAGAAGAATCATTCGCCAGTAATAAAACTAGAACGCTATCAAAGAAGTGATTATGTGTGACCAACTGGATTTTAGCAGAACAGTGAACCCGTGACTGCTCCTGACATCTGTTTTTTCCTGTTTTTGATTTTTGGGGCTTTTTTTTTCAGTTTGGGCACACACCTGATAATGTGCAGGGGTTACTCCTGGCTCTGCACTCAGGGATCACACCTGAAAGGTTGGGGGAATCATATGACATGTGGGAAATGGAACCAGTGTCTCTGACATGCAAGGCAAGTGCCCTGCTAACTGTACTATCTTTCCAGCCATGTTTTTCCTGTTTTTGGACCAGAGCACCTAAGTATTGTTTTCCTATGCTATTTATTTCTACCAAGGAAAAGGGAAAATTCATTTCTTTAGGTTATAGATTATCAGGCTGAGTGGAATTGCATGCTTGAAACTTCTCTTGATTACAGTTTTATCCAAGTTTATCTTAACCTGGAACTAATTTAGCTGATCCTATCCTAAAGTTTGAACCTCAATTTCTAAATGGTATGATGTAATTCTGGGACCTTGGGCTTGGTAGGTACACTGGGTGTTCTAAAATATTAGTGCCCCAAATGAAGGCTATATGGATCAAAGTTACCCATAGATCAACAAATTTCTTGCCACTTCTCCTCTTGAAACTTGACTGTCCTTAGCAAATTGCTTAGTATAAATGAATCACTGGGATTTCTAAGTCTACTTTATAAGAACTCTGGCAACTTTTGCCAAGATTGATCAGAAGCATTCACTGAGGTGCCCCTGGCCATCTTGTAAATTACATGCCCTTAAAACAACCTAGCATGCCAGTCATTAAGTCACCTGAAGAGGCTGTAGGCAGAGTTCCAAACTTATTTGACCTACCACCCAATTTCAGGGGGGAAAAATCACTTATTGCTCACTCCCAGAAATCTACTTTCTTTAAGTGAAAAACAAAGTATCTGCCAGTATCTGCCAATTGCACCTGAGATTCTACCATCCCTTGATCATTCTAGAACACATAAATGAACACCACACACACACACACACACACACACAGACACACACACACACACACACACACACAGAGTAAAATTCTGCCTTTGAAAACACTTCCATAGAGAATAAAATATCTTGCTATGGTATGGAAGGTGGAAGGTCCAGGCTTGCCATTTAAAAGCCATCTTGCTTACTAATCAGTTCATATGCTAATGTTATCCATTAGCTGGCAAATGTGGCTTTGTTCCTATCATTTTTTAAAATAAGTTTTTATTGAGGTGACATTGGTTTAATGGAGTGATAGCACAGGGGTAGGGTATTTGCCTTGCACGCAGCCAGCCTGGCAGAGCCGGGTTCGATTTCTCCGCCCCTCTTGGAGAGCCCAGCAAGCTACCAAGAGTATCTCGCCTGCACAGCAAAGCCTGGCAAGCTACCTGTGATGTATTCAATATGCCAAACATGGTAACAACAAGTCTCACAATGAAGACGTTACTGGGCCCGCTCAAGCAAATTGATGAACAACCGGAGGACAGTGTTTCACAGTGTTTGTTTTGACATTGGTTTAAAACATATAGGCTTTAACTGCATACCACAGTTTGACATCTGAGTACTCTATAGCCTGATAACCATACACCAAAGTGAAGTTTTCGACATTATCACACAACTCACATCCCTTTACCCATCTACCCACTCACTAGCTACGTAGTCCTCTGGTAACCACAAGTGTATTCTCTGCATCTACCATTTTTCTGTTTTGATTGTTTACATTACACACATGAGTAAATTCAAATGACATATGTCCTTCTCCACCTGAGTTATTTCACTTAATAAAATTCTTTCACAGTTCCACAATAGATAGATTTCATCTTTATTTTTTGATAATTGAATGGCATTCCATTATGTCTGTTTACTAAATCTTTACTCACTCACTTGCCAAAGAACACAGAGGTTTTTTTCCTATATTGGCTATTATAAATAAAACTGTAATTAATAGATGGATTCACTTATCTTTATAAATTAGCATTTTCCTATTTTTCAAATATGTGGAAATTGAATAGCTGCATCAGATTTCTATTCATTATTTTTGAAGTAATCTCCATATTGTGTTCCTATCCTTCTAAATAAAAGAAAATGAAATATTAGCATAATATCTTACCGTATTGGTCAAATCTGATGACTTAAATATAGTGATTCAATGCACTGTGAATCATAATGTATTCCAGATAATATCTCCCCAAGGACTGCTATGATTAAAGGAAAGATTTCTTTTTATGTTCTCCCAAAAAGATGTTCTCCTGTTTATCATTAGGTGTAGTAGAGTTTTTCTAAGCTGAGACTCAGCATGCTGCAATGTGAGGTCAGTCTCATCCCACTCCCCACATGTACTACAATTTCTTGAACCCTACCGGAAATGCCCAGGATCACTAAGGCTCCAAATGGGTGCACCCAAAGACTATTTTCTTAGTGCCTATGGCAACTATGCATTGTTTTATATGCTGAGAATTAATTAATAACAGACAAAAACTTATGTTGTTTTTCAAAATTCCCTGCCCTCCCAGACCAGATGATACAATGTGTCAGAGATGACACTAGACAAGATGAAAGAGGATGATAACATGTGAGAGAGAATAATTTTAGATATGAGAACACAACCTTTGTGTTTTTTGGCAAGTGAGTGCTTAAAGATGTAGTATACAGACATAATGGAATACCATTCAACTATTTAACTATGATAATAATTTTAGATGAAGGAGGATGATAATATGTAGGAGAGAATAATTTTACATATGAGAAGGTTGCATAGAAGCCAAAATATGAGAGAGGTAGGGAGTGAAACCTATAAATAGTTGAGACAGAGAATTCTGGTGCTGGTTTCCCCCTGCCCTTCCCCCTGCCCACTTGCCCCCAGCATATACAGAAATCAGAGGTGGGTGGAGAACCTTGGTGAAGTGTAGAGGTGACCCAGGACATAAAACAATATGTGAATATCTCTCACAGCAATTCAGCCTCAACATCATGTTTTAAGAAGTACAAAAGCCCCAAGTCAAAGTCACACTTGAAAAAATATATATATATGTATATAATAGACTAATGTGCATAGCATTCTATGTAATATGGGAAAGTATGATGGATTGCCAAACTTAAAAATATGAATTTAAGCATCTGAGTCTGTTTCTAACTCAGAAATTGGGCAGTACAGCACAAAGAAGGAAACAGAATATTTCTAGGAAACTAATCATTCTGTGTGGGATCCTCTTTCCTACATACTACCTCTTGTCTCCTCCCCCCTCCACCAGATACCCAGAAAATAATAAAAAAAAAAACATTTAAGGTTGGAGAAACAGTAGAGCAAGTAGGGTATTTCTTTTGCACACAGCCAACACAGCGGTAGGGCGTTTGCCTTGTGCGCAGCCAGCCCGGCCGAGCCAGGTTTGATTCCTCCACCCCTCTTGGAGAGCTCGGCAAGCTACCGAGAGTATTCAATATGCCAAACACAGTAAAAAGTCTCAAAATGGAGACGTTACTGGGCCCGCTCGAGTAAATTGATGAACAACGGGAGGACAGTGACAGTGACAGTGACAGCCAACACAGGTTTGACTCCTGGAACCATATGTGGGTCCCCCGACCCACCAAGAATGATTCCTAAGCTCAGAGCCAATAGTAAGCCCTGAGCATCACTGAGCTGATCCAAAAACAAACTACAAACGAAACAGAATGAAATGAGGGGCATGACCAAATTTTAATCCAAAGAGTAACACGCACAGATGGTCAACACTTATGACTGCAATGTTGAGAATCACACTCTATGGGGAGCTGTCGTGGATGCAGGGAGACTAGTCAAAGGTACCACAACAATCAAGGTAAGAGTTTGGAGGCTGGAGTGAAAGTTCAACAAGTAGGACAGTTGACCCAGGTTTGATTCCCAACAGCCCATGTGGTTCCCTGAGCACTTCCAATAGAGATTCCTGAGTGCAGAGCCAGGAGTAACATATGAACATTGCCAAGTGTGGCCCAACCTCCCCCGCCCCCTTAAAAAAAGGCCTTGTGGTGCAAGCTCATCAAGGTCAATGGGTGAAGACAGTAACACAGAAAACTCAGTCTGCACCCTCTAGCTCAGGAACTCCTCAGTGACTTTACCATTGTGTGATAGAACTATCACTCATCACAAATTGACTCTTACTGATCTACCTTCTGATCATCTCATTTCCATGTCGGTTTTGTAAGCAATATGAAGTCAATTTGTTATATGCCTAGATAAGATGACAGGCTGGGGAGGGGTGAATTGGAGAGAAACTGAGTACATTGGTGGAGAGAAGGACAGGGGTAGTATTGGTGTTGGAGCATTATATATATATATATATATGTGTGTGTATATATATGAAACAGCTGTTATAAATAACTTTGTAAATCAAATTGTTATAATAAGAAGAGTTGTGGTGACTTGTCAGTACTAGTAGTAATGAATGAAAACAATCAGACCAGATGTATTTTGAAGATGAGAAAAGGAAAAGGTGTCTACTGATCCAAGAGGTAGTATAGTAAGGAACAGAGACTGTTTAGGTAGTAGAAAATGAAATCTAGACAACCCATCAAGTATTCCCTTTAGTCATGCAAGTGACCTGTTATAAAATGTGCAGTAGTAGCCCAGTGCAGAGACATAAAATTCAGGACTGCAGGAAGAAGAAACACAGAAATGAGACACACTGTTTTTGAGAATGGTTACCTTAAATGCCTCTTGACTACAGTTAATAACACAATTTGGAAGATCTGGCATGCTATTCTTTACCTAAATTCTATATCAGAACTATTGATTCAAAGTCCCTGGTGGCGAAACCTCAACTTTTCATTGTGTTTATTTTAGAATGTGTTTATTTTAGAATTTTCCACTTTCACTCCAGTTAGGACAGTGGAAGAATAGAGGAAAAAAGAAAGAGTTTAAGAGCAAAATAAATTGTAAAAGCAGAAATTTGAAAGTTTCAGAATAAATTCCTGTCCCATTAAGACTACCCTTTGTCACAGTGCAACAGCCATCTTTTCAATATCTTTATATTTAAAAAGTTCAGAAGTCATATCATTGACATAAGACTATAGTACACTGAGACCTCCTCTCTGGTGTATTTAATAGGTATCATGTTTGAGGAAATCCGTAATACCAGTTTTATTAATAAGGTGAGATCATAAGTTCCATAGACATGTGTTAACATAAATATCCTTAAGCAACAAACTCTCACAACACAATTTTCTACTGTTTTTGTTTTCACTATTCAACCAGAAGGTAGAATTTTGGCCTTGTTTTTCCAAACAGCTCCCATTTTATGGAGTAAAAGTGGAGAGTTCACCAGACAAGCCAGCCACTATGTTTGCTTTCTGATTGCTTTCCTCTTCCCTCCAAACTAGAAACTTTTCTTTTAAAATTCTCAAATAAAATTGTTTAAGATGGAACTTTCCACATCCCAATAAGTCTCTTTTGTTTTTTTTTTAAAATATTTAAAATAGCCTTAAAATTTGCAAAGTGCCATTAAAATGAAATGGATTTTATCTGAAGGAGGAAAAGAAACAATGTAGAATGATTTCTACTTTCAGAACATTATACAGGCAGAAAACTCCATTTTTCCCTCCTTCCATATTCATAAAGTCCCGTAGTCCGTTATTAATGTTTCTTTTAACAATATTTCTGGAATTCCTTTTCCTATTCCAAGCCTCTACCTTGATACTATAGACAATCTTTATTTTTTCAAATTGTAGCCAAAGTCTCAGATCTGACTTGCTGGATCATTTGTTCTAAGGTTTACCCTACACCCTGGCTGACAAATCAGTCTTCCTGAAAGGATTTCCGCAGTTCCCTTCTCACCTTTGAAGCCTGCTATAATTCCCTGGTGTCTACAGTATTAAACCCCAAAGCTGCACATAGTTGCCCCCTGGTGGTCACCTGCTGACTTACTGTACTAGATCCTAGATGCAACCTAGGCTGCAGAGAAAAAGTTTCTCAAGCAAGAGGAATCATTTTTTGTGTGCCTAAATAAGGCCACAGGTGGGAAAATAAGGTGGGACGTGTGTGTGTGTGTGTGTGGGGGGGTGTTATTCTTCACTCTCATTGCCACTGCCAAGAGCATTCAGGGGGAAAAACTTAGCTTCAGGAAAACACCAGTTTTAGTTCATGGTGCTTTTTATTTGTGTAGTTTTATAGGATCCATGCATGAGTGGTCATGTGGTGGTAGGAACTAAACTCAGGACCTGCTGTGTGCTAGGCATGTGTTTTACCACTGCAGCGGTTGACTGAAAGGTTCTTGTAGAAGAATGTTGTATCTGTCTTTGAGTTGAGCCAATGCTTCTAGGTGAAGTATAAGCAAGAAGTCCTTGGGTTGTAATCTAAAAGATCTCCTGGTTTTATTTTCTAATGCTTAATGCTATGCATTAACATTCCACTTAGAGTGGAATAGAAAAATAAAACTCTCTAAACTAATTAGAAATAAATTTTGGAAAACATGCTAAAATTGTTTTTACACACTCTTAGAATGCAAATCCAAATATTTAATGTTTGCTCTTAAGCGTTCCTTTAAGGGAAATATATTTCTGTTTGTGCTGTGAACAAGTTAAAATGTCTTAAAATGTAAGTGTAAAAGAATTTTAACATGGAACTATTTCCACCTCAGTTTCAACTGAGACCTTAATGCAAGACAAAGCACTTCAACATTAAAAGATAAAAGTGGGACCAAAGACAGTACAAGAGGAAAGATGCTTGCCTTGTGTGGAGCGGACCTCGGTTTTATCCCTGTCCCTAGTACCACAAATCATCCCTTGGGAGCCACTAGGAGTGATTCTTTGTCACAGACCCAGGAATAAGCCCTGAGCAATGTCAGGTGAGCTCCAAAACCTGAAATAAATAATACAATTAAGTATAAGTACAAATATTTTATAATATAACATAAATATATCATTTCTGCAAAATTAGCAAATAAGGGGTTAAAAAATTAGCCACTTGATTTTCAAGCAAATGGTTGTTGCATTGATTCCTTAAACTTACTATAAGGTGGTTTAAAATTTGAGAACTAAAAAAAAAGGGAATTAGAGGTTTTCTTTAGGCATATTTCATCTAAAGAAGTCTCCATCCATCCACCTCCATTTTGTGGAGTGGGAGTATAGTATTGTCTGCTAATCTCAAGTCTTCTTGTGAGACCATCAAAGAGCTGGAAATGTGCCCTCTACAGATAGAAAGGAAAAATGCAAAGACATATATGATTCACTTGATCGAGTGAAAGTACGTGAGGCTGGTTGGGGAGCAGAGTTCAAACCATATATTAAAAATTAACATTCCTCTGGATAGAAAGTCTTGAGTGTGTGTTTCTCTTACACTAAATGTAGATCACAAGTGTGAGAGAAACCTACCCCGGTGCAAGAGAGCCTCCTAGAGGGGCCAAGAAACACCAGCAGAACACCAATGTGGGAACTGTTGAATTATCAGGAAATGGTGATGGAAAACTAAGTAGTCAATCCAGTGATTAATTAAGAGGGATATACATAGGAGGCATGAAAACAGAAGTATCTGTTTTCCTAAGCCCAATGCATTTACAGAGACATAGTTCTCAGCCTGAGGTTCTTAATAATGAAAAGTGAAAAAGGGGTCTTTTATCAATAAAATGGCCTGGAATCTGCACTAAAATATTAAGGTAAATTGTCTTTAAATTTTATAGACAAAGTTCATAAAAGGTAAAGTCTGGTGGTAGTATAATATTTATGTCATTAAATCAATTTTTTCATTTCAAAAAGTCTTTGTTGGACGCTATAAGAGCAGCAAAAATGGTGGAGGAGTATATCTGATCAATATCGATTTAAAAAAATTAACAAAATGCCATCAAATTGAATTTGGTAATATAGGGAAAGAATCATACATCAAGACCAAGTGTGATTTCTTTCAGGGTTGCAAAGATGGTTTAACATGCACAAGTCAATAAATGTAATACATATCAATAAAAGGAGGCATCAATGGACTCAGGTTCACATCTGATCCTTCTTGCTTCTCCACCTTCCAGGTGAGATTAATCTCCAGGATGACAGTGCTGGTGTCTTCTTGGAATAGGAGGTGGATTGCCTTCTTCTGGTATGATCCCAGCAGCCTCTACATCTTCTTCCCACCATATCAATGGGTCTAGCTCCATGTTTTCTGAATTGTGCACCCCTATATGCTCTATTAATTACATTTCACACTGCTATTGTTATACTTCTGGTCACTGAATAAAGACAGGCAATGAAAAATTTCCTGGCATAATCCCTCAGAAACTTTTGGGAGCTGCAGGAGCTAACTACAAAGATTCACTTTCAGCACAGCAGTTTTAACCAAAATGGGGAAAACAAATTCAATGAATGAAAACTATAGCATGGAAGGCTCAACAAGCACCAACCAGTTGTGAAAATTCTCAGAGCATGAGTTCAGTGACACCATGTTGAGGATGTTTAATGAGCTCAAAGAAATGCTGGCACAGGTAACCAGCAAAGTACAAGAAAGCAGGAGAGCCAAAAATTAGAAAACTACAATCAGAAATAGCACAAATGATGAGTATAGTACGTGACTAAAACTTAATAGAAGGTCTTAGCAGAAAAATAATAGCAGCTGAATAAAAGATCAAGGAGCTCTAAGATGAAGTGGAGAAAAATCTCTAAAAAACAGCAGACGTTTGAAACGAAGTCTGTAAAAGAAACGAACTACATACCAGAGAGCTGCATAGGAGAGTAAATGAGTGCACGGAGAACAATATAGGAATCATCAAAGAACCTGAAGAACAAGAAAGCAAGTTTGATGATGAAACACTAGTTAATGAAATCATTGATAAAAATTCTCTAGATTTGAGGAGTGCAAGCACTGAGATCCAAGAGGATCAAAGGGTTCCTGCAAAACCTACCCAAATAGAAACACTCCAAAACACTATCTGCTCAGAATGACAAAAGCCAAAGGCAGAGTCAGAATACTGAAAGCTGCAGATAAAAAAAGAAAGTTACAAAGAAAAGCCCATAAGACTCACAGCAGGTCTATCAAATAAGATTCTGGAGCCAGAAGAGAATGAAGAGATATAGCACAAAAAACTCAACAAAATGAACACTTCACCAAAGATACTCCATGCAGCTACATTATTATATAAATATGAAGTAATGAAACAGAGCTTCAGGCATAAGGAATTGCTTAGCAAATTCATAGCCTTGAAACCAGTTTTGCAAGAAATGTTAAAGGAGCTTCTTTAAAAGACGAAACTCTCAGCACTTGGCACTGAATACAGCATTTATTCATAGTACTTATGCTTGTCCTCTACTAGATTAAGAAAAGCTTGTTTTCCTAGTTAGCTAAGAGATTGTATACAGTTTCAATAATCAATTAACATTTTATTTATTTTGAATGATCAAAGTTCTATTTCTAATAAGGGTTTTTTAAAAATTCATTGAAATTTTTGTAATAATAATTTACTTATTTTTGCAGATATTTAATGGCATCTATGATATTTTTAACAAAGACCTAATATTCCCTTTCTTAGAATAAAACATACTTTTATAGGCTGATTTAGATTTTTCCCCTTAAAATTTATTTAATTCTCTTCAGTCATGCTAAATATCATACTTTTAGGACATATCTGTTCCATATAAATTTTAAAATGCAGTAGTACAGAATAATCATATTAATTTCTTTATTTCTGGGCCAGAGAGATAGTACAGGATGTAAGGCAATTACCTTGCATGCATATGACCTATGTTCAATCCCAGAACCCCATTCCTCAGGCCCCTCCAGGAGAGATCCCTGAGCCCAGGACCAGGAGTAAGCCCTGAATACATTCAGGTGTTGCCCAGAAACCAAAAAAAAATTTTTATGAAATATATTGAATAAATTTGAAAAAAATAAACAGTTTTGACAAATATTTTATAAGCTATCATTGCCTTATAATTTTGTGGAATTTTAATAGCTTAGCTCTATTCATCTATGTGTTTAGGTATCACCACCTCCACAATAATTTTTTTTTGGCTTTTCGGGTCACACCCAGTGATGCACAGAGGTTACTCCTGGTTCATGCACTCAGGAATTACTCCTGGCCATGCTCAGGGGACCATATGGGATGCTGGGAATTGAACCTGGGTGAGGCTGCATGCAAGGCAAATGCCCTACCCGCTGTGCTATTACTCCAGCCCCCTCCACAATAATTTTTTTAATCTCTCTCCCATACTGGAAATTAAAAAAAATAAAAACACAGTGAGGGAATGACAAATGGTCAAAATCATAGAATATTCTATAACTGGGAAGCTGGGAGGGGTTGTTGGTACACTAGTGGAGGAAGTGGACTCCCTGGTGATGGGTGTGGGAATAATGTATGCAAGAAACATGTAATTAGGAGTAATGTAAGTCTCAGTATCTCGGTGAAAATGTTTAAAAAATTGAAAAGAAGCAGAACATTTATATCATCTTAACAGATGCAAAAAAAAATCTTTTGATAAGATTCAACAACCTTTATGGCTTAATAAATACATTCAGATGAAATGCATTGTAACCTTTAACCATGTTAAAGTTCCCATACGACAAATCCACAGCCAACATTATACTCAATGAAGAAAATATAGAAATTTTCCCCTAAGATCCAATATAAAACAAGAATATCCACTCTCACCACTACTAATTCAATATAGTGTTGGAAATTCAAGTAAGAGCAATTAAATAAGAAATTCAACTTGGAAAGGAGGAAGTAAAACTGTCATATTTTACTGAATATATGATAATACAGAGAAACCCAAAGATTCTAATAACAAAACATTAGATCTAAAATCATGGTAAGGTTACTGGTTCTAAAATTAGTGTACAGATATACCATATTTTTATACATATATAATGAACTGGTTGAAAGAAAAAATTAAAATTCCATTTACAATCATTGCAAAAGGAACACCTTGGAATAATTTTAATCAAAAGACTTCTACCTAGAAAACTACAAAAGACATCGAAAACCAAAGAGATTAAGCGATAGTCTGTGTTCAAGGATTGGAGTAATTAACATCTTTTAAATGACTATGAAATAATCAACATCTTTTAAATGACCGTAGTACCTAGTGCTAATCTACATATTCAATGAAATTTCTTAAAATTCCAATGGCATTCCAATATGTACAATAATAACCATAACCAAAAAAAGAAATTTAGGAGTACAAAAATATCAAATAGCAAAAATAGTCATGAGAAAAGAGAACAAAAATGGAGCATGTTCCCCAACTCAAAATAACAATAATTAAAACTGCATAGTGCTGGAATAATAAAAGACATAGGCTCAATGACACAGAATTGAGAGTCCCAAAATAAAACCACATTGGACATTTAGGCTGGGCCAAGATTACCAAACATGGAAATATCTGAGAGGGCTTCTGCAACATCAATATAAAAATATCCATAAAATGTGGATTAAACACATAATCCTGTGCAGGGTTCCATAAAATCTACTGGAAAACCCAGCCATTGTTTCTGGGAGATTTACCTATGTGGTACTTGGTGCCGCAGCAGAATTTATAGCTAAGGAAAGTAACCCCAGGGAATATGAGAGGGACAAAACAGGGACGGAAAGTGTGGGCCTTTGCATAGAAAAAATGAACTGGTGAGTGAAAAATTGACACCAGACTTAAAATTCCACCTAAGGCAGTTGCAGGCTGCGCATGCAAGTTTTCCAGAAATCCAGCTTTGTGTTTCTACCTGCCAAGTGGGAAAGAGACTGAAAGCTGACAGGATCCAACAGAACATTGTCCTTTCTGTCCCAGACTACATCTGAGTTTCCAGATCGTAGATGAGAACTACTCATTGGGTCTGCAGAGGAGAACATTATCTACAGAATGACACATCTTAGCCAACCCTACTAAATGTGTCCTACCCAGTCTATATCGTTGGCTAGTAAGCAATCAGCTCTCTGAGTGCATTAACAGCTAGCAAGAAGGTTGTGATAGTGCTGTGGAACATATACCAACCTGCCAAGCTCTGGTAACGAAGACCCCCCTATTTGTTAATCAGCGCTCTCATAGCAATTCAACACTTTAGGGCAATTATGATCTAAAATCTCCAGATTTTAAATAATCTAGTTCAGCTGTCCTTGGCATCATACAAGGTCAAGTTCTTTATTTGTGGTGGTGCAAAGGGGCTCCCAAAGGATGCTCAGGAGATTCTCCCAGTAATTCTTCACCAACCAGAATGCGAGAGCCTGACTATGTTTGGGCCCTGTAGTACTGGATATTATCAAGACCAGTCCAGGAGGGTTTGGGAGCCTCCAGAGCTAAACTTGGCTCATTGAGTGGCAAAGCAGCAAATTTCTGCTCTTATTTGGGATCAGAGTCCTATGCAAAAACTCATACCATGGGTTTCTACCCAGTTCTGCTGAATTTTGGTTCTATAATCGCACCCAATACTGTCAAAGGCACCCTCAATCCCACCCCAGTAACAATTAAGATTGTCTTGTTGAATCGCTGTTACTGGATTCAGGTGACCATAATCCCAAGTCACTGCCCAGGCTTGCCTGATTTAACACCATAGCAGTTGTCAAATACCAGAAACTGAACCCTGGTGCTGAGCCCAGACCAGTTACCTCCCAGTGCTAAAGCAACTACAGGTCACTTTTAACCACAAATACCCTGTTACTATCCAGGCTTAAATAAACTCAAAGCCACAGCTCCCAGCTTGACTTTGTGACTGTGAGTCCTAATCATAGCTTAAGTTAGCTGGGACTCACTACTCAGTCTTCACGTGGCACCAGGTGTAATAAAAATATAAAGGTATTCAGATGCATCCGTGAATGGGGACAATATTACATAAAGGGTTTCCAATGCACCAGAATTTCCTAAGCATCCTGAGGAAGACGTCGAGCAAAAATACTATCAATGTTCAATGAAATATAGAAATTAGCCAATGAGGAGCCGGAACGCAAATCTGTAACTGTACCCCACAGTGATTCACTAATAAGAAATTTAAAAAAAAGAGGAGCTGGAGCAAAAATAGAGTGGGTCAGGGCACTTGTCTTGCATGCAAGCAGACCAAGGTTTGGTCCCTGGCACCCGATTTGGTTCCTGGAGCCCCACTAGGAGCGATCCCTGAGTGTAAAGCCAAGAGTAAGCTCTGAGAACTGCTAAATGTGGACAAATGAAAAAAATTATCAACAAGCTGATAAAAAGTCAAGGATAATACTTTCCTAAATAGAAATGAAGGAGCTAAAGTACATGTTGTTTGAGCAAAGAAAGAAAGAAAGAAAGAAAGAAAGAAAGAAAGAAAGAAAGAAAGAAGGAAGAAGGAAGGAAGGAAGGAAGGAAGGAAGGAAGGAAGGAAGGAAGGAAGGAAGGAAGGAAGGAAAGAAGAAAGAAAAGAAAGATATCCTAGTAATCTCAGCAGCAAAAATGATTTAAGCTGAAACTCAAATTAGTGTTCTAGAGGGCTTGATTAACAAAAGGAAAATTATTTTTTTAAGTGAAGAAAACATTAGAATTATATATTGTACTGCAGTAAGAGGAACAGCATCTGCATCATAGGACTTCCAAAAGGAAGGGACAAAGATGAGCAATTCTTGGTAGAGGAATTATCTGAGCAAAAATTCTCCAATTTTTTGTGAAAAAACAAATCTCCAATTTGAGAAGAGAGGCATATATTCTGGTGCAGAAAGCCCAAAGAATTGCAAACAAGCTAAATCCGAACAGAATAGCCAGACACATTGTAATCAAAACATCAAGAACAAAAAGAAGACTCCCAGAGTAACAAGTGAGAAACAAAGAACCTCTAATGACTTCCTCTGTTCCCAAACTTTGTGTGAGTTCACCTGCTGATGTCAGTGCTCTCTGCAAAGGAGAGTTAGCAGATTTTTAAAAAGTCACTTTGCCTGCTGTACCAATGTTCCCATTTGAACAGGTATTGTTAACTTTGTTCATACCAACACACACAAAAAAAAATTCTGTGATGTTAGTTAACTGTGTCATCAAGCCAGTGCTAAGTCTTGGGGCACTACCGTAGCTATGTCTCACATTCCCAGAGTTTTAAACTGTGGAACTCACTGAGGGTGCTTTTACAAATACATGTCATGGGAGGCACCTGGGAAGCACCACCCAAACCGGGCAGTGTTTTGGCACAGCACAGAAGGGATAGGTATGCTATCTGTTCTGCCTTGGCTGCAGCAGCCTTACCAGTATTGGTCCTGTTTCCCCACCTCTGAAGGAAACCCCTACACTGCTTTTGGTGGTTGAAGATAAAGTTGAAGGCTACAAGAGTATTAAAGAGGTGGTTTTGGTTGCCGCCTACGACTGGACCCTCCGGCTCCTGAACGGCCATGATCCCAGAGGCACACAAACCAATCTGGGAACCTTTGGAAGAAATGGTTCTGGACTGTGAATTAAGTTACGGCCCCATGCCACCCTGGCTGGAGGGGGTGGGGGGAGGGCATCGTCCCTTCCACCTTTCCCCCTCGGTGGCAGCATGGTGACCACCACCTTTCAGAGTCTATTGGACAGAGAGGTATAAGCTTGCAGTGATGAGACGCGTGGGGCCTCTTGGGGTGGGGGATGGAGCTGGCCCCTCTCCCTGCCTGACGAGACCCCGAGTTGCCGCCCACCACTGGCTCCTCTAGTCCTGAACAACCATGATCCCAGAGGCACACAAACCAATCTTGGAACCCAGCGGCTTTTGGCAGACATCCCTCCGGACTTAATTATTAAAATACCATAATCCAAAATTGCACGCACGACATCATATACTCTTCATTATCAGCAATAGAAAACAAATTATCTAATGATGCCTTTTTGGCGGCTCTGATTGGTGAGGGGAAATTCCAAATAATAATGGTGGGTCTTCTGTCAAAAAATTGAATGTATTAAAAGTAGAGAGAGAGTAAAGTGGAAATCATCTGCCACACAGGCAGGGGGAGGGGTGGGATAGAGGGATGTACTGAATTTCTTGGTGGTGGAGCATGTGCACTGGTGAAGGGATGGGTATTTGATCATTGTATAACCGAGACTTAAACCTGAAAACTTTGTAACTGTTCTCACAGTGATTCAATTGAAAAAAGAGGTGGTTTTGCTCTTTAAGAAATTTAAGCCTGGAATATATATTTTTTAATTATGCCTGTAATTAAAACATTAGCCAAGTGGCACAAATTCTGGACAACTTCGAACGTGAGAGTGAATCTAACAAAGACAATGTTCATGAGAAGTGGACTCATTCCTGACATTCCATTTGCTCTCAATGGAACATCTCTGAATGCAGCAGTTATGTGTACCTAGGTCGAGAACTCAACATGACAAATGACTGGCCCCTGAGTTGCACAGGAGGAAGAGTGGCATGGAACACCTTCAAGAATGTCGAAGAAATAGCTAAGAGGATGAAGAACCTCCAGCTCCAGGTACATCTCTTAGACTCCACTGTTCTTCCTGAATTAACATATGCCTCGGAGACCTGGGCCCTATGAAAACAGGATAAAAACGCTATTCGGGTCTCCCAAAGAGGAATTGAAAGAGCTATGATTGGAGTATCATGCTTCACTCAAGTGAGAGAAGGAATTCAGAGTTCTGACCTCTGTTGATGATTAAGAATCAGAGACGTTGTCTCATTTGCCAAGGCGTCAAAAATCAGATGGGCTGGACACGTAATGCGATTTGGAGATGACTGCTGGACTAGAGCCATTACCGACTGGATTCCACAAGACGTCAAAAGATCAAGTGGCCCCCCACGTATGAGATGGTCAGACTTCTTCGTCAAGACCCTCAATGAACGGTTTGAGGCTCTTTGTGTTCCTAGAGCAAGCAGACGCCACTGGATTACACTAGCATAAGACAGGGATGAATGGAGACACTACTGGAGCCTGCTCAAGCAAATCGATGAGCAAGCGGATGTCCAGTGATTAAGTGTGATGCCTGTAAACAAATGATCGCTGGCAAAGATAGAATGAGGAACTGTTGTATGCAATGCAGGGGACTTTATATCATCTATAATGAGGACAATGGTATCAAAGCCTTAGAAATATACCTGGAATTGCTCAAATTTAAAGTGAGCAAACTGAGAATTTTGAAACTTACTCCTAGTATGCGTGTAATATTTTTTTGCATTTGTACTGAAAGTGCTTTTTGCAAGTTATATGATTGCTTGACACTTGGTGTAAAGCTGCCTCCCTCAAGTGTAACTATGGTCTTCCCATGAACAACAATATGCTAAATATCAATATTTATCAATTTTTCAAAAAATATTTTAAAATAAATAAATATTTCTCGATTCCCTTGGTAGAATAATGAAAAACGAGAACTCCAAAAGGCCAATGAACACCTTTTGAGAACTCTTATCACAGAGTCCTGAAGAAGAAACTATTGAAAAGTCCAAGAATTCTGTTGAAGCTAAATACATATGTAAAATAATGTACCTAAATAGTTTTTGACCTGTTCTTGGACAGGCAGAAAAATCACAAAATCCAGACAAAGAAGCAGTGGTGCAAAAAAACAAATCAAATGAGAAGGAGATTCCAAGCAGATGCCTGTGATAGGGAAAGAGAAGGTCATTGGTGTGAAGAAACCAAAGAAAAGTCTTGGGGGCGGGGCGGGGGGGCGGACAAAGCAAATCAGGTTACAGCTACCAAGAAACAAGAAGCTGAAAAGAAACCCGTAGGAAAGAAACCCACAACAGAAGAAGAAGAGTCTCCTGTATATACCAAAACTTGCTGCATAAAAGACAAATCATTTTAGACAGTGAAATTGTGTGTGTGTGTGGTTGTTTTTTTTGTTTGTTTTTTTAGCTTTAGTTTTTAGATTTTTTTTTAATTTAAGGCACTGTAATTTACAAAGTTGTTCACAATGAAATTTCAGCCATACAATGTTTCAACATCAATCCTGCCACCGGTGTTGAATTCACTCCACTGAAGTCTGCAGAGTTCCTTCCATCCTCCAGCCTGCCTCCTTGCAGTCACATCTTAAAGTTTAGTTACTGAAGGTTGGGTCTCCTGCTTGCAGTGTTGTTAGTTCTGTGGTTTAGACATACAAACACATCTTGCCTCTGTATCACTGATGTGCTAGGTACCCCTGACTTCTGCCCCTGTTATCTCCCATCCCCACTTTTTCCCCACTCAATCTCTTTCTTTCCCTGTTTATCTCATTTCTATAATCTAGGGGCTAGACTAATCTAGGCATTCCCTCTTTGATTTTTGCATTCCCTTGTTCTGTCATTCTATATACTTCAGATAAGTGAGATCATCTGGTATTTGTTCTTCTGACTCACTTCACTTGCTATCCTACTGCAGTGAGTTGCATGATTTTATCATTCCTTGAAGTTGCATAGTATTCAATTTTGTACATGTACCTTACCTTCATAATCCACATATTTGTCACTGGATAGTGAGTTAATTCATTATTATAGCTGTTACGTTACATGCTACAATGAATAACGATATTCTTATGTCCTTTGTATGAATGATTTTTGTGTCTTGGGGACAGATACCCAAAAAGGGGAATTACTGGGGCATATGGCAGCTTTATTCTTACTTTTTTGAAAAAGCTCTTGACTATTGTACAGAGATGAAATAAATGATGAAACATTAGTATGAAAAAATGATAAAAGTACTATTTCCACCATTAGTGGATAAGAATTCTTTTTATAACACATCCAGGTCAACATAGAATATTTCCAGTTGTTTTTTTTCTCTACATGTGCCATTCCCACTGATCTAAGATGATATCTCATTATAATCTTGATTTGGATTTTCCTGATATTAAGTGATGATAAGTGCCTTTTTAAAAATTTTATTGAATCACCGTGAGATATTTACAAGCTTTCATGTTTGGGTTACAATCACACAATGATCAAATACCCATCCCTCCACCAGTGCACATTCCTCACCTCCAATATCCCCGGTATACCCCTTCTTTCCAACCCTTCCCCTGCCTCCTGCCTTTTCATACACCTATTGGTCTTCTCTCTGTGTCTGTCTATTTCTTCTCTGCATTTTACAGGGTTTTGATTTTTTTTGATCTTTGTGAGTGCTTTACAATTATTTTGAGTGAAAATTGATCAAATCAACAGAGAAAACAAATTCATAAAATTAAAATAAAGTGATCTTTATAAGACTTACCTTGAATTTTTCAAATGAGAACGGTAGCCAAAGTCTTGAAGTCAAAGAACTTCCATCAATAATCCTCTAAATACAAGGTTTGGGCTGGAGCGATAGCACAGTGAGTAGGGCGTTTGCCTTGCACCCGGCCGACCAGGTCGACCTGAGTTTCATTCCTCCACCCCTTTCAGAGAGCCTGGCAAGCTACCGAGAGTATCTCGCCCACACAGCAAAGCCTGGCAAGATACCTATGACATATTCGATATGCCAAACACAATAACAACAAGTCTCACAATGTTACTGGGACTGCTTGAGCAAATCGTGAACAACGGGAGGACAGTGACAGTGACAATACTAGGTTATCGCTCAGATTTGAAGATGTGATTTAAAAAAAATTTTTATACAAACAATAGCTAAATGTGTTATCCCTAAACCAGCTCTATAAGTAACACTATCTGCTCTTCTATGAGAGATAAGGAAACTACCTTTAGATGCAGAAAGATACATGAAGTTATAAATGTATGGGGGAAACGAGGAACAATAATGTGAACTCCTAGAATAAACTTGAGACTTCCGTATTCGATATGCCAGACACAGTAACAACAAAGTCTCCAATGGAAACGTTACTGGGCCCGCTCGAGCAAATCGATGAACAACGGGAGGGCCTTCCTTGCTTTAAACGCAAAAGAGTAAATGAGGTTTAGAACTTCAGACATAAACTTTATGATAATCTAAAAGCAAAAATATTTAGGGTAAAGTAATATGAAGCAGCAAATGGAAGCAAAACACTACACAAAAGGTCAGCTTCAAAATATACACAAGATAATAAGAAAAAGCCCAAGAAGCAAAGTCAAACTGAAAAAAAAAAAAAGCCCAGAGTCCTCAGGAGGAAAATGTCAATAAATTCTGTTTTTGTTGTTAGTAATATCTTAATGGATTGAACTCCCTGTGGATCAGGAAACAAAATCCAGCCTACTATTGCTTACAAGAGACATACTTTAACTCTCACAATAAACACAGACTCAGAATAAGAGGCTGGAAAATAATCTTACAAGCAAATGGTAGCCTAAACAAGCATGAAAGGACATACTTGTATCAGACTAAATAGGGTTTAAACTAAAGAAGGTAATGAGATAGGATGGACATTGTGCACTGATTAAGAGATAATGGAAGATGCATTAAGAGACTTGAAACTGATCAACATACATGTACCAAAGGAAGGGACACAATAAAGTTTACTTAAAGCAACTATTAATAGACTTGAGGATATACATCAAAGGCAACAAAGCAATAGTGGGAGACTTCAACACTCCACTCTCACCATGGGACAGATCAACCAGACATAAAGCAAATGAGGAAACAAGAGTCCTAAGTGAGGAGTTGGAAGAGCTAGAATTAATAGACATATACAGGGATCCCCAATCCCACAAAGCTTAAAATATTTTCTTCTGCAGTGCACATGAAACAATCTCCAGGATAAACTACAAGCCAGAACACAAATGTCCATGAAATCATGAAAATAGAAATGATATCATCTCTTCTGAGACCTCAAATGCTATCAAATTAGCAATTAATCATAAAAAGAAAAGGCTTTTATAAGAAAAGCTCAAATATTTGGAAACTAAATAACAGAATAATGAACAGCCATTTGGTTAAAGAAGAAATCGAGTAAAAAAATTTCTCAGAATAAACAAGCATGATTACTCAAGCCACCAGGACCTATGGGACACAACAAGAGTAGTGATAAAAGGGAATTTCATCTCAACATGAGCCTTATATCTGGGAGCAAATTATTCAAAAAATAATCGAGTCTCAATCTCAAGAAAACAGAAAGAGTAATAAGTGGATGGCAATAAATAGACGGCATAGAGAAAATTAGAGCATAAATCAGTTATATAGAAATCAAGAAAGAATAGAAAAGAGCAGTGTAATAGGAACTCATTTTTAAAAAATTAAAAATAATTAATAAGCACTTATTAGAGAAAAAAACTATAGTAAATCAGATTTGAAGCAAATGACAGCATTTACAACAGATACCACAAAAACACAAAAAAATCATAAATTTTACTATGAACAATGTTATGCAACTAAACTGGAAAAATAAAACATAATATTTTATAATCATATATCTAAGATTCAATCAGAGGAAGTAGAAAACCTGAAGAGAAAATTTATTTGTAAGGAAATTGAAACTATATATATAAACAGTAAATATATATGCATATATATACTATAAAGTATATATATATATATACACTTTTCCAAACAAAAGCTGAGATCCAGATTTACTGGTGAATTCTATCACACCTTTAAAGGGCACCTATTGGAGCTAGAGCGATAGCACAGGGGTAGGGCGTTTGCCTTGCACACGGCCAAGCGGGGTTTGATTCCCAGCATCCCATATGGTCCCTTGAGCCCCACCAGGAGTAATTCCTGAGTGCAAAGCCAGGAGTATTCCCTGCGCATAGCCAGGTGTGATCCAAAAAGCAAAATAAATAAATAAATAAATAAAGAGGATCTGTTTCCTTTACCTTTCAAGCTCTTCCAGAAAACTGTAAAAATGTTTAAAAAAAAATTGTAAAAAAATCCTAACAGTTTCTATGAGGTCAACATTACTTTAACCTTAAAGGCAAACAGAAGCATTACTTAAAAAAAAATTAAATATCAATATCCTTGAAGAATATAGGTGCAAAAATCACCAATTAAATCTCAAAAAGTCAAATTTAATAGCATATCAAAAGGTTGACACACAATGATCAACTGGAATTCATTCTAGGGATTCAAGGACAACTCAGTATAAGCAAATTAATTCATGTGATACACCATATTAACCAAATAATTCAAGGCCATAGAATAAACATTAATAAAATCTGTATGAAATCATTAAATTGCATGAATATTTAAGGAATTCTGAGAAAATTACATTCTCTTACTTTTACTTCTAAAGCCATAGTAATCAAAAGTTTGTTCTAATAGAATAAAAGCAGACTCTCAAAACAATGGAACAGAATTCAGTAAAAACTCAGCTATATGGACAAGTAACTAATGACAGAGGAGTTAAGGATTTTAAAAAGAAAGCAAAAAAAAGGAAAAAAATTCTTGAATTGAGAAAAAAGAAGAAAGCATTTTTTTATTAGTGAAACACCAAGAGGTACAGTTGTAGACTTACAAATTTTTGTGCTTGGGTTTCAGTTATACAATGATCGAATACGATCCCTCCATCAGTGCCCATTCTCCACCACCACTGATCCCAGTATCCCTCTCACCCCCCATGCCCCCCATCCCACCGTACTTTTGTGGCAGGGCATTCCCCTTGTTATCTCTCTTCGAAAGCATTTTTTTAAAATGTACGAGTACTTTTATTTTTTCAGCAACTGATTAAGCTGACTGAAGCAGGATGAACTCCACATTAATTTTCTTTTTAAAATTTTTTTTTATTGAATATCTGCTGGAGCGATAGCACAGTGGTAGGGCATTTGCCCTTGCCTGCGGCTGACCAGGTGACCTGAGTTAGATTCCTCCGCCCCTCTCGGAGAGCCCTGAAAGCTACTGAGAATATCTTGCCCGCACGGCAAAGCCTGGCAAGCTCCCCTTGACGTACTCCATATGCCAAACACAGTAACAACAAGTCTCACAATGGAGACGTCACTGGGCCCGCTCAAGCAATTCAATGAACAACAGGAGGACAGTGCTACAGTGCAATTGAATATCGATGAGATAAACCATTACAAAGTTGTTTATGATTGGATTTCAGTAATACAATAATCCGATACACATCCCTACACCAGTGTATATTTTCCACCACCAATGCCCCCATTTCCCTCCTACCATTCCCCAATGCTCCACCCCCTAACCCCAGCCTGCCTCTATGACAGACACTTTTCTTGTTTCTCTCTGTCTCTCTTTTCCTTTTGTGCATTAAGGTTTACAATACAGGTACTAAGAGGTCATTGTGTTTGTTCAGAGTGTTGAATATTTTTATTTGGAAAGTATGGCTGGAGTATCTTTTTAACTGGGTGGCAGCTTTGGGTATGGACATGACTGCCAAGGTATCTGGAAGTACAGGTAGATGCGGGGAGGTAGCCCATCCCAACTGTGAGAAAGCCTGGAGGTTTTGGTGATAAAACCCACATACCCAGGTTTTTATCATATTATATCTTGGTGAGGTCTGTCTCAAGACAGTGGGGTCTATCCAAGGGGCAAGTCAGCACTTTTGAATTGCGGAAGCAAGTGGCTGCCAGGACCTCTGCTCGAGTGGGCACCAGGCTAAGTCACTCCCCTCTCCAATTTACCCTGGTCTGTTCAGCCTTGCATGGGTCCAAGATTAACTGTGGCTTTTGATCTCTTTAAATATTTATTTATGAGTCTTTGAAGCAAGGTCGGTAGAAGATCTTACATGGTGGCATCGGAGTTGGTTCATGGGGTTGACTCCCAGTGCTTCCAGGGGTATAGGAAAGAGGGGGGAGGTAGCCCATCCCAAATCCAAGAAAGCATGGAGACTTCAGTCATAAAATGTACCTGAGGTTTCAGTAGATTAAATCTCAGTGAAGTCTGTTGTGAGATGATGGAGTCTGGTGGGAGATATGACAGTGATTTTGGATTGTGGAAGTGGATTCCAGGGGCTCTGCTTGGGTGGGCACCAGACTAACCTGCCCCCTCCGAATTACCCTAGTCTGTTTATCCTTGCTAGGGTCAGAAATTAACTGTGGTTGTGATCTCTTTTGAGATTTATTTATGTCTCTGAAGCAAGGCTGGTAGAAGAGTTTACATAGTGGCACTGGATTAGTTTCATGGGGTGACTGTCAGTGCTTCCAGGTGTATAGGGAAGTGGGGGAATCTAGCCCATCCTGACACCAAGAAATCCTGAAGATTTTAGTCACAAAACCTGCATATCCAAATTTTCAACAGACTAATATATCCACGAGGTTCATCCTGTGATGGTGGAGTCCAGTAGGGGGCATGGTGGCAATTTTGGATTACGGGAGCAAGCAGTTGCCAGGGGCTCTGCTTGGGCAGGCACCAGGCTAACCCGCCCCCCGCCCCTAATTTACCCTGGTGTATTCAGACGTGTGTGTCTGAGATTAATTGTGGCTTTTGATCTCTTTCAAGATATTTATGGGCCTCTGAAGCAAAGTTGATGAAAGTGTTTGAATAGCTGAGCCTGAGGTGATTTGTAGCCGTGGCTCCCACCTAACTTTTTGCCATTTAATCTCTTGGGAGACTTAGTCCCAACTTTTTGGGGTCCAGCCAGAGGTACAGGAGCAATTTGGGGGTATCAGGAAGCCTAATGACACCATTAGGCTGCTGGTGCACTCACCCTGTAGGTACAGGTTAACCGGTGGGGTCACCTAACCCCCAGAAGAAAGCATCTTTAATACACGGTGTTTATAATAACTGGGAAATACATAGAAAGGAAAGCAGGAAAAACTGAACCCCTTATTCTATGCAAAAGTCAATCAAAATGAATTAAATACCTCAATATTAGATCAGAATTCATAAAATATAATACAGAAAACATTGGTAGTTCTCCCCATGATAATTAACTGAAAGCAATCTTCAACAATTTGACCCACTAATGAAAGAAACAAAAGCAAAAATAAACAAATGGAACTACATCAACTAAAATGTTTCTGTACTGTGAGGCAAAAGATTATTCCTAAACAAAATAGTAAAACTACAGAATGGAAGAAAATATTTGTATATTAGGTAAAGAACTATTATCCAAGATATATAAAGCACAATACTAAGATATATAAAGCATTCAAAATATTCAGTAAAAACAAAATAAATTATTTCATTAAAAAATGAGAAGAAGGGGACTACACACATAGTATGAGAGATAGGCACTTGCTTTGCATGCAACAGACCTCAATTCGATCTCCAGCAACAAATATGATATTCCAAATTGTGACCAGGTATGATTCTTGAGCACAGTGCCAGGAGTAAAACCTGGGCACTGCCAGGTCTGGTGCCCTCAAAAAACCCTAAACAAAATTTGGGAAGAGGAGTTTAACAGACAGACATATTCTCAAACATAAAGATGGACAAGATGAATGTGGAAAAGTATTCATAATCACTTAATACTATTAGGAAAATTCAAATACAAATTTAAATGAAATGGGGCTAGAGAGATAGTAGAGGAGGTAAGATGTTTGCTTTGCATGTGGCAGTCTCTGGTTAATCTCTGACACCAATACGGTCTCCCAATCACTACTGGAAGTAACCCCTCAGCACAGAATCAGGAGTAAGCCCTGAGCTTCTCTGGGTGTGACCCCAAACCAAAAACAAATAAAAAATGAAAATAAGATATCAACCCACACCAGTGAGAATGATCTATACACAAAAGTCAGGAAGCAAACAGTATAGCACAATAAGAAAGGGACACTCATTAACTGCTAATGGGAATTTTTAATTTGATGCAATTTTTATAGAAAATAGTATGAAGATACTTCTCAAAAATACAAAAAGGAAACTGCTATCTGACCCAAGATTTCCACTTGTTGTCATCTATCTCAAGAAAAAAAGTTCATTCAAAAGACATATTTTTTGTACCACAAAATGCCCATCATCAAGTGAGGGATAAAGAATTTGTGGTATGCAAGGATAGTAGAGACAAGGACAAGAAGGTTTACTCCACGGCTTGGAAGCCAACCTCAAATGCTTGGGGGAAAGGCAGCTCAGATAGAGAAGGGAACACCAAGTAAAGGGTGTTTGGAGGACCCGCTTGGATTGGGAGATGCATACCAAATGTAGACTATAGATTGAATACATTGGCCACTGGTGGAGAATGGGCACTGGTGGAGGGATGGGAACTTGATCTTTTTATGACTGAAATGCAACTACGAATGTTGTAAGTATGTAACTGTACCTCACAGTGATTCACTAATAAAAATAAATAAATAAATAAGAATTTGTGGTATGTACGCACAACAGAATACTATTTGGGTAGTTTTAAAAGATAGAAATGTAGCCTTTTTCTACAACCTGAGTGAAACTAGAGGGTCTCAAGCTAAGTGAAATAAGTCAAAAGAACAAGAAGAGATGTCACAGAATCTCATAAAAAAATAAAGCTAGGAAATAGAAGACATTGAATGAAAACAAAACTGATAATAGAACAAGTTTATCAAGTGCAAGAGGTTGGGGAAACGTTTAAGTCAGGAAAGTGGTAAACTAAAGGGAGCATAGGACGGTAGTGAAAGGTATTTGACACTTTGGTGGTAGAAGCACAGTAACTGTTAATCAAAGCTATTATCTATCACTATAGCTCCTTTACATTAATGTTTTAAAACCATACATATATGTATATATGAACAATGTAAATTTATTTTTCAAAGAGTCAAAATTTCAAATACCTCATCCATGGGATTGAACAAACCAACTCATTTTAAGAATTAACACTTTATGGATACTTGTTAAGTTATAATTCTAGATATTTTACAACATAGGGATTTATGTGCTATAAAATTAAGGCATAAATTCTGGCCAACTAAAAAATTATTAAAAAACAAAAGAATTTTATTTTAGTATATCTCAATTATGACTCATGTGGTGGATCTAAGATTCAGTACTTTTAAAAATGATTTTTTCATTGTTTTAGAATAGATTTTCCTGCATGTGTCTGAACATGCAATGAAAAAAATTTGCTTGATTTATCTCTACTTTAAGAAAATTCTCCTTGAGTCTAGAAATGTAAACCTCAGAGATTGGATCTTTGCCACCTTAAGCCCTCAGTTAACTGTACAATTGAGAAGGGATCTTGTCTTAATAACCTTGCAATACAACTTAATATAAGCTATGGCAGATTCAACATCCCAACTGTAAGAAATCTCCATCAGTGTAAGCAAATATCAATTATATCTCCATCATGGTGCACAAATATCAGTGATATCAAGAAGGCCTCAAGGGACTCAGAGAAATCAGTTTAAATTTAACAAGCATCTACCTGGATAAGAAGAAAGGTAGAATATAGTGGGAATGTAAGCCTATATTAGAAAACTGTGTAGCAATTTAGGCACTCAGGATAAAATGTATTGCTTTGAGGTTTCTCCCAGCTATAGACAACAGAGTTTCAAGAATTTAATGTTCCAACTCCAAACCCACCAACAGTGTCAGCTTTTCTCCACCAATAATCTAAGTTTCCTTCTTTCTCCCTACCATACCTCCTAGGCAAACTTTTAAACATTATTATAGTTTGAATAATGTGCTCATATCAGTGCTGACTCTTACAGTTTTGATGGACATAGTTACCTCACCTTTATATCATGGAAATGTCCAAGACTTTTGACCTATGAACATGTTATACTTTTTCAAAAAATCTGGAGTTGATGTATTCCTTACTTATCTAGTGTACTAGATAAGGATTTATAGGGGAACAGGATGGACACTTTTAAAAGCCTGCAAAGACGTATAATCTTGATCATACTAAGATTATAGAAGCTGTGGTCTGTAAAAGTAAAAAAGAAACTATAATTCAAAGCAATATATATGTAAATTTTACCTGCTTCAAAATGACATGATATTTTAAAGGTATAACCTTCCTTCCACTGATAATCATTATAGACATGACAGATGAACATACAAGACTGAACCAACTATCACAATTTGAAAACAAAATCAGACCAAATATATAAAACAACATGTTTTAGACTTTGGATAGCAGGCAGCACAGGACAGGGGCTTAGGGGAAGTGGATACGGCACAAGCTCTACACTAAGCCTTAGCTTACTCCTGTCACAAGCCCTGAAAAAGCTTTCCAGTGTGGCAGAGGAAAAAGGAACTCAAGAGCTTAATCATTTCCCCGAGTAGAAGCCACAGAGTTGAAAATCAGGAAAACACACAGCTAGATTAGTGGGGCAGAACACTGTGGAGGAGAGAGATGACCAACAGAAAGCCAACTGAGAAATCTACAGGGCTCTCTTGTCCTTTGGAGTACTGAACAATATACGTTAACTACTAAGATCAAAGGGGAAAACCTCCTGTAAGGAGCAAAAGGGAGAATTCCTAGACCTCACAAGGCATTCAAGAGAGTTCCTATTCCTGTCAGCCAGAGGAGAAAGACCTCATAATGTAATGTAAGGAGCATTGAGGAGAGGCCTCAGAAAGGTAGTGCCTTAGTAGTGGTGCCAAATTAGGCATAGACTACAGGCTACTCTAGACCTGTCTAAGAATGCTTAAAAGCCAGCCTCAAAGGATCAAGTGATGCCAACCAACTTAATTGCACCCCAGAGCAAAGCCCAGAAATATTCAAAGAAGTACTAGAAAAAATCCTGACATTGTAAAATTTCTAAAATTTGACATTTAACCAAAATTAACAGGCATGCAAAGCATCATCTGTAATGATGATTTGGAGTCGGTGGGGGAGGTGGCATTGGGGAGAGGGGATGATGATATAGGCACATTATCTGGAATTGTTTGTATTTATTTCCTAAAGGGAAGCTGGTAGGATGTAGGATTGGGAAATACAGGATTTCAGCAAGTGAAATATGAAAAATGCAACCCAAAAGATGGAATCTTATTTGCTACCTTTATGAAAAGTCTGAAAATGAGATGACAGTGTCTATCATACAGGCTGCTGCTCTTGAATAAGGAAGAGACCTATTTTAAATGTGTGAACCATGAGTCTTGCATGTAGTAAACCAAGAGGGAAAAAAGTCTAAAAGCTCCATTGTTTTCTAATTAACGTGACTTGGAGAAGAATGTTATCATAAACCAACAAAGGAAAGGTAGATGATATTATCAGCTTTGGATATATAGAGTGTGAGGTCATAATGGGCATATCCAGTTGAAAACAGGCCATATGAAATGCAAAAAGAATGGAAATAAGAGTCGAAGGTGCCAGCAATTCTGCCACCCGTTCTTATTGCTTTCTGAGAATCCAAAGCCTCGAGCTATGTGGCTTTGTTGCTATCCTATACAGGGCTGAGTCACCCAAATTAATCCAAAGAGGGAATCCTGTCAAATGGCGTAATTCTATGGAAAAACTAGACTTGCTCCTGAATCATCTTCAGTTTAAGGGGAATCCCGCCTCCCCAAATCAGGTCTCTGGAAAAGCCTACAGACTTCCAGTTTGCATTGTTTGCTAAGGCCTCAGGTCCTTACAATTGCCCCTTCACACCTACACTTCAGGCCCTACTTTGAATTCTCCTGTTCACCCATGACATTAAAATTTGTAACATTGATGTGCAGGTGGAACCTTCTGGGCTGGCTCTTTATGAACTCACTACCAGCAAGCTCTCTCCTGCCTGGGCCTCAAGGCTTGCTTCCTCCTCAGTCTGTTCACAGTAATTATTTCCAGTGAGGTGATCCATTGCCTTCTCAAGGGTCTGCCTCCATGCTCTAGTGCGCCCCCCCACCCACCTTGGCTAGGAGGATTGCAAACCAGTGAGATGGCAGTTGCAACCTGGGTGTCTCTTCTACAAGAGAGTTGATCTGCTATCAGTTCCACCAGGGAGGATAATTTCAGAAGAATCCTTGGCATCCCTTGTCCCTAAATGGCAGGCAAAATTTGCTTTGGAGACTGGAGTCCACTTGAGTCCAAGTAATAGGAAGACAAAGAGCTACAGGGGTTTAAGAGTTTCTCTTTTGCGATACTTTCTGTGGGGAATATTTTCTCTCAATGACTATTATCCTGGAATTTATTTCCTCAGTAATGCCATGTATTTTAAGTTTTTTGTACTTAGCTACATTGTTCCAAGGGGATAAGCTAAGCTTCAAATTATCAAAAGCACCCAGAACACCAAAAACGTCTGATACCAATCATCTCAACTGTAGCTCTTTAGTATTTTAGTTTTTCACGTATCTGAAATATATAACCCAGTTCCCGGAAGAGAACAGTGCAGAGTCTCCTGCCCCCATGCCTGGCTGTCCTCACCAGGGCCCCTTGGAGGGGAACGGGTTGAGTTTCCCTCCCCGCCCTGACCAGAGTCCCTGCAGCTGAAGACCTCCAGAACCAGCCACAACCATGCTGATACCACTCTCCAAATGCATGAAGGTACCTGCAGAGGAACAAAGGCATGCGGGTCCCAGGGCTGAGATTTCCAAGCCTGCTCAGATCGGGGCTGAGAATCCTCCACCCAGATCCGCCATCTTACAGTAGGTGGGGGTCACACCCACCAACTGCCCCCCAGCGCCATGTAATGCCATCAACGGCCAAAACCCAGAGACTATAAAACCCAGCTCCCAGAAGTGCGTGGCCGCAAATGCGGCCGCACAATATCTTATTATCTCATTCTTGCTTTGGACAACCTGGCAGGCTACTGAATATAACCTTCCCACATGGTAGAGTCTGGCAAACTCCCCATGGCGTACCCAATATGCCAAATACCAGTGACAATGATGGGTCTCATTATCCTAACCCTGAAAGAGCCTTGAATGTGGCACTTTTTAGAATCTCAGGGTAGGACGAAGGAGACATTCCTGGTGCCTGCTCGAGGCAATCAATGAACAACAGGATGATCGTGATCGTGATCATGATGTATCTGAAATATTGACTACTTAAAATACATGAGGTAGTTTATAAGAAGGATGGAAAAAATATAAATATTTGTTAGGCATCATCCAGGACAGTTAAACACCTACTTTGGGAGAAAAACTTGTACATGAAACCCACACAAAAACTGGACAAATTGCTTTCTTCCATATTTACCTATTCTATTTTCACTATAACTCAAAGAGTTGATTAACCTCATGTTTCTAGTTTACTTGCCTGTTACTGTTGGTCATCCCACTAAACAGTCCATCTTACTCATTATTCAATCGTTGGACCAGGAATAGAGCCTCATACAAGGAACTACAAATACATGTATAATGAGTAAATAAACAGAGACTAGAGCAATACTAAGACTAAATTAAATATCTATCATGGACATTTTATTTATGAAGTGCCACACAAAATTAAAAACATACCCTAACCAGCACCCTAAAATTCCATCTCATCATTTCCCACTTAAGCTTCCCCCCACCTCTCTCTTTCTCTCCTCCCACCCCCTCTTTCTCCCACAAAGCCCAAATAAATCACTTAAACTCTCTCCCACTGTACAGAATGATATCTCTCATATGTGGGGTAGAAAGAAACTTCATAGGGGAATAACGAAGTCCCAAGGGCAATAGGAGCAAAGAGCAGGAGAACTGTTCTTCAGTAGGAAGCTTGCCACTGGAATGGGAGTTGTGGGGGGTGGGGGTGGAATACATGAGGTAAGGGAACACTGGGAAAATGGTGGAGGGGAAATATGCATGCTTTAGAACTGCAGAAGGGACTGGTGTTGGAACATCGTGTGCCTGAAAGTTAATAATGAATAATTTGTAACTCTGTAATTTGTGATGGCTTAAATTTTTTGAAATAAATTAAAAGGATTAATCCTCCAATTTTCTCCTTTATATAGAGAGCTTTCTTTACCCAATGCCTGGTCCCGTGGGTCCTCCTTATCCTTCCACTTCACATTCCGCCTTCATCCACCCTGCTCTCCATGTGACCAATCTCACTAGGCAGACACCAGACACGACATTCTTCTCCTAAGAGCACCATCAAAATTTCTGGTTGATGATTCTCCACCTACGGCACAGAACTGTGCATACTTGAAAAGTTAAAGGAATAGAACAAGGAGTGAATCACCAACGAGAGCAGACAAGTTCAAGGAGAAAAAACTCCATGGGCCCAGAAGTTGTCAAGAAAAACTTCATGGCAGGCATTTGACATGAAATGGTGCCTGAAGGATTAGGTTGTAAGGTGTTCCTCTAGTGCCCTGGCCCAAACCAGGACCCCAGGCAGTACAGATCAACATTTATAGCACTCAATGGCCGACATGCAAAACTGCTTGAGAAGGGAATTGGAGCTACTATTAAAACAGGCCCAGAAGGATCCTCAGCACTGTAGGTCCATTCACAGCTCCAGTTCAAATAAAACTGAACTCTAAGTTCTCTGGGTAAACTTCATCACCTCTCAAACACTTATAAGTATCCCTTCAGCAAGCTGTGGCATATTCCCTGATTTATGAAATCTTTAAAAGGTGCTAAAGAGCCTGAAGGAGGATATTCAATTGCAAATTCTTCAGTGCCTCCCTGATTTGGGACTCTACAATGACAGGAATACTAATACTTGGCCTTGGACTAGACTTTCAATGTGAGGTACCTAAAAACTGTCTCTATATTATATTTTGGGGATTTTTGTTCATTTGGTTTTGGGTTTTGAAGGCCATACCAATGGTTTTCAGGGCTTACTCTTAGCTCTGAACTCAGGAAACACACCTGATAGGCTTGGGAAAACATATGGGCTGCTGGGGGTTGAACTTGGGTTGACTGTGTGCAAGGCAAACACCTACCTGCCATACTATAGCTCCAGACCCTGACATAATTCTAGTTAGAATTTTGAACTTTAACAATGATTCAAGGAAGTCCTTCTCTCTCCCTCTAACATTTCCTGAGCATCTAGTCCAAAAATAGTTACCTATTATGACCTCCTGACACCTGAGCCTATAACCACTCTTTTGCATTTCTATCAGGCTATGTTTTAAATGCCAGTGCAGTTTCTTGAATGGGTAAGATTACAAACAAGAGAATACTTTCTCAGTGCCAGACAGATCTCTTAAAACTAGAGAAGATCTTAGATAAATTAAAAGAAAATGGAAATATCAGATTGTGGGTGGGAATAGGGGGGGAAAAACAACTGTGAGAGTTCAAGATCGTGAAAAAGGAAAATTGTGAAACAACTGGACAGTAAGTTAGTGAAATATGTGCACAGGATGGGATAAATGACCAAAGACAACGAGATGTTCCCCAAACCCAAGTCGAGTTTATTGGATGCAGTTATAGGTGGAGTCAGCCAAAATGCAGCTGTCCAAGAGGTTACAGAGCCAGAGGCTGCTCTACAATGCATTTTTAAAAAATTGTTTATTTGTTTGGCAGTGCTAAAGACATACTCTGGGCTCTGTGTTCAGGTAGGGTTTGAGGGGTCTTATGGGATGCTAGACATCGAACCCAGTTTGGTCCAGTGCAAGGCAAGTAAGGACCCTACCTCCTGAACTATCACTCCGGCCCCTAGAATGCATCTTTAATGACAATTTCAGAAAATAAGAATTTAATCTGTAAAACAGAAAAATATGAGAGAAATATGAACTCTGATTCTTCTACCAGCTCCAAGCTCTGCTCTAAAGAGGGTAGAGAGCAGAGCAGGTTTCCATTCTGAAATGATTACCAAGGAATATTCTCAAAATCTCTCTCTCTCTCTCTCTCTCTCTCTCTCTCTCTCTCTCTCTCTCTCTCTCTCTCTCTCCAGGAATTTCCACTAGGTCTTCCTGCTGGAAGTATTTCAGTATGTTTCTTTTTCAGTTCTCAACAATCCAGATGTGGTGTCATGCCCCTAACCTCTTCCCCTTAATCCCATGGGTCCATTGCCTCCTGAGAGCAACATTGAGGTCCCTGGTATGAGGAGAACATTCTCTTACACTCCTCTTTCAGCAAATGAGTTTGGGGACTGAATATATCATTCTTCAAAATGTGTGTGCTTTAAATTTTTTTATTTCTAAAATATCTTTAGAGATATGATCTTTGGATTTTCTCGTGTAATATCTATTTCTAGTAAGTTGCAGATACATTTTGCTCAAAGGGGTAGTTGTGTAAGGAAAGGAAGAGGTAGACTAGTCAACAATAGTAGGCTATCTCGGGCACTGTAGTGGTAGTCTGGTACAGTAACTGTACATCAACATCCTAAATGTTAACATTATTTAAAGCTTGTTATAAGTATAATAGAAACTATTTTGAGTAAAAATATCCCCAAAAGATTATTCTTCTATGTAGTTGTTTTCAGTCTAAATAAAGTACCCTAATTCCTCTCTTTTTCATTCTGCAAGACGTCCTAAGTCTGAGCATATTATTTCAAAAATAAAACATTAATCTTCGTTTCTCTGTCCAAGCTTTTGAATCCTATGTATTTTTCAGTTCTCAGAAAAATATAAACAAAAACTATCACTATTTTCCAAAACTGAATATTTTCAATCAAGTCATTTGCTCCAAGCAGAAATCCCAGAATAATGGAACATGTGTTGGGCTCCTTTTCAAAAGAAATACTGCTTTCCTGTTCCTTTCACTGCCAATCCCTCAGCCAAACATTGATCCCCAGGGATCTGTGAAGTTTCCACCGCTCACTCACTTTAGAGCTTTAAGTGAAGGACTCTTTCTAAATTACCCAGTACTAACTGATCGATTTCGGTAGAGCTGCTGCATTTTCATTAGACTCACACTGTAGGACTGGACTGCTTTCCTATCACCTCTATACATTTCTTTTTGCTTTGGTGCAAAAATTAATAGGATAATATGATATCCTTAGTGAAAGAAAGCAAACTACTTTTCTGTGTTTTTCATCAATAAATCTCCTTGTCTCTCTGAGTTACATTTTGTCACTAAAACTAAGGATTCTTTCCTTTGTGTGTGTGTGTGTGTGTGTGTGTGTGTGTGTTTGAGCAAATCTAACTCGTATTTTATTTTTTTTTAATTTTTATTAGGGAAACACCATGAGGTACAGTTGTAGACTTACAAATTTTTGTGCTTAGATTTCAGTTATACAATGATCGAGTGCCCATCCCTCCACCAGTGCCCATTCTCCACCACCAATATCCCAGTATCCTTCCCCGCCCTCCCCCATTGACCTCATCCCACCCCGCCTCTGTGGCAGGACATTCCCTTTTGTTCTCTCTCTCCCTTTGGGTGCTGTGGTTTGCAAAAGAGGCATTGAGTGGCAATCATGTTCGGTCTATTGTCTACTTTCAGCATGTATCTCCCATATTGGGAAGAACCTCCCAACACCCTTTACTTTGTGCTCCCTTCTCTGTCTGAGCTGCCTTTTCCCCTAGCATGTGCGGCTGGCCTTCAAGCCATGGAGTGAACCTTCTGGTACTTATCTTGACTATTCTTGGGTGTTAGTCTCCTATTTTGTTACTTTATGTTCCCCAGATGAATGCAATCTTTCTATTCCCATCCCTCTCTTTCTGACTCATTTCACTTAACATGATACTTTCCATGTAGTACCTCTTGTATGTAAATTTCATGACTTCATCTTTTCTAATAGCTACATAGTACTCCATTGTGTAGATGTACAAAAGTTTCTTTAACCAGTCATCTGTTCTCGGGCACTCGGGTTTTTTCCAGATTCTGACTATTGTGAACAGTGCAGCAATGAACATAGAAGTGCAGATGTCATTTTAACTATACTTTTTGCCTCTCCGGAATATATTCCCAGGAGTGGTATTGCTAGGTCAAATGGGAGCTCAATTTCTAATTTTTTGAGAATTGTCCATACTGTTTTCTAAAAGGGCTGAACCAATCAGCTTTCCCACCAGCAGTGAAGGAGAGTTTCTTTCTTTCCACATTCACACCAATACGGGTTGCTTTTGTTCTTCTGGATGTGGGCCAGTCTCTGTGGTATAAGATGATATCTCATTGTTGTTTTGATCTGCATCTCCCTGATGATTAGTGTTGTAGAGCAATTTCTCTTGTGCCTTTTAGCCATTCATATTTCTTCTTAGAGAAAGTTTCTGTTCATTTCATCACCCTATTTTTTGATGGGGTTGTGGAGTTCAACTAGAGCTTTGTATATCCTTATATAAACTCCTTATCAGATAGGTATAGGGTGAATACCCAATACCCATTCTGTAGACTGTCTTTGTATTCTGGTCACTGTATCTTTTGAGGTGCAGAATCTTCTTAATTTAAAATAGTCCTATTTGTTTATCTCTGTTTCCACTTGGTTAGTCAGTGGAGTGTCGTCTTTGAAGATACCATTAGCCTCAATATCGTGAAGGGTTTTGCCGTCCTTATCTTCAATGTACCTTATGGATTTTGGCCTGATGTTGAGATCTTTAATCCATTTTGATCTGACTTTTGTGTATGGTGTTAGGTTGAGGTCTAAGCCCATTTTTTGCATGTGGTTGTCCAGTTATCCCAACACCATTTGTTGAAGAGGCTTTCCTTGCTCCACTTCACATTTCTTGCTCCACTTCACGTTTCTTGCTCCCTTATCAAAAATTAGATGTTAATACATTTGGGGTTTTGTGTATGGATACTCCAACCTGTTCCATTGGTCTGCGACCCTGCCTTTGTTCCAGTGCCATGCTGTTTTGATTATTACCGCTTTATAGTAGAGTTTGAAGTTGGGGAGGGCAATGCCTCCCCACGTCTTTATCCCAAGTATTGCTTGATCTATTCATGGACGTTTGTTGTTTCATATGAATTTCAGGAGTGCTTGGTATATTTATTTGAAGAATTTCATGGGTATCCTTATAGGGATTGCATTGAATCTGTATAATGCTTTGTGGAGTATTGCCATTTTGACAATCTTAATTTTTCCTATCCAGGAGTAGGGGATATGTTTCCATTTCCTCATTTCCTCTTTTATTTCATGGAGTAGTGTTTTGTAGTTTTCATTGTAAAGGTCATTTACCTCTTTAGTTAAGCTGATTCCGAGGTATTTGATTTTCTGGGGCAAAATTGTGAATGGGATTGCCTTTTTCATGTCACTTCCTCCTGTCTCATTGTTTGCGTATAGGAAGGCCATGGATTTTTGGGCATACTTTATAGCCTGCGACTTTACTGTACAAGTCTATTGTTTCTAAGAATTTCTTGGTAGAGGATTTAGGATTCTCGGGATATAGTATCCTGTCATCTGTGAATAGTGAGAGCTTGATTTCTTCTTTTCCTATCTTGATTCCTTCCTTTCCTTTGAAGTGTTTTTCTTGCCTAATCACTATTGCAAGTACTTCCAGTACTATATTGAATAAAAGTGCTTGTAGTGGACATCCTTGTCTTGTCCCTGATTTTAGAGGAAAGGCCCTTGGTTTTTCCCGATTGAAGATAATTCAGGACATGGGTTTGTCATAAAAGGCCTTGACTATCTTGAGGAAATTTCCTTCAAAACCCATTTTGGTGAGAGTTTTCATCATAACGGGTGCTGTGTCTTGTCAAAAGCTTTCTCTGCATCTGTTGATATGATCATATGGTTTTTATCTTTACTTTTGTTGATATGATGAATTATGTTGATTGATTTCCGAATGTAAAACCATCCTTGCATACCCCGGATGAATCCCACTTGATATATGATCTTTTTGATGAGTTGTTGAATTCTATTTGCTAATATTTTCTTGAGGGTCTTTGCATCCAGGTTCATCAGGGATATTGACCTATAGTTTTCTTTCAGTGTCTTTGTTTGCTTTTGGTATTAGGGAGATATGTGCCTCATAGAAGTGTTTGGGAAAGTTTCTGTTTTTCCAATTTCCTGAAAAACTTGAGGAGAACTGGCAAAAGGTCTTCTTTAAATGTTTGGAAGAATTCACTAGTGAATCCGTCTGGGCCTGGGTTTTGTTTTGGGGAAGACTTTTGATTACAGTTTCAATTTCTTTGATATGAATGTGTCTATTCATGTTTCCCAAATCTGCTTGGTTTAATCTTGGGAGATTAAAGGAATACAGGAATTTATCCACTTATTCTAGGTTCTCTTTTTTCGTGGCATACAAACTCTCAAAGTAGTCTCTGATGATCTTCTGAATTTCATTGGGTTTTGTTGCGATGTCCCCTTTTTCATTTCTGAGTCGGTTTATTAGGGTTTTCTCTCTCTCTCTCTCTCTTTCTTTATGAGTCTTGCTAGTGGTTTATCAATCTTGTTTATTTTTTCAAAGAACCAGCTCTTGGTTTTCTTGACTTTTCAGATTGTTTTTTGGGTTTTCATGTCGTAAATTTTTGCTCTAAGTTTTATTACTTCTTTCCTTCGGCCAAATTTGGGTTGCTTTTGCTGGTCTTTTTCTAAGATCTTGAGCTGTGCGGTCAGGTTATCTATGTAGGTCCTTTCTTCCTTCCTTAGGAATGCTTGCAAAGCTATACATTTTCCTCTTAACATAGCTTTAGCTGCATCCCATAGGTTCTGGTAACTCGTGTCTTTGTTCTCATTTGTTTCCAGGTTTCTTTTGATTTCATCCTTGACTTCCTTCCTGACCTACTCGTTGTTAAACATTGAGTTGTTTAACTTCTAAGTGTTTGATTTGTTTCTCCATGTTTTTGTTTGATTGGCTTCTATCTTCAGAGCATCATGGTCTGAAAACATTGTTGATACTATTTCTATCTTTCCGATTCTATTGAGGTATGTTTTGTGACCTAGCATGTGTTCTATTTTGGAAAATGTCCCGTGTGCACTGGAAAAGAATGTGTATTCTTTATTTTTGTGGTGTAAATTCCTGTATAGGTCTATTAGCCCTCTCTCTTCTATTTCTTCCTTCAAAGCCAATGTTTCCTTGCTGAGTTTTTTGTTCTTCTTGATCTATCTAGAGGTGATAAGGTGATGTTGAAGTCTCTGACTACTATTGTGTTGCTATCAATGTCCTCCTTAAAATCTGTTAAGAGTCTTTTTAAGTATTTAGCTGGTCCCTCATTAGGTGCATATACATTGAAGAGTGTGATTTCTTCCTGTTGTATATATCCCTTGATAAATAGAAAATGGCCTTAGCTGTCCCTTCTAATCTTTTTCAACCTGAAATTTATGTTGTCAGATACTAGTATTGACACCCCAGATTTTTTGTTGGAGCTGTTTGCTTGCAGGATTGTTTTCCATCCTTTAACTTTGAGTATGTGTTTGCCCATGACTGTTCAGATGAGTTTCTTGTAGACAGCAGAATGTTGGTTTCAGTTTCTGGATCCATTTTTCCACTCTATGTCTCTTAATTAGTGCATTTAGACCATTGACATTGAGAGAGATTATTGTCATGGGGTTTTCTGCCATGTTTCTGTAGGGGGTTGGTGTGCTTTTAAGTGTTTTCCTTTTTATCTTACAGGAGCCCCTTTAATCTTTATTTTAGGTTTGATTTTGAATCTATGAAGTTCCTGAGATGCTGTTTATCTATAAAATGGTGTATCATTCCAACACATTTGAGTGAGAATTTAGCTGGATAGAGTATTCTTGGTGAGACATTTATTTCATTGAGTTTTTTCACTATATCCCACCATTGTCTTTGGGCTTGGAGAGTTTCCTCTGATAGGTCTGCTGTAAATCTAAGGGATGATCCTTTGTACTCAATTTCCTTCTTTGATCTTGCTGCTTGCAGTATTGTTTCTCTATCCACGGCATCCATCATTCTGACTATGATATGCCTTGGAGTGTTTTTATTAGGGTTTCTTTTAGCTGGCACCCTTCTGGCTCCTTGGATCTGGATGTCTGCATTCTTTAACTCTGGGAAATTTTCAGCAATGATTTCTTCTACTGTGGCTTTTTCATTGAGGTTGCCTCCCTGTCCGTCTGGTACTCTGATGATTCTAATGTTGTCCTTTTTGGCATTATCCCCTTGGTCTCTGGTTAATCTTAGAGCTATTCTGAGGTCTTTTCCCATTGTTTGTTGTTGCCTAATTGATTTCTGTTGCTCATCTTCAAGCTCACTGATCCTATCTACAGGAGGTTGTCTAAAGGTAAAACCTTGGAATTCACTAGCACTGTTCCCTCTTATTGCAGGAAAGGATTCTGAATAAGGTCGGTTGATAGTGGTCACCCTTCTCCCCTTCTAGAATATGTCCTTCCTCTCAGGCATTATTCTGTGTCTTCTGACAGGCATCTAGTGACGTGTTGGAGGAGGTCCTCTTTTATTTTTGGCTTGTGCAACTTCTTGGGTACACTGGTCTTTTGTTGGAATTGGAGTAGGCCAATGAATTATTGTCATATTGTGGTTGAGGCGTCCAGGACTTTTCCCACAGAATTAGGTGATAAAGGCTGAGATGTGAGTAAAGAGTGCTGGGAGTGGGAAATACAACTGTGGCCTGGTAAGCGGCAGTCGGGACACAGAAGACCACACCCACTTTTGAGGAGGCCACGCCCCCTACAGTGGAAGCCACACCCCCAGCCAGTCCCAGGGACTCCTTGACCTAGGAACATGCAGAGGAGGGCGGTGTCTCCATGAGGTTGGCTGGCGTTCCAGTCTGGCAGAACTGGGGCAGGTATTCCTCAAAGTCTGCTCTGGCTGCCTGGTGGTGGGGGCAGGGCGCAGGGAAGGGGCATGCACTTGCAGGGGACCGGGATAGTCTCCCCGGCTCCCCAACGAACCTGCAGAGTAGGGTGGCACCACGACGAGGTGGGCCTAAGGATTCTTTCCTTAGAAATCCATCAAATTAATTATGCCGTGCTGTAGTGGAAGGAGCATTAAACCAAGAGTCAAAACACCTTGACTCTATTCCAGAATCTGTCTCTCATAATACAAATCTCATTCTACTAGGTCTCAATTTCCTCGCTTTTAAAATGAGCAAGATAAGCTATATGTTTATCACACTCTACAAACTTCATTATTCAGTCAGCATATATTGAAAATTTATTATGTCAGACACTGAATATAGAAAATTCCCGACCTCTGATAGCTCTTATAATGGATGAAATTGACCTTTTAAAAGATATTCACAAAAGGAAAGGAATTTGTTGAATGTATAGGACACTCTAATCTTGGAGATGAGCAAGGATGGTACAAAAGGTAAGACAATAAGTCATCCTGAAAATTAAGAGACAATAGTCAGATGCGGGGATGGGGATGGGGACTGATGACAGAAGAATTTTAAACAGAGAACATGCAGCAAGATAGCACAATGGTAGTGCCTTGTCTTTTCCAAAATACACATGTGATAAGAAATGGACTGGGGGACTGAGAAAGTGTTTAGATTAGATGGAATGAGGTGCACAGTGAAGAATAGAAGAAGAGCTGTAGAGAGAATTTGGGTCCACCATGTATGTGGGTTCTATGTACATTAGGTTACTGGATTCATCCTGGGCAAAGGAAAGCGATCTGGGTTCTGATGTAAAAAAATGTTGGCAATCCCCTGTGTTCTCTCTCTCCTTTTGGGTGTTGTGATCTGCAAAAGAGGCATTGAGTGGCAAACATGTTCAGGGGGGTGGGTGGGGGGATGGGGGTGGGAGGGATATTATCTATGGTGGTGGAAAATGGGCACTGGTGGAGGGATGGGTATCTGATCATTGTATAATTGAAACCAAAGCACAAAAAATTGTAAATCTACAACTTAAAAAAAAAAATAAAATAAAATAAAGGAAAAAAAAATGTTGGCAGCATGTCTGGCAGAAATAAGATCAGTAGGTATACTCCTGCAGAAATCTAGAAAGGAGGGGCCCAAAATAAAGGAGCTTTTTAAGGCATCTAGCAGAGTTACCATCTATACTATTTATATCCCTGAGATACACCTTGAAAGGTTTAGAAAACCATTATAGCTGAGCAGGGAGTGAGTAAGGAGAATGGAGAAAGAAATAGTATGGGGTTTAGGTGCATGTCTTGCATGTGGCTGGTTTGATCTCTAGTACCCATAATTCCCCCAACCACTGTCAGGGTGGGCAAGGTAATTCCCAGTAACACAGGGCCCTGAGCAGTATCAAATTCTTGGCCCTCAATAACCACCCCAATTGGCCAAGAATCATAGGAAGAACTCCAGGTCTTCTGTACTGAGTATTCCTTCTCTCCAAAGAAGAACCCACAATAGTGTTTCTATGAATTCAGAGAAATACTGAGAACTGGAAAGTGTATAAGCAAAACATACATTCCCTGCATACAATTATAAAACTGCATAAGTCCATAATTTAGAATAGTATAAAGCAATTAAAAGTACTGGTATACTGATATACTGATTACTAATGTACTACTAACACAAATCTAAAACTACTGTCAAAAAAGATAAAAGCAAAAGACTACAAGATGTATGATTCATATTACATCAAATGTCCAGAAAAAGCAAACTTTTGGAGACAAGAAAGAAACTTAGTAGTTGCCTAAGACTTAGTACTATTACAAAAAAAATCAGAAAAATTTTCCAAGGTAATAGAAAAACTTTAAACTGTATTTTGATGGTAGCTGCACAATTCTATAGATGTACTACAAGTTATGAAATGTACAGTTACAGTGGATGAAACTTTTGTTTCTATGATATTCCTCAATAAGGTTATCTTTTACAAAGATGTCTTTGGAAACTGACCAGTACTTGAAGATTTATATATGAGTCATTAACATTTGAGTGCATTATTTCATAAATCTTGGAGTTTACATTATAAAATACTTCCTACTAAAAGGTGGAAAATCAGCTTGGTTTCTTTCAAGGAATCATATTACATTAACCCATTGGATGCATTTGTCATTTTGGAGGAGATTAGTCTAACAAGTATCTTCCACTAACTACTCTAGAAATCATAATAACAATTTCCTCTGGCCAAAAGGGAAAGTATGATGCTGTGTAGTTACCTCAACAGATATAGCACAAGAATCACTCCACTCTACTACTATTCCTTGGATAGTTAGTCATTGTCACTGTCCTCCCATTGTTGATTGATTTTCTCAAGTGGGCCCAGTAATATCTCCATTGTGAGACTTTGTTGTTACTGTGTTTGGCATATCGAATACATCATGGGTAGCTTGCCAGGCTTTGCCGTGCGGGTGAGATACTCTCGGTAGCTTGCCGAGCTCTCCGAGAGGGGCAGAGGAATCAAACTCGGGTCGGCCATATTGGCTGTGTGCAAGGCAAACGCCCTACCCGCTATGCTATCGCTCCAGCCCAGGATCACGATCACGACCATCCTGTTATTCGTCGATTGCCTCGAGCAGGCCCCAGTAACGTCTCCTCCGTCCTAGCCCTGAGATTTTTTAAAAAGTGCCATATTCAAGGCTCTTTCAGAGTTAGGAGAATGAGACCCATCATTGTTACTGGTATTTGGCATATTGGGTACGCCATGGGGAGTTTGCCAGACTTTGCCGTGTGGGCAGGTTACATTCAGTAGCCTGCCAGTTTGTCCAAAGTAGGAATGAGATAATAAGATGCCATGTGGCCGCAAATGCAGCCGCGTGCTTTCTGGAGCTGGGTTTATAGTCTCTGAGTCTTGGCTGTTGATGGAATTACATGGCGCCAGGGGGCCAGTTGGTGGGTGTGACCCCTGCCTACTGGAATTTGGAGGATCTGGGTGGAGGATGCTCAGCCCTGATCCGAGTAGGCTTGGAGATCTCAGTCCCGGGACCCGCATGCCTCTGTTCCTCTGCCAGTACCTTCATGTGTGCGGAGAGTGGTCTCAGCATGGTGGTCCAGCCCAGGATAGTTAGTATAAATATATATATATAGGGCCAAACCACTGTAAGTATTTGCTTAAGTATAACCATCTCATTATGCCATTAGGCTAAATTTTAGGAATTAGACTTGTTTTGCTGATTGCTTGGTACATTTATATTTGACTTTTTGGGGAATTAACCACAGACCATTGGTGAAAACAGTACAGCAAAAATCAAAATATTCCTCTGTATGAAGAACAGTACCAAAAGTTGTGGCAAGGACAATTGATGATCTCCGTAAAGTTTCCCAAAGTTTGTCCTGATTTTCCCAAACACATTCCAAAGCATATATTTAAAAATAATTGACAAAAAAAAAGCCTAAGGAATTACTTTAACCAGAAACTTCTAAATGCTGGGGCTAGAGCAATAGTACAGCGGGTAGGGTTTTTGCCTTGCACATGGCCAACCCGGGTTCAATTCCCAGCATCCCACATGGTCCCCTGAGCACCGTCAGGAGTAATTCCTCAGTGCAGAGCCAAAAGTAATCCCTGTGCATTGCCGGGTGTGACCCAAAAAGAAAAAAAGAAAAGAAAAAAAATTTCTAAATGTTTATCTCTCTATTTCCGCATACAAACAACACTTAACTTACTCCTTGACAAAAGACCCCACATGATACACACAGCAAAATATCAAGACCTAGCTTTTTTTAAAAAGCTGAGTTCTATTGTTGATAAATATAAACACTTCTTTAAAATTTTAATGCACCTGGAAGTTACACCACTACCTCCAAGATCAGTGTAGTGGAGATGAGTGGTAAAATATCTTGTCAACGTGAAGGTTAATTCTGATCTACCCCTTAGGTGGTTGAAAGCATATATTATAATTGTAAGATATATACAAAGATATCCTAATTGTGCTACTCTCAGTTTTTGTAATACTGTCTTCCACACATTTGTGTTCAGTAGATATCTACAGGATGGATATACCTAATTAAATGGTAGAAAGGATGATATATTTTTGCAATATATAATGAAATAAATTTATGTAATAATTACATTGATTAACAACTTATTTTACCAAGAGAAATGATGTTCTCATTTGAAGATTTTTCATCAGATTTTTTTACTCAATGTCCAAGTATTTACTTTTGTAAGCCAGCTGCTTATGTTAATGTGAAGCATACTATATGCCTTTCGCACCAAAAAGAGTCATGTTATCACTAGGAGTTTCTCTAATTAATGTCATGTCAAAGAAACTTTCAAGCACGCATTAGCAATGCTTATGTAAAATTTCTCCCTGGTCATTATATTATGTCAAGTCTAAATATAGAACTCACTGTATATTGTGTTTTTTAAGCCTCTCCCTCTTCTCTGTAGCTGTCAATGCTTATTTTGCAAACCAATCTCTATGGTGATCTCACTCTCAAGTCATAAAATTGTCGTTTTATGAAATTATCTATAATTTTTAATAAAGTTATATTTCTATATTATAAAAATTAGATCTAAGAGAACACTTGATAAAGTAGATAGTCTTAGGAAAAGTCTAATAAGATGTACCTAATAAATGAAAAAATAAGAATTGCATGAAACTTTTAACATCATAATTGCTACAGAAAGTTTTTATCTCTAATGATCAAGAGCAAGAGGGAAAAAAATTAACCCAGAGGGCTATCCAATACTTTCCTGAAGCTAATTGTTATTTAATTGAAAATGTAGTAAGAAAAGATAATGTATTGATTAAATAAGTTACCACTAGTTATTTCATCACTATTAAACACAGAGCTGGACCTAACCTCATCTGACATAGATTTGCTGATGAAAACATAACAGGAGAAATGGTTGCATTCCAGACAGTACCAATTGGTGACACCTCTGTGAAAAACAGATAAGAAACAAAGAAATTATTGTGAACTTTCTTTGTCCTGCATAGTTAAGAGGATATTTACCCCTACTCAACTTAATGACTACATACTGAAGTTCTTCAATATCTGACTTAAAGTAAATGGACATTTTTATGATTTATTTCACTATGTGTTTTTTTTTTCTTCATGAAGACGCCATTGAGTCTGACTGAAGTCTAGAAAGATGTGAATGGTCCTTAAGCCTCAGCAGTGCTCAAGTGTCCAGGTAAGAAAAGAGCATGTTGGGACTGGAGCGATAGCACAGTGGGTAGGGCGTTTGCCTTGCACGCAGCCAACATAACCGACACAGGTTCGATTCCCAGCATCCCATATGGTCCCCTGAGCACCGCCAGGAGCAATTCCTGAGTGCATGAGCCAGGAGTAACCCCTGAGTATCACCGGATGTGACCCAAAAAGCAAAAAAAAAAAAAAAAAAAGAGCATGTTCCTTTTAATCACATTTTTTCTAAATGGCTCTGAGTGACAATAAGAGAGAAAATGATGTCTTTCAGTTTAACATTAGCCATGTTTTTACTTTCTAACTTAAATGATTATAAAAATACAGGATTTAAAAAATACTTGAAAATTATCTTATAGACTCTCAAGCACGAGTTCTGCACATTGAGAATGCATTTGAGTCTCCTTAAACCTGCTGAATAAAGTGATAATCATTGGTTTACTATAACCTGAAATTGACTTTGTTTTAAAAGTACAGTTAATGTGTATGCTCTTCCTTAAATGTAGTTTTAAAAGAAATAGCTGATATCAAGGGAATATGAAAAACTTTTAATCAAAATTTTCCTTAGGTCTTAGTAGTTTTGACTGGTAAAAAATAAAACTCAATTTATTCATGCTCAGAATAAACTCAACTATGCTAGATTCGACTCCTGACCAAATTATTTTCCTATCCTTTGAATTGATAACTTAGTAATGTAGCACTGTAGCACTGTCCTCCCATTGTTCATTGATTTGCTCTAGCAGGCCCAGTAACGTCTCCATTGTGAGACTTGTTGTTACTGTGTTTAGCATAATTGAATACATCACGGGTAGCTTGGCAGGCTTTGCAGTGAGGGCTAAATACTCTTGGTAGCTTGCCAGGTTCTTCTCTAAAAATGTTATGATTGTTTCGATTGCTATTAGTTATTTGGCTAAAAGGCTGCTGCTTCAGAGTAATTTCTTGTTTTAGAGAGCAACATTATCACGGTGATTCAACTAAAAAGATTAATTAAGATATTAAAAAAAGAAAGAAAGCATCATTACCACATGAGGTAAAACCTTGATATCTATCAAACTGACTTGGAGGGAGCTCAGATCTGTATTACCTCCTCGAGGTGTCACGTGAGAAATCTGCTTAACTTTCCTCTAATTTTCTCTAAATCTTCTCTATAGAAGATGACAATAACTATCCCCTAAAAATTTACCCAAAACAGTAACATAAAGTAGATTTATAAATAAATACCATGTTAATTCTAATTCTCAAATTATATATATACTGGGTTTTTCTGGGCCCAAGATTTAATGGTACTATGATACTGCGAAATACAGTGGAGTAAGAAAGTATCTATTTTTCTCCTTCACTTACCACTTTGTCCCATCCCCTCCACACAATGTGTAAGCAAAGAAATATGCATAAGAGAGAGGAAGAGAAGGAAAGTGCCTGCCATAGAACCATAGAGGCAGACTGGGGGGTGGCGGAAGAAAAAGGTGGAGTCATTGGTGGTGGGAAATGGGCACTGGTGAAGGGATGGATGTTGGATCTTTGTATGACTGAAACGTGATCATGAACAGCTTTGCAACTGTGTATCTCACAGTGGCTCAATTAAAAAAATAAAAATTTAAAAACAAAAACAGAACCTTTCATAATTTATAGGAATCTTAGATTTTATATTGATTTCTTAAAATCAACATCAGCAAGGGAAATGCTAATTTTATGGTCATCCATCAGCAATATCAAAAAGAAACAAAAAATACTAGCCCCCATTAAAAAAATAGGATTTACAACACAGAAATCAAAGATGTTTTTCTGTTTTACATGAAAACCAGAGACAGTCTTGCACCCTCCCAGATTTCTGGCTGAGAAAAAAACTGGAATGCAGCATCGTTGTCATGGACACAGTGGTTTTCCTGATGGATCCCAGACACTGCTGACCGTAAGGATACTTCCAGTGATTTCAAAAGAAGTCATTAACAAAAGGCAGGCAGAGTGAAAGAATGCGGGAGATAGTACCTTCAAGAATGGAACCCACCGGTCTGTTGGTTTCTCTTTAAGAACTTTAGGTATACTTGAGCACAGAGAAATCTTTTAAAAAGGGCTTCCATTCTACAAGCACTGATGGTTGAAACAGGTCACATGAGTAATAAAATTTAAAAAAAACAGTATTATCTGTTATATTGGTATATGTTTTACCCTTCCATATGTCTTACCCACATTAACAATGTGACCCTCATAACAACTTTGAAAGATAGGTAATAATTTCATTCCCATTTCACATATCAACGACCTGAAACATGAAGGGGTTTGATCAAAATCACCCAGCTAGTGAGTTGTAGAGCTGGCTGATGAAGGCAGCCAGAGGGAACTGCAGCATCAAACGTTTTCACCACTGTGCTACAATGTAAAATTTCCTCAGTCAGAGACTGAAAATTAGGTACATGGAAAACAGATGGGCAAATTTGTAAAATGTGTGTCGAATATTGTGAAATTGCATACACAGTATAGGAACGCATTTACAGAGTTTACATTTAAGGGGTGTCTTACAGGTGGCTTTTAGGTTGTTTAGGATTATCCAACATTCCTACAGAGTAAGATAAATCACATTTAGAAGTCATTTTTCAAAGAAGCTTTATATTTACATTTTCCTGTAAGTTTTTTTTTCTGTGGGGCACCTTAAAAATAATCCTCAAATCTGTTCATTAGAACCAGTGGAGTACCATGTCATTACAGTAGTATTCATTCATAAGTCAACAAATTAGGATAACAAAATCAGAGACTGAATTTTGTTTCACAGAAAATAATGGCTTAATAGGTAAATATTTTGCATATGACCACCAGTTGTTTGTCAAGTATTTATTATATATTTTAAAAAATCTATGCCTTAAAAGAAATGGCAAAGAAGAAGAAGAAGAAGAAGAAGAAGAAGAAGAAGAAGAAGAAGAAGAAGAAGAAGAAGAAGAAGAAGAAGAAGAAGAAGAAGAGGAGGAGGAGGAGGAGGAGGAGGAGGAGGAGGAGGAGGAGGAGGAGGAGGAGGAGGAGAAGGAGGAGGAGGAGGGGGATAAACCACAAAGAAACAATGATTTCAAAATTAAACCAAATCTTTGTGAATACTAAGGTAACAATTTATAGGAATATTCAAATCACCATGATTCAAAGTCCTGAGTATTGCAATGAGGGCTTCTATTTTCACAGGAACTCGGAGTGTCAATTCAATGTAAATTCAAGGCTTGAGGTTTTTTAAGTGTTTTTGTTTTTTTCATTTCTAATGAGGTACATCCATTTAAAATACTCTATTTTTTATGGACTGGGAGCCTATCTCAGTCATAGAACACTTGTCTTGCATGTTCCCTGTATCCCTAGCACCAAAAAAAGAGGGCTTGGGAGGTGCTCATGCTTTAGGGGGTTATTTCCCATCTCTTTACAATGTTACCATATCGTGGGAAATGTACACTGACGAAGGAACAGGTGTTGTAACATTATATGACTGAAAACATATCATGAACAACTTTGTAACTGTGTATCTCACTGTGATTCATTAATAAAAAAATACAGAAAAATTAAAATTAAAAAAATGTTACCATATTCATCTATCATAATCCTTTGATCTTCCCCTCTGGTAAACTTAGTTCTGTAGTGAGAACCTAGAGCATGTTTTTACTCCACTTTGTTCCTGCTTTGCTTTTCTATACCCCATGAATACATGAGATTCCTAGTATTTGTTATCTTTGGACTTCTTTTCCTTAGCATGATTACCTCCTCAGTTTGTTCCATCCATGTTGCTGCAAAAGGCAGAGATATGCTTTTTTCTCATAGATAGTATTCCATTGTGAATGTATACCACACCATTATCCAGTCATCTTCCACTGGGCACTTGAGTTCTTTCTGTATCTTTACTACTGCAATTAGTGCTGAAATTGAGATAGGAGTGCTCACATATTTTTCAAGCTGGTGTTTTTATATTTGTATTCCTCAGATACATAGGAGTAAAATTATTGGGTCATATGGTAGACCCTTTTTATGTCTGGCTCTTCACTTTTTTATGGGATTATATGCTTTCTTGAGTTCTGTGGCTTCCAGAATAATAGATATTATTCCTTTGCCAGGGGAATGAGACCCATTGTATTTACTGGGATTTCATCATTCTACAGGACGGTGATCATTGACATCAAGAGAGGGGTTCGGCAGCGTGATACCATTTCACCGAAACTCTTCAGTGCCACCATGGAGAATGTTACGCAATGATTTGAATGGGAAGGAATAGGAGTGAAGATAGATGGTCGGCAACTACACCACCTCCGCTTTGCTGATGACATCGTTCTAATCACACCAAACATTAGTCAAGCAGCACAAATGCTGGCCGACTTCAACCATGAGTGTGGAAAGGTTGGACTACTGCTAAATCTCACGAAGACAATGTTTATGAGAAACGGTCTCATTCCTGACGTTCCATTCACTCTCAATGGGACGAACATCTTCGAATGCAACAGTTATGTGTACCTGGGTCGAGAAGTCAACATGACGAATGACCTGGCACCTGAGTTGTGCAGAAGGAAGAGAGCAGCTTGGAACGCCTTCAAGAGCGTCGAAGAAATAGCTAAGAGGACAAAGTACCTCCACTCCGAGCACATCTCTTCGATTCCACTGTTCTTCCTACATTAACATATGCCTCAGAAACCTGGTGTCTCTACGAAAACAGGATGAGAACACTATTCGGGTCTCCCAAAGAGGAATCGAAAGAGCTATGCTTGGAGTATCACGTTTCACTCAAATGAGAGAAATAATCTGTAGTTCCGACCTCCGTCAATGATCAAGAATCAGGGACGCTGTCTCTTTTGCCAAGGCGTCAAAAGTCAGATGGACTGGACACGTAATAAGATTTGGAGACAACCGCTGGACTAGAGCCATTACTGACTGGATTCCATAGGACGTCAGAAGACCGCATGGCCGCCCACCTACAAGATGGTCAGACTTCTTCATCAAGACCCTGAATGATCGGTTTGAGGCTCTTCGTGTTCCTAGAATGAGCAGACACCATTGGGCTACAGTAGCACGTGACAGGGACGAATGGACACGTTGCTGGCACCTACTCGAGCAAATCAATGAGTAATGGGATGTCAAGTGATCAAGTGATTTTTTTGCCAAATGTATGGCATACACATTTCCTACAATACAGTAGGAGCTTTTTGCTGGGTGGGGTGGGGAGAGTTTTCGTTTTTTCACTGTGCAGACTAAAATTTTTGTTTAATTGTTTTTAGATTACAATTTCATTTGCTTATGTTTGTGTTTTTAATTTATTGGTGGAGTCAAATGGGGGGATAGAATTTTTTGCCTGTGCTTTTCTCAATGTATTTTATGGTTTCAAATCTAACATTCAAATATTTAATTCACTTATGTGTTCACTTTTGTGTATAGTGTGAGATAGTGATCCAACTGTATTCATTTACATGTGGCTACCCACTCTTTCTTTTATTATTTATTGTAGTTTCCTTTATGTTTTATGTTCCTGGTTCATCTACATAAATTGATGCCTATATAAATGAGAACTTAATTCTGGGATCTCAATTCTAACCCATTGATTGATGTGTCTATTTTGAGCCCAATGCTGTTTTGATATAAATGCAGATTCTTGAATAGACTTTGTACTGTAGCATCCTATATAGGAAACCAAGAGATAAAGTGAAGTACTGTAGCACTAACTCCAAGAGCAGAGTTGTCCAGTAGTACATTCTGTATCCACTAGATGCATGTGGCTACTGGACACTTGAAATGTGACTGGTTAATAGATTGAACTTACATATAATTTTAACTTATTTAAGCTTACCTAGTCATAGATAACTTTAAACTACTCTCTTGAATAGTATGTTTCTAAAGGTTTTCTCTATTTGTTTTTGGTCTAGTTCTATTACAGTGTCAATTCTACAATCCTAAAAATTGACATATCTTCTCTCCCCCTCTCCCCAATTTCCTAATCTTCAAAAAGTTACCTAGCTAAGCTGGAGAGACAGTACAGCAAGTAGAGTAATTGCTTGCGCAGCTTTCCCGGATCTCATCTTTGGCACCCAGTATGGTGCTCTGAGCCCCACAAGAGTGATCCCTGAATGCAGATCAAGACATATGTTGCAGATCAAAACAAAACACCAAATTTTTGAAAATCATCTAGTCCTTACTTAGGAATGGAAATAAAATGCGAACAACAGTATACATGTAAATACATCAGTAAATTTCTCCAAAAATCACCCTATAGAGAATCTAAGTTTCTTATGTTTTCAGAATTAAGATGGTCTGCTGAAAACTCTGATTCTTCCCTCACAAGAAGGTGGTGCTTCTATTTACTCAATCTTGAGATATCATCTCATTTTTTAATGTTTTATTGAGATATAGTTCATATACCATAAGTTTCATCCCTTTAAAATGTACAGTTAAGATGTTTTTGCTATATTAATAGTTGTTTTACTATATTTATAGTTGTACAACTCTAACCACTACCTTAGAACGTTTGATTCATCTTAAAAAGAAACCCTAAATCCATTAGCAATGAGTCCCTATTCTCTACATTAAGCAATTTTCAGATTTGGCACCCTTATTAAAGTATCTAATTCTTTTGGTTTGGTTTGGTTTGGTTTGGTTTGGTTTGGTTTGGTTTGGTTTGAAGATACACCCTGCTGTTCCCAGGCATCACCATCAACAATGCTGTGGATCAAGTAGGGGCTGGCTGCATGCAAGGTAAACACCTTAATCCCTGTCCTATCTTCTCCAACTACATATTATCTCATTTAAACAATTCCACATTAAGTCATCTTTGGTTTCCTTCCTTCCTCTTCTTTTTTATGTTCTTTTTTATTTATTTTATCATTTTAAATTTCTTCTTTGTTCTTGCCTATACATTTGCCTTATTCTCTAATCCATCTACATTCAATGAGTCTTTTTTACTCCAAGGATCAAAGGCAACGGACACTGTATCATAAAATTATGATGTGCGAGAAAATTAGAATATGCTTAAGAATCTGGCTCAGGAGTCTGGGATTGGAAAAGAAAGCACAGGTAAAATGAGAGTTGTCTCTCAACCACAATTTTATAAGTAATCTGAATGATTCCCTCCCACCCCCCACCCCCAAGCTCTCTCTGGTACCATTCCAGTTCTCAACGTCTGAAAACAATACCTGGCATCTACACCCCTGTCATAAATCACTGTTGAGTGAAATAAGGAACAAATATACTCCTCTGTGATATGTTTACAAGTTTATCTTTCCCATAGAGCCACCCAGTTAGATCATTATTTTTCTTCAAAGAAATACCCATTAAATGGCACTTGAATATAAATAAATATGTACATATGTATATATGTACACACACAAAGATAGATAGATAGATAGATAGATAGATAGATATAGTAAAACATATATGCTACGTGAGTTGCTTTTTCTAAATTGCTGAATCCAGTAAATTCTTCCAATTCTTTGATGGGAAAGAAATGACAAAGATTCTCATTTAAGTATCCAAAATACAATGGCTTTTACAAACTCTTCATGAAACCTAAAAATATTTGTCTTTTCACATTTCATTCGCATCAGTTCTCTCATTTGAGTTCCCTTCCGCACCTTTTTCCTAGTGTCCTCCTCCCACAATCTTATCCTAGTCCATATATGAATTCAGCATAGAGAATTTCAGGTCTGCGATATTGTTTAGCAGGCAGGCAGGTGAAGGGAAGGAAGAGAGGCTCTAGGGAGGGAGCTACAAGTCTCCACACAAACCTTTCTTTCAGTTCAAGTATGAAATGAAGATAAAAAGCCAAGCTGCAGACATACTGTACTCAGTCGGAGCCAAGAGCTACCTTGAAGATTGGCAGTTCCAAAAGGCATCAACAGGAATCCTTTTGGTAATTACCAGTTGGGAAATGTCATCCCATTGATTGTGACAGACATGAAGCAGCTGTGCTTTGTTGAGAGAGAACAGAGGCTGGGCCTGAGCAGTAACAAACAGCGGGCCAGCTGCAGCCTGCACTCCACTTCCTCCCCACAAAACTCCCGTTTAATACTTGCCAAACACTGAAGCAATTAATCACACAGTAGAAGTGGATCTAAAACGTCTGAAATTGCCTGTTGAAGATTAACTGAATCTATCATATTTCTAGCCTGATTCGGAGGCAGGGGGTGGAATAAGAAGTTTTTTGTTTGGGGGGATTTTTATTTTTTTAGTTGCGAAAAGATTCTCACTCAAATTAACAGCAGAGATCTCAGGATGGTTATCCCATCTTGACTGGAATTTAGTCTCAAGGGGTCAGAAATTTTAATTTGTGAGCGATAGAGAAAGGACAATGATGTTTGTCTTTATGAAGTCCTACTTTAGAAATAAAATATAGATATAGGCTCTGACCAGCATAGATGTGACTGTCATCTGAACAGCCAATTGAAGACCGATTTTAATTCATTCTGTCTGTTGTTTATATAAAACAGCTCCTTGGCGTAACGCCCATCCCTTTCTGGATGGCGAAATTTAGTCAGAGGTCATAGGTCACCCTCCCATCCCTCCATCCCCCCTCCCCAAAAGGACCAGTGGACCTCTCAGCTGTACTGCACTCAACCTTCTGAAGTAGTCACATCCTCTAAATTCACAGTGCTAGGACTTGGAGAAGTGCTCAACTCACACTTTAAAGCAACTTGGTGACCACAGCTCTGTGTATGAGTGTGTGTGTGTGTGTTAGGGAAATACTCTAGTCACACTATAAGGAAACTCTGTGACCATAGCTCTGGAACATGGGTATGTGTGTGTATAGATGTGCATGGAGGAGGCACCCCAGAGTGTATCACTGATATCAAAATTGAGTGAATGAGGCCAAATATATAATACAGGAAATAAAACATTTGTCTTGCATGTAGCCAATCCCAACAGATTCCTAGCACCTTGCCACGTATGTTCCTTCAGTGGGGGTAAGGGGGGGAGGGTGCATTATGGAGTAGACATATGTACCATCAGGGGTCACTCCTGAGCACTGAACCAGGAGCAGTCCCTTAGTGCTGCTGGAAGTGACTCAAGGACCTAAAAAGAAAAAAGACTCAGTGGACCTGGGTAAACCCTTCCATACCTCCTTTCTATACAGCCCTTGCTGGGAAACAGTCCAGAGCTGGACCTCTAGAAAGCCTTACAACGCTGTCATTTCAGAAAAAGAAGTGATCATGTCTCCTTGCCAATCCACCAGAGTGTCTCATTGGAATCTCTACATGCTCATTTCTTTCCAAGTGTCGTCACTACAAGGACAAGAGTTAACTTCCTATTTCCAAATAATTATTTATATAAAATTGAGTCCTACCAAACCTAATGTTATTTAAATGTCTTATTTACATAAATATCTACTTAACAAACAAGAGCATGAAAAAATAAAGCATAGATGAACTAGTCTTAAGATAAAATTATATAGTGTTTTTTTAAACCTGGAAACTAAAGCCTAAAATACAAATCATGAGGGAGGGGAGCAACCACAAAATGTTTGCATTCTGTAATGAGTTCATCTCATGAAAAATAGTCAGAAGTAATTTGGAGGAATATGTATTCCACTGTCAGAGCAGTTGGTTCCAAAAAGATTATTGCAAAGTTTTGCTTTCTACATTTAATGATTCTGTAATTCCTGACATTTTTATAACAGATCTTGGTAAATGGAAAGAAAATTTAAGATGAAAGTAATTACCAACCAAAGCCAATCATTAGTTGTGATTTATGAACATAAATAGCCTAACTGGGGCCTTAACATTCAAATCTGATCTTCAGATACCAAAACAGCAGAGTCTCAGCACCACATTCAAAATTAGCCAGATCCACCCTATTTCTATTTTATCCTCATTATAGTGGAAGAAGCACTGACAACACTTAACAACTATTACCTCCTTTCTATTAAATTTTTTTTATTTGTCACTACAATAACTATCATCTGAACTAAGGGAAACAGGTCAAACATCTGTTGTGTCCTTTGGCTAAATAAAGGATACTCGGTTATGTCTTTGGATAACTTGTGGATGTTTTTTATCATTCAGAAGTAGAGGAAGGATATTGGAGCAACAAAACCTGAACTTAATTATAAGCATCCAGTTAGTGAGAGAAAAAAAATAGAAAGGAATTGAGAGTTGGGAAACAGCAATATCATCTTGATACTAACAATAACAAAAGAACAATGAGTCCTTTGAGATTTTAGGCAAGTCACATTGATAGGACAAATCTAATGGAGTGGAATGTCCTCAAAATGAATCATCTGATCTCTGTATTGGTTCATTATTCAGATTGGAGAAGAGCTTATTAAAAAAATAAAAAACAGCTAAGACTCTAAAGGGAGCTTTCTGGTGATTGACTGTTTTCAGAGGTCATTTGCAAACAATAAAAAGATGGGCAGATGACTGAGTATTTATGGAGCTCTCCTTGAAAATATTTTCATTTTCTTTTAGTCCTATGTGACTACAGGGATAATGTTTGCCATTTTATTCATAAGCGCAATTACTAGAAGCTCAGCATGTAGAGTTGGAGATGTAACAGTCTTTGCTAGATGTTTATCTGGAGCTCCCTTGGGAACTGGAGACATAGCCTGTCGATAAGGGAAAATGACACACCATGCTGGTCATGTTCTGAAAAAGTAAAATCAAAGGCTGGCTCAAAAAAGGTGCTTTGAAGTACCATTACATGCATGACTTCAATGATCAGCCCCAGTGGCTGGGGAAAGAGAAGAAGCACTGACCATTGAAGAATTGGGGGCCAGTCGTGGTTACGATCCTAGGCCTGCCACACATCTGGAACATTTCAATAAAGACTTGAGAGATAAGATTGACAGCTTCATGTCAGACACAATTAGAGGAACCAGGGTTTCAATCCCTGATATGTAAGATGAAAGTAAAGTAGGACAAAAGCAGAAATAATAGCAGCACTTTAGATAAAAGTGAATAGAGCAGAGATATTTGTGAAATAAATGAAATCCACCAAAGTCACTCTCCTTTGAACCCTGCAGTGTCTTCACTGACATTCCAGCACTTGAGTCTAAAGAAATACCTTAGAATTTCCCATCCAGGATTCTAGTCATTATTATTTGGCATTTCTAAAGAGCAGTGTCATAGCTTGTTTGTTGATCTATACAATACCTAAGTGAAACATATTTAATATTTATTAATGTTTACTTGTGTTTATGATATGATTCTTACACTTAGTTTTTCTTCACACTAAAACACAAAAGAGTCCACAGGATAAACCAACAAGAGATTCCTCATATTAAAATTAATATATGTTCTATTTTTTTAATTTATCTTCCAACTTAAAAGCCTTCAATTATTTATAAACCAGTGAAATCTGGCTAACAAATTAAAGGTAATTGTTAATAAATCAGCACTTCTTGAGTAAAGATTTGAAGTAACTTCTAGTTCAAAATATGCATAATAAAATTGACAATCAGAATTTAGAGAAAATTAGTAGCTAATATGACTGTGTTCAATAGTTTGCAAGATTATAGAAGATATATTAGTGGGTTGGAGAAATAGTATTGGAGCTAAGCCACTTAGTTGCATATACTAACTCCTGTTCAACCCCTAGCACCCCAGTACAGTCTTCAGAGCACGAAGAGGAGTAATTCTTGATCACAGCCAAATGAGAATGGGAAAGAGAAAGAGAGAAGAAAGAAACGAGAAAAAAAGAATGGAAGAGAGGAAGGAAGGAAAGAAGGAAGGAAGGAAGGAAGGAAGGAAGGAAGGAAGGAAGGAAGGAAGGAAGGAAGGAAGGAAGCCCAGGAGTTACTCCTGGTGGTACCTGAGGGTACCATATAGAATGACCAGGGATCAAACCCAAGTGTACAAAGCAAGTACCCTATTCATACACTAATATTTCTCCAGTGCCAGTTTTATGATTTTAACTTAATCTATCCTCAATTTCCTTGTCCGTACAATGGTCACATGACTAAATTGTAAGAATCAAGTGAAATAATCTATATAAATTGCTATACATGGTCCTTGTCATATTAAGTACCCAATTGTACAGCAAGAAATATCAACTTTCTAGTGAACTTAGAAACATCTTCAGATTTTATCCATGACATCATCTTAGCCTTGTTTATAGTTCATTTTTTTCAGAAGTACAGACCAAGAGTTGAGTAAATTTTAGTGGAAAAGCTAGGACTATAACCAGGTCCCTAACTGTCTAGCTCTCCTTGCACAACTGACAGGAGCCAGTTTTTAAGATACTGCATTGATTTGATAGTTTTCTTCATCAAAATGCAATCTCTTACCCACGATGGGTGAAACCCACCTAACATGAAAGAAAAATCCCTTGTTGAACACAAAAGGCCACAAAAGTTGCCCCTTATGTAAGTGAAGAGAAACTGCTTATACCACTTCACCAATTTCGAGGTCACTAAGTTTTTTTACTCTGAAAAATCCTTCTTATATTCTATAAAATCAACTACTCCAAAATTTAATTTAAGATTTGGTATCACTGAATTTTTTATATCCAGTAAACAGGTTACCTGGGAAGTTCATGTTTTTATGGATGATAAAACAAAAGGAAATAGAAGAGGAACACAGGAGGAAATGTCAAAAAGGAAGATCCCAAATAACAACAGTATTCTGGCATCATTCTAAGTGTAACTATGATGGCCACATTATAAAACGAAACAGCACAAAGCTTAACAAGGGTATGAAAACTAACCTGTGAAAGTTATTTTCACTTGATATTTCACGACCTTCAAGCTAAGACTGGATGTTAGGATCTCTCTTTTCCTCCCTTCCCTCCCTTTGTTATTGTGATAAGGTATCAGATACATGCTTGGTTGTGGTGCTCACCAAAGGTCATATTCTTTAGCTCTAGTGCTCACTTATATGCTGGGTGGGATTGCACACATCTGGCTTCTGTGCTGCAGGAAAGCACTCAGTCGATTGTGGAGCCCAGGGATCAAAAAAGCGGTCTTGAGGACCATCCTCTGTACATAAAGGTGGCATCAAGGATCAAACTCAGAGCCTCAGGCCCCAGAGTCATTCCTGGATCTCAGGATATTGTATTTGTACAGAGTTGCAAAGAAGCAGCAGCAATAGAAGCTGAATAGTTAAGTAAATCCTCAAAGACTATGTATTTGGCCCTTCACAGAAATTTTGTTTCCTCTGGTTAGATTTTAGTGCAATTGCCTGAGTTTAAGTCACATTCGCACATCTTTCTAATTCAATGGCCTTGGACAAGTTAACCCAGGTGGTCAACTACAGTTCTGTTCCTTAGTCTTTAAAGATAGGCAAATAAGGAAATAGAAATTCCAGTATGTTGAACACAATTAGCTCCCATAGGGTTTGCTTCATTATTTATGCTTCATTATTTATGCTGAAGTCATGGTCCTCCCATTGATCATCGATTTGCTCAAGCTGGCCTAGTAACGTCTCCATTGGAGACTTTGTTGTTGCTGTGTTTGGCATATCGAATACCTCACGGGGAGCTTGCCAGGCTCTGCCGTGTGGGTGAGATACTCTCAGTAGCTTGCTGGGCTCTCCGAGAGGGGCGGAGGAATCGAACTCGGGTCAGCCATGTTGGCTGCATGCAAGGCAAACGCCCTACCGCTGTGCTATCGCTCCAGTAAAAAGATTATTTATGCAGACATGATTTAAATGTGATTTATTGTGGTATTTATCATACAGTTCCAGCACTTGGCACCACACTTAGAAGACAGCAGATGCTTAATAAGGATTTCAGTTAATGGGTCTTAGATTTATCTTGAAATGCAAAATTTTTAGTAAATTCATATTTCAAATTTAATATATACCTGTTGGATAAGTCAACATTTGAAAACTGAAATCTTTCATGGATTTTTGTAAATACTGAAGTAATTACAAGAGATATGATGTCTATGGGCTGTAGCGATAGCACAGCAGTAGGGCGTTTGCCTTACGTGCAGCTGGCCCGGATGAGCCGGGTTCGATTCCTCCGATTCCTCCACCCCTCTCAGAGACCCCGGCAAGCTACCGAGAGTATCTCGCCCGCATGGAAAAGCCTGGCAAGCTACCCACTCGAGCAAATTGATGAATAATGGGAGGACCGTGACCATGATATAATGTCTAACATTTTCCTCAAAATAACCTGAATATAAAAAATTAAATTAACTGGAAGGACAACAAATTTCCCATACAGAAAAGATCCAATATTCTCAAGGAGAAGGGCTGTAACTCCTAAGGTGTGGTCTACATGGAGTGACTTCTCTGGTATGAAGAAGGGAGAAGTGGAAAGAGATGAAGCAACTTTACAGTTGGGAAAGCTGATAACTGTTACCTCTGATCAAGGCCAACATCATCAAGCAGAAGTCAGACTGATATGACATGTTTCTGCATGTGATGAAAATGTCACTTTACCTCTACGTCCAGACTAATATTAAGAAAAGCATCCAACAAAATAATGAAGGACCTTTCACAAATTCCCAACTAACCCCATACTCCTTAATACTGTCAAGGTCATTTGACATTAGAGGCAGATTGTGTCATGTGGATGATGATAATATTTGACTTATTAAAACGTTTCAGAGTATGTTATTCTATTAAAGATATATATCAAGATCAAAGACATTGGGGCTGGAGAGATAGCCCAGTGGGTAGGGCGTTTGCCTTGCACATGGCCAACCCAGGTTCAATTCCCAGCACCCCATATGGTCCCCTGAGCACTGCCAGGAGTAACTCCTGAATGCAGAGCCAGGAGTAACCTCTGTGCATCGCCAGGTGTGATCCCCAAAAAAAGCAGAAAAAAAAATTATCAAAGGCATTGCAGTCAAGAGAACCTAAGGAGATTTAATAACTAAATGCAATATGGTAGGTCTCCCTAGCTGGGAATATAAAAATGGACATTAGTGAAAACTAAAAAAAAATGTAAGTAACATGTAATTGTTTCATTGGATGTGAGGTATGTGGGACCTCTGCACCAGCTTTGCCAAATGTTTTAAAAGTCAAATTGTCCTTAGAATAAAGTATTTTACTATGGGCAAAGGTGATTGCAAGAATAAATAAAACAAGATGGGCTTGAGGAGACAAGAGATAGGACAGTGAACAAGGCACTTGCCTTGTAGGTGGTCGACCCCAGTTCGAATGCTGGAACCTCATTGCTCCCTGTCAGGAGTAATCCCTGAGCAAAGAACCAGGAATAAACCCTGCGCACTGCCAGGTGTGACATGCACGCACGTGCACATGCACGCGCGCACACACACACACACACACGCACGCACGCACGCGCGCGAGCATGCGCGCGCGCACGCACACACACAGTGATTTTGGGTAGAGTTAAACATTACTGAGGTTGGGTTGGGTCTGGATATTAATACCCAGTTCTATAGTATGTCTGAAATTTTCCTCTAAGGGTATTTTTTTTAAGTAAAACAGATTTTATTTGGAGGGTTTTTGAAGGGGAGGAGGGAGAGAGAGTGAGAAAGAGTAAGGGTAATGTGCTCAAGAGAGAAAAAGGGCTTCTCCAAGGGCGGAGACAGCCCCTACACACATCTCAGTATTAGACACAAAAGCATGAAAGTACACACCTCAAGAGGGGAGATGCGGGAGACACATGCGCTTGAGCACAAGATGTGTTTGGCCACGTGGGTGCAAGCAGCACTTGGGCACCAGTAGCATATGCACTCAGCAGCAGATGCACGCCCCACTAAAGACTTTTTAAAAATAAGATTTACTGTTATCCCAAACTATTCCCCCCACAATAGATTCAGTAGAATGAACATCAGTAGAATTAACTACTAAAAAACTTTAGAAATATGGAGTTTGGTTTCAACATGCCAATTTCAACATAAAGCACAGTTTGTTTACTAAATAAAGTCTTTTCCTGTGATATTTACAGTTCCTGCCAACCGCAGACAGCTATGATGTCTAAAGAAACATATTTATATTTATGCACACATAAATGACTATTTCTAATTAAATCATTTCACATTACTCAGAGGTAGATTTACCCTTTACCTTTAATATTACTGACATATTACTTTGCTAATTTTAACTAGGCTTAAGATCAAAGCTGTGCTAATGAGCTGGTGAATGTGATTAATAATCACCACAGAATCTCTACCTCATAATTTACATAATTTATTACCTGACATTAAACATGTAACTTTTTGGTAAAGTTATTTATTTAATAAATATATTACTTAATTTATAAAGTTATGAATATATTATTTACTATCAAAATTATGCAGATATTTTAAAAATTATCACAAGACAAAAATAGTCTCTTACGAACATGATTGCCACTCAATGCCTCTTTTGCAAACTACAGCACCCAAAAGGAGAGAAAGAACAACAGGGAATTCCCTGCCACAGAGGCAGGTTGGGATGGGGGCTTGAGGGGTGGGAGGGGTACTGGGATCCATGGTGATGGAGGGTGGGCACTGGTGGAGGGATGGGTATTTGATCGTTGTATAATCAAAACCCAAGCACAAAATATGTGTAAGTCTACAACTGTACTTTATGTAGTTTCACTAATAAAAATTAAAAAAAAAAATAGTCTCTTACATTATCATTTTCTAGACACTACTCTCATAACACCATTCAATCTATCTGATTAAATACAATAAAATATCATTTTAAGGGTCACTTAAAATAATGGTAGAAGTAATCCATTTTCAAAATAGGGAAGCCATGATTATGAGAGCCTAAATTCAAACTCACAGAACTGGTAAGTACAAAGCCAGATATATAAACATGGGTTTGAGCAAAGTTAAAGCCCATACTTTTAAAAATTACATAATATTCCTTTCTTCTAAAATACTTAATACAAAAATTCAATGCAAAGATTCAAACAAAAAAAGCTAAGTTGCTCCATTTACCTATAGTCAGTCCCCTTACTCCAGGACAGAGAACAGTGGGCCAACCCTAGACTTTGGGCAATTATGCCATCAAGTTAAAAGGTGTATCTCTAGAGTCTTACGTTTATTCTTTTCCCACAATTATCCTGTGCTACATTTTTCCTCTACATTGATCAAGATAAATCATTCTTTCTACCCATCATGGTATAGATAAATTATTCTTTTCTTTTTTGTTATATTTGTTTATTGAATCACTGTGGGAAAAGTTACAAAGCTTTCAAGATTAAGTCTCAGTCATACAATGATCAAACACCTTTCTCTTTACCAGTACTTATTTTTCACCACCAAGAACGCCAATAAACCCCCCTCCCACCCCCCTCAATGCCTGTGAGGCAGATGATTTATACTTAACTCCCTCTCCACTTTGATTACATTATTGTTTTGACAAAAGATGCACTATTATTGTTTAGAATTCCCCCCAATAATCAGAACTGCTGAAAAGGCATTGTGAAATAATTTTTTTCTATAGCTGGTTATGAGAACAGTATGATGGTTCTCATCATATTGCGGCCGCGTGATTTTACATATCTGATATTTACTAGGTAAGTCTGGAGGGATTTCTGCAAAGAGCCAGATAATTATGAGATTGGTTTCTGTGTGTCTGGTGTTATGGCCGTGCCGGAGAGCTGTTTGTGGGGGGTGCAATTCGTGACCTCGGTAGGGCATGAAGGACGAGCTGGTACTGCCCCCCTTCCCATGAGACTGCAGTTGCCCCGTCACCACCAGCTCATGCCTGGCTTCCCAATAAGCTCTGAGGCACTGGCCACCTTGCTGCTGGGGGCAGAGCGGGGGGGGGGGGGGGGGGGGGGGGGGGGAGGCGGAAGGGAGAGACACCCTTTCCCTCCCGGAGAGGCATGGTGCCTTAGTTTAACGCATAGTTCATTCACTTTTCTGCCGCAATAGATAAATTATTCTTAATGTTATATTAAATAATTCTCTCCCAAACAATTTTTTTTTAGCTTTTCTGCTTTCAGCACAGATATATGGAGACCTACAGAGTTATTGATTTTTCCTTTTTGCAGAACAGGGAAATTGTACTGATATTATACAAAGTACTGCATTTGAAAATAAAGTTTTACCCTATTTTTCAAATTGCAAGATCAGTGCTTTCTTAATGCTAAGAAAAGAATTTTAAGACTAGGATATAAAGGTCTAAAATTCACTTAGTTGTGATTTGTAGTCATGTGTTCATTCCCAAATATTCCTAAAACATAATTCAGGCTTGATAACACACTAAGAATGGCTAAGGAGAAAACTTTCAAGTCGAACAATCTGACTTCTCTTGAGCAAATGAGACACAGTCCCAGAAAAGTTAAAGAAAACACTGGATGTGAATAATAACCTTCAGCTATCCCTCTTGTCTCCAACACCTCTAAAGGGATGCTAATTCTTCACACCTCTCTGTGAAGGGCTTTGTGAAAGAAGGAACCTGCAAATATCTGATGCTTCCTGAATTAAGGTTGCAATATACATTTTCAACTCAAGGAACACTTTACCAAATTGAACCATTTCTGTGGGTCGCCAAGAGACCCATTATTTTGCCCAAAATTTATTAGTGTAGCTTCCAAGGGAAAGGCCAACATCTTGCCAGAGCTCTTGGTAACATGCAAAGAGAGTTCTCCGAACTTTGAATTCTAATGCTGTTGTTAATCCTCAGCTATTTTCTGAAACTCTTTAAATTCAAAAAGAGTTTAGTGTGCTTTAGTTTCACCCACAAAAGACCTAACAGATTTTCTACAGAACAAACATCAGCAGGGAGAATAATTGTAAGGCCCTTTACGAAAACAACTGTTATGACTATTTAGAGAGAGCCAGCAAAGTATAAACTTGTCCCCACTTGCTGAGAAACCCAGGAGATATTCTGTTGAACCACCCTTACTCACACAGCAGACAAGCCTTGCAGCCTGGCTCATGATGAGTCTTGTCATAATTCAGCTAGAGCCACTGGTAAATATCCACCTGTCTATTACTCATTAATAGAGAGACAGGATGTCAGCTGTTTCCGTGACTTGGAGAAACATAGGCTTTTACCACCTTCTGGCTTACTCTCAAAGTAATATTAGAAACAATAAGGCAGATAAAGATTTTTTTAAGACAGGAAGATGCACTGTCAAAAATAAAAATACGTCATCATTGTCTGATGGGTACAAAGATTACAGCCTTTAACTTGCTTTACAGGTTTTCATGATTCAGCTTTGGCAGTTTGGTCATCTTAGAAGCTGGGGGAAAACAAAAGTCTCCAAACTGATTTATACACTCGGAAGTTTTATTCCGCTAAAACTGATAGGTGCTTTGATCTTTTGTGATTATTTAACCTCATCACTAATATTTAGATCATATGACTGATGCTGATTTGTTTGGGAAGCAAATCACTTATGTCATGATAGCTTTAGTTATAAAGATTAAAGAGCTTCCACTTGAATGATAGAATTGCTTCTGGTATTCCATTTCAGTCCCAGATTGTACTTAGTGTGTCAGTTACAAGACACATGCTTGTAAAAAAAAAATAAACAAATAGATAATAAAAATTTAGTGATGTAGTCCGAAAGGTATTTATTGCTGCCTATTTATTACTGTCCAAGATCAGTGTCTAGAAGTTCAGAACACTGGCCTTTTCATCACACAGGGAAGTTAAGGGCTGGGGTTTCACCAGTATTCGCTCCTCTTCTCTCTGAGTCCTATCTTCACTGGAATTCAATGGTGGAAGCAGACAGAGTACATGAGGAAGGCACAGCACTGATCATGCACCACAGTCTAGAAGTAACACTTCACAGATCTGCCTGACCTAGGGCCAAAGGACTCAGACACACAGTCCTGGCTGAGCAGAGACTACGCCTTCGAAGAAGAAGCATAAATTTTATAACTGTGAGCCGCTTCTGTCATGTTAGCTCAAACCTAGATGGATGAGATGTGCAATGCAGACTATTCCCAAATGTTTCCCAATTCATTATGTCATGCCCTGAAATTTTGCAAAGTATCATTTTTTTGGATTAAGCCCAACCACCTGCTTCCAAAGCAACATTCCTCCAACTGTTCAGCTATAGACTTTGTGAAGTGCTTTCAGCTTCTTTATAGAAAAAAATGGTGAAAATAGCATGAGACTATGAGAATCTCAGAATATGGAAAGAAAAGAACAGGGAATAAGTCTATGGAATTTCACGTCCTCCAAGACCCTCTAGACTGGACACAGAACACCAAGCCTGCTTTGACACACTCATTCCCAGTGAAATAATTCTCACCCAACAGTGGAAAAGTGTGGATCCTGAGTTAATTCATTCTGTAAACTCACTTTCAGTTATAACTGAATCCAGCCCAGCTCAGGTCTTGGTCCCAATAAGAATGAGAGCTTGTGGCTAAAAGGCACATGAGAAAATGCTCTACATCACTAATCATCAGGGAGATGCAGATCAAAACAACAATGAGAGATCATCTCACACCACAGAGACTGGCCTACATCCAAAAGAACAGAAGCAACCAGTATTGGCGAGGATGTGGCGAGAAAGAGACTCTCCTTCACTGCTGGTGGGAAAGCTGATTGGTTCAGCCCTTTTGGAAAACAGTATGGTCTATTCTCAAAAAATTAGAAACTGAGCTCCCATTTGACCCAGCAATACCACTCCTGGGAATATATGCCAGAGAGGTAAAAAACTATAGTCGAAGTGACATCTGCACTTGTTTGTTCATTGCAGCACTGTTCACAATAACCAGAATCTGGAAAAAACCTGAGTGCTTGAGAACAGATGACTGGTTAAAGAAACTTTTGTACATCTACACAATGGAGTACTATGCAGTTGTTAGAAAAATGAAATCATGAAATTTACATACAAATGGTACTACATGGAAAGTATCATGCTAAGTGAAATGAGTCAGAAAGAGAAGGACAGACATAGAAAGATTGCATTCATCTGGGGAATATAAAGTAACAAAATAGGAGACTAATACCCAAGAATAGCTAAGACAAGTACCAGGAGGTTCACTCCATGGCTTGGAGGCCAGCCGCACATGCTGGGGGAGAAGGCAGCTCAGATAAAGAGGAAAGCACCAAGTAAAGGGTGTTGGAAGGATACTCCCATGATGGGAGATATATGCTAAAAGTAGACTATAGACCAAAAATGATTGCCACTCAATGCCTCTTTTGAAAACCACAGCACCCAAAGGGAGAGAGAGAACAAAAGGGAATTACCTGCCACAGGGGTGGGGTGGGATGGGAGGGGTGGGGTGTAGGAGGGATGCTGGGAGCACTGGAGGTAGGGAATGGACACTGGTGGAGGGATGGGTACTCAATCATGTATAACTGAAACCCAAGCACAAAAATTTGTAAATCTACAACTGTACCTCATGGTGTTTCACTAATAAAAATTTTAAAAATAAATAAATAAATAAAAGTTTGTGAGAGAAAAAAAAAAAAAGAATGAGAGTTGACCTTTGACCAGCGTCTGTGACTGTCCCTGCTGGAAGCAGTTCCTAGGCCTGGTTCCTTGCCTCCCTACCTGAATGTCTTAACTTTGCTGGGCAATTCTAGGAATATCAGCCTCACATCATTTTGGCAATATTTAATGAGTAGGCATTATTCCTCCCTTTGTAAAAATAAAATAACAGAATCAGAGGCACATTAAGTCCTCAAACTAATGTACCTATTAAGTGGCAAAGCCAAGACTGAAATCAGACCTTTCATTGCCCATCCAATAATTCTTTCCACTATGAAATACTGTCCCACTGAATATGTTTCTTCCTGTTGGCCTCAGGCATGGGGGCCTGTTTGCTGGCATAGTCCTCTAATTTTCTCTGTGCTTGGAGTTCTGTTCCTTTGATGCCTTTATCCCACAGGTAATTAATTATGGATCACCACTATGTGCCAAGTGCTTGGTGACCAAACAAACAGGCTGCTTCCCATTTAGAGAGGTTAGTTTCTTTACAAACAAATGCATATTTTTTCATAATGAGGAATGCTACAAAGGAAAGGGTGCAATGTCAGAAATACAGGGGGAAGAGGTAAGGAAGTAAGGAGACAAAATTGACTTGGGCAGGGCTGTCAGGAAAGCTTCTCTAAGGAGTTGACAGTCAAGCCAAGACCTGAAAAATGACAAGTCAGCAGCGAGAAGAAAGTGACGGTGTTGGCGGGGTGGGAGTTCGTGCCCCAAGGGAGAGCTTGACAGGTATGAGGAATGGGAGAGATGCCAAAGCAACTGCAGTAAGAAGGGGAGAGAAGCAAAAGGAGTTTGGGAATAGGCAGGTCCAACAGGGAGGGAGTTCGGATTTGATTTGATTTGCAATTGGAATCAACTGAAGGGTTTCTAAATGGAGAATTTGCTGAAGTCACGCTTATTAGCACTCTCACTGTGGTGCGGAGAATAGAGAGAAAAATGGAACTACTGACGTCACAGAGACACAGTGACCGATGATGGTGCCTTGGAATATGGTGGTGGAGCAGAATGATACCCTCGATTAATGGACCCACTTTGAAAAGTCATGAAAAGGGGAATGAACTAATCTTTACAAACCTCTGATCTTCGCAGTTGGGCTCCGAAGGTGTCTTTTCCCAAGTTTTCACCCACTTCAATAGTAAAACTTTGCTGAGCTTTAGAATTAGGGATGGATGGGAATTTGCATGTTATAGAGATGACCTTTTTCAATCTCAAATGGATTTTGCCTGTATCTTAATGCTTCTGAAATTAAAATCTCTCTCATAATTAATATCAAAGGAAAACTTCAGAGAAGTTAGCTTTGACAATACTGTCATCACTCAGAACTATGTGAGCGCAGCCTAAATCAACAGCTTCTGCTCAGACTGTCGAGTCAACAAGGTCATGTGCACTGATTGCACAACAAATGGTGTATTTTAACATATTGAAGTTGACATGTTTGCATTGAGATTACACCATGAAACAGTCTCGAAACAATAAGGCACTGTTATGCAGAAGAAGAATAAATAAAAACTGGAGGACCCAAATTTACCATAAATGATCACACATTTGACTCTGGAAAACTGATTGTTATTAAATAAAACAATGAGATAGTGTTTTTCAGTCTTTAATAATGAGAGTTATCCACAAGAAGACAACCTAAGGCTGAGGGAGGCGAAGGAGCAGTGAGAAGAGCTATCTTTGAGGTGTTCAAATAGATTGCATGTCGTTAAATACCCGATAAGTATTAAAGACAGTATAAGTTACTCAATCCTAAGAATTTTGCCAGAATTTTTGATGAAAGGAAAGGTTCATTTGAGCTGCTCAGGTATATCTATCTGGCAGTGTCATTCATCTATCTTTCACAGATGCTGTTTGAATTCTAGAGAAATGAAATTTAATTCTGTTTTAGAGATAAAATATATATACATATATATGCATAAATATCTTGACTGCTTATTTGAGAGGATAATAGAGATATACCACCAAACATCTTCTGCCCCCACCCCCAAAAGGCTAAAGCACATGGTGCTTTAGTATTCAATCCCTGTTCTATTGCAATGAGAAAGGAATAAACCTATCCTGCATTGCAGAAGGATCACACAGTCTCATCTTTGGGGGAGTGACCTATATACAGTCAACAGTGTATCACCCGACAATGAAAAGTGGCATCTTTGGTCAGTCATGGATGCCACGACTGGTATCAGGAGGTCATGATGTCCGACCTACTTCAATTAACCATGAAGACCCCCAAGTCAAAGTCTGATGAGGAAATACACAAAGATACTTAAAGGCCAATCAAAGGAGAACAGAGAAAAACCTTTTATGCAGACTTTGCTATAGTAAGGGAGCCCATCGCTGTGACTTTTTAAAATTCTATAAGGTAATTCACAATATTTGATTACATTTAATATTCAAACACCAATCCTACCACCATTACACCTTCCCACCACCAAATTTGGGATGTTTCCATCCCAAGCCCCAAGCCCTGTCTCAAAGCACAACCAAAATAATATATTTTATATTATCTGTTTTGAGAAACCGCTAAAAATGCTACAAAAAAGTATCCATAGAGGAAACAGTGTGAAGATTGCTCTATTTTGGCAGGGGCCATTAAGACATTCTTTAGGATATCACTAACATGTTGTTAAAGGTTGAATGATGTGAGCTTTCATATATATACATATATATGAAAATATGTATATATGCATATATATATTCTTCTATGATTTGTTGCCTACTATTTGAACCGCATCAATTGTGGTGTGGTATTAATAGAGAATGGGTAGGGAGTGTCTTATGATGTGTCCAGGAATAGATTCACTCCTGCGTGAGGCTCGGCCGAGCATGTGCGGAGTGGCATTGAGCATGGCAGCAGTTGGGTTCTGGAGGTTTTCTGCTGCTGGGGCTGGGTCCCCTGGGGTAGGGAGGGCTCTCACCCGCCCCTCTCTGGGGCATCCCAAGTGAAACAGCCAGACGCAGAGTCCGGTAGCATGGCTATAGTGAGCATCATGTTGCTCCCTTGTGGGAGAAAAAGCCGTGCGATGTGACTTGCATTTTAGCTTACTCAAAAGCAGGTATAACAATGGGAACAATTTCCTGTAAGAAAGGAAGACTTCTGTCTGCCCTGATTGGAAGCTGTTGGGAAGGGATTATGGAGGTGGGGCAAGATACATGATTGAACAGAGCTATATATTTAACTTTCTCTGACTGGTCCCATTATGGTGGAATGGAGGGTAAAAGGAGGTGTGGCAGGTAGCCTAGTTAATTCCATTAGCCATTTTAAACTTTGCCTGCATGAAGTGCTATCAGTCAAATTGGTCATGGAAATGGCTAAGGACAGGAAAAAAAGAATTCAGGACGGTAATTCTCTTTGACCCCCTCATCTGTACACTGGCAGACAGCAAAAATGTAGCAATTCTGTCAATCATGACCAGAGAAGAAAGAAAAGCAAAGGACAAAGAACATTCAGTCCAATAAGCACAAGCAAGGAGAAGCAGGTGTGGGAATTCCATTGACCTATACAGAAAACCTTGGTCCAGGACTTCAGACACGTGAGAGATCACAAGGGACCTGGACATTGAACATCAGGGGACTCAGAACTACCTAAGTTACAAAATAAAGAAACTGTAAGGCCAAAGCATCTGGGGACTGTGTGTTAAGTTTTACACATGATTTTCCCCACACTCAGGAGCTAGTCTAAATTCATTACAACAATCACAAATTGGAAGCAAATGTCAAAAAAGCAAAAATCTAAGAAAACTGCCACCTGATTATAATATTGATTATTAGGTCATTTGTTGTAAGCATTAATTTCAGGGTCTCTGGAAATGTGACTTATAAATAGTAGGTCAACATTCAGGCTGATTGCCAGAGATCACTGAGCTTCCTGATCAGGTAGCCACAGTGAGAATCTTAGCATTCTGCCCTTCTCTGTGTATTTCAAGGTCACACACAGGATTCTGAAACTTTGTCCCAGTGGGAACCACAGAGATGCCATCAGAGGAGGGAAATGCCTGACAGTAAAGGCTCATGACATGTGGCACAGGAGTTCTAGCAGTCCAGTCCTATAGAACAATTTATGATACTGTTGTCAGGAAGAAGACACTTTCCGTAAGACTCACCAAGATCCATCAGTACTAATTATTATTTTTTTTTTCTTCTTTTCCTCCTCCTCCTTTTTTGGTTTGTTTAAAGGTGTACACCTGTGAAGCTCAGGACTTACTCCTGGCTCTGCACTCAGGGATCCATCTTGCCAGGCTCAGAGAACCATATATGGCGCCAGGGATAGAACCTAGGTAGGCCGTGTGCGAGGAAAATGCTCCGTCCATTGCACTATGGTTCCAAGCACATACTGAATATTTCTAAAGCACTGAGGGAATCTAGAAAAGGAATGTGATTGAATATAGGTCAGGGAGCAGGAGGAATAACTGAGCAAAAGCACCAAAAGACAAAAGACAAACCCTTATGGAATACTTTTCCCACCAAATTTATTTTTATAATATTTAGGATATGCTTATTAGTATAATTAAACAAGAGTCCATGATTAAAAAATATTGTCCATTAAGCTAAGTTTAAGTTGGAACCACAATGATAGCCTCACATGCAGTGTTCTGGGTTATACTCCTCTGGTATTTAAGGTGGCATGGAATTTCACACACACTTCAAGGTAAGAAAAATTGCAAATTCAGGGAACAAAGCTGTCATCAATATTATAACATTCATTAAAAAGTGTCAACAAGCATCTAACACAGATAATGCTGGTGTAAATAATGGTTTCCTTGGGAAATGATCTATTCTTTCTGAACATTGTATTTTATCTGAAGATAAGATCAGTAAAAAAAAAAGAATCTTTAACCTTTGTTTTACAATTAGTTGAAAATGGCCAGCAACTGGTCTGCAGTGACCTCACATACATCAATCCCCAACTCTTCTGAGCAAGGTATTGTCAGTATCATTCTTAAATCTTTCAGGCTGGAGCAGTAGTACAGTAGGTAATGTTTGCCTTGCATGTAGCCAACCTCTGTTCAATACCCACTGTCCCATATGGTCCTGAGTTCACCTGGGTGATCCCTGAGTGAAGAGTCAAGAGTAAACCCTAAGCACTTCCAGGTGTAGCTTATGCCCCCCCAAAAAAAGTTTCATATGTTACAGCTACTGTTTTATGACATAAAGGGCTCTGTAGTTTCTATAAACACCCCATACAATAGTGTTGTCTTTCTACTAGAGTGAAACATGTGACTTAAGAGAGGCTTTGAGGCCAAATCCAACTAAGTGTAAGAGCCAGTCTCTGTTTTTGTGTTCCTCCTCCTCAACACTCATCCTTCCCACTGTTTCCATGTAATAACTTCTACTTTCCTTAAGGATATATTTTAATATGACATTACTATAAGATATAATGACAAAAAATAGGCATATGGTTTGAAGTATTTACTCACAGTCTAACTATCTGACCTCTTTTCTTGGAACTGACATATTTATAAGCTTCAAAAAAATAGTAAAACCCAATCGTATCATCAACCCTCACAATGAAAAAGGCAGCTGCCTCTTGTGTGTGACTTTAGGAGCATACAAGTACCTCAGTGTCTGCCACTCACCCCACTGGGTGAAGCCAGTGATCCCCCATAAGAGCTAAATTCCTTACATTTAAGTATTATCTTGTGTCAAAATGCAAAACCCTGCAAAAAATTAACAAAAGATCTAAAAGCAAAGTACCAAGGTGGATTGCAAACTGCAATTTATATTAATTCTCCCTTATCCTATTGTAGAATGCTTTCCTAGTCACATTTTTTCCTCACTTTGGGTCCTTAACTTAAGAAACAAATCCAGTCTGGAATGTTAATATATATGCTTTTCTTCAGTATCTTACTTGCACAAGGTAATTTGTATTTTAACAATAGTCATCTGGAAATATACTCTGATAAATTTTGGTTAAATTCTGGTGAAATTTTCAAACCAATTATAGTAAATATTATGAAAGATGTGTCTTCTCATGCTCATAAATCACTCGTCTAATCTCTTAAATTCCCTTCTTCAAATTAGAATACAAATCTGGAGAACAGATCAAGTTTTGCAGGTCAAAAATTCTTAGAAAATTCTGTATATGTCCATTTTTTTCTATAAGAAGTGGATTTATGTGATTTTGCTTATCATGATTAAAGCTCTTTTCACTTTTTTGCTGTTTTAGCAACCATGCAACTACAAACAGAAAAAAATATTATTTCCAAGACACAAAATATGTTCTAGAATTTAAAAATATGGATGCTTACATCCTCATCCATAACCAAACAGGAAAATCTAAGCCCAACCATTCAATTTAGTGTTTAAACAACTGCTTGTGAAATACCTACTTCACATTATGTCACTCAGAAATGCATGCATGTCAGAATAGAACCAACACCACTCTTTCTGTTTGAGGACTGTGAATTCAACCACCAAAATAGACAATATTTCATTCCCATGTTGTTATTTGCTAAACTTCTGTCATTCATTTAACAGTTACTTAAAACTTTACCCAGATTCTTGGGCCGAAGTCATAGTACAGGGGGGTAGGGCGTTTACCTTGCAAAAAGCCAACCCAGGTTCGATCCCCAGCATTCCACATAGTCCCCCCCAAGCATCACCAGGAGTAATTAATTTCTGAGCTCAGAGTCAGGAGCAACCCCTTGAGCATCACTGTGTGACCCAAAAAAGAAAAAAAAAACTTTATCCAGACTCAGAAAGGTTACTTTGCGTTATATGTGTTGTGTTATATGTTTTGTTTATTCCACATCTAAGTTTTGATGCAATTGACAGTGAAAGCAATATTTATTGCACCCAACCTGTAGTGATCACTGATTTGAAGCAAAAAGAACAAATTCACAGCCATGTTACTTAAGTTAGTCTTGACTTTGTCTTTATCCAGGGAATTTACAACTGAAAATAAAGGCAGTAAAGACATAGACAGAAATAAAGGAAAGACCTGGTGCCGGGTATCCTAGAGGAAAGGGCAGTTCAGATAGAGAAGGGAGCACCAAATAAAGGATGTTTGGAGGATCCTCCCAGGAGGGGAGATGCATGTCGAAAGTAGACTATGAACTGAACATGTTTGCCACTCAATGCCTCTTTTGCAGACCACAACACCCAAACGGAGAGAGAGAACACAGGGGATTGCCCTGCCACAGAGGCAGGGGGGGATGGGGGGATGGGGGTGGGAGGGATATTATCCATGGTGGTGAAAAACGGGCACTGGTGGAGGGATGGGTATCTGATCATTGTATAATTGAAACCCAAGCACAAAAAAATTGTAAATCTACAACTGTAAAAAAATAAATAAAAAAAATAAAAAATAAATAAAATTTAAAAAAAAGTAAAAAAAAAAGAAATAAAGGAAAGACAGGGAAAGGGAAAAATAAAATAGTTGTTAGAAGAACAATTGCCCTTGCAACCTTATTCAGTAAGCAAGCTTCTAAGAAAAAAATTAAGAGGACCCTCTTTACATCCTTCAAATACATTCTTCAGTCATTTACACAATAGCAGGTTTTTTTTAAAAAAAATATGTCTTTCATAAATTCTCCACTCTTGACATCTCAATACCTTTCATAGTTTTTTATTCAACAAATACCCTCAAAGTCCATTTAAATGACATTAACATTTTCCCACTGGGAATAGGACTGATATCATCAACTTACTTAACAAAGACTATGAAATTTGAGAAAGACTGTGGGAAAATTTTTGGCTCAATGGATTGTACTATATTTCTGTTTCTCTGTTCTGTTCAGACTGTCAGGGAGATAAGTCCTGAATTCACACGAGTAACTTTCTCTGACCTGGCTGCACAGTGCATGGCAGATGGCCGAGTATGGACTAATGTTCTTTAGTAACTTAAGTGTGGGATGGAATCAAGGCCAAGTTATTATCTCCACTTTTTTTCTTGATCATATCAGCAGTCTTGAAACTTATAACCCAATTCCTAAACAGTGAAATGTCTTTTTAAAGAAATCTTGGATCATTTTTAGGTAACAAACCAAGAATATATTATTTTATACATGTTTTAGTTACAAAGAAGACAACAGAAAAGCAAAGATTTGGGTAAATTATGATATATTTTCTAGACAGTTGTCTTTCTTTATCAAACATTTTCTTCATGCGTCCTACCTACCAAATAGTGTTTGAAACATTTTTATACAATTTATATAGATTATAGGGAAATAGATTTCACCAATACATTAGGGGATTCCTAATCATCTCTCCTTAATCTTGAAGCAATCATCATTCTAAATTGATATCTTTTCATTGTTTTACTTTATAGCATGAATCACTAAGCAATTTTATATTTAGTCATGTTAGCTTTTTAGTTTTACATAAGCAAAATTATGCGCAATTACATGATTTATTTCATTTAATATTTTAAAAGATCCACCTATGTTGGGCAGAGCAATAGTATAATGGGTATATCAGTATAGAAATATTACACTAATAGTATATAGCATAGCAGTATAACCAATAATATAGTAGTAGTATATACAATAGTATAGCAAGGGCTCTTGTCTTGCACACATCTGACCCGGGTTAAATACTCAATAGCACATATGTCCCCCAAACCCTGCCAGGAGCGATTCTGAGTGCAAAGCTCTGTGTAAAGTCTGAGCACAGATGAGTGTGGCCCAAAAACAAAACAAACAAAAGATTCATCTATGTTAACACTTATAGCTTTTATTCGTTTATGTCCTTATGCTCCTGATAATTAAATGAATATTTTTATTTTTTCTGGTCTTGGCTCAACAGACTTATGTTGGTATGAACATTCTTGTACATGTCTCATGATGTTCCTGCACACGAATTCTTCCAAGAGTCTCATGAAAGAGTTCCAAATTCTACCCTTACTGAATAGGCCAATCTGTTTTTGCCAAAAGACTTAGCAACCAACTCTCTCACCAGCAGTAGACAAACTTTCTGTTCATATCCTTCTCAATGATTATTAGTGCCTAACTCTTCATTTTTTCCTGTGTCAAGTGGCATTTGAGTATCTGTTGCATTTTTAGTCACCGCTAATGAAATTAATATTGTATTCATATTTCACTCAGTGATATCTTTTATCACAATAAACTTTATGTCTTACCAACCTATTGAGTAAATATTAGTGTCTTATGCTTGTTAATCAGTAGGAACTGTTTTTACAATACCAATCCTCTGTCATAAGTTCACAATTTCTTCTAAGATCTTGCTCAACCATTTCTATCAAGAAGTGTTGCTTTGATAATTCATCAATTATTCTACTTATGGTCTGATTTTCTGGTAAGTAGTTTCTTTCCCAGATGCTATAAAGTCATCCTTCAAAATTATCTCCAAAAGTTTTATGCATTGATTTTCACATTAAAAAAATTCTAATCTGCTGAAATGAATTCAGCCAGCATCCTCTAATGCTAAAAGTTTACATAATCGTGGTTAGCTAAAGTAGCAAATTTACACTGTTATAATACTAAAGTACAAACCTAACTTAGAGTTCAGCTTTTCCACTAATATTCTTTTGGGGAATGTTGAGCATCCAATTCAAAAATCCCACCTTCATTGTTGTATGTTCTTAGCCTTCTCAAATTTGTGGCATTCTTCATTCTTCCCTGGTCTTCCTTGATGCTGTCTGTAAAGTAATTGACCAGATCTCAGAGAATTTCTTTTTTTTTTAATTCTCTGATGTTTTATCATGATTAGAATGGGGATTGTGTACTTCTGTTAAGAATATCTGTCACTGTCACTGTCACTGTCCTCCCGTTGTTCATTGATTTGATCGAGCGGGCCCAATAACAATGTTAGACTTGTTACTGTGTTTGGCATATCAAATATGTCACAGGTAGCTTGCCAGGCTTTGCTGTACGGGTGAGATACTCTTGGTAGCTTGCCAGGCTTTGCAAGCAGGGTGGAGGAATCGAACCTGGCCAGGCTGGGCCAGCTGCATGCAAGGCAAACACCCAGTTAAGAATATCATAAGTGTGGATATCTGATCATTGTATAACTGAAACCCAAGCACAAAAATGTGTAAGTCTGCAACTGTACCTCATGATGTCTCACTATTAAAAAATTTGTTAATAAAAAAATAAAAAATAAAGATAAAAAAAGAATATCATAGGTGTGTAAATAATAATTATGAACGGGGGCTAAGGTGGTCTGATAAGGAGAACTTGATAGCCTCCTGCAATCAAGAAAAACTACACACTAGAACTTGAATTCACCCACATAAAAAACAATCTGAAACCCTAATGAACAAAGTTTTCATATAGTCAGGTAAAAAGACGGCACCCAGGTAGATTGGATACAGACATTCATGCAAAGAAAACCCCTCATGAGCATAATTTACAGTCAATAAGGATTGCTAAGAAGTAGAACTTTGCTCTGGGAAACAGTGGTGTTATGGTGAACACTCAGCAACTTGATTTTAGTGTCCTTACTTATAAATTTGGAATGTTCTATAGGGTTTTAACGCAGGTTGGAATTATGAGCCAGAACCACATCAGGACCTCTCTCCAACCATGGTGCTGGACACCACATTGGATCTCAACTTCCACAGGACAGAGCCTAAGGGAAAATCCTTGAGGAATGTTCTACCCATCTCTAGTTGGAATGGAACTAACCGGGAACCTGAGAAATTCTTATCAAGGTCACTTATGCCTGGAAACTAGAGGCCCAGCCTCCTATACTCAGAATACACCCCATAGCCTCCAAAGCAACCTGCCTACTCCCTGCCAGTTCTAGAGAGCATACTCAAAGCCCAAATTCCTCTTAAACCCACCCACAAGCACCTAACTGGTGCCCTTTAGACCTGGAACCACCAGGGCTTCTGGGCATTGAAAATATTCTGGACCCAGCTAGCCTCCAAGTCCTACTCATACTTGGCAACAACTGGCACACCTCTGGTTACATTCATGATTGTTCAAACTTGGCATCCATAGACTCCCAAGTACTTGCAAACTCAAACTCCTGTTCCCTACCCAGGTCTGCTTGAATAAGGTACAGAGGAACTTCCAAGAAGCTACATTCTGAACCTTTGGTTGCAGCCCAGTACTGCTCAAACTTGGTGCCACCAGGGCTTATCAAGCCACCGGATGTTACCAAAGTCCATTGACCTTGGTTATACTATTGCTGTTCACATAGATGAACCAACCTAGTCACCACACTGACTTCCTACTGTTATAGTTGCTCTCAGGTACTGTCCAGACCTGGTTATCTTTGATACCACAGTCACTACTGGGCACTAGTAATTGAATTTACTTCAGCATCTAGGCCCACTCAACATTCATGCACCACAGGGCATTCATGACTACAATCTCCTAGTAGTTCCAGGCCTAGAAACAGTTACTGAGGGAGAGCCAATGCTGGCATTTGCCATCATATCTCCTCTAATACTGTCCTGACCCACTTGAACACAGAGCCTTGCCCATGACCCTTGTATAGCACCAGGAATGATAACGAAACTAAGGATCTCACCTACACTTATAAAATCCAAAAGATTTGGAAGACTCCTACATGCACTGGAGCTATATAAACTCTCTGATGAAAACTGCAGTGCAATATCCCTAATGATAATTAATGACATGAAGAAATCAATGAAAGAGAACTTTAATAAGGATAAAGAAAGAACGGGGCTACAGAAATGATCCAACCAGAATTTTTTTTCAAACTAAAGTTGGTAGGTGAACTAAAATATATCATAAAAGGGCTCAACTGTGGGATGACAGAAGTCAAAAATTGAATCTGTGAGCTTGAGGATCAGGTAGAAGAAAACAAAGCTGCAATAATAAACCACGTGATACTGGACTATAAGCAGACACATAGACTAATGGAAAATAACTTAAAACTCAGAAATAAACAAACCCTCACATATACTAACAGTTAACTTATACTAACAGTTAACATATACTAACAGTTAACAAAGGGAAAATGAGGATAGAAAAATCTCTTCAAAATGATATTGGAAAAACTGGAAAGATGCCTGCACAACTGGGATCATCAGTAATTGGAAATAATGGGGAAAAAGATTCAATGACTTTGGAGAAGGAACTATTAGAACTTGTTGGTTTGTATCGTGTGGGAATATTTTAATCCAAAATATAAACATTTACATTATTGCAAACCAATATTAGCTCAATAAAAATAATTAGAAAAGCAATATGACAGATGTGATGTTGCACCCATTCTCATTTCTCTATGCCAACCAGTTTATGATGTTTATTTTAACAATAGCCACTTAGTAAAGATTATATTTGCCACATGCTTCCACTGTAACATCGCCACCTGAAACTGGTAACTTGGGATAGAGATACATTGAACCATGTAAATGCTTTTCTCTTCAAGTTTTTGCTTACTGATTTTGGCATCCATTGGTAAGACATGCTTGCAATCATTACTGAAAATTTTTCTTAATAAGGTGTTTATATTTTTGTCAATGCTTTTATACTTACTGATTGAATTCTCCAATACAGAAGATCTATTTCTAATCACTATTTATTCAATTTTTCATATCAGTATGGACTCATGAATTAAAGGATTTGAAGAGAAACCAGAGTCATAAATATCTATTCTAATTTGGGGTCTCTAATTCCACTATTTTATTCCTCGATTGGCCATCAGAACTCCTTGATTTGGGTTCCTATATTCTACATGCATGTTATTATTTAATTTTTTTATTAGTGAATCACTGTGAGGTACAGTTACAGTGTTACAAACTTTCATGCTTGCATTTCAGCCATACAATGATCAAGTACCCATCCCTCCACCAGTGCCCATTTTCCACCACCAATGGTCCCAGCATCTCTCCCACCACCCCCACCCCATCCCCTCCACCCCACTCGGCCTCTGTGGCAGGGCATTCCCTTTTGCTCTCTCCTTTTGGGTGTTGTGGTTTGCAGTAGAGGCACTAAGTGACCATCTTGTTTGGTCTATAGTTTACTTTCAGCTCACATCTTCCATCCCAAGCGGACCTTCCAAGCACCTTTACTTGGTGGTCCCTTCTCTATCTGAGCAGTCTACAGGCATGTTTTATGGAGGTTTTTTTTTAATTGATTATTTTTGTTTACTACAAGTCAATTAGTCAATCCAAGATCATATTGTAAATTCCTGTGCCTACCATTTCTGGGAATTCCTTAATTAACTTATTTAGAAGCCAATATGTGATGCTATTAGCTTATTCTCAGGTACCATCGTTTCTAGGCCTTAGAAAGAATTTGTGTGTGTGTGTGTGTGTGTGTGTGTGTGTGTGTAGTTAACTTCTCTCTATACCCATATCTCTGTATCAAATACCCTGAGTTCTTGATGACATCTGATTCCAAAATATAATATTAATTCTAGCTTTTCCTTTTCCTTGTTTTTAAATATCTTTTACAGGAAGAAACTTGATTCGTCCACAATGTATTCATTTATTCCCTTGGTCCCTGTACAGACATAAATCACAAATTTGTTCATATTTCTATAAAAAGCAGATTTAAAACAAAAGCATGATTTTTTTATTAGAAGTTTGGCCTTTATTTTATCATGACACTTTCAACATCTAGTCAAAACAGAAGTTACTCAGATTAGCTCTTATCATCTCCATCTGCTTCAGTGAGGATATGTCCCTTGCAACATAGGTTCATTTGTACTGTTTACATTCCATTTGTGCAGTTTTTACTTCCTTGTTAACATTAGCTCCAAGTACATGAAACTTTACTGTGCTTCTTAAAGTCAAAGCTATTGGAAATTTATTCTAAGAAGAGCACAAATTTTTCTCCTTCACATTATCCCAGATCCATTTGTCCCTTCTATGTACCTCTTACCTAATGATTTTCTTCATATATATATATATATATATATATATAGAGAGAGAGAGAGAGAGAGAGAGAGAGAGCCTTTGGTAAATTTAACTTTTTACTCCTTAGATCATCAGGCTTATTTTATATTTTTTTAATTTTGTGTCCTTTAATGTTTATTACCTAACAAAAGTTATTTGAACCTAGATGTTTTCCCTAATTTTTTGAGATATTGCATTTGGAAAGTTGGAAAATTACCATTCTCTTGGCATTACTGTATCTCAATTCATGTTAACTAAGCAGAATGGGGGCAACCTGATGTGTGAAGATGCAGCAAGGGGAGAGATTGGAGCTCAGAGGGCAGAACCAAAGTCAATATTGATGGAAAGCATCAGTCGATGAACATGAGTCTAGGTGCCTGGCAATAATGTGGTCAGACTCATAACTGTAGAAAGTCTAAGCAGAAGTTACCTAAAGGAAGCTAGAGGGAAAGAAAGATGGCGGCCGCATGGGAGCCTTCTGGACAGCAGGTTTGAGCCAGGGGTCGGGGGCGGCAGGGACCTCATGGGAAGGGGGCATTCCGGTCCGTCCTTCACGCCCTACCAAGGTCACCAGCTGTCACCAGCTGCCCCCCACGAGCGGCTCTCCAGCACGGCCACGACTCTAGAGCACAGAAACCAATCTCTTAACTATCTAACTTTTAATAGAAATACTTCCAGGGTTAATAAGTAAAATAGCAGAAATACAAAACAACATTTAATTCTTGAACCCAGCTGTAGAAAGCAAATCATTTCACAACACTTTTTCAGTATGTCTGATTTGGGGAGGGGGGTTGTAAACTCTAAATAATAATGGTGCATCTTTTATTGAAACAATGAATCTAGTCAAAGTAGATAGAGTGTTAACTAGAACTCATCTGCCTCACAGGAATTGGGAGGGGTGGGAGGTGGGGTTCTATTGGGGTTTGCGGTAAAAAATAAGTATTGGTAAAGGGAAATGTGTTTGATATTTACATGACTGAGACCTAAACCTGAAGGCTCTGTAACGTTTCCCACAGTAATTCAATAAATAAATAAATTTAAAAAATTATAATATGTAATATAATTTCATATGGAGAAAAATAGAAATAGATTTTATAAAAATTTCAAAATTCACAACATATTTATCAAGTAGTTATTGCTTGGGTGATGAAAAGTTGTTGCTTACATTTTATTCCTTTTGTTTTGTCTGTATACCAACATTTTCTCTATTAAATGACTAATTTCACACACAAAAAAAAAGGAAGCTAGATATGACAAGGGTTACAGAAAAAGATTGATAGGTTCAGTATGAGAAATCAACAATAGTAGAAGTCTCTGTCTTAGGTGCAAGCTTAGTTTAGAGCAAAAAGATTTTAGCTGGTTGGATCACTGCCACAACCCCTATGCCTCTTAGGATAATAGATGTTCAATCAGTAATGATTGAATAAGTGTGTGAGTAAGAAAAGGAAAATTGGATCCTAGAAAATTAGTAAGATAACAAAACTCTATTGGAACTAAAAGATCACTTCTACCTAATATGCAATAATGACTTACTGATGAGTCAAGAAACTTTATCCCCCACTAAGAATCAAAAATAGACCTGGTATTCAGATAACATAAAATCTTCAGATGCCAGTCAAATGACATGGCCATAGGAAGGTGGAAAGACATGGCAGGGTGAAGAGAAATCAAGCCCATTCCTTCCCTCATAAAATTTTTATCTCCAATTGATTCATCTCAGTTTCTACCTGTTCTAACCCACTGCCATTTACCTGTAATACTTTTTCTTTCTTTCTTTTTCTTTCTTTCTTTGTTTCTTTGTTTGTTTGTTTCTTTCTTTCTTTCTCTTTTTTGGACACACCCAGCACAGCCTTACTGAATGCTTACTCTTGGCAGTGCTTGGAGGACCATATGTGTTGTCAGGTATTGAACCTGGGCCAGCTTCAGGGCCAGTACCCTACCCACTCACTGTACTATTGCTCCAGCTCCTATAACACTTTTTCTACCTGCAACTCCTCCCCTTCCTGTATCTGTGAGAGTTGAACATCTCATCCTCAAAAGGGCTCTGAAAATATTATTTTCTTTAGACACCCAGATCTCAGTTTTCACTTGAAGTTTATTATGGTGATAGGATTCTAGTTCTTATTTTCATCTAATTCCCAATACTTCAATATGCTTTCTGGTGACTTTAATGATGCAAAATAAATATTGACCCCCTCAAAAAAGGATATACAAAATAATTCCCTCCCCCCAAATATGGAAGGCAATATGAACTTTCCATATTGCTATGTTGACTCCTTTCTGGAATTGAAACAAAATTGTTCCTCTATTTGTGGATTTATACAAAAGGTTTTGGCCACATACACCTCTCATATTGTGCTCACACTTTTCCCTATCGTCCCTATTGATACAACTCTACTCCAGTTGTATCTTCCTCCTCACTAAGTTCCTAGAATTTGATTATCATTGTCACCTATTTTCATGAAAATAATTATTTTATCCTGTCAAGTTTTTCAGAATATGATCTCTGAAAAGTACCTTTCCTTCAGAACATCTTAATTCAGGATAAGATATCTTCGTTGTAATCTCAAGGCCGAACGAGGCTGCCAAAACAAAGAAGAACAAAAATGACTGTCTGTACTTTCAATGCACGTAGGCTGGCATTCAGATACATCCATGGAGGACCTGGTGGTGCAAGCTCAGAAGATCAAGTGTGATATCATTGGTCTGACTGAGAGGAGAAGGCATCTACTACATTGTGCCATTTTCAACACTGGAGAAGAACTGTTCCTCAGAACATGCGACAGAAGAGGTGTCAGTGGTGTCGGTATCCTTGTCAACACGAACTTGGCCATGGGCATTGATTCATTCAAATGCCTAACAACCCGAATCAGACTATTACACTTGAATAGATGTCACTCACTGCCAGCAGTTTCTATCTTCATTGTCTATGCACCAACATTCAATCATGATGAAGAAATTGAGAAGTTCTACATGGAGCTAGAAAAGTTCTATAAAGAAGACCACACCTTCTACAAGATCATTGTCAGTGATTTTAATGTCAAGATAGGACTGAGAAGATCAGCTGAAGAACTCCACATGGGGACCCATGGCCTAGAATGGAACAAACAGTGTGAGAGACTATCTGAGTTCATCATGTCGACCAAGACCATCCATGGTAACTCACAATTCCAGAAGGCCGAACCTAAACATTGGACATGGGAGTCTCCCGATGGATGGTTCCACAATGAAATTGACCACATCCTATTCAATCAACAGTTTTTGCCTGACTGATGTCACTGTTGTCCCAAAATTCCAAACAAGATCAGACCACCTTTTCTACTTCACAAAGCAGGGAGAAAAGGCTGCAAAGTTTAAGAAGAGAACTCCCAGAACAACCACCAACTGAGAGCTCTTTGGCACTATTGCTGCAACATGGGAAGATGCCATCGTTGACAACATTGATGAGGAATACGATCAACTGGTTCAGCACCTCCATGATTGTGCAAGGAACACCTAAAGAGAGATAGCCACCAAAAGATACCTGTCATCAAAAACTGTCAAGCTCCTTTGCCAATGTGGCTTGGCACAAGCCTCAGGCAACTGCAAGTGAATGTCCAAGCTCAAAAAGCAGTACAGAGAAGCGATAAAGGAAGACTTCAAAGAGAGAAGAGCAGCAGTGCTGGCAGATGTGGCAGAAGATGGGAAAAGCATTCTCAATGTCTGCCTGTCCTTTGCTAACTACAAGACCAAGATGCCTGCCCTCCAGTGTCCTGATGGATCTATCACATCTTCCAGAAGGGCAATGGAGAAGATTACCCATGACTTATACTTGAATATCTTCAATAGCCACATCCACCTGCTCACATACCAAATTCCACAGGATGGATATGTCGTTCTCCCTTCTGAAATCAACACGCCATTTCATCAGTAAAGAAGCGAAAGGCACCCGGCCCAGACAAGGTCAGACCCGAACACCTGAAGAACCTGCCGTCAGTAGTCATCAATACACTGGCTCGGCTCTTCACACACTACCTGTCTGAATGCAAGGTTCCATCCCAATGGAAAAACCGCAGGACTGTACTACTGTACAAGAAGGGAATCATCCATGACATTGGCAACTATTGCCCGATCTGCCTGTTGTCTATCGTCAACAAGCTGTTCACTCAAGTCATCCTGAATAGGATTGGCAGAACACTAGATGGACAACCACGCGAGCAAGCCGGGTTCTGAAAAGGATTCAGCACAATCGACCATATCCACACAATAACCAAGCTCATTGAAGTTTCTCGGGAGTTCAAGATGGCGTTCTATCTAACGTTCATTGATTTAAAGAAGGCCTTTGATTCTGTTGAGACAGAAGCAGTCATTGAAGCCCTAGCCAAACAGGGCATTCAAACTTAATACATCAGGATCCTCCGTGAGCTGTATTACAGATTCACTACCAGGATCTCATCATTCTACAAGGAAGTGATCATCTATGTCAAGAGAGGGGTTCAGCAGGGTGATACCATTTCACCAAAACTCTTCAGTGCTACCATCGAGAATGTCATGCAACAACTGGAATGTGAAGGAATGGGAGTGAACATAGACAGTCAGCAACTACAACATCTCTGCTTGGCTGACATCATTCTAATAACACCAAACATTAACCAAGCAGCACAAATGCTGGCCGACTTCAACTGTGAGTGTGGAAAGGTCTGACTACACCTGAATCTCATGAAGACAATGTTTATGAGAAACAAACTCGTTCCTGATATTCCATTCACTCTCACTGGAAAAAAGATCTCCGAATGCAACAGTTATGTGTACCTAGGTTGAGAAGTCAACATGACAAATAACCTGACACCCGGCAGGAGGAAGAGAGTGGCACAGAACGCCTTCAAGAGTGTCGAAGAAATAGCTAAGAGGATGAAGAACCTCTGGTTCTGGGCACATCTCTTTGATTCCACTGTTCTTCCTGCATTAACATATGCCTCAGAGACCTGGGCCCTACGAAAACAGGATGAGAATGCTATTCAGGTCTCCCAAAGAGGTATTGAAAGAGCTATGCTCGGAGTATCATGCTTCACTCAAGTGAGAGAAAGAATCTGATATTCCGACCTCCGTCGACAATTAAGAATCAGGGACTCTGTCTCGTTTGCCAAGGCATCAAAAATCAGATGGGCTGGACATGTAATGAGACTTGGAGACGACTGCTGGACTAGAGCAATTACCGATTGGATTCCATGGGACGTCAAAAGATCACATGGCTGCCCACCTACGAGATGGTCAGACTTCTTTGTCAATATCCTGAATGATCGGGGTTTGAGACTCTTTGTGTTCCTGGAGCAAGCAGACACCATTGGGCTACACTAGCATGTGACAGAGGTGAATGGAGACATTAATGGCGCCTGCTCGAGCAAATCAATGAGTAATGGGATATCAGGTGATCAAGTGATCAAGATATCATCTTGAAAACAGTTATAAAGTTATAGAGTTTGGTTTATGGAAACTGTATTGTCTCCTCTAATAATTGAATAGTCATAAAGGTCTCCATGGTCTTTTAGTGTAACTTTTACCAAATGTGAGAAAGCAAACTGAACCGGAAAAATGTGTTGGTTAACAGTGTTGTGAAGTGAGTACATTTAACTATCAGTCATCCTCTGTGCAGTAGGAAATGAGCTATTATTATGGAGGATTACATTTATTTTTGTGATACATATCTAAGCTTGATAAAATGCCTACTGATCATGTTTATAGCTATCCAACACAAAATATAAGTAAGCAGTATCTTTTCTAACTTAAACTTCTGAGACATAATCAAATACAGAATGAAGATACTCCTAAAAATTTAATGATCAAATAAATAATAGTAATTTCCCATATTAACTCATAATATATCTGAGGAAAGAGTATTAGAACACTAAATTATATTCTTGAAAAGTAGATAAAGGGAAAATACTAAAGAACTTGATTTGGGGCAGTATATAAAGGCAGGTACCATCAGTAAGATTCTGCTTTGAATTTTAATGTAAGACAAAAAAATGCTTGTGTACTAGTTATATTATTACATAGAGAACACTGACATATTTACACCCTCAAAAATTCCTGAGTGAGTAAATACATATGCACTAATTTAAAAAAATACCTTTTGGCTTCTTTTCATTTGCTAACACTTACTATGGAGTTCATGCTATGGTTATCAGGACAGATCTATGGAAAACAACGCTAACAGAGCTGCATATCATCAACTCACTTAACCTTGTCAAGCAGGGAAGAAACCGGAAGAGTCAAGAGATAATGACTGACAAATAAAAACCATAAAGAAAACACATTTAAGAAATATAGAGGAAAAGTTAATGAGGTCTGTACTTCACTATGACCAAGATTGGAGAAAACTGATGTATGCACTCTGGGTTTCAACAACTGGTACTATCCAGCTGCCTTATTTAACCTTTCCACAAGCCTGTTTACACAACCTTGATTATGAGCAATGAGGGTCATTTGGAAAGATAGCATTTCTGGTTGTACAAATAATATTTGTGATGTACTGATGCCAAAATTATCACAGTTCAAAGATTGTAAGGTTATAAATTAGAAAAATTTAGAAGGGAATACAGTATACATTTTTGTTTTCTAGTTTTTATTACAGTCTTAACTGTATGCAAAATATTCATAATTTAAGATTTATAATTTTAAATAAAACCAATTAATAAACACTAAAAAGTGTAGTGGAGATTATGCACTGTCCTCCCGTTGTTCATCGATTTGCTCGAGCAGGCACAAGTAACATCTCACAACGAATTGTGAGACTTGTTTTTACTGTTTTTGGCATATTGAATATGTCACGGGTAGCTTGCCAGGCTTTGCCGCTACTTTCGTAGCTTGCCGGGCTCTCTGAGAGGGACAGAGGAATCGAACCCAGGTCGCCATGTCGGCCGCATGCAAGGCAAACACCTTACCCACTGTGCTGTCACTTCAGCCCTAAAGGGAAAGTAATACATTTATATATACATCGTGTCCTCATTTCTTTGCCTCCTACTTAATTCAGTAGTCAGCAATCCTGTAAGAAAGAATAAGAAATAATCCTTGGTTTATAATCCAATGATCTCCTTTAGGCTCTCACTGCATTCAATATTGTTGGTAGATCGCCTTTCAAATACATGGAGTACTTTTGTCCATAAAATAAATTCATAAAATGAAATCAATCTAGACTAAAAATTGAATGTTGTTATTGGTGTAAGTGGTTAATGGCCAAGAGAAAACAGTAGGGAACAGGTTTCTAGAATACAAGTAACATTCCATATCCTGATCTGGGTGGAAGTTACATGAAAACGTAACTCTTGTAAAAATGAACTCAATTTTATTTAAAGTAGTAAAATATACCTGAAAACAGAGGGAAAAGCTAAAATTTGGAGCCAGAACCTCATTCACATTCAACATTTATCCAATATTACTTATGTAATTTTGGCCTAAGACCTATATACATTTTCCTTAACAGTAATTATAATGAGGTCTTTTACTTAACTGCATTATATGCTCTGGTACTATACCAGAGAAAATTGATATATATTTTATATATAAATACATAAACATCTTTAAGTATATAATTTCTTATCAAGTATATTCACACGGATGAGCAACAAATCTTTAGAACCATCTTCATCTTGAAAAATTGAAACAAATTCTATACCCATTAAGAAATAACTTACCATTCCTGTCATCCCACAGCACCTGACAACCACCATTCTACTTCCTATGAATGTGACTATTCTTTGTGCTACAGTATTTGGATTTGTATAACTGACTCATTTCACTTAACATAATGTCCTCAGTGTGTATCCATGCAGTCCATGTATCAGAATCTCCTTCCTTTTTAACTCTGAATAATATTCCATTGTGTGTATATATACACATTTGTTTGTCCCATTCATTCATCAGTGGCTCAGGAATTGCTCCCACATTTTGGCTTTTGTGAATTGCCATGAACTAGTCTTTGTTTTAAACCTTTGTTTTTCTGCTTCTCAGATCCACATGCATGAAAATAACTACAACATCAAAATACATTTCTACTGAAGAGAAAGACTAATCATAGAAATCTGTTACAATGTAATATTTTTGTAGAAATCAAATGAAAGAAAGATTTTTTTTCAGAAATTCTTTCTGCTGCCTCAAATACTGCCAGGAACCCCTGAGCACAGAGTCAGAAATAGCAGCACCACCCCCAAATCCTTCTTAACTTTTGTTGTTATTATTTATGTTAAGTAAGGTATCTTTTGGTTCATTCAAAAACATCCTATACAGCAACTAATATACTGTAAAATTATTGGGTTGTTGTATAAGTAAACCCATGAATTGACAAAGAGCAAGAGCCTTCATCAAAAGGTGACAACTCATTAGTGTGACCAATATAGCCTTGGGTAACTGAAAGTAAACAAAATCAAATTTATCTTTTTTTCTTATAATTATAAACAATAGACATACTGACTGAAAAAAATGTAGCCATCCACAGAATCTATGTATTGTCATCACTAAGACAATAGTTAAATAGCACTGGTACTACTCTCTTTGTAGATTCATTAGAGATTGACCAGAAACAGAGCAAAGCAAAGAATTCTGATTTGTTAGCAGCTCTTGACAAACACTTCAACTGCATCAATTTTAATCAATCTCAGTGTTTTGTAATAGGGCCCAAGATTAATATAAAATGATTGTCAAAAATAACTCCTATTAAGAAACATTAAATGAATGAATACTGTAGCACGGTAGTGCTGTCATCCCATTTTCCATCATTGACTTGCTCGAGCGGGCACCAGTAACATCTCCATTTGTCCCAGCCCTGAGATTTTAACAGCCTCTCCTTTCATCCTTCCTAGTTCTGCTGTATTGGAGGCTTTTTAGGGTCAAGAAAATGAGACCCGCTATTTTACTGTTTTGGGCATGTCAAATATGCCATGGGTAGCTTGCCAGGCTCTCTGAGAGCTGGACTAGAATTTGTTTTATAGTCTCTGGATCTTGGCCATTGATGAGATTACATGGTGTCAGGGGCAGTTGGTGGGTGTGCTTGCCAAGATACTGGAAAACTGGGGGTCTGGGTGAATGAGGCCCAGCCCCGATCCCAAGCAGACTTGTAGATCTCAGACACGGGTCCCGCATACCTGGGTTCCTCTGCCAGTTCCTTCATGCATGAGGCTCATTCAAGCCTGTGGAGAGTGGCCTTGAGCATGGCTGTGTCTGGGTTCTGGAGGTTTTCGGCTACTGGGGTTTTGCTTGGGGCTGGGAGGGAGACTCAATTCACCCACCTCTGAAGGGACCTTGTGAAGACAGCCTGGCACGGGAACAGGTGAATACACAAAGAGGAATAATTGAAAAAAATAAAAGATAACATGGCACCCACACGCCCACCCCCATGCAGTATGTGTAGTTGAATCATGTTTATGCACTCAGGATACAAGAAACAGAAGACATTCTGTGATTTACCAGATCTATAATGCACAGGAAATCTTTAAAAAAAGTCAAGCAAAAACTCCGTTCCACCATATTTTCTTGAAAGTTCAAACTTTTAAGTAGGTTCCTCCTCACCAAAAAACACTAATCCTGCCTCTTGTCGAACTCATTAATGACAGTAGACTCTGCCAGCTTAACCCAGTGTGATACTTCAAGCTAAACAGATGGCCATATTTATTGTTTCTTATTTCTGCAATTAATCTGTACATAATTTTCTTACTGTTAGTCCCTGTATTCCCAAAAGTAACTTGAAATCTGCTTGTGAAACTTACAAGATAACTTTGATCACTGACAAAAGGTTAAATGGGTAGGATACCAGAATGCCCAGTCCAAGTTTTTAAACCTATATAATTCTGTCCCTATAAATTCTCCCTGCTGATGTTTTGCTGTGTTGCCTCTAGTATACCTGGCTAAATTTCAGGGGGAAATATGAAATAGTGAATTTAACTTTTAAAAATGATGTATCATCCTTCTGAATGAAATGAGTCAGAAGGCGAGGGACAGACATAGAATGATAGCACTCATTTGTGAGATATAAAAAACATAGTATGAGACTATTACCTAAGAACTGTAGAAATGAGGACCAGGAAGACTGACCCAGGTTGGAAACTTGCCACAAGTGGAGGGGAGAGGGCAGTTAGGATAAAGAAGGGACCACTATGACAATGATAGTTGGAAATGATCACTCTAACAAGAATGCTGAAAGAAGGTAAAGGGATATTTATGATAACCTTTCAGTACTTGTACTGAAAACGGACAGAGAGAGAGAGAGAGGGAAAGAGAGAAAGAAAGAATTGCCTCTCATAAAGTCAGATTGGGGATGGGGGCATAAGACTGCGACATAGGTGATGGAAAATATATACTGTAAATGGATGGGTATTGTATGATAGAAACCCAATCATGAATAACTTTGTACTGTGTATCTCATGGTGATTTAAAATAAAAACTAAGCAGACAAAAAATTATGTATCATTTGACTGCAGAGTTATGCCAAAATCTGAGGCAAGAGAATCCTTGTGCATGGCATAATAAAGCTCCAAAGTTACCTTTTTACAAAACAATTAAGTTTTACCACTAGTATCTTGGGTTTTAGACTTTACTGACTAGTAAAGTAGATATTTTTTAACAGTTAAAATGATTCCTAAAAATAAAATATTCAAAATTGAGTACTTTAAATTTTAAATGATACATGCAAATGGAATGGATACATGCAATGGAATACTATTCAACTACTAGAAAAGGATGAAATTGTGCTGTCTGCCATACCAAGGAGAGGGCCGTGCTAAGTAAAATAAATCAAAAGAAGAAAGACAAACACAAGATGGTCTCACTCATACATGGTTTATAAAGAAACTTAATCACTTAATCACTTAACTTCCCATTAGTCGTCGAGATTTGCTCGAGCGGGCACCAGTAACGTCTCCATTTGTCCCTGTCGCGTGCTAGTGTAGCCCAATGGCATCTGTTCGCTCCGGGATCATGAAGAGCCTCAAACCGATCGTTCATGATCTTGACGAAGAAGTCTGACCATCTGGTAGGTGGGCGGCCACGCGGTCTTTTGACATCCCGTGGAATCCAGTCGGTAACAGCTCTAGTCCAGCGATCATCTTTAAATCTCATTACGTGACCAGCCCATCTGATTTTTGACACCTTGGCAAATGAGACAGCGTCCCTGATTCTTGATCGTCGACGGATGTCGGAACTCCGGATTCTTTCTCTCATTTGAGTGAAACGTGATATTCCACGCATGGAGAAGGATGAGAATATCATAAAGAAACAATGTCCAATTAAAACAAACTCTAGATTCTTACCACACAACTAAGGTTACCAGGGGGAAAAGTAAGTGAACTGAAAGGGTTCAGAGAACAGCGGGGGAGGGAGATCAGCACTTCTATGGTGGACCATGGTGTTGTAACATTATTCCCCTAGAACTTAAATATTTATACTGTTGTGAATCATTGTTACCTCTTTAAGAGACTATCTTTAATTTAAAAGCAAAAAACAAAATGAGGTCTTATATCTAAGGAATTAAATTCCAAACTCTGCAATGCAATGCAAACTCTTCTTTGTGAGAACAAATGAAAGTCTGTTTCAAGGACATCACACTGTATTTCATCCATCCAATCTACCATATTTAATTAGAACCTCCTTGTTGCAAACTTTTCCCTGCCTTCCAGGATCTCCAGTGAGAAAGGAAAGAAACAGTTCTCTTCATCTGAGGGATTTTTTTTAAAAACTCCTGCTGGGGTCTGCTGGCTCCGCTGTTTGTGTCTCGCAGCTCTCTTCTCTGTGATCCCTGCCCCATAAACTACTTCTAGCCACATTGCAGCCAGATCTGACCTCAGATACCTGAAATAAAAGGAGACGCTCCTGCTGACCAGCACAACTGAAAAAGGTACAGAGAAGTGTGGCCAGAAAGCATAGTGAGTTCCCAGCAGCACATGAGTGAGCACTGAAGGGAGTCCCTCACCAGGTATTATCAGAGTGTGCACGCACCACAACTAAATTTTTAAAAAAAAATGGTGACTTTGTTGTTTGCCCACAACCCCTGGAAAATACCAAAAATTTTTTTTAAAAATGACTTAAAAATACATATATTGGGCAGCATAGCAGAACGTGCAAGCATGGAAAACCTTATTTGTGACCCCAAGGAAGTGGCACAGCTAAAAGGTGTGATCACTGGCAGAAATGTGTGGCCTTGGGTCATCACAACGGGAGAAACGATGAAGGAAAGATGCTAGAAAAGGGCAAAAAAATAAAATTCAAACTAATAAAAAAAATAATTAAACTCAGGCCAGAGAGACAGTCCTGGGGATAAGGCACTTGCCTTCCATGCAGCCAACCCCCTATTCAACCCCCAGCTCAATAGCACTAGGGTCCACTCCTGAGCACAGAGCCAGGAATAGTTCCTGAGCACCACAGGGTGTGTTTCAAATGCTCTCCTCTTCCCCCCACCAAAAAAAACTCACGGATGGATGGAGAATGACAGAATAAAAAGCCAATAGACTTTTCTGTGAAACAAAACTTGAAAATAGTGCTTAAAAAACGATTAGTATGTTGGAGCCCATGAGATGATATAGCAGGCCAGGTACTTGCCTAGCCTGCAGTGAACTCAGATTTGATCCCCAGTACCCTATATGGCCCCTTGCAAGAAATGATGCCTGAGCACAGAGCCAGGAAAAAGCCCCAAGAACCAGTTGTGCCCCCCAATAATAAATTACAAAATAAGCTTTGTCTATAAAATATAAATTGGAGTCTGTGTGTCTTAGAGATTTTAATTTCCTTTTTCTCATCATTTTACTGAATTTGGAGAATTATTTCAAAATTACGGACAATTCCTCCACAGATTATTGGAAAAACACCATTGGGCTCACATTTCTCCCCTAGAAAGGTCTATCTCTCCACTGCTAGAGGCAAAAATAAGTATATATTAGAAATTCTGTATAGCATTTCAAGACATTTTAAGTAATAGAGAAGGAAACCAGTGTCACAGAAGAATTTTCAGGTTATCAAGCTAAAAATATTAAGCACAAAGAAATAAAGGCTCTCCTTGAAGAAAGCGCAACCAAGGACAGAACCAGAACCCCAAGGTTAAATGTTTCCATCAAGAGCTTCGGAGTTTGACCTGGCATGTTTCCTTATTCGGGGCACGCTAAGTCACAGCCCTTCCCAACCACAGCCCTGGGGCTGACATAGCCAAGGTCCTCAGGTGCTCCTGATCTTCTTTTTTTTTTTTTATATTTATTTTTTTTTTCTTTTTTATTAGTGAAACGACATGAGGTACAGTTGAAGATTTACAAATTTTTGTGCTTGGATCTCGGTCATACCCCGATCAAATACCCATCCCTCCACCAGTGCCCATTTTCCACCACCAGGATAATATCCCTCCCCCCCCATCCTCCCATCCCCCCATCTCCCCCTGCCACTGTGGCAGGGCATTCCCCCCTGTTCTCTCTCTTACCTGCAGGGAGCACCCCACCTTCCTCCTACCTCATCACTCCACGAAAATAAATAGGCCTGCTAGTGTAATACCCTCAAATTCTTTTTTTTTTTAATACTTGAATCCAGGTGCAGTACAATTTACAACACTGAAGCACTGAAGCAACATGATTGCCTTTTAAAAAAACAAAAACAAACAAAAGAAGACCTGTGTCCTGAGTTTTTAATTCTGGTAAATTGGCCCTTGAAAGCATCCGTTGTTTTTTATTCTAAGTGCCACGCACATTCTTGTAAACAAGAATTGTTTCATTTCCGGGGCTCTTTTCATTGCTGTAATTTTCAGGTAATTATATTCCTTTGTTCCACCCCAAGGAGCACTTTGCCTCCCTTGGTATTTATATATCCAAATAATTGCAGATGGTTATCAAGGCCCATCTTTGCTGTCTCAAAGCCAAGGTGAACAGATTTAATTCCTTTAACCTGTCCTCCTAAGACAGTCCCTCCAACCCCCTCAATCATCTTCCTGACTTCTTGTCTGAACATTTTCCAAGAAAATGTCTACATCTTTCCTGGTTTCAGGCTCCCAGAACAAATGCGGTTTTTCAGGTGCCATTTCATCAGAATCACTTCCCTACCCTGGGGTAAATCTCTTGAATTCTTCACATCCTTTTGGTCTTTTCCCCTCTTCCTACATCCAGGGTGCGTCCAAGGTATTTCACTGCCCAAGGCAACATAAGTCTCTCCTTTTCTTTCATACCACGTAATTGGATTCAGTTCAGAAAGTTTCATATTCTCTCCTCACCCCCCCACAAACCCATCACCCTAGTTTTTGAAATCTAGATGCACTGCTAAATAATCTTCCTACAAGAAACTATAAATAAATTTAAGGTTTTGCAGTATTTGGAAAAGTCACAGGCACTCAGGAGGCAGCCATGTAGAATATGAAGATTCACTTAATTCTTGTAGAAAACTTGAGGGAAAGGGAGTGGAATAGTACCGCAGTGGGTATAGTACTTAGCTTGCATGAGGTCTATCCAGGTGGACTGTTCAGCACCTCATACGATCCATGGAGCTCAGGAGTGATCCCTGAGTGCAGAGCCAGGAGTAAACCCTTAGCACAGCCAGTACAGCCCAACTTCCCTCCTCTCCCCAAAAAAGCTTGAGTTTCCTTATCTTTAAGTGAGCCAAAAAGAAAAAAGAAAAAGAAAATGTCAGGGGCCAGAACAATAATAGCACAGCAGGTAGGATACTTGTCTTACGCTTCACCAACCTGGGTTCAATCCTTGACACTTCTTATTGGTCCCTCAACCCCCCCTCAAACCTTAGGAGTTCTCCCTGAGCTTAAAGGCAAGTGTAAGCCTTGAGCACCAGCCCAGAAGTAAGCCTTGAGCACCACCAGTTGTGACCCCAAACAAACACTAAAAAAATATAGGGAGAAGGAAAGAAAGAGTGGAGGGGAGGAGGAGGAGAAACAGATGAGAAACAATGGGGGACAGGTCAGGGGACCCAGGCACAAAGGTGGTGTTAAGGAACAATAGAACCAAATATCCAAACCGCAGAGTCAACAACACTGAAATCAAGAGACCCCAAACTTTAACAGTCAAACTTAGAAAGGTGCCAGTCAAGAGGGCAGGCTGGAGTGGGTGGCGGTTGTGGGAGGGAACTTGGGAACACTGGTGGAGGGAAGTTGACAATGGTGGTGGGATGCATGGAACACTATTGTATGTATGTCTACAGCTCAACTATGAGTAACTTTGTAAAGTATAGTGCTTTAATTTAAAAAGTGTGGGGGGGGGAGTGTGGAGGGGGGATGTAAGAGAAAATAGAAAATGTTACCTGTAATATCTAAAGGAAATATGTCAAGTATGAAATTTTTTTGTTCTCTGTAATCATTTGGGGTTTTTTAGGAAAAAAATTAGGCAACACAAGGACTTAGCAAAAGGAAACTAATAATAATCCAGACCTCAAATATCTCCTCTACTAAAAGCTGCAGTCAGAGAGGTAAAAAGCGTTGGGGCAGAGTGTTTGGGGAGATGATTCAAGGGGTAAAGTACACCCCTCGCACAGGCAGGGCCTTCAGTCTGAGTTCTGATGCCTCATACCCTCCCCAACACCCCTGTTAAAATCATGAAAGGTCTAGTGTTGAAATAAGCAGCTATTTCTTCAGCAACCCAGGACTGAGGGGCTCTATACACTAAAAGTCTGGAGTTTGAATTCATGGATGCAGGACTCAAGAACAAAAGAAAAATCATATTTTAATAGATTCAGGCAGTGTAAACCCATCTTCTTCATGGGTCATCTGTAGAATACATTAGCTTTAGCCCTATCCGGAAATAGTAATTTACACACATCGTAGAGCCAGTATATTGCCTCTTGCATTCCTCCAGAGAATCAGCTTTTTATATCTATAAAACATCATGGTTTCAAAAATCCATATCATAAAAACTACCAAATTTCAAGCAGAGCAAAAGCCAACTTTCAAACACACATACAAACTAATCAAAAGCAAGTCATAACCAAATGTATACACAAGTTCAGACAGAACAAAACTGGATTCCAAACAGAAGCAGCAAATAGGACTCCGACAAATGGGGGAAGGGCAGGGAAATAGACTTGGTCCCCCAGATTTTTGACTAGTTTAAAAATAAAATAAAGGTATTCTTACTCATAATTTTCAAAGTCAGGTAAACTTGGTTGAGAGGCAAAGGGATGAACTAAACCACTAAACCATTTAAGAAAAGATTTGATCCTTGAGATATTTCAGTATCTAAATTTCTAGAGCTACTAAGTGAAAGTAAGGATGAGTTATTTCAAAGGAAGAGGGGGGAAAAGTTAGGAAAAAAATGTTTCTAACACCTGAATAATTGTCTCTTCTTTGGGTGGATTTGCACTTGTAGCAGTTTGACTTGAGCTTCTGTTTGAAATCTGGTTTTGCTCTGCTTGAAATTTTGGTCTCGTTATTTTGGATTCACTCACATTGCTTGGTCTGTGCATGTGTTAGAATCTGAGAGGAGGTGGAGCCTAAAAAAGGCCACGAAATGCCTGTACTATTCCACAGTTAGAACTGTTTCATGAACGATTTTTATGCCATTGCATAACACCATAACATTGTTATGGTAAATGGTTACCAATTTACCAGAGGTTAAAACAAACAAACAAAAAACAACCAGCTCAACACCCTTTTCTCTCAGAAGGGTTCCACTTAAAGAATAAAAAGGGGGAAATGGCACTACTTCAGTCACCAGGAATAGAACCTGAAGGAAGAAGATTAAGGACAGGGGCTGAAGCGATAGCACAGCGGGTAGGGCGTTTGCCTTGCACAGGGCCAACTGGGGTTTGTTTCCCAGCATCCCACACCTGGCGATGTTCAGGGGTTACTCCTGGCTCTGCACTCAGGAATTACTCCTGGCGGTGCTCAGGGGGCCATATGGGATGCTGGGAATGGAACCCGGGTTGACCGCATGCTAGTCAAATGCCCTACCCCCTGAGCACTGCCAGGAGTAGCCTCTACTCTGCCTTTCTTTGGAAATTAGATCCAAGATCTACAGAACTGATTGAAGAAGCATCATCTAGTTGGCCTGATTTAAAGACACCCCAGTAGCTGGATTCAATGAAGCATGATTTACTGATGACAGCAACTGCAGCTCTCAAGGGGGAGAGAGAGAAGGACGCAGCTGCAGGGGTCTCTGACCAGGCCATGCTGGACCTGCCGCCACCCAGAGCTAAGCTTGCAGCCAGACCCCTGGGAAGATTCCAGAGTGGTTCTCACTGAGGTAAACCCCAGTAGGGGAAAGCACCTTCCAGGTTGCTGGGACACCTCTTGAATCAACCTTTCCTGTCAAACTGGCCCATCTGCCTAACACCTGAGAACTGTGAAAAACTGGTGCTGAGCCAACTAGCCTCCTCTGACAGCCCATCAGGAAAGAGCCTCGACAGACCCTTCAGATCCACAGCGGCGGTACATGTCCCTTCAGATCCACAGCAAGAGTAACTTTGCTCTGTCAGCACCATGCTCTGGGGAGCTGGTCAGTACCCAGACAGAGGAAGTCCTCTGTTTTCTGGTAGCTGAGAGGGACTTAAGCACCCTGTTGATCTGGCTGTATGTGTGCTTCTATTGCTTTCTTCCTCCCATAATGTGGATTCTAAAGTGGTGGGTTAGACTTTTTCCAAGCCTGTGTTCTCTCCTGAACATGTATTTCTTTTTCTCTCCGTCACATTTTCTCCTCTAGAAGCATCACATGTTCTCTTTTGAACATCTGTCTCCCTCTTTCTCTCTGTCTCTCTGTATGTCTCTCTCTCCCCATCCCTCCACCCCATACACAAACACATTTAAATTTCATTCAATAAAAATGATTTTTCTTCAAAACTGACAAACCATGGGGTATGGTGCCGCCAGCAGGTCAATCTATACCTGTGAGGCGAGTGCAACAGCAGCCTGATGATGCCTTCAGACTTCTAGATACCCCAAAATTGCTGCTGTGCCTTTGGCCAGAACCCAACAACTTGGGGCAAGGTTTACCAAGAAAGTAAATGACCAAAAGTTAGGTATGTGGGAGACACCCACAAACCACCTCCAGCTCAGCAATATAATTGGAGGCAAGGCCTCTCTGGTTCCTGATCAAACTGCTTAACAGTCATGATCCCAGAGACTCAGAAACAAATATCAGAATCCAGCGGCTTTTGGCAGAAATGTATCTGGTCCCCATAGTAGGTTACCGGCACCAGGCCACCCCAGGGGAGAAAGGGTGCTGTCCCTCTACCTGTTCCCCCTTGGCAGCTCGGTGGCTGCCATCCTCCAGAGGCCACTGGATAGTCAGGTTTGGACCTGCAGTGACAAGACATGTGGGACCTCATGGGATGGGGATGGAGCAGGCCCTTTCTCCCTGCCCTTTTCTCCCCAGTCGCCACTCATGAATGACTTCTCTGGCTCCCGATCAAGCTGCTTAATGGCCATGATCCCAGAAACTCAGGTACAAATCTCGGAACCTAGCAGGTTTGGGCAGAAATCCTTCCAGATTTAATTGTTAAAATTTCGGAATTCCAAAATCGCACAGCTACTACTGCGGCCACGTGACGTCATGTTATTCATAACCAGCAATAGAAAGCAAATTGTCTACGGTTGCCTTTTCGGCAGATCTGAGTGTTCGGGTAAAATCTCACATAATAATTGTGGGTCTGGTGTCGAAATATTGAATGTAATCAAAGTAGAGAGAGAGTAATGTGGAAATCATCTGCCCCACAAGTAGGGGGAGGGTGTGGCATGGGGTGTATACTGGGGTTTTTGGTGGTGGAGAACGGGCACTGATGAAGGGATGGGTGTTTCATCATTGTATGACTGAGACTTAAACCTGAAAGCTTTGTAACTGCTCTCATGGTGATTCAATAAATAAATTTATTAAAAAAAAATGTAAGGTGAAGATGGCGGCCGCACGGGAGCCTTGTGGAGAGCAGGTCTTAGCCAGGGGCGAGGGGCAGTGGGGGCCTCATGGGAAGGGGGGCGTTCTGGGCCGTCCTTCACGCCCGACCGAGGTCACCGGCTGCCCCCCACGAGCGGCTCTTCGGCACGGCCACGGCCCCGGAGGCACAAGGACTTAGCACAGAGAACCAGCCGCTTGGAGCAGCAAAGCAAATGGACTATGTGTTAAACCGCGCCACCAAGCCTGCCTGGAGGGGAAAGGGCGTTGTCCCGCTCGCCTGCTCCTCTCTGGAAAGAAAGATGGCGACCACACGGGAGCCTTGTGGAGAGCAGGTCTGAGCCGGGGGCGGGGGGCAGTGGGGGCCTCATGGGAAGGGGGGCGTTCTGGGCCGTCCTTCACGCCCGACCGAGGTCACCGGCTGCCCCCCACGAGTGGCTCTCCGGCACGGCCACGACTCCAGAGCACAGAAACCAATCTCTTAACTATCTAACTTTTAATAGAAATACTTTCAGGGTTGATAAGTGAAACAGCAGAAATCCTAAACCATCATTTTATTCTTAAACCAAGCTGTAGAAAGCAAATCATTTCACAACACTATTTCAGCATATCTGATTGGGGGGGGGGGGTCATAAACTCTAAACAATAGTTGTGTATATTCTATCGAAACAATGTATCTAGTCAAAGTAGATAGAGTATTAACTAGAACTCATCTGCCTCACAGGAATTGGGAGGGGTGGGAGGTGGGGTTCTATTGGGGTTCACGGTTAAAAATAAGTATTGGTAAAGGGAAATGTGTTTGATACTTACATGACTGAGACCTAAACCCGAAAGCTCTGTAACTTTTCCCACAGTGATTTAATAAAGAAATAAACTATTAAAAAAAATGTAAGGTGGAGTTTATGCCCAATTCAATCAGCCTAATCCATGGCTGAATAAATAGCAATACTCCTGAATTAAAATAAAAAATACATATAAATTTAAAAAACTGACGATCCTAAAGTGGTGGGTGAGAATTGCTATGGGGTAACACATTTGTGTAAAAAGACACTCAGTGTGCAACCCTTTTGCCGCCTTCTCAGAGACCACGCAGTCAGCCTCCAGCGGTATTTTTGTTTGCCTTCTCCTGCTGCTTCCTGATCTCACTGGAACTCTGGGGAATGCGACCGTTTTCTCCTCAGAGACTACCATGGGTGAGGTAGGCACCAATCTTAAATTGAGAGTGACTAGCAGAGTTGGCCCAGCCATAGATTCAGTACCAGAAACTTTCTGCCCAGGTTGGCTTGATCACTTGATCACTTGACTTCCCGTTAATCGTCGATTTGCTCGAGCGGGCGCCAGTAACGTCTCCATTTGTCCCTGTCGCGTGCTAGTGTAGCCCAATGGCTTCTGTTCGTTCTAGGAACACGAAGAGCCTCAAATTGATCATTCATGATCTTGATGAAGAAGTCTGACCATCTGGCAGGTGGGCAGCCACGCGGTCTTTTGACATCCCGTGGAATCCAGTTGGTAACAGCTAGTCCAGAGGTCATCTCTAAATCTCATTACGTAACCAGCACATCTGATTTTTGACGCCTTGGCAAACGAGACAGCGTCCCTGATTCTTGATGTCGACGGATGTCAGAACTCCGGATTCTTTCTCTCATTTGAGTGAAACATGATATTCCAAGCATAGCTTGTTCAATTCCTTTTTGGGAAACCCGAACAGCGTTCTCATCCTGTTTGCATAGGACCCAGGTCTCTGAGGCGTATGTTAATGAAGGAAGAACAGTGGAATCAAAGAGATGTGCCCGGAGCCAGAGGTTCTTCGCCCTCTTAGTTATTTCTTCAATGTTCTTGAAGGCCTTCCAAGCTGCTCTCTTCCTCCTGCACAGCTCGGGTGCCAGGTCATTCGTCATGTTGACTTCTCGACCTAGGTACACATAGCTGTTGTATTCGGAGATGGTCGTTCCATTGAGAGCGAATGGGGCATCAGGAACGAGGCTGTTTCTCATAAACATTGTCTTCGTAAGATTCAGCTGTTGTCCAACCTTTCCACACTCACGGTCGAAGTCGGCCAGCATTTGTGCCGCTTGGCTAATGTTTGGTGTTATTAAAACAACGACATCAGCAAAGCAGAGGTGGTGCAGTTGCCAACCATCTATCTTCACTCCCATTCCTTCCCATTCCAGTCGTCGCATGATGTTCTCGAGGGTGGCACCAAAGAGTTTCGGTGAAATGGTATCACCCTGCCGAACCCCTCTCTTGACATCAATGATCACTTCTTTGTAGAATGGTGAGATCCTGGTAGTGAATCCGTAATACAGCTCATGGAGGATCCTGATGTATTGAGCTTGAATGCCCTGATTGGCTAGGGCTTCAATGACCGCTTCCATCACAAGAGAATCAAAGACCTTCTTTAAATCAATGAATGTTAGACAGAGCGGCATCTTGAACACCCAAGAAACCTCAATGAGCTTGGTTATCGTGTGGATATGGTCGATGGTGCTGAATCCTTTGCGGAACCCGGCTTGCTCACATGGTTGTCCTTCATCTAGTGTTCTGCCAATCCTATTTAAGATGACTCGAGTGAACAACTTGTAGATGACAGAAAATAGGCAGATCAGGCGATAGTTGCCAATGTCACGGATGTCTCCCTTCTTGTACAGTAGTACAGTCCTGCTGGTTTTCCACTGGGGTGGAACCTTGCATTCAGACAGGTAGCATGTGAAGAGCCGAGCCAGAGTATTGATGAGTACTGACGGCAGGTTCTTCCGGTGTTGAGGTCTGACCTTGTCTGGGCCAGGTGCTCTTCCTTTCTTTACTGACGAAATGGCATGTCGGATTTCAGAAGGGAGAACATTGAGAGTAACATATCCATCCTGTGGAATTTGGTATGTCAGCAAGTGGACATAGCTATCAAAGAGATTTGAGTAGAAGTCATGGATAATCTTCTCCATTGCCGTTCTGAAAGATGTGATAGATCCATCAGGACGTCGGAGGGCAGTCATCTTGGTCTTATAGTTGGCGAAGGACAGGCGAGCATTACGAATACTTTCCTGGCTTCTGCCGCATCTACCAGCACTTCTGCTCTTCTCTCTTTGAGGTCTTCCTTGATCGCATCTCTGCACTGCTTTGTGAGCTCGCACGTTGGCTAGGTTGGCTAGACTCTCTCAAACATGTGAGCCAGATAGACTCCTTCACTTGTGTAGTTTTGCATTACAGAAGTGGGCTAGGGTCAGGGGACTATGTTTGTTCTTTAGAGATGAATATTATTTTTACCATATTCAGACCCATGAAGACAGATACAGGGAAAATACGTAGTGGAACTCAATCTCTTCCTGTGTCCCATGGTGGCCCCTCTGCTAGGACTCCTTTCTGTAATACTTACAACACTAAGTTTTGGTTCCCACTGCTCAGTGGAGTTACCAGCTGCCACCTGGAGGCTATTGAATTCTCATTCCTCCTGACCTTAAGAGAATGCCTCAGAGTGTTGATATCTTTAGACCCTGACAAGCAAAGGCATCAAAAGTAGGGGAATGATGAGGAAAATAGACTGTATGACACATGTTATACTGGCTGACATCAGGAGCTGGAACTGCCAAAGGGCAACTGACTCTGGGAAGAATGGCATAGCCATGTAATGCATTCAGGATGTCCTTGAGATGGTCATAGTCTTTCTCTGTAACCTTGGTAATCTGGGGATGTACTCAAATTGTGTGCATTTCCTGGAGCTGGTCTTACCCAATTCTGTACTCTCCCACAAGCTGCCTGCAGATGTCCCATTCCCCTATCATTTTATTTTATAAAATGAAACTTTTGCCTCTGTTCAGAGCATCTCTGGAGCACCAGTTCAGCTGGGTCTGTAGGTGCAATCAAACTGAGTTCTCCCCCTTTTCAGTGCATATCATTTGGTTTTTTGCTGTGGTCAGTGAGTATTTCCACAACACTACCACTTCTCAACTGTGAGTCCTAAATGTAGAATTTTGGCATTCAAGAATTACATATTGTATACTAAAGTATACATTTTTTCTAGTATAATCCAGAACTATGTATGTAATTTTTCCAGAGAAGCAAATGGCCATGTAGGTCATTTCATCAAACCACTAAGCCAAGTTTATGTGTGTTTCCAAATTGTAATTCTTAAAATCTTAGACCAAAAATATAGTACAGGAAATTTTTAAGGCACTTGCTTTGTTTGCTATCAACCCAGATTGATCCCCAGGCGACACTATATGTTCCCACGATCAATGAGTGCCACCAGGGACTAGCCCTCAAGGATCACCTGGTATGACCACCACCTCCAAAAAAAAAAAATATTGTTATTGGAGTTCTTACCTACCAGTCAGACAGGTTAATTATCAATATCCCTGAATAAAATTCTAAGTATCCATTTTTTGTTTGCTTCTTAGATCATAATGATATAAAATAGATTTGAAATCTAGAAAATGGTCCAGTACACACCTATTTTAATGAATCTTCTTTTCTCACCAAGTCATCGCTCAACTTTTTAAATGTATACTAATGAGACACAAAACCAACTAACACTGAAGAAATGTTTAACTTGTGACAACAAGATGTTTTTATGAAATGTATGATAAATTATTCTATCCAAAAATTTGGGAGATTCAGGAGATCTCAGAAAATAGCATATCTGTAGCTTAGAAATTTCATTTGCCATTAAATGACAGTCATATCACATTTAAAATAATTGCATTTTAAAAGTCAAATTTGGGGACTTACCTAACTTCCATATTTTACAGAACAGAAATCAGAGCTATTGATGTTACAGAACAGAAATCAGAGCTATTAATGGATTTGGGAGCTGGAGGGATTATACAGTCGGAAAGGCACTTGCTTGCATATAGCCAACCCAGCTTGGAATCCGAATATCTCATATGGTTCCTCTAGGCTGTCAGGAGTGATCTCTGGCAGGACTAAGCCAGGACTAAGCATCACTAAGTCTACACCCTTCATTAAACACACACACACACACACACACACACACACGAAAAAAATAGAAAATAGTAACAAATTTTTCCAAATAGCAAATGTGCTTAAAATGTACATTTAAATATACAATTCTCAAATTTCTGTTTGTTGAGCACAATAATTTTCCAAATCACTAATACTTTTCAAAACTACTGGATCTGATCCCTGAGTCCATCCCGTGATTGGGTCAGGAAATAAGAAGTCAGTTCCATCTGCATAAACCACAATTGGCAACCACAACTTCTCTCCATCTGCTAAAATGGTCAGTTGACCTTATTATAAAATCTCTTAATTTGAAAAACAAGGAAGGAGTTAGAAATCAAGTTAAAAAAAAATGATTGTGTTGTTTTCTAAGATAGAACATATTCTAAAACAAGGTGGATCATGATGGGTTTGTGGCTTGAGGTTGATTTTAGGAAACATTCAAAGCTTAAATTTGGTAAGTACTTATAAGCAGAATGTGTAAGTTTCTAACCCGAACTGACTTATTCAAACTCATTAGTATTGGTAAAATTATAAGCATTCAAAAAGAGTACAAATGCCTGATTTTCAAAATAATTTGGTGGGAAGTGAAATTGATATAACATTCTTTGCATATGCCAGTTCTTTAAATATGGTGCCAGTTTTTGTGACATCTGGATTATAAACATACTGAAAAATGATACTAATTCTTAGATGTTATCTTTAAATTGTTAATCAGATCTAATTGAAGACACTTGTGACATTAGGCAGCATGCGCATGTTACAGAGCAACACTCCAAAGAAAACTGCCAATTTAGACTACATTTGTACACGAAGAGAACAACAGGAGACATTCTAGATCATTTCAAACATGTTTGGCATACATAGAAAGTTGGTCAGAGACTGGATGCCCACAATAGACCTACAGCAAGTTGATATGGCTGTAATATCTTTACAAAACCAGAGAGACATATAGTACCATATGTCATCGGTCAACAATATTTCAAACAGAATATATATTCCTCAACAAGTGGAAATATTTTAATTTTTAATTTTTAATGAATCACCATGAGGTACAGTTACAGACTTACAAACTTTCATGCTTACATTTATTTTTTATTTTTAAATGTAAATGGAATATTTTTTTACTTATACTGGAAAGAGAGAAAATCAGATCTAAACATATTGAAGAGTATTTAATGAGAGAGTTTTTCTTTTGCCCAACAAGTGAGTAAATTCTTCATTCATAATGGAAAGAGAGAAAATCATACCTGAACATAATGGCATTTAATGGAAGAGTATTTATTTTGCAATCAGTTCATATGTTTAAAAATTCTATATTTAGCACATTCATTACAAATTAAAACTTGACTTCTACATTGGTGAATGTACATTTTACAGTTATCAAATTTTGCTTTGATAAGTTGGCAGGTTATATAACAAAGCCTCAAGTGTTTGAGATTTATGAAACTGGAGAAAAGAACATTTATAAGTTCAGACTGAAAATTGACTTAGGAAAGATATATTCTCATAATATTAATTACTCCAGTAAAGATGATTGAGACCATTATTAAATAAATAGTAGTGACTTCCCTCTGGAAGGGAGTAAGGGATAAGAATCTTAAATAATGGATATAAATTGCCTTCCAAGGGAACTAATTAAGTGAAATAAGTCATAGAGAGCAGGAATAGCATCAAAATACCATATAACCTCACCTGTCTGTGACATATAGAGAAAAAAAACAAGGGCATAGACATTATTAGATGATGACAAATTCTTGATTTTAAATTTTAAAACTGAGATCAACAATCCAGAGGTCAAAAAAAGAGGTGTAATAGAAGCACTTGCCTTGTGTGTGGCTGATCAGGGTACGATCCCTGGAATCACATATGGTTCACTGAGCCCTGTCAGGAGTGAGCCTTGAGCACAGAGCCAGCAATAAGTCCTGAATGCAGTTATTATGCCCCTACCCCATCCTCCACCCTCACCAAAAAAAAAGAAGTGAAATGATGTCAGTGACACCGGTGAAGGGTTTGGGCCATTCTGGTGGTGGTGAAGATGCAATAATTTTGTATATCAAAACGTTAAAGCTGGACTGAGGGATAACACAGGGGTTAAGGTGCTCACGTTGCAGGTGGATACCCCTGATTTAATCCTGGAGCCACACAGCCCTTAAGCATAGCTATATGTGGCCCTGAATGCCCCCAGTACCACCAGCCTGGCCCAGGTAATGCTAGCACCAGAGGCCTAAGCAGCACCACACTCTCAGGCCCTCACAAGGAATCCCTGGCCTGGCTGGCCAACAATCACCAACACCTCTGGGCTCCCTGAAACCACTGGGAAGCCTCTCCTCCACCATGAATAAATAAATAAATTTAGAGTTGGGACCAGAGAGATGATAGTACAGGGGCTAGGCACTTGCCTTGCACACAACTGACCTGGGTTCAATCCCCAGCACTCCATATGGTCTCCCAAGAATCACCAGGAGTCATGCCTGAGCACAGAACCAGGAGTAAGCCCTAAATAACAACAGGTAGAGCCCAAACACTCCCTCTTTTAAAAAAAAGCATAAATGTCAACACTATTGTAATCATGTTACCTAAATGACAATAAAAATTAAATGTCCTCCAAATCTAAAAAAAATCCAAACCAATGAGTGCAAATCAACAAGCAGCAGGTCATCCCAGGTGGAAAACAAACAGAAGACCCTAAGGGTAATGCGATTCCAGAGGTGACCTCATATGTGGGATGCTGTTGTCTATCAGTGAGTGACCCATTTGACTAATTCACCTTATTAAGCCTTCAGGCCAGGTCTGGGGATACCGAAGAGTAAGATATCCCTGAGCATATTTTCATTTTAATAGGAGGAGCTTTTTTCCTGTTCAATTCCTGTCAGTTTTCTAAATGTTTAATTATGCACATTAATTTTTAGCACCAAAACAGCAAGATCAGAAAATTTTTTAGCAATATAATACAATGCTTATCCAATACTTCTGTTAGAAATTTCATCTTAACACATCCAAAATTTCAGGAAATGGTCAAATTTCTTCTATGGCATCAAGTTTTTTCATTATTAATTCATGAAACAATTCAGAAGTAACAAATACAGCTATTGGGGAAAACAAGGGAAATGTACCATTTCCTATTCCAGGAAATTTTTAAAACAAAAATATGGCTTGGACAAAACACAATCTCAGGATCCCTCAAGAAAATCTTTATTCCAGATGTTTTAGAGAAAATATTTGGAGCTCATGTGCTAACATTGTTAATTTAGAACTTCCCTTCAAATCTTTCTCCTCAACAACTTCCCCATTCCAAAAATAATTTTTAACCTCTCCTAGGCTGTGCAATTTTTCTAAAAGCACTCATCTCTCTAAAAAAAAGTCAAGTTTGCTAAATTTTCTTCATAATTGACAAAAAATATATATCCAGACATATAAAAGTCTAACCGCTTTACATTTATGTTTCTGTGGAAGTTCCATTTGTATTGTTCTAGCTCCCTCTTCTCCCTCTGCCATTCCTTCACCACATGCAGTTCCTAATCTTTTTCAAAGTCACCATACCCTCTGATGTCCCATCCAAACTTCCAACACAGCCTACACCCTTCTCTGTCATCTGGTGCTAACCACCAGTATTGTTTATATATTGCTGTCTAACAAGTTACCCCCAAACTTAGAGCCTCAACATGACATTTATTATTTCACTGTTTCTGTAATTAAGGCATCCAGGAGCAACTTCCTGAGTCCTTTGCCTCAGAGGCCTCTTTCCAGCTGTGTCAGATGTGTTGCATGGAAAGCATGACATGTCAGTGCTCAACTTGAGTGCCCTCTTCCATGGTCACTCACATGTTGTCAGGACTCAGTTCATCATGGGTTGTTGGTCTGAAGTCCTCGGGATCCCCTGGCCTGAAAGCAATCCCAGTTCCCTGCTCCCTAAGTCTCTCCCAAGGGCAGCCTAAATCTGCTGTACTGTGGGGGAGGGGGAGGGGGTATAGGAAAGGAGAAAGAGGGGAGGAGGAGGAGGAGAAGAAAAGGAGGAGAAAAGGAGGAGGAAAAAGGGAGGAGAAAAGGAGGAGGAAGAGGAAAGAAGGAAGAAGGAGAAAATGAGAGGGAGGAGAAGGAGAAGAAATTATTGACATTATTGCTGCGGATTTTTTACAACTTAATTTCAGAAGTGACATTCTATCATTTTTGTCATAGGCATTTGTTCATTTAACCTGATCTACACACAAGCAGAGATTAAACACAAGGGGGGAGACTTCTTGGAGGTAGGACTCCCCAGGAGCATATCAGAAGCTGAACACATAAAACCACTTTTGTTTCGTGTTCAAATGCTCTCACCTTTGTTCCCCAAATTCCAGCGGAACATCCCAGCCTTTGAACTTTGCAAGCCGTAAGTGAAAGAAAGCAGTCTTGCTTCTTCGCTGCAGTGATTTGCAAGGTCAACTGGTGCACTAACCCTCTGCTCCATTAGCTTTTCTTCTGATCTTCATGCAGCTAATTCCCTCATGCATCCATGTCTCAGCTCAAATAGGACTGCTTGCCCAGATCATATTCATTAAAGCTGGCATCAGTACCCAGTCCATCTCTATCCCATAAGTCTATTTTATTTTGGTACTGGTGACCAAACAACCAACTTTTTGGTTGTTCTGAAAACCTAAAAACCAAAACTAACACAATCAAAAGAGGTCACAAAAATATAGCTGGTCAAATGATGGTCAGATTATAGATCAAGCTCCCTGAAGCTAATAAACTTTTATGCAATATAAAAGTAGCCCCTACCAGCCTTCTCTCTGGCCATGGATTTATACTGATTTTTGATGCTTCCACTGATTGGACCCCAGGCAGCCACATAGCAAGAAATAAGAAGGTAGCAAATAGATTTCAGGGTATTTTCTCAAATGAAAGATCTGGATGTGGAGTTGATCTGATCTCGACATCTGTCACCCCTTTGATCACCAGGGTTGATTCGGCTGCGCTGGTTGGCTCTGCAGTCATCTCTTCCCTCTCTCACCACTCCATGTGAGGTCCTCCTGAAGTGGTGTCCCTCCATGGCTGAGGAGGCCTTCCCTGAACAGAGACAGACGGTTCTTCAACCAAGAGTTGACTGTATCTGTGCTTCCCTCTTAGAACCTCCAAAGAAGCTCTCAAATGAAATATCTACAGAAGTCAATTTATCACCTTGATTTTTCCATTTCTTTCCAAAGTGCAATCAGTTAAGTATACCATAAACAAAATGAAAAAAGGGGAGAAATATTTTAATAAAGAATTATTTCAGTGAGTATACACACATCCCTCAGACACAAGCCCCCTTTATACATGAAGAGAGTTGGGGATCGAGAAAGGCTGGTGAGCCGGGAAAGGAGTGTTTCCCTGGATGGCAAGTTAGAGCATGTGGAGAAGTCAATGCTGTTTCATAACATTTGCACAGTGGCTCCTCACACACTGAACGGACTCCTTAGCCACAATCTGTGTTCTTCCCAAGACAGCGACTTAGGGAGGGTAGCTCACGTTCCACAGCGATAACGCTGCTTTTGTGACCCAGGGAGTTAACTAAAAAGATTCTGGTTTCATAAGACAAGTAAATAAGTATGCACTTAGACTGTTCTTTTTGAATATTGCATGAGAACGAGGCTGGTTATGAAATAGTAATATACTACCTGCCACGGTAGAACCTGAACTGGGTGACCTCGCATTTCCTATGGAGTCCCAAGGCCACGACAAGGTATCCTTGGAAAAGACAGCCCCAGGATGCACCAGTTGACCTTGCAAATCACTGCAGCGAAGAAGCGAGACTGCTTTCTTTCACTTATGGCTTGCATTTGTGAGCCAAATCTCTTAGGACAGAAAGCCAACTTGGCCTTGCAGGGATTTATCTCTCTGCGAAAACATTCAGGTTTGAGAAAGTATTCAGAAAACTCCATGAAAGAAAAGTTTCTTTTTTGCATTATGATATCAGTCACAAAACTGGCTTCAGGGTAGCATTGAAAAGAAATCTAAAGACCAAAAATTTGAAAAAAAAATTTTTTAAAGGAGTAGAGAAAAAAAGTTGTCATATTGTTTTCCTATTTCCTAATGACAAGCAAGTGATGGGGGGAAAAAGAAGTCAAACTCCTTCAGTTTAAATTTTAAAAACTGACCAAAATCATAAATAGCAACATTATTGTAAGCCCTTATCTCATCTTACCTAAACTATAATTTAAATATAGAGATAAATAGAGAGGCAGGGAGGGAGGGAGAGAGAGGGGGAGTGAGAGAGAGAGAAAGAGAGAGAGACAGAGAGAGACAGAGACAGAGAGACAGAGTGAGAGAGACAGAGACAGAAACAGACACAGAGAAATTTTCAAGAAAGCAGGGGCTGGGAAGACAGTGCAAGAGCCCCTGCCTACATATGCAAGGCCCTGGGTCTTATTCCCAGTACCACTTGGACCCGGTATAGCCTTGTGGCCCCCAAGTATCATCAGGTCAGCACCACCAGCCTAAATATTATTGGGTGTGGCCGCAGGCCCCCAACACCAGCGCCAGTGGCACAATGCCTATGAAACAGCTGGAAATGGTAGAAAGACATAGCATGATCATTGATAGAAAGGCAAAATACATCAGCTAGAATCCTCCCAGTTATTTTACAAATTTAGCATAATCCTAAGAACCATATGTATGGAAATTGTTCATTACATCAACTAAGTGAAAACAGCAAATCATCTTTCAAAAACGGTCACAGTCCTCCCATTAGTCATCGATTTGCTCGAGCCGGCCCAGTAACGTCTCCATCATGAGACTTGTTTTTACTGTGTTTGGCATATCGAATACAAAACTGCCAAATTACAATTTTTTCTGAAGTACTAATGGTGGTCCTCCTAGACAGTAGGTTAACTGGAAAGCTAGACTTTTTACAAACAGTTGGAGACTGTTGTGAGGGTACACACATAGACCAACAGAAAAGAATAGAAAGCACAGAAATAAATGGAATTGTAATAAATGTTTGAAAAAAGTGACAATTTAGAAGTCTAAAAAAATAAAAGACATAGAAGCCATTTAGGAGAGAAAATTTTTAATTCTTCATAATTTACATTAAAAAGAAATCCAAATAAATATATAAACATGAAAATAAAACACTATCCTGGAAAAAAATTTTGAGTCATACCTAACAGTGATCAGGGGCTACTCCCAACTTTGAGTTACGGGGTGCTCCCAGCATCAGGCTACTCCTGGCTTTGTGTTTGAGGTTTTTCCCAACAATCAAACCCAGATCTCCTGCTTACAAGGCAAATACTTCAGCCCTGTGAGCTACCTCTTCAGCCAGGAAAAAAAATTTTTTTTTTAATGTGAATGATTTTAGGGCAAGAAACGTTCTAATATTAATGCAAAATCCAGAAATTATAATACTTTAAATTTAATGATATAACAATAGAACATTTCTAGACAGCTTAAAATTTTACCATCTAAGGACCACATGGAGGGTGCGGGAACCACAGATCCCGGAGGGAAAAAAAAAAAAAAACAGGTTCCAAAAAGAGCCGAGATAACCGGCAAGTTCCAGATGGAGTAGGTGCCGCATCCCGCCTCCCCCAGATGGAACCCCGGTGACCAGAAGCCTCTACAAACACAGCTCGAGTATGCGGGAACGAGGACTTTTTCTCAAATCTGCCGGACTACACCTCCCAGGTAACCTCTGATTCCGGAAGTCACGCCCACAGCCCGCCCCCCAACGCCATCTTTGAAGCGTTCCGCCTAAGGACCACATGGAGGGTGCGGGAACCACAGATCCCGGAGGAAAAAAAAAAAAAACAGGTTCCAAAAAGAGCCGAGATCACCGGCAAGTTCCAGATGGAGTAGGTGCCGCATCCCGCCTCCCCCAGATGGAACCCCGGTGACCAGAAGCCTCTACAAACACAGCTCGAGTATGCAGGAACGAGGACTTTTTTTCAAAACCACAGCCCCAGAAACACAAGGACTTAATGCAGAACCCAGCAGCTTAGAGCAGAAAAGTGAACGGACGATGCGTTAACCCAGGCCATCATTTCTGCCCAGAGTGGAAAGGGTGTTGCCCCATTCGCCCTCTCTTCTCTGGAAAGAAGGATGGCGGCCGCATGGGAGCCTTGTGGACAGCAGGTATGAGCCGGGGGTGTGGGGGCGACTAAAACCTCATGAGAAGGGGGGCGTTCCGGTCCGTCCTTCACGCCCTACCGAGGTCAACAGTTGCCCCCCACGAGCGGCTCCCCAGCACGGCCACAGTCCCAGAAGCACAAGGACTTAATGCAGAACCCGGCAGCTTGGAGCAGAAAAGTGAAAGGACTATGCGTTAATCCAGGCCATCAAGTCTGCTGGAGGGGAAAGGGTGTTGCCCCATTCGCCCTCCTTTCTCTGGAAAGAAGGATGGCGGCCGCATGGGAGCCTTGTGGACAGCAGGTATGAGCCGGGGGTGTGGGGGCGACTAAAACCTCATGGGAAGGGGGGCGTTCCGGTCCGTCCTTCACGCCCTACCGAGGTCACCAGTTGCCCCCCACGAGCGGCTCTCCAGCACAGCCACAGCCCCAGAAGCACAAGGACTTAATGCAGAACCCAGCAGCTTGGAGCAGAAAAGTGAAAGGACTATGCGTTAATCCAGGCCATCATGTCTGCCTGGAGGGGAAAGGGTGTTGCTCCCTTCCGCCCCCCTCCCTCTGGAAAGAAAGATGGCGGCCACATGGGAGCCTTGTGGACAGCAGGTATGAGCCGGGGGTGTGGGGGCGACTAAAACCTCATGGGAAGGGGGGCGTTCCGGTCCGTCCTTCACGCCCTACCGAGGTCACCAGTCGCCCCCCACGAGCGGCTCTCCAGCACAGCCACGGCCCCAGAAGCACAAGGACTTAATGCAGAACCCAGCAGCTTGGAGCAGAAAAGTGAACGGACTATGTGTTGATCCAGGCCATCAAGTCTGCCGGAGGGGAAAGGGTGTTGCCCCATTCGCCCTCTCTTCTCTGGAAAGAAGGATGGCGGCCGCATGGGAGCCTTGTGGACAGCAGGTATGAGCCGGGGGAGTGGGGGCGACTAAAACCTCATGGGTCGGGGGGTGTTCCGGTCCGTCCTTCACGCCCTACCGAGGTCACCAGTCGCCCCCCACGAGCGGCTCTCCAGCACAGCCACGGCCCCAGAAGCACAAGGACTTAATGCAGAACCCAGCAGCTTGGAGCAGAAAAGTGAACGGACTATGTGTTGATCCAGGCCATCAAGTCTGCTGGAGGGGAAAGGGTGTTGCCCCATTTGCCCTCTCCTCTCTGGAAAGAAAGATGGCGGCCACATGGGAGCCTTGTGGACAGCAGGTATGAGCCGGGAATGTGGGGGCGACTAAAACCTCATGGGAAGGGGGGCATTTCGGTCCGCCCTTCACGCCCTACCGAGGCCACCAGTTGCCCCCACGAGCGGCTCTCCAGCACGGCCACAGCCCCAGAAGCACAATGACCTGATGCAGAACCCAGCAGCTTGGAGCAGAAAAGTGAACAGACTATGCGTTAATCCAGGCCATCATGTCTGCCCGGAGGGGAAAGGGTGTTGCTCCCTTCCGCCCTCCTCCCTCTGGAAAGAAAGATGGCGGCCACATGGGAGCCTTGTGGACAGCAGGTATGAGCCGGGAGTGTGGGGGCGACTAAAACCTCATGGGAAGGGGGGCGTTTCGCTCCGCCCTTCACGCCTTACCGAGGCCACCAGTCCCCCCGCGAGCGGCTCTCCACCATGGCCACGACTCCAGAACACAGAAACCAATTTTTTAACTATCTGACTTTCAGTAGAAATACTTCCAGGGTCAATAGGTAAAATAGCAGAAATCCAAAACCAACATTTAATTCTTGAACCCAGCTGTAGAAAGCAAATCACTTCACAATGCTTTTTCAGCATGTCTGATTTCGGGGGGGGTAAACTCTAAATAATAGTGGTGAATCTTTTATTGAAACAATGAATCTAATCAAAGCAGATAGAGTGTTAACTAGAATTCATCTGCCTCACAGGGACGGGGAGGGGTGGGGGGGTGGGGTTTTATTGGGGTTCTTCATGGTAAAAAATAAGTATTGGTAAAGGGAAATGTGTTTGATATTTGCATGACTGAGACATAAACCTGAAAGCTTTGTAACCTTTCCCACAGTGATTCAATAAATAAATAAATAAATTTAAAAAAAAATTTTACCATAAAGCTTGAGCTTCCATATGACTCAAGAGTTCCATTTCTTGGCAGCTACACCTCAGGGCCCAGACCCCCACTCAGCAGAGACAGCTGTACTCCTATGTTCATTGCAGTACTAGTCACAATGACAAAAAATTGAAAACAATGCAGTGTTCAAGAACAGATGACTGGATAAAGAAACTATGGTACATAGGCACAAGGGAATACTACTCTACTCTAAGAAAAGATGAAACCATGCAATTTGCGAGTATGTGAATGGAACTGGAAGGTATCATGCAAAGCAATGTCGAAATGAAAGGGACAGATCCAGAAGAAACTCTCTTGTGTGGGAGTTTCTTTTTAAATAAATAAATAGTAAGAGAATAAAAAAATGGTCAAATAAAAGAAACCTGAGAACTGGTCTACAGAACTTACCATTACTATGGTAGGGGAGGGGGAGGGCTTGAATGGGGAGCCACTCGGCAGAGGATGTGGTGCATGAAACAGTTTTGCCAGTGTTGTAAACCATGGTGCCTAACTTTATTTTTTTTTAATAGTGACTAGTTTAAATTAGTACTGTAGCACTGCACTGTCCTCCCATTGCTCATTGATTTGCTTGAGCGGGCCGAGTAATGTCTCCATTGTGAGACTTGTTACTGTGTTTGGCATATCAGATATGTCACGGGTAGCTTGCCAGGCTCTGCCATGCAGGCGGGATACTCTCGGTAGCTTGCCAATCTCTCCGGGAGGGGCAGAGAAATCGAACCCGGGTCGGCCACGTGCAAGGCAAACGCCCTACCCACTGTGCTATCACTCCATCCCAGAAGTTAAATTAAAAAGAAAAAATCTGGGGGGAGGAGGAAGCAGAGCAATAGTATAGTGGGTATGCTATTTCCTTTGCACAGGGCCAACCTGAGTTTGATCCCTAGCATCCCCTAGGTCAGGGAGTGAGCCCTGAGCACAGAGCCGGGAGTAATTTCTGAGGACCCTCTGCAACTGCTTGGGTATGGCCCAAAAACCGAAAAAAAAAAACCCAAGCAAACAAAAAATTAAACCAAGGGAGACAGTACAATGGGCAAAGCATTTGTTTGGCATGCAGCTAACCCAGGTTCAATTCTCCACACCCAATATGTACCACCAAGTTCCACCAAAATGATAACTGCAGTCTGGAGTAAGCCCTGAGTACCACCGATGTGGCCCCCCAAAAACAAACAAAAATAAAACCATAAGTCAAATAAAAAAATCAAATACAAATGAAGAATAACAGTTGCAAGTCCTGTAAGAAAGAAAAAGATATGATGCATCTAATACTGAAAGCTTCCAGAGATGAATAAGAAAATGCCAATAAAAGTAAGCAAAACCTAAGTCACAAAAGAGGAAATCTTTTTCCTTTTAAAAAAAATTTGCCTCTTAAAAGAGATGCTTCTTAAAAATTATGAGAAGATTCTATCACAGAACAATTTTTCTTTTTTAATTGAATCACAGTAAGATACACAGTTACAAAGTTGTTCATGATTGGGTTTCAGTCATGCAGTGTTCCAACACCCTTCCTTTCACCAGAATCATCTCTCTCTCTCTCTCTCTCACTCTCTCTCTCTCTCCTTACTCTCTTTCTCCCATATCTCCTTCTCCCTATCTCTCTCTGTCTCTCTGTCTCTGTCTTTGTCTCTCTCTTTCTCTCTCTCCCCTAAATACTAATACTACTAATACTTATTTTTAAAATAAAGATATTTCACTTTTCAACCACCAAACTGAAAGTGTGCAGAAAGTCTGATGATGTTCAGTAATGGTCGACATTCCTAATGGTGCTGGTGGGAGTGTAAGTTCAACCTTCACTAAGCAGCTGCCAAGATCTATTAAAATGTTATTTAATTCATTTACAATCCAGAAGTTCCACCTGTAGGAATTTATCCACTGGAAACCCGGATGCGTGTGCAAAACGGCATTTGTCTGAAAATCTTCACCATAGAACCACTTGTATTCACAACACTTTGGAACCTGCCATCACTTGGGCATGCCTTAAATTAGTGACAAGTCCATGGCAGACTCTCTTGTTTATCTATCCAATGATCATTCCTCAACGTCTATTTTGCTAAGAGGCTATATTTTGCTAATCCTCTCCCCAGCTGTAAGAGATTAATCTCGAAGAGTCTAAATCAGTCGTGTTCATTCCATTGTCCTTATTGGAACACAATAAAATCTCCAGACCACTGTCTCTGGAGCAAGTCAGTGCCAAGAGCATAAGCGTCCCAAGATTTACTTTTTTCCAAAACACACCTTTGAACTCTTTAGATTTTGAGTACATAAAACATGTAAATAGCTCTGTGTCCCCTTTTTCTTTTTCTTTTCTGCTGTGCCAGATGACTACTCTTTCTTAATTTAAAACCAAAGCCTGAAAAATTTGTTTTTGGCGATCTGGTTTTGGTTTTTGCAGTGCCAAGGATTAAACACTGGCCCCCAAAGAGCAAGATGAGACTTCTACCACGAGGTCCTTTCCTAGGCAAGTTGCAGATTTTGAAAGCAAGTGAAGAAATGAAAATGTAGGCCTCTGGTACCATAGCTAAAAAAATGTGTTCTGGCAAGGCCCAGTGTTTCTGGTTAGGTGGTTTGCTTTTCCTCATACTAACTTCATTCCTCTTCCATGGTTGGAGAACTAAAATTCTGTCTCTGCTATCCCAGACCAGCTGTCACATTATGCAGGTAATGTGCTAACCAGGTCCTTGATTTGTTCAGTCAAACAGAATGAATAATGCAACAGCAGGACTATGTGAGAACTTGATTTGTTTAAATCAGACCAAGTCCCTAGCCCCAAATTGGGTTTCAATGAGTACTATAGGAGTAAATGCTGGTTATTGTCATGTGCTCATTTTTATTGAACGAAATTTAAAGGAATTTTTGCTTTAGTATTTGGGGAATTTCTCAGCACTTCTTAAAATAACCAGATACACTTTGATCGAGGGTTGTAAGAAAAAAATTAAGATAACTCCTTTTGTATTAGCAGTATAGTCTAAGATACATTTCCTACACCTCAACTTTGCCTGAACATTGGAATCACCTGGCATGTTTTTTAACTACTCATACCAGGGTTCTAGCTTTTAATGTTCCAATTAAACTAGTCTAAAGATAAATTTTGGGCAGTAGAACTTATAAACTTCCTTCAGATGATTCTAATGTGCATCTAAGGTTAGAGTAGCACTGATTCTTCATTGAATCATCTACTCTTAATCAGGTAATATCAACTAGGTCATTATTCTCATCAAATTGGTAGGGCTTTTGAAGACTCACCTCTTTCCCTTATAAGTAAGTAAGTAAAGGCCCTCCCGTTGATCGTCGATTTGCTCGAGCGGGCCCAGTAACATCTCCATTGGAGACTTTGTTGTTACTGTGTTTGGCATTGAATACGCCACGGGTAGCTTGCCAGGCTCTGCCGTGCGGGCGAGATACTCTCGGTAGCTTGCCGGCTCTCCGAGAGGGGCGGAGGAATCGAACTCGGGTCGGCCATGTTGGCTGCGTGCAAGGCAAACGCCCTACCGCTGTGCTCTCGCTCCAGCCCATTTCTCTCTCAAATACACACCTTTCTCTTTATTTCTTCCCTAGCCATCTCCTCTCTTTTTATAATCTCACTAAGCACTAGTAAGAACCTTAATGTTTTCTCGACTGGTAGGATACGGCTGTTAAAAATTGCAAATTCAGGCTGTAGAGATCATATAGCAGACAAGACACTTGCCTTGCACAAAGCTGATCCAAATTCAACTCCCAGCACCCCACGTGGTTCCCTGAGCCCATCCAGGAACGATCCCTAAGCACAGAGCCAGGTGTAAGCTCTGAGCACTGCTGGGTGTGGACCAAAACAAACAAACAAAAAAACAGGATAGGGGGGATTGCAAATTCTGTGGTTTGTTGTGTTTAATACTACTGTTTGGATATTTTCTTCTTTATTAATAAATATTCTTTATCCTTTTTTTTTTTACTGAGATGCTGTGATTTACAATACTATTAGTGATACTTTCACACTTGCCTCATTCCAACACCACATCCATCACCAAAGAATCCACTTTCCTCCTCCCAATGGTCCCATCTACCCCCCACCCCCAACACACACACACACACACACACACACACACACACACACACACCATAGACTATATTCTGTGGACCAACTCCCTAGTTCTGTTGCCTTTGGCCATTTGTAGTGCCTTACTGTGTATTTTTTTTAATCCACATAATTGCAAATTCTTACAGCTACTAGAAGGCTCTGTGCACCAGGGTCTTCCTCAGAGGGTAAATGAGACCAGTGAAGTTGTGATCAGGTGTGGCCCAGATGTTCCACTGTTGTTGCTGTTTCATCAGGCAAGTATTCCAGAAACGGTTCCTTTCCAGACCTAAGAGTCATGTTCCTCACTGTTATTCTTTCATCTCATCTGTAGTCAACTTTTCCTGGATTTAATATGGAGACACATGAAATTAATTATTTGGGGGAACAATGGGTTTTAGTTGAAAAGACTTGTAGTTTAGGATGCAGGTTCAAGTCTCTGTCACTTATCAGAGTGACAGAGTTGGGGATTTTTTGCAACCATTTGCTAGCTCAGTTTCTAATCCACACTATGAATATGTTGGGATGAGATGAATTGTTTGATTGGGGGTCACACCTGGCCCTGCTAGGATTTACTCCTGGCTCTGTGCTCACAAATCACACCTGGAAATACTCAGGGGACTATATGTGGTGCCAGGAATCAAACCTAGGTCAGCTACATGGAAGACAAATGCTTTTCCAACCGTACTCTCTCTCAAGCATTTAAAGATTAATTATTATGTTTGTAAAAATGGTAAGTGAAAAGCTTAGGCAAGTGACTAATCAAGTTTATGTAAGAATTTCTTTTTGTTCTTTATGTAAACTAGAAGTAATTTCTTATATCTTTCTTTCTTTGCATAATCTATCACATCCTATATCCCTGCCTAAAATTTTACTTAGTTGCTTTCAAATAGGACAAGAATTTAGCCTCTAAACCAAACACAGTTGTGTTGTTATTGAGATACTACTTTCCCTGATGAGCTCTTTCAAAGAAAGACATGATCTAAAACAGAAGAAAACTATCAGCCATTCTGCTGGTACTGAGAACTTGCCAGGCACTGCACAAGGCTCTGTGGGTTAAGTGACAAACAGGGGCAGGTGGTGGTGAAGCTTTAATGAGGAAAGGTGATCAAGGTTTCCACTGGGGAAAATGGTCTAGTTTCTAAGGGAACTTCCTGTAGTCAAACGTTAGACAAGCGAAGAAAAATAAATCCATCAATCCAAGAGAGCAGGACAGATTGGAGTACAGGCATGGAGAATAGGAAGGTTGGATGAGAGAGAGAGCACGGTCCATCAAGAATATCTGAAAGCCTTTTAGTCTAACAGGAGTGGGTGAGAGAGAGAAGATGGTGAGAGAAAATGCTAGAAAGATAAACAGTAGCCCTTTTCCTCAAAACTCCATCAAGAAATCTGGAGTTTATCTTAAAGATAAATCCACTAGAATTAAACAGAAGTGGCAGAAGAGTTAAGGAGTTTTGCCCTACGCATGGTCAATCCCAGTTCTATCGCTGGAACTGCACATAATGCCTGACTCCCCAGTTACAAGCCCAGAGTAGCCCTTGAGCACTGCCAGGCTTTACCCAAAAGCCTCTTCCCTCCCTTAAAAAATATTTGGAGCTAAGTAATTAGCATATGCCTAATTCTGGACCAGGCTCTTTTATGTGTATTGTCTTATGTAATTAGCCAAAACCAAATGTAGATAAAAACAATTAACTATATGACCTAATTTTAAAGCGGAACTACACTAATTATGTTAATCCAGACTAGGAAAAAGCCCACAGCTATTCACCAAGGGGAAATGAGCAATTTATCCCTGAGGACTTAAAAGCTATCTAATGAGGTAGGAAGCATACCCATAGGGAAGGGGTGAGGGCATTAGGATAAGGAAGTGACATTGGGACAGTGGCAAAGAAAGGGAAGTCGGCTAAGAGAGGGTGTGATGAGAGATTATGTTATTCATGAAATCATATCATTAACAGTATTATAAACCATGGTACCCAAAATAATATACTTTTTAAAGCTATCTAATGAGGGACCAGAAAAATAGTACAGCAGGTAGAGTGTTTTACCTTAAATGTGGCCAACCTGGGTTCAATCCCTGATATCTCATATGGTCCCCTGAGCACTACCAGTAGTAATTCCTGAGCACAGAGCCAAGAGTAACCTCTGAGCACAAAAAAAAAAAAAACTAATGATTTGAATTACTATGTCCAAAAATTTTTTAGCACACATTTTTGGGAAGACTTCAAAAGCAAACATGAGTATAAAAGGGTTGGTGAATAATTTCATTCTAATGCATCCATCCTGGTCTTTTATATGAAAAAAATCATGGAACCCTTTCATTATTATATATAAGCTTCAAAGAGATAATGCAGAGAGAATCCTAGCACCGTCACCTCAAACAGCACTTGAAACGCTTCTACACCAATTTCTGTAAGGGTTCTCGGTTCCTTCTTCGGGCAAGGGATTCTAAGTCAGATCTGTGATGCATTTCTGTTACCTAGGAGAGAAGTGCTCAGTCACGGCACCATATCCCCAGCCTGTCCTTTACATATTGCATCATTGCTGTGAGTGCCAGTACAACATTATCCCTTCCAGAAAACATTTCAACTACAGCCTTTACACTACAGGCTGAGTTTCTTAGCAATCGAATAAAGCCTCATATATTTTAGATCAATGTTTCTCAAAGAGTGATCTATGGCCAACACACTGGAAAAAGAAAGAGTACTTTCTTAAAAGCATAGACTGGGGTTCTTACTCACAGGCCTGCTAAGTCAGTATCTCTCCTGAAAGTACCCGTCATCTTAGTGTTTTTTTTAATCATCTTAGTGTTTTTTTAAAAGCTGCATAGACATCATTTAGTCACACTTAAATTGGAGGAGTTGGGAGATATTTTCCAAGTAAGGTAGAGAATTCTCATGACACTTCTTACTGTCAGAAATAATTAGGGACTACTTCCTCACCGAAAAGTAATAGACCAGAACCAAAAATAGATTAAATCAATTAATCATTATTTGATTTCTCAAGTAAATACAAGAGTCAGTTTGACTTAGACTCTGTAGAGGTTTAAAAACGATTTTACCCACCTGCCTCTGTCACTAGAGTAGTTGCTGGGTAACTAGTTACAGATATTTTTACAGAAATGTACTAAATACCAGGAAAGCTGCTGATTGTAAAAGTAAGCTAATTAAAGGGGTGTTTTATAGTTAATATGTTTTATTGAGAGAAGAGAAGTTATGGAGTAATTCCTAGTTATGGAGGTTTTTGTTTTCAATTTTATTTTCTATTTTTCTCATTAGTTTGGCTTTGGAAAATGCTTTCCAAATAAATTTCCTAAAATAAAAACAATTGATTCACTAAATTAAATTCTCAATTACTGACCACAAACACTTAATGTTTTTATCATTCACATAGGAAGATTAGATGTTTATATATGCTTAACATTTAACCTAAAACATGGATATTTTGGTGTGGTTAAAAAAGTATATTTTCCAACATAAACACTATTATTAGAAAGTTGTCAGAGAAGAACAAGTGTATGAAAATAGAACTCTGTTTCATCTGTATTTATTAATTTGAAAAAGAGAAGAGTAAATCATTTCTGTAAATATTTTCACTCACAAAGTGGCAGTCTTTTGTATTCAGATACATAAAGGTTAATTTTTAAGTACCTTTATTTTTAAAAAAAATAAAAAATTCAATTATTCATCAATTAAACATAGGTAAAACATAACTGGCTTTGGACAGAAGAAAGATACATATTATGCAGGGAAGGAAAATTAAATCTTGGGGTGTTGGGGGTATCTCCTTTGAAGTACAAAAGAACCATTGTTAATGTAGGACAAAACCTCCCCAGTATGGAACAGAGATAAAAAGGAGGGGGTTTCTAGCAGATCAAGGTCAACTGAGATCTATGAATAACATAAATGCTATTAATCTAGTACCGAATGAATCGCGGGACTTCAGCAGGGTACGGTTATGTTGCCGAGTTCGTGGCAGGAGTGTTTTATGTCACTTTGTATTAGATAATGAGCATATTCATCAAGATTCCTAAATACCATCCAAACTGGCACAGAAGAAGCTTTAAGGAGCCTGAGAGAACAAATCAAAGAAGTAGATCTGAGGCTCAGAAAGGTAATAGGGATGTTCAAACAGTGCAGCAAGTTTAGATATTTGTAGGCATCCCCACAATCTCACTCTGCAGGAAATGGCGTGAGAAAGGATTTCTGCGTTGGCTGGCTAGAAGCTTATTATGCATAATGTCACCTCCCTCATTATGTGCTTGTTTAATGGTCAGAAGAGATGCAGACAGTAATACCTTAAAAGACTGTATGCTGGAAAAACATGGAATTCTTTCCTTGTAGGACTAGTTTAAAATACAAAATGAGCTGCTTCTCTCTTCTTAGAAATAATATGGTGTCCTATAATTCTTTTATTTTTCTGACTCAAATCTACCTAAAAATTGGAATATTGCTTATGTCTTACTGAAACATATACATTTCTAAAACATATATTTATGACATATAGTTATGTATTATATATAGTGGATGTATATTTTTATATATATTAGATGTATGTATGCATTCAAAACTTTCATAAATACAATTGTGAGAAATAGGAAAAAGGAAAAGATAAAAAGAAAGAATTTAGAAGAAACCGAAGGACTTATGACTAGCAATAATGCACTAATCCAACATAAAGTAGGAATAAAGGAGAGAAAGTAAAATTAGGAAAATAATACAAAAAATTTACATCAGTTACACAGTAATAAGCTTTTTGCTGAATTACATTCTCTTCAGCCTAATGAGGTATAGCATCTTACATATATACCTTGACATATATTGAGCAAGCAGCCTAGAAGTCTAGTTCATGAGTGAAATCTTAATTTGAACTATATGACATAAATACTGAGTTTCTACCCTTTAGACTCTATTTCAAACTTATTCATTTATTTAGTCAACAAATATTAAATGCTTTGAGTTAGACATTAAGGATTGCAGTGAACAAACCAGGCATGATTCCTGCATTCATAAAACTTACTGTTTTAAGATTTATTTTAATGAGTATCTCGCCCGCATGGCAAAGCCTGGCAAGCTACCCGTGACGTATTCAATATGCCAAGCACAGTAAAAATTGTCACAATGGAGATGTTACTGGGCCCGCTCGAGCAAATCAATGAACAACGGGAGGACAGTGACAGTGACAGTATTTTAAAATATTCCCCCAAGGGCAAGAGCAATAGTACAGCACGTAGGGCATTTGCCTTGCACACGGCCAACCCGAGTTCAATCTCCGGCAGCCCTTATGGTTTCCCAAATATTGCCAGGAGTAATTCCTGAGTGCAGAGCCAGGAGTAACCCCTAAGCAGAGCTGATGTGACCAAAAAAGCCAAATAAATAAAAGGATAAATAAATAAAGTGTTCCCCAAGGATTTAGCTCTTCCCCAGAAACCTCAGAATGTGAGCTTTTCTAGAAACATCTATATCTTGGTAGATATAGCTAATGATCTTGAGAATGATTCTCTGGATTTGGGCTGGGCCCTCAATCCAATGACTGGTGCTGAAGGAGAAACAGAGAAGCACATCTATAATGGAGCTATAATGGTGGGAACAGAGATGGGAGTGATGCATCTGCAACCCAGGAACTTCAAGAACAGCAGCAGGCACTGAAACTGAAAGAGAGGCTTTGGGGGCTGATTCCACTTCAGAATCTCTTGGAGGGGTGAATCCATATTGACATTTTGATTTCAGACTTTCAGGACTGTGAAAGAATAAAATCCTACTGTTGGACCAGAGATCTATAGCACAGGGTCCTGGAGCTCCTGCCTTGCAAATATATGGTCATGAGTTCAAATCCCCAATGTCTCGCATATGTCGTGTATGATCCTGGCAGCTCTTTTCTGTAATTCCTGGCACTTCGAGCAGTTTCCAGCCACACCACAGCCAGGAATGTGTGCAAACACTAGTCATTGTGACGTCAACAACACAGCAGTGAAGAGATGGGGGAGAAGGGAGGTAATAAAAAAGATGTGGTACACTCCTGGGAATATATCCCAGAGAGGCAAAAATGTATAGTCGAAGTGACATCTGCACTTGTTTGTTCATTGCAGCCCTCTTTACAATAGCCAGAAACTGGAAGAAACCTGAATGCCCAAGAACAGATGACTGGTTAAAGAAACTTTGGTACATCTACACAATGGAGTACTATGTAGCTCTTAGAAAAGATGAAGTCATGAAATTTACATACAAGTGGTACAATATGGAAAGTATCATGCTAAGCGAAATGAGTCAGAAAGAGAGGGATAGACATAGAAAGATTGCATTCATCTGGGGGATATAAAGTAACAAAGTATGAGATTAATACCCAAGAATAGCTGAGATCAGCACCAGGAGGATTACTCCATAACTTAGAGGCCAGCCGGGTATCCTAGAGGAAAGGGCTATTCAGATAGAGAAGGGAGCACCAAATAAAGGATGTTTGGAGGATCCTCCCAGGAGGGGAGATGCATGTCGAAAGTAGACTATGGACTGAACATGTTTGCCAGTCAATGCCTCTTTTGCAGACCACAACACCCAAAAGGAGAGAGAGAACACAGGGGATTGCCCTGCCACAGAGACGGGGGGATGGGGGGATGGGGGTGGGAGGGATATTATCCATGGTGGTGGAAAATGGGCACTGGTGGAGGGATGGGTATCTGATCATTGTATAATTGAAACCAAAGCACAAAAAATTGTAAATCTACAACTTTAAAAAAAATAAAATAAAATAAAGGGGAAAAAAAAAATAAAAAAAAAAAAAAAAAAAAAAAAAAAAGATGTGGTACATTTAAAAAATGAGGAAATATACTTCTTTTGCTTTAGGACAACCTGTTTGTGGATATTTGTTATGATAGCCTACTATCTATCATAACAGGCTTTGGACAGGCTTGAAAGCCAGATGCCAGCGGGCATGCCCAGAGAAGTTTGGCCATTTGTGGGGTGGGGGCGGGGAGGAGAAGCCAAGTAAACTCTTTTAGTTACAGGTCTTCTGTTTTGCCACACCTGACACTACCCAGTGGCTACTCCTGGCTCCACACTTGTGGATCACTCCCAGAGGTGCTCAGGGATCCATGGTTGTCATTGTGTTGCCAGGAATTGCACCCTGTCCTCCAGCGTGCAAAATAGTGCTCCAGCTCACTGCACTAGCATTCTGCTCTGTTATGGGTCTTCTTAAGAGGGGAATTTCTTGCCTTTTAGATGAATAATTACTTTAGACCAATTTATACAGTGTGGCCAGTTTATGAAAAAATAATAGAGTAATGGTTCTTTATGTTTGTGACTTGAGGCTGCCTTTATACTTCAAAAATTAAGAACTCTAGGAACCTTAGGGCACAGGGGTTAAGTGGCTTGTTTTGCATCTGTTGACCCTGGTTCAGTCCCTGATGCCACACCATGAACATCACCTAGAGTGATTCCTGAGCACAGGAGTCAGTTCTGAGCACCACCGTGTGTGCTTCCCACCCCCAAATATTAAGGACTCTAAAGAACTTTCAAACTTTCTGTCCATTGTTACCCCATTCAGAATTAAAGCCTTTAAAAATTTGTATTAATTAGAATCACTAAGCCAGTATATTGCTTACATTACCTTCGGTGATGGGCTGGAGTGATAGCACAGCAGGTAAGGCGTTTGCCTTGCATGCGGCCGACCCGGTCGGCCCAGGTACAATTCCTTTGTCCCTCTCGGAGAGCCTGGCAAGCTACTGAAAGTATCTCGGTGGCACAGCAAAGCCTGGCAAGCTACCCATGACGTATTCGATATGCCAAACACAGTAACAAGTCTCACAATATTACTGGGTCCGCTCGAGAAAAATCGATGAACAACAGGAGGACAGTGCTACAGCCTACTGGAAATGAGTATTCGTTGATTGCCTCGAACAGGCCCCAGTAACGTCTCTTTCATCCTAGTCCTGAGATTGTATTCAAGGCTCTTTAGGAGAATGAGACCCATCATTGTTACTGGTATTTGGCATATTTGGTACGCCACGGGGAGTTTGACAGACTCTGCCCAGTGGGCAGGCTACATTCGATAGCCTGCAAGTTTGTCCAAAGTAGGATGTCCTGATAAGACATCGCGCGGCCGCGAAGGCGGCCACACGGTTCCGGGAGCTGGATTTTATAGTCTCTGAGTCTTGGCCGTTGATGGGATTACACGGCACCAGGGGGCCAGTTGGTGGGTGTGACCCCCGCCTACTGGGATTTGGAGGATCTGGGTGGAAGATGCTCGACTCCAGTCTAAGTAGGCTTGGAGATCTCGGCCCCAGAACCCACATGGCTTTGTCCCTCTGCCAGTACCTTCATGTGTGCGGAAAGTCGTCTCAGCATGGTGGTGGCTGGTCCTGGAGGTCTTCGGCTGCCGGAGCCCTGGTCGGGGCAGGGAGGAAAGCTCAACCCCCTCCCTTCCAAGGGGCCTCGGTAAGGAACAGCCAGGCGCGGGGGCAGAAGACTGCACTGTTCTCGTCTGGGAGCTGGATTTTATAGTCTCTGAGTCTTGGCCGTTGATGGGATTACACGGCGCCAGGTGGCCAGGTGGTGGGTGTGACCCCCGCCTACTGGGATTTGGAGGATCTTGGTGGAAGATGCTCGACTCCAGTCCGAGTAGGCTTGGAGATCTCGGCCCCGGAACCCGCATGGCTTTGTCCCTCTGCCAGTACCTTCATGTGTGCGGAGAGTGGTCTCAGCATGGTGGTGGCTGGTCCTGGAGGTCTTCGGCTGCCGGAGCCCTGGTCGGGGCGGGGAGGAAAGCTCAACCCGTTCCCCTCCAAGGGGCCTCGGCAAGGAACAGCCAGGCGCGGGGGCAGAAGACTGCACTGTTCTCGTCCGGGAGATGGATTTTATAGTCTCTGAGTCTTGGCCACCAGCCACCACCATGCTGAGACCACTCTCCAAATCCCAGTAGGCGGGGGTCACACCCACCACTTGGCCCCCTGGCACTGTGTAATCCCATCAACGGAAATGAGTAGAAGGGTGGATAAAGCAAATTCAAATGTCAAGACCCAGACCAGAGCCTGAGATGTGAGTCAGCAGCTGAGTGCCTTCCACAAGGGTTGAAACTAGGGTGAGGGGGATGGGATGTAGGTACCGCGTTATCCCAGAAGCCACTCAATAGGTGGTAAGGAAATCCTGTGGTGCTGCCTTTAACATAATAGTTCATAAAGGACTGCAAAAATGAGGGAGGGTTTGCAAACAGAAGGGACTTGGGGATCCACTAGAGTCATTCTACTCATGTTTCATCGGCAAAAGCTGCGGTGATCTGTCTTTTGGCTTCCTGTCCCTTTCCCTCAAGTGAGCTGCAGATAGTCTGTCCATTCTCAGGCAGGAATTCTCTGACTGACACTGAATGATTCCACAGGATTCCCGGGAGTGGGGAGGGAAGGCTTTCTTGCCAGTGGGAGGGTAACTGCACAATTCACTTACTGGACATTTATGCTAGACCTACTGCAAGTCACCACAGGGGAAGCAAGAACTAGAACTGCTCTTCAGGAATGCAGACACAACCCTAAATAGGAGACCTGCTACATTTAAACAATTAGTAAGGTCATCGATTTGCTCGAGTGGACCCAGAAACGTCTCCATTGGAGACTTTGTTGTTACTGTGTTTGGCATATCGAATACGTCATGGGGAGCTTGCCAGGCTCTGCCGTGCGGGCGAGATATTCTCGGTAGCTGCCGGGCTCTCCGAGAGGGGCGGGGTAAAACTATAAGCTCAAAATGAGGAAGAAAAGGAAATTGTAGAAAATTTCCATCAGAGGCATTTAACACAAGAGCAGGACTTGGCTATCTGCCTTGTAATAAACTAAACTCTCCTAGTTAGAAAAGCCAGAAAAGCAGGACGACACAACAACATGCACTCATACTACACACATACACACACACACACGCACACGCACACACATATGCACACATGTGCTCACATAGTCACACCTTATTAAACGTGTAAAAGAACAATGAAAGCAGCAAAATTTCCAGTTGAGGAACCAAAATCCTTGAAAAAATTAAAATCTCTGGAGGCTGAGGACCTGGGCGAAACACAACTGCTTCTTTACAGAGACACTGTGCCAAACTTGAGTGTCCTGAAACTGTAGAATCAAAAATTGGAGTTTAAGACTAGAGACACAAGAGGGAAGAAGCTAAGATCCCAGGGAGAAGGGGGTGGGAGGTAGGGGAATAAAAAAGGAAAATTAGCCTGATCTCCCACCCCAGCCACTTTCCTCTGGAGACAGCCCTCCAGTTGTCTGTGGTACAGGCCAAGAGATAGAAAAGTTGATCCAAACGTGCTTGCTAACAGGCTGAAACACTAAACAGAGCTATTGGCAGTCTCACTGTGCTGAGGAGATTACAAAAAAAAAAAAAAAGAGTTCAGGGGCAGCCAAAGTAGAGGTGCCCAAGCAAATAAACCAGCTTTTCATTTGAGACTTCCTCCACCTAGCGCTAAGGACAAATCCAAAACAGTGGAAGTTTTAGAGATGGAGTCACAGACTCAAATCATTTGCTTCCTAATTGGATAAAGGTGACTTGCTCCTCTCCTCAACTGCCTTCCAGAACTCAATAATCTTCTTTCTGAAGAAAAATATCAAGGTCTTCTACAATCTGTGACTAACAAAGTCCAGGTTTTCGTGGAAGTTCTTCAGACACATCCAGAGAGAGAGAAAATACTAAAATAAATAACAGAAACAGAATCTGTGATGTCTGAGCTATCGCCAAGCTTGAAAACAAGGGCAGATATCTCCCCCTCTACCATTAAAAACAAAATTATAAAGAATCACAGCACACACAGCACACACAACGCAGGAAACTAACTGAGCAGGACTTTTGAAAACGCAGAAAAAGGCTTCTCCTCAGCAAGCTCTTGCTCCAGGTAGAGAGGCTTTGTGTAACTGGCAGGAACTCTGCTCACTGCCCCACATGCTCATTCCTTTGCCCCTTCATGACTACTGCAAGAAGCCAGACCCTCCCCCAAACTCCTAGAGTCTTGCACTGTTGGCCATACTGGAATTTTTCAACCAAGAAAGCTGACAAGAAAGTGTGAGAGGATAAGAGACAGTATAAGCTCCACTTGTGGATAGATTAAGAAAAGGGGGTTTTCACAATGCCCAAAAAGGAGAGAGAGAGAGAGAGAGAGAGAGAGAGAGAGAGAGAGAGAGAGAGAGAGAGGTGCCTGCCGTAGAGGCAGGCTGGCAAAGGGGGTGGTGGATGATGGGAGGTAAACTGGGTACACTGGAAAATGTACACTGGTGGAGGGATAGATGTTGGAACACTGTATGACTGAAACCTAATCATGAACAGCTTCGTAAGGGTCTATGTCACCGTGATTCAATTAAAAAATTTTTTTAAAATAGAAAAGGGGGAATATAATATTTATCACGAGTTTCCTAGGGGTGACAAGCTGTGGAAAGGAAGCCAAAAGCATTCCCAAGGAAGTTCAATTATGGTTCCTCCACTTTGCCTTGTCCCAGGTCAGAGAAGAACCTGGGGCAGTGCACTTCAGCGTTTTCCGTCGCCCTCCTATCCTTTTCCACCCCTCCCCTCTCCGTCACAGAGGAGAGACTGTGTCTCTCCCTTGTCTGTTGACTCTTCTCTGGTCTCTTCTCTCTCGTGCTCAGTTCCCTGCACAAACACTGCATTTTCTCTGCGTCTATCCAGGTGCCCTAAAAAGCTAGGGACATTCTCACCCCCTCAACACACGCAACGTCTGTGTCCTAGGCCCTGACTGTGCCCAGGAAGAGTTTCTGGGCCCGACACCAGGGTGACAGGAAGCAGAGGGGGTGCCTGGCTCCAGTCACACAGAAAGGAGCTGAGGGCGCTGACCCTGACAAGGGCACAGGCAGGGGGGAGCCGCGGGCTCCTTTGTGCAGGGACACATGACAGGCCTCACTCTGGTCACCACCTTTGTGCGCTCCGTGTCCGCGCCAGCGGCCGACAAAGGCCAGGGCTTCTGCCCCTCACTCCCTTCCCATAATTGCTTTTAGCGGTGAAGCAGTTAATGCGCTATTTCTCCTCTTGGCTCCGAGTTTTCATGTTTTATTGGCACCGTTTTCTCCCCGGAGACAATAGCAGATTGTTTCTGGTGTGCGCAGAAGGATCTTGTTCTGGCAAGCAACGAGCTTAACATCCTCTGCAAAAGAACGTGCGTGTGCCTTGTTTGAACCTGACTTTCAAGTGTCTTTTAGAAAAGACAATTCATTCTCAGCGCAACCTGCAAATGGCGTTGGGAACTTGCACCGAACTGAAAGCAGAAACACTGAGGCCCAGAGTGTGAAGGAGAAAGCAGGAGGAAGGAGCCCCAGAGGAGTGGGTGAGAGAGACAGCCGCTGTGGGAGCCTTGGACTGGACGCCACCGGGCTGACCTCACACCCTCTTCATGTTACCTGATTAGAAAAAAAGAAAAAAAAGAAAAGCTTTCTTTTTCCTCATACCTCTGATCTGGTTAACAGCCTTGAAACAGCCCTATTGGGCAATCTTAACCACAGCAACCACCCCAGATGAGGCGCTTTCCTGGCAGCAAGGGAAGGAATTTAAAGCAATGCAGAACTGCAGGGGAGGACCATGCCCAAGGCAGCAACTGCCCCCAACTCTGAGCAGAAGCCACTGTGCTTCCTGCACCTGGGGGGAGCCCGCAGCTCTGGAGGGGGAGAAAGCATCTGAACTAAGAGCAGCAGTGCCTGAGCCCTTCCTAGAGTCACAGTTCATAAAGCACAAAGCATTTGGGCCTCAAAAAAGTATACGAAGAAGGCAGATTCTGAAGATAAGAAAACAAAGTCATCGTGGTAAAGCGACTTGCCAGAGGTCACATGGCTAGCAAACAACAAAGCTGGTTATTAAAGTCGGTTTTCCGGGAGAGAACAGACAGATCTGTCATGCAGAAAATTTCCAAATAATTTATAGATTGGCTGTAGCCTCAAGGAGGCCACAGAGAACAGCCAGGCGCTCTAGGGTGGCCTGAGCACAGGGGCTGCTCATCCAAGAGGGTCCAGCTGGCCTAGCTGCAAAGCAAAACCTCCCAGGGAAGAAATCTGACCCCCCCACCACCACATGGGGTGGAGGTGTGGCTCAAGGTCAATACCAATAGTCTGAGAAAGAAAAGGATCTACCAATAGTGCAAAGGTATGGGATTGGTCCGTCTGCTTGATATGAGCAGGATGGAATTTACCTCAGAGTTCCTTCCCCCAGTAATACATAACTCCAAGAGAAATACACCAAGTTGTTGTTGAGGGACAGTTTGTGGCATCTGACCAGTTCTTAACAAAGCTGTCAAGGTCATCAAAGTCAAGGAAAGTGGGAGAAGTGATCACAGCCCAGGGGAGCTTACGGAGACATAATGATTTAATGGAATGTATGTGGACTTCTAAAACAGAACAAAGGAAGTGATATAAAAGTTAAGGCACTCAGAATCAATTATGGACTTAGTAAATGGTGATATGCCAATAATGGTGCTCTTGTTGTGACAAAAAGAGCAGAGTAATGCAAGATATTAAAAACAGAGGAATTCATGCATTAGGATTATGGAATGCACTATCTTTACAGTTTCTCTAAATCTAAAACAATTTCAAAATTTAAAGTTTATTTCATGAAAATGCTCAGTTTTCTGGCCCTCACCTTTAAATCAACTCATAACAGCACATAATTCTGCCTCTTACTAGGCAAGCATTTTCTTGGAAGATCTATAATTCAATTAATGGCCAGCTCTTTATTTTACACTAGATTCTGAGAAAGCAGGAGTCATGCTCACTTTTTTAAAGCCCTAACTCTAAACCTGACCCTAATCCTAACTTTAACCTCTACCCCCTAACTCTAATCTTAATCCTAACCCCCATGCCTGCTTTAGCTGATCATTTTATCCTTTCATTTTATGAGGTACCCAACACAGTAGATGTTAAATAAGCACTTGCTGAAAAAATAAAACTATCTCCAGGGATATTGAGTACTGACTTATCTAAACACAGTTAATCCAAATATTTAATTAGAGGCTAGAAAGGATACTAAAATATTTTAAACATCAAAATTAGATGATAAGATCTCAATACTTAAGATATCTGGTCCTATAGTAGGAGTTAATGTGGAAGAACAAGGCACAAACGAGGGGAAGGTTTGAAACATAAACTGGAATGCACAGAATAAAGAGAACATAAGGGTCAATGGACTTGGAGATCCATAGAAACATTCAGGGTCACATGAAAAGTTGGTGAAAACTTATACATGAATGGACATGGAGAGTATCAGATGAGTGAAATAACTCAGAGGGAGAGATACAGCTACTGCTGTAATGCACTCATTTCCAGGATATAAAAAACATAGTATGAGAACAATACCCAAAACAATATAAATGAAGGCTAGGACTGGTTGGTCCTCAGTAGGAAGTTTGCCATAGTAAGAGAGAGTAGTTAGGATTGAGAAGGGACCACTGTGACAATGACAGTTAGAAATGATCACTTTGGCAAGAATTTGGTGCTTAACAGAGATAAAGTGATATTTATGATACCCTGTAGGCAAAACACAGAGCCTAAAAAAGAAAAAGGAAGAGAGAGAGAGAGAGAGAGAGAGAGGGAGGGAGAGAGTAGAAAAGTGTCTGCCATGGAGGTAGGCTGGGGAAGGGGTTGCAGGAGGAAAACTGAGGACATTGGTGGCAGAAATGTACACTGGTGAAGGGTTGGTGCTGAAATATTGTATGACTGAAATGCAATCATGAACAACTTTGAACTATGATTCAATAAAAAAAATTAAGAAAAGTTGGTCTATCAATGTAAGACCAAAGAAACAGAAACTTTGTAGGCACAGACATTATCCTTCAACCCTTGACTTCTTGAATTTATCCAAAATGTTAATAAACATGGTACTATTTCACCCGTGTGGTATAAGAAAATAAGCCAAAAAGGAGTGAACCAAACAAAATTGAGACTGGGACCAGAGAGATAGCACCACAGGTAAGCCATCTACTTGTCTTGCACACAGCTGGTCCAGATTTGATTCTAGCATCCCATGTGGTCCCCTGAGCACTGCCAGGAGTAATTCCTGAGTGCAGAGCCAGGAATAACCCTTGAGCATCACTGGGTATGCCCCCCCCAAAAAAAACAGAAAAAATAGGAAAAAATAAAATAAAACTCACCAGTTAATGGTTCCAAGAAAGGAGGAGGTAAGGAAGGTGTGTAAATCTGGACATAGTGGCAAAAAGTGTGTTGTGCTGAAGTATAAAATTGGACTTGTAGTGTTATGGCTCATTCTCTCTTCACCTGCTGATTTTCAATATTTCTCACTTGAAACTTTTAAAATATTATAATGCAATTAAACATTAAAACAGCTCATTAAAAGTAAGATATAGGCAATAAATAATACACATGATAAAAACCATGTTTTCTATTTTCATTGCTATCTTATTGGTTTAGGTTATGGAATTTTAAGTGTTTAGCTTCATACCTATTCTTAGATATTCTCAACACCTCCACTACAAAGCTCCAGTATGATCCTATTACCCAAAGGACCCCTTGACACATTGCTCCCATGCTCTTCCACTATTATTCCAGAAACCACCATAGTTTTTACTCAGTGTAGGAGTTAAGTTTTTGTTGGATTTTACCAGTTCATTTGTTTGTTTGTTATTTAGTCATAACCCACATATGAAACCATTAAGTAATCATCTTTCACTTCCTTATTTCACTTAGAATGATCACCTCAATTTCCATCCATTAGAACTCAAAAGCATGATTTCATATTTTTTTATGAAGGAGTAGTGTTCTTTTGAATAGATATACCACAGATTCCGTACCTAGTCATCTGTTAATGGGAATTTAGCCTTATTCAATTTTTTGGATATTATGATAATATTGCTAATAAAGATCAAGATGCAAATATTCTTCAAATTATTATTTTTACATCCTTTATATTATCCAATAATGTCTTTACTTGATCATATGAAATTCCCATTCTCATTTTTTTATTTTAAATTTTTAAAAAAATTGTTGGTCTTTCTGGGTCACACCCAGTGATATTTAGGAGTTACTCCTGACTTTGCACTCAGGAATTACTCCTGGCAGCTCTCAGGGGGCCATATGGGATGCCAGGGATCAAACTTGGCTGGCCATATACAAGACAAATGCCCTAATGCCTGTACTAATGCTCCAGCCTTTTTAAGTAAAATTTCAAATGATACTTTTAGATGCAATGTAAAATATCATATAGTATCTTAACATAAATTTCAACAATTTCCATTCAGAATTAAACTTTGGTGCCAGAGAGACAATACATGCACATGGCCAACCTAGAATTGATCCCCAGCACCACATGTGGTCTCCTGAGTTCTACCAGGAGTGATCCCTGAGCACAGATCCAGAAGTAACCCCAGGATGCAACGCCCAAATCAATAAAAAAAATTAACCTTAAAGTGGATTTCAATAAAAAGAAAAAAATATTTATTCTATAGAGTTATAATGTAGACAAAATATTTAAGTGTTTACAGAAAATTCCCCTTTGATGGACAGTTTAAAGTTGAGAAAGTTTAGCTAGAAATAGGAAAGGTTAGTACTCATCATTAGTGATTAAATTAACAAGTATATAACTTGTACACAACTGGACAACTGGGATTTTTTTTTTTAACCAGAAGAGAAATGACCACTTTCGTGGTTTCCAGATTAGATCATAGAGAGATAGAGAGAGCTTAAATTGCCACGATTCTTTACTATCAGAAATTGGAATGATAGATAGTACCTTACACATGACTGACCCAGGTTCCACCACCTACATCCATAAGGTCCCCCAAGCCCACCAGGAGTGATCGCTGAGTGCAGAGTCAGGAGTAAGTCCTGAGCACTTCTGGGTGTGGCCTCCAAAACAAAAACAAACAAAAACAAAAAAGAGAAAATAAACTCCCTCTTTTATAGCCTGGATGTTTAAAAAATAGAATGTTCACCTATCCAGTTGGCATGGCCTACCAAAAGAGAAGAATGGCCCTCACAGAAGCCTTTTGTATATTTTATCAATCTTTATTTCTATTATTTGACTCCATCTTGATTCTGCACATCAATAAAATGGTAGCTACAAAGCTTCTTCCCTCACAACCTCATGAGAGCAGATATAACTCCTATTTTGTTCTTTTCTCCCCTTAACTCCTAACTTGAGCACTTGGCATGTATTGCTCAATAAATACTGTTGAACAAAAAGGTTAATAAGAAATCAATCTTGAATCATGGGAAAGATAACCAAAGACATTTTTCTTAAGAGAGCATGATATAGGGTAGGAATGAATGTACTATAGATTTCTAATATATTATCTAAAAGAACATAGTCTAAAGAACTCTAAGGAAATGTCTAGGAAAGGACACTAATACAATGCATGGTATATAAAAGACACTGGTGTATATAATGATAATGTAGCACTGTAGCACTGTCCTCCCATTGTTCATCGATTCACTTGAGCGGGTACCAGTAACTCCTCCATTGTAAGACTTATTGTTACTGTTTTTGGCATATTGAATATGCCACGGGAAGCTTGCCCAGGCTCTGCCGTGCGGCACAAATAAATACAAAGACAAATTTTAGAGCTAAGTTTAAAAGCAGCAATCAATAAAATAGTAAAACAAACAACCTCTCCCCTTCATTCAGTGATAATATGCTAAATAAATAATCCATTTTGTAAGCTCTTACCAATGACATTAACATACCTCCATGAGTGTCTGTGTTTGCTTTCTCTAAATCTTAAATAAAGTTGATAACTGTCCCAATGCTGGGGGGAGGTGAGGGGAGGGTGAGAAGAAGTCTGGGACTGGAGCAATAGCACAGTGGGTCATTTACCTTGCATGTGGTCAAGTCAACCTAGGTTCGATTCCTAGCATCTCATATTATTCCTTAAGCACAGCCAAAAGTGATTCCTGAGAACAGAGTCAGGTGTAATCTCTGAGCATTCACTGGGTGTGACCCACAAACTTAAAAAAAAAAAAGATTAGCTATACTCTTTTTTTCTTCTCTTGTCCTTGGGTCTCTCTCTCCTCACTTAAAACCCAACCAATATCAAGTACTAGAATAGACATAAACTAAAGGAGACTGTGAGATAAACAGCTTTCAAAAGATTTCAGTTTCCAGTCTTCAAGCCATCCACGTGGAGTTCCAGTCACTATGAAGTTACTTCTCATATGATACCTAAATTTCTAACACCAAACTTTTGAAAGATATGTATATAATTATTCCATTTATTTTATTTTTTTTGGCCAGCATTCGTGCCACTTGGCTAATGTTTGGTGTTATTAGAAGGATGTCATCAGCAAAGCAGAGGTGATGAAGTTGCTGACCATCTATCTTCACTCCCATTCCTTCCCATTGTAGTCGTCGCATGACGTTCTCGAGGGTGGCACTGAAGAGTTTTGGTGAAATGGTGTCACCCTGCCGAACTCCTCTCTTGACATGGATGATCACTTGCTTGTAGAATGGTGAGATCCTGGTAGTGAATCCATAATACAGCTCATGGAGGATCCTGATGTATTGAGTTTTATCACCCTCTTTGGCTAGGGCTTCGATGACCGCTTCCGTCCCAAAAGAATCAAAGGCCTTCTTTAAATCAATGAATGTTAGACAGAGCAGCATCTTGAACTCCCGAGAAACTTCAATGAGCTTGGTTACCGTGTGTATATGGTCGATTGTGCTGAATCCTTTTCAGAACCCGGCTTGCTCGCATGTTTGTCCTTCATCTAGTGTTCTGCCAATCCTATTCAGGATGACTCGAGTGAACAGCTTGTAGAGGACAGACAACAGGCAGATTGGGTGATAGTTGCCAATGTCGTGGATGTCTCCCTTCTTGTACAATAGAACAATCCTGCTGTTTTTCTACCGAGATGCAACATTGCATTCAGACAGGTAGTGTGTGAAGAGCCAAGCCAGTGTATTGATGAGTACTAGCAGCAGATTCTTCAGGTATTCAGGTCTGACTTTGTCTGGGCCAGGTGCTGTTTGCTTCTTTACCAACAAAATGATTTGTTGGATTTCAGAATGGAGAGCACTGAGAATGATACATCCATCCTGCACATTGGTATTTGGAATTTGCCGGCCAACTTAACCGTGAGTGTGGAAAGTTCTGACTGCAGCTGAATCTCATGAAGACAATGTTCATGAGAAATGGACTAGTTCCTGACATTCCATTTGCTCTCAACGGAACAAACATTTCCTAATGCAGTAGTTATGTGTGCCTAGGTCGAGAACTCAACATGACAAACACCTGGCACTTGAACTGCGCAGGAGGAAGAGAGTGGTATGGAACACCTTCAAGAGCGTCAAAGAAGTTGTTAAAAGAATGAAGAACCTCCAGCTCCGGGCACATCTCTTCGACTCCACCGTTCTTCCTGCACTAACATACGACTCAGAGACCTGGGCCCTAAGAAAACAGGATGAGAGCGCTATTCAGGTCTCCCAAAGAGGAATCGGAAAGAGCTATGCTTGGAGTATCTCACGTTTCACCCAAGTGAGAGAGGGAATCTGGAGTTCCAAACTCTGGTGACAATTGAGAATCAGGGACGCTGTCTCATTTGCCAAGGCGTTGAAAATCTAATGGGCCGGACATGTAATGCAATTTTGAGACAACCACTGGACTAGAGCCATTACCGACTAGATTCCACTGGATGTCAAAAGAATGCCTGGCCACCCACCTATGAGATGGTCGGACTTCATCATCAAGACCCTGAATGAATAATGCTTTGTGGCTCTCCGCGTTCCTGGAGTGAGCAGATGCCATTGGGCTACACTAGCATGTGACAGGGACAAAGGGAGATGTTACTGGCGCCTGCTCAAGCAAATAGATGAGCAACAGGATGACAAGTGATACAAGTGATTTTATTTTTTGACCCCAGGGACTGAACCCAGGATCTTCCTCGTGGAAGACAGGTTCTCTACAACTGAACCACATCTCCAACCACTACTGCTGCTTTAAGTCATTCAATCTGACTGTCTTGTTACATAGCAACAGACAACAGATACCAGTACTGAACTGTTAGTTTGATTTATTTGATAAAAGCCTCCAGTTTAGCTGGAAAAAGTTGCTGAATTCTTACTCCTGAATGTCTGCTATGGTGGGAAACATTGGGAAAATACATGAATAAGATAGGGCCCCTCACCTCCACTGACTTCCTATCAGGGGAATAAATATAAAGTAAAAAACTTAACTTCAGAATACCATGACCTATTTTTTTTTTCATTTTTATTAGTGAGACATCATGAGGTACACTTGTAGACTTACAAATTTTTGTGCTTGGGTTTCAATTTTACAATCATCAAATACCTATCCCCCCATTTCCCACCACCACAGATCCCAGTATCCCTCCCACCCCCCATCCCCCCCAGCCCACCCTGCCTCTGTGGCAGGGCATTCCCTTTTGTTCTCTCTCTCTTATTGGGTGTTGTGGTTTGCAAAAGAGGCAATGGGTGACAATCATGTTTCGTCTATAGTCTACTTCCAGCATGCTTCTCCCATCCTGGGAGGATCCTCCCAACACCTGTATTTGGTGTTCCCTTCTCTATCTGAGCTCCCTTTTCCCCTAGCATGTGTGGTTGGCGTCCAAGCCATGGAGTAAAATTCCTGGTACTAATCTCGGCCATTCTTGGGTGTTAGTATCCTATTTTGTTACTTTATGTTCCCCAGATGAATGCAATCTTTCTATGTCTATCCCTTTCTTTCTGAGTCATTTTGCTTAACATGATACTTTCCATGTAGTACCACTTGTATGTAAATTTCATGACTTCGTCTTTTCTACATAGTACTCCATTGTGTAAATGTACCAAAGTTTCTTTAACCAGTCATCTGTTCTCAAGCACTCAGGTTTTTTCCAGATTCTGGCTATTGTAAAGAGTGCTGCAATGAACAAACGATTGCAGATGTCTCTTCGACTATACTTTTTTGCCTCTCTGGGATATATTCCCAGGAGTGGTATTGCTGGGTGAAATGGGAACTCAATTTCTAATTTTTTGAGAATTGTTCATACTGTTTTCCAAAAGGGCTGAACCAGTCAGCATTCCCACCAACAGTGAAGGAGTGTCCCTTTCTCGCCACATCCGTGCCAGCACCGGTTGCTTTTGTTCTTGTGGATATGGGCCAGTCTCTGTGGTGTGAAATGATATCTCATTGTGGTTTTGATCTGCATCTCCCTGATGATTAATGATGTGGAGCATTTTCTCATGTGCCTTTTAGCCATTCGGATTTCCTTCTTTGTGAAAGTTTCTATTTCATCTCCCCATTTTTTGATGGGGTTGGATGTTTTCTTTTTGTGGAGTTCAACCAGTACTTTGTATATCCTTGATATCAACCCCTTGTTGGATGTGTATTGGGCGAATATCCTTTCCCATTCTGTAGACTGTCTTTGTATTTTGGTCACTGTTTCTTTTGAGGTGCAGAAGCTTCTTAGTTTAAGATAGTCCCATTTGTCTATCTCTGTTTTTCACTTGCTTGGCCAGCGGTGACATCTTTGAAGATGCCATTAGCTTCTATGGCCATGACCTATCTTGATTATAGTGGATCACTCTAGTTCAACCTTGAATACTGAAAATTGGGGAGCTGGCAATTGGTAGCAATATCTGTGGATATCCATGTGTTTGTTCTGGTTGGGTTCTCTTTCAAGGCTGGACACTAGGAATTTAACTAAAAAATGCTGAGCTCATTGACTGCAGGCTGAGAATCCAGAGAAGAAGAAGAGAAATAAAGAATAAGGGTTGGTCTATGCTATGGTCTATGCTATGTCTTAATCGTTCATCCTGAAACTATTAGGCCTGATTCTGCGTGTCTCTCTCTCTCTCTCTCTCTCTCTCTCTCTCTCTCTCTCTCTCAGCAGAGAGCAGCAAAGAGTTACGGTTCTGAAATACCTTATGGGACTCTGGGCAGAGGCAAGCTATCATCTACCTAGGAAATGCTGAGTCAGCAAGGCTTCAAGGACTAATTTACAGTGTTGGTTATTTCTTACTGAATTGATGTATTAAAATCTCAATTTTTAATTGCAGTTATGTTAACATAATGTAAATTTTACTACTGAAACCACTTAATAAAGGAAGTGTGTCCCCTTTCCATTCCTCAGTTGTTATCCCACTGCCATTGTCAGGTGTTGAACACACTTACTTGGTCAAAGTGCTTACATCCTTCCCATTATGTTACTGCATTACTATGGATGTGCTAATAGTTCTTCACAACTCTGCTTCTAAGGCTATACTAACTCTGTCCAGAAGTAGAATTTCACAATATAGTCACTTGGATCACTTTCTCAGAGTCTCCTTCAATTTTCCCACATCTCCAATCTTTGTTCAAATCCTCCCAGTAAAACCCTATGCCAGAATGCATGCTGCTTTCTCATTAGTTATGGCAGCTAAGCACACAGTTGAGAAAATCTTGCATGCTCTTGGACTGACTGGATACAAAAATCACACATCTTCAGCCTCAGCACACAGCGCTGCCATCAGTTCTTCCATTATCCTAGTAGTCCCTGGCTCACCCCTTCCCTGGCTAATTCAAACCTTGACCTCACTCATCCCGGGCTCTCTTCTCTCAATGATTCATTTCACCTCTCATGCCAGTGTTCCCTAGCCTCCAACTTTCACACAGTCTGTTCATGAATTTTGTCTTAATCGTTCATCCTGAAACTATTATTTTTCTTAATATATTTTTGAAATCATTTAAGTTTTTATGTTTCATTCATAGCAAGAATGTGGGAGTCACAACTGTGCTTTGCTGCCTACTTTTCCTACAGGATTAATATTTAAAATGTTGGGGGAAAATAAAATGCACAAAATTAAATGTTTGGGGTAAGGACTGGAGTTAATAATACAGTGAATAAAGCACTTACCTTGCATGCAGCTGACTCAGGGTCAGATTCTATCTCCAGTCCCCAATACCCTCAAGGAGTGATCCCTAAGTGTAGAACCAGGAGTAAGCTCTGAATACAGGCGGGTGTCACCCCCAAACCAAAATAAATAAATGTCCAGGGTTCTAGGGATGTTGCTCATGGAAAGAACCTAGCCTGGTGGCATGCAGCCATGCCTTCAATCCCTGGCACTGCCCAACATGCCAAGTATGATCCCAGTACACTGCCCTCTGTGATACCCAGCACCATAGCAAAAGTGTGTGCCCCTCAACTAGGTCTACACTAGCCCAAAAACCAAGGTCTAAAACCCCCAAATGAGCACTGAACTCAAGCATGCAAGCACTGTGCCCAAAACATGTGCATGTCATCAAGATACCAAAAAGAAGGGAAGAGGGAAAAAATGTTCAACTGCACTTCACCTAAAATTACTAGAGGTTAGTATACTGTAATTTGGAAAAGTGTGCTCTGTAATTGAGAAGATTAAAGGTGTTTAGCAAGTGCCCACTCAGTCCCTGCAAGCTTTCCCGCACTCAGACCCAGGAGATTACACCACCTGGACTCCTGGTCTACCAGCAATTGTGGTCTTAGGAAACCGGATCCTTCAGGGGCCTTCCCTCTGCACCCTCCTCTCAGGTCTTAACATACTCCCTTTCTTCAGCCTCCCAACTCTCCAGCAGGACTGCTACCCTCACGTACCCAACACCATACCTCCTCTAGCCACATGCCTATCTCTTCTTTTTTCTCAGCAAGATTAAAATTGAACTTCTAACAAGTACTGCTTTCACAAACCTTCTTCCAAAGTCTTGGACTCTTTTTCCGTGCATAGTTAACTTCCTTCTCTTTTGCTTATATCTATCTAAAAATAAAAATCTATACACATATTTGAGAAAAAGAAGTTTGATTTGGTATTTTTGTTTCGATGCTCTATAGTTTTAAATAGACATGTGAGAAGTTACAAAAATGTGCTTATTTGTAACACAATTCCTCATGCTTAGTCACCACTCTTCATAAAACTCTATGATAAATTTTTAAAGATTTTTCCACATTTGCATCAAATTGCCTTGTGTATTTATAACATTGACAATAATACTATCAAGTCCAAAAGTTAAGCTCTGTATGCAAGGCAAAAGAAATGCATTAGATTTCTTTTGATGCATTAGAAAGTCACTCTTGGTAGCTATTACATATTATTTATATGTAACATAAGTCTTTAATTTCTAAGTTCATCAATAGATATCAGGCAATATGAAATTTATAAAGTTTATTTTATTTGATATAATGATCTTTACCAACTAATAATTATGGGATTACTATATATAAGTACACTCATTTGACCAAAGCAATCTTAGAAACAATATGGATGAAATCTGTCTTGAAGGTTTTTGTTCATGATAATATTTGCAAAAAAAAGCTAAACTCTAAACTCAAGGCTAATTTTTAAAATAATTTGACAATGTTTATAGGAAAGGTACTTCCTTTTACAAACTAAGTCTCATATAAAAGGTAAAGGCCCTCCCGTTGATCGTTGATTTGCTCCAGCGGGCCCAGTAACATCTCCATTGGAGACTTTGTTGTTACTGTGTTTGGCATATCAAATACTCTCGGTAGCTTGCCGGGCTCTCCAAGAGGGGCGGAGGAATCGAACTAGGGTCGGCCATGTTGGCCGCTTGTTAGGCGAACGCCCTACCACTGTGCTATCGCTCCAGCCTCATATATTTTAGAAAATTCCTTTCTAACTTTTATTTTGGGCTGGAGCAATAGCACAGCGGGTAGGGCGTTTGCCTTGCACACAGCCGACCCAGGTTCAATTCCCAGCATCCCATATGAGCACTGCCAGGAGTAATTCCTGAGTGCAGAGCCAGGAGTAACCCCTGTACATCGCCGGGTGTGACCAAAAAAGAAAAAAAATCAATGGGTGGAGTTTGAGAGTATGATGCTAAACAAAATAATTTTTGAAATACCAAATGATCTCACTCCTAAGTGAAATACAGAGAAACAAAGCTTTAATCAAAATTAACCCTTGGATTACAACCATATAACTGAGGTTACAAGAAGGGAAGGGAATGGGGGACAAAAAGTGTAGAAGAGATCCTGTATTTGGTGGGAGACAGATTTTAGCACTTTGATGATAATGTGGTTTGACAACTTACTTTTGAAGTGATGTGAAAATAGCACTCCTCAAACATACAATGAGGGGAACCCATGTTACCTCAACAACAACAAAATAACAGGTCTTAACAGATATTGAATGTATTTCCGCTACCCCTTCACCAAAAACATGACATTTTTCTCCAGTCTGTATTCTGAAAACTTGATTAGGTAAAGTCTAGAGAAAAAAAAACTCAGTAAAAGCTGGAAGCCTCTTTAGATTAGGAACCTCAGAGATTTTTACCTTAAACTCATCCACCCTGAGCATCCAATAAGTGATTTAAGTCTTTCTACCTCAGTACTGATCAAGTCTCTAAGCAACGATTCTTCATACTCCCTCCTCTCTCCAGTTTTCTGCATAATATCTGCACCTATGACCTCAATCTTCTGATGGACTGAGAACTACTGTTTTTCCATCCGTGAGGGTGAGAGTGATGACTCCCAATCGCCTTATAGGTCAGAGAAAAAATAGCTCTAATTCACTATACAAACTTTCAAACTTTATAAATAAAACCTAGTAGGTAGACTTTCCTAATATGTAAATTTTCTTCCCTTCGACATTTATAAGACACTTAGATTCTACCAGGGGAAATAAAAGGAGGCAAAATCAAGGGCAAGAGGACTGTTAGACAAAGGGTCTCCCCAAATGGGTTAAGACATTGGGTCCCTGGCCCTGTCCTGGTCATTCCAAAGGACAGAGCAGGAAGCAAACTAGCAGATCTGAGCAGGAAAATGTGCTGTGCAGTCTGGTCAACCCCTGTGTTATTTCCACTAATAGCATCTCTATGGATTTGGCAGGAAAAAAAAATACCCTGGGATTCTATCTCTTTCAGGTAACCCTAATATCATCTGTAAGGAACTATACTGGCAGATATAAATATTCTATAGTGCAAATTAAAATGCTGTCAAGAACATATCACGAAAATAAAATTACAAGGTTTGGGAACTGCTTGCATCAAAATATGTCTACCTGCTTATAAGTAGCATTTTCAGAGACAGATTTTTCATAATGATAACAGAGTCAATCTACCATAAGCACAGAAACAATTCTATGGCAAGTGACATACTTCTAAAATACAGAGAACAACAAAAAAAAAGATAAACAGAAATAAAAGCTCAGGTAGTTAATTAGGAGTGTGGTTCCATAGGTGGGTTTAAATGCAAGAAAAGCAGCAATATTGTCAGGTAATTTAACAGCCAGGCTTTACTTGGACTGATCTGGGAAATGTATTTCATGAGTTCATAGTATCTCCCTTACTCACACCTCCTAGTCTCTGTATTTTAAGTTCTGGATTGTGGGAAGGTTGAATCTTATGGGCCCTAATCAGATCAGTGGAACACAGTTGGACCAACGAGCCATGAGAGCTTGAATCTTACCTTCAGGTTGAGAGCAAAGCACTTCTCAAAGAACCAGACACAGAGTCAGTGTATCCTGCACTGGGGATACTCATTTTTCCACAAAGGGAAAATAAAAACTTGTAACTTCACCCTGTTGACTCTACTGAATCAAAGTCCTCATTTAAGCTTAGTTTTATGTTACAGTATTTTTTCTCCACAAAGGAAACTACTGTAACAGCACTGACATTTATGTCACAAGAACACCATTGAAATCTGAGTGAGAAGTCCTTCCAAATGTACTAAATCTTGATGGAACTAATCTATAAAATGAAAACTTCCCTCCAAAGGTTGATATTACAACTTTTATGTGTTAGTATTTTAACCCATTTCACTTTATTTGCATGGATAAGATTTTGATATAAATTTTGACTAGTCTTTATGCTAATAACTGTAATTGCTTTGAATCTCATAGGTCATACATTCAGGTGGGGAAAACTTTATTTTTATAGAACAAAGCTTGTTTTCTTTCTTGAGCTTTCATTCCATGAATGGCAAAACAAACTCTAGCCAAGCAGAAGTTCCTCTACCAATTCACGATGTGTTTTTCCATCCCTTTTTCATTTCTCCAAGATTGCATGCAACAGACAGAAGGATCTATGCCACCCTGGCACTGAGTGGAAATGAGAAGGCACCAGGGTCCCATTGTCATCAGGCAACACACATGTCCTACTGGTCCTCATTCTAACTGTGGGACATCTACATGCCCATAGTCCCAAAGCCAGAGTCCCATCTCTTTTGCAATCCAAACTCCTTGGCAACTCCTCTATGTCACTCTTGTCCTCAACTCACAACTTATCGGGTCCAATGGCCCTCTCTTCCTGTTTCTATGTCTTTCCTCAGGACAAGGTGCAGTCTGGGGTATTCTCTCTGCTGTGTTGTCTATGTACCCTGACTCAGCTAGCCTGTCTCTCAGTTCCCACCTGAGCTATGACAAACAGCTCCAATGCATTTCTGTATCCTAAAGCGTGTGTAAGGAGTCTTCAGTCTCTCAGATCCACCCTTCTTGTGTGTTCTTCCTCCACAATGTGTTAACCTTAGCCTAGGAAGGTGCGCTAACAGCCTAACTAGATCTGTCTTTACTCTTATGTACCTATAGTTCACGTGATACTCTTATACTCCAGTTCTTCAGATTTCTAATTTTTTCTTGGGGGGAATGGGAAGTATTAGGTACATCCTTCAGTGCTTAGGGGCCACGTCTAGCTCTATGCTCAGAAGTAACCCTTTGCAGTGCTTGGAGAACCATATACAGTGCCAGGATTGAACCTTGGTCAGCTGCTTGGAAGGCGAGTATTTAACACCTGCATGATCTCTCCAGCTGCAAAGGGTTCTGTTTTTTTGTTGTTGTTGTTTGCTTGTTTGTTTGCTTGTTTAATCCTGGTGATGTCCAGGGTTTACTCCTGGCTTTTTATTCAGAAATCACTCCTGGTGGTACTTGGGGTACTATCCAGGATGCCGGAACTTGAACCCATGTTGGCCACACGCAAGACAAGTGCTTTACTTGTACTATCTCTCCCTCCCTGAGTTCTAATTTTTAAAGTTACCTTTCTCATAACTCAACTTTTCTCTGCTCTGTTTTGCTTTGTTGTATTGGTGCACTGGTTGGTACTCAGGGGCTACTCCCTGCATGGTGCTTGGGGAGAAGGGGTTACTGTTGGTGGTGCTTGGGGGTGGGCATGCAGTTCTAGATGTCGACAAGCAAAGAATGCCAACTAGCCCTTTGAGCACTCAAACATCTGTTATCTTCTACTAATATACCTCCACGAACATCAAGTGTGACTAAAAATGGGAAAGTGACATTGAACATTTTGTTCATCAGGCCTCCTGCTTATGAGTCCTTGCATCTCTGTTACAAGGATACACACAGAACTGTTAGTGATACTTGTACTGCTGACAGATGGGGTGCATAGTGCATGATGCAGATAAGAACAAAGAGGCATGAGGCTAATAGTTAGAGACTTACCTATTCATAAAAAAAAGTAATCATTTTTGGCATTCTATTTCTTTTTAAATGCTACTCTTTTATTTATTATTGTCTGGGCTGCACTGAGGGCTTATTCTCCACTCTGTGCTCAGGGAGCACTACCTGGGGTGATCAGCAGACTATATGTGGATCAAACCCACATCAGCCACATGAAAAGCAAGTGTCTGGCTCAAGTGTCTGCCATCCTCCAGAGGCCATTGGACAGTCAGGCTTGGGCCTGCAGTGACGAGACATGTTGGGCCTCACGGGATGGGGGTGGAGCCGGTCCTTTTCTCTCCACCCTAACAAGACCCCAAGTCATCGCCCACGAATGGCCTCTCTGGCTCCTGATCAAGCTGCTTAATGGCCATGATCCCAGAGACTCAGAAACAAATCTCGAAACCCAGCAGCTTTTGGCAGAAATGCATCTGGACCATGCAGTAGGTTACTGTCGCCAGGCCACCCCAGGGGGGAAAGGGTGTTGTCCCTCCACCTGCTTCCCCCTGGTGGCTCGGTGACCATCATCCTCCAGAGGCCATTGGACAGTCAGGTTTGGGCCTGCAGTGACAAGATATTTTGGGCATCACAGGATGGGGGTGGAGCCGGTCCTGTCCTCCCCACCCCAACGAGACCCCAAGTCATCGCCCATGAACGGCATTTCTGGCTTCTGATCAAGCTGCTTAACAGCCATGATCCCAGAGACTCAATAGCAAATCTCAAAACCCAGCAGGTTTTGGCAGAAATCCCTCCAGATTTAAGTGTTAAAATTTCAGAACTTCAAAATCGTGCGGCCACTACTGCAGCCAGGCAACACATATGTTATTCATAACCAGCAATAGAAAAGTTGTCTACTGTTGCCTTTTCAGCACATCTGAGTGTTGGGGTAAAATCTCAAATAATAATGGTGGGTCTGGTGTCAAAATATTGAATGTGATCAAAGTAGAGAGAGAGTAATGTGGAACTCATCTTCCCCACAGGTAGGGGGAGGGTATGGGGTGGAGGTATACTGGGGTTGTTGGGGGTGGAGAATGGACACTGGTGAAGGTACGGGTGTTTCATTGTATGACCGAGACTTAGACTCGAAAGCTTTGTAACTGCTCTCATGGTGATTCAATAAATAAAATTATAAAAAATGGAAAAAAAAGTAAAGTGGAGTTCATGCCCAATTCAATCAGCTAATCAGTGGCTGAATAAATAGCAGTACTCCTACATAAAAAAAAGCAAGTGTCTTACCCCTAGATTTTTCTCTGGTATTTCGTCTCAATGTAGGCATAGTATTTAAATGGTAAGACATATTCTTTAAATTACCATAGATAAGTGAACTATAATATGTATTAATTGTATATCAATGAACAGCAAATCCAATGAAGAAAATTTAGATCTCTTTTAATTTTAATTTTTACATATTGTGAAGATCCTTTGGGAAAAGTGATAAAAGATGTTAGTTACAGCATTTCTTCTTTAAAACTAAGTGTTTTGGGTGAAGACTAAATATTAGGGCATTGCCTTGCATGCAGCCAATCCTGGTTTGATCTTTGATCTCTAGTACTGCATATACACTTCTCTCTCTCTTTCTCTGTCTCTCTCTTACACACACACACACACACACACACACACACACACACACACACACACTGAGCACCGCCAGGAATTATCCCTGAGCATAGAGCCAAGAAAGCCCTGACCTCAGCAGAGTGTGGTCCCAAGATAAAAGTAAATAAATAAATAAATAAATAAACTTCTTCATGAGCATAAAGAAGAATGGCAGAATAAAAAGGATACAATGGATGCTGATGTACTTACTGATGTACTTATTGGTACTTACGTAAAGTACCAATATTGGTACTTAGACAGTGTATAACATGGAAGCATTCATTTGGTTTGTAGGTGAAGATGCATGAAATTACACACTTAGAACACATAGTTTTGCAACTAATGTTACTGCAATTTATTTGTTCTATTCTTTTCTTTTTTTCTTATATGTGTACCACTCGATCCATTTCTGTCAGCATTCCCTCCCCAACCTTTGTCAAAACATTTCTTAAATATTATTCCAGTGAGACAAATCTATCCAGTGGAATCCCAAAGTCTCCATTTGAACTGTCCAAGTAAGTCTTTCTGCCTAGAGGCACATAAATCAGAACTGGAAGGATTCTATGGCCCTCAACCACCACCTTGGCTCCTTCTGTTGAAGGAGCAGTTGCAATGTTTTGATGGGGAACTGAATATTCTGATCTTTCTTGGCCCAGCCCCACCCAGACTGCCAGGACCTTAATTATGGCTCGAGGGATCATATGGGGTGCCAGGGATTGAACCCAGGTTGGCTGTGTGAAAGGCAACAATAAATCTTACCAGCTATACTACTGATCCAACCCACTAATCCTCATTCTTTTAAAAGTATATAGAGACACAGAGAGTGGAACACATTCAAAAGAACAAAAGCAACCAGTGCTGGTGTGGATGTGAGGGAAAAGGGACACTCTTCCACTGTTGGGATGTCGACTGGTCTAGCCTTTCTGGAAAACAATATGGATATTACTTCAAAACCTAGAAATTGAGCTTCCATATGCCCCCACAATATCACTTCTGGTAATATATCCCAAGGGTGCAAAAAAGCACAGTAGAAATGACATCTGTATCTATATTTTCAATATTTCCAACCATTACAGCATCGTTAACAATAGACGAAATCTGGAAACAACCCAAGTGCCCGAGAACAGACGACTGGTTAAAGAAACTTTGGTACATCTACACAATAAAATACTATGCAGCTGTTAGAAAGATGAAGTCATAAAATTTTCTTATAAGTGTATAGACATGGGGAGTATCATGCTAAGTGTAATGAGTCAGAAAGAGAGGGACAGGCATAGAAGGACTGCATACATTTGTGGAATATAAAATAACATAATATGAGACTAACTCTCAAGGACAGTAGACACAAGGGCCAAGAATATTGTCCCATAATCAGAAGTCTGTCAAATGAACTGGGGAAGAAGGCAGCTAGAATAGAGAAGGGATCACTAAGACAATGATGGTTGGAGGAATCGTTCAGGATGGGGGATGTGTGCTACAAGTAGAGAAAGGACCAAATGTGATAACCTCTCAGTATTTGTATTGCAAACCATAATGCCCAAAAGTAGAGAGTATGGGGAAAATTGTCTGCCAGAAAGGCAGGGGGAGGGTTGAAAAGTATACTGAGGACATTGGTGGTGGAGAATGTGCACTGGTGGAGGGAGGGGTGTTTTGATCATAGTATGATTGAAACTCAAACATGAAAGCTTTTAACTGTATCTCACGATGATTCAATAAAAAAAGTATATGGAGAAAGAATGGATTTTCCTCAGAGCATTCATTTTAAATGATGTGATGAATAGTACATGTATTATTTTGTTTCCTTAGGTTTTGGCTTTTGAAAAGTAAAGAATTTTCAAAACTAAACACCAAAGCAATTTCAAAATATCAGTTTTGTACTATTGTCTAATAAACAAGCTTACTTAAGGGGATCAAAAATGCCTTGTCTACTAATTAATAAATGAAGAGTCATTTCCATAATTTTGTCTTTAAATTTGAATTTAATTTCTGTCATATATGGAAATTTAAGAGGAAATAAAATAGTGAGGGCTATTTTCTTTTTATAGACAACTATAAAACATTTTGTTTATTTATAAAATTGTATTTAAAACTGTTAATAGACATCAATGCATTCTAATTGCATACTCTAAATAAAAACATATATTTCAATTCTTCCATCATGGTCTTTTATTTCCAAATATAATTACATGTTATTGTATCCTTACTTCAACAATCAAGTAGGTCCTAGAATTTAATACAAAACTTTTGTTTTATGTATACAATCTTCCACATAGGGTAAGTTGATATTATAAAAAAGATCAATGTGCCAAATTCATTTTATTTTCAAATAACAGTATAAAAATGTCATAGACAAGTGTTATGAATGCTGCTTTGAAAGGGAGGCACACATGACTCTGTGTATGTGTGTGTATGTGTGTGTGTGTTTGTGTGTGGTGATTCCCATCTTGATAAGGTTCATTAGGGAAAATACAAGCAAAAAAAAAAACCCTACAAGAATAAAAGATGTAGAAGTTCCCATCCATGTGTATTTGCTAATCTGGAAGGGAGGTTTGCAAATAGGTCACTCATTAAAACTTTATGTAAATAAACTCAGGGAGACGTATTTCTAGGAGAACACATTTTATAGAGCATGCTTTGTGGGCATAAGCACAGAGCAGACATCAAGACTTACTTAATTTCTATACTTCCAAAGTTCTTGTCTAGTCTATTGGTAAACATTGAAATATTCCTTATGTAAAGAAACATACCAAATTATTTTTATTCGGAGGAGTCGAAAAATGACAAACTTGATGAAATTTGCATATAAGTGGATCAACATGGAGAGTATCACGCTAAATGAAATGAGTTAGAAAGAGAGGGATATATATAGAAGGATTGCACTCATTTGTGGAATATAAAATTAATATAATGGGAGACTAACATCCAAGAACAGTAGAGATAAGGATCAGGAAGATTGTCCCACACTTGGAAACTGGCCTCACATGCTGGGGGAAAAGGCAGCTCAGATAAAGAAGGGACCCCAAGTAAAGGATGCTTGGAGGATCCTCTCAGGATAGGAGATGCATGCTGGAAGTAGACTATAGACCGAACATGATGGCCACTTAATACCTGTATCACAAACCATAAGACTCAAAAGGAGAGAGAGAAAAAAAGGGAATGTGCCTGCCATAGAGGCAGGGGGTGAAGTCGGGGGCCGGGAGGCTAGAGGATGTGGTGGGGGTAATGAGAGGGATAATGGGAACTTTGGTGGTGGAGAATGGGCACTGGTAGAGGGATGGGTACTCTATCATTGTATGACTGAAACGTAATCATGAAAGTTTATAAGTCTGTAACTGTACCTCACAGTGATTCGTAAAAAATTTTTTTAAAAATTAAATTAAATTTTAAAAAAGAAAGATGACAAACTTGGTTAGACAACTAAAAAATTTACTTCTTTCTCTTGACCCTTTTACAGAAACATGATTGCTAAAGAATGCCAGATGTGGGGATGGGAGTGATGTAAAATAAATTATTTAAGAAATGAGCATTATTTTTTTACATCTTATTTAAGAATATCACCTTTTCCAGAATCAGGGAGTTTAGGGTTAAAACACTTGCCTTATTTGCAGTCTACCCAATTTGATCCCTGTCATTACATATGGTTCCCCTGAGCAACACCGGATCCATGAGCAAACATTCAAGATTAAACCCTGAACACTACAGGATATAAAAACAAAGGGAGGGGAAATGTCATATTTTTCTTCTTTTAAAAATTTTCAAAGTATGTGGAGTGATTATTAACAATACACACTACAGATGAAAGTTTTTCAGATTTTTTTTGTTTTTAATTTTTACTGACACTACTTATTTTCAACTAACTAGATGAGTGCTGGAAGTAGACTATAGACTGAACATGATGGCCACTTAATACCTGTTATCGCAAACCATAACACCCAAAAGGAGAGAGAGAGAAAATAGGGAATGTGCCTGCCACAGAGGTGGGGGGTGGAGAAACTTAAGAAACTTAAAAAAACATAAACTACTTCTCCAGAGAAAATGGTAAGGAAAGAATCCTATACCAATAATCTTGCTCCGTTTATTTTCCACATAGTTCTAGGAAAAATTCCAAGAATACAAGCCCTATTGCCCATCTGGACAACTGAGCTTCATAATTCAATGCCACTACTTCATGATACTAGAAATAATCTTGCTTTCTTCGTTGCATTCTTCCTCCAAGTTCTCAACACAAAAGTTCTACCTTTTATACAATCCACACAGTATCCAGCTTAGGCATAGTAAACTTATTATTATTCTTAAAATAAATTGAAAAAAATAACCAATGACTATAATCACTTAGATTTGCCTCCAGTTTACTTGTAAGATAAAATAATTTACCAATAACACAAACTTTTTCTTATATATGTAGCTATATAACAATTTTTATTGAGCTATGTGTCACATGGCATTACTTTAGCTTCAGTTATGCAACATAATGTTTCAGAATTTGGCCATATTGTGGAACAGTTGTATTAAGAAGTCTAGTTCACTTCTAATACATAAATATTTCTTGACATTTCCCCTTAATTTATATTTCAGTAACTGCACAATCAAAATATTTGTTACAACAAAAACATTTCAAATGAAACTTAGACATTTCCTATTGTATTCTGAGACCCCATGTCTCATTTAACCTTTTGATTTACACAACTTTCTTTAACTGGGAGCAGGGCTCATGTTTTGCTACTATTTGAGAGCAGAAGTCTGGGCCACACTGGCAACACCAGAGGGCCTACTGAGGGTTCTAACTTCACACAGAGTGATAATGAACACGAGTGGAATGTGAAGGGTCACAGTCCTGACTCAGAACAACTGATGTACTGGCATATTCAATCTTTCTATAAAGAACATGGAACATTACTCCATTTATTTAGTTGTTTTTTTTTTTATTGATTCGTAAAAATTGTGTAGGGGCCACAGAGATAGCTCAATAGGCTGGAGCACATGCATGTCAACAGGAGTCCAAGGTTCAATCCCTTGGATTGAACCACTGTCATGGTTCTCTGAGCACTGCCAGGAGTAACCCCGAAGCAGAGAGGCATGAGAAGCCCCAGAGCACCACTAAGTGGGGCCCCAAAATAAAATCGAACAAAGATTTTGAAACTCAGTATCCATCTTGTAGGTATTTTGTTAGATTTGTACTTAAACCTTTCATTTGGGACTGCTAATGTCAGCTGTACTGTTTTACATTTTAAATTCCACATCGCAATTGACATTTATTAATCTAGCTTCCTAATTTTCCCATAATTACATATTGGTTCCAGGAAATCATCTGCAAAATCTGTTATCTTCTTTCCCAAACTGTATACCTTTTTGTCCTTAGTACCAAACTATCTAGCAAGGTTTGTACTTAACAATGTCTCAAATACAACATTGAAAAGTGTACTAAGAAGGGATAGTTTCATTATGTCTGATCTTATTGGAGTCTAGCTTTTCTCATCAATAAGTATGATGTTAGTTGTAGGATTTTTATATAGTTCTTATTAAACTAAAACTTCCCCATCTGTTCATAGTTCTTGAGTATTTTTAGCATGAATGAGTGATGTATTTTACCAAATGCTTTTTCTGCATCTATTAATAAGATCACATGATCTACTTTGGGGGGGAGCTGTTTGATGTGATAGATTAATTTATTTCAAAATGTTAAAACAAATTTGTATACCTAGGATAAATTCTATTCAATAAATATTTTATACATTGTTGGACTCAACTTGCTAATATTTTTAGGATATTTACATCTTTGTTCATGGGAGACATTTATAGTTTTTTGTAGTGTTTTTGTCTGTTTTTAGTATGAAACTAATGCTGGACTCAAAGAATAAGTTAGAACGTATTCTTTCTTGTTCTAATGCCCTAAAAGAGATTTTACAAAAATTAGTATCATTTCTTCTTTAATTATTTACAATTTCTTTCTTAAATCGTAGAATTCAGGCTGGAGAGATAGCATAATGGGTAGGATGCTTGCCTAGCATGTGAATATGAAATGTTCATAATATTCTTATTTATGTTTTAAATCCTGGGGACTAGAGTGTATTCCTCTTTCATTTATGATATTAATAATTTACACCTTATTTTCCATTTTGTTAGCTGACAGGCCTACCAATTTTATTACAATCCCAAGGGACTGTGACTAAGAAATGTCTTAAAAAGTGTCTTTAATTTAAAAAAAATTTTTTTAAAGTGTCTCTAAAAATGTCTTTAAAATATTTTTTAAGAAATGTGTTTAAAAAAAAGTGGCACGTGGAGATCCAATACTTAACGTTAGTATACTCAAAAGAGTACACTTAAGGAACTGGAACCATAGTACAGCAGATAATGCACTTGCCTTGCACACAGTCCACCCAGGTTCTATCTCCAGCATCCTTCGAAACCTAGCAGGAATGAACCCTCATCACAGAACCAGGTGTTAGTCCTGAGCACCACCAGGTGTGGTCCAAAAACAAAAAACAAGGCTAGATTGAAGGGCACAGGTTACTAAATGAACTCCAAAATTGGCCAGATGTTTCTAGCACAGGTAGTTTTAGACTGTAAATGGCTTTCACAGGCACAGCTGGAGAACAGAATTTAGTTGGAATTCCTATGAGCTTCAAGCATCTCTTAGCAAGAGTTCTTAGGTGTTTACATTTGAAATTTACCCATCAAATAAATTACTTACCTGGGGAAGAACTAACATGAAGGTGGAAACAGGTGAAGAGTTATACTAACTTCTTTGGCTCTGTGTGCAAGAAAGATGAATCTCCCACCCCCCTTACCACAACTTCCAACAGTCCATTAAGTCTTAAAAACTTTGGCTCACAAACATGTAAGATACTAGCATTATTGGAAATGTTTTCCTGAAATTTGAGGACTCTGAGATTTGCCAAATGTAGATAAATGGCTGAGATTAATACACAGGATGGAGCTAGTATTGCAAGAGGTTTCTCTTTCAGAATATTTCTTTATATTTGGTCTTTACTCTTGATTTTAGGTCATGACAAACCAGGTTTGTGTTAGCAAAGAAATGTTAAGCGGGTAGGAGTGTAGGGCAGCATAAAAGGAAAACAGAGGAGAGAGGGACAGGGAAATACAGAGATCATCAACCTCTGTGTTAGCAGTCAGGTCTTCTATCTTTATCTGAGTTTGTTGACATAGTGTTGAAAGAGTGATCAATTTTACAGACAAGAGGTATTTCTCTCATAGCACTATATTACATTCTCTTTTTCAAAAAATACTTCTGTGAGCAAAACAATTATTTTCTGGGGTGGGGAGATATTTCTGAGAGTGATGTCATGTTCAAACCTGTGGCAGTCATTACAAAGACATTAGAGGGGAAGTTTCTTTGTGCAAGACTTCTTGAACGTGGAAACCTAATGAATCTCAGGATCATTTCTCCTATACTAGACCAGAGGAAACTACTCCAGAGCAGGTGGGAGTGGAGAATGTTGTGGTATTTGGACCTACTATAGTGTGACTGCTGGCATTTTTCTTAGCCCCTCTCTAGAAGCAACTACTGGGAAGTGAATTGCTTTGGAAGACTCCCAACAGAGAATTTAGAGATGAGGTCAGAGTAAAGCAGAAGCAACCCTGCTGCTTAACACATGGCCACTCCAATGGGTGGACTGACAATCAATAAACATCAGCTACCCCTGTGTACAGCTAAAACAACTGCTTCTTTTTCCTATTGGTGGCTTCTAAAATCCTCAGCAGCTGCCTGTTAATCCTGCTAAAATGGTTACACCTGTGCATCATTTAGAATAATCTTAAACAGCACTAACAACAACAAACCCTAACGAAATGAAGTCATGCTTTTCCTCATTGAGTAGAAGCGGGTAGGTAGGCTGGTGTCAGCAAAATCAAGATCAAGGCATCTCCTTCCTTATCACTCTTACTCCTCAGTGGATGGACTACTGGCACCAAATATCTGCTCAATTCCTGTCATTACATGAGTTCAAGGGACGAAGAACTTGGGAGGGCTATGAGGGCAGTCTGGCTACGACATGTGACCCTGTTAATCTCCAGGGTTGATGCAGTGATCAAGCTGGTTTAAGTGAGTGTATCCTGCTTTTCTCAATGCTCCCTGTGCATCCCTGCAAGCCTAGAATAGAGACAGACTGGTTCTTCAGTAGAGGAAGCAGAGTAACTATGTTCCCTTGGTAGAACTTTCAAACAAGCTCTCAAGGAAGAACTTTGGGAGAGGAAAGGAGAGGTTCAAAATGTATGTCAGTTTAACCTAGGAACAGAGACATCCACATTGAGACTCCATTCTGAAACCAAGGAAATCAATCATGTTTTTCTTTATACATTCCCAGGTTGCATGTTGTCAATCCTCATCTGATTTTTCACGTTAACTTATTTCCATAGAGCCCATCAAAATAGAGCTGCTCTCAAGCCAGACTTCAAAAGTTGTAAATATCAGATCCCGGAAGAGCACAATCTTCAAAGACCTTCAAACTACAAGTCACCCTACTCTATAGACTAACGGACCAGTGAAATAAACCTTGACTTATCAGGAGAAATGAACCATATTTTCAGGAAGAAAACAGTACTCTCCCCCAGAATACATTGGAAAGGTCACATATATTATTATACCCGGGACCAAAATACACATTGACATCAGAGAACACAGGATCATCCTAGTGCAAATAGTGAATGTGAGAAAAGAATGGTTTGTCTATGTAATAAAGTGTTACTTAACAGTGGTCATTCCTGGGGAGAGAGGGTGCTGAGAGATATGTAATAGCTATCACAATGTATTATATATTGCTTCTTTTTTATGTATATATGTGTAATATAAACATTGTCTTCATGAGATTCAGCTGCAATCCAACCTTTCCACACTGATGGTCGAAGTCAGCCAGCATTTGTGCTGCTTGGCTAATGTTTGGTGTTATTAGAACAATGTCATCAGCGAAGCAGAGGTGGTGTAGTTGCCGACCTTTTATCTTCACTCCCATTCCTTCCCATTCCAGTCATCACATGACGTTCTTGAGGGTGGCACTGAAGAGTTTCGGTGAAATGGTATCACCCTCCCGAATCCCTTTTTTAAAAAAAATTTATTTATTGAATCACCGTGAGAAAAGTTACAAAGCTCTCAAGTTTAAGTCTCAGTCATACAATGATCAAACACCCATTTCTTCACTAGTGCATATTTTTCACCACCTAGAACCCAATATACCCTCCTTCCCACCTCTCCTGATGCCTGTGAGGCAGATGATTTCTACTTAACTTTCTCTCTACTTTGATTACATTATTTCGACAAAAGATGCACCATTATTATTTGCAACTCCCCCCTAATAATCAGAACTGCTGAAAAGGCATTGTGAAATAATTTGTTTTCTATTGCTGGTTATGAAGACCATATGATGTTGCACAGCCGCTATCGCAGATTTGGATTTCTGATATTTTACTAATTAAGTCTGGAGGGATTTCTGCCAAGAGCCAGATAATTACAAGACTGGTTTGTGTAACTCTGGGGCAATGGCCATGCAAGAGAGCTGCTCATGGGGGGCAACTCATGGCCTCAGTAGGGTGGGAAGGATGTGTGCCAGTTCTGCCCCCCACGGCATCGTAGTTTAATGCATAGTCCATTCACATTTCTACCACAAGATGCTGGGTTCTGACTTAGGTCTATGTACCTCTGGGGCCATGGCCATGCCGGAGAGCTGCTCATGGGAGGCAACTCGTGGCCTCAGCAGGGCGGGAAGGACATGCCGGTTCCACTCCCCCCCCCCCCCCCATCCCATGGGATGGCAGTTACCCTGTCACCCCCGGCTCATATCTGACTGTTCAATAAGCTATGAGGCGGTGGCCACTATGCTTGGGGGGGGGGGGGGGGGCGGGAGGGGAAAGGCGGAAGAGACAGACACCCTTTCCCTCCCGGGGGGGGGGGGCATGACACTATAGTATAACATATAGTCTATTCACATTTCTGCCACAAGCTGCTGGGTTCCAAATGAGGTTTGTGTGCCTCCGGGGCCATGGCCATGCCAGAGAGGGAACTCCTCTCTTGACATCAATGATCACTTCCTTGTAGAATGGTTGAAAGAGCTATGCTTGGAGTATCACACTTCACTCAAGTGAGAGAAAGAATCCGGAGTTCTGACCTCCATCGATGATTGAAAATCAGGGACCTTGTTTCATTTGCCAAGGCATTGAAAATCAGATGGGCTGGACACATAATATGATTTGGAGATGACTGCTGGACTAGAGCCATTACCTACTGGATTCCACAGGACGTCAAAAGATCGTGTAGCCACCCTCCTATTAGATGGTCAGACTTCTTTGTCAAGACCCTGAACAAACGGTTTGAGGCTCTTCATGTTTCTGGAATGAGCAGACACCATTGGGCTACACTAGCACATGACAGGGACAAATGGAGACATTAAGGCACCCGCTCAAGCAAATCGATGAGTAAGGGATGTCAAGTGACCAAGGATCAAGTGATGTGTAATGTGTGTGTGTGTGTGTGTGTGTGTGTGTGTGTGTGTGTAATAGATCCTTCACTTGATCACTTGATCACTTGACATCCCGTTACTCATCAATTTGCTCGAGTGGGCACCGGTAATGTCTCCATTTGTCCCTGTCACATGTTAATGTAGCCCAATGACGCCTGCTCATTCTAGGAATACGAAGAGCCTCAAACCGATCGTTCAGGGTCTTGACGAAGAAGTCTGACCATTTTGTAGGTGGGCGGTCATGTGATCTTTTGACGTCCCGTGAAATCCTGTCGGTAATGGCTCTAGTCCAGCGGTCGTCTCCAAATCTCATTACATGTCCAGCCCACGTGATTTTCAATGCCTTGGCAAATAAGACAGAGTCCCAATTCTTGATCTTCAATAGAGGTCAGACTCCGGATTCTTTCTCTCATTTGAGTGAAGCATGATACTCCAAGCATAGCTCTTTCAATTCCTCTTTGTGAGACCCAAATAGCGTTCTCACCCTGTTTTCATAGGGCCCAGGTCTCTAAGGTGTATGGTAATGCAGGAAGAGCAGTGGAATCTCACTACCTCCACTACCCAGCCACTCTCCAGGACACTTTCTGGACGCTCAGAGCGGTTTTCTACTTACAAAACCAGGTAAGTAGAACTCTGTGACCTTGGACTCCAGGCTCAACGGGACTCAAGAACAGAGATCCTCTGCCTGCTCCCACCAATCTCCGGTGACCCAGGGATAAAACTTAGAAGCCCCACCCTACCCTGCCCTGTCTGCTTCCACCAATCTCTGGCGACCCAGGGATTACACACAGAAGACCCACCTTACCGGTACCAGGGTACCAGATAAATACCTCATCAGCAGTCCTCCACTACCTCCACTACCCAGCCGCCGCCACACTCCAGGATGCTTTCCAGACCGCATGACACATCTTAAGATACTTAATACCCATCTTCCAAGATTACCGCACCATATTTGATGAGGTTCAAATATGGTTTGAACCATGGGAACACCTGAAAGGGTTATTAGAGGTTGCCCTAAAAGCCTCTATCCCTCTCAGAGAGCCTGGCAAGCTACCAAGAATATCCTGCCCACATAGCAGAGCCTGGCAAGCTATTCATGGCGTATTCGATATACCAAAACCAGTAATATATCCTATCACAATTTATTTCATGTTACTTCTGTGTATATAGAAAACAAAGTACTTATTCCATAGCTGACTTCTGAATTTAGTCTTCACTGCAGTGACAAAGTGACTGGCCCACAATAACATGGACTTGATTTTTTTGAAAGTTGTTTATTATAAGCTAGGTACACTGGAAGCTATGAAGTGATACTAGACAGGGACCCTGATCTCAAGCACAAATGAAGAAGCATGAATGAAAATTACTACAATATGCACAGTGTCATGAAAATTTAAGACAATTCTTCCTCCTGAGCAGGAACAGGAAAGGCGGAAGACCATGCAAGAGATGCCAAATGTTATCTTTATGAAACTTTTTAATGTACTTGCACACATGCGTTTTCTTTGGGCTGTAGTTCCAATGTTACTACTGGAGTCAAGGACACCTTCGTTCACCCAGAGCTCATTTTCCAGACCCAGAATTTTATTCTGGCCTCAACATTATCATATTTTCCTGTTTATAACGCTTCCTCCATTAGATTGAGTTAAACAGCAGAAAGCATGGTACTAATCCTTCTTCACATATAGAGCCTGATTCTAACACCTCCTCACCCATCTAATCATTCAACCTAATGAGCTCTGGTGCGAGGTGTCTGGAGGCAAGCAAAGCCGACTGCTGTTCTATTGAGGACAATAACCCCTACATCAGGCATGATGGTGCTGTATAGTAACTGCCAATACAGATATCAAGCCCAGAGCTTCAGAACTTGAGGATCAGAGAATGAGAGAAAGGCTTGCTAAAAGATAATGGTATTTAAGAAATTTGTTTAAAAAAATTTTTTTTGTATTTAAGAAATTTTTGAACCAAAGCAGTTGGGTCACTTGCATAGAGGAAAGAGAATATTTCTTCAAGAATTACAAAATCAGCCCTCAAAAATGAAACTGACCCAAACTAGGCTTAAAGTCAAGTCTGGGGCAGAGGAAGGGGCGGGGGGTGGGGGGGCATGGTGTATAACTGCCATCTAATAGATAACTTCAAAATTCCTATTTAAAGAAAAACATTTAAAATAAAGGCAAGGGGGCTGGAGTGATAGCACAGCAGGCAGGGCGTTTGCCGTGCATGTGGCCGACCCGTGTTCGATTCCCAGCATCCCATATGATCCCCCTGAGCACTGCCAGGAGTAATTACTAAATGTAGAACCAGGAGTAACCCCTATGCATCGCTGGGTGTGACCCCCCCCCAAAAAAAAGAAGACGAAGTAGTAAAGGCAAACTTACAACCTACTGATTCCAGAAGGCTGAAGAAATCATAATCCTGGGATCAGACCACCTTGCCACCAACTTCTTTTCTGATCACTTGCCATCCAAGACCATGGCACACTGGTTCCCCGAGGGAAAGGAATGAGCCAACATTTACAAAGTCACCTCAGTTCATAAATTCCGTCAACGCCTGAGGGACTGGCCTCCAGGGCTCACCAAGCTTCAGTCTATAGACATCGGTGTCCATTTCGTTTCCTCTCTTGCCACTAATTGAGGGCCTTGTGGCAGGGTTCAGGCAACTCCCTTCCCTCTTGTGTGAGAATGTGTCCCTTAAATTTAACTGTCATCTAAGCAACTTTTACTTTCCTTCCACTTGCCGAAGAGAGAAGGAGCCAACATTAGGTCACCGTGATCCTATTATAATCACCCTTTTCAAAGGAGCTGGCAGCTCAGATGCCCAGGAAAGGGTTTATTTCAAGTCCCAGAGGCATCTGTGAAGTCACAGCAAGCTGGTCAGGAAGCACACTGAGCTGCCCTGTAATCACAATGCCTACCTTTTTCTCTTGCCTAAATCTCACCTAATCCTCAGGTACATACAGTGCTTCCCAACAAACAGGTGAGGAAACTGAGGCTTTGGTTAAGCAAATTGTCTGAGCTTGCATGAGATTTGATATTTGAGTCCACAGTTAATCTGGCTCCAAAACCTGGTTACAGAAAGGTGCCTCTCTCTAATCCCTAAACTCCTCAAGAAAGGAAAAAGGAAAATGTTAGTGGGACAAAATTCTGTCTCTTCAGTTAAGGAAGGTCAGCACTATGAGAATTCAGTTCTACTAGCTTCACAGGATTATGGAGAAAGCCAGTCTTCTAAGCATCCACAATCCCTCAGTCACAATGCTTGCACACTGGTCTGGTGGCACAGCTCTACAGCATATGTGTGCATGAAACCAAAAAAGGCTCTCAGGCTGGAGCGATAGCACAGCGGGTAGGGAGTTTACCTTGCACGAGGCCGACCCAGGTTCAATTCCCAGCATCCCATATGGTCCCCCAGCACTGCCAGGAATAATTCCTGGGTGCATGAGCCAGAAGTAACCCCTGTGCATTGCAGGCTGTGACCCAAAAAGGAAAAAAAATGCTCATTAGTCCCTTGAGAGCTTGCTTCACCCATTTGCTGCAGGAAGGCTTACAATCCTAATAGTTAATATAATAGTTTAATAATTATAATCGTTTCTATCATGTGTGTATGAGAGCTAGAAATTAAAGGCATACACCAAGAAATGGGCAGAACTACTCAGCCCAATTCCCAGAACCTCAAACTATGAGAAAGAAAGGAGCTACTATCAAGGCAGATGCAGCCTCTTGAAATTGGGGCTGTAATATTAATATTCAAAAGACTCCCAGCTCATCATAATATACCATATTTTATAACGATAGCATCTTATGAGAGAGCCCAAGAATTATTCCATCAAGAATTCATTCTGGGGCTGGAGCAATAGCACAGCAGGTAGGGCATTTGGCATGCGGCTGATCTGGGTTCAATTCCCAGCTTCCCATATGGTCCCCTGAGCACCGCCAGGAGTAGTTCCTGAGTGCATGAGCCACGAGTAACCACTATGCAATGCCGGGTGTGACCCCAAAAGCAAAAAAAGAAAGAATTTATTCCTGTGCTGGAGAGACAGCACAGTGGGTAGGGCGTTGGCCTTGCACACAGCTGACCCAGGTTCTAGTCCCAGCATCCCATATGGTCCCCTGAGCACCGCCAGGAGTAACTCCTGAGCGCAGAGCCAGAGTCAGGAGTAACCCCTGTGCATCACCGGGTGTGACCCAAAAAGAAAAAAAAAATTCATTCCTAGAATTCCCAGAACACTAGGAAAATACAAGACTTACGACATCATAAAATTAAGTTCATTCACAACAAACAGATGCTCACATTTGTCCAGTTTGTTCATCATTTGAATAGTTCTGGATTTAAGAAGTGATAATCCACATTTATTCTATTACCACTCATTAGGACGAGTGGTCATCAATGCTTGCTAGCAGTTAAATGTCTTTAGGACTTATCTTTGAGTGTTTAAATTGGGGATAAAAATTTTGGAGCTTGGGGTCGGAGTGATAGTACAGAGGATAGGGCATTTGCCTTGCACACGGCAGACCCAGATTCGATCCCCAGCATCCTATATGGTTCCTCCAGCACCGCCAGAAGTAATTTCTGAGTGCAGAGCCAGGAGTAATCTCTGAGCATCACCAGATGTGATCCAAAAAGAAAAAAAAAATTGGAGCTCAAATCATACAAAAACAATCAAATAAAATCTATTATTGTCACTGTCCTCCCGTTATTCATCGATTTGCTCGAGCGGGCCCAGCAACGTCTCCATTGTGAGACTTCTTGTTACTGATTTTGGCAAACAAATACGTCACGGGTAGCTTGCCAGGCTTTGCCATGAGGGCGAGATACTCTCAGTAGTTTGCCAGGCTCTCCGAGAGGGGCAAAGGAATCGAACCTGGGTCGGCCACGTGCAAGGCAAATGCCCTATCCGCTGTGCTCTCTCTAGCGGAGCTCTAGTGACACAATCAGTTAGCACGCAGTACTTATACAGCAGTATATGCAGAGCAATGCCAAGGTTGTGAGCTCAAGCCTCACCTGGAGCACGAATAAATAAAATCAGTAATCTAAAAAAGTTAATTTGACGGGAAAGAATAATACGTGTAATTACACACAAATGATAGTCATGTAAATTTATGCACTAAGTATACTGTTAGTATATTTCTGAAGAGTTCATGCTTTCCACAAGGTTATTTGCTGCTTCTCATATCCTAAGACCAAGGGTTCATGTACAGATTTTTAAGCTTCGGACAAACTTGTACTTGGTCTTACAGTATTTCTGGTAAAAACCAAAAGAATAAATTTGCTCTAAGGAAGAAAATCTATCTCCCCTTCTTACGTCACTGAAGGCAGTGTTGATTTTATATAAATGGAGGGTGACATAATGAAGTGGGTTTTTTACAAGTATGAGGACAAAATACTAGCCATCAGCAAGAGGAGCAAACTCCAATCAAATCATAGGAATACTGGGAGAGGAAAAAGAGGAAGAGAAAGAACAGCTGGTGGAAGAAATAATAACCAAGAAACTTCCTGGTCTCTGAGGAGAGGTTTCTGCAGATTCAAGAGACCCAGAATACCAAACAAAATAGACTTAAAAGAACACCATCAATACAAAATGGTAAAATTAAAAGACAAGAGCAGACTACCTAATGTAGCAACAGAGAAGCCAGGGCAACAATACAGCAAGTTGGATGCTTGCCTTGCACAAGGCTGTTCCAGGTTTGATCCCCGGCATCACATATGGTCCACCAACCCTCTGGGAGTGATCCCTGAGCACTGCTGTGTGTAGCACTGCCCCCCACCTAAAAGCAGTGAGAGAATAAACACCTCAAATACAAGTGAAACAACACAAGAATCACAATAGGCCTTCCACCTGGTATCATACAAGCCAGGCAGAGTGGAATAACAGTCAAGATACTGAATGAAAAAAATTTCCAAGCCAGACTCCACTCCAGTTATCACTTAGACTTAAGGGAGGGCAAAGAACCTTTTCAAGCAAACAAGAGCTGTTAACATTTGCTACAACTAAACCAATGCTGCAAAGATTACTTAAAGGCCACCTATAAAACAAAAAGCAAACAGACTTCTGCAAAGATAATTTTACTCCACACACATACAAAAGATGAGCACACAGTCCTTTATATCAATAACCTCTCTCAATGTCAATTAAGACTCTCCTGAAGAGCTGGTGTGGCCCAAATGCCAAAAAAATCTCCCCAAGAACAAAAGACCAGGCCAAGATAGGTACACAGGTGAGTTCTATCAAACCCTCAGACATTTACTGCCTTTACTCCTTAAGCTCTTCCAAATTATTGAAGTCACTGAAATCCTAACACCTTCTATGAAGCTAACATTACACTAATACCAAAAGCAGACAGAGACACTTCCAAAAAAGATAATTTAGGACCAATCTTCCTCATAAACATCAATACAAAAATCCTTACAGGGTTGGCAAGATAATACAGCTGGCTGGGCACTTGCCTTGCATGAGGCCAACGCAGGTTTGATCTCTGGTACCATATATGGTCTCCCAATGTATCTGCCAGGCGTGATCTCTGAGCCAGAAGTAACCTCTGAGCACCATTATGTGTGGGACCCCCCCCCAAAAAAAAAAACAACCAAAAAATCCTTAACAAAATCTTAGCTAATCAAACTCAACATATCAAAGAAATCATACACCCTGACCAATTACGATTCACCTCAAGGATGGAAGGGTGGTTCAACATATTCAAATCCATTAGCATAATATGCCACATTAGTAAAAGGAAATATAAAAATCATATTGCCCTGGAGCGATAGCACAGTGGTAGGGCGTTTACCTTGCACACAGCCAGCCCGGCCAAGCTGGGTTCGATTCCTCCGCCCCTCTCAGAGAGCCCAGCAAGCTATCAAGAGTATCTTGCCCACAAGGCAGAGCCTGGCAAGCTACCGGTGACGTATTCAATATGCCAAACACAGTAACAAAAAGTCTCAAAATGGAGTCGTTACTGGGCCCGCTCGAGCAAATCGATGAACAACGGGAGGACAGTGTGTGTTTTATAATCATATCAATTCAGAAAAAGCTTCTGATAAGATTCAACATCCATTCATGTTAAAAACTCCACAAAATATAGGTGGAAGGCCATCTATAACAAGAGAGATGGAAATGGCCATCTATAAGAAGCCCACAGCCAGTATCATTCTTAATGGCGTAACACTGAAAGGATTCCCTCTAACATAAGATGCAAGGCAAGGATGTCTGTAGGATAACGTTGGTTTGCCCCTCCTCCCTGGCCACTGGGAGCTTGTGTTTGTTGATTGCCCTCCAACCTGTCAATTACCTTTGTCTCCTGATCAGACTCTGACCTGTAAATACTGTCTTTTTTTTCTCCTTAATGTCCTTTGCATGGTTAGCTATTGCAATTGCTTTTTGTATGGATACAGGAAGACAGTTAAAAAGACAAGTCTGTGGCTTGGAAGTTGATTGCCTCTGGATAAGATTACCTCCTGGACATCTGCTCTCTCGACTTAAGCTTCAGTTGCACTTACTTCCTAGGTCCCCAAGAACAGGGTCCCGACGAGGGACTGGATGGACGCAGGGCAAACAGTGAGCTATAACCTACCATGGCATCAAAATGGGCCTGGCAGAAGTGCCATAATGCTTAACTGTAAGTTAAGAGCTTGGTCATGAACAAATTCTGTCATGATCCAAGAGGTAATAAATAGATTTGGACCCTGCTAGGGTTAGGAATGATTGATCCAGCCTGACCACTTAACAAGATGTCCCCAGGAGAGTCTCCCTATAAGCCTAAAAGTATCTATTACTATGTCCATGGAGAATGGTAAATATTAGGAAGTAGATTAAAGATGTTAATTAAGTTGCTGGTCTAAGGAGAGGAGAAACAAAGCTTCATGGCTGTTTTGCTCGTGGGCTGCAGGTGGTCAGAAGACTGGAAAAACATTGTTCATCACGCTTCCCGTGGGAAGGCGTGGTTGGGGAGGCATGATGAGAGGATAAGAAAGAGCGGCTTCAGGAGAAAAGTGGGACTGAAAGAGAAGAGACAGACACAGAGGGAGGGATAGCAGAGAGAGAGCAGAGAGAGAGAGAGAGAGAGAGAGAGAGGAGAGATACAGCAGGAAGAAAGAATTTCACAGTTAGAGAGAGACACAGAGAGAGGGGGGTTTGGAAAGAGCTGGGAAAGGCGAGATTGAATAAACAGCAACTAATCAGCAACCAGCTGGGCCCTCGTTCTTCCTTCATCCAACAGCTGTCCCGGGTGGAGAAGCGGCTTGAGAGCACCCAACTTGGGCATCGAGAGAGAGCTGCCCAGAGAGCCTGAGAACATCCTTTCACGTGTAATCCCCAAGCGAAGGGGTTTTCACAGCTCTGCACACATGAGTGGGATTTACACAGATGTCCACTGTCTACACTTTTATTTAATATAGTATGTGAAGTGCTGGCTACAGCAATCAGGTAAGAAAAAAATCAAAGAGATACAAGTTGTAAAGTATCAAGTCATATTATCACTATTTACAGATGATATGATATACATAGAAGATCCTAAGAGTCTACAAAAAAGTTCCTAGAAACAATAAGACAATATAGCAAAGTGGCCAGCTACAAAGTCAAACCACAAAAATCAGCTGCATTCTTATATGCAAAGAATGAATCAGAGGAGAAAGCAATCAAGGTGTCTATCCAATTTAAAATAGTATCCAAACCATCTTGTATCTAGAAATCAGCTTAACAAAAGGGATGGGAGATTTATACCATAAATGTTAAGTCACTTGAGATTAAAAAAAAACTTAGGAAATGGAAAAATATTCCATGCTCATGGATTGGAAGAATCTAAAATGACTATCCTATCAAAGCTATTACATAGATTCAAGGCAGTCCCCATTCAAATTGAGGTGACACTCTTCAAGGACCTACAAAAGTCAAGAAGAAAGTTAGTATGAGTACGAAGAGACAATGAATAGCCAAGACCATCAGGAAAAAGAAGAAATTGGGAGGTATTTTATTACCTAATTTAGAACTATGCTATAAGGTTACAGTGATCAAAACTGCATGGCACTGGAATAAAGAGAGGCTCTCTGACCAATGGATTTAGGCTCTCTCACCAATGGGTCAGAATTTAATACCCAAGGACAAAACCCCATATTTATGGACAGTTAATTCACAATAATGGAGCTGAGAACATGAACTGGAGTAAAGATAGCTTCTTCAACAAATAGTGCTGGGAAAATTGGATAGGCATGTGTCCAAAATTAAAGCTGGATCCCTAACTCACACTTCCACAAAAGTCAATTCAAAGTACATCAGACTATGAGATCTAATCATAAACTATAAAGTACATCGAGGAAAATATAGGCAGAATGCTTCAAGATTTAGACATCAAAGGCATCTTCAATGATATGGTGGCAAGGGCAACAGTATCAAAAATATTAATGCGACAATATCAAACTAAAGAGTTTCTGTGTGGAAAAAAATGGGCTAAAATGAAAAGATAGCTAGCTTATGTATGGAAAAAATATTTGCATTCAACATATCAGCTAAAAAGGGTGATATCCAGAATATATAAAGTACTCACAAAGTTCAACAATAACAACAAAAAACCCAAAAACCTTATCAAGAAAATGGAGAGAGGAGATGAACAGGCATTTCTCAGAGGAAGACAGATGGTTAATGAGCACATGAAAAAATGTTCAGCATCATTTATCATTAGGGAAATCCAAAGCAGGACAATGAGATATGACCTCACAGCAGTGAAAATGGCACATATCAAGAACTACAGGAACAATCTGGGAATGTGATGAAACTCTCATCCACTGCTGGTAGGAATGTTGTCAGATTTAAGCCCTGTGAAAACAGTATGGAAAGTTCTCTGTAAATTTAGAATTGAGCTGCCATACAACCTAGAAATTCCATTTTGCAGAATTCTCTTTCTCTCTCTCGCTCTCTCTCATTCTCACTCTTGCTCTCTCTCTCAAAAGGATATATGCACACCAGTATTCATTGCTGCACTTAGTACAGTGGTTAAGATATAGAATCAACCTAGGTGTCCAGTGACAGATTAACGGATTATGAAGATGCAGTATATATACACAATGGATTACTATCCAGCTGCAAGAAACAATGAAATCATGCCATTTGCTGCAACCTGATTGGAACTAGAAGATATGTGAAATGAAGTAAGCCAGGACAAACACAAGATGATCTCACTTATCTGTGGTATATAGAACAACCTGATGAGGAAATATAATGTAATAAAAGGGGAAATGCCTAGGTCACCCTTGACCCTAGAATACATGAAGGTCAGAGAAGGAAAGAAATCAAAGGGGGATGGAAGATGAGAAAGGGAAGTAATGGAGAAACAGGGTCGGGGCTTGGGTTACATCAGTGATGTGGGAGTGTGATATAGCTATAGAGCCAAAGCACAAATTTAACGGCACTGAAAACCTTAGGACCTAACTGCAACCACGGAAGTCTGAAATGAGCCTGTCAAGATGGCAGGCAGTGGTGGAAGAGGGGCCTGGAAGGAGTTTGGGAACATTGGTGGAGGGTGGTGTTGAAACATTAGATGCCTAAAACTCAATTGTCAGTAACTTTGTAAATTATGTTCCTTTAATTGAATAAAAATATTTTTTAAAAAAACTAGTATTTCTCAAGACTACTTGAATAAAAGCTAAAAAACCATTACAATAACATTAATGTAGTTTTAAATTATATAATGTAGTTTTCTTTTTGCCACAAGCTGAAATAATTTTAATACAACCTGGACTGGGGTGGTGGGGTATGGAATACTATGTGTTTTGTACTGGTTCATCACAGACCATTCCTCAGGAAAGGCTGTGACAATAATTAGCTTCAACCCTAATCCATCAGTTCCTTCCCTTACAGGCCAGTGTAATTTATACACCATCGTTCTCAGAACAGTGCACAGCTATGTAAAGAGATCATAAACTATCACTCAAATTAGAACACTTTCAAGGATAAGAGGAGGCACTATTTAGGTCAAGAATATAGGAATCACCCTGGAATGACGCCCACAAATGGCCACCGTCTACTTAAGCTCCCACAAGGCCATGATCCAGAGACACACAAATGAAGCTCAGATCCGAGCAACTTGCTGCAGAGATGGCTCTGGACTTTGCAATAGACCACTTTCGCTGGACGACTCCAATCAGGAACAGGTGCTGTTCCTCTGCCTGCCCCCTAAGAATCCCGGTGGCCGACATCTTCTAGAACTCAGCAAAAGCTTCCAGCAAACACCAGGTTTCACGGGATAGGTGAGGAGTTGGCCCTTCTCCTTTCCCCCGCCCCGACTGGACTCTGAGATTATGTCCACATATGGCTACCATCTACGTAAGCTCCCACACGGTGATGATCCAGACACACAAACGAACCTCAGACCTGAGCAACTTTCTGTAGCGATCTCTCCTGACCCTAATTATTAAAATTTTATCATTCCTAGCGCAGGCAGCCGTGACATTACATTGTATCCATAAACATGCAATACAAAACATTGTCTAGCATTGCTTTTTCGGCAGATATGAGTGGTGGTAAGACTGATCTCGAAATATCGAAGGTAACTAAAATAGAGAGAGTATTGTGCAAATTGTCTGCCACATGGGTAGGGGAAGGTGTGGAATTGGTGGGGGTGGGGAGGAGAGGGAATTTTGGTGGTGGAAAACGTGCACTGGTGAAGGGATGGGTATTTGATGATGGTATGATCGAAGGTCAAACATAAAAGTTTTGTTACTGTACCTCACAGTGAATCAATAAAAAGGAGAAAAAAAGAATATGGGAATGACTAAGACTTATCGGGGCTTTTTTTGACTCCATTTGTATTATTAGGAAAAGCTTTCCTACAAAATATAGATTACTGAGATTAAAATATATTAACACTCTCAAAGGCAATGTGATATAACTGACTCAAAATGAAAGACAAAGGGGCTAGCTTTTTTCTCTATTAAACAGATTATCATTTTAACCATGTAACAAAATACCTTTAATTTTAAATACAGATTCTCAGATCATGAACAGAGAAATGTATTTAACTTAAATCAGTTAATCATAAATATGTAAGAATGGATTATCCTTAACATATTAGTTTCTTCCATGTAGAAAGTATTTAATACATTTTTGTGTTAAACTCTAAGACCCAGTCACATCCATTCAAAAAATTGTTTAAACACTCTATAATTCAATTTTCAATCTTTAAGCAAAGGGCAAAGGTGGAAACACACCCCAAACACAGAGGCAGCTCTTCAACTCAAGCTCACAGGGAATGAAGAGAAGGTATACAGGGTCAATATGGAAGGTGATGTTATGTTTTGAAAAGTTACATTAATTCCCTGCTTGGATATTAGGATTTAAGGCTGCCACTGAACTGTACGAATCTGAGATGATTAGATAATGTACACACTTGAATCTTTTAAGTTTGAAGGGGAAAACTCAAAAGAAAAGCTGAAGTTTGGGGCCAGGAAGATGGCGCAGAGGGTCAGAGTACACACACTTGGCATGTGAGAAGCCTGGGTTTAGTCTCGGAACCACACAGAAGTGACTGCACAGCACCTTGCTGAGAATATCTCCAGAGGATTGCCAGGTGTGTCCCTCACCACAGAAAAAGTTAAGTTTTTAACTTGCATCAAAAGTGATATATCTTCAGAAACCAAGTATAAATAACAACTACCAAAGAAAAATTCAACACAAACAAAAATTAACTAAACTGGGTAGCAGAGAGTGCAAAGGGCCAGAGAGTACACTTCTCTGCAGAGGTCAGGGTTTGGACCTTGGCATTGCATGGACCCCCTGAAACACTGAGGAGTGGCTCCTAAGCACCACAGGAGTTGGCAAAAAGAAAAAAATAAAAAACTGATATTACATATAGCAGGTAAGGCACTTGCCCTTTGAGCAGTTCCAGTGCTATAATTCTCAGCATGTCTAAAGTAGGCATTTAAAAGCAAAGAAATAATTAAAAGGAAAAGCAGATGAGACATAAAAATTCTGCAAAATGTAGTCATTTACATATGTGGATTCCAGGTGTAATAATGACCACAAACACACATACACTCAAAACATACATACACATTCCACAATCCCTCAGTCTGCAAAAGTATTTCGTTGACTTGAAAGATGGATGATTTATCTCAAATAAAAATATTTTTTACAAATTAAATCTACAATCATAAAGCAAGAAGTTACGAATAGCTTTTATTTGCCAAGTTTAACCAATTAAACAGCTAAAGAAAAAAATTACAATGATGCTGAAAGATATTTTATTGGCTTTTTAAAAGACAGATGCAAATGAGAATATCTTATTCAATTAATTTTTAAAAATGACTTAAAAGGAAATAAATATAGAATCTAATACAATTTCTACAATTTCTTCTTGCAAAATTCTCTAAAATGGACAATGCTAAAACCAAGCTTCTCATCTGAGAATCCCTAAAACTTGCATGTCCCTTCAAAGAAAAAAAAGAGACTTTCTTACAAAGGACATGTGTGATACTCACATATTAAAAAAAAATTGTCCTGAAAAAGAACTCTAGCTTTAACGCCCAAATTTTCTATATATATATAAAGATCACTTAATTTAAAATTAATGAACAGATACCTAGACACAATTTATAAGAAAATGCAGAAAGTAATTTATGCACGATTATTTACACAATGAGTTTTGCTAAATAATAATGTAAATATCCTGTTCAAAAATCTGACAAAGCTTTTCTAATAATCAGTCCTGCAGGTTTCAAAAACCTTAATAGATAACAAAGGATGTTTCAAGTGTAGTTACCTAAACTGATCTAAGAGCCAAAAACTAAAACATTTGATATGGTTAATAATTTCATTTTTATTTTATTAAATGTAAGGTCAGAGATCAATGGCATTTACATGCTGGAATGCTGTATCACTCAACTCTTTCAATGATATCAAACACTGATGAACCAAATGTGGCTTTTACTGCGAGACTTTATAGTTTTCTATCAAGTATAAGCAAATCTTTAAATGGGCACATATGCAAATATGCAAAACAAGTGAAATACAAATACTTAGAGAATGAACAGAAATGGTTTTTAAACGTAAACCACCCTGGCATTCACTTTTAATGTTCTATCTTTTCTTCACTAATTTAACTTCAGTTATTAGTACTCTTCTATCCTACTAAAGTTGAGGGTTTACAGATGATCTGGAAATTTCACATTGGTAAGAAAGGAATGTCTGGTCGATGTAATCTAGGGACAAAAAAAGAATTAGTCTTATAAAGTATTAAGATGTATAACAATAAATATATATTAACAGTACATATATGTATAAAATATAAATAGTATAATAAGTACTCCTTTCATAGGATTACTGAAGTACATATATTCTTCTGATAAAGATGAAGCAGTATGCTATATTAATATTCTGCTGTGAAAAATATTGTAAAATTGTAAACTTCTATAAACCTATAAACATCTAGATTTTAGAGTCTTAAAAACAAGACAATCACGTGAATACTAACAGTTTATCTTTAAAGTAGCAAAATTACCATGCCTTTTATCTTATGGTTAATACTACAGATTCTTAAGATTAGTGCTTGCAAAGACTTACACATTATATATAAAGAAAATCTTTGTTCTTGGAGAGGAGAACCTTATAATGTAGCATTTCGATCAATTCTTGAATATGAGTCAGAAACACAACTGTATTCATTGTACTGAGTATGGATAAACTGTGTTTAAATTATAAATAACATTTAAACAACCAAATCACAAACCCTACGGTAAGTGAGGGTTATGCAATAATAACCTTAAAACCCTTGGTGGGGCCAGGGATGTGGTTCACACATCAAAGCACACACCCTGCATGTGTCGGGCCCTGGGTTCAATCCCCTGGCACTGCCCCCGAGCATCACCAACACCCCCACCGAACATTTTGTACTTAATCATACATTTGCTATAGTCTAAATTTTATTTAATTTTAATCTTATAGTAGCCTGTAACAAAAATCAAGAACTTTCAGTAAGCATCATATATGTAGTTGAAATACTTTAAAAATTCAAATCTTTTCTAGCTATGAATGTATGGAATGTTAAAAAAATAGGACAGAAAGTAAATGACATGCAACCTCTTCATGTAATGACACTGACTATACAATAAATGTCATTGCTACATTAAACAGTCTTGAGAAACTCAGTGGGTAATTAGTAAGAAGACAACCTCTACTCTCTTCTCTATATATTCTCTTTATAGCTCTTCGTTTTTTACAATTCCATTCACACAAGTTGTAGTATTCACTGTTGACAGAGACTCATATACATGAAGGAAGAATTAACAGAGCTCCCAGTTTCTTCACAACTTTTATTCCTGATCTAGTTTATTAAGATTACCATATGGGAAGCTACTTTTCAATACCAAATTTCTTTCATGTTTATTTCATCAGACGTCCTTGTGCATTTTAATATTTTGTGTGTGCAAAACGTCCAACACTTTGTCTTATTTTGTTTTTTAAGCTATCAAATTTTCTGCTGGTGATTAATTTGTATATGTCCTGTGGTCAATTTTGAAAAAGAACAATTAAGAGTTTTTTAATATTAAGAGTAATTCTTAAAGTATTCTTAAAGTATTAAGAGTTTCTTAACTGATTTCGAGTTTCAATTTGCCTATAACATTTTATGTAATTTTATGAAATTCAAATTTAAAGACCTAAAAGTTATCCCACAAAGTAACATTAAATTTCAATAAGCTGACTGACTGTATAAACATACATTTGATATGTTGAATTCAAATTAATAACACAAATATACATTAAGCATTCGATATGTGCCTAATCAATTAGGATTAAAGGGATGATATTAAATTATTATTGCTATTTCTTACCTCTATAGTAAGAAGAAATAACGTGTCCTATGAGCAGCTGCCATGCTTTCAGACATATTTCTGACTTTCAGATAATTGACAAACCCTCTGAAGAAAAGGAGCAGGCCTGCGAAGGTTAAAATAATAAAAACATGTCAGGTTTATATATAGTGAGGGGACATGATAAATTTAAAAGATAACTATAAACAAGATCTTCTTAGTTTAAGAAATTCAATGAAACTTCATTCATTCCATATTTTATACTATAAAAACTCCATCAGAAAGATATATAATTTGATTATAATGAGTAATAAGAATACATAATAGTCAAATTTTATTGCCAAAAAAAGTCAAAATTAAAGTAACCTGTCATAAAAAACAAGTTACACAAAAATGTGTATTATATAATTTACATAATAGATCCTAATCACTGAAACAGATTAATCCCATATAAAAAATTTTAACTAACGTATCATATCTAAAGTATTCAAAAGAGAATACTAATAATAATAATAATAATAATGTATATAACCTATAGGTTAGCAATATCAACTTTCTGCTATCTGTGAAAGCTATATTTGAAAAAAAAGGGCATTACTTAATTTTAATTAGTCTTATTTTCAAATACTAGTAAAAGAGTAATTTATAATAATAAATGTTGTTACTGTGAAGAATCAGGAAAGAACACTTGGGAACGGGCAACTCTGATTTCTTGAGTGTTTTTATATATTTTATATCATCTTTTCTGTAAAATACTATATTGAAATAACAACTATTTTATATCACTGATGATCTTTCATAATGTAAAGAAAGCAATGCCTGTGAATTTTACTTCAAAGCTTCAGATGAAAAATAATAGCTAAGTATAAATAGCATTGCCATTATTAGTACAGTTAAGCCTTTGATATATTTAAGCATACAATTCTAAGGGAAACATTTATTAACTCTGGTAAATTTTTAACCAGTTAATGATGGGAGGTTAAAAAAACAAAAACTGAAAGTATGTATGTGTGTAAAACTTTCCATACCTAGAAGGAAAAGCCTATTAATTTTAAATGAGAAATACCAAATTGTACCCCAACTTCCAGCACTAATTGAAACATAAAAAAAGTTCTATCATATACTAGAGAGAAAAGATATGATATATTAAAATGACTCAAAACTAAGGGTAAAATTTCTTCTAAACTGGATTCTATCTGCTTTGCACATCCTAATTTCTTCTTTCTGTGACTCTGCTCTGAATTCTCTATCCTTGTGCCCTTCCAGATACAGTTCAAAGATAATGTGATCTAAATAAAGTATTGTGACCCAAATATAAAAGTATTGTTGAAAATAAGTAAACCAAAATTATTGGTGAAATCACTTCTTTTATCTACGAATTAACATGACAATTCTAAGAAATATATTTTGTTCTGCTCAGAAATTTTCTGAACTAAGCCAATTTCTATCTAGCAACCAATGGCTAAAAGTTAAAGTGTGGTTGACTTTTCTTTAGTATATAACAAGAACATTTTAATCATGGATTAGATTTTTTTAATTCCCTTATGTAAATGAAAGATTATAGCTCTAATAAAGAACTGGGGTTTTATCTGTATTCCACTCCTGGTAAGTGTTCCTAAGAGTCTGATAATTTAGTAAGATACATAAGCAGATATATTGTTATTATGTTTGAATACTTTATTAGTTCATATAATCCTTTACATACTCATTTCTTACTTTTAAGTAAAAAAAAAAAACTCAAAAATGAATACAAATTGAAGCAGTCAGAATGCAATGAACAATATAAAGCTGGCTAAACCCTGGTATGAGTCTAACTTCCCAACAATGTCACATTTCACTATAACTGTCAGAGAAAGGACACAAAATCTTAGTGACCTCAGCTAATACTATGAATGCTTCCTTCCCCAAAGATTCTAAAGATCCAACGGCATGACTAAATAATAACTCAAAGAGAAGACTGCCACCTACTGAAATCTTACTATTTTCCGGTACAATTATTTTGCTGGAGAAATGTGGTCTTTTAAACCAAATAGAAACAAAATGCATTCTCCACGTCAGTAAATAAATTTGAAATATGTACTAAAGGTGTAATATTACCAGGCATCCAAAGTTTAAAAAAAAAAGGCATAAGGGAACAAAAATCAGAAATCTATAAAATTTATTAATATTAATAAAGAGACATACCTTGTAAGAAGACACCACAGCAGTATTTCTGTGATCACTAGGCATGAAGCCTTTCCTAATGCCTGGCTGATTCATGATTAATGCATGTACATTTCAAAAGTATACAGAATGTCTCCATGATAAGCGAATGGATAGAACATTCAAACTATCCTACTCTGAGGTCTCCTAAAATCATTAAGAGAAATTATGCATGTGCAATTTCAAAAACATATCCTGAAATAACTGCTTTTTATCATGCTCTGATTTTTCAAATTTGGTAGAATTCAATTCTCATTTAACAATTATTTAAGTTGTCAGGCCCCAGATTTTAAATCTAAGAAATCTGGAAATACTACATAGAGTTATCTGAATGGCTGCGATGATAACAAATATTTGGACATGAGAACTTAAGAGCACGCCTACTGATGCTTTTCATACTATCATATTATTGCTTTTTATATACTTCCACCACAAAAATTTAAAAATACTAATATAAGGCTAAGAAAGTCCATTATTATTGATTTTTCATTATTTCTATACAAAGTGCAATGCAATTTATTTACATATTACAATTTTAGAAAATATCAAAATTAAAGAAATGAAAATTAATCAAACTAAAGTGCATTAAGAACTTACCAAGCACAAGAAATATCCACCAAAGCCAGTATTGTCCATTGAAATATCCAGTAAAATAATCAGAAAACTATGGAGCAAGCATAAATATAGTAACTGTATTTGATAACTATTGAATTAGCCTGTTTCAGAATGATTCATCTCAATCTTGTTAACACTTAAAATACTTAAAAAATTACAAAAAGAAGAAAAATATTGACATATAGAAGGGAAAAAAATCTCTTGTAAATTCATAAACAATAGTTAGAAACAAAACAATGTTAAAAGGAGTGGGGGGGGGGAGTAACTGCATATTTTCCAATAGTTTCTCATTAGAGAGTTCACATGTCAGTTCTTTTTTCATAATCTCTCAAAGTCACAACTACCATCCTGATCACACTACAGCGACCTGCTGCTTTAGATATTAACACCAAAAGCCACATTAGTTTAATCTTATCAGATGGGGATGTTCTGCTGACCTCCAAAAAGAAGAGCTTTTGACCTTCTGTACACCACCCACTGTTAATCACTGCCAAGAATACCAGGCACATAAAGACCCCCAATTCATTAGTCTTTTTATTTTCAAGCTAGATGCTCCAGTATTCAGTTCCCAACAGTGAGCTAAGAACAGCTAAATGAACCTTGAAGTGGCATGTCAATAGTTCCTATTAGAGGCAGGCCACAGTAAGCAGTTTTATATTCCCTGAAAATTAAGAATATGAACAAACAAATGGAAAGTAAGGTTGAATGATACTGCATAGAGGTATACTTTCTTTGGTATCATTTTCTAGATACAGTTTATTATTTTTAAAGGTTTATAAAGTCAATTTTGTTTTCTTTAGAGTAACTTCATTTAATTTTTCCATGCTTCAAAATTACATTTCAGCGTCTGACATAACTCCAAAACTGCAAAAATGAACATGTTTTATTTACTGTGTTCTGAATCTGATTTAAATAAAAATTACTTGGCTAATATTTGAACTCAAATATGCACCTATTTTAAATAATCTGCAATTTTATAGAAAATTATTTCCAAAAATTTACTAGTAATTTCCATAAAGACTAAGAAATCCTAACCATGGTAACAACTGGAACACTTACAAACTGCAAGTAGTACCACTACTGAGGAACATACCAAGAAACAAAGGCATAAAAAAGATATCTGGTTTTATTTCAATGCTTTTTAAGTATTTTCATGGGAAGTTTCTACACTAAATAAACCATGATCTAAATTCCAAGCGTAGAGCAGTAGAAAATTTAAGTACCAGTAAAGATACAAGTACAAATTAATGCTACACTCTGAAAATATGTACAATGAGAAACTACAGCTTCTAAAGGATTGTAAAAAAGGAACCAATGCCAAATAATAATTAGAAAGAAAAACTTTTCATACAGCTTTTAGATTCAATAAGAATAAAAAGCTAAAGCAATACATTTAGAGAAAATTAAGAACAATGGTATTCTTTTCTTTTTTTTCCTGACTTTTTGTGAAGTTTGTCTTTGTTTCTTTTTTTTTAATTAGTGAATCACCGTGAGGTACAGTTACAGGCTTACAAACTTTGATGCTTGCATTTCAGTCATACAATGAACAAGTACCCATCCCTCCACCAGTGCCCATTTCCCACCACCAATGGTCCCAGCATCCCTCCCACTACCCCCACCTTATCCCCTCCACCCTACCCCGCCTCTGTGGCAGGGCGTGTTCTCTCTCTCTCTCTCTCTCTCTCTCTCTCTCTCTCTCTCTCTCTCTCTCTCTCTCTCAGAACAATGTCACTCTTAATCAAAAATACTTCCCTAAATCTATTAAGTGAAAAATATTAAAAAATAATGAGTCTATGTAGGGCTCACTACTGAGTTAACAAAACTTTTTAAAAATACTAGTATCATAAAGCTAAGAAAAGTCATTATTATTGCTTTTTATAGTTACTGATTGATCAATCATAGGAAACAAAATCAAAATTTAGAAAATAAGTTAATGAAAATAAGTCCAATTTTGTTATTAACACAGCACTTATTGTTTTATCCTATTTTTTAAAAACTTGTTCATTTTTATTAAAATAAATATATTTTAAAGAAATGGGCTGGACCACGAACAGATGACTGGTTAAAGAAACTTTGGTACATCTACACAATGGAGTACTATGTAGCTGTTAGAAAAGATGAAGTCATGAAATTTACATACAAGTGGTACAATATGGAAAGTATCATGCTAAGCGAAATGAGTCAGAAAGAGAGGGATAGACATAGAAAGATTGCATGCATCTGGGGGATATAAAGTAACAAAGTATGAGATTAATACCCAAGAATAGCTGAGATCAGCACCAGGAGGATTACTCCATAACTTAGAGGCCAGCCGGGTATCCTAGAGGAAAGGGCAGTTCAGATAGAGAAGGGAGCACCAAATAAAGAATGTTTGGAGGATCCTCCCAGGAGGGGAGATGCATGTCGAAAGTAGACTATGGACTGAACATGTTTGCCACTCAATGCCTCTTTTGCAGACCACAACACCCAAAAGGAGAGAGAGAACACAGGGGATTGCCCTGCCACAGAGACAGGGGGGATGGGGGTGGGGGGATATTATCCATGGTGGTGGAAAATGGGCACTGGTGGAGGGATGGGTATCTGATCATTGTATAATCGAAACCCAAGCACAAAAAATTGTACAACTACAACTGTAAAAAAAATAAAATAAAATAAAGGGAAAAAATTAAAAAAAAAATGGGCTGGAGCGATAGATCGTGGGTAGGACATTTGTTTGTCTTGCACAGGGCCAACATGGCCAACCCGAGTTCGATTCCTCCGCCCCTCTCGGAGAGCCCGGCAAGCTACCGAGAGTATTCGATATGCCAAACACAGTAACAACAAAGTCTCCAATGGAGACGTTACTGGGCCCGCTCGAGCAAATCAATGAACAACGGGAGGACCGTGACCGTGACGATATTTTAAAGAAATAAAAATATCAAGAACTTGGACAGAACAGTACCAAACCTTGGGCTAAAAAAATCTGCGTATGGTTCATGGCAACTCAGAGCAAAAAGGCAAAGAACAAGCAGTACAATTTATAAACCACCTACTACCTAATAAAGGAAATGACCAGCTTTAGGAAAAAATCTTCTTTTCAGCACCAAACTTCAAGGAGAATTTATGGCTTAGAGAATCAGAAGTTGAAGTACATGTAAGAGAGGTAACATAATCAGGAGCAAATTCAACCACTTTGAATGCAGCCATGCTAGATTCTAATCCACAAACAAACTGTGGCCTATTGAGCAAGTTATAGACATTATTAGTTTCATCATCAATAAAAAGTATGGATTACAACCACGTCATTCATACCGGTAGAATTAACAAGAATTTAGCATTCAAATCATGTACAGGTGCATAATCTGAAGCATTTTAAGAGCAGTTGCCATAATAATTCTGGATTTTACTGACCCTGGCTTTTTTATTCAACTGGAAATCAGATGAAATAAATATGCTTTGTAGAAATGATGTGTTTTAGTAATTGTATAATAACATTTCAATGTGGGAGTAACTTTTTAAGAAGACTCTTTTAAAATATAAATGGCTGTCCTGATACTCTGAGGTACTCAACACTCAAGTCTAATGTGGTGCCACTCATCTCTGTGGTGCCAGAGACTACCAGGTGACCCTTGAGGTGCTCAGGGGCTTCCCAGGCTAAACCCAGAGATGTTCTGCAGGCCATCTGGTGCCAGGGATCAACAGGGCACACACCCTAATGGCTCCCACTTTCTGCCTCCTGACCTCTATAAGGCTTTTTCTTTATCACTCTCCTAGGCCTTATCCTAAAGGAAGTAGGAGGCTAAGGACTATGTAAAAGAGGATCTAAAAGATGCAGTTAAAGGCAAAAATGAAAGAGATGGGGGAAATTATATTAACAATTTGAGTGTCTGTGCACCTTTTACAGAAACCTGAGTACTACAAAAGTTTCTGAGATGGGGGAAGAAATGAACTCTTCTGTTTCCCTACACATTATCTTATAAACACAAAAAGGTAAACACGTATTTCCAAGAAAAGGGAAATAAGAAATAGCTTAGAAGGAGTAATTCTGGGGTGGAGGGGCAGAAAATGAGTTCTGGTAGTTATCTAAAAGTTGAAACCTAACTTCTGAGTTTCTAAAGTTAGAAAAAACAAGATATTTAAGCCTATGATAACTTTACATTGTTATATAATAAACATTGTTACATTTAGACAAGCCTACAGTTTATACTAATAGATAAAATTTACTGGGCACATACACTTTTATAGCAATTGTATAAAGTTTATTATTTCCGTATCTTACCAAAATCATGAATAGCAGTTATTATCAGCCAATTACAAAGAAACTAATGCTTAGCACAATTAAAAAACTAAGTTAAAACATAAGATATAATAAAGTAACATCCTGATTTGATTTGGAATTGCACAGTCTCCTGAGCACCACAAAGGTATAGCCCTGAGTACTTAGCCAAGAGCAGCCCTTAAGTACCACTGGGTATAGCCCCAACAGCCCCACACACCAAAAAAAATTTTAAGAAGATAATATCCGACTCAAGTTTTCCTAATAATAAAGCACTTGTCATGATTAACTTACTCTCATGATAAAGTTATAAAATGTTCACATCCCAGAAGTCACAATAATTACAGAAATAAAAGTTTCACAATTATTCAATTCAAACGCACTAAATAAACATTTATGAACCACAATAAAGATGTTGTATATTTTAATTTAATGTAAAGGCAACAGAAATTATTGAAACTCACCCTGACAATAAGAATCCATTTGATCAACGAAAGGCCAAATCCACAGATAGCACCATACCTTCCAGCTATGGTATTGGTGATACAGAAGGATAAACAAAATCCAAGCCAGTTGAAAATAAATGCCACTAAAAGCAAGAGAAACAGTTCTTTAAAGAACACTTTGAAAACAAAATTAAAAGCATAATATTTGCAGTACTTTTTGCTTAATAGAAAATAGAAGTTTCAATCAAATATTCTTTCAATTATAGTTATAGTCTACAAATATACTACTTACTATCTATAGTAACAAATGAATAAGCTTGGTTTCAGTTTGGTCAATAGGTATCAATTCAACCTTCTAAAGCTTTTGACCTGTGGGTGAAACTGCATTTTTCAACCACTACCAACAAATATAGGTCATAATATAGTGTTTATAAAATCCCACTAAAGAAGTTCAGCCTAAGTAATCACCCAATTAAAACAACTTTAAAGAGAGAATATTAAAGATGAGTCAAACATATACAGAACAGAGTTCTCAAAGCAGAAACTATTCATCACCTCTTTCCACCTACTTAACAAACTTTTCTTTTTCTTCAACCCAGGAACCCTGTACCCCACTGCCAACCTGTGTCTTTATTTCAGGGAAGGTTGGATCTAATGCTTATCTCCCCAAATGGATCCTTGGAGTAAATGAGGTGGGAGGGGAGGGGAAGGGAGGGGAGGGGAGGGGAGGGGAGGGGAGGGGAGGGGAGGGGTGAGGTGGGAGGGATCACAGAAGTCCTGAATTTCCCATCCCTTTTTTTAAAAATTTAGTTATTTCTATAGTACCAGGGATTAAACCAAGGACCTCATACATGCCAGGCAAGTGCTCTACCACATCCTCAGAGCCTCTTTTCTTTTAAACAGTACTTCTGAAAAATATGATTTGGTGTTTAAAAACAAAGCGAGGAGAGCAAGGATGGAACCTGGATTAAGTAAGAGTTACTCTAAATCAGTTTGAAGTGCGTTATGGATACAAAACTGCTTACTATGCCAAGAGCCTTCTTTTATGTATATTTGAGAATTTCTAAAATAGAAGCTTTTCTAAAAAAAAAAAAAAAGGAACGGGTTTGGACACAGTGAAACTGCTAAGGGATCCAATATGAACATTAAGGATAAAAACATTGCTCCAAGGGGAAAAGATCAGCAGAGAGTATGGACACTTCTGTGCCCAGTTCTGCTCATCCTTTGATTTCCTGTTAGCTGAAATAATTTTCTACTGGGGAAATAGTTAAGAATTTTGTACTACTTGTAGATGAAACCATTCTGAAATAGGTTCCTGAGGTATAAGAATGCACCATTCTAAGAAATAAAAATAACTAAATGTTAAGTCACCATAATAAAACATCTAAAAATTAATTTTAGTCTAGTTTTGGTCCTATTGTGGGTCCAGGCAATAAAATCCTGAAGAACTTTAACCAACTCTCAGGGAGAACAAGGAAAACTTCCTAAAGAAATTAACATTTTTTCAGAATTCTGAAGACAAACAGGAAACAATTTAGGTGAACTATTTCTTTGAAGTAGTTCCCATGTTCCAGTAATTTCTTCCTTCCTAATGCCCTTGCGTACCAGCCTTTTTGGTTATTCAGAAGAATGCTTATTATTTAGTGTGGCAATCAAAGGAATGAGTTTTGAAATGAGAAGCCTGAGTTTGAGTCACAGTGCATCAACGCATATACCTGTATGTACACTGCGGACTTATGTTCTCTGACCTGGAAGTACCTCCTTCACGTGAGAAAATGCATGTGAAGAGTACAGCACAGAATCTGGAATTTTGTGATGACTAGAAAAAATGTTAACCTTTATCACTACATGTGATATCTTTTAATAACATCTTTATCTTATAATCTTACAGCTTTCTCCCACTCTCTCTTCTCTTGCTTTCTCTCTCACAAACTCTCCTCACATGTCTCTAAATAAAACGATTTTACTTAAAAATAACAAAATCTCTCAGAAGACACTACTGGAAACAAAGTTTGTTTGCTCTCCTTTTTTTCTTTTGTAAATCTAGATAATGATCAGTTTGCTATTACCCATGCTATCAACTCCATCACTAATCACACTGCTTCTTCCTCCTGGACCAGGAAGTCATCTGTGTGTAGAGAAATCTTAAAATTTTAATTAAAAATCAAAAAAAATAAAAAATTTCTCAGTTGTACTAGTCACATTTTCAAGAACTCAAAATGTGACTTGTAGTCACCATATTGAACAGTGGAAATAAAGACTATTTTCATCATTACAGAACACTCTTGGAAACAGATGCTCTATATCTAATTAACTACATGTGTTAGTTGTGGAGAAAAAAATACATAATAACACTAGGCAACCTAAGCTGACTTCAGGCCCATTTAAAATAAAAAAATTTCTATTCAACAACCATAGAAATTCCCAACTGGTGAGTCACATACTTCAATGACAAGCTGAGTTACTTCTCTTCTGAGCAGGTGGGTGAGATGTGAGACAGAGAACACACTAACACCAGCACTGAGCACTTCCTTTATTCTACTATGTCATTAACCTTCTGTTATTATGTAAACACATTACACTGTCAAAATACAGGAAGCAGTAATGAAGAAAATACAAAAACAGCAGAATATCCCAAAGGTGTATTTTCACTTTTAAGTGTGTTTAGCTTTGGAGGGAAAGAATTCAATGCTACCCAATTTCTTCAAAAGCAGATGTACAATGTCTATTACTTATCAATGTCAGAAATAAGATTCAAGAAAGATAAAATTATCACTGAGGCATCATATTCTGTTTGCTCTGTTTGTTATGAACTAAACTGGCCCCTCAAAATTCAGAGACTGAAATCCAACTCCAGCAAAGTAATGCCTCAGACAGGGGCCGCTGGAGGCTGTTTCCAGTGTAGAGATGCTAAGGGTGGAGCCCTAATGCATTCAGATGGGTGTCCTTCAGGAACAGGACTACAACTCTTGTGGAGGGAAGTGGTCAACAAGGGGACATGGGGGGAGTTGAAAGGTAGTAAAGTGTTATGAAATAGACCCTATCAGCAATAGTCCTGTACACCATTGTGACAAAAGTTATTTTAAAAAATAAAAATAAATAAAAAGGTCTCTCATACAGGCAGACTGATGGGGGCCAGGGGCCGGCCATCGCTGGAGAGACAAACACTGTGATCCTGAAACCCAGTTATGAATAACTTTGTAATTCACAGTGAATAAAAAAGTTAAAATTTTAAAAAATGTCCTTAAAAAGAGGAAGAAAAACAATAGAGTTCTCAATGCACTAATGTATAGAGAGGTTGTGTAAGGATAAAGAAAGATTGACATCTTTAATCCAGGAAGAGAATTCTCATCAAAAATTACTTTCTTGGGGCTGGAGCAATAGCACAGCGGGTTGGACATTTGCCTTGCATGCAGCCGACCCGGGTTGGATCCCCATCATCCCATATGGTCCCCTGAGCACCACCAAAAGTAACTCCTGGGTGTAGAGCCAGGACTAACCCCTGTGCATCACCGGGTGTGCCCCAAAAAGCAAAAAACAAAAAAATACTTTCTCTACAACCAAGAATTCCACAGAAAATCACAGAAAGTCCACAGAAAGTCACAAGACAAGCAAGCAAAAAACTAGGATTGAAATATTCAAGTCTTTCACTCTCTCTGGTGATCTGAGATATATATAAACTTCCCAAGAGACTAGCAGGACAACCTAGAAAGTAACATTGTACACTTCCATCAAATTCTCATCAAAAATTACTTTGGATTTCTAGTCGACAAATATTGAAAAAAAATTTTTTCATCTTTAAGTCAGTCAATCTGTAGTATTTTGTAACAACAACTTTGCAAACTAACAAGCAGCACTGTTCTCCCGTTGTTCATCAATTTGATGGAGCGGGCCCAGTAACATCTCCATTTTGAGACTTGTTAGTGTGTTTGGCATATTGAATACATCACGGGTAGCTTGCCAGGCTTTGCCATACGGGCGAGATACTCTACTCTTGGTAGCTTGCCGGGCTCTCCGAGAGGGGCAGAGAAATTGAACCCGGCTTGGCCGGGCTGGCTGTGTGCAAGGCAAACACCCTACCGCTGTGCTATTGCTCCAGCCCAACTAACAAGTAACTAAAATTTTAATTGCTTTAAGCTCCAAGCAAGCTGCCTCACCCAAGTGCCTCACTCTACGGATCCAGCCCAAGTGACAGTTCTTTGTTTTTTTGTTTCAGTTCTAGATTTGCTATGGTGACAACTGACAATAAATAGAATTTAATAAAAGTAGACTAACCCTTAAATGTGAAATTCATTTAAAGAAACCATGTTGTAGAAATAGGTGATCATAAAGGCTGCTCAGAGAGAGAAGCACCAAATAAAAGGTGTTGGGAGGATCCTCCCAGGACGGGAGATGCAGGCTGAAAGTAGCTATAAACCGAACATAATTTCCACTCAATGCCTCTTTTGCAAACCACAGCACCCAAAAGGAGAGAACAAAAGGGAATGCCCTGCCACACTACCTTTCTACCGGTTCTCAGAAACCAAAGCCAATAGAAGGCCTTGAATAGGGTAGAGCTCTCTTATTTTTCACCTTTTTCTTTCTAAGAATGCCAATTATTTTTGTTTGTTTGCTTTTTGGGTCACACCTGGCGATGCTCAGGGGTTATTCCTACCTCTGCACTCAGGAATTACTCCTGGTGGTGCTTGGGGAACCATATGGAATGCTGGGAATCGAACCCGGGTTGGCTGCATGCAAGGCAAACGCCCTACCCACTGTGCTATCTCTCCAGCCCCAGGATGCCAACTTTTTTTTTTTTGTCACTGTGAATTACAAAATTAGTGGGTTTCAGGCATATAATATTTCTCCCTACAGTAAAGCCCAAAGTGAAATTGGATTTCACTAGCAGTAGCAGAAGGCTTGTATACCCAGCATTCCCCAGGAAAAGTAAGATTTGGAGAAACAAGCAGGAGGAAAACAGAGGCCACTGACTCAAAAAAGTTGGTGGGAAATGCTTAGTTCTTCTCATACTCATCTTCAGAGTGCCCTACCATGGAAGAAAGTAAATGAAGTATGTTCAAACAGATTAATGACAGGGGAAAAGTTGTCTACCACTTTAAATCCTATTACTTAATAGGGAATTACCACCAAGGGTAGAAAAAAAGGGGGGGGGGGAGGCAGAAATGATAAAAATAATGCAAAATTAAGTGTTACCACCATCTTCACTAAATGGCACTCTATAATTAATGGTTATTTCATGTCTTTTCACTCATTTGATCCGCACACTAGTCTTTTAAGAAGGGCAAGGTCAGAATTGAGGCCTAGAAAAGTTAAATTCCACAGAAAGTCATAAAACAAGTAAGCATAAAACAAGGATTGAAATATCTTGAAATATCCAACTCTTTTACCCTCTCTAGTGATCTGAGATATAGATAAACCTCCCAAGAGACAAGCAGGAAAACCTAGAAAGAAACATTGCACACTTCCATTTAATAGTGAAGGTACATTTTTTAAATTTTTCAATAGTCTAACAATAGTTATCAACTCTTGCAAGGGATGCAACAGTGGCAATATATTAAAAAAATCACTGGGCAGAGAACACTTGATGATAGTTCAAGACAGTTAGCATCACCAGTAATAAAGGGTAATCAGACTACTGCTCCCTTCTAGAATGGACTGAGAAGAGCATATCATTTCTTAGATATCCTTGTTTTAAAAAAGACATTTCTCTTTACATACAAGTGGTACAATATGGAAAGTATCATGCTAAGCGAAATGAGTCAGAAAGAGAGGGATAGACATAGAAAGATTGCATTCATCTGGGGGATATAAAGTAACAAAGTATGAGATTAATACCCAAGAATAGCTGAGATCAGCACCAGGAGGATTACTCCATAACTTAGAGGCCAGCCAGGTATCCTAGAGGAAAGGGCTATTCAGATAGAGAAGGGAGCACCAAATAAAGGATGTTTGGAGGATCCTCCCAGGAGGGGAGATGCATGTCGAAAGTAGACTATGGACTGAACATGTTTGCCACTCAATGCCTCTTTTGCAGACCACAACACCCAAAAGGAGAGAGAGAACACAGGGGATTGCCCTGCCACAGAGACGGGGGGATGGGGGGATGGGGGTGGGAGGGATATTATCCATGGTGGTGGAAAGTGGGCACTGGTGGAGGGATGGGTATCTGATCATTGTATAATTGAAACCAAAGCACAAAAAATTGTAAATCTACAACTTTAAAAAAAATAAAATAAAATAAAGGGAAAAAAAAAAAAAGACATTTCTCAAAAAAAAAAAAAAAAACACTAGGAATTGAGCTTTAAGTGACTCAGCCATTCCATTCCTGGGAATATATCCCAAGGGCCCAAAATCACAATGCAGAAGAGCCATCTGTACTCCTATGTTCCCTGTTGCACTATTCACAATAGTCAGAATCTGGAAATAAACCAAGTGCCCAAGAACAAAAGACTGAATAAAGAAACTATGGTACATATACACTATGGAATACTACTCAGCCATAAGAAAATATAAAGTTACGCAATTTGCTGATATGCGGATGAATCTAGAGTCAAATGAGTCAGAACAAGAGGGACAGACACGGAATGATCTTACTCATGTGGGATTTAAAGAAGCATGGGGAATAACTAATGCTCAGAGGCAATAAAGTGCAGGGGAACTGGTCCTTAGTAGGAACTTGCCACAGGGGGTGGGGTAGGGGGAACAGGTCAGGGAAGGGACTACAACAATGAGAGAGGAAAGTGATCACTCTGGAGGAGGACTGGGTGCTGAAAGGAGGTAAAGTCATATGCATGATACCCTACCAGTAACAGTACTGTAAACCATACTGCCTAAAAGGGAAAAAAAGGAACAGAGATAAACTGGCAGGCTGGAGGACAGGAGGGAAACTGAGGACACTGGCGAGGGAAGTGGACACTGGTTAAGGGACTTCTGTTGGAATACTGTATACCTGAAACACAATCATGAATAACTTTGTAATTCTGTAATTCATGGTGATTCATTAAAGATATATTCAATTTTTTTTAAAAAAAGTAAGATCGGATATATGCAGGTTAGGTATGTATGAGACATTCTGTGGCAACACTAAAAAGGATAAAGTAGTAAATGCATTATTAGAAAGAGAGAGGTTTCTTTACATTTTCTGAACATGAATATGTGATTATCTCACCAAGCTCAGGTGACAAACTTTTAGGATTATAGCAATAAGAAACTGAAACATAAACACTGAAACAGAAAAAAAAATAAAAACAACAAAAGGTTTTAATTGAAACCACTAATATTCATTGAGGCTTTATTTGTATACATAAATGCTTAAATTGTAAGCCACAATGGATAAAATCAAGTTCTCAAGCCCAAAAATAGACAACAGAATAGAATTGAGACAATCGCTACTAAAAACGTGAGCACAGAAAATTAGCACACTGCAATTTAGAGAACAGCCACTAGATGGTAGTAATTACAAATAAATCTATACTTCACACGACCAAGCACCAGCCTACTAAGAAAAAGAAGTCATGAAATGAAATTTGTAATTTTACTTTTGTGACACTGGTGCAACATTTGTATATAAAAATGTAAGTTGCACAAAGAGGCTGGCAGGGGAGAGGAGGAACCTAGGGACACTGGTGGCGGGATCAGTGCTGGAACATAGTATGTCTAAAATTCAACTACGAATAACTTTGTAAATCTTATGTGTCTAAATTAAATATAATTTAGATTAAATATAACTTAATAAAATTTCAGATAATTTACATTAAACATAAACATATTTATGTTCAATATTTATTGCCAATGGGCAAAATTCAACCACGTATCTAAGTAACCATGCATTTACAATTATATATATCCCTGAAACATTTTAAAATAAAAAGAAACTGAGACTAAAAAATAAAGAGGTTAAATGAAATACAGTGATAGATAATAATTAAGATCTCAGTCAATAATCAGATGGTATCAAGTACGTTATTATTCCTAATAGGCATTTATATAATACAAATAGTACAATACAGTTCGATTCATTCCTGTCCAATTAAGATGTTTACATGATTTTTTTAAAATTATTTTTTCAGTTTTTGCAGGACATGAATGGGGTGTCACACCCAGTTGTGACAGGAGTTTCTCCTCACTGAGTACTCAGGGGACCATATTCAGTGTCCAGCAAGGATCAAACATGGGTCTTCTGCAGGCAAAGCATGCAGTCTGTTGAGCTATCTCCCTAGAGGCTGAAAAATGTATTCAAAATATAAAAGGTGAACTAAATACACTAGGTGAACTACAAAAAAAAAAAAACTTAGAAGAAAAACCAAGATCCACTAGACTGTAGCACTGTCCTCCTGTTGTTCATCAATCCACTAGATTAGCAGGACCAAACCATACTCATTTGGAGCTCATGTCTTCTCTTTGTCTTTGAGAAGATCACTCAAAGGAATAGAGTATTTGCTCTGCATGTGGGAGTCCCAGGTTTGATCCCCAATATGACAGGGTCCCCCAACATGGTTCCCCAAGCAATGAGCAAGGAGTAGCAACTGAAGACCACCAGGTATGACCCCAAAACCACAAAGAATAAAATATTTAAAAAATAGGGCCAGAGCGATAGTATAGCGGGTAGGACATTTGCCTTGCATGCAGCCAACTGGGGAATCCCACCATCCCATATGGTCCCCACTTCCCGCCCCCACCTCCAGCACCACTAGCAGTGATTCCTGAGTGCAGAGCCCTGAGCATCTCCGGATGTGACCAAAAAAGCAAAATATAAATAAATAAATTATAAATGCATTCATTGCCTTTTTACTGTATCAAACATGATGTGACTAGGAAAGTAAATTTCATATATACATTAGATGTTATCATCATGAATATAACTTAGTAAATTAGAGAAAATAAAACTGGCTCACCCAAACATTTTTAAGTGATTATCTACTTCTATTCTTCAGCAGATTACTCTTCAGAAATAAAAGACCGTCAAAGCGGAGGAAAATACAAGTGATTTTCAGATTCAAAAGTAACTCAAGAAGAATGTGTATTTTACGCTTTCTATTTTAAAGTTGAATGTCACACTTCAACTGTGTCATCATCTTTAGAAACTGAAATAGTGAGAACTTGTCACTGCTTATAGACGTGGCCTGGATTATCTTTACTCTACATGTCATTATAAATCACATTTTTAAAAAAAAAAAAAGCAAACAATTTGATGGGCCGAAGTGATAGCACAGTTGGTAGGACATTTGCCTTGCATGTGGCTGATTCAGGTTCGATCCCAACACCCTAAATGGTCCCCAGGCCCCACCAGGAGTGATCCCGCAGCATCACTGCATCCGCTCCCAAACCAGAAAGGTACATTTGTAAAAAAGTAACAGAAAGTGCTTTCTTGAGTTGCTATGAATTTAAAGCACTGATTATATATGTTACTTATTTAATAAATCAAGCTAGATTCTTTAAAAACAAAAACAATGTAGTAGTGAGAACTATAACTATCTTACCTCAGGAAATTATGGATATTTAATCAATTACTAAATTAAGAAATCTGAAGGAATAGGCAAGGATTGTGATTCAGTAGTAAAGTTCATGCGCTGTATGCATGAGCCCTGGATTTGATGGCTTTTTATTTTTTTCATACCAAAAAAATATTTGCAAGATTAGAAAATATTACTTAGGGGCCTTGGAGCTTTTTGGAAAGCCGGTCGTGACGGGGGCGACTGAGAGCTCATGGGAAGAGGGGCGTTCCGGGCTCGTCCTCCATGCCCTACCGAGGTCACGAGTTGCCCCCCATGAGCGGCTCTCTGGCACGCCCATGGCTCTAGAGCCACAGAAGCCAGTCTCATAATTATCTGACTCTCGGCAGAAATACTTCCAGGCTTAATAAGTAAAATATCAGAAATCCAAAATAATTTGATTCTTGTAACCAGCTATAGAAAGAAATTATTTCAGAAAGTCTTTTCAACAGGTCTGATTTGGAGGTATAAACTCTACATAATAATGATACATCTTTTGTCGAAACAATGAACCCAATCAAAGTAGATAGAGTGTTAACTAGAATTCATCTGCCTCACAGGCACTGGGAGAGTTGGGAGGGGGTTATATTGGGGTTCTTCTTGGTGAAAAGTAAGTACTGGTGAAGGGAAATGTGTTTGATGATTGCATGACCGAGACTTAAACCTGAAAACTTTTCCCACAGTGATTCAATAAATTAATAAATTTAAAAAATTTTTAAAAATTACTTAGGTTTCTATCCTTCTACTTGTTATCCTCCCTGCCCCCAAATAAGATTTATGTATTTTTCTTTTCTTAGTTATTGTCCAGTTGCCCTATATATCATCTCCTTTTCCAATCTTTCTTCTTATTTAAAGACATTCAAATGGAAGTCTTCTGCCCTGGAAGCAGGATTTAGTTTAATTCTACATTCTCCTATAGCAGTGACTAGACCTGTAACATTCTCAACAAAAACATATTAAATTGAAATATGCTTTTATAACTCAGTACCGTTACCACTGAGCATACCTATAATTTATAATTAGCATTTTATTAAATTCTAGGATTTGTATAACATGAACACACTTTAATATCATAAAATGAGAAATTTTTATGCTGTAACAGGTAGAGAGAACTGGGGCTAGAACTATGGTGCACTGGGTAGGGCACTTGCCTTCCATGCAGCTGACCTGGGTTTGGTCCCCAGCATCCTATAATGGTCCCCCAAGCTCTGTCAGGAGTGAGTCCTGAGTGCAAAGCTCTGTCAGAGTGAGTCCTGAGTGCAAGAGTAACCACTAAGTATCACTAGATGTGCCCCCAAAAAAAGGTAAACAAAATTAATATCTACCTTCTGTCAGTGACTTTGTTACTCTAAACATACATATGACCAATTTTTGCAAACAAACAAACATAGCCTGGGGAGAAGAAAAAATCACTTACTGAAAAACGCCAGCATGAAAATGCCATCATTACCCACTCTGAGCTGATCTGCATCACTGAAGTCATCTCTTGGTGGACACTCTTCCTCCTGAATCTGTGAAATACAGTATTATTGTATCTCAAAGTAATCATCATCTGATTTTAGAAGAAAAGAATTTAAATAAAACCTAATTGTCCTCGATTTCTGGTACAGACAAAATGAGATTATGACTACAATGTCAGCAATTTCACATTAAGTAGTCAAACAAACTAGAAAGTGTAGGAAAAAGAGCCAGGAGCAGTGGTCCATGGCTGGAAGTGGGAGACGAGAAGAGCAGATAGAACAGAGAAGGGACCACTGACAATGATAGTTGAAAATGATCACTCTGGACAAGAACTGAGTGCTGAAAAGAGGTAAAGTGGTATACAAATAAAGTGATATAAAGTGATATATAGATATACCTTTTCAGTACGTGTATTGCAAACGATAATGCCTAAAAAGAGAGAAAGAAAAGAAGAAAAGTATCTGCCATCGAGGCAAGCTGGGGGGAAGGGGGCGGCGAGGGGGGGAAGATAGTGTGTGGCAAGAGAAAAACCCGAAACATTGGTAATGGAAAATGTACACTGGTGAAGGAACTGGTGTTGGGACATTGTATGACTAAAACCTAATTAAATATAAGTCTGTCACTATCTTACAGTGATTCATTTAAAAAAAAATTAGCAAGTACTCATTTTTCATGGGCAACTTCAAAAAGAAGTTGGGGGGAGGCCACACCTAGCAGTGCTCAGGGCTTGCTCCTTACTCTGTCAAGAGATTACTCCTAGTGATCAAAAAAATATTAAATAAACTATTTCAAAGACAGTAGGGGAACACACTGCCTTTTTTATGTACTACCTTTCCAAGGGAATTGAATAACTTTAATTTTTAAATCCTTTATTTATACACCTTATAAATCCTTCCATTAGTAAGACAATGAAATATTTTAAAGTCAAGATATGTAAGAGAACTTAGGGTTTCTGTCTTCTTCCTCATTTCTCACACTAGTGAACTGTCAAGAGAGCACTTAGTAGCTTAATCATACTTTTATTAAACACCAAACACGTGCCAGATAACAGCTAAGTGCTAAAACTGTACACAAAAAGATGAAGATGCTCACCATTTATCTATCAAGTGCTAGATACTATGTTGAAAGAGACGTTAAAACAATTTAAAACATGTTACCAAAAAAAGTTAATCCTACCCACTATAGGGTATAAAAAGGGACTAATTTAAGATCGTGGCAGTTTAAATGTTTCAAGTGAATTATTTGAAAATCAGGAATGTCTGTGTTTATAAACCGTCCATATACACAGCCTTCATTATCCTGTAATATACATTCTACCAACACATTTATTTCCTACATTCTCCAGTAAGTGGCTGAGATAAATAAGCTTTCAACTCACCACTTACAACTGCATATAATAGAATACTTATTGAGTGCCTGAGAAGTCTGGGTACTGAGCCCTGCCACACTGGCCCTAATCTGCAGGCTGCATTAGCTACTGTGACCACAACAGTGTTTTTGATGGGGCATATTGTACTGCTGAGATACAGAAGTAAAGAAAAGACTAAAAAAGAGAGCAAAAGTAAAAAAAGAGGAAGAAATCTACGTCAACAGACAGTGATATACACAGACCTATTTTTGCTATTATCAAATGTACAAACCAACTCATAACAGTACTCCTCGAGGGGAAACGAGCGAGTGTTCTTACTCTTTGAGCTGTTTCTGCTGCTGCCGCTGCCATTGCAGCTGCTTTGGCCTTCTCAGCTTCATCGTAAGTAGGAAGAGAGGTAGCGACACTGTAGGGAGGCGGCACGGGATAGAACTCACTGTAAACTTCAGCATCTGAAGGAACAAGGGTAGAGAACAATCACTAACACAACTTATTTTGATCTGAAGTCCCCAAATCTAACTTGAATAATGTGTAATAGTCTTGAGCTCTGTTACAAGACACATAATACAAATTACTACCAAAAAACATGTATATTATTAGCTCTGTATTTTTTATTATAAAGAGAAAGAGCTGGTAAATATGATCTAAAGGCTGGTAGAAAAGAACAAGAATGTGAAGAATGAGATTGTGAAAATATGTGCAAGAAAAGCGAAGGAAAAAAACAACATCCAAGTATCGTCTGTGTGCTAAATGCCAGGCTCAAAATACTTGATTTGCTTGCCTATAATCTTTGTTTAGAAATGTGATCTCATTTTTGTAAAGATTTTATTACTGAATCACTGTGAGATAGACTTTTACAAGATGTTCATGATTAGGTTTCAGTCATACAGACACTACTTCCACTACGCAGCCGTCGCCACACTCCAGGATGCTTTCCGGACCTGCGCGGCCACAAAGGGCGCGACACATCATAAGACACTAAATACCCATCTTCCGGAATTGTCGTACCATATTTGATAGGGTTCAAATATGGTAACACCTACAAGGGTGATTAGAGGTCACCCCAAAAGCCTCTATCCCTCTCGGAAAGACTGGCAAGCTACCGAGAGTATTCCGCCCGCACGGAAGAGCCTGGCAAGCTATCCGTTGTGTATTCAATATGCCAAAACCAGTAACTACAACTGGTCTCATTCACCTGACCCTGAAGGCTTCACCGACATGGCAGCCCTGAGAAGGATGAGAAAGGAGAGGCCGACAAAATCTCAAGGCCGACCTAGGCTGCCACAACGAAGGAAGACAAAAATGATCGTCTGTACTTTCAATGCACGTACACTAGCATTAGATGCATCCATCAAGGACCTGATGGTACAAGCGTGAATGATCAAGTACGACATCACTGGTCTGACCAAGACAAAAAGGCACGAATCTCACCATGCCATTTTCGACACTGGAGAAGAATTGTTCCTCGGAACATGCGATAAAAGAAGTGTTGGAGGCGTCAGTGTCCTTGTCAACACAAACTTGGCCAAGAGCATTGATTCATTGGAATGCCTAACAACCCGAATCGGACTTTTACATTTGAATAGATGTGGCTCACTGCCTGCAGTTTCTATCTTCGTTGTCTACGCACCAACATCTCATTATGATGAAAGAGAAATCGAGAAGTTCTACATGGAGCTAGAGAAGTTCTATAAAGAAGACCACACCTTCTACAAGATCATTGTGGGTGATTTTAATGCCAAGATAGGACCGAGAAGATCAGCTGAAGAACTTCACATCGGGACCCATGGCCTAGAATGGAACGAACAGGGTGAGAGACTGTCTGAGTTCATCATGTCGACCAAGACCATTCATGGTAACTCACAGTTCCGGAAGGCAGAATCTAAACAATGGACATGGGAGTCTCCCAGTGGACGATTCCACAACGAAATAGACCACATCATATTCAATCGACGGTTTTGCCTGACCAATGTCGCTGTTGTCCCAAAATTTCGAACGGGATCGAACCACCGTCTCCTTCGTGCAAAATTCTACTTCACAGAGCAGGGAGAAAGGGCTGCAAAGTTCAAAAAGAGAACTCCCAGAATGACCACCAACTGGGAACTCTTTGGTACTATTGTGGCAACATGGGAAGATGCCATTGTTGACAACATTGACGAGGAATATGATCGACTGGTTCAGCACCTCCACGAATGTGCGAGGAACGCCAAGAGAGAGATAGCCACAAAAAATCGCCTATCTTCGAAAACTCTTGAGCTAATTCGCCAGCGTGGTTTGGCGCATGCCTCAGGCAACCGCAAGCTAACGTCCGAGCTCACAAAGCAGTGCAGAGATGCGATCAAGGAAGACCTCAAAGAGAGAAGAACAGAAGTACTGGTAGATGCGGCAGAAGCCGGGAAAAGTATTCGTAACGCCCGCCTGTCCTTCGCCAACTACAAGACCAAGATGACTGCCCTCTGACGTCCTGATGGATCCATCACATCCTCCAGAAAGGCAATGGAGAAGATTATCCATGACTTCTACTCAAATCTCTTCGATAGCCATGTCCACTTGCCGACATACCAAATTCCACAGGATGGATATGTCGTTCCCAACGTTCTCCCTTCCAAAATCCGACACGCCATTTCGTCGGTAAAGAAACAAACAGCACCCGGCCCAGACAAGGTCAGACCTGAACACCTGAAGAACCTGCCGTCAGTACTCATCAATACACTGGCTCGGCTCTTCATTCACTACCTGTCTGAATGCAAGGTTCCGTCCCAATGGAAAACCAGCAGGACCGTACTACTGTTCAAGAAGGGAGAGATCCATGACATTGGCAACTATCGCCCGATCTGCCTATTGTCTGTCATCTACAAGTTGTTCACTCGAGTCATCCTAAATAGGATTGGCAGAACACTAGATGAAGGACAACCATGCAAGCAAGCAGGGTTCCACAAAGGATTCAGCACCATCGACCATATCCACACAATAACCATGCTCATTGAGGTTTCTCGGGAGTTCAAGATGCCGCTCTGTTTAACGTTCATTGATTTAAAGAAGGCCTTTGATTCTGTTGAGACGGAAGCGGTCATTGAAGCCCTAGCCAATCAGGGCATTCAAGCCCAATACATCAGGATCCTCCGTGAGCTGTACTGCAGATTCACTACCAGGATCTCACCATTCTACAAAGAAGTGATCGTTGATGTCAAGAGAGGGGTGCGGCAGGGTGATACCATTTCACCAAAACTCTTCAGTGCCACCCTCGAGAACATCATGCGACGACTGGAATGGGAAGGAATGGGAGTGAAGATAGATGGTCGGCAACTACACCACCTCCGCTTTGCTGATGACATTGTTTTAATAACACCAAACATCAGCCAAGCGGCACAAATGCTGGCCGACTTTGACCGTGAGTGTGGAAAGGTAGGACTACAGCTGAATCTTACAAAGACAATCTTTATGAGAAACAGCCTCGTTCCTGACGCCCCATTCGTTCTCAATGGAACGACCATCTCCAAATGCAACAGCTATGTGTACCTAGGTCGAGAGGTCAACATGACAAATGACCTGGCACCCGAACTGCGCAGGAGGAAGAGAACGGCTTGGAACGCCTTTAAGAACGTCGAAGAAATAGCTAAGTGGACGAAGAACCTCCGGCTCTGGGCACATCTCTTTGATTCCACTGTTCTTCCTGCATTAACATATGCCTCAGAGACCTGGGCCCTATGCAAACAAGATGAGAACGCCATTCAGGTCTCCCAAAGAAGAATAGAAGGAGCTATGCTTGGAATATCACGTTTCACTCAAATGAGAGAAAGAATCCGGAGTTCTGACATCCGTCGACGATCAAGAATCAGGGACGCTGTCTCATTTGCCAAGGTGTCAAAAATCAGATGGGCTGGTCACGTAATGAGATTTAAAGACGACCACTGGACTAGAGCTGTTACCGACTGGATTCCACGGGATGTCAAAAGACCGCGTGGCCGCCCACCTACCAGATGGTCAGACTTCTTCATCAAGATCATGAACGATCAGTTTGAGGCCCTTCATGTTCCCGGAGCGAACAGATGCCATTGGGCTACACTAGCACGTGACAGGGACAAATGGAGACGTTACTGGCACCCGCTCGAGCAAATCGCCGACTAACGGGAAGTTAAGTGATTAAGTGATTAAGTGAAGGTTTCAGTCATACAGTGTTCCAACATTCATCCCCACACCAGTGTACATTTCCTAGCATCGTTGTCCCCAGTTTCTCCTCCCTTCCCACTCCCTCATTCTGGACACTGTGTTTGTAATACAGATACTGAAAGGCTGTTTGGTTTATCCCTTTACCTACTTTTAGCAGTTCTTATCCAGCACGATCATTTCCAGCTATTACTGTTATCCTGGTCCCTTCTCTGTCTTCTTACCTACTCTCTGCCCCACACACACTTGTGGTTGATTCCCTGCTATAGCAGTTAGGGAAGAAAAAGATATTAAGGGCATCCAGATAGAAAAGGAAGAAGTCAAGCTCTCACTGTTTGCAGATGACATGATATTATACTTAAAGAAACCTAAAACCTCTAGCAAAAAGAACTCCTAGAAACAATAAATTTGTATAGTAGAGTTACAAAACCAATACACAAAAATCCATGCCTTTTTTTATACACGAATATAGAAATACTAAAAAAAATCCCAACTAGCAACTGAAAAAAGCTAGAAAAAAAAACATTACATTGCTAGAGTTTTAACCCCTACTTGTTAATTTTACTTATTTTTCTCCTATCCTTTGAAGGGCAGTGGTTCTCAACCACAAGACCTACGGTCTGGGAAGCTTCAAACCCAGATCATCTTCTTAGATGTTATGAAACCGCAGGCAAATCACTTAAGTACTATGAAGTTCCACTATCTCATCCGCAAAATTGATACAACAAGGCTATTACGGGATAAAGAAGGCGAGAATTCAAGAGGACTATTAAATGTGAGGCATTATACAGTTCTCACCTATTATTAATGTTGCTCAGACCTATTAAACCAGACATAAAGTGACTTGCAGAAGAATACAATGTCCACAAAAAGACTGGCACTACTCATGCTTAAGATATAATAACACTGATTAATAAATTAAAATATCAATTTTTCTCATTAAGCAGAGAACAGTGTTCTAGAATTCTCTCTTCCGAGTTACTGTGCTCAATTATAGCCATAAAACTTTTAACAATAGTATTAAAAATAAAAGAAAGGAAAAAAGACCCAATATTATAATAACAGGAATACTTAAACTCAGGTCGGAAAGACACAGCAGTTTGGACACATGGCTTCAATCCTTAGCATGTGTATGGTCACCCAAGTTCCACCAGGAGCAAGCCCTGAGCACCGATGGGGGTGGCACAAAAACAAAGAAAAAGAAGAAAAATAATTAAACCCTAGGTGTCAAGGAGGGGGCTCCGTGCGGGTGGAATTCCTGCTTTGTGTGCAGGAGTCCCGGCTTCACTCTCCCTTACTACATAATCCTAAAACCAGGGAGTGACCTCCAAGCCCTGAGCTGATAGCACTGTAGCACTGTCCTCCCACTGTTCATCGATTTGCTCGAGCTGGTCCAGTAACATCTCCATTGTGAGACTTGTTGTTACTGTGTTTGGAATATATCGAATATGTCACAGGTAGCTTGCCAGAGAGGGGTGGAGGAATCGAACCCTGCGAGGCCGGCCGGTCCGGTGTGCAAGGCAAATGCCCTATCGCTCTGCTATCGCTCCTGATAGTAACCTCTGAAAAAACACCAGGTGGCACCCAAAAACCAAAAAAGAGGAAAAAAAAAAAAAAACAATGCCTGAATCACCTGTGCCATTAAATTTTATCACTTTAAAAAAAAAAACATGCACTGGCTTGGAGGCCAATCACACATACTAGGGGAAAAGGGGGCTCATATAAAGAAGGGAACACCAAATAAAGCTGTTGGGAGGATCCTCCCAGGATGGGAGAAGCATGCGGAAAGTATAGACTATAGACTAAACATGATTGTCACCCATTGCCTCTTTTGCAAACCACAACACCCAATAAGAGAGACAGAACAAAAGGGAATGCCCTGCCACAGAGGCAGGGTGGAATGGGGGGGATGGGGGGTGGGACGGATACTGGGATCCGTGGTGGTGGAAAATGGGCACCAGTGAAGGGATGGGTATTTGATCACTGTATAATTGAAACCCAAGCACAAAAATGTGTTAAGTCTGCAACTGTACCTCATGATGTCTCATTATTAAAAAAAATTTTAATTAAAAAAAAAATGCACGTGCAAGGCAAACACCCTATCTGCTGTGCTATACTATCACAGATCATAGAAATGTGAGAAACATCTCAAGTCATGTTATGTTGCTTCAATATATTAATACCAAAACGACAGTGATATAAAAGAAATTAGATCCTTTTAATAAAGTTGAAAATTAAAAAAAAAACTTTTAGCAAATCTAAACCCTGACTAAATTAGAACATAACAACAGAATTTATCCTGGAATGAAGAGATAAATTCAAGAATAAGGGTGCAAGAGACTATACAATAGATAAGGCATTGGTCCCACAAGTAGCTAAACTTGCCTCAATCCCGAGCACTGCCTTTGTCCCTGGTACATCCAGTGTGAGCTGAGCACAGCCAACTGTGGCCCCAAAACAAATAAAAAAAAATAGGAAAAAGGTGGTCCCTGAACACAACTGCGTAGCACTGCACGTAGCACTGTCCTCCCATTGTTCATCAATTTGCTCAGCAGGCACCAGTAACGTCTCCATTGTGAGAATTCTTGTTTCTGTTTTTGACATACCGAATACGCCACTGGGAGCTTGCCAGGCTCAGCTGTGTATAACCCAAAAATGATGAAGGAAGAGGAAGAGGAAGGGGGGGTTGGGGAAGAAGGAGGGAGAAAAGAAAAGGAAAAACCTGTGATCAGACAAATAGATGAGAGAAGGTATTTGGGAGATTTGAAAAGATAAAATGCAAAGTAATAAACAGGAAAGATTTACTGCACCCAAGATTTATTACTACATATGCAGATTAAAATTATATATACATATATATACACACACACAGAGAGACTCTTTACCTCTATTTACATATACTACATTCCCACTCACATGCATTAATAACACCTTGTTTTATGTATATACATAGATGTATCTATTTATGCACATTAAATAATAAATACATATGTACATGCATATACACATGCTATGATTCCTTCTAAGAGGCTAATGCACTGGGAACAGATTCTAATAAGCATGAAAAAGCCTAAAGAATTACATTTTTAACTTTAAAAATAAGAAAAGTAATGTAGGAGGTAAATGTTTCACAAACTATCTTTAAGGGGGGGGGGGGGGGAGAATCTTCCCCCAACTAAACAAAAAAAGCACCTTAACAGACCTGATAAATTCGTAAGACCATACTGGTAAAAATACAAAAAAACAACAAAAATCAAAATAATTAGTAAACATTGTTAGTGGCTTCCAACTTGAATACCTGAAGTTGTGGGTACGTCCACAGTAATACTACTATAAGGTGGCGGAGAAGAGTCAGTGTCGAGTGTGCACACTGAAGGAGCAGGCTGCACGGTCTGAGGGGCTGGGTTTGAAGCTGAGGGCTGCTCTGCAGATGACTCTGAATTATCTTCTTCATTGTGAAGCTAAGAGAAAAGAAAAAAAACAATGCGGTTCTGTGATCATTATTAATTTTTAAGTAATTTTTTACTGCATTATTGAGGTCGGAGAGATAGTTTAGAGGGTTGGAGCATCAGGCACCACTGGGCCTGATCAACACTGCATTGCTGGTCCAAACACCTAACCCTTAGGCCCACGTAGCTAGGCTGAGGATGGCCAGGAGTCGTTCCCAGACTCTGGAGTACAGCCAGGAAGGACCCAAAAGAGTATCAATTTATTGAGTGTCATCAGTTTCCAAGACTGTAAATGCTTATAGGTTTTAGGTACACAATGCCATCATTCTATACCCACCACCAAAGTGCCAACTAGCCTCCATTATAGTCCAAAAGGAACCTTACCTCCCACTTTCTATCGCTTTACTTAACCACACTTATGTATATGAGTCTAATGGCTCAATTCCATTGGACACGGTCTAGTCACCTGCAGTTGATGAGTGAGATCATGGGGTATTTTGAAAGATATTTTCCAAGAAAGGGTTCATTTTTTAGCTTAAAATGCTGATGCCAACAAGTACCACCAGTGGCTCATGTGCTAACAGCACAAACTGTGGTACCAACACCAATGTGTTAAAAAAGTAAAATACCATTTTAAAAGAGGAACAAATTTTTGAAAGACCTAAGTCATTGATACCTCTGCCTTCTAGCACAGCGGGTAGGGCGTCTGCCTTGCACGCAGCCAACATGGCCGACCTGAGTTCGATTCCTCCGCCCCTCTGGAGAGCCCAGCAAGCTACCGAGAGTATTCGATATGCCAGACACAGTAACAACAAAGTCTCCAATGGAGACATTACTGGGCCCGCTCGAGCAAATCGATGATCAACGGGAGGGCCTTTACCTTTACCTTTACGTAAGTCATTGAAAGTTTAAATTTGTTATGGGGGCCAGAGCAATAGTACAGTGGGTAGGGTGCTTGCCTTGCATACAGCCTACCTGGATTCAATCCTTGGTATCCCATATGGTTACCTGAGCACCTCCAGGTGTTATTCCTGAGTACAGAGCCAGGAGTAACCCCTGAGCATCACCAGATGTGGCCCAAAACCAAACAAACCAAAAATAAATAAATAAAATTTTTTATAGTTTCTTTATGCTAAAGATTTAAGTTTAAATTGTTCAGAATTGTTAAGACTACAGAGAAATACCTAACAATTGGCAAGGGGTGAGGGGGGTGTCTCCTGTGCCACTGTCTACTGTGTTCCTTTGCCAACCAATTCCAGAATGTGCTCCCAGCAGCTCTGCTACCAACTGGGACCAAGGCTTCAGCATCCCCCCACTCCCTGCCCTCAATTGTGGACCATTATTGGCAGGGTTCAGGGAACCACCTGGGTGTGGGGGGTGGAACCTGGTGTGCAGCATGCAAGGTACGCACTCTACTTGCTGTTCTACCTCAATGGCCCCTCCGCTTCATCTTAACCCTAACCCGAACACCACCCAGGCCAGCAACCTTGAGACCCTGCCTGCTGGCCGGGCTCACCTGAACTTGATTCACAGTTGGCCCCCAACCCCTTACAAACTCGAGCTCTTCGTCACATACCAGATCCTACTGAGCATGGTACCCCAACAGTTACACAGGCCTTCATGAAGTGCCAAACCAAATGGGGAGAACAAAAACTCATTTACAACCACAGATGAAGACACAGCCCGAAAAGACTCCTAATACAACAGAGCTATGCAAATAAAGCAACAGAGCTATGCAAATAAAGGGCCATGTATAGCAATCTTTTATATAGCCATTCATTAGGAATCAATAATACATATGTAGGCAAACTAATCCAAGTTGAATCTAAAGTATCAATACTATTAAAAGTGACTCATAAAGGGGCTGGAGTGATATAGCACAGTGGGTAGGACATTTGCCTTGCATGCAGCCGACCTAGGTTCGATTCCCAGCATCCCATATGGTCCCCTGAGCACCACCAGTAGTAACTCCTGAGTGCAGAGTCTGGAGTAACCCTTGTGCATCACTGGGTGTGACCCAAAAAGACAAAAAAAAAAAAGTGACTCATAAAGATGGTAGAATCATTGATCCATGATGATATCTGAGGAAAAAAAGGGCCTTACTAAAATACTCTAAGGTATTTATTCCTCATTGTTATACAGTGGCAGGAGTCACTCTTGGTCGCAGCATGAGGACTCACAATGGCAAAACTGAGAATCACACCCTCCACGTAGGCGAAGCTGGGATCAACCTACTGCTCCCCGAGAATGCAAGGCAAGCACTCACTACTGAAAAACATTCCCAAGTTCTTAAGACACTTGTCTTAGAGGCACTACAAATTTCCACAACGTTCAATTTTTAACTTTTAATTTATCCCAATTCTTATTAAAAAAAATAAGACACTGAAAATAATCTTTCAAAGGAAAGAGATTATCTGTACACACACAACTCTAAGTGGTATAATGTGTGAAACTAATGTGCCCTTTAGAAGGACAGCAAGCAAACTCTCTCCACATTTCAGGACCTTGGATAAATTTATCCTTTCTGTGCTTCCATATCTCCATTTTTAAGTTTTGAATGTACCCAAAATCCTTAAAGAATTTTAAGATGGCTCTAGGAAAGTATTTGCATAATGCCTAACAAGGAGAATGCATTTAATAAATACTAGATCCAACTCTTTATATATACATTATACTTTATTGTCTGGCATATCGACAATAAAGTATAATGTATATATAGATATGCCAGACACAGTAACAACAAAGTCTCCAATGGAGACGTTACTGGGCCCGCTCGAGCAAATCGATGATCAACGGGAGGGCCTTTACCTTTACCTTTACCTTACTTTATTGTAGGAACTGAAAAATAAATCACATGGTGTTCTCTCAGGCCAGTAAGTAGTTACTCATTCGCCAGAGGTCTTACAACACTGCAATTTGCATGTGTCTTGGTTAAGGAATCACCTAACAAAATTCTTTTGTGAGTTAAGAAATGTATTATTAGAACTCACAAAGCTGGCACAAATGCACCAGAATTTGTTAATAAGACAAAACGTTCCATAATGCTAAGGTTTACATAATAAAATCCACTCAAAGTCAAATTTTAAGATCAAGTAATAATAAAGGGAGGTGTGCGTGAGCACATTTACATTCTTTAAGTAGGCTCTAAATGAGTACCCTCCTGACTAGTAAGTCTACCCCCATGTCACAAATTAGCACCCATTTTTTCATTACAATGTACTCAAAAGAATTAGTCATCTTTGATCATAATTTTAAGAGCAAAATTGTTAGATGAACAATTAAAAGTGCAGATATATATGTTATATGTATATATACACCTGGCACATCAACTAACAATTGAGCAACAATGAACATGTCAAAAATCAACACACTTCCATATTTCTATAAAGACTACAAATACAAATATAATAAAGTATTTTAAGGAAAACCTTCTATGTAACAAAGCAGCTTACCTCTAGTTGTTCACAAGAAACTGTGCTACTCACAACCAATATATTTTTTTAAACCTGTTACAATCTATACAAAATACCTATCAAAAAAAAGAGTAATTACACACAGTTTTACATATGATCTCAAAAGCAAAGCTTTAAAATCAGTAAAACATGCACTAACTCAATTGCACTACCAACACCTACACTTCGACGGACTTAAAATATACAGAACATTTGCTATGTCTCAACAATCAACTCAATAACTCAGTAAATAATCTCTACCCACTGCCCTCTTGGAGAGCCTGGCAAGCTACCGAGAGTATCTCGCCCACAGGGCAAAGCCTGGCAAGCTACCTGTGACGTATTCAATATGCCAAACACAGTAACAATTGTCACAATGGAGACGTTACTGGGCCCGCTCAAGCAAATCGATGAACAACGGGAGAACAGTGACAGTGACAGTGACCCACTGCAAAAGAGAGCTTCCAACTCTATGTGAAACAGAACAATGCAACTCTGGTATCTCTGCAAGCTCATTAAATGGATGCTGCCGCTATGAATTTATCTACTTTGATGGTAGGCTGGGACATTTTGTTTGGGGGCCACACCCAGAGCCTGGGTCAATCGCACTGCTGCAGAGGACACACGCTATTGTAGGAATCAAATCCAGGGCTCCCACAAGCAAACCATGTGCTCCAGGCCCTCTGAGCTATCACCTCTGCTCCTGACTCGTTTTCACTGTTTCGGTTTGATTTGGTTTTAGAGGCCGTGCTCTTGAGGCCAGAGGATGCTTGACCAGTGTGGTCAATGGTTCAATGTGAGAGCTAGCGGATGTCTGCGCTACTCTGGCCCTGCAGTGTCAGGGACTAACTGAACCAGACAGGGGTGCTCAGGGGCCTCCAAGGCTGCACCCAGTAATGCCCAAAGGAAGATCAGGTGGTACCTGATTATAACCAGGGCCAGCCACATATAAGGATGCACCATAACTCTGCACTGTCTCTCCAGCCCACCTGCTTCTTTAAAATAAATACACATTAAGGGCTCAAATCAAAGTAGATTATGACACTTGGGAAAATTTTTCCTTATTCATGCTGTCCATAGTTCAATTGCATATTCTTCAATGTTACCTACACAGGAACAAAGTGGGAGCGGGGGGGGGGGGGGGCGGCAAGAGGGACCTACATGAATACAGTAATGAACCTAGTTCTTTGTCCTACCCACATATTAGCTCAAAACTCATTCCAGCTTATCCCTATTTCAGTCCTCTGAAAAAACTTAGGAATGTACACATATAAACAAATTTATCTTTAATATAGTAATCAGGGGCTGGAGCAATAGTACAGCAGGTAGGGCGTTTGCCTTGCACGCAGTAAACCTGGGTTCAATTCCTCTGTTCCTCCTGCCCGCACAGCAGAGCCTGGCAAGCTCCTCAAGGCATATTCAATATGCCAAAAACAGTGACAACAAGTCTCAGAATGGAGACATTATTGAGCAAACAGATGAACAACAGGAGGACAGTGCAGTACTACAGTGCGTAATCAGGATGGTAAAACCATGCACACTAACCATAAAGAAATAGATCAGAGAACATGGTTTTAAACGTATTTAAATGCATCTGCAAGTAGTCTGTGTACATGCTCCTATAGACTGTTCTTAATGGTAAGAAACACGAGGTGAATCAGAGGTGACACAGAGACCATGGTGGAGGATCCTGGGCGCTCTGGTGGCAGTGGGGGGCAGTAAGCACTAGCACTATGCTATGTTACTGCATTATAATAAAAAATAACTTTATTGAAAAGAAACTAGGGGCCGGAGCAATAGTACAGTGGATAGGGCACTTGTGTGGCCCACAGCCAACCTGCGTTCGATTCCTGTTATCCCATCCGGTCCCCCAAGCCTGCCAGGAGTGATTCCTCAGTGCTGAGTCAGGAGTTACCCCTGAGCACCACTAGGTGTGGCCAAAAACCAAACAAAAGTAAATAAAAACTGTCAGCATTATGATTATCATAATCTATCAAAAACTGTCAGCAATATGACTATTATTATTACTGGAAGTCTAACTTTGCTGTGTATGAATTCTTGTGTTTGTTTTTTAACTTGAATTAGCATGTCTCTTCTACAACAGCCCATTATTCTCTATTAAGGTGATAAAATATTAATGAATAAAATATTAATGAATAACTGGAAGCTGAGATTTTGATAAGGCAGGGAACTCACTGTCTTCTCCGTGAATGTTTTCTAAAAGTACCAAGATGAGAATATATTGATGTACTAAAAAGTATTGTACAATGAGCTGTGCTCTGAATAATGAGTTAGCCATAATTTTTGTCCCTTTTTTGAGGGGGAGGGGAGGTGCAGAGGGGGTGCTCCCAAGCAGTGCTCTGGAGGTCCCCACCAGTGACACCAGTTCAATTCCAGGGCCCGAGGATGCAATGCTGCTTGGTCCCTGTGGTATCAGGAATTACCCCGGCCATGCTGGCTGTACTGGGGACCTCCGGGATCACACCTGGTAGTGCTCAGGGGCCTTCAAGCTGTGCCTGGCAATGCTTGGGGGACTATGTGGTACCCAGAATTGAGTTTAGAGGAGGCACACACTAAGCATGTGTCATAACCACTGTGCCATCTCCCAACACCACCTTCTCTTCCTTTGCTCTTCTGGTTGAACTTGGGAACAGTCTGGAACTATAAGAGAAAAGATGTCATATAAAATTTTGTAAAGTTTTATAAAAGGAGGCTGGAGCAATAGCACAGCGGTGTAGGGCGTTTGCCTTGCACGCAGCCAACATGGCCGACCCGAGTTTGATTCCTCCGCCCCTCTCGGAGAGCCTGGCAAGCTCCTGAGAGTATCTCGCCCGCATGGCAAAGCTGGCAAGCTACCCATGACGTATTCGATATGTCAAGCACAGTAACAACAAGTCTCAAAAAATGGAGGATGTTACTGGGCCCACTCGAGCAAATTTATAAAAGGAACAACATGGGTATTCAAGTTGGTTAAAGGTGACTAAAAACTTGATAGTCTGCATTCTACCGTATTCTATCTATACTGTCTATTCAGAGCCAAAGGCTGAAACTGAGAAAAGCTAATAGTTGCCATAAATAAATAGATTTTAGTTCAACAAAAGAATGTTTTAGCTTTTTAATTAAAGCGCTTAAATTATTAGAGCACTAATCTCTCATTGGGGCAACAAGTACTTGCAGGCAGAATCTGGATGATTTCCTGGCAAAAACAGCTGTATAATTATAATAATCATACACCCATCCCCCCCACCCCACCCCACCATCAGCAGTGCTATTTTCTATGCCTGCTTTGTCTAGAACCATTCAGTTTAGTATTTATTCCATTGCTTTCATTCCCTCCCCACCACTCCCGGGCAAAGAAAAAAAAACAACCCTGTGTGGTCAACCTACATATAATGTCACAGTATAAAACTGAAACAGTTGAAAAGGAGTGTTTTTAATTCTAAGATATAATGAGACCAGTGAAAAAAATTTAAAAAACAAAAACAATCTATAGTTGTTTCTATCATTCCCTTTATGATAGACAGAAAGGAAGATTAGGGTTGGAGTAACTACAGTAGAGAGACAGAATAAAGCTACTTCTTTTAGAAAATGAGTATACTTATCTAAACAGTAGCTAACTGGTCCTGGCAATCTTGCAGCTAGCCCAAGTGTTCTTAAACTAATGATGTTCAACTGTTTTTCACCTGCAGAACACCACCATCCATGGACCAGTAGCAGACCAATGAGGTAGACCAGTTGTTTTTAACCTTTTAATGCCTGCTAAATAGCAACAATTCAAGGAGTAGCAGTTGGAACTCACTGTTCTAAACCAATGGCTAACTGAGTAGAAACCCACAACACAATCCTGCTTGGCAAATGAACAGTAAAATTTCCTACAGGTGAAACTTAATCACAACAATCAACCTCCTGCTGCACATATTACATCATGAAGCAAACTGACAAAACCTTTATTTTAGCTTTTCCCCCCAAATTTTTCCCTAAACCTTTACCATATCCTGAATACTTTTTCCATTAATGTGATCTGGACTAAAATAAAACAGTATTACAAGCAATCCATTTTAAAAGCATGTTTGGTTTATTTTACAATACAATTAAGGCAAATTCTATTAATATAATATGAATCTTTTCTGCAGCAGGAAAGATTATTTCATATCTATCCAATGCTCCATCATCTAAACACGATTACAAAATAAGTGGAATCACATACTATATCAAAGTATCTTTTAACTAAAATATCTTTTCAACAAAAAAGGAGTTTTAATTTTTAAAACTGTTATTGTCTGCTTACAATGTTATCAATCAGCAATATAGTAAATTCAGTAAAACTGAATTTTTTAAATATAAGCAATGCTGGTTAATAAACAGGGCAATAAAACTTTTTGAAAGAATATATAAGAAACAACAGACTTTCAGGGAAGGTGAGACTTTATTATTCTGCGCTATTTACATTTTTCATTCTAAGCATAAATTAACTTGAAGATTATATTTTATAAATAAAAAATGTAAAAAGTAAAACCTGTAATTTTTGGTTTGACATGTTTCAAAAGCAAAATTGCTCAGCTAAATTCTATGCTGTCTGATTAAATGTTTTCTGCAACATAAAATAACCTGTAATTTCATTACAATAGATTTCCTGAATTTACACATATGAATTTTCTGTTAAAAATGATGTAATACTGAATTGTAATCAAAGAGATAATAAATCTGAAAAATGCGCATGACAAATTATCTCTTAAGGAAAAAGTAAGTATGATTAATCATAATACAGCAAAGAGTTGGTAGAAGATAAAAGTAGCATATATTTGCAAACTATACCATTTTTCTGAACTTTATAACTGCATATTCATTCAATTTCAAAAAAACGAGAGTAAACATAATTCCATTTGAAACAGTTGTCTTGTGCCAGAGAGACAGAGCATCACTGAGATCCCTGCACCACAGCATGTAACCCAAGAGGACCTTAAGCGCTGAACCACAACCAGGGTGGCCTAATATCTCTTGATCTCCCAGAACACCATCCCCAGAAAGTTTCTCAGTTGTACATGTACAATTCTCCTCCCATACCAGAATGCCTAACTGACACCTACACCTATCTTAGTTAATAACCAAGTTCTCAGAAAAGTCCTTCTGATCTTCAAATAAAGGTATGGCCTCTCTGACCAGCACCCTGTTGTTCCCAGTGCTTATCACAATAGCAATTATGGATGTAATCACTGATTTGCAATAGTTTCCCAGCCAAGAAAGGCGCTTTGAAAAGGTGGAAGTTATGTCTGTCTTGCTTAACACTGTGAAAAATAACAAGCTCCAACTTTTTATTTCAAGGATGAATAAAGTTAAAAGAAAACACATTATACATCACCAATCACAATAGTACAAAAAAGAAAAGTCTTGAAAAGGATAACCTTGCTAGCAAAAATACTTCCAAGTCTCTGGAAGCTAGACATTACTTAAGTTAATGAAAAGGGAAAGATTTACAGATTATTTAAATCCAAAGAACTCTGAGAAACAAAGTCAAAAGAAGGTTCTATAAAAAGTTCTATCTTCAAAAGAATTTAACTTTTTACAGAACTATGATGTAAATATTCTAGACATAATATTCTCCCTCTGAATACAAAGTTCTCTGTGACACACTCCTTAATTATGTTTAGTTTTCTGGTTAAATGACAACTGCTGACCAGTCTTATACTGTTAATAAAATATTAACAGATAATCATTTCAAAACTTTGCTTACTCAGATATTACTCAAGAAAAATACTTGTAAGAGTAACTTAAAATTATGCATTTTCATCAATAGGTCACTATGATCTTAACACAGGTTAACAGCTTACTGATCTCATAGTCTTCAAGAAAAAAAAAAGGAAAGGAAAATAACAGAAAAAAAATTAAGTGTCAGTTCACAATGTCTCATTTTTTTCATTAATTTGGTCTTCAGGCACTGCTCTCTGCCAGGCTCTACTTATTTTCAAAGTCTTCTAACAAGTCAATTTGCATAAATTTAGCATGAAAAGAACTTTACTGCATACATCAAATCTCTATTTCACAAGGGGTGAACACCCTGGTGTGGAGCGCTTACTCCTCACTCTGTGTTCAGGGATCACTCTGGGTCGGGGTCAGGGTCCAAAAGCAGTGCTGGGGATTTGAAACCAGGTCAGCTACATGCAAAGCAAGGGCCTCAACCACTATATTATCTCTAAAGCCCATGTCAGATTTTAACTATGTTATTTTTTTTTAATGGGGGGAAGGTATTTTATTGAACCTAACAAACAAAAGCATACTGTAGAAATTTAAAATATTAGTAGGGGGTGAGCTGGAGCGATAGCACAGCGGTAGGGCATTTGCCTTGCACGCAGCCAACATGGTCGACCTGAATTCGATTCCTCCACCCCTCTCGGTGAGCCCAGCAAGCTACCGAGAGTATCTCACCCGCACGGCAAAGCCTGGAAAGCTACCTGTGGCGTATTCAATATGCCAAACACAGTAACAAGTCTCACAATGTTACTGGGCCCTCTCAAGCAAATCGATGAACAAGGGGAGGACAGTAACAGTGACAGTAGGGGGTACGGCCAGCAGGTCAACCTGTACCTGTGAGGCGAGTGCATCAGCAGCCTGATGTTGCTGCCTTCAGGCTTCCTGATACCCCCAAATTGCCACTGTGTCTTTGGCCAGACCCAATAATTTGGGGCCAAATTTACCAAGAATTTAAATGGCCAAAAGTTAGATATGTGGGAGCCATTCCCACAAACCACGTCCAGCTCAGCTATACAAGCTTATTTATTGGCCTTATTTCAGAGACCCATAAATCTCAAAAGAGATCAAAAGCCACTGTTAATCTTGGACCCGCTCACGGCTGAATGGACCAGGGTAAATCGGAGGGGGGCAGGTTGGCCAGGTGCACCCAAGCAGAGTCACTTACATCCACAATCCAAAATCACCTCCATATCCCCAGCTGGACTGCACCATCTCACTACGGACCTCATCAAGATGGGGGGGTAGGGGGTGGGAGGGATAATGGGATCCATGGGGGTGGAAAATGGGCACTGGTGGAGGGATGGGTACTTGATCATTGTATAACTGAAACCCAAGCACAAAAATTTTTAAGTCTACAGCTGTACCTCATGGTGTTTCACTAAAAAGATATAATCTGCTGAAAATTCAGGTAATGCGGGTTTTGTGACTGAAATCTCCAGGCTTTCTTTGAGCAGGGATGGGCTACCTCCCCCCAATTCCCAATTCTCTTGGAAGCACTGGAAGTCACATCCACACCCCAAAGCAGTCACTCAATTGAAAAGCTACTTCAGCCTTACCATCCCAATAAAAATACCGAAGGCCCTGAACAAACACCATGGCTTCTTGGTACTTGTTTTGCAAACCATAATGGACAAAAGGAAAAAGAGAGAGAGAAAGAAGGAAAGTGCCTTCCATAGAGGAAGGTTGGGGGTGAGGGGGTAGGGGCTGGAGGACGGTAGTAGGAAATGGGACATTGGTGGTGGGACATGTACACTGATGGAGGGATGGGTGCTGGATCATTATATGACTGAAACACAATTATAAACAGCTTTGTAATGGTCTATCTCATGGATACTGAATTAAAAAAATTAAAAAATAAAAAAAGTAATGTGGAGGTCATGCCCAATTCAATCAGCTTAATCCATGGCTGAATAAACAGCAGTAGTCCTACATTAAAATATATATATGTTAGTAAAAAGAAAATATTCCTAATAGGGGCTGGAGCATAGCAGGTAGGGCATTTGCCTTGCATGTGGCCAACCCGGGTTCGATTCCCAGCATTCCCAGGTCCCCTGAGTACCGCCAGGAATGATTCCTGAGTGCAGAGCCGATTTGTCTGCTAAGGCTAAAGATGTGCAGGAGCCAACAATTCTAATCCTAGATGTCAACATCATGAGAAGCCTGACGTTCCCACAGAGAAAAACACATAGATGCTCGTATCACTGACTATATTAGACTGCAAACAACTATCAAGTCAATAAGAAATAGATAAATATTATTCCATGATTATAGGACTTATAATTTAAAACTAATTAATTATAACTATATGAATCACCATGGATAAATCTTTAAAACATATAGGGCCCAGAGAGATAGTACAGCAGGTAGGACATCTACCATGTTCACGGGCAATGCAGGTTCAATCCCTGGAGTCCCACATCGTCGCCTGAGCACCGCCAAGAGTGATTCCTGAGTGCAAAGCCAGGAAAAGCCCATGAACACTTCCATGTGACCCAAAAATAACAACAACAACAAGCATGCTAAAAAAGGCAAGCTGAAAAACAAGAACTATTTTAACAGATACATTTTAATATAACCTAAAAAATTAAAGTATTATATGGACACATACATTTGTAGTAAAAATATTCAAAAAGAAACAAAAGAGAAAAGCAATGGGAGAAGACAACATGGTTAGCAATGAATCCTCTTTTCAACACAGAACCACTGCTAAGTAGAAAAAAGTGGAGCTGGAGTGAGAGTACAGCAGGGAGGGTGCTTGCCTGGATCACCCAGATGTGGGTTCAATCCCTGGCACTCCACACGATTCCCTGAGCACCACCAGGAGTGATCCCTGAGCACAGAGCCAGGAGTAAGCCGTGAGCACTGCCAGGTGAGACCCAAAATAAAGAATAGCTGATGAAGAGCAAATACTGTTACACCCCAAACAAGAAGAAAAAAATAAGGAAATGGGGAATGGTGAAAGAAGTAAACATAATACTCGCTGCATCCAGGAAACGGGGAAAGATGACACAAGTAATAACAACACTCACTTCATCCCTCATTGCAGGGACTTAATCTCTAGCCTCTGAAATTGACAATTACTCCAATTTCTTTATCTTTTGTTTCATTGTACAGGGTATCAAACCCAGACCATCACACATAGTGGGCATGAGCTCTTCCAACTGAGCTACATCCCAAGCCCCCCCACCTCCAATTTCTTACTAGTTTTTACCATGTCTTCATTTTAGTAAGATAACTGCAAGCACTCTCCTCCCGTTGTTCATTGATTTGCTCGAGCAGGCCCAGTAACATCTTCATTGTGAGACTTGTTGTTACTGTGTCTGCCATATCGAATACATCCAGGGAGCTTGCCAGGCTTTGCCATGAGGGCGAGATACTCTCGGTAGCTTGCTGGGCTCTCTGAGAGGGGCGGTGGAATCAAATCCAGGTCAGCTGGGTCAGCCACCTGAAAGGCAAACGCCCTACCTCTGTGCTATCACTCCAGCCCAGTAAGATAACAAAGATCCTAATAGTTCTACAGTAAAGAGAAATATATCAGACTCCTTGAGTTAGACGTCTTAGTTTTCTACAGCCATTTCTCCCCCAACTGTTATAGTCAAACAAAACCATATTTCATATATTTATTATTAAACAGTATAAATGGTTATCTCATTTTCTCATAGCATTATTCCTATTTATAGCACAAAGGAAAGAATATTCATTAAATGTTAACGTAATTTCTTTCTTCTGCTTGATAAGATTTGGCAGCTCAGACTGCCTCTTTCTTTGTACTCACACAGCATGGCTTTGTTTTTTAAAGTATGTTGGGTCAGAGAGATAATACAGTGGATAAGCCACTTGCCTTGGATATGGCCAACCCAGGTTAGCTCCCAAGCACCTCGAATGATCCCCAAGCAACCACCAGGAGTGACTCCTGAGCACACAGCCAAAAGGAAGCCCTGAGCACTATCAGGAATGGTAAAAACAATGACAAGAAGAAAGTATGTCACTTTTTATAAAAATATTAACACAAAGCACCTTTAGCCTACACCTAATTTTTAAAACTATACCAGTAGTGGGCACTGGTGAAGGGACTGGTGCTGGAGCATTTGTAACCTTGTAATTCATGGTGATTCAATTTAAAAAAAAAAGTAAAGAAAAAACTACACCCAAATAAAGCTATTCACCTCATGTTAAAATAAGTGAAGCACTCAAAGTTAATGCTCATCCAAAAAGTAAACATAATGAACCAACAGATATTTTAAAATAACATTTAATGAAATAAGGAAATGCTCAGAGGCTAACATTAAAGCAGCAAATATATATGTATGCATGTCATAATATCCCAATTTTATGTATGTCCATATATATTTGGTTTGAGGCCACAAGTGGCTCTGCTCAGGGCTTACACCTGACTCTGTGCTCAAGGACCACTCCTGGAGGTGCTTGGGGGTTATGTGGTGCCTCTGATTAAGCTGGGGTCAGTCATGTGCATGGCAAGCACCTTAACCCTTGCACTATCTTTCTGACATCATTATTCCTATTTATGTAAAGACAAAATAGGGGCTGAAAAGGGGACAACAGGTATGGCATTTGTCTTGCATGTGACTCAGTTTTGATTCCTGATAACCCTTATGGTTCCCTGAGCACTCCAGGAGTGACTCCTGAGTGCAGAGCCACAAGTAAGCCCTGGGCATTACCGGGTATGGCCCCAAAACAAAACAAAACTTTTAAGAATAAAAGACAAAATAATGTCAGCTTAACATAACTATTTTCTTAGGAATTTTTTAAAAATTGAATGCAGGAACCATGCTTTATAATAGTAACAGTTTCAAGCATATAATGACCCAACTCCCCCCACCACCAAAGTGCCAGCACCCCACTACCAAGTCAAAACGTTAAAATGATTATTAACATGCAAAATCGACAGCACAAAGCCTGCAATTGGGATTCTTTTGGTTTCTGCTTTCTACTTTTCTGGTTATTTCCAAGTTCTCTGGAAGGGAAAAAAAAGAGAAAAATACATTTTTGTTCTTAATATAAGATAGATTCCTTTATGCAAACAGAATAAACTACTATAAACTAGAAAACTGCCACTTATAAAATTTCATCACGACACTAAAAAAAAAAAAATCAGTCCACATTCATTTCATAATCTTTTATGTGCTGCCAGGGTAGTTACTCATTAACCTTTACAACCATCATCACCTCCACAAAAGAAAAAAAAATTAAGTTGAGTATATAAAGCCAGATAAGTTCATGTTTGGATTTTCCATCAATCAGTTAACAATATAAATAAAGAATATGTACATGTGCCCATTCGAGTGTGATTCACTTCTAATCAAAGCCATTTTAGAGGTCAAAATTATCCAAAAGGCTTTTTCTATGTGTCTTACCCATATACTACAAAAGTCTTTGTGGTGCCCTTTTGCAGAAACTAACTGTGAATCACAATACATGTTGTCTGCATAGTTGAAAGCCATGCTGTTTTCTGTGATACAATCTGTTTCTCTGAACTCTAGTCTTCAGGACGTACACTATCACTGTGAGCAACACACCCCAGTGGCAGAATCACTTTATCCAACAGCCCAGTTTACAAAGATCTCTTTCCCCAAACTTTCCACAAATAACTCAGTTATTTCCAGCACTAGAGAGAGACCTATTGGCTGGATAAGAGTGGCCCATGGGCCCTGGCCCCCTGAGCATTTTCTGGGAGGCCCCTAAAAGTGAAATTAAAAGAACAGATGCTTTAGTTCCAACATTCTCCTCTCCCCCCACACCCCCCCCCCCACCCACCCTGCACCTTCCCACCATGGAACTCTGCAAAATTTCTTCATAGAGGAAAACAGGTTTTTAAGCAAAAACTTCAATTCCTCTCCCCTGCATCTCTAAATTTAGCATTATGGCATCCATCCTAATTTATATTCTTTGCTCCTAAATGCCAGAAAACTGTACAGAGAAAATCCTGCCTCCCAGACTTCTTTCTTTAAATTATGTCTCTCCTTCCTGTTCTCCACATCTCTACCCACATAAATATTCTATTCATACCACACTTTAAAAAGAAGAAACCTGCCCCTCCAGCTAAAAATAATTTTTTCTTGTGCTTTTTGAACTAATTCCATCTCTCTCCTTCAGTCACAAACATCCTAGAAGTAAAAATAAAGGATATCTATCTATTGTCACTCATACATTTCTAATAAACATTTCCTCCCCAATCCATTACCATCTGGCTTTCTTTCAAACAGCTCTCCTGCAAGAGCACTGACCTTTTAATTATTAAAAATCAAAAGATTTTTTTTGTTCTCATCCTACCAAAAATCTTTCATACATTTAACTAATTGATTATACTTCTACCTAGTTTATCTTTGATATCGAGAAACTATTCCCGTATGGTTTCCCTCCTACATTTGACTATTCATTCTGTTTCTTTTGCAGAGGTCCCCATTTTACTTCACCAACTTTATTTTGCAGTGTCAGAGATAAAACTCAGGGCCTCACACAAGCCAGGCAAACATTCTACCACTACCTTCCCCAAACACACTCTCTATTAATGTGAGTTTTAGCTAAAACTGAATCCAAAACATATGTCTACCATCCTGATACATAGATCAAAGGAAGCTGATTGGTGTATATAATTGGCCTGATTTAATTTAATTTGTAAGATACAAGGCGAGTGATCTTAGAAATATTAATGAAGTTATTATAATAAGCACTCGCTTGTCATTTAAAATTTCTACCAGAAATTCTCTTATTTGATTTCACACTGAGTTTCTGTTTGCAGGGCCACACAGTACACAGGGATTACTCTAGATGCTGTGCTCAGGGATCACTTCTGATGGTGTTCACAAGTCCCCATGCTGTGCCGGGGATCAAATTCCGGTGACCACATGCAACACAAGTGCCCAAGTCCCTGTACTATCTCTTTAGACCCTAATTTCAAATTCTCTTATGTAGTTTCAATACTTCATAAGTAGTGTCAAGCTAGAAAAGAAGATAGCCCGATGCCAGAAAGTCTAAATTAGGATATGTATCTACTACCTCCTGGCTGCAACAGGAACGTGAAGAGAATATATTTGCATATTCTCTCACAGGAAAATCAGATCACCAAGACCTGCAAGGGGTATGCCTTATATACCAACTTTCTTCAGAGAAAATTTCATCTTCCCTCAGGAAGCACAGAGAAATTAAGAACTGAATCCTCAAACAAAACTAAATCTTTCATAATATCAATTACTAAGACAGGCTGTTGTGATGATTCATCCAGGAAGCATAGCAAATGCCAAGATGGCATCACAGACACAGTTAAAAGGCTGATCCATTTAAGTATTATATGCCAAAGCAAACCCTCAAAAGTTGGTCAATAAATCTAAATACCGAATCTGAGTCATTTCATATCAGAAGTGCCTTTCCCTCTCTCCCTCCCTCTCTCGTCTCATCAAGTCAGCAGTATCATGAACCAAAGAAGTGGCTTAACTAGTAAAGCACATGCCTTCCCTGTCAGAGGACCCAGGTTAAATTTCCGGTACCACATACCCCACCACCTGATCTAGCCTGCCTTGGAGGCACTCAAGCACTAATGGGAATGGCCCCCACAAAAATGGGAAAAAATAATTAATCGTGTGTACCTATATGATCATATTTCTTTAGATCTATACAAATAATACTTATTCCCATGTTATTGATCGCTCTGATGCCTTATTTCTAAAAGCATCTATACAAAAACAAGTATACTAAAGTTTTCCCAAAAAATATGTATGTATATATGTGTATATATACACATATATACACACCACACATAAATTCTATAACCTCATCAATTTGCCCTAGGAGCAAAGATGTATAAGATGATCATAACTTAGGCCTTTAAAACAAGAGTAAAATACTATCTGAAGAGAAGCTGAGTGGGTAATTCCCTAAAGTACTCAAATTAGAATTGTCAACAAACTTAAGCACACACAATAAAACAAACACATTACCAAAACAAACACATTACATGAAACAGTTCTGGAGATAATCTAATTGTATGGAAACTCCAAAACACGTACAGAAGGTGCTTACGGAGCCCAGGAGATAGCTTGGTGGTCAGGCGCACGTGTGGGGACCTGAGTTCCATCCCCAACACTGCATGGATCCCCAAGAATCCCCTGGGATAACCCTGGGGACCCTCAGCACCCCTTGGCCCAACAGCACCTCATCACAAGGCCTGAGCACAGAACTACCCACCCTCTTGGTCAAGGATCATCATAAGGAGGCCCCCAGACTCCCTAAGCACTATTTGTAAACCCCTCGAAAAACAAAATAAACAATAAACAAAACAAGAACAGAAGTTGATTGTTACACAGGAGCTTTTGGGGTCAGTTAGCAGAGTGTGTTTAGTTGCAAATGAGGAGCCCCAGGATGTGCCTCCAGGTCACCGGTGACAAGGTCATGGGAGGGGGGCACAGTGGAGAGTCAGAAAGTACCCTCAGACTGGGGGTACTCTGCTTCCAGTGCTGGGGGACTGACTCCCAGAAATCCTGCAAGCAACACATGCACTCAGCCAGCCTGTTGAGTAATCTAAATTTACTTGCTGAAAGATTTGAACATTGCTTCAAAGAGAAACCTTTGGCATAACGGTAACACTGATAAAGATTTAAAAGCATTTTATAAAGCAATTTTGCTTTTAATAGGTCACTGAGAACACTGTACAGGAATATACTAGATACAAGTAATAAAATCAACAAATTACTGGCTCAAATAATTCTAAGTCCATCCTCAATTTGTCTCAATGGATAAGAAACGGAAACATACCAATGAAGAACACATAGACATTGGAGGCATTCTCAGCCTTAGATGCTGGCCCGCCTCCCAACCCCAGATGGAGAATGTCTTCCTTTTACTTTGGTACATACTCCATCCGGGAGACTGGTTGGCATTTCCATCTGAGATGTGTGCTCACAGCATTCTTCCCTCTGGAGACACCTGTGCTCTTTTCCCAGACCCCCTCACTCTCCCACACTAGTGTTTCTCTCAATAAATTAATTCACTTTTAAAATGAGGGGGAGGGATTGGATCAAAGTCTCTAGATTAAAATCTAGACTCTAACATTTATTACCTCTGTGATTTACCTGGACTTCATCTTTATTTTCTGATAGCATTTTTTTTAAAGTTAAAAAATTCAAACTGGAATACTATCTGGTACTGTAAAAACCTAGCACTGTAGCACTGTCCTTCCGTTGTTCATGGATTTGCTCGAGCAAGCACCAGTAAGGTCTCCATTGTGAGACTTGTTACTGTTTTTGGCATATCAAATACACCAGGCTCTGCCCTGCCAGCGGGATACTGTCAGTAGCTTGCTGGGCTCTCCAAGAGGGATGGAGGAATCGAACCCAGGTTGGCCACATGCAGGGCAAATGCCCTACTCACTGTGCTATCTCTCCGGCCCGTGAAGACCTAGTAAGTATTAATATAGAAAACAAAATTACGTTACATATTTAATCTATTTCAGTTCTGACAACAACCAACCTGGTGTCACCCTTTTACAGATATTGGAATCAATTTTCAACAGAACTGATATACCCAGTTACGGATAAAGCTTAGGTTCAGGCCCAGATTTTACTGTCTCTAAAATCAGGTTTTATTGCAATATGCCACCAATAAAAATTCACAGGTAGCAACTAACAACCTTCCACAAAGTGCCTTCATGAGCACCTATAGTGCTGATTTGAGTAGTCACACATACACTCTTACACACACACACACACACACACACATTTTAGTCCATTACTTCTCTTCAAAGCCACCATCCTAGTCCGAATCAATATTCTCCTTACCTAAACTCACTAGTTTAAACTCACCATTGCTTCTGAACTAAATGACAATGCTACTTCATGAAAAGACTGACTCAACAGGATGTGACACAACATTAAAGTATACCATCAACAAGTCAAGAACACACAAACCCAGCTTATAAAATATAATTAGACATAGAATAAATTTAAAGAAGAAAATTTAAGATTTTTTGGGAGGGTGAGGGAAATACTAGGAAGAAAGTTAATGTGGGCAGTAAAAAAAAGTCTCCAGAAATCTACAGTTGGCTCTAGAATCAGCACAGTAACTAGTAACATAGGTCCTCAAAAGGCCAATCAGTTCCGGTGAGACCAAGTATAAACATGGGAGAAGTTATAAAAACACCACCACATTAAAGGAAACAAGGATGTAGCAGGAAGTTAAAACCTAAAGAAGCAACCTGCACAAAAGTGTCCTTCTCTTTCATTTTTTTCTGTTTTTCAGCTTTGTTCAGAGTCAGAACCTCGGCTAGAAGGCTGTGGCTTGGGCTGCTTAAACTCTCAACAGAAATCTACCATGGAGCAAGAGAAAGCACATAACAGGGTACAGGCAGTCTAGAGGAAAGAGGCCAGGCAGGGGTGAAGCTCAGAGGCAGAGTGCCTGCTTTACCTGTAAGAGTCCTGAGTTTGATCTCTGGCACCGCAAAAGAGGAGGAAGAGAGAACTAAACTTCCGACCACAATTCCGGAGATTGGGCCTCAAATATATTAGCCAAGACTAAAAGAATTAAGCTGAGATGTGACCACAGCAAAGGACAATACAACAAAGAGCACTTACAAGCTGGAGCGATAGCACAGTGGGTAGGGCGTTCGCCTTACAAGCGGCCAACATGGCCGACCCGAGTTCGATTCCTCCGCCCCTCTCGGAGAGCCTGGCAAGCTACCGAGAGTATTTGATATGCCAGACACAGTAACAACAAAGTCTCCAATGGAGACGTTACTGGGCCCGCTCGAGCAAATCGACGATCAACGGGAGGGCCTTTACCTTTACCTTACCTTACAAGCTACAACTGAGCTGACTACCTCTAAAACAAAATATTGACATTCTCCAGAGCTCCATAACAAGACAATCAAGATGACCTAGGGTAAAATCTAAAATTACTAGAATACTGGGGAGAGAGGTCATAAGAGAAAAGGCAATAATTTGATGTCAACAGCAAGAAGATTAAGATTAGAGATAAAAGGATTTTAAAGCAGCTGTTACAACTATGTTCCAGGATGTTTAAAAAAAAAAGGAACTGACATCAATGAAAAGACAGGGTCATCTCAGCAGGTAAACAGGAAACAAACAAATAACAAGAAGTACCAAATAAAAACTTCAGAATAAAAAAATTATAAACACGAAGAAAAAATTTCACTGAGTGAACTCCACAGAACAGTGAAGATAACTAAAAAGAATCTGTGAACTTTGATAAAATTATCTATTAAAAAATGAATGAACACAGGGCATTAAAGCGTATAAGAAATCTTAAAAACGTAAATATGAATGGGGCCAGAAAGATAGTACAGTGAGTGAGGTTGACCCAAATTGGATTCCCAATACCGCATAAAATCCCAGAGCACACCAGGAGTGATCTCTCAGTGCAGAGTCAGGAATAAGTCCTGAGAGCCACGGGTATGATCCAAAATCCAAAAATATATGCAATAAAGTAATATACATTCTGTTCAAGTGTCCATAATACATCAACAAGATATGAAGTGGGACTATAAATCTCAATAAATTCAAATGGAATAATATCATTGTTGGTTGGAAAGAATTACATTTTTTTAACATCTAGGAATCTAGGATAAGCCCAACAGGAATTAAACATACTTCTAAATCATGTACAGCTTAAGTGAGAAATCAGAAACCATCTAAATGAGTAACAAAAATACCACACATCAAAATCTGAAGGGGCTGGAGTGATAGCACAGTGGGTAGGGCGTTTGCCTTGCACACAGCTGACAATTCCCAGCACCCCGTTACCCAAGCACTGCCGGGGTAATTCGTGAGTGCATGAGCCAGGAGTGACCCCTATGCAAAGACGGGTGTGAACCCCCCCAAAAAACTGAAGGTCATAGCAAAAGCACTGTTAGAGGAAAACATTTAATGCTTATAGGAGAAAAGGGGAGGGGGGGGAGTTTGGAATCAATGACCCCAAATACACCATTAGAAGCTTGAAAATAAAAAGTAAACTATTAAAGGAAGGAAACTAAATAAGGAAAAATGGAAAAATTACTAAAACAGAGCTTAAACATTTAATAAAATTTAATAAAATCAAAACTGGTTTCTTGAAAAGATCAGCAAGATTAACAAAAAACGCAGACTACTCAAGGGAAAAACTCAGTGAGCATAAGCCCCAATTTTAGTAACAAAGGATTATCACCACAGATCCTCCATACACTAAAATGGCAACAAACTAAAACCTAAATGTCAACAGATTTCATCCTTTTAACCACACAAGCACTTTTTCTCAGAAAGCCAGTGGAAAACACATTCCACTAAACTAAGAGGGCTGACCAAAAAGAAAGACTTGAATTCAAGAATGAAGAACTCAACAAAGCTGTGATGAAAGCAAGTTTCATGTGACTATACTTTGCATCAAGCCTAGAGAACAAAGTACAGATAGAACGGGAGGAGAAGCTCTCCCTGGGGAAACATACACAAAGGGGCTGTAGAGATATTTCAGGAGGTAGGGAGCTTGCTTTGCACACAGCCAACACAGGGTCAACACCTGTCAACCCATTTGGTCCCCTGAGCCCCACAAGGGGCAACTCTTGTGCGAACACAGAGCCAAGAGTAAAGAGTAAGTCCTGAGCACAGTTGGGTGTATCCCCCCAAAACAAACAAACAAAAAAAGAACAAAAAACAAAATATACACAAAAGAACAAAAAAAGGGAAGAAAATGTATACAAAGAAATGGTTGAAGAAAATGATCACTACTTCCAGAATATCCAGAAGCAGTTTATTTTCCTTCTTTCCAAAGGCAGACCAAATTACCAAAACTATCTTGCAACCACCCCTCAGAAAAAGAATTTGAGGAAATAACAGAATTCATCCAAACTGATTCATCAGCTCTATTGTAAATGCCCTTGAAGATGGTTCACCGCCTCATCATGGCAAGGGGGTGGCAATGGTGCCAACGGCAAAGAGTGAACCAACATGCCACCCACACAGCAAAGCCTGACAAGCAACCCGTGGCGTATTCAATATGCCAAAAACAATAACAAAAATGGGCCTCATTCCTCTGACCCTGGAAGAGCCCCCAATATGGTAGCGTTGAGAAGGACAAGCAAGGAAAGGCTGCTAAAATTTCAGGGCCAAACTAGGCTGCCAAAGGGCCAACACATAATGCGATTTAGAGACAACTGCTGGACTAGAGCTGTTACCAAGTAGATTCCACGGGATGTCAAAAGAATGCCTGGCCGCCCACCTACAAGATGGTCAGACTTCTTCATCAAGATCCTGAACGAATAGTTTGAGGCTCTTCATGTTCCTGGAGTGAGGAGATTCCATTGGGCTACACTAGGACGCAACAGGGAGGAATGAAGACGTTACTGGCACCAGCTCGAGCAAATCGATGAGCAACGGGATGATAAGTGATAAAAATGACTATAAATGCACCTTGCATAACCTAATTATGTATGTGAAGAGCATTAACACTGATAGAGATGAGGCAATAAATTATTACTTTTACATACAGAATTCTGGAAAACTTTGACCTTGTATGCAAAAGACAACACACCAGTAACTTTGCATACATTAAGAAATAATTCAGAGGGGCTGGAGCCACAGCACAGCGAGTAGGGTGTTTGCCTTGCACGCTGCTGACCCGGGTTCGATTCCCAGCATCCCATATGGTCCCCTGAGGACTGCCAGAAGTAGTTCCTGAGTGCAGAACCAGGAGTAGCCCCTGTGCATCGCCAGGTATGGCCCAAAAAGCGGAAAAAAAAAAAAGAAAGAAAGAAAGAATTCAGAAAGGCATTCATGTATTTAGGGGGCAGTGCAATAGTATATAGCAGGGAAGGTGCTTGTCTTGCACACAGCCAACCTAGGTTCAATCCCAGATACCCCATGTAGAACCCCAGTCGGCAAGGAGTGATCCCTGAGGACAAAGCCTGGAGTAAGCTCTGAACACCACCAGGCATAGCCCCTTCCGTAACCCCCCCAAAAAACAAAATAAAAAGCCTCCATTTATCTAACCAATTGTACTTTAGTATTATGTACCTATGGTACACACTGAACTGCTATTGACTATAAGCAAGATCTATCCAAGCCCTAGTTTCCAATGCATTTACAATGTTATGAGGAAATACAGCTTTTGGATAAGGATTATGACAAGGTTAAGTGTCCAGTGTTAAAAGAACTTCAGTGAGGGGCTGGAGCAATAGCACAGCAGGTAGGGCGTTTGCCCTGCACACGGCCGACCTGGGTTCAATTCCCAGCATCCCATATGGTCCCCTGAGCACCGCCAGGAGTAATTCCTGAGTGCCTGAGCCAGGAGTAACTCCTGTGCATCACCAGGTGTGACCCAAAAAGAAAAAAAAGAATGAACTTCAGTGAAAAGTGAAAAATAGAGGTGGAAATGCAGTGGATGAAAGATTTTCCAGTTAACATCTGAACAGACATAAATAAAAACAAATTATTTCTGGAAGGAATTAGGAAAAAAGGGTGGGAGGGCCACATATGCTATTACCTATTAAGCCAAGAGAGAGAGAGACAGAAAGAGAGAGAGAGAGAGAGAGAGAGAGAGAGAGAGAGAGAGAGCACGTAAGCAAGCGAGCATGGGTTAGACTGGCATTTGGAGAAAGGTGGGCAAGAAAACAAAGGCATTGCAATTCAAATACTATCCAACTGCCAAATGCACTAACAAAGTAACGGTGAGATATGAAGAGGCTCCTGGTACCAAAAGACTTAAATGGGCCCAAGTGGCACCAAAATATTTAAATGGGTCTCAAGAGGTTATTTCAAAGCACTTTTCCCCATTTTTGAGGAAATCACACAAGATAATGATGATAAAAATGAAAATTTTCATTTCTGAAAAATGTGAGAGTAACTTCCAAAAAAACTGTCACTGAGTTTCATTTTATACGCCATAACACTCTCAAAGCTTCCATCCCTCTCAGAGGGCCCAGCAAGCTACTAAGAGTATCCTGCCCGCATGGCAGAGCCTAACAAGCTAACCGTGGTGTACTCAATATGTCAAAAACAGTAACAATGAATGGTCCTCATTCCCCTGATCCTGAAGGAGCCCCCGATGTCATTGGGCTACACTAGCACGTGACAGGGATGAATGGAGACATTACTGGGCCCGCTCAAGTGAATCGGTGAACAACGGGGTGATAGTGATAGTGAACACTCTCAAAATTAATAAAGTAGTTAAAACCAGTTACTGAATGATCACTTTTCACAGTAAATTTCAGTTCAATTCCTTATTCTCAAAAACATCTGTCCTGATGGAGTGCATGCCCAATTCAATCAGTCTAATCAATGGCTGAATAAATAGCAATACTCCTACATTTAAAAAAAAAAAAAACCTCTGTAGTACAATTTCTTTACAATAATAGATGGGTGATTCTGTGTAAATATAGACAAACTAAACTATAGCACATTCCTGAACCTCTGAAATATTAAATTGTTCAAGTTGAAACAAATCTTGAAAGTAAACAAGTCAAAACCTTGAAACAGTCTGACGGTAAATCCTAGAGATTACTGAAGCATTTCCCAACTTGCACTTGGCATGCATTTCCATTTCACCCACACCTTAATTCTAGCTAAATGATAAAACTTTTGATCATTTAGAAGCCATAACGTGTCATGAAAACATACACAAAGGATGATTTACAATCATGTGGTAGGCAGGATAGCTGTAATTACAATGATCAGATCAGCAAATCTGCACTTAATAAATGTCAACAAATGTATTCCAAAGTCACTGAAACTTAAGTCAAGTCTACAGACACAGACTATAATATATAACTACATACAACCAGTGTTTTAGATATTAAGGAATTTTAAGAGAAAACTAAGCAATCAATATAAAACAGATAAGTGGGGGGAGGACCAGGGAGATAGCACAATGTGCTGAAGGGCACACTTTGCATTCAGAAGCCCTGGGTCTGATGTCCTACATCACCTCTACCCCTGAGCACCATAGAGTGAAACCTGTGAGGGCTAAGCTGAGAGAAGCCCTTACTCTAAGTATCACCATGTAGAGCCCAAAAATAAACAGAAAATCAAAATGAATTTCTGGTCATTTGCCAAACAACTCGAGAGAAAACCATTCATAAATAAGATAAAGACAAACAGAGGAAGCAATACAAGTTGGGGGGAGGGGGAGGAACACAGCAATAAGTCAGGGGTGTAGCACTGGAAATGAGAGGCTCTAGGTTCAATCCCTGGCACTGCACAGAGAAAAGAAAAATGAACCAAGCTAAACTTCAATTATAACTAGAGACAGTATGGCAAGTAGGTCACTTGCCTTGCACACAGCCAACCTGGGTTCTATTACTGGCACCACCACAGCTGGCTGTAGCCCAAAAATAAAATCTCAGCCCTTCTCAGTAAATAAAAAAAGAGGTAAAATTAAAATAAAATAACAACAGGTTTTGAGAATACAAAACTGGTCCTGAGATGGCATCATTCCCTCAGTTATTCTTTTCTTAAAGTGATTTTTAGTAAATAATAATCCTATCACTTTTATCTTACTTGGGGGCAGGGTACACATCTGACTGTGCTCAGGGGATCATACAGCCAGTGCAGGGACTGACCGGGGTAGAATGCGTGCAAGGCAGGTGCCTGATCCCCTGTACCATCCTCCAGCCCTCATTCATTTGTCATCACATACTTCCTAAGTAGCTACCATGTGCTGGTACTGAAAGATGCAGCAATGAGTCAAACAGACAAAGATCCATCTCCAAGAAGCTTGTCATGAGGAGGAGAGGCAAAGGTAAACAAAGTGGCGGACATTAATAAGAAAAACATTTGAAGTGGCAATTGGTGATAAACATTAAAGATTTAAAAAACAAAACAAAACACCAGGGAATGAGGATACAGAGTAGTGTGCAAGAGCTGCAGTCATGTTAAGCACGGTGTCCAAGAACAGCAATACGCAACCAGTGAAGCAGAATGGCAATCCCGCCAGACAGGAAAAACTCGTCTTTTGAAATACTCTTTTCCACGTGGCCAAATACACAGTTGGAAAACACTCTTTTTCAACCTTGTTTTCTTCCAGAGTGCCCCTACCCCATCACTTGGCCCCCAAGTCATGAGCCTCGGGCCCCATTTACTCTATTTATTCCCTCAAAACCATCCTTGGGGCCCACAGGAGCCCAGAAGGCCCCCAGCTGAGAAACGCTGCTCTATGCTACTAGCCAATTCTAGGAACAGAATAGGTGCCTACTGGTTGCTGGGCACAAATAAATGATGTAAAACAACTCTGCCACACTCATAAGCCTATTTCAAAATTGTGTGGTAAAAAATAATTTCACAGAAGCACCTTGCAGCAGACCCAAATATCAGGCCCATGTGAGACATATTTCCATTATTACCTACATCAAGGCAGGCAGACTTCAAGAAACCTAACCCTGCCCACTGTCTGTATTTCTGCAAATAAAGTTTTATTGGAAGAAATGACATCACTCGTTCACATACTGGTAACACATAAACTTTGCAATACAACACAGCTCAGTATTTGTAACAGAGATTATATGACTTGCAAAGCCTAAAATGTATATCATCTGGCCTGTTGCACAAAAAGTTTGCTGGCCCATGGTACCACAGCTACAGCATTCTACCGCATAACCAATGCTGCTACATAACTGTCGTACTGTGTTTTTACTACCAGCACAATTTTTAAAAAGCTTTACATAATGCTAGCACCCTACTTTTCTGGAGAAAAAAAAAAGTGCCATAAAATTTGCAATGATAATGCAGTGAAAACCGAATCCTCACTGTAAGATTTCTGCCTGTCTCAGGGTCCCTGTGAGTGTGTGACACGAAACAGACTGATGGTAGTTCACCTGAGGAGGACTCATGCTGGATGGGTTTAATGCTCTGCAATAATCATCCTGAAACCCCTAAAAGTTTTACCTCTGGGTTTGAGTGTAGGTGGATTCCGGAGGGGCAAAGGTTTGGAACCTAAGCTCATAAGCAGTCAGCCTCCTCAGGATGGGTTTTGAGTCAACTGAGGTGCCTGGCTCAGCTTAAGTTCCCCCGTTCTCACCCCATGATTAAGAACAGGGCACGGTTAAGCCATCCCAGCATACTGCCATCCCCATGACACACCTCACAGGAAAACCAGCAAGGCCTCTACCACCTGCCAATTCAGGTAACACATTCCTACACCTACGGAGGCTGCAAGTCCTTAGGAGTGACCTGTCTTGCCATGGGTCGAAACAGTAGATTGCAGGAGTGGAGAGTGACCCACAGAATCAGCCAGGGTCCCGCAATTTTCATTTGACACTTGGCTGTTTCCATAAAACAAAAATTACCTACTGCAGTTACAGACCACTCTTCAAAAAAATCACACCATGAAACTGGTTTCCCCTATTATCCTATTCCCCTCCATCTTGCTTTAGTTATACTGATGTCTTCCCTTTGGGGGGGCGGGGCAGTGGGGGGGTAAGCAATGCTCAGGGGTTACTCCTGCCTCTGCACTTCTGGCAGTGCTCAAGGAACCATATGGGTGCCAAGGATTGAACTCAGGTTAGTCACATTCAAGGCAAGTGCCCTGCCCACTGCACCAACTCTCCAGCCCCAGATTTCTATTTCTTAACCCAACATACTTATTTCCATCACAGGCCATAACCATATCTGAAATACTCACCAGACTATTTCAATCAAGTCTCCGCACAAATGTGACGTCCTCAGAGTAAAGGATGTTCTCTGATGATCCTAAATCCAATCGACTAAGAACACATCTGCTCAGCATCAACTTGTTTCCTCTGTCTGTACATACCTCTCCCTCACAAAGATGGCATTGATTTCCTCTCCCTTTGAATCTGAGCTTGCCTTATTTATGACTATTTTGCCAACAGAATGAAGCAAAAATGATATTGTGTACCTCTGAACCCTTAAGAGAAATAGCATCATCTATCTTTCTACTAGACTATGAGATGTCAATACCAAGAGCATACACTGAAAGGATGGGATTATGCAAACCGTCTTACACAAACTTCCAGTCAAGAATCAGTACTAAGTGCTAGCCAAGTGAATGTGTCATCTTGAATATTCTAACCCAATCAAACTTCCAAAAGCTGTAGCCTTTGCTAATATCCCACTAAACAGAAGACTCAACAAACAGAATCTCAAAGAACAATCAAATCAAATACATGTATTTGGGGCTGGAAAGATAGCTAAGTTAAGTACATGTAGGAGGTCAGGGTTGAATCCCAATTATCTGTCTCCTCGAATACCACCAAGAGTAAGCCCTGAGCAGGAAATAGCCTCAAGCACTGCCAACTGTGCCCCCTACAAAAATGCATGTGTTTAGAGTAGTGTGTTGTATACCAATATAAGACTACATCAAGATACGAATAATAGATCTAGTACTGCTGAGTACCACTGGGCCTATTATTTTTCCTTTCAATGTCTCATTTTCCTCATATGAAGGAAGCTATTTGGAATCAGAGTTATCACACTGTATTATTTTTACATGATACTCCCAGGCTGTGACTGTATCTTATCTTTTTACTTTTCCTGCCCTTCCTTCTGTTGCTGGTCTCATACCGTGGGGTTGGGGATCACATTTGATTTGCAGTGCTCATACACTTGGTAATAATGCACCAAGGGTCACATGTACTTCTGGTGGTGCCAGGAATCACAATTGCAGTGCCAGAAATTCTGCTCAGCAATGTGAAGCAGTGGCAAGGATCAAACTTGCAGCCTCAATAATCCAGGCAGATTACTGCTATTTTATTACCAACAAGACCTGCTTTAGTGTCTTCAAAGCACTGGCACTGATGCCAGAGCTAGAGTACAGCGGGCAGGATGCTTGCCTTGTACACAGCTAACCCAGGATTAATGCCCAGCACCCAGTATGATCCCCGCCAGATGTGATCCCTGAGCACAGAGCCAGGATTAAACCCTGAAGACCACGGGTGTGGCCTGAAACCCAAAAGCAAAGCACCTATTATGATCTGAAACTATGCCTACTTATTTGCCGGATATCCCCCACCAAAATTTGAACCTTCATACAAGAATATAAGTGTCTTGTTCACCTAAAGCACAAATTTGGCATGAAAAAATACGCCAGTAATTATTATATATGCTGAATAAATAAATTAGGTGACCTTTATTTTACAACAACAACAACAACTCCCATTGATCGTCGATTTGCTCGAGCGGGCCCAGTAACATCTCCACTGGAGACTTTGTTGCTACTGTGTTTTGGCATAAGGAATACTCTCAGTAGCTTGCCGGGCTCTCTGAGAGGGGCGGCGGGATCGAACTCGGGTCGGCCATGTTGGTCGCTTGTAAGGCGAACGCCCTACTGCTGTGCTATCGCTCCAGCCCATTATTTAGACGAATAATGTCTAAAAAGTACTCCCATACCTTAAGAATAAATGTAATAATACCCAATATATAAATAACCACATAAATTATCAATGATATGGTATTTTCAAGATACATTTCCAAAGCATTAACCTGTTACTGCAAAAATACACCACACCAATACTAGAACATGAGCTGCTTAAATATGCCTGATTAAGGGCAAGCCTATAATCCAGCAACATTCTGATTTGTTTCAAAGCCAAAGCTGTGGCTTGGTTATGCATGAGGCCTGAGTTCAACCCCCAGCACAAAACAAATATGAAAAGGCACTCAAGTATTCACTCACTTGTATACTGTTTAAAAGAGCTGCATTCAGGTAAGTCAATAACACACTTAATATCACTACAGACATAAAACTCTTATTCTGAGGAATAGTCAAATACTAATTATATTGGCAAGAAAAATTACTAATCTCAAGTTATTAAAACTTGGTATAAGACTCATTTAGTGTGAACTTCTCCAAGTACTTACTGTCAATAAAGAGTTTAAAATCTACTTTAAGGGTAAAGTAAAAATCAGACATCCAGAAACCTCCAAATCACCTCTGAAGAAATGCAACAGTCTAGAAAGCAGATACACAAAGTAAAATTTGATACAACAAATGATCTAATTCTGTGATTTTTCTCAATTTTTCTTCTTGACAGATATAACAAGTTCACCATGCCTCTCTCTTCCAGTTATAGAGTCTTAGGAATTTTTACACTTCAGAACAGGATTTTATGAGGTAAATAATGAGATGTGTACAGAACTTCACAGGCGAAACAAACATATATCTAATCAGGAAAGTAAGAGAATACATTAGAGTTGAAAAATTATTAATCTAACTAGACTTCAACAGTGCATAAAAACTGAAGAGGATGCCCTATAATTGATTTATTTTAAACTTTTCTATCCTTTAAAATTTCTCATATTAACTGTGGAGGGAAGGGAAACTAAGTAAGGAAAACATTGATGTTTCTGAGCAAAGAGATGAAATTCAAATTTATAATTCTGAGTGTGACTTATGCAATGAGGTAACAGACAAAACAATGATTAGATGAAGAAACCAAGTGTTAAGTAGATATTATTCTAGTTCATGTTACAGAAAATACTAACACTTAAGAAATAATCCTACAATAAGTCCACAAAGAGAAAGTCAAGAAGTATTCGAATGATTCTTTGTATCAAGAAGAAGAAGATGCTTCAAGAAGAAAGCTCCATGTCAAAATAACAGAGCAAGGAAGACCATAACTGAAAAGTATTCATTATATTAAGGAATGAGCAACCTTTAATGATGTAACAGAGGTGTGGTAACAATATAAACCAGATAAAGATTACTGATAAGTAGAAATAAACAAGTGAAGATCAAAGTAATCAAGTTCAGGATAAGAAAATAAGACAGTAGTTAGAAACCAACACAAGTTAAAAGACTGCAAAACTTCTGGGGGAAGGGGAGTGGGAAGGGACAGAATTTGGAGACTACCCCAAGGTACTCAGGGATTTCTTCTGGCTCTGTGCTTTGGGATCACTCCTTGGTGCTATTTATGGGTTCATGTGTCGGCCAGACACGAGGCAAGCACCTGAACCTCCAAACTCTCTCTCACCCCTGAAACACTTCTTTAAAATGGAAAGTAAAGTAAACCTAAAACTGCCACAACATGGACTATTAGGTATGACAGTGTGTTAAAGGCCTTGGAATGTCTATGTAAATTTTTCAAGTGCGAAGGTCTACAAACTTAACCATTTCCGGGTACTGAGAAGACTCTAAATCACTTAAGGAACAAAAATCATCAAGATTACAACAGTAAACAATTCTCCCCAGAGAGGTCATCTAACTTGTTCACTACTTGCTACACTGTTTGCTTCTAGTTATAACTGTGCTGTACCCTCAGTCCTGAGCTCCTCATATAAGATCCACTGGAACTACCTGTATCCAACTAGACCCAGAACCCTTGGTCCTTGGTTGAAAGGAAAACTTAAACACATGTACTGTTGTTCATTTCCTTCAGCTTGCTGTGTAACAATGTCATTTGCTTCTGACCTAGAAGTTGTCGGTTTTCTGCCAGCAACCATGAAACATTAACAGACTTAAGTGACTAACTTGTAACTGGTAAAATCAAATCCTAAGACTTTTCACAATTCTTGACTTGGACTTAAAGAAGTAGCTGATATTCATGTTGCTAAACAGAACAAGAGGCCTAAATGCAATACTAATTTTTTTATTTTATGTCATATTTTTATTAATTTTTATTTCCGTTCAATCAAAAATCAAATCATTGATGTTATATTTTATTTACCTTTCATTAGTAATAGTAATATTTATCATGTACATGCTCTACATGCTTTACATTATATTTAGATAGTTCTGACAACTATCTAAATGAGTTAGGTACTAAGATTAAGAAATTGAAGCTTCAACTATCATACAGAGGGAAAGCCCTTACCTTGTACACAGCTGACCCAAGTACCCATCACATGCTCCCGAGCTCAAAAATAATCCATGAGAGAAGAGGCAATTGTAAGCTGTTAGCACCACAGAACACTCTGAAAAAGCCAACGTCTCTCAAACCGTGAACACCACAATCTCAGTATGAATTCTGGTGACTTTAAAGCCTGTGCTTTTTACACCATTTAAAATCAACCACCAGCCCAGCTGACTTAAGCACACCAATTTAATTCTGCAAAGCATCCAGAGCATTACAGTAAGAATAGTTGGTTAAATTCATAAGAAAAATTAACATTCTGGAAATGTCTTTTTAAAAATATTTTTATCCTCTTAATATTTAGGAAAAACTAAACAAGTACAAACTATGTATCTCTACTGCAGGATTTCTCATGGTTTCATTTAAGATGAAAATACGTTTCAATATTCTAAAGTGTCAAAAATCTTAGATGAACACCCACTGCCATTAATCCGAATAGTTTGGGAAACTACTGCTGCAATCAACACTGCCAATTTGAAGACTTTGAAATCTTAGCACTTGGTATTGGCAGATAATCCTTTAAAACAGAGAACATCAAAGTTAGAATGTGGCTACCAGCTCTAAGCTAACAACTTCATAGTCTCAAAACACTGCTCATTTCCTACCAGAGGAAACCGATTTTCCCCACACACAATGAAAATGCATATCATACCTAGCTTTTTCATGAAATATGAAGTGTAACAATCAAGGTTTTCTGGAGATCTATTATTCTGATCCACTGTTTTACTTAACCAAATACTGACCTTTCAAACAATAAAGAGACCACAAGGGGGGAAAAGGCAGTTTCCACAGAAAACTGCACACTGGTTAACAGGAAAGTCCTGAGCAAGTACATTTCTCTCTATGAAGAGCTAGACTTTAACTCTTTCAACAAAGAACAAGTTAACATGACATACCTTTCATCTCTAAGGATACCTGCCTAGGCCTCACTTAGTCATCTCTTAACAGACAACAACCCCTGCAGTTTAATGTTCAAGTTTACTAATCATTCCAGAGCATTTATTAAAACTGAGCTAGAGGACACAGTTCCAAGGGCAGTAGTGCAGGCTTCAGCTAGAACTCTTAAGTTTGAGTTCCAGCTCTGCATGGCCCACAGCACCTGCCAAAACCCCACCCCCACCTCCCAAAGAAGCACAGCTGGGACCTGTAAGCCCACCCACCGCAGCACTGCTGGGTATGGCCCAAAACCAAACAAGCAAACTGAGCTAAAGGTATCCAGAAAACAAAGGGACTCATCACATAAACCAGAGTTACAGACTGGTCTCTAGTCCAGCAGAAACACATTGAGTTGTTTCTCTAGCATATACCTCCGATACTGACCAAACCATCTCAACAAACCAAGTTATACCAAACAGATAAAACCATTAGCTATGTTTTGCAGGAATAGGGCCACATTTCTCAATTTTCTTTCTTTTTCTTTAAAGTGGTAGTAGCACCTACTACTCAAAGTAATACCTTTATTTTTTGTTTAGCATGTTCCAGTCCTAGCAATGTTCCAGGGACTGTGCAGTGCCTTAAATCCAACCAGGGCATCCAGCAAGAAAGTTAAGTACTCAACCACTGAGTTAACTCTCTACCCCTATTCCCTACTCTAAAGTGTGTCCATTTTTAGAAGATTTTTGTCCTTTACTTTGAAGAAATGCCTCCCATTGAAAATGTACTTGGGCAACATTGAAGAAGAAGACAAAAAAGGCAATGAAAAATGATATACTTCCTACTTATTTGGGGAGAAGTTATAAAGAATACACCTTAAAACTGAGTGATCACATTTCAGCAACTTGGCTTTAGGAATTTTTGGTAATAGTAATTAAGTCTCATAACTACTAAAAGCAAATGTGCTAAATTATTTTTAAGACCCAGTTACATCAGTTAAACATGCTCTGAGCAGTGCTTTGTGTATGAGAACATGACTGACTCTAGTAAGCAAAAGCCCCAAAGAGAAAGAATTCAAAGCAGCTAATGTCGCTAAGAAAAAATAAGAACAGGAAAAAAAAGAGATTTGAAAAGACAAAACAAGTCCTAAATAGTAATAGTGTGCAAAATCTACCTACTGCATTTCATTCTTGCTAAAAAGCAAAAAAAAATAAGAATGCCTCTTTCAAAAGTATATACACTGGCAACTCAAAGAATGCCTTCCCCCCTGGCAGCAACAATATTTTCCAAATCATTTTAAAAACACTGAAAGTTTTTTCACAAAATTCCGAAAGAGGATCATGGGGAGGTTTTCCACAATGCAATACATACAATGTCTTTTATCTGAGGTAGATCCAAAACTACACAGACTGGGCTCTAATCTTTGCATATCCTTCATATTTGTCAAAATCCACTTAGGAGGTTTACAATTAAGCTTGTCCCATACATGCAAATAGATCCGGAAAGGTGAACTCTGGTAACCCAGTTCCAATTCTACAACCAGCAAGAAAATTTCACATCCAGTACTATTAATTGCACCATCAGCGTTACATATTGTTTTGCCCTTCTACCTCCGCAATGAGGTTAAACCAAGCCACCACCTCAACATCTAGTCAACCGCAGGCTACCTAAGCCCCACAAAATAGTCTATTTTTTCCAAAAGAAAAAAAAAAAGTTCACCATATGGTTGTCTCATGGAACAATCACCAAAATCAACATTAAAATGGGTGGGTGAGGGGTGGAGTGTTGGTAATGCGGATAAAACTGACACTGACAACGCACAAGAACACTTCTCACTTAGAAAGGTTGCACTGGAAAGCCTCGTTTTAACTTAAAATAAAAATTTTTTAAAAAACGAGCATTTTTTTTTCCCGAGCCCGATGAACACGGGATCGAGTCAAACTTCTGTTCTTCCTCTCTTGCCCCACCCCCCAACACACACACACACACACACACACACACACACACACACACACACACACGAGCAGTATGGAAAAACAAAGTCACTAGGATTACTAAGAAAGCGGAAAAGGACAAAATGACAAGGTTAAAAACTTGGGAGCTGAGACCTGAGGCTGGCACGGTGACGCTTCCCTACGGTTGCCCAAGTTGGACCACATTTTACCGGCCCCCCGCTCCCAAAATTCCTCCAAAGCCACCTCTCCCCCGACGTGCCGGCTCCCAGTCCGGCGCCCCGCGACCCCCTTGACGGCCGGCAGGTGAGCGTCCCCGGGACCCACAGCAGACCCGGTGCGGGAGAGAGCGAGGACTCGAGCTCGAGTTCGGAGCCAGGGAGCGGAGGAGGGCGGGGGTCGGGAGAGGAGGCCAGGGGACACTGCCCCAGCCAACAAAAACAAAAACAAAATCAAACCCCTCCCCCCAAAAAAACAAACAAGCAAGGGTGGGAATACTTGAGCCCAACGGGGAGTCGCAGACAGATTCCCCCGGGACGCAAGCCCTACTGCCCCACCCTACCCCCAAAGAGCACTGCAGCCGAGCCCTCCGATTTCTGGGCGACGGAGGCGGGGACCGTCGGGGCCACGGCGGGAGGCTTCCCCCGAGGTTCCCCGCCCCCAGCAAGCCGCGGGAGAGGGGAGGTGCCCACCCACCCACTCCGCCGCCGCCCCCTCCAGAACTCACCACCTGGTAGCGGCCAGTCCCGGGCTGGTGGTGATGATCCATCCCGGCCGGCTCGGGCTCCGGCTTGGGAGCCGGCGAGTCCCCGCGGCGTTCGGCGCCCTCGGCCACCCCGGCGGACGACGACGACGACGACGACAACGACGTCGTGGCCGCAGCGCCCCTTCCGCCCGGGCTGGTGCCGCCGCGGTCGCCCGGCGGGGCCGCTTCACTTCCTGTCGCTCCCGCCGCAGCCGCCGCCGCCGCCGAGAGCTCCGCGTTGGCCGCGGCTCGCTGGAGAAGCTCCCGGGCGCCGCCGCACGCGCCTCCGAGCATGCGCGAGGGAGAAGCGCATGCGCCTTGCGTCCTCCGGCGGCCCATCCGCCCTGGGAGCCTGCGACGGGGTTGGCTTCGGGGGGCGGGGAGGGGTGCGGGCGGTAGTCGAGGGGATGCGGGGGATTTCTTCGGCTGGGAAGGAAATGGAAAAAGTCAGACCCGACCGCGGGAGCTGTCCAGGTTTGTCAGCCTCCTGGGAGTAGGCGGTGGCGGAAAGAGAGAGAGAGAGAGAGAGAGAGAGAGATGACGGCCTTGATTGGTGCTTTCTATTGGCTTTCGCGCACACCCAGGCGATCGGAGCGAACTGCCAGAGGTCACAGAGGGAGGGGACGCATTCCTAGAACACCTGAGGACCAGTCATCCATTTACCTGTCACGTCCTCGGATGAGTCACCTCGCCCAGGACAGTGCAGGGCCATCCCTCTCGGCCAAGGCTAAGGCCCCGCATGACAAATCCGTAATCCGGGAAGGGGGGCGGGGAGGGGCTCCTCTTTTTTTTTTTTTTTTAGTTGGCGCGGGGGAGGGGACGACGATCCCCACTCTTTGGTAGTTAAGAGAATTTTTAGAGTCTAACTAGAACTTTGCCTAAGGGGGAGAAAGAGGTCTTTTGTAGTAACTAACTCTTTAGTAGTAAGAGATTTTTTTTTTTTAAAGATTCTAACCAGAACTCTTCAGACCAAGGCGAGGGGTAGGTTACTGAAAGGATCCAAGAATCAGGAAATTAGACTTCTTTATGCTCATACCTCAATGTTTCCGGAGGGTTTCGACCTTAAGGAATCGCTGTGTACACAGCATTGTAAGACCAGCTCAGTTTGACGCCGGGTATCTCATAAAAGGCTCTGTTTGGTTAGAAGAGAATTAAGAAAGAGCGGTCCAAGTACATTTTAATCATTTTTATCCTCTGACAAGGATAGTCCCACATGTTTGGACTCTAATGTGTTTTTTTGTTTTTGTTTTTTTTTTTTTTTTTGGCTGAGGGGTTGGGGGAAGGACTCCCTGCAGTGTCCTGGGACTATTCCTAGCACAGCAGTTTAAGGAGACAAGCTCCTTAGTCCTATATATTATCTCTGCCCTAGCCCCCGGCTGTTTTTCAAAAATGTTCCCTCCCGACTCTCTAAAGGAAATTCTTTCTTGTAAGAGAAAAGGGCATTGAGTAAATTCTAATCTGTTGGTTAAAGGTGAAATAAAAATAGAAGCTCATTGGAAGACCAACTACAAAATAATAATAAATTAAAATGCTTTCTGATAGTTTCATTCAAAGCTTTGGCCATGGTACTTTTAAACAGCAAAGCATATTCTTGCCATCTTCACTCATGGTAGAAGAGAGCATTCATAAGCTAACAATAACAGGCAATGATATCACACTTTGATTTCTTTCAATGTGATGTCTTTTGTTTTTTTTTTTTTTTGTTTTTTTTTTTTTTTTGCTTTTTGGGTTATACCCAGCAGTGCACAGAGTTTACTCCTGGCTCTGCACTCAGGAATTACTCCTGGCGGTTCTCAGGGGACCATATAGGAAGCTGGGAATCGAACCCAGGTCAGCCGGATGCAAGGCAAACACCCTACCCACTGTGCTGTCGCTCCAGCCCCTCAATGTGGTTTCTTTGGCAAAAGTTGCAGTATTTTAGATTCACAGATAATTCACCTTTAATATTGTATCAGTATATTTGTGCATTCACTCACTTGGAATCCGCCCCCAAATGGCTTAACCTTTCAATAAAAGAACCACCAGCAAAATGAAATTAATTTCCTTTATCATTTATGGTCTACATGGTTCATTTCAACTTAATTTTATATATATTTGTATTTGTATTTAATTACTCATTTATGTGTTCGTTTGTTTTTTCCAATACACTGCAGCTCAGGGCAAAGGCCATTTAGTAGACCGAGCAAATCCGTCACAGTACTGACAACACAGCAAGGAAATCCCAGGCCAAACCCAAAGCAGGCATCCTGCATCCTGTTAGGTAACATATCCCTTCTGTTATAACCCTTCCTTAAAGTTTAATAGATTGCTAATCTAGCTGAGCAGGTGACAGAATTCCCAGGAAAGTCTCTTGGGGGTGGGGGGTGGGGGGAGAAGAAGAGAAAGAAGGAAAAAAGTTGAATAACAACAGATGCTAACCCTTTCCTCATACTCGGGATTCTGCAGGTGTTAAATAATTTCATCCTCAGTACTACTACACGGTTTTAATCCCTGCTTAGCAAATCAGGAAATGGAGGCACAGAAAACTCCAATAACTTGTCCAAATTCATACCACTACAAAGTGTTGACAGACTCCATGTTTCTCCCCACACTGTGGACTTGTGCAGAAGACCAAGAAAATTACATACATACATATAATACATATATGGAGCAATATACCGGAGCAATAGTCTAGGAGGCAGGGAGCTTGCCTTGCTCGCCACGTGGTCCCCAGAGCCCCAGCAGAAGTGAGCCTCATTTGCATGGAGCTAGAAGTATGGCATCACTGGGTATGAACCACACTCCCTCCCCCCTCAAAAAAAATAATATATATGTGTATGTGTGTGTGTGTAAATACATGATGATGACAATGCACCTCAAGACCAAACTGCCTTCCTAAAATCAGACCTTCACTATATGAAATAAATGACTCTTGTTGACCCCCAAAGTGCCAGATGAGTGCCTAATGCTGAGTTTAACAACAGCAGAGGCTGAGTTGTTCTAAGAGCAGTTTCTTTGGGATGAATTGGGAGTAATCATTGTTTTACCATTCTAAAGGCCTTAGGCAGCAGCCAGTCATATAGTGAGTCCCTAATCTCTAGTAGTGCTGGTGGAAAATGCTATAAACTCCTACAGGTAAGTAACTCATTCAGGGGACATTCTGGATTTCTAGTGCACTTCCCCAATGCCTTCTGTTCTGAATAATCCATTTCTATCTCTGCAAGCATTCACTGATACTTTCAGTAGTGACATGCTGCAGCACTGAAGCAGAGATAGAAATGCTGCCCAGATCTCTTGTCAAGAAAGCATGCTTGGGGCAGGTGGGTAGCATAAAGGGCTGGTGCATATGCTTTTCATGGGACAGCCCAGGGTTCAATCCCCAGCCCCACATGGTCCCTCGGTAGAACCAAACTAGCCCTGAGAACCACTAGGAGTGACCCCTGAACACCAAGTACAAAGTGACACCCCACCCACCCACCCACCTACCACCACCAAATGTGCCCCCAGGAATTTAAAATAAGGGCCAGAGAGATGGTGCAAAAAATAAGGTGTTTGCCTTGCATGCAGCCAACCCCGGTACTAGTGTATGGTTCTCTAGTCACTGCCACAGTGATCCCAGAACACAGAGCCAGGAACAAGCCCTGAGGAGTTCCAGGTGTGCCCCCCCCCAAGAAAGAGTAGAATAAATCTCTCTCTTTCTCTCTCTCTCACTCTCCCCTCTTCCCTCTCTTCTCTTCCATCTCTCTTCTTCCCTCTCTCCTCTCTACCCTCTCTCCCTCTTTTCCCTCTACTCTCTTCTTCTCCACCTCTCTGTTCCCTTCATCTTTCTTTCCCTTCCTTCCCCTCTTCTTCTCCCCCCAAATATCTCCAGCTTTCAGCCTATGGTCATGCTATTGGGGTGGGGGGCGGGGAGAGCTTGGCTCTGCTTTATGTTGTGACAACTTGTATGACTGATCCTTTCTTTTATCACATATCTTAACACCCCTATATGTCTCTTGTACTCATAATTTCATGTCAGCATCTGCTTTCTGGGGAACCAAACCTCAAGTACCAAACTGTAACATGGTAGGACACTATTATTATTATCAGCATTATTGTCCATTATAAGTGTTCTTTGACAAGACTGATATTTATTCTCTGGAATAGCCCTCTATGCACTGTTTCCTCATAAGCACTAGATGTCTGCAGACTTTCCCACTTTGTATGACTTTAATAATCTGCTCAGCACTGCATGACAGGTCATACAGATTCCTTGACTTGGCACATACTCTCCACTGGGACTCCTTCGTTCCTGGAAGTCGAGGTATTCCCTTTAGAGGTCATGTGTCTTCTTATTCTCCTCTCCTTTTCCTTGAGCAACCACATATGTAGGGATGTGGGCACAGGACGAGAATTCATCATACAGAGACTAGCTAGGCTAATGCCTATGAAGGGCCAACCACACAGGCCTAAATCACAAGTAGACAAATGCCACAAATGGCCCTTCCAGGATTTTTGGCTTATTTGTTTTAAATCAGCTCCTGTGTTGCATAGATGATAGAAGTCCCCTTAAGTAGCTACTGATGATAAGATCATAGATCCTAGTAATTAACTGAATACGTGTGAAATTTATGTATCTATTTAGAGAATGATAAAAAAAAAAGAGGTAAAATTCTATTCTCTATCTGAAGAGTCCTATCTGTCTAATAAGAATTTGCCAGCCTGAGCCAGAGGGGTGGCTCAGTGGATTGGAGCACATGCTTTGACCAGCTGCTTAGGCTGGTGTCCCTCCCCAGCACCACATGGTGCATGGTCTCCCTATACCTCTTTGGGAGCAGTCTCTGAGCACTGAGCCAGAAGTCACCCCTGAGCACTGCAGGGTATTCATACCCCCCCCCAAAAAAAGGAATTAGCTAGCCATTATTTTCTAAATTCTAGTTCTAAATTGATGTTTTAAATTATTTTAGCATATGAAAATATGCAGAGTAGGGGGTATGGTGCCGCCAGCAGGTCAGTCTATACCTGTGAGGCGAGTGCATCAGCAGCCTGATGGCACCTTCAGACTTTCAGATACCCCAAAATTGCTACTGTGCCTTTGGCCAGACCTCAAAAACTTGGGGCAAATTTTACCAAGAAAGTAAACAGCCAAAAGTTAGGTATGTGGGAGACACACACACACAAACCACCTCCAGCTCAGCTATATAATTGGAGGCATGACCGCTCTGGTTCCTGATCAAACTGCTTAACGGCCATGATCCCAGAGACTCGGAAACGAATCTCGGAACCCAAAGGCGTTTGGCAGAAATGCGTCCTGTTCCTGCAGTAGGTTACTGGGGCTGGGCCACTCCAGGTGGGAATAGGTTTCGTGCCTTGGCCTGTTCCCCTTGGCAGCCCGGTGATCGTCATCCTCCAGAGGCCACTGGACAGTCAGGTTTGGGCCTGCAGTAACGAGACACGCGACCTCACCAGATGGGGGTGGAACCGGCCCTTTCCTCCCCATCCCAGCGAGACCTCGAGTTGCCGCCTACAAATGGCCTTTCTGGCCCCTGATCAAGCTGACTAATGGCCATGATCCCAGAGACTCAGAAACAAATCTTGAAACCCAGCGGCTTTTGGCAGAAATGAATCTGTACTGCAAACACAGCCATGGCTCCAGAGGCAAAAGGACTTAATCCAGACCCCAGCAGCTTGCGGCAGAAAAGTGAATGAACCATGCATTAAACTACGGCGCCATGCCCCCCTCTCCCCCCCATGAGGGAAAGGGTGTTTCAGAGCTTATAGGAAAGCCAGGTATGAGCCGGCAGTGACAGGACAACTGCAATCTCATGGGAAGGGGTGTGGTACCGGCTCATCCTTCACGCCCTACTGAGGTCACGGGTTGCCCCCCATGAGCGGCTCTCCAGCGCAGCCATAACACCATACACACAGAAACCAATCTCATAATTATCTGGCTCTTTGCAGAAATCCAAAATCATATGACTCTCATAACCAGCTATAGAAAACAAAGTATTTCACAATGCCTTTTCAGCAATTCTGATTGTTGAGGGGTCGTGGGGGGGGGGAATTCTAAACAATAATGGTGCATCTTTTGTCGAAATGATGAATGTAATCAATTAGAGAAGAGCTAAGGGAAATTATCTGCCTTACAGGCATTGGGAAGGGTGGGAGGGGGAGTATATTGAGGTTCTTGGTGGAGAAAAATGAGTACTGGTGAAGGGAGAGGTGTTTGATCATTGTATGACCAAGACTTAAACGTGAAAGCTTAGTAACTTCTCCCACAGTGATTCAATAAATATAAGATGAAAAATAAATAAAACTATGAAAGAAAAAAAAGTAAGGTGGATTTCATGCCCAATTCATTCAGCTAATCAGTGGCTGAATAAATAGCAGTACTCCTACATAAAAAAAAAGAAAATATGCAGAATTATTTTAAGCAGTTTATAGGCTTAAATTTCAATTTAGTTTCACATAGTGTTCCTTATTAGCTGGTTTTGAGATTCCTGTACTCTGCTCAGCTCCATAATATTGGAGAAGAACTCTTCTAAAACAAACTAATTTGGCAACCAGGTACTACTCCCCTCTCCCCTACACTCCCTGCCCATTTATTCTCACACAATATGTAGGGAGAATCTAAAATATTCCTAAAGTTTCATCATTTAGGACTCAATCAGAGTAAAGGAACCAACAAAATATATATACTGAGGTATTTTTGCAAGGAATTAATTTCTACTGTTATAAGGGTTCACTAGGCAAATCCAAAATCCGTAGTGTAGACCTCTAGAATTCTAAAGGAATTCTAGAAGGTTCTATCAGAATTAATGAGAATTACTTCTTACTCAGTTCTGCTTTTAAAACCTTTCAACTGATTAAATCAAACCCAGCCAAGTTATACCCATAGTCTTTACTTAAACTGATTTTAGACTTCAATCATGTCTATAAAATACTTTCATAGCAATGCTTAGATTAGAGTTAGATTGAATGATTATATAACCATATAACCAAGTTGATACAAATCATGTTTATCTAAATACCACAGGTATAAATTGTCTAGTATATTATAAATATAATGGAGGGGCCAGAGACAGGCAGAGAAGATTGTACAGGCATTAGGTGCTTGCTTTGCATGTGGCCAACACAGGTTCTATCACTGGCACTACCTGTAGTCCCTAGGCATCACTCCAGGTGATGCTTAGAGACTATGCATCACTCTGAACACAGAACCAGGAGTAAGCCCTGAAGACTGTCAATTGTTTCCCAAAGCCCAAAATAATAATAACAATAGCACTGTAGCACTGTTCTCCCATTGTTCATCGAGTCGCTCTAGCAGGCCCAGGAATGTCTCCATTGTGAGACTTGTTACTGTGTTTGGCATATCAAATACGTCATTGATAGCTTGCCAGGTTTTGCCATGGTAGAGAAAGGTAGGAAGCTGAAACAAGGAGGAGAGAAGGGTAAGAGGTAAGAGTGAAACCCATGGAGTTCCAAAGTCTCTCTGAATTAAGGGAAAGAATTCAGTTAGGAGAGACATACCAGGGCAGCTAGAATTTGCAAGATAAATATATAGAAGGAAACTGTGGAAGCAAACATTTTCAAAGATCTGGAGAGATTCTGTTTTCAAGGTTTAAAAGCAAGTAAAGATCTATGAATACAAGCAGAAAAAAAAAATGTGAGTCTGGAGAAAATTTTGTGAGGAGTAAGTAATCAGAAGAACCTCAAGAGCTCACATTCCCACCAACAGGAGTAAAAAGACCCCTGAAAACATGAAACACTTACTGGAGTGTAGAAGATAATGAATACAAAGGTAATAAAACCAAAGTTTTTTTAATTAAACGATGCTCTGGAATCATGGTAACAAAATTTAAAATGAAGACTCCAAAGGATGAAATCAATCTACTAACTGGACCTTTAAACTTAAGTATAGGGGCTGGAGCAATAGTAGAGTTGGGTAGGGATGTGCCTTGCAAACAGCCAACCTAGGATTGACTCCCAGAGTACCTCCAGGAGTGATCCATGAGTGTATAGTTAGGAGTAAAACCTAAGCACAGCCGGGTGTGGCCCAAAAGCAAAATAACAGTAGTAGTAGTAGTAGTAGTAGTAGTAGTAGTAGTAGTAATCAAATAAACATAACTATAACTTGAACATAACCACTATAAAACAAAGCCCAGCATTATATAATGTAAAATTAAATATTTTTCATCCCACCCAAAAACTACCATTCTAAGCACAGAAAATATAACCCATAAGGTAAAATATAGTAAATGGATATAAACCCAACAAAGTTACAGATGATGCAAATAGTAGACAAAGTTAAAATGGGTATTGTAAATGTTTTCCATACCTTTAAGAAAACTGAATGTGCAGGGGCTGGAGCAATAGCACAGCGGGTAGGCATTTGCCTTGCACTCGTCCAACCCGGGTTTGATTCCCAGCATCCTATATGGTCCCCCAAGCACTGCCAGGAGTCATTCCTGAGTGCAGAGCCAGGAGTAACCCCTGAGCGTTGCTGGGTGTGACCCAAAAAGCAAAATAAAAAGAAAAGAAAAAAAGAAAACTGAATGTGCAAAGTATCAAAATTTCCCTTTAGATGACAGAAAATTTTGCATCTACTGTACCTTTTTGTGGTGGTGATTATATAATTATACACAAAAAATACCAAAGAATGACAAAGACATAAGAAATGTGTATACACAAACAAAAACAGAAGAAATTAGATTCATAGCCTACTTAACAATACTAATAATCCACTACAGTCAAGATGACAACACTGAAGGAAGATATATGATGGGAATAAGAGATTTACATAACACAATTTTTTAATCTTCCTATACTATTAAAAGTTCAAAGACTGGGGCATGTGGAGTAGTTTGGGGTCATACCTGGATGTGCTCAAGATTTAACCCTGGCTCTGCAGGTGCATGGTGGAACACATGTAGTACTAGGGATTGAACTGGAGTCAGTGTGTGAATGAAATGCAGGCACCTTAATGCTATACTATCTCTCCAGCCCCAAAACATAAAGACTTTCCAATAGTGATATAATAATAAAGGTAAAGGATGAATAGAGAAAGAAGAAAGGAAGTAGCATAATTATCTTCTTTGCAGTTGTTGTACTCTAGACTTACTCCCAGCTCTGTCCTTAGGAATCATTCCTGGTAGTGCTCAAGGAAATACGTGTGGTGCCAGGAATCAAATCTGGGTTGGCCTCACACAAGGCAAGTGTTCTACCAGCTCAACTATCTCTCCAGCCAGCATAGTATCTTAGTGATTAAAATGAGTGTCCAAATTCAAGCATTTCCTATCTGCTTTATATATGTTGTTATATAGGGAGGTATCACCAGGCAACCTACAAAAACGATTTAAATTCTGATAAGCTGCATCTCAGTCTCAGCAAATTTGTATTTAGCATTTTCATTTTTTCCTTTCTTTGGTCTTGAGCAACAATTGTTAGCAAATTAGCAGCCTTTCATTTTACCTTTGGGATTTTATATATGTATATATACAGGGGCTGGAGCAATAGCACAGCGGTAGGGCGTTTGCCTTGCACGCGTCCAACTTGGCTGACCAGCAAGCTACCGAGAGTATCTCGCCTGCATGGCAAAGCCTGGTAAGCTATCCATAATGTATTCGATATGCCAAACACAGTAACAACAAGTCTCACAACAGAGACTTTACTGGACCCACTCGAGCAAATTGACGAACAACGGGAGGACAGTGCAGTGCTATATACATATATGTAATATATGCATATATTATAAAATAATATATATTATTTTCAAGAGTGGCAAACTATTTTTATTGTGGTTTAGGCAATATGGTTGCAATATTGTTAACATTTATGTTTGTCTTTTTTTTTAAAAAAAAATCACAGTTTGGGAATGTTTTTACAATGGCCTTGACATTTGTGGTCTTGGTGTGATATAAACAGTTCCCACACCCCGCCACTGCCAACATGTTCAAGACCTTCCATCTACCCCTGTTCTTATATTACCTCTTCTTTCTCCCTTACCCTTCCCCCTGTTACTTGTACTCTCTGGTGGATTCTGTGTTTTAAATTTTGGTTTTCGTAAGTGATTAAAATGGTCCTTACTTAGATGGTTCTTCGACCATACTCAAGGAGAATTTTCCATTGTTATTTGTTTCCTTAGTTGTATATAAACCTAATTAATAATCATGCTCATCATAGAGAAGATCTAGCACTGAAGATACTGCCTATTAAGGCAGGCTTCTGCTGTCTAATGTATGAGCTCACATAAGAAGACAAATACTGTGTGTGTGCATATGGATGTGGGTGTGTGCATAAAACAGTAGGACCAAAAAAAATGTCTCCTACAAATCAGAATTTTAACATGCTTATTATCATTTGCTTTTCCTTTATAACAGAAATCAGGCTTCATTTATTACAAAGTCTGATATCAGTTTGCTGCTTCACTCTTTTGGGAAGAGAGAGATGGGGGTTGGCACACCCAGTGGTGCTCAGGAGCTAGGGGTCAAACCTGACTTGGTCTAAGGCAAGAGCCTGACCATAGTACCTCCTGCCCACCCACCTTCACTGGGAACAATATAGCACAACACTGACAATGAGGCTGCTACAGAAAAGTTGCCTGAGTCTAATATTGATGATAAAGGGCATTTAATATCTGAAGGGACAAAATGGTGACCATATCAGGGGAAATAACCTACAGTTTCTCCCCCTTAGCCCCAAGAATATGTTCCAAGAATCCTAATAAATGCTTGAAATTGTAGATAGTATCAAACCCTATATAGTCAGGCTTTACTGCCTTTAGTTGATAATGTTGTGAGAATATCATGGCTAGGCTCCATGGTATAGCCTGTTAAGACTACCATCATATATGTAGTCCACTGTTGACCAAAATGTCATTAAATGAAGCATGCATGTATATTCTACTTTTTCTATGCATATATACTTATGGTAATCAGTTTAATTTCTGAATTAAAGCATAGTAGAATATTAGCAATAACTAATAATAAAATAGACCAAATATAACAATGTCTAATAAGAATTCTGCAAATATTGTCTCAAATTATCTTAGTGTACATATTTGCTATTATATCAGGTAATTGAAATCACAAAAAGTTGCCGATAAGGGATACTTACCATACCAGATGCTATTTTTTCCAGAACTTAGAAATTCATCACTATTTTCTGGCTTTAACATTCAAATAAATTGTAAAATACTATGACTTAACAGAACTAGAATAAGCAAAGACAATGGGAAAAAAAGGATTGGGGGGGCACCTTTCTATATTTGTCAATTATAATCTTGAATAAAATATTTGTTCTGTATTTTCACTTGTTAATAATATTTAAGGTTTCCATAAAATATCTATACTGTATCTGAAGAATGATCAATGAGAAATACGGCATGATTTCCCCAGTAAAGTTAAACACATCAAGTACAAATCTTTATCCAGTGTCTTCATGTGTTTAAATGATTATAGGAAGATACCAGAGAGCCAGAGAGACCGTTTAGGGGTTAATGTGCTTGCCTTACAGATCTCACTCAACCTCAGGCCCCACCATCCCCCAAGCACCATCATGATGACCCCTGAGCAGGAGTAAGCCAGGAGTTAGCCCTGAGCACTTCTAAGTGTGACCCAACCCACCTCTTTCTTTTACCCTTCAAATGCCATGGAACTGGTGACATGTAATTTGCATACTTCTGGAGGGTAGACATCCAAGATCATGAACACTGCATAGGGGAGTTCTGATGAGGGCTCTTTTCTGTGCTGCAAATTGTTGACTTCTCATCATATATTTACATGGCAGAAAGGCCCCAAAGGAGACCCTCTGGGGACTTCACCTTTGGGCCAAATCACCACCCGTAGGGACAGCTACCTAATACCATCAACTTGGATATGAGGTCTCAACATTTGAATAGGACAGCAAGGGCACACAAACACTCAAACCATAGATTTTTTTTTCTTTGCTTTTTGGGTCACACCCGGCGATGCTCAGGAATTTCCTGGCTCATGCACTCAGGAATTGCTCCTGGCGGTGCTCATGGGACCATATGGGATGCTGGGAATCAAACCTGTGTCGGCCATGTTGGCTGCGTGCAAGGCAAACCAAACGTCCTACCCACTGTGCTATCGCTCCAGCCCTTCAAACCATAGATTTTACAGCCCTCTAGAATAGCACAAATGTATTTTTAAAAACATAGATATTATCTACTTTTCCCTAAATTCTGTGCATTTTCTTGGATTTTCAATAAATCATTATTTTTCCAGGAAAAATAAGTCTTTTGTCATAGATAGAGAGACAGATTCTATATCATTCACTTGATGTTAGGAATCAGGCAAGTGGACTGGTATTGTTGGCTTTTTTCATGTCTGCTTCTAAATGCCAAAGGAGCAGTGCCAGTAAGACGACTCCAAAATAAGGATATCAGGCATACATCGCAGAATTATTTTTCAGCAGCCACTCCTTTGCAAAGAAAGCTCTTAATATACGTAGTTTCAGTGAATGTGTTTCTATGTGAGTGTCAAATTGTCTTGCTTGGGTTCAGAGCGATAGCACAGCGGGTAGGGCATTTGCCTTGCGCGTGCAACCCGGGTTCTATTCCCAGAATCCCATATGATCCCCCAAGCACCACCAGGAGTAATTCCTGAGTGCAGAGCCAGGAGTAACCCCTGAGCATCGCTGGATGTGACCCAAAAAGAAAACGAAATTGTCTGCTTTTCCTCTCAGTGTTCCCCTAGAAGACTTTAACCATTTTGACCTACTCACCTCACCTTTCCACATCTCACCTTTACAGCTACAGGGGGAAGCGGTAGGGGGGCTTTGGGGCCACACCCAGCAGTACTCAGTGCTTATTCCTAGCTCTGTGCTCAAAACTTATTCCTGGCAGGGCTCAGGGGACCATAAGGGGTATAAGGGTTGGAACCCAGGTTGGCCACATCTAAGTCAAGAACCTGAACTGCTGTACTGTCTCTCCAGTACACCTTTACAGATTTTTCACTTGGCTGCAGAGGATAGGACATGCCCACGTCCCCTTCCTCATAAGGGACCTTGCAGAGCAGGCCCTCGTTGCTGCTGGCTGGGATTCAGTCAAGCCTCTATTTTGCTGCTGTGTGCAGTCCTTCACAGGATGCTGTCTTTTAACAAAAAATGTTTAATATCAGGACTGGGATATAGCTCAGGCAGAATGCATGACTGCCTTTCCAGTGTGAGAGCCAAGTGCCAGCCCTGCTGCGCCCCACATTCAGCATCCTGCCCTTTGGGATCCCTGTACCACAAGGAGGCTGGGGTCTCTAGAGTATCTCAACCTAGTGTGTGAAAACTGAAACCAAGTGTGGGCCCCAGATGGTTGTGACATGACAAGGGAAAGGGGGAAATATCAATAATGTGATTTTTAAAAGAATATTTAATATCAAGAGAAAATATTCCAAGAGGTGACAAATACATGCTACTTTGCAAATGAAGTTAGGCAAATTCTTAGTAATTCTCATAAAACTTTTCCTGGCAAGCTCCCCGTGCTGTATTCGATATGCCAAACACAGTAACAACAAAGTCTCCAATGGAGACGTTACTGGGCCCGCTCGAGCAAATCGATGAACAACGGGAGAGCCTTTTAAGTAGAGCTGGATTTGACCTTTAAACAACATTCCAAAGGGACAAGAAAGTGACTGCTTTGAGGCAGGAGGCCCAAGTTCAGTCCCAGGCACTGAAGATGGTGCCCTGAGTTAGACCAGGAAGTCAGGAGTAGCCCCCTGAGAACTGCCAGATGTGGCCCAACAAATTAAAGTTAAATCCAGTCAATCATCTTCTCACTTTCATTTATTGTTTTAAGATAGAATCTCCTATAATCCTCAACCATATATGAGCTCTGTAATGGATTCCAGTGAAGAGCTTTTATGGGTTATCTCTTCTTGTGATAAAATAGACACAACAGGAAGCTTAGCACTTTAACCATTTTAAAGGACATTTCAGTGACATTAATACATTCACATTATTGGGCAACCATCACCACCCTTCATGACCAAAGCCTTCTCATTATTCTAAACAGAAACATTGTAACTACTTCTTTTCCTCTCTACCCCTAGTCTCTGACACCCATGCATGCCACTGTCTTTTCGAATTTGAGTATAACATTTTTATTTTCTTTTATTTTTTTCTTTTTGGCGCACACCCAGCGATGCACAGGGGTTACTCCTGGCTCATGCTCTCAGGAATTACTCTTGGAGATGCTAGGGGGACCATATGGGATGCTGGAAGTCGAACTCAGTTTGGCCACGTGCAAAGCAAATGCCCTACCCGCTGTGCTATCACTCCAGCCCCTGAATTTGAGTATTTTAAGTACTTCATATAGATGGACTCACACAATATTAATCCCTTGTGTCTGACTTATTTCACTTGGTCTAATACTCTTAAGTTTATCTACTAACCGCATGTTGTTAGTATGTGTCAGAATATTATTCCTTTTGGGTTGATATTGAGGATATACAAAATACTGGTTGGACTCCACAAGAAGAAAACATCCAACCCCATCCAAAAATGGGGCAATGAAATGAACAGAAACTTTCTCAAAGAAGAAATCCAAATGGCAAAAAAGCACATGAGAAAATGCTCTACATCATTAATCATCAGGGAGATGCAGATCAAAACCACAATGAGAAACCATCTCACACCTCAGAGACTGGGCCACATTCAGAAGAACAAAAGAAACCGATGCTGGCGCGGATGTGGTGAGAAAGGGACACTCCTTCACTGTTGGTGGGAATGTCAACTGGTTCAGCCCTTCTGGAAAACAGTATGGACGATTCTCAAAAAATTAGAAATTGAGCTCCCATTTGACCCAGCAATACCACTCCTGGGAATATATCCCAGAGAGGCAAAAATGTATAGTCAAAGTGACATCTGCACTTGTTTGTTCATTGCAGCACTCTTTACAATAGCCAGAAACTGGAGGAAACCTGAATGCCCAAGAGCAGATGACTGGTTAAAGAAACTTTGGTACATTTACACAATGGAGTACTATGTAGCTGTTAGAAAAGATGAAGTCATGAAATTTACATACAAGTGGTACAACATGGAAAGTATCATGCTAAGTGAAATGAGTCAGAAAGAGAGGGATAGACATAGAAAGATTGCATTCATCTGGGGGATATAAAGTAACAAAATATGAGATTAATACCCAAGAATAGCTGAGATCAGCACCAGCAGGATTACTCCATAGCTTAGAGGCCAGCCGGGCATTCTAGGGGAAAGGGCAGCTCAGATAGAGAAGGGAGCACCAAATAAAGGGTGTTTGGAGGATCCTCCCAGGAGGGGAGATGCATGTCGAAAGTAGACTATGGACTGAACATGTTTGCCACTCAATGCTTCTTTTGCAGACCACAACACCCAAAAGGAGAGAGAGAACACAAGGGATTGCCCTGCCACAGAGGCAGGGTGGGATGGGGGTGATGGGGGTGGGAGGGATATTATCCATGGTGATGGAAAATGGGCACTGGTGGAGGAATGGGTATTTGATCATTGTATAATCGAAACCCAAGCACAAAAAATTGTAAATCTACAACTGTACCTCATGGTGTTTCACTAATAATAATAAAAAAATTTTTTAAAAAAGAATATTATTCCTTTTTTTAAGGTTAAATAATTTTTTGTCCTAGTATATACTTCATTTCATTATCTACTCATCATTCCTTGGACATCTGAGTTGTTTACACACAGGTTATGTTTATTTCATCTTTACAGTTACAACTTCTGGCAGACCTAAATTTGAATGCTGTTCTGTTACTTATACAGCAGCTGAACATGGTCAAGTTAAAATTTCTTTTTGCTGGTAAAATAAAGATTAAATTTAACACCTCACTGGACTACAGTGAGGATTTAATAAGGTGATAAGACACCTAGTACAGTGCCTGCTTATACTGGATATTCAGTAAATGGTGATCAGTGATACAGAGATTCTTGTTAGATGATTCATGTGTCTGTACATCTCAGGATAATGTACACATTATATCCTGCGCTTTATGAGAAGTCATTTTAGGTCATCTATATATAGCATACCCAGAAGGTATTTCTGGCTTTGAAAGGACTCAGATCAGTGAAGGAGGACAAGAATAATTTGTGATACGTGTACTTTTTATTCCACCCACAATCTATATGCCAACCTCAGAAAGGTTATAATGTCAGTCCATAAACTTTATTTTTAAGGAATAGCAGTGATTTGTCTCTTCAGGGGTTTTTAAAAATTTTGTTTACCTGGGATATAAATTAAATCAGAACTTTAAGGAGTACAGGTTTAATTGTTTATTAGAAACAAAGTCACCTTCAAGCTTAACCAAAATTAATGTAATTTTCAGAATGAGCTTTGGAGAACAGTGACTAGGTATTTTCAAAGAATTTTTAAAATGTTCAAAGCAATCTAGATTTAAATTGTCCCTATTGTTGGAACATTGACTGAAACCCAGTCATGAACAACTTTGTGACTGTGTATCTCACTGTAGTTCAGTAAGAAATAAATAAAGTGTTCTGATATAAGCCATAACAAAAATGTTAAATGCATTATCATTTTTTTTATATAGGAGTACTGCTATTTATTCAGCCACTGATTAGGCTGATTGAATTGGGCATGAACTCCACCTTCCTTTTTTTTCCCATTTTTTATAATTTTATTTATTGAATCACCATGAGAGCAGTTACAAAGCTTTCGGGTTTAAGTTTCGGTCATACAATGAAATACCCGTACCTTCAACAGTTCCATTCTCCACTCCCCAAAACTCCAGTATACCAACATCCCACACTCTCCCCCTACCTGTGGGGCAGATGATTTCCACATGACTCTCTCTCTACTTTGATTACATTCAATATTTTGACACCAGACCCACCATTATTATTTGGGATTTTACCCCAACACTCAGATTTGCCAAAAAGGCAACAGTGGACAATTTGTTTTCTGTTGCTGGTTATGAATAACATATGATGTCATGCAGCTGCAGTAGTGGCTGTACGATTTTGAAATTCTGAAATTTTAACAATTAAATCTGGAGGGATTTCTGCCAAAACCTGCTGGGTTCCAAGATTTGTTCCTTAGTCTCTTGAATCATGGCCGTTAAGCAGCTTGACCAGGAGCCAGAGAGGCGGTTCGTGGGTGGTGACTCGGGATCTCGTTGGGGCGGGGAGGAAAGGGTCGGCTCCACCCCCATCCCATGAGGTCCTATGTGTCTTGTCACTGCGGGCCCAAACCTGACTGTCTAATGGCCTCTGGAGGATGGCGGCCACCGAGCTGCCAAGGGGGAGCAGGTGGAGGGACAGCACCCTTTTCCCACTGGGGTGGCCTGGCGACAATAACCTACTGCGGGGTCTGGACGCATTTTTGCCAAAAGCCACTGGGTTTCAAGATGTGTTTCTGAGTCTCTGGGATCATGGCCATTAAGCAGCTTGATCAGGAGTCAGAGAGGCCATTCGTGGGTGGCAACTCAGGGTCTCATTGGGGCAGGGAGGAAAGGGCCTGCTCCACCCCCATCCCATGAGGCCTGTGTGTCTCGTCACTGCCGGCCCAAACCTGACTGTCCAGTGGCCTCAGGAGGATGGTGGCCACTAGGCCACCAGGGGGAACAGGCCAAGGCACAAAACCTATTCCCACCTGGGGTGGTCCGGCACTGGTAACCTACTGCAGGGACCAGATGCATTTCTGCCAAAAGCCACTGGGTTCTAAGATTTGTTTCTGAGTCTCTGGGATCATGGCCATGAAGCGGCTTGATCAGGAGCCAAAGAGGTCGTTCGTGGGCGGCTACTTGGGGTCTCGTTGGAGTGGAGAGGAAAGGGCCAGCTCCACCCCCATCTCGTGAGGCCCTGTGTTCTTGTCACTGCAAGCCCAAACCTGACTGTCCAGTAGCCTCTGAAATATGGCGGCCACCGAACCGCCTAGGAGGAACAGGCTGAGGGACAGCACCCTTTCCCCACTGGGGTGGCCCTGCGCCAGTAACCTACTGCAGGGACTGGACACATTTCTGCAAAAAGCGGTTGGGTTTCGAGATTTATTTCTGAGTCTCTGAGATCATGGCCGTTAAGCAGTTCGATCAGGAACCAGAGAGACCATGCCTCCAATCATATAGCTGAGCTGGAGGTGATTTGTGGGTGTGTCTCCCACATACCTAACTTTTGGCTGTTTACTTTCTTGGTAAACTTTGCCCCAAGTTTTTGGGGCCTGGCAAAAGACACAGCAGCAATTTTGGGATATCTGAAAGTCTGAAGGTGCCATCAGGCTGCTGATGCACTCGCCTCACAGGTACAGATTTACCTGCTGGTGGCACCATACCCCCTGCATTATCATTTTAATAGTTAAATTTTTGTAATCAAACTATTCCTATTTTTAATAATTGTGAAAATTCCCCTCCACCATAAAACTTTAAAAGATTTATTTCTAGTGTTTTTCCCGCAAGTTTTTTTCAGAGGAAAGGGAGGAAATACAGTGAGTTCTCAATTTTATACCCTTATTCACTTATAATACAGTTCCTTAAATAGAATTTTTCCAAAATAATAAAAACCCTTTATAAATATATTTTAATAAGTAATCATCTCTACTATTTTATTACTAGGCAGATTATTACAAGAGGAAAATATAGTGAAGCAACTGGATTTACAATGCTAAGAAAATGGATGTAGGCCAAATTTCTGGGTTAAAATACCAATCTCCTCAAATCACCAAATGCTAGCATAAAGTTGAGTTGTTTATTAATTCTGTCTCAATTTCTTTATTGAAAAATGGAAATATGAACATTGTATCTAAAAATGACAGGGTTGATATAAATATTTAATAAATGTGCTCCTCTTTAATACATAAAATACATATAAAATGACTAGATGATACCTTACATATGCTAAAATACATACATGTTACCTATTGCTAATTGTAGCTACTAAAGTTTTCTTGAGACAATATTCTTTTTTTTTCTTTCTTTTTTTTTTATTACAGTTGTAGATTTACAATTTTTTGTGCTTGGGTTTCGATTATACAATGATCAGATACCCATCCCTCCACAAGTGCCCATTTTCCACCACCATGGATAATATCCCTCCCACCCTCATCCCCCCATCCCCCCCTGCCTCTGTGGCAGGGCAATCCCCTGTGTTCTCTCTCTCCTTTTTGGGTGTTGTGGTCTGCAAAAGAGGCATTGAGTGGCAAACATGTTCAGTCCATAGTCTACTTTCGACATGCATCTCCCCTCCTGGGAGGATCCTCCAAACACCCTTTATTTGGTGCTCCCTTCTATATCTGAACTGCCCTTTCCTCTAGGATACCCGGCTGGCCTCTAAGCTATGGAGTAATCCTCCTGGTGCTGATCTCAGCTATTCTTGGGTATTAATCTCATACTTTGTTACTTTATATCCCCCAGATGAATGCAATCTTTGTATGTCTATCCGTCTCTTTCTGACTCATTTCACTTAGCATGATACTTTCCATATTGTACCACTTGTATGTAAATTTCATGACTTCATCTTTTCTAACAGCTACATAGTACTCCATTGTGTAGATGTACCAAAGTTTCTTTAACCAGTCATCTGTTCTTGGGCATTCAGGTTTCTTCCAGTTTCTGGCTATGAGACAATATTCTTTTTTTTTTTTTTTGAGTGCTGGGTATTGAACACAGAGTCATACTTATGTGGGCCATGGACCCTATGTTTGAACTATTATTCTTATTTTCTTTGTTTGTGTTATTTACTTTTGGTTTACAATGCTGTAGAATCTAGAGCTTCACCCCTCTGTGTATGTACCTGAAGTTCTAGTGTTCTGTTAAAATCATCCTCTGTTCATTCTTCTTACCTCACTCTCTTTCCCTTAGGTGAACCACCAGAGTTTCATAGACTCTAAGTATTAGATTATAGGTGTTTAGGGCGTTTGCCTTACAAGTGGCCAACATGGCCGACCCGAGTTCGATTCCTCCGCCCCTCTTGGAGAGCCTGGCAAGCTACGGAGAGTATCTCCCCCACACAGCAAAGCCTGGCAGGCTACCCGTGACGTATTCGATATGCCAGACACAGTAACAACAAGTCTCATGATGGAGATGTTACTGGGCCCGCTTGAACAAATTGATGAACAACGGGAGGACCGTGACCGTGACCGTGACTCTCTTTAACAGCACAGCAGGTAGGGCATTTGCCTTGCACACGGCCAACCTGGGTTCAATTCCTCCATCCCTCTTGGAGAGCCCAGCAAGCTAACGAGAGTATTCTACCCGCATGGAAAAGCCTGGCAAGCTACCCGTGATGTATTCGATATGTCAAAAACAGTAACAATAAATCTCACAATGGACACGTTACTGGTGCCCGCTCGAGCAAATCAATGGACAATAGGAGGACAGTGCTACAGTGCTGCTCTGTTCACTTTGGTTATTTACATGTGACACATGAGTGAAACAATAATCACCTTACATTCCACCTATCCGGTTTCAAAGAGGCACAACTTCACTTTTTTATTTCCCAGGGGTGGGAAGAGGCTTCCCAGGTAGGACTCAGATAGCCCAGAGGCCACGTCTGGCAATTCCCAGTCAACTAGGCAGTTCAGTGCTAGGGCCAAAGAGTATGGTGCTTCTCGTACATTGCCAGGAGCAACCAGGACCTCCGAGCCACTTCAGCAATGCTTGAGTGCCACCAGCCATACACCCCCAGGGCTCAGGGACCCCCACAGCAACTCACTGTGAGGCTCAGCAGGCCACCACGAAGTGCTGGGACCACGGGCCAGGACATGCTGGTTCAGAATCATACCAGACACAAGCCCTACCCACTTCCTCTCTCTCCAGCCTCTTCATCTTTTTTCATACTTTAGTAGTTATACCATGTTACTGATCCTGGTCGTGGTCACCAGCCTGCCCACAGTGAACCGAGAGTCCCCTGGTGCATTGAGGGATCACTGTTGCCCTGGCCAGCCAACAGCAACAGATGAACGAAGGAATGGGAGACACGAGACTGGTTGGTAATCAGTGGTCATTTATTCAAGTCTCATAGTGTTGTTGTAGAGAAATCATGAAGGGCTGGGGGTAGCAATTACACATAGGTGTGGTTGAACATTATCATAAACAATGAACAGATGTAAAGCCTTTCCTTCAGGGGAAGTTCTTCTAGGAGATACTCAAGGACAAAATCTCATCTAGAGTCCAGCACTCTAGATTTCTAGTAGGAGATCTGCCTAAGAATTCCATGTAAGTGTGTATTGCTTTCTCCTTTCCTAAGCCAGTATCCATTTAAACAATCATCTTAAATTTACTTCTTAATATTATTTTTAGTCATTTTGTGTGAATTCAGTAAGAGATATATTAAAGTTAAAGAGTGGTTCTTCCTAGGGACATCTTACTATATATCCCAGACTACAGTCCTCAGGCTAAGTTAGTCTTTCCTAACCCCAGCAGGGTCCTTATTCAGTTACTTCTTTTTGGGTCATGACAGAGTTTGTCCCATGACCATGCTCTTTACTCATTATACTTCTTATGGCACTTAACCTGTACCTTTTTTATGCCAGGGTAGTTTACTGCTTGCCCTGGTTCCATCCATGTCCCTTGCCAGGACCCCTTTTTGTGGTGTTAGGAACTAAGGGCAATTGAAGCTTAAGTCAAATATATATGATAGATGCCCAGGAATAAATATTATTCAGATGGTAACTTTTGGGGGGAAACAAGATAACACAAAACTATGCTATTTGCTACAGAAGAACAATTGAGTGAAAGATGAGACAGGATAGATGAATAAATATTCTGCATGTGCATTTGTAAATCTAGTGAATAGAAATTTGTGCTCCAAAGTGATCCTAGTATATCAAGAAGGACAATATCTTTCATATAGAAACTCATTTATGCTTGGAGATTTTATTATTCTAGTGTAAAGAAAGTGATAAACCTGTGAAGAAATCATAAAAGGTTGATGATACTTATCTGCACAGTTAGAAAAATATAGTTGTTTGACTCTGCTAAAATATCCCTCTCATACACCAGAAGTAAAAGAAGGAGAGAGGTTTGTGAAATATTTATCCATTTAGCACAGGGATTCAACTATGGAAATGAATAGACAAGGTACTGTTTTTCAAATTGAAAGTATTACTTTCACTTCCTCGATGCATTATGAAATTTATCAATCACTGTAGGATTGTCATAAAGGGGAGAGCAAGTGAGGGAAAGGATAGAGTACAGAGGGGAAAATTACATGGAAAATAACTGAGTCCAGACCCACTTGGTTCTGATGAGGTTTAGGTCTAAATGTGAGTTACGCTTAGTGTTGTTAACTTTAAGTTTTCTTTTATTTTCTGCAATCATTTATAAACTAGTGGGACCAGGAGATAGTACCAGAAGTAAGGAAGGTGCTTACCTTGCATGCATTTGACCCTGATTTGACCCCTTAGTTGGTGGTGTTGCACCTCAAGCACCACAAGGAGTCACTGTTGAGCACAGACCCAGGAATAGACCCTGAGCCGGAGCAGGGCTGCATACCCCCATGCCAAAATGAACAAAAAGAACTCAACTCCTCTCCATGCAAAGTTCACAATTCTAACTTTTGGTTGCCTTGTTTTGGGGTGAGCCCCAATGATGTTCAGGAGGTACACCTGACTCTGTGCTCTGGGAACCATGTACCAGGCATTGAACCTGGGCCTCCTACACCCCAGGCATGCCCGCTAGCCCATTGAACTCTTTCTCCAGCCCCTCTGTTGCCTTTGGGAATTTTAATTTTCATTTTAACACTTCATACTCCTAACCACAGGCATTCTTTGATTTACAGAGCACCTACAACAAAATGGTGTGACAATGTGGCAAACAGTGTGATCCCCAAAAATGAATCAGACCCCTCTTCTGTACTCAAGAAGCGCACTATAGATAGTGTCTTGGTATGTAAGTAATCACTTAATCTTTTTGTTTGTTTTCTTTTGGGGGGGCCACACCCAGCGATGCTCAGGGGTTACTCCTGGGTCTGTGCTCAGGAATCACTGCTGTAAGTGCTCAGGGGACTATATAGAATGCCAGGAATCAGACCCAGATTAGCTGTGTGTGCAAGGCAAGCCCCTTACTCACTGAACTAGCTCTCCAGCCCCCAATAATCTCTTAGTCTTAAAGAGTAAGAGATGGACTAAAAGTATTCTTTGATGGTGCACAAGTAAAACTGGAAACTAAGAGTATAAAGAGCCAGGTGAAACTACTGAAGGGGAAGTGTTCTTGGGTAATGAGCAACTGGACTGCCATGAAATGTTTGCAGTGGCAATGAAATGAAGAACTCTGTCATGCTAAATTTTATTTGAATTTTATCCAGAAGGCAAATGAAAATCAATTAAGGACTCTGATTAGAAATGTAATGAGATAAAGTCTGAATTCACAGTGGATCTGCAGATCAAGCTGCAGCATATTCAGGGGCTAAAGTCCATAGTTCACTTGAAAGCTATAGAATCATGGCAGAAATCCTGCTTACCCAAGCCAGAGCCGGAACAGGGTACTCGGAGCAGGGACTGAGTCCAGAGATAGTGATGAACAGCTCACACCCCAGGATTTTTGTTGTCTGTACTTCAATACAACCTCCCAGTGAGAGCTGTTTGGAAGTTATGGAACTGCCATAAGCTACTCAAACGTGGAACCCACAGTGCCAACTGTGTAAACACAAAAGGGCTGCAGTGGCTCTCTGTCTCTCCCACCACCCGCATTCAGTAGTCTCACACCGATTCCCCCAGCCCAGAAAGGTCAATGGCGATGGGCAGGTGAAGGAAGGAACAAGGGCCAGGCTGGTTGGTCTCAGTTGCAGTTTATTCCAATCTCATCTCCATTCACTCCTGTCTCTCTCCCTCTGCCCCTCCCCCAGCCCACTCTTACAGTCCAGTTAAATCTCCCCCACCACAACCCTCACCACCCCCCACCCCCACCCCTGCATGAGGGGCTGGGCTTACACATAGGTGTGGTCACAATCAAAAGGGGTAAAGTTCTTTTCCTCAGAGGATGCTTCTAGGACAGATACTCTCTCAGCAGGACGACCACCCAAGAGCAGAATCCTCTGGATCTGTTTCTCTTCTCCTTGTCCAACAAATATATAAGTATTCATAATATTAATCATTTTGTATGGACACAGTAAGAGATACATTAAGCTTATAGAATTGCTCTCCTGGGGTCATCTCAATCTCAGACTACAGTGCTCAGGCCAGATTAGTCTTTCCTATCCCTAACAGGGTCCTAGTCTCGTCGTTACTTCTGGATCATGACAGCATTTGTCCATGATTAAGCTCTTAACTTATAGTTAAGAATCGTTGCGCTTTGGCCTGGCCCATTTAGATGCCAGGGTAGCTCACAGTTTGCCCTGGGTCCATTTAGTCCCTCATCAGGACCATGCTTTTGGGGTGCTAGAAACTAAGGGTAACTGAGGCTTAAGTCGAGAAAGCAGATACCCGGGAGTGAATAATATCCGAAGCCAATTAAATCCCAAGTTACAAAAGCATAGTATTATCTTCTTGTGTCTATACAAAAGGACATTGCCTTAAACTAATCAAAAGACATAAGGAGAGGAGAAAGGCAATATTAACTTACAATACAAGTTCAGTGTCCTAGAGGAATCTGACCTTACAAATTAACAGAGTCTGATTAGGGGGAGAAGCTGATTAACTGGTTGGGGAAGAGAGCATAGAGAAGAGGTTACAGATAAACAAAGGAATGGGAGTGACTCAGGGGCACTGTAATGGGTGTGACTCAATGAACCTAAGCTCCTTGTGGCAAGGGGGAAAGGACAAACCAATGTTAGGCCTAAAATGTTTAGAGCTATATTCCAACAGCCAACTGCTCCTCAGAGAACCTGAGTGTCCAAGAAGAGAGGGTGGCAGTGCTAAAGTGAAGGAGAACCTTTGGATAGAGAACAAAGGGCCTTGACCTTTCAGCAGGGAGGGAGAAGCTGGAGGAGCTGGAAACCTGGCCCCTTCCCAGCCTGTGGCACTCGCTTGTTTGCAACTAAGAATTCTGAGTTCTGGAGCGATAGCACAGTGGGTAGGGTGTTTGCCTTGCATGCAGCCACCCCGGGTTCGATTCCCAGCATCCCATATGATCCCCCAGCACTGTCAGGAGTAATTCCTGAGTGCATGAGCCAGGAGTAAACCCTGTGCACTGCCATGTATGACTCAAGAAAAAAAAATAATAATTTTGAGTTCTGAAAATAAGAAAAGTTAGTCATTTATGGTTTGCGGTTAGTATACATAAATTATATAAACATATCAAGACAACGGAGTCCACAAAACAAGCTGTGCTGTCAGTGGAACTTAGTCTTTGTTCTTTGTTTCCCTCAAAGTTTTGATTCATCCAAGGGTGGGGTGTATGAGAGAGAGGGAAGGAGGAATGGAAATAGGGAGCGAGAGGGAGAAAAGAGAGAGGAAAGTTTGTAAATAGCCAGAGATGGAGACGTGCGATTGAGTACAAGCCTTGCATGCAGCAGTGTGTATCCCTGGGACCCCTCCAAAAGAATTAAAATTACAAAATACAGGGGCCAGAGGGAAGTGGGTTTGTGCTTTGCGGTTTGATCCCAGGTTTGATGCCCTGCACCGTCTAAGCCCAGAGCACCTCCAGAAGCCGGCGGAGACCCCAAACTGATGAACAAATGAAACACACTCTAATAATCCTTTACTAATAATCCTTTACCTGTCTCTCTTATTCTATTCTCCACATGAAAATCCTTGTGGTTTTCTATTCTTTATCCCCATAGTTCAAAATGATCTGTTTGTGACTTATGTATCCATTTCAAATTTCTTTAGTACGTACCTGTTATGACAAATGAGGATTTGCTTCTCTTTCATATTTTTTTAACCTCCCCTTCCATCTGTTGCCTTTATCCTTTTGTCCTTCCAGTGCTTGTAGACTCAGCTGTGGGACTTGAAGGGGTCACACCCCTTATCTTGGCCCCGTGCTCAGGCTGCAGTCCATTTGATGGCAGTGATCACAGGGCTCTATGTGGCACTCACACACGCTCGCAGAGGGCCATGCTCCCTGCACCCCTGGCCTCCAAGCCCTCACTTGATTTTCACACTCCAGTGGCTGCACACTGGTGCTCACACATTGTGTTGCAGTATCAGAAGGCCCCCCAGTTCAGTCACAGGGGCCACACCCTGCACCCGTGGGGGAACACTGAGGATTGAATTTAAGGCTTCTGAAGTCATCACTCAAGGCTTGTCTCTCTTATGTCTCACTCTCCTTTCCTCACCTTCACCACTTTCCTAAGCTAATTATCCGATCATATTTGCTGAAAGCAATTTCCAGTCTCATGACTGTATAAACCTTGGAGTTGCATGTTCTTTCCCATAAAACCCGCATTTGTCATTGTCTCACATTAATGAGTAGCTGCTGTATTTGTCATTGTCTAACACAGAGAGCGGCCTCTTTCTCAAGAGAATGGCTCACGCCCACTCTAGCGTACCTTACAAGCATCCGTATTCTTCAAGTGATCAAAGATAACAGATAATCTGCCAGTTCTGGTTTTTGTCCCAAAGCTTCCCACATCCTCCTGTTCTTGCTGAGATTAACTTGGTTTCTCGGTTCCTGGTTACAGTAGTCCTTTGAAGCGGCCTTTCACTATTACTCTGGGACTTTCCTTCTCCTCCTACCTGTGTTGGAAACGTTCCTCCCTAAAGTCCCTGAAGTTTGTTCTTAGGAATAGTCCCTCCTGGGGTGCAGTGACTTTTCTAGTATTTTACTCCAGAAGCCATGTTCGAATTTTTTCTTCCTTTGTGTGAGAATTGACTTTAAATATATCTTCAATGTCAGGTATCTCTCTAGCATTCCCAACTTTCATGATGATGATATGCCTTTGTGTGAATCTCTTCTCATTTGTTCTACTGATATTCAGCAGGATCCTTTCAATCAGAAAGATCTGAACTCGTGGGCTCAGTTTCAAGAAATTTTCTTATTCTCTTTTTCCAGAACTTCTCTTTCTTCAGATGTTCTAGATTAATCCTTAAGAATCAACTTCATTTTGCTTTAATGTCTTTCATTTGCCTTTTGTCCTGATTTTCTTGGAGATTTTCTTAACTTCATCTTCTCATGTCTTCCACCAATGATTTTATTTTTTCTATCATGTTATTAATATGCTGTTGTCTTAATATTTGGACAACACCGGGCTTACTTCTGGTTCTGTGCTTAGGAATCACTAGGGAGGCCATCTGGGGTCCCTAGCACAGGTCCCCAGTCAGCGGCATGCAAAGCAAAACCCCTGCACTATCATTCTGGCCCCATGTGTGGTTAATTTTTAAGGACTCTTTTGTCTTCTTCTTTTTTTTTTTTTTACTTCATTCTGTTTTACATTTTTAAAACTTTTGGGAGGGTAGTGGGCAGTGCTTAGGACTTACTTCTGGCTCTGTGCTCAGGTACCACTCCTGGCAGTGCTCAGGGGGCCATATGTGGTGCTAGAGATTGAACCCTGGTCAACAGCTTAAAAGGCCAGTGCCTTACTTTCTGTAGTATCTTTCCACCCACTTTTTTTTCCTTTTTGGGTCACACCCAACTATGGCAATGCACAGGGGTGCATACACTCCTGGTTCATGCACTCAGGAATTACTCCTGGGATGCTGGGAATCAAACCCAGATAAGGCAAACGTCCTATCTACTGTGCTATCGCTCCAGCCCGCACTTTTTTTTTTTTTTTAGACAAGGCAGCGTTGTCATATCTTGGAGGATGTTAGATATGCAACAGGATATTAGTATTTGAGGGCCATGTCAGGAAAGCTGGTTAACATCTTTCTTTGGAGTACACCAGTGTACTTTCTAAGAAGATTGCCAGGAATGATACAGAGTCCCATTTCTTCTCAAACTGGCTTCAGGATTGTTCTTGTTTAGGCCTATGGAATGATTAGTTTTGTTGTTGCTATTGTTGTTGTTGTTGTTGTTGCTTGTATTTGGGGTTTAATTTACTTTGGTTTGAGGGTTATACCTAGCGGTGTCAGGAGAAACTCCAAGTTCAGTGCTTTGGGGTTTCTTCTGGTGATCCTCAAGGAACTATTGGGTGCTAAAAATCGAACCCAGGGCTCCCACATGCAGCACATATGCTACAGACCTGACCCACCTCCCCTAGCCCCTAGAAACACCAAGTTTTGAATTCAGAAACAACTCACACGAAGGAATAGGTTACTGCACTCATCAGACTATCTAGTAGAAGGAGAATTTTTTTTTTTTTGGCTTTTTGGGTCATATCTGGTGATGCACAGGAGTTACTCCTGGCTCTGCACTCAGGAATTACTCCTGGTGGTGCTCCGGGGAGGATATAGGATGTTGAGAATCAAATCCAGGTTGGCTGCGTGCAAGGCAAATGCCCTACCTGCTGTACTATTGCTCCAGCACAAGGAAGGAAAATTATTTCTAACAAAATAATAAAACTCACTTTCTCATTATTGAGTTCTTTCCAATACCCAAAAGGCAATTTAAACTTCATTCTTTCTTCAAATTTTCTGGATATAAAATATTCAGAAATAACTCATTTGTTAGTTTTTTTGTTTTGATATTTTACATAATATAAATTTAGACCCACATGCTTCATCATGATTTCCCTCAATTCATTCCTAGTTTCTTTGCAATACGTGAATCAAACCCAGGACCTCATCCATGCAAGTTTTACCACTGAGCCATAGCCTTTATCCTTGATTAATGGGATAAACTTAAATTTTGGAGTTGTCAAAATTTTTGTTTTGCCTTTTTAAAAAAATGTTTTTCTTAAAAGACTAAGAAGTCAGATATCTTTATACCTTACTTCTTTTTCCCCTTCTCTCCCCCCAATAATCTAGCAGTTTTAACTTCCCTTTATGAAATTCTAGATTTGTTTGGGCAGGTACAAACATAGTTTTACCCTTCCCTGCAGCTTGCTGACCAACATTTTTACACAGAGAACTGTGTTGAGTGTGAAAATCAAGGACAACTTAGCCTACTGCTTAAGAAAAGTAAGAAAGGGACAGTCCGACTTTTCTCTTAGAGATAATGGAGACCAGCAAGTACTGATTATGCAGACACAGATCTCAGGCCTGTTCTTAGCAGGCTTAGCCACTTCCGCTGTAGCTCTCTGCCCTGAGTCACTTCCCTGACTCACTGCCCTGCTGTTGCTAGGTGCTTGTTTGCTAAGTAGTAACACACTCTACACCCACTTTCCCACACACAGAGTTCTGGGGAATTGCCCCAATTTTCAGCTCTGCTGCTATAGGGTGTGACTCATCCTCTTTTCTCTTTGGTGACCTTTTAAAAAGATAGGAATAACCACTATTTTTATTTTATTTCATATTTTTTGTCATTTCTCTTGTGGGCATTTTTTAAATTTATTTGAATACAACCTATAATTAAGTTCAAAATCAATAACATTGCTTTGTAAACATTTATATGAAATTGGCTTTCTATTCTGCTTCTCGGTGAAAATATTTTCTTTCCGTTGGGAGAAAATAGTGCAAATGGATCTTATTTCCTATGGGGCAATAGATTACATTTTCCATTAAATGCTATTAGTAATTGTCCAAAATAAGGTATAAAACTGCAATCCTAGGAGTTCTATTTCAGATCTGTTTATTCATAGCTTTACAGAGATTGCCAGTACAAGCAGAGCTGAGGCATTTTACTTTGCATCATTTTACAATGTCAAGTGATTTTTAAAAACTTGATCCCAGTATATTTCTTTGTTATGTTTTATTGTTATAATCTAAAACTATTATCATAATTTAATACCCTCTGCCTTTTTTCGATTTGAAAACCTCCTTACCAGTATCTTATGTGAGAATTCTTGGCATGCTTATTAGCAGCCTAACTCTGCAAGAAGAGGATAGAGATCCACATGGAGCAGCTATGGAAGATAATCTTAGACTGTGTTTTGTACCACTGGCCCAAGAGCCAAATGGATTCGAGAATGTTAAGCAGTTCAGTGTGGTTGGAACATAAGGTCTGAAGGTGGGAATGGGAGGGAATGATGTAGGAGAGATGTTGTTAAAAAGCTTACATTATGTTAGAGTCTGTCATAGATCTGGTGAGGAAGGCAGGGTATAATCTAATTTTAGGGAATCTAAAATCTAGCCACCATCAATTTTCTTAAGTTTAAGAAATTATATTTTTGTTTAGCGAGCTCAGTCACTAGAGAATGAAACACTTAAGAAACCATATTTTTAAAATTCAGGAAAATAGTATAAAGGCTCCAATATAGCACAAAAAGGTTTACAACTCCAGAAATCTATTTCTCATTTGATTCAAAATGGCACTAGTAATCATACTAATAAGCAAGGAGATGCTCTACTCCAGTATTTCTCAATATTTTTGGCTGTGGCCCCTTCCAACTTATTTCCTTCCTGTGGCCCCACCTTTCCTACTGGTTGGACCCTAGTCAAGTGCTGTGTTTCCATTTATGTAATTTTCACCTGTGATTCCTTTGGAATTTCCTGGTAGTTCACAGGAGACCAGATGGACCCCGGATGAGAACACTGCTGTATATGATAGTGTTATTGGTTTAGCTCATACATGAGTGAGTGAATGATTTCAAAAGAAACAAAAGTGGTCTGCAGTGATTTTTTCCTTACATTTTAATTATATACATACACACACACACACACACACACACACACATATATATATATATATATATATATATATAAAATCTCCTGCCCCAGAACCAGGCTGTCTTCGCCAGGGGCCCTCCAAGGGAGGTGGGTTGAGTTTCCCTTCTTGCCCCACGCAGAGCCCCGGCAGTTGAAAACCTCCAGAACCCAGCCACAGCCATGCTCAAGGCCACTCCCCACATGCTTGGATGAACCTCACCCATGAGGGAACCAACAGAGGAACCCAGGTATGCGGGACCCGTGACTGAGATATACAAGCCTGCTCAGATCGGGACTGGGCCTCCTCCACCCAGATCCCCAGCTTTCCAGTAGCTTGGCAGTAACACCCACAACTGCGCCTGGCCCCAGGTAATCTCATCAACGGCCAAGATTCAGAGACTATAAAATAAAAATCCAAGAAGAGAGCGACACAGTATTTCCTGGAAGACACAACAGCCTCCATCCCTCTCAGAGGGCCTGGCAAGCTACCGAGAGCATTCCACCCATAAGGCAGAGACTGGCAAGCTACCCGTGACATATTTGAATTGCCAAAAACAGTAACAATAATGGATCTCATTTCCCTGATCCTGAAAGAGCCCCCAATATGCCATTAGACTACACTATCATGCGACATGGATGAATGGTACCCACTTGAGCAAATCAACGAACAATGGGATGACAAGTGACAAGTGACAAGTGATATTATATATGTATATATGTATGTGTATATATATGTAGTTCCAAATGTGATATTACCTGTGAACATATACAAATATAAGTAGCAGAACTTTAAAGGTACATAACTAAGAACAATGTCAAATAACAGCAATTAATTATTTTGGGGCTACACCCTGAGATGCTCAGGGATTTCTCCTGCCTCTGCACTCAGGAGTTACACCTGGCAGTACTCAGGGGACCTTATAGGATGCGGGGATCCAACCCTGGTTGGCTGCATGCAAGGCAAATGCTCTTCCTCCTGTACTACCACTATGGCCCCAGAAAATTCTTTTTATTTATTTATTTTGGTTTTGTTTTGGGGTCACACTCTGCTATGCTTAGGGATTACTCCTGGCTCCCGTCAGTGCTCTGGGGACCATATGGGATGCTGGGAATTAAGCCCAGGTGAGTCATATGCAAGGCAAAAGTCCTACCAGCTGTAATGTCTCTCCATGACAGCAGCTCATTTCAAGTATGTACTGAGATTTTTAAAAATCATATATAGCAGTTCATTCTTTCTTTCCTTCTTGCTTCATTCTATTGCCTTTTTTCTTTTTTGTTGTATTTGTTCCCAAAAATGAAAGTAAAGGAAGGAAGGAAGGAAGGAAGGAGGAAGAAAGAAGGAAGAAAGTTCCAGATTTTAAACCCGGGATCTGATATTGTGAGTTCTAGTCATATATGTCATGCCTCATGACATTTACACATGCATTGTTACACAGTGACAGAAAAGTATGAGTTGCAGCATCATTGTAAATGGATAGGTATAGTTTTTTTGTGTGTTTTTGGTTTTTTTTTGTGGCTTTTTTAGGTGATACCCAGTAATGCTCAATGGTTATTACTCCTCAGGAATCACTCCTGATGGTGCACAGTGAACCATATGGGATGTCGGGGATGCAACCTGGTTGGCTGCATGCAAGGCAAGCACCCTACCCACTGTACTATCGCTCCAGCCCCAGACAGGTAGAGTTATATTATAATTGAACAACTATTAACAAGATGGAATCCATGAGACAGTAAAAAAGACTGTGCCTAGAACCTAGGTGAGATGCACATAACGTAGTTTGCTTATGGCAGTTTTTGAAGCCCTGTAACTATCTTGAAGTTTCAGGTAGATATGGTTTCATAGAACCCTTTACATAGCTTTCTCTTATGTTACATTTTGCAGAAAATTTATGACCAGAAGTTACAAAATTTGTGTCAGATATATACATGTCAAAGTAGAGAGGCAAGATGATAAAGACAAAGTAATGTGAACAAGAACTTATGTGTGTACTAGTGATGTTTGAGTGTCTATGAAAGATGAATTGTAAAAGGAGGAATAATAAAGATCGTATTACATGGATGAGCAATAAAAATCCTTCTGCATATTCTAAAACAGCTAATTCTAAGGATAATTACACATGAATTATTAAAGAATACTCCAAGTTACTCATAATTCCAGAATTACCTCCTAGGAATTATAGGAACTTGAAAAATTGAATACATACTAAAACTATCTCTTCCATACTTATTATTCATAGTTGCAATAAGGAGTATGTCTGTCTGCTTGAAGGGGTATTAAGACATGGAAAGAAAGAGAAGGCTAAGGGATTCGAGTGAAAACATAATAGAATTCAACAGACAATATTTGAGATGGTTGAACAAAGAAAACAGTCCAGATAGTGTGGGATTAAATAGGAGGAAAAGGAAATAAAAGGGAGAAGTCAAAAGAAGTCAAGTTGTTCCCAAGTAGTAACTCTGAAACATTCATTTTAAAAACATGGACCTCAATGAGTGTTACATAAAAACTTGTTTGACACGCACATTCGTGGGCCCTGTCCCACACATACTGAATCAGACCAATTAGGTAGGACCCAGCAATCTGTTTGAATAAGCCTACAAGGTGATTCTGGCACAGGTTAAAGTTCAAGAACTGCTCTCCCCAGATTTATCAGCACCAGTTTGTAGCCTTCTTTAATAGGATCCAATTGTCAGTTTCTGTCTTGATAGTTAGATAATTATATTCAAAAGGTTTTATTAAAAATTAGCCTGTTTTTGCATTGTGTTTAGAGCTAAAGGCTCAATCACTAACCCTTTCAAAAAATTTTTCTTTAGTCTGTTGCAGAAAAAAAGTCATTTTTTTCTAACCACCAAGTTTATAATGAGCTTTTTATAGTGCTGAAAATAAAAGCCCCCCAAAGCGAAAACTTAGTAAACTAGCTACTGATTCATCTGTACCAACTGATAAAATTTATGAACCATTATCAATTTTCACTCCAACTATTATATCATAACTTTGGGCAATTATTTACAACAGTGTCTCAGAAAATCTTAATGTTTGTCAAGCACAAAGACTCCTGTGATATATTTCATAACAGATCAAATCAGGTTCCATGGCACATCCTCTTCTTTGGGGGCAAGGAGCTGAGAGAACGGAAAGTACACTATGAAACAAAAGCCAATCTGATTCAGAACATCTACTCTTATTCTAATAAACCCAATGAGCAAAAGGCAATATGATGTACAAAAATAAATGATTTCCTGCTCAAAGGATTTATGACTCAGAATCCAATCAGGAGCCAGAAACTCTACTAGGCATTAGATTTTTTTAAAAATTAGTTTGTTTCTTTGTTTTTAGACCACTCTGGGGATGTGCAGCTCTTACTCCTGACTCTGTGCTCAATAGTCATGCATGGTAGAACTTGGGGCACCACATAGGGTGTCAGAGATGTCTGCCACATGCAAGTACCCTGCCCACTGTACTATGTCTCCAGCACTTCTCCAGGTATTTGAATAGAAAAAGTTTAATATAAAGAATGATTGCAGGGGTTGGAGCAATAGTACAGCGGGTAGGGTGTTTGCCTTGCATGCAGCCGACCAAGGTTCAATTCCCAGCATCCCATATGGTCCCCTGAGCACCGCGAGGGGTAATTCTTGGGTGCATAGCCAGGAATAACCCCTATGCATCACCAGGTGTGACCCAAAAGGCAAAAAAAAAATTTTTTTTAAAAGAATGATTACAGGGTCAGTGAGATAGCTCAAAAGGCTGGAATGATTCTTTTATACCCAAGAATTCCCAGTTCCATCCCCAGCACCATATGATCCCCAAATAGTTCCCAAGCACCGTCCCAACAGGAATGATGATACATAGTAGGAAAGAGATCATAGGAGACACTGGTTAAGAGGAGTTTAGAATTGTCATGTACTTAAAAAGCAGTTGCCTGCTATGTCACAGGTTCTCTTGCTTGAAAGATAAAAAAATGAGAAAGTTGAGTGCCAAAGAGATAGTACAGTGGGTAGGGCACTAGCCAATTTGATTCTCTCAGCCCCACCAGGAGTGATCCCCGAGCACAGAGCAGGAGTAAGCCCTGAGCATCTCGTGGAAGGCTTTCCCCTGAAAAAAAAAAAAGCCAAAGCAAACAAAAACCCAAACCAGAAAATTTTGTTTATCACCAATAGCACATTCCAGAGAGACTTCATCTTTCATCTTCTGTAACATAACTCCAGTAGATACCAATATCCAGCCACGGCTGACATCTAGATAATGACCTGAGACACGGTTTGATCTAGTCAGAGTTGGTTTGGTCCTTTTGCTCTCCACTTCCTCTCCCTACCCCCCTTCACGGCCTCCCTCCCCCCATTCAGGTGGGACCTTTGTTGGGAGCGCTCCAGGCTGACCCTCTCAGGCTTTGCGCTCATTGCCAGGATCTTTGCCAGGATGTTTGCATCGCCTCTCACTCCAGTCAGCGATGGAGTTTGTGACTATATACGTGTTCTCTCTTCCTCTCGTGCTTCTTAGAATTGTCTTTCCTCCTAGTCCTAGCCTCTGGAGCCTCTTCTCTTGGTTCCTCCCCAGGTCCAACAAGGTCACGTGGCGTCCCTTTTGCTGTAGAGTTATTCTTCTCTTGCAATGCCCAGGAGTGGAACGCAGGTCCTATCCCCCCACAACGCCTCCTCCGTTCCCCTAAAATGCTAAAATGCATAGGGAGCGGCAAGCAGTCCTGAGAACGGACTCAGACGGAAGCCAACGTTCGGGAAATTGCTAGGACCATTGCGGTGGGGGTGATTTTGTTGTTCTTTTTTATTGTTTCTGGGCTTTTTGGTTTTTTTTTTTTTTGGTCCTATGATGGTACAGCATGAGCTGAAAATTAGCCTTATTTTTATTTCATGCCTCTTACTGTTTTTCCTTAAAACACACACACACACACACACACACACACACACACACAACGTTTCCTCTTGATTTACAATCCTATTAATGTTTACGAAGGTCCATCACCGCCCTCTCCCCCCACCCTTTTCTGGGGGCGCCCCATCCCTTTCTCAGCTCCTCCCTGCCCAAGTAACCGCTCTAGAACTGAATAGATTCCCCAGCAATTCCAGTTTTTCATTCTCTTTTTTCCCCTTAATATTTTGACACATAAACCATTTAACAACAGCCCCCCAAAGGCAGCTTCTAACCCTCAGCTGTGAAAAGGCGGACAATAGTGCGCGCGCAGGTCGAGAGGCTGGTCCCTGCCTAGAGGAAGGGAGCATCCTCCGGGTACACACACAGCTGCGGTGGCCGGCCTGGGTTTTTAAGAGGCACAGGGTTGAGGGATGGCTGGAGGGGGCGAGGGAGTGGCCTGGAGCCACTCCAGAAGGGGGCGCACCATGACCGTAAGGTGTGGGGAGCCCAGCACTGCTCGCTGAGGACTTTGGGAATGAAGAGCTGGGCCCCGGGCACACCAGATGCTCCTCTGCCGGGCCGTTCATTCCTTCTAGGGAACAATATCCAGACTGAACTCTGAAAGGACTTGGCCTCCTGCAGCTATTGCTTGGAGGGTGGCACCACTGTCCCCTGCTGGCAAAGTGTACTGGTTCTCCTAACAGTCTAAAGACGTGTTGAAGCCAGCTGCTCTGCCACAGAACGATGGGTTTGGACAATATATTGGCATGGAGTTCTTTTTTCATTTCTTTTTTTCATTTGCTGGAGCCCAGGAGCAAACCCAGAGCCCAACTTATTGATACTGTAAAGACCACCCTTTAGCTCCAGAATAGAAAATATGCAAAATAATGTGTGAGAGGAAAAGGGAAAATATGCAGTTCTTGTTTCTAAAATTGACCTTGAGGCTGTCATTGATATCTGTCACCTTTCCTCCGACTAGCCATTCTGGATTTCTAAGAAGAAAACAAACCAGGTGGCTGGTTTCATCGCCTGATATAAATAATCATTTGAGCCTTAATTCCTGAAGAGAGCATCATTTATAATCCTGTTTGTTTGTATGTAGTTGCATGAAAATACTAAGATGTAGCACAGAGAATGCCCTGTGATCACACAGTAGATGGCCTCTCTACATGGAGTAGCAAACCCACATTCCCCTTAGTGACTGGGATCAGTTTTATAGCTAACGCAGTAACTTATTTTTTCCTTCCTGCCAGTTTAATGGCAAAGGAACTTCAAATGACAATGCTGTATTCCACTTCAATAGAGTCATTATATTGTCTTTAAGTGGAAGCATTCCCTCCTGGGAACTAAGACTTCCAAAGCAATATAAATTTCTGGAATAAGGAGCAAAATTTCCCTAAGTGGATTATTAATTATTATTAGCAGCAGCAGTGGTTTGGAGGCCAACCCAGTGGTGCTCAAGGCTACTCCTGGCTTGATTCTTCCTGGATTATTCCCAGCAGTGCTAGATCATCTAGTATTACGATTCTAACCCGGGCCCTCTGCCTGCAAAGCTTGTACTCTTGTCCATTGTGGTATTTCTCCAGTGCCTACGTAGGTTATTAATTTCTAATAAGTAATTAGAAATTAATTACTTAATTAATAGTAGAACTGTAGCACAGTCCTCCTGTTGTTCATCAATTTGCTCAAGCAGGCCCAGTAACGTCTGCATTGTGAGACTTGTTACTGTGTCCTTCATATCGAATACCTCATGGGGAGCTTACCAGGCTTTGCTGTGCGGTGAGATACTCTCGGAAGCTTGCTGGGCTCTCTGAGAGAGGTGGAAGAATCAAACCTGGGTTGGCCTGGTCAGCCTAGTGCAAGGCAAACGCCTTACCCACTAGCTATTAGAATAGTAGTAAGAGAAACTGCTTCTACAGAAGTAGGAGAGTAGTATCTAATGTTTCTGATTCAGAGTGTATACTCTATTCAGTAAGACACAAAAGACATACAAGTGCATAGTACATTCTGTAATAACCCCATACGTGTAGGGAAATTCCTTCTCACACACATGAACCATATTTGAATTTTCAACTAGCCATTTGCGAACAGTTAAGCCATTACACGAGGGGATATGCGGAAGAGCACTATTGACTTACTAATGCCTAACATGCTGGTAAATAGTACGAACCTTGATATGGTGTTGAGAATATACTCTTCAAATCCAAGGACTGCACAAAATTGGAACAAATTGAATAAGTATTAAGATAATTTATAACCTTAAAGTTAGGACTTATTTAGCTGGGTTACAAGTTATTATGGAGCTTACAAGTCATTATACACAAGTTGGTATTAAAGATTATAAAGACAAACAAGGCAGGAAAAGCAGGAAAACATTGAAAAATTAAAGCAACCAGCTAGAACTAGTTCTGGCTGACATAAAACATAATACGTACAAATCCTCTGTCATTAACACACAAGTATGGAAATAATGGAATAGACCCGAGCTGCTTTAACTGCATATTGAAACCCTATGTGAGGTCTGGTGACAATGTGAAAAGTGCAAAAACAAGAACAAAAATGGCAACATTGGAAGATCTCTGAACTTGCAACCAACAAAACTTAATTCAAAATCAAATGCATAATAAATCTGAGCTGTTTCTGCCAACATTTGCCATGTTGCATTTCTGGGTGAAAAGGGATATTGAGGGAGAAAGTTTAAGAAGTCATGAAATAGAAGTATCCAAATTAATTCCAAATGCTTATGAAAACTTATGGTAAAAGCAAAAGGTCAAAGTTACTCTTCACAAACAAAAAAAAATTAATTGAAAAAAAGTTACTCTTCACATTACTAGGTTGAAGAGAGGTTTTTTAAAATGGTTCAGAGTTGGGGCCTGAGCCATAACACAGAGGGCAGGGTTTTTGAATTGCACACAGCCAACTCAGGGTTCAATCCCTGGCATCATCCCACATGGTTCTCTGAGCCCCACCAGTAACAATCCCTGAGCACAGAGACAGGAGTAAACCCTTAGCACTGCTGAGTGTTCCCCCCCCCCCACAAAAAAAAACCAAAAATAAATAAATTGGTCCAGGATTTGGGCCAAAGAGATAGTACAGCAGGAAGGGAGCATGATTTGCATAAGGCTAACCCAGGTACAGTCCCTAGCACCACAAATGATTCTCTGAGCCCTGAGCCCTGAGCACTGCAGGGTATTCATCTAAGATCAAATTTGATCTAAAATTTTAAAAAATTGTCCAAGGTCTACTGATAGCCATTTGGGAAAACATAAAAGTAGATTTACAACTCACACCAAAAATTTAAATTCCAAATATATTGGGAATCAAAATATAAATTTTAAAATTTTAAAGTATTAAGAAGAAAATGGATGTCTTTCTTGTTAAAATGAGTATAATGAAAGGCTTTCTAATCATGACTTAAAATCCAGAAACAATGACAACAAAATAATGCATTTGATTCTTCTTTGTGCGGCAAGAAAAAAAGCCAAAGAACAATGACAAAAAAAGTTGATGTTTTATAAAATAGATAATTTGTTGTTTAGGACAAATTATCTCAAACAACAAATCTTGAAATTGGGAGACTGTAGCTAAAGTAGTGATTTATGGCATTAAATATTTATGTTACAGGGAAAATGTCTCAAATCAATAATGTATGTTTCCAATTTTAGAACTCACAAAAGAAGAGAAAAATAAACCATAGGCAAGAAAAATAAAGGAAAAAATAAAGACTTCAATCCGATCTAAAGTATAGAAATAAAGCAAAACCAAAAACTAGTTCTATAGGGGAAAAGTAAGTGATAAACTTCTAACAACACTAATAAAAAAGGAAAATGCCTTAGTCCTAATAGTAATATCAGAAATGCAACAGAGTATTTTGCTATAGCTCTCAAAGAAAATAAGCAAATATTATGCACAACTCTATGAACATTAACTCATAAACATTAAAATTAAAAAGATCAATTACCTGAAAATTACCAATCACCAAACTTACATAAGCTGAAATACCTAACCTAAGTAGTATATTCACCATATCAACTTCATGGCTTATATTTCTTTGAAAAATGAATATCTAGCTTAATTATTTTATAGAAAAGTCTAATATCTAAAGAATAAAAATGTTTGTATACAATCTCCCTCAGGAACTGGAAATAAAGAGAGCACTTCCAACTCATTCTAAGAGGCTACACTACCTCTATACCAAATCCTAAGGATAAGAAAACTACACACACATATTCTCAAGAATATATACACTTATGTCTTAACTAATTATTAGCAAATAAAATCTCACAGCATTTAAAAAGAAAAAATATCACAGCCAAGTGGCATTTATTGCAGATATAGAGAACTCATTTGCTCAGTATCCGAAATTCAATCATTGTCACTCAACATGTAACCAGGAAGGTTCGGTCCATTTCCTCTTGCAGCTCTGGAGCCAATCAATGGAGAGACATACTGACAGATGGTGAAAACGTTTTATTAACAGGCCACAGGTCGGAAGTGGTGGGTGCATCCTCACAATAACCACTGGTCTACACAATCACAAGAAGTGGTTTTATGGAAGTACATCTTGAGAACAGGTGATTTGCAGACTAGCTTGTCTCCAGAATGAAAAATTAATTTTCTCTTAGCTGGTCTCCTGAAGCACACTCTGTCTTACAGCAGCTCAAACTGTTTGTTTAAGAAGGGGGAGAATGAAATGAGGACAGCTGCCCTTACTTCTAGACTGGAAGAAGGATAAAACAAGGGAAGTTTTCTGATTTCTAATATTAAACACAGCTCTCTTTATCAACAGATGAACAGTCCTTTAAAAAACACCACATGGTGACCTGAGCAAGAGCACTACGGGTGCAAGGTGTTGGGACTGCAAACCCGTGTTGGACTCTGGGCATCCCATATGGTACCCCAAGCACTGCCAGAAGTGATTATTGAGTGCAAAGCCAGGAGTAACTCCTGAGCATCACCCAGTGTGTTCCCACCCACACCCCCACACAGGAAAAAACAAATAGACAATTCCTCAACCTAATAAAAGGCATATACCAAAAGCCTGTAGCTAACCTCTAAACTAAAAAGCCCTCAGTTAAGTATATATAAGTAAATATATGTATGCTGTAGGCAAGATATCACTATTTTATAACTTTGATACAAAGGTTTCTCTAACAGATGATATGAATCACATATTTGCCTGCATAATATATGAAAAAGAAAATCTTCCTTTCCCCCATTTCCTCAGGATATTATTACATTTTCTTTTGATACATTTTCTTATAATTTTGGTTTTTTTAAAAGTCAGAGTTTCAAAGAATACTTTGTTTTAGCTTTTCCCCTTTAATAAGGCAGAAATGGTTCCATTAAAAGGCCAACAATGAAAAGCAATTCTGCTGAGAAATACCCCTAGGTCTTCCCTTTATGTTGTACTCAATGTAATTTGATCATTTCGTTTGCATGCTGAAAAGATAATAGAATTTTCTTACTTGTTTATGAAACACAGCTCATGATGTCCTACAATTCCCAATTCCTGCTTCAAGTATTGTTAAATGTTCCCTTTATAAAAGTGATATCAAAAGGCCAAATTTAATTCAATCCATTTTATATTCTATTTATATGGAATTTGAAAAACTGAAGCTCATTTTATCTTATACGCCTCATTAATATTTTCTTCTGTCCAGATAGAATATTAATAGGATTTATAACAACTACAAACTGATAACTCATTATAAATGATTTTTACAATTTAATTACTAGAAAGAAAACTTATTATAAATTTATCTAAATGTTTTTATTTTCTCTTAGTATAGAAGCTTGATTGAGAGTTAAAATGTGTAAGATCAATATAAAGGAGTACTATAAACTAAATTGTGTAATTCCCTTTCCTTCCTATTCATATGTTGAATTCCTAGCATCCAGGTCCTTAGCTGTGAGTGTATTTGGAACTGTGGCCTTTAAATAAATAATTAAAATAGAGTGAAGCCATGTGGATGAGTTGTAATCTGAAAGGACTGGTATCCTTAGGAAAAGAGATTTGACATAGACACCCATGTACAAAAAAAGGCCATGTGAGACAGTGAAAATGTAGCTGGATATGTAGAAGACAAAGAGAAAGGCCTCAGAAAAGAAAAAAATTATTGAGATCTTGATTTGAACTTCTAGTGTGCAGAATCATGAGAAATTTCTGTTTAGGGCACCCAGTTTGTGTTGCTTTGTTATGACAACCCTTGCAAATGAACACAAGGAGATAACAGTATTTCTTTTTCTTCGTATGAGTTGAAAATGCCTGTTTTTTCCTTAAGCATCCTGGAGAAAGTAAACCTTTAAAGGACAGGTTGTTTTACGCATGATATTTAGAAACGCCGTCTTTACTAGATTCAGCACCATCATGACAGATTCTACATTCTTTAATAAGAGAAAGAATGTATGCATATCAGTACATGTTGTACATGTTCTCATATTCTTTAACAGAAGAAAATTGTTTTCTCTTCATGATGGCTGAAATTAATCCTATAATCTTTCGGATCATAATGCATAAAACCCCACAGTGTAGGGGACAAAGAAGTAAAGAACAGCGAATGGGGCGCTTGCTGGCAAGTGCTGGCCCAGGTTTGCTCCCCTGCACTACAAACAGGCCCCTGAGCATGGCAAGGAGTGATACCTGAGCATAGCTGCGCGTAGCCCAACCCTCTTCTCTCCCAAACCAACAAGTCCACAACAATGGAAATTAGCTTAATTATAAGAAAATTGTTAATGAAAAACACTTTTTCAGTTTAACCCCACTTTCACAAGAAGTACCAGATGGGTTTTTTGTTTTGTTTTGTTTTTTTGGGTCACACCTGGTGATGCACAGGGATTACTCCTGGCTCTGCACTCTGGGAGAACAGAGCCAGAGAACACTGGGAATCGAACCCGGGTTGGCCACGTGCAAGGCAAACGCCCTACCCATTGTGCTATCTCTCCAGCCCCCAAGTGGGTTTTTAAATTTTTATTAATTTATGATGTACCAATAAATGCAGTTAAATTTAGCCAGGCTGTGGTTTGAGTGCTAAAGTACATGCTTGCAGGTGGGAGGTGCTGGGTCCGAGCCCCAGTACCAAATGCTCCCTGTACTAAGCACTGTGAGGTGTGACCACCACTGTAGTTTTTCTAAGTAGTAAAATTTCTACAATATTTAACTGAGAATTTCCTAATAATTTCCAAACAGGTGCTCATTAAAACTAAGATCCTCTAGAAGCTAATAAGTTGAGACCAGAAGCCCAATCATAAAGCTAAATAAAAAAAAAAAGAGTCCTTATACCAGTAGAACTATAATTCAATCTGTGTATTCAGGATTTTGTTATTCTTATAAGAATGGTTCTTCTGTTCATGATTATTCAGAGAAATAACTAGAGACAGTTTCTCTTTAGTGGAATAAGGTTTAAAACTCATACAACTTCTTTACCTTTTTAATTTTTTAAAAACCTGTTATTAATTTTTTTAAAGCATGTTGATAAATGAGAGTTTCGTCTGTTCTCTGGTTTGGTATATACTCTATAATCCAATGTAGCCCACTCATCTACATTACTCATATCTATCACTGAATAATGGAAAGTAGACCTCACACGTGGGCACTTACTGCCTCCTCTTCTCATACATTCTTAATATTGTATTGCTGATAAATTGATAACGCACGCCTTTATTTTTTATAAGATTTCTTTATATTTTTTTAAATTTTTATTAGTGAAACACCATGTGGTACAATTGTAGACTTACAATTTTTTGTACTTGGGTTTCAGTTATACAATGATTTAGTACCCATCCCTCCACCAGTGCCCATTCTCCACCTCCAATGCTCCTAGTATCCCTCCCATGCCCCCACTTCCCCCCACCTCACCCACCCCTGTGGCAGGGCATTCCCTTTTGTTTCTCTCTCCTTTTGGGTGCTGTGGTTTGCAAAAGAGGCATTGAGTGGCAATCATGTTCAGTCTGTAGTCTACTTTCAGCATGCATCTCTTATCCTGGGAGGATCCTCTCAACACCCTTTATTTGGTGCTCCCTTCTCTATCTGAGCTGCCTTTTCCCCTAGCATGGATAATGCACACCTTTATATGGGTGATAAGTCTTTAATCAGATGTGCTGAACTTGAAATATCTGCTTTTATTTCTTCCCCAAATATTAAATTCATAAGTTTGATTTGTGGTTAGGGTTCACCCATCCTCTGAATATTGAGTGCTTAAGGAAATCTCTTTCTGGAAATTAATTTTACCCAAAAAAAGAACTTTACAAATATATCTGTAGCATTTAATAAGAAATATTCCTAACACATAATTATAGCTGAAAACCATGTGAAGTGTTTTAAGATTTTGCCTGTGACTTTTATGATTACTTCCATTTGTTTATTCATTCTACAATTATTTCCTGAATTACTCTCTAGAAGCAGGTTCTGAAGTGGGAATTCTTTTGGAAAGGAAGCAGGATGAGGGAGGCAAAATAGTACAAGATGAGGATGGAGTTTAGCAAGGGTGCGGTCTCATCAGGAAAATAACTTCAGTCTAGTCCTACAGGAAGTTTGGTCCCATCTTGAGGAAAAGGTGGCTAAAGTTTTGTGCAAGGAGTTTAAGAGAAAAAAAATGGGTAGCTAAAATGGCTACATAAGTATAAAAATAAACTATAAGTTAGCCCCAAGCAGGAAGTAAGAATAAAAAAATAAGAAAAGTAGACTTAGTAGTCTATTTTCAATTCCCTAGACTTGACATAGCAATCAGGAATTTTCTTTTTCTCTTAAAACCTTTTGACTTCAGAATTCATGCTGTCTTTAGGTATTCGGCCACTATTCCAAATAGACATACTGTGAAGCTATGGGCTCTATCTATTTCTATTAAAAATTCCTCTTTTTGTTTGTCTTGGTTTTGGTTTGGGGGCCACACCTGTAATGCTGGGTGGGTATGGGGGGCTACTCCCAGCATCCTCAAAGAATTGGACCCAGGGCTCCTGCATGCAAAGAATATGCTCCAGCTTTTGAGAGCTCTTTTCCTGGCTATATGTCAGAATTCCTAACATTGAATCCTTGGCTTCCCAAAGGGTCTCTGCATAAATTTTAGAGGGTATTTGAACTTGGCACCTGAGTTGCGCAGGAGGAAGAGAGCGGCTTGGAATGCCTTCAAGAGCATTGAAGAAATAACTAAAAGGACAAAGAACCTCCAGCTACGAGCACATCTCTTTGATTCCACTATTCTTCCTGCATTAACATATGCCTCAGAGACCTGGACCCTACGAAAACAGGATGAGAACACTATTCGGGTCTCTCAAAGAGGAATCGAAAGAACTATGCTTGGAATATCACGATTCACTCAAATGAGAGATAGAATCCGGAGTTCTGATCTTCGTCAACGCTCAAGAATCAGAGACGCTGTCTCATTTGCCAAGACATCAAAAATCAGATGGGCTGGACATGTAATGAGGTTTACAGACAACTGCTGGACTAGAGCCATTACTGATTGGATTCCACGAGACATCAAAAGATCACGTGGACGCCCACCTATAAGATGGTCAGACTTCTTCGTCAAGACCCTAAATGATCGGTTTGAGGCTCTACATGTTCCTAAAACGAACAGATACCATTGGGCTACGCTAGCACGCAACCGGGATGAATGGAGACGTTACTGGCACCCGCTCGAATAAATCGATGAATAACGGGGATTAAGTGATTAAGTGATTTGAACTTAAATATGTTTTTTATTTTTTTTTATGCTATTTATTCAGCCACTGATTAGCTGATTGAATTGGGCATGAACTCCACCTTTGTTTTTTAAAACTGTGTTTTTAAGTGACTTGTTTAGGTTTGGGGGCCACACCTAGTGATACTCAGAGGTTACCCCTGGCTCTGCTTACCATATTATAAATGCTCACATATTGCTTACCATATTGTAAACCATATTCTTTTTTTTTTTTTTCGTTTTTTGGGTCAAACCCGGCTATGCACAGGGGTTACTCTTGGCTTTGCACTTAGGAATTACTCCTGGTGGTGTTCGGGGGACCATATGGGATGCTGGAAATCAAACCTGGGTCAGCTGCATGCAAGGCAAATGCCCTACTCGCTGTGCTATTACTCCAGCCCCCTGCTCATATATTCTTATATTACGAATACTATATTTTTAAAGTTTTAAATATAGTTGATTTTCTTTGTAATCTTTCACTTATTCCAAATACTATTCTTTTGTTTTATTTTTGTTTTTTGAGGGGGCCACACCTCCTGGCCCAGTGCTCAGGGATCACTTTTGGTGGTGCTTAAGAGATCAAACGGATGCCAGGGATTAAACTAGAGTTTAATGCAAGGCAAGCACCTTGACTCATACACTCTCTCCAAGTCCATACTTATGAATTACTCTAAGTCTATATTTATGAAGATTTATAATCTTTAGCTCATTTTTAAGGAAATTAAATTTGCATCTCACCACCTCATCATTCATTGTAGTATTATGATAGTATAATATCTCGTTAATAATGAACTTCTCATGATTATGCTAACACTTAGCATGGTATGATTGCTATATGTTTTAGAAACATTTAATGATTAAAAGATATTTATTCTAATTAATTCATGCAGAAGTTATCAATGGATGATAAAACAAGTGTGCAAAACTTTTAGAAGTAGCTGCTGGAAAGATAGAATGGTGGGTTAGACACTTGCCCCGCAGCTGACCCATCAACATGGGTTTGATCCTCAGCACCCGGACACCCCCACCCCCACCCAGGAGTGATCCCTGAGAGCAGGGTCAGGAGTAAACCCTGAGCACTGCCAAGTGTGGACCAAAACTTAGGGGGAAAAATGCTTAAGGAGTAACAGAATAGTTGCATACTTTCAAAGTGTCACTTTAATAGAAGTTTATTCATTAAAAGAGGTAAACATCACAATGGTATAGTGGAGAAACATGGCAGACCCTTCCTTGGCTGAATGAGCAGGTTCTCATTACCAATAGTGAGATTAATCAATCACCGTTGCCTTTTAGCGTATGCACTAAGAACAGGGCATCATTTCGACCTTAAGTGCGTAACTGAAGCGAGTCATAGAAAGACATCAGACACACCCTAATTCGAGGAACACTACAAAATATTGCCCTGAATTCTTCATAGACATCAGCTTTCTGAAATACAAAGAATGTTTCAGGACTTTGGGATGGGGGAAAGTAAAGCAATATGACAACTGCCTATCATGCACAGACCTACATTTCTTTTGCTATTGTTGGCATTGCAGTAACATTGAGCAAATCAGTAGAAAGCCTACATAGTCAATTATGGCATCTGTCCTACTTTCCAAATCTGGAAAATTGTGCTGTAAATAGATGGAAAATATTCTTGATTTAAGGAAATATACATTGAAGTGTGTAACAGGAAAGAGTATCCTATCTGCAACTTACTGTTTAATGGTCCGGAAATGTTTGCACATGTGTTTGCCTATGTACAGAGAGAGTAAAGCTGAAGATCATGAGAACAATAAGAGATAACATCTTTGGAATAGAGTGAAGGTTATTCTCGAATTCTTGTCCTACTTTTAAAACTTTTCTGTAAGCACAAAATTATGTTAAGAGACTCATAATCCTAAATATACTCACTATCATATCAAACATTAAAAAATATGGTATCTACACTTCTAACCCCACCATCAGATATTTTTAGTACTGGAAAATTTTCTTCATACCTTTTTAATGCTCTGCCCCATTTTCTTATTTCACTGGAGAACTTGTGCTGTTCTCTTTTGTTTATTATTTCCCAAGGGCAGATACTGCTGAGTTTCTAACATATGGCCATTTTCATTTTCTGCCCATCACCTGCAAAAATATCCCCCCCAAAATCCTTGAGATAAACTAAAATAAGGATTAGAAATTTAGAGCAGCATGACTCATATATATTAGGAGTCAGCACTTTGGGTTGTTCAATGATTCAGTTCATGACCTTGGAAAAAAACACTCAGAGCTTTATTCTTGTTCTCATAATCTTTCTCCCAGAGCTTTCACTGCAGTGTTGAATTAACTTAGCATCGTGCTTTAATTTGAATCCCCATGATTTGGGTATTACAGGAGTTACCACAAATAACCCTACCAATCGGGGAGGAAAAGTCTCTTTATGATCTTTGAGAATAAGTCTCTATGATATTTTGGTTGGTAGTTGTTTTAGAACTGTAAAAGCTATTTATAATGCTCAAAGAAGGCTTATGATATACCATCTCTCTATAGGTATGATGTTTTGAATATCATAGAATAGGAATCATGCAAGAGATTTATTATGCCTCTTTTGGTCTTTATACTTGTAGATTGGAAATGAACTTTTATTTCTGGAGCTTCCTAAAATAATTTTTTTCTCTTTGAAGTGTTTAAGTTCTATACCAGGCCTTCTAATTTCAGCGTGACATCTAGTCACTCTGTTTCTGATTTTGTGTTTTCCTTAGAGCAATATGCTTCCCTGAAGTCAGTTCCTGTGGTTTCTGTGTGGTTGGTTCCAAATGAAGGAGAGCCATGGCTCAGATCTGACCAAGGAGAGCAGCACCTGACTGGTCTGCAGTGACTGGCTCAGAAACAGTCATGTAATAGCCAGGAGGGTGAGAATCTCTGCTGAGTCACCCTACAGTCACTAAGGAAATTTAATGGGATTTCTACTCTGGGCTTGCTACTCTGCGCCATTGTAAGCCCAGTCTTCCTAGTAACTCTCTTGCCACCAAGAAGCAGAGAATGTCTCAACTTATTTTCAGTTTAGATGAAAGCAGAGCCAAGAGCTCAAAGGACACAATTCCCTAATGACCGTATGAGGATCTAAACTGGCTTTGCCTGTGTAGAGATAACTGCAGTCTGCTAAAGTGGACCAACAGATTCAGTAACTATTCAATATCCATTTCACCCTAATACTCAGTAATGTCAATGCAATTTCATTCAAGGTGCCAATTATTCCTTCTTTAAAAAAACCACATTTCCCAGCTTTCTTTTTACATGGATATGCCCATGCAACCATGGGAAGAATATACAAGTAGCCGTGAAATAACGGTGGAAGTTAGAGGTTGAGGTTGAGTTAATTTTTTAAATTTCATTTTTATTTAGTTTTGATTTTTTACCAGTTTCTTTTTCTTTCTTTTTTTTTTTGGTGGGGGGGGATGTCACACCCAGCGATGCTCCTGGCTTTGCACTCAGGAATTACTCCTGATGGTGCTTTGGGCACCATATGGGATACCGGGAATCGAATTTGGGTCAGCCTTGTGCAAGGTAAACACTACCTGCTGTACTATAGCTCTGGCCCCTACCAGTTGTATTTACATACTGGGATGTCCAGTACTGTTAATTATGCTTTTTATGCATATTCATTCCAGCATCACATCAGTCACTAAGGACCAACCTTTCTCAACCAGTGTCCCAAGGGCTCCTCCCAGCCACCCCTCTCCTTCATAAGCTCAGTTCCATAAACAAAATCTCCAGTTCTGATGCTGTCAGCTTCACTTACTATATTTTTCCCTTACTACATTTCTTTACATTCCACATATGAGAGAGATTTTTAAGAAATTGTTCTGGAGGTGATCAGACCTATATCCAAATAGATGAACAGAGCTGAACTCCTGAAACTCCACAAAATTGTAAATAAGTTGATAAAGCATTTCTTTTTATAAAAATACTGTATATTCTCCTTTTACAAGTTCTCCTTTTACAAGTATACATTTTAAAAATTAATATAAGTAATTTTATGAGAATATATTTGAAGTATATAATATACTAAGAATGAAAAGAGAATTTTTAAATATCTTATCGAATCACTATGAGATACACAGTTACAAAGTTGTTCATGATTGGGTTTTAGTCACACAATGTTCCAACACTGGCAGTCCCTTCACCAAGTATACGTTTCCCACCACCACTTTCTTTTCATACGTTTCCCCAGTTTCTCTACCACTGACCCCAGTATGCCTCTATGGCAAACATTTTTCTTCACTCTCTCTCTCAGGAGAAAAGAATTAAGAAAATTGGTTTGTTTGCTTGTTTAGTTTGGGGGCCACACGTTGCTCAGACGTTGCTCCTGGCTCTGTGCTCAGGGATCACTCCTAATGTGAGGCAAGCATTCTAACCACTGTAACTTAAAGCTCGGGGTGGGAGATGTGTGCTGAAAGTAGATAAAGGACCAAACATGATAACCTTTCAGTATCTGTATTGCAAACCATAATGTCCCAAAGTAGAGAGAGAGTATGGGGGAAATTGTCTGCCATAGAGGCAGGGGGAGGGGTGCGATGGGGGGAGGATACTGGGAACATTGGTGCTGGAAAATGTGTACTGGTGGAGGGATGGGTGTTTGATCATTGTATGATTGAACTCAAACATGAAAGCTCTGTAACTGTATCTCACAGTGATTCTATTAAAAAAAATATGGCAGTTCAGAGTCACCAAGCTCAATATACAATTCTAATGATCTAAATTTAAAGGGCATTAACCAACATTGGTATTGGTACATCTGACTGTGGAAAATAAAATTTGCATGTTGAAGAAATACCAGAAGATAATGTGCCCACACAGATCAGAAAGGCCAAATCTCCCTAATAAACAGAGACCTCCTACAAATGTATGGGAAACAATCAAATGGAAAATTGGGCAAAGAAAATGAGAAGTTCAAAGAAAGGAAATAAAAAATATTTATTTGTTTCTTTCTTTTCCATTTTGGGGTTTGTTTTTGGGCCACTCCTGGCTGTGCACAGGGACTACTCCTGGTTCTGTGCTCATGTTTCACTGCTGGAGATGCTCGGGGGACCACATGGGATGCCAGGGGTTGATCCCAAGTCAGCTGCGTGCAAGGCAAGCACCCTACCCACTGTACTATCTCTCTGGTCCCAGGAAATGCAAATGTTTTTGACACCGATGTTTAGCTCACTAGAAATAAGAGAAATGTGCATTATACTTCCAACTAGATAAAATTTTCATCTGTAGTGTTGACAAAACCCAAAAAATGAAGAACATTCGATTGGCAATATTGTGATAAAATAGGCACATTGCTTTCTAGGGAATAGGTAAGTTCTCCACACACAATGACTTGACAATATACATTATTATTAAAAATTCCTAGGTCCTTCACATAATAATTCCAGTGAGCTTCAGACATAGTCTTCCCATAATATGACACACATTTTCAAGGCTATTTGGCGTGTGTGTGGGGGGAGGGGAGCGCGTACATATTTATGATGCTCAAGGTTTATTCTGATTCTGTGCTCAGGGATCACTCCTGGTGGGCCCAGAGGACAATACTGGGTGCTGGGAATCAAGTCCAAGTCAGTGTGTGCAAGGCAAGCACCCTACTCACTATACTACTGCTCTGGGTTCCATAAAGGTTATTATTGAAGGAGTGTTTTTAAACAACTCGAAAGTTCATCAACCAGTAGGTCAATAAATGTACTTGATATTTACTGTACAAATTTTTCTTTCAAAAAATTAATTTTGGAGAGTCAAAGCAATGGTAGAATGGGTAGGGTTTTGTCTTGCACATAGCTTACCTGGGTTCTATTCCTGGTACCACATATGGTCTTCAGAGCCTCACCAAGATTGATCCTTGAATGCAGAGCCAGGAGAAAGTCCTGAACCACTGGTGCACCCCACCCCTCAAAAAAACACCACTAATTTGGGAATAGTGCAGGGAACTATACCCAGGGCCTCATCCGAGCAAGACAAGTGCTTTACAATTGAGCCACCTCCAGGCCCCTCTTTTAAAAACTGAAGTTCATTACTATGGACTTGTAGGAAATTGTCCATGATGAATTGTGAGGGAAAAAAAATAGTTTATGATATGTTGCTTTTTTTTTTTTTTTTGCCTTTTGGGTCACACCCAGCAATGCACAGGGTTTACTCCTGGCTCATGCATTCAGGAATTACTCCTGGTGGTGCTCGGGGGGACCATATGGGATGCTGGGAATTAAACCCAAGTTGGCCGCGCACAATGCAAACGCCCTACCTGCTGTTCTATCGCTCCAGCCCTGATAAGTTGCTTTTTGTTGAGTAAAGTTAGGATGAAATATACTCATGTATGGATATTTATTCATAAATTATAAAATAATACACAAGAAACTCATCTACTGTACTTATATATATATGGAAGAACTAAGAATTGAGTTGATGGTAATATGCTTAAATTATGTGATTTATTACATATGCCAACAATAATTTCAAATGTTATATATTTTCAATTTTAGTGTTGCTGTTTTTTTTAACTTATTGTTTTGTTGATTGAGATGACATAATTTACAATATTCTTAATGGTTTCCCATGCACATAATTCTAACACAACACCCATCACCATATACTCACCCCCCCACCCCAGGTCCCCAACGTCCCTCTCTTTCAACCCACACACACAAATTAAGTTTTGTGGATCAGGTCTCTTGTGGTGTTGCTTTTGGCATTCTGTTGCGACTTTGTTGTGCATCTTCAAGCCTCATATATATTCTGTATCGATTTCTTTCCTCCTGACTGACTTCACTCAGCATAAATCCTCAATATTCCTTCCATGTTTCTGGAAACTGCATGATTTTTTCTTTCTTAGAGTTTTGTAGTATTTCATTTTATATGTATACCATAATTTCTTGATTCATTCACCTCTAGTTGGGCATCAGCACTGTTTCCATATCTTTGCTATTATACTAGTGTGCTGCGATTAACTACCAAGAAGTGGTATCACTGCATTGTATGGGAATTCCATTCCTATTTTTTGGTTGTTGTTTTGAGAGAGCTCCATATTGCTTTCCATAGTGGCAAAACCAGAAAACAGTCCCACCAACTAGGGGTGAGGGTGGTGGAAGGTTTTAATTTTATTTTATTTCACCCTCACAAATCACAAATCATCCTGTTATTCGTCAATTGCCTCGAGCAGGCCCCAGTAACGTCTCTTTCATCCTAGCCCTGAGATTATATTCAAGGCTCTTTAGGAGAATGAGACCCATCATTGTTACTGGTATTTGGCATATTGGGTACGCCACGGGGAGTTTGCCAGACTCTGCCATGTGGGCAAGCTACATTCAGTAGCCTGCCAGTTTGTCCAAAGTAGGAATGAGATAATAAGATGTCATAATAAGAGGTCGCGCGGCCGCGCGGTTCCGGGAGCTGGTTTTTATAGTCTCTGAGTCTTGGCCGCTGATGGGATTACACGGTGCCAGAGGGCCAGTTGGTGGGTGTGACCCCCGCCTACTGGAATTTGGAGGATCTGGGTGGAGGATGCTCGGCCCTGATTCGAGTAGGCTTGGAGATCTCGGCCCCGGAACCCGCGTGGCTTTGTCCCTCTGGCAGTACCTTCATGTGTGCAGAGAGTGGTCTCAGCATGGTGGTGGCTGGTCCTGGAGGTCTTCGGCTGCCGGAGCCCTGGTCGGGGCGGGGAGGAAAGCTCAACATTCTCCCCTCCAAAGGGCCCCAGCGAGGAATTTCACCCTATGAGAAATAAATCTCTTTGAAAACAAGATTTAAATAAGGGCTACTAAAAACATAGATGGAAAGCATGTAATTTTAGTTGACTTCCATTTCAATTTAGTTTTGGAAGAGTAAATTTACACACACACACATACATATATATATATATATATATATATATATTTATCAGTGCTCAGGGGTCATTCTTGGTGGACCATATGGAACACTGGGTCAAACCCAGGTAGGCTGCGTGCAATGCAAACGCCCTCCATGCTGTACTATATTAAGGCACTTAAAATATTCTTTTTGGTTGTATATTTTTATTTAAATAATACATTTTTTCAGATCCTAGCAGTTTTTAAGTTTTCTTTAGTAAGTAGAAAACAAAGATGTTTGTGCGCCCCCTGCTGGCTCTAAGGTAGTATAACCGCGTACATTGGTTTTGGAAACAAACTATTGTAATACCATTAATTCATATGACAATTTTAAAGACCTTAGTTTTAAATTGCGTATTTTTACAAAATATAAGAAATGTTAAGCGAAAGTGCCACTAGCATTGGCGATTAATGTGAGCCTTTATAACTACTGATAAATTTTTATTTAGTATGAACATGATTTATTTGGCACATACCTAAGTTGGCTGCATATTTCTACATGCAAGCACATAATATGTCCAGGATTTTAGCATGGCTTTCAAATGGTATGAATTAGAAAGTCTATATATTTTGTTATTATATTAATACCTAGCAAATTAAAGTTCTGTGAGTAATGCTAGACAGATAGTACAATAGGTAGGGTACTTGCCTTGTATGTAGCCAATGTAGGTTTTAATCTCCGGCACCCTGTAAGGTCCTCTGAGCACTGCCACAAATGACCCCTGAGCGCAGAGCCCGAAGTAGTACCAGAGCACTGCTCGGTATGGTCCCTGCCCAAAATAAAATAATTCAGATAGCCCAGGCAAAAGCTTAATGAACTGAGTGTATACTTTGCTTGCAAGAATATCAGGTTTCTTCCCGGGGACCACATGGTCCCCTGAGCATTTCTGGGAGATTTTTAGCTCAGCACTGAGCTAGAATTCACTGAGAACTACTGGGTGTAGTCCTTGTAAAGAAAATAACGTAGGGTCCCTAAAAATGGCTAAGTGACAAAAGTACCATTCTCTTGTCAGAGTGGGATCCCAGGGGCGGGGATCCCCTATATGCCACAGATAAATGTGCTCCCTGGTGTACCACAAGCAAGCATGTGTGAGCACTGACACAAAAAGTGTATGAACCCTGGTAGCACTGCAACCACGCCTGCGTGCAAGCACCACAATCAAGTGTGTGAGTAACTTCTGATGATCTCAACAACTGTTGAGGGGAAGGATGTCTTTTTGTTTGTTGGGTTTTTGGGGGCGGGGGTAGCGGCACATCTGGCAATGCTCAGAGGTTACTCCTGGCTCTTTACTCAGGAATCACTCCTGGTGTTGCTCAGGGGACCATATGGGATGCTGGGGATCAAACCCGGATAGACCAGGTAGCTTGCATGAAAGGCAAGAACCGCACCCACTATACTATCACGCCAGCCCCTGGTTTTCATTCTTAATTAATTTTTATTTAATTTTAATTATTTTGGTGAAGGAAGATAGTTTTTAGTTGTTTTGCTTGGGGGCCCACACCGGGGGATGCTCAGGGGTTACTCCTGGCGCTGCTCACACCATATGAGATGCCGGGGATCAAACTCCAGGTCTGCCCTGGCAAGGCAGATGCCCTATCTGCTGTACTATCGCCCCTGACACAAGATAGTTTTTATTGAAGTTTATTTAAAAAGATGTGAGGGGAGAGAAAGAGAGGAGTATATGTTCAAGAGCGAACAGTGGCTTCTCCAGAGGGGAAGTAGGCAGGTGAGGACCATAGAGCCAGGCATGTGAGATACATGTTTAGGGGAGAACGTGGGTGTGAAGGGCAAGCCTGGTTCCTTTTAAAATCAGGCCTTTTTTTTTTTTTGCTTCTCTTATATATTCTATTTTCCTCTTGTTTGTTGTGCATATTCTGAGGTTGAGAGAGGAGTAACAGAATAGCACTTACCCATACTGAACAATACATACAGGGCCCAGGAGAGCCCTAGTGGTAGAATACATCCCTAGTATGTGCGTGACCCCGAGTTTGCACTCAGCAGCAGAAGGACCTCTGGGAACCATCAGGTCACCCCTGGCTGCCGAGTTCTGCCAGACCTGCAAAGCACTGATGCACCTCAGCAATGAACACTCAGACCCTCCACTGTGCTCGCTCCCCCAAATCACTTTAATATGGCCCCTACTGCTAAAAAGGCAATAAGCATTCAAGAGTTCCTATTGCATTTCCTGTTTGCTTCATCTGCTATTATTTATGCTAAACAGGATACTTAATAACCTTTGTTATTTGCTGTTCTAACTGCGCCAATCTTATTCTAGCTCTGGTGTGATCTATTTTATTTTCTTTTTCTCACTGCTGAGGAACCAACCCAGGACCTCTAGTTTCATTCCCAAGTCCCGTTTCCAACTCTATTCACGAATATATTGAGAAGTTCAGTTGATTACAGCGGGAACATTTACACCACGGAAACTGGCAAATGCTACAGAGTGGATTTGATTGGTCTTAGATTTGAGACAGTGGTTCCCAAAAAAGTTACAGAGTTATACCTGTGCCTCCCCCACCCCATCCCAGGTCATCTGAAACATTTTGTGAGAACCAATTTGCTCTTTGGAATTTGTAGAAGAGGATGATACATTATGATAAATGATACATTATGATTTATAAATTATATTTTATAAATATTTATAAGTTATATTTTATATATTTCATATATTATTTATATATTATTTATAAATTATATTTTCTATCTGCAAAGCTTACCAACATGAGGACATAGCCATGCATTTTTTTTTCTAGAAAGCCAGTTGCTGAATATAAAGCAGCACAGAATGCCAGAGTATCTCCAAAAGAAATCTAGGCCAGGTAGCAACCCGTTCTCTGCTGAGACTCCTGGACGCCTCATTCCTGGAGTACGTGCCCAGCCTCAGGGGAAGTGCCCTGATTTTAAAATAGGTCCACAGATTCCTTTATGCACCTTGTTTCTAAAGGTGACCCCGAATTTCCCCCCTCACCCCCATGTGGATTGTCCTTAATGACTCTACTGAGTACACTGTGATGAAGTTGACACTGCTTGATCCCAAGGCTAATTCCTCAACCATTGTTGCAGTTCACTCTCTCCAGTCCTGTTTGGAGGACACTTAAGGCTTGGGGGGAGGGGGGAGGGGCGGGGTGTGGAGAGAATAAGAGAGAAGGCTTCTGCCTTGATTGTCAGCAACACTGGTTTGATCCCAGGCACATGGACCCCCCCCCCCCCCCCAACCCCAAGCAACTCCAGGGCTCACTTCTGAGCACATAGCCTGAATAACTTCTGAGCACCATCATTACATGCCCTTAAACACCAAACAAACAAACAAACAAAAGCATCTATGAAAGAGGCAACTTGGGGGTCAGAGGGCTCCAACTGCCATCCGGAAGCAGATTCTGCACCCCCAGGAGCGGCTTTGATGACAGGAACCCCGGAGTCATTTTGTCTGCAAATCATGGAGAAACAGTTTCTAAATCTCTCAGCTAAACAGCTCTCAAAGTCTTCAGGCATAGAAACAGATCTATTGCTCTCTGCCACATTGTTCCAAAGCAATTTATCACATGGCATTAGTAACTCATATAGGTAGGGAAGACTCATCATCCATCTTAAACTTCCTCTTGGACTTTTGGAAAAACAGTGAGACCTAAGATATTCATAAGGACCAACTCTGTTGGAGGAAGGCAACTTTCCACAAATATCTGAAAAACAAGCTGTTCAGATTTTGGATGTGCAGAAACCACCAATACTACTAGTCTTTAGTTGCTTCCTTCAGCAGATTAGATTCAACTTTTCGTGCCAAGTCCCGAGAGACCTGACGACCTCATTCACCTTGGTTGAGAGGCCTTGGTATTTGGCTCATGACAGATGAATAACTTGAAGTTGGAAGAGGGGAAATGAGTCAGATCTAAGTGGTACATCCCTAGATTCTCCTATCTATACATTTTTTTAAAAAGATACTGACCCTGAACTATTGTCAAAAATGAAATTCAACAAAAAGTGATCTTAAAAGGTTTTAAAGGGGTTTGAGAGCTCAATAAACAAATAAATAAATAATGCACATCGTTGCATGTGGCAGGCCCAGGTTCAATCCCCAGCACAGCACAATTCCCAAGCACTTCTGGCAATGAGCCCCAAGCACCATGTCAGGAATAAACCCTGAACACCTCTAGGTATGGTCCCCAAACAAACATCAATCAATGGCTCAGTAAGGGGGCTGGAGAGATAGTACAGGGGGTAGAGCATTTGCCTTGTATGTGACCAACCCGAATTTGACCCCCAGCACCTTGTATGGTCCCCCAAGCTTACACCAGGAGTAAGCCCTGAGCAATGCTGGTTGTGGCTCAAAAATCAAAAGCAAATAAATAGTTATAAAGTATTTTAAAGAGCCCGCAAGTTTCGATATGCCAGACACAGTAACAACAAAGTCTCCAATGGAGACGTTACTGGGGCCTTTACCTTTACCTTTACCTTAAAGATACATAGCATGCAAAAATATATTTTTACCATTATTCTTGTGTACTGGATTTCTATTTCTCAGTGCCTACGGTACATAGGAGCGAGTGGGTAAGGCATTTGCCTTGCACACGGCCAACCAGGCCGACCCAAGTCAGATCCCTTCACCCCTCCTGGAGAGCCCGGCAAGCTACAGAGAATATCTCGCCCATATGGCAAAGCCTGGCAAGCTACCCATGATGTATTCAATATGCCAAACATAGTAACAACAAAGTCTCACAATGGAGACATTAGTGGACCCCCTGGAGCAAATCGATGAACAACGGGAGGACAGTGCTACAGGATACATAGTAACTGCTCAATAAATATCCCAGCATCCCATATGGTCCCCCAAGCACCACCAGGTGTAATTCCTGAGTGCAGAGCCAGGAGTAACCCCTGTGCATCACCAGGTGTGACCCAAAAAAGAAAAGAAAAAAGCATGCAGGGGCTGGAGAGATAGTACAGCCAGTAGGGCACTTGCCTTGCATGTGGATGACCCAGGTTCCATCCCCATCATGCCTTATGATCCCCTTTGCACTGCCAGAAATAATTCCTGAGTGCAGAGCCTATAGCAACCCCTGAGTATCCCCCGGTGTGGCCTGAAAATGAACAAATAAACAAACTCCAAAAAGGCATTCATTGCTGATCATTTCAAAGAGGGCTTTGGGGACTAAAACTGAGAGCTCCTAATGCTGTGACCGAAAGCCAGGATGCAGTGGTTGCTGAGAAGAAGCAGTGCTGTGTTGCCCTGTAGGGCTGTGGGGACCCCCCCTGTACATTACTACTGTGGGGAAGGGGTATTGGCCCCCACTCTCTGGCCTCTGATCTAGGATCTTATTCAAACGTTTTCTGGGTGTGCTCCAGGTGAGACTTGAGCAGCAGCAGCAAAGTGAAGCATGGTGGGGGGAAGGAACCATAACAGGAAATGACTTAAGTAAAAAGTTATCGAGTCAATTTGTTGAGAAAATAACAAATCTAAAGTAATGATTTTTTAAAACTGTGAGCATGTTATTGCGATAATTACCATGGGAAGACCAAAAATGAGATACACATATGCACATATGCATGTATATGAGAACATTAATATTGTAAAATGAGAACAGAGGCTGGAGCAATAGCACAGCATTTAGGGCGTTTGCCTTGCATGCGGCCGACCTGGGTTCTATTCCCAGAATCCCATATGGTCCCCTGAGCACTGCCAGGAGTAATTCCTGAGTACAGAGCCAGGCGTAACCCCTGTGCACCCCCACAAAAAAAGAGAACAAGATGCAGTATTATTTTTTTTTATTTTAGAAAAACATTCAGAAAGATGAAGTGCCTTGTCCAAGAGAAGCCCAGGCGCTTAATTCCTTCACCAAGAAGCAGATCTTAGTGGGCCTAACAAACTTGAGCTCTGGTTCTTATGGGTCACACTGTCTGCCCCTGCACCTCAGGAGGGACAAAAATAGGGCTGAAGAAATCAGGTTGCTGTCAGGCTGAGTGAACTGGTTAATGCGATTAACCCAAGAGCACCCCCCACTGGCTTCCCTTCACTCCCGGCAGGGGTCCTGTTCTGGTGCAGTCCCACAATGAACACAGATTGCTAGATCTTTGTGCAAAGCCAGCAAAACTCTTCCTGTGCACACAGTTCCTCAGGAGAGCCCCTGTCCTTAGTTAAATAAGATAAGCACTAGACTGGCAACAGAAAGTTCAATATGAATATATCTGCTAATTGGCTACTGCACCGGATCCTAGCAAACACAGGCTCTGTTAGCCCAAGGGGAATCACAATTTTGGTTCTTACCTCATTGGAAGAAGCTGAGTCTCAAAAGTTTTAATGAGATTTTGGAAAGTTCCATAGTGGGAGGTGGTAAAGATTTTGGCAGAGTCTGTGCTGATCCATGACCTCATGAAGTGAATGTCTGGGGCCAGGGAGAGGGTATAAGAGAGAAGGCCTTTGGTGCAGCCAACCCCAGTTAGATTCCTGGAACTGCATATGAGCCTCTAAACCCTGTCACTAAGATCTGGGAGCACTAGCTAATTAGCAGGTAAATTTGTATTGACCTTTCTATGGCCAGTCTAGTGGTTTTCTTCTTTAACGGATGACTCCTGAGCAGAGAGCCAGAAATATAGCCCCTGGACATTGATGGGCATGAACTTCCTTCCACCAAAGAAGTTTGTGTCCTTTCAGCTTGTGGAGATAATATCCCAAATCCAGTTTAATGTAGTGGGCTCCTCCATTTGTATCCCATTTGTATGGGATTATTGGAATTTACTTATTTTCTCTGAGGGGGGGCATTTAGGGATATTCCTGGTTCCATGCTCAGGAATAACCCCTAGTGGGGGACCATATATGGGGCTGGGGATTCAAATCAGGGTCAGTTGCATGCTAAGCAAATGCCTTACCTCCTGCACTATCTCTTTCGCCTGGGATTATTGGAATTGACACACTTAAAATACTGTTCTCAACAGTGATGTTCTTTGGATAGCAAGGCACAGTTCAGCAAGGAAAGAAGTGAAAGGAGCAAGATGGTAACTGATGGAGTCTGTGAAATCTGACTATTAGGTCTCTCACCAGCTTTGCTGGCATGGTCATGAGCTCTGGGATCTCAAAGAAATTAGTTCATTTTTCCATATCTTCACACTTTCCTCAACAAGGAAGTAGGGTAAAGGGTGGTAGCTACTTCAAAGGTCTATTTCATAAATTATGTAAAATCTAGGTAGTGCACATCCAGAAAATGTTTTAATAAAATCCTAGAACTATCATCTCCTTAGCTCTGGTACTTTCGCATGAACCATTCAAAGTTTTCACATCTCAATTTCTGAAGAAAAGGACAATAAGAAAAAATAATTCACGCTGGGCCAGGGAGATGTCTTCAAGGACTGCAGGACATGCTTTGCCCCCAAAAGCCCTAGGTTTAATTGTTAGTGCTGCATGGTTCCCCAAGCACTTCCTGGAGAGGCCCCGAGTACAGCTGGATGTAACCACAATCTCCCCTCATTCCCCCCACCCCCCCGAGAGAAAAATATAGTATCTAATTGATAAGATTGTTGATGATTTGAGAAGAAATATATGCAACTTGTCTAGCACTCGATGTATGTAGATAAATGGTAGAGTTTAACAAAATGGTAGTTAAAAAGTTAGTTTCTTCTGAACTCTATAACACTGCAATTCTATATCCATTGTGACACATATATTGGGACAGAGAACTCTCTCCTCTCTTTCTTTGGGGCCCACGCCCTGTACAGTGCTCAGGGATCACTCGCTGTGGTGCTTGGGGGAATCTTCTGAAGCCAGAGCTCTTACATGGAGTTCCTGAATGCAAAGACTGCGCTGGAGTTCTTTGAGCTACTTCCCCAGGTCCAAACAGGAGCTTTTTCATTTCCTTCCGATAAAGGGAAAACCAGCTCAGCTGACAATAGGACAAAACCAAGATCCTGAACTTTAAACAGAAACCAACGCCTGCAAAACTTCATTACTAGCTGCAAAATAGAAATCACAATAATACCATTTTTAATTCACACCCTTTACACTAGCTCATTCAGATCCATGGTGTTCTAAATAAGACAAACATTAACTTCACACAAGGTGATTATCCTAAGATAAAAATGCTGATTGTTCTAGAAATTTCTGGCTTTTAAGTTCTGATCAACCTGTTCCAGGCCCATTTTATACACTCTGTGGATAGGCCTCCAATAAGTTCCACCCGATGAACAAAACAAAACAACTAGAAAGTCTTCAAAGGGCCTGGAATGTGACTCTGTGGTAGAGCATAAGTTCTTGTGGGGTTCAGTCATAGAGTCAACCACCAGCTTCTCACAAAACAAAAACAAACAAAAAATCCTTGAAAGTCTAACTTCTACTCCTTCCAATGCTGGTCTCCCTGTAGCATCTCTCTCTGCAGCAAGTAAGCAAGTCTATCTGGGGGGAAAGAAAATTTTAAAAGAATTATCTATTGACACTGATGGTGGAACTGGTGTGGGAACATAAAACCCAGCTAAGAATGGCTACGTAAATTATGCTGCCTTAATAGCTAATTTTTTAAAAAACAAAATAAAAATAATAAAATGTTGAAACACACATATAAAAAAATTTAAAAGAGCATAAACATATTCTTAAAAAAAACACACCATTATTTATTGTAAGTGAAATGGTGGGAATAAAACAGTGAATGGAAAAAAGCTTTTGCATACAGGGAGCCTAATCCAAGAAGCCTAATCTTTTAATATGATAGGCAAATATTAACAACACGGTGTACTAGAATTAGAACAGAGATAAACTCTGTGGATATGCAGCCTCATTAGGGAAGGCTTCCTGGAAGAAGGTTATTTTCAAGCTATGTTCTGAGGGTGATAAAGAATTAGGTAAAAAATAGGATTGGGCAAGGTGAATGTTCTAATAAAATAGATAAGACTTCTTTTTGTTTGCTTTTTTGTTTTTGGGTCACACTCAACTGTGAGTGCTCAGGGTTATTCCTAGCTCTGCACTCGAGAATCACACCTGGCAGGCTTCAGGACCGTATGGGATGTCAGGGATTGAACCTGGATCAGCTACATGCAAGGCAAGGGTCCTACATGCTGTACTATCAATCCAGCCCCACCCTATCTCCCAAAGATTTCTTATGTAAAGAAAGAACAAAGAAGAGTAGAAAGTAAATTTGTTTGCAAGAACTGATTAAGTATTTTGTAGGTCCAATGCATCAGTAATTATTGTAATATCTTCCATTTGAAATTCAAAATAAAATAATGCTATGAAATACATGCAGGGAAATACTTCTGTCCCATTTTTCTCAATGTGTTTGCTTTTGCACTTTAAATAATATCCCAGCTTCTCTAAAGTATGCATTCATCTTTCTGCTTCTCCAACATGATACACAATTGCTTATTTGAGGAACCACAAGTTCTCTGGCATGGTAGTTCTGTAGAGGGTGAAAAGTAAAGGAGAAATGAAGCTGCAGAGCTAAGTGGGGGAATCATAAAACTAGTGAAAGGCCTACAAAATACCGTGGAGATGTAGGTTCTGCACCAGACTGCCACATAACCACTTAGCCACAGAGCCAATAATGCAATAAGTCTCATCACTGGAATGGATTGGTTTCCCAACACCTATAAAAGTTAATATTATAGTGTAGTCTACTAAGGGTTAAATGGCATCACACTTTTTTTTTTAAATGCATACTTGGGGCTGGAGCAATAACACAGCAGATGGGGGATAGGGTGTTTGCCTTGCACATGGTTTACCCAGGTTCGATTCCCAGCATCCCATATGGTCCCCTGAGCACTGCCAGGAGTAACTCCTGAGTGCAGAGTCAGGAGTAACCCCTGTGCATCACCAGGTGTGACCCAAAAAGGAAAAAAAAATGCATACCTTAATTTAATAAATACTTTCTTGCTAACCCCATCTTAATTGGCAATTCTGAATCTCTTTGTTGGTAAAGGGGCTTGCTTTGATACTGAAGGCAGCTGACAATCAGAGCAACGTGATTGAAGGGGGGGTGGTGGGTAGATGTGTGGAAACTCCTTAAAATCAGACAGCTACAAAGTTGATTAAGCTGGAGAGATGTCCATGGAGCTGGAATGCATGTTTTACATCTGAAGGCCTGTGTTTGATCCTCAGGATCGCATCTCTCTCCAGGCTCCTCCACAAAGCACCCCACACATACACACACCCAGAACCAAGTCCCTTGAAGCCTGTGATGCTGAGGTGGCACCTTGCTTAAATCTCATGAGCCCTTTAGCTCCAGATGTTTCTCATGCGGCTTCCCCACTTCTCTGTCTTCACAGAATTGAAGAGCGCTTTCTTAAAGAATCTTGAGGAAAATTAGGCTCTAGCTTAAGGGAATATTCCAGCTGGTTTGATCACTGCAGTCTACTTCAACTTTATATCAACATTAAGTCTATGTCACCTTTCTTGTCAGTTATATATAAAGTGGAATTTTCTTTTACAGACTTTTCTTTTGCAGTCACGTTCTGTCCAGTTGTTTGCACGAGAGGCCCAGTTTTCAGTCTGTCTCAGCTTTTTACTTGCTTTCTCCACTAAACTTAGTCATTTCTAGCTTTTGATTTAAAGTGAGAGACGCAACTCTTGATTTTACTTGCACACTTAGAGGCCATGTAAGATCATTAATTGGCCTAACTTTGAGTTGTTGTAACTCATGGAATAGGGAGGCCTGGAGAGAGAGTGAGGGTGGCGGGAGAGGGGGCAAAGAGGAAGAGGGGAAGATGCAATCAGAGCACACACAATTTTTATTCTTTCGCCATTTTATATGGGTGCAGTTCATTGTGCCTTCAGACATTTATAATAACATCAAAACTCACTTATCATAGAGCAATCCTCATTTCATTTCATTTCATTTCATCATCCTGTTATTCGTCGATTGGCTCGAGCAGGCCCCAGTAACGTCTCTTTCATCCTAGCCCTGAGATTATATTCAAGGCTCTTTAGGAGAATGAGACCCATCATTGTTACTGGTATTTGGCATATTTGGTGCGCCACGGGGAGTTTGCCAGACTCTGCCCTGTGGGCAGGCTATATTCGATAGCCTGCAAGTTTGTCCAGAGTAGGAATGAAATAATGAGATATCATAAAAAGATGTTCGGATAAGATGTCGCGCGGCCGCAAATGCGGCCGCGCGGTTCCGGGAGCTGCATTTTGTAGTCTCTGAGTCTTGGCCGTTGATGGGATTACACGGCGCCAGGGGGCCAGGTGGTGGGTGTGACCCCCGCCTACTGGAATTTGGAGGATCTGGGTGGAGGATGCTCGACTCCAATTCGAGTAGGCTCGGAGATCTCGGCCCCGGAACCCGCGTGGCTCCGTCCCTCTGCCGGCACCCTCAGGTGTGCGGAGAGTGGTCTCGGCATGGTGGTGGCTGGTCCTGGAGGTCCTCGGCCGCCGGAGCCCTGGTCGGGGCGGGGAGGAAAGCTCAACCCGATCCCCTCCAAGGGACTCCGGCGAGGAACAGCCAGGCGCAGGGGCAGGAGACTGACTGCACTGGTCTCGTCCGGGAGCTGCATTTTGTAGTCTCTGAGTCTTGGCCGTTGATGGGATTACACGGCGCCAGGGGGCCAGGTGGTGGGTGTGACCCCCGCCTACTGGAATTTGGAGGATCTGGGTGGAGGATGCTCGACTCCAATTCGAGTAGGCTCGGAGATCTCGGCCCCGGAACCCGCGCGGCCCCGTCCCTCTGCCGGCACCTTCAGGTGTGCGGAGAGCGGTCTCGGCATGGTGGTGGCTGGTCCTGGAGGTCTTCGGCCGCCGGAGCCCTGGTCGGGGCGGGGAGGAAAGCTCAACCCGATCCCCTCCAAGGGACTCCGGCGAGAGAGAGAGCAATCCTAACACATACAGAGCAATCCTAACACATAAAATAGAAAGTAAAATTTTTGAAATAACAATGAGAATTACCAAAGTGTAATACAGACACAAGATGAATGATTGCTGTTGGAAAAACGAGCTAACATACTTGCTTGTTGCAGGGTGCTGCAAATTTTCAATCTCTGAAAAATGCAATAATAGCTGGAAAGTGCAATAAAGTGAATACAATGAAGTGGGCTTTAGTAATAATGTGCCTAAAGATGTGGTCTTGTTCTTTACTGACCCAAAGGACCTTAACATATACTCATTGTATATGTTAAGGCAACTTGAATTCTAGCTGTAAAATGGAACTGCAAACTTGTGAGCATTCACATAAACAAATGAAAATTTCTTAGCATAGTGTTAAATGCCATTAAAACAAAAATCATTTTAGTGAAGTATTACTACTGATACATTTATGTTTCAGACAAATGGAGAGTTCACAAAAAATTTTTAAAGCTGTAGTGACAGGGCGAGACTGATAGTACAACATGTAGGGCATTTGCTTTGGACATGCTTGATCTGGGGTCAACCCCTGGCTACCAACAGAAGTAATTCCTGAGTGTAGAGCCAGGAGTAAGCCCTGAGTTCTGCCAGGGGAGGCCCAAAAACCAGGAAAAAAAATGTACTGACATTATTAAAATGGATTTTGATGGAGATTTCTTTGCCTGCTGCATGTATGGTCTGGGTTGAATGACGTTTGGTTCTAGGTGTTCTTAGGAAGAAGATATAATGATTCATAGGATTAAAGTTGAAAAAAACGATTATACTTAGGTTTTTGATTTGAGAAATTGTTGGATGATGATAGTTCTCTTTGAGAGCAGTACCAAAGGAATGAAGAAAACTTGTTTAGTGCAGAGAATAAGTTTTGGCAGATTTGAAATTTCTGAAAGATAATCATTGATGGGCACTTCATAGGGAAATAATCTTAAAATATATTTGTGCATATATATATCCATATGTATACATATGCACATGAGGTTTATTGGCATGAGTATTAGTAACTGAAATTATAGGAATAAATGAGATGGCCTAAGGATAAGGTTTACATTAAGAAAAAGGCCAAAAATATAATTCTGAGACAATAACACTTGATCACTTGACATCCCATTACTCAGCGATTTGCTCGAGCGGGCACCAGTTACATCTCCATTCATCCCTGTCACGTGCTAGTGTAGCCCAATGGTGTATGCTCATTCTAGGAACACAAAGAGCCTCAAACCGATCATTCAGGGTCTTGACAAAGAAATCTGACCATATTGTAAGTGGGCGGCCACATGATCTTGACGTCCTGTGGAATCCTGTCAGTAATGGCTCTAGTCCAGTGGTCATCTCCAAATCTCATTATGTGTCCAGGCCATCTAATTTTCGATGCCTTGGCAAATAAGACAGCATCCCTGATTCTTGACTGTTGACAGAGGTTGGAACTCCAGATTCTTTCTCTCATTTGAGTGAAGCATGATACTCCAAGCATAGCTCTTTTGATTCCTCTTTGGGAGACCCAAATAGCGTTCTCATCCTGTTTTTGTAGGGCCCAGGTCTCTGAGGCGTATGTTAATGCAGGAAGGACAGTGGAATCGAAGAGATGTGCCCGGAGCCGGAGGTTCTTTTTCCTCTTAGCTATTTATTCCATGCTCTTGAAGGCGTTCCAAGCCGCTCTCTTCCTCCTGTGTAACTCAGGTGCCAGGTCATTTGTCATGTTGACTTTTCAACCTACATACACATAACTGTTGCATTCTGAGATGTTCGTTCCATTGAGAGCGAATGGAACATCAGGAATGAGACTGTTTCTCATAAACATTGTCTTCATGAGATTCAGCTGGAGTCCAACCTTTCCACACTCATGGTCGGAGTTGACCAGAATTTGTGCCGCTTGGCTAATGTTTGGTGTTATTAGAACGATGTCATCAGCAAAGTGGAGGTGGTGTAGTTGCCAACCATCTATCTTCACTCCCATTCCTTCCCATTTCAGTCCTTTCATGACGTTCTCAAGGGTGACACTGAAAAGTTTCAGTGAAATGGTATCACCCTGCCGAACCCCTCTCTTGACATGGATGATCATTTCTTTGTAGAATGGTGAGATACTGGTAGTGAATCCGTAATACAGCTCATGGAGGATCCTGATGTATTGAGTTTGAACTCCCTGTTTGGCTAGGGCTTCAGTGACTGCTTCCATCTCAACAAAATCAAATCACTTATCACTTAACTTCCTGTTAGTCGTCGATTTGCTCGAGCGGGTGCCAGTAACGTCTCCATTTGTCCCTGTCGCGTGCTAGTGTAGCCCAATGGCATCTGTTCGCTCCGGGAACATGAAGGGCCTCAAACCGATCGTTCATGATCTTGATGAAGAAGTCTGACGTTCATGATCTTGATGAAGAAGTCTGATCGTTCATGATCTTGATGAAGAAGGTGGACGGCCACGCGGTCTTTTGACATCCCGTGGAATCCAATCAGTAACAGCTCTAGTCCAACAGTCGTCTTTAAATCTCATTATGTGACCAGCCCATCTGATTTTCGACACCTTGGCAAATGAGACAGTGTCCCTGATCCTTGATCGTCGACGGATGTCAGAACTCCGGATTCATTCTCTCATTTGAGTGAAACGTGATATTCCAAGCACAGCTCTTTCTATTCTTCTTTGGGAGACCTGAATAGCGTCCTCATCTTGTTTGCGTAGGGCCCAGGTCTCTGAGGCATATGTTAATGCAGGAAGAACAGTGGAATCAAAGAGATGTGCCCGGAGCCGGACGTTCTTCGTCCTCTTAGCTATTTCTTCGACGTTCTTGAAGGCGTTCCAAGCCGCTCTCTTCCTCCTGCGCAGCTCGGGTGCCAGGTCATTTGTCATGTTGACTTCTCGACCTAGGTACACATAGCTGTTGCATTCGGAGATGGTCGTTCCATTGAGAGCGAATGGGGCGTCAGGAACAAGGCTGTTTCTCATAAACATTGTCTTCGTAAGATTCAGCTGTAGTCCTACCTTTCCACACTCACGGTCAAAGTCGGCCAGCATTTGTGCCGCTTGGCTGATGTTTGGTGTTATCAAAACAATGTTGTTGTTGTTGTTGTTAATAACAAAATCAAAGGCCTTCTTTAAATCGATGAACGTTAGACAGAGTGGCATCTTGAACTCCCAAGAAACCTCAATGAGCTTAATTATCGTGTGGATATGGTCAATGCTGCTGAATCTTTTGCAGAACCCAGCTTGCTCGCATGGTTCATGTAGTGTTCTGCCAATCCTATTCAGGATGACTCGAGTGAACAGCTTGTAGATGACAGACAATAGGCAGTTTGGGCGATAGCTGCCAATGTAGTGGATGTCTCCCTTCTTGTATTGTAGTACAGTCCTGCTGGTTTTCCATTGGGATGGAACCTCACATTCAGACAGGTAGCATGTGAAGAGCTGAGCCAGTGTTTTGATGAGTACTGACAGCAGATTCTTCAGATGTTTGGGTCTGATCTTGTCTGGGCCTGGTGCTGTTCGCTTCTTTACCAATGAAATGGCGTGCCAGATTTTGGAAGGGAGAACATTGGGAACGACATATTCATCCTGTGGAATTTTGTATGTGGGCAGGTGAACATGGCTCTCGAAGAGATTCAAGTAGAAGTCATGGATAATCTTCTCTATTGCTCTTCTGGAAGATGTAATATATCCATGAGTAGGTCGGAGGGCAGTCATCTTGGTCTTGTAGTTGGTGAAGGACAGGCGGGCATTGCGAATGCTTTTCCCAGCTTCTGCCGCATCTGCCAGCACTGCTGCTCTTCTCTCTTTGAGGTCTTCTTTATTGCTTCTCTGCACTGTTTTGCGAGCTTGGATGTTCCTTTGGGGTTGCCTGAGGCTTGCACAAAGCCATGTTGGCGAATGAGCTCAAGAGTTTTCAAAGACAGGTGTCTTTTTGTGGCTATCTCTGTCTTGGTATTCCTCACACAATCATGGAGGTGCTGAACCAGTTAATCGTATTCCATATTCCTTGTCAATATTGTCAATGACGGCATCTTCCCATGTTGCTGCAATAGTGCCAAAGAGCTCCCAGTTGGTGGTTGTTCTGGGAGTTCTCTTCTTAAACTTTGCAGTCCTTTCTCCCTGCTCCGTGAAGTAGAATTTTGCACGAAGGAGACAGTGATCCGATTCCGTTTGGAATTTTGGGACAACAGCGACAGGCAAAACTGTCGATTGAATATGACATGGTCAATTTTGTTGTGGAACCATCCACTGGGAGACTCTCAAGTCCAACGTTTAGATTCAGCCTTCTGGAACTGTGAGTTACCATGAATGGTCTTGGTCGACATGATGAACTCAGACAGTCTCTCACCCTGCTCATTCCATTCTAGGCCATGGGTGCCGATCACTACCTCCACTACCTCCACTACCTAGCCATTGCCACACTCTGGATGCTTTCTGGATGCTCGGGCAAAGACTCATGCACAAGTGAAGCCCCAGAGAACCAGGTAAGCGGAACTCTTGAGACCTTGGACTCCATGCTCCACGGACCCGGGAACACAGATCCTCTGCCTGCTCCCACCAACTTCAGGTGATCAAGGGATTAAAATCAGGAGCCCCATTCTACCCTGCCCTCTCTGCTTCCACCAACCACCAGTAACCCAGGGCCACATGGAAGACCCACCCTACCGGTACCAGATAAATACCTCACCGGTAGACCACTACCTCCACTACCTCCACTACCCAGCCACTGCCACGCTGCAGGATCCTTTCCAGATTGCGTGGCCGCAAAGCCAAGTATCATAAGATGGTATCATAATAACCATCTTCCAGGATTGCCACACCATATGTGATAGGGTTCAGATATGGTTTGAACCATGGGAACACCTGCAAGGGTGATTAGATGCCACCCTAAGAGCGTTTATCCCTCTCGGAGAGCCTGGCAAATTACCAAAAGTGTCCTGCCCGCACGGCAGAGCCTGGCAAGCTATCCATGGCGTATCCAATATGCCAAAACCAGTAAATACAATGTGTCTCATTCCCCTGACCCTGAAAGAGCCACCAATAAGGCAGCGTTAAGAAGGATGAGAAAGGAGAGGCTGATAAAATCTCAAGGCCGAACTAGGCTGCCAATATGAAGAAAGACAAAAATGGCTGTCTGTACTTTCAATGCATGCACGCTGGCAACTACTGCATCCATCGAGGACCTGATGGTACAAGTGTGAAAGATCAAGTATGACATCATTGGTCTGACTGAGACAAGAAGGCATCAATCACTTCACTCCATTTTTGACACTGGGGAAGAACTGTTCCTCAGAACATGCAACAAAAGAGGTGTTGGTGGTGTTGGTGTCCTTGTCAACATGAAATTGGCCATAAGCATTGATTCATTTGAATGCCTAACAACCCAGATCGGACGATTACACTTGAATAGATGTGGCTCACTGCTGGCAGTTTCTATCTTCGTTGTCTATGCACCAACATCCAATTATGATGAAGGAGAAATTGAGAAGTTCTACATGGAGCTGGAGAAGTACTATAAAGAAGACCACACCTTCTACAAGATTCTTGTCGGTGATTTTAATGCCAAGATAGGACCGAGAAGATCAGCCAGAGACAATAACATGTCTCAGAATTTCAGGAAACGGCTGAAGCTCAAGAAATAATCTGAAATGATTTGTGGATTACCCAGAGAAATAGAACGAAAATCTCCCCCTAAACAAAAAAAATTAAAGCCAGGAGAGTACAGTACAATGAAACTGTACGGGGAAATGTTTTCTAAGAGTATGAAGACAAAGTCAAATGCTTAGTTTCTCAAACAACAGAAAAACTCTAAAATATATAAAATTGGGTGGGAGATAGCTCAATGGGCTGAAAGCATACACTGCATGCAGGAGGCTCCAAAGTTATCCTGGCACCACATGGTCCCCTGAGCAGCAATGGAAGGGTACCCTAGACACTGCCGATGTTTCTCCCAAACCAAAAATAATAAATAAAAAAAAACTTAATAAAGTCATTAGACTTAGTCAATGTCAGAGATAGGGGGGTTATAAATAACCCTGGCAAATGTGTTTGAAAAAAAACCGTAATTCACATTGAGTTTGTGTGGAAGGGAGAGGGAAAGCATGGGGAACTCTTGTCCCTAAAGTGGAGAGAATTAAGGGTGGCAGTTGAAAGCAGACCTGCTGTTGATGGAGAGGATTTTGTTGGCTTGTTTTTGTAACAGAAAGGTAATGTAGTAGAAAGAATACATAATAATAGAAAGTAAGTTTTTTAATAAAAAGGTGATGTAATAGAAAGAATATATAATAGAAAGTAACAGTTTTATAATAGAAAGGTAATGTAACAGAAAAAATGTAGAATAACAGAAAGTAACAGTTTTGTAACAGAAAGGCTAGTTCATCTACACTGAAAATTTGTTACTGTAGCTGCTGCCTTCATTAGTATCACAGTTGAACTTTTTGTGTAACTTGTTGCCAGATCTATTTCAGCAGCAGCTGCTTTAAAGGAGAAAGAAAACAAACTCCCCAATCTGGAAGAAACTTAAGTATAGGACAAGTTAATGAGGGAGATTTTTGTTGCCTGCTGAAATACCTATCATTTAAAGACTGACACCTTAACACTTTCCATCTTGCCTAGACAATTACAAAGCTCTCTCTTCTCACATTCCCCTATATGCTCTTTCCTCCTGCATACATTCTCCAAAAGTCACTCATGTTTACATGATGCAGGTCAATTATGCCCCCCCCCCAAAGTCAGCCTAAATATATGAATATTTTCCATTCTGCTCCCTTCCTCCCTTTCTATTTTTCCTTCCTTCTTTCTCTCTCTCCCTCACTCTCTCCCTCCTTACATTTCTGAGTGGCCCAGCAGCGCAGCTGAGAATTGGGGATAGGCAGTTTGCTGGAACTGAAAGGAGCAACTCTGGCAATGTAAGCCCAGCAATGTAGGTCTGTCAGTTAGATGCTTGGGTCTGGTGATGGTGCTCAAGCCCTGCAGTGCTCGGGGGCCATCATGCCATGCCAGAGATTAAATTCAGGGCATGAACTCGGCTACTTGAGCAATCTCCCCAGTCCTTCCCCAGTTCTTCCCTTATGAACTAGAATCTGTGTTCTCCTCCATATCATCTTGAGGGAGGAACTGGAAGTTAGAGGGCCTCACATTCCCAGAAACACTTCACTATTGGTAAATAGTCATCCTTAGGGAATTCAGAGGAAAGGGGAGCAGCCCCCATTTTGCCCTGAATGCTTGTGGCCTTCTGCAGGTCCTCGAATATTCCTCTCTCCTACCACAAAAGTATCCTCCCTCCAAAATGATCAAATGCCAATACATGTTCTCAGCAGTATTTTAATATAAAAGATGCCAAAATACCAAAATAATAGAGCACTAGTATTGGGAGATGTATTATTGATACACTGAACTTTATTTTATTCCACAGTAGGAAATACAAGTTCTTCCATTTCAGAAAAGCAACATCCAAGGAAAACACAATTTGAAGCACTTGTGTACTTTTGGGTTTAGGGGAAATGCACATCCACTGGTGCTCTGGAAGTACTCGTGAAACCACGTGGCTCAGAGGAGATTGAGCAAAGCATGCACTCAGCCCATTGAGCTCTCTCTTCTACACCTACTTGTATACTTTTTAAAGCTTCTAATAGCTGTATTACCACGATAAAAAAGAATTTGGTGAAACTAATATTTGGTTTTCCTAATTTATCTGAAATATCAGCACATCAATGTCAAATTCAAATATTTATTGGGTTCTAAGTCTTTGAAATATGGTATGTTTTTCACATATATAGATCATTTCAACTTAAGCAAATCACATTTTAAGTGCTCAATACCCACACACGCTCAGTGTTCTGGTATGCACAGTATAGCTTTAAAACTTTAGTGTCTCATGCGGGCATTTCTTTGTATCTGATCTCTGTTGTTGCTTCTGAGTTAGGTCATTTTCCTCCACTGGAATTCTGACCCCTGGTATGTGTGAGTTTAGTTTGAATTTCAAAAGCCCTACTTAAAGTTCTTGATGTCATTACCTTTTTAATAGACAGTCTTGTCCCAAGGCAAATAACAAGAACAGAATGTAAAGATGAACCTTCAAAAGTTTATTCCTCCTCTCACTTCTAATAATCAGAGAATAAAGGAGGGGAGAAGTGACCAGAGTATATGTGGTTTTCATCCAACTTTTGTCTTGAAAGAGACCTCAGTATTTGTTGCAAAAATGAATGAAACAAACCCAAGCACAAAAATTTGTAAGTCTAAAACTGTACCTCATGGTGTCTCACTAATAAAAATTAAAAAAAAATAAATGAATTAAACAAAATGATAGAGCCCGCATAGAAGTTCTAGAAGGATGAAAAGCATGATGAAAGATGAAAAACACGCAAATATTGACTTCTCATGGAATTGAAAGGTTAAATCTGTGAATCTTCTGTGCTTCTTTTAGTGTGGTTTCCTTGTGGTTTTTAATTCATAGAAGAGCTGATGGAATGGTTTGAGGTAGCAGTGCAGACAGAGGAATTCCCCAGTCCTGACTTTCAGGCTAAGCTATCAGACTCTCACTCTCTTGGTTTTGTTCCTCAATGTTCGGTTATTCAACAGAAAAGTACTGAGAGCCTACTGTGTTCTAGAAATGTCTTTAGGAATAAGAGAAAATTGTAATAAAATTAGGTGAGGTAGGCTGGAGATATGGTGCAATGAGTAAAGCACTTGAATGTAGCTTGAATGTGATGGACCTGGGTTCAATCCCTGGCACTTCATTTGGCCCCTTCACTTCATATGAGCACTTCCAAGAATGATCCCTGAGTGGAAGAGTTAGGAGTAAGAACTAAGAAACACTGGTGTCTCCCCACAAGACAAATCCTCCCCACAAAAGCACCTGCCACAGAAGCAAGAAGAAAGAGAAATGGCGTACATTGGTGGAGGGAAGTGGACACTGGTGAAGGGATTGATATGGAACATTATGGGCCTTAAATGCAATAATGCAGAAGTTTGTAGTTCATGATGACTCAATAAAAATGACAGGTAAAAAAAATCAGGCAAGATTTCTGCCCTCTTGTTGCCTGTGTTCTATCCAGTTTATTAGTCATAAGCAGGGATCTTTTAGTTTCCTTGTTTCCCTGAGTTCTTTGGAGGTGGGGTGGGAGGCTGTTTGACCACAGCAGGTGGTACTCAGGGCTTATTCAGGCTCTGTGCTTAGGGGTCACTCCTAAGGGACTATATACAGTAACAGTTACAGAACTAGGACCAAATGTGTGCAGGGCAAGCACAAGGCAAGCACCTTAATCCGTACACTATCTCTCTGGCTCTGCCCTGCTTTATGTTTCAGAATTTTTTTAAAATTATGGAACATTTTAAGTGAATATGAAACATCAAAATAAGTGTTATCTTTCAAATTGTCCAGCTTCTATAATGGTCCATCTTAGCTTACTGATACTCCACCTTTCTTTAACCCATTTAAAAAAATTTTTTTAACCCCATTTTAAATTATTTTGATAGCATCACACCTCACTGCCAGATGGTTTTTTTCTTTCTTTTCTTTTTGGGTCACACCTGGCGATGCACAGGGGTTACTCCTGGCTCTGCACTCAGGAGTTACTCCTGGCGGTACTCAGGGGACCATATGGGATGCTGGGAATTGAACTCAGGTCGGCCACGTACAACGCAAACGCCCTACCCGCTGAGCTATCTCTCCAGCCCCCTGCCAGATGGTTTTTAATATTACCTGTATTTTCCTTCAGATACTGAAATTTGTATTTATCTGCAATCATCTGTGGCAGTTTGTACAGGAGACTGTGTGTGTGCATGTGCGTGAACATGTAACACAGACGAATATCCATGACATGTCTTTTTAATATTATGATTATTAGCGACCACACCATAAAGTGTTCCACAGCATCTCAGAGCAAGACATGGAGTTGTTTTTATCAACTACAGATATAAACAAAGTGACCACTGAAGAGCTGGTGATTGTCCCTCTATTTTATTTTTACCACAAGTTCTTTGATTCTCCTAAGAGGGAACAGGTAGCCTGTCCAGGGCTTCCAGTATAAACTGTGAGCAAATGCTGATGTGCTTTTCTTGAATTACCTAAGGACAGAGTTTTAGAAAATTAGTTAAAATAGTTAAAAAGTCTAGTTGAAAAGATGAATCAGGTTCTTGTTTACCTAACCTGATATCCTCTCACATATCTCTGACCTTTTGGAAGATCCTGGTTGTTTCTTAACTCAGGAACTTCCCACAGGCTATTATACTGTCTGGAATATTTCCTTCTCAATCTTGTTTCACATGAATAACTCTACTTATTATTTACTTTTCTTAATATGAGAATATTCTGTCCTTAGAGAAACCGTGATTGAGCTTTCCAAGTCTGTTTGTATAATGGTTCGTATTTCTATTTTATTTTATGCCTAATAATATTGAAAATCATAAAAAAATTCCCTAAAAATTGATTTGATAAATGTTCTTTCTATATTAGGTTCAAAATTCCCTAAGGCATATGTCTTTTTTTGGGGGGGTGGGTGGGGGCGTGTATACACCACTGTAAGGAATAGTTACAGAAAATCTTCAGTTAATATTCATTGAATAAAGAATTTAAGAGTTAAAAACTGGAGATAAAAGAAATAACTTACGAAGCTGTAGTTATCAAAAAAGAGGACACAGGAATTTGATTTAGAGCATTACATGGAAGATGAAAAATATGTAAATTTTTTAAAAATGCTAGTGGCCAGATACATGGTTTAGTGGTAGAGAACTTGGATTGTTTGTGTGATGATTCAGAATCAGTTTCTGCTGCACTAAAGCCAAATAAAAAAAAAAAAGCAAACCTCAAACCAAAAAAGAAAACAAAAATCAGCCAAAGAAAGAAACAAAAACAGTGCTACACAGGCCAAAGGTCTATTAGAATCTCTTGGAAAAGATTACATTAATTTGAGGTGGTGACTCTATGCATTTCCTGCCTGCCCTCAAATTCTATGCTCCTGTACATGCAACCCTGAGGAGTTCTTTATTTTTTCTTTTTAGTTGGTGGTAAGACCTGGAGATTATGTTTTTCTAAGATGAAAATCAATAAATAAATCTGAAATTAAAAAATATGGTGACAGGAATAGCTTTAAGAACTGGGCTAGAAGGGATGTTTAGATTTTGTTAATTTTAATTTATAAAAATAAGAGAGGCTGTAGAGATAGTACAGGGGTTAAGAGGCTTGCATTGCAATGGTGGCCAAGCTTGGTTCACTTCAGGCACTTCCATGTTTCCCTGAGCACGGCCAAGGGTCACTTCTGGGTACATTCATGTTGTCAGGCAACAATCATTATGGTCATTTTCTAGGACTTTTTTTTTTTTTTGCCATCCTCAGCTGAAACTCGATGCATTAAAAACTAACCCCCCATTTTCCCCGAACCTTCCAATCCTTGGAAACTTCATTCTGCCTCCTGCGCCTAGGAGTCCGGCTACTCCTAAGACCTTAGGTACTCATCTTAGCGGCATCAAGCAATATTTGCCCTCTTGCATCTGGTTCACTCAAGAGATGAGCTAGATCATTTTATCCAGCATACTCTGAAGAGTTGGATTCTAATTTGCATCCTACTCTATGCGCTCTATTTTTAAAGTCGGGGTGTGTGGGATATTCTCCACTTGTTGCTTAAGGACACACGCCTCTCTGGGAAATTATAAACAGCGCTAACAGGCAATTTCATTTACCACTGCCTGCCATAAAGAGCTTTTATTGGTCGGCGTGTCTTTAGATTGTGAATTATTTCCATCCCATTATAGTTTATGAGTACCAGACCTTTTGTGGAAGTCTACGTAGTATCTTCACGGTAATAAAGAAGTTAATAGAGTAACTCCGACAGAAATCAAACTTGTCTTACGACCATGCTGCAAGGCGCACTTCCTCTCTCTCTCTATGCCTATCAGGGAATGGCTTTGCACCATAAAAACAAAACAAAAATGGTCAAATAACACTAAAGTACTATTAGCGATAGGGACCACTTGGCTGACCTATAGCGTGGGGGGAGGGGGAGCAATAATGTCAATGGCTGGAAATGATGGGTGAACTAGGCTTCCTCACCTTTCCCTTGCGGGGATCCCTGTGTCTTTTAGCGCTTTGCCAACCAAGTCGGGGTCGGCGGGGGGGGGGGGGGGGGGGATTGTGGACAAGAACCTAACCCTGGGGAGTGGGAACGCCATCGCTCCGTGCAGCGCGTGTCCCCACAATCTCATCCCTAGCACACACCGAGCCGAGGATGGGCCTGCAGGGCTTCGGAGGGAAACGGTGGCTGCAGGGGCACAGACCTGCGCCCTAGGGTGCCCCTGGCTGCAACGGGGCCAGGCATGGGGCGACGCAGCGCTCAGACCTGCGCCACCGGGACGCCCCGCGCCCGTGCGCTAACGAACCCGGCGCCAACGGCCGTGCGAGAGCAAAGGCCTTTCCGGTCCCCCAGCCCAACGAGGCGCCCGGGCCGCGGGGAGCCGTACCAACTCGCCCCCCGAAACCCCACCGCCCGCACCTCGCCCCGCGCGCTCTCCCGAACGCTCTTACGTCTCTTCCCGGCAGGCGCCGGGCGCCACCGCGAGACTGGAGCCCTGTCTCGCGAGACTTCGCGGCAGCCATCTTCTTGGGGGTGCTGGGAGCCGGGGAACGACCCCCCGAATCGTTCCCATTGAGCCGCCCTTCGTCGTCGCTTTCTGCCCGGGTGCCTCTTCGTCGTTGCCCGCCCGCCCGCGCCTGGGGTGGGGTGGGGGGGTGGTCCCGAGGCCGAGCGCGAGAGCCCGGGCCCGCGGCGCGTGTCGCCGCCGCCGCCGTGTCCGCGTCTCCCGAGCCGCGCCGGGGCTTGGAGGGAAAGGGGAGGGCCCGGGCCGGACCGTTGCTGCCGCGCTAGCCCGGCGCTGGGCTGCGTGCGTGTGTCTGCGTGTGTGTGTGTGCGCGTGTGCGTGTGTGTGTGTGTGTGTAGGGGGGAGTCGCACCCCCCCTCCCGGGAACGCCCGGCCTGTGGCCCCCCCCGCCCCCCGCGAACGGCCCGCCGGTACCTGCCAGCCGGCGCCTCCCACCGCGGCCCACGCGGGCGGCGCGCGGAGGCGGGGGCGGGGGCCGCGGCGGCCGGAGCGGCCGCGACCGGGGCGGGCGGACGAGCGGCGCCGGGCCTCGGGGCCGCCCTGGATGGTTTCGAAGATGATCATCGAAAACTTCGAGGCGCTCAAGTCCTGGCTCAGCAAGACTCTGGAGCCCATGTGAGTAGTGTGTGTGTGTGTGTGTGTGTGTGTGTGGGTGGGTGGGTGGTGGGGGCGGCGGCCAGCTCCTTGCAGGGATGGGGAATTGGGGGAGAGGGCGGACATCCCGGAGCGTGCTGGTGCCTCCATCCCCCCAAGTTCCTGCGATGGAGGACGGAGCGGCGAACGGAGGGCTCAGGGGCTCGCTGCTGCTGCTGCTGCTGCTGCTGCTGCTGCTGCTGCTGCTGCTGCTGCTGCTGCTGCTGCTGCTGCTGCTCCCGCTGCTCCCGCTGCTCCCGCTGCTCCTGCTGCTCCTGTTCCTCCTGCTCCTGTTCCTCCTGCTCCTGCTCCTGCTCCTGCTCCTGCTCCCGCTCCCGCTCCCGCTCCCGCTCTTGCTCCTCCTCATCCTCGTCGTCCTCTTCCTCCTCCTCCTCCTCCTGGTCCTCTTCTTCCACCCTTGCCCTGGGTTTCAGGATACACACCCGAAAGCCTGTCTGTCTTTCTTCTCTCTCTCTCTCTCTCTCTCTCTCTCTCTCTCTCTCTCTCTCTCTCTCTTTCTCTTTCTTTCTTTCTTTCTTTCTTTCTTTCTTTCTTTCTTTCTTTCTCTTTTGTCACTCCGTTTGAGCCTCCAACAGATGGATGTCGGCTGCGACTGTTTTCCCGTTATATGTACTGACCCCCCCATCCGTCCCTCCCCTGCCCAGCCATGCACACGAATCTCTCTCTCTCTCCCCCCCCCCCCCCCTTACCCTCCCCTTTCCCCCTTCGAACCTCTTCTTCCGCTCTCCCTCTTCTTTCTGTCTCCGGTTTGGGACCTCCCATCAGATCGTTTCTTGTAGGGAATCTGAATCCCTGCCCACCCTGGATTATATTACGTCTTTTTTTTTTTTAATGGAAGCCCTAGGAGATTGGAACACTTTCTCTCTCTCTCTCTCTCTCTCTCTCTCTCTCTCTCTCTCTCGCTCCCGCTCTCTCTTTTTAACCTACGTACAGACTCGGAAAGCAAGGGAAGTGCGCCTTTTCTAATTGGAGAAGTAACAGGTGGGAAGGTACCCAGTAAAATTCCCTTCGCCCACCTACGCGACGCGCTTGGCTTGGCGAGAGGAAGAAAATGCAGTGTGACCATATGGCGTCTCCAGCAGCTTTGGAGTGCCACGACTCCTCCAGTGTGTAGGACCGGGGAGGGTTCAGACTGCCGCAACGTCTTCATTTGAGAAAATTCAGCGAGTCTTTTAAAAGATGCATCTCTTGAAACGTTAAAGGGAGGAGCGGTAGCATCTTGACTAGTGCTTTAAAACGACAGGACTGATTACAGGACCTTAAAATGCACCTTGGACATTTACTAAGCACCTCCTTTACTGTGGGAGGCTTTGGGGCAGGACTTAATTCCACTGTCGAGATGTAAGAGCAAGTAAGGTAAATCGCAGTTTTGGGATAGGTCTTTCCAATTCCACTGTCAAAATTTAGGAGACAAGTAAGGCAAAGCACATTGATGTTTGTAATAGTAATAGAGGATCATTTCAGAGAGTGCTTAGAAGGCTTCTCAGAAGAGGTGATGTATTAGAAATGTCCAAGGAGGTAAAGAAATTGCATGTTTCTTTACCTCCTTCCCCTAACAACAACGTTTAGGGAAGGTTGCAGCAAGTGCGAAGGCTCTAGAGAAGGAATGATAGTGGTGGGTTCCAAGAGAAGGAACATTTGTGGCAATATGGCCCTTCGTGATGGGAAGAGCATAAAAAGCCACCAAGTCAGAAAAGCAAGCAGGAGCCAGTAATGTTGGATCATTCAGGCTGTGGTCAAGAATAAGGATTTATTGTGGCCATAGAGATACTACAGCAGTTAGGGCGTTTGCCTTACACATGGCCCACCCTTGTTCTATCCCCAGCATTCCATATTGTCCCCGGATCACTGCCAGGAGTAATGTCTGAGTATAGAACCAGAAGTAATCACTAAGCATCGCTGGTGTGACCCAAAAAGCTGGGGGGAAAAAGGCTTTAGCTTATAAAGGGTGGACATGAGATGATTTAAAGCAGGCGAGGAGCAATTGTGGAGATGGAAATAAGGAGACCATTCAGGAGGGCACTAACAGACAGAGATGAAGGTAGTTTGTGTTCGAGTGACAGTGTAGACAGAACCAAATGTTTTTTAAGTAAAGCTGATAGACATCTTGATGGATTGAATATGGGAGATGAGGAAAGGGAAAATGACTTAGGACTTAAGATGTGATCCTAAGCAGCTGTTTCATGGCAGAGTTAGGCTGGAAAGAACAGATGGAGGGAAGAAGGTAGGGTGGCTGGATATGAGCACTAGTATTTGGAAATAGTCTGGAACTCAGGTCAGAGAAACTTGGAGTCACATAGAAAGAGTCGGAAATTGCCCCCAGGAGAGTGTGTAGATAGGAAGAGCGTGTGAACTGTGAGATAGGAGGAAAACTGTCACTGAAGACTGCGTGACGCAGGAGACAAGCAGGCAGGTACGGTCCCTGTTCGTGTGGTGACCTCACAGAGTGGTTTCTCCAGAGCAGGCTGCTGCGGATAGAAGCCCTGTCTTGGTGAGGTGGGAGTGGGCCTCAGTGGACCTGTAGTTGAAGAGGCAGCACCAGGTTCGCAGTGGCCTCCTGGGCATGCTGTATCCACTCTTCAAGGTGTTGGGTGCTGGATAGGCTGCTTTGCTCACCGGCTCTGAATGGGGGAAAGAAGCCATTTTATTTAAAAAAAAAAAAAGAAAGGCCTCATTAGTACACAGTCAGTATTAGGTGAATAGTAAACTGTAAAATATTTTAAGTTGAAATAGCATTCTTTTAAGCCTTGAGTTTTTAAATCCTTATTTCCCTTTTCCCCCTAGCCTTAAAGATGAAAGTCACTTAGTATGTATACTTAATGTATATCAAAGGGAGGACAGGTGATACAAGTGATCCTTAATATATATATACTTAGTGTCTTTATTTAGTTTTTTGTAAAGTGTACTCAATGTATCACCTACTCAGAGATTGTTACATTGCAGTCATTACAGTTGGAATGAATCAGGCACTACCACTAGTGGAGTGCAAACAATGATGGGAGTTGGGATTGGGCCTTTTACAATGTTCATAGTTGTAAATTTAAGCCCTTATCTTGGTCTTACTTCTATTTGACTTTTTTTTTTTAATTGAACCACTGTGAGATACACAGTTACAGAGTATTCATAACTGGGTTTCAGTCAAACAGTGTACATCTCTTCATCAGTGTACATTTCCAACCACCAAATTCTGTTTCCCTCCTGCCAGGGATGTGTCTGTCTCTCCCTCTCCCTCTCCCCTCGTTCCTCCCTCTCCCCTCGTTCCTCCTCCCCTTTGTAATACAGGTACTGACTGGTTATCACATGTCTAATATACCTTTACCTTCTCTCAGCATCAATTCTTGTCTAGAGTGATCATTTCCAACTATCATTGTAATTGACTCATTTTAGATAGTGACTGACTTACAAAAAACGTATTCAGATTAAGACCTGTTAAAGACCTCAAGATGTATTAACGGTTATTTCCCCCCTTTCTTTAAACTTTGCTAAATAGCATGTATTTGAGAAGCATTTGAAAGTGCATAAGATGTAACTTAAAACTTTGGAGGGGGACTTGAACTATGGAACAGTAGGCAAGGTGCTTGCTTGTGTTGTACGCAGCTGACTTACAACTGACTTAGCATCAATTCGCAGCACCACATATGGTGCCCCAACAGAACTGATCCTTGAGCTTATGGTCCAGGAGTAAGCTGGTCCACAAACCACACGCCCCCCCCCCCCCATCCCCAAAAGGAGAAAACTTAAAGTGGTAAATTTGGTAAATACATAGAGGTCTGGGAGTTGCTTTCAAAGGGCTGTGGCACGGGCTTTGCATATGGGCGCCATAGGTTTCATCTCTCAGATGGCTTGGTTCCCTCTGAGCATGAGCACTGCTAGGAGTGGCCAGCTAGCTTCTGAACTCTGCTGGATGGGACTCCCAAACCGAAATTAAAAATTAAAAAAAAAAGACCACAAACTTGAGGGCCTTTTTATACTACTGGTGCTAATAAGTAAATTATTTTATCCATACATTTGAATATATTAATATAGCAAACATTTATAACATTTATTGCAGATCTGCTCTGTGTGCTAAGCAGTGTGTGTTAGATATTATGGAAACGAGAATCAACATAAAATGACTATCTTCATGTTCTTTACTGTTTAGCAGGGAAGACATGCTGAATGTGTAATTACAGGTCTAGTGAGTACCGATTGCTGTTGAAGTATATGTCTAAGGAGTTTAGAATGGCTTTCCTGGCTGATGACATTTAGTTTCAGCCGGGAAGGATGAAGAGTACTTTGCTAGAACTTTGAGAGTGAGGGGCTGAAGAGATAGTACAGTGGGTTGGGTACTTGCGTTGTATATGGCCAACATGGGTTTCATCCCCAGCCTCCCATATGGTCCCCTGAGGCCCTGCCAGGAGGTAAGTCCTGAACACAGAGCCAGGAGTAACCCCTGAGCATCACCAGGTAATGGGCCCAACCCCCCTCCCACCCCAACCTCCCTCCCCCAAAAAAGTTTGTGAATGGAGGTACTAAGGGAGCATTTTATTTTTTTGGTTTGTTTTTGGACCAAACCTGGTACTTCTTGGGCTTACTCCTTGCACTACACTCTGCAGTCACTCCTGGAGATGTGAGGGGGATCCTATACTGTGGTAGGGTGCAGGGGATCTAATTGATGGCCTTGTGCAAGGCAAGTGCTTGCCTTAATTCCTGTATACTCTCTCCTGCCTCCCATCTAGGCTTTGGAAAAGGTTATAGGAAAACCCAAAAAAATGACAAAAAAAAAAGTTTTGGAATTGAAAGAAATTTAAAGCAAGAGAAGGGGAATAACAGCATTGAATAATAACTTTGGAGAGAGGGAGCCAGATCACATGGGTGTTTGTCGAGTCATGTTAAGGATTTTGTTGTTATTGAAAGATTGGGGGAAGCCAACAGAGGATAGTTTTCAGGTTGACGTTAAAAAAAAACCCGATTACTTTCTTTACATGAAATTTGGTTATTGCAGGTATTTCAGGGTTTTCAGTTTTTCTTGTAAGGTATTGAAGATATCAGTGCTAAGTTTGTCGGCTTGAAATACTTAATAAGACTGATGTCAAACATTTGCTTAGTCATACTTGATAGTAAAATGTAGATAATGGTCTCTTAACATTATTGCTTTTTGATAATGTGAAGTTCTGTGAAAGAAAATTTAAGCTTTTATTTTTTGATCAAATTTTCCGATTTTTGCTTTTTAAACAAAGTTTTTTCTTGGTTATATTTGAAAAATGAGTTTGTGCATCACCAATGTGGTGATTGAATAAAATCACAGACTATTTAGCTGAAGGGAAACTTTGGGGTCTACTGAAAATCAATTTGTCAGACAGTAAAAATGAGAGAAAATGAGAGAAATAGACTTCGTGATGTGCTTGAGTTTTGAGTTTGTACTAAAGGAAAAAATGTCTAGTTTTTGCTCTTGATATGATGTAGCACAGGAAAGATAATGTCTTATAGTGAAAGTGATTTTTATGTCTACATAGAGCAGATTTCAGTTTGTGCCACTTATTTTGTGTGTGATCTAAGGCACGTATACCTCTCATTTCTTTAATAATACAATAGTTGAAAAATGGAATGACGCAAATTTTAAGAACCATACCTTCTTAACTATTGGTGGATTAAAACACAAAATATTTATTACTAATGTTACCATTACTGCTATTCTTAATTACCGCTACTCCTGCCACTACTGCCTAAAATTGTATTCTTAAGAAGGAAGTTAGCCTTGATATCTCCATTTCACAGGTTCACATTGAGGCACTGAAGCATCGAGTTATTTGCCCAGAGTCATATAGCTAGCTAGCTAGGTTGTGGCAAAATGCAGCTAGTCAGCATGTAGGATTTAAACTCAAGGCTTATGATTCTGAAGCCATGTTCTTGTTTACTACTACGCAACGGAGTGCATTCTTTTCTATTACTGTACTTGCTTTTTTTTTTTAAAAAGATTACATTTTCATTGTAGCTTACTGCAAGAAAGCATAGTGTGCTTATATGTTTTAAATTTAAGAAAAATGTCAGAGTTGTAATCTTTGCCCATTTACTCACATTGATGATCAAAATAAACATTTTTGTTCCTGTTTTGCAGGAAGTACTGAAAGTAATCTCATTCCTGTTTTTCTTCTTAATTCTCTCTTTCTGTAGACTTCTTCAAGGGGAGTCTCCCATTCCTTAAGAGAAAAACGCAACCAAAATAGCGGAAACAAAGCAAAACATAAAACCATGCTTTTCTCTAGTTGCTTAAAAATTTGGTCGTGGTGGGCAGGGTTCAGCCAACTTTTGATTAGGCAATAGGGAGGGTAGACAGTGTTGAGCAAACCCTGGTGTCCTCCATGTGCAGCATGCACGCCAGCCCCTAGAGCTATCTCCCTGGGCCTGTAGTCCCCCCCCCCTTTTTTTTGGGCTTTTTGGGTCACACCGGGCAATGCTTAGGGGCTACTCCTGTTTCTGCATTCAGGAATTACTCCTGACCGTGCTTGGAGGACCATTTGGGATGCCAGCGATCAAACCTGGGTTGGCAGCGTGCAAGGCAAGCGCCCTCCCTGCTGTATTATTGCTCCAGCCCTTCTAGTCTCTTTTGTGTTCACTTTTATCCTCTTTCGTGGGTAAATCTTGAAATAGTTGTCATCCTTAAACTTTGACTCTTTTAACCCTTTTTAATACCTCACAGTATAATTATAATATTCAACCAAAATTGCCTCACTTTCACTGATGAGATTAATAAATACAAAGATTTTAAAATACATTTTATATTCTCTAAAGCGTGCAAAGCTGCAGTCTTATTTAATTTTTTTAATAGAATTTTTTAATTTTGGAGAGTTAGAGGTCTACACCTAGCAGTTCAGGGGTCATTTCTGATGGTATGAGAGGAATTGGCCACATGCATGACCAAGTGACTTACCCGTTAAATTACCTCTAAGACCCCTCCCTGCCTTTTGATTTAAAATAATTTTTCATCCCAGATCCATAATACTTTGGTTTTCTCATTTTTCAAATTAATATTTCCCCTTTTTCTTTTTATTGTGTATTTTCAAGTTATATCCTCCTATCTGTTTTTTCTTACCCCCATAGATTTCTATGCTTTACATCTCATTTACAACCACTACCATGTATGGTTCCTAGTACAAATTCTGGTGGTTCTGAAAACAGTTTTTGGTATGTAGAGTCTTTGAATATTTGATTAAAGATTTCCTTCCCTTAAATGTTTATAGGCTGTGTACAAATACATGTTGAAGTTCAGAACTTTTCCAAAGGAGCTTATTCTGCATTTATTTTTCACATATTTATGTCTAATTGGTCCTCCAAACCTTAAGCTTTTGTCTCCAACAGCTTTATATATATGTGTTGAGAGCAACTCAAGAGTGAGCTAAATGGTTTCTTGGAGTTGTTTTGTTCTTCCTTCATCCCAGAAAATAGAGAATGTATGAGAGAAATGAGTGATAGTAAGCCTTTTCCATCAAAACTCACCATGTTCAAGTTACCTTATTTAGGAATACCTTTTTTGGCTTACAAACAGTAACCGCTGAAATAGATAAAAAGTAATGAAAAAAAATTGGGGAGTTGGTTGGGGATTGGGCTATTCCTGTGCCCAGGATTTACTTATGGCTCTGTGCTCAGGGATTACTGCTGGCAGTGCTCAGGGGACCATATGTGGTGTTAGGATTGAACCTGGATCAGCCTTCAGCAAGGCAGGTGTCTTACTGCTCTATCAACTCTCTGGCTCTACATTTAGTTTCCCTATGTATGTATGAAATGATGAGCTGAATTTGTTTCTCAGGTGATTCTTCCTTTTTTTTTTTCTTTTTGGGTCACACCCTATGATGCTCAGGGGTTACTCCTGGCTCATGCACTCAGGGATTACTCTTGGTGGTGCTCAGGGGACCATATGGGATGCTGGGAATTGTACCCGGGTCGGCTGCGTGCAAGGCAAATGCCATACCAGCTGTGCTATTGCTCCAGCCCCTAGGTGATTCTTCCTTATATGTTTAACCAGCATCGGCATGTTAATGTATTTCTCTTTTTTCTTTTCCCCACATAATTGGTAATATATTTGGAGATTGTTCGTATAATTTATGAGGCTTGTTCTTTTTTTGTTGTTTTTTTTTTTGTTTCATTTTCTAAAGCTTATATTGTATTTTTTATTTTGGGACAGGGAGCTTTCCGAATGGCTCTTCATTGCCAAGGTTACCCAGGCCACCCCCTAAGGCCATACCCAGCTGTGCTTGGGGACCTCTAGAGCTGTGCTCTGTGATCTCAGGGGACCAGGTGTTGCCAGGAATCGAATACACCGAACTGTGTCCCATCCCTGTATATGGTATTTTAGTGTAAAGGATATATCATGATTTATCCATGTGTATTGGTAACTGAATAAATATAGATGCATATATATTTAGTATATGTAAATTTGTGGTTTTTATGTATAAGTTTGTAATTAGCAAACATACCACTTGAGTAAGTTTTGAAGGTTATAGCAACCTTTGTGCCATAGAACAGGATTTAGAAATTCTCTAGGAAGTTCTCATATTTTCTTTTCTGGATTTTTTTTTTTTTACTGAACAAAGGCAGCCACATTTTTGTTGTTTTGGTTTGGTTTGGATTTTGGGCCATCTCCAGCTGTACTCAGGTCGTATTCCTTATTCTGTACTCAGGGGTCACTCCTGGCAGTGCTCGGGGAGTTGTACTGTGTGCCCGGGATTGCACCCTGGTCAGCTGTGTGTGAGGCAAGCACCTTACCTGCTGTACTGTCTCTCCTGTCCCAGACACTTTCTAACTTAGCATTTATGATTGTGGCTGCTCTAAGTATTCTTACTGAATTCTTCGTGGAAATATTTCTTTTTTTGTGGGGTAAAGACCTAAAAAGGATATTTATGAGGTCATTGGGTAAATGTATATTTACCCTTAGAAACTGCCAAATTGATTCTGAAGTGGTTGGACCAGTTTAAATAGCTGCCTGCATTGTATACAGAGTTTTTCTGTTTCCCTATATCCTTTGCAATATTTGTCATAATACAAGTTCCTAAAGAAAATTTTTAATTGCGGTAACATTTTCAAGAATCTAAGTGTTGAAGAGTACAAAATGTCACACCACTCCTACCATATAAGGTGCCAGTATCACTTTACCTATTGGATTCTTTTGGCCCACCTATACCCCTTGATATTGTCAGGTTCTCTCTTCCCCCTCCCTCTCTCCCTCTCTTCCCTTTCCCTCTCTCCCTCTCTTCTCTCCCCCTCTATATCCCCCTCTCTTTCCTCCCTCCACCCCTTTCCTCCTCTCCCCCTCTTCTTTTTGGGCCGTCCCAGGGGTGCTCAGGGTTTCTGGCTCTGCACTCAGAGATCCTGGTGGTGCTCAGGGGTCCATATGGGGTGCTGGGGCTTGAATTTAGTTTGGCCGCTTGCAAGGCAAGCACCCTACCTGCTGTACTGTCACTCCAGTTGCTCTCTCATTTTACAGTGTGAAATATCTTTAAATTAGTTTAATTCGTTTTGTGACTTTAATTTACTTTTTTTTGAATGCATGTTATTGAGGACTTTCTTGGTTACTGGCCATCATTTTTTGAAGCATCTTATTTTTATTTCATTGAGACTTTTTCAATTTAAGTCCTGGCTATCACATCTTATTTTATACAATTTTTTTTATAAAATCATTTTTATAAAAAATGAGTTTGTCTCTTTTTTGGGTGGGGAGCATGTCTGCAGTGTTTGTGGATCATTCCTGGCAGGGTTTGGGGGACCATGTGCTCTGCTGACGATAGAACTTGAGTCAGAGCACCTTAACCTCTGCACTAGCTCTCTGGCCCATCTTGCTTATTTTTAAAATTGGACTTTGGTTGTGGAGATGTCTCAGGGCTGGAAGGCATGGTAACCCTGTCACTGTATGGTCCCTTGAGCCCCCATGCCATGTGTTACCCTGCCAGTCTACCCCCCCCAAAAAAAACTTCATCTTTTCTAACAGCTACATAGTACTCCATTGTGTAAATGTACCAAAGTTTCTTTAACCAGTCATCTGTTCTTGGGCACTCAGGTTTTTTCCAGATTCTGGCTATTGTAAAGAGTGCTGCAATAAACAGGCAATTGCAGATGTCACTTCGACTATACTTTTTTGCCTCTCTGGGATATATTCCCAGGAGTGGTATTGCTGGATCAAATGGGAGCTCAATTTCTAATTTTCTGAGAATCAACCATACTGTTTTCCAAAAGGGCTGAACCAGTCGGCATTCCCACCAACAGTGAAGGAGTGTCCCGTTCTCACTGCATCCTCGCCAGCACCGGTTGCTTTTGTTCTTGTGGATATGGGCCAGTCTCTGTGGTGTGAAGTGATATCTCATTGTGGTTTTGATCTGCATCTCCCTGATGATTAATGATGTGGAACATTTTCTCATGTGCCTTTTAGCCATTCGGATTTCTTCTTTGTGAAAGTTTCTATTCATTTCATTTCCCCATTTTTTGATTGGGTTGAATGTTTTCTTTTTGTGGAGTTGAACCAGTACTTTGTATATCCTTGAAATTAACCCCTTATCAGATGTGTAGTTGGCAAATATCCTTTCCCATTCTGTAGACTGTCTTTGTATTTTGGTCACTGTTTCTTTTGAGGTGCAGAAGCTTCTTAGTTTAAGATAGTCCCATTTGTCTATCTCTGTTTTCACTTGCTTGGCCAGCGGTGTGACATCTTTGAAGACACCATTAGCTTCTATGTCATGAAGGGTTTTGCCAACATTTTCCTCAATGTATCTTATAGATTCCGGTCTGATTTTGAGGTCTTTAATCCACTTAGATCTTACTTTTGTACATGGAGTTAGGCAGAGATCTGAGCCCAGTTTTTTGCATGTAGCCGTCCAGTTTTGCCAGCATAATTTGTTAAAGAGGCTTTCCCTGCTCCACTTCACTTTTCTTGCCCCCTTATTGAAGATTAGATGCTCGTATGCTTGGGAGGAGATGTCAGTATATTCAGCCCTGTTCCATTGGTCTACAGCTCTGCCTTTGTTCCAGTACTATGCTGTTTTAATTATTACTGCCTTGTAGTAGAGTTTGAAGTTAGGGAGGTTGATTCCTCCCATTTTCTTTTTCCCAAGAATTGCTTTAGCTATTCGTGGGGGCTTATGTTAATATTCTATTTTATCTGGATTTTTAATTTTTCTTTTCGGGTCACACCTGGCAATGCTCAGAGGTTACTCCTGGCTCTGCACTAAGGAATTACTCCTCGCGGTGCTCAGGGGACCATATGGGATGCTGGGACTCGAACTTGGGTCGGCTGCATGCAAGGCCAACGCCGTACCCACTGTGCTATCACTCCAGCCCCAATCTGGATTATTTTTAAAACATTAAGCCAGCCTTACATTCCCAGTAAAACTTTTTGGTCATTATGTATTACCATTTTTAATATGTTGTTGTACTTGGCTTGTTAAATATTTTATTGATTTGCTAATTGATTAATTTATGAATGCTATCTATAGTTTTCTTATTTTTTTTTTGTTGTTGTTTTTGTTTTTGGTCCACACTTGTCCGTGCTTCAGTCTTCTGGCTCTGTGCTCAGGGAACTTTATGTGGTGACGGAAATCAAACTGGGTTTGCTGTGTGTAGGCCTGTGCCTACCTGATCTGCTATGCTCAGCCGAAGTCAAATTTGTTTTAATTGTTTCGTTTTTGAGTCACACCTGGCAGTGCTAAGGGATTACTCTGGGGGAACAATATGGGATGCCAGGGATATATCCCAGATCAGCTGTGTGCAAGGCTAGTGCATTCCCTGCTGTACTGTTGCACCAGCCTCTCTTGCAATGCTTTTATTTTGGAATTGAGGTAATTTGGACTTTATTGAAACAGATGTGAAATTATTATCTTTTTCTGAAAATTTGTATTTTTGTTAAATGGCTTGGTGAGTGCCTTTACAGATAAAGTGACTTGAGTTGGAAGTTTTACTTTTTGTTTTTGGGGTCACACCTGGCAATGTTCAGGGGTTATTCCTGGCTCTGCATTCAGGAATTACTCCTGGTGGTTCTCAAAGGACCATATGGGAGGCCAGGATTGAAATCAGGTTGGCTGCATGCAAGGCAAGTACACTACCCGCTCTACTATCTCTACAGTCCCCTATTTCAGTATATTTTTGTGTATGTGAACCAACCAAGTTTTATGCTAGGGGTAAAGGGCTACCTACCCCGAGAGATCCTCAGCCAAACAGCCAGACTGCTCAATGCTCAGGCCCTCGAGGACTGCTTGTGTGGCCACAGCTGGGGAGAGGTGGGCATGGGGTGGGGGGCTCCATATCTACAGCCAGCAGTGCTTAGGCAGGCATGTGGTACCAGGGATCAACTGGATTGCCTAGGTCTTAACCTGTTTTGTCTCTCTAGTCATTTTGTTACTTTCTTTTTCTAGTTTGAGTTTTATTCTTTGACCTTTCTGTCTTAGAGTAGAGCTAGGTTACTGGTTTTGCAACCATGAGTTATTTTATGAGATTTTATGCCATTGCTACTTGTCCTGATTGTTCAGTGAGAAATTAGTCATTTGTGTCTTATGTGTATTGTATCTTTTTCCTCCTTTGCTTCTTTTTGGATTACACCTGGTGATGCACAGGGGTTACTCCTGGCTCATGCACTCAGGAATTACTCCTGGCAGTGCTTGGGAACCATATGGGATGCTGGGAATGGAACCCGGGTCAGCCGCGTGCAAGGCAAATGCCCTACCCACTGTGCTATCATATCACCCCAGCCCCCTTTTTCCTCCTTTGGTTACAATCAAAAGATTGTATTTGGTTTTGTTCTGTAGTTTTGCTATGATATGGTTAGGGCTTTGTATATTGACTATGTGTTTTATTTTGCTAAGTTTTGCTGTTTGAAATCTTTATCCATTTTTGGAAGCCCTTGGGCATTTTGTCTTCAAACAGTTTTTTCTGCTTAACTTTTCTTTCACCTTTTAAACTTTGGCTACTGGTGTGTTAGATTGTTATAATGTTTCAAAGATTTCAGATACCTAAACATTATTTTTGTAGGGCCAGAAAAATGTTACAAGAGGGTAAAGCACAACACCGGACCCACTTGAAATCCTGATCCCACATAGGGTTCCCCAAGCACTGCCAGGAGTAAGATCTGAGCAGAACCAGATATGACTATCCACCCGCTTCTGAAATTACTTTTGTCCATTTGGGGATGTGGTTCAGTGGTAGAGCACACACCTTGGGTGTGTGAAGTGTCCTGGGTTTGATTCTTGGCACTGCAGAAACAACTTTTATATATTCCTTTGCTTCTAATTCAGTTTTTTGTTTTTAATCCTCAAATTGTTTTCCCTCTGTGGTATTCGATTTTGTTTTAAAAGAATTTCTTTATTTCTCATTGTTCAGTTTATTTCCAGGTTTTTCCATTTAACTCTTTTTAGCAATGTGTGTTAGTCAAAGCCTGCAATTTTGTTTTCCATTTTTTTATTATTAGTGAAACACCATAAGGTACAGTTGTGGATTTACAATTTTTTGTGCTTGGGTTTCGATTACACAATGATCAGATACCCATCCCTCCACCAGTGCCCATTTCCCACCACCATGGATAATATCCCTCCCACCCCCATCCCCCCATCCCACCCTGACTCTGTGGCAGGGCAGTCCCTTGTGTTCTCTCTCTCCTTTTGGGTGTTGTGGTCTGCAAAAGAGCCTGCAATTTTTTTATACATGTCTGTGTCATCCATTACATTCTTTAGTATTTTTATCATTATTTTAAAATCAGATAATTTGTGAATGTTTCCATGAAAGTTTTCTTCTATGGTAGATCACTTTCTCTTACTATTCTGTGTTCCTTGTTATTTGCTCTTAAGCTGAACAATGTGTATAAAAGAACACTGAGGTAAAATTCTAAGTAAATAAGATTGAACTTATTTAGACTTAGGTTTTTGGTGTTTCGTTTTTGGGGGTGGCCACACCTTGCACGCTCAGGATTTATTCCTGACTCCTGCTTGGTGATCACTTCTAATGGAACCCGAGATCTGTTTGTGTGTCAGGGATTGAACTTAAGTCAGCTACATGCTAGGCAAAGTGCATTACCCTCTGTATTTCTCTGGCCCCTAAGAGTGATCTTTAATAGGGTCAGTTTTTCTTTAGTTAGGTCATTAGAAATGGAGGTTTAGGCGATTTCTTTGAACTTTATCTGGGTTTGGGTTTTGTAACACCTTTTCATTTGGTTCAGTTCAGATGTTTAGTGGTCAGAAGTACGATTTTTCCTTTCTTGGAATGTGAAATCTGAGCAACAGTGAGATTCTGGATATCTGTGTGTGCTGTCCCTCCAGGTTCCCAGTTTTTGGAACTATGGTTCTAAAAAAATTTCTTCTTGTTCACATTCTTGCCAGTTTTTTTGAGGGTGGCGAGATCTCTTTGTTGTTTAGTCCAGCTTTCTTTCTTTAATTATTTCTGGAGTTAACTTTCAGCAATATTGCTTTGTTGCTTCTTCCCATATCTTTCATAGAGTAACTATCCTGTTCTCTGCGAAGGCTTGGAATGCTACATAGATTTTTTTCAGCTCTCTAGCTCCACTTTGAGACTTTGAAAGTTGTGGCGCCTTTGCAGATAGATCTCTTTTATTACTGTTTTCAAAATGACTCCTGAGTTTGGGTGGTAAAAGCACTTTGTGATTCAGAGTTTTTGGTGTTCTAATCTCTTGACAGCCCTTAGGTGATCTCTTTACAGCCCTTAGGTGATCTCTTTACCTCCATCTATGTTTTAGCTCCATCTTGCCTTTCTTCTAAGGATGAGGATAATCATGATCTCGTTTGAAGGCTTGTAATTGTGCAGCATGTAGTTCACTTACCATCTCTTGAGCCTACATTTCCTTAGACTTTGGGAACTCCTAGTGTAGTTCATTGTGAACTTGTCTTATGGTTAGAGTGAGCAAAACTGCCTTATGGTTATGAGCCTTACATGCATATTTTTTTGTGTGTTGATTATTATCCTTCCTAGATTTTAAATTCTGTCCTTGGTTTCTTAAAAAGTGAATTGGGACTGGAAGGTAGCTCATAGGATGGAGTGTTCTCTTAGTATGCGGAGGAACCCATCCATGTTTCCACATGTGCATGACCGTCCCCCAAAGAGTTGATTTGTAGGAACTTCATATTTTAGGGAAGTTCAGATATGGGCTGCAGTGCTTTCGTGCTACTTGGGTATTTGTTTTGAAACTGCTTAAAATTTTTATAACTAAAGAAATCTAATAAAATATTACATAGCTCTGGGATGAAGGTAGAGATGATGATATGTAACAGTGATTATCGGTAGTAGTGCTTATTATATAAGCGTACTAATTACCTTAAATAGCAATTCAGTGAGCCTGAAAATAAACTCAGTCATGTCCTCAGAGGTCTGTGGTGATGTATTATCCATGTTTTGGATGGGTTTTTTTGGGGGATGGTGGTGGCTTGTGTTACACTTGGCAGTGACCAAGGCTTGTTTCTGCCCTGTGCTTGGGGATCACTCCTGGTGGTGCTTAACAGACCAGTGCAGTGCCAGGGATCGAACCATAGTTGATTGTGTGCATGGCAAGCATTTAACCCCTGTACTGTGTTCCTGGTTTTAAAAAAAATTGTGGTCATACTTGACATTGCTCAGTTGACTTCAAGTATGGACACAGTTGGTTTCAAAGTGTTTTCCTGCTTAGGTCACTTTTTCAGCTCTGTGATCTATTTGTTTGTTTGTTTCTGAGCTACACTTGGTGATCCTCAGGGGTTACTCCTGGCTCCGTGATGAGGAATTACTCCTGGCTATGCTTGGGGGACCCTATGGGATTCTGGGGATTGAACCCCAGTTGACCGTATGCAAGGCAAATATCCTACCCACTGTACTATTGCTCAGTCCGTGTGATCTTATTTTTAACACTAAATATTTTACTCCTCTGAAATGTGTTTGACCATCAGATAAAAAGTCTGGATCAAATTTTGTTTCATTTTTATACATATATGTATATATTTATATGTAGCACTGTAGCACTGTTCTGTTCATCAATTTGCTCGAGCGGGCACCAGAAACGTCTCCATTGTGAGACGTTTGTTACTTGTTACTGTTTTTGGCATATTGAATACGCCATGGGGAGCTTGCCAGGCTTTGCTGTGCGGGCAGGATACTCTTGGTAGCTTGCTGGGCTCTCTCAGAGGGACAGAGGAATCGAACCTAGGTCGTCAGCATGCAAGGCAAACAAACACTCTACCGACTGTCCTATTGCTCCAGCCCAATACTCATACTTATATGAGTACACAGTTACTTTGTATACAGTTATTTTGATATATGTAGCTGTTATAGTCCTTTTTTTTCCTAAGTGGTTGAAAGAGATAGTAAGTTCTTCGTCATATTTGGGCTTGTTCTAGGCATTGTATACTACTGTAGGTTTATTAGACTACTTTTTTAATTTTTAGGGCTTTTTAATTCCTAAGACTAGTCCCTTGTCTCTGGTTTCAGGACTTCCCTCTCTGTCTTTGCTTAATTTTCCTTTTCCCACAATATTTGATTATAAGAAATTTAAAATATATTGAAAAATAGAGTGAATTTTATAGTAACATACCCACATACTCATCATTTAGTTTGGCTGTTAGCATTTTATTATACTCTTATTTTTTTTTCAAATCAAGTTCCTTTATTTCCTTTTTTTTTCATTATAATAATATATATATATTTTTTTATTAGTGAAACACCATGAGGTACAGTTGTAGATTTACAAATTTTTGTGCTTGGGTTTCGGTTATACAATGATCAAATACCCATCCCTCCACCAGTGCCCATTTTCCACCCCCATGGATAACATCCCTCCCATCCCACCCTGCCTCTGTGGCAGGGCATTCCCTTTTGTTCTCTCTCTCCTATTGGGTGTTGTGGTCTGCAAAAGAGGCATTGAGTGGCAAACATGTTCAGTCCATAGTCTACTTTCAACATGCATCTCCCCTCCTGGGAGGATCCTCCAGACACCCTTTATTTGGTGCTTCCTTTTCTATCTGAATTGCCCTTCCCTCTAGAATACCCGTCTGGCCTCTAAGCTATGGAGTAATCCTCCTGGTGTTGGTCTCAGCTATTCTTGGGTATTAATCTCATATTATACTCTTATTTTTGGTGTTTTCAGAGTAATTGCAGGCATCAATGTATCTTTAATACTTTAGTATGCAAATTATTAGACTTTAGTAGTTTTCAGCTGAAATTTTTATACAAATCATACATACCCTGTAATGAGTTTTGACAAAGGATCAGATCTTTGTTACTATTTTTTATTTTGCTTTTGCACCACACACAGCTGTGCTGAGGGCTTACTCCTTGCTCTGCACTCAGGAGTTACTCCTGGTGGTGCTCAAGGGACCTTATGTGATGCCAGGCATCGAACCCAGGTTGGTTGTTAGCTCATCTTTATATCAATCATAATTGGATTTGACTTCATTTGAGGAATTGTTCTTTGTGAATTTGGATTGATATGCTCCTAATTTAATATAGAATGGGCCCTTCTATACAGTGGGCCCATTCTTTCTGTGGGTTCTACATCAACGGATTTAATCAATTATGAATAGTCTCCATTTCTCTCTCTCAGCTAGCTCTGCTATGATTGTGTCTGAACTGAAGTGGATTGACTTTTTCCATGTCGTCCCTTAAAAAATAAAATATGTCTGATTACTTAGTATTCATATTATATCAGGTGTAATTCATATTAAAAAGTATGCTAAATATACAGTATATGTCTGTTTCCATAATATTCATATAATATTAGGGTTTTTGGGCCACACTCAACAGTGCTTTGGGCTTATTTCTATCTCTGTTCTCAGTGATTACTCCTGGCAGACTTAGGGAACCATATCGGGTGCTAGGGATCTGACCCAGGGCAGCTACATGCAAGTCAGATGCCTTCCCCTTTGTACTATTGCTCCAACCCGAGTAATCTAGAAATGATTTGAAATTCATGGAAGAATAGCCTTAGGTTATATGAAATTTTTTGTTTATGGATTTGGACATCTCCTATACTCCAGGTGGGGGACCCTGGAACCAGTTCTTTAAGCCACTCATACTGGAGAGATGGTTCTAATGTAGTGATTAGTAATTCAGTAATTAGTAACACACTTCTCAAGATACTATGATTGGTTCTGGAGAAAAAGTAGGTATTGTTACTAAGGGTCCCTGTGAGAGAAAGAGATCTGCGACCATTAGTATCAGTTAACAGGGTGGAAATAAGGGTAAATCTTTTTGGTTGTGGTGGGGGTCAGAAGGCTCCTAAGCAGTGCTGCAGGAGGCCAGGAGGAACCAGGGATCAACTAGGCTCCTGATTCCTGTGTGGTCATCCTGGCCTCTGCTTTTTTCTTTTTTTTTTTAAGGCCACACCCAGCTGTACTCAGATCTTTTACCTAACAGTACTGGGCTGGGGAGTGAATTGGGGTCAGCCATGTCACATGTGCAAGGCATGCATATCTTAAAGTATGACAATTCAGGAGAAATACATAAAATAATTTGTTTAATCGAATTTGTCATTTGTTCCTCTCAGGAATTTGATGTTTGTTCGTGAGTATTGAGATAAGGGCACCCTGTGACTCAGAAGATCCAGTGGGAAAATTATTTTTTGCATTACCCCTTGCTGATTAATTGTAAAGGCCTTGAGAATGAATGAGAAAAGACAGGGCAATAAAGGTTGATGCATTTTATTCTTAAAAGTGAAACACCTTTCCAGTTCAGATGGTTTAGTGCCTTTGTTTTAAAAATGAACAGAACAAGCCTAGAAAAATAAAATGTTAACCCAGGATTACTTAACTAATGAATAAAGTAGTGATTCACTAAACTAAAAGTTTGAAAGCCCAGCAGGTGTTTTAGAGTTTACTCCTGACTTTTTTTCTCTTTCTTTTCTTTCTTTCTTTCTTTCTTCTTTTTTTTTTTTTTTAACACAGTGCTTTATTATTCAAGGTAAAGGCAGGCTTGGAGGACAGTATTGGTTTGAAAAGAAATAGCACTTAAAACCTAGTAACCAGTTTTTTGACTGTATTCTCATACAAGAGGATACTAGCATTTTCACCACTTTTTAGTTGCAAGTGATTCTGTTATAGATTTGTGCCCTTCCCGTCCCTTGGATATGTATATGCTAGAAAAGATGAGGCATTTACAAGGACCAGTATGATTCTGGGGATGAGAAGAAAGATTTCTTTCTCAAGCTTTCCTGTCTCTAATGTTAGTATAGAATTGGTCCAGCTATCTTTTTCACTATTTGGAGAGGCCTGCTTGAAAAGGAAGTGAATTTACAGGAAAGCAGGGTAGAAAGGGAGTCCTGGTGGCATCATGAACTCTGAGATCCATTTATAACTCCCACTACGAATTCCTCTTTTTGAGTAATCTGAGGGATTTTTATATTAAATTTTAAAGGATTGTGAAAGCTAAGTTAATTCTTTAAAACCTGCAGTTTTAATTCTTAGTATTGGCTGTTATAAATTGTTGTTTTATTTTTACACCATACCTGGTAGTACTCAGGCATTGCTCCCAGGTGCTTGGGGGACCATGTTGTATCAGGGATCATATGCAGGCCTCCTGAATGCAAAGCACATATTTCAGCCAGTTGAGCTCTATCCTTGGCCATTATATATATATATGTATATATATATATATATCACTGTCACTCTCCTCCCGTTGTTCATCGATTTTCTCGAGCGGGCCCAGTCACGTCTCCATTGTGAGACTTGTTGTTACTGTGTTTAGCATATTGAATACATCACGGGTAGCTTGCCAGACTTTGCCGTGCGGGCGAGATACTTTCGGTAGCTTGCTGGGGTCTTCGAGAGGGAACCCGGCTCGGCCAGGCTATCTGTGCGCAAGGCAAACACCTTACCGCTGTGCTATCGCATATATATATATATATATATATATATATATATACATATGTATACACACATATAACCATTTTCATTGAGGCGCCAGGATTTACAAATCTGTTATGTCCCTTTCATGCATACTTGATTCCATCACGGTACCTCTCACCAGTGTCTATTTTCCTCCATCAGTTTCCAAGCCCCACCCCCACCCCCACCCCCAGCTCCCCCGACCTTACGTAAGCACAGATCTATACATAAAAATTTTCTAGGCTTCCTTTCTGATCTTTGAAATATGAAAGGGATGCTGAGATCAAAAGTTAGAGTTCCACTGTTGTCAGTATAAAAAGGGATCACAGCTTTTCCTTTTTTTCAGAGGGTGGGGTGGGGACTAGTGCAGGGGTTGGATCTCACCCAGCGGTACTTGGGATATTCCTGGCTCTGCTAAGGAGTGACCCCTGGTCAGTGTTTCACCTTATATGGTGCCAGATAGCTAGCTTTGGTCAGCTGCATTGCAAGTTGGGTGCTTACCCCATGGTCTTTACAGCTATATCTTGGGGCAGTATTTGGGAATGAGGCAACTGAGTAGTTTTCAATATTGTAGTTGCAGGGATTAGAATGTTTTCTCAGTAATTGCTTGCATGGTTCTTACAAATCCATGTTTGGATATGCTTATTTTGTGATGGTGGTAGTATTTTATAGAATGAAGTAGTTGAATAGATTTGCAGTAATTTTTATGAGTAACCTTTACTGTAGCTAATTATTGCATACAAGTCTTACTTTACCACATTTGGGTAGAGCTCTGCAGTAAATTCTGGCAGTTGAATTTTTTAATATGTTTTACAACAACTTTGATTTTTAGCGAGTAATCCTAAGAACAGAGTAATAGAACTATGACTTTGATGCAAATTGGATATTTTCCTTGAATATAAAATGAAAATTTGGTAAGAACAGATGTGGGTGTATATCCGTGTTCTAAAGTTACCAAGTTAACATATTTAAATTTAATTTTTAATTCCCACTGCCGCCTCCAGTTCCTCCTCAGAATTACTGAAGATGAAACTTGAGTTACATTCCAGCAGTTAACTTCCACCGAATTTCTATTGCCTCCTGCTTTTCAAAAAATTTGAGTTTGCTTTATATATTTATACAAAGTGACAAAAGTGGAAGCAGTGGCACTTCTTACTGTGTGGAGCCCTGTTTCCTCTCTAGCCATCACTTTTCTGCTTTACTGAATCATTATACTTTATTTTTCCAACTCTTTCATACTTTATCACATTTCTGTTGAAATACTAAATGTACTAAATGTCTCCTCCACCCTGTCTTTCACTTGTGCTGTTGGTAAGTCAGGTCTCATGTCCTTATTTTATAATTCCTGATTCTCCCAAGTCCCCATGCACACATGCTTCACACAGAGTTGAAGCATTCTGTGATTAGACTTATCTTTTGGGGGCCAGAGATATAATCCAGGTGTTAAGGTGCTCACCTTGCATGCAGCCAGGCCTGGTTTAATTCTTGACCCACAAGATCCCCCAGTACTGCCTGGGAGTGATTGTTGGGTGTGGACACAAAATGGAACAAATCAATTTTTGCTCGCATATTATGGTTTTGCTGTCCTAGGAAGTGGAGCATAGAAATGGGAATTTCTGTTCTAAGGGAATAAAATCTGTGACTGTTAACAGTGTTTTTCTTCATCCTTTAACATTTAAAAATCTGATTTTCTTTTTATCTCTTTTGAATCAGAAAAAATTTCAACCTACTTTCACACGTTTCCAGAACGCTTGCTATATGGTGGCATAGTTATGTTTAGCTCTGACATGTAATTCAAATCACAGACCTATCATCTACAGTGGCAACTGGTGTAGTAAACAGTCTTGCTTGCCAGTGAGACAGTTCCTTTTTTAAAATAACTGAACCCCCAATTTTATTTTGTTTAGGAAGTTTAAATGATTTTTACTAATTTTGCACAGTAAGTTACCATTTCTAGGTGTTAGACAAAGTCGTGTTAGTGCTATTCAGACAAATAGAAAGGAGAACACATTTTTTTTGCCTCTCACCCTGATTCATAACTTTTGGTTTAATCATTAAACTTTGTGATTCAGATTACTTCTTACTCATTTGTAATTTTCAAGTATGTGCTTTTTGATTAGCAAAACACAGTGAAATTAAAATAAAAATTTTGACTTTTTATAGAACTTGTCTTCCAGTGCTACTTGTTTTGCTCCTAGAAGTGAAATAATAATCTTCTACAGTTTTAACTTTTGACTAATATTTTAAAAAGTAATCTGCCTTACAGCTAAATTGAATCTCAGCAGTTAGAATTAATGTTTATATTGTTGATTTATTATGTTATTGTGGCTTTTATTGGTTTTTGCTTGTTTGAACTGATTCCTCTGAAGTATAGCAGCTGCTTTTTTTCTTTTAGAATACTTGAAAAGAAAATTGCAAGTTCTCATATAGACTACTGACATTTTATATTAGTATATTTTGCTAAAACTAACATCTGTATTGACATTAACTGAATGGTGTACTATTTGATATTTCTGTTTTATCTAATGTTCTATTTCAGTAATTTATTTTTAGGTAGCAAATTTTCAGTAGTGTAAAAGTTTTTTTTGTTTTAATTTGGGGGGCCTTTTTGTGCCACACTTGGTTGTGCTTAGGCGGGTTTTCAGGGCATACTGAATGGTTTGTTTATTCTCTTGCAAGAGGTGTTCGGCCATATGCGTTTAGGAGCCTCTGCTTTAGAATGGTGTTTCTCAGTCAGGCAGCATGAGGTGCCCTGTGCGCCCCCAGGGCATTCCAAGGGGGCAACAGGTGGAAACCATATAAATGGGCACTCATAGCATGAGACTAGGGGACCAGTCGGTAAGGTGGGGAATATGGATGGAAATACGGTTGAGCACTACTCTAGAAGATGTTGAGAAACTTTTGCAAGAATTCTGTCTTTTGTAATTTGTTTTGTAAGTTATTTTATTGATTTTATAAAATTGTGTGTACAGGGACTGGAGAGAGAATACAAGGGCTAAAGTGCTTGCCTGGTTTGATTTTTGGAACCTCTGGAATCAAAGTCCCTTAAGCTCTACTAGTTGGTCAAACTATCACCCCTCAACTCCCCCACCTCCCCACCATGAGTTGTAATTAATATACTATAATAACTGAATCAGAAAGTTATTCTTAGAGTTTTTGCTGCTAGCATTTTAATTCACTGCTTAAAGTCAGGGACACCCTCTGCAGAGCTCTTCCCAGCAGCGCAGGCCTCACGGTTCAGTGCTGTGGCTTGGCAGGCCGTGCAGTGCCTGGTGGTCACTAGGGCCACAATGGGCAGGGCTGAGGTGACGCTCCTTTGGTGCCAGGCATCATACTAGGCATGAACTGTCTCTGCTCCTACTTGAGCTGTTTTAACTGCACCATTTCAGTTTACTTTTTTAAATCCTTTCTGTGTCAGGTTTCCCCAGGCTGTCTGAGTCACTTTGTTGCATATGGTGGCACTAGGGATTGAACTCCCGGCCTCACTTTTGAAGTAACTGACCCATCTTCCTAATCTTTTCTTTCTGGGAATCCCAAACAGAGCTGTCCTGATTGCCTGCATGTGTTCCTGATATACCAGAGTTTGAACCCAGGGCCTTAAACACTTGCTGCTTTTATGTCACTGAGACATCTCCTTTGCCCCCTTTTAGTTTCTTCTTCTTTTTTATTATGGTTTTTAACCACACCTGCCAGTGCTTAGGACTTACTCTTGGCTCTGCACTCAGTGATAACTCCTGACAGGGTGTGGGTGATGCTGGGAATTGAACCCTGATCAGCCGTGTCAACGTGGCAAACCTCCTACCCTCGCCCCTTTTTTTCTTGTTTTTTTTTGGGCCACATCTGGCCAATGCTCAGGGGTTACTCCTGGCTTTGAATTCAGAGATTACTCTTGGCACTGTTTGCGGGACCATATAAGTTGCCGAGAATCAAACCTGGTTCAGTTACATGCAATACAAGTGCCCTACCCACTGTACTATCTCTCCAGCCCCCCCCACCCTTGGCAGTCTTAAAAGGTATCTAATTTTGAAAAATAATAGGATCTGTGAATGTCCCTGGCATGTGTGGTGCTGAATTCCATTCTGGTACCTGAGCATTGCTGCAGATGGCACTTCATAAAAAATAATAGAGCAGGAATTGATTAGATTTGTTTAAGAGAAATGTCAAATGACTGTTGAATCTTTTGAAAGGTCATTACTATTTAATTACCATTTAAAATTCAGTGCAGCAGTTAAACCTATTATTCAAATTATATGCATTTGGACAGTGTAGAGACTTTGAATTCATTTATGAACAGTAAACAAAACAGTCTAACACCATGTTAGCATTATATCAGTAATTTCCAAGAAACTGAAGTATGTTTAGTTTTTTGGTTGTTTTGTTCGTGGCCATACCCGATGATGCTCAGGGTTTACTCCTGGCTCTGACCTCACGGATCACTCCTGGAGGACTCGGGGGATCATCAAGGATGCTGGGATTGAGTATGGGCTCTCCATGTGTAAGACAAGCACCCTGGCAACTACTGTCTCCCTGGCCCTGAAATTAAAGTATATTTAGCTCAAAATCTAGTTATTTTCTAGTTGACTGTGATAAATTCCGATTATTTTTTATGTATGAATGTTGTTTTATGTTCTCTAGTGCATTTTTACCAGGTTGCCAGACAAAAGTGCTTTTTGAGGAAACTAATATGATCATTTCATCACAGATCTAAATATTATACTCATGATAAACCTGAAAAAATTACCATCAATCATTTGTTCTATATTGAACTTTTTATAGTATAATGAAGTAAATTTCAAAGAAAAACAGGTTGCAAGTACCTTTGAAATGAATTTTTCTTATTTGTTTAGGTTATAATGCACTTCTACTTGTTTTCTATAGAAGTACATCTGTCAGGAAGATTGGTTTATAATTGTCCAGTAACAAATTACTCTGAAGCTTAGCATAGTAGCATTTGTCATTCCTGTGGGTCAGAGATTCTGGACCAGTTACAAGGGTATTTCTTTAGTCTCTTGAGATTGTGTTTAAGCTGTTGATGAGTGTTGTGAGTCTTCACATTGGAACTGTAGAATGGATTTCCAGGCTCACACTTAGAGACTAATATTAAAACTAATAAGAGACCTAAGCCATTGTCCCTTGTCCTGTGTCTGCCCCACAGTTCCCCCCTCCACCCTCCATTGATTAAAACCCTTATTTCGTCACAAATGATATTATCCCTGAGGCTGCTTGAAGCCTTCTTAGATTATAATAGCTGCTTTTTGTATAATAAGTGATTCCAGAGTGCAAGTATGTGGAGAACCCTATGGTTCCTTGTTTTGATCTGTTCTCAGAAGACAGATCCCATTACCTTTGCATAGTCTCTTAAGAAGCAAGTCACTACATAGAGCCCACTCTTAAAGGGTGCATGCAAGAGCTTTATATGCATATAATAAATGCCGTGTTGGTTTCTTAATAAAGAGTTTTGTTTTTGACGCTTAGACTTAACCTTGCAGGTTTTATAAAGCAAAGTAAATGACAGATATTTGAATTATATCTTTTGAGTCTTCTATAATCATGTTTTGCCAAATTAAAAAAAAGAGTTTTTACTGTTTTGATTCTGTTTTTATTTCTCTGATACTGCTAAAGTGCTGTTAAATTCCAGATAACTGAAGGGATTGAGATCTTTTTTGGGTATTAGACTTGTAGCATTTCCTAGTTGAACATACATGAATTCTTTATTAACATTTATTAATATGTTCTTCATTGAACTTTCAGTGGAACATGTACTATCTATCCAGTGTTTAAGAGCTAAAATAAGTTAAAACTTGTTAAAGAGCAGTGAAAATGAATCAAAGGTTGTCATAACATGCATATTTATGTTTTTTCCCCTCCAAATATTAAGCATTCTTTCTGCCACTGCTCATTTGTAGTCATCTCTAATTTTCATGATAATCCCCTAATTTGTCATTTTTAAAAGTTCTTAGTTTTATTGTATCCTTGGAAACTCAATTTTCTGAACATAGTTTTTATCATTGGCATGAAATGAAGTTGTTGTCTTGATGTTACCAAGAAATTAATTCTAAGCTGGAAAGTTGATTTTAGATTGCGATTTTGCCAGACTGATCCCACAGAAAGTATAGTGGAAGAAAAATGAAGCAAAAGTGGTTTAGCAATTGTTTAGAGACTGCTAGAAATAGTTAGAAATAGTTCAAAAGTTAGGCAAGGAGGGTGGTGAGTGCATGAGGTAAGTTACAGGAGACCTTACTTGACTGTCAGCTAAGGATAGGGAGGTGGGGAGAGCGTCGATTTTTATTAGGAGTAATGTGTTGAATAGGAGTTGGTAGCTGTAACTGGAGGTTCACAGCAAAAAGTAAGTTGGAGGGCTGATTTTTGGGCAACCTACTGTAAGAGACAATTTAGTGTAGTAGTGAACTTTGGAATGTGAGAACTTTGGAATAAGAAATTTAGAGTAAAATTTGGTTTTGTAGATTTCTTTGTCTTAGTTTGCTTAAACATTTTCTGAATTTATAGTAAATGGAGAGTGACTTAAAGTACATAAAGTATGGAGCACAAGTCATGGTATGAACTTGGTATGAAGTAGTTAATTATTGCTTTTATTTTATTTTTTCTCACTTGTATAAAATAAAAAGACTTGCAGGGGCTGTAGTGATAGTGAACAAGTGGAAGTGCTTGTCTTGTTCATAGCAAATCCATATTCTGTCCCCCAACACACCAAATAGTCCCAGAGTCATACTAGGAGTGACCCTTGAGTACTGCCAGGTGTGACTCAGTTTGTTTTTTCAATTAAAAAATAGTGAATTGGTTTACAATGTTTTTAATATATTGTGACTTATGCTGGGGATCAAATTGCAGGGCCTTGCACATACAAAGCATTCACTTCTCAACAGAATGACATTTGCAGCCAATCAAGTCATCTTTGCAAATCTATGAACAGCAGGAGGACAGTGACAGTGACAAAGTCATCTTTAATTAGATAATTTAAACTTAGTTGAAAAGAGTGACTTGGCTTTTTTTTTTTTAAGTTGGATGGAGATGATTCAGGGTATCAAAAACTTTCTAAACCTTGTTTCTTCCAGTTTCCCATTTTCAACCTTACTCCCTCTCCCCAACCCATGAGTAAACAGCTATATGTTTATACTTGTGTATATTTATTACTCAATATAGTTGCATCTGAAAATAATTTCTTTTCTCCTGTGATAATGATAATTTCTTTTCTCCTGTGAAAATTCCTCCATTTTACTTTCTATTATTAATTTTTTGAGGACTCTCTGAATCAGTGCCTGGAGCCTGGTAGACATTATGGCAATACTTGACAGGGCCAGATTGGTGTTTCTTCAGCCTGGTAATGCTCAGGGTCCATACGGACCACTTAGCACTGCTGGGCAGGCGGGCATCCAGTGCTAAGGGTAGGACTTGGTTAACTTCTGTTCTCAGTTGTCGAACTTTTTACTCATATAATCAGATTACTCTTGTGAATAAGTGGTTATAAATTTTAAAAGCTCTTAATTTTAGGCAGTTTCAGAATCCGTCTTGCAGTTGTTTTTTATTTTTATAGTTTTGTGTTGTATATGGAGTATGTTATATCTCCAACCTAAGAGCTTAAAAAATAGCTGCCAATGAACCTAGAAAATGGTGGTCAGTGAACTGGAACATACACTTTACTCTGGGTTTGGTTTCCGGACCGAAAGCTACCCTGAGCACTACTGGGAGGGACCTCTGAGCTTAAACCCAGAAATAACTCCTGAGCACATTGGGTTTTGCTCAGAATGCAAAAAGTAAGAAATTGCCAGATTAACTTGGTACCTTTAATGTGTAATCTTGTTCTTATTGATTAGAATGTAACCTTTATGAAATCTAAACTTGTGTATGTATGTTGTGTCTATTTTAGACATATTTTCTGTTGATAAAATAATAATGCTTTGTGATTTTTTACATTTTCCTTTTATTGCGTGTGCTTTCAGAATTTCCCTGACTATTTTTTTGGGGGGGAAACCCTTTGTTTTATAAGTACCATATTATATTAGTTTTTGATATTTTGATATTTGTGCTTTGTTTTTTTTTTTGCTTTTAACCATAGCTTATTGGATTTTTAATACATATGTTTTGGAGGATGCTGAATAAAATCTATGTACATTTTAAATACATTACTAGTGTGAGGGGAAACATGGCAATAATACAGCAGGTAAGGCACTTGCCTTCATGTGGCTGTCCCAGGTTTGGTCCCCGGCATCTCATATGGTCGATCCCCTGAGTACCACCAGGAGTAATTCCTGAGTGCAGAGCCAGGGGTAAGCCCTGAGCCTTGTTGGGTGTGCCCAAAAAGCATAAAGAATAAAATTTTATAGGAGAAAAATATTTTTTATTGTGGTTCATGAGCCAATTTTTTATTTTACATATATTATAATTTTATCATACCCTACAAAGTCATTTTGTAACTGGAATTTGTAGAGTACACTGTTATTGATGAATTAATTCCTTCAACATTGTTTTTTTTCCCCCTTTAGCTGTGACGCAGATCCATCAGCTCTAGCAAAATATGTCCTTGCTTTGGTAAAGAAAGACAAAAGTGAAAAAGAGTTAAAGGCATTATGCATAGATCAACTGGATGTATTTCTTCAAAAAGGTAAATTGTTTGGTATTAAAGTACAATAATATATGTCATTTAATAAATTAAGACTGTTCTTGGACTGCCTCATGAGCAAAGGAGAGAAGGCAGCTAGAATAGAGAAGGGATCACTAAGAAAATGATGGCTAGAGGAATCAGTCGGGATGGGAGATGTGTGCAGAAAATAGATAAAGAACCAAACATGATAACCTCTCAGTGTCTATATTGAAAACCATAATGCCCAAAAGTAGAGAGAGATTATAGGCAATAATGTCTGCCATGGAGGCAGGGGAAGGGTGGGAAAGGGGAGTATACCGGAGATATTGGTGGTGGGGAATGTACACTGGTGGGTGGGAGTTTGATCATTGTGTGATTGTAACCCAAACATGAAAGCTTGTAACTATCTCACGGTGATTCAATAAAATTAAAAATTAATTAAGACTGTCCACAGGTATTAAAGGAATTCAGGATCAAATTTTAGCTAAGATCAATAAGCAGTACTAGAATTAATTATATCACTAGCTTTTTCCTTTAAATTAACATTTTTTTTAACTATAAATGAGAACCTTTTTATTAGCATCCTTGTTTGTTTAAATTGTTCATCTTAGTTTTCTTCCCCCACCATTTATCCTCACCCCCCTTCGTTCTATGATCTTTGTCTTCTAATTTGTCTTTTTATTTTATCTGTTCATCAGTTTTCATATCCTTATATTATACTCAGGTATAAGTGAAATCATCCAGTACTTTTCTTCTGACTTATTTTGTGTCCTGTTAACTTCTCTTAATTGCCTTCCACTTATTTGCAAATGTTATAAAAGTTTGTTTTTCTTCCTTTTTTTTTTTTAACAATTTGAAATGTACCACATTTTTTTTTGGTGGGGGGAGGGTCGGAATTGGGCTCCCACATGGTGTTCTTTCGGCCTGGGACCTCCTCTCTTCAATCCTTTCCTCAATGCTTAGTCATCTGGCCCAGCAGTTCAATGCAGGGCCGTGAACATTGTACTGCTCGGGCCTTGTGGCGCCAGGAAATATCCAGGCCACCTGGCAGTACTCAGGGGCCTCTAGGCTGCATGTAGTGATGCTCCATATTTGATAGAATATGGGTGTAATTTTTTGTGTCAACATTTTTATGTTCTTTGGTTAGATACACAAAAGTGGGATTGCTGGATCATATGGTTGCTCTGTCTTTCACTCTTCAGGGAGCTCTGTAATGTTTTCCAAAATGTTTGCATTGGTGTTGATTTCTATAATTGTGTGTGAGGATTTGTTTTTTTCTGTACCCTTTCTAAAACTTATTATTTCTGCTTTTGATGTAATCTATTCTCCTAGGTGTGTGGTGGTCGCTTACTGTGGTCCTTTTCCCATGGTATATAGTGGTGATGAGCATTTTTTCATATATTAAAATTTGTCTCTCTGAAAATTATTTTTGTTGTCAAGTTCAGTGCATTCTTTTGGGGGGGACTCAATTCAGTGCCAGAGATCAAATTGAGATTAGCTGCATGCAGAGGCAGGCTTTTTCTTTTTTCCTTTTTTTTTTTTTCTTTTTGGGTCACACCTGGTGATGCACAAGGGGGACTCCTGGCTCTTCACTCAGGAATTACTCCTGGCGGTGCTCGGGGGACCATATGGGATGCTGGGAATCGAACCCGGGTCTGCCGCGTGCAAGGCAAACACCCTACCCCCTGTGCTATCGCTCCAGCCTGAGGCAGGCACATTTTATCCCCTGTGACTGTTTTTCTGACACCCTGAATTCTTTCTTTACTTTGGATAGTAACCCCTTATTAGATGTGTGACATGCGAATTTCTTCTCTGATTCAGATTCAGTAGGCTACTCTTTATTCTCTTTGTTTTATTGTTTTTTTGCCATACCTGGCAGTGCTCAGGCTTTATGCTCACTCTTTGCCCAGATGTACCCCCAGAGGTGCTTAGAAGACTGTGCAGTGCCTGGGATTACTCCTGGGCCCTCTGCATACAAAAGCATTTGCTCATCCTCTTGGACTATCTCTCTGGCCCTCATTTTAATTTTTGTAGATATTATATACATGGGTGGAGCGATAGCACAGCGGTAGGGCTTTTGCCTTGCACGCAGCCAACATAGTCGACCCGAGTTCGATTCCTCCGCCCCTCTCGGAGAGGCCGGCAAGCTACCGAGAGTATCTTGCCCACGCGGCAGAGCCTGGCAAGCTCCCTGTGATGTATTCGATATGCCAAACACAGTAACAACAAGTCTCTTGATGGAGACGTTACTGGGCCCGCTTGAGCAAATCGATGAACAACGGGAGGACCGTTATCGCGATATACATATATATGTATAGATATTGCTGTACAAAATGAAACATTTTTAATCTACTGATACTAAAATATTTAAGAAAATGAATAAAAACTTTTAAGATAGGACCACATAGGAAACAACTTTGAATGTTGTCTAGCACTGTATTTTCAACTTGTTTATGCCTGTGAAGTGGTATCAGTCTGCAGGCTTGTGGTTGAAAACCATTAATCAAGTACAGTATTTCTCAATGTTTGTCAATATCTAGATAATTATAATTGTGCTTGGCATACTGGGCTTGGTACAAAGAAGGGCAGTTACTAGTCCAGAGGCTCTGACTCTTATAATCCCCAGCACATGAAGAAGTGAACTGGGAACATTGGTGATGGAGATTGGGCACTAGGGAGGGATGGGTACTCAATCATTGTATGACTGAAAAGTGAGCACGAAAGTTTGTAAGTTTGTAACTGTACCTCACAGTGATTCATTAAAAAATTTAAAAAGAAAAAGAAAAAAAATGAATGGGTCTATGGGTTATATAATCTCCAACACCCGGTGCCGTGAATAGGTCTATGGGTTAAGTGCCTTGGCATATTGGTTGCTATGCTATTGGTCTTAGTATAGTGGATTCTAAAAAGTGAAGGTATATTTGGTCATGTTGATTAATGTGTGAATGTGGAGAATTGATATCTTAAATATAATTTAATGTATTTAAAAGTTTTTGTTCCTTTTAAAAATTTTTTCTTCTTAGAGACACAGATATTTGTGGAAAAACTTTTTGATGCTGTGAATACAAAAAGTTATCTACCTCCTCCAGAGCAACCTTCGTCGGGTAGCTTAAAGGTAGAATTTTTTCAGCACCAAGAAAAAGATTTAAAAAAAGAAGAGGTAAGGGTTTGTCTTAAATCTAGTGTTTTTTTTTTTTTTTAGCTATAAGATGTAATTCACATGCCATTCACTTATCTATATATTGAATGATTTTTAATATATTTATCAATTTGAAATCATAATTGCTATAAAATTTTATATGTTCTTTTAAACTGTATTAAGCAATAATTAAGTTGAGTTTTATTTCCTGAATATGTTTTAGGGGTACTTAACATCACTGTCAGGTTTGATAGTTTAAGTAAGTACAAACACCTAGGGGACTCTACATATAGTTATATTTTTCACTGTGATTTCTTTCTTTTTTTTTTTTTTTCTTTTTTTAAGAGTATGTTCTCTTGTAATATCTATATTGGAGGTAACCTTCCCAATGGTGCTGGAGGCCACCAGAGTTGTCCCCTTTAGTACTTGGGAAACCATATGGTGCTGGGTATTGAATTTGCTCCATATTTTAGTAAGTGAAAAGATGCAAATAAAAACCAGTCAAGTCCCTTTAAAAATTTTTAATTTATTTTGGATTTTGGGCAACACCCTGCCATGTTCAAGGCTTAGGGGTCACTCCTGATGCTGCTTGGGTACCATGTCTGGTGCTGGGGAACAAATCAGGGTCTGCTACATACAAGCCAAGTGCCTTAAACCCTGTGCCATCTCTTCAGCCCCAGAAAAGCCAGTGGAAGGATATAAAGTAAAATGAACAAAGTGTGTGTGGTTGGGGGGGGAGTCCATGGTGTGAGGCCTGAGGGACAATAAACTGGGGAAAAGCAGGAGTAAGCTTCCAGACGCCCATGTTAGTGCAACCATAGAGGATCTGCTTAATGAGTAGTGACGATGTGTTGATCTGGGAAGGTTCTTCGGAGACTCAGTGCCGAGAGTTCTAATTTAGGACTGGTTACATAGGTTCCTTCTGCCAAATATATAACAGAATTCCAGATTCCTGGGATAAACGCAGCTATTCAGAATGGACTGTATTGTTTTAGGAATAGAACCTCTATAAATTAAAGTTCACAGATGTCAGTAATTGCAACCCAGCCTCTCTAAACATAATATTCAAAGACCTCCTTTTAAAAAATCTTTTCTGCACAGTACCTTAAAGGTATGAACTACTGTCTCCTGTGATCTGTGAAACTAGTGAGTGACAACAGATGTGTTTCACTCTATTTTACACACATTTGGCTGGGGTCTGCTTTTTTAAGATAGTCAAATAAAAATACCTTTATGGGGGAGTGGAAATAACTTCATACTTTAATAGGTTTTGAAGTTGTTGCCTTTTTACATTTGGGAAGAGTACGACTCTTTCCCCAAAAGACTCGTATAGTTTAAATCTCTTTAATGTGATGTTTAAAGATTGTAATTCAAGCAAAAATAGTTCTGGACAATTAAACTATTATATTTCTGTTGTGAGCCTAGTTTTTGGACAAACAAATCTTGGTTTAAATGCTAACTTACCATTTACTGCTTAACTACCTTGAAAATACTTCTGAGCCTCAGTTTACCCAGCTATAAATTGGAAATAACACAGGATTATTGAAGAGTAGGAAAATAATATAGTTCTTAGTATAGCATATGAAAAATAGTAGGTTCTCAGTAAATGACAGTTTTTGTAATTATTAAAAGATTCATATATGGTGGAAGATGTAGTTGTGATTTTAGTTTTTCCTTTAGACTTAATAATGTATTTTTCAGATGATGAAAGTAACAAATGAATATCATGTAATGTAAATAGATTTTTTTTGTGGGGGTGTATATAAATAATACGTAGATTACAAAACTTGATTCAGCAGTTCATGAATTTGTTTATTCTCTAAATTCTGATTTTCTAGTAACGCTTACTCATATCCTTGTGGAATTGCTGTTATGTCCTTGTGAAATCAGTGTTCTAGGCAGTTTAGCAGGGACAATTGCGGCCCAGATAATTTGAGGCTAATGAAGTGAATGCTTTCCAAGATTGCTTTTTATATAACTACTTAGATTCTTTTTAGAAAGGAGAATATATATAGCTTCTGCGCTGCTTTGAGAAACTGGAGAATTTTATTTTATGTATTGTTTTCTCAGTTGTTCTCCCCTTCTCTCTCTCTCTCTCTCTCTCTCTCTCATGATTTGGCTAATTTTAATGCATCATACTTACGCTATATGCTTTAAATGTCTCACTATTGATGTAATAAAGAATGAGAATTTATGAGCTTTTTTTTTTTTCACTAGTCAAGTTTTCAGTTTTTGTACCAAGCATGTTTTTTTCTTTTTCTTTTGTGGTACTGAGGATTGAAAAGTAATGGTTAAATGATTATACTTAAAAGAGAAATCTATTTTGTTTGAATATTTTAGAAGCTTCGATCCTTTAATTTCTATCAGGTCATTGAAATAGTGACCTTACAAGGAACAACATGTTAAACACTACACTGTTTTTCGTTAGATCACGAAAGAAGAAGAGCGTGAGAAGAAGTTTTCCAGAAGACTAAATCATAGTCCTCCCCAGTCAAGTTCCCGATACAGAGAAAACAGGTGATTGTTTGATTGATTGATTGATGTTCACTGTCTAGACAGATGTGCTTCAACCTTTTTATATCTGCTCCTCCGCAGCTGTCCTGCATACTGGCCCATGACGTGGCAGTGAAAACTGAGGCAGCCAACCAGTGTTTACAACTTTTCTACAACCAGTCAGTGAACTGGAGTTTGAAGACCACTGGTGTAGCATGATTATCTTTTATTTGAATGTTTAAACTTTGAATATCTTTTACATTGGGTTACAAATAAGTTTCATTTTGTCTTAGGAAACAAAGTATCAATTGGTCTTTCCCTACCAAGAATATATAGATCTTGGGATTTGTAGGCTCTGTTAGTGAAAATTGAGTTAATGCTTGGCAAATATTTTTTATTATCAGATTTAAAGGCCAGTGAAAATTTTTTTTTTTTTTTTTGCTTTTTGGGTTACACCCAGCCATGCTCAGGGATTACTCCTGACTCTGCACTCAGGAGTTACTCCTGGCAGTGCTCAGGGGACCATATAGGATGCTGGGGATAGAACCCGGCTTGGCCGGATGCAAGGCAAATGCCCTCCCTGCTGTGCTATCGCTCCAGCCCCAAGGCCAGTGCAATTTTAATGGGAAACCTTCTGCCTACCTCTCTGTCTTTCCCCCACCCCCCGACATTTCTTTTTCGTGCAAAATTATTTTTCCCATTAAGGCTTCAAATACATTTATAGTAAGGTGAATATGATTCATTTCTATGTACAGGAGCCTGAGCGATAGTACAGTAGGTAGTACACTTAGATAATACAGTAGATAATACACTTGTCTTGCACATGGCTGATCCGAGTTCAATCCCTGGTACCTTGTGTGGTCCTCCAAGCCTGCCAGGAGTGATCCCTGAGCACAGAACCAGGGGTAAACCCTGAGTATCTCCAGGTGAAACCCAAAAAAGAAACTAAAAGATTATTTACAAGGCAATAATACATACTGTGAGATGTTTCTACAGAGGCTTAAATGCAGAGATGCTTTGCTGTGTAAAACTAAACACCAGGAAAAGGTTATTTTCCTCTCAAAGTATTATCCTTTAAGTACTGAAGTTCTTTTTTTTCAGTATGAATGAGATAGAGTCAATAATTGGTTTTCTGAATTTCCTAGACTTGTATTCTGATGGTGGGGAAAAAGAATAATCAGTGGTTAAATATCACTTTTTCTGATCTTACATTTCTTTTAGAAGTCGTGATGAGAGGAAAAAAGATGATCGTTCCCGCAAGAGAGATTATGACCGAAACCCTCCTCGAAGAGACTCTTACAGAGACCGATACAATAGAAGACGAGGGCGAAGTCGCAGTTACAGCAGGAGTCGGAGTCGAAGCTGGAGTAAAGAGCGCCTTCGCGATAGGGATAGGGACAGAAGCAGAACACGAAGCAGAAGCAGGACGCGAAGCAGGGGTAAAAATCCACATATCTGTATATTTTGTCATTTTTTGGTTGTTTTGGGGGCCATACCTTAAAGCTGGAGGCTTGGTGCTCAGGGGACTTAACCCAGGGCTTCACGTGCGGGGCAGTTGCTCTGTCATTGAGCAATATCCCCAGCCCTTGTGTGTGTGCAAACCTTCGTATTTGAGGGCTTTAAATTTGTTTCAATTTTTGTCAGTGTATTCGTCATTTTTTGTTTTGATAGATTTTGTGTTCCAAGTGAATCCTTCAAAAATATGTCACTTTATGAAAGTAAGCCACTACATTTTTAGTGCAGTCCCACCAGAATGACTAAAATTAAAAAATTGATTTTATTCAATGTCGATTAGACTGAAGAACTCTTTGGAAAATACTTTGCCAGAATATTTAAAATAATAGTGCCCACCTACCAGATGACCTAACACATTCTTTTTTTCTAGGTATTTATTTGTCTTAGAAGAAGACATAAATGTATATTTCTGTACACAGACGTATACTTAAGTGATAATAGTAACTTGATTTCTAATGGCCAAAACCTAAGTAAATTGTGGTACAATTTCTGAGAATAAAAGGAAGGAAAGTATTGATACATTAAACATTGATATGTCCTAAAGTAATTATACTTGATAAAAAAGAGTGTATATTTATATAAACATTTTTAAAAAGCAAATTATGAGAGAAAACCAGTTATTTTCAAGGATATTGGGTGGATTACAAAAGGGGATACTCTTGGGATTGATGAGTATGTTCCATGTTGCATTGCCAAGTTTCACAGGTATATATATATATATATATATAGGTTAAAATTCATGAAATTGTATACTTTAATTTGTAGTGGAGGGTTTGGGCCACACCTGAGAATACTGTGTGGCTACTCCTGGCTTTGTACTTAGGGCTCACTCCTAGCTGTGCTGGAGGAACCACATGCAGTGCCAGGGATCAAACCAGTGTAATCTATGTGCAAAGCAAATGTCTAAATCCCTGAACTTTTTCTCTGCCCCTGAATTGTGTACTTTATGTTCAAATAATTATGTTTCAGTTATTATCTAAAAACTATTAAAAAAATTGCATTTCAGATTTTTGTATTTATAAGAGCATGCCATTTCCAGCATGTATAGTTTCTCTTTCAATCTATATTATGGAAAGGAAGGTATTGCAGGCAATAAAACAGCTATGACACTTTTGAGTAAGACACTTTTTATTCAAGCTTAGACTTTTTCTACCCTTACAGTCTTCATTGTTACCTTTAGTCTTGAGGAAATGGTATTTCTGTCTTGGCCTTTGTATAAGCTTTGTAACTTCTCTGTTACACTTTTTTTATTTTGGGGGTTGTCGGTGGGGAGTTTGCACCGTATCTGGTGCTTAGGTAATTCCTGGCAGTGCTCAGTGGAGTAGAGGAGATTGGGCAGTGCCAGGGAACAAACTAGGGTCTACTGCATTTAACCCCATACTATCTGTCTGGCTCCCAGTTTCTTTTTTTCTTTTATTTACCTCTGTGATCTAGGTATAGTATGTTGCTGCACATTCTTCACTTATTCCTTTATTTTTTACTTTATTTTGTGGGCCATGCCCAAATCTTAGTCCTGGCTTGCAGTCAGGGATCATGCCTGGCAATGCTCAGGGACCATATGGGGTGCTGGCAATCGAACCCAGGTTGGCTGAGTGGAAGGCAAGTGTTCAACACACTATTTTATCTCTCTGACTCTTCACTTACTCTTTAATAGTGTTTTCTTTCCTTGTGACCATCTGATAAAAGCCAAGTTAATTTCTTTATATTTAATATGAACTCGTTTTTTTCTTTAAAAAAAAAGTTTATTTTTGGGCCACACTTGGCAGTACTTATGACTTACTCTTGGCTCTGTGTTCAGGAGTCACTCCTGGTGAACTCTGGCGACCATATGAGATGCTGGATATTGAAATGCCAGTCTGCCATGTACAATGCAAATATCTCTGGCTCCTAAATTCATTTTTCTACCTTTTTGGTTCATTCATTCTCACCTTCTCTGACTAATGTGTATTATAATAAACTATTGTATATTTCTTTTATGCTTACAAAATATAATCTACTGTGTAATTCTGACATGTTTATGAGCTAGTTTTTAGGGTTTTTAGATGGATAACTAAATGTTCATTGAATAAGTTACATTTTTAGTATGTATTTTACATATGGACTGACTTTATACTAAGCTGCAAAAGTAGGAAAATATATTTACTGAAACAACTCCAAGAAAAAAATACATGTTACAATAAGTGGTTTTATAGTGTAGTTTATATCGCAGAGACATAAATAGCTTCTCTTAGAACATTGTATATTTAATGAATACTTTTAAAAGTGGAATTTGTTTGATTTTGAACATTTTCTCTGAATAGCTAAAGTATCACTGTTGTTTTTTGTATCTGGGATATTTTAAAAAATAGTGTATAGTTTTATAAGCCATTTATATTTTATTGCAGAAAGGGATCTGGTAAAACCTAAATATGACCTGGATAGAACAGATCCATTAGAAAACAATTATACTCCAGTCTCTTCAGTACCTAATATTTCATCTGGTCACTATCCTGTACCTACTTTGAGCAGCACGATTACAGTAATTGCTCCTACTCATCATGGTAATAACACTACCGAAAGTTGGTCTGAATTTCATGAAGACCAAGTGGACCATAACTCATATGTGCGACCACCTATGCCAAAGAAGCGGTGTAGAGACTATGATGGTAAGGCTTTCAGTTGCTTCTTGATGTAGTGAATTAATTACTTCTAGGTGACTTTATTCTGTACCTTTAAGTTGTAAAGGATTATGCAAAGACTTATAGAAAGTGGAAAAGTAAGTCTTTAAGCTCTTTCTGAAATTTGTCAATATTGAAACCCTTTTAAGTCACCAATGACTATTAAACATAAATATGAAAGTAGCATTTATTTATGTATTTTTGTAATTAAGTGAGTGAGTCATTTCCACTGAGTTAAGGAATTTGTTGAGAAGACTCACTTGAAGGCATGTGTGAGGCCTTTGATTATATTTATTTTCCATATTTTAAAGAGTTTTACGTAAGATTTAAGTTAGGGAAATGTTTTTAATGACAAAAGTAGGACTGTATTTGTACATGCAAGTTTTATATCATTTTGCTAGCCAGGAATATTCATTTTAATTTTGTTTTTGTTTCTTGGTTATCTTTTGGTGGTGGTGGTGGTGGGAGTTTGGGTCACAGCTGGCAGTGCCCAGGGCTTACTCCTAGCTCTGCTCAAGGATCACTGCTGTTGGTACTCAGGGTGCCATATGCAGTGCTGGGGATTGAACCAGGATCAGATTGCATGTAAGGGTTTATCCATTGTACTATCTCTTCTGCCCCCGGTGATAGTTTTTAAGAATGTATGTTAGCCATAATATTGGTCACTTTTAAATTATTATGAATTAGTAGGTAGCTCTTTATGGATTGATTATACTATACTCAATATTAAAGATGCTCTTGTTTCTATTCTGGTGCTGGGGACTCAACCCTGGGTTTCACACATAGAAAAACTGTGTTCCACCACCCAGTCACATTCTGGCCAAAGATAGGCCTATTTTGAAATATCTTACTTTTATTACCTTGATGCCCAACTCATGTTTATTTCTTTTAACTATATTCCTCACAGAAAAGGGTTTCTGTATGAGAGGAGACATGTGCCCTTTTGATCATGGAAGTGATCCGGTAGTTGTAGAAGATGTGAATCTTCCTGGCATGCTGCCTTTCCCAGCGCAGCCTCCTGTTGTTGAAGGACCACCTCCTCCTGGCCTTCCCCCACCTCCCCCAATTCTCACACCACCACCGGTGAATCTGAGACCTCCGGTGCCTCCACCAGGCCCATTACCTCCCAGTCTACCACCTGTCACAGGTGAGTAAATAAGTCTGTGTGCCTGTGTGTTACTTGTTTATTCATAATTTGTTTTTAAGAAAGTAGTTTGATGCTTGCTTTTGTAAGAAAGTAAAATATTCCTATAGAAGTTTACAGCTGCTGGGAACTAAGTGCAGGGTACTTCTGTTGCCCTGTATCCCAGCCTTGAAGGCTGTTTCAGACCGGTGGTCTCCTATGATTTTGGAGTGGCCTTGAATTTTGCATGTTCCTAATGAATCCCTGCTATTAGTGATCCTTTATAACTTAAGTAAGCTCATTTTGGAAGATATTAAAAGGTACTTTGTTCTGTAAATGAATATATAGTCATGAGTTTGATGTTTATAGATATTGTGGTTTGATAAATGAGAATATTGTGTTGGGATGTACAATAACCTTTTTTTATTTGTTTGCTTTCAGATGATGTTTCTTATTCTTTGGTTTTGACAGGACCACCACCACCACTTCCTCCTTTGCAGCCATCTGGCATGGATGCTCCCCCAAATTCTGCCACCAGCTCTGTTCCTACTGTAGTAACAACTGGCATCCATCACCAGCCTCCTCCTGCTCCACCTTCTCTTTTCACTGCAGGTGCAGTTTTGGCCCTCTATGTACTTTCAGTGAAATTTAGCTTTAGAACAGAATTGTATTTGAGCAATTAAATGCCTAGAGCTCTATCAGTTTTTTCTCATTTAAATGACAATATGTAGAAATGGTGATTATATAGTAAATGTTGTTTTAAATTAAGTTGTCTCAATGAAGTTTTAATTTATAAGACAGTTTTAATTTTTATATATTTAGTATATAAGCCCTGTTAAATATTAGCAGAATGTTACATACATGTGTACTTTTTCTATTTGAAACGAAAATATTATTAAGTGGACTTCTATAATTGTTTTTTAATTACAGTTTTTGTATTACCAGATACATATGACACTGATGGCTATAATCCTGAAGCCCCAAGCATAACAAACACTTCCAGACCTATGTATAGACACAGAGTGCATGCACAAAGGCCTAACTTGATAGGACTGACATCAGGGGATATGGATTTGCCACCCAGAGGTACTGTGATTCATCTTTTCTTCTTAACATTTTCATAATATCAGGAATAGCAAAACATTTACACACAACCCATAATTGGAAGATGGTAAATATGTTTATTAGATCCTTTTGTCACTCTTGAGACAAAATGTCTCCTTCCCTTTGTTTGGTATTTGTTATGCACACTTTTATCCACGGGAAAGCATATATTTCTCAGGTAACTTTACTTGCAGGCATAATTTGGTTCAGTTAAACTCCTTGAAGTAATAATTTCATTAATAAAAGTAGATTCTTCCCAAGTTTGAATAATAAAATGAGGTGTATAGACTTGTGCTTGATAGACATTTTGTATTTGATTTCTTGACGTGTTAAATTTTTTTTTTTTGTTTTCTGTTATGACCCAGAAACCAAACAACAAAAATAATAACAAAGAAATAGTGCTGAGGCATATCCTAAATTCATTTAGGTAGTTGTTTGTAAATACCAAGAATAGGATTAATCCAACTAATTTGTTTAATTTAAAAAAAATTATAAGTTGAATTTTTTCTGTATGGATTGTTTGCATTAGTGTTTCCATATGAACAAATATTTTTAACTTTCTTATCATTTGAGATTAACATTAAATAAACAGGTTTGGTGAAATGTACAATGTACATCAAAATTTCATCAACTGAAAAATAGATATTTCTGTTCTCTTGTACTCGAATATTTAGTTTTTATAATCAAATATACTTAACTTTTTCTTCTTTGTTTTTGTTTTTTTGGACCATGCCAGGCAGTACTTAGGGGATACCCCTGGCTTTGCACTCAGAAATCACTCCTGGCAATGTTCAGGGTACCATATGTGATGCCTAGGATTGAATCCGGGTTAGCCACGTGCAAGGCATACACACTGTATTATCACTCTGGACCCTAATATCAAGTATACTTTCAATTATGTTTATAAAGTCCCTCACTTTATCATCTCATTTCTAAAATTTTATTAGATATTAGTGTTAAAATTTATATCTTTAGGTTGTACATTTATTTTTTAAACTATGAGCTCAGAGTTGAAGATGATTTGTTTGTGTATTTCTGAAGAGGACGATGACAGATGGGAAGAATGTCATGGGCTTGTAGAGTTTAATTTGGGGCTGAAGAGATAGTGCAACAGGTAAGACATACAGCCAGTAAGCACTTGCCTTGCTTGCGGCTGACTGAGATTTGATCCCCAGCATCCTGTATGGTCCCCTGAGCACCACCAGGAATAAAATCATGAGTGCAGAGCCAGCGTTGCTGGTGTGGTCCCCCCATCTCTACCCAAAGCAGTTTAATTTAACATGGAATTACTGATTCTTCACAGAAATGAGTTAAAAAAAATCCCTTGGCCTGTTATATTTAAATGTACATATCATTTAAAATGATATATATGGTATAAATATATGATAAAACATATAGTTTTAAAATGTATATTTGGACAAAATCCTAAAATTTTGTTTTCAATACGACTTAAGGAGGTAATGATATAATATTAATCTCTGTTTTCTTCGCCCTGCCCCCCTTGTTTTCAAACAGATAAGCCTCCTAATAAAAGCAGTATGAGGATAGTGGTGGATTCAGAGTCAAGAAAAAGAACCATTGGTTCTGGAGAGTCTGGAGTTTCTACAAAGAAGACTTGGTTTGATAAGTAAGCTGGCAGGAAAAATTGAAGAATTTTTATTGTTCAGTGGTTTTATGTGGGCCAGGGCGGGGGGAGTGGTGCTTAAGAGACTTTGGGGGCCATCCCGGTGATTCTTGGCCAAGAGGGTAAGTGGTTCAGTGTAGGCAGTCTGAGGATGCCATGCTGCTCAGGCCCTGTGATGCCGGGCATTCCCTGGCCCACCTGGCAGTGCTGGCGGCTCATGGGGCTGTGCTTGTGTTGCTCCGGGAACAACCTGAACTTGACCATTTTCAAGGCAGTTCCCTTAACCCATGTGTTATCTTTCTAGCTCTTGGGTAGTACTTTTTAGAATAGTTGCACTGTTAAGAAAGTACACTATTCTTGTTCAAAATAAAATTAACATTTTTCTGTTGACTTCCACTAAAGTACAAATTGTTTTTTTTATGTGTGATAGAGAACACCAAAAAGAGGATGCCTTTGGACATCCTTTGACATCCAAGCAAAATACGTTGAATTTAGCTATCATTGAATATGATCAAGATTGTGATCCATCATTAGGGCAGGAAGTGTGTGTTCAACTCTGGGAGGCAGCCCATTTTGTTTGTAATCCTGTAAGAGGTAGAAAGTGCTCTGGATAGGCATTCAGCATGTCAAAGAAGGAGTTCAGAGAGATGCTTTTATTTTTGTTTTGTTTGTGTGCTTGTTTTTGGACCATACCCAGTGATGCTCAGGGATTACTCCTGGGTCCTATACTCAAGAATTACTCCTGGTAGTGCTCGGGAGATCATATGGGATGCCAGGGAATCGAACCCTGGTCTACTACATGCAAGGCAAACACCCTACCCTACCTATACTATCTCTCCGACCCCAGACTTCAGAGAGATGGATAAAGAATCAGAATGTCTATGAGATGATAATTTTCTAAATTTGCAGTTGTGAGAAGGGAAATAATGATCATGCTTATGAAGCTTTAACATTGTTTCAGTAATGATTTTTGGCTTTATCTTTAGTCCTGTGAAGCAGTGTAACATTTATGAATCTACCATTTTGTCCTTTTATTCAAGTGTCAAATGTGTGCTGTATAGTTCCAACAAAATTCTCCTTAAGTTGAGAAATGATTAAGAATAAAGGCTGTGCAGATTGGCTAATATTCTAAGTAGGAGGTAATCAGAAATGAAAAGTAATTTACCTCTGCTAGTTGACTTCTTAAAATATGCTTGCACTACTGATTTGAAAACTAATTTTGGAAGAAAATTTTAATTTACCAACCAGTAATTTCAGTTTTGAAAAAAAAAAGTAACCTAAGTAAGTTTTGACTCTTAATTCTTTTGTACTTAATACTTGGATTTATAAGGAAATATTATTTGGTGTTTTTTTTTTGTTTCTTTGTTTGTTTTTTTGCTACAGACCAAATTTTAATAGAACAAACAGTCCAGGGTTTCAGAAAAAGGTTCAGTTTGGAAATGATAATACCAAACTTGAACTTCGGAAAGTTCCTCCAGAATTAAATAATATCAGCAAACTTAATGAACATTTCAGTCGCTTTGGGACCTTGGTGAACTTACAGGTAAGAGCCAGAAATCATTTGTTGTCTTTACCTAGTTATTTTAGGAGGGATCTTAATGTAGTACGAAGAAAACCACTAGAGCAGTGTGATATTGGTTATTTTTGATAATAAATACCAAATAAGTTTGGTAGTCATCAGTGGTTGGAAAATTGAACACGAGATGAAGGTTTGTTTTTTAGCAAAACTTGTCATTGAATGCTTTTTACTTAGAAAAGGCATATTATTAAGATACTTTTTGTATGTCATTATTATAATTATGATTGGTCATATTATTAAATACTTTTTGCATAAGTCATTGTTATTAAATTACAGAAAAGATAGTGATAAAATATAATCTAGTACTTTTTTTTCTCCTTAGGGTTTTTTGTTTGTCTTTTGAGGGCGGACGTGGGGGATGGGGAAGCACACCCAGAGTGCTCAGGGTTTGATTTCTGGCTCTGTGTTCAGGGTTCTCTTGGTGTTGCTTGGGGGACCACCTATGGTGCTGAAGATTGAACCCAGGTCAGCTCCTTGCAAGCACTCTACCCACTCTGGCCTCGTTTCATTAGTTTCTAAACATCATTTCAGTGGAATATTTCAGTCAGTCAATCATTCTGACCGATTAGTCAGAATTAAAATTAAGTTTATTTTTTCCTCTCACTTTTGAACAGTCTTCAAGATGAATACAGGCATAATTTATTTTAATTTAATTTTTAGTTTGTGTGTGTTGCGACCTCCCTAGAGTTGCTCATGAGATCTGGGGTTCTTCCTCAAGATTCTTAACAACTGTCAACTACAAGGGCCTATGGATGTGGTGCTCCTTGGGTTCTGTGGTGCACAGGACCACCCACACAATCCAGCAGTGTTGGGGGCCTTCAGGACTGCACCTGGTGTTGCATAGGGAACTATGTGGTACTGGGGATGGAACCAGAGTTAGCTGTGTGATAGGCCTTGTCCTATCTGAAGCCCTAGAAGTGATACAACAATTTTTCAGAGTTGAGATGAAAGTATATGTTGTTTCAGTTTGCATTTCTTTGTTCATGAGGTTCTGTCATCTTTACTGATCATTTTGCTATATCTGCATACTGACATACTTGTGTAACTAAGCATATAAAATATATGCTTTTGAAAATCAACTTAACCTCATCCTAATTTATAATATATATTCAAGTTCCAATTGTAAAATGCTCAAAAACTATCCTTATATTGAATAATTATTAGATATTTGCTGTATCATTCTGATTTATGAATCAATACTGCAGAGTGGGTATTATTATTCTCTTTATGGATTTAGGAAGTGGAAACACAGAAAGGTCTAATAATTCTCTCATCTTCCATGGGTATAACAGTCAGGGTTTTAGCTGGGTTGCTTAATTCAGGTCAGTTTGGTTCATACTCAGTTTTTATTGCTATAAATTGTCAGTGGTTTATATACTACACTTTTGGAAAACACAGCTATTACGGAAAGAACAGAAAATTTCAACTGAGATGTGTTGGATCTGTTACATAATAGTTTAATAGGTCCATATACTCAACTTACTTTTTAGAATCAGTTTCCTTATTTGTAAATCATAATTGTTGACTTTTATTAAGTAGATCCTTATAGTTTCTTAAGCTCTCTTCTAGTCTTGAAAATGTGAGAATTACAGATTAGGAAGAAAAATTTTGTAGGTTTTTGTGTGTGTGTGTATGTGGGGGGGAGCAGGAGACAATTCTGGGGATCAAATCCAGTGCTCCGTGCATGGAAAGCATACACTTTACCTTCGAGCTACAACTCTAGCCTACAAACTTGGAAAATATTATGTATGGAGTTTTCTTAAAGTCTGTGGTTAGAATTTCCTCTTTTCAATTGCTATACTGCCTTTTCCTGATGTGTTATATAAATTATCATATCCCTCATTGATGAGTATTTCTCAGTGTATTGGAGATTAAAAAAGTTATCACTTTGAACTGTTACATAAAATAATTTGGTTTTGATACTGTAATGCACAATTCTTGACTAAGATTTTCTACGTATTCTATAGAGGAGGGTCTTGTCTACTCTGAATAATGCCCAGTTAACTGTATCCTATGTAGATAAGTAGAGTGTTATAATATACGTACAAATAAGTTTAAACATAGATTCATACTTGGAAGAACCAGTATTTCAGGTCAGGAATTTTACTGTATAAAGCAATAGATATGTTTGTAAATGCATTGTATTTCATTTCTAAACCATAGGTTGCCTATAATGGTGATCCTGAAGGTGCCCTTATTCAATTTGCAACACATGAAGAAGCAAAGAAAGCAATATCTAGTACTGAGGCAGTACTAAATAATCGCTTTATTAAGGTGTATTGGCACAGAGAAGGAAGCACCCAGCAATTACAAACTTCTTCTCCAAAGGTAAGAGAGAAATTTACGTGAAATTAATGACTTTGAAAATTCTAGGGGACCCATGCAGTAATACTGTGGGTAGGGTGCTTGCCTTGCATCGACCAACCAGGATTCTGTCACCAGCACCAGTCACCTGAGTACTACTGGGTGTGGCCCAACTCCCAACCCTACAGAAGGGGGTATGGCAGGAGAGGGGAGAGTGAGGAGAGTGGGGAGAGGGGAGAAGAGGAGAGGGAGCTGGAAGAGGGGAGAGAGAGAGAGAGAGAGAGAGAGAGAGAGAGAGAGAGGAGGTGAGCATGCCTCAAGGTCAGGTAGATTTTAGTTAAGATCTTTTCTCTATCATTAATTGTACAACTTGAGGAAGTTTCTTAACTTTATAGCACAGCGGTAGGGTGTTTGCCTTACAAGCGGCCAACATGGCCGACCCGAGTTTGATTCCTCCGCCCCTCTCGGAGAGCCCGGCAAGCTACCGAGAGTATTTGATATGCCAGACACAGTAACAACAAAGTCTCCAATGGAGACGTTACTGGGCCCGCTCGAGCAAATCGACGATCAACGGGAGGGCCTTTACCTTTTACCTTTAACCTGTTCTCTCATTATGTACTGAAGTTAATTCCTAGTTTGGACAATTAAAATATATATGTATAGTTTCTCTCAGTGAGCTCAGTAAGCTACCGAGAGTATCCCACCTGCACAGCAGAGACTGGCAAGCTCCCTGTGGCATATTCAATATGCCAAAAACAATAACAATAACTGGTCTCATTTCCCTGACCTGAAAGAGCCTCCAATATGGCACCATTGGGAAGGACGAGTAAGGAGAGGCTGCTAAAATCTCAGGGCTGGGACGAATGGAGACGTTACTGGTGCCTGGTCGAGCAAATCGACGAACAACAGGATGACAGTGATATAGTGATGTGAAGTTTCTAGAAAAGTCCCTGGTGGATAGGAGTCCACTTAGTTCATTGTTGCTATACATATTCCAGAAACTTAGGCTATGGGTTCATCTTGGAAAGCTTTTCTTCTCCTCTTTCCTCTTTGTTTTAACTAGTGAATCAGTCAATTCTGTTACATTAATTACCTGTAATATAGCAGCTCCCTGCCCCCTCAGTTTATTTCTTTTCATTAGAGGGAGAGAAGAGAGTGAAGGATAGATTCCACTTTCAGTTTCATTTAAAAAATAATTTCATGCAAAATATATATGTGTGTGAACATATTGTGATTATAAATTACACTTTCAATGTAATTCTGCATGGCAATTTTACAGAAACGTAATGAAATTACTTAAATGCTTATGAACTAATAAGCTTATTTAACAAATCTTATTTTGAGGTCATACAGCCTTTAGTCCAGCAGCCCATTTTACCAGCTGTGAAACAGTCAGTCAAAGAGCGGTTGGGTCCAGTACCTTCAAGTACTCTTGAACCAGCAGAAGCCCAGAGTGCCAGTTCAGACCTTCCTCAGGTAAATGAAGCCTTATTATTGAGCTTTTTGTATGAAGGATTTTCAGTATATTAGTTTTGGTGATTTAAATTCTAGTTTTATACAAAAATATAGTAGTGTATACATCCTTGAAATCAGTTTGTAAGGGTTTTTTTTTTCCCATTGTCATACTTTTTTTTTGTCCTGTTTTTCATAGTATTTAAATTGTAAATTCTTCTCTAATACTTATTTTTTGAAAAAGAATTCTCTTCCACTTTATGAGGAGATTTTTCAGCAAACCTGCCTGAAAAATGATGGTCAGTCATCAGTAAATCTTACTGCTCCATCATCTTTCACTTAACTTGATTTCTATTCCAGAGATAATTATTTAGTAGACTGAACTGAAAGCTTTCGGAGACTTATTTAATCTATCGGGTTTTTACGTGCTTCAATTTTACTATTTCAGATTACTTACAGTGCACTCTCAGAGCCTGTATCCCTCATTCCTGACTCTCAGACACACTTCTCCATGTTATTCCCTTCCCACTCCCTTTCACATTTGAGTGGCAATTTCTTGATTCTGTACCCACAGTCTCTGAAATTTAGCTTTCCATTGTCTCTGGTTGTTTCAGCATTTGATATGAGTGAGAGTGAGGATGTGGTGTCCTACTTAACCGATGGGTGCCATCTTATTTTATTGTCCTTCTAGATAATTCCTGAGGAGTTAAGATACTGAGATTCTATTTAAAAGCTGCAAAATGTAGTCTGGTAAAATATCAGTTACTGGAAAAAAAAACTCATCCCAATCCTATTATCCCAAATTGTTGCCAAATAAAGTGCACTTGGCTATAAAAGAAATATATTTAAGAAAAGAAGAAGTTTTATTTATAGTTCTCAGTTAAAAATTGTATTTTTGGGGGGAGGGAGGGCCACTCCCAGTGGTGCTTGGAGATTAGTGCTCAGGATCACTCAAGGCTGTGCTGGGAGACCCATATTCAGTTCTAGGGATCGAACCTGTTTTTGGCATGTGCTAGACAAGCACATTAACCCCTGTCTCTTTATTATTATTAATTTATTATTTTTTATATGTATTTTTTGGTGTTTGGGCAACACCTGGTGATGGTCAGAGATCACTGCTAGTGATACTTAGGGATTCTGGGGATTAAACCCAGGTTCGCTGCTTGCAAGGCAAACGTTCTACTTACCATACTATCACTCAGGCTCTAATTATTATTATGATTTTGGGGCCACACCTAGTAGTTTTCAGGATTTACTCTGGATCTGTGCTCAGGGATCACCCCTGATGGGGCTAGGGACCATTGGGGTGCTGTGGCTCAGATCTGGGTTGGCCTCATGCAAGGCAATTGCCCTATCTCCTGTAATACTTTTCCAGCTCTCCTTTTATTAATTTTTAATAGAGTGTTCCTAGTTTTGCTTGGAAAATCAGGGACTATTCTTGGTGATACTTGCGCCCCACAACATAAGGGTTTAGTGGTTGGGCCCACTGATGCGGTATTGCTTGAGTCTAGTGGTATTGAGTGACACCAGGGTCCCACATGCTGGTTGTGGATGCTGAGGAGTCAGGTCGAACTTGAGGTCCCTAGTGTGCATGCTATTTGTCTCCCTGACCTGTGTGAGTTGCCTCCCTGTTGGAATCATTTCTCTGACCCAAAAGGTATAACCTGAGGTCAGATATATATATATATATATATATATATATATATATATGTATATATATATATTTCCCTGACCCAAGAGGTATAACATGAGGAACAGGCAGGTAAAATAATTAGATCGTATTAGTAAAGTCCTAACTTTCTTATCAACATAGAATTCTAAAAATCTATGGTTCTGTGTCATGGAAGGAACCTTGGCAACCTAATTCAAACTTACCTTACTTTGTAATATTTTATGATAGAGTAACATTGCATACTGTTTGCTTTTCACACACATTTTCTTTGAAAAGGCTCGTTCTTGTGATTAACATTTATATCTACAGTGTCAGTATTACATGCTAGTAGAATGAGAATGTTCAACATCCCAGTGAACTTATACATGCTTGGGGAAACACTGAATATGTCCATTTTAATTTTTTTAGAATGTAACTAAGTTATCTGTGAAGGACAGGTTGGGTTTTGTATCAAAGCCATCTGTTTCAGCAACTGAAAAGGTAAGAAGAATAGCATGATGTGTTTGTCTTGGCTTCATAAATGTTTTCAGATGGCATCTTAATTTTTTAATTTTTTCCATAGTTCTAAACTTTTGCTTCTTAATATTATCTGTATCTCTTGTTCCTACCTTATTGCTTTCCATTTGCTGAAAAAGAAAAATACTGCCTACCTTTTTTCTTTTTGCTTCAGCATTTTAATACTTGTCACTTGCTGTTTTTCCATGTGCTTCATACTTATGTTTTTTATTTTATTGTATTTGTAAAGATGTTGTGTATTTAATGGGAAAGCTTTAGTGCCCTAATTGAAAAGGCCATGAATTTAGAATTTAACTTGACTTTTAGCTATGACTCATCACTTAACTAACTGCATGACTGTGGGTAGTATTTTTAACCTTTCTGAACTTTTCATGTTACTGGTTAAATGGTGATGGTAATAATTGTCTTTCTCATGGGATTTTGTGAAGATTAAATAAAACAATTCAAGTGTTTTCTGACCAGAAAAGTGGGATGTAAATGTTGCTAACACCTATTACAGCATAGCCTGACAATACATTTATTTCTGTTTTTAAATGATTGGTAAATACGGATTAGATTATTTATGAACTTAACTGGTACTTTTTGTCTATTTATGTGTGAATGAATACTTTGATCTTAAAATTTTAGGATTAGATACTCTAAGGCAGTAAGACCCCAAAATAGTCTTGTAGTTGATTTATATTTTGAGCTGTGTTAGGACTGGAATCTGTGTCTTGTATTTCTTCTTTCTTTTTTTTAATGCTTTTTGGGTCACACCCGGCGATGCACAGGGGTTATTCCTGGCTCTGCACTCAGGAATTACCCCTGGTGGTGCTCAGGGGACCATATGGGATGCTGGAAATCGGACCCGGGTCGGCTACGTGCAAGGCAAATGCCCTACCTGCTATGCTATTGCTCCAGCTCCTGTGTCTTGTATTTCTAATGTGTGATTCTTCCCATTGAGAAGATTATATAGGAAATTGTCTGCCTTGGTAAATTAGGGATCCCATGAGATAGTGGACCTGCTCTCTTCCTTTGTTCTTTAGAATAGTGTTTTCCTTATTTAATGTGTTAAACTTTGGCATTTCTAGAAATTTGATTCTGAGTCTCATTTTGTTTCATCCTTCCCCCCCCCCCCCCCACACACACACACACTCCTTGGGCATCTTAATACCTTAGGCATGACATCCTAAAATGACTCATTATTTCCCGTATAAATGAATCCCCTCACCTTTAGAAGTGGTACCATTTTTCAAGTTGTGCAACCTAAATGCTGTAGTCATTTATTTACTTGTATTTGTAGTTTCTTTCTCTTTCTACCACCTTCAGTTCCCTTGCTTCTGCCTGCAGTGACATTGCTGTTATCCCATTCCCTTCTCCCCCAGTGTATGCTGCCACCATCCTACATCTTAATGTTAATTTCTTATGGGGACTTTCATTTCCTCAGGTAAATTGCTTGATTTCTAGTTCATCATATCTTAATTATTCCAGTTCTGTTATTTCTGCTTCAGCGTTGTGTGTGTATGTGTTTGTGTGTGTGTTTATGTGTGATTTTCCTGAAGTGCATTTCCTCCTGCCTAATTGAATTCTAGTCAGTCTTTAAAAGATTATACACCTCTTCTGTATAAGCTCCATATTTTTCCATAATAGACTCCTTTTTGATGAACATGTTGCTTATGCTTCTAAATTTAGGAATATTCAGATACTTTCATTAGATTTTTTTGGTTGATAATAACTAAGGAATAAAAAAATAACGTAAGATGTATTGCACTTAGCATAGGACTATAAAGTTTTGGAAATTTTAGGTACATGGCATTCTGTTTTATGTCAAGATTTATGCTCTGAAATTGAAGTATATACTAGTTATAATTTTTAAAGGATTTATTTGATGTTTTGTTGCTGTTTTCATTATTGCTTTTCCCTCTAGTCCTTTATTTCTGTACTACAGGTTTTTTTTTTTTTTTAATATTTATTTGTTTGCTTTTTGGGTCACACCCAGCGATGCACAGGGGTTACTCCTGGTTCATGCACTCAGGAATTACTCCTGGCCGTGCTCGGGGGACCATATGGGATGCTGGGAATCGAACCTGGGTCGGGCCACATGCAAGGCAAACACCCTACCCGCTGTGCTATCACTCCAGCCCCTATACTACAGTTTTTATACTTTTTTTATGTAGCCTTAGTTAAAAGGGGTAGAGAGTTGGAATTGACTGTTTAAATTCATGTAGGCAGTCACCTCTAAATTTATGAAAAAAATGACTAATAGTAGTAAGTCATTTATGAAAAATTGTTTGGTAAATATTAAGAACTGTTTCAGTGAATGTAGGTATATAACTTTTAGTCAGTTTGTTTATAAGATGTTATTTTACTTTGTTGTTTCTGGTTTATGTTCCCCAAGTCTAATGGTTTTGATACAGAATCTTTAGAAGATTCTGAGAAGTCTTAGGGAAAGTAAAATGTTTTCCATCAGTAAATTTTGGTTTTGGGACCATACCTGGGTTACTTCTGGCTCTGCATTCTGAAATCACTTCTGGTGGTGCTCAGGGGACCATATGGGGGACTGGGGATTAAATCTGATTGCCACGTGGAAAGCAAGTGCCTTACTGCTGTAAATACTGCTGTATTCCTGCCCCACCATCATTAAATCTTACTTAAAAATGCTCTTTTTGGGGGAGGATGGTGAGTTTTTTTGGTCACATGCTATAGTGTTCAGGGGCTACATCTGTGGGTACTGAGATTGTTCCCTGGCAGTGTTTGGGAACTCTGCCAGGTTATGAACCTGGGCTGGGCCTCTTGCATGAAATTATGCATATTGAGTATTTGTACTATCTCCCCAGCCCCCCAAATATTTTTAAATTGAAGGCAGGAGAATGCTTGAAACTAACACCTACAGAGTATCTTTTGTCCTTGTTAGAGCAAATAAGTACACAAATAGAAAATTTGATTTCCTTCCTACAAAGTCATTGAGACCCATTAGTGATTCATATTTAAGAGTTTGTCAAAGAATTGAAAGTCATGGAATTTGAAACTGATTTGATATTACTAAATATAAAGCTATTTCAGTGACTAGTAAGTAGGTATTATTTGAATAGTTATTAATGAAATGTTTGAGCACTTTTGCTAACTGTCGAAAAGTTTGAAGACTAAAGGTGACTATCTCTATATGTCATCCTGATTAATTTGTTTTTTTGGGGGGAGGGTGGGGGAGAGTTGGGCCACGCTCAGTGGTGGTCAGGGCTTACCTTTGATTCTCTACTCAGGAATCACTCCTGGTAGTGCTTGCGGGGGCCAAAAGCAGTGCTGTGAATTGAACTGGAATTGGCCATTGCAAGGCAAGCACCTAAACCATTCTACTATTTTTTAAGTTTATCTTGTTTAATTTTCCCTAAAACTCTCTTATAAGTTCTAGCATGATAAAGTGATTAAATAGTGTTCTTACATTTATCGTATCAATTTTCTCATATCAAATTTAGAAGGATGCATTGATGCTTAGCAGTATTTTATTTTATAATTTAAAAATATTTCTTGATCCCCTTAATGATTTGTTAGCATCTGTACCATGAAATTTTTGTTTTTGTTATTATTTTTCATTTGTGTGGGGTCCATATCCATTGTGCAAGGTTTACTCTTGGTTCTCTGCTCAAGGATCATTCCTGGTTGTGCTTGGAGAATTGTATGTAGTGCCAGAGAACAAACCAGGGTTGGTCACATGTAAGCGGTTTTATCTGCAGTGCTGTCTCTCAGACCAAGTACCATGGAATCTTTAAAAGGAAATTTGTATATAGTAAAGTTTGAGGAATATGCATGTCATTTAGACTTCAGCTGATTATTTGACAGCTTATATCCTGTATAATGTTGAACAAATCTTTTTTTGAGGAGCCACATCCTGTGGTACTTGGGGAAGCAGGCAGTACCAGGGGTCAAACCTTTGTTTCCCCGCATACAAAATACGTATTCTAGCCCTTTGGGGCTTTGACCCATTAAACAAATCTTAACTACATTGCTAATGAAGCACAATCATTTCTGCATTTCTCAACCTGGGCTAAATGGCCCCTCGTGTGGGTTCCCCAAGATATTTCAAAGGAGGCAAAGATGAAATTCACATAAGGGGGCAGGAAAAGGGAGGTTACGGAGTATGGCACCATACTATACTGGGTGGTCAAACAGTAAGGTGGAGCCACAGAAAGGAAGTTCAGAAGTGGGTCATGGTCTGGAAAATGAGACACTGTTCTAAGTAACCTTTCGGATATTTAAACATTTTGGGAAGTTATTTGTATTGAACATGTACTCTAACACTGAGCTACATCTCTTGCCCCCATAAGCAGATTCTACTTTTCAACTCAAGTTTTGAATTTAGCAGAGTTTTTATGTGAAATCTGACAGGTATATGATAAGAAAGGAAAATTAGGACCATCTGTGTTACCAAGGATAGTTTTGGGGCCTCAGTATGTACCACATGTGCTCTCGCCCTTTGAGCTATCTCTCTAGTCCTTTGACTTACTAGTTTACAACATTGCAGAATTTTAGTGGTAGGTTTATTGCACTGACCATCAAGAAGATCCTTCTACTGTTCTTCCTAACCCACATCGTTTTCCCTCTAGTAACCACCACAATGGTCACCAAATTTAGTACCAAGTTTAGGAGGTTTTTTGTTTATTTGTTTCTGGCCAGTTTGGTGTAGTTACTTATATTTCACATATGAGTAAAATCGTCTTAATCTCAAATTCTGCTCATTTTTGTCCAGAATGGCATAATTTTATCTTTTTTCTTCTTTTTTTTTTTTTGGGCCAGAGTAGCTACTCAATTGCATATGTATACCACAGCTTCTTTATTCTCGTGATTGGATCATTTTAAGATCATGTTTCTTAGCAACTTATAAATACATGATACAGTATCACTATAATCACCATCTGTACATTACATCTCTAGGACTTAATTTTATAATTGCATTATATATACTTTATAACTAATTTTTAAAATTTTATACTATTTGGCCACCTTAAGATACTTCAAAATTAGAAAATATGGTTATAATGATTATTGTTTCCAATTTATTTGAGTACAGAAATTTTTTTTTTTGGTTTTAAATTTTAAACTTGTTATGCAATACTTATATAGAAAATAATTTATGAAGCACTCATTTGGCATTTGTCTTCATCAAACTATCTTGTGTGTCCCTTTATAAAGTTGTTTCACCTTTTTAGGAGGGGGCAGAGGGCACCACACTGTTACTTGGAGGCCTTTATTTTTAGAAAATAGTTGTGCTCTGTGGAACTAGTCTAATTGGGAAGCGTTCTGGGAAGTACCAGCTGCGTTGGCCTCTGCAAGCCCCACTCACTTTACTATTCGCCCAGGCCCCTTTACTGCTTTTCTTAAGGGGTCATGTGTGTGAGTTAAGTGTGATGGGATAGTTATAGGTTAGGGATCAAACCAAGGCTCCAAACATAAAAGGCAAGTATTCTACTGCCTTGTTTTATGCCAGCCCTACCTAAAAATTGTTACTTGAATTGGCTTCAGAAAAGTTGTCCATTTGATCTCTCACATTTGATTTTAGTTTCTCATCACTTCAGACAATTTAGTGCAAAATTGGCAAGTATTGACTATATGGTGACACTGCCAAAGGCACTGAAGTTAGAGCAATGAATGATGTCCTTCAGCCTAAACTGAACTATTTGGATTGTAAGGACATTTAGACCCCATCTAGCAAGTTGAATTATTTGATAGATAAGCTTAGGTTCTCAGTTTAACATGTATAGTTATTAGAAGATGCTCAATGAGAAGAGAGGTTTGTTTTCTGTTTCAAGACCCTTATTGTGTAGACAGAAAGAGATACGAAAATTACCGTGTTATCAGATCATTTTAACTAAATACTTAATAACTGAAGGAACAAAATTTTATGGAAGGACCTTAGAAGAAGAAAGAAATGATAATGGTTTGTAAAAGTCTTCATTGAATATGCTGAGTTTAAACTTGTTTTAAAAAAGAAGCTAACAAGCGTAGTAATTGAGAAGGAAGCAGTACAAACAATTTTAGAATTGTGAATTGAAAATATTATTAAATGTTGAGCGACAGCATCTGGTTTTGTCATTTGCTGTATTCTTATGTACGGTTACTGCTTCAATAATAAATGTATTTAATAATTTTTGTCATGATAACAACTTTTGTGTATTTTTGTTTTTTCTGTAGGTATATGGTGATAATTTAAAACTTTATTCATATCTTTCCTTTGAAAGCTGTAAATATGATTTAGTGGTACACATATATAAAACATTGAGTTCATTTTCTCAATTTTGTTGAAAACAGGATTTAGGACATTGTAAATGCTTGATAAATATTTTAAGAAATTGAATTTGTATTGGTAGGTGTTGTCTACATCTACTGGCCTAACAAAAACAGTGTATAATCCCGCTGCTTTGAAGGCTGCACAAAAAAACTTACTTATTTCCACTTCTGCAATTGATAATAATGAAGCACAGAAAAAAAAACAGGTAAGTCCACTTAGTATGCTACAGTTGTATATAGGATGCTTTCGGAGTATATTTTTCAGTGCTCTTTGTAGTTCAAAGGTGTCTTAATAATTGAGACATTGGGATAATTCAGTGGTAGATGGCCACAGGAATGAAGTTCATGATGGTATAGATTCCATCCCTGCCACAGCCCACATGCCTAAGGGGGAATCCCATCTGCTGTGCTGTTTGGGATGTCTGGTCCACAGCACAGTGTCCAGGTCTTCAGTCACAGCAGCTAAGTATGTAAGTCCCAGTGAGTATCATAAGCAAATGTGACCTCTGATGTGCACTGCAAGCAAGTGTGTATGACCTCTACTGATCACAGAAACAAAGGGAGGGAAACTGTATCTCCCAGGCCACCCAAGTGGTGCTCGGGGCTGCTGTGCTGTAGCCAGTGAGACACGGGGCCACGATTCCAGGGAATGAGCCGGGATTCCATGCTTGCAGCCATGCACCCTCACCCCTCTGCCTTCTCTCTGGCTTCACACATACTTCTTTCCTCTTGATTAATGATTGAAAAAATGAATGGAAATGCAGTTATCGTCATTTTGATTTCTTTCTCCAGGAGGCACTGAAACTTCAGCAAGATGTAAGGAAAAGGAAACAAGAAATTTTAGAAAAGCACATAGAAACACAGAAGGTAAAATATTAGAGTGGCAACATACAACCGTTATAACCTTAATTTGTTTTACAATATATCAGCCATCATGGGAAATAGATCTCAGAAATATATTTCAGTGGAGTTCATAATGGTAAAATGAATATCAATGATAATGTATTTATCAGTAGATAATATATTGGAGATGAGCACATATTATTAGATTTGGGATTAGAGGAGTATAAATAGAACATGATTGTTAACTTGAAGAGAAGCACTTCTTCAGCTAGATGACTCCACAGTAGTTTGTTCTGCAGATGGCATAATGGCACCCTTTTTTAGTGTTAAATTATGCCTTTATTTTACTTTTTTTTTTTTTGGAAGCACTATGATTTACAATACTGTGTATGCAGTGTTCCAACACCAGATCTTCCACCGGAGTATTTACCAGATTGATTTAGGATCATCTAGTCCTGTGCTGTTGTTATTGTAACTGTTAGGCACACCCTCCAGTTGGAGGACTCATTAAAATGAGTCTAATTCAAATTGAGGTATGCTCAAATACAGTAAGACATACATCCTATTTCACAGACGTAATATGACGTGAAAAGGGAATGCATCTTACTAGTTCTTGCTCAATTGTGACATATCGAGATATATTAGATTAAATAGAACATATTGCTTGTTTGTTTTATGTGTTATAAAACGAAATTATACTTTTCCTGCCTTTTTAATGTGTGACTATTAGAAAATGAAAAATTTCATGTCTTGCATTATTTGTGTAGGGCTTCAGTTTTACACTGATTGGATACTTCATTAGTGTTAGGTCTTAAATATAGAAGTAAGGTTATGATAATTAAAAATGTTGAAACTATCTTTTCTAACTTAAACTTGGAAATTATTGATAAAGAGATGTGCTTTATACTAAAAAATGCTTTATATCAAAAATTGAAGCTATCTTGACCCAGAATATTATAAAGTTTTGTGATTTACAATACTGTGATTTACATATTCCATGGGCTAGAGCAATATGGCACAGAGGGTAGGGCATTTGCCTTGCACGCAGCAGACCAAGGTTCAGCCTCTGCCCCTCTCGGAGAGCCCAGCAAACTACTGAGGGTATTCGCCCACATAGCAGAGCATGGCAAGCTCCCCGTGGCATATTTGATATGCCAAAAACAGTAACAACAAATCTCACAATGGAGACGTTATTGGTGCCTGCTGGAGCAAATCGATGAACAGCTGGAGGACAGTGCTACAGTACTACATATTCCGTGTCACCTTATTTCTGATTCATGTTGAAGTTATCTTTACTTTTTTTTTCCTGTAACTTAAAATTTGGGGGGCACCTCCCAAGAGGTGTTTCTCAGCTATGCAGGCTCTCTGTGAGGACCCAAGGATGACGTACTGCTTGTGCCAGTGATAACCCCGGCCATCCTGGTTGTGCTTGGGGCCTCTAGGGCTACACCTAGCAATACTACAGAGGGCCTGTTACTGGGTTTCGAGGCAAGCACCTTAACCCCGATATGGTCTCTATGGCCTCAGTGTCTCTTTTCTAGGCTATTTGGCTATAAGTCTCTGTGACAAAAGTAACTAAATATTCTCTTTTTAAAATATCTCACTTTGTGAAATGAATTCTTAAATAAATATTATTCCAAGACTTAGGTTGTAGGGCCAGAGTGATAGATAGTATAGCGGATAGGGTGCTTGCTTTGCACATGGCTGACCACGATCTCTGGCATCCCATGTAATCCCCTGAGCACCGCTAGAAGTAATTCTTGAATGCAGAGCCAAGAATTACCCCAGAGCACCACCAGTGTGCCCCACCCCCTTACACACTCCCCTATAAAAGTTCTGATTGTAGACTGTATTTCTGTATTTGAAGTGAGGATACTTAGATTCCAGTAAATGGGGTAGAAAGTAAAACTTTTGGTATTATTTGAAATTAACAACTTTTCATAGATTGAATTTCTAGCGAATGTTGGCTTTGAACTAGTGTTCAAAGAGACCTTAGTGTGCTCTGAATGAAGAAAGGTTGACTTAAATTGAGATATCTGACATTAGCAGATCTACCTACAAATCTGGCAATATAGTGGTTATAAGCCTTAATTATGAATACGTACTGTGAAAGTAGTGGTAAGTTATTTTTTTATGTGTTTACATTGTTTTGTTAGAAATAGTAGGAATAAGTATCTTTCTTCTTGGCAGATGTTAATCTCAAAACTTGAGAAAAACAAAGCAATGAAGTCAGAAGATAAAGCTGAAATAATGAAAACTTTAGAGGTTTTGACAAAAAATATTACCAAGTTGAAAGACGAGGTCAAAGCTGCTTCTCCTGGACGCTGTCTTACTAAAAGTATAAAAACTAAGACTCAGGTATTTTCATTTGTGTTGCTATTCATATTACTGGTTTTTAAGAAACATGAAAGTACTGCATAACTTAGAACGTAGTTTCTCTTTAAGTACATTAGCTTGAAATTTAACCATTGTTTGCTATCATTTCCCCCCTCTTCATTAATAAGTAAACATAAGTAAACAAACTAGTAATTTAAATCTTCTGGATTATGTTTGGAAGGTTAATTAGGAGGATAGTTAACAATTATCAGGAAAGATTAACTTGAGAAGAAAATTTATATGTATTTGAGTGCTTAAAGAGTTTGGATTTATTTTCTGAGTAGTTGGGAATAAAGGTAAATAAACAGAATTAGCACTCTTATAGCGCTGTACAGAATGAATTAATTGAAAGGGGGGAATCCTAGTATTTTATTAACCCATGGAACGATAGCACAGCGGGTCGGGTGTTTGCCTTGCATGTGCTGACCCAGGATTGATAACTCTGTCCCTGTAGGAGATCCCGGTAAGCTACCGAGAGTATCCTGCCCGCATGGCAGAGCCTGGCAAGCTCCCCATGGTGTATTCGAAATGCCAAAAACAGTAACAAGTCTCACAATGCAGACATTACTGGTGCCCGCTCGAGCAAATCGATGAACAGCGGTAGGACAGTGCTATAGTGCTAGATAGAAATAAGTGAACAAGATAATTTCAGATTTTTTTTAAATTTTTATTTTATTTTAATTTTTTTGCTTTTTGGGTCACACCTGGCGATGTACAGGTGTTACTTTTGGCTCTGCACTCAGGAGTTACTCCTGGTGTTGCTCAGGGGACCATATGGGATGTTGGGAATTGAACTTGGGTTGGCCGCATGTAAGGCAAAAACCCTACCCGCTGTGCTATCTCTCCAGCCCCTCAGATGTTTTTTAGATTTAAAAAAAAAATACGGAATTTATACATCTTATTGTGTTTCTGTAGAAAACCATCACATGTTATACTGATACTTCTGGTTGTAGTCTAACACCCTAGTGCTTTTCCTTTTTTCTCTTTTTTGTTTCTGGGTCATATTTAGCTGTGTCCAGGACTTAATTCTGGCTCTGAACTCAGGGATCACAATTGACAGTGTATGGGGACCAAATGGGATGCTGGGGATGGAACCTGGGTTGACCATGTGTAAGGCAATAGTTATTCACTATTCTGTTATAGTGGACAATAGACATTTTCTATTTTGTTTCTTCAGTCCTTTTTGCTTTTAGCCCATATTTTATCTTTCTTCCCATAATAACAGTGTGGTTTCCACTAATATCATTATAGTTGACTCTTTTGTAGTACTGTAATCCTTTCCAAATAGATCCTGAGTTACTACTTTAGTACTTTTTCTAGCTAAGTAACTGTAAAATTCAGGATTTATTTGCATTCTTCACAACCTCTCAGTATGTTTCACTATATAATATTATTTCCCTTTTATGTAGCTGTCAGTGTATTCAGTTTTGCATTTCATGCCCCTGCTTTGCTCATTCCGTAGGTTTTCTAATTTTAACATTTATTTTGTTGGGGGGGGGGGGAGTGTCCTCCCATATAGTGCTCAAGTACCCAGGGATAGCTACCATCTACACTCAGCACATCTCTATGAGCCTAGTGGTTCAGTGTTTGTGTCTAGCAGAGTTGAGGGCCAACAAGGGCTACTCTCTGCTTGAATGCCACCAACCATCCAGAGCACGAACTCAGGGCTTGGAGCATGTAAGTAAGACTTGTGCTCCAGTCCTTTGAACTGTGTCCCTGGCCCTAATTTTATTTTTGAATGCATTAAACAGTAGCAGGATTAAAAAGCTAGGCTATATCAAAAATTTTTCTTAGCACCTAGAGAAATAGTACAGGAATTAGAGCACATGCCTTGCATGCTGCCAACTCTAGTTCAATCTCTGTGACTACTGAGTCCACTCAAGGTTCTGAAGAATGCAAATAAATCCTGAATCTTACTCTGTACTCAGGAATCACTCCTGGTGGTGCTCGTGAGGCTGTTTGGGATATTGGGGATTGAACCTGGATCGGCCATGTGCAAGGCACAGACCCTACTCGCTATACTATCACTCCAGCCCCATATAAAAACATCCCTAATGAAAAGTAGTTACAGTGGGAAAATTTTAAGAAGCCTTGGATTAGACAGGAAGTGCTATGGTGAAAGTACTAGAGAGAAGGAATCTATAGATTAAACAGGAATGTATACACGCTCATTGTAATGAGTTTTGTGTAAATGAAGAATAATATCACTTAAGATGTTAATTATTTTTAGATGCAGAAAGAATTGCTTGACACAGAACTGGATTTATATAAGAAGATGCAAGCTGGAGAAGAAGTCACTGAACTTAGGAGAAAGTATACAGAATTACAGTTGGAAGTATGTTTTCATCATAACTGTGTATTTTGCTAAGGAGGAGCAGATGTAGTTATGATGGTTAATTTGAAAATACATTCCTCTGTGGTCAGCAATTTTTGATTCTGGCATACATACTGGAAGTTGTTACTAGAAAGGGGAGAGATTTACAAATATTTTAAGGTTAATTAAAAGAAAATCTCTTGCTTACTGCAAAGTGGCAATACTTCTGCCTGCGTCCACTTTGGTGACTATTCTTTTTATTTTATTCTTTAAATTTTTATTTACTTTGATTTGAGGGCCCACTAGCAGTGTTCAGGGCCTCTGCTGGCTCTCTGCTAAGGGATCACTCCTGGAGGGCCCAGAAGTATGGTGCCGGTGATTGAACCCAGGTTGGCTGTGTGCAAGGCAAGCGCCTACTACTATATTACTTCTCTGATCCTTTCTACTTATTTTTGGTCTCGCCTTTCCCGGGTTCAGAATCTTCTGAAGACTTTCCATGTATTATGGTAGTGTTCTGTGCACATAGAACTGTATTGAAGTACATGCTTAAGTTTTGCCTATAGATGGTGCTGTGGGTGTTTATAAAAACAAGAGAACTTTGTTATAATTTAGTTACATGATTATTTAAGGAAAAAACCTAGAGAAGTGATCCCTATACAGAGGAACTTTTAATGTTTGACACATTTAAAGAAATATATTTTCAAATACAGAGAATTAATATATTTGATTTAAATGTATTATCTGAATGTAGTTGTACAATTTTATCACTGTTTGACACCACATTTAAAAAAAAATTGAAGGTTATTCCTTTCATTGAATCTTAAAATAATCTTTTTTTCCCAAAAGCCTGGTTTATTGACATTAATATTTTCCCAAATATTTTAAAAAAGAATTTCTTGTTATCTAGAAGAAAGGTTACTATTACCATAGACCTTCAAATACTATGAAATGAATGAATCCTATCATTTAGGTATAATTATGTTTTTCTGGTTTTCATTTTGCTTTTGGTTTTCTATTGTGCTAGGATGGGGTAAGGGGAGAGTATTTCCAATGATTTCTGAGGCCCTAGTGCCTGTCATCTTTGTTTTTTATGATGCCTTAGAAAACAACACTAGAATGAGGCACGTTTAATAACAAAAACATCACTAAGTTAGCATTGGTTTTCTAGATTTCTTAATTATCTCCTTAAAAACTAAAAACCAACTTAAATTTCTGAGATCCTTTTTCTTAGGAAGTTATTTAAGTACTATGTCAAATTGTATAAAAAATGTAGCAACTGATTTGTATTGGTAATTATGATCTTTAATAAGTGTGTAATCTCTTCTAGGCTGCAAAACGGGGGATCCTTTCATCGGGTCGGGGTAGAGGAGTTCATTCACGGGGCCGAGGTGCAGCTCATGGCCGAGGCAGGGGGAGAGGTCGAGGTCGAAGCGTGCCTGGTCATGCTGTGGTGGATCACCGTCCCCGGGCTCTGGAGATCTCTGCCTTTACAGAGAGTGATAGAGAAGATCTTCTTCCTCATTTTGCGGTACTTTCTTACTGCCCAACAAAACAAATACAGATAACCATTGTTGGGAATGATGGATATAATTAAAAAGGAAATTATGAAAGTGACATGAGTAATCTAAACCCATTACTCTGATTAAAGGGTGTGATTTATAGACAGTAATTTTTTTGCTACTTATTTTTTTAAAAATTGTAAGGGTTGATTGTTCAAGTATCATCTGAAAGAAATGTTTCTGTTAACATAGACCTATCTATGGATATTGTTAATTGAACGAAGTCCTATAATTTAGTTATATTTAATGATTTCTACCCCTGGGATAGAGGGTCTCCCCAGTGGTATTCAGGTATCTGAGGATTGGGGGACTACCCCCATTGATACTTGGCTTGGAAGTGATTCAGTGCTCAGCCTGGTGATGTTGTGCAGTATGGTCCTGCGGGTGCTAGGGGTACCAGGGCTACCAGGGTTAATCTGGTGCTTGGGAGGCCAAGCAGTATCAGAAACTGGTCTTATAGGATTGACATGTGCAAAGCTGGTACTCTGTCGCTTTGAGCCACCTCCTATCCCTTAGTGATTACTTTTAAGGAAATATAAATATATCCCACAAGCCATCCAGGTAATAAAAGATGGATTATTTTATTTTTTTATGGTACCAGTGATTGAATTGAGGATTTCACACATTAAAATGGAATTTTTGTTGTTGTTGTTTATGTTGTATTCTCTATTCAGCCAACTTAGAATGAAACAAATAATTTTGGTGTATGATCTTGAAGTTGGTCTTCTTAGTTATGGTCAGGATAATAATTACAGGGAATTAGTCCAATGATGACACACTGATCTATCAGAAAAGAGAATGGGATTCTAATCCTCGCTCATTTATTATTTAACTCATTTTTCCCCAGCATCCATTGAACTCATATTTAGAAAGCAAATGGGAATTTCTACCTGCCAAAAGGCCTTCCTATTTAAATTTTGAGATTTTTCAATGATATAAGATTTTGCTGTTAAGCGTTAATCTTGCCCTCAAAATTACAGTAATTGTTCTGGAGATAATGAAGGAAATAACCTATTCTTTATCCTCAAGGATTTTACATATACTGATTTAATAAAGACAAATTGAACTACAACCATAATTTATATTCAAGTTTGTTAAAACTATAAGCGTTTAAGTAAATTAGAGAAGCTTCAGTCACACAAGTGTATATTAGAACAAGAACAGCACAGAAAAACTTTTTGTTTTTGTTTTTGTTTTGGTCTGGTGGTGCTGGGGCTTAACTCCTGGCTCTGCACTCAGGAATAACTCCTGGTGGAGCTTGGGAGACCATTATTATTGTGATGAATATAATGCTTTCTATAATTTATCTCCTAGGACCAGTACTAGTAGTAATAAAAATTGTAGCTAAAATTTGCAGCTCATATTTTGTGGCAGGCATTATTCTGATACCTGATATGAGTCATATAAAGATTATAATAAGTTATTTTGACAATTCTGAGGTAAAATACCTGTGTTATGTCCATTTTAGAGATGAAGAAAATGAAGCTTGAAGAAATTAAAGTTCACACAGCTAGCAGCTGATAGCTGCGATCTGATTGATCGTAGAGTTCATTTTCCCTACTCTGCAGAATTTTTCTATGTAGAGTGTGTATATGTGTATTAAATAAGAATTGAGATTTGTGGTTATAATTTAAAATGAGATTGTGACTATAATTTAATTTGGAGCATAAGAAAGGAGAAATAATTATAAATAAAGGACTGGAATTTTATGTGATAAAGGTTGCTTTTTGTCAGAAAATTCTTCTAAAAAATAAAAAAAATTAAATTCAGCAAGTGAAAAATGAGCTTAACTAAATGTAGTTTTTAAACATTTGATACCAGCATGTATGGAGTGTAAGAGTGAAAGCAGGGTGTAAAAAATTTTTTTTTTTTTTTCATTTTGGACCACACTGGTGAGTGTCCTGGGGAGCCATGTGATGCTGGGGGTTGAACTCAAGCTCCCAGATATGTTCTAGTTTTTTTCAGCTATCTCCTGACCAAATAGAGTGTTAACTTTTTCTTTATAACAAAAATGACCTGGACTCTCATCTAGCAGATTCATTTGGGAAAATTGCCTAAAATTTTCTGGATCTTTTTCACCACCAACTTTAAGTTGGGAATAAAAAAAAAACTCACGAATATTCTAATGATGTTCAGTATTCTACTTTAGAAAGAATTTAGTATGATTTGGAATAAAAGTATACTGGAAGAGCATTATAAAACTCAGATTTTTGACTCTTGTTTCTTTATTTAAATAAGAGTTCAGTCTACAGTGTAACTTTCCCTAAGAAAGTATAGAATTGTAAATGTAAATAATATTAGTAGATTGGGTCAGGAACTGTTTTACAGTAATAAGGAACTAAAATACTTCACCCTTCTTTTCTCTTAATCACCTAAAATTATGTATTGTAGGTTATATTTATTGGTATTTTAATATTTAAAAGCCATTAGGATTTTGGATGTTTCAAAATATTTATTTGGAGGAAATACTTTTTTTTTTTAATTTAAAGCAATATGGTGAAATTGAAGATTGTCAGATTGATGACTCTTCACTTCATGCAATAATTACATTCAAGACAAGAGCAGAAGCTGAAGCAGTAAGTATTATAAATAATCTACTTTATTAAAGACTCATTTACTGTCTTAGAAGTACTGCTTTACAGTTTTAGCATAATTAATTTTTTGATGGAATCTTTAAAAAATTTTAGTTGAGATTTTGTATTTTATTTGCTCGAGCGGGCCCAGTAACGTCTCCATTGGAGACTTTATTGTTACTGTGTTTGGCATATCAAATACTCTCGTAATCTGCTAACAGATTATAATCTTATGCACATAATTCTGACACCACACCCATAACCACTGTACCCACCTCTCTCTCTTAAGATCTCTGACAATGCCCTCCTTTCAAGTCCCCTGTTACCCCTTCTCTCCTCTGAGACACACACACACACTCTCTCTCTCTCTCTCTCTCTCTCTCTCTCTCTTTCTCTCTCTCTCTCTCTCTCTGAGTTGTGTGGATCAGTTCTCCTGTTATGTTGCCCTTGGATCTTGGTTGCTATCTTGCTATGTATCCCATATATGAGAGAGACCGTTATTGATAAACACTATTTGATGCTGAAACATATGAAGTGGAATCTATAGCCATAAGAATGTCCTGTCACAGGTGACATTTATATAACATGATATAATTAGACTACATACTCAGTGCCGTGTTGATTGTCAGGTTGTATTGTTCTGAGACAGGAACTTCTCCTTTTCTTTTTTTTTTTTTTTACTTCTCCTTTTCATATTCTACCAGGTAATACCATGCAAAGCCCTATTTCCCATATCCTTTTTCTTAGCTGACAAAGTCTCTGATAAAATGAATGATGAAGAAGTTGAATTATAATCCTGATGACTGCTTTTTGTAGGCTTTATCATCTGTTTTCATGCCCCAGTCCCTACCTTAGCATGCAGTAGGCTGGCACCTCCCAGTATTTCTACAAGTCATGATATTAGAGTTCTTTTATAGGACTTTTTTTTTTTTTTATCTTATTTGTTTGTTTTGGAGTTTTGGGCCACTGTACTCAGAACTGACTCCTGGATCTGTACTCGGGGAACACTCCTGGCAGGGCTGAATGGAAAGACTGTGGTGCTAGGGATTGAACCCAGGTGGGGCTTGTGGAAGACGCGGGCCCTACCTTCTGTCCTGTCTCTTTGACCCAGTGTGATTTTAACTTTGTCCCTCCAGTTGTCTTCTCAAAGAATAGTCAGTGCTCCTTTGTCTTCCATGTGAATTTAAAAGATGAGAAAAAAGAACATGGGTGTCAGGACTTTGGTTTGTAAAACTCTGTTTAACCCTGTGGGCTTTTTTGTTTTGGTTTGGATTGTAGAGAAGATTGTAGCTCGTTGTCCTTCGATAATATAGTAAAGTGTCCATTTGTAACTAATGTGAATGGAAGAGTGAGGTTCTTGGAGAAAGTTTGACTGTGTTTATGTAAGTTTTTTAAAGCTTCTAAATTGATTTATTTCCCTTGTTTCACCCTGCAGTACAGTTGTACCTTGATGGGGCTTACTTCTGTAGCACTGTAATTAGTTAAAAACTGGATCTGAACTTAGAAAAAATGTTTAATGGGGTCTTGAAATAACCTAATTTTAGGTTGGTAGAGAGTAGTAGATAATTTTGCTGAAAGCAATTCCTAGTTTTATCTTTTTGTTTTGTTTTTGTTCTTGTACCATGCCCCACAGTGCTTAGGGCTTCCTCCTGGTCCTGTCCTCAGGGATCTCTCCTGACTGCTTGAGGGGACCAGGAATCTGCCTGGCAAGTACCCATAACTCTGTACTGCCTCTCTGACTCATGCACGTTTTAGATGGTCTTTCTTTTAAAGATCTTTTGTGAAACCTAGAAATTTATTTTGATTTTAGGCAGTTACAGTGTTGAAGTTTATAATATTGATATACAAAATTTCTGCACCCCACCACTGTGACCTCCACGGAAGTGCCTAGAGCCTTCCACCAATGTCTATGTGTTGCCTCTAGTCTGGTCATAATTCCCCTCCAGAGGGAGCAGTTTTCAGTTTTTTGGTTTTTGTTTCTTTTCAGACTTCAGAAAATAGTAACTAAGCTCTACTATTGCTGAGACCGGGATGGACACATTAAATGAATAAAAAATCATTCAGGCTTCCAGGCGCTTACTGACAGACTGGAGCCACTATTAGCAAATTCTTTGTTGTTGTTGTTTTCCTTAAACAGATTCGTTTCTACAAAGTTGGTGTCAGTTGCAGGGTCAGTTGATAACATTTTAATTATATTTTCTTTATTAAAAGACTGAAAGGAAAACTGCAGTTACTATGATAAACAGTTGAAATTGAGTTGTGAGGAAGTTGTTAACCCATAAACATTTCCTTAGGCTGAAAAATAAATTTGGTAGCATTTTATTTTAGAAAAAAATTTTTTTAGTTGAGTTCAGTTGTCCTTATATAAACAGGGTATGTTGCGGCCATGTGACATCTTATTATCTCATTCTTGCTTTGGACAACCTGGCAGGCTACCGAATGTAACCTGCACACACGGCAGAGTCTGGCAAACTCCCTGTGGCGTACCCAGTATACCAAATACCAGTAACAATGATGGGTCTCATTCTCCTAACCCTGAAAGAACCTTGAATATGGCACTTTTTAAAATCTCAGGGCTAGGACGAAGGAGATGTTACTGGTGCCTCCTCGATGAACAACAGGATGATTGTGATCATGATTGTGATGTGCTAGAGTGGCAGATTTCAAACTTGTTCATTTTTTGCGCAGGGGGCCCACCCAGCTTGCTCAGGGCTTGCTCCTGGCTGTGCTCGGGGGTGTGGCACTGCGAACAGGTTTGGGAGGGCATGCGCAGTGCTAGGAATCAACCAGGGTCAGCTCTGTGCGAAACAGGCACCACACACCTTAACCTTAGGTTTCATTTGGCTGCATCAAAATTACAGGTTTTAAGGAATTGATGTTTAAGTAATGAGGCTAGAAATTCTGAAATTATTGTTTATCATTGGGATGCCGGATTTTAATTTTGTCAAGGAAGAATGCTTTAAAACATGAAAGAAGAAAAAGTAGCCTCCATATGATATGTTAGAAAGTAAATTTTTTCTGCTCTCCACTTAGACCCATATCTTTCTAAGGATCTGGTATTTAGTTTCAAAATAGGTATAGTTCCTTTCTCCTAAGAATCAGTGCCAGATAAAACTCTTGATCCTCAAATTCCTAAGAGGTATATAGCTTTTATATCAGAAAAATCGTGTTTTGCTAATGCCTTTTTGTATCGTTCCTCAACTCCCAACAGTTGTGAGGATTCACTGATTCAAAACTTACTAAGTACTCATATCAGTGCCTGGGACATATTAAGTCCTCTTATTGTTGGCTATTGTGTTTTTGTTTTATAGGAAGAAAAATGATTTGTAAACTAAAACTAGATATGGGATAGGGGAAATAATTTAAAAACTCTTTAGGCTTAGAAACTTTGGATTTCATTGAAAACAGCGCACCATCAGTAAGTAGTAAATTTATAGAAAGAACAATATGGATTCCACTGAAAAAAATTAAATCATGACTGAACAGTCGTGTGTATGTGTATGTGTTGATAATTTACTTAATAAAGTACTGCTATACAATGGGCAAGCTGCTTAAGAATTAGTAAATGTAAAATTTATGAGAGTGACCATTGTGGCTTGAATTAAAAAGTTTGAGAAATGGAACCCTTTTTGATTAGATTCTAAAAATTAGATTTTATATGTATTTTTAGAACTTGTCCTTTCTGTCAGTCCTTCCTAAATAGTGTATACTGTGGTTATAGACAACATTCATAAATATAGTTTCAGCTTTCTGTCAGAGATTTGTTTCATCATTATGGTATTAAATTGCAAGGTGTACTAGGATTGTAACTTAATGCTTCTGAGTTTAAGTTAATTTTTTTAGTGTTGTGAATAGTGTTTCCACAAGAGCTTCTCTAACAGGATTTTTATTAGATTTGTTTATAGTGTGTAATATTTCATTTAGACTCACAATATAAGCACTGTAGCACTGTCCTCCCCTTGTTCATCGATTTGCTCAAGCGGGCACCAGTAACATCTCCATTGTGAGACTTGTTACTATTTTTGGCATTTTGAATATGCCACAGGGAGCTTGCCAGGCTCTGCTGTGCGGGCGGGATACTCTCGGTAGCTTGCTGGGCTCTTTGAGAGGGGCGGAGGAATCAAACCCTGGTGGGCCGTCTGCAAGGCAAATGCCCTACCCGCTTTGCTATTTCTCCAGCCCCACAGTATAAGAAGATAAATGGGTCTGTCCAGTCTTGCTCAATCCAGCTTCTCCCAAATGTCAGTTCTTTGCATAATTGTATACTGTTTGCTAAATTTATCAGATTTCAGCCACTCTTTCTGATTCAATTTTCCATAAGTTTATTTACAGTTATTCTGCATGCTATTCTCCATTGGTCAGTTTTCTTTTTGTGTACCTTCATGTTTTAATTTATTTTATAACATGTTAATAATTTTTCAAGGCTACTGTTTGGCTTTACTCGTGCCATGATTATTCAGTATCTCTTGGTAGACTTTATATACTTTCCCCCCTTTTTAATTGAATATATTTTATATAAAATTTAGAATGTTTTTATTTTTATATAAATTTAGAATAATATTTTGTATGGTTCCAGAAAGAAGAATATGTGAGAGAATTAATCTTTTTTTTTCATTTTTTGTTTTTTGGGTCACACCTGGTGATGCTCAGGGGTCACTCCTGGCTCTGGTGGTGCTCAAGGGACCATATGGGATGCTGGGAATTGAACCCGGGTCAGTCGCGTGCAAGACAAACGCCCTACCCACTGTGCTATCGCTCCAGCCCCAATAATATGTTAATAATACTATATCTTCCTCTAGTTTATATCACTCTTTCGAGTTCTTCAATCTGGTTCTCTAAGAGTTGTTTTTTATTTGTGGGGAGAGGGGGGGGTCACACCCAGCAATGCACAGGTGTTACTCCTGGCTCTGCACTCAGGACTTGCTCCTGGCGGTGCTCAGGGGACCATATGGGATGCTGGGAATCGGACCCGGGTTGGCCGTGTGCAAGGCAAGCAAACGCCCTACCTGCTGTGCTATATCGCTCCAGCCCCTAAGAGTATTTTTAAAGTTTTCTTTATATAGATAATTTATATTGCTTACTAGTTTCCCCTGGTAGTTTTTATTACTGTTTTTAAAATATTTCTATTGCTTGTGGGCTGGAGCGATAGCACAGTGGGTAGGGCGTTTGCTTTACACTCAGCCAACATGGCTGACCTGAGTTCTATCCTCCGCCCCTCTCGGAGAGCCCGGCAAGCTACCGAGAGTATCTCGCCCGCACGGCAGAGCCTGGCAAGCTACCCGTGACGTATTAGATATGCCAAACACAGTAACAACAGGTCTCAATGATGGAGACATTACTGGGCCTGCTCGAGCAAATCGATGAACAACGGGAGGACAGGACAGTGACAGTGACTTCTTCTATTGCTTGTATAAAGAAAAGTTTCTCATATTTTTATCAAATATGTTACTATCATCTTACTATCTTACAAAATTGGCTTTTAGAAAATGTTTCAATTTTGTTCTCAAGTGTTACTATTTTGTTATTAAATTGTTAAATTGTTAAAACTTTTGCCTCCATCTTCAACACTAAATACCTAATACTTTGTTATTTAATAGTACCTTTTGAAAAAAGTTAGAGGGCATTAGTAATAGTCTTTTACTCATGAATTGGCTTTGCCTTGGTCACAAAATTGGTAAAAAAAACATAAGCAGGAGTAAGACTGAGCACCACTAGATGTGGCCCAAACTCCTCCCCTACTCCCCATCCCCACCCCGAAGTACAAAAATAGTATTATTATGTATGACTCCAGCCTTTTAGATTAAGAAAGATGTAAATGACTCCTATTTTATTAAAAGTGTAATTTGCACCTTTTTATTAAAAATTCTCTTGCTTTCAGATATTTATGGACAGTATGACTAGAGTTAGTCAATTTAATGAGAAATAATCTGAGAAGTATTCTGAATTCAGTATGAAGTAAATAAGTAGTAATGGTCTAGAATGGTCAGATAAGAGAAAAATAGTAATATATATCAATTTTAGGAGATTACAAAGTAGATGTTTGATTTATTTAAAAGAATAAATTAGTAGTATAAAGTCATCTGATTTGTGGGCAAACCTTGTTGTCCAATTGTGGGACAAAAATTAAGGCTCTGTATTTATTTGGGGAGTGAGGGGATTTGGGGCCACACCCCTCTGTGCTCAGTTTGCTTGTGGATTGCTCTTGGGACTGTTTATGCTGCCAGGGAGTAAATTCACCTGCTGCTTTCTAGGCAGGAGTCTTTACCTGCAATACTATTTGTCTGGCCCGTTCTGTAATTTATTCAAAAATAAATTGAAAGCAGAAAAATATTGAGACATATTTGTGTTACCAAGGATCTAATTCAAGCGTTAGGGTCTCTTGCTTGCAAGGCATGGTGTGAGCATTAGCACTGAACAACATCTTTGATCCTGGAGAGGGGAGTGTGTGGGAAGAGGAAGTGGGTTGGGGAGGGTATTAATGCAGAGACAGTGAAAGACTAGGTTTCTGAAAGTAATGTTGCAGAGGGTTCTTTAGAAGCCAGAAGTCATACAAGTGAACATTGATAAACTCCAGTCCTTGAAAATGGAAAGCTTCATGACATATACACACATAAACACACACACAAACACAAACACATATACACAAAATAGCTAAAGAGTGACAGCAGCTTTTTCAGTGAAAATGCACACTGTAAAATCAAAACAGTGGGGAAAATACTGTTAAGCTACTCGAGAAATGGTCTTGAATGTGCTTAATATAAAATGGACATAGCAATTTAAGGAAAACGTCTGTTGATTAAGGAGAAAGTTATAAAACAAGTAGAACGTTGTAAAACAACTTTACATAGTTACATCTACAACCATTGTAAAATGCAATGATTTACCTATAGTAAATTACAGAAGAGCAAAGCCCTGTATAAACTCTACATCTTTTTAGTATTTGCTTAGAAAATATTTGTTGGACTTATGACCAAACATTTGGGCTGGAGCGATAGCACAGTGGGTAGGGCGTCTGCCTTGCACGCAGCCAACATGGCCGACCCGAGTTCGATTCCTCCGCCCCTCTCGGAGAGCCCGGCAAGCTACCGAGAGTAGTATCTCACCCGCACGGCAGAGTCTGGCAAGCTACCCGTGATGTATTCGATATGCCAGACACAGTAACAACAAAGTCTCCAATGGAGATGTTACTGGGCCCGCTCGAGCAAATCGATGATCAACGGGAGGGCTATATTTGACTATATTTGATGACCAAACATTTAGTAGTGGTTGTCTCTTAGGGATGATGAGATGGATAAGGATTACGATACTTCTACATATGTGGACTGAAATATTAGGGATCCCCCCCCCCAAAAAAAAAGACTCTTACAAGAAAAAAACTTGCATTTAAAAGACAGGATGTTGTGGCGTAAGTGATAGAGTGGGTAGAATGCTTGCCTTGCACACTTCCAACCTGGATTCAACCTCAGCACCCCATGTGCTCCCCTGAATACTGCCAGGATTGATCCCTTGGTGCAGAAGCAGGAGTAAGACCTTGGGGTGTGCCTCAACAGTAACAAAAAGCATAAGATGTTACAAAATACCTTAAATAAAATTGCTCTTCAGAAAAGAACTCAGTGATTTTTTTTTTTTAGAAGTTTTCTAGTGAAGGATAGATCATTTGTAAATAAGTAAGTAAATGTGAAGCTCTGGAGCCTAATTTGTTTCACTTTTAGTTGGTGGGGGGCGGTTGTTACACCTGGCAATATGCAGGGCTTACTCCTGGCTTTGCCCTTAGATATCACTCCTGGCAGTGTTAGGGACCGAACCCTAGTGGGCATGGGTACCCTATTTCCTTACTACCTTTTTGCCCCTTCCACCCACTGTAATTTTTCCCCTTCCTTATTTTGGAACTGTTGCCAGTCATACCATTTCATTTGTAAATATTTCCAAATGTGTCATGCAATATTTAAAGTTTTAAAAAGTGAAAACAATATTATAATAGTATTTTGTACCTAAAAATACCTAAAATGGATTCATGTATGCTAAGTATTAAATTCCCAGTTAAGGTTTGTGTGTTCCTATAATTTTATATTCACTTTGAGGATTCAATTTCTTGTGTGGGATTCCACTGGCAGTGCTCAGGGGCTTACTTCTGGCTCTCTGCTCAGGGGTCACTCCTGGCAGTGCTTAGGAGACCGTATGTGGTGCCAGGAATCAAACCCTGGTCAGCTGTGTACAAGGCAAGTGCCCTACTGCTGTACTATCTCTTGGGTTCAAGATTTGATTTTAAAATTGTTTGTTTGCAATCATGAACATATCATGGTTATTGATTCATTGTTATCTTTTATTGGTAAAAGATCCTGATTATCATTTTGAATAGTGGCTAGTACACAATTTTGTTTCTGGCAGGCCCTTTGTAGCCTGTGATAGTTGGTTTGTGCCCCTCCCCCAGAACTTGTTTTTAAAATAAATATAGTTTATGATCAGTGTTTGATTTTTATACTCATTTTATTTTACCTGTATATCTGATGTTGCCTAAAGAATTTCTTGAATGACAAGAGGCTGCACGTAGAAAACGTTTGAGAAACACTGTTAATAGGGATTTATAAACTCATGAAGCTGTGTGCTCTGAGATTTACAAAAATTGCTGTTTTTGTATTTTTAGCATTAGAAAAAATCTTTACAAGGTGTTTCAGTTTGGAAAAATTTGAGATTTTTTAGGAATCTGTCAATGGTAATGAATTACTGCTTTAAAGAATGTAATTTTATATAATCTCAGGAGTTTTAATATATTAACAGGAATTATGTAACTGCAACATTTTTACTCAGTAATTTTCATCTTATTATACTCATTCATATTTTGGGACTTTCTCTTTGTTTTGCTTTTTAGATTCATATAACATGATTTATTGTTGATTAAGGAATTTTCAGAGTATAGCTTTCACAGAAGGTAACTTCTGATGTATATAGTACACACCATCACAAAGCCATTACCTAAAAGACCCCAACCTCCTCCTTTATTCCAATAATTAGTGTTTTTCACTGAATTAATTTTGGAGCTTTTTTTTTCAACAGTACATTTGCCTGCTTTATATTCCATGTATGAAAGGAAGATCATATCTGTCACTTTTGGGTGGTGTTGGGAGGTTGGTGTCTCCCAAATGGTGATCTGGGGTCATTTCTGAAGATTATCCTGTAGCCAGAAAAGCAATTTGGTGTGAGGATGGGTAATTGGGTTAATTACATACTTTAGCTATTGTGAATAACACAGCTCTGAATGTAGAGATACAGATAGCCGTTCAAGTTAGTTTGATATGAGTTTGTTTCAAATGATAATAGCTATATCTTTTATATCATCATAAGTTATAGTAATTCCATGTTATTTGGATTGAGAGTACTGTGTCAGTAGAGGCTGTACATTGCATACACTTACCGTGTATAAATTAACTCTTTCTCCATACCTTCACCAAAACTGGCATGTCTTTTTGATACATACATCCCACTTTCAGTGGCAGGAGAAGATAGATCTTTCTGATGTTGATTCACATTTCCTTAAATGTCAGTTACTTTATTTAATAGTAATTCCTTGTTAATTTCTTGTATAGATTATCTGTTTATTGCTATAAGTATTGAGATAACCTAACTTTTTTGTTTTCTTTTTTGCTGGGGGGGGGTGGTGACACCCAGCAATTACTTTATCCTGATTTATGTTTTGTTGTCTTATATCACTGTTTATTTTTCTGCTGTTGTTTATTCATTTTGCTTAGGTTTTTTATTGTTTTATTTTATTTGGCTTCTTGTTTTATTTTGGCTTGGGGCCACACCTGGTGTGGTGCTCAGGACTGACTCCTGGCTCTGCCCTCAACACTTCTGGCAGGCTCTGGGGACCTTACTGGGTGCTGGAGATCAAAGTCAGGTTGCTCATGCAAGGCTACCACCCTAATTACTCTTCTGTCACTCCAGCCCCCATTCTGTTTATTCTTTGCATAGAGATGTTCTCCTTCCACCATTTCTTAGAGGGTAGGTCTGATGGTGATAATACTCAACTTGGTGTTACCTGAAAAGCCTTTATTTTCCCATTGTACTTGAGTGGTTTTCCAAAGTATTCTAGTATGCCAATTTTTATCTTTTAATAATGTGGATATGTCATGCCACTCTCTCCTGCTAGCTTGGGTTTCTGCTGAGAAATTTGATGAAACCTTATATAGGTATCTTCATAAGTTATTTCCCCACTTTACAGCCTGTGCCCTGGCATCTTCATTATTTCTCATTTATTGTTGGCAGATAAATAATTCAACAATTTCCTTGGAATAGGTAATTTCGGATTCAGAAATTTGGGTTTCTCTCCGATTTGTGGACAGTTGTGGTTCTTTCTTCACACTTGAAAGTTCTCAGCTGTTGCTGCTTTTTTGTTTCGGGAGTGCTCCCTGTGGTGCTCAGGTGCCGTATGGTGGTCAAAGCCAGGCTACTTGCATGCACAACGTGTGCTCATCCTATCGAGCTGTCTCCCTGGTCCCACCCAACTGTAATATCGTAGTAATATGGTCTCTGCTTCCTTTTTCTTTCCCTTTGAAATTTCCATTACCCTGGTATTTACTCTTCTAATGGAGTTTGGTATTTCTCATAAGATCTCTTTATCTTAAATTGTGCTTATTTCTCCTTTTCCACCAGATTAACTGCTGTCATTTTTACCTTCAGTTTCTGATATCTTTCATTAGTAGGTTGAGTTTACTTGTGCTCTTCCTCCCCAGCCTCTATCTTACGTCTCTTTGGTAAAGAACTCCACGTAGGCTAGAATTCTCATAGCTGTTTTTTGATGTACCTGCTTCTCTGTATTTGAGATTTTCTAACATTGTTAAGTTTCTTTGTATGCCCTTCTCAGTTCTTTTTCCTCTACTGTGTCTTTGTGTTTGGCCTTTGGAGATTGCTCCTTTTCTAGAGAATTCCACCTTATTTTTACACTGATTACATACATTTGTTTATGCCCTGGGTTACATTCGTTTCCTGCAGGTGGCACTGTGGCTTTTTTTTTCTTTAGTTAATGACACTCCCCCCAACCACCAACACCATCACTGGCACCACCTGCTACTTAGTTCACTGCTGTGATTTCTGTGGTGACTGGAGATCACACATAGTTGATTGCAGTGCTTGCACCACTTGATGGACATTTGCCAGGAGTTGCAGGTTTTGTTGCTTAAATGCTCTGTTGCAGTGTTCACGGAGAGTCATATTCTTGCTGCTTGAGTGTTTGTACATGGCTTAGTTATAGTGCACCAGAGTACACACTTTCCCCTTTAACACCAGAAGTCTCAAACGGCAGAGTTGCTGGGATCAAATTGGGTCATGTGGGGCACAGTGCAAGGGTCGGAGCCAGCATTCTCACCTCCCTGACACTTCAAAGGCAGTTGCATGGGGATGACTCTACCATTTTAACCCCCAGCACCCTGTCCCCAAATCACAACTCCACACCTGCACTGAGGCTTTAGGTTTAGAAGGCTCCTGTGTTTCTGTTTCCATGATGGGGAGGGATAGAAGTGGAAGGACCTTAAGATTGAAAACTGGGATTGACCATTGTTGACAGCAGGAAGGTGAGAGAGGAACATGTTCCTCCTCCTCTCGACCACTCCTCCTCTGTGTATTTTTACACTGCTCTGTGGATCTCTGTCTTTGCACTGTGGTCAGATATCTGAACTATTTCAATTCTTTGGCAGGAGTGTTGGGAGCAGTACACCCTTATCAACCGTGCGCTCACTTGAAACACAAGGAGTTTTTTATTCTAAAACTCTTGTTTCTTCTAGCTGTATCCCAAAGTTCACTGATGGTTATGGATTATAACTTCCTCACATTTTCTTTCTTCCCCGAGCAGGACATGCTGCAAATGCCTTCCCTCTCTTCCCCCTCCTCCATTTTTATGCCGCGTAGTTACCAGCCCTCATATACAGACAGATATGTCAAACGTAGCTGATCAACACTATAAGTTTGGTGAGGTTTTTCCTGTGAATTGTCACTGATTTCTCATTGTGCCTTAGTGGGAAGCTTTGCTTGCTCAGGATGAATTCCCCATTTCTTTAGAAATTTTTCTGAATTTTTTTTTTTGTCAAAAACTTAATATAAAAATTGTTAGTAACATTTTTGCAGCTATTAGCTGGTAAAAGAGTTACACAAGCAAGCTTTTTACGTGAGACAAGTAGAATTTTTTATGATGAAGTGTTTCTATGTAATAGTTTAAAAATTGCAAGTAGTTTCTAAACTAAAAAAATTTCCAGTTATGTGACTTTAGGTAAGACTGTGGACTAAAAACCGGGTAACTGCATATTTTAATTTTGTTTCATTTTTGTTGGTTTGGGGGTCACATCTGGCAATGCTCAAGGGTTTACTCTTGACTGTGCTCAGGAGTCATTTCTGCACGTGTTAGGTGATATATGGATCTTTTGTGACTATGAGTTACTTAGATCACTGCATCACTGTATCACTGTCATCCCATTGTTCATCGATTTGCTCAAACGGGTGCCAGTAATGTCTCCATTCATCCTAGGCCTGAGATTTTAGCAGCCCCTCTTTACTCGTCCTTCCTAACAGTGCCCCATTTAGAGGCTCTTTCAGGGTCAGGGGAATGAGACCAGTTATTGTTACTGTTTTTGGCATATGGAATACACCACACAGAGCTTGCCAGGCTTTGTCGTATGGGCAGGATACTTTCGGGAACTTTCCGGGTTCTTCTAGAGGGAGAACTAGACTATAAGAGTACGTGCGGCCACATTTGAGACCTTGTACTTCCCGGATCTTTGTTTTATAGTCTCTGGATCTTGGCCGTTGATGGGATTGCATGGTACGGGGAGCAGTTTGTGTGTGTAATTGCCTAGCTGCTGGAAAATGGGGGATCTGGGTGGAGGAGGCCCAGTCCCGATTCAAGCAGGCTTGGAGATCTCAGCCCCGGGTCCCACACACCTGGGTTCCTCTGCCGGTTCCTTCGTGCGTGAGGCTCGTCCGAGCGTGTAGAGTGGCCTTGCGCATGACTGTGGCTGGGTTCTGGAGGTCTTCGGCTGCCGGGGCTCTGCTCAGGGACAGGGAAGGAAATTCAGCCCTCCCCCCACTTCGAGGGACCCGGTGAAGACAGCCAGGTGCGGGGGCAGGAGGTATATATTGCTAATATTGATTTGTTGTTATACTTTGCACTGTTTTTTAATTTAATTATTTTAGTTTAAGAGCCATACCTCACAGTGCTTAAAGTTTACTCCTGGCTCTGACCTCAGGTTTCACTCCTGATGAGCATGGAGGACCATACGGGGTGCCAGGAATTGGACCTGGACTGGCTGCATGCAAGGCCATTCCCCTACATTGCACTATCACTCTAGCCTTCATGTACTACTTTTTTTTTTTTTTACATTTTTTTTCTTTCTTTTTTTTTTTATTAGTGAAACACCATGAGGTACAGTTGTAGATTTACAATTTTTTGTGCTTGAATTTCGATTATACAATGATCAGATACCCATCCCTCCACCAGTGCCCATTTTCCACCACCATGGATAATATCCCCCCACCCCCATCCCCCCATCCCCCCCTGCCTCTGTGGCAGGACAATCCCCTGTGTTCTCTCTCTCCGTTTGGGTGTTGTGGTCTGCAAAAGAGGCATTGAGTGGCAAACATGTTCAGTCCATAGTCTACTTTCGACATGCATCTCCCCTCCTGGGAGGATCCTCCAAACACCCTTTATTTGGTGCTCCCTTCTCTTTCTGAACTGCCCTTTCCTCTAGGATACCCGGCTGGCCTCTAAGTTATGGAGTAATCCTCCTGGTGCTGATCTCAGCTATTCTTGCGTATTAATCTCATATTTTGTTACTTTATATCCCCCAGATGAATGCAATCTTTCTATGTCTATCCCTCTCTTTCTGACTCATTTCGCTTAGCATGATACTTTCCATATTGTACCACTTGTATGTAAATTTCATGACTTCATCTTTTCTAACAGCTACATAGTACTCCATTGTGTAGATGTACCAAAGTTTCTTTAACCAGTCATCTGTTCTTTTTTTTTTTTTTTATGAATGGGTGTTCTTTTTTTTTTTTCTTTTTTTTTTCCCCCTTTATTTTATTTTATTTTATTTTTTTTAAAGTTGTAGATTTACAATTTTTTGTGCTTTGGTTTCAATTATACAATGATCAGATACCCATCCCTCCACCAGTGCCCATTTTCCACCACCATGGATAATATCCCCCCACCCCCATCCCCCCATCCCCCCCTGCCTCTGTGGCAGGACAATCCCCTGTGTTCTCTCTCTCCGTTTGGGTGTTGTGGTCTGCAAAAGAGGCATTGAGTGGCAAACATGTTCAGTCCATAGTCTACTTTCGACATGCATCTCCCCTCCTGGGAGGATCCTCCAAACACCCTTTATTTGGTCCTCCCTTCTCTTTCTGAACTGCCCTTTCCTCTAGGATACCCGGCTGGCCTCTAAGTTATGGAGTAATCCTCCTGGTGCTGATCTCAGCTATTCTTGCGTATTAATCTCATATTTTGTTACTTTATATCCCCCAGATGAATGCAATCTTTCTATGTCTATCCCTCTCTTTCTGACTCATTTCGCTTAGCATGATACTTTCCATATTGTACCACTTGTATGTAAATTTCATGACTTCATCTTTTCTAACAGCTACATAGTACTCCATTGTGTAGATGTACCAAAGTTTCTTTAACCAGTCATCTGTTCTTGGGCATTCAGGTTTCTTCCAGTTTCTGGCTATTGTAAAGAGTGCTGCAATGAACAAACAAGTGCAGATGTCACTTCGACTATACATTTTTGCCTCTCTGGGATATATTCCCAGGAGTGGTATTGCTGGGTCAAATGGGAGCTCAATTTCTAATTTTTTGAGAATCGTCCATACTGTTTTCCAGAAGGGCTGAACCAGTCGACATTCCCACCAACAGTGAAGGAGTGTCCCTTTCTCGCCACATCCATGCCAGCATCGGTTGCTTTTGCTCTTTTGAATGTGGGCCAGTCTCTGAGGTGTGAGATGGTATCTCATTGTGGTTTTGATCTGCATCTCCCTGATGATTAATGATGTAGAGCATTCATGTACTACTTTTTTTTTTAATCAATCACCATGAGGTACAGTTACAGACTTACAAACTTTCATGCTTACCTTTCAGTCATATGATCAAGTACCCATCCCTCCACCAGTGCCCATTCTCTACCACCAATATTTCCAGTATCTCTCCCCCAACCCCCACCCCCACCTCTGTGGCAGGCACATTCTTTTTTGCTATCTCTTTTTGGTGTTGTGGTTTGCAATACAGGTATTAAGTGGCCATCATGTTCAGTTAGAGCAGGCCCTCCAAGCATCCTTTACTCGGTGGTCCTTTCTCTATCTGAGCTGTCTTTTCCCCCTACATGTGAGGCCCGCTTCCAAGCAGTGGAGCAATCCTCCTGGTCCTTATCTCTACTATCCTTGGGTGTTAGTCTTGTATTCTGTTACTTTATATTCCACAAATGGATATAGTCCTTCTATGTTTGTCCCTCTCTTTCTGACTCATTTCACTTAGCATGATACGCTCCATGTTGATCCACTTATATGCAAATTTTATGACTTCATCTTTTCTAAAGCAGCATAGTATTCTATTGTGTGGATGTATCAAAGTCTCTTTAACTAGTTATCTGATCTCAGGGTTTTTTCCTGATTCTGGCTATTGTAAACAGTGTTGCAGTGAACATACAAGTGCACATGTCATTTCTACTATACTTTTTTGCCTCTCTGGGATATATTCCCAGAAGTGGTATTGCTGGGTCAAATGGGAGCTCAATTTCTAATTTTTTGAGAAACATCCATAATATACTACTTTTTTTAAACCAGCTACTTAATGTAGCAGTAGTTAAACTTAACTATTTACTAAAGTTTTAGTATATTCACTTCTAAAGGTTTTTTAGGAAGTATTTTTATTTCCAGTAAAGACAAATAGTTTTATTTTCTTCTTGGAGATGTTCATAGTGTTATATTATATAGGCATCAACATTCTTTCTGTTAGCCTACGATATAGTTTGAAAATTATTTACTTCTTATACATATATAACCTTATAGTTACTTAATGTTTCCTTGTTCATATTGATGATAATGCTTTCCATAAATTAAGAATTGGAATGCATTAAAATGCACTTAACCCCATTTTAGGCTTTGAATTTTGAATTTTAGAATCTTTAGCTCGGTTTCTGAGTACTTTGGGATTTTTATCTGAAATAGCAATTATCAAAAGAAGTAGCAAGTACCATTGTATTCTGAATACACAGCTTGTAGCGTGGGGTTTGTAGGAATTTTTTCCTGCTGTTTTGGAGTCTGCCCCAGTGGTGTTATTGAGGGCTTATATCAGACTCTGTGCTCAGGGATCATTCCTAGTGTAGTAAGGTGGACCATATGCAATGCCAGAGATTGAACTAAGATTAGCCGTGTGCAAGGTCAGGGCCTTAAACCATCCGTTCCCTCATACTGTCTTCTTACAGTCAAGTAGCACTGCTTAATTATGTTAGGTTATGTGGGGTTTTGTTTTGGTTGGGGCTACTTGTGTTTTGGTTCTCAGGACTTTCTCTTCCTGCCAGTATATGCTGTGCCAGGGATCAAACAGAGGCGCATGTGGATTATGCTCTTGAGCTCTTTGAACTGTCTGGTTTGCCCTGCTTTTGTTTTCTTTTTTTATCAAATTACTTATACTGATTTTAGGGGTAAATAGAATGTTAATTAAAATTTATGGTATTAAATATAGAGGTAAATAATTACAGAGCAAAGTGACACAATCATCTTTACTTGTGCTTATCTAATTTGAATATTAAGCACTGTAATATTAAAATTTTCCCCAATAAATGATTTTCTATTTTCCAATATTTTTAATTGTTTCAGGCAGCAGTTCATGGAGCTCGTTTCAAAGGGCAGGATCTAAAACTGGCGTGGAATAAGCCAGTAACTAATATTTCAGCTGTTGAAACTGAAGAAGTGGAACCTGATGACGAGGAAGTATGTTTTTTCTCTTTTCCATTTTGATTTTAACTTGATTTATATGTAAATTGTAATTTTATGTTTCTGATTATAACATTAAATCTTCTGTTCCTGAGCTATATTCTGGTAGGGGATATCTGATAAGTGTAAATAACCTTAATTTTCTGGATTAATGAGAACTATGGATTGCTATCTGAAAAGCTATATATAAGCCCAATTTTCATTTACTCTTACAAGATAATTCATTTTAGATTTTTATCCACAGGAAATTTATAATATTTGAATTTTTAGAGCATATATTTTACTCAATTGCTTTATTAACTTTTCAGGTTCCTTTATTTTAATTCTTATGATTTTAGTTTAATAGAATGAATGTTTGCTATATAATAGAACTGTGGTAGGCACAAAATGAATAAGACACGGTCCCTATCATCAAGGAGCTTATTATCTGGAAAGGGGGTAGTGACAGACACATAGGTAACTATATTAAAGGCAGACTGATGCACTGAGTAAAGATCTGAACAATATGCTATGGGTATCCAGAGGAGGGATCGATTGTTTCTGCAAAACTCTTGAAGGATGTGGTGAAAGTGGAGCTGAACCTCAAGTGATTCAAGAAAAAGGGGGGGGGGGTCCATTACTTAGAGGCGGGGCAGGATTATAGTTGAGAAATTCATTCTAGGTAAAAAGCTAGGTGTGCAAGAGAACATTTTTCTTGAGAAACAGCCTGATGGCTGAGAAATATGTGCGTAAAGAGCAGTAGTGGGATGACCATTTTTAATTCATAACTTAAAAACAACAATGTTTATTGTTTAATCATGAAATAAACTGTAGGAAATAGTTGAGGAAGTTGATAAAGGAAGCTTGGCCTTTTATGAGTTTCATAATGGCACTTCATTTTGTTTGAAGGGCATGCAAGGCTGTTAATACATATCTACAGTCAAATGCAAGAATAAAATGTTTATTTTGAATCTCATACATAATTTGTCATTTTATATTTTAGATTATACCTTTGTCCTTCCATGATTTTGAATTGAATGGGGAGAAAAGCAGGCGAGCTCCTGGTATTAGGTATTTTGAAAAGTTTGGAAAGTAGTCTGAGAAACTTCTGTAAAGGGAATGGATAAAAGAAAGGAATGTTATAAAAGAACATGTTTGTTACATGTGGCAGAATATAGATTTGACTCTTTATAGACTTCTGTGCAAACTGTTGGTTGATTTAGTGTCCAGGATTAGACAGAGCAAATCAGGGAAGTCGTATGGATGTTTTCTTTATAAAAAGAAATAACTATTGAGCAATACCTTTTAGTTATAGAACATGGCATAATTTAATAGAGACAGGAGGAATGGTATGTACAAAGGTTTACTTCTATGTCTTTAGTGCTGGTTTGATACAAGCTATAGAAGGTACTTAAGAGAAACCGGAGTGGTTAAAGGTTATTTATCATTGTTTCTTGAATGTTCTAGCTATAGTACCTTTCGAATTCAGCTCTTTGAGAGAAGTCATTGTTTAAAAGTGTCACCTTTTTTTCTTTTCTTTTTTCTTTTTTTTTTTGGGTAAATTCCTAAATGCATTTTAACCTAAAGTTTCAGGAAGAGTCTTTGGTGGATGACTCATTACTTCAAGATGATGATGAAGAAGAAGAGGACAATGAATCGCGTTCTTGGAGAAGATGATTTGACTGATCATTGATCTGCATATGCTAGAACTCTACCTGTGTTTCATTAGTATTACCTAATGTACTTTTACATATTTGTAAAAAACAATTTTTGGTAAAATGTGATGAAGATGGATTTCACAAATAGAAAAAAAAGAAGAAAACTACCTTCTGATCCTGTATTTTGAAAGATTGATGTTTGCATTTTATTTCAGTAAACAATTGCAAAAGACATCACATTAGAAACATACTCAATGTTTTTATTACATACTTCTACTGAACAGAACAGAATTCTTTGGGTTCTTTGTAATTTAAATGAATAGGTCTGAAAACTTATGACCAATACTTGTTATAACTTAGCAGATTTTTTGTTTTACTCCAAATAAGGAATGAATTTGCATTTAAAATATTAATGAATGTTTTCAAAAAATGAATAGATAACATAGTACTATAACTAAACTCTCCCAAGTTATGTATTCATAATATTACATAGTAGTATGCTTAGGCTTTACTATGTATTAGCCTTTTGTTGGACTTGTGTATGTATTTTACCACATGGGTTTTAATGATAACGGTGTATGACTGTTTTGCATATGAGTCCCTATGCATTCAGATGTGAAAAATAAAGTGGAATGGTCTCTCAAAAGAAAAGAAAAAAGAAAAGAAAACAATGACAAAAAAAAAAGGCCAAGACAATGTTCCTTGATTTAAAAAAAAAAAAGAAAAGAAAAAAAAAGAAAAAAAATCTAAAATAAATAGACCATTCCAGATGGTGATCTACCCTTACCCCCAATTATCACTAAAAGAGCTTAATCACTAATTTATTCTTTATAATAATGGTTGCTGGTACCTTTATAATAATGTACAATCCATGTTTAAAATTTATACAACTTCAGTTTGGTTTGATCCTACAAATTTTCAACAGATGTCTTAAAATTTAAAAGCAGGCTGATTAGTTTGGAACCAGACTTCAAGTAGTATTTGGTGAATAAGAAAACATCACATTACATTTTGGATGTGTGAAAGAAAGCTTGACCATTTGAAGATGTATGAATAAAGAAATGTACTATAGATACTACTTTAGGAAAACACTGTTTGGTAAGTGTTTCAGTCTGATATTTTAAGTGTGCATTTTCTATGCTTGTATAAAAATCTTTGACATTTGCAACGATATTGTGATTTTTTAAGTGGATTTCTCTGGTAAATGAATGTGATCATTGAAAGTTGATTCAGCGGCTTCCAGAAAATAAATGCATTCTTTACAGAATGAGGGGATAGGAGATTACATATTTACCTTTTGAAATGCATCGTTTCGATTACAAGTGTTTCTGCCCCTCCTCAGATTATAGTGATTATATTAAAAGTCACATTTTAAAAGATCACTTTCTGTATGGGGCCCTTAGACATAAACTGCAGTTCTGCCACTCTAATCTCTTGCCAATGAAATAACTTGTGCAATACTGTTAATCTTTTTTTTCTCCCCTCCCCCCCCACACACACTTAATTTGTGTATATATATGTCCCTTCTGGTAATATTATTTCATAGAAATGTTGCACATGTTAATATTTAAGATTTCAGTATCAAATTATTTTTGTCAAAATAGTGATTTTACTGAAAAAGTTCTTTATCTGGTATATTTTTATGTAGTCTCTTGTATTTTTACTATGTGCTATTCTAATTCATTAGGTAAGTTTGTTTTCTTTTCTTTTTAGTAGTCGTGAAAGATGCCATATTGGCAGAGGCTCACGTTTCTTCTCTTTACACCAAACAGGTATTATAAAGAAAGTAAATCTTTCAAAGGCCAGTTAAATCTTCTTGCTGATTTTTGGCTTTATAAATTGATTAGCCTGCTATCTTAAAAAAAATGTGAAATTCCTTTAATGATTGTAATTATCTACTACTACTTAAATAACTTTACTAGTTTCCCTTAAATTTATTACTACCTAAACTTTAAGTGTTTTAAGCCATTTTGCTTTGAATAAATCAGAAGACAAATATATTTTAATTTGATTCCAAAGACTTGAGGTAAATTTAGCAACTTTCATTAAGCTCACAATTATATTTTTATTATTTATATGATTTATTATGACTGTTGCCTACAATTTGTATTGAGTTTTGGAAAAAATTATGTTTTTAATATTAATGTTCTACTTGTACTCAGTTGGAAGTTAAGATTATTTCTTTGCAATAGTTAATTCCCATTTTACAGATAAAGGAAACTTGGATTAATGAAAGTAGGGTGATTGTCCAAAGCCACAACTAAGAAGTAGAAGACTAGCTTTGAATGCAGACATTCTGATTTTGGCACCAATTTTATTTTTTAAAATTCTACATTGCTACCTCCTTTTAAATTATTGACTAAGCGTGAAATTGTGTTTGTAGTAAATGTTGAAGTGGACTTCTTGGTCATTAGCTAGTTCATATCTTTATCCTCCCTCCTAATATAGCACTTTGTTCATATCTGTTACAGTACTTATGTTGTAATATAATTTATCTGGTTTACATGTCTGTCTTCCCACTAGATTATAAGCTCCTCTAGGAAGGGGACCATGTCTTATTCATCTTTTTATCTCTAGTGATTGTCACAAAGCCTGGCTCATATGGGCACTCAGATGTTTGTTGGATGAATTAATGAATGGATGCATATAACTCCAATAATGAAGTGACAATTACCTCCCTTGTTAATTCTTATCAGTTTTTTAATAATCTCTCTTGAAGGTCTTAGTCACTGGTACCGTTTTGCTAACCAGTTTATACCATTGAGTTTCACATGAGTGGGGTTACAGATGCATATGTAACTTCAATGAGATTTTCTTATTATTACTAAGGCACTAATATTTTGGAGTACTACGTTTTGTAGTCATTTTCTGAAGTACCTTTTGAATTCAGTGCATATATAAAGTAAGCTAAGAAACACCAGTTTAGTCTCTGCTACTTGGATTATATGTTCAAAAATAGCCTGGTACTGAATATTTGACAAGGGTTAAGAAAATTAGCTTTTGGGAGCCAGAGTGACAGTAAAATGGGTAGGGCATTTGCAATGCACACTCCTGGGTTTGGTCAAAGCTGTCCCATATGATCCCCCAAACACAACACCAAGAGTAATTCCTGAGTGCAGAGCCAAGAATAACCCCTGAGCACCGCCTCCTCCGCTTCCCCACCAGCTGGCGTCCTTACTCCCTTGCCACACTCATAATGTCAGCTTTTGGCCTCAGCTCTGCAACTTCCTTTCTGGCCAAACACAAGTCTGTCACTTACCCAGGTTTGTTTCCTTGTCTGTAAAAAGAAAGGGACTGGACTAGACGACTAGCTCCTTGGCACACCTGTAACTTTTCTTGAGGGGTACATTAAGTGTTTCAATCTAAAACAGTTTAATATACCTACTCCCGATTTGTTGTTTCTGTTGTACCAATAGAAACAACTTAGATTTGGTTATGGTACACTAATTCATATAATGTGCCTTAGTCTTGTTTTGTGTATAATACTCCCAGATACTCTTCAGACACAGATTCCTTTCAACCTGTAAAATGCAGTCTTCTTTTGTGATCACTAGTACTTTTTCTTCCCACTTGAAACCTTTACTTTTGCTTCTAAACTCAAACTTTAAATTTCTTTCATATTCCATTATGCTGCGGAAAAAGTTGAAGTGCATTTTTAATTCTACAGATCTCCTACCAAGTTATTTTTGCTTAGAGAACAAATCTGGGCTGAGTTTTGAGAGAAAAAGGAATTGACAACAATGTAGGTAGCTATTTAATACAGGACAAATTGAAAAGAATTATATATTACTGGTTAAAAGATTGATTAGGATTACCACAAGGGATGGTTGTCATTTTACATATTTCTTTCAGTATTTTATGTCTACTTAAGAAATGTTTAAAATGTTATTGGATACTTGTAACATTTTAAAAATTAATTTTAGTATTTGACAGATACCCAGCATTTAATAACATGTTACAGGAATGGGAGCGTGTACCATAGTTCTTGTTATCCTGTATATGAGCAAATATAACAACTAAGTTTTCTATAAAGAAAAAAGACTTCACTGTTTTAACTGATTACCTGTAGAAAGTGTTGCTGAGCTTAATTGAAGGAAATTTATTGTTACTAGAACTGTTTGGGGGGTGAGGAGGGCATGTATTTCCAATCTTGGAAAACTAATTGTTGGCTTTGTGGGTTTACAGAAAGAAAGCAAAAATGGTTGCTTCTTTGGTATGTTGAAATGGCACCGGTGGTTTTAGAATATTATACAGTCATTATCAGTCTTTTCCCCCCTTTTATATATATAATATGAACTAAAGAAAATGAATTTTTAGTCCTTCTAGAATTTATACAGATATTTGTAAGTCTTCCTCCTCTTCCTCCCTTTCCTCCTCCTTTTCCTCGTCCTCGTACTCTTTCTTCTCCTCCTCCTCCTCCTCCTCTGCCTCTGTTAAAGCAGGAGTTTAAAACATGAAATTCTGGCTGTTCACTTTTTGGTCTTACAGGGTTTTCCTTGTTCTAAAACCCTATAAATTTAAAGTTTAAACTTAATCTAGGATTATAGCATCAGTATATATTATTTATAAGGCAATAAGTATATTTCCTTTTCTCAGATCTTGGGAACTACCTTTATATCATTAGCTTTTGAACTGCCTAGTTCTGAGGTATGTATATAGGCTTATTTAAGAAGTGTATTTTTCATTCCCCTCTGATCATGATCATAGCAGATAGTCTCCTAATACAGTTACCCCAAAATCCAATGAAAGAGACATTTTGGCAAATATAAGTGCTGTTATCAATCATTTCTAATGAAAGCTCACTTTTAGTAGGAAAAAAAGCCCAATATGGTAAATAATTTTCATATAGTGTTATATCCTCATTGCTTAGTGTAATTGAAAGAATTTTTTTAACCTATTTGTGTCAGCTTGCTTTATTAGCTTCTTTCTAAGCCCCTCCTCTATGCCCTCCCTTTTTATTTTATGTTATCACTTTCCCATCATTTGAAGTTGGTCTTTCTCTGTATACACGGTCTCATTTTGATGTTTCTTTATTTTTATTGTTGATCATTGTGCTTCATATAGCATTTTGTCATTATGTGATTGAAGAATGAAAATGATTATATGGAGTTTAAGAAAATTAGGTACACCTCACATTTGAAATCATTTGGAAACAAATTATTCTTTTCATATACAATATCTTAAAATTCACTTTTGATTTCTTGAAACTACTTGCCCACCTGAGATATAATTTATAATCTTATCAGTTACTACATTTCCTAACCAGAAAATCAATTCCTTTCCCCGCCCACATTCAGAAAAGATTTTACTTAAGGGAAAAGAAGGCAGAGAAGTTCCTGATATGGGATACCCTAAACAGGCTTCCAGAGAAAGGAAGAAACCTTTTCCCTTTTGTGTGTTTTTAACAAAGGGAGAAGGTGTGAGCACTTTATATTGTGCATAAAGGTGGGCTAGTAGAAGAGGGATTAGGATATCGAGATGATTATCTTCTGGTGTCTTGTTGTCTAGGTTATTCTGTCTTCTTTAGTTATCAGGTAATCAAAAGTTTTAGCTATGTTTCAGCACTATTGTCTCTGCAGCCTAATGTTTCAAGGAGAATACAGGAGAGGTATTATTAAAATAATCTTGACCTAAAACTGATCCTTTGTCTAATTTGTGTGCAGCTTTTTTTGTCATTTTCTCCAATAGATGTTTTTAATGTTTAGAAAAGTTGAAATCAATTCAATTTTTAGATTTGTATGCTATTCTCAAAGTTATTTTTTTTAATAGTCTTCTCTTTTTCCAGCAGAGAGAGATCATCATTGCCTGAATTTAGCTTTGTGACCACCACAGCAAGAAGTGTTCCTCTCTGGAGACGACTGTTTAAATATCATTTTGTCGTTTTATGTTTACCCTTTATCAATTTGGATATTTGTTTACATGTACTATAATTAGCATTTTATCTTTACAGTTCTCTAAGGGTATACCTGAATCCAGAAGTATATCTGAGTGTGTGCTTTGTCTGACTTTTCTTACTTAAATGTTTTCTCCCTTTATAGCCATTTATTTTTTTTAAACACCATAAAAAGGATTAAAAAAAAACCTCTTGGCTTCCTAATATGCGATAAACTCAGTCTCAACAAAGCTAAGAATTGTGTCTAGGACATCTATAAAGCCATGAGGTTGTGTTTATTGGCATGAATAATTACAATGAAGAAAATAATTTAAAAGTTAAGCATGAGTTTTGTTTTAATTTTTCTGGAATTTAGGATACATATTTGGGGTTAGAATAGTCAAATAATTTTGAACAGATGATAAAATACTTTTCTATATTACGCACTAATAATTTGCCTATCTTCTAAAAATACTTTGACCTAAGTTATTCCAATCCTACCTGCCCAAATAATTTTTTAGTGTCTTGGTTCTTTAACACCAACAAGGAGTATAATTTTCTATCAAGAAATGCAGGATGATCTGTGGAAAATACATATTGAGATGAATTTACTTAATGTCTAACTTTCACAATTTACCTTATTTTCTGCACTTGCAATCAAGACTTCAAAGACAATCCTAAAAGCAAGGGGGAGTAGTGTGTCTGATATTGTAAAAAAATTACAGATTTCCAGTCTTGAAAGGTGTATGTCCATATTTATTTATAAGCAATGTGGCTTATAACTATTTTTAGACTGATTAAATCTTATCCAACTAACCCAAAGTACTCTTTTTTATAAAATGAGCACAAAGAAAAGTGTTCACAAAGTTAAGAATATTCCTGTAGTCTAATGAGGTATTTGAGGAGTTTTATTTGGACATCTTTATCAGAAAATCCAAATTACACTTAACTGTAGTCACTCTTTTTTTTTTCCAGTTCTTTCAACTATGCTCATATTTTTACTTCTTTGTGTGCAAAGTATTCTGCAAAATACCCTTTTCTCCAACCCCACCCTCGTGTGCATTGTGTTTGTTTTCGTGAAAAATAAAAAAGAATGAACACATCAGTAAAATGTAAATTATCTATTTTTATCTACATTAGTTAGAGAGAGCGGGGAAAAGTATGTGTTTTGGAAGGTCTTCTAACATATTTATGACCTGTTAGCCTACAAGGGATTTTGAAAACTAGGCTCTTGTCTTAGTTAACATTTTTCAACTAGCAGTTACTTGCAGGGAGTTTATAAATACTTCCCAGGTGAGCTCAGTATCTTTTCTTTTTGTGGAAAGATTTCTACCTATGCAATAGTGGTTTGTGTGGTAGGTTAGAAACCCAAAGAACATTGACTGAAGAGACCATACTTCTGTATCAGTTTGGTTGGCTAATGGATGTGAACCACAGGCCCAATCACTGTTAACTTTGTTTTTGTCATCTTTCCCCCCAGCCCCCTTGTTTTTAAATTAAAAACAAAATAAAGCAAAAACTGACTGGCATTGAGAATCAGAAGTCTGATTCTCACTAAGATCATTGCTCTTTTTTAAAATTGCTATGCTATCCAATAGGTCAGTTACATTAATTCCCTTATGCTGATCCATTAAAGATAAAGAGTTTTTTATGATTTCATTTTTCTTCAGTAGGATTCTCATGGAGCTATGTGTAGATAACTGTACAGAATCACTTGTGTAATTGAAGCCGTTTACCTCTGCATGATTGCATTATGGAAACCTTTTATATATCTTTATATTTTCAATATACTTAGATTTTACACTATTAGCTTCCCTACTCATGCGATATTTGTTTTTTAATAGAGTTTATAAATATTTATGCTCAAAATACAGATCAATTGAATATTTTTTGGTCTTGTTTACAAGATAAATAATACTTTACAAGTGATGCAGCCCCTCAAGTGTCTTAGGAAAAAGTCATTGGTGCTATAAACCTTTCAATATCATTTTGAACTATTATGTAACTTAGCTATGATCGTTTGTGATTTACTCTAAAATAGCAGCATAATTTACAAAGTGGTTTGCAGTCAGTCAGGTAAAGAACCCAGCCCATTAAGCCCCACAATTTAAAGATATGATACATCATTAAGGCCCAACTCCTAAAAAGAAATAGTTTCATTGGATTGTTGTTAGTTCTTTTGATAAGAACAGTGTTGATCTGGCTAGAATAAATAATTATACATTCAGCGTGAATGATAAAATCTGCTTGGCTCAGTTTTCCCATTTTTGAAATGGGAAGCTTTCTTAGTCCGATAACATGATGTAGCCCTGCTTAGCTCTGCTCTAAATTCCTGTCTGTCTTTTATTCAACAGGAGGTAGAGTAATTCTTAAATATTTACAAAACATTTGATGAATTGTGAAGAGATGTATTATTTACATTGTACATGTTTTGCATTGATGGGTGTAGATTGTTTCTACATCTACAGGACTTCATTCCAGCACCTTAGTGAATGTTCTTAAGATACAATTTTTAAGTATCAGCAAAGCATTCATAGATGTTTACGTTTGATTCTCAGAATTCTGAACCTGTTTGAGGTGTATATACTTCAGAACATGGATGGCACAAGATTTCCCATAATAAGCAGTTTGCTTTAACTCAGTTTTGTGGATTGTTGAACCTAAAACACCAAAGGAGTCTTCTCTTGTCTGGAGATTCGATTGTTCCAGTTTTTAATACCTGTGCCCATAGTGTCCCATTTCACGAATGTGTGTCGGCATGGGGAAAAAATTCCCTGCTCTTTCAGTGGAGCGAAAGTAATTGATTAAGCTGTAGCAGCTTTTTTTTTTGTTTTTTTTCTTAAAGTGATAATAAAACTTGAACTAAAACAAGGTAAAACTTGAACTAGAAAACTACTCTTGTATGCATAGAATGTTTGTAGTATAACATGTTTATGTGGGGTTGTCAACATTTTTATTATTTATAGTTGAATTATGTTATTTTGTTTGTTAAATATCCATAATGTTTATTATTTTTATATTTTGAAAATTTTTTAAATAAAATAGTCTTACTGAAAAGAGTTAACTTTTAAAAATTGTCCTTCATCTTTTATTGTTAATGTAAAATAAAAAGAGAAATCTGCCCTCAGGCACTGAAGAGTTGAGAGAATTCTGAAAATGTATAAAAAATGTTTCCAGATCACCTCTTTCCCGGTTTACTGTTCGTTCTCACTTAAAACTTTTCTTTCTTTTGGTACCAGTGTGTAATTAGCCTACTGACTCACAATCTGAATCTTCCACACTCTTCTTCCAGATTCCTGCTTCCTCTCCACTATTGGAGGTTTTTTCCTTCTAATGGTTGTTGGGCTGGGGGGGAGTAGAGTGGTGAAAAGCTTTTCTTTCTGAGTGATAGAATAAAAATACTGTTGTCAAAGGACATAATATGGGATAATTCTAAGTTGAACTTGGATGTAAAATGCTTATACTGTCAACCCCCAAACCCATTGAAAGCTTTCAGAACTTTCCTCCCTAATTTTCAGTATTTACATAAACATTTTCCACTAATCTAATTTGTTCTTTTCAGCTTCATCATGTTCATTACATATTTAATTTTATTGAATGACAAGAATTGCACTTCTTTTTTTCAATTGCAGATAGATCTGCCATCTATTACATGGGGTACATAAGCTTGACAGTAACTTGTCTTTCACCTGCAATAGTGTTTCTCCAACAAAATATAGTCTCAGAGAACATGGGCCTCAATAAAAACTTAGTTGAGGAGATCTGGTTGTGAAGTAGAGAACTTTGACTGAGGTAATAGATTTCAGTTAATATATAGTGACATGCTTCGTAAAATTTTTAAATGATGTGTATTGTCAGCCTTGTGAAATGTTGCAGATCAGATATAGCATATTGTTCTTTCACATAACTGAACAGTAGCTATTACTTCATAACGTGTGAAAGAATTTTTGATATCTTGTTGGGTCACATCCAGCTGTGCTCAGAGCTTACTCCTGACTCTGTGCTCAGGGATTATTCATGGTGCTGCCAGGGATTTAAAGCACAGTTGGCCCCATGAAGGGCAAATGCATTATCTCCTGTACTATCTGTCTGTCCCTCGAGATTGTTTTTAAAGGAAAATTGTCATATAATAGAAAACTTATCACTATACTCTTAAAAATGGGATTATATGATCTATAATGTCTTGTAGGTTTTACATTTATATGTTTACACATTTTTAAAGCCTTCCCATATTTTGATGAATCATAATTGCACTCAGTAGTGCTTGGGTGGCCACGCGGTCCCTGGGATCAAACTGGGGTCAGCTGCATACACCCTTGTACTATCTCTCCAGCCCCTTTTCAATTTCTTTAGAACTTTTCTTTTTTCTATTTGCTTTTTTGGTTTTGCACGCCCAGAGCTTGCTTCTGCTTTTCCTAAAAGTTATTCCTTCTGGTGCTCTGGGGACCGTGTAGTTGTGGGGATCAAATTGGGATCAGCCTCAAATTTTCTAGAACTCATAATCAGTCTTTTGAAAGGTAGAGCAGATAATCTTTTACTTCATTAAAATAGGTAAAATGGCAGATTCAGGACCAGATTTTGAATTTCTAAATTCCACATTCACTGGAATACATAAAGAAGTTTGAAATAATTTATAGTAACATGCTCACCATATTTGTAAACTCAACTATCTTAAACTGCTTTTTTTCACAGAAAAGTATAACTGCTTTCATCATACAGTTCATAAACATTGTTGACTGTAACATAAAGCATGAAATAAGATCTGAAAGGAAAAAAATTGCATAAAAATGGAAAGGTAGATAATGCACAAACAGAAAAATGAGAGTGAGAAGGAAAGTGCCTCCAATTAGAGGGATGCTGGGGGGGAGGGGGTTGGGGGATGGTGATATGGTGATAGGGAAATGGGACATTGGTGGCAAGTGTGCACTGATGGAGAGATGGTTGCTGGGTCATTGTATGACTGAGATCCAGTTATAAACAGCTTTGTAATGGTTTATATTCAGTGAAAAAAAATTTTTAATGAAAAGATAGTTCTATGTATTTTGCTTTGATGTCAAACAGAACAGACCAGTTTTGAAAAGATATTCCATGTGTTTAGAAGAAAACTTTACAGACCATAAACATTTAAAGAGTTAATTCATGTAATGGATTTTTTTTAAATCTAAAAATACATTTGTCATCTTTCATCTAATACAGCAATTGGTGGCAATTTTATTACTTGAGGACTTGCAGTATATTTACAGAATTTTAAGTTGCCTTTGATTCACTTTATAAATCTAAAGTGTATAGAGATACACAAGTGCTCATTGTATTCAGTGCTATGAGAATTACACAGGAACTGTTGTCTTCTGAGTATTTTCAATTTAGCACATGGTGTTAATGCAAAAATCAATTTCAGACTTTGATTTCAAGGAGGATAGAGTACAGAGTATTCATCAAAAGCTTTTAAAATATTTCACAGTCCTAAGACATTTTAAGTTATTTATACCTTGTTACCAAAGATCTAATGAAATTTTAAAAATTCAGGGTGTATAGAAATACAGATGAAAATCTTGTCAAGGATGGCATGTCAGAACCATTCTGGGTTTTCAGTTGGTTTTGGTTTTGTTTTGGGGGCCATACCTGGTTGTGCTTAGGGGTTACTCCTGAATCTGAACTTAGGAATCACTCCTGGCTGTGCTCACGGAACTATATGGGATGCCAGGGATTGAATGTGAGTCCTCTGCATGTACGGGAAGTGCCCTACCCACTATACTCTGGTTCTGGCCTCACCATTCTAGTTTTTTACAAATTAATAGACACAAGACATAATGCCCAATCTATATTTTTACTAGCTGTATTACCGTTCTATGTAGAAATTATACATATCTAATTTTAGTAGTTGAAATGTGTAGCTGTCAGGTGTGTTCCAAATTTACTAGTATTTTGTGATAAAGTAGTCTAAACGGTAATATGCCACTTTTACTGAGTTTATTGAGTTCACAAATACTAAGGAATATTAGGAAGATCTTTGCTGATTAGCACAAATGTCATGGATGAGATAAAATAAGAAAAAATGATTTGGCAGCTGTTTTTTTGATATCTTAGATCTCAGTCCTTTTGAGGGGCCACACCCTTTGAGCTCACCACAGTGTTCAGTGACCATGCCTCATGGTGCTCCAGGGACCATATATACTGTTGGAATGGGGGCTGAGTTCCAGCCGCGTGCTAGGCAAGGGCCTTCCCCTTTGCACTCTCCCTGGCCCTGGTCTTGGTCTTAGTCTCAGCACTCTTTATGTTTGCAATGATAGATATTGCATTTATAGTACCAAAGAGCTTGAGAACTACGTATACTAAAAATGCAGTTGAACAAACCAGCGATTCTTTGACTAACCCAGAGGATAGATGTTTTAAACTGTGTTCTCAAGAGCTCCAGTGAAACAGCCTCTAAGGCACCAGCTATGGGAAGAGGATGATGGGTTACAGAATTTGTCTTGCACTGTGAAAGTTTTGATTGAAAACAGCCTTAAGTTAGGGGGTGTTTTAGCTGAGTGAATTTCAGGGTACTAGCCCCATTTATTTGCCACAAAAGCCTTCAGTGCAGTTTTTTTTTATTATCACAGAAAAGCCATCAGTGTCCCAAAATTTTTTCTGAGCTATATGCTTATGTGACCTACCATGACAGAAATCTTGCCTGGTGAGCCTTTCTCTGTTGCAGCCCAAACAAAGGGAGAGATTTCCTGTTTGGCTTTTAAAACATAAGGGGAGAGGGTCATGCAAGGGGCCTAGTGGTCCGTCCCTACAGCAATCACTGGCTAAAGACAGCCCTAGTTCACTGAGGATGGAGTCGGTTTCTGCATGCTCAGCAGATGCTTCACCCTTTGAGCTCACCACCTACCCCCACCACCGAACTGGCCTTTAACCTGAACAGCTGCTCTTACATATGGGTCTGCATTAGGCTTTATTTGAAGGGGATCGTGACATTTACAAGTATTAAATAGCAATGTTGTTTGGCACGTAACTGAAACTTGATCATGAACAACCTTGTAATTTGTGGTTTAATTTAAAAAAAAAAGCAATGTTTGACTGGAATGATAGTACAGTGGGTGTGGTGCTTGCCTTTACAAGTGGCCTATCCAGGTTCCATCCTGGCATCACATAAGGTCCCCTCATGTTCCCTGGCATCACATAAGCCCCACCAGGATCGATACCCAGAGCAAAGAGCCTGAGTCCTGGGCACTGCTAGGTGTGGCACAAAAAAAGCGAAACCTTTTTACTACATTTTATCTCCCAAATTGTGTTATGTTTGTTTTCTATAAATATCAAACTCTTGTTCTTCCTTTGTTTTTAAAAAGTTAACTGTGTGTAGTCTTAGGTAAATTGTTGAATAAATTTAATTTGCAATTTAAAATACATCTCCATCCCTGATTTCACTGTATATTTAAGAAATAATAGCTGTTGTACAAAATTTCCAGAACATAGAAAAGGAAGTAATGCTTCCCAATTCAGTCTTTAGAGTTATTGTAGGATGAAAAGCACCAAAAACAAAACAAAAATCCAGCCACAGATCCATTCCTTAATATAAATGTAAGACTCTTTAGCAAAATGCTAGCAAACAGTTTTACAATACATTTTTAAAAAATATTTGCTCTAGAGACAGCTGCTTCAGTGTTTAAAAGTCAATCACCAATCTTGAATGACTAAAATAGGAAATGAAGACTTAATTGAAGTATCTATCAAGTCTCACATCTCCGTAAAAATGAGAAAAATAGAAATAGAGTAATTTTATATTGCCAGGGTATAAACCTACATATAACTTCTACTTTGTGTTGGGTAAATTTTTATCCCTCAAATGAGAAAATTAGGATGTCTTGTCAATTCACTTGATTCAGTAGTGTACTGGAAGTTCTATCTAAATGAACTAGGCAAGAAAAGAAAGCAACAAATTAGAAGGAAAGAATGCCCCACTTGCAGATAGCATTATCTACATGCAAAATGCTATTTATAGAATAAGTGAACTTGGTGCAGGGTTAAAGGTCAAACACCTTGTGATTCTGTTTACTAGCACTGGACACTTGGAGACACAAAAACAAAAGACCTAAATAAATGGAAAGACATTCTGTACATAAACTGGGAGACCCAAATACTGAAGTATCTTGGCTAAGTGGCACATACTAAGTGCATCAGTTCCCCTCCAAACTGTTCTGGGGAGCAGAACCAGCTTCTGGTGCAATTGAGTACTTTGTTCACTTAAAAAAGATTTTTTTTAGGGAGCTCCCTGAAAGGGGGGGCTGATAAGCTGAATATGTTTGGGAACTTGTAGTAGGTATTTAATGATAAACAGAAAAATCTCCGCAAGACTTTTGTCATTATACAAGATTATTCTAACTGGAAGGACTAGAATAACATTTTTTTTTCCTTTTTGGGTCATACTTGGTGATGCACCAGGGTTAATCCTGGCTCATGCACTCAGGAATTACTCTTGGCGGTGCTCAGGGGACCATATGGGATACTGGGAATTGAACCTGCGTCAGCCATGTGCAAGGCAAACACCCTACCTGCTGTGCTATCACTCCAGCCCTTAGAATAACAATTCAAAGAATGAAGATCTTACCAGAGGGGACAGAAGGATGCTGGAGTCTGGAGCACTTTGGTGCTGGTGGTGCACAATAACTTTGAACATCAAAACTCTTAACATTGTTGGAAGCATATCACCTAAACTACAATACAAATTTAAAATGGGAGAAATCAGCTTACCCAATTTTAAAACTTAGAGCTGTAGAAATCAAGTCTCTTAGATATAGAATTAGCTATATTAATCGTGGGACTGAGTAGAGGAACATTGATTGATGTGCCTTGACAAAAAAGCAAAAGTAATTGGTAGGCATTTTTAATTTGAACACTCACTTTTAAAGCAGTTTGAGAATTACAGCCTGTTTGAACAAATAATCCTGGAATAATTGATCACTCTGGAAAGACAAAAGCCAATCTAATTCTCACACTTCACCATGAGCTCACAATGAATCATGGACTTAAAATATAAGACCACAAATTTGGGGGGTGGTGGGGAGAAGAGAAAATCTTGTGACTGAGAGTTAATCAACTGAGACACTTCAAAAGAATGATCCATAAAAACGTATGTTAGGTTTCATCAAAATTGAAAACTTGCTCAGGGCAAGAACATGTTAAGTGAATGAAAAGATCAAGTAGAGTGGGAGAAAATATTTGCAAGCTAGTTGCCTAGTATGTGTCAATGCTTGTCTCCAGAATACAGACTCATAGGTCAAGGGTAAGGAAGGAAGTAACCCAAATAAAACGGGTAAAAGACATTTCACCAAAGATGACATTCAGATGGCCAAAAGCACGTGAAGTGACTTTAAACATCCTCTGCCACTAGAGAAATGGAAATTAAGCCACAAGATAACCACTATATATAACAGTGAGATATCAATGACAAGTCAGAGAAACTGGTGGAAATGAGAAATTGCACAATATTTCTGGCAATAGGAAATCTATGTTCTTAGGCAGTGTGGTTTACAAAGTTGCTATAAAGATTCAGGAATATAATGTTTCAGCTAATCCCACCGCAAGTCCATGTCCCTCCACCTGCCTCAGGTTCTCACCTCCAAACTTGTCTCCATAACAGACACGTTTCTAAGTGGAATTGTTGCATTTGGGTGCCATGCTTAGAGTGGTGTAAACTTGAGCAAGCTGTATAGATCCCTCGCCCCCTATAGCACCTATGAGTCAGAACCCCTGATACTCCTATGCTGACTCCAGACCACCTCCCTTTGCTGCCCCTCCACTTATCTCCTTCCCTCGCATTTTCATCTCTAATCTGGCGCAGTGAGGCAATATCTTAAATAGGGGGAGTATGTAGCGATCACAGGAACCAGAAATTAGACAATTGAACATTTTACATTTTTCACAAGTTTATAAAAGGTTCATTCATATTAAAATTTTTTAGTTAGAAGATTTGTTTATTAAAAACCTGGGCATAACTCCTGTCTTTGGATGAATAGTTAAACATCCATTTCATGTTTAGGAATAAGATATAAATTGGTGATAGCCATTTTTCCAAGCCGCAACTTGGATAAACTTCCAGAGTTTATGTTGAATCTAGAAGGCAATTTCAAAAGGCTACTTTTGGGTGATTTTATGAAATGTTCTTGAAATGATGAGATGGGAGCAAGTAAGGAATTTTCCAGAATTTGTGGCAGAGTTTAAGGGATCTTTTTGATGGAAAGATTCCCTTTCTTATTAACTATTATCAAGTGTCAGTATGCTGTGCTTCTGTATTGTTTTGCAGAATATACCCATGGAGAGAAAAGACAAGAACTATAAGGGATCTTCATATTTCTTACAATTGTATGTGAATTTTAAATTATCGCATGATTTAAAAAGGTAAAAGCAGACCGATGTCTGACAGGTTCCATCTTTGGGCACAATCTTGGAAGGATGAGTGTTCCCTCTAAAGAAGGGAACTTGAGAACAAGATTTGGATAGAAACCGCTGGTTGAGGATTTTCTGAAGGGTATTGCAGGCATGTTTCTCCCACTGCTCACACAACAAGCAGTGCCAGTAAATGAAGTGGCTCTAAAGATATATTAACTCTCTTATTCTCAGTATGGGCTGGAGCGATAGCACAGCGGGTAGGGCATTTGCCTTGCACATGGCCGACCGGGGTTTGATTCCTCCACCCCTCTCGGAGAGCCCAGCAAGTTACCGAGAGTATCTTGACCACACTGGCAAGCTCCCCGTGACGTATTGATATGCCAAAAACAGCAGCCAAATCTCACAATGGAGACATTACTGGTGCCCGCTCGAGCAAATTGATGAACACCGGGAGGACAGTGCTACAGTGCTGGGGCAAGGTGAGGGGTGGTAGTTATTATTATTCTTGTTTTGTTTTGGGACTACACCCATCAATGCTCAGGGGCAATTCCTGGTTCTGCGCTCAGAAATGACTTCTGTTGCTCCAGGGCTTATTTGGGATGTTGGGGATCAAACCTGGGCCAGCCAAGTGCAAGGCAAGTGGCCTAACCCACTGTACTATCTCTCCAGCCTTGGTGGTTATTCTTGATAAAATGAATAGTTTGTGCAAAAAAAAGAAAAAGAAAAGAAAAAAGAAAAAAATGAAGAGACCAAATACAGTACATTTAAAGAACAGGAAGAAGCCCAGTATGACTCCATCCCAGGGACATGCAATTTGAAAATTAAACTGGTGCAGAATTATTTACCTAAAGTGAAGATGAGATTGCAAGAGATTGGGGGGTCTCTCCTGGGGGTTCTCAGGAGACCATGCTACACCAGATAGCAAACCCAGCGCTCTTTCATGCCAAGCAAGTGCTCCAGTTCATTGAGCTGTCTCTGATCCTGGGGTTTCACTTTTAAGGATAGTTGACCACCATATTGTGGTTGATAATAAACTTTTCATTTGATCTTTCATTTAACCAAAAATAGATATTTGGACTATAGCTACAATTCCTGGCTCACAGCTGCCCAAAGTATTGGGATATCCAAAGCTTTCAGAGAGAGAAGTGTGTTTTACTAGGTTAGTGACATGACTTGAGGAAGCAGCTGAGGATTGAGTTTGTCAGTAGGACCAACCCCATCATTAGAATTCTCACCCCGAGCTTTCCACACGTGGGAGTGAGGCGGAACACTGAGTTGTCCCCAACGACCAATGATTTAATCAAATATAGCTATGTAATGAAGACTCTGCAAAAAACAAGAGCATGGGATTCTGAGAGCTTTTAACTTTTAGCGGGGTGAATTTAGGAAGATTTGGGGAGAATGACACTTGCAGAGAGAATGTGGGGCCGCTGCACCCTTTCCCCACATCATCTCTTCCAATTTGCTATTCTCGAGTTACTAAGCATTTCCTGAGTTCTCTGTGACACTAACAGATTAATTAAACTTGGGGGAAGAGGGGGGCTGTGAACCTCTGATTTATAATCAGTCAGAGCCCAGAAGCATAGATTACAGGCCAGGCTTGTGACTGACATCTAAAGAGGGATATCTGGGGATCTTGAGCTCTTTATTTGGGGAATCTGAAACTATCTCTGAGTACCTAGTATCAGAATTGAGCTGGAATGAATTCATAGATACCTACTATGCTGGCATCCAGGAATTGCTTATTAGTGTGGAGAATATCCCCCCACTCCCCAGACACTGCACACACTAACATGCACACACACACACACATGTGCACACACCACACATATTGAAGTTGGATTTGAGAGTTCTGTTTATAGATATGCATATATTTCACGGACTGAATTAAAAGAGTCAATGGGATGAAGAAGATTCATAATAAAAGGGAATCTGCTTGTAATTAAGCAGAATTCATTTAACAGAAAAGTGAGTGAAATTATGAGCAGAAATCAAAATTGGAAGCAAAAACAATAGAAAAAATCAACAGAATTTTTTTGAAAGGTCAGTAACATGAAAAACCTCTAACATATCTGAAAAAGGAAAAAAGAGAAATGAGAGAAATTCCAGTATCAGAAAGGAAATTGAAGGTCTAACCATATACTTGCACCAAACCGATGAACCATTAACTACTTGTAACATAAATTCAAAACCTTGGTTGAAATGAGCTTATTTCTTGAAAGCTACAAACTACCAATCCTTACAGAATAGATATTGGCAGGGGAGATATTCAAAGAGCAAATATATATACTTTATTATGGTTATTATTATTATTTGGCTTTATTATTATTATTTGGGACCACACCCAGCAGAGTTCGAAGGTTACTCTGTCTCTGTACTCAGGAATCACTCCTGGCGGTGCTCTGGGGACCATATGGGATGCCAGGGATCAAACCTAGGTCATCTGCATACAAGGCATATGTCGTACCTGCTGTACTATCGCTCTGGCCCCAAATATGTATACTTTTACAGTGGAGAGCCAGGATTCACACACATGGTTCCCCAAGCACCCTTGTGAATGACCAACAAACCCTTTGTTAGAGGCGGCCCGTGAGCACCGCCAGATGGAACTCCCAAACAAAGAAATTAATAAAAGAGATCACTTGAAGAATCCTAATTTTTTCATTAGAAATGAGATCTGTATAAAAAATCAAATACAATTAAGGACTAAAAAATTCAAAATAATGAATTTAAAATTAGATACACTTGACAGAACATAGTAAGAAAATGATTAGTACACTTGTAAACATGAAAGTAAAGTTTCCTTAGTACTCCCTTTTCCGCATATTTGATGAATTCTTGCTCGACCCACACAGGGCTTGTTTTCCTTCTGTAGAAGTCCCTAAGTATTAAGTCAGTTTCGATAAAAAGTTCTTTTGCTTACATCTATGGCAGATATAAGTTGCTAGGATGTGCTGAGTGACATTTGCAATTTTAACAATTTTATTACAAGATATAACTGTGTTGCCTAAAACAAATACTTCAGATATTTGTAAAATGAATAGATTAGGCTTTTTTGTATTTTTCGGGGAGCAGGAGAAGGAAAATTATGAGCAAAAATATTAAGAAAAGAGATATTTGAAGCTGGAGAGGTAGTACAGTGGATAGGGTGTGTGCTGAGGCATGTTTGAGTCCCAGGCATCCCATATGGTTCCTGCCCCCCACCCCCACCCCCAGCACCGCTAGGAATAATCGCCAAGTGGATAACCACTGGGCGTAACCACTGAGCATCTCTGGGTGTGGCCCAAAAACAACAACTAAAAAGGGATTAAAAATTAGGGCTACTAAGAAAAGAATCCAGGGGAATAAAGAATCCTAGGGAGGTTTGGGGCGGTGGGGTGGGGTAAGAAGGGTAAATACAAGAATAAAAATGTCTTGTATAAGGAAATAATGTGGTGGCTTATGTTTGCTGTGAGGAAAGATCAGAAAACATTGTTTTTCTTCCCACCCTGAAATATTTATTTCATGAACTTTTATTTTGAGGATCTGGGTAAAGGAGCAGACAAAAAGTTGGTACTTTTGATTCCTGCTTCTGCTTCTACTTCTGCTCCTGCACCTCCTCCTCTTCCTCCCCCTCCTCCCCCTCCTCCCCCTCCTCCTTTTGAATCACTATGAGTTACAGTTACAAAAAAATCCATGTTTGAGTTTCAGTCATATAATGATCGAACACCCATCTGTCCACCAGTGCACATTCTCACCACCAATATCCCCAGGATACCGTCCCACCTTTTCAACCTCTATGGCAGATAGTTTCCCCCATTCTCTCTACTTTGGGGCATTATGGTTTACAATACAGATACTGAGAGGTTATCATGTTTGGTCCTTTATCTACTTTCAGTACACATCTCCCATCCTGAGGAATCTCTCTAACCATCAATGACTTAGTGATCCCTTCTCGATCCCAGCTGCCTTCCCCGCCAGCTCATGAGATAGGCATCCAACTATAGACCAATATTCCTGGCCCTTCTGTCTAATGTTCTTGGGTGTCAGTCTCATAAAACATAACATAATAAATAACATAATTAAAAATAACATAGTATTATGTTATTTTATATTCTACAAATGAGTTCCTGCCACTTATTACAAAAAACAAATTGTAGGACTAGAGACACAGCAGGATTTAAGCACTCACCTTGCACTCAGATATTGCAGCAACTATGGCTCCGATTTCTGTACCACATATGGTTCTTCAGAGCACTGCCAAGTATGATCAGTCCCTAAGGTCAGAGCCAGGTGAGTCTCCTGACCAGAAAGCCAGGAGTGGCCCCTGAGAAATTCAGTTGTGCATCCCCAAGCCCAAATCAAGGAACATAAGGTGGATGGAGTAGAGAGATGAAGTACCTGGATTTGTAATCGTATAAACTCCAGCAAATGAGAGAATATAAATCTCACACATATACAGTGGAGCTAAAAGAATAACACCTTTCTCATTCTCTGGCATAATATTTAGAGAACCAGATGAAATTGTATAGATTAAAGATTTTCTTGGGACATAGTCATGACCCAAAGGATTGACTGATTGAACAACTGAAAGTCATGATTGAAAAATGGTTCAGGGACTAGGAAAAAAAAACAATGAGCACAATGTCTTGCGGAAAAGGGAAGGTCCAGGCTACAGTGAAAATGGATGCAGTGTATTTCCAATGTTTCTTGCCAGTATTTTACACAGGAAGGTAAAGTGAACTTAGCTTCATAACTTGCCAAGTTAATATAAGGAATATTATGGAAATGCTCAGAATTTTCCTTTTCTCCATCTGCTCTTCTGCTCTTAAGACTCTGAAGCTCCAGCCTAAAAAGGGAAGGAGGCTGCAGACTTGAGACTTGAGCTCTCTTGTACAGCAAAAAATTCTACTTGGTTATTACACTTTTTATGAGTTCTGTGTCTAAGGAAGAAACTGATGTGAAATTGTTATATATAGTCAAGAACTACACAATTGTTCATGGTTGAAAGCAACCATTCTGTGCCTCTTTTGCCATAATATTTCAGCTTTTTCTGTGTTTCTTTTTGATTATGCTTTTGCTACTATGTGGGAAATCTCAGTATTTTTCAGTAAAAAGTTGGAGAGGAATTTCTAGTTGGTTAAATGCACATATTAATGAAAATTGCTAGAGGGGGCAGAGAGAGAGAAAGGAGTATAATGAACCACTCCCAAACACAGTGGTTTTTAATAAACCACATATGGTTCTCCAGAGCACTGCCAAGTGTGATCAGTCCCTAAGGTCAGAGCCAGGTGAGTCTCCTGACCAGAAAGCCAGGAGTGGCCTCTGGTCTATTCTCTTGCATGGAAGTGAGTTAATTGTACTCAGAATGTTTGTTTCAGGCAGTGGTTTTGCTTCCATTCTATTCCATATATGTTCATTTTGGGGAACAGGCTATAAAAGACATAGATGTAGACTTCTGAAACAAATCTGTGGAGAATTATAAACAATGATTCAACCTATGCTAGACAAGAATTATCCATGTGGACATTGGGTGCTGTAAAATCTTATCATGCTGAAAGTTGTGTGTTCACGGGCTCACTGCCTGTGTTCGGTGCTCTTGAGCCCTGGGTGTGGCCTGGATCTCTTGAGCCTTGTGTGTGGCCTGGATTGGGACGGCTGTTCTTTCTCTCAAGCTTGAGCCCCTCTCGCTCTGACTCTCCATTCCCCGAGCTTACAGTCTTAGTTTCTATAGCAGTCACATAAGGCGGTGACATAAAGGTGGGTTGAATATTGACAAATCAACAAAGAGAGGTAAGACTACTCCTCCAGGAGATTAACTCAAGAATAAAATCTCATCTAAAGAGATTACTCCAGATTACTAGGAGATCCACTCAAGGGTGGGATCCCAACAAGGGTGTGTTCTTCCCTCAGTTAGTAATCTACTTAAATAGTTGTAATAATTCTACATCTAATATTTCTAGCAATGTCATTCTGTATGAGCACAGTAAGAGATATAAACTTAGTTTGGTTCTTTCTGAGAACATCTCACTATACATTCCGCAGTCCTCAGGCTAGGTTAAACTTCCTAGCTCCAGCAGTGTCCTGGTCTCATCGTTACTTACTTTTGGATCACAACAGCATTTGTCCATGATCATGCCCTCAACTTATAGTTGAGTATCGTGGCTCTTTGGCCTGGCCCATTTCGATGCCAGGGTAGCTCACTGCTTGCCCTGGGTACATTAAGTCCCTCGTTGGGACCCTGCTTTTGGGGTGCTAGGAACTAAGGGCAACTGAGTCAAGAAAGCAGATGCCCAGGAGTAAATATTATTCAGAGTGAACTGCCAAGTTACAAAGCATAATATTAACTGTCTTCCTGTGTCCACACAGAAAGGACATTGCTTACAAATTCAGTGTCCTTAGATGGGTGTGACCCGATAAACTTAAGCTACCTGAGGAAGGACAAAACAGTGTTATCCTATAGGGTGCCACCTTCATTTAATCTTTGAAGTGACACAAAAAGCTGTTGAGTAGAACACAATAAAAATGGTCAAAATGGATATGACTCAGAACGACTCACACCTAATGTGTGAATAATAAAGGTAAAAGGTAAAGGCCCTCCCATTGATCGTCGATTTGCTCGAGCAGGCCCAGTAACGTCTCCATTGGAGACTTTGTTGTTACTGTGTCTGGCATATCGAATACTCTCAATAGCTTGCCGGGCTCTCCGAGAGGGGCGGAGGAATCGAACTCGGGTCGGCCATGTTGGCCGCTTGTAAGGCGAACGCCCTACCCGCCCTACCCGCTGTGCTATCACTCCAGCCCGTGTGAATAATAGGAAGGGTATAAAGTGGTAGGTCATAGAAAGGCACAGGAAACCTTCATTACTCATGAAATTTTACTGTCAGTTTATGTAAAAAAAGAAAACCAGCCTAGTTCAGTTAAAGATATATTTCTTGAAATGGCTGACTTCATGAAGTTACAAACCCCTAAAATGTTGTATTTTAACATAAGCAATTATAACCCACCCTTTGCTTTAGACATTCCAATATGCACCAATTTTAGCAACCACTGTTACTTAAATAGCCTTTGTCCCTACCACCATGATTCAAAAATCAGTTACCTGGGGACTTTATTGGAGGGAAGTGGACACTGGTGAATGGGCTTTTGTTGGAACATTGTACGCCTGAAACTCAATCGTGACTAACTTTGTAACTCAAGGTGATGCAATTAGAAAAGCTTTTTAACAAAGCACTGTACAAATTCAACGCAATCCCTATTAGGATACCCATGACATTCTTCAAAAAAATGGAGCAAACACTCCTGAAATTTATATGGAACAATAAGCTCCAACGAATAGCTAAAGAAATTCTTGGGAAAAAGAAAATGGGAGGAATCAACCTCCCTAACTTCAAACTCTACTACAAAGCAGTAATAATTAAAACAGCATGGTACTGGAACAAAGGCAGAGGTGTAGATCAATGGAACAGGGTTGAATATACTGACATCTTCTCCCAAGCATATGATCATCTAATCTTTGATAAGGGGGCAAGAAAAGTGAGGTGGAGCAAGGAAAGCCTCTTAAACAAATTGTCCTGGCAAAACTGGATGGCTACATGCAAAAAGTGGGCTCAGATCTCTGCCTAACGCCATGTACAAAAGTAAGATAAAAGTGGATTAAAGACCTCAACATCAGACTGGAATCCATAAGGTACTTTGAAGACAAAGTTGGCAAAACCCTCCATGACATTGAAGCTAGTGGTATCTTCAAAGATGTCATGCCACTGGCTAAACAAGTGAAAACAGAGATAGACAAATGGGACTATCTTAAACTAAGAAGCTTCTGCACCTCAAAAGAAACAGTGACCAAAATACAAAGACAGTCTACAGAATGGGAAAGGATATTCACCAAATACACATCCGACAAGGGGTTGATATCAAGGATATACAAAGTGCTGGTCGAACTCCACAAGAAGAAAACATCCAACCCCATCAAAAAGTGGGGCAATGAAATGAACAGAAACTTTCTCAAAGAAGAAATCCGAATGGCTAAAAGGCACATGAGAAAATGCTCCACATCATTAATCATCAGGGAGATGCAGATCAAAACCACAATGAGATATCATTTCACACCACAGAGACTGGCCCACATCCACAAGAACAAAAGCAACCAGTGCTGGCGTGGATGTGGCAAGAAAGGGACCCTCCTTCACTGCTGGTGGGAGTGCCGACTGGTTCAGTCAGCCCTTTTGGAAAACAGTATGGATGATTCTCAAAAAATTAGAAATTGAGCTCCCATTTGACCCAGCAATACTACTCCTGGGAATATATTCCAGAGAGGCAAAAAAGTATAGTCGAAGTGACATCTGCACTTGTTTGTTCATTGTAGCACTCTTTACAATAGCCAGAATCTGGAAAAAACTGAGTGCCCGGGAACAGATGACCGGTTAAAGAAACGTTAGTACATTTACACAGTGGAGTACTATGTAGCTGTTAGAAAAGATGAAGTCATGAAATTTACATACAAGTGATACTACATTGAAAGTATCATGTTAAGTGAAATGAGTCAGAAAAAGAGGGATAGACATAGAAATATTGCTTTCATTTGGGGAACATAAAGTAACAAAATGGGAGACTAACACCCAAGAATGGCCAAGATTAGTACCAGGAATTTTGCTCCATGGCTTAGAGGCCAGCCACACAAGCTAAGGGAAAAGGCAGCTCAGATAGAGAAGGGAGCACCAAATAAAGGGTATTGGGAGGATCCTCCCAGGATGGGAGAAGCATGCTGAAAGTAGACTATAGACCAAACATGATTGCCACTCAATGCCTCTTTTGCAAACCACAACACCCAAAAGGAGAGAGAGAACAAAGGGGAATGCCCTGCCACAGAGGCAGGGTGGGATGGGGGTTGGGGGGTTGGGAGGGATACTGGGATCGTGGCGTTGGGAAATGGGCACTGGTGGAGGGATGGGTATTTGATCATTGTATAATTGAAGCTGAAGCACAAAAATTTGTAAGTCTATAACTGTACCTCATGGTGTTTCACTAATAAAAATTTAAAAAAAATTAAAAAAAAGCTTTTTAAAATGAAAATCAGTTACCATGGCATGTGACCTGTGATTAATTCTATAAAGCACACACTTCACAGCCAGCTCTTAGTGCACAAATCACTGTATAAATGAGATGTGTGTCCTGATCAGTGAGCAATCCTGTTGCTTCTTTCAAAATCTGGGATCCCTGCACCTCTACTATTTAGTTTATGAGCGATGGCACAGCGGGTAAGGCATTTGCCTTGCATGCGGCCAACCTGGCTGACCCAGGTTCGATTCCTGTGCCCCTCTCAGAGAGATGGCAAGCTACCAAGAGTATCTCGCCTGCATGGCAAAGCCTAGCAAGCTGCCCGTGACGTATTTAATATACCAAACACAGTAACAACAAGTCTCAAAATGGAGACGCTACTGGGCCCGCTCGAGCAAATCTATTAACAATGGGAGGACAGTGACAGTGACAGTGACCAGTAGCAAAGCATATATTTACATTGCCTTCCTGTCTCCCAGTGATAGAGTCATGAAACAGTTTGCAAAAATAGATAATGAAGTGATGTTCTTTACAATATTTGCAAAATGAGGGCGTGAGTGATCACTCAGGAATGAAGAATGGAAGGACCAACCACGCTGCCACTGTAGTAAAGTGACAAGCTTGAAGCCAGAGCTGAAACTTCCCAGGCGCTGGCACATAGCTCATACCGAAGGTGACAGTACTCGAAGGGTGCTCGCCGAAGTGGAACTGGGACTGGCATCCTTTCCTTTCTTCTCTCTTGTAGTCTCTCAATGGTGCGTCCCATTGGCAGAATCTAACAGGAAGCCAGTTGTTCAATTAGTCAGGGAACTGCAATTTGCAGCCCCACAGTCTAGGTCTTAGAGAGTCAGACAGAAGATTAGCAAAGTAACTGCAGCGTCTGTATTCAGCTTTTCTCCTTGGCATTCTCAGAACAATGGGATTGCTAATACCTTGCTTTGATACCGCATCACTAGAGGGCCACTGCCATCAACCTCTTAAACTTGTCTAAGTCATGCACTGAGGTAAATGGACACGTCACCCAAGTAAACTGAGATCAACTGCAATCACATTTTCTTGGTGGTAAAGATTAGCATTTCCTCCCTCCAATGGCTATCATGGTTATTAGCTAATAGTTTATTTTATATCTTATCCTCAGATGACTAACCTTTGTGTGATTCCACATCCAAGAACTTTGCTTGCTGCCTTTTATCTAGTCTCAGGCTGAGGGGATGCTTCTTCTTTACTCCCTTTCTCATTTGCCTTTCTATTTCTGGTAATGAGGTATCCTGGGTGTTGAGTCTTTGTGAGTGTTTTTCAGTTAGCTACTCAAAGAAAAAGAGGCAAAGGAATTTGAGATTTTAATTTATTTCAACTTTCTTTTTTTCTTTCTTATACCTCTGCTGGCCCACTGGGAAGAAACGAGTCTATTCCTTTGGAGAATTGTAAGCTTATGCTCTGGAAAAGAAAATAGGGAATCATGCCTAAAAAAAAGCCAAAACTTTTCTTTTACACATAAATATTTGTGTGTGATAAGAACCTATACCTACAGCATATAAGCACCCTAAAAATTTCTATGAAGGGACTGGATAGAGTGTAAAATATGCACTTGCCTTGCATGAGACAATCCTGAGTCCAATCCCTGGCACAACATATTGTCCCCTGAGCCCCACTAGAAGTGATCCTGAGCACTGCTTGGTGCCCCTTCCCTTCCCCCCCAATTTTAAAATAAGTTTAAAAAAATTGCTATTAAGATGCTTTATTTTTTGGGGGGGGTGTTCCACACCCTACTGTGCTCATGGCTTACTCCTGGTTCTGCACTCAGAGATCATTCTTGGTAGGTTTGGGGGATTGTATGGGGTACCAGCAATCGAACCCAGGTTGGCATGGTTTCCTGAGCACCACTGGGAGTGATCCCTGAGTGCTAATTTAATAGTAGCTCCTGAGCACTGCTGTGTGTTGCTCCACATAAAAACCAAAAACAAAACAAAACAAAAAGTGTATTCCAGTGGAAAGAACCTTAGGTGACTGGGCTCTAGTTTGGGTTCTACTTCTCATTAGCTGTGGGACCTAGGCAAAGCCAGGAGGCACTCTAGACTTACCTTGCTTATCAATAAGAGGGAGAATGCGCCAAATCAGGGATGACAAGCAGGATTTATCTTGACCACCAACTCCAGAAAGCAGTCTGTTAAGTGCTGAGTTGAGGATTCGGAGCTTAATGAGAAAGGAGTACCATGATCGATTAGTGCTGTCTGCTGTGGTGCAGGAGGTAGCAAGCCCACCGAGGGTGCCATTTATTAGCTGTTTGCCTAGATGAGATTACCTCCAAGGTCGCTTGTGTTATGCTATATAATTCAAGTTATTCATCACTTAAATTTATAAACGTAAAACAAACTGGAAAACAAACCTTGAGGTTCCCAATTTAAGTACAGATTTTGTAGAAACATTCTTCCTCCTCCTCTTCTTCTTCTTCTTCTTCTTCTTCTTTTTTTAAATTCTGAAAGTAGGAAATAAAGAAGTTTCTGCTCAAACTTTTTGGGAAGAGTTTTAAAATAATGTGAATTTATCACCCTTCATTCTTTCATTCTCATAAAATATTTATTTAGTGCCAACTTTGAAATTGACACTGTGCTAGTGTTGACTAGTTGCTGAACTGAAATGGGGGATAGAAAGATGAATAGACACAGCTCTTGTTCATGTCGGATCTGGGACCCAGTGGAGAAGGCAGACATCCTAGCTAGTAATTACTGTACAACATGTTAAATGTTGTAATGTTTTTGTCAGGTTCAAAGAAAGGGAAGGAGCAATGTTGTAAGGACTCTGTAGCTTCAGAGTCCACACAGGAGATTACATCTGAGCTGAATGTTAAGAGATTAAAAATAAAAAATGAAAGATTTAAAAAAAAACCTGGCAGAAAAGATAGTATAAATATTTTTGGCATTATTGAAAAATAGTTTCACAGCGTACTTTTATTTGTGGAGGGTGTTATTTTCATTCAGGTAGAAAATCAAAGGATAAATTTTAGTCATAATTTTGATGTTTGAGAAACTGTGGTCCAATGCTGTGGGCCTGGAAATGTAATTTGAGCAGCCTGGAAGAGAATGGATGAGCCATTTTTGTTTTTGTTTTGGGGCCACACTTGGCGATGCTTAGGGGTTATTTCTTGCTCCGTGCTCAGGGATCATTCTTGGCAGCATTTGAGGGACCACATGAGATGCTGAGGATTAAGCCGGGGGATTGAACCTCGTTTTGGCCACATACAAGGCAAGTGCCTTACCTGCTGTACTATCAGTCTGGCCCCAAAGGGATAAGACATTTCTTCTTCTTCTTTTTTAAAATTTTTAAAAATTTTATAAAGTAGTTCACAATATTTTATTACATTTAATTACATTTAATATTCAATACCAATCCTACTACTATCACACCTTCTCACCACCATATTTCTAATGTTTTCATCTTGGGTCCCAGATCCCTGCCCCAAAGCAGAACTTAAATAATATGTTTTGTATTGTTTGTTATGAAAGAACACTGAAAATGCTACAAAAAAAGTTTCCTTAGAGGAAAGACTGTGAAGATTGTCCTATTTCAACCAGGGACTATTAAGCTCTTCTATAAGAGATCACTAACATGTTGTCAAAGGTTGAGCCTTGCATATATATGTATATATAATATAAAATATATATAAACATATATATTTCATATATATTTATAAAAAATATTTCCAAGATTGGTTGCCTCCTACTTTGAACCCCATCAAATATGGTGTGGTAGTCTTGGGGTATGGATTGTGTATGGTATGAAGTGCGACCACACAGTCCAGGAATAGGTTCACTTGTGGGTGAGGCTCAGCCCAAGTATGTGGAGAGCAGCCATGAGCATAGCACAGATTGAGTTTTGGAGGTTTTTGGCTGTTGGGGTTGGGTCCCTTGGGGCGGGGAGGGGTTAGGATGAGCCATTTCTGATGGAAATTTGAGTATCCCTGGATGATAATCCCTGAGAACACTCTGGAAGGAACGTTGGCAAAATGGTGATGAGCCAGAGACAAGAAAAGATATACCAGCTGAAAAGGGGCTGGTAGTTCAGAGATTCAACATAGCATTTGTATAAAGATCTAGGTATAAGTGACCTGAAACCAGGGATCTCCTAGAAAGGGGACTGGCTTGTCTAGTGAAAACAGATGAAAACAGCATTTCATGATGGAGTATGACAGAGAAAGTATTAGCAGGTAAATAAAAGGAGTCAGACAGGTTAAATGATAAGGGTGGTGGTTTAGGGACAGAGTGTGTACTAGCTGGCAAAGACTTAATTTTAAATATAGGCAATGAAGAGAAAAACGTACTCTGCAGATGACTGGCATCTGGAGAAAATTCAGGAAAAGATTTGGAAGAGATCCTTCCCAGATCCATCTCTTCCTTGGAAAATCTCTCCCCTGCTTCTCCCTGTGAGCTATTGAAAATCATGCATTGAAGTGAGACTTTGGCTGAACTCCAAATAGACTTAAGTCTTATTAAGTTTTTCTGTACTTCTCATCCTCTCCTGATCTTGTACTGTTGAAGACCACACAAATGCTTGGTTGTAGCACTTGTATGTATTTGTCATGTTGCTTTGCTGGGGTCACGTTCCTGAGCTCAGTGCAGTTCAATTGTGGGTCTCAGCAGGGACCAGGGATCTCAGACAGCAGAGCTGACAGACCAAGACAACAGAACTGCTAGGATATACTCAGGTCACACCAGGGGTAAAACTGAGGTCACACCAGGGATCAAAATTGAGGCCAGAGACTTAGCCACTGAGCCCTCTCGGATTCCTGATAACTGATGTCTTGACTTGCATTCTGTATTGATCTACTTGGTAGATGTAGTTGCGTTTTATCCACTGAAAAAGTATATTCCTAGACAGGAAGTCCAAGAGGCCTTTTTATTATTTAAAAAGAAAGAAAACCGGCTATCTGAGGAATGAAAATATACTTTAGGTTCTGAATGTTGTACTGTGGGCCTCATGTCTGCTACATAAAACCAGGGTGTGTGTGCAGATCTGGTTTGTAACCTTGTCCACTTCTGGAAGTATGGAATGTCACTCAGGAAATAACAGTGCCAGAGAGATATCAAGGGCTGATAGCTCTTGCCGTGATATGCCTGACTTTGGTTCAACCCCCAGCACCACACACGGTCGGTTGGGCACCGCCAGGGGTCACTCCTGAGCGCAGAGCTAGGAATCATACCAGAGCACCTCTGGGTCCGGTGCAAGACAAAACAAAAACAAGAAAAGAAGTAATACACTTGCACATTTCACAGCAGCCTGCCTCCTTTCTTTTCACAGGGCAGCCTGACTGTGGACAGGGTTAGGGGAAGTCAATGCCATACTGTAGTGTAGGCATACTATTACTTCCCAGTTGTGTGTACAGCATGCGTATTTAATTTTGGTTAACTTTATTCTCACAGTTTTTTTCTTTCCAGTAAATTAAAGATGTGTATACCAATAAATGTTTCTAAATTTCATGACGTCCTCTTCCATAGCTAATCCTGGAGTAAACAATGATGAATTTTAAGAGATAGACTAAAATAACAAATTACGTCCAAGGGTCTTAGAGAGTAGAATATCTGCATTAGCTAGTAGTAGTGATTGGGACAAACTCCATGTTGACATTTATGAACTTCTTGGATATGAGTATCATATAGCTCATTGAAACCTGGTTTTCATTGAATACATTCTTTATTTTCTGTTTTCTTCATATTGTATTATACTATCTTCTATCCTCCCTTTCCCCAAAAACGCATACCTTGAAAAAATTTAGGATTGTATATTTATATGTTTTTATTTGTTTATGTACATATATGCCAGCTCTTTATTTTCAGTTAAAATCATTGATGACTTCCCAGAAACTGTATGAGTGAATGAGAATGAATGTGTGTGTGTGTGTGTGTGTGTGTGTGTGTGTGTGTGTGTGTGTGACTAGTTATAGTGGTAATGGAGACAGGCTGGAGAAATAGCGCAGCAGGTAGGGCATTTGCCTTGCACACGGCCGACTTGGGTTCAATTCCCAGCATCACATATGGTCCCCTGAGCACCGTCAGGAGTGATTCCTGAGTGCAGAGCCAGGAGTAACCTCTGTGCAATGCCGGTGTGACCCAAAAAGCAAATAAATAAATTGGTAATGGAGAAATCATAAAGTCAGATTTTGAAAGGAAACCAGGCCAGCAGTTCAAATGCCCATTTTTAGAGAGCAGACTTCCTGCTGAAGAAATGTCAGACAACATTCTGCTAAGAACTTGCGGACACTATGTTTATAAGTCCACGTGAAGCAACCTAGGTAACAAACTCAAGTGGTTTTCAACACTCTGGCTGGATTTAATGACAGACTCTTGGTGCGGATTGGGACCGAGTGCAGACGCCCCAAAAATTCATGGAAATTCTCTTGAGACTCCTCCTGGTGGGTGTTGGGAACGGTGTTGGGGACAGCCTTAGATCTGAGACGATAGCCCAAACTAGAAGCCTCTTTGTGGAGATACATTTGAATACCAACTGCCTGCTCCACTTGTATTCCCAGGCCCTGAGTCTGGCTGAGGAGCTGAATTTCCTTCTATTTTATACTTTCACTTAGCTCATTTATTTATTTTTTATTGAATCACCGTGAGGTACACAAAGTTTTTCATGATTGGGTTTGAGTCATACAACGTTCCATCACCTGCTCCTTCACCAGAGTACATTTCCCACATCAATGTTCCCAGTTTCCCTCCCATCACCTCACCCCTCACCCCTCAGCCTCAGCCTGCCTCTATGATAGTAGGCACTTCCCTCTCTCTCTCTCTCTCTCTCTCTCTCTCTCTCTCTCTCTCTCTCTCCCCGCCCTCACTTTGGACATTATGGTTTGCAATACAGGTACTGAAAGGTTTTCATCTTTTGTCCCTTTACCTACTTTCAGCACTCAAGCCAAGCCAAATGTCTTGCTTTGCTATCCTTTGCTCTTGGCTGTTCAATCCTTCAATTTTGCTTTCTGTGGTAGAACACAGCTTTCCAATCCTATCTATTTTCCAATGGAGGCTAAACATGTGGGGGTTAGTTAAATTATGAATGCTGATAATATTCACTGGGTACAGTTTATATTCTTCTTTTATCTTTTTATTTTTGACAAGTTGGGGCTTGGGCATAAAGCATAATTATATTCTCGGCATCCTCCCATAGAAGCCTGAAATTCATTCAGGAGGCTTTCAGCGCGGCCCGTCATTTACCCATCAGCGTTCAGTCCATTTACTAGTGGCCCTGCAGCCCGGGCAGCCCAGCCCCTGTTGTGACTGATTGGCTTGCTTCAGTGCTCCCAGCTTCTCCTGTCACATCGCATTTGCATAAAAGAGGACAGATAACCAAATTTGAGCACACAAATGAAAATGCTAAGCGCTAAACCTGTCACAGTTGTTGTTCAACTAATTGTGAAAAATTTGATTTGCTCGCCTTTCAGGGTTTGTCACCGGACCCCCTTCTCCCACACACCCTGGCTTCTGCCTCTCTCTTTGCAGCTCTTAAACTCTTGTGCTCCAGCGGCCCCCTCTGGGGATTACTTACCTCTCCTCCCAGCTTTTAATGTTGGCTCATCTTCCTGACTAAATTAGGCCACACTGGCAAACAAACACATAATTAAACACCCAGGCAAGACAACTGCAGTTGTGCGTCTTAAATTGATTTTTACAATGCTGCTCTATGCCTGCTCTTCCAGTTGATAATTTTATTTCTTTCCATAACCTTTGGGTAGGAGAAATTCAAGGTAGGCTTTGTAGCGAGTTTTGTGATGTGAAAACCTGTGTGTTATTGTGTTTCCTATTTTCTGTCCCGCAAATCACAAAAATTGCATAATAGGTCTTAAAAGGCACATTTTCTGTTCTCTAATACCTTACCTGACATAACAGTATACATTTTTAATCAAGGTTTCAAATGATTCCTTCTGAAATAGTATTACAAACAATGGATAAAATTTCTTTGTGTGTAGCACTCAATCATATGAGCGCTATTTAAAAGTTATGTAATATGAGAGCATTACAATTTTGTATAGGGTACCTGAGCAATTTGCTCAGTGTTTGTTATTAAAAGGCCTTAGCTATTTTCTTTTTATAGGCATTAAGCCAGTAATTCTTGATAACCATTAAAACAATGTCTATAAAGAAAAGTAGCATGTAGTGTGTCTCTAAAGAAAAGAATTGCTTATTTTTCAGGAGTCACACAAGAAAATGTCTCATTCGTTTACAATATATTTGATTGCTTTATGAACTAATTTATTCCCTGCCACTGTCACTGTCCTCCCATTGTTCATGGATTTGCTCGAACGGGCCCAGTAATGTCTCCATTGTGACAATTGTTACTGTGTTTGGCACATCGAATATGTTGTGGGTAGCTTGCCAGGCTTTGCCATGCGGGCGAGATACTCTTGGCAGCTTGCTGGGCTCTCTCAGAGGGGTGGAGGAATCGAACTTGGGTCAGCCATGTTGGCCGCTTAGCAAGGCAAACGCCCTACCCGCTGTGCTATCACTCCAGCCCCCAGAACTGAGAGCAAATTCAAATTTATTCCCAATATTTTAAAGTTATTGAAGCACCAGTGAAGATGATATTAACTAATGTTGAAATCCTTTAAAACTGAATATGGCTTAAGTTACCTTTGAGAATTGGAGAGTTGTTGTTTTGAAATTGGGTTGAAATGAAATGTGACATAGTGACAGTTAGTGGTTTGAAAAAGTTGGATGTAGCATGAATTATTGCAGTGTTCTTTTGGATTTATTTTTTGTAGGCCATATGAGAGAATAATTAATGAAATATTTGAAAATTATAAACCCATATGTATAATTTGATATTCATATCCTGAAGGAAACAATAACTTTTTGGTTACCCTCTAAAATAATGAAAAATTAAGTCTAACCTAAAACTTTGAATGTATAGGTGACAGAGTGATAGTTCAATGGGTGGGGAACTTGCCTTGCATTCAGCTGTCCTGGGTTTGATTCCAGCACCCCAAATGATTCCATGAATACTGCCAAGAGTGATTCCTGAGTATAGTGCCAGGAGTAAGCCCTGAGCACTGATGGGTGTTCCACCCCCAATAAAAAAAAACAAAAAATACCAAACACACAACTATTAATGTATATTATTAGTTTAAACCATTTAAATCCATTTTAGTTCAGTGTACTTGGATTATGGTATGGAATGTTCACTACTTGCATATGTCCATGAGATTAGGGATGTGGGTTGGTAGAAAAGCACATGTCTTTTTTTTTGCCATATTTATGTCTTCTTTATTTATTTTTTAATTTAATTTTTATAAATTTGTTCACAATAGTTCATTACAGATAATATTCAAACACCAATCTCACCACCGTGCACATTCCCACCATCATAAGAGGAAAGCATGTGAAGTTTGTTGTATTTCTTTTTTTTTTTTTTATTAGTGAAACACCATGAGGTACAGTTGTAGATTTACAAATCTTTGTGCTTGGGTTTCGGTCATACAATGATCAAATACCCATCCCTCCACCAGTGCCCATTTCCCCCACCCCCCTTCCCACCCTGTCTCTGTGGCAGGGCATTCCCCTTTGTTCTCTCTCTCCTTTTGGGTGTTGTGGTCTGCAAAAGAGGCATTGAGTAGCAATCATGTTCAGTCCATAGTCTACTTTCAACATGCATTTCCCCTCCTGGGAGGATCCTCCAAACACCCTTTATTTGGTGCTCCCTTCTCTATCTGAACTGCCCTTTCCCCTAGAATACCCAGCTGGCCTCTAAGGTATGGAGTAATCCTCCTGGTGTTGATCTCAGCTATTCTTAGGTATTGATCTCATATTTTGTTGGAAAAGCACATGTCTTATGTGTAGCACCTGGGTTTGATCCCTGGCAACACACACACACACACACACACACACACACACACACACACCCATAAACCACCCCCCCACACTAAATTTATATGTGCAGAATACATTTAAATGAAACTTTTTGGACAGAGCTAAGGGAATATTCTATTGCTATTATATTTTGCTTCTGCTTTGCTATTTTTTGTTTTTTGGGGGGTCCCACCTAGATGTACTCAGGACTTAAACTTGTTTCTGTGCTCAAGAGAAGTGCTGTGTCACAGATCAAACTTGGGCAAGGTAAAGGCCCCACCTGGAGCCGTACTTTTCCTCTGGCTCTGATTACAGGCTTTATGCAATAGTTATTGATATGATTTAGAAGATTGCCTTTTGGGGCCTGGGGATGCTCAAAAAGTTTTCCGTATAATTGAATGTCATTGCTTCAGCACTTTACACCAGTTTGATTTAGCAAAGTTTTCACAGGGAGAGCTGGCAAAATGGTACCATAAATCCCTGCAATTGTGAAGTAAAAATGTTTTAGTGAGATTCTTTCTTTCATGATTTTTTATTGTCTGCTCTGGAATTTTAAGTGTTCCAATGATTTATAATATAATGATAGCTTTTCATTAAGAGCTTAAAGAAATGATCACGGCCAAGACGAGGTTAATGATCATTCCCAATGGTGGAGACGTATCCACTCCTGTTCAGAGTCTGGGTTTCCTTTATCTTCATGCAGCCCTGCCCTCCTCCTGGCCCAAGAGGCAGGAAGACTGGCCAAGGTGTGTGGACAGTGCCATGGATGCCATGTTGACCCCTGAGGATCCAGAAGGTGACCATGAAGGCATCTCACAGAGCAGAGCAGAGTTGGAGATGTCTGAAGCCTGTTGTCTGGTGTTGAGAGAGAAACTTACAACAATAAAACATTCAAAACTATTACAGCCATGACATCATTTACAATAGAGTTAATGTCTATGCTTTTGGTAAACAAAGTTACTGCTAGCCCCAAATTGTCCCAAACCCTCCACCACTGTCTTTATGTCACTTTTATTGGACTTTACTATTTTTTTAACTGCAGCATGATTAGCTTATCCTGGTTCATAAAACACTAAGTCAAAAATGTAAAACTTATATTTAAACAGGTAGATGTAAGGATGTTTAAAGATCTTTCTTTAGTTACCTGAAATGCTTTTAGTGATTCAAAGTATGAATCCTTATACTTAGAAAGCAAAAGTTTGTAAATGCAATGATCAGTATGCACAGGACAGAAATAACACCTAATATTTAATATGGGTTTGCTGTGTGCCAGGGCCTGCTCTAAGCCTATCTCAGCCCTGCACATCTCACCTAGCCCCTCTGAGAACACCCTAAAGGAGAGTTCAAGCCATATTCTTATTGAGACCAGGAAAGCTCAGGAGCTTGTTGATGGTAGATTCAAGCTTGTTGGCCTTAAATCTCTGAAACAGTCTGTTTGCTTGATAACTATAAAACAGCTGGTTTACAGACAGGGGTGTCTGTGAAAAGGGAACAATTGAAACTCCAAAGCTTGTGGCCTCTGTGGCTTATGAATGCAAAATATAGCTTATTCTTGCTAGAATTCTGTGCATCAAGCTTTCAAATTTGTGATCCTTTATGCTACTGATTAATCTTTGAACAAAAAGCCAAGTTAGAGATTATTTGAAGATAGCAGTTTCTAAAGATGAGAACCTTTGCATAGCTCAGGGGCAGGAGTCTGACAGAGTCTAGCCAGAATGACTTCCTAGAAATGAGAATATTCAAATTTCAGGACTCATAGATTGGTTCTACATACACAGGCATAAAAATGTTTAATATAAGGTGAGAAATCTTTGATTACACTTATTTATTTATTTATTTATTTAGCACTTTGTGCAAAGGAAAATACTGAGTGTCACAAAGATTCAAAGAAAAATGGTCAAAGAAATATTACAGAAATAAGGTGTTTGCCTTGTACACGTTGATTCCAGTTTGATGTCTGGCACTACATATGTTCCCTGGAGCAGAAGTGATCCCTGAGCACTGAGTCAGGAGATAAGCACTGAGCACAGCCGGGTGTGGACTAAACCCCCCAAAACAAAGCAGAAGATTCAAAGATGAATAAACCCAATAACTTAGGGTCTTCACAATCTCATAATGGGATTATGTGATGTTTGTAATAATAATAATAGTAAAAAAATCAGCATCTAATACTTAGGGGTATTAAATATTAAATATGTGCCAGTATAATTTTCTGCTTTCTGGCCTCCAATTGTTCATTTGATTTGGTCGAGTGGGCCCAGTAACGACTCTATTTTGAGACTTGTTGCTACTGTGTTTGGCATATTGGATATGTCACAGGGAGCTTGGCAGGCTTTCCTGTGCGGGAGAGACACTCTCAGTAGCTTGCTGGGCTCTCCGAGAGGGGCGGAGGAATCGAACCTGGCTTGACTGGGCTGGCTGGCTGCGCGCAAGGCAAAACATCCTACCGCTGTGCTATCGCTCCAGCCTGCCAACATAAGACAATTAAATTAAATCCTTGAAACTATGTAGCTGGCATTTCATATACATTTACTACTTATTCATTTTTATTTTTGTTTTGTTTTGGGGCCACACTCAGTGGTGTTCAGGGCTTACTTGTGGTTCTGTGCTGTTACTCAAGGATCACTCCTGGCAGGCTTGGGGGACCATATGGAGTGCTGGGGTTGGCCATGTGTAAGGTAAGAATCCAGGTTGGCTACATGCTAGCAAGCATCTTACCTGCTATATTATCCCTCTGATGCCTCATTTATTTATTTTTTTAAATTTTTCTTATCACTGAAGACATTTGTACCACCTTCACCCATTTTGTCTACACCCACCTCTCCCTCTCTCATGATATGCCAATCTGTTCCTTATATCTGTAAGTTCATGGTAATTTTAGATTTTATATGGAAGTGATATATGGTATTTGTCTTTCTCTGAATTATTTCACTCAACCTAATGACCTCAGCACTGAACTGTGTTGTTGCAGATGGCATATTTTTCCCCCTTTTCAGCATAATACTGCAGGGTGTATATATACATATAGATCACATTTTCTTTATATATTCACCTATCAGTGGACAGTTGTTTCCATTTCTTAGCTACTGTGAATAATGTACCCCAATTTTCTGGGGGCTACATTAGTGTTTTTGTTTTCTTCAGCTAAATGCCCAGACATGGAACTGTAGACTCATGTGGTAGTTTTTTATTTCTCATTTTTTGGAAAAGTCTCCATTTTTTCCCCATATCTTGGGGGCCCACAGAGGGGGCGAATATGACGTCCAGTGGGAAACTGTACTATAGCTGCAAATGATGTGATTGAGGCCATTCTGTGCTGCTATAACAACCCTTGAATCTAAATATTTAAGAAAAAAACAATTTGTCTATATGTGGCTCGCATGATATATCCCACCTTTCTGAGGGAACAGTGGTGGGGCTGGGATCTCTGTTTCATGCAGTGACTCAGGAACCAGGCTGATGGTCCCACTACTGACTTCATTCAAGGAGGGCTGAGGATTAAGCTGGGCCAAATCCATGAAAGATTAAAGAGTTTGGATCTTATCTCTAGGGCAAGCGGGATTGTTTCTAATGGCTTTTGTTCTATTCATGGCAAGCACAGGCAGTGTCATTGTCAAAGAAGATAATGCAATATAATAACGCCTGGGAATTTATCAGGCGTTATTATATTGCATAAGACTTCTTCAAGTTAAACCTCACATATGAAAATATAGTCCTAGACTCAAACTTGGGAATTGTCCCAATTGCAGAAGGGGTATTAAGTAAAGGATTAATTTGGAGGGTTCTCTTTAAGAGTAAATAGCCACTGGGAGGTGGGCAGGAATGATAGTAAGTGGTAAGTAGGTAGGGTGTTTACTATCCCTTTACCTATCAAATGGAATGAAAGGCATTCCTTATGGTTCCCAGAGACCCATCAGAAGTGATCCTGAGCTCAGAGCCAAGAATAAGTACTCACACCCCTAGGTGTGATCCAAAAAAGCAAAACAAAACAAAACACACACACACACACACACACACACACACACACACACACAGAGTAAATAGCCCTTGGACTAATAGCCCTTGGAGAGATAATATAGTAGGTAAGGCTTGCCTTGCATAGAGCTGACCCAGGTTCTATCCCTGTTACCACTTATCATCCTTGAGTTCAGAGCTAGGAGTGATTCAGCCAGGAGTGGCCCAAAAGCCAGGATAAAAAAAAAAAAAAGTAACTGCCCTTAAATGTACAGATTATTTTAAAGGAATATTTATTTGGTTTTGTGTATGCTCTTCAGTGATGAGTTTCACTTGTTTCACATGACTCCAAGTCACAACTTAAAACATAAATATTGTTCTCATTCAGAATGAAGTGGACTTTTCTCCTATTTGACTACAATGAAGCAAGTGCTGCTTAGATTCCAAGCATTAAGAGGTAATGCTTTGAGAGGCAGTGGCTTATCACCTTCTTCACTAGCTTCTTGAGGACACGAGCTGTAAGCTTTGCCTTTACAACATTCAACACAAGTCTGCATCTCAGGAGGTAGGTGCTCAGGAAATATATGACAAATGACTAAACCGCTTCTTGCACTTTTCAAACTAAATTGAAACCTGGAAGACTTTCCCAGTCAGTTTCACTTCTACCAACCAGGACTTGAATTCATCAATCCGTACCTCTTCCGATCACACCTTTGTTCAAGATAACTGGATCTTTAGGTAAATCCAAGACAAATAAGAGCTACATTTCAAAGAACCAACACATTTTTAAGTTGTTGATCCCTGTGATTGAGAAAAATGAATGTTATCTGTGCAGTCAAGAAATAAATTCTAGGCAACCTTAGCCTAGTTGTCTAGTTTTAAAACATTAAGGCCAATTGATCGGCCATTATTCTCTAGTTAAGTACTAATCAAGTTTATGTTTCTACTCAGCAATCAGAGAATTCCCTGCATTATCTAAACCATCAATTTCAAGGGCTTGAAATGGGTGTGACTTTAATATCCGTGAAGAATATGTCCTTTTACTGTGTTTAAATGTCTGTTTCAACGAAAGCAATAAAAGTCATTCCAAAATAATTTTGCAAAAAGTAGAGTTATCGTCGTATCACTTTCTACTTTCAAAGCATTTATATTTCCTTTAGGTAAATTTCTATGACATCTCTTTACCTAAGGAACATGCCTGGATCTGATTCTGAATTCTGTGCCACTCATCCCATTGAGAACTTTAGTTCCCAGATGACCGGTTTCCTCTATTCAAGTTTAGGCATCATTTGTTGTCCTTGAAATTTATGTGACAAACCAGAGTGTGTCCATGTATGCATTGTTTCTGAAAGGGTGAGATTTACAAAGAGAAGAGATGGAAAACAGATGCATTCAGGGCTCAGATTAGTACTGAGCTCGGTAATAAAGGACCTGCCAGTAATTAAACCAGCTCTATATAATAAAATGAGTGTCCACAAGTCTGAGGGAGGTCCGCCATCAACTTGCCTACTGTAGTAAAGAGAAGGAGGACATGGGCTTTGTGCAGAAAAACAATGACCTGCAAGATGGTTTCTTTTGATTCTTGTGAAAACGAGATTGTTTGAGGCATTGAGGCCAGTGTATCATTCTTTACAAAAACTATAAGACAGTAGTTATTGATTCGATGGGGCTTAAAAGATTTTGGTCTTATTGACCAATATTTTTGAGCACTTTATTAGCTATTGTAGAATAAGAATGGATATAGAGCTGGTGAATCTGTAAAGATTTTTGAGTCAGTTATTAAGAAAAAAAAACCTTCTGGGGTTGTAAAAAGTCCTGGAAGTTGGGGAACATGGAGGGGGTTACTTACTTCTCATAGTACAACAATGTGAAGAAACCAGACAAACCACAATAGCTGTATGGACATGGATAAATGTTCATCTGAACAACAACAACAACAAAATTCTTTTTTTTTTAAACTTGAGGTCCAATGGATTACACAGGCTCTAAAGGCCTATAAGTGCCTTCCACTCCACTTTCTTGTCCCCATCACCAGTGTCAATGGCCACTTCTATCCCAGGGTCCCTTATCCATCCTTCCTCCCAACTGTGCAGCCATAGTCCACTCTCTGTTGGCAATATTTAAGGTAAGCAAAAGTTCTTATGCTCTTACTTTGCATTTTGTTCTGCCTAGAATGGCAGATCTGGGTTCAAAATATTTGTGTTCTTTGAGCCGCAGGGATAGTATACCTGGTAAGGTGCTTGCCTTCTATGTGACCAACTGGGTCTCAATGCCTGGCATCCCATACAGATCTGGAACATCGCCAGGAGTGATTACTGAGTGCAGAGCTAGAAGTAACCCCTGAACATTGCTGGGTGTGAGCCCAAAACAACAAAACATTATGTATGTTCTTCTTTAGCTAGGATATCAGGGATTACTTTAGGTTTGGCAGAGACTAATACTGTATTAATTTACTTTTATTTTTACTTTTTAATTTTTTGGGGGGCTGGAGTGATAGCACAGTGAGTAGGGCATTTATCTTGCATGCACCTGACCTGGGTTCGATACCTCCACCCCTCTTGGAAAGCCCAGCAAGCTACCGAGAGTATCCCATCCTCATGGTAGAGCCTGGCAAGCTCCCCGTGGCGTATTCGATATGCCAAAAACTGTTACTGTCACTGTCACTGTCCTCCCTTTGTTCATCGATTTGCTCAAGGGGGCCCAGTAACGTCTCTGTTGTGACAATTGTTACTGTGTTTGGCATATCGACTACGTCACGGGGAGCTTGCCAGGCTACGCTGTGCAGGCGAGATACTCTTGGTAGCTTGCCGGGCTCTCCGAGAGGGGCAAAAACAGTAGCAACAAATCTCACAATGGGGATGTTACTGGTGCCCGCTCGAACAAATTGATGAACAGTGGGAGGACAGTGCTACAGTACTAATGTTTTGGTTTTTGATGAACAACGGGAGGAAAGTGCTACAGTGCTAATTTTTTGGGTTTTTGGGCCTCACCTAAGTGTGCTCAGGAATCACTCCTGGTGGTGCTTGGGGTAATCATATGTGGTGAGTTACCCACCAAACTACCTCTCTGGCCCCAACACTCTGTTAACTTAAATGACAACTTTAATATGTACATTTCTTCTACTGAGAACACGCCATCTTTTCCAACAGAATATGAAAGGAAGCTGCTTTGTTGGGGGGAGGGGAAAGGGAAGTAGAGACAAAGCTGATATGGACCCTGTTGGCTTCCTCCTCCAGGCAGTCCTCAACTTCAACTCTGAAAACATTATTATTTTTTTCTTTTCCTCCATACAATGGTGATATTTATTTTAGTTCACACCAGAAGGGCACGATGTGAAGCAGAATGAGTTTCCTGGGGGTGGGGTGGGGAACTGGGGGGGACGGCCATTGTCCACAGGCCAGTGGAGTCTTCCTTCCACCTCCTGCTATTGTAGTTCCAGTTCTGAAAGCAACACTTAAAGCAATTCAGATGGAGGAGAGTGAATAGGGATGAAGAGACCAATTAACCAATTTTTCTTGGCCTTTCCTCACACATAGACACATTCTGTACAACACCCCAGTTTTGATGTATTATTTTAATTAATCCCAGTCTTTTGATTCCTGCAGAAAGAAGGTTAGCAAATGGAACAATGCTCGGGAGTTTCTTTATCGTAAAAGACACATAATTTCAAGCATTTAATAAGGTAGATTTATTCTGGGTAGTTTAGCTTGCACATTCACTCAAACAGCCCTCCCCAAAGACAACATTAAAAATGTGATTAGTTAGCTGCCATCAATAACACAAAATAGGAAAATGCTCTCAGAAGGGACAGCTTTGTGGAGGGCACTGCACAGTGTGTAGTAAAAATATATGGCCTAATAAGTTTACATTTGCAGGCTCATTTGTTAAAACTCTTGAATTTCTAATTTGTGTCGGAAAGATAAATGGATGGAGCCACAGTAAAGTGTGAGATTAATACTGATGGATGGGGATTCAGTTTTCTGCTAGCCTCTTAGTTCCACACAACCCAGTAGGCAGTTTATAGAAAAACCAAATGTAAATAAAAAGAAAGGCATTATTTACTCTGGTGGAGACCAATTACCAGTTATTTTGTTCCTTTCAACCCTCCAGTTAAGGAAATTTCCATGTAATTTAATTATTATCCCTCAATAATCAAAAGAATGACAATTAGTGATTTGATGTATCTCCGATGGGCCCCCAGCAGTGGTGCTGTGTGAGGAACGGCCTTGCTGAAATTTCACAGGGTAGATGCTCCATCAGTTGTTTCAAAAAGTATTTGTGGATGCAATGTGGGAAGAAGACATGGGTTCCGATGAGAGCTGAAAAAAAATCTTCTTTTTCTATTATAAAGTATTAAGGAACGCAATCTTTCCCCTAGCAGAAGGGAACTGACAATAGAATAGAAACTTAAACTTTAATTGTACTCTCTTTTCTTCCTATCCTGCTCCTGCTCGCTATCCCTAGCCAGGGCCCAATTTCCAAGGCCCCATCCTCTGCTCTGGCAGGGACCCTAATGTCCGAGGAATGGCAGCCGTGGCTAATGGCAGGAGGCAGGAAACAACCCCAAGACTTAGTTTGACAAAGACTCCCCGAAAACCAACAGATAACACTCAGTGTGTTTCTATACTCTAGCCCTCTAGAATTCATTTTGTTTTGTTTTGTTTGGGGGCCACACCTAGTGATGCTCGGGGGTTACTTCTGGCTCTGCACTCAGGAATTACACCTGGTGGTGCTGAGGGCTAGCAGGGATCAAACCCAGATGAATCAAATGCGAGGCCCTTACCTGCTCGCCTGCTGTACTATGTATGGTTCTGGCTCCTAATCATTTCTAACATTGAAACATACTCTAAATTTTATGCCAATCGGTACACTGCTCCCCTCTCTTACCCCTGCCCAGGCTTTCCTTTGCCTGTATCTCCCCTACACTCATCTCCAGCAGGGCAGCATCACACACCTGAAAGCAATTTCCAGATGGAACTCTCCAATCACTCTGGAAACAAAACGTGATTCCTCCTTTTTTTTCCCCCCTCTGGGTTACACCCAGGTGATCTTAGTTTACTCCTGGCTCTGCACTCAGGATCACTCCTCCTGGTGCTTGCTGCCCGAGGGTCTCTTCATAGTGCCAGGGATCTCGCTAGTCAGCCACATGCAAGGCAAGTACCCTACCCGCCAATATTATCACTCCAGCTACTCCACTGCCTTGTTTCAGTACCTAGGAGATATTCTGGCACCGAGAAAGAACTTTGGCTGGAGAGCAGAAAATCTGGAGTTGGTCTCTTTCACTGCTTTAAAGCTACGAGATGGGTAAGTCACTCACCCTCTCAAAATCTCATTCTCTCTCTCTCTCTCTCTCTCTCTCTCTCTCTCTCTCTCTGTCTCTCTCTCCCTCTCTTTCTCCCTCTCTCCTTCTCTCTTTCTCCCTCTCACTCTCTCCCCTCCCCCAAGGAGGACATTATTTGCTATAAGGATTATGTATATGGATGGGAAAAAAACATCTTTAACAATGTGAGTCTGAGCTGCAGAGACCACATCCATGTAGCAGACATTGTAAATATGATTGCTACAGTACAAGACAGGAGATAGAGCTCATGCTCCGAGTTTACTCCTGGCTCTGCCTGCTCTCAGTGAAGACAACTGGTGGGCTAGGGATACTGGATGGGGTGCCGAAAGATCAAACCCTTGTGGAGGCATGCATGGCAAATGCTCTACCCACTGTACTATATTGTTCAGGACCCAATGGACTGACAATTTTCTGAATATTTTCTTTTCTCTAACTTAGTTTATTTATTTAGTTTGTTTTTTGGGCCACATCCAGAAATCCTCAAGTTTACTCCTGGCTCTGCACTCGTGCATGGATCATTTCTCAAGGTGCTTGGGGATTCTATGGGATACTGGGGAGTAAACCATTGCTTTCAAGGCAAGGACCTACTCTCTGTGCTTTCTCTCCAGCCCAAATTTATTAAAATAATATAATATATGTAAAATAAATTATAATATTATATAATACTGCACTGCACTTTCCTCCCATTGTTCATCGATTTGCTCGAGCGGGCCCAGTAATGTCTCCATTGTGAAACTTGTTACTGTGTTTGGCAGATTTAATACGTAATGGGTAGCTTGCCAAGCTTTGCCGCGCAGGCGAGATACTCTCGGTAGCTTGCCAGGCTCTCTGAGAGGGGTGGAGGAATCGAACCTGCCTTGGCCGGGCCAGCTGCGGGCAAGGTAAATGCCCTACGTTTGTGCTACTGGTCCAGCCCATTATATAATCGATCACGATCATCCTGTTGCTCGTTGATTGCCTCGATCAGGCACCAGTAACATCTCCTTTGTCCTAGCCTTGAGATTTTAAAGTGCCATATTCAAGGCCCTTTCAGGGTTAGGAGAATGAGACCCATCATTGTTACTGGTATTTGGCATATTGGGTATGCCACAGGGAGTTTCCAGACTCTGCCGTGTGGGCAGGTTACATTCGGTAGCCTGCCAGGTTGTCCAAAGTAAGAAAGAGATAAGATGTCACAGGGCCCCAAATGGAGCCACGTGCTTCTGGGAGCTGGGTTTTATAGTCTCTGGGTCTTGGCTGTTTTGACTGTTTGATGGGATTACACGGCACGTGTTGGGGGGGGGGGCTTAGTTGGTGGGTGTGACCCCCGCCTACTGGAAGATGGAGGATCTGGATGGAGGATGCTCAGCCCCGGGACCAGCATGACTTTGTTCCTCCGCCGGTACCTTCATGCTTCTGGAGAATGGTCTCAGCATGGTTGTGGCTAGTTCTGGAGGTCTTCAGCTGCCAGAGCTCTTCGTGTCCCCCTTCCACCTTGGCCTGCCCTGACGCATTATATAATATACATATATAAAATACAAAATTGATGTTAATCCATAGGGTTTCTACTCAACATCAGCCTACTAATAATTAAGTTTTGAGAAAGTTGAATGTTACTTTTCAAGCTTATAGTATTAGTCCCCTAACCCCACATTGTTGGAGTCACCACTGTCTTTTTTTTTTTTTTTTTTTTTTTTGGGCTCACGTCCTGTGATGCTCAGGAATCACTCCTGGCAGTACTCACGGGAGCACATGGGATGCTGGGAATAGATCCCGGATCAGCCGTGTGCAAGGCAAGCACCCTACTCATTGTGCTATTGCTCCAGCCCCTCACCTCTGTCTTTAATCAAGCTTTAAAAGCCATTTTAAACATACTAAAATTTGTAAATGGAATTTTTAAAAAGTCAGTGTGGAGTAACTGTGTGGCTGTGTCCACAGCTGTTGCATTACCCTTGAAGCACCCATGCACATGCTCTTGGGGTCATGGGCTACCTCGGAGGGGCTGCAGGGCCCCTCCAGGCTGGGGAGGAGCCTACCTCCCAGGTTGGCTTCTCTAGTAGAAGTGGCAGAGGCTGAAACTGTAGGGACAGGCACTGGCCTTGGACCGGTGGCCTCTAGACCCCAACTGACCTTTCTTTCTTCTAGCAAACTTTTACCTGGGGCCCTCTGAAGGCATGCTGGATAAAGGGTATCAGTCCACCTGGCACTGAGCAATATCTATAACCAGCATTTCAGCTTTCATGAATTCTACTGTAGACAGTTCTTGTGTAGTCTGGGTAGATGTATAGGAAGGTAGCCTTATCTGAAGACCTGCCCATTTTCTGTAAGATAACATTGCTTTGTCCTTTCTCCCTTGCCACAGGAGCTTAGGTTTATCAGGTTACACCCATCACAGTGCTCCAGACTCACTCCCAGTCCTTTGTTTATCTGTAACTACTTCTCTATGCTTTCTTCCCCAACCAGTTAATCAGCTTTTCCCTCTAATCAGATCCTGTTAATTTGTAAAGTCAGATCCTTCTAGGACACTAAACTTGTATTGTAAGTTAATACTGCCTTTCTCCTCTTCTTATGTCTTATGAATAGTTTACTTTAATGCAATGTCCTTTTCATATAGATATAGGAAGACCATTAATATTATGCTTTGTAACTTAGGATTTAATTGGCTTTGAATACTATTCACTCCCGGGCATCTGCTTTCTCGACTTAAGCCTCAGTTGCCCTTGGTTCCTAACACCCCAAAAGCAGGATCCAAGTGAGAGACTGAATGGACCCAGGGCAAGCGGTGAGCTACCCTGGCATTGAAATGGGCCAGGCCAAAGTGCCACGATTCTTAACTATAAGTCAAGAGCTTGATCATAGACAAATGCTGTCATGATCCAAAAGTAACGACAAGACTAGGACCCTGCTAGGGATAGGAAAGACTATCTGGCCTGAGCACTGTAGTCTGAGATTGAGATGGCCCTAGCAGAGCAATTCTATAAGTTTAAGGTATTTCTTACTGTAAAAGGTAAAGGCCCTCCCGTTGATCGTCGATTTGCTCGAGTGGGCCCAGTAACGTCTCCATTGGAGACTTTGTTGTTACTGTGTCTGGCATATCGAATACTCTCGGTAGCTTGCCGGGCTCTCCGAGAGGGGCGGAGGATTCGAACTCGGGTCGGCCATGTCGGCCGCTTGTAAGGCGAACGCCCTACCCGTTACAAGCGGCCAACATGGCCGACCCAAGTTCAATTCCTCCGCCCCTCTCGGAGAGCCCGGCAAGCTACCGAGAGTATTCGATATGCCAGACACAGTAACAACAAAGTCTCCAATGGAGACGTTACTGGGCCCGCTGGAGCAAATTTCTTACTGTATCCATACAAAATGATTTATATTATGTATGCTTATATGCTTGTTGGACAAGGAGAGGAGAAACACACCCAGGGGATTCTGCTCTAGGGTGGGTCGATCTGATAATGAGAATCTGTCCTAGAAGCAGCTTTCCCCGAGGAAAAGAATTCTACCTCTATTGATTGTGACCACACCTATGTGTAATTGTTACCCCAACCCCTCATGCTTTGGGATTTAACTGTACTATAAGAGTGGGCTGGGGGACCAGAATTGCGACTCCAGGGAAGGAGGATGAAGGGGGATAGAGGAGAATGAAGTAGCATGAGGGAGGTAGAAGCAGGAGGAGAATCAGAGGAGAACGGAGATGGGAATGGAGTAAACTGCAACTAAGACCAACCAGTCTGGCCCTCGTTTCCTTCCTTTGCCTGCCCATTGCCATTGACCTCCCTGCGGTGGGGGAAGCAGCATGAGACTACTGAACGCTGGCGGCGGGAGATACAGACCGCTGCCACTGCTGCTGAGACTTTTTTGAGTTTACACAATTTTCTTTCTTTCTTTTTTTTTTTTTTGGTGGGGGCTGAATATCTGCATTATTTTTATTTATTAAAATATTTTTAACTTTTTTTTTACTTGTTCATTGCAGCACTGTTTACAATAGCTAGAATCTGGAAAAAACCTGAATGCCCAAGAACAGATGACTGGTTAAAGAAACTTTGGTACATCTACACATTGGAGTACTATGTAGCTGTTAGAAAAGATGAAGTCATGAAATTTATATGCAAGTGGTACTACATGGAAAGTGTCATGCTAAGCGAAATGAGTCAGAAAGAGAGGGACAGACATAGAAAGATTGCATTCATCTGAGGAACATAAAGTAACAAAATAGGAGACTAACACCCAAGAATAGCAGAGATAAGTACCAGGAGGTTTACTCCATGGCTTGGAGGCTAGCTGCACATGCTAGGGGAAAAGGCAGCTCAGATAGAGAAGGGAGCACCAAAAAAAGGGTGTTGGGAGGATCCTCCCAGGATGGGAGATGCATGCTGAGAGTAGACTTTAGACCGAACGTGATTGCTACTCAATGCCTCTTTTGCAAACAGCAGCACCCCAAAGGAGAGAGATAACAAAGGGGAATGCCCTGTCACAGAGGCAGGGTGGGATAGGGGGCACGGGGGGGTGGGAGGGATACTGGGATCAGTGGTGGTGGAGAATGGGCACTGGTGGAGGGATGGGTACTCGATCATTGTATAACTGAAACCCAAGCACAAAAATTTTTAAATCTATAACTGTACCTCGGAGAGCCCGGCAAGCTACCCAGAGTATTCGATATGCCAGACACAGTAACAACAAAAGTCTCCAATGGAGACGTTACTGGGCCCGCTCGAGCAAATTGACGATCAACAGGAGGGCCTTTACCTTTTTACCTTTTTACCTTTATAACTGTACCTCATGGTGTTTCACTAATAAAAATCAATATATATATTTTTTAATTTTAAAAAATTTATTAGTGAAACACCATGAGGTACAGTTATAGACTTACAAATTTTTGTGCTTGGGTTTTAATTATACAATGATCGAGTACCCATCCCTCCAACAGTGCCCATTTTCCACCACCACTGATCCCAATATCCCTTACTTTTTTTAAAAAATTTTAATTCCTATATTCCACATGAAGGAAATTACACTTTTAAAAAAAACAAAACTTTTTAAAAACTGAAGCTCTGTGAATGACAAAGCTATTCATTATTTAGTTTTGGGCTTACAATGTTCCAACATCAACCCCTATACCAGTGACCACTTACCCCCAGTTTCCCTTCTAGCCCTCTAACCTGTCTCTGTGGCCAACACTTTTATTCTTTTTTCTCTCTCATCCTCCCCCTCCTACTTTAAGACACTTTGGTTTACAATACTATTACTGATAAGGTATCATACATATCACTTTGTATACTTTCAACACCCAGTCTTCTTTCTCTTCAGTTCTATCATCTTAGTGGTACCTACTCTGACCTGTCCCATTCTCCATGCCCTGCTCTTCCCTCCACCTGCCCTGTTCGCAAGCTTCCTACTAAGTGCCAGTTTCCCTCTCTTCTTTTCTATTACCTTTGGACCTGCCCATTTTCTGTCTGCTTAGGAAAGAGCAGGAAAGCTTCACCAGTCCAGCAACCATCAGTGTTCATTGAACATCTTCCCCTCTTTGTGCCAAGGGATCTCATTTTACAGAAAATCAAGACAATGGTCTTGCCTCCCTTTAAGATGGACCCAGTCAAGGTCTTGTGCCTTTGGCTCATGCATGGCCACGAGAAATAACCAGGACTTGGAATGGGAAAAGGGCAAAAACATTCTCCTAAATCTATTGAAATGCTTTACTGGAAGTCATTGGTCAAAAATATAAAAAGAATAATATGGTAAATAAAGATGGGATGCTTGTAACAGTTTGAGCATGTGTGCACGTGTGTGTCTGTGAGTGTGTGTGGAGTGTGTGTATGTGTATCTATATGTATGTGTGAGATTTGTAGAGAACAAGCTGCAGGTGACTTTAGGAAATTCTAGGTATAGATTTAGCATGCACTTAAGGCCTCCTTGCTTCGGGCTAAGAGAAATTGGAGGGGGATAAAACCCCTCACAGAGTTAGATCCTCTGCTTTTATGGGCCCTTTATATAAGGCCACAGGAGGAATTTGTGTGGGTGAGTGAATTCTCCTATCAACTCTAAAATGGAGATAAGAGCCTTTTCAGACTCTCCTTGGGTGAATTTGTGGTAAAACATGAAGAAACAGATTAATTCTGAAACTTATAAGATTCTGTTCTCTTACTTAAAAATTCTGAATGGTTCCCTGTTGTCTACAAGATAAAAATTCTTGTTCCTCAGCTCTGAACACGAGGCCCTTTGTAAATTTATTCATAAAACTTTGCTCTGCAGTCTCATTACATTCCTTATTATGTGTTTGGACTCAAGTTACCTGGAACCCACTTTCAGATGTGTGTGTGTGTGTGTGTGTGTGTGTGTGTGTGTGTGTGTGTGTGTGTGTATGTATAGCGGGATTGGGCCATACCTGGGTGCTCAAGCTTAGTGCTGAGGTATCACTCCTGGTGGTGTTCAGGGACTCTAAGAGATACTGGGGATCAAGCTGGGGTCCTTCACATGCAAGACTTGTGCCTTTACCACTGTGTTTTACCCAGTCCCACACTTTTAAGATTCTGGAAAGCGTCATGCTTGTAGGCAATGCTGTTTTCTGGACAGAAATGCTTCCTGCTCTTGTTGGCCTCAGTTGCTGTCACCCTAAATTTTTTAAGCACTGAAGGATCCAGTTCAAAAGAAACCCAAATGGAGCCAGGATCAACACTATCTGTTGTTTCTTCATTTGGGTTTCTTCTTTTCTAGTGTTTCCATGATCTGACAATTGTTGGTTTGGCTGTTGTTTATACACAGTAAACTGAGTCCTTTACCAAGAGAAATGTGCTGGTGTCTCAAGGCACAAGTGTTTGAGGATGAGCTTGTTCCCCATTATCCTTGGGGCAGAGGAGCAAGACAAGATGGACAGAGCAGTGTGGTTGCTGGGAGCCGCCAGTCATTGTGTATCCTGGCTAATACAGACATTATTTCTGTGTGTCTCTGGGTTAGTTTGGTGTGGGGATGAGGTGAGGTTGTGAGCGGAGGTTGGTTAAACCCAAAGACAAAAATGATGCTATGCCTTTGATTCAATTTTTTTGGGGATCATTCACAGGCAAAAGAAGTTTTGTGTAACATTACCCACCATTCTTATAAAAGGTTTGAATGTTTTAAAGGGACTTTCAGATGCATTTATGATTATTTTTGTAGCCTTCTGCTCTATGTGATAAAAAGAAATACAGTTCCTTAGGTGACAGTTGTCAGTCTGTTAGAGGTTGGAAAAGACTATGAAATGTTTATTTGAATAAATTCAACATAAGTGAATAATCCTTAATTGAAGGTCAGACCTGAAAATACATTTGGTCAAACAGTAAGGAGCACCAGGTTCTTTGTTAGTAATCAATGACTCTGGTCCCGAGAATCAAGCAAGCTTGTTTACTCAGAATTTTTAGAAAGGATTAGTTCTATAATGAAGCCATGTAAATTTGCTTTTAATCTTTTTCCATGTTGAAGAAATCCTTGCATATGTAGATCTACATTTGCCTCTCAGTGGGAGTGCATATTTGACATTTCAAAGACTACTAAATATGTTCTAGAAAATAAACACTGTCGCATTTTGATGAGTGATCATCTGTTTAATGCAATGTCAGTTAACTTTGAGACCATAAGTTAGCCTAGCTTGATTTATCCATTTTCTGTGCTGTTTTGTAACCTGAACAACAACAATAACAAAAACTAAGCCAAAAGGAAACTCTCATAAGATCTAGGAAAATGAAATGTCAGAATGGATATTTCCCTTTATGGGGAGAGTTGACAGATTTTTCTCAGCATTTAAATATTAGTTGCTTTGACTGAGTCCATGACACAAAAGGCATTTTATGTTTGCCGATTTAAGAAAATGATATCCCAGACAATAGACTATCAAGCTTCTTAGTTTGGTGTTGTGATAATAGAGGAACTTTCTTCTATGCAGAGATCTAGAGTCTTTTTTTTTTCTCTTTTATTATTATTGTTGTGGGGCCCATTCCTGAGGTGGTACTGAGGGTTAAACCCACAGCCCCTAAAGTCTCTCATTTATATTGCATTGCTGAATAAAATTCACCCTAATGGAATTCTGTAAGTAGAACGTTTTGGTGAGATTTGTGCTGTTAAAAAATTAGATTTTTTAAAAAATGTTTTATGCCTTAATGCCATATCAAACTAGTTTGTGAATTGAAGTTGTTGTTGTATTTCAGATCCTGATGTGGAAAACTTCCTTGGAATATAGAAGCTTTCACTTCCAAGGCTGGAGAAATAGTACAGTGGGTAAGGCACTTGCTTTGTTTGCAGCCAACCCAGGTTTGATTCCTGGTACCACATAAGGTCCCTACCAGGAGTAAGCACTGAGCACAGCTGGGTGTGAGACACTGAATCTTTTCTCATCTTCCCACACCTCGCCCCCAAAAGAAGACAAGAAAGAAAAACTTTCATTTTTAGTAAATATCCTCTTTTGAAAATAAGATACAAATTTAAGAACCTCACTTGTGACAAAAATCTAAGAAGTGCAGATAAACCCCCATCAGCTCAGCAAACGTTTTCACGAATGCTACTGAGCTAGCCAGGACAGACCCTTAGGATGTTATAGTCATCCTGTGCAGTGCCATTGTAATGATGTGTGTTCGTGCATGTTTTGAATTAAGGGAAGGGAAAAAAGCAAGAAGTGAAATAGTTGGCAAAGAAAATTGATTAGAAAATATTTTCTGGCTGGAGCGATAGCACAGCAGTAGGGCGTTTGTCTTGCGTGCGGCTGGCCTGGTCCAGCCAGGTTTGGTTGCTCCACCCCTCTTGGACAGCCGGGCAAGCTACCGAGAGTATCTCGCCCACATGGCAAAGCGTTGCAAGCTACCTGTGATGTATTTGATATGCCAAATACAGTAACAAGAAGCCTCACAATGAAGATGTTACTGGGCCCATTCGAGCAAATCGATGAACAACGAACGGGAGGACAGGGCTACAGTGCTACATAAGAACAACAAATACAATTTAAACTCAACACTTTTTAATAGAAGCTTATATAATAAAAATGACCAGCCCCTACACTGTTCTTCATTCTCCCTGAGTCCCACTCCCCAGAGACAATTCACTACCTTTTAACCTTTTAGTATTTTTTGGTCCTAAACTCTGTATTTTTTACAACAGGACTTAGTTTGTTTATTTATTTATTTATTTAACTTTTCCCACTTGTGACTTTTTTCTCCCAGAAAAAAAATTTTTTTGATCAGGAGACACTTCCAACTGTGCTCATGGATTACCCCTGGTTCTGTGCTCAGGGGTCACAACTGACAGGGCTCCGGGTTGGCCATGTGCAAGGTAAGTGTTGTACCTGCTGAATTATCTCTTAGTGCCACCCACCACCCCCACCAAGAAATTGTTATGTGGCCTTGGGCTTATAGGTATATAAAATAGGTATATAAATTGGACTTTACTGAGAATAAAAAATTTATTGAACAATGACCTCCACATGGACTGGAGCGATAGATAGCACAGTGGGTAGGGTGTTTGCCTTGCATACAGCCAACATGGCTGAGCTGGGTTTGATTCTTCCTCCCCTCTCGGAGAGCCCGTTAAGCTACCGAGAGTATCTCACCCTCACGGCAAAGCCTGGCAAGCTACTCGTGATGTATTCGATATGTCAAACACAGTAACAATGGTCACAATGGAGAAGTTACTGGGCCCACTTGAGCAAATCGATGAACAATGGGAGGACAGTGACAGTGACCTCCACATTTAGTTTTGTGTTGCAAAATGGGCTCTTGACTCATTGTTGAAGAACCACATTATAGATCAAGGATTTCTTAATGTTCTACATCTGTTTACTTGGTAATAATGGTCTAGCAGATCATAGCCCTCAATATGTTATATCACCTCTCTTCTGTGTAGTCAGGTCATTTTTTTTTGTGGGAAGCCATACCTGGAGGTGCATAGGGGCTTATTCCTGGCTCTGCAATCAGAGAGCACTCCTGGCTGCCTTGGGGGACCTTTTGGGGTGCCACTGATACAACCCAGTCATCTCTGTGCAAGGAAACACCTTACCTGCTGTATTATGACTCCAGTCCACAAAACTTTTTATGGAAAATAAAAGGTGCTTGCATTATTCTGACACTATAAAAGTTTTTTAGCACTGTACACTTTCTTCCCATTGTTCATCAATTTTCTTGAGCAGGCGCCAGTAACGTCTCCATATGATGGAGATTTGGAGACTTGTTGTTACTGTTTTTGGCACACTGAATACATCATGGGTAGCTTTCCAGGCTTTGCTGTACGGGCAGGATACTATTGGTAGCTTGACGGGCTCTCCAAGAGGGGTGGAGTAATTGAATCCAGGTCGGCTGCGTGCAAGGCACCCTACCTGCTATGCTATTGCTCCGGCCCATAAAAGTTGTTTACTGCTTACAAAAGTAGTGTATCATGATTAAACCTTTTTTATTTTTTATTTCTATTTTGGTTTATGAACCTCATCCTGCCTCTTACTCAGGGATCACTTCTAGTATTGCTGATGGACCATCAGGGGTGCTGGGGACCAAACCTGGGTCAACTGAATGCAAGGCAAATATCCTACCCACTCTACTATGATTCTACTTAGGATTTTGTAGTAATTAATGCTGACCTCTGGGGACCTTATTTTATTGTCAATCTGAAATTAATATTTTTGGGACCATCTCAAGCAGTGCTCAGGAAGTTTAGGGTCCACTCCTCCCAAAACTCAGCCAATCAAGCTGATGACTCAATGCTTAGTCCAGCTTATAATGGGGGTCACTGGTGCTGGGGCATCACTGGGAAGCCATGTGATATTGTGATCAAACTTGGGACTTCCCAAATGCATAGTAAGTATTTTAGCCCCTTGAGGTACCTCCAGGGCCCATGAAATTACTTTTTGTATCTTTGATGTTTAATCCCTGATTCCACAATCCTATGTCTTCCTCATTCTTGATTTATTCTTCCTCATTTTAATAGAGGATATCAATAATTTATGAGAAGAGTATATGGGAAATAAATAATCTGGAGGGTTGGTGACTGAAGATATCTCTGTTTCTACTTTCACTAATTTATTTGGGCCTAAAATTTGAAGGTGAAAATAATTGTGCCTTAGAATTTGAAAGCTATTGTTTTGTTTCTTCTGGTTTGTCACCTTGCTATTGAGAAACTTTACACATTCCGAGGCCTATTTGTTTGTATGTAAGTAGGTTTTGTTCTGGAAGCTTATAGACTCTGCAGGTTTTTCCAGTGTTCTGAAATTTAAGGCTGTATTTTGTTTATTGTACTAAATTCTTGTTGACCCTTTCCATCTGCTGACTCATGTTTTTCAGTTCTGAGAAAGGCCTTTTCGTTATTCATAATTCCTCCCCCCACTTTTTTTTCCATTGCGTTCATTTTCTCCCTTCAGATTTCATTGCTTAGTTAAGAGTTCTCCTACATGATCCTTGGATTTAAAAATACCACAAGCTATTTTATCCATTATCTTGGGTTTTCTTCTAGTTTTAAAAATATCATTTCCATTTCGTATTCTAATCCTCCTGCTGAGACTTGGTTTGGCTCCCACAAGCGTCTAAATAGCTCCACACAGATCCTCTTTCATCACATTCATCACTAGCATTATTATTCAAGGTGTCCTTTTCGTGACTCCGTAGTTGCCTTCACTGATATATATATATATATATATATATATATATATATATATATATAGCTGGAGCGATAGCACAGTGGCAGGGCATTTGCCTTGCATGCAGCCAACATGGCCGACCCGAGTTCGATTCCTCTGCCCCTCTCGGAGAGCCTGGCAAGCTACCGAGAGTATCTCGCCCGCACAGCAGAGCCTGGCAAGCTACCTGTGATGTATTCGATATGCCAAGCACAGTAACAACAAAGTCTCCAATGGAGACGTTACTGGGCCCGCTCAAGCAAATCGACGAACAATGGGAGGACAGTGACAGTGTATATGTATGTGTGTGTGTGTGTGTGTGTGTGTGTGTGTGTGTGTGTGTGTGTATATATATATATATATATTTTGCAGGGATGTAAATGACATAATGTTCTATCAGTTTAAAAATAACACACTGGGGCTGGAGAGATAGATAGTACATCAGGTAAGGTGCTTGCCTTGCATGCAGCAGACCCAGTTTCCATCTTGGCACCCTATATGATCTCCCGAGTCCACCAGGAGTGATTCCTGAGTGCAGAACCAGTAGCTAGTCCTGAGCATCACCGAACATAACCTGCCCCCCCCACCCCCATCCCCGCCAAATAAAACTGAAATAAATTTAAAAAATTAATGTAATAGATATCACTCTTATAGTTTCTTCACAGTGCATGACATAGACACCATATTACTATTAGCTTCTTTTCTTCTTTATTTTTGGAGGGGGGAGAGCCTGAGCAGTACTTGGGAGGCCCCATGTCTGGAGGGGGCTTCCATCGATTCTTGTTCTCCAGATCTGAGTTCAGTATGAGGACCAAGGACCAAGGATACAGGGCTGGGGATTGCCCAGATCACCTAGATCTCCTAGTACTCAGGAGATCTGGTGCTAGGGGTAGGATTATGGTCAGCAGCTTACAAGGCATACACTCCCACCCCCCATTCTATCTCTGGTCCTTGATAATGTTTTTTCTTTCCATCCAGAGATAAGCTTCCTAAGGGCAGGAATGTTGGTTTTGTTCCCCTCTGTCATAGTCTATATAGATTATTGGAAACAAAAATACCATAGATGAGGTGTCTTCAACAACAGAAATTGATTTCTCACAAAGCTGGAAAGCCCAGGATGGAGGCACCAGCGGTCTGAGGTTCTGGTGAGGGCCCATTTCCTTGTTCACAGATTCTATCTTCTCACAGGCCTGGAGCCATGAGGGCACATCACAGGCCTCCAGCCCCAGACATGGGGACTTCTCTGTCATGTTTCATCACCTTCTAAGACCTTGTCTTTAGGCTCTAACACCCTGGGGATTAGGTTATGACATATGCATTTTGGGAGGACAGAAACCTTCATTCGATGCTAATCCCTATATTCCCAGGGCCTACAAGAAGACCTGGTATGTAGAAGATGCTAGTACACAGTGGATGAATTAATGAATGATCCTAAAGGAGCCCAGTGTTGGGATTCTGTCATTATTGCTCTAACTATAACTGCTTACTTGGTCTTCCTATAGCCATTTCCCATAGATCTCTGTAATGTATAAAAATTTAATGTAATGCAATTTGTTCTATATGTTCTAGAAGAACTGGAAAATGGGATAAAATATATAGTAAATAGATAATTAAATGACTTCAATGCAGTGATTGTGGGTTTTTCTGTAAAACAGTTTTGGCTTAGGAATAGAACTATTATGACAGCATGAGGTGATGCTGAGCTCACTTATTTGAGCTAAATTATTTCATTTTCTAGAAAATTTTCTTTAACTTTGATCATTGCAAATAACTTGGCACCTTTTCACTTACTCCTTGCACTATGTGTGCATGTATGTCTTTGTACTTACGAGGTTTAAAAGCTGGGGCCATTCCGTGGTGGGAGGTACAGTTTCTTCCAGCACCATATAGTGTGTTAATCTCTGGTCTTGCTAGTAAAGTGTTTTCAAATGCCCTTCATTTAAAACTGCGCATATGCTCATATGTTCATTATTAGAATATTCTAAATGGCAAGCAAAGAGTGTCATTCATAGCCCTCACTGAATGAGACACAAAATTTGTGACTTTAATGCGACAATTGCTTTTTCTAGGAAATATTTGTATGGGTCTGTGTTTTTTCTTCTGTCTTTTGGGCCACAATTGGTGATGCTCAGGGATTACTCCCAGCTCTGCACTCAGGAATTATTCCTGGCAGTGCTCAGGGACTAGGTGGATGCCAGGGATTGAACCCAGGTTGCTTGCTTGCAAGGCAAATGCCCTACCTATTATGGCTCTGACCCATACACAGTGGGGCTTTACACTTGTTTGCACAAGTCCTTGATACTGACAAGCTCTTCACAGAGAGGATTCTATCAGCTTAACTTAAGAGCATATGGCAATTTACATATAAACTGCTTTATGTTTGGGATAATAAAAATGTCAGGACAAATAGGAACTGTTAAACATGATGATATTTTTGTACCATGCAAAATTATTGTCCCACTTAAAAATTAAAGTTATAAAGGAACAAGATTGATATTATACAATCTTGTTGCCAAAGCGACTTTGCCACACCACTGGATTTGTACATCCGCTTTTAAACTGAGTGCTGTTTTATTGGTAAGTAATTTGATGGTTGCAATGTTTCCTTTCGTCTTGTAATCCCATATTAAGCTTGCCTAGAAATCATAAAGAATGTTCTGGATGTATTGACTTATGTGTAAACAAGTTTCCTTCCGAGTCTTCCTCCGAGGAACGGGGATGAAATGTGGGTTTCTTCATTCTTGTTGCTTCCCTCTGTGGGCTTTATTACGGGGAGATGTTTCTGAGGTCCTGAAAGAGAGCTGCTTTTTCAGATCACTTCCCCAGGTTATACAAGAGTACAAGGTCCTTGGTGGGTAAAATGGAAGAGACTTACCCTGGCCTCTTCAAATGGAATAAAATAGACTCAGCTACGGAGGAAATAGAAAGGAAACACATCTAAACAAAGGATGAGCCAGCCAGACAGTAGATCTTGTATGATTTACTCAGGGCTTATATTTTTTTTCTTCCTTCTCCATTTCGAAGGAGGCGAAAGATTTGTGTGAACACCTAGGAATATATATAAAAACAAATGTGTGCATAAAATTTTGTTTCTAAACCATCTGAAATAACTCAGGCCTGTCAGCTGGATTCCCTGGGAAAAAAGACTTGGTGGAGAGAAATTCTTTAAAGTAGTTATTGGCCCTTTTGGGATCAGAGAATGAATTTTGACTCGTGTTTAGAGACGGCATTAATATGAGCAGTACAAAGATCTAGATAACATATCTCAGTCATAAAAAAGAAATAGATAAAACTTGAAAACATGGAAATTTTGCCTCAACTCAAAACTTGGACAGGGGTCAGCAGGGAGCCGTTGGTTGGAGATTCCCCAGCACAGAGGTGTTGGCTGCTATTTTTCGGTGAGGTGGGAGGGGAGTGAGTTGTGTGCATCGTCTGCCTTCAGAGCAGACAGGTAAGTGTCTAGCCAGTCAGTTCTAATTATAAATATTGCCTCCCTGGAGTGGTTCTGGGAAACTCAGGGCAATGACTCACCCCTGGTGCTGTCCCTGGGAGACCAGGATGGCATTTCACAGCCTGTGATCATGGTTGGGTGTTCCTTTGGGAAGAATTCAAGTGGTGAATCCTTTCTAATAGTCCTTATTTTTGTGTTGTTGCCAAAATAAAGGAAATGAGATAGCAAGGGGGACAGGCCAAACCATATCAAAATTCTTCTTTAAATGAAAATGTTTCTAAAAGTCTTCCCAAAGGACTGATTCAAACACTTCTTGCATCAACAGGGTTTGTATCGCTGTACAGAGCAATGAACACTGAAGCAGTACAAAGAGCGGGGTTCAGATGTCGTAGGTATTGTTGGAGCATGGTTGTTTGAAAGAGGAGGAAGGAAAACAGGTCAAGAGATGGGATGTCATTCGTCCCACCGCAGAGGGGAACCAGGTATTAGCTTGTTCCCTAATACAGGCTTTCACGCACTTTACTATGCTCGAGAAATGTTTGTGAAATAAAATGAAAACCAAGTGGAATGAATTCAACAACTCTGCTGGATCTATGCTGTTATATATGCAATTAGAGAACACTTAGTTTTTGTCTAGTGTTAGAATCATCTTCAGAAGTCATTACCCTGAGCATACTCCCGATAAGAAATCACAGTTACTTATAATAAATATCACCTTAAAATGAGAAAGACGCTGATAATAGAGGCTTATTTAGAATGCATCCTTGATTCTTACAAGAATCCTGGAGGTAAGTAAACATTGTTTCTATGTGGTAGTGCTATTGAGGCTCATGACTTGCGGACATCTGTCCATGGCCAGTGGCTATGAACTGTAAGAAATCCTGATCGGTTAATTTAAATCGCTTCTTTCTCTTGGCTCCTGATCTGCTGGTATAGGCAACTGGTTGCTTAATCCCCCATTAGAGATAAGCCGAGACACTGTGTGAAATGCATTTCATGGCTGTCCTTCAAAACGGGAGAGAGAGAAAGAGAAAACCAAATGAAAAGCATTTATCCCTTGGTGCCTCTTCGTATCATTGGTGCCCTGTGTATTATATCTGTCTGGAGGACATTCCCAGAGGGTGCAGGGCAGGACTCATGAAGCATGTGTCAGGCAGGGTGCAATCTGGCCCACCTATGTGAAACTGGCTGGAGTCTTATTGAAATGATCCCTGCAGCAGCAGCTGAAATAAGAGGCAGAGAGCGCGAGCCTTGAAGGGAACATGCCAGGCACTTTCCAAACAAAGTAATAGGAAAACAAACCAAAATAAAAATGAATTCAAACCAAGAAGCATGAAAAATGGATTAAATAGCAATTAAAAAGATGGGAGCAAATCCAACGATATAAATACATACAATCAAGAAAAGTAGGTCAAACATGTTAAGACCACAATGATCACATTAAATTCATTAATTTAACAAGGGGTGGAAATAATGCTCCCTTGCAGGTACACTCTGACGCTGCATGTGACTGACCTGGGTTTGGTCTCTGGAATCACATATTATCCCTCCATCATCATCATTAGGAGTGATCCCTGAGCACTGTTGGGTGTGGTCCCCAAATAAATGAACAAATTGTAGTTTCATCTAAAGTATTAAGGCATAGAATTATTTATTTATTTAAAATTTATTTATTTTTTATTTTTGGGTCACACCCAGCCTTGCACAGGGGTTATTCCTGGCTCATGCACTCAGGAATTACCTCTGGTGGTGCTCGGGGGACCATATGGGATGCTGCCTGGTTGTTCGTGTGCAAGGCAAACGCCCTACCTGCTGTGCTATGGCTCTAGCCCCAGGCATAGAATGATTTATTTAGAATGATTTGTTGTTTGCTTTTGGCTTTGGGGCCACACCTGGAGTACTCAGGGCTTGTGCTTAGGGACTACTCCTGGTGATGGTGGGGATCATCATTTCCTACAGTCCTGGGCACCATATGTAATGCTGGGGTTCAAGCCCAAGTCAGTCATGTGTAAGATAGCCCCTTATCCACTGTACTGTCTCCATACCCTCAAGGATAGAATGGCTTAAAGCAGTGGTTTTCAACTTTTCTCCATCTAACAGCTGACTCTGATTTATAGACCTGGAATTGAAAAATCACTGATTGGTTTAAAGAATGTAAGAAGAATATAACAAGCAAATGTTAACCAACATAATTATTATTAGACCTCTACCAAATGTTATTAGAACTCCACCAAATGTCTTTTTTAAAGAAAAAAAATGTTAGAAATATTGTTTAAAAAAAAAACTACAAAAAAAACCCTACAAAAACAAAACAAAAAAAAAACTACAAAATACCAAAATCACCACCAAGCAGCTGTGAATTTGACTGCCACCAACAAAGTATCCTGAGAAAGGTCAAGTTTATAGAATCAGAGGAAAGAAAATCTAGAAATAATAGTGAAAGAATCATCTCTGTCTTGGTGGGGCTGAAGATATAGTACAGTTGTAAGTCACTTACCTTGAATGTAGCTTACCCAGGTTTGATCTCTGACAACCCATATGGTCCCCTGAGCACCACCAGGAGTGGCCTCAAAGTCTGAGTGCAGAACCAGTAGTAACTACTGAGTATTGCTGGGTGTGAACCAAAAACAAAAAGAAAGATCATATTTGTTTCAATTATCTAAGAAAAAATGGAATCAATAAAGAGAATTACAACATAATTTGATTTAGTAAAAGTCTGAAGCAAATGTTTTAAGAATGTATATTCTTCTTAAGCACTCAGAGAACATTTATAAAAAAGTTATTAATGGGCCATGGAGATAGCTCAAAGGGCTGGAGTAGTGACTGCTTTGTATATGGGAGGTCCTGCTTCAGTATCTTGTACCACATGGTTCTTCTAGAACTGTGGGGATTAGTATCCCCCAACATCACTGGGTGTGGCCCAACACCTCCCCTGACAGAAAAGTAAGACATAAAAAATATTTGAGCTGGGGGAGACGGCAGCTGAAATAGGGAGGGGATCACTAAGTCAATGATGGTTTGAGGGATAGTTTGGGATGAGATATGTGTGCTGAAAGTAGATAAAGGACCAACTGTGATAGTCTCTTAGTATCTATATTGCAAACCATAATGCCCAAAAATAGAGATAGTATGGGGAAAATTTTCTGCCATAAAGAAAGGGGGAGGGTTGGAAAGTAGGGGGTGGGATACTGGGAATGTTGATGGTGGAAAATGTGTACTGGTGAAGGGATGGGTGTTTGATCACTGTATGACTGAAACTCAAACACGAAAGTTTTGTAACTGTATCTCACGGTGATTTAATAAAATAAAATAAATTTTTAAAAAGATTTGAAGTGGATAAGAAAACTAGTCTAAAACAATTTTAAACAACCCACTGACCTGTCAATTATACCTCCCAAGGTTTCAGTAGTTCTGAAACTCTCTGGCTGACTTTCTTGGAGCAACAATTTGGTAGAGAGATACAGGTAGTGTAAAAACAGCACAGCAACATTGGTTGATGGTATTGGGAAGGAAAATGAATAGCCTCTTGTTACAAGTTGTGTTATGAGGTGACCATCTACTTCCAATGATGCCAAGATAGATATATACTTGTTTTCTAGACAGTGAAAAGAAAGAAGCATTTTGTATAGAGCAGGAAACAGTCTTTAGCTTTAGTAATGGTAGTTATTAGAAACCTAGCACAACCAGAGTGAAAAGATGTTTAGTTTATTAAGGAGAAATGAAAAATTTTTAAGTGCTGAACTATGTCAGAGGAGGTCAGATGATATGAGTTAATGTGAAGCTAACCAACTCTGTTTCATGCTGTGCCTACAATTTAATGCCATTTCTTCCAGGTAGTATATGCTACATGTACAGTCACATACAATTTTAATATTCTGGACAATACCCCCTCATTTTGGCTCTCTCACTAATTTTTCTGTTGCCTTATCTATATAGTTTATGGAAGCCATTTAATTCTTCTTCCTTTACATTTGAGTTATTAACTGAGATAATATAAAATTTAATTGACACATGTATATATTATAAACCTCTTCTGATTATTCTTCCTCTCAGGAGGGTTGATAATTCTTCTGGTAAGTAATCTTACAAGCTGGGAGGGCACTAAACTTTACTACTGACATTACCTATTAAGTATCTTTAAAGGAAATAATAAAATGTTAGCTTTTTAGAGCCCATTTGTGACTTATAAAATATGGGTTAAAATCTTATTTTATTACACTTTTACTTTTGTAATTATTACTGTAAGTGATATAGCAGTACAGAGAAATCAAAAAATCAGCTCTTTGCAATACTAAAAAGACCCACAAGCTTTCTGGAAAATGATCCAGATATGATACATTCAAGATATATGATACAAAATCTATGAAAGTCTTAGGAGCAGCCTGATGAAACAAGAGATTAATAGAGCAAACAAGGAGATAACCTGTCCCTCTCAATCAAAAACTAAATAAGGTAGTCAAAGTAAGGTCATCGAATTGATACTAAAATGAAATATTTGCCGAACACTGGAGCCTGAATGAACCTCCTCAGTTCTTCTTTAATGCTTCTGGTAATCATAGGATATTTTCAAAATACTTCCACACCTTAATTAGCTTGTTGAGAGAATGGGGGATAATCATTGTACATGATAAATTTGGCATTGAGTGGACTAAATAAGCTGTCCTTTGTAAATACTTTAACACTGGTTCCAGTGGTCAGTGAATGCTAGCTATTGCCTACTAATGCCATCAGTATTATTACTAATTACTAATGATAACTGTTCACTTATAAATGGTCCATTGTCGATGGGTATTTGATCATTGTATAATTGAAACCCAAGCACAAAATTTGTAAGTCTACAACTGTACCTCATGGTGTCTCACTAATAAAAAATAAATAAATAAAAAATAAAAGATAAATAAATGGTCCATTGTCTTATTGTGTGATGTGTCGGTTGTAATTTTGTGAAACTATTTAATGAATAACCTGTCTTTTGTCCCTTCCCCCATATGTGCTTAAACTAGAAAACATAGTTGACTTTTCATAGTAAAGGCCTATTCTCATTAACTGTAATTAGAGTAAATTTAATTTAGTTTTTAGAAATGTGTGAGTGTTCATTGTTTTTCAAACATTTCTTTATTAGTCAGAGGTCACTGTCACTGTCCTCCCGTTGTTCATCAATTTGCTCGAGCGGGCCCAGTAATGTCTCCATCGTGAGACTTGTTGTTACTGTGTTTGGCATATCGAATACATCACGGGGAGCTTGCCAGGCTCTGCCGTGCGGGGGAGATACTCTCGGTAGCTTTCGGGGCTCTCCGAGAGGGGCAGAGGAATCGAACTCGGGTCGGCCATGTTGGCTGCGTGCAAGGCAAACGCCCTACCCACTGTGCTATAGCTCCAGCGATATTTATTAGTAATGGGAATTATCCATGGTCCCTGATTTATTTTTTTAAACAAGGATATAATACAGGATACAAATACAGATGCCAATATTGGCACAAAACAGAGAGAACTAAGAAGTTATTGTGGGGAAGGTGACGGGGTGTGTAGACTAAGATTCAGATTTAAAAGAAATCAATGTCTAACCAATAAGCTACCAGAGTTTAGTGACTCGCTTCAGAATTCCCTTGGTTGGCATTGGATTAGATACACAGGATTCTAAATTGAAATGTTAGTTATTGTGATATATTGTCATCACTTAGAATCCCATTCGGTGCTCAAAGAGCAGAACTCCAGACTCTCCAGCATTGGTCCCTCAGTACACCTGGGAGGGGCCCTTTACAACAAAAGAAAACAAAGCTCCCCAAACAAAATCACATTTCAGTAGTGTTATTTAGATAGTACTTTATTATATTAAGGGCATTCAGGTAGGAAAGGAAGAAATCAAACTCACTATTCGCAGATCATATGATACCATACTTAGAGAACCCAAAACCTCTACCAAGAAACTCCTAGAAACAATAGACTTGTATAGTAAAGTTGCAGGCTATAAAATCAATACCCCAAAGTCCATGGCTTTCCTATATGCAAATAGTTAGAGAGAAGAAAGTGACATGAAAAAAACAATCCTGTTCACAATGGTGCCCCAGAAAATCAAGTACTTAGAAATCAGCTTAACTAAGGAAGTAAAGGACCTGTACAAAGAAAACTACAAAATGCTACTTCAGGAAATAAAAGAGGACACGAGAAAATGGAAAGATATTCCCTGCTCATGAATGGGGAGAATTAACATAGTCAAAATGGCAATACTTCCCAAAGCATTGTACAAATTCAATGTGATCCCTATAACGATATCCATGACATTCTTCAAAGAAATGGAGCAAACACTCCTGAAATTCATATGGAACAATAAGCTCCCATGAATAGCTAAAGCAATTCTTGGGAAAAAGAAAATGGGAGGAATCAACCTCCCTAACTTTAAACTCTACTACAAAGCAGTAATTATTAAAACAGCATGGTACTGGAACAAAGGCAGAGCTATAGACCAATGGAACAGGGTTGAATATACCCTTCTTCAATAATGGTGGGAATGCCAACTGCTTTAGCCCTTTTGGAAAACAGTATGGACAATTCTCAAAACATTGGAAATTGAGCTCCCATTTGACCCAGCAATACCATTCCTGGGAATATATCCCAGAGAGGCAAAAAAGTATAGTCGAAGTGACACCTGCACTTGTTTATTCATTGCAGCACTGTTTACAATAGTGAGAATCTGGAAAAAACCTGAGTGCCTGAGAACAGATGACTGGTTAAAAAAACTTTGGTACATTTACACAATGGAGTACTGTGTAGCTATTAGGAAAGATAAAGTCATGAAATTTACATACAAGTGATACTACATGGAAAGTATCATGTTAAGCGAAACGAGTCAGAAGAGAGGGACAGACAGAGATTGCATTCATCTGGGGAACATAAAGTAACAAAATAGGAGACTAACACCCAAGAATAGCCAAGATGAGTACCAGGAGGTTCACTCCATTGTTTGGAGGCCAGCTGCACATTGTAGGGGGAAAGGCAGCTCAGATAGAGAAGCGAGCACCAAATAAAGGGTGTTGAGAGGGTCCTCCCAGGATGGGAGATACTTGCTGAAAGTAGCCTATAGACAGAACATGATTGCCACTCAATACCTCTTATGCAAACCACAACACCCAAAAGAAGAGAGAGAACAAAGGGAATGCCCTGCCACAGAGGCAGGGTGAAATGGGGGTGATGGGGGCTGGGAGGGATACTGCGATCAGTGGTGGTGGGAAATGAGCACTGGTGGAGGGATGGGTACTCGATTGTTGTATAATTGAAACCCAAGCACAAACATTTGTAAGTCTACAACTGTACCTTGTGTTTCATTAATAAATTTTTTTAAATAAAAGATATTACTTTATTATTTTTGTTTTTTGGGTCACTCTCAGCAATGCTCAGGGGTTACCCCTGTCTCTGTACTCAGGAATTACTCCTGGCAGTTCTTGGGGGACTATTTGGGATGCCAGGAATTGAACCTGAGTTAGCCTTGTGCAAGGTAAACACCCTGCTCATTGTATTATCTCTCTGGCCCTAGATAATACTTTAATTGGAGTAAATTTAACTTAGTTTTTAGAAATGTGTGAGTACTCATTGTCTTGCAAAAGAAATTTGCAAGACAGTGAATTTGAAGTCAAGAGATATGGAAAAATATTCCTAAGAAAAGTGTACATGACTAGGGGCTGGAGCGATAGCACATTGGGTAGGGCATTTGCCTTGCATGCTTCTACCTGGGTTAGATTCCCAGCATCCCATATGGTCCCCTGAGCACCACCAGGGGGTAGTTCCTGAGTGCAGAGCCAGGAGTAACCCCTGTGCATCAACTGGTGTGACCCAAAAAGAAAAAAAAAGACAGAAGCAGAATAATGCAGATTAATTACAAGATGACACCACTCATGTATGATATAAAGAAAAACAAAATAAGGAAAAGTGTACATGGCTAGCCAGTATGGTTTCCGTTTCCTTTTGTCCCTTATAATCATTACCCCGTTCATTCAGTGCTTATTAGCTTCTATTATGTGTCCAGAACTGTGCTAGGCTAGAAGTGAGTAAATCACATCCCCTAGATTCAAGGATCCCAAAGTCTAAAAACTATAACAGTGCATTAGCAGACAACTAAGGCTTATGATAAATTTTATAATTGAAGAATAAAGCAGCATTTGATTTCCTTGAGTAAGTTCTAGTTTGTCTCTGGAAAAAATGGAAAAGGGTAAGAAACAAGTGTTTTGGCTCCTGGGGAGGCCTCTGCTTATTTCCTTTCTTCTTGATTTCCCATTTTACACATTCCCAGTCCCTCCTCTAAAAATGATAGCCATGGATGACTTGGGTTTGCTTAATATTTGTCATCTAACCCACTGCTGATAAGAATTGTTTCTTTTCTGGATTTCAGATTTCTCCAACTCTGGGGTTAAGATTTCAAGAGGAACATCTTGATAAAACAATGCATGGATGCAAAATGAGAAAGGAATGTAATAGAGGTCATTGGTGCTGGCTATGAAATTTTCCCCCTCACCCTCAGAGCATCCAGTGGTATCATATGGTACAAAACAAAGAACCTTGGATGTAATAGACCTGAGCTATAATTCTTTTTTTTTTGCTTTTTGGGGTTACACCTGGCAATGCACAGGGGTTATTCCTGGCTCTGCACTCAGGAATTACCTCTGGTGGTGCTCAGGGGACCATATGAGACCTGGAAATTGAACCCCGGGTTGGCTGCGTGCAAGGCAAATGCTCTACACACTGTGCTATTGCTCCAGCCCCTTGATTGTGGTTTGGTCTCAGTTTTTGGTGTATAGTTGGCAGTATTCAGGGGCTATTCTCAGCTTGGTGTTCAGGGGCCATGTGGCGCTCTGGAGATTAGGCCCCCTGCATACAGTGGACTGTGCTCTGTCCATTGAGGTATCTCTCCGAGCCACAAATGTAAAAATAATTTTCAAGATGCTAGAGAGCTAGTAAAGTGGTTAAGGTGCTTGTCTTGCAGCTGACCTGGGTGCAATCATTGGCATTTCCTATGGTCCCCTGACTGCGTTCAGGAATGATTTCTGAGCTGTAATTCTTGATATACTGCTATACACTTAGGGGGCATGGCTAAGTTATTTATTCTCCTTGAGTCTGTTTATATTTATTAAAAGAGGATAAAAATATATATTTCGGAGGATTGGAGAGATATTTCAGCAGGTAGAGCCTCGCACTTGGCTGACTCAGGCTTGGTCCTCAGGACCCCATATTGTCCTTTGAAATCTGTCAAAAATGATCCTTGAACAGAGAGCCAGGAAGAAGCCCTGAGTACACTGGGTGTGGCATCACCCCCAGCCCTGCCAAAGAATATTTTAGAGAGCTATTATAAAATCAAATGGGTCAATATATTTCTATATGTGTATATATATATATATCCCTAATATGTTCTGTATTTTGTCTGTTACAAATGATAATAAATTATAACAGGGGAGAGATAGGTTAGGTAGGATTAATAATGCAAAGATAGAGTGTAATGGTAATAAAGGGAACCCAAGGAATTAAAAGGGAAAGGAAGAGGTGATAACTTACAAATTTTTGTTTTTATATATACAAAAATTTTTAATTGTATAATTACAGTCAATAACCACACTTAACTTCTGCATAAAGAAAATTGTGATAGACTTATAAAAACAGCAACCTGCAATAAAATAGCTGCTGTTTTCCTAGCCATGAACTCATAAAAAATAAAGAAATACACCTTTATACAGAAGTTTTATATCATTGTAGCTTTAAAATTGATTGTAAACCTGGCTTGCAATTTTAAATTGAGTAGGCAGGGAAAGGCTTACTAAAATATGGTGTTTGAGTAGAAATGGAGTGAGGGAATGAATGATCAAAATCTGAAGATTTCAGGCAGGGAACAGCCAGTGCAAAGCTCAGCACATCTTCAAGTCAGCAAACACACTCCCATGTTGCTAGACAAGGCACTGGGTATGTCTTAGCTGAGGGCAGAAGGACATAAAGGCAAAGAAGGAGGAGGAAGTGGACTTCGGAAGATCCTTTGGGCGTTCTGTTGGTCATCATGGGTCTGGTTTTTATTCAGGGAAAGTCAAGATACTTGGGGAGGTTTTTGTGAAAAATAACAACATGATCTGACTTGCATTCTAGAGAGTCTCTTAAGAGTAATGGATAAAGCAAGTATAACCTTTATGAATCATTATTCATAGTAGAATCAAGGCTATGACTAGATTAAAACATGGGAGGTTTAAGAATCTTACTGATGATCTGAAAAGAGATTGGAGAAGTCAAAGGAAGAGTAAGAGACTGTTAGAGTTACCCAGAGGAAAGTTGGTGGCTGGGAGGGCTGGAAGTGAGGAAAGGAGGAAAGGGTTTGTGAGTCAGCATAGTTTGGGGAGAGTCATTAAGGCTCAGTAGCAGAGTCAATTAGGGGTGTGAAAGAGAGGAAGCAACAGTATAGAGAATAGCCATTTGCCAAAATGATGGGGTGCAATTTTCATTTTAGAAGGGCCCTCCCCGCTCTTAGGAGATAATCCATTTTTGTGCTCTAAATTACCTTCTTTGATTTCCCTGGGCATTGTGTGTCCTGGGTGGTCTCTCCCCACCCCCCCCCCCCCCCCACACACACCCTCCTAATTCTATGCTATGCCAATTTAAGATGACAGTGAGGTATTACCTTACACCAGAAAGAATAGGAACATCCTGTGCTGAGGGACAGATGGTGAAAAAGGAGCTCTTGGGGCCAGAGAATTAGTACAGCAGATAAGGCACTTGTCTTGCATGTGGCTGACTCAATTTCAATCCCTGGCTCTCCTTTGGGTCCCCTGGGCATGTCCAGGAGTGATCCTTGAGCACAGAGCCAGTAGTAAGCCCTAAGCATCACCAGGTATAACCCCAAAACAAATTTTTTTTAAAAAGTAGAAGCTCTCACTGCACTGCTAGAGGAAATGTTGTCTACTTCTGCTCTCCTTGGAAAACATTATGGAGATTCCTCAAAAAAGCTAAGAATAGAGCTACCTTATTGACCCAGAATCACATGCTTGGTATCTAAGTACTCATAAGTACTCATAAGAGGCAAATCTTTTATAAAGATATTTGTAAAGCCACTCATATTCATTGTGGCTCTTAGTATAATAGTAGAAGGTAGAAACAATCTAGATATCTAACAGAAGAATGTAATAATGAAGCTGTAGTACACAATGGAATACTACCCAGCTGCAAGAAACCATGAAATCATGCAATTCTCTGCAACATGGATGAAACCAGAAGATCTTATGTTAACTGAAGTAAGTGAAAATGACAAGGACAGCAATGAATGTTCTCACTGTTCTGTGGTATATACAATAACATGTCTAGGGAGTAGCAAAGGCGGGCAAAACACTAGCTTTAGATTTCCAAAACATTTTTATGGCATGGAAAGCAAAATGGAGAGAGACACAAAAGAAGGAGGCCCAGAACTAACACAGGGTGTGCGTCAGGAGTCTTGTGTCCCTTTGTGGAGTAGCACTGTAGTCCTGTAGCACTGTCCTCCCATTGTTCATTGCTTTGCTCGAGTGGGCCCAGTAACGTCTCCATTTGGCATATCGAATAAGTCACAGGTAGCTTGCCAGGCTTTGCCCTTTGAGTGAAATACTCTTGGTAGCTTGCCGGGCTCTCCGAAAGGGGCAGAGGAATCAAACCCGGCTCAGCTGGGCTGGTGGCTTGCAAGGCAAACACCCTACCGCTGTGCTATCGCTCCAGCCCTTATGGAGTAGAGGCAGTTATATGTATATGTCTACACCATTATACCCAGTGCTACTGTCAGCATGGGACCCAAATTAGAACTATTGCTTTTTTTTTTTTTTTTGGGTCACTCCCAGCGATGCACAGGGGTTACTCCTGGTTCATGCACTCAGGAATTACTCCTGGCGGTGCTCGGGGGACCATATGGGATGCTGGGAATCGAACCCAGGTTAGGCCGCATGCAAGGCAAACGCCCTACCCGCTGTGCTATTACTCCAGCCCCGCCAAATTAGAACTATTAAATAAAAAAATGTAACTTCAAGGATGCAGATTGGGGTGTGGGAAGAAATATGGGGTGGGCAGTAGAGGGATGGGGACATGCCATGGTGGAATTGGGGGTGGGAACGTTGTATGCCTGAAAACTTGTAGTTAATAACTATTTAAATCAAGGTGGCTAATTAAAAGAAAAATAATACCGAATTTGGAGTGACAAAATCTCCATTCTCTGCCTCAATATGTTGTTTAAGTTTTCTGAGTCTATTTTCTTACTCATAAAATGAGACTAAAAAGCATGTGCCGGGGATGTTGTGAGAATTGAGAAAATAACTGAGAGAAAGTAAAAACAAAAAGCATTGAGTTTAGGCGCTGGAACAAAAGTATAGCAGGTAGGATGTTTGCCTTGTGTGCAGTCAAGCTAGAATCCATACCCATATATTCCCCAGATCACCACTGGGAGTAATTCCTGAGAGCAGAACCAAGAGTAACCCCTGAGCACCATTGGGGTGTGACACCAAAAAAACAAAAACAAAAAACAACACAAAACAAAAAAAAACCAATGAGTTTATTGATACTTAAGAAGCTTCAAACATTGTTTTGGGGGCACACTCAGCAGTGCTTAAGCACCTGTCTTGGCCATATCAGGACTAAACTCGGTTTGTCCTCCATCTCCAACCCATGTAAAATATGCAATATGCACTCTCTAGTTCTTAAAGAGTTTTCTTGAAAGATGGGGGGTACCCCTGGCTTAAAATAATGTATCTAATAGGAATTATGGGGAAGATTTGAAGACTTTCATTAATTGATGCTATCTTATGACTGTTATTATAGTCAAATCAAGCCAGCAAAGTGGGTTTGTTTTTGATACTAAAGTGACAATTGTTTGAGGTTGAGCTGCTTATTTATTAATTTTACTGTAGTTTAGGTAGCATGATTTCAATAGTGATAACTGTCATAGCATTGATGTAGAAAGTTACTGCACTCTCACCACTAACAAAATGCCCAGGATCCTCCACTTTGGTCCCAGTGTGGCCTCTAGTGCACTCTTTCTCTCCCCTCCTCTAATGTTTGGTAATCTCAGCTTTGTAGTCAAAGGCCTAGGGTTTGTCCTCATCCAATGTTGTGTCTTACCTTGTTTTGTTTCTCTATATGCCACAGATGAGTGAGATAATTTAGTTTTGTTCTTCTTCACTTGACATGATGCACTCCTGTTCCAGCCAAGTTGCATTAACTGCAAGTTTTTATCTTTTCTCAGAGCGTGTAATATTCCACTGTGTGTATATCTACCAGAGACTCTTTTTGTTTTGTTTTGTTTTGTTTGCCTTTTGGGTCACACCCGGCAATGCACAGGGGTAACTGCTGGCTCTGCACTCAGGAATTACTCCTGGCAGTGCTCAGGGGACTATATGGGATGCTGGGAATTGAACCCAGGTCGGCCACGTGCAAGGCAAACACCCTACCCGCTGGAGTCAACTCCTACCAGAGACTCTTATCCTTTCATCTGTTGTTGGACATTTGGGTTGTTTCTATGTTCTGGTTACAGTTCTAAGCTTTGCAGTGAACACATGGTTACATACATACCTTGTGTTCAGTCAAACAATAGTATTTTTGAATTGACATTTTTGTGTTCTTGGGACAGATGATAGATGCTAAGAAATGGGATCACTGGGTTTTACAGAAGGTCTAACTTTATTTTTAAAAATAAGTCTCCATACTATTTTCCATAGAAGCTGAACCTGACAACCTTCTGCTTTTTTAAGCAACTATGTTTTAACTTGCCCTATCAGTGTGATTATTAGGAACCAGCAGAGTTGCTAAATGTTACATTTTCACCTCTATGAACAAGATGGTTTTAATAATGTAACAGACAAAGTCAGTTGTGAATATAATCTGCAAATTCTTAGTTTATAGAAAATATAGATATAATATGTGCAGTGACAGATTTTATTTTTTTTTTGGCATGAGAATGGGTCCAATTTATAGATGCAATCAATCTGCTCTGGGTACAAAAACAAAGTGTATGAGATCTGTTAATATTCAGCTAATAGGACCATTACCAGTTTAAGTACTAGAAATGCCAAAGCAAAAATAAATTCCTCAAAATAATAATAATAATAGTGATTTTTTCCCACATGGAAGTTGCATTGTTTTTTAGTTTTATTGAGATGCAGTTGACATGCATCATACATCATAAATATATATCCTCTGATTTTTAAAAAACTTTATTTTAATTGAGGTGAACTTGGTTTACAAAAATGTGAATACTTATATATTTTAAGGAACAACAGGCTTGCCACACCAGTCTATCACCAAACACCCTTTCACCTATTTGGTAGCCTTAGTTCTGTGGTTTGAGGCTAAGCATGTGTTTTTACTGAACAAGGTCTATTCCTTTGCTTTGTTTTTTTACCACACATGAGTGAGATCATCAGGAGTTTGTCTTTCTACTTCTGACTTATGTCTCTTAACATGACCCTCCTTCATTTTCCTATGCACTGTAGTGAAAGACAGTAATTTATCTTTGCCTAGCTGAGCTAAACTCTAGTGCATCCATAACATATCTTCTTTATCCACTCATGTGTTGGGCATTTGGTTTCCAGATTTGCTGTTCCACACTTCATGGGTTCAATTCCTTTTGAACAAATTTGTAAAGATAATTTTCTGAGAGAAAGAAGAACTTTTCATGAATGATATTGGAGCAATTGGATTTTTTTTTTAGATTGGTGTGTGTTTGTGGGTGGAGGGCGGTATTTGGGCCACATCCAGTGGTGCTCAGAGGTTATTCCTGGCTCTGCACTCGGAATTAGTCCAAGTGCGGCTTAGGGGTCCATATGGGATACTGGGGATCAATCCTAACTTGGCCCTGTTTAAGGCAAATGCCTTACCTGCTGTACTATCACTCTGACCCCACAAGTGGATATTTGTATGCAATAACACAAACATTCCAATTGAGAACATTTTAATTAATAATTATCAATGAACCAATAAAAATTTTGTTTGAACAAATTTTTCCAAAAACAAAAGATTAGAAACAGTTCAATTGAAAAAGTTCAAGTCTAAATTATCATATCAACAGAGAATAATTGAAAAAGTCACCCATAAATGCTAATCAATATTGACAAATGCAGTTGATCAGTCACTGGCTTTCCATCCATAAAAATGTTAGAAAAATCCAGTAAAATTCCAATATATAGAAAAAGGGAAAAGCCACCTATGTCGATCGTTCAATCTGGACAGACAAGTAAATTTAGAAATACATTTTTTGAAAGATTGAATAAAGGGTAAGATTAGGTTTTATCTGTGGTAACTGGTTTGTTGTTGTTATTGTTACTTGTTTGTTTGTGGACCACAACTGATTGTGTTCAGGGCTTACTCTGGCCTTTATGCTCATAGTTCACTACTGGCAGTGCTTAGGGGATGATATTCAGTGTCAAGGATTGATTGTGCAAGGCAAGTGCACTCTGGCCTATGATTAGTTTGTTTTCAAAAAGTTTGATCAAATAAAACACTGTGAGTGTCACTCTATATGATTCCTCTTTAGTTCAGAGAGAGCCTATAGCAAGGAACACAAAGCTGGGATGTGAAGGTGAAAGATTCACTGGAGAAGAAGGAATTCATTTGTGGTCGATCTGTCTAATGAGTCCATGCCGTCTCCACTCTCAGTTATCTGTTTCATAGCATTTTCTTCGTTTTCTTCTCACACTTAAGCAAAATGCAGTTTGTTGAAGCCTTTGCTGCTTTCTATGCCAGTAGATGGCATTCTTATTCTTGTTTTTATTTTTACAGTCTCAGCCACTGTGATGGGTGCTTGATTCACATTTCGTTCTGACTCCTATTGTTCAAGTTCATGTGGAACAATTTCTGATTCACTTGGATAGGAGGGAAACATGGTCCTGGGAAGAGCAGAGTCATTGGAAAATAGTATGTCCACAAAATGGTCACTTCTTTTTTTTTTTCATTGCTGGGTAGTGTCAGATCTTAGTGAAGGTGGGGGATTTGTCCATGAGAAGATCGCAACTTTGTTTTTAAAGGACAGTACCCCTTTCCAGAGGACAGCTGCCATTTCTGAGTGAAAAATTTGGATTTCGGGCTCTCTCTGCAGCTTGTTTCTGGATGCAGACAGCTTCTGGACATATGGCATCGCAGGTCTGCATGGCCATTGTTTGGAGCTCCTCCTCCATCACCTGGTCACTTGGCCCTGATGACTTTCCTGCTGTCATCTGTTCCTTTGACACTGTCCTGTGTACTCTGTCTGCTGATCTCAACCAGTCTGTGTCTGGCCTTGGCTTCAGAGTCACCCCAGTAGGATACCTGTGGGCAGAATTCTCTCAGACTGGCCTCAGTTGTGATACGATGGTCTCACTGAGAGTCTGATGAATGTCTGGATTCCTGCCCCACCCCCAGGGAATCACAGGACACTGTTTTCTGCTTGATGCCTGTATGTGCCCTATGGTGCCTCCTCCCTCTCTCCCTCTCTCCCTCTCTCCCTCTCTCCCTCCCTCCCTCCCTCCTTCCCTTCTTCCTCCCTCCCTCCCTCCTTCCTCCCTTCCTTCCTTTCTTCCCTCCTTTCCCCCATCATCCCTCCCTCCCTCCCTCCTTCCCTTTCTTCCTCCCTCCCTCCCTCCTTCCCTTTCTTCCTTCCTCCCTCCCTCCCTCCCTCCTTCCTCCCTTCCTTCCTTTCTTCCCTCCTTTCCCTCCTTTTCACCATCATCCCTCCCTCCCTCCCCTCCCTCCCTCCCTCCCTCCCTCCCTCCCTCCCTTTCTTCCTTCCTCCCTCCCTCCCTCCTTCCCTTTCTTCCTTCCTCCCTCCCTCCCTCCCTCCCTCCTTCCTCCCTTCCTTCCTTTCTTCCCTCCTTTCCCTCCTTTTCACCATCATTCCTCCCTCCCTCCCTCCCTCCCTCCCTCCCTCCCTCCCTTCCTCCTTCCCTTTCTTCCTTCCTTCCTCCCTCCCTCCTTACCTCCCTCCCTCCCTCCTTCCTCCCTTCCTTCCTTTCTTCCCTCCTTTCCCTACTTTTCTCCATCCTCCCTCCTCCCTCCCTCCCTCCCTCCCTCCCTCCTTACCTCCCTCCCTCCCTCCCTCCTTCCTCCCTTCTTTCCTTTCTTCCCTCCTTTCCCTACTTTTCTCCATCCTCCCTCCTCCCTCCCTCCCTTCCTCCCTCCCTTCTTCCCTCCCTCCCTTTCTTTAGAACACTTGTACTGAGTTGTACCCAGTGCTCGCTGAGGCTGGCACTCCTTCACTTGTGGTGCATGTCGGGGGTTGCATTCTTAGCCAAGAAACACCAGCTACGATTGTGGGGCTGGTGGGTGTGTGTGTGTATGTGTGTGTGTGTGACTGTGGTATTAGACATGTATTTGCCAGCTGTTGTACCTTCTAGCCTTGGGGCTCACATATCTTTTCACTGGTGTGTTTGCCGGAAGATAACCCACTTTTTTGGGCCATAACCCCCTCCCCCTGGTTTGTATCAGCCAGCAATTTCTTGCAGCTCCAGGGATCTCAGGGAGCAAAAGCTCCATACCCCAAACAGAGCACCAGGATTGAACTTGGGCCATGTGGAGCACCAGGGATTTAATCCTGTGACCCCAGACTTTCAAGCATGTGCTCTAGGACTCTGTCTGTCCTCTAGGCCCTCATGCACATCTTTTTTGTTTTTTTTTTCTTTCTGTGTTTTGGGCCATGCCTGGACATGCTCAAGACTTAGTCACGGTTCTTTGCTGAGGGATTACTCCTGATGGTGCTCAGGGGACCATATGTGGTACTAGGGATCAAACCTGTGTCAGCTGCATGAAAACATTTTACCTGTTCTTCATTTTCTCTAACCCTTACAATTTTTTTTTAATTAAAAAAATTTTTTTTATGGATTGCACTCAGTGATGCTTGTGAGTTACTCCTGGCTCACCACTCAGGAATAACTCCTGGGGGGTACTTGAGCGATCACATGGGGTACTGGGGATCGATGCATGAAAGGCCAATGCCCTACCTGCTGTACTGTCTTTCTGACCCCTGAACGTTTTTTAAACTATAAATATTATATTTTCCCCAGATGAGTATTCTAAATGTAATATCTATTTCTCCCCTTTATGCAGCAACACAGTTTGTGATAGCTCATTGACTAGTGTTAAATTAATTCCATAGTTTTATTATAAGGTGACATAAAAACAAATTAACTTCTTCTAAAAATATATTTGCCTCTAAATGTAGGAGCACTATGAATCCCAGATAAGAAATGCAGACTATGGCAATTAAACTCATGTTGACTCAAGTGTTATGAGTACTGAGATGTTTCAAAACTGAACACTTGATAAAAATCTGGTTGATCATAACAAATGTAAACCTTTTTCTGAACTTACTGTGCAGTAACCATCCCAGAGAGTCAGTACATAATAAAACTGGACAAATAATGCCGTATATCTATGTATGTAAAACAAAATTGTAATAAAAATATCCTTCATTAATGCAGTATTCTACAAATTCACTGAGTAGTGGAACAATTCTTCCGTGTGTAGATTAAGAGAATACCGTCTCCTACTCACTAAATGCCAGTAAATGTCCAAAGATTGTGACAACTGATACCCTCTCTAATTTCGAAATCTTTCCCTGTGAAGCAGTAACATTCCCATTGAAACCATTGTGTTCAGCATACATTCTCATAAAATAAGTCTTTGCAACAAGAATCTGCAAAATGAACCTTGTGTTTGTATACTGTCAGAGCATCTTGACATCTATGTTGTGGGACTTTTGAGTACCAGTGTTCAGCTGGGCACTTCTATGTTTTCCAGACTTTAGTTTGAATATCACAGTACCCTATTGCCTTCTCTTTCACTTTTTGCCCATTTTTCTATTCAACTATTTTCTCATAAATTTGAATACTTGTCAGTTGGTTGTGATTTGGAAAATCAAGAACCAAATAATCTAAGAAACACAGAATCTCAGAATAGAAACTGAACACACCGATCTCTATCCAGCATTTTCTTACCATGTTCTTATTTATCATATTCTTATGATATTGTCATTGCCTTTTATTGTTTTTTTTTTATTTTGGTGACATACAACTGCCCATGTCCCCCCCCTTCAGACCCAAGAGGGGTCATCAATAAGAATTCCATATTTATCTATTCTTAGAGAAAGGTTTTATTTACTGTATTGTTTGATATTTTCACTTTTTTTATTCCCATTTATTTTTTTTTACTGAGGTAATACAGTTTCCAACAGTTTCCATATTACTGTTTTATTGCAATACTATTTTTTAAATTGAATCACCATGAGATACAGTTATAAGCTTTCATGTTTGAGTTACAATTATACAATGTTCAAAAACCTATCCTTCCACCAGTGCACATTCCCCACCACCAATCTCCCCGGTATACCCCCCCACCTTCCCCCTGCCTCTATGGCAGACAATTTCTCCCATATTCTCTCTCTACTTTTGGGTAATATGTTTTGCAATACAGATACTGAAAGGTCATCATGTTTGTTCCTTTATCTACTTTGAGCACATATCTCCCATCCTGATGGATCCTTCCAACCATCATTATCTTAGTGATCATTTCTCTACTCCAGATGCCTTCACCCCCAGCTCATGATTCAGGTTTCCAACTATGGAGCAATATTCCTGGCCCTTGTGTCTACTGTCCTTGGGTGTCTGTCTCATGTTATGTAACTTCATATTCCACAAATGCGTGCAGTCCTTCTATGTCTGTCCCTCTCTTTCTGACTCATTTCACTTAGCATGTCTATCTTATAAGCAAATTTCATGACTTTATCTCTCCTAACAGCTATATTGCAGTACTTTTGCACTGCCACCACCACCAGTATGCCAGTAATCCCACAAACACTGTCCCACGGTCCCTTTTCTAGGCCTCCCTCCAATTCACCCTAACTTTGCAGCCTCAGCTTTCTGGTCTATGTGTGTATTTAAGTTTTTACTTTTTTCATACAGAACTTTCCAAGGCTAAATCTTCAGAAGCCATTTTGGAACAATCCATGTTGCCTGGAACCAGATCTTGAAGATAAAAAAAGAAAAACATGTAAAGCAACAACAGAGACAGTTTTATCTTTTCCTCTTCTTGCAGCAAGATCTGTTGAAAGAATAGGAGTGGAGGGATTGGGGGTCTTCCATTAAAGTTATGGAAAAATACTATACCACAGCACATTTTATGATACAGGTCCCTCATTTTCAATCCTTCTGATCTACCTATTATCCTTTCTAAGTCAGAAAAAGGACATTTGGTGTAATGGTTGAGTTGTGAGTGATAAACTGTGTGTAGATTAGGGAGAGAATGCATAGACAGCAATTGACTTAACTAGATGTGCATCCCTGCACGCATTATGTCTGCAATCCAAATCAAACCCTTAGCAGGCTAGATTCTTTAATATAAATGAGAAATAGGCTTTATCCTGCCATAATGACCTGCAGCTTCTTAGACATGACTCTCCACAGACCGATCACTCTAGGAGAAGGTTGGCCAGCTCACTGAAGCCATTATATTTTATTTATGCAGATCAGATTGTGACAATCTTTGGAATTCTTTGTTTTAGATTTCCCCCCCCCTAAACCCTCCTGATATGTTCCTTTCTTTCTGTTTCTGTATAGGCAACTCCCCAAACAAGCATTTTCATGGCTTTCCAAGTCACTGAATGAAAATAATAGAGTATAATTTGGTTAGCTTGTATTATTCCACAAAGAAAAGAAAACTGTTTTAATTTTGGAGGCTACTATTAAAGGAAGAGGGAACCATTCCTTAATTTTTTTAAGCCACATGGGGAGTTACGTACTGTGCCAACATACTAACCAGCATCAAATCCCAATAGTTTGTACTCTCATTATTTAACATGCCCTCTGGAGTTTTGGACATGGCTCAGGAAAAAAAAAATTTAAACAAATTTCTTACGTATGACCCTAATTTCAATGGATGTGCTTAAGGAAAAAAAAAAACCTTTGCTTTCTTCCTTTTACATTTCCCATTAGTCAATATTAGCTACATATTCATGGGTGAGAATTTAAATAGCGCACATCTTGTTATAAAACATACCAGGGCAGTTCTTTTAATGGGTGTGCTTCTGGTATCATTCCCTCTTGGGGGGGCCAAGGGGAAAATGTTCAACAGCAGGAGTTGAAAGAAAAGAGAATATTACTTTTGAGCATGGCAGTTTAGTCTCCATTGCATATTACAATTTTTTTTTCCTGTAGTGCAGTTCTTTCTAGCTTTTATCTGAACCAGATAGCAAGACAAGAGCCCATTGAGACATCAGGCAACAACCATTGTAGGAAAAATTTTCCCAGTAGATTCGAGGTTAGTGCTGAATTCAGCTGACATCCTCAGGGCTTTCAGTGCTGCATTTAATCCACAAGTATTTTGTTGAATGCTAATTATTTTTTTTTAGTTACTTTGCTAGATTTTGCGACACATATAAAAAAAAGAATCAAAGAGATTTCTAGTTTATTCATTCATTTGATAAATATGTGTTCCCTACTGGCAAAACAATAAGGGGCTAGACCCAGAGGTATTTTCAGTCTGGTGTGGAAGACAATATAAGTAAGTGAGCTGATGTTGGAGAAGCAGAGAAATTATGTGATCATACTAGCACAGGTACTGAATACAATGAGAATGTAAGACCCAGAGTGCTAATTTAGTGTGCGTGCCTGCGAGCCTTTGCCAAAATTTCCATGAAGGAATGAAGTTTATGTTGAGAGAAGACACATGAGCCCAAGATAGATGGATTTTTATGTGGGGATGGGAGACGGGTAGGAATGGAGAGTCTTCCAGGAAGATGGAACATGGGTTGTGTGAAGGGCAACAATGAGGAAGCCCAAAGAAAGTTGATGGGCAAAACTACCTGGTTCTCATTCACATAGTATATGGAGGGCTGTTCTTCAGTGGCCAGGAGTGCTTATCTTCAGTACTTGGTAGGGGTGAGTTGCATCAGGAGTAACACATTCCCTGTCATTCACATCTCACCAAGAATAATGAGGGAGGTCCTCCCAAGCCCCCAGCCTCATACTCTTTCCATGCCCCAACAGATGAGTGGGGAGGGGCAAGAGGACAATGCACATCAGGCAGATTGTTTGGGATAGAGGTAATACAAAGAACTAGCAACTCATAAAATATTAATTGATGATAAGAGCAAAATGTGTCTCCACAACCAAGGAATTAATTGAGTCCTGAGAGTGAACACGGATTGTATTTCAGTCTTCTTATCAGTCATTATTAATAGCTAGCTAGGAATGAATTTTTAGCGGCTTATTGAAGGCAGGGAATTACGAAGTAGAGTTGGGTGCAGATAACTTACTTCAGTACTAGAAATGAGATGGCACTAAATTGTAGAGACAGATAGGGAGCAAGTGTTAGAAGACCTGGGCAATTGGAGGCTGCATGAGGGTCAGGTTGGACGGTGGGAGTCTGGCTAAGCGTTTTAACCACTTCTCCCATTCATCATCTGACCCTCCAAGACCACATGGAGTATTGTTATTTCCCAAGTATGAAGTTTGTCATGGTCTCTTTTACTATGGCCATTGAGAAGTTATTTTGTACCTTGATCATGAAAATTGTAGCATTAGTTGAAGATGAGGTGTTTCAGAATTTTTCTGGGTGTATTTTACCTAAATTCCTCTGAAAATAATTTTATTATAATTGTCAAGGGATATTGTACTAAATTATACTGCATCAACATCACATTTGTAGTTTGGGGGGTATTTATGCTTTTATTCTTATTTTTGTGGGGGAAAGGCACACACCCAACAATGCTCAGGGCTTACTTCTGTATCTGCACTCAAGAGTCATACCTGGTAGGGATTGGGGGAACATATGGGGTGCTGACAGGTTGAACCTGAGTCAGCTGCATGCAAGGCAAGTGCTGTACTATAGCTCTGGCTCCTATGTTTCTATTCTTACAAAAAACCATTATAATCAATTTTACCTCTATCATTGGTCTGACTGAGACAAGAAGGCACGAATCTCACCATGCCATTTTCGACACTGGAGAAGAATTGTTCCTCGGAACATGCGATAAAAGAGGTGTTGGAGGCGTCGGTGTCCTTGTCAACACAAACTTGGCCAAGAGCATTGATTCATTCGAATGCCTAACAACCCGAATTGGACGTTTACATTTGAATAGATGTGGCTCACTGCCTGCAGTTTCTATCTTCGTTGTCTACGCACCAACATCTCATTATGATGAAAGAGAAATCGAGAAGTTCTACATTGAGCTAGAGAAGTTCTATAAAGAAGACCACACCTTCTACAAGATCATTGTGGGTGATTTTAATGCCAAGATAGGACCGAGAAGATCAGCTGAAGAACTTCACATCGGAACCCATGGCCTAGAATGGAACGAACAGGGTGAGAGACTGTCTGAGTTCATCATGTCGACCAAGACCATTCATGGTAACTCACAGTTCCAGAAGGCAGAATCTAAACGATGGACATGGGAGTCTCCCGGTGGACGATTCCACAATGAAATAGACCACATCATATTCAATCTACGGTTTTGCCTGACTGATGTCGCTGTTGTCCCAAAATTTCGAACGGGATCGGACCACCGTCTCCTTCGTGCAAAATTCTACTTCAAAGAGCGGGGAGAAAGGGCTGCAAAGTTCAAAAAGAGAACTCCCACCAACTGGGAACTCTTTGGTACTATTGTGGCAACATGGGAAGATGCCATTGTTGACAACATTGACGAGGAATACGATCGACTGGTTCAGCACCTCCATGAATGTGCGAGGAACGCCAAGAGAGAGATAGCCACAAAAAATTGCCTATCTTCGAAAACTCTTGAGCTAATTCGCCAGCGTGGTTTGGCGCATGCCTCAGGCAACCGCAAGCTAATGTCCGAGCTCGCAAAGCAGTGCAGAGATGCGATCAAGGAAGACCTCAAAGAGAGAAGAGCAGAAGTACTGGTAGATGCGGCAGAAGCTGGGAAAAGTATTCGTAACGCCCGCCTGTCCTTCGCCAACTACAAGACCAAGATGACTGCCCTCCGATGTCCTGATGGATCCATCACATCCTCCAGAACGGCAATGGAGAAGATTATCCATGACTTCTACTCAAATCTCTTCGATAGCCATGTCCACTTGCCGACATACCAAATTCCACAGGATGGGTATGTCGTTCCCAACGTTCTCCCTTCCGAAATCCGAAATCCGACACGCCATTTTGTCGGTAAAGAAACAAACTGCACCCGGCCCAGACAAGGTCAGACCTGAACACCTGAAGAACCTGCCGTCAGTACTCATCAATACACTGGCTCAGCTCTTCACTCGCTACCTGTCTGAATGCAAGGTTCCGTCCCAGTGGAAAACCAGCAGGACCGTACTACTGTTCAAGAAGGGAGACATCCATGACATTGGCAACTATCGCCCGATCTGCCTATTGTCTGTCATCTACAAGTTGTTCACTCGAGTCATCCTAAATAGGATTGGCAGAACACTAGATGAAGGACAACCATGCGAGCAAGCAGGTTTCCGCAAAGGATTCGGCACCATCGACCATATCCACACGATAACCAAGCTCATTGAGGTTTCTCGGGAGTTCAAGATGCCACTCTGTTTAACATTCATTGATTTAAAGAAGGCCTTTGATTCTGTTGAGACGGAAGTGGTCATTGAAGCCCTAGCCAATCAGGGAATTCAAGCCCAATACATCAGGATCCTCCGTGAGCTGTATTGCGGATTCACTACCAGGATCTCACCATTCTACAAAGAAGTGATCCTTGATGTCAAGAGAGGGGTGCGGCAGGGTGATACCACTTCACTGAAACTCTTCAGTGCCACCCTCAAGAACATCATGCGACGACTGGAATGGGAAGGAATGGGAGTGAAGATAGATGGTTGGCAACTACACCACCTCCGCTTTGCTGATGACATTGTTTTAATAACACCAAACATCAGCCAAGCGGCACAAATGCTGGCCGACTTTGACCATGAGTGTGGAAAGGTAGGACTACAGCTGAATCTTACGAAGACAATGTTTATGAGAAACAGCCTCGTTCCTGATGCCCCATTCGCTCTCAACGGAACGACCATCTCCGAATGCAACAGTTATGTGTACCTAGGTTGAGAGGTCAACATGACAAATGACCTGGCACCTGAGCTGCGCAGGAGGAAGAGAGCAGCTTGGAATGCCTTCAAGAACGTCGAAGAAATAGCTAAGAGGACGAAGAACCTCCGGCTCCGGGCACATCTCTTTGATTCCACTGTTCTTCCTGCATTAACATATGCCTCAGAGACCTGGGCCCTATGCAAACAAGATGAGAACGCTATTCAGGTCTCCCAAAGAAGAATAGAAAGAGCTATGCTTGGAATATCACGTTTCACTCAAATGAGAGAAAGAATCCGGAGTTCTGACATCCGACATCCGTCGACGATCAAGAATCAGGGATGCTGTCTTATTTGCCAAGGTGTCGAAAATCAGATGGGCTGGTCATGTAATGAGATTTAAAGATGACCGCTGGACTAGAGCTGTTACCGACTGGATTCCACGGGATGTCAAAAGACCGCGTGACCGTCCACCTACCAGATGGTCAGACTTCTTCGTCAAGATCATGAACGATCAGTTTGAGGCCCTTCATGTTCCCGGAGTGAACAGATGCCATTGGGCTACACTAGCATGTGACAGGGACAAATGGAGATGTTACTGGCGCCCGCTCGAGCAAATTGACGACTAAGGGGAAGTTAAGTGATTACCTCTATAAAAGTTTTGATTATAAGATGAAATTTGCATTTCTGATGGATCTGAAATTTTATTTCATTCTTGAAATAAGGAAACAATAAAAGGCAAATTTGACTACATTCACACATAAAACTTATAGCAAAAATCAGCAATGCAAAGTAGAGGTCCTAGGAACTCATAACTAAAAGTAGTTGGGTGATTTCAGAAATCAAAGGGGGAAATATACAGTAAAATAATAATGAAATCGTTGTCCTGAACTCCTCTAAACTGTGAACAGATTGCTTAAGCAGAACCTGTCATCCTGGCATGACAGTGGCTTTGACAAATCAAAGCTACATTTAAGATGCTTATCTTTGTTTTGATGTCAACTGAACCGACCATCCAATCTGATTTTTTTTTCTGTTTCAGCAGCAGTGGTCCTGCTTCATAAGGCACTTCTTGAGAATGAAGTCTTTATTTATGGCATTCTGGGTAAGGCAAGCTCCCTTGCTCACGTGTGTGAGAAACTATAATGCATCTTTCACATTTAAAGTGCCCTCTGAAGCTTTCTGCTTCACAACCTTGCCTTCTTTGCCCGTTCCCTCTAAATTTTTCATGCCTTCTTGAGTATCTCTCAAAGAATTGCAAATTCTCGCAGGCACATGTTTAATTTAGCACGTGGCCTCCTCCGATGGAGCCGAGCACTCTGCCGTCCATCCTCCTTACACAGGGCTACCTCAGCTCTCCACACTTAGCAGGAAAAATGAATTAAGGCAAAAGCCCAGGTTTGCTCAGATGTGCTGTTGGAAAATGAATTTTTACTGGTGGTGCTGCAAAGTCAAATGTGTGCTTTTGCAAAAGTGAAATTGCAATATATAGTTGGTGTTATTTTACCCGTGAAGCTCAGTCGCCCCATTTCCTTCTCTCAGTTTGCCAGGGCGATATTTATTATTCTTTATTTGGAGGTGAAAGGCAAAACCCAGAGATATTTTCCCTCCTTAAAGACTCCTTACCTTTATTTCATTCATGTTTCTAGCACCTTCTCTATTTATTTCATCAACTAACATTTTCTCTGAGAAGGTCATCCCCCTTCACTGTTGAAAGAAGAGATATAGGTATTTTCCCTTGTCGGAAATTAGGAAACTTAACTTACCTGCGCTGTGAAGGCCACTGCCCCTGAAGTTGCAGATGGCTCTCAGTGATGCCATCAAAGGAACCTGTCCCAGAATATCTTTTAGAAAAAAGCCTATCTAATCCAAGGCTTTGTAGGAGGAAGGACAGTGGGAAATATAAACCTCCTTTAAAAAATTTTTTAATTTTATAAGGTAGTTCACTTTCACAGGCTGGAGTGATAACACAGCAGGTAAGGCGTTTGCCTTGTACATGGCCGACCCGGGTTTGATTCTTCCATACATCTTGGAGAGCCCAGAAAGCTACTGAGAGTATCCTGCCCGCACACCAAAGCCTGGCAAGCTCCCTGTGACATACTCAATATGCCAAGAACAGTATCAACAAGTCTCACAATGGAGGTTTTAATGGTGCCCCCTTGAGCAAATCGATGAGCAATGGGAGGACTGTACTACAGTGCTGTGCTAAAGTAGTTCACAACATTTGATTACATTTAATCTTCAAACACCAATCCTACCACCATTACACCTTCCCACCACCATATTTTGGGTGTTTCCATGCCGAATCCCAATCCCTGCCCCAAAGAAGAACTGAAATAATATAATATTTACCTTTAAGGTTGGTTGCCTCCTACTTTGAATCCCATCAAATGTGGTGTGGTACTCTTAGACTATGGGTAGGTTGTGTCCTATGAAGTGTTGCAAGGCTGAATTTGTGGGTCTGGGAAAAGGTTTTCTAGTGGATGAGGTTTGGCCTGAGCATGTGGAGAGCGGCTGTGAGCAGGGTGGGAATTGAGTTCTGGAAAACCTTATTTGGATAGTATTTCAAATCCTCATTCGAATATTCCACCTGTAGTTAAATTGCCTGCTTGTTTAAATATAATTTGTGTAAAGAGACATAATTACCAAGCACCATGTGCTTACCTGGCATATTTTTAATTTTTATTTTATTTTAATTAATTAATTGTTTTTTGCTTTTTGGGTCAAACCTGGCGATGCACAGGGAATAATCCTGGCTCTGCACTCAGGAAGTACTCCTGGTGGTGCTTGGGGGACCATATGGGATGTTGGGAATAGAACCCAGGTCAGCTGCGTGCAAGGCAAATGCCCTCCCCTCTATGCTATTGCTCCTGCCGCTACTTGGCATGTTTTAGACCTCAATTCATGTTTATGATAACACTGAAGATGAGGAGAAGAATGTGGAAGCTATGGAGGATAAAATGCAGTCTCTCAAAATATTGCCAAATAGCCATTGATGAAAGACCATTCTTTATATTACAGGGAAGAAATGCCTGATGTCTCTCTGGAGACATGTGCTCTTAGCAATGGGTATGGGAATATCAGGAAATTGGCTCTGAGGCTGATATTCCAAACTGGGAGCATAACAGGTATCGAGAGAGTTGGGAGATTAAAAGTATGGCAATGTGGGAAGAGATTCTCAATGGGAAGAGTATGGTATAGGTGTGGATGCAATGCCCCAAGATTAATGCTTGTAGAATAGTGATAAGAAAAAAAATTACTTGAAACTAAACATAGAAATGAATAGTTTCTCCTGAGTGTACCAAGTATGAATTCACAGAACGTCTGAGATGAGAACAAGGAAGGATATTTTTCACCTAGAGAATTTTTATAGGGGTAGCAATGAATTTGTATAATGCTTTGGGGATCAGATGATTATTTTGGCTTCTTTCAAGCCACAAATATGAAAATTTTTTCCATTTCCAAGTGTTTTTGACAACAGAAAGCCATTTTTTTTTCTGTGTATATTGTTGTTGTTGTTGTTATTGGGTTGGGGGGGGGGTCTCACCTAGCAATGCTCAAGGCTTAGTATTGGCTCTGCACCAAGGAATCACTTGTGATCATTTGGGGGGAAACCATATAGGGTAGCTAAGTAAAATGCGTCAGAAAGAGAGGGACAGACATAGAAGGATTGCACTCATTTGTGGAGTATAAAACAACATAACATGAGGCTGTCACCTAAGGATAGTAGATACATGGGACAGGTAGATTGCTCCATCGCTGGAAGCTTGCCTCATGAGCAAAGGGGAGACAGCAGCTGGAATAGAGAAGGGATCACTAAGAAAATGATGGCTGGAGGAATTGATTGGGATGGGAGATGTGTGCAGGAAGTAGATAAAGAACCAAACATGATAACCTCTCAGTGTCTTATGCAAACCATAATGGTTTATGCAAACCATAATGCCCCAAAGTAGAGAGAGATTATGGAGAATAATATCTGCCATGGGTGCAAGGGGAGGGTGGGAAAGGGGTGTATCCTAGGGATATTGGTGGTGGGGAATGTGCACTGGTAGAGAGATGAGTGTTTGATCATTGTATGATTGTAACCCAAACATGAAAGCTTGTAACTATCTCATGGTAATTCAATAAAATTAAAAAAAAAGAAAAAAGAAACCTTATGTGGTACTGGGGATCAAACCCAGGCTGGTCATGTGCAAGGCAAGTACCCTCCCCACTGTATTACTACTTCAGCCCTTTTCTGCACACATTAGTTATCATTTTCTTCCTGTAATCATTAATCTTTATTAAACAAACATTTTCTTTTAATTTATTTAGTTTTGGGGCTGCACCCCATAGTGCTCAGGGCTTATCCTATTCTGCACTCAGAGACCACTCCTGGTGAAGTTCAGGGGATGTGATGTGATGTGATGTGGTGCTAGGTATTAGACCCAGGTTGGCTGTTGCAAGGCAAGTGCCCCATATGCTGTTCTATCATCCAGGCCCAAATTCTCTTGATAGTATGTCTGTAGGTCCTTTTTGTCTCATTTTCTTTTTTTCTGGGGGAGTGACGTTTGGGTCACACTTGATGGTGCTCAAGCATTACTTCTGGCTCTATGTTCAGGGATCACTCCTGGTGTTGGAGTGATAGGATCTGGAGATTGAACCTAGGTTGGCCACATGCAAGACACTGTACTATCACTCCAGCCCAATTTTTAGTTTCTTTTTATTTTTTCTTTTTCTAAATAATCTACAGCACCGTATATAGTCCTGTTAAGCTTCACAATGTTTCACAATGTCTTTCCTCCCGTTCATCGATTTTCTCGAGCGGGCCTAGTAATGTCTCCATTTTTTGGAGACTTACTGTTACTGTGTTTGGCATGTGGGCGAGATACTCTCAGTAGCTTGCCAGCTCTCTGAGAGGGACAGAGGAATCAAACCTGGCTCGGCCAGGCTGGCTGCGTGCAAAGCAAATGCTCTACCGCTGTGCTATTGCTCCAGCTTGGAGAGATAGCACAGAGGTAGGGTATTTGCCTTGCATGCAGCCAACATGGCTGACCCGAGTTCGATTCCTCCGCCCGTCTTGGAGAGGCTGGCAAGCTACCAAGAGTATCTCGCCCACACGGCAAAGCCTGGCAAGCTCCCCGTGATGTATTCGATATGCCAAACACAGTAACAAGAAGTCTCACGATGGAGACGTTACTGGGCCCGCTCGAGCAAATCGATGAACAATGGGAGGACCGTGCTTCTAAACAATAGCTGGAGCAATAGCACCACGGGTAGGGCATTTACCTTGCATGCAGCAGACGCAGGTTCGATTCCTCTGCCCCTCTCAGAGAGCCCGGCGAGCTACCGAGAGTATCTTGCCCACACGGCAAAGCCTGGCAAGCTACCCATGATGTATTTGATATGACAAAAACAGTAACAACAAGTCTGACAATGGAGACGTTACTGGTGTCTGCTCAAGCAAAATCGATGAACAACGGGAGGACAGTGCTATACAGTGCTATAAGTAATAGCATCAGAGATGAGCACATTATGTGTACATAGTAAAACCTTGGATACATTTAGCAAAGATTGAATATGTTATTAATAACAAAAAAAAGTAACTGCTATTATATTTAGGTGACATCACTCAGATGGTATCTTCTTGCTTCTTGACTTTGTGTAGAGTTGTATTTGTTTCTATTTATTGGGGGTTTTCCACACTCCGTGAATAATTTTCCATGTAATTTAGGTTCTCTCATTATGGCTATGATTAGGGATTACTTTTGGCTCTATTCTCAAGGATCTCTTTGGGCAGTGCTTAAGAGACCATATGTGGTTATGGGATGATGGGGATATTATGTACAAATTATGTGCTTTATACCCTGTACTATCTCTTTGGCAGTGATTTGTTGAATTTCTAAGAGTGTTTAAAAACTTTTCTGTCCTATGATTTGGGGCAGTAGATTAGATTTGTAGAGGCAGAATTTATTCATGATTAGATTTTTTTTAAAAAAAAAACGATATCCTGTGTTATTTTGGAAAAATTGTAGGAAGGAGATCAATTCATCAATCAAATTATATATGCAGGTTTGTGATGTGTGAGGTGTTATTGTCTCTGTACAAGTTCCTCTTTTGCAATGTAAGAGTTACCAGACAGCATGGAATAACAGTGCAAAATGCAAGCCATCTCTGCAAATGTTATCAGGCAACTTCTTCATTTTTAAATTTTATTTTGGTTTTTGGACCTCATCCAGTGGTCCTGACTCTGCACTCCTGTTGGACTTGGGGGACCATATGTGATGCCAAGGATAGAACCTGAGTTGGCTGAGTGCAAGGCAAATGCCCTACCTACTGTACTATCACTCTGCCCCCTCCAGGCAGCTTCTTAAAACAGTTTGCAGCAGTGTTTTACTTCATGAGCTTTATCCCAAGAGGGAAGACAGCTGTTTGAAGTATCTTCTCTAGGTAAGTCTTGTCTTCAGGATAATGCTAATATAACCTCTTTCTAAATGAAGTCAATTCACAATGTGCTGTCACATCTATTATTTAGCTTGCTACAATTCAAACAGGTAGACAGGTCTTTCCCCTGCTATTTTACAGACTAGAAAACTGAGGCTTATAGATACTTTGGGCCTTGTCTAAGATCAAGCAGTTTATAGTGTAAGCAGGTAAGATTTGAACTTAAATCTTTTGACTTTAAGTATTATATTTAGCTAGAGCACAACAACTTCACCCTACAATTTTCTGTAATAAACAATTTCAGTATTTCATTATTTTTACTTAATTTTAAATACATATTGTCAGTTCAAAAATATAATTTTAGAAGTTATAATTTTTAAGCTGAAGCGATAGCACAGTGGGTAGGGCGTTTGCCTTGCATGTGGCCAACATGGCCGACCCGAGTTCGATTCCTCCGCCCCTCTTGGAGAGCCCGGCAAGCTGCCGAGAGTATTCGATATGCCAGACACAGTAACAACAAAGTCTCCAATGGAGACGTTACTGGGCTCGCTCGAGCAAATCGATGATCAACGGGAGGGCCTTTACCTTTACCTTTAATTTTAAAGCATATTGTTATGTGTCGGACTGGAGCGATAGCACAGCAGGTATGGCGTTTGCCTTGCATGCGGCTGACCCGGGTTCGATTTCTCTGTCCTTCTCAGAGAGCCTGGCAAGCTACCGAGAGTATCCCGCCTGCATGGCAGAGCCTGGCAAGCTTGCCATGGTGTATTCGATATGCCAAAAACAGTAACAACAAGTCTCACAATGGAGACGTTACTGGTGTCCGCTTGAGCAAATCGAGGAATAATGGGAGGACAGTGTTACAGTGCATTATTATGTATAGATATATAAATAATTTCAGTAAAGGTATGGCACCACTTAAAAATGTCATTTGTAAATCTCAGAGGTTTGATAGATGTTTACTATTTACTTGATAATGGTGTGAAATTGTTCTTGACCAGCACATCGCTTGAAATATTCCAGTTCACCAACATGTCTGCCATTCAAAGATTCATGTTGACATACAGAAAGTATGAAGGCTTTGTAACAGGGGCCATTAATTTCAATCACAGAAATCAAGAAAGAATTCAGAAGCGGTTTTTTTTGGAACCAATATTTGCCCTATGAATAGGCTTTCAAAGAATTGTCCTGTGTACTTTCTTTTTTTGGGGGGGGTCACACCCAGCGATGCATGGGGTTACTCCTGGCTCAGCACTCAGGAATTACTCCTGGTGGTGCTGGGGGAGCACATGGGATGCTGGGAATCGAACACAGGTCGGCTGTGTGCAAGGCAAATACCCTACCTGCTATGCTATCGCTCCAGCCCCTGTCCTGTGTATTTGGAGCTCAAGAGAAGTATGGGTAAAGAACATTTTAGAAAGAAAAATAAACAGCAACACAGTGCAAATACCAGCAAGTGGAAAGGTACTGGATTAACTGACTATAATCTGTTGTCGCTTAAGCAAAGTACATACAATGTAGTGTAAGAAACAGGATAGCACAGGAACTAGGGGGAGATCATGAAGCCATTCGATGTCTCCTCCCAAGCACTGGGCAGGTATGGGAGGGTGTCAAGATTCGGAGCTGAGGGAAACAATTGACCAGTGTCCGAGGAAGGTTGCTCTAGGGGTCATTTGCAGTGAGGAAGAACAAAAGCATATTCTGGGGAGCAAGTGAGAATTGAGGAGGAAAGGGGATCTCAGCTGGCAGAGATCTTAATGCTGTCCACTCAGGAAGCAACTACAGGAACACAAGAAAATCTCAAATACAATGTAGAGATTTCTGATTTTTAAGTGAGATCTGGAGTGAGGCAAATTAGGAAAAACAGACTTGTTTTGCTTATATTCTCCTAGAATTTTAGTTTGGGGGACAAAGCATAAGAATACATTTTCTTTTTGGGAAAAAATCAGGCAGGAACTGTGTGTTTTTGTAGGCTGATTTGTAGTCTATGGTGGTTAGAGAAGTTTTACTCGCTTTGGCCTTAAGCTCTCAAAAGAAGTCTCTTGCTGGGACATGCGTTCCAGTATCGCCTTTCTGTATTTTACAAGGGAATTGAAATGCACCACTTCAGAGTGAATTAGGAGTAAGTTTGTACGTTTTTCTGCTTCGTGGAACTCAAATAGTTTCTCAGGGAATACATTCTCTGTTTTTTTTTTAACACCTTTCCCTTATTCCCCAAACAGATTACCACGCTGTGCTCATATTTCCCAGTGTGTCATCACAAGCAAGAGTGAGGGAGAGATCAGGCGCAGGGCATGATAATTTTACACTTGAGACAGTGATATGTCGGATCTGAAGTTTTTAAATTCCCGAAGACTCTTGGGTACCAGGTATCTTTTGTGTTCCAATGCAAAACCAAGACAACATGGGAAGTAATCCCTAAAGGTATCTGGGCTCATAGATGCCACTTCAGAAATCTCTTATTGTTCGGCATTTGGAAGCAGTTTTTACTGTTTTCTCTATCAACAATGCCACATTTGTAATATTTTTGTAATTGAAAAGAAATCTTTTGTTTGTATTCAACAGAACAAAAACTAAAGAAATGTAGATGCAGTTTTTCTTCGGTTTCCTTATGAGACTTTCCTCCCAGTTAAAATCTCTTGGGAGTCCTTTCTTTTCTTTGCTACTCTTTCTTCTATAGTCCCAAATCCTGAGACTGTTCAAGCTCTATCATCCCTCAGTGGCCAACAGGAAAAATTCTCTGCTCTCAACTAGGTATTTCCAGGTAAAACCTTGATTAATTGTATTTGGGAGTTGATGATGCTTCAGAAGTGACACCTACTTGAAAGAAGCAGGGATGTGAATGATATACATTGCAAGCAGACATACTTGGAAAAATGAAAATAGGAGTTTCTTCTTGTCTTGAACGCAGAGGAGGGCAAATAAAGATCTAAGCTGGTCTGAGCCCTACCTTGATGCAATTTATTTTAAAAAATAATTTTATTATAGTTTGATATAATATGATATAAAAGGAGTGTTAGCATTTATGTTATTGATGTACAAAGTAACTTTACCTTCATCACAACCAAAGTGACTAAGACCTCTGCCAGTGTCCTGTTTGATTGGCCATACTTTTCCTTCCTTCCTTACCCCAATATGTTTTTTTTTCTGTCTGTCTTGGAACATTGAGTATCTTCTGACATAACTGAGGAGCTCTGGCATCTTTTGGTCTGTCTTTAAGCTATTCTGGCTTGTGGCAGTGTCATTTGAAAAGCAAGTGGCTCTTGGTCCATTATAGTCAGAGCCTTTGTCCTTCCGACCACATATCTCCTCCAGGGCTGGCAACTAGATGCCTTTCATGTATGTCCTGGTCTGACTCAGGGAACTCCAGTGATTCCAGCCCTGTGGAAGTAGATGAAGCATCCACACTCTTTGGGGACCAAGAGCCCTGTGTCATGCATGCTATGTGTGTGATTCCCTGTAGTTGATTGGGTTTGGGGAAAAGTGAGATGCTATAGATTGTTGGTTTACTACACAGTGGTCATATGACAGGGAGGGAGTTGGATGCTTGCTCTCAGGATGCATTCAAATCCTTGGGCTTCCCATAATTCTCTAGCAAGAGAGGGAATCATGTTTCAAAGGATGCTTTTGACACCGCAAGGAGGTGTTGAAATAATAAAAATTATACAATTTTTTTAAAAAATACATTTTGATTGCCTAATACGTTGGTTTTATTATTTTGATGATATTCCAGAGAGCCCTAGAGGACTTAATGTAGTATGTTGCTTAATACAGGCTGGAGTGATAGCACAGCGGGTAGGGCATTTGCCTTGCATGCAGCCAACATGGCTGAGCCGAGTTTGATTCCTCTGCCCCTCTCCGAGAGCCGGGCAAGCTACTGAGAGTATCTTGTCTGCACGACAAAGCCTGGCAAGCTACTCATGATGTATTCGATATGCCAAACACAGTAACAACAAGTCTCACAATGGAGATGTTACTGGGCCCGCTCGAGCAAATCGATGAATAATGGGAGGACCGTGACCGTTGCTTAATACTGCTATATCCTCAAAATCTACATAATGTGATAGTCCAGAGTTTCTTTAGTAAAAATGAAAACAAATTATTTCATAAGAAAATTCTTTAGGCAAAAGAGAAAAATGATAAATGCCTAGGTATAAGTGATGACAGGAATGAAAACTTCTAGTGGTGAGCCGAGCTGGGAAGATATGGACATCACTCTGGCCCATGAAGAAACATTTTAATTATTATACGAGTATGTCAAAGTGTTTTCTTAGTGAGAAGTCCTTGGGTTAGTTCTCACTATATTTGTTATCTCTAAAATGGAAATAGTAATTTGGAGGAGGTGGGCCATATCTGGCTGTGCTTAGGGTATACTCCAGCCTTTGTGCTCAGGGATCACTCCTGGCAGTGCTTGGGGGTCATAAGCAGTGCCAGTGATTGTACCAGAATCAACTTCATGCAAAACAAGCTCCTTACTCTCATACTATCTCTCCTGTCCCAAATAAAGATATGCTTACCCCATCATATTAGTACTATAATTATAAGGCTTAAGAAAACTAATCTACCTTAAGATCATGTGACACTGTTAGTAGTTAATAAATGTTGGTAAATGTTGGCTAATATGATTTATGCAAATGCTAATTATTGCTGTTTTGAAAACCTAATCATGTTTGAGAATGACTGAGGTCGCAGGCCTATAGAAGTTTGAAATTTTGCTTATCTCTTTCCCTGGAAGAGAAAAAAAAACTGTCCCAGGAATTTATGTGAATAAGCAAGATTTTCAGTCTACTCTATTTGCATTAAAATGTTTCATCCAAACGAGCTTTTTACTGGTTGAACTTCCCTAAGTTTGGTCAACCATAATGCAATATGAAGACGAAAGAGGTCAGCTGAGCAGAGAGATGTCTTCTGCCAAAGAGGTCTGGGCCCTCAAGCTCATGGCAAGGCTCCTGCCCTTGCATTGTAGCACTGTCCTCCCCTTGTTCATCGATTTGCTCGAGAGTGCATCAGTAACATCTCCATTGTGAAACTAGTTGTTACTGTTTTTGGCATATAGAATACACCACGGGAGCTTGCCAGGTTCTGCTGTGCAGGCAGGATACTTTCAGTAGCTTGCCAGGGTCTCTGAGAAGGACAGAGGAATCAAACCAGGGTTGGCTGCGTGCAAGGCAAATGCCCTACCCGCTGTGCTATCACTCTAGCCCTCCTGCCCTTAGTGGCTAAAAATATTGCATAAAAGAATTAATAAGTTGGGGCTAGAGCAATAGCACAGCAGGTAGGGCGTTTGCCTTGCATGCAGCTGACCTAGGTTCAATTCCCAGCATCCCATCTGGTCCCCCGAGCACTGTCAGCAGTAATTTTTGAGTGCATGAACCAGGAGTAACTCCTGAGCATTGCCGGGTGTGACCCAAAAAGAAAAAAAAATTAAAAAAAGAATTAATAAGTACACTAGGGTCAAAGTTCCTAAATAGTTTTGCATTATGAAGAAAAATTACCAAATACCTCAATCACACTAAAAAAATATGTGTATGTGCTTCTGAGATTTAGATTTGTATATCATGGTGCCTACTTCTGGTTAAATGATATAAAATCAAAGTTGCTTGGCTATTTATTACTGGATATCTATCTAGATTGAGCTGAGCACAACATCTTGAGAACCTCAATATATTAAAAATAATTAGTGGCTCCTGTATAGAATGAAATCTTAGTTTCACTTTAAATTTCCCAGTTGAACAAACAACTTGATATATGTGAAAGAATATTTTTGTAAATGGGAAAGAATATTTTTATAAACCATACTTTGAATTAGTGAAGCAGATTTAGAGTTTCTCTCAGAAAAGGAAGAAGAGCAACCTGGAAGCAGGTGAAACTATTTGTGTATTTATTTTCGTTTTTATTTGTTGGACTTGCACTGTGAGACCTGTGATCTGCTGCTGAGCCCCATCCTCAGTCAGGGGAAGTTTGTTGTTATTGTTGTTTGAATTTTGGGGGTCTACCCCAGAGGTACTCAGAGACTACTTCTGACCTCTAACGGGGGTTCCTTATGGTGGGGCTCAAGAGATCATGTGGCACTGAGTCCCAAACCAGGGTTGTCTATATGCAAGAAAGAGCCTTAACCCCTGCATGAATCTCTCTACCCTAGGGGAGATCTCTTTAACATATATCCAGTCTCTCTGCTATTTGGTGCAGGAGCCCTCACCTGTGCCCTCTGCCCTGCCACTCTGCAGGGTCACATTAGAAACCTAATCCTGGGAGGGAATGGGCACAGTTAATTTCCCACTTTCTTTTTTATTCTCTTAGTTTTTGTTTTTGGGTCACACATGGTGGTGTCTGGGCTTACTCCTAGTTCTGTGCTGAGGGATAACTCATAGTGGTGCTTGGAGGACCATATGTGGTACCAGGGATTGAACCCACATCAGCCGGGTACAAGGCAAACAAACTACCTGCTATATATTGCTACAGCCTTCTGGTGTTTTTTCCACTTTCAGTGTAAACCAGCAATTCTCTTCCATCACTAAATATCAGACCCTAGCAGTCTTCTCCTGGAAGAATATAAGGAAGCACTCTATCTGAAAACCATTTACCCATTTCAAGCTACTAATTTACAGACTATCTTGATTTACTTGGTCACTTAATCTTCACAATTATTCTGAAAGGAAGGATCTACTCTCATTCCCATTTTATAGAGGAATGAAAGCTAACTGGTCCGATGCTTCTTTAGATGCTTTTTTTCTGCCTGGGAGTGAAATGTGGGGCTTTGAACTGTTTAGCAGAGGTTGAGATGGAGACAGAACAGACAGAGGCAGGAGTATTGCTGACCAATTCAGTTGGGCCTGGATTTCCCACTTTGGTTCAGCTCTATGTATAGCTACACTTGCACAGCTGATTGAAAATACCACAAAGACCATCTTGCAAGTAAAAGCAACTTTAGGCTCTAGGACGCCATCTCAAACAGGGAGGTCTGGAGAGAGAGAATTAAACTATTTAATTGTTGGAGACACGTCCACAATGTAACAAATGCCCTTAGAGAAGCAATTTGGAAAAGAGTGAGTTGGGCAGCTTGGGGGAAAGTCAGAATCTTTAGTCATAAAACACCTGAATAAGACATAATTATTAGCCCCAAGCTTTATTTTAATGATGTACTATGTCTTAAATATTATTCCCACGGTTTGCTGGAAGATGCCAGCTGCTCAGAAAGAATGGAACAAAGGGAAAGAAGGGCCATTTGTAATGAGTCTGGATCTTTGTACAACCTGTCATTCGGGTTGTCTGATGCTTTGGTGCCCCCAAGGGGCTGACAGAATGTGATGGCAGATGCCATGGGACATCTGCTGGTGATCCTCTGGGCTGGGAGTGGCCCCCACTTTGATCCTTTCCTCTGTGTGTATTTCAGCAGGCAGTGAGAGGGATCAGGGATTTATCCCGGGGAAAACTGACATATTAATTGATTAGGAGAATGTGAAGACCTGGATTCAAATTCTGACTCTTAAGATTGTCCTGTTCTAATCTGTAAATGAAATTGAATTTAGATACTTAAAGGAGTATGGTAGGGATTATGAAAGATTTGATAAGTGAAAATGCTTGGAAAATAGCAGTTTTTCTGAAGGGGAAATGATTATCTCAGTACCTCCTAGATCAAAAGCCATATCACCAACCTAATGTTTATTTGAAAAATCAATATTTTTCTTTTCAGTAATTATTTAATTCTTTACATTACAAAAATATATTCTCCAGCCTAAATTGCTCAAGATAATGCACCTTTGATACTTGATGAGTAGATAATTTTGTTTAAAGGAGTCATTTAGTAATTTGCTTTGGTACTTTTGCCTTAATTTCCAAAAATCTTTCACTTAAAATTATTTTGAATTTTTGGAAAAGAACCAGATGAACAAAACCATTTGGAAAAGAGCAGATGAATGAAATCTTCCAGTTAATTCATCATTATTATCTCCAAGAAGTCATTCATGAACAACTAATCTGGTACATTATTTCATAGCCAGGTTCCCACCTGTACTTTAAGCTGTTCCTGTGATGTCTATACATAAATCCACCATTGTTCTTACCACTTCAAAATACAATGTGCTTTTTATGGCTTTGATCTCATACATTAATCAAAAGAAACTTAAATATAAATTTATTTGTCTTTGTAAGACCTGGCACAATGCCTGGCATATTACATTTACCTGGTGAGAGTGCTATTGACATGTGAGATAGTTGACTTAGGAGAGTAGAAAAAAAGACACTGAAGTGCCTGGAGAGAAGGCAGACATCTCAAACAGGATTTTCCTCACAGAACTGTAGAAGGTTCAGGAAAAGCAGCATCTGGGGCTGAGGGAAAAAAGCTGAAGACATGCATTGAGCTTCAGAAAGCTTGGTGGAGAACAAATTCCCTTGTTTCCAGTCTCATGCCACATTGCTTGATTTCCTTTTCCCAGACCCTGCAGAAGATAAGTTTCATCCATCAGAGAAACTGAGGGTGGATTTAGTCTCTGGCACAAACAGAGGGTCATATTGAATCTCCTTATTGAGAGTGGGGAGTAAACTGAAATTCTGCTACTTGAATTAAGAGCCATCCCATCTCAGCTGCCTTGGTTGAAAATAAGTGTTTATTCCTCTGAACAAATTAAATAGGAAGAGGACATACTTAGACCTTGGCTTTTGTGGGATCTTATGCCAGTAAGCTTTGTCTACTGCACAGAGCTGTTATTAGAACGATGTCATCAGTAAAGTGGAGGTGGTGTAGTTGCCGACCGTCTATCTTCACTCCCATGTTTTCCCATTCCAGTCGTTGCATGATGTTCTCGAGGGTGGCACTGAAGAGTTTTGGTGAAATGGTATCACCCTGCTGAACCCCTCTCTTGATATGGATGATTAGTTCTTTGTAGAATGGTGAGATCTTGGTAGTGAATCCGCAATAGAGTTCACGAAGGATCCTGATGTACTGAGTTTGTACGCCCTGATTGGCTAGGGCTTCCATGACCGCTTCCATCTCAACAGAATCAAAGGCCTTCTTTAAATCAATGAACGTTAGACAGAGCGGCATCTTGAACTCCCGAGATACCTCAATGAGCTTGGTTATTGTGTGGATATGGTCGATGGTACTGAATCCTTTTTGGAATCCAGCTTGTTCACATGGTTGTCCTTCATCTAGTGTTCTGCTAATCCTATTCAGGATGATTCGAGTGAATAGATGAATGGATGGAGAAGTAAATTGTGACCCAATGAAATACCGTTAAATGGTGCATATTAGCACATTTGTAGTATTGGAATTAATGTTGAAAATGTAATATGTAAAAACAAAACAAATTTTAGCATATTATGAGCGAACTATTTTAAGTGCACAAAATAGTTCTGTTAGATATATGTAAAAATATTTAGTTTAAATATACCTATACATTGGGCTAGAGCAATAGCACAACAGTAGGGCGTTTGCCTTGCATGCAGCCAACATGGCTGACCCGAGTTCGATTCCTCTGCCCCTCTTGGAGAGCCTGGCAAGCTACTGAGAGTATCTCGCCCGCACGGTAGAGCCTGGCAAGCTCCCCATGACGTATTAGATATGCCAAACACAGTAACAAGTCTCACGATGGAGATGTTACTGGACCCGCTCGAGCAAATTGATGAAAAAACGGGAGGACCGTGACTGTGACCATACCTATACATCATAAATGTGTGTATGATATCAAATGAAAGAATAGTTCAACTTCAGCAAATTGTATCTTTAGAAAGAGAAGAGGATTTCTTCTTTGTATAATGTTTTATTTACTGAGTAAAAAAGATATGGGGCAAATACAACAAAATAGAGCATCGGGTACATAGTTCTATGACCTTTCTCTATTCCCATTTCTTTTTTCTTTGACTTTTGGGTTATACCAGCAGTGCTCAGGCCTTACTCATGATTCTGGGTTCAGCAGTGCTCAGGCCTTACTCATGGTTCTGGGCTCAGGTATCACTCCTGGTAGGCTCAGGGGACCATATGGGGTACTGGGGATTAAACCTAGGTCAAGAAGGCAAACACCCTACCCACTGTTATCTCTCTGGTCCCTTTTTTTGCCCTTTTCTGTGTTTCCAGCAGAGTACAGGGTTAGAGTGATAAGTCAGAGGGTAAGAGTGCATGTGAGAGGCTTAGGTTTGATCTCAAGCACCAAGTGGTCTCTTGAATGCAAATAGGTGTGGTCCCAAACCAATAAACCAAACAACAAACAATCTAGATTCAGGTTACTTTAGTTATTTGCTTAATATTGAGATCAAAGCACAGATTCACTTTAAAAATTTTTGTTAAAATTTTTCCTCTTTTAGAAGTAGTCATGGAAGGCTTGCACACTGACCTCCTAGTCCCGCTGCTCTTGCCCCCAGGTCTGTGCTCTCTCAGTCTGCCCCACAACCCAGCTCTGCCTCCAAGACCTGCATCCCCCAACATCCAGGGAAGACTTCCGGCCCCAGTTGCGAGCTGACCTTCTAGCCCCACTGCTCTCACCCCAGGTCTGTGACCTCCCAACCCCTCCCTCCAGCTCCCGAACATCTCTGACAGGGTAGGGGGTGTGTCCTCCTCGATGGGGCCATGGGTGGCTTCTTGTGGGGCCGGTGGCCACCTCCTCTCCCAACATTCCGGACTTATACCTCAGTCTCCATCACCTAATTCTTTGGAGAACATCCTGGCCATTTCAAACATTATAGGCCAATAGTCCACTATCCTATTCCAATTCCACCCAAACTATCAGTGAACACAAGAAGCTGTGTAAGCCCAGTATAATGATCACATCCTTCAAAGCCTCACTAGAGGCCTCACATAAATCATGAGGAGCACCTGAGAGGAAGGTGGTATTATAGAACAGGAAAAAGGCGACCATCACTATCATCTGAGCTCAGCCAGAATCCGTTTTCGCAGCAAGAGGGAATAGTGATGGAGAACTGGAAGGTCCCACCTCCTTAATTCCTCAACAAAATGAATAAACAGCGAAAATCCCCACCACGAGGAAAGTTGGATGAAAAGAGCCCAGAGACCTCGACAGGGGCTACCCACAAACACAATCTTTCCTATTAAGAATTTAGAGATTAAATGCTGAAGATATTCAATGAACTCAAGGTAACGATGGAACAGACATTCAGTAAATTAATGGAAGACATGAAATAGTGGAACAGTCAGCTGAGAAAATGCAGGAATAAATGAGAGCAGAAATAGAAGCAGTCATGGAAAAAGCACAAAATTCTGAGTTGTTTAATAGGTATTCTAATAATAGTATAGGTATTCTAATAATATGGTTGGAGAAGTAATCTTTCTGGTAATACTATTATCAGCTCTGAAGAATAGGAAATGTCACTGGACATAAAATGACAGTAGCACTAAAGACAGAAGTTTCTCATAGCTAACTTTCTGCTGTTTTTTCCCCTCTTGATCTGAACCAACAGCCATTTTCCTTAATTAATATTGTGGTTTTTGTGAATGTGTGTACCGTGCTATTCACTGAGGAAGCACCATGTAATCACTAGATTTCAAGTTATTTGACCAATTTCTAGTTATATGCTTGGAGTACTCTGTTGACTACAGCCTTACAGTTCTGAATGGTGTACTTGCCTTCTTGATAGGAAGTGTTTTGTTTTTCTTCACAAGTTTTGGTTCTGATACAGGGTGTTTGCATTTAAAGAAGAAACAAGCGACTAATCCTGTATCTTCATGTATCATAATGTAAAATATTATTTTTTTACCAGATCCAAGCCTTCAAAACCTTCCTTCCTTATATATAATCCAGTAATTTACCTTAAAAGAACAGCTGCAAGTACATTCTTAATTTAAAAGTAGACTTAAATGAAAAAAAATTCAACTAACATTGCTTTATAACAAAAATATTTTATTTGCCTATCACTATAAATCATCATATATATGTATATATCACCATGTATGTGTGTATATATATACATATATATGGTTTACTACACTAAAATTTGGCTAAAGACCCATACAGAGATCTGCTTACATATGAATTCATTAGCCAACTTGATAGCCAACTTCTCTAATTTTTTGTTTGAGTCTCATTGTTGAGTATGACCTTTTTTTCTAAATCATCCTCATTTTGAATTCTTGATGATTTCCAGTATGGGACTGAAAAACAAGTGTAAAAGTAAGATAAAGATCCCTATAAATCAGTATGAGAGGATACACTATTCTCTTAGTTTTTGTAAGCTGAGAGAAAAATTTATTTAATTTATTATTATTATTATTATTATTATTATTGTTATTATTTTTGCTTTTTGAGGCCACAGCCAGTGATACTCAGTGGTTGCTCCTGGCTCTGCATTCAGGAATCACTCCTGATAGTGCTCAGAGGACCATATGGGGTGCCAGGGATGAAACCAGGGTTGGAAGCATGCAAAGCCATCTGTACTGCCCATTATACTATCTCTATGGCCCTTGAGAGTAAATTTTAAAATAAGTCTACCTTATCACTGTCTGTCACTGTCCTCCTGTTGTTCATCAATTTGCTTGAGCAGGCCCGGTAGCAGAGTGAGACTTGTTACTGTGTTTGGAATATCGAATACATCACGGGAAGCTTGCCAGGCTTTGCTGTGTGGGCGAGATACTCTAGGTAGCTTGCTGGGCTCTTCGAGAGGGGCAGAGGAATCGAACTCAGGTTGTCTGTGTCGGCCATGTGCAAGGCAAATGCCCTACCTGCTGTACTATCGCTCCAGCCCTTATCAAGTTTCTTATTTTTTCTTTTTAATTTTTTTTCCTTTTTATTGATTCACTGTCAGATACAGTCACATAGCTTTCATGTTTGAGTTTCGGTCATACAATGATCAATCACCCATTTCTTCACCAGTGCACATTTTCTACCACCAAGTCCCCAGTATCCCCCCTCATTCCAACCCTTCCCCTGCCTGTGTGGCAAACAATTTCCACAATACTCTCTACTATGATTATGTTCAATATTTTGACACCAGTCCCACCACTACTCAAACCTGCTGAAACGGCAATGTTAGACAATTTGTTTTGTATTGCTTGTTATGGATAGCATATAATGCTCTAGGAATTCTAAAATTTTAATAATCATGGTCTGGAGAGATATCTGTAGTGAGCTGCTTGGTTACAAGATTCGTGTGTGTGTCTCTGGATCATGGCCATGTAGGAGCTTAGTAAGTAGCCAGGGGCAGTTCTTGGGCATCATCTCAGAGTCCCATCAGGGTGGGGGGGGGAAGGAGAAGGGCCGGCTCGTCCCCTGTCCCATGAGACCTGGCATTTGCCTCTTATGATCCCACCTACCTGGACTTTTTGTTGGGTTCTAGAAGATGGAGGCCGGTGGAATTTCTTGGGGGCAGGTGGAGGGACAGCACCTGCTCCCATCTGCAGTGGCCCGGCAAAAGTGGCCTATTGCAAAGTCCAGAGGCATCTCTGTAGCAAGCTGCTTGGTTTTGAGGATTCATGTGTATGTCTACCTTATCAGATTGGAGCAATAGCACAGACATTTTTCTTGCACATGGCCGATCCAAGTTTGATTCCTCCGCCCCTCTTGAAGAGCCCAGCAAGCTACCGAGAGTATCTCATTTGCACGGCAATGCCTGGCAAGCTACCTGTGACGTATTCGATATGCTAAAAACAGTAACAACAAGTTCTCACAATTTGTTGTGAGATGTTACTGGTGCCCGCTCCAGCAAATTGATGAACAAAAGGAGGACAGTGCTACAGTGCTACAGTCTATCTTATCAAGTTTCTTCAAAGATGTCATCTTAGCTTTCAAAGAAATATTTGTTCTTGAACTTGTGTTTTATAAGCTTATGCAGTATTTATCAAGATCAGATAATAATTGAGATCATGGGAAAATTTATGAATAAATGCAAATGCTACCAACCTGGAGGAAAGAAAGCATATGGGCATAGGAAAGAGCATAGAAAACTTTCAGATGTTCTGCTAAATGTTGGCAATTCAGGTAGATTTACTGAGAAAAAGGAAAACATGGTGACTCTGATGAATTAGTTAATTAGAAGTTGGTTAAAATGGCTTCTATATTTTTATCTGTCTGGGTATAACTGCCACTAATAACTGTAAGCTCTTAATGGAGGCTATCAAAAATATACTTTCTCTGAAAGTACAATGTAGTTTGTGTAACTTTACAGACATAAATGATTTTAAACAAATCTTCACTTTATTCCACATGACAGAATAGAAATGTTCATAATCGCTTTGAGAAAAAAAGATAATGTTTTATGTGTCATTGGAGGAAAGTGTAAAACAAATATTTCACATTTTTTCTCTAGCTCATTTATTATTTTGATTTGACTCAAATAACCTTTTCTTGTTATTGTAATCGACTTCCTAATGCATCTTCTCAATGGCATGGGCAGATACACAGAACTTTATATGCATGAATAATATAAGTTGATATAGCAATATATTTTCTTTGTTTTCACATTACATATACAGCACAAATCCTAATAAAACTAGACTAGAATATGTTACAAATTCATTTGGTTAGTATTCAGTTACCAAGAGAGTGAATAAATATATATGATTTAAATTAAGAATGTGCAGTCCATTACTTACATGCCACCTCTTCTACTTTATTTTGACTTTTTCACTTATCATGTTTTATTAACACTTTAAAGTTGTAAACATGAGTAGAGTGAGAGTCCTGTCACAGAGTTGAGGTTAGGGGGTTGTTTTATGTTGGAATGGGAAAGCCCTGAGAGTAATTGTAGAGAAAACTTTTTTGTTTTTTTGTTTTTGGGCCACACCCAGCTGGCTCAGGGCTTACTCCTGGCTCTGTGCTCAGGACCACCCCTGCTAAGGTTTGTAGGATCATACCAGGTACCAGGGATCGAATCTGGGTCAATCACATGCAAGAAAAGTGCCTTACCTGCTGTACTATCTCTCTGGTCTAGTAGAGAAAATTTTCTAGATGCAGTGATTGAGGACATTGCTCTCAGGGATGCTTCTTATTTTCCCTGGTGTTTGTTGATGGTCTAACCCAGTGCATCTTTAAAGAGTGCCCAGTAGACTTCTGTCTTGAATCCATTTCAGTACTTGTTCAAAATTCTAACTTTATTCACAAACAAAAACCTTCCAAATAATATTGATAACTTTCCTCAAACTTAAAACCCCAATTCTGATTATGGAAATTTTACCAATCTTTTAAAACATATTTTCACATTTTATTAATTTTAGTATCTTCAAGATGATTTATTCAGCATGAGCTACATCCTTGCTTGCTCAGCACAAAATTGACACAAGGTCACTGTCTTCCATTACACACAGGGAATTTTTCTGGAAGGACAGAAGATGTCCAAGACATAAGCACATACCAGCCTGGAGAACCATTCGTGTGAAATGTGGTCTTAGTGTTTGAATTGTCATTAAAATAGGCCAGTGACTCTCTAAGGTAGTTCCCAACCAGAAACATTAATTTTCCTTTAGCTTTGTTAAAAATGCAGTCTCACAGATTCTGCCCAAACCAATCAGAAACTCTAGGGTAGGTTCCAGTAATCTCTATTTTAGTAAGCTTCTAGGTGATTCTCAAATGCACAAACATTTGAGAAGTGCCCAAGTGTATATAAGTATGTAAGATACTTATATACATTTAAGTATAGGATATAAGATACTTTAAGATATAAGTAAACAAGATACTTAAAAATCAAGGAGACTTGGCAGGCTTCAGAGGAAAACAAAGACCCATTTGAAAGAAAATTCAGGGTCTGGATTAAGAATCATACATAGTAGAGGGTGAAATTCCATGAACGCATGAGAGCCTGAGTTCTACCCCCAGCACAAAATGACCATCCATGGTATTATAGATTGAACATCAATATGTCTTCAAAATTCCTACTCAGAAGCCTAATCCCTAGTGTGATATTTGGAGGTAGGACCTTTGGGAAATAATGATGCCACGAGTGTAGCATCTTCATGACTGGATTTATTGTCCTCATAGCACAGCGGGTAGGGCGTTCGCCTTACAAGTGGCCAAAATGGCTGACCCGAGTTCGATTCCTCCGCCCCTCTTGGAGAGCCCGGCAAGCTACCGAGAGTATTCGATATGCCAGACACAGTAACAACAAAGTCTCCAATGGAGACGTTACTGGGCCCGCTCGAGCAAATTGACGATCAACGGGAGGGCCTTTACTTTTACCTTTTACCAAAAAAGAATCACAAGAGTGTCTTCATTGCCTCTGTCCTATCTGTGATGTGAGGATAAAATGAGAAGACGATTGTCTGCAAGCTAGGAAATGGGTTTTCACCAGAAACTAATGTCAGCATCTTGATCTCCCAATCTCTAGAACTTTAAGAAATGAAAGCTTGCTATTGAACTATATGAAATGAATGTTTGCTACTGATGTTTACTACAGTGGGCCAAGCAGATGCTTCCAGCTCTGGCAGAACAACTAATAGAACATTTGGCTACATGGTAGTTTACAGAACTTGTATGTCAACCCATTAATAAAGGAAAAAAATAGACAAGAAATGTCCTACACACATGTTACTATTTGAGAGATTCCTATAACATGGTATTACAGCACCATATGGCTTGAAAAATTAGATCTGGTGGGTGTTATTAGGGGGGAAACCCTTTATAGGTAGGCATAAATGAGAAACAAAGATAGAAGTAAGCACCTATAAAATACCACTTTGTTCATCCAGCGATAGCACAGTGATAGCTCCAGCGATAGCACAGCGGGTAGGGCGTTCGCCTTACAAGCGGCCAACATGGCCGACCCGAGTTCAATTCCTCCGCCCCTCTCGGAGAGCCCGGCAAGCTACCGAGAGTATTCGATATGCCAGACACAGTAACAACAAAGTCTCCAATGGAGACGTTACTGGGCCCGCTCGAGCAAATCGACGATCAACGGGAGGGCCTTTACTTACTTTACTTACTTCATCCATGTTTTCACAGTTATAAAACTAATCTCAGAAGAGCAAAAGATAGCGTTGGTATTAGTTAATCCTGAGGGAACAATGGTGATCAAGAATGGCAGACCCAGTTTCCATTTCCGAAGTTATAGGAATGATTTTGGTTCCAGCCTCCAGAATTCCACTGTCAAACTAAAATGTATTAGAAGAGGACTGATGAAGGGAAGAAATTTCTAATCACTATTGGTGAGATGGGCTGGAGTGATAGCATAGCAGGTAGGGTGTTTCCCTTACACGTGACTGACCCAGGTTCGATTCCTCTGTCTCTCTTGGAGAGCCTGGCAAGCTACCGAGAGTATCCTGCCCGCACGGCAGAGCCTGTAGCTACAGTGCTACAGTGGTGAGATTAAAGAAAGCAGATTTCAATAGTGCACATGTTAGTACACAGGCTTTATATACCTCTGACACCTCAGATCTCAGTATGTGGGGGGGGGGGTATTTCAAAGAAAATTTCTAAGTGCTAGGGATAAAATATAAAATATGAAGATCCTTGATTGCTGGGTTCACACGTAGTAAGAAGAGCCCCTTGTTGATGTATTGTCTCTCAGGAAGTGCCATAAAATTACAGTCTTAAAATAGAGGAGTAAGGAGCATTTCTGTGTCTATGAGAGAAGAGCAGCTAATACCCTAGTCTCTTTCCTAGAAAGGTGGAAGACAACTTGAGTTGGGGAGAGTCCAGGGTTTGACATTTTCCTTTATTTGCATCTGACCTCCCAAGAACTTCCAGGAAGTGATTCCTGATACAGAGCTTGGAGTAAGTCCCGAGCACTGACAGGTATGGCCCTCAAACCAAACCAAAACAAACTAAACCAAAATAACAACAAAAAGCAACAGGACTTTTTGGTTTTTTTCTAAGGAGATGTCTCAGCCACACAAGAAAATGACTCTTGGGCTGGAGAGTTGGTATGAGGATTAAGTCTGCACACGGTAGACTTCAATTTAATCCCCTGCACCACACATGGTTCCCTACGCATAGGGCCAGAGGTAAGCCCTGGGCACTGGCAGGTTAAAGCAAAAACCAAGAAGGAAAATGGCGCTGACTCTTCTCAACCACTATGTAGGGGAAATTGTAGCAAGAGAACAGAAATGCTTTCTCCCACAATCCCACACTAAAAACGACAAATTATAAATTACAAAAATCACAAATTCTCCTTGTTCTTCTCCGCAGTGGATACATTCTATGCTTATGAACATTTGTCAGAATATGGTCTGAATGACTGAAGAGCAGGAAGAAGATCAGTGGGACCAGAGAGAGTTCTATGGGGAGGAGTGTCTGTTCTGCTATTCTCAACAGAAACAACTTACTAAATTCAAAATTCATGTGTGGTAGGCTTTCCCTGGCGAAAGAGTGCAGGCTCAAACTAAGATGGCAGACACTGTAGGGATGGAAAAGAGACCGTAGAGATGTACAGAAAATATACAGAGTCCTGCACTTACATTAAAGTGAAATTGGGGGACTTTGAGGGAACAATTTGTCCTTGTGGTTTAGAGAAAGTGTAATTTGAATAAGAATTATCAAGTTTCCTTTTGTTTGGGCTTTTAGTAAATAACAAAATTACTATTACAATTTCAGGTAGTTATCTTTTTGGAGCCTCTGCCAAACTTGATTGAAGAGAATTATATTTAAGAAAAGTAGTCTCAGGATGAAGAAGTGGATTTGAAGTAACATTAGATATTGGTGGAAGGACTTGCGCACTTTTGTGGCAAGGAAGAGGTAACTGTGTGCATCAATACCATAAATATCAATACTATTGTAAACATGGGACTAAACTATCGCAGTTATATGTAATAGTTGAATTAAAACTATAATAAAATGAATGAATGAAGGCAGCTAAGGAACATGATTTTCCTAATCTTAAACCACTGAAGGCCACCAAAAAACTTATGCATGACTATGTTATCATAATTTATCTTTAATAAATTTTAAACTTTTTCTACAATCATGGGTTTTGAGATTTATTACAAATAAAAGTTATCTGAAAAAGAACACTTCCTCATTTGTACAGGAACAGAAAACAAAACCACTTATATTTTGTTGTTACCGAGGACTTGAGTTCATTACTTTCCTCAGCGTACTCTGTTTAAGAGTCTACTTGAGAACATAGCTTAAAGATTTAATGCTCAGAAATACATTGTAACTTCAAGGATACTGATGTTTCCTCTTTGTGATAATAAAATTGAAATGCCATATTATTTTTTCTTTCTGTCTTGATTCAACAGATACTCAGAGTCAAATATGTTGATTATTCATACTAATGCTATAGTATTCACAGTTAGCATATTTTGCTTGCTACCTATAATCTTGATGGCCTATTTTTCTATTTTATTAAGCTTGTTTAAATAACTTTTATTATAAACTGCCACAAACCCTGATTATTATTACATGCCATTCCTTTTGTGTTTTAGATTTGGGAAATTAAATTGCTGCTAACTCCATTAGTGATTAATGGATTAACATGTCCTCACCACAATAACTTTTTAACCTGCTTTGCATTAAGAATAAGTCAATTTTGGTATCTGAATTTTGCACTAATATCGCTCTCTCTGATTACAGAACTCAGATCAATGATGTAAATAGTGTAGAAAGCATTTACATTATTTGCTCACAGACATGACCCAAATTCCTTATTTTCCTTTTCTTTCTTTATAATGATTTCTATGTAAACCAAGAAATTAAAATTTTTCCTTTCCTTTATTCTTTGTTTCTTGTACAAACTGAGTGCATCTAATCTGTTAAACATTTAATTGAAGAGTAATTTTTCTTTTTAGTTCAAGTTGACAGCTTAATTTTATTATGAACTGAATTAAATTTCCCAGCTAGTGTATTTTGGGGAACTTAGTATATCTACTGACTAATATTCGGAAGTTAATTTATGCCTTATGAGTATATCCAAAGTACTGAAGTATATCCAAAGCCTTTGAAGTGTGATCCTTTAGAAAATGCTCCTTTAGGAAAGGATCCTAGAACTGAAGTTCGAAGTTGACATCAGTTAAAATGAAGAACATTATAAAAGTAAGTATTGTTTGCATAGTGGCAGCAACAAGGGGAAAATTGTAGAAATTCTCTCTTTTGGTGTGTGCAGTAGATTTCTCATGAGATTCCCATGATAACATTCTCATTTCCTTTAGGAAATGAATGAAGTTATTAGACTGAATTTAGTGAAGGAATCCCTGACTTAGAAGGGAATTTATAGTAAGGATGGTAAAAATATATATCCCTTCGAAGACATGATAGAAAAGCAACTTTCTATGTTAAAGACTCTTGAACAAGGAGATTCACACAGAACAGGTAAGAAAATCTGCAAGAGGCTGTGAGTTTGCCATTCCAATTGAATGCTTCAGAGTATTCCCCAAAATCTGGATTGCTGCTTAACTATAAGAGTCCTATTACAGTTTTGGCATCTATCTGTCTCTGCCATGTGGGGAATGAAGATATATGGAATAGAATGAGTGGGATTGACTGTAATTCCAAGGTCTATCGGACTATCGCACTGCCCAGAATGCATTACTCACTTATCTCTTGTCTATATTCCACATGGATCTGGAAATCTCTTTGTTGGCATATCTCTGTCTGATCGGGCATCCCATCCTACATGACCTCTTTCCACTCAGTCACATAATTAGAGTCATGTGTCTCCAGAATTTCTCGGGCAAATTAAGAAAGAAATATAATTATACTAATTAGTATGCTAATTGGGGCTAATTGCAATGACCCTATCCAGCCTGCCTACTGCTGCAAATAAAAAATTCAGTTATAGAGACCCCAATTTTAAATTAGGCTGTGATTGCCCTGTCTTAATCATGAAGTTGAATTAATTTTGTTGACTATAAGTGTACTATCTATTGTTTCTTGGCAATTAACTTATTTTGTGTCTCCCCTTACACTTGACTGATTTTTTTCTTTCTGCTGACTCTACAAACAGGTGTGAAGGGGAGAAACACCATGTGTCTGCATGAGGGCATAGGGGTTTAAGTTCAACTCTGAATCTCACTACTTACGACCTGTCACATACCACTCATACTTTCAGACTCTCACTTTCTTGACCTATCACACAGATAGAAAAATCTTTTTTAGGCTTGAATACCTGGGCAGACTGATTCAAAGATGAAAAAGGATGTTCTATACATACAAGTTTTTGCATACTATAGAGTATGTTGATTATGAAAGGATTTTAATAATTATAAAATACTGTCATGGCTTTATTATATAAAGTATTTTGCTAGAATTTAGGAAATAATGTCATAAAAGAATATTCTGATAAAATTTGGAGAGCAACCAACCAGATTTATTTCTTTCAAAGGTGTCCTGTGTTCCTAAAGTAGTAAATAAGTAATGATGATAATAAATAAATCTAGGAATTAAGTATTTATGTATAATACTTTACAACTTCATTTAGTGGAGCATCTTTCATGCCAACTATATCCCCAAACAGATTACATTCAATAAAGACTTACAGTGATAAGCAATAAATACTAGCAGTGAGAGACAGACATTGAGATAAACCGGCAAGGGAAAGTGCTTTTCAGCTAAATTCTGAAAAGAAATGAAGAATTTAGGGGTGAAGAGACCCAGGAGAGAGACACGCCAATAGCCCAAAACAATTGGAGATAAAGTTCTCACACTTAATTTTCTATGTGAAAAGCCTGAGGCACAAAGTTTCAAGGCCTTGAAACTCTGTCAGGGTCATCTCAATCGCAACATGTCTTCATGTGGGGGAAAGAGAGAGATATTAAATTTGAGAAAGGTAAATTCCAACTTCATGGGAATTGAGGGGTAGGTAGAGGCAGCCTTTCATAAGCGACTTTTGCTCTGGTCGATAGAGAAGCGAGGAGAACGATGGAGTGATATCTTATCCCCTGAAATTCACACAGAGTGCAACTGTGAAGCTCATCACTAAGAATCAGCTGGAAATCTGATTTCTAGTCTGGAGTGAGAATTTCCAAAGAAGCTCAGAACAAACTGCTATATAAACACTCCCCCAAGTTTGCTTTGGTTCAACCAGTTTTGATACCATACAGTAACTTCCTTAGATGTTTGACTTTTGACTTTTAGTAGGCATGTTCATAACATTAGCTTCTTGAATCACATCTGTGTATGTGTGTGTGTGTATGAGAGAGAGAAAGAGACAGAGAAACTTATTTCATTCTTTCTCTTTCCCTTCTCCATAGCCAGCAGGCCTTCTTTAACCTCTGTCTGTGCACACACTCTCATCTGTCTGTCTGTCTCTCAATCTCTCTCTGTCTCTCTGTCTCTGTCTCTCTCTGTCTCTGTCTCTGTCTCTTTCTCTGTGTGTGTGTGTGTGTGTGTGTCTCTCTCTCTCTCTCACACACACACACATACACATACAAGCACTTTCATTGTAGTCATCTCGAGTGAAATACGAGGAGTTAACCACGGTCATTTTCGGATTTAGTGTTGGCGGGAGTTGTAATGTGTGGCCTCTCTTGCGGCTCGCTGGTTAGTACTGCAGACGTTCCACTGTGGCTAGGCTGATTGACCCATGACCAAGAGGTGAAACTGTTTCTTTGGTACTGCCTATAATGTCTACTATAATCTCTATCATTTCTGTTCTTTTATTTTCTGTTGAAACTCTTATGATAACACAGCACTTTTGAATATATTTCAAGTATTCAAGTATGCTACTGGCTATAATTAAGTTCTTTCAGTCATTCTATTCCATTTCTTCTTTCCAGGGTTTAATATCTTAGAGACTTCTAATCCCACTGGGATAAACTTAGTATAGAAGTTGTCAGCATGAATGCACATTTTTGTGCTCATCCCTAAATATTTCCAATCAAACAACTTCGTTATTTTCTTTTCCTCTTCTCATGATTGCATAGGAAGGAGGAAAAAGGTTTTAGGCCCTTTTAAAAGGCCAACAAAAATTTAAGCCCAAAATTTGAAGAATCATACCAGAATGCAAACATGTAGTGATTGGATGAGAGGAAAATATTGAAAACTTTCAGTATCTGAGAAACTTTACCTTTTGTCATTGAGGTTTTATTTTTTTAATACTTTGTCATTGGTTTAGCCAATGACAAAGTTTAGCCAATGACAAAGTTTAGCCAAAATTTAGTCATGGAATAAACTGAAAATATTGGTTGTTGATTTTAAGTTTTTAATAAAATATTTGTAACAGTTAAGACAATCTGTTTGCAATATTGTTAACATTTATGGTCTGGGCTACAGTTGCTCACCACCTCATAGACTGAGAACTGAGACTAAGAACCACACCCACATCTCCAAGAATTTTGTTGTTGTTGAGCAAAAATTTATAATAGTCAATTGATTTCAGCTTATTTATCTGATCCAGGCATAACTGAATTTTTTCTTTTAATTTTTCCCTGAAGTCAATTGAATAAAAATAATTCATGATATTATTGGTAATAAATACATTATTAACATAAAAAATTAAAAAATATATACCATGGTAAAATACAGAACTAACGTTACCATCTTAGTTATTTATTTTTTTTAGTTTATGATTTGGTGGCATTCAATATTTTTACATTGTTGTTCAATCTCCAGGAAGTTTCATTTTGTGAATCTAAGTTCTATACCCATAAACAGTTCTCCATTTCCCTTCCTTCTTGTCTCTAAAAACCACCATTCTATTCCCAGCATCTACAGTTTGATAGAAACTTCATATAAATGGTATTTATTTTATTGTGATTGATTTAGTTAATATCGTGCCACCAATTTTTATACATGTTATAGCCTAAGAATATTTTTTAGCTTGTATCGTAGCACTGTCATAACATTGTTTATCGATTTGCTTGAGCAGCCACCAATGATGTTTCCATTGTCAGACTTGTCACTATTTTTGGCATATCTAATACATCATGGGGAGCTTGCCAGGCTCTACTGTGTGGGCAGGATACTCTCAGTAGCTTGCTGGGCTCTCCGAGAGGGATGGAGGTATTAAATCCGGGTTGGTCTCATGCAAGGCACACACCCTACCCACTGTGCTATTGCAAAGGACTTTTTGGATGTACATTCAACTTCCTTTTAGTTTTTTATTAATCAAAAGATCCAATAACTTAAATGGAAGATATTAATGTCTTTCATACCAACTGAAATTCTTCTTTGTTTTTTTTTTTTGATGTTCTCATCAAGTTTTTATTTATTTATTTATTTATTTGTAGCTCTGTAGCACTGTACTCCCATTGTTCATCGATTTGCTCGAGCAGGCCCAGTAACATCTCCATTGTGAGACTTGTTGTTACTGTGTTTAGCATATCGAAAACGTCATGGGTAGCTTGCCAGACGAGATACTCTCAGTAGCTTGCTGGGCTGTCTGAGAGGGGCGGAGGAATTGAACCAGGGTCACCCTGGTTGACTGCATGCAAGGCAAACGCCCTACTGGCTGTGCTATCAGTCTTTTAAAATTTTTATTAGTGAGACACCATGAGGTACAGTTGTAGACTTACAAATTTTTGTGCTTGGGTTTCAATTATACAATGATCAAATACCCATCCCTCCACCAGTACCCATTACCCACCATCACGGATCCCAGTATCCCTCCCACCCCCCATCCCCCCATCCTGCCCTGCCTCTGTGGCAGGGCATTCCCCTCTGTTCTCTCTGTCCTTTTGGGTATTGTGGTTTGCAACAGAGGCATTGAGTGGCAATCATGTTTGGTCTATAGTCTACTTTCAGCATGCTTCTCCCATCCTGAGAGGATCCTCCCAACACCCCTTATTTGGTGCTCCCTTCTCTATCTGAGCTGCCTTTTCCCCTAGTATGTGTGGCTGGCCTCCAAGTCATGGAGCAAAATTACTGGTACTAAATCTTGGGTGTTAGTCTCCTATTTTGTTACTTTATGTTCCCCAGATGAATGCTACCTTTCTCTGTCTATCCTTCTCTTTCTGACTCATTTCACTTAACATGACACTTTCCATGTAGTACCACTTGTATGTAAATTTCATGACTTCATCTTTTCTAACTGCTACATAGTACTCCATTGTGTAAATGTATCAAAGTTTCTTTAACCAGTCATCTGTTTTCTGGCACTCAGGTTTTATTTTCCAGATTCTGGCTATTGCAGAGTGCTGCAATAAACAAACAAGTGCAGATGTCACTTCAACTATACTTTTTTGCTTCTCTGGGATATATTCCCAGGAGTGGTATTGCTGGGTCAAATGGGAGCCCAATTTCTAATTTTTTGAGAATCGTCCATACTTTTTTCCAAAAGGGCTGAACCAGTCGGCATTCCCACCAGCATTGAAGGAGGGTCCCTTTCTTACCACATCTGCACCAGCACCGGTTGCTTTTGTTCTTGTGGATGTGGGCCAGTCTCTGTGGTGTGAAATGATATCTCATTGTGGTACCAACTGAAATTCTTCTTTGGGTTCTCTTAAGTTTTATTACAGGTGCTGTGATTTACAATGTTGTTAATGATAGGTTTCCGTGCATAACAAATTCCCTCACCATACCTGCCCCCAGTGTGCTCACTTCCCTTCACCATTGTCTTAGTGTCTCCTCCTCATTTTATTTTATTTTATTTATTTTTTTACAAAGCTTTTGGGTAAGTCTTGGTCATACAATAAAACACCCATACCTTCACCAGTGCCCATTCTCCACCACCAAAAACCGCAGTATACCCCCATCCCACACCCTCCCCCTCCAGTGGGGCAGATGATTTCCACATTACTCTCTCTCAACTTTGATTAAATTCAATATTTTGACACCAGACCCACCATTATTATTAGAGATTTTACCCCAACACTCAGATCTGCCTAAAAGGCAACAGTAGACAATTTGTTTTCTTTTGCTGGTTATGGATAACATGTGATGTGGCATGGCCGCAGTAGTGTCTGTGCAATTTTGAAATTCCAAATTTTAACAATTAAATCTGTAGGGATTTCTGCCAAAACCTGCTGGGTTCTGAGATTTGTATCTGAATCTCTTGGATCATGGCCGTTAAGCAGCTTGATCGGGAGTCAGAGAGGCCATTTGTGGGCAGCAACTCGGGGTCTCGTTGGGATGAGGAAGAAAGGGCTGGCTCGACCTTCATCCCATAAGGCCCTGCCTGTCTCGTCACTGAGGGCCCAAATCTGACTGGCCCATGGCCTCAGGAGGACAGTGGCCAACGGGTCACCAGGGAGAACAGGCCAAGGCATGAAACCTATTGCCACCTGGGGTGGACCAGCGCCAGTAACCTAGTGCAGGGACCAGACACATTCTGCCAAAAGTTTTGGCATTTTTGCCAAAAGTCGCTGGGTTCCAAGATTTGTTTCTGAGTCTCTGGGATCATGGCCACTAAGCGGCTTTATCAGGAGCCAGAGAAGCCATTTGTTGTTGGCAACTTGGGGTCACAGGGTGGGGAGGAAAAGGCCCCCATCCTGTGAAGCCCTGCTTGTCTCATAACTGCAAGCCCAAACCTGACTGTCCAATGGCCTCTGGAGGATGGCGGCCAGCGAACCGCCTGGGGGAAGCAGGCGGAGGAACAACACTCTTTCCCCCCTGGGGTGGCCCAGTGATAGTAACCCATATTGCGGGGTCCAGATGCATTTCTGCCAAAAGCCACTAGGTTTTGAAATTTGCTTCTGAGTTCCTGAGATCATGACCATTAAGCAGCTTGATCAGGAGCCAGAGAGGCCGTTTGTGGGCAGCGACTCGGGGTCTCTTTGGGGCAGGGAGAAAAGGGCTGGTTTCACCCCCCTCCTGTGAGACCCCGTGTGTCTCTTCACTGCAGGACCAAACCTGATTGGCCAGTGGCCTCCTGTGGATGGTGGCCAGTGGGCCACTAGGAGGAACAGGCCAAGGCATGAAACCTATTCCCACCTGGTGTGGCCCAGTGCCAGTAACCTACTGCAGGGACCGGACGCATTTCTGCCAATAGCTGCTGGGTTCTGAGATTTGTTTCTGAGTCTCTGGGATCATGGCCATTAAGTGGCTTTATCAGGAGCCAGAAAGGTCGTTCATTGGCTGCAACTTGGGGTCTCTTTGGGGCGAGGAGGAAAGAGCTGGCTCCACCCCCATCCCATGAGGCCCCATGTGTCTCGTCACTGCGGGCCTAAACCTGACTGTCCAGTGGTCTCTGAAAGATGGTGGCCACCAAGCCGCCAAGGGGGAGCAGGCAGAGGGACAACACTCTTTCCGCCCTGGGGTGATCAGACGCTGGTAACCCATTGTGGGGACCAGATGCATCTCTGCCAAAAGCCGTTGGGTTTCGAGATTTGTTTCTGAGTCTCTGGGATCATCATTAAGCAGTTTAATCAGGAATCAGAGAGGCCTTGCCTCCAATTATATAGCTGAGCCAGAGGTGGTTTATGGGTGTGTCTCCCACATACCTAACTTCTGGCGGTTTACTTTCCTGGTAAACTTTGCCCCAAATTTTTGGGGTCTGGCCAAAGGCACAGCAGCAACTTTGGGGTATTCTGGAAGTCTGAAGGCACCATCAGGCTGCTGATGCAATCACCTCACAGGTATAGATTGACCTGATGGTGGCACCATACCCTCTTCTACTCATTTTACTCGTGTACCCTGCCCCCACCCTCTATGGTAGCTTCCTTCTGAAGTTCTCGGTTTATTTTTTGATATACTCTTACCATTTTTCTTTATATTCTACATATGAGAGAGATCACTCTGTATCTATCTTTTCCTCTCCTTTTTTTTACTAATGTTGTTAACATAATATTTCAGATCCATCTACGTAGCAGCGAATTTCATGAATTTATCTTTTCTTATGGCTGAGTAGTATTCTACTGTGTACATGTACATCATTTCTTTATCCAGTCATCTATTCCTAGACACTTAGATTGTTTCCAGATTTTAGCTACTGTGAATAGAGCTACAATGAAATTAGGAGTCAAATGTATTTTCTGAATTGGTTTTCTTTTACTGTTAGGGTAGATGCCAAAATGAGGACTAATTGGTTTATATTGGAGCTATATTTCTAGATTTCTAGCTTTTTTGAGGAGTATCACTATTGTCCATTCTTTGGGCTCATTTGTTGTCGTTTTTGGGGCTGCCCAAGCTGTACTCGGGGCGGGGGGCATGGGAGCTATTGCTGGTAATCTCAGTCCGTGGGGCCCTATTTAATGATTGGGTCACCCATGACCACACTAGCAGTGCTTGTGGTGGTTCTCCAGGGCTGTACCTGGAAGTATTTTGGGGCCAAGTGGTGCTAGGATTATGAACTCAGGTTCCTAGGAATGCAGTGTGCATCCCTGACCACTTAATTATCTCCCTGTCCCTCTTAGGAGTTTTTACTCTATTCTCAGGCAGCACATCTTTGACCTTGGCTGTGGTGTTTGAAGACTGAGCAGTTTGGTACAGTGTTTCCCAGACTAAAAGGGACGACCCTCTGTTGAAGCTGATTTCTCCCAGGTTTGAAGGGAATTGTCTTCCTTGTCCTGAATCTGTCACCACTGCTCTTATACAGCCTGCAGTCTTTCTCTATGGTAAGTTTTTCTTTCTGCTGTCAATTTTCTCAGTGTGTTACTTCTGACACTTATAAAAGTGGTTGTCATCATACACTCCTCTAAAGCTGGAGTTCCTTCCCTCTCTCCCTCCCTCCTTCCTCCCCTTTCTTTCTTTCCTACCATACCTGGCAGTGCTCATGGATTACTCCTGTCTCTGTGCTCAGGGATCACTCCTGGTCGTGCTCAGGAAACCATATGAAGTGCTGGGGATAGAACCTAGATTGGCTGTGTGCAAGACCTGTGTTATCTCTCTAGCCCCTTTGTCCCGATTTTGAGTGTGAGGATCTCATCTTTCATCTCTCTGTCTCTCTGTGTCTCTCTGTGACTCTCTGTCTCTGACTCTGTCTCTGCCTCTCTCTCTCTCTCTCTCTCTCTGTGTCTCTCTCCCTATCTCTCTCTCTTTCTTTTAGAATGCACAAGAGTTCTGAAATTGGATGCATTCAAGTCCCTGATGCAATTGCTATTTTCTTGGATACTTTAGCTCTCTGGTATTTTGCATTATTTCAAGATACTTAAATTAGCCTTTACAATAGTTTGGGAGAGTCATGTCTCTCATCTTTTAATTTCCTCTGGAGAAGCTTGCTCTGTGAAGCTTCAGGGACTAAAAAATGGAAGCTATGGCTCCTCAAGGATTCTCCCTAAAAAGTTTGAAACCCTATGTAAGACTATGATTGTTTGGCATTTGAGTTTCACCATGAAGTGAGATCAATGCAAGGAAAAAATATAATGAAAGCAACACCCTTCTCCTGTGGGTATAGTTGGATTGGTGAAAACTAGACATTCTGACAGTCAAGTTTCTTAATCTAGATTGATTTCTAGAGAAATTAAAAAATCATTACTTGTTACAGTGCTATGAATATGTAAGAGCGCTAAGAGAGGGGGATTCTAATATAAATGAGGACCAATACCATCAATGCTAATTTGTTTTCTATTTGGTTCTTGAATGACACAAGAAAGCAGGCGAAGAAAGCTTGACTGTGGATATTACCATTTAATTTTTCAAATATAAGGATACAGATAGTTTTGACACCCAAGTTTGAAAAACTAATTTTGGCACAGATGGTAATATTTATAAAGTACACAGACCAGTACCAGACACATAGGAGCACTGCATGAGGATCTTATTAAATGAATAAAGTTTTAGAGTTAACCATATTTGCCCAAATTCACAAGAATAAAATATCTTGGCAATGATGATCATGTATGTAGTTCTGGTAATTATTCTGTGTTTCATATCTTTTAGGATTAGCTGAGTCACTTCCACCACCATTAGATTACATGGATTTTTATAATTTATAAAATTATAATTTATAATTTATAAATTTATATTTTTAATTTATATTTATATTTATTTATATTATATATTATATTATATATTATATAATTTATAAATTTATGAATTATAAAATTATAATTTTATAATAGCTGGAGCGATAGCACAGCGGGTAGGGCATTCGCCTTACAAGCGGCCAACATGGCCGACCCGAGTTCGATTCCTCTGCCCCTCTCGGAGAGCCCGGCAAGCTACCGAGAGTATTCGATATGCCAGACACAGTAACAACAAGGTCTCCAATGGAGACGTTACTGGGCCTGCTCGAGCAAATCGACGATCAACGGGAGGGCCTTTACCTTTACCTTTACCTTTTATAATAGCAATCAAACTTGATTACCAATAGCTTCTTTAAAGTAACTAAAACTTAGAAATCATTGTAAGTATAAGGAAAATATGAGGAAGACTAGTGAGTATTTATATATTGACTAACAAAGGGTTATATTACATCAACTGAGGGCAAAGTATGGACAAGTATTATGGACAAGGTTGACATTGCTAATTTGAAGAAGTCTACCAAAATGTACTCAAGATATTTGCCAAATTTAGGAATAAATACATGAATTCAGAACAGATGATGCATCAGTCCTCTGTAATTTTTGGCTTTATAGAAATGGATTCCACCTCTTGAAATGTTTGAGTTCTATATGATAGCAACCAGAAGCATCAGAACTCTGTTATTGGACTAATTTGCCCATATTCATTCTCTCTTCATTTCTTCCTTCCTTCTCTCCATCATATGAAAAATATTGTTTCTATGTGTAAGTTTCCATAGTATCATCTCATAAATATAGACCAATATGTGGACAGGAGGGGATAGTTTCTAATTCATTATGTTTCTCGGTGGTTTTGAATTTAGTTTATTTGCACAGTGATTAAAATTCCCCTGAAAATATTTTCAGTTAGTGTGTCTAAAATCTCTTTGTGATTTCTTCTTGAGAATCCTGAAACTTACAAATGAAATTTTGAAAAGCAATATATACCATGATAATTCTATGATAACATTGTCCTCCCATTGTTCATCAATTTGCTTGAGCGGACACCAGAAACATCTCACAACAAATTGTGAGATTTGTAGTTACCATTGTTGGCATATCGAATACGTCATGGGGAGCTTTCCAGGCTTTGCCGTTTGGGCGAGATACTTTTGATAGCTTGCCGGGCTCTACAAGAGGGGTGGAAGAATCAAACCTGGGTTGGCCACATGCAAGGCAAATGCCCTACCCGCTGTGCTATAGCTCTAACCCAATTACTTTAAAGATACTAGAAAACAATGGACTAAACAGATGTGATAAGAGAAAGTAGGGAAGGAATAAGCAGCAAAGAAGTTAAATTTGAGAGTGTCTTGTTGATTAAAAACAAATCTGATCAAGTAAGAGTGTAAGGAGCTCACATTAATTTCTGGAATACCTGGAGTATATAAATGCATATAATCCTTATTCAGAATGACCTATAAAAACTCCCTTTTGTAGGGAATGCCCTGCCACAGAGGCAGGATGGGGGAATGGGATGAGGAAGTGGGAGGGCTACTGGGAATGGGCACTGGTGGAGGGATGGGTACTCGATCATTGTATAACTGAAACCCAAGCACTAAAGTTTGTAAGTCTACAACTGTACGTCATGGTGTTTCACTAATAATAAATAAATAAATAAATAAAACAAAACGAACAAAAAAACTCCCTTTTGTGTGTTTTACCAAACACTACATTTTTTTTTTATAATCTGACATAGGGTATGTCCTCATCCTAGATAAGTCTGAAGTTGGTTTGCAAACCTTTAAATGGACTTAACTTAGATGACCCAAATTTACTTCTTTCTACCTCTTTGACACCTGTTATCTTGTGGTAGCTTTTTGCTTCTGACTTCAGGCCTGCTCCATCCTCAAGAAGAGGGAAAAGTACCTACCAAAATGTGTGTATTTTTTACTGTCTTGTATTTCCACATGCCTTATCTCATTTATCCTCACATCAGTTCTTTGAGGAATACTTTATTTTTCACTTTTCCTGTGAAGATACGAACTTCAGGGGAATGAAGCAAATCATTCATGCTACATCATCATTAGTTAATTAAGTAGGGAGTCCCTATGTGCTTAACACTTTATTCCAGAGGTGCAGGCTTTTGGCTGTTTCATACATACCCTGCCATTCATCATTAGCCTACATTGTGCCTGATGCTCTGTCATGCTTCTGATAAAGCCATGAATCCTGACTCGCAAGTATATCTCTTTCTGTTGTTCCAACTATTTTATCAAGTTCTCATTAATTTTTAAAGAAAGGCACACATATATGCTTTATCCATAAAAAGAACTAGGGGGCTATGTAAAGCTTATTATCATTCTCCATTGCCTGTGAAATTCTTATACATGGGAAAATTTGAGTCATATTGTTCTTTAAGCATGTATGTAGGGGCCAGAGAGATAGTACAGGGATTAACGATGCCTTACATGCAGCCAACTCTGGTTCAATACTGGCACCACATAGTCCCTTGAGTGCTACCAGGAGTAACCCAGATACACAGAGCTGGAAATAGCCCCTGATTACTGCTGGGTATTAAATAATTCTTCAGTTGGAAAATTAATAAACCCAGAGTTAATCCATGTTCTTGGATGAGGTTCGGAATTTCTATTGTCACTACAATTTTATCACTAAAAAGACATGGTAACATCTTTATGAATTCACTTAAAGCTATTATTCAACTTCAAAGACCTTTTGCTTTTACAATGGCAAAATAAAACACCTCCCCAAGCTCCCCAAAAGTAAAAATTACTTCTGGATATAGCGTACTGCAGAGACTTATGTATATGAACTGACTTGCAAAATGACCTGGTGCCTGTGAAGGAAAGAGTTGATGGACATCATTCAATGTCAACGGAAACATAATTTTAGAGCATTTCCGCTTGTGACATCGTTGTTTTTACTCTGCATGAATACTAATGCCTTCTGTGTAAATGAGACTCTGAGCCAGTTAGAACAGGGAATCTAATATGGTACGTTCCAAACATTTGAGACTTTGGACAATTTATAAAGTAGTATTTTACAATTGCAGGTAAATTTTGTCCTTTTGAATGCGTTTTGATATTTGAATAAAGATTGTAGTGTGGTGGGGGTGATTACTGAATTCCGGCTGGCTCAATAGCCTGGCTTGCCCTGCTTTGTTGTTTTGTGACTAGAAGTAAGCCGGGGTGGTAGCAAGATAAAATATTGATGGAAATGCACTGAAAATGTGTTAAACAACATTTTTTGAAATGTATGTTGAGGTCTTTGAAGTGAAATAATGGCTTTAAGTGAATACATAAAGATGTTCCTACATCTTTTTAGTGAGAAAATTGAAGTGACAATGGAAATTTTTAACCTCAGCCAAGAACATTGATTAACTCTGGGTTTATTAATTTTCCAATTTAAGAATAATGTAATATCACCAATATAGGAAATGTATGCTATCAAAACTGAATTTTTTGGTAAATCTCTTTAATATTGGCATGACCTAATAAAGATGCATGTGGTGACCACTAGATTTACACAATGCTAAATATTTTTAGATTGATTTCAACAAGCAAAATTGGAGAACACTGCTTCGGATGTCTCAGGAGAACTGTTTTAGCATATTTTTGATGAAGACCCCTATGCACACAATAAACAACCTCAAATGTAATATCATTTGAACATTTAATCTGGTTACCTTTTGACCTTCATGAAATTTTAGAGCTAGATTTCAAACTTAATAAAGTTTGGTGAAGTGTATATATGTGTTGTGTATGTGGTGTTTTAATATAATGCAGATCTTAGATTCTTTCCTGAAAACTACCAACTCTCCATCAATTTCAATGAAGATAAAAGAAAAATTTGATAAAAATAAATAAAATGCATCAATATGCTATAAAGTATTTAGATATGAGATCACAAATCTGGCCATTTGCCAAGCATCTATTTTAGAACAAATTGTTTGATAAAAGCTTGTCATTTCTTTATGTTTAGGGAACATGGATGGAGGAATAATATAGGACAGACAGCTAGATGGAGCTGGCTTTCCATAAGTCACAAGCTTTTCCATCATTACAGAAGTAAACTCTTGAAGGTTTTTGTTCTGAAGAAAAGATTTTGTTCTGAAGAAAAAAATTAAGAAAATACTGAAGTGTTCTCTCTGGTGGACCAGTAATGACAGTAAATGACGAGTCCCATTAAAAACAAAACCAGAATAAATTGTCACTTAATTGAACACAACAATGCAAAGATTGCCAAGGGGCCTGCTTTCCCACTAGAAGTATTTTGTTATAAGCATCCATGATCGCAAGTGAACCCTAAATTTATATCAACCCTAAATCTTCATTGTATAATTGCTTTAATGCTAGGTAACTAGATTAAGTTAGTGAGACAGTTTAACTGGAATATCTTGGGATATATACTGCATACTCAATTTTCTTTATTAAACAAATTTATTTCTGCTTGCTTTCTATTTCATTATAGCAGCTATAAATTTTGTTTTGTATATATTAATGAAGAGTTAAAGGTCCCTTTCCCCAAAGTAAGTTAAGACCTCAAATAACCTCATTTATATTTGGAGAGCAAAGGTCTAGCATTGTTTGCTAAAGACCAAAACACCTGATAAAATTTTTCTTTTCCATCCCTCATAAAATATGTCTGTTGTATCAGATCCCAGATTGTAATTTCATAATTCTAATCACTTAGTACAAATAATAGCATTTCCATAATTTTCTGTTGAGACCACATTGTGATGTACATAATATTGTACTTTTTAAGGAAAATCTCAAAGTTATCGGATTTTCAAATTTCCAATGGCATTTCTATTTTTTGGAATGTATTATCTTGGACACTTAGTCATATAATTTTTAGCACAGTTTCAGAAGTAGGCGAGCCAAGAATCAGAATCAGTCCATAATCATGTCCAAGTCCAGAATCAAGTCCACAGAAGTTCATTAATATTTTAATATAGGTGTCCAGTTTATAATAGTAAATTTTTTTAGCTTTCTTGCACTTGGATTGCTTTCTCTGTTCTTATCAATGTGAAGGGTGTGATCCAAAAACAAAAAAAGCAAAAAACAATAACAAAAAAATAGAAAAACATCATCAGTGTGGCTATGGCGAAAGGGACCCTCATTCACTGCTGGTGGTAATATCGACTGGTCCAAACCTTTTGGAACCATTTTGGTCTTAGAAGTACTGGCAGTTCTCATATATCCTGGCTATACTTAGGGCTTACTCATGCCTCTATGCTCAGGTATCATTGTTGGTAATAATCAGAGGAGCATATGTAGTGCCAGAGATATATCCAGGTTTGGCTGTACTTAAGAAAAGAGCCATAACCAGTGTACTATCTTTCCAACCCTTCAGATTAAAAAAATCATTGTAAAAATATGATATTTATGATTTAAGATTTCAGGACATTACCCAGTGTTTTGTTTTTTAGATATTTTTTGTTGCTTATTTGTTTTGATTTTGGACCTATACTCAGAGGTATTCAGGGGCTTCTTCCTGCTTAGCTCTCAGTAATTGCTCATGGCAGTATTTGGAGGACCACATGGGGCATGGAATCCAAACCTAGACCTCCGGCATACAGAGCATGTGCTCATTTATTGAGCTATTTCTGTAGCACTAGTGTTTAAGGAACTGTCACTTATTGAATTTGTGTATATTCTTGAATAATAATCTCGTTTTCCTGAAAAGACTGTTGTGATGTGTTTTATAAGTTATCTATTTAAAACTGGATTTCTGCTAAAAGCTGGAATAGAAATAGATTAAAAGCAGAAATATATCACTCCTTCAAAAGTAGACATATATAAAACAAATGTCATTATTACCACATTTTGATTTTGAATGTATATTCTTAGAGGATTGTTGTTGTTAGTGGTTAATTTTTTTGGCCACATTCTGAGGTGCTCAGAACTTAAAAAACTTTGACTATTTAATCATACTAAAAGTTAGAGAAACGTAAATTAATGTAATAATAAAGTTCACTCTTTTGGGGTTTGTTTTTGGGCCACACTCGGTGGTGCTCAGGGCTTACTCCTGGTTCTTCTCTCAGGGATCACTCGTGGCAGTACTGGAGGGCCATATGGGATACTGGGGATTGAACCCAGGCCGGACATATGCAAATGAGTCGTCTTACTCCCTGGATTTCTCTGGCCCCCAAATGCTCCTCTTATCTTTTTTTTGCTTTTTGGGTCACAACCGGCAATGCACAGGGGTTACTCCTGGTTCTGCACTCAGGAGTTACTCCTGGCAGTGCTCAGGGGACCATATGGGTTGCTGGGAATCGAACCCGGGTCGGCCCCGTGCAAGGCAAATGCCCTACCCGCTGTGCTATCTCTCCAGCCCCCCCAAATGCTCCTTTTAATGGCTCTGTGCTCAGGGATTACTCCTGCACTACTCAGCAGATCATACATGGTGCCAGGAATTGAACCAGGGTAAGTTGCAAGCAAGTCAAGCATCTTATTCACTGTACTGTCTCTAATCTGTGACTATATCCTTTAAAGTAGGTAATAGATTTTTATTTTAAAATAGGTTGATAAGCAAATATTTGCAAATGTACTTAGTTTGCACTTCTTGTATGGTAAATACAACCCACAACTTGCTATAGATCCTCAATAGCTTTTTATACAAGAGATCAGTCCCGAGATTAAAAAGTTTGAGTATCTGAAACCCAAACACAAAAATATGTAAGTCTACAACTGTACCTCATGGTGTTTCATTAAAAAATAAATAATGAAAAAACCCCACAAACTGGAAAAGACTATAAAAAAATAAAAAGTTTGAGTATTGCTTATGGAGGTCCATTTAAAGAAATAGGGAAAGAACTATTACATGAACCAGCAATACCACTTTTTAGTATATATCCCCCAACTCAAAAACATTCAGAAGTATCTATGCATACCTATATTCATCATTGCACTAGTCAAGATATGGAAATAACCCTAATTTCCAACTATACACAAATGGGTCAAGAAATTGTGATATATCTATGTACATATATGTACATATATATAATGGGATACTCTGTAGCTCTAAGAAAAAAAGAGACTATACAAATTTTCAGCAACATGGATTTAACTAGATAATATCATGCTAACTCAGAGGGTTAGGGATATATACACACATATGTACACACATACATACTCACACATATACATTTGTACACATATATATGCACACATACACATATATACATATATATATATAATATGCTCTTTCTCAAAAGTGGGACTTAGAGATACACAGCAGCAAAGTAGCTGTGTACATATACCCAAAGCTCCAAAGGTAACATAATGGGAAAACAGATCCACACTATTGATGGTGGGGGACGGCTATGGTAGGAAGAGTCTTGGGGTTCTTGCGAGAGGAATGGGGTACACTGGTGATGGGTGTAGTTTTGGAATTATGTGCATGAGAAACCATTATTAATAGCATTCTAAACTACAGTCTCAATAAAAAAATTAAAAAGGGGTTGAGTATTGTTTTTCCTTTTTATGCAGATACTCATCTCAAAGCCCAGAACACACGTGTTTGAGCACCCTATTGCATACTACACCCTTGGGAAAGACTTATGCACCTTGGGAAAGACTTACTCCCAAGTTGATGGGAACTCTGCTACCACCCAGCTTCACCTGGCAGCTTCTTCAGGGATTGTCTTGGCTGCAAAGAGGCATCTCACTCCAGGGCTAGAGGGTGGCTCCCATCTAACTGTTAAATGCAGCTATATCAAGATATGATTGTCTTTATCCAACTCCGGACAACACAGAAGGACTGCCTTTCTACCTCCAGAGCTCCCTCTGTGATCAGCTAAGGTTTCAGGCAGCCTTTAGCTATGCGTGAGGTCTCCCTTTGCCTATGGCTATTTCCTTCCCATTCCAATCTCATATGCTAATTAATTCTTCTTATTTATTTATTTGTTTGCTTTTTGGGTCACACCCTGCGATGCTCAGGGGTTACTCCTGGCTCTGCACTCAGGAATTACTCCTGGCAATGCTCAGGGGACCATATGGGATGCTGGGAATCGAACCCGGGTTGGCTGTGTGCAAGGCAAATGCCCTACCCGCTGTGCTATCACTCCAGTCCTTCATAAGCTAATTCTTGAACACAAAACCTGCACAATAAAAATCTGTTAAAAAATCTGCTTTCTAGAGACACCTCCCAGCAGCACGGAAACTTGATAGTTGATTTGGAAGTGAATATGTATCTTTCAGCTCTGAGTTAATCTGTGTTCTGGAGGTGCCATCTTACAGAAGGTAAAAGTCGCATGGAGGATCCATACATATCCATTGTCCCCACAGGGCTCAAAGTGAACTGGAGTGCTCCATGAGGCTTGCGGCTGTCTGACTCTGGATTCCCGAGTGCTAATTCGTTTACTCTTGGATAAACCTTTCAAAGTTTAGGTGTGTACCGAGGGGGCTCAATGATGCAGCTGGAGGAGTGGATCAAGAGACTTCCCTAGTGCAGGAAAACCAGATGCATCTGTTCACTAACTTCACACTCATCTCTCATAGCTCTTGACAGTTACAGAGGGGGCAGTTTAGTGGTGATCTACAGCCATTATTAATATTGTCTACAATGAATGAATGCTCCCTGGTCTATTTTTCTCTTGTAAGACAGTCACTTCCTGACCTACAAAACAGGATTTGGGGCTTAGTTTCAGCTGGCTCAAGAACATTTCAGGATTTAAAATAGTCCACAATAAGGAGGTTTAGCTGACCTTTCTTCAGCCCTAACTCCAAAGTAAAGTGATCACATCAGTTATTTATTTTGTAGTTGATAAAGTTAGTTTTTTTTTTTTTTTGCTTTACTTCTCAAAAACCATCTTGTAGATCCTGAATGTATCTCGGGCCCCTGAGCTGAAAATGAGGTCAGATTTTATACAATGAAACTGAAATGATCTGTTTAGATACTTGTGGGCTAAATATTTATTCATTCACTAACATTCAGACCCTACTATATGTTGCTTAAAATACATGTCAAAATTAACTAAGACATAGTAAAAATTTTAAAGAGTCAACCTGAATAAAAAAATTTTCAAATAAGACAGCAACAACAGAAATATTAAGAACTGACAGACAAAAGGAGCAAGTTTTCTGTGGACGCCAAATAAGGAAATTATTTTATTGGCTAAAGCTTAAGTGGTTGCTTTACTTGGGAAGGTCTAGTTATCCCTTGTGATTGGTTGTCCTTAGGTTTTTATTTTTTAACCTTGAGGTATTTACAAGCTTAGGTTTGGTTTGTTTATGTAGATTGCCAAAGCATTCAAGTTACCTAGGTCTAATAGTCTCCTTATTTGATTTTACAGAGATACGATAGTCTCTGAGTCTTACTTCAGTCCATTTATCTATGCATGCATAACTTATAACTGGGTGGAATATGAAGAACCTAAAGAATTTGAAATTCTTGGGAAGTGTTTTTCTTTTGTAATAGCAAAGAGTTAAATTTAAGGTACATATCTTGTATATTGAAAAATTTCATTCTAGGTGCTAAAAATCCAATTGTTATTAAGCTCTTTCATCTATTTCATGGAGGAAAGTGAAAATTTAGGACAGAGAAGAGCGATGTCTTTAAATATTCTACTGTGAAGGAAACAAAAAAAGTACAAAAATAGGATGATTAAATAACATGTGGTCTATCCAAATCATGCGAATATGAATATTTTCACAACTGTAGAACATGATTTAAAAATTATCAATATATTAAATGTAGCACTGTCGTCCCATTATTCATTGATTTGCTCAAGCGGGCACCAGTAACGTCTCCATTGTGATACTTGTTACTGGTTTTGGCATATTGAATATGCTACCGGGAGCTTGCCAGGCTCTGCCATGCGGGCGGGATACTCTCTGTAGCTTGCCGGACTCTCTGAGAGGGGAGGAGAAATTCAACCCTGGTTGGCCGCAAGCAAGGCAAATGTCCTACCTGCTGTGCTATTGCTCCAGCCCCAGTATATTAAATAACAACAACAAAAAAATAGACACATAAGTGATAGTACTGCAAGAGATATAACTGCAATTAAGGTGTTTACCTTGTATGAGGCCAAACCTCATGCAGTGAAATCTTTTGATTAATAATAAATTCCCATTGAAAGTTTAATTATCATATTGTTGATAAATAAACTGCCAATCCTCCAAAAATAGGGTTTTGTTTTTGATATTTTTGTGCAACACCAAAATATAATCAAGACTCACTCCTGACTCTGTTCATGAGTCACTCTGGGGATTAAACCCAGGTCGGGTACATACAAGGCAAATACCCTCCTCACTGGACTATCACCCTGACCCTTTTTTCTTTTTTCTTTTTTAAATTAGTTTATTGAATCACAATGAATGATAAAGTTACAGAGTTATTCATGATTGAGTTTCAGGATGCAGTATTTGAGTACCAATCTTTCACCATTGTCCACTTCCCTCCACCACTGTCCCCAGTTTTCCTCCCGCTCCCCAGCCTGCCTCTGTGGCAGGCACGTTTTTCTTTTCTTTTTTGCCTTTTTTATGCACTGCAGTTTACAATGCTGTAACTGAGAGGGTTTCATGCATGTCACTTTACCTTCTTTCAGCATACAGTGTTCTCCAGAACGACCACTTCCCTCTACCTTTGAGAGTAGACTTTTCTTTTATGTGCTGTGAGAAAATGCAATTTGAAACAAGATTGGAATTTCTTAGCTACCAAAGATTTCATGGTTTTCCTAAATGTGGGTTATGTTCTTGGTTCATTTTCTGGAGATTATTTCTTTTTTTATAATAGTCTGCTTGGTTGACAAATTATTTGAAGTTACATCAACGATTTTACAAAGAAAAATGTCTCCTATTTCTATTTTCGGTTCGCTTGGTGTGTTGTGAGCTTGATGGGTTTAAGTAAAAATAATTTAAACTGAGAAATGTTAATATTTGCTATTAAAAATAATTTCTGGTTTGGCTCAACTTGAAATTAGTTAAGTTTTATTTATTTTTGTTTTGGGGTTATACCTGGCTCTGCTCTTGGTTTATACCTGACTCTGCAGAAATCACTCCTTGGAGACTCAGGGAACATCTGCAGTGCTGGGGATGGAAAATTCTTACAGGTGCCTTAACCCCTGTGCTCTCTCCAACCCAAATTCAATAACTTTTGAAGTAACTTTAGCCAAAGAGTTTAAGAAATTAATTATTTTAATTCATTATAGCTTTGGTAGTTATAGCAGTACTAAAATTCACAAAATTGCTACACAAAATTACTATATCCTACTGTCACCATTCAAGAGAATTTTTTAAAGATTTCATTTATGTTATAAAAATCAATATTTGCACTGAGGTTCTGACTCTGGACTTAGTATTGGGAAATTGTTATTGCTAAATTTAGGTATAGTTTGGCCGTAAGAACATAAGAGACTGGGGATGAAATTTACAAGATATCTAGTTGAGAGTTAAAGAAACTTTTCATAATATTAGATAATAGGTCCATGTGACCCTGAGCAATTTTTTTGTTTGTTTGTGCGTGTGTGTGTGTGTGTGTGTGTGTGTGTGTGTGTGTGTGAAGGAAGGTCATTTTAATTGAAACTTATTTAGGAAGAGGTGAAAGGGAGAAGTATGTATCCAAGAGAGAACAGTTCTCCAGTTGGAAATAGGCAAGCAACACACACACACACACACACACACACACACACACACCCCAAGATAAGCAACAAGATACATGCTCAAGTGAGAATGCAGGCTTGGAGATCAAGCTTTCAGCAAATTTCTTAACCTTTATTTGTCTTAGACTCTCTCTTTCTCTTTCTCAAGGGAGGTTGTATGAACATGGATAGTAACATGTGAAAATGACTCCACATAATGCCCACCCAACACATATTACAACACCATGATCGTTAGATCATGTAGAAGAGGATAGTGGTACCTTTGCAACAATGTTGAAAAACAATTATGCTTAACTCTTAAACTGAGAGAGAGATAGAGGGAGTGTGGGGGTTAGAAAGGGAGAGAAAAAGAAAGAGAACAATGAATATTATTGAGCATTGAGACTAGGAGAAAGTTGTGAATCCATATTAGAATCAAGAACACACTCTCGCTTTTGCAAAGGTTTGATCACTCACAGGACTTAAAGAATTATTTAGGAAAATTATGGTGAAAATTAGTTTTATGATTTTCTTGCTCGAGCGGGCCCAGTAACGTCTCCATTGGAGACTTTGTTGTTACTGTGTCTGGCATATCGAATACTCTCGGTAGCTTGCCGGGCTCTCCGAGAGGGGCGGAGGAATCAAACTCGGGTCGGCCACGTTGGCCGCGTGTAAGGCGAACGCCCTACCCGGATTTTCTTAAAGAAAGATTCAGTTAAGGGCTGTAGTGATAACAGAGCCAGTATGGCACTTACCTTGCACAAGGTGACCAGTGTTTGATCCCCAGCCTGACAGAAGTGATTCCTGAATTCAGAACCAGGAGTAACACCTGCGCACTTTTAGGTGTGACCCCAAAACAAAAACAGACAACAAAAAAGAGAGAAGAGAATCAGTTAATTTTGATCACTTTCATAAAACGTCCGGTTCCAGGCTAAGGGATGTACCTTCTCACAAGCAGTTTATGAATTAGGAGAGAACAAAGATATCTAAAGTCAGTGTGGATGGAAGAAATGAATTCCATGTAGAGGAAGACTCAGTTTATCTTGGATAGTTCAGGGCACTCTTTAAAGGAGAGATGCCGTTATAATGAATCTTGTGAAAAAATTTATATATACATAGATAATTTTTTATATTTTACTTAAAATATAAACTTTTATGTATTTAAATATATTGAGTCACAGTGAGATACTTACTAAAATTATTTTAATAACTACCATAAAATAGCACAGCAGGTAGGGTGTTTGCCTTGCATGAGGCCAACCTGGCTGACCTGGGTTCAATTCCTCCACCCCTCTTGGAGAGCCCGGCAAGCTACCGAGAGTATCTCGCTCGCTCAGCAAAGCCTGGCAAACTACCCATGATGTATTCGATATGCCAAACACAGTAACAAGAAGTCTCACATTGGAGACACTACTGGGCCCACTCAAGCAAATCGATGAACAATGGGAGGACAGTGACAGTTATAAAAATCCAAAGTCACTATACAGCACAGTTTGAAAATGTTTTAATAATTGATTCAAAGGACTTAAGTACTGAACATTTATAAAGTGAACTCTTATAAGCTGAAATTTGTTCAAAGTAAAAGTCAAAGTTTTTGACAAGTTGACATATAAGAAAAGACACAAAGATAAAACAAAAAGATGATAGTCATGTATTACAAAAATCAGTTTATATTTTAAAATCATATTTGAGACCAAGAAGAAATATATAATACAAGATTGACTTTTATTGGGAGAAAAAGCCAAGTAATCATTTGAAATCATAAACGTCCTTTTGATTCAGATAACACATAATTTAGGAATGACTTGGTGAAAACAGGAGCTTCTTGCTTGTTTGACTTGCCCCAAGGTGGTGATAAAAGTGTTGTAAAGTTACAAAAAGTGTGTGTGAGTGTGTGTGATAGAAAGAGAGACAGGCAAAAAGATAGATGTAAGTAGGGTACTACGTTTTCTCAGAAAATTCTGGTTTGATTCTTATGGCTAAGTTGACTCAAACTATTTCAATAAAATCTTTTAAAACTTTGTGTTTCTTCAAAAGTCAATGCAACAGTCCATGATGAAAAAAATGTTAGAATTTTAAATAAAGACAGATTGATGATACAAGCTAGGAAACAGCATAAGATCCAGAATTGTGGGAAGTAGAACTGTGCAATCTGCTGTGTTAGTAAGTTTGGTTTAAGGCTGGATGAGTTTGGAGTATCTATAGGATGGATTCCAAAGTTGGAAACGATCAACTAGGTCTTGAAATGCTGCTTTAGAACTCAGTATGTGCTCAACCTAAAAATAAATATGTTCTGCTAGATTCAAATTTTTATCTCTATTCAAGTGCAGCAGTAAAACAGTAAAAAATGCAACTTCTGAGGCTCCCCCACCCTGAAGATTATAATTCTGTAGGTCACATAAAATACAAGACCATAACTGAGTTAGTTTCTATACAATTAATAGCTTTATATTTTAAATAAATGGGATGGACTTGATGGTATATAAATGCAGTGATCTGTGACAAATGTCCCTGAGAAAAGCATATGGTGGTGACCTAATAAAGTATAGGTACATTTTTCTCTAAAAACTGATTAGTTTCAGAAAGAAGCTGCATATTATTTTGCAGTATATGTACTATTAATTTCAATGCTCAGAAAAGTAGTATCAGAGTGAAAACCATGAGCATATTATTACCAAGTCTTAGAACTTGCAAAAACATAACCTATATAAATCATCTCGTTTTAGCACTCCTGTGTAGTACTAATGTTTGGCATGTGCCACACCCTTTTGTTGTATAGTTATAATATGAGTTGTTGAAAACCATTGTTGAACTCATAAAGGATAGTATCAATTTAAGTCAATATGTAAGTAAAAGCAAAATAGCTGTTATTAAAATGAGTTTTCTGAGCCGCTTCAGAGCCTTATGGAAAGCTAGGTATGAACTGGTCGTGATGGGGCGACTGAAACCTCTTGGGAAGGGGGGCGTTCCCGGCTCGTCCTTCATGCCCCACTGAGGTCACGAGTTGCCCCCCATGAGCGGCTCTCTGGCATGGCCATGGCTCCAGAAGCACAAGAACTTAATGCAGAGCCTGGCAGCTTGTGGCAGAAAAGTGAATGGACTGCATTAATCCACGCCACCATGCCTGCCCGAAGGGGAAAGGGTATTGCTCCCTTCTGCCTTTTTCCCTCTGGAAAGAAAGATGGCAGCTGCTTCAGAGCCTATGGAAAGCCAGGTATGAGCCGGTCCTGATGGGGCGACTGAAACCTCTTGGGAAGGGGGCATTCCCGGCTTCACGCCCTACCAAGGTCACAAGTTGCCCCCCACGAGCGGCTCTCCGGCACGGCCTTGGTTCCAGAGCACAGAAACCAATCTCATAATTATCTGACTCTCAGCAGAAATACTTCCAGGCTTAATAAGTAAAATACCAGAAATCCAAAATCGCGCAGCCGCTATCACGGAGGTGCGGCATCATTTGATTCTTGTAAGAAGCTGTAGAAAACAAATTATTTCACAATGCCTTTTCAGCATGTTTGATTTGGGAGTGTAAACTCTAGATATTATGGTGCATCTTTTGTCAAAATAATGTATCTAATCAAAGTATATAGAGTGTTAACTAGAATTCATCTGCCTCACAGGCATTGGGAGGGTTGGGGGGTGTTATTGGTGTTCTTGGTGTTGAAAAATAAGTATTGGTCAAGGGAAATGTGTTTGATAATTGCATGACCGAGACTTAAACCTGAAAGCTTTGTAACTTTTTCCACAGTGATTCAATAAATAAATAAATTAATTAAAAAATGAGTTTTCTGATGTTACTAATGAAGTTCTTACTTAATGAGACAACATTTGGTTTTGATTCCCAATGCAGTTAAATAGTAGCGTTTATGCAGTCCACTTTAACAATGCATTGCTACCTGTTTTTTTGTTTTGTTTTGGTTTGGTTTTGGGCCACACCAGTTGTGCTCAGAAATTATACTTGGCTCTGATTCTGGGATCACTCCTCATGGTACCTGGGAGCTGGAGAGATGATTCCGCGGATCAAATTCAGTAGGCTGTATGCATGGTTAGTGCACTACCTGCTGTTCGGTCTCTGCAGTCTACCTCACTAACGTTTTTACTACTGGGCACAATGTCTCACATGGATTGGCTACTCAGTATGATTCAATATTTGTTGGATGACAATAAGGCAGATAAAACCCCAAAGTAATATAAGTAATATAAGTGTTATTTATATGATCTTAGAAGACATTAAAAAACATGGTTTCCGAAAATTAGATCTATGAACTTATAATCAAGGGCAAAAATATAAACATATATGCCATTATGATAACATTTTATACTTACAGAAACATATACAAGACAAGTGATTTGTCTCTTTTATGTTTTGCCTATGTTACAGATGCCTATAACTTACTAAATTAAAAATGGACTATGAGATTATAGGTTATTTATATCAATACTATTGGTATGTATTAATATTATTGGCATGTGCCAACAAAGTAACAAATTAGCAATAGACTTACAAACTAAAAATATTGACTTAAAAATTAGTTTTCTTACAGAATGGATGTTTCTCAAAAAATTAGAAATTGAGCTCTCATTTGACCCAGCGATACCACTCCTGGGAATATATCCCAGAGAGGCAAAAATGTGTAGTCGAAGAGACATCTGCACTTGTTTGTTCATTGCAGCACTCTTTACAATAGCCAGAAACTGGAAGAAACCTGAGTGCCCAAGAACAGATGACTGGTTAAAAAAACTTTGGTACATCTACACAATGGAGTACTATGTAGCTGTTAGAAAAGATGAAGTCATGAAATTTACATACAAGTGGTACAATATGGAAAGTATCATGCTAAGCGAAATGAGTCAGAAAGAGAGGGATAGACATAGAAAGATTGCATTCATCTGGGGGATATAAAGTAACAAAATATGAGATTAATACCCAAGAATAACTGAGATCAACACCAGGAGGATTACTCCATAGTTTAGAGGCCAGCTGGGTATTCTAGGGGAAAGGGCAGTTCAGATAGAGAAGGGAGCACCAAATAAAGGGTGTTTGGAGGATCCTCCCAGGAGGGGAGATGCATGTTGAAAGTAGACTATGGACTGAACATGTTTGCCACTCAATGCCTCTTTTGCAGACCACAACACCCAAAAGGAGAGAGAGAACAAAAGGGAATGCCCTGCCACAGAGGCAGGGTGGGGGGGGGGGATGGGGGTGGGAGGGATATTATCCATGGTGGTGGAGGGTGGGCACTGGTGGAGGGATGGGTATTTAATCATTGTATGACCGAAACCCAAGCACAAAGATTTGTAAATCTACAACTGTACCCCATGGTGCTTCACTAATAAAAAAAATAAAAATTAAATTAAATTAAAAAAATTAGTTTTCTTTTTAATTACCATGAAATTACAAAGTTATTCATAATTGGGTAGGCAAACAAAGTTTCAACACCAATCTCCTTCGTTAGTGTCCACTTCCCTCCACCAATGCCTACATTTTCCTCATCCCAGTTACCTTCTACCCACCAGGCTGCTTCTATGAAGGCTTCTTTAAAACATATATATATATACATCTTTTAAAACATATATATGTTTTAAAACATATATGTTTTAAAGAAGGCGCACTCTCTCTCTCTATACATATATTTATATAAATATATAAAAATATATATAAATATATAAATATATGTATATAATTTATGTATACAAATATATATATTTATATGTATATATATATGTCATGGGGAGCTTGCCAGGCTTGGAGAAAGAACCCGACAAGCTACCGAGAGTCTCTCGCCCGCACAGTAAAGCCTGGCAAGCTCCTCATGACATATTCGATATGCCAAACACAGTAACAACAAGTCTCACAATGTTACTGGGCCCGCTCGAGCAAATCGATGAACAAAAGGACAGTGCCACAGTGCTATGTATATATACACACACACACGTGTGTGTGTGAATGTGTGTGTTCGTGTGTGTGTGTGTGTGTGTGGCTTTTGCAGCTGTGGTTTGCAGTCCTGCTGCTGGTAGGGTTTCATGTACAGCACTTTACTACCTTCCAGCACCACCTCCGGATTTAATGCTTCCCTCTACCATAGAGGTTGTCCCCGCTGTCTGATTCCCTAGCCTCCCCATCTGGCTTATTTCCTACTGAAAACCACTTGTCATGTTCTTTGTTTACATTGTCTCTGGGTATGCATTGTTCCACCATTATGCTTCTTTATATCCCTTATATGAGAGATCTTTTTGTGTTGGTATTTCCCTCTAACTTCACTCAGCATGATAGTCTCTGGGTCCCTCCAAGTAGCAGCAAATTTCATGACTACCTTTTCTTATGGCTGAGTAATATTCCAGTGTATATGTACCATAGTTTCCTTATCTAGTCATCCATTCCTGAACACTTGGATTGTTTCCAGATTTTGGCTATTGTGTATGAAGCTGCAAAGAAATAGGGGTGCAAACATCTTTTCTCCATTTTGTTTTAGGGCCTTTGGTGGTATATTCTCAGGAGTGGTATTGCTGGGTTGCATGGAAACTCAATTTCTAGATATTTGAGGAATACTCATATTGTTTTCCAAAAAAGTCTGGGTCAATCAGTATTCCTGCCAACGAGAAATGAGAGTTCCTTTATTCCCACATCTGTATCAGCACTGATTGTTCTTGTTCTTTTTTTTCTTTTTAAATGTGTATCAGTCTCTGTGGTATGAGATAATATCTCATTGTGTTTTGGTTTGCATATCCCTGATGATTAGAGAGAACAGTACTTTTTCATGTGCCTTTTGGCTATTTATATTTCTTCTTTGAGGAAGTTTCTGTTCATCTCTTCTCCCCATTTTTTGATGGATTGGATGTTTTTTCTTGCAAAGTTCCACTAATGCCCTATATATCCTTGATATTAACTCTATGAGATGAATGTTGGGTAAATAATTTCTCCCATTCTGTGGGCTGTATTTGTGTCCTGGTCATCATTTCCATTGAGAAGAAAGGAGAAAGCTTCTTATTTTAATGTCCATTTGTTTAATTTTGCTTCCATTTGCTTGGTCAGTGGTGTTTCATCCTTGAAAATGCCTTTAGCTTCAATGCCTTGGAGAGTTCTGCCTACATTTCTTCTTTATATACCTAAGAGATTCAGGTCTAATATTAAGGTCTTTAATCCATTTTGATTTGGCTTTTGTGCATGGCATTAGATAGATATCTGAGTTCATTCTTTTGCATGTAACTGCCAAGTTTTTCCATCACCACATATTGAAGTGTCTTCTCTTGTTCCACTTGATATTTTTCACTTATTTATAGAAGATTAGCTGAGGGGCCATCTAAGGATAGTTAACTCTATTCCACTGATCTGAAGGTCTTTCTTTATTCAAGTACCATACTGTATTAATTGTTACCACTTTGTACTACAGTCTAATATGCCATATTGGGGAAAGTGATGCCTCTTTCCCCAGAAATACTTTAGCTATTTGGGAGTGGGGTGGGAGGGTTATATTTTCATATTAATTTCTACAGTGTTTGGTTTGTTTCTTTGAAAAAATGTCATGGATATCCTTATAGGGATTGCATTGAATCTATACAATGCTTTAGGAAGTAAAGTAGCATGATCTGTCCTTCCATTGTTCATTGATTCGCATGAGTGGGCACCAGTAATGTCTCCATTGTGAGACTTGTTACTGCTTTTGGCTTATTGAATATGCCCGGGTAGCTTGCCAGGCTCTGCCATATGGGCGGGATACTTTTGATAGCTTGCTGGGCTCTCCGAGAGGAGTGGAGGAATCGAACCTGGGTCGGCCATGTGCAAGGCAAAGACCCTAACTGCAGTGCTATTGTTCCAGCCCACTAAGTAAAGTATGCCATTTTAATGAAATAAATCTTCCCAATCCGAGAGCAGGAGATGTTTCCATTTCTTCATGTTATTCTATTTCTTGAATTTTATTGTTTTGTGGTTTTCTTTGTGTAGGTCTTTCACCTCTATATTCCAAGGTACCTGATTTTCTGAGCCACGCCTTTTTGGGTTAATTGAATGAGATTGAATGAGATTGTTTTTTAAACCTCTCTTCTTTCTCTTTCACTATTTGCATATAGGAAAGCTGCGGATTTCAATGTATTAATTTTGTAGCTTGCCATTTGACTTTATAAATTTAATGTTTTTAGGAGCTTTTTTGGTATTGACTTTTAGGATGTCATTTTCATTGCCTTTGGGATTGTTTTATTAAGCCACAGTGCTGGAGAGAGGTATGCAAGGTTCATAAAACACTTTTGAAACATTAACTATTATTTGGATATTTGGGTCACATTAATAATTGATCCCAGTGGTAGTAACCACTAGGGCACTTGTACTTGGGATCTTATAGAAACCTCAACAGGCTCCTTAAATTTAATTATAGTGGAATAAAAATAACTCTAACCTTAGCACTACAATTTTTACCAAAAAACTGACTCCTGTGAGGAAAATTATGTATAGCCTCCAAATGTCAGCACCTAATCTGAATTCTTGTTCACTGCTTGTGTCTTGAATTAGGTCTCAATATTTATTATTGAGACACATATTAAAATAACAGTGCAATTATACCCCTTTCTGAGAACTAGACATTTTACATATATTTTGTTTAATCATTACCATAACTACTTGCATGCCACAGCTTCCTTATCAGACTGTCAATGGATACAAGTTGTTTCTATGCCTTAACTATCAGAAATAATATTGCAAGGAGTGTAAGGGTCTAGATGTCTTCTTGAAATAGTCATATGATTTCCTTTGTACATCTACCCAAATGTAAAATTACTAAGTTACATAGTATTTCTAGCTTTAATGTTTTGAGCAAATCCCTTTCTGTTATATATAAAGACTTCACAATTTCTTTCCCCGCAACAAAGTACAGAGATTCCCTTTTCATCACATTGTTGTGATCTCATATTTTTTTTAAATGGAGATTCTATCAGGCAGAAGGTGATATACTTGACATTACCTTTAATAGGAGAAGAAGGCACTGGAAGGAATTGAGCTGAGTAGTATGAGATTGCATCTCTGTTTTAGTTGAGTCATTCTGGTTATAGAAATGGCTCTGTAAGTTATTATGTCAACTTTTGGTTGTAAAAATGAGGAAATAAGCAGTATTTTCTCCCCCCCCCCCTTTCTATCACCTAATTTAAACTCTGTGGTTTACAAAGTTGTTCATGATGGTTTGTTACAGTAGCACAGTGGTGGCTGACCTGGGTTTGGCTCTTCCGTCCCTCTCGGAGAGTAGGGCAAGCTAACAAGAGTATCCCGCCCACATAGCAGGGCCTGGCCAGCTCCCCATGGCGTATTCGATATGCCAAAAACAGTAACAACAAGTCTCACAATGGAGACATTACTGGTGCCCACTTGAGCAAATCTATGAACAAGGGGAGGACAGTGCTACAGTGCTACAATTAAACATTGGAACACCAATGCCACCACTACTGTCACCTTCTCTCCACCCTTATGTCCCTAGGAAATAAGCAGGTTTTTTTTGTTTGTTTTTGCATCTTCAAATCTTTTTTCCCTTGGGGGAATTGTTTTAGGTCATATCTGGTTACACTTGGGGGCTAGTCCCTGCTCTGAGTTCAGTGCTGGGGATCAAATCCAGACCTTCTACATGAAAATCAGAAACTCAGTGTTTGGAATTTTCTCTCTGGTATGCAAGCATGAGTTGAGTTTCATGATGAACAGGAAAATTTAGTTTCGTCATTAAAGAAATGATGCCTCATCTTTGAGGTGGAAGAGAATGAAAAATTTGAGGTCTTATAATGAAAAAACAAGTGCATTTTGATATTAAGAATATTAAGGAGAGATTCTAGGTCCAGGAGATGAGATGCAACTCACATCTTTATTCCCCTTATTTCACCCACAACAGATCCATAATAAACATAATTTTGTATTCTCTCATACATGGCTAATTATATCTTGGGTTATTTATATTCTGAGCAACTTGCCTGGAGGTATGTCTGAATTACTCGCCACACTGACAGTCATCAACTTATAAATGTATCCATTAAAAAAATTAAAAGTAATATCCTAACAAAAATATGCTTAAATGACATTTTAACAAATATAAAAGTTTAGTTAGGGAATTCGATACTGCAAACAAACAAAAGTATTGGCCTTCTTGGAAAGAGATTGTTTTCAGAAATCCTAAATGCTCACATTTAAGGAGGCATAAAATCAAAGGGGGCTAAATAGGGCTATTAATCTCACCCAAGCAATACTCCAGAACTTTCTCTCCATGAGAAATACAAATAAAAATGACTTTGCTGATAATTTTGTTAGAGGAACGGTATACTCCCTCATGATTCCAGTATTGAGAGAAAGCTCAAAGAAATTTGTTTCAAATGTACGGAATGAGCACTCTTTACAATAGCCAGAAACTGGAAGAAACCTGAGTGCCCAAGAACAGATGACTGGTAAAGAAACTTTGGTACAACTACACAATGGAGTACTATGTAGCTCTTAGAAAAGATGAAGTCATGAAACTTACATACAAGTGGTACAATATGGAAAGTATCATGCTAAGCGAAATGAGTCAGAAAGAGAGGGATAGACATAGAAAGATTGTATTCATCTGGGGGATATAAAGCAACAAAATATGCGATTAATACCTAAGAATAGCTGAGATCAACACCAGGAGGATTACTCCATAGTTTAGAGGCCAGCTGGGCATTCTAGGGGAAAGGGCAGTTCAGATAGAGAAGGGAACACCAAATAAAGGGTGTTTGGAGGATCCTCCCAGGAGGGGAAATGCATGTTGAAAGTAGACTATGAACTGAACATGTTTGCCACTCAATGCCTCTTTTGCAGACCACAACACCCAAAGGGAGAGAGAGAACAAAGGGAAATGCCCTGCCACAGAGGCAGGGTGGGAGGGGGGGTGGGGGGTATTATCCATGGTGGTGGAGGGTGGGCACTGGTGGAGGGATGGGTATTTGATCATTGTATGACCGAAACCCAAGCACAAAGATTTGTAAATCTATAACTGTACCTCATGGTGCTTCACTAATAAAAAAAAAAGTACGGAATGAAAACACCCCGTACTTTGTTTCTCCCCATTTTATTAACATATAACTGATAAATGAAACTGCAACTTGGTGGTGTGAATTCTTTCGCGATGTATGAGTATTTAAATCTTGATATAATTTATTATAAACCTATTGGCTTATATGATTATAATACAGTATTATATGTACATAATATAGTACCTTTATATTCATGTTTTATGTAATATATAACATATAAAAACAAGCTCAATGAATTTTTTCTATTATCTGTTTACTGTACAAATATTTTCTTTATGGGAGACCATTCTTCCTCACGGATTTCCAATATGGACTTTTCTCTCAGGCAAGCAGGGTAAGACTTACCCAGACTCTTTCAACTTGTTTTTAAAAAACAAAAGCTGCCTAATGTTTCAACTACCCAGGATGTGGAGCAGTTCAGAGGTGTTTGGGCTAATATTCTGCCTAATGCAATCTTCCTGTTATCAGCCCATCATCAGCTCATCATGCTTCAATAATGTAATAGAAGTGGCTAAACCTCCAGAGCTGATTGTATCACAAAGGGATTACCCCAGTCCCATTCTGGGAATTAAACCTACAGGCAAAGGGCAGACAGCTGTGCTGCTCGCATCAATTTGACACCGGTTATTTGCTGCGTACATTAGTACAATCTGCTGCCACAACACAGAATTGTAAACATTCTAACTGCGGTCTCAAGACTGTTTTTAAAATATGAACATCCTTCAGCGAGTTTTAAGTACTCAATAATGTAGTTAAATTGACAGTAACTGAGAATATAGAAAGGAAAAGTAATGACGCTGGAAGGGCTTTGGATTCTGTTTGTGAATCTGAAAGTTGCAGATATGGACTTAAATCTTGATAAAGTACTAATAGTATCATTAAAAATCACTCAGCAACAACTTTTTTCCTCATCTCAACTTCTTACAAACTTTTGCCTTTCTGTTAACTACTTTACCATTTGGGGAATTTTATTCTATTTGAAATTGGGATTGCTATATGTCACTATCTGTCTTATATTTGAACAAAAATTTAATTTTTAAAGAGTTTCTGCTTTGGAAATATAATACTTAAGGGAAAGGTTTTTAGTTCTAATCCAAACTTCTATATTATATCAAAAATTACTAGTTGTAAGCAATTTACATATGTACATGCATATATTAGGGCCAAATGTTTGTTACTGCCCAACATATGAATCTGAACTTCTGAAATGTTGTCAATTCCATGACTGCTAAAATGTTACATGTACATATTGTAATCTTTTTCAGTAGTAACACTTTCTTTGACACTCTTTGTCAAATGGGATTATAAATTTAAAGGGAGTATGTTTAAAATGGCTTTTCCCAATACTGTAATTTGATGGTGACAGAGATGTGCCTGGCAGCTAAACAGGAATCTTGTTTCAATTGAATCCTTTTTAGGCTAAAGTTGCAGTGTGGCTTTAAAACAATCTGTCAAATTACCCTAGTCCTATAGAATAAGGACTTGTTAGATACTGGGTGAGACTTGATCTAAATCATGCTACTGGTAACAATCTTCACAAAACAGAAAATTAGACTTACAGGTCTGTAATGAATTTATTGTAGGGTAAATGTGAACTTAGATACAAGCTGCAGCGTGACTGTTTTTTGCATTATTGATAGACAAAAGAAGTAAATACTGAAGAATATATAAGATCAATTTTTTTGAATTGAAAAATCACTTGAAGACTAGGTACACCTAAGATTAATTTAAACTGCATGAAAAATTTTATTCAGTTTTACCAGCATAGTTAACGAACGTGAAAATCAAGGTTTTGAAACACTTATTGGAAATATTGAATTTGAATTGGCATGAGTAAAAGATATTCTAGGGGCCAGAGAGATACTACAGCAGGTAGGGTGCTTGCCTTGCAGATGGCCAAACTGAGTTTGATCCCTGGCACTACATTTGATCCCCTGAGTTCTGCCAGGATAACCCTGATCAACAGAGCCAGGAGTAAGCACCTCGGCTCAAAAGGAAAGCAAAAACAAAAACAAGACATTCTGGAAAAAAGATTCATGCCTCCATGACAACGAACGTGCAAGCCAATAAGAATAAGCACAATGGGTTTCTTATTTCCCAGAAATCCAGTACTTTGTCTGGTATATAAGGGATAGTCCTCAATTAGTTGTGCTATGTTTTCTCTTGCTTGGTAAGCATTTTTTGTCAAACAAGAAATGGCAGAGTTCCACAATTAGATCAAAAGATCAATCCTAATGTACCATTTTCTCCTCACCCTCCTGCTGTAATAAAGTGGTTGCCGCTCTCCAGGGGACAACTCAAAATCCTAGGACTGATATTTCTAAATTAGCTGACTCTCTGACCTTGCTAGTAATTGCGTTAGTTTATCAATGTTCAACACAATTTATTACTCTCCAATATGTACCAAAGTGTTTATCTCTCAACACTAACAATATTAAAAACCTAAACTATCCATTGCAACACAAAGAGGCATCCTTTCATTAGGGAAAAGCATGAATAAACGGAAAGCGGCACGTGACCTGCCTTAGCACAGAAAGCTCCTGAAAAGCAGGGGACTTCCTGTCTCAATGACGACCCATTTGTAAAATCTGAAAGGAGCAAAATCAAGTTTTGTTCCGTGTGTGTGTGTGTGTGTGTGTGTGTGTGTGTGTGTGTGTGTGTGACAGCAATGAAGTGGAACTTTTTGTATTACTGTAGCAATGGCTCTGATTTGAAAAATAGAAAAGGCAGTGAGAAAGCCTTATCAATGCATTTAAGAGCAAGTGGAAACTGATAACATCTCCTGTTGACTTCCAACATGGCACACTTTGATGGGGGAAAAGCATTAGGCTCATGGATTGTACTTAGGGATGGAGGAAATCAAATTTCCTTCACTACCGTCATTTAGTCATTTTCTTATACATTATTTAAAGCTTGTGTTTGATGAAGATACTGAACAAGCTGTGATAAAATTTATGGTATATTAGACAATTCAATGAAATGTTGCATTGAAGCTTTCCAAAAGGAATGTCAACTTTAACACACAACTGACAAGAACAAAGAAACATGATTTGACTAGCCTGTGAGTGCTTTACAATCGATTAACAATCTATTCAGGTATGATAAAAATGTTGCCATCTGATTTTAAAAACTGTGCTGCCTCGTTTAGAGCCACTAAAACTTGCTGTTTCTTTGAAAGTGATACAGAAGTTAGGGGATATTCTCATTCATCTACCATTTTCCATTAAACTGCACTCTGTGCTCAGTCCTCAGTCCTAAGGAATAAGCTTTGGAGGCAACTTGCATTGAAATAAAATTGGCCTGAAGATTTGCAAAGCACTTAGTATCTTCCTAAAATCTTGGCGTCCCTAAATGAGAGTTCATATTATTATCGTGATTCGTTATTTTACTTAATAATTGTTAGGCTAATGTTCTTTCAAAAGCAGATTTGTTTTCATTTCTGTTGTTTACTAGCAGCTCATTTTAGTGCACAGAATAAAATTCCTTTGGTTAGGGAACTGTTAAATTTGCCTCCTCTCTGCAATTTGCTCTCGCATTTTTCCATAGTGCTTTAAAATTCATATTTGGAAAATTTTATTGTTTTAATTACAGGCCAAAGTCATCAAAATTCTTATTTTTAAAAATCAGTAACTGCTCTGATGGCCCATTAGTGTTTGAGTGCTATTTATGGTACATTAACATTGCCAACTAGAGTCAAGAAACCTTCAAAGTGTGTCCACCATTTCTGTTGCTCAGCTAGACAATGTGCTGTGTTTTTGATTCAGATTATACACTCACTGAGATGTCAAATCCTGTTCTATGCATTTCATGTCAACACATTATCCTATATAGGAATTCAAATATTTGACAGATAAAGTTTGTCCATTTTACATAAGTTTACTGTGGTGCTTTAAGTAGTTTATGTTTCGAATAGAAATGAGAAATTATATTATTTTTGTTTTGGTAAAAATAAGAAATAAGTAAAGTAGCTATAATATTTCACGGTTTACAGTCTGTGAAATATTATAGCTACTTTACTTATTTCTTATTTTTACCTAAACAAAAATAATATTAAGCAACAGAATCCACTGCTTTTTATCAAAATGGCAGTATTGTTAAAATATGAAAGACTGACTATGGAAAATGGGGAGGAATATATAATGACTATTATTCACCGCCACAATTTAAATATGTTATCCCCTATTTCCAAAATATTGAGCAAAGTTTTGTGACATGAACTCTGCTCAGTGTAGAGAATGGTGCAGGGATAACTAAGGTAACACTTGATGCATACATAGAGAAACAAGTGAGTTTCTTTTAAAGGGTGTTCTACTTAAAACAGAAGATGCAAGGGAGATTTTTGAGGGAGAAGGAGAGTTTATTTGACTCTTCTGGATAGGGAAAACTAGGCCTGCAAAGTAATGCTCACAGTGGAATAAAACTTAGGTTTCAGTTTAGAATCCTTCCCTTCATCTTTCCCCGATCATCCTTTATTCCTTCCCTTTTTGCCTCCCTTTATTCCCCCTCCAATTTCCAACTTACTTTTTCACTTTGACAGACTTTTAGAATTACTAAAAATGGCCTTATTTTTATAACTCACCTAACTGCAGAAACAGAGAAAGCAAATGTTAACAAGTTCCCCATTATGCTCTCTATATAAGGAGATAATTTTTGGAGTCAACTCTAGAGAAGAGATTTTATATCAGTTATTATCTCCAAATTGGATCATATTATACATATCATTCTGTAACTTGTTCTCTTCCTCAAAACTATATCTGTTTTATGCTCTAAATTATAAAAACTTGGATTGGGATATGGCTCATGTTGCAAGCAAAGGTTTAGCATGTGAGAGACCAGCGCTTGCCAAGTGCCCTCTTGTGTCATATGGTCTGAGCAGATGGACACTTCGGACCCTTGAGCTCAGCCAGGTCTGAGTTTTGAACTGTCGGAGAGAGCACTCTGAGAGAGCACCACTGGGTATGCCCCCACCTCTACCATTGACAGGACCCCTAGAAAGAGATAAACTCCAAATAAAATTTAAATGTTAATATTTGAACTTTTCCCCTGCCACTTTCTTATTTGGTCCACTTTCTTCTCTCAGCAGTTAGCTTTATGCCAGGAGATTCCATTGTATGGAATATACCTTTCTCTCTTCCTCCCTCCTCCCTCTGCCTTCTTACTTCAAGCAAATTCTCTACATTTCTAGTTCATTCTGAATCATCTTATTTGTGCTCAGGCTAATATGCATGCTAATATGTGTGTGTACACATATATACAATAATGCTCCTGTGTTTTATTATTTTAAATTTTATTAAAATATTATTGTATAAGAGCATAATACCCCAGAATGAATAAAATAAGATTCATTCAACTATTTCTCTGTATTTGGGCAACTTTTTATCTATGATGGTATTTTATGAGACTACAAAAATTCTTACAACATACATCTGTTTATGTCTTTATGTACAACAGCTTTCATTTCTGAAGAATTAGTTCAGCCAAATAAATTCTGCTGGCTTCAAGTGTAGGTATACACTTTTAACTTTAATGTAATATCTATATTCCTTTCATGTTATAGAAATTTTGACAGCAATGAATGCCGGTGTCGATTAACACAGGGTGTTATTGTTTTTGTCACCTTTTTCAGTGTAATGGGTGAAAAAAGATGTTTCCATCATGTTTTAAGTTTGAATTTCCTCAGGTACGAGTTAGTCAAAGCAAGCATCTTTTCCTGAGTGTGGATTTGAGCTCTAAGACTTACTAATTATGGCAAATCACTTCACTAAGTTCCTTCAGTTTTTCAAAAACAAATGAAAAACCCACATAAGGTGGTTAGCAGTGTTTTTAACAGATAAATACTATGTAAATAGTAGCAAGTAATGTACTAAGGTAAAAATTTTCTCATATATTTATCAGAAATGATATGCTTCATTTAAAATATGATTTTCATAAAAGAACATTACTCTTCTAATAATTTTGGCGGCTGACCCAGGTTCGATTCCTCCGCCCCTCTCTGAGAGCCTGGCAAGCTACCGAGAGTATCTCGCCCGCACTGCAAAGCCTGGCAAGCTGTTTGTGACGTATTTGATATGCCAAAAACAGTAACAAGTCTCACAATTTGTTGTGAGACGTTACTGGTGCCTGCTCGAGCAAATCAATGAACAATAGGAGGACAGTGACAGTGACAGTGACTCTACCAGCCTACTAGCTATTCCTATCTACATCCCACAGACAGCTCCACTGGAGAGAGAACGAGAGGGAATGCCTTGCCACAGAGGCAGGGTGGGATGGGGGGATGGGTGGTGAGAGGGATACTGGGACCCGTGGTGGTGGAAAATGGGCACTGGTGGAGGAATGGGTGTTTGATCATTGTATAATTGAAACTCAAGCACAAAAATTTGTAAATCTACAACTTACCTCATGGTGTTTCACTAATAAAAATATAAAAAAAAAGACCGCTGGAATGAACTCATCTTTCCTAAGATGTTCCCCTATTATTCTTTTCTCCTTTGTTTATACTGAAATCTGGAGTTATCTTTGACTGTGACAAACCTGCTCCCTATTCTCACCACAAATTCCCCATTCTAAAAGAATCTTCCTCAAAACTGATGACTCTCCCTTTCTGCCCACACCTCTCTGGTTTAATTCAGCATTGCAGAGCCTTCCTATTCAGTAAGGAACCACAGTTTTGAAAATACCCACTGGATGGCTCAAGTTTACTAGCTCAGAATCAATTTCCAGCTCAACCCGCTGACTTTGTTCTCTTGCTATCTTGTTTTAGTTGTTTTTAATTTGTTTAATTGTTTAAACAGTCTATGCTGCCTCTTGGTTCTGTGTCTTTGTGTATTGAAACTTCTCATTGGAGATTTTTGTTCTTGTTGGTTCAGTAGCTTTACTGCTCTGTATTTTTCACGTGTCTGCTGAACGAAACCAACACTGGCACAAATAATATCAATTAAAACAAACCCCACCAGAAAACAATTGTGGCATAGCATTCAAATGTAAGGGTCTTTGATTAAAGCTACAGTTTAATCACACTACTTGAGCAGGAGGTAGTACAGCAGTTAGGGACCATGTCTAGCAGGTCACACTATATGATTCTCTCCATTGCCTGCTGCAGCCCTGGAGGCAGGACCTGAACAGCATTTCATCACTAGACCTTTGTATTGAACCACTGGCTCTCTTGGCTGATGTCAGTGCTCCTCTCCCCCACCCCCAGGCTTCCAGAGCACTGGTTGGGAGTTCCCAACCTGAATAACGTCCCTTTATCTTTTAAACAGTGTTGTAAGGTGACAACTCTCATTATTCCTTTCTTATATGTGAAAATTTGGGGATTAGAGGGTTTAACTAATTCCTCTGAGATTATAGAGTCTATCTAAAGGAATTGCAGTTTTACCCAAGATTCTTTTCTTCCTCTTTAGATATCATATGTTTTGGAAAGCATTCTCTGCAGACATGACCTTGTTTTCCTGTACCCCACCCTGACCAAACTCTTTCTCTACCTTTGGGCATTATGGTTTGCAATACAGATACTGAGAGGCTATCACTTTTGGTCCTTTATCTACTTTTAGCACACACCTCCCAATCCGAACTATTCCTCCAACCATCATTGTCTTAGTGATCCCTTCTCTATTCCAGCTGCCTTCTTCCCCAGCTCATAAGGCAGGCTTTGAACTATGGGACAATATTTCTGGCCTTTGTATCTACTCTCCTGGGGTATCAGTCTCAGATTATGTTATTTTATATTCCACAAATTAGTGCAGTCCTTCTGTAACTGTTCTTTTTCTGATTCATTTCACTTAGCATGATACTCTCCACGTTCATCCACTTATCAGCAAATTTCATGACTTGATCTCTCCTAACAGCTGCGTAGTATTCCATTGTGTACAAAAGTTTCTTTAACCAGTCGTCTGTTCTCTGGCACTCTGGAGACAGTAATCTGGTTTGTTTCCAGATTCTGGCTATTGTGAACAGTGCTGTAATGAACATACAGTGCAGATGTCATTTCTGCTGTACTTTTTTGCACCGTTGGGATATTCCCAGAAGTGGTATTGTGGGGTCATGTGGAAGCTCAATTTCTAGTTTTTTAAAGGAGTACCCATACTGTTTTCCAAAAAGACTGGATCGACTCTATTTGTCTTAGTCCATTTGGGATGCTTTAACAAAATATTGCCAATGAGATGATGGAAAAAACAAAACAAAACATTTAATTCTCACAGTTCTGGAAGCTTGGATGCCCAAAATCATGTCCTGGGAAATTCTTGTTTCTGTTCTGGGCTTCCTGGTTCATAGAAGGCTGCCTTGACACTGTGTGCTTTCATGGGACAATAGGACTTTTCCTAGTCTGTCTTAGAAGGACTCTAATCCCATTCATGAGGTCTCTGCCCAATGATGTATCCACTTTCTCTTAGTCTCTTCTCTTCATAGCAACACTTCGAGAGTTCCAGTTTCAACCTGAATTTTGGTGTATGTGTTTTTCTGGGAGATGGCATGCAATATTCAGGGAAGAGCACTAATATAACATATCTATCCCTCTATAACTTAATCACTTCCTCCATTCTCTGTGCCTACAACTGGTTTGAAACTGCTATAAAATCAGAGACTAACCTTACATTCTTATCATTGAGAACATGCATGGCACATTAAAAGATGCTAGAAACATTTTATTTATAACCCATCTTTAGGGTTTTGTTGTCCCTTGGTATACTATGGTCTTTGGAGGTCTAGTTTTCACTGTTGCAGTTCCTTCTGATTCTAGTCACTCCTGACTATCTGAGCATTCTCTCATCTGAATTCTATCCTTCCACCTTGTTTAAACTTGTGTCCTTTCTTCTTCGTTTGTGTTTCAAAATATCTTATCTTGCTTGCAATTTCATGAGTTTGTGAATTATATTGAAGAATTGAGGATACATATGGAGGAATAATAATACCATTTCCCATTCTTCTTCGCTTAGATTTTTCTCTTATACTCTGTTGTTTTCAATTTCCAGCCCATGATCTTCCCTACCGAGCTCACCATTCCACTTGTTATTACTTTTTACAACTTCCTGGAATTCTGTCAATACATTTCTTGGAATTATTACCATTCTATCTCATGTGAATGAATGAATGAATGAATGATATACAAAGAAGCAAAAACTAGATTTAATATTTGAGCTTAAGGCTACCTTATATTATCTTAAACTGTAATTTAAAACTACCTACAAAAATTACTTATTTAAGCCTGCTCAGTTGACTATATTAATATATCTAGTTGAAAAATTGTAGTTTTATAAGTGTTTCAACCTAACTTTAGGTACTATGAAAGATAATTGTTTATTAACAAAGTATGCGTTGATTTATTTTAGATTCTGAAACAGTGGGCAATGTGCTCTATACATCTTCTTACTTGTCACGTGATTTAGCAAAATGCCTTGTACAGAGTAGGCACTCACTTAATAATGAGTTGATTGATTGAATAATTATTCCACCTATAAACACTTCTGTAGCACATTACCTGATGAGTGTCTATTTCAATATGACGATGGCTGTGACCTTCGTGTAGTTCATTAGCAAATGAAAAGTATGTTCATTTCCACAGAAGGAAATGAGAATATTAAAAATGTGGTTCTATTTGTAGTGCCATTACTGTCTTACTGTTTGATTAAGAACAAATTCTTAACCTTTTAATGTTACCAGTTACCTAGGACTCTGATCTCAGGGCTATTGCAGTATCAAAATCTGGGGGAGGATAATGTAATAACCCTAACCTATTTGAAGGGATAAAAATAGGCCACAAATAACGGCACTCGTTGAACAAAATTAATCTGTACCAGAGAAGAGGTGATGTCTTTAGAGACAAACAAACAAATAAAGAAGCAAACAGTTCCACAATCACATTTTGTAATTATAACCCTTTTCTCTGAGAGTATAACTATTTTAATGATAAGAACATTGAGGCTGAGAAATTTTAAATAGTGTGAAAAGTCATATAATAGCAGTCATTTATGGTCAACTGTTATCTCCTCTCCCCCTCACCATCCTGTAATTATTTATTGTCAACTTTTTAGTTTTGAAATGTTTATGGCAGGATTCCTAAAGTCATGACATTCTTCTATTCTGTAGTAAAAAGAATACATTCTGCACTGAAGTGGCAGTTGAGGATAAAAAAATGTAATGAAGAATTGGCAGACATCTACATTTCCTGAATAGTCTCTGCCCTTTTCGCTTTTCTTTTCTTTCTTTTCTTTTCTTTTTTATTGTGCCAAACCTGGTGGAGCACAGGACTTATGCCAGACTCTGTGCTCAAGGATCACTCCTGGCGGGACCTGGGAGCCCATATGTGGTCCCAGGGGTTGAAGCTGGGCAGGCCATGTGCAAGACAAGGGCCTTGTCATCTGTATTATTGCTTCAGCCCTGTCTTTCTCTTCTTCTCTGTAAAGTCACCGTGTTACATTTGCACAGAGGTTTACAAAGAAGAGAGACACTTCCTCTAGACCTCAGAGGATTTGGTGTCATGAAGCATGAGAGTTCCCTATGGACAAGGGAAGGAAGGACATTGTAGGTCAAGAGATAAAACTGTGCAGGAACTGCAAGTGTTTCAGTGAGTCTGGAGAGCCAAGGGCTGTTACCTGATTGTAAGCAGAGGAGAATGGGAAGGTACAAAGCAGCAGGGTCAGGGAGAAGCTTGAGCTGATTGGCCTGGAGTTGTACTGGGAGGTGATGGGGAGACAGCAAAGAATTTCAAGCAGGAGACTCAGGATCAGTATTACAAACAATTTACTGAGATTGAAGACATAAACGAATCACAAACATGCAACTGTGATGGGAGAAAAAGAGACAACTGGGCCCTGGGAGGCTTGCTGGGGATTGAAAGTTGAAGCCATTTTTCCTTTGAAATACGGTGCATTGTTAGTTCTACTCAATGACTTGATTCAGAGGGTAGACAAGAGAAAGTTGGTATTTCAAGGTTATCCCTTAATGAGTGCTATGCTCTTCCTTCTAAATTAAAGCTTACCAAGTGACTTTGTGGCCTTCTTTGTGCTCAAGTTGTGATACGTCTTTCCTCCAAGGCTTTTCCCTTGCTCACTTCCATTGCTGGTTTAAATCCCTTCCTACCCATTTACTATTTCTATCCTTACCCTGCTGTGTTTGCTCCTAATGTGCTGTAATTCTTCAGAATCCGGTGTTCACCTGATCTCCATTCTCTCTAATATTTCTTTTTAGTCCCTTGAGGAAAGTATATCAATTCTTGGTTTCAAATGCTCATCACCTTTTGTAAATATTAAGGCAACGATTCAATTTAGGTTTAAAAATAATGTTTTTCTATATTGTCTTCTGTCAATAAATTACCTCTGTCATCGTTTAAGGCTGTATTGTCTCATAATTTTCTTCTGTGCTCTTGTTGTTCCATTTTGTTGTTCCCTAGAGGTTGTACGAATATATATTGATATAATGAACAATGTAGAATAAAAAAAAGAATTTGGGGCATATTCATACTCTATAGTGTTCACTAGTGACCTGTTTCAAAACAAAACATATATTTTATTTGATGAATCAAATATTTAAGAAACATTCTTTAAGTAGAGAAATATACATGGAAAAAATTACTACTGACCCTGAGAGGCCTCTTTGAAAGATTCTAGCCATGGATGATTTAGCTTCAATTTTTCTCCTGCTTTTTCTTACCAAGGGTTATCATAGTGAACATTGCTCATGAGGTTTCTGGGAGTATCAGTTGGGGTCAGAGATCAAAAAACATAAGATATAATATTAGATGAAATATCAGCAGCCCAGGAAATATTCACAAAGTCATACATTATGTTAGCACTACTGTATTCCATGTAGGAAAATAAAAATGGGAAATTGCACAAGCCACTTTCTTTTTTATTGCAGAAATTAAAGGTCTAATTTAGAATAGTGAATTTATGTAAATAGCCATTAATACCATTTTATTAGTTCAGGTACTCAGGGTATGAACATATAAATATAACAGGGTTTTTATAGAGTCTGCATCAGTAATTAGTAATTCAGCATATATCTACATATACACAGATGAGGCTTTCGAAAATTTATGGAATGACAAAATGCTCTGAGTAACCCATCAGATTCATATAAAATCATGTTTATGGAAGTCAACTCAGTCTGCTTTTTACTTCCACTCTACCAATCAGATGGCAGAGCAGGGCAAAACTGCTCTAACAAGGATGATGGTAGTGTTTTGCATCTAGCAATTACTTTGGCACTTATTGCCATAACACATTGTGCTAAGTATTCTTTGCTGTCTTGTCATGGAGGCATCATTCCTTTTGTACCAATGAAGAAATTTTGACTCAGAAATATGTAGGGACTTGCCCAACATCACATTAGTGTGTTGTAGATCTGAGAACCAAAGCGAATTTTACCTGTTGCCAAAGGCCCCTCTGTTGGCCACAGGACATTAGTCAAAAAAGAGCAAGGAGTCTAAATAGATGTTAAGGGACTGTATAAGGCACAGCAAGATGGTATCCTTTCTTTTCCACTGCAAGTATTCACAAAGAACCCTAAAAACAGCTCTGCATAGTTTCTTTCTGTATTAGAGCCAACCCTGGAGGGTCCTTATGTATCTGAGTCTTGGATATATTGTAGCAACCTTTGTTCCCTTTTTATTTTCACCTCCCTTGAGCTAACTTGAAAATTTGTGCCTATATCAATAAAAGTGGAGAATTAAATCATTACTGATTTAGTAAACTTGGTAAAGATGAATTGTTTAGGTTATTTCCTTGTTTTACTATTTTTCTAAAATTTATAAATATATGTAAGTAGTATGACCAAAATACCCATGTAACTAAAGAATTTAGAAGAGCTGCATTCATATACTCACCATTACACCTCACAAAATAGAATACCAATAACTTGGAGTCCCCATTTGATCTTTCTGAAATACAGGTCTCTTCCTTCCTCCCAGAGAGAACCATTATTTTGAATTATATCCTTAATACTCTATTGCTTTTCTGTATGATTTTATCTTACATGTGGGTACTCCTATATATTTAGTGTGGTATTTTATTTTTGAGCTTAGCATTGAATTTTTGACATTAATTCATAGTAATTATTATAGCATTTTCACATTTTCATTATATAGCATTTTAGCAATGATATATGAGGTATTGATATATGGTGATGAATCCATTCTACTAATCATAGCCATTTAGGTACACATTTTTGCTGCTCTATATGTAGCCACTAAGAACATTTTTGTACTTGTCTCATCATAAAAAAAAGTTCATGATATACAAGTGTTTCTACAGAGTGTGTTCTAGAAATGTAAAGTGATACTCTCTAATTCTGTAGGCCATACCAAGTAATTTTCTTAATTGGCTGTACCAATTTTCCTAGTATATATTTTTGTTTGTTGCTTTTCGAGCCACTCTGGTAGTACACAGGGCTTACTCTTGGCCCTATGTTCAGGGCTCACACCTGGTTCGACTTGGAAAACACATGGGGTGTTGGAGGTTGAACCCAATTTGACTGCCTATTATACTTTCTCTCTAGCCTCCTTTTTCTTGTTTTGTGTTTTTAAGTGATTATTGCATCTCTCTTTCTTCTTTTGTTAAAATGCTTAAGCCTGTTTTTTCCTTATTTTCCAAATGGTTGTTAAGTTGTTTTTCTTATTATTTCTTTCTCAGGAATTGAAAAATTGTATCTGGGCACTAATTTCTGGTATGTATCATATCCCCATATGAGGCTTGTCTAAGGGAAATCCCTAGCTCTAGGTCTCTCTACTCTCTGCCTGTTACCTCTCCTCAGAGTAATCACAAACCTTGGTTAACAAATTGGAAAGGAAAGCAGATGAGACAGAAAAAGCTGATCACAGTCTTCCCTGTCACACCTTTCTCTCTGCAGCAAACCCTGCATGGAGAAAGTGATCTAAAAATAAAGAGGGAAGGTTTGCCAATGACATGGAACTGAATATTCAAAGTACAGAGCTGAGAGTAATTTCAGTGACTTCAAGTCAGTGTAGGATACTGAATTACCTATGAATAAGCCATATAGTCATGAAACAATCCAAGTTTTTAAAGTCCTTTATCCATTCAAGTGTGGAAAAGCTTTTCATGTGAATCTACAAGTCTACAAGTGATTTTTTAAGTACTTATAGGCTAAATTAAGTTGTCTTGTTAAAAGTCACAAGTTCAGATTATTCAATACATACACTCACTCAACACATGTGCTGCAGACCTACCAAGTACTGGTTTCTAGATCCTGTCAAGTGGAGATCAGAAAACTTCTAAAGAGAACTGATTGCTTGTATCTCTCCTCAGGTTCCTAACAAAAAATACTTTGACAATTTTCTTTGTGCTACATAATTTTAGTTTAAATTCACATGAAGAAGGTAATATGTGGATGTGACCCAAAGCACTGGAGAATATACTTTGTATGCTCAGGTCTGGACTTAGTCCCAGTACTTCATGGTTCCCCAGCACTCATGGGTGTGACCTTGATGGCTCCAGAACTGCTGGTCTGAGCATCACAGCATCAAGATCCAAGCACTACTGAGGGAGAGGGCAGTTGGGATAGAGAGAACCACTATGACAGTGATAGTTGGAAGGGATGACTCTGGATGGGAGATATGTGCTGAAAATTGGTAAAGGACCAAACATGATAGCCTTTCGGTATCTACCATAGTGCCCAAAAGGAGAGAAAGACAGAGAGGAAGTGGGAAGACAGAGAGAGAGATATAGAGAATGGGAGCGAGAGAGAAAGGAGGAGAGGAGAGGGAGAGAGAGAGAGATTGAGAGGGAGAACTAGAGCTCCTGCCATAGAGGCAGACTGGTGGGGGCATGCTGGGGTGGGGATGGGGGATTGGGGGAACTTTGGTGGTGGGAAATGTACACTGGTGGAGGAATGGGTGTTGAACCACTGTACAACTGAAACCTGATCATGAACAGCTTTGTAACTGCGTATCTCATGGTGATTGAAATAAAAAAATTTAAAAAGGGAAAGAAAAAAAAAGGCCTAAGTACTAAAGCTTTTGGTCTCCATAGCTGGGTCAAGTATTAATGGGAGTGGCCAGAGACCCGTGAGTACTGCTTGGGTGTTCCCCTCCCCAAATCCCTTAACTAAGGAAGAGGACTACGGTATTCCTTTGTGTTCCCAAAGTCTGCATAGAATACTTCTTAATACATGCTGGAAATTGACCAATGTAATGTAAATTTATTCTTTATCACATAGTGATTCAGTTTTAGCTGTATCTTTGACTTAATAAGTTAAAAAAATCTCTGTGGAGCTCTGGCCTGGAACATAATTTTAACTAATCATTTTTGCAGAAACTAGTCATATTTAATGTCAATGAGCATAGCCCTTTCAGCAGATAACCATGCTTTAATTTTAAGAGTTAGAATACTAATAGAATTAAATGGAAAACCAATAATAGTTTACCACTGACAATTTAGTCAGGATAGAAAGATTAGACGTAGTAGCTTTAAGAGGAAAGAACATTTGGAAATACCTGTTATAATACTACTAGAAGATAACATTTAGTAATTACTATGTTACTAAACAAATACAGCTAGTCATATACTTGGTGACACTCCTTTAGAAGTGAGTTAAGTCAGAATTTTAAATGGATATTTTTGAATCACATTCCTGATCATAATAATTGTTACACCCTGTTGGATATTTCAAAACATTTACACAATTTATCAAGGAGATCTCAAAAAAATTGGTAAGCAGTCTCTTGAACTACTCCAACAACTGAAGATATAAAATTAGAAAGAGAACAGAAGTGGCCTGGGGCCATTTTGAATTCTTTTTGGTGTAATACAGACTTTCTTGGGAGTGATTGCTTTATAATGTTTCAAGGAGAAACAGCAAGTGGAAAAATGTTGGTCATTGTTGAAACTGGATGATTGGTACATGTGTGTGCATTGTATTATCTTCTCTTTGAGTTTGTTGGCAAATGTTCTTAATGGAAGATTTAGAATATTATACTCAAAAGAAAATAAAAACACCTCTTTAGAAAGGGTTCCAACAGATGTATATGATTGATCTTGAGGCCTGAGAGAAGAGAACGGTTGGAGGACTAGATTTGTCCTTGTACTGAGAACTTTGTGGCACCCAATGCTTGCGAATGTCTGAGGAGCATGTGAATGTCACCACAACCCTTCTCTAGGAAGAATCCTTTAAGCACTTCTCCAGCCCAGATTTGGGGAGGCCGTCATTGACAGTGGCAGTCAAGTAACAAGAATGCTATGCTCATTCAATTTTTATCATCTCTTTTAAAAGCAGGAAGAGGGTATGAAAGGGCCAGTAAGAAGAGGAAAAGGTAAAAAGGGAGAGAGGTTACAAAACTCATGTCAAGGGTGGCAGATGTTTTGTGTGCTATCAGATCCAGTTACAGTATAGAACCATTAGATAGAGAACTGGTGTGGGAAGGGTGAAGGGTCTTTCTAGGGACAGGATAGTCTTTAATCCTGAGCCATATTCACAGTTTTGATTTATATATAGAACACCTTAGCTACTACATTAATATTTGGTTTGTGAATTCAAGTATATGAGGGATTTTGCATTTAGCATGATATACCAATGCATGGGACTTGCCTTCGTTTTTCATTTAATTAAGAGGAAGAATGAACTGTGTCCAGTTCATTGAGCAGACTTATTGATTTGTTTATTTGGGTTTTTAGTCATACCTGGTGGTGCTCAGAAGTTATTCCTGGCTTTATACTCAGGAATTATTCCTGGTGGAACTCAGGGAACTGTATGGAATGCTGGGGATTGAACTTGGATTGGTTGTGTGCAAAGCAAGTGCTTTATCCACTATACTATGGATCCAAACCCTCACTGAGCAGTTTTTAAAGAGCTGGGCTAATTAAAGGAAAGATACAACAGTTTATACTGCAAGTACTCTGTGCGTTCTTGCAAATTCATTTTGATTTTATATTCAAGGGGCTGAAGCGATAGCACAGCGGGTAGGGCATTTGCCTTGCATGTGGCTGACCCGGCCGACACAGGTTCAATTCCTCTACCCCTCTCAGAGAGCCTGGCAAGTTACTAAGAGTATTTTGCTTGCACGGCAAAGCTTGGCAAACTACCTGAACGTATTCAATATGCCAAACACAGTAACAACAAGTCTCACAATGGAGACGTTACTGGGCCTGCTCAAGCAAATTGATGAACAATGGGAGGACAGTGCTACACAGTGCTATCCAAGGGAAATATTTTCACTGAATTTTACCAGGAAAGAAAATGAAAGAGCAGAGAAGTTCAGTGATTTGCATAGAATCACAGTATTTGTAATATAATCAAAGCTGGAATTTGAGATATTAATTGCTTTTCTGGTTCAAGGTTTTGATATCTTCTAAATCCACTCCACTTTTGGAAATCTAGAGAAAGTCTGTGAGATGAGTTCAAAACACTCTTGTTCTAATGTAGAAGCATTAGTGGCAACGTTGTAGGTTCTATCCTGAGACCTTGTCTCTGCAGATCTCAGGGCTTTGTCTTTTCTCCAGGGATCTTAAGATTGAAAAAAGTTCTTCATGCTTTGAGAAAGCAGGTGTTCAACTAATCCAGATCCTAATTTCTGAAGTTATAGATGAGACAGGTTCTGGGAGGTTGTATTGTCTTCCTGGCAGTCTAGGGTTTATCAACCATTCCTCACTGAGTTTTTCACCAAGCTTTTCTAGAACACCTCAGATATCTAGTTTCCAATTAGATAAGCATATGGATTCTGTGGGCTCTCTGTAAGATGAAGAGTGTACTTGTGCAGTGATTGCCCATCAGATGTATCTGATGTATCTATTTAATTCTTTGTTTTGGGTCTACATCTTGTGGTGCTCAGGGCTTACTACCACATCTGTTCTCAGGGTACTATATGTGGTTCAGGGAATTGAATCGAGGTTATCCATGTGCAAGGCAAGTGCCTTAACCATTGCACTATTTCTACAACCCTATTTTTTATAAGGTAGATGTGGACATTAATTAAGTCATGTATAGGTAATTGTTTGATAAATTAACAAGGAGCACTAAAGTACCATCACACCGTTTGAATGTCTTAGTTAGGAAGAGAAGAAGAAACAAAAAAAGAAGTGGGAAGAGAAGAAGAAAAGGAAAAAAGACTGCAATCTCTCACCTCATAAAACATAGAACCTAGGAGGAAAAATAAAAATTATTGAAGGAAGGTAAAGACCAGCTGCAATGAGGCTAAGAAAGAGAGGTGCATGGTGTTGTAAGAAGCCGACATAGAAGTGGCATGCATTAGTGGAGTAAGGGCCAGTGGGAGGATTTTAACATTTTATCAGCAGAAATTAACTCATACTTTCTGTTCAAATCAAAAATGGGCAAATGTTTTTTAGAGGCTTCCCCTCCAGAAGTCTTCCCTGAGAAAAATAGACTATTAATACAAATAGAATTAAAATTTAATTAATTTCCATAGGGGTGATTATCTTACTTCCATTGATCTAGGCAATGTGAAAAACATGAATTTAGTACTTCGTGACTTCTGTGCTTTTAATTTTTGTGGAATAAGCTCTCTGCTATGCTCTAGGCTTTGAGGGAGGAGGAATTCAATCTTGGACCTAATTTCTTTTTAATGAATATGATGACAAAAGGAAACTTTGGCAAGGCTCAGATGCATCACCCCTTCCTGAAGCAGATGAGTGGTGGCAGGGAGTATGGGAAGATTGATTATGAGTCACACGGCAAATGGTCCTTATAACAGCCTCCGGGAGCAGCAGCCCTTTGCAAAGAAGATGGACATGCAGACAGACAGACACACAGACATACACAGACAGGGTCTCTCAAGAGAATCATAGTGACTCACAGCTATATGTTGAATCTTCATGCCTCTCTATCTTTCTGTCTGGCACAGTTCATGGCACAAAACTGGTGGAAAAAACCTGTCTGTAGAATAAATGACAGTCCCTGAAACACATTTTAAATGACTCTAAATGACCCTAACCTTATGAAGTAAGGTTGTCAGTAGAAAATGAAGAGACTGGAAAGAATGGAGGAAAAAACAAAGTTGACAAACAGGAAGGTTGAGAGAAATGACTGTAAATCACTGAGCATCTAAATTGGCTCCTGGCTTCCTAGTGAGTTGCATGTTGTCATGTCAAGTTTTGGTTTACAGTTTTGACAAATTGGTGAATCTTCAACCTTTTTTCTCAGGGTTTGAATCCTGGAAAACCAGTTAAGTCATTTGCTGGGAGGAGAGCAGCTGAGAAGCCAGGCTGACTACTGTCAGATCTCGGAAGGAGGGTGAGTGGGTTCCTGCCAGAGATGCACAACACGACCCAGTTCTCCTTCACTCCGGCTCATGGGAAAGAAGGGGAGAGACTGTGATTTTTGTTGGTGGACTGAAGAGTTGGCTCCATCACTCTTTGAGAAAGACTTCTGTACATACTCATTGTATTGTTAATTACTAATAACTTCCTCACTGTGGCAGCGCATGTACCAAACCATCATCTTGACATCAAATCAATGACTCTCTACACTCCTGGGAATATTCAGAACTGCATTGTAGCCTCGTAGGAAGTGTATTAATCAAGTCAGAAAAAATACATGGCAATAAATCAAAAGATGAATTGCAGAAATAATAATGTTCCTCTGAAAGAGAGAAGGGGGAGAATAGTTACTCATTCAAAAGTGCAACAAATTTCAATCTCAATTTGCATTTTTTCTCAAGGTAACTTTGATGCTTAGAATGGTACCTGACTTCTGGAGGGACTTAAAAAGTATTGGTCAATGGAATAATTTTTTGGTGTTTCTGTGATTTTGTACAAATTAATAGAATTAATTCCTTGGAGTAATAATGAGCTTATGGAAATGAGGCCCTCCTTTTTTAGAAACTGGTAAATTTAAATCCTTAAAAAAATAAGCGGAACATAACTGGGACATTAAGATAAGCCACAAGGAGCAAACTACTCTTAAGTCTAACCTGAGAGTGTAAGGCCTGAGATTATTCTTTGGGTGAAGGCAGGAGATTAAGTAACCTTGTTCTAGCTCCATACCTAATAGTATGTAAGTTGGGGGCTCTTCAACAACCCAGATGAAGTAAGATTCACTGTGCTGGAAGAAACCTCATAACATGTTTTCCTGATTTTGTCCCCCAAAGTGAGCTTTTAGGTAAATCATGGAATTTTTGTTTTATTGTGACAATATAAACCCACTCTTGCCTATTCTATTCACTGAATATAACTGAAAACTGAGAAATTACAAAAGAAAAAATTATGAAAAATTCAAGTATTAAAATGAACAAAAGTTGGTAGATTATCAAGTGTTAAAGCATGGAGAAAAGTTGGGACTAGAGAGATAGTACAAGCATAAGGTTCTTGCCTTGAGCACTGGTTACCAGGGTTTGATCCCTGAGCACTACCACAGGTTATCTCTGAGCTTAAAGCAGAGAGTAAATTCTAAGAATATTTCAGTTTACAAAATACACTTTTTTCCTCCAAAAGAAAAGAAAAGAATGAAAAAGGTGATATTCTTGATTCCTTTTTTTCCCTATGGCTTTGCACTGAGAACAGGTCTTATTTGTAGAGTTCTCCAGCAGAAATGGCTGCTGGAGAATATTGGGAATTAGCGAGATGAAGGAAGTTCCTTTATTTCTGTATATTAATCCATATCTGTCTCAGATTAAACCTTAGGCTCTGCAAATGTGGTTCAAACTTAAACTAATTATCACTTAAACTGGAGTTTAAACCATTAGTCCCAGAAAGTGAGTCAGAATTTAGACTCTTAATTAAAAGAAAACATCACTGTCTTCAGATAATTGTGTTTGGAGTACACAACCAACTTGAATTTTAGAAGTAAAAAGTAAAAGTAAAGGTCCTCCCATTGTTCATCGATTTGCTCGAGCGGGCCCAGTAACGTCTCCATTGGAGATTTTGTTGTTACTGTGTTTGGCATATCGAATACATCACGGGTGGCTTGCCAGGCTCTGCCGTGTGGGCGAGATACTCTCGGTAGCTTACCAGACTTTAGAAGTAAAGTTAAAATATCTGAAATAGATATTTCCTTGGATGAACTACCTAAAGGTCATAGAAATAACAAAGGAAAGATTGAAGACTAAGCAATAGAATTATTTAATTTGTGTTTTAAAAAGGAATATTTCACAAAAGAAACAGAACAGGCATATTAGGGCAATAGAAAGAAATTGTCACTGTCACTGTCCTCCTGTTGTTCATTGATCTGCTCGAGTGGGCCCAGTAACATCTCCATTGGAGACTGTTGTTACTGTGAGCATGTGAAAATAAATGGAGTCGTCCCCTGAGCACTGCCAGGGGTGATTCCTGAGTGCAGAACCAGGAGTAACCCCTGTGCATCGCCAGGTGTGACCCAAAAAGCAAAAATAAATAAATAAATAAATAAATGGAGTCCAGAAGAAGAATAAATTTAAGACAAAAAATATTTCAAAAGCTCTGGAGATCATAGGGGGGTGCTTGCTGTGCTCACAGCTGACTCCAGTTCAATCCCAGGTAGCACCATAGGTGCAACCCTAAAAACTTGTGAGCGCTGTGGGGATGTGGCCTGGGTAATCCTCTGCACCATAAAACCTGAGCTGCACCACATTCTCAAACTCTTGTATTGAACAGCGAGCCTTGTGGTTGAGAATTGCTGAGAGGGGTCCCAGACTCCTGAGCACCTAATGAAAGACATATTCCCCAAATAAGTATTTGAAGAGCTAGTAACCAATTCCAAGTTAGGGGAAATACATTTACAAAAGCAGGACCATTGAGGTGTAAATAGAATGAACTTGAAACCATTCTTTTTTTTTTATTAGTGAAACACCATGAGGTACAGTTGTAGACTTACAAATTTTTGTGCTTGGATCTCAGTTTTACAATGATCAAGTACCCATCCATTCACCAGTGCCCATTTTCTACCACCACGGGTCCCAGTATCCCTTCCACCCTCCATCTCCCCCATCCAACCCTGCCTCTGTGGCAAGGCATTCCCTTTTGTTCTCTCTCTCCTTTTGGGTGTTGTGGTTTGCAAAAGAGGCATTGAGTGGCAATCATGTTTGGTCAATAGTCTACTTTCAGCATGCTTCTCCCATCCTGGGAGGATCCTTCCAACACCCTTTATTTGGTGCTCCCTTCTCTATCTGGGCTCCCTTTTCCCCTAGCATGTGTGACTGACCTCCAAGCCATGGAGCAAAATTCCTGGTACTAATCTCGGCCACTCTTGGGTGTTAGTCTCCTATTTTGTTACTTTATGTTTCCCAGATGAATGCAATCTTTCTATGTCTATCCCTCTCTTTCTGACTCATTTTGCTTAACATGATACTTTCCATGTAGTACCAGTTGTATGTAAATGTCATGACTTCATCTTTTCTAACAGCTACATAGTACTCCATTGTGTAAATGTACCAAAGTTTCTTTAACCAGTCATCTGTTCTCAAAACCATTCTGAAATACTGTTGAAAATTAAATTCTTTTAAAGTTCTAAAACCAATTAGAGTAAGTAATATCTTGTTTTCAAGAAGAAAATAATTTGACTTATTATGTATTTTTCATCAGAATATGGAAGCCAGAAGAAAATGAAACAATATCTTTAAATGGCTAAAAATAGTAATGGACAACAATGACAACAATGAAATGACAACAACCATTAATCCAAAAATTTAAGTTCTATGAAATATGCCTTTGAATTTAAAGTGAAACAAAGATCTTTTTGGACAATGAAAGCATGGAAATTTGTTTGCAGTATATATGTTCTAAAAGAAATACTAAATATTTTCACTTCGAAGAAAAATGATAACAAAGAATAAGTTTGATGTTTAAAGATGATTGAGGGCTGGAGAAGGGGATATGCACTTGCTATGCATATGACAGACCTAGGTTAGATTCCTGACACTACATATGGTTTCCCCTAGCACTTCCAGAACTGAGTTCTGAGCACAGAGTCAGTGAGTAAGTCTTGAACATTGCTGGGTATGGCCCCAACCCCCCAATTCCCTAATAAAGATGATGGAGGCCAATAAGTATGATACATAGCTGGATATCTATCAAAGACTTCTTTTTGCCTCATAAGTTTAAAAATATACATATATATCTGATAATGAAATTATTACAATGTGTTGGACTGGGTCTTCACTGATATAGGTATAGCACAAATGACAGTTACAAAGTGCAATTGGATGATGGTGAAGGTTTTAAAGCTTTTCTATTTTTATAAGAAACAGTGAAATAATACTAACTCTATATGGACTTTGAAATGTTAGATGCATATTCTCCCTGGGAAAAACCCTGAATATAAAACAAAAAGATAGGGAAAATAGCTAAAAGTTGTTTTTATGAAACAGTATTACATGAGATTCTACTGAATAACACAGAATGTTCAAATACTAAAAGAAGGCACAGAAGAGGAATATAGAAACAAAATACAAAAAGACTAATTGAACATAGATAACGAAATGGTTACCAAGCATATCTGTAATTACATTAAATGTAAATGACTGAGAATCATTTAATTAATAGGCAGAGATTAAAAGTGAATAAAAACAGGAGATTTCATTCTGTCTATGAGACAGAGCATTAAATATGGTGATAAAATTGAGAGTAACCTATGAAATAATATATATCATGAAAATAGCATATCAGTGCTAGACTAGCTTATGAGTTTTGGAATAAAATAAATTTTGAGACTTAGAATATCATCAAAGAGAGAGATTTGGTAATAATCAAAGACAAAATTCATTAGAAAGACATAGCAATTATAAATGTGTGTCATTTAATAATTTTCCAAGTTGCTTTTCAGATGACTGAAAACCTTGAGAATCACTGACTTTGCTCAACATCCTCTGTTGTGTGGCTTAGGTAATATCTAATACATTCCACCCTTGCGTGACAATTGGGTCTAGCCTAAAGTTAGAAGGTCTGATTTCTCTCACTCTGAACAATTAGTATTTGAAGGACATTTCGTCCACCACTTTTACATTTTAATGAGAAACAAATTCAAGCAAGTAATTAAATGTTCCAGGAGTTTTTCAGCAATGACTACAAATAAAATGAACAACTTCCCCCAGTAAATTTAATATTCATGATAAATAAATACCCCAAACTTTAGTTTTTATATAGTCTCTTCTTCATTTTCTTATCAATGTAGCAGGTTACTCCCAAATCAGAATATAGTATCTAGTGGCATAGAAGCATATAATATACCCTTTGCAATAACAACAAAAAAATTTCCAGATGTTATGGATTGAATTCTATTCTTTAATATTTTATGTTGAAATTCTAACCCACTATAACTCAGAATGTGGATGAATTTGATGATAAATTCTAAAGAAATAAGTAGGTTAAAATAAAACCATTAGCATAGGCCCGAATCTAATTTGATAGTAATCTTTATAAGAAGGGGAAATAAGGATATGAGAACAGAGGAAATATGATCTTGGGCTTCTAGCTTCAAAAACTATGAGCAAAAAAATATGTAGCTTAAGCCATCTAGTTTTTGATGCCCTAGAAAGTTAATATAATGGGAAAATGCCAGGGAGGAAGGAGAAAATCATAAACCTTCTGGAACTAAGCAACCATAGAATAGTCAGCAATTGAAAATGTTTCTTCCCTCTGAAGGTGTTCACTTTAGGCTCAGGGATTACATGTTAATATTTGGGAACTTTAAATTTGCTGGGGGTACAACTAGCTATGCTCAGTGTTAACTCCTGGCTCGATGATCAGGGATCACTGTTAGCAGTTCTTTAGGGAACCATAGATGATGCCAGGGATCAAACCCAGTTGGCAACATGTAAGTCAAGTGCCTTATGTACTGTTTTATCTCTCCAACCCCAGGTTTTTCATTATGCATAAGTACACTTAGAGGATTTCTGTTTGAAATGAGAATCATGGAAGTCATAATCTTGGAGAGAGGATAACTGGCTGAAAGAATGACTTTTATTATATGAGAAAGAGAAGATATAGTTAGAGCCAATTTATTAAACTGCTTTGTTAATTCTTATTATTGTTGTTGTTGTTTATATTATTTCTAAACCTTACTCTATTTTATTCTTTTAGATACAAACATGTATATCAGGTTTGGAATTTGATTGCCTTATGGGCAGAGAGCTTAGCATATTTACTACCCATGAATCATACCAGTATGTGAAATCTAGAGAAGATTCAATTTTTCCCTGCTAGATGCACCTCCAGCCGTTTAATTAAAATATGTATTATTAATAAAACTATATTTAAGTCATATTTTTTACAGATATGACTGAAACATTAAGTGCAAATTGTTTCATAGTTTCATAGTAATTTGCTTCTAACGTTTTGTGCCTTAATCAAGGTTGCACTCTCATCCAAGGTTTGCGATATTGCAGACTTTCAATAGTGAGGTTGAGGAAAAAGTGAAAAGTGTTGATTAATGAAAGGACATATTTACTTTGCAGAAGACTTCATGACTTTATTGCAAAGGAAAACTATAGAAAAAATACATGAAAAGTAGTCACAGGTGGGAATATTTAGTTTCTCCTTCAGTACATAGCAATGACTTGCTATTTACACAACAGCTTTTTTTCTTGCTACTGAACCAACTGTTTCAGCCTAGCCGTCTGCCTTTAGATGTCACAGTTGTTCTTCTATTGAACTAAACCAACTTTAGCACTGCTGTCACAGTTCTCTGCTTCTATGTTCCAGAAACTTGCATAATAATGATCAGAGGCATTATAGTTCACTTACATAATTCTTAGCAAGTTTTTGTTTCAATATAGCTTTATTAAAATAGGTGACAACGGTGAAAGCTGGGTGACCAATAGATACAGGTTAGCTGGTTGTACCTATCATTTACGGAGTTTATTGTTTCAGATGATAAAACTTTTATATTTATATTTACATTTGTCTCAAGTGCAGAGAAAGCAGAAAAGAATAGTTAATATGCAGAGGCCAACCTAGGTACCTAGGTTCGATCCCTGGCATCCCCTATGGCCCTCTGAGCACCATCAGAAGTAATTCCTCAGTGCAGAGCCAAGAGTTACTTCCTGAGCATTGCTGGGTGTGGTGCCAACCACCTTCTCACCTCCCCTGACCACCCCCCCCCCCGCAAAAACCAACCAAGCCAAAACCAAAGTTAATGTAATGATGCTTTAGTATATTACTGGTACTGTGCTAATCCATTGACAGCCATATTATTTTATTCTCATGATAAAACTCCAAGGAAGAAAGGCTCGTCTTTCTGAGATGTTCTCTTACCAATCTAGCATTGTAGATGATAAATCACTGTGTCTGACTTCAGACCTTTGGCATTTGAATGCCAAAGCTTACTTGAAACCACTGTACATTATTTTGTATATTGGACCTGTATAAAGGCAGGCATTTTGTACTTGTCTCCAACTTATTATATGACTATATATATGTATATATATATGATTATTTGACTAGTCATCACCCCTGACAGAGATCTCAGTGAAACCAGCTGCTTTTCTTTCTGCTACTGCCCTAGTTCTTTACTGCCTTTGTCCTCTTGTCCTTCCTCACTACTTTCTCCACCCACACAAGGAAATTCTGTTAGACCGAGGTAGAGTGAGGGTGGAACTTTCTATTTTGACATATTCTTTTCACACAGAATCCTGCACCATTAGACTTTTTAACACATTCAATTATATTCTATTGTAATGGTTCTTTTTAGAAGAGGATTAGCTGCAAAAATTTAATTGTTTTTAAAATAATTTATCACAGCAAAACCTGGCAAGTTCCCTGTGACGTATTTGATATGCCAAACACAGTAACAGGTCTCACAATGGAGACATTACTGGTACCTGCTGGAGCAAATTGATGAACAACAGGAGGACAGTGGTACAATGCAGTACAAAGTAATTTATAAATTAAGGGGCAAGGGGTCTGATTCTAGACTCTATAGTCTTTATTAAAGAAGCTTCTGCTTTTAAAACTTACTTGATTAGAAGTTATTAGCTGAACTGAAAATGATTTTAAGTTTTTTGTCCTTTTGGCATAAGCTAAATGGTTTTGGACTAGAAAGTTTTCCTTGCAGAAGAAATATGAAGTATGAAAGTGACTTAAACCACACAATAAAAATTCTCACTAAAATGTGTTGTCCCTTGCATGGAAACATCTCCAAACACTACATTTACTTCACAGAGATACTTAAATATAACCTTTTAGCCTTCAATTTCCTTCTCATTTCTCCACACTAGCTGTCAAAATTAAGCAGAAATAATTGTTCCTCTCTTTCCCCTAACCAGTTGATGTTTGTTTAAAATAATTGGCAACCTCCCTAGCAACGAACTGTTACCTAGGTAGAAGCCACATGTGGAGGCAGATTGGAAAATCCCTGTAAAGTCCACCTTGAACAAAGGAAGGATGCCCTTATGCTGCCTGAGCCCATGTGCTGCTTGTGCACATGTGGCTAAGCACTTGTAGTGCCCACATTTCTCCCTCTTGAGATGTGGACTTTCATGCTTCCATATCTGATACTGGGGTTTGAGTAGGGGCTCTCTCCATCTTTGAAGAAGTCCATGTCTCTCTTGAGCGTGTTACCCTCTCTCAGTTTTCCTCCCTCCTTCTCCTTCCTTAAGAACCTCCAAACGAAATCTTTTTCTACTTCATACACAAAATATTACAGTGATTGTGCTTGAAAAGCAAGGGAAGTCAAGCAGAATCAGATCTAATTCTCAATAATTATATAAGCAAATCTAGTTAAAAAAATCAGAAAGCCTCAAAGTTCAACATAACCTAAACAGCCCCACCCCCTAAAACAGAAACTGCTTCTATCTCTGTTTGGCAGGTGAGCTGGACATTTAAAAATTTAGAGTTTCACTGAGGGTCCCTGGAGAGAACTTCATTGGTTTCCCAGCGCAGGTACTGACTCATGATTCTTTGGAGCTCTTGGGATGGAAATGAACTAAACCCCTAAAGCCCTTAGTGCTTGGAAAAACGAACAACCTCCCTCCTCCCTCAGCCCAATGGGACTTATTATTTGCGGTACTCAAATTCCAAAACGCACTCCTGCAACCTGCAACTGTGCATGCTCTCTCTCTCTCTCTCTCTCTCTCTCTCTCTCTCTCTCTCTCTCTCTCTCTCTCACACACACACACACACACACACACACACACATATTTTAAGGCATGCTAAACTCTACAAAATTTTGTACCTACTCCCCCAAAGCCTTTCAATCACTCTCAAGTCAACCCATCACCAAACAGATAAAAACATCTAAAATAAATATAATTATCCAAGCACCAGGTCTACACTAATACCAGTCTTCAAAGGAGCAAATCCTGAGATTATATGAGCTGGAGAAAGCCAGAAACTGTCAGGGGTGGGAGAGAAGTGTTTTGTGAAGCAGCAGGTGTTAAAACAGCCGCTGTAGCAGATGGCTCAGTGGAGTGAGACATGGCCTCTGAAAATATAGATCCCCCCAATATCTCTATTCATTTTCAGAATTGGAGGTCTCAGGAGAACTTCTCGGTAGCAAGGTAACTGAATTCTTTAGAACATTGTCTATGGTTTACCTTATTTTTATTTTTATTTTTGGTTTGCCTTATTTTAAAACTTTCATTCTAAAAAAAAACAAAAAACAAACAACAGCAATAAAAAACTTTCATTCTTACAGTAGCATATAGTGAAGACAGAACATTTACTTGGGGGGATCAGTTATTGTGTCAAAATTTTGGTGGAGAATGGGCACTGGTGGAGGGCTGGGTACTCATTGTATAACTGAAACCCAAGCACAAAAATTTCTAAGTCTACAACTGTACCTCATGGTGTTTCACTAATAAAAATTAAAAATATAAAAAAATTTTTTTTGCATGATCAGATTAAAAACAAAGAGAGATTCTAATGGCACAGTCACTGTCTTTTCCCCTGGTAAGAGTGGACGCTACTGATTGGACAAAGCTCTATTGTATCAGTCTCTGCCCTCCTCAAGCACCAGACACCAACTACGGGGCTTGGATACTTAGAGGGAAGACAGCCAACACAATCCAAGGATAACTTGCATCTTTGCCTTCTTTCTAGTCTGATGGTTGGAATGCAAATTTTCAGATAGGAATACAAAAAAAATGTAATGGTGCATGCAGGTGTTTACTTATTTTGTGCATCTATTTTCAAAAGCTCTCTTTAGTTTGGGAGAGGCCTGACAAGAGGGTTCCCATTTCAATCTCTATATATCCTTAGGACTTCTAGTAAGTTACTTGGGTTATTTGTTTATTTATTTAATCAAATCACCATGAGATAGTTACAAGCTTTCATGTTTGAGTTACAATCACACAATGATCAAACACCCATCCCTCTGCCAGTGCACATTCCCAACACCAACATCCTTGGTATACCACCCCCCTTTCCCACCCTCCCCCTGCCTCTGTGGCAGACAATATTCCCCATACTCTCTCTTTACTTTTGGGCATCATGATTTGCAATGGGCTGGAGTGATAGCACAGTGGTAGGACGTTTGCCTTGCATGCAGCCAACATGGCCGACCTGAGTTCGATTCCTCTGCCCCTCTTGGAGAGCCCAGCAAGCTGCCGCACGGCAGCCTGGCAAGCTCCCTGTGACGTATTCGGTATGCCAAACACAGTAACAAGGGTCACAACGAAGATGTTACTGGGCCCACTTGAGCAAATAGATGAACAATGGGAGGACCGTGACCGTGACCGTGATTTGCAATACAGATACGAAGAGGTTATCATGTTTGGTCCTTTATTCACTTTCAGCACACATCTCTCATTCCAACTGATTCCTCCAACCATCATTTTCTTGGTGATCCCTTCTCTACTACAACTGCCTTCTCCTCTCCGCTCATGACGCAGGCTTCCACCCAAGGACAGTAGACACAAGGGACAGGAAGTTTCTTGGGTTTTTTTCCCCCTTATGCTTTTAAATGTCCTTGGGCAATGCCATTGAGAAGCTAACGACTTTTCTGAAGGAAAATTGAAACAAATTTACATTCTTTAATACATTTGAATTGCAATTATATTGTGAGGTCTGGGTGGAATTTAGGAAAAGCATCTAAATGTTTTGGGAAACCTTCAAGGCCATTTATTCAAAAGCCTTTCTTTCTTTAAGATTATATGTAAGGGCTGGAATAAGAGTGTAGGGGTTCAGACCTTGTTTGCTATTAACCTGGTTCAATCTTTAGGACCCTATGGACACTTGGGCACCACTGCAAGCGAACCTCAAGTAAAAAGCAGGGATTAATTCTTGAGTATAATAGGGTGTATCCTCAAAAGTACAATCACATTTTATTGATTTTTTTCATTGGTTTGCAATGCTATAAAGTGTAGGGAATACAGCTTCATACTTCTTATGTGCCTTACTATATCTAACACAGGAGTTTAATTTTAATTTTATTTTTAAAAACATCTTTACTAATTTTTTAAATTGAATCGCCATTGTTACACCAGTGACTCAGTTTCCCAAAGACCACCAAGAAGCAGACTCCAATGCAAACACATGAGGGTCTTAATTACAAGTTCGAGCTTGGTCTCCCAGGCAACACGGATGCAGTGGGTTGAAGCTGAGAGCCTTGAACCCTTAAGGAACAAGGTTTATATAGAGTTTACATCAGGAAGCAGGGAATTTAAACAGCATTATTACAGGATTGGTTGATCTTTACGTTTTAAAGAGTGCAGCGTTACGTGATAAGCTGCATTCAACCTTAGCCTATTTGTATAGCTTTACTTGTTTGTGCATCTAACCTAGGAGGAACATCTTTGCTGCGGGCCCCTGGCAAAGCATTTCTGATTGACTGTGTCCTGGGTGGTTCAGGGTTACATACTGTGGCATTTCTCGATATGGGCTGTTTGTTCCCAGAATAGACTGCTGAAGTTCCAGTAAATCAAAACTCAGGCCTAGGCTGCCCTTCCTCTAGTGAAGCCTGTCATGGTGTAGCTTTGGTTTCTCAACCATGAGCTAAACAGTTACAAAGTTGTTCATCACTGGGTCTCAGTCTTACAATGTTCTATCACCTATCCCTTCACGAGTGTACATTTCCCATCACTAATGCCCCCAGTTTCTCACCTACCTTATCCCCTCATCCTGCCATTCACTATGGCAGGCACTTCTCTCTCTCTCTCTCTCTCTCTCTCTCTCTCTCTCTCTCTCTCTCTCTCTCTCTCTCCCCCTTGCTTGCTGTCACTCTCATGCTCTTCTTTTGCGCATTATAGATTACAATGCCAGGTACGGAAAGTTTATCATATATATCCTTTTATCTACTTCCAGCACTCAGTTCTTTTTCTTAATTTTTTTTTGATTTTATAAAGCATCTCACAATATTTGATTACATTTGATATTTAAACACCAATCCCACCACCATTACACCTTCCCGCCATCATATTTGGGATGTTTTCATCCTGAACCCCAATCCATGCCCCAAAGCTGAACTGAAATAATATATTATTTCGCTCTAAGGTTGATTGCCTACTACTTCAAATACCGTCAAATGTGGTGTGGTACTCTTGAAGTATGGGTTGAGTGTGACCACGAATGCAGCAGCACGATCCAGGAAAATGTTCACTTGTGGTTGAGGCTCAGCCCAAGCATGTGGAGAGCAGCCGTGAGCATGGTGGTGGTGAGTTCTGAAGGTTTTCAGCTGCCAGGGCTAGGTCCCTTGGGGTGGGGAGGGCACTTACCTGCCCCCCCTAGGGTTCCCTGAACACTCTGTTCTTGTCCAGAGTAATGATTTCCAACTTTTATTGTCATAGTGGTCCCTTCTCTATCCCAACTTCCTTCTGCCCCACCACATACTGTGGCATGCTTCCAACCATGGATCGGTCATCCTGGTCCTTGTTTTTCTGTCCGTGAATATTAGTCTCATACTACTTTTTAAAAATATCTCACAAATGAGTGCAGACATTCTATATCTGTTCCTTTCCTTCTGACTCATGCATGATACTCTTCATATCCATTCATTTATAAGCAAACTTCATGACTGCATTTTTCCCTTTGAGTTGTATAGTATTCCATTGTGTGATGTACCATGTTACTTTATTTGGTGGTCTGTTTTCAAGCACTCTGGTTGTTTTCAGATTCTGGCTATTTACAGAAGTTTTAGAACCATCAGACCACAAAAGTTTTAGTCTCATCACACAATTAAATTTTTACCCTTTCCTCCAAGCCTTCTAATCCTTTTCTTCTGGTAATTACCATATTTTTCAAAGAAACTAAGTGTTAATTTTGTTGTGTTTGTCAGTTCATTTCCTTGGTAATTTTTATTCTATATGTGAGTAATGGGAGAGCCTGGCAAGCTCCCCATGAAGTATTTGATATGCCAAAAACAGTAACAATAGCAGGTCTCATTCCCCTGACCCTGAAAGAGACTTCGATTGTTGGGAAAGATGAGTAAGGAGAGGCTGCTAAAATCTCAGGGCTGAGACAAATGGAGATATTAATTGTGCCTGCTCGAGTAAATTGATGAACAATGGCATGACAGTGATACAGTGATACAGTGATGTGAGTAAAACCATCTCATAGATGCCTTTCACATTTTACAATTTTTGCTTAGCCCAATCACCTAAGTTCCATCTGTAGTGTTGTAAAAGGCATAATTTTTCTAATTGTGCAAGTGTGCAATTTTGTAATATCTGATAACATTTCACTAGTACATAGATCACAGCTACTTTGCCCACTCAACAGTTGATGGGTGTTTATTTTCCATGTTTTGGTTATTGTGAATAATGCAGCTATGAACATAGGGATGTAAATATTTTATCTGAATTTATGTTTTCATATCCTGCAGATAAATGACTAGGAGTGGTATTGCTGGATCGTATAAAATTTTGATATTGGTTTATTTATTTACTAATTTATATTTTGGAAGGCCACCGTAGTGGCGACCAGTTCTGGCAATCCTCAGTCGCATAGGGTTTTGATGGGCCAGTTTTCAGCACAGTTATGTGCTGTTGCTTGGGCCCAGCACTGCTGGCCCCCTCTCCTCACCAGGGATACACCCCGCTGTGCTGGTGTAGAGGTCTTTGGTCTAAGATTGAACTTAGGGTCTTGTGTAGACCGTGCTTCTACTTTGAGCCACCTTCCTGGCCTCCTTAATATTATTTGAAAGTAATTTCCATACATTTTTCCTGGTGCCTGCACCAATTCTCATTTCTATTAACAGTACCTCGGAGTTCCTTCTCTTCACAGCCTCACCCACTCCTGTCACTTCTAATTCTTTGGGTTAAGCTATTATTACTGGTGTAAAGTAATAATATGATCATAGTTTTACTTTTCATTCCTCAAAGATAAGTGATATTGATTATTTTTCACGTGTCTATGAATGATGTATATAAATTCTTTATAGCCATATCTATTCAGTTATTTTGCTTGGGTATTTTGCTCAGGTTTTTCTTTTTCTAAGTTTTTGGGACAGCTGCAATGGTACTTAAGGTTTACCCTTGGCTCTGGGCTCAGAGATCACTCCTGCAAGCTTTTGGGGAACCATATGGTATGCTGGGAATTGAACCCAATTGGTCTCATACAAGGCAAGCACTCTAGACACTGTACTAGCTAACAGCTCACTTTCCTCTTTCATATTGAGTTTTGATCTTTTGATCTAGTTTATGTTTTCATAAACATCTTAGAATCACTTGTTCTTTATTGAAAAACACAATTAGTTGTTAATAGGGATTGCATTGAATTTGTAAATTGTTTTATGGAACATAGACATTAATCAACATTAATATTCTGCATATCTATGATCACAATGTATCTTGTGTTTTTCATTTCTTTTCTTTCTCTCCCTCTTTCTCTAACTCTTTGTTTCCCTCCCTCCTTCCCTCCCTCCCTTCCTTCTTTTCTTTCTTTATTTCTGGTTTTGGAGCCAAACCTGGTGGTGCTTAGAGTTTACTCCTGACTCTGTGCTCAGGGATTACTCCTGGTAGAACCTTGGGGGACCTTGTGGGGTGCTGGAGAATGAATGTAGGTCAACTACATATAAGATAAATGCTCTACCCACTGTACTATCCCTCCATCCCCCATTTCTTTAAACAATGAGAGACAGAAAGAGAGAGAGACAGAGAAGAAAAATAAAAGTGCCTGCTATAGAGGCAGGCTTGGGGGGGGCGGGAAACGGGGAGTGAAGGAGGGAAACTGGGGATATTGGTGGTAGAAATATACACTGGTGAAGGGATAGGGGTTGGAACATTATATGACTAAAACCCAACCATAAACAACTTCATCACTCTATCTCACTGTGATTAAAAAAAACATTAAAACCCCCCAAACAACCCCCCCCTCCACACACACTGTCTTATAGTTTTCAGTTCATAGGTTTTTGTTACATGTACTCCCAGGTATTTATCCTTCTATTTTTATAGCGTATGGTGGTGTGCAGGGCTTGGGAATCACTGGGCCACAATTAGCAATATCCGAAGATCGAGCGGGCCCAGTAAAGTAAGTAAAGGCCCTCCCGTTGATCATCGATTTGCTCGAGCGGGCCCAGTAACGTCTCCATTGGAGACTTTGTTGTTACTGTGTCTGGCATATCGAATACTCTCGGTAGCTTGCTGGGCTCTCCGAGAGGGGCGGAGGAATCGAACTCGGGTCGGCCATGTTGGCTGCGTGCAAGGCAGACGCCCTACCCGCTGGGCTGGAGGGCCTATATCTGGCAGGTCCGAGATTAAAGAATTGAGACTTACAGACCTCCTATGGAAATAAAGGAGACACAGAATCTGAATAATAATGCATTTGACCTCATGTGGTAAGAATGAAACATATACTAAAAGCACAGCTCTCCAAAGTACTTTCTTTATAAGGAGTTTCTTATTTTGTGGTCATATACTCATGATTGTAGGAAACATGAAGTTTCTTTTAAAAAGAACTGTGCTGTCTTTTCTGATTAAGAGTAACCACTCTTTGAATACCTACCTGTGCTAGTGAGTCAATCAAACACAATCCTTTAACCTCAAGTTCACTCCTTATAACACTCTCATAGAATCAAATCCAATCTTATTAATATCCCAATGGAGTAACTATTATATTTATCTTGAATTTTCAAATGAACAGTGGCTAGAGGGGTGGGAGGTGTAGTGCAATGGGTAGGGCACTTGCCTTACAAGTCACTGGCCCAGAGTTGATCTCAGGTATCTTACTTAGGCTCCAAGGACACTGCCATGAGATGAATGTTCCTTGAGTGCAGAGCCAGGAGTCAGCCCTGAGCACCACTGGGTATGCCTCCTTGCCCCTTCCCCCAAGCAACCGAAATAGAAGAGTGGTTAGAGATAATAATCTGGCTCTAAAACAGGCAGCTACTCACTGTTATAGTAGGCACCTAAAGTCAGTTCTCCTGAAATGTCAGTCTGACAGCAATTGCTCTTCCAGTCTCGTGCTGCATTCCTTAATCTCAGCAATATTCTAGAGCTGCTTTAGGGAAGTTTTGGATAAAAAACACAGCAACCTGATATGGACACAAGGTTCTATTTTTTAGAGCAAGATGTTTTTCAGCTATCATAATAGGAATTTAAAAAATACAGTATCTCTGATGTACCATTGGCTAGAGTAGGATCAATAACAACTATTTTTATAGCTTTGGAAAAGATAATATCAATTTGATGTCATTGTCACCTTTATCTTCTTTTATCAATATTGTTATCATCTATTTGCAATTATGATTGCACTTCATTCCTTACATACTTGGCTAGAATTTTTCAAATATCGATATAAAATGTACCAGAACCTGAGATATTCATATTTTCAATTGCCAAAAGAACAATTTAGAATTTTAAAAGCAATTTTTGAGCATTATATAATAAGTTATATACTCTGTATTTTTCTTGCCGGAAATATTAGGCAATATTGTAAAAGACAAATTTACAATTCCAGAAAAAATTAAAAACAAAATTTAAGTTTATCATGGGAGATATATTTATTTCCTCATCTATATATCTACTTCTACTGTTTAAAAAATGTAGCTATCTTAGCAATTAATTCACTGTTTGAGTTAATAATCATGTATGAGTAGAGATATATGATATGAATGATTGAATACAAGTATGAGTATAAGGTAGTAGTTCCAACTCTTTCAGTTTTTTTTTTTTTTTTAGATTTTTATTAGTGAAACACCATGAGGTACCGTTGTTTCTGGTTAGTGCAAAACTACTTTTAAAAATAATTTTTGCCTTTGTGACCTATTCACAGATTCTGTTTTGGCCCAAGCTACTCTGTTCCTTATTTTAAACTTCAACACTCTCCTGGCATTATTTTTTATGCAGAAAAACTTCACATTGCTCTTTCCTCTGTTCTAAAAAGATTGGACCAAACTTACGAAGGAGGATGTTCTGCTATGGTTTTTCAAATAGTTGTTAAATTGAGAGGAGCATGTTTATAAAGTTGGCTATAAGCAGTTTAATAGTAAAGAGAAGTTTGTGAAACTTAGAAGATGAAACATTCCTCACTCTTGTGAATTCAGATGTATAATAAGTATTTCCCCTTCTTTCTTGTTAATAGAATTATAATTTATTTGCATAGCAATATTGATAGTTTTAGCTTTTCACTCTGTTCAGATCAGCTCACTGAGTAGGAAATGCATGGGTTTGAAGTATCTTTCCTTCCACAAGATCAAAATTAGTATTAACTCTGATCCAACTGTTGGGCTTCATGAAGATCTGGAAGAAACCACTGCTTGTTACATGAGACTATTAATTGTCTCTTATTTTAACTCTTTTTTTTTTCTTTTTGGGTCACATATGGTGATGCACAGGGGTTACTCCTGGCTCTGCACTCAGGAATTACCCCTGACGGTGCTCAGGGGACCATGTAGGATGCTGGGAATCGAACCCGGGTCGGCTGCATGCAAGACAAATGCCCTACCCACTGTGCTATTGCTCCAGCTCTGTCTTATTTTAACTCTTATTAGGTATGCTTTCTAGAATCTGTTGCCAACTGTATCTCTAGCTACACATTAAATGATATATTCTAATTCTGTAACAAATGGTGTACTCTTTGGCATTCCAAAGGTATTCATACACTCCATTTAAATTGACTGTCTTATTTATAAATTGGTTTACGCTTTTAAAATATGATGAGGGATTCTGATTCTTCTATTCTTCTGGTAAAAGTTAGGTATAGTGACCTCTAACACCTTTGCTTCTTAGTGTAGGTATCAAATAGCGTGAATCATATTATGAATTCCTAGAGTACTTTGAGGACCTTGAACAGAATTATTTGGCTTAGAATAAATTGAAAATTCATTTTCAAATTTCAGTTGATATTGAAGTCTCTCTTAAATATTTCTATTTTCAAAATATATTAAGTATAAATATTAGTTGAAATAGAGTCACACTATTCAACCAAGTTGTGTTTTTGAGAGAACAAGGTCAATATCAGTTTGCCTTTAAGGTAGTAATTTCAATCTTTATGGAATAGATTCCTTTCTCCAAGAAAACTGATTGTAGAGATGAGCAGTTGTGTTTGTCTGACAACTCTCTTCCTCAATTGGTTCAAGTTTCTGGATTAACAGATAAAGATTTACTAAAGAAGATGCTACTGAAAATAACGAAAAGCTCAATGACTGAGACAAAACCTGCACTATACTTGTAGATAACATTTTTTGTGTCTATATAACCAATATTTAAAATATCCCATGGCTTGAATGGGAACTCAGGTTATGTCCTAGCTAATTTGTGCTCTCCGTGCTGCGTGGTCAATGACATGTCATGTTATGTGGCCATTTTCAAGTAGTGATTCAGTCTTTCCTTCCTTAGCATGTGATAATTATGTTCAACTCACCACAATCTATTTCTGCATTAAATACTATTAAGTACAGGATATGGCATCTTCCTTGAATATATTCTGACACATTTTGCTTTGTGAATACCTGAAAAAGCATAAAATTTGAATGCAGTTGTTTAAAGTTATTTTACCTAATCAGGTTTGAAAGTTGTAGTTTTGCAGGAATGCTTACACTTGACACTTCATGAAGTTGATCATTTAGCTCTCTTAATTTTAAGCCATGAACAGACAGCCTGCAAACAGCAGGGGGAAAATCATTCCATAACAAAAGCAGCATTTGCTTTAACAAAGGAACCCAGTCAGTGGTCCTGTGCCAAGGTGATTCCAGCTCTGGAGATTTTCCTTCAAAGCAGGAAATGTTTCTTTATATTTAACAAGGTGCTAAATCCCTACCTGTTGCTATATGAAAGAACACTGCTAGAGACTCAGAGAATACAGACTAGGGTGAATTGATTAATGGATTCTTGGATTTAGAGAAAGTAAGGTAAGGTAAAGGTAAAGGTCCTCCCGTTGATCGTCGATTTGCTCGAACGGGCCCAGTAACGTCTCCATTGGAGACTTTGTTGTTACTGTGTCTGGCATATCGAATACTCTCGGTAGCTTGCCGGGCTCTCCGAGAGGGGCGGAGGAATCAAACTCGGGTCGGCCATGTTAGTCGCTTGTAAGGCGAACGCCCTACCCACTGGTTATGTTACCAAGACTTAATAAAGCAGTTTCCAGCATCTTATAAAGAACATTGGAGATAGTCACAGCCTTTTGGAGATAGAAAATCCTTCCTTGGAATTGGACTGATAGAGACTAAGTTCTTTTTTTTTTTTTTAATTTTTATTAGTGAGACACCATGAGGTACAGTTGTAGATTTACAAATTTTGTGCTTGGGTTTCAATTATACAATGATCAAATACCCATCCCTCCACCAGTGCCCATTTCCCACCACCACGGATCCCAGTATCCCTCCCACTCACCATCCCCCACATCCCACCCTGCCTCCTTGGCAGGGCACTCCCCTCTGTTCTCTCTCTCCTTTTGGGTGTTGTGGTTTGAAAAAGAGGTATTGAGTGGCAATCATGTTTGGTCTATAGTCTACTTTCCGCATGCTTCTCCCATCCTGGGAGAATCCTCCTAACACCCTTTATTTGGTGCTCCCTTCTCTATCTGAGCTGCCTTTTCCCCTAGCCTGTGTGGCTGGCCTCTAAACCATGGAGCAAAATTCCTGGTACTAATCTCATCCATTCATGTTAAGCGAAATGAGTCAGAAAGAGAGGGATAGACGTAGAAAGATTGCATTCATCTGGGGAACATAAAGTAACAAAATAGGAGAGACTAAATTCTTAATGACAGTCCTTTGAGTAGTACAACCAAAGAAAGTCCTGTAATCAATATACAGAGATAAGAAGTGGGTATTCTAGTGCAGTCCAGTGAGAGGCATGGAGTAGTTTGATATTCTCAGAAGAGCATCTCTCTGGAGCTAATGTAGGCCAAAGGGCTTCAACTTATTCTTCATGAGAAGGAACGAGAAACTGACATCCAACTCCAAATAGGCTTTGTATTTGGAATATTTACACCATAAATGAAGTGTGATTATTTTCAGATTGTGAGCTCCCTTTGCTGGATGCATTGTTGCATGGATTCTGTGCTCCAACATCTTATGATCTTCACAGAGCACCAATTGAAAAGACCACACATGTATGATTTGGAGAGTGACCTTGGTGACTACTGCTAATTTAGTGGGATTAGAACAGGCAGGCCACACTCAGAGAGAGGATTTTGGGGACTATACCGCTCAGGGGTCCCTCCTGGTTTAAAGGACCAGGTGGTTCTGGGGATAAAATCTGTGTCTTCCACATAGAGAACATGCATTCCAGCCCTCTGAGTTGTCTCCTAGGCCCTAAATCTTACTTTTATTTAACTTGACCCTACAACTGCATTCCTAGCTGTCTATGACAATGCTATTGTGCGTTAACGACACATTTCTTGACTTGTAGACATGCAATTGAACTTCTCTCTCTTCAGTTTTAGCATGCTGGTTAATGTGCAATTTATTTTATTACTAACTCAATAGGTATTCTTACCTTTTTTTTCTCTTTTTCTTTTTGTTTTAGGCCTCACCCAGCAAAGTTCAGGGCTTATTCCTGGCTCTGTATTCATTCCTGGTGGGCTCAGGGACCCTATGGGTTGCTACAGGGTGCTGGGGGGGGGGGGGTGTTCTTATTCAAATCAGCTACATGCAAGGCAAACACCCATTGTACTCTCTCTCCAGTACTTAATTTACATTTTTAAAGAAGTTTTTATGTGTCAGCATTCAGTTGATTGTTGTTTGTCTACTGGATTCTCCAAAATGGGAGATAAACATCACAAGTAATTATGCTACAAGAGTATATATGCTAATTAATGTGGGAACGGGATCAAGGAAGTTTTTCAGAGGAAATAGTATATAGTTTTTAAACTTTTTTTGGTTTTGTTTTTGAGACCACACTTGGTAGCGAGAAGGGCTTATTTCTGACTGTGGGCTCAGGAAATACTCCTGGCAGGGCTTAGGATATTACCATGTGGCAAGAACTGAACCTGGGTGAATTGTGTGCAATCTTTACCTGCTGTATTATTTCTCTGGCCACAGTATATGCGTCTTATGGTGAGAGATGCATTCGTTTATTAGTTTTTAGGGGAGAAAGGGACTCAAGGTGCCAATGAAGAGGAAACTGTTAGTAAATGAATGAGAGATGGAAAGAAATATTTTCATTTAGGGGAGGTTAATGACATGATTGGGGAGTCCATAATAACTATTCGGCTGAGGTCTGACCTGTGGAGAGTACTGAGCTCGAAAGAAGCTCTGCAGACCAACTCCTGAGTTTTGATTTGTAGTTTAGATTGTGGGATTTAGGCTTCATCTAATGGGTGATAGAAAGTCCCCAGAGGCATTTAAGCAGGAAAGAGATATATTTCTATTTGTGTCTTAGAGAGCTGCCTCTGATGGCAATGTATTTAGAATTGAGCTGTAGCATGTAAACAGTTAAGGTGGTTGATAACTGTCCCAGCCAGCATTATCCAGCATACTTATTTGACTGTAAGTAGTGAGTACTAGTTCTATACTCTCCTTCAATAGACTGCAGTTTCCTCAAACTCGAGGATTGCAGCTTATCCATCAATGCGAGGTCAGTGATGTGGGATCCAGGATCCAGCTCCTTTGAATCTGACAGGCTCACACTGAAATTCTCCCTCGATAACTTAATAAATGTGTGGTCTTGTCTGGGTCATTTTACCTTCTTATCTATAAAATAGTGATAATATTTCTTTTGAAGCATAAGGACAAATAATTAAGTATGGAGCATATATTCCTTTTTGTATTGTTGTTTTGGTTTTTGAGCCACATTGTGCTGTGCTCATGGCTTACTTGCACCTCTTAGCTCAGGGATTGTTCCTGGCAGTGCTTATAGGGACCCTCTGAAATAACTGGGATTGGCTGTGTGTAAGGCAAGCACTCCACTTGCTGACCTATCTTTCTGGCCCCCAGTATAGGGTACATAAATAAACTCACTCTCAAAGTGATAATTTACAATTTGTTTAAAAACTATAATATGCCCATATGTAATTCTAATTTGTTATATTTAATTTTTATATTTATTATTTTATTTTTTATTAAAAAATTAAAAATTTTTAAAAATATTTTTTATATTTTATATTTAATTTTTTATATTTAATTTTTAAAATATTTAATGTTACCTTAAATATTCTAAACTTCCCAAATTAGAGTCTGGTGGTATGTATAGAAAAACTGCCACAATCATGATCATGATCATCCTGTTGTTGGTCGATTGCCTCGAGCAGGAACCAGTAACATCTCATTTGTCCTAGCCCTGAGATTTTAAAAAGTACCATATTCAAGGCTCTTTCAGGGTTAGGAGAATGAGACCCATACTTTTTACTGGTATTTGGCATATTGGGTACGCCACGGGCAGTTTGCCTTGCCAGACTCTGCTGTGTGGGCAGATTACATTCAGTAGCCTGCTAGGTTGTCCAAAGTAAGAACAAGATAATAAGATGTCACACGGCTGCAAATGCGGCCGCGCGCTTCTGGGAGCTGGGTTTTATAGTCTCTGGGTCTTGGCCATTGATGGGATTACCTGGCACCAGGGGCAGTTGGTGGGTGTGACCCCTGCCTACTGGAAGATGGAGGATCTGGGTGGAGGATACTCAGCCCCAATCCGAGCAGGCTTGGAGATCTCAGTCCCGGGACCCGCATGCCTGTGTTCCTCTGCCGGTTCCTTCATGCATGTGGAGAGTGGTCTCAGCATTGTTGTGGCTAGTTCTGGAGGTCTTTGGCTGCCGGGGCTCTGCTCGGGGCAGGGAGGGAAACTCAACCCACTCCCCTCCAAGGGGCCCTGGTGAGGACAGCCAGGCACAGGGGCAGGAGACTGCCATGTAGATAAAATTTGCAATCCATTGCAGCATAGTTGTGCTCAATTTCCTCCACAGAAAGTGCTTTTTTCTTTTTGTTTTGGGACACAACCAGTGGCATTCAGGGTTTACTCCTAGCTCTCTGCTCAGAATTCATTTCTGGTGGGGCATGGGTCAGTAACTACATGGGATGCCGGGAATGAAACCTGAGTCAGTCATATGCAAAGCAAACATCCTATCTACTCTACTTTCCCTAACATCTCACAGAAAGTGCCTTTTCTTGCCATCTCTGCTTGGTCAAAGACTCCCAGAGGCAGTGTCACCACCATTTCATACAACATGGGTGTTTTCCTTTTCTGAGTCTCCCTGGCACTTACCAGCTCTTTTCCTATGGTCTCACTTTCTGTCTTAGCCTAGTAAGATATTTAAAATACTTGTATTTTTATCAGGGCTCTAGAACCTTGAGGTTTTTCCAAGTCTTTCCATTTTATGGTGCCAAAGCAGTGTCATTCACAGAGCAGATACTAAGTAAACATCAATAAAGGGAAGTAAGAACAAGCAATCCTTTTTGAGCAAGCAGAGAAAGGTACAGGAAGGCCAGCCAACCAGCTGCCCCTTGAGGAAGAAATAAGGTTTGGGTTGTACAAAAAAAAGAATGAGGGCAGTTCAGAATTGAAGGTGCACAGAAATATTCCTTCATGATGTGAGGTCCAGCACAGAAGGAACCTTGAGGTGTATCTGAGGGAATGGAGCACGGAAGAGCAAGGATCCTGTTGATAAAACTGGGAGGAACGTGCTTTATATTCCAATATAATTCGGAAAGGTGAAAGTGAAGTTGTGAAGGTGTGGAGTGGACAATTGCTTGGTTTGTGTTTGAATCAAGTGTTTGGATTGCATAGAAAAGATGAAATCATGCAGACACATGCAAGCTAGACAGGGTGGGGGTGAGATGGGGAAGAGATTGGATAAGTGCTATGTCTCATCGGTGTGTTGGAAGTGAAAAGAAAGAGAAATACACTAATGATCAGGCAAATTTTATAGAGCATGTGTTTGTTTGGGTGAAGAGAACAGGATGGAGAATTTGATGTAAGAATGATGATGACACTAAGAGAAAAAGGATATTTGTCAATAGATGCTTTGGTGGAAGGTAATAGTTTGGCTTTCAATAGATTGATTTTTACTCCACCTTGGTAGAAATCAAAAAAGATGATGGAATATCTTAGGGGAGAAATCAATGCTTAAGTGGTAGTTTTGAAAATCTTTTGTATCGACATCATGGAATTGCAGAGCTAAATGCTCGGGGTTCATACACGAGTTCCTGGAGTAGGTGTGTATGCAGAGGCAGGTGTTAAATGGAAGCAACTCAAGCGTTTGTGAGGTTCCCCAGTCCTTGTTCAATCTTTTGTGTATGTCCTTAGTATCTATGTGCTAGGGGCACTAACTGAACTTACTCATTTTTATAAAGTCCAAAAGGAATAAGAAGGTGAAAAAATAATTTTTATTTTCACTTTATGGATGGGACTAACAAGGCTACTGAGAGTCAGAAATTATCCTCAACTCCCTTAAGCCCTAGTCTGCAAAACTCAGGTTTTTCACATACAAGGAAGATGTATTACTTTTGGGCTATTAAAAATTTATACTATAGCTCTCGTTTGAAGAACAAATTTCCTTTTGCCACTTTGGTTGTCTCCAGGAAAATGCTCCTTAGGCATCCTCATGCAGCAGCGTTCACACGACAGGCAGTTGCTTCGCCAGAAACTTGACTGAGTGGCCCCAACTCCAATATTTAATAGTCCCTGATGGCTGTTATAAATGTGTCCTTGTTGCATAAAACTACTTTGGCGGTTTTATTTTAGCTCATGACTATAATAAAATAGTACACGAAATGGAGTCTATTAGCAAAAGAATATGTATTAGGAATGAATGCTAGAATTCTGAGAAAATATATTTTTTATTAATGGTTGAGAAAAACCATAGTAATTTTTGTTTCTCAATATTGAGGGAATGCAGGAGAAAGAAATGAAACCTTGAATCCACATGGTGTTGATTACATTCTGTTATATCTTTTCCTGATTTTATTTTTTCAGGCAAACTTGGAAAGTTTTCCATCTTAAGTTTTTCTCTAGAAATGTTTCTCTAGAAATGTTCTAAAACATTTTTTTTTTCAAAGTGTTTTTCAAAGTGGGCATAGCACTTTATCCCCAGGACAGCGCTAGAACAATGGCGGCAGGAGGTGGTGGGGGTAGGGGGTTGGAGATAGCATCCATTGGTGCAATTGGATGTGGACACTTTCTGCTTGTTTGCTTGAAGAAAGTAGTTTCCGTAAGGGACACTGAGCAATTTCTTTTTTCCTGGAAAAAAAATTAGGGCAACAGGTCAAAGTTAGGAATACTTGTTAAAGCGATAGCACAGCGGTAGGGCGTTTGCCTTACAAGCAGCCAACATGGCCGACCAGAGTTCAATTCTTCAGCCCCTCTAGGAGAGCCCGGCAAGCTACCGAGAGTATCTCGCCCGCACGGCAGAGCCTGGCAAGCTCCCCGTGACGTATTCGATATGCCAAACACAGTAACAAAAAGTCTCATGATGGAGATGTTACTGGGCCTGCTCAAGCAAATCGATGAACAACGGGAGGACTGTGATAGTGATAGTGTTAAAAAAGATAAAGATAATTTGAGGGAATTGCCAAAACATATTTAAAACTTGTATTTCTTTTAGGAAAGGTTTTATTTGCTTGTTTATTCTATATACTCTGTCAGTTACAAAAACTAAATTTGTAGGTTCTTCCTTCCTCCTTTCCACTTTCCCTCCCTCTTCTCCCTCTACTTTCTTCCCCCTTCCCTCCCTCCTTTCTTCTCTCTGTTCCTCTCTTCAGTCATGTTTAGTGTTAAGGCTTGGGAATGGCTGGACCATAAGAGTTGTAGGACCAAATGCTTTGGTCACATTTGGCTCACAATTTATGGGGAAAAGACTAGCTTTCTTCATTTGTTAAATCTTGTCTTTTCTCTCTTAAATAATGAAGAACATAACTCAGGGCACACTTCATAGCAGGAGATAACTTTGCTGTAGGAAGCAGGTGATAATTCTCCTCTCTTTGTACATTTCAAACAAGGGTCTGGGAGATAGCTCAAAGGGCTGGAGCACATACTTGATACGAACAAAGACCCCTAAGTTCGAACCCCAAGTTCAATTCTCAGCATTGTAAACGCCAACTCACCCCACCCACCTTCTCACTAGGAGGATATTTTAACTCAAGTGATTATATGGTAAGAACATTGGCCTAGGAATCAGTTGACCTGGGGAATGAGTCTCACGTTGGTTCAGAGGCAAATGTTCTCTTAGAGTATGCAGTTCAGAATTTATTTTTCGTAAAGCAAATAGGTCAGATTCTATGATCTATGGCTCTACTACTTTCAGAGATTCTATGCAGTATGGGTTTAGGATATCTGAATCTCTTCAAGATGTTCCCTTTTCAATTATAGCTCTAGCTGAGAATTCTGATGCAGTTCCCTGCTCCTTTCCAGGTAAGGGAAATTTTCAAATAGATCCTGAGAGATATGTGCCTGTAAAGCAATTTCACCCAGGCGATTCACTATAACATTATTAAAATTTATAGAAGAGAGTGGGAAATGATTAGTTAGGAATATTTTTTTAGATGTATTTAGTTATGTGTCATAGGATTTGCAAATATAAATGTTAAACACAATATTCAGCTCTGGAGTCAAGCTGACTGCCTGGTAAAGAGTGTTGCCAAGATTAACAACTTATTTTCATGTCAGAAATGGCAACTGTGCATCTCTCCATGCTTGTGGCTCTCAAAGTTGCAGCTACTGGATTTTGAAATGGGTCAAACTGCTTTGAACCTGGCTACTGTTATTCAATTTTATCAATTTTTCATTTTCTATTAGCAGAAAATCCTTTTCATGACTTCAATATAGAAAAGTAGAAAGATCACCAAGCAGCCCAGAAGCAGATAAATATTGACCAAATCAAACACACATGCTATGGGGACAGAATGATTTGTATTTTTGTTCCATGTCCAGGCCAAAAGAATGTTGAGATCATTCCTGCTTGCTTTTTTTAAATTGTGCTCACTTGTCTTTATTATTTTTGTTTATTAAACATCTACTTTTTAGTAGATTGTTTTATCCCCTTAACCTTATAAATGACAATTAAGTCCATCAAGCTTGTCAATAGCACGTCATTTATTTTTTGCTATGGTTGAGTCTAACCTTTATTGATTTTATTGGAGTAATTTGCCGGAAATGATTTTTTAATGTTGTATTTATTACAGAGGCACTTCATTGTCACATAATTGAAGTAAATGGTATTTTTTTTCAAACCAAATACAAGGCATATGGAAAAAGGATATATTATTTTTAAGGGTAATTTTCTATATTACCCTTGAAACCATTTACTTTTAAATGTGTTCACATAGATTGTTTTTGATGTCACATATTTTTCCCCCTTTTTGACAGTTTCCTGAGGACAGCTGAGGTAGCAATAGGAGCTGGTCTTCAAAATGGTGCTACCTATTTAGATGAGAGAAATACACAAATCTCTCAAGTTACTATACCACCACCTCTTAGAAAAATGAACCTTGCTATTTTGATTTAACTCTGTTATATTATTATTAGACAGATGTTGCACATTTAATTATATCTTGATACAAACAGCATTATATTCTCTATTAGTATTAACCAGTATTATCATTGAAATAATATTATATTTTTAGCTCTTTTTCTAAAAATTCTTGCTCTTCTGCACAGATAATAATATTTCAGCTTCCATGTGAGGCTTTCTTTTGTATTTATTTCATTTATATTAGGGATGGCTCTCCTACTACAAAATCAATGCAAAAGAGGAGACATCAAATTATGTTTTATTTTTGAAGTTGGTGTAAAGATGACTTTCCATGATGTGCTTTCGTGTCCCAATAGTAGCAAGGCCAGGTCTGCAGAGTTGGCTGATTGCTAAACAGCTATTGACCAATTGCAAAACTGATGCTGTGGTTATTCTGGAAATAGATTCTGGCTTGAAATAAAGGAAACAGACTTAGAAACTCAACTTCAATGTTAGCAAATGCAATAGGCATTTTAACACTTACATAATGACTCATTATTGTACAGAATATTCTGTTTCAGAAATAAAGAAAAGTGAAACATAAGTGCTTAAACCATATTCTTTTTCTGATCATGTCCATATTTCACTCTCCTAGGAGTAGAGTCAAAACAAGTCATCTAACCAACGGCAAAGGAAAGACTAGATCAAAAGTCACTGGGAATCTATTTGAATTGCAGCAATAATTACTCCTTTCATTGACAATTGTTTTGAAAGAAAAGAAAAATACAGCTTCATGTAGACTTTTACGTTTACACATATACATATAGTGTAGATATGATATTTCTGGAGACAATACCCTGTTGTCAACTTATGAACTAAGATGATGACAATCTGGCAAGGAAGGTGGGTATTGGTGACAGAACAGCTCGCTCCCATGAGACTAGAGACTTCCTCTCGCATCATGTATTTCAGAGTAAACTTTTGTATTAAATATAATGAAGAACAGATAAATGATTCTCTCATCTCTCCTATCAGGCTTTAAAAATTCAAGCTTACTGCAGCTCAAAAGGTAGATGTATGCGAACTTAGTAATAATTGTTCCAAAGCATATTCATAGACTAAGGCTCAGTGAAGGTAAAAATCTGCTTTCAGTTGAGGAGTCTAATATAATCATCTCTGGGTGAAGCAAGTAAGCAGGTGTCCTTCCCAAGAGATTGGACTCGGAAATGCAATTTTAATTTAAGTAGAAATCACAGGGGGTGGGGTGGGGGCAGCATAAGGACTTGAGGGAGAAACTTCTTGCTTTTAAATTGTCATGCTTCTTTCCTGCCTCTGTTCCTGTCACTATTATTGATATAAAGAATCCATCAACATATTTTTATGGGTGATTAAGAAAGGCTGACCTTTCCTTTGCAGGTACAAATAGGTAGTTCCTCAGAGGCAGTAACTGAATGACAAGATAATTCTATCCATTTAATATTGAAGTGATGTTGATAGTATCATTCTTCTCGCGTTGGAAACAGGACAGTATAGAGACCCTTTCTGCCGCAGCCTGTTCTGCCTTGGGTGATGGATTTTCCCTCTGACTAATCGCTGTCACATTAACCCACACTATTTCATCCTTCAGAGCTGTCAAGATAATGACGATAATCCAAGTGGCTCATTGTAGGTAAAGGAAATTATATGAGCAAAGTAATATCATAAAACAGTGTTTAAATATTTTAATTTCATTTGTCAGGGCTGCCCCAACACTTCATTACACATATAACCATCTCTCATCAGTGGAATTAGTGCATTATTCATTACTGTTAATTATTTTCACATAATGGCTGCCCTGATATATTTAACCTCCACATTATATCTCAGATAATGGGTCTGTAAAATTGAATTGTGTGAAGAGTAGAGTTCTAAAGCTCATTTGCAGAACATCAAAGAACAAAGAAGAGGAAAAGAATTCTAAATGGGACATTTTGCCCAGCTGGGGCCAAACATTTGTTTCTGTCTGATTTGCATGCAGAAAATAGGTGGTGTAGAAGTGGCTTAATACTGTATAGGCTGTCTGCTTCTATTATATAACCAATTAGGATTCTTTAATATTGGAACCATCAGAAGCAACCTAAGAGTTGTAGCAAGGAAAAAAATCAGGGGAGTTAAATGGTACTCTTACATAATAAAGACAAAATGGATTTTCATTTGGGGATAGTATGTAATGAGAAAGAGAGATTTCTCTCTTTCTAATAAATTTCAGATGAATTATATGCTTTAGGAATAACTGTAATAAAAGACTATACTTTTTGAAGTGATAAAAATAAGAATAACCATAACAATTGATTTTACTCATTTCTATTGTGGCCAGAACAAAATGGATCTCAGATGCGCACGTGCATACACACGCACACACACACACACACACACACACACACACACACACACACGCACAAACACACTTTCTCAGTAATTTAAAGGCTTTCAATATTGATGCAGACAAAAATAATCAATGTAGAGACACTAGCACCTTATGAATGGAGGACAAGTTTTGTAATCAGTTAATTACTCACAATTGTGCACCATTATTGTTGTGTAAGGCATTTGGCCAGTGTGATAATATAATTAGTAATGTCAAACAAATCTGTATGCAAGTGGATTTTCTTGATACTTTTCCCCTCAGTGTATTTAACCAAAAATCCATACTGAAAATGGTAGAATATGAATTAGAGTCTTGTCAGGTACAGTTTAGGCATATTTGGATTTAAAAAACTTTTTACAAGTATATCGCCCTTGAACAAGAAGGTGAGCTGTGATATGTTAAATGTTCCTCTCACTGCCTTCTTTCCCACATATGCTCTCTCAAAAATGCTCATTTCCTGCATAATCAACCATCTTTAAATATGGATTCTATATCCTGGATTGAAGCAACAATTGTCCACCATTTGTTAAAAACAAAAAAGGATTGGATGTGAAGAGTGTTCTAGGTTCAACTGTTATTTCTTTAATATACTTTGATTAGAACTTTGGTCTTAAGAAGTTGGTGAGATCTGTGGCTCTTAGCAAGCTTTCCCCCCCCTTTTTTTTTGTTGTTTGTTTGTTTGAGTGACTCTCATTTTCAAATTTGTACAGCAAGCTCTGAATTGGGTGAATTTATGACGGCACTAACTGTATTTTCTTGGATTTCTTTTCTCTTATCACAAAACACAATGTACAAAGATACTTAATAACTTCTTGTTAAATTTACATTGCTTCCCAGATTTTCACTGTTATAATTATGCTGAAATTAATTTCTTCAATCATAAATTTTTCTTCTTTTTGTCTTTCTTTAGATCAATTTCCATGAGTGAGATTCACAGTTCTTATGACCTCTGTTATATTTTGTCAAGTAGGTTTCTAAGAGTATTGTCAATTAATATTGCCATAACAATGTGTAAGCAGAACGATTTATTGCAACCTTGAGAGAGTTGACTATTAACATTAAAGCACACTTTATCATGACTCCAAGAGATGGAAATTGACATCTCATTGTTTTATTTTATTCATCTGTTTTGGTTTTGAGGCCACATCCAACTGTCTTAGGGCTTACTCTTGGCTCTACACTCAGGGATCATTCTTGGTGTTCCTAAAGGGATGATTTAGGATGCTGGAGATCTAAAAACAGGTTGGCTGCATGCAAGGCAAATGCACTATCTGCAGTACTGTCTCTCCTCTTGCATATCACTGTTTTAAAATGTCTTTTTCTCTTCCTCTTCAGATTGAGCCCTTTAGATTTGTTTCCTTTGAGTTATTTCTTAGTTCAGTCTTTTAAAAATCATTTGTCTATTGATTTCTTAAAATTTTTCTTACTATACAAAAATAATATTAAAAAATTAAATGATATCTTTCAAAATTCACTTCATACTTTTGTGTGTTTTATTGCTAGGATTTTTAATGAATGTGATTTGCAGGGTTTTTTTTTTAGCTTTTAAAAATGTATTCTTTTTTTTGTTTCTCATATCGTCAAATAGGCTAATCTATTTTATTCCCTCTTTCACAACATTAACACAACTATCTCATTTTAAAAGAAGATTATATTAAATTCTGAGAAATTTGAACATATAGTGGAGCAAATCTAACTACAGACAAAAAAAATCATGATGATTTACCTCTTTGTCTGTTGTATCATTTAGATTTTGGTGGGTTAGAAATATAGATTAGGAGGTAAGGTTGCTTACTTTGTTCGTGGCCCAACCCAGATAAATCCCTGCACTATCAAACGGTTCCCTGAGTAGCATGACGAGCAATCCCTGAGCACAGAACCAGGAGTAAGTTCTAAACACTGTGATGTATGGGCCCAAACTCAAATTAAAAAATACTCATATATTTTCTGTTTTGTAGAGGGCATATGGGGTTAAGGTGGATCTACACTCAATGTTTCTGTGGACTCTTCCCATCTCTGTGCTGAGGGTTGCTTCATATGGTGCTAAGGTGACCATGTGATTTTGGGGATAGGACCCTGAACTCCAGTATGCAAATAATGCATTCTCGTCCCTTGAGCTAGCTCTTTGGCTGCATTCTTATATTTCAATGAAGTAGACTACCCCCACCCCTCTGAACACCTCTCGGGAGAATAAACTCAGTTGATAGAAATAAACAGAAAAATTTACTTCTACCATTCTCCTCCCCCTCTTCTCACCCATTATGTACCATATAGTTGAATTGTTCTCTTCCATATATTTTTCAGATACTCCCTTTGAAATATGGTCTAAAGTTTTCTACTAGGCAATCAAGTTTTGCTTTCTTGACCTCATCTACCTTTTTTCATTCTATGTCTATCACCTAATACTTTATCAATTTATTTGATATTTCTCAAGCTTCTGCCATATATTAGCAAGGTGTTGGAAGAATCAATTTTTTTTTAATCATAAGGACCTCATAATACAGTCAGCTCCTTTCTCCTGAAATAATCTATGTATCCTACTTCTAGAGCTTGCTTCATTGAGTATTCTAATTGGGTGTTTTTTTTATTTTCTTTTTGGGTCACACCCAGTGATGCACAGGGGTTATTCCTGATTCATTCACTCAGGAATTACTTCTGGCCATGCTCGGGGGACCATAAAGGATGCTGGGAATCGAACTCAGGTCACGCTGCATGCAAGGCAAATGCCCCACCCTCTGTGCTATCACTCCAGTTCCAGTCTAATTGGGTGTTCTTAAACCTTACATTGCTTCGGAATACTCCTGTTTGTTTAAAGTCCCCTTTCAAATTCCACATTCTTCAATATCGGTTCTCTTCTTCCCACTTCTGTGGAAGTAATCAAGTGTTTTAAATGTTTCCAAAGAATGACATTGTTATCTCCATTACAATATTTGATTTTTAAGAGCCTCATAATAGAATTACTGATGTTTTTCTCTGTCTCCTCTACTAGTTCCCACTAGCTTATGTTACTCACTTCCATTGCAATTGATTTCATTCAACTTTGTCTATCTCATTGTTCATAGTAAGGCCAGTACTTATGGTAGGAACTGAGTAAACTTCTGTAGGACTTTTTTTCTTTTTATTGAAATTTTTATGCCCAAGGTTCCTTCTGAGTTCTTTTGGTATAGGATCATAATGAACATGGTTTTACCATTCTCACACTTGTTTATTCATTATAAGATTGTGGAAACTGTGGCTTCTACATAACTCAAATTAACTTACAATGGATGTTTATTCAGTACTCTTGATTGACAAGCTGGAAGGGTGATATTAAATCTGTATTGAGAACTAGCAAAAAAAAACATTATTCACTTTGTCTTTCATATACTGCAATATTTTTACAATAAAATTCATAAAACATCACTTAATTAATTATAAGTTAATAAAAATGATTTTCCAGCTTTCAACTGATGTACCATGTTTATTAAAATGTGATAGAAACTTTACCTTTGCTCCATGCAAAGTATTAATTTACATAATACCCTGCTTCCACCATTTGATCAGAAAGGTTTCATATTTTCCAAGTGGCAAAGGGTTATGATTCTTTTCATAAAGTATTAATATACATCCCATAATACAGATCCCATTCACCTGGCTCATCTGGGAGTTGTTTGGAAGAGATCCATTTATTTCACTTAAAGTTTGTTACATCCTTCCATTTCTGTGGCAAATCCCAGGATACCATCATGACCCAGAAAGGTTGGTGTTCATTTGTTTAGAGACTTATAAAAGATTACTCTGCTGTCTGTTCCAGAATGTGTCAAAGACAAGGTCCTTCTTACATTTCATTTGTCAGCTCTGAGAATGAAGACAATCTGATGTTTCTAATAAAAGTGACTTTTACAAGCAAGTCATCCCCACTTCTTATTTCTCAAAATACCATGGCCAATTCTAGGAAAAATTTTGAAGCAGAGAAAGTGTTTTATTTGTGTGGACTGTTCTTAGAGCCAAATCACCTTGTAAAGAATCCTTTCATTAAACAACCTGTCTGTTCCTTCCCACTGTTTCTTCTAATCTGCCTAATCCAGGTTAGTGGTACTCAAACCAAACTTCGTTTTTTTTCTCTAGGGGCATCTGGATCATGCTCTGTTTTTACAGTTCCTGATACTTTAGTGGGGAGGTAATTAAATTATCTTTCCTAATCTTTTACCGTGACCTTGGCCCTATGCTAAGTACCTAATGCGTATTATTTAACAAGCTTCCCAGAAGGAGGTTATTATCATTATAGTCATCATTCTACACAGATGGGGATAACTGCATGCAAGGCAAGTGCCTGGCCTGCTGTACTATCTCCCTGGCCCAAGATTATCAACCTTTGCCTTTTTTCATTTCTTTGCCAGGGGTCCCCAAGAGTGGAATTGTCAGGATTATCTCAGTGCATTTGGTCATATTGGAGACTGACCTTCTAGTGTTACACTTGCCTAGGTGCTTGTTAAGCCACTGAGTCACTTTCAAGAGCCTTCTCAACTTTTCTGTTTTAATTGGAGTATAATACACCTACAGAAAAATGTGCACTTCATAAGTGTATGAGTCAATTGTCAAAGTGGTTCCCTTGTGTAGGGGAAGAACGGAATGCTGCCCTTATAAAACTTCATTATTCATCTTTCTGCCTCCTTCTCAAAGGTTTTTACATTCCAACATCATAGATCAGTTTGAACCAAATTTGAATCTTTGCATTAATGGAACTGTACAAAAGTATTGCGTGTTTATGAAATGACCCATGTTGGTGAAGGTAGTTAAATATTCTCAGTGTACATGTTAGTAGTGTTCTTGTGGAATAAAAATGCTATAGTCCAGTTTTTGCTTGTTTAATTCATTTATGCCACTTATGACAGATACTCAGGTTAGAAAATCATTTTTAGAAGTTCAATTTTAGAGGCTGGAGCAATAATACAGTGGGTAGGGCATTTGCCTTGCATTTGGCCAACCCGGGTTCAATCCCCAGCATCTATATGGTCTCCCAGAGTAATTCCTGAGTGTAGAACCAGGAGTAACCCCTGTACACTGCCGGGTGTGATAAAAAAAAAATCTGGTACTACATGGAAAGTATCATGTTAAGCAAAATGAGTCAGAAAGAGGGGGAGAGATATAGAAAGATTGCATTCATCTGGGGAACATAAAGTAACAAAATAGGAGACAAACACCCAAGAATGGCCAAGATTAGTGCCAGGAATTTTGCTCCATGGCTTGGAGGCCAGCCACACATGCTGGGGGAAAAGGCAGCTCAGATGGAAAAGGAAGCACCAAATAAAGGGTGTTGGGAGGATCCTCCCAGGATGGGAGAAGCATGCTGAAAATAGACTATAGACCAAACATGATTGCCACTCATTGCCTCTTTTGCAAACCATAACACCCAAAAGGAGAGAGAGAACAAAAAGAAATGCCCTGCCACAGAGGCAGGATGGGATGGACGGGATGGGGGGTGGGAGGGATACTGGGATCCAAGGTGGTGGGAAATGGGCACTGGTAGAGGGATGGGTACTTAATCATTGTATAATTGAAACCCAAGCACAAAAACTTGTAAGTCTACAACTGTACCTCATGGTGTTTCACTAATAAAAATTTAAAAATTTTTTAAAAAGTCCAATTTTGAATTATATTTTTATTTTAAAATCTAGATGTAATTTACATATTTTTTGTCTCAGGTATACAACATAATGTTTAATTGCACACATCTATTATGAAATTGTTACAGGAGCAACAATGTAGAAAACTGCTTTAAGAAACCATTTCAGCTTTTCTTCCTCCCAGAGGGCTGCTCGGTCTGTGGCTCCGTGTCAAGCCGCGGATGGCCATCTGTTCTGCAGGATGGGTTTTGTTAAAGTTTTCAAGAATAAGGCGTATTTCAAGAGATACCAAATGAAATTTCGAAGACGGAGAAGGGGCAAGACTGATTACTATGCTCAGAAACACTTGGTAGTGTAGGATAAAAATAAATACAATAGACCAAAATACAGGATGATCGTCCATGTCACCAACAGAGACATCATTTGCCAGATAGATTATGCTCGTATAGAAGGAGACATGATAGTTTGTGCGGCATATGCTCATGAACTTCCAAAGTATGGTGTGAAGGTTGGCTTGACAAATTATACTGCAGCGTATTGTACTGGTCTGCTGCTGGCCCGCAGGCTTCTGAATAGATTTGGCATGGACAAAATTTATAAAGGCCAAGTGGAGGTAACTGGAGACGAATATAATGTGGAAAGCATTGATGGACAACCTGGCGCCTTCACCTGCTATTTGGACTCAGGACTTGCCAGAACTACTACTGGAAACAAAGTCTTTGGGGCTTTGAAAGGAGCTGCGAATGGAGGCTTGCCTATTCCTCACAGTACCAAACGATTCCCTGGCTATGACTCGGAAAGTAAGGAATTCAATGCTGAAGTGCATCGGAAACACATTATGGGGCAGAACGTTGCAGAGTATATGCGTTACCTAATGGAAGAAGATGAAGATGCCTACAAGAAACAGTTTTCTCAGTACATAAAGAACAACATAACTCCAGATATGATGGAGAATATGTATAAGAAAGCTCATGTGGCTATATGGGCCAATCCTGTTTATGAGAAGAAACCTAAGAGAGAAGTTAAAAAGAAGAGGTGGAACCGTCCCCAAATGTCTCTTGCCCAGAAGAAAGATCGGGTAGCCCAGAGAAAACAAGTTTTCTTAGAGCTCAGGAGTGGCAGAGTTAAAATCAACCATGATTTTTTTGTGGAGATTTTGCAAAGACAGTAATAAATCTATCGACCAAACAGTGAAAAAAAAAAAAAGAAACTATTTCATGCATTGAAGAAAAATAACCTTGAGATTTTGATGGCTCTGTAGTTACTAACTTCCTGATAAAGAGATTGAGAAACAAGTTCCAGTTACTGAAGCAGACTCAGAGAACAGAATGTTGGCTGTTTCACTTTTCTTCTCATGAACCCCAATATATATCAACTCATATGCCCCTCGGCTGCATAATGAGATGCTAATTAAATATGTAAAATGTGATATATGAACAAGCATGTGATTCTTATAAAAATGTGCAATATCAGTGCACCAAGTCATGCTCTCATAGCTAACCCATTTTAAGTGTTCTTCTTCTTTAATAAACTGTCTTGTTAAATAGCTAGTGCCTGCATGTCTTGGGATTCTTGGGTGTCTATCCTTAATAGAACTTACTGCTTTTGTCCTTTCTGTTTTTTTCTTGAATTTGTTTGCTGATAAAGTCGAAAAAATGGTGTTTTTGGAAGGTGGAAGCTACTCACATCTTTTTTCTTAATCCAAGAGAGTTTAAATTTCTTCCTAGCTTAGGTTTCTTGACTCTACTGAGATTCAGGTAGGCAAGGATTAGTTCTAAGGCCTAACAGATCTAGCAGATACAGGTGTGGCCTATCTGTCCCTACAGATCAAGCAGCTCTAGGTGTGGCCAGTCTGTTTCTAGGTAACAGAGTAATTACTACAATGAGATTAATTGATATTCATCACCACCCATAGTAACAAAATTTCTCCCTTGTGATGAGAATTTTAAAAATATGCTGTCCTAGCAGATTTGAAATATATGGTAAGTCTCGTTAACTAAATCTCATTCTTATCAAATAACAGATATACTAGGAGCATAATTTATTTTTTTCTTTTCTTTTTAAAAAAAATTTTATTGAATCACTGTGAGAGAGTCACAAGCTTTCATGTTTAGGTTACAATCACGCAATTGATCAAACACCCATCCCTCCACCAGTGCACATTCCCCACCTCCAATATCCCCGGTATAACCCCCCTTTCCCACCCTCCCTCTGCCTCCATGGCAGACATGATTCCCCATAATCTCTCTATACTTTTGGGCATTATGGTTTGCAATACAGACACTGAGAGGTTATCATGTTTGGTCCTTTATCTACTTTCTGCACATATCTCTCATCCCGACCGATTCCTCCGGCCTTCTTTTTCTTAGTGATCCTTTCCCTATTACAGCTGCCTTCACTAGGAGTATAATTTCAAGAAATGTTCACAAAAATAAAATACAATTTCTATTCATTAAATTACCACAGGCAGGACTAGAGACACAGCCAATGGGTAGGGCACTTGTCTTGTAAGCAGCTCAACAAAATTTCTTTTAAATCCTATGTATGTCCAAAGTCCTTCTAGGAGTGATACCTGAGCACAGAGTTAGGAATGAGACCTGAGCACCCCTGATCATGACTCTAACCTATCCCCTTTCTCTCCTTCCCCCCAAAATCTATAAGCAAATGAGAATAAAGTATACAAGAGGACCTTCACCCACTGAAAACTTGAGCATACTGAGACTAGAGAAAAGCTAGCACTTGGCCTAAAGGAAGGGTGGGAGGGTTAAGAGTGAGAGGGATGGGGTTAACATTCCATGCAGGGAACTAGATAGCGCAAGTCTTGAAACTAAATGTGTGTTCCTAATCACTGTGGAAGTGGAAGATGGAGCTTCTTGGGGAAAACAGAGGAGACTCTTTGGCAAAGTCTCCCAGTAGGTGGCAGTGGAGATAGGCAGCATTGTGGTTCTTATGCTGTCAGTATAAGACTCATTCCAGGAACTGTGGGTTTGGGGCTATAACTAAGCATTCAAATACCTTGAGAAAAGAGACTCTGAGGAGAAATAGATTCCCTTGTCAAAATGTCTGTGGGATTAGTGTGTCTCTCTAGAGACTACATGAAACTCTTGTAAAGAATTAGAAGGCAGGCATAGTAAAAGTTATAAAATAATGAAAACTGAAGATGAAATAAATGTTCAAATTTCCCTCTCAGTTTGGCCAGCATTTGTTGCCTCAATAAGTTGCTTAGACACTCTGTGTGTGTTCATTGATTTGATTATCACTCCTTTGGTATTGTCTAATAGTCTAGTTCTTCTTCTTGGAGAAACTGGCAAGCTACCGAGGGTATCCTGCCCACACAGTAGAGCCTGGCAATCTCCCATGGCATATTTGATATGCCAAAAACAGTAACAAGAACGGGTCTCATTCCCCTGACCCTGAAAGAGCCTCCAATGCAGCACCGTTGGGAAGGATGAGTAAGGAGAGGCTGCTAAAATCTCAGGGCTAGGACGAATGAAGACATTACTGGTGCCCGCTCCAGCAAATAGATGAATAACAGAATGACAGTGATACATGGTATTGAATAGGGAAGAAATGTGGGTATAATGATACCATTTATTTCAAATTGGCTCCAAAATGGTTTTGCTGAAATCTCAAATTGGAGACTATTACAAATAAATTCTTACATTTTCTTGCTTTTTGACCTTTACTATTGTGTTTGAATGAGAATTGGCATAGAAAACGAACAAACCTTATTTACAAGTTAGGATATTTGGGCCTGGTTTTAGTTTGCTTTCTCACATTTATGTGGAGGAATTTTTAGACCCCTAAAGAGCAGATCTGTATCATTCTCAAAAAGGCACCAAGATATAAGTGTTTGATTGAACTGTTGTGGGTAACTCCCCTTCAATCTTGAAACTTGTGGAGGACAAGGAGCCCAATCACTGGGGAGTTACAGTAATTGACCACTTCAATTATTGGCCTGGCTTCACAAACATCAGAATTCACATTAACCAAATAATGTGGATTTAAAGATATCTCAGGAGGAATTTGATTCCATTAAGAGTTATTAAGGCATCACAGTTCAACAGGATGAACCAAAGGACTGGAAGAATGGGACTATGGTTTTAATTGATTCTTTATATTAACTCAGAGTGGCACCAGCTCTCAGAGGTCTAATTTTTTTTCAATATTTCAAAAACAGGTGGAAAAAGTGTTAGATTTTTGTTCTTTAACTCTTTTAATTGTATTTTTTTTTTTTACTTATTTAGTGTTTTGAGCCACTCCCTGTGGTGCTCAGTGGTTATTATTAGCTCTGTACTTAGAAATCACACCTCTGGTAGTACTCCTCGGACTATATGAGTCGCTGTGGATAGAAACTGGGTTGACTGCATAGAAATCAAGTACCTTACTTGCTGTATTATTTGTCTAACACCCAAAAAGATACTTTTAAAATAGGAAGAAATGAAACAGATGGCACCAACTAAAAATATATCTTCTTTAATACAATGTATCACAAATATTAATGTTCCAAATTGTAATCAGCCAAATCGTTATTAATGCAACATCTTACCTTTTTGGTGCCTCATCTAAAAATTTGCCATAAATTTTATATTCAGTACATTTCAAGTCAGAAGACTTAGGAGAAGTACTTGATCATAGACTTTAGACTTCCAAAAATCCTGTTGAAATGTTGAAAATGTTTACTCAAGAATATAAAATATATTTTCATGGTCATGGTCCTCCCGTTATTCATCAATTTGCTCGAGTGGGCCCAGTAACATCTCCATCATGAGACTTGTTGTTACTGTGTTTGGCATATTGAATACGTCATGGGGATCTTGCCAGGCTCTGCCGTGCGGGCAAGATACTCTCGGTAGCTTGCCGGGCTCTCCGAGAGGGGCGGAGGAAGTATTCTAATCATTTAACTTCTTTTAAGTGTAATTTAACAGAAGAATAAAGCTAAGAATTCAGGCAAGATGGGCACATAATTCTAGGGATAGTGTCTGAGCCATGTGAGACTAGGCCATAGATGATAATAATGTACAGGTTCACACAGAAATCTGTAGGAGTAAAATTTAGGTCTGAAAACACATCTAGAATACACTATTTTTTTTCCCCTTTATTTTATTTTATTTTTTAAAAGTTGTAGATTTACAATTTTTTGTGCTTTGGTTTCAATTATACAATGATCAGATACCCATCCCTCCACCAGTGCCCATTTTCCACCACCATGGATAATATCCCTCCCACCCCCATCCCCCCATCCCCCCTGTCTCTGTGGCAGGGCAATCCCCTGTGTTCTCTCTCTCCTTTTGGGTGTTGTGGTCTGCAAAAGAGGCATTGAGTGGCAAACATGTTCAGTCCATAGTCTACTTTCGACATGCATCTCCTCTCCTGGGAGGATCCTCCAAACATCCTTTATTTGGTGCTCCCTTCTCTATCTGAACTGCCCTTTCCTCTAGGATACCTGGCTGGCCTCTAAGTTATGGAGTAATCCTCCTGGTGCTGATCTCAGCCATTCTTGGGTATTAATCTCATACTTTGTTACTTTATATCCCCCAGATGAATGCAATCTTTCTATGTCTATCCCTCTCTTTCTGACTCATTTCGCTTAGCATGATACTTTCCATATTGTACCACTTGTATGTAAATTTCATGACTTCATCTTTTCTAACAGCTACATAGTACTCCATTGTGTAGATGTACCAAAGTTTCTTTAACCAGTCCTCTGTTCTTGGGCATTCAGGTTTCTTCCAGTTTCTGGCTATTGTAAAGAGCGCTGCAATGAACAAACAAGTGCAGATGTCACTTCGACTATACATTTTTGCCTCTCTGGGATATATTCCCAGGAGTGGTATTGCTGGGTCAAATGGGAGCTCAATTTCTAATTTTTTGAGAATCGTCCATACTGTTTTCCAGAAAGGCTGAACCAGTGGACATTCCCACCAACAGTGAAGGAGTGTCCCTTTCTCGCCACATCCACGCCAGCATCGGTTGCTTTTGTTCTTTTGGATGTGGGCCAGTCTCTGAGGTGTGAGATGGTATCTCATTGTGGTTTTGATCTGCATCTCCCTGATGATTAATGATGTAGAGCATTTTCTCATGTGCTTTTTTGCCATTCGGATTTCTTCTTTGAGAAAGTTTCTGTTCATTTCATTGCCCCATTTTTGGATGGGGTTGGATGTTTTCTTCTTGTGGAGTTTAACCAGTAAGGAATACACTATTTTTTTTTTTATATTTTAAAAAATTTTTATTAGTGAAACACCATGAGGTACAGTTGTAGACTTACAAATTTTTGTGCTTGGGTTTCAGTTATACAATGATTGAGTACCCATCCCTCCACCAGTGCCCATTTTCCACCTCCAGTGCTCCCAGCATCCCTCCCACCCTCCCACCCCCCCATCCCCACCACTGTGGCAGGGCATTCCCTTTTGTTCTCTCTCTCCTTTTGGGTGCTGTGTTTGCAAAAGAGGCATTGAGTGGCAATCATGTTCGGTCTATAGTCTACTTTCAGCATGCATCTCTCACTTTGGGAGGATCCTCCCAACACCATTTACTTGGTGCTTTCCTCTCTATCTGAGCTGCCTTCTCCCACAGAATGTGTGGCTGGCCTCCAAGCCCTGGAGTGAACCTCATGGTACTTGTCTTGGCTATTCTTGGGTGTTTGTCTCCCATTTTGTACTTTATGTTCCCCAGATGAATGCAATCTTTCTATGTATGTCCCTCTCTTTCTGACCCATTTTACTTAGCATGATACTTTCCTTGTAGTACCACTTGTATGTAAATTTCATGACTTTGTCTTCTCTAGCAGTTGCATAGTACTCATTGTGTAGATGTACCAAAGTTTCTTTAACCAATCATCTGTTCTCAGGCACTCGGGTTTTTTTTTTTTTCCAGATTTTGGCTATTGTAATAGTGCAGCAATGAACATAGAAGTGCAGATGTCATTTCGACTGTACTTTTTTGCTTCTCTGGGATATATTCCCAGGAGTGGTATTGCTGGGTTGAATGGCAGCTAATTTTTTGAGAATCATCCATACTGTTTTCCAAAAGGGCTGAACCAGTAGGCATTCCCACCAGCAGTGAAGGAGAGTCCCTTTCTTGCCACATCTGCGCCAACACTGGTTGCTTTTGTTATTTTGGATGTGGGCCAGTCTCTGTAGTGTGAATGATATCTCATTGTTGTTTTGATCTGCATCTCCCTAATGATGAGTGATGTAGAGCATTTTCTCATGTGCCTTTTAGCCATTCGGATTTCTTCTTTGGGAAAGTTTCTGTTTATTTCATCTCCCCATTTTTTGATGGAGTTAGATATTTTCTTCTTGTAGAGTTCAACCAGTGCTTTGTATATCCTTGATATCAACCCTTTATCAGATGGGTGGAATACACTATATTTTAAAAGAAATTTTCTCCCACACAGCTACATCTTTATTTGTTAACTGCCAAAATTCTTCCTGATTCTGGATAATCTTTTTCTAATGTACTTTATAGAATAAGTAAAAGTAAAAGTAAAGGCCCTCCCGTTGATCGTCGATTTGCTCGAGCGGGCCCAGTAACGTCTCCATTGGAGACTTTGTTGTTACTGTGTCTGGCATATCGAATACTCTCGGTAGCTTGCCGGGCTCTCTGAGAGGGGCGGAGGAATCGAACTCGGGTCGGCCATGTTGGCCGCGTGTAAGGCGAACGCCCTACCCGCTGTGCTATCGCTCCGGCCCTTTATATAAAGTATAATACTTTATACTTTATATATAAAGTATTATATAAAGTATAATATTATACTTTATATAATACTTTATATAATATTAATAAAGTATATAATAAATATATAAAGTATATAATAAATAAGTATATATAATATATAAATATATAAAGTATATAATAAATAAGTATATAATAAATAAAGTATATAATAAAGTATATTAATAAAGTATATAATATTATACTTTATATAATACTTTATATATAATACTTTATATATAAAGTATTATATAAAGTATAATACTTTATAGAATATATTCTTAAAAGAAGAACAGTGCATATTCGGTCCATAGACTACTTTCAGCATGCATCTTCCATCTTGGGAGGATCCTCCTAACACCCTTTATTTGGTGCTCCCTTCTCTATCTGAGCTGCATTTTCTCCTAGTGTGTGCGGCTGGCCTCCACGCCATGGTGTAAAACTCCTGGTACTTATCTCGGCTATTCTTGGGTGTCAGTCTCCTATTTTGTTACTTTATGTTCCCCAGATGAATGCAATCTTTCTATGTCTATCCCTCTCTTTCTGACTCATTTCGCTTAACATGATTGCGACTCAATGCCTCTTTTGCAAATCACAGCACCCAAAAGGAGAGAGAGAACAAAAAGAAATGCCCTGCCACAAAGGCAGGGTGGGATGGGGGGATGGGGGGATGGGAGGGATACTGGGATCAGTGGTGATTGAGAATGGGCACTGGTGGAGGGATGGGTACTCGATCATTATATAACTGAAACTCAAGCACAAAAATTTGTAAGTCTACAACTGTACCTCATGGTGTTTAACTAATAAAAATTAGAAAAAATAAAAGAACAGTGCATATAATAAAAACTTTTCTTTCTGAACTAAGGTCAGACATAATTGCAGACATTAATGATGGAATTGTATTTTTAAAAACTATTGCTGTCTAGGGTCATTAGACCAGGATGTAACTGATCTATGAATGGGGACCAAAGAGGTTATTTATTAGCTATTTAAGTAAATCATCATTGGAATATAGTAGCATTTGTGTATTGTTTTTGTTTAGTTTTGTGCAAGAGTGTCAGGTCATGGTCCTCCCATTGTTCATAGATTTGCTTGAGTGGGCCCAGTAACGGTCTCCATCTTGAGACTTTTTGTTACTGTGTTTGGCATATTGAATATGTCACGGGTAGCTTGCTAGGCTTTGCTGTGCAGGCGAGATACTCTTGGTAGCTTGCCGGGCTCTCGAGAGGGGCGGAGGAATCGAACCTAGCTCAGCCTGGCCGTCTGCGCATAAGGCAAATGCCCTACCTCTGTGCTATCGCTCCAGTGTCAGAGTTGAATAATTGTCATAGGTATTGTAGAACCTTGAATGCTAAACTATTTGTTATCTAGATTTCACAAAAAGTTTGTTGATCTAGGGAGTTTTGTTTACACAAAATGGCCCAAACTGAAAAAAATTTAAGATAGTTATGTGTAGCTTTTATCATTCTCCTTATTATTCCCATTATTAGCCAGAGGTTTTCTCTTTATAGTTATTAGAGATCCTACATATAGCAACTTATTTGTTGATTTAAACTAGGATGGATTTGGGAAACCAGTCACAAATTTATGGATACTATTTATATCATTATAGTTTTAGCTTTGAGTCTAATGAATCCTTTTTGGCATTCAAGCATATTTATCTTTATTGTATAGTTTTCCGTCAATTTGGTCTCTTCCCAGATATTTTACTAGACCATCTATGGATCCTACTTCAATTGAGATAAGCTGCTTCTGTTTTGTGCCAGAACTTTGCATCCTTTTGATCTTCTGCATCAATGTTGATTTTCTTTCTTAGACGACCTCATTCTTGCTTCCTTAAATTTTTTTATTTAATCAGGATGAGATATTACAAAGTAGTTTTTGATTGGGTCTCAGTTATACAACATTCTAACATGTGCCCCTTCACCAAGTATACATTTCCCACTACCAATGTCCCCACTTTCCCTACTGTAATCACCCCCATCTCCTATCCCCAATTACCCACCCCAGGCTGTCTTTATGGCAGATACTTTTATTCTTTCTCTTTGTCTCTATCAATTTGTCAATATGGTTTGCAATACAAGTACAGACAGGTTATCAAGTATACTCCTTTACTTACTCTTAGAACTCAATTCTTGTCCAGAGTGGTCATTTCGAACTTTCTTTGTCATAGTGGTTCCTTCTCTATCCTAACTGTCCCTTTAAACTTGTGGCAAGTTTCCAACAGTGGACTAGTTTTCCTGGCTCCTGTTTTTACCATTCTCGTATATTAGTCTAATATTCTGTATATACATATATATATAATCTCACCCCACTGTTCTTCAGTTTGCTCGAGCGGGCCCAGTAACGTCTCTATTCGTCCCTGTCATGTGCAAGAGTATCCCAATGACATATTGGGGGCTCCTTCAGGATCAGGGGAATGAGAACCATTCATTGTTACTGTTCTTGACATACCAAGTACGCCATGGGTAGCTTGTCAGGCTCTGCTGTGTGGGCGGGATACTCTCAGTAATATATATATATATATATATATATATGTATGACAAATGAGTGTATCATTCCAAATCTGTTGCTCTCCTGACTCATTTCAATCAGCATGTTTATCCATCTATAAGCAAATTTCATGACTATGTTTTTCCTGGTGGCTGCATAGTATTCCACTGTATAGACATATCATAGTTTCTTTATCCAGTCATCTGTTCTCAGTCACTCAGGTTATTTCCAGATTCTTGCTATTTTGATAGTACTGCAATGAACACACATGTGCAGATAGTGTTTCTGCTGTGCATTTTGGGGCTCCCATGGTATATGCCCGGAAGTGGTATTGCTGGGTCATATGGAAGCTCAATTTCCAGTTTTTTGAGAAATGACCATATTGTTTTCCAAAATGGCTGTACCAGCTGCATTCCCATCAACAATGTTATTTCTACTTCTTAGCCTTGTTAATGATAGTTATCATCCTCCCCATCACAAGCTGTTCCATGGTCTCCCCTTATTCTGTCGATCAAGCTCTATTGATACCAAGGCCTATAGTGCCACCCTTCTCAGGACTAGCTGACATATATGTGACTACCTCAGTTATGCCATTTAAAATATCATCTTGCTATTATCTATACACATTTCTGGCCAAAAAAGAGTGGGCACATTTACTGACACATCAGAGAATCAATAAATTGAACTGCTTTAATCATTAGAAATCATGGTATATCTTTTGAATTAAAAAAAATCACAAATTGTCTAATAATTATTAGGTGAGTAGAATCTTAAACTTTAGCTATTTTTAGTTTTTTTAAACTGAAAAGACTGCTTAAATTAGTAAACTGAAATACTAGGTTAGATGTAATTTGCAGCATGAACATAGTCTCACCTCCATTAATACAAGGCAATTATTAATTTGGAATAAGATCAGTAAGCATAGGCCATCTACTCAATATTTTAGACATCTTTAGAACTCAGTTTTAACGATATTTCAATTCACCTGGGAGGAGCAAAACACAGCATCCCAGAGGTTTACCTTTTGCATTGTGAATATTCCCTAGAGATATAACCCAGAAATATTAATGGAAGAATATCTAAACCAATCCCTTGGTAATTTTTGTGAAAAATTCACATTGAATTAAACATGTCATAAATCTATTTATTTCTTGGCATGAGGAAGAAATTCTATGTAAATGGGGGAAAGAGAACCTTAAAGTACTTTGCAACTATGAGTAACAATAACAAATTGAGATGAAGAAGCTGTTATCAGGTTCATTTCCAATAACCTGAGCTGGAAAGTTCCTGGCGTTTGGAGAGGCAGCTTTCTCGGAGTGGATCTTAGGATTCTCTCCCAATACGAAGCTTTCTCCTCCCCAAATCTTTACATTTAGCTGAGGATCAAAGCCAATGCTCTGAGGAGGCTTGTGATATGAATACCACCGTTTTCTCGTAATAAATAATTCCTTATTTAGATGAGACGTATAATAGAACAAAAAGGTTAGAACTGCTGGGCTCCATAATTTGACACAAAGGGAAACCTCATTCTTCAAATTGTTGCTCACCAGCCTTTTAGATGCTACTTGAAAGATCTTGTTTGCAAAAAGCTGTTGAGAGGTTAAAAGGTCATCCCTGGCTACAAAGCTCCTTAGGGTTTTCAAAGTACTTAACTGTTCCCTGAAAGTGCCCTTTCCCTGGGAATGTTCAAAGCCTCTCTAGAAGATTCTTCAATATTTCTTTTTTCTACACTCATACAAGGCTCATTGTTTAGAAAAAATGGATTAGGTGAATGTCTTTGAACTGCATTTTGAATGACCTATGAAGCCAAGTGGCCTTAAAAGACACATATAAGCAATTTGGAGTGAAAGAAGCATTAAAAATGTTAGTTATCATGAGAGACTGGGTATAGGAAGTGGAGGTGCATTATGCCAGTTCAGAAAGCGAACAAGCCTTTTGGAAAGAACAGGATTTCAAGGGTGTTGCCTGCATTTTGTATGTAAACCAACCCCACCTTTTTGATGTGTTGTTATTTAATTTACATTCTGACAGAGTAGATATTTCCAGTGGTATCAGTACATATCAGTCATGAGATCCACTGCTATGAAATAGCTGATTAATAAACATTTATTATTTTGTGATATTTATTTAATATTTAAGATTTTTTATTTTTCTAAATTAAAGTCTATTTCTCTACTTTCTAAGCCTTGGTAATAGAAAGAAATACCAAATTTTCTATAATTAGAGGCAAACTGGGCGAATTTATTCAAAAGCCAGTTTTCATAGATTTGCTGAGATCAGGAATCAATGTTTATTCTTGCAGCTCTAGAGGGATACAAGTAAACTATTATTGGTGAAAGGGGTTGATACTGAGCTTTTTCTTCTTCATTGCTTTTCAAATAAATTCTGTCACATGCAATTTAAAATTTTAGATATTAAAAGTTAAAGGAAATTGTAGAATAGGCAAAATAGTCTAAATATCTATTCTTTTAGTGTTTGCCAAAGCAAACAAAACTCTTTTCTAAGAAATCTGGACAGAGTTTTATAAACACCTGATTATTTTATTTTATTTTTTTGCTTTTTGAGTCACACCCAACGATGTGCAGTAGTTACTCCTGACTCTGCACTCAGGAATTACTCCTGGCGGTGCTCGTGGGACCATATGGGATGCTGGGAATTGAACCCAGGTCAGCCACATGTAAGGCAAATGCCCTGCCCACTGTGCTATTGCTCCAACCCTAAACATCTATTTTAAACTTTTTGTTCATGCTTAGAGTAGATCTTACTCAACATACATGAATCCAAGTACACACACACACATAACATACATACTTGTTTTCACTAGTTGCTGTGGAGAGGAGAAAGCAAAGAAGATTGGGAGTTAGTCATAGACTTATGGACATCATTTAATTTTTTTTTCTTTTTTTGATTTTGTTGTGTAAGGAGTCAAACTCAGGGTCCCAGGCTTGTAAGGCACACACTCTGTCACTGAGCTTCATGTCCAGCCTCTACCATTTCTCCCAACTGTCATTTTGTGGAGAAACCTGAAGTCTGCATTGTGCGAGAGTTGCTAGATATCCAGGGCCAGACCAGACCAAGGTATCCTGGCTCCCACGCAAGTTTTATTTTTCTCTACTTCTCATTCAAGTCCAGTACACACGAAAGATTAAAATCATGGGCAAAGAAAATCAAGACTGTATTTCTCACCTTCTCTATTTTGAACGAGCAGTACTTTAGTACAATTAGAAATCATACCACTTGTATGTCCATTGCAGCACTATTCACAATGGCCAGAATCTGAAAACAACATGAGTGTCCAAGAACAGATGACAGGTTAAAGAAACTATGGTACATCTACACAATGGAATGCTATACAGCTGTTAGGGAAAAAATGAAGTCATTAAATCTCTTATAAATGAAGACATGGAGAGTATAATGCTAAGTAAAATAAGTCAGAAGGAAAAGGACAGACATAGAATGACTTCACTCACTTGTGGGATAAAAAAATTACATAGCATGAGATAAAAACCTAGGACAGTAGAAACAAGGGCCAGGATGAATAGTCCACAGTTAGAAAACCGCTTCAAGGCCTAGGGGAGAGGGAAATTGGGATAGGAAAAGGACCAGTAGGACAATGATGGTTGGAGGGGATCACTCTGGATGGGGGATGTGTGCTAAAATTGGGTAAAGGATCGACTATGATGACCTCTCAGTATCTGTATTGCAAAACATAATGCACAAAAGGAGAGAGAGGGAGAGAGAGAGAGAGAGAGAGAGAGAGACAGAGACAGAGACAGAGACAGAGAGACAGAGACAGAGACAGACAGAGACAGAGACAGACAGAGACAGAGATAGACAACGATAGAGAGATAGAGAGAGACAGAGAGAGCGGGGATAGAGGGGAGAGAGGGAAAGGGAGAGATGGAGAGACAGGGAGATGGAGAGATGGAGACAGAGATGAAGAGACAGAGAAACAAAGACAGAGAGAGACAGAAAGAGACAGAAAGAGAAGGAGAAGAAAAGTTCCTGCCACAGAGGCAGGCTGGATGGGAAGTGGGGCAGGAGGGATACTGCGGATATTGGTGGTGGGAAATGTACACTTGTGGAGGGAAAGGTATTGGAGCATTGTATAATTAAAACTTGATCATGAAAGCTTTGTAACTATCACACGGTGATTCAATAAAAAAGTTAAAGAAATAAAAGAAATCATATCTTTGTGCTTAATTGTTGTATCTGAGGAAAAACACATGATTTTATTGCAAAGCTTTTAATTTCCTTCTTATTAGTCACCTGTAGTAATAATTATATAAAAATGTAAAATATTTTAAGATACATATATAATACAGATATATATAATTGTATAACTAAATTCAATATTTTTGTTGGTAAAGTTACAGTTAAATCTTCCCATTTTCTTGTGTCATGTTGTAAGTATGTCAGATAGGTAGAAACATTCTTAAGTGCATCTCAATTTTCTAAGAAAACAAATTCTACTGTGTATTTATAGTCTAAATACTTGTAATCACTATTAAGCTTCACAAAATTACTCAGAGTATCAGCGTTGTTTGAGTTATACATGTGCTTAAATCCCTTTATATATTTCTATGGAAAGCCATTGTTTACTTTTAAATTTAATAACGATTTCAAACATACAGGGGGATTTTGGTCTCATTTGTTTGTTTTCTGGGAGGAGGGAACCTAATCAGAAGTGCCCAGGGGTTACTCCTGGCCCTTCACTCAGGGATAAATCCTGGCATAGCTTGGAGGTGGTGCTGAGGATAAAACCTAGGTTGACCACATGTGATCACCTTACCTATTGTGCTATCTCTCCTGTCTCTACAGGGGCTTTGAAATAGGTGTAAATATTTTTGTAGTCTCCCTCTGTCTTAGAAAAATCAAAACTCTAAGAATATTATTTTTAAGGTATTTCTTAGAAATATTACAAATGTCATTTCTTAATTTCCCCCCTGATTTTGATGATAAACAACTGACAAAAAAATAAATATATTTATGGTAGGTAATGTGATGTCTTAATATTTGTCAACTAGTGAGCTAGATATCATCAAGTCAGTTAACATAGCCATTTCTCCACAGTTGTCTCTTTAAAAAAATGTGTGTGACCTCAAAGACTGGCCCACATTCAAAAGAACAAAAGCAGCCGTTGCTGGCACGAATGTGGCGAGAAAGGGACACTCCTTCACTGTTGGTGGGAATGCCGACTGGTTCAACCCTTTTGGAAAATAGTATGGATGATTCTTAAAAAATTAGAAATTGAGCTGCCATTCAACCCAGCAATACCACTCCTGGTAATATATCCCAGAGAGGCAAAAATGTATAGTTGAAGTGACATCTGCACTTGTTTGTTCATTGCAACACTCTTTACAATAGCCAGAAACTGGAAGAAACTTGAGTGCCCAAGAACAGATGACTGGTTAAAGAAACTTTGGTACATCTACACAATGGAGTACTATGTAGCTGTTAGAAAAGATGAAGTCATGAAATTTACATACAAGTGGTACAACATGGAAAGTATAATGCTAAGCGAAATGAGTCAGAAAGAGAGGGATAGACATAGAAAGATTGCGTTCATCTGGGGGATATAAAGTAACAAAATATGAGATTAATACCCAAGAATAGCTGAGATCAGCACCAGTAGGATTACTCCATAGCTTAGAGGCCAGCCGGGCATTCTAGGGGAAAGGGCAGTTCAGATAGAGAAGGGAGCACCAAATAAAGGATGTTTGGAGGATCCTCCCAGGAGGGGAGATGCATGTCGAAAGTAGACTATGGACTGAACATGTTTGCCACTCAATGCCTCTTTTGCAGACCACAACACCCAAAAGGAGAGAGAGAAAAAAAGGGAATGTCCTGCCACAGAGGCAGGGTGGGATGTGGGGGATGGGGGTGGGAGGGATATTATCCATGGTGGTGGAAAATGGGCACTGATGGAGGAATGGGTATTTGATCATTGTATAATTGAAACCCAAGCACAAAAAATTGTAAATCTACAACTGTATCTCATGGTGTTTCACTAATAAAAAGAAAAAAAAGAAAAGCAAAAAAAAATGTGTGTGGTAAAAAATGCTTAAGATCTACATTTCTGTCTATTTTCAAGCATAGGATGTCATTTTATTAGGGTAATCACCAAGCTGTATATTAAACCTGAAGAATTTGTCTATCTCATAATAGCACCTTTGTATCCTTTGACCAACTCACAGGCCCCAATAACTGAAATTTTACTCTCTGGTTTTTACAAGTTAGACTTTTTAGATATTCCACATAAAATAAAATCATTTAGTATTTTTTTGCGGGGGCCACACCCGGCCATACACAGGGGTTACTCCTGGCTACATGCACTCAGGAATTACTCCTGGCGGTGCCCAGGGGACCATGTGGGATGCTGGGAATAGAACCCAGGTCGGCCACGTGCAAGGCAAACGCCCTACCGCTGGGCTATTGCTCCAGCCCTCATTTAGTATTTTTTAATCTGTACTAGTTTACAGCAGCTAGGGCGTTTGCCTTGCATGCAGCCAACATGGCCGACCTGAATTCGATTCCTCCGCCCCTCTCGGAGAGCCCCGCAAGCTACCGAGAGTATCTCGCCCTCACGGCAAAGCCTGACAAGCTCCCCGTGATGTATTCCATATGCCAAATACAGTAACAAGTCTCACGATGAAGATGTTACTGCCGCTCAAGCAAATCGATGAACAACAGGAGGACAGTGACAGTGACAGTGACAGTGACAACTAGTTTACATTATAATAATCTCTTTAACTTTCACCAGGTTTGGAAATCTTCCTTGTTTTGTTTTTATTTATTTGTGGGCCACCTCCTGGAGGAGCTCTGGGGACCATATGTGGTACTGAGGATTGAAATCGAATGAGCCACAGCACTCGCTGTCCTATAGCTCCAGTCTCTGAAACTTGTTGGAAGCTTGTAGGTTGCTGGTCTACTGTGGGCTTCAGCGGGATGAACCACAGCTGCCCACAAAAATAGTTCATCTTCTTTATAGAGTACTTGATCAGATGATGGGAATATATTCTCAGAGCGTTTCTAAAATGGGTCTCTTGTTTTCTTTCCATTTCTGCTTTTGCTGCTGTTGTGAGGACTGGGGCACAAACACGTGATTGTGGTGTTCAAGCGAAATGCTATTTCTTGCGTTATTTTGCTCTGGGTACAGACCAGTATAGAGATGTTAAACCTGAATCTGAAAGAAGCTTCTGTAATATTCCTCACGTTGTCTTTGCTCCATGAAAGGCAGCATACAAGTGCTAGGAGCAAGAAATGGTAGAAAGCCATTACCCCTTTGTCCCTCCTCTCAACAGGCCACTCACCCTTACATAGGCAAGAAGATTGTGGAAATATATTAAAGCAGGAGAAATGGGCAGTAAACTAAAAGAAGTTTGATTTTAGATAATCAGCTGAGAGAGAAAAAAAGAGCAAAATGTGGTCGAGAGTCATGTTGGTGAAGAATTGGTTAAATTTTTAATTTAAATAATTTAAAATATCAATAAAAATCAATTTTAAAATATTTAAAATGACCATGAAAGGCTATTTAATTTTACTGATTGAAAACAGCAAATGCTCACCTTAAAGCTAAGTGGTCAAATAAAGAGAAAAATAAAAGAAAAAATAATTACCAGCAAGATTCCTTGAGATAAACACTGTTGACAGTTTATTTTTAAAAAGACTTTTTCTTTATATAAAAACGTTTCTTTTTTACTGAAATTAATATATTCAGAGACAATAATCATGTTTTTGTTTTGTTTTGCTCACTGCACATTAGTCTTTTCCCTTAATTCTTTCTTTTTTTTTTTCCTTTTTGGGTAACACTGAGCGATACACAGGGGTTACACCTGGCTCTGCACTCAGGAATTACTCCTGGTGTTGCTTGGGGGACCATATGAAATGCTGGGGATCGAACCTGTATCAGCCATGTGCAAGGAAAACACCTTACCTGCTGTGCTATCGTTCTAGCCCCTTCATTATTCCTTTAGAATATGATTTTTTGCTATATTTTCTTCAACTCCTTGAATTCTATTATTCTACCCTTCTCTTTAGATTGAATATCAAATAAAGGATATCTATTTAGAATAGCTTGATTAGTCACTATTTTCTATTAACTAAGATACTTCAGTGCTGTATTGGTTTTCTATTCTTGGGCTCAAATAGTTTCACATCCAGAGGGAGTATCGTTGGCAAAAAGAGATGGGAGACATCAGCTTTAAATCTCTAAACCTCCACAGTGAGTTCCAAACCTCCTTCTGTTGGATGACATATATTGCTTTATCTACCCTTTGAAAAACTCAAAATCTTTCTTCAGAGCATCCTGGGTTACTATTTTATTGATTAGTTTTCTTTTCAATGTCCTCAATACTTGTGTCTTAGGATTTCTGGTTTGCTTCTTTACCTCCTTCAAACCCTCTCAACCTAGACCAATCCTCAAATCCCTTAAATAATTTACATTTTACTGAAATGAAGATTTTACTGCCTTCTTGGCACCACACAAAATCAGTTTTTTCATTGATACATTGTAAATGTTTGTTAAATTTACAAATTTCTTAAATGCTTATTCATTTGTATTGTTTTAATTTTATGCCTTTGCTGCTTTAGCAAAGAGAAGGCTGATGTACTAGAGGAAAGGAATATTTGTATAGTTTATTGCAGTTTAGCTAATATGGTTACAATCGTGTCCACAATTATGTGTTTGGTGTGCAGTTAGTGTCCCTTGTCCACCAACAAAGTGTCAGATATTATCTCTCATCCTACTGTCAATTTTAGGGAACTTCCTCCTTGCCCTAAAACACCTTGGGAATCTCAGTTCTGAAGTCAATGTCCAACAGTTTGTTATTATTTGACACTGTCTACTGCCTTGCTTTGAGGTAAGCATAATGGTGTCAGAACCAGAACACTGCTTCACGTCTGTGTGCTCACATGTGTGTGTGCCAAAAACTCTTTCAAACACTTTTGTAAAGTTTTGGTCAACTTTTTTTTTTTACCATTATGCTTTCATAAATTACCTTTGGGCTCAAATGAAGTTGGAGGATTTTTTTCTGTTGAAAACCCAGCTCCCGGAAGAGAACAGCGCAGAGTCTCCTGCCCCGGCGCCTGGCTGTCCTCACTGGGGCCCCTTGGAGGGGGCGGGTTGAGTTTCCCTCCCTGCCCCGACCAGAGCCCAGGCAGCCGAAGACTTCCAGAACCAGCCACAACCATGCTGAGACCACTCTCCACATGCATCACAGTACCGTCAGAGGAACAAAAGCATGCAGGTCCCGGGGCTGAGATCTCCAAGCCTGCTCACATCGGGGCTGAGCATCCTCCACCCAGATCCTCCATCTTCCAGTAGGCGGGGGTCATACCCACCAACTGCCCACCAGCACCGTGTAATTCCATCAACTGCCAAGACCCAGAGACTATAAAACCGAGCTTCCGAATCCGCGGCTGCGCAACATCTTATTATGTCATTCTTGCTTTGGACAACCTGGCAGACTACCGAGTGTAACCTGCCCACACGGCAGAGTCTGGCAAACTCCCTGTGGCGTACCCAGTATACCAAATACCAGAAACAATGATGGGTCTCATTCTCCTAACCCTGAAAGAGCCTTGAATGTGGCACTTTTTAGAATCTCAGGGGTAGGACGAAGGAGACGTTACTGGTGCCTGCTCGAGGCAATCGATGAACAACAGGATGATCGTGATTGTGATCGTGAAATTAAACAGGTTGAAGTTCAAGCTAAGGGTGGAAACAAATTTGGAAACAAATTTGGGCTGCAATGGAAAACACCTCACTTGACCACATTTTAGGGTACTGAATGTTCCCTTTTGCAGAGAATATTGGCTTGTCATCTAAACATATAACCAAACCACTTCTAATCGATATTGAAGTCATTGTATAAAATAGTTGAACTTCCTTGATAGATACATTATTATCTGCTTTGTATGGGTTGATAGCAAGAAAGATTTAGGAGACAGGCTCTAAGATATAGTCATTGTTTTCAAGGAATTTGCAAGATATAAACATGCAAGATTTACCAGAGAAAACAATATGAACATCAGGTATAAGTTGTACTTGAACGTACAGAGAACTTCCATTCATTACATCTAAAAAACTTAATTCATGAGTTATGAAAGGCAACTTTTTATTAATAAATTTTTATTATTCATCTATTTTTTATTAAAACAGAATTTTAGGAGGATGCTTCACTTATTGTGAGTAATGCTTCTATAATAAAGAGATATAAATATTTGAAGGGAAATTATAAAAAAAGACAATTTCACCAATTCAGAGAAATGCAAAAACGTGATATTTAATGCATTTCTTTTGCACTAACCCTATTTCTAACCTTTTTGTTTTTAGTAAATATTTAGAAGATTGGTTATATTCAGTGTTGTCAAGGATGTGGGGAAATAAACCTTCAAGTGTGTTAATGGTAAGGCTATGAATTACTAACTATTTGGAAAAAGTCAGCTTTAGATAATTCAAAATGTTAAATTTTCCCAGACAATCTTCAATGCTATAGTTCTGCACTGGTGTCTACAAAGAAATGAAGGGCCAAATACAAAATGACATAGATCATTATACTTAAAGAGTCATTTCAAGATTTTAATTTTACATTAATAAAAAATTTCATTGGCAAAAAACTTACACAGATAAAATCTATTTTTAATATTTGTCAAAATGTTTATTGCAACACTATCTGTAAGAGCTGCTATATGGAAGCAACTGAGATATCTCTGAATAGATTATTGAATAATAAAGATATTACATAGTTATACAATGGAATATAGTTCATCTTTGGAAAATTTAGTTTATTTTAAATTTTATTCTAATTTAAATTTAAATTTTTAATTTGAAATTCCAGTGTAGATTTGCATACAATTTTATGATACCATCAGTGTCCCTCAACTCAATCTTTCCCCCTCCCTTTTCCACCAATGTAAGGTCAGGTCTGTAGAGCAATTCTTAGGTTCTGTTGCCTTTAGCCATTTGTTCTTTCTTAATAATTTCCTTTATAATCCAAATATGAGAGAGATTATTCTGTGCCTTTCCCTCATTTTCTGACTTAATTCACTCAGAGTGATAGTCCTCAGATCCACCCACATACTAGCAAATTTCATTTGTAATATCGGCTATCAGGTTACAATAAATGATGGTGAGGGAAATAATTGAATTTATCGTGTTATAATCCCCACAGTATAATTTTATGTAGGGATTAGAAAGAACTAGTTGAATCTATGTATATGGTTATGTTACACAGATAATAAAGTTTATAAGCCGGAAAAATATTTTCACATATTTCAGAGTATATAGTTTTTTACTTTGTAGGAAAACTGGAGCAGGTATGACTTGGCATGAAGAAAGAAGAAATGGGTAGTATTTGCTATTGCTGGTGAAAAAAATGACTTATGTCAACTCAACCAATAAGCTAGTTGATAAAGTTTTTAATGCACCTAGAGCTGCATTAGACCCCGGGGAAATTACAGTTAGATGAGGTATATTTACTGACCTCCAAATAGAATTTAAAATTTAGTTAGTATCAAAATGAACACATATAAAGCAAACTAAACAGGATGGATGGGTACAGAGTTACAAGGTAGTTATGTGAAATGGGCTTTAAGTACAATGGAAAGTCAAGGAGAGGTTGATCCAGAGGAACACAGGTCGGCAGAGATGGAGAGGGGCTTATGGTGAAGAAAGACCTGGTTGCACCTAGGCTACTTCTCTTATTCTTTTATTTTTCTGTATTTCTTCACTTTGGACTTTTCATTTCTGTGTACCTGAACTGGTTATTTGCCTTTTACTCCTTCTTGGTATTTGTTTATCATTTTAGATATGAGTAATTTAAAGCATCGTTCATTCTTATAGTTGCCTTGAACTTTTTAGACAGCTTTTGTTCTTTGAAATAAGCATTTGATTAACTAGTTAACCACCCAAACTCAGTCAGTCTCCATTTTTATTGCTGTTGGCAAACATGACAAGTACCATAACATTTAGTTATCATGGCCCGTCTCCAGGTTGGAAATCTAGGTCAGGACCCTATAGGACTTGCTCAATTCCTGCTTCAGAGGCTGTTAAAAATGAGCAGGGGTGAACCAAACTGGTCGGATTTTTCCATTCTACATCCAATTCATTATGATTACACAGATCCATCCTCAATTAAGTAATTTTCTCTGCAGTGGGAGGGGGTTTATTTTGTGAGTGGGCTTGAATGTCTGCATAGATCAGCATTATTGTTAATCACATCTGCACTTCCATATATTTATATGCACACTCACAAGTGCAAAGATGCAGTTTCAAACTTAATTAAAAACAGAAAGCAACCTAAAGTGTGCTAGTATTTCCCCTGACTTCAGCATGATCTACCACTTTGACAAAATTTCATAAATCTCCCGCAATAGAAAATTCTATTGCACAGAACCATTTTATGCAGCAATATAGGTACTTAAAATATTCAACAACTTTCATCATGTTTTGCCTCTTGGTACATGGGATTTTTATGTATTTAATAGTTACATATGTTATATATTTTAAACAGTATTTTTTACTAATGGCCCCCCACAGTACATTTTTCTAAAACTCTAACATCTGTGTTTTGTTCTTGCAGCTCATGATGATAATCTTAAATCGAGCACATCCAAACACAGAGGACAGATTAGAGCTATTTTATTTTGAAGGTGGCTGGAACCCGTGATGGAGGTGTCAAAAGTTATGAAGTCAGAATAATGGCAAATATTGGAATATTATCACTCCTGGTGACAGAAACACGTCTCCCTTCACTTTTTTGAAGAGCAATTCCAGATCTGGCATCTGTGAGGTTCCTGCTGTGGCCAGGCCTGTAGCAGGTAGGAGAAATTCAGAGGAGAGAAACCATGGGGGAATGTTCATTTGTTATTTATTTATAAACTCGCCATGCTACATCATGTAAAATTAACACCTTTAATGGGCTCCTGCCTCAGTTGCTTGAAGGACGGGCTTTCCCCAGCCAAAGCCACCCACTGGCTTCTGGGCAGCATTGCTGTGTGTTTGCTTTGCGCTGCTGGCTTCATGGAGTCAAACTGCTGAACTTATCCTTGTGCTCCGCTGGTCAGCAAAGGTTGCTCTCATCAGAGACAAAGTTCAGGATAGGGAGTCTTTAGGGCTTTTGTGGCTGAAGAGGCAAATGCTTACTTTGGAGCATAAATGCTTTTCTCTGGTTAATGAAGAGATTTACTCCAACATTCATTCATAATAAATTGGAAGGGGGCGGTGGCATCTCCCATATGAAAGCATCCAGAGGGTCCCTTTCCTGTAAGACTTCATAAATAATCAACATCTACAATGGAAAGATTTTGTAAGCATTCTTCTCTCCCTGACATAAAAATTCCCTCCTGCTTTTAAGGGAAGACCACTATGATTTGCAGGAAAAAAAAGATTCTGGAATTAAAATAGATTTTTTACAGAGGATTTGGTGATTTTGGAGAAAGATCTTACCTTCCACTAACCTGCCATATTTTTCTACTCAGTGCCCAAAATTTCAGGCCAATTTGAACATCATTTGACTACAAAGGATGGCTGGGAGGGTGGAACATGTGGAACAATCAACAACTATGTGTGAGATTCCTGAGAATTGCACTTGGTAGACTAGAACTCCATGGTCTCATGAAAGAAAGGGATGAACAAAAACCAATTTAATGTCTCATACTTGTGGTTGTTCTGAGTATTAGGGACCTAATACAGAAGAAGGGGGAATTCATATTGCCTGAAAAGATTAAATGATATTTTAATTGAAAAATCAAAAAAATCAATCAAGATGAGAAGGTAAAACAATTACAGATAATTTTCAGGGGAATAAGATGGACTTGGGTACAAGAGTGACCAGTACTAGAAGACCTGCTGGCTTTCAAGTGCTAAGAAGGTGCCCGCTGTTATATGGTTTAGACACATCAGGGCATGGGCCATCACAGATTCTGGTTTCTCTTTATTTTTTCCATAAGAGAGGGCGAGGTGGGTCCAAAATATTAGCTACCTTACTGAATTTTGAGTTTCTTACAAGTCTTTTGTTTTCAAGTTTACGTTCTTGCCTGCACTTTTCACCTTACAGTGTTCATGACTACCTTTTTTTTCAGAGAACTAAGAGATTGTAGCCTATTGGCAGAAGGTTCAGACAGAGGGTAAGAGGGAAGGGGATTCAGGAAGTTAGGTTGTGGAACAAAGTGATGAGGTTGATTGTCATTAAGAAGTTCAAACCTGGAGCAGGGGAGATAGGATAATGCATAAATTACTTAACTTGCATGTGGCTGAATGGGGTGAGATTACTGGCACTGAGTACTTCCAGGAATGTTCTCTGAGTAGAGTCATGAGTGAACCCTGAGCATTACCAGATGTAGGCCCAATTCCTGACCCCTCCTTCTTCCATACCTCCCTCTTCTAAAGTTTAAACTTTATCCTATATCCTGTGGGGCAGTGATAAGCCAGCTATTGGAGATACATGTTTGTGTGTGTGTGTGTGTATGTGTTTTGTGTGTGTGTGTGTGTGTGTGTGTAAGTGGCGGGGTGCCCATGTAGCAGATGATCTTCAGAGGACGGTAGTTGTGGTAGATGCGCTGGACTATCCTTCTGTGAGATAAAATATTGGTTTAAAGCTAGACTTATATAATCTAGAAAATTTGGTCAACACAGCATATGAGTTTAATAGACATTTGTACATACTTATAACTTCCAGCTTGTGGTGTTTGAGATAATTATTTAGCTTCCTTTCAGGTAGTAATACAAGCTTTATTTTTCCATTAAAAGAAGGAGAATAATAGTGTCTTCCTCATCAGACTGTTGTGTAGATTAAAAAAGATATTAACTCATATAATGCATTTATCAGTACTTATTGCAAATTCCTAATTAGTGATGACTACTGCTCCAAGAAGAGTTTCTTTGTCAGATTGTGTCATGAGTTACTTTTGAGAGATATAGATAAATAGGGCTTTGAGCACTTATGCTGTACACAATAAGGTGGTGAATGGAATAAAGGATGGAGGAAGAGCAAGGAAATTCTAAAGCATTTTCCTAGAGTTAGAGCTAGCCCTAAAAGCTATGGAATGATGTGCAGAGGAGTGTAAGAAAGAGGAAGCTGAGGGAAGATTAAGGATAAGCAGTCATTCCTAATGGGATACCTAAGATCAAATGTGTACACAGAATGTACATTTTTAGCCCATTTATAGCTATGATACAAAATATTCCTATTTAAAGATGAATGTTAAATAGATTTGCTCGAGCGGGCCCAGTAACGTCTCCATTGGAGATTTTGTTGTTACTGTGTTTGGCATATCGAATACATCATGGGTGGCTTGCCAGGCTCTGCCGTGTGGGCGAGATACTCTCAGTAGCTTGCCGGGCTCTCCGATCTCTAAATCAGAGTGCAGGCAACAGGTGACTATAGCAAAAGTTGCAAATCTGATATAAATGTAGGGACAAGACACTAACTAGCTAATGTCATCTTGGTGATGGCATTGTTAGGGGTGTCTCAGATGAAACTGGTATAGCAGTGATGAACTTCTGGGCCTCAGAGCTTCATTTAATTAGTTTTAAGTGAGTCTTGATCATCATCACCTCTAAAGGGTCACATCTACTGGCCTGCTAGTGGGGCTAGAGTTCTGCCACCTGCAATATGTTTTCCTTTGCTTATTTGGTGGACCTCAAGCAGTGCTCAGCAGGCCTAGGGACCTGTGACATGTAGCCCAGGTGTGCAGAAATGTTTCAGTGCTAATGATGCACTACTTCTTGAGCTTCACTGAGAAAGGGAATTTTTGGTGTCCACTTGAGTCCTGTGCTTGAACTGCTGCTTGCAGTGAAGTCACAGTCCACAGTTCTTTCCCATCCATTTTTTTGGTGGGTGTAGGTTTCTGCATCTTGATGACCTGATAATGAAAAGAAAGATGGATGAGTCAGCACTTTCATTGTCTGAGTTAAAACTTCACTAAATGAATAGGGGGTTAAGAACTTGACTATACCCCCAAGTTCAAGGGTCACTTTGGAACAAACTCTCCCAGCATTGATGAAAAGTACTTGAGGAATGAAACCCTATGTACATCTCTTTTGGAGGTTGGTAGCAATACCAGCAATAGAGGTACTAGATAAGTGAGTTTGATGACCTTTTGGCTCCCTCAAACATTGTCTGTTACTAAGAGGAAAAAGATGCAGAGTTCTTAGGATGATGTGTACATCATCCTTCCTCCTACTTCCACCCTGTCTTCTCTAAATGTCTCCCCACCCCCATAGCACACTTTCTTGTCAGTTACATCTCAGCTCAACTTCTCCCTGGGGACCTTCCACTGTGCTCCCAAAGGATCCTGTGAACATTTCCATTCTTGCACAAAGCACCAGACTGTAATTACATATTTACTTCCTGTCTTTACACAAGATTATAAACTCTCCTGAGAGTGGGAGATGTGTGTTATTTATCTTTGAATCCTCAGAATCGTAGCACAGTGCCCATTTCAAGGTTAGCACCAAGTAACTCCATGTTTAAAAGATGAATAGAAAAATATTACCGTTGTTAGTTCAACTAGATTTACAGATATTGTGTCCTTAACGATAGTTTTGTTATCCAATGATCAGATATACATAAGTGAAATGTATTTTTGTGATAGGAAATTTTAAATCATCAAAGATTTTATAAAGTGAGAAAGGGGAAAAATCAGTCCTATTCCCTTTTTTTCTCTTTTAGCAGTTTTTTTTTAAAATGTACTTTACTAAAAGAATTTCCAAACAGTTTGTCAAATTTACTTTCTAAACATTCCCATGGGATTGAAAATGCATTAAATGTATAATAGATTTGGGAAAAACTACCATGCTTACAGTTTTTAGTCTTCCCATTAGACGCATGTTTATTCTTCCAGTTATGCAAGTTTTTTTTTCTGTAAAATGTTTGAAAGTATTATTCACTGAGATTATTCCAAAGAATTTTTTTTTATAGTTTTAAGTTTTAACTCAAAGTATCATAGCATTGGTGAGGATATAGAACAGTTGGAACTTGGTAGAAATATAAAATGATGTTATGGAAAATAAGACAGAGGTGCTAAAATATTAAAACTGAACTAATATAATCCGGCAATATTACTTCTGGGTATTTGTTCAAGAGAACTGAAATCAGTATCTTGAAAAGATAGCTGCACTCCTGTGGCCATTGTAACACTATCACAGTAGCCAAGACATGGAAGCAACCTTGTAAACTATCCATAGATGAATACATAAAGAAAAAGCAATTCGGTATATATATCCTGGCCAATTTTTCAAACACAAAAAGAAGAAAATCATGCTATAGGCAATATCACGGTTAGCTCTTGAGGACATCAGCTCTTGAGGACTTTAATTAACCAGTTTAGTGAACAAATACTGTGATTTTACTTATGTAGAGTTTCTAAAATAGTAAAACTCATTAAAATCTAAAAAAGAAAAAGGTTCCCAGAGTAAGAAGAAGAGAAAATAGGAATTTGTTATCCAATGGGTGTAAAATTTTATATATGCAAGAAGAGTAAATTCTAAAGATTTTTTTTGTACAACATACAGTAGTACCATAGTATTGGCAATAATGTATTGTACACTTAAAGTTTTGTGATGGGGCTAAGTCCCATGATAAATATTCGATAAATATTCTGAACACCATTGAAAATATAACAGTAAAAAGGATAAAGAATTTTTCTGGAATTATTAAGTACTTGTCTTAGCCTGAATAAGCCCACATAACTACCTAGCACACATAAGACATGTTTGAAAGAAAAACTGAACAAAATTAAAAGATGCAAATAAGCAGACATGGATAGAAATAAATATGGATAGAATAATATGGATAGAATAACAAATGAACATGCATAGGTATAAACATGGATAGAGTAACATGGGTAGAATAACAAGTAAACATGGATAGAAAAACCAAATCATTAAAAAAAAATTGACCTCAAACACTGGGATGCATGGTGGTGGAAAGTGGGCACTGGTGGAGGGATGGTATTTGATCATTGTATAATTGGAACCCAAGCACAAAAATGTGTAAGTCTGCAACTGTACATCATGATGTCTTACTATTAAAAATTTTTTTAATTAAAAAAATTCAACTTTCTATGCCAGAAAAATAGAACAGCAAAGGCAATTGTTTTGCATGAGACTGACCCAGGTTTGATCCCTGGTATTCCATATGGGTCCCCAAACAGCACCAGAAGTGATCCCTGAGCACAGAACAAGGAGTAATCTTTGAGCACCATAGAGTGTGCCTGACCATCCCCCACACACTCCTGCCACACACACACACACACACACACACTCACTCACTCACTCACTCACTCACTCACTCACTCACATACACAATCAACTTTCTGCCATTGCCACTCTATTCAATGTAACTTGCAGGTTAATATTAATTGTTACACTTTTCTATCCTGCATTTAATTTACTATTTAACTTATTGTCCAGAGAACAAAGAAGGAGACTATATTTGGGTGGGTTTTATGGGACAGAGAATAACTATATCTCTTATTCATAAAAGGGTTGGGAAACAATACCAGACATAAATGGGAAATATATGGCGTCACAACTTTCATAGTTTACTCTTGAGTTTTCCCCTAAAATTATTCTCAGTGCAAAGATCTGACTTCTTTTTAAAGAAAAGATTTATTTCACCAGATTATAGTTTTCCAAATAGTCTAGGCACGGTCATGCTAAAAGTAACATAAGGACCATGGCAGAAGATCTTGGGTGCTTACATTGTGGTGATGTGCAGCTCCCATGCACATCATGTACATCAGTACCATAGAAATTAGCTACTATAGGTATATTACATGCATATTAGTGTTAAAAATCTTTTTTTTAAAAATGTGAGCATGGTCAAATCACACATTCTTTGAAGATCTTAAAAGGTTATGTTAAAACTGAGACTTGATTTTCATTTGAAACTGTTAGGTCCAGACTACGCTATCAGTCTCCAGAAGAATAAACAAACTAAGTAGCTGTAATTTTAAACATTTAAAAAAATGTATGCAGTGTGATTTAAAAAGTCTATTAATAATTGAATTTAAGTTTTAAGTCCTCTTTGAATTCTGTTTCTGTTTGTTATGTAGTAATAACTGACACTCCTTATTTTCAGTCCCTTCCATGAGAAAAAGAATAAGATAATACTTGCAAGAGAGTAGTTATTTAATAAATGTTTGTTGAATAAATAATTGAGTGAACAAACAAATAAATGCAAGATACATTTCCGTTGCATATTTTTTTGATCAAATTTAAGATTCATAAAAATCTACCTTGGTTCTCTTGTGCTGCTTTTTTTCCCCACTGCTGTGTTACCCAGCATGCAATTTTCCACTGGAAGTACTTTTTGGTACTGATTGGTAGTTATTTCTCTGTGGCCTTATCAGATAATGTACCATTTGAGAGCCAGTCCTATTTATTAGTCATATCTGTGTCCATAGTGCTTAATACTCAGTGAGACCAAAAGGCGATTCTTTTGGATTTAAAAAGTATGTATGAAGTGTTGTGCCCTGGAAACAGAATGACAGCCCCATCAGTACCGGTGATTTTAAAAGTGGGCTGAAAATGAAAATATTTCGAAAAGCTTTTTAACAGTATCAGTGTGTTGATTCATTTTAGGTCAATGCAGAATCTCTGGCAGGTAGGAGTAGGCAGTGGAATATTCAGCTAGTATTGAGAGTCTCAGAGTTTGAATATGTCCCAAATATATTATTATTAGCACCGGGAAATGGTCTTTCATATGGAGAACCTATTGAGAAATAATCCGGAGTCACTGACTGGCTATTTTAATTTTGAAGTAAAAACATGAGAGACAATTAAAGTATTAAATATTATCTGTCATGAATATATTCATATATGTAAGGGCCTAGGGTCATTAATAACAAAGTCTTATTTGCTATTTGATGTAAAATCATTTGCCTTTTAACTTTTCCTATTATTTTCAAAACAAAATCTTAAAGTATTTTCTGTGTAGTTTAATTTCTTTACAAATATCCATTTTAATTTTTGGTTTAGTTTTTAGGTAGTTTTTAGTGTTTACTTCTTGGTGTTGATCTTTAGCACTCTAAGAAAGACTCATTAAAGAAGTTTTTGTTCAACAAGAGCTCATTTAGAACAAATCACTCAAGATTGCCGCTCACATGAATATTTATACCCTGAAGTCTCCATTTGACAACATTAAGCTCTGTGTTCTTATTTCTTAAGCAACCAAAACATATTTATAGCTGGATTTTAATGCACTTTCCCTCTACTTGAACACACCATGATTAAAAGTTTGCAGCCTTTATATAATCTGAGAAATAACCAACAATGTCCCTAGTGATTAAATATTCAAGTTTGCAATTATTTTGTAACTTTTGTTCTGCTCTTCGCTCACTCTAAAAATTATCATAAAATTTTGAAAGATGTCCTCAGTGTAGAATATGTCCATGAAATATTAAATATTCAATTTTCCTCTATCATGGCTTGAAAAATTCATAATTACATGATGATCCACATAATAACTCATTCTGAAAAGTCATATATGGCACTCCCTCTGTGACTGAGTTAATAATTTACTGCTATGTGGGATTTTCACTCTGCACTGTTAGTCTTGGGAACATTTATTAAGCAAATGTTCATTTGCAAAGATCAGGATGTGAATGAAGAGGGTAAGAATTTAATGAGGAGTGACAGACAGGTGAAGTGATTCCATATAGGACTTTAGTACAAGGGAAAGCAGAGAGCTTTATCTTTCATTGCCTCGATAGACACCTAAAATGAAATATAGAAGACAGGGGGCAGGAGAAAAAAAATAAATGATGCTTTCCGACAGGGGCCAACAGAAGGATAAATCAAGGGAAGCAAGGCAGACAATTCAAGCCATTGGAAAAGATGCCTTTGAATGTGACACTTTGAGCTTATATAGCAGAGGGAATGCTGACTTTTTTTTAAAAGTCCCCAAAGGCTGCCACAAAGGCTACTTCAAGTTTTCTCTTTTCTGCTTTGGTATTGAAAAACTTCATTGATAACAGCCACAGTGAATGAAACATGTAACCAAATTCTAAGTAGAGAAGAAGAAATTTTCCTGGACAGATTATATTTTGGTTCAGAATTGCTCTCAGAGACCTTTGGGAAAATCATGATGCAAAATGAAGGCTTGAAATGGTTAGGTAGGACGTAGGAATAAACTTCACAGGTGGGTAATCCATATCCCCTTGCTTGGATCACTTCTACAGAACTCTGTGTAAGTGATTGAGACAAGTATTGGACTGATTGAATAATTAATAATTGTTCCATGGTAAGCATGAGTTCCCCTTTCTTTGTTCTTTGGGCAAATGTGGGAATATTCACAGTCCAATGTGCCTACAGAAGTTATCCAATGGGACCAATATCAGGTGGAAAATTGCCTAGTTTTTTTCTTGTTATTCAAAGTTTGTTAGTTTGGGGGTCACACCCAGCAGTGCTCAGGGCTTACCCCTGGCTTGGCTCTCAGGGATCATTCCTGGGCACAGTTGAAGGGACCATATAGGATGCCAGGGAGTGAATAAGAGTGAATCCAGTGCTTTACCTGCTGTAAAAGCTTTAACCCTGTATTTAAATTTTTTGATCAGTGCTTAAAGAAGTCTAATAAAAGGGAAACATAAAACTTGTGCAAGAGATGAATCTTGTGCCATCTTAATTGTTTTTAGAACATAGTGAGGGTTAAATAAATGCACAAAGAAATAAAAATAAAATAAACTTACAATAAAAAGAGGCCAGACCATATACATAATACTTAAACTTAATATTTGCCAATAGGCACCAACTCTAATAACAACTAATTTCTTCTATAATAATAATGATGACAACCAGACTGGATCAGCAAGTAAGATGAAGGCAAGAATCAAATTCTGTTCAGTGGAGATAGATATAATTTGTTTTGTTTCTCCTTTAAAGCAAAAGTCACATTTGGTATTCTTGACCATGTAAAATTGTATCTGAGCCTGTAAAAAGGTAAAGACTTTTAGAACATAGTGAGGCTGCTCCTGTAAAAAGGTAAAGGCTCAGAGATAGACAGAGAAGTGGACCCAGGTTCAAGGCCTGGTTCTGTTATTTGCTGACTGTGTGACCTTAAGTGATATTAAACTTTCAATTTGAATCTCAGCTGTGAAACTGTGTATCATGAATCAGAGAATCTTTGGATTTTGATAGATCTGTATAGGTTTTATTTTGACCATATTATTTATTTTTCGTATGTGTAGGAGTTTTGAACCATACCCGGTGCTCTCAGGAATCTGGCGTGATCTCACTGGAGGTGTTTGGGGGGCAATATGTGGTTTGGGGATTAAACCAGGGTTAACTTCATGTACCCTGTTCTATCTTTCTGGTACTCCTTTTGTTTATTCTTTTAGGGATATCTATTGATAAATATTCATATCTAATTAATTGAGTTTTTTTTTTGCTTTTATCCATTTGAAGAAGTTGTGCATTATTGAATGTGAGCATTTATTCTTTGAGGAGGCCAGAAATGTTTATGCTTAAAGTGTGTTGTTGAACTCTTATTTTGTTTACTTGAAAGTATTTTCCATTTTGACCAATAAAAAAAAAGAGATTTTTTTCTTCATAAAGTTCCGTAGGGGTTCAGATATATAGCAGGGTTTGGATGAAATACCAAGTGTCAGGATTCCAAATACAAGGTACTTTGGAGAAACTTTGGGGACTTATGAAGAATCTTAACTAGCACTTAGTGAGAAAACAGTATGATACTTTTTAAGATGTAAAGAATGTCTTGGTGTTGGGTTTTAACCCAGGCTCAGCTTTTTAAGCCAGGTCCTTTCCATTTTTTATAGAAAGAATAATAATTTTTGCAGGAGTACATTTTACAGGTATTAAAAGTAGGACACCGTAGTATATGTTCCATTGTACATCCTAGGGGGTGAAACTATCCATTGTTACAGTATTTATACAGTTGTTTAAGAGAAAGGTATTTAATAGTATTTATTTAAGAGCAAATATGAACTGATTCTTTTTTCCTTTAATCTACTGCATTTGTTGTCCTCTTTGTTTTCAGTTTTCATTTTTGAATAATGAAAAACCTACATCCTAACTTGTCAATTTACTTGTAGTCACAACAGTGAAGTTGCCATCTATGTAAAGCTCAAGTTTCAAGTTTCAAGAGACAGAAAAAGGTTTTATAATGGCATCTTCAATTACAATCAATCAATTTTCTCATCAAAAATATTAGTTATTTAAGTTATACATGGGGTCACTCTTAAGTACCAGCAAAAACACAGAACTCAATGATCCATTAGAAGTTATTCCATTAACTATAAATTTCAAGATAAAGCAAGGTAGAGATTTAATCACAGCACTGAACAAAACTCATTATAATATAACAGTTAAAAATGGTTAGAACAATAACAGAAACAATGGGTGTTGGAGAAATATTCTTTAGGTATAAAATACAATGATTTAATTATTAATATGTGTTCTTGCATGGTATTACTGAAAAGCAAGAATACACATATCACATAAACCCCTCACATATAAATCATTAACATTTGCCAACGATGCAAAGTATAAGATTTTGTTGCTGCAATAAAAATATTTTGTAGGGTATGTAAACTGAAAGCTTCACGAGTTGCTCAAAAATTATTTGGTTAAAGGGTAAATACACCTTGTACATCATAATGAAAGTCTTATAGGTAGGGGTGGAGATTAACACTTCAGGCTGTCTACAGAATATTAATAAAATTCAATATATTTTCTAAAAGGTATAATTTATATTTTGTGGAAATGAGACCCTTTTCTAATAAAATTCTTCTGTCCTTCATTCTGTTCATATAATTTTGCTATAAATCATCCTGTAGGAATTTTCCCCCCTAAATATTCATCTCAGGGAGAACCTATTTAAATAAGCCCTCTTAGCAAGATCTTTCAGAATTAAAATTACACCATGAGCAATACTTCATCCAATATGTTTCTTCTTATGAAATTTTCTGATGCCTAAAATAATATTTTTGTTGAATTACATTAAGTTAAAATTGTCAATATGAAGTGATTTTGATAGTGAGAAAACATTGTTGAAAGAACAACAAATTATCCTCAGCCTTTTTAATTGCATTGACTCTGAATCTGTACTATTGCAGGGCCTTCCTGCTCCCTATCTACATATATAGTGAGAAAAACCTAAGGGCATTATTCACAGCTTCCCCACAAAGAAAGAATAAGAAAGAAGAAAAATTGCTCATGGATATACTAGGTTTCTTTGGTTTCTGGTAAACTAGAATATTATGCTCTTTCATAGTCATTGGAAGGTAATTTTATTTTACTGTCTCATAGCCATTAGAATACATTCCTTTATTTTATTCCTCATATGATGATAATATGCAATGTGATTTTTTAGGTTTTGCCATGCTATGTGGACAGTAGAGAGGTGTGTTGGGCACCCCCATATATTAATGTTGGGTTCTTTTAATTATTAAATCACCATGAAATACTCAGTTACAAAGTTGTTCATAATTGGGTTTCAGTAATGCAATGTTCCAGTGCCTGTCCCTTTACCAGTATGCATTTTCCACCACCAATGTCCCCAGTTTTCCTCCTGCCACCCCTCAATCCCAGCCTGTCTCTATGTCAGACATTCTCTGTCTCTCTCTCACTCATTCTCTGTCTGTCTGTCTATCTCTTCTCCTTTTGGGCATTATGGTTTGCAGTACAGGTATTGAAAGTTTATCATGTATATCCCTTTACCTCCTTTAAGCACTCAGTTTTCGTTCAGAGTGATCATTTCCCACTCTCATTGTTCTAATGGTCTTTCCTCTGTCCTAGCTGCCCTCCTCCCCACCCAATGGACCAACTTCCAACCATGAAGCAGCAGTCCTTGTGACAAGCTTCGAACCACAGACCAGTCCTCCTGAATATTATTTCTGCTGTCCTTGGGTTTTAGTATACTATGTTGGTTTTCTCCTTTTCTTTTTTTTAATATATCCCACAAATGAGTGTAGTAAATTTATGTTTGTCTCCCTTGACTTACTGTTGTGTTGTATGCAAGATCTCATACTGAGAGTTGTACCTGAAAGGCAAGGTGAAACAAGAGGTTCTGTGAGTTAGACAAACATGCTGCAGTGCTCAGAAGGTTTTTGAAGAGATAATGATGAAATCTCAATTGTAAATTGTTAAGTTCTTGACAAGTGAATATCCACGTTTTAATCCATTTATTTCTTATATCTTAAACGTGAAGTAGCTGGAATAGGCTTTATCATTCCCGTTTTGTAATTGAATGCTGAGGTTTTGTCAGATTAAATGACTTACCAAGGTGAGATAGGTCCTGTACAATCTTTCTGGTGTTGAATAATTCTGGGACTCCACTGCAGTGTTTCATGCAGCTCATATTTGGATCTCTCTGGGCTTTCTAGGGAGCCTCATATCATCGATGTGTCAATCAGGAGATACACCAATGGCTCAGGTGAAGTGTAGACATTTACTATTTGTTAGGTTTCCATGTCATCTGAGTAGCTTCCACAGTTCTTGCAAACATCCAGCAAATGATTTGATTATTCTTCTGCACGGAATGAGGTGTCCTAGATGGTAGCATGTTGTGCACAGAAAACATTGCCCTTTGAATCTGTGACTTTCAAAGCCAGTTAATTCCCTGGAGAAGGAAGTCAACTGAAGAGTAATTGCAGTCCTTAACTATGGTTCTCAAATATTTATTAGTGTCAATTCTAATTATAAAATACTTTAAAAATCAAATATGAATCAGATATTTTTCTAAATATTTGTGTATGAATAGATTCACTTCATCCTCAGCAGTGGTATCTGGTATTTTCACTATAGAAGTGCATTAATCAAGGGCTGCTAAAAAATGGTAGACTAATACCCATTAATTGGTCAAAGTAGGACCACATACATGAGAATAGTCGCAATCGGCTATACTATGTAACCAATAGGTTACACCATCCTGAGTTATATAATTTACACTCTGATGTTTGTATGGCAATAAAATCTCCTAAGATGCATTCTTCAGAAGGTATATATGATCAAGCTGTACTGTTGATTACAAAGATTATAGTCTGCCTCACTTAACAGAGCTGGAAATTAAAACACAGAGGGTGGATCTGCTTGTTCTAGGTCATATAACCAGTGGAGCACAATGGAATGACAATCTGAACCCAGTTAGAAGTTTAGCTGTTTAGTGGAGCCTCTCTGTAGGTACTGTAGTAAGTGATAGAAGCACAAAAATGATCAAAACTGGTTTTCCAATAAATCCAGAATCTATATGGAGATAGAGGCACATGTAGTGCTGTTGCATGTAGAACGTGCCACAGGAGAGGGACCAGCAAGGAACAATTAATGCACAAGCTTCGTGCATATGGCCTGGGGATTTTTATGGAGGTATTTCGGTTGCAGGGATGTTTCAGCTGAGTCAGAAAGGACGTATAAATGCTCACCAGCTTTTAGTGACCTGGAAAGCTTACCCCAAATTACCTAAGGAACACAGAGGTGAGTATAGTTTAGAGGTGTATAGTTTAGAAGTGAAGGTTAACAAGCCATCAGACTAGTTATTGCCACTTGCTGTAAGAAATTATGAACACATCTGAAAGCAATGGGGGTGAAAATCTAAGTGGGAGACAAACTGTATTTTCATACTGCTTTCTTTTTTATATTTTCCCAAACTGACCCAGTTTTTCCCACCTTGGAGACTAGGAATTTTACAGAAAGACAGCGTCACAACAGTTTGGACATTTTATGCTCCAAATAACAGAGATCTAAGTGGAAATGGCTTAAGCAACACGAAGAATATAGTATTTCACATGAGAATTTTTGAGTTAGGGAACTTCTAGTTTTGATTGACTCATCAGCTCATTTACCCCTCCTTTATCTGCTCTACCTTCCTGGTATCATCTGTCTCTCCTATGTGTAGGTATCCTCATAGTTCCTAAATGGCCATTATGGTCCAGAAATCAATGCTGGCAGATAAGGAAGGAGCTAAGCTTCCCTGACACACATTGCTGCATAACACAAAATCAGGATTTTGTATTGCCCAGAATGCAAAGAGATAAAAAATGTGAGTCAGTTCTTATAATACAAGAAAAAGATTATCAAGCTAGTATTGAATATTGTATGCCAGATCATCTGAACGACAAGAATTTCTTTACCTGCTTTTATAATGTGCCACTAGGTAAGATTGGGGTATCTAATCACAGAGTTTTATACAAAGAATGTTCAAACTAGAAAAGAAATATGGGGAAGATGACACATAGCTCTAGGAGATTGTTGGGAGAGAAAATGAGGGAGAATGGGATATATGTTTTCCTTTTGAATTGGTTTGGATAAGTGGCAGTAGTATTGTGGTGTGTGGACTGGGAAGGTCACTGACATTGATCTGCTGTCAGAAAGCAATGAGTGCAATGAGTGGATGATGTCCATTTTCCACTTTCCAGTTTGAAATTCTGGGAGGAAATGTCACTGTACTCAGCCCTGTTTAGAAGGAGCTGCAATGTGCTTAGACAGAACAAAGATCCAGCTGTGTCCCTGGGATTTGCTCTGTTTCCATTTTAGAAGTCAAGTTGACAGTTTACCCGTCTTGGGGGCTAAGAAGGAAGGGGATTCTTCATTTACCAGAGAACTGACGAGATAATAGAACCTGGTGGAGACCCATAATTTCCCAAGGTGTCAAAACAGAAACCACAAATTTACCACCTACTACACTCCAGCCTACAGGGGAACTCAGGACATAACAGAGAGATGGAACTCACAGCCAGGGCATATCAGAGTCAGGATATTGACTGATATCAGCTTTCATCCTCTCCAGAATTATAAAAAAATATACACTTTCATTTATGTGTGGAGACTATATTTGGGAGGAGAAGCTAAGAAAGCATTCAAATATCTGAATTTGAGAACCAATAAAGATGGAGTGTATGTTACCATGTAAACTCCTCCTAGTGTGATGTGGTGTAAACCACTGTTAGGTTTTTCAGAAACATGGTTCCTTCCTCCCAGAATATTCTAGTTTAGAATAGTTCTATACAAAAGATTTATAACAAATCTGCTTAGAAAAAATAGACAAATATTTTACAAACCTACAGGGTACCTTCCCATTCCTAATAAAGATTTTTATACCTATCCACAGGAAAGGAATACTTGCAACTAATACAGCATAGTAATCTAATAAGAGGCAATATTTTTGCTAAGAAAGTTATTACTAGCAAACATTTACTAAGATAAAGCTTAATTCTTTAATTGCTATTAATTTGTACCTAATTAAAATGTAGCCACTAAAAACTATAGGGAGTATAAATGAAAGATAGCAAAGTAGCAAAAGGTCTGGCAATCAGGGGGAGTTTCTCCTACAGAAGATGAAAGAAAAGTGAAAATGCAGCTTGTAAAATAATCAGGGGTTATGTGGATAAAAAGATAATCAAAATAAATTTGATTTATAAAGATATTATGGAGATGGCATGGCAGAGCCTGGCAAGCTACCCGTGGCATATTCGATATGCCAAAAACAGTAATAATAATGGGTCTCATTCCCCTGACCCTGAAAGAGCCTCCAGTACAGTTGGAAAAGATGTGTAGGGAAAGGCTGCTAAAATCTCAGGGCTGTGACTAATAGAGACATTATTGACGCCTGCTCAAGTAAATTGATGAACAACCGGATGACAGTGACAGTGACAGTGATTATGGAGATGCTTCTATCTTATTTCATTTTCTGGAGTCTCGGATGATACAGTAGATCAATGGGGTCAAAAGTATAAGGACATAGGTTGTATCCCAGAACTGGAATTATGTGCTATTTAACAATAAATGTGCAACCTTAAAATCAAAAGGCAGGGGGTTGGAGCAATAGCACAGCTGGTAGGGCGTTTGCCTTGCATGCTGCTGACCTGGGTTCGATTCCCAGCATCCCATTGGTCACATGAGCACCTCCAGGAGAAATTCTCGAGTGCAGAGCCAGGAGTAACTCTGTGCATCGCCAGGTGTGACCCAAAAAGGAAAAAAAAACAGAAGGCAGATGTATTCAAAGACATAACTCACATCTCATGACTGGAAGGCCCACTTATAACTTGAAGTATCCTCAACAAAACAATTTTCTAACTTTCTTAGTCAAGTGTGCAGGTCTTTTACACCTGAAACTAGAGGTTAACTGATTTATTTTAGGGCATATGTCTGGTAAATGGGTTAGTGTGCATGAGAATAATTAACATAATTGCTTATAATTTGGGGTTGAGCCTCCTAGCAGCTGGAGGAACTTTCAAAATTTAATATCATGGTGACCCACTCAAAGAGTCCAAGGCTGAATCTGCATGGCAAGAGAAATTTTAATGTTTCTTGTATTCATTAAAGCAGAAGTACTGAGCTAGAGTGTAGACATTCCTATAGCTAACCCTAGGGAACTCTAGGATTCTCTAACCAGACAGCTCAGGGTCCTGTTCAGCCTTCTACCAGGATGAATACCATGGCAAATTCAGTTCAGAATCAGTGGTGCCTGCTGTAAGGACAAATCCAAATTAAAGATAAGAATCTTAATTCTCTATATGGAAAATAAGAGATTCTCTTTTCCTCCTTTCACTTGTAACTATATGCCTTGTCTCATCTCTGAAATATATATGGATCATTTTTGGCAACTAAATAGGCCTTCTGTCAGTTTTCTAACCTAGACTGTCTTTCTCAAGGGCCCATTTTCCCCCCAAATTAAAAACAAACAAGGAAGGATGCACCTCTATCTCTCAGTCTCTGTGGGAAAGTAAAACGTGCAAGATGACTTCCTGTCGTAAAGATAGGATACACGAGGTTTTTCTCTGGATGAATCTAACTATTTGTTCATTCCAAATATGAGATGATTAGGATGAAATAGGTGTAATCAATGGTGCGGACAGACCTCTTATTTGTCATCACTTGTGCTGGTGGGAAATAATGGGGAATTATTGGCAGTATAAGAAGTAAGTACCAGGTATCGCTCTCCTCTCTGGAAAGAAAGATGGTGGCCACATGGGAGCCTTGTGGACAGCAGGTTTGAGCCGGGGGTCGGGGGTGGCAGGGCCCTCATGGGAAGGGGGGCATTCCGGTCCGTTCTTCACGCCCTACCGAGGTCACCAGTTGCCCCCCGTGAGCGGCTCTCCGGCACGGCCACGACTCCAGAGCACAGAAACCAATCTCTTAACTATCTAACTTTTAATAGAAATACTTCCAGAGTTAATAAGTAAAATAGCAGAAATCCAATAGCAGACATCATTTAATTCTTAAACCCAGCTGTAGAAAGCAAATCATTTCACAACGCTTTTTCAGCATGTCCGATTTGGGGGTGGGGGTTGTAAACTCTAAATAATAATGGTGCATCTTTTATCGAAACAATGAATCTAGTCAAAGTAGATTGAGTGTTAACTAGAACTCATCTGCCTCACAGGAACAGGGAGGGGTGGGAGGTGGGGTTCTATTGGGGTTCGTGGTAAAAAATAAGTATTGGTAAAGGGAAATGTGTTTGATATTTACATGACTGAGACCTAAACCTGAAAGCTCTGTAACTTTTACCACAGTGATTCAATAAATAAATAAATTAAAAAAAAAAGAAGTAAGTACCAGGTATCATTTTTATTTTTTTTATTTTAAATTTTTAATTGATTTACCATGAGATACAGTTACAAAGCTTTCATGATTGAGTTTCAGTCATATTATGATCAAACACCCATCCCTCCACCAGTGTAGCTTTCCCACCACTAATGTCACTAGTGTCCCTCCCACCACCCGCACTCCACCTCACCCTCCTGCTTCTTTGCCAGGCAGTTTCCTTCTTACTCTCTCTCTACTTTGGAGCATTATGGTTTGCAATACTGAGAGCCCATCACGTTTGGTTTTTTTTTTGTCTACTTTCAGCACACATCTCCCGTCCTATAAGGTATCTTTTCTGTCTTTCCAATTCGTTGTCAAATTGCCCATATGTACTTCACATTCTGGCTTATATTTATTCAGCGATCAAAGTGTTTTCTTTATTGCCTTTGAATGCACATTTTCTGTGTGGAAATAAGTTTTCTCTTTTAATTGTACTTCTCCAACACCATACTGTTTAATCTATTGTTGTTATTATTTTGTGTTGGGGCCATACCTCACTGTGCTCAGGGCTTGCTCCTGGTTCTGTGCTAAAGGATCATTTCCAGTGGTGCTCAGGGGGCTATGCACCATGCTAGGGATTCAAATAGAGTCTGACCACATGCAGGACAAGTACCTTATCCCTGTATTGTCTCTCTAGCCCTCAATCAATTATTAAACATATTGCCTATTCATCCTATTCTTTGCAATTGCTTGCTCCCTCTCTTCCTCGCTTGTTTCCCTTCATTCCTTTGTTCAAGCTAATTATTTGGTAGAGGTGAGTTAGTCCATTATAAGAAAATATATGTATTAAAAATGTTTTGAAAACAGGTGTCAAGTACCGACACAAACAATTACAACATTAGTCTAATCCAAAGTGCTGTTTTCTTTGCAATGAGCATATTTTAGGACTGGGCCCTCTGCTGTTAAGCCTTGAGAATTCAGGACAAAAGAATTTTCCTGACGTCACAAAGCAAAGAGTTTATTTGAAGAAATTGGAAACATGTGGATTGGACTTCTAATTTAGAGGGTTTTCACTGGAAATTGTAAAATGCAGAGTATGGAATACTATACAATAATATGGTACTGTGTTAATACACTGGTTTTTTTTTTTATTTGTGGGTTGCACCCAGTGGTGCTCAGGGCTTACTCAGGGATCACTCCTGGCAGTGTTCAGTGGACGATATGTCACACCAGGGATGTAGCCAAGGTTGACCCATGCGAGGCAAGCTCCTTAATATCTGAAATATCTCTTTGACCCCTACATTGTTTTATAATCAGCTATATCTGTTTGTATGTTATCTGTCTGCACCTGTCTGGAGCCATTTTATTTATCCTTGATGGTAAAAGAAGAGCATTTGTTTTCAAGTGCCAGGTTTTAGCAGACAAGGGGGATGAAAATGATTGCTCCCAATTTTTTAAATGTCCAAGACATTATTCTTTAGTTACAAAACCTATTCAAAAAAGCAGTTAAATCAAGTAATCTATTTAAAAACAGTTATTAAACAAATGCACAGGATGTCTGTCATGATTTTAGCCAGCAATACTGAAATTATGTTTCTCCTGAGGTACTTGTGTGTAGGGCTCCTCCCTCTTGTGGTGAGAGGCAAGTTCTTGGGGAGAACTGCCTGCTTCCACCTAAAACCTGTGCATGGCTTCTGCCTCTGGACTTGGAATAAGCTAGAGCAAGTGTTCCTGATTAAATGCTCTGCTTTGTCAGTATCAATAAATAATTAACCTTGTAAATCCAAAATGTGCTTCTGAAATAAACAATAAAATATCTCTTAGTTCTCTCAGAAGGCTGAGGCCCTGACATTGTTTGCACAATCCTGACTTAATTTCTGAACACTTAACCCCTGGTATTTTGACCCTGTCCTTGCTCGAGAGCCGCAAAGCCACCTGTGCTTTAAGAACAAATACAAATACATCTCATATTTTGTGTAATCACAGATATAATTCTGCCACCGAAAGCACAATTTAATACCATCTTAGATCTACTGAAGAATTCTCTTTTTTCCAGAAATTCAAAGCTCTCCAGTATTACTTTGCTTAATTAAGCTGAGCTGTTCTCTCAATTCAAAAAGCTTCATCTCCTCCCACCCCTGCTTAAATTAAACTCCCTGTGCAATGCAGTGACCAAAACAAATAATCTATGACCTACAAACAAGACACTTGCATTCCCTGAAGAATTACGTCCTTGTTTCCTCTAGGTTATACATCTTTGAACCATTCTTTGCTGTAACGACCTTCTGGTGCTCATTAGCATGCTGATTACCATTAACACAGCTATAATGCAGCAATTTTCTTGGTGTATGTCGAGGAGAAATGCTCATCTGAATGCAGTCAGGGGACAAAATTAACTGCATAAATCTACAACGCAAACTGGATCTCGTCCAACTTTGCGCGAGTGAGTCCTCTTCCCTCCCTTCCTTGTGACATCATCATCCAGATTCCCACTGATGGCTTAATAATATCCCAGGGTTTCATATTTCATTTTATTTCATCTCTGTTTATTATACTTCAGCTAAATTTCAGGGGGAGGCTGGCCACCTATTACCATATATATATATATATATATATATATATATATATAATCAGCTATGCCTCTTAATGGTTCTTTTGTGAAATTCAGATCTACTCTACTTTTTATATTCCTTTTTGTTTGCAGTTATATCTTAAAAATATTGTCTAATTACATGCACGTGAATATCTTTATGCAGCTAAGAACAAGCTTGAAATCTGTAGCCACTTAAATTTAAGAGGGAATTGTAAATATTATTCTCTAGCAAGTTAGAATGATATCAATAGTCATGAAAGAGTCAAGTTTTAGTGAAGGGGAAAAAGATTTTCTGTTTGTTGTTGACACAGTTGTTCAACGGGATACACTCTTTTCTGAGCATGTCTTGAAAACTGTTTATCCTGTCCTAGATGGCAGCTTAGGAAGCACAGGTGATCCTCTAAATTTCCTACTCTACGTTGTTTCATAAGGGTGACATTTTCTTTTATTTTACTTTTTATTTGTTTATGGGTTTTTTTGGCCATGCCTGGCAGTGCTCAGGGCTTCCTCCTCGTTCTGCCCTCAGGAATTATTCCTGGTAGAATTTGGGGAGCAATATAGGGTGTCGGGGAATCCAGCCCAGGTTAGCCACATGTAAGCCAAGGGCCCTACCAGCTCTACTATTTTTCCAACTCTTGGAAGCGGGAGGGGGGTATTTTAATCATTATAACCTATTAAAATGCATCAAAGAGATTATGAAATCTGGCTTGCTTCAATGCTTACTGTAGCTGTATTGATGAGAAATGTGTCAGAATAAAAATATCGATAAAATCAAGCAAGGTGAGTGGTGATTACGAAATTAGGTAGAGTGTGGAGAACCCTAAAAAGAAAAGAAGAAGTTACGCATTTTATAACCAAGAATGCACTCAAGTTTCTGTTCTTTTTGTGGGGACTAGGGATACACGGGTGTGTTTCAGAGCTCTTCCCGGTTCTACTCAGGAGTGACCTCTGGCAGTACTCTGGTTACGTTATGTGGTTCTCGAAATTGGACCGGGGATAGCTGTAGGCTCAAATTTATATTCTTTTTAAAACAATAAAGGGTTCAATAGATAGCTCTGGTTAGGCACAGAGACCTTGATGTAGAAGGCCGTGAGTTAGAGTCCAAGGCCATATGTCTCTCCCTGGCATCACTGAGCACTGAATTGTCCAGCCCTTTTAGACAATTTTTGCACAGCGGGTAGGGCATTTGCCTTGCATGTGGCAGACCCAGGTTCGATTCCTTCACCCCTCTCTGAGAGCCCTGCAAACTACTGAAAGTATCCTGCCCGCCCGACAAAGCCTGGCAAGCTACCCTTGCCATATTTGATATGCCAAAAACAGTAATAATAAGTCTCACAATGGAGACAGTGCCTGCTCGAGCAAATTGGTGAACAGCAGGACGACAGGCACTACAGTGCCAAAAGTCATCCTGGAGTCCCCTGAACCTTGCTTGGGAGGCCCTAAACAAAGCAGAGAAAAAAAAAAGCGTGATCATTTTTTACTTTTAAACATGAAATGATCTTTTTTAGCATCTTATTTATTTATTTTGCTTTTTTTTGGGTCACACCCAGTTATGCTCAGGGGTTGCTCCTAGCAGTGCTTACCAGGACTCGAACCCACAGTTTGCCAGTGCAAGGCAAACACCTTAACCATATACTATCGCTCCAGCCCTGTGAGTGAATTCTACTAAGTGATTTTGCAGTGTAACAAAGACTGAGAACCATTTCATTGCTTCACTGACAATACTCAGTGAAGGGCCAGCTGATGACTTCCCAGCACTTTCCAACACAGAGGGAAGGGTTGAAAGGGGGAGAACAGGAAAACATAAATGAGCATGCCACTCCTTCTAATATATTTGGATCCACTCTCTGTTAGGCACATGGAAGCTGTGAAAGCTCACAGAAGGGGAAAGATTGTTTCTGAATCACTCCCATGGGGGGAGAGGAGTCATGTCAGACAGATATGGGGTCATGCTGAGAAAAAGAGGCATGCTTGAGTGAATCTTCAAGAATGGGGTCATTTTATTAACTGAGAAGAGGGAAGGAGAGAATTCTTTTATTTCCCTCTGATTATTGCTATCAATATTAAACAACTTGCAAAGTCGTCATTAATACAAAGAATGTGAGACCTTTTTTGATATTCATAATTAGTCCTATTATATATAGAAAATTGAAGTGTGAAATATGAAGCAGAGAAGAAAATAGATTCATCACTTCTCTCACATTAAGAACTTGTTTCTAGTATATAAGAGCATTTTCTTTTGGAAAATTTTCATAGTAAGTTCTTCTTTGAATGATTCTTTTTTTTTTGTCTTTTGGATCACACCTGGCAATGCACAGGGGTTACAGGGGTTACTCCTGGCTTTGCACTCAGGAATTACTCCTGGCGGGGATCAGGGTACCATATGGGATGCTGGGAATCGAACCTAGGTCGGCCGTGTGCAAGGCAAACACCCTACCTACTGTGCTATCACTCCAGACCCCTTTGAATGATTCTTTAAGTAAACTTTCTAGTAGTTATCTTCCTAAAATGGATTGCTTCGCTAAATCAGAATCTCTACACATAACTTGTTCCTTCCACATTTGTATACTTAAAGCATGTTTATTTTTAAAGTAAAAACAATAATCTCAATAGGCTAATGTAACTTCCCACTACTCACACTGATTCCTAAGGAGAAACTCATCTCCTTATACAAAAGAACTTAGTGAAAATGCTCACGGTGTTCAAGATACTGCCAGAATACAGCAAGGAGAATTCTCTGCAACCAGGGGAGTTGTGCCAAGTTTCTCTATGACAATCGGAAATGGGTTGCCACAAATTGAAAATCTGTAAACTAGTATATTCCTGAAATATCCTATTTATTACAATCATTCAGTTATATAATCATGCAACTTAAGATACTTGTCTTGAATTTTTGACTATTGTAACTTGTCATTTTGACAAATACTGAAATTATAAAGGAAAATATTGAACAATTCATATTAGAAGGCAACATGGTATATGAGAAAGCAATTAAGTCAGCATTTAAGTGTTGACTCTGATTTTCCCTAAAAGGATTGGTCAACTTCGCGTAACAGAAGTTCATTTAATGAACTGCCAATCAGTGTTCAGGTTAAAGCCTGGTGAGGTTCCTATGAGAACTCTTCTCTTATCTGAGTGCCTTCAGGCTGTGTAGAGGCTCAGGGTGTCTGGAAGGAGAACAAGCTGGCTATGACTCTTCTGTACCCTTCTTTATCCTTTACCTTAGACCTTCATCTAAAATCTTGAATTATTTTGCTAGTGACCCCTTTTTGCCCAAGAAATTTTTATGTGAACCTGGGAATATAAAATCAAACATTTAATAATACATTTCTTTTAAAACCAAATTTTTATAACTGTATTCAGTTATATGGGACACAATCACAATTTTAGAAAAGCTAGAAATGAAGCTATTAAATACTTAGGCAATCAGGGATTGAATATATATTACATCAGGTAAGGTGCTTGCTTTGCATGTGGGCAACCACTACTGTATATGGTCTCCAGAGCACTGCCAGGACTGATCTCTGAAAACAGCAAGGAGTAAGCCCTGAGACCTGACCAGGTATATTCCAACTTTCCCATCCCCACCCCAAATACTTAGGTATCTGAGATAATAAACACTCCATCTTCAAAGGGGCCTATTAGAGCTTAAAGACTCAACATAGGCAACTTGTAAGCTCATTATTCAGTTCATTGGGAACACCTGTGATCCTCTGATAATATTTCACAAACTTTTTAAAAAATTTTTTATTAGTGAGACATCATGACGTACAGTTGTAGACTTACAAATTTTTTTCACAAACTTTTAGAATCTCTCCCTCTTCTCTTGCTTCACTGTCCGCTGAAAATAATACAGTATGCACTCAGTTTATTTAATAATAATAATGAAAGACAGTATAAGAGAAGCACCTATTACAGATGGTGTTTCCTGAACAATAGGGACTATCAATATCAGTGTCACATCAAGTTTCTACCAGCCCTTTCCTTGCTAAAAGCTCCTAGTGGTGTTTAGAATAAAATACAGAGTGATTTCCAATTCAACTTATATTAGTAACATGAAAGTATGTTCTGTTCATTCATGGAATGAAAAAAGACATTCTGTTTCTGCCCTCTATGAGGGCTGCAGCCCAGGGTTGTAAAGGAGTGTCAAGGAAGAGGAGGTATTTGAAGGAGGCTTGTGGATTTTGCCCTCAGCTGAGATGGTGGAAGAACTTTCTGGGTGAGGCAAAGATACAAATGTAAGATGCTGGAGCATAATTCATTTGGTGGGGACTGATGTGAAGTGATCATGAGCAACTACCCAAAATAATGTTAGCTCGCTTTAAGAGAACTTGCTTTCTGTCTTCCAAAGCTCCTTTATTTGTTTTTCCCTTCTTATCTTAATAGTCTATTATCTCTAGGTAAGGAGAAACTGTATATCTCTAAGGATAAATTGGGCAAAATGCAGCATCCTGGGTTTTGAAGTTGTGAATATAAATGGCTTCACTGGGACTCCCAAATGCAGGCATTTAAAGGGAGGCTCACCCCTCTCTGTAGCCTAGGGAGCCTCTGAGCAGCAGCTGGTGGTGTCCTTGAAAGGCGGCGTGTTCAGGAAAGTCCTTCTGCCCAGTCTCAAACTTTAAAGGTTTCCTTCTCCACGCTAAAACAACTTTATTACACAAATAGGAACCGAAGTAATAGAACCACTGGATTATCAGGGTACAAAATTTTTCTTCTAGAAAGAAAATTAAATGGAATCCCCTTTTAAAAATACCAACGTCGGGGGTATGGTGCTGCCAGCAGGTCAATCTGTACCTGTGAGGCGAGTGCATCAGCAGCCACATGGCGCCTTCAGACTTCCAGATACCCCAAAATTGCTGCTGTGCCTTTGGCCAGACCCCAAAAACTTGGGGCAAAGTTTACCAAGAAAGTAAATGGACAAAAGTTAGGTATGTGGGAAACACACCCACAAACCACCTCCGGCTCAGCTATATAATTGGAGGCAAGGCCTCTTTGGTTCCTGATTGAACTGCTTAATGGACATGATCCCAGAGACTCAGAAACGAATCTCAGAACCCAGTGGCTTTAGGTAGAAATGCGTCTGGTCTCTGCAGTAGGCTACCGGTGCTGGGCCAACCCAGGTGGGAATAGGTTTCGTGCCTTGGCCTACTCCCCCTGGTGGCCCAGTGGCCGCCATCTGTCTGAGGCCACTGGATAGTCACATTTGGGCCCCCAGTGATGAGACACACAGGGCCTCACGGGATGAGGGTGGAGCCGGGCTTGTCCTCCCCACCCCAATGAGACCCCAAGTCATCGCCCACAAATGGCCTCTCTGGCTCCTGATCAAGCTGCTTAACGGCCATGATCCCAGAGACTCAGAAACAAATCTCAAAACCCAGTGACATTTGGCAGAAATGCATCCGGACTCCACAGTACGTTACTGTCGCCGGGCTACCCCAGGGAGGAAAGGGTGTTGTCCCTCCGCCTGCTCCCTCTTGGCGACTTGGTGGCTGTCATCCTCCACAGGCCATTGGACAGTAAGGCTTGGGCCCGCAGTGACGAAACTTGTTGGGTCTCATGGGATGGGGGGGGGAGGTGGAGCCGGGCCTCTCCTCCCCACCCTAACGAGACCCCAAGTCATCGCCCACAAACGGCCTCTCTGGCTCTTCATCAAGCTGCTCAACGGCCTTGATCCCAGAGACTCAGAAACAGATCTCGAAACCTAACGGCTTTTGTCAGAAATGTGTCTGGACCCCGCAGTAGGTTACTGTCGCCGGGCCACCCCAGGGGGGAATGGGTGCTGTCCCTCCGCCTGCTCCCTCTTGGCGACTTGGTGGCTGTCATCCTCCAGAGGCCATTGGACAGTCAGGCTTGGGCCTGCAGTGACGAAACTTGTTGGGTCTCACGAGATGCGGGGGGAGGTGGAGCCGGGCCTGTCTTCCCCACCCCAATGAGACCCCAAGTCATCGCCCATGAATGGCCTCTTTGGCTCCTCATCAAGCTGCTCAATGGCCATGATCCCAGAGACTCAGGAGCAGATCTCTAAACCCAGTGGCTTTTGGCAGAAATACCTCCAGATTTAAGTGTTAAAATTTCAGAACTTCAAAACCACATGGCCCTACTGCAGCCACACGACATCATATGTTATTCATAACCAGCAATAGAACACAAATTGTCTATTGTTGCCTTTTCAGCAGATCTGAGTGTTGGGGTAAAATCTTAAATAATGGTGGGTCTGGTGTCGAAATAGTGAATGTGATCAAAGTAGAGAGAGAGTAATGTAGAAATCATCTGCCCCACAGGCAGGGGGAGGGTGTGGGATGAGGGTATACTGGGATTTTTGGTGGTGGAGAATGGGCACTGGTGAAGGTACGGGTGTTTCATTGTATGACTGAGACTTAGACCCAAAAGCTTTGTAACTGCTCTCACGGTGATTCAATAAATAAAATTATAAAAAATGGAAAAAGAAAAAAAAAGTAAGGTGGAGTTCATGCACAATTCAATCAGCTAATCAGTGGCTGAATAAATAGCAGTACTCCTACAAAAAAAGAAGAAAAAAAAACCAACATATACTGCATATTCACTTTTAAAACTTTACAAATTCAAATGATGGAGAAAAATTACTTATCCATACACATACCTATCACTTTAACACAGAATTTTTAAATTACATGCGATTATATATGTACATATATATGCTTCAATCTATATGAATATATTTTACTTTCTATATTGCTTTTACACTTTTTTTTACCAGATTTTATCAGTAATAATAGGTTTCTTCTGCATATTCTAGTATAAGATAACTTTTTATTTTAGGATAAGGCTGCACTGCAGTTTATTTTAACCACTTTAATATGCTTGTCCCTTTTACTTGGTTTTGATTTCTGAAAATCTGAGACAGTCTTATAGATGAAAAATCTCACAAAAATTAGTACTTCAATATACATTCTGGAAGTAGGATGCTTTGATTTATAAGTATACACACATTGTTTTTCATTTTGCAATGCCAGGATTTAAACCCAGGGTCTTGCACTTAAAAAGCATGTCTCTACTACTAAGTTACATCCCAGGTCAAACTTATATACTGTAAAGAAATTCATAGGTGTTACAAGTTTCTGACTTCAATTCATATAATAATATATGTCTTACTGACTATGGGGATATCTAGATAACTTTATTTAAATTACTTATTTGATTATCTATATACAGTTAAGAGTAGCTGTAATAAGAAGACAGAGACTACTTGAGCTTTAGAAGAGGAGGCTCTTTTAAAGAAAAAGTGAAAGAAGGTCTTGAGAATCCTTGGGCATGCCTTGTCCAGTTTATATTTGTGCTGGGTTTACCCTGGAGCTGTGAGATGTGCTTTCTGCCTGCTACTCAAGAAAGCAGGACTTCGAGTTCACCAAAGACAAAAAAAAAAAAAAAACAAGACAGAACTCTGGAAAATGACTCCTTTTATTCAATTTTTCTACAGATAATCTAAGGAGTTTATTTCCTCCATTGCTCCAGTTAAGGACAAGTACCAGCAACCCGGATTACCTCCTGAATTTTTGAGATGATAATTGTGTATTTGACATGAAGTAGAGTTGCCACTTTCATTTTTAATTTTCCAGTTAGAATATGAGAGGATCATGGCAATTAAATCAGCACAAGGAATTTAAAAAAAATTTTTTTTTCAGGAAAACATACTTGCTTAGAATTTATTAAATAAAAACCTAGTGCTGAGTATTTATAAATAAAGGACCTTGCCTTAAAGTTGCCTTAGATACAAGAGTAGTTGGGTAAGAGGACTAGTGCAGAATGAGGGAAGGGATTGATTATAGTGTATTGTGAGTTGGGGGACTGTCATGTAGAAAGCCGAGGTAAAATCCAGTTTCATGGTCCAGGATACTTCCACATCAGATAAACAAGCAAACAAAAACCTCCTTTAGGGATGTTGGGAATTAGCAAATACTTATTAAATTCCACAGATACTTAGAAAAATGTCTTGATCCTAATAGTGGTCAAAAAATTGTAGATATAGACATAGCCAAATAAGATCTGATTGAGGAATATATGAGTCCTTAACTGCAGCATTCTCCAATCGAAAGACAGTATAATATAAATTATTTTTATGCTATTTAACTGAGATTTTTTTTGCCTATTTCAACCAGATAGTTTATTTTGGCTAGGACACAATATATAGCTTTTTTATTCTTGAATTTTTTTGAACAAGCCTTAGTTCCTATAGGCTTCTCAGGGAATAGGAACGGTGATAGCCACTAAACAGAAAATTTACAAATGGATTATATTCCTTTTGTATCTTTTACACTTCATCACTTGATCACTTGATCACTTGACATCCCATTACTCATCAATTTGCTTGAGTGGGCACCAGTAATGTCTCCATTTGTCCCTGTCACGTGCTAATGTAACCCAATGGCATCTGCTTGTTCCAGGAACACAAAGAGCCTCAAAGTGATCATTCAGAGTCTTGATGAGGAAGTCTAACCATCTCGTAGGTGGGCAGCCACGCAATCTTTTGACATCCCATGGAATGCAGTCAGTAACGGCTCTAGTCCAGGAGTAGTCTCCAAAACGCATTACGTGTCCAGTCCATCTGATTTTCAACACCTTGGCAAATGAGAAAGCATCCCTGATTCTTGATGGTCGACAGAGGTCAGAACTCCAGATTCTTTTCTCTCACTTGAATGAAGCGTGATATTCCAAGCATAGCTCTTCCAATTTCTCTTTGGGAGACCTGAATAGCGTTCTCATCCTGTTTTCATAAGGCCCAGGTCTCTGAGGCATATGTTAATGTAGGAAGAACAGTGGAATCGAAGAGATGTGCCCAGAGCTGGAGGTTCTTCATCCTCTTAGCTATTTCTTTGACGTTCTTGAAGGCATTCCTATCTGCTCCTTTCCTCCTGCACAACTCAGGTGCCAGGTCATTCATCATGTTGACTTCTCAATCTAGGTACACATAACTGTTGCATTCAGAGATGTTTGTTCCATTGAGAGCGAATGGTATGTCAGGAACAAGATTGTTTCTCATAAACATTGTCTTCGTAAGATTCAGCTGTTGTCCGACTTTTCCACTTTCATGGTCGAAGTCGGCCAGCATTTGTGCCTCTTGGTTAATGTTTGGTGTTATTAGAACGATGTCATCAGCAAAGCGGAGGTGGTGTAGTTGCCAACCATCTATCTTCACTCCCATTCCTTCCCATTCAGTAGTTGCATGACGTTCTCGAGGGTGGCACTGAAGAGTTTTGGTGAAATGGTATCAACCTGCCTAACCCCTCTTTTGACATGGATGAGAATGGTGAGATCCTGGTAGTGAATCCATAATATAGCTCACAGAGGATCCTGATGTATTGAGTTTGAAAACCCTCTTTGGCTAGGGTTTTGATGACTGTTTCAGTCTCAACAGAATCAAAGGCCTTCTTTAAATCAATGAATGTTAGACAGCAGCATCTTGAACTCCTGAGAAACCTCAATGAGCTTGGTTATCATGTGGATATGGTCAATTGTGCTGAATCCTTTTTGGAACCTGGCTTGCTTGCATGGTTGTCCTTCATCTAGTGTTTTTCTAATCCTATTCAGGATGACTCGAGTGAACAGCTTGTAGATGACAGACAATAGATTGGGTGATAGTTGCCAATGTCATGGATGTCTCCTTTCTTGTACAGTAGTACAATCCTGCTGGTTTTCCATTGGGATGTAACCTTGCATTCAGACAGGTAGCGTGTGAAGCATGAGCCAGTGTATTGATAAGAACTGACGGCAGGTTCTTCAGGTGTTTGGGTCTGACCTTGTCTGGGCCGGGTGCTATTCACTTCTTTACCGACGAAATAGCATGTGGGATTTCGTAAGGGAGAACTTTGGGAACAACATATCCGTACTGCAGAATTTGGTGTGTGGGCAGGTAGACATGGCTATCGAAGAGATCTGAATAGAAGTCATGAATAATCATCTCCATTGCCCTTCTGGAAGATGTGATAGATCCATCAGGACATTGGAGGGCAGTCATCTTGGTCTTGTAGTTGGCGAAGGACAGGTGGGCACTGTGGATGCTTTTTCCAGCTTCTGCCACATATGTCAGCACTGCTGCTCTTCTCTATTTGAGGTCTTCCTTTATTGCTTCTCTGCACTGTTTTGCAAGCTTGTGGTTGCCTGAGGCTTGCGCAAAGCCACGTTGGAGAATGAGCTCAAGAGCTTTAGAAGACTGGCATCTTTTTGTGGCTATCTCTCTCTTGGCGTTCCTTGCACAATCATGGAGGTGCTGAACCAGTCAATCATCTTCCTCGTCAATGTTGTCAATGATGGCATCTTCCCATGTTGCCGCAATAGTGCCAAAGAGCTCCCAGTTGGTAGTCATTCTGGGAGTTCTCTTCACTCTGTGAAGAGCCCTTTCTCCCCGCTCTGTGAAGTAGAATTTTGCACGAAGGAGACAGTGATCCAATCCCATTTGGAATTTTGGGATAACAGCAACACTGGTCAGGCAAAACCATTGATTGAATGTGATATGGTCAATTCCTTGTGGAACCATCCACCAGGAGACTCCCATGTTCAACATTTAGATTTGGCCTTCTCGATCTGTGAATTACCATGGTAACTTTATCGATGACTTTATCAATGAAAAAGTATCCTTTTCATTCTTGGGAAAGTGAGAGTTCTGTCCAAGTGACAAACCAAGTCCTAGAAAATAAATACAGTTACAGAGACTGCTTAACAAGATGCTAGAAACGATTGATGAGCAATTCAGTGCTATCTACCTCTGAATTAATGGATCTCAGTTACTGAAGATGCTGTAATGGATAACTAGATAGCAATGTCTTCTTTATCTTCTCTGCCCTCCCTGTTCTTAGAAGAGTTCGTATATAAGAACATCCAAGAGCTATTCACTTCTAATTGATTCAAATGCATTAGACTTTATTTTATTAGTATGACTTTTAACAAAATATTCTAAATACTTCATATAGAAGGAATGAAATATTATATATCTACCAATATATGTACTATAAGGTTTAATTTCAGGAATAGTTAGTTGTTTTAATCAAGAACTTTTTCTCCAAAGATGACAGATTAACACTTTAGTTGACAAGTCAGATATTCTGGTAATAATTACCTCAAAATTTATAGAAAATTATTCTTATTACAACTGATACTTCAGATGATATTAATGAAAACAGTGAAGGTTAGAAAATGGGATGTTTTTGGTGAATTTAGTGACTTATTTACTAGAGTACATAAAAATGTACTTTTTTGGTTGAACTCATATATACAAATGTGAAATGAGTAAAATATAAGCTCCCTCATTGCATTCCTTTTGCATGAAGACAGACTAAGAAACCCAGCAAGGTCTATAGGGATCACCTTATCCACAGAACAGGAAATTCCAAGTGGCTCTGAGCTCAGGCTTGATTTGGGAGCTAGTGCTTACCTGCTACCAATAGTAATCTGTGCCTACAATTTATGGGCACAACTCCGAACAGCCCAAAGGGATGCAGTTCACAAAACGGACTTATTACACGTGCTGTGACTTACTACTAATGAAGCCTATTTAATAAAAGGATGAGTGTACAGAAAATTCTATTTAGAGTGCTTTTCGTTAGTGATTGTGTGTTAAGGGGTACCAATGAAACCCTCACTTGTCCCAGATATTTCCAAAGGCTGCTGCTGCTTATCAAAAAGCAACTACAGCTACAAGTTACTTGATTGAATTGGCTTGAGTCAAAACTATGGTGCTTTTGCTTTTCTTCTACCATGGACCTTTTATTGCTTTTTGTAGTTTTTGTAGGCGTTCATACTTGTTCAAGAACATTCAGAGTAGACTCTATAGCTCATTTTATAATTGCTAATCTGACTTTATATTTAAATTTAAAAGAATTTAAGAACTGCACTAATTTCTCTCTATTGAGTCTATGAGGCACGGGGATATTTTGTTATGTTGGACCTGGAATAAATACTTTTAATTTTCTCCTCACAAAAGGAGAAGAAGTCTCTTCCCTCCCATGTATAATTGGTGCAAAGATAGAACCTACTGAGTGAAACTGGAGGAGGGCCAAAGTAAAAACAGAGCAATGAGAATATTGACTCGTAGCAGAAGTATGAAGACAATAAAGGTAAATTTTTTTTTACTAAAAATAATCATTTTAGTGGAGACTGTTTTCTAAACGATTGCTATATGTAAGGCTATCATATAAACTTTCATATAGATTTTGTGAATGACTTAAAATCTTTTGAGAGGATTATTTATATCATTCTCATTTTACAGTGGCAGAAACTGAAAAACCAAGACTTAGAGAAGCTTAGCAATCTGCTCCTCAGTGATGGAGATAGAAAAAAACTTGTGTCTAAAACACAGTGTTCTGCATCTCAGATGACCTGAAATACTCCTTTGAGCTCTTTGCTCTTTATTTATTTATTTATTTATTTTATTTTTGCTTTTTGCTTTTTGGGTCACATCCAGCAATGCACAGGGGTTATTCCTGGCTCATGCACTCATGAATTACTCCTGGCGGTGTGCGGGGGACCATATGGGATGCTGGGAATCGAACCTGGGTCGGCTGCATGCAAGACAAACACTACCTGCTGTGCTATCGCTCCAGCCCTTCTTTGCTCTTTATTTAATCCACTCATGAATAGACGTTTTTGCTCACTTTTGAGATGATTCTATAAAATTCACATATGTGATTGTTGCATCACTGTATCACTGTCATCCCGCTGTTCATCGATTTACTCAAGCAGGCACCAGTGACGTCTCTATTTGTCCCAGCCCTGAGATTTTAGCAGTCTCTCCTTACTAATCTTTCCCAACTATTGGAGGTTCTCTCAGGGACAGGGGAATGAGACCTATTATAGTTACTGATTTTGGCAAACCGAATACACCACGAGGAGCTTGCTAGGCTCTGCCCGTGCGGGTGGGATACTCTGGGTAGCTTGCTGGGCTCTCTGAAAGGCATATATATTTGCATAAAATTTACATTTATGTATTTCAATGTGATTACTGAATCCTATATTTAGACTTCTGTTAATACTTGTAAAGTTTCTATAATGTGGGAAAGGAATGTAGGAAGTCTGTTTTTCTTATAGTCTTCATTACAACACCTGAGCACACTTATAAATATATTGAAAGAGTTCCTATTTGCAAAAAAAATTAAGCACTTTACAGTGAATATAGTTAATAATAAAATATTTCATAATTAAAAATTACTGAGTATCAATCTTAAAAGTTTTCATTTCAAGAAAAAATGTAACTATGTATGGCAACCATCTAAATGAACTAGATTTCATGAGGTGACCCTTTTTAAATACACACAGCTATTTGACTTTTATATATTTTTTACCTAAGACAAGAATGCTATGTTAATTATACCTCAATAAAATGATAATGTTGGAGGGATAGAGTTATAGTACAGCGGGTAGGATATTTGCCTTGCATGTGGCCAACCCGGATTTGATCCCCAACATCACATATGGTTTCCCAAGCTCTGTAAGAAACAATTTCTAAGTTCAGAACCAGGAGAAAGCCCTGAGCATCACAGAATGTGTCCTCAAAACAAAACAAAAAAATTGATAATTTTTAAAGAAATACTATATACTAAAATGGTTCAACTACATAATTATAAAAAGTATAATACGTTTCAAAAATTATCTCACCAGAGAGATGGAACATGGGGTAAGATCTTGTTGTGGCAAACCCTGGTTTAATCTCTGGCCACACATGAACCATTGAGTACTACCAGGATCATTCTGAGCACAGAGCCAGGAGTAGCTCCTGAGCACTTCTGGGTGCGGCACTTCTATCCCCACTATAAAGCCCACCATATACATCTTTACATTTTACTAAGTATGAACATACAAAACATGGTCTTAATTTAATACTTAAAATTATAGCACTCCATTTCTCAATTCCCTGAATCTCTAGGAAATAAAAATATTTTATTTCAATTGGGGATATATGTATAGTATATATGTGTATACTGTACTCAAAGGTTTATTAAAAATATCTATTTTAATAGTAGAACTGTTGCACTGTCCTCCCGTTGTTCATCGATTTGCTCAAGCGGGCCCAGTAACATCGTGAGATTTGTTACTGTGTTTGGCATATCAAATATGTCAGAAGGACTCTGCCAGGCTTTGCTGTGCATGCGAGATACTCACGGTAGCTTGCTGGGATCTCCGAGAGGGGCGGAGGAATCAAATCCGGGTCGGCCCCGTCGGCTACATGCAAGGCAAATGCCTGCTGTGCTATCACTGCAGCCCATTTTAATAATAAGAATACTATATAATAATAATAATAATAATAATATTCTGCAGTGGTGTTTGACAGAAACCATAAGAATTTTCCTCAAAAGTATTGCCTCTAATAAATAGAATTCTCTGGCATCACCATACAGTGGAACCCAAGTCATCTGAGGCTGCTGTTGTGTAAATTTTGTTGTATTTTGTTCTAGGAATGGAGTCAATATGGTCTGAGATCGATGTCTGGGCACTTTGGCAACATCAGAATCAATGCTGCTCTGCATTTCTTTTATTGATAAGTGCAGGAGGACCACACAGACACAGTTCTGCTGCACGTTTTGATAAACATGTCCCCCCAAAGCAGCTATTAACCCCTTGATAACTGATAGAAATAGTCATCAGTGCATGCCTCCTTTACAATGAGTGGATTATAAGCTATCTACCTATAGTACCTATAGGTAGCTATCTACCTCCTGTAGTTCATTCATTTGCTCAAGCGGGCTCCAGTAAACGTCTTCATTGTGAGACTCATTGTTACTGTTTTTGGCATATCGAATATGTCACGGGGAGCTTGCCAGGCTTTGCCATGTGGGTGGGATACTCTCGGTAGCTTGCCGGGCTCTCCTAGAGGGACGGAAGAATCGAATCAGGGTTAGCTACATGCAAGGCAAATGCCCTGCCTGCTGTGCTATCACTCCAGTCCCTATCAACCTATATCTTTCATTATTACCCTATATCTATATCTATCAACCTATATCTTTCATTATTTTATTTCTTAGATATTGATGATATTCTGTTCTCTTTTCTCTCTGTGAACCTGTGGCTTCTGATTGTAATGTTAGTAAGAAGTTGATTCGCAAATATAGGTATATCTACACTGAAGGTTTTAAATCAGAATTATTTACTGACAAAGCTTAAATAAAATGGTTAATCACAAGATAAGACAAAAATTAATTAATTGTTTAAAACTTATAAGTTAAAGGGAAGGTCAAAACACTTAGCTGCCCTTGTCATTTGCTCGAGTTTAGCCCTGGAGTTCAAACTCTGAGAGGGGACTGGGATGTTGGAACATATTAATATCTCAGTGTGTGGGAAGGTGAATCTTAGCATTTCCCAGGTGGATGTGTTTGAACTGTTATGTCAGTTAGCTCATTTCTCTCTTACCTGGAGCTCTACCGTCAAATCCTAAAAGAGCAGAAGATCCTGGACAAAATACTAATTTCTTTCAGAGGCTATTATTTAATACAATATAGTTCTCAGCATTCAAAGTTTCTATGGTAGAGGTCAGTTTCTTCTTTATTTTATCTTATATTGTATTTTGCCTGCCTCCCTCCTGCTCCCTAGCAGTGCTCAGGAGACCTGCTGGTGATTCTTGGCCATCTGGGCCTGGTTCACTGAAAGGGCATAGGATGCAGTGTTACTTAGACCCTGCCATGCTCACCTCCATCTGAGCCATGCTCAGGGAGGGAACTGTGTGGTGCTGGAGATCAAACCAGGCTCAGCTGCATGCAAGGCATACTTCATAACCCCTCTGTTATCTTCCCAGATCCAGTTTCTTTATTTTGAAATTCCACATATATTTTAGATAACTTGATAAAATACAAAATCATATTCTTTTTTTTCATGGCAATAAAAATTTTCTCTAACAGTTGAGCACATTCATTTTTAATTTCTGTATCAGTAAGAATTTGTAGAATGCTCTCAGCAACTAAGCATTTTTGTGAAAGTTTTGATTGTCACTAATCTCTCTGTAGACACTCAATGCTGCAATAATATCCTCTAACTTTTATGAATGTTTTGTTTTTCCATGTTTTAAGATTACTAGGATTGTTTTAGGATTATTTGAAATGTTAGATATTAAAGAACTTTGAGGATAAAAGTTTCAAGTACTCAATCTGGTGGGACAAACTTTTACAAGTTCACTTGATAACTGAGAGCAAATTCAGTGTATCTCTCTTCAATATTTCCTGTGGAAATTCACTTTTTAACTGAACTTTAGGAAGAAATTATTAGTAATAGGTAACATAAAGAATACACACTACACACATACACAGATTACACAAATCATAAAGCTATCACAGATGTGTGATATTGGAAATGTTGGTAGGAGAAAGATGCAGATATCTGAAGGATAAGAAATTTTGTTTGTAAAAAAATCTTTGAGGTTCTTGTAAAAGTTATTTATATTAAATTTTATTTAGTTTTGTGGTTAAGGGGCCACAACACCTGATGATGCTTGAGGGCCCATGTAGTACTGAAGGTTGAATCCAGGCCTCTTGCCTGCCAAGTACACATTCACGGTTATTGAGATATTTCTCTTACCCCAAATCAGTTTCTTTCTGTTTTTTTTTTTAAAGGAACTTAATGGGAATCATTAGTAACTAAGTGGATGACCAACCCTGGGTCCCCTTATGGTTCCCAGAGACCCAGGCAGAGCCAGGAGTAAGATCTGAGCACCACTGGGAGTGTCCCCTAAGCCAATAAAAAAATAACTTGATTAAAAAATTTAAATATTCTCAGGAAGTTGGTTGAGGTAGGCTAATTGTACTAACTGTAGATTGGTATTTTTTAATCTCCTGACTTTAAGGAAAGGACCAATTGAAGGGAAAACTATAGCTGTGATGAAATGGGTTTAATATGGTTTGAAGTTAGAAACATTGGATCAAAATTGGGAAGCACTCCAAAACATATGAAACTTTTTGAGCGCATCTCTAATACAGGATTATAAATCTGTGCAATGTTGAAAACATGTTCCTCTTGGGGTGTTAGACTTCTGTGTGCCAGCCCATCCCCTCTTCCCAACATTCCGGCTGCCTAGAAATAACCAGAAGTTTGCCTAAGCGAAATCAGAAGAAAAAAAGAGGTGAGCAGGTTCCATCCAAAGTCATCAGCAGCCAAACAGATGTGACAAGAATGATGTTTTTGGTTATATGAGACACCTGGCTACTGCCTCCCAGATTCAGAAAAAGTGTACCCAGAGAGTTCCTTTGGAGATGAGTCAAGTGGTCCATGATGGGAGAAGCCAATTTACTCATCTAAATTTAGGCAGGAGACGTTGAAACTACCCCCACTCATCAAGGTTTATGTAAAGCCATTATAATATTTCCACATTATCTCTTCCTTTATTAATTCATTCAAGCAGTCTATTTGCTTTCTGGCCCAGTGTAGCCCATTGAGCAGACATCTTAATTGAACTGTTCATAATGATGCCTAGATCTTTTCTGTGATATGTGCCAGCTAATTCAGAGCCCATCAGACCCATTAGTGTGGGGAACTTTAACAGTCTTTTCCAATATGCTTTACTTTGCAACAAACTATTGGGAATGCCTTGGTCATGCATAGTACAATCAATCTTAGTTTCTTTGAAAATATCTTAGAATCACCCAGAGTTACTGCAAGTATTAAAATTAGTATTACGATTGCATAGTTCAACTAGTTAAATTCTCATTTTTACTTCAAGACTTTCATTTCAGCTTTTTTTGCCCACCCAAACCCTAAAAGTTGGTGTTTTAAGCCAAATTTGTATTTTAAAGTCTTTTTTTCCTGTCAACATTGCCAACATCCTGTCAATATTTAAAAAAAAGGCTCAAGAGTTTCCTATCAATGAAGAATATTAGAATTATGAAATCTCACTTAAAGGAAATACAATTTGTATTTGTTCAGGTTAATTTTATTTATAGTTTATCATTTCAAATTAATTGAAATGAGTTGAAACTATTTTTATATTTCTGTTTTGAAGATCAGTAACCTTGGATTACAAGACTTTAAAGAATCTCTAAGGTCTATTCTGCTAAGAAATAGGATAAATTTAAATTTTACTAAAGAGATTAGTATCTAATATGCTATATAAGAGAAAGACTTATATTCTGTGATATGCTGATTCTTTTTATTTTATCTGTATATTTACAAATAAGAAATGAAAATTATATTTTGTTCTCTGGACCATATTTAGTTATAAGGCTAACTTACTAATTGAGTGTATTAATGTATTAATCTTGACTTGATTTCAAAGCTATGGAGAAAGCATTTCAGGAGTTTTAAAGATAATTATCAAAACGATGAATTCTTACTGTAGTCAGAGAAATGGAATTCCATTTTCATATGGCGTAACCATCACTTCCAACCATGTATCCACCACTCTATCCCAGTATCAGTTGGATTCTTGTGCTTTGCCACATTTTTATATAATTTTGTGTAATAGTTACATACCAACGTGTGATTATTTATTATTTCTCATGGACTTTAAGCCCTCAATATAATATTAATACTGGCAGTAGCAATAACATACATATTGATAACATAAGCATATTTGTATTTAAGAGTAACCTTTTTCAGGTAAAAGATAAAAATCAATGGAAATAATTTGATTCTTCGTTTACATATTCTTAAAAGTAATTTATTGGGCTGGAGCAATAGTACATTGAATAGGGCGTTTGCCTTGCACACGCCAACCCGGCTTCAATCCCCGGCATCCCATATGGTTCCCCCAGTACCACCAGGAGTAATTCCTGAGTGCAGAACCAGGAGTAAACTATGAGCATCGCTGGGTGTGATCCAAAAAGAAAAAAAACCAACAAAACAAACAAAATAAAACATAACTTATAATTAAAAGTTATGAAAGAAAACCATTTAGATTGCATATGCCAAAAACAATGCCAAAAACAATGATGCCACAAGTTCACATGTACTTTCTCAAACACAGATGTTCCTCTGTAATCACTTAGGCATTGTGGTCACTGAGGGTGATCAAGTGAGCTGTTTATTAATAAAATTTCTCTTGAAAAATATTTTTAAAAACATGCTCAATTGGCGATTTGATAAATGGCCTTGCAGCTAATGATATCAGTTGTACATGTAGTATGTGACACATTTAAAAGTCAACTTTGGAATATGGTTTGCCTACTTACATCTTTCTGACGGCACCAATTGCTTCTATGTCCCTGGTTCTCCTTAAAGTCCCTGAGGAATGTTGGCATTTATTACTGACCAGTGTCATTACCAAAGACCAAGCAATAAGGGAAAAGAAAAAATGACTTTCCACCAATACCTATACTGTGATATGCACAATATCAGTACATTGGGAACTCATCAAATTAAAAAAGATTTTTTCTGTGATGTCACTTTTGTTCACTACTTCCCAATTCCAAATTATGAAATTGAAATTTTGAATAGTACCTGAGAGTCTATCATTTTAAGTCTAAAGAAAATAGATATTAATACTTCATCTATGAAAGGCCAGAAATATAAAATTTTATATATAAAATATACATTTTGTTTCATAGTTCTAGTATTCAATTTCTTGTGACTACATATTTTTGTTTTGTTAATTACTCTTGTAAAAATATGAATGATTAAGAAATTTAATTGGGTGATTTTAAAAAGCATAAATGTCAAGAAATATCCACTACTATAGAAAAAGAATGTTCTATTGTCTGTGTGGACTTAGTAAGGGAGAAACACAACTATCTAATTCCTTTCTTCTTCAATTCAAAGATCTTTTTACACTTAAAATATCTGAGTCATGAAAGAAAGGGATAGACAGAAAGATTGCATTCATCTGGGGAACATAAAGTAACAAAATAGGAGACTAACACCCAAGAATGGCTGATATTAGTACCAGGAATTTTACTCCATGGCTTGGAGGCCAACCACACATGCTAGGGGAAAAGGGAGCTCAGATAGAGAAGGGAACACCAAATAAAGGTGTTGGGAGGATCCTCCCAGGATGGGAGAAGCATGCTGAAAGTAGACTATAGACCAAACATGATTGCCACTCAATGCCTCTTTTGCAAACCACAGCACCCAAAAGGAGAGAGAGAATAAAAGGGAATGCCCTGCTACAGATGGGGGGGGTGGGGGTGGGTGGGAGGGATACTGGGATCATGGTGGTGGAAAATGGGCACTGGTGGAGGGATGGGTATTTGATCATTGTATAATTGAAAGCCAAGCACAAAAATTTGTAAGTCTACAAATGTACCTCATGATGTCTCACTAATAAAAATATAAAAAAAAAATCTGAGTCATCTCTGGGCCATACTCTAATTCATTTATCTCGGCACAAATATCTATGGAATAAACTTTAACATCTTGTCTTTCATATACAGAATATATATAAAGTAAGTAGCATTAACCAATAAAGTCATAATTGTGGAAAGAAAAAATTGAGGAATAAGGAGATAAATTTTATGTAAAATTAAATAAAGAAAAACCAAGAATTAAAGAAAAACCAAGAATTTGTAAAATTAAAATACTTTAATGCCTATCATGCATTAAAGTTACAATTTAGTCATTTGGAAAAATGCTGATGACTTAAGTGTGATGAGGCCCTAGAATATGTGCACAAGCGTTTACTTAAATATTTTCAATAACCTTGATAGAGCTATAATTTACATGTAGGAAAATGCATGTGTGTTTTATAGAGGTCAATGATTTTTGAAAATCACTCTAATTCTTATGTTCATGAGAAAGAAAACATTCCTCTGACTTTAGTAGCTCTTCCCGCATTGTACATAGCAATTAGAATAGGTCATGTAACTGCTTTGCAGAAGAAGTATTCAAGTGTAACTCTGCAAGTAGAACTTCAAATTTTAATAGCAGCAATTGGTTGACATGATTGATATTAAAGTTTTGGTCACTGCAATACAAGAGAGGAAGTAATGATTGCATAAAATAGACTTGAGGAGACTATTTGATGAACTTTCTATAGGCTGAATTTCTTATTGTCAAAATATTCTTGCACTTTGGGGTTGGAGGTGAGTCAGCCAGTAAAAAAGCATGGGAATGTTAGAAAGAGGGATGCGCTTTCAATACACAGAGCCACTTGAAAAAATACTGTGAAGTCCCCTAAGCCATATGTGAGGGCATCCAAACACTTTTGGTAACTCTCTGAAAAGAGAGAAAGCCCAGAAGCCTTCTTCTGAAAAAGAAGAGTCAGGGTATGCAACCATCAGCCAGAGATCTCAGGCATCAGTGGTGGGTGTTGAAACAAAGGTTATATTATCTTTCTCTCTTTCTCACTCAGCATATCTAAATTCTGAGATTTTGTTCCTACTACATAAAGCAAAGTAAATAAATCCAGTATCATATTAGTAACTAAAATTAATAATGAATAATGATGAATATCATTTCATTTGTATGAGGTTTGAGAGTTGACAGTGGTTATATGTTGTTAATCTCATTTGGTCAACTTAATTGCCTGCAAAGCAAGTCAAAGACTCTTCCTTTATACGAAAATATAGACAGCTCTGAAATATAATTCTTGAGTAATCACAGATTTATTCAAGAAATAATACAAAGTTATTAATTGTCGTGAGCTGGAGTGATAGCACAGCGGGTAGAGCGTTTGCATGTGGCCGACCGGACTGACCCGAGTGCGATTCCTCCACTCCTCTAGGAGAGCCCAGCAAGCTGCTGAGAGTATCTTGTCTGCACGGCAAAGCCTGGCAACCTACCCGTGATGTATTCGATATGCCAAACACTGTAACAACAAGTCTCACAATGGAGACGTTACTGGGCCTGCTCGAGCAAATCAATGAAAAATGGAAGGACAGTGCTACAGTGCTATTAATTGTCACCTATTTGACATCCCATTTCCTTTGGAATTTCTGATAGGATGTGACGGATACGTGAAATCTGAGAAGTAAGATCCAGGGGAGTCCCGGGCCCTCAATACGTCCAAGGTGTAAGCTCAACCATACATGTGTGTATAGAGGGTGAAATGGAAAAAAGAGTGAGTTCTTCGCTTGCTTTGGGGCCACACATGGCTGTGCTCAGGGTTATTTCTGACTCTGCACTTAGAGATTACTCTTGGAGTGGTCAAGGAATCATATGGGGTGCAAGATCTAAACCCTGGTCAGTTGCATGCAAGGCAAGTGCCCTGCCCAATGGACTATTGCTCTGGAGAATGAGTTATTGAAAATTTACATTAGCTCTGCAGGAAAGAAGAGTCCAAGTGGTGACATCTTAATGTGTGTGACTGGAAAATTGCAAAGTAAGTTCTTTTCCACTCAAGAACCCGTTTTGCTGAGAATTTCTATGTGACTATATAAAATGGGTGTACAAATCAGATATGTACTAATAATAAATCACAAATTTATTTAAAATATTTTCATGACCCCACATTTAATTACATGACCCCATATAGGATTGTAACCCAAAATTTGAGAAGATAAAAGAGTAAAGATCTATAGGTAGAGTAACTTTTGTAATAGCTAAAGCACAACTCTCCTCTCCTCTCCTCTCCTCTCCTTTCCTCTCCTCTCCTCTCCTCTCCTCTCCTCTCCTCTCCTCTCCTCTCCTCTCCTCTCCTCTCCTCTCCTCTCCTCTTCTTTCTCTTCTCTTCTCTTCTCTTCTCTTCTCTTCTCTTCTCTTCTCTTCTCTTCTCTTCTCTTCTCTTCTCTTCTCTCTTCTCTTCTCTTCTCGTCTCTCTCCTCTCTCCTCTCTCTCCTCTCTCCTCTCTCCTCTCTCCTCTCCTCTCCTCTCCTCTCCTCTCCTCTCCTCTCCTCTCCTCTCCTCTCCTCTCCTCTCCTCTCCTCTCCTCTCCTCTCCTCTCCTCTTCTCTTCTCTCTCCTCTCTCCTCTTCTCTCCTCTCCTCTTCTCTTCTCTTCTCTTCTCTTCTCTTCTCTTCTCTTCTCTTCTCTTCTCTTCTCTTCTCTTCTCTTCTCCTCTTCCTTTTTCTTTCTTTCATTTTCTTCTCTCCCTCCCTCCCTCCCTCCCTCCCTCCCTCCTTTCCCCCTCCCTCCCTCCCTCCCTTCCTTCCTTCCTTCCTTCCTTCCTTCCTTCCTTCCTTCCTTCCTTCCTTCGTTCTACTGATTAGTGGATGGAAGAGTCTAGACGAAGCAAGTAAAGGACTTCGAAAAATAGAATTAATGTCACAGACTGGTCGTTACACACTGTATAACACCCAGAAGTTGTTTTTCACATCTAAGAAACTTTAGTCAAGATGCTTCTCATCTCAGAGGCCACTAATGGCAATGCATGTCAGGTGCTGTTTTCTGTATAGGTTTAGGTCCTAACTGGGCATTTGGAATATAGAACAGAGTTTTAGTTTTAGTTCCACTGAAGATGTGGAGGAAGTGTAGTCTATCTAGGATAAAGGAAAGGGGAACTGGGAAGGAATAATGGAGAGCCTCTCCTTCCCTTTCACTATGGATTAGACTGCTGATCTTCTCACTCACTTTGTCAGGATGACCACAGAACCCAAAGACTCCACTGAGGCCTCCAGTGGTATCTGTGAAAGTTTCATGAGATACCATGGCATCCCTGTGGGCTAACAATTGAACCAGATTGAAGGAAAGCCCAACATAATAGTCATCGACTCAGACCCTTGATGAAATGTGAGTTAATTAAAAGCAATTTCTGGAGCAGTAGGCCATTCATAAACTTTACCTAGGCATTTTGATAGTAATTTGAAATTTTACATGGTTTTAAGGAATAGGAAACTTTTATGATGAACAGTAGGCAGTGCACCATTCTGGACAAACTTGTGCAGAAAAACATGGCTGATTACTTCTATCAATATAGAAGAGGGGACAAGAGTGGTAGTATGGTGCTTGCCTTGCATGTGGCCCAATGTTTGATCCCTGGTATCCCATATGGTCCTCTAAGCCCTGCCAGAAGTGATTGAGTATATTTCAGCATCCTGATTGCTTTGAGATTCAGTCAGGTCAGTCCTATGATTTTTATTTCTCCCCAAAGTCCTTACATTCTGCAGTCAATTTGGGCTTGCATGGAGGTTTGCTAAGGGAAATTTTCTTCTCTTCTCTTCTCTTCTCTTCTCTTCTCTTCTCTTCTCTTCTCTTCTCTTCTCTTCTCTTCTCTTCTCTCCTCTTCTCTCTTCTCTTCTCTTCTCTTCTCCTCTCTTCTCTTCTCTTTTCTCTTCTCTTCTCTTCTCTCTCTTCCTTTCCTTTTTCTTTCTTTCGTTTTTTCTTTCCCTCCCTCCCTCCCTCCTTCCTTCCTTCCTTCCTTCCTTCCTTCCTTCCTTCCTTCCTTCCTTCCTTCCTTCTTCATATTCACAGAGAAAAATAAAATAAAAAGCCTGGAAGTATGAGAACAATCTCTTTTGTATCTGTAGCACTTCCAACATTTACCAAATAATGGAAATTTAATTTTATTTATTTCACTGTTGTGAGCATTCTGATCCAGGTTTTCTTTATAAGTGCTTTGTTTTCTCCCAGGTATCAAAGATAAGAGAAACATGAACAGGAATGTATGCCATTGTTAGATTCCCTTTGATGTCCTTTCCAAGAATTCTTATTCTGTCTCCATAGCAAGCTTCTGAGACAAATACTGCTATTGTCCCCATTTTCCTGGAATCTAAAGAAATGGTAGTCACACAATTTTAGATTTGAAAGACAAACATGTCAATAGACTTACAGATCTGTTTTCTAATTAGCTCTCCTGTCACACCAGTGTTGCAGAATAAGAATGGATGAGACACCAGTGTCTTAAATGAATAAGACACATGCCCAAATCAGTTAAATCAGTTGCCCGAGGGTTTACTTCTGCTTTATGACAGACCTGGGATAAATGCAAGTTATGTCACATGATTTTATCTTTCAACTACACATTTTCTTAATTATAATCATGAAAGAAAAGTAATATACCCTAGAAATACAAATATATAAAATAAAGTCAGGTACAAATGCCAGGGTTAATTATACAAAATTCTGTGGGAATATCAATATGTGTATGTTTATATGTTTACATATGTGTGTACATATAGACATAAATAGATCTACGTGGATGCATAACAATTTAATACACATTTCTCTTTAAAAGACATCATCCAAGGAAATAAAAGAATACACAGTTATCCCCAATTCTTGAGTGCTTGCCAGACTTCCTCATGACCAAGTTTATGTCAATGATTTGGGGCCACTTTGATCTCAGCTTCTACAAAAGATCCGAAGAAGGTACCTATTAAAATTTCATAGGTCATAATTAATGATCCTGTTCATAAAATTGCTTCTAATATCTCTGGCTCTAGATAGACAGCTTACCTGCAGGGAGAATTTTCTTTGCAGCAACTTGGAAGCTCATAAATTGGCTTGGTTTAGTAATTTAGTGGGAGAGGAAAAACCTCCCTCTCTCTGAATCAATGATTTCAAAATAAGTTTACTGCTTCAAGAAATTGAGAGCTTGTTATATACCTGCTTTCTAAATCTACTACAATAGCCAGAGGTTTTGAAATAAAGGTGATTCCAAACCCCTGCTACTTCCCCACACTCATGCCCTTGTGCCTATACTTGGTGCTTCCTTAGCTATAAATTACACATTATGACCATGAGAAATGCCTGCTCCCTTGATATCTCTGTTGCATGCAGTCCCATGTGAGGAACAAGGAACAACTCCCTATTAGTTGGGTGGGTGGCCAGAGCAACAGTGTAGTGGGTGGGGTGTTTTCCTTGCACACAGCTGACCTGGTTTCAATTCCCTGCATCCCATACAGTTCCCTGGCTATATTATTCAAAGAGTCTTTAATGAATTTCTTTTCTACCAGCTAATTACTGGTAGCACTGCCAGGGCTAATTCCTGAGAACAGAGCCAGGAATAATTCCTGAACATTGCTCTGTATGGCCACAAAACAAAACAGAAACCAAAACATAATAAAAACATATTTGTTGTATAGAAGTCTTTCCTTTCACTTGCTTTATCCTCCTCACCCTCTATATCTCTTTCTTTTCCTCCACTTCAAAGAGCTTCCACTCCCCCCAAAACAATCCCTGAATCACGGTGTGCAGCTGAGCCAAGACAAGCATTTTATCACCATGTTGGCCTCCTTAACCTCTCAAAGTGTTCTTCTCTTCTCTTGGAGGAAATGTATACATAGATAATAGATTTGTTTTACTATACTTCACAAATGCCCAGCAATTTTAATGTGTTCTTGGAATCATTAAGGTAAATCTATCAGGGATAAAAAATAACCACTTTTTAAAATTAAAAAATAGGACCTATTGATGCATGTTTCTGATTACTTGCATTGCATAGATTCTCCTCCACTTTGTTAACTGAAACTAGTATTTTATTTGAACTAGTTTGATTAAGTCATATAATTTTTTTTGGCAATGCAATACAAGTCATTAGCTGGTAGAAAAAAATTCACTGAATATGCTTTGAGTAATACAGCCAAGGAACACACTAAAGTGTTGACTTGGTTTCCCAGACCTCATGGAAACAGGCTAAGGAGTGGGGTGGAGATGTTGAATACAAGGTTGAAGATATAATTTACACTTGGTTATTAACTTAACCAATGTTGTCAATAGTGTATTTTCCCTTTGCCTTGGGGCTATCTGAAAATGGCAAAATGATCTCCAATCCAATCAACTGGCACCTGCCATTCACGGCGTGAATTATACTGCGCTAAAACTTGATAGAACAACCCATCTTGGGTAGCCTTTGAACCATCACCACTTGGAAATTGCATCTCAAGAAACCAGAATCAAATATGACACATCGACCTAAAGTAGGGAAGGGTCAATAGCCCATTAGCAGTTCTCCCGGGAATTTGTGTTATAAGTGACCTTCCGTTTCTACTGCCACTCTAACCCAACTGCCTTAAAGCTGCTTGGGGAAGAGACAAACTAATCACTTGCATATACTAAATTTGCTGCAGGCCATGGTGTGATAAATTGTCCAATTTCACTAAGCAAGGTAGCTCAGAAAAAAGAAAGAAAACTCAGTCTCACCGAATAAAAAAGTCATTGTGTGGTCAGGTCTTCAGCTCTGATGCAGGCCTTAAAGAATCTACATTTTCTGGTCATGTTTACAACTTACTGGGGGTGTGGTGCATCTAAGGTGTGACTAAGGATGATTTCTTCATATTTATCTGTCAAACAGCTGTCAAATAAGTCTCCCTGACCAGATGGACTTGTCTTTTTAAAAATTGATTTGTCATCTGATTGATTTGTTGGTTTCATTTTTTTAAATCATTCTGTTCTTTGAAGAAATTGAAGTATGGAGTATGAACCCATGAATGAAGTCAATTTAGAGTATACTATGTGACTAGAAGACCTGACAACCTATGAAGCATCTTTAATTGTCTTTAAAAGTACGAATAACAATTTGAGTTACATCAATGTGGATATTGGAGATGATGACATCACAAGTCCTACTACCTGATCGGTGTTTAAGTGGCGTGGGAGATAACTCAGAGGGCAGGACCTCGATGGCCCAAAAGGAACAGTTCTGTGAGCACTTCCATGAGCTCTCCTGTGGCATCTACTCAAAAAATGCATAAACACAAAATTGAGCACAGAACCGCACAAGGGACAGGGCTGAGAAAATTCACTGTAGGAAACACCCATTATCTCAGGGTGACTCAACTATGGACAAGTGCTTCTTCTTGTCTGAAGAACAGCAGAAGCAGAGACTGAAAGAGAAAAGGTCTGGAAACTACACAAGTCAGCCAGGCCAAAATTAAATATATAAATAAGTAAATAAATAAATAAAAGCCAGGGTCAGAATATGATGTATGCAAAGGACTTGCAGAACATCATTTCAGGGTGGGAGGAGTGTTGGGTCATACCAGGTGACAATCAGGGACAATTTGTGGCTCTAGCTGAGTTGAAGAGATTATGCAGTGTTGGGGATTTTTGTTTGCTTGCTTTTGGGGCCACACTGGTGATGCTCAGGGGTTACTCCTGGTTCTGCACTCAGGAATTATTCTTGGCTGTGCTCAGGGCACTATATGGAATGCCGGGGATTGAACTTGTGCAGCTACATGTAAAACCAGCACTCCACCTGCCATCCCACCCAGAGCTGGGGATTTGAGCTGGGCTCAGCAAGAACCTTAGCTTCTGTATTCTCTCTCTGGCTTCAGAACAAGTTTTAAGGAGCACTCCCTAAATTGAAAGCCGACTCAGGGAATGTCAAGTAGAAGACAGCAGCACTGGAGACTGACTGCTCCCTTGCGAACAGGGAAGAACCATTGCTGTAGGGAACTAAGCTCCACAGAACTGCTGCCTCAGGCTGCCCCAGCAGGCTTGACCCTCGACCTGATGTGGGCTCCACCCCTCTTTAAAAGGTTTTTTCTTGAGATGCCGAGTGTTTAGGCTTCTCAAAGAATTCATAGACTCAGAATTGCAAACCACAACACCCAAAAGGAGAGAGAGAACAAAGGGGAATGCCCTGCCACAGAGGCAGGGTGGGATGGGGGGGATGGGGGGTGGGAGGGTTACTGGGATCCGTGGTGGTGGGAAATGGGCACTGGTGGAGGTATGGGTATTTGATCATTGTATAATTGAAACCGAAGCACAAAATTTGTAAGTCTACAACTGTACCTCATGGTGTCTCCCTAATAAAAATTTGAAAAAAAAAAGAATTCATAGACTCTTAGGATTTGTTAAACCTAACAGAAGATCTGAGCCCATTTGGTCTGGACCGAGCAAACACTCCCCAGATGAGCTGTGTGCCACAGGGACTTAAATCTTGGCTCCACCCAGCAGGACTCATTCTTGAACCTGATAGACTCGCAGTCTCAGCCCCAGGGTCAAAGTGCCACACAATCTGCGAATCTACACAATTCACAGCCAACTCCAAACCTAAATTCCCCAAGCAGGTTCTCCAGTTTGATTTTCTGAAACATCAGAGATCATTACGTGCAAAGGATCCCAAAAAGTTTAGTTTTATGCTGGTAACCACTGTATCAGAAAGAAAGTAGGAACGGAAAGTCCCCAGCACACACATGGTGCAGTTGTTCCCAGGCCACAGCTGGGAGCAACCACACCTAAGCAATTAGCAGACATCCTGAAAGTGATCTGTAATCATCAGCCTGGTTTGGAGCAGCGATTCCCAAACTGGTACTGGCAAACACAAAAGTCCTATAGAACTGGAGTGATCAATTGCACAGTGCGTAGGGAACTTCGCTTGCATGCAAACAACCCAGATTCCATCCTTGGCATCTGTGTAGTCCCCCCAGAGCCTTCCAGTAGTGATTCCTGAGTGCAGAGCCAGGAGTAACCTCCGAGCACTGTTAGGGTTAACGCAGAGCACCCCTGCTCCCCTCAGCCCCCTCAAAAAAATTTCTCCTATAGCTGTAAAGTTTAGCTGAATTGTTATTATCAGGCCCACATAACATAATCTTCCATTGCTACCCAGTTCAGGTGGGCTGTGATCCTACTTGGGGAAGTTTGGTTCTGAGAAACTGCAAGAGACACACAACTCTGAACCCTAGGCTAGAGCCCAGGCTCTCTAGATCTTGGTGCCACAGCAGCTACAAGGGGATAGAATACTTTTTCCCCTGTTGTCATACAGTTCACATAATTCAGAACCATAGGTACCATTTTGATCTTGCAAGCACTTAAGAAATCTTCACAAGGCTTCCCTGGTTGCTAGATATCAGAGAGATATTAGCATCTGGAAGTAGGAACGCTACCATTTAATCCCACAAAGCACCAGGAAAAATAAAAATGAAAAAGCAAAGGATGAATTTATCTGGAGAAAAAACTTTCCAATGATCAGTTTCCTGAAAATCAGCATAATCCACATTTTCAACCAAATAATATCTGCAACTATACATTTCTTTTCTAACTTAAGTAAAATTCTACTTTTAAATACAATTGTGGCAAGTAAAATGATTCAAAGTTGTGTTCACTAGCATTTTCAAGCAGTAATGTCTGCATTTCTAAATTTCATAACTAAATCATATTGCGGTGGCATTTTTTGCTTATCTAGCTGAATATAAACATGTGTTCTTTAAAACTGGTCTGTTTGATTTTTTAATATAGCAATGCATAAGTTGTAAGGTGTGATGAAACTTAGGAGAGATTTGGATAAGTATTATTTTCTGTATTTTATAGGTCAAGAAATAGAAATTTTAGATCTTCTTTGCCCCAAGTCCTGCATTCTATCATATATATTCTATTATATATATGTATAAATATATATATTCTACACCAAAATAGCTAATGTTTTTAAAGCCAGAAGCATTTTGTTTATTCATCATTTCTCACCAAATATAAGAACTGCCACAGATATGTCTAGCTTTTAAAATTACATAGCAGAATTAAATAAAGCTCAAGACTAAGCAGAAAAAAAGAATACTAAAGTTCAATGAAGAAAAATGAACATAGCTTATGGAGTTTCTGCTGACAAGCCTAGTTGTGGTCTTCTCTTCAGGCTAGATTATTTCTACAACACCTTCGTTTCCTATCTTTGCACTAGAACCTCCAACTTTCATCCCTGGACTGTTGTAGAGCTGAGCAGTCCAAAAGATGGGGAATGGATCAGTTCTCTTTCTAACATTAAAGGCAGATTCATAGTTCATTGCAACAAATGATTGGTATCCAAAGTTTCTCCTCTCTCCAACCATTCTGTGGTCAAGTTGTGAGGACATTGGCAGGTGATGCTGGTTTTCTGAGAATAACACTTTCTCTGTCTATTTAAACTAACTCACCACACAGCTGTAGAAGTATGGAGAAATTATACTTGAACTTCTTAGACTATGACTGATGAAGGAAACTCATGAAGAAATAGTTTCTTGTCTCAGAATGGAGACATGTTTGAAAGTCTGAGAAAAACATATGGGCTGGGAAAGGTACAATGGTTGGAGGAGCTACTAAGGATTGCAAAGGTTCTAAAATGGTGGAACTATGTTTTTCAAAAGTAGCTAGTTCAGTGCAAGGGAATCTTTTGAAACAATGCAGATTTTGACATCTAAGTCTTTCTGTTAAAACTTAGATTTAAGAAACTATTAAGAAAATTCCAGATGCCAAAATTAAGTCTGAGATGTCAGTTTCAGTTTATATTTAAATGGTTTATTAAATATTTTACTTAGCATTATGTTTAATGTGTACATGTGTGCATACTTATGAAATAAATATCTGTATATAATGTCATTAAGTTCACCACAAAAAAATAAAAAAGCTTGCAAAAAGCCAAAGTAGTCCTAGATAAAGAACTCTTTCTGAAAGAAAGAACTTTCTAGTAAATTTAGAATTTCTTTGAAAAGTGGTCAAGTAAGAAAGCAAAATTGAGGGACCGGAGCAATACTACAGTGGGTAAAGTGTTTGCCTTCCATGCAGCTAACCCAAGTTTGATCCCAGGCTTCCCATGTGATCCCTGTATCTGGTTGGGAATAATTTCTGAGTGCAGAGATAGGAATAATACCTGAGAATTGATGGCTGTTGTCCAAAAATGAAAAGAAAAGAAAGCAGAATTTTGTTGGGCCTAATATTATGAAAGTAGTTTCTATTGCCTTGGAACTACATTAATTTACTATTAGTAAATTACTATTAGTAAATTACTAATATTAGCAGTAGCAGTAGTGAGCTCAACTAATTTTAACATAATTTCACCCTACCACATAGAGAAGACATCCTTAGAGTTATGATCCCTTTACATCCTTAGAGTTATGATCCCTTTGAGCTGACAAGGAAGGTGATTCCTGATGAGCTTAAATGATGTACTCTCACAATCAAAATTGAGTCCTGAATTGAGCTAAGATAAACCAAAGGTCCTTACTCACAGGAAGTATTTATACTTTTTAAAGATTTTAAATAAAACTTTTGCTTCTTTTCACAATATTCATTAGTTCTAATCATATTATGGTCCCAATGTAGCTATTTTAAAGTGAAATTAAAAGGCAGCCTAGCTTTGGAGGGTAAGAGTTATTGAAAGAGGTGTCTAGAGAGCCATTTAAAAATTTCAAGTTAAAAAAAAAGTGTGTGTGTGTATGAGAGAGAACTGTTCTTTTCCTTTTAAAAAATTAAGAAATCAAATATAGAAATAGTCTAATTTACATTAATGATCTGCAATCTATGAAACAATTTTTAACCATTTTAAAGTGAGAGGCTGGTGATTATGTGCGTAAGTAGATGACGATAATAACTATAAATCTTAGAAAGCAGGGGGTGTATGTCCTTGGTAATCATTTATAAAACTGAAGTTAGCCATATTTCTGGCCTGAGAACTTTCATTTGTAGAGTATGCATCATCATTCTGAGCTCTTAAGAGCATGGAAATTATTATTATTATCATTTGTCCTTGCCTTTGAAATTTTTGCCTTTTTATTTTTTGTTTTACTTCGGACCTCACCGGTGTTGCTCAGGGGTTACTCTTTGCTCTGCACTGAGAAATCACTGCTAGAGTTGGTTGGGGGGAACATACGGGGTGCCAGGGATAGAAGCATTGTATTTTCACTGTACTGCCACTCCAATCACTTGCCTTTTTCTTTCTCATATGCCATCCAGCCCTACTTAGGTCTCCAAGAGAGGATTCTTCCTTCTTAATCTCATTCCCAGAGAGAGTAGGAGCAAAGGAGCTCTCGGAAACAGGGATTCTGGATGTGCATGGTAATATGCCTTTGGAGCCACTTCTCTCTTGGTTTAACTCAAAAGCAGTTTTTGTTCTTAGTGCAGGAGACGGGGAGTTCTTGCCTTTTGAGTCGTAGCAGCAGAATTTTGTTTCTTCTTGACATGCCCAGTCTGTCGTTAAGGAACAAATGGTATTGATCCTTGAGGCATCCATGACTGAGCTGGAAATAGAAGAATGGAGTATGGAAATGGAAAAAGGCACATATATCTGAACCCAGTAAGAGTAAATCATAAACAGAAGGCATATGGTGCCTACCAAATAATTCTATTAAGTTGAAGTTGTCATCAAGAGATGAACAAACTGCCCAGGTGAAAATGCTTTGAATTAGAGACCTGATGAAAATAGCCTACATTCTTTGCTTTCCAGAGTGATAACTCATTGAAGTAGGAAATACCAGTCAGGGCAATGCACATGCAGCACAGAACCAGAAAGTAACGGACTTTATAGAAACTCAGTGCTACTTTTAAACATGCCATGAATAAGCCTATCGAAGAATTTCCCTCCTGTTGCTGGACTTAGAATGCAGAAGTACAATGAATAGGGCACTTGATTGTGCTACAAAAAATAGTACCTGAACAATTCTAATATCTCAGCTATAACCCCAAGTCTCTTAAGATAAATAGTTAATGGTCATTATGTGTTAATGTCATACTTTCAGGGAGGTCTGTGGCAGGGATTTGGTTTCATCTGACAGGTCAAAAATAGGGAAACAATTTCAACTTTCAACCTTATTTTTAAAGATAATGATGGATCTTTTTAAATGTCTGCAGAGAATTGGTTCTAGCAAAGCCATTATGCGTTATACATATTAGAAAAGGGACACGGCACATACTCACAGAGTTTTTGAGGGAATTATAGTGCTACAAATGATCCCCTTTCTTGGACCCTGAAAAATTCCACTTTGATTTAGCACCAGTGAAATTGTTAACAGAAACTTCGTTGCACATTGTATATAAACAGCATAGCCCAGCCTGTATCAACTTTATGCTCCAATAAACAAGACAATAATGACAAATTATCAAAGCAGGCCTCAGATGTGACCCTCAATTGGGAGAGCAGCAATTTAATGAAGACAAAAGCTAGGTGAAAGCTGCTAATATCATTTACTGATAAACAGATTTTCTCGAGAGGCTCCTAGCTGAATCCCCCAAGGACCCATAAACCTGCATAATTCCATTTAAAATATTGTGCAATTCACTAAATTAGTCTTTGAACATCCTTACTATCCAATTACGAAGCCCCAGCATGGACAGAATAATGAAATTTTTCAAACTGTGGAATGCATGTGGTCTTAACAAACTTATGACAAACACCAAAATTAGCTTTCAATTTTGAGGCCGATGTAGCTCCCTTTAATACCTCAAGTCAGAGTGGCAACAATAAAACACTATTGCAGGGCAAGCAGGACAGAAGAAAAATAAATCTTGACTTACTAAGAATTCTGAACACGGTCTACCTTCAGGAAAAAAAAATCATAAGAAGTTGAATGATGTTTTGCATTTGCAAGCTATTTGGTCGCTTAAAATCTAGTAAAAGCTCTACTGAATAAAGGGTACAAAATACCTCCTGGACAGTTCTATCTTCCAGGCAGGCAGAAAATAGTGAGAGTTTGAGGAAGTGAAATTTATTTCTGTTCAAGTATTGCAAGCTGCATTATTAAAGTCATTTGTCATGGTTTGAATATTTCTGCCTGATTCACCATTAAATTGGCCTTCTAATTACCAACTTTGTCATGAAAAGCGGTCTGGCTGTTTCATTCACCAGAAAACTTCAATTCTTTAATCATCACTTGCTATATATATATATATATATATATATTATATATATAGAGAGAGAGAGAGAACAACAAATTGCATACTTTTAATTCTAAAATATTACAATAACTGATGTTAGTGCATTCATGCTGAAATTATCACATACTCTTACATTTTTAAGATGTTGATGAGTTTCATAAAAGGTGAGTTATTCTTTTAGCTTTGTTTTTATATATTTTGGGCTTTTGGATTGTTTGGGGACCATACCCGGTGATACTCACTCTGAGCTTACTCCTGGCTATTGGCTCAGGAATCACTCCTGGTGGAGCTCAGGGGACTACACATAGTGCCAGGGATTGAACCAGGGCCAAAGGCAGGCAATATAAGTGCTTTACACCCTCCACTATCTCTTCTGCCCCCTTTCATCTTTACAAAGGAACTAGCCATCAAACTACTATCAGGATACATAACTTAGCCTTGCTGTTGACCATACAGCCACTTCTCATCAGTTCAGAACAGTGATAAGTAAATGTAATCACAATATGCCAGGTTTTTTCTTTATTTTTCTTATTTATTTGGTGTCTTGGTTGTTCACATTTAACTCTATCCACAGAAAAAGATCTGGAATCCAGGATTTTCAAGAAACCTACTGACATCAAGACTAGATATTTGCCGTGTGCTTGTTTGTATTTCACTTAGGTAGGGATAGAGAGTTGTGACTGACAATCCTTTAGGTACGGTTTCCTCTTATACTCATGACTGTTGGTTATGATAATGCATAGCATGACTTCATATTTTAAATGGAAGGGTTTGACTTTCTCTCATAATCAGGGGAAAAGAGACTAACTTAATGGCTTTGTTGAGAGCACTCCGACTATGATTTAGCAAGACAACCATTATATAGGAAGCAGAATCCACAGAATAAAACAAAGACTAACACAAATGTTTTGACTGTACACACACACCAAATTATGAGGTGTTTTAAATTTTAGAGATGAGAAAACCAAAGCAAGAGAAATTTTTCAGATTTCCCTCAAAGTCATCTAGTTAAGAAAAGTTAGTTGAACCTTCTGGAACCTGAGATTGTTACCATTTCTCTGTGTTGGGAAGGCATTTAATTCAATGTGGGTGTGTGCGTCAAATCTCTAAACTGTTATATTTTATGCTTATATTATCATTAAAATATGCAAACACTCTAGAAATTTTTACTTTTATTTGTTTTTTGGTGGGGGCATGGGGGTATTATTGTACCGGCATTACTCAGAGTTTATTCCTGGCTCTGGGCTCAGGAGTGACTCCCGGTTTTATCTGAAGGATTATATCGGTATCTGAGTGATTGTGTATGTGACCCAGTCAGTGGCATATAAGGAAGATTTTTTACTTGCAAACTATTTATACGATCTTATGGACACTTTTACGTCTCCAAATAAAGAGATTTATTTTTCATTGGTTTTCTAAAAGGGAAATTTTACTTAGAGGAATTAGGAAACTATATTATTGGGACTCATCTAGTAGCATTTCTTGTTTACGCTTAAAGCCAGAGTATTTCTATTATGAGAACAATCATTTGATATTTTCTATTGACTGTGAATAGCAAAAATGAGTAAAAACATCTGAGTAAAGTTTATGGGTGCTGAAAGCTTATTTCTATATATTCTTTTATTTAATTATTAACCTTACCTAAAGGAAAGTTACATCTGCTAATGAAAGGTTTACTTATAGAATAATTATCTCATAGCTTCAAGATAATTGTAGGTATTTTATGAGTTATTTTTAAGGTTGTTTAGAGATTCATTAGTGAGTTTTGTGTGGCATTTAATGTTGAGCCTAAATGGAGAGAGATATGATTAGGAATATTGCAAGCCATAAAATCTAGAATTTATATACATTCAAAAATAATACATCTTTGGGGATAAAAGTGGTCTGCTGATAATTATGTTGAAACAAAAGGGATAACCCAAGACCAAGAGAACCAAGATAATATCTAATCTGGATCTTTTTTCTTGATTCATTTCCTTGTTTTGTTGAATAATAACCCGAAGTGTTTTTAGCAATCTTGCTGATAAGATTCTTTGAGTCCCTATCTGTCTGTCTGTCTATCTTGCTCTAGATCAATTGAGAATTCTTTCCTTTTTTTTAGTGTTGAATTTTTTTTTCATTGAATCACAGTGAGATACACAGTTACAAGGTTGTTCACGATTGGGTTTCAGTTATCTAATGTCACAACACACATCCTCTCACCAGTGTATATTTCCCATCACCAACATCCCCAGTTTCCCTCCCACCACCCTTCCACCTCCCACCTGCCTTTGTGGCAGCAGTTTTCTTCTTCTTCCTCTCTTGCTCTCTTTTTCTCTGTCTCTCCAATTGAGAATTCTAATATAAATTTGGGGCTGAAGGTCATTTAACCTTAAATTTTGAAAGCACTTTTCTTATTCCAGTCAATTTCCAGTATATAAGAAATAGGATGACTTTCTGATCCTATATCCTTGTCTTTTTTTGTGTGTTTCCAATTTTATCCAGAAGATCTTTATACATACCCCTGCAAAAATTTAAGTTTACAGAATGATGGTTTAATTGAGATAGTGATATGATTACCATAATCTTATATTCATTGTTCCACATAGATATAATTAAAATGAAGAGAAAATAAAAATATTTTCTCTTAGTGATGAGGACTCGAAGAATTTACTCTTTTTACAACTCTCTATGTATCATAGATAGTGCTAGATACAGTCATCCTGTTGTACACAACATCACTTGAACTTATTTATCTTAAGACTTAAAATGTGCATCATTTGACCACCTTCCTTTCATTCCTGTTCTTACACCTTACACCTTTGTTAATACCAAACTTGATTTGCTTATCAGCGGGGTGCTTCTGTTTACATTTTCCACATGTAAATGAGATTATACAGTGTTTATCTTTGATTTATTTCACTTAGCATGGGCTGGAGTGATAGCACAGAGGGTAGGGCGTTTGCCTTGTATGCAGTCAACATGGCTGACCCTAGTTCGATTCCTCTACCCCTCTCGGAGAGCCCAGCAAGCTACCGAGAGTATCTCGCCCACATGGCAAAGCCTGGCAAGCTACCCATGGCGTATTCGATATGTCAAACACAGTAACAAATCTCACAATGTTACTGGGCCCGCTTGAGCAAATCGATGAACAACGGGAGGACAGTGATCAGTGATTACGCAGCATAATCCTTCAGGTCTGTCCATGTCACAAATTACTGCTTTTCTTTTCTGATACTTTTCTTGCATTTTAGGGGCTGATTTCCTTATTGGCATAATTAATATTTTGTATTTACCTTAAAATTTTTTGAAAATTAATCACTATAAGATGCACAGTTACAGAGTTGTACATGATTGAGTTTCAGTCATACAATATCCCAACACCTGTCCCCTCACCAGTGCACACTTCCCATACCAGTGTTCCCAGTTTTCTTCTCACCTGACCCCTCCATGACCACCCCACAGACTGCCTCTATGGCAGACACTTTTCTTCTTCTCTCTCTCTCTCTCTCTCTCTCCCTCTCTCTCCCTCTCTATTTTCCTTTTAGGCACTGAAGTTTGTAATACTGTTACTAGAAAGGGTATTGTGCATATTGCTTCGCTTTATCTCATTTTAGCATTTTTTTGTCCAGAGTGATCATTTCCAACTACCGTCACTGTCTTAGTGGTCCCTTCTCTGTCCTAACTGCACACCCCCTCCCCCTTTATGCGAAGCTTCCTACCATGGACCAGTCTTCCTGGTCCTTGTTTCTACTGTCTTTGTTTATTATTCACATACTATTTTTTAAAAAATATTCCACAAATGAGTGCAATCATTCTGTTTTTCTCTTCCCCCCTAACTGATTTCACTCAGCATGATATTTTCCATGTTCATCCACATATAAGAAAATTTCATGACTTCCATTTTTGTATTTAATGTTATAAAAATTTATGATGCTATGCCATGGTTTGTCTTTTTTTAAAAAAAATTAACTGAACTGCTTACTTACACTATCTTATAACCTGGAGACAAATGCCAATATTTTTTTTCTTGTGCTGTTTAGACATTTTCCTTTGCTCCAATTCCTTTATTCTATTTAGGGCTTAACCAAACATTATATATTTTCAAAGTATTTTGATGTATTTTCTTAGTTTCTTTCTTATGAATTTACTAAATCATTATTTGACTAATGTATTCTTTATAGTAGCTTCTTCCTCTTCCTTCTCCATTCCTTTCATTTTCTTTCTTCCTCTTCTTTTTCCCTCCCCTTCCTCCTCTGCTCTACATCCCTCTCCTTCTCCCCTTCATCCAACCTCTCCCTCCTCTTTCCCCACCCCTCCTCATTCCCCTCCTTTCCTCCTCCTCCTCTTCCTCCGCATTCCATACCTGATGGAATGTGGAGGTTTACTCCTGGTTGAGTGCTCAGAAATAACCTCTGGCATTGCTCAGGAGCCCATATCATGCCAGGATCTAACCAGAGTCAGTCTCATGCAAGACATAAGCTTTACCTCCTAAACTACTTTTTTAGCCCCTATATAGCTTTTTATACTTTGATTATTCTTTCTCACAGGATCCTGTTGTTTTATTTATTTTTAAAAATTTTTTTTATTAGTGAAACACTATGAAGTACAGTTGTAGACTTACAGATTTTTTGTGCTTGGCTTTCAGTTATACAAAGATTGAGTACCCATTGCTCCACCAGTGCTCATTCCCTACCTCCAATCCTGTTGTTTTATAAACAAAATGTTTTCTTGACTCTGTGAGGATGTAATTACTACTTTGAACATTTCATAGGATTTCCGTATTCTTCTGAATTCCTTTTTGGAAGAGGAAGCCTCACTCAAGTTCCTGGTGGTCCCTTGCTGTGTCTGTTATGAATGAGGCACTAAAAAGCAAACCGGAGGATTCCATCTGCGTGGTGGGACTTTCTCCCTGCAAGAGGCTTCATTGCGGGCTTACTGAGAAGCACTGTGACCTTTTCATCAGATCTCAACTCAATTTACCTGGAGAAGATCCCTCACTTCTGCTGTTTCCTAATTAGTGGCCAGAGCCATGTGACTTTGCCTTCCCTTTACCAGAACACTATTTTCAGTCTCACACTTTGACTCTGGCCATTTTCTTTCTGGCCCTTTTATACCTGATTTTTTTTTTCCCATACCAGGCATTGCTCAGGTCTTTTTCCTGACTCTGCGATTACTCCTGGCAAGGCTTGGGAGACCATTAGGTGCCAGGATCCAAACCGGTTTGGCCGCGTGCAAGGCAAACACCCTGCCAGCTCTATCTGCTCTAGTACAGTGGGGTTGGTGGAGTCTAACCGCTCCTGCCCTTATACCTGATTTTTATGACTTTCTGCTCACCTTCTCCCGGAATAGAAAACTGAAGTCTTGGGAGATTCAATAAAGTGACCATATATAGATTTTTAGCTAAACTATGTGCTTTTTAGCTGTGGACCATCAAATGGCCGGTTTCTTCAAATGCAGAATTTCTGGGCATGGCTGACATCTGTTGATGCTCCATTACGCTACAGTTCCTCCATTCTCCTTGTTTTCTTTCAAAATCTCTCTTCATGTCTCAACAATTTCATATGTAATGTGAAAATCAGCTCTGGGTCTGTTTACTAAATTCAATTCAGAATGCAACAGATATTTGCTGGTGTTCCTATTTCGACAATTGCTTTAGAAGTTACTGAAACATCTGAAACATCTTGAAATCATGCAAAAATCCAGACCAGAGATCTGAAGCCAGATACTTCAGATCCAGTAGGAATACTTCTAACTTAACAAGAGTCTTGCTGAGGTATCAAAGCAGGCAGCCTCCAGCAAACAGACATTTGCTGATCTTGAATAAGAAAAGAAGCCACAGATTAACACACAGAGAGACACACACATAAACACACACACACACACACACACACAGAGCAAATGAAACATAGATATGCACTGTTGGCAGTTGACATTAAAATATTAAATGATGAGGTAGTAGCTTTAATATTACAGCTCTATCCAAGCCCCTGGATCTTTTTATCATACCTAAAGAATTGTTCATTGATCTTCCGGGGATACATTAGAGCTAGAGTGTTTTCCCATAGGCAAAAGCATTATACATATTTGCAAATGTCTTACATAATGATGCAAATGTAATGATGGGGATGTTTTGATAAAAGATAGAAACAATGTCGCAATTTTTATTTTGTTTCATTAGCTAGTATGATCCCAAGTAAAGGAGGATTTCTTTGTTGTTTATATTTTATCAATCATTAAGAGGGTCATTATTTAGTATTCATAGTATTGGGCATAAATAGAAAAACTGACTGTAACTTGTTAGAATTTTTTTTTCTTAATAGGGATGTTCCTCCCATACTAATATTTTTGGCTGTCATTTATAAAAACTTATTTAAAATAACTCCAAGACATAAGCCCAATTTTAATTGGGTCAAAGTATTATTAATATATCATAGAAAAGAAAATTGGGAATCCCAGCAGCAGGAACAAAATAAATTTGCTTTCCTGTTAGTTATGGTTATCTCAGGTCTAAAATTTATTTTTTTTTTTTGCAGTAGGAACTAAATTTTCATAGCATGTTAGGACTTAATTGTCAAGGTGAAAAATAAATAATGTCCCAATTGTTTAGTGCCTGTTTTGCATCAACATGAGAATTCCTTCATTATACTTCAGCTACTGGCAGCTTATTATGGCCATTGTTTAATTTGTGCTCTATTTTTACAAATGACACTTGTACAGGCCTCTTGGGGCAGCTGATAGAAACCAGGGCCCTCTCTTTCCCTGGTGTCAATTCTTTTGTGAACCTTTATAATTAGCCACTTAACAAATTGAGGGAAATGAACCTTCAGTGGCAAAGTATATCCTGAAGTCAAGTCAACCATATGACAGCCAAACTGATACATGAAAATCTCCTTAACTCAATTGTTGAGTTGCCTGAAGGGTTAAGAGGCTTCTCCCAGTAATGGCCTAACAGAGAAGCCTTGGAAGTGATGTTGTTGATGATTCACTATCCAAATGCCTGTTATACTTCCTAAGAAATGGCACGTATTAGGAAAAGTACATGTGTTAAGACAGAAAGGCTACTTCTTTCTCAAGTCTATTGTTTTGTAGAAAAAATATCAAATACATGATTTTTTAAAAAAGAACCTAGAGTACAGTCTTCTCACAGATTACGTATTTATAAAAGTAAAGTTCACATGTTTGGGACTGAAGTATTTCAATTTAGAAAATGACACCCTGGCTAGTTTGGCTCTATTGTTCAATGTTTTTTTCTTCTAGAAATTCAGTAGAACATAATATGTCAAGTAAAGGCAAAAAGAAAATGGCATCATGTATGTTAAGATTTTAATGAATTTGTTTTTGGAATCTATAATAAGGACCCTAAGAGCAGGGTACTATCATTACAAACTCTTTTCTTTTTATTACTAATTAGACTTCTAAATGTGAGTGTAAATGTACCTCAGAGAGTATGCATTAAAAAGTTGCATATGCATAAGAAATCATTTCAAATTCATCTTCCAACAAAAACTTCAACTTTGATATTTTCTCATGTTCCCACTTATACCACATTAACATAGTCCTTTGTATTTAATTTTGAAATTTCATTGTGATTATTCTATCAAGGTATTTACTTTAGGGAACTGTCTGATATCTCAATCCCCAGCTCAGTATCCAACAGTCAAGTATTATTAATTTGATGTATCTTATTATCATCAGTGATTCTTTTTCAAGTGTATATTGCCTCTAATGTATACAATAAAAGTCTTCTGGTTCAGTACATTTCTAAATAGAAATATAGTATATGTATGATTTCTTTTTAAAGAAGTGGGAGGCATGATGGGGTTTATATTTAGTGAGGGCTTATAGCACTCTAATAGTAGAAAACAGTTATGTTGTTATGTTTGGGGCCCACATCCAGCTGTGCTCAGGACTTACTTCTGGCACTTTGCTTAAATTTCACTCTTGTGGGGTGGAGGGTTCAGGGGACGATGTGGGGTGCTGGGAAACAAATCCAGGTAAGCTGCATGTAAGGCAAGCTCCCTGCCTGCTGTACTATCTCACTCCCCCACAGAAGACAAACATTTGAAGAAATGTAGATTCATTATATCTTGAAAGTAACGGAGCACAGTAGCATTTCTGTAGTGGTCAGTGAGATAAAATTTCACATCACATAAGCTCAAGTTATTACTATGACAAAAATGTTTTATTATAATACATATCCCAAGTATCTTTATTCAAGGCACATTGAAACTTGCCATTGATTTCAGAAACGATTAAGTTTTCTGTGGGTCTATTGAACTAGAAGTTGACATTGTTAAAAAAAATAAATGGTCACCACACTAGGGGCTGGAGAGATAGTATAGCAGGTAAGACTCTTGCAGCTAACCCAGGTTCTTTCCCTGTACCCCATGTAGTTTCCTTAGCCCTGACAGGAATGACCCCTTAACACAGAGTCAGGAGTAGAACAACTCTGGGTTGGGGAGTGGTCACAAAAACAGAGTCCAAAACAGAACAAACAACAACAAAATGGTAGCCACATTGATACATTGAAACTAAATCTGCTAAATCTTCTGTACCAATCTTTTGTAGTTTTACTGAAATATATTTGACAAATAAAGATAATTTAAATTGTGCTACAGATTTGTATTTTGATATATATATTTGTATATATATATATATATATATATATATATATATATATATATATGCACTGGGGCAGGAGTGATAGCACAGCGGTAGGGCGTTTGCCTTGCACACAGTCAACATGACCGACCTGAGTTCGATTCCTCCGCCCCTCTCGAAGAGCCTGGCAAGCTACTGAGAGTATCTCACCCGCATGGCAGAGCCTGTCAAGCTACCCATGATGTATTTGATATGCCAAAACACAGTAACAAAAAAGTCTCCAATGGAGACGTTACTGTGCCTGCTTGAGCAAATCGATGAACAACGGGAGGACAGTGACAGTGACAGTGATATATGCACTATAAAATGATTATTGCTATTTTTATAATACTACATTTTATTCGTGTGGGGGGATGAGAGCATATACTCTCCTGTGAATTTAAAGTATATAGTATGCTATTGTTAATTATAATCTCTAAGACAATATATTGACTCATACTCATCTTACACAGTCGAAAAAGCTCTTATTCATCTTAAATAGCTTTGACCAACAACTCCCAGTATTTCTTTCTCCTCAGTACCTGGCAGCCACTATTCCAATCTCTTCTATGAATTTGACTGGTTTATATTTTACTTTTAAATCAATCATGCACTACCTGTTTTACTCTATTTGACATTATTTTACTTAGTATAATGACTACCAGCTTCAAATGTCTTCAAAAATGACAGAATTTCTGTCTTTTTTGACTGAATAATATTTATTGTGTGTATATAGGACAGTGACAATATATGTAATTTACTTTCTTCACTTTTCAATGAACATTTAAACTATTTCCATATCTGAGTTATTGTGAATAATGCTGCAGTGAATATACAACTCAATAGCCAGAAACCAAACAACCAAATCAACTTATTTTTTAATGGACAAAGAATTTAAATAAAAGTTTGTCAAAGGCATAAGTGATCAATAGAAATTTAAAAAGGAAGAACCTGGGCTCACAGTGTTCATCCTTAAAATGGGAGTTGTAGCACTGTAGCACTGTTCTCCCGTTGTTCATTGATTTGCTCGAGTGGGCACCAGTAATATCTCCATTGTGAGACTTGTTACTGGTTTCGGCATATCAAATATGCCACGAGAAGCTTGCCATGCTCTGCTGTGCGGGTGGGATACTCACGATAGCTTGCCGGTCTCTCTGAGAAGGGACGGAGGAATTGAACCCAGATCAGCCACATGCAAGGCAAACGCCCCACTCGCTGTGCTATCGCTCCAGCCCAAAATGAGAGTTAGTGAATTTAATTTTTTTTAATGCATGGGGTAGGTACATTGGCAGGAGGATAAATTTTCATGTTGCCCCTTCCTACTCCTTTGTCTAATAACTATCCGTAATTGATGAAGCCAGAGCTAAAATTAGAGTGATGAGAGTTAAGTAGTTATGATCACATTATCACATTCCTTTTGCCCCCCTCTACACTTTGCACAGTTACTCCAAAATGTTTGCTAGCGATGCTGCTGATAAAAAACAAATGCATATCCAAAAGAAAAGTGATTTGTAAGGCATGAGTGAAAAAGTATTTTCTAATTTTTCTTCTCTTTTCATTTTTTTCTGAGTGAGAGGTTATAGCAGTAGGCTGGTCAATCAAGTTAATCCAAATGAATAACATATACAAAGTATTACATATGCATAGGGGGGAAAAGCATACAGAGATGTGTTACATCGTCTGAAAAACATTATACCCACATAGCAATTTTATAAATTCTTTTGTCAATGTTGCATGTCATTCTTTCCAGTGACAAGTTGAGATTTTAAGCATATTGTTCTTAACTACAGGGTCATGATGAATAGAAACAAATGAGACACATTACTCTATGTAGCAGGCAGTATTGACCTATTCTAAAATGCATTATCAGACCAATTTTAAAACAGAAGAATCAAAGTAATTGATTGGTGGCTGTGGGAATGTCGCTTCCATCAATATTTAAGTGTATTTTGAACTCTCTGTACGCAGTAAAGCGAACCTAATTGAAGTCGCATACGAATGATTTTTGAAGTAACCAAAAGAGAAACTATTTTGAAGGGCAGATTTTAAAGTCATATCACTCCAGCTTTTCATCCAATAAAAATTTAAAGTGTGCATTTTAGCATAAGATATTATGTTTTATCTTTTTTTTTTTTTTTTTTTTTGCTTTTTGGGTCACACCTGGCGATGCTCAGGGGTTAGTCCTGGTTTTGCACTCAGGAATGACTCCTAGAGGTGCTCGGGGGACCATATGGGATGCTGGGAAACGAACCCAGGTCGGCTGCGTGCAAGGCAAACGCCCTACCCGCTCTGCTATTGCTCCAGCCCCTTATCTTTTAAAATAATTTATAAGCAGGCTGTTCTAACTTGAGGAAACTATATTTGGGGAAATTTTCCAAAATGAATTGGGAAGAATAACAAACACCTAGCACCAATTACAGGTCACCACAATTTTAAGAATATACTAATTTGATGGTTTTTACAAGAATGACTACTCCAGATCTTAAATAAAATGTGCTTAAAAATGCATGCTTATTGTTTTGCTTGTACTTTCAATTATAGCACTCTTGAAATATGGTAGCAATAGCTCGATTTATTTATGATTCACCCATTACTTTTGTTTAAGTGAAATTAAGTAGGGGCCAGAGTGATGGTACTGTGGGCAGGACTCTTATTTTACATATGGCCAATAGGGGTTGGATCTCAAGCACTACATTTAGTTCCCTGAGCACCACTATGAATGATCCCTGAGTAGAAGCCAGGAGGAAGCCCTGAGCACTGCTGGGTGTGTCCCCAAAATTTTTTAAAGTATAATCTGATTTTCGTTCATCTGATTTTCGTTCATTGTTTCCTTTGGGCTGGAGCGATAGCACAGCGGGTAGGGCGTTCACCTTACACGCGGCCAACATGGCCTACCCGAGTTCGATTCCTCCGCCCCTCTCGGAGAGCCCGGCAAGCTACCGAGAGTATTCGATATGCCAGACACAGTAACAACAAAGTCTCCAATGGAGACGTTACTGGGCCAGCTCGAGCAAATCGACGATCAACGGGAGGGCCTTTACCTTTACCTTTTACCTGTTTCCTTTGATTGAAACTTAACTGAAGGGCCAATCAAACACGTTCCTTTCCACGTGTCCACTTTTCATTTCCTTCGAACATAAAATACTGGCAGGGGAGATAGAGAATCATCACATAACCTGCATGTAACACTTATTAAAATTCACTTCACATAGAAAATACATTGGAAAAAGACCGGGGTTACTTTGGTAGGCATCTTGCTTCTCAACGAGCTCCTGTCCTATTTCCTGTTTGAGAAAAATTCACCTTTCTTAAGCAGAGTTGGGAGCCCTGGGAGCTCAGAGCAATACCCTTGACACATTAGTCTCTTTGCTCATGTATTAAAGCTCAGCAGATAATGATGGAAGTTATCCAAACCATTCTCCCACACCCTTCACTAATCAAGCGCCATAATATATGAATATTTAAAATAGCAGCAAATATGTTAACTGGAAACAAATAGGTTTCATTTGTAACAAGTGCACACAGGTTAATTAGAAGGAGCTTTTGTGTTAAACAAGACTCCCTGATGCTATTGGGGCAGGCACTGTTAAGGGCCAATTGAGCGTCATAGGATAATTATCAAATAACCAGTATGCTCTTCTGTTCACGATTTGCCTAAACCTATAAACCATCATCTATGATGAAGCAGCAATTAAGTGATAAAGATCTCAGCAGAGACTTGAGAAAACCATAGAGCCCTGAAAGTATGTAAGGAGGTAGATAGGTCTTTTCCAATGTCAACTTCAAAGTCCACTTTTTCAGTCACAGAGCATGAGCCAGGCTTATGTTAGTATGTAAAGGGAAGCTCCAGTGAATTTTTTTAAAGAAAAAGAAACTTAAATGGGCATAATTGAAGCAGTGAAATAATTGAAGCAGTGAAAATTTGAACAGGTTGTAGGTCTAAAATCTTAGACTGTTTATCAGGCTTAATGGAATTGAGCAAGCTCACTCATCTCCCTGAGAGCACAATTGAGTCACTTTTTCCCTGCTTTACTAGCTATGCACCCACATTTCAGGAGAGCCAAGGAAGAATAGTGGAATTTCCCTTGCAATATGATGGTGAAAGTCTAACCAATATGCATTCGTTTCTCCAGGGCATGAAGTACTAATTAGTTCCACTCCCACCCAAAAATTAGAAAGAAGAAAGAAAATAGCTTATAGCTTATTGCTGAAAATAATATGTCAGCACAAAAAAAGTAATTTCAGAGTTAGACATTGCCTTCTATCCCTAATTGATACAGAAGTTTGAAGATGTAATACTTAAAATGCTTCTGTAAGCATCACAGTAATTCCAGGAGCCAGAAGCTTTACATAGGCACTGTTTGTTGAGTTCATACAATTAATTGTCTTGCTGGGGAAAAAATCTCCAAAAAGTTGCAGAAGCTCTTGTTTTTACAGTTAAGGATCTTCTGGGCATGTAGTTGCCTACATTTAACAATGTCGCCTAGCTGGTTTGCATAATTGGGAGAGAGCTAAAAGGTTCTTCCACAGCATTAAAATATACAATTATAAATGTATGAATTTCTCGCTATCAGGAGGAGAGATATTATTTTTTTACCCCCCAATGCTCAAATAACAGCATTCATAAATGTTTTTCTGAACCATGAAAAACTACTGTTCAGGTGTTCTAAGGTAGGGTTTGGTCAACAGGTCTCTTGAAAACGTCAAAGCAACCCAGACCCAAACCGGGTGATTATGCCACAGAGGAAGCAAGTCTGAAAAAAACATCCCTGATTCCCTTTTTCTCCCAACTTTGTACTTCACCAGGCTTCTCCACACTTTTGCCTCTTTCTTCTGAATTTATTATTTTTATGAATTATTTAGCATTCATAAAATGCTCTTTCACATAAACAATTAGTTTTCTAAGAAGAAGCAACAGGAGGAAATAATCACAAGTTGAACAGCTTGAGAATCACCGCAGTCTTGGCAGAACCTTAAAGCCTGCCTCTGTGAGAGTTTGCCTAAGGTGGTCACTTCCCACATCCCCTTTTGCTTCACGTTCCTTAATTCAGTCCACATAGCAGCTTTGACTCTTATTTCCAACAGGGAGAAAATGCAAATATCAGAGTCCCTTTTCTAGGTTACCTGCCTGTGTGTTTTTTTTAAATGTACACAAATGGTAATTAATAGTCATCATATCAAGTGCAGGACAAAAATTGCCTATGGGAAATGGGACATTTTTCATCACCATGAAGGAATAACATTTCATTGAAAATGAAAACCTGAGTACCCATAACTTGCAAAAGAGGAAGTATTTAAAAATTATTTTCTCATGGTTATCTGTTGGCATATGGCACTCAGGATTGTCTTAGCAGGAACATCCTCCAATAATCCTGTCCTGGGTATTTATTTTTATTCCAGAACAGCTGGAATAGACGTGAATGATCATCAGACCCATTGCAGCCCTCAGGTATGGCCGCTCTCCACTAGAACTGGTTATATTGTGCTAGAACATGATATGAAGCACTTTGCCTGCCAAGTGGAACCCTTTGCCAAGGTAGGAACTGAGGCCCAGATATTTGTTATTTTCAGTTACTGTCAGAGAACAGATTTTCCCCTTCTCCCCAAATATCTGTACACAAAGGATCAAAACTCTTACTATGCAAGAGCTCTCTTTCTTGGGAAATATTTGGAGAAAACAAGTATTTTAAAATTCAATCATCTCTTCTACCCATTTGGATATTCCAAAATCCTTTCCCTGGGATTGTTTGATAGTGAAAGAAATAGCAACTTCTGCTTAATTATTATTATTCTTGTGGAAAAATTAACTTGAAAATAAACTTTTCTAAAAGGAACCAGAATTTTATAATGCCATTTACATTCAAAATTGGGAAAAGTCATCTCATGTAGATTTATACACAGTGGCTAAAATCCATAACAATAAAGGTTTTTATTTGGTAGAACTCTGGAAATATTTAAGGCTATAAACTTGCATTTATTGTAATGCTACCATTCTGAGGTTCTAAATTTACAGACATTTACTAAAACTTTGATAGCAATATTAAAAATCAGATTTTGTCATCTTTGACCAACAAACATAGAGGTTTCCAAACAAATTTCAGAAACAACAACTTTCCCAGGACTAGGACCAGTCAGAAAAGAGAGGCAAAGAGAGACTTTAGCCTAGTCACTGCAACCTGTTTCTTCTGCTATAGAGTAAATCCTGAGTTAGGGTAAATTTTGCTTCTCTAATTAACGTGTTTAAATCTCAAGCAGTTAGTACCCATTGCCGGGTGACTAGATGGAAGGAAGGGTGGTACCATGTCCAAATCAGCCCCTTATCCTTCACTGTGTGGTAGTGTATTTATAATTTACTACCCCAGGGCAATATCAGCACTGACTTGATAAAAAAAAAATGCCAGGCACTCTGGTCCCTTTGTGATGAGGAATCAATGTGACACTTTTCTCAATGCCTCGAAAAGATTTAAAACCAGTGATAAGGGACAGAGTGAGTCTGCCCCCACTCTCTGCCACTCCTTCCTTATTTTCTCCTGCTGACAACAAATTTTAAGTCACTTCATTGCTGACCAGTACTCATAGGAGTGGAGACAATAAGATAGGAAGAAAAATCCACAGGGTCTCAATTAAAACTTTTCTAGTAAAGTGAAATGAAATTTCTGAAAATTAATTTTAAAGCCTACGACCTACTAGATAGTTTCAGAGAAAGCAGAGGTGATATGACCATTATTGTCAGTTTAGGCTTTGACAAAACAAAGCAGAAATCTAAGGCATTTGCAAATGCTATGTGAAAGCAATTGTTGGATTACCTGAAGGTTTAAATAAAATACCACAGGGGCTCACCATATGCATTTGTGAATTAAAAGGAAAGGAACAGGGACATCGACTGAGAAAAGAGCCAGAGTTGTAGCTGAATCGTGGGCTCCCGGTCCAAAGCCTTTCTTCCTTGAGGTCTCTGAGGTGGAGAATAAAGTATTTTTTCCCCACTGTCTTGAGGTCATCATTACTCAGCTTAGTCCTTTTCAGGAGCCATAACTACTCTTACATTTCAGATCAAGCGATATGATTGCTTTACCACTCCTTAATATCTCTCTTTCTCTTTTCTCCCTCTCTCTCCCTCTCTCTCAATCCCGCCCCCCTCATCTAAAATCATTGAGACCAGGAGTATTGTGGATTGTTATTTTCTTATGGAAGAACATGTGTTAGACCCTGAGAGTGAATAGAATATAGAATCACTAATGCATCACCCTAATCTACGTGTTTAAGTACACAAGAAAACTGAGCATTGGGACTGATAACTTGACTAAACTTGTGTACCTAAAAAATAGCAACCAGATGATTTGAAAATAGCAACCAGATGATTTGGGTTCGAATTTTGATTCCAAGTTTATAGCCTTCTCTATTAGAGACATTTCAAATGTCTCTAATAATCAAAATAGGTATTTTTAGAGTAATATTCTTTATGCTCACCCCTCCCCAATTCATTCTCTTTTTCTTTATTGTCCTAGGAGAGATCTTAATCAAATGTACATACAGTGGTTGCATTGGTTTAATAACATATATTCTTTGAGAAAATCAAAACTACAGCAGGTACTTTTCCCTTGCTGATCCTTATAATAATATAATTTTAAAAATAATAATAATATGTGAATTTATTCAGTAAAGATTTTATTCCATATAAGATAGCTTTCAAGCACCATGAAATAAAATACTACAGTCTTAGAACTAGAGGCTATTAACCTAATTAGTGTACTAAGCATGAAATATAAATGATCATACCATATTGTGAAAAAAATAATTGAAAATAATGGCTCAGTACATTTCAGAATTATACAAATGGTACAATTATTTTTTTCTTATAAATGTTAAGATGACAGGAATATTGTTAAGTAAATGGATTAAAAAGATGAGTTTTAGGAAATCCTCTAATTTCAATATTACCTGCTAGAATTGGGCATAAAGCTTTTACTGTTGTTTAAATCAGCCACTCTGAGGTTGGCTGTGGAAATCAAAGTTTTCCTTACATTGCCCTGTACTCTATTGCAAGTACTTTCTCCTGCTAGTTTAATAAGAACTGCAGGCTTAGGAATTCCAAGATGAAATCAAGAAACCCAAATAAAAAGAAAGAATTCAAACTGTAACTTATAACAGTCTTTAAAATGTGACTCAAGTTCACAGATTGTTAGAAATAAAAAGAAAAGAGTCGGAGAGAGCAGAATGAATTTGCTCAACAAGAGTAGACAACATTGTTTTTTCTCATCTTTGCCTCAAACCAGAGCAGTCTGTCCTTATGTAGTCATCCAATGAGGAAAGAATCATTAAATACACAAAGGAATTATGAGGGGAGATTGGATAGCAAAGATTTCTTTAAAATGCACATCTAGGCATGAACTTCAGTGACTCCCTGGAACCTACTCAAATTCCACTGTGGAGAAACAGGGTCTGACCCAGTCCCTGATCTGCGTCCACACATCCCTCACCATTGCTTGGGCACTCAACAGCAGGACCTCAGGAGATGCCTCTACAAAGTACATATGGTTATCCTTCAGTGTTTTTTACTGCCCTCCAATTTCTGTCCACTTGTACACTCCTTCCCCTTGTCAGGACTCCTCCTTGAAGCTATTCGTGTTATCACTATCTCCCCTTGTTTTCCCAATGTTGCACTTATGAAATATATATAAGTAGACTTCTATTGTGTGTATGTCTCAGACTGAGAGCTGAGTCTGACTGATGTTTCAGTACCAAATAAGTCACTTGGTCTGACTGCCGATGGGGTACCCTAAAAGTTCTCTGATGGAAAGAAAAGACAAAATGGGCAAAGAAGAAAAGATGTGAGACTCAAAGAGGGAAGAAAACTCACTTGGGGTTGGGAATGCAAAGATGCTAGATAATAAGATAGGATTTTCATAGAATTAAGATCTCAAAAATAAGCACTGTAGCACTGTCCTCCCATTGTTCATTGATTTGCTCAAGCAGGCACCAGTAACGTCTCCATTGTGAGACTTGTTACTGTTTTTGGCATATTGAATACGTTATGGTTAGCTTTGCCATGTGGGCGGGATACTCTCGGTAGCTTGCAGGGCTCTCTGGGAGGGGCAGAGGAATTGAACCCGGGTCAGTCGCATGCAAAACAAACACCCTACCTGCTGTGCTATTACTCCAGCCCTCTCAAAAATAAATTCTAATATAAATTAAGAGGTTTTATTATTTTTTATAACAAAGGAACCAAGAAAATAAAATGGAACAAAGAAAGTCTCTTTAACAAATGGTTTGAGAAAACTGGATAGTCATATGCAAAGGAATGTACCTGAACCACTATTTTATATCATGGTATAAGAGTTAAAATAAATGAAAGACTTAGATGTTAAATTGGAAGTCATAAAAATACATTGAAGAAAATATAAGCACACATTATGTGGTTTTAGCTTATGTGATGTATTCAGAGATTCAACTTTAGCGAGAGATAAAAAGCAAAAATAAACAAATGAGACTCCATAAAATTAAAAAATCTTCAGTGCCATAAAATAAACCAACTTGAAAAATGTTTAAATATCCTACTGAATGGGAGAAATTATTCACTTATCATAAATCTGACAAAAGATTTATTCAAGACATATAATGAACTCAAAAACTCAATAACTCAAAAACAACTCCATCCAAAATATAGAGAAAAGTCACATAGACAATTCACCAAAAAAGTCATATAGATGGTCAACAGACAAGTGAAAAATGCTCTTATTCTGCCTCATGAGCTAGGGGAGAAGGTAGCTGGGATAGAGAAGGGATCACTAAGTCAATGATGGTTGGAGGGATCATTCAGGATGGTAGATGTATGTTGAAAGTAGACAAAGGAGGAAATGTGATAGCCTCTCAGTATCTGTATTGCAAACCATAATGCCCAAAAGTAGAGAGAGTATGGAGGAATTTGTCTGCAATAGAGACAGGGGGAGGGGAGGAGAGGGGAGGGGATGTACTGGGGACATTTGTCATGGAAAATGTGCACTGATGGAGGGATGGATGTCTAATCATTGTATAACTGAAACTAAAACATGAAAGTTTTGTAACTGTATCTCACAATGATTCAAAAAGAAAAAAAAGAGAAAAGAAAAATGCTTGTTGTCAAAGGTAAAGGCCCTCCCGTTGATCGTCGATTCGCTTGAGCGGACCCAGTAACGTCTCCATTGGAGACTTTGTTGTTGCTGTGTCTGGCATATCGAATACTCTCGGTAGCTTGCCGGGCTCTCTGGGAGGGGCGGAGGAATCGGACTCGGGTCGGCCATGTTGGCCGCTTGTAAGGCGAGCGCCCTACCCGCTGTGCTATTGCTCCGGGATGGAGAGATAGCACAGTGGTAGGGCATTTGTCTTGCAAGCGGCCAACATGGCCGACCGGATTTTGATTCCTCCGCCCCTCTCGGAGAGCCCGGCAAGCTACCGAGAGTATTCGATATGCCAGACACAGTAACAACAAAGTCTCCAATGGAGACGTTACTGGGCCCGCTCGAGCAAATCGATGATCAACGGGAGGGCCTTTACTTTACTTTACTCGAGTTTGTTGTCAAGGAAATGCAAATAAATTGACACTGAAATATCATTTCACACTTGAGAGAATAGCCCACATCAAAAAGACCAGAAACAACAAGTGCTGATGGGAATTTAGAGAAAAAAGAATCCATCAAACACTGTTTATAAGAATGAAAATTTGTCTAGACTTTTTAAAAACTTTATGGAGATTTCTCAAAATATTAAAAGTAAGTTACCATATGATTCAGCCACTCCTACTTCTAACTAGTTATTTGAAAAACAAAAACACCAATTTAAAATTATTTATTGCAACACAATAGCTAAGATCTGAAAACAACCCAAGTAGATAAGTAGATAAAGAAAATGTGATGTGCCCTGAGGGGAAAGGGCGTTGACCGGCCCGCCCGCTCCTCTCTGGAAAGAAAGATGGCGGCCGCACGGGAGCCTTGTGGAAAGCAGGTTTGAGCTGGGCTCGGGGGAGCGGCGGGGACCTCATGGGAAGGGGGGCTTTGTGGGCCGTCCCCCACGCCCCAGCGGGGTCGCCAGCTGCCCCCCACGAGCGGCACTCCGGCACGGCCACGACTCCAGGGCACAGAAACCAATCTCTTAACTAGCTAACTTTTAATAGAAATTCTTCCAGGGTCAATAAGTAAAATAGCAGAAATTCAAAAACATTTTATTCTTAAACCAAGTTGTAGAAAGCAAATCATTTCACAACGCTGTTTCAGCATGTCTGATTGTGGGGGGTGGGTCGTAAACTCTAAACAATAATTGTGCATCTTCTATCGAAATAATCTATCTAGTCAAAGTAGATAGAGTATTAACTAGAACTCATCTGCCTCACAAGAATTGGGAGGGGTGGGGGGAGGTGGGGGTCTATTGGGGTTCGGGGTTAAAAATGAGTATTGGTAAAGGGAAATGTGTTCGGTATCTACATGACTGAGACCTAAACCCGAAAGCTCTGTAACTTTTCCCACAGTGATTCAATAAATAAATAAATTAAAAAAAAAAAGAAAAAGAAAATGTGATGTATGTGTATACACACACACACAAACACACACATACATATACGCATATATGTATATATGTGTATATATATACACACATGGGTATGTGTATATATATACACACATGGGCTGGAGTGATAGCACAGCAGGTAGGGCATTTGCCTTGCACAAGGCCAACCCGGGTTCGATTCCTCCATTCCTCTCCGAGAGCCTGGAAAGTTACCGAGAGTATCCCGCCTGCACAGCAGAGCTTGGCAAGTTCCCTGGGGTGTATTCGATATGCCAAACACAGTAACAACAAATCTCACATAGAGGTGTTACTGGTGCCCGCTCAAGCAAATTGATGAACAACGGGAGGACAGTGACAGTGATGGTGATATACATACACAGTGAAGTGCTAGAATCAATGAACAAGTTTTAGTATATACAACAAGGATAGGTAGCACTGTAGCACTGTCCTCCCATTGTTCATCGATTTGCTAGAACAAATTTGCTCTGGGAGGGGCAGAGGAATTGAACCCAGCTCAGCGGGGCCGGCTGCACGGAAGGCAAACCCCTACCACTGTGCTAATAAGTGAAGAGAAAGAGATGACCTCACTCATGTGGGATATAAAGAAACAAAGGAAGGGAACAACAACAACAAAAAGCCAAACTCTTGGACCTTGACCTCAGAACAAGCCCAGTAGACTGAAGGAGAGAGATATTTATGTGGTGGTGGGTGTGGTGTGGTAACATATTTTGAAGTGATTCCAAGATGTACTGCTAAAACATGTATAGTCTTATAAACAATTGTTATCTCAATAAAATCTAAAACTAAATATAAATAAGTATTAACATTGCCATTGTAAAATTGTGGTTTTCAAATTCCATGTTCAATGTCTTCTATTGAAATTGAAGTATACTTCTGGCCAAATGAACTTGCTTTTAAATTTTAAAAAAATGTTGCCTATTTTGGAAAATTATGTGAGTCAAAGAAATGACACATTTGTTGACCTTTAATGTTTTTTAATTTTTTTCTTTGAAACATCAGACTCATGGAAACTACATGCAAAAATAATACAAAAGAACCTTCACATATGCAACTCTCTAAATATTAGCATGTGTCACAATTTTTTACTGAATAATTTAAGAAAAGATTGCAGAGACAAAGTCCCTTTACCTCTAATTATTTTAGGTTATATTTGCTAAAAATACAATTTTTATGAATGTTTGTTTTGGGGCTACACCTAGTGGTAGGGGCTCAGGGCTTACTCCTGGCTCTGTGTTCAAGGATCACTCCTGGCAGGGCTCAGAGGACCACCGGTGGCTCTGAGAATTGAACCGAGGTCGTTTGTATGCAAGGCAAGTACCCTACTGCCGTATTATTGTTTCCAGCCCAATACAAAATTTTCTTCTGTAAGCCTTATGCAGTGAACAAAGGAGGAGGCTAACCCTGAGATAGTACCATCATCTCACCTTTAGCCATCCATTTAGATGTTACCCATTGATATCTTTATGAAAAAGAAAATTCATAGTCATGTGCTTAATATCAGTTTCTCAAACTTTCCCAGAGGTGGCCCCATTCTTTCCTTGTTTACTTTTTTTCTTCCTTTTGACCAGCCGTACTGATTGGCCTTCTAGTCTCTTGCCAAGGTACCCCCTTTATGCTATTTCTATCCATGACCCTCTTGAACTATCCATAGGGTCATCAGTTGAGCAATGCTCGTCAATGTCATTGTGCCTCTAGTTTTCAATCCAGAGTGGTGCTTGAGTCTTTGTATTTCATGACACTGACTTTGTTTGTTTGTTTTTTGGGGTACCACATACAGTGGAGCTAAGGACTTCGTCCTGGCTTTGCACTCAAGGATGACTCATGGTGGTGCTGTGGAGCCATATGGAGTGCCTGAAATTAAACCCAGGTTTTCCGCGTTCAAGACATATGCCTTATCAGCAGTTCTATCTCTCTCCCCGAACACTTTTTGTTTTCATAAGAGTATAAGCCAACTATTCTGTTGGGGTTAGCCAGTATTTTTTAGTTACTGATTTTGTGCTGTTGGCTGAAATGTCACAGATACAATGCTACATTTTTCTCAGTGGGTTATATTAGGAAGCACAAGCTAGACTGCTGGTGGTGGTAACTTTGATCCTAGGAAGGAAAAGAATGACCACAGTTCTCTACTTTCAAACTTCTCTTCTACCCTTTTTAATGAGTAACTACTTAATGGAGAGATAAACTGAGATCATATAAATAATGCTCCTCAAATTTTCATTGGCTACTTTAGAGTTCATTAATGAAATGACTCTCAGTCAATGACTATGATGAGAGTTTTTAATGTCATGAGTTTTCATCTTTGTTAGTTACCTTTCTACTAAAAAATTCATTTTTCCTTCTCACTGTTTTGCATATGTATTCATACTAGTTTAAATATGTAAGCTTTTATTTACCTTAGTAGATTTCCAACATTTATTCTCATTACTTATTTTTATTTTATTGTGATTCTCAGAGTTGAATTGTAGGAGTTCCTCATGCTAATTACTGAATTTCATTGGTGTCGAAATGTTTTTAAGTGGCTTTATTTGCATCCATATTTAACCTAACACCTTTGATCTCACTATTCTTTTGTGGGATTATTCTTTAAAACATATCTTTGAAGATTTCACTCTTCATAATCAGATTTTATGAGAGCAAATCTCAATATCAATTTATGAGCATAATTCAATAAAACAACTCTAGAGTTACTTTAAGCAAATGTGTGTTTCCTTTATCCTAAGTACTCAATCCTTGACCATTTTATTTGTAGATTCATTAACTATTCAATTTGTAAGAAAGACTGAGTTTTTATTAGCATGGACCAAAGAAACTAAGAAGCTTAAAATTTATCTGGAAGACTTCACTCTTTCTGCTGGTAAAATATCCTTGGATTTAATTTGGTAAGGGGAGCAGTGTAATTTGGGGCACGAACAGAGGAACAGAGTGCGTGGCAGATGGAGGGAGGTTAAAAGTGATGTAGCATACTGCAGAAATACTAGCATAAAACATCAAGAACAGTTATTTAATAAGTATGTCTGTATCTTTTCCTCTATAGAAACATTTACAAATGATACATATAACTTTAAAGTTTCACATTTGATTAAGACTTCTGGATGACTATTGCACATGGAAAAGTATCTTTCCTTTGTGACTGTTCTTTCAAACACTAGAGGTTGAGTGCAATTACAGCAGCTACAAGCAAAAACTGGGTGCTGGTGGGCTTCCCCACCTGCTCCAACTAGGACGTCCTGGGTATCGTGCCCAATTTCTGTTCCAACCAGGATTCCCATGTCCACGTTACCAGAAATGGGCAAAAGAGAACCACAGAAGAATTTCAGCGGAATCCATTTCCTTAAATGATCATTGCCTATTAGCAGCTGTTCAGAAATAAGCTGACACATTTTTTTTCTTTTGGAACTCTGCCGACACCGTGGGCTAACCCATTCCCCACGCCTACTGCTTTCTCTGCCTGGTACAGGTCTGGCTTTCTTACCAGAGTTAGTTCCATTTCTGCGAGTCTAAGAAGTTCAGAAACTGGCAACCAGGGAAAAGACAACCGAATCCTCCTTCTCTAACAACTGAATTCGCTATCTGAGCTCGAGGCTGGTCTATCCTATAGCATTACAGTTGATCAAGCTTAAAAAGCAAACTCGGATTTTCAAGTACTACAGTCACTGGAGTACATTTACGGATCATGTTCTCATTCCAACACAGTTCCCAGGAGAGAGAGTGCACAACACAAGTAACGTGTCTGCTGTTTCCGTCAATATAAGTTTTGCATAAAACAGAAATGCTACTCTGTAAACAATATTGCCTGTCATTCACATGGCAACCAGAAGGTGGCGCGGTCTTAACATTGATCAAGAGCTCTCAGTTTCACTGTGGAATCCAAATGGATTTATTTGTGAAGACAGGGGATGATGCTTCTGTGTCTGTCTACAACTGCACATAACCCTTTTTCCATATTTGGGGGAAAAAACAATTTTCTTGTTTACATTCCCTTTGTAATTTACTTTTCAAGTTAGTATTGTTCTGCTTTGTACTTTAGAGAACTTGAAGTTGCTTTGTGCTTTTTAATTGGTTAATGAAATCTAAAGGGAGCACATGCTTTGAATATTGCCAAAGTCTTATTTGTAACTAATATCTATCATATGAAGAAAGCTTTCAGTTTATGTTCATTCATTAAAAGGCTCCCTTCCAAACGGTAATAAATTATTTGGTGAAAGTTTGCTAAATGAATTACTCATATGGAATGATATGCGTGTGTATAATTAAAAAGGAGCATTCAAATTTCACATGCTTTAAACTTTGTATTCATATCTCAGATTCCATTATAGAGAAAATAAGTGACTAGAAATAGCCATGAAATTCACTCATATTTGTCTTTCATTGGGAGAAAAGAGACATACCTTTGTATTTTAGAAAGCTTACTTCAGAAAACTTAGTAAAAATGGACATTTAAGGACATTGAAAACGTGTTACTGGCGACTGTGAAGGTTGTCAAGAAGGTGCCATTTCTGCCCTGAAAAAAAGTAGTCCTCTAGTGACTGCTCTAAGGATGTACCCTGTCATTCATGAATAAAGCATTCTTCTGGGTGTGCATTCTTCTTTTTTTTTTTTTTTTTTTTTTTTTTTAGTGAAACACCATGAGGTACAATTATAGACTTACAAATTTTTGTGCTTGGGTTTCAGTTATACAATGATCAACTACCCATCCCTCCACCAGAGCCTATCCTCCACCACCATGGGTCCCAGCATCCCTCCCCCCCCCCCCATCCTCCCCCATCCCACCCTGCCTCTGTGGCAGGACATTCCCTTTTGTTCTCTCTCCTTTTGGGTCCTGTGGTTTGCAAGAGAGGCATTGAGTGGCAATCATATTTGGTCTATAGTCTACTTTCAGCATGCTTCTCCAACCCTGGGAGTATCCTCCCAACACCCTTTATTTGGTGCTCTCTTCTCTATCTGAGCTTCCTTTTCCCCTAGCACGTGTGGCTGGCCTCCAAGTCATGGAGCAAAATTCCTGGTACTAATCTCGGCCACTCCTGAGTGTTAGTCTCCCATTTTGTTGCTTTATGTCCCCCAGATGAATGCAATCTTTCTGTTTCTGTCCCTCTCTTTCTGACTCATTTCGCTTAACATGATACTGTATGTAGTACCACTTTGGATGTGCATTCTTGTATTCAATGTTTGTCTCTTTCTTAGTCATAGAGGTGTGGTATCTTTATTGAAGTTATCCTTTTTTGCAATATTCTTCTGGCCATCCCCCCCCCAATTCCCACTCTGTTATTCCACTTGGGACCCCTCCCTACAGATGGAAATTTTTCTCAAAGCTGTTTCTTTAACTTGGCCTTTGAGACATTCTCTCCTTCTGCCCCCACCATCTGGCAGCCCCCTTTCTATCCACTATTTCCTCCCCTCTTCTTCCCAATATGCCTGTCAGGGTGCTTTATCGGGAGGTAGGGCTCTCTGCTTGACTGGGAAGCTTATTTTGCTCTTACATAATAGGCAGTATCTGGAATCAATTCAGCCAAATTTAATATTGTAAAGTCTAAGTAACAGCATGTAAGTATATATATATATGTACATCTATATATGAAATCCGACACTAGTGATAATCAACCATCCACACCCTCAAAAGATCGCTAATAAGAGATTCAAGATACTAAAGATATTTCTCTCCTTGGAATAAAGAGAAGCATAGTTTCAATAGAAGGCAAGTTGATAAAATCTTTAGCTACTGCAGATATTTTTATTATTAAACATAAAAAAACATTTTATAAGAACAAACATGTTGTACCTCAGAGAGCCCAAATTTTCCTCTAAGATGTCTTAACTTCAACCTGCCATACATTTGAATGAAGTGTGAACATCATTCAAAAAAATAATCACTTTTGTCTCTGCTCCCCCCTTTTCCACACCCCTCCTCCCACCTGTTCTATTTTGACTCATCCCATAAAGAAGAGCAATGAAGCTTAACCTCATACTGATTCTATGATATTTTGACTCTCTCTTCAGGTCCTAGAATATCTTGGCATCTGGTGGAGAGAGGAGCAGGATCAGGGGACACCATATGGCCAGGAGGCTCCATATTACACTGGGGGACTCCAGGTAACCCCCAACCAGGCTTCGATCTACCCTTGGTCTCTAGGGTCAGAACTAGGCTTAATAAACCCTCTGGGATGAAGGTACAGTGCATGGGAGACTAAAAATAGTTTTCACCTGGAAATAATTCAGGCATCTATTACTAGAGCTCAATCCTCATCCTAGATATGAATCACACACGAACACATTCCACTCATTTCTGCTGCAAAATAAGCCTAAATGTGCTCTAAAATAAAATAGTGGAGACTACTTTTGGAGGGAAAAATATACCCTCGTCTCAAGGTCTTAAAGCTCTTTCAATTCTTGGAAAACTTCCTTCTCTACAGCAAAGACTAATTGTGGCATAATCCTGAAATATGGCGGATATAGTAGACACTCTTTTTTTTTAAAGCAAACAAATTCACAGTTTTCTTGGAGTTAAACATCATTGTAGAATTTCATCCTGGATCTCCCCATCTGGTCCTTCCTCCCTACATCCTATATGTTCTGACTTTCTGTTTGTCTTCTGTGTCTACATCTAAAGTCACCCTTTCCTTTTGGGGGAGCTGGGATAAATACCGGATCACAGCTTACAATGAAAATCTCCTGAGAACTTATGTTGTTTTCTTAGGAAAACATAACAGTTCAAATCAGCTAATTTTAAAATGCAGACTAGCATCATAGGACCAATATATGGGAGTAAAGCAAAGAAAGCAATGCTGATCTAGAAAGAATTCAGAATACCGTGGAAACAGAAACATGTAAGGCTAAGAATGAGGATCACAGCAGAATACAGTAATGGAGTTGTTCCTGATTGGATTTGGTCATGCAGGAGGAAAGGAGAGAAATAAGGGGATAATAATGAAAAACAGGAGATTACTGGTGTTTTCTCCTTTACATGCCCTACCTTGATTGGCATAAAACTGACATAAAATGTTGTATTAAGGACCAGAGGGGGTGGGTGGGGAATGACTCAGTAGCTAAAAGCACCTGCTTTGTCAGTGTGAGGCTTTGAGCTCTAGCCTCAGTGCAACTGAGTGTGTACCCTGAGCCCAGCCAGGTGCGTTGAGCAAGTAGCTCCACTGCAGTCTATGGCCCAGGTGAGCACCACATCTGCGGGTGTTTGAACAGCCTGACTGGGAGCAGAAATGTGAGCAGCACCTTAAGCTGCAAGGAGCACTCCAGCCAGAATGTGTGAGCACCTCAGCTAAACGAATGCTTCCCAGTGAGCACAAATGGCAGAACTGCAACTAAAAATGTGTGATTCCAGCTGAGCACCATTGTTAAGAGTGTACAACCCTTGTTTTTTGCCCCCCCCCAAAGACAACAAAACAAAAACAACTAGTAACAGTGCCAAAGCCATTGAATTCAACAGACTGGAGCATTCCCTTTGCATGTCGAAGACCCAGGCTCCATACCCAGTACCTCATGGTAATTTGTGAACCATCAGAAGCTCTCTCTGAGCACAGAACCAGGAATTGTCCTCCCCCCCCACAAAAGCAGCAAAGCTCAAGAGCAGAATAGGGAAGGAGGGAAAAATATAGAAGAGAACTACATAAATATCAGGTGTACAATACGATTACTTGATACACATCTGTATTAAAAATGATCAGCTCAATCAATTTTGTTAACAACTACTACCACACATGGTCTTTTAAAGGTCTCTTTAAAATCTGTACTTGAGTCACCTCACATGTGCACCTTCTTCCTGAAATTTGCACAGATTATATATGTAAAGATGCGAAAATACCATGGATTGCCTAGTGGCACATGAGAAACTCTCATAGGGTTTAGACATAGAATGATTGCACTCCTTTGTGAGATATAAAAAAAAGTATGATGTTAATACCCAAGGACAATAGAAATGAGGGTTGGGAGGATTGTTCCATTGGAAGCTTGCCACAAGTGGAGTGGGGGGCAAATTAGGATAGGGAGGGGCAGTTGGGTAGGGAGGGGACCACTATGACAATGATAGTTGGAAATGATCACTCTGGACAAGAACCGAGTGCTGAGAGTATGTAAAGAGATATACATGATAACCATTCAGTACCTGTATTGCAAGTTATAATGTCCAAAAGGGGAGAGAGAGAGAGAGAGAGAGAGAGAGAGAGAGAGAGAGAGAGAGACAGAGACAGAGACAGAGACAGAGACATACAGAGACAGAGACAAAGAGACAGAGTGTGAGAGAGAGAGACCAACAGAGAAGAAAAGTGCCTGCCATAGAGACAGGCTAAGTGGGGGTGGAGGCAGTGTGGTCGGCGGGAAACTGGGGACATTGGTGGAGGGAAATGGTGAAGGGACAGGTGTTGGAACATTGTATGACTGAAACCCAATTATGAACAACTTTGTAACTGTGTATATCACTGTGATTCAACAAAAAGTAAAAGCTGAAACTAAATATGCTCAAAGAAAATACAACTATTTAAATCGTCTAAAGTATAAAAAGGTCATATATATATGAAGTCATACATATATATGCAAGGGCTGGAGCGATAGCACAGTGGTAGGGCATTTGCCTTGCACGCAGCCAACATGGCCGACCCGAGTTCGATTCCTCCGCCCCTCTCAGAGAGCCCAGCAAGCTACCGAGAGTATCTCGCCCGCACGGCAGAGCCTGGCAAGTTACCCGTGACATATTCAATATGCCAAACACAGTAACAACAAGTCTCAAAATGGAGACATAACTGGGCCCGCTCGAGCAAATCGATGAACAACGGGAGGACCATAACCGTGACATATATATGTGTGTGTATACATACATATATATGTTTAAGGTGACATCATAGCTGCATACATAGAGCAAAATGATTATCATCATGATTTTAGTTAATTCCTCTATTCCTACACATATTACCATTTTTGTAACGGCTGCTAAGCATAAAAGAAGAAAAAAGAAAATTGAAGGCTTGTTAGAAATGAACTCATGTGGTATGCAAAATTGTCATAAAAATTAAGAGACGACATAACTTTGGAACTTAGGTGATGTAACTTATTGGTAGGGCATGTTCTTCACGTGTATGAGACTGGGGTGGCATCCCCAGCACCCAAAAAGAAATAAAACAACATTTTCAAAGGCTACCAACAGATGGAAATAAGTATTCGCATCACATAGAAACAGGACTACTATTTGAAATATATAAAGAACCTTTGAGACTAGGACTGGAGAGATAGGACAGAGGCTGCGGTGTATGTGAATGACTCTGGTAGGATCTCTGGCAACTCAAGATCTCCCAGCCATTGCTGGATATAACACTGTTAGTCTGACATGAAACATGAAGGTCCCAAGTGCCACCAAGTTGACAGGCGAGATTCTCAGTACTGCAGCAGCAGCACCACATTCTCAAATCCTGCACTGAAACAGCAGCCTGGTTGGGAGAGAAATGGCGAGAGGAAATTTCAGCTTTCCCGAGCACAAAGCAGAGAGGAGGTTCTGGTTTGCAGACACTATCAGCAACACACTAATAACCATAGGGCGAGAGAAAACAGGTCCCTGGTTTCATGGGAAGATGGTCCACATTGGTATCAACATTTGTTCTTCACCTCTGGTCTGACAACCAGGAGACAGCTCTGTCCTCAAATACAGATCTGGAAATGATCCCTATGGAGTCTATGATTCAGGTGCTATCTAGTAGCCTGTGGTCTGTGACATTCTGCAAAAGCTGTGGTAAACAGAGTAAGGGAATCATGGGTCCATCTCAAAGAGGACCTACTACTCAGTTATTTCTTCTGCATCATCCTGTGAAGCTCAATCACCCAAGGTCTTAATTTGTTCTTATAATTTTAATTGTCTAAAAAGTCTGAATTTTTAAAGCGATAAATATCCTCTCTAATATCAGCTATGAGAGTACTGAAGATGCTGGATGATAGTCCAGTGCATAGGCTGCTGATCTTGTACATGGCCAACCTAGGTTTGTTCCCAGCATCCTACATGGTCCCTGTGCTGGCCAGGATTCAACACAAGTAAACAGAGTAAACCTTGAGCACAACCGGGTGTGGCCCCCAAACAAACAAATACTGAAGGTCTGTGTGGATCTTCATCAATCAAACTGAATACGCCTGTGGACTTCTTCCCTTCAGGGCAGCAACTTGAGATTTCCATAGGGTCAAGTATGAGGACATAGGCATTATTTTAAAAATTAATGTGCCACGTGGGGCTTCATGGGTTTGGGGGTGGAATCGGCCCTGCTCCTCACCATGACAATGCTCAGGGTTGCCACCCTCAAATGCCTCTTCCAGCTTCTGACCGACCATGAACCCAGAGGCACATATACTAATCTCAGAACCCAGGAGCTTCTGGCAGTAATCCCTCTAGGTTTATTACTGAAATATCAGAATTCCAAATTCACGTGGCCGCTATTGTGGCCACACAACATCATATGCTCTTCATAATCAACATTAGAAAACAAATTTTCTAATGATGTCTTTGTGGCAGGTCTGAATGTTGGGGAAAATTCCAAATAATAGTGGTGGGTCTTTTGTCGTAATATTGAATGTGATCAATGGAGAGAGAGAGAGAGAGAGAGAGAGAGAGAGAGAGAGAGAGAGAGAGAGAGAGAGAAAGAGAGAGAGAGAGAGAGAGTAAAGTGGAAATCTGCTACACAGGTGGGAGGGGAGTGGGAGGGGGGGTATACTGGGGTTCTTGGTGGTGGAAAATGTGCAATGGTGAAGGGACAGGTGTTTGATCATTGTATGATCAACCGAGACTTGAACTGAAAGACTTTGTTACTGTTCTCACAGTGATTCAACAAATAAATAAAAATATACTAAAAATGTAAAAAAAATTAATGTGCCAGACTCTGTGAGTGAAAAAATATATCTCACGAGGTCCTGACTTTGTAGGTGTTAAGAGGTTAAGTTGAAGACAATGGTGGGAGTTGCTTTGGAGAACAGGTGTGCCATTCAACACAAAAGGAAGTTTTGTCTGAGGAGGATCCAGGTAGGCTGGAGGGAGGAAGTGACATGGAGCTGAGAGTGTGTGATAATATCCCATCAGAAAGGACCATAGAGAGAGAACTTGGTTTGCGTCCTTGGGGAAAGAGGTCATTTGAATAAAAGCATGAAAGTCCAGGTTTTTCTTCCCAAGGCTAGCTTTCCTAGAAGGAAGAATGGAAGCAGAGGCAAGGCAGCAGCTGGCAGAAGAACAGAAGTAGGTGATGTTGAGAGTACAGAAAAAGTCAGAAAAGGAAAAGAAGATGGGATGAAAGGATAAGGAGTTATAGTAAACATTCTCGACAGGAGAGCAGATTCAGGAAAATGAAAAATGGGTTCATAATAATGTTCAGCAAAGGCCTTACTACACTGAAGGATCTGGTCATTTGGCTCTTTAGAGAAGGGTGGGCAACGTGACAAATGGAAAGTGACTCGGACCCAACAATCTGCTATTTGCAAGGAGGAGCTGCTGATCAAAAGCATTAAAACTGGTTAGAAAGATAGTATGGTGGTTAAGGTGCTGGCCTTTTGATTGACCCCAGTCGGTCCCCAGCATCACACATAGTCCCAAGCTAGGATCTAACCCTGAGCATAGAGACACAAGTAGCCCCTAAGCACCATCAGGTATGGCTCCAACCCGCCCCCCCTCAAATAAATATATTAAAACCTATTGAGTTTTCTCCTAGGATACAGACTATTTATAACTAGCGGAGCACAGCAAACTCGAAATGCTTAATAAGTGTGGTTATAATGTTATCCTATTCCCCATGTTGAGCTATTTTGGGGACAAACTTTTCACTTAATGTCCTAATTAAGTAATCCCAATCAAATATTTGCAGCATTAATCCTTGGGTCGCTGTAGCAGGCTCCAGGAGGCATATTATCCCAGACAGGATCAGCCTGCCTGCTGCTCACTCAGTAGAGAGAAAAGAAGACTTATATGAATAGAAGTAGTTACTCTATTCTTACATACAATTAGCTCATAATTATCCTTCAAAGCAAATACGATTACCCTTTTCATTCCACACATAATTCTTAGGTTGAATATTGCCAAGTTGGGACCTGAGTTCCATTTCAAGGCTTCCCTTGATGCTAATTTTTAACCTGAATTCATCTGGATAAAAACATCTGCGGGACAAGAACGGGATGTGCAACGTGATTTTCCCTGAACAGCACTCCACAAAAGAGAAAAATGCTAGTACCCAAGGAAATTATACTGGTTGGAACAGGTTAAGTTATGTTGCAGTAACAAATAATCTTAAAACCTCCGGGGCTTAATATAATAAAAGTTTGGTTCTTCCTCATGTTTCATGTGACAAGGGCTCCATTTCCATATACTTCCCTGATCACTGTAACAAAGGAAGGGTGTGTGCATTATCCCTGTCCAGAAATCATCTCTGTTTCACTGGCTAAACATATCACATAGGTCTAACTTCATGGGAAGCTGGGACGTGCAAGCCTATAATAAAACTCTATGAAGAGAAGGACTGGAATATTTAGGAACAGTTCTAATGGATATCCATCACATTCCCTGGAGAAAGAAATTTCCTCTTCAAGGTACTTTAAAATAGAAACAAATAGCTTCTAAGAAGGAAATGGATTGTTTCATCCAAGGCTAAAATAATCACTTAGAGTGCTTAAGGTACAAGAATGAAGATAGCACATAAAGCCATGCACGCAACAGACCCTGGATCATTTCTAAGAACTGCATATGGTCCCTCAAGTACCTCCAGGAATGACCCTGAGCACAGAGCCAGGAGGAAGCCCTAAGCACAGGCATATGTTGTCCTGAAGAAAAGATAGAGTTGGGGATATAACTTACTAGTAGAGCACTTTCTTTGCATGTGTGAGTCCTGGGTTCCATCCCTAACACTGCAAAAAAAAAAAAAAAAAAGAAAAAGAGGGGCTGGAGCAATAGCACAGCGGGTAAGGCATTTGCTTTGCATGTGGCTGACCCGGGTTTGATTCCCAGCATCTCATATGGTCCCCTGAGCACTGCCAGGAGTGATTTCTGAGTGCAGAGCCAGGAGTAACCCCTGTGCATTGCCAGTTGTGACCCAAAAGCAAAAAAGAAAGAAAAAGAAATTATAAGACAATCCTTTTCTCAAGAAGTTTGCAGGCCAGTGGCAGGAAAAGAATGAATGATGTTTGTAAGTAATCACAGTGTTTTAAAATAACTGCTGGAATGAAGAAAAGTTCAAGAATTTATGGGATCCCAGGAAAGATATTTAATAGATGTACAGAGAATATAACAGAGTAGTTGGTGATTAATTATCGAGATGAATGAGAGATAAATCTCAGCTAATTCCCGGACTTTTTATTTGGTTAACCAAATTAGTATTGGTACGTTAACCAAGAAAAGGATCAGGAGGTTAAGAACAATTAGGGACAATTTCAAGGCAAAATCTAAATTCTTTTTAGATTTACTTAGTACTTAGTACTGAAGCTATTCTTTAATACTAAGGAGATTTTGTTTTGATCTTGGGCTACAACGAGTGATATTTAGGGTTTACTCCTGACTGGGCTCTCAGGGATCACTTCTGGTGGGCTTGGAGGACCATATAGGATACCAGGCATCAAACCCATGTCAGCCATGTGTGAAGCAAATACTCTACCCACTGTACTATCACTCTGGCTTCTGTTCTGAAGAGATTAAACATAGATGACCAGTTAATGTTTAAACATATAGATCTAAATCAGAGAGAAATATTTACATTCAATTGAGCAAATAATTATTGAATAAACACTCTATGAAGTACTTTGCAAGATGCTATGGATATCACTGCATCACTGTATCACTGTAATCCCATTGTTCATCGATTTACTTGAGCAGGCACCAGAAACGTCTCCATTCATCCCAGCCCTGAGATTTTAGCAGCCTCTTCTTACTTGTCTTTCCCAAAGCTACCGTATTGGAGGCTCTTTCAGAGTCAGAGGAATGAGGCCCGTTACTGTTACTGTTTTTGGCATATCGAATATGCCACGGTAGTTTCCCAGGCTCTGCCATACAGGAAGAAAATACTGGCACTATGATTATAGAGATTGTAATCCCTTCCTCTGAGTTTTATCTAATTCAAGAAAAAGACACGTCAACAGACATTTGTCTTGCAAGATGGCTCCATTATCAGAAAAGTGTACAGTGCTCTGAAAGACCAACAAAGAGGGCTCTAGATGAGCCCCCCCAAATATATATATGTATTACATATACATATAAATTCATATATTCATTACAGGGAAAATTTCATTATGTAAGCCTGGACTGAGTGCAGATAGTTGGATAGAAGCACTTCAGGCACAGTTATGAATTATATTATGAAATTTCTTTAACTAGAAAACCCTGGGTTAGGATAGTGAATTTATGAGTATTATTTTTTAATGCATGTCACTTAAACCTCTCTGGGCCTTTTTGTCTCTTAATCTCTAAAATTATGAAAATAATAAAAATAATTATATATTGCCTCTCTAAAGATATTTTTAAACTCTTTTTTAAATTAATTAATTAATTAATTTTTGCTTTTTAGGTCACACCCAATGATGCTCAGGTGTTACTCCTGGTTCTGCACTCAGAAATTACTCCTGGTGTTGCTTGGAGGACCATATGGGATGCTGAGAATTGAATCCGGATCAGCTGTGTGAAAGGCAAATGCCCTACCCACTGTACTATCATTCCAGCCCCACTAAAGGTATTTTTGATGCACTAATAGTACAGGAAAAGAGCTAGGCTAGTCCCAAATATAGTAAATGCTCTATGATAATTGTTTATAGAGATGAGATAGGGGAAGAATATTACAGAAAACAGACAGCAAAACAAATGCTTATGAATTCAAACATGTTGTTTTGATAGCAAGAAGCAAGCTACTAAAGCTAGAGTTTAAAGTGTGAGGCAGCAGATGGCAAGGAGGAAATAATGTGTAGAGGTTACCAGAGAATGACTTCACAAAAAGGAATATCTCCCTAAGTTTTAAGAAATGGAAGAATGATCATATTTCTATCATTAAAAACTCTTTCCAGCAAATATTTGAAACTGTAGGGAGAAAACATAGAGCTGAAACACTCAGGGACATATTGCAATTTTACAGGTCAGAGAAGGATTAGAACTGAATTAAGCAGTAATAGTGTGTTGAGAGCGGGAGAGAATGGTCGCAAGAAACATTTAGGAAGTGACCTGGGAATACTTGATGATTAGATTGAGCTGAGGTGAGAGAAAAAGATGATGCTCTCAGAGTTCATCCCTGGGTATCAGGAAAAGATGATAAAGCCATCACTGTGTAAGATGCAGAGAAAAAATCAGATGTGTTTGTGTTGTTTTTGTGAGACCGATAAGTAGATACATTTAATTAGTGCTTGGGGGAATTTAGAGCTACATATAATATGAATATCAAGAGCATGCAACTGTAAGCAAAATTTAAAAAGTAGGTGATCTCCAGGAACATGTGTTGAGAGGCCAGAACTTAGTGTAAAACTCAGGTGAATCAGAAATTAAAGGTGAATAAAGAGAGAAGAACACAAATAGGAAACCTGAAAAAATGCAAAGAAGCATTTTTTAAGCTAGAAAAGTGTGTTTATGTAGAATCTGAGGGAGTGGTGATAGTCATTTATTTATTCAAGCAGTAAATTTATCAAGCATCTGTTTTGTCCAGCACCATCAGCAAAAGAAAATCCAGACAACAGTATCAATAATCACTGTATTACTGTATCATTGTCATCCCGTTGTTCATCGATTTGCTCAAGCGGGCACCAGTACCGTCTCTATTCGTCCTAGCTCTGAGATTTTAGCAGCCTCTTCTTACTCATCCTTCCCGATGGTGCCGTATTGGAGGATCTTTCAGGGTCAGGGCAGTGAGACCCGTTATTGTCACTGTTTTTGGCATATTAAATAAGCCATGGGATGCTTGCCAGGCTCTGCCATATCGGCAGAATACTCCGGGTAGCTTCTTGAGCTCTCCAAGAGGGACGGAGAATGTATATAAGAGAATACAAGCGAGTATGTTAAAACCAAATACATGTGTGCTGCTTTTCTCCCCTAAAGAATATCAATAAAATAAATGAAAATTAACCATTATATTTATCCATGAGAAGTTCTCTGATTGTAAGAGGAGCAATTTTTTTTTCAGTATTGGAAGCAGCGTATGAGAACAAAAGCATAAAGAATTAGTGATGGGTGAGGAAGGGGATAAGAATTTGTAAGTTATATATAAATTTACATTTGAAAATAATAAGTAAAAAAGAGAAGAAAGTCAAAAATTGAGGTGTATGTGGGAGAAATATAGCAAGAAAGACAGAAACAAGAATTTAGCAAATTTACAGGCCAGAGCTACAGAAAGGGTGCTGGCTTTACCCACTGTACTATTGACCTGGGTTCGCTGGACTACTGATGTGAGTTCTGTCTCCTGCACACTATACACTCCTCAAAGCCTACAGGAGTGATCTCTGAGCCCAGAGGCAGGAGAAAGCCCGAACACTGCTTGGTGTGGCCCCAACACATCTCGCGCCTCCCCCCACGATAAAGAAAGAATGAACTCAGCAAGTTTAGATGGAGAATGTAATGTTTAAAAGTTTGCATAGAGGAGGGGAAAGATGATTTTTATAAAAGTAAAAATTTTACTTCAGTTATTCTAATTTTTGCTTCTAAATTTTTTATTTGCAATTTCTATTTCTCTAGTGAGAACTTTCATCTTTCCATTGATTTTAAAAGTGTTTGCTTTACCTCATGGAATATACATACCAGCTGCTTTAAAATCTCTATCTGCTAATTCTAGTAACTGGGTCATTTCAATAGGCACTTATTGATCTTATTTGCAATTTGTTGCATTTTTCTAGATATTTCTAAATTGAATAATTTCTACAAAAACATCCCAGATTTTATTTTTATATTACATTATCGAGATGCTAGATCCTATTAAAACCTTGGGAGAGGAGGTCAGAGCAATAATACAGCCAACCTGGTGTTCACCTTGTCCTGGATTGATCCTTGGGATATCATACAAATCCCAAGCCCTGCAAGGAGTGATCCCTGAGCACGAAGTCAGCAGTAAGTCCTGAGCATCGCTGGGTATGATGCAAAAATCAAAAGCAAATATCAAAGAAAACAAAGAAAGCTTGGGAGAACTTGATGTTTTGTTTATGTTGTTTTTTTTAATTGAAAAAAACTATATTTTATTACTTTCTTTAATATTTATTTTCTATTAAGACATTGTGATTTACAAGGGCTGGAGTGATAGCACAGTGGGTAGGGTGTTTGCTTTGCACGCAGCCAAAATGGCCAACCTGAGTTCGATTCCTCCGCCCCTCTCGGAGAGCCCTGCAAGCTACCGAGAGTATCTCGCCTGCTCGGGAAAGCCTGGCAAGCTACTCGTGACATATTCGATATGCCAAACACAGTAACAAGTCTCACAATGTACTGCACTCGAGCAAAATCGATGAACAACGGAAGGACATTGACAGTGACAGTGATTTATAATAATATTTATAGTTGAGTTTCAGGCATACTATGTACCAGCACCAGTCCCACCACCAGAGTCAATTTGTCTCCACCATTGTCCCTAGGCCCTCTCCCATCCTTCCTAACTACACCCTGTAGCCCTAGCAGCTTGTCTTCTTGATGGTCACATTTTAAAAGTTTTATTGTTGTGGTTTGGATCTCCTTTTTTCAGTATTGTTTAGGCTGTGGTTTTTATTAACCTATTTATAGCTATACAACAGATATACCCAAGGCCCTTGACTGGTTTTCCCCATTACTTCCTGCCTGCTACTTCTTGATGTTCCCCAATTTCCCCCCCTCTATGTCCTCTTCTCTATATTCTGGGACCAAAATAATGAAGTAATACCCTCTTTGACGCTTTGTATTACCTCATCTACTTTGTATACAGCAGATAAGTGAGATCATCCTGTCTTTTCATTCTTCTGGCTTATTTCACTCAACACGGTATCTTCCAGTTCCATCCAAGTTTATTGCTTGCTAATTTCTTTAAGCGGGCACTCGATGCAGTTCTTCTCAAATAAAAGCTTCTATTTCATAATCTATGGATGACTGTTATCATATCAGTCCAGTTGTCAAAACTTTAATTTGGACTTCAGGTCTGCTCTGAGGGCTGTGCTAGTCAGGACTATCAAAGACCTGAGACAGGTTTGAGCCTGTGAATCTTTCAGTCATGGCCAGTTCTCAAAACTTTCACTATACTCTTGTGGGGTTATCTCACAGCTCAAAACTAAACCTGGAAATTGAATGATTTTATTCTCAGAATAAGAGGACTCTCTTCTCCAGCTAAGATTTCTTCAGAATGTTCTTCACACTTTCCAGTTGGAAAGTATGCATTTTCCTGGCCTTCTGACCCCAAGGTTGAAATTTATCTTATGTACCCTGTTTGGAGTCCCATAATTATTATAATCACCTTAGAAAACTTTGTTGGGGGGAGGAGGGAATAAAATAGGGTTCTTCTCAATATTTTTCTGATTGCAGGGACCTCTTTATCCAGTTCTTCAAGTCAGAAGGATATGAATTCCATCAGCTATTAAAGTTGCTTGGAGTTTTACACAATTCATGAGATTATGGGGTTAGAAATAAAATGCCAGTGAATAGAACAAATGAGATGTGGCAATGTGTAACGACTGTCAAGTTTGACTATGGAAGAAGATAAGAACAGGAACAAAAAGATATGAATGAAAACTAAAGAACGAGAGAGAATGTAATATGTATATTTAAAGATAAAGGACAATACAAAGGTTTGGTGGTGGTAAAAAAGAGGGAGTTTGCTTTGTTTTTTATTTACTCTCATGACATAGTATGAGAAATTATCATCTAAGATTCAGAAGGGAATAAGTTATGGAATACTCAAGAGAAATTAGTAATCATCATCTTGGTGTAAGTAAGTAAGTAAAGTAAAGGTGAGAGATATTTAAATTTAAAGTAAAAGATTGTATGGCTGAAATCCAATGTATTAACCTACAATAATTTGTGACTCTAACAAAAAAGTCACTTGTTCATTCTACTGGTTTATTAATTCTCTGCCTTCTTGTTTTATAGTAGCTTTTTGCCTCCATACCACATCTATAGTACGATTCTGTGGCTGCCCACACAACGTTATCCATCTGTAGTTATCCAACTGAAACTCCCATCAGAAATAGGTAGGTTTGTCAGAGACAATCTGAAAATGAGAGGTACTATGGACTAGATCAAGCAGAAGGTGGTTTATATCCAAGATTACTCAGAGAATCACAGTATCTTAAAGGAAAGAAAAAGCAGTTGATAATAAAGAGATTTAGGTGAGCAATCTACAATAAAATTAATCAACCATCAAAGTGCAAGTGCTTAGTTGGAGGCATGAATGGATGATGAGTTAAAGGCTGTAATAAATCAGGTCAGGAATATAAAACTGAGGAGTGAAGAATAAAGCAGATAAGTTAGGAGGAACACACTCTAAATCTGTGGGACAAAATGACCATAGATAATACTGCTGGGAAAGAGACTATGGGATCCAGTTAGTCACCATTTCCAGAGAAGCAACAGTCCAGAGTAAGGATGCGTACAGATAACAAAGCCAGCAACCCAGATTTGTTAGAGCAGTGAGATAAAACTGCAATGTATTTCTCTCTGACTATATTGTCCTTTTCTGTTATGTTTGTGACTTATTTTCATCAACTATTTTAATCTCACAATTTTATCCCACATTGTTCTCAATTAATTAGCCTATTTTGGCAGCTCTTATTTAATTCCCATCTCGAAACATTGGCCTTACTTCCATGGCACTCACAACTGCCTTACTCCATTTCCTTCTTTACATCTGTTCTGAAACCAACATCTTTCCATACTTAGTTCTATCCCATTCTCAACTTCTTCCCTCCTACTCAAACTATTGCATATGCTGAAATGCTATATATATATTTCTCAGAGAGAAGGAGAGAGCCTGGCAAGCTACCAAGAGTATTCCACCTGCACGGCAGAGCCTATCAAGCTCCTGCTCCCCGTGGTGTATTCTATACGCCCAAAACAGTAACAATAATGGGTCTCATCCCCCTGACCCTGAAAGAGCCTCCAATATGGCACCGTTAGGAAGGACGAGTAAGGAGAAGCTGCTAAAATCTCAGGGCTGGGACGAATGGAGACATTACTGGCACCTGCTTGAGCAAATAAATGAACAATGGATGACAGTGATACAGTGATATATATATATACACACGCATACATATATATATACATATATATCAACAATTGGATCATTATTGATGACTCTCCCACTACCCCTGCTTTAGGTTCACACCACTACCATCACCTTCTCTCTCCCCGTCAGTAGGGCAGCCTCATACCTCGTTTTCCTCCTTATATGCATGACTCTCCTACTCTCTTCTGTAGCTGGTTCTCCATATGGAAGTCAGAGGAAAAGTCATAAAGCAAATTGGTTCATGTGGCTTTCTTGCCACAGTCTGGTCATTTCCTCTAAAGCTCCTGCTTTGTCCTCCCGCAGTCATGTCAAATTTGTCTTCCTTCCTTCCTCTTCATCCACACTGACTTCACATTTCTTGAAAATGTCATTCTAATTCTTTGTCTCTGGACTGTTGTTCCTGCTATTCTTTCTGTCCGGATTTGCGCATACCTTCTCCATCTTGGACAGCTCAAGTTCAAATTTTACCGTTTTGTATGAAATGGTCCTTCTCCCTTTATAACTCTTTGTTTTGACCTCTTTGTTTTAATTGTGCCTATCACAATGGACAAACCACAATAGACCAAGAATTCTTAAAGGTAAGATCTTGACAGTAGCCTGTTTAGCTATAAAATCTGTAACATACAAAACAGTTAATAACACACAATAGAAATGGGGAAAACATTTGGTTATATTATCAACATGAATGTTAAACTTATTTATTTCGGGGGCTGAAGCAATAGCACAGCAGGTAGGGCATTTGCCTTGCACACAGCTGATCTGGGTTCAATTCCCAGCATCCCATATGGTCTCCTAAGCACAGTCAGGGGTAATTCCTGGGTGTAGAGCCAGGAGTAACCATTGTGCATCGCCGGGTGTGACCCAAAGAGCAAAAAAAAACCCAACTTATTTATTTCCCCCCATGCACACTTTGAGCTGGAGTGATAGCACAGCAGGTAGGGCATTTGCCTTGCATCCGATCGACCTGGGTTCGATTCCTTTGCCCCTCTTGGAGAGCCTGGCAAGCTACCGAGAATATCTCGCCTGAACAGCAAAGCCTGGAAAGCTACCCATGAAGTATTTGATATCCCCAAAACAGTAACAAGTCTCACAGTTTGTTGTGAAACGCTACTGGTATCCGCTCAAGAAAATCCATGAACAATGGGAGGACGCTGCTACAGTGCTACACACTTTATTTAAACACTGTGGTTTATAAACTTGTTCATGATGATTTATTTCAGGCATTCAGTATTTCCACACCAATCACCTTCCCTCCACTACTGTCTCCAGTTTTCCCAATCACCCCTCAAGCCTGCCCCGATAGCAGGCCCACAATAATTTATTTTATATTGCTTATTATCAATGGACTGGAGTGCTAGCACAGTGGTAGGGCATTTGCCTTGCACGCAGCCAGCCCGGCCGGGCCGGGTTTGATTTCTCCGCCCCTCTTGGAGAGCCCAGCAAGCTAGTGAGAGTATCTCGCCCACACAGCAAAGTGCAGCAAAACCTGGCAAGCTACCCATGACGTATTCAATATGCCAAACACAATAACAACAAGTCTCAAAATGGAGACGTTACTGGACCCGCTTGAGCAAAATTAATGAACAACAGGAGGACAGTGTTTGCTTTGTTGTTGTTTGTTCACGACCATCCTGTTGTTCATCAATTGCCTCGAGCAGGCCCCAGTAACGTCTCCTTCGTCCTAGCCCTGAGATTTTTTTAAAAAGTGCCATATTCAAGGCTCTTTCAGGGTTAGGAGAATGAGACCCATCATTGTTACTGGTATTTGGCATATTGGGTATGCCACGGGGAGTTTGCCAGACTCTGCTGTGTGGGCAGGTTACATTTGGTAGCCTGCCAGGTTGTCCAAAGTAAGAATGAGATAGTAAGACGTCGCGCGGGGCCACACGCTTCTGGGAACTGGATTTTATACACTCTGGGTCTTGGCCGTTGATGGGATTACACGGCGCTGGGGGTCAGATGGTGGGTGTGACCCCTGCCTACTGGAACATGGAAGATCTGGGTGGAGGATGCTCAGCCCCGATCCGAGCAGGCTTGGAGATCTCAGCCCCGGGACCTGCATGCCTTTGTTCCTCTGCTAGTACCTTCATGAGTGTGGAGAATGGTCTCAGCATGGTGGTGGCTGGTTCTGGAGGTCTTTGGCTGCAACATCTGTCACCCCATTGTTGTTTGTTATTACCAATAAATTGCTAATGAATGATAAAAATATTTCTGTAGAAGACAATTAGTGAAAATTGTCGTATCTCACCATGGAGACATTAAGTCCTTATCTGAAGGATTGCTAAAATGGTGTTACAAGCTAAGCCTTCTGTGTTAATGATGCTAAACTTCTTCAGATCCTAAAAATGATTATAGTTTGATCAAGATAGAAATGAGGGTCAATAGAACATGACTGGTGAATAGAGGATAAAGGTAACTATCATTTGGAGATGAAGAATAAACTCTAACATACAGCATTTCATTTTTATGTAAGGAAATCTATATTAAATATGCCACATATTTGATTTCAGAATTGGAGGCCAACAAGACCCAGTAATAGGGTTTTCAAATATTATTTGTGTCATCTTCTAATTTTGCAAAATTGCTCTACTATTAAAAGACAAGTCACTTAGGCAGAAGTAATTAAGTGTATATTTTACTTTCTGTGGTTCATATCTAGAATAGTTCCTAGACAAGTGAAATCAGTAACAGGGGAAAAATGTAAATATATAGCTAATGCAGCCAATATCATAGAAATATTTTTATTGTGCAGGTTTCATTTTAACCTAATCCACATATACCAATAGTAAATTTCCAAAATTGATGCTGCTTTTCCTGTGTTTTAGAAGAAGACCCTGAAATTTAGCAATGTAAGAGAATAGACCTTTGACGATTAGAGTGTAATTAGAAAATGAAGACATGAGCTAAAGAGTGGCTTGACAGTTGTGAAGAGGTATTCAAGCTCTTTAATTCCTTGAGAGTTTTATACAAGAGGGTATATACGTCACTACTTTCCCATTTATTCCAAAGACATTCATTAGATTGATAAAGAAGCCAAAGTGACTGTCATTAAAATCATTAATAAAAGGCTATTAGTGGTTCCAGTCTGGACATCCAAAAATAAACTATAAGTAGTCCTGTGGAAAATCTGGTGTTCTCTGGGTTTTATCTACAAACTAGTAGCTTTTGACAACTTCCTGAAATGCGAATGTTTTTGGTTTGTTTTTTGGTTCCACACCTGATGGTGTTCCAGCTTACTCCTGACTCTGTGCCCAGGGATCATTCCCTGAAGTACTTTGATGACCAGATGAAATGCTAGGCCAGCCTCATGCAAGACAAGTACCCTACCTGCAGTGCTCTTTCTTCTCCACCAATAAATACAAATTTATGTGCTCCTCCCCAAATCAACAGAACAAGGGATTCTAGGGGTGTATCACTGAAGTTTGTTTTAGCAAGCTTTCCAGGTCAGAAGCATGCCAATATTCAGAACTAACTAACTATGTAAGTGAATCATTTCATTAATTCACCTGCTAGAATATAGATCTTAAAGCATTAAAGAATAAAGAGGTCCTCCTCTTACATCCTTTCACAATGGTTAATTTGGACATTGTCTCATGGACACAAATCCATTGCTAGGAAGACCTGCTGAGACAGAGAAATCAGAATGTGAAGAGATTTAGGAGCTAAACAAGACCAAGTATCTGAAGACATAGGGTGTGGCGTCTGGGTGGGCATGAGGTAGCAGGAGCACACTCTTTCCTAGCCTCCCTTCCTTCACTGCTTCATGGAACCCACACCATATTTTGGATGTTTCCATCCTGAACCCTAACCCCTGCCCCAAAGGAGAGCCAAAATAATTATTTTTGTATTGTTTGTTATGAATGGTGATGAAGGGGTCTGAGTAAAATGGAGATGAAGCCGTGGGTCTCCACAGAAGTCACATTGTGCTTACTAGTGATGCAATACAATGAGTGAATAATTTTTTGTTTTGTTTTGTTTTATTTTATTTAGGGGCCACACCCAGTTGCTCTCAGGGCTACTGCTCAGAGCTGAGGGGACTCTGAGGACCAGCTGAGGTGCAAGAATTTTATCCAGTTCCTCCTCATGCAAGGTGAGCGCATTACCTGCAGTGCTATCATTCCACGTCTATAATGCAAATCTTGAATCAACGTTTTTTGTTTTTGTTTTTTTTCAAATTTTATTTTAGTTTTATAAAGTAGCTGACAATATTTGATTATATTAATATTTGAACACCAATACCACAACCAGTACCCCTTCCCAACACCATATTTTGGATGTTTCCATCCTGAACCCTAACCCCTGCCCCAAAGGAGAACCAAAATAATTATTTTTGTATTGTTTGTTATGAATAAACCACGGAAAATGCTCCAAAAAACTTTCCTTAGGGGAGAGTGCGTGAGGATTGGTGTATTTCACCCAAGGGTCATTAAGCCATTCTGTAAGAGATGACTAATGTGTTGTTAAAGTTTGAGCCTTGTGCACACACACACACACACACACACACAAACACACATATCTGTAAAAATATATTTCCCTCTAAGATTGGTTGCCTTCTATTTTAAACCCCATCAAATGTGGTGCGCTTCTCTTGGAATATGAGTGGTGAGGTCGCTGCCACACGGCCCAGGAATAGCTTCACCCAATGAGATCAGCTCCACCCCAGCATGTGGAGAGCAGCTGTGAGCGTGGAGACAGTTTAGTTCTGCAGGTTTTTGGCTGCTGGGGCTGGGTCCCTTGGGGGTGGAAAGGGACCTCACCCGCCCTTGTTGGGATTGACCTGAATGAAGCAGCCTGGTGCGGGTCAGGCAGCATGGCTATGGCGAGTAGGTTTATGCTTTCTTCCAAGAGAAGGACAATCTTGAGTTAATGTTTAATGTATAATATTTTGGGGCATTAAAGAATTTTATGTTTTGCTTCCCTTAAAAAAAGGAATGATTCAATTATACCTTAGCTACATTTCTACACATCAACATATTGTGGATAATAACAACAGCTGGCTTTTTTGGTTGGGTCCTCTGTTCTCCATTTGATCACAGTACTCAACACTTCCATTTTTTTTTATCTCCAGTAATTATGATTGTTATTCTCTGTCTTTGTGCCTTGATCAAAGATGGGAAATGTAAGAAGGAACAAGAAATCTATCACTTTAAAGGTGATAGGGGAATCTATTCGGAGATGAAGTAGGAGAAGACTACTTCCTCATGTTTGGTGATCACTGTCACTGTCACTGTCCTCCCATTGTTCATTGATTTGCTCGAGTGGGCCCAGTAACGTCTCCATGGTGAAACTTGTTGTTACTGTGTTTTGGCATATTGAATACATCACGGGTAGCTTGCCAGGCTTTGCTGTGTGGGTGAGATACTCTCAGTAGCTTGCCAGGCTCTCTGAGAGGGGTAGAGGAATCAAACCCAGCTTGGCCAAGCAAGCTGCGCACAAGGCAAGCGCCCTACCGCTGTGCTATCACTCCAGCGATGTTTGGTGATCATTATAAAAAAAAAAAGGATAAACAGAATATTACGAAGGTAAAATGAAAAAAAAATGATCAACTTTTGACTTGGGGAGACTTTACAAATGAGCTAATAGAAATGGGTATTGGAGAATGAGTAGGAGTTTTCTGAATAAAAATGAGTCATTTATTGACTATCATCTATTCAATAAAATGTAGGTTCTTACTGGGGCATTTTATCATTTTCAAAGTATGTGCATTTTCTTATAATTAAAATAAATTGATAACTTTCATCACGGGGCCACATATCATATGGCCATGTTGTTCAAGGCTATGTTTTAATTACCCTGGCCCGAGGCCCTTCTTGAGCCCAGAGGTACCTGGAAGTCCTTTTTAATAAGGATTTAATGCTTAAGGCTCACTGCAGAACCATAGCAGACCTCATTTGAAAATGAGAAGTGGAGATACATTCCATAAATCAAAAGCCTGGGGGAAAATAGTTAACCCAATATGTTCTGAGCTTTTCCATACTTCCTTAAGGGGGCTCATTATGAATGAATACTTTGCTAGGTCACTGAAATATTTAAGGTGAGAAGTAAAAGGCATCAGAATCTAACCAAGTGTGCATGTATATGCTTGTGTTTCAAGCCAGTGCAGTCCTTAAAAAGGCAAAGTAGGCTTCCTTCAGAATTTGACAGCTAAACAGCAGCAGAGAGAACAGACACTCCCACCAACGGCTAATTGATTCATTCCTCCAGTTCCAGTCTTGCTATCCTGAGCTGGGTGGAGACACGTTCTTCATGGGTTGTCCAATGATGGGTGCCCTGAGCCTGTGCCAGGTGAGAAAGCACACACCTGCTGGATAGGTTGTGGTACCAGGGACATGTTGACAGTACTGAGCAGCCTGGTCTGTTTGTGTGTTTGTCGTCAAGTGCTTTGCGATCAGACAGGAAGAGTGTAATGGTGTCCCCTCATAGCTGGAGTCCTGGAAAGAGGATGTAAGTGTGATTACTGCTGACAGCTAATGGAGCATCTCCGTTAGAGCCAGGAGTGGAAATGCTGCTTTTGGATGTCAACTACTTTGGTTCCCATCCCAGAAAATTTCTCAGAGGGAACTGATTGATCTTTCAAACAAAAACGACTGAAATTGGACAACTTGTTTTTTCCTTTTTGGTTTTCATTTCTAGCTGTTAAACCACAAGCCAGATGGCAGTTTTAGAGGTAGAATATTTACTGGACAGCAGAAAGATATAGAATGAATGCCCCGGGGTCTTTGCTAACACCTTCTCTTCTGCAGAGAGCAGTGACTGGTTGGGGAAAGTGAGGGGAACAGAGAAAGCAGACACATCCATTTATATGTGTCTGAATACTGATTGGTGGAGGTGATGTACAGTCACTGCCCAAAGTGGTTCAAGGGATCTGCCCAGTAAAATTATGGTGATGGCATCAACATATTAAAATGTTAGTGGAGGTTGTTAGAAATAGATTTAGAAGAAAACATTTCTAACCCATCTCCATACTTAGCCATTTTGTTGAGCCTCAGGAAACTTCATAAATTTTAATATGTTTGTCTATCTATGTAGCTGATTTCCATATGTACATATGTAAGCCTCTATGTGAGCCTTGCCCCTTATTCACTGAACCAGTATGAGATGGATAATGGCTTTTCAAAATTTTAAAAAATTAACTTAGGTAATATGGTGACAATGGTCCTAAGTTTATGGTAAAGCACATGATCCCAACAAAGTGCCTGTAACTCCTCCACCATTGATCTTAGGCCACCTCTGGTTCAATCTTTGTTTTGTTCTGTTGCTCTTGGGTCCTCACCTGGCAGTGCTCAGGGCTTTATCCGGGATCACTCATAAAGGGGTTCAGAGGAACATATGGGGTGCTGAAGATCGAACCTGGGTTGGCTGCATGGAAGACAAGTGGCATGACCACTGTACTTTCTCTTCAGCTCCCCTGGTCGAATATTAGTTACCCCCATTCCTACACTTCATATTTGTCATACACTTCATATTTAGTCAGTTTTGTAGTCCAAGGCTAAGGTTTGTCATTTTTTTCTTTCTTCTTTTGTTTGGGCTTGTCATTATCCAATACCATCTATTCCCATGTTTGTCTCTCTCTGTTCCACAGAAGAGTGGAATCATCTAGTATTTATTCTTCTCCCTCTAATTTATTTGCATAACATGATATCCTTTGGGGTCTGGTAGTATTTTGTTGTTTTGTTTTGAAGGGGCCACACATGGTGATTCTCAGGGGTTATTCCTAGAATTTGCACTTAGCAGTTACTCTTAGTGGTGCTCAGGGGACCATATAGGATGCCAAGGATTGAAGTCAGGTCAGCTGCTTGCAAGGCAAATAACTAACTACTGTACCCTGCTCTGGCCCCTACTGAGAGAATTTTAAATGGAAGGAATTCCTGGGTGAAGGGAGACTAGTTAACAATGAAACAAGTAAGCCCAACCCAAAATTCAAAATCTTAAATGAGTACCATGCTACAGTTATTAGAGGATGCACAGAGGCTAGAGAGGCTTCAGAGGAAACCAAGAAGAACTGTTTGTGAGAAAGAAATATTCTAGAAGGATAAGTTCTAAGAAGGAAGAAGTGAGTTCTTAGTCTTATTCACAGCCACATTCTGACTATGGTTTTAGGAAGGGAAATTCATCAGTGAACTGAATCATAGTGTTTCAATGGAGCAGTTAGAACAAAAGGATCTTCTGGAGGAAGATGCAGAAAATGGATTGGCAACTGACTTCATCTTCATACAATTTATATCCAAGTTTTTAGCACGTAGATGGAGAGTACTAGTTATTAATTGAATGTTTTAATTTTCAGGCTCTCTACCCTGGACAAAGTGTTCTAAATTTAATTTCTTGAGCCATCACATTCTATATAAACACTTCTCACATAAATGGCATTTTCTGGCATTAATTTATTTACATAGATATCTTCCCCTAGTGGGTCATAAGTCCCTTGAGTAGCAGGGTTTTGCCATATTCTTTTTTGTGTTCTAAGAATCCAACATTAGAATTAGAGTACTCCTTCAGCTAATAAATGTGGTAGAATGAGTATTTATTGAATAGAAATTCTATCTGCCTCATTTTCTTTCTAAAATTAGCTAAATATTTCAGGCCAACCTGAAGAGTAGCCTGGACAGAGGGAAAATAGGAAGGATATTTTAAACAGAAATAGCATTTAGGCAGTACAATAAGAAATTTATAAATGAGAGACAAAAAATAAGCAAGTTTAGACTTTTTACTGTGAGGTATATAATTCATAGTGAGATTTATCATAAGAATTTTAGCTTACATCACATTAAGCATTAAATTCCTGTTGAGTAATTGGTATCATGTTAAATGAAATACTTTCATGAACTGGTTGAATTTTTAAAGCAATCTTATTCGTCAATTACATTATTGTTACTCAGCACCAAAATACAAAATCAACCCAAAGCTTGGGAGAAATTATTTGTCCAACAATCATCATAAAAAGTGTTAATATCCACTATATAAAAAAGCACTGGTAGAACTTTACAAGAAGAAAACATCCAATCCCATCCAAAATGGGAAGAAAATAGGAATAAAACCTCCTTAAACAACAAATAAAAATGGCCAAAATTTATGTGAAAAAAAAAAGCTCTGAATTAGTAATTTTCAGGGGAATTCAAATAGCAAAAATAATGAGATACCACCTCACACCACAGAGACTGGCATACATTACAGAAAAAAAAAAAACCACCAGTGTTGGTGAAGTTGTGGACACTCATTCACTGCTGATTGGAATGTCAATTGGTCCATCCTTTTTAGAAAACAATACGGACATTCCTCAAAATACTAGGAACTGAGCTTCTACACAACTCAATAATTCCATTCCTTGAAATATACCCCAGAGCACAAGTACACAATTCAGAAAAGACATCTGCGCTCCTGCAATCACTGAAGCACTATTCACAAAAGCTAAAATTTGGAAGCAACCTAAGAACAGATGATTGGATAAAGAACTATGATACATATATACAATGAAATGCTACTTGGCCATAAAGATGAGGTCATGCAATTTGTGCTTAGGTGAATGGCTCTGAAGAGTGTCATCCTTAGTGAGTCAAAGGAGAGGGAAAGATACAGAATGATCCTTCCCATATGTGGCATATAAAGAAATACAGCGGGGAAATAATAAATGCCTAAGGGCAATACAAACAAAGAGTACAAGAACTAGTCTTCAGTAGGAAGCTTGCCACTGAAGTAGGGGTGGGAGAGACAGAGAAGAGAACATTAAGACAATGAATGGTAGAGGGAAAAATTGCCTGGCATAGAGGTAAGCTGAGGGGAGGGAGGGAAACTGGGGATATTGGTAGAGAGAAACAGGAAAATAAGTCGTGGGATGGAAACATTGAATGCCTGAAATCATTGATGAGGGAAGAGTCAAAATTGCAGTTTTTGATCTTATTTTTTTATTCTTTTTAAATTTGTATTCTTTTAATGGGCTAGAGCGATAGCATAGTGGGTAGCGCATTTGCCTTGCATGTGGCCCACGTGGCCAACTGGAGTTCAGTTCCTCTGCCTCTCTCAGAGAGCACCGAAAGCTACCGAGAGTATCTCGCCTGCACTGCAAAGCCTGGCAAGCCACCCGTGATGTATTTGATATGCCAAATACAGTAACAAGTCTCATAATGTTACTGGGTCCACTCGAACAAATCGATGAACAATGGGAGGACAGCGGTAGTGACAGTCATTCTTTTTTTTTTTTCCCCCTTTATTTTATTTTATTTATTTTAAAGTTGTAGATTTACAATTTTTTGTGCTTTGGTTTCAATTATACAATGATCAGATACCCATCCCTCCACCAGTGCCCATTTTCCACCACCATGGATAATATCCCTCCCACCCCCATCCCCCCATCCCCCCTGTCTCTGTGGCAGGGCAATCCCCTGTGTTCTCTCTCTCCTTTTGGGTGTTGCGGTCTGCAAAAGAGGCATTGAGTGGCAAACATGTTCAGTCCATAGTCTACTTTCCACATGCATCTCCCCTCCTGGGAGGATCCTCCAAACATCCTTTATTTGGTGCTCCCTTCTCTATCTGAACAGCCCTTTCCTCTAGGATACCCGGCTGGCCTCTAAGTTATGGAGTAATCCTCCTGGTGCTGATCTCAGCTATTCTTGGGTATTAATCTCATACTTTGTTGCTTTATATCCCCCAGATGAATGCAATCTTTCTATGTCTATCCCTCTCTTTCTGTCAGTCATTCTTTTAATATTGCTCATTTTGGCTTAGGAAATGTCTTGTTCTGCTGCATTGTTGATCTAAAACACCAGCCCGTGAGTGCATTAGGTAAGTTAGGAGCATAAGTAGACCACTAAGTAGGTAACTAAAAGGCAGGAATGACCCATTCTTGGAACTGGGCAGAGAGGACTATGTCATAAGTCATAGGTTATGATTCAAAACAGAAAGAAGGATCTAGAACAACAAACTTCCTAAGTAGGAGGGGGTCTGCGGGCCACCGTAACTACAAATTGGTAAACTTTTGTATGGAATCTAAAGTAGAATTTTCTAAACACAAAGATTCCTAGCTACAAGGCAACCCCTCTTCATATCCCTCCCGTAGGGTGAATTGTAGCAAAGTAACCAATCAAAAAGCCCCATTCTTGTCCCCTTCTTCTCTTTGCCTCAATATTGCTGTGACTGCCAGAAAATCTCCTCTGAGTAGTGTAATGAACCCCTGTTCTGGTCTGTGATTCCAGATGATTGCCTAGTTGCTGTCTGTCTTGAAGTTAAATAATTAACTCTCCTTGCTTTTTTCCCTAAAGGTAGTTTTACTGTGATAAATTAAGCAAACTCCCTTAATACATAAAGAATAAATTTGTAATGTTATAATTCACAGTGATCCAATTTAAAATAATAAATAATCTTTAATGTAAAAAAGATCTTATTAAATAAATAACATTATTGTTGACATTATCCAGACAAGGAAACTACAACTTAGAATATATGAATTCTCAGAGGATAAACAAACCTTTTGACGGGAGAATTAATCTTTGTCACTCTGCTCTTCTGCCTGGAACTTAAAGATTAGATTTTAAATTATATGGGAGGGAAAAGTTTCACTCAAGAAGGAGTGAATGAATGAAAAGTTTTATTCCAGGAGGGAGGGTTGTGGGAAAGAAACTGGGAACATTGGTGGTGGGAAGTGCGCACTAGTGGAGGGATGGGTGTTGGAACACTGTACAACTGAAAACCAACCATGATCAGCTTTGTAACTCTGTATCTAACAGTGATTCAATTAAAAATTATATTTTATCCAATCTGTAGTAACCTTTGATTTTGTCATCTGAATTTCACAATTACAAAAATAGAATAGTTATTTGTCAGTGCATAATTATGGAATCCTATATATGGTGCTAGACATGAATCTATTACCATTCATCCCTGAAGTATAGCTATTATTCCCATATACTGGAGAGAAAGATGAGTAGTTGTACATACTACCCAGCACTGCATAGATGATTAATGGTGAGGAGAGGATTCTCAAGTTCAAGTCCTTCTCTTTCACCTGCTCCATTACTTTCCCTTACAGTCAAATATAGCAGTACCAGCACAGCACAAGCACCAAACACGCAACAAAAGCCAACAACACCTCATCTTGGGTTAATAATAATGGTGCCAAACAGAAGTGAGTGCATGGCCAAAAAAAAATTCAGAGGTGATTTTTGAAAGCAATTTATTTTGCAAAGGTACATAGGATCTCCAAGAAGTAACATAATTTAAAAAAGCAGTTACATAAGATACTTCCCTTTCCTTCTTCCCTTCTTCCCTCCCTCCCTCGACACCTCTCCTCTTTTGCTCCTTCTCCCACTTCTCTCCCAGTGTCTCTGACAGCTGGCTTGGTTTGTTTATTTATTTCCCATGGCCTGGACATCTTCAGTGCGCTGCCCAGCACTGACTCAGCGGAGCTGGCGCTTCACTTGGGCCCTGTTCTCCACAGCTGCCACAGTTCTGCGTTTGCCTAGAGCGCTGTGCCAGCTGTCTCTGCCTGCATTACACCACAGTAATGTGAACAACTGGAAGCAATAATGTGCCTCCCCATTTGCCTAACAATACCAACATGGATAATAACTCAAAAGACTGAAGATTTGTGCAGTAATTTAATAAACCCCATGCACATTTCTACAATTGAGTATCACATCTGTGCAATGGATCCTAGAAGTGTAATATTCTTTTATAAGGGACCATTAACCAATCTTAAGTTTATAGGTTTCCTTAAATCTTTTTCATCAGCTGTTAAACTACAGTAAAGAGAAAATTGCCTCTTATGAGACAAGGGATAGTAAAATACAAAGACTGTGATTAAACGTCAATCAATTAAGGATTATAATATAATAAAATGCTGACTGATGATTAAAATGAGTCCATTCTAAGAGAATTGGATAAGCGATATTAAGTATTATTTTTTAAAGTCAGTAGAATAAACTTCAGTTACATCATATTATATGAGTCCTTACTTCCTTGCTCTGTGAAATAAAAATAGATTTATTAAGTCTTACTCCTCAGGTACAAGGATCTCAAATTTTACTTTGAACTTCTATGCTAAAGAGTATTGTTTTAATTTCTCATTTTACTATTCCGCAGGCCCCAGGATTTTCAATTCTTTTGTGAACAGAATAAGTAATGACATTTTTGTTTCCGCTCATTTTCTACCAATGTGTGCAGCTGAGCAACCATTTATGAGAATGGGGAGGAGAGAGAAACCACCAAACAAACAAACAACATTGCAATTGAGATAACAAAACACTGACTAGAACTTAGGGCCCCAGAAAGGAGCCCTGGGACTCTTAGTAAAATTTAGCAACCCATGCATTTCTGAAATAATCCCTTACAGAATTTCTTTCTCTAAAGGTCAGAGCATACTACTGTCTAGGAAGAGAGCCCCTGTTGTAGAAGAACTACAAGTATTCTAAAGCGATCCATCTGATTCAGTTCTGCCTTCCATAACTGCCCACCTTCAGCCAACAGCTTCCCCACATGGGTTAGAGTCAGAGTCAAAGACTCGCGCTCATAACATTAGGTTTAGCAGCCTTGCACATCAACCCGGACTGTGACAGACTTCTTACTTTTTTTCCCTTGCTGTCATTTTTTATCTCCAAGTGTATTATTGGCAAGAAGCCACTTATTTTTCTGTGCTGAGATGCTCTTTAGTTAAACCTTCTCTTCCACAGTGCCTTTCCAAAGCAATTTTCCTGCTACAAGTCTTGTACCTAGTCCCTTTGGAGTTCCAAGCCATTTAGACTCCTGCCAGTTTGCAGGGAGCATTTTGAAGCTTGTTGCAACAGCTGGCTTATATGAGCCTTGACGGGAAAGCATGCAAACACGTGGCAGCGTGTTTGATGCACTAAAGCAGCTGGCAAAGTAAGCAGAGAGCAAAAGGTGTGGATAACTCACAGCTTCACTGGAAAATGTGATGAAGGAGCCCTGCATGGCAGACAGAAGTATAATGAATGAATACATCCCAGTGCAGGCTGGCTTTTGCCCTTATCAGCCTATGGAAACTACTTAGTGAAGATCATCAATGACCTAGTTACACAATTTGATGGATGCTTTTCAGTTTGTGTTTTTCTAGGCTTCACTGTTGGACTTGGCAGGTCTGTTGAGTGACAAGTGAATATTCACATGCATACTAAAAATTTAGTAAGCTAAAATTTGCTTTTAAATTTGATTGTTTTTTTTGTGTCACATCTGGATGTTCTCAGAGTTTACTCCTGGCTCTGTGCTCAGGGATCACTCCTGGTAGGGCTTGGGGACCATATGGGGTACTGGAGATCTAATCCAGGATAGCAGCATGCAATGCAAGTGCCCTACCTAATCCAGACCCCAATCTCATTCTTAGACAGCATATAATCATTGTGGTAGTAGTTGGTGCAAAGTTGAATTCCTATTATGTTGGAGGAATTTTTAAAAAACACAAAAATTACTTTAATACTTTTCAACTCAAGCAACAGATAATAGGAAATACTGAGTAATACTGAGGTTTGTTTTGGGGAACTCACAGGTGTTATGTAAGTTTGAGATGTCCATTAGACATTTACTGTCCATTAGACATTAGCTAATTTATGTCAATTTGATTTGACTATGATAGCCAATTGTTTGGTCAAAACTAGTGTACATGTTGCAATAAAGGATGTATGTTTTTTAGATGAACTGAACATTTACCATAAGTTGAGCAGTATTTCATCTAATTAATTTAAGATTTTAAAGACCAAAGACTGAGGTTTTCTTTATAAGAAAACTTGTTTTTCAAATTGAAATGTAGACATTCTCCTGAGTCCCCAGCTTTCACATGCAAGATTGTAATGTCAAGTCTTTTCGGAACTACCAACCTGATGACTTGGTTGCCCTAAAAATTTTAGACTTACCACATCCTGTAATCTCATAAGTCAATTTCAGGATAATCACATTTCAAAATATTTATATTACTTAATTCATGAATTAATGTAAATATTTCTCTAAGGAAGAACACATTCTGAGGTTTCAAATACTCACATTTGGATGGGGGGGCATATTTCAACTCATGACTATAATAAAATAAAGAAAAGTTATGGCTTATGATACTCCACTATTAATAAATGATAAAAATGTGAGTACCAAATTTTATTTGCTTAACACTATCGCAATCATACAGAATCACATTCATCATATAATGACACTTTTGAGATTATTACTGACAAAGTTACTTTTTAATAAATTACCAAAGTCACCTGGGGATGGTACCTAATTTGTATTTTAGCTGTAGTTTAAAGAAAATTTATTTCAAGATTGTATGTGCCAAAGGCTGACTATGCTGCTTTTATTGAATTTTCTCGTAGGCACAATGGAAGCTTTATTCCATAATAATGAGTGAATCCATAAAATAGAACAAGTATATGATACATTGGTGTGGATATAGTTTATCTCTCTTCAAGTTTCATCTTTCAGAATTGGAGAGATTGGATAGTGCATAATATTACTTGCATTGTGTGTAACCAATCTTGGTTCAATTGTGTAGTATACGGTTTTCTTATACTGACAGGAGTAATCCCTGAGCACAACAGCTTATAGCCACCCAAACAAAAAACAACAGTTTCATCTTTTAGAATGTGATGATATTTGGGCTATCAATATTCTTGATCAACTGGCTCTGCAAAATGCTCTACCTCCATACTCCAAATATGCCCTCTCTGTGACTAGAAAGTCTGCACAGTGTCTGGACCAGGGAACTAGAATGACTTTCATTCACAAGAAGCCTTAGAGAGCAGCTCAAAGTCCAGTCCCCCTTCGGCTGCCTTTTCCTCTCACTCTGTGGTCATTTCTGCTGAAGTCAGCTCTACTCTCTCCAGTTACCACTGCCATTATCCTACAGAGATGGATTGCTGAGGGCACTGCTAAAGTAGCTATCCATCACATATGCCTATGGATGATCAAAGCTATGTCTGTGGTCTAAATTTCATAGCAATTAACTAGGTACTGCATCCAGCAACACCAGCTTCCTGTGTAACCCATGGAGAATCAAGAAATGAAAAAATTTTCTTGTGATTTTGGAATTTTGTTATTTATTCACCTACTAATATTGAGCAGCAGAAGTGAAGATGAGATGAAAGTAAAAATATGAACAAAAACATTCAGGACTGGGATGGAGAGACTGTAGAGGGGTTTAGGTGCTTTGGGGGCTTGTCTTTCACACTGCAGACTCAGGTACAATTCCTGGCATTGTATGAGGTCCCCTGATCAACACCGGGAACATTACCTTAGGACAGAGCCAGAGCAAGAAGTAAACCCTGAGTACCACTGGTGTGGCCACACCTCCTCTATGCTACCACCAAAATATTCAGGAATTCAGGCAGCAGAATCTAGTAGGCCTTTGAACTTAGTATTATGGAAAGTAATTTGCAAATGTGTCAGGATTTGTTTACAAAGAACAACTCTGTGCAGATCAAGGGTGTTAAATCTGGCATATACCTGAGGACAAGAGAGGTGGATTGCTGGTCACAGAAATATGGAAATAATGTCGTTCTCCATCACTCTCAAATATTGAAAACCAAGATGTGCTTATTATTATTAAACATTACAGGAGGTAGCATGAAATTTCTCTTTTCATTCATCCCATTTGGTTGGGGGGGTGGCATTTGGGTCACATCCAGAGATGCTTAGGAGTTACTCGTGGCTCTGCACTCAGGAATCACTCCTTGTGGTTCTTAAGGGGCCATATTGTATGTCCAGGATGGAACCTAGCTACATGCAAGGCAAGCACCTCTCTCAGGCCTCTCATTCATTCTATTTTTATTAGGCATGCCCCCTAAAAGTTTCCTTGATGGATTGCAAAGAGAAGCAGGGAATGAAGTGTGTAATCCTGGCTTCAGAACTGTTAATAAATGAAAGTTGAGATTTCTATTCAATAAGTCACGTGAGACTAGAAAAAGGAATTATGGAAAAGAAATGGATTGGGCATAGCATGTAAACATGTGAGCACATTCTAGATTTGGGAAGTTTTTCAGGACATCCATATATCATTATGTTTCTCAGGACACTCTTTGCTCTAGACAGTCTTTCCCTCAGTACTCAAACTCCTGATTTATACCCTTTTCCCATTCTCTAGGCTGCTAATTATGTCTTCTAAGGTGGTGGATAGAACATACTAAACTACTCTCTGTTAACATTGGAATTATAAGAAACACTATGAAGACCTGTCATTGGGGTAGACAATAGGGATGACTTCTGAGGACAGTCTCATGATCTGTGTTAGAATAACATGTTCCGTTCACAAAGGAACGGAATAATTACCTATATAAAATAAGTCAGAGACATTTTTGTTTGTTTCTATGGGGGCCACACCTGGTGATTCTCAAGGTTACACCTGACTTTTCACTCAGGAATTGATCCTGGTGGGTTTGGAGGACCATATGAGATTCTGGAGATTGAACCTGGGTTGGCTGTATGCAAGATAAGCCCTCTGCCAGTGGTACTCTTCCTCTGGCCCCAGAGAGATAATTTTGAGAGACTCATACTCTTCTAAGATCTAGAGTGAGATCACAAGGCAATGACTTTAATAAATCTTAAATATTTTGTATTCAAATATGTTTTTATGATGTGCTAGTGGGAAGTCATATCTACTTGAGAATTCTTTGTATTTACTGAGTCATTAAAGAAGGAAATCATAAAAATGCCAATAAGAGAGCTGGGGAGAAAATGCAGGCATTAAGACACTGAACTTGAATGAAACTGACCCTGGTTCAATCCCTGGCACCACATACAGTCCCCCAAACACCACCAAGAGTGGTTCCTGGGAACAGAGCTAGGAGTAATCTCTAAGCACAGTCTGGTGTGACTCACCACTCAAATAAAATAAACAAAATGCCATGAAGGAAACCAAGAATATTACAAGGTGAGTAGAGCTAGTACCATTTTCATTCAATACTTTTCTGCATGGCCTGGAACAATAGTACAGTGGGTAAGGCCTTTGTCTTGCATGAGGCCGACATGGCAAACCAGGTTCGATTCCTCTGCCCCTCTTGGAGAGCCCTGCAAGCTACTGAGAGTATCTTGCCCGCACGGCTATCTGTGATGTATTCAATATGCCCAAAACAGTAAACAACAAATCTCACAATTTGTTGTGAGATATTACTGGTGCCCACTTGAGCAAATCGATGAACAATAGGAAGACAGTGCTACAGTGCTATAGTGCTACTTTTCTGCGTAGAAACCCAAAATTTGCTGTTCACACCGAATTTCTCTTTTCAGAATGGTGGGTGAGCTAACCAAATGATTTTTTTCTTTAGAATTATTACTATCCTCTGGAGCCTCATACCCGAAAATGGGCGTATCTAACTCTTCCTTCCTACTGCAATGTACTGTGTCAGCAAGAATGTCTCATGATTTAAATGCTTGGAGAGACAAGTGTCTTTCTGACTTTACCAGCATATCCTGGAGTTTCTGTTTGTTGCTTCTACTGCACAGCCACGCACACTCACTTTATCTGAGATGAGGGAGAAGATTTGAGAGATCTTTTTTAGCTTTTTGCCACCCTAGCATGATATTAATCAGCTCCACATATCTTAAAATTAGGTATTATAAAGGTATTTTATCATATTTATTGTACCCGTAAAACTTGAGAAGTAAAGGTTTCTAGCTGAAGTGTGTGTGTATATGTTGGCTGAGGGTCGGAGCTGCTAGAAGTGAGCCCACATTGTCCTCACCAAGATGGACGCTCTGACTGCATTCCAAGGAGGTCACATCCTGTACTAATTTGCAATGGCACTGCATAGGTTCCTGGCTGTCCTGTACATACAGGATCTCCACAAACCACACATGAGATTTAGGGGTCCAATTCAGCTTTCAATTTTCTCTGTACTATTCCTGATTTCCTAAGCACAAAGCTCTGGAATCTGTCTCAAATGAATCAATGATTTATTTTCATTTCAAGTAGCTTGGAGAAGTATGGGGGGAGGAAGGGGTTTGTATTGCCCTTTACATGTGAGAGCATGATGATCTAACTTTGTGGTTATACCATTGTCCATACAGTAAAACATCCCTTGGTTAGAGAATAGGTTCCAATCTGGCTATCCCTGAATCATATGCTAATAGGAATAAAACAAAAAAAATTTCTTACATGTGGCCATGTGAGTTTATTTACATTTCACAGATACACATAGATGCTTTAAGCAGTTTTTAATCTTCTTGCTTCTATTCAAATTGGACCGAATTTGCCAATTTGGAATATCCCAAATCTTTCATTTGCTACCTAAAAATAATTTATTCTTTAAGGTCTGAATTAAATGCCTCCTCTTCTGGGCAATCTCCCTTACCCCTGGTATCTCACATGTTTTCAAACACCAGTGACTTTTACCGTAGTATTTACCACTAGCAGTTTTGTTCTATAGAACTAGCCTGACAGTGAATAAGTACTCTGAGGAAAAGACTGACCAAATGCATTTCTGTAGTTTGTGTTAGGTTGCACATTCCAGTTATTCAGGAAATTCTAAGTGGGTTCATGCAGAATGACATCATTCATACTGTCTAATCATTCATCTCTCAACTTCTTTAAAAATGCCATGTACTTTCTCCTAGCATGTATGAAGTCTTGAGTTTGATGCTCACTACCCTGTGGTTCCCCCCAAGAACCTCTGCTTATGGCCTCTGCCATAAAGATCATTTAAAGCTATTCTTTTATGGGGCCAGAGTTATAGTGCAGTGGGTAAGACATTTACTTAGCATATGCTGAACCTGGTTTCAATCCCCAGCATCCCATATGGTCCCTAGAGCATGCCAGGAATAACTCCTGAGCATAGAGACAGGGTTAATCCTGAACACAACCTGGTGTAGTCCCCTCCCCTCCAAAAAATAAAAATTAAAACCAAAGATATTCTTTTCCGTTATCTATATTCCATGACGTTCTTTAATAGCAATATTAAACTAATTGCATCTTAGTAAATACATAATGGACTTTTAAAAAGTCTTACAATTATATTAATGTCAACAGCTAGTACTTATTGAGAATAATTATTCCATTTTTAAACTTCCAGCTTTGCAAGTGTCTTTAAGCACATAAATTCATCAGATGGTTTGGCCAATGAAAAGTATGAGAAAGGCGCATACAGTTCAAAATTAATTCTTCAGATAACTGCAAATATGCATGCCCCATTGACAGTGGATTATTGCCCTTAAATTCCTCTAGTGAGAAAAGTAAGTTTTCAATGGAAATCACTGTTGATATTTTCTGGGGTTGTTTCTATCAATGCAATACTGTTCATTCACATGACTCACTGTCAGTTGCTTTCTACTAAGAGCATGTTAGAATTTAAGATTTGTCTTTGTCTGGAACCCATGCTTCCTCCCTGCCTTTCCCTTTGCGCAAGATTATCCTTTTAAATCTGAAGCAAGTGATTTTTAGGTATCTTTCTTATTATAGCATTACCACAGACAGCACAAACATCTTCTTTCCCGTTTCTCCTGTCATGCGTACACATAATGGAGTCTCTTATTAAATATACATGTCATCCCTAGTTGCATATAAATGTACCTCATCAAAGACTAGGGAGACCCTGTAATTCTACTATTGATTGGTCATAAAGACAGGGTAATATCTGAATGGTGTGCTCAGGTTTTCTTTCTGAAAAAATGAAAACAACCTGCAAGAGTCATGTAACTTCACCCATCACCCTAAGGAGCTCTAATGTGGTTTCCTTCTTACTTATTTATTAGAGTGCTTTATTACATATTGTTGAGACCTCGCAAAACAGCATCTGCTTTTTCCTTCCCTGGAGAGAATTTACAAGGCCCTGGATTTTGTCCACACAGAGTAATCTGCTCATCTGTGGGGAAACTGCCTAAATAATACCACTGGTGGAACTGGTCAAGAGAGTCCTGTTGAAATGAACTAATAGTGGAATCTTGCTGCTGTTTCAAGTGTATCTCTGAAGAAACCCCATACAGTGCCACAGAAGATATCCTTTGAATAAGTAAAGCAGAGGAATATTCATCATCTCTAAACATTAGATGCTTCACTTTCACATGACATGCAAATGACATTCACAAGAAAGTTATGCAGGGGAGAAGGCGAAAATCAGATGCCTATCAAGAAATAATGAAGGAAGTACTTGGAAGGACACTATTGTTTGGTGGATGGTGCAGTCTTCTCCATAATACTCTTCTCTCTCTGATTTAGGATACGAAATTACATTGTTGGTGACATACCAGGATGGGGAACTTCTGTCAGACTGGCACACACTGGGTAAAACATATCTATTGACTTACAAGCTGGATGCAAGTGTCAAAACGCAATCCGGTTTTTTCTTAATAATAGCTAGCAGTCAAGACCGTAAATTATTTATGGAGAGTATTCAGTGCAAACAGGTTCATGCACACATCCTCTTCAGCTTGACTGCCCTGGTTTTAGATCCCGCAGACATTCAACTCCTCAGAGATCTGCTCTTATCACTGCCTACCCTAAAAGAGGGCTCAGACTGCAGTCAGTTCAGGAACTCACAGCTACCTGGTCACTCGCTAAAGCTCTACCTCAAGGTTCAGTGAGTAAACATGGTCCTTCTGCCCACCTCTGGCCCCGGCGATGTAAGGTAATAACAGACATGAAGGCCGATCGATCTCCCAGAGCAAAGCATGGCCGTACTCCCCTATCTTTGTGCAGAAACACGGAAGAATGTGAACTGCAAAGGCCACTGGTGATCTTAACGCAAGCTGACATTTCACTAATGCCATGTTTCTGGAACTGGAAAAGGGCTGACTAGCCAGCAAGGCCCCCAGTTTACATTTAAATAAGCATGGTGCCCCGTTGCAAGGCAGAGCATAGATTTCCCCCCTTTCAGCCCTGCCCATTTCCATTTCTTCTCAGTGATCAATGTAGACAGGTGGACTTTTAGGCAAAGCCACACAGATAGCAAGAAAGGTTACAGATTCTTTTATGTTCTAAGAATTAAAGTCACCTGGGAAAGAAAACTCTCTTAATATTTCAAGAAGGCTATTGGGCCTTCCCATCCAGCAGGCAATTAACAAGATATGGACCTCAAGTGTCCCAGGTCAGGTAACCATACTTTTCATTTTATATCCTTTGTCCTTTAAGACAAGCAGACATGACTGATTTTCCCTGCTTCCTAAGGAAGTACTATATTGTCCTTAAAGATCACAGCTATCATTTGTGGGTTTAGAACACAAAGTGGGTCAAGCAATCTGCTCACCAACGCATATGCAGAGTGAAAAAGACCGAAATGAATGAAACCACAACTGTTGGAGCGAAACTTGGCAAGAAAACTGCAACATGCTCAGGGCAGAAAATAAAATCTGTGGGATCTAGAATTGACTTTCATTAGTAGCAGCACCATTTTCCCCCCTCCAAAATGTCCTGGCAATGTTAGAAAGCAATAGATGGCTTCTCCATAGATCAAAGAGCATAGATACAGGAATTAGGAACTCAGGTTTAGTTATGGAAAAAAACTGTATGACTTAAGACCATTCACTTAGCCAAAGTTCTAGTTTCAGATGTAACATGGAGGAAAATAAAATACTCTCTGGGCATCATTTCATTGTGGACAAAATGACATAATATAAGGAAATATTATTGTAATAGAATGAAAGGTTACACTTCACTCCAAAATAAGCCAAAAAAAAAGATGTGCTTATTCCTTGATGCTTAGGAACAATGAATGTAATTTTAATTTGAAAAATATAAATATTTCTGATTTTAAGGACCTTAAGATTAGATCTTTTTTTTTCTTTTTCTTTCTTTTTGGGTCACGCCTGGCAATGAACAGGGATTACTTCTGGCTCATGCACTCAGGAATTACTCCTGGCAGTGCTCAGGCGACCACATGGGGTGCTGGGAATCGAACTTGGGTCAGCCTCATGCAAGGCAAATTCCCTACCCATTGTGCTATTGCTCCAGCCCCAAGATTGACCATTCTTGACATCCAAGAATTCCTTAATCTAAGAGGGATGCTCCAAGAGACACAAAGAAAAGACACAGAAAAAGACGTGATGATTTTAGAAAGAGGAAGCACAGATTGGCATTATATAGCCATGAGTCAAGGAAGTAACAATCACCAGGAACTGGAAAAGGCTATGAAAACTTCTTCCCTAGAACATCAGGGAATTTCTTTGCCAACAACTAGTTTTAGGTTGTGTGAAAGAATAAGTGTTGATTATTCTAAGTCACTGCCATTTTGGTAATTTTCCATAATAGCCACAGGAAAATATATAGTTGCTATCCAAGTAAGAAGCAGGGGAGTGAGGTGAGAGTACAAAATTGAAATAGGAGTTTTCAATTAAGTGGACTCCCCACTAAAAAAACAAACAAACACGAACAAACAAAAAACACCGCAGTAATCAGGATAAACCATACTTCAACATTAAAACAGTCAAATCGATGTTCAAAAAATTTATAATAAAAACATTAAAATATCTATATAGTGTGATATACAGATCCAGTTTCATTTTTAATGTTATTAAAATGAAATAGTGTGATCTTGCTGTTAAACAGAAAGCAGATGTAGAGAGGCACCATTTTTATGGTAGAAATCTAAGAAAAGTCAGTCATTTCTATCATTAAACTAATTTTATTTTGAATTATGTTATGGAGACTGATAGCTTTGAAGTCATAAGATATGAAAATACAGGACCCTTGATCACCAAAGGTACATAACAAAGAAACTCTTCATGTTCAAATGGTGGTTCTAGTTTCTAGTTGCACATTCAAATCAGTTGGGAAGATTTTCAAAATCCCAGTAAAATTATTTTACCTCAGGTCAATTATATAAGAATTATTGGAAATGGCATCAAGGTGTGTTTATTTTATAGTGTCTCTGGAAACTAAAACAACAGCCAATATTGGGAATGATCTCTGTGAAATTTGCAGAAGGTATACACATGCTCTGAATGTGGAGGAAATTGTCATCTGTGAAACATACCTTGTTATGTATTTAAATAATGAATAGCAAAAGGTACCTTAAACAATCTCAAAAAAATCTTACAGCAATGTTACATTTAATTCAAAAACATTAATCTATTTCATGCTTTTGTTTTATAGCAAGAATTTTATCAAACAGTACTGAAAAAGAGTCTCAATTTACAATAAAAACAAAACTACAAAACATCATACAGCAATCAAGGTTTAGATTATTTTCAACAGTTTAGATTATTTATGGGCTGGAGTGATAGCACAGCAGGTAGGGTGTTTACATTGCACACAGCCGACCCAGGTTTGATTCCTCCGCCCCTCTCCCAGAGCCTGGCAAGCTACTGAGAGTATCTCGCCTGCAGGGCAAAGCCTGGCAAGCTACCCATGACATATTTGATATGCCAAAAATAGTAACAAGTTTCACAATGGTGATGTTACTGGTGCCTGCCAGAGCAAATCGGTGAACAATGGGAGGACAGTGCTACAGTGCAGTGCTAGATTATTTACTTGTCTTGAATGATTAACACATTAGGAATTATAACGGTGATTTTGATGATACTTACAATTTTATTTGGGTTTACAAAGCACAAAATTATCTCATTCCTGGACCCCCATGTGCTCTTCCAAAGACAGTTCTATATTTCTAAAAATAGTTCTTCAATGCTTCCTCGCTAAAGGGAAGTGAATGGCACCTCATCTTATTTTAAAAATAATCTCATTATTCAAAAAAGTAAGATATTTGTCAATGCAATTATGAGAAGGATCTTGAGTGAGATTCAGGCAGCCCTCAAAATCAGTGCTAAGTGTTCAAAAGTTACATGGAGAGAAGACTTGGAGAAGACCATGGGAGATTGAGACCAAGATTGGAGTTATGCAGTCAAAGACAAGGAAGCTAATGGCCAGCAGGAGCTATAAGAGGAAAGAATGAATCTTGTCTCAGAGATCATAGGAATCTCTGAATTCTTATGTATCTCTAATGCATAAGGAAGTAACTGTGACCTAACCAAAACCTTGCCTTTGGGTTGTGACCTCCAGGGATGTATAACAATAAAAGTTCAGGCCCAAAGAGACTGTATAGCCAGCAAGACCTGGGTTCTACCTCCAGTGTCACATAAGGTCCTCTGAGCACTGTCAGAGAAGATCCCTAAACACAGAGCCATGAATAAGCCCTGAGCATTGTTGGGTGTTCATATTTGATAATATACATTAAATATGGACTTGAGAGATAGCACAGCGGGTAGGGCGTTTGCCTTGCATGTGGCCAACCCAGGTTTCATTCCTCCACCCCTCGTGGAGAGCCTGGCAAGCTACCGAGAGTATCTCGCCCTCATGGCAAAGCCTGGCAAACTACCCATGACATATTCAATATGCCAAACACAGTAACAAGTCTCATTACTGGGCCCACTGGAGCAAATTGATGAACACGGGACGACAAGTGACAGTGACAGTGACATTAAATATACAGGTACTCTATTTAATCACATCTATTGAACTATTTAACCATGAATGTATATTCAAGCACTTATGTATTATATATAATATAAGCCTCTCCATAGCATGCATTGTTCATTGCTTTCTACCTGATAGTAGAGTTACTAATTTTTTTCTTATTTTGGTAAATTAGTTGACAATGAGACTTAAGTTTTATTGGATATTTATGCTATAATATATCTTTGAAATAGTAATCATTAAGGGCCAGATATGCAGTACAAGGGTTAAGGTGCTTTCTTTGCATGTTTGTGAATAACTCGAGTTCCATCCTTGGCTCTGTGTATAGTCCCACAATCACCTTTGGGAGTGACCCTGAGCACAGAGCTTAGAATTGACCTAGAGCACTTCTGGGTGAGCCTTACTAAAACGAAACCAAAAAATTATTGGGTTTTTTTTTTTTTTGCTCTTTGAGTTATACCTGGCAATACACAGGGGTTACTCCTGGCTCTGAACTCAGGAATTACTCCTGGCGGTGCTCAGGGGACCGTATGTGATGCTGGGAATGAAACCTGGGTTGGCCGCGTGCAAGGCAAATGCCCTACCCGCTGTGCTATCACTCCAGCCCCAAGAAACCAAAAAATTATTATATATTTGTTGGATGGATTAATGAGCATATCCAAGCCTGCAATTGTTCAAATAATTTTCATATTTGTATAAAATTACCTTACCAACTCTCATCTTACTAACTATAAATATGAAGATTCCAGTCCATTATACGTATCTTTTCTGCCCTTTATAAGGATATGAAGCCCTTATTAACTGGACTGTGTGTCTGATGCTCTGGTGACTCAGATGAGCTTATCTCCTTCATTGATTTTTCAGAAAGTTAATAAAGTAATGTAACTTTAAGGCAAGCTTAGATAAGCAATGGAGTTCTCATGGAGAAGGAACATTTTGATTTCCTTCTCTCTGATGCCACTATGGGTAAGATTATGCCAATGGGAAGTCAAGTTTTCTACACATGTCAGTACCAAAGAAACTATTACTATATATATATATATATGTATATATATATATAAAATTCTAATTATAACCACTAACAGAAGGGTGGAGGTGCAGTTCAGGTGCCAGGCAGTGAAAAGCAAATGGAAATTGTAAAAGGGGTTAAGGAAGGTCAAGAGAAAGCAGTCAGTGTTATGAGTTCTAGAAAGATATTCAGTAAAAAAAAGGCAGAATGAAAACTAATGGTAAAATCCAGGAAAGAGAAAGAAAGGATTTCCTAGGAGACAGGAAACAGCCATGGGCCTATTCTAGCTCTATCACCATTGGGATGTGACAGTAAATATTTATCAGATCAAATTTGTGACACTCTGATAACCTTCTCTATGTATTTCATAGGCAGGTTGTTGGAATTAATTGCCCTGTGAAATGTGTAAGACAAAACATGCTCAAAAAATGTGGTCTCTGAAACAAATAGACTGCATTTCAAAAACATTAAAAACTGATGGCAAGCCAATAATGACAACTGAATAACTTGAGTGTCCAAAGCATCACTGTGTGTGACCCCCCTGAAAACCCCCTTCTCTGAAGAGAAAATTCAAAACCCTAATGAATAAGCTAAAAATTTTTTTCATCTATGTGTTCACTTATAAAGTATTACCAGCTCAGGTTTATTATTGAATAATTCTCTTTCTTTCCTTCTTTATCCCCATCATTTTCCTTCCTTTTATGCATCATTAACGCCAGTAGTTTTTTTCTACTAATTTTATTCTAAAATTTTCCAGTAGTAATAAAATTTACTCTCCATTGGCTAGCTATTTCTCAGTTCACCAGACTCTAGGAAAAAATCACAACCATCTGGAGAATGGATAGTTGGGTTAATTAAAGGATTGTTTAATAAAGGGACAGGAGAGTAGAATTTTTCTTGGTCTTGTTCTCATCCTCCTTTGCTTCCTCCTCTTTCTTCTCCTCCTTCTCCTTCTTACCCCTACTTTTCTCATTCTTTTTCTGTTGCTCTTTTTCCTTCCTTTTCTTTTTGGGGACAGGGGTAGGGGGTGTTGGGCCATACCTAGTGGTGCTGAAGAGTGATTTATGCCTCTGTTCTTGAGAGTGACTCCTGGCAGTGCTCCGAGGACCTTATGTAATGTTGGGGACTGAACCATGATTGGCCACAAGCAAAATAAGAGCCTTATTGCCTGTACTATCTCTCATTCCCCAATATCTTCCTTTATAACTTACCTAAAGGACAAATCTTTACCCAAAAGCTAATGAAGGATCTTTAAGATTGCTGAGAAATAAAATCATCATAGGGCTGGAGCGATAGCACAGCGGGTAGGGCGTTCGCCTTACAAGCGGCCAACATGGCCGACCTGAGTTCGATTCCTCCGCCCCTCTTGGAGATCCCGGCAAGCTAGCGAGAGTATTCGATATGCCAGACACAGTAACAACAAAGTCTCCAATGGAGACGTTACTGGGCCCGCTCGAGCAAATCGACGATCAACGGGAGGGCCTTTACCTTACCTTAATATATACTTAACACATATACAAAAGGGTGAATTGCATTGGATGATTCCCTAGGGGCAAGGAGGCAATTCAGGGTTGTAGAGTATTTAACTCTTCAGGAAGTAAAAGAACGAGAAAGTGAAAAGTGGCCTGAAGAGAAAGAATAGACTCATATCTCTCTACTGACCATAACGTTTCTCATTTGCCACATTCTGCTCTTCCCTTTGTTTTCTGTCTTTCATGTCGCTAAACTGGTAACAAAGCACGGCAGATTGGGGAGGAAGAGGAAGAGAAGAGGAGGTTACACAGTAGACAGAAAATAGATATGGGAAAGTCACCAATACATAACAGTCTCTTATGTGTTCAAAATTAATAATATATTAATACTATGATAACAATCTGTATATAAATATTAATGATATCACTGTCACTGTCACTGTCCTCCCATTGTTCATTGATTTGCTCGAGTGGACCCAGTAACGTCTCCATGTTTTGAGACATGTTGTTACTGTGTATGTTGCCCGCACGGCAAAGTCTGGCAAGCTACCTGCGACGTATTCAATATGCCAAACACAGTAACAACAAGTCTCAATTAATAATATATCAATCATAAAATATATTAACAACCAATATATACGCATTAATATATTGTTACTATTAATAGTCTAATAGGTTTTCAATCATCTGCATATTTAGTAAAATCTCCAATCACATTTGGAGAGGGCCTACCAAGTAACTGAACATTATTACATTGAGAAACTTAGAAAATATAGTTGGCTCTTATCTACTGGACTTGCTCAGAGAATAGAGAAGACTTAAATTTTAGATTCTTGACTAAGCCATAGTTTGAACTAATAGAGTAGTACAACTAGATCAGAAGATCTGAGGACTTTTTTTTCCTCGTCACCATCTGTCTAAAGACCTAGAAAGATACATAAGTATCTTCTACTGAACTTCAGCAGCCTCTTCACTAAAAGAAAGGTGACATTGTCTCACTTACAGGGTCCTGGAAGCATGAACCAAGATTATTTACATAAAATGGGAGTGGCATCTAAGTTTTGAAATATATGATGATGAGAAAAGCATTATAAAATAAATTCACACTTTTAGAACAAAATCTTACTGTGTTCTGTTTACTGTTTAAGGATATAATCCTGTACTCACTACCTGAAACTCAATTAGAAACTGAGTTAACTAACTGAGTTATCAGTTTGAAGCATTAATATATTAACGATTTGAATTATAGAGGTCAGACAACATGATTAAATGCACTTAACACATAGATGCTTAGGGACTGTAAGTATAAATATTTTGAGATGCTACATGTGTTTATAAGTAGAACATGGGGTCTGAGTTGACACTTATCTAACAAAAATCATCTTAAAACCAAATGTATTAATGTTTCTCCAAATTACAGAGTCTGACAAACTATCCCTCGGATTATGTTACCAAGGACTATCAATTCTCAATACATTCAAAGGAATGCATATTCTCTAACTTGGCAGGGAGCAAGGTGAACGTAATACCTGTCTATTCTTCCATGTCTATTCAGATTTTAATAGCAAAAAATTAAAAAAGAATCCAGCAAGCCAAACTATTTTGCATCATAACTTCCACAAGGCTGAAAGGAGCCAAAAATGGCTAATCACTGGATATGAACTATTATCTCCTGAAATAGAGATCCTGAATGAAAGAGAGGACAGCTCATTAAATTAGAATTTCAGATAGACAACAAAATATGCAGCAAAATCCAACATTTGGGACCCACTTATGCTAAAATGTTATTCATTGGTTTTCTGAAATTTAAATCTAGGCGGTGTCCTGAATTTTCAGTTACTAAATCTGAGATAGCCCAGGGACTTCATGACTCCACCTTCTAGTAATCTCATCATACTCAATTAACACGTGAGGTGAACAGTGCTGTCCCTTTGACCTCTGTGGGGCTTGTCTCCTTATCCTTGACACTGCACTGGGAGAGATCACATATCCTGTCATCAGTCCAATTGTGCCTGCAGTAATAAATATTAAATCACATGCCTGCTCGAGCTCGCTTCAGATTCTTCAACTTAATTCCTCTCTTCTGTTGGAGAGGCTTGGAAATAAGTTTTGGAACAAACTAGGCATAACTTGCTGTTCTGCAGGAAATCGAATGGAAACTTCAGCAAAGCTTTGGATTCTAATTCCACCCCAGATGAATAATGGTAGTCATGATGACTGTTTACGGTGTCTCTTTGGACATTTCTTTGTTTTTTTAAAAAACACCACTGCTACTGGAGAGCTAATTGGAATGTAATTATTTCCACATAGATTAGTGCTCTCAAGTCTCTCTCTCAGACAGGTCAAGAGATGGTAGTCTCAGATCAGCCTCTCGTCTTTCACATTATTTAAAAAAATAGGAAAAGGGGACAATTCTGCATAATTAGCAGGCTTAATTAAAAACTGAACCAAGATATCAACTGCAGAGGAGGCTTGACAAGCCCCTCAGGGCTAGCTCCGATTCTGCTGTCTTCTGATTAGAATATGAATCTGGAAATATCCACCTCCATTAGCTCCATTAAGACATGAAGCTTTCAGGTCTGACGATCATTTCAGTCCTGCTAATCATTTTCATAAAGGTTCTGCTGGAGAGGAGGAGATGAAAATCTGGGGTAAACATACCCCATAATTTATGGCTGTGTTTAGTAAGCTGCACTCACCAATACTGCTAGGACTCTGAAGGGAATCCCTTAGTTTTTGTACTATCTAAGAAGACTTGACATCCTCAAGAATCACAAGGTAATTTGCAATTCTCACAATCTTCACATCTCAGAATTTTCAGGGAAGATGCATTATGACTCTTAATTAAAAGCAAACAAAAGTCATTTATTCCATTCTTATATAACTGCCACTCTGATGAGCTAAGAAAGGCACTTTTTTTTTACAGAACTGGAAAATAATTTAGATTGTCATTATTTGAAAGTTCTTTCAGCTAAAATGTGCCAACTTGGTGCTGGAAACATAGTAGAGCATGCAGAGCAATTTCTTTGCATGGGGCTGACCAGATTTAATCCCCTGCACGGGCCTCTCTTGGAGTGATACTGAGCACAGAGCCAGGAGTAAGCCCTGAGCCCTGCTACGTATGGCCCACAAACCAAAATAAATGAATAGATGAAATGTTCCAACTCTTTGATAGCTGCAATACAATGAAATAAATTAAAATATGGTGCAGAAAAAAAGAAGTCTTCTCCCCATGACTATGAAATCGCACCCATAAATTTTACTGTAAATCATCCATCACAACATGAGAGTACCACTCTAATTTTCAAATGATTATTTTCATAGCTTTACAGGGTAACAGAAAAATTAAAAGTTCAGTGGGTGCTCTTATTTCATGAGTTCTTAAGATGAACTAACTCCGAGAAAATTTTGAGAAGCTGATACAATCCATGCTTTAAAATTGGAAGACACAAAATTTGGAGAAAGGAATGAGAGTTATCATGGTTGGAGAGTTGAATGATCAGGAAGTCAATGGCTGTGGGAAACTAAATGCTATGCTGAATTTAGTCTCACTTGTGAGTGACTAGAAATCAAGTGAGAAAAATGGGGGATAGAGTTCTCATTTTGAACTGAATAAGGGGATTGCAGTTCCCCAAGTGTGTCTTCACCCTGGATCCCAAAATGTATGTGGGAAAATGCCGTGATATCATTAAGAGAGTCTGTGTGCATGGACTTGACAGAGGTGCTATTTCCAAGCAGCTTTCAACACTGAACTGGAGCTTGAAGACATCAGGCAAAGGTTCACATTATACCCCTCGCCCCAGACCTCTCTAGTGAAATGCATTCAGACATGTTGGTGACCATGACCCACGTATGTAAAGCATACTTCCCTTACTAAATGTTGCTCTGATATTTTCTATTCTATATTCTTACAGTTTCAAAAGTTCTGGCCAAAACTCAAGTTGACATTTTGAGCCACTCATGAATGGGTGGTCGACCACAATCTGAGACATAGCTTTTTATGAAAGTACAGAAAACGGTAAAATGTAACCTGCGTTGTGTTTATATGAATACGCATAAGTAAGGTTATATCAAAGTCCATTTGCATCCACAAACACATCCTAGCAAAATACATATGTAAAATTTTATAAATGCAGTGATAACTTACTTAAGTTCATGTAAAATCTTGAAGGTTTAAGCATAGCTTAATCATATAATTGAGTTAAACCCATATTAAATATTAAAATGATCATTAAAATGTTCATATGCATTTTTATTAATTTTGTAGATTTCAGTTTTAACACAAATGTATTTTAACTAATTTAAATAATTAAGTTAGCCAACTCTTTTTAAAAGAAATTATGCCTGCTTTTATTTTTTTCAAAGTTAATTCATTATAATGTAGGCAACATGGTTACAGCATTAATATTTATGGTTTAATGTAGATATTTACCACACATCACCATCACCAAACTTTCCAATTTCCTCCACCAATTTTCTTATGTTATTTCTAGCCTAGCTCTTTATTTCCCCCATATCTCCCCATACAGCTTGGTAATCTAAGTTAACCAACTCTTTTGAATACATAAGTATTTTTTTAATAACTCACTCTGACAAACTTTTCTGTTTCCAGGCAAAGCATGCCTTGTCAAGCATGAGAGCTAGTCATTCATAAGTGTCTGCCTATCAACCTAGCACATAGTCCATTATTTAATACAATTTCATAACTAACTTGAAGATTATGTAATTTCTATATCTTTTACAAATGACATGTATCTAAAAGTAAAATCGGTAATATCTTTGTTTGCATATTCATCACTGACCTAATTTTTTTCATTGTCACAATAAGAATTGGCCAAATCTCCTAGGTCAAGTGGTTAACCTTCCACTTCCACCCCTCAAATTAACAGCTTCTTCTATTTACAGATTGAACATAATTGAAACATCCCTATTCAATAGGCATGTTCCAGAGGCATCCAGATTGGCACGTGAAAACTGAGAAAGGTTGAGGCAAGCCTGAAAGCCAGGGAGGGGCATCCCTGACTGAAGGAAGCTTCACAGAGAGATTAAAGTCATTGGGAAGAGCGAACATAATTCAGGATGTAGAAAGAGGGTAAGGTAGACCCCAAGGAAAGGCAAGGACAGGAACAAAAATGTGCTATTTGTTTCTCTGTTTGTACGTTTGTCTGGGGGCCACACTCAGCAGTGTTCAGGCTGTTTTCCTGGTTCTGCGATCCAGGATCACTCCTGGTAGTGCACAGGGGACCGTGGATGGCACCAGGCATCAGAACTAGGTCAGGTGCAAATGTAGTAATTGATTTAACCATTGTATTCTCTCTCTGGCCAAAAGTCTGCCATTTATGATATTGTTAAAGAGATAAAAATTGGAATGTTCCTGAGATAGTAGTAACATGATGAAATTTTGATTTTAGAAATATCTTTTTGGCAAGAATCTAGAGGATGGCTAGAAGGGGGTGAACACATGAAGTTAAAAGTTCCACTAAGAAGCCATGCAGGGACTAGTGAGATAGCTCAAAGGGCTGAGTGCACACTTGGCGTGGAGGAAGCTCTGGAATTTCTCCCTTGCATTCTCCCCCAAGCCCTGCTGGGAGTGATCCCAAAACACAGAATCAGAAGGAAGTCTTAAGCACAGTCAAGTAGGATCGCAAAACAAATCATAATAAAAAATCCTAAAATCTTACTTCCATTTCAGGATAAAGATGGATTAATAATTTGTTCAGTTTTACAATGTCTATAAATGGACAATAAGCCATAATGGCCATTTAGAAATAAACATCTCTCTTACATGTTTTTTTTTAAGTCATGAAAAAATCCAGAAGAGAAATTACAGTGACTAAATTAAGACAGACAACACAAAACTGGAGGAAGGAATGGGACTCAATAAACCTAACTGGGGTCTCTTAGAAGCTGGAAAGATCAGGAGTTTAGCTTTGAAATATTGAGTGTGGGATGATTTTTGCCTTTCTCCACAGAGAAGATTTAACTTTCACAGAACATTTACTCTGTTGATACTATGCTAAACAATTTAGGTCTATTAACTTCACTTCAAAAGACTCATTAGAATGACTATAATTATCCTGGTTTGACATAGAAGGAAACAAAACGGACAGAACTGACAGGTTATTTGTTCAAGATCACATAACTCGTAAATGACTGAGGAGGGATTCAAGTAAAATTCAGTCACTTTTGGTATTAAGGTTTAAATATATGAATTTTGAGGAGACACAAACATTCCATTCAAAATAGTGTTCTGTGAAGAAAAGGAAAATTTGGGGGTACTGAAGAAATGAAAAAAGAGAATTGACTCGGAATATAAGAATGACTTCTATCCCCTTCCTTTCATGGTTAAGCCTGACCTATCAAATCTCCTTGTGATTCCAAACTTTTAAAAGAGGAACAAATTTGGGTAATAAAGAACCTTTGTGCTTAATGCAGAGACTTCCATTGGCTCAAGTGGATATATCAGATCACCGGAAAAATTCTGTCAGGTAAGGCAGAATTGCAAAATAGTCTGTTGTTAAATGAGAGTTTAGGAAGTCTGTTTTAAGCAGGGAAGGAGAAAATAAAGAAAAATTAGTGGAAGAAGCTAGGTCACCAGGAAGCAGAGGAAGAAATCTGTGGAACATATGTTCACAATGAGAAGGGAAAGAGGGAGACCCGGCTGGCATATGGTGGGCAGGTGTGTGTGTGTGTGTGTGTGTGTGTGTGTGTATAGGGGTACAGTGGATAGGAAGCTGGTGGAGCACTGGGGAGGGTGGGCATCATGGAAGCACCATCTCCAATTTGTTCTAACTTGTGTCTGTAAATCTGTTTTCTTTCAAGGGAAATTTTCCACCAAACCTATGAAGCTTATTAGTGCTCTGTAAAACAATTTTACTTTTTCTAAAGGGAGCATGGGGTCCATGGGGAGTAGGGAACCACGTGTAGTAGTGAGTCCACTGAGCAGAAGGGAGGACAGCCCACAGCTGGGATACTCAAATGCCAAAAACCACAGACTTGGTTCACACACCAAATCTAAGGAGGGGACACAATTTTAACATTCACAAGATGGATAATATTGAATTTTGATGACTGCATCTTCAAATATTCATTGTAATTTTTAGGTACCAGATACATGTTTATCTTAAAGTACTGCCTAGATGACACCCACTCCCCCTACCTCTCACTCTAGCATGGGATTCAGGATGACTGAGTCTGACTTTATCTACTTAGTAACATTTAAGACTGGACCCCATGGGTGCTGCATCCCGCCTCCTCGAGATGGAACCCTGGTGACCATAAGCCTCTACAAGCATGTGTGTGGTTATGCAGGAACCTGGACTTTTACTCCAACCCCACGGCCACTGATGTGGCCGCGTGACATCTCCTTATATATTAAGTGATCAATGGAAAGAAAATAATCCAACGTTTCTCCCTGAAAATCAGGCTTAACTCTTTTACAAACCACAACACCCAATAGGAAAAAGAGAACAAAAGGGAATGCCCTGCCACAGAGGCAGGGTAGGATGGGGGAGATGGGGGGGTGGGAGGGTTACTGGGATCCGTGGTGGTGGGAAATGGTTACTGGTGGATGGATGGGCATTAGAAAGAAAGAAAGAAAGAAAGAAAGAAAGAAAGAAAGAAAGAAAGAAAGAAAGGAAGGAAGGAAGGAAGGAAGAAAGAAAGAAAGAAAGAAAGAAAGAAAGAAAGAAAGAAAGAAAGAAAGAAAGAAAAAGGGCTGGAAGCCCCCAAAAACAGACCAACTGAAGACACATGCTTAGTGGTGTTTCTCGAAAATTAATATTGGAACAACTCCAGACTCTCCTAGTTTGTCTCTCAATTCCTTCAGGATAAAATTAATTCATATAAATTCTTCACTCAGTTTCAGTTCCCTAGTAACTTTAAATGGCTATAAGTAATTGTTTATTTCTCACCATATGATTCTTTTTTTTTCTTGGATGTTCCTTATTTGTAAGCTTTATATGCAGCCAGACTGGGAGAGGAAGGCCCTGTACTTCCTTTTCTTTCCTTGGATCTCCATTTTGGTGGCATGCCCAGAATGTCCCATTAATCAATGCTGGGGCATTGATGAGCATATGAATAAGTAATAATTAATGACCATTTTAACTCACCCAGGTGTCTATCTGCTCAGCTGCATCATTGAGATGCCAAGGGTATTTACGTTTTATAGAATATTTGCTGATCGAGGAAGTTATTGAGAGCTGTGAATAATGTGGCTGCTTTATTTTCAAGGTTCTCCTTAAGTGTCGTGCAGCTCAGGGATTCGTGTAGGTTTCCATTACAAATGATTACAGAAGTGCCTTGTGAGAGTGAACTAGAAGGCAGAATATATGCAGGAAAAGTGGAAATCACCAAGGAAAACGACTGAAGGGGAAATCAATATGAGGTGAAAGGTCAACAAGCCTCCTGCTGTTCCTCTGTCAAAATGTATTTAATGGGTTCATTGGATATTTTTCACACTTAAGAAATTGACATGAGAAAGGGATAGTCTGGAATAACTTTTTTTTATTTCCAACTTACAAAATAGCTTTTTAAAAAAATTTTTTTGCCTCTAGAGAATTTTACTTCTGATCTTAGTACTAAATTCATGACCAGGGGTTGAAGGCAACAGCAGAACTATAACAACAAGCTGTCAAAGAGATAAAATGGTTATTTCCTAAACAGTTAATTCGTAAATCATAACCACATTGATTCACCAAGGTAAAATTTAAATACACTCACTATAATTAAGGGTAGAAACTACTATATAGTTGAGGATCTGGTTTCTGAGTAGGACAGGTCTGTGTTTATTAAAAGGAGACTTCACTTTCTTTTCTCTCATCTGTATAATTGCATTGATATTGTGTTCTCCCTAAGGAAGAGTAAGAGTAATGAAACAAAAATTTTAATTCAGTCTCAGCAGTAGGACTGGGTCTTAAAGTCCTTTAAAGGTAAAACGTCTCTCCATGTAAGACTCATTTATGCTGTTTTTTAAAAATTTTGTACTCTCACTTGATGAATATTATTACTTATTTAGTATTCCACATATTTTAGACAATTCGGTCATCATCTTATTGGAGGCACCTTTTTTTTTTGCATTTTTCTAACCTCTTTAATGAAGTAACTTTAGTCGATTAGAAATATTAATACATTTGATGGTTCCTGAGCTATACAGAGAAATTAAGCATTAAACATTAATGTTCGTAAAAATCAGCATGGCAGACTTATATATAGTAACTGTTTTTGCTCTTTTTTAAGATTAAGAAATTTATATTAAATATTTAAATTTCCTTAACTTTTCCATCTGGAGCACCTAATAGCAATTTGGCACTTTCTGACCACTATCTTGGCTTTCAAAGAAGATCTGTTCCATTAGTTTTAGTGTTCAGTGGTAAAGTATGAGCTGAGGATATTTTTTCAAGTTGCCAAGATCCCCTACCACCACCATCACACCACTATCCAGCACCTTCATTCACTAAGTGTAATATGAGCAGGGCTCATAAAAATATTTTGAGAACTAAAAGTCCTTAATGAATTTTACCAACACATGTTCAAATGTGAAAGATCAGAATAATTTGAAAAGGTACTCTAAAGGTCAAGATAGATATTGCTGCATTTTTCTTTTCAGAACATTATATATCATCTATTAAACAAATTTGATTGAAAGTTTAATATGCATAGGTATTTTGCTAGATATTGGTGAAACTGAACTGGAAAGAACATAGGCATTGCCTTTTAGAATTCTTTCTTAGATAAGAAGCATTAAAATAAATATAAACAATTTGAAAAGTGCTGTGTGTTAATCTATGAACTCAAGAGTAAGAATGATGATTGTTGGTACGCTCCTTATAAAGAAAGGATTTTGACAGTATGACTTCCCCTTCTCTATAAAGCATTATCTTCTTGAATATTCTCCTACTCTTCAAAAAGTTCATTCAATATCTATTATTTTCTCTTTCACAATAAGTTGGGTATATTCTCAGTTTATCTGGAATGATTAGTTGTAGAAAGCAAATGTAGAAAGAGATGAGGGGCAAAGCCAGACTATGTTACAAGAGTAGAATCTGTTTCAGACTAACCACCAGTATCAGATTACAAATCCTGGTTCTAAAAAGTTCTCTATAATAGGATCTTGTTTTGGTTTGGTTTGGTTTGGGGGTGTCTACATCCAGTGGTGCTCAGGGTTTATTCCTGACCCACCAAACATGGCTTTCAATGTATTCAAAAAATTTTGGTAAGCTATATTACCATATTGATTTAGTTTGAATTTAAAAAATTTCCCTACACTTTCATTTCTGGTTTATATGTTGTTTAGAAATATACTGCTCACTTATCAGTCATTTTGGTATTATTCAGATATCTTTCTATTTTTGATTACTGGTTAAATTCTACTGTGGTCTGAGAGCACAGTTTATATGATGCTTATTCCTGTAAATTTATCGAATTATATTTTATTTCCAAATGTGGCCTTTCTGGGCAAAAGTAGTATACTAACAAGAAAAATTTGTGTTCTACTGTTAATTGATGGTACTATTTAGTTCAGCTTTATCCTTACTGATTCTATGCTCCAAATATTGCAATAACACAAAATCTAAACTTGGAAAATGACATAAAATCTATGAGAAATGTCATAAAATCTATGTGTTCTAAGACGTTAACTGTCACTGTCACTGTCCTCCCGTTGTCCATCGATTTGCTCCAGCGGGTCCAGTAATGTCTCCATTGGAGATTTTGTTGTTACTGTGTTTGGCGTATCGAATACATCACGGGTAGCTTGCCAGGCTCTGCCATGCAAGCGAGATACTCTCAGTAGCTTGCTGGGCTCTCCGAGAGGGGCGGAGGAATCAAACTCGGGTTGGTCATGTTGGCTGTGTGCAAGGCAAATGCCCTACCACTGTGCTATCGCTCCAGCCCTAGACGTTAACACAAAGATTAATTTTTATAATGAATCAAAGACATTCTTGATACTTTGCAATGTTTTTTCTTCAACATTAGTATATCTATATCACATTGATTACTTGTTAAGACAAAGAGTGCTAGATCTATTCTCAACACTATGTAGTTATTAAATTTTTTGTAGAGCCTGAGATTTCGCATTTCTATAAAGTTTTAATAGGTGAAGAAAAAACCTGATGTTGATAACCCAGGGACCATAATTTGAGAACAAATCAGATTATACCATCCAGTTATATTCTATTTTATTTTGGGGGGGGCACACCCAGCTGTATTGAGAATTTACCCCTGACTCTGCTCAAAGATCACTCCTGGGGCTCAGGGGCAACATTTGGTGCTATGACCTGAAAGTTCATCAACTGCATGCAAGGCAAGAGCCCTACCTACTGTACTACTATCTCTCTTGCTCTCTCGGTATATTTTAAAATTCATAGTCCTTAGTATATGTAAACCAGGAATATGAAGTAAATTGCGCTAAAAGCTAGGTAAACCAAGTTGAGTATCAAGAAAATCATTCCTGAGGAAGGTCTCCTATGTCTTAAAAGGGAAGAAATGGGCAGTAGCTAAGCTTCTTAATGCTAGCCACTTGCTTATCACTAGCAGATACAGAATGGATCCAGGTTTTTGACCATGGAGGCGTCATTCTACCTCATATATATTCATTTCCTGATTGATTCTCATTTCTTCAGTACGATGTGCTCTTATTTTGATAGACTTCATATTGAAAAATGCAGTCTTACTAATGTGAAAATGAAAGAGTGGAGGAAGTAACAAAGCAGATTTTGGCTTAAATAACCCCTGAAAAGTTCCTGATACAATTAGAACTGTATGAGCTTAGCTTTGCAAATGTAAGCAGAGTGATATTATTGGGAAGATTATTATCTTCCAAGGATATATTACTAACCATCCAGTACTGGGTCATCATACTCAGGAAGGCATATTTCCTAACTCCATACAGACAAGTAGAATGACTCTCAAACTATCCAAATGCACCATAATGGAAAATTTTTTCTAAACAGAATACTTCCAATACAATGCATTTGTTCACTTATTAGTCAGTGGAAAGCTGTATAAACAATTCTATAGCTTTTTCATCCCAACAAACTTTATTTTCCAGATGTATGTCAAATGTCACAGGCAGAAACAATAGCATCATCTTGAACTGAGCAGCCCTCTTAAAGTTCTATTTTCTTCATATCTGGGATATTCACTCCTCCTTGCAAATTATTCCTCTTTGTGAAGTGTGAAATAATGTAGACCCAAGATTCTGCTATATTTGAATTTTATGAGAGATTGCTCGTGTAAAGAAACCTGGGTTTTGGAATATTCAGTTCCCCACACTATCTTTCTTGCTGTTAGGAAGAAAACATAGTTTGTAACTTACATTATCTGAGCAATTTAGGAGATTAATTTTTAAGTATAATATGGCCCTCCCTTGGAGGAATAGGTTTTCACCCATCTCATCTCTGCATGGGGAAACAGAGTTTATTATCTTCAGGAAAATTACCTTCTCAGGCTTCTCCCATTTCATGAAAGCATCTGAACCCAATCCCCTGCCCAAATTTATTATTAAAACATGGTGTTTTGATGTTAACTTGCAACATTGTGTCACTGCACTTTAAACTCTCCCAGGGAAGTAAAACTCTAAATTCTTTGCTACATAAGTAGTTTTTTGGTTGACAATATTATTTATGGGAAAATGGTTTAAATAGTGAAGCATCTGATCCAGGATTAACAAATCAAGAGCAAATTACCTTGTTAGACTTCTGCATAGATTTGTGTATACTAATTGCAATTGTTCTACTTTGAAGAACATTATAAGAAAAAAACCTGCAATTCTTAGCTTTACCCATTGTGAATGTTCTTATAAGAATGCTATTACTATATTATATAATTTATTTTTTATGACCATGCACAGGAACAATTTTCTTCTCATCCAAAACCCCAAAATAGTCGTGCTTTTCTAAGAGAACTAGAATTAATTGCATTGCCTTATTAAACATTTAAAAATTTATTTCTATTTTCTTTTTACTGTTGTTATGCTCATAATCACATGATAGTCAATGTAGCCGACCAGTTATGCAGAAGACATAAGTGATACAGATTTTGGATAATAATATTATTTGCTTTATCTGTCTCATGATCATTTTCCTCATCTTCTTATGTTTGATGTAGGTTTTCTTACTATATGTTAATATGTAATTACTATATGTTAATTTTAAGGTATACCGGGTTAAGTCATTGCAGTTAATCTCTTAGGTTAAAAAATTTCCACTAACTCTTAAAATTTAAGTATCAAGATATTGCATTATTGGCATAAAGATAGACATATAAATCAATAAAGCAGAATTGAGAGTCCAGAAATATACTCTTATATTCACGATCAATTCAAAAAAAGTGCTAAGGAAATTCAACAGGGAAAGATCTTTTCAACAAATAAATGGCAGTGAGAAAATGGAATTTTCTCATTTGGAGAAAATGGTATTTCAAAATGTAAAACAAGAAATATATCATTATCTATTTCTTTGGACATATGGAAAAATGTCTATGTATGTTATATAGAAAAAATAACTCAAATGGATAAATTTATATTTGGAAGAGTTTAACTCAGATTTTAGAAAAAATCAGGCAAGTATTGCTTAAATATAACATCTAAAGCATGAGCAATAAGAGCCTCATCAAAATTTTTTAAAAATGTACTTCAAAAGATTCCATTAAGAATCTTAAAATTAAGAAAATTAAAAATTATGAAATAAAATATTTACCAATGAAATATCTAATAAGTGACTTGTTAAAACTATAAAATTGTTGGTTTTAAAACTCAATATGAGGACTCTGGGTCGCCCACCATCCCTGAGCCTCTTCGTGTTTGTCCCCAATGCTGTGTCGGTCTTCTTCCCCTCCCAGGTCAATCAATCTGCCAGTTTTCAAACCCAGAACTTGGCTTTCTACGTGCAAGCGCCCCAAGGGTCCTGTAGGACCCTGGGTCACCCACCATCGCCGAGTCTCTTCCTGTTCATCCCCAATGCTGTGTGGGTCTTCTTCCCCTCCCAGCTGGTACCTACCCCCCACACCAGGTACCTGTGAGGGCGTGGCCTCTTCAGAAGTGGGTGTGGCTTCTCTGGAAGTGGGTGTGGCCTAATTTTAGCTGGCTGATGCTCACACCGTCACAGGTAGTTTATTCACACCAAGATATCTAGTGTAACATCTCATTACTCATACCTCCACATGAACGTGAAGAAACAATGCAAATGCCCACCACATGGTGACGACGATGAAAGAGTCCAAAAGCCTCAGTAGGTGCTACTCACCTAAAGGACCTCTCTAAGAAAGATTTCAGATATGAAGTCATGAAGATGTTCAATTAACTCAATGAAACAGTAAGACAGATATCCAGTAAAATGACAGAAACAATCGAGAAATTACGGGAAGAAATGAGAGCAGAAAAGTCACAAATAAAAGATTCTGTAGATGAAATAAAAAACTCAGTCTGTGCCCTCAACAATAGAATGGCCACAGCTAAAGTCAGAATCAGTGAGCTGGAAGATCAGCTGCACCAAGCCAACAGGCAACAATGGCAAGAGACCTCAAAATAGCTCTACAGTGAATCAGAGTCCTAGGAGATGATTCCAAGTAGAATCATTGGAGTACCAGAAGGTCAGAGAAACAATCCCAATGAAAAAGCCATTGTCAAACAAATCATTGCTGAAAAATTCCCAGAGCTGGACAATGGAACCATTCAGATTCAAGGAGCCCGAAGGGCGCCAGCTAAAAGAGACCCTAACAAAAACACTCCAAGACATATTATAGTTAGAATCATGGATGCCAAGGATAGAGACACAATACTGCAAGCAGCAAGATCAAAGAAGGAAATCACATGCAAAGGAGCACCCTTTAGATTCACAGCAGACCTATCAGAGGAAACCCTCCAAGCCCAAAGGCAATGGTGTGATATAGTGAAAAAACTCAATAAAATGAACGCTTTACCAAGAATACTCTATCTGACTAAACTCTCTCACTCAAACTCAAAGGTATGGTACACTATTTTCTAGATAAACAGCAGCTCAGGAACTTCATAGACTCAAAACCAAACCTAAAAGAAGGGCTAGAGGGGCTTCTATAAGACAAGACAAACCCTACAAGCACAAAAGACCCTTACAGAAAGATGACACAAAATCCCATAACAATAATCTCTCTCAATGTCAATTGTCTAAATTCACCATTTAAGAGACACAGAGTGGCAAAATGGATACAGAGACAGAACCCAACATTCTGCTGCCTACAAGAAACTCATCTCAACAGTCAGAGCAAACACAGACTCAAAGTTAAAGGATGGAAAATAATCCTGCAAGCAAACAGCTCCCTCAAAAAAGCTGGGGTGGCCATACTAGTATCTGACAACATCAATTTCAGGTTGAAAAATATTAAAAGAGACAGTGAAGGCCATTTTCTATTCATCAAGGAATACGTACAACAGGAAGAAATCACACTCTTGATTGTATACGCACCTAATGACGGAACAGCTAAATATTTAAAACAACTGCTAACAGATTTTAAGGACATAGCTAGCAAAACAATAGTGGCTGGAGACTTCAACATTGCCTTATCACCTCTGTATAGATCAACAAGAAAAAACTCAGCAAGGAAACATTGGCATTGAAAGAAAAAATAGAAGAGAAAGGGCTTATAGACGTATACAGGGCTTTACACTCCAAAACGGAAGAATAGACATTGTTCTCGGGTGCACATGGAACATTTTCCAAAATAGACCATGTGCTAGTACACAAAACATACCTCAAAAGAATCAGGAAGATAGAAATATTATCAACAATCTTTTCAGATCACAATGCACTGAAAATAGAAGTAAATCACACACAGACATGGATAACTAAACTAAACACCTGGAAATTAAACAACTCAATATTGAACAATGAGTGGGTCAGGAAGAAAGTCAAGGACAAAATCAAAAGATACCTGGAAACAAATGAGAATGAAGACATGAGCTACCAGAACCTATAGGACATAGCTAAAGCCATGTTAAGGGGAAAATTTATAGCTCTGCAAGGATTTCTCAGTAAGGAAGAAGGGGCCCACATAAACAACTTGACTTCACAGCTCAAGATCTTAGAAAAGAATTAACAAAAGGAGCCCAAATCAGGCAGAAGGAAAGAGATCATAAAACTTAGAGCAGAAATACTACATCATTAATCATCAGGGAGATGCAGATCGAAACCACAATGAGATACCATCTCACACCTCAGAGACTGGCCCACATTCAAAAGAACAAAAGCAACCGATGCTGGCGCGGATGTGGCGAGAAAGGGACACTCCTTCACTGTTGGTGGGAATGTCGACTGGTTCAGCCCTTCTGGAAAACAGTATGGACGATTCTCAAAAAATTAGAAATTGAGCTCCCATTTGACCCAGCAATACCACTCCTGGGAATATATCCCAGAGAGGCAAAAATGTATAGTCGAAGTGACATCTGCACTTGTTTGTTCATTGCAGCACTCTTTACAATAGCCAGAAACTGGAAGAAACCTGAATGCCCAAGAACAGATGACTGGTTAAAGAAACTTTGGTACATCTACACAATGGAGTACTATGTAGATGTTAGAAAGGATGAGGTCATGAAATTTACATACAAGTGGTACAACATGGAAAGTATCATGCTAAGCGAAATGAGTCAGAAAGAGAGGGATAGACATAGAAAGATTGCATTCATCTGAGGGATATAAAGTAACAAAATATGAGATTAATACGCAAGAATAGCTGAGATCAGCACCAGGAGGATTACTCCATAGCTTAGTGGCCAGCCGAGCATTCTAGAGGAAAGGGCAGCTCAGATAGAGAAGGGAGCACCAAATAAAGGGTGTTTGGAGGATCCTCCCAGGAGGGGAGATGCATGTCGAAAGTAGACTATGGACTGAACATGTTTGCCACTCAATGCCTCTTTTGCAGACCGCAACACCCCAAAGGAGAGAGAGAACACAGGGGATTGCCCTGCCACAGAGGCAGGGGGGATGGGGGGATGGGATGGGGGGATATTATCCATGGTGGTGGAAAATGGGCACTGGTGGAGGGATGGGTATCTGATCATTGTATAATCGAAACCCAAGCACAAAAATTGTAAATCTACAACTGTACCTTATGGTGTTTCACTATTAAAAAAAAAACTTACAGCAGAAATCAATGACATGGAAATCAACAAAACAATCCAAAAGATCAATGAAACCAAGAGCTGGTTCTTCAAGAAAATAAACAAGATAGATAAACCACTAGCAATACTCACAAAAAAAGAGAGACTGAGAGAGAGAACCCTAATAAACTGAATCAGAAATGAGAAAAGGGATATCACAATAGAAACCAAATAAATTCAAAAGATAATTAGAGATGACTTTGAAAGTCTGTATGCCACAAAACAAGGGAACCTAGAAGAAATGGACAAATTCCTGGATTTCTATAATCTCCCAAGACTGAATCAAGAAGATGTAGAATACCTGAATAGACCTATTAAAATCAAGGAAATTGAAATGGTAATCAAAAGTCTTCCCAAAAACAAAAGCCCAGGTCCAGATGGATTCACTAGCAAATTTTTCCAAATATTTAAAGAGGACCTATTGCCTGTATTCTCAAGCTTTTCCAGGAAATTGAAGAAACAGAAACTCTCCCAAACAGTTTCTACGAAGCCCATATCTCTCTAATACCAAAAGGAAACAAAGACACCACAAGAAAAGAAAACTACAGGCCAATATCGCTGATGAACACAGATTTGAAGATTCTCAGCAAAACACTAGCAAATAGAATTCAACAACTCATCAAAAAGATCATACACCGTGACCAAGGGAGATTCATCCTGGGGATGCAAGGATGGTTTAACATTCAGAAACAATCAACATAATCCATTATATCAACAAAAGAAAAGATAAAAACCATATGATCATATAAATAGATGCAGAGAAGGCATTTGACAAGATTCAGCACCCATTTATGATGAAAACCCTCACCAAAATGGGGATAGAGGGGATTTTCCTCAATATAGTTAAAACCATTACCACAAGCCTACAGCAAGCATCATCCTCAATGGGGAAAAACTGAGATCCTTTCCTTTAAGATCAGGGATGAGACAAGGATGCCCACTCTTTCTACTGCTGTTCAGTATAGTACTGGAAGTACTTGCAATAGTGGTTAGGCAAAAAAAAAATATTAAGGGTATTCAGGTAAAAAGGGAAGAAATCAAGCTCTCACTATTCGCAGATGATATGATACTATACTTAGAGAACCCTAAAACCTCTACCAAGAAACTCCTAGAAACAATAGAAATGTATAGTAAAGTTTCAGGCTATAAAATCAATACCCAAATATCCATGGCTTTCCTATACGCAAATAGTGAGAAAGAAGAAAGTGACGTGAAAAAAAAATCCCGTTCATAATTGTGGTCCAGAAAACCAAGTACCTAGGAATCAGCTTAACTAAGAAAGTAAAGGACCTGTACAAAGAAAACTACAAAACGCTACTTCTGGAAATAAAAGAGGACACAAGAAAATGGAAAGACTTCCCCTGCTCATGGTTCGGGAGAATTAACATTGTCAAAATGGCAATACTTCCCAAATCATTGTACAAGTTCAATGTGATCCCTATAACGATACCATGACATTCTTCAAAGAAATGGAGGAAACATTCCTGAAATTTATATGGAACAATAAGCGCCCATGAATACCTAAAGCAATTCTTGGGAGAAAGAAAATGGGAGGAATAAACCTCCCTATCTTCAAACTCTACTACAAAGCAGTAATAATTAAAACAGCATGGTACTAGAACAAAGGCAGAGCTATAGACCAATGGAACAGGGTTGAATATACTGACATCTCCCCCCCCCCCAACATATGATCAGCTAATCTTTGATAAGGGATCAAGAAATATGAAGTGGAGCAAGGAAAGCCTCTTTAACAAATTGTGCTGGCAAAACTGGACAGCTACATGCAAAACACATGGGCTCAGATCTCTACCTAACACCATGTACAGAAGTAAGATAAAAATGGATTAAAGACCTCAACATCAGACCGGAATCCATAAGGTACATTGAAGACAAAGTCGGCAAAACCCTCCATGACATTGAAGCTAATGGTATCTTCAAAGATGTCATGCCACTGGCCAAGCAAGTGAAAACAGAGATAGACAAATGGGACTATCTTAAATTAAGAAGCTTCTGCACCTCAAAAGAAACAGGGACCAAAATACAAAGACAGTCTACAGAATGGGAAAGAATATTTGCTGAATACACATCCGACATGGGGTTGATATCAAGGATATACAAAGTGCTGGTTGAACTCCACAAGAAGAAAACATCCAACCCCATAAAAAAATGGGGCGACGAAATGAACAGAAACTTTCTCAAAGAAGAAATCCAAATGGCAAAAAGGCACATGAGAAAATGCTCTACATCATTAATCATCAGGGAGATGCAGATCAAAACAACAATGAGATATCATCTCACACCACAGAGAGTGGCCCACATCCAAAAGAACAAAAGCAACCTGTGTTGGCACGGATGTGGTGAGAAAGGGACCCTCCTTCACTGCTGGCGGGAATGCCAACTGGTTCAGCCCTTTTGGAAAAGAATATGAACGATTCTCAAAAAATTAGAAATTGAGCTCCCATTTGACCCAGCAATACCACTCCTGGGTATATATACCAGAGAGGCAAAAAAGTATAGTCGAAGTGACATTTGCACTTGTTTGTTCATTGCAGCACTGTTTACAATAGCCAGAATCTGGGAAAAAAACTGCCATAGAACAGATGACTAGTCAAAGAAACTTTGGTACATCGACACAATGGATTACTATGTAGCTGTTAGAAAAGATGAAGTCATGAAATTTACATGCAAGTGGTACTACATGGAAAGTATCACGCTAAGCGAAATGAGTCCGAAAGAGAGGGACAGACATAGAAACATTGCATTCATCTGGGGAACATAGTGTAACAAAATAGGAGTCTAACACCCAATAGCCGAGATAAGTACCAGTAGTTTCACTCCATGGTTTGGAGGCCATCCACACATGCTAGGGGGAAAGGCAGATTAGATAGAGAAGGGAGCACCAAATAAAGGGTGTTGGGAGGATCCTCCCAGGATGTGAGATGCATGCTGAAAGTAGATTATAGACCAAACATGATTGCCACTCAATGCCTCTTTGCAAACCACAGCGCCCAAAAAGAGAGAGAGAACAAAAGGGAATTCCCTGCCACAGAGGCAGGGTGAGATGGGGGGAAAAGGGGGCGGGAGGGATACTGGGATCAGTGGTGGTGGATAATGGGCACTGGTGGAGGGATGGGTACTCGATCATTATATAACTGAAACTCAAGCACAAGGATTTTTAAGTCTACAACTGTACCTCATGGTATTTTACTAATAAAAAATTTTTAAAAATCAATAAATGAAACTCAGTATAAAGATGAATAATCTAATTTTTATATAGAGGAAAACTTGAATAGTCATTTCACCAAAGATGATGCAATGGCTACTAACTGCATGTAAAGTTGCAAAATAGCACTAGTTATTAAGGAAGCACAAATCCAAATATAATATCTTGTCCTATTGGACATGTTAGAAAGGCTTTAATTAAAAAGAAAGACAATAATACATGCTGGAAAGCTTGTTAAAAAAGTGGAATTGCTCTTAAATTACTAATGGAATATATAATGCAACACCTTTGAAAATAGAAAGACATTTGCTCAAAGCATTAAACCTAGTTGTTACCATACGACCCAAAAATTCCATTTCTAACTATTCAACCCAGAGATCTAAGATATATAATGTATAAAGATGTGTATATCTTAAACATAACATATATATATACATATAGTGTGCAAAAGAACCTATACAAAAGAACCTGTATATATATATATATATATATATATATATATATTTGGGGCAGCATTATTCATAGCAGAAAAAAGTGTGCACACCCCAAAGGAGAATATAGAGCCCATCCATATAATTAGTATAATTTTAGCAATAAAATGGGATGAGCTTTTGATATGTACTACAACATGAATGAACCTCAAGAATTTGTTAACTGATAGAAACCAGGCACCAAAGGGCACATATTACTTTATTTCATTTTAATGAAATGTACAGAAAAGGTATATCTATGGAAACATAAAGGAAATTAGTGGTAGCTGGGGACTGGATGCGGGAATGGAGATGAATCATAAATGGCACAAGGAATCTTATTAGGATGATAAAATGCTCACAAGATAAATTATTGCGGTGGTTACACAACTCAGTTAACTTCTAGAAATCATTAAGTTGTAAACAGATGAATTTCATGATGCATAAATTATATAATTCAATAAAGTTAAATGGAGATCCCAACAACTATTGCAGAGTAAGGCATCTCATTCGGAAGTACCTGACACTTGACTTCAAGATCCTGTGACCTTAAAGACATAAATCTAGAGGGTGGAACCCTTGTAAGAGTAAACCTTGAGTGACAGGTCTTTTCCCACTGAAAGTGCAGCTGGTATATCCACTGGTGCTCAGTTTCATAGAGTTGCTTTTTTCTTGAACCACTACATTTCTAAGTATCACATGGCATCCATATAAACAAACTCCTCCTGAACCAAACCATTAAATCAATATAGAAGTTGCTTCCTTCATCCAAGGAAAAGAATGGATAATCAAAATGTCAGACCACATTTATCTCAAGTGGGGAAATCAGAGTGACATGAAAGAAATGAATGATAGTTGAATACTAGAGCTTTTCTGCCTTTGGTTATTTCGATGACCCTTCAAATCCTTATGGAAAAAAGGGAATGTCTTATTTTTTCAAACTGCTCAAGTTTAAGTAAGAATGTTTCTGAAGCCATCAGAAAGTTTTCATCCCTGCTACTTTGGAAGAATTTACAACATATGGAAACTTTTTAAAAGGTTCAAATTAAGTAGGAGAGACAGTACAGAAACATATCAAAGTTAAACATTCTGTAATGCTAAAACATCTTATCATGTGATATTTTATTCATTGTGCCATTTCCTCCAGAACCTGGATGCCATTGCTATTTGTGAAAAATACAGAGCTTAAAAAATAGCTATATGGCTCAAATTAATGCTTATCTTTAGGGATCATATTATAATTCTAATATAATGGATCAGACGTGGTTATTCGTGTATCTCTGGCAATTGGCTAAAGATTTGGACATAGTAAATGCTCTTATAATTTTGTTACCTAGTTATATTTGTTGGTGACATTTATGCCTTGCCATGATGAGTTAATAATAGCATGATTTTTTAATTTACTCATTAATTCAGTAACTAATGAAGTAATATTTGCCGAATACCACTGTCCACTGTCCTCCCGTTGTTCATCGATTTGCTCGAGTGGGCCCAGTAACGTCTCCATTGGAGATTTTGTTGTTACTGTGTTTGGCATATCGAATACGTCACGGGTAGCTTGCCAGGCTCTGCTGTGCAGGCGAGATACTCTCAGTAGCTTGCCGGGCTCTCCGAGAGGGGCGCCGAATACCAATGTTACTTAATATAGTGTTAAATGCTGAAGTTGCAGAGGTCCTTACCTCTTAGTTTTCCTGGACGACAAAGGCATAGAAATAAAATGCTACATAATAACCAGAGACAATATTAGCTTTTTAAAAATTGTATTAAAAGAATTATGATTTGTAAAGTTATTGATAGTTGAATGTTATGCATGTAATGTTCTAGCACCAATGCCACCACTAGTGTCAACCTCTTTGTCATGTTCCTATGGCCTCCTTCACTGCCTCCCACTCTCCACCCACCACCTCTTAAATGGGAGACAATATAATCTGAGGAGTCGGTGGATCACGTTCTAAGCCAATTTAAGGAGTGTTGGGAGAGGAATGCAAACTGAAGTCTGGTAATCTAGTTTGGCAAACGAAGAAGGAGGAAAGAAGGGAGAGAGGAAATAAAGTTTCATTCCAAGATACTTTAGAGTCTAGGAAAAACATGTAAATAGTTTAAAATCAGACAGGTCAAAAACTTTAAGACAGGCCAACTAAGTAAGACAGTTACTTCCTAACTCTGCCACTAGGACCAGGCTCTTTATTTCAGCTCTTTAGCTCATTTGCTATGTAGACTAATGACCTATTTGGCACAGTTGTGTTAGTGGGATTAGGTCTAAAACAGCTGGTAAGGATCCCGACATGTGGTTCCTACTGACAAAATTGCGGTTATTGCTGTTACAATACAAAAATAAGTGAGAGTGTCTCAAAGTAGCATGCGAGTGTTTGTTGTGGAGGGTCATACCTGGCAGTGCTGATGAGTACTGAGGCCATTTTCTGAGGTGCTGAGGGCAGAGGAGCATGTGGGGTTAGTATCTAACCCATGCCCTTTCATGTATAAGACATCATCTGCCACAGTAGACCATGCTTCACACCAGGATATGAGTTTCTCTGAATAGTTTTTTTGTAGCTATAGCACTTGAATAATTCTTAACTATTGTAAATATTTGTCCAATGCTTTTTCCTCATTCACACACCTTAGGAGACTTACCTTTGCATATAAAATGAAATCTAAATTATTAAACATCTCTATTAAAGTATAATTTACCTATAAAAATTCACCAACATTTTTTCTTTTCCATTAAAAAAATTTTTTAAGGGAGGGAGCACACCCAGTTATGTTCAGGGAAAACTCCTGGTTCTGGATGCAAGAATCACTCCTGGAAGTGCTCTGGGGACCATATAGCATGCCTGGGATCGAACCTGGGTCAGCTGCATGCAACACAAGAGCTCTACCTGATGTGCTATCACCCAGGCCCCACATTTCCACCCTTTTTAAATCAGAAACCATCTATCAAACAATTATCCTAACTGTAGCTCTCTTCTTACTGTTACTGATAGATAATGACACTGCCCAATTGCTATTGCCAGAACACCAGTGTCTAGGATTTGTCAGAGGAAAACTGCACGTAAATTGCTGAGGCCTGGGTCCTTATGCCTCAGTTTCCTCTGGAAGATAGATGTTTTTTCAGCAAGTCTGATATGCTCTCAAAAGTCACCAGTTTTCACTGCAAAAGCCCTACCCGCTGTGCTATTGCTCCAGTCTCTAATTTCTAATTTTAAAACATTGTCATTACTGCCCACTCACAGTCACTCTCAATTCTTCTCCTTCCATTTCCGTTCCCTTATCCAGCCCCTGGTCTCCTGTGTACAGATTTGCATATTTTGAACTTGGCTGAAGTGGAATCAGACACTGTCTTTTCTTGTTCGGATCCTTGTTTTTGGTACCTTGTTTTTGCGGTTAAACCAAGTTGTAGCATGGATTAAGACCTCATTTATTTTTATTGCTGAATAGTGGTCATTGTGTGGATAAAGCACTTTGATGATTTTTTAATCAGTTAATGGACACGTTACCTGTTTTCACTTTCAGACTAATAATGCTGCTACAAATGTTTACATGGACATATATTTTAACTTCTCTTTGAATATAAAGGCATGAATGGAAATGCTAAATTTTTTGTGACTTATGGTTTTGTGCTTCAAGAAACTATTTTTGAAACATTTCTACTCATTTAAATTCAAAGCATGAGGATTCTGCTTTTTCCTCCTGTCTACTAAGATTTGTTATCACCTGTAATTTTAATGTAAACACTTATTGGTATAAATTTATGTTAGAATTATGTAATTAAAAATAATCTATTGCTACTGTTGATTGAGTACCTATGAACAGCACTGTAACAAAACAAACATTTCTCTTGGCTACACTATTATCCAAAAGTAGAAATATTTTCTCTATTTTTATAAGAAACAAAACTGAAGCTCAGCAAGTCTAATAAACTTCTTTAGGGTCAAAGGTAGGTAAACGTAAAGGTAAAGGCCCTCCCATTGATCGTCGATTTGCTCGAGCGGGCCCAGTAACGTCTCCATTGGAGACTTTGTTGTTACTGTGTCTGGCATATCAAATACATCACGGGTGGCTTGCCAGGCTCTGTTGTGTGGGTGAGATACTCTCAGTAGCTTGCCGGGCTCTCCGAGAGGGGCGGAGGAATCGAACTTGGGTCGGCCATGTTGGCCGCTTGTAAGGCGAACGCCCTACCCGCTGTGCTATCACTCTTAGAAAACAGGTTTTGCCATTTTTTACTCCCAAACTGTTCCCTTTATATCTATTATTGTCTATTGTGACTTTATGTTAAAATATTTAATCACCTAATTATATTATTCTAAATTTATAAATATTCTAAATTCTGTCACTGTCACTGTCCTCCCGTTGTTCATCGATTTGCTTGAGTGGGTCCAGTAACATTGTGAGACTTGTTACTGTGTTTGGCATATCAAATACATCACGGGTAGATTGCTGGGCTTTGTCCCACTGCTGTGCTATCGCTCCAGCCCCTTCTAAATTCTAATTTTTTTTAATTTAGAGAACTCTGGTTTTATCTAATTTGGGTTGTCAACACATTATCTCCAAGTTGATATTGTTTCTATTTTTTAATTTTTTTTATAATTTATTTCTTTATTGAATCACTGTGGGAAAAGTTACAGAGCTTTCGGGTTTAGGTCTCAGTCATGTAAGTATCAAACACATTTCCCTTTACCAATACTTATTTTTAACCGTGAACCCCAATAGAACCCCACCTCCCACCCCTCCCAATTCCTGTGTGGCAGATGAGTTCTAGTTAATACTCTATCTACTTTGACTAGGTACATTGTTTTGATAGAAGATGCACAATTATTTTTTTTTATTTTTATTTTTTTCCCTTTATTTTATTTTATTTTTTTTAAAGTTGTAGATTTACAATTTTTTGTGCTTTGGTTTCAATTATACAATGATCAGATACCCATCCCTCCACCAGTGCCCATTTTCCACCACCATGGATAATATCCCTCCCACCCCCATCCCCCCATCCCCCCTGTCTCTGTGGCAGGGCAATCCCCTGTGTTCTCTCTCTCCTTTTGGGTGTTGTGGTCTGCAAAAGAGGCATTGAGTGGCAAACATGTTCAGTCCATAGTCTACTTTCGACATGCAGAAGATGCACAATTATTGTTTAGAGTTTATGACCCCCCCCCATCAGATATGCTGAAACAGTGTTGTGAAATGATTTGCTTTCTACAGCTTGGTTTAAGAATAAAATGATGTAAAATATCATTAATAATAAAATGGCCGCTATAGCGGCCGCACGGTTTTGGATTTCTGCTGTTTTACTTATTAACCCTGGAAGTATTTCTATTAAAAGTTAGATAGTTAAGAGATTGGTTTCTGTGCTCTGGAGTCCTGGCCGTGCCGGAGAGCCACTCGTGGGGGGCAGCTGGTGACCTCGGTCGGGCGTGAAGGATGGCCCAGAACGCCCCCCTTCCCATGAGGCTCCTGCCACCCCCCGCCCCTGGCTCAAACCTGCTGTCCACAAGGCTCCCGTGTGGCCGCCATCTTTCTTTGCAGAGAAGAGCACGCGAGCGGGACAACACCCTTTCCCCTCCGGGCAGGCATGGTGGCGCGGTTTAACACATAGTCCATTTGCTTTTCTGCTCCAAGCGGCTGGCTCTCTGTGCTAAGTCCTTGTGCCTCCGGGGCCGTGGCCGTGCCCGGAGAGCCGCTCGTGGGGGGCAGCTGGTGACCTCGGTCGGGCGTGATATTGTTTTTAAAATGGAAATAGCTATTTTCCATGAACAGCAAGTCTTCCCATTGTTTACCTAAGAAATAGTGAATTGCCATCCTATTCTTGTCCTCCTGTCTGCCCTCTGCACTGCATCCACCTTTGATTTGCCCTCAGTCTTTTACTCATTCAACTCCCTTAGTCTTCATAAAACTCTCTTCCACCTTTTCAAACGTTATTATCATCAGTTCTCTGCTCCAATGCTTCTGTTTCTATCTCAAATACTTCACCAGGAGGGTGCTCCTCCCAGACGGAAGTATAAAAGGAGGCCCCTGAATCATGTCACCAGACTCCTCACCAGGCTGTGGGGCGGGTAAGAGCCCTCCCCACCCCAAGGGACCCAGCCCCAGCAGCCAACCTCCACTGCCCAACCACTGCCATGCTCCAGGCCTCTTTCTGAATGCTCAGACTGAGCCTCCCACATAAATAATTCCCACGGAACCTAGATAATGTGGGACTTTGTGACACTGGACTCTGGACTCAACAGAACCCGGAACAGAGATCCTCTGCCTGTTTCCCCCAGTCTCCAGTGCCTCAGGGATCACACCCAAAGATACACCCTGCTGGCTCCAGATAATCTCCTCATCGGACACCCTCCAGAACTCACAGATGCTCCTCCCAGATGGGAGTATAAAAGGAGGCTCCCAGAAACATGCCACAGAACTCTGTGGGGCGGGTGAGAGCCCACCCCACCCCAAGGGACCCATGCGTGGCAGCCGACCTCCACTGCCCAACCGCAGCCACGCTCCAGGCCACTTTCCAGACCACACGGTCACAAAGCAGCTGCATGACACATTATAAGACACTTCCTACCCATTTATGCCCAGCAAGCTACCGAGAGTATCCTGCCCACACGGGCAGAGCCTGACTAGCTCCCTGTGTCGTATTCAATATGCCAAATACAGTAACGACAATAGGTCTCATTCCCCTAATACTTAAAGAGGCTCTAATCATTGGGAAAAAACGAGTAAGAAGATGCTGCTAAAATCTCAAGGCTGGGAGGAATAGCGATGTTACTGGTGCTCACTCGAGTAAATCGAAGATCAACAGTATGACAGTGCTACAGTGATACTTCCCAGAATTACTGAGTGCCTCCATACTCTAAATACCTAAGGAACTTATGCCCATCCTATGTATATTTACCCTTATGGTTGATTTGCATAAACTTATTAAATTGTGATCTTATTCATCATTTATTTTAATTTTTAAATTTTATCTTCATGATAATTGAGCTTTATAACTTAAGTATCTAACTCAACACTTGAACTGAAAAATTCTTAAATTTCATTAATAATCACCTTTTTCTTGCCTTTGTCTTGCTAGTTCTTCAAGGTACTCATCATGCAGTTTTTTTGGACAATATTATTGTTTATTTTGGGAGCGAGGATAGCACACCAGGCTGTCTCAGGGAACCTGTGGGTTCTGGGGACCATGAAAAGTGGTCATTCTGGGAACTGAACCCAGGTTTTCTGTATTCAAGACAAGAGCACACTGTGCTGTTGCTCTGGTCCTGTTCATTTCCATTTTTGAACAGTTCTCCTTAAAGTTACAGAAAATTCGAGAAAAAATTTTAAAAAGAGCTCAGACCTTCACCATATGTCAATGACTGGCTGAGTCTACAGCTCAGATCACATTGGCAATATTTCCAGATTCACATTGCAAAATCATATCGACATTTTAGGTTTAATCACGATCATATTTAAATCTCTTTAAGTACTACTCTCTTCCAAATGCTTCTTCCCAGATATGCTTGCATTATTAATGGAATAAAATTAAATATAGGGGTTTTAAAATGAACTTGCTTCCAAATATATTAGACTTCATCTTCCCATTTTGACATATTTTATTTCTTGATATTGCTATTTTCCACAAGTCCTTTCCTCATTGCTTTATCTTATCTTGTGTTCATATTATCTATCCAATTAATACCTCCCACAATTTAATTGATACTCTGATTATGATACTTCTAATGTCTCTAGTTAACACTAACATGTGACTTAATACTGATCTTTCAGTATGTCCCTGAATGACTCCTTCTAGATGATAAACTATCATAATCAGAGATTCTCCTTTAATCTTTCATTTTTTTTAGCAGGTATCCAATCACATTCCAAGCCACTGTAATCATTAATTTCCCTGCTATCTGAATTAATTTTCTAGCCAATACACTCCATTAAATTGTTTATTTTAATTAGGTTCTTTCCTTTTGTACATTGAAGAATTTCAGAAAAAATAAAAGAAATTACTGGCAGCTTTGGAGACTTCAAGTGTTTGCGTGTAAGAAAGTAAAATGGTAAGGGAAAAAATAAAACAAGTGTTTGCATATAGGAAAGTGAGATGGTAAGGAAGAAATAAATAAAACTATGGTAGATTAAAAATTGAAGAACACGAAAGCTGCATGAGTTTAATCTTTAACTGAGATCATTTATTCTGGGAAAAAACTTAACAGACTGACCTAGTAATTCATTCAACAAAAGTTTTTAGAATATCGTTAAAATAGAATCATAAGACTATTTCTTGAATTCACAGTGTTCTAATATTCTTCATTATCATTTAAAAAGTTATTCAAAAAAGTTATTCAAAAAAGAATAGTCAGAATTCCTTATAGACTCTTTTCCTTATCTTCTTGGATTTAAGATCTAGAGTGAATACTCTTACAAAAAATATCCCTCTTCTTTCTCAATTAGTATTCTACCCTTTTTTAATTACATTTTAAGTAAAATATTGCACACAGATGAAACAAGTCACAGTATGACAGCAATTTGTCTTATCTGAATTATCTTTCTTTATTTGTCTTGAGTCTGAATCAGTGTGTAGGAAAACACACGGAGATCACATAGTATTCAAGTTTTAATTTTAACAGTAACTGAGAGATAGCTGACTGGAGATATTAACTTTGGGAAATAGTGATAATAACCAATAACCCATCAAATAGTATAAAATACACAGCACATGGAAAGGAAAAGATATATCTTGAGCTTGTAATACGATAGATACCCTACTTGTCAATTTTCATATAGCACTTGTAAAATAAGATCTATTCTCACCTTCATTTTATATGTAAGAAAATTGAGCCTCAGAGTACTTCAGTAACTAAGCCAAGATTGTAAGGATAATGAGACTGGCACCTAGTAAGTAGAAAGCAGGGGTTTTACTAACCACTCATAGTGCATAAAACAGTGTCCAGAAAGAAGAAGTACTCATTTCAAATGTTTAATAATAATGAGGTTGAGAAAGCCAGTTCTAGGTACCCAATTTGTGTCAGGAACAGTTTTGCTAATGAAGATTTAGTCACAAATCATGAAGGAAAATTCAGATTCAAGATGGTCTGTGTTTCCTGAGGGCTGCTTTGATGTTCTGTGAGGTCTAGTTCTTGCTTCTGGCCATATAATTCTGGATGCTGGTTTTTCCTCAAGCACTTTCTCAGAGTTCAGATTTTGAAAATAAAGCTTTTGTCACTGACTCCTATAACAAGCTTAGCTTTATTCTATTTTTTTCTTTAAAATATGGCAGAACTCTCTCTACCCTTAGAAATATGAGTCTTTCTGGTAGTCATTTTCTATGGGCATGAGCTCTTACATTGTACATGATGGGTTGTGGATAGACATAATGCCCCTTGGAAAGAATATTTCCTCATCATATAAAAGGAATTAAAACCTTCATTTGGACAATGTCATCATACTTGCTCAATTGGATCATAAAATGCACAGCAGATGGTAACACCCTTGGACATCACTGTTAAAGCTTTCTGTACATTTTCCCATAAGAATAAACTTTTCATGTCTTGGTTCATCTGCTGCTCCTGCCAGTACATTTCTTCTAATACAAATGGTCAAAAACAAGTGAAGTTAATATTTCAAATTTGTAAAGTCACTTCAGTGTGGCCTACAGAATACACAGGTATGGGCATGTGAGTGTCTACTCCTCAGTACTTGGTCAACTGGAATGGAAACTCCTTGAGAACAGAAACTAAAGTTCCAGAAGGTCATGTGCAGAGTTAAATGTAAAGAAGCTTGGAGGATACAAGATAGTAACAGTATTTCCACCAAAAACTATCAGATATTTCTTTATGATTATTTTATACCAGTTTGGGGACATTAGATAAGAGAAATATGTCGACAACTTGGAGAGTGTTCAGAAGAAGACAATAAAAATGAGTGAATGGTTTGAGAGAAGAGGGATTCAGTTGTTTGCTGGCTAAACAAGAAGGAAAGAAGGAAATGCCTATGATAAATGAAAGGTCTATATATCAAACAGCAAACTGCTTAGTTGTTGATAAGATGTTAAGACAGCTACTACCTCTGGAGCCATATATTTTGGGTTTAACTTAGCTATCTTTTGCCCTCTCTACAACTGAATTCCCTTGCCCCAATTCAAATATAATTGTTCTATGAGGAGTCATTTACTACAGTTGGTAGGACTCTGTCCATGAGTGAAGGCCAGGCTTCTGAACAGATTACTGGATTCTTGGCTCATGTGCCAAACTTTCATGCCTGTCTTCACTTCTGTCGTTCACCTTGAAATTTTGCCTGTAGCAGACAGCAATCTACTGAAGTCTTTGAAAGGAGACAACTACCTGGCTATAAAACTTTGTGAATAAACTTTCAACAGCTGCAAATGTCCTCACCCAATCCTTTTTCACTTTGTCCAACTTTATTTTTTGATCATGAAATCCATGTTCTCTCTTAGTAAGTCACTGTATAATCAGTCTGTTTTATCTCAATTGTTTATTCTCAAGGCTACTAATCTAAAATGAAAAAAGAAACATGGTTATTTAGTTGAATTGCTGTCTTCACAACCAATTTCTCAGTAAATTTCCTTGATTCCTTAATTCTTGAGTATAAAGTCTAGTACCTATTTTTATCATTTGTTTTGAACATTTTATTAAATGCGCTGTTCTCCATGGTAATTACCAGATATTTTTCACATGTAAGAAATATAGTAATATAATATTCTTTCTTATGAAAAACAATTACTGACTCATAAATATTAATCTTATTTTCCTTTTGCCATGTACACTTCTTCCAAGAGCTCTGATCAAATGCAGAATATGCCTTCTGATGTCAGGCTAGGGAAAATGCCTCTGCCTCTGAAATACTAAAAGCAGAATATTTTGCATATCCAAAATAGGCAGCATACAATTTTATTTACAGTGTGTCAAGTTACATAACATTTATAATCCTTGATACTTAATTTGTACGATTACAGTACAGTCTAAATATAAATCTTTGCATAAGTCACATTTTAAAAATTATTCAGGGGCTGTTGGTCAGTAGTCTGGGGCACATATCTTACAAGTTCCATCCTTAACACTGTGTAGACCCTGAGTACTGAAGGATATGGCCCTTGTGGTCCCCAGCTCTACCGCGTCTGTGCAGTACTGCATTGCCATACTCAACCATTAAGCCATTTGGCCATGTTGGCTGAATATTGCCAGAGTGGTCATCAGGCGACCTGAACACTGCTTGGTGGGATCTCCAAACTTTTTTAAAAATGGCTTTGGCATCCTTTATGTAATACAGGTGTGGTATCTTTGGTCAATGGCCAAGAATTTCCATAAAGATGAATTTAGTCTGATAACTGGAACCTACAATAGTACAGCATAATAATCAAAGCTTTAACTGCAATAATGTTTAGGAATTGAGCTGGCACCAGGGACGCTAAGTTCGCAAGTCAATATTTGAAAATTAGAGCTGCTGTGTGAAATGAAGTGCTAAACTGGAGTGCTGCCAAGTGCTGAAAGCCCACATCCAGGAGCTGTGACTGAGAAAATATTGAGTTTCCCAACGAAGCCAAGGAGGGGATATTCAGAGGAATGTGTCTTATCACCTGACTTTGTACAAGGCTTATCTCTGAGCTCAATTCTCTAATTTTTCTTTATTTCTTTTGCTCATTCCCTTCTGTCCAAAATCCAGATTTCCTTTTTCCTTGAGTGAACTGTTATTTACTGTACACAGCTACTTGGATTTAATAAAGAAGAGTCACAATTAATTTTCTGATAGACGGGATTTGACTTTTTGTGTCAAGTTCATCAAGATAAACATTGCTTAGTTGTACAAGAAGCAGAAATACACTGAAAGCAGTGTACCACTCCCTGTTTCAAGTTTCAAGTTGGGAGAGCCTTAATGACAGGGTCAAAAATATATTTAAAAAATTGTAAAATATATTGAACACATTCTAAATTAAATTTTAAGACATTAAGTATGTGTAAGTTTTTCTCTTTTCTCTTTTACAATATATAAATATATGTAATCACTTCTTAAAATATATATATATGTATATATGCATGTATGTATATGTTTTTTGACCACATCCAGTGGTTCTCAGGGCTTATTTTGACTCTGCATTCAGTAATTATTTTTGGTGGCACTTGGGGGACCATATGGTGTGCTGCAGGTCAAAACCAGGTGGGTTAGATTCAAGGCTAATACCCTACTGGTTACACTATCTCTCCAGCCCTTCATCTATTACAAAATATTTTTCTCTTAAGCATCTTTGTACATTTCTTCAAAGAAATCTGCAGCACTCTAGATTAAAATTCTTCTTGAAAAAGAAGAGACTAATGTTGTTTCAGTCACAGTTAAATCAGAAAACAAAAGGTAGTTTAGTCACTGAGATCTGATAAATGGAAATCAAGAGAGATAGTAGAAGAACCACAACTGAGATAACTGAGGCAACTCAGAAATTAGTAATAAGAAAAATAGGGAATAAGATATAAGCTTATCTTAGACTGTGTAAGAAATTTGTCCATTAGCCAAGTTAGTAGGAATTTAACATAAGATGGCATTTACCCTAAAGGAAGGAGAGCAGAGGGGAATGTATTTGATGAAAAATAAAGCAGTTAGGTGAGGCACTGTCTCTATCAGAGATACAAGGTAGAGTTGGGAAGAGGTGAGCATGAAATGTTGGTTACATTTACAGGAAGAAATTTTCTCTTCCTCACCAGTTCTGGCTAGAACCTCCCATGACCAAGCCTAGAAGAAAGCCAGAGCAAGGCATACTGGGAAATGTAGTTTTCAGGGCTCTGTTACCTAAAATGCAGATCAGAGCGGCAAAGGTTAAAAAAACCAAAATGACAAAGACCTGATAACAGAGTGACAAATCACTCAATTACGTACTCAATCAGAATAATGCTTTATAAATGGATAAAGTAGAAATAATTTTGTCATTGTCTTTCCCTAAAATTGCCTTGTCTGGTATAGAAAATATAATCTCATAATGAGAGACCATGAAGTAGGAATTTCATATGTATTATAGAAGTGATGCACCTTCAAGTGATACTCCTTTGGCCATCATATGTGTAAATAAATGTAACCATAAATTAGACCATAAGGTGCAATTTTGATTAACTTCTTAGAGATTAGTGGGGTAGAGGAAGAAGAGGTCTCATCACACCCCCAAAATGTCAAATTATAAAAGAATTTACAAAATAAATTGTTCAGTTTTACTGTATAGATAATGGTTTTAAACAAACCAAAAAAGGAAATGTTTAAGAAGTAAAAGAGTAATAAAAATTTAGGAAAATGTTCCCATAAGATGGGGCTTCTGAGCAATGTTACAGAAGTTAAATTAAAATGGCGGAAGAAATCAGTAAGGGAACTGTTGAATTATTTTTTAATATATTAACTAGGAAGATCAACAGATAAAATTTAATTGAGTATTTTCATGGAATTAGAAGATTAATGGAAGGACTGGAGCCACAGTACAGTGGGTAAGATGCTTGCCTAGCACATTTCCGATCCTGGTTCAATCCCTGACACCTCATATGGTTCCCTGAACCCTCTAGGAGTGATCCCTGAGTGTAGAGTCAGGAGTAAGCCCTGAGAAGAACCAGATGTGAACCAAAAACAAATAAACAAACAAACAGATTAATGGAAAGACTAAACACCACAAATCCTTTTATAGTCTTGCAGCTAGAACATACAAACAGCAACAGCAATAGCAATAGTTACTGTTCTGGTATAGAGAGACAAGTGGGAATGATTGAGATCCTTCTGTACCCCTTCACTGTTGTCTTGTCCTACAACATGGATTATGTATCTAAAACATCTTCCAAATGACAAACTGTTCTTGAGAAGTTTGGGGTGTTGTTTTATCTAAGGGGGAATGCTAGTGGTAGGTGTTAATGAATACATAGATAGATACATAACGTACAGTAAAATAACAATTCTTTCAATTTTACACTTGAACATTTTCATGAAACTTGCATTGTAAAAGAAGAGATACTATTTCCATTTCTTTTTTGAAATATCAGTTAGGAAATTCTTATTTCCTTCTTAATGCAGTTTAAATGTACTCTCTTCTTCCTCCAGCCATTATTAATCCTATAAAATCCCCTATAAGTGTCATACATCTATGTATATATTTGAATGGGTCCCTTTTGTTTCCATAATTAATTTCTAATTTCTTTAATAAGAATAATGGGAAATATATTCTGTAAATGGTCAACACATGCTCTACTTTTGAAAAATTGTTGTATAAGACTTATACAAATTATTCAGTTGTTGCTACAGAAAAAAAACAGTGTGTCACTTAATCAAAATATATCTATTTTTTCAAAATGTCCCTATTAATCAAGTTACTATAGTTAAGATAATGCCTTAGCTTCTATGGAGTTAATTTGTCACAATATTGTATTCATGCATGGTATTTACTATATAGTAACAGGAAATCTCATGCTTTCTACCCTAACATAAATTTCATTTTTAGGGAAGAAAGTATTCATTTTTTGATGGTCTGAGAAGAGTTCCAGGAGTGATAGAACAGCAGGTAGGGCTTTTGCCTTGCACATGGCTGACCCAGGTTCAATTTCCAGCATCCCATATGGTTCCCCGAGCACTGCTAGGAGTAATTCCTGAGTGCAAGAGCCAGGAGTAACCCCTGTGCATTGCTAGCTGTGACCCAAAGGTAAAATAAATAGTTCCAGTAACCTGAATGAGAATTACACATTTTTTAATAGGTAGTAACATTTAAAGAGAGTTTGATAGCCCGACAACCTTCAGAATTAAAGTTATATAGATGAAATATTTATTTTATATCAATGCCATGTCACCTACATGCATATTGAACTGAATTAGACAATTTCATACATTGATTTAATATACATTGACTTCAATACCAAAGTAAAATATTCAAAGTCAGCTATTCAACAAGACAGAAAAGAGAACAAATATTCATTGGGGAAATCTGATCTAACAATCAACCATTAAACATAAGCATATATTTTTATACTTGTAATTCAAATATTTGGAAAGGCTAAGGAGACTTAGATATCATCTAGCTCTATTCAACATTTATAGAACTCTCACTAGAGCCATGAGTTGATCAACAAAAGAACTGAATTGTTCACAGAGCTCATGATATTATAAAATGAAGATGATTATCCATATTTTAAAATAGTTTTCCTAAATTTTAAGCTCCCATGTATTGTGTTGTTTCTTTCCACTCCAGCAAGCCATAATAAAATAATGGCCTCAAAAGGCCATTATTATATCCTAATATTTAGAAATCGTGACTGCATTACCTTACACGACAAGAGACTTTGCAACATAATTGACTTAATTACTCTTGGGCTGGAGGGATAGCACAGCTGGTAGAGCATTTACCTTGCACACAGCCGACCGGGGCTCAGTTCCTTTGTACCTCTTCGAGAGCCCAGCAAGCTACCAAGAGTATCCCGCCCACATGCAGAGCCTGGCAATCTCCCCATGGCCATGGCGTACTTGATATGTCAAAAACAGTAACAACAAGCCTCACATGGAGACGTTACTGGTGCCTGCTCAAGCAAATTGATAAACAATGGGAGGACAGTGCTACAATGCTACTCTTACATGAGGTCTGGGGAGGGCACTTGCCTTGCATACAGCCAACCATTGGTCATCCTGGTACTACCAGGAATGATTGCACGGAGTCAGGAGTTAGCAGAATGGTATTGGCAGAATCTGTCTCATTCCTACCTTCATGCTATACCAGAGCAGAATCAGCTCTAATTTCAGAGATCTTCTCTTGTCAAGGAATGTCTCATCACCTCGTTCTTTTCATGGATTCTGCTTATACCTGGTTTTGATAATCTCACGTATTACCTATGTTCTCTCTGGGGGTTTATCAGCTCCTTCCTTTGTATTATTTTTTTTAAAGCTCATGTTACAAATAACCCTAGGGTTAAGCAGAAACTTAATGCCTCATGACTCTGGAGGGCAAAGTCTAGGTATTGACAGACTGTATGCATAAAAGCTTGGTTCCTTACAAAGGTTGCGGAGGAGAATCTAGTACAAATCCCCTAGTTTCTGTGTGATTTGTTGACCATCTCTGATTTTCTTCACTTGTAGAACTATCATCTCAACGTCTATTGTGATATTAACATTTTCCTTTTAGCTTTGGGGTGCTTCCAAGCAGTTATCAGGGGACCTGGGGTCTTTACCAGTGATTCTCAGTTAACCAAACACGACAGTTCCATTCTAGGTCTCTATATTGCTGGGGATCATTAAGCCCATCCAGGAATTGTTCAGGACCCTTCAAGACACTATTTATCAATTCTTAGGGATTCATGTGATGTCATGAATTGAGTTGGGTTCCTTTAGGCACTCACAACCCCAGGGCTAACTCTCTGAATTCAATTTCACCTTCTTTCTTGTCCATCAGTTTATTGTATTAAGGGCCAGTGTGCTTCAGTATGAATTACTTCAGTATGAATCCATTCTAACTTGACAAAATTTGCAACAACTCTATTTCCAAATTAAGTCCCACATGACCTGATGTGTTAGAGACTGAGTCCAATATACATGTTGCCAATTCTCTTTGAATAGTCCTGGATTTCTAGTAAACAAAGGTTTCCTTACCCACTTGATTATTACTAATTCATTGAGTAAAGTTCTCACACCTGAACTTCCTTTCAGACTTTAGACTGCCCTTCAGTGAGAGGCCATGAGACCCACAACACTGTAATCTATGTACATCTGGGTCCTTCATTAATGAGCTCTTAGAAACAATCATTTTGAATGGAGCCAGGGGATGAATAGGCAGAAATTTCTGTGCTTGACCTCTCATTAAAGATTCAATTAAATCCTTCCAATAATATTTATGATGATATTATTTTCCAATTTTGCTCTCATTTGCTACTCAACATAAGCAATTTTTTTCTTATTTTGATGTTTAAATAGTAACCTCTAGCTTTCAGTCCTGTAATATTTTTTGAACACCTTTTTTCTTAGGAACTTCATGGCTTCCATGATCACATTACTTATAAATCTATGCCTACAATCTAAACCTTTTACCAAGCCCTTTTAATCAGCTGAAATATCAACATAGATATGAAAGATACAAAATACCATACCCGAATTTGAAGACCTGAGTATGCATTTCCTTCAGCTCACCCACTTTGGCTCTCCTCATAGGCCCTCATAGAAACACATTGACACTGTTTCCTCAAACCACTCACCTAACACTTTCAGCCAGCTACCAATGGCTACAAATTCCTGGAAATATTTCTCCTTTCTTTCCCTTCTCTAAGCCATTTTTCACTGTTGACACTTAATTCAGAGCCTCTCACTTCCCTCCTAATTGACACCAACTCTTAGCTCATAACTCTTGGCATGTTATTTCTTGAAGCATGAGAGAAATAACTCATTTTTTCCCTCATAAAATTATTTAATAATATCTGATACTTTAGTGTGAAATTTGAAATCTAAGCACACCAAATTCCTGGACTATATCTAGTTTTCTCATACTTTTCTGCAACTGCATACTGAAGAATTTTCACTGCTAAACTTTTGTAAATAGTGACACTAAAAGAATTCTGTCAGATGACAGAGATGTAGTACAGTGGGAAAGGTTCTTGTCTTGCATGCATCTGACCCGGGTTCAATCCCTAGAACTCCATATGTTTCTCCAAATGTAATAGGAGTGTTCCCTGAGCAGGAGTAAACCTTTATCACCACCAGGTGTGGTCCCCAAGCCAAAATAATAATAATAATAATAATAATAATAATAATAAGGATTGTGTTATCAAATATATTTGGTCTTATCTGACTCTCTCTTGTGTAGATTTTCTTTCTTTCTTTCTTTCTTTCTTTTATTTTGGTTTTTGAACCACTCCCAGGGATTACTCCTGGCAGGACTTGAAGGACATTATTGGGGTAACAGAAATCGAATCCAGGTCACCCACATGCAAGTCAAGCACCCTACCCACTATCCAATATCTCTAGTCCTAGATTTGGATTTTTATTTACTATTTTATGAATATTTATTTGAATCCCTACCAAATATATCACATTATCATAAACCTCAACCATCTTGCACAATACTAATCAATTTACTTGATTGTTTCACCCATTGGAAAACAATTTCCTTGAGGTTTGCATCTAACTTGTGTTATAGCATCAGAGCTTCATTTGGTGCTCAATTATTTATTGTTAAATGAATTTACGAATATGTTGGAAACCATAGTGAAAAACTTATAGTTCTTACCACGGAAGGCTCACAGTGAAGAAAACACATTTATTTCAAAATTACAACACAAAGTTAGATCTCTTATACTTAAAATGTACAAAGGATTGGGGCTGGAGCAATAGCTCAGCGGGTGGGCATTTGCCTTGCACGCATCTAACTTGGGTTTGATTCCTCCACCCCTCTCAGAGAGGTTCAATTCCCAGCATCCCATATGGTTCCCCGAACACCACCAGGAGTGATTCCTGAGTGCAGAGCCAGGAGTAACCCCTGTGCATCGCCAGGTGTGACCCAAAACGCAAAAAAAAAAAGAAAAGAAAAAAGAAAAAAAGGTACAAAGGATTAAAACGAAAATAGACTTACCTCAAAGGAAGCTGAAGAGTTAAAGAAAATAAATCAAATGCCATTCACTCTTCAAATCCAGTAAAAAGTGATGATTCATCAATCCATTCTTTCAAAAGAATTGTTCTTTCATGTGTCCTACTGACTTCCCTGTGTGCTTGAAGTCTAAAGAAGCACTTGTACAATTGCACACAATATTCTCCCCATGTCTAGTTATTTGTGAGAAAATATTCCAATCTAAAAAAGAGTTTGTAGTACTACTTATTAATGATACAAAGAGCTTCTTTCTAAGTTAGTCAATTCCTTATCATGGGGGAGGTCCCAGACAGAAATTGAGTAACATATTTTTGGGGAACATCATAGAAAGTGTCTGCATGCTGAATAAGAAGAGATAGTATTCTCTTTTAATGTAAAACCCAAATATTTTAATAATTCACAATCAAATTCACCCTTTCAGATATGAAAAGCAGAAATAAATTTTGGTAATAGCATCTTATTCTTGAAAGTCTAAAATTCTCAGACTTCCTATGATGGGATACAGAATACACAATTTCTTTTTATTTGTTATATTTATTAAGTTTCAACTTTCTCTTTCACCTTTAATATTATTTTTAATTCAAATATTTTTGTTCTGCTTGCAACATTTTATGTATGAAAGATATAGAGAGAGAAAAAGAGAGAGAGCGAACTTCTAACTCCCATGGTGTTGAATATCTAGAGAGATTTATTTTTATTCCTGTCAGATACTTGGTCAAAAGGGTTATATTTGCAGCATGTTATGAGGGTTGACAAGGGACTTGGATTTTGAAGCACCATTCATCTTGATATGGCAAGTGCCCAGTCTCCTATAAATGGAATGTCATGTTATTTTTAGATGAGGACTTTTCCAGAGGTTCCAGGACACTGTGAACAATGTTCAATCTGATTAGCGACCTTATTTAAACATGTGAATGGCTGTAGTTCCTTAATGTTACTTGCAATAAGTCTGTGGCAAGCTTATTACCTTAGTGAGGGTGCATTATTTAGTTCATAAATTAAAAGGGTTTGGGGGAATCTTGAAAAGAATGCAGGTTTGTTTACTACTACAGGAACATGTAAGTTTTCACTGAGGGTTCTAGCAGAGTGCAGTTCTTGTCAGGTAGGGAACCTAGTTATATCTCTCACCCAAGATTGCTTATAGGAATCTCACTGACATTTCTATTACAACACTTCCTAGATTTGGATCTCTTCTTCTAGAAGCCAGAACCCAAAATACAAACCATGTAAGTAAATTATTCTCCAACACTAACACAACCATGAGAAAGGAAGAAACTAAATTCAGTGGGAAAGACACAAATGGTTGCTACTAGATTAATCAATGCTGCCAAATATACCATGTTATGAGAAACAATCCAGAAGATAGGTGGTGGAGAGGTTTATGAATATGTGTGAAGAGAAGTCTATAAACAGAGAACATGTGTGGATATAATTCTCTGTCATATAAAGGAAGGTACTAGACAGTGTGTCTATTCCACTGTAAAATACATACTCAGAGTTAAATAAATTCTCAATAGAATTTTCAAATCTGGATTCTCTTTTTTGTTGTCAAGGGAACTTACAATAAATAATATAATTTTTATGACTAATTTTAAAAATTAGAGATTATACATTCCTAATCAATATCTTCCTTTTTAGTATGCTCACTTTTATTCTTAGGTAATAAAACTCTCCATTTTGATAAATTTAGCTAGAGAACTAACTCATACATAACACTACCTGCAATATATATAGTTTTTTCTCTGAATACACTGTGGTGTCCTCCCTTGGGTGCTGTCCCATAAGTTCTTTCCATGAAAAGAAAAGGACAGCCAGGAAGTAGACTGAGGACCAAACATGATGGCCTCTCAATATCTGTATTGCAAACCATAATGTCCCAAAGTAGAGAGAGAGAGAGAGAGAGAGAGTAAGAAGGAAGATGCCCGGAAAAGGACAGCCAGGAAGTAGACTGAGGACCAAACATGATGGCCTCTCAATATCTGTATTGCAAACCATAATGTCCCAAAGTAGAGAGAGAGATAGAGAGAGATAGAGATAGAGATAGAGAGAGAGAGAGAGAGTAAGAAGGAAGATGCCTGCCACAGAGGCAGGGGATAAAATGGGATAAAGATGGAGGGAGGGATACAGGGAACATTGGTGGTGGAAAATGCACACTGGTGGAGGGATGGGTGTTTGATCATTGTGTGATTGAAACTAAATATAAAAGCTTTGTAACTGTTTATCACAGTGTTTCATTAAAAAAAAATTAAAAGGGAGCAATAGTACAGTGGGTAGGGGATTTGCCTTGCACGTGGCTGACCCAGGTTCGATTCTCAGCATCCCATATGGTCCCCTGAGTACCACCAGGAGTAATTCCTGAGTGCAGAGCCAGGAGTAACCCCTGTGCATTGCTGGGAGTGAGCCAAAAAAAAATTAAAAGAAAAAGACAACCAAAGAGAACACATAGCAGGTAAAGCAATTATATGGCATCTGGCCAATATAGGTTCAATCCCCAGTACTGCTATTGTCCCATGAGCACTGCCAAGAGTGATCCCTGAGCACAGAGAAAGAAGTGAATCCTGATCCCAGAGAGATGTGACCCCTATTCCAATTACAAAGAACTTTTTATTTATCAAACATAGAACTGGCGATCTGCTGGGGCTTATTAAGTCTTTGTCATTTGGGAAGAACATCCATGTATCTAGATCTAATAGCTCTAATGCAAAATGTATATAGCCCAAATTCCCCCAAAGCCAGCTCTCTCCTGACTATTTAAGAACTGTTCAAGTCCAAATTAAAATTGACATAATTAAAAAAATGCTTTAGATAGTTCTTTGGATACCAACAAATGCTAAAAAGTACCACAATGGTTAGAGAGCACTATAATGTTGGCAAATCTTCAGCCATATTTTGCTTCCATCCAAGATTTGGGTGGAACAAAAGCAAGTAAGAGGTTGAACTGGAAGGCAAATTACTTAGAACTGTTTCCCTAAACTTGGCATAACATTTTTCCTTGGATGGATTATTCCAACTCACTTACACACCGATCCCTGGTTCTAGGTACCATCTTCTCACTTAGGAAAATCTTGAGTTACTTTTGAAGTTTTCTGTTGAAACTGTCTTCATCTGATCATTGTTCTCAGACCCAAATAACTCTTTGGAATCTGAATTTTCCTTTGTGGCTACTTTATGTTACACAGAGCAACAGACTTTGTTACATGTTTTATGAGCATGGCATTTAGCCAGGGTCAGGCCTTGGTTCACTGAATGCATGATCTGCAATTTAGTAGGTAAGTTCTACTAAAACCAGGGAGCAGCAAATTCCTTACAAGACAGGTTACTCCCACAGGGAATTTTCAAATCACTTTTCACATATAAGCATTAAAATAAGCTTCTTCCTAGGGAATCACTTCAAAGAAATGTAAATTGGAAATCCTTTGAGATTCCCTTATACCTAATCAACAGATCATATGAAAACAAATTGCATTTCATAATCAAACAATCTCAGAATGAGAGTGGATAGAGTTTATTGAATTAACTTATTACTCATGTCTTTTAAAGAAGTAAAACCAGTTCCCATCACACAACTCCCAGTAAGAGCTGTGATCATTGAAAGATATTCCCTGTATTCTTTCATTTTCAAATTTCAGTACTCTTGTTTTCATACAAGTGATTAAAACATAAAGGAATGTGATTGCAGCCCATTAGCCACTGAGAACACAGGTCTGTAGAGTGATGCCAGCTTTGTTGTCAATACATTGGATTGAGAAAAGTAACCAAAGCAGGCAGAGTGATGCAATGTGGAAAGCACTGGAGTTGTGGCTTTCTCAAAGCTGCTCCTCTTGGTCATGCTAAAGGCCTTTGTGACATGAGCAGCAACTGCTGCGGGGTAATTGCGTGTAGTTATATAAAACAGACTAATGCCAACCAAGCAAACCAAGTAAAAGGATTGGTTGTGTTACTTGTTAAATGTTTTGTCAAGCTGACCATGCCCTTTATTTATCTCTAACACAACATGCTTATTCTGCCCCATCTACTGTATTCACCCTGCAAATTTATGAGGCTCTATTAATCTTCTGCCCTGCTGACTATCTCTGTTGCAAAGTGTCAGCAGACTTTTGTACCTTGCTAATGTACAAAGGGCTTCCGATGAGTAATATCAGCATTTTGCCTTTTAATTGCACATATAATTTTTAGGTCTTACAGCTAATAAGGGAATTGAGACCACAGTTCATCACTGTCTCGAATGGTACTCCAGGGGTGTGGGGACTGTGGAAGCTGAGAGAAGAATATAGCTGTTCTGGTTCCAAGCAATAGTTCCTCTCATTATTATGGTACCACCCCCACTGTAGTTAAAGGTCTGTCACTTTTCCCATTATGCACCCTAGTTTTCCAGGGCTTTATAACTCTAATGGTAAAAACAGACTCTTATATGAACCTTTTGTCTTACATCTTCACTCATGGCTTTTTATCACCCTTCATATCAATTTCAAAATAAATTAGCAGTGTGATTTTTTTTAAGTCAAATAAGTCAACAATGCTTACCAGCCAATGCCTGCATTTTTAAGGCTTTCAAATGGGTGCACTTTTTTAGCAAGTCCTTCAACTGACCTTTTTCTATTGGATTTTTAAAAATGCAGACTTAGTTTTAAGTACTTTCAAAAAAATGTAAAAATAAATGGGAGATTAGTGTTTGCAATGTGGGCATTTTGCTCTTGCATTAATAGCCTTTCACAAACATTTTTACTATGCCTGAAAAAAATGTGCATTATTGATGAGTGTACTTCTTACTGTGCAAAAGCCATTAGGAAAGAAATGGAAAGTCTGTGGTAAGAAGTGGATGCACATAGAGGACTTGGGTAGATAGGGTTTTCATTTAATAGTTAGGAATGCCCATAATCATGCTACCAAGGTGCAATGATCTCATTTCCCTTTTTGTATGGGTACCTCCATAGTTCCTGCATAACTCTTTTGACCCTTGGAAAACAAATACTTGTGAAAATGTCTTCCAAAAAATGCTGAATTTATGGTGCAGCTAATTTACTTAGGACAAATATCAGATGCTAAAGTTTGAGACACCGGGGAGATGCAGTAGGACTGGATTCTTGTTTTGACTGTTTATGATTCCCAGAATCTACCTGGGCCTCAGCTGCTTAAGGTGTGACTCAGAGAGTTGGATGGGAGGTAAGTGTCCTTTTTCTGGTTTTGTACCTGAGCTGAGGGAGATGGAAAGGAGTAGTGAGAGGAGAGGAGCAGGGGGAAAAGTGAAAATGTCAGAACGTTAAAGTGAATTCATTAAGCAAGGAAGGTTCCAGCAAAAATGAGGGTCACGCTTGCAGCTTGAGTTTCCTTCTTCTAGTGATTTTTATATTTCCTTCAGATTTGAACACCAGTCCTTGAGGTTGATGATATCCTGCTAGGTGGAATTCTCTTCTCTTGAACTTTACTCTTTTGGGTCTATTTGGAGCCCCTCTTTGGTTGAATCACTGACATGTCAACAGAAAGAAATGTTAACAGTGGTCTTCTGTGGTCTAAGTGTACCACAAAGGGTTTGAAGCTGAGAAGAAATAATAGAGGAACTTCATAATTTATGCAGAAAAATATAATGCCTCTTCTACAATGAAATTTAGAGAAAGTAACTAAATAGAATAACCTCTGGTGCCCTCTACTCTTTCATTTACTTATTTATTTTGGATTCTTTTTATTACCTTCAGGTTCTAGGTAGGTTTGAAAAAGCATAATTAACTTTCCTCAGGTAAGGAGATCAAATCTAGACTGCCTGAATCTATCTGTAATAATTCCTGCTTGTGTCATAAAGTCAAAAGGAGAAAAAAGAAGCTATTGCCACATTGCTCGGGATTTAGCCTCAACGACATGACTTAAAATATACCACTACAACACTCTACAGCTGAATTTTTCTTATTTTATGTCATTTTTGAAAACATGTTAATGAATATTGCCACTGAAAAGTTAATCCACTGAATTGTGAACATATTTTCAAATTACATATCTGAAAAGGAGTTAATAATAAATCATACAAAGAACCTATAAAACTCATGACTCCAAACAAACGTCTCTGATTTTTAAATGTCTATACCTGAATAAACACTTCTCCAAAGACACATAGATGACCAGTCTACACATAAAATGATCATTTGTTATTCAATGATAAGGAAAAATAAAAATATATAATGATAGTATCTCAAACCAGACAGAATAACTATTATCAAAAATATAAGGAGCAAATTGTTGGAGAGGTTGTGGAAAGAAGTACACTTCTACACACTGTTGGTATAATTGTAAACAGTCACTATGGAAATTATTATGTAGATTTCTAACAAATAAAATAAAAATTAAACACTTATTTTCTGGATATTTGTCCAAAGGACATCTGTGTATTTATACAAAGACTATGAAAACACTAATACAGAAAAATTAATCCACCCCTATTTTTACTTTATTGTAAAATTTTATATAGTAGCACAGCAAGCTATCAAAAGTATCCTGCCTGCACAGCAGAGCCTGACAAGCTACCGTGGCATATTTGATATGCCAAAAACAGTAACAACAAGTCTCACAATGGAGACATTACTGGTGCCCGCTTAACAAATCAATGAACAATGGAATAACAGTGCTTCAGTGCTACAGTGCTTCAGTGCTACAGCCAAGATGTGGAAAAAAAAAACATCTAAATGTTGAACAATGAGTGGGTACATAAAAATGATATGATATACACACAGATGAGTATTACTCAACCATAAAAATGAAAAAATATTGCTATTTGCAGAAACATGATGGGCCAAAAGATTACTGTGCTTTATAAAATAAGTTGGACAGAGAAAGACAAATATCAACCATTTTACTTATACATGAAATAGACAACAAAATAAGCAAGATACAAAGTTTTATACACAGGAAACAGTGGAAAATATTTTCCTCCTAAACAGGTTATAGGAGAAAATATGAATTGAGGTGAAATGGGGAAAACAAGTCAAGTCTATGATGATGGGAGGAGCTAGACTTTTGGAGGAAACAAAGATGCAATATTCATGAAAGTCAATGTATAGTGTTGTACATATGAAACTTACACAATGTCATAAACCAATGTTACCTTCATAAAAATGTGCTTTAAAAATTAATGCAATACCAACTGTGTGCCAGATGTCAATATGTATCCCATTGCTTCATTTGTGACTTCTCTGTTCTGTTTGTATACACAGATGCCGCTGCTGTGATTGCCTCCCATATGAAAAGAAGATTCAAGAGGCTAATAGATGAACAGCTTTGCTTCCACCTTAAAAGAGCAAAACTGTAGAGGTAGGTGCCACCGATGAGCAAGAGGGTTGCCAAAGCTGTGAATCTCATCGTCACATGCAATTTCTCTTAAGTATTTTAAAACCACTATCTGTGGTTATAACTTTCAGTCAAAAAATAAATAACTCCAATTAATGTAGTCATAGAAATGCTAACCAAAAGAACCTTGATACTCAGGAAATAATTTACAAAGATTATTTTCTGAAATGAAGGAAAATCTTTTTGATCAAAAGAAAAACAAACTTTATAGACAAAATTCCTTAGATACTACAGTAAAATTTAGAGTATATCTTCAGTAGTCTTTTTTAGTAGGCTAAACTCTATGGTTATCCTACAAGAGCTCTTTTATATTATTGATTTCATAATCACTAATACCACCCACTAATGTAAAGAACTCATAACAGTGTTTTAAAAATTGTTCATCATCTTTAGAAATAAGGTTTTATGTTTTCAGAGCATATTAGTATCTGGAATACTGCTTGCCTTATACAGAAAGAATTCTCTTAAGATCATAATAATGAGTTGGATCTATAGAAGGGTTATAGATTCAAAATCAGAGTCAAAGTAGACATCTTCCTGATAAAGTACCTTTGAAGGCAAAGACATAAATTTACATTGACTTTTTTTTTCATGACATTTAGTAAAAAACCAATATTCCTGATATTGAAAGCTGACAGAGACGTTACTAAAAAAGAAAATTTCAGACAAATATCCCTGCTGAACATGGATGCAAATATCCTCAATAAAATCTCAGAGAATCCAATAGAGTACATTAAAATGCATCATACACCATGATCAAGTGGAATTTATCCCAGAGATTGTAGGATTGTTCAATATAAACAAATCAATTAATGTGATACACCACAGTAATAAAAGGCAGAACAAAAACTATATGGTCATCTCCATAAGTACAGAAAAAGCATTTTTTTGTGATTCACCACCCATTCATGGTGAAAAATTTCAAGAAAATGGGCATTGAAGGAAGTTATATTAATATTAAAAAGGCTATATACTATAATTCCACAGCTAACATCATTCCAAATGCAGAAAAATCTTTCCTCTAAGATCAGGTACAAGATAGAATGTCTACTTTCACTGCTACTATTTACCTTAATATTGGAGGTCCTTGCCAGAGCAATTAGCTAACAAAGGAATTCAAACTGGCAAAGATGTCAAAATATCGCTATTTGCAGATGGCAAGATATTTTGTGTAGGAAATTCAACTGAAAACTTTCTAATGAGGCTAGAAAGATAGTGCAGTAGGATAATGCATGTTTTGGATGTAAGAGACCTGACTTCAATTCACAATACAAACCTGGTCTTCTGAGAACCACAAGAAGTGATCCTCCAGAAACAAGCTAGGAGAAAGAAGTCCCCTGAACACTGCTAGAAACAGTCAATTCCCACCCCAAAATCTTAGAAATAATGTCTACAGTTAAGTGGCAATCTATGCCATCAAAACACAGAAATCTGTCACATCCTAATATGTAGACAATGACGTAAAAAAAAAGGAAATATTTTTAAAATTTATAATTGTGCCAAAATAACACACACATCTAGGAATCAACTTAACAAAGGAGGAAAAGAGCCTTATTTAGTGAAAATAGCAAATTTCTTCTGAAAAAAATCAAAGAGTCAAGGAAGTAGAAGCATACTCTTTATTCATGAACTGGAAGAATATTAACATAGTTAAAATAATCATCTTATCCAAAGAAATTTAAAGATGCAACAAAATTCTCATCCAATTTCCTATAGCATTTTCCAAGAGTTTTGAACAAATAACTCTAACATTTGCAGAAGCCATAGAGTTCTTAGAATAACAAAACAATTCTGAAAAAAAAAGATGGGAGATATTTTATTCTCAGATTTTAATATTTCCTACAAAGCTATAGTAACCAAAAGTGTATGGCAGTGGAATAAATACAGAATCTCAGAATGTTGTATGACTGAAACCCAATTATGAACAATTTTGTAACTGTGAATCTCATGGTGATTCAATAAACATTTTTTAATTAAATTAAAATGAAAGTAAGAAACGTTGCCAAAAACAAGAAGGTACCTCATTGATTGGGAGAAAAAATATTGTTTGTTTATTATTTATCAGATGATGGAGTAAAATTCAATATATAAAAAACACTCTAAACGTTCAACAACAATAAAAATCCCCATTAAAAATTGGGGAGAGAAGCTGAACATATACTTCTTGGAAAGTGACATAAAATGGCCAACAGACTTGAAAAAATGTTCATCTTCACCAATTATCAGGGAAATGTAAATCAAAGAGAGATAATCACCTCACATCAATAAGAATGGCCTATACTCTAGAAACAGTAAGTTTTGGTGGGGATGTACCCCCCAGAAAAGGCACTCTTACTCAATCCTGGAGGGACTGTTACTCAGAAAGTCTCTTTAGAAACTAGTTTGTGTACTTTAAAAATTAAGACTAAGCTTCCATAAAACCCCAAAATTCCTGGGCATCTACTCCTGAGCATCTATCCAAGAATACAAAAAATTAATCCTACCTACACAACATATGTACACCTTCATTATCACAATATTATTTACTATAATCAGTGCCTGAAAACACCCCAAGTGCCCAGGGGTTTTTTTTCCCATAGATCAGTGGAAAAAGGAACCTGTAGACTATATATACAATGAATTACTCCTCAGTTATGAGAAAAGATGAAATCTCCCAGAATACTGCAACTTTGGTAGGATTAGAAGGTGTTATTCTAAGTGATATGATGCATAAAGAAAGGGGCAACTATCAAATATTCAGATGGAAAGTATTTTTTTCTTAAAAAAAAGGCAAGGGAGTAGATGCTCTCTGGTAGAAACAAACTCTGAGGTATGGTCAATAGATTGTGATTTGAGAATGCTAGGGTGGGGGAACAGGGACCTTGGAATAATGGTAATGGGATCCTATACTCTGATGGTGGGCATGGTGTAGCAGCAACAATTATAAAACTATATTACTATAAAAACAATAGCACTGTAGCACTGTTGTCCCATTGTTCAACAATTTGTTCGAGCCAGCACCAGTAATGTTTCCATTGTGAGACTTGTTGTTACTGTTTTTGGCATATTGAATACCCCAAGGGGAGCTTGCCAGGCTCTGCTGGAAGGCGGGATACTCTTGGTAGCTTGCCCAGTTCTCCGAGAGGGACAGAGGAATCGAAATGGTCCGTCACATATAAGCAAACACCCTACCCACTGTGCTATATCGCTCCAGCCCATAAAAACAATAGCGATGAATAAACTAAAAAATAAATATTTGAGTAATGCATATACTCCAACAATGTGATAGAAGTGAATAATGGTTCTGTTTTTCCTGTGTCTCTGATATTTTCTCACTTTAAAATACTTTCAGAAAAAGCTCTACAGTGGTATTCTAACTGAGGACTATATTGATTTGGTGTAAGAATTTGGTGTACTCTCTTTGTAATTTATTTTAAGATTGCATCATTGTGTTTGTTTCGCAGAGGGAGAACAAACTCTGGTGTTAGAACACCCTGATCAGAATTATGGTCCTTCCCATATTAACTGTGAAGTATATCAGCTATAAAAGTTTCTTGTCACTGCCTACGGGCTCCACCATGTTGACTATCCAAAATCCAAAAGCTCTGCTCTACAGATTCACTATTGAATCTCAAGGAGATGGAAATCAAGCAGATAAAATTCATGGAAACACAGGTCCATGTGGCTTAAAACTCCAGGGCACCATTGGGAGATGGAAGAGCTGGTTACCTACCCTGCTGAAATCCTAGCAACTGAACCCCCTCCCCCCGCCCCCCCCCCCTCGCCACACACACACAACTGCAGTCATGCCAATGGCTCACTTCCATAGCTTCACTAATATTCTCGCAGAGATGCCAAACTGCAATTAATTCCACGTACTCAGTTCCCAGGTTAAAAACTCTGGTGTTCTTCTCAGAGTTGGGTTGGCAGCCCCCTTGCCCCCCACATACCCTTCATGCTTCTGGGCTTCCTGAAGGCCACACGGCTGAACCCCTGTTGACTCACTCACTGGCTCTGCTCTGTCAATTCTCTACTAAATCTCTTGAGGAGATGCAAGTTAAGCAGCTACAATTCATTGAAACACTGGTTCCTGTGGATGAAAAATATACACTACACTACACTACACTACACTACACTACACTACACTACACTACACTACACTACACTAACCAAAGCCACACTAATATTCTCTGCAGAGATATCAAACTGTGAAGAACTTCAGGTGCCACTTTGCCCAGGCTGAGAAACTTGGGGTCTTTCTGGAGTCTGGGTAGACAGTCTCCTTCTAGTCACTCATATTTTCTGCAACCCCAGCAGCCACACCCACCACCCACAGTTGCCTCCATGTTAATTCACCTGCCATTGACTCACCCAAAGTACTACTCTAGTTTTACACTAACTGCCCAAGGAAATGCAAGCCAAACAGCTAAAACTCATGGAAACACCAGTTTCTGTGGCTGAAAACTCTGAGACACTTTGAGGAGGGGCAAAAATGTCAAGTACCCGCTCTGATAAAACCCTCCAGCCTCACCGACACCTCACCAACCTCACCAGTGCATCCAGGATCACTGCTTCACTAATATTCTCTTAGAGATGGAAACACTGGTCCATGTGGCTGAAAATTCCAGGGGACCATTGGGAGATGGAAATAATTTGAGGTACCCTGATTACAAGGCTGAGAACTCTAGTGTCTTCTCAGAGTCAAGATGAGCAACCTCCTACCACTTCGCCCCATACCATTCTAAAGCCCCAAAAGTCAAGCCCCCCTCCCACAGTCAACACACACACACACAAACACACACACACACACAAAATGAGTTACTCATTGATTGGCCCTGTTGTACCAATTCACAACTAAATCTCCAAGGAGATGCAAGCCAAGCATCTAAAATTCATGGCAACAACACACACACACAAACACACACACACACACACACACAAAATGAGTTACTCATTGATTGTCCCTGTGCTACCAATTCACAACTAAATCTCCAAGGAGATGCTAGCCAAGCATCTAAAATTCATGGGAACACTGGTATTCATGGATCAAACCTCTGGGGCACCCTCATGAAGTGGACGGGCAGAGAACCTGCCCTTTTGAAGCTCCAGAAGTCACACCCAAATCCCAAGCCCAACCCTACAGCCATGCCAAGACTTAATTAACTCCATTACTTCACTATTACTCTCTGAACAGATGCCAAACTGTAAATAATTTTTTTTAGTTTTTTTTAAGGTGGTGTTAATGTCATGCTTATTTTATTTTTTTATTATTATTATTATTTTGCCTTTTTGGGTCACACACGGTGATGCTCAGGGATCACTCCTAGCTCTGCACTCAGGAATTACTCCTGGCAGTGCTTGGGGGACCATATGGGATGCTAGGGATCGAACCCAGGTCGGCTACGTGCAAGGCAAATGCCCTACCCCCCTACCTGCTGTGCTATTGGTCTGGCCCCAAAACTGTGAATAATTTTAGGTAACCCAGTTCACACATGGAGAACTCTGGAGTTTTCCCTATTTGCAGTGGAAAGACTCCTTGTGCTCCCTACTTCAAGAAACCCTGGAAGCCATGCCCACCTTCCACTGCCATGTTGATTCACCTGCTTCAGTTGACTCACCCACTAACACTGTCTATATATTCACAACTAAATTTCTGTGGGATGCAAGTCAAACAACTAAAATTCATTGAAACACCAGTCCCTACTTCTGCTAACTCTGGGCATCCACAGGAAGTAGGAGAACCAAGTACCTACCCTCTTCAAGTCCCAGCACCTACACTAACATCCTAAGGCAGCAGCCATGCCATGGGCTCAACTCTACTTCTTCACTAATATTCTCTGCAGTGACAACAAGCTCTGTAGCACTGTAACACTGTCCTCCCATTGTTAATTGATTTGCTTGGGTGGCACCAGTAATGTCTCCATTGTGAGGCTTGTTGTTACTGTTTTTGGCATATCGAATATGCCATGGGGAGCTTGCCAGGCTCTGCCATGGGGGCGGAATACTCTCAGTAGCTTGCCGGGCTCTCTGAGAGGGACAGAGGAATCGAACCTGGGTCAGCCACATGCAAGGCAAACACCCTATCCGCTGTGCTATTGCTCCAGCCCTGTACAGTCCAGTGACAACAAAATGCAAAGAATTTATGGTACCCCTTTCCAGGCTGAGAACTCTGGAGTAATTCTGAAGTTGGGCGGGAAGTTACCCCCCCAACCCCCGCCATACACACACAATATTCGAGAAGCCTCTTCAACCACAACTGCCTCCCATAGACTCTGCTATGTGGACCCATCCACCAGATTTGCTCTACTCAGTCTCTGAGGAGATGTAAGTAAAGCAGCTTAGAATTCATGGAAATATCAGTCCCCAAGAATGAAAACTCTGGGGCAACCTTGGAATGTGGGCAGGTGTTGAATAACATTGGGTTGTCCTTGCTCCTCCCACAGGGAGCTTAGGTTTATTGTTTTACTCCTACAACAGTGCCCCTGAGGCCCACCCAATGCCATCAGCACTAATAGTCCTATACTGCTTTTCTCTTTTCTTTCTGTCATTTGCATGGTTTATTTAGCTATGTCCTTTTTGTATAGACACAGGAAGACAGTTCATGCTATGCATTGTAACATGGAAATTAATTGACTGCAAAATAATATTTATGCCTGGGCATCCATATTTACTTGACTTAAGACTCAGTTACTCTTAGTTCCTAGCACTCCAAAAGCAGGGTCCTGATGAAGGGACTGGGTGGACCCTGGGCAAGCTGTAAGCTACCCTGACATCGAAAGGAGATAAGCTAAGCACCATAGCTAAATAAGTTAAGAGCATGGTCATGGAATAAACTCTGTAATAACCCAGAAAGAAGTAACTGAATAAGAACCCTGCTGGGGTTAGGAAAGACTAACCTGGCATGAGGACTGTGGTCTGGAATATATAGTGAGATGTCCCCAGGAAGAACCAAACTTTAAGTTTAATATATCTCTTACTGTGTTCATATGAGATGACTAGAAATATTCGTCAATTGCCTCGAGCAGGTACCAGTAACATCTCCTTCATCCTAGCCTTGAGATTTTAAAAAGTTCTATATTCAAGGCTATTTCAGGGTTAGGAGAATGAGACCCATCATTGTTACTGGTATTTGGCATGTTGGGTACGCCACGGGGAGTTTGCCAGACTCTGCCGTGTGGGCAGGTTACATTTGGTAGCCTGCCAGGTTGTCCAAAGTAGGAATGAGATAATAAGATGTTGTGTGGCCGCAAATGTGGCCGCATGCTTCCAGTCGCTAGGTTTTATAGTCTCTGGGTCTTGGCCATTGATGGGATTACATGATGCTGGGATGGGGGGGAGGGGGAGGCAGTTGGTGGGTGTGACCCCTGCCTACTGGAAGATGGAGGATCTGGGTGGAGGATGCTCAGCCCCTTTCTGAGCAGGTTTAGAGATCTCAGCCCCAGGACCTGCATGCCTTTGTTTCTCTGCCAGTACCTTCACACGTGTGGAGAGTGGTCTCAGCATGGTTGTGGCTGGTTTTGGAGGTCTTCGGCTGCCGGAGCCCTGGTTGGGGCAGGGAGGCAAACTTTAAGCTTAATATATATCTTACTGTGTTCATACGAGATGACTAGAAATATTATAAGAAGTAAATTTACGCTGATTGTTTAAATGGAGTACTTTGTTTAAGGTGAGGAAAGGATAAAGAAATATACCCTGGGTAGAATCCTGCCCTTGAGCAGATCTCCTAGTAACCTGGAGTGCTGAACCTTCAGATAAGATTTTTGTCCTGAGTTAATCTCCTATATAACTTCCACTGAATAAGTGGCTTTACCTCTGTTTGTTCTTATGACAATGTTCAACCCCACCTATGTGTACCCCACCTTTCATGATTTCTATATAACTATGCTGTAAAAGGTAAGAGGGGGCTAAAAGGAGGACTAGATGATGACGATGACTGGAAGTAGAGGATCATGAGACTATGACAAGATGAGGAAGTAAATGTAATGAGGTAGAGGAGTTTGAAGTCTAGGAGACTCAGATGATGGAACTATGATGACTGGGACTAGGACCAAAATTACGACTATGATTGTGCTGTAAGGAGAGAGATGGGACTACACTGGAGAGGAGAGAGAAATAAACTATCTACAGACTAGCCTTGGGACCAGTTTCTCCCTTTCCCTGATCCTTTATCCATCTGTCGCCATGGTCCAGCCAAGAGAACAGGTTCTCGGCTACCGATAGCTCAAGTCACTCATATGCCCCCACACTTTCTCTTTGGAAACTCATGGGCAGGCCTGCCAAAACCTCAGCAGTAATACCCACACTTAACCCCTTCAGTCACCCCAAGGGCTTAATCAAATGCCACCACTTCACTATCATTCTCTGCAGGGATACCAAGCTGCAAATAATTTCAGATACCCTGTTGCCCAGGTTAAGAAATCCCAAGTGAGGGTATACAGCCTTCCTACACCCCCGCATACTTCTAGGAACCTCTAGCAGTCCTGCTCACTTCCCACAGTTGCTGCCATGGTGGCTCACCTACTGACTGACTCTGCTCTAACTAAGTAAGTAAGTAAAGTAAAGGCACTTCCGTTGATCATCGATTTGCTCGAGCAGGCCCAGTAACGTCTCCATTGGAGACTTTGTTGTTACTGTGTCTGGCATATCGAATACTCTTGGTAGCTTGCTGGGCTCTCCGAGAGGGGCGTAGGAATCGAACTCGGGTCGGCCATGTTGGCTGCGTGCAAGGCAAACGCCCTATCCGCTGTGCTATCGCTCCAGCCCAACTATTCACATTAAATCTCCAAGGAGATGAAAACCAAACAGCTAAAGTTTATAAAAACAACCGGTACCCATGACTGAAAACTTTGGGGTGTCTTCCAGAGGTAAGCAGGCTAAGTTGTTACCCTCTTTAAACCTCAGCAGCTGCACCCACATCCCCCCCCTACAACCATGCCAAGGAGCTCAACTCCACTGCTTCAATAATATTTTCTACAGCGACACCAAACTAAATCATTTCAGCTATGCTAGTGCCCAGGATGAGAACTCTGGTGTCTTCTTGAAGTTGAGATGGGCAGCCCTCATACTTCTGGAAGCTTGGCAGCACACACACCTACCACAGTAATTGCCATGTTGACTCACCCATTATGTTAACCCACCAATATGCCCTACCCTATCTGTTACAATTCAGGGCTTCTCAAGTTAGACTTCAGTGTAACCTTTAAAAAATTTGATTCTTGAGCTGGAGCAATAGTACAAACTGGTAGGTCATTTGTGTTGCACATAACGAATCCAAGGTGGCACATACCCAACCCAACTGAAGCAATGCAAGGTTCAATTCTTGCATCGCTATGGTCCCCAAGCAATGTTAGAAGTAATCCCTGAGTGCATATCCAGAAATAACCCCTGAGCATCACTTGATGTGACCCAAAACAACAACCAAAAATGTGATTACTGAATCCCAATTGTTGAGTTCCATGTTTAAGATTTTGGCATATACATTATCGGTAATTTTAAAAGCTGCCCCAGTACTTCTAACAAGAAGTCAAGCTGGAAAAATCTTTGAATTAAAAGATCACTTTGGTCCTTCCAAAATCTACTATTCTAAGACTCTGTGGTTATTTGAATCAATGACATACTCAGTCACATAGACTTAGAGTCTACCAATAAATTTAATTGGTTAGGACTTGAAGATTGAATGTGTTCCCCTGGGAGGTTTATAACTAGAGATAATAGAAGGCATAGGGGTTTTGAATTATGAACTAATAATTCTGTCTTAGAATTCCCGTGATCACAACCACTCAAGCTTTACTCTCATGATTTTTATGACTCCACATGATACTTGGAAAAATTAATATAGCCCCATAATCACTGGCGTCTATTATTATAGGTATGTCATGACTTACAATATTAATGTACATTAAAATGATCCAAATTCCTTTATTGAAGATTTCAGTTCATTTTATAGATCTTGACTCATTAATACTAATATTTCTTTGAGAAGAAAATGAGCCCCAAATCACTCCATTTTGTATAGTTAAATGTGAAATCAACTAGTAAACTGAGTGTGTGTATATTATACATGCAATTGCCTAGAATTCAACCAAGAATACATGGATTTTAGTCATATAGAGCTAATCATAAAAGGCTAAATACTCTCTCTAAAATAGTCCACAAGACTAACCCTATTTTACCTGTTCAATCCATGGTTACTATGTCCCAGATATTGACAATATAGAGATGAGCAAATTTGTATGTGGCTTTAAGAGAAACTGTTTGTATGTGGCTTTAAGAGAAACTGTAGCTCTGTAGCACTGTCCTCCCGTTGTTCATTGATTTGCTTGAGCAGCACCAGTAACGCCTCCATTGTGAGACTTGTTGTTACTGTTTTTGGCATATCGAATATGCCACGGGGAGCTTTCCAGGCTCTGCCATGAGGACTGGACACTCTCGGTAGCTTACCAGGCTTTCCAAGAGGGATAGAGGAGTCGAACCCAGGTCAGCTGCACTCAAGGCAAATGCCCTACCCACTGTGCTATTGTTCCAGAGACACCTTAGTAAATAAATAAAATGTGAGAGAATAAATAAAAAGTAAGAGAGACATCTCAGTAAATAAAACAATGGTGTTTCAAAATAAATGTATGTGATAGCATGATGGTGTCTTAACAAAGATGTGGACAGTCTCCAGCATTGAATCAGTAAGTACAGATTTCCCAAAGAAAATGATGCAAGAGATGAATCTTATTAAGTACCTGGGTCCAGCACCTATAAGAAGAAGAAACGTGTTCTAACCAGAGGCATTTTGTTGAAATAGAGGCATGAATGTATTATTTTCTCTGTGTGAGGGATAATTGGGAAAGAGGGTTGGGGAAGAAAATAAGTTTGTTCAGATAGTCTATAAATTGTGGCCTTTATTCTACAGGCAATTTGTCTTCATGGTTGTGCTTCACAGTATACCTTCTTTTTAATGTGTAAATCATATATAAGCAATACTATAGTTCAGAGAGTTTTTCTGTTTTGTTTTGTTTGGTTTGAATACTTGAGTCACAGTCATTCTTGGGATAACTCCTAACTTGGCTCTTGGTAGTCAGGGAGCCGCTCCCAAAGGTGATTGGGGGACCATGCACATCCTGGGATGGAACTATAGGACCCTTTACACAAAACATATTTTCTAGCCCTTTAAGTGATTCTTTCAGCCCAGTTTCCATAGTCTTAATATTCTCCTCTTTTGAATTTCATTGATCACTCCCCAGTTTCCTAGAGTGGATCCTTCTTAGAACTGAAGAATTTTATTTTATTTTAAAATTTTTTGTTGAGGAAATGTTCGTTGAAAAACTATAAATGTTTATATGTTTTTGAGGTACAAGGGTTACCACAATATTCCTATCACCGAAAAACCAATATTCCTCCACAACAGTCCATTGGACACCCTCCACCCATGTGTTGTATGCTCTTCCTTTATTAATCTTAGTTCTGCTGCCAGAGTTTCAGAGTTAATTTTTGTTGGGCATTATACATTCCAAGATTATGAAATTTCGCATTATCTGGGGTCTGTGGCCCTTCATTCATCCGTGAGGCTTGGCCTGAGCATCTGAAAAGTGGCAAGAGCATGGCAGTGGTTAGGTAGTGGAGGTTGGCTGTCGGGGCTGGGTCCCTTGGGGCGGGAAGGGCTCTCACCCACCCCACAGTCTGTTGCGGAGTCAACGGACCCCAGAATAGAGATCCATGCCTGCTTCCCCCAGTCTCCCGTGACTCAGGGATCACACCCAAAAGCCACACCCTGCCAGCACCAGATAGTCTCCTCATCAGCCACCCTCTAGAACTCAGGATGCTCCTCCCAGACAGGAATATAAAATGAGGCTCCCGGAACCATGCCACTGGACTCCGTGCCAGTCTGTGGGGTGGGTGGGAGCCCTCCCTGCCCCAAGGGACCCAGCCCCGGCAGCCGACCTCCACTACCCAACCATTGCCAAGCTCCAGGCTGCTTTCCAGACACATAAGATACTTCCTACCCATTTTCCACAATTACTACACCATATCTGATGGGGTTCAGGCAGTAGGCAACAAGCAATAGAGAAAAATATATAAATATATGCCTCTCGGAAAGCCCGGCAAGCTACGGAGAGTATCCTGCCTATATGGGCAGAGACTGGCAAGCTCCCCATGGCGTATTCGATATGCCAAATACAGTAATGACAACGGGTCTCATTCCCCTGACCCTGAAAGAGCCTCCAATCGTTGGGAAAAGACAAGTTAGAAGAGGCTGCTAAAATCTCAGGGTTTGGAGGAATAGAGACATTACTGGTGCCCGCTAGAGTAATTTGATGATCAACAAAATGACAGTGATAGCATGAGTATACATTTCATTGTTTTTTTTTTACATACTAGACAAGAGAAATTATCTGGCATTTATCTTTCTCCTTCTAGCTTATATCACTTAACATGACCCCTTCCCATTCCATCCATCTTGAAGCATTAGGCAAGTTTTCATCATCTCTTATAACCATTATATATAGATACCATTTTGTATATATACCACGTCTTTACTCCTTTATCTGTTGTTAAACACCTGAATTGTCTCCAAAGCTTGGTTATAGTAAATTGTCCTTCAATGATCATAGGAGTGCTTGCATCTTTTTGAATCAGTGCTTTTGTGTTCTTCTAATGACTACTCGTTAGAACTAAAATGGTTGGAACAAAAGGTAGCTATATTTTTAATCTTTTGAGAATTATTTATAATATTTTTCATAGAGACAGAATTAATTTACACTCCCAAACAGTAAATGAGAGTTGTTCTATTGCTACATCCTGACTGGCTCTTGTTATTTCTGGTCTTTTTAAGATTAACCTCTTTCACTGGTATGGATTGAAATATCATGGTTTTGATTAGCATTTCTCCAATAATTAGCAGAAGTTATTATTTGTTTATATGCCTGTGGATCCACTATCTGTATTTCTTGGATTATTGTCTGTTGAGCACTTTTTCCCATTTTTAAATTGTTTTTACAATTTTTATTGTGTGTAGGTTTTTAAATATCTGAGATATTAATTATCAGATGTACTATGTATCTTTTCTCACATAGTAGGATTTATTTATGTGTAAGAGATAATTTTTTCATCTTGCTGAAGTTTTAATTTGAATTAATCCAATTTTTTTTCATTTCTGCATTTGTTTTTCTTGCCCATAGAGTCAAATTCCCTGAGGGATCACTGAAGTCAACATCATGGATTGTATGTTTTATCCAAGTATTTTATGATTTCAGGTATAATGTCCAAGTTTTTTTTAATTCATTTTGGATTAACTGTTAAGCGTGGAGTGCGATTATGATGTCAGGAATACAAATACAGGGTTCTCTCAGGTATTTCCTTGGTGCCCTATTTTTCAGACTTCTTTTCATGAATTCTCCTTTCCTCTGGCTCAAAAATGACTGAAGAGTTGCCTTTTTACTATCAGCTTCCAATGCTGAGAAATAAGCAAAATGTCAACCACTATGTCTTCTGCACTACACAATAGCTAATAGAATCCTTAATTTCCAATTCAAAGAAATAGGGCACTGCCTAAACTTTTCCATTGGCAATTTAAGAAATATTAATTTTATTTTTAAAAAACACCCAAGAATGGCCGAGATTAGTACCAGGAATTTTACTCCATGGCTTGGAGGCCAACCACACATGCTAGGAGAAAAGGGAGCTCAGATAGAGAAGGGAGCACCAAATAAAGGGTGTTGGGAGGATCCTCCCAGCATGGGAGAAGCATACTGAAAGTAGACTATAGACCAAACATGATTGTTACCCATTGCCTCTTTTGCAAACCACAACACCCAATAAGAGAGAGAGAGAGAACAAAAGGGAATGCCCTGCCACAGAGGTAGGGTGGGATGGGGGGGATGGGGGGTGGGAGGGATACTGGGACCCGTGGTGGTGGGAAATGGGCACTGGTGGAGGGATGGGTATTTGATCATTGTATAATTGAAATCCAAGCACAAAAATTTGTAAGTCTACAACTGTATCTCATACTGTTTCACTGATAAAAATTTTAAAAAAACAACATTATTACAAAATCTTCCTTTCCCAAATTTCCCCGCCAAATTATTTGCTTTTGCAATGGTAAAATATTGCTTTTTAAATTAGGTTTTTAGTCCTTTCTAAATTTATGTATTTCCTTAGCTCATACATTCCCACATGCTCATCACAAAAAGAGAAAAGTACTGAGGGTCATGGAAATAACACAGTGAACAAGGCACTTGCTTTGCACATGACCAATTGGGTTCAGTCCCCAGCATCCAATATGGTCCTCTGAGTACCACCAGGAGTGCTCCCTGAGTGCAGAGCCAGAGTCCTGAGGATTGCTGGTATGGTATACCCCCACAAAATAACAACAACAACGTGAAAAGTATCTTGACTACAAATGTTGAACAACCAATCATTAATGCTAGCTGTTCCATAGTACAACTTTAAAACTTTGAACAAATGAGCACTTCAATTCTCTTCTCTATTAAAGTAGCAATATGTCATGTCCCATAACTTTTTCAGAGATAAATTTATACCCATACTTATATCTGAGATATTTTAGTTTAAAACTTAAAGCTATATATTAAAAAATTAAAATGAGTTCCTTCCCTTTTGTGGAAATGTCTAGTTGCTAGGATAAAATTAGTTTTCTAAAAATATACAGCAAAAAAAGGTTAGGATTAGATATAGAATTCAGCCCTATTCATTGCCCTTGCATATTTCCCTCAGGAACACTACTTCACAACAATAACAATAGTAGATAAATACTCAAACGAGCCATGGAAAACCTAATATAGAAACTGACAAGAGTTAAAGTTCTCCAGCCACTCCTGTTGGTATCTATTTCAATGGTTCCATTAGTGATAGAATTTTTCTTCTAGATGCATAATTGATAACAAAATAAAAATAAAAATAGATCCTTAATCTAAGTATCTAAGTACAATACATATTATAGTGCTACAGTTATTCCTGCAAAACTCAAGGGTGTGATTTCATTGTACCAGGTTTCAAATTCCCTCAAAGCTCAACGAAGAGGCTTTCAGCTAGGTTCAGCCTGAGAGATGTTTATCTTTGCATTTTCAAATGTTTTCTTTTATTGAGACACTGTGGTGTCTACAATGGGTTTTCAGGCATGCAATGTTTTCACCTCCATCTGTGTCCCCATCCCTCCAACATACCCCATACACCCCCACTCACCCTGCCCACATCTGACTCCTTGACATTTTAAGTTTAATTGTAATTTAGTTCCCATGCTGAGGTAGTGTTGGATCTAGTGTAGAAGCAAAATATCTGTATGTATTCTTGCATTTGGAAGGTTGCAAAAGTGAGGATCCTTCTTCGTTACCAAAAGTAACCTTATCAAGTAAATACTTTACTCCTTTCAGTAGGGTTTATAATTCTAGTTAGAAGAATGATAGCAAGATAATAGAAAACTAGTGATGATAGTGTGATAATAGGACATATCAAGAAATTATTCATAGTTGATACTGGGGAAACAGAGAAAATAAGGGTTTGTTTTGTCTTTTTCTAAAAATAGAATCTTATAGAATCTAGCACTACACTACTTCTATCTCATGTAGTGAAGCCTGCAATAGATAATAATTTTTTTACAACCACAAAAAATTCTGTTCAGTTCCATTCAGTGAGCATTAAATAAGGGCTATTGTGTATTTGCTAATAATTTCATCATTGAGGATGCACAATCTACTTCATCCTAGAGTGTGGAAAAAGTCAAATTCCAATGAAGCAAAATAAAATGTTTTCAGTTTTATGATTAGACTTTCTTTTATTACCAAAATTCATCATGAGTACATTAAGCAAATTCATACAGAAGATGGTTGAACTCAAATTGACAAATATAATGAACAAGGCATTGTACCTGCTCTCAGACTGATTCAGTTTTTCATAAGAATAGTAGAAGGAATAGAATGATTGTGTGGCAAACATCCTGTCAAGGGACAAACCATGTGTTTGTTAATAAATTTCCTATTCAAAGTCAAGGGTACATTGCTATTCAATACTGTCTATTCCCTTGTTTCATTTCTCTGTATTCCAGAGATAAATGAAAGTATCTGTCTCCTCTGACTTATTTCATTTAATGTGCTATAGTTTTTACAACCACAAAAAATGCAAAGAACTATATGATTTCATCTTTTCTTGTATAATATTCCATTGTGCATATTATTTACCACAGCTTCTTTATCCCTTTGTGTTGGACATTTGGGTTGTTTCCATATTTTGGCATCATGCTACATGCTGCAGTGAGCATGGAGTGCATGTATTTTTCAAATTAATGGTTTTGTGTTTTGGATTTAGATACCAAGAAATAAAGTTGTTGGGTCTTAAGGCAGTTCTATTCTTAATCTTTGGAGGAGTCTACATACTGTTTTCCATAAGACATTTCCACAAAAAGTTAATGAGGGTTCCTTTTTCACTACAACCTCCTAACACTGATTATTTCCAGTCTTTTAGATATATGCCATTCTCACTGGTGTCAGTTATCTGAATTAAATGTGTATATGTTGCATATAAACTAAGCATTGTAGCAAAAAAATTACTACCAATTCACTATATTTGTGTTTATAGTTGTTATATGTTAGTGAAACTAGTCATAAACAATAATTTTATATTTCTTTATTCAAAATTAGATTAACCTTTTCCCCTTTTGCAAAGAATTTTATTAAAGGAAATTCTGCTTTAAAATACAAAATGAATAACATTTGCAAGTAAAATCATAAAAACTCCTGAGGCTTACATTTCTTTAATGTTGAAAATATTTGTAAAAGTTTTACTTTTCTATTTTTTTATATTTAATGAATATGAGTGTGCCTTGAGAGTCTTTGATTTTTATATACTTTCCAGAAGCACTTCTCAGAGTATCATAAGCAAATCTATTTTTAAACACTTAAAACATTTTAGTAATAATTAGTATTTCACGTATATTTTTGCATGTAATTTTCAACCTCTGGAATTAATTTTGAAATGCATGTTCCTAAGCCTATGGTCAGACATATTTACCTAAATTAAGAAGATAGAACCTGATAAAAATTACAAAATCTTTTCATACTGTCACTGTCGGGCTGGAGGGATAGCACAATGGTAGGGTGTTTGCCTTGTGCACAGTTAGCCCGGCCGAGCTGGTTTCAATTCCTCTGCCCCTCTTGGAGAGCCCAGCAAGCTACCAAGAGTATCTCGCCCTCACGGCAAAGTCTGGCAAGCTACCCGTGCCATATTCAATATGCTAAACAAAGTAACAACAAGTCTCACGATGGAGACGTTACTGACCCCGCTCTAGCTAATCGATGAACAACGGGAGGACAGTGACAGTCACATAGTTATATACTTAGTTTGTATGCAACATATACAGTAAACGTCTCCATTGTAGCACTTGTTTCTGTGTTTGGCATATCTAATACGTCACAGGTAGCTTGCCAGGCTTTGCCTACTATTTAAGGTATTTTTTGTTTTTGTGAGGGGCAGGGGGAGCTATACTTAGTAATTCTCAGGGCTTGATTCTGGCTTTGTGCTCAGGAGTCACTCTTGAAAGTGCTCGGAGGGCCATCCGTAGTGCTAGGGGTCAAGCCTTGCTCAACTGCAGGCAAGTATGGAATCCCTCAACTAGCCCCCAAAGTCCAATTTCAAGGGTTTTATTTGAAGCATTCACTGACTTAGTTTGTGGTTTTATGCACTTAGTAATTTCTTTTATCAGCACATTCAGAGGTGTTAGAATAAAGACTTTATTAAGAGCCAGAGACAGAGATGATGGTCGGGTTGGGGAGGGGAGGTGGAGCTCAGCGTTAAAGAATAAGACTAGTAATTGTGAAACTCTGGGCTTGATACCCAGGTCCGAAAGCAAACAAATGAAAAAGCTATTAGGCACTATGGGGAACTCAGTATGGAATGGATATTACTTGCAAGAAATTCAAAGCCTAATTGAGAAAAACAACACCTGAAAACACATGCATTTAAAATACAAGAGAAAGTGATAAAGATTATATGTAAAGCACAGATAGCCTATCATGGAAATCAGAGAAGGGAATTAGACATTAAGTGTTATATGAGCTACAATTAGAGGTATAAGATAAAGATATGTGAAGGTGGGTATGACAAGCATTACAGCTCTGAGCTCTTATCTACCGTACTAAGTTATAAGTATTGGTTTACATGTCTATATCTATTTCACTAGACAGTGAATAAGGAGATGCAGAATCATGTCATCCCTTTTGTATGCCCTCAGTTCATAAAACAGTGACTGGAACATAGTAAAAACACATTACTGTTGAATTACTAGAATGATAAAAAAGAATGAATTATTAGAATTACTAGAATGATAAAAAAAAGTATAGCAATGGCAAATCTTGGATGATTTGTGAAGTAAGTGTACTAAGTAGTGATGAGTTTAGTTTGTTGGGGGATAGGATGAAAAGGAGTAGTATAAAACAAACTGAGGAGATCTACCTGGATATAACCACTATCAGATGAGAAAAATTCAGGTTAAAATTTACCCTTAATGTAAATGGATAACTGATGAATACATTTGAGCAGGACAGGTTATATTTATTTTATTTTATTTCGGAGCCTGGCAGTGTTCAATACTTACTCCTGGCTTGGTGCTCAGGGATCACAGGGTCAGTCACATGCAAAGCAAGTGCCCAAACCCCTGATATCTCCAGCCCCAGGACAGGTTCTAAATAGGAAAATAAGAACTGGAAGATTTGATGGCCAAAGAATATATGGATAATATTACTATTGTCTTCATCTCCTGGAGGTGTCATAACAAAATGCTATATAGACTGGTTTTAACAACAATTTCTTTTCCTTAGGTTTAGAGGCTGAATCATCAAAAATCAAGAAGGAACTGGCAGATTTTGGGTGTTTGGGGTCCACTTTTCATTTATAAATAACTGGCTTCTTTCTATGTACTATATAATAAAACTTTAGAAATGCTAGAGAACTTTCTGGTTTCTCTTCCATAAGACTGCTCACCAGTCATCCCCCAAAATTTATACTTCTAATACCACCAACATTGGAGTTGAGACTTTAACATAAAAATCTTGAGAGGATAAAGGCATTCTGTACAAATCACATGGACTAAAATAATATAGATATGATAGGAATAGAAAGACTAGTATATAAGAGAGATTTACTACCGATAGAACCAACATAACATAAATAATGTTAAGGAGAAGCATACATGTGCAAGAGATCTGAGGTATCTATTGATAACTGTGCTAGGTATAGAATGTCCAACTGACACACTAGAAAATGGTTCATTCAACTGGTGTTCAAATTCAGATACACGTCTGAGAGCTATTTCCAGGACACAGTAGATGTCTCCTTTGAAATATATGAATAATTAGATCAAGCTTGAAATTCTGCTATTGAAATAAATTTTGCCTGCACTATAAAATAAAACACCGATATGGGCCAAACTGTGTTCCTCCCCATTTCCCAGCCCCCAATTTAAATGCTGAAACCTTAATCCCTTGTGTGACTTTATTTAGATATAGAAACTTTAGGAAGTACTTAAGGTTAAATGTCATAAGGTGAAGATCTAATCTGGTAGAAAAGATCACCTTATAAGGCTATTATAAGAATTATAAGTGATAAGATTCTCTTTTTTTCTCTCCCCTTGCCACCATCCTTGCTCTCTTGATGGCCCATTCCCCCATCCACAGGTGTACACATCAAGGAAAGGCCCTGAAAGGGTATAGTAGAAGGTGAGAAGATGATCATCTAAGAGAAAGCCCTCATCAGACCTGACTGACCATGGTTGCATCCCGATCTAGAACTTCCAGCTACCAGAATTGTGAGAAAACTAATTTTATTTTTACTTTTAATAGGTGACACCCAGTTGTGCTGGGCTGCTTGGGGCCACTTGTGGTGATGGCCAGCTAGTGGTGCAGCCCTGACAGTTGTATAGTCAGGCTCAGTGATGCTTGGAAGCCACTAAAAACACCCAACAATATTTAGGGAAAAAGTTGGGGAGGGGAGGTCACACACAGAGGTGCTCACAGAAGTGCCAGGGATCCAAACTGAGTCAGCCACCTGCAAGGTAAATACCCTACCTGCTGTATTATTGTTCTGGCTGTCAAATTTCTTAGTTTTACACCACATTGTGTATGGTATTTTGTTATGAGAGTCCAAAATAAGAAATACATGTTAGATAATAAAATTATAAGTTTATTGAACTTCAAGTTGAATTATTATGTCAACTCAAACTTTATCTCTTCTCTTTAGTAGAAAGTATTCTTTTCATGTGAGTTTTTTCTTTCAATCTGAATAAACTTTATTGTCTCAATTCTTCAATAGTCAGTGGTCTCTATTATCCCTGAAAGAATTTACCTGGGGGGGGTATGGTGCCGCCAACAGGTCAACCTACACCTGCAGAGCGAGTGCATCAGCAGCCTGATGTTGCCTTCAGGCTTCCTAATACCCCCAAATTGCCACTGTGCCCTTGGCCAAACCCCAACAACTTGGGAACAAGTTTACCAAGAAATTAAACAGCCAAAAGTTAGGTATGTGGGAGTCACACCCACAAACCACCTCTGGCTCAGCTATATAAGCTCACTCAGAGTTGGGATGGGGTACCTCCCCCACTTCCCAATACATATGGAAGAACTGGCAGTCACCCGCATGAACCAACTCCAGCGTCACCCTGTAAGTTCTACTATTGGCCTTGCCTCAGAGACCCCTAAATAAATCTCAAAAGAGATCAAAAGCCGGAGGCTAGCCACACACGCTAGGGGGAAAAGGGAGTTCAGATAGAGAAGGGAGCACCAAATAAAGGGTGTTGGGAGGATCTTCCCAGGATGGGAGAAGCATGCTGAAAGTAGACTATAGATCAAACATGATTTCCATCCATTGCCTCTTTTGCAAACCACAACACCCAATAGGAGAGAGAGAACAAAAGGGAGTGCCCTGCCACAGAGGCAGGGTGGGATGGGGGGAATGGGGGGTAGGAGGATACTGGGATCCATGGTGGTGGGAAATGGGCACTGGTGGAGGGATGGGTATTTGAGCATTGTATAATTGAAACCCAAGCACAAAAATTTGTAAGTCTACAACTGTACCTCATGGTGTCTCACTAATAAAAATTTAAAAAAAAATAATAAAATAAAAATTTTTTTTAAAAAAAGGAAAGTGCTTTTTCAAAAAAAAAATAAAAAGAGAGAGATCAAAAGCCGCAGTTAAGCTCAGAGCCACACATGGCTGAACAGTTCGGAGTAAATTGGAGGGGGCGGGTTGGCCTGTGCTCACCCAAGCAGAGTCCCCGGCAGTCACTTGCTTCCACAATCCAAATTTGCCACCATACCCCAAGCCTGACTCCACCATCTCAGTATGACCTCACCAAGATATAATCTGCTGAAAATTTTGTAATGTGGATCTTAGTGCGCCAACAGCCATGACCCAGAGAAACAGCAGTGAGTCCTAGAAAACACCACAGTTTCAGAGATCTCTCCAGGCCAATTTCACTGGGGTACCCCAGATGGAGCAGGTGTGCTCTTCCCACCTACTCCAGATGAAATCCTGGCAACCAAGAGCTTCAACAAGCAAGGCCCAGGTATGCGGGTTCCAGGACTGAATCTCCAGGCTGCATGGCAGCAGAGGACCTTGGCTATCCCTCCCCGGGTCCCCGCCCACCCAGCAGACTGGCTGTCACACCCACAATTTGCCTCCAGGTGCCATCTTAGCACACCAACACCAGAGGCACAGCAGCAAGTCTTAGAAGACACCACAGTACCAGAGATCTCTACAGGCCCCATACCAGGCAAATTCACCAAGGCACCCCCAGATGAAGCAGGTGCAGTCTCCCTGCCTACTCCGGATGGAATTCCATTGACCAAGAGCTTCCACAAGTAAGGCCCAGGTATGCGGGTTCCTGGACTGAATCTCCAGGCTGCATGCTGGCAGAGGACCTGGGCTCTCCCTCCCTGGGTCCCCGCCCACCCAGCAGACTGGCTGTCACACCCACAATTTGCCTCCAGGTGCCACAACAACAGCCCTGGCTTAGAGACTCCGAATTGAATCTCAAAATGGATTAGTGCCTTTATCTACTTTCTGCACTAATTCATTTTGAGATTCATCTTGGTGCTGAAGGATGTGCACTGGTGTAGGGATGGGCGTTTGATCTTTGTGTGATTGTAACCCAAACATGAAAGGTTGTAATTATCTCACGGTGATTCAACAAAATTAAAAAAAAATAAGAAAATTTTTTAAAAAATGGATTAGTGCCGTACAGAGGTGTCTTTGGAACCCAATCATTTACAATCTAGAAATTTACATTTACAATCAGACCCATGTGAGATCTCATGATATTCGAAATGAACTATGGAAAATATGTTATATAGTGTCTGCCGCTGGCAGGTAGGCTTGAATGGTAGTGTGAAAATTCAAGTAAAATTAATGCCCCAAATTAAAGAGACAGTATTGGGGAAATTGTCTGCCATAAGGACTGCTATGTGTATGTATGTAAGGGGAGGTTGGTACTGGGGACATTGCACTGGTGGAGGGATGGGTGTTTCACCGTTGTATGGCTAAGTCTTAAACATGAAAGCTTTGTAGCGCTATCTCACAGTGATACAATAAAATAAAAAAGCAATGTGAAATTCATGCCCAATTCAATCAGCTTAATCAATGGCTGAACAAATATCAGTACTTCTACATTATTTAAAAAAAAAAAGAAAGAGTTTATCTGACTAATACACAAAGGAAACTTCAACAGTTTTTTTCTAGGGTAAACAACTTTTGCGCATTTTCCTGCTTGGGTCACAGGCTGTCCTAGAAATTGCAACTAAACACTTTTCTTAGAGATTCCAAAAATAATACCAATTTAGGGAATTATAATTCTTTTCTAAACAAATTTTTTTTCTTTTTTTATTAGTGAAACACCATAAGGTACAGTTATAGGCTTACAAATTTTGTGCTTGGGTTTCAGTTATACAATGATCAAGTGCCCATCCCTCCACCAGTGCCCGTCATCCATCACCACGGGTCCCAGCATCCCCCCCGTCCCATCCTGCCTCTGTGGCAGGGTATTCCCCCTTGTTCTCTCTCTCTTCTTTTGGGTACTGTGTTTTGCAAGAGAGGCATTGAGTGGCAATCATGTTTGGTCTATAGACTACTTTTAGCATGCTTCTTCCACCCTGGGAGGGTCCTCACAACACCCTTCATTTGGTGCTCTCTTCTCTATCTGAGCTTCCTTTTCACCTAGAACGTGGCTGGCCTTCCATTCATGGAGCAAAATTTCTGGTTAAACAAATTTATTTTTAAGTTTTTTTAATTAAAATTTCTTTAGTAGTAAACCAAAATCACACTAAATAAGCAACACAGAAATGGTTTAGCAATACAGTAGAGCAGTTGAAAATTCTTTACATTTATTTCTATGAATCAAAGGAGACATGGAGCATGACACAGTGGTTTAATTTTCTATTGCCAAAGAACTAGAATTTGTTTGTATTTTTAGAAGAGAACAGTTTTACTCTAATTGTTTTGTTGTTGTTGTTGTTGTTGTTCCTCAGAGGTGACCATAAGAATTCCATGCAGCAATCATCTATACCATTCATCACTTAACAACGTAACATCAGTGGTCAGAACTGACTTTGGCATCACACAGTCTTGACATCTACTCATCTCTCCTCTTTCTTTTGACCTGCCCTAATGATCAAAACATAATAACTGAAGCTTTCTTTCTATGCATAAGACTGCACAAACTGACTAAGATGACTAACAATAGTTCAGTCTTTGAAGCTAGTATTTACAAGAAAGGAGTAGGGAGAATACTTGATTTCACTGAATCCACTTAGTATCAAACCTGGTTAGTACCATGAAGCCACCAATACTGCTATTTGTTTGTGGATGTTTATCTAGAATCAGTCCCTGTGAGTGGTATTCATGAGGCAGCTCAGTGGCACAATCTTGTGATGGAAACTAAAAGGCCATTACCGACTCGTTGTCTATTCATTTTAGATGGTTTCTATGGAGGATTTATAGAAACAATACCAAGGTGGCTATCAATGCTGTTTACAGACAATTTAGAGGAATAAACCTGCAGTTATGCTGGGGCTGACTTCCCTTGTGGTCCTGGGGCGTAGTGTTCTAATCCTATTGTGATGTGATTGTTTCACCAGAAACTGCTCCACAGAGGCCTGTAATTGGCGTACAGGTTCAAATTAGATTGCTGTGTGTTTAGGAAAGCAGGGGTCATTTCACATCAGCACCTCTCATTAAAAGGCAGGCAATGGAGGTCTCCATTATGGGAAATCTAATGTATATATTCTATTTTATCATAAAGAAAAGACCCAGAGTCTATGCTCACTAAAAGATGTGTGCACATACATTACCCATCTTGTCTTTCATCACCGTGAGGAGTAGGATAATGTGAAAATGCAAAACGCATTTCGGAGAATGGCAATTAAATATTTACCAGCAATGGATCATGGAACACGGCTTTCGGAGCTCAAATGGAAAGACAGGAGGGAAATTAATGGATGAAAAAAGTCTAACAATTAGTTCTGCTTTCTTCTAAAAATAGCAGGACATGACAGTGACCTTTCTGTGGCTTCCAAGAAGGCCATTGTTCCTATATTTTCAACTCTAGTAATGGGTGAACTCAAGTGATGTCTCAGGAGAAAATGTCTTCTTCCAAATTCTCCCTGACTTCCTTTCAAAATCACCAGATCACCTCAAGCCCATGGCAACAAAAATGTGTTTCGTAGAGAATTAGTGACACTGGGTACAAAGCCCTCCCAGGGTAGTTAAAATAGGGGACATGTAACAGTCCAGTAGAAAGGAAAATTAAAATCTCACAATCTGCTGCCACAAGCAAAAGACATTTTCATCTCTTTGCAAAAGCTTTTCTGGGTCTCACTAGCTAAAAATAAAAGCCAACCAACCACCACCACCAACAAATCTCTTAAAGAAACCCCAATGAGATGAAAATAAAGTGAACCAAAAAAGATGCAATGATAGAAAATGAAATAAATGATTAAAAATAAATTATGAACATTAAGAGAATATGGGAGGTGGTATTTAACTTTACTTCAAAAACTAAAGGACTAAGTGGATGCATCAAAATGTGAAAAGGATGCAAAAAGGAAGGTAGAGAAAAATTGTGGGAGGGGTATGAATAAAGACCTCTCACTTCAATAAAAGTAAGTGATTTGATTTTAGATGTATTAAAACAGAAAAATTAAAATTTCTCATGAACATAAAGTTAAAGAAGAATATAACTAATGCATAAACATATTCACATACACACTGAGTTCTTTCTCTCACATACAATATATAGGTTTGCCCATCAACCATGGGTAGATAAATTTCAGGAAGATCAGGATAGGGTCCCTGTACAGGTGTAATTGCACCCTTTTAAAAACGATGTGTTTTAGTATCCTTGTCTAATTTCTAGCACTTAAGAATGTAAACTCATGCGGTTGGAGAGATAGTAGGTGAGCTATAACTACCGAGCCTGAGTTCAATGTCCAGCACCTAATGTGGTACCCTGAGCACTCTATGTGTGGCTCACAAAGAAACAAACAAAAAGATTGTGAACTTATTTGGAGAGAGGAATGGAATCTTCAGACAGAATCAAATTTAGGTGAGACCATTAAAATGGGTCATAATCTCAAATGACCATTGTCCTTGCAAGAAAAAAGAAAGGTAAATTTGAACACAGAGACATACCTATATATAGAGAGAGGGCACAGTAAAGAGACACTAAAAGGGGTCAGAGAGATCAAGCAAAGCCTGAGCATATGCTTTGTATGCTGGAGGCCCAGATTTGATCTCTAGCACTGCATGGTCCCCCAAGACCATGGCAGTGACCCTTAAAAGTATAGAGTTGGGAGTAACCCTGAGCATACCTGCTGCATATGGAGAGAGAGAGAGAAAGACAGAGAGAGAGAGAGAGAGAGAGAAAGAGAGAGAGGCACACACATATACCAAGAAGAGACATCACAGCAAATTCTTTCTGAATTCTCAAAAGGATCCATCTTGCCCACAATTTCAACTTTTATGTTTAGTCTTTGAGTCAGCTGAGGATAGAGGTCAATGGTCAAGGGCAGGTCATGCATGTGTGAAGCCTTGAGTATGAGGCCTGGCATCACAAACCAAAACAGCAAACCGGTGAGAATAAATTTTTGTTGTGGGAGCTCTTTCCTTTCCACAGGCAGCGCTAGTAAGTGAATATAATCCCTGGGTCCGGGATTCTGGCCCTCCATAACTCGTTCAGCACCCTTCTCTCAACCTTCCGAATTCTTTAGGGGTGACCAGCAGATTCCTTATGATTAATCCCAGGGCTATGAAAATCTTGTCTTGGGCACAATTGCCTGCGAGTTCTCTGCTGTGATCTTGTTTGTATAATAAGAAGGTAGCATTACCCATGGAAAATTCTCAGACTGGTGGACTTCAGGAATTTACGATGTGTAAAAGCTAGAGAACTACAAGAACTTGTAGAGGTGCAACAGCATATTCTAACAGTGTCCAGGGACACAATGCACAGTTCTCCCACAGCCCTAACCTGAGAGCTGTCTTCATATGTGTGCAGTTTCAATAATTTTCAATAGGATTTATAGTGATAGCATATTCTTTTCAAGCTTACCAGCACAACAGGCAAAACCAGTTAATGGGTTCTAGTGGTGGCCAGCTCAGAATTTGTATTGGTCTATGTTCTAAAGACCCGGGAAATAGTATCTTCTTGCACCCTCCAACACCACCCACCTCCTTGCTGAGATCTTTCCACTGAGCTCTCAGAGGAAGAAGCAAAAACTTTTCCACAGGACAATGATTCTAGTGGCATTTGTCAGTGGAGGGACTCTACCGGGGATTTCTGAACATATTGATCACAAGTCATGTCCTTCCTGTCTCTTGTCTCTGAGAGACACTGTTCAACAGAAAATGGTGTAAATGTGTGACCTTGAGGCCATCAACTTCATTATCTGGAAACTGAGGGAGACCAGAGTGAAAAATTTCTAGGTCCCTTATCTGTTCACAATATTGCTGGCGTTTTCCCTCTTTTTAAAGTCTTCTGTTTTATGGGTTTGGAGTAAGTTCCCCAAGTGATCGTTTGTTAGACCTGTCTGACTTCTTCACAATTTTCTCCAAGGTAAAGTCTTTATAGGAAGTACTTATGGAGTCCCCTCAGACTAACTTTTATAAGTAAAAATAATAAATACTCTATACTCAGTATGAAACCTAAGCTCATCAGTGCATTCAGAGGATCCTTTTCACCACAGAAAGCTCTGTTACTTAATGTAACTATTAGGCTAGGCAGAACTCCATCTGATGATAAATGATAGGTCACAGAAAGTTCATGCCCAATAACAGAAATGGCACACAGTATTACCAGGAGCACACACATATGAAAGGATGAAGGAGCCATCAATAACCAAGTTCAGTCTTGATAATTATTATTATCATAGTAAATAGTTATTGCTGACCTCTCTACTGATTTAGTGAAGAGCAGCTAATAATAACAAGGGGTCAAGTGAACAAACCAAATGATATGCTTCACCTAGACACATAATGCAGTTTATAATGAGCTAATAAGTGTGTATGTGTGTATTTGTGTGTGTGAGTGTGTTTGCACACGCAGAGGCTAGCATGCATGTGCTAATGTGTTCATACACGCTTCTGGATGTATGCTTAACCTAAGAAAATTAAACTTTGTTAGGTGGCAGGGGAGTCACAGACTACAACGTTTTCTTTTCTTTCTACTAAATCACAGACCTACCATAAGCTTTCTACAGTACGACCTAGCTAAAGAATTTCCCTTCTGGCCACACTTTGAATCTTCTTAAAACCTAATTCAAAGTATTGTCATTCTTTTGTAGACACAAGTCTATAAACTCATTCTCCAGATAGAAGTTTTGAAACAAAACATGGGGACTTCTGAGACATGAAGGGCTCCTTAGTAATTAAGATAAAATAAGGATTCCCACACCGGCTCTCTGTAACAGATCTGTGAAACAGCTCGATACTCTCTTCATGGGGCTGAGGCCCATTCGGGCCATCGAGTGGAAAACTGCTGTATTATTATTCTTTGATGTCTACAGCTTAGTAGCACAAAGCTGGTCTCTGAGCACTTACTCTCTATAAAAAAAACTCCAAATGTTTGGCCTTTGGGCTGTAAATATTGTGTCACCATTGATTTTTAACATATAAAGTGTATTTTCCTGAATGTCAAGTATTTTCAAAGTGCAGAGCCTCCCAAGAGCACAAAACAGAAGGAATTAAAGATGGTTTAAAAGCTAGAGCTACAAGCAAGCAGAGAAGAAAGGCAAAGTGAGTAAAAAATGAAAGGGAGAAATGAATGAGAATAATCTTCCTGAGACTAAGTTTTCTTTTATGGCTTAGTTTCCAGTAATATGTGAAACTGAACATCATTGTTACTAAAGATGCATTCACATGCTTTTATAATAGCAATCACATTTGAAAACACCACCTACAGCTCGACAGTGAAATCACTTTGTAAGAACTTTATCTCCTTCTGAGATCTCTGGACTCTTCATGGTAAAGGGATGCAAACAATATTTGTCAGTGAATAGATTCTACCCAATCATCTGCTTCCCAAATAGTTAAATCATATTTCAAAGCCACTGCTATCAAATATCCTGTCTTAACTTTCTTTCAAATTAGAAAATAATTTCCAGCTATTATTTAACCATAAAAATCTATGAATTTCAACTTCATTTCATAATATATGCTTAAATGTGTTAAGATTAAAGAAAATAAATGAGTTTTTCCTTGATTTTATTAGAGGAATGTTCTGTGTTGAGTCTCACATCCACCGTGGATCACCTTGCTCTTTATCAGCATACTGTGCCAAGTCATAATAAGACCATCAAGTTCAGTTTCTGACCTCCTAGGTGCAAGTTGAGACATCCCTGGGGGATCAGGATGAGCTGGGGGAGCTATTCTCTTTCTCTAAATCAGACAGATGCAACCAAAGTTAGGGAAAATCTCCTTCTACAAAGCATTCCTGAGTTACTTTTGTCTGGGTGTGCAGCTAAAAGAAATAAATAAAAAAAAAAAAGGAGTGGTAAACTTTACACAGTGAACCTCCAAATCTCTCACTGCTTTATAAAACTTGATCTACCATATATAAATATATAATGCAAGTAATGACTCAATTTCAAAAACGTTTAAAAATGTAGACTTGTAATTTGAAAGTCCAAAGAAATTAAATAGCAAAACTAGAGCAATGCTTGAAGGGAACAGAAGAAAGTTTAAGGGAAAAGAATTTTAATAAGCAAACATGCAACTCACTCATAGGAAAGATGGAGAGTAAGTGCTAAAACTTACCCCATTAGCTCATGAATATTACTAACTTTTTTTACAAAGCTCTGTTGACTTGCATGGGAGATTTGAGTGACTGTGATGCTGATGATCCATTTATCCCCTGGCTCTCTCTGCCCCCATCCTCTAACTCTTATAACTTCTCCTGATCACTAATCACTAATTAACTAGGAAAATGCTTTGATATCTATTCCCCAGCAATTATCTGGCAATAAATATTCATATAACTTAATCATACTCCATCTATGCTTAATACTACATACATGCATGTTTCCTACGGCTGCTTTGAAGGCTGTTAATAAAAAGCAGGTGGACTATTTTTAATTCCACCTAAAATATAAGGGAATTCATTCTCACTGTTCAGTGTACATCAGTCATTATTAACTGAGATTCCCTCAGGTGCATAGCTAAATGTTGAGACTGGTCACCAGAGGAAAAGCAAAGAAAATAGGAAAACTCAGATTTGTGTCTTCCAGGGAGTCACTGTACAATCTATAGTCATTCATCTCTCTGACCCTAAGATTTTCCTTTTCTTCTCTTTTAAAAAAAGATAATTTTCCTTGAGAGATGGTACAGGGAATAAGGTGGTTTCTTGGCGTATGACCTCCCTGCATATGACCTACTCCCTGCCACTCAGCTTTAATTCCAGGCCCGACACATGTCCCCCAAGTGTCACCAGGAGTGCTCACTAGGTGTGGTCCCCAAGACAAATATAAATATATAAATAAATAAATAAAATAACTAGCCTGAATGTGTTTTTCAATATCTCAATTATCTCACGTTCCCCTGTGTCTTCTGAAGCTTTATGATGTGTGTATTATGTTCTCCAAGAGTCAGGTTTAGTTAAGGTAGAGACGAAGAAATTGTAGAATAAAGTGGAGGAAGAAAATGATGAACAATATATAGTTGTTTATTGTTTGACTGGAAATGATAAATCCAAAGTCAATTATGGACAAATACATGTTGCTTAGGATCATGGGACAAAAAGTATCATCTGTATAGTAAAGAGGAGATATTTACTTTTATAGATCTTTATTATTTTTATCTTCTTTTTTTGTCAGTGTTCAGGTGACTACTTCTGGCCCTGTGCCCAGGATTCAAAGTGGGGTTAGGGGAAGGCAAAACAAGAGTCTTAATCCCTGAACTATCTCTCCAGTTCCTCTCCATCTTATTTTTCAAACTAGCTATTTCTGTACAACACTAGTCTCAGACCCTCATGGCAATAGATTTAATGCAAATTTATGCACAGTATTGATAAAGTAGAATCACTATTTTAGAAATTTTAGGGCATGTTAGATTCTTATTTGCAGTAAGAAAATCCATTCTCTCTATATGAGGATAAAGCAAAGTTTTGAACCAAAATTTTATTTGATGAGTTTGTGGAGGAAGACAGAATAAATGAATAATTGAACAATTCTAAGAGAGTTTTAGGTGGATTTCTAATACAGGTCTCCAATTATTGTGGAAAATCATTAATGTTTGACGTGCCAATTCTATGAAAATAATCAGGCTAAGATTGGTAATGAAATAGTAGTGAAGTGAGACCATAATTGTTATAATTTCATTATTTTATTAATTATTGCGCCCACCTACCAGATGGTCAGACTTCTTCATCAAGATCATGAACGATCGGTTTGAGGCTCTTTGTGTTCCTAGAGCGAACAGACGCCATTGGGCTACACTAGCACACGACAGGGACAAATGGAGACGTTACTTGCGCCCGCTCGAGCAACGATTAAAGGGAAGTCAAGTGATCAAGTGATTCCCCCAATAAATAATCATCTTTTTACATATCAGGCTGCTCATCTTAAAATTTAATTTTCTTTCTGGAGACCAAGGATGCTGCGTTGTGGTATAGTGTATTCCTTGATTAGATGAGGCCTGTGTTCCATATTGGCAGCTCTCCACACTGCTCAGTATGATTCCCAGTGACCCAAGAAGTGCAGTTACTGACAGAGCCACAAATTGTGTGACCCTATCACTGCAACATAATCACCAACAAAATTAATACCTCCAACATCAACAATACCACTAAACAATACTAATACCACAGCATCACAGATACCAACAACAATATTGCTACAAGCATCAATGTGTGTATATCATTTTTGGTAACTTTTCTCTCTAACATTCCAATTCCCTTTCCAGAATTATTAGTCATTTAGACCAACAGTTTGGATGGTACAACACCTTTCTCATGCTGCCTTTTGATGATCCTTGAATATCCGGTAATACATTAGCATATAGTTTAAGAATCCCATTTGCACTGAACAAAATCATACATACATTCATTACCTATTATTGGCTAATTCTATAGTTAATACAAAAATCTAATCATTCATACTCCCTAATCTGTGCCAAATTTTGTTCAGGCAGCCACTGTTACATTTCTAACCAAAATAGAAAAATAATTCCTGCCTTCTGGCCACTTGTATTCTAGAGTGAGGAAGGTATGCAATGAACATAATAAATACCCAAATTGACAGGTGTTATTTTAAAAAGTGGTAATTTGTAGGCCAAACTATTTTCCTTTTATAAAATTTAGTCTTGGTTATGAATAATGCATCTTTCTTCCACCAAGCATTCAGATACTAATATAATTAGACTCTTTTCTGAGGTTGTCTTATAGTTCATGCATCAAACACAAGCCCTTCGGCAGCTGTGTTGGGGTCTTTAGGCATGGGATGTTAAAGAAATGAGCCCAGTCATGCTAACACTGCCCTCACTCCCTTACAGATGTAGGATGACAGTGATTGCCCAGGGCATTCTAATTACAAAGTATTTAGTAGTCAGGATCTAGCACACACCTGCCAGAAACTTAAGAAGAGAGATGCTGCACCAGGGTTTTTATGCTACATGGGAACCCAGCTGGAAGCCAGTTCTAAAGATGCTGGTGGCAGCATAAAAACCATACGCCTTCGGAGTTCAGTTGGAAATCCCCGAAATTCCCCCCGTATACGGGTAGGAACAATCTCATCTGTCAGTGTCTTCTTCCACAAAGATCTGTTGTCTTAAAGCTGAGAATCTGCTTCTGCAACAAATTAGAATTAGAAATGTGATTTACAAAGCCAGGTGATGACGTGTCTCACCTGGGTATGTGTCTGAAGACTTTCCAAATGAGGCATGTGGGTTAGTTCCAGAAAGATAACATTTGATTGGGAGTCACATGCTTCAATTTAGTTACTGCAAATATGTGGACTGGAATAATGTTTAAAAAAAAACAGAAGTATATTTAAATGATACCTTAACTTTAGAATTGAACACAGAAAAGCAAAGTAAAATTCAGTAAAATTAAAATTTTATAGTAAGTTAGGGAACTATTGAAATAAAAAAATGAGAAACATTTGTCTAGGATAAAAATATTTTTTGAGTCAACATTTCTACTATTGTTGCTTCTATTTTTACAGGTCAATTTTTTCATTTCTTAACACTTAACATTTATTGTTTGACTTCTTAAAATATTATTTTATATAAAAATATATATTATCTAATGTTGAAGGGCCTAGAATATCAAAAGAAATCCACAAAATGAATCTGCTTCCAGAAAGTAGCATACTTAGACAAGAATTCCATTTACTTATTGCAATAATAATTTTTTTAAAACCCAGTAATATATTTAAATGATACCTTAAATTTAGAATTGAACACAGAAAATCAGACCTACCTGTTAATCTTATAATAATATGAAGTATAAATAATTGACTGCTACTTCATATGCCACTTATAGGTGGAAATCAGAAACCTGATTTTGTTCATGATCTAGCTAATGAAGCACAATCAAGCAAAACCTACAATGCTTATGTTTTTTCCTTTACTACTTTAAGGATGAAAATTCCCAAATGGCTCTTCTGTTTGGGGAACACACTTGGTGGTGCTCAGAATGACTCCAAGCTCAGGGCTTCAGGGTTCATTTTTGGTTCTCAGGAGAATGGGTGGTGCCAGGAATCAAAGCTGGGTCCCCTGCATGTTGGCATGTACTAGAGTCAGCTGAATTATCTCTCTAGGCTGTGAAATCTTATGTTATTTATCCATTCAATTTTTATACACTTGTCTGTGTACACTTCATCTGTCACACTCTATAAAATATTACTTTAAAAACATTTCCATTTAAAATGTTAGGGATCATAGAGGACCTGAAATAATTTCAAGCCCATGTACCTATCTTGATTGCAGTTTCTCGATACTAGACAGATTTGCCTGATTTTTTATTCTGCTTTAATTACATCAACTGAAGGAGATTAAGCACTCTCCATCCCAGAGAAACTTCATTTAGTTTTTAAAACTTTTATGGATTGGAAAATGCAGAGGACATTGAACTCAATTCCAGGTTGTTGTAGTTTTCACATGGAAACCCTTGTTTGTATGATCACCTACTATGCAAATCTTTTCAGCCAATGCTCAGGCCTCAAGCAGTTCTGTGACTCTCATAGCTCTGTCCCTCACCAAAAACTACTTAATTGCCCCAAACCACTCTATATTAAGAACAGTAATGTTTCAATCCCTTCCAGTTGGTCTTACCCAGAAATCCTGCTTCTCATTTCCTAGATCTTAACTAGATCGAGGGCTATTTCTGTTTCTGAGCTAAATTGTCCAGTTTAGCATAGAAATAGAACCTCAAAAAGGTATGCCCCCTTTAGTGATCTTGGGATATTTCTGCATGCAATTTATAGAAACATTTCTGATCCCACACACAATGACTGGACTTGATGGACTCATGAAAGGGAAATTCAGTTCTCATTCGCTATTGAGAAAATACTGGATTTTAGAATTTGGTGAGAGAATTGTGAGGAAGATAGTGAACAGGTACATTTCACTGTGGCATTTTCTGCCCACTTCTAGCTCCAAATCTGAAAAATGGGATCTGAACTATAACCTAGAATCTCTATTTTTTAACAAGCCTTTCTCCATAGCATCCTTGCATGGTTTCCCACCCACCTATGATTGTGAGCATAGCACTGTAGCACTGTCCTCCCACCATTCACAGATTTGCTTAAGCAGGCACCAGTAATGTCTCCATGGTGAGACTTGCTGTTACTGTTTTTGGCATATCAAATATGCCATGGGGGGCTTGCCAGGCTCTGCCATGCAGGCGGGATACTCTCGGTAGCTTGCCAGACTTTCTGAGAGTGACGGAGGAATCGAATCCAGGTTGGCCATGTGCAAGGCAAACACCCTACCGTTTTATCGCTCCAGCATATACTTAAGAATGAATTTTGAGGTATTTTCTGTCGTTACACTTCATCTTAGCCAAAAGGCCGAGAAGCCGTGTAATCCCATCAACGGCCAAGACTCAGAGACTATAAAAACCAGCTCCCAGAAGAGAACAGTGCAGTCTCCTGCCCCCGCACCTGGCTGTCCTCGCTGCCGGGGCCCCTTGGAGGGGAGCGGGTTGAGCTTTCCTCCCCGCCCCGACCAGGGCTCCAGCAGCCGAAGACCTCCAGGACCAGCCACCACCATGCTGAGACCACTCTCCGCACACCTGAAGGTACCGGCAGAGGAAAAAAGGCAAGCGGGTCCCGGGGCTAAGATCTCCAAGACTACTCAGATCAGGGCTGAGCATCCTCCACCCAGATCCTCTGAATTCCAGTAGGCGGGGGTCACACCCAACAACCGGCCTCCTGGCGCTGTGTAATCCCATCAATGGCCAAGACCCAGAGACTATAAAAACCAGCTACCAGAACCGGACATCTTATTATGACATCTTATTATCTCATTCCTACTTTGGACAAACTGGCAGGCTACCGAATGTAACCTGCCCACACGGCAGAGTCTGGCAAACTCCCCGTGGCGTACCCAATATGCCAAATACCAGTAACAATGATGGGTCTCATTCTCCTAAAGAGCCTTGAATATAGCACTTTCTTAAAAATCTCAGGGCTGGGATGAAGGAGACGTTACTGGGGCCTGCTCAAGGCAATCGACGAATAACAGGATGGTGGTGATTCGTGATTCTCTGTCATTGTCTTTAACTTCTGGAGTTCTTTACTGGGAAAGAGATATGAGTCTAATAAGAAGAAGTAAGAGGATTTAACTTGAATTCAGAAAGGGAAAGCTCCACAAACACTGGAGAGAGAAACGCTTGGTGGAACCTTCTCAGCAGTCTCACTCATCACTTAACTTTCATTTACTGGTGCATTCACTCACTCATTAAATTTATACACTCAATTTCAACAATCATTGTCTTAGGTTTCAAAGCAAATAATCACAATCTCAAGATTTAAGATGGATTCTGATCTGTGCATTGTAATGTTAGAAAAAGTGATATAACTAATAAATATTTCTACATACAAATCCATGTAAATTCCAAATAAATATAGGTTTGACAATCTGAAAAAAACTTTAAAAACTGTTACTAGCTGGTGAGAAAGTAGTTCAGTGATAAAGTGCAGGTATGGCCTGGCTCAACCACATTATTAATTGAAAATACCTTGTTATTTAATTAACATTTACAGAATGCCTACCAAATGAATGAAAAAAAATGAAAAGATTTACGGTATAGTAGTATAAAATAGGTATAGTGGTAAAATGATTTTTATAAAAAATTGAGAGGATCAGCCATAAACTGAAGTTCCAGATATTCTGTTTAATTCAAGCTAAAAAATAGAAAAGATAAATTCTGGGCCAGAGTGATGATACAATCAGTAGGGTCTTTCCCACCCAGCTGACCCAGGTTCAATCCCTGGTACCCCACATGGTCCCCCAAACCAGGGGTGATCCCTGATCATAGAATCAGAACAAATAGTCCCAGTAAACCCTGAACACCACCAGGTGTGGTCCAAAAATCAAACCAAACAAAGAAAAAAAAAGACAAATTCATTAAATTTGTGGAGATTATAACCTATCATTACATAGCACTGTAGCACTCTTCTCCCGTTGTTCATCAATTTGCTCGAACTGGCCCAGTAACGTCTCCATTGTGAGACTTGTTGTTACTGTATTTCAAATATCCAATATATCATGGGAAGCTTTCCAGGCTTTGCCGTGCAGGTGAGATACTCTCGGTAACTTGCCGGGCTCTTTGAGAGGGGTGGAGAAATTGAACCCAGCTCAGCCAGCCTGTGCTATCACTCCAGCCCACCTATGATTATACGGCATGTAATTTTAATGTTTAAAATTTTAAGTACTTTCTAGAGATTGTATTATTTGCTGGTGGATTTTTTGCAAGAAGTGCAAAATGTGATTAACACCCTGACTGAGAAAAATGAAAACAAGATCAATCATGAATAACTAACCTGTGTGATAGAGTAAATTCAAACACCACAAAATCTTAGCGATCTTCAGTGAACAGTGAGTTTTGTAAGTCAGGCAGGTTTCAAAGACATGGATTGATAATTTTTTAAAAAAAGCTTACATTCAACAAATTTAAAACACAAAATTCAATATATAAGTTCCTTACATAGTAAAGTCTTTGAAAGTCAGAGAGATAGTACAGCAGGGAAGACACTTGCTGGGCACACAGACAACTCAAAACGTCAGACACCCTTTCTGCTCCAACCATCCTTCACCTCTTATGGTCCCCCAAAAATACCCAGAATGATTACGAAGCACAAAGCCAGATCTAAGCACTGTGTACAACAGCATGAGATCCCAAAAGCATAATAAATGATTAAACAACCAATAGTAGCACTGTAGCACTGTCCTCCCGTTGCTCACTGATTTGCTCGAGCAGGCACCAGTAACGTCTCACAACAAATTGTGAGACTTGTTACTGTTTTTGGCATATCGAATACGTCACGGGGAGCTTGCCAGGCTTTGCCATGTGGGCGAGATACTCTCCGTAGCTTGCCGGCCTGTCTGAGAGGGGTGGAGGAATCAAACCCCGGTCGACCACGTGCAAGGTACTATTACCCACTGTGCTATTGCTCCAGCCCAACCAATAGTAATTTCTTTTTTACAAGAAGGTATATAAGTTAAGATCCTTTCAGAAATTTCAGCTTCTTCCTACAGACTTTGAAAGACTTGAATGTGTTATTTCATATAATAGGAAGGTTTAGGAAGGGCTACCTTGGGCCATGGTAAGTTCTGGGCTCCAATTCTACCCTTTTACATTTCTCTTGGCTCTATGTCCTCTGCATAGATCCACTTAGTCCTTGAGCTGGCTTCCTTTATGGTAGTAGACAGGCAGCCAGCAACAGATGGAATAGTTTCCCTCTTCTTGTCTTATTGAAAAAGAGGTGCAGCTTTCTCAAAGTGGACTAGCAAGTTTTTCTTCACCTGACTGGACCAATAAGGACACATGTCCATCATAGTCTTCCAACAACTGTCTAGTTGACTAAGGAGTGACTGTGCAGAAAGTGAAACTGGCTTCCCCAAATCACCTGGGCTAGAAGGCAGGAATGGGGTACTGAACGGAACCTCTTATTTCAAAGGAAAAAGAGAAAAAACTACTGGGCAGGAAGTCAATTCTGTCCATTAAAGATGGTCAGAGATAATCTAGTTTTTTGTCCTGCAGCAGAATACTATGTAGAACAAATTTGTTTTCCACATAGGTTTTTAGGGTGGTCTATAGTTTACAAAAGTTTTGCTATTATTGTCTTATACTTGCATCAGTGTCAAGATTCCTCCACAACTGCCCTAAGGTCTCTTCCCGCCAACCCCCATAACATCTTCAGTTTACAGGTCTATTGATTATGTCTCTGGATTTGTAACCATTGGGGATTATCCAATCCATTGCATTGTTTCTTTATACTTCTCATATTACTGGACTAGCCCAGTGTTTGTCTTTCATCCTTTTTGATTTACTTTACTGAACATAACACTCTCCAATTTTTTTCAGGTTATAGTGAACCACAAGATTTCAAATATATATATTAGAATATTCAAATATTTCAAGATTTTCTTATAGCTGAGTAGTATTCCATTGCTATATACATACCAAACTTTCTTTGTTTGTTCATCTGCTGTTGAACATTTGGTTTTCTTCTAAATCTTGGTCTATTTTGAATAATGCAAAGCAGAATTTTTAATAACACAAATTGTATTGTTTTTGCAATACTCAACAACTATCTAATTTGGAATATTTAATCACTCAAAATAATGGGGGGGCCTGCTCGAGGCAATCGACGAATAACAGGATGAAATGATGAAATGATGATCAAAATAATGATTTTCTCTTCATTTCCATTAGTTACCTTGTCATTTACTTCCCTCTTCAGTGGTCTTTTCTCCTCATTAGAATCTGAACACCTTGTGTCTTTTGCTTCATCAGAGAGCCCCCATGGCACCCAGTCCATTACTTTACATCCAGCAGGGACCAAACCATTTGACTCACTGCTACAATCCAGCCAACTGGCTGCCTTGCTCCTTGGCCTTTTGGCTAAGAGCAAGCACAGCATCAGTTTAGTCCGTGTGACATATTCTATCCAGGGAGTCTTCCCTATCCTGGCAGGAGGACAAACCCTACAGGCTAATTACTAAGCATGTGGTTTTTAATTAATAATGCCTCTGATTAACATGGAGCAATTTTTACCTAATATAGGGTATTCTGTAAAGGAAAAATATATCAAAAACACCTAAACATACTAATGTTTAAAGCATACCTCAGTGATTAAATGTACACATATACAAACTTACACACACAGCCATGAAATTTAGGTTTTCCCTTGTAGAGTGAGTAAACTTCAAAAGATTCCAGCATGATCTAAGACTATACTTTTCTGAAACATGCTGAAAAGCTATATGACTGTTTGACAAATCAGGTAGAAATAGATCGCCCTTTCCACCCTGATAATATCCTTTTGCAATAAGTATAGCTTTAGAACATTAAATGTATGCTATGGAACTTTGCAATTACACCTTTGCTTTCTGATGGTTATAGTTACAGAAGAGTGACAGTTGCTCAATTGTCTGCTATTGACTTAATGTGCTTAGATTGGCTGAGAGAACAAAGCTCCACGTATTTTTTTAGCTGACTCAAATAAAATTTCCATCAAAATTAAGAGTTTGTATATGGTCCAGTAAATGAAGTAGTTTATATTCTCCACCTGGTTTGTCTATTTTGTCATTAATCTTTAAGAAGTTGATTAAATAGTCAATCTTGCCATTTAATTCTTTAAAAACCTAAATGAGGTATACACTATAATGCCACCTGCATTTTAACATATCCCTTGCAACATTCTAATGCAGAGATTATCGCTGTAAGTTGCACAGAACAACAAAATGAAACATTTCGGGAGAACAGGAGATAGCTTAAATGGCTGGAACAGTTTCCTTGCATGCAGAATCCCATAGCTTTGGAGCAGCCCCCAGGCACAGAGAGTTGTGTCTAAAATAAAAGAAATCATTGTCAGTTCTTCCTGAGTACCACTAGGTGACATTTTAAAAATCTCTAGATAATTTCCTAATGATTGGTCCACAATATTATCATGATAATATTTAGTAGGCAGGTCCTGAGAAGTTTATTTTAAAAGCTTAATTTTTTAAAAACCTCAATGGAAGAGTGCTTGTCTCTTGCGTGACAGCATGAGTTCAATCCCTATCAATCACACCACCAGGTACAGAGTTAAAGCCCAGAGGCACTGCAATTTGGGGTTCCTGACACCACCACAAGAGTATAGTATTGATACATTGGAACGAAATACAAGCAAACACCACAGTAAAATTGTGCAGTTTCCCCAAATCATCACAACCAAGTATCAAGCACCCAAACTAAGAAAAGAAAAACTTAAAAACAAAGCAATATGAGGCTTCCCTCCCCCCCATCATCACAAAGGCAAACAGCAGGAAAAAAAAAGGGGGAATGTTTCCATTATCATACTGTCTCAGGTCACCCAGAAAACACGCACATTTCTGTGGGTTAACTATTAGATCACATGATCTCTATTAATCCTCCAACAGTAATAGTTGGTGCAAAGAACTAAAATGCAACCATAAATCTCAACAGTGTATGGGGATATTTAAAACTCCCCATAATCAAATAGACTTGAAGAATAATTAGTAACAGAAATAATATCACTTCCTTTACATGAATTATTTCATTTATTCCATATCAATCAAATAATGCAGTATTATTTTTATTATTAACTCCTCTTTATAGATTATTAGACAGTGCTAATTTGTTGCCCATTAATAATTTCCCACTCATCTTTTGTGCTAAATACAATCTGGTACTATTAAGTAATGAATGGCTCAATCAAACATCAGCTAAGTGATGGGCAAAAAATAAAGAATTAGAGACAGGCACAATAGTTGCTGGTTCAATCACGATGAGGAATTGAGAGAAGGATAAAGAAAACAATTTGACAGAAGATGGGATTTAGCTCATATTACTTCACTGGGACAAAAGAACTTGAACTTCAGGGAGACTCTGCAGCAACTTCCCAAGCCAAGAACACCTTTCCCAAGACTGATATGTGAAAACTGCTACTTTACTGATAAGATAAACATTAAATGAAGATGAAAACTTGAGATTTGGGCAGAAATTATTCACATGGATTAAAGATTAAAATGCAAAATATGAAAATGATGGTAAAAATTTAAAAAAGTACTAGGAAACTTCTAAAGAATCTTGGGATATTGAATGACCTTTTAAATAGGATCTTAAAATGCGACCCAGAAAAACTGTATCTCTGTAAGGTGATAAATGTTAACTAACTAGACTTATTATAGTGACCATTTCCTACACAATATTATATCATTATGTTGTGTACCTGAAACAAATATATCTGTCATATCTCAAATAAAAAGGAAGAATGCTCTTTATAATAGCCAGAATCTGGAAAAAATCTAAGTGCCCAAGAACAGATGACTGGTTAAAGAAACTTTGGTACATTTACACAATGGAGTACTATGTAGCTGTTAGAAAAGATGAAGTCATGAAATTTACATACAAGTGGTACTACATGGAAAGTATCATGTTAAGCGAAATGAGTCAGAAACAGAGGAATAGACACAGAAAGACTGCATTCATCTGGGGAACATAAAGTAACAAAATAGGAGACTACCACCCAAGAGTGGCTGAGATTAGTACCAGGAATTTTGCTCCATGGCTTGGAGGCCAGCCACACATTCTAGGGGAAAAGGGAGATAGAGAAGGAAGCACCAAATAAAGGGTATTGGGAGGATCCTCCCAGGATGGGAGAAGCATGCTGAAAGTAGACTATTGACCAAACATGATTGCCACTAAATGCCTCTTTTGCAAACCACAACACCCAAAAGGAGAGAGAGAACAAAAGGGAATGCCCTGCCACAGAAGCAGGGTGGGATGGGGGGATGGGGGGCATGTGGGAGGGATACTGGGACCTGTGGTGGTGGAAAATGGGCACTGGTGGAGGGATGGGTACTTGATCATTGTATAACTGAAACCCAAGCACAAAAATTTGTAAGTCTACAACTGTACCTCATGGTGTTTCACTAATAAAATTTTTTAAAAAAATTTAAAAAAATTTAAAAAAATAAAAAGGAAGAATGAGGGGGAAAAAACAAAGCAGACCTTTGATTACATAGAAATTAAAGGGAAAGAACTTAAAAGTACAGAGCTATAAATAAAACTAAACAGGGTCTGGAGTGATAGCACAGCAGGTGTGGAGTCTACCTTGCGCGCTGCCAACCCAGGTTCAATTCCCAGCATCCCATGTGGTCCCCTGAACACTGCCAGGAGTAATTCCTGAGTGCATGAGTCAGGAATAACCCCTGTGCATCGCCGGGTGTGACCCAAAAAAGCAAAAGACAAACAAACAAATAAACAAAAAACTAAACAGCTAAGCAAGAAAACATAGTAGTGGCAAGTATGTCAGACAAATGTTAACATCTTTGACATAGAAATGGTTCTTATAAATCATTAGGAGAAAAAAAGAGTTTCTCCCCAATACACTAATCAAAGAGCTAAGCACATAAACAGACAGATCACTGCAGAGAGCCAGGAAAGAGAATTTTTAAAAGCTTGCCTTCACTACCAATAAGCAAATAAATGTGAAGTCTATTAAGAATAGATTTCATTGTCTGAATCAATTGTGCAAAAAAGACATGAAAAAAGAATTTTTTAAACTCCATGTCCCCCTTTTCACTGAGAAATAGAATTAAGCTGTTTTTATAGAGCACTTTTAGTTTTAGCAAACATATTTTTGAATTAGAACATTTTGATGAAACTATTTACAAATAAAATACATATCATAACTGATATCTACATCTAAAATTATTTGCATTATCCAGAATATCTCTGTGAGAGATTTTCAGCTGTTTTAAAGGGAACATCAGCTATTTTAAACTCTTAAAATACCTTCTTAATCTGCTTTATAAATACATTTACCTATTTATTTTTGATTTGGGGTTCATACTCAGCCGTGCTCAGGACTTACTCCTGGATTTGCACTCAGGGATCATTCCTGTTGGGCCTCAGAATACTACATGGGGGTGCCAAGGATTGAACCTGGCTCTGTCTCATGCAAGGCAAGCACCCTACTCACTGAAAGTCTTTCTGGCCCCTATAAATTCACTTTAATAGAAATATTTCTAAATTATGTGATGCCTTTGGAACTATAAAAGTGGACAGTGGTAGGATGTATTCACTTCAAGTAACACATGATAACACATGGTGAGCTTTTTCATTGGCTTCCAAGATACTGAAATTTCACACCTCTAGTTAAGTGTGTCCATTTGCTCTTTGTCTAAATATGAGTACTCTCTCTTAAATCTGTAAATATATATATATGTATAGCTATTTTATGTAAAATTTGAGCCTAATAAAAATATCAAAAAATCACTTTATGTTCCCTTTAATTTATAGATCATGAGGAGAAAGAAAGTACATGGGCATTAGGAGAAGAAATACTTTTATTCAAATACTGATTCACAACTTTGAAATCTTAGGCAAAGCATCTAAAGTTAATTTTAGATAGGTACAAATTGAATTATATTTTTTGCATAGGTTTTCTAAATGCTTGTTAAGACACTGATACATGTACATGTTAGATATTGCTAACTAGTAACTGCTATTAATGCAGGTTGAAGATGAGGATGTTATCTATATGACTAATTGAACCATGCTAGCAAGATATGATGAGCCTGAACTTCTTCATGCAGCTCCACCTCTCCAGATGAGACTCACCTCCAGCAGGTATCACTGAGTCTTATTCCGGAATAGGAGGCAGCACTCCTCTCTACCACATGGGTCCCAGTAGATTCCACACTTGATTTGAACCATATTAAGGGCCCACATCACAGCTGAAGCGAGCACCTGCTTATGCCACCATACAACAGATCAACTCAACAAATTACGTGTTGCTCACTAGCAAACTAATGGGAAAAAAACACAGAAACCCACCACCAAGTTCAGTGAATGAAAACAATATCACTTGATCACTTGACTTCCCGTTAATTGTCGATTTGCTCAAGCGGGCACCAGTAACGTCTCCATTTGTCCCTGTCGCGTGCTAGTGTAGCCCAATGGCCTCTGTTCACTCTAGGAACACGAAGAGCCTCAAACCGATCGTTCATGATCTTGATGAAGAAGTCTGACCATCTGGTAGGTGGGTGGCCACGCAGTCTTTTGACATCCCGTGGAATCCAGTCGGTAACATCTCTAGTCCAGCGGTCGTCTCTAAATCTCATTACGTGACCAGCCCATCTGATTTTTGACACCTTAGCAAATGAGACAGCGTCCCTGATTCTTTTTTTTTTATTTTTTTTTTTTTATTGAATCACTGTGGGAAAGGTTACAAAGCTTTCAGGTTTATGTCTCAGTCATGCAAATATCAAACACATTTCCCTTTACCAATACTTATTTTTTACCATGAAGAACCCCAATAAAACCCCACCCCCCACCCCTCCCCGTCCCTGTGAGGCAGATGAATTCTAGTTAACACTCTATCTGCTTTGATTAGATTCATTGTTTCAATAAAAGATTCACCACTATTATTTAGAGTTTACCCCCCCCCCCCAAATCAGACATGCTGAAAAAGCATTGTGAAGTGATTTGCTTTCTACAGCTGGGTTCAAGAATTAAATGTTGGTTTTGGATTTCTGCTCTTTTACCTATTGACCCTGGAAGTATTTCTACTGAAAGTCAGATAGTTAAGAAATTGGTTTCTGTGTTCTGGAGTCCTGGCCGTGCTGGAGAGCCGCTCGCGGGGGGCAACCGGTGGCCTCGGTAGGGCGTGAAGGGCGGAGCGAAACACCCCCCTTCCCATGAGGTTTTAGTCGCCCCCACACTCCCGGCTCATACCTGCTGTCCACAAGGCTCCCTTGTGGCCGCCATCTTTCTTTCCAGAGAGGAGAGGGCGAATGGGGCAACACCCTTTCCCCTCCGGCAGACTATGCGTTAATCCAGGCAATCATTTCTGCCCAGAGGGGAAAGGGTGTTGCTCCCTTCCGCCCTCCTCCCTCTGGAAAGAAAGATGGCGGCCACATGGGGGCCTTGTGGACAGCAGGTATGAGCCGGGGGTGTGGGGGCGACTAAAACCTCATGGGAAGGGGGGCGTTCCGGTCCGTCCTTCACGCCCTACCGAGGTCACCAGTTGCCCCCCACGAGCGGCTCTCCAGCACGGCCACAGCCCCAGAAGCACAAGGGCTTAATGCAGAACCCAGCAGCTTGGAGCAGAAAAGTGAACGGACTATGCATTGATCCAGACCATCAAGTCTGCCGGAGGGGAAAGGGTGTTGCCCCATTCGCCCTCTCCTCTCTGGAAAGAAAGATGGCGGCCACATGGGAGCCTTGTGGACAGCAGCGTCCCTGATTCTTAATTGTCGACGGAGGTTGGAACTCCGTATTCTTTCTCTCATTTGAGTGAAACGTGAGATTCCAAGCATAGCTCTTTCAATTCCTCTTTGGGAGACCCAAATAGAGTTCTCATCCTGTTTGCTTAGGGCTCAGGTCTCTGAGGCATATGTTAATGCAGGAAGAACAATGGAATCGAAGAGATGTGCCCGGAGCCAGAGGTTCTTCGTCCTCTTAGCTATTTCTTCGACGTTCTTGAAGGTGTTCCAAGCTGCTCTCTTCCTCCTGCGCAGCTCGGGTGCCAGGTCATTTGTCATGTTGACTTCTCCACCTAGGTACACATAGCTGTTGCATTCGGAGATGGTCGTTCCATTGAGAGCAAATAGGGCATCAGGAACAAGACTGTTTCTCATAAACATTGTCTTAGTAAGATTCAGCTGTAGTCTGACCTTACCACACTCATGGTCGAAGTCGGCCAGCATTTGTGCCACTTGGCTAATGTTTGGTGTTATTAAAACAATGTCATCAGCAAAGTGGAGGTGGCATAGTTGCCGACCATCTATCTTCACTTCCATTCCTTCCCATTCTAGTTGTCGCATGATATTCTCGAGGGTGGCACTGAAGAGTTTCAGTGAAATGGTATCACCCTGCCGAACCCCTCTCTTGACATCAATGATTACTTCTTTTTAGAATGGTGAGATCCTGGTAGTGAATCCATAATATAGCTCACGGAGGATCTTGATGTATTGAGTTTGAATGCACTGATTGGCTAGGGCTTCAATGACCGCTTCCGTCTCAACAGAATCAAAGGTCTTCTTTAAATCAATGAATGTTAGACAGAGCGGCATCTTGAAACTACCCTGCCCTGTCTGCTTCCACCAACCACCAGAGCCCCAGGGATTGGATTGCGCACAGAAGACCCACCCTACCCCTACCAGGACCAGATAAGTACCTCACTGCCAGACCTCCACTACCTCCACTACCTCCACTACCTAGCTGCCGCCACAGTCCAGGACGCTTTCTGGACCCACGCGGCCGCTTTGTGGCCGTGTGACACATTATAAGACACTAAATACCCATCTTCCAGAATTGCCGTACCATATTTGATAGGGTTCAAATATGGTAACACAAGGTACAAGGGCGATTAGAGATCGCCCCAAAAGCCTCTATCCCTCTCAGAAAGCCTTGCAAGCTACCGAGAGTATTCCGCCTGCATGGCAGAGCCTCGCAAGCTATCCATTGTGTATTCGATATGCCAAAACAATATCACCAAAGACAAAGTCAGCAAATTCTGAGACTGTATTTAGTGACATTATGATGAGGATATTCAATGACTTCAAAGAAACAATAGCACAGGTTGTCAGTAAAGCATAAGAAAGCACCAGAGTTGAAATGACAAAAAACCACTACAGTCAGAAATAAGAGAAATCAAGAACATGGTTAGTGATTTAAAAAAAGTTAATAGAAGCCCTGAACAGAAGAATAATAGAAGATGAATAAAAGATCAAGGAGCTCCAAGCTGAGAAGGAAACTGCAAGGAAACAGCAGAAGATGGAAAATAGTCTGAAAAGAAATAACAGCATACCAGAGAACTATGGAATACATTCAAGAGGAAGAACATAAGAATATCAGAGTCCCTGAAAAACAGGAATGCAAATGTGATGAAGAAGCAATAGTAAAGAAATCATCCATAAGAACTTCCCAGAGTTGAGTATTATAGGCACCAAAATCTGAGAGACCCAAGGGGTTCCCAAAATGATCTCCAGTGAGAATAGATTTAATTAGGAAAACTTGAAGACAAATTATTCTCAAAATGACAAAATTCAAAGATAGAGACAGAATACTGAATGCAGCAAGATCAAAAAAGAAACTAATATACACAGGAAAGCTCATAAAACATGCAGCAAATCTATCAAAAGAGACTCACCAGCCAGAAGAATATGGAAGATATCGTATAAAAATTCAACAAACTGAACACCTCACGAAGAGTATTATAACCAGCTACATTATTGTTCAAATTTGAAGGAACTATACAGAGCTTCTTAGACAAGCAACAGTTTAAAGAATTCATAGCCTTGAAAGCATTTTTGCAAGAAGAGTTAAATGAGCTCCTTTAAAGGACTAGAGAAACTTCACACTGAGTATGGCACTCACTAATGGTGCATTTCGTTGTCCTCTACTCGATTAAGAAAGGTTAAAAACATAGCAATTAACATCACAAAATGACTTTTGTTGACTTCTCTTCTGATTATTTTATTTTTAATTCCTTTAAGTTTTATGGAACCAAATAATATGAAATAAATCTATCATATGCCTGCCATGTGGGTGGGCTGTGGGTTGAGAAGGAATCCAGGGATATTGGTGGATAATGCGGGTCGGGTTGGTGTTGGAACACTGTATGCCTTAAACAACTCTATTATGAACATCTTTGTAAATCATGATGTCTCAGTAAGTATTCTTGGTGGGGAAAAGAAAATATGATGAAGTTTTATCTAACTTTGAAAACTAAAACCCATAAACACAGTCTGAGATAATGGTACCCCTCAAAAATTCTGGAAATAGCCAGTGCTGTTAGGGGTGTGTTGAGAAAGGAACTCCCATCTGCTTTTAATGAGAATGTCATATGGTTCAACCATGATGGAAAGAAATATGGAGATTTCTTTAAAAAAATGAATAGAACTCCCATATGACTCAGCAATACTATTTCTTGGCATCTATAGCCAAAACATAAAAACATAAATTCAAAATGATATATGCACATCAATGTTCATTACTACATTTAGTACCGTAGCCAATATATGTAAACATAAATGCCAAACTACAGAAGAACGAACCTAGAAGTTATGCTATACCTATAGACACACACACACAATGAAATAGTGTGCAGCTCTAAGAAAGAACAAAATGATGCAATTTGCAACAACATAGAGGGAACTAGAGGACATCACATCACACTAAGTAAAGTAAATCAGAAGGAAAAAGAAGAAAAGGTACAGTTACAGAATTGATCTCTCTCATATAGATACACAGCAAGAGAGCCACAAGGGTACAAAGGCAACATAATGGTAGAGCTGATCCACGCGATTGGGTTGGGGGAAAATAAAGCAGAGGGGATGGGGTCCTTGGAGAAGGAAGATGGGTACACTGGATATCATGGAATTATGTCTGTGATAAACCATTACTAATAGTATTGCAAACCAAAGTAAAATAAAATCCTCGAATGTGGATTACTTGAAAATAGATGCTGCGTGGATATAATCCAGTTCAGATGAGACGGATTCACTAGATTAATGTCAATCCTGAACCCCGTAATTGGCATCTTCATAAGAGAGGACACAGAAAAAGACACAGTGACTTGTCTTTGTGACTTTATGAAGACAGATGCAAGGATTTGCATCAAGGTAAATCAAAGACTTCCAGAAGCTACTAGAAGCTGAGTTGGGGCAAAGAATTCTTCACTAACCCTTTTAAATGGAACATGGATCAGGGGCCTTGATGTGACATTTTGCCTTCTGAACTGTGAATAAATTTTCATTGTTTTAAGTCAATTACTGTGGCAGCACCAGGGAACTAATACAACAGTTTAGCAAATTCACGCTCAGGTTTTTATGTATCTTTTAGGACTTAAATAATAATGTAACCAGTTAGCAGATTAAGCACATTAGGAATTCCCTTTGAAGATTATCCAGCACCCAGCACAGCACCATGGAGAAGCAGCAATACTGGAGTGAAGCTAATTGTAGTAATGTGGGTTAAAAACAAAATTAAATTTTGCCTGATGACATCAAAATAATTCAAGCAAACTTTAAAGATTTGGGTGTTGAATTATGCATTTAATTAACTTTATTCTGCATCTCTGTATATATAACTGTATATAACATTATTGCTTCTTATTGATCTTATCTTTAAAATAAAAACAAATCAAAGAAAAATTACAAGTAAGGAAAGTCAATTGAAGAAATGATGAATGATGCTGACTACCTGATAGATGTTAACAAAAAGTAAGGGAAATGTGAATTTATTAAAACAGATTACACTTTAATTAGCCTCAAAGGTTTAGGGACTCTTTGGTGAAGCAAAAGTAGAATAGTCCATTCCTTTACTTATGTAATTAAATTTATGCTACTCCATCTTATTTCGGCATTTTCTGCCTCCATTAAAAGCCAAAATGAAAGAACTTCCAATATTTAGAATGGATTTTGGCAACTGGTTTCTAGACTTTAAAAGTCCTTTAAGGATAAATCTCCCCAAAGAAGATAATCTTTGAGTCCCAGACCAATTAAGTGTTCTGCTGAGTTTACGCAGCAACAGTTTTGGACTTTAGGAAAATGTTAATACCAGCACTAAAATTTATTCTGTTAATTGCTCTAATAATCAATAAGTAATTTTCATTCTAAACTAGGTTCTTTATATGACTTAAATAAACCAACTGAAGATCATTTACATCTCAATAACTATTCCTAATAATGTCACATCATTAAATTCTACCCTAGTTCTCAATAATGTTGGTTAGTGACCAATAAAAGGACTTATTGCCTTGGTTGGGTCCTCAGGGGCAAAGAGCAGACTGAAAGGTGAAGGATTTTCTTGTTACACCACGATTCTGCCTGAGTGAGCTTCTCTTCCCTTGAGACTTTTGGCAAAATTCAGTTGTATGCTAGCATTCTCTCTCTCTCTCTCTCTCTCTCTCTCTCTCTCTCTCTCTATATATATATATATATATATATATATACATATATATACATCTCACAAACACAAACACAAACACACACTCCAATATTTGTTTTTAAATAGGGTAGTCTTTATTTTAGTATTATCAAAAATCTTCTGGATCCTATTTATTGTTGCATGTGCTTAACTAAGTGCAAAACATTTTAGAATATCTCTGTAAACTCAATTTAAGTGTAGGTAAATCACTTAATCTTCATACTAAAATATTAGAGGGAATAAACATTTAGGAAATAACCATGCAGGTAGATTCATATAGGTATCCAACTGAGGAATTATTTCTAAGAGAAATAGTTTGGATCTATTCTTCTAGGTTAGTTATTTATATTGGCCAAATTAAGTACTTACTAGCTTCTTCATGCTGTGCTGTATAGTTGCAAGGATGCAGAAGCCATAGGGTATGAGTAAAACATGGGGTTTTTTTACAGATAAAATGTGTAGAACTGAAGTAGTCAAAATCATTACTATCTTAAAATATATTTTTAACAATGATTTTGTGATACAAACACACATGCTGATGGTATTGAAATTTTTATGTTAATTAAACAACCCCTTACTACTCAGAACATTTCGGATATGTACACTTTGTAATTACCTCCATTATTGAAATAGCTCGCTTGATTTATCCTTGCCACAGTAACATTGTCGCTTCTGTTATTTTTGTCTTTAGAAAAACATAGGTCCCAGCGAGGGAATATAAAACTATTACTGTAAATTAAATATTAAAGCTAACTTATTTTTGCATAAGAATGCTGTCAAATAATGGTGATAACTGTTGCTAAGAAAGAAACTATCTTTTTTACTTTTGGGGGGCAGGGGCACAAATTAAAATCCAATTTTCAGTTCTTTTGGTAAATTGCTTGTGGTTAGTGTGTATAGTTTTACTGATGGTAGTAGCTTAGGGGGCAGCTATTATAGTCTTAGGTTGGCGATTAAGAAATACAACATTTGTTGAAGGGCTAGGCCTTTTAGTCCAGAATGGATTAGCACTTGATCCTTCCTTAAGCATTTTTATACAGGAGTGCATTATCCTTGGAGCCACCCTGGGCTCCATGCCTCATTAGCTTGGGTGTTAGATAAATCAAAGACAGCCTCGGAGACAAAGATAAGCAAACTGCAGGCCAGCAAGATGATGATGTATGGATCCAGGAGGCTAATAGGAAAGTATTGACAGGAAAATGGTGTGCTTATCCTGCAATCACTGCATATTGCAATGAGAGCTCCCAAAAGCAGATGGGATACACTTCAGGGATTGCACAGCTTCAAGACTGTTAGGCAGAAATGGATCCTTGTGTTTTAAATTCTAACAAGGACTTAGTTTCTTTGGAGCAGCAATCCAAATGCTTTAGAATGTATAATGATGCTGGCCACAGCAAACTCCAAAAAAAGAGAATCTCATTTCCAAAGAGTGAGTGTTGGCATTACTTTCATTTCAGTTTTTGCTCACCAAAATAACCTTCACGGAGCAAACAACAAACTCTTGCACGTGCTTCCCATGATTATCTCTTCTCTCTAAGTCTTTAATATATTATGAAGTTTGCTTCTTGATAGTTCGGCATGTTTCCAAATGAAAACAAACTAAACAAAGTTTAACATGGGGAAAATATATACTTAATGTGTTGGCCAATGAAGTAATATTTTATCCATCATTGCTCTCTTAATCTAATTAAGACTTTTAAGATTATATACAGTCTTCTGCACACAGTCTTCTACTTGCCAAGGGTTTTGTTTTGTTTGTTTTTCTTTTTTTTTTGGACCCATACATTTTGGATATTTAAAAGCTAATTTTGTCATCTGCAAAATTTAAGAATTTTGTGTAAAAAATAATGACATGATGATGATGACCTTATCTATTAGACTCACACATTCAGAAAAACATTCATTGAGAATACTCACTTGATCTGAGCCTAGCGGGGGTACTGCTATGGGTGGAAGGTTAACTAACAGAATTAATTTTCCAAATCATGATAGACTCATTCAATCTCTTTATTCCTTGTTAAAAATAGAACTTCAGATTTACTCTAAGACACAGAACAGTCGGGCCATATAGATAGCTTGCCACAGTAGAGCACAAGTTTCGAATGAAGGAGGCCTGTGTTAGCTCCCCTGAGCACTTCCAGAAGTGACCCCCAAGCACTGGCTGGGAGAAGTCCCTTCACCTGGCCACATGTGACTCCCAAAGCCATAAAAATAATAATGTCAAAGTCAACTGTTCTGAAATAGAAGTGGCTCTGCCTACATTTATTAATAGGGCCATCAAAATCCAGATATATATTTCCAGTTGACCATTCAGCAGTGAGGAGAATTCTACAACTGGTGGCAGGTTTGGTCTGGGAGCACTACCTGGGGCATCCCTGTTCTGGTGGAGGCTGAGGTACTTTAAACCTTGCTAACTGCCTTCCAGTGACCTGTGAGGATCCTGTTGCCAGAGAGGCCAAGAAAAGAAATCACAGAAGGGCAAATTAAGGACTATAATTTCCAATAATTGATGCGCTCATTTTGTACTTCCTGGAATGCTCTGTATCATGATGTATAAATCTGAGATTCCCCTATATCTAGGGCACTAATATGCTGTAGTTCATATGCTATACACTTGAATTTAACAAAACTGTTATTATTGGAATAATGTTTGTCAGTTCATGATTAAAATTTCTGAATCTCTTGGTCAAAGGCAAGTAGGGTACCTTGATGATTTGGTAGTTTAAATGCATCTAACCATTTATTTGAACAAAGAATCAATGAACTCCATTGCCAAATCCAAATTTTACTGGCAGAAGAAAGAGACTCTGTTTGCAAAATAGGATGATTTGCCCAAGGCAAGATTACTAAGAATGATATAATCATTCAGAGCAGACCAAGACTACATGGGCTGACAACCAAGGGGGTTTTTGTGTTTTGATTTGTTCTTTGGGGTATGGCGGGTTAGATAGGCATACCCGGAAGTACTCAGGACTTACTCCTGACTTGGCACTCAGGGATCATTCTGGCAGGGCTCAAGGGACCATATGTGGTGACAGGGATCAAACTCAGGTTGGCCAGATACAGTACAAGGGTCCTACCCCTCTGTGTGCTGTGCTATCTACAACTAGTTTGAGGTCACGAAATGCCACCTAACTAATAAGCATAAAAGTAGGTGGGGCTGAGGTGGGAAACCAAAGCTTAGGTGCCAAAAATGAAAAAGGAAGAGAATTAACTTTAAAATGGTAGGGCGAAGAGATATTACAGGAGGCAAAGTGTCTACCTTGTATGTGGTCCATCCAGTCCCATCCCTGGCACCGCACTGGGGCCCCTTCAGCACTTCCAGGGGTCACTCCTGGCAGAGAGCGAGGAATAGTCCCTGAACACCACAGGGTGTGACCCAACATTCCACCCAATAACATAAAATAAAAATGGTAACTGAGGGCCCAGGGATGGAGTAGAGCACATGCCTCCTGTGAGTCAAGCCCTGGGTTCCCTTCCCTGTACAGCCACCACCATCCCTACGGAATGACCAAAAAAAAAAAAAAAAAAAACAAAAACAAACAAAAAAAAAAACCACTCTAGTTCCCTGCAGTCACAAAACTTCTCTGAAACAGTTTCATCTTTGTTAAAAAACAAAATGGAACACAGGCCAAGGGGCTGACTAGCAGGCAAGCAGGCAAATTCTTCTCCCATGTCTATCACCCAAGCAAGTACTCCAGAGAACTCTTGTAGAAAGAGGAAAATCTCCCATTAATTGAAGGCCTAACTATACTCACTTAACTATAACTTCATTTCACTTCCTCTATGTTCACCCAGAAACTGACTTAATATGTCTTTTTTTTAAACTAAGCTTGAGAATTGATATTTTGCTAAATGTGAAAATTATTTTTAGAAACACTTTCAAAATAGAAATAATCATAAATATATTACTTCGTCTTAAAACTTGGTGCAATGCTATATAAGAAAGAAAGGGGGGTGTCTCTTGGTTTAACTTCTTTTAAATCAGTATTTCAAACTGCATTATTCTAAACTCAGAGAAATAGTTGTCACATACTGTCAATTTCTGCTCTCAAAGTTCTGCTCTCTGTCTCCCTCTCTGTCTCTCTCTTTTTCTCTCCATTTCTCTCTCTCTCTCTCTCTCTCTCTCTCTCTCTCTCTCTCTCTCTCTCTCTCTCTCTCTCTCTCTCTCTCGCCCCCTGCCTTTCCTTCTCCTATTCCACATTCTCACTTCAAGAAGAACCGGTCAAGCTGATCATAAAAATTAACTGCAGGCAGTATGGTCAGTTGATTGGTTGAGCGTTTTATCTACTAGATAAATTAATTCAACGGCAATTTTGTTAAAATATAGAAATCGTTGCACACAAGGATTTTTTAAACCATAGTTAATAAATCCATCGGTTAGCTCTCAGAAACTACTCAAGCAAGATGCTTTTAATAAAAGAACAGAAACTTATTCCGAACTCATTTCTGGCTGCAGAACCAGGAAGCCCCCTGAATGGGCGCCTTTTCTACCCGCTGGGCTGAGCCAGCCTTAGCGAGGCTCCAAAGAAAGCAAACACCCAAATCCTCAAACCCAGCTTCACAGAAGCACCCGGGGGAGGAAGCAAAGACAGTTTCCACGTCCCACCTAACCCGGTCCTCCGGGGGCGGCGGTAACTACCGTTTTATTTCACCTGCTGGAAAACAGGCCTTGCACGCTCGCGACTGGCAGAAGGGCCCGCTTGGTCCTGTCCTGCCTTTTGTTCTGGGGTCTGGGGCTGCTTGCTCGGAGCGACCCATCAGCTGGCGGACGCAGTGATTAATGCTCGCGCTCGCTGCCCCAGCCAACGGGCCGGCCGGGGGGGCTGCTCGCGGGCAGGGCGGGCGCCACCCGAGCGGTCCACTGCGCCTTTAACTGCTTCCCCCCGCATCTGCCCGCCCCGCCGCCCGCAGCTGGGCCTCCCGGCGGCCTCACCGACTGCCTCCCGCACCCTGGGACTCCGGGCAGGGTGCGTTCATTACTCATCGGTGACAATAACCCATCGAGTAAGATGTAGAACTCAATTCCAGCAGAAAGCCCTATAATGTCGGAGTCAGGAGGTTATCGCTGGGGGACCTGCACCTTGCACCGAGCCCGGCTTATCGAGAGCTTTACAGCCTCTGCTGGGGCCAGCATCTTGTACAGCTGAGGGCGGCAGATTTGGCCTCAGATTAGCATACATCTTCCTAAGTGGTGCTACATTTAATTAAAAAGTAAAGCTTAGTTAATTTCTTTCTTCGTTACTGTAGGATTGGAAAAAAAAAAGAGCAGTACAGTTGGAAGCATCTCAGGGCGGCATGGAGAGGAAGAGAAAGCACCGGGGACCTGTGCTACCCTTCTCCCCTTCCGGAGAAGCAAATTACTCATTAGTGCCTGGGAGGCCTCTCCCCAAGTCCCAGGATGCCTGTCCAGCTGCCGAAGGACACCAGCCAGCATCTGGTGCTTACCGCGGGCATTTTTTTTTTTTTTTGGCAACTGTATTGTCAAGCTTCAATCTCATTCCATTCTGGAGCTTTTGTTCTGTTCATCTATTATTGGGGAGAAATGGGTGTGAGCGACTAAAGAAAGTTTGGTACCACCTCCAGAGAATCAGTTGATGACAATTAGAAAAATAAAGAGCCCACGTGCACTATTTCGCGGATCCCTGAAATCGTCTCATGCCAGAACGGCTCAATAGTAAAGTATACATTCGTGGTCCTCCCTTGGATCTCACGGCAGGAAACTGATAGACATCAAACTGTAATAATTCATCAGACATAGCAGGGAAAGGTTCATTGCACTTGATAAGGAAATTCACGTCCTGACCACAGTGTCATTGAAAACCAATCATGCAATTAAACACTGTAAATTGCTTAAAATATTTTCTCAGTGATTTTATAAGACTTAGTCATTGACAATAATGGGACAAAACCAAATTGTTGGTAATATTGGGGGAAAAGACAAAATAAAGGATTAAAAATTTCAATAGGAATGGTTTAGGGCACATCTAACCAAACAGAATAGTGTAATCAATGTGTGCTATTTCACGTCCATGTCATGACAATTGTGTGTATCCTTTCCACGTACTTTATTTTTTTAATTTAAAAAAAAGTTTAGTGAATCACTGTGAGATAGTTACAGACTTACAAACTTTTGTGTTTGTGTTTCAGTCATACAATCGAGTACCAACCCTCCACCAGTGCCCATTCTCCACCACCAATAATCCCAGTAGCCCTCCCACCACTATCAACTCGTCCCCACCTCTGTGAGCAGGGCATACCCTTTTGCTCCCTCTCTCTTTTTGGGTGTTGTGGTTTGCAATAGAGGTAATAAGTGCTCCATGTACTTTAATGTAGCACCGTCTTCTCATATTTGGTAGAAGCTTAACCTAAATTTTCAGTAAATTCTCCTCTAAACCATCCAGTCCTCCACCACTTATTTTATTTATTTTTTTTGGTTTGGTTTGAGGAGTCTGCATTTCATATCGTTTCACAAGTTCCCAACTTGTCCTACTATTTCTCCCTGTGCCAATCCTGTGCCGTGTTCATTGGAAATAGAAATATATAATAGAACTAACCATCCCTCCCACACCTCTTCTTGTTATATGATATTTCAGAAAGCATATGCACATTCCCTTAGAAGGTAAGTCATAGCCTCATTCAGCACTTCCATTGAGTTTTATAACCCTTAGTTCTTTAAGATGCTTTGGGTTGTTAGGTTTTCCCATTTGTAGCTGCTAGATCTGAACTGAAAAATATCTCAACCAGTCCCTGAATTTGTAAAATATCACCACTTACTGTGATACTCCAAAAGGCAAAAGCGTTATTTATTTCTCAAATATATTTGACTATAAAATATCTTTTCAGATAGCATCTGCGCTGTCCAGCTTCTCAGGGAAAACACTCCAAATCCCCTTATTTTCACTTTTTTATGATGGCATTTTAGGGGATTGGCGAATAACACAATTTCTCATAGAGAATTATGAGATGAAAGTCAGGCTACTATACTAGTAAGTTCAATAAAATAGGTGAAACCTGTCAAAGATGGCTTATTCATATTCATAAAAAAGTTATCTACTCTCCCCCAGCACCCCATATGCTCCTCTGAGCTCCATCAGGAGTGATCCCTGAGTGAGTGCCAGAAGTAAGCCCTGAGCTCCTCAAGGTATGATCCCAAAACAAAACAAAATAATTCACCACCTCTCATCCAGGGTGTAGAGTAGAGGTTTCTGCAAAGTGTAAAACACTAGAACCAGCACTCTCCATTTGGGATCCAAGTGCAGTAATTAAGCTTAAAAACATATCTGTCAAGGAAACAGAGTGGGGGCATGAGGGAAGCTGGGTTCATTAAATGTGGGATGGGGACACCGGTGGTGGGATTGGAGTTGACACATTATATGTCTGAAATGCTGTTGTCAACAACTTTTAAATCACAGTACTAAACTGAAAAAAAAAGTCACCTCTTTAGCATACCTTTTGCAATTTCTTCAGCATTTCCCTAGCATTCTTTTTATATATCAGAGCAGTTATTAATCACCTTATAATATTTGATTTACATAAAAGTCTAGGTGCTTCTTAAAAGAGGATAAAACCTATTCTTTCACCTACAATTCTTAGTGCTATGTTGAGCATGCGATTGGCATTAATAGGTATCTGTTGTGGGATGAAATGACCACCAATGAAAATTTTAACCATCTTCACAAGTTAAAAATTGTTTTTCCAAACATATAAAAAGATCAAGACTTTCCCTTTCCGCCTTAGGTTAATCAAGGACATCTTATTTCTAACAGAAACAGCAACATCAAATTGGTTATTTGTCAAGGCTATTTTGTGCCAGCCATTATGCTAAATAAAAATAATGTCAATAGTATTCTATTGTAGTAGAGTATAGAATATAACCTTCGATTAATTTTATAGTTCTATGTAGAAAGCTTGAAGCTATCTATTTACTTAATACTGTACTATAAGCATTAACTTATGCTGAACATTTATTAAATTTTTTTGTTTTAGTTTAGTTTCATTTATTTTGGAGATGGATAGTAAAATTACAAATCAAAGTTCAAATGAAAACTTTAAAGCATTAGCATAATTTAACTACTGATTTTGAATGCAAATATTATGATAAAGATTATTGCGTATGAAATTCTACTATTTCACCATAAAATATAAATTTTTAATTAAAAATACAGGAGGTAAAGGGGAGAGAGAGAGAGAAAGACAGAGACAGAGAGACAGAGAGGGGTGGAGGAGAAGAAAACTCCCTGTCATAGAGGCAGGCAGACGGAGCAGCGCAGGAGGGAAACTCAGGATATTGGTGGTGGGAAATGTACACTGCTGAAGGGATGGGTGTATGACTGAAACCCAATCATTAATAACTTTGTAACTGTGTATATCACTGTGATTATTATAATCACAGTGATATACACAGTTGTTAATGATTATATGTGTATATAACCACAGTGATATACACATGTGTGTATGTGTGTGTGTGTGTGTGTGTGTGTGTGTGTGTGTATATATAATTGAAGACAAAATGAGGCTAGAAAGACATAACAGCACTTAGGGCACTTGCCTTGCATGCAGTTGACATGGGTTCAATCCCTGACTCCCAATATGATTCCTGGAGCACGTCTAAGAGGGATCCCTAAGCACAGAGTCAACAGTAAGCCCTGAGCATTGCCAGATATGACCCCAAAACCAAAACCTGAAAACTTAAATATATAAATATGTATATAGTTAGATAAAAGGTATGAAAGAAATATCTGTGCTTCCTCAATTTTTCTATGAACCTAAAGCTGTTGTAAATAAAATACAGTTTAAGATATATATGAGCAAATTTTAATTATTGATATATGCTATTAAGTTGCTTTCCAAAAATCTAAACTTGTTTACCCTAAAGATACATATATCTATCTAAGTTTGTATTTATTACACTTTTTAAAAATGACAAATTTGTGGGCCAGAGTGATATAGTACCGTGGGTAGGGCATTTGCCTTGCATGCAACTGACCCAGGTTTGAACCCTGCACTATATACGGTTCCCCAAACCCACCAACAGTGATCCCTGAGTTCAGAGTCAAGAGTAAGCTCTGAGCACTGCTGGGTATGACCAAAAACAAATACAAATTCAGCTTCTTGGTGACAGACTCATTAACACAGTGCTCGGGGGCAAGAGATATGGAACACCCCCACCACTTGAGACATGAAGCAATAAAAATCCAGAAACAAGATGGGACCATGGTGCAGTTTGTATTAATGCTTCATTCTAAAAAAGCCAATCACATAAGGTCTTGGTGACCTTTCATGCCAAACAAAGTGGATGTCTGTATAACAGAAGAGTAGAAAGATATAAAAAACTCAACTCTTGCTTCATATATAAATTTATTTATCTGTACTTTGGCAAATTTTTAAACCATTTCACTCACTTATATGAGGTGAATAATTCCCTAAAATAGAAAGAATCTGCCTCTTGTACTAAGGATATTTGTGTTGAATACTTTTGTTAATCGTAAAAGATTCCGTAGATTTTCATGTTGCTTAGTCTTGAGTGGGACTCTGGCTTAGAGGTTACCAAGCCCCACTAACAAGAAAAGGAACATGATGGAGTCTTTGTTTAGAGGAACCTTAGTTTGAGGTGAGTTCCTGATTCTGGGAGAAGGGGAAATTATTCCAACAAGAGATTACTCAACAGTTCTAAATTTGAAATGTTTAAGTAAGGCTTTATCTTTAAGTAAGTTCTGAGGATATGAGTATTTTTAAAAAGCGAATCAAGAGTGGCTGCAATAAGAGCACAGAAGTAGGACACTTGCCTTACATGGCCATTGACCAAACAGGATCATGAGCCAAGTTAGGCCTTGAGTCTTCGCACAAATTATTTAACTGTCTCTCAACACTTTTTCTGCAGTTTCCTGAAATACTCTTAAATACAAACAAATACTTAGGATACCTAGATGATCAGGAAATATCCCAATTATCTCCTGACTGGGAGTCAGGAGTGATCACTAAGCAGAGACAAGAGTAAGTCATGAGCACCCCCAGGTTTGGACCAAAAAACAAAGAGAAAAACAAGTGAACCAAGAAAAAGAACACTATACAAAGTGTTTTTCAAAATATATGTGCTTTGCTGAAACTGTCCAATTCTAAGTTGGTCCAATTCCAGCCCTGTAGAATATGTTCAGCCTGAAAAAACCAGATACAGTGCCAACACTCCTGTCCATCGTCTGTGTCAATCAAAGAAAATTACTATAGGCTGCAGGAGGGTCATGAGCCAAGTTAGGCCTTGAGTCTTCTCACAAATCATTTAACTGTCTCTCAACACTTTTCTGCAGTTTCCTGAAATACTCTTAAATCCAGATGCGTAGATGATCAGGAAATATCCCAATTATCTTGAATGTTCTTAGAGAACAAATAAGGTACCCTATGCAATTCACTGATTAGTAATAGTAATAGGGAGTTAACTTTAGGCTCCTTGATATTGTGAGGAGGAATTGGAAGTAGTGTAGAAGGTTAGGACATAAAAAAGAGAAAGTTGCCTGAATGTAGTAAAACTTAGATGAGTTGTTACCTATGCTAATGACTCCTCAAATCCAGTTCACCTTTTCTCCTTTGTGAGAAGAGCCTTGTGTTTTGTTTGCTTTTGTTATTGTTTATTTCTTATAATTCAGAATCAGAAAAAGAAAATGAACAATCAGAACACATGGGGGCAGTATATTAAGGGAGTTAAATCAGGACATGCATCTTTATGAAAGTGTTTTAAATCAATTTTACATCCAAAATGAATTTATATGAGGTGTGAGCAATGCTAATTAGATCATTGACACTCACAGTTAAGAGTAAATAGTTTAAAAGAGATCAAAACTTTAATAAAAGTCTATATTATGGTATCATGAGGCCCATTCAGAAGGCTTGGAATTTAAGCCTGAGCACAATTGCAAAGCCAGTTCATGAGCTCTGATTTAAAAAAAAAAATTGTTGCTCTAGCAACATAAAAATAAATATTCCACTGAAGTTGTTAAACAACTGCAATAATTGAGGCCATTTGACCCACCTCTTAAAGAACATGTGTCTGAGTAACACAGGGAATAGAATTTCATCTCCTGGATCTAGCTGTACCTGGTGTCAGAAGTGCCCCCATATTTATTTTTTTCACATATGAGAGTAAATAATAAGCGATGACGTGAAATAGTCATGAAATCCAATCCCTTAGTCTTGGCATACTACAAATTGTAAACTCTTTTCCTCAACCACAATTACTCTAGCTTTTGATAAAAGTTCTGTACCAGAACCAAATCCTTTAACTTGACAATTTCCATATAATTGATAGTCTAAACTAAAAGCAAGCTCTTGATAATATCAATGTTGGAAGTAAAAACTTCTTAGTCAAGATTTTAAGAAATTATTTTCTTCATTTAATTCAACTTGGACAACTTATGAAACATGACATTTGGTACTATTCTATCAATATTGGTAATTGGTGATCTAATTGCATGCCATGTTAGGTAGCAATAAAATAAAAAAGTTATTTGACAAAGTCATAAAAAAGGAAAATTAAATAGATATAGCAAGTTTGCAAGCCAAAGGTAAAGGTAAAAGGTAAAGGCCCTCCCGTTGTTCGTCGATTTGCTCGAGCGGGCCCAGTAACGTCTCCATTGGAGACTGTTGTTACTGTGTTTGGCATATCAAATATGTCACGGGGAGCTTGCCAGGCTCGGCCGTGCGGGCGAGATACTCTCGGTAGCTTGCCAGGCTCTCAGAGAGGGGCAGAGGAATCGAACTCACGTCGGCCATGTTGGCTGCGTGCAAGGCAAACGCCCTACGGCTGTGCTATCGCTCCAGCCAAAGATTACCTTAAAAATTAATTACTTTTCTATAAAGGATTTAAGGGATACGGGAACAATTAAGATTTAAAATTAAAAACAAGGCAGTATTTACACTATTACCAAACAAGTTAAACACAGGCATGAACAAAATATGTTCCAGCTCTTTATATATAAGAAAGCTACAACTGGACCTGGAGAGATACTATAGCGGGTAAGGTGATTGCTTTGAATATGGCCAACTTGGGTTCCATCCACAGTACTGTGTGGTCCCCTGAGCCAGACCTGGCAGCAACTGAGCATTGCCAGGGTTGCCTGATAATCCCTGGAACCACAAGACCTTCCTACTGAATCACTGGCCTGCCAAGAATTGTGATCGCCAAGACTTCTGAGTATAGCTTTGCAGGTTCCCTAAAACAAAAACTAAACCTCTTTGATTTCTAAAAATATTTCATCCAATTATAATTAAATAAGTTAGTAACACATAGTCTACCAGTTGAATATGTTTGGCAAAATTTAAAAATTGAGTGGTCGATATTCCACAGAGAGTATCATGTAACAGCCAATGCTGAGTGAGCAGGTTAACCTCTCCACATGCATGCAGACACACACACACACACACACACACACACACACACACACACACACACATCCCATATGGTCAAACTCATGCTCAGTGTAAGCAATTGCAAAAACAAATCGAATTCTACAATAGGAGGAGGATAGAGTACCTTTTAGGAACTTGTTACTATAAATGAAAGTTATCATCATTTTATTATGTTTGCTAGTGAACCGATGCTTCTTGTGCAATTGAGTCTATCATCTTCATAAGTCATTTTTCAATTGTCTTTAAACTTTAGTTATATTATCTAAGTTATACACCTAATGAGAATAAATGGGGTCAGCTCCAAAGGGAAGAAGTGATTCTAGGAATGCAGGTTGGGAGGACACTATTGATTGATGCACTCTTGGTCAGAGGACCCTACTCAGATGTCATCAATGGTTAAATGTCAGCCTTGGGGGCATATTGAGTAGTGAGCCTCCAGGGGAAAGACCTGCACCTGGTGCTTCCTAATGTTTTCTCTACTAGTGACTCCAGTGACGTGTTCCACCGGATTACATTTCTTAAGATGGGTCTCATATTTTAGCCAAGACAGTAATTCATAATCTACGGGACTTGCTGGCAAAGTCCAGAGATATTTAAAATGGGTAACCTATAGATGGAAAATGCGAGGAAATTTATTGTAGAAAACAAATTTCCCATATGTACCATGGAGTGGTCCTGTTAGGAGATTTCAGCCCAGGCTCTGCCTTGTTTCTTTGGCAGACAGAGTACAGGGTTTCTGTCTCCCTGAGTGAGAGCTTTTGAGCTGTTCCTTTCTGAACTGAACCTGGGAATAGGTCAGAAAATGCAGTGATCCTGACATGTAAATTGACGAGCTCTTTAGCTTTTGCCTTACTGTTACTGATGAGTAATGGAGATAGCAGGTTTCTTGAGGAGAGATCATCTGGGATTTTGAAAAAGCTTATAATGCTCAGAATTACCTTAATAAAATATGCTATAATTGATGGATTTTTGATATGCCAAATATATTAATATATAAATATCATTGATTGTTGATACATATATTGCCTAAAAATAGTTTGTACTTATAATATTTTTGTACTGTACTTACTTGTGACTAAGAAAAAGCATACATAATTATTCTGAAAATGGTTTTAAAAATTATTACAACCAAGGATGGGAAAAGACAATTCCACTTCGGAGCTGATATTTGGAAGGAAGAAAATATTGGGGGAAAAACAACAATTTAAAAAAAATTAAAAGTATGCTCTAAAGCAGTATTGCACAAGCTCATATTATTGCTACTTTGGACTAAGTTACTCACTATCACATTCATTATCACACCTGCACATTGTAGTTATTTAATAGTAAAAAACATTCAAAACTGCTCCCTCTGTGTGACAATCAATAGTGTCTTAGAAATACCCCTAAGTGACTTTTTGTGAGGTAGAAGAGGAAAGTTATATAGAAGAGGAAAGTTATACGCTACAGTGCTCCAGTCTTACTCCTGGCTCTGTGCTCAGGGATCACTCTTGACAATGCTTTGGGGACCATATGCAATGCCAGGATCAAACTAGGTTCAGCCATATGCAAGGAAAGTGTCTCAACTCCTATACTACTTCTCTGAGCCAGGAATGTCCTTTGGTAATTGTCTTCCTACTGAGAACAGTTCTTATAAACGATAAACAAATAACCAAAAATTCTTTTTTCTAAGAGAAGTTCAATTACAGTATCTAATTTTGTCAAATTTAGAAAACAAATAAGAGGCAAAATCAGGACTAAAACCCGTATCTCCTAGTTAAGGCTCTTTCATTACTTAAATTCTGTTTCTGTTAAGTTCTGAAGACCTAGACAAAGCCCAGGAAAGTATTTTTGGATAGCTCATCCTTGCAACGCTAGAAACATGTTGTTTTCTAATATATTGTGGGTAATTCCTATAACCAAAGAATCTCTCAGGAGCTAGGCAATGAACAACAACAGAAAAGGGAGACATATCCACAAAACATATCATTTTATCCAGATAGATATATAAAAACCTTACAATTCAATAGTAAAAGACATATCATCCTATTTTTAAAAAATAAGCAAAGGAGGATCTGGAGAGCTAGCACAGTGAGTAAGATGCTTGCTTTGCATACAGTCAGCCCAAGTTCCATCATTGGCAGCTTATATGGTCCCTGGGGCCCCACCAGGAATAATGCCTAAAGAGTCAGAACTTCGTCTACTTTCAGCATTCATGGCCTCTCAGTATCTGTATTGCAAACCATAATACCCAAAAGTAGAGAGAGAGTAAGAAGGAAATTGTCTGCCATAGAGGCAGTGAGAGGGCTGGGACGAGGGAGGCGGAGGGATACTAGAGACATCAGTGGTAGGAAATGTACACTGGTGGAGGGATGGTTGTTCAGTCATTATATGACTTAAGTTCAATCATGAAAGTTTTGTAACCGTAGTTAACGGTGTAGTTCACAGTTCGATAAAACAAAAAAAAAAAAGAGCCAGAACTAAGCCCTGAGCAACATCAGGTGTAGCCCCCAAATGAAAAATAAATAAATAAGCAAATAATTTAAATAAATATTTATGCACAGAAGATATACAAATGTGTAATAAGCACATACAAAATGCCCAACATAATTGGTCATTAGGAAAATGCAAGTCAAAATCATAATGAGAGACATCTCACCAACTGAAATAGTTATTGAGAGGCCAGAGAGATAGCACAGGGGTTAAGGCTCCTGTCTTGCATGCAGTCAGCCTGTTTTGGTCCTTGACAACACAGGCATCCCCAGCACTATCAAGGACAACCTTCAAATGAAAGGTAAGCGTAACCCCTGCACACAGCCAACTGTGGACCAGTTCCTACCTTCAAGTAGTTATTATGAACAAACAAATAAACACTGTCCTCCCATTGTTCATTGATTTGCTCAAGTGGGCCCAATAACGTCTCCATTTTGAGATTTGTCGTTACTGTGCTTAGCATATTGAATACGTCACGGGTAGCTTTGCCTTGTGGGTGAGATACTCTCGGTAGCTTGGTGGGCTCTCCGAGAGGGGTGGAGGAATCAAACCCGGCTCAGCCAGGCTGGCTGCACACAAGGCAAACGCCCTACCACTGTGCTATCATTCCACCCCAGTTATTATAAAAATAGAGAAAATATAAGTGTTGACAAAGATGCATAAATGCTAAATCCTTCATCCATATCTGCTGGCAGCATAAGATAGAGTAGCCACTTTGATATACATTTGGGTATTTTCAATTTTTCTCCAATTTTTATTGAGGCACCATGATGTAAATAATGTTAATTACAAAGTTTCAGGCATATAGTATTCCAACACCTCACCCACCTCTAGAATGTCAACATTCTTCCACAAAAGGTCCATGTAGTCTTTCCATCTACTCCAAACCCACCCCCCCACTTACAAACTCAGTTCTATAGGCCAATTTTCAGATTCTATGTTTAGCCATTTGTCACTACCTTCCTACATTTCTTCTTTACACCATCAGCAATTCCACTTTCAGAAATCTACCAAAAACAAATTAAAACATCTCCATATAAACATCTGAAGAGCAAATAGCTCATTAGTTAAATAGTTCATAGCATCATTTCTCACACTAGCTTAACAGAGAGATAACTCAAAGTTTTGTCAGTGGATGGAATGTCTTGGGACCAGAGAGATAGTTTAGCGGGTAAAGCACTTAGATAGGTAAGCATGCAAGGCTGCCTTGCAGCAGCCACCTGGCTTCAATTCCTGGTACCCTATATGGTCCCTTGAGTCCCTTCGGGTGTGATCTCTGAGTGTAATGCCAGGAGTAAGTCCTGAGCACCCCAGCTGTGATTCAAAAAAGCCAAAAAGGGAAACAAAAATCCAGAATGTGATATGTCCTTACAATGGGATAAGACTGGCCATAAAAAAGAGGTTCTAATTCATGCTGTAACATGGCTGAACCTCAAAATCATGCCAAGCAAAAGAATCCAGAGACAAAAGAATCCAGTGTATAACTCTATTTGTATAAAATGTTCAAGAAAGGAAAATATAAAAAAGACAAAGGAGATTAGTAAATGCCTTAGCTGTGAGTGATAATGAAGAATGATTGTGATCAAGTCTAAAGTTTTGTTTTAGGATAATAGAAAGGTTTTAAATCACCATTTTTCAACCTCTTTACATTAGTAAATTGGTACCTGACTTGTATACCAGTTCCCGATGAGCAGTTATAACCATTGCAGTAGACCAGTTGGTTTTCAACCTTTCTACACCTTTAGACCTGCACCATCTATGGATTAGAGGTTGAAATCACTATTTTACATTAGATAGTAGCAGGGGCAGAGAGCATAGATAGATAGATAGATAGATAGATAGATAGATAGATAGATAGATAGAGAATCTTTCTTGCATACAGACTGCATTTCATCCCAGGCACCACCCCCCAAGCCAAGCAGCATCCTTGGAGACCTGCATTTGTGATTCCTGGAACCACAGCACTGACCTCTGGTAGGCACCACAAATAGGAGACTGTGAACCTCAGTCATCAAAACAACAGTAACAAAAGAAAGGGAAGGCCAACAGATTAAAGTGCTTAACTAATAAATATATGAGACTATGGTGACAACTGAACAGTCTATAAATATACTGAAATTTATTCACCGAGATATTTGAAATGGGTGAGTATAAGGCATGAAAATAGTTTTCTATATCTCCTGGTTTTCTATATCTCTTTTGAGACCAATGAAAGAGCAAGACACAAAGTGGGAGAAAAGAAATATAATGTATGTCTGACAGAACTTGTGCTCCAACCTGAGTCTAGAGAGAGATAGTACAGAAAGCCAGGCACTTGCTTTGTTTTGCATGTGGCCAACTAGGGTTCAATCTCCAGCATCCCATAAGTCCCCTGAGCACAGCCAGGCGTAATTTCGAAGTGCAGATCTAGGAGTTACTCTGAGCATTATTAGGTGTGACCCAAAAACCAAAACATGAAATAAAAAACATTCCCAAGAGAAGATTCTTCAGGTATTAATATGATGCCAAGGTATTAGGTAGAAATTATATTATTTAAATCAAACAACAGTTTAAGAGCTAGAAGGTTTCAACAGGAGTCCTATATTAGAGGCTAATGCTCGAAAAATGTATACTCCTACCAGTTGGGAACTAAAAGCCCTGTCCCCAGAGAAGTCCCTCCAAAAAAAAAAAACAATAAAGAAAAAAGTCACTGAAATATAAATAGCGAAAGACTGAGTGAGGAAAAGCAACAACACAGTTTCAAAGTGGCTAGATAAGGGGCTGAAGAGAAAATCCAGCCTGTAAGGATCTTGCTTGCACACTGCCAAGCTGAGTTTGATCCCCAATGCCACATGTGATCCCCTCGCTCACCAAAAATGATCATTGAATGTAGAGCCAGGAAAAAGCCTGGAGCACTTCCAGGTGTGATACCCCAAACAAACAAACAAACAGAAGAGGAAAAAGCGTTAGAAAGGATCTCTAAACAGAAGCCATATCATGACAATTTCCTTGCAGATACAGAGTAGCACTGCACTGTAGCACTGAACTCCCATTGCTCATCGATTTGCTCCAGTGGCACCAGTAACGTCTCTATTGTGAGACTTATTACTGTTTTTGGCATATCGAATATGCCATGGGGAGCTTGCCAGGCTCTGTCGTAGGGGCGGAATACTCTCAGTAGCTTGCCAGGCTCTCTGAGAGGAATGGAGAAATGGAACCCGGGTCGGCTGTGTGCAAGGCAAATGCCCTACCCACTGTGCTATCACTCCAGCAGATGCAGAGTAGAGGAGATAAAGGGAACATACGACACTATGTGGCTGGATAAAAGCAGGAGGAATGAAGTCTCATCTGTATCAAAAGACTCCTATGAGCCCTGGGTTTTGCGGAAACATTCAAGAATATCCTTCACACAGCTGTGACTCTTCTTTCCGTATTTCTCTGTCTTCTAGGAATGCCATCTCACTGCCCACATGCGCTGTGCCCTTGCACTGCTCTTTCTTCTCCTTACACAAGGGATTTTCTCTACCTCAACCTACCACCCATGTCTTTCAGTTGGTGCAGGCTTTCCCCAGCCTTCATCATTGGTTGAATGCCAATCCATTTTTAAAGCCAAGTTTTGAAATTGTCTTCTTCCAGCAAGCTGTCCTGAGTTCTGAACTAGAAAAAAGTATCTCCTCTATGTTCCCAAAACACTTTGTATATTTCTATAGGCATTTTAACCATTTTCATGCTTTGTCTTATTTCCTTTGTCTTATTCTAACCCCCTTCAGGTAAGTGTATGTACCTGTCACTATCACTCTCCTCCCATTGTTCATCAATTTGCTCGAGCAGGCACCAGTAACATCTCCATTGTGAGACTTGTTACTGTTTTTGGCATATTGAATAAGCCACGGGGAGCTTGCCAGGTTCTGCTGTGTGGTCAGGATACTCTCGGTAGCTTGCCGGGCTCTCTGAGAGGGATGAAAGAATCAAACCTGGATCGGCCACATGCAAGGCAAATGCCCTACCTGCTGTGGTACCGCTCCAGCTGACCTTTATATCCTACATGCATATACCAATAAAAGACTAAGTTCTCGATACATTATGAACAAATTTCTTAAGAAGTAAGAAGATTATGCCTTTAAACAACTAATGAAATCTTTCCAATCTACATTTCACATTAACAAATTTCTAATATGTGTTCAATAGAATCAAATTAAATGACAAAATGAAGAGAGATAAGTGGTTGACTCTACTTATTTATTATAATTAGAAAGAGGCAATGATAACTGAATAATGAAAAGGTGGATATTTTAAAGACAATGTCCCCCCAAATGTTATTAGTCCTTACAAGTTAGTATAAAAATTGACTTAAGTTCTATCTCATTGATGTATTAAATACAAGACTAAAGAAATAAATTTGTGTATGAGATTTAAAAAAAACTGAGGATAGGAAATTATGTGATAATTATTTCATATAAAGCATTAATTGCACTAATAATATTTAGCAATGTAGAATTTTATCATGCTAAAGACACAACATACAAGAGCCTACTGTGCTAAAAAGAAAAATCTGGAGGGGCCTGGGACTCTCTGAGCATGGGCAGCTAGCTCGATCTCATAGCACAGCCCGTTTTTTCCCCTGATCTGCGTGGGACGGAAACTGAGCCCCACGGCTCAGCAACAAAGCTGAAGGGGACCCCTCTCCTCCTTCCAATCAGGTACCAGCGCAGGGACACTTTCCAGAGCCGCGTCCGCATTAGCGGCTCTCACTACATATGCCCTAGGAAATTTCAATAGCGAAATATTCTCTCACTACATATGCCCTTGGAACCATAAGCTACCTTCTTAGATGGAATCTTCTCTATTTTAGCTCAGCCACTAGAAACACAGTAGCCAATAACTCATAAGCCTATCTCAACTCACACTACATATCAAGAAGAATAGTAACAGTAAACGTGAAGGACTAAACCACACTTGTCACAATGGTAAAGCAATGCAAAAGCCCACCAAACTTTATTATTGAAGAGGCTAACCCAGAAGACATCAACAGTACTGTAGTGTTAGACAACCTCTCTGACAAGGAATTCAGAAGGGAGCTACTTAGGATGCTTCAGGAACTAAAAGAAACAATGGAAAGCAATGCCAATAAAAGACAAGAGGATTTGAAGGCAGAAATAAGGAAAATGCAATCGGAAATGTCAGACCTAAAAAACCTGGTAGGTGAATTGAAAAACTCAGTGGAAGGCCTCAGCAGCAGAGTAGCAGCTGCTGAGAACGGAATCAGTGAGCTCGAAGATCAAGTTTAGAGACTCTCCAGGAAAGAGCAGAAAATGGAAAAGAGACTCACGATTCGGGAACAGATGGCAAGAGAAGATCGTGACGAAGCCAAGAGGGGTAGCATAAGAATTATTGGAGTTCCAGAGGGAAAGGAAGGAAACCTTGATGAAGAAGAAACTGTCAAAGACATCATTGCTACATCATTTCCAGAGCTGAAGAAAACTTGTGACCACATTCAGGAGGCCCGAAGGGTACCAGCTAGAAGAAATCCGAATAAAAATACCCCAAGACATATTCTGATCAAAATGACCAAAACCTTAGACAGAGACAAAATTCTGAAAGCAGCAAGATCGAAGAAAGAAATCTCTTACAAAGGAGCATCCTTAAAATTCACAGCTGATTTTTCTGATGAAACCCTCATGGCCCGCAAACAGTGGTGGGACATAGTGAAAAAACTCAGTGAAATAAATGCCTCCCCAAAAATACTTTACCCAGCGAGACTCTCATTAATAATAGAAGGAACAACACACAGTTTCACAGACAAACAACAGCTCAGGAACTTCATAGACTCAAAATCATGGTTACAAGAACAACTAAATGGGCTACTTTAAGGCAAGACAGGCCCCTCAAATACACCAAATTTCAACAGAACAATGGGGCAAAATCCCATAACAATAATCTCTCTCAATGTCAATGGGCTAAACACACCAATTAAAAGACATAGAGTGGCAGGATGGATTAGAAAATTGAACCCAACATTCTGCTGCCTGCAAGAAACACATCTCAATAGTCAAAGCAAACACAGACTCAGAGTCAAAGGCTGGAAAACAATCCTACAGGCAAACAGCTCCCATAAAAAAGCTGGGGTAGCCATCCTAATATCAGACCACATCGATTTCAGAGCGAAGAAGGTCATAAGAGACAGTGAGGGCCATTTCTTATTGATCAAAGGATCTGTACAACAGGAAGAACTTACAATAATAAATGTATATGCACCTAATGAGAGACCAGCAAAGTACTTAAAAAAACTACTCATAGATTTGGAAAAAGACATCAATAGGAACACAATACTAGTAGGAGACTTCAACACCGCTTTGTCACCACTTGATAGATCAACCAGACTCAAGCTTAGCAAGGATATACTTCATCTGAGGGAAACAATGGAAGAAAGGGACTTAGTAGATATATACAGGACACTTCATCCTCAAAAAGCTGAATACACATTCTTCTCAAGCGTACGTGGAACATTCTCCAAGATAGACCACATGCTGAGCCACAAAACATGCCTCCATAAAATTAAGAAGATAGAGATTGTATCAACAATCTTCTCAGACCATAATGCGCTGAAATTAGAAGTAAATCACACACAAAAACAGAAAACTGAATCAAACACCTGGAAATTAAACAGTGCTCTATTGAACAACAAAAGACTTAGAAAGGAAATCAAAGAGGAAATCAAAAGATTCCTAGAAACAAATGAAAATGAGAACAAGAGTTACCAAAACTTATGGGACACAGCAAAAGCTGTGTTAAGAGGAAAGTTTATAGCTCTACAAGCATTCCTCAGGAAGGAGGAGCGAGCACACATAAGTAACCTAATCTCACAGTTTAAGAGCTTGGAGAAGGACCAAAAAAAAGGAGCACAACCCGAACAGGAGAAAGGAAATAATAAAACTCAGAGCAGAGATTAACGAGATGGAAACCCAAAAACAATACGAAAGATCAATGAAACCAAGAGCTGGTTCTTCGAGAAAATTAACAAGATTGATAAGCCTTTAGCAAAACTCACAAAGAAAGGGAGAGAGATAACCCTAATAAACCGAATCAGAAATGAAAAGGGGGTCATTACAACAGAAACTACAGAAATTCAAAGGATCCTCAGGGAGTACTTTGAGAAGCTTTATGCCACGGAACATCAAAATCTCAAGGAAATGGATAAATTCCTAGACTCCTACAGACTCCCAAGGCTGAACCAAGAAGACCTGGAATACCTGAACAGACCTATCACCATCAAGGAAATTGAAATGGTAATAAAAAGTCTCCCCAAGCACAAAAGTCTTGGCCCAGATGGATTCACTAGTGAATTCTTCCAAATCTTTAAAGAGGATTTACTCCCAATCCTTTTTAAACTTTTCCACGAAATTGAAATATCAAAAACACTTCCAAATAGTTTCTACGAAGCAAATATCACACTGCTACCAAAAGAAGACAGAGATACCACAAAGAAAGAGAATTACAGGCCGATATCCCTGATGAACACAGATGCAAAGATCCTCAACAAACTACTAGCAAATAGAATCCAACTACTCATCAAAAAGATCATACACCATGACCAAGTAGGATTCATCCCAGGGATGCAAGGATGGTTTAACATTCAGAAATCAATCAACATAATCCATCATATCAATAAAAGAAAAGATAAAAAGCATATGATCATATCAATAGATGCAGAGAAAGCACTTGACAAGATCCAGCACCCTTTATGATGAAAACCCTAGCCAAAATGGTTATAGAGGGGACTTTCCTCAACATAGTTAAAGCCATCTACCACAAGACTACAGCAAGCATCATCCTCAAGGGGGAAAAACTGAGAGCCTTCCCTCTAAGATCAGGAACGAGACAAGGATGCCCACTATCTCCACTGCTGTTCAATATAGTACTGGAAGTACTTGCAATAGCGATTAGGCAAGAGAAAGATATTAAGGGCATTCAGGTAGGAAAGGAAGAAATCAAGCTCTCACTATTCGCAGATGATATGATACTATACTTAGAGAACCCAATAACCTCCACCAAAAAACTCCTAGAAACAATAGACTTGTATAGTAAAGTTGCAGGCTATAAAATCATTACCCAAAAGTCCATGGCTTTCCTATACGCAAACAGTGAGAGAGAAGAAAGCTACACGAAAAAAAATGATCCCGTTCACAATTGTTCCCCAGAAAATCAAGTACCTAGGAATCAGCTTAACTAAGGAAGTAAAGGACCTGTACAAAGAAAACTACTAAACGCTACTTCAGGAAATAAAAGAGGACATGACGTAATGGAAAGATATCCCCTGCTCATGGGTCGGGAGACTTAACATTGTCAAAATGGCAACACTACCGAAAGCATTGTATAAATTCAATGCAATCCCTATAAGGATACCCATGACATTCTTCAAAGAAATGGAGCAAACACTCCTGAAATTTACATGGAACAATAAGACCCCACTAATAGCTAAAGCAATTCTTGGGAAAAAGAAAATGGGAGGAATCAACCTCCCGAACTTCAAACTGTACTACAAAGCATTAATAATCAAAACAGCATGGTACTGGAACAAAGGCAGAACTACAGACCAATGGAACAGGGTTGAATACACTGACATCTCCCCTCAATCATATGATCATCTAATTTTTGATAAAGGTTCAAGTAATGTGAAGTGGAGTAAGGAAAGCCTCTTTAACAAATTGTGCTGGCATCACTGGACGGCTACATGCAAAAAAATGGGCTCAGAACTCTGCCTAACACCATGTACAAAAGTAAGATCAAAATGGATTAAAGACCTCAACATCAGACCAGAAACCATAAGGTACATTGAAGACAAAGTTGGCAAAACCCTCCATGACATTGAAGCTAATGGTATCTTCAAAGATGCCATGCTACTGGCCGAGCAAGTGAAAACAGAGATAGATAAATGGGACTATCTTAAACTACGAAGCTTCTGCACCTCAAAAGAAACAGTGACCAAAATACAAAGACAGTCTACAGAATGGGAAAGGATATTCGCCGAACACACATCTGACAAGGGGTTGATATCAAGGATATACAAAATACTGGTTGAACTCCACAAGAAGAAAACATCCAACCCCATCAAAAAATGGGGCAATGAAATGAACAGAAACTTTCTCAAAGAAGAAATCCAAATGGCAAAAAAGCACATGAGAAAATGTTCTACATCATTAATTATCAGGGAGATGCAGATAAAAACCACAATGAGATACCATCTCACACCTCAGAGACTGGCCCACATCCAAAAGAACAAAAGCAACCCATGCTGGCGCGGATGTGGCGAGAAAGGGACACTCCTTCACTGTTGGTGGGAATGTCGACTGGTTCAGCCTTTCTGGAAAACAGTATGGACGATTCTCAAAAAATTAGAAATTGAGCTCCCATTTGACCCAGCAATACCACTCCTGGGAATATATCCCAGAGAGGCAAAAATGTATAGTCGAAGTGACATCTGCACTTGTTTGTTCATTGCAGCACTCTTTACAATAGCCAGAACCTGGAAGAAACCTGAATACCCAAGAACAGATGACTCGTTAAAGAAACTTTGGTACATCTACACAATGGAGTACTATGTAGCTGTTAGGAAAGATGAAGTCATGAAATTTATATACAAGTGGTACAACATGGAAAGTATCATGCTAAGCGAAATGAGTCAGAAAGAGAGGGATAGACATAGAAAGATTGCATTCATCTGGGGAATATAAAGAAACAAAATATGAGATTAATACCCAAGAATAGCTGAGATCAATACCAGGAGGATTACTCCATAGCTTAGAGGTCAGCCAGGCATTCTAGGGGAAAGGGCAGCTCAGATAGAGAAGGGAGCACCAAATAAAGGGTGTTTGGAGGATCCTCCCAGGAGGGGAGATGCATGTTGAAAGTAGACTATGGACTGAACATGTTTGCCACTCAAAGCCTCTTTTGCAGACCACAACACCCAAAAAGAGAGAGAGAACACAGGGGATTGCCCTGCCGCAGAGACAGGGGGGGATGGGGGAATGGGGGTGGGAGGGATATTATCCATGGTGGTAGAAAATGGGCACTGGTGGAGGGATGGGTATCTGATCATTGTATAATCAAACCCAAGCACAAAAAATTGTAAATCTACAACTGTACCTCATGGTGTTTCACTAAAAATAAAAAATAAATAAATAAATGAAATGAAAAATCTGGTGGCCTGGAATGATAGTACTGGAGGGAAGGCATTTGCCTTACATGAGGTTAGGGTGGCCTTGCTGTGCTTTTAATCCCCAGCACCATATATGATCCTCTGAGAAATTCTCTCAACACGATCCAGGAATAGTACCAGCAAGTGTGGCCCCTAAAAGAAAGAAATTCTGTAGGGGTATACATTTAGTTACTCAATCAAACAAACAAAATAAATTTAGCATACTGTCAAAAACAGGCACTAAACCTTAAGAAAATGTAATACTTCATAGAGAGAATAGACATATCAAAATGTGCATGAGACATAAAAGAGATTATTTTAAAATTTAACAGGTTGGGATAGAAACTCAAAAAAAAATTTGTCAATTTTATCGTAATAGAGTCCAAGCAAAGGCTTTATAATGAAGAAACACTTTTGAGTTAAATATAGAAAACTTAGAAGGCTAAAGAGACCACGCTAGGTAGGAGTATAAAGAAGGAAACTTTGCTATGCCAAGAAGTTTCAGCTTTAGAAGGACATTCATAAGGATATTCTGAATCATTTTCAACTGGCCAATAGTACCGCATGTTTGACTGCATTCCATGGATGGAAGCATGAAAGAAAACCAATACTGGAAGAATGGGTGAAATGAGTCTAATCGTCCTTTACCTAGAGATGAGATGGCATTTTAGGCCATAGATAGGAAGAAGAGAGGTGACAGATTAAAGATATATTTAGGAAGCAGGTCCAATAGGACACAGTGATGAATGGCAAGTAGACAAGTGACAATAGGGAGTCAAGAATTTTGGGTTAGGCAATTGGGGTATGTCATTTGATGTTAGAGAACAAATGGAAGAAGGAGTGGTTAATGAGAAGATGATGGATTGGATTTCAGCCGTCTTAGGTTTGAGGAAAATGTGAGACATCGAAATGGTAATTTCCAGGAGGCATTTGGATTAATGTGTCTGGAGAAGAGAAGTGAGGCTGGAATTAGACGTTGAAGAGTTAGCTCCAAGTCTTTGGTAATTTAGCCTTTGGGAAATAGTTAAGATTCCCAAGGTCATTGTGGAGAGTCTAAGAACTGAGATTTGGAAGGCCCTATAGGAAATAAAACAAAATAATACCAGGCTTCAGACAGCAAAGAGTTATTTCAAAGGAAAGAATTCTGCAAGGTGACACCTACTGTGACATTTTACCCACGTTGGCCCTTGAATCCAATCACCAGATTGTAGTGTCCTTAAGACAGACTCCAGGCAGCAACATCAGACTAGCTTGATGCTTGTGACCCAGAGCCTGTGGCCCTTCCTTCTCTAGTCACTGCCTCACTGTTGTTTCTTTCTGCTTTAATTGGACCAAGACAGAGTCTTATACGCTCATTTGTGCGAGAAAGACACCAAGGCCCCAGCTGGACACTACTGGTGAGTGGAGACTGAGAGTAAGCACTCATCTATCTGCAATCATTTCTTCCTTCCACCCTGGAAACATCCCTTGTGGCATTTCCTGCCATTTCTGTACACACCGTGTATGATTTCTTAGGTTCACTGTATTTTCCCTGAATGTGCACATCCACCTTTATACCCTTCTAAACACACATAATTTTTGCCAGAAAATTCTGAAATCAGTGCACTGTTACATGACTAAGATAAAATCAGAACACAACTTCCTCCTCTTGAGCTTGCATTAGCAACTGCCAAAATAGGACAGGGGATTAATGCTTGTGTCTAGTTAAGTCCCTGGCACCAGACTGTCTTCCAAGCATCGCCAAGAGTAGCCCTAGAGAAAAGGATCCCTGGTGCCCTATTAGCACCAGCAGGGTGGCCCAGGTCATTCCTGGAAACATAGGGCCCAAGGAGCACTGAATTCTCAGGCTGTGCACTGAACTAAAGGCCCTGTTGGCTGACAATTTTCAAGAGTAGCTCCCAGATCCCAGGCCCCCTATTCAGCATTTGGGATTCCACCGCCACCAAAATCCTGTGCTAACTAATTTAACTTCTCTTCTTAAATTGTTTTCTTTCTAGTAAAGCTTCCATCTTCTACAAAACTACTCCTATGATCTTTGGAAGACTGCTCCTATCAAAATTGCATCACTCTAATGTAACTCCTCTTACTATGTCCTTATCTACATTTTAACAAGCACTGTCTTCAAAATTTCCTTCCAAAGAATGTCAATTCCATAGCAACAGGTTATGGACAACTTTCTCTGTCCTAAAATTTAAATATATATATACATATATATTTAAATTACTATATATAGGAATATATATATTTACATATATTTAGGGCAGGAGAGAAAATATATAGGTTTTATGTCTGTGCCTTGTGTGCAGTCAACATTGCTTCAAACCCCAGCAATGTATATGGTCCCCCAAGTACCACCAGGAGTGACTCCAGAGTACAGAGCCAGGAGTTATCCCTGAGTACTGCCACTTGTAGCTCATGCTCTACCCAAAAGAATCTCCCTAGCACCATAAGCATAAGGTCTACCTTCCATGCCAATAATAAAAATTAAAAGATGTAAGTGCACTTTTTACCAAGTGCATATATTACCAGATATTTCATCCTCCTTCATTTAATTAATTCATTTTTAAAGACTACATTTTTATGAGTGATGTACTGACCTGTCTGTATATACCCATACTGAGTTAATCAGGCACTGTAGCACTGTCCTCCCATTGTTCATCGATGTGTTCTAGTGAGTCCAGTAACGTCACCATTGTGATACTTTGTCATGAGGGCAAGGTACTCTCAGTAGCTTGCCGGATTCTCAGAGAGGGGCTGAGGAATTGAACCTGGGCTGACCGGGTCGGCCGCGTGCAATGCAAATGCCTTACCCGCTGTGCTATCAGGAAATTCTAGAAATTGATCATCTGTCCAGTTTTTTTCCCGATCTTTCCAGTTTAGTCTGGAATCACATGGTTAGTAATTTAAATATTGGGGTATAAAGTAGCATAGAAAATCCTGACCACTACTATTCAACAGAGTGGTAGTGGAATTCCTAGCCAAAGTACTTAATCAAGTAAATGTAGCAAAAGAAACTCATACTCATAAGAAAAGACAAAAATAGTTTGTTTGCAGATATTTTCCTATATATAGAAAGACTTATGATTACATACCACATACACAAAACAACCTGTTAACCATAATAAATTCAGTAATGATTCAGGACTAAAAATGAACAAATAAAATCTGTGGAACTTATGAAATGTAATCAAATATTCTGAAAAGAAATCTGTGGAACAGTTGAGTGGATACAGTACAACTGTTACTCAGCTACAGTACCTTGTATTTTGCTACAACATGGATCAGTATGAAACTTGGTTAACAAGAAGATAGTATGTTAAGTCAGAAGAAAAAAGACAAATATCAGATGACCTAACAGACAGGTGGATATTAAAAAAAAATAAAAGCAAGAGAATAGGCATTGTCCATTGAAAACAGACCCTTCAATTCTTTATTTTTCATTTTTTATTTTCATTTTTAATTTTATTTATTGAATCACCATGAGAGCAGTTACAAAGCTTTCGGGTCTAAGTCTTGGTCATACAGTGAAACACCCGTACCTTCACCAGTGCCCCTTCTCCACCAGCAAAAAACCCAGTATACCCCTATCCCGCACCCTCCCCTACCTGTGGGGCAGATGATTTCCACATTACTCTCTCTCTACTTTGATTACATTCAATATTTTGACACCAGACCCACCATTATTATTTGGGATTTTACCCCAACACTCAGATATGCCAAAAAGGCAACAGTAGACAATTTGTTTTCTCTTGCTGGTCATGAATAACATGATGTCACACGGCTGCAGTAGTGCCCATACTATTTTGAAATTGCAAAATTTTAACAAATTTTCGATCTGGAGGGATTTTTGCTAAAACCTGCTAAGTTCCAAGATTTGTTACTGAGTCTCTGGGATCATGGCTGTTAAGCAGCTTGATCAGGAGCCAGAGAGGCTGTTCATGGGCGGTGACTCAGGATCTCGTTGAGACGGGGGAGGAAAGGGCTGGCTCCACCCCCATCCCATGAGGCACCACATGTCTCGTCACTGCGGACCCAAACCTGACTGTCCAATGGCCTCTGGCGGATGCTGGCCACCGAGCCGCCTAGGGGGAGCAGGCAGAGGGACAGCACCCTTTCCCCCCGTGGGGTGGCCTGGTGACAGTAACTTACTGCACGGTCCACAAGAATTTCTGCCAAAAGCCATTGGATTTCAAAATCTGTTTCTGATTCTCTGGGATCATGGCCATCAAGCAGCTTGATCAGGTGACAAAGAGGCCATTCATGGGCGGTGACTTGGGGTCTTGTTGGGACGGGGAGGAAAGGGCCAGCTCTAACCCCTTCCCGTGAGGCCTTGCATGTCTCTTCACTGAGGGCCCAAACCTGACTGTCCAGTGGCCTCTGGAAGATGATGGCCACCAGACTGCCAAGGGGAACAGGCCAAGACATGAAACCTATTCCCACCTGGGGTGATCCGGTGCCAGTAACCTACTGCAGGGACAAGACGCATTTCTTCCAAAAGCCATTGGGTTTCAAGATTTGTTTCTGAGTCTCTGGGATCATGGCCGTTAAACAGTTGGATCAGGAACCAGAGAGGCGATGCCTCCAATTATATAGCTTAGCTGGAGGTGGTTTGTGGGTGTGTCTCCCACATACCTAACTTTTGGCCATTTACTTTCTTGGTAAAATTTTGCCCCAGTTTTTGGGGTCTGGCCAAAGGCGCAGCAGCAATTTTGTGGTGTCTGGAAATCTGAAAGTGCCATGAGGCTGTTGATGCACTCACCTCACAGGTACAGATTGGCCTGCTGGCGGCACCATACCCCCCAGACCCTTCAATTCTTAAGACAAAGCTGATACCAGTAGGGAGGGTCAGTGTGGACAGAAAGGTTTTAGGGAAAGTGATGGCACTTTGCTGGTAAGTAAAATATGGGTGGTGAAATATCCTAAACTTGAAGCATATACATTCATAAATCATTGCTGTCTTAATTTTTAAAAATTGGTTGCATTTCTACACCCAATTATGACCTACCTATAACAAATTAAGAAAACAATTCCATTTAATATCAAAAACAATAAGACACTTAGGAATGATTTTAGAAGGTAAATAATCTATACACTGAATATTATAAGGCATAAACTCTTAGAAGAAAATATAGGTGGAAAGTTCTTTGGCATTTCTCTTTGCAACACTTTCTTGTAATATGATGTCAAAAACACAAATAACTATAAAAAATAAATAAGCAGGACTACATCAAACTAAAAATCTCTTCAAATAAAGGATGCCTGCAACACAATGAAAAGAAAAATAAATCTGGAGGAAATTTTTACAAATCACAACTTGATATAAAGTTAATATCCAAAATATATAAGGAACCACTGTCACTGTCACTGTTCTCCTGTTGTTCATCGATTTGCTTGAGCGGGTCCAGTAACGTCTCCATTGTGAGACTTGTTGTTACTGCCCTTGGCATATCCAATACATCACGGGTAGCTTGCCAGGCCTTGTCATGCAGGTGAGATACTCTCAGTAGCTTGCCAGGCTCTCTGAGAGGGGTGCAGGAATTGAACGTGGGCTGACCGGGTCAGCCGCATGCAGGGAAAATGCCCTGCCTGCTGTGCTATCACTCCAGCCCACAAGACAACTAAATTCTGAAAATATAAAACATATATATGTACATATGATATATATACCATGATATATTTAAAATTACTAAGAAAATATATATTAAATACTATTATCACATAAAAGATATGATGGATTTGTTATTCCAGCCTTTTTGGAATAATCATTTCACAATGTACACATACAATCCCTGTATCGTACACCTTAAAGTTACATGTGAATTTTATCTCAATGAAGTTGGAAAAAGAAAATTCCTTCGACCATTCCATATTTTAAACAACCATGGTCACTGGAATATAGTGATATAGAAAGAATGTGAATGCCACAATCGTTGTTGGTGAAGGAAGTAGAAATTTTAAGTTCTGTAAGTTCCATGGAGTTAGTTCAATGGGCGAGCACTTGCTTTGCATGTGGGAGGACCCAGTTCAATTACCCCTGTACCGCATGGTCCCCTGAGTTCTACCAAAGCAACCTATGAGCACAAAGACAGGAATAACCCTGCTCACTGCTGCTGTTGGTGACCCAAAAATCAAACAATTAAATAATGTTTATCTGAAAATTCAATATAATATATCAGGACTTGGGATGAAAGCAAAGAGAATTCAGGGGTGAAACATAGAGAAAAATAATTAGACTCTAATATTTGTTTGGTTTAAGTATTTTATTTGTCTCAGTATTATGATTTTTCTTTAAGAAAAACAACTCAAGACCAAGAATTCAGAAGATAAAAATCAGTTTATCAACTAAATTTGCACAACTAGAATGAGGCAGAAAGACTGAGAGATTGAGATCCTGAGCACAAAGCTGGGAGTAGCCCAGCACCCTAGCCTTAAAAACAAAAATAAATTATATAAGAATAAAAAGCTCTTCGGAGTAATTCCTGAATATGAACCCTAAGTCCACCATTTATTCCTACAGATCTTAGAGTTCTTAAAGAACTTGCTTAATCTTTCTGTGCCTTGCTTTTCTTATCTGCAAAATGCTGAGGTGAGAATTATATAAAATGTATTTAACAGTCTGGGCTGGAGTGATAGCACAACGGGTAGGGCATTTTCCTTGCATGCACCAGACCCGGATTCAATTCCTCCACCCCTCTCAGAGATCCAGGCAAGCTACTGAGAGTATCGTGCCCACACGGCAAAGCCTGGCAAGCTCCCCGGGGTTTATTCCATATGCCCAAAACAGTAACAAGTCTCACAATGGAGACATTACTGGTGCCGGCTTGAGCAAATCGATGAACAACAGGAGTACAATGACAGTGATATTTAACAGTCTATAGCATGTAACAAACTAAAAAACACTTAGCTATTGGTTGTTCATAATAATACTGTCTATTAATAATAGCAAATTAATATTGCAGTTAAACAGATTAGGTGAAAGGTTGTAATTAGAAAGTGGTCAAGAATCAAAAAATGTATTTTTATAGACTACGTATTCATCAATTCATTCGCTAATTTATTTCATCTTAATTATTTTCTATTTAGACATCTTCTCTTCCTCCATCTGACCTAAGATCTCAGATTAACCCTAATGACCTTGATCAAGCTTCCTTCTCACAGGATCTAGATATAAGATATCTAGATTGATATAAATTCAGCTAATGTCTTAAAGTAAAGCCCTTGGGTAACTTGAGTGTTTTCCAGCCTTGCTAAAAGGGTGGCGAGGTGCATATACATCAACAGGAAAACCAGTACCCTAAAATCACAGTGCAAGTTGCAGATAAGGCTGGGTGAGACTATCTGGAGCATTGACATGCTATGGGGTTCCAGAAAACATGTCTGTATGTTTCACTCTCAGAACTTTGCAGTGCCTGACATGCAATATGAGCTCAGTAAAACTTAGTTGAATGAATAAATTAAAGCACAGCGGTAGGGTGTTTGCCTTGCACGCAGCCAACCGACCCAAGTTCGATTTCTCCGCCCCTCTCGGAGAACCCGACAAGCTACCGAGAATATCTCGCCCGCACGGCAGAGCCTGGCAAGCTCCCCGTGACATATTCGATATGCCAAACACAGTAACAACAAAGTCTCCAATGGAGATGTTACTGGGCCTGCTCGAGCAACTTTCGTTAAGATCCTTAAATCTTAAAAAACAGGAATAAGGTTTTCCAAATGTTTTCATTCTGAATACACTTGAAATTTCAACAAGTACGACATGACTTTCCGCAGAGTTCACAAAAGACCATGGAAGTTCAAAGCCAGTTAGGTTTGCCTACTTTGGCTGTGATGCCCCTGGGAGCAGCTCAGGCTCCAGAAAGGTGTGACAGCTTGGGTGAGAGACTGGAGGAGGTAGGGCCTATCCCATCCCTCTGTCTCCCCAGATCCTGCAGACCTCTGCCCCTGAAAACCAGAGCCAGCTGCCTCTGGGGTGACCACAGGCTGCTGAACTTCCCAGCTTTTGTCTACTCCAATGTCCACTTCAACTCTGTATCAAGAACACAGTGTCTTGCTTCCATTTGAAACACCTGCTCTCTATAACAATATTTGAAGAACCAAATTCCACTGATCTAAGCCAAGGATATTATGAATGTGTCATTTTTATTTTAATTCCTGACTTTTTAGAGTCCTAATTTTATTCCTGTAATTTTACGTCCTGAAAATTCACTTTGAATATTCTACATCCAGAGGGTATCTTCTTTCTTTTTTCAAATATTTTTTGGTTTTGTTGTCAAGCTGGTTATTCTTCTGCAATGCATTTGGTACAAACGTGCCAGATCTTACACTAGAAATTATTTTTCTGCATCGTTTTATTTGAGTCCACTCATCCACCCCACAAGTCAAATATTATTTCCATTCCATAGACAAGAAAAAGTGAGGAGAAGTTATCAAGTAATTCGCCCAAGGTCTTCTAACTAGCAAAGTCAGGACTCAAACTCACTGTTCTCTAAAAATACAGGCAGCTTCTTTGTTAATATTCTGCAACAATTTAGAAATACACTTGGATGTTAAAACTACCAAGCCTCCTTATGAGCTAACAACTTGCATATACAGACAGAAACCAAAAGTGTTCTCTTTGATGCTTGGGTTTATTTTCCAAAGCAGCAAGAGAGAAAGTTCATGGGAGACAAGGGCAGGTTTGCTCCAAAACTCTCCCTTTCTCCCTCCCTTGGCCCAAGCTGCCTCAGCAGCCATCAGGAACAGAGTTGGAATCTTCACCAAGCTCAGCGGTGACAGCTTTTATTGGAACATGGTTGCTCAGTGGGCTCTGCATGCCTCTTTTCCTCTACACTATCCATGTTGCTCCTCTTCTCTAACATTTCATTTTTTTCTCACTTGTGGCAAGGACCAAGAGAACTGGCGCTCAGAGGGCTGCCCGCACTGACTGGATTTGTAGAGAGCCTCCTGCCAGGGCTGCAAGTGTCGCCAACAGAAACTAGGCCTGACATTTGGGGATGTTCACAAGAGCCAAGTAAGTATCTGTGACCAGATATTTGTCTCTGTGTGTCTTAAATTCTGTTTTTGAGAAACTCTTGTCAGGTGGGCAGCAATCTAGAGAAAACCAAACACAAACACTGTCCCATCTTCTCCGTAACTCCTGGATAAATCCATAATTTGATAGCCAGGTAACCAACTATGAACTCTTAAGATTAAGACATATTAATTGTGCTGTATCTCCAACTCAACCTGTAACGTGAGTGATCTCCATCTAACGGTTATTTTGAGCCAGAATGCACTGAAAAGTTTCTCCACTGTAGAACTATCACTAGGCAAGAGTTGGTTCATCTTTCTAGCTCCTTGCCAGGCTCTTGGATGGTTGAGGACTGATTCCACAGAGGACACAAAACCGGCCCCTCAGAACAAGCAAATAAAAAAAACAGATGGGTTTTTAATCTATTCATTCAATGTGGGGGAGGGGCTGAGGGATTTGTGTGTTTTGTGTATCTCTATTGGAGGGCAATAAACTGATTGAGAGGGGTTTTTTTAGAAAAAGAAAAAAAGCCGACAACTAAATCAACCACCATCCCTTTTGGATACCAGCTGACCTCGATGGAGATTTAGTGCTGGACTTAAAAGGCTTTGTTTACAGACAATTAAAAACCACATAAATTTGAATTGTCAAAGAAGAAATGGTTTCCAAAGCTTCTCACAGCCCAATTGCCCCTCCCCCTGTTCAGCAAAGGCCCAGAGGCAAATACAAAGCCACTAACCCAAATGCCTGTGGAGTTTGCCAGAAAGCCAGATCCTGCTGCTTCTGCTGCTTGTTCCTGAAAAACAAAATCTTAACCGGCATCCAATGTAGGTTCTTGGAGTACTAATCAAACAGCAAGAAAGTAGCAGAGAACCAAGAGGAAACGTCTGCATAGAAGTGTTCCATAAAGTGTGAATTTACTGTGTCTAGATCTCAATCTTTTTCACACATTCCTTGTTCCTCCTCAAATGAATTAGATTTAAAGATTAAAAACCGGGTCCAGAGAGACAGTACAGGGTTAAGTTCCTTGCTTGGCATGCGGTGACTCAGTCTATTCTATACCCAGCACCTCATATGGATTCCCTGGCACTATCAGGTGTGATCTCTGAGCACAGAGCCAGGAGTACGCTCTGAGGAGCATCACCAGCTATGGACCCCAAAACAAACACACAGACAGACAGATATTTAGTACAGGATTAAGATGCTTGTCTTACATGCAGCCTACTAGGTTAATCCTTGGTACCCCATAGTTTCCCCTTAAGACTATCAGGAGAGGACTGGAGCACAGAGGGTAGGACATTTGCCTTGCACACGGCCAACCCCAGTTCGATTTCCAGCATCCCATATGGTCCCTTGAGCACCGCCAAGAGTAATTCCTGAGTGCAGAGCCGGGAGTAACCCCTATGCATTGCTGGGTGTGACCCAAAAAGCAAAAAATAAAAAGCAAAAAAAAAAAAAAAGACTACCAGGAGAGGTCCTTGAGCACAGAGCCAGGAGTATTCCCCAAGCACCATCAAGTATAGCCCCAAAGCCCTACTTACCACCACCCTCTGACTTAAAAAAAGATATACACACAAATAATTGTAAGGTTTAAAGACTGAAATATCCCAGTCTTTTCTGTGCACTTTACTTCTTCCTAGCGGTCATCAGACACATGGAAAAGAACAGTTCCATCCGAGAGAAGCAAACAAAAATCCACCACTTGCATATTTGTATCAATATTTGGTGCTGGTGTTGATGAATAAGTCATGATGTGTAGGTGTTGATAACATTTGTACGTGTCTCTGATTGGTTCTGTTACAGGTGCTCCACAGAGGATGAGGTTTACAAGCTGAAAATGGTCCGGAGAAAGCCATGGTTTCAGGCTGTCCCTTGCAGATGCAGGCTTTGCACCTGTGTTGGAGTTGCTCTTTCATTTTGTTTCTCTGCAGAAAAGCCAGGCATGATGTTCAAGCTGGGAGCACCTGTGTTCAGGGCCAACTTGGATGGTTTTGTGGTCTGAATATGGTCTCAGATTCATTACTTGGACTTAACAAGAAAACTTTTTTCTCTTGAAACTATTTTTGAAATTGGAGCTTAAATTAGAAATATGTTCAATACTCTCATAACAGGACCTGGCATATGCCAAAGGCTGGCCAGCTTGCTTACATTATTCAAGACTTGAGTGATTAAAGACAAATGCAATTAAAAATTGGATAAGGGTCGACACCCTGTTCATTGATAGAAAAATTTGTTTAAACAAGGCAAATCTCTTACATTACTGCTGCAACCAGGGTCAACTACTAATTTAATATGGCCATATTCTAGTCTAAGTTAAAGGCAGAAAGTGAGCATCATATCGAGCTGAATTAAAATTTTGAAGATTTCCCCCCTCTAATAAACTGACAACAATATTGATAGACTCTTCACTCTCTGCTTAATTGGGTTAAGAACATTAAAAATTCTCCAGTTTAAAATAATAAGTCTTTTGCAACCGTAACTAATCTTTCATTCCCTAAGGTTTGGCCAGTGACAACTGGAGGCAAATCAAGAAGAATTTATTACTTCGAATCATGGCCACAAGTCTCATTAAAAAAATTGCAGGGAGAACAATTAAATGGCATCATCCAATGCTTTGGACTTGGCATTGGTAAATAGGCTAAAAGTATGCATTATATAAATCTATTGGTTGCTTTAATTTTCTAATCAAATTTATAATACAGAAATTATATTTTCTAATGGGGTGTTTTAATTTTTATTAAGAACAAATGCAGAGAAAATGGCACATATGGCTATCTTCAAAGAAATAAAATACAACTGTCTGACCGAAATTCTATTACTAAATTCTGGTAACAGCTTTCTGGAAAAAAAGACATATTCATTATTTATAGTTAAGACTCAAGAACAGAAAGTGCCAATCAAGTAATAATGTGTTAAATAAATATTGTTGACAGTCTAATGAGGAGGTCATGCACAAATAAAAACTTATGCCATTAACCAGGAAAAATAACTAACTAAAAAATTTCCACAGTTCACACTTGTTTTATTTTTTATCAATTAACTGAGCCTTTGATTTGAATTCTCCACCCTCTGGCGTCAAGGAGCTGCCTTTTCTTTTCTTTAAACAAAGGATTATTCTTCCTCAAAAGGGGTTTGTCTAGTTCTTTTATTGTTTTATGTCACACGAGGGAAAAATGCTTTTGAGGCATCACTACTGAATTTAGCAGGGACGAGAGTTTACTGCTATATAATCATTAGTCAATGCAGTAGCTGAAACCTTAAACAAAAGAAAACAAACTACAAACAGGCAAGCATCCCCTAAAGGCACATCAGAGCACCAGAGAGGGGCCGCATGGATTTCAAACAAGGTTGCCCAAGCATGTGCTAAATATTGCTGCTCTTGACTTGAAACTGCACACCAAGGAATACAGTTTCACCTTCTATTCTGCAACAAGACTGAGAAGCAAGGGGGAAGGAATATAAAGGGTTTAGCCAATGCACTTTACTGGACTCTGTGGCAACTTTGTAAAATTATGTTTCCAGCCTTACAAAAATCTCTCAGTATAAAAGCTCCCATCATAAGCTATTAGATGGGATTCCTCTCTATCTTGTGCCAGGTTTTGTTAGTTCCCACCAACTACTGCTCTCTGCAGATACAGGTTTGAGAAGGTAGTATGTCGCCACAAATCTAGGGAAAGCCTTTCAGCAAGGTTTCTTGCTTTCCAACAGACTGATCACTTTATTCTTAGGTTCTAAACTTAGAGTGGGTATAGGCCCTCCCGTTCATCATCGATTTGCTCGAGCAGGCCCAGTAACATCTCCATTGGAGACTTTGTTGTTACTGTGTTTGGCATACGAATACGTTACGGGGAGCTTGCCAGGCTCTGCCATGCGGGCGAGATACTCTCGGTAACTTGCCGGGCTCTCCGAGAGGGGCGGAGGAATCCAACTCCGGTGGGCCATGTTGGCCGCGTGCAAGGCAAATGCCCTGCCACTGTGCTATCGCTTTGTGCATTATAAAGTATTAATGTCAGCTAATAAGGAAGCACCGTCTTGTGAAAACAAATACACACACAAGCACTCACATACTCGTACACACAAACAAAAAATGTTCAAAGGAAGAAGCAATGTCATTTTAAAGAAAACAATGCATATGAAATATTCTTTATATAGAGGAGTCACATGTTGGAGGTAAAAAATAGTGTGTGCTACAACAAATACTTCATCTAAAATATTTCTTTAAATTGTTGATTCCTCTCTCAGCATTATGCGTGTTTTTTTAAATGACGAAAATCACTGTTGTGCCTGGACTTTATACAGACTTGTTGATTAAAATAGAGCTAAGGTTAATTTCATAAATAGAAGCCGAATGACATTGATTGCTAGATAGCTTAGAAGAACTGTCAGAATATGAATTCACAGTAATTTTACTATCAATTGTCAAGTCTTACACACACATCTTCCTCCCTACCACCAACCCCTAACAACTCATACTTTTCACAAATAATTTGAAAGTAACTGTTTCCATCAGGCATCCTGTAGCTAATGGTGTGTTAAAAACTCAAGCCAGAAAACAAATGACATTTAATAATATTAAAGTACACCCTAAAAATACACTATCTAAAAGTTTTGAAAAAAATGAATTCATGAATAGAATATTGGTTGCTGTGAAAACGCTTAAATTTGGTGTCCACTGTGACACATCTTGTCTGATCTTGAGATTTTTCTTCTTGTTTTAACTTCTGTAAAATTACATGTCCTTAAAGGGCACAAAAGATTTCTTTTTGCTTGTCATGCCAGGTTCACTGACATGTAGTTGGCAACATGACAAAAAATGATCTAACAGGGACCTCGATTAAACAAACTCAAATGGGGAAAATCAGATTTAAGTGTCTACCTGAACTTCAACTTACCCTTCAAATTTAATTAATTCCAAAAGTTTGTGAAACCTATGATGGATTTTATCAAAACCTGTGTCCCTACACCAGATAGATATATTCCTTGAGGGAAAAGGCTCAATTTCCCATGTTGTACCCACACAAAAACTGCCTGTTTTCCAGTCCTCTCTCACTCATTGAAGGACTCAAGAAATAAATCAATCATGTATTAACAAATACCCTTTTCAGGAAGGAATGGTAATTAGAAAATAAAATTTAAAAGACTGAAGCTGAGTCAGAGAGATAGAATAGTGGGTAAGGAGCTTGCCTTGTATGCAGCTGACCCAGATTCAATCCCTGGCCAGCATCCCATGTGGTTCCCCAAGTACTGCCAGGAGTGATCCCTGAATGTCCAGCCAGGAATAAGCCCTGAGAATTATTGGGCTTGCCCCAAACAAAACAAAGCAAAATTAAATTTAGAATTAAAAAATTTAAATGACTAAAACTTGAAAAGATTCAGTTTGATTGGTGGAAGACTAAAAAGTCTAATCTCACAGAGTCCTCCTGTTGTTCACCAATTTTGATCGAGTGGGCCCAGTAACGTCTCCATTTTGAGACTTCTTGTTACTGTGTTTGGCATATCAAATACATCATAGGTAGCTTGCCAGGCTTTGCCATGCAGGCAAGATACTCTCGGTAGCTTGCTGGGCTCTCCAAAGGGACAGAAGAATTGAACCCGGCTCGGCAGGGCTGGCTGCGTGCAAGGCAAATGCCCTACCGCTGTGCTATCGCTCCAGCCCAATCTCACAGAGTATTTTCTTAAAATATACCAATAAGTGATAAATAGGAATGTTCATATTTTAGAAAACAATGATGGTATAAAATTACCTCATAAATTTTATTTTTAATTCATCTTATTGTATTTTACAAGTATAGATATCAATCAGAGGTATGATTATAGAAAACTATAAAATGCCAATAATTAACAGAAGCATTGCTTTCCATATCTATTTTCCATATAGATTTAAGTGTTGACAGTAGTGTAGAGACACGTAAAAGAGTAGCTGAGAACTGATCAAATACCAGCACTTATCTGTAGTAGATAAATATTATAATTATCTACTTTCCCTTTTATCCCTCAGAAAAAGTGTTTTGCCTAAATGATTTGGGTTGTTATTTTTATCTATGTACATACATCTATACCATAAGGATAAAAGTTCTTTATGATACTACTAAACAACTTTCAATATATTTTATTCCGTGTCACAAAAGTTGCTTTTCATCAACAAATTCAAATGAAACTTCTACAGATAAAATTAGAAGTTAACTTTTTGGTCCAAAGTACTTTTTTTGTATATGCCAAACGTCTTCATTTTTGAAGTGTCCTGAAAAGACCATAAAAGTATTATTACAATGCTTGCAAATCTGGTTCTTTTTAATGATGTGGGATGGGAGATATTTCATCTTTTATACAGTTATTTGACAGTGATGAATTTAATTCATTCTATCACATTGAATGATACATTTATATTCAGTATGTAGTTTAAAATTTCATAAATGATTAAAGTCCCTGTCGTTTTAATTATAATATGCAGAGAGCAGCCAGAACTTATTTGCAAAGAATAATGTTCAAGTCAATAAATTTGGTGAGTACTCCTGACAACATATAAATAATGACTTAAGAAGTATAACTACCTGTAGTGGAAAACTAAATAACAAAAATCCGTGTTTGGGTTTTTATAAACTAGCTGATCTAGCTTTCTACAGAAACTCTTTGTGCTTGTAATTTGCTTTATTAAATTGAAAGCACAAAAATTCAGTGACATTATATTTATAATAAACCAATTTCAATCTAGAATTCATCTTGAAATAAATCAATTCTGGTCATGTACCTACTTCGATGATGGACGTGGGAAATGATTCTATGCACCCAGTGCAGCCCTCGGATCCCTAAACTAAGAACTTTCACCAAAGAGTCCTACAGCTCCTCTTCACCCAGACACCCCAGACATTCTACTCTAGTCACTTACGGCTACCATTACACGCAAAAGAAAATATCCCCATTTCAATACCCCATTTATTCATTCATTTAGCAAATATTGTTAGGTACTACTCCATCCTGTGAAGTTATAGTTATGAGTGAGATTTGTCTAAAACTACACTAGTGTTTGTGAGGTAAAGAATGAATGAATTCAGGACCAGGGTGAAAGCTTGAACCTCACCACACATGGCCTTTGAATCACATTCAGGAACCCATCAGGGAATATGACTGGGAGTAGCCTGAGGGAACTCTTCAGCACCACTTGGGGGCCTGAATGAATAAAAGCAGATTAATGGAGTTTTCTGAATACTACGAAGTCATGTATAGGTATGGTGTAGGATTGGACCTTACATCCCATGTGTTCTGATGTAATCGTCTAACTCATATTTCTATTCAAGCTCAAAAAAGTCAGTTTATACTGACAAAGTAAACAGCCCATGCTTGAATCCCTTACTTTTGAATAATTGAGATCACCTAATTATTTTATGCTCCTCAGTTACTGAAAATAAGCAGAGCACCATCCTTTATCCAAGAGCTAAATTAAACTTTTCCCCACATAAGAGCCCTTGGAGAAGCAGCCATGATTTCAGTAAAATATAAGTTGATCTTGGCTAAGAAGATCTGGTAACTCAACCTTCTTGCTAAGAATATAAGCCTAATATTATCTTAATTAATGGCAGAATTAAAATTCAAATGGTACAAATGATGTCTGATAGAGGGCATGTCCTGGTCAGCACAGTCATTACTCAAGGTCTCTACTAAGAATAGAAAACAGAAAAGGATCTGAAGTGTTCATATCGCACCAACTTCATTTATTTGTCTATGGCTAATTTTACAATATTGATACAAGACTACAGTTTCAAGAGTAAGGCTGCTCTGTTGATGGAAAGTTTGATCTGCATTTTAACTGTAGATTTGTTCTATGGTCTTAATGCAACTTGTTCTTCAAATGTTTGTCTCAGAAAAAAAGAATGAAAAAAATGAATATGAAGAAAGGATGGAAGAAGAAAGGGATGGGATAAAGGGAAAGCAAAGGAAAGCAAAGAATGAAGGAACAAAGGAAGAGATGCAGAATCTTAGAAGGAAGCAGTTACTTGAAGTACACACTCAGTGCTTCCAACATGCAGGTTTTATACATACAAAGAAACAACTAATACCCAGAGGGTCTAAGAATAGAAAGAGTGAAATCTCTTCTGTGATGCTCTTTCTCTCCGCATCCTACAATCCCTTCCCCCAACCCTTCCACTCCCTACAGCATCACCAAAGTCCAAAAGAAATGCAGCTGCTGATCTTAGTTAAAATACAAAAAAAAAAAATCAGCTCTCAGCCTCTTACTGAAACAGATGAGTTTACCGCCATCCCTACATTGGAAATCTGGTAACAACAACAGCAGACTTTTAACTTGAGCACTGCTGTGAGGTGGCAGCTAAAGAGCTGGCACCTAGAATCTCTCCGGGTTAATAAGCCACCTGTCTTGCAAGGTGCCCTCATATAGGTCTTTGAAGCTTATCCCAATACTTAAACTCTTGATGAAGTTCTGACTGTGCCAAAGGAACTTACTAACAAAGCCACTGAGTCAATTTAACCTAGGGAAACTGGACCCAGCAGACTAGGCTATCAGAGTTTTGTGTTGAGATAATTACTGCACTAAAGAGAGCATATGGGCTTTCAGGGCTGGCACATGGCCTGCACCAGCTGTTACCTGGGCGCTTTGGAAAACCTACTGAACAGCATTTTGGACACAGCACAGCTCAGTGTAAGTTTTCCAAGGCTTCTATTGGGAGTTCTTCATAATAAATTTATTTCCTGTATAAGGGAGGATTGCACCCAGTAATGTAACTGGAACAAGCATGTTAAATTTTCCTGGCATAGACAGTATCACTGGCTAAAAGGAAAAACAATCTGGGGGTATAAAGAGGCTCAGTGCCTGCAAAGCCAGAAATCTTCCCCACATGTAAATCGTCCTCACTAGGTCCTCGTAGTCTGAAAAAATGAAAATGATAACTTTAACACATTGAGGATGCCATGGAAATCAATGGATATGAAAGATAATGCATTTAAACCACTTCTCAAAGTGTCTCCCACACAATAAATGGTACTTTTTTTATATTATTCATTATATAATGAACCTTTTTTCAGGTAGACATATTCCCAGATTTCTGAACCGCCACAAAGTAGATTATTTTCTGGCATTGTTGCTATAACAAGATTACCTCTTGGAAAATGTATTTTCAAGAACTGATATTAAATGTCCATCGTTGAAGGCTTCCTAACAATAATGGGTTTTATTTGTAGGTAGCACATTTTCTTCTAAATGACCCCAAAATGTAACATCGTATTCGTGTCTGACATTACTGGAGTTTAGCCACCTCTGAAAGTCCCATACAGCCACCAAACCTGCTAAAATAAAAATGCTAAGGATACATCCGAGAAAAACAGAGCAATAGAACAAGATTTTTCATACTGGGTTGTCATACAAAAGATACACATTAATAAATTAACCCCCGAACATCATGACTTATTCAGCTTTAATTCCAGCAAGAATGCTATAATACTTTTAACTTGGAATGAAAGTCACTTTTTTCCTCAAGAATGTTCGGAGGACTGACTTTGAGCAACAGCCGACTCACATTACCAAAAAGTCACTAAAACATTGATTGAATGGTAGCATCCCAGCAGACACAAAGTCTGGGGTTTTCTTCTGAAATCCAAACTTTGCCATCTCTTTGAAAGCCAAAAAAGAATAAATGTGAGAGTCACAACTTTCTCTACCTGTTTGGGAAGGCGAGTCAGCTTCTGGCTTCAAGGCAATCTTTTAAGAGCAAGTTACTGACAATATAGGTCTAGTTCAAGGCTTTCCTTGGAATCACTCACTCCTCATAGTCTGGATGAGGTGCTTTACTTTGAGAAAACACAGGGCCATAAAAACAAACTACGGAGACATCAAATTCCGCTTCTATTCTCTTATTTCCAGGGGGAGTGTTGATTTGGGTGCCCAGACAAAGAAAAACATGTTTCAGTGGAATGGGTGCATGTCCAACTTGGAAAAATTCAGTCATTAGATTTAAATTTTTAAAATGTATGCCTTAGAAGCATGCAGGACATTTAGCAAATCTACCGCATTACATCACAGTAAGTGCACCACCGCATTATATTTTGCAAGCTTTAGCAAATAAAAAAAATCCCCCAGAAGAATCTTAATTCTTATCTATGGAAAACATTAAACTGCTAAGCGCTAACAACTGGAATTAGTCCTTAAATCTCTAATGAGAATAATAAAACATGAGTGCAGTTTGTGCTGTAACTTGATAAGGCCTGAATTTACTTGCTGTTAGGAAAAGTCCCTGATCCAGCAGTATGGCTCCTTACTCCCTGAGGTACAGGAAACAATATCTGTCCTCCAGGAACCTCTTCTGCGGTAAGCACTTCTTATCTGTGCTATCAAAGGACGGAGATAGCAGGGTAATATCTAGTAACAGCAGCTTTATGAGATGATCCATTACTGATTTAAATCAATCTGAAGCAGGTAGTTCTCGTTAACCCATTCAGAGCAGATCAGAGTCCCACCACCAAGGACCCTATTATGCTCCCTGGCGATTGCCCATCAACAAACTCCCAAGAAAGACAATCTCTGCAACCACTTTTCTCCTCTGTCCCTCACATCTCGCTCAAATCTTGCCATTCTGGTGATGGGAGAATTGAGACTCCTGCCCCCAAATTGAAATCCAATGTTCGTTGCAGTGATCAATTCCATGTACACTTGGTAGATCTACATAGTGGGAGCTTAATGAGCCTATTAGCAATTTGCTCAGACTCAACAACTCACTGTGAAGAATGTGAGGAAGAAGCAACTCTTTCTACACTTTGGAGAATTTGATTCGACAAACTTGCTGAGAAGCAAGTCACACTTGTTTATAATCACAGATCAGTATAAATGAAAACTGAAAAATGTTTGAGAGAAAAGGAAACCCTGGATTTGGGAATTAAGTTAGCTGGCATATCAGTCTCTGAAGTGCTAGCAATACATAAGCATGTCATATTAGTCTGTCATATGGTCTGAATGAAAGGTGTTCTTGAATATCTCAGCACTTGGATAAATAAACAATAAAGATAGATTTTAGGCTTACTCGTACAAATGTATGTATATATTCCAATTATATGTAGATGTATGTTCATGCAGAGATATAAAATAATAAAGCTTAATGTGTGAAAAGGGTCTTATATATTATCCGATTTATCCCAATCACTTTACAGAGAGAAAATGGAGACTTCAAGAGATTCAATAACTTGGCCAAGGTCACAACTGGATATTGACAGAATTGAAATCTTCTATCACCTACTAATACTCTTGCTCATTTATCTTGCTGCTTTTAAATTGCACTCACTGTGAATATATATAATTTTACATGCATATGAGATTTTAGCACTTTTAGGATTTCAGAACTAATGCAAGCTATAAGCAAAAACAGTAGTTATGTATTAAATATTTAAGATTAGTTATGTTGACTTTTGGTTGATGTTTTATTTCCATATCAATTAGATTTGAACACATTCACCTCTCTGCTTCATAGTGATAGTGTTCGCTGTCAAAGTCAGAATACATATTGAAAAACAAAATCTGGTGCTATCGGATACATGGTTTGGAGCACCCTTCATATTTCTCTCACACACACGATGTTACCTTCAAAGTAAGAATAAATATCTTAACTTTTTCACTACTATTCATGAATTCAGTGAAGTTGCAATGAAATAAAATTGTCACTTCATTTTATTACAGCAGAACTGAATTAAAACATCCAAGCCGCAATGCTTCTGACAGTCGCTTCATAGAACAGAAGCATGCTTTTTGACTTTTCTGAGATCAGCATTTAAACACTTCGCTAATGCAACTTATTATCTCTGTTTATTAAAGTCTTCATTAATTAACAGGGTGCCTGGCTCACTGTGGCAATTATAATGGATTTTGTGTGTGTATCTTGTTTTGTAAAAACATATTGATTCTTAGAAGCCAACAAACTAAAGGGAGAAAATGCTCTTTACCAACTTTTCTGCTAGTGATGCACTTCCTTCTCTTCCTCCCCAGACTCTGCTGTTTGTGTCTCTGCTTCCAAACTCTTTCACCTCAACATGTCCAATTGCTGAAGAGCAGGAGACCACCTACAGAACCACAGTAATGGGCTTCCCCTGGAGATTGTCGCTTGGGACTTCTGTTCATTCCTTTCATGTGGAAACGGCATGCAGGATATTTTATGATTCATTTTTCCCTTTTTGATAAGATATAAAGAAATATCAAAAGAAATTCAGAGCTATTTCCATTTTCTCAAAATGTGATGAAGTCCAAGGAGCTTCCACTTAAGAAACATGCATTTATTTTCTCTCTCTGTCATTTTGGGTTCATAAAGTGAGCACATTATTTTGAGTGCTTTTTGTTTGATGTCTAAAGATAAGGTTCAGTGTCTTTTTTTCTGCATGTGTTCATCGTTTCAAGTTAAATCATTTATCTTGATAAATTTAGTTAACATAACAACTAAGCCAAACAATGTCAAGTAATTGCAATTTTAATAAACACCAATAACAATTTTATCAAATTAATAAAACTCAAAATATACCAGAAAATTTTCCATTATTAAAATCTTTTATTTGCTCCCCACTTAAAAAATTAAAAAATATTCATGAATCATATACTATTCTGGCAATGTATTTTAATATCATGGATATTTAGTTCATATGAAATAAGCATGTTAATATGACATACATAATTACCTAAATATTATGTCCAGAGGCTACAGATTTGTAGAAACAAAAACTCTCTTCCTTTGTGTTATTTAATCACATTTACTAATAAATCTTCAAATGTCAGCGTTGTTCCTCAGATTTAAAAGGGGACTTTTCTATTTTGTGTGCTATAATCAAATCACTTTGTCACTTAGCACTTCAACGTGTTTTAGTATCTCAGTGATTTTAGGCAGTTAGATTCCTGACTGTTTAAAAATAATCTTATCAAACCTTCACTTTAAAGAAATCCAGGATCAATGGATTTAGTATCACAGATACCATATTTGTTTGATGGCCGTAAGTTATAGTTCTTTTTTCCTGTCTTATTTGTATGATATTCAATTCTTTTCTCATAAGAATTGAAATCCTGTATTAATATGTTTAAACCAACATCATACCCAGCTGCATGATCTCTGCTATTTGTGCAGATTTGTAAGACATGCTGACAATACTTCGTTTACTTTCCCAGTAACGCTGTTTAGAAATGACCTATTACCAAATCTTTAAAAACTTTTGTCAAACATCCCTAGGTCAATTTTACAAAACAAACAAACAAACATCAACAAAAGAAAAACCCAAAAACACTTCAGTTAGTTATATGACAATCCTAAGGCATTTTTAGAAAAGATACCAATTTGATATTCCTTTGCACTGGGCATTACAGTCCTTAAAATTAAGAAGGCCTTTTAGGGGAACAGTTGAAAATGTTTAAATAAATTTAAATATATTATCACACTTAGATTGTTCTTCTCAATTCTGTTTTAATAGTGAGGATAATAGGGTAGGAATTCTAAAGCATTTGTGATCTCTATACACCAAATAGAAATTTTAAATGGATGTACTTTTGGCTTGCTGTTTATACTACTCTTGGAAATCTGATTTGAATTTTTTAAAAGTACTTCCCCTTAATTTTGAAGCATTTCCCCCACTCTAAACAAGCAGTTTTCATACGTTCACGCAGAAAGGAAGATAAGTAATAATACAGAGCAGGCTCCAAGTAAAATCTAGCTCAGTACAGACAGCGTAATAATGATGTCATTAAGACTCCTAGCTGAATGGGATTCAGACAGAACTGTTGTATAGCTGCAGACATAAATCTGAAAGAACTTTTTGGCTACATTCTCAGACTTACCTTGAGAGATATTTAGGAGCTCCAGCGAAATGAGTTGAGAGAAATGCCCTCAAAAGAAGAAGGCATGCAGACTGCAGACAGAGATGTAGGCCCTATAGGTGCATCTTCGGAGATACAGGAGGAAGCAGTTTGTTAAATGGATCAAGACAGAGAAACAATCTGAAGAAGAAGAAAACAGAAAACAAATAAACCTTAATTCTAGTACAAATAAATGAGAGAAAGGCAATTGTGGGGCTGCTGAAAGCCTTTTTGCCTAGCTGAATGAAAGCAATCCCTAAGACTGAATGGGTAATGAGATCCTGGCTCCTGAGATTTTAGCTTTCTTAATCATGTTCATAATTAATTCAAGAACATTGATAATTTCATTACATTCTTTTTGTCTTATCAATAAATGATGTGCCTGCACTTTTGGTCCTGTGTACAGGGAGAGGAGAGATGCTTTGGGTAATATTGCACTAGGAATAGTGGATATATATGATCCAAAAAGGTGAAGTGGTAATTATTATCCTTGACCAGTCTTCTATTATCAGAACACGATGACAAGCAGCTACAAATAATTAATAAGCTTTTTATGCAGAAATGCAAAGCCTTTGAAGAAAAATATGCTGCAAGTAGAATTCCTTACCGAAGATTATGTACATAGCACAACCCACTGCCACAGAAACAGTTTGAAATGGAACTCGCTAAAACGCCTGCCTCACAAATACAAGAAGAAAATCAATAACTTGTTTTTAAAATATTGTTTTTTAAAAGTTCACTTCATCTTAATGTTTTTTTAAGCTGTATCCTTAGAATTACCTTCTTCAAGTCCTTTCCAGGATCAACCTACAAAGATGTAAAAGTGAGCCACCTTTTACAAGATTCAGTTAAATCTCTTTTTCTGAACCAGGGTGGAAAGCGCTGTCATTAGCTGTCAGTCATCATCAAAGGAATCCTTTTCCTTTATGGTTTTCTATTCACCCCCATGTAAATTCTCACAAAGCCATTGCTCATTAGTTCCACAGTTCATGTACAAGGATTTGGAGGGGTTGTTTCATGCCACTTAATACTTAGAAGAAAAAAGGCACCCTGCATTCTCCAACTATTTTGATAATTAATGCCAATTTTTTTAATGGTCAGGTAGGAAACACACATGAATAACATTTTAAACGCAAATGTGGTGCAAATAATTGGTGGAGCAAGTGGGTAAAAATTGCATATGTTCTAACCTTTTTTAAAAGGAGACCTATATGCAGGGGGGTGGGAGGTTAAGATTTTAATAATGGAAGTGATTCTATATATGTGCCCTAAATTAATTGTGTTATTAAAGATTTTAAAAGACAATTTATACCACACTAGAAAGTATACATGTTCATATTTCGATCTGATTACTAAACAAAACAGACTTTGGAAGACACTGCAGAATCACTTAGTAAGGCAAGCTGTTGCCTGTGACATTGATATATGGGACAGAGATGATGTATATACTGGGTGGCTTTATCAGTAAATCACTGACTCTATTTACTTCCCCAAGGAAAATGTGCTGTCCCTGAAAGAGAACTCTTTGTTAGAACCACCAGTAGAGTATTAATATTGGCAAAACATTCAATTTGGATATAGTTCTGTAGAAGATTCATAAAATGATAATTTAATAAGTTAATGGACAAAGATTTAACACCTTGGTGGTATACAACCTCCCAGAGAAGATGAAATCTCTTTATTAATTTTAACAAAGTATTTCTGTGGAACCACCAGAAACCTAGTTCTTGAAGATAGCAAATTTAAATCCCTAAAAATTACTTTTGAATAACATGTAAAATATTAGCACTGTATAGACCAGTTCCTACTGAAAACCATTAGGTAGTAGTTGAAGTTCGTCTTAGATATCAGTTTTTCACAAGGTTATACACATTCAGGTATACTTTTAATTTCCCAGAGAAGATAGAGACATTGCAGACCAAATATGTCCATCAATAATCCAGGCTAATTCAGACCTTAGGGCTGGAGACACAGCACAGCGGTAGTGTGCTTGCGTTGCACAGACTGACCTTGCCAGGAGAAATCCCTGAGCACAGAGCCAGGATGCACCCTGAGCACTATGTGGTGTGGCCCAAAAGCCAAAATCAAAACAGAACAAAAATACAAGCGAATTCACATTTAACCAAACCTCTGAAAAGGAGGCTAGAATCGCTTTCAATGCAATTCCATACAAATATAGAAAGACAAATACATATACGCGACGTGTATATTTGAGCACTAAAGTATTTCAAATCAATCACTTTTGCCAATCTAAAGATAACATCCAAACAGCCTTCAAATTTTTCTCCTACACCCAATAATCAAATTGTTCTTAATATTTCCATCTCCCAGAAGTTCCTGCAACCTGTCCATTCCCAAGACCACTCTTTACTCAGCAGTCAGTCCCCTGTGACCTGGGCTTTCATGTTTTGTAAATGACCTTCCAGCAACTACATGTAGGCTCGCTCTCACACGCCTACCCATTATCCTTTCAAAGTGTAAATCTGAGTGTGCTATTCCTTTACTGAAACCTTCTGTGGATCCCTATTTCCCTCCTCTAAAATTACTTAGCACACCCTTTTGAGTCTTTAGTCAGGTTCCTATTCCCCTCTCAGCCTCCTCTTTTAACCATACAATTCCCTCAGTCATGTGAATTTCTTTCTATTCTCCCAGATTGCTCTTTTTAACTCAGCCTTGGGTATACTTCTGCCCCCTTGCAGTATTCAGTAATCAATGGCCAATTACTTTCTGTTCAGATTGCATAATACTTCAGAGGGTTGTTTTGGTTTTGGTTTGGTTTTTTTTTTCTGCTTCTCTTTGCAGTTTTTCAAAGTCAAAATAAAGTCTTTATGGGTGACACTGTGGTTTTACTTCAGTTGATTCTTGCTGCAATCTATAGTGACTTTCGTGTCACTCAGCGTCCCTGGCAGCCGGCCTGGTGGCTCAGCCTCTTATCATCTTGTTTTCTCTATTTGTAGCCTCTTCTCTTGGTTTCCCCACAGAAACAAGCGTGTCAAGTATGTGCAGAAAGTTTCATCTTTTTTAAATTGAATCAAATACAGTCTATTCTTGAAAAAGCAGGGTAAGGCTCCTTTCATCTCATTACAGTGATATGCTTGATCTTCGCTACAATTATTTTTCAGACTCAGATACATTTTTACCTTCTTCTGTTTTACATCTGGTTTGATACTGCATGGGAAGGTGGAGGTTGCTAGAACCACGAAAAAAACAGATAAAATGATTTGAACACGAATCATATAAATGTGTTGAATTTTAGTACATTTTGACTGCAGATTTTTTTTTCTGATTTTCTCTTTTGCTTCCTGGGGAAAAAAAATACAAGTTTGGAGAAAAATATGTATTTCTTGCTTCTTGTAGACATTACTTCAATACTGAGAGAATTGGGGAATTTCATACAAAGACAATAAAAAGATATATGGGGTATGTGGAGTATTCAACAAATCTATGTTTAAAAATATAAATATAGTAAGTTGAGGCTATAAAACAGAATTTCTAGGATATCACTTTACATTTCCACCTGACTGTTGTAAGAAAAAAATTGGAATGGTTAATTTGGTGTTAACTAAGGCAAGGAAATGTATGGAATATTTTACTAATAGGATCTTTTAAAAAAATTAAATTTTGACACTTGAAAGTGTTCTTGAAGTTCCCTAAGAACTCATTTCTGTTGGATTTAAATAAATATAGTCACATTGCAAAATACACATATTGTATTACTAGAATAAAAAGGGGGGGTGGCATAAACATATTTAAGTAACTAAGCAAGCAAGACTAAGTTAACAGAGCCCTCTGTAAGCAATAGCCAGGGGGCAATAGAGGGCTGGAGACATGTGGTCTTTAGGAACCAATCAGATGGACTGTAATATAAGTTATCACTCTAGAATCCGGTCTGTTACTTGATAACAGAAGCAATTTCAGAGTTTAAATTTTATATTATCAGGACATTAAACAGAAAATAATTGATATTACCAGTTAGACATATGGATATAAGGACATAATTTTCACCTTTTCTTTACTATTCTATTTCATAAAATCACTTTCCTCTCATTTTGCACCAAGATTGAGAATTTTCTTATTATTTAGTTGAAAATGCAAAGAAGAGTTAAATAAATATATCCAAAAATAATAAAATCAAGATTTTTTTCTATAATAATTTTTTTATATATAACAGACAATGATCCGTGCTTACAACTTTAGAAGAATTTAACATTTGAAAAAGTCAGTAATGAAGCAGAACTCACACAGAACTGCAAATATTTTACTAAGGCAAATTGAAATGTTTTAATTTCTTTTCCTTTGTTGCATGAACAATTTAGAAGGCATTTTTAAAGGATTTCACCTTTTGTTCCTATTTCCCCTTTCCTCTCTATAACCCCTAATGTAATGCTGGCAAATGAAGCAACAAAATTCAATTAAAATAAATTATGGTCCAGTCTTTTTGGAATACAATATGGACATTCCTCAAGAAACTAGAAATTTAATTCCCATTCAACCAAGCAATACCGTTTCTGGGAATATACCCTGGGGGGGGGGGGGTCCAAAAATACACAGCAGAATTTGCACTTCTATATTCATTGCAGCACTATTCACAATAGCCAGAATCTGGAAACAACCTGAGTGCCCAAGAACAGACCTATGAATAAGGGAACTATGGTACATCTACACAATGGAATACTACACAGCTGTTAGGAAAAATGAGGTCGTGAAATTTGATTATAGATGGATAGATTTGGAGAGTATCATGCTGAGTGAAATGAGTTAAAAGGAGAGGGACAGGTGTAGAATGACTGCATTCATAGCACAGTGGTAGGGCGTTTGCCTTGCACGCAGCCAACATGGCCGACCCGAGTTCGATTCCTCCGCCCCTCTCGAAGAGCCCGGCAAGCTACTGAGAGTATCTCGCCCACAAGGCAGAGCCTGGCAAGCTCCCCGTGACTATTCGATATGCCAAACACAGTAACAGTAACAATAAAACAATATGAAACTAATATCCAAGGTCAGAGAAAATGGGTCAAGAGGACAGTCAGTGATGGTCAATGGTGTCGGAGATGGAGGGTAGTTAAGATACAGAAGGGTCCACTATGACAATACAGTTGGAAATGATCACTCTGGAAAAGAACTGAGTGCTGAAAGCAGGTAAAAGGATATAGATGATAACCTTTCAGCATCTGTATCACAAACCATAACTAAAATAAGAGATAGAGAGAGGTAAAGAGAAAGAAAGAAAGAAAGAAAGAAAGAAAGAAAGAAAGAAAGAAAGAAAGAAAGAAAGAAAGAAAGAAAAGAAGGAAGGAGAGAAAGAGAGAGGGGAGAGGTGCCAGCCACAGAGACAGGCTGGGGTGGTAGGCAGCTTGAAAAGGGTGGGAGGGAAACTGGGGACATTGGTGCTGGGAAATTACACTGGTGGAGGGATGGGTGTTGGAACAGTGTATGAGTAAAACACAATCATGAACAATTTTGTAATGCTCTATCTCATGGTGATTCAATAAAAATTATAACCAATTATGAATGACTGAAGTTGAACTTTGTTTTTTTTTTTATTAGTGAAACATCATGAGGTACAGTTATAGACTTACAAATTTTGTGCTTGGGTTTCAGTTATACAATGATCAAGTGCCCATCCCTCCACCAGTTCCCGTCATCCATCACCACGGGTCCCAGCATCCCCCCCACCCCCCCATCCCCCCCGTCCCATCCTGCCTCTGTGGCAGGGTATTCCCCCTTGTTCTCTCTCTCTTCTTTTGGGTACTGTGTTTTGCAAGAGAGGCATTGAGTGGCAATCATGTTTGGTCTGTAGACTACTTTTAGCATGCTTCTCCCACCCTGGGAGGGTCCTCTTTGGTACATTTACATAATGGAGTACTATGTAGCTGTTAGAAAAGATGAAGTTATGAAATTTACATACAAGTGGTACTACATGGAAAGTATCATGTTAAGTGAAATGAGTCAGAAAGAGCAGGATAGACACAGAAAGATTGCATTCATCTGGGGAACATAAAGCAACAAAAAGGGAGACTAACACCCAGGAATGGCTGAGATTAGTACCAGGAATTTTGCTCCATGACTGGAAGGCCAGTCACACGTACTGGGTGAAAAGGAAGCTCAGATAGAGAAGAGAGCACCAAATAAAGGGTGAAGTTGAACTTTGATTGACAGTTTTTGTGGTGTTCCCTATCCATCACTTGATCCCTTGATCAAGTGATCACTTACTTCCTGTTAATCATCAATTTGCTCGAGTGGGCACCAGTAATGTCTCCATTCATCCCTGTTGTGTGCTAGTGTAGCCCAATGGCGTCTGTTCATTCTAGAAACATGAACAGCCTCAAACCAGGGTTCAGGGTTCTGACGAAGAAGTCTGACCATCTTGTAGGTGGGCGGCCACGCGGTCTTTTAACGTCCCGTGGAATACAGTCAGTAACAGCTCTAGTTTAGCAGTCGTCTGCAAATCTCATTATATGTCCAGCCCATCTGATCTTCGATGCCTTGGCAAGTGAGACAGTGTCCCTGATTCTTGAGCATTGACGGAGGTCGGAACTCTGAATTCTTTCTCTCATTTGAGTGAAATGTGACACTCCAAGCATAGCTCTTTCAATTTCTCTTTGGGAGACCCGAATAGTGATCTCATCCTGTTTTTGTAGGTCCCAGGTCTCTGAGGCATATGTTAATGCAGGAAGAACAGTGGAATCGAAGAGATGTGCCCAGAGCCAGAAGTTTTTCACCCTCAGCTATTTCTTTGAAGGCGTTCCAAGCCACTCTCTTTCTCCTGCGCAACTCAGGTGCCAGGTCATTTGTCATGTTGACTTCTCGACCTAGGTACACATAACTGTTGCATTCGGAGATAGTTGTTCCATTGAGAGCAAATGGAATATCAGGAATGAGACTGTTTCTCATAAACATTGTCTTCATGAAATTCAGCTGGAGTCTGATCTTTCCACACTCACGGTTGAAGTTGGCCAGCATCTGTGCTGCTTGGTTAATGTTTGATGTTACTAGAATGATGTCATCACCAAAGCGGAGATGGTGTAGTTGCCGACCGTCTATCTTCACTCCCATTTCTTCCCATTCCAGTAATTCCCTATCCATATTGTCTTCTTAATTTTATAATTTTTTCTTTAATATTTTTTAGTGAATTGCCATAAATCACAAAGTTACAGTACTATTCTTGATTGAGCTAGGCATACAATGTTCCAAAATCAATCCCTTCACCAGTGTCCACTTCCCTTCATCAATGCCAACAAGTTCCCTCCTGTTTTCCTTTTATTGTGGTTGTTTTTGTGTCTTCTTCATTTAAAAAAGGAAATTTCATAATTCCAATCACAGCAGATTTCTTTTCCAAAATTGCCCATAAAATTTTCAGCGTTTCAAGGGGAAAATGTAGGAGATGCAACCTGCCCTCTATCCCCAGTAGAAAAGTAAGGTCTGGCTAAACTCGCCTCAGGGAGAAAGTATGCAGATTTATAACCTGGAACCTAGAAATGGGTCCAGGGCTCCATCAGGACAGAGGAGAACAACGGTTTCAGGATTACCAGGCAGTTTTTTCACCTCAGAGTCTTACCAAGATGGTAGTAATTGACATTATAAACTGCATGGGAACACATCTAGATATTCTAGAAACTTCACAGATTGTAAAACAGGAGAGGTGCTATGTGACTCTATTTAGTGATGACCAGGGGCAAAATTGACATCTTTGACAATATTGACAATATTGTTGCGCAGCCCTCTACAACAAAGGATGACCTCACCATAATCACATAACAAAAGCTAGAAAACCAGGTTTAAGGTAAGGCCCATCTAAACCCATGCTTCTTCATCTTCTCTGTAATCTTTTGAGGATGGATGAGCTCAAGAGGCTGCCTCTTCATTTCTTTCTTATTTGGGGAGCTGCACTGAGCACCCCCATTAAGTTGGTTTCCTCTGGTATCGCTCTAACTCAGGCATTCACTGGAAGGTCATGTAACCTAGTGATTAGGGCCATGAACTTCAGAGTTCATGTAGACATTGTATCAGGCTAAACTCAGACAGACTAGGGCAAATTATCTGGTTCAAGCTTCTGTTTCCAGAGCTATAAAACTGACAATATAAACAGTATTCGCCAGCCAAGTGAGGATCAGACTAGTTTCTCAATTTGTTGTGTTAGTCTTGTTTCGATCTCAGGTTTTTTCCCCATGGACCATCACATTCTCTTCACTGGTCATTAGCTGTTAGTTTGGTCTGCTCTTTGTCTCTATATTTCTTTACATTTAGGGAACAAATTCCTTTCTCAACCTGTCATTTGATGATTTAAAGGGGAATGCAACTATGGTTAGATCAGTCTTGATTAAAATGCCCTGTCTCCTTGGTCAGTGATTTTGGGAGAACAGAGTTTGGATGAAAGCAAAATCATCTCAAAGATTTTTCTAGATCTTTGGAGAATTAGATTTTAACTTTTCTCTGGTTGTGATCTCAGTGATGGAAAATAATTGCTGTCAATTTGCTGGCTAAGTACAAAGTCAACCAAAGAAGAAGCAGAGCCAAGAGATGCAAAGAGCAAGAGAAAGAGATCTCTGAAGACATTGACTGATAACCCGGATCCAGTCAAGCCTGAAAAAGTTCAATCTTATGATTTTAAAATTGTCATAGCCAAATATTCTCTTACCTTTTGGCATATGCCTATGTGAACATCATTTGTAAAAGTAACAAGTCTTACTCTATCCATTGTTTTATTCCTCATGCAATCTAGTGCATTTTAACATTATAGAAATTTATAAAAAGTTATATAAAATGAAATTATAATCTTATTAATGGGCTGGAGCGATAGTACGGCGGGGACATTCACCTTGCACACAGCCGACCCAGGTTCGATTTCTCTGCCTCTCTCAGAGAGCCTGGCAAGCTACCGAGAGTATCGCTCCTGCACAGCAGAGCCTGGCAAGCTCTGCGTGGCATATTGGATATGCCAAAGACAGTAACAACAAGTCTCACAATGGAGGCAATACTGGTACCCGCTCAAACAAAGTGATGAACAACGGGAGGACAGTGCTACAGTGCTAACTGAAGATTAATATTGATTTTTAATATAATAATAGCACTCATTGTCCCATAGCACTGTCCTCCCATCAGTAATTGAACCCTGGTTGGCTACGTGCAAGATAAACGCCCTACCTGCTGCACTGTCACTCCAGCCCAATCTTCAGTTAAATGGAATCTAATTTTTCCTTCTTTACTTCCTTCCTTCCTTCCTTCCTTCCTTCCTTCCTTCCTTCCTTCCTTCCTTCCTTCTGTTTTTGTTTGAAGACCACGTCGAATGATGCTCAGAGCTTACTCCTAGCTCTGCACTCAGGATCTCTCCTGGCAGGGCCCAAGGAAAAACATTTGTGGTGCTGAACATTGAAGCTTGGTTGACCGAGTACAAAGTAAAAGCCCTAATCACTATTCTATCATTCCAGCATAGAATTTAATTTCTTTAAGCAATAAACAGATAAAATCAGAAGAATTTTGGGGAAAATAGAAGTAAAGTGTGAGTGGAAAACCCAAAGGCCATGGACACAGAGCTCACTAGACTGCCTGAAGAGCCAGTGAGGAAGTGGGAGCTTTGAGGTAGGGTTAATATATCACAGAACCTTTGAGCTGAGACACTGCAGGGGATGGAGGTATTCAGTGCAGTGCATTGAGAAGGGAAGTATAGAACCAGTCATAGTCCATCCTCAGGTGAGCATGGGCCAGGGAGCTGCAGTTGGTCAGTAGAATGCCTGATTCTATGGCAGCCAGCGAGGGAAATGAGAGCAAGATGCAACACCAAGGTGTAAGTGGAAGTCTATAACTCAGTTGTGCCTCCTCTCGGCAACTGCTACGCACAATGATAAAATTCATGTCTGACTCTGTTTTGCTTTACTGGATTCTTAATTTTCAAATCACTTAATTCTCTGATCCTTTGCTTCATTGTTTTCAAAATGGAGATAACATGCATATTCTGCAGGGTGCTTGTGAGAGCTAAATGAAATCTCATTTGTGAAGGTATCCTGTACCATGCTAACTAAAAAATAAATACCCAAATCCTTCTGTGAGAATGGAATAATATAACATAACATAACGTTACATAACATACCTAAAGTTAATGATAGCATTTGTTAAACATTTAAATGAACCAAACACCATATTCAGTTCCAGGGAGGGAAAAGTAGGAAGACAATCTGTTCTCATGGAAGTACCATTCAGGGGGAAGTACGAACACCTAAGTCCCTTAAATAAAATGTTTATCTAAGTGCCATAACAAAGAAATAAATAATCTGGAGCCCTAAGAAGGCAGAAGTACATTTTGCTTTTAGAAGCCCAAACTTAAGCTTGAAGAGTTATAGAAGTAGTCATGGGACTTTTTCCAGAAATTAAATAAGAACTAATAAAAAAAGTATAAGACCTTGTTTGTAAAAACTAGAAAAGTTAAAAAATGCACATTACAAATTAAAAAATAAGTGGTTTTTATATTAAAATGTCAAATTAGTGCAGAAGTGATTATTGGTATATTTTGTAATCAGAGAAACATAAGGAAAACCACCAGTTACTGTCACTGTCACTATCCTCCCATTGTTCATCAATTTGCTTGAGCAGGCCCAGTAACGTCTCCATTGGAGACTTTGGTGTTACTGTGTTTGGCATATCGAATGCGTCACGTGTAGCTTGCCAGGATCTGCCGTGAGGGCAAGATACTTTCGGTAGCTTGCTGGGCTCTCCGAGAGGAACGGAGGATTCAAACTCGGGTCGGCCATGTTGGCTGCATGCAAGGCAAACGCCCTACCTGCTGTGCTATAGCTCCAGCCCAAAGAAAACAACCAGTATAAAAATATTAATGATAAAAAATAGTGTCAAAACTTAACATCGGCTAGGATTTGGAAAAGCTGGACCTCTTATTTACTGATGATTAGAATGCAAAAATAATGTAGCTCCTCTTGAAAACAACTGGCTTAATTTCCTAAAAAATTACATATACTGCTTTCATATTGACCTATCAAATTGCACTCCTGGGTACTTAGAAATGTATGTCCTTGCAAAAAGTTTTTCATAAGAGTTTTACTTGTAATGTCTCCAAATTGGACTTCACCTAAATGTACTTCAACTGAACAAAAGTTAGATAAACTGTGGTATATCTATGCCACAGAATGCTATTCAGTCATCTAAAGGAAGGGGGTATTGAGAAAGACAGCTTAAATGATCTTGTGGAAAATTAGGCTAACTGAAAAAAAATCAATCTCCAAAGGTTCTATAAAGTTTTTGCTTTGATTTTTATATACTTTTTTATTCACACAACATTTTCTGAATGGCAGCATTTTAGAAATAGTTAAAATAGTAGTTGCCAGAGTTCAGACATGGGGAGCTGGGAGGGGTCCTGTGAAATGGGTCTGTTTTCATTTTTATCTTGACTGCAGTGGTGAGTACATGGAGCTACATATGTGATCAAATATTAATAGGAATAAAAGCAAATGAATACAAAATGGGAGAAATCTGAATAAAAACTACTGATTATAATATTACACTAATTTCAAAATATTGCCATTAGATGAAACTGATTAGAGTGTATTTTTTTCTTAGAAAAGCTGTGAATTTTTAATTGATTAATTAGCTGTGAATTAATCAATTAAAACTGATTCTCAGGCCAGGAACATAGAGGAAAAGCATCCAGCAGCACTGGGCAAAGCCAGCAACTTTCAAGTACCTAGTCTAGTACCACGTTCTAATAGCAACAGAAGGGCCTGGTGGGCCTCAGCAGCCAGGGCCCAAGCAGCATGGCCTCTCAACACTCAGGGGATCCTTCTCCTGGCCACCCCAAAACAAAACAAAGTTGATTGTTTTGTTAATGTAACCCAGGAATGCCTGTAGCTCCTTTTATTTCTATAAAGGTTTATCAAACCCATTTCTGCCCTCACTGCCTGGATTTCCCTTGAATGGAATATTCCTACTCTACTTACAGCAGCTGGAATCTCGTTTTTTTTTTTTTTTGCCACCACCCTTCCCCCACCACATTCTATTCATCTCTGCAATTGTGATCATGCACTAATTGTGATCCTTTTTTTTTTCAACCTCATATTATAGCAAGTACCAAATGAACCAAATGTGTTCACTAGAAAGTATCTCTGCTATTCCTAGGCACAAAGCTGATCCATGCTTCTCAGTTTCCCTGGCTGTTAAGTACGATGTTATGACCTAGTGCTGGGAAATGGAATGTGAGCAGAAGTGCTGTGTTATTCCTGACCTCACCCATGAGCTTCTTGTGTGATTCTCAAACTTTCTTGTGATTAAATACTGGGATCTGGCAGAGAACCCACAAAGCTAGAAGATTTCAAAATGAATTACTGATGGGTGAAGTCTAAACCTATGAAATCCAGCTCAGAATGTAGAAGTAAATTTATATTTGGTCAAGGATTGAATTTTTCCTTTCTTTTAGGGAGCAGAAGGCACTCTTGGTTGTGCTCAGGGATTACTCCTGGTTCTGTGTTCAGAGATCAAGTACAAGTGCCCTACCCACTGTACTATCTCTCAAGCCCAAACTTTTCATTTTTGTGCTAAAAATGGCACAATCTTGGTGCCAAATAGATAGGACACTGGGTAAGTTTCCTGCCAACCCAGGTTCAATCACCAGCACCACATATAGTCTCCCGAGCACCTCCAGGATTGGTATCTGAGCTCAAAGCCAGGAGTAAACCCTGAGTACCACCACATGTGTTCACCCAAAAAAATAGAATTAGTTACTAATAAATATTTTTTAAAAATACAACTTTGGGGCTGGAGTAATGGCACAGTGGGTAGGGCATTTGCCTTGCATGTGGCCGACCTGGGTTCAATTCCCAGCATCCCATATAATCCCACCAGCACCGCCAGGAGTAACTCTTGAGTGCATGAGCCAGGAGTAACCCCTGTGCAATGCCGGGTGTGACCCCAAAAGCAATAAATTAATTAATTAATAAAATAAAAGCTTATTTAAACTGGCTTGTGCAGATGTGTCTCTTCACACAAGACTCTGGGCTTGAGAGTAAGAGGTGGTCTGGGATTACCTTTGTGTTTCTGAGTTCTAGCAGAGTGCCTAATCTGAGAGCAGATTCATAAATGGTGGTTGACAATCATGCTCCCGTCTGTGACAGACATTTACTTCCCAGCTCACCTATTGTCTTGGCCATACCTATTCTCATCTTTAAATTTGGTGGGAAAGCCTTGGATTTCATTCCAAAATTCCAAATCTCTATAGGGACCTTGAGAGAAATCCCTGCTCAGAAAAGCTGAGGCACAGATCACTGTGTAGTTACTTCATTTCCTTCTCTTCTACACATTTTTACTTTGTTTGTAATTTAAAAATGCATTTGTTTTTTCCAAAGCTGCATTGATTTGAATATCAATTATTCTTAAATTCAGTAAATTTTACTACATAAATGTTTCTGTAAAAATTTAACAGCAAAAGCTCTGCTGAGAGTTCATATCTAGACACCTTCATTAGTTTTGAGAAATATACCGCAAGACACAACTACACTATGAAATTGCATAAATAATTAAAATCAAACCTCACATATCAAAATAAATGACCTAAATACTTTTCATGATATATTATCCTTTTACTCTGTGGGTTGGCTTGCTTACTGTATAATTTGCAAGAAAAAAAATCACTCATCAGAAATAGGTCAGCAGGTCATTTGTGTGAATTTATGACCTATGAAATTCTGGAGTTTTGTTTTAGTAAGTTACTGACATATTTTCTTTTCACTTTACCTAAGTATGTACATGCATCATACTTTCAAATCTCTAGAGAAAAATAAGACTAACTTGTTTAATTTATACTTTATAAATATATGATTTTCCTTTAAGTGAGTCTGTTTTTGTGTACTACTTAATATTCCCTTATAACAATATTTTCTTAATATTTTGATTACTGTGGATAGCTACATTATTTACAATAAGAGTTGCATTATCACAGTATTTAACAATTGGAAAAGATCTTAGAGATCATCTAATCCAATGCCTTTATTTTCTGATAAAGAAACCTCCTCCCATAGGCTATGTAACTATGACTTCAAATTGCTTATAGTCAGAAAATTCAAGATAAGGACACAAACTCCTAACTCCAGCCAATGATGCCTTTTGAATTCAGTGTGGATTATAAGATTTTATAAGCTAAAATAGGAGTTTTACTAAAAATAAATTATTTATTTAGCTTTATTCTTCAATTTAGAGTCATATATAATTACATAAGAAATGGTGGCAATTGACTAGGTTATGGTTCTTAATATTTAATTCAACATTTATTAATTTAAATTGCATGGGCTTTTCTTAGAATAATGTTTTTTCAGTACCAAATTCTTCTTAAGACCCTCAAAAGTATTCAGTCTTATTCAGAGTTTCCATAATCACACTCACTATTGCTTTTATATTTTCATAGAGACCCCATCTGGTAGGGTTGAGGGTCTATGTGGTGCTGGGGATCAAATTCAAGACTCCCACATACTCTAGGCACATACTCCACATTCTAATTCATTATACTCTACCATTTTGAGTTAGCTCACTTTGTTTCTATGGCTCCAATATTTTATATTTAACTCATTAATACATGTTAAATTATTATATTCTGTGGACAGAAGAATTAAAATGTCAGTTTGTTCATTTAACTAATCACAGAACTAAAATTTGTTTCTTCCCCCACGATATTCTAGATGATGAGTTTGTTTTCATGTAATTTATTCTGTGCTGTTGAATATTTCTTTATATCAGTGTTAACATCCATCAAGATAGATGAGATAGTAACAAACAAGCTCGGATATCAATGAGTTGACAAGCAAGTTTCTTATCTAAGTTCTATGTCTAAAGGGCCCAGTATGGGACTCTATTTATCATGCTCATTCAGGAATCTGGGCTATCCAAGGCCCCAGTGCTTTAAGGATCTCAAAAGCCATGCCCAAATTCTTTTTACCTTTGCTCTATGCCTTTATTTCCTCAATACATTTTTATACACTTGGTCACCTTGGAGATAACGCAAAAGGCAAAATGCATGCTTTGCATGTCAGAAATCAAGGTTGTTTGCCAGTACTGCATAGTCCCTGACTACTGACAGATGAGCTCCCAAGCACTGATCTGGGTGTAGGCTCTTAGCGCTGCCAGATGTGGCACCCCTCACCAAACCATTTTTATTTTATTTTATTTTTAATTTTTTTTCACGGTACACAACAACGGTTTTTATTGGCTACCACACTCGGCGAGGCGGGGGTGGTGTGGGGAAAGGACACACAACAGCTCCAACTCCTGGGGCCAGGCAGCGGCTCCAGAAAAGCCCGTTTTTATTTTAGAATTGCTTTCTTTTTTAACATAGACTGTATAATTACCTTGGCAAAATATTTCTTGCTTTTTATATTATTTTTGCAGATTTTCTATCAAGTTCATTTTAAAGATGCATCATTTTAAACAATTAATCAAGCATTTTATTTACATTTCAATTATTTATAATTAATATAAAATTATACAGCTATGCTTATGCACAGCTAGCATAACTTTATTCTTATTTCTAATTATATGCATGTTTATCTTATCTTTTTAATTATTTGTAAGCTTTGCCAAACATTTGTCTGGGTTATTGAATTTCTTTTAAAAATAAACCCATTCAGGCCTCTAGAGAGATAATACAGGAGGTAAGGCGCTTGCCTTACGTGATGAGGACCTGGGTTTGAATCTTCAGAATCACATATAATTCCTCAAGCATATGTCAGGGCCACTCCTGAGCATAGTCAAGAATGGTCACTGCACAGCTCAGAGCATAGCACCCACTCCCAAAAACTGTTCTTAGATTAGTTTTCTAACTATTTTGTTTTCTAATTAATTATCTTTTGAAAAATATTATTATTATGTTTTGTATGTTGGGACACACCTGCTTTGATCAGGGCTAACTTAGGAGTCTAACTCTGTGCTCAGGAAGCATTCCTGGAGGGGCTCCGGGGACTATATGTAGTGCTGGGGAATAAACCGGGTAGGCTGACTGCATGGGATGCAAGAATCTGTTACTCACTGTAACAGGGACTATCACTTTAGTCCCTTTAAAATTATTATCTTTATACTTTCCTTGTGAGTTTTTCTTGGGGAAAAGATTACCAGTGTTCAGGGGTCCTCTAAATTCAATGCTGAGGATCAGAGATACTAGAGGTGGGCACCAGGGAGACCTGGGGTCAAACTTATGACTGCAAGCATGCAAGGAATGCTTTCCAGTCCCTTAGGCTCTCTCCTCATCCCTCTTACTTTTGTTTACCTGTTGAGTTCCAATATTTATATCATTAGGCCACGCCCAGAGGTGCTCTAGGGGCTGTTCCTAGTTCTGTTCTCAGGAGTGATCACTGATAGTGCTCAGGGAACCATATGCTTTGTCAGGGATTGATCCCCGGGCTCCTGACTGAACACCAGGCAAGCACCTTCTCTCCCATACTTTCTCTCCAACCCAAGTTTAATGTTTAATGACTGACATTATTTTTCCTTCAACAATTATTATGTTCTGAGCATGTCAAACATACAAAAATATAATTTCATATTTATATGGTTGAAGTAATCTACAACTTTCTTCTTGATTCCTCCATAAATCTAGGAATTGACATAAATCTATCAAAGTGAAAAGTAGTTTTTGAACTCTAAGGGTCTGAGCATTTTTATTTAAAATTTTCAAATGAAAGTTCTTGTTTTCCAAAAAAATCATAAAAGTTCAACACTGCTGCTGGGTATGGCCCAAGAGCCACCACAAAAAAAAAAAATCATGTTTATATATTATGGTGAGAAAATTTGGCCTGACAACCTTGCAAATTAAAGCTTTCAAATATTCCAAAATTTACCTAAGGGTATACATGCACTTTGTGTGTGTATGTGTGTGTGTGTGTGTGTGTGTGTGTGTGCACGCGCGCACGCGTGCACTCACATGTGTGTTTGGATATACCAGTCTCACTATTCAACTCTGAATATACTGGACACTAGTATTGAGAAGTTGCTTCTGCTTGGGCTGAAGTGGAAAGCACATTCCAACACGTCCCAAACAGAAAAATAGCAGCTACCCAGTTTCATGTCCCTAATTTATCCCAGCGGCAAACCTAAGAAAACAAGCAACCTGGAAATGTGCTACTTACCAGCCAGCCATTCTGTTGAGGTCAGAAATGCAGGTCCCTGCTGTATCAGCGTTCTTCATCAGCACCTTAAAGTCGCAGACAGCAGCTACCCAACTCTCCTTCCTGCTTTTGGACACCGCCATAAAATGTTTAGCTTCAATTTCTGGAAGCATCCCTCCTCTCCGATTATTATTTTTTTTACTTCATCCCTTTAACATGCCTTTATAGATGCATCTTAATCCACTTCCTGTTGTTTTTAAACTATCACTTAACAGACATTTTTTTTTCTGCAGTTCTTCCATTCTCTGCATACTTAAATCCTCTGTGAAACACTTTAGAAGTTTCCACGGGTGTTTTTCTAAAAGATATTGATCTCTTCGTGGGAATTTTCATGGGAAACTGAGAAAGGTCATATGAAAGAGTCCTTTAGCTTGTCACTATGTAACTACAGTATGCGTGCATTTTCAAAAATCAATATTTGGAACAAATATAATAAGATAAGCAAATGTTGCTCCTATACCTGCACTTCCAAATCTTCACAGCTAAGAGGAGTAATTACACAAATAAACAAAATAGCTAGGGTTTAGCATATGATCTGAAACTCAGTTTTCCCTTACGATAACGCTTAATACTTTCCTTCATAAAATTCAGGACCTAGGATGAAAAGAATTCATAGAATTTTAATGAAATATTTGACTACCAAGCATTCATGGGAACCATATTCTGAAACTGGAGAGTTCTCGGATGATACCTAGTATTAAAAATCCTAATGATAGCTTACATAAAAGCTTAGAAAGCAACTGCTAATTCATGTTCCAGAATACATAGTCTTTATTTTGAGTCTTAAACCAATAATTCCCTGTAAATTATTAAACTGCTCTATTTGTAATAGTTTCACCTGTTAAAATATTATCCAAGTGGTATAATCTGAAATATTTCAATGTATAATAGTATCTGAATAACCATGAGTTATGTACATATACAATTCCTAAGAAAAGCAAAATGTATACTTGTAATCTTCAAAATGTAGTAAGGGAGTATGGATCACACATTTTAAAAATAAAGATAAAAATCAAACTTAAGTCCCACAGGATAGGATAATTTTATTCAGCCAGGATTCCTCAATAGCCACAAACTTTAACATGCAAACTCGAGGGGCAAATTGGGGCACAAAATTTTATTCATTTTATTTTGTTTTTTTTTTTTATGTAGGAGTGCTGCTATTTATTCAGCCACTGATTAAGCTGATTGAATTGAGCACAAACTCCACATTACCTTCTTTTTTAATTAAAAAAATTAATTTAATATCCATGAGATAGATCATTTCAAAGCTGTTCATAATTGGGTTTCAGTCATACAATGATCCAACACCCATCCCTCCACCAGTGTACATCTTCCACCACCAATGTCCCCTGCTTCCCTAACACCTTCCCCCAACACTCCACCCATAACCCCCAATCCCCAGCTTCCCTCTATGAGAGGCACTTTCCTTCTTACTCTCTCTCCTTTTCCGTTTGTACATTATGGTTTGCAATACAGGGGGCACAACATTTTAGACCCGGAGTACAAGTTGCAAAATATAAATGCTTTTCAAAAGGCTATTGGTGCAAAATAACCTGCTTAGAATTTTATTATTCTTGGTAATAGTTGGTGTCTATGTTTTATTCTCCAATATGTAAAATTCCCTTCTTTGCTGCTATAAGAGAGCCTAGAGCCAGAGCTAGCAGTATGCACAAACAGATATAACTTCCTTTCTTTTCTTTTCTCTTCTTTTCTTTCCTTTTTATTGAATCACCATGAGCTACAGTTACAAAGCTTTCATGTTTGAGTTTCAGTCATACAATGATCAAAGGCCCACCCCTCCACCAGTATATATTTTCTACCACCAGTGTCCCCAGTATCCCTCCTGTTACCTCCCACCCCATCCTACCCCCTGCTTCTATGGCAGACAATTTCCTTCTTTTTCTCTCTCTACTTTTGGGCATTATCATTTGCAATACAGATACTGAGAGACCATCATGTTTGGTCCTTTATCTACTTTCAGCACACATCTCCCATCACGAGCGATCCCTCCAACCATCATTGACTTAGTGATCCCTTATCTATCCCAGGTGCCTTCTCCCCCAGCTCATGAGGCAGGCTTCCAACCATAGGCAATATCCTGGTCCTCCTCTCTACTGTCCTTGGGGGTCAGTTTCATATTATGTTATTTTTATATTAGGGGTGACTTTTCATATCTTCCCTTAAAGACCTGCTCATTAGCACTAGAAACAGATAAACAACTTCACAATAAAGTCACCTAAGGCAATAGGTAACAGAAAACAACTTCAATTTCTATGAAATTCTAGGACATAGAGAAAGAAATGAGGACTTCAGTTAGGAATGAAGGGGAGGAAGATTTTGATGACACACAATCCTATGCTAATATTGTCAAGTACTAAACTTGGCAAGAGCAAGACTGAAAAGGACAAATACCTGGCAAAGGAATGGTCCTGGATCCAGAACTAACCTGTCTCTACTACACAGTTTAATCCACTGGCCCTGCCCTGCTCTGGAAAATGTGTGGTTAATGTTGATACTGTTTTCCCAGTGATTCCCAGAAGACACACGTGACTCCAGCAGGCAGGGTCAGCCCTATTGAAAACTATGTACATATGACACCCAGCCCCTACTGGGTGATTTGAACCAACAATAGCCAGAATTTTTCTCTCCTTCAAAGACAAGGATCACACCACTCACTTTCTATATGGAGTAAATGCCATCTAGATCAAATGCTTTACAGATCAAATGACATCAAGCAGGTATGGGAGCTTTTCAAACCATGAAATCCCACATAAATGTCAGGTACTGATATTACCATAATAATCCTGGGTGAAAAGAATTCCAGGAAGAAGGGAAGTAGGGTGTGCTTGTCTCTTTGCTAGAGCTTCTTTTGATTCTTGGGTCTAAGAGAAAAGAAATGGCTTAATGACTTGGTATCTCTTTATTTCCCTACCATTCTCTTCAAAACTCCTAATGTTTTGAAATTTGTATGTATACTTTTGACTTCTTGGTAAATGTGCAAATTTTGAATGAGTGTTTTTCAAAAGTTAATAGTTCTTTGCTAACTTCATGATTATTGCTATAGTCTTTATACAGTCTACACTATTATTCATAATTTTCTCTGCATTTGGCTAGAGATGTAACTCAGCAGGAGATCACTCGCTTCACATCTGTGAGACCCTAGATTTGATCCCTAGGGCTGCAACACAAAACAAAATGAATAAAAACAAAGCATTTTTTGGCATTACTCTCTTTTTTTAAAGTCATTTATTTTTTAAAAAAAATTATGTTCTTATCATAAACGGAAAAAATAGTGCCACTGCTCATACGTTAGTCGTACAATATATGCAATGAAAAAATGAATTATAAAGATTTCAGGAGATAATTATGAGAATATCAGAAACTGAGAAATAATCTGTCATTTCTCCTTTAACCACAAAATTTTGAAGTTACACAGAATCATCAGTGACATTTCTTCTCACATCTTCACCCCCTTTTAGATGATGGTCTATACAGGGCATAAGGGAAATTTCCAGGGCACAGAGAGCAGTGTCTGCATGTTCGGGGACATACAGATAACTTGTGCAGTCAAAGAGACTGTCCCTCTCTATCTGTGACACAAAACTAGCCCTCTATCCCTGGAGAGCCACCATTTTCTCAGTCAGACAGCAGCTGCTAGAACATTCCCAAGCCACAGCATCACATATTCAGTGAAGGAAGCAAAGCCCTCTCCTTCCAATGCTGCTCTCTCAGGCTGATAATAAATAATAATACGCGGTATTGACGTAGCACCTTTCTCAGAGGAGCTCAAAGTGCTTTCCAGACATTACCTCACAACATCCCTGTGATCCGAACCTGAGAAAAGCCTCCGAAAAGTGCGGTCCTACTCAATCACCACAAAAGACCTAGAAACCAGCCAGGAATATGTATTATTTTAAGAATAAAAAGGGGACTACTTAAATGCCGCTGTAGACTTTTTTCTCCCCTCCTTGTCCAGAGTACTTAGCTAGTGCAGACACTTAGCATCTCAGGCTGGGTGATTATGTTCTCATTGAGCATGTGTGTTGCCACTCTGGGAAAGCGCAAAGATGAATGCACTCTGCAGACCTGAGTTGTACAGCTGCGTACTTTGGAAAACTACTCCATTGACTACCTCCTTCCTGTTTGGCCTTTGAGGCATTTGAAAGAGCTCCTCCAGGAATATCACATTTACATTTAGAGCAGAGCACTGATACAAATGCAAGGGGGATGAGCTACCAAATCGATGTTGCCTAAAGCTTCCCAAGAACCCTTTTTCCATTTACCCCTTCTCTCAGGAAAATACACTCTTTCATGTCAGAAACTGGGGGTGACGGTCTAAAACTATACTTTCTTCTCAAGTATCTCTATAACTGAGGAGATACCTATAACTTCCTATAACTTTAAGTTATAGGAAGACAGAATAATTGTCTCCAAGAGAATATTGCTCCCTCCTCCAAAAATTAGTTATGGAAAAGAGTCTGAGTTCCTGAGTCCCCCAACATCAGGCTCAACTTTCCGCTGTGAACTGGAGAGACAGTACAAGAACAAAGGCACTTGCTTTGCATGAAGTGGAGTCAAGTCCAATCCCTAACATATCTTGTGACTTCCTGAGCACTGCCATGGGTCACTCCAGAACATAGTCAGGAAAATCCCCTGAGCAGCACAGGGGTTCAATTTTGTTGTCCAAAAACCAAAAATAAAATAATACAAAAGCAAAACAAAATTCTACTGTATGGTGTTGGATAAGTACTTTATAAACTGTCTTCATTTATCATCTACAGAAATGGAAATGATAATGATGCCTATATCAGAGGGCCAGGGAGAGTCTCATACAAAACTACATGAGGTCAGATGGATGAGGCCAGGTGGATGACTCAAGGACCAAAGACTATGCTTTGTTTCGAGGAGACCCAATTTTGATTTCCAGAACCTCACGGTTCCCAAGTAGTTCTAGGAATGGTCCCCAAGCACTACCAGGTGTGCCCACTCTTGCTTCCACCCCAAAATATGTAAAAAACTTAATGGCATCCATGAATATCTCCATTAATAAATGATCAAAATTACACAGCACACTATGGTAGTCAAAATAGTTACGATTATTTCTTATCTTATACATGAAACTAAAGAGGATGTGATGATGGAAGTAGAACAAGGTGCCTAGAGAATGTGGGAGCTCACACACTCTAAACTTCACAATCCTTTATTTCAATATAACTATCGCTGGGACACACAACCCCTGGTAATATCAAAGAGAATATTCTTTTGTTATTGTCATTCAAAATGCTGAAAAAAAAAGTCTTTTCAGTAAAATACCACTGGAGTTTTATACAGGCAATGCTTTCACAATGAGTTCAGATTAAAAGGCCCTCCCGTTGATCGTCGATTTGCTCGAGCGGGCCCAATAACGTCTCCATTGGAGACTTTGTTGTTACTGTGTCTGGCATATCGAATATCTCGGTAGCTTGCCGGGCTCTCCGAGAGGGGCGGAGGAATCGAACTCGGGTCGGCTATGTTGGCCGCTTGTAAGGCGGACGCCCTACCCACTGTGCTATCACTCCAGTTCAGATTAATTAAAAATAATCAGCATCATTTTTAGCCAAATTTCATTGCTAAATTTGGAGAGTTTGGGTTTGTTTGCTTGTTTATTTTTGATGGAGGAGTGGATTCAGTTTACCCAACCTATGTCAACTTATTTTATTTTATTTTTATTTAATAAAAAAGCCATGAATTACAAAGTTATTGATAGATGAGTCTTAGGTAAAAAATGTTCACACACCAAATCCTCTGTCAACTTCCCTTCAGCAGTGTTTCCATGCCCCTTCCCAACTCCCTTATTTGCTCTGCTCATACCCCCGCCTATCATGGTGGACACATTTAAAAATTTGGCGGCTTTTAAACTTTTAAAGTTTTAACTTCATCTGTTCAGTACTGTTGAATCTGTGTATATATAGCCACACCACTCTCCCACATCACTAGTATACTTGAGGTCCTGACCCCTGTTCTCTCATTACTTCATTTTCTTCCTTCCCTATTCCATTCCTTCTTTGCTCTTCTCCTCTCTGTACTTTGGGGTCAGGGGTGATCTAAGTATCCCCCATTTAGTACATTACATTTCCTCACCCAGTTATTTTATATATCACAGACCAGTGAGATCATCCTGTGTTTATTCTTCTGGTTTACTTCATTTAACATAATCTATTCCAGTTTCAACAAGGTTGAAGCAAATTAGATAATTTCATCATTCCTTGTAGCTGCATAGTAATCCAATGAGTATGTATATATATATATATATCACTTCTTCATAATCAATTCATCTGTAGTTGGACACCTAGGTAGATTCCATATCTTAGCTATTATACTAAGCAAGGCAATAAGTAATGGTGTGCGTGTGTCTTTATGAATTAATGTTTCTACATCTTGGGGGTAGGTGCACAAAAGTGGAATTTCTGGTTCATATGGCAGTTTAATTCTAAGTTTACTGAGAACTTGGAGGTTTTGTTTGCAATCGTAGAGAGAAATAGCTAAACTTTCTATATTTATTTAAATAGAGAATTCCTTTTGGTTACTGATCTGGTCAAGCTGAGAACTTGAGTTCCCATTGACTCTCACCAAATCTTGTCTGAAATAACAAAAAGTATTCACAATGATACACAATGATATCCTAGATAAAAACTATTATTTTCTCTTTCCTGAAAACCCTTGATGGCATTTACATTCTAAATTAAACTGAACATTGTATATTGATTTTAATGTGTTAAGATGAAATTCAATTTTATGATGACTACTACCATCACAGGCATGTAGGATCAATATGTTTGCTGATTTCCTGCTTTACTACCAATATCTCCCCGAGGGTTTGATACAAGATTTACAAGAATATTATTTCTGAAGATGTGCACATAAATATGCTATCAAATAAGCTACAATGCATTGCACATTAGGCAGTGAATGATTTGTTTGCTGCATTTTAGTAAGTTGGCATAAATGCTGACACATCCTTTGGAGAATTCATTGTAATCAGTCTACCACGGGGAGCCCAGTTCTTTTCCTTAGAAGCAGGGCTGGCAGAAGAGTTCTCCCTGTCACTGCTCTTAAAATTCATGCTCACTGAAAGGAGGAAGTACATTTCAGTTAAGATAGAGCTATGGGCACACAGGATGTGGCTGTTTAGATGGCAGCAGGCCCGATGGCCAATTAGGTAGCAGTAAGTGTAGATGTGCATGTTGGTCAAGCTCCATAAAGTCTTCCTTTGATAACTAGCGAGGCACTCCAATGCAGCAGATAAGACGATGGGTTCAGAGTTGACCAGCACTGAGGTAACTCCAGATTATGTCATATACCAGCTGGGTGACCTTAGCAAATTACTTAATCTATAGTGACTAATGTCTACCACTGAAAAAATGGTAGGAATAAGACTAAGTCCTCAAAGTGTCTGCAGATTTAATGGGACAATACATAACAATACTCCACACCAGGATGCATAGCATTGAGGAAGAGTTCAACAAATAGATTGAAGGAAAATAGTAGGTGAGACTTAAATCCCAGTCATTCATTATAAATTTTATAATCAATGTCTCATTTTGTGCAAGATAATGTATAGACATGTATTGAAATACAAAGATTGACACAACATGCGTCTTTCTTTATTAGGGTTTATGTGCAAGCTCTGTAGATAAATACACTAAATTGCAGGAATTTAAAATTCTTAGGGAAAAAAAGATAGGAGGTTCAGAGAAGCCCTCTTGAAAAACAAGCCATTTTATTTTTGAAGAATGAGTGGAATTCCAATATTTAGGAAGTTGGACACAGAAAAAATAGAAATGTGTGAATATAGGAGGCACAGCAAGAGTTCAGTAGTGAGATTCTTACTTGCAAACATGAGGCTGGATCCATAAACTGGATCCCCATAATCACCTCACATGCCAGAGCATGTTACCAGGGCTTCTGTGGCACCCATGATCAGTGCAGAAAGAACAACCAAAGAAGAGAGGAAGAAAGAGGTAAATTTTGTAAAATATATGAAAGAAAGAAAGGAGATAGAGAGATATTTAGCAGCTCTTGTTGGCCAAATCCTGCTGGGAAACAAATTGAGAAAATTGGATATAGGAAAATAATCAAGAACATTAAAAAAGTTAGGTCTTTTTTTTTGGTTGAAGGGGGAGCTCTTAGTGTTTGTTTCACTGAGGAACAGGTTGATCTGAACTGTGCAGCAAGATAAATAAACTGGCAACTGAAGCTCATTCAGCCCATTCCTGGAGCAAGCTGTACAAGCATCAACCCAATTATTCTCCAAGAGGTCCTAGGAGATGGGTAGCATAATTGTCACTATTTTACAACAGAGACTCAGAGAAATTAAATTGAGTGCCCAAGATGATTACATGGTCAGTAACTGCAGAGGCAGGATTTGAATTCAAGAAGTCTCACAGCAGTGTATTCTCCGTGTCCTTGACCACCAATCCCAGTCTGCTGTTTCAGAAGAAGGGGACAATGGGAGGAACAGAGCAGTGAAAAGGGCATTTTTCATGGGCACTCGAGACAGAATCAGATTCCAAATAATACAGTTAAAGTACAACCAACAAAGACAGAGAGACCGTGATGTTTAAGAAAGGGAGAAATGGGTGCCAGATTGATAGTCAGAGGGGGTCAGGCACTTGCCTTGCACATGACAACCTGGGTTCAATACCCAGAATAGAAAGAAAGAAAGAAAGAAAGAAAGAAAGAAAGAAAGAAAGAAAGAAAGAAAGGAAGGAGGGAGGGAGGGAGGGAGGGAACAGAAGGAAGAAAGGAAGGAAGGAAGGAAGGAAGGAAGGAAGGAAGGAAGGAAGGAAGGAAGGAAGGAAGGAAGGGAGGGAGGGAGGGAGGGAGAGAGGGAGGAGGGAGGGAGGGAGGGAAGGAGGGAGGGAGGGAGGGAGGGAGGGAAGGAAGGAAGGAAGGAAGGAAGGAAGGAAGGAAGGAAGGAAGGAAGGAAGGAAGAGTAAGATGTTTATGTGGCTGGAATATAGGCAGCATTCTATGAACATTCATTTCATTTGTTCAGGCAAAGACCAGCATGTGTGACGAGAGGAGGGTTGAGTATGAAAGAAAATGGTACCACAGGAAGCTAAACACTCCTCTACACAGGGCTGCTCCCTTTCAGGAATTCCATAAGAAAATTGACTTGCACAAGAAGGAAATTGTTGAGGAGACATTGAGATTAGAGGTGGACAATGAAAGGGAGGGAGAGGGAGAGAAAGGGAGATGAGGAGAGAAAGAGAAGTTTCTGGGGCTGGAGCCATAGCTCTGTGGGTAGGATATTTGCCTTGCACGCGGCCAACCCAGGTTCGATTCCCAGCATCCCGTATGGTTGCCGGAGCATTGCCAGGAGTGATTCCTGATTCCTGAGTGCAGAAGTAACCCCTGAGCATCACCACTGGGTGTGACCCAAAAAAGCAAAAAGAAAGAAAGAAAGAAAGAAAGAAGGAAGGAAGGAAGGAAGGAAGGAAGGAAGGAAAGAAAGAAGGAAAGAAAGAGAAGTTTCTGTGGCCTCAAGAGGGCTGACATTCTAATATTTTGGAAAAGCATGTAAAGTAAGTGAGTATTGTCTTACACACACAAAAAATTTCTATTGAATCACTGTGAGAGAGTTACAAGCTTTCATGTTTGGGTTACAATCACACAATGATCAAACACCCATCCCTCCACCAGTGCACATTCCCCACCACCAATATCCCTGGTATATCCCCTTTTCCCACCCTCCCCCTGCCTCCATGGCAGACATGATTACCCATAATCTCTCTCTACATTTGGGCATTATTCATGTTTGGTCCTTTATCTACTTTCTGCACACATCTCCCACCCCGACCGATTCCTCTAGCCATCTTTTTCTTAGTGATCCCTTCTTTATTCCAGCTGCCTTCTCCCCTTTGCTCATGAGGCAGGCTTCCAGCTATGGAGCAATCTATCTATCCCATGTATCTACTGTCCTTAGGTGTCAGCCTCATGCTATGTTGTTTTATACTCCACAAATGTGTGCAGTCCTTCTATGTCTGTCCCTCTCTTTCTGACACATTTCTCCTAGCATGATACTCTCTGTGTCTATCCATTTATAAGCAAAGTTCATGACTTCATCTCTCCTGACAGCTGCATAGTATTTCATTGTGTAGAGGTACCAAAGTTTATTTAACCAGTCATCTGTTCTAGGTCATTTTGGTTGTTTCCAGATTTTGGCTGTTGTGAATAGTGCTGCAATGAACATATAGGTACAGATGTCATTTCTACTGTGCTATTTTGCATCCTAGGGATATATTCCCAGAAGTGGTATTGTGGGGTCATATGGAAGTTCAATTTCTAGATTTTGAAGGACTGTCCATATTGTTTTCCAGAAATTCTGGACTAGTGGGCATTCCCACCAACAGTGAAAGAGTGTCCCTTTTTCCCCACATCCACGCCAGCATTGGTTGCTTTTGTTCTTTTGAATGTGTGCCGGTCTCTGTGGTGTGAGATGATATCTCAATGTTGTTTTGATTTGCATCTCCCTGATAATTAGTGATGTGGAGCATTTATTTATGTGCCTTTTGGCCGTTTGTATTTCGTTTTTGAGGAAACTTCTGTTCATTTCTTCTCCCCATTTTTTGATGGGGTTGGAGATTTTGTCTTGCACAATTCTACTAGTGTCTTTTATATCCTGGATATTAATCCCTTATCAGATGGGTATTGGGTAAATATTCTTTCCCATTCTGTAGGCTCTTTCTGTTTTTTGGTTAGTGTTTCCTTTTTTTTTCAATTTGTATTAGGGAAACACCTTGAGGTACAGTTGTAGATGTACAAATTTTTGTGCTTAGGTTTCAATTATACAATGATCGAGTACCCATCCTTCCACCAGGGCCCATTTTCCTCCACCACTGATTCCAGTTCCCCTCACAACCCCCATACCCCCACCCAAAACTGCCTTTGTGGCAGGGCATTTCCTTTTGATTTCTCTCTCCTTTTGGGTGCTGTGCTTTGCAAAAGAGGCATTGAATGGCAATCATGTTTGGTCTATAGTATACTTTCAGCATGCATCTCCCATCCGGGGATGATCCTCCCAACACCCATTATTTGGTACTCCCTTCTCTGTCTGAGCTGCCTTTTCCCCTAACATGTGTGGCTTGCCTCCAAGCCATGGAGTGAACCTCCTGGTACTTATCTCGGCTATTCTTGGGTGTTAGTCTTCTATTTTGTTACTTTATGTTCCCAGATGAATGCAATCTTTCTATTCCTATCCCTCTCTTTCTGACTCATTTCACTTAGCATGATACCTTCCATGTAGTATCACTTGCATGTAAATTTCATGACTTCATCTTTTCTAACAGCTACATAGTACTCCATTGTGTAGATGTGTACCAAAGGTACATTGAAGACAAAGTTGGCAAAACCCTCCATGACATTGAAGCTAATGATATCTTTAAAGATGTCACGGCACTGGCCAAGTAAGCAAAAACAGAGATAGACAAATTAATGGGACTATTGTAAACTAAGAAGCTTCTGCACCTCAAAAGAAACAGTGACCAAAATACAAAGACAGTCTACAGAATGGGAAAGGATGTTTACCCAATACTCATTCGACTAAGGTTTGATATCAAGTATATAGAAAGTGCTGGTAGAACTCCACAAGAAGAAAACATAGAACCTCATCAAAAAATGGGGCGGCGAAATGAACAGAAACTTTCTCAATGAACAGAAACTTTCTCAAAGAAGAAATACGAATGGCTAAAAAGCACATGAGAAAATGCTCTACATCATTAATCATCAGGGAGAAGCAGATCAAAACAACAATGAGATATCATCCCACACCACAGAGACTGGCCAACATCCAAAAGAACAAAAGCAACCAATGTTGGCCAGGATGTGGTGAGGATGGGTCACTATTTCTTTTGAAGTGCAGAAGCTTCTTAGTTGATGTAGTCCGATTTGTTTATGTTTGCTTCCACTTGCATGGTCAGTACTGTTTTATCCTTAAAGATGTTTTTAGCTTTAAAAGAAACAGTGACCAAAATACAAAGACAGTGGAGCGTTCTGCCTACATTTTCCTCTCTGTACTTTATGGATTCATGTCTGATATTACGGTCTTTAATCCACTTTGATCTGACTTTTGTGCCTGGCATTAGTCAGAGGTCAGAGTTCATTTTTTTCTGTTCATTTCATCACACCATTTTTGATGGGGTTGTATGTTTTCTTCTTGTAGAGGTCAACCACTGCTTTGTATATCCTTGATATCAACCCCTTATCAGATAGGCATCGGGTAAATATCCTTTCCCATTCTGTAGATTGTCTTTGTATTCTGGTCATTGTATGTTTTGAAGTGCAGAATCTTTTTAATTTAAGATAGTCCCATTTGTTTATCTCTGTTTCCACTTGTTCAGTGGAGTGTCGTCTTTGAAGATTCTGTTAGCCTCATTATTGTGGAGGGTTTTGCTGACCTTGTCTTCACTGTACCTTATGGATTTTGGCCTGATGTTGAGATCTTTAATCCACTTTGATCTGACTTTTGTGCATGGTGCTAGGTTGAGGTCTAAAGCCCATTTTTTTTCATGTGTTGTCCAGTTATGCCAGCACCGTTTGTTGAAGAGGCTTTCCTTGTTCCACTTCACAAGAAGAAATCTGAATGGCTAAAAGGCACATGAGAATATGCTCTGCATCACTAATCATCAGGGAGATGCAGATCAAAACAACAATGAGATATCATCTCACACCACAGAGATTGGGTCACATCCAAAAGAACAAAAGCAACCAGTGTTGGCATAGATGTGGCAAGAAAGGGACTCTCCTTCACTGCTGGTGGGAATGCCGACTGGTTCAGCCCTTTTGAAAACAGTGTGGATGATTATCAAAAAATTAGAAATTGAGCTCCCATTTGACCCAGCAATACCACTCCTGGGAATATATCCCGGAGAGGCAAAAAAGTATAGTCAAAGTGACATCTGCACTTCTATGTTCATTGCTGCACTGTTCACAATAGCCAAAATCTGGAAAAAACCCGAGTGCCCAAGAACAGATGACTGGTTAAAGAAACTTTGGTACATCTACACAATGGAGTACTATGCAGCTGTTAGAAAAGATGAAGTCATGAAATTTACATGCAAGTGGTACTACATGGAAAGTATCATGCTAAGTGAAATGAGTCAGAAAGAGAGGGACAGGAATAGAAAGATTCCATTCATCTGGGGAACATAAAGTAACAAAATAGGAGACTAACACCCAAGAATAGCCGAGATAAGTACCAGGAGGTTCACTCCATGGCTTGGAGGCAAGCCACACATGCTAGGGGAAAAGGCAGCTCAGATAGAGAAGGGAGTACCAAATAAAGGGTCTTGGGAGGATCTTCCCATGATGGGAGATGCATGCTGAAAGTAGACTATAGGCCGAACATGATTGCCATTCAATGCCTCTTTTGCAAAGCACAGCACCCAAAAGGAGAGAGAAAACAAAAGGGAATTCCCCATCACATGGGGTGGGGTGGGATGGGGGGGTAAGGGGGTGGGAGGGATACTAGGAGCATTGGAGGTGGAGAATGGGCACTGGTGGAGGATGGGTACTCAGTTGTTGTATAACTGAAACCCAAGCACAAAAAATTATAAGTCTACAACTCTACCTCATGGTGTTTCACTAATAAAAATTTAAAAAAAATAAAATTTAAAGAAAGAGAGTTCATTTTTTTTTACAGATAACTATCCAGTTTTCCCAGCACCATTTGTTGAAGAGCCTTTCCTTGTTCCACTTCACATTTCTTACTCCTTTGTCAAAGATTAAGTGGTCAAATATTTGGGGGTCTGTGACAGAATATTCGACTCTGTACCATTGGTCTGCAGGTCTGTTTCTAGCCCAGCACCATGCTGTCTTAATTACTATTGCTTTGTAGTACAGTTTGAAGTTGTGGAGAGTGATGCCAACCATCTTCTTTCCCAAGGATTGTTTTAGCTATTTGTGAGGGTTTATTGTTCCAAATGAATTTCAGTAGTGTTTTGTCTATTTCTTTGAAGAATGTTATGAGTATCCTGATAGGGCCCGCATTGAATTTGTATAGTGCTTTGGGCACTATTGCCATTTTGATAATGTTAATCCTCCCTATCCATGAGCAGGGGATACTCCATTTCCATTTCCTAGAGCTTTTATTTCTTGAAGTAGTGTTTTCTAATTTTCCTTGTATAGGTCCTTCACCTCTTTGGTTAAGCTGATTCCAAGGTACTTGATTTTCTGAGGTACTATTGTGAATGGGATTATTTTTTTAAAATCTATTTCTTCTCTTTCGTTATTTGTATATAAGAAAACCATGGACTTTTGGGTGTTGATTTTGTAGGCTGCCACTTTACTAAACCGACCTATTATTTCTAGGAGCTTTTCTGTAGAATCTTTAGGGTTTTCTAAGTATAGTATCATCTCATCTGCAAATAGTGATAGTTTGATGTCTTCCTTTCCTATCTGTATTGCCTTAATACCTTTCTCTCGCAAAGTGCAATGGCCAGGATTTCCAGCACTATATGAAAAAGAGTGGCTAAAATAGGCAACCTTGTCTTGTGCCCAATCTTAGAGAGAAGGCTTTTAGTTTTTCCCCATTGAGAATGATAATTGCTGTGGGCTTGTGGTAGATGACTTTGACTATATTAAGGAAAGTTCCTTCACTGCTTATTTTTGCTGAGAGTTTTCATCATAAACGGGTGCTGGATCTTGTCAAATGCTTTCTCTGTGTCTCTTCATATGATCCTATAGTATTTATCTTATCTTTTGTTGATATGATGGATTATGATGATCTATTTCTGAATGTTAAACCATCCTTGCATCCCTGGGATGAATCCTACATGGTCATGGTGTATGATCTTTTTGATGAGTTGTTGGGTTATGTTTGCTAACAGTTTGTTGAGAATCTTTGCATCTGTGTTCATCAGGGATATAAGCCTGCAATTCTCTTTCTTTGTGGTATCTCTGCCAGCTTTTGGTATCAGGGTGATATTTGCTTCATAGAAACTGTTCAGAAGTGTTGTTGATACTTCAATTTCGTGGAAAAGCTTAAAGAGGATTGGGCGTAAGTCCTCTTTAAAGATCTGGAAGAATTCACTAGTGAATCCATCTGGGCCAGGACTTTTGTGCTTGGGGAGACTTTTTATTACCATTTCAATTTCTTTGATGGTGATAGGTCTGTTTTGGTATTCCAGGTCTTCTTGGTTCAGCCTTGGGAGTCTGTAGGAATCTAGGAATTTTTCCATTTCCTCGAGGTTTTCCTGTTCCGTGGCATAAAGCTTCTCAAAGTACTCCCTGAGGATCCTTTGAATTTCTGTAGTTTCTGTTGTAATGACCCCCTTTTCATTTCTGATTCGGTTTATTAGGGTTTTCTCTTTGTGAGTTTTGCTAGAGGCTTATTGATCTTGTTTATTTTCTCAAAGAACCAACTCTTGGTTTCATTGATCTTTCGGATTGTTTTTGGGGTTTCCGTCTCATTAATCTCTGCTATGAGTTTTATTATTTCCTTCCTCCTGTTTGGATTGGGCTCCTTTTGTTGGTCATTCTCCAAGCTTTCAAGCTGTGAGGTTAGGTAGATTATGTGGGCTCATTCCTCCTTCCTGAGGAATGCTTGTAGAGCTATAAAGTTTCCTCTTAACACAGCTTTTGCTGTGTCCCATAAGTTTTGGTAACTCGTGTCCTCATTTTCCTTTGTTTCCAGGAATATTTTGATTTCCTGTTTGATTTCCTTTCTAAGCCACTCATTGTCCAATAGTGAGCTGTTAAATTTTCAGGTGTTTGATTTAGTTTTCCATTTGTTTGTGTGTGATTTACTTCTAATTTTAGCGCATTGTGGTTTGAAAAGATTGTTGATACAATCTCTATCTTCTTAATTTTATGGAGGTATGTTTTGTGGCTCAGCATGTGGTCTATCTTGGAGAATGTTCCATGCAGACTTGAGAAGAATGTGTATTCAGCTTTTTGAGGTTGAAGTGTTCTGTATATATCTACTAAGTCCCTTTCTTTCATTTTTTCCCCTCAGATTAAGTATATCTTTGCTAAGCTTGAGTCTGGAAGATCTATCAGGAGGTGATAAAGCGGTGTTGAAGTCTCCCACTGGTATTGTGTTGCTATGGATGTCTTTCTCCAAGTCTATGAGTATTTGTTTTAAGTACTTTGCTGGTCCCTCATTAGGTGCATAATCATTTAATATTGTAAGTTCTTCCTGTTGTACAGATCCCTTGATCAATAAGAAATGGCCTTAACTCTCTCTTGTGACCTTCTTCAGTCTGAAATCAATGTGGTCTGTTACGAGGATGGCTACCCCAGCTTTTTTATGGGAGTTGTTTGCCTATGGGATTTTTTTCCAGCCTTTGACTTTGAGCCTGTGTTTGCTCTGACTATTGAAATGTGTTTCCTGCAGGCAGCAGAAAGTTGGGTTCAATTTTTCTAATCCATCCTGCCACTCTATGTCTTTTAATTGGTGCATTTAGCCCATTGACATTGAGAGAGATTATTGTTATGGGGTTTTTGTCCCATTTTGCTGTTGAAATTTGGTGTATTTGAGGGCCTGTCTTGTCTTAAAGTAGCCCATTTTGTTGTTCTTGCAACCATGGTTTTGAGTCTATAAAGTTCCTGAGTTGTTGTTTGTGACATTGTGTGTGGTTCCTTCTGTTATGAATGAGAATCTCGTTAGGTAAAGTATTTTTTGTAAGGCATTTATTGTTTTGAGTTTTTTTCACTATATCCCATCATTTCGAGTCGGGAGGGTTTCATCAGACAAATCGGCTGTGAATCTTAAGGATGCTCCTTTATAGGAAATTTCTTTCTTTGATCTTGCTGCTTTCAGAATTTTGTCTCTATCTAAGATTTTGTTCATTTTGATCAGGATGTGTCTTGAGGTATTTTTATTCAAATTTCTTCTAGCTGGTACCCTTCGGGCCTCCTGAATGTGGTCGCATGTTTTCTTCAGCTCTGAAACTTAATAGCAATGATGTCTTTGACAGTTTCTTCTTCATCAGGGTTTTCTTCCTGTCCCTCTGAGACTCCAATAGTTCTTATGTTACTCCTCTTGGCTTCATCACGATCTTCTCTTGCCATCTGTTCCAGGATTGTGATTCTCTTTTCCATTTTCTGCTCTTTTTTGGAGAGTCTCCGGACTTCATCTTCGAGCTCATTGATTCTGTTCTCAGCAGCTGTTACTCTGCTGCTGAGGCCTTCCACTGAGTTTTTCAATTCGCTTACCAGGTTTTTCAGTTCCGTTTCTAATTTTGTTTGCATTTTCTTCATTTCCACCTTCAATCCTCTTGTCTTTTATTGGCATTGCTTTCCATTGTTTCTTTTAGCTCCCTAAGCATCCTCAGTAGCTCCCTTCTAAATTCCTTGTCAGAGAGGTTGTCTAGGACTTCATTACTGTTGGGATCTTCTGGGCTAGCCTCCTCAGTAAGTAAGTGTGGTGGGCTTCTGCATTGCTTTACCATTGTGACCTTTATGATTTAGACCTTCACGCTCACTGTTACTATTTTGCTTATGAAGCAGAATTAATTGAGATGGGCTTAATGAATTATTGGCTAATATGTTTCTGGTGGTTAAGCTAACCTAGTGAAAGTTCCATCTAAGAGGGTAACTTAGGGTTCCTATGAGATATGTATAAGGAGAATAACTCATGGCCGCATTTGCAGTCACAGCTCCAGGAAGGGACCCTGCCACTGGGCGGGTACCTGGATGAGTGAGCAGAGGGTGCCCAGATCGGTTCAGCTTTGGGTGTGTGTAGTGTGACTCGATTCTCATCCCCCGTAGACCAACGATGATAACCGGTCATTCTCAGGGGGTCTAGTTAGACCAGGAAGGGGCCCTGTCACCAGGTGGGTACCTGGATGAGTGACCACAAAAAAATTTTATGACCAGCCAACACCGGGAGAAGTCTTTGGGGGAAAAAGATGAATTTTCAACACAATTTTGACCTTATAATAAATCAGAAAGATAACTTAGAATTTAGAAAGTGTTCAAAGGAGTTTAAACCCATCTCAAATAAGAAGCTCTACACTTTCAAGTCATGAGGAAGCTCTTCCTTAATAGACTTTGCAGCTGCTCCTATTTGGCCTTTTTTAATTACTAGATTCAGGAGAATGAAGCAGAAACAAGGGGAATGGTTACAGAATTGATGAGACCAATCAATACTACAGTCAGATTCTCAGGGCAATGAGACAAGCTGTAAAGGAATCGAATCTACAACCTATTCTGCGGAATGCTGAATTGGCTGATTTATGTAAAAGAGAACACCAAAGAAATAATTGTCAAACAATAGAAGAGTTAATGAAATTTAAAGAAAAAGAAAACAAAGGTGGGAAGAAATTCCCTGGGAGAGAAAACCAGATAAAACTTTTGCCTATTCTTCACGTATTTAAATGATTGAAAGACTCCATAACACCTCAGAAAGACTTTTTAGAAAGACACCTCTGAAATCTTATGCAAGAAATATTCAATTATTTGAATACCCTAAAAAGAATCATTCCAATCTCTAATATAGTGGACTTGAGAGCAGTCTTCCAATGATAATGTAGCAGAACTGTACAATTTCTCTCTCTCAAACTCCTCTTCCGGAGTACTTTATCTTACCTCAGTCACTCCCTCCCATCAATGTTCCACTTCACGGCTCACTTATTCTCCACAAAATCCTCTATGGTGGGCATCAAATTAACTTATCAAGATTATTACACAGCAATTGACAGAAGCAGGCTTTGGACTCAGGTGACCTGACATCAGCTTCTACCCATGCCCTTGACCACTAACCCCCTAGTCTTCAGAGGGAGAGAGTAGAGTGAGGAGATTTTCAGCTGAGGATATTCAAGGCAGAATAGTGTGAATACTAAACTCATGCAGAAACCATGGCTATCTAGGGGCCTGGAACTTGCAAGTACAACAGGGGTTTGAAGGGAGATTCTTCTGGTGACACATTTATTGGATCCATTAATTTTTGCTTAAAAAAGCAATCCCTTCTCATATGCTTTAGAAAATTTTATAAAGAAATAAAAATATAATCAAAATTTACAAATCATCATAAATCATAAATCTCAACTTCCAACCAGTGTTGGAATCATTTTCATATTCTGGATAACTGTAGACTCTGGCCCCATCCATTCTAGCTTATTTCAGATTGAGTAGCTGAGACCAACTGTTACTTCCAATCTAAAATTTGATTGCTTCTTGAAAAGTGATTCACCAAGGCTCCTAATCTTGAGTCCCATATTTTCTAATACAGGCTCTCCCAGTAGGAATCCAGGGATTTTTTTCTTCTTTTTTAAATTTTTTTTAAAGCCTATGTTTTAAATAAGGGCCTCCAATGATGTGATGTGCAGTTAAGTTTGTGGAACTGAGATATTTGATCTGAACCAGAGAATTAGAATTCACCTATTCACATTTCTCTGCCTTTTGTTTAATTTTTTTTCCTTACAGAGTAGAAGTTGTTACAATGGTTTTATAAGTTAGATGCACTCTCACTTCCAGTTTTTCATTTTTCAATTTCTCACTTAAATGTTAAAAAATGATTAGGAGCAGGGTTTTGCCCCCATTTTTATTAATTATTTTTCATTGAATTCAACCCCTCCTGTTTAAAGACTGCCTTTGCATTCGATTTATAAAGAGGTCCAATCATTCTGCCACAATTACAAACACTGATTTTGACCCATGATTAAATGAAATACAATTCACAAAAGACTAGTCAAGATTTTGACCATCAGAAAATTGTCATTTATTACACCCTCCTGTCCAAAAAAAATAGCAGAGGGGGAGAGGAGGAGAGAGAAGGAGGTCTGCAGCTGGATAGTGGGAAGAGCTGGATCCATGAGCAGCTGCCTTGAAATGCTTCCCAGTGCAGCCCTTGCAACCCTTGTCCACAATCTCTTCACCCTGGTTTTAACGTGATGCGTTCCAATGAGTAGGGAGAGGGGGCCCAACTCACTGCAGCCCTGTCTCCGGCAGGATCAGGGGCTCCCTGGGAGCCTGGAACATAGGAAAATGGCATTAGAGTGAAAGCCACCCCCTTTTCCTCCCCTCTTTGTTTTATTTTTGTTTTTCTCAGTACACGCGTCAGGATGGGAGGGAGAGAGGCGAGCAAAGCAGGGCGAGCATCCACAAATGCACCCGGTAGACAAGTTATCTTCAAAAGCCTCCCTACGATGGTAGTAATAAAGGCCTTTGATTCATCATCAATTATGTATACTTCGCTCATTTTTTTAAGTAGGCATCTAATTCATAATAGAAACAGAGACTTGAGCAGGAGACCATCCATTCCGCTCCGGCTGTCAGCGCAGGGTTGTTTCCTGCGGAACATTTTGGAGTGCTTCGTCTTGCAGACACTCTGTCTAAGTCTGGTCCACCAGGAGCCTAATGCACTAGTTGAACTTGATCAACGGGGCAGAGCCGCGAGAGAAGCAACCGTATTAATAGCCCAAATGGGCAGAATGCTGGTGACAGGAACCTTGCCACTCACGCGGACAGACAACCTCGTGTTCAAATGAACTTCCCTGGGAAGAATATTTCCTGAGACCCGTTAGTGCATCCCCAACCTCCCCATTATGCCATTACCAGCGGAGCTTGATTTTTTTTTTTTTTTTTTGGCTGTCTTTGATGGAGCGGTAGGGGTGCCATCCTTTCTAAGTGCTCCCGGAAAGCGCTGACTTGGCAACTCTAGAGAAGGAGTTTCATATATCCGCAGAAGAAGCAGAGGGGGAAACTATGGCAGCCAGAGTTTTACACCTTAACTTGCCAACCCATTTCAAACTTGCTTCAGAAAGCTTAATTCAGGCTGAGGTGACGCAGAAGTGCAAGGTGGGATAGGTTAGATCAGTCAATTGCTCTTTCTCAAAAAAGGAAGGAACCAGACAGTAATGGTCCTCTTCGAAGTTTACTGACTCCTTTAACTCTTCCTAGAACTTCTCTACTGACTGCTCCCAAAATTCATTTGACTTTTAAAAATTCTATCAGGTTAAGGTTTAACTTTACTACTATTATCTGTGGGGATTGATTTGGGGACTACACCCTGGGACTATGCAGGGCTGGGCATCCCTGGGCCTCTGCAGGCAGAGCCTTATGTCCAAACTTTTCAGCCATCTCTCCAGCCCGGGTCTGACATGCTTAACTTCTTAATTGAAAACTAAAATGGAGATGTCTTTAGTTATAAAACAAAAATAATTTTTATATAAAATTTCTAAGACTTATCCCTCCTTTCCTCTTCACCTGCCACATCTCTGGGGGGACAGTGTTATTAAAATCTATTCAACATTAGCTAACCAAATAATCTTTGGAACCAAGAAGTGAACAAGACAGAATTGCATCTAACCTTTTGGATCCCCTTGGAAATTGGCTGTTAGAAAACTCTGATTTTTTCCACTTTATTCCAATCTCTCCACAACTTGAAACAAGCTTCCTGCTAAGAATAATAGTATTAAATTAAAAGTATAAACAATTATTAGAAATATATAGTCTTAGAAACCATTAAATTTGTTCCTTAAGCAGGTTTATTACTTTTCTGCATAGTTGCATGAAAATTTGTCTTCTACCAATTTGACATAAAATCACCAGGATCAGATTTATTTATCTTATCAATACCATTATTTTGCGCTGTCAGCTACTCAGAATATTATCTGGGTAGCAGGTATAGTTCCTCAATAAGCAGATGCTCCCATCCTCCTCCCAACAACTCACCAATGTTGAGCAATTATTTTGTTTGTTGAAAAATAAGCTGAGTCTTATATCAAACGTTCTGCTGCACCTATAGTGATTTAGAATTCAAATGTGGCTAATTTATAAAACAACCACATATCACTGTTCACAGCAGGAATCAGGTACTTAAAACAAATTCCACCCAGAACACAATGTTTCTGTTGTTGTTGAGACTTTCGCTTTTAGAAAAATCTTTTGCTAATGCTAAGAAACATTTCCTTCCTTAAGCCTTCTGAGAAACATGATGAGCATATTTTTGATTCCCTCTGAGAACCCCAGGTATGCATTTTGGCTGGCCAACAGTACTCTTAGTGATGGACCAGTGGTACAGTTTGTGAACACGTCGGATTTTCTCCCAGGAAATCTGTAAGAGTACACTGGGCCCAGGAGACATGGATTGGAATGCAAGAGTGAAAGAAAGAAGTGTGAGCAATATTATCTGGTTTAGTACATTTGAGTCAACCATGAGCTTTGCAATTAGTTCTAAACAAAATGAAAGACCAACACATTTTCAGAGAAGAATAAAAACACTAGAAGTTTTCAGAAAGAATTTTATTTTGAACAGATTGCTAGACAGATGGGGAAGTTGAGATGAGGGGCAAGAAGATAATGGAAGGAAGAGATCATGGGGGTATGAAGGACATGATGCGGAGATGTAGCCACATTTCCCTGCAACTCTATGGCTCTGGGCAAGTCACATTTCCAGCCTCTGGATACCTGCCTAGAAACCAGGGGTAATGACAGCTGTCTGAAAGCATTCACAAGGCACAAAAATGATAATCTATGAAAGTGTTTAGTAAATATAAAAGGCATTTAATTGACAGCCATTATCCTCTTTCTTTCTTTGCATAATTCTGCAATGAAAGAAATTTGTCTTGGTTCTTTTTTTCTCCTATTATGTGTCTGCCTTGACAACCGGTTCTGACTTTTCTCACTTAGAACCTTTCTTACTGAATGCAAGAGAGTGCTCATAAGCCGTTGATCTGGTGCCAGATACATGACTGCCGTATCTGAAACAGCTCCAAATCACAAATCTATTTCACTGAACTTACAAGGAACTACTGACTGTGTCCAGATTCTCTCTGACACAAACTTTAGAAGCTAATATTTCCCTGAAAAATGAGTAGGAAGAAAAGGAGGAGAAAAGAAAGAGGATGAATAAAGGAAAAGGGAGAATTCAATATGATAACTTACAGATCTTTGCTGTGTAGGTATAAGTTGATTAGTCTTGAAGAATGAGTCATGCAAACACCTCTGGGTTCATATTGAGTTGTCAGATTCAAACCCTGGAAGGGGCTGGGGAGATTACTGAGGGACCTATATCCCATGCTTTACATGCAGGAGGTCTGGGTTTGATCCCTGGAACCACATGAACACTGCCAGAAGCAACCCTACACTAGTAGCAACTATGCTATAATAAACAAGAAAAAAGAACAGAACCATAGACATAAACCATGGCGACATGCAAAATTCCTCAAGAGGAGCACATATTCCACAATGGATGCTTTTTTCATTGTTTTTCTTTGGGTGGGAGGGACACATCTGGTGGTTCTTGGGACAGAGCTGTGGTTCCTACATGCTAAGTATGTGCTCCTGTATTTTGAACTAAGTTTCTAGCCCCTCTGTCCCTCTTTTCTTACCTATCACTGTGCTCAAGATGAAATTTCCCCTCCAAAGGTGAGGTTCTTGGTTTTTGGATTAAGGATTTGTTGTCCTTGGATAAAGCAGTGGTTCAGAAAGGCTGGAGAGGCAGTCTTGGTTTACAGCCACACTTCACCACTTAGCAGCTGTGCAAACTTGGGCAAATGTCAAAATTCTTCTGCAGCTTTGCTTCTGTCTCTGTCTCTCCTCCTACTTCCTAAACAAACTACTTTACTCTGGTAATGAATAAAATAAATGAATCAACTCATGTAAAAAGCTAAGTATACAATTCTTTTTTTTTTCCCTTTATTTTATTTTATTTTTTTTAAAGTTGTAGATTTACAATTTTTTGTGCTTTGGTTTCAATCATACAATGATCAGATACCCATCCCTCCACCAGTGCCCATCTTCCACCACCATGGATAATATCCCTCCCACCCCCATCCCCCCATCCCCCCTGTCTCTGTGGCAGGGCAATCCCCTGTGTTCTCTCTCTCCTTTTGGGTGTTGTGGTCTGCAAAAGAGGCATTGAGTGGCAAACATGTTCAGTCCATAGTCTACTTTCGACATGCATCTCCCCTCCTGGGAGGATCCTCCAAACATCCTTTATTTGGTGCTCCCTTCTCTATCTGAACAGCCCTTTCCTCTAGGATACCCGGCTGGCCTCTAAGTTATGGAGTAATCCTCCTGGTGCTGATCTCAGCTATTCTTGGGTATTAGTCTCATACTTTGTTACTTTATATCCCCCAGATGAATGCAATCTTTCTATGTCTATCCCTCTCTTTCTGACTCATTTCGCTTAGCATGATACTTTCCATATTGTACCACTTGTATGTAAATTTCATGACTTCATCTTTTCTAAGAGCTACATAGTACTCCATTGTGTAGATGTACCAAAGTTTCTTTAACCAGTCATCTGTTCTTGGGCATTCAGGTTTCTTCCAGTTTCTGGCTATTGTAAAGAGGGCTGCAATGAACAAACAAGTGCAGATGTCACATCGACTATACATTTTTGCCTCTCTGGGATATATTCCCAGGAGTGGTATTGCTGGGTCAAATGGGAGCTCAATTTCTAATTTTTTGAGAATCGTCCATACTGTTTTCCAGAAGGGCTGAACCAGTGGACATTCCCACCAACAGTGAAGGAGTGTCCCTTTCTCGCCACATCCGCACCAGCATCGGTTGCTTTTGTTCTTTTGAATGTGGGCCAGTCTCTGAGGTGTGAGATGGTATCTCATTGTGGTTTTGATCTGCATCTCCCTGATGATTAATGATGTAGAGCATTTTCTCATGTGCTTTTTTGCCATTCGGATTTCTTCTTTGAGAAAGTTTCTGTTCATTTCATTGCCCCATTTTTGGATGGGGTTGGATGTTTTCTTCTTGTGGAGTTTAACCAGTATTTTGTATAACCTGGATATCAACCCCTTGTCAGATGTGTATTCGGTGAATATCCTTTCCCATTCTGTAGACTGTCTTTGTATTTTGGTCACTGTTTCTTTGGAGGTGCAGAAGCTTCTTAGTTTAAGATAGTCCCATTTATCTATCTCTGTTTTCACTTGCTCGGCCAGTGGCGTGGCATCTTTGAAGATACCATTAGCTTCAATGTCATGGAGGGTTTTGCCAACTTTATCTTCAATGTACCTTATGGTTTCTGGTCTGATGTTGAGGTCTTTAATCCATTTTGATCTTACTTTTGTACATGGTGTTAGGCAGAGTTCTGAGCCTATTTTTTTTGCATGTAGCCGTCCAGTGATGCCAACACAATTTATTAAAGAGGCTTTCCTTACTCCACTTCACATTACTTGCACCTTTATCAAAGATTAGATGAGCATATGATTGAGGAGAGATGTCAGTGTATTCAACCCTGTTCCATTGGTCTGCAGTTCTGCCTTTGTTCCAGTACCATGCTGTTTTAATTATTACTGCTTTGTAGTACAGTTTGAAGTTCGGGAGGTTGATTCCTCCCATTTTCTTTTTCCCAAGAATTGCTTTAGCTATTCGTGGGGGCTTATTGTTCCATATAAATTTCAAGAGTGTTTGCTCCATTTCTTTGAAGAATGTCATGGGTATCCTTATAAGGATTGCATTGAATTTATACAATGCTTTCTGTAGTATTGCCATTTTGACAATGTTAAGTCTCCCGACCCATGAGCAGGGGATATCTTTCCATTTCCTCATGTCCTCTTTTATTTCCTGAAGTAGCGTTTTGTAGTTTTCTTTGTACAGGTCCTTTACTTCCTTAGTTAAGCTGATTCCTAGGTACTTGATTTTCTGGGGCACAATTGTGAATGGGATTGTTTTTTTCATGTTGCTTTCTTCTCTCTCACTGTTTGCGTATAGGAAAGCCATGGACTTTTGGGTATTGATTTTATAACCTGCAACTTTACTATACGAGTCTATTGTTTCTAGGAGTTTTTTGGTGGAAGTTATTGGGTTCTCTAAGTAGAGTATCATATCATCTGCGAATAGTGAGAGCTTGATTTCTTCCTTTCCTACCTGAATGCCCTTAATATCTTTTTCCTGCCTAATCGCTATTGCAAGTACTTCCAGTAAGTACACAATTCTTATCAATAATTCTTCATTAATACAATCTCTATTATCCAGATCTATGATGAAAATGTAGGATAATTATCAAGGCAGAACCCTTTTTCCATTTGGAATATTCTTGGCTGATTGTTAAAAATTATTAACACATCATGTTCCACCTTATTAATGTAAATCTATGTAGGCTCATCACTCAGCCATGTCCTCACCTCGCCTCTATTCCTCACCTTCAACTCGTAGCAGAAGATGATAGGCTACTATTTTACCTCTTTAGGTCTTGCTTACCTTGTCTGAATAACAACAACAAAATGAGTGGCTTTGATTTTGATTTTCTTTAAAGTTCAGCTTACTTTGAAAATTTCATGTCTATTGATTAAGGAAAGTTGACACTGGTGATGCAATTGGTGTTTGAAATATTAAATTCTTAAAACTCAATCATGAATAACTTTATAAATCATTGTGCCTTACTAAAAATATGTTTTTTAAAGTTTCATGTTTAGTTTTAGCTCACAGTACTCAAAAGTGCCTAAAACCATCTATCCCTGGATTATGCTATCCAGTCTTTGTGATGAGTCAACATCTGCATCATCTGTGTGGGCCATGGGTGACAATGACCATAGGAGTGAGTCGTAGGGAGAAATCATTCATGTTCCTAAAGCAGTGGGACCATTAATGAACCCAGAATGTTGGTAAGCCCTGTGGGTGGAATCAGATTCAAAACTTCTGCAAATTCACATTTACTGAGATGACATTCCTGCAGATTGGGCTTCAGAATGAGTCCATGAATAAGTTCCTAGTGATTCTTCTTGCTTAAGAGTTTTAGAACTAGGGTTTAAGAATCACTGACAGACTCAGAGCTATCCACCTCACAGAGATCTGATGGATGGCTCTTGGATAACTACATCTTCTCCATAAAGAGAAAGTTTGCCAGCTACGTCATTAGGAATAAAACCCAGTGACTTTCCCTTCTGCCCATGGGCCATGCAGAGTGAATGGTGCATGAGTGCCCGTGTACTATCCAAATGCCACCTCCGGGATATCTTGGGTTGAGGCTCTCAAACCACAGACTCTCTTCTCAGAAATTAATGATGGAAAACACTTTCCAAACAGTCAGAGATGACCTTTCCCATAAGGGAGTTCCTAAGTCATTTCTGCTTTAAGAAATAGATGATTGTTTCCCTCTGGCTCTTGATGATACATTAGAGGCTACACAACCAGAGTAAGGCCATAATTCCAAAACCACAGCCAAAAGCACTTTCAAGGCACTACAGCAACTCACCAACATGCTGTACAGGAGAGCAGTGATCCCAGAGAAAATGAAGGGAAGAAGAGAGTGAGGGATGAGTGAGCATACTCCCCTTCACCCCCAATAAGAGTCAGTAGTCAGGGCAAAGAGATACATGGAGACTAATAATAGCCTGATTAAAAGATGTGAGTGCTGAAATTTGGACCGTCTATACTAGCCCCTGCCCCTCCTCTTTTTGAATAATCCCCATCCTCATTCTATAAACAGCAGTTGAATATCACAAATGGATGCTAAGTATGCTAATGAACTACTTTTACTGATTTATTGGTGGTGGTGGGTGAGTGGCAGTATGAAGCACACCAGAGCGGTCTTATAACTAAGTCCTGGTTCTGTACTCAGGGATCACTCTGGGGCATGTGAGGGACCACATGTAGTGCCAGGATCAAACCAGGGTATGCAAGGCAATTGCCTTCTATCCTATTCTATCTCTCAAACCCTGAATTACTTTTAAGTACTAGGAATGCTAAGTCCTACTTCACAAATTTTTTCTGGGTTTGGGGCCACACCTGGCAATGTCCTGGGGCTAGCCCCATCTCTGTACTCAGGGATTCCTCTCAGAGTGTTCAGGAAAACTTGCAGTGCTGGAGACCAAAGCCCAGCTTTTCACATGTTTTGAATGCACTTAGCCCATTGATCTGTCTCTTGAGCCTAGTGCTCAGAAAGATCACATTTTCAGAGCATGAAAAAGACCGTGGTGGGATGGTGCAATGATAGTGGGATGGTAATGATGGTGGGAAGGTGCAATGGTAGTGGGATGATGTTAGAATATTGAATGTCTGTAGCAAATCATCATGAGCAATTTTATAAAAGTAAATAAATAAATAAACAAATAAATAATTAAACTGGTGAAAAAGGGGGGCGGGGAGGAATGACCTTTCTGTTCACATCGGAATCCCTTTGAAAATTGGCTCAGGAACTGAGGAGACTGTATAGGAGGCAAGATACTTGTCTTACTCATAGCTGACCCCAGCTCCATCTCAACACCCTATGCATTCTCCTGAGCATAGAGCCAGGAGTAAGCCTTGAGCACCACTGGATATGGCTGAAGAAAACCTAAAAAAAAAAGGTTAGTAACATTTTGCAAGACTGTCAAATGAATAAAAGAAAAAACACTAAAATTATTTTTAATTTTTATTCATAATTTTTTACTCTTTCCCCTGACTAATAGATCTGGTTAAGGAATGATGGAAAAAAATCTGAGCTCAGAACACTATCTTCTCCTTTTTTAAAAAATAAAAGCTGGTTAAATTTTTACCAAGATCTCTAGGTTCCTGTTTACCTTTTCTCCAGGTAAATAGTTTTCTATTCTGATACTGTTTTTGTTGTTGTTACCATGAAGTCTTGCCAATGAAGCAGAAGATAAGACGGTTTTGTTAAGGACATTTCTATAACGGAACTCTGGTTTTTTTTTTCTCTGTATTGCTGATTTGTGTAGAGAACTGAAATAATTTGTGGAATTGCCTAATCTGAATTATTAATCAAGTTTTTAGAAAAATATTCAGTTTTATTGCTTTCAAGTGGAGGCAATATTTAACACTTAGATGAACTATAATGAATAGATATGATATTATCATCATGCATTCCTTTCTTCTAAAAGGCTATCTGTGTTTTAGAGGATTTTAAATGGTCTCTCTGACCCTGTTTATAGTATCAATTTTCTCATTAAACACTTCATTCATTGTTAATATTAAGATATATTTGACCCTGTGTAATTATCCTAAGTTCCAAATAACTGGAAGATACTTTTGAAACAAATTTTGGAGGTTGCTATCAGACTTAACATTTCTCTGTAAAAAAATTTCTCTGTGAAGATAATATCACAACAATTAGGTAAAACCCATCTACTATTTAATATTTATATTTAGAGTTTTGAAAGGTTGAGAGATGAAAAGAAAAATAAAGAATTCACTGAATCGACTTACTCTTCTACAGTTGAGAAAATGAAAGCTCTGAGAGGTCAATCTACATGATCACAAAGTGTAACAATTAGGTTCTAAGCATCACGGTCCCAAATAAAATTAGAAGAATGCACTTTTAGAATAAAAAGAACCCCGAGAATAATCAATTCCAGGGAGCCAAAGATATATCACTCAGCTCTGCTTCTCTCTGGGCAATTTTCAGTGTTGCCATCCCTCTAAATTGCAAAGACAGAGAAGAAGCACTCAATTTAGGTTATCTTTCCAGTTCATAATCCAGAAAAAAAGGCAAGTGAATCTTTCCTGATAATTATAGCAAAATCCTCGGGAAAATCTAATTGATCTAACTTGTTCCTGTTTTCATCCCAATCAATGTAGTCAGATAGTAAGAAACTAACTCACATGCCCTAAACTTACAGCTCAACCCAGCATGGGGGTAGAGATAGGACAATTCTCTAGTTGGGTGACAATTCCAGTGGTAAAAACAGTAACTGTCCACAATCACATGGTTAGATTATAGCAAAGTCACTAACAGCTAGATTGCTGTCAGTCAGTCTAGTGCTTTCTGCTGAAAGCTCATTTTTGTTTTGCCTTTTTTTCCTTTTGCTTGACTTTTATTTTGAAGCCTATTTGGCTAGTGTTTCTTGAAGAAAGGAAAAGGCTCCCAAGTGGTGCTCAGAGGGCCTGGGCCCCTTCTCAGGGATTCTCGATAACCAGGCCATTGTGAGTTCAAAGGCCTGAGGATATGGTGCTGCTCAGGTGCTGTGGTACTGAGGTCCCCTAGGACCACTTCTATGGTGCTCTGTCTGGGTCACAAGAGCTACACCCAGTAGAGCTCAGAGACCTCCAGGGCTGGATACTCAGGGGCCCATGTTGTCCATCCTGTATTATCTCCCCTACCTCGGTAGCTGATTCTTTGGCCATTACTTAGGGTTGGAGATAAGTTTTCCCAAATAACACAATCCTTTGCCTTGTTTTTATTTCTAGTCTTTAGTTTCCAGCTCTCTCTCTCTCTCTCACTCCCTCTCTACTCTCTCTCTCTCTTCTCACTCTCTCTCTCCCTCTGCCCAACCAAAATATCCAGTTCTTTGTAGATGGAGTTCCATATGGGAGAGATGATTCTTTATGTCTGTTTTTTACAGTTTCAACATATGGTCCAGCATGTGGCAAAAAAAAAAAAGGCAAACTAAGGGTGTCATGTGGCCCCACTTCAGCCTGCTGCCTAAAGGAGAAAGCACTGATGCATGTCCCCAGTGATACAAACCTTTAGAACCTTTTAATGCTTCAACCAAGAGCCTCTCACAAAAGAGTCCACATTTGCCCTCACTGGGGCCATTCAAACAGGGCCACCTCCGGGATCCTGCTGGCTTTCCCTGAGGCGGGCATGGGCCTATTCAAAGCATAAAAGGGAGTAAGTGCTCTGCATCAGCCTTCTTTCCTTTTCTATCAAATGAAAGTGGTGTTATAATATTGATATGATCAAGACTAATGAGCCATTAATTCTAATTCAAAAAAAATGAGGTAACTGAACATGATCTTTCTTAGGACATTGATCTGATATGCCAGCTGAAGGGAAGGTTACATTTCCTCTTGGAAACGTGCCTGCTCTTCACCAGCACTTTTAAAATGTTCCCAATATGGATGTGCTCTTCTGTGTGCCAAAAATAAATCCGGTAGAAGGAGCCGAATAGGTCTGAGGAGAAAATATGTCAACATTTCAGCATTTCCTCATCCTTCGCCTCTTTCCTCCCAGCATCAAGTTTGTAACAAGTCACTGTGAGTCACCAAAATGTGCTAGAGGAAATACTAATTTCTTCTTTTTTTTCTTTGGTAGGGCAAGGGGAGGGTACGTCATGCCCAGTGGGATTCATGGCTGCTCCTGTTTTAGTTCTCAGGAGTCTGGTGCTGGGTATTAAGATGATAAATGCCTTAATTCCTATATGTCTAGCCCCAGAAGTAGCTCTTTCCCTTTTTTTCTTTCTTTCTCTCTTTCTTTCTTTCTTTCTTCTTTCTCTCTCTCCCTCCCTCCCTCCCTCCCTCCCTTCCTTCCTTTCCACCTTTCCTCCTTTCTTTCTTTCTTTCTTTCTTTCTTTCTTTCTTTCTTTCTTTCTTTCTTTCTTTCCTTTCCTTTCTTTCCTTTCTTTCCTTCCTTTCTTTTTTCTTTAATTTTTTTGTTTGGGGGTCACACTCATTGATGCCCAGGGCTTATTCCCACATCTGTACTCAGGTATCACTCCTGGCAGGCTTCAGTAATCATATGCTGTGCCTAGGATAGAATCCAAGTTGGACACATACAAGGCAAGTGCCCTACCTGATGTACTATCTCTCGAGCCCCTTTATTTTTTATTGAATCATAGTGAGATACAGTTACAAAGCTTTCATGTTTGAGTTTCAGTCATACAATGATCAAACACCCATCCCTCCACCAGTGCACATTCTCCACGACCAATGTCCCCAGTACACCGCCCCTTTCCAACCATCCCCTTGTATCCATGGCAGACAATTTCTCCCATACTCTCTCTACTTTTGGGCATTATGGTTTGCAATACAGATACTGGGAGACTCTCACATTGAGTCCTTTATCTACTTTCAACACACATCTCCCTTCCTGAATGATTTCTCCAACCATCATTGTATTAGTGATCCCTTCTCTATTCCAGCTGCTTCATCCCCAGCTCATGAGACAGGTTTCCAACTATGGGGCAATAGTCCTGGCCTTGTATCTACTGAGTGTCAGTCTCATATTATATTATTTTATATTCCACAAATGAATGCAGTCCTTCTATGTCTGTCCTCTTTCTGACTCATGTCACTTAGCATGATACTCTTCATGTCCATCAACTTATATGTAAATTTCATGACTTCATCTCTCCTAAAAGCTGAATAGTATTCCATTGTGTAGATGTACCAAAGTTTCTTTAACCAGTAGTCTGTTCTCAGGCACTGGGGTTGTTTCCAGATTCTGGCTATTGTATATACAGGTACAAGTGTCTTTTCTACTGTGCTATTTTTCACCCACAGGATATATTTCCAGAAGTGATATTGTAGGGTCATATGGAAGCTCAATTTCTAGCTTTTGAAGGACTGTCCACATTGTTTTCCAGAAAGGTTGGACCAGTTGGCATTACCACCAACAGTGAAAGAGCATCCCTTTTTTCCCACATCCATGACAACATCGGTTGCTTTTGTACTTTTGAATGTGTGACAGTCTCTGTGGTGTGAGATATCTCATTGTTGTTTTGATTTGCATCTCCTTGATGATTAGTGATGTGAAATATTTTTTCATGTGTCTTTTGGCGTTTGTATTTCTTTTTTGAGGAAACTTCTGTTCATTTCTTGTCCCCATTTTTTGATGAGGTTGGAGGTTTTTCTCTTGTACAATTCTACTAATGTTGTATATCCTGAATATTAATCTCTCATCAGATGGGTGTTGGGTGAATATTCTTTCCCATTCGGAGGATTCTCTCTGGGTTTTGGTCACTGTTTCTTTTAAGGTGAAGAAGATTCTTAGTTTAATGTAGTCCCGGAAGTTTTGGTCATAGCAGTTAGGCAAGAAAAAGATATCAAGGGCATACACGTAAGAAAGAAAGAGATCAAGCTATCACTATTTGCAGATGATATGGTACTATGCTTAGAAAATCTTGAAGACTCTAAAGCAAAAATCTTAGAAACAATAGGTTTGTATAGTAAAGTGGCAGGCACAAAATCAACACCCAAAAGTCCATGGCTTTCCTATATACAAATAATGAAGGAGAAGAAAGACATTTAAAAAAAAAAAAAACAATCCTGTTCACCTCAGAAAATCAAGTACCTCGGAATCAGCTTGACTAAAGAGGTGAAGGACCTATACAAGGAAAATTACAAAACACTACTTCAAGAAATAAAAGAGGACACTTGGAAATGAAGACACATCCCCTGCTCATGGATAGGGAGGATTGACATTATCAAAATGGCAATATTCCCAAAGCACTATACTGATTTAATGAGGTCCCTATCAGGATACCCATAATATTTTTCAAAGAAATAAACAAAACACTCCTGAAATTCACATGGAACAATAACCCCCCACTAATAGCTAAAGCAATCTTTGGGGGAAAGAAATGGGTGACATCATTTTCCCCAACTTCAAACTGTACTATAAAGCAGTAGTAGTAATTAAAACAGCATGGTACTGGGCTAGAAACAGACCTACAGCCCAAAGGAACAGAGTTAAATATTCTGTCACAGAGTCTCAAATATATGATCACTTAATCTTTGACAAAGGAGCAAGAAATGTGAAGTGAAACAAGGAAAACCTCTTCAACAAGTGGTGCTGGGAAAACTGGACAGCTTCCTGCAAAGAAGTGAATTCTGACCTCTGTCTAAGAGAGAGACTGAGTTTGAATTTGGGAACTTAACTACATTGGGAAGATACTTTTATGTGCATGTGGCTTAGGGGTAGAGCTAATAATAAAGACATTTTATTTTGCCATGCTTAAGAGGAAATTTTTATGCTATTTTGAAGCCAAAATTTAGATGTGGGGTATTTTTTTCTGAAAATATACATGCATTTTCAGTAAACTATTTTGTTTCTCTTTGGACAAAAATATTTAGAAAGCAATCCTATTTCCTTTAGGGGGAAAATCACATATAAGTTATATTTGGAGATAGACTTCTAATAAGTATCTGAGACAAAAAAAATAATGCTTGTTGCTAATGCTCTAAAAATTATAGTAAATGGCATGTACAATCTTGTCTTCCATGCAGTTTCATAAAACAGCCTTTGCACATACCAAATATCTACACAGCATTAAGCTATGTTAGCTGAAAATTCATGTGTTCTCAGAGTCAAACCACACGTTTCAACAAACTCCTGAGCGATGTTGAGTGAGAATGAGTGCATATCTGTGTTTCCCTCAAGCCTGCATCCATGCTTTTCAATACATGCTTTTCTTCAATACATTTCCTCTCCAACTGGCCTAAGATTTCCTTCTGAAAGCCTGCCAATGCTTGATTAAGCTTCAGTCTGTATAAATCAACATTCTTTCATACAGTTCTTCCATGGGTTTAGACTTTTAAAAATATAAGCATGGTAAGCACAGTCCTCCCGTTGCTCATGATTTGCTCGAGCGGGCCCAGTAACGTCTCCATCATGAGACTTGTTGTTACTGTGTTTGGCATATTGAATACATCATGGGTAGATTGCCAGGCTCTGCCGTGTGGGCGAGATACTCTCGGTAGCTTGCTGGGCTCTCCGAGAGGGGCGGAGGAATCGAACTCGGGTCGGCCATGTTGGCTGCGTGCAAGGCAAATGCCCTACCGCTGTGCTATAGCTCCAGCCCTTTTAAAAATATATAGATTTTATTTGACTACACTATGGCAAAACATTTCCAGGTTTGAACTTCACTTATATGGATCTTGCTTTTCCAGAATATAAGCATATCAGAAAACACAAAAATAATGACTACCCTTTATTGATTGGTTGGTCACTATAAGCCAAAAAACTAAATTAAATGCTTAACACATATCAGCTCTCCACCTCTCTCTCTGTCTCTGTCTCTGTCTCTCTCTCTCTTTCTCTCTCAACCTCTGTCAAACATGTGGGCACAAGTGCACGGGTGTGCAAACACACACCAGTGTTATCTATTATCTACATATAACAAAATTAGTTCATCTTAGAAACTTTGATCCATAATTTGAGCTACATATTTGAATCACCTAACTACCTTCTTTTAGCTCCATGCTGGACTGCTCTGAAAGACCACTGACATATAACCTCTGAAAGAGAGATCCAGACCTCTGTCATAAAAAATGGCATAGATTTCAGTATGCAGAGCTGAGCACTACTTTCTTAACACCACATTCAGAATAAGTCAGGTTGAAAGTGGCAGAAGACTTAGTCCCTTGGCATCCCAGAAGACCCTTCCAGTTCTACTTACAGGCCCCTGAAGCCCTAGTAGCATAGTTGGAATCACAGGGAGATTTGCAAAATTGTCATCAAAAAGCTTTAGCCTCAGAGATTCTGAATCTATTTGCATAGGTTGGGATTCAGCCTTGGAATTAAAAAAAAAAATCTTCCCATTATTTAATGTGTAGTTAGGTTTGAGAACACAACTAAATGTTGTTTTTATCAGTTAAATATTTTAAGTATAATATTTATTTTCCTGTGTACTTTGAAGGCTTTCTTAAACCAGTCCATATTTCTATACACTTCTCAAGAGTCACGCCTTAAGGGAATATATTTAAAGTTCTTGACCTCCATATCTAATTAATATGATCCATGACTTTAATATTAAATATGTGCAACATAATACACATACCAAAAAGGCAAAGCCTAACCAATTTCTAGGATGAGTTAGTAATGGTGAAAATAATGAAAACCAGAAAAGCAAAACTTTGGAGAAAATGCAAATGTTATTATTTAGTGAGCTTCATAGAAGGTCAAGCATACTACAGGCAATTAAGATGCTTGTAAATGAAAAATTAAACAAAAAGAAATTCTAAAAGATGCAAGCAAATATCAATAAACTCACAAAGTGCCAGGTGATTCTATTGTATGAATTTTTCAAACTTATTCTTGTTATTCTCAGACTCATTTATATTTTTATTCTTGGATTTTAACAGCTCTATTAACAATGGACATGTACTAGGTATACATAGTTAAACTTTTAATTAATGACTTTTTTGTTTTTGAGTACTTTTTAATAATTAGGAAACTATACAAATGGATCGTCAAGCAATATCCTTGATGCAGAATGAAATATGTCTGTCAAAATGTTTTCTGTGAAAGCACAAGTATTGAAAAAATTGCCTCAAAACATTTTCTTTTAAATTATTTAAACTTATTCATTGATATAAAAATTCATGTATGTGACACAGTACCTGAACAAAAGATTTTATTTCTGAGGAAATTCCAATTCGATGACTTCTTCATTATTTCAAAAAAAGGCTATTTTAACTTTTCTTAATGAAAGATTCATTTATACTCATGTATTTCAACTTTGTTTTCCATTTTGCTAATCCTACCCGGGAAATCTAGCTTGAAAAGGTAGCTTAGAAATCCAAAGCTTATATATTTACAAAAACACCAACAAGAGAATATTAACAGGTATTTGAAAGAGAGATGGTAGCTGAATTGAGGGGTGGGGACATGGTGGAGACAACAAGCAAAGAAACAAATCATAAGTTTCATAAAAAATATTCTCTGAACTGATCTTCAGTAGGAAGTTTGCCACTGGGCATGGAGGAGATAGGTCAGGAAGGGAAAACTACAGCAATGGTAGAGGGAAGTGAGAGTGATGGGGAGGGAGGGAAACGGGATATTGGTGGAAGGAAGTGGACACTGGTGAAGAGTTTGGTGTTGGAATATTGTACACCTGAAACTCAATTATGATTAACTTTGTAACTATAATTGACCATGAGTTAATGAATTTAAAAAACAGTAATGAAACATTAAAAAAATTCTCTGGTGTTAGAAGCCTCTACAAACACAGCTCGAGTATGCGGGAACGAGGACTTTTTCTCAAATCTGCCGGACTACACCTCCCAGGTAACCTCTGATTCCGGAAGTCACGCCCACAGCCCGCCCCCCAGCGCCATCTTTGAAGTGTGCAGCATAAGAGAAGGAACACATGGAGGGTGCGGGAACCACAGATCCCGGAGGGAAAAAAAAAAAAGAAAAAACAGGTTCCAAAAAGAGCCGAGATCACCGGCAAGTTCCAGATGGAGTAGGTGCCGCATCCCACCTCCCCCAGATGGAACCCCGGTGACCAGAAGCCTCTACAAACACAGCTCGAGTATGCGGGAACGAGGACTTTTTCTCAAATCTGCCGGACTACACCTCCCAGGTAACCGCTGATTCCAGAAGTCACGCCCACAGCCCGCCCCCCAGCGCCATCTTTGAAGCGTGCAGCATAAGAGAAGGAACACATGGAGGGTGCGGGAACCACAGACCCCGGAGGGGAAAAAAAAAAAAAGAAAAAACAGGTTCCAAAAAGAGCCGAGGTCACCGGCAAGTTCCAGATGGAGTAGGTGCCGCATCCCGCCTCCCCCAGATGGAGCCCCGGTGACCAGAAGCCTCTACAAACACAGCTCGAGTATGCGGGAACGAGGACTTTTTCTCAAAACCGCACGGCCGCTTACGCGGCTGCACGACATCTCTCTATATACAAAGTGATCAATGAGAAGTAAACCACCCAATCTTTCTCCCTGAAAATCAGAGTTAAGTTTGGAGCACGGCCACAGCCCCAGAAACACAAGGACTTAATGCAGAACCCAGCAGCTTAGAGCAGAAAAGTGGACGGACGATGCGTTAACCCAGGCCATCATTTCTGCCCAGAGGGGAAAGGGTGTTGCCCCATTCGCTCTCTCTTCTCTGGAAAGAAGGATGGCGGCCGCATGGGAGCCTTGTGGACAGCAGGTATGAGCCGGGGGTGTGGGGGGCAACTAAAACCTCACGAGAAGGGGGGCGTTCCGGTCCGTCCTTCACGCCCTACCGAGGTCACCAGTCGCCCCCCACGAGCGGCTCTCCAGCACAGCCACGGCCCCAGAAGCACAAGGACTTAATGCAGAACCCAGCAGCTTGGAGCAGAAAAGTGAACGGACTATGCGTTGATCCAGGCCATCAAGTCTGCCGGAGGGGAAAGGGTGTTGCCCCATTCGCCCTCTCCTCTCTGGAAAGAAAGATGGCGGCCACATGGGAGCCTTGTGGACAGCAGGTATGAGCCGGGAGTGTGGGGGCGACTAAAACCTCATGGGAAGGGGGGCGTTCCGGTCCATCCTTCACGCCCTACCGAGGTCACCAGTTGCCCCCCACGAGCAGCTCTCCAGCACAGCCACAGCCCCAGAAGCACAAGGGCTTAATGCAGAACCCAGCAGCTTGGAGCAGAAAAGTGAAAGGACTATGCGTTAATCCAGGCAATCATTTCTGCCTGGAGGGGAAAGGGTGTTGCTCCCTTCCGCCCTCCTCCCTCTGGAAAGAAAGATGGCGGCCACATGGGAGCCTTGTGGACAGCAGATATGAGCCGGGGGAGTGGGGGCGACTAAAACCTCATGGGTCGGGGGGCGTTCCGGTCTGTCCTTCACGCCCTTCCGAGGTCACCAGTCGCCCCCCGCGAGCGGCTCTCCAGCACGGCCATGGCCCCAGAAGCACAAGGACTTAATGCAGAACCCAGCAGCTTGGAGCAGAAAAGTGAACGGACTATGCGTTGATCCAGCCCATCAAGTCTGCCGGAGGGGAAAGGGTGTTGCCCCATTCGCCCTCTCCTCTCTGGAAAGAAAGATGGCGGCCACATGGGAGCCTTGTGGACAGCAGGTATGAGCGGGGAGTGTGGGGGCAACTAAAACCTCATGGGAAGGGGGGCGTTTCGCTCCACCCTTCACGCCCTACCGAGGCCACCGGTTGCCCCCCGCGAGCGGCTCTCCAGCACAGCCACGACTCCAGAACACAGAAACCAATATCTTAACTATCTGACTTTCAGTAGAAATACTTCCAGGGTCAATAGGTAAAATAGCAGAAATCCAAAACCAACATTTAATTCTTGAACCCAGCTGTAGAAAGCAAATCACTTCACAATGCTTTTTCAGCATGTCTGATTTGGGGGGGGGGGGGTAAACTCTAAATAATAGTGGTGAATCTTTTATTGGAACAATGAATCTAATCAAAGCAGATAGAGTGTTAACTAGAATTCATCTGCCTCACAGGGACGGGGAGGGGTGGGGGGTGGGGTTTTATTGGGGTTCTTCATGGTAAAAAATAAGTATTGGTAAAGGGAAATGTGTTTGATATTTGCATGACTGAGACATAAACCTGAAAGCTTTGTAACCTTTCCCACAGTGATTCAATAAATAAATAAAATTTAAAAAAAAAAATTACAAAAAAAAAAAATTCTCTGGTGTTACATATTGTATTACATGACATATCTTTCTTTACAGAATAAATTTTATTAAAATTTTCATGAATGTATATATATAATATAGGTGCATATATACATCTATAAGATATATACATATATATGAATATATATGCATATATATCTTCCAATTTACTCTGTCCAGGAAATATCTCATGATCGATCACATGATATTTTTATATCTCTGCTGCCTGTGGGGCCATAACTACAATCATGTTAGTGCCCCTCATCATCTTCTTCATGTCCTCTCCCCCAACCCTTAGGCAACCACTGATCAGATTTCTATCACTATGGATTGGAAGTGTGTAGCTTCTGAAGTTTTACAATATTTTGTGTTCTGTATGGATTCATACATAATATACATTTTAAAATGTATATTTATTTTATAGAATAACTATTTTGATATATTATACTTATTTTATAGCATGGGCTGGAGCGATAGCACAGCGGTAGGGCGTTCGCCTTACAAGCGGCCAACATGGCCGACCCGAGTTCGATTCCTCCGCCCCTCTCGGAGAGCCCCGCAAGCTACCGAGAGTATCCGATATGCCAAACACAGTAACAACAAAGTCTCCAATGGAGACGTTACTGGGCCCGCTTGAGCAAATCGACGATCAACGGGAGGGCCTTTACCTTTTATTTTATAGCATAACTATTTTGATTTACATTATAGACTATATATAATATACATATATAGCATATAGCATAGTTACTCTTCAAAGAGATAAAGAGAGGAAAATATTTCTAACAATCAAGAGAAGATGTATGATGCACATCATACATCAGACAAAGGGTTAATGTGCAAAATATGTAAAAAACTCACACAACCAACAACAATAAAAATGATGCCGGTGAAGGTCCTGGTGACTTCTGTGAAGGGAAGAGAGAGAGGCGGCAACCTTGAGGAGGGCATCTGCCACTTTCTCCAGATTCATTTCTGCCATTCCAGCAACTACCAGGAAATCTGGACTGATAAAGTCTGTGATGAGACCCTGCATTCACTTCCCACCAGCCCCCATAGACAGTCATCAAGCCACACTGACGTCCACTTGTTCTGCAGAGCGTGGGAGTTGATCCCCACCACCTGATTTTTTGAGGATCTACTAACTCAGGCTGGAGCCAGGAACTGCTCATTGCAGGAAAGAAAAGCTAGTCTTCAACCATACTCATGGGGTCTTTTGAGTCCTTTCCCTTCTCAAAGAAAGGTGAAGTTAAAACTAAATAAATAAATAAATAAATAATAGATTTTATTTGGAGGTTTTGAGGAAGGGGAGGGAGAGAGAGGAAGAGAGAGTAAAATCCTCAGAAGGTGGAATGAGTCCTGAATGGCCTTTAAGACCATTTATATTCATATGGATATTCTTCAGGTTGCCTTGAGCTGGAATTTCTGGGGGACTGAGAGTTGGCCAGCTCTTCCATAAGGGAAAAATTTTGAAGTTTTTGTTGAATCTCCTTCCTGTTCTTAAAGCAGCCTTTGTCTCTGCTGTGGTTTGTCCTCTTAATAGAGGGGTTCAGCCTCCTCAGATGGAGGTCTTATCAGGTCTGTGCTCACAAGGTGGGTTTTGGCATCCAGAGGCTATTTGTTTTATTATTTCCCAAAAATTCAGTGTCATCCCTATCTACCTGCCTGCCTCAAAAGCAAATAACCCAATCCAAAAACCCATATTTGAATAGACATCTCTAAAATAGACATACCTATTGCCCACAGGCACAGGAAAAAGATGCTCTATGTCATTATTATTAGGAAGACTCAGATTAAAACCACAGTGAGATGTCATCCCACATTTCTTAGAAGGAGCTACTAACAGTCAAAATACCTTAAAATAGGTGTTGACAAGGATGTGGAGAAGAAGATAATGCTACAATCCTGATGGAGCTATAAATTGGTGCCATTTCCATGGATATGCTATGGAAATTTCTTTGTAAAAAATAGAAGGTTTTTAAAAAAACAGGAGTAAGCCCAGAGCACAGTCTTGTGGGCCCCGAAACAAAAACAAAATGATGGACACTCTCTCACTTGACTTAATAATTCTTACCATTGATCTGAGGAATGCTGACATATAATGGTCGCTTGAAAGAACTGAATGTGGAATTAAATATTGTACAGTTTCTCTTGGGAGAGAGTAGAAAGAACACTGAGGTAGCATGGAGTTTTAATGCAGCCTGGGGGCCAACTATGCTGAAGTTCTAATCCTGAGTCCTAATCACACTCCCTGGTGTTGGAAAAAAAATTTAGTTAAGCAATGATAGGATTATCTCTAAGCACAGTAATACCACCTTGTAGACCTGATGTGAAAATTCTTGAAAATGTTGATAAAACACTTTTCACAGGACCTGTCAAACAATAGGAAGACACATTTTAGTCTACTGTTAATTAGCTATGGAGTTAATGATGAGTCATTTTAACCTGAAGTTTAGTTTCTACTTTACAGAATTGGTGTGTGAATAATATTGGATAATGCAGGTGAGAAGCATTTGGTAAATTGTCTGTAATAAATATTTGTCGCTTAATCTCTGCCTAGTAACAAGCACATCAACAACCCATAAAACCTCTGTGGGATTCTTGAAGAAAATTAAAACACTTGGGGGTGAGAGGTGACAGTTGATATTTTAGTCTCCTTTCAACCAAGTGTTTATTTCTTCAACAGTGTATTCTCTTCAGAACCAAAACACCATTATTCAAGAGCTGTCAAGATGAATACCCCAGTTTTCATCAGACCTAATTAATTTTTGCATTATTATTTTTTAAATATTTTATGTATTTTCAATACAAATTGATATAATAAAAACCAAGCAAGCACACAGCATTTTGCATTATTATTTTATCAGGTCTCACATTTTGGCATTAAACAATAATATAAATCAACTAGAAAACAGCATGAAAACACCAATAAAGACAAATATTATCTTAACTTTTTCATATTGTTTTTTTATAGTGCCTTGTTTTAGAAGTAGTTTGGAGGAAAAGAAAAATACCTTTTAAAATAATTCCTAGAGTAAGTGCTTAAATTTTGATGTTTATGCTAGGCCAAAAGGAAAAATTCTAAGAGAAAATACAATACTGTCTTCAATAGCAATGTAAAGATAAACAATAAGCAGTAATGTACCATAATAGAGAAATAAAATTGATAAAGAATCAAAAAGTAGAGTGTCTCAAGAAACTTTCCATACAATACATATAAATAGAAAGTCTGAAGCAGTTAGAAACTTCTTTCATTTAATCCCTTGCTGACTATACTCACAACCATCATAACTGTGAAAGAATAAATTGTTGTTTTCTATTACACTAACTTCACAGAATAAAATAATCTAACTATTACAGATAGCAATTCCAAAAAATAATTTGATGATATTAAAATAGTCTGATGCTAGTTCTGCTGGTAAAAACAAAAGCTGCATCTGACACAATAAAAACAAAATTAACAATAGTAAATTCATTGAAAGATCTTAAAGAAAAATATCACTTGATCATTTTATAATAACCACCAGAAAGAATTGAAACAATTTATGTTAAAAATACACAGTGTGGGTGAGAATGTTGTCTGGTTCAACCCCTGTGGAAAACACTATGGAGACTTTTTCAGAAAAGTAATAATTGAGCTGCCATATGATGCTACAATCCCTCCTCTGGGCATTTACGCCTGGGACACAAAAACAGTCATTCAAAATGGCATATGTACACCATTATTTCTTACAGTACTTAGCACAATAGCATGGCTATGGAATCAACCTAGCTGCCCAACAACAGATAAGTGAATTATAAATGGGTTGTGATATGTACACAGTGGAATACTATGCAACTACAAGAAATGATGAAATTGTGTAATTGGCTGCAATATGGATGGAACTAGAGTTAACCATGAGAAGTATGAGAAGGACAAACAGAGGACAATCTCTCTTATCTGTGGTATATAGAATAACAGGACAAGGGAATGTAAAGTATTAAAGGGGGCATGCCTAGGAAGGAGAAAGACAGGGAAGGAAAGAAATAGAGAGCAGAAGTAAGAAGTAGAGAGGATGTAACAGGGGCAAGTGGCTGAGCCCTTGGGAACATCTGTGGTATTCCGGTGTGGTATAACTGCATATCTAAATCGCAGAGCCCAAAGAGTGAAAGCTGGAGATCCAAAACACAATAATCAAACTTTTAAAAAAATGTGCATGTCAAGGAGGCAGGCTTGGGGGCTGGAATGATAGATAGCACAGCGGGTAGGGAATCTGCCTTGCATGCGGCCGACCTGGGTTTGATTCCCAGCATTCCATATAGTCCCTTGAGCACTGCCAGGAGTAATTCCAGAGCACAGAGCAAGGAATAACCCCCGTGTTTCACTGGATGTGATTCACCCAAAAAGAAAAAAAAACACTTTTTTTAAAAAAAGGCAGGCTGGGGGAGAGATGTGAGGGAAATTCGGGATACTGGTGGAGGGAAGTTGAAACTGGCAGGGGATTAGTGTTAGAACATTGAATGCAGAAACTATGAATTACTGTAAATCATAGTACCTTGTCATTGTCACTGTCCTCCCATTGTTCATTGGTTTTCTCGAGCGGGCCCAATAACGTCTCCATTGTGAGACTTTGTTATTACTGTGTTTGGTATATCGAATACGTCATGGGTAGTTGGTCAGGCTTTGCTGTGGGGGCGAGATACTTTCGGTAGCTTGCTGGGCTCTCCAAGAGGGGTGGAGGAATCGAACTCAGGTCGGCCATGTTGGCTGCATGCAAGGTAAACGCCCTACCCTCTGTGCTATTGCTCCAGCCCTATAGTACCTTAATAAAAAATATATTTAAAAAATTACACAGTGACTCAAAGACAGTACAGTAGATAAAGCTATACTGTGTTTGATACCCAGTACTCCAGATAGTCACCCAGTCCTGGAGTGGCCCAAAACAAACAAACAAAATATTATAGTGTATGTGCACATTAGTGTGCCAACATGCATTCACACACACACGCACACACACACACCACCACTACCACCACTACCACCACCACCACCACCACCACCACCACCACAACCACCACTTCTTGTTCATTTCACTCTGCTGCTTTGCAGAGTGTGAACAAGAGGAATATAAGAATTGATGGAGAACCAGAATGGTGAAAGGTTATGTGATCTGAACTATGTGTATTCAGATGAATGATGACTCATTGAGGAGTTTAGCTCAAGCTCCAATATTGCAAAAGGAAAGAGCAAATTAATTTAAAAAGATGCTAATTTTCACCTACATAGTTCCTTGTTTTAGCTAAGTTATAGATAATTGCTTTAGAAAAGTTAATTATTTACAACTTTGCTTTGAAAGTTTCCAAGTTAAATAAAGGAACTCCCATTTTCAAGGAAAAATCATGGGCTCTTGGGAGACAAGGATTCGGTGACTAAAAATCTTGGGCCATCACCAATTGGAGGGTAGCTGATAAAAGAGTTGGGTCATAACACATGTGTAATCTAAAACTCCCTATAGTTGGGAGGCAAGGAAATACCAAAGTTAAAGGAAGTCTATATTGGGAGGTAGCAATTTTTTTTTGCTTTTTGGGTCACACCCAGCTATGCTCAGGGGTTACTCCTGGCTCTGCACTCAGGAATTACTCCTGGAGGTGCTTGAGGGACCATATGGGATGCTGGGAATCGAACCTGGGTCGGCCACATGCAAGTCAAATGCCCTACCTGCTGTGCTATTGCTCCAGCCCCCCACAATTTTAATAACTTGAAAAACTCATTTAAAGACTCTATAAAGAGAAATTTTCTGCACTTTCCCTTCTAATCTTAAAGTGCTTATGTAAAAATTTTAATTGTTTGATTACCTACGCCATCCAGATGATTTTAGCAATACATTTTATATGAGGGATATATCCTTGGTAACCTCTAGAAGAAGGGAAAGCAAGTGAAAAGTACATTCACAGAGGTGTGGGTGGAGAGAAGCTTCCAATTGCCAAGGTCCACCTTCCAGCTCAATAGATAGTCAAATCCTTTTGATCACTGTGTATCACTGTAGCACTATATCACTGTCCTCCCATTGTTCATCGATATGCTCGAGTGGGTACCAGTAATGTCTCACAACAAATTGTGAGACTTGTTGCTACTGTTTTGGGCATGTATTCAAAAAATAAAATTACAAAAGGGCCACAGCAGCTCTCTCTTTGCCACCTGCATTCGGTGATCTTTATTGCTTCCCCACCCAGGTGAGGCTGATGGCGATGGGTGGACAAAGGAAGGAATGAGGACCAAGGTGATTGGTGTCAGTTGCAGTTTATTCCAATCTCCTCTCCATTCTCCTCTGATTCTCCTTCTACTTCTCTCTCTCTCTCCTGGATCCCCCAGGCCCACTCTTCCAGACTTTTTTATATAGAAATAATGTGGGTTCGGGATACAAAGGTGGGGTTGAACATTAACAAATCAACAGAGAGAGGTAAGGCTACTTCAGGAGGTTAACTCAAGGACAAAATCTCATCTAAGGAGATTTCTCCAAATTACTAGGAGATATGCTCAAGAGCAGGATTTCATCGAGGATGTGTTGCTTTCTTCTTTCCTCAGCTAGTAATCCACTTAAATCACTTCACTTAATCACTTAACTTCACTTAGTCATCGATTTGCTCCAGCGGGCGCAAGTAACGTCTCCATTTGTCCCTGTCGCGTGCTAGTGTAGCCCAATGGCATTTGTTCGCTCTGGGAACATGAAGAGCCTCAAACCAATCTTTCATGAACTTGATGAAGAAGTCTGACCATCTGGTAGGTGGGCAGCCACGCGGTCTTTTGACATCCCGTGGAATCCAGTTGGTAACAGCTCTAGTCCAGTGGTCGTCTTTAAATCTCATTACGTGACCAGCCCATCTGATTTTTGACACCTTGGCAAATGAGACATCCCTGATTCTTGATTGTCGACGGATGTTGGAACTCCAGATTCTTTCTCTCATTTGAGTGAAACGTGATATTCCAAGCATAGCACTTTCAATTCCTCTTTGGGAGACCTGAATAGCGTTCTCATCCTGTTTGCGTAGGGCCCAGGTCTCTGAGGCATATGTTAGTGCAGGAAGAACAGTGGAATCAAAGAGATGTGCCCGGAGCCAGAGGTTCTTCGTCCTCTTAGCTATTCGACGTTCTTGAAGGCGTTCCAAGCTGCTCTCTTCCTCCTGTGCAGCTCAGGTGCCAGGTCATTCATCATGTTGACTTCTTGACCTAGGTACACATAGCTGTTGCATTCGGAGATGGTCGTTCCGTTGAGAGCGAATGGAGCATTAGGAATGAGGATGTTTCTCATAAACATTGTCTTCGTAAGATTCAGCTGTAGTCCTACCTTTCCACACTCACGGTCAAAGTCGGCCAGCATTTGTGCCGCTTGGCTGATGTTTGGTGTTATTAAAACAATGTCATCAGCAAAGCGGAGGTGGTGTAGTTGCCGACCATCTATCTTCACTCCCATTCCTTCCCATTCCAGTCATCGCATGATGTTCTCGAGGGTGGCACTGAAGAGTTTCGGTGAAATGGAATCACCCTGCCGAACCCCTCTCTTGACATCAATGATTACTTCTTTATAGAATGGTGAGATCCTGGTAGTGAACCCGCAATACAGCTCACGGAGGATCTTGATGTATTGGGCTTGAATGCCCTGATTGGCTAGGGCTTCAATGACCGCTTCCGTATCAACAGAATAAAAGGCCTTCTTTAAGTCAATGAACGTTAAACAGAGTGGCATCTTGAACTCCCGAGAAACCTCAATGAGCTTGGTTATTGTGTGGATATGGTCGATGGTGCTGAATCCTTTGTGGAACCCGGCTTGCTCGTATGGTTGTCCTTCATCTAGTGTTCTGCCAATCCTATTTAGGATGACTCGAATGAACAACTTGTAGATGACAGACAATAGGCAGATAGGGCGATAGTTGCCAATGTCATGGATGTCTCCCTTCTTGAACAGTAGTACGGTCCTGCTGGTTTTCCATTGGGATGGAAACTTGCATTCGGACAGGTAGCATGTGAAGAGCCGAGCCAGTGTATTGATGAGTACTGACGGCAGGTTCTTCAGGTGTTCAGGTCTGACCTTGTCTGGGCCGGGTGCTGTTCGTGTTTTTACCGACAAAATGGCGTGTTGGATTTCGGAAGGGAGAACGTTGGGAACGACATATCCATCCTGTGGAATTTGGTATGTTGGCAAGTGGACATGGCTATCGAAGAGATTTGAGTAGAAGTCATGGATAATCTTCTCCATTGCCGTTCTGGAGGATGTGCTGGATCCTTGAATAGATGTGGCTCACTGCCGGCAGTTTCTATCTTCGTTGTCTACATACCAACATCTCATTATGATGAAAGAGAAATTGAGAAGTTCTACATGGAGCTGGAGAAGTTCTATAAAGAAGACCACACCTTCTACAAGATCATTGTGGGTGATTTTAATGCCAAGATAGGACCGAGAAGATCAGCTGAAGAACTTTACATCGGGATCCATGGCCTAGAATGGAACGAACAGGGTGAGAGACTGTCTGAGTTCATCATGTCGACCAAGACCATCCATGGTAACTCACAGTTCCAGAAGGCAGAATATAAACGTTGGACATGGGAGTCTCCTGGTGGACGATTCCATAACGAAATAGAACACATCATATTCAATCGACGGTTTTGCCTGACCGATGTTGCTGTTGTCCCAAAATTCCGAATGGGATCGGACCACCGTCTCCTTCATGCAAAATTCTACTTCACAGAGCGGGGAGAAAGGGCTGCAAAGTTTAAAAAGAGAACTCCCAGAACGACCACCAACTGGGAGCTCTTTGGCACTATTGCGGCAACATGGGAAGATGCCACTGTTGACAACATAGATGAGGAATACGATCGACTGGTACAGCACCTCCATGAATGTGCGAGGAATGCCAAGAGAGAGATAGCCACAAAAAATGCCTGTCTTCGAAAACTCTTGAGCTTATTCACCAGTGTGGTTTGGCGCATGCCTCAGGCAACCGCAAGCTAATGTCCGAGATCGCAAAGCAGTGCAGAGATGCGATCAAGGAAGACCTCAAAGAGAGAAGAGCAGAAGTGCTGGTAGATGCGGCAGAAGCCGGGAAAAGTATTTGTAACGCCTGTCTGTCCTTCGCCAACTACAAGACCAAGATGACTGCCCTCCGACGTCCTGATGGATCCACTTAAATAGCTATAGTAAATTTATTTCTGATATTTCTAGCACTGTCGTTTTGTATGAGCACAGTACAAGATATATCAAGCTTAAAGTTTAGTTCTTCCTGAGGATATCTCATTATATGTTCAAGACCACAGTCCTCAGGCCAGGTTAGTTTTCCTAACCCTAGCAGGGTCCTTATTCAGTTACCTCTTCTGGCTCATGACAGACTTTGTCCCTGACCATGCTCTTAACATATAGTTAAGTATCATGGAGCTTGGCCTCACCCATTTCAATGCCAGGATAGCTCACAGTTTGCCCTGGGTCCATTCAGTCCCTCATCGGGACCCTGCTTTTGGGGTGCTAGGAACTAAGGGCAACTGAGGCTTAAGTCGAGAAAGCAGATGCCTGGAAATGAATATTATTCGGAGTCAGTTAACTCCCAAGTTACAAAAACATAAAATTAACTGTCTTTTTGTGTCCATACAAAAAGGACATTGCTTTAAAGTAAACTATGCAAAAGATATAAGAGAAAGAGAAAAGCAATATTTAACTACCAATACAAGTTTAGTGTCCTTCGAAAGATCTGACCTTAAAGTTAACAGAATCTGATTAGGGGGAAAAGGTTATTAACTGATTGGGGAGGAGATCACAGAGAAAAGGTTACAGATAAACAAAGGAATTGGAGTGTCTCCAGAGCACTGTGATGAGTGTAACTGATAAACCCAAGCTCCCTGTGTCAAGGAGGAAGGACAAACCAATGTTACCCTACAGATGATCTTCCCCTAAAGAAAGACAATAATCTTCAGCATCCAGAGATCTCAAAACAGAAAATGGACTACCCAGGAAAGAGCCAGAGTGCAGGGAAAGTGAGGTGAACTAGACCCAGGACAATATTTCTTTCACGTGGGAGAGTAAGTTGAGGGAAAGAGGAGACAGAGGAAGCTGGAGGGTTCTTTTCATTTTCATCCTTTTTTGATTTGCGTTTTGTATGAGAGGACATATCTGACTGTGCTCAAGGCTTACTCCTGGCTCTTTACTCAGGGATCACTACTGGCAGAGCTCAGGGTACTACATATGGTACCTGGGATCAAACTCGGGTCAGCTGCAAGCAAGACAAGTGCTCTGCCTCTGTACTATCTCTGAGGGTTCCCAATTATAGTTCCAATGTCTGATCGTGGGTAAAATTAAAGTTCATAAAATATAGGCCACTTGCCTGATATCACATAGCTTTAGTGATGGAAATCAGACTTACATCGATATAATCTAACTCTGGAGACCTTGGTCTACACTGCTCAATTGCCAACATGCTTGACTGTAGTTTTATATGATTTAAAAGAGTTGGGTGTGCAGTACTGTCATCATTGTTCTTATATATAACTTATGATGGTGTAATGCTGCCCTTGTAGTTTGCATATTTTCATAAACTATGTGGGTTAAATTTCATTGCATTTAATATGGAGTCAAATGTTCTTTGCAAGTATCTCTTGGCACATACATAGTCAACCTCCACATAGCTAGGTTAAGAAGAGTCAATGTAATTCAATAGAAGGGGTCTGTGTGTATTGTGCAATGTTATTTCATCAACAATTTTTCCTTCTAATATATTTATATATCATAATATTCTTTATGTTATTAGTTAAAAAAAAACTTGACTCTCTACAGCCTAAGTAATCCAAATCAAATGATTGGCATAGAAGCTCATAAGCACAGAAGATGCATGAGGGTCTCATTTGATAGCTCAGAGATCTGTACAGAAGGCCAGTAGGGGCCATTTGGATCTAGTGATTTGAGTCCTAATTCAGTCACGTTTTCTGGGTGATCTCCAAAGCTGTTTGAAATTATTTACATTAGTATAATGAAAAAAATAAGACACCCATACCAATAATAATACTGTTGACATTGAAAAATTATATATATATCTGGCATCTAGTGATGCTGTTTGTCTGAATTTATAGATGCTAAGATACTATTTCTGTATTCTAATATCTTCTAACTAGTGGCTGTTTTATTTTGGGTTTATTTGTGGAGTGAGGTGTTTTTGGGCCACACCTGAGTGAGCCATCTCTCCAGCCCCTCAGTGGACTTCTAAATTAAATACAAAGACTGCATTGTTAAAATTCCTTATTAGTAGATCTTATTTTACCATATTTGTCAACTAGGGGTATTGCTAAAAGTGAAGATTCTCTCAGATACTGAAATAATCTGAGGTAAAGAATTTAGAAAAGTATCATGCTAAGTGAAATGAGACAGAAAGAGAGGGACAGACATAGAAGGACTGTACTCATTTGTGGAATATAAATAACATAATATGAGACTGACAACCAAGGACAGTAGACACAAGGGCCAGGAATATTGCTCCATAGTTGGAAGCCTGTCTCATGAGCTTCAGGAGAAGGCAGCTGGGATAGAGAAGAGATCACTAAGTCACTGATGGTTGGAGGAATCTTTCGGGATCAGAGATATGTGCTGAAAGTAGATAAAGGACCAAATGTGATGGCCCTCAGTATCTATATTGCAAACTATAATGCCCAAAAATAGAGAAGGTGTAGGGGAAATTGTCTGCCATAGAGGTTGAGAAGTCAATATGATGAATGAGCTGGCACCTGAGTTGCGTAGGAGGAAGAGAGCGGCTGGGAATTCCTTCAAGAATGTCGAAGAAATAGCTAAGAGGATAAAGACCTCCAGATCTGCGCACATCTCTTTGATTCCGCTGTTCTTCCTGCATTAACATATGCCTCAGAGACCTGAGCCCTATGAAAATAGGATAAGAACGCTATTCGGGTCTCCCAGAGTAATCGAAGAGCTATGCTTGGAGTATCACACTTCACTCAAACGAGAGAAAGAATCCGGAGTTCCAATCTCTGTCAATGATCAAGAATCAGGGACACTGTCTCGCTTGCCAAGGCATCGAAAATCAGATTGGCTGGACATATAATGAGATTTGGAGATGACCGTTGGACTAGAGCCATTACTGACTGGATTCCATGGAACGTCAAAAGATCGGGTGGCCGTCCACCTATTAGATGATCGGACTTCTTTGTCAAGACCCTGAATGATTAGTTTGAAGCTGTTCGTGTTCCTAGAACGAGCAGACGCCATTGGGCTACATTAGCACATAACAAGGATGAATGGAGACGTTACTGGCACCCGCGCAAGCAAATCAATGAATAACGGGATATCAAGTGATCAAGTGATCAAGTGATCAAGAGGTATGGGAAGGGGTGGGAAGGGAGGCCGGATAATAAAGACATTAGTGGTGAAAAATGTGCACCAGTGGAGGGATGGGTGTTCGTTCATTGTATGACTGAAACTCAAACATGAAAGCTTTATAACTGTATCTCACGGTGATTCAATAAAAATAAATTAATTTAACTCAAAAATAAAATAAAAATGAATGAAACAGTATTTCTTCCCCCTCAAAAAAAGAATTTAGAAAAGTAACTAAGGTTAGGAATACACATTTTTTAATAAAATTGCTCAGAGAAAAACATTCTGAACATTAATTATATATAATTAACATAGCACAGCCATAGGGCGTTTGCCTTGCGCGCAGCCAGCCTGGCTGAGCCGGGTTCAATTCCTCCACCCCTCTCAGAGAGCCTGGCAAGCTACCGAGAGTATTCAATATGCCGAACACAGTAACAAGAAGTCTCACAATGGAAACGTTACTGGGCCCGCTCGACCAAATCGATGAACAACGGGAGGACAGTGTTGTTTGTTACAAAATATGTATTACTACATAATACAGAATACATATGTATTATGTAGCAGGGGCTGGAGCGATAGCACAGCAGTAGGGTGTTTGCCCTGCACACGGCCAGCCCTGCCGAGCCGGGTTTGATTCCTTCACCCCTCTCAGAGAGCCCAGCAAGCTACCGAGAGTATTTTGCCCACACGGCAAAGCCTGGTAAGCTCCCCGTGACATATTCAATATGCCAAACACAGTAACAAGTCTCACAATGGAGACGTTACTGGGCCCTCTCGAGCAAATCGATGAACAACGGGAGGGCAGTGCTACAGGGCTACTACATAATAGAAGTATATGATATATAAGTAAATATTAAACATATTTATATTATATATGTTATGAATAATAATATGAAATTATTTATCTAAAATACCTCGAAAAAACTGGAGACATAGTATAATAGATAGGATATTTGCCTTGCACAGAGCCAACCCAGATTTTATCTCTCACACCAAATCTAATGCCCCTTAGCCCTGCCAGGAGTAATTTCTGATCTCAGATCCAGAAGTAAGCCCTGAGCACTGCTGAATGTGGCTTCCACACCAAAAATGAATAAAATACCTCCAAAAATATTATCTACTAGTTAATTTGGCCCAAATTAACTGATGCCGTGAGGACACTCCTAGGGCTTATGTTGATTTTTTACCTTTAATATCCTTAATAATTGAGAAAAAAGGCAATGGGACCCATAAAATAAAAGTCCATATCTAATCTTAAATTGTTCTGTAATAGAGTACCAGTATAAATCTATAGTCTGACAATGTGTAATAGAATATTAAAAAAGAAGATACCCAGACTGTCATACCATCTTTGTCCTTGAGTCTGTTTTGGGAAAAGAGATATTGGAGACAGTTAATTGAAGGAATAATAGGGACAATAGAGATGGTACAGTAGGGTAGGTGCTTGCCTTGCACTTAGCTCTCTGGGTTTCCATCCTGGGCATCCCATATGGTCTTCCTAGCTTGCCAGGAGTGATTCCTGAGTGCAGACACAGGGGTAAACCCTAAGCACCACCAGGTGCCTGCCCCCACAACAAATGGAAAAAAAAAACTTAAATAAAGGCAGGTTCATAAAACATGTTAATGAACTTATACATAAAAATTCATGGCATCAGTCATAAAAGGTGTTGATTAAATTATACGTGAAAAGTTACAGAATTGGTTACTTGAAGAAAATTCTCAGTCCTTAACTACAAGTCTTTAAGAATATTTAGTAGAAGTTGCAAGAAGTAAGACCAGAGTTATGTTGCATTTTCATTAGTGTTTGTTAGAATTAATTTAACCTCCGTAGATTTCCTCAGACTACAAAAAGAATGTATTCTTGAGGAATTGGCCAGTGTTCATGAAGACAAGATTTTACTTTAGTCAAGAAAGATTTATTCAATAACCAATAGAAAAAATGTTAAGGTCTCGTAACTGAATCTCCCAGCATGGAGCCAGGCTTGGGAGCTGTAACAGTTCAGCATAATTTGACCCTGGGATAGACTAAGCTCCAAGAAGTGAAGTCAATATAAGTAAGCTGCACATTTCCTAGACCTGGAAAATCATTCACCTTGAGCTATTTCTATGTTCCTGTGGATCTGGAGTTCTCAGAGAAGGTATTCACTAGTTTTTTAAATTAAATTACCTCCTAAATTGTAAGACTATTTGTTGCTGATGAATATTCTATTCAAGAGTTTCACTACAGCCCATTCAGTCCTCATTTCTCTCATCTTCTTTCTCTCAGTCTCTCATTTCCTCTTTTCTTCCCTAAAGTTTTTTGTACACCTGTCATGAAGAATTTGACAGACTGCTCCACCCATGGTGACACTCTGCTGTCACATAGCCAGCGTGGAATGACTGCTGACGCCACTCAATCAGAACCTGACTATTTCCTTATACTTCCCTTCCCTCCTGCCCCCTGTATATGTTTCCCTAACCTCGGAAATTGTATCTCTACTTTTTGTGAATCCCTCACCGGGATTCACTCACATTTTTGCACATAGTAGCCCCTCATTAAAGATGAATAGAAGAGAATGGAACTTACTGAATATCACAAGCATCCCTTAAGTGTTGCACTCTCTCTGAAAGCTAACAGCCCTGGTAAGTGGCTTAGAACTGAGAGCCACTGATCCCCTCCATCATCATCTAAACTCAGTAGGGTGACTTGGCATGATGAGAAACCCATCCTTTATGGTAGACTTGCAAATCTAGGTTTAGGCCCAATTTTATCTACATACATCTCTAGGGAGAAGGAGCAAGAGAGAGAAATACTCTGCAGTTACTGCTGTTTTTGTTTGTTTATTTTTAACTTCAGACTGGTTCCCAGTATGCAGCGTTGCAAATAGACACCTGTATTTTCAATGCATGATAAAACTCACTCCCCGAAAAAGCATGCTTCTGTATAAATAAAAATTTAAAGCAAAAATAATAATATATAATTCAGAATATTATTTTGTGCACTCATTAGTGAAGTCCATACCAACTCATCATAAGTAAGGCACATTTTAAGCAGGCTGTAAGAATGAATATGACCAAAGAACTAGGAATGCAAACTTCTGCTTTGGATGTGGGGAGTGGGCATGAATGGGTTTTGTGGTACCCATAGTCTCTTGTTGCCAAACTAATTAGAAGAGAATCTTATATGTTTATCATTGTATATGAAAAAAACAGTGTGTATGTGTGTGTTCCCATTTTCAACGACTGATACCATAACATTTTGATGAGCCTACAAAACTGTGTTGCCTACAAAGGATCTCCTCCACCAGGAAAGCACAGAAAACCTCCTTGGGGAAAGAACTATTTTATAAAATCACAAGTCGCTTTTTGTTCCATAGCTCAGATTTTCAAAGGAATCGCCTTGCCAAAGTCCAGACAACTAGAGCAGTTAAAAGGACACCGAAGCAGTGTTGCCCCACACCAGGCAGTGGAGTCTTGAAACAGACAAATATATTCCCTGGTAGCATCAATCAAGTTGAGTATTTATGTTCTTTTAGACTCAATGCTCAGACAGTGATTGGAATAATGAGAAACAATACTGACAAACAATAGAGAATTGCTGGCTTTTTCCCCACCCTCTGCTACCACTTCCAAATGATAGCTATAAGTCACTAAAGATCACAGAGGTTGGCATTTATGTTGAACATCACTTCCTACCAGTCTTTTATTTACTAAATTCCTCCTAAATGAATATCTAGCAGAGGGGAGTAAATTGTATGTGAGCACCCCTATCAATAGCAAGCTAAAATATATTGGCATGATATCAAATAAATAGAGTGGATAAATATATTAGCCTGGCACAGGATTGCACATGGTGAGTTGTTTTATAGGTTTGTAGCAAAGGAATAGAAGACATATTACAAACAAATGCACTGTACTTAATATTATTTCCTCATGTGGAAAGGTTTAATCTTGCTAAACTAAATAAGAATTTAAGGGAAGGGCTTGTGCCATACTCCTAAGTGTTTAAATCAGAAGGTAGTTCTTATTTTAAGCATGCAAGATTTCATATCTGAATGAAGAAGTTATGTCTGGCTAAAATAATGAAAACTGAATCCCAAAGAATGAGTTGTAGATTCTCTATAGAGAGACATGGAAACGTTTGTTGATGAATAAATTTAAATTCATTATTGAAAACTGAAACAGCAAAGCATTGATTAAAATTAGCCTCCAACTTTAAATTTGTGGAAAAGGACTTTATCTCTTAAGAAAAGGTTGCAAATTTGAGAGTTATGGACATTTTAGCTCTTTTATGCATGACATGGCTTCAAAATCCTCAACAGAAATACAATGCTTGTTTTGTTATTACTGTTTCCAGAAAGGAAGTCCAAACAGAAGGAAAACATTTATTTCTCAATTAAGAAGCATTTTAAGCATCTTTGCCTGAATTTCCCTAATGTCTTGTTTTGCCAAATCAATCATGCAGCTATATTATTATATTAAAATGTATTTTAATAACAAATGTTTGAAATCAGAAGTGACATTTTTTTCTAAGACAGTTACTAATAAAGTAACACACATTTTCATCCTGCATGAAACAGCTGGACCATGACGAGATCACATTAGCACTAATTAAAATGATATTTTTTGTGCAGTTTTTGCTAACCCAGCTTCATTGGACTCAAAAGGATTTTTGAAATCCATAATAAAGGCTATTATGTAATCTTACCATGATTCTTTTGAATCAGGCTACTGTCTAATTTCTTGATAACGATATTTTCTTAAAACTCTCAATAAAATCAATATTATGTTTTTACTCTTATAGCTCTTTTTTCAATATATGATCTTCATTTAATTAAAAAAATTTTAAAGCTTTAATTTATTTAGCTTGATGAACAAGAAAAATATAATATTAAAGGCAACATTTTGCAATGTTTCTCTTTTTCCTCACTTTACTGGGTCCCTGTTGTTCCCAACGTATAATTTGCAAAACATATTGCTTCAATACTTACAATGAGAGAGGCGGCCCAGCTGTGGGAGGCAGAGGACAGCAGCCTCCAATATTACCATAATAATCTGCCTAGAGTCCCATGAGCCCCCTGGTATATACAATTCTCTGTACTGCAGGCCCCAGCTGGAGAACATTCTCTTGACATGTATGCCAACCTTTGCCTGCAGGCAAAATAAAAAAAGGCAGAGAAGTAATCATGAAAATAAAAAATCTTGTCAACTGCATTAGAATTCAGTTCCCATGTTTTTGCTCACGTAGGCAGGCATTGTGCTAACAAAATGATATGAGACTTTAAAAGACTGCAGCTGTTATGAATTTAGATCTCATATATATGTACATATATGCAATGTTAATTCTGCAATCCTAAAATTTTGGGAGGGGGCCTGTGGGCAGTGTTACTTATTACTGTCAACAGATATGACAACTTTATTTACCAACTATTACTCAGATGATTGCTTATTATAGAAATTGAATAAGAAGGAAAAGCATCACAGTGGTGAGGTTAATCAGGGATGAAACTTTCAAACAAATACTACTTATACTCCTTGGCAAGTGAATTTAAGAAGAACCTGAGCAGTTAACAATTAACATTCTTCTTAAAAAATCTGTCTCTCTCTCTCTTTATCTCTGTCTCTCTATGTCTCTCTATCTCTCTGTATCTCTCTCACTATCTCTCTCTCTCACACACACACAAACACACACACACACAAACTGATTTATCACTGCCCCTAAAAATTTAATCTCATGTCAGAGATATTATTTCTATCTGTGAAATAAGATGAAACAATCAAAAACATTTATTGAACAAAACATATTTTGACATTGAAAATTCAGATTGAACCACAGTGTCAAAAGTTATTTTTAAAAAGTGCATCTCATAGAGGCAGGATAGTAGGTGGAAGGGAAACGGGGATGGGGGAATTTTGGTGGAGGGAAGTGGACACTGGTGAAGAAATCTCAAACACTGTATTCCTGAAACCCAATCACAAATAACTTTGTAATTTACGGTGAATTAATGAAAAAAATTTAAGAAAATTTAGATTATGTTGTGATTTGGGCTGGAGTGATAGCACAGTGGGTTGGGCGTTTGCCTTGCACGCAGCCAACATGGTCGACCCGAGTTCAATTCCTCTGCCCCTCTTGGAGAGCCCGGCAAGCTACGCAGAGTATCTTGCCCGCACGGCAGAGCCTGGCAAGCTACCCATCACATATTCAATATGCCAAAAACAGTAACAAGTCTCACAATGTTACTGGGCCCGCTCGAGCAAATTGATGAACAATGGGAGGACAGTGACAGTGATGTTTTGATTTACTTTAAAAGTCTATTAAAATTAGAGGAAAAAATATCCAACTTAATGGGTTTAAAATATCCCACAAGTAATGTTGAAATTTTTGATATCCTTGTTACATCATTGAAAGTTCCTGACTTATCTAAAATCAAATTAATCCAAGTTTTACTTGTAGTCACATACATTCTAAGCACTTTAATCTGCATGACATCCAACTGAATAAATATTTTGAAAAGGTTAAAAAAAAAAAGGCCTGTAGACACACAAATATTAGCTTTCTTTGCCAAATTAGTTTTCCAACACAAAATGCACTGGAAGAGGGCAGTATAGCATTATATTAGCTCCTAAACTTTTTTGTATGCCAAGAAATTTTTACTCATCTTTACTCTTTTTATCAATATGATTAAGTATCTTTACCTTGCAGATTGAAATATTTAGATAATTCAGAGTTTACCAGGTAATAATCTGATATCAGTAGTTGACCATTTATAATGATATGGTACACAGAATATAGGTTGTAATTACATTTTTTAACTTCAACGAATTAATGTTAGTGTTTTATACAACAACTATAAACTACATGAGCACAGGATCACAGAAATTCTATTCACCGTTTTATTACACCACTTTATACCATTTTATTTCATTTTGTGGAAAAATGACTGCATGCACTTAATTATTCCAAAAATATTTACTGAGACACTGAATAAAAGCTTACAATAATAAAGAAGATCAAAATCCCTGTCTTTCTGGCAGAAATGATGGATTATAGATTAAATAGGCAACTTATATAATGTATTAGAGGCTGATAACTACTAAAAAGAAAATTTAGCAGGCAATAAGATGGGGCATATTTGGGTGAGAGGATGTTATTTTAGAAAAGAGTAGCCAGGAGACCTTCTTTGGAATAAAGTATGAATGAACTAGTTCACTCCACTGAACAAAACTGGGTAAGGCTCAGTCATCTCTCACCAGAAAAACAAAAGGAAGTAAAGACACAAAATGATGTTTCTTTCATCATTTATATTAGTGTCTTGAATGCCCTATGAAAGTATAAGTACCTTCAACACAGAGATAACATTTTTTAGATATTATCTCCAGCATTTGGTACAGTGTCTAGTACCTAGAAAATGCTCTACCAATTGTGCTGTTGACTCAGATGCACATTAGAATAGAAGAACAATAGAAGATCTCTATTCTTGAATGTGATGAATAGCCAAGACTAGAGAAACTGCACCAGCACACCCAGGGGGGCCAGAGAGCATACAAGTGAAGTTGATCACACACCACTATGCATTCTGAAATGATTCTGCATGAAGCTTTGAACCCTGCTGCTCAACTGCCTATTCCAAAGATGACCACCACCTTTGGTTCCAAGAGAACACAGAATGGATTTATAGAGAACTATGCATGTGTATCATTACAGCTATAGAAGTCAATTAAGGTCTTTACCTTGAGCTGGAGCGATAGCACAGTGGATAAGGTGTTTGCCTTGCACGTGGCCCATCTGGGTTCGATTCCCAGAATCCCATATGGTCCCCGAAGCACTGCCAGGAGTAATTTCTGAGTGCATGAGCCAGGAGTAACCCCTGTGCATTTCTGGGTGTGACCCAAAAAGCAAAAAAAAAAAAATTAAAATTAAAATTTTTTAAAAAGCCCTAGCCTTACTAATGGAAGTTCATATTGGAATTATTTTTAATCGAAGAAATAAAGTGCACCAATGCCACCCTTGGAAAGCAGTCTTGAAAAACAAGTTATGTGCTTACATTCATATCTTCAGTCTGTCTAGATCGAGACATATAAGCTGCAAATCACATGAGGCTCTTGGGTCTGGAAAGTCAAAAGCAGCAATGTCATACCAACTGAATCAAAAGAGCATTGCATTCAGATTGGGGAGACAGTACAGAGGGCCGGTATATGTGTCTTGCATGTGGGAGACCTAGGTTCTATCTCTGGCAACTCACAGTCTTCTGAGCACATCAGCCTGCGATCCTAGTGCCTCCCAGGACTCCTGGGTCAGAGCAGAATTGTATAACAGGTTTGATCACTGAACCCAGGCCTACAAAGTAGGAGTGGGGCCTGGGTCCCTTGAATACTGCTTAAGAGCATCTTCCCACCAAAAATAATTTTCACTCACCATAGAATCAGAAAAACATATCACTAAAGGATCAAAGGATTCTAGAGAAAATAAGTAATCCTATGAATTAAATGCAAAAAGCAGTGGCATTAGGAGGGGACAGCACTGGCCCAGCACCAAGTTTGAGAATAAGGTGCAGATGGTGAAGGAAAAAGAAATTAGCTACATCAAATGATGAAATAAAGTTGTCATATCATGCTCTCTTTCATCTCTATCTGAATGAATAGATTTTTCTTCCCCAAGTCTTCAATTACATTGCTGTCTTCTTGGTCTGCTTCTTTAATAAATTACAGTGGTCACATTTTAATAAGGATAGAAAAAATATATCAGATGATGGAAATAAAAGAGCCAACAATAGTCATTAAGGAAAAACAAATTAAAGGGATCAATTGTGTGGCTAAAGACAAAATTGGACTTTCAGTGATGAACTTCATGTAGCAGGTTTCAGTGTTGATTTATAATAATGCACACCTGAACTTTATGTGATGCCCTAATCCAATGCTAAATCTACAAAAATTATGGAAAAGTAGATTAGCTGAAACTATTAAACTAATTCAATATAGATGTTTTATTATTGTCAGGGAAGGACAAATCAGTTGATCACATCAGCATTGATTATAACTCAAAAACAGGCAAAATGGTATAGTGAACCATGAGGAAATTGATATTAAATATTAGTAATAAGCTTGTTTGCTATTCTAATGAGGCTACAATATTCATACATATTTTCAAGACTTTGTCCCTGGTGAATATCACAACTACATAATCTTATGCCCACATTGGTATTGTTTACTCCCTCAGATTCCCTCTATTCTGTCTATTTCAACCATCCCCATGACTCCAAATAGCTCCTCTCCACTGAGATTCCCTGTTGCTCTTCTGTTCACTTGACTCTCCCATGCTCCATGGAGACAATTCCCTGTAAAGCTCCCATCAAACTTTAAATCCAATACACCTCCTAATACTCTTCTTAATAAATGGCACCACTGGAGCCAGAAAATTGAATATAATCTTCGGCTTCACCATCTCCCAGTCTCTCCTTGAAATTTTGTTAACCCCCAGGTCCTGAAGCACCTTTTTCCTAAGTACTTTTTGTACCAATAATTTTTTTCTCTAGTTTATCATTCGAATAAATCTCTCACTCAAAATTTGTGCTATCCTAGCTGAATGTTACATATTTTCTCATTCCCTATAGGAAGAACTCTCTCTGATCTCAGCCAATATATACTCTTTAAATTCACCTAAAAAATTAAAAAATTTAAATATCTTCTCATTACCTGCTTAAAATGCTTCAAAGACCACAAGATTGAGTTTAACTCTTCCCTCCGCACTTTCCCCTTACCTTTGTATTAAATCCCACTCTTTTGGTATGCTTGTTGAATTATAAATATTCAATTAATATTTTAGTAGTTTATAGATAAAAATTAATTTTCCAGGAATGGGACTAGAGTAGTGAAAGGAAAATACATTGTCTATTTCTGCATTAAAAGTAATTGATTACTAGGAAATAATAGAAAAGGTAACAAAACTATATTTCCTGTTTAACTGCTTATACCTAACATTAAATCTATTGTTAGGAAGAAGAGAAAGAGGGATTGAAAAGGAGAGAAAGACAATGCCTCTCTGGCAAAACACAGTACCCAAAAGAAGAGAGAGAGAACAAGAGGGAATGCCCTGCCACAGCGGCAGGGTGGGTGGGGGGGGGGGGCGGTATGGGGGGGGAGGGATGCTAGGACCCGTGGTGGGGGAGGATGGGCACTGGTGGAGGGATGGGTACTTGATCATTGTATAACTGAAACCCAAGCACAAAAATTTATAAGTCTATAAATGTACTTCATGGTGTTTCACTAATAAAAAAATGATTAAAAAAAGGAAAAAAAAAGAAAAGGAGAGAAAGAGAGACAAAAGAGAACAAAAGAGACTGGGAAGATCTAAACCTCATTCTTTGTCACATGTTCCAGTAGTTACCGGCACAAGGCAATATAATCTGAAACAGATCTGGTGGGCTAATACCACTTAGAATTCTAAAGCCAAGAGCTTTTAAATTGGAGGGAATCACAATCACAAATCACAAATCATCCTGTTATTCGTCGTTTGCCTCGAGCAGGCCCCAGTAACGTCTCCTTCATCCTAGCCCTGAGATTATATTCAAGGCTCTTTAGGAGAATGAGACCCATCATTGTTACTGGTATTTGGCATATTGGGTACGCCACGGGGAGTTTGCCAGACTCTGCCGTGTGGGCAGGCTACATTCGGTAGCCTGCCAGTTTGTCAAAGTAGGAATGAGATGTCATAATAAGATGTCCAGAGCTGGTTCCGGGAGCTGGTTTTTATAGTCTCTGAGTCTTGGCCGAGTCGGATTACACGGCACCAGGGGGCCAGTTGGTGGGTGTAACCCCCGCCTACTGGAATTTGGAGGATCTGGGTGGAGGATGCTTGACTCCAATCTGAGTAGGCTTGGAGATCTCGGCCCTGGAACCCACGTGGCTTTGTCCCTCTGCCAGTACCTTCAGGTGTGTGGAGAGTGGTCTCAGCTTGGTGGTGGCTGGTCCTGGAGGTCTTCGGCTGCCGGGGCCCTGGTCAGGGCGGGGAGGAAAGCTCAAATTGGAGGGAAATGAGTAATTTTAAAACAGTAATTGAACTGGGTATCAAAATAAATTCTCTAAATACCTGTATGCATTTCTTAAAACTGGCTTTGTTATAGTTGTAACTCAGCGATAGATAATTTGTCTAACATGTGTGAGACCCTGAGTTCAATCCCAGGCACTGCAAAAGCACAATATGGTTTTTGTAATAAAAATATTCAACATGTGGTTTTACTTCTTTTTCTCATTTTTTTATTGAGGTATCAAGGTTTACATTAATATTAACATTTTGTTTCGTGCTTACAAATCCACTGCACCAGGCCCATCAGCAATGTGCCAAGACCCATGCCCCACTATCTCTAGGTCCTTTCTCCTCCACCCTCCCTTGGCAATCTAGTTCTCAATTTTATTGGCAATATTTCAGGGTTTGTTTCCATCAACCACTGTCTATTCCCTTGCTTTATCTCTTTACCCTCCATGTATGAGTGAACTTTACCTTTTTTCTTCATATATAGAGCCCAGTATTTGTCCTTTTCCTTCTTACTTCATTTAGTATAACACCCTCCAGTTTTTTCCAAATTGAAGAGAAAAGCTAAATTTCATATTTTCTTATAGCTAAGCTAAACATTCCACTGAGAGTGTGTACACACACAATTTCTTTATCCACTCATCTGTTGTTGGGCACTTGTGCTTTTTCCAAGTCTTGGCTACTGTAAATAATACTGTAGATAGATAGATGAAAGATAGATAGATAGATAGATAGATAGTTTTGTGGTGTGATCATAGATACCAAGGAGTGGTATCAGTGGGTCATAAGAGGTTTTACTTTTTAAGGAGTCTTTGTACTGTTTTCCATAGAGTGAACCAGGTCTTCGTTCCCACTAAGAGTGACTGAGCACTATTATATGCTTTTGACACATACTATTCTCACTGGCTTAAGAGAATATCTCATCCTCATTTTGATCTGAATTTCTCTGACAATCAATGCTGATGAACACTTTTTCACGTGCCTGTTAGCTACCTGTGTCGTATTTGATGAAGTGTCTGTTCAGCAACTCCTTCCATATTTTAATGGGGTAGTTCACTTTTTGTTGCTATGCTTCATGAGAGTTCCATGTATCTTTAGATATTAGCCCTTAGTCAAATATATGATGTGTGAATATTTTCTCCTACTCAGTAAGATATCTTTTAAATATAGAAGCCCATTTTTTTAGTACAGAAGCATTTTAGTTTGCAATAGTCCCATTTGTTTATTTCTTCTGTTTCCTTTGCCAGAGGGGTCGTCTCATTGAAGACTCCTCTGAGGTCAATATTGTGGAAAGTTCTGCCTGTGTTTTCCTCAATGTATTTTTATAAATTCAGTCTAAATCCAAGTCATTAATCCATTTAAAATTAACATTTGAAGATAGTGTGAGAGTCCAGTTTTATTTATTTTTTTCACATGATTAATCATTTTTCCTAACACCATTTGCTAAAGAGACTTTTCCTTGCTGCACTTAATGGCTCTCCTTTGCTGAAAACTATCTCTCCACACATCACATACATCAGAGGATTTACCTCTGGGCTTGCAATTTTAGTCCATTGGTCTGATGATCTGTCTATATTCTAGAAAGGCCCAATTTTAAAAGAAAACATTAACCTGTAATAAAATAAGAAGCTATGCAACTTTAAGATGACACAGAAACTTTAAAAAGTAACTAAAACATTTTAGAGGCTGGAGAAATAAAACAGTGAGTAGGGCTGGGGTCAATCCTTGGCTTCCTATTTGGCCCCCGAGCCTAACCAGGAGTGATCCCTGAGCTCAACGGCTGGAGTAAGTCCTGAGCAAAACCAGATGTGGCCCACAAACAAAAGAGCATATTACATGTTTGTTGGAACCAAGAGGCTTTCAAAGCCTAAAGAGACTACAGTCTAAATAAATTTTAAAAATTTTTAAAAATCGTAAAAAAAGAGAGACTACAATCTAAACGAAGAATTCAAATTGGCATTCACAAAGCAATTCCACCCCACTCTCAGTATCTCACCAATCCTTCTACCATCTTGGAAGCCTACCTGAAGGAAGCCTGTGCTTGTGGACATATGCTTCACTATCCATCAGTGGACACGTAGGTCCCATCCATATCTTGGCAATCATAGATGATGTTGCAATGAATGTGGTTGCATTAATTTTTTTCCCAGTTAGTATTTTCATTTTATTTAGAAAAAATCCTAGATCGAATTGCTGCATTGTATTGTAGTTTGTCTTTGTGTGGAACCTCCTGTTTTTTCCATGGTGGCTGCACCAGTTGGCACGTTACAGCATTGCCCAGCTTTCTCTCTCTTCCACATCTCACCAACAGCTTTTTAGCAGGTATGAGATAAAATCTTATTGTGGGTTTTAACTTTCCCTGGTAGTGAGTATGTTGAGCATTATTTCCTGTACCAGCTGCTGTCCAGTTGTGTGTCTTCTTTGGGAAAACATCTATTAAATCCTCCCCTTTTTTTCTGTTTTGTTGTTTTATACTGGCAATGCTACTTCACCACTAATATATCAACAGCCCTCAAAACTGCTGTCCCACAGTTCATTTCCCATTTGAACCTTCATTAACCCTTATGTTAGCAGCATCTCAGAGTTTGTTTTGACTGGGGATTCTTTACTTCACTTAGCATGTTATAATCCACCTTTCTTAAAATCAGGTCATTTTAATTTTTTGCTGAGCTGTATGATTGATATCTTGGATACTAATCTCTAATTGGATATATGATTTGTAAATAATTCTACCATTCAGTGGTTTACTTTTTTCATTGAGTTAATTATTCCAGCTCTACAGAGTTTTTTAGTATGATGTAAACTTCTTGCTTCTTTTTCCTTTTGTTGCTTTTGTTTTTAATCTCAAACTGAAAAACCATTGCTGGGACTTGGGAGATAGAACATAGGAGTGAAGAAATGTTGCCATGCTTCGTGAGAGTTCCATATATCTTTAGATATTATCCCTTAGTCAAATATATGATGTGTGAATATTTTCTCCTACTCGGTAAGATATCTTTTGAATTTAGAAGCTATTTTTTTTTAGTACAGAAGCATTTTAGTTTGCGATAGTCCCAATTATTTATTTCTTCTGTTTTCTTTGCCAGACGGGTCATCTTGTTGAAGACTTGTGTGAGACCCTGACTTCTATACTGGCACTATGTGGCATCACTCCCTAGGCTTTAAGATTGGTTGCCTTCTACATTTAGCCCCATCAAATGTGGTGCCCTATTGTTAGAGTATGAGTGGTGTATGGAGTAGAGTATGACATGTCCAGGGATAGGTTTACTTATGGGTGAGGCTTGGAAGAGTTTGTGGAAAGCAGCCGTGAGCTGGCGGCAGTTGAGTTCTAGAGGTTTTCGGCTGCTGGAGGTGGGTCCTTGGAGCAGGGGGGGACCCTCACCTGCCCCCCTCCAGGATACCCCAAATGAAACAGCCTGGTGTGGGGTCTGGTGGCATGCCTATGGCAAGTCATTTTATACTCTCTTCTGGGAAAGAAGGACAATGAGTCTCTGGATCATGGCCTTGATGAGATTATCTGGCTCCAGCCAGAGGTGGCTTGTGGGCATGACTGCCAAGTTTCTGGAAACAGGAGGACATAGGGGATGCTCCCATTCCCAGTTCCATTGAACCTGACATCCGATTTAAAATAATGATCCACTTTTATTTGAATGTGGTTATCCATTTTTCCCAACACTATTTATTGAAGCACAGCGGGTAGGGCGTTCGCCTTACACGCGGCCAACATGGCCAACCCGAGTTCGATTCCTCTGCCCCTCTCGGAGAGCCCGGCAAGCTACCGAGAGTATTCGATATGCCAGACACAGTAACAACAAAGTCTCCAATGGAGACGTTACTGGGCCCGCTCGAGCAAATCGACGATCAACGGGAGGGCCTTTACCTTTACCTTACCTTATTGAAGAGACTTGACATTAATATAAAAAGGGGATTTTATACTCCTGGATTTTTTTCAAAAATAAATTTACTATGTACACATGAATTTATAGACAGCACAGAGCAAATTTGGTACCTTAGTTTTAGAAGTTCATTTCCCCGCTCATTTTTAAAATTGAGGTTTTTATTTGTTTACACATCAATGTGTTTTAGGGGTACAATTTCTACTCTTTATACGACTTTTACCACACCATCTCTAGCACACAAGCATCAAAATCCTTCTACCATAATCCATTCACTCTTTGATGCCCGCCCTAGCCCCCCAGTTCTGATGTTATGTGTCATCATAATTGAAACATGGTGTGTTTTCTTTTAACTTCGTCTCTTCTCTTATTCTGAATCTACATAATGATACTTACTATCCTACATAATGATACTTACTATCATTGATATCTGTCTCTCTCCACCTGAGTCATTGGTGTGGGGCTGGGGGCAGAGCCTGGGGAAGAGGTGGGGGTATCAGAAATCAAGCCCTGAGCCTCATACACATGAGACACACTCTATACTACTGTAAAGCTTGTGTTTCCAACATGAAAGTCGGTTCAAAAAAAACCCTCAGAACTTTTTTTTTCCCCAAATTTTTCTAGAAGCAAAAGATCATCATTGGAGTTGGCAACACAAGAACAATCTTTTGCCTAAGGAAATAGAAGGTCCAAAATCTATTTGAAATTTTAACACCCTAGTTACTTTCCAAGTATCTCAGGCCCTTAGGGTTGGCAGCTCATGGACTCAGCCCACAGACTTGGAAGAAAAATAGCAATTACAAGCACTGAGTAAGAGAAAAATTTTAATTAAAAAAAGAAAGAATTCCCATAAAATGATCTCAGTTTTCTACTTGGGTGTTTTTTTAAGAAATATTGCCTACATTTTGTTTGTGTTTGAATTTTATGTTGCTTGGCTTCAACAGTTGGTCTCACTTTCAGCTTTATTTAAATATTCATTGTATTTTTTGGAGCATATATTCTCATTTCATTACCTATAGAGAAAGTGTCAAGAAATATTTGTAGAGTCAAATTGTGCCATTTTGAAATGTTGGTATTACAGAATAAACTTAACCTATATAGAGGTTAGTTATATCTCTTTTTAGATCTATAGAGACTTATTTCTGAGTAACAAAAAAATTATAATAAAGGATGCCTACTGTATTTTTTCTTTTCTACCAAAAAATAATTGACTTGAAAAACCTAGAAAAAGTATGTGTAGAAAAATGAAATAAGGTGTTGGGAGGATCCTCCCAGGATGGGAGATGCATGCTAAAGTAGACTATAGACCGAACATGATGCCACTCAATGCCTCTTTTTGCAAACCACAGCACCCAAAAGGAGAGAGAGAAAAAAAGGGAATGCCCACCACAGAGGTAGGGTGGGATGGGGGGATGGGGAGTGGGAGGGATACTGGGATCAGTGGTGGTGAATGGGCACTGGTGGAGGGATGGGTACTCGATCATTGTATAATTGAAACCCAAGCACAAAAATTTGTAAGTCTACAACTGTACATTATGGTGTTTCACTAATAAAAATTTAAAAAAATAAAAATGAAATAAAAATCTGATAATGATGAATGTTTATGAATCTATGTTATCTTAGGCAAGACCTGCCTCCTAATTTAAAAAAGTATAAAACAGGTTGATGGGATTACACAGCGCCAGGGGGCCAGTTGGTGGGTGTGACCCCCACCTACTGGAATTTGGAGGATCTGGGTGGAGGATGCTCGGCCCAAATCTGAGTAGGCTTGGAGATCTTGGCCCCGGAACCCGCGTGTCTTTGTCCCTCTGCCAGTACCTTCATGTGTGTGGAGAGTGGTCTTAGCATGGTGGTGGCTGGTCCTGGAGGTCTTGGCTGCAGGAGCCCTGGTCGGGGCAGGGAGAAAAGCTCAACCCGCTCCCCTCCAAGGGGCCCCTGCGGCGAGGACAGTCAGGCGCGGGGGCAGGAGACTACACTGTTCTCTTCCGGGAGCTGGTTTTTATAGTCTCAGTCTTGGCCGTACACCCACCAACTGGCCCCCTGGCGCCATGTAATCCCATCAATGGCCAAGACTCAGAGACTACAAAAACAAGACTCAGAGACTATAAAAAGCCAGCATCCTATTATGACATCTTATTATCTCATTCCTACTTTGGACAAACTGGCAGGCTACCGAATGTAGCCTGCCCACACGGTAGAGTCTGGCAAACTCCCCGTGGCATACCCGATATGCCAAATACCAGTAACAATGATGGGTCTCATTCTCCTAAAGAGCCTTGAATATAATCTCAGGGCTAGGATGAAGGAGACATTACTGGGGCCTGCTCGAGACAATCGACGAATAACAGGATGATTTGTGATTTGTGATTGATTAAAACAGGTGTATAAAGGAAAAAGGTATATTATACTTCTTTTAAATCCATGTGTGTCTGAAGTTATAAACAGCATCTGAATTGTAATGTTAAAATCAAAATCAATTCCAGTGGCACTGCCAATGTGAGTGCCACTCCACCCCTTAATTTTCCTATTGACTGTCACCTACCTGGCTGCACAGCTTTGGAAGTTTGCAGAGTCCCCAAAGTCAAGCTGCTACAGAGGAAAGTTTAAATTGGAAAAGACTCAATCTCCCTGCAACGGGGCAGGGTTGGGAGGGTGGGGGCAGAGGCTGATTATTTTTCATATAGGAAGCTAGTTTTCTGCCTAGTTTCTCCATTTACCTTTTTTTTATTTTTAAACATCTTGATTTGTATAGATAATTGGAACACCATGTATTCACAAAATGATATGATTGGTCAATGGGAAAAGGGTTTGAGATTCTGTAACCTGTCATTAAAACTAACTACTCAGGGGGTCCTCTGACTGCTGATCAAGCTGCTTAAACCATGACCCCAGAGACTCAGAAAAAAATCTCGGAACCCAGTGGTTTTTGGCAGAAATGCATCTGGACTCCGCATTAGGTTATGAGCCCCGGGCCACCCCAGGTGGGAAAGAGTGCCGTCTCATTGCCTGTTCCCCCTGGGGGTTCAAAGCCCACCATCTTCCAGAGGCCAGTGGACAGCCAGGTAGGAGCCCAAAGTAACAAGACAAGCAGGGCCTCTATGGGATGGGGGTGGAGCCAGCCCTTTCCTCCCCGACCCCAACAAGACCCCCAAGGCACAGCCCACAAACAGGCCCTCTGGCTGCTGATCATGCTGCTTAATCCATGATCCCAGAGACTCAGAAACAAATCTCAAAAACCAGTGGCTTTTGGCAGAAATCCCTCCAGATTTAATTATTAAAATTTCAGAATTCCAAAATTGCATGGCCACTACTGCAGCCATGCAACATCATATGCTATTCATAATCAGCAATAGAAAACAAATTGTCTAATGTTGCTTTTTTGGCAGATCTAAGTGTTGGGGTAAAATCCCAAATAATAATGGTGGGTCTGGTGTTGAAATTTTGAATGTAATCAAAGTAGAGCGAGAGTAATGTGGATATCATCTGCCACACGGTAGGGGGAGGGTGTGGGATGGGGGTATACTGTGGGTTTTGTTGGTGGAAAATGTGCACTTGTGTTTCATCAAAATGTGAACGGATGTTTCATCATTGTGTGACCGAGACTTAAACCCCAAAACTGTAACTGCTCTCACGATGATTCAATTAATAAATGTATATATAAAAAAAGAAATGTTAAGAAAAAAAAACTATCTACTCAGTCAATACCCACTCATACTGTTTGCAAGTAGCCTATGAGTGCCAAGCACTTGAGTTATTGAGTTAGTGCTTAGTGTAGAGTTTTGAACAAGACAGAGAAATTAGGGTCTGATGAAGAAGTTCAACAAATAAGAGATTAAATGGTAAACGTAACAGAAACTTCCAAAATAAGTTTTGAAAGTAAAAAGAGAAAATTAAAAAAAGAAAAGAGATAAATAATATTACTATTAGAAATATACAAGATGAATAATATCCTGGTGTTTTCAAAATCTTTTTTTTTCTTTTTGGGTCACACCTGGCGATGCACAAGGGTTATTTCTGGCTCTGCACTCAGGAGTCACTCCTGGCGGTGCTCAGGGGACCATGTGGGATGCTGGGAATCGAACCCGGATCAGCCGTGTGCAAGGCAAACGCCCTACCCGCCGTGCTATCTCTCCAGCCCTCAAAATCTTTTTTAAGTAAAAGAGAATGTCTAGGTTCTTATGGGAAAGCCCTTTTACGTAGACATAGTTTTCTAACTACTATCAATATCAGCCCTGCCATTGGGCTACAACAAAGTTCCGGCTATACTTACTTGAATGTACATTCTCTGCATAGCTAACAGGTGATACAGCAACAATATGTAAATTAACAAAGAGAAATGGAATACAAAGGCTACATTTGAAATTCTATGTGCAGAGCTAGTCTTCCAGTGACCTCACTTCAGAAAAGCAAATACATCTGCCTCAGAGAAGAAACAATGCACATACCAAAATGATCCATGCTATTCGATCTTGTTTTGATCTGGAAGAAAGTCCTTAGAGGGAAATAGAGTGTACAGTAAATGTTTTATCAGGAAGTCAAAATGGCGCAGTGAATTAGAACATCAAAGTGGGAAATGCTATGTATAGATAACCTCCCTCATGCATTTGTGATTATACTAAATTATGACTATTAAATGATTTTATTCTTTTGTTTTGTTTTGGGACCATACCTGGCGGTACTCAACGATTACTCCTGGCTCTGCACTCATGAATAACTCCTGGTGGTGCTCAGGGGACCATAGGGGATGCCAGAGATCAAACCCAAGTCAGCATGTGCAAAGCAAGCACCCTACCTGGTGTATATATTTCCAGCCCATAAATGGTTTTATTCTTCAATAAGGAAACTAACTCTATTCAGTCTATGTAGCATGTATATGGTGTCTTTTTTCATTAAATGACCTTTCCAAATTCAGCTATAATTGAATTGTTAAAGTCTCGTATCACTTCTACATTTTAATCCAAATTGTTCTAAATTTTTCTTTATTGACTAAGATCTTGTGATTTATAATACCATTAATAATGGCTTCCCATTACATAATTCCAAACACGACACCCAAGTCTTAAGTTATCTCAAAGAGTTGACTTGAAGAAAATGAAAACCTCCTTTCTTTCCTCTACCTAATAGCATACACCTTTCATAGCAATAGTCTATGTATAAATCAAGTAATGTAAAGGAAGAACAAGTGCTCTGTACACATAAAAAAGTCATGCATTTAAAGCTAAATTCTACTAACTACGCTGTGATCTTGATGACAACTTTTCTCAGATGTAAGGGATTAATACACTGCTTTAAATATTAAAAAATATGAGAAATTTATCTAAATGGATGATATACATTTAGTGTATCAATGCAATGATTATCCTTTCAGAATTACTTTTATTTATTCCAACTTAGTCAATCTCTTCGTTTTTTAGGCTATTTTTTATTGTCCCATGATTATTATTGATAATTAGATTTAATAAACTAAGCTTCCAAACTAATTTTTCTTTCAAGTGTGTCCTTTAACATTTTAACAAAGTTACTTTAAAAAAATCAAGTTCTTAATGAGTAAGATTACAAGAATACTACCTAAGTAAATACACTCTGGTTGTATTTCATTTATTTGTTTGTAGTGCTGGAAATCAAACCCTGAGCTTCATTCATATAAAGTACTGCTGAGATACATTCCTGCTGAGAATAATTTTACTGAGAATTTCATCGAACTCAACTAAGAAATAAAAATGACTGCAATTTTCCAGAAAAGAACAGGATTGACATGCCCAAGTAGGAAAAGTGAATCAACTGTTCTAGTCTCAGAAATGGTTTATTTTATCAGGTCTAAGTAATACAACATTATAAATCAGGTCCTTGAACAGATGACAAATGAAATATGAAGATTACAAATTTGGACATGTTAAAACTCTTGTTAATCCCATGATTTCCTTACAAAACACAAAAGTGGTGTTTAAATAATATGATTGGAATCTAATTAAACAACCCGGAATTAATTCCTAAAAAGTAATTTTAACCTTTAAAAGAACCAACCTCAGGAATTGTACAATGAGATTGTCATTATGTTAAAAATCCCTGATCATCTCAACCTAACACCATGCACAAAAGTCAGATCCAAATGGATTAAAGACCTCAATGTAAGACTGGAATCTGTAAGGTACATTGAAGACAAGGTTGGCAAAACCCTCCACAACATTGAAGCGAACGCTACCTTCAAAATGGCATGCCACTGGCCAAGCAAGTGAAAACAGAGATAAACAAATGGGACTATCTTAAACTAAGAAGCTTCTGCACCTCAAAAGAAACAGTGACCAAAATACACAGTCTACGGAATGGGAAAGGATATTCACCCAATACCCATTGGATAAGGGGTTGATATCAAGGCACTGGTTGAAGTCCACAAGAAGAAAACATCCAACCTCATCTAAAAATGGGGTGACAAAATGAACAGAAACTTTCTCAAAGAAGAAATTCAAATGGCTAAAAGGCACATGAGAAAATGCTCTACATCATTAATCATCAGGGAAATGCAGATCAAAACAACAAAGAGATATCATCTCACACCACAGAGACTGGCCCACATCCAAAAGAACAAAAGCAACCTGGGTTGGCGCGGATGTGGGAAGAAAGGGACTCTCCTTCACTGTTGTTGGGAATGCCGACTGGCTCAGCCCTTTTGGAAAACAGTATGAATGGTTCTCAAAAACTTAGAAATTGAGCTGTCTTTTGACCCAGCAGTACCACTCCTGGGAATATATCCCAGAGAGGCAAAAAAGGACAGTCAAAATGACATCTGTACTTGTATTGTTCATTGCTCCACTGTTTACAATAGCCAAAATCTGAAAAAACCTGAGTGCCCAAGAGCAGATGACTGGTTAAAGAAACTTTGGCACATCTCCACAATGGAATACTATGCAACTGTTAGAAAAGATGAAGACATGAAATTTGCATACAAGTGGTTCTACATGGAAAGTATCGTGCTAAGTGAAATGATTCAGAAAGAGAGGGACAGAAATAGAAAGATTGCACTCATCTGTGGAATGTAAAATAACAGAACGAAAGACAAACACCCAAAAATAGGTGAGATAAGTACCAGGAGGTTTGCTCCATGGCTTGGAAGCTGGCAACACATGCTGGGGGAAAAGGCAGCTCAGATAAAGAATGGAACACCAAGTAAAAGGTGTTTGGAGGATCCGCTTGGGATGGGAGATGCATGCTAAAAGTAGACTATAGACCAAACATGATGGCCACTCAATACCTCTATTGCAAACCACAACACCCTAAAGGAAAGAGAGAGCAAAAAGGGAATGCCCTGCCACAGAGGCAGGGTGGGGTGGAGGAATGGGGATGGGAGTGGGCGGGTTACTGGGATCATTGGTGGTGGAGAATGGGCACTGGTGGAAGGATGGTACTTGATCATTTTATAACTGAAACCCAAGCACGAAAGTTTTTAAGTATACAACTGTACCTCATAAATTTCACTAATAAAAATTAAATTAAAAAATAATAAAATGAAATGTGTATTATATACAATGGCTATTAGGTTTAAAAGAAACATAATTCTTTTTCTATAACTTGAAGACTATCTTAATTTTATTTACATTTTTATATTTTTAATTTATAAACTACAACTGTTGATACAATTCTAGAATTAAAATTGATTGAAAAACAAAGCTGCAATATTAAAATCAATAGATATAGAAAATTTTTTAAAAATCCCTTGCCATTAAAACCAGTTCAAAATGCAAAAACAAATTATATCATGATAGTATCACACCTCCATCTCCATCAAAAATGATGGTGTCTAAACGAAGAGAGAAAACAAAGGGTAATGCTCTTCCACAGAGGCAGGGTGGGATGGAGGAGATTGGGGGTGGGAGGGATACTGTGATCTGTGGTGGTGGAAAATGGGCACTGGTGGAGGGATGGGTATTTGATCATTGTATAATTGAAACCCAAGCACAAAATTTGTAAGTCTACAACTGTACCTCATGGTGTCTCACTAATAAATTTTTTTAAAATGATGGTGTCTAATTTGTTTACCAATTGTACATAATAGATATGGTTTCCAATGAAATTGGGCTATTTTCATAAATCAGCGCCATACTGTCTGAGACTCCACTGAAAAATATGTGAAATGACATAATGAAGGCATCTTAAAAGAGAAGTTTGAAAGTCACTTAAATTCTACCAAGATGACTATCATCAAGAACACAACTCTTCATTGTCTAAATTTTAGGGTATTTATTTTATTTTTTTATTTTAATGAATCACCATGAGTTACAGTTACAGACTTAAAAATTTTCATGATTACATTTCAATCAAACAATGTTCAAGTACCCATCCCTCCACCAGTGCCCTTTCTCCACCACCAATGTTCCCAGTGTGCCTCCCGCCACCCCAACCCCTTCCTTCCCCCTGCCTCTGTGGCAGGCAAATTCTCTCTTTCTCTCTCCTTTTGGGTATTATGGTCTGCAATATAGGCACTAAGAAGCCATCATGTTTGGTCCATAGTCTACTTTCGGCACGCAGCTACCATCACAAGCAATCCCTCCAACCATCATTTACTTAGTGATCTCTTCTCCATCCCACCCTCCTTTTCCCCCAGCACATGAAATCGGCTTCCAAGCCATGGGGCGATCCTCCTGACCCTTATCTCTACTATCCTTAGTTACTTTATATTCCACAAATGGATGCAGTCATTCTGTGTCTATCCTGCTCTTTCTGACTTATTTAGCTTAGCATGATACTCTCCATTGTGATCCACTTATGTGCAAGTTTCATGGTTTCATCTTTTCTAACAGCTGCATAGTATTCCATTGTGTAGATATACCAAAGTTTCTTTAACCAGTCATCTGTTCTCAGAAATTCAAGTTTTTTCCAGATTCTGGCTATTGTAAATAGTGCTGCAATAAACATACAAGTGCAGATATCATTTCTACTGTATTTTTTGCTTCTCCGGGATATATTCCCAGAAGTGGTATAGCTGGATGAAATGGGAGCTCAATTTCTATTGTTTTGAGAAAGGTCCATATTGTTTTCCAAAAATGCTGTACCAATCAGCATTCCCACCAGCAATGTGAGGAGTAATTTTAGGGTATTTTTTAGTGAAATCTTGGGTCTGTTACCAAACCCCACTTTGGGTGCTTGCAGCTCGAAGGCCAATCCTCCCAGAGACGAAAACTGACATGGGAAAAAAGGAGTTCACTCAAGTGTTAGCAATTTGTCCTCAAAAACAAACAACTTTCTCTCAGGTTTGGGTTTCTCAGAGGCTTCTATAGGGCTGGTTGGGAAAGTAAGAGTTAGTGGCTGGGGCAGAGAAGAAGAGAGTTCTCTCTAGTAGCCATCTGTGCTGGCATCAATGGCCAATCAACTTTGGGGGATGATGGTTTGTTTCCTTTAATATGATGAAATTACTATTCTTCTCCAGGATATGTATGATGACCTTCAAGAGTCTTTTAGAGAAACTGCTGTTGATTCTTCTCCAAAAGTCCTTGGGCATGATACGCCCCAGGATGGTTCTTAAATAGCTTGTTCTTTTCTCTTCCTCTTTCACCACCCATAACTGGACCTTATTCAATGTCAAATATGCAGAGCATGAGAATATCTTAAGATGAAGTGAAAAGATCACATGGGAAAGAGAAGTTTTATGAAGGGTGCATGTGAGGTACACAATGGAATCTTTAATTCCTGTTCACTTACAAACTGATAAATGAAGCTATTCTGCTTCTCCTTTCTAGACCCGAAGACAGAAGGAAATTTTATCCAGTGATAAGAATTCTCTGTCTGCTCTGGTCTAGACCTGCTCTTCATCAGCATCCTGGCTCTACTGGATTTTCTGCAGCTTTGAGCCAAGTCTGCTTTCTAAGGGAACAGCAGTGAGCTGAAGAGCAGAGGTAACCATCTGCAGAAGCTTATATGATTCGGGGAATGGCAATTTATTGTCAGTCAACTAGGAAGTGAATCATGAAATACATCACTGGTGGTGGCAATGTTACTCATATAATATTTAATATGTAATTAAACCAAGTTTCATTAGGACTTGTTACAATAAAACCACAGATATTTCTCAAAAATCAGGGCATCCAGCTGGAGGATGTTTATTTAACATTGGTGAACACATAGCCACAGGCATTAGAAGTCAGAACAAAAATAAGCAGGAGCCATTTTTGCTGAAAAGTACTGCAGCCAAAAACAAAACTGAATGGCTCACAACCAAAATAGTAAATAGAGTGAACACTCATCTTGCACTCACTAATTCAATTTATAGGTTCACCAAGCAATCACTCTTGCAAAAAGATGGCAGGGTATCACTTTCATTGTTTTTTAAAAAATTAGTTACATGTTATTTACTTGACTTTTTTCAATGTGTCTTGAATGCAAAGACTGTATCTTAGGTCATTTCCAGCAGTGCTCAGAGCTAACTCCTGGTTCTGTGCTCAGGTATCGTTCCTGACAGTGCTCAGGGGACAATATGTGATGCCAGGAATCAAACCAGGATTAAAAAAGGCACTTGTCTTATCCTCTTTACTATCTTTTGGACCCTGTATTCTAATTCTTAACATTTTTTTTCTTTTAAAGTTTTCTCAAGCATAATCAGGGACTCATGAGTCAATGCTAGAGACTTATAATGTGAGGATGCCAAAGTCCTACAGTATGGAGACCACCAAGGCCATACTCAGTTGAGCTCGGAGGTCTCCAGGGTTACACCCAGAGATCCTCTGAGGTTCATGTGGTGCTGCATAACAAACTGAGATCTCTGTTGGATGCAAAGCATGCACCCTAATTCCTCTACTATTCCCCTAGTCCCCTTATCAATAATGTTAAGTCCTTTGCCAATTTGTGAAAGAATAAAAATTCTGTACCTTCATTAAAAAGATGGTTGCAAACCTCACTCTTCAGTTCTGTTGTATAATTTAGGTAAGATATATAACCATTCCAAAATTCTTCAAGTCCAATGATAGATAGATATGCAAAAAGAACAATCAGCAGAAGATTTCTAGATTTAAGTGAAAAGGAAGAGAGTGATATAATAAAATAGTAACACAAACTTCCTCAAAGAACAGCTACAGACAACCAAAAGGTATGTATAAATATATTTTTAAATGCTTTGTATCACTATCATAAGATAAATGCAAATCAAAACAATGAGATATCATCTCACACTAGTGAGATTGGTGCACAACATTAAGAACAAAATCAACTGTGTTGGCCTAGTGAGAATGTTGATTGGTCCAACCTTTTCCAAAAAACAATACAGGATTTCTCATAAAGCTAGGAATTGAGCTTTCATATAATCAGGCAATCCCACTTCTTGGCTTCTATTCCAAGGATCAAAAAACTCTAATCAGAAAAGCCATCTGCAGTACAATGTTCATTGCAGCACCCTTCACAATAGTCAAATTCTAGAAACAACCCAAGTATCCAAGAACGGAGGGCTGAATAAATAAATATGGTAAATGTACACAATAGAATGGATACTACTCTTGTGTAAGAAAAGATAATCATGCAATTGGCTGCTACCTGGATGGACCTAGAGAATATCATGTTGAGTGATGCCAATCAGAAGAGAGACAAATTCAGAATGATATTCCTTTTCTATGGGATATAAAGAAACATAGTAAGGAAATAAATGTCCAAAGGCAATAGAACCTGAGAACTGGTCTTCCTAGTAAAGACAGTTCACAGCAGAGGATACAGGGTGAGGTATAGGATGGGGAGAGACACACGGACAATGGTGAAGGGAAGTAGACTCTCTGGTGAAGCTGTAGTGTTGGAATATTTTATGCATGAACTCCTGTCATAAACAATATTATAAATCATAATACCTAAAATTAAAAAATCAATTTTTTCTTAAAAAGGAATGAACCCTCATTTGTGGAAGGTAAGGATACAGAGTAAAGGAGAAAATGATCAATGGCAACTGTCCTTGAGAACCAGTCTACAAATTAAGTTTACCAAAGAAGGGAGGTGGGGATGGATAGAAGTGCCTCGGGAATGTTGAAAGAGGGACTAAACATTATAAAGGTGGGTGTAGCGTTGGAACACTATATACTTGAAATTTCATTGTTAATGGTATATTATAGAGCACTGTCCTAAATTTTTGAGAAATTTTATAACTTCAAATAAAGATTAAGTGACTATTTGTAATATTTAGAAATTATCCAATTTTAATACATGTGAGATTCATATTGGAAATAAATGTAAAGAATCTGAAGCCAGAAAGATAACACAGCTGGTAGGGCTCTTGCCTTGTACATGATTGATCAGAGTTCAATCTCCAGCATCCCATATGGTTCTCTGAGAACAGCCAGGAGTATTTCCCATTGAAGAGCCAGGAATGACTCCTGAGAATTGCTGAGTGTGGCCTGTCTTCTCACCACCCCCAAAAGGAAAAGAATCTATTGAGAAATATAAAGGAAAATGTCATAAAACTAGAGAATGTAATTATTCTGATTGAAAATGCCAATTCTTTGCAATTTCTTTTATAGATCAACAAAACTTCTAAAAAACTGCAAATGGATTTTTAGGAAACTTTAATAAAATATTCCACTTAAATTATAAATTACCTTCTATGTTGGTATCACTGTATCACTGTCATCCTGCTGTTCATCGATTTGCTCACGTGGGCGCCAGTAACACCTCCATTCATCGCAGCCCTGAGATTTTAGCAGACTCTTCTTATTTGTCCTTCCCAACAGTGCCTTATTGGAGGCTCTTTCAGGGTCAGAGGAATGAGACTCTTACTGTTACTATTTTTAGCATATTGAATACACCACAGGGAGCTTGTAGCTTGCTGGATTCTCTGAGAGGGACGGAGAATGTATATAAGAGAAAAGAAGCAAGAAAGAAGCAAGTATGTTAAAACCTAGACTATAAGAGGTCTCGCAGCTGCAAATGCAGCCACGTGTGCTTCCAGGAGCTTTGTTTTATAGTCTCTGGACCTTGGCTGTTGATGGGATTACATGGCGGGAGGGGGAGGGGCAGGAGGCAATTTGTGGATGTCACTGCCAAGCTACTAGAAATGAGGTATCTGGGTGGAGGAGGCCCAGTCCTGATCCGAGTGGGCTTGGAGATCTCAGCCCAGGGTTCCGCATACCTGGGTTCCTCTGCTGGTTCCTTCATGCATGAGGCTCATCAGAGTGGCCTTGAGCATGGTTGTGGCTGGGTTCTAGGTTTTGGCTACTGGGGTTCTGCTTGGGGCAGGGAGGAAAACTCAACCCGTCCCCCTCGGAGGGGCCCCGGCAAAGACACCCTGGCGCCAGGGCAGGAGATGTTGGTAGAAACAATTATTTAAATTACTTATGCCACACATTGAAGTACATTTTTTTTACTACACTGTTATTTATTTTATTTTCATTCAATACTTGAAGTACATTTTAAGTTGCTTCCAGAAAACCATAGCACTGTCATACTGTCCTGTAACACTGTCTCCCCTTTGTTCATCGATTTGCTCAAGTGGACACCAGTAACATATCCATTGTGATACTTGTTACTATTTTTGGCATATCGAATACGTCACAGGTAGCTTGCCAGGCTTTGCTATGTGGGCGGAATATTCTCAGTAGCTTACTCTCCAAGAGGGATGCAGGAATTGAATCCAGGTTGGCCGCATGCAAGGCAAATGCCCTACCCACTGTGCTATTGCTCCAGCCCATATGAAAATAAAAATTATTTTTAAATATAAGAAATATTTTAATTTATTCCTGAAGAAATAAATGTCTTGGGGGTTGTTCAGGAAATAAAACTAAGAAAAATATCAATTTAAAATAGATTTATATGCTCAATATCCCTGCTTCTCTGCAGAATATGAAGAGATGTAATGGAGAAAAAAGATATCAAGCAATGACAAACACTTGACCTTGGATTACAATTCTGATCACCAAACCCTGGAGGGAAGGGTGGGAGGGAATAATGACCAGAATAGAGGTGACATAGCATAGGAATAGAGGTAAAAGTTCACAGGCATGTCGGGTGTGTGTGTGTGCGGGGGGGCTCAGTAACTGTGTACTCAGCATTCATGTAGCCATCTAACCAAAACTGTGATTTTTTTTATAAAAATTATTTTCTATAAAAAGTATTTGCTTATCAAAAGTACCATAAATCAAATATACAATAAATTAGGAATACGTGTGTATTCTGGAAATATAATGATTCATGGATATTAAGTGAGACCAGTCTCTCATTTCCTATCTCATGGGAAAAATATTTTAAATATCATAAAATAAGACTACATACCATATTTAAAGTTGTTAAAATGTCCCTTTTCAGAACTTTAGTGCTCTAAAAGAAAGTACTTTTATATGAATATTTTCTTCAAGAATAAAACTACAAGGGCTGGAGCAATAGCACAGCAGGTACGGTGTTTGCCTTGTACGCGGCCAACCCAGGTTCGATTCCCAGCATCCAATATGGTCTCCTGAGCACCGCCAGAAGTAATTTCTGAATGCAGAGCCAGGAGTAACCCCTGTGCATTGCCGAGTGTGACCCAAAAAGCAAAAAAATAAAAAAAATAAAAAAGCAAAAGAAAAGAATAAAACTACATAGAGAGAATGTTAACATGAAAAGAAATTAAAAAAAAACACAAATTGTCAAAAATAAATCACATCAAGGAATGTAAAGGTGAAGAGAAATAGGAGGTTAAATTAGAAGTTAGGGACAGATCTACAGTGCAGGGATAAGATGCTTGTCTTGCATACAGCCAATTTCTATTCAATCCCCAGCACCTCAAATGGTTCCCTGAGCACCACCAGGTATGATTCCTAAGCACAGAACCAGAAGTAAGCACTGAACACTGCCAGATGTGGCCCGCACTGCCCCTCAAATAAATGAAGTCAATTAGAAGCCAGAGAATTCAGAGGAATGACTCAGTGACTAAGAACTCCTGCTTTGAAAGCATGAGGTCCCACATTTGATCCTTACAGCCAACGCTGACACTCAGCATGGTCTCCACAGTTCTGCTGTCTGAGATCCCGGCACCATAGGTGATCTCCACAGCTAGCACATGCTATGTGGGCACCACAGTGAAGCAAGTGTGTGGTGGTGGTCATTGCAACAACCACTACAGAAAGAGAAAGCGCAGTCATACATAACTGAAGAGACCCAAGTTCAATCCTTGCAACTTCAAGGTTTGCTGAGCACCATCACCTGGGTGGATACCAACCAAGTACCACCACATCTCCTGCTTCATCACTGAACCATCTGGCCTGCACTGCCAGACCAAGTTTTGTCAACTCTGGTCCCCTGGTCCCTCGTACTACTTGAGAGCACTCCCCCTCTCCCCTATAAAAAACATATTTCACAACAACAGAAATAAAATGGAATACGTGAGCCTTGTAATATTTTTCATTGTTTTAATGGGAGGATCTGAAATCAGATGTAATTAAGGTTAAAGGAAACGCAACATGGCAAGACATCATTATAAGTACATGTTCCTTAATATTTGTCTTGCTGACATATTTGCAAGGTAAGCATTCCAATAAACTGGGTAATAGGATCTTAATTTGCCTTAGTGATTAGAGACTAAATGATCTTGGATAGAATCTGAATCTTCTAGTTCTTCGTTAGTTACCTGACTTCGGGTCAATGAACTATACCTTATACTTTAAGACATCTTTACTTTTAAGAGTTCAATAACTTATTTATGTACCATCTCTAGCTAATAGTTTAAGTAAAACTTCCCATCATATAGTACTAGCAACAGCTTAATCTTCATTGCTTATTTCTTATTTTACTTAAAGGAAATATTTAATATCAAATTTTGAAAGTAATTGTGTACTGTTAATATCCATGCCACAAATTTTAAAAAGATAAATCTGCATATTTTTAAAAAGAAAAATCCAAAGCTTATGTTTTAATATGTAAAATACAATAAAATCATTCCTGGATCATAATATCTGCAATGATTTATGGGTTAGCTGTTGTAGATAATCATCCAAAGAGCTCAGAGACCCCCAAATCATGCTATAGGAGGCAAACTGTCAGTTTCTTTAGAATCTGCTCATTCATGCTCAGCAGGAGACCATGGCCTAAATAGGGACAGAAAGCTTGCCTTAATAAACTCAATATTTCATATAAGTCAAAGATGGGATTATTTAATTCAACAGGAAACAAACATTACAGAGATATAGAAAAGCAGCGCAATCTACACTATCCAGTGTGTCACCATCCACATTCCTATACAGAATTCTGGTGCAGGTCAAACAATGCTAGCCTGAAACAAATTTATGAAGCATATTTTTATGTTTAAAATTATGAAACATAATTTTGAAACTGATCTCCAATATGGAAGATAACAATACTTGGAAAGTTTACCCAGGTTAATGGCACACCTCTAGGCCTTCTTATTTTCCTCTCAGATGCAAACACAGTATGAAAACCTACTATCTGTAGGTTAATTTGCATTTGTGAAATTACTAGCATTTGTGAGAAATCCACATGATATCAACAAGACACATCATTTCATCAAAGTTGCTGATGTGAGAAATTTATAAAGAAAGGAACTATCAAGTTGTTACAATTGTAAAGTGTATTAGATCAAAATTATTTTATTTTGCCTTATTATAAATAATTTTTCATACTGATTATTAGGAAATAGCTATTTCTTTTTTCTTTTTATATTTTTGGTTTTGCTATGCCCACAATGCTCAGGGGTCACCTAGTAATTACTCTTTGTAGTATTAGGGGGACCATATAGGATGCCAGAGCTTGAATTAGGGTCGGTTATGTCCAACACAAATGCTCTATGACCCAGAAAATAGCTATTTCTGAATGAGAGTCTGCATTAAAAGTTTACATTTTGAGAAGTTGTATTATGGAATAAAAAATATTGCTGTGAGAAAGGACAGAAATAAAAAGGGCCTTTTTGCATCTTTACTTGCAATGAAAATTGAAATGCTTCTGATTTGTTAGCAAATTAGCCTCAAGAGCAGAAAGTAGTAGGCAAATAAACAACATTGTCAGGCAGAGAACAAGTATAACGCATACATGGAAGGGAGTAGCACTGTAGTACTGTCCTCCTGTTGTTCATCAATTTGCTTGAGCAGGCCCAGTAATGTCTCCATTGTGAGACTTTGTTATTACTGTGTTTGGCATATCCAATACATCACGAGTAGCTTGCCAGGCTTTGCCTGCCGGCGAGATACTCTCTGTAGCTTGCCCAGCAATCTGAGAGGCTCTCCGTTTGCAAGGAAAACACCTTACCTGCTGTGCAATAACTCCAGCGCACAGAAGGAAAGGTGGTTAATATTTGAATCACCTTCATTCATTGCTGGTGAAAATGTCAATTGGTGTAACTTTTTCAGAAAACAATGGTGTTATCTTCAGAAAACGGAAGTGCCTTTTTCAATCACTTCTCAAGCAATAGCGCAGCGCTAGAGCATTTGCCTTGCACGCGGCCAGCCGGGCCAACCTGGATTCGATTTCTCCGCCTCTCTCGGAGAGCCTGGCAAGCTACTGAGGGTATCTCACCCCAACAGCAAAGCCTGGCAAGCTACCCGTGATGTATTTGATATGCCAAACACAGTAACAACAAGTCTCACAATGGAGACGTTACTGGGCCTGCTCTAGCAAATCGATGAACAACGGGAGGACAGTGACAGTGACAGTGCTCTCAAAAAACTAGGAATTGAACTTCCACATGATCCAGTAATTTGTCTTCTACCTCAAGGGCTGGGCTGGAAAGGCGGGTAGGGTGTTTGCCTCGCATGCAGCCGACCCGGGTTGGATTCCTCTGTCCCTCTTAGGAAGCCTGGCATGCCACCGAGAGTATCCCACCCACACAGCAGAGCCTGGCAAGTTCCTCGTGGCATGTTCAATATGCCTAAAACAGTTACAGTAAGTCTCACAATGGAGATGTTACTGGTGCCCACTCGAGCAAATCAATGAACATTGGGAGGACAGTGCTGTAGTGCTACCCCAAGTGCCAAAAAACTCAATTCAGAAAAGTCATTTGCACTCCAATGTTCATTGCAGCACTATTATCAATAGCAAAATCTGAAAATAAACCCAAATGTCTAAGAACAGATGATTGCATAAAGAAACTATAGTATATAATACACAAGAGAATACTACCCAGTTATAAGAAAAGATGAAAAGATGAAACCAAGCAATTTTCTACATGGATGGATCTGGAGAGTCTCATGTTGAGTGAAGTTAATCAGAAGAGAAGGGACAGACACAGAATGATCGCTCTCATATGTGAGATATGGAGAAACATATTAAGAAAGCAACAAATGGCCAAAGGCAACAGAACCTGAAACCTGGTCTATAGAACTGAACTTATCATGGTTGGGGACAGGGTAAGTAGGTTGAGAGGGTTGCACTCTGATGGAGGATGTGGTGTTAAAACATTGTATACGTGAAATCCTATCATTAACAGTATTTTAAATCACAGTACCTAAAACTAAAAGAAAAAAATTATTTTTTAAAATCTTCCCTGATTAGCCATATTTTCTAATATGCCATTAACATTTATAGATTGGCCTATAAAAGCTGAAATCATGGAAAAATGCCTAAACCGATGCTTTATTGGTTTCAAATTGAAATGTCAAGATTTTGACTTAAGAGACTTGATCTTGAATCCTAATTTTCCTCGATAGCATCCTGAATTTTTGACTTCTTGAGGCTCTGGTTTTCAGTCTATTAAAAGGATGATAATAATCCATGCTTCAGAGGCTACTTGACTTTATTAGGAATAACATGAAAATATCCAGGGCTGGCAGTAATGGAGGTACTCTGAAAGTCCCCCCTTCCCTCACTCAGGATAGAATCAAATTATCTTTCACTTTTTGATTTCTCTATAACTTCAGTAATTCTACATACTTAACCATTCAATAATTGCTCAGTGATGCCATCAAAATAGCAAAATCTGAATTTTCATCAACTACCTGCATGTAAACAAGATTTCTACAAGATACATGTATAGAGTCACAAACAGCATTGATGATCAAATTAAAGAAGATATTTATGATTTATATTGAAATACATGTTAATGATTCTCAGAAAAAGTCCTTTGAATTTCTTATAGAAGATCAAAAAAACTCCCTTCTCTTCTATAGCTAACTTAAATAATGTTCAAATATACAAGCATACGGTAGACTAACAATAGAATTCAATATTGATTTGTTTGTCCAAAACACATACAAAGCAAATCTCATGGAGAACTTTATGATGTTAATAGTTTGCCTAATCACATCATTTGGAATCCAACACTTTTCTCTATTTTAAAATGAATGTAAAAAAATCAATATCCTCTCCCTGTACTATCTGTGGATTGCCACTACATGATGCACTCATAATTTTCTTACAGTTCTTTCACATCAAAACCACATCAAATTGCCATTCGATTGGTTTCGTTCGGACCTGCCATAAGATTATTGTTGCAATCTGAACTACATTTGCATACATTAAAATACAGCAGAAAAAAAACGTAGCCTTTATGCATGCTAAATAGCTGTTTTTCCTAAACTTAAACATCTCAGGTGGCTCACTACTATTCCCCAAGCTCCTGAGGGCATTTTTCTACATTAAAAATTGCCCGCATCCAGGCAATTATTTGCAAAAATAAGTATTGACAATACCTTTGCTTAGTTGTGATACTGTCTCTATTTTCCTACTTGTTTCCAAGCTGCAAGGCTTCCGTGAAAGCTGAATTTTTACGAGTTCATATTCTCCTGCTGTTTCCCGCTCACCTCAAGTTAGCCTCCCCTGTTGCAAAGGGCATATGCTAATAATCCAAGTCACAAGTGGGCATATAAAAGAAAACTAAAAAGGCTATAATCACTTTAATGAAATTAACAAGGGAAGTTTTAGGCAGAAAGTCTACAAGGCTTTGAGTGGTAGCTTTGTTCTCCTTCCCACCACTTCTACTCCATATCTATGCCAGTCCTCTACCTGCACTCTGGTGGACCCAGGACCACAAGTTGTACACCCTGCTAGCATGAAATCTCATGAACATTGTTATTCATTAACTACAACATTCTATTTTAAGCCACACCTCTGACTACAACCTGGTGTTTGCCTGGAGGTAGGTCATTGAGAGTCAATGCAAATGAAGGCAGTTCCCCAGCAGGGAAAACTTTAACTTGGGGAACTTTTTGGGCAAAGGTCTTTCTCAAAGCATTCTGATGGTGTTCTGAGGATGTAACTTCATTACTGGACTGCTGAGCCAAGACCACCAGACTGGTGAGGTGCAGGTTCTCCCACTGGACTACTCACATGATGCTGAGCTGCCAAAACGGGAAATAAAAACAACACAGCAGACACTGTATGATGCATCCATTATATTGCCAGTCCATCTTCTATCTTGAGAAATATTCACAAGAAACTGTCCAACACCAACATCTTTAGAGGAGATAATATAATTAACCTCGCTCATTTTATGAGCATTTTCATGATGGGGAGTCTCTGGGTGCAAAAAAGAATGTAGCAGTCTGTCTCTAATTTTCTTTTGTTTTTAATTTTTATTAGTGAAACACCATGAGGTACAGTTGTAGACTCACAATTTTTTTGTGCTTGGGTTTCAGTTATACAATGATCGAGTACCCATCCCTCCACCAGTGCCCATTCTCCACCACCACTGATCCCAGTATCCCTCCCCCCCCATCGCCCCATCCCACCCTGTCTCTGTGGCAGGGCATTCCCTTTTGCTCTCTCCTTTTGGGTGCTGTGGTTTGCAAAAGAGGCATTGAGTGGCAATCATGTTCAGTCTATAGTCTACTTTCAGCATGCATCTCCCATCCTGGGAGGATCCTCACAACACCCTTTATTTGGTGGTCCCTTCTCTGTCTGAGCTGTCTTTTCCGCTAGCATGTGCGGCTGGCATCCAAGCCATGGAGTGAACATCCTAGTACTTATCTAGGCTATTCTTGGGTGTTAGTCTCCTATTTTGTAACTTTATGTTCCCCAGATGAATGCAATCTTTCTATGTCTGTCACTGTCTTTCTGACTTATTTCGCTTAGCATGATACTTTCCATTGATTACCACTTGTATGTAAATTTCATGATTTCATCTTTTCTAACAGCTACATAGTACTCCATTGTGTAGATGTGCCAAAGTTTCTTTAACCAGTCATCTGTTCTCGGGCACTCAGGTTTTTTCCAGATTCTAGGTATTGTAAACAGTGCTGCAATGAACAAACAAGTGCAGATGTCACTTTGACTATAGTTTTTTGTCTCTCTGGGATATATTCCCAGGAGTGGTATTGCTGGGTTAAATGGGAGCTCAATTTCTAATTTTTTGAGAATCATCCATACTGTTTTCCAAAGGGGCTGAACCAGAAGGCATCCCCACCAGCAGTGAAGGAAAGTCCCTTTCTCACCACATTTGCTCCAACACAGGTTGCTTTTCTTTTTTTGGATGTGGGCCAGTCTCTATGGTGTGAGATGATATCCCATTGTTGGTTTGATCTGCATCTCCCTGGTGATTAACGATGTAGAGCATTTTTATGTCCCTTTTTGTCATTCGGATTTCTTCTTTGAGAAAGTTTCTGTTCATTTTGTCACCACATTTTTTGATGGGGTTGGATGTTTTCTTCCTGTGGAGTTCAACCAGTACTTTGCATATCCTTGATATCAAACTCTTGTCAGATGGGTATTGGGTAAATATCCTTTTCCATTCTGTAGACTGTCCTTGTATTTTGGTCACTGTTAATTTTGTGGTGCAGAAGCTTCTTAGTTTAAGATAGTCCCATTTGTCTATCTCTGTTTTCGGTTGCTTGGCCAGTGATGTGACGTCTTTAAAGATACCATTAGCTTCAATATCATGGAGGGTTTTGCCAACATTATCTTCAATGTACCTTATGGATTCCGGTCTTATGTTGCGGTCCTTAATCCATTTTGACCTTACTTTTGTACATGGTGTTAGGCAGAGATCTGAGCCCTTTTTCTTTGCATGTAGCTGTCGAGTTTTGTCAGCACAATTTGTCAAAGAGGCTTTCCTTGCTCCACTTCACATTTCTTGCTCCCTTATCAAAGATTAGATTATCAGATGTTTGGGGGAGATGTCAGTATATTCAACTCTGTTCCATTGGTCTGAAGCTCTGCATTTGTTCTAGTATCGTGCTGTTTTAATTATTACTGCTTTGTAGTAGAGTTTGAAGTTAGGGAGGTTGATTTCTACCATTTTCTTTTTCCCAAGAATTGCTTTAGCTATTTGTGGGGGCTTATTGTTCCATATGAATTTCAGGAGTGTTTGCTCCATTTCTTTGAAGAATGTCATGGGTTTCCTTAGAGGGAACGCATTGAATTTGTGCAGTGCTTTGGGAAGTATTGCCATTTTGGCAATGTTAATTCTTCTGATCCATGAGCAGGGGATATCTTTCCATTTTCTCGTGTCCTCTTTTATTTCCTGAAGTAGCATTTTTTAGTTTTCTTTGTATAGGTCTTATACTTCCTTAGTTAAGCTGATTCCTAGTACTTGATTTTCTGGAGCACAATTGTGAATGGGATTGTTTTTCATGTCACTTTCTTCTCTCTCACTGTTTGCATATAGGAAAGCCATGGACTTTTGGGTATTGATTTTATAGCCTGCAACTTTACTATACATGTCTACTGTTTCTAGGAGTTTCTTGGTAGAGGTTTTAGGGTTCTCTAAGTATGGTATCATATCATCTGCAAATACTGAGAGCTTGATTTCTTCCTTTCCTACCTGAATGCCCTTATCTTTTTCTTGCCTAACCGCTATTGCAAGTACTTCCAGTACTATATTGAACAGCAGTGGAGAGAGTGGGCATCCTTGTCTCATCCCTGATCTTAGAAGGAAGGCTCTCAGTTTTTTCCCATTGAGGACGATGCTTGCCATAGGCTTATGGTAGATGGCATTAACTACATTGAGGAAAGTCCCCTCTATACCCATTTTGGAGAGGGCTTTCATCATAAATGGGTGCTGGATCTTGTCAAATGCTTTCTCTGCATCTATTGATATGATCATATGGTATTTAATCTTTTCTTTTGTTGATATGATGGATTATGTTGATTAATTTCCTAATGTTAAACCATCCTTGCATCCCCGGGATGAATCCCACTTGGTCATGGTGTATGATCTTTTTGATGAGTTGTTGAATTCTATTTGCTAGTATTTTGTTGAGAATCTTTGCATCTGTGTTCATCAGGGATATCAGCCTGTAGTTTTCTTTTCTTGTGGTATCTTTGTTTCCTTTTGGTATTAGAGAGATTTGGACTTCATAGAAACTGTTTGGGAGAGTTTCTGTTTCTTCAATTTCCTGGAAAAGCTTGAGAAATACTGGCAATAGGTCATTTTAAATGTTTGAAAAAATTCTCTAGTGAATCCATCTGGTCCTGGACTTTTGTTTTGGGGAAGAGTTTTGATTACTGTTTCAATTTCCTTGATGTTAATAGTTCTATTCAGGTACTCTAGATCTTCTTGATTCAGCCTTGGGTGATCATAGGAACCCAGGAATTGATTCATTTCTTCTAGGTTCTCTTGTTTCATGGCATACAGACTTTCAAAGTAGTCTCTGATGATCTTTTGAATTTCTTTGGTTTCTGTTGTGATATCCCCTTCTCATTTCTGATTCAGTTTATTAGGGTTCTCTCTCTTTTTCCTTGTGAATCTTCCTAGTGGTTTATCTATCTTATTTATTTTCTTGAAAAACCAGCTCTTGGTTTCATAGATCTTTAGGATTGTTTTTTTTGTTTGTTTCAATATTGTTGTTTTCTGCTCTAAGTTTTATGATCTCTTTCTTTCTGCCTGATTGGGATCCTTTTGTTGATCCTTTTCTAAGATCTTGAGTTGTGAAGTCAAGTTGTTTATGTGTATCCTTTCTTCCATCCTGAGATATGCTTGCAGAGCTATAAACTTTCCCCTTAACATGGCTTTAGCTGCATCCCATATCTGGTAGCTCGTGTCTTCATTCTCATTTGTTTCCAGGTATCTTTGGATTTTGTCCTTCATTTCCTTCCTGACCCACTCGTTGTTCCACATTGAGTTTTTTAATTTCCAGGTGTTTGATTTGGTTCTCCATGTCTGTGTGTGATTCATTTCTATTCTCAGTGCATCATGGTCTGAAGGAATTGTTGATACTATTTCTGTCTTCCTGATTCTATTGAGGTATGTTTTGTGTCCTAGCACATGGTCTATTTTGGAAAATGTTCCTTGTGCACTGAAGAAGAATGTGTATTCTTTATTTTGGGGGTGTAAAGCCCTGTATAGGTCTATAAGCTCTTTCTCTTCTATTTCTTTGTTCAAAGTCAATGTTTTCTTGCTGAGTTTTGTTCTTGTTGATCTATCCAGAGGTGATAAGGCAATGTTGAAGTCTCCAGCTACTATTGTGTTGCTAGCAATGTCCTCCTTAAAATCTGTTAGCAGTTGTTTTAAATATTTAGCTGTTCCCTCATTAGGTGCGTATACATTTAAAAGTGTGATTTCTTCCTGTTGTACGTATCCCATGATGAATAGAAAATAGCCTTTGCTGTCCCTTCTAATCTTTTTCAACCTGAAATTGATGTTATTGGATACTAGTATGGCCAACCCCACTTTTTTGAGGGCGCTGTTTGCTTGCAGGATTATTTTCCATCTTTTAACTTTGAGTCTGTGTTGCTCTGACTATTGAGATGAGTTTCTTGTAGGCAGCAGAATGTTGGGTTCTGTCTCTTAATCCATTTTGCCACTCTGTGTCTCTTAATTGGTGAATTTAAACCATTGATGTTGACAGAGATTATTGTTATTGGATTTTGTGTCATCTTTCTGTAAGAGTCTGTTGTGCTTATAGGGTTTTTCTTGTCTTATAGTAGCCCCTTTAGCCCTTCTTTTAGGGTTGGTTTTGAGTCTATGAAGTTCCTGAGCTGCTGTTTATCCACAAAATAGTGTACCATTCCTTTGAGTTTGAGTGAGAATTTAGCCTGATAGAGTATTCTTGGTGAGGCATTTATTTTCAGTGAGTTTTTTCACTATATCCCACCATTGCCTTCTGACTCGGAGGGTTTCCTCTAATAGGTCTGCTGTGAATCTAAGGGGTGCTCCTTTTTATGTGATTTCCTTCTTTGACCTTGCTGCTTGCAGTACTTTGTCTCTATCTGTGGCATCCATCATTCTAATTATGATATGTCTTGGAGTGTTTTTGTTAGGGTCTCTTTGAGCTGGCACCTTCATGCTCCTTGAATCTGAATGGCTGCATTGTCAAGCTCTAGGAATTTTTTAGCAATGATTTGTTTAACCATGGCTTTTTTGGGGGGGGATTGTTTCCCTGACCTTCTGGTACTCCAATGATTCTAATGTTGTTCCTCTTGAAATCATCTCCTAGGACTCCGATTCACTCTAGAGCTATTTTGAGGTCTCTTGCTAATGCTTATTGTTGTCTGTTTGCTTGGTGCAACTGATCTTCCAGCTCACTGATTCTGTCTTCAGCTGTGGTCATTCTACTGTTGAGGGAACAGACTGAGTTTTTTATTTCATCTACAGAATCTTTTATTCGTAACATTTCTGTGTGTAGTTTTCCAATTTCTGATCTCATTTTCCCCGTAATTTCTCGATTGTTTTTGCCATGTTACTGGATATCTGTCTGACTGTTACATTGAGTTCATTGAACATCTTCATTACTTCATATCTGAATTCTTTCTCAGAGAGGTCCTTTAGGTGAGTAGCATCTACTGAGGCTTCTGGACTCTTTCCATCATCGTCCCCATGTGGTGGGGATTTGTGTTGTTTCTTCATGTTGGTGTGGAAATAGGGGGACTGAGATATTACACTAGATTTCTTGGTATGACTGAACTACGGCCAAGTGAGTGTTGGCCAGCCTAAAATTAGGCCACTCCCAGTTCTACAGAAGCCATGCCCACTTCTGAAAAGGTCATGCCTCCACGGGTCCTGGTGTGTGTGTGTGGTGGTGGGGGGGGGGGGGATGTTGTACTAGTAGCTTGGAGAGAAAGAAGACTGGCACAGCGTTGGGGACGAAGAGGAAGAGGTTCAGGGATCTGTCGTCCCAGGGTACTCTCTCTAATTTTCAGTGAGGATAGATTGCTCCTTTTCCAAATACCAATTTGGGGATCTAAAAAAATGAGATGGGAGTCTCTCTAAAGACTTCTTGGTTTTTCTCATCATTTCAGAACAACATACTTCCTGCGGAAAGAATTCAGAGGGGACTTAGCTGGTTACAAAATTCCTAAAATATCAACAGTTCATAGGTAGAGGAAAGTGGGGAGGGTCTCCCAGAAGCAGAAACTGCAATGGTTGTTCTGATGGATTCCTAATCCAAGGGAACAAAATATTAAATGCTGATACTTGGCTCTCGGAGTTATCCAAGTAATGGAAATAGCAGAATTTGCTGATCATTGCAGGACTCAGTTGTTTTCTAGAGCCTCATGTGAGTATGCAACTTTCATTTTATTTTCTTTTACTTTTTCTTATTGAGGTAACTCTGAAGTTTATTGATCAATGATGAAGGAGATTGTGCATGTGTATGAGGATTAGGGGTACACAGAAGTCTCTGTTTAATGATGTAGAGAAGAGGTATAGTTATATATACAAGCCACAAAACCAACAACACTGGGAACATGAGATTCAAACCACATCAACCAAATCTAAAAATATGATGGTCAATGAAGCAGGCTGGGGAGTTGGAGGAGCCTGGGGAAGAGAGAAGTTGACACTGGTGATAAAACTGGTACTGGAACACAGTATGCCTAAAACTCAACTATAAATAATTTTGTAAATCACTGTGTTTTAATAAAATAATTTTTTCAGAAGGAAGTCTTGGTTCTTTCCCTTTGGTATAAATGAATAATATTCTAAAAATACTCTTTTTGTTAATAAATGATAATAGCAACATAACCTTGTATACTGCTATTCAAAAGTAATTTGACTTTAAGAACTTAAGAAAATGCCCATGCATTAGGGGTCTAATTTTTCTCTTCACACATAATTTATTGTATTAAGAAAAAGCAAAAATTTATGCATAAGAATGTTTAGTACTATACTTTATAATGATAAAAACAAACAACAATCTGTCAATGAGTGTTAAAAAGTTATAAACTCACTAATGCAAAAAAGCATGCCTAGAATATTTAGCAATTTCAAATTCTCAAAATAATATATCACACAAAACAAAAGGGAGATGTATATGGCTTTATCTTAGTAATATGAGTATAAATGCATAAATATATTCTTTTTAAAATGTAAAGAAATTCATTAACATTAACAATATCTCTGGATGATGATATTCTAAGTCATAATCACTTGTATTTTTTTCTTTTCCTATTTCCTGAATATTCTACAATAGGCAAATATACATGCAGAATTTAAACACAAAAGAAATGTTTTAAAATTATTACTCAAGGGTAAAAATCCAGTCACACTAAGTTTTTAAAAATGGAGTCAGAAAGATAGTAGAGCAGTAGGGTGCTTGCTTTCCACACAACTGACCTGGATTTGATCCCTGGCAGCCCATATGTTCCCTTGAGCCAACCAGGAGTGATCCCTGAGCTCGGAGCCAGGAGTAAGCCTGTACAACCAGATGTGTCTCAAAAACAAACAAAAATTTTTATTACTTCATGTCATTGTCACTGTCCTCCCGTTGTTCATCGATTTGCTCGAGCAAGCCCAGTAACGTCCCCATTGTGACACTTGTTCTGTGTTTGGCATATAGAATACATCCCGGGTAGCTTGCCAGGCTTTGTCATGTGGGCTAGATACTCTCAGTAGCTTGCTGGGCTCTCCAAGAGGGGCAGAGGAATTGAACCTGGGTCGACTGGGTCGGCTGCATGCAAGGCAAACACCCTACCCGCTGTGCTATGGCTCCAGCCCATTACTTCATGTATTTATAGCAATTCATGAACAATAATTTGACAATTCTTTTTTAATTACCTCATGAAATTAAGCAACTCATGCAAAAAAGAATTTGAAAAAAGAACTAAACTCAGCAAACAATCATTAGAAGGAAACTTCTCTATCTTAGCAAAAAGCACTGTCAAAAATGCCTCACACCATACTTTTTGGTGAAAGTTATAGAAGAATGTCACTTAAATCTCCACAATATGTCAGTAAATGAGGCAGTGTAATAGCATACTACTCAAGATCTGGTCCAGGAAACAATAATACAAGAAGCACCTTGGAACAAGTTGGAGTTGTAGAATATCAGGCCACAACCTGGCCTACTGAATCAGTCTTTCATTTAAAAAGGCTCTCAGGTTGGGCTAGAGCAATAGAATAGGGGTTAGGGAGTTTGCCTTGCATGTGGTTGACAGGGGTTCAATCCTTGGCATCACATATGGTCCCAATTCCTAAGCACAGAGCTAGGAGTAACTTCTGAGCATTGCTGCATGTGACCCAAAAGGAAAAAAAAAAGTTCTCAGGTCATTTGAAATACCCATTATGTTTAGGTAGGCCTCTAGACCTCTTTGGAGTACAGCAGAACTCGCTACAGAAATAAACAACTAGACCTCTTTGAATTTATTCTCACCTTCAATACTATGAGGCTTTGAGAAAAGTTACCTAACATTTCTGAATCTTAGATTCCACACCTAAAAACTTGAGAAAATTTTATTGTCCTTGTCAGATTGTCATGACTAACGATACTAAACCTGGTAAAAATCACACTCAATCATATACTACTAAGTATATTCTTTTAAGACGCCCAAGACACATTATTTCCTTCATAAAAAAAACTGTAGCATGCAAGTGTCTAGAAGATAAGTGCAAAAGTATAAACGTGCACAGAGCTAACATTCCCCAAAATAGATAGAGAAAAAGCAAAAGCAGGATTCAGATCTCCTGGGTACCACACTATCTCATACCATGTTTGATTTTGCTGGACCCTTATCACCAAACTAATAATCCCCCCACTCCCAAGCCATTTCCTGAACTGATGAGTTACATATTGCTGGATATAATATCATAGTCATAGATAGCATTAGTCTATGTGTATATAGACATAGCACTGCTGTCATTTCTAAAGGCCAAATGGAGACCTACCTAGGACATCATCCTCTTTAGTCTATTTTATTTGTCTTCTCAACTTTCTTTAAAAAAGAAAGTTCTTTATTCCATATTATAGATAGCTGTTGCTTTGTAGACTTGCCATACCTTATTCAGAGGGCAAGGAGAAGTTGAAAAAAGGAGGCAGAGCATGCCAGATTGGCAGGTGGAAGGTTAAATAAATGAGAAAACTTTCTTTCTTACAAGATTTTTTTTGAGTGGCTGAAAAACATATCTCCATAGTCCACTAGGATTTTAAAAGTTTATACAGATATCTTACAAGTTTGTTAACCTTTCAATTTCACCTTTATCTGTAGTTCAGTCCTGCTAGATAGTTATTAGTGACTGAATTCCATTCCACCCTGAATGGAATCCCACCCTTGAGAGCACACATCTCCCATCCTAAACTATCCCTCCAACCATCACTGACTTAGTGATCCTTTCTCTAATCCCGCTGTCTTCTCCCCCAGCTCATGAGGCATGCTTCCAACCATGGAGCAATATTCCTGGCCCTGGCCCTGGGTGTCAGTCTCATATTATGTTATTTTATATTCCACAAATGAGTGCAGTCATTCTCTATCTGTCCCTCTCATTCTGACTCATTTCACTTAGGATGATACTCTCCATGTCCTTAGTTATATGATTTTAGGACTCCTACTATCATTTTATTTCCTCACTGTTTTTGACAGAGTTCACTGAGATACACTCAGGAGGTCTGATTTATTTTTTGCTAACAGTTGAAACTGAACCAAGTGGAGGTTTTCTAAGGTTCAAGAAATAACTATGAAGTTCAGAGTCTTAGGACTTCCTTTCTTCCTACATTACGAACTCCCGTAGAAAGTATTCTTGTCCCAAACTTATATCACCTAAGAAATAGCTTACTCTCCCAGGGGCCAAAAAAACACCAGCTTCCATAGCCATTGAAGTTGGTAAAATGAAGCACAGAATTTTCATGGGTCCAAATTTCTACTTTTTTGATTCATTCTGGACACTGACTGTAATAACCTGCTGGGAGACCCCAATAAAAAAGACAGCCTTTACAAACATTTTGCCTTTCCCTTCATTTATAATTGAGTTGAACTTGTCAATAAAGCTTTCCAAAGGCCAGCCACCACAATGTGCTTAGACAAGGATTTACATTCTTTCCTCCTCCCTTAGTAAAAGCAAGACTATTTTTGTTCCCTTAAAAAAAAATGAATAGGAGTTGAAGGCAATTGGAAGCAGGCTTTGGCTTTTCTATCCTGGTTTAAAAGCCACCCACTCTAATAGAAATACATTGTTGACAATGAGATCTTGTCCCACTTTTTCCTCCTACTGTAACTCCTATGATGCTATCTAAAGGAATTTCTAAAACTGGGGCGTAAAGTCTTTTTGCTCCTTGCTTCTCCTGCTGTGGCTATTCTATTGGGCATTCCTTTTCTTCTTCTAAATTTTTGGGGGTAACACTCAAAATGAGAAATTATTAAAACCAGGTATAATTTTGGTCCCAAACAGGTATTGTTCTTTCTGGCTTCCTTTGTAAACTCCTGGTAAAAATGAAAAGGAGAGCGCACAGTTAATGAGCATATTTCCTATCTTGCTCTTGTCAGTCATCCTCACCATTTCCCATTTCCCACAAGTGCAATCACCAAATACTAAAAGTAGCTTTTTTCTCTACCGGTAATATTTGCTTTATTTTCCTCAAAACTTATGCAAATAAAGATTAATTGCACCTAGACTATATAGATCATTTTTTAATTAGCAGAGTTCACTGTGCTTAGAGACTATGGTGATTAAATATGGCAAAATGGCAGATCCATCATAAAATTTATAAGATCCTCACCCCCCAAAAAAATTTTAACATAAGATGCTTTTATTCATTTGAACAATACAGCCTTACAGTAAAAGACAAGAAGGCAACTAATGTGAGCTAAAGCCCCATATTTGCATTAACATCAGTCAATAGAAGAAAACAACATAACCTATTTTTAATTACATTCAAGGTGTTCTTCCTATTAATATGGATATTAGACATGCAAAAATAAATCCATTGATAAAATATTACTTTCCAGCATATTATAAAAGGAAATAAAATAATCCTGGACATAAAACAATGTGCAGTGATCTCTTCTTGTAAACTCTTGCATGGTAATTTCCCAGGAAACCACAAGTCTGCAGATGCACAAACTAAAATGCAGATGTGTACATTTCAAAGAGCTACATCTAGTTTTCACTCCAAATGAAACCAATTCATTTTCAGAGTTGTACACAGAATTACACATCCCTCTACAATGAGATGGAAATATGGTCTCCAATGATGTGTTTGAAAATGAATATTTATTCAATAAAATTTGATTTTTTAAGCCTTTATATTATATAATCTCTGAAGAATGGCAACTAGTGAACCACTAGGTGACCTTGTTCTTTGGTATCTCACCAGGAGCCCTGCTGAATCATCCATTGTCTTATAAGTTGTGTGCCAACTCTGGAACAAACACTAATGTATATTTCCTCTCCAAATGCCCCACTTCTGCCAGGAAACTAACAGATGCACCAACAAATGTTGCAAGTCTGCCTATTAAACATGGAACTCATTGAATTTCTATTGCATTTCTCCAGCAGAAGTGCATTTGGAGCAAAGAAAGAAATTAAAATGAAGTCAGGTGTCATTCAAGAAAATTACAGTCCCAGGGAGGATAGTTTTGAGTTGCAGCTTTGAGTTGCCATGCTGTGCCTTTCACAGCTGCCTACAGTTCTTGTCATTAATAACCAGTAAATAAGATCTGCAGGTGGGCCTGGAAGGCACCCCGAGCCAAGAAGATGGTAGTTAGGGCTTCTGTCTCTAAGATGGGTGGCCAGACTCATTTGCACAACCCAGCTTATGTTTCCACACAAAAGTGCAACCCTACTTAGCATAGCTTCAGGGAAGCTGCCACAATATAGAGAATGCTAATTACTGTAACCAACTGGCAACGATGCATTCAAAATTAAATGGCCTGTGACTGAGCAGATGAACAATTTTTATGGCCCAAAGATCAGGGAACAGGGATAGTTTGTTAAATTAACTGACGGCCTCTTTGGTCTAAGTAGGTGAGTTGAAGTCATTTGAAAGCCATGTTTGCGTGCAGTTACATACCAGAGTCACTCCTGTGTAAGTACAGTTCCCCCTGCAGTTTTATGTGGGAGTATGGCTACATGGAGTACATAAAATTTTAAAAGTTCCCTGGTTTAGTTCATAAATGACCAGGAGAAGCTATTCTGAATCCCTGTGGTATTGATTTTTCACACACAAAGGTTTGAACCACTAATTCAAATAGTTTCATAGAGAGGTATTTAGGAAACCTACAAAACCCCGCATGAACAAAAGCTTTTAACATCTAATTTCTGACATTGATCACACTTAGAAACCAATGAGTTCTCCTAGCATTTCAAGAGTTGCTGTATTTCTAAGTCTATTCTCAGCAATATTGCTTATCTAAAACGTCTTTCTGGAAACCTGATAAAACGGAAGGCAGAGCCTCTGTCATTTCCAAAGTATCACTTTTAGCAAAATACACTTTTGCATATCAAAATTTAATCCAGGAATTCTTAGTTTCTGCGCTACTGACATTTTATGCTGGAGAATCCTTTGTCTCTGTGGTGGGACAGTAGGAGTGGGGAAGGACTGTCCTGGACATTGTAAAATGTTTATCAGTGTACCTGACCTGTACCCACTAGATTCCAGTAACAACATCCACTCCTCTCACCCCAAGTTGTGCAAGTCAAAAAGATTTTATGACACTGACAATGACTCAGGAGAACAAAATAACCCTTCAATTAAGCATCACCGGTCAACAATTCAACAAACATGCTTCTATATGTCTATATCTTTATCAGACTGTGGAAAGTATGGGAAATGCAAAGGGAATGATGGGTAAGGGTTAGGTTAAGGAATATCCTATATCCAAACATGACACAGATGGAACCTGAAGCAGGCCATGGTTAAACAGAAACCGGCACATAAAAAGAACAGTCTAATCATATGTGATAAAGGTTAAAATAGACAACTGTACAAGATGCTCTGAAAATAGAAGACTAAATTCTGGGTTTCTGATAAGGTTTCTTCGAGGAGGAAAATTTGAGCTGAGGCTTGAAGAATAAGTCACATGGAAAAAAAGATGGAAAGAACATTCCAGGCACTGCATGCACAAACCCACAGAGTCATGATGCAGCAGGGTAGATGTGAGGTACCACACCAAGCCATAAGTAGTTCTACCCATCAATACAGAAACATTTAAAGCATGTGTTTTTCAAAAAGGAACAACACTAAGAAATAATAGAGAAATACAGGATTTTTACATTTTATTATAGTTTAGGCGATACGATTGCAATATTGTTCAATTTTCAAGTATTGATCACAAAGTTGTGCCTACTCCTGACACTGAAGTGCCCATGACCCTCCGCCAAATATCCCTATGTATACTCTGGTCCAATGTTCCTTACCCCCCATCCTTGCCCCCCATCATTCGTTAATTTACAGTTATGATTTTTATGCACACTGTTACTTCTTTAGGACCCCCATTATGGTAGAGACCCTCCACTTCCATTCCTTTGTTGACTTTCCAGCAGCCTTTTTATTCTTCCTCCTCCTCTCCCCTCACCTATCACTCTCAGGTCTGTATTTTAATATTCAATATTTATTTTTATGATAATTTTCATCCCTTATTTTATTTCTCTTAAATATAACAAATTAGTGTGATCATCTGGTATTCGTCCTCTGCCTCTGGCTTATTTCACTCAACATGACACCCTCCAAGTCCATGCAAATTTCCACGAATTGCATGAATTCATTTTTCTACTAGCTGCATAGCACCTTGTTTATGCATTTATCTGTTGTTGGGCATTTGGGTTGCTTCCATATCCTGGCTATTGTACTAAGAACTGCAATGAACATGTGCATGTATCTCTTCAAATTAACATTAGTGTTTTAGCTGTTAGATAGCTAGATTAAATGGGAATACCATTATTTATTTATTTATTTATTTATTTTACTATTACAAGAGTATTCTTCTTTTTAAAGCCAATGGGATTGGCACCTTCGATCTCAGTCCAGCAGGGGTCAGTCACAAAGAATGAAACAAACAAACACATAAGGAGAAAAAAATAACTTTTCAAGTCTTGGGGTCCCGTGGACAGCCATATGTGAGCGCACAGGCTGATGAATTATTTAATACAATATCACTCACCTACCCTTGTTCCCAACATGTGAGTTATTAAGAGACACTAAATGGTAAACACATCAAAATTCAATGGCATATTAAGAGCAGAGATTGGTATATCTCACATAGACAATCAGCAGGAACCCCAAAATTATAAAGTTGTAATATCTTCTGTTCCATTTTTGCCTATTTTGACCTTGACATCTAGAAGACTCTACACTGTTTTTATTTTATTCTTCCTGAGTGCCTTTTGCTTGCCCTGTAATCTATTCTATTCTTTCCTGTTCTCATTTTTGCTGTTTACTTTCTAAGACCTACACTAGGAAACTATTCCAAACTTAGAGTTGAGTTTTTGTTAGGGGGAAGATCTTCCACATTCTTCATAATCAGTAACTAAGGAAATACTAATTTTCAATCAAATTGGAATATAAAGATATATATAAGACTCTTTGATATCTAATTGCTGACTCTCTTGTGGTATAGGAGAAGCAAAGACTAAATCTGAAGATTAAACTATAACTCTGTGTGCTAATCTAGTCTCCATAATCTTTTATTCAATTACTGAATTTTATCAGTAAACATTAAAATTGCCAAGGTTCTATGAGAGTCTTATGGGAAAGTATGAAGAAGTTGCAGATGTACAGCCTACAAGAAACTAATAATTCAAGCTGAGATCAACACCAGGAGGATTACTCCATAGCTTAGAGGCCAGCCGGGTATTCTAGGGGAAAGGGCAGTTCAGATAGAGAAGGGAGCACCAAATAAAGGATGTTTGGAGGATCCTCCCAGGAGGGGAAATGCATATTGAAAGTAGACTATGGACTGAACACGTTTGCCACTCAATGCCTCTTTTGCAGACCACAACACCCAAAAGGAGAGAGAGAACAAAAGGGAATGCCCTGCCACAGAGACAGGGTGGGAGGGGGGGTGGGGGGGATATTATCCATGGTGGTGGAAAATGGGCACTGGTGGAGGGATGGGTATTTGATCATTGTATGACCGAAACCCAAGTACAAAGATTTGTAAATCTACAACTGTACCTCATGGTGCTTCACTAATAAAATAAAATTTAAAAAAAAAGAAAAAAGAAACTAATAATTCAGTCACAAAGTCAAAATTCACAGAAAGATTAGGATTTATACAAATTATAACAAGTGCCAAAAAGCACTAATATGCTTTCTAATGTGCTGGAAAACAGAAGAGGCTAATATAATATAATGGGAGTCTTTTACAGTAATGCAAGAATTTGAGAGCATGGGACTTACTTTGATCTTCAAGTGTGGAAGTGTTAAAACAGTGAAGGATAAAAAAAAAGTTAGACAATATTTTCTCAAATATGGAAAGTGCAATGAAACAGATGTTATTAGGCTATAAGAATAGAGGAGACATATCTGAGCAAAGTAATGAGTTTCTTCAGGAAGGAAAGGTTGAAAGACAGTAGGAATAATTAGAAAACCTTCAGCAAGAGGATGAGGCAAGGAAGGTGGGCTTTTTTTTATATAAATCAATGAAAATTGGATTGAATAGTAAGATGTGTTAGAGAAATACAAACAGACAATGTCAAGAAGATGGAACGTTGTGTTTATCCAATATAGTTACAAAATTTTCTTGACTTTGGATTGTCTCACAGGTTTAAAGAAAGGGATCTTCCACTTTCCCCCTATTTTGTATTTTATGATAAAATGTGTTTCTACTTTTATCATTGTGTTAACATACTTCTTTTCATAAGCAATTGCATGAAGGCTTTTATATTAATAAAAAATAAAGGAATAATAAAATATGCATTTCACTTCTATAACCTAATGTCAAACCCATAGTAAACAACTTCTGGCTTCCACTTCTGACTTCAATAAAATGACATCTACTTTTCTCAGTGCCATAGAATAGACAGTTTATAATGCCTCCCAACCACAAATGCCTGGACTCCAGCCCCTTAGGGACTCTGTTGCCTGCAGCCAGTAGACTTAGGTGCATTTCTGCCTAGAGCAGGTAATATTCCAGCCCAGTTAGTTAGCATCCTGAAAGTTAACCTCTTCACTTCCAGAGGCAGATGTAGAAATCTCTTCCAGTTTTTCTTGCTGATATTTAGAAGCACATAATTTGGGTTATAAAAGGCATAGGATTGGATATGAAGTCCCTAATTCACAGACCTTTTGGTTTTAACACAGATGTTCATATTTATATTTTATAATTGATCAAACACATAAGAAAAGACATATATGCCCATAGTGCTCAAATTTTTAAAAATTTTTTTTATTTTATAAGGTAGTTCACAATATTTGATTACATTTAATATTTAAACACCAATCCCACCACCATTACACCTTCCCACCACCAAATTTGGGATGTTTCCATCCCAAGCCCCAAGCCCTGGCCCAAAGCACAACCGAAGTAATATATTTTGTATTGTCTGTTATGAAGAACCACTGAAAATGCTTACAAAAAAAGTATTTATATAGGAAACAATGTGAAGATTATTCTATTTTGGCAGGAGACATTAAGACATTCTTTAGGATATCACTGACATGTTGTTAAAGGTTGAGTGATGTGAGCTTTCATATATATATATGAAAATATGTATCTATGCATATATTTACCTCTATGATTTGTTGCCTCCTATCTGAACCCCATCAAATGTGGTGTGGTACTTATGGAGAATTGGTAGGGAGTGTCTTATGATGTGTCCAGGAATGTGTTCACTCATGCATGAGGCTCTGCCCAAGCATGTGGGGAGCAGCTGTGAGTGTGGCAGTGACTGGGTTCTGGAGGTTTTTGGCTGCTGGCGCTGGGTCCCTGGTGTGGGGAGGACTCTCACCCACCCCCCTCTGGGGCACCCGAGTGAAACAGCCTGGCACGGAGTCCGGTGGCATGGCTATGGTGGGCGTCATGTTATGCTCACTTCTGGGAGAAAAAAACATGTGATCTGGGTGGTGGCCAATGATGAGGTTATCTGGTGCTGGCAGGAGGTGGCTTATGGGTGTGATCCCTGGGTCACCAGAGACTAGGGGAAGGGAGAAGAGGATCTCCACTCCCAGTCCCATTGAGCCCAGAATCCAAGGTCACAAAGTTCCGCATTACCTGGGTTTCATGGAACTTCACACATGCATGAGGCTTGGCCAGTGGGAAGCAGCTTTGAGTGCTCAAATTTTAGTGTTCATAAGAATCATGTGGAATTGCACAGCCTAGAAGTCCCAATTCAGTGAGTACACATTATAAACAGATAAACACTTCAGTGTAGATAGTTCTATTATAACATCATTATTACATATATCATACTATCTCTTCCTACTATATCCCTATTGTAATAGGGACACAGTTTAAGAAAGAATTTTTAGAGAAATATGAGGAATGATTTATTAGAAGTTAGTCCAGGTATTTTCTGGAAATTAGGGCTAGTTGTTATTGACTTTTTTTTTCCCTTTATTTTATTTTATTTTTTTTAAAGTTGTAGATTTACAATTTTTTGTGCTTTGGTTTCAATTATACAATGATCAGATACCCATCCCTCCACCAGTGCCCATTTTCCACCACCATGGATAATATCCCTCCCACCCCCATCCCCCCATCCCCCCTGTCTCTGTGGCAGGGCAATCCCCTGTGTTCTCTCTCTCCTTTTGGGTGTTGTGGTCTGCAAAAGAGGCATTGAGTGGCAAACATGTTCAGTCCATAGTCTACTTTCGACATGCATCTCCCCTCCTGGGAGGATCCTCCAAACATCCTTTATTTGGTGCTCCCTTCTCTATCTGAACAGCCCTTTCCTCTAGGATACCCGGCTGGCCTCTAAGTTATGGAGTAATCCTCCTGGTGCTGATCTCAGCTATTCTTGGGTATTAATCTCATACTTTGTTACTTTATATCCCCCAGATGAATGCAATCTTTCTATGTCTATCCCTCTCTTTCTGACTCATTTCGCTTAGCATGATACTTTCCATATTGTACCACTTGTATGTAAATTTCATGACTTCATCTTTTCTAAGAGCTACATAGTACTCCATTGTGTAGATGTACCAAAGTTTCTTTAACCAGTCATCTGTTCTTGGGCATTCAGGTTTCTTCCAGTTTCTGGCTATTGTAAAGAGTGCTGCAATGAACAAACAAGTGCAGATGTCACTTCGACTATACATTTTTGCCTCTCTGGGATATATTCCCAGGAGTGGTATTGCTGGGTCAAATGGGAGCTCAATTTCTAATTTTTTGAGAATCGTCCATACTGTTTTCCAGAAGGGCTGAACCAGTCGACATTCCCACCAACAGTGAAGGAGTGTCCCTTTCTCGCCACATCCACGCCAGCATCGGTTGCTTTTGTTCTTTTGAATGTGGGCCAGTCTCTGAGGTGTGAGATGGTATCTCATTGTGGTTTTGATCTGCATCTCCCTGATGATTAATGATGTAGAGCATTTTCTCATGTGCTTTTTTGCCATTCGGATTTCTTCTTTGAGAAAGTTTCTGTTCATTTCATCGCCCCATTTTTTGATGGGGTTGGATGTTTTCTTCTTGTGGAGTTCAACCAGTACTTTGTATATCCTGGATATCAACCCCTTGTCAGATGTGTATTCGGCGAATATTCTTTCCCATTCTGTAGACTGTCTTTGTATTTTGGTCACTGTTTCTTTGGAGGTGCAGAAGCTTCTTAGTTTAAGATAGTCCCATTTATCTATCTCTGTTTTCACTTGCTCGGCCAGTGGCGTGGCATCTTTGAAGATACCATTAGCTTCAATGTCATGGAGGGTTTTGCCAACTTTATCTTCAATGTACCTTATGGTTTCTGGTCTGATGTTGAGGTCTTTAATCCATTTTGATCTTACTTTTGTACACGGTGTTAGGCAGAGTTCTGAGCCTATTTTTTTGCATGTAGCCGTCCAGTGATGCCAACACAATTTATTAAAGAGGCTTTCCTTACTCCACTTCGCATTACTTGCACCTTTATCAAAGATTAGATGAGCATATGATTGAGGAGAGATGTCAGTGTATTCAACCCTGTTCCATTGGTCTGCAGTTCTGCCTTTGTTCCAGTACCATGCTGTTTTAATTATTACTGCTTTGTAGTACAGTTTGAAGTTCGGGAGGTTGATTCCTCCCATTTTCTTTTTCCCAAGAATTGCTTTAGCTATTCGTGGGGGCTTATTGTTGCATATAAATTTCAAGAGAGTTTGCTCCATTTCTTTGAAGAATGTCATGGGTATCCTTATAGGGATTGCATTGAATTTATACAATGCTTTCGGTAGTATTGCCATTTTGACAATGTTAAGTCTCCCGACCCATGAGCAGTGGATATCTTTCCATTTCCTCATGTCCTCTTTTATTTCCTGAAGTAGCGTTTAGTAGTTTTCTTTGTACAGGTCCTTTACTTCCTTAGTTAAGCTGATTCCTAGGTACTTGATTTTCTGGGGCACAATTGTGAATGGGATTGTTTTTTTCATGTTGCTTTCTTCTCTCTCACTGTTTGCGTATAGGAAAGCCGTGGACTTTTGGGTATTGATTTTATAACCTGCAACTTTACTATACGAGTCTATTGTTTCTAGGAGTTTTTTGGTGGAAGTTATTGGGTTCTCTAAGTAGAGTATCATATCATCTGCGAATAGTGAGAGCTTGATTTCTTCCTTTCCTACCTGAATGCCCTTAATATCTTTTTCCTGCATAATCGCTATTGCAAGTACTTCCAGTACTATATTGAACAGCAGTGGAGAGAGTGGGCATCCCTGTCTCGTCCCTGATCTTAGAGGGAAGGCTCTCAGTTTTTCCCCATTGAGGATGATGCTTGCTGTAGGCTTGTGGTAGATGGCTTTAATTATGTTGAGGAAGGTCCCCTCTATACCCATTTTGGCTAGGGTTTTGGGCTAGACTCTTCAATATGAATGTTTGGTGGGCTTTTGCATTGCTTTACCATTGTGAGAGGTGTGGTTTAGTCCTTCACGTTCAGTGTTACTATTCTGCTTGATATGCAGTGTGAGTTAAGATAGGCTTATGAGTTATTGGCAACTGTGTTTCTAGTGGCTGAGCTAAAATAGAGAAGTTTCCATCTAAGAAGTTAGCTTATGGTTCCTATGGCATATGTAGTGGGAAAATATTTCGCGGCCGCTAACGCGGCCGCGGCTCCAGAAAGAGTCCCTGGCACTGGGCGAGGAGTTGGGAAGGTCTCCTGTTTCGAACTGGAGCCGTTCAGCTTTGTTGCCCAGAGCTGGGCCTCTGTGCCCGTCCCACGCGGATCAGGGGTTGAAAACCGGCTGTCTAGGGGCTGTTTCTAGCTGCGCGTGCCCAGAGAGGAACCCAGGCCCTTGGGGGCGGGCTGTACCTGTTGGAATTGGAGCCGTTCAGCTTTGTTGCCCAGAGCTGGGCCTCTGTGCCCGTCCCACGCGGATCAGGGGTTGAAAACCGGCTGTCTAGGGGCTGTTTCTCTGTTATTGACTTTTTAACATCTCCAAATAAACACATAAATATAAAATTATCAGAGGCTTTGCCTCTGATGTAGATGGATGATGATGCAAATTAATCAGGCATAGTTATTACTTTGAAGCCATTGGAGATGTCCTTTAAAAGTCCTACTTAAGTCACAAGACTCAGACTGGATTGTTCCCTTCCAACATTAGTCATATTTTACAAAGGATGCTCTGAAAAGACACTTATAAAGGAATCTATTTTTGATATATAAACTTCCTCAGCACCTTCAGAGGAAGTTGAGTGACAGTTTCAGGGTCTCTTCATCATTCAAAGTAAGATCTGGCAACACACAACAAAGATGCCTCCAGACCTTGTGCTAGACTTTCTCATCTGAGGCAATGCAGAGGGCGGTGGGTGAATCCCCCCACACCTGCCCCATTAGAGCTCTGGCAACCAAAACCCTCCAGAACTCAATCAGTACCATGCTAATAGCTGAATTCCTAGAGCACGCAGCCACATTCACAGCCACATGACATCTCAACCTCTACACCACTGGTGTACCAAGATAAGGGCTTAATGGCTCCATGGTGAAATACAACAATATTCACACACTTTAAGGAAACTCTTTGGATCATTTTTAGTGGATTATTCATAACAAGCAATACAAAATAAATTATTTAGATCCTGCTTTGGGGGCAGACTTTGGAGTGGTGGGGTGAAATACTCAAAATATGGTTGTGGGAAAGTATAATGGTGGTGGGGTTGGTGTTCCAATATTAAATGTAATAAATTATTGTGAACTTTATAAAATTCAAAAATAAACAAAAACTAAAAACTAATATCTGATGACAGATGCCACAAATTCCTATATTATCTGATCCCTCTTCACTTTATTACTCGTTTCTTTGCCACACAAGCCCCAAAAGAATAAACAAATATAAAAAGAATGCCTGCAGTGAACTAAGTAATACTCTGACAGGGTCCTTACCAAATATTAGCCAGGTTGGCTAAAAAAAAGCCATTCCACATTAGGGTTTGAAAAAATAAAATACAGGGGAGGAGAAAGAAAATACGTGATTAAAATTTTAAATGTTTGCTCTTCAAAAATTAAGAGAAAGAGACTCAAATGACTGGAACACATCGAAGTCATATAGAAGACCCCAAAGTTGATCTCTTTCACCATATGCCCCACACACCCTGCCCTGACACAGAGCACCACTGGGTGTAGCCTTGGTGCCACTAATATCACTAGGTCTAAAATTCATGGCATCCCCAGGCCAAGCACCAAAACCATCAGGTTCACACCACTGAGCCTAGCATTGCAGAAGAGTTCCTTAGGACATCAGCACAGCTGGAACACACCCTCTCCCCCACAAATAAAAAGATATGGTTAGTAAAATAGGGCAAGAGAGACTACAGTAGGTAAGGCACTTGCCTTGCATGTGGCTGACCCAGGTTCAATTTCCAGCACCACATATGGTCCCCTGAACCCCATCAGGAGTGATCCCTGGGCACAAAACCAGGAGAAAGTTTTGAGTACCACCAAGTGTGGTTCAAAAAACAAAAAAAAAAAACAATAATAATACAATATAATAAAAAGATATGCCACATGCTAGAAACAAATATTTGTAATACTCATGTCTTACTGGCTAATATTTAAACAATTTAAAAACAACTTACAACTTTAACAATACAAGTATGCAACTGACAAATTCAAGCAGACACTTTCACCAAGGAAAATGCGCAATGGCACATAAAAACAAGATCCTCTAGAGAAATGCAAATTGATACCCCAAATAGATTCTACCGTAAGCCTCCTAGAATGGTTGAAATTAAAACTCAAAATATTCGAACTGTGGAAGAGCACAGGGAATAAGGAATTCCTATAAACTACTGCTGGGAATGTAAAATGATCGACCACTTGGACAACACTTGGGCAGTTTCTGAAATAGGCAATAAACAACAACCTGTCAGTCACGGAAGTGTTGCATGTAGATATCAATGACACATAACACTGAAGCAATTCAGAACTGAGCCTCCCACTTGCTCTTTGTAAGTAAAAGGATAATCTGCCGCTATTTCTCCTTCCTAAGCAAGGGAAATACATTAAGTCAACAGGCAGAAAGAGACCTCCCCTCCATCGTTTGTCACAGGGTTGGTCCACAAGGCCTGATGTTGGATGCTTAGCCTTGCAGATTTCATGACACATCATGTGGTACTGAGCAGGCCTAGTGTGAACATCAACGTGCCAGCAGGTGCTGTCAGTTGCAGCTGTTCCCCAGCTGTTTACAGCAGAGCTACTTTGCTTCAGGCTGAGCTTCTGTGCTTTGTCCAACCACCTGGTCTGGTTTCTACCATCTATCCTCTGTATATCTAATGATGATTGTTTACATTTTGATGCCATTGGGAATCTATTAAATGCTGATAGCTTCCATAATAAATTAATTTTAATTGTGTGGGCCCCAGAGAGATACTCGGCATTCTCCTTAGCTTAAACTTGCCTGGAGAGTAGGTCAAGATGTTCAGATGTCATCACTAACTCCTAACTCTGCATCCTGGGCTAATTCCATAGCTTTCTGACACCATGGATTTATTATATGGTGATTCCTCTTTACACAATTTACTGCTCAAAAGGTTTTTGTCTTTTTGTTTCTAAAATCCATGGTAACTCACAGTTCCAGAAGGCCTATGCTAAACATTGGACATGGGAGTCTCCCGGTAGACGATTCCACAACAAAATTGACCACATCATATTCAATCCACGGTTTTGCCTGAGCTATGTCGCTGTTGTCCCAAAATTCCAAATGGGATCAGACCACCATCTCCTTTGTGCAAAATTCTACTTCATGGAGCAGGGAGAAAGGGCTGAAAAGTTTAAGAAGAGAACTCCTAGAATGACCACCAACTGGGAGCTCTTTGGCACTACTGCGGCAACATGGGAAGATACTATCGTTGACAACATTGATGAGGAATACGATCAACTGGTTCAGCACCTCCATGATTGTGCAAGGAATGCCGAGAGAGAGAAAGAGATAGTCACAAAAAGACGCCTATCTTTGAAAACTCTTGAGCTCATACACCAACGTGGCTTGGCACGAGCCTCAGCCAACCGCAAGCGAACATCCGAGCTTGCAAAACAGTGCAGAGAAGAAGCGATAAAGGAAGACCTCAAAGAGAGAAGAGTAGCAGTGTTGGCAGATGCAGCAGAAGCCGGGAAAAGCATTCGCAACCCCCGCCTGTCCTTTGCCAACTGCAATACCAAGATGACTACCCTCAGACATCCTGATGGATCTATCACATCTTCCAAAAGGGCAATGGAGAAGATTATCCATGACTTCTACATGGATCTCTACTACTTGGATCTCTTCAATAGCCACGTCCACCTGCCCACATAACAAATTCTGCAGGATGGATATGCCATTCCCAACGTTCTCCCAAAATCCAATGCACCATTTCGTTGGTAAAGAAGTGAACAGCACCTGGCCCAGACAAGGTCAGACCTGAACACCTGAAGAACCTGCCGTCAGTACTCATCAATACACTGGCTCGGCTCTTCACACTCTGTCTGAATGCAAATTTCCATCCAATTGGAAAACCAGCAGGACTGTACTACTGTACAAGAAGGGAGACATCCATGACATTGGCAACTATCACCCGATCTGCCTGTTGTCTGTCATCTACAAGCTGTTCACCCGTGTCATCCTGAATAGGTCTGTAAGAACACTAGATGAAGGAAAACCATGCGAGCAAGCTGGGTTTTGAAAAGGATTCAGCATGATCGACCATATACACACAATAACCAAGCTCACTGAGGTTTCTTGGGAGTTCAAGATGCTACTCTGTGGTATCATCTTGTAGTAACGTTCATTGATTTAAAGAAGGCCTTTGATTCTGTTGAGACTGAAGTGGTCATCAAAGCCCTAGCCAAACAGGGTGTTCAAACTCAATACATCAGGATCCTCTGTGAGCTATACTACGGATTCACTACCAGTATCTCACCATTCTATAAGTGATCATCCATGTCAAGAGAGGGGTTTGGCACGGTGATACTATTTCACTGAAACTCTTCAGTGCCATCCTCGAGACTGTCACGTGATGACTAGAATAGGAAGGAATGGAAGTGAAGATAGATGGTCAGCAACTACACCACCTCCACTTCGCTGATGACATCATTCTAATAACACCAAACATTAGCAAGCAGCACAAATGCTGGCCGACTTTGACTGTGAGTGTGGAAAGGTTGAACTACAGCTGAATCTCATGAAGACAATGTTTATGAGAAACAGTCTCATTCCTGATGTTCCATTCACTCTCAATGGAATGAACATCTCTGAATGCAACAGTTATGTGTACCTAGGTCAAGAAGTCAACATGATGAATGACCTGGCACCTGAGTTGTGCAAGAGGAAGAGAGCAGCTTGGAATGCCTTCAAGAGAGTTGAAGAAATATCTAAGAGGACGAAGAACCTCCAGCTTCGGGCACATCTCTTCGATTCCACTGTTCTTCCTGCATTAACATATGACTCAGAAACCTGGGACCTACAAAAACAGGATGAAAACACTATTAGGGTCTCCCAAAGAGGAATCAAAAGAGATATGCTTGGAATATCACGCTTTACTCAAGTAGGAGAAAGAATCTAGAGTTCCGACCTCTGTTGACAATCAAGAATTAGGGACGCTGTCTCATTTGCCAAGGCGTCTAAAATTAGATGGACTAGACATATAATAAAATTTAGAGACGACCGCTGGACTAGAGCCATTACCAATTGGATTCCATGGGACGTCAAAAGAGTGTTTGGCCACCCACCTACGAGATGGTCAGACTTCTTTGTCAAGACCCTGAATGATCGGTTTGAGGCTCTTCGTGTTCCTAGAACAAGCAGACGCCTGTGGGCTACACCAGCACGCAACAAGTGCAAATGGAGACATTACTGGTGCCCACTGGAGCAAATCAATGAGTAATGGGATGTCAAGTGATCAAGTGATCAAGTCTCTAAAATGGCAATGTCCTGGTAAGAGTAAAGGGCAAAATTATACTATGATCAGACCAAGTCAGTCTTGGAAATATTTCAGGAAATATTTCAATATTCCAGCCTATAGGCATTGATATCTATAACTCCTGACCTCATGTAACACGTATAATATTCTGCCTTTTCATTCTACACTCCATTCCATTTTATATACTGTATATTTTGGGTTTCTAAAAGCATAACATGAATCACACACTCTCTTGCTCAGAAATTCTCATTGGCTCCTGAGTGTTTTTATGAAGATTTCTCTTTTGGAAACAATAGTATTTTCCACCAGCCAATTTCTATTATCACATATGTGAATGTCTCTTAAGATTTTAGCCATCTTATTTCTTTTTAATATTTATTTAATATTTTAAGTATACTCCTCACTGATGATCCTTAAGAATACACAAGGTCCATATATGGTTTGTCACTGTCCATAGTGTCTTGAACTATAATAAATGCTAAATAAATCTTCTCTCCAGGACACATTTGATCTTGTTCTCCAGAAAAAAACAGCTGGGACATAATTTGTCAGGAAGAAAGAATCTGAGTTTCTGTCTCAATGTTTATTACTTCTATGTCCTAAGGTAAGCCACATAACCTCAATGTTTTCAAATGAAAAACTAAAGCAACAGCATCTTTCTTGTCTGTTGCTGAGTCATTATGATGCATCTGTCAGATAATAGAGTGACAGAAGTTAGAATATTTCAAAATCCTACACAATTCTTAGATTCCCCCAAGTCAGCATCTGGTACAGGTTGTTGGAGTACATAGACTTTTTCACTGTATCACTGTATCACTGTCATCCAGCTAATCATTGAATTACTTGAGTGGGCATCAGTAACGTGTCTATTCCTCCCAGCCCTGAGATTTTAGCAGCCTCTTCTTACTCGTCATTTCCCAATGATTGGAGGCTCTTTAAGGGTCAGGGGAATGAGACCTATTGTCATTACTGTATTTGGCACATTGAATACACCACGGGGAGCTTGCTAGACACTGCCCGTGCGGGCGGGATACTCTTGGTAGCTTGCCAGGCTCTCCAAGAGGCATACATCGGTAGGAAGTGTCTTATAATGCGGCTGCGCAGTCCAGAAAGCAGCCTGGAGCGTGGTGGTGGTTGGGCAGTGGAGGTTGGCTGCAGGGGCTGGGTCACTTGGTGGGGGTGGGGAGACCTCTCACCTGTCCTACAGCCTGGTGCAGAGTCCAGTGGCATGGTTCTGGGAGACTTCTTTTATACTCCCGTCTGGGAGGAGCATCCGTGAGTTCTAGAGGGTAGCTGATGAGGAGATTATCTGGTGCTGGCTGGATGTGGCTTATAGGTGTGATCCCTGAGTGACCAGAGACTGGGGGAAGCAGGCAGAGGATCTATGTTCTTGGTCCCATTGAGTCCAGAATCCAGGGTCACAAAGTTCTGCATTATCTGGGTTCCGTCGCACTTCATTCTTGTGTGAGGCCCAGCCTGAGCATCTGGAAAGGAGTCTGGAGCATGGCGGCGGTTAGGCAGTGGGGGTCAGCTGCCGGAGCTAGGTCCCTTGGGGTGGGGAGGGCTCTCACCCGCTCCACTTTTCACATTACAATTAAAACTTCAGAGTACAGAGAACCATTATAGAGTCACTTAATGAGACCTATTCCAGTACCTGAAATGCCAGAGATGACCTTGAGAACCCTGTAGGGTTCAGAGACAGAATATAAGGATGCCTGACTCTCAGTCTTGTGTTCCTTTCAACAATCAGACACTCTGAAACACCTGTTGGCCAAATTGATTATTAGAATTTTTTAAAGTCTTTCTTGCTTTTTTAGATAAGCACCATGATTGACTAAGTTTTCCATAGTAGAGTTCTAGACATACAATGTCAACATCCCTCTGCCAATGTCCCCAGTTTCTCTCCCATTCCCCAGCCTATCTCTTTGACAGGAATATTTTTTAGTCTGATGGTTGTAGTTTGGGTCCCATGTTTACAGATATTTTGACTCAAAGTGGAAAAGATATTAGAAACCAGTTTCCTTTAGAATTTAAGTGACAGAAAATATCATACTAGAATAGGAAAAGTCATTGCATTATGGGACATGGAGATGTGTTACTAATATGTTCCAATGTTATTTTTTTTTTATTGGAGAGCCATATCCAACGTCTCTAGGCTCAGAAGTGACCCATGTTCATGCTCAATGACCATAATGCAGTATCTGTGACTTTAACAGAGTTGGTCACATGCAAAGTAATTGCCTGGAGGAGTCCCAGACCTCCTGAACACTATTTTGGAGACCCCCCCAAAATATAGCAGATTTCAGTTCAGTCAGTTTTAACACACTTTGTTTATTTCTGACAAATATAAATCTAGTAGTTTGGAAAGAGTTTATTCTCCCAGGCAGTGAGCATCCATGTCAACACCACAATACTGACTCAAGTAAACTTGTAAAAGTCAGTAATTGACCATATTTACATTCCACCTTGTTGTCCAAGTAGAAGGCTTGGGAATATTTCTGATTCCCCTTCTCCATACTTACAGCCAGTGTCATGCAGACATCCTGATTACAGATGTTCACCTAGTTTGTTCCTCTGCCCACAGATTCCACTGCATATATATACACAGATATAATACAAAAATAAGATCAACACAAACATTGTGCAAGAGCAAACAAAACGGTAATGCGAGAAATGAATATTCTGTGATGAAGCCCATAATCATCTTGCAGGATATAAAAGCAGTAATGCACTGCAAGTTCTATCTTCATCAAATGGCTCAGCTTTTGACTTTCAGCATTATTTCTGAAAGAACGTAAGTATTTCCTCTTACTAGACAAGATGGTCTAATTGTCTCTACCCAGCAAATGCTTACCTGATCCCTACCCTGGAGATACTTTTCTCAAGGGCCCCAAACACTATGTATATACACACACATGCCTCAGAATCAGTGCTGTAGACCTAGGAACTCCTCTGCTATATTCTCTTACTACATTTGCTCAAGGTTTTTTAAAATTATTATTCAGTATGTAAATTTTTATTGTTTTTTAATCACTGTGATATACAGTTACAAAGCTTTCCTGCTTCAGTTTCAGTCACACACTGATCGATCAACCAACCCTCCACCAGTGTACATCTTCCACCACCAAGGTCCCCAGTATCCCCCGCTTGCTCAAGCTTTAAATGTATTTATAGTCCCAGAGTGATTCACGCTTCTTAAGGGCAAAAGTCATGTATCATTCCATTCCATTCTCCAGGTATATATTCTGGAGATGGCAGATCACTCAAATATATGATTGTTGAATGAAGACCCATAGGGGAAAATGGCTTATAAATGCCATTTAACCTATGGAATAACCATGTCCTTTTGCTAACCATTAAACCTTAATTTTCTAACTTGGAAACAGGAAGAAAAAAAGGCTCTTTCAGGACTGTTGTTTGGAGATGAGAGTACCCTACAGGAATATTTGCTGGTCTGAACCACTATTCTCTTTAGATTACCTTTGTACTCTCCTGAGGTTATTTCTGGGAAAGAAATTGCAGTGAAAGTAAGAACATTTATCTTGCTTGTTTTTACCAAGTCAGAAGTCAAAGTAATGGGGCCAGAGAGATGGTACAGCAGGAGGGGCACTTACCTTGCACGAGGTCAACCTGGATTCAATCCTTGCTACCCCATATGGTCCTCCAAGTCCTGACAGGAGTTACCCATGAGTGAAAAGGCAGAAGTAAGCCCTGAGCTCTGTTGAGTATGGCCCCCAAACAGCAAAAAAGTCAGAACAATGAAGTTGAGATTTTCTTGAAAGAGCATAACTTTATGCTTTGGTGGAGGGGTAAGAAGGGAGGGAATGGAAACAGAGAAGAGATTTGTTCACTGAAGTAAAAAACCCTCTGCACTGGCAATATAGCTTCTGTTTAGATCGTGTGTGAAGGGTGTGGTATGGAAACGAGGAGAACATTTACTTAGCCCAAGTTCTATCTTTACCAAATGGTTCAGCTTTTGACTTTTAACATTGTTTCCAAAAGAATCTAACTGTCTCCTCATAAAGAGGCACACTGGTGATGTTGAAAGAAACCTAAACTTGTGTACTGAGGTAATAACTAGTTCTGAAATTTTTAGTAATGAGCCACCATATGAAATCTATTTGACATAACAAACCTGCACAAAATAATGTCATTATTGCATGCAATGAATTGTGCATTTGTTTCATTTCTTTCTTAGTGGAAAGAAATTCAAGTGTTGTTTGAGACCAACATAGTGGTGAAGAAGAGGAGGGAATGTCCACATAAATTACCCACAGGGCCAGTAGAAGACAAACAAATCCCACATGAAAATTTTTAATTTCACCACCCTTGCAAAGAGAGTATTCTTTACACTTTGATTACCCTGTTGCTAACCTACTAATGTATTTCAAAACCCTCTAGTAAGGGAGGTGATCAACAGATATAAAACAAAAATAAGATCAATGCAAACAACGTGCAAGAGAAAACAAAACAGTTGTGCGAGAAATGAATATTCTGTGATAAAACCTATAATCAACTTGCAGGATGTAAAAGCAGTAACACTATATTTTTGTGCTAAAGGCATCCATTTTTTGAGTATAAATATTCAAAAGACACTACCAAGAGATAGTACAGGGGGGTGCGGCACTTGCCTTGCACATGGCCAATGTGGGGTCAGTCCCTTTTACCACATATGATTCCCAGAGTATTGCCAGGTGTGATTCCTGTACACAGAGCCAGGAGTAAGTTCCAAGCACTTATTCCAAGTGTGGCCTCAAACAAAGAATCTAACCAAAAAAGCACTGCAAGAATGGCCACGGATGTGGCTCATCTGTGAGGCATAGGCATGCCATGAGTTAGAACACCCTGGGTTCAATCCTCAAGCACCTATGCACCCCAAATTCCTCCCCAGTACTTTTGATGCATTTTGGTACACCAAGACATCCTAAAAATAAATAAAAAAGCAAAAACCAAAGTGACCCAGCCTCTGGACCTCTGGCAGGTCCTTACACCTGAGAGGATGACTTTAAATCATCACCCAGAACTTTCCTTCACTGCTGGTGGGAATGCCAACTGGTTCAGCCCTTTTGGAAAACAGTATGGACAATTTTCAAAAAATTAGAAATTGAGCTCCCATTTGACCCAGCAATACCACTCCTGGGAATACATCCCAGAGAGGAAAAAATATACAGTCGAAGTGACATCTGCAATTGCTTGTTCATTGAAGCAATCACGATTGCCTCGAGCAGGCCCCAGTAATGTCTCCTTCGTCCTAACCCTGAGATTTTTTTAAAAAGTGCCATATTCAAGGCTCTTTCAGGGTTAGGAGAATGAGATCCATCATTGTTTCTGGTATTTGGCATATTGGGTACACCACGGGGAGTTTGCCAGACTCTGCCGTGTGGGCAGGTTACATTCGGTAGCCTGCCAGGTTGTCCAAAGTAAGAATGAGATAATTAGATGTCTCACGGCTGCGAGGATGCTCAGCCCCATCTGAGCAGGCTTGGAGATCTCAGCCACAGGACCCGCATGCCTTTGTTCCTCTGCCGGTACCTTCATGCATGTGGAGAGTGGTCTCAGCATGGTGGTGGCTGGTTCTGGAGGTCTTCGACTTCCAGGGCCCTGGTCAGGGTGGGGAGGGAAACTCCTGCCCCCACGCCTGGCTGTCCTCACTGGGGCCCCTTGGAGGGGAGCAGGTTGAGTTCATTGAAGCACTCTTTACAATAACCATAATCTGGAAAAAACCTGAGTGCCCAAGAACAGATGACTGGTTAAAGAAACTTTGGTACATTTATACAATGGAGTACTATGTAGTTGTTAGATGAAGTCATGAAATTTACATACAAGTGGTACTACATAGAAAGTATCATGCTAAGTGAAATGAGTCAGAAAGAGAGGGACAGACATAAAAAGATTGCATTCATCTGGAGGACATAAAGTAACAAAATAGGAGATTAATACCCAAGAATAGCTGAGATAAGTACCAGGAGAATTACTCCATGGCTTAGAGGCCAGCCGGGCATGCTAGGGGGAAAGGCAGCTCAGATAGAGAAGGGAGCACCAAATAAAGGGTGTTGGGAAGATCCTCCCAGGATGGGAGATGCATGTTGAAAGTAGACTATAGACCGAACATGATTGCCACTCAATGCCTCTTTTGCAGACCACAACACCCAAAAGGAGACAGAGAACAAAAGGGAATTCCCTGCCACAGAGGCAGGGTGGGATGGGGGGATGGGTGTGGGACGGATACTGGGATCCATGGTAGTGGAAAATGGGCACTGGTGGAGGGATGGGTATTTGATCATTGTATAATCAAAACCCAAGCACAAAAATTTGTAAGTCTTCAACTGTACCTCATGGTGTTTCACTAATAAAAATTAAAAAATAAATAAATAAAAAACAAAAACCAAAGTGACCCAGCCTCTGGACCTCTGGCAGGTCCTTACACCTGAGAGGATGACTTTAAATCATCACCCAGAACTTTCCTTCACTGCTGGTGGGAATGCCGACTGGTTCAGCCCTTTTGGAAAACAGTATGAACGATTCTCAAAAAATTAGAAATTGAGTTCCCATTTGACCCAGCAATACCACTCCTGGGAATATATCCCAGAGAGGCAAAAAAGTACAGTCGAAATAACATCTGCACTTCTATGTTCATTACTGCACTATTCACAATAGCCAAAATCTGGAAAAAACCCGAGTGCCCGAGAACAGATGACTGGCTAAAGAAACTTCGATACATCTACACAATGGAGTACTATGCAGCTGTTAGAAAATATGAAGTTATGAAATTTACATACAAGTGGTACTACATGGAAAGTATCATGCTAAGTGAAATGTACCAGAAAGAGAGGGACAGGCATAGAAATATTGCATTCATCTGGGGAATATAAAATAACAAATTGGGAGACTAACACCCAAGAATAGCCAAGATAAATACCAGGAGGTTCACTCCATGGCTTGGAGGCCAGCTGCACATACTGGGGGAGAAGGTAGCTCAGATAGAGAAGGGAATACCAAATAAAGGGTATTGGGAGGATCCTCCCAGGATGGGAGATGCATGCTGAAAGTAGACTATAGACCAAACATGATTGCCACTCAATGCCTCTTTTGCAAACCACAGCACCCAAAAGGAGAGAGAGAACAAAAGGGAATTCCCTGCCACAGAGGTGGGGTGGGATGGGGGGTGGGGGGAGTTGGAGGGATTCCAGGAGCATTGGAGGTGGGGAATGGGCACTGGTGGAGGGATGGGTACTCAATCATTGTATAACTGAAACCCAAGAACAAAAATCTTTAAGTCTACAACTGTACCTCATGGTGTTTTACTAATAAAAAAAAAAAGTCATCACCCAGAAAGTGAAATTTGTACACATTATCTATCACTAAAAGGTGGTAGGAAGTTCCTGAAAATGACAATTGGGTTGCAACTGGACAGTAATGATGGCATAGCCATGAAACCAATCAATCACCAAGGAGGAAAAGAGGGCACAGAGACCCATCGGCAGCAGATGTCTGTCCAAACCATTCCAGCAGAAAAACCTTCCGATTTCTAAGTTCTCTTCACAGAATCCTCCATAACTGGTTTTCCAGCTATCTCTTTTCATGAGGTTGGGGCATGGTTGGCCCAAACCCCTCTGTGCTTAGTGCTTATTCTTGGCTCTGTGCTCAGGAATCACTCTTGATCGTGTTCTGGAAACCATATTTGGTGCTGTGTATTCAAACCTGGGCTGAGTGCATGCAAGGGCAGTGCTTTATCACTTTCCCCAGCCTCTCCATCTATCCTTTATCCAAATCAGTGACCACATAAGTAATAGATGACAGATGTGTCACTGGAAAGAGATTTTCTTATTTGTGATTTCATGACTTTGCATTTTTCTTTTCTTTTTTTTTCCCTTTATTGTATTTTATTTTTTTTTAAAGTTGTAGATTTACAATTTTTTGTGCTTTGGTTTCAATTATACAATGATCAGATACCCATCCCTCCACCAGTGCCCATTTTCCACCACCATGGATAATATCCCTCCCACCCCCATCCCCCCATCCCCCCTGTCTCTGTGGCAGGGCAATCCCCTGTGTTCTCTCTCTCCTTTTGGGTGGACTTTGCATTTTTCTTTAAGAATGCCTCTGAATCTGATTAGGGTGAGCCTGGCTAGCCAGACTTTCAAGATTGAAAGGGGAACCCTAAAGCAAATTTATGAAAAATATTGCCAACTGTGAAGTTTTTCAATAGACTGTGGGGTTCTAGACCTTTTGGATGCCCCACCGGTTCTTTAGTTAGGGAGAGATTTTTCAAAAGTGTGGACCTAGGGAGTAAGGCTCTTGCTCTGCAGAACCCAACCCCACTTTGATTCTTGGCACCACATATGGTCTCAGAAGCACTTCCATAGGCTCTGAGTATATCTGGGCATGCCCTCCAGCGCTTCTCCCTCTCTTAGCCTCTCCTCCCCCACCAACTGCTGATCCAATAGAGGTGTATATGTCTCTGAATTACATGGTATACATGACTGAGTTAGGTGTTTTTTTCTCTACTGGAGGGATTAAATCACTGTATCATCAGTGACTTACTAATTTATTTGTCTTTCTTAATGTAGACTATCACCTTCACTAAGTCTAGCCTGGGCCTGTCTTTCATTAATTTTTTTAAAACATTGGAGGTTTTAATTAAAATTCATAGCTTATTTGTCGAATAGAACCAGCCAGTATTTGAATTAAACTTCTAAGACAAAGCCCACATTTATATAAAATAAATTAAACAGGCCAACAGAAATCCAAAAGAGGTACAGATTACATGCATGGATGAAGCACGTAATCTAGAGTAAGCAGCATGATACATAGGTAGTACAGGCCAAGCGGAAGGAAAGAAGTCACAACACAACCCCCTCCCCACCCCCACCCCGGTAGATTTAATCTGATTTCAAACTTAAATTTAGCATTTGTCACGGTATTTGGTCCATGGCAGGTGTTAAATGTAAGTGTGTAAACTAAATTCAGGTTGTACAGAATTGGTTAATATAGATAAGGGATAAGGGATTTGAAAGGCTGAAATGATAATGAGGAGAATTGGAAGGAACAGAGATGCATGATGAAACATGGAATTTGAAACTTGGTCACTAAGAAGAGTGAGGAGGGGAGAAAGCAAAGTCATATATCAAGGAGTTGAGAAAGAAGGTAATCTGAAGAAAGAAATGTAGCCATATCTTAAATATCGCCGTAACAACTGATTAAGCTGCTAAGATAATGAATGGGAAGCACTGATGCTTCAGCTAAAAGAGGCAGAGCAATTTGGTAAGAGCCCAGCCAGCCACCGTGGACTTCAGTGCCAAGTATTGGTACTTTGGAGGGAAAGGTGCCTTCCTATAGAATGCGGTTACTTATAGATCTTCAGTAGATCCCATGGAAACAAGAGCCTGGCTTGAGTTCCTGTAGCAGGCTCTCACGTCGGAATGTCTGCTTACACCTAAATTCAGGCAGGAAGCCTGCTTTATTGTATATATTCTAGAAATAAGCCTTCGGGATTTCAGAGCTGAGGTCCTATTCTGTTTCTTTGGAAAATCCCATAACCATTCCATCTTTGTGGTTCAGATGATGATATTCCCAGAGGTGATATTTCCTTTGTTTATTCTCTAGCATTCAACAAGCATCTATGATGTACCACTTAGCCTTAGGTGAAACAAAAATATTCTCTTAAAAATTACCCAATTTAAAACAATCACCCAATTTACAACATTTTAAAATATTTAAAATTATAACTTGTTGTGTCACAATGCCAGGGGCTAATCAACAAACAATAAGAGCAACCAGAAGAGATATTATAGTAGAAATAGGCGTTTGTGATGGACTAGAAGGGTTGAGCTCAGTAGTTCAATTTATAAAGTGACTCATTAATAGTACAGTGGCTGGCACATCATTGGTAGTTAATGAAATATTTGTGGAGTGATTAAATGAAAGCAGGGATCTTGTTTGTTGGTTTCACAGCTGCACGTCCTTAGACCAGTGTCTGGCACATAAAAATATTTAAATGTTAGTGTGGAATAACAAATATCTAATTACATTTATTTATTCTGCAATCACTTATAATGTGATTACAAACAAATTTAATGTGCAGACTCATTATTGAAACCTCAACTACTACTCAAGAGGCTGGCATTTGGTTTCTAGCCAGAGCAATACAATTTTTCCTCTGCAATGTAAGTGACATGAGACAAGACTTTGTCTGAGTTTGTTGATACTTAGCATCTTGTTTTATTTTATTTTTTAATCATTATTTCATCATTTATTTGCTTATTTAAGAAGTTCTATTAAATCTCAATTTCCTAGCTCCATCATTATAAAATTATACAATTCACACTTAACATTTAAATAAAAATCCATTAAATGAATGAATGCTAATTTCCAGTCATTTCACAAAGAAAATTTACAGCATGTGTCAATCTATTCTATATGTTCTATATGTTAATAGAATAAAATCTATGTTATATATTATAAAATAAAAATCTATATATTTAGGCATCAATTTTATACATACATACATACATATATGTTAAATATATACAACTGAATCTTTGTTATTTCACAGTAGTAACAAGCATCTATCATAGTGTTACTTTGAGACATTTCCCTCAGAATTATCAGCCTATGAGAAGGTGGTACCATGCCCAACTTCCATACAACTGGGCCAGCATTTCTGATTAATTTTTAATCCAACTTTTATGAGTTTTCTCAGTATTAACCACAATCCTAGTTGGGGAGTGGGAGGAGGGAAGGTGTATAAATTTAAAACCAAAAACAAAAAAAAGATTGTCTTTCAGGAATGAAAAATAAATGTAATCTGAAATCAATATTTATGAAGTTGTGATTAATTGACTGATGACCAAATGATTACAAAACGTCTGTCTGAAACATCTACTCAAATTTATTAGCTTTGACCAAAAAAATTAAAAAACAATCTGAACTCGGTCAATGAAAGAATAATGCATTCCTAATCAATTTTTAATAGCACTTAAGATTTTATATTTTTTTAAACTTGCTTTTAAATAATTTATCATAAAAATGAATCTGATTTAAACAAGGGGTAAAAGGTGTTCCATAGCTATTTGATGGTTTTCTTAGCAAAGAAATTCAATTATGACTGACTTTTTATTACTGAACTACTTTATTAATAATAATACATCTTGCACTTACATGACGGCACTGGGCCAACAATCTCAGAAGTCCTAGTCAGATCTAGGATTTAGCTCCAATTCTACCATTATGTATTGGTTTACCTTATCAGGACCTCAATTTCTTACCTATGAAAGGAAAAGCCAGTATAAAACCCTAAAGTTCTAAAAATTTAATTTGCAAAAATTTAGTTTTGCCTAAATCAGGAGCTATACTTCAAAGAATTCTCCAGTTCAGAAGACTCGTCAAAATGCTCCCAAAATGCCAAGAAAGAAATTTAGAAGAAAGTCAATGAACTTTGTCATTTTCCTCTGTCCATTAGAGTAATAGCACTGGCTAATGATTTGGGCTAAAAACTGCTATTTAGAACATAATTTGTTAGAGGTTCGAAGAGGGAAGGAAGGAAGAAGGAAGAAGGAGGGAAAAAGGAAGGAAGGAAGGAAGGAAGGAAGGAAGGAAGGAAGGAAGGAAGGAAGGAAAGAGGGAAGGAGGGAAGGAAGAAAGGAAAGAAGGAAGGAAGGAAGGAAGGAAGGAAGGAAAGAAGGAAGGAGGAAGGAAGGAAGGAAGGAAGGAAGGAAGGAGGGAAGGAGGAAGGAAGGGAGGAAGGAAGGAAGTGAGGGAGGGAGGGAGGGAGGGAGGAAGGAAGGAAGGAATGAAGGAAGGAGGGAGGGAGGGAGGGAGGGAGGAAGGAAGGAAGGAAGGAAGGAAGGAAGGAGGGAGGGAGGGAGGGAGGGAGGGAGGGAGGGAGGAAAGAAGGAAGGAGGAAGGAAGGAAGGAAGGAAGGAAGGAAGGAAGGAAGGAAGGAAGGAAGGAAAAATCTCTCTACATAACATAGGAAAAAGATAGAACCTGGTCATAATTGCGTTGTTGGAAACCAGAGTTGGGGATTAATTTGGGTAATTTAGACCTAAAGAAAGTCCTAATAAGTTTACACTGCTATTATTTAGATGTGTGTATATACATGTGTGCGCGTGCTACCCAAAAAGCTTTAGTGAACAAAACAGTTAAGTTACAGCATTGTCCTATTCTGTTTATGCAAACAGTAATATATATGTATACATACGTATTAATATGTTTGCAAGGATATGTGCTAAAATGTTAATATGATTACCACACAGGATAAAAAAGGCAAGGCATTAGTATAGACAAACTTTTCATTATATTTTATACTTAATGATTTAATTTTCTTTAAGTGAAGCCATATTAGTATTATAATTAGCAAAAAAAGCTATAGTAATCCATTTTGACAAGAAAAACAAGCAAAGACAATGTTTAAAGTAAAACAGCCTTGGTTTGTAATAAAGGTAGACTAGCTAAAGAAAATTCCACTTGGTGAAAGGGACATTTAATACCCCATACTAAGTAAATCACATATAATCCTTGATTTCAAGAAGCAGAGTCTATTTGGGGCAATTATATAAAATCCATCTATATCGTACATAATCAGCACAGAAATATCATACAGACTTTAAAACCAGCACTGAGAAGTTATGATGCTGGTAAAAAAGGTGGAAATGTTAAAAACAGTATAAATTTTAAAAGCACGATTTTAAATTTAGGTTATGGTTGTTACCACTTTGTGAATTAGTAGTAACATTAGTAACAATGATGATCAGCAAGAATAAACTTGACCAATATCAATGGAAAAGACTTTAAAGTAAATAAATATCTTCAACATGACTTTTTGCTATGCTCTTCTCAGGTATGGATATAAGAGGCACAAAATTCTAGTCGTCCATCCCACTCAAAGAGTGGTAACAACAGTCCCTTAAAATACCACCTTAGGTATAAGCCTGGCTGGGCAAAGGGACAGGGGGAAGAGTACAGTGTGAAAGTAGAGTCACAGTGTATGATCTAGGGGTGGGTGGGGTGGGGGGTCTCATGGTGAAGTTTGTAATCTATATCCAGGCCTGGGAAAGATGCAGAACCTAAATGAATTCTACACATTTAAGGTTCTGCATCTCAGTTCTTATATAAATATGACTTTGCCTTAACACAGCAAAGAAATTGCAAATCCAGATGACTTTTACACTGAACATTCTGAAGAATGGCCATTGAAAATACAACCAGTGACTGTTTTGCCCCATTTTCCAATTTCAAAAACTGAAGTTACTGAATTATTTGGAAGGAAAATTGTTGCCACCTGTGAGCCCATTTTGAACATGATGTGGGTTTCTTCAAATCAATTCCAAGCTGCTCCTGTCTCATTTATTGTTTGGTCCTTTCACATACTCATGATGATAGTGTGCCTACATTGAACACACACAGGCACACACACGCCACCACCACCACCATCACCACAAACAAGAACGCAAGAAGCATCGAAGTCAAATAAATCCTCCTCTGGAATCAGTAAGGGCAGAAATGGCAACAAGATTTCTACCTCAGCAGTTTTGGTCCCATCAGGTCTAGACCCCTTTTAACCAGGAAACCATTTCTTCGGATTCTCCTTCCTCTTTCCCTGAAATATTAATAAACAGCAGTTGCCATGGTTTTGCTTCTAAATGCCCCAACTCACTCCATCTGCGTTTGACTGAATACATTGATCATACCAGCGTTTACACCCATCTAGTACGTTGCAGGTAAATTTCCGGTGTAATGTATTCACGGTCAGTCTCAGGCATTCCGACGCTTCTCTTTTCATTGGTGGGAATGCGAATTTCAAACTTCACCTCTGCCCCGCGCCTAAGTTCCGAAGTTCCGAGGCACCTTCCCTGCACCTGCGTATGGCTTTGCACGCCAGGGCGAGCGCACTCCGGGAGCGTGCATGCCCAGGACTCAGTATCTGCAGCCAGCTCACTCGTGTCTATCCATTTCCATGCTTCTGGGCCCTTAATTCTCTAGAATAAAAACCCACCGGAGGGATCCAGAGTGGAAGTTTGCCTTCAGGGAAAGCTGTTTGATAAAGTGTAGCCAACGCCCAACGTAAAGGGACAAACCGTACTTGGTACTCTTAAGCACTTCGACTCCATTTACGAAAGGGAACTGAGCAAGGCAGAGAGTTGTTTTTAAAAAAAGAGAATGCCTCCTCCCGCTTTTCTTTTTTTGCACCTGTCTGGGACTTCACCCACCCGCCAGCAAAGATTCGGAAAATCTAAAAAAAATTTCCTAGTTCCTTCTCCTCGCTCCACTCTTATCTGGGCCATGAACACCTGCACATGTCTTGCACATTTCCTCCACAATTCCTATATAATCAACCGCCTGCTTCTTTCCCCTTCCCAGGCGCGCCGGAGCTCCGGCGGCGCCGCGGAACGTTTGCTAGAAGCAGGAAGGCAAGAAGGCAGCGTGGGTGAAAAGGCTTGGGGCGACCGCGTGTTTCGGCAGCCAGCGCGTTTTCGCCTTTTTTTTTTTTTCTTTCCCGCCCCCCCCCTGCTCCGGCGGGTTGTGTGGCCCTGCCGGGCCGCCGTAGCCGGCCTCGCGCGGGGCCCCAGTGGCGGCGCGGCTCGGCGCTCGCGGCGGGACTTCCGTGTTGGCGGGCTTCTGAACGCTGCCATGGCTCAGACCGTGCAGAACGTTACCTTGTCCCTCACGCTGCCCATCACGTGCCACATTTGCTTGGGGAAGGTAAACGGCGGCGGGGGCGAGCGCGGGGGCGGGCCGCGAGCCGGCCCACGCGGGTGGGAAGCGGCGGCGGCGCGGGCGGGCGGAGTGGGCGCGCGTGGCGGAGGCTGGGGCGTGGGCGCCGGGGCCGTGGCGGGGAGAAGCCGCCGCCCCTGCCCCCGCCGGCCGGTCCCTGGCGCTCCGGGCAGGCGGCGGCGGCGGCCGGCGGGAGCCGAATGAATGGGCTGGTCCTCCGGCCGCGTGAGTGAACGGCGGCCCGGGCCGGCGCGGCTGCTCCCGCCCGCGTCCGCAGAGGCCTGGTCAGCGGGTGGAGCCGCCGCGGCCTCTCGCGCCCACCGTGTGCCGCCCCCTCCACGCCCCCCCCCGGGAGTCCACGCACCTTTTCCCATCGCCCCCTTCCTCCCCCCCCCCCCCCCGACACACACACTCCCACCGGGCACCCGGCTGCCCTCCACCCAGCTCGCGTGCCCGCGTGCTGCCTCGGGCCTACGTACGGCTCTGCCAGGTCGGGGAGTCCGTGCCACGAGCTCTTTTTCTTTGATTTATTTTATTTTGTTTATTTTTTCTGAAACCGGCCCCGAGGCTGGGGTTTTTTTCTTTTTTGCACCCCGCTCCCCTCACCCCCTTCCCCCCTCCCCCCTCCCCATCCCGTTCAGCGTTTGGACCTGGACGCACAACCTGGAATGGGATTTAGAATGGGATGTGGAGGGGTGGGGGGAGGCGGTGATGATCCTTCCTGCCTACCTCTGACCCCCCGTTGCACGCGCGCCCCGTTGTGAAATGCAAAGGGGCCAGGGAGTGAATGTGGTTTGTGTGTGTGTGTGTGTGTGTATACCGTGTGGGTTTACTACCCACCCACCCACACACATCGTGTGTGTGTGCATCGTGTGTGTGTGTGTGTGTGTGTGTGTGTGTGTGTGTGTGTAGACCGTGTGGGTTTACACCCCACCTACACACATCCCGGACACGTAAGAACTACACAGGGCGTGTGTGTGTGTACACCGTGTGGGTTTACTACCCACCCACCCACACACATCGTGTGTGTGTGCATCGTGTGTGTGTGTGTGTGTGTGTGTGTGTAGACCGTGTGGGTTTACACCCCACCCACACACATCCCGGACACGTAAGAACTACACAGGGCGTGTGTGTGTGTGTACACGTACCGTGTGGGTTTACTCCACACCCTCCCACACACATCCCGGACACATGGGAACAACAGCCCCTAAGATTGCAAAGTACAAACTTCGTGGCTGCAGTGGCTCCAACAGTTGATCGCTGGCCTGTGTGATCACCTGCCTCAGGTGCTGAGGTGTTTGGGGATGCTCTGTGAACCCCATGCGTTCTGGCAGCAGAGGGAAGTCATGCTCTGTCTGGACCACTGATAACTCTTGGGACCGGTGCCGAGTGATAGGCTAGAGAAATCGCAGCCGGGCCCTCAGCTTGGTCCCTTCCCTGTAGAGAGATCCAGGACTGTCTCTTGGAGAGCGTGCAGCTAACTGGTTTGGCCTTTGCAATCACTGCCTACATAGTGGCTGGAAGGATATGATGTTTCTCTTGGCTGCAATGAGCATTTGTTCGCCTGACTTGAAGTGCCCACAATTTTATTTATGTGTTAAATTTTGAGTGATTTTTTTTTCTAGCTTTAGGCGTACAGACTGATATTTAGAAAAAAAAAGCTTAACATTTCTCTCAGTCTTTTTTGTACACATTATAACTTATTTCTGTTAGTTACAATGCTGGCCTTTGTAACTGTGTCTCTTTTCTGTTTCATTTCTTATACCTATGTTTTTAGTGATTAAAAGTGATATTTAAGGACAGTGATGATTTTGTAGATAACAGTGCTCTTGTGTGATTTGTTTATTCCTCTCATCTGTGTGAGAGGAGAGTCCAGTGCCTCCCCTCACCCCCACCCGTACACACATACATACCTGATTCTTTTTTTAGAAAAAGAAAACTGAAGCATGGAATCGCTACAGTGTTACTGTGTTTTGGTAGATGATTTTCTTCCAGTAAACACTAACTGGAGCACTTTCACAAGGAACACTTTGGGTGTCTCCCCTCTTCCCCCTCCCCCTCCCATTGGTAAGCTTTATTCCACAATTAAATCTGATAAAAGTAAGTAAAAGTAAAGGCCCTCCCGTTGATCATCGATTTGCTCCAGCGGGCCCAGTAACGTCTCCATTGGAGACTTTGTTGTTACTGTGTCTGGCATATCGAATACCTCACGGGGAGCTTGCCAGGCTCTGCCTTAGGGGCGAGATACTCTCGGTAGCTTGCCGGGCTCTCGGAGAGGGGTGGAGGAATCGAATTCTGGTCGGCCATGTTGGCTGCATGCAAGGCAAATGCCCTACCTCTGTGCTATTGCTCCAGCCCAAATTAAATCTGATAATTATTTATAAACTGCACCCCCTCCGCCCCCCAGTCTTCTATGAAGATAGAAAATTGTACTTAAGGGTCTGAATTCTATGTTCAGATTGGGTAGGTTGTAATTTTAGCTCTTCTCCTTATCTGGTTACATGACCTTATAGAGTAACTTTATCTCTCTCTCTCTCTCTCAGGGAGAAGTAATAGTATCAAGACAAGAAATCATAACACTGTTGCTTTTTGTGTATGTGGAACAAATCCAATGCTCTTGTGCTACCCCCTTTCCTTGGAGTACTGGAGATAGTGAGATGGGAGTCAGGCATACCCCAGTATCCCTTCACCTCCCTACCACCCAACCCCTCTGGTCACTCCTGAGACCTACAGTTAAGTAGGTAGGCTCAGAAGGAGGGAAAGAATGGACAGTGCTTTGTCTTTGGAAAGTTGAAACATTTTACATTGATCACCTCTTTCCCAGCATTAGTATTAAAGGTAGATTTTTGTTTTCCTGCCCAATTAGAGTTTGGGAACCTTGCCAATATGGTTAAGAAGCTGTGTGTGAGCCTGAAATTAGCTGTCTATCCTGTGAGGTGATTGATGTGTATTGGATTTTCTTGCCTATTCTTCCTTCAACTTCCCATGCCTTAGCCTAGTGGACCAGCAAGCAGCAATGTAAAAATGTAAGCTCAGGATATCTGTTAAGTGATATTTTAATACTACCATCAGATTGCTGCAGACTTGTTATCTCTAGATAATCCCAAGCATTTATCTCTTCAGTTAGACTTTAAGCTGTGAAACGAAATTGTAGTGGCATGCGCTTCTGTAGTTGGCCGTGTCTGTGCTTCACTAGGAGAGCTTGCTATGGCTGAAATCAGAAATGAAATAAGCTTCCTTATAGTCTGTGCTGTCTGACTCTAGGAGTGTCTGTCAGAGGATGGACTGTTTCTTACTAGGTGAACTGCAGGAAAGGATCCACTCAGGAAGAACTTTCTTCCTTTTCCACCTATATGATTGATTAAAAGTGTTGAAAAGATAGAACTGAGCTAGCTTATTCAACTTGCGGTTGTTTTTATTTTTGGACCACTGCTGGGGTACAGTGATTCAGAGATTCCTCCCAGCTCTGCACTCAGCCACGTGAGGTACAGGGATTGAACCTGGGTCAGCCATGTACAAGGCAAATAACCACCTGCTGCACTATCGCTCCGGCCCCGCAACTTTTAAGATCGAGTTCCATCTTTCTTTCTTGACTAACTTTATGAATCGGCATCATTGGGGACTGTTAATTGGACAGCAAGCCATCTCCATCAAGCCCATGCTAGAGTTCTGATTGCTGGTCAGTTCCCAAGAGTGGATTTAAGAACTGACCTCGCATATAATTGTCACAAGTAATTTCCTTTGAAAAAAAGACACTTAGGAGGTAGAAGGGGAGATAGTACAGCAGGTAAGATGCTTGACCTGCATGCAGTTGATCTGGGTTTGATCCTCTGCATATGGTCCCCTGTGAGCACAACCAGCAGAAACCCCTGAGCATCACTGGGTGTGGCCCCAACCATCCCCCACTCCAAAATATGGTATACAAGTTGTTTTCCTGAGAGAAAGTAGTCTGAAAAATACAGTCACTTTATTACAGTATTGTCTCTTTATAACAGTATTGTGCTTTGAAGGAATTGTAGTGTAATAAAAAATTTTTAAAGGCGCGGGATAGGGCTCAAGACATTTGAATAGAGGAGACCAAGTTCATTGCCTGACATCACATGGTCCTCTGGGCACTGCCAGAGACAACCCTGTGCACTGTCAGGTGGGGCCCAAACTTCCCCTGTCAACAAAAAACTGTTCTAAGTGTTGCTATTGCTCTTAATAATTAAGAATTGCTGTGTGACTGCTAAAATATTTGCTTCACAAATTTTGACGTTACCCCCCCCCCCCCACCCTCTCCAGCTTTTGGGCGACATCCAGCTGTGCTCAGGGATCATTCCTGGTAGTTCCCAGGAGACCATAATCAGTTTCACAGTTTGATCTGAGGTTCAAACCAGGGTTGTCTGCATGCAAGGCAATGCCTGTACCTTAATGTCTGTACTTCTCCAGCCCTAAATTTCAGTTTGTCATTATATATATATAATTTTTGTTTGCATTTTGGGTCACACCCAGTAAAGCTCAGTGGTTACACCTGGCTCTGCACTCAGGAATTGCTCCTGGTGCTGCTCAGAGAATCATATGGGATGCTGGGGATCAAACCCAAGATAGCCCTGTGCAGTGCAAACACCCTACCTCCTATACGGCCCCTCAGCTTATCTTTAAAGCATTCCAACTGGGGTGAAGGTGGGGAAGAGGAGATATGCTATCTCTATTTTTACCTAGGCAGGAATGGGCAAAGTATAGCATGAACTCTCCAGGAATGATACTCAACTGTGAAAGGTTTCCAGATTACCAACACTGAATGGGGGTTGCGATTCTGTAGTCATTTATTTCTAAACTTCAGCCATCTTTGTGGGTCTTTACTAGCAAAATTCATGAAGTTTTGACACAGGTAGAAAAAAAATAGAATATTTGAGCAAAAATATGCTCTTGTCTCCGGTAGAGCAACAGAAGAGCTGACTCTGTTGTCAAGCCAGTTGACACCATTGGCTTGCCTTTTCCCTCCGGTTACCTCCATCACCTCTGTTCTGCAGCTTCTGCTGATCAGCGTCCTGCCACTAATGTCTGTTCTTTCTTATTCCCCAAGATTGAGTTACTAACCTTGCACCAAGAAGGAAAAAAACTATTTCTTAATTGAAAGGGCTCTCAACTTACATCCTACATCATTGTTTCCTTGAGTCTCTGTTGACTCAACTAAAAATGAATTTGATACTCCCAACCTATTAGATTGTTGGGAAGATTAGTGTGACTACACCAGACTAGTGCTTCTCACTGGGATGGCCATAAATTTCAACTCCTAGAAAAATTGGCAGTATCTGAAGTGATTCCTTATCATTTCCAGGGGATGTTGCTAGCCTCTATGGGTAGATCTCAGTGGGAAGGGGTTAGAGCTGAAGGTTCCACAACATATAGGACAGGACCCCGCTGCAGCCCCCCTCCCCTGCAACTGAATAGTTGGCTGCCCCATAAATCAGTTGTTCCAAAGTTGAGAAACTTGTTCTAATCCAAGAAGGTGGTTGGAGGATGAGATAGGACACTTTGAGGCATGACTCCTCCCTGATACATTTTATTTTGTCTAAAAATTTTTTTAGTAGTAGTATATCATTGTTTTGTGCTGCTACCTGGTGCCCACCACCAGGATCCCTCCTTCATTGATCCAAGGCCCCTTCAGTCCCAACTCTAGCACCATAACTCAGGGTTATTTCCACCAATGGTTGTCTAATTTCTTGCTCTGATAGCTTATTCGCCACACAGGATGTGAGCATCTGGTGACTTTTCCTCTTAGCGTTACTCTTTCCAGCCCCATCCAAGTTGTAGCCTTCTGCAGGATTTCATCCTTTCTCATAGCTGAGTAGCATTCTATTGTGTGTTTAGTCCGTTTAGTCCACACTTTCCTAATCCACTCATCTGTTGTTAGTCACTTGGGTTGTTTCTAGATCATGACCACTATAAGTGCTGTATTGAACATAGGTGTGCAAATGTTCTTTTGGATTCTTGTTTTTGTGGTCTTAATGGCAGATGCCCAGGAATGGACTTGTAGGGTTAAATGACAACAGTGGTATTAAGTTTTTGAGAAATCTCCAAAACATTTTCCAAAGTGGCTGAAACTAACAGTCCCGCTGGCAGTTCTCCCCCCACCCCCCCATTTCCCCCATCCCTGCCAGACCTACACTGTTTCTGGGCTTTTTTGTATGGACCATTACAACAGTGTTAATGTTTATGATATTGATGTTAAAGCTACCCCCAAGACCCTCTACCACTATTCTTAGGTTACTTTTAGGCCATTTTTAAGGAAAGGGGAGTAAGTGTCTTAAAATGAAACATCTTCCTATCAAGGACTCCATTAGTACAATTATACACTGTAGCATTAGCCTTTTTGCCCCTAAGACTATTGTGTGAAAGAGCTCACTCGTTGTACCTTGCTTTTTCGTCTCCTCCTCTTCCACACCAGGTCATGGTGATGTGACCCTAGGACAGTGCTTACCAAAGTGGGCCCCCCCCCAAGGGGACCACCAGAATGATGGGCAGGGGTGGTAATGGCCTTGGGTGCAATTATGGGGCACTTCTGTTCGCCTAAAGAAGGTGAACTGCCCAGGCATGCTGAGCCATTTTTTTCTGAAGAGGGGACAGTAGCTTAGATAAATTGGGGTCCATTTGCCCTTGGACAGTGTGCTGACTCTCCGGTTGAGTTTAGAATTTGACATGTCATCCTTGCTGCTGTTGCGCTGTTTCATTTCCTACCAGTACTGTTATGTTGCCACATATCTTTTCCTGAAGTAAACTGGATACAAAGCCTACTAAGAGGCAAATCGTAGCCATTTTCATTTCTTGGTACAGTAACTTTGTTAAAGAAAATCATGTGCTTGCAGGGGTGGGTGGTGTATATAATAGAAAGTAGACTGAGAAAGATGGGGATGTTCAAGACTGGAGGGAGGGCAAGAGCCTTTGTATTTTGCTCTTGTATATCATTGTCAAATAAGTAACTTGTTTTCAGAATTATCTTTAATTTATATGCTTCTCTGCCCCTAAACTGCACTTCTAGCACAGCGGGTAGGTCGTTCGCCTTACAAGCGGCCAACATGGCCGACCCGAGTTCGATTCCTCCGCCCCTCTCGGAGAGCCCGGCAAGCTACCGAGAGTATTTGATATGCCAGACACAGTAACAACAAAGTCTCCAATGGAGACGTTACTGGGCCCGCTCGAGCAAATCTTGAGATCATTGTTTGAAAAGTATTTGGGCCAAAGGTATAGTAAACTGAAAAATCCAACAAAGTGAAAGTGATGACAATATGGCAATGGCAGACATTGACAGTGCAAAGAAGTCTATGAATGAGTGACATTGCCAGTGACTCTTAGCTGTCAGAGCGGAGTGACCTGCCCATGGTTGTTTCTTTGGATTTAGTCTAATTTGGGTAGACTAAATGGAAAGGCTGAACTTTTGCTATTTGGAGTTTGGTGGTGGTAGCTAAAGTTTTTCTGCTTGAGATGTTTTTGGATGTATTATCTTAGCCTTTCATTTTGGCACATCAGAAATTACTTTCAGGGGCTGGAGAGATAGTGCAGCAGGTAGGATGCTTGCCTTTCCTGCAGCCAACACAGGTTTGGCATCCATATGGTCTTCCAAGTGCTGCCAAGAGTAGCCCCAAAACAAAACATAATAAAATCACTTTCATTAGTCTGAGCATGTTCAAGGCATTGTATTAGGGCTATAGATGGATGCAAATGTGAAGAAGACACTACACTTGACCTCAGGAATCTTAAAGTCTAGATGGGAAATAGAAGATTATAATACAGTGCAACAAAAGGTCAATATTCAATTTATGAATATCATACTAGTTGATTCTAAAAGGATTAGAGGTACCACAGGCTCGCCTGAGCACTGCTGGGAGGATCCTCCAGCGTGATCCCTGAACACAATGCCAGGAGGAACCCTCAAGCACCACTATTTGTGGCCCAACCCTCCCCCACCCTCAATAACTATCTTATCAGTAGGATTTTATTTTCATCAGGAAAGCCTGAGAGGCCAGAAATGAGAGCCCCGCTTCAGTGAACATCAAGTAGGTCTTTGTTGTTAAAGTGAATATGGTGTCAAATGCTGAAGTGACAGTTCAGGAGAATGACTAAGAACCAGATTGCAGTGTTCTTTGAATGTGATGTACTTAAAACTGAACAGCGAACAAACTTTTGCTGTTCTGTGGGAGAGCAGTGAATGCTGCAGATTCACATTTTCACAAGGTGTTTTTGGCATCTCAGGAGACAGAAGCTTGGGAGGAGGTCATTGCACTACATTAGTTTTTTTAAAAAAAAGAAAATAAGAACCTGAGCTCATTATGGAGGTGAAGCTAGAGAAGCAAAGATGGGATGATAGGTAAAAGAACATTTGGAGGCAGATTGACCATATTTCAGTGGGCATGCAATGTGCTCTTCTTCACAACACATGGTGGTATCTTCTAAATAGGAGCATCTTACAGTTACATTTGGTTCCCTTTTTTTTTCTTGATGGTACATAAAATACTGGAGCATCTGAAAATCTGTAACCTCTTAGTGACAGATTGAGTGATGAGGTTAAGTAAAAGGGTGAGTCAGAGATTGCTGAGTTTTCTAAGAAAGGAGTGCTGGGGGAAGAGTGTGTGTAAAGGAGCCAGATTTGGTTTTGGACATGTAATGGTTGAGAGCTGTAGTGTGTGTGTGTGTGTGTGTGTGTGTGTGTGTGTGTGTGTGTGTGTGTGTAAAATCTGTATATTGAGTTTGCTGCTGGACATGTAATGGTTGAGAGCTGCCAGTGTGTGTGTGTGTGTGTGTGTAAAATCTGTATATTGAGTTTACTGCTCCTTGTAGATAATAAGAACATTGTTATTTTGTGTGTGTATGTTTCCCAGGATTGTTGTGTGGAAGTCTCTGTAGTAACATTATAACATTATTAAATCTTAAACTTTAACATCTGAATGAAGAGTGTACTATGGTGGCTCAAGTATCATTTTCTGAGGCTGAAACTGATGCCCATCCTAGCTAGACAACTTCCCCCAAGGTTAACAGGCTTATCAGGTAGCAGAGCCCAGGTTGGCCCTCGGTTTGTCTTCTAAAGCCTAAATAGTGCCAATTACTGAGTTCTAGTTACAGAGGATTTGACAAGGAATTTTCTGTGTAGAAACATTAACACCCTATGAGATAGAAGAATGCCAGAACACAGAACTTTTCTTTGGTCAGATAAGATGGCCCACCAGCCAAGCCATCTCCAGGATTATCACCCTCAACATCTTATCCTCTGACCCTCTTCCCATTATGCCTTCTCTCCACCATTACTTCTCTTTATTCTTTTCTCATTCTTTGACTGTCACTTTTAGCTGTCATCATCATTGCCCATTTCTGCATTTGTTTTCCTTACTAGCCATCATAATTTATTATCTCCCTTTTCTCTCTCACTGGAAAAATCCCAGGTTCTGGGGAAACTCAGCTACTCATCTGCTTCCTGCTCGAACTCAAGCAGCTAAATATTGGTAAAATATATGCACACCTTGGTTAATTGGTCTTTCCAGTCAAAACCACAGACCTCAAATAGGAACTCAACCCAGGTTGGCAGCCCTGCCACATGTCACTAGTAAATTTACTTTCTCACTTTTCAGAACAGCTGCGTTAGTGCCCTCTCTCTCAAACTAATAATCCTCCCGTTTCTCACTTTCAGCTGATAATCTTGCTTCATGTGTAATGTCAAAACATAAGCAGCTGCATCCATTGAGACATGAGTTCCCTCTTCTGTGCGTTCATGGACAGGCCTCCCAACCCTTTGTACTGGTTTCCATAGCCTCAGTCTTCCCCCACACCCTGCCCCTGCTTTTGTTGTTGTTGTTAGTTTGGAAGACAGAACCTCATTCTGATACCTCCCCCCTCAGGCTTTGTATCTCATTCCTCTCTTGACTTATTAGGAGCTTTGCTCTCTTCACTATAACCCCCTCCCTGCTTTCATCTTTAATATCCCCTTTATATATTAATAAACTGTTCCCATTAATATAGTTTCATTTCCATTTGACATTGCTTCCAGGATCCTCTCTTCTTTTTTTAGGTTTGTGGATCATACCCGGCAGTGTTTAAGGGTTACTCCTGGCTTTGCACTCAGGAATTACTCCTGGCAGTGTGTGTGTGTGTGTGTGTGTGTGGGGGGGGGGGATCGTATGCAATCCCTGAGATCTACTCACATAAGTCATGTGTAAGACAAGTATGATGCCCACGGTACTGTCGCTCCAACCCAGGGCCCCTCATTTTTAAACCTTTTTTTAAATATTAAAACATGTACAAATTATCTTTGTTCTCTTACCTTCTTATTTTCACTTTTGTCTCAACTCCTACCCAGTTTGCACCCCTGCCATTTACTGAGCGTGTGATTGTCAATAAGAGCACAGTGACTGACATGTAGTTAAATCCCAATCAGTTCTGTGCCCACGCCCACATCTGTCATCAGTATGTGGCAACTGATGACTCACCTATATTTGGCTGCTGTCCACTCTTAACAAATTTTCTTCTCTTAGCCTCTGAGACTCTGCTTTTTTTGTGCCCCCAGCACAGACCCCTCCTTTCCGCTTTCTTTTGCTAGTTGCTGCTTCTCTTTCTCTTTCTGCTGTTGTGTCTTGTCTCCAATTGCTCTGGGATCAACTGTCCCATGGATTTATGCCACATCTTCTTGTTAGTGATTCTCAGCCCCTGCCTTACCATGTTTTTCTACTTCAAAGAAGAGACTTCTACAGCGTGTACAATCTTGTCTTTCTCACCTTAGTAAATGATAGAGTCAACCCCTAGGTTGTTCAGAACATTTTCAGATTGGGGACATGTTGTATTGTTTTGGAAGCAAAGACACAAAATCCTGATTGCCTTTAGTGTGCTTCTAAAGAGGAAAGTCATTGGTGGGAGAGCATTTTAAATTCCCTTTAATTATATGCATTGTTTTATGCTATTGACTTTCTTCCATATTTAGATTAGTTTGTAATTTAAAGAAAAGAAATTCAGTAGTTGCTCCAGAAGTCTACGGAAATGCAACTTTATAGCCAAGCTTCATTTTCTGGTACCTGTACTTTGGGGAGTGCTGCATGAGTGTGTGCGTGTGGTCTGGGGCAGGCTATCGGGTTGATACAGCAATATCTTCCAGGTACTTAGTGGTTGTGTTTTTTTTGGGGGGGGTCACACCCAGTGATGTTCAGAGATTATTCCTGGCTTTGCACTCAGGAATTACTCCTGACAGTGCTTGGGGACCCATATGGGATGCTGAGGTTCGACCCAGGTCAGCCACTTGCAAGGCAAATGCCATACCTGCTGTACTATTGCTCCTGCCTCAGAGATATCTTTTTTTTTTTTTGGGTCACACCCAGCGATGCTCAGGGGTTACTCCTGGCTCATGCACTCAGGAATTACTCCTGGCAGTGCTTGGGGGACCATATGGGGTGCTGGGAATCGAACCCGGGTTGGCCATGTTGGCTGCGTGCAAGGCAAACGCCCTACCCGCTGTGCTATTGCTCCAGCCCCCAGAGATATCATTTTTTGTCTTAAAATAGTTCATCATTTAAAAACGAAATAAAAAATATACAAATGTTATTGTAGCACTGTAGCACCGGCATCCCTTCGTTCATTTATATGTTAGAATATCATGTTTCACTCAAATGAGAGAAAGAATCTCATTTCACTCAAATGAGAGAAAGAATCCAGAGTTCTGACATCCGTCGACGATCAAGAATCGGACGCTGTCTCATTTGCCAAGGTGTCGAAAATCAGATGGGCTGGTCACGTAATGAGATTTAAAGACGGCCGCTGGACTAGAGCTGTTACCGACTGGATTCCACAGGATGTCAAAAGACCGCGTGGCCGCCCACCTACCAGATGGTCAGACTTCTTCGTCAAGATCGTGAATGATCGGTTTGAGGCTCTTCATGTTCCCGGAGCGAACAGATGCCATTGGGCTACACTAGCAAGCGACAGGGACAAATGGAGACGTTACTGGTGCCCGCTTGAGCAAATTGACGACTAACGGAAAGTGATTAAGTGGGCACCAGTAATGTCTCCATTGTGAGACTTGTTGTTACTGTTTTTGGCATATTGAATATGCCATGGGCAGCTTGCCAGGCTCTGCCATGGGAACGTAATACTCTTGATAGCTTGGTGGGCTCTCCAAGAGGGGCGGAGGAATCGAACCCATGTCAGGCAAATGCCCTACCTGCTGTGCTATTGATTCCTAAATCACATGAATTTAGGGTAAAAATGGAACCTGGAAAGATTGTTCGGGCGTGTGTAGCATTCTGGGAGATGTGATGACTACCTCTCAAATTCGCATGCACTCTGTGTTTTCAGTAGGCACACTTTGGAAGCAGAGTTTGAGATGATCTCCTTCTTGGTTCTAATGAATCTCAGTCCTATGAATTCATTTGAACCAAACAAATGACAGTTGATTCGTCCAAGAGGAAGATTAAGTCATGCAGAATTATCTTCTCTGGTTAGTCTTCTTATGTGAGCATTCATAATCCTGGGAACATCTAAATGTTTGGAAAGCTAGACTGACACACAAGCACTCTTTGCAGTGAGATTTAAATCATTACTTGTCTTTCTGAACCATCATACATCTGTGATTTTTTTTCCTTTGCAGAGAGATCTGTTTCCAATTAATAAATACTCAGAATGTCACTCTGAGGCATAAACCTGGAACTCCACTCAGAAGAAACAGTTTGTGGTGGTTCTCTTTTCAGTCCTCGACTCCTCTGCTTGTCCTCAGAGTAGGGCTCAACACTGACACTGTTGTTGCTAGAACAAAAAAATACTGAAAAGGGTTATCAAGTGTTATCAGTTTAATAGCAAAAGTAACATGTGAAGCAAGTGAAAGAAAGCCTAAGTGCTACAGTGTTTTGGTTCTTTTTATTGTTAAATTTGTGCTTTTTGAAGAATAATAGTCATTATTCCCTCTGGCAAGTTCCCTGTAATTGAATGCTAAGCACTGTCATAATAGCAATTAATTCGTTTGGCAAACCTTTGTTAAGTACTATTCCTCTGTCTTCTAGGCACTGGGGATTAAGATGGAATGAGAGGGGCTAGGGAGATTGTCTAAAAGGATGGAACATATACCTTACATATGAGGGCCCTAAATTTGATCCCTGACATCATATGGTACCACATTCAGGGCCTGAGCACCAAACTCTCAGGCCTATGTCAGGAAGCCAGATAAAGCCAAGAGTATCCCTTGGGCCGTGAACACTTCTGGGGAGCCATACCCCACCAAAATTTTAAAACATTTAAATCCAATCCTATTGCAGTTATATCATAATATTTTTGTTCTTTAAGAATAAGAGGAAGCTGAAAAGTATAAGATTCCAAACTACAGCCCCCAAACTTTAAAATGTACTTGTCAAGATATCAGGCTAGGGAGGGAAGTTGATGCTGGTAGAGGAATTGGTGCTAGTACATTAGCACTGTAGCACTGTCCTCGATTTTCTCAAGCAGGCACCAGTAATGTCTCCATTGTAAGACTTGTTAGTGTGTTTGGCATATCCAATACGTCACGGGTAGCTTGCCAGGCTTTGCCAGGCGGGCAGAATAATCTCAGTAGCTTGCCAGGCTCTCCAAGAGGGGCGGAGGAATCGAACCCTGATTGGCCGCATGCAAGGCAAATGCCCTACCCGCTATGCTATCGCTCCGACCCGCTAGTACATTACATGTTGAATTTAAAATTCAGCTATCAGTAATTTTGTTGGTTATGGCTCTTAAATTTCAAATTTTTTAAATGAGTAAGAGGAAGTAAGTTCTTTTTGCTCTTAAGAGCCATTCATTCTAACAGGAATTAGACCGTAAATATTCTAACATATAAATGTCATGTAGAAAATTAAAGAAACTCCTCTTTTTTTCCCTCCTGATAAAACTATTGTACACTGTCAAAATCCACTTAATCCTGAGTATTCTACCTTTTTTCTTCATGCCTAGTTTACTGATTTGTGAATTGTATTTGCTCTTGTTACCACTAAGGGTTATTAGAAGAAAAAGAGAAGAGAATGCATATGAAAACCCTTTATAAAACATGACTGGAAATATAATACTATTTGTATGTGTTTAAGTAGACTCAAATATTGTTTATTTGATGTGTAACAATTATTTCTTTCGGTATTGTTTGCTCTTTCTGTTGTAAATCATTTAATGGTGGTGCTAATGCCTTCGAAGACTTTTAACTTTTGTGGCTCTTTCGGTTGGGGAATTTCTAGTAAATGCCCATGCTTAATTGTTGCTGTCTGTAATCTGGTAGAATAAATTGAGAAGAGGTTTCTAACAACAGATGAGTAAACAGTCCACATGGACTAGAAGCAGGAATTTGCAGTGAAAAAGGTCTAACAACAGATGAGTAAGTATAAACTAAAGGATCTTTAAAGGTGGGGCCAGAGAGATAGGAGGGTGGGCAGGATGCTTGCCTTGCATGGAGCTGATACATCCTAAATTTCCAGCATCCCATGTGATCCCTGAACCTCACCAGGAGTGATCCCTGAGTGTAGAGCTAGAAGCCTAGAGTACCGACAGGTGTGGCCCCAAAACAAGAAAGCAAATTCCTAATTTTACGATGATGAAAATTAAAAAATTGTTCTAACTTCAGTAGAATTAAAAGCATTTTCTTTTTTGCCATGCGTGTGATTTAGAACAAATAAAACCATTTTTTAAAAAAGTGTCTGTCTCTGTGACTAGGTAGCCATTATCTCTGTTATGTGTAAGTACAATGATTTTGGAAGCAACAGCTTATTTATGTTTTAGATATTCCCTCTTTTCTGTACAATAGTAAGCAGTTTGTTTCCTCTAAACTACACCATATTGGGGATCTGGTTGTAACTAGCTGTGTATTAAAAGCAATGATTTTCTTTTTAAGGTACGTCAGCCTGTCATATGCATCAACAACCATGTATTTTGTTCGATTTGCATCGATTTGTGGTTGAAAAATAATAGCCAATGTCCAGCTTGCAGAGTTCCCATCACTCCTGAAAATCCTTGCAAAGAAATTATCGGTAAGGGCCTATATTATATACACATAGAAATAAGCTCAGATCGGTCTCAGAATAATGTAGAGAAGAGTGTAATAGGCACATTTCACTGATGTGATTTTGCTATTATGTTGGTTGAGTTTCTAATTTGTTTAATCTGTAAGTGAAGCAACTGGAGATCATGGGCAATATGATAGATACTTAGAAATTTTAGTCTCAGGGAATTTGTTTTTGTTAGAGGCTGTGCATGTGGACCAGCATATTACTGGTTTAGAGTAACAGATGTTAATGGCCAAAAGAGAAAGGGACCAGAGAGTTTGGCCAGAGAAGATCAGCTAGGAACATGGAAAATGGCTTCATTAAGTCACTGGCCTTTAAAATGAAGATTAAGGACACTTCAGTTATTGAAGATTGGAGGAGGGAAGGGTGGCAGTAGTAGCTCATGAAGAGAAAAGAGTCAGACTAAAGTTTGGAAATGGAAAAACTCAAAGCATGGCTTTGGAGAGGATCTGTAGTTTAATTAGGGCTATTGAAATAAGACTGAGACTTTAGAGACTCTTGAGTGACAGCTCTTATCGGGGACTTATTCTGTGGTTGAGAAAGGTGAAGTGGGCAGTTTTTGAACAAGGTAGTTCAAGGCTGTCGATATGTAAGTTGAACAGTAGAGGAGAGATAGCATCAGACTAGAGTAGACAGGAGGTTCATGCCTAGGTGAGGGAGAATTAACAGTGTGGATTAAAGGTTTAAAAAGAACATTATGTGCCACATTCATGTTGAGGAGGGAAAATCTTGAATTGGAGGATCCTTGAGAAGTTAAGACGTTTGATGAGTTTTTAGAGCCTTGTTTTTATGCTGCACCTGTATAATACACACTTTAGTAAAAAAGTTATAGTAAACGTTTAAATTTTAAGGTTTTGGGTTTTGCTTTGAGTAAACCTGAAAGGGATCCTATATTCATGATATATATTTAAAAAAAGAAAAAAAAACCCGTTCAGACAACTTTGGGAATCATTGTGATCCCAATTTAGGAAAAATGGACTTAAATAAAATTTTTACAATAGAAATGGAAAGAACGAATTAGGAAGTAGGGGAACTTCTGAATTAAGAAGGAATCTGATGGTGCCCAGGTTTCTGTATTGGGCCCCTGGCTGGAGCCAGAGTGAGTTTGCATCTGCTGTGTGCCACGCAGCAGTGGGGAGCTCTTTGCCGCTTACATTTACCTGCCCTGAACTTCACCCAGGATTCGTCTTTTATAATAGGACGTGGACTTGATGACTAAAATAATTTTAATGTTTATTTCCTCTCAACTTCACTTCCCTTTCTGGCCTTCGCTTATTTATACTTAAGTGAAATACATAAATTCCCTCAAGAGAAATAATTTACTCATCTTTGTATTTGGATAGAACATACTGGAAAAAATAATCTATGAAATGCCTTCGGTATCATGATACTAAAAAGTGCAAGGGGATGACCCCAGCATAAGTGGAGAGCTCTCAGGAAGAATTTGTGTAGAGGTTATCTATAATGAGTCATTATGAAATACAGTGAATGCTATGACTCGCAAAACACTGGAAGTTGGGTTTTTAGAATGAAAAGACAAATTAATCTTTTCAGTTGTATTACAATAACCAAGTATGTTTGAATGAATACCCAGGTTATAGGACTACATATTTGTATATAATACTAAGCATCATATAGATTATTTGATAATTGTATGGCATATGTCCAGTATATGACATGATAATTTTATGAAATATTTATGAAATTTTTGAATTGATATAAATAAAATCACTAAATTTTATCCTTTTTTAACCAGTTGTCTAGTATTTGGAATTTTAGTTTGCTATAAGAGACATAGGTAAGCAAATATATGACTTTGCTCCAGGTATTTTGTGTGGCATTATTTAATTTTTTTTCTCTCCCCTCTGGATTGAGATAATAGAAAAGGCCTAGAGGCTAAGCCCCAATGTACAAGACAGAAAAACTAGAAGTTAAACAGTAGGAATATGGTGAACAAGAAGAAAAGGGTTTATTTTCATTTTCATTTTACCCACATTAGATTGAAAGCTGTTTTGTTTTGTTGTTTGTTTTTTTGTAGGAGGAACAAGTGAAAGTGAACCTATGCTCAGCCATACAGTCAGGAAACACCTTCGGAAAACTAGACTTGAACTGCTCCACAAAGAATATGAGGTAAAAAAACAAGTGAAATTTTACATGAGGATAGTATTTAACTCAAAGTACAGCCAAACTCGGGCCTTGGGCTTATTTAATTATTATTTAATTATCCACTAAAAAAATTCTTAATTTCCAATTTAAAAAATACCTTCTCCCCCTTTCCTATTTCAAATAGAAGAAAGGAACAGATGGAAGGGTATCTTCTTTTTTTAATTTGAAATTTGTCTTCAACAGCTATGATGGTTTGTGAGTATTCCTCCCTCAAGCCTTTGTGATAAAGGAAAGCACTCTTGTGATACTGGGTCTGACATCAGACTGTGAGTGCTCTGGTAGTCAATGATTATGACCATTGTTTCACTTTTGTTTCTGCCCCTAAATGTGCTAATAATTACAGGCCTGAATATTTTTGGTGATATAAGTATTCCTTTGTCCACTACTGGGATAGAGATTATAGTGTGAAATACTCTATTTTCTAAAACATTGTTTGCATATAAAATATTTTGAATAAAAGTCTTTATGAACGTGATGTTCACATATAAGAAAAGAATGCCTGGGTGTGGTTGGTGTCCTCGAAGAGTTAATCTGCGGCTATGTAGGTGGATTGAAAGTACCTGAAATTACTGTCATAGCAAGTTTCCAGTGGGACTTACTCATCCTGTCTCATCACAACTTTTTTTTTTTTCCTTTTTGGGTCATACCCAGCCGATGCTCAGGGCTTACTCCTGGCTCTGCACTCAGGAATCACTCCTGGCAGTGCTTGGGGGACCATATGGGATGCTGGGAATTGAACCCGGGTCTTCAGCGTGCAAGGCAAACGCCCTACCCGCTGTGCTATTGCTCCAGCCCTCATCACAACTTTTTAACCTTTAACCCATCTTTCCATTTGTCTTACCTGTCCACACTGGTAACTAACCATTGTGTAATTCTCTGCCCAGATCCAGCTTTTTAATATTCTACATACGAATGAGAGATCATATATTGTTTTTCTTTCTCTTAAAGTGATTTTGGTATGGTGATGGAGTTTTCCCAAATTAACTTATTCCAATGGAATATATATTAAACCCAAGTGCACATTTTATGTTGACTAAATTTTGATATAAAATGTATTTAAGTTGAATTCATTGACAGAAACTAGAATACCTCAAATAATTTTTTTGAAATAAAGTGGAACATTAATAAATGAGTCGCCATGTGTTTACATATGTTTTCCCTTTTTTTGTTTATATATCTAAAACATTCTTACCTACTACTTAGGTACAAGTAAGATTAATTCTTTGGAACTCACTGATATACTAAGCTACTTGGAATTGTTTCTGACAACATCATTCCTAGCAATCTTAGTTTAAGGTGAAATACTCATTACAGATGATTAGTTTCACAGAAAAAAGTTCTAACCCATTATTATAGTGATAGATAGTATGTTGATAAGCAGTTCCAGATGGGAAAAAACATGTGGAATAGTTCTGGCGGTAACTAAAGAACTAGAACGTAGAACAGTTTAAAAATTATGTACAAGTATTTTTTCTGATGTGGAAAGTGAGAGAAAGTGATATTTTACTTCTTCAAATATAGAATAAAAAGTAAAATTTCGCCTTGATCAGCACTTACATTTTAATTTCCCTCAGTAAAGCATTTAAACATCTCAATTTTTTTTTCTTGAGTTAAAATCTACGTGTTGAATTCATGTGATTTCTTTTTGCTTTCTAAGATCTTAAATAGGGTCAGAGGATGACATTTTTATCTTTTTTCAACCACAAATTATTATTGAATATAAATTAAAGTAGTGGAAGTCCTGTTTTCAGTCAAAATGTATTTTAATTATTTCAACATTATGTGACTTTCTGGGTACTAAACTATTCTCTTTTGTAAAGTATGTATAATGTGTAACTGTCCTACAGAATGTGTAAATCTATATAATTTTGAGTATAAAATTAGCAAACACATTGACCTAAGTTTAGCTTGCATGTGTATTTGTCTGTCTACTTACTGGTTATATAATGTTTTTTTCAGGATGAAATAGATTGTCTTCAGAAAGAAGTAGAAGAGCTTAAGAGTAAAAACCTGAGCTTGGAGGAACAGATCAAGACAATTCTAGATCCTTTAACATTGATGCAGGGCAACCAAAATGAAGACAAAAATCCAATTACAGATAATCCAAGTAAAATTGACCCAGAAACAGTAGCAGAATGGAAGAAAAAACTTAGAACAGCTAATGAAATATATGAAAAGGTGAAAGATGATGTGGATAAATTAAAAGAGGTAAGTTGTTAATTGTTTTCAAAATTGTGCTATGGTTGATTTAAAATTTCTGTAATGTTTTAAGTACCTTTAGCCATATAAATAGCCAGACATATTATCTTGAGTCATCATTAGATGATTTGTGGGGGGAGGAAAGAAATCCCTGGATGAGCATTTATAAGAAATAGGAAAACTTCTTCTCTTTAAATGGCATTCGCTGCCAAGAAATATCAGGTGGTTCCATTTATGACTATAATTGGAGGCTCTGTAGTGCTTCTCTATGAGTTTGCATCTTCTTCTAGAAGTGACATCATTTTAAAGGTTGCGTTTCTATTTCCCCTCTTTGTGGTTTGCCTTAACTTTTTTGAAAGCTTATGTCAATAACTACCATATATACATAAAAGCAAATACATATCTATTTCCCTACCTATCAGAGGGTTTGGAACATATATTTTCTGGAACTCTCATTTATTTGCCTGTTTGTTTGTTTACTTGTTTGTTTTTTGCAGTGCACAGGAATGGAACCCAGAGACTAGCTTTTGCAAGGCATATGCTCTGGCTGAGCTATATCCCTGGCACTTGGTTTTTTTTTTTTTTTTATTTTAAAGATTGCTAATACTTAATGACTAGTTTCAAGAGAGTTGTGAGTAGCCACTTCATACGCTGTATGCCAAAAAAAATCTATGACTTAGGAGTTGCAATATTTTTTTTGAGAGTGGTCATTTCAAGCAGTGCTCAGGGATTCTGCAGACCAGTCCCAGTGACAGTCTGCTAACTGAGCTGACGATTCTAGGGTGACTGCTTAGGTCCAGTGGTACTGAGGACCACCAGGGCAACCAACACCAGTGATGCTCAGAAACTGCCATGGTCACACCCATTGGTGCTAGTGGTGAGGGATGGGAGGAGGAGGACAAGACATAGATTGACAGGATCAAACTCTAGACCTTGTGTATGCTTGGCTGACTCTGAACTCTCTTGCTGGCCTGCTGCTTCACTTTTTTCAGTTCTAACAAAATGATGCATTGGTGAAAAGGGAATCATCCTGGGTTTGGTAGTTTACTAGAGGAGATGAGAGTCATGCCATGCAGTAGTAGAATCAAGTGCTATAGACCCACGGTTTTCAATGAAGTATTGCTGGAGAATTGTTAGCCAAAGACCAGCCTTTGGCTTGATTTCAGGTTTATCTTCAGTGGAGTTCTATTGTTCTAAATGGTGGAGGCTTTGATGTCCAAATCCAAAGTATTCATCTGCTCTCCCTTCAAAATGAGCTACTGTGCTGAGTTACTAAACCCTGCCTCCTGAAGTCATTAGTGAGCTACAATGGATTTTAAAGAGATACACCACAACTGGTCCTCAGATCTTCAGTTAAGCAGCAGAAAGTATCTACAACTTGGTATAATAAAGCCAGTTGATTGACATATCAATATGTGAAATCAGTGCAATCTGCCTATAGGAAAAGCCAAGAAGAGAGAATGGGAACAAGGAGATTTCAAGGGGAAAAATGAACTACAAGCATAACTGCATGGTTTGTTACATGTCTAGGTTAAATGTGACTTTTTTGGGGTGTTCATTGATGCCCACATTAGCGTGTTGTATGTTTAAGGAAAAACAACATGGAAAAGACAACTAGGAGGATGTAGCATTTATCATTCTGTCATTTCCTGTCTCACGTCCTGCCTCTTGAGCGAGCAGGCAAGGTCCTATTGGTCTCCTTTATAGTTACTAGCCTTGATTTAAATTATTATAATAAATGCATCTTAGAACATGACACTAAGAAAATTACTCTGGGTTCATCAATGTGCTCTAGGTGCATGTGTCAAAAGTACAGTGTTTCTTTGCTCTTGTGGTGACTTCATGTTAGATTCCGTTCTCAAATTATCATAAGTTCTAAGAATAACTGGGGGATGAGGGGGGTAAATAAGCCCATTTTAGATGCCTACTAATATTAGCTACTATTAAGAATAAACTGGAATAGGTGAATTTAAAAGTATGGCTGAAGAGACAAAGCTTGACTCTGAAATATAAATTAGCATACTATATGTCACATACAAATGATTCAGAATAAAGGACTAGTTCAATGAGTAAAATCAACTTTTTCTGTGATGTTTCTAGTATTAGGTGAGTTTGAATCATTATGAGATCTTTACCTAGTGAATGATGAGAATGTCAAGTTAATTAGGAGAAATAGTCATTACTCTAAGTACAACAAATGTCATAACTCTGCTCTTTGTAACCTTAAATTAACCCACTTCTTCTGAACTTGAAAATCTACTACTAGAGGACTGGCGAGAGACCTTGAAACATAGCCATCCAGAGGAGAGGGAAGAAGTCAAATGAGTTTCTAATTTAAGCGTATCATCATCAAAAAGCATTCACTAAGTGCTCTTCTTGCCATGCATTGCTTGAGAGTTTAATTCATTGTCTGTGTGTATGAGGAAGTAAATGACTTGCCATGTATCTTCAGAGGGGCAGTAATGGTGTTTATCAGTCACTTAAAGAATTAACCCTCTACAATCCTGGTTGATTTGCAGCCACAGAGATGAGTAGCTGCTCAGAGCCCAAAAGAAACCTGGATGACTCAAAGCATTAGGCTTTGTGCCTAAAAGCATATCTTCTTATCTTCACATCCTCTTGGAGCATTTGTGGATAGGCAAGTCATAGCAGAAGTTCTGGAAATTGGTTGTAAACTCTAGATAGATTTTTTTAGATCCAGTTTTGAAGTCTTGGTTGAAATCTTTTTGTTGACACTAGTTTTTGTGACCCATTCATTGTTAATGTTTTAATCAAAGAATTTCTCTTTGCTGTGTTAGTAGGAGTGTTTTATAATCCAGGACATCTTTTTATTTTATTGTTTTAATTTAAAAATATGCAGTGACTAGGGAATTTATGGGAAATAACTTTTTACAATACTGAAATTTAGGCACACCACTTTTTAGGCTCTCCATAACCAGTATTGAGCTTCTAGATCAGAGATTTCCAAACTTATTTGGTCTTTTCAGGAAAAGAAAAAAATTCACACCTCTCCCCACACTCATATCTATGTCCTTTCATGGAACAAAGAGAAAGCTGCCCTCAGTTGGACTTTCCTGGATGGTTACAGCACCCTGGCGGGGAGGGGAACGGGGTGGTTCACTTTGAGAAAAACTGCTCTAGATTTTCTAGAAATCGATATTTTGTTAAGGCAAATTTTTTCATATGGTTCACAAAAGAAAAACAGGATTTTTCTTTTTAATCAAAAGAGGATACATCATGCATTGTATTAGAAAATATTGGCCCAGTTTTGAGAGTTTTAGTTGTGAACTTGTGCACTGGTAGTTTTCTTTTCTTTTCCTTTTCTTCCCCAAGAAAGCAATCAAGTAATTTAAACAGATTTGTTAACATTAAAAAGAACCATTTTTAAGATAGTAACTCCAAATAAATCTCGTTTAAGAATGAAGTCTCAGTGTTAGTTTTGCAAATAATTGCATATAATAGGATGATATTATAATGCTTAGAGTAACTTCGGTTATGTGAAAAAGGAAAACAAAAAAAAAGAAAAGGACAATATTTGCCTTTAGTATGGTTCCTTGGTGACCTAAGCTCAATGACATAGATAGCTTCTTTTATTTCCCTGGGTAGGAGGTTTGCACAGTGCTTAGGGAGTGGAGTGTGGATTTAGAAGGTTGGTAGTTGGTCATAGTTTCACATGACATTTCCAGTGTTGACTGTAGGTTTCTGAAAACCATGTACTCATTTTCTGGTCAATCCAAAATTACAGATAGCTCACATCATAATTTTTATGAAGCATTTTTGTGTTTGCTTGTGCTTAATTGTTTTTTACTCTCTTTTTTAAGGCAAATAAAAAATTGAAATTGGAAAATGGTGGCCTGGTGAGGGAGAATTTACGACTGAAGGCCGAAGTTGATAACAGATCACCCCAGAAGTATGTATTTTGCTCACAGACCAATACTTGATTTTTAGGAATAACTGCTGTGATAGTATATATTTTTTATTTAATTCTTTTCTTCATTGGAACCTATGGATTTAAATAGACTGCCATGGGCTGGAGCAATAGCATAGCGGGTAGGGCGTTTGCCTTGCACGCGGCCGACCCGGGTTCGATTCCCAGCATCCCATATGGTCCCCTGAGCACCGCCAGGGGTAATTCCTGAGCGCAGAGCCAGGAGTAACCCCTGTGCATTGCCAGGTGTGACCCAAAAAGCAAATAAATAAATAAATAGACTGCCATGCCTTGAAAAGTTAATTGTATATTTATTAGTAAAATTTTATTATCAGTTAAAACTGATTTTGAAGAAAGAATTTTTATTCTTGAATGGATTGGATTTGAATGAGAAAGTTTTCATACTTCATTCTTATTTATTTTTCCTTATTGGATCAGCAAGAAAATTGGTGACACAAGGTGACACAGATGATCTAAGACCATTGAACTGGCTTACACGTCACTCTTAACTATTTAATTGGCATTAACAAGTCATAGGTAGAGAAAAATGTCCTTTCAATAGTTTTCTAAAATAATTGTTATAGTTAATGTTTATATGGTGTTTTCTCTTTGCTATGTACAAGCTGTGAAATAGAACCATTAGTATTCTCTATTTACAGTTGAGGAAATGGAGGAATGAGATTAGTCTCAGCTCTACTACTAGTAAATGATAGAAATAGGATTTTAATCCAAGTGGTCAGCATTCATACTCTGTTCATTACACTGAAGACTGGAAATGTCATTACTCCATTTGTTATGTTAAGAAGCCTAAAATAGGACACAGGGCACTATCTATTGAAATTCAGACTGATTTGAACTACACATTAACTGAATGTAGCCTTCCCTTATGAGGTGCTAGATTTCTCTGTGTTTGAAAAGATATTGCCAGTATTGGTCCATTTTACCATTAATTTGTTTATAAAATATAAGAAAGCTGAGTGCAAAGAGTTGAAAGTGGAGAAAAAATAGGATATTGCACTTGAGATTTTTCTTTTTCTAGGGGAAAAAAAAGAGTATGTCCCCACCCCTCTCTGAGGAATGGCATATCAGAATTCCAATGCATTCTTACCACCCAACCATTATATTTAATTTCTTTTTGTTGGAGAAAAAAATACAAGGCAAGCATAAGCAAATAAAGGAAATTTATCCTTCCCAAAATAGCTCTTGGCTTCTTCACATTTGAAAAGAAGATAATGTTGCCTTCAGAAAAGCTAAGTGTGGTATCAGTAAATGGTAAAAGTAAACCATAATTACACAGAACAGAGAGAACTAGCAAATAAAGAGGCATAGCTTTTACTTTTAAAATAGTTCCTTCCTCTGTGCTCTCCAGCCTCGTTTTTCTTTCACTTTGGATAATGCTCTCCTTTGATCAATTAGTGAAATCAGCTTAGGAAGTGTTGCTGTTTGGGTCTCTGCTCTTCTCACTTATTGGCAACTAGCCTTGCCCGTCATAGTAATGCTTGTCCATTAGCCATTTCCCACAGCATGCTGAATGGAACTAAAGCTATTTTGTTTGTAGCTTTTATTTGTTGAAAAGTTGCCGACCAGATTTTAGACTTAATGCCAGCCACCAGGATGTGTGTTTTTAAATATCCGAGCCTCCTGCCTGATAAATAAATGGAGAACCTCAACTGGAGAAACTTGGCCTCTTAGTACCCTACCATCCAAGCCCCACATCTGAATTCCATATAGCTTTAGGAGTTGCCATTTTTAACTTTCATTCCATCCCTTTGGGGGAAAGGAACAGTTTCACTTAAAAAATGATTTCCACTGACCCTATTCCAGATCAATTTGCAATGCATTGAGGTATTAAATGCATTGTGTTTGATTTATAGCCTTGTTTACTCTGCATCACCAAACCCTAGTGGGACTCAGAGAGAAGCTGACCACAGCTGAAAATACTCCGATCTGACTCACCTTAGGAGAGCTCCTGTTTGTGTTGAAAAGAAAATTTCAAGAGTTTCAAAGTTAATGCAAGCAAATAAAAACTGTTCAATCCATTTCATCCCTTGGTTTAGGATGAGTCTTGATGAATAGCTTTTCTGTTTTTTACTTAGGTGTCAAAAATACATGTTTTTTTTTTTTTATATACACATGATCTTAGTTTAATGCAACTCCAAGACGTGGAGACACATCCTATAAGTCAGGCATAGAAGAGCACTTTAGATACTGGAGAGAAAAACAGAAAGGTCTTTGTTAGGTTGGGCTGCCAGAAGAAAATATTATAAACAGGGTGGCTTGCATGTCAGATAGTTATTTTGCCTTAGTTCTCTAGGTTTAGAAGTCGCAGATAAGAGGGGTGGCTGTCTTCATTTCTCTCTCAGACTCTCATTTTGGTTTGCAGACAGCCGTAATTTCAGTGTTTGCTAATATATTAGAGGGAACTCTCTTCTCCCTTTTGCATCTTACCAAGATAAAGGCCATATCTAGCTTGAACCGCTCGAACATTTAGTATTTCCTGAAGATTCCATCTCTAAATATAATTATTTCAAGGATTAGGGCTTTAGCATATGACTTGTGGGGAGGATCCCCAAGTTAGTTCAAAGTAGAAGGTACATCTTTTCAAGACACTCAAGCATGTATGCTGGTGCTCCCAAATTCGACATCTGTTGGGAGCCAGGAGGGTTTAAACATTTTAAACATTGACAGGCAGCATTGTATAAAAGTAGTCTAGTTTATACTATTGTATTTTATTTGGAGGTTTTGGACCATGTCTGGCAGTGCACGGATGCTGTTCCTGGTTTATGGCTGGGGGTTGGTACTGGCAGTCACGTCATATGTGCTGGGAATCAAACCAGGGTTGACCACATGCAAGGCAAGCACCTTAATATCTGTTTGTTTTTGCAGCCCCTTATATACTATTTTAAAAGCCATACAATAATTTTGTAAAGTGGAGATTTGGATGATCATTTGTCTCCTCTGCAATTTTTCTGATTTTTTACCCCTCCGCCCCTCTCGGAGAGCCCGGCAAGCTACCAAGAGTATTCGATATGCCGGACACAGTAACAACAAAGTCTCCAATGGAGACGCTACTGGGCCCGCTCGAGCAAATCGACGATCAACGGGAGGGCCTTTACCTTTACCTTTACCTTTACCCTTCATTTTATCCAATCAGAGAGTACCTGTATCTTTTTCCTTTCTCAGCTTGAACTGAAAAGCACTTTTGAAGAGAAATCCATTAAATGTGTTTCTTTAGGTATCAAAAACTTTTGTTCTATTCCTTGTCAAAAATTCATCAATGTAATATATAAAATACGTGAGGAAAAACATTTACTTTTTGTAACTACTTCCTGGATAATTATTTTTCTTTAAAAGTAAATTATGTGTGCACGATTTAAATCAAGATGAAATTCTGTGTACCCTTTCCATTTTTTCTAATATGAACTCCTAAGACAATCATATTTAATATTAAGAATTCAAAAGGTGATATGTCCTTCAGTTTTCGGGACTGAAGATAACTCTCAGCCAACCCAGAAATACTGAGCATTACCTGGTACTTTAAATTATACAAAATAAAAGATAGCTCTTCTTGATCATTAAAGCAAATAGGTTCCCTTCCACTAATTTCTCTTATCATCTTGTATTTTTTCTTCTTTGCACTTGTAATTGCTAATAATGATAATTATTTCATGCTTTCTTATGTTTGAGGCAACTTGGTAGTTGTATTTACTGTTGTGCTTACTATATTTCGTAGAGTTCTGTCTCACATTCTACTACTGTTACGTGTCCTATTATATATGTATTAATATTATATATTCTATGCTAAATGATTTTGAAAAAACATAGCACCTGAGTGAGAAAACTAACAGAAAACAGACTAGGTTTCTTCATAGATTATTGACAAAATGGGAAGGGGAGGCCTGCTTGACCACAAAAGAGAACTGCGACATAACCAAATGCAGTCAGTCTTGTTTTGGTATTAGTTAGTAACAAAAGAATCGTCTGGAGCCATTTTGGGGGGCAAATGGCAGAATGTGTGCTCCATGTATATGAGGCTCTGGGTTTTTGGGTGTTTCATTTGTTTGTTTGGATTTTTTTGTTTTTGTTTTTTGTGTTTTGTTTGTTTTGTTTTTACCAGCCTCCAGAGAGCCCATAATCTAATGCAGGCAAAAGACAAGTTTATGTGAAACAAATAAGTAGTAAATAAATATTAAGTAGAAGGAGAGACATAAGAGTTCTGAGAATGACAAATGGATTGCAGTGATGGGACTCCGAGACTAAAGACTGGAGGTTTCCATGAAAAAGAAGGCACTCTGAGTGAGAAAAGACAGCTTGTGCTATTGGGAGAACCAAGAGTTCCTTTTAGGGCGGTGCCCGGTCTCTGTAGAAGCCCCACATTGTAACTGTCAAACTTCGTTCTCATTCATATAAAGTAGGAGTCCTCTGTGTTATTTTCCCGCCTCTCTGTTAGGATGGTCATCATTCTGCTTTCATTAGCTCGTTGGCATGACTGCCTGCAACTCTGCTATTAAGCAGAAAAACACAGAGTCCTATTTAGAGTGCATCCCCTAGAATATCATACCTCCAGCAAGGTGAGACACAAACGTGGGAAAAAGCGAGGGGTTGGAGAAATAGTACAGCAGGTAGGGCATTTTGCCTTGCACTTGAATAACCCATGGTTAATCCCCAGCACCCCGTATAGTCCCCTGAGCCTGCCTGAGCTCAGAGCCAAGAGTAAGCCCTGAGCACCACCAGGTGTAGCCCAAAAGCAAAAAACAAGCAAAAGAATAGAAAGATTCTTAAAAGAAGACTTCAGTGTTTCCTTTCTTATATTCCCAAATACTCCTGGCCTTTCCTCTTTTTCCTGTGCCAAGAAATATTTGTCCATGATAAAGTTAAGAGTTCCTTAATGAAGACCTCATTTGTGAAGCATTTGGAAATCTCCATTTCCTTTCTTGAGACTCTGGAAGATGTCTTTCCTCAGTTTTTTGCATTTTTCATGAGGTAGGGCTTCTGCCATGGTGCCAGTTATGCAGCTTTAGCATGACTGCTCTTTGTGTCTACAGATACAAACTCACCTTCAGAGTGTGGGATACTGAGTTCCATGGACAAAATTCTATTGGTCATTTATATCAGACTGGGCTGTAATTAGATCAGCGACTTCCTCATCCATCTGTTTTCCAGAATGTTGCATGTGTTGGTCACTGTGTCTTTGTGTGATCTGGTTGTGTCTCCCTACACATAGCTCTCTCACTACGCAGGAAGCCCAATAGTTATCAACATCCAGGGCAGCCCATTCTGCAGTCAGAAAGATTCCAGATAATTTTCTGCACAATGAGTAGAATTTTCTCTTGTCAGAATAGAAAAAGTGTGGAGAAAAGGAAAAATAGGTTGGGAACCAAGGTCTTTCCTGTCACAGTGTTTGTGTTCTCAAGTTGTCCTATCCACTCCCGGTTTCTTGACTGCCCCTCCACATTGATTTCAGGGATTACAAAATAAACTCTGAGCCTTTAGCTTAGCCTTTTCTCCCAAATGAGAGATTCATGTTTCATTGGTCTTTTTAATTAACTGATATATTTATTTTGGGAGGCAGTCCCAAACCAGTTGCCCCGGAGTCCCAGGGGCTACTTACCAACTAGCTGAGCAATTCAGTGTGGTAATTCCTGTGGGGACCTCAGAACTGTCCCAGGGGTCCTGGGGACCTCCTGGGGACCTTGTCAGGGTTCAAAACCAAGTTACTGTGCATGCTTTGCAATCATGCTTTACCCTAACAACTGGGCTCTCTTGCCAGCCCCTCCATCAGTTTGTTTTATACCTTCACAAGGTAAAACTGTGGAACAGACTACTTGAATCCGGATTTTCTTTGCCTCTACCTCTCCCCATCTTCTTTACCCGTTGTGTTTTTGGTATGAACACTGATAACCATTGCTGCCTGAGCAGTGAAAGAGCTGTGTGCAAGAAGACACAACCAGTCTCACATTGTCGCTTTATAAAGTATGAATCAAATTACTAACATCCCCTATATAAAGCTCTGGAGTCCATTCCTACAATAGAAACCCCGCTAACTTCGACTTCACCAGCTAGTCTCTGCTTGCTCCCCTTCGTCCCTTTTTCACTGCCCCTGTTCGTGCTGCTCTTGCTCTCCTAGACTTCTGTTCTGAAACATGCCAAACTTGGTACCTCCACTTAGAAATTTCTACTTCCAAATCTTTTCATGGTTGTCTCCTTCTGCCTTCAGATTCAGAGAGACATTACTCGATTATCCAATTTAAAACAGAATGTCTCTGCTTTGCAACTTCCATTTCCAGATTCTAATTATACTTCACTAATAAAATTGTGGTGTGGTAAGCAGTATTAGTGTGTGATTAAGAACATAGCCTCTGGAGCCCAGACTTCCTGGGACTGTACTCTGGCTCTTGACTGACTTACCCTTTGATTTAGGGGTGGATATTTAGATATTTTGTCTTGTGTGTGCAGCCAGTAGAAGCGCCTATCTTAGAGTGAAATAAGTTAAAACTTGAAATGCACTTGTAACCACAGAACATATAATTCATGCTCAGCCAATGTTAGAGTGTTATTGTCTTCGTTGCTCTTATCACTGTCTGAAATTATCTTCTTCATTTAATTAATTGACCTGTTTATTGTCTGTCTCCTCTATTCTAAAACTGGAGTTCCACAGGGCTGAGAACCTTGCTGCATATATCTTTCTCTTGCAAAAAACAGCACCTGGAAGGCACCTGATAAATATTTGTTGTATAATTAACAGAATAGATAAATAACATTGGAAGAACTACCTAAACTCTTTGAACTATGTAAGGTTCAGATAATGTCGAAGTGATTTAAAAAAAAGTGATTTTATGTTCTTAGCACAATATGTAGCATAGAAAGTGATAGAGGTGTGTGTGTCTAAATGCCCCGACCCCTGTCCTGTGCTAAAGTAGTTTATCCTCTTTCTTTGTCCCTGTTCTTCTTAATGGCCTTGCAGCTGTCTGGCTGCCTTAGATAAAAACCCATTTCTTCCAGTTTCTCCATACTTTCTCCTCATCCCACACCTAACTGTTCCATATATTCTAGCTTTCCCTACCTTGTCAGTGCCTCTGTAATCCATCTTCTCATTTCACAGTTAGAGCCGCATGAATTCTTGCTTAGCCTGTTTCAACTACCTTCTGACTTTTCTACTCATAGCACTTGTCATTCCTTACTCTTTGCTTTATTGTGACCTAAATTTTTGGAAAAAATGGATCATTTCACTCTTCTGTTTTTATAGAGGGAATTAAGCTTTCGTGATTTCCCCCATATACTTGCAAAGCAAAGCCCAAATTTCTTGTATGATATGCAAGACTCTGCTAGTATGTCTTCAGTTTAGCTTTCTTGCCACCTTCACTCCTTCCCCTTCTTGGATTTTGCTTCCGACTTTCTTAAGTACGTGTAGATGTGTATCTATATAAAATGTGTCCATAGTAATGTGTGTTCATGGTCCTTCTCTGAGGCCTGACATTGGGAAGGGGCCCTGCCCCTGTACCACCATTCAGTAAGAACCACCCAGAAATTAAGATTTTGAACTTTCTTGAAACTTCCTGTGTAAAAGTTTAAGAGAACAGGAAGTCAGAACTTCCTGGTATTTTTCTCTTAACGTAGAGAACAAAGGAATTTCCTGCACTTTTCCTCTGTAAATTGTAGTGGAGGTTAGGAGCTAGAAAAGAAAAGGAGATCTCGGGGTTTGCCTGGCTCAGGACAAGACTTCTTGTTTGTGGCTTCTTCTGGAATCTGGCTTTGCTGTCCTATCTTGTCTCCATATTAACTTTGAGCATGGTCTGTCCAGGTCACAGGTCAGCATTCCTAAGATGCTCACTGCCCGCTGGTACACAAGTTGTCCCGCAGCCTTGGGGTTCTTCCCGAGCACTCCAGTGTTGCCAGCCCTGCTTGGTTTTTCTATTTGACCTATTGTGATCTTTTTTTGTTTGTCACAGTTTCTCTTAGACAAACGCCATGGTTGTTGCTATTTGACCCCAGTCTGATTCAGGGACTGATTCTGCTGTGCTCTTTGGTTTTCCCGCAAGGGGAACTTGTAGACTGTCGGGGAGCCCTACGACACCCTGGGGCCAGATTGTGACAGCTGGTGTGCTGTGCCCCTCAACTGCCTGAAGGGCCCTTCTCTGGATGTTGAGCTAATTGGGGGTGGACACTTCCTGCCATTTCTGTCTATTTGTCTTTATTGTATTGATAAGATGTTTCAGGAGCCTGCAAATCATGCTAATGACTGGCCATTAAGGGTGTCGGGAAGATTATGAACTGCTTGGGAACAAGCATGAATTCTTCTGCCTTTGTTTCCTTCCTCTTAGCTCCTTGGCCTATATTAGTCCAGTAACTATCCTGGGAGTAATAATTACTGAGTGGCTTAATCAGTTTCTTCTACTGTTTTAGAGTGTCACTCTCTTAGATTTAAAAATAGTGACAAATGTGTGAAGTGATAAGAATCCAGTTATTTTGAAGTAGGATTTTTCACCCAACATTAGTTCTGTTCTCGTTTTACTGCTGAGCTGTTGCTCAGATTCTTTTGGGAAGAGCCTTAGACATGTAATGAGACAGCTTGTCTTAAAGATCTTTCCTTCCATGAAAGATTTAAAAGATTTGGATCCCCATTGATGTCATGCAACCCAGCAAAGATGATATTTTGGCAGGAGAGGGCGTCAGCAGAAAATTAGGGCATTTCTGTGAGGTACTAAAATATCAGTTATTTGTCTAATAGTTTGGTATGTATTTCCCAGGGAAAAAAAAAGTCTCGCCTCATTGGCAATGGTTTTTAGCTCTTCATTTATTTTTTGAGACCATATAAGGGAATCAGTTCTCATTTTTATATATTTTAACATAATGATTATACTTACTCATTGCCCAACATTCAGAATGATTCTATAAGAATTCCTGGGTATCCTAACAAGAATTTTCGCACCATAATTTTCAGTTCTGTACAATCATTTTAATAAAGTAAGTGCAGGCACAAAAAGCTTCTTTAAAAGGGCCACAGATGTGGGGCTGGAGTGATAGCACAGCAGGTACGGGGTTTGCCTTGTACGTAGGCAACCAGGGTTCGATTCCCAGCATCCCATATGGTCCCCTGAGTACCGCCAGGAATGATTCCTGAGTGCAGAGCCAGGAGTAATTCTTGTTTATTGCCAGGTGTGACCCAAAAAGAAAAAATAAAAAGGCCACAGATGTGGCTTGGTGGTAGACCTTACAGATATAAAATCCTGGACTTGATCCCTGTACTGAAAAACAACACAGAAACTTCCTTTAAAATTGTTTAAAGAAAAACCCTTAGTGTTAACTCTTGTTTTTAATTTCAAAGCTTGCCAGACATACTCTACCTTGATTTTTTAAGTATTGCTTTTGGGAGATAGTTCTCTACTAGTTTTAGTTATTGAAAAGAGATACTATATAGATCTTTAGTAAAAGTGAACTTTTGGACCCAGAGAAATGGTGCCATGTTCTAGACTATCTGACTTAGGAACATGAGTTCAAATCCCTGGTATCCCACATGTGTGGAACATAATCCTGGCATTTCTGCTCTCTGTGATCTCTGCTGCTACAAGCAAGTCCCAGTGACACTGCAGGCTGATGTGTGCAAGCACGATGAAAAAGTTAGTACAGGGGTTAAGGCCCTTGCCTTGCATGCAACCGACCCAAGTTCAATCTGTGACCTCCTTATTTGGTCCCTTGAACTCTGCTAGGAGTTATTGCTGAGCTCAGAGCACCAGGTGGCCCAAATACAAAACTAAGTGGATGCAACCCCTGGTGAGTGTTACAAAAACATGATGTGTGCCCTCCCATTCTCCCCCATAAAACCAACAGGGCTTACAGGTACTTGCCTTACAGGTGGCTGGCTCTGGATCGATTTCTACCACCATAAATGGTTTCCCAATCACCACCAGGGGTAAGCTCAGAACACAGCCAGCATAACCAAAAAGTAAACATGTGTGTGCCATGGCTAAGTAGCGTGACTGCTGGTAGGTATATGGTGTGTGAGCATCATAGCAACCCCCAGTGAGCACCAACACATGGCCTGCACGCCTCAACTCCAGAGTGTAACCCTCAGCAGGCATATGTGCAGAGTGTAACCCCCAGCAGGCATATGTGCAGACTGTAACCCCCAGCAGACATATGAGCACCTCAACTGTAGTACAAGCCTCCCTCAGCACTTAAGGAAGTTGTACATATCGAGTAGCCAGGAGTGTGTTCCGTCACTGGTCACTGGAACAACTCAGCAACTGCAGCAGGAGGGAAGGAGAGATCATCAGAATAATAAAGTGAATGAATCATTCAAGAGAAGTGAAGTATAAAGCACACAAACATTTTACCGTATCTATACAATGGGAAGTTTGTGACTTTCCCACAAGAGAATAAAGAGATAATGCAGCCACAGCTGTGTAGATAATACAGCTCTAATTAAATCTGTTCAACGAATGGGTTTTTTACCCCTTTAGGGTAATCTCCAGTAGGTACTTTAAAAAATTGTTTTGATGGAGCTGGTGAGATAGTACAGTGGTTAAGGTGCTTGTCTTGCATGCAGCTGATCCTAGTGTGGGTCCCAACCCCGCATATGGTCTCCTGAGCACAACAGGTGTGACTCAGTTATCCTCCTTTCCTGTTTTGAGGACCAGAGAACCAACTCAGGGGGTTGAGTGCATGCAAAGCATGCATTGCATATGGCAGACCCAGGTTTGAATGCTGGCACTACATGAGAGTGACACTGGACACAGAGCCAGGAGCAGCACCTGAGCACCATGGGGCGTGACCCAGAGTGAGGCACTTTGTTTGGCTTTCTCAGATACCACTAGGCAATCTTAGGATGATTGTGTACAAGGTTTCAGATCTTGTAAGATCTGAAAAATGACCATTCAGGGCCATTCAGGGCCAGAGAAACAGCTCATGGGTTAGGGTCGTATGTCTTGCATGCGCACAGACCTGAGTTTGATTGCTGGTATCAGATACCCCTGCCCCCATCATTGCGGGAGTGGCCCTGGTGGCCCCCCACCCACCTCAGGATCACTGAGCCCAGGAAGCATCCCACTGCTAGGTCCTAGCTTTGAAATGTTTGACCACCTTGGTCAAGTTTGCTGGGATGGCAGCTGAGGCCCCTGAAGTCATTCTGGACAATTGAAGTCATCAATGACCTTTATAGGAAACTGCCAACTTCACCTGATAGCCTGTACCCCTGCTCACGTGTGCTCTGTTGCTAGTCATCATGCATAAAGCCAGAATGCACACATCAGTTAACGCTGCCCACCCAAAAACGCTTCAGTCTCCTTGATTCTAACGGAATCTGCTTCTGATCTCAGTGGTATCTCCCAAACTTCTCTGTGATGTTTTCTCTGCTTAATGAAGCCCTTGGCCATCACTGCTGCTTTGAAAATCAAAGTCTTTTGGTCTCTAATGGAATGTTTATAAAAAAATACTCCATTTTGAAATTTGCTCAGGAAAGGAAGTATGGTAAATGATGTTAGAAATCCCTCTGGCTTGCCTTGTCATTGATTCATTTAATGTTTGCACTCTGGAAATATCTGGTACTAGTGAAATATCTGGAATAAGAGGGTTTTAAAACCCCAAGATAAATAACCTTTTATCCCCGTTGACCCCTTTCATGAATATATAACATCATATGCTTCCTTGATAGTTATTTCTGTATAATCTAGTTAATAGCCAAATTTAATATAGGTATCTTAAGGTTAAAAAAAAAAAGCAAACAGTTAAATTGTTCGGTTTAGTAATATAGTGGCTCATGATACTACCATGAACTTCAGCTTCTCCTGCAGTGTTGGCTCTGTCCAGATAGAGGGATAACACTGGTTCAAGAAATAACTGAGTAATGGGCTGGAGCGATAGCACAGCGGGTAGGGCGTTTGCCTTGCACGCAGCCAACATGGCTGACACAGGTTCGATTCCCAGCATCCCATATGGTCCCCTGAGCACCTCTAGGAGCAATTCCTGAGTGCATGAGCCAGGAGTAACCCCTGAGCATCGCCGGGTGTGACCCAAAAAGAAAAAAAAAAAGAAAGAACTGAGTGAGAACTGCTGTGTGCCTTGGGTAAATGCAGGAAGCTGCTTACCAAATATAAAACAGACATACATTCCTGTTACTTTTTTTTTTGGGGGGGGGTGCAATTCACAGGGGTTACTCCTGGCTCTGCACTCAGGAATAACTCCTGGCGGTGCTCAGGGGACCATATGGGATGCTGGGAATCGAACCCAGGTCAGCCCTGTGCAAAGCAAACACCCTACTCCCTGTACTATCTTACTATCTCTCCAGCCCCACATTCTTGATTTTGGAGCTTGTGCTCCAGCAGGAGGAGAGTAAACAAATGAAATAGATTGATTCATCAATTGATCTCTTGCAAGTTTTTTTTATTCTGTTAGTTTGGCCACCCATACTCCCTTACTAGCATGGGATGGATCATTCAGAGTGTTGCAGACTGGAAAGTATTAAAGTGGAACTTTGGAAATTGAACGCAGTGACCTTTTTAGGAAACTGCCAGCTTCATCAGTGACTTCTGCTGGCTCATCCCCCTATTCGTGTATGCTCTGTTAGTAGTCATCATTATTTCTAACCACTTTTCTCTGAAGCAAGACAAAAATGATTGGATTTGCCTTTTTTTTTTTAACTTATCCAAAACCATTTGTTAACTTAAAAAAGAATTAATTATGGGGGGTAGGGCTAGAGCAATAATAGAGTGGGTAGGATGCTTGCCTTGCACTCAGTTTTGATTTCTGGTGCCCAAGGACCTCCAGGAATGATTCCTGAGCAAGGAGTTAGGAGTAAGTCCTGATGTGGACTTACTACCAGGTGTCACCCAAAAACAAACCACATAAAGTGAAGTTATTGGGGCCAGAGAAGTCAGAGACCAGTGCAGCAGGTGAGGTGCTTGCCTTGCACCGAACCAGACCTGGATCCCCAGCACCATATAAGGTTCCCCAAGGCCACCAGGAGTGATTTCTGAGTACAGAGGTAGGAGTAAATTCTGGGAATCGCTGGTCGTGTTCTGAAAAACAAACAAATACAATTGTTATATATAGAGGCAAATGTGGCATTTTTAAATGATACTCTAAAGTATCATCTTTTGGGAAATGTTCCTTTATTTGTTTCTGGTCTTTCCTAGGTAAGCCTCTGAGTTCCCCAGGATATTCTTTAGCTATTATCTAGTCATGTTTGATTTTAAGTTGTTGGAGGTTTCATCTGAGGATATCTTTATTGTAAAAATTGCACTTAAAAGCAGATTTGGGCCGGGGGGGGGGGGGGGGGGGCAGAGAGAGAGAGAGTTTCTTTCGTTGGCTCAGGCACTGCCTTGCAATCCCAGGCACTAAGGCACTACCTCTGTCCAGTCATTCCCAAATGCTGAGCCTGAGCCTGCAATGGCACCTTAGGGTGTAGCCCATTCCTCCCTCCTCCCCTTCCCCTCCCCCCCATAAAAATATCTTGGCAAACTAGTTTAAAACTGTCACCTTCGTTACTGTATTAAACATGCTCCACAGTTTTGGGGGGTATTTGATCGTGCCAGAATAATGATAATCAAAAACACATATTTTTTTGTTGTTGCATGCACTTCAAAATTGTTGTTTCCTTGTTACTATTTGCAGGAGGATGGGGGGGTGTTGAAGGCAGGGCATCCCTCCTGCTGTTCTGGGGCCCAGAACAGCTGTTGGGGGAGGGGGAGAGAACTCCTTCATTTAGGGAAACTTAAATTCCGAAAGCTACATATTGTAGTTGTTGTTTTTGTTTGCAGTTGTTTTTTGTTTTTTTAAAAAAGGTTGTAGGGAGCACGCTCTTTTCTGAGAGTTCAGTTAATTGCAGTGAGTGGATCAATAGTCAGCGATGTGTCTTTGAAAGTCCTTTCCAACTCTGCGATTTTATGAATCAATATTTACCTTTCCCCTGTTTCTTTCTCCGTGAGTGACAAGAGGAGGGATCATGGTAGGGTGAGCTGGAGAGTGACCTGAGCTAGAACCTAGGAAGGAGTTCATGGGATTCATAGAACATATGATTGTTGGCTGTAAGACATATGACTGCTGGCTCCTTCTGCCTTTTTTTTTAAGTAGTACATTTTCTATTTGTAAATATTTTTATAATCAGAAAAATAAACCTAATTAATTTTAAAACACAAATTTTAGAGTTTGCATTCTCGATACTCTGCCTCCAGGGAACCTTAAGTTGTTTAAGGTAGATCAATAGTTGTCCTCCAAAAAAGGATTAAGAAAGGACTCTTTTTTTAAAACAAGCCAAGCAGCAACACTATGTGTCTTGGAGAGAAGTTCTTTTCTTGGTCTCAGAATGTAAAACCTTACATGGTTATGGCTCATAAAAAGGCAGTCTCCTGAAAGAATTTTCCTTGGTGTCTGAGATAGAATTTAAGATAGATGTCTGTGTCTCTTAGAGTTGAGATAGTCTCACTGGCCTTTGTATTCCTCACTCCACATATTTTACCCCATACTAGATGCCCAAAATTGTTCCCTATTTCTGAGTTATGTATCCTTTCTTTTGTTGGTTTTGGGACCATACTTGGTGTGTTTTGTGTTAACTCCTGGCTCTGTTCAGGGATCATTCCTGTCAGTGCTGGGGGACAGCATGCAGCCCTGAAGATTGAACCCAGGATCTGTACTGTGTAGGGCGTGTACCTTAACATGTGTACTAAGTCTCTGGCCTCTATCCTTTCTTAAAAGAATAAAGAAATCCAGGTAATCCTGATGGAAAGAAGTGAATTTTACACGTGATCTTTTCCATTTACTCTCCAAAATGTTCCTTTTCAGAAAATGTGAAAATGTTTTTATGTATAATGTATTGGAGCGATAAGCACTGACTTTGTATTTCAAAGTTGGAGAAAATGAGATTGATGTCCCTCACAGTTGTAAAATGCCAAAAATAAGTAGAGCTGAAATGAATTAAAGCCCAGTGTTCAGAGAGGCCAAATAAAAGTTTCAGATCAAGGGTGGCTATAATTGAAAGGGTCCAATAAGTATTTAAAACCACCCCTGCTGAGACTGCTAAGATTTCTGAATTTCAAATTGGCATTTTATATTTGACAAGGTGACATTGTATAAGAAATGTATTGTAAAACACTGCTGTGCGATAGGAAAATGATTGAATGTAAATATTTCAAGATGTGGACCACTGTTCAAATGTTATCATAAATCTCTGCCATTGTTTTAGGGGGTAACTCCTCCTGCATATAAGAGCTGGAGTGAGAGATCTAGCCTTTTGAAGAGAAATCATTAGCAAGTGTCTGCATTTTTTTCCTACTAGTCTGGTTTGACCACAAAAATATCCCATTAGATCTTTTACTTTATTATCATATGTTTATTTCCTCCCAGGGAAACCCTATGTTGAACATAAAACATCTGGCCTGGTTTTTGTTTAATGTCGTAAAGTGTCACTGCTGTGTGGAAGAATGGAATGAGACCATTTTCTCTCAGACTTTCAGAGGGAAAGGAAGAAGCTTGGACTGTCATTTTCAACTTTCCTTCTGTTTTTTGCAGGTTTGGAAGGTTCACAGTTGCTGCTCTTCAGTCCAAAGTAGAACAATATGAACGTGAAACCAATCGCCTCAAGAAAGCCCTAGAACGAAGTGATAAGTATATAGAAGAACTGGAATCTCAAATTGTACAGCTAAAAAGTTCCAGTGAGGAGAAGGAAGCCCTGAGTTCCATTTGCCAGAGAGTACTCTCCACAGAAGGGACAGGAAGCAAAGGCAGTGAGGAGGATCTGGCAGTAAATCACCAAGGTGATGGGGCCAGAAAGCAGCTTGGCTCATCCGCCTCAAGTTCTCACCTAACGAAGCCTTCTAGCAGTTCTGCCAGGCAAGAAACCACCAGTAAAACAGAACCTAATTGTTCTGCAAACAAAGACCTTTACCAAAAACAGGTGGAGATAATGTTGAATGTGACAGACACAAGTATGGATACTTACTTGGAAAGGGAATGGAATAATAAGCCCAGTGACTGTGAACCCTACAAAGATGAAGAGCTGTATGACCTTCCAGCTCCTTGTACTCCTTTGTCCCTTAGTTGCCTTCAACTCAGTACTCCAGAAAACAGAGAGAATGCTGTGAGCAAAGCAGGAGGCTCCAAAAAGCACTCCAACCACCTAAGAAAACTGGTGTTTGATGATTTTTGTGATTCTCCAAATGCTAGTACTAAAGATTCTTCCGAAGATGACAGAAGTGAAAATGAAAAGAAATCAGAGTGTTTTACTTCCCCAAAGACTTTTTGGGACTGTTGTACGACAAGCTATGCCCAAAGCTTGGATTTTGAAAGTTTAGAGGGAAACACAATAGCCAATTCTGTTGGAGAAATCTCTAAACTGAGTGAAAAGTCAGGCTCATGCTTGTCCAAGAGGTTGAATTCTATTCGCTCTTTTGAAATGAATCGGACAAGAACGTCCAGTGAAGCATCAATGGATGCGGCTTACCTGGACAAAATCTCTGAGTTGGATTCAATGATGTCAGAGTCAGACAATAGCAAGAGCCCTTGTAATAACGGTTTTAAGTCAGTGGATTTGGATGGGTTATCAAAGTCATCTCAAAGCAGCGAGTTTCTTGAGGAGCCAGATAAGTTGGAAGAAAGAACTAAGTCAAACCTTTCCAAAGGTTCTCTAACTGCTGATCAATTGGAAAATGGAAATGAATGGAAGTCCACTTCGTTTTTCCTCCTCTCCCCATCTGACCAGGAAATGAATGAAGATTTTTCACTCCATCCCAGTTCTAACTCAGGAACTAACGAAATCAAACCCCCAAGCTGTTTGTTTCAGACTGAGTTTTCCCAGGGTGTTTTGTTAAGCAGTTCACATCGGCTATTTGAAGATCAGAGGTTTGGGTCATCTTTGTTTAAGATGTCCTCGGAGATGCATGGTCTTCATAACCATCTTCAGTCTCCCTGGTCCACTTCCTTTGTGCCTGAGAAGAGAAATAAAAATGTGAATCAATCAACAAAAAGAAAAATCCAGAGCAGCCTTTCCAATGCCAGCCCATCTAAAGCAACTAAAAGTTGACTCAGTAGAAAGGTGCCATTTCAGTTTATGTCCTAAAAGGAATATGTTATTAAAGTTATTTTTCCCCTCATGAAAGTTCTCTACAATTTTGAATTTCGAGTTGACAATATAGTAAGTCTTGTCGAGTCAAAAGGGCAGATGAGTCTAAGCCCATAATACATTTGTTCATTTGAGGAATTTGTTCTTTCTGATTTTATTTGGGGATCTATTTAACCGAAAAAGTAGGGAAAGGGTTTCATTATTTACAATGTATATTTTATGTATGTGGTTTGGGGCCAATTTTGTTTTCTTGGACCTTGATTTAACTGTTTAATACGATGGCCTGTTAATAAGCCTCAGTTGTCTTCAGACCTGGATTTCTTAAACTTTTTTGTGTTTTATACACACTGCACATAAGACACTTGAGTTTTTCTAAAGCTTTTCCTTGGATGGAAACTTTTGCCTTCCTCTTTTTATTTATATTCAATTATGGTCTTTTATATAAGGCCATAATAGAGAAATAGCACTCTAACTGTAGTCCAATATTCATTGACTTCTTTTAAGAAAGGTTTTTCATGTATATGTTTTCACTTTTAACTTTGTGTTGTCCTGCTAGTCTGCTTTTTGTGAAAATGTTCTGCTAGTCTGAAAGAATGCATTTTCAGTGTGAAAATATTTGTTTTTATGTCAGGTAGTGTTTATTTCTCATCTTTGTGTGTGTGTATGTTGAAAGTCAGAAATGGAGCCAACTTGGGGGAAAAGGCATGGAAGAGTTTGGTGTAGCAGAGCCTATACTTGTTTGATTCATCATTCCAGATATACAGCTACAGAAGCACTCATTGCCAAGTCCTTGATCCGCTTACATCCCAGGGAAATTTTTTTCAGGTGATGAAGTTTTTGTTTGCATGTTACAGTTCTTCGTGAAGCTCTGTATGCATGGTAGCATTCTTGCTTGCACTGGTTTTCTTAAGAAAACGAAGTTTCAGTTGGCTAATAGAATATCTTTTATGTAGGATTTTAAAAAGTGTTCATGAATGTTGAGAAGGGGTGAGAATAGGTGAGGTAAGCACAATTTTTAATTTAGGCTCTGGAAAAGTCTGTTATTCTAAACATGTTTGGTATGCCTACATAGGCCTTTAAAACTGGTTTGTATGCTAATGACTTGTTTATCTAATGTGCACTGAACATTTTACATTAATACTGCATGGTTTTCTATGTGAATTGAATAAAGGATGTCATAAGCACTATAATCCTTCTTGTTGTCCTGATGTTGTCTCAGATATTTTGTTTTTAAAAAACAGTAAAACTTCGCTTATGTTTCGTTTTTGATTCTTCTAACACAGGGGTTGACAACTTGTAACCCATCGATCAGATCTAACCAGTACCTGTTTTTGTGAAAGGCCTGTGAACTAAAAATGTTTTTTTAGAGCTTGAATGTAATTTTTTTTTAAAACAAATAATGTTTTGTAACCTGGGAAAATGGTATGAAATCCAGATTTCAGTGGTTCAAATAAAATCTTTTAAGTTATCTGTAGCCACTTTTGCTCTGCAATAGCAATTGAATAGTTGTGATAAGATCAGATGACCCACAAAGTTTAAAATACCTACTGTGTGGGCTTTTACAGAAAAATTGCTGGCCCCGGTTATAATAGCCTATCAGGAACCAATGAAACTATAAAATTAGAACATCACTCTGATGACTTAGAGAATCATGGCCTCCATTTTTAGAAGTAATTAGAATCCCCATTCTCCAAATATATATAAAGCATAACTGGGGTTTGATCATATGTGGTTTCCAACAGCTGCATTATTTTATCTTTCTAATATGGTAAAGCTAATAAATACTTTGAGATGTTAGCAGTCGAAATATCTTTGATAATGTGATTATAAAAATTAAAAATTCTATTAAATGGGGGCCAGGGATATGGCTCAGTAGTAGACAATTTGCCTTAACTGTGTGAGGTTCTGGGTTTAATTGCTGACCTTTGAGGGCTCCTGAGCACTGCTAGATACCAAACCTCCCCACTACCTCCCCCCAACCCCACCCCGCCCCTGAAAAAAACAATTACCATTAAATATAAAAATCTTAATTTTTTTTGAGTAATAACATGAGTAGTAAGCTTGGGGATAAAACAAACTTGAATTCTGTCTGAAATGCTTGTCTACCAAGAACGTGTCTGTTTCTTAAATATATCCTGACACTACTGTGGAAATCTGGAGTTTGTAAATTTGATTTGCTAATGCCTCTGTGGACTGGATCATTGCCCAGCCACTTGAGAAAACACAGTCCCATCTTCCCCAAAACCTTTCCTTTATTAATGTGATCAAATCAGTATTCTACTGAAGGAAAATCTACTGGATATTTTTTAAATTGGGGTAGGGGATGGGGGCTTGAGAAACACCTGGCAGTACCCAGGGGTTACTTCTGGCTCTGCACTCTAGAATTAGTCCTGGCAGTGCTTGGGGGAACGTATGGGATGTCAAGGATTGAACCCGAAGTTTCACCCTACCAGCTGTACTATCTCTCCAGCCCAGGGATTTTGTTTTAATCACACATTTTCATGTGTATGCTTACTCATAATCCACCAAGACCAGTCCGTTCTTTTACATTTTAATATTTATGCCAAAAGCAAAAATACCTTTTATTTCAGCTATTTCTTAACCCGCATCTCATCCTCTTTCAAACTTTGAAAGCCAAGAAATGTTTTTTCCTGGTTTACAAATAAGTTGAGGGTTGGTAATGGCTGGCCAGAGTCTTGCAACTGGATCTCTGATCTAGGGCTTGTATTCCATTTTAGGCAAAAGAATGAATGAATTTGAAATTCCTACGGATTCTTTTTTTTAAAGCAGGAAGCATGCTGATTTTGGAGTATTGGCATGCTTCTTTTCAAATTGTATTTGATTTCTACTTAAGTTCCTGGGTCTAGTTTAACTATGGAGAAGCAGCCCAGTTATAGGAACTATGTATGCCATTGTGTGGGGGGGGGAGGGGAAATGTGTGCCATTTTTGGAATAGATTCCACTGGAGGCTAGAAAACACTAAAGAAGATTAGTGCCCTACTGATGCTCTACTGATAAAGCGAGCTCTTAATCACTTCTCACCTTTATAAAACAGCAGCAGTTTATTTTTCTTCTTTAATTAATGAAATGGCTAAGGGAATGTGACATGCCACTAGGCTTTGTGGGTTTTTTCTTTTTTCTTTCTTTTTTGAGCCACAACTTGTGGTGCACAGGGCTTTCTACTGGCTGGCCCTGTGCTCAGATTACTCACTGTCATACTGGGATGGAACTGGAACCTGCCAAGGCTAGTTCCTTAACTAACCCCTGTATCATTAGTTCTCCAGTTCTGGTGTTCATCCTTTAATTTTCAAATTCTTCATTCAACAATGACAAGTCCTTTTTCTGATTTTAATGAATGATCAGAAAAACTATTTCATACAGCCTTTTTTTTTCTTTAATTTCTGGCATCTGCCTTGGTTTGAAACCAAGTTGCCACTGAACCAAAGAACATTGATGGTGAACCCTATGATGTTACAGGAACTTTTTCTATGTACTAGAATGGTCTAAATTTTTTAAACCCCGCCCCCCCTTTTTTTAACCTTTGAATGATAGTTGTAGAAAACATCAAATTGAGATTAACAACTCTATGGACTGTGGCCTATTAGAAGGGTTTCCCAAAGCTTAGTTCCTATTTGTGCGAGTCCAACAACACAATCTTTGCCTAGCACCATGTAACTCGATCCCTTTAATAATACTTGGCAGAGAGAAAACCTTTTAAGCAATGATCTCAGAGTGCATAGTGAACATTTATTGCCTAATTCTCGGAACCCCACTCAGAGTGAGGAAGCATCTATTAAGATGCAGATTTCTTTTAAAAACCCATCTGGAGCTTAGGCTATAAGGATGTCTTCTGTTTTTTAAGATAGTGAAGAACACCTTGAACTGAAGCCCCTCTTCTATGTGTCTTAACAATGAACCCATCCTCAGTAATAAATGCTAGTTGGGTTACCCAAATACGGAGAAATATGTGTCTTGTATCAATAACTTGGTAGCCTGAAGAATGCAGGCTCCAGGGAGCATGGTTTTGATCTGGGCGAGGAAAACCAAGTTATACTCTAATTTGAATATTAAAGCATTGGTAGGGAGAAAAGTTACCAAGCTGGGACCTGAGAGATAGTGCGGCGAATAAGGTGCTTTGCCTTGCTTGGGGCCAACTCTGATTCTATCCTCAGCACCACCAGGAGCGATCCCTGAGCACAGAGCCAGGAGTTAATCTTGAGCATCTCCGGGTATGCTCCCCAACATAAGAAAAGTAACTATTTTGAGGATGACTCAAAGAGCAGAGAGAAAACCAGGCGCTTCCCGGAAGTGGCATTTGGGCCGGGTTTTTAAGGATGAGTAAGTTCAGTGCAGCGTGTCTTCTTGCGCTTTCGCTCTGATTCAGTCCAGGCGCTGATTTCGCTGGCGTCTCGTCTCGGGAGAGGTGCTGGAAGTATCTCTTCTCTAATGTCCGCGCCCCAGATAGAAGAAAAAAAAAAGTTCCTGCCCTGCTCATCTAAGCTTGCAACTCTGGCAACTTTGGCTCCGTCAGCCTCCTCTCTCTGGGCGTCCTTGGGGACCGCGGTAGGCCCGTCCTTGCAGCTTAGGCCGGCGGTCTGATGGCGAGACAGTGACTCCCTGGGCGCTGGAAGGCTCAGGAGGTGGCAGGGCTGGCCCATCATCAGCCCATTAAGCCGAGGCTTGGCGCTGGCAGGGCCGCAAGGGGCGACCTCGTCTCACTCTGAGGTCAGCTTTGTGCTGGGGCGGGATTGTGAAGTCTGACCGGGTCTCCTGGCGCCCCGCCCCCCTGCATCCCCCTGATCCGATCCCTGCGAACCCAGTGTACCCAAATTCCGGAAGGCTGTGCCACTCCCCAACCCCAGCCAGCCCGAAGTTCCCGGCGCTTTTTATTTGGGGGGGGGGGGGGGGGGGTGGAGAGGAAGGGTACTCTCTGGGAGTCTAGCCCAGACACCACCCCCAAGAAACGGCCCCGTACGACGCTTTCCTTCCATTCCACTCAGACAGGCGAAACCTGGCGAAGGAACACGCGAAACCAACAAAAGAGTTTTCCTTTCCACCTTAACCTTGCACACAATCCTTTAACAAATTAATTAATCCTAATGAATTAACACTTCATTTATTTAAACGCGCTACAGTCCATGAATTAAATTTTCATGCAGTGATTAAAGGCTGTTAAAATATGCATGATTTCGTTAAAATTTTATAATAAATCAGGGCAATGTGTTACATGACAAGGCAACTATTTCCCAGTCCCTCGCAAGGGGCTTTGATTTGTGCAGGCAGCGAGGAGGAGGGGCGGCTGGCTGCGGCGCCGGCGTTCTCGGGAGTCGGGCGACAGGACCCAGCTCGTCACTCCCGCGTCCCCGACGCGCGGCTGCTGCGGGGGGGATCCGGCCCGGGCCCAGCCGAGCGGCGCCGGCACCGGGGGACACGCCCGCCCTGCGCTCCGGGGAAGGGGGCGGGGGGAGGCCTCTGCGGTCCCTGGAACACCCGCTTAGCTGCTGCCAAACCCCCGCGCCGGGAGCGGGGTCCGGGCGGCCGGTGGGCGGCTCTCCCTGGCAAAGGAAGGCGGTGCAACTTGCGTCTGGTCGAGCGGGGTCCCGGGGGCGCGCGTCCTTTGGAAAATGGGGTTTGTTCCTAGTGGGTTTTAATGCCTCGGGACCACGGAGACCTTCTCTGACCCGCGCACTTTTGCAGCCTCTGCGGGGACGGGTTCGGGGCGAGTGAGGTCTCTACCTGGAGCCCAAAGGACTTGGGTGCGGGGAGGGAGCATGGGGGGCCGCCACGCTTAAAGCTGGCCAGAGGTAGGTGATCTTAAACCCACACAGGGATTAGTGGAGGGGGATGGAGACAGGGATGTCAACACACTCTGCGACCAGATGCGTTACTGACAATGAGCTTCACTGAGCTCCATCACTCAGGTCCCAGGGGAGGGGTTCTGCCTCCCGGGAGAGATCTCCACTGAAGTTGCATTTGAAGGAAAAGAAGGAAGGAAGGAAGGAAGGAAGGAAGGAAGGAAGGAAGGAAGGAAGGAAGGAAGGAAGGGAGGGAGGGAGGGAGGGAGGGAGGGAGGGAGGGAGGGAGGGAGGGAGGGAGGGAGGGGAGGAGGAGGAGGAGGAGGAGGAGGAGGAGGAGGAGGAGGAGAAGGAGAAGGAGAAGGAGAAGGAGAAGGAGAAGGAGAAGGAGAAGGGAAGGAGAAGGGAGGGAGGAAGGAAGGAGAAGGAGAAGAAGAAGAAGAAGAAGAAGAAGAAGAAGAAGAAGAAGAAGAAGAAGAAGAAGAAGAAGAAGAAGAAGAGAAGGAAGGAAGGAAGGAAGGAAGGGGGAGGGAGGGAGGGAGGAAGGAAGGAAGGAAGGAAGGAAGGAAGGAAGGAAGGACTAGAACCATGGGTTTATTCGAAAACTCCATCTGGGATCTGAGTGCTAGTAACATCAAGTTAGGCATTTGCCTTGCAAGAGGCCAAAAGAGGCCAACCTGGGTTAGATCCTGGCACCACAAATGGCCCCTTGAGCACTGCCAATAGTAATCCCTGACACCAACGGGGAAGGGAGGAGGAAAGAAGGAAGGAAGGAAGGAAGGAAGAAAGGGAGGGAGGGAGGGAGGGAGGGAGGAAGGAAGGGAGGGAAGGAGGGATGGAAGAAGGGAAGGAAGGAGGGAAGGAATGAGGGAAGGAAGGAGGGAGGGAAGGAGGGAAGGAAGGAGGGAGGGAAGGAAGGAGGGAGGGAAGGAGGGAAGGAAGGAGGGAGGGAAGGAGGGAAGGAAGGAGGGAGGGAAGGAGGGAAGGAAGGAGGGAGGGAAGGAGGGAAGGAAGGAGGGAGGAAGGAGGGAAGGAAGGAGGGAAGGAGGGGGGAAGGAAGGAAGGGAAGAAAGAAGGAAGGAGAGAAGGAAGAGAGGGAGGGAGGAAGGGAGAGAGGGAGGGAGGGAGGGAGGGAGGAAGGAAGGAAGGAAGGAAGGAAGGAAGGAAGGAAGGAAGGAAGGAAGGAAGGCATTCTCCTGGATGCCCAGCTGGAGTCCATTCTGCATGCGGAGCTGAGTCTAGTCTTATAGGAAATCACACAGGCTTCAATAATTCAGAAACCCCAGGCCTATGGGGCTGAGGCAGGTCAGGCGGGCAGGTGCGCAGTCGCGGTGCAGCACTTCCAGAAGATATCGTGGCTCTGGCTAGAGAGGGGTCTCCAGACTGGGGAAGGGAGGTGTGCGCTGGGTCCTGGGAGCAGGTGCTGGGCTGGGTCCTGGGAGCAGTGGGGTGCCTGACCACTTCCCTGGAGTGGGCAGGGGGTGGGGAGGCATCAAGGTCTCTGAGCTGCCCTGCGATGGTGGCCCCCCTCTGGTCCGCAGCCTCAGCACCTCTCCTGGGAGGGATGCGGGAGGGGGAGTGCTGGGAGCCTCAGGCCCTGCGAAGTGAAAGTTATGCCTGGAGCTCAGCGAGAGAGCTGGAGTGCGTGGCTCTCTTGAGAATATCCTCATCCTCTCCTGCTGTACCCGGGCACCTGCCCCCTTCGCCCACCCTAGCACAGTCAGAACGTGCTCAACTCGGAGCTCAACCCACTGGCACTGCTGTGCAGGGAACTAGGTCAAGTTTGCAAACTGGGCAACTGTTGGCTCAAGTCCAAAGTCTTGGCAGAATAGCTTGGGCTTTCCCCAGCCCCCCCTACCCCCACCCCAAGCCAGAGCCCCAGGTCCCCCAAAGTCAGATCTTCAGGTTTGGACTTGGAGCCCCAGACCCTCTGTCCCATGTGCAAACAACCTTGCCGTGATGAAGTGGACATTTCCCAGGGCCAAATCCTCAAGTCGGTCAGATAACTGGAATTCAGTCCTGGAGGGATGAGTGGGGGATGAATGGGGAGAGGTTGGGGAGTCGCTGCTATGTCCAGGGCTCCCTTCTGCCCCTTGGCAAGGAGCTCTGAAGCACCAAGCTGGCAGCAGCTGGCACGTGCACTTCTCCATACAGGGGCGGAGAGGTCCGGGGTCCGGGTTAAAGACCTTATAGGGCCAGCCTTGCAGTGTACCTCTCTCCCAGGTTCTTCCACTGCCAAATGCCTGCTCGCTGGGCTCAGGGAAGAGGAGCTGCCAGGGGAAATGTGAAGCGGGCCTGCCAAAGGAGGAGGAGAAAATTAATTAATGAGGAAAAGAAATGTGTCTCTGATCCAGATGATAGACTCCTAGTCCCTGGGGACAGAAATTCCTTGGAAATCAATAGCTATGCATTCATTATCCCCCTCTTGATAAAATGCAAAGCTCTGGGCTGGGCGATGGGGTGTGGAGGGGAGGAGAATCTTTGGTCATTAAACAAGAAGGGGGGGAGAACCAGCCCAGGGATCTGTGCCAAAGCTCAGACCCCATGTGGGCATCATTATCACAGGCAGGGGCCAACTAGTTACTGCACTTGCCAAACGGGGAAAACAAAGCAGTGACATATCTGCACTGAGCCCAGCGGCCACCTTCTTTCCATTCTTCCCCCAGGAAGGCTTGATGAGGCCCAAGGCCTGGCCCATCTGCCCCAGTGACCCTGGCTTTGGCCCCGAAGACTGTGGCCCAGCTGGAAGGTGTCAGGATAAGTCCCTAGGATTCGCCTCCAACCGCCCCCCCCCCCCCCCATAGTTCTATACAATGCCCTTCCCTGGCACCTGTCAGCCCTGGCCCCAGACCTCTTCATCTGAGGCTGCTCCACTCACAGAGGCTGCCCCCTAGAGGACAAGGACCTCCCTATGCCCCAGTTCACACCTCACTTTCTCTGCAGGGTGTCCGAACCTGGCCTAGCCTGAATGTTCCTCAGAAGCATTACAGGTGGAAAATAAAAGAAGGATCAATAAAAAAATCAGCCCCTGGAAAAATAAATGTCTGGGTTCCAGATAAGCAGATCGTCTGGATCCCACGCGCCGCTGCAGCTCACTGGGATCCTTTCTGCTTTCCCCTATTCCTCCTGGTTTACTTTCTTCGGCGTTTCCTCCGTGGGTCCTGCCCTCGCCGACACACAAGTATTTACATGGAAAGCATCGATGCTCCGTGACAAGCGCCCGCAGCTCCGCGGTGCTCAGCGATAAACCCTAAATAAACTGGCACTCCGTGGGCTGTGGGCTGAACGGAGCGTGGGAGCTCCAGTACGCACCATTTCAGCCCAGGTCAAAGGCCAGGCCACACCCCGGGGTGGGCGGGTGTCCGGGGGTGCAAAGAGTTGGCAACTCCGAGAGGCAACCCAAAGAAGAGTGAACTCCGACTTTAGGCCACTGGGTGTTTCCCCTCTCTCCGCTCAAACATCCCCTCCAACCCTCACTCCTTTCCGCGCAGGGTTTATGGTGCCCTCCCAGTTGTGAAGGGTAAGCGTAAACTGAAGCTGAACTTCGGGGACTCGGGGGCTTACATCGCAGTCTGGGTGCACGTGTCCCCGAGCACGGGTTATTTGCCTTCACTCCCTCCCTCACTCCTCCCCTCCCCCCGGGAACCGCGGCGCCGGGTGTCAGGAAGGATTAGGTTAAGCCTGGGCCTCCGTAGGCAGCCTCCCGCCGCACCCCCTCGCGCCCCCGACCCCCCGCGGGCCTGCTAGCGGAGCATTCCCTGTAGAGATAAAGTTGCATTTAGCACTCCCGGGGGTCCGCATAATGGATGGGAACGCGGCTCCTGCTCGCACCAGCGGGTGAATGAACATCCTTCTTACTCCCCTCTCGGCCTGCGAGGGGAGGGGGCCGGCTGGAGCAAAAAGGCAAAGAAAGAAAAAGCCTTGGTGACGCCTGTGGGCTCTTCTTAGAATCCGAGTGGAGGAAAGGGGCTGATGCACAGCGCAGGTGTTTCTCCAAAGAAAAACCAAAATGCTGGAGAACGCAAATTTAGATTTATTCCGGTATGATCAGCTCTGCGTGAAAACACAGACCCTCCTTGGTGTGGGCGATACCAGAAAGGAAGATTTATCTGATATCTGCCTCCCAAGTGCTGCCCCTTGCTGCTCTCCAGCACTCTTGCTGCAGATGTGATAACATCTGGGCTGTTATCACCCTAGGCAAGCGCTGCGTCCGTGGGGACTCGGCACTTGAACTGTGTGATTCCTCACCTCGAGAAGCCTTGATCTGCCCCTTACAGACGGGCCATTTAACAGTTCGGCTAATTAAGTTATTCTTTGTAGATTTTGATTTCACAATAATAAAAAAATTAAGAGCGAGACAGTTCTAGGGTTTTGAGTTACTGTCTTAACCCCTGGGCTCGATCCTGGCCCCTGATCACGAGAACAAAAGACACAGAAATGAGAAGCAAAGAAGCCAGAATCGGGGACAGGAAATGAAAGTTCTTTTCTCAACATCTTAATTCCCTTTTCTCTGAAGTGATGTCCTTTACTTGGAGTTTCCAGTATAAAGCGTGTGTGCGCGCGCGCGTGTGCGCGTGTGCGCGCGCTACAGGAAGAGAGGAAAGGAAACTAAGGACACCCTGTTAACTATTTTTCCCTTTTGATTACTAGGAGCCTCAGATCACCAGAGCTCGTTTGAAATGTGGGTTTGTACACGGTTAAAGGAGACAAACAATAAGAGAAACGCACAATTTCATTTCAACAGCCCGAGTAGAAAGCCAAACGTTCCTTGTGGCTCCTAAGTGGCTGTCACTGTCGATGCCTGACACAGTTACCGTCACCAAAACAACAACAACAAAGTATACGGAGGAAATTAAATTATATGGGAATCAATAGAGCCTGCCTACTTCAAACAAATGCCTGTCACCGCGATTATTCTCCAGGAACCTATTTATAAACCTTGAAAGCAACAGCTCCTTCCAGCAAAAAGACAGCGCCTTCCTTCAGTGTTTCTGTGCTGTTATTTATACTGCATACAGAGGAATGCGCGGGCATAATTTAACATACAAATGCCCAGCTGTATACATTCTCTAACTGCTTGTTAGACATCTCAGAGTGGAGGTGTGCCTAAGTAATGCGCATAATTTCAGGGCTGCCGGCGGGGAGGCTGGGGGCTTGGGGAAAGCACGGAGGGAAGTCACTCAGAGGGTCTGCGTGCTTCTAGTCTTTCTCACCCCCTTAAAAGGTGTCTACCCTCAAACAATACCTGGCCCCTTTTGATCTGTCTAAAACCCACGGTGAGGGGGGAAAAAAAGGTGAGGCGTGCATTGCGCATGCCCAGGCAGCTACAGGTGCATCACCTGCGCTGTCCAGGCTGGTGGTCACTATAAGAGCGGCTCCCACGCGCCAGCGGCGGCGGCCCAGGGAGCGCGCGCGCACGCCCAGGCTCGGCGCCGCGGAGAGGGAGGGCGCGCATCAGACAGACGGAGACAGCTGATGCCTGTCGGCGCGGCCGAGCCGCAAGCTCTCGCGAGAGCTCCCTGGACCGGCCGCGAGAAGTGGGGCTCAGGTGTAAGAGGAGTGCATCCCGTCGGCGCGCGGGGCTAGAGCTCTCGGAGAAGTGGGATCGCGAGGCCGGCGCGCGGCGCTCTGCGCGGTCAAAGGGAGCGCCGGGCGGCCGCGGCGGCAGCGGGGGCAGCGGCAGCAGCGGTAGCAGCAGCAGCGGCGGCAGCAGCATCCCGCTGAGCGGCCGCCGCCTCCGCCTCGCCGCCAGCCACCGCGGCTGCGAGCCTCCTCCGGAGGGAGGCCGAGGGAGCCGGCGTGCGCACTTTCGCGCGGACTTTCGGAGTGTTTGTGGATTTACATGCCAAGCCTTCAAGATGATGTCCATGAACAGCAAGCAGCCTCACTTTGCCATGCATCCCACCCTCCCTGAGCACAAGTACCCGTCGCTGCATTCCAGCTCCGAGGCCATCCGGCGGGCCTGCCTGCCCACGCCGCCGGTAAGCGCTCCCCACGCCCGCGGCCCCGGGCCCGTGCGCCTACCCCCCTCCCCGTCTCCGAGACGCTGCATGTCGGGCGCTCATGTGTGCACCAGGTCCCGGTGCGGGGCTTTGCGGGCAGGGATTTTTGGAGGAAATCCCGCGGCGAGGCACATTTGGTCCAGTGGCGCCTAAGACCGTGTTCCTGTCGCCTCTCGCCTCGGTTATCGGGCGCCTGCGTTCAGAGCGGGGAGCGCTGGGGCCAAGACTCTCGACTTCCTTACACTTTCTCTGTTAATTTCCTGCCTCGGAAAGGTGGTCTCTGTGCGTGATCGGGTGCGTGACACGGGTCCCCCCAGCTGCGAGTTACATTTCTGCATTTCTTCTTCTTTCCCCCCTTCTATTTATTTGTTTTTGTCTCCCACGCCCGTTCCCGGAATGTGTTCCTGTGCGCCCCTCTTGTCCCTGCATCGGTCCTCCTCGCCCCAATCCGACCCTGCTCGTCTGCCCCCCTCGCCTTGTCCCCGATGTGTCCCCCCATCCTGTCTCTCCCGGCCTCAACTGTCCTCCGCCCCGGTGGTTGTTATTTTTCGGTCTCTTTGTGTTTTGCCCTTTGCTTGTTGTGCTTTCCGGCTTGTGTGTGCTTTGGTTTCGTGTCTCTGCCCTTTTTTGTGTTTGTTTTTGTTTTTTTCTTTTTTGGTTCCGTGGTTTTTGTTTCGTTTCGTTTTGTGTTTTGGTTTGGTTTGTGTCGCCTGCAGCTGCAGAGCAACCTCTTCGCCAGCCTCGACGAAACGCTGCTGGCGCGGGCCGAGGCGCTGGCGGCCGTGGACATCGCCGTGTCCCAGGGCAAGAGCCACCCGTTCAAGCCGGACGCCACGTACCACACGATGAACAGCGTGCCCTGCACGTCCACGTCCACCGTGCCGCTGGCGCACCACCACCACCACCACCACCACCACCAGGCGCTCGAGCCCGGCGACCTGCTGGACCACATCTCGTCGCCCTCACTCGCGCTCATGGCAGGCGCGGGCGCGGCGGGCGCGGCGGGCGGCGGCGGCGGCGCCCACGACGGCCCGGGGGGCGGCGGCGGCCCCGGGGCCGGCGGCGGCCCCGGCGGGGGCGGCCCCGGGGGCGGCGGCGGCGGCGGCGGCGGCGGCCCGGGGGGCGGCGGCCCGGGCGGCGGCGGCCCGGGCGGCGGGCTGCTGGGCGGCTCGGCGCACCCGCACCCGCACATGCACGGCCTGGGCCACCTGTCGCACCCGGCGGCGGCGGCCGCTATGAACATGCCGTCGGGGCTGCCGCACCCGGGGCTGGTGGCGGCGGCGGCGCACCACGGCGCGGCGGCGGCGGCGGCGGCGGCGGCGGCCGGGCAGGTGGCGGCGGCGTCGGCGGCGGCGGCCGTGGTGGGCGCCGCGGGCCTGGCGTCCATCTGCGACTCGGACACGGACCCGCGCGAGCTCGAGGCGTTCGCCGAGCGCTTCAAGCAGCGGCGCATCAAGCTGGGCGTGACGCAGGCCGACGTGGGCTCGGCGCTGGCCAACCTCAAGATCCCGGGCGTGGGCTCGCTCAGCCAGAGCACCATCTGCAGGTTCGAGTCGCTCACGCTCTCGCACAACAACATGATCGCGCTCAAGCCCATCCTGCAGGCGTGGCTCGAGGAGGCCGAGGGCGCGCAGCGCGAGAAAATGAACAAGCCCGAGCTCTTCAACGGCGGCGAGAAGAAGCGCAAGCGGACTTCCATCGCGGCGCCCGAGAAGCGCTCCCTCGAGGCCTACTTCGCCGTGCAGCCCCGGCCCTCGTCCGAGAAGATCGCCGCCATCGCCGAGAAACTGGACCTCAAAAAGAACGTGGTGCGGGTGTGGTTTTGCAACCAGAGACAGAAGCAGAAACGGATGAAGTTCTCGGCCACTTACTGAAGGGCGTGGGAGGGGCCGCGCGGGCGGGGCAGAGCCGAGGTCTCCGGGGGGCCCAGGTGGGGGCATTTCCCGGGCCCTGAGTTTGGAGTTTGGAGTGTGTTTGTTATCCTGCTTGCATCTGGGGACCCTCACCTGAGAGCTCTCCTTCGCCACCCCGCCCTCCTCTCCTGGGCGCTTACCTGCCCTCAACCCGCGAGGTTGGGCGTGGACACCTGGGTGTTTGGCTGGGGGCAGAAGGGGGAACCTCGGGGTGAGCGGGGAGTGGGGAGAAAGAAATCTGAGACTGGAGCAGGGGGTTGGATGGCTCTAGGGGTTAGGGTGGGGGGTGGGGGTGGGACTCGGAAAGGGTATGGGAATGGACTGTTTTTGACCAGAGACACTTAACACAATCTCCTGGGGACCAAGGAACTATGTACAAAAACAAACCTACCAACCACCAAAACACAAACAAATAAAGACAAACTGAAACAAAAGAGAACAAAAGCCAAGAAAAAAAATAATGCTTTAGAAATTTAACTCCGGGGAGCCGTTTATTCTGCAGCTTCATTTCCCCCTAAGGAAAAGAAAAAGAGCACCACCGCCCAACCTTACACACACACACACACACACACACACACACACACACACACACACACACACACGATCTGAGTAAAAAACAAACAGGAAAACCAAATGAACCCGACAGAGGAATTCTGGGTAACGAAGCCAGTGTTCTGTGTATCTAATTTAATTTTCCTTCCCAGTCAACCTCCACCCCATCCATGACTTATTCCTTTTCTTCCAAAGTGACTCCCCTTGCTAGCTCTTCTTTGCCAGAAAATGAGTTGGGACACAGCTGAAAGGAACTGGAAAAGGTGGGGTGGGGGATGACGGGGTAGTCGCTTCTCTAGGTGGAGTCCAAGTTTTTCCTTAACCAGGCCAGATTCCCTTAACCTGGTGCAGGTCAGATGATGTTTAGAAGAGAGACAAGCCTTGGAGCTGTCTGAAAGACCGGATTTCGGGACTCCAACATATTTCCCCCCTAAGAGAATGACCAGGATTTTAACAGGGTTTTTTTTGTTATCATTTGCTCTTGTGTCAAAGATCTAGAAAACTGACCATTTCAAAATAAGCTTTTTTTTTTTTCTTGCCAACCCTAACTCTTAGAACTTGCTCTCTGGTTCATTTATTTTCAAAGTGTGGTTTATTTTAAACTACTCCCCCCACCCCCATACATTGATTCAAATAGACTTGATGAGGTGAAAGAAGACCCTGTCCCGGCTTTTCTCCACAGAACAAGACCCATCTTACTCTTCTAGGTTCCCTTTCCTCTCTTGGAGAAGGTGAAATCACTGAAGTATTGAGAAGTTCCTTCTTCATTTGGAGCAGGACTTAGCATTGAGAAAAGGAACTAAATGCCAGATGAGAGGAAAGCAGGTCTAATACCCTCAGTTTGTTTCAAAGAATCTGCATGTAGGGGGCGGGAAAAGCAGAACTGTGTTTCATTATTATTGTTATTATATATCATATTATTAAAAAGTAATTTATTGCTGGGGATAAATGTTGGGTAGCAAGAATTTTAATTTGCACTATCAGTCTCCCAAATAGAAAATCGCATATAGTATTTCATAGTAATAATCCAGGTACTTTATGAACTCCTGATGGATCTTTTTTAAAAAGAGAAAGACAGTTGATGGTGGTTAGGTAAAAATGCCTGCTTTGTGCGCAAGGTACTCTTTTGATCTCACGTGGAGATGGTTTGTTACCATCCTTTAATAAACAAAAAAAAATTGGAAAGAAAAAAACAAGAGAAGAAAACACCTGTCATTTGACAAGACTGAAATCATGCATGATTTGAAAGGTGCAGAAAGAAACACAATTAAGTCTCACTCTGGTAAGGCATTATTTATTTAATTACATTGTACATCATTGTTTGCAGCGCAAACATTCTATGCATTTAAACTGAGCACTAAACTGGGCTAGCTTTCTGATAGACCGTTTTGTGGATAGTGTGATTTCACAGTCTACTGCCTGTTTTCACCGAAAACACAACATTCTTGTCATATTCTTGTATTTAGAGGAAAAAGAAAAAAAGGAAGATTATTGTAAATATTTTCTTTAATGCACACACTCACCCAGTGGTTACAAACTGCCAATGTTAAACCTGAAATGTCTCACGAATTGATCTACCTGTCCATGTATGTCTGTTGAGCTATCTCCTTGGTTATGTCTTTGCTCTATTACCTTTCCCCCTTCCCCAACCCCCACTTTTAGCAGAACTATTTCTGTGCGCCAAAATACATCAGGGAGATGTGTCCCATTACACTTACAAATAAAACATAACTGAAAGAAGAGCAGTTTTATGATGTGGGTGCATTTTTGTGTATAGACTGGGCCATGTCCTGGCAGAGGCATTTAACAAGTAAAACTCAGTACAACCAAAAATACAGGGAAAGGGGAAGATGTTGGAAAGGGAATGAAAGGAAGGGAAAGGGTGAGAAAGATGTATTTTTCTGCTGATTCCGAATTCACTTTCAGATAACTCATGTGAAAAGTGGTGCTCTGAATAAAATGAATCTATATTAGTTGCCTGTGGTTATCAAAGTTGTTTTTGTTTTTAAATGGCAGAAACTCTTAAACTACAGCTCTCATTTTAGAGTGGTGGAAAGTAATATATAACCAGGGCACCCCTTCTTCCCAAATATTTAAATCAACGTTCAGAAGATGGAGGCATTTGGAAGTTTATGTGATGTTCTACCCAAAATATGTAACTAGATAACTTTGATGACTAGTAAACATACAAGCCACCCACTGAACTATTTATAGTATTAATAGATCAACTATTTATTGGTTACTATTTCAAATGCCTCCCTTCACTTGGACCATATAGGATGTGTTACCTGCTGCTCCAGAGAATCTTTATTTTTAGGTAGCTTGGGACTAGATCAAATGCCAAATGTAGAAAGTTTAATAGCTCAGACTATATCTTCTAAAGTCATCTTTAGTTATCCTATAAGCCAGATCTTTCTGATTTCACCGGCAAATCTGTGAAACAAAACACCTGATATTCAAAACAAAATAATAACATTTAAAAGGCTGTAATTTTAAACAGTTATCAATGTCTTAAAAAGCGCTATAAGTTATTTTTAAAGAATCTCACATCAAAATTGACTTGATTCTGCTGTCATTGACTTGAACTGTCATCAAAGTTTTTAATAAAATGCACTTTTTTAAAAGAAAACATTATTTTACAGAAACATATGACTGGATTTTATTGTTGGAAAACCAGTAGTGAACAAATGAAAAGATTTACAGAGTCTGTAAAAAAAAAGAGGAAAAAAATTTTCCAAACGGAAATGTGGGCAAATACATTTGTATAATATAACGATGACCAATGTGTGTACTAAGAACTTAAGCATTTGTTTTGTATTAGGTTAAAGTTCTTACCAAATAAAAAAGGACAATATTATGTCAATAAAATAAGATGTGAAAAATCCGCTTTGCAGAGTTTCCTATTTTTTGTAGTAGGAAGCTGTGCAAAACAAAACACACACACAAACACACACACACACACACAATCTGGCAACAGAACCTGTAACCCCCCTCCCCCCCAGTTCCCCAAGGAATATTAAGACTTTTCATAGACCTTTGACTGCCAATCCAGGAATAAACAAACAAACGCCCCCCTGAAGAGAGTGCAGAGGCTTTTTGTTCCCCACTCAGCAGAGCTGACCTTTCAAAGTTGGGAAGAGTGGAACTTCCCTCTATGGAGATTGTGGCTCTTGTTCCTTTACAGAATTATCTCAAGGTAAGTTTGTGAAAGTGGGAACACTGCGCTTCCTTTGCATTTAGGTTTCCTTAAAATTCAGGTGGCAAGGGACTAGGAAAGGCAAAATAATAATAACCAAAAAATAACAAAAAAAACCCCTTCATCACTAAATTCATGTTCCACATTGATGCCATCCATTTCCCAGTCCTGGCTCCTTCAAGTAGGTATAAGAAATGTTCTTCCTCCAAAGCACACCAACTCCAGTCCGGATATATACTTTTTCTCCCGTGTGCTTAGAAACGTCTCTCCGCTTTTACACATAAATAAAGGTAGGCACCCATGGCCGTGACTGTTTCGATCTTTATTTTTGCGTGGTACCAGGATGATATTGCTCCCATTCCCTGTGGAGAGAGGATGGGGCTCCCCTGGCCAGTTCCTGCTCTCAGCCCCCTGGACAGAAGCAGGTCGGTCTGTCCAGTCTGGATGTTCAGGGGCTCTATCTAGTGCTGCTGGGATCCTGGCTTTCCATCCTGTTCCAATCCCACCCTGCTCCCGCCGCCCCCATCAGAAGGCATTGCTTGACCTGCGGATGTTAAAGGGGATGAGCATAATTATTATGATCAGGTACTGCTTTGCTGCCGCCCGTGGTCTGAGCCCCAGGAGGACAGCTATAAGGTCCGCGGGCGCGGATTCAAAGGATGGGCATATATGTGCATATATGTACATGGTATATGCTGCTATATAATCATATAATACCACCTGCGAGCTATGCCTGGTGGCAATAATAATAAGGTACAGGATATCTGCTCAAACCTTCGCTCCATCGCGGCTGGCGTTGCCTGGCCGGCGCCGGGCCTCCGGGGCCAGGCGGGCAAGTGGCACGGCCGGAGCAGAGCATGCTACTGGGGACGCGCGGCCGCCCCACTCCGGTGGGCCTGCCCTTTGGATTCATACATGGGTCGCGAGATCTGGAAATTAATAAAACGACAACAAGAAGCTCATTAAAAACTTTGGGAACTGTTGTCAAGTCCGTATGAGAGGAGCTGGATTGGCCCACCCTCCCTCTGCCCCGCGCCCGAACTCGGCGGGGCAGGGCGTGGAGATGCGCTCCGCGGACTCCGGCAAGTTGTTTCTGAGGCGGCTTCGTGGGGCTGCTCACTCGGGTCCAGCCTCCTTCCACCTCTAGCACGTCTCCCCAGCGCCAGCCTGGGCACCCAGGGGTTGGCGATGCCGTTTCCAACCGCAGGCAAAGCTAACTGGGTCGAAATTAGCTAACTGGGTCGAAACAAGCCGAGGACTGGAACCCGCCCTCCACACCCCCTCCCGGTGCGGTGCTTGCTCGCTCGTCGCCGCCAACGCCCGCCCGGGCCGCCGGCACCGGGAAACTAAGCGCCCTGCGCGTGCGAGCCGCGGCCGGCCGGCACCTCTCAGCTGCGCGCAGGGGGACGCGCCCGCGGACGGCAGCTCAGCTCCGACGGCAGGAACGGCCTTGGCCTGTGCGGGGCCCGGACTTGACCCTGCGGCCGAGGACCCGAGCGGCTCCCGGGACCCGAGCGACTGCGACGTCTGGGCGCGCTTGCGCAGGGTGGGGGCTGCGGGGCGCGGCGCGCGGGGCAGACGAGGCGCGCGAGGCGGACCGGGCGCGGGCCGAGCGCTGGGCGCGCGCCGAGTCCGCACATGCGCGTTGAGTACGCCTCCTCCCGCGGGAGACGCGGGCTGGTGTTTCGCAGCTGGTAATTAGGCGCTCCCGGAGGTCCTCTCCAACGCTGCAAGCGCCTTTGAGAACGTCCTGAGAGAAAGGGGAGTGGAGGTTCCCTCTCCACTGTTCGCCTAACCCAAAGACACCCCTTCCCCGACCCCCCCAACACACATACACACACACACACACACACACACACACACACACACACACACACACTACAGAAGCAAATAACAAAACTTTCAACACTGTTTTACATCGAAAAGAATTTGGAGCATTAAGATCTGGTGGGCCATTGTTTTAAGGTGCATCCTCCCCTCTTTCTCGCCCCCAAAGCCCTACACGGATTTGAATTTATTTGGCCAAGATTTAGACCCCGACCCCTAAGGGTGGACGCTGTTTTTTGTTTTTTTTTTTTGTCCTCGGAATCCAGTAGGATACTAGATTGCCAAACGGAGGTTGAAAATGTGGGTTCCGAACGAAGCCGGAGACCCCAAGCAGAGGTACCAGCATTCTGTTCCTGCAGACTCAGAAGTGAGGCACAGGAAACCCTATCTCCGCCCCCGTACGAAGCCCTCTTGCTCCGAGGTCACTTCTGTCAGATGTAGAAAAGGAAAAGGACAGAAACAAGAGAAGAAAACCCGTAGGGGCCAAAACAGCTGGAGAGGGTACAAAAGGAGGGATGGTAAGGGAAGAGAAAATTATATTGGATCGATTAGGCAAATCGAATTACAAACAAAAGTTTGGTAACTGGTACCTGGCTTCAGTGTAGCATAATGTATACAAACTTTTGTAGGTATGGATCAGAATAAAACAAAGTGTTGACAATTTCCAACCGTGGAAATTCACTTACATCAGTCTCTTTCCCCCTCCTCGCCCCCGCCAAGTGTTGACAATAAACATTTAATGAAGGCAGGGACCTGGCTGTCTCCAGTCAGTGTCAGAATACTTTAAGCAGACCATTAGCACGGCTTTTTCTACTTCAAACATCGCGCGCTACACTCCAACATTATTTTTAAAAAATTTTAAAAAACCTAACTGTAGGACAAAATAATACATTTATAGAAATATCTTAAGTGATCCACAGCAGTTCTGATACCCCAGTACTTACTAGCAGAAATTAACTCATTGTAGATTACTCGCGCTAAAAAATGTTAAATACAGTTAATGCAATATTAATCGCCCTTTGGTGATATAAAATGCAATATTTTCAGGCAGCTATCGAGCTTTTCTAGAGGAAGAGCTGATGAAAAGAGTCACAGCTGAATAGTGGAGAGAAAAAGCCCGGTATTTATTGCTTTTGTTTGGCTTTTGGCTACAGAGACAGGAACCTTCTAATGGGGTAAGGACATTTATTTTATCTGCAATCTATTGCTGTGAGAGCAGGGGCGGCAGATGGGGCTGGTGCGATATTCACAGTGTAATTTAGAGCAAATCCTAATAACTAATAATGATTTATGTTAATTTTGATCACTTATGCGACTTTACCAAAGCGTTGAGATGAGAGAAAGAGGAGAAAAAGAAATATGACAAGGAGCTCAGAGACTGAAATTGGAGCCCCGCTTTCCTGCTTACAATGTGTTTTATGAGTTAGCAATGGAAATACAGGCATTTTAAAAAGCAGGTAGGATGCATTTCACTCGGGGCAGTGGTATCTCCCGAGGGTTTTCATATCTTCTTAAATACCCACGTGAAACGGAGTTTGATTCCTTTGAGCGGGAGACCTTTTCATCTCCCGGTTTTAAAAGAAAACATATTTCAGTTGTTTAATTTGCTTTTGTTCAAAGAAGGAATCGCGTGTGTATAATGCGTGTGCGTTGATGAGTGCGGGTATATACGTAGGGTACTCAAGGATGTGGTAGGTAGGAGTATGCGCGGAGTCTTCTCTCCAAATTGTTATCTGAGCCCTATATTTAGCGCCTCAGAGCTTGATCTTTTCACCGTTGCCACGCCTAATGCAAAACTTTCATTACTAACTGCTGAAACAAGTTGTTTTTTTCCCCTTAATCTTCACCTCCCATCTGATAAAATGAACTTTTTAGAAGCTAGGTCTTCACCCCCTCCCGTTTTTCTCCTCCCCTAAGGAATCACGGGACTTTTAAACGTAAAAAGTACATCTTTTCTTTCTTATCCCCCTGGTAACGTGGCAAGGGTTTGGAACCCCAGGGACTGCCAAGAGGACTGTAGTTCCGCACCGGAACTTGGGATTTTTGACTGCCATGCAAGGCACTGCAGCAGCAGGTTGGAGGAATTTTGAAAGGAAGGGTGTGCTTTGCTCCTGGCAATTTACTTTTTCAGTTACCTTTTGCGCGTTTTAACGCCTTGGGGTATAGTTTGAAAGTAAAACAGCATCAAAGCTTCTCCTTATTAGCTCTGTATTTGAGAAATCCAAAGATGAAACTGCCTAAAAGGTTTAATAGGGCGGAACAGCATTTATTTGCCAAGCAAACAGCCAGAGTACAGTTCAAAAGGGGTACAGTGGTATACCAGCAGGAGGCTAGAAGAACAACATTGGGCAAAGTGAATTTCAAGCTTCAATTACCATGTTATAGGGAATTAAATAAGCTTCAAGTGGTATGTCTGCTTTGATTTTGAATAGCATCTTCCTTGCCAACAATTTATACACGCATGCATACATGCATGCATATGTATAATACATACATGCAGGCATAAGCTAAATGCTTCAGAGTTATCTAGACTTTTTTGTTTGCTGTAAACCTGTAGGTTTTGCTGACCAAGAAAAGCTAACTCTTCAGGGATATGATCTGCAAGTTTATGTAAAATAAAATCACACCTTTTAAGTTAGTAGTTTTTCATTTTAATAACTCCCCTTTCTTATTTTGAAGGTTGCATATGTAAAATGCACTTAATTTGTTTTACTAGAAAAAAATCATCAAGAAACATGATTCAGAGTGCTTTTTAAAATGTTTTGATTTGGTTTTTGAGTAATGTCTATTCATTATTGTGTGCACTGCTAGTGTTCCCAGTATAAAGAGGTCTTTAAACACATCTTTAAATAAAATAAATCCAGGCAGCTGCCATTGCCCTGTTTACTGATAATACTCAGGAGCTGGTTCATGTTTGTGAGCTTGAAGCTGCGCCTCCTTGCGCATATCCATATACAAACAGATATAAGCACATTTTGTACTGTGGTTGAATGTAGCTGAGTTTTATTTCTCAACTTTATTCTGGTTCTGTCCCAGTGTTTCAGCACCAGAAGCAACTCCCTTTAAAATTGAAGAGCGGTGCATTATTGAAACTCTATCAAACAGCTCTGGGGTACAGCCTTTCTGAAAACGCCAGCTCTCTCGATGAGGTCTGACTGTCTGACTGCACATAAGCCCCTAATATGTTAATGGCCTTAGGGGATGCCTAAGGTACTATCTCAAGCTGCTTCGCACACCATATGTCAGGCCGTTAGCCACATGGATCTATTAATCAAAAAGAGCTGGAGAGGGAGGAGACGGGTCTTCTAAAGGGGGAGACCGAGAGCAATGGGGGATGGGGAGGGAAGGGAAAGGCATTTAAGCCCCCCATCATTCCCATTTCTTTTTATAGAAAAATGAATTAAAATAGCCTAGGAAAACTCATCCAAATAGATTTCTTTCTGTCAAGCTAAAAATCATTCATAAATCTCTAGTTAATGAATTGTAATAATATCTGGTTCTATTAAAATAGAAGCAAGTTTTACCCAGAGTTTTTGGGTTAGGATTCTTTGACTGCCAAACTTTTATAAGAAAGAATCTTGATACAAACATTTTCGTTATGCTTGTTGTTTTGTAGATGAGCTTTATTAAAAGTAGTGGGGGAGGGGGCAGGGGGAAATTGTGTGTTTAGAGGATGTAAGAAAGACATGCAGGGAAGCTCCTGGAGGATTTGTAATGAATATATAATTTATTAATATGTATCTGCACAGACAGAACAGTTTTTATCACCTTTAGTTCTTATAATAGTATATTAAAGTGTTTACATTTTCCCTCTGCATTAAGTTGACTTTGTGATTAATGAAACTGCATATAATACAGGGTGTAAAATGTATTTAATTTATTTTGGAGAGGAAATGAGAAACCAATTAAAAAATCTATCTTTCTCATTTCTGCTTTGCTTAAAAGTATCTATTGCCCTTGCGTGTTTAAAATTGTTTGTAGTTAAATAGTTTAGAAAGTTTGCATAACCTTAGAAGTAATTGTATACTCAAACTGGAGATGGTATGAGCACACTGAATTTATAAGAAAATACTATAGATGCTGTCTTAAAATAGTGACTATTTTGTCATGTGCCATGAACTCACTGTTTTTCAGAAAGTTAAATGGAAGTATTGATTTAAAATGTCACAAAATTTCAGAAAAAGAGCAGTAAAGGGAGACACATAGGTATTTAGATTTAAAAGTTGCATTGTTTTACGTGTAATTTTACCTGGGGTATGGAGAAAATATGAAATCAAATGTCAATTTAAGTATACTATTCTTTTAATTGGTAGTCGGAGGTTAATAATTATGGAAAAACTTAGTTCCTGCATGATCAATGCTGTTTTAGACTATGATTAATAATTAATACCACTGAAAATTATTTTAATATTGTACTGATTAGTAGCCATGATTTTTAGTAGTGTCATGATTAGTAGACATACTATAATAACTTATAGAATCGTGAATTACTGGGAAGTTTATTGATCTTAGATTTAAATATACTTCTATATATACGCCAAAATGATTAACTATGCATATATATTGAGAGCAGAAATTAGTACATTGCCTACTCTGTCATTATAGATTCATAGTACTCTATCATACTGAACTTATAAAAGAGAGAAAACATAAATATTTTAATTTATGACTTATAATACTTTAAAGAAAATAATTATAAGTTGTGCTCAATTATTTACAAATTATATATCAAGACATCTGTGATATTATTTATTGTATATAAGAGTATATTGTACTCATATTACATTGAATGTATTAAATATTTTTTATTTTCAGAAAGACACCACCAATTTTTGTTTATAGAGAAGCTCTCAGTTATAAAGAAAAATAAACATTGGGTTGTGTCTTTAATTAAAAAACACCAATATGTTATATAATTTAGTTTGACTGTAAAATCTCTATACCTGAATTAGTAAATGAAGTAAAATGGAGACTTTTAGAGAGCTGAAAATAGTCTATTTATAAATATGAGGAGTTCAGAAGTACTATATTACATAGAGGACATGGGAATCCATAAAGATAGAATCATTCTGAATTTTAAGAGTATCTGGCTAGAGAGAAACACTCAGTATCTTTAAATTTTGGTACATGCCACTAGCCTTCATTTCTTTCCCTGTAGTTAAAAGATAGCCCATATATCTGTCGCTTTGGGTTTCCAAAGACTCTTAACTTAATTCCTTCAGGCTATTCATCAGCACAGTAATTAAACTAGCAAATGGATGTAAATAAAGTGAAATTGGTTTCATGACAGATGAGGCAAAGAGGCCTCTGACATGAAACAAGGCAGGACAATAATGATTTCGGCAGCATCCGACTCTGGAAGGAACCCCAGCTGGATTTATTAGGTGCTGCAAGTGATTTGCTGGAAGCGGGCAAGACATGAACACTCTTTAATTTGACAGGAATTTTGCATCCTAAAGAGCATATTGAAATATAAATCCAAAAGAAGTTCAGGAAAACTGAAAACAGAAGCAGTATTGGACTGAAGGTGCGATTTGGTATTAAAAAAAGGAAAAGAAACAAGAAACACATTCCTCTCCATGGTAGAAGAGCTTCCACTGAACAACTTATTATTTAGTCCTCAGGAGGAAGTGCCAAAGTAATTATGAAACGTTCCTGCTATTCATGGTTATCAATTTGTATTTTCAGTTTTTTTAAACCAGGGAAAACAAGTAATACAATAGACAATTGAAAAAACTTTGTGATAAAAACATCTTTAAATAAGGGGAATATGACAAAATAGGAGATAAATATGGTTGAGCAAAATATTTCTCAGAGTGAAATTTTTCTCATTTAAATAAAATCTGGGATAATGATTTGGAACCAGTCTATTGCTCTAGCTGTTTATATGTAGATACTCAGAAACAAAATTTCTAGTTACAAAGAGATAATGTCCTTGATCAGTGGAATCCTTAAAACCAAATGTATATTTATCTATAGATTTGCAAAATAAGTAGTTTTATAGGGCAGAGAGAATAAAGCTATAGCCAAAAGTAGTGCTATGAGAAGAGGAGGTAGAAGGCATAAGCTCTTGGCTGACCTCAACAAGATTTAGGGAAATTAAGTCACCAATCCTACAACAATAAGAAAGTTACGCAAAGAAATAAAAGGCAGATTTTCACAGGAGGAACAAATTAGCCCCTTTCCTTATGAAAAGATGAGAAATGAACTGCTTTGCGCTTAAATGTAATCTCAATTATTTAAAGGTCCTTTCATGAGAGCATAAGCTTCAGTGAGTGTTCCCTCCCATCCAAGAGTCACGCAGGATACTCAGCACCATGGTCAGCTCCCGAGCGGCTTGGCGGGAGCGGCGAGCGGGCAGGGACGATAGGGCAGCCTTTGACCCACGAAAGGTGAAATCTAAATACTCCTGAAATTCTGCGGGCGATTTAATTATTCAGCAGTGGATTCGGATCCGCGAGTGGTATACTAACGCCGGCCCCAATCCTCAAATCTTTTAGAAAGCGGTCTTCTAAAGGAAAGGAAGAGAGGGTAGGAGAATAGGTTATCAAAGCTCTTAATAAAAATAAAATCTATAAAAACTAAACCAAACACTCATTGCATGCTCTCTCACTTCTTATGGTGGGTGACTTTGGGGGCATGAAAGAATTCATAATGAAGCTCAATTGACTTTTTGTCTGAGCTGGCCCCCACCTTTTTTAAACAGAAAAATATGCCTAATTATTTTAAAGTTCTTTTCCAATTGCAAGGCATAGTCCAGTCCTTTAATTATAATACAGTGTGAATAGGGGGAGCATATGGAGGAGAATGTCAAGAAGAGGGTGCCAGGGGCAGATTCTCAGAAATCTGTATTCATTTCTGGCTCTTATTTGTTCAGTAATCTCTACCATCATAACTAAATCTTGAAGCACTGATGTAGTTCGAGTTGTTGTTGACTTAACGTCAAAATTCAATCACTGGGGGTTTTGCATCAGCGGGGCTACTTATTTGTCTAATAAATCCGTCATTTTGTAAGAAAAATATTTGAGCAGCCGCACTTGACCTCTTGGTATCCACAAGTCACATTTATTTCTCCCAGTTTACAAATGCAAAATCGAGATGATCATCTAATGCCTGGAGGAGCTGTGTTGATTTCTGATTGGATTTTAGATGGAAATGTCTATTTTAAATACCTTGTGATTAAATTGTACATATAATAGAACCCATGCATTTTAAGCTGATTCCTGCTTAGAAAATTAACAGCTTGCATAGCTATTCACACATTAGACATACCTATGCCAAAAAAAAAAAAAAACTAAACCAAAATGATTCCATCACTGTAAGACCCATAAAACAGTAAACCCACCTTTTCCCAAATACACACTTAAAATTCAGACTCAATTTACTCAATTTCAGGGCCTTGTGATAACCATTTTTTTTTGAAGTCGTTCTTTATGGCTTTCGTCAGCCCACCCGTCTTCAAATATTCTTATTACTGGAGGGAAGGGCTTCATTTTCCCATTTCAGGAGCAGAAGACACAAAATTCATAGCAGTTCAGTAGGGCTGGGTGGGACTGGGGGCTAATGCGTTTATCAACTTCCAAAAATGTAACTCAGGGCCAAGAGAAACTGCATCACTCTTTCTATTATTAATTAAGGATAATAATGTGTTATGCCGCCGTTACTTCCCAGTGTAGTAATTTGTTTTGGGCTTGCTGAAGAATGTTTGTTTCACCCACTTTATCCCGCTTCCCTGAAGTCCCTTTTGAGTACTAAGACCCCTTCACCTTAGGACTTTGGACTCTCTGGAAATCTTTGCCTAAGACGCAAAGCTGGTTCATTAGAGAGTTTCACGCTGACGTGTTGGGGCCCCGAACTGTTACGTCCAAGTGCTGGACTGAAAAGGGAAGTCTTCAAGAGTCTGGAGAACCGAAGAACTGATTTGATTGTGCCACGTGATGGAAGTGGCCTGAGGTCTCAGAAAACTGCCACACCCGACAGCTTCTGCATTTACTCACAAGGACCAGGTCCTACCTATGTATGCCTGCAGTCCCGCCAACTTAGTGGCACGGTGCGGTTGCGCCTTGCCTGGCTGCTCGCTCAAATTTTGGGGGCCCGGGTCGCCTTTGCTTTCCCGCGAGGAGGCGTGCGTGCGTACGCGCGCACGTGTGTGTGTGTGTGTGTGTGTGTGTGTGTGTGTGTGCGCGCGTGCGCGCACAACTGGAGAATGAACAGATCAAGTGTGGTTCAAGCTAGTTACTGTCTGAAATCGTCGGGCCCCTTCAACCCCAAAGAAAAGCGATTTCAAGTCACTGGTTCCCCCTTCCTGCACCCATTCCTACCCCCTCCACCCCCCCCCCCCCACACACACACACACCTCCCGAGCGCCGCCTCCACCCTCTCCTGCTGGCCTGGCTTTGCGCTTCCTGACTCCTTGCCTTAAGCCGTGTGGATTCCTTCTGAATTTAGAGTTTGCATGTTTTGTTCTCTCTCCGCGCGTTAATGCTGTAGGGATTCTGAGTATTGCAGCTTCCTCACAAGAGAGGGTTGCTTGGGGTGCCAAGTCTCTGCGCTAAGCAACCAGAGCCACCGGAAGCTTCAAGCATTGCGCGGGGCTCTGGCGCGTCCAGTCTAGGCTAAGGACGGGTTTGGGCTAGGGGTGGCGGGTGTAGCGGAGACTTTTGCCACCTCGCCGCGCTCTCTCGGAGTGGAAGAGGCTCTGGCTGGGGCGACCGAGCTAATGGAGCTTGGCTTCTCGACCTTGGAAGCTGCAGGTCTGCGCTCCAGAGCTTCTCCCCCGGAGACCTGGAGGGGTCGCTAGTGAGCAGCAAACACCGTGCCGCAGAGGCCGCAGGAGGGTGAGGGTGACTTGCTGCCTGAATTTGGTGGAGTTTCAACTCTGGAAACTTCGTAGGGTCCAGTAACCGACAAACGCTAGGCCAAACCCTGCTGGGATCCGGGAAACTACAGCTAATAATATTCATTTCTAAGTCTTGCTCATATACATTTCCCAAGTCAGCCCTCAAAAATTATTTCATTTTGTCGTGGTTGGGGCGGGGGTACACTTCCAGGTGATGCTCAGGATTTACTTCTGGCTCTGTGCTCAGAGATCACTCTTGGCGGTGCTTAGGGGACCACAAGTAATGCCACGGATGGAATCAGAGCACACAGCATGCAAGTGCCTTACCCACTATACTATCTTTCCAGCCTCTCCCCTCTCCTATTCCCCCTTACCCTCCAGTCCCATTGTTTAATTTTGCCCTGGAAGAATCTTAAGGTATTTAAGGATTTCAGAGAAACACACTGGAGGGGAAAAAACAACAAAACTTTCAGATCTAACCCTCCTCACCCCTTTTTGAAGAAGGATGGGGGTCACACTAGCCTAGAGCTATGACTTCCCAGTCCACGATCTAGGAGTGCAAGGCAAGGACCCTACCACTTGTACTATCTCCCTGAACCTGCTTCACGCTCCAAACCCCCTCACCTGTAAGACATGAGACCCCAATACGTCTCTGGACCCCACTCCTGGATCCAAGGCTGGTGGATGTCAGAAGGGCCTGATTATGTGTCTGGTTTTGTCATGGCTCTAGCTGGAGTTACAGTTCATCTCTGAGGAGGTGACAGGATAATTTCTTAGTCTTTGACAAAGCTGGTCAGAGTGATAAACAGATATGTATATTATTTTCCTATTACTGATGGGGCCTTCCAAGTCAATCATTCCCATTCTTCTACCTCACATTCTTCCTTTCCCCAGCTTTCTATTTTTTTCTATTTAAAATTTGGGAGGAGCTTCCCCAATTCTCAGGGGGGTCGGGGAGTCACTCTTAGCAATAGTAGGCTGACTGGGTATGAGAGTCAATACTCCACTAGACCCTTTGTCCTATCCTTTTTTTTTTTTTTTTTTTTTTTTTTTGCTTTTTGCTTTTTTGAGTCACACTCAGCAGTGCTAAGAGGCGCCTCCAGGGGGCTCCTCTGAGTTCACTCTTGGCCAAAGCTCAACAGAGAGAACATGTGGTTTGAGGTTGAACCCTGTTCTTCCCAATGCTAAGAACGTAATAGCCCTTTGAGCTACATTTTGGGCTCCTCTCTTTGTTTTATTTTATATCATTTTTCATTAAAAGTTTATTGTTGTGGTGCCATGATTTCCAGTAATACTGATTTTGTTTGAGGCGTGAAATATTTCTGTAGCACATCCCCACCATTCTGCCAATGTTCTTCCATCTCTGCGCCTCTAGAGAACCCTAGGTGCGTTCTCATTCCCTCTTACCTCTTCATTTTTAAGGCACAGTAACTTACAAAGTTATTCACAGTAGAGTTTTAAGCATTCAGTAATCCAATACCAGTCCTTTCACCAGTGTCTACTTAGCTCCACCAGCCTCCCCCCTCCCCAACCTTCAGTCTTCCTCTTTGACAAGCACATTTTTTAAGTTTGGTTGTTGTAGTTTGGGTTTTATGCTTACAGTATTGTTGGCTTTGTGGCTGAGGCATATACATATACCACAGCTCTACTCCACTGATGTACCAGAGTCCCTTGAGCCCTGCCCCTGTGACCTCCCTTTCATCGCCTCGTACTCCTCCCACACTTTAAGGCCATGTTGCTCCGGCTGCATCCTGCTATATGGAGTGCCGTGTGGGGCTGAACTCAGGACCTCACGTGTCTTCCTGGTTCCCTTTTATTTCTCGAGAGAGGGAAGAGGGAGGTTATATTCCTAGATTTCCTGGACTGTGGGCTAGTTGATTCTCTACTTTCCCCTCAGATATAGGGAATATTTTTTATGGAATCTGAATTCTGGAATGTAATTAGGAAAAGGAGAAAAGGGAAATACCTGGGAAGATCTAACTTTCTGGGCTTTGGTGTCTAGCAAAGATTGGTTGAGTCCCACATTGGCTTCCTTATTCTCCAAGAAGGTGGTAGAAAGGACTGCAGTCAGTGCTGAAGAAAGGAACTCTGCATTTACTTTGTCCCCAATGAGATGCTGGTGTTGTGAGCCAGGACTGTTCCAGAGCACAGGAAATAAAGTTATGGTGGGCAGAAATACTTGGGAGGTGGAAGATGGCAATATGTTTCTTAGGTAACTTTATTTTTAAACTTTGATGATCAGATATTTTCACATCTGTTTTCTTCTTGGAGAAACCTTAGATATTCAAAAGTTCTACCTATAGGATTTGGAAAATAACCTTCATGAAGTCAGAGCTTGTAAACTTGTGAATGAAAACAAAATTGGAGTAAAAGGGAGAAAGTCCTTTGGCAGTTTGAAAGTATTAATTCTAGCTTATGGACATAGATGTACTACACTGTAGTTATTAACAACTTAGAAAACCTTAAATCAATACAAATTAATTTAATTATGATTTGTAATTGCATTATGCATGATCAATTTGAAACACTACATTAAAGATAATTAGAGCCGGGTGCTATCACTCATCACTTCCCTAATAGCTTAATGAAAAGGAATGTCATGTACCACCTTTGGGTTAAATCTGTAAATTAGGATAAATGCTTGTTTTTCAATAAAAATGTAATAAAATAATTGTACATATAATAGACATTTTTATGGCTCAATTGTTAATTGTGTAATGGATTTTGGGGGCTGTATTATTTTTTTCCATGGACTTAGTTAAGTATTTATTAAGGTTGATTGAGCTGTCAGTGTTTTTTCAGGATCAGACTTCGAGGATTTGAATGAAGACTAACTTTTATGTAAAAATATCATGCTGTCCTCGAAGCAAGTGCCAAGAGGTCATTGCAGATGGAGGTCCTAACTTAGCATAATGGGTTTAACATTTCCATGACATCATCAGGGAATCTGAAAGGAGTCTAAGGGTAATCAGAGTGGTCATTCAGAATAATGGTAAATATTTTATGAGGATATATAGAAGACAGGAAAGATGGTCAGAAAGGTGATTCTAAGCTTCTTAGAGTTCTGTGAAAGAGACTTCTTGGTTTCTTGCAGTTAAAAGAGCTCCTGAATATACTTAGATTCATGCAACATATTCCAGATGCTCAGAATAGGACCTGGATGAGGAATTAGTTCGTATCTCAACCATTTTGTCTTCTAAACTCTTCATATTTTCTCAAGGTGCCTGTATTTATTCTTCTTGTGCTTGCAAACATTCATTATTCCTGGGACTATTTTAGTTTGTTGATTTCTCAGTATTATCTGGTACTGCAAGACAGATTCTTTACTTTCAAGTGATAATTGAAGTTACCAGAGCATACTGGGAGTGCTTGCAAATTCAATAATCTCTATTAATTATTTCCTACCCTTTATTTGAATAATATTGCAAATCTTCTATAACTGCAGATATTTTTATGGGATTCAATTTTATACAGCACAAAATATCCACCTCCAACCTTAGGAAGACATATATATGTATATATATATATATATATATTTAAAATATGTGAGTGTGGTTGGGAGAGAGAGAGGAGAATGAGAACAATGTTTGAAACACTTTCTCTAAAAATAGGATAATTTATTTGTTTCCTGTTAAATTTTACATTAATAGAAATAAACTTATTTTATTAATAATTTGTATTACAACTTACAGTGCTTATTTTGTTTTTTGAAAAGCAGGTAAATATGTTTTTACAAAGTATGATTAAGTTCAGGTTTATGATATTGTTTTATTTACAATAACCACTGTGATGAATTCTTTAAGCTCAGTTACAGAAATGTCAACTTAAACAAAATCGATTCAACCTGAGTGTACATATTTATTATAAAAATTTCATGGACACTTTTGGAATTAATAGAAATTTCATCATACTCTATATAGGAAGTGCCATGCATTACATGTTGAGAAGGATAGATGCAATATTTTTAATTGTAAGACTTAATCTCTCTCCCCCAATCTTGACCTTTAGACATCCTTAGAAGCCCGGATGTTGTCATGCTTTGAAGCTTTCCATAGTCTTTCAACCAGGGAAGTAATCTGCTTGTGAATACTTAGCATGTTTTTCTTCTTTTTTAGTCACAGAACTTCACATTGCCTTCTGGTGGGAAGACATGTTTCTGCTCCTGCCGAACTACCACCACAAGGGCTTCTCAGGAAATATGATCCATCTTATTTTTTTATCTCAAAAGGCCTAAAAGAGTATTGCACATAGTAAATAATAAAACACCCTAAATGTGTGGATTAAGGACTGCAGTTTTCCCCTTCTAATCACCATAGTGAGTGTATATGTAAGTGATGCAGTTCCTCTTTTTATATAGTTCCCTTTTACTCTAGTGATTTCATATGTAGCTGGGTAAATGACAATGTTGACCTTTTCAAACTGCGGTTATTTATATTTTATCTTAAAATTATGCTGTGTCAATTACAATTCAGGTCCATCCAAATTCAACATAGCCTTATTTTAAAGCAATTTAAAAGATGCTAATATTTTGAAGGATGTATTTATGGAAATATAATTTGTGCAATCATCTCATATCATTTCAACTGGCTATGAACTGTTTACATGACCAAAAGTCCTGATGCCTTGGCCCAAACCCCTAATAAACTGACTCTCCCACATTCTTCTTTCACCCTACCATGGGCAGATCCTGCTTTTAGAAAGTTGGCATTATATATTCCCCAGATAGTTACTTGAGGATTTCGGCATGATTTATGCTTTGCTTCCTTTTGTACAGTCACTGAATATTGCAAATGCAATGATTTCTGCAAATGATACAGTCAAAAGTAAAATAAATCATTTCTTTATACAATGAAACTTAAAATCTCAAGTTGTCAAATTTTGGTTCTTGGTAATATAGCTCAACAAATTTTATTTTCTGTCACATTTCATAACTATCCAGAATAGATATAATAATTGCAAATGACTAACAATTACACTCCTATTGGTAACAGGCTCAGCTCTAACTTTCTCTCAGAGAGCTTTGGAATGTAATCGAGTGTTTTTCAATGATTGATAGTATGATTTGATTAGTATATTAATGATTAAAATGCTTTTCCCATGGGACTGTGATGCTTTTTTTGTTCCTAAGATGGAAAGGGACTAATAGTGCTCTTTAACAAAGGAAAGACATGAAAAACATGTCCTGGTAAAGAAATATACAGAAGTTTATTGTTGTGAATTTTAAAATCCATTTTGTATTGTACTGCACCACAGATATTTTTTGCAAGAACTTTCTTCAATTCTGGTTCCAGAACTGAGAACTTCTTGTGCTCTAGGTTTTTCTTTGTCTACAAGACTAGGAAACACAATATTTTTAGATACAGTCCTTTACAAATTAAACAAAACCCCAAAGGGAAAATAAACAGGTACTAGGTCTGTATATTGCTTTTCATTACATTTCATGAATTGAAGCCAAGTGACCAAATATTTTGTTAATCACAGTCCATATTTTTCATATTTCCTGCAGTTTGTCAAACAAAGAGAGAGCAAAACACTCCACACTTAACACATTTCTACATTAAATGCAGAATCATAAAAAAATTAGATTAGGAAATAGATGAATATAATGACCTTACTCTCAATCATATGCTGCCAGCTAAGTGTTTGAGACTGAAAAATTGCACTAATGAAGCTATTTGAAGGCTTTTGTGGACAACTGCTTCCTCTTTGAAGATTAAATGAATGATGTTGATGTGATTAATCTTAGTACAGGGAGTGATGCAGCAGCTAGAAAATACCTTGGTGATTTTCATAATTAAACTGAATCAACATTTCAAAGAAATGCCAGTGTTATCACTTGTACATTAGAATTACATTCATTAGACAGAAGAAACAAATAATTTGAGCAAACAAGATTTTCCTTTTGGTGAACTGAGACTTCTGTCATGTCTCAGAGTATCTTACCATAAATCATCATTACTGTTTAATTTTGCCTGTGCCTTTTTAGCTGTTTTTGTATCTCTGTGAGCCTGTGTAGTGCTGTTAACGATTCAAAGCATCTTGCATCTTCCTTCCTTATTTTCAAACCTTTGAATTTCCTCTCTTCTTAACCCCACTACCAATGTAACAGCCTGATCACCATGAATTTATAAAATGTTTAGGAATTCTGATTTCTAATATAGTAAGAATTGTTTAATTGTTTTAAATCATGGTTGAAATTGAAATCATAGTTCTAGTATTTATACATATCTTTGACATATTTAAATCTCACAGAAAAATACTGTCCTGATCTATTATTAGTTATAATTTATAAAAGATTAAGTTTTTCTTTTTAAATTGGTGGGTAACTCTAGCACAGTTGTTTTGTGGACAATATAAGTTAAAAATAATCAGCAACATTCCCAACAAAATTATGGGAAATCACCTTGCTAGATCAAGTAGAAACAGTTCTACTGACTTCTCAGTACAAGGACAGGTTAGGTCCAAGGATTAAGGATTACTGCATCAATAGTAACATAGGATGTTACTTGTTCTATCATACTTTAAATTATTTTAAAGGTTTCTTGGTGACTCTTAGTAACCCTGATATTTGCAGCACTCTTCCAGCTGCTGCACAATATTTCCTTTCTTTCCTGGTTATTTAATAGAAATACAAAATGCTTTTTTTTAACGTACTGAATGAAGGATGGGGTTTTCTCTTCCAAAACTCCAATTTGAGCTCAACCTATAATATTAGGCACAATAGGTTTGATACCTGTCATTGAGTTTCTGGAGATTGAGAAGACTAAGCTTTAAGCTTATTTTTCTTTGAACTTTGTAATGTGTAGAATGGATGGAGTGATAGGGTTGAGGGCTGTTTTCAATAGCTCTGAAGCAAAGCTTCAAAAATCAGCAATGTGTCAAAATTGACCTAAGATACTGGTACAGATTTTCCTGCTAGAAAACCCATGTTGATACATGACACGATAGTCTGTAATCTGTTGACATGATTGTCTCTATGTATGTGTTGATAAACCAGACAATTGCCCCATGCCTGGAAGTTTCCAGTTAATCATAAGAGAAGATGAAAAATGAGACTGACTTCCTCATTTGGGACTCTAGGATGTTCACTTGAAACAGTGTTCTCAAGCTATCCAAGTCACATCTCAGTAATTATTGAACCAAAAAGCAGTTTTCCCTCTGATTCTCTCTCCCTTGCATGTCAGAGGTAACCATATAATCATGATATGTTTAGAAGGACAAGAATAAGTGAAAACTGAGGGTTGTGGGTTGCAAACAGTACTATTAGAGGATGTGAGTACAGAAAGCAGCTGGGGATACCAAGTGAGCAGGGTTGAAAGAGGAAAAAAGGAAGATAGAGCTTCCCAGGAGAGATGTTGGGGAATCAAAGGACCAAGTTAAGACTAGTCTGAAGGAATGATGAAAAATATGAAACGGGAACAAGAACATTGGGTAAACAGGTAGGGGATAAACATAATCATCATGAAGGAAAAAGGTGGAGCAAAAGTTCTAAGTCAGTGAGGCATGATAAAGGACAGTGAAAGGGAAAGAGAACGAACATTGGAATTATAGAAACTGTGCAGAAAGTAGAGATGCCTTGTGACTAACTGGAAAGTTCAGCATCCTTGAGAGAATGCTCTTCCGGAGAACTCCACAGATATAATTCACCAGACTTGTCTGCTGTCCAGTTCCAGAGAGCTGAGGGCGGAAAGAGATAATTGCTCAATAAATCATTCTTATCAAGTATACTTTCTCTTTTCTGGAATATGGTAAGAGGCTTCAAAGATTGAGAGGCTGTGAAATAGCTCTCCTGCCAATATGTTCTGGCCATGTTCCTGAGCTAGCCTACTTCAACCGTTCTTAATGTTCCTGGTGACACATTCAGATACCTTGAGTTTAACTCTATTTTTGATCAAGTCACCTTAATATTGTCATTTTTCTAGAGATGGCTTAGGGCTGAGTTTCTTCCTTTTCATCACCCCTGTCTGCTTATGTGTGTGTGTGTGTGTGTGTGTGTGTGTGTGTGTGTGTGTGTATGTGTTTGGCTTTTTGGATCACATCCAGAGATGCTCAGGGCTTACTCCTGACTCTTAGGAATTACTCCTTGCAGTGCTCGGGGGTCCTATGGGATGCCAGGGATTGAACCAGGGTCAGCCATGTGTAAGGTAAATGCCCTACCCACTGTTCTAATGCCCCGGCCCTGTGTGTGTGTGTGTATGTGTGTGTGTATGTGTGTGTGTGTGTGTGTGTGTGTGTGTGTAGTGAGTGGGGTTGCATGGGCCTTATCTGCTAGTGTTTAGAAGATATTCCTCACTCTGTGCTCAGGGCTCAGTCCCAGTGGTGAACAGGGAACATATGTGGTGGCCAAACCAGGGTTGGTCACTTCAAGGTAGATAGACATCTTTCTCCCTATATTATTCCTTTGTTCCCCCTTTCTGTTATTTGCAGATAGGACACCATTTCTCTTTGCCTCTGTTAAGTTTCCTTTAAAAGAAGTGGGCTTGAGAAATTTCCTTTGGTATCTTTTTCCTCCAAGCAGGTTTCTTGGCTCTCCTCACATATTAACTTAAATCAGAAATAACAGAGATCCCAAATACTGAGCACAAAGTAAAATGCATTGTTTCTCAGTACTAAAAATTCCAGCTTATTGAATGCCATTGTCTTATGCTTCCTAGAAATAAACATGCATTGCTTTTTACACCAAAGTCAGTATTTCCTCCCTGTTCAATTTTTCCAGTAGTGAGGTATTATTTGATACCTCTATACCTCTAGAGAAGTTTTGTTTCTGGTGGAAAGTAACAAAATATGTATTCAAGCTAATGTCTCTTAGGCCAATTTTAACTTCATCATCTAACAAATTCAATTTTTGTATACAGTATTGTGGATTTTCTTAATCTTACCAATCCTTACAATTCCATCATGTTTCTTCTTGTACCTATGCATTCTGGTCAGACTAATTTCTTTCTTTTTTAAAAATTTTTAAAAAAATTTTTATTGAATCACTGTGAGATAGTTACAAGTTTTCATGTTTCCATTAAAATCACACAACAATCACACAATGATCAAACACCCATCCCTCCACCAGTGCACACTCCCCACCACCAATATCCCTGGTATACGCTCCCTTTCCCACCCTCCCCCTGCCTTCATGGCAGAAATGATTCCCCATAATCTCTCTCTACTTTTAGGGATTATGGTTTACAGTACAGACCCTGAGAGGTCATCATGTTTGGTCCTTTATCTACTTTCTGCACACATCTCCCATCCTGACCAATTCCTCCAGCCATCTTTTTCTTAGTTATCCCTTCTCTATTACATCTGTCTTCTCCTCTTTGCTCATGAGACAGACTGCCAGCTATGGAGCAGTCTATCTATCCTGTGTATCTACTATCCTTAGGTGTCAGCCTCATGTTATGTTGTTTTCTACTCCACAAATGAGTGCAGCCCTTCTATTTCTGTCTCTCTCTTTCTGACTCATTTCACTTAGCATGATACTCTCCATGTCTATCCATTTATAAGAAATGTTCATGACTTCATCTGTCCTGACAGCTGCATAGTATTCCAAATACATAAATTTCATAGTATTTGGTACATCTACCATAGTATTTGGTAGATGTACCAAAGTTTCTTTAACCACAGTCTAACTTCTTTTCTCCTTCAAGGCTCTGTTTGCTTAGCCTTTTTTTTTTTCTTACCAAATTCCTTGCTCATTGTCTGGCTATCGTCTCTTCATTAGTTTCTTCATTAATTAGTCTCTTCATGCATTAGTCTCTTCATTAACTTCACTAGTTAAGTGAAGTTATTTGCAACTTTCTCTATGAAGTTTACCGTAAGCTCTATATCCGTCAAATATCCTCTCTAAAAATTTGTTATATAAGCCTAAACTATTGTGAGGGTCAGTAAAACATGTTGAGTAGGAGTATATATGGGGAAACCAGAAGGCCTGTGTTTCAATCTTGGGTCTGTAATTTATTTATTTATTATTTTTATAAAGTTTTTCACAATATTTGATTATATTTAATATTCAAACACCAGTCCCACCATCATTACACCTTCCCACCACCATGTTTTGGATGTTTCCATCCCAAATCCCAAACCCTGACCCCCCAAGCAGAACCAAAATAATTTATTTTGTATTGCTTGTTATAAATAATCCACTGAAAATGAGATAAAAAAGGTTTTTTAGAGAAAGTGTGTGAAGATTGTTGTATTTCACCCAGGAGTTATTAGACCAGATTAGTAACATGTTAAAAGTTGGGCCTTGTGCATATATATATATGTATATTACATATATATGTAATATCTATTATATATTATATAAAATAATATAAGATTGGTTTCCTTCCCAATCAAATGTGGTGTGCTACTCTTGGTGTATTGGCGGTGTAAAGTATGAGATGTCATGCAGTCCAGGAACAGATTCACTTCTGGGTGAGCCTTGGCTAGATCATGTGAAGAGCGTCCATGAGCATGGAGGCAGTTTGAATTCTAGAGGTTTTCAGCTGCCAGGGCTGGCTTCATTGGGGCGGGGTGGGGCCATACCCGCCCCCCTCTGGGTTGCCACAAAGGGTCTGTAATTTACAAGCCACATTACTTTTGGTTGACCCAGATTCGATTCCTCCTCTCCTCTCGGAGAGCCTGGCAAGCTACTGAGAGTGTCTTGCCTATATGACAAAGCCTGGAAAGCTACCTGTGAGAAATTCTATATGCCAAACACAGTAACGAGTGTCACAGTGAAGACATTACTGGGCCCACTTGAGCAAATGGATGAACAACGGGAGTGACAATGACAGTGACAGTGACTCTTGGCAAGTCATAGAAATTACCCATGTCTCACTTTCTTCTTTGTTATTATTTCTCCATTATAATGCTTTCTACTTCATGGATGGTGAGAAAATTTAATGGACTAATGTAATCAAAGCGCTGAGTAGAGCATATGTAGACAAAGCATGCTGTATTGTCATAATTTGTGTTTTTGTATTTTTGGGGTCAGATGATAAATAATAGAAAGCAGGACCCAAGAGATAGGATAGCAGGAAAGCTTTGCACATGGCTTACCCAAATTTGAGCTCCAGCACAGCATATGATTCCCCAAGTACACCAGGAGTGATCTCTTTGCACCAGGAGTAAGTCCTGTGCATATCTGGGTGTAGCGCACCCATCCAATAATAGAAATCTGGGGTCATACTTTATTCTCTTTAGTCACTCCCAAAAATAGGTGCTAAGAGACAACTAGAAGAAAGAGGTTTTTAACCACTTACTTATGGATTGATCTATCAACTAAATTATAATATCTCTTCTGATGTGTGAAGTGACAATAAAAATTCACTATGAATCCTAGTCCAAGCTTTATTTAGATAAAAAGAGTGTTAGAGAAATCTTATCAACATCCTTAAGCCTTAAATAGATATCTATAGAAAGTGAGAAGCTAAATAACTCCTTTCTTCAGAATTAAGGCTTTGGTCCATGGCTTGCACTTGGTCCAGAACTCCCACTTAGCTCTGATTTTGTTTTTTGGTTTTCTTGTACTATCAAAAAATGTTATTTGTAAACCTTGTCAATAGAATATGTAAATAAGAATACCATAAAGGGTTTCCAAGGAAGTAAGAAAAACTCAAATTTTGTGTTGGGAGAGAAGACATTTCTTTCCATTTTCCTAGTACTAATCAACAATTATGATCACTATTATTATTATTACTAATAACCTACTAATACTATTATTTACTATCATTATCATCATTATTTGGGTTTTGGACCACACCTGGTGGTGCTCAGGGCTTACTCTTTGCTGAACTCAGAAATCACTCCTACTGGGTACCATATGGAGTGTCAGGGATCCATCATGGGTTGGCTGCATGCAAGGCAAATGCTCTACTCTCTCTACTCTTGTTCCAGTGCCTATGATACCTACCAATTTTGATGTTCTTATTATCATATCTGAATTACAATTCTATATTTTAAACTAGTGCAATACATTATGTATATAACATGGATATTTCCATTTTCCAAAATTTTCAAATGAGGGGACTCTTATAGTATAGAGATGAAGCAATGTTTCTAAAAGTTTAATGGAAAGATTATGCAAAACAAGGATCATTTAAGAAAATCACCATGTTCTAGGGTGCATGTGCATTTAATCCTATCCTAAAAACAGAATACTCTATGTCCATGTCCCAGAACTCTCAAATTATATTTCATGTAATTTCATTCATACTGATATTTTACTGATACAACTAACTGGTGTTAGTTGTAGTTTAAAGATAATCTCAATTCTCTTTCAGAGAGCACATATCAGGCAATTTTCTATTGAAACTGTTCAAGAGGTCACACGACGAATTCTATTCTTACTCTTTATCTCCTTGTACAACCCTATTCTTTGACCTAAATAAATTCCTCTTGGACTCTAAGCTTCAGAACATCTGTCTACAACCTTTCACGGATTCCCTCTGGAGGTCTAGCTTTGCTTTTTTAAAACTATAGACTGCTAACCACCGTAGAAGCCATGAACATGTCCAGTTTCTTTAAAGGTCCTAGATTACTTGATTGTCAGTGACAGCAATTTATGCTCTTATGACCATTCACTGCTATAACAGCTTTAGGTTTTATGCTATTAACTCATGGAACCAGTAATTTTTATGCAGCTCTTTTTGTTTTATAATCCTTTCTTCAGAAATGTCTTCACTTAATTTCTTTTAAGAATGCCAAATCTCTAAGTCATAATGTATACTAATTTGTTTTCTGGTTGTAGTTGTTTTGGGGTCTCCTAAGAAGTGTTGGAACCACTAGGGGTATACCCAACAGTACTCAAAAGATCATGTGGTATTAGGGGCTTCACCCTGGGTCCTATGAATGACAGACTTATGCTCCAGTTCTTTGAATTTCTTCCCAATCAATTTCTATTTCGTCTTATGAATTAGATAAGCAATGTCACATGCTTAGGCATGTGATACCATAGGTGTGACAGAAAATATCAGAAATTACACCACAAAATTTTGAATAAATGAAAATGTAAATATAATAGTACTCTTTAATACTTAGGTTTGTAACTTTAGTCTTGTCAGAGTAAAATATGCAAAGTGATGTAACTGAATCCATTTTATGTAGATATGCTATCAACCCATCATATTAGTTTCCTTGAAATTCTTTCAAAAGCCAATTCTGACTTAGCATTTTACTTCAGGCATTTTACTCAGGCATTTTACTTCATTCATTATTAGCTCATTTGTAGACTTCCCTGTTATCTTATTTCAGAAAGAGAAACAAACTCTGAGGTAGTGGAAATTCTAATGTGAATAGTTGGGTATGTTAGTACATAAAGACAAAGAAGTTCTTTGGTTTGAAAAGAGACTGTTCTCAATGGAGGCTTAATTAAAGTCAAACTTAGTATGAGTTTATTAAAGTTTCTCACACTGATGAGACTGGATTGCATCACAAAGAACAAAACAATCAGTTTTGGAGTGGATATGGAGAAAAAGAGACTCTCATACATTGATGGTGGGAATGTTGATTGGTCAAATCTATCTGGAAAATAACATAGACACTTCTCAAAAAAAAACACCTAAGATTTGAACTTCTATACAGTTGAGCAATTCCATTTCTTCTACTCCTTAGGGCCAAAAATCCTTTTAAGAAAAGGTATCTACCCAAAGGTCCCAAAACTCTATTCAGGAATGACAAATGTTCATACAAGCATTATGTACAATAGTCACAATGTTCAAGAACAGAATAAAGAAGCTATGTATTTACACAATAGAACACTATTTGACTGTAAGAAAAGATGAAATCAAGCAATTTTCCCCACGGAATGGATCTGGAGAATATCATGCTGAGTGAAAGCCATCAGAAGGAGAGAAACAGAGGTGGAACAATCTCTCTCATATGTGAGATATAACAAGTCATAGTAAGGAAATAATGAATGGCCAAAAGCGACAAACCTGAGAACTGGTCTTCAGTAGGAAGCTTATCATTGATGTGATGGAGAGGGGTAGAGAGAATTGCATCCGGAGTGGAATGGACACTTGAACAATGATGGAGTGAAGCTGACACTGATGGAGAATGTGCTGCTGGATTGTTTTATACATAAAAGCCTACCCTTAGATAAAGGACCAAACATGATGGCCTTTCAGTATTTGTATTGCAAACCATAATTCTCCGAGAGAGAAAGTAAGAAGGAAATTGTTTGCAATAGAGGCGGGGGAGGGTTGGGATTGGGGAGAGGGATACTGGAGACATTGGTGGTAGAAAAGGTACACTGGTGAAGGGATGGGTGTTTGATCATTTTATAACTGAAACTCAAACATGAAAGCTTTGTAACTGTAGCTCACGGTGATTCAATAAAAAAAATGAAAAGAAAAAAGCAGAATTTCCTGACCCTGCACGAGGCTGTCTTCTCTGGGGCACCTCGGAGAGGGCCAGTTGAATCTCCCTCTCTGCCCCAAGCAGAACCCTGGCAGCTGAAAACCTTTAGAACCCAGCTGCAGCCATGCTCAAGGCCACTCTCAACACGATTAGAAGAGCCTCACCCAAAAAGCATACTGGCAGAAAAATCCAGGTTTGTGGGAAACTGTGGCTGAGATCTCCAAGAAAGCTTGGATCAGGACTGGGCCTCCTACCCCCAGATCACCAGTTTTCCAGTAGCTTGGCAGTCACACCCACAAACTCTCCCCCTGACGCCATGTAATCTCATCAATGGCCATGACCCAGAGACTATAAGCCAACACTCCTGGAAGAGAGTGATACAGAATTTCCTGGAGTGCACCAAGACATCTGTGGCCACAAAACCTCTTATATTCTAGGCCACTTACATATCAAAAGTAACACACATCTGTTTGATTTTAACATACTTGCTTGTAGTCTCTTATATATGGGCTTAAATGGCTCCAGAATAAAATACAACAACCTTCACACACTTTCTTATTGTGGTGGGAAGGTACTTGGTGGGACTTGGTGGTGGAATTGGTGTTTGAATATTATATGTAATGAACTATTATGGACTATTTTTATGAAAATAAAACATACAAAAAATTTAAAAAGCCTACCCTTCACAATATTCTAAATCATGGGACCTAAAATAAATTGAGGAAGGGGGAAAAAGAATCCAAATACTTAAAAAATAAAAGAAGCAGAATAACAATTCCAGCATGTGGATTTACATCTCTGAAGGTGGGTTCAGGGATTTTGGATATAGTGTGTTTGGAACAGACCAAACAGGGCTAGGGGTGTGGAACAAATGCATGATACAATGTTTAAATGTTTAAATATTTTAAGGCAAGACAAGGGCAGGGAAAATATGAAGGGTTAACCCTAATGTAAGTTGTTAAGTGTGAGGTCTTTTGTGGTTGAATTAAATGAAGGAAAAAGATGTAAGTGATCGAATAAATTACATGAATATGTTGTTGAAATTAATAGCAGTTGTTTACTGTCTTTTTGATTTTACAGATATGTAGTAATCCCCAATAGAGAGAAAAACAACTAGACCATCAAGTAAAAAAATTTTTTTGAGTCCATTGTCTGTTCTCACCTATGTAGCATAGGATAGGCAATATTTCTTTTATTAGGTACCACCTGAGTGGTCATTGGAACCTTCAAAGCTACACCCTGCAGTACTTTGAGGGGGGGTCTGTATACCAGTGATCTAATTCTTGTTGGGTGCATAGCTATTCCCTTATCTCTGCCAGTATTAAGGAAGGGAACATTTAAAAATGCATATTCATTTGTCAAATTATATTTTCTAATTTCAACAAAACGAATTCAGCTAACAAAAAAGAAGAAATATCAAATATCTGGAAATTCAGAAAAGAAAGTTCGGTACTAAAAGCCTCTTAAGGGCTGAGGCTGTCTCTATTTAGCCAGCACTGAACCAAGTAAAGGGCTGAGGCTGTCTCTATTTAGCCAGCACTGAACCAACACTTGGCATGTTTAAGGCTCTGTTCACTGTGAGGACTTGATAAGAAATGATTTTGAAATGGCTGTGTTCGGTTCTTTTGTTTGTTTTTTGTGGCTATACCCAACAGTACTCAGGGCTTACTTCTGACTCTACACTCAGGGATCACTCTAGGAGGTCTCAGGGGAAGTTATGGGATGCCAGGGCATTGAACCAGACTAGCCCTGTGTAAGGCAGGCACCCGACCTACTACTATTGCTACAGTCTCTCATTGGGTTCTTGGGATAGTAACAATGGGATTAATCTAAAATATATAAAAATTCGTTGTTATAGTTGTTTATGACCTAGTTTTATAGTTATGTTAGACATGTTGATTTAGTTTCATCTCACCAAAAAAACAAAAGCAAAAACAAAAAAAATCCCTCATCTTGTCAATGTTCTGTATTTTCCAGGTAAGTCACCTCTGTAGTGCTACTTAAGCTGCTCTAATTGGAATTGAACCTAGAGATTGCTTCTACTGAACTAAATATGAAGATTCTATTCGCTAGAATCCATAGAATAAGAGTGCTGGGATATCATTATTGAGATGATGTCACAAAAAGTACCTGTTTTTAGTTATGCTATGTTACATACTCTCTGTATCACTTGCAAAAGTGGAAGCACACTGCCATAATGTATAGAGTCTGGGATGTCTGAGGCATGGTGGGAATTGAGTCTTTTAGCCCAATGTTACATTGGGGTACAACACTGAGCTAAAAGCTAATCTCTCAGTGCCGGGTGGGACTCCAGTGACTGTTGTCTTAACTCAAAGCTTCATTGCCCCTCATGAGAAATCATGAGTCTGAGGGACCTGGTTAAACCTCCTAGATGCCTGTTCTACTGAAACTGTGAAAAGATACATGTCTAGCAAGAAGTCAAGTTTTGGAGATGATTAATTATTGATCAATAGATAATAAGAGCACTTGAATAAAAAGAAAATATACTTAGTAAAATTAAAAAATAGTTGCTTTTTCCTTAACCCTTTTAAAATTATATTGTTATTGTGGGTTGTAAAGACACACAGAGAGAAAAACTGTGTATGCATATATGTGTGTGTGGGGGGGGATGGAGAGTGGAGGAAGGGACGGAAAGTTGAGTGAGCATCTGTTATTTCTTCTTTCATGTGTGTTTTCCCTGTCTCATAAGACTGAACTCTTGGGCATGACTGAAGAGATAGTATAAGGGTAGGGTGCTTGCCTTGTATTTCGCACACCAGGGTTTCCTCCCTAGCACCACATTCAGTCTCCTGAGCACCAGCAGGAGAGATCTCTAAGTAGAGACCCAAGAGTAAGCCCTGAGCACTGCAGACTGTGCCATCCCCCAAAAGAAACTTTGGGAGGATTATTTTAGTGCATTGTTGCTCTCCAAGATATCTTAAAATATATAATGACTGGTTATGTTGTATAAAACAAGAATTATTAATAATATTCTAAACCATTAATTGATAGTGCATCATACTCTCAAAAGTACTTTTAAAAGCATCAAAATAAATTTTAAGAAGTAAAATCAAGTGAAAATTTACACTAAGATGTATTTTCCATATTATTTTCCATATCATTAATCTTACCTATTTATGTACTCATGTATTTTAGTTTTTCATTTATCTCATTATAATAGGTACACTGCAAGCTTTGGTGATTCCAAGAAGTTGATTATTTCAAAGTGGCCTCTTTAATTTTTTTTTTTTTGGTTTTATGGATCACATCTGGTGTTGCTCAGGACTTTCTCCTGGTTCTGCACTTAGGGATCATTCCTGACAAAATGGCTTCTTTCATTTTTTTTGGTTTTATTTATCACATCTGGTGTTGCTCAGGACTTTCTCCTGATTCTGCATTTAGGGATCATTCCTGGAAGTTTCAGGGGATAGCCACATGCAAAACAAACAGCAACCTACCTGCTGTACTATCGCTTCAGCCCCATCAAAAAAAATATATATATGTATATATTTATGCTTATATACTGTTGAGAGCACATTTATTTTATAACTATGAGATGTCTAAAAATTCTTGATGAGGAGATAACATATATTTTAAAAATTTAATTCTTGCCACATTCAGTAATTTTCTAAATTCATTCTCTTTATAGCATGCTACTTAAATATGAATATTTTAGAAGATAGTTTCGAGGATAAAAAGTGTTAGATATAATACTAAAGTCAGTTATATCTGAGTCAAAGACAGAACGTGAAGAAACTATTTTTTTCTTATTCTCCTACTCAGGATAATCAAAGCATAAATATTATTACCTAACAGGCATTGTACTAATATTTGTATATCTTTTCAATTCATTCAAGGAAATATTTTCAAATTCATCTTTCCAGGAGTATTTAATAGAAGTAATAATCATCATTGTCGTCATCATAGTCACCATCATCCTTTCATTTTGCAAAGTGCATATAGAGAACATACTTTATCCCATTAGTGCTTCACAATGATCCTTAGACTTAAGAGGGAGATTTGCTATTATCTCTTGTTACATAGTTGGAAATTCAAGTGAAGACACTGCAAGTGGACTCCCCAGTCACAGGGTTAGAGAACAATATAATAACAGACCAAGTCTGTCTACTATCTCCTAGCTCATGCCTATCCCATGGGGTTTTCTTATGCTATAAAATACTGACAAGCACAATTAATAACCATTCATGATCAAATTTGCAGGTTTGAGAATAGGTATTGAAGTGTTAAATGACTCATAATTTTCTTAACTCTTAAATGACTCTAAGTGGGAAATAAAATGCAGCCCTTTTTCAGAGTCTGTGTTCCTTGGCCTGCAACTATTTATTTAAAATGTTTGATAAAAACAGACAGGTGTAAGTAAAATTTCCAGAATATGTTTTTGAAACTTATTTCCACTTGGATTTATGAACTAGCCCAATATATGATAAGGGAAAAGATGCAGACTTCAGTTCAAAGTGCATTTAGTATAAAAGAATTTTCTATGTTAATTATACTGAACTGGGCATTGTGAATTTAAAATCCTATCCAAGGAGTAACTGATTGATAACGTTTCATTTTCAAAAATCTGACCTTGGTATTCTTTTTCTTAGAGACATGAAAACCCCCGACAGTCCTGTGATTAGTGAAAGTTTGTTTGTGGGGCATCACATCTTGCCCTTGATAGAGTATAAATGTACCTAATTTGACTGCCTGGTTTTGAGACTACGGATTAATCTTCTAGAAAGATCACTGGTCCACTGGGTATTGACTTATTGCTACAGGCTTTCTACTGGCCAAGCTACAAAGAATCTTTTTCTAATATGTATATTTTAGTCATTCAGCAAATATTTATTAAAAACAAATAAATCATCATTGAAAACTTTCACAAATTCAGAGAAAAAATGGTTTATACATCATTGAGGGTGACACTGCTATTTTTTTCTAAGAACATCCTTGGGCTTGAGGTATCAGTTAAGCATAAGTCCCTCATAGTTGGGGTTTCTGTGTTCTGTTCACTGGTAGAAAGCCACTTCAGAGTGGTGACAGGGCCATGAGGAGGGCTCTGTTGGGTTGCCAGAGAAGCCATGTTTTGTGTGGTTGCATGGGATGAATTCTAAGCTCAGAAGCCCCTAAATCAGCCAACTGTTTTGATCATTTACCCAGGAGGGAGTGATTGAGTGGGAAGTACCAAGGTTAATTTGTTGATTAAAATGATAATTCAGCATTTACATTTTCATAGTACTTGATGATTGCTAATGAGCTGTTTCTCAAATGGACCTGGGAGGAAGGTCAGTGCTGTGATCCCCGTGGTAAAACTGAGGAAACTGAGACTGGAGACATTCAATGACTCCTTCTAAGTCACACTGCAGCTTCACTGAAGAGATATGATTGGACTTTAGAAATTCACTTTACAACTGGACTCTGAATCTTATGTAGTCTTCTCCATGGGGAGTTTAAACTATTCCTGGAACTCTGTTGTCTAAAGGTGGGCTAATGTATGTAATTTTCTAAGCAAGTTATCCGAAAAACTGGGGGAAATATACAGCATTAGCCTGGGCTGTGATTCTGCAAATTCTTCTCATGGAGATTATTTCCAGGGCATCAGGGTCTTTGCTTTCATTTTTCAATGAGTCAATCTCCAAGGAGACTCTTTTCAACAAATCTCACTGTTCATGTTCACAGAAATTTCTCTTTAGGCTGGAGAGGTAGCACAGCAGGTAAGGCACTTGCTTTCCACGCAGCTGACCTGGATTCAATCCCAGGAATCTCATAGGATACCCTGAGCTAGCAACTCCTGAGTGCAGAGTCAGGAGTAAACCCTGAGCATCACCAGGCGTGTCCCAAAAACCATAGTAATTCCTCTTTAGACACTTTACTATGATGAAATGAACAGAATACTTAAACCTTTCCCCCTTATTATAAAGAATTAAAGGAACAGTTCAGTCCTTCTCTATGCTTATGGGAGACAGAGACTTTCAAAGCTCTTGACCCATGTTGCTGATGATATTTCCTTAAAGAAGGACTTCCCCCTTCCCACCATCCCCGAAACTGTGTAGACTTAAATTTTTTTCATTTATTTATGTTTTTATCGCCACACCCAGCAGTGCCCAGTGGTTACTTCTGGATCTATGTAAAAGGTGACTCTGGCAGTTTTGGGGGAAATATGTGATATTGGAGATTGAAGCAGGGTCATTGCATGAAGGCAAATGCCTTAATTCTTGTATTAGAACTCTAGTCCTAGACTTTTATTTTTATATTCAAACACATATATGTATATACATTATGTGTTGGGTATATGTGTATAAATATATAAACACACACATACATACAATTTCTTGAACAATTCATCCATAGTTAGAATTTGGATTATTTCCATATCTTGGTTATTGTGCAGTGATGAACATGGGTTCATATCTTTCCAATGAATGTTTTTGCATTTTGGTGATAGATGCTAAGAAGTGGTATGTATCACTGGACCATATGGGAGCTCTATTCCTATTTTTTGATAGATCTTCATATAGCTTTTCATAGAGACAGAACCAGACTATGTCCACACCAATAGTGCATGAAGGTTTATGGAATTATTTTAATTGATTCTAATAGCAATTAATTTTTTCAAGGGTGTTTAGAATAACATTGTGTTTTATATGGCAACATAAATTACATAGTCAGAGGAAGATAAAATGTAGAAAAGGCTTAAAACTGTTGTATCTAGATGAAAGTTATATGAGAATTAATTGAGTTACTGTGACATTTTCCATGACTTATCAGAAATTAAAGGAAATGTATGTGAAATACTAAAATTATAAATCCATGAGAAATACAAAGTCACATTTTTAAATCGAATCATCATGAAAAACAGTTACAAAGCTTTCATGTCTGAGTTTGAGTCATACCATGATCAAACACCCATCCCTCCACCAATGCACATTTTCCACCACCAATGTCCCCAATATCCACCCTCCTTCCCAGCCCTTACCTGCCTCTATAGCAGATAATTTCCACCATACTCTCTCTCTACTTTTGGGCATTATGGTTTGCGATATAGATACTGAGAGGCTATCATGACAAAGTCACTTTTAATGTTTTAATTTAAGCTCTATTTATTGATACAATATTGGCATAAACGTTGTTGGATAATATGTTGATATTAAGAAAGACAGAGAAAAATGTATCCCTAAAGGAAATAAGACTCATGTAGAAATATATAGAAAGAGTCATGTACATAGGAAATATAGAACAGATTTTTCTTTTCTACTTTGCCCTAAATATTAATAGATTTATAAATTTTTCTGTTGTGGTCTGAAGACAAAAATAGACAATGATGCTTTGTCAATGTAACAATCAGAAATGTTATACTGACACTACTTTGCATTTTAAGCATACATTATTTTCTTAATTTAAATGTATCTTTAATTGTATGGGTTTTCCCACAAAATTAATCTTCTCATCTGTCTGTATTCACACGTCAATTTCAGGAGGGCAAGAATTTATGTGTCAGTGTGTAGCATCTTGTAAAGATCTTAGTCTATGATGATACATGTTTACAAACAAGATAAAAGTAATCCAATTTTTGATACTATTGCAAAAATACTTTGAATTTATGCCTGTAATTCTGAAAAGGCAGCTTGAATTTAAAGCATATTAGTTATGCTATCCTAATAAACCACTGATTATGATTTTGCTTCATTAGAGTAGACATAATGCCTTTATGAGACGAAATTCAGTAACCCAAATACTAACCATAAGAAGCTAAGCATTGACCCTGCCACAGAGTCAGGGTGGGATGGGGAATAGGGGGTGGGAGGGATACTGGGATTAGTGGTGGTGGAGAATGGGCACTGGTGGAGGGATGGGTACTTGGTCATTGTATAACTGAAACCCAAGCACAAAAATTTGTAAGTCTACAACTGTACCTCATGGTGTTTCACTAATAAAAAATTTTTTAAAAAGCTAGGCATTGAGTGGCAATCATGTTTGGCCTATAGTCTACTTTCAGCATGCATCTCCCATCCTGGGAGGATCTTCCCAACACCCTTTATTTGGTGCTCCCTTCTATTTGAGCTGCCTTTTCCCCTAGCGTGTGCGGCTGGCCTCCAAGTCATGCCTCTTTTGCAAACCACAGCACCCAAGAGGAGAGAGAGAACAAAAGGGAATGCCCTGCCACAGAAGTAGGGTGGGATGGGGGGATGGGGGGTGGGAGGGATACTGGGATCAGTAAAGGTAAAGGTAAAGGCCCTCCCGTTGATCGTCGATTTGCTCGAGCGGGCCCAGTAACGTCTCCATTGGAGACTTTGTTGTTTGGATTACATATATTCTTCTCCAGATTTTGCTAAATATTGAATTTAATTATATATACTTATTGGTTCTTGTTCCTCTCTTTCTGTGCTTCTTGATTCTATGGTAATAGAACAAAGTATTTGTTTTCTTTAATGATTAATTTAATATAAATATATAAAGAACAAACAACTTGAGGAAAATAGCTGAGGTGGGAGAGCACATATCGTATCATGCCCAAAGTCTAGGGATTAATCCCCAGTGCTGCCAGGCTCCAAAGTACCATTGGAGATAATCCCAAACCTGCTAACTATGCTAGGGTTGATCCCTATTAAAAACAATTAAAACCTTTAAAACCCCAAACTAAGAACTAAACAAATCTAAAACACTTAATTACCATTTTTTTTCCTGTACTGTTTTCACTAAAAAAAAAATACAGTGGTATTTTATTTGCCCTTACTACTTGGTACTGGCACAATACTTTCAGAAAATCTTAAATCTTAAGAGTCAAAGTGGTTCCAAACAAAAATTAGCAAATATTCTCATAAAAATAGTATCTTAAAAAATTAAAGAGGGCCCCATTAATGGAGAATTGCTGGGCCCAAGAGTCACCACATACCACTTGGGTGAATTTTCCAGAAAAAAAATTTTGGTTTGGGTCTGGAGCAATAGCACAATGAATAGGGTGTTTGCCTTGCATGTGACCGACCCAAGTTCAATTCCCAGCATCCCATATGGTCCCCTGAGCACTGCCAGGGGTAATTCCTGAGTGCAGAGCCAGGAGTAAACCGTGCGCATCGCCGGGTGTGACCCCAAAAGAAAAACAAACAAACAAACAAACAAACAAAAACCAAAACTTTTGGTTTGAAGCATTTTTACCAATTTAACATAAAGCTAAAAAATCTTTTTTTTTGTATCTCATTTCATGTGAAAACTTAAAGCACATCACTGAAACTAACATTTTGTTAATGACTCAAGATTGTCCTTATGTGGAGTGATAGTGTAGTGGGTAAGGTGCTTGCCTTGCACTCAGCTGACCTAGGTTTAATCCCCAGCACAAATATGGTTTCTGGAGCCCACCAGGAGTGATCCCTAAGTACAGAGCCAGCGACCCTGAGCACCATTGAGTATGGACACAAAACTAAAATAAGAAAAGAAAAGAAAAGAAAAGAAAAAAAAAGATTGTCTTTAAGAACAGGGTGCATTTTGTTTTGAATTTTGACAAAGCCCAGTGGTATTCAGGGCTTATTCCTAATTCTGTGCTTAGTAGAGACCACTCCTAGTGGGATTTGAAGGACCATATTGGGTGCCAGGAATCAAATCTGGATTAGGCGTATCTAAGTCAAGTGCCCTACTCTCTCTTTAACTTTCATGTAGCACTTTATCACTCGTAGATTGTCTTGGCACTCATATATTCTCACTTAATCATCACCACAGTGTTATATTATCACTGGAATCTGTATTAATGTCCCCATTAAATAGAGGAGGAATCTAAGGCTCAGGGTGACTAAACAACTTTCCCAGACCTCTAACAGAACAAGAAAGCAAAGTCTTCTGGCTTCAAGTCTTGTACTCCTTCATATAAGTAACAAACACAGCCTCTCTGGACCAATAACTACATAGCAATGTTTGTAGATAATGAAGTGGTAACACGGAGCACTTCTTTCCTTGCTCTGAAAACCCTCAGTCTCTTAAGTTTCTAGATTCTTGTCTTTGACTTTTATAGTTTATACTGTACAGTGCCTTGCATATAACAAGCATTTAGTCATTGTTCCTATGAATCTATTCACTCTCTGTTGCAGTATACCGGCACTAACTGCTTACTTTATTAATATTCATTCATTGATTCATTCATTCATGCATATACCCATTCATCCATTCAGCAAATACTACGAATGTGCTATGCACTTGTCAATGGATTTGCAATAAGTGCTGAACCCATGAAAAGAGCTTGAAGTTTAAGAGCATAGCTCAATCACATTGTCATATAAATGCCAGGCTTTCCCCTAAACAAAGATTATTCCAAGAAGATGCCAATGATTATAAGCATTCATTTTCTAGGGCTGTCATAACCCAATACTGCCACATTGAGACTTATTTTCTCATGGTTCTAGCAACTAGAAGTTCAAGATCAAGGCATAGAAATTTTGATTTTTTTGGAGGTTGCTCTCCTTGGCAGTGTTCTTGATGCTTCCTTATATGGTCACCCTTTTGCACGTGTGCCCTTTGTGTCACTCACTTTCTAAATTTCCCCAAGCCCACATACAGTGGTGCTTGCGGGGGTGACCATAGTTACACCTGCTAGTTATAGGGGGTGTGGTGGGCAGTTCATTCAGTGCTAAAGAATGAACCTAGCACATCCTAGGCTTATGCTCTACCATTTTAGCAATTTATCCTTGTCCTATTTCTTGCTTTTTAGGATAATTGAGCTCCTGGAAGCATCCTCTAAGGAAGGACAGTGGCACTTATTTAAATTGTCATCCTCACTGAATAGCAAGTATTTAGTGTGCAAACCATGTGACCAACAAGGAATGGGATCTTTTCTAGGCAATGATGTCTGCAAATTTGCTTATTTTTGCACTAAGCATTGTTAGGTCTTTGTTGTTATTTTGAAGTCACACCTGGTAGTCCTCAAGGCTTACTCCTGGCTCTGTAGTCAGGAATCACTCCTGGAGGACTTCAGGGAGCATATCAGGTGCTGGGAATAAACTTAGGTTGGCTGCCTGCAAGGAAAGTGCCATACCTGCTGTACTATTGCTCTGGCCTCTACACTAAGTATTGTTTTAATTTTTAGGTCACCTAGCTTTAGTCTCTTAGTTTGTAAAGGAAAATTGCAATGGATGATTGAAACAATTCTTTAAATCTATGTTCTTAAGCACATCCCTGTGGCCCAGGAAAAGTGTAGCAAGTGTGGGAAGGATCAGTGAATTATGATACTACTTGATGTATTTTTCATTTTATTTTGTTTAGTCATCCATAGGTTCCTATTATATTTTGTCTGATGTATTCTTAGAAATGTTTTTCTAGAAACTTAGTAAGAATTATAGTCACTAGAAGTGTGTTTTTTTTTACAGCCAAAGAGTAGAGGTTTTATTGGAATGTGGAAGAAAAAAAATGAATTTTACTCAAAGAGTAAACATATTATTCCAAGAACAAGGAATCATATGGGTGTAGAACGCTAATTAAGATATATTCCCTTCTTCATCAAATTCATCCCTCTAATCTCACTGGACTTCTACATTCTTTCCTAGACCTTTATTCCTTCCTCCAGGCCTGCCCTGCTTTAAGCTCTTGACCACACTGCATACCTATTCACAGTTGTCCCAATACAAATCTACCTTCTTTTTCTTTGTCTCCTACCATTCTTCACCTTGACATTTATGCAGAATATTTTTCTCATTTCTTTTACATTAGACTAAGTTTCATCTTAAGTATTTTTAGTTGCCAAAAAGTCATTCCATTTTCTTTCAGTGATATTACTATCAGACACACTCCCACTTAAATATATTTTAGATGTTGATTATGAATAGTTATAGTAAACACAAACAACTATTTGATGCTAACTTTGATTGACTTGTACCATCTTAGTTCATTCCACAAAGTTAGACAATTAAGAATTTTTTTTGACAAAGTACCCAGTCTGTTATGTGAGCAAAAATAAACTTGAAATGCTTCTTCTAGATAGGCAAATGTAACCCTGTTAAATTAGCGAATTAAAAAAAAATCAATAGATATTTAGAATTCAGGGAGAATGTTAATATATCCTTTTATATTTTTGGACAATATAAAATCTAATATGCTTTGCTATTTCCAGGAATTCCTCCCTGGGCTCATCATAAGGAGCCTGGTTATTCTAGTCTGGTAGTTGGACTTGAACACTATTATAGTTGGCTAGAGGCCAAGTATTTCTCCAAACATCTTCCACCCTCAAAAGCATGTCTCCAGTGAGATACACTGTAAGTGGAAACCAGTTGTCCATCATCTTAAGAGTTGTCCTCTCAAGGCATACTTTAGATTTCCTCTCTTCCTAGCTTCCTATTGATTAGTATATTACTGGATTTTAGTAATTAGAGGCTTAAAGAAAGTTGCGCTTCTCTGATTAGTTATTTTGCAAGTCTTGTAAATTCACAAAGAACATTGTAGTGAATCTTTAATCAACTGCAGTGTTCAGGGAATGATTATATAATGTAATGTCATTATATTATTTATTTGCCAGTTTGGGGGCCACGCCCTGAAGTACTCAGGGCTTATTTCTGCTCTGTACTCAGGCTTACTCCTGAGGGACTCAGAGAAACATATCGGGAACAGAAAATCGCATCAACCCTTATATTCTCTCTGGTCCTTGGCCACATAATTTAAACTGTGGGTTAAACACAGACACCCCTGCCATTTAAAAAAAGGAGTTTTAGGCCAGGGAGATAGTACAGTAGGTAGTGTGTTTGCCTTGAATATATCTGACCTGGATTTATTTATTTATTTATTGAACCATCGTGAGATAGTTAGAAAGCTTTCATGATTGAGTTTCAGTCATACAATGATCGAACACCCATTCTTCACCAGTGTACATTTTCCACCACTAATGTCCCCAGTATGCCTCCCACCACTCCCACCCAACCCCTTCCCCTGTCTCTATGGAAATTTCCTTCTTACTTTCTCTCTACTATTGGGCATTATGGTTTGTAATACAGATACTGAGAGGCCATAATATTTGATCTTTTATCTACTTTTAGCACACATCTCCCATCCCAAACGATTCCTCCAACTATTATTGACTTAGTGATCCCTTCTCTATCCCTACTGCCTTTTCCTCCAGCTCATGAAGCAGACTTGTAACCATGGAGCAATACTCCTCACCCTTGTCTCTACTGTTCTTGCGTGTCAGTCTTTTATATTATGTTATTATATATTTTAAAAATGAGTGCAGTCATTCTATGTATGTCCCTCTCTTTCTGATTCATCTCACTTGCCATGATACCCTCCATGTCCATCCACTTATAAGCAAATTTCATGGCTTCATCTTTCCTAACAGCTACATAGTATTCCATTGTGCAGATGTACCAAAGTTTCTTTAACCAGTCGTCTGCTCTTGGACACTCGGGTTGTTTCCAGATTCTGGCTATTGTGAACAAATTCTGCAATGAACATACAGATGCAGATGTCATTTCTACTGTGCTTTTTTTGCATCCCAGGGATATATTCCCAGAAGTGGTATTGCGTGGTCATATGGAAGCTCAATTTCTAGTTTTTGAAGGAATGCCCATATTGTTTTTCAGAAAGGCTGGACCAGTTAGCATTCTCACCAACAGTGAAAGAGAGTCCCTTTCTCCCCCACATCCGTGCCAGAACTGATTTTTCCTGTTCATTTGGATGTGTGCCAGTCTTTGTGGTATAAGATGATATATCATTGTTTTTTTGATTTGTATCTCCCTGATGATTAGCAATATAGAACATTTTTTCATGTGTGTTTTGGTCATTTGTATTTCTTTTTTAAAAAATTTTTTTAGTTTATTTATTGAATCACCATGAGATCAATTATAAAGCTACCAAGTTTAAGTCTCTGACATACAATGATCAAACACCCATCCCTTCACCAGTGCTTATTTTCTAACACCAAGAACCCCAATATACCCTGCATCCCATCCCTTCTTTTTTGAGGAAGTTTCTGTTCATTTGTTTTTCCCATTTTTTCATGGGGTTGGGTTTTTTTTCTTGTATAGTTCTACTAATGTCTTGTATATCCCCTTGTATATCTACTAATGTTTAGATATTAACCCCTTACCTGATGGGTATTGGGAAATTAAATTTTTCCATTTTGTGAGCTCTCTTCGTATTTTGGTCACAATTTCTTTTGAGATGCAGAAGCTTCTTAGTTTAATGCAGTCCATTTGTTTATGTTTGTTTCCACTTGCTTGGTCAGTGGTGTTTTATCTTTAAAGATGCCATTAGCTTCAGTGTCATGTAGGGTTCTGTCTACATTTTTATCCATGTACCTTATGAATTCAGGTCTGATATTGAGGTCTTTAATCCACTTTGATCTGACTTTTGTGCCTGGTATTAGACAGAGGTCCCAGTTCTTTTTTCCTTTTTTTTTTATTTAAAGAGGCTATTTAGTTTTCAAAGAAGCTTTTTAAAAAAGTTTTACTGAATCATCATGAGATAGTTACAAGTTTTCATGTTTGGGTTACAATCACACAATGATCAAACACCCATCCCTCCACCAGTGCACGTTCCCCACCACCAATATCCCTGGTATACCTTCCCTTTTCTCCCCCTCCCCCTGCCTCCATGGCAGACAATATTCCCCATACTATCTCTCTACTTTTGGGCATTATGGTTTGCAATAGAGACAATGAGAGGTTATCATGTTTGGTCCTTTATCTACTTTCTGCACAGATCTCCCATTCTGACTGGTTCTTCAAGCCATCATTTTCTTAGTGATCCCTTCTCTATTTCAGCTGCCTTCTCCCCTTTGCTCATGAGGAAGCCTTTCCAGAGATGGAGAGATCTTCCTGTCCAGTGTATCTACTATCCTCAGGTATCAGTCTCATGTTATGTTGTTTTATACTCCACAAATGAGTGCAGTCCTCAAAGAAGGTTTCTTGAAGAGACTTTCCTTACTCCACTTCACATCTCTTGCTCCTTTATCAAAGATTAATTGATCATATATTTGAGAGTCTGTGATAGAATATTCAATTCTGTTGCACTGCTGACCTGGATTTAATCTCTGGCACCCTAAATGGTCCCCTGAGCACTACCAGCAGCGATCCCTGAGTCTAGAGTCAGGAGTAAGCCCTAGCAAAGCCAGGTGTGTCTCCAAAACCAAAATAAATAAATAAATAAGATTTTAACATGATATTGAAATATTTACATAATTTTCCAATTTATTGTAAATAAAATACATAGTTTTTATGGTCCCTTGCGGGAGAAGCAGCCATGAGTTCTGGAGGGTGGATGATGAGGAGAATTGTGGTGCCACCAGGAGGTGGCCTATGGGTGTGACTCCTGGGTCACTGGACACTGGCGGAAGCAGGCAGAGGATCTCTGCTCTCGAGTCCCATTGAGCCCAGTGTCCAAGGTCACAAAGTTCTGCATTATCTGGGTTCTGTGGGACTTCACTCCTGCTTGATACTTAGCTCGAGAGTGTGGAGAGCAGCCTGGAGCATGGTGGTGGTTGAGTAGTGGGGAGGGAACATAAAATGAGGCCCCCATAAACACGCCATCAGACCCCACGCCAGGCTGTTTTCACTTGGGGCTCCCCAGAGCGGGGCAGGGGAGAGCCCTCCTCACCCCAAGGGACCCAGCCCTGGCAGTCAACCTCCACGACCCAACTGCTGCCACGCTCCAGGCCACTTTCCACATGCTTGGGCCAAAACTCACACATGAGTGAACATATTCCTGGACCGTGTGGCTGCTTTTGTGGCCATGCGGCACATCATAAGACATTCCCTATCCATTTTCCATAATTACCACACCATACTTGATGGGGTTTAGACAGTAGGCAACAAATCATAGAGTAAAGTATGTGGGTAGGGCGTTTGCCTTACATGCGGCCAACCTGGTCAACCTGAGTTCGATTCTTCCACCCCTCTCAGAGAGCCTGGTGAGCTACCAAGAGTATCTTGCCCGCCCGGCAAGGCAAAGCCTAGCAGGCTACCCATGACGTATTCAAAATGCCAAACACAGTAACAAGTCTCACAATGGAGACATTACTGGGCCCACTCGAGCAAATTGATGAACAACAGGAGGACAGTGCTACATAATTGAGTGAATATATACCTCTTGGAGAGCCCAAGCAAGCTACCGAGAGTATCCTGCCCACATGGCAGAGCCTGACAAGCTACCCATGGTTTATTCGATGTGTCAAAAACAGTAACAATAACAAGTCTCATTCCCCTGACCTTGTAAGAGCCTCCAATATGGAAGCGTTGGGAAAGATGAATAAGGAGAGGCTGCTAAACTCTCAGGACTGTGATGACTGGAGTTGTTACTGGCACCCACTCAAGTATATCAATGAACAACAGGATGTCAGTGATACAGTGATACAATATATAGTACACACATAGCATTTTATATAACATAAAACAGCTATAGACTTATTTTTTCAGGACTTTTCAAGTAGTCTGAACATAATTTTGTTGTTGTTACTTTATTTTTTCTGTTGTTTTGGGACCGTATTTACTCATGCTCAGGGGTTATTCCTGGCTCTGCACTCAGGAATTACTGCTGGTGGTGCTTGGGGGACTATATGGGATGCTGGGGATTTAACCTGGGTAGGCCTACCTGCTGTATTATCTCTCCAGCCCCACAGAAATAGTGTTTTGGGGGAGCACATTCACTGTTGTTTGTAGATTTTTTTCCCCAGCTCTGTGCTTGAGGTCACTGCCAACTGTGTTCAGGGCATCATGTGGTGCCAGGGATTGAAACTGTGCTTCCTATATGCAAAGCTTGTGCTCCGCTCTTTGAGCTATATCTCTGGCCACTAAACATAAATTCTCAATGAATTCCACTGGTTTTACTGAATGAATGGATGAGTTAAACACAGAAATAATACAGTCAACTTTGTGCTGCTATGAGAACACAACTTAAGTATATTTTAATTTGCATTCCAAATTAAATCCTTGATAGTTTGTGATTAGTTTTTTCTTTCTAATTAAGTAGCTATTAGGAGAAAAATAAGTTGATTGAATAGTTTGCAGTTTGTTCTTAGTATCTGAAATTGATATTGGAATTTTAATGGCTTGAATTACAGTGGCCATGTACTGTAGAAGTGCGAGTAAGTTACTTTTTGAAACTTTTATTTATTGTTTAAATGGGACTAATCATGTACTTTCCAGTAGGGTTCTTGTAAAAATTAATTTGTTATAATTTGATCATCTTGTTAAATGGCAGTCATTGGTATCATTTAGACTGGTGACATTTAGGGGAAATTTAGAAGATGTGATTCATTCTTCTTTGTTGCACACTGGGATCCTGCTAAAGCCATCAGCTAATGAGTGCTCTTGGCTCTTGAGCCAGATCTAGGTAAGTGAACTCTCTTATTACATCTCATACTCCATTTAGAAAGAAAACATTGATTTGAGAGATATGCTTGATCCGTGTCTTTTTGTTTTGATTTTTTTTGGCCACAATCAGCTGTGCTCAGGATTTACTTTTGTCTATGTGTTCAGGATCACTTCTGGTGGGCTTGGGGAATAACATGTGGTGCCAGAGATCGAACCTGGGTCAACTGCATGCAAGGCAAGAGCCTTACTCACTGTACTATCTCTCAGACCACAAGATCTGCTCACTTTAAATGATTCCGGTATCTCAGGAACTTGTCACATAAGTAGTTTATTTGATAATAATGAGGTAAATCATAGTGACCTTGCATGCCTTCTATAACATACTTTTTATATTCTCAGAAAATATTCCAGAATTTATATTCCAATTTCTCAGCAATCCTGTGTTTAATTTGCCAATGCACTGGCCTTCCCTCTTTCAAGTTCCCTTTTCAGGTATCAGCACTAAAATTCTTAATATCTGAATCACTTTCATGGAATGTCTTTTGTGCTGTCCAAAAACACAGTGCTTTGCGTGAGCTAAAATCTGAAATAGATGCAATCACAAGCAAGGAAGAAATGGACTATATGTTTCACAGCTCAAGTGTCATGTTTCTGTAGGTCACATCTATTGCCCCCATACATCAAAACAAGGATTCAGAGCACTCCAGAGTGCTCAGCCCACTCCATTAGTGGGAGACTCTCGTGATTATAGGGTAAAGCTGTTTTTTTTTAATTTGACCTTCTATTCTCATTCTATCATACTGTATAAATCAGATTATAGCACAGCTGGGTTTCACTTATTCCAGTTCCCTGAATCTATGTGGGCATTAGTGGTTGGGATAAGAATACCATCTACAAAACTAGATTTTAGAACCAAAAGAACTGGCATGACTATTTAGTTTTGACTATGAGGCATACTGATGGTCTCCTGACTGAGAATTACTCAAAATAACATCTATTTGATGCCCATCTCTCCTTTTATTCAGCTGCTCCTCTCTTCATTTCTCTTCTCCCCTCCCCCATTCAATCAAAACTTACATCACATTCCTTGTACTTGGCCTTGTTTCTGTAGAATGAAAACCCAAAAGTTAGAGAAATGAGTCTCTTGAGCTTGACCATGGAATAAGGACCAGCAGTCCCTGCCCTTCTGTTGGGTCCTCTATGGTCTCTGTCTTTGAGAGCCTTGGTTGAGTGGAACCGTCCCAGGTTCCTTCTCAGGCATAGAAAGTTTCATGTGTCATCATGTCCTCTCTCCCTTCTCAGGCATAGAAAGTTTCATGTGTCATCATGTCCTCTCTCCCTTCAAACTACCATGAAGCCAAAGGATGGAAGTATACATCATTAGAATCTTCGGATGCTTACCCAGAGGGGTGAGAATGGGGAAAAACTTGGACCCTGAGGCTAGTGATAAACCGAGGGATGAGCTGGGCAAAGCACGCAACTTTGAGATGCATCTGGCTTCAGGCAAAAATATGAATCTGATCGAGAGTGTCTTCTACATGCCATCTCCCAAGCTGGGCTCCTTCCTCCCTGGCAGCGTCCACTCTCTCTACCAGCTCTTACAAAGTGCTGTCTGTCATCCTTTGTGATGGTCACAGAAACTAAAAGTGCTTCCCTCTCCCAGTAATGGTGCATTTTAAAATAGACATCAAAGCCTCAAGTGACAGGGAAATTTAGCTTGTTAATAGTCGACAGGGCAGGGCAGCTTCTGCTCAAGATCTGCTTAATGTCCAGAGAGGAGAGTTAGACCAGCAGAGAAATTAGGGACAGCAGAATGGTAGGGCCAGCAAGGGAAAGGCGACAGCACAGTCTTATCTGCTTGCTTTCATGCTTCCTCACCATGTGACAAACACAATTTAATCCTGAGCTAGAAGTGATCTAATTGTTACTTCTCTTGGGGAACTATATCTCCTGGCTCTCCTAAGCCTGCCCTTCCAACATTTGGGGGGAATCAATACAGACAGGCAGAATGAATGCTGACTGCACTACCTTGGAATAATGGTGCACAACCCCCGCCTTAACCATCTGTAAATAGATCACCCTGGAGAACATTTACCTGTTCTCTTACATCTGAAAAAATTATTTTACCAAATTCTACCAATAAGTCATTTAATAAAATGTACCAAATTCCAACGAGGTCATCCAAGATCTTCTACTTCTGCTCTGAGATCAGCCCTCTTAAAGGCATGGAAGAAAGACCAGACCACATTTGGTTTTCCTTCTGCAGGCAAATGGAAAGGGCCTATTAAAAGACCAGGAACTGTAGGTTTTATGGTCCCCTCACTGTGCCGCGTACTGTCACTGTGCCATGTTGCATTCCACTTACACAAATTTGATTAAAGCAAATTATTAGCTTAAAAAAAAGAGTCTGAAAAAGATATCTTTTTTTATGACAGCTCACTTGTGGTTTTTGAAGTGTGCTTTAAATGGTAAGACACAGTAAGTAATTTAGCTGAAGTGTAATAATTGGGTTCCAAGTGTTATGATTGATACATTTCATTGAAAATAGCACCCTGAGGTTCTTCCAAATTAAAGATGAAATCTAAATAAAACCTTAAATAACCCTTGTGGAAATACTTTATTGTAGTTAATAACCAAGTAAAATATGCTTATTTTGTCTGTAGACTCATTCCGGCAGATTATACCTATTGTTGCTTCCATTTGAAAGACATCACACTTGGCTTATGTAAAAATAATAACATTTGTAACTATTAATAGCAAATAAGAGAGGCATTTATGGACATTCATACATCATTTATAAATGACCCTTATGAATAAAATGTTACAAAGATTTCCATTAGCATAAGTTCCACAATTATAGCCTGCATAAGAGATACATTTTTCTTTTTTGAATGCACATGTAAAAGTCTTGTCATTTACTTTGCTAAAATTTTATCCATAATGCTTCAATATATTTCTCTGCTGCTAAACGACCGAACACTGAGACATATAGCCCTCGATGTATCCTTTTGGGTATGTGGCGGTCCACAGGACTGGTAAGAATGTACCTGGTGGGGCTGGAGAGATAATACAGGACTAAAGGTACTTGCCCACATAGAACTGACCCAGTTTTGATCCCTGGCACTCCTAATGTTACCCCGAGGAAAGCCAGGAGTGATCTCTGAGCACAGAGCCAGGATTAAGTCCTAAGTACAGTCGGATATACCCCAAAACAAAACAAAATGGATGTAGCTCATCTGGAACCAGGGCAAGTGACCTTGTCTACTACTTGGACAGTGAATTTTAGAGTGGGTGTGAACTTCCAGGGCTGATTTGGACAAACTGCTAGGAACTAAGTGTTCTGATGGACACACTCACATACCCACCCACCATCTATTTATCTATCTAGTTTATTTTTGGCTGTGCTCAGGGTATATTCCTACTTCTGTGCTCAGGGAGCACTCTTGGAAGGGCTCAGGGTACCACATGCAGTTTGGGGGATAAAACCAGGGCTGGCTGAATGGAGGATGAATCAGAGATAACCCTGTACTAATTTTCTGGCTTCGCAATTGTGTTTTAAAAGTGTACTGTAAAGACCAGAGTTGTAGCTCAAGTGGTAGAATGCCTTGCATGTGTGAAGTCTTCGGTTCAGTTTTCAGCACTACCAATACCATCACAACAAATTAAAAGTAACTAGAGTGGTAATAGCACAGCGATTTAGTGGGAGTAAAAATAACTAATTTTCAAATGTTGTGATGGATACATTTCACTGAAACTAGTACATTGGGGCCAGAGCATTAGAACAGAGGGTAGAGAATTTATCTTGCATGTGGCCCACCTGTGTTTGATCACTGGCTACCCTTAAGGTCCCCTGAGTCTGCCAGGAGTGATCCCTGAGTGCAGAGCCAGCAGTAAGCCTTGAGCACACCTGGTGTGGTCCAGGAAACCAAGCCAAACAAAAAATAACTAGTACTTTGGTTATTTTTTTCAAATTAAAGATAAATTATACTTCAACTACTTAATCTTTAAAGGCTCCAAATACGGAACAAATGAGATATTGTCTTTTTCTGCTAACTTAGTGTGAGAAACCGCTCTGTGATGGGAATGCAAAACCCGGGAAGTGATTGTTGGCCAGCTCCTGCTCCTTGTCTTACTACTTCTCATAACCACGCTCAGCCCTGTACATATCATCGTTGATGATGCACTTATAACATGAGTTTTTTTCTGTACATTTTTCTAGATGAAGAAAACAGAATTTAAAGATGTGACATAAATTTTCTAAGAGTGCACAGAACATGCCCAAAAGGGTTTGATTCAAATATGTGCTTGTCTCATTATCTACATTAAATTAAAATTAAAGGCCCTCCCGTTGATCGTCGATTTGCTCGAGCGGGCCCAGTAATGTCTCCATTGGAGACTTTGTTGTTACTGTGTCTGGTACTCTCGGTAGCTTGCCAGGCTCTCCGAGAGGGGCGGAGGAATCGAATTCGGGTCGGCCATGTTGGCCGCTTGTAAGGCGAACGCCCTACCCGCTGTGCTATCGCTCCAGCCCATTATCTACATTACCTGATCCTTTGGCTGGAGCGATAGCACAGCGGGTAGGGCGTCTGCCCTGCATGCAGCCAACATGGCCAACCCGAGTTCGATTCCTCCGCCCCTCTTGGAGAGCCTGGCAAGCTACCGAGAGTATTCGATATGCCAGACACAGTAACAACAAAGTCTCCAAAGGAGATGTTACTGGGTCCGCTCGAGCAAATCGACGATCAACGGGAGGGCCTTTACCTTACCTTACCTTACCTGATCCTTTGCCTGAAATCAAAGTCTCTATGGTGAGTTTTACCTAATAACTTTTGGAAGATAGAGAGTTTCCTTGGACAAAGTGTTCTTTATAAAGGACATATGGATAACTTGGTTTCAGCATCCCTGGACACTGCTTTGGCTCAATCACTATCATGATCATCCTGTTGTTCGTTGATTGTCTTGAGCAGGCACCAGTAACATCTCCTTCGCCCTAGCCATGAGATTTTAAAAAGTGCCATATTCAAGGCTCTTTCAAGGTTAGGAGAATGAGACCCATCATTGTTACTGGCATTTGGCATATTGGGTACACCACAGGGAGTTTGCCAGACTCTGCGTGTGGGCAGGTTACATTTGGTAGCCTGCCAGGTTGTCCAAAGTAAGAATGAGATAATAACTTTGACTATACTTTTTTGCTTCTCTGGGATATATTCCCAGAAGTGGGTATTGCTGGGTCAAATGGGAGCTCAATTTCTAATTTTTTGAGAATTGTCCATACTGTTTTCCAAAAGGGCACCACAACACCCAAAAGGAGAGAGAGAATAGAGGGGAATGCCCTGCCACAGAGGCAGGGTGGGATGGGGGGGATGGGGGGTGGGAGGGATACTGGGATACTGTGATACTGTGGTGGTGGGAAATGGGCACTGGTGGAGGGATGGGTATTTGATCATTGTATAATTGAAACCCAAGCACAAAATTTGTGAGTCTACAACTGTACCTTATGGTGTCTCACTAATAAAAAGAAAAGAAGAATGAGATAATAATATGTCATGTGGCTGCGAATGCGGTTGCATGCTTCAGGGAGCTGGGTTTTATAGTCTCTGGGTCTTGGCCGTTGATGGGATTACACGGTGCTGGGGTGCAGTTGGTGGGTGTGACCCCTGCCTACTGGAAGATGGAGGATCTGGGTGGAGGATGCTCAGCCCCGATCTGAGCAGGCTTGGAGATCTCAGCCCCGGAACCTGCATGCCTTTGTTCCTCTGCCAGTACCTTCATGCGTGTGGAGAGTGGTCTGCTTTGGCTATGAATTAGAAATCTAGACATAAGAACAGCTTCAGAATGAAAGTTACAGTGAGACATGATCTCCTATCTCTTTTCAACAGACACTTGTTCCTTGGCAACATAAGTTCTACATGTCCTTAGCAAGGCCACTTCAAATGGGGAGCATTTTCGGTCATGACAGGCATCATTTTTTTAGTTTCTGCCATGGACTACTTTCTCGATCTACCAAAACTTTTGAGGGAGGACAGTGAGTTGGTCATGGTGCCTCTGTCCCATTTCTGCCTATGAGTTTCTTAATACTCCTTATCTCCCCAGAAGGACTGGAAACATTTGAGCATTAAAAAGTCCTCTTTTACAAACCACAGCACCCAAAGGAGAGAGAGAACAAAGGAGAATGCCCTGCCACAGACGCTGGGTGGGATGGAGGGGACGGGGGAGGGGGAGGGTGGGAGGGATACTGGGATCAGTGGTGGTGGAGAATGGACACTGATGGAGGGAAGGGTATTCAATCATTGTATAACTGAAACCCAAGCACAAAAATTTGTAAATCTACAACTGTACTTCATGGTGTTTCACTAATAAAAATCTTTTAAAAGAGTAGTGAAAACAACCAAAAACCCTGGGAATTTGCTTCTTCAATTAGTCTCTACAAACAAGTAAAGAGGTATGTTAGAAGTGGAAAGAGACCACTTCCTCTACTCTCCATGTTTTTATAGACAACATATATGGAAGTGAAGAGGCAATCAGACCCAAGTTTCAGCTCCCTTGACTTTGTCACTCGTTACACGTTGTTGCTCGTCCTTGACTTTGTCACTTCAGCTGTGTGACTGAAGGTAAATCATTTACCCGTGCTTTCCTATCTCATCTGAAAAACGTGAAGAATGATGGAAACTGAATGATACGATTCTTATGAAGATTAAATGGGATGATCATGGAATGATCATTGGTGTAAAGAAAATCAGAGATCCAATAAATGATAACTCTGATAGTGCTATTCTTATTATTCTTTATTTATCTAACTAAGTTTTGACAGCAAATTTGTAAAACTGTTACTAGGTAGTGGTGCCCAGGTCCATTTCCTGAGTTCTGGTGCTAGTACCCAGCCCCTTGGCTTCTCTTTGTTTCAAACTAAGGAAGACTTGCACTTTTGTAGGATTCTTTTCATTTGCTTTACAGTTAAATTTTTTTTAAATAGAAGATTAATTTAATGAAAATGAACTACCATGAAGAGATAAATTAGGTTCAGAAATCATTAGAGAGAAAGCAAAAAGCCAAACATTTTAGAAAAGAACTCTTTGGAATGCTTACAGAAGGTGTGATTGGTGAGTTGTGGGCACATGGGAGAATGGAACAAGATATGAAATGGTAGGCAGTTAAAAGTCAAATTCATGCAACCCTTCTCTGTTATTACAAAGGATTTGTATTTTACTTGAAAGTGGGATTTCTATGATGAGAGAAGATCATAATATATTAGCACTCTTACAGAGCATCTACAAACCATACAAATTATAGACAAAGCACAAATACAAAATCTACAATGACTTAGAACAGACCTGTATTTTGAACAGAAACATTGATATAAACTTTAATATAAATAAATCTATAAGACGCATTATATAGATTTATTTATGTTATACAGATTTATTTTTATTATATTGAGTAACTAAAATTTTTTTTTATCAGATTCTATTTATATAAGTACTCAGTAAACTCTAACGAATGTAACCATTAGCTACAAAGAAGGATCTGTTTTTTTTTTTTCTAGTCTCTATTTTCATGGAACACGTGAGTCTGATCTACCACATCATTCGCTAAGAGTATGCCATCCAAAATGACTTTTATTTCTTTTTGGAGAATGAGAACAAGTTATATAATTACCCATTCTGAGAAAAGTGTTAGAACATAAGCTGATATAATTTTATAGAAATTAGTACAATTTGCAGTAAGAAAACCATCCTGCAAATTTGAAATTTAAAATAATTTATCCCTGAGCAATCTTTACTTTTTTATATTATTGGTCTTAGTTTTTAATGAGAGTAATGTTTTCTCATAAAATTTATTGGTAAATAAAAATAAGATCATGAATAAGGAATGTCTATTTTTTCTTATAAAAATAATGGTAACATACTTCAGAAAATATGTTAGACTAATGAGTCCAAAGGCCAAAACATCCCTTTTGTAAAGGATCAGGAATCAGAATAAAATTTAAGGTTGAGAGCATTTATATGCATGAGAGATTATTGTATAAAGATATTAATAATAAATTACAGGGATTTATAAATAAGTTATCTACAGTAAACTAAAGCAGAACTTCTAATTTCCTCTTTTACTTTGAACACATTGGGCCATTATTTAACTATAAACTAGCAATTAACTACAAATGTTTTGGAAATATGATGGCTCTCCTTTGGAGATAAGAAAAACCAGTTATCCAGTGTGGAAGACATTCACTCTATTTCTTTACTTTATACCCAACACTTCTTGAGGGATTGCTTGTTAAAAATTACCACAGGAATATGTTTATAATAAGCAGGCATATCAATTACATTTCAATACTTGAATTGAATAACGTGAAAGCATTTATTTTTAAAAGATCAAGGCAAATGGCATGTAAATCACACTAGACCTTCAAATGGTTTCCAGAAACCACCAGACCTGAAAAAGACCATTTACTTCATATAATTGAAATTGAAGTGCTTGTGCTAACCTGAGTCCCTTTCCTCACTTGTTCTGCTCTCAAATTCCCTAAGAGAATACAGAAGCCTGACTCCCTTTAGCTTACCTTGCTACATCAGGTTTTTATAAAGATATCTGAAGAAAGAGATGGAAAAAAGAAGACACTCTAATTACTTAAGTTCGACAATCTGATACTTATTAGTGTAATGTGACTGACATTAGTTATCTTGTGCAGGGGGACCAATATTTGTTGTCACACATGGATTCCTTTATGAGAAAGAGAGGGTTGCCAATTTTGGAGTAAATTGAGTGTGTCAAAGACTTGGAGGGGTGCCAGTGTCAAAACAGACACAGAAAATGTCTTTCCTTCTTGCTGCAGGTGAGCAGAGACTGGACAAACTTGCATTGTTTCTGTCAGCTCTGTGATAATTAAATTCAACTGTATTATCTGAATTAAGAAGTGACATTTATTCCCTCGACTGAATCCTGGGACTCTTTCCAATTTTCCTACCTGATTTTGTTAGCAAGCCGGGCTAAGTTATGAACAAATCATTAAGAATTGATGCATACCTGGTGTCCATGTTGATATAAAGGATACCTCTAAAATAGGACTTTTAAACAACATTAAGTAGCACAGAAAATATATATGATGTTGGATCCTTATTCTCCCCAGTACAGCTGGAGCAAACTCTTAGCAGAGATTTTGGGCCTCAGATGTGGATTTCATTCCTTCCCCCACCCCAGGTTGATTCCTTTGCTGAGAGCTGTGATTGACTCTTGGGTCCTGTTATCCCAACTCCCCCATAACCACGCTGGCCTTCACTGCTGGGGGTAGATATCAGTTGCAGAATTGTCAATCACAGTTCAATTGATTATCCTTAAAATTTGCTTCTGCTATTGACTATAATAGGGAAAAATTGTGCCTCTGAATAATTCAGAATGAAAATATCCACAGAAGAAATCAATAAGGTACATCTGATATGAAAGACAAATTAAAACCAGCAATAGAAGGAGTTTTGAGGTAGCTGTTACTTGTAAAGCAGAAGGCATTTTGGAGATAAAGGGAAAGGCTTTTTACTTTCTTGAGAAAAAAATGATGCATCTTGCTTTGTTTTTGAAATTAATAGTTTTATGAAGGGAGGCATTAGTGACTCCCACTGAAAGTACTTTAGATGCTAACTTTGTAATTTATCCTACCTAGTCCTGATGTTTTAACTTCAGGCAACATGCTGTGCTGGAGGGTTAAAATTGTGTGTGTGTGAGGGTGATTCTCAGATTAAAACTATGATACTAACAAACAGCTACATCCTGATGGATTAGACAGGGTTACAAAACAAAAAGGAGAAATGTGCCCTTCTCTCTAGGACAGTTATCAGAAACATTCCTCCTTTTTTTTACTTCTTTTTTTTTTGGGGGGGGGGGGAGTGTCAACCCTGAAGCCCTCAGGGCTTACTCTTGGCTCTGCACTCAGGGGTCATTCCTGGCAGCGTTGAGACCATAGTGGCCGCAGCGGATCTAACTGGGTGCTGGGAATCAACCCCAGGTCAGTTGCATGCAAGACATGAGCTTTACCTACTGTACTATCTCCAGTACCAAAACTTTCCTCCTTTGTATGGTAGATACAATAAACCAGGCTCCCAGGGGCTGTTGTAAGCAGGAGGAGGAATGTGTATGGAGTCTCTAGGAGAAAGTCTTTGCTCTGTTTACCATGGATTTCTGAGGAGAAAGAAATCCATTTAGTGTTATTTCATTGGCATCAACTTGCAGTTATTTGGAAATGTGCTTCCCTTATTTCCACAAAACTTCAAATCTCACCTCTCCCCAAACAAGGGACAAATGCTCAAATATAAATATTATGTATGTTTCGTCAAATGATCAAAAATAAAAGTTTTCTTTTCCCTCTCATCCTGATCATGAGGTTTCAGTCTTGGTTATTCTTCTGTTCTCTGCAGGAAACAAATTGAGCCAGTAGCCCAGGAAACTTGAGACAGACCCTCCCTCCAAACAAGGGTCAGAAACCAGCTTGAAGAACAAGGCGCTTTATTAGGTAGGCAGAAAAAATCTCCCTTGACTCCTGGTTGAAATGTCACTCAATTAGGAGTCTGATGCCTGCAGTCTCCCAACTGCCCTTTGTGCCTTGGCCCTAGCTTCACAGCAAAACTAGGTAATACCAACTCTTTCCTCTTCAAAGACGTTGCTTCAGTGATGTGCTTCTCTTTCCTATATCATAGGTTCGATCTATTAGAAGATTGCCATAAGCATACAGAGTGTTGTTCCTCCCAGCTAAAAATAAATGAAAACAAAAAACGAAAAACCCCAACTAGCCACCTATTTTGTCTCTACCTCTTCCTTATGTGATCTTTATAGCAAACTCTCTTGAAGAGTTGCCTATACTCTTGGCTCCAAGTACTTTCTTCCTTGGTACTATTTCCGACTGCTTCTTTTGAAATAGCTTTGGATTTATGGAAAAGGTACAGAAGTGGCTTTCTATTTTTCTCTACAGAAAGTTAGAAAAATTCCATAGAGCTTTCACTAATGTTAACATCTTAATAACCATAATATGATTATCAAAACCAGAAAATCCCATTTACTCCTGAACCGGCTGCAACTGAGCTTTTTTCTTGCCTTCAAATAAGATCACAAGGACCTCCATCTGACTTACCCTATAAATAATTCTCAGATTGCAATTCTATGGCCATCAGCAGCTTTTCAAGTGCTCGATAACTCTCTCTTCACTGCACTTTCCTCCTTTGGATTTCAGGTCGCTATCATTTCTCTCCTTCCTCAATCCTGGTTCCTTCCCAGTACTCTTTATTTTATGTTTTTCTCTTTATCTTTTTGAAGGCAGGGCCTCCCAAGGAGCACTCAAAAGTCCTGGGAATCACTCCCAGGGAATCACTCCAACTGGGCTAGAGGTTCAATGTTTAAGGATGTTATACTGGTTAGGTTCTGTGGTGCTGGGATTACCCAGGTCACCATGACAGTGGGGTTATGGAGTGGGGGTGGGAAACTCTCAGAGCTGCTCCAGAGATATTTGGAAGACTCCAGGCTCACACTCAGTGGTGCTCAGGGTTCTCCAGGACTGCATCCAGTGAGGTTTAGAAGGCCAGAAGGTGCTGGAGATCAAACTGGGTTTGGTTTCACACAAGGCACATGACCTTTGAACATTCTAGTCTGTTCCTGCTTCAGTGCTTCAAACTTCTGTCTCCTATTTCTGAGTGCTTTCTTCTGAGTTTCTTATGTTTGGCCTCCCTGTTACTCAAAATATCACTTCTTGGGGAAGTCTGTTTAGGTCTCCATTCTTAAAACTACATTTCCACCTTTCTAAGCGTCCTTATCCCCTTAGTGTGCATTACTATTTTATATGCATTTCAAACATTGGGGAGCTTTAGATTTTATTATTCACAGTTTTCCCCCTACTAGATTGAAAGTTTCAGAAGAAAAATAATTTTCATTTTTCCCCCTCCTTATCTATGGCATCCTCCCTTCTTGTGTATTTCCTGACACAGACAAGACTTTCAAGAAATATTTGTTGAATAAATGCATGGTCTTTCTATATATCTACAGGACAGGTGAGACAAGCATTATTGTTTCTTTTCAATAAAGGGAGAATAAAGTCTTGAGAGGTTAAATGACTTGTCCTGAGTGAATGAGAAGTCTGAAGTGAGAGCCCAGCTTTTTTTCAACTCCAAGTACTTGAGAATTTCACTGCATGTCACATTTAATTCAGAAGACAGTATCTATCAGAAGATCTTGCTGAACTTTGGTAGAACAGACCCAGGGGCAAAGAAGTGTACTAAAATAATCGGTGGTCAGACTGTTCAATTCTTTGGATGCAAACTCCTTTTCACAAGAGAAGAATTCCAAGTAAGCTTTCACTGCAGGGTGACAAGAAGGAACATTAATCTGCCAGAGCAGCTGTTTGCTCTTATAAAATACATCAGTCTTCATAATAATGGAAAATCCAAGAGGCAGCTTTGCTGATTGAATTGAAAGTCAATGGGAATCAAGGAATTGTCCATGTTGAATTATTAAGCAACTATTTCTAAATTAAACCTTTTGGATGAGCAACAAAGTAGACTCCAACTTGCACAAAGGTATGTTTTCCTCACTTCTCTATTAGGAGAAGTTATATTAAATGTATGCCAACTCATCAATCAAAGACCCCCAAACCAGTGTGTGAAACAACCATCTATCAAATGGAATCTTTGGCTACTCACGGCAGAGTGATTTGGAACTCATTCAATGGATAATGCACAGGAAAGCAGAGAGGCTGTGTAGAGCTATTAGTTGAATTCAAAAGCACTTGGAAAATACAAATTGATGCTGGAACAAAATCAGAAGCAACACTCAGCAGTTTGCTTATTCTGATTTCAATGGCAAGTTTGAGAGATGGAAGAAATAATTCAGGAATGTGTGGACAGAACCTACGGGACAGAACCTACGAACTATTTTCTTAGTAAAATTTTTAGAGCTACAGAAAAATACAAAAGAAATACAAAAAAAATACAAAGATACTACTGAGTTCTCCTATACCCAACACTAATCCCCCATGATTAACATCGTAACCTTAGTAGAGCACATTAGTCACAATCAGGGAACCAATTTGATATCATTATTCTATTAAAGTTTATATTTTGTTCTTGTGTATTTAGTTTTTATTAATATTCATTTTCTCTCCCAGGATCCTATCCAGCACTTTATTCTAAATTTAGTTTTTATTCTCCTTAGGTGCCCTCTTGACTGATGGTTTCTCAGACTATGCTTATTTTTTATGACATTAATAGCATTGAGGAATTTTTGATCTTTTGCGATTGGACTAGGGTGATATGTTTTTGAGAGAAGGGCATTTATAAAGTATCATTCTAGTATCAGTTGATCTTTTATACACCTTCTCCAGAATGTCATATAATTAGAATAATAGAGTGTGTATCCTTAAGACTATTTCATTTTATATTATACATTTGGCACCCATTGATACCTTTATGTAGCTTGATAGCTTTTAAAAACTGTTGAATAGTATTCTATTGTGTGGCTACATCACAATTTGACTATCTTATTCAGCTATTGAATACTATCTTTCAATAGAATTGTTTCAATAGTTTTGAAACATTCAATAGATTTGAAACATGCTAATATAAGTATTGCGTATGTTTTTATATGGACATGACCTTTCAAGTAAGTTAGTAAATATGAAGGAGAGTTATTGTTGGGTCATATGTTAAGACTATCTTTAGCTTTATTGGAATCTACAGACTATCTTCCAAAACTCTGTTACCATTCTTCATTCTCATAAACAATGACTGAAGGTTTTTCTCAAGTCTTCTCGTAAGCATTTAGTATTGCCAGTTTATTTTTCAGTTTAATTTTCCTGAAAAGTGTCAAGCGATATTTTATTGTTTTAAAGTTAACTTCTTGGGTGATAATTTGAGTATCTTTTCATATTGTTTATTGAAAAGGACCTTATAATATTGAAAATTTTAGCTTGTTAATATTTATTGAGGTACTGATATTATAATACTGTTAATGGCCTTTTCATGTATACATCATTCCAACACCATCAGAGTATCCGCTTTCTCCACCAACGCCCCTCCTTTTCAATACCCCCTCCCAGTCCAAACTCAGTTCTGTGGACCAACTCTCCAGTTCTGTCTCCTTTGGCCCTTTGCTGATACCTTGCTGTGTAGTTTTTAAACTCCACATCTGAGAAAGATCCTTCTGTATCTCATCCTTCTAATTGACTTCACTCAACATGATATCTTTTAGTTCCATTTATGTTGCAACAAATTGCATGATTTTGTCCAGAAAGGACTTTTTTACTTTCTTTTTATTAATTTGTTTTGTTTTTGAGGCCACACCTAGCAGTGCTTAGGGTTTACCTCTGGCTCTGCACTCAGAGATCACTCCTGGCAGGGCTCAGGGGACCATGTGGGATGCCGAGGATAGGACTTCGTTTGGCCACATGCACGGCAAGTGATCAACCCACTGTACTAGTGCTTTGGCCCAGAAGGACCTTTTAAAAGGATCTTCCTGTAAGTCCCTTACCTGACATAAACTGGTTTTTCTTCTGCTTAGATGTTATTGCTTCATAACCGTCTAAATGCTGACAACTGAAAAAAAAAAGAATTTTAATCTTTGTTTTTTTTTTTATTTTGTCTTTGGCTTGGAGGCTACTCCTGACACAATGCTCAGGGGACCCTCTAGTGCCAGATATTGAACTGGGACTCCTACATGCAAAATATGGCTCTTGTTCTTTGATTAACTTCCTCATGCCAAGAGTGGCATTTTTTTTTCAAAGGAAGTTTCCTCCCTTCTCATTTTCTCATTTTAAAATGGCTGAAAATAGTCCTGACATTACAGAATAAATCACTGGGAGACAGCAATGTCTCTGCTGACAATGAGCTTACTCTTTGCATAATTATTTAAAATGACGTTGATTTGTAATTCGAATACTATGACTTAAAAAACTTCTAAGGGAGACACGTGAGTTTTCCTGAGTGTTTCATAAAACTCTGCCTCCTCTCTGCCTCTTCATTATTCTCTGATTAAAGGGCACTAGACAATTGTAAGAACTACCCCACAGCTTTTCAGTGCTTCTGACTTGAATATTCTGTGCTAGATTCGCAGAACTCTTTTACAGATGCTAAGCATTCAATCCTGAAGGCTCCACTTCATCATCAGGTAATTAGTATTTTCATTAACTTGCTTATTGTCAAGGAAAATGAGCCTTGATCATCTAATTTTTCCTCAATGAGTTGAATATTGTAATATATCCATAATTAATGTGCTTTATGCCACAAACGTGTAATGGAGTGGAAATCTGAGGCTGCTCCCAGCAGTCACTGTCAGTAAATGTTTGATGAATAAACAGAGACTTTCTAATGGGAAATGGTGGCGACTTTTATAAGCAGACACAATAAAGACTTTATTAACATACTTAAGAAGCATTCTGGGAAATAGAATTGAATGCATTATTACAGTAGGCTCCTTTTGTGAAAAGTAAATTTTACTGTCCCCATAACAAATGTTTACTTGTTTGATGCAAGTTGTAGTATCAGTATTTTATGGTGTATTCTTCTATTTAATACAATGAAGCTTAAATTAACTACATATTCCTTAAGGGCCTGAGATGATGGGGAAAAATAAAAGCCCCAACAATCCTGTTAATCATTTGCAAACCTGGTTTACATGGAAAGGCAACAATGCACCTGTCTCTAGATGTTTAAGAGTTCAAAGGCACTTATGCTAGTCAATACAAAGAAGCAATTATGGGTATGAACTTAGTTGCATATATTAAGTGAAGTTTTAAAGAGTAGAACAAAAAAGAGGTAAATAAGCGAAACTTTAGAGTATACATCTATAGACTCTATTGATATGGGAGATCAGAGACCTGTGAATTTCATTATAAAAGCATACTTTTCTTTTCTGTGGGATCATCCAATGACTTGACCTAAGGATTGCACCTTTTTTTTAGTTATTTGTTAAATATAATTGGATGGGCAGAAGGGGATTTGTCTAGTATTCAGCCTTCATTCTCAATATAAGGCATCTGGAAAAGGAATATTTTAAGTGAACTTTCCTTGGTTTTATAGGTAGAACTATAACTCATGTCACCCAGTTTTCACACAGAGTTTTGGTTTTCTTTTATTTTGGGGCCATACCCTGGTGATGTCCAGAGGTTACTCCTCATTCTGCATTTAGGAATCATTCCTGGCAATGTTTGGGGGACCATATGGGGTGCCTGTGATTGAACCTACATCAAGCACCCTACCTTCTGTGCTATTTCTCTGGCCCCTTTCACACTGCTTAATGATCACTCAGCATGATTGTGTAAGTGGGAGTCTTTTCAGCACCCCTATGAAACACCTCTCTCAACACTTCTCACAAAACTTTGGCCAGGACAAGGGTTCTGGTAAGTTGCACTTTTTTTAAAAAAGTATTTATTTATTTATTTTCATGGCAGTGCTCGAGGGACCATATGGGATGCTGGGAATCGAACCCAGGTCAGCCGTGTGCAAGGCAAATGCCCTACCCGCTGTGCTATATTGCTCCAGCCCTGAGCTGCACTTTATATGGATATGAAAGAATCATTTCCAAATCTGTCACAGCATGGCCTTACTTTGACTAGAAGAATTAAGCAAAGATGAGGAGCAGAGATAACCAGTTTGGGCAAAAAAGCAATGTAGCAGTGTAGGGCAATGTTTAAACCATGTCCAGAAGGGAGATAATATCTTTTTTAAAATTTTTATTATTTTTTCTTTTTTTTAAAAAAAATTATTAGTGAAATACCATGAGGTACAGTTGTAGACTTACAACTTTTTTGTGCTTGGGTTTCAGTATCTTTTACATGGTTGAGAAGATATAATTTCCAAAATGAACATCTTGTTGCTTAGTCTTGTGGTGCCATGCCAGTGTTCTTAAAGACTAGACTTTAGATGAGGCCTGGATCCCTGTCACACCTCCAGTTTTACTTAAAGTGCCCCATTCCTTTGAATAAGCCTTATTTCAGCTTTTAAAGGCATCCTGTTCCTTCTTATCACCTGGCCTGCACCATGCTATTCATTTCATCAATCAGAATTTGGTTCAGATAGCATTTCATTATTTTTTTTTCTTTTTGGGTCACACCCGGCAATGCACAGGGGTTACTCCTGGCTCATACACTCAGTAATTACTCCTGGTGGTGCTTGGGGGACCATATGGGATGCTGTGAATCAAACTTGGGTTGGCCGCATGCAAGGCAAACAACCTACTCGCTGTGTTATCACTCCAGCCCCAGATAGCGTTTTTTAAAAAAATTTTATTGAATCATCGTGAGAGAGTTACAAGCTTTTATGTTTAGGTTACAATCATACAATGATCAAATACCCGTATCTCCACCAACTACACATTCCCCACCACCAATATCCCTATTATACTCCCCCTTTCCCACCCTACCACTGCCTCCATAGCCAACAATATTCCCCATACTCTCTCTCTACTTTTGGACATTATGGTTTGCAATACAGACACTGAGAGGTAATCATGTTTGGTCCATTATCTACTTTAAGGGAAAGTCTTTTCTAGGACAGTTTCTTCTATGCATTCAGAACTGTGAAGTCTTTCTCTTCTCTGGGCATCTAATTTCATTTGTGTGCTAATTTGAGTGAGGTTGGACTCCTCTTACTAATGTAAAAGTTCTTGAAGCTGTATTTGTGTTTATTTTTGTTTATTATATTTCCAGCATATAACATGCATAATACACTCTCAGACCATAACTTTTTTTTCCATAGCTATAATCAACGAGTGAATATAAAACCAACCGGTTCTGAGTTTAAATTTCTAGGAAAAAGTCCATTTTGAGTGCTAGCTAGCTCCATTTTTTATGGTTTCATATGCACATAATTCCAACACCACATCCATCTCCAGTGTAGCTCCTCCCTCTCCCAAGAATGCCAAGATGCCTCCCTCCTAAGTCCTATGCCCCAACTCAGTTATGTGGATTAGATCTCCTAGTATGTTGCCTTTGAATCCTTGTTGCTACCTTGCAGTGCATCTTTAAGTCTCATATGTGAGAGAGATTATTCTGATCTATCCTTTTCCTCCTGGCTTCATTTAGCATGATACCTTCTAGTTTTATTCATGTTACTGCAAATTGCATGATTTTCTTCTTTCATATATTACAGTTTCTCAATCCATTCATCTGTAGTTGGGCATTTGAGTTATTTCCAAATCTTGGTTATTATAATAAGTGCTGTGATGAACATAGTTGTGCATGTTTTTGAGACTATCCTTTTGAATTAATATTTATGGTTAGCACTGTGGGTAGGGCATTTGCCTTGCACGTGGCCGACCCGGCTTCAACTCCTCTGTCCCTCTCGGAAAACCTGGCAAGCTACCGAGAGTATCCCACCCTCATGACAGAGCCTGAAAAGCTCCCTGTGGTGTATTCGATATGCCAAAAGCAGTAACAACAAGTCTCATAATGGAGACATTACTGGTGCCCGCTAGAGCAACTCAATGAACAACGGGAGGACAGTACTTACAGTGGTTACCAAACTTAGAAGTGGTATCCCTAGATCATATGGTAGTGCAATTTCTATTTTTTGGAGAGATTTTGATGTTGTTTCCCATAAAGACTGAACTAGATGACATTTCCACCAAACAAAGGATAGTAAGTTCTTTCTCACCACAATCCTGCCTGTATTGGTTGTTTTCAGACTTTTGGACTAGAAATGTATCTTTTAAATAAATATAATTATTTATACTTATAATACTAAATATTATAAATATCTCATAATCAAGGCATTTTAAGCAACACATATTTTATAGTCTTCAGGGTATTACAGTAAGAGGACAATTCCCTTTTCTTCCTTTCCTGCCCACTCTCCTTCTCTTCCTGCCTCCCTTCCTTCCCTCCCTCCTTGCTCATTTCCTCCCTTCCTTCCTTCTTCTCATCCTTCCCTTCTTCCCTTCCTCCCTTCTTTTCCTGATTTTCAGTCTTGGCATAAAGGCAGAGCAGAGAGTCATTTCTCTTTTCTCAAAGGTCTTTAGTTTGCACATGTTTCAACTTTGGTTTAATTTTACCATTGTATTTATTTCTGTCACTGTACTGCACTGCACTGTCCTCCCGTTGTTCATCGATTTGCTTGAGTGGGCCCAGTAATGTCTCCATTGTGAGACTTTGTTGTTACTGTGTTTGACATATTGAATACGTCACATTTTGGTTAATGGAGACTGAGTAGTGCTTGTAGTCTTACTACATTTCCAATAATTCTTAACATGTCTGTGCATATTTTATGAAACTTTTAACGCATAAGTTAACCTGGCAGAATACACACAAATTGCTGGAACTGAATAAAAACAAAAAATATTCATCCTGATCGGGTTGCTGGGGGTAACTAAGTCATTTGCATTCTATTTGATTTTTCCTATCATTTCCTATCATTTTCTATCATTTCCTATTCAAACAAATATAAGATACATGTTTATACTTCATGTGCATGGGGTTTGAGAGAAAATACAGAAAGTAAAGTTTCTATGTTTAGTTTTAGATTTTTCTGGTACTGCTTGGTATTGCTCAGAGCTCTGTGCTCAGGCAGCCCTCCTGTTCGTGGTCGGGGGGACCACAGATGCAGCTATGTGCAAGACAAGAGCTTTACCTGCTGGACTAGCTCTCCAGCCTCCAAAAGGAGAATTTAAAGGGCTCATTAACTCGATTGGTATGTGGTCTGAAGCAATGTATTTGCTTGCTTGTCTGCTAAATGCTACTCACATATCTTCCCTCATAACCATGTGTTTCCTGAAGTGGTTTGGGATCATTCATGTCCCTTTTCCTGCACTTTTGATCTGGGACAGAGTTGATACTGATCCACTGTTCACTGTGCTTCTGTATGTTTTGCCAAGTGAGTGTTAAGCTTCTGTTTCCTGTCCTGTCCTATCAGGTGAACTCATGGATCATCATTGCTCAAACAAAAACCTTCTCTGGCAACTTTTTGAAAATCTTTACATTAAAATATCCACACAAATTATTACTAAAGTAGGTATAAACATTAATTTTTTTTTCTCTTTAGAAAAATTGCTGTGGGAGCTACGCCTGGCTTGCTGGATGATTGGAGCCAAGTTCTTAGCTCCTTGTTATTCTTGTCCACCGGGCTCTCACCAAAAGTGGTCTCAGCGTCTTCATTCATTCATTCCATGAGCAGGTTATGGTGGTGGGAGGCTCAAATCCACACAGGTTAGACACTGAGTGTTAAGTGAGAATGTATGTTTTCCACCAGATCAATAGCATGCCTCAGTCAAAGCTAGTCTCTGCTCTTTGTGCTAGTCTAAAATAAAAATTGGAATTTTTATCCCTCTCAAAGCCTTCAGCCAGAGTAATTAAGCTCTGCTGCAGTCCTTAGAGAGTGACTGATGATGCACTTTTGAGTGTGTGAAGCTCATAATGACTGTGTGACAGCTTGGGGTGGTGAGGGCCAGGTATGGTCCCAAGGGGTTGAACTAGGGAGGGGACAAAGAGCATTTCAACTTTGCCTCTTGGCAGCTCTGTGGCTTCTGATCTGTCAGATTCCCTTCCCAGTCACCGTGTATAAAGTGAAAAATGAGATAAGCAACAGGGCTGATGGAAACTTACTGTAAAATACCTAGTACAGTGACAAACATAATACATTCTTAATAATAATCATAAAATAATGACACTGTTTGGCTCTCCTCTTTTTCCTTTTTAGTTTCTCTCATACTTGCTCTTCATCAAGAAAACCATAAGTAGGAGCCACAGTTACTCAACAACTACAAATCTTAATAATAATAATTTAAGAAAGCATTACATAAGGATGGTAGTGGGGGATCTTTAGTACCTTGATGGTGGTGGAGATATAATATAACCTTGTACATCAAAGGCATAAATTATGGGGCTGGGGAGATACTATGTTTTGTAAATGTACGCCTGATGTGTAGCCAACCTTGGTTGGCTTCTCAGCACCACCAGGTTCTTTGGCACCAACTGGTGTAGCCCTGATGAGCTCTGAGCACCACAGGCTCCTTAGGCTCTTGCTTGAAATGCCAGAATGGTTGCTGGAGAATCTTTGGAAAGGCCCCTAAACCCCCTGAGTACAGCTTGAGGACCCTCCTGCTACAAGGATTACTGCCAACACTCTTGCAACCATATAATCTCACTTACCATTAAAAGACCTCAAACATTTACATTGCCTTAAAAAGAAATAATTATCAAAATAAAGGACAGATTGTAGAAATGTCTGTAGATTTTTTACCTTTCCAGATGTAGCTTGGAATTCAAATTATTGAATGAGGATCCCACTATCATGGAATTCTAAGAAGCGTAAAAAAGGGTGGGGGGAATTTTGCGTGCTGGACTTTTTGTCTTTCAAATAAGCACTGGGGAAGAATATGCAGAGTTTGATCCTTAACTCAGTTATAAAATGTTTATTAGTACCCTTCTTAAAATGCTTATATATTTGTAAATATCCTACTAAATTCACAAAATATTTTACTGTTAGATGGTAATAGATCATTTTAATTTTTGTATTTTCACATAGGAAGAGATAGATAACTATTTTATATAGACCTCCCCAATTTCTTGTCTTGGAATTCAACTAAGCAATATATATTTGAAGTAAAACTAATAACTGAAATGGAACAGGCAAACATTATAGAGTATGATTATACTTATTGACCTATGGATAGAGATCAATTAGATCATGCTGTCTGTTTAGATAGAAAAGTCATTGTGATCCTCTTATAAAGAAGTACTATGACTTATTCCTTTCAAAATTATTTATAAATGAATGTCCTAGTTTTACTGATTGCATTTCCCAATTTTAACTTTCTATTTTTAAACAAGTTCAGTGACACTAATATAGACTCTTTCTTAGTGCTGCATAGAGTCTCAATTTAAAATTTAAAACTCATAATAAATTTTAAGAATATGTGGAATAAGAGTACAGGAAATGTGATTCTTCATTTTGCTGGATGAAGACAGAGGGGAGAGCATAGTGGGCAAAATAATGCATGTAAAGGCATCCAAGTCCTAAGGCACACTGACACTTCCCTAATGGACTGCAGTGCACATAAAAATAATTAATCATGTGGAGAAGGCATTGCCAAGGTTAGGACTGAGGTCTCTGGTTTTTAATGGAAATGTTCCATGCGTGAACTAAAAGAACAACTTCCCTAGCTCAAACATTAGAGCATCTGTCATACTTAACTCAGAGTAGTTCAGGAGTTCAGTAAAATATCAGATAGAGTTCAGCACTTTTATTTCTCAGGGTATTAAAACTATATATAATAAGGAAAAAAAGGGCCTGTGATGAACAACTCAACATGGTGGGTGGAACATGAAAGCTGTTAAACTTAGAATTTCTGAAATCTCAGGGAAAAATTTTCCCCTATTATTGCTATTTATTTCTGCAGGATTTTTACTCTGGAGTCATTTTATGCATGTTTCTGAAGACACAGTAAATGGTGAGCAACTACACAAAGAAATATATATGTTTCCCCACATGGAAGAAAAGTTGCTAGTTTTCATTGCTTAATTGAATAAACCAGGTTAATGTACTTTGTAAAATTTTCGACTCCTGGGGAAAATGTAGATAGGTAAAAGAATGTACATGGGAAGTCATGATAAACACTATTATAAATCACAGGACCTTGATAATAATAATTTTTTTAATTTTGCTTTTTGGGTCACACCCGGCAATGCACAGGGGTTACTCCTGGCTCTGCACTCAGGAATTTCTCCTGCTCATATTCAGGGGACCATATGGAATGCTGGGAATTGAACTCTAGTCTGCCGCATGCCAGGCAAATGCCCTACCCGCTGTACTATCGCTCCAGCCCCTTGATAATAATTTTTTTTAAAAAAAGAATCTGAAGGAATTCAAGTGACTTAAATTGGCTACTTCCAGGGCCGGAGAGACAGTGGGGGACATTTACCTGGCTCATACCAACTGGGTTCAATGCCCAACACCACATATGATCCCCCAAGTCCTCTCAGGAGTAATCCCTGAGCACAGAGTCAGAGGTAATCCCTAAGCATTACTGAGTGTGTTTCCCAACACCCCCACTCCCAAATAAAAAACATCACAAATAAATCATCTACTTCCTTTTAAAAATTTTTGTGGGAAGAGGTAAGCCATACCCAGTGATGCTCAGGGGCTATTTTTGGTTCTGTTCTGGTTTTGTTTTCAGGAGTGACTCCTGCTGGTGCTCGGTGACTATATTTGTTTTTGGAGATTCAAACTAGGGTTGGTTGCATACAAGGCGAAAGCCTTACCTTCTGTCCTATCTCTCTAGTTCTAGTTTCATCTTCTTTTTAAATTTTGCTTTTGTGTTTGTTCTTGAGCCATACCCAGTGGAACTGAGGTTTTACTCCTAGCTATGCACTCAGGATTCACTCCTGGTGGGGCTTGAGGGACCATGCAGGGTACTGGGAATGGGACCCAGGCTGGCCATGTGCGAAGGACGTTCCCTATTCACTATACTGCCACTTAGGCCTCCCAAAATATATTTTCTTAAGATCTAGGCAGATGTGGGAAAGGTGGAGTTCCACTTGACAGAGTCCTGAGAAAAGTAGGCGGGAATGGATTTTTGGAAAAGCCATGCTCAAGGTTTTGGTAAAAATGGAAGGCAAAGGCACAGATAAAAAAAACAAAACAAACAAACAAACAAAAAAACCTAGATTTTCTTGGTCCATCAAAGTTGAACACACTGATGTCAGACAATATTAAGATTATTTAATTTCATTGTGCAATAATTACTGGGAATAGTAAAAATCTTGTATTTGATGAATTTTGCTCAATAATCAGGATCCATTGTAGAAACGGTCAGAGTTGGAATGGAAGTGATCAATCTATGAAGGGAATGTGACTAAAATGGGCTGATGTAGATCAAACAAGTAGCTCAGATGTTACAACATATGATGATTAAAATGCTGTTTGAATTTTTGAATCTATAAACTGGACCTCATACTCCCATCACATTTTGAATTTCATGAGTCTTTTATAGTTTTCCTCCAGAATGTGGGGAGCTCAGCTCTCCACCCATGTTTTGCCCACTCCCGAAGGGAAAATGGAGAAGGAGGGCTGGAATGTAATTTGGACCACACTGTAGATAACTCTACCTTCTGGAATTGCTGGGGCTGAACTTTTTTCCTTCTCCCTGTGCATGTTCATCTGCTCAAGATTCTGCTTTTCGTGGCTTGAAATTATTGATGATTATTAGGGAGGGGAGAGTGTTTCTTTTCCAAATCAAATGCACACAGAGAACACTGTCTGCCTCCCAAATACTTTTCTTTGATTTGTTGAAAAAGCAAGTCTCAAGTGCAGCTGTGGGGAAGGTAGGAGCAGGGGGATCGATTGCTGCATCCAATAGGCACCTGTGTTCTCCGCCGCTGTGACTCAATCCCTCACCATATAACCCAACCTGTGCACAGTGGAGATTACATATTAATGTCTTGAGAGAGAGGAGAGATGTGGTTGTGTGATCTAGGAGGGAATGAGAGGATTCACCTGCATTTTGAAAAAAACTGACTCTTTGAAATAGTCTGGGTTTTCCAAAGCATCAATTAGCTCCAATAAAAATGCAAATCAAAGAAAATCTTCCTTCATCTCTAAAAATAAACATCCAGAGCTCAGACCCCTCTTTAAGGTGCCCATACCCTGACATCCCCCATAAATAGAATGATTTTTTTTCCTTTTTAAAATTTTTTTATTAGTGGATCACCATGAGGTACAGTTACAGACTTGCAAACTTTTGTGCTTGCATTTCAGTCATACAATGATCAAGTACCCATCCCTCCACCAGTGCTCATTTTCTACCACCATCCCAGCATCCTTCCCACCACCCCCACCCCGTCCCCTCCACCTCACCCCGCCTCTGTGGCAGGGCATTCCCTTTTGTTCTCTCTCTCTCCTTTTGGGTGTTGTGGTGTGCAATAGAGGTATTAAGTGGCCATCATGTTCTGTTTATAGTCTACTTTTACCCCACATATCCCATCCTGAGCAGACCCTTCTAGCACCTTTACTTAGTGGTCCCTTCTCTATCTGAGCTGCCTTTTCCCTCAGCTTGCGAGGCCAACTTCTAAGCTGTGAAGTAATCCTCCTGGTACTTATCTCTACTATTATTGGGTGTTAGTCTCCCATTCTGTTACTTTATATTCCACAAATGAGGATCAACATGGAAAGTATCATGTTAAGTGAAATGAGTCAGAAAGAGAGGGACAGACATAGTATGATGATTTTTCAGCATGCCTATGACTTTAGGCCTATGGGAAAGAAACAAAGAAACCACAATTTAAAATACACATATACCAGGCAGCTTTTGAAGAGGTGCTTAAGTCACCCGGGGTATACCATTATTTGAAAGTTGATCTAAATTTTATTAGCATGAACATTATATCTAGACATAGAATTCGAATATTGTCTTTGTCACTTAATGACGTGTGATATACTTTGAACAAGTTTTTCTCACCGGGACACCTTTTCTCTTCTGTCATTTGTGACAGCAGTGGAACTTGGTTTGTCTGGGGGAACAAATAGGTCCACTAATGTAAAACTCCTTCCGTTTACAAAGTATCTGTTACTTTTGTTGGGTGGGCTGGAGCGGTAGCACGGTGGGTAGGGCATTTGCCTTGCATGCAGCTGACCTGGGTTTGATTCCTCCGTTCCTCTCGGAGAGCCTGTCAAGCTACTGAGAGTATTCTGCCTGCATGACAAAGCCTTGCAAGCTACCCATAACGTATTTGATATGCCAAACACAGTAACAACAAGTCTCACAATGGAGATGTTACTGGTGCCCACTTGAGCAAATCGATGAACAACGGGAGGACAGTGCTATAGTGCAGTGCTTGTTACTTTTGTTATTATTATTTTCATTACTTTAAAAATATTTCCCAGCTGTCTTTAATTTTCTTGCTTCTCTGTCCTGGAAATATACTTGTGTGGCTCACCAAAAAGTTAACTGAATTGCCTTGGACATAGACATCGTGTCTTGTCTAGCCTCTATCTGTCAAGTCTGCCATGACTCACAGTGTTTGTCCTCATAAATTTTTGCCTGACCACTTGCAAACGATCCAAATATGTGGAAGTCCCCCTGAAACTCTTGCCACCTGTCTACACTGACGTTTCTACTTGAACAACTGGCTTTCCCTTGATGCTGTCAAATTCTTTCTCTTTAAAATATTTTTTTTTTTTGCTTTTCTAATGCAGCCTTCACTTGAGTTTGTTTTCTCTCATAGTTTTATGGGATCTCTAATGAATATTTAATTGCTTCCCCCTTCTTTCATTTGAGTTCTATTAATTAAGTGTGTGTATGTTTCCCTTTTCCCTGGTGTTCTTGAAGTAGTCTTTTAACTTGCAGCTACTTTCCATTTAAAAAAACCAATCTACAGTGTCCTTGGTTTCTTCTTCCTGCTCTCTCGTGTCTGCTCTGTCCCTGGGCCCCCAAGTAAAGCCATGCAAGCCTTCTGCTTCTTGGCTGCAACCCGCTGAGCTGTGTCAGAGCCCTCCCCTCACCACCGAGTGGATTGCCAGAACCTTGTTCGAGCACAGCGCTCTTCCTTGTAATCCCTTCCTGTGCTGTACGCTCGGCTGAGTACACTCTCCGCCTTGCTTGGGTGTATAATGACTTCCCCTCATGTGACAGAGCTTCCTGGAGGACAATCAGAGAGCTGCAGCGTTTGGAGGCCAGCTGATGAAGAATGCCTGCCAGCAACCTCCTTCCATGAGGCTATTGTAGTGGAGGAAGGCTTTCGCAGACGAGCAACAGCTTTCAAATGTCAAGTTCCAATTCCAATTTGGCGACTTGAAGTGCTGGGGTGAAGTCTGTGTGGCGGTGTAACTGGTGGCAGACATGTTGCTAAGTAAGCACACTGCGGCAGCTCTGTTTCACAGTATCCCAAGATGATTTATATTGTGATTGCATCATGGGCAAAATAGCTGGTTGTTTTGGTTTGAAATAATTATTCATGTATCTCAGAATCTAGTCTTTGGGGAATAATTCCTTGATTTTCATTTTTCCCATGTTGTTTCCTTCCATTGAAAAGGAGGTTATGTGATTTTCCCTTCTAATTTCTAAATGGATGTCAAGTGTTCCTTAGATACTATTATAGTCAACAATGTATAGATTCTGGAAAATGCCTTTGTAATTCCTATTAGTAGCTGACTTCTATTGCTTGTGGCAATACCATTCTATATCAAAGCAAGTGACTTTTATAAGGCCGTACAAGCTATAGCTGATATTTGAGCATCCTTCTCTCTTTTCATTCACTTCTGACAGACTGCTATGGAGAAATGGCCTCAGCTTCCTGTTACAGTCACTCCAGGATTGTTCTGAGTAATAGGGATGGGGTGTATAGGCGTAAGTTGAGAGAGGGAGATTCCAACTCAAGGCAAGTTGTGTTATAACAAAGATCTGTGGCCTCCTTACAGTCTGATAATGAATTCAATGTCCTTAGCAGAGTGGAAGTAAGTCGATGCACTCAATCTGGCAGCACCCCCGTTGTTGGTTTAAGCAGGAAGCTAGACTGAAGAAGCAGCAGCTCATCTGTGCGTCGGCATCCTGGGTCAGAGATTCTGCTTCTACTCTGAGTCCTGCCCTTTCTAAAGACAGAATTACTTTTATTTGCTACTTTTAGCCTTTAAGTTCATTAGCAGGAGTTAGTACGTGTGTAAGAACTTAAGAAATTTCCCAAAGGCTCATTATAAATTTAGTGTAAAATGAGTGGTGGATATTTTGTTTTAAAATGTAGGGCTTTCATAAAAATTTTAGGACATTAATAAAAACATTTTTATCAAGGCAAGTTTAGTGAGAATAAAGACATCTGTGAATGTACATCAGCCATATTCAGTTGACTCCTACAAGAGGGGTCCTGGTATGTGTGCATGCATGCCTCTGTGTGTGCGTGTGGGTGAGGTAGGTAGTGCTGGGCTGGGGGAGGGAAGAAGAAATTGGTAGTGAGAAGTACTGAAGGCTACCAGGAGGGCAGGAGAGACAGTATAAGGGTTAAGGCATTTTCTTTGTATTAAGTTGACCCAGGTTTGATCCCTGGAACTGCATAATGTCTCGAGCACTGTCAGGGGTCACTTCTGAGCATGGAGTAGGAATATCCCCTGAGTACTCCTCAGTGTGTCTCAACCCCACCCCCTCCCAAATAAATACAAGCTGCCAGAAAAGTATATATTCATAATTTCTTTTCATTAGGGAAATGTTCCCAACTTGTTTATATTACCTAATCATCTAAAATTTACTTTATTATCAACAGGATGAGCAGAGTAAAAATGGATTTGTTATATATAAAACAGAACTGAGTGTCTGCTTATTTGGGAATTTATATTTGTTTATTTGCTCATGATCATCAGCCATATAGACTAATCAATGATAACAGGAAAGTTAATTTATGAGGAACACTGCACATACCAATGCCACCACTTTCATGGAGTACATGTGCACAGAAATCAATCTTCATTGCAAACAGTAGAGTGGCTTAACTTATGCTCTAACATCTTGAAATGCAGACATATAATCATTGGTTTTCTGTTGGTTTTCCCCTTGTTAAACATCACCATGCTTAGAATCAGAAAGCGCCTTGTGGCACCAACCTTCCACTGAACATGTGTCCTTTCCATGTGTTACAAAACATTAAGTTGCATATGTTTGCAAGCACCAGGAACAGCGACTCCCCACTTTGCTAAGGAGACTAACTCTGTTATCAGGATGTAAAGAGAAGATCCTGGTTAGAACATAACTTGCCTTGAGTTGGAATATCCCTCCATCACTCCCAACTTGTCTGTCTATTCCTTTTGCTCAGAACAATCCTGGAGTGATTAGAACAGTCACTGTATAGAATTTTGTCCTATGTTTTTCTTTATGTACTTGTCACATTCCTACATTATGCCAGTGCCAGATTTTTAAAATTAATTTAATTTAATTTATTTTTTAAAATTTCTGATTTTTAAATGAATCACCATGAGGTACAGTTACAGATTTACAAACTTTCGTGCTTACATTTCAGTCATACAGTGATGAAGTACCCATCCCTTCACCAGTGCCCATTCTCTACCACCAATGGTCCCAGAATCCCTCTCACTACCCTACTCAGCCCCCAACCTCTTCCCTTTTACTCTCTTTTTTTTGGGGTGCCATGGTCTGCGATACAGTATTAAGTCAGTGTCAGTTGTTTAAATAGCTTTTCAATACCTTCATTTGCTGCAACTAGGCAACAATTTTATATCTTAAAGAAGACACTTCCAGAACCCAGGACTCCCACCAGTCAGCATCAACCACACTGAACCATAAGTAAAGTAGTTTCTTGAGAAGGCATCTGAGAGGGACAGTGTTTTGAGACATTACACTTTAAGATGCCTTTATTCTTTTTTTAATTTTTTAATTTTTATAATATTTTATTATTATTATTATTATTATTAATGAAACACCATGTGGTACAGTTTTAGACTTACAATATTTTGTGCTTGGGTTTTTTGTTATATAATGATTGAGTACCCATCCCTCCACCAATGCCCATTCTCCACCTCTAGTGATCCCAGTATCTCAGTATCCTTCCCACGCCCCCATCCCCCTATCCCACCCCACCCCTGTAGCAGGGCATTCCCTTTTGTTTTCTCTCTCCTTTTGGGTGCTGTGGTTTGCAAAAGAGGCATTGAGTGGCAATCATGTTCAGTCTATAGTCTACTTTCAGCACACATAAGATGCCTTTATTCTTCCTGACATTTTACAGATGGTCTGAGGGCCTGATGGCCTGCCTCTATTCAGTTTTATATACTAGAAAGCAGTTTTCTTAATATTTTCTTTTCAGAGAGGATAAAAATAAAATCCCTACCACTGGGTCACATACAAAGGATTAAAAATATGAGTGGGGGGCAGTCAGAGAGAGAGCTCAGAATATTGTGCTCAGGATTTGCACGCAGGAGTCCTGGTTTTGATTGCTGTTACTGTATGATTCCCCAAGTATGTCAGGAGTGACCACTAAGCACTGATTAAGGAGTAGTCCCTAAGTACTGCCTGTCTGGCTCCAAAACAAAAAAAAATGATTGGCTTGCCTTCTGCATAGAAGCACTGAAAGCACAAGACAATGTTGATTAAAAAACTCAAAATTTTGTAGTTTTAGTAAGTTATTAAGAGAAAGACATTAAGGACAAATTCAACCTATTGTTTTATCTGAGAATTTCCCTGCTTGTTTGTGTGAGAAGATCTTCCTATATGACAAGAATTAGCACCAGAAGAGGGAGAAGACATGAGTATGTCTGGACTCTCATCAAACTTATCCTTGGACTCGTTTGAAATGACTCAAACCAGAGAGACAAGACACAGAGATTGTAGTAATTGTATGGGTACTGGAAAGATAGTACAGAGGGTTTGGCATTCGCCTTGCACACAGCCAACCTGGATTTGATTCCCAGCATCCCATATGGTCCCCTGAGCACTGCCAGGAGTAATTCCTGAGTACAGAGCCAGGCCCAACCCCTGTGAATCTCTGGGTGTGACCCAAAAAGCAAAATAAATAAAAAAAAATAGTAACTGTGAGAACCATTGTAAAGTCTGATCCATTAAGGGTTAAGACACAAGAAGCATTAATTAGAGTCTAGGCCAAGAGCAGAGATCACTTCCTCGGAAGGGCATGAATTCCCTCCAAGCCTTCAAGTCAACCTTTGATGCCATAGATTTCCCCTAAGTGGCCTCAGAGCACAGCTGCTCCTTGGTTCTTTGCAGTTACCAAAATGCCTTATGGAGTTCCTGAAACAGAGATGAAGCTACCTTGGGGAATTCCCAGAACTACTTCCAAGATGAGGGGGAGAGTTGAGGTTATTAAAGAATTGGAAGCAGAGGCATAAACATTCTTCTTTGTCACTATTGTTATAAATCTCAATCAAATTCATTTTTCTTAGTTTTTCAAGTAGTTTTCACCCTTAGGAATGTCATATATTGATAAGTGATCTGTGTTAATTTCCTCCAACAGAATTGCATTTTAACAGAGCACTCCTATGAGATATTTTGATCCAAAGGGATAAAATGCCTCAATGGCAGATATTTAAAACTTGTAAGATGTCCCAGCTGAGGATGCTTTTCCTGTGCCTCTCCTATTTCTCACACTGAAGTTCCATCTCTGCTAGTCGTGTATTTTCATGGTGTTTCTCTGCACCCAGCTCTCTTTCCCTTTTTTGAGGTTTCTGAATTACTTTCTGAATTTTACAATGCACATGCTAATTGAAGCAAGAGTGCACAGAGGCCCTTGTAGAGTCTAGAGATGCAGTCCCTTCTTACTATTTAAGGTGGTACAAAGAACACACTAACCAGATTGACTTCATGTTTTAGATGTTTAACAAATGTTATGAGCCAGAACGTGTTTCTCAAATGTATATTTATATAGTTGAGCGCCGTAGAATGTGTCTTTAGGGTACTATTGTGAACAAGCTGTCAAGCCTAACTGGGTTATCGTGGGGGAAAAACAATCCTTGTTGCGCATGCCGCCTACAAACCTTGTAAGGAGCATTCACTAATCGAATCGATTGGTTGGTTTCAAAAACATCAAGTACTGTGCTCTTTCTTCAGAAATCAAAAGCTTGGGTCTTAGTCAATTTGGCATTTGGGAAAACTGAAAAATACCAATTCAGTCAATTAACCAATTCTATGAACATTTTAATAAATGTTACTTTATTTTCCCTAGAAACTATTTTAGTTCTGTAATGGTAAAAATAAGTATTAGACTTTTGGGATAAGATATTTGCTTTTTTATTTTTTACATTAGAGAATACATAGCTTTATATAAATATCCCAAATTTATATGATATTTATTTTTAACATTATTTTTATTTTAAACATACATTGACATTACTAAATGAAAATGTTCTCCATTAAATTTAATTTTAAGGCTTCTTTGGGAGGAGAAATATGGAGTAGAAAGCAGCCTCAGAAGTGTCAGAGTTTGGAGTAAGGGGGAACATCACCACAGCTACTAGGGAAGACTTTCTGGGGGAAGGGAGAGATTTGAACTATGTCAGAGAATAGAGAGAATGACTCAAACATGGGGAGCATTCAGAAAGGCAGGAACAATATGGAAAGTTCTATGCTTGTCTGGGAAATAATGACTAGTTTGGAGTAAAGTTTATGCATATAAGCAGCAGATTCAGCGAAGGAGATCTTTGGGAAGAACTGAAATTTTTTTTCTACCAGGAAAAATACAGTGTCAGAGGCAATTTATTCAGTCACTAATTGATTCATGTGTTTGACAACTGTTTATTGAATACCACCTGCATGCCAAATCTGCTATAGATAAGGAAACTATAAAGGGAAAAGATGTGTAAAAGAAATGAAGCAAGGCATGAAGCAAGAAATGAAGCAAGTACATAACATGGTCATGTACTAGAATAGAGTATGCGGGGAAAGATAAAGTTTGGGAAGATTTTGGTGCAGGAGGAAGAGAGGATACTTACACCTATACTTGAGGGGTGAAGGAAGTCAGAAGGGATGGGAAAGACGTGTGTGTGTGTGTGTGTGTGTGTATGTGTGTGTGTGTGTGTGTGTGTGTGTGTTGGTGGGGAGTAGGTTGAAGGGGTGGGACATTCTGGTGGAGGGTGTGGCATTGAAACACTATGCATGAAACCTTATAATCAGCAGTATTGTAAATCATGGTGACTAAAATTTAAAAAAAATTTAAATATAAGCTTAAGTAGGATATCCTGACTTTCCTTCATTAGTTCAACAACTTGTTATTGGACCCCTTACCCTGAATTACAGTGCCATGCTGTGGGAGAAAATCCTGAGCTACTGCAATGGATACTCGAGAAGTTATAGAGCATCTATTTAGGATGTGTTGCAGAAGAGCTCAAACTTAACACAGTCATTGCTCAGGCCAAAAGGGGATATGACCTTTCTTGATGGGGCAGGAAGCTCTTTCAGCTCTTACAGCCTTCAGATCATCATTATGGACATTGACTGTCTTTGAACTACAGATTTGCAGAAGTGCCAACTATTAATAGACAGTCAAAAACTGAGTTTACTGTAAAAGGCTAACAAATATAGATCTGAAATATCATTGCACTGCCAAGCTGTCTTCTGCCCGCAAAAGCTTTGTTGGCCCTTGCTTTTCTTTCTTTCTCTTGCTTTTCTAATTAGGACAACCAAACACAAATGGCTAAGTACGAAGCTACTCAGGGTCCATTGAAGATGATATAGAACATAGAGTGAGAATTAAACTGGTGTTTTTCACCCACAACACCCTAAAGGAGAGAGAGAACAAAAGGGAATGCCCTGCCACAGAGGCAGAGTAGGATGGGGGGGATGGGGGGTGGGAGGGATACTGGGATCCGTGGTGGTGGGAAATGGGCACTGGTGGAAGGTTGGGTATTTGACCATTGCATAATTGAAACCCAAGCACAAAAATTTGTAAGTCTACAACTGTACCTCATGGTGTCTCACTAATAAAAATTTTTAAAAAAACTGGTGTTTTCCAAGCCAGTTAATTATTTTAAATTTATTTATTAGAAGTAAACATTGTACTTTATCTTATTATACTGCCTGGAAATAAAATACAGCATAGGGAAGCATTGTCTAAAATAACTGTTTTCCCCCATGTTGATCAGGCCACTTTTCTTATTTTTAACTATTTGAGATTTTTAAAAATTTATTTCGGGGTTTTGGGCCACACCTAGAATTGTTCAGGTCTTACCCCTGACTCTGTACTCAGGAATTACTTCTGGTGGTGCTTGGGGAACCATATGGGATGCTGGGATTGGACCCTGGTGGGCACTATGTAAGGTAAGTGCCCTACCCACTGTACTCTCTGGCCCCAATTGAAATGTAGACTTTTTTTTTAAATTTATTTTTTATTAGTGAAACACCATGAGGTACAGTTGTAGATTTACAAATTTTTGTGATTGGATTTCGGTCATACCATGATCAAATACCCATCCCTCCACCAGTGCCCATTTTCCACCACCAGGATAATATCCCTCCCCCCATTCCCCCCATCCCCCCCTGCCACTGTGGCAGGGCATTCCCTTTTGTTCTCTCTCTCTTTTTGGGTGTTGTGATCAGCAAAAGAGGCATTGAGTGGCAAACATGTTCAGTCCAGTCTGAAATGTAGACTTTTATAATATTATTGGAATCATTGTTTTACAGTTACAGAGCTACTATACCAATTCACTAATATTTTGAGATCCCTCCACCATTATCTCAAAATTATCCCCTTATTCACACCCCCACCTCACCTAACTCTTCAGACAACTCAGTTTGTTTAATCTACATATTTATTGGGACTTCCTGCCAGGCTGTTTTTACTTGGGGCACCCCACAGGGGGTGGCTGAGAACCCACGCCAAGGGATCCAGCCTCAGCAGCCAGCTTCCACTACTCAACTGCCACCATGCTCCAGGCTGCTTTCCACACTCTCGGACCGAGCCTCACATATGAGTGAACATACTCCTGGCCACCGGACAACACATCATAAGACACTTCTTACCCATTTTCCATAATTACCACACCGTATTTGATGGGGTTTATACAGTAGGTAACAAATCATAGAGGGAAATATATATATATATATATATATATATATATATATATATATATCTTGGAAAGGCCAGTAAGCTACCGAGAGTATGCCTCCCACACGGCAGAGCCTGGCCGTGGCATATTCTATATGCCAAAAACAGTAACAATAACTGGTCTCATTCCCCTGACCCTGAAAGAGCCTCCATTATGGCTGCGTTGGGAAAGATTAGTAAGGAGAGACTGCTAAAATCTCAGGGTTGGGATGAGTGGAGACCTTACTGGTGCCCGCTCAGGTAAATCGATGACCATCAGGATGACAGTGATACAGTGATATTGTAGCATGTAGCACTGTCTTCCCATTGTTTATTGATTTGCTCGAGTGGGTGCCAGTAACGCTTCCATTGTGAAACCTGTTGTTACTGTTTTTGGCATATCAAATACGTCCTCGGTAGCTTGCCAGGCTCTGCCATATGGGCAGGATACTCTCGGTAGCTTGCTGGGCTCTCCGGAAGGGATGGAGGAATCAAACCTGGGTAGGCTGCATGCAAGGCAAATGCCCTACCTGCTGTGCTATCTCAGTGATACAGTGATATATATTTATTATTTACTAATGTTTAAGGACCAACCAATTTATTCTCTAAACTTTGCTCCTTTCTTCCCAAGCAGCCCAGAGCATTTGTACTTACATGTGTTTTTGTGCATGATTCACTAGTATTCTCTTTGGGAAATTTGAAGCTAGGCTCTTCACTAATACAAGATTCTGACATTATGTCAAGAAAGATATACTTTTGTTTAATGGAACAATAAAACAGTTATGGTGTATTCTTGGAACTTTGTTTTTGTTTTGGGGCCATACCTGGTGGTATTCAGGATATTCTCCTAGTTCTGCACTCAGGGATAACGCCTGGCTATGCTTGGGACCATATGATATGCCAGGGTTTGAACTCAGGTTGCCTATGTGCTAGGCAAGTACCCTCTCTGCTGTACTATGCTTCAGCCCAGAACTTTTAAAAAAAGAATCCTGTAAGCAATAGTTTGAATGTCATCCAAATTCTGTACATGTCTTTTACAGCCTTAAACAATTATAGAGCTGGAATGCTTTTGTGATTATTCCAACAATGTATTCACCCAGACCACAAAATCTTGAAAATATTGCCTACATTATGGTTCTTTACATGCATGAAGTGTAAGACAAAATAGTTCAAAATTCAAGGAATTTCAGATATAATAAAAAAAACACTTGAGCTATTCTATGCTGTCAATTGTGAAAAAGAATTAACTTAAATTTCAAGTCTTTCAAGGCTACAAAATTTAAATGACCCATGAATGCAGACACAACATTGTGGATATTTAAGTGAGTGATAATGATAAATGTCAATTTACGGTGTCCACTATAGTATTGAATTATTTATCTAAAATAAGCCCCAGTGGAATTATTGTTTTGGACTTTATAATTTATTCTTATGTACAGATCTATTTACTCTGATTTTAGTTTTGCTCTTTGTTATAAAATAATCTACTTTGCTTTCCTTGTATATTTTCTTGACTATAGGTATTTTATAACAATAAGGTAATATGATCTTTCATGATGTATACTCATATATTTTTTGAAGCGGCCCATTGCAGGTGATGCTCAGGGGTTAGTCCTGGCTCTGAACTCAGAAATTACTTTTAACTTTGCTTGGGGGACTATATGGGATGGCAGAAATCAAATCCGGAACAGTCATGTGCGAGGCAAGTAAGTGCCCTACCTGCTGTACTCTTGAAAGTCCCACACTCTTGAAATTTTAATCCTGAATTTTAGCACTATTTTTCATTCTTTAATTCGGTTAATATATTTTCTGTGGGCTCGAGCAATAGCACAGCAGGTAAGGCATTGCTTTGCACATGGCCAACATGGTCGACCCCAGTTCGATTCCTCTGCCCCTCTTGGAGATCCTGGCAAGCTACCGAGAGTATCTTACCCGCACGACAAAGCCTGGCAAGCTACCTGTGACATATTCAATATGCCGAAAACAGTAACAACAAGTCTCACAATGTGTTGTGTGACGTTACTGGTGCCTGCTCAAGCAAATCGATGAATAACGGGAGGACAGTGCAATATATTTTCTGTATCCATTTATATAAAGCTAAGTGAAGAATACATTGTGAAAGTAGGAAATGTAATCATATTGCAAGTGTAAGAATATCTATATCAGAAAAGAGCAAGAAAATAAACAACAATCTAATAGAGGTGATTATGTAGAGTAACACATGTCTTCTTTTTTGGTATGTCACAGAACATCAAATCTAGGACCTCACACATGCAAGGCTAATGCTCTACCACTGATCTATACTGGCTGCCACATTTTTTAATAATTGTTGTTTAATATAATTAATCTAACTATATTAAAATATTAGACTGAAAACATTGACTGAATATAAACACTGGATAAAAACCCATAAGGACAATATGACATTTTAGAGTTTACTTATTGATAAGCATTGATATTTTGGAAGAAATACAGCTTGTGTAGTTATGATAATAGCAATTAAAGATGATCATTTTTCATAAACTGGACAGAGTGGCAGACGTTGGGAAGGATCTTGGGAACACCATGGTAAACAAAACAGAAGTCTATGACTAGAAAAACTTGTGATCTGGTGGAGAATGCACCATCACAACACTCTAGATTGAATTCTGTGATGGGAAGTACAATAAGACCTAGGAGAGTTGGAGAGTGATTTGGTTATAGGGAACAGCAAAGACTCTTACAGAAGTTAAGAAAAAGTTGTTGTGGTAGGCATAATTGTAAAATGATCCCCAGTAAATCAAGTTTCTGTATAATTCCCTTCCCTTGAGTAAGGAGCAGACCTATAATTTCTCTCTGTAGAAAATTGCAAAGAGAATAGGAAATTATTCCTAAATTAATTTTTATTATATGGCAAAAGTGCAATGATTTGGTATAAACCTTAAGTATCTTAATCTATGGGCTCTAAATGAACTGAAAGGGAGGTCTTTCGAGTGGGCTGATAGAACGAGGCTGGCTTTCAGATAGAAAATAGAAGAAAGAGAAATTTGTCTCCTGACTTTGAAGAAACAAGCTGCTGTGTTGTGCTTATCAGTGAGGATGCTATTTGGTGTGGAATTTCAAGGCCCTCTAAAAACTGAGAGTATCCTGACATGAGAAATTTCTTCCTTCCTGCAAAAATTCAGGAGCCTCAGGAAATTGAATTCTGCACTTCGAAGAGATCCTGAGATCTGGAAAGGAACATAGCCTTACTGACATTTAGATTCAATCTGGGTACAAGCTTAAGTTGGGGGCCCAGCTAGATTGCATTCTTACTTCTAAGCCACAAAGACTGGGACACGGTCAGTGGATAGTTAGGCAGCTACTTTTGTAGTTATTTGTTAGGTACTAGTAGAAAGATACTGCAGCTGAGATGTGAAAGATGGTATGTAGTAAAAGAGTATTCCAGGATTTTATAGAATGGTTTGAACCATTGGCATTGTGGTCAACATTGATTTAGCTTCATTTTCGTCCAGGTAACCTTGCCTAGCTGACTTAACCTCTCATTTTCCTAATCTGTAAAATGGACATTATCATTAGCAGCAGCATCAAAACCACTAATCACTTTATTCATCTTCACCATCATTCTTCCCTCATGAGCTATTGTAAACATTAAGGTGCACGATGATGTCAAATGATTTCAAATGGAATAGTGGCCTGAAAACACTAAGGATTCTAACTTAATTGGTCTGACCATTGGTTCCTATTATTCTCTAGAATGCTCTTCTCAATGATAATTCATATTGTTCTCTGTTGCTATGAGTTTATCAATCTTAAAGATTGAGCTAAAAATCCCAATTAATTTGGAGCAAGAACTCTTTTAATTTAGTTGTATTATATAAAATAAAAATGAAATGAATATGAAATAATATCCAGTTTATAAGGCTATTGTAGATTAAAATAAATTTGATGTATGAAACTAACTAAACATGAAGATTTCTTAAATTACTTAAGAAATATTCATATGTACTTTTTTTATAGATTTATTTATTGTATATATGATAATTAAGTAGTTTTATTTATGCATGTATACATATGCATAACAGTGAATAGATTATGAAGGAAAAGTCTCTCTAAAGGTTACTGAAACTAAGACATATTTTAATTGGTTTGAAATGCTTTAGGTGAGAAAAATACTGGAAACTAGTTTATATGTCAGATGTTCTGAGATTCTCCTTTCAACCACTGTGTTTCTTAATTTAAAAAACTCTTTACAGTAATTATTTCCTACGAGTGTGGATGGAGCCGAGCAGACAGATTTATATCCCTCAGGTCCCCTTCACTGATTATGTAGTTATTTGTTCTTTGATTTCCAAGGGCTGAATCATTGCTTTCTATTTTTGCAGTTCTTTTTTTTTCCCTAGAAGAGCTTGCTTAGCTCTGTAAATAGGTCTTGATGATATTTAGTTGGCTGAAAGCAAGATTTTTCACATAATGTGGCTTATTATTACGATAATTTTCTAAACTTGGCTATTGCTACTGCTAGACCAAAACAGGCTGAAAACAGAAAATGCTGGAAGTTATGATGAAGAATGAGGAAGAGTCTCTTTATTTTCTCATTGTACTCACACAATCTTTCCCGTGGATGCTCTGCTTATTTTATTGGCACTTCTGCTTCTTCTTTCTTTCTGTCTCAATGGTAGACAATGTTTATTGTTATCTTACAAATTATCCTTCCACTTGGCATTTGCTATTGCTAATTGCCTCCTAACTTTTTCCCATTGGAGAAATGACTAGCAATTTTGCATCTACCTCCATACAGATATTATGGTTTCTCTTCATTATTTCCTGGCATCTATTACTTTCTTATACACCATTTGACTTACAATGCCCTTTTTTACATGAAGGAAGCAGAAGTCATTTGTATTTATAATTATTCCATCTTTTCAAGTGATAGGCAAAAATGTATATTCAATGCTTTCTCTATGGCCACTTAAATTAAGGGACTGAATTACAGTTACTAACATTTTCAGTAAAGTTTGGAAATTGTGCAGTGGTACAAACATGAAAGCCTCTTCAACACTTCTGGGACAGGGATCTGAAATTTGTATTTTCTTTCAGAGAATGGGATGAGATGCCTGAGTCCTTGGGGTGTACTGACAATTTAGGGTAGACCCTTTGACAGGTCACCTGGTGGCACATTTTTGTTTGCATAGCTAATCCCACTGACTGTTAGATCCTCCTTTCCTAGTATGAGACCATAGAGAGTCACAAGATAGAAAGCAATAGAGGGCAGTGCTCTACTAGAGAAATACTACAGAAAACCAGTAACATCATTGTTTTTGTGGCTTATTTGAGCAGGCAGTTCTACCCCCAGTTATCAGAATTTGAATAAGGGATTCCATAGGCATCTTCCTTAGGGTAGTTGGTTGTTACCATATACAACACTGCTAGTTTCAAATCTCTTTCTGGAGTGAATATTATTTTCCATTTCTCTTAATTCCAGGCTCATTCCTTTTTAGGCTATCTCTTCTCAGTTCTGTATTTTAAGCAAAGATCTGACCATATATCCCATTGATGAAAATCTCCTGCCTTCACTCAAGTGTAAATAGGAGAAATGGTCAGGAGCACAAGTTTTGGAGAAAGGGAATCTTGACTGACCAACACTGTGACAGATATTCAGTTAAAGTTTCAGTTTCCTTCCCTAAAACTGGGGTTAATAATACTTGTTTCAGGGATGGAGAGGTAGTATAGTGGGTAGGATTCTTTCTTGCATGTGGACAATCCCCAACATCCCGTATGATCCCTTGAGCACTACCAGGAGTGACTGCAAACCACAAAGCCAGAAGTAAGCCCTAGGAGCAGCCAGATGTGGCCCCCAAAGCAAAATAAAAAATAATGTTGTTTCTTACTATTATCCAAAGGATTAGTAATAACATTTAAACTGTTAAGTGTAGTCCTTAAATGACATAAGTTTTCAAAAAATCGTAGTTCTCAGATATTAATTTTTTATAAATTTGTTTTGAGGCCAGACCTGGCAGTGATCTGGGCTTACTGCAGCTCTGCACTCAGGAATTACTCCTAGTGGTGTCTGGGGAAACATCTGCGATGCTGAGGATCGAACCAGGGTGATCCCCATCAAAGCAAATGCCCTGCCCACTGGAATACTTCTCCAGTTCCTCTGCTATTAATTTTTTATGCTGATTTATTTTTTAAAAAACAGTGTGTTTCTTATAATTGATTTAAAGTCAGCATTCCTTTCAGAGAAAATGGAATACATCAGAAGAGACATTTCATATAATTTGGCCTGTTCCTTCACTCCATCTAAACTTCTTGTAATTCAATTGTAAAGCAGCTGTAATTTGCTGCTCCGGTTTTATTGTGACAAGTTATTTTATATTCAAGTGATCATGACTACTAGAAGAATGTTTCATTTTTAGAATCAGATTTTAGGGGGTTGACAGAAATGGAAGAAAATGGCCCAAAAGAAATACATAAACAATCAAATCAAATAGATTCATTCAGCCAGCAGAGAATCATATTCAGAGCAAGAGATAAAAATGTTCCGAGAAAAATTAAAGGGGCTGAAAACAAATTAAATATTGTCAGTAAAATTATTCAAAATGAATATTGTTAGCAAAAATATTTTTTTCTGGTGCAGGATACTTCGTGGGTTCTGATTCTTCTTTTGAAACGCTTCTCTCATATGAATTCCCCTGCATTTTCTGACCTTTCTTCCTGGGATGCACCCCAGAGTCTATCCACAATAACCTATTTTCTCATTTCACCTTTCACATCTTCTAACTCTCTCTTCCCTTACTACCCCCATTTTAAGGAGCTACCTTCAATACTTGCTGCTTTTCTTGTAACCTATTTTCTGCATAAAATGTTTAACTATATCTAATCTAAGACATAGTTGTACTTCCTCTGTCTTAACCACAAACACATATATTGCCCAAGGACTGGGAATGATAGACTTAATGTTTGTGTCCTCTCAAAGTTTATTTGTTGAAACCCCAATGTTTTTGGAATTTTGTTTAGGTATTTGGAGGTGGATTCTTGGGGAGGCAATCAATAAAAAAAGACCACAGAGAAATCTCATATTCCTTCTGACCTATGTGGGACAGCAAATAGATAACTACCTACAAATAGGAGCCATGTCTTCACCAGAGACCAAGTTTGCTGGTATCACAATCTTAGTTTTCCCAACTCCAGAATTGTGACAAATATATAATATCTGCTATTACATATGCATATATACACATATATGTTTGTGCATGTGTACATGTATGTGTGCACATGAGTGTGTGTGTGTGTGTGTGTGTGTGCGCGCGCGCGTTTACTTGGGGAGGAGCACACAACAGCAGCGCTTAGGACTTGTCCTGGCTCTGTGATTAAGGATCATTCTTGGTAGGTGCAGAGATCATGGTGTGTTAGAAATTGAACCCAGGTCAGCAACATGTAAATCAAGTGGTTTATCCACTGTACTCTCTATCTGGCCTCTGAGATATATTTTTGTTGCTTATAATCTACCAACTCTGTAGTATGGTGAGAATAACCCAAATGCACTTCACAGTTACACCCTGGCTACCTACACTAGAATCCAGAATCATACTGAAGACTCAACAAATGCTTATGATTGGCTGAAGTGACAGTACAGTGGATAGAGCACTTGCCTTACATGTGTCTGGAGTTAAGAGTAAACCCTAAGCACCACTGAGAGTGTCCCAGTAATGAAACAAACAAAAAATGCTTATAAGATCAATAAATGGACAGGAAAATTAAAGTGAAACTCTTCGAGAAGAAATGTTTCAAAGGTCATCTCTTCTTTGTTAATTCCTAGTGGAACCAGTTTGCCATAGGCTGCACGGGGCTGACCCGGGTTCGATTCCTCCATTCCTCTCAGAAAGCCCGGCAAGCTACCAAGTGTATCCCACCCGCAAGGCAGAGCCTGGAAAGTTCCCCGTGGCATATTAAATATGCCAAAAACAGTAACAACAAATCTGACAATGGAGACATTATTGGTGCCTGCTCGAGCAAATCAATGAACAATGGGAGGGCAGTGCTATTATTATTATTATTATTATTATTATTATTATTATTATTGAGGCAATGTGTCATATAATACCATTAATATTTATGCTTCTGATTTACAAAGTAATAGCACGTCCACCAGTGTCCTTGTGCCACTTTGAGTCCAGTCCTTCCTTTCCCTTAGCCTCTCCCCGACTTGGTAACCTCAGTTTTGTTGTCAAAGTTCAAGCATTTTGTTTCCATTGGTCATTGGCCATTTTCTTTCTTTGTTTTCTTTATATTCCAAATGAGTGAGAACATTCAAAGCTTGTCTTTTTTCCTCTGACTTTTTTCATTTTACATGATATCCTCAAAATATCTACACATAGAGCATTAACTTTTTTCTGTAATGTGATCAATTTGCTTTGTGCAGTTATTAGCATAGAGGTATTATTAAGCATTGTTGTTAGGATTTGAAATGTAACTTCTATTTAAGACTACTACCTGCATTATAGCAAAATAAATCTGCTACACACAATGATATCTTCAGCCATCTCTCCTTTATCGTCCCACCTCACCCCTTGACTATAAGTTTGTAAAAACCAGAAGGATCATTATGGGCATTGAGTAATGCCAATAGAGTTAGCTCCTAGGAAGCCCTGCTCCGCTCTGTATTGGAAACCATTCCATTGACCCTAGAATTTAGAATTTAGAATTTCTTTCTCATGTTTCTTTACCATCCACAACAGATATGTCATGGCTGTGCATAGAGAGGTAGAGAGAGAAAATGTGAGTCAGGAAATGTACTCTCCCTCTAAATGACCTCATTTTTCTGGAGCCATCATTTCCTCATCTGTAAATGAGAACTGTGCTGAACACCTGATAGCTCCTCAGCGGACTTTTATGATGAGAAAATGAGAGGTAACACAACATATATTGACAAATGTAGGTGCATGTTTCTTTAAAAACAACAGTTAGCACAGTGCATTAGTTCTTCTCTTGTATCACCAATAGAAACAAAGAAAAACTCAGGCAATCACTTCAAAGGCAGTACTATCTACCTCAATGAGCTTAACTTGTGATATCTAAGCTCCACTGGCATGGCTTTCACTGCCATTTGATATCTACTTTAAAGGTATAACATATGAGTGACAGATGACATGCAAAGAAGTCTAAAACCAAGAAGAGAAACAAAAGAGACTTTGTGAATATATGAATGTCTCAGAGATGGCAGATGTTAGCTGAAGTATTACCAAAAAGCTTTCCTGTTTGTGATAATATATCATCTTTCCTTCTGTCCCATCTCCTCTTTTCTTGATTTCTGATCAGATTTTCTGAACTTTTTAAGGGCTTTCTCTCTCTCTCTCTTTAGCCTATTAAACTTAAGTCAGCTCCCAGTGCAAGCACAAACAACCCTGTAAAACATTTTGTTCAATGAAGGATAAAGTAGATGACTTACTACATTATTATCATTGCAAAAAAGCTATTATGTAAATATACAGTCTTATACGAGTTTAAATAGTCTGAGGGAAGGATGCAAAGAAAGGGAATACATACACATCTACAGAGCAATACTCACTGCACTGTGGCCAGGTTTTAACAGACAATCGCATACCCTCACTTAAAGGGGAAAAAAGAAGCCATATGTCTATTTTAGTGATGCTATCCTGAAATGGTACACTTATTCCTTTTATTATATTTTCAAATAAATACATATGGGACCTGTCAGATGTCAACAGTGGCTCAGAAAAGAGTATGAATTAGTCACACTGGCACACAGGGCTCAGGAACAATGAACGGTGCACTGGAAGACCCTTGAATACAAGCCTATTTGCCTCTTAATCCAAATGAATAATTAATGATAATTATCATGCTGCAGTTATTATCTGTGATAATAATATATCAGTAAGGTGAATAAATTCAATCTGCTACTATGCAGAAATGGCAACTCATAATATTCTTAAGAAATACAGATATAATTATCAGTATTAATGGTCAAAGAAAAAAAAGCAATTTTTATGTAAGAAATTACAGCAAAAGGTCTAAAGTAAGGTGGGAATGAATCCTGCAGACAATATTTTTTTTCACAGCACAATTCTCCCTGGCCCTGCTATGGTGATATCAGTGATATCGGGGTTCCCACTTTTGTGGGTTGGTTCCATTTAAGTAAAAGCATTATTATGCACTCAAGCACTGCATTATGTCCATAATATTTCCATTATCATATCTTAGAAAATGACTCCAGTTAAGTTGAAAGATGCTATAAAAGGGGCAGGGGGACATTGTAAGTCAGATGGGGGTGGTTTGGTCACTAGCTTGACAATTCAGAATTTACAAGGAAAAAAAACCTCAAAAAGTTAAATAAATAAATGTGAAAAAAAAACTTGGTTATTTGGTTGGGGGTAAAAGTAGGCCCATGTTGATTCATGATGGTTGTAATAATTCCTCTTAAAATTCCTTAGTGCTGAACCATATGGGGTGGAAGGTAGGATGAGATTGGGGGTGGGGGTGGAGACTTGAACTGGGTGGGTTGGATGGGGACTCTGGGATAATGGTGAAAGAGGGAAGTGCTCACAAGTGGAGAGTGCTCACAAGTGGGATTGGAACATTCTAACCGGAAAACCCTACCATTAAGATTATCATAAATCATGGTGCTGAAAATACAAATACCAAAATCAGTAGATAAAATAAAAAGCCTTAATGACATTGTGTCAGCTAGTGAAAGGGAATGTAGTTGTGGCAAATGACCTGATTCTACCAGTTGTCATCATCATTGGAAGCAAACTGCCTGATTATCATCTGACCTGGTGTGTGTGTGTGTGTTTGCTCTTGCCATTTTTATTATTTTGCATTGTTATCTTATTGTAGTTTTAATTTGCATTTCTCTAGTGATTATCAGTTTCAGATATTTTTGTGTGTTGGTTTAACTCTTCTTTTAATAAACGTTTGTTCAAATCTTTCTACTTGAAAAAAATTGAGTGGAATATCTTATTGAATAGTCAGTTTTTTATTTGCACTGGATGAAAGTCCAACATCAGATCATTTTTTTTTCAAAGATATTGTCCCAGTAAGGGCTTATGGCGTTGGTTTTAGAATAGTGTTTTTTATTTTTTAAAGAGCAAAAGTTTTAAATTTCTTGAGTGTGAAGTTAGCAAGCAGTGGAAAAATTCTGTAAATTAAAATTTTTACTTTTAACCACTGATATTAATTGAGTAGTTACTAAATATATGGATTAAGATAAACCTATGAAGGAGTCAGAGACAGTACAACAGGTAAGGTGCTTGCTTTGCAATCAGCTGACCAGGTTTAATACCCTGGCCCCCATATGGTCCTGTGAGGAAATCCCCTGCATGGAGAGCCAGGACTAAGCCCTGAGCCTCACCCAGAGTGGTCCATAATCCCCAGCCCCCCAAAAGTGAACTTATAAAATTTATGAATACTGACTTAGAAAAACAAAAAGTATGAATTATAAGATTGTGTAATTTGATTGTGATCCACACTATGTTATCCACAGATGTTTTTACTTAGGAGAAAAATATTTAAGGTCATACCACAAAAGTAGGATTTTCTTTTGACAAAACATTACTGGATTACTTTAATTTTATTATTTTTAAACTTATGCCTTTAATGTTTATAGCAGAAATTATTACCATTTACTTGCTATATTTAATGATAGCATTGGGAAATACAGTCTTCTATTTGACAATTGTATAATAAATATAAATATTAGAAGAAGGAAGCTTTGTTTACCATTAGATTAACAACACCTCCTTAAATATTGGAGAAATGTAAAACATTACCTTATGAAAGAATTTCATGGAATTTCACTCTTAAGAGTAAAGTTTATGAGGAATTACTACAAAACTTGCAAGTTTTATATTCAAAGGCCTCAGATTTTCAGGTTAAATATTTATTTCGTTACCAATTTGTTAAGTGAATGGAAAAAATTATAAGGCCTGCTTTTGCAACTATGTTTAAAAGTATCTCTTACCTCTGCCTTTTTGTACTATTTCTGAATTATCTTCTAAAGTTCTTGGTCTTTATTTTTAGAATCCTCAGGAATTCTAAAAGCAATCTGGCTTCCACCTACTAGGAACAAAAATTTACATAATAAATCTGGGTTTGATCCTTGGCATCACATCCCTGCACCTCCCAGCATCAATAGAGTATAGCACTAGAGGCCTCCAACACCATCCCTGTAAGTACCTGCTGAGTTTGGCCCTATGGAATCCAAACACTCCCAGGACTACAGGGCCCAAGCAGCACTGCATCTTTGGGATCTGACTTGAACTGACAACTGACTGAGTATTGCTGGGAGTGGTCACTTGGGCACTCTGAGTACCACTTAGGAACTACCCCAGAAAAACTTGAGAGCCATCAAAAATAAGTTGTCCCATTGGAGTTAGAGTGATAGTGCAAAGGGTAGGGTGTTTGCCTTGCCCGTGTCGACATGGGTTTGATCCTAGCATCCCACATGATCCCCTGAGCACTACCAGAAATGATACCTGAGTGCAGAGCCAGAAGTTACCCCTGAGCATCATGGGAATGTGGCCCCAAACCATTAGTTGTCACGTTGAAAAGAAAAAGTATATCCTCTGTCTTAGAGAGAATCTATGAACTACATATATTCTGTGTTTACTTCTTCTAAGGAAAAAATAATTCCACTATAGGAATGCTTGTCAGAAGTCAGGGAAGGAATAATGTATGAAAAGAACATCAACATTTTGGAGAACTTTTCACTAGACAATAAAAAAGAGGATTTAAACTATTCTAAAGGAAATACCAAAGACATATGTTTGTCAGTTATGTTACTCCATTTGACTTGTTTAAAAGGACTATTTGTGGATTAGAAGAATAGAACACATCTTTGGATTTTCTCTAAATAAGTATCTTAGTTTAGGACAAAGTTTAAGTTCTTACTGGGTCTAATAGAATTAAAATTCACATTGGAATGATTGATCATACAATTTCAACATCACAGTGTCTTTCAGTTGAAAAATTGAAGCTAAGCACTGGTCCTAGGTATCTGGTATTTAAATATCATCTTTACAGGAGAAAAATTGCTTGTCTCTAAATTCTTTGAATAATTGATGAAGTCATATAGAATTAAAGATAATCAAGAATTGACTGAACTAAAAAACTAGAGAAAACATCCTACCCATTCCTTTTTTTATTGAGAGATGAAAAGCTATTTTATTTTGAAAGGTAATGGAAAGTGAGTCTTTAGTCCAGCTCATTGTTTGAATCAATTATTCATTAACATTCAAAGTCGGAAAATGCCTGAACCCTATCGTTAAGTCTTATGCACGGTTTAGATTCCATTTGTCCATGACCATGTGAGAGCTCCTGACACAAAGGAAGATAATAATTAAAACTTTCTGAACTTTCCTTAGCACTTTCAGCACCCTAGGGGAAGTATTCTAAATCTTCCCCCAAACTCTCCATTTCTCTTTTATAGACCTTAATTCAGGACCACATTTAAAAAAAGTTGTGATTAAAACTGATAGATATGGAGAAAGTGCTTGCTATTGTACATCCAAATATTTGAAGTGTTTTGTAAACATTGGAGTGTTATGTTATTTAGTTATGACTCACTTATCATTCACAGTGAACCTCTGATAATTTAAATACATCTTTTACTTAGCCATTAATTCCCAGTATATTCTTTGATTCTTGGAAATCAACTTGGTTTCTTCTTGATTCAATAAATATGTAACTAGCCCATGTTTTGGTAACAGGAGATAATGTGTTATATGGCACCTCACCACACAAAGGGCCATGCCACAGTTTTATGTCCAATAGCCTGGAGCAAGATGACCTAGTTTGATTTTCACCATGGTTGTCTGAGTCAAAACTGTGTGATAAATGACTCTGTATTTAGCTCTTTGCATCTGCCTTTCCTTTCATCCACTGATTAGAACCTTATACAAAAGCCCTACCACTCACCTGCCATCCCTGCCTCAGGGTGCTGCATGCCATTGGTTTTTCATTGCTCCATCTTAGTGAATCTTTCCTGCATCTCACTGTCATTGGTTTTAGATGGTTAATGGTAGGTAAGGTTTTTAAATAAAAATGTGTATTAACAGTGAGCTGTTCTTGGACACTTTGGTTGTTTCCAAGTTTTTACTATTTTTATAGTAAATAGTGTGAAAATAAATATTGACGCACAAATGCCTTTTTATATTAGTATTTTTGGGCCCTTGGACTAGATATCAAAAAGTGGAATTTCTAGGTCATTCTGGCTCAATTCTTAGCCTTTTTTATTAGTGAAACACCATGAGGTAGAGTTATAGACTTATAAATTTTTGTGCTTGGGTTTCAGTTATACAATGATCAAGTACCCATCCCTCCACCAGTGCCCATCCTCCACCACCACGGGTCCCAGCATCCCTCCCACCCCCCATCCCCACCCCGTCCCACCCTGCCTCTGTGGCAGTTTGTAGTTATACAATGATTGTATTCTTAGCCTTTTGAGGAGTTTTTATATTGTTTTACAATGAACGTTGAAGCAAACAGTCAGCATTTGCACCAACAGTGGTAGAGGGTTCAGGTCACTGGATAAAGAAATTGTGACATACATAGACAACAGGAATACTACTCAGTTATAAGAAAAGATAAAACTACGCAATTTTCTGAAACATGGAAGGAACTAGAAGGCATTATGCTGTGTAATGTTAATCAGGAGAGGAACTGATGTAGAACTCATGATCTCTTGCATGTTTGGATATAAAGAAACATGGTAAGAGAATAATCAAAGGCCAATGCCAGTAAAAACTGTGAGTTTTCCTACATAGCTGAGCTCAACAAGGAGAGAGTGCAGGGTTTATATGAAAAATAACCTTGGGACATTGGTGGAGGAAGAAAAAACTGGTGGTAGGTATGGACTGGAATGTTGTATGTGTGAAACTCTACCATTATATTATAAATCACTGTGCTCAATATATAGTGAAAGAAAAAAATACTTCCCTTAAAAAGGGTGTTGGGAGGATCCTCCCAGGATGGGAGAAGCATGCTGAAAGTAGACTATAGACCAAACATGACTGCCACTCAATGCCTCTTTTGCAAACCACAACACCCAAAAGGAGAGAGAGAACAAAAGGGAATGCCCTGCCACAGAGGCAGGGTGAGATGGGGGGGATGGGGGGTGGGAGGGATACTGGGACCCGTGGTGGTGGAAAATGGGCACTGATGGAGGGATGGGTACTTGATTATTGTATAACTGAAACCCAAGCACAAAAATTTGTAAGTCTACTAATTGTACCTCATGGTGTTTCACTAATAAAAATTTTAAAAATGTGTCATCCACACAAGGACAGTAGATACAAGGGCCAGGGAATATTGCTCCATAGTTGGAAGCCTGCCGCATGAACTGAGGGAAAAGGCAGCTGGGATAGAGAAGGGATCACTAAGTCAATGATGGTTGGAGGGATAGCTCATGATGGGAGATGTGTGCTGAAAGTAGATAAAGGACCAAACATGATGGCCTCTCAGTATCTGTATTGCAAACCATAGTGCCCAAAAGTAGAGAGTATGGGGGAAATTGTCTGCCATAGACGCAGAGGGATGGCTGGGATGGAGGGGGATCACGATCACGATTGCCTCGAGCAGGCCCCAGTAACGTCTCCTTCATCCTAGCCCTGAGATTTTTAAAAAGGTGTCAAATTCAAGGCTCTTTCAGATTTAGGAGAATGAGACCCATCATTGTTACTGGTATTTGGCATATTGGGTACACCAAGGGAAGTTTGCCAGACTCTGCCGTGTGGGCAGGTTACATTCGGTAGCCTGCCAGTTTGTCCAAAGTAGGAATGAGATAATAAGATGTCGTGCGGCTGCACTTGCAGCCGCGCGCGCTTCCGGGACCTGGGTTTTATAGTCTCTGAGTCTTGGCCATTGATGGGATTACACGGTGCCAGGAGGCCAGTTGGTGGGTGTGACCCCTGCCTACTGGAACTTGGAGGATCTGGGTGGAGGATGCTCAGCCCAGATCTGAGTAGGCTTGGAGATCTCAGCCCCGGGACCCACGTGCCTTTATTCCTCTGCCGGTACCTTCATGTGTGCGGAGAGTGGTCTCAGCATGGTGGTGGCTGGTTCTGAAGGTCTTCGGCTGCCGGAGCCCTGGTTGGGGCGGGGAGGAAAACTCAACCTGCTCCCCTCCAAGGGGCCCTGGCGAGGACAGCGAGGCACGGGGGCAGGAGACTCTGCGCTGTTCTCTTCCGTGAGCTGGGTTTTATAGTCTCTGAGTCTTGGCCGTTGATGGGATTACACGGTGCCCGGATACTGGGGAGATTAGTGGTGGAGGATGTGCACTGGTAGAGAGATGGGAGTTCGATCATCGTGTGACTGAAACTCAAACATGAAAGTTTTGTTATTGTATCTCATGGTGATTCAATAAAAAATTCTAATCGCCAAAAAAATGTAGGTACTTGAGCTGATGAATGTTAATTGGAATATTGAACACAATTCATGACATATAAAAATATTGAATTGATATGCCATGTGTCTGAAATTAACAAAATATTATATGTATGTTTCAATTTAAAAAATTAAGGAACCATACAAGGGTCCAACAACTGCATAATAATTCCATAAACTGAATATCTTCTAACACCAAACAAAAAATGTGTCATCAAGTTCTTCACCTACCGTGATTAGCAATTGTGGAAGTCCAGACATTTTTGCAGGATTGACAGAGGAGATATTTTAGAGTTAGAGAGTAATGTACATATGCCTTGCCTGTAATTCAAATGCTTTCTTAGCACCTTTAACTAAATTTAAAATATGGCTACAGGAAGACCGGTCTATGGTAGGAAGCTTACCACTTATTGGGGTTGGGGAAGTGCAGTTAGGACAGAGAAGATACCACCATGAGAATGATAGTTGGAAATAATTATTCTGGACAAGAAATGAGTGCTGAAAGGAGATAAAGTGATATATGCATGGTACCCTTTCAGTACCTGTATTGCAAACCATAATGCCTAATGGAGGTGGAGGAATATAGAGGTGAGGAGGATAAAGAGAGGAGAGAGGAGAGAGAGAGAGAGAGAGAGAGAGAGAGAGAGAGAGAGAGAGAGAGAGAGAGAGAGGAAAAGTACCATAGAGGCAGGCTGAGGGTGGGCGGCTGACTGAAAGAAATGGGTCATTGGTGGTGAAAACGTTTGCTGGTGAAAGGATGGGTGTTGGGACATTGCATGACTACAACCCAATCATGAACAACTTTGTAATTGTGTATCACATGGTAATTGAATAAAAAAGTATGCTGAGAACAAAATGTTCAAAATTAGCATTAACTGCTAGACTTGGCCAAAAACAGAGGGAAAGAAGTTGGATTGGAAGAATGCATAGAGGGCTGTTCTTGGTAGTGAGAAGGCACTAGAAATTCGGTGAATGTAGTGGTGAACCTTATTCACAGTGAGGACCGTGAAACTAAAATCTGAGAATATCCATAACATTATAAGAATAAGTTCATTTTAAAAATTAAGGAAATATGACTGACTTAAAGTTGAAAGGATTGCTGATTTCCGGAAGCTCGTGCTGTTCCCCCTCCAACGGTGCCTTTCAAAGGGAGTTGAATGGAATATTAACCTACGTGGAAATTTTAAATACTTCTATGAAAATCATTTTAGAACTAGAGAATCAGATAAGAAGGTTGTAGAGAGTTGATGTTCTAGCTTCCTCATCTATCAGGTCTGGCGTCTGACATCAACCCTGTGGTATCTCTCCCTAGTGTTTGAAGTTTGAATCAAATCTGAACAACCTGTTTATCCGACTGATCTGAACTGGCATTGTTTGGGGGAATATCTTGCAGCTTCTGGATCATTCACCTCTGTCACTTCACCAGGGAATTTCATTGACAAGAGAAACTCATCTCCTAACACGCATATATTGACACAGTTTGGCAGAGGGGAAGGGAGACTTTTTAGGTGTTATGGTCCGGTTAATTCTAGATTTGAGTCACATAAATTTTAATTGAGCATCTGTTGAGTTAATATTCTAAGAAGTTTACACTAGTGGTGCAATGATCTTCTGAAAATTTAAATAACCATACAAATTACTTATTGGTTATAATTTACTACAAATATCCATTCACTAAATATTAAGGAAGATATTTGTTATTTTCAAAGCAGTGTACCTGGAGCTGAGCATACTGGGGACTGCAAAAGTGCATGAAATATCATCTCTATTCTTAGGGATTTTACCTCTGGGATAGATAGTTATTTAAAGAAATTGCCAAAATGTCAGGAATTAAACTCCAGAAGAGATGGCAGTTACCTAGTGCCCTGGGTCATTTAGGAAGGGGTCCTATAATTAATTGTGAAGTTATCGATCAGGCAAACCTCTACTGAAGACACAGTATTTGACTTAGATTTAAAGTGTGAGTGATGATAGGGAATCTATAAGGAAAAAGATGGTCTGGGTAGATAGTACTTGTAGAAAGTTGAGGGAAGCAGGGAATTATGAGGCAGTGGAGGAATTTCCAAGGTCTGGAAAACTGTGAATTTGTCCATGTACAAGAAAATATCATAATAACTTTGCATGAGATTCACCTAACTATCTAACTATATAAACAACACCAGAGTTTAGTTCTCTTCTTTCATGCCTAGGCTGATTTTGGTCATCTTATTTTGATTTTCATAAGCAGTTTTTTTTATTCTACCTATTAGATTAGAAACTATATATATATATATACATATATATATATCTCACTGTCACTGTCTGCCCATTGTTCATCGATTTGCTGAGCGGGCTCAGTAACGTCTCCATTGTGATAATTGTTACTATGTTTGGCATATCGAATACATCACGGGTAACTTGCCAGGCTTTGCTGTGAGAGCGACATACTCTCGGTAGCTTGCCGGACTCTCAGAGAGGGGCAGAGGAATCGAACTCGGGTCGGCCATGTTGGCCGCGTGCAAGGCAAACACCCTACCCACTGTGCTATCGCTCCAGCGATATATATACATTGTTTTTTGGGTCACACCTGGTGATGCACAGGGGTTACTCCTGGTTCATGTATTCAGGTATTACTCTTGGGGGTGCTTGAGGGACCACATGTGATGCTGGGACTCAAACCCAGGTTGGCCACTTGCAAGGCAAATAAAATACCCTACCTGCTGTGCTATCACTCCAGCCCCCAATATCTCTATATTTGAATAAAACAAAAACTAACCTTCAAAATGAGCTAACAAATCAAGGGTAGTATATATATAAATCATGTAAAAATAATGTAAACAAAACAGAAAACATTAATGTTAATGTAATTAATCTGATCATTTTAGAAAATAGTTATTACTATTCGTCAAGTTTTCAAAACACCTGAAATACAAAAGTACACACATGCCTTTAAGATGGTAGTTTTCAACTCTGTTATTTTTTTTTAAACATAGTTCTACAGCATTTTTCCTTGGAGTACTAGATATAGAAATCCGAGGGCACTTTTGGCTCAGAGAATTGGACAGGAATTTTACACATTGGCACATTGACACTTCACCCAGCAAATAATTATGGGTTGGCAAATGTAATTCAAACTATAACAGAGAAATGTGTGCAGAGATTTCCAATCTATTTTGGTGGCCATGAATGTCTCGTTTCCTTCTCTTTAGTCATTCAACACCTATAAATTCAAGTTTTAACATCTGTGATCTTGTGACTTTGTACTGACACAATTGGAATTTTTTTTTGTCTTTAAGCGTCAGTCTCTTCCCTTCATTACTTCAAACTCAGAATAAGGTTTTCTCATTGATATTCTATCTTCATAACCCCTTGCTATTTCTTCACTAGATTCCTTTCATTCTAGGACTTCTTTACCTACATTTTACCGAATTTCTCTCCATCCATATTTCCATTCATTTCCCTTTTTCATCATCATGGTTTTATGGACCCTGAACTCCTCTGTTTTCTTATCATCCACTAATTAGCATGTCTCCATGGTAACAGACAGTTGCAGAGCAGAATCATTCTCTGTTCCTGTTATTGCTGAGTAACCTCTGGGCCTAGCAAGGAGGGGGCTTGACCTGATTAAGAAGGAAGACTTTTCTTTTCTTGGTAGAAGAGGATCCATACATACCAAAAAAGGCCTTGCTTCTTAGGGGAAAGAATAAGTCAATTTGGTTGAATAGGAGTCTACACTTGGACTCAGGCATGCAAAATCAAAGAATAAAATAACTAAGAAAATATTAGAGAAGATGAGCAAAATGCATAATTCTGATACACTTCCCTGATTAACAAATATTAGCAGTGCTTTGATCTATATATACTTTGAAGCAACTGGTAGCAAATATTTTGTAGATTTACTTTTTAATTTTACATGTAAATTTTAAAAAGTGTGCACTGAGAAGTTGAGTCTATGACAGAGCAATACTACTATTAGTTTTATTAGGTTTGTTTATTATATATAAAATGCTATTTTCACTATTTTCAGTTATATACTGATCCATAACATATTGTCAAATAGCTAGATTAGTGATTATAGTTTACTATTGCAGGCTTTTTAAATAAATAATATGGTATTATAGACTACATATTAGAATACCTTTCTTGTACTGTTTTCACTGATGAAGCTAGGAAAACATTAATATTTCAAGTTGTTGGGTGCCTATTAAGCATTCAGCAATATACTGTATGGTTTCACACGTTGTCTTTTTTTTTTTTTAATTTTTTTTTATTAGTTAAACACCATGAGGTACAGTTGTAGATTTACAATTTTTTGTGCTTGGGTTTGATTATACAATGATCAGATACCCATCCCTCCACCAGTGCCCATTTTCCACCACCATGGATAATATCCCCCCCACCCCCATCCCCCCATTCCCCCCTGCCTCTGTGGCAGGGCAATCCCCTGTGTTCTCTCTCTCCTTTTGGGTGTTGTGGTCTGCAAAAGAGGCATTGAGTGGCAAACATGTTCAGTCCATAGTCCACTTTCGACATGCATCTCCCCTCCTGGGAGGATCCTCCAAACACCCTTTATTTGGTGTTCCCTTCTCTATCTGAGCTGCCCTTTCCTCTAGAATGCCCGACTGGCCACTAAGCTATGGAGTAATCCTCCTGGTGCTGATCTCAGCTATTCTTGGGTATTAATCTCATATTTTGTTACTTTATGTCCCCCAGATGAATGCAATCTTTCTATGTCTATCCCTCTCTTTCTGACTCATTTCGCTTAGCATGATACTTTCCATTTTGTACCACTTGTATGTAAATTTCATGACTTCATCTTTTCTAACAGCTACATAGTACTCCATTGTGTAGATGTACCAAAGTTTCTTTAACCAGTCATCTGTTCTTGGGCACTCAGGTTTTTTCCAGATTCTGGCTATTGTAAAGAGTGCTGCAATAAACAGACTATTGCAGATGTCACTACGGCTATATTTTTTTGCCTCTCTGGGATATATTCCCAGGAGCGGTATTGCTGGGTCAAATGGGAGCTCAATTTCTAATTTTTTGAGAATCGTCCATACTGTTTTCCAGAAGGGCTGAACCAGTGGACATTCCCACAAACAGTGAAGGAGTGTCCCTTTCTCGCCACATCCGCGCCAGCATCGGTTGCTTTTGTTCTTTTGAATGTGGGCCAGTCTCTGAGGTGTGAGATGGTATCTCATTGTGGTTTTGATCTGCATCTCCCTGATGATTAATGATGTAGAGCATTTTCTCATGTGCTTTTTTGCCATTCGGATTTCTTCTTTGAGAAAGTTTCTGTTCATTTCATTGCCCCATTTTTGGATGGGGTTGGATGTTTTCTTCTTGTGGAGTTTAACCAGTATTTTGTATATCCTGGATATCAACCCCTTGTCAGATGTGTATTCGGCGAATATCCTTTCCCATTCTGTAGACTGTCTTTGTATTTTGGTCACTGTTTCTTTGGAGGTGCAGAAGCTTCTTAGTTTAAGATAGTCCCATTTATCTATCTCTGTTTTCACTTGCTCAGACAGTGGCGTGGAATCTTTGAAGATACCATTAGCTTCAATGTCATGGAGGGTTTTGCCAACTTTGTCTTCAATGTACCTTATGGTTTCTGGTCTGATGTTGAGGTCTTTAATCCATTTTGATCTTACTTTTGTACATGGTGTTAGGAAGAGTTCTGAGCCCATTTTTTGCATGTAGCCATCCAGTGATGCCAGCACAATTTGTTAAAGAGGCTTTCCTTACTCCACTTCACATTACTTGCACCTTTATCAAAGATTAGATGATCCTATGATTGAGGGGAGATGTCAGTGTATTCAACCCTGTTCCATTGGTCTGCAGTTCTGCCTTTGTTCCAGTACCATGCTGTTTTAATTATTACTGCTTTGTAGTACAGTTTGAAGTTTGGGAGGTTGATTCCTCCCATTTTCTTTTTCCCAAGAATTGCTTTAGCTATTCGTGGGGGCTTATTGTTCCATATAAATTTCAGGAGTGTTTGCTCCATTTCTTTGAAGAATGTCATGGGTATCCTTATAGGGATTGCATTGAATTTATACAATGCTTTCAGTAGTATTGCCATTTTGACAATGTTAAGTCTCCCGACCAATGAGCAGGGGATATCTTTCATAGTTAAAGCCATCTACCACAAGCCTACAGCAAGCATCATCCTCAATGGCGAAAAACTGAGAGCCTTCCCTCTAAGATCAGGGACGACACAAGGATGCCTACTCTCTCCACTGCTGTTCAATATAGTACTGGAAGTATTTGCAATAGCGATTAGGCAAGAAAAAGATATTAAGGGCATTCAGGTAGGAAAGGAAGAAATCAAGCTCTCACTATTCGCAGATGATATGATACTATACTTAGAGAACCCAATAACCTCCACCAAAAAACTCCTAGAAACAATGGACTCGTATAGTAAAGTTGCAGGCTATAAAATCAATACCCAAAAGTCCATGGCTTTCCTATATGCAAACAGTGAGAGAGAAGAAAGTAACATGAAAAAAACAATCCCGTTCACAATTGTGCCCCAGAAAATCAAGTACTTAGGAATCAGCTTAACTATGGAAGTAAAGGACCTGTACAAAGAAAACTACAAAATGCTATTTCAGGAAATAAAAGAGGACATGAGGAAATGGAAAGATATGCCCTGCACATGGGTCACACGTTGTCTTTAAACCACATAGCAGCTCTTTAAGGCCAGACATGATTATTTAAAAGTACAATAATTGCTAGCATGTAGACCTGGACTGGAGCGATAGCACAGTGGATAGGGCATTTGCCTTGCAGACAACTGAACCGGGTTCAATTGCCAGCATCCCATATGGTCTCCCAAGCACCACCAGGAGTAATTCCTGAATGCAGAGCCTGGAATAACCCCTGTGCATGGCCAGGTGTGACTCAAAAAAGCAAAATAAGAAAGTAAGAAAGAAAGAAAGAAAGAAAGAAAGAAAGATGTAGACCTCATTTATCAACAAAAAATCTTGATCAATAAAGAAAGGGAAACTGAAATTTGAGGTCTCCTAAGTTAGAAGTTGTAACTTTGAAGATTGAGCAGCAGATGGTTTTATGGCTCTTAGGGTTTTATGGCTCTTAAATTATTTTACTAACTTGTGAATAAGAATGTATTGTTTAAAAAATTGTAGGTGTTGATGTAAATTACTGCAAATTGGTTGGGAGTGTTTAGTTCCTTGACCTCTATAAAGGCATGGAACTGCTGTGCTGGTAACTTTGCCATTGATGGTGGGGATAAGGAGTGTTTGCTGGACAAGCAGAGGCTGTTCACTTTTTTTTATCTTTTTAATGTTTATAGTGAAGAACACTCTTTTCTCAAATTTAAATGGGATGTTACCAATTTTTTAAATACATTATATCAATGGGAGGGAAGGCCAATTACATCTCAAATTTGATTTAAAGAATGAAAGGTTAAGCTCTTTATTCAGCCTACCAACAGGTATCTTCCAATGGGAACTGGAGAGATAGCACAAAGGGTAAGGTGCTTGCCTTGCACATGTCTAAGCTGGTTCAATCTCTGGCATCCCATTTGGTTCCCTAGCACTGCTAGGCATAATTCTTGAGTGCAGAACCAGGAGTGATCCCTGAGCATTTCTGGTTTGACCCTAAATTTTTTGTTGTTTTTTTTGGAGAGAAATATATATATATATATATGCATCTTGGAGAGCCCAGCAAGCTACTGAGAGTATTCTGCCTGCATGGGCAGATCCTGGCAAGCTCCCTGTAGCATATTCGATATGCCAAAACCAGTAACTATAACAGTTCTCATTCCCCTGACCATGAATGAGCCTCTAATAATTGGGAAAGATAAGTAAGGAGAGGCTGCTAAAATCTCAAGGCTGGGACGAATAGAGACGTTACTGGTGCCCACTTGAGTAGATCTATGATCAATAGGATGACAGTGATACAGTGACAGTGATTTTTGGGTCACACTTGGCGATGCACAGGGGTTACTCCTGGTTTATGCACTCAGGTATTACTCCTGGTCGTGCTTGGGGTCCATATGGGATGCTGGGAATCAAACCAGGGGCAGCTGAATACAAGGCAAATGCCCTACCTGCTGTGCTATCACTCCAGCCCCATGACCCTAAATTTTTTTAATTAAAAATATCTACCATTGAAGAGGAGTAACACATATATATTGAGTGACTTCTTTATTTCAATAACTGTATCAAGTGCTTTTCATATGGCGTTGGACAAAAAGATTCATCCCTCTGATCTTCTTTAGCAGGAGATGTAATCCTCTAACCCTAGGTACTCTTAAACCTATCACCAGGTTTATATGGCACATGAAGGATTTGATCACCAATTACAAAGTATGTGTGTGCACCCATGTAGGGTGAAGAGAAGAATTTCCTATACCAACAAACAATTCTCTTATGCCAACTGGTTCCTATAGTTCAATTCAGTTTTCATGCTTAACTGCCTGGAGATAGAGCATAAAATCCCATTGGTTCTTAAATGCTTAATCCTTTAAGATTGTCCCCTATTTTCTATAATAAACACCAGTGTAAGCCCGACTTCTCATCTACCGGCTGTATATTACAGGTTCTAGTGATACACAACTTGAGTTTGATTTATTTGCTAGGATGTCTCATAGAACTCAAAAACTATTATACTTACTATATTACCAGATTATTATTAAATAATGCAGTTTAGGAACTGCTAGGTAGATGAGATGCAGAGAGCAAATTTTGGGGAAAAGGAACTAAAAATTCCATGTCCTCTGCAAGTGTACTGGTCTACTCAATTGTCAATATTTTCACCAAACTAGAAGTTCTCAGAACCCTTGTATTTTATGGAGAAGTTGCTTTTGTTATTCAGGTAAAATTGATGAAATAATTTGCCATTATTAGCCTGGTTCTTCTTCATTCTCCAGGGTTTAGGATTGAAAGCTTTAACCCTTTAATCTTATGATTCCTCTGGAGACCAGCCATTATCCTTAGATAACTGGTGGGTATTACAAAAGTCACATTATTAACATAAAAATGTCTTTATGATTCTCTATTAGGACATTCCAAAGGTTCAGAATCTAGTGTCGAAAAATGGGGATAACACCAAATATATATTTATTGTATACACATTAGATAATTTTTCTTCTTATTTTTTTTTTAAATAAAAAGGCACCATATCACAAGGCCACACTTTTCATAGGCATTTCTGGTTAAATGACTAATGGCAGGGATTCTGAGACAAAACTGCCTCAAGCAGGCGATGAAGAATCCCTGACAAGTAACCAATACTTGGGTCCTCTTCACTTTATGAACTTTCTTAGAACTACAATTAAAATGACTCCACCCAATCTTCTGTCCCTCTATTTTTTTACAAGGACAAAATACGATATGATGCAGTGCCTCATCCTATCCCTTTATTTTTTCCCCCTTTGTTGTTCCCCCTTAGGAATTTTTCTGATGCCTACGTCTTATAGTATGAACACCAACACCTTGTCCAATTCAGTCTTCCCAAGCTTTTGAAGCATTTATGTTGGGAAGAAATTGAGCCTTAGGGTGTTTGAAGTACTTCCTCAGGTCACCCGGCTGTCTAGTGTAGACTTCCCAGATCTGTCTGCTTCGCTCTCTTGATTTCTCTCATGCCATGCTCCCTAGGATGTTAAAAGTACCCACCACTATCTGGGAAAACTGAATAGCTACTTGCAAAAGCAAAAAACAAAAAACAAAAAACAAAAAACGAAGACTGACCTCCGTCTAATGCCGGCACAAAAGTCAGATCAAAGTGGGTCAATATCAGACTTGAATCCATTAGGGACATAAAGGAAAATGTAGAAAGAACTCTCCACAACATTGGAGCTAAAAACATCTTTAAGGATTAAACAGCACTGACCATGCAAGTGGAAGCAAACATAAACAAATGGGACTACATCAAACTAAGAAGCGTTTGCACTTCAGAAGAAACAGTGACCAAAATACAGAAAGAGCCCACAGAATGGGAAAGAATATTTACCCAATACCCATCTGATAAGGGATTAATATCCAGGATATACAAGACACTAGTAGAATTGTACAAGTAAAAAACCTCCAACCCCATCAAAAAATGGGGACAAGAGATGAACAGAAGTTTCCTCAAAAAAGAAATACAAATGGCCAAAAGGCATATGAAAAAATGCTCCACATTGCTAGCCATCAGGGAGATGCAAATCAAAACAACAATGACATATCATCTCGCACCACTGAGACACTGGCACACATTCAGAAGAACAAAAGCAACCAGTGTTGGCGTGGATGTGGGGAAAAAGGGACACTCTTTCACTGTTGGTGGGAATGCCCACTAGTCCAACCTTTCTGGAAAACAATATGGAAAGTCCTTCAAAAACTAGAAATTGAGCTTCCATATGACCCAGCAATACCTCTTCTGGGAATATATCCTGAGGATGCAAAAGAGCACAGTAGAAATGACATGTGTACCTATATATTCATTGCAGCACTGTTCACAGTCGCCAAAATCTGGAAACAACACAAGTGCCCTAGAACAGATAACTGGTAAAAGAAACTGTGGTACATCTACACAATGGAACACTATGCAGCTGTCAGGAGAGATGAAGTCATGAACTTTGCTTAAAAATGGATGGACCTGGAGAGTGTCATACTAAGTGAAATGAGTCAGAGAGAGATGGACAGATATAGAAGGACTGAACTCATTTGTGGAGTATAAAACAACTTAACATGAGGCTGACACCTAAGGACAGTAGAATCACAGGACAGATGGATTACTCCATGACTGAAAGCCTGCCTCATGAGCAAAGGGGAGAAGGCAGCTGAAATAGAGAAGGGATAACTAAGAAAAAGATGGCTGGAGGAACCTGTCAGGATGGGAGATGTGTGCAGAAAGTAGGTAAAGGACCAAACATGATAACCTCTTGGGGTCTCTATTGCAAACCATAATGCTCCAAAGTAGAGATAGATTATGGGGAATCATGTCTGCCATGGAGGCAGAGGGAGGGTGGGAAAGGTGGGTGTATACCGGGGCTATTGGTGGTGGGGAATGTGCACTGGTGGAGGGATGGTTGTTTGATCATTGTGTGACTGTAACCCAAACATGAAAGCTTATAATTATCTCACAGTGATTCAATAAAATTAAAAAAAAGTATCAACCACCATTTTGTATTTTTGCCACTTGATAAGGTCCATGGTAAATTAAAGAGTAGGAGAAAATGATTTTAAATTCCTATGAGCCTGCAACCTTCCACCTCATCCTTTTGTCACCTTCAATGGCCCGGAAATCTGAAAGGGAAGTTATTATTATAAAATGTTCACTCTTTTTATAGAACAACTTCCAGGTAAAACTTTACATGTGTCCCTAATAAAAGCTGTTTGACTACATGATTGCTTTTCTTTTAATGTCTATACATACCCCTTATAGCCAATTCAGAGCTGCAAATGCTATATCTTTTTCTCAGAGATGACATGTGAAATTGTGACATTCACTGTGGATTGTGGAATCTCGACACTAATGAAGATATCACAACGAAACCTAAACAGGCACTTACAAGTGCTAGGGTGTTGATTGTCTGAAAGTCTTAGCATTACTCAAGAGTCAACACTGCTCCTTTAGATCAGGCAGCAATCAGAGTTTTTTGAAGGTTAGAAGGCTTTCCTAGCGTGAATATAATTTGAGTGAGTACAGAACAGGCTGCAGGCTGCTTGTGCTACAGTGGTGACCAGCAGCCAGAGTCACAGAGACAAGCTCCAGGGATGGCTCAGCAACGGTCTCTGATTCCTGATTCCTAATAAATCCAAAACCCATAGGGAAATGAAAAAAAAAAAAACAGAGACTTTATGTTTCATCCTACCCCTTTGCATTCCAGGCAAAAAGTTTCCAATTTACTGAAATTCACTCTCACACCAGGTCAGGAAGCAATTGGACAAAAAGCCTGAGGTTCTACTCCTAATGGCTTATTGGAAGAGGCTGTGTCTGAGATATTTGTTTTCAGAAGATGACCTGTTTCTGTCTTTAGTTTGAAAGTCAGCCTTCCATGTGACTTAGTAAACTCAATCCTCTGAACTATGCCATTGGTGCTGTGGATGTTATAAACAGTTGTAGAGACCCCTACTGTTATTTATTCTCTGTTTCTGTAGCCAGGACCCCACACCAGGGAAAGCCCTATGATCAATGTTTGATTTATTCCCCAGTTGAGTTTAGCCTTGAAGATGGAGATCCCCTCCAGGTTATCTTGTCTTGCTGCAATGTGCCTTTTAATTAGTTGGTATATGACTTTCAGGTTCATCTCCGATGACTTCTTTACCTCAAAACAGTGCTTTTCATTCTAGAAACTTCCTTTCCCCCCTTTGTCACACACCTGGGCCTATGTTTCTCTGACCAGGAGTGCCTTGCTTCTTCCTCCCAAACACTTACACTCTTTGCTGATTTGGCTCATGTCTAATTGAATTGAGAGTGAGTTAAAATGAAATCTTCCCATGAGAAGCCTTTGATAACCTCTCCAAATTTAATTACTCCATTGACTGAAAAGTTTGGCCATTTTTTTGGGAAGTCTCTTTGGACCCCAACCCAAAGTTCACAGGGCTCACTTACTTATGGTGCTCAGGAAACTCTCCTGGAGGTTCTCAGGGACCATATGTGGTTCCAGGAATGGAACCCAGGTATGTGCAGAATTCAGTTATGTGCAGAATTCCCTGTATTCCTGTCTTTCCTGTTTTTGTTGAGTAGATGTCCTTGAGCAGTTAATGTCCTTTCTCTTTGAATATACCAATTCAGATTCAATAGATTTTCTCTGAGTGATTGTCCAGGTTCTGACACTGGAAATTTTACTTTTTTTTTTAATAATTTATTTATTGGATCACTGTGGGAAAAGTTACAAAGCTTTCAGGTTTAGGTCTCAGTCATGCAAATATCAAACACATTTCCCTTTACCAATGCTTATTTTTTACCCCGAAGAACCCCAATAAAACCCCACCCCCTACCCCTCCCAGTGCCTGCAAGGCAGATGAATTCTAGTTAACACTCTATCTGCTTTGATTAGATTCATTGTTTCAATAAAAGATGCACCACTATTATTTAGAGTTTACCCACCCCCCCAAATCAGACATGCTGAAAAAGCATTGTGAAGTGATTTGCTTTCTACAGCTGGGTTCAAGAATTAAATGTTGGTTTTGGATTTCTGCTATTTAACTTATTAACCCTGGAAGTATTTCTACTGAAAGTCAGATAATTAAGAGATTGGTTTCTGTGCTCTGGAGTCGTGGCCGTGCTGGAGAGCCGCTCGTGGGGGGCAACTGGTGACCTCGGTAGGGCGTGAAGGACGGACCGGAACACCCCCCTTCCCATGAGGTTTTACTTGCCCCCACACCCCCGGCTCATACCTGCTCTCCACAAGGCTACCATGTGGCCGCCATCTTTCTTTCCAGAGGGAGGAGGGCGGAAGGGAGCAACACCCTTTCCCCTCTGGGCAGACATGATGGCCTGGATTAACGCATAGTCCGTTCACTTTTCTGCTCCAAGCTGCTGGGTTCTGCATTAAGTCCTTGTACTTCTGGGGCTGTGGTCGTGCTGGAGAGCCACTCGTGGGGGGCAACTGGTGACCTCGGTAGGGCGTGAAGGACGGACTGGAACTCCCTCCTTCCCATGAGGTTTTAGTTGCCCCCACAACCCCGGCTCATACCTGCTCTCCACAAGGCTCCCATGCGGTCGCCATCTTTCTTTCCAGAGAGGAGAGGGTGAATGAGGCAACACCCTTTCCCCTCCGGGCAGACATGATGGCCTGTATTAATGCATAGTCCGTTCACTTTTCTGCTCCAAGCTGCTGGGTTCTGCATTAAATCATTGTGCTTCTGTGGCTGTGGCTGTGCTCCAACCTTAACTCTGATTTTCAGGGAGAAACGTTGGGTGATTTACTTGCCATTGATCACTTTGTATATACAGAGATGTCGCGCAGCCGCGTAAGCAGCCGCGCGCTTTGGAGGAAAAGTCTTAGTTCCTGCATACTCGAGCTGTGCTTGTAGAGGCTTCTGGTCACCGTGGTTCAATCTGGGGGAGGCGGGATGCGGCACCTACCCCATCTGGGACTTCCCCGTGATCTCGGCTCTTTTTGGAACCTGGTGTCTTCTCCAGGAGCTGTGGAGCCAGCCCTCCATGTGGCCCTTCTCTGCAGCTGTATGCTGTAAAGATGGCGCTGGGGGCGGGCCGTGGGCGTGACTTCCAGAATCAGAGGTTTCCTGGGAGCCGGCGTTGTCCCGGCGGTTTGGAGGAAAAGTCTCAGTTCCCGCATACTCGAGCTATGCTTGTAGAGGCTTCTGGTCACCGGGGTTCAATCTGGGGGAGGCGGGATGCGGCACCTACCCCATCTGAGACTTCCCGGTGATCTCGGCTCTTTTTGGAACCTGGTGTCTTCTCCAGGAGCTGTGGAGCCAGTCCTCCATGTGGCCTTTCTCTCGGAAATTTTAATTTTATATAGAGCATTTATTATAATTTTCTTTTTATTTTCTTATCCTTTTTTTTTTTTTGGCCACACTCAGCTGTACTCAGGACTTACTCCTTACTCTGCACTCAGGGATCACTCTTGGTGGATTTGGGGCATGCTTTGGGGTACTGGGGATTGAACCTGGGTCAATCATATGCAAAGTAAACACCTTATCCACTGTGCATAGCTCTAGTCTCCAAAATTTATTATTTTTTCATTGATAATAAATATATGGAAGAAAAGAATTATTTAGGGTTGAGATATACAGGTATAGCATTTTGAAATGACTTGACTCATACAGAGGAATAATCTTAGAAATAAGAGGCTTGGGGGTATGGTGCCGTCAGCAGGTCAATCTGTACCTACGAGGCGAGTGCATCAGCAGCTTGATGACACCATAAGACTTTCAGATACCCCAAAATTGCTGCTGTGCCTTTGGCCAGACCCCAAAAACTTGGGGCCAAGTTTACCAAGAAAGTAAACAGCCAAAAGTTAGGTATGTGCAAGATACACCCACAAACCACCTCCATCTCAGCTATATAATTGGAGGCATGGCCTCTGTGGTTCCTGATTGAACTGGTGAAGGGAGAGGCATTTGATCATTGGATGACAGAGACTTAAACCTGAAAGCTTAGTGACTTTTCCCACAGTGATTCAATAAATAAATATCACAATCACTATCATCCTATTATTCATCGATTGCCTTGAGCAGGCCCCAGTAATGTCTCCTTCATCCTAGTCCTGAGATTTTAAAAAGTGCCATATTCAAGGCTCTTTCAGGGTTAGGAGAATGAGACCCATCATTCTTACTGGTATTTGGCATATTGGGTACGCCACGGGGAGTTTTCCAGACTCTGCCATGTGGGCAAGTTATATTTGGTAGCCTGCCAGGTTGTCCAAAGTAAGAATGAGAAAAAAAGATGTCGCGCGGCTGCACACTTCCGGGAGCTGGGTTTTATAATCTCTGGGTCTTGGCCGTTAATGGGATTACATGGTGCCAGGGGGCCAGTCAGTGGGTGTGACCCCTGCCTACCGGAAAATGGAAGATCTGGGGTGGAGGATGCTCAGCCCCGATCCGAGCAGGCTTGGAGATCCCAGCCCCAGGAACTGCATGACTTTGTTCCTCTGCTGGTACCTTCATGCGTGTGGAGAGTTGTCTCAGCATGGTTGTGGCTGGTTCTGGAGGTCTTCAGTTGCTAGAGCTTTATGTGGGGTGGGGAGGGAAATTCAACCCTCTCCTGCCCCCATGCCTGGCTGTCCTCGCCAGGGCCCCTTGCAGCGGGGCAGGTTGAGTTTCCCTCCCCGCGCCGAGCAGAGCTCCAGCAGTCGAAATAAATATAAGAAGAAAAAAATAAATAAAATTATGAAAAAAAAGTAAGCTGGACTTCATGCCCAATTCAATCAGTTAATCAGTTGCTGAATAAATAGCAGTACTCCTACATAAGAAAAAAAAAGAAAGAAGGGACATTTTTTCAGTCAGTAAACAGAATAATGCAAAGTAATGATGATCTTTGTTGTTTATTTTCTCTGATCTCCTCAGTACTTTTTGGAAAATATTCAGGAAAATTGTGAACTTCCCTTCTGTCAACTCTCTGCCACTCTATATATTAACAATTTGTCTCATGGGTCTCTTTGAACATTTTATTTATTGATCTATTTTAGTTGTGATGGTGACTGAATCCAGGGTCTCACACATGCAATGCAACTCTACTTCTGAGCTACATCTCCAGTCCCTAAACACTTTATATTTTACTACCGTTTTATTTGTGAGTTTGGGGGACCTCTTTCTCTTTGTGTGTTATCAGGACACAGGCTCATGCTGAATGGCTACTTGAACCACAAATAATTTACTATTGGTCACTCATTCTTTCTGAGGTATGGGGGGCAGCACATGGGGTAATGCTCAGGTGTTACTCCTAGCTCTGTGCTCAGGTATCACTCCTGGCGATGCCTGGGGGACCATATGGGATGCCAGGGATCAAAACCAGGTCAGCCAAGTTCAAGGCGCATAGCTTACCTGCTGTACTATTGCTCTGAACCCTGGTCACTCACTCTTTTTATAAAGTGTAAGGTAACCATCAGCATGTTCACACAATACAGTGAGTACCACTATGATTTTGATACACTTTTAAACTGAGATCCAAGTCAGGAGAAAAAGGTTTATGAAATAATCAACTATCAGAAAACTAGCTCTCAGTTTTACTCCTATGACTCAAAAATTATATTTTTAAATAAACAGCTGCTTTTAAAGGATATCACAATCTGATAAACACGAGCCTATGGGCCAGATCCATCCTGTAGCTAATTTTTATAAATAAAGTTTTATAAATAAAGTTTTATATGAGACCACTCTCCGCACACCTGAAGGTACTGGCAGAGGGACAAAGCCACGTGGGTTCCGGGGCCGAGACCTCCAAGCCTACTCGAATTGGAGTCGAGCATCTTCCACCCAGATCTTCCAAATTCCAGTAGGCGGGGGTCACACCCACCACCTGGCCCCCTGGCGCCGTGTAATCCCATCAGCGGCCAAGACTCAGAGACTATAAAATCCAGATCCCGGAACCGCGCGGCATCTTATTATCTCATTCCTACTTTGGACAAACTTGCAGGCTGTCGAATGTAGCCTGTCCACAGGGCAGAGTCTGGCAAACTCCCCGTGGCCTACCAAATATGCCAAATACCAGTAACAATGATGGGTCTCATTCTCCTAAAGAGCCCTGAATATAATCTCAGGGCTAGGATGAAAGAGACGTTACTGGGGCCTGCTCGAGGCAATCGACGATTAACAGGATGATGAAAAAAAATGAAATGAAAAAGTTTTATTGTAATACAGCCTTGCCATTTACTTACATATTGTCCATGACTGTTTTCTTGTTATGATAACAGACTGTCAGTGAACTGTTTTAATTGAAAAGCCCTGTCAGGCATAATAAGATAGGCTTTGTGTCAGATTTTGCAACTGGGCCACTAGTCATTCAAATTCCCTAGGGATTTTAGTTAGGCCATAGGGATTGAGATAAATAGCTAAGTCTGCTACATTCTGAGTTACTTTGAGTAATGCTACCTCTCTAAGTCTCAATTTTCATCAAATATGAAAAATAGAAGCATTGACATAGTTGACTGAGCCCATGTCTGTCACATAGAATATACTCACTCAGTTATTACACACTCATAATTGCAGATTAAGAACATTAGTCATTTCATAGGCAGTATTTGTAACCATGTACTTAATGTGCAAAACTGCACCCTTTTATACCAGTGCATTTCTGACTCATAATTCAGTTTATATGCAATTAACTCTTATTTCTCAGTTGTTTATTGTAATACAAGTTGACTGACAACTTTGTGAGCCATGTAAATTATTTTTTCTAGTGTGTGTGTGGGAGTGTTGAAAACTATAACAAATTGGACAAGCCACTGCTTTTAAATTTGTGCAAAAAGTCCTTTTCAAAATAGTTCCTCTAAATCTAAAGATTTAAATATCATCTGGGAAGACTCAGAGAATGCTCACTGATTTCAGTGGGAGTCCAGACACCTGAGATGGAATCTAGCCTGAAGAGTTTAATTTTTTGTTTATTTTTAACAAGATAATAAAAGATGGTATGCATGGTTAGAATGTATCAATGTTAAGTACCCTTGCTATCTGGGTCAAGTACTGTATTATGACTGAAGTTCAGAGCAAAGAGTTATGCTTTTCACTAGAAGCCCCGAAGATGCTTTCTTGTTAAGTGAGTGAGCACAGCTGTGACATCCTGGATGACAAAGAGACATACTGAAGAGCAGAAAGGGGTTTTGCTGAGGTCAAAAGGGCAGCCAAATATGCATTATGAGTTACAAATCATTCTTTACATCTCGTTTCACCCTAATTATAATTTTTACTGAAGAAAATTTTAGTATAATAATTTAAAATTTTTCTTCTAATAATATTTTTATAGAAAATCTTACATGCACTACATGCAGGGTTATTCTGCCTAGAAAGAGTGAGATACATAAACTTGATAAAAAGAAATGTAGAGTAATGGGTTGGCTTTGAAAATGGATGACATAGGTTCTATTTTCTGCACATATATGTGTGCTTTTAAATAAATACCTGTATAATGTGTGATTATTTTATGGCTATCTTTTTATACTCTTGACAGATTCTTCAATCAATAAATGTACTTAATTCTAACATAATTTCATTAACTTCTTCATTGACTTCTTTTAAAAACATTTCCACCCTCAAGATCATAAGAATAATATGCTCTACTATTTTCCTTTAACACCACTATTATCATTATTAGCCTTCCACATAAACAACTACAATCATTTGGAATAGATTTGATCTATGGTATAATATAAAGTTAATTTCATCTTTGGATATTAGTTAGCTAATACTGGTACCTTTTATTGAAAGACTATTCTTTTTCTATTGTTTTTTAGTGTTACCTTTATTATAAATCAATACTTACAAGTTTCTACTTATGAGATATTTTCTAACAATTAGTATATTTGTCTGCTACTGTATCATCACAACCATACCTTAATTGCTGAAGATTCATAATAATCTTTGGTACTCAATAGAGAAAATTATTTAATCTTTTTCCTGTAAGTGTATCTTGATTGTTCTTGGGATTTTGAATGAATGTCCAGGTATAAATTTAATAGCACATTTGGGTGGGGGAGAACTGCATAAATCTTTCCTCTTCTGATTTCCACAGATTTACTGTGGCTTTTGATCTCTTTCAAGATTTATTTATGGGTCTCTGAAGCAAGGCTGGTAGAAGAACTTACATGGTAGCACTGGAGTTGGTTCGTGGGGGGTGACTGCCAATGCTTCCAGGAATATAGGAAGCGTGGGAAGGTAGCCCGTCCCAACCCTGAGAAAGCCTGGAGATTTCAGTTACAAAATATGCAGTTTATAATACTCAGTTTAAATATGCAGTTTATAATACTCAGTTTAAATATGCAGTTTATAATACTCAGTTTAAATATGCAGTTTATAATACTCAGAACTTCAGTTTATAATACTCACTCTTCAATCCACAATCAAGAATTGTCCTGCGGGCACTTGACTTTTTAGTGTAGGAGTACTACTATTTATTCAGCCACTGAGTAATCTGACTGCAGTAGGCATAACTCCGTATTAATTTAAAAATTTTAATTGAATATCCATGAGATAGATTATTATAAGCTCTTCATGGTGGGTTTCAGTCATACAGTGATCCAATACCCATTCTTCCACCAGTGCACATTTCCCACCACCAATGTTCCCTGTTTCCTTCCCAACATCCTCCAACAGCCCACTCCGCACCCCCAGTCTGCCTCCATGGCAGGCTCTTTCCTCCTTTCTCCTTCATTCTCCTTTTCCTTTCGTGCATTATAGCTTGCAATATAGGTTCCAATACAGGAGTTTGTTCAGGGTTTGTTTCTATTGGAATGGTAAGGCTGGAGTAGACTTTTAACTGGGTGACAGCTTTGGTGTGTGGATGTGACTTCCAACACTTCCAGAAGTACAGGGAGGTGGGGGAAGGTAGCCCATCCTGATGCCCAGACAGCTTGGAGATTCAGTCACAAAACCTGCATATCCAAGTTTTTAGCAGATTATATATTGGTCAGGCCTGTCTTGAGATGGTGGAGTCTGGATGGGGGCATGGTGGAGATTTTGAATTCTGGAAGCAGGCTACTGGGGGCTCTATTTGGGCAGCCACAGGCTAAGCTGAGTTCTTCTGATTTACCCTGGTCTGTTCAGCCTTGCGTAGATCTGGGATTTACTGTGGCTTTTGATCTCTTTCAAGATTTATTTATGGGTCTCTGAAGCAAGGCCGGTAGAAGAACTTACATGGTAGCACTGGAGTTGGTTCGTGGGGGGTGACTGCCAATGCCTCCAGGAGTATAGGAAGTGTGGGAAGGTAGCCTGTCCCAACCCTGAGAAAGCCTGGAGATTTCAGTCACAATATATATATATATATATATATATATATATATATATATATCTCATTTTCTTTTTCCTTTCTTTCTTTTTTTTGCTTTCTGGGTCACACCCAGAGATGCTTAGGGGTTACTCCTGTCTCTGCACTCAGGAATTACTCCTGGAAATGCTTGTGGGACCATATGGGATGCCAGGGATTGTACCGGGTTGGCCATGTGCAAGGCAAATGTCCTACCCGCAGTACTTTCTCTGGCCTGCATATCTGAATTTTCAACAGGTTAATATCTCAGAGAGGTTTGTCCTGAGACAATGGAATCTGGATGGGGGCATGGTGGAGATTTTGGACTGTGTGAGCAAATAGCTGCCAGGAGCTCTGCTTGGGTGGGCACCAAACTAACCTACTCCCCTCCAATTTACCCTGGTTTGTTCAGTCTTGCACAGGTTCAAGATTAACTGTGGCTTTTGATCTCTTTCGAGATTTATTTCTAGGTCTCTGAAATAAGGCCAATAAATGAGCTTGTATATGTGGGTGTGGCTCCCACATACCTAAATTTTGGATGCTTAATTTCTTGGGAAACTTGCTCTCAAGTTATTGCGGTCTGGCACAGTGGCAATTTTGTAGTATCAGGAAGCCTGAAGGCACCATCAGGCTGCAGAGGCATTCTCCCCACAGATTCCTGCAGGGACTGGAGATTTTATTAATTCCCCTTAGAAATTTTTTTGTAGTTTGCTGCTAAAGATTTTGTAATGTCAAATTTACATTGAGATATTTTAATGTCATTTCTCTAGTCCATACAAATTCAATTGATTATTGTATATTAGTCTTCAGGAACTTTGGTTTTCATTAAAAAAATTGCTATGGACATTTTCAGGCATGCAAAATATGATGGTTCAACAAAATCCTCTTGCCCATTGGTGAAATACAGCAGTTCTATCAAGTACAGCAGTTGTATTTTTAATCTCATGATTTCATATTTAATCTTTGTAATTTTCTACATATTATTTTGAATTTTCTGCCTATGCAATCATGCTGTTTCAAAGTAGTGACAGTTTTGTTTTTCTTCTAAGATTATTTACTTAGTTCTCTTGCTGCTAGGATAGTAAAAAACATTAGAAAGAAATGGTAGGTCCTGGGAGACATTCAAAATGCTGGGACGCATGCTTTCCAAGTGGGACCAGAGATTCTATGCCAGCACCACATGGGCCCCTAAGTTCCACAAGTAGCAATGATTGAGTATTGCACCAAGAGTAGTCTGAGAATATTTTGTGTCCTAATAAATAAACAGAAAAAGAAAAAAATGTGAATGTCCCTATATTTCTGAACCTATGTCTTCTTGTGCGGAGAGTGGTCTCAGCATGGTGGTGGCTGGTCCTGTAGGTCTTTGGCTGCCGGAGCCCTGGTCGGGGAGGGGAGGAAAGCTCAACCCGCTCCCCTCCAAGGGGCCCCAACGGCAAGGACAGTCAGGCGTGGGGGCAGGAGACTGAAGGTACTGGCAGAGGGACAAAGTCACGCGGGTTCCGGGACCGAGATCTCCAAGCCTACTCGGATTTGGGCCAAGCATCCTCCACCCAGATCCTCGAAATTCCAGTAGGTGGGGGTCACACCCACCAACTGGCACCCTGGCGGCCGTGTAATCCCATCAGCGGCCAAGACTCAGAGAACATAAAAACCAGCTCCCGGGAGAAGAACAGTGCAGTCTCCTGCCCCCGCGCCTGACTGTCCTCGCCGCCGGGGCCCCTTGGAGGGGAGCTGGTTGAGCTTTCCTCTCCGCCCCTACCAGGGCTCCAGCAGCCAAAGACCTCCAGGACCAGCCATCACCATGCTGAGACCACTCTCCGCACACATGAAGGTACTGGCAGAGGGACAAAGTCACGCGGGTTCCGGGACCGAGATCTCCAAGCCTACTCGGATTTGGGCCGAGCATCCTCCACCCAGATCCTCCAAATTCCAGTAGGCGGGGGTCACACCCACCAACTGGCCCCCTGGCGCCGTGTAATCCCATTAGCGGCCAAGACTCAGAGACTATAAAAACCAGCTCCCGGACATCTTATTATGACATCTTATTATCTCATTCCTACTTTGGACAAACTGGCAGGCTACCTAATGTAGCCTGCCCACACGGCAGAGTCTGGCAAACTCCCTGTGGCGTACCCAATATGCCAAATACCAGTAACAATGATGGGTCTCATTCTCCTAAAGAGCCTTGAATATAATCTCAGGGCTAGGATGAAGGAGACGTTACTGGGGCCTGCTCGAGGCAATCGACGATTAACAGGATGATTTGTGATTGTGATTTGTGATGTCTTCTTATCAAATGACAAGTATGAAGTAAAATGTTTCATGCATTTGATTTTTTTTCCATACCCAGTGGTTCTCAGGGATTACTCCTAGTTCTGCACCCAGGAATCACTCCTGGTGGTGCTCAGGAGGACCATATATGGTGCTAGGAATTGAATCCAGGTTGATCGCATGTAAGTCCAGCACCCACTGTAATCTCTTTCTGGTCCCTGCATTTGGTTACTTTAGGAATATATTTTAACTAAGACATGTTTGTATAGCTTGAGAAATGATAGTGATAGCTGTAGTAAATTAAAATGGGACCTAAAAGATTACTAAAACCATGTCAATAGGTAGATCCCATATAGATAAATAATTGCATATTTAAACTTAATGATTGTATTTATGGTAACCTATGTAATTGAAAAATGTCTTATTTGCAATAGAAGGCATAACTACCTATGAAGTGGCATATTTATTTAATTTTTGGTATGGAAATACCCTTAACAAATTTCATCTCTGACAGTTATCTGCTTTTCAGCAAATTTTACTGTCCTCAACTGCACATAACAACAATAGGAAATATGAAAGAATTTTACCTAGAATTAAATGCTAACTTTTTTTCAGTAGTTTATTAGACTGTATTTTATTTAACAATCTAGGAAGCTCCCAGCAGTTCCAATGTAATTTCAGGTACAACAGGGAATTTGGCATTCTCAATGGGGCTGTTAGTATAGCAAACCTTGTAGATGAATTAAATACATTTAATCTCATATGAAGAAATTATTCTTCAATGAACTCTGATGGCATCATTTTTCCACAACTGAATGGGGTCACTCAACATTGTTCTTATTATTTCTAATGTTATAGCATATTCTTTCCTTACCATAAATCTATGACTGCCAGAAGAAAGCAACTTAACATACATGGCGTCGCAGCTTTCATTGTCTCCCTAGGATTTTTCTTCTCATCTATTATTTTCTTATGAAATGCTATTTTTTAGTCCTAGAAACTTCAGTGATTCTTGTCAGCCTCTGTATCTGGGTCCCTGTGTTCTGTGCAGTACTTCTGTGAGTTTATCCCTTCTCCCTTGCTCTTCTGCTTATTATCTCTCTCTCCCTCTCCCTCTCCCTCCCCCCTTCTCTCTGATCACTCTGCCCATATGGAACATTTCTCAATACCTCTGTAACATGAATGGACCTAATGCATCAAAGTGGATTGTTGCTTCATCTTAACCAGAAATCAGAATTGGACTCATGGCACAAGATGGAGGATTAATTGGAGATGTGTACGATTGGAGGCAAAACGACTTATGAATCTGACAATCATACTATGGAGGACATGGAGGCATGTGCTCCAAAGGAGTAGAAATTGCTTAGGTGCCTGAATAAGAAGCTAGGTTTGGTGGGTCAAGATGGAGATGGGGGAGAAGATACAGGGTCTGACAGAGATACAGGCAAAGCTGGCTATTGTTATGTGTTGAGGACTTGCATTGGGAATTTAAAAGATTTCCAGAAAAAAACAGGATGAGTGGAGAAATAGTGGTAAATTATCAGATGAAAGGGAATAGATGAGAAAAAAGAATAAGAGAGAAAGAGAGAGAGAGAACAATCAGGGAACTCTGTCAGCTAGTTTAGATTCTTCCCAAGACTAAAGACACTTAAGGAAAAAGCATAGCTTGGACTTTAGAAAATTATCCTAACTACTGTTTACTTATGCCAATTAAAAAATCTAGAAAATAAGAGAAAATAACAGTAACAGTGATGCAATAAGGCACCCATGCCTTTTTCCAGAAATGAATGAAACATAGAATTCATCCTTCATTGTTTATATTTAGGATATTCTGAAGCAGTAAGCTAGATATTTATATTACCTTATAATTTAAATAAACTAATAATAAGTAGACCTCCACGCCTACTCGAATTGGAGTCGAGCATCTTCCACCCAGATCCTCCAAATTCCAGTAGGCGGGGGTCACACCCACCACCTGGCCCCCTGGCGCCGTGTAATCCCATCAGCGGCCAAGACTCAGAGACTATAAAATCCAGATCCCGGACGAGAGCAGTGCAGTCTCTGCCCCCGCGCCTGGGTGTTCCTTCCCGGAGTCCCTTGGAGGGGAGCGGGTTGAGCTTTCCTCCCCGCCCCGACCAGGGCTACGGCAGCCGAAGACCTCCAGGACCAGCCACCACCATGCTGAGACCACTCTCCGCACCCATGAAGATACTGGCAGAGGGACACAGCCACGCGGGTTCCGGGGCCGAGACCTCCACGCCTACTCGATTTGGAGTCGAGCATCTTCCACCCAGATCCTCCAAATTCCAGTAGGCGGGGGTCACACCCACCACCTGGCCCCTTGGCGCCGTGTAATCCCATCAGCGGCCAAGACTCAGAGACTATAAAATCCAGATCCCGGAACCGCGCGGCCACATTCGCGGCCGCGCGACATCTTATTATCTCATTCCTACTTTGGACAAACTTGCAGGCTATCAAATGTAGCCTGCCCACAGGGCAGAGTCTGGCAAACTCCCTGTGGCCTACCAAATATGCCAAATACCAGTAACAATGATGGGTCTCATTCTCCTAAAGAGCCGTGAATATAATCTCAGGGCTAGGATGAAAGAGACGTTACTGGGGCCTGCTCGAGGCAATCGACGATTAACAGGATGATGAAATGAAATGAAATGAAATAATAAATAAATCACTAAGAAAATCTTTTTCTTAGTGATCCCTGCTCTATTCCAGTTGCCTTCTACCCTTTGCTCATGAGGCAGGCTTTCAGTCATGTAGCAATCCATCTGTCCTGTGTATCTACTGTCCTTAGGTGTCAGCCTCATGTTAAGTTGTTTTATACTCCACAAATGAGTGCAGTCCTTCTATATCTGTCCGTCTCTCTCTGACTCATTTCACTCAGCATGACACTCTCCAGGTCCATCCATTTATAAGCAAAGTTCATGACTTCATATCTCCTGACTGCTGCATAGTGTTCCATTGTGTAGATGTATCACAGTTTCTTTAACGAGTCATCTGTTCTAGGGCACTTGGGTTGTTTCCAGATTTTGGCGATTGTGAACAGTGCTGCAATGAACATATAGGTACACATCTCATTTCTACTGTGCTTTTTTGCATCCTCGGGATATATTCCCAGAAGTGGTATTGCGGGGTCATATGGAAGCTAAATTTCTAATTTTTGAAGGACTTTCCATATTGTTTTCCAGAAAGGCTGGACTAGTGAGCATTCCCACCAACAGTGAAAGAGTGTCCCTTTTTCCCCACATCCACGCCAGCACTGGTTGCTTTTGTTCTTCTGAATGTGTGTCAGTCTGAGTGGTGTGAGATGATATGTCATTGTTGTTTTGATTTGCATCTCCCTGATGGCTAGCGATGTGGAGCATTTTTTCATATGCCTTTTGGCCATTTGTATTTCTTTTTTGAGGAAAGCTTCTGTTCATTTCTTGTCTCCATTTTTTGATGGGGTTGGATGTTTTTTACTTGTACAATTCTACTAGTGTCTTGTGTATCCTGGATACTAATCCCTTATCAGATGGGTATTGGGTAAATATTCTTTCCTATTCTGTGGGCTCTTTCTGTATTTTGGTCACTGTTTCTTTTGAAGTGCAGAAGCTTCTTTGTTTGATGCAGTCCCATTTGTTTACATTTGCTTGCACTTGCATGGTCAGTGCTGTTTCATCCTTAAAGGTGTTTCTAGCTTCAATGTAGTGAAGATTATTCCAGAGGCATAATCTTAAAATGCTTAAGTAAGAGATTTTAAAATTCACTAATTCACTTATTCCAAAAATATAAGGACTTATGCACTAGGACTACTCTCTCAAAATATATTGGAATAAAATCTTTGATTTAATTTGAGATTTAATTAAGATTAAAACAAGGTAAGCGAAAAAGCATGGGTCATTTTTAAACTTGCCCCATAGTTTGAGAAAATTAAAGACCAGGTCAAAATCTTTTAATCACTTGTTTTCTAGATCCTCCTTTAATTAGTTCAGGTTTAAGATGCAATGTATAAAACTTACATATTATTTTACATGTGGGTGGTAACACATGGAAAGTACAAAAATAAATAGTAGAATTCTGACCTTAAGGCACCATTTTATACTTCAAGGGAAACAATGATAGGAACATGACTTGCATACAATACATTGCAGGAAACTCTGGAGTAGATGTGACTTTATCCCTCTCCTGAAAGGGATGGAAAAGACTATCCAGAAATGATGTCTGAGGCAGCTTTAAAGGGTGTGGCTGTTCTTGGTGGAGGGAGTGTGTAGTGTCTAGTGTCTAGTGTCTTGGAAATCTTTCCTGATCTCCCTTAATACTACCATCTTGCTACAAATCTTCTGTACCCATCCCAGATCTCCCAGGAATAAGTTTTCTTTCTTTCTAGGCATAGTAGTGGTTTTTATCCTTCACTAATCTTCCTTTACAGTGATCAACTTTGTGAAGGTGCCAGAAAGAGACTTCTGGGATGCTGGAGTATTCTAACTCTTGATCTGGGACTTGGCTGGATAGGCGTGTAAATATGTCAAACTTTCTCAAGCTCTGTCAAGCTAGAGGCTAGTCGAGCAGCTTCTGGCTTTTTACAAAATGCATTTTGAGTCTCAAAGAGACAAGGGAAAACCTCCAAGATCAAACAATATTGTCGTGTCAGTTCTATTTTATATTTTATGTGATATAGTTTATCACTTAGTTGATTCTGTAGCTTGGGTTATTCTTGATAATTACCTATATGAGAATCTTTAAGAAAACTAGATTATAAATGCCATTCAAGACTTTGATTTTGTCTTAGGATCATGCTTACACTCCAATAGGGAATTCTCACTGTCTTTATATTGGTAATTCATGAACCCATGCACGATGTGCAACTGATTTTATAATATTTTTAGAAACTTCCTTTGCATGCAACTATGGAGCATGTTTTTATTTTATTTTATTCTCTCTTTGAGTGCATTGAAAAGAGGATAGTTCTATTATTTCTTTTATAGTATTTAGAAGAGTGAGCTGTATATACAGTCTGAGTACTCTATAAATATTGCTGAGAGTGGTTGAGTGAAAAAATCTAGAAAGTGTTTGTTTCTATTTTGATTTGTGAGCTTCTTAGAAAAGAGAGGACAAGGACCTAAATAGTACTTGTAGGAATCTTATATCTTCCATACCCTTTACACAGATTAAAGAGAAGAAGAAATAAAACAATCCTGAAGGTTGATTGAGGGATAAAACACCCACAGAACAAATTTGACTTATTCAACTTTTATGAATCTCCAAATAGCAGGTTTAAGTAGATTTGCTGGAGCTTAGATCTCGTGTCTGCCAGGCAAGATAACTTTTAAAGGAAATAGTTCTTTGCATTTTCTTATGCCAAAAACCAAGTTTGTAGTTTAGCTTTTGCTCTTAGAAAATACTAGATGAAATAAACTATGCCTTTATGTAGTGATTGCAGAATAACTTCTATATGAGAGCTAATCTTAACTAAAGCATCTCAGCTGAGCCTCCACGGATGCATAAAGAAAACTTTTGTTGCTCAAACTAGGTGATAATTGAGGTTAGCACACTGCAAAGCTCATTGAGTATTTTCAAATTGTTTCTAAGGATTTCTTTCTTTTAGTGACTTCTAACCAATTCTCTCATCTTATTCAGACTGTTCGATGACCTCTTAATGCTGCTGTGAACCAGGGCTTCCTTCCTTCCTTCCTTCCTTCCTTCCTTCCTTCCTTCCTTCCTTCCTTCCTTCCTTCCTTCGTTCCTTCCTTCCTTCCTTCGTTCCTTCCTTCCTTCCTTCCTTCCTTGTTGTGAGGAGGAGAGAATTTGAGTCATACATACATGGCATACCCTGGGTCTTTTCCTGATTTTGTGCTCAGGGATCACTCTTGCAGTGTGCAGGAGACCATAAGGTGGTGCTGGGGACAGAATCTGAGTCAGCAGCATACAAGGCAAGTGCCTTAAGTCAGTGCCATGTACTATCTCTCTGGCCCCTTTCCTATACATTCCCACCTTGGGGTGTGCCCATGCCTTTCAGGGATTCAGGTTATGTCTTGTATTTATCGTGTATATCTTGTATTTATATCTTGTATTAATATCTTGTATTTATTTTCTCCTTTTTATTTTGTATTTCTATTTATTTTGTCCTTTTTACTTTGGATCCTGATTTTTGTCACCTAAAAATCCTAGAAATAAATCCTAGAAGCTTTTGTATTGTGTGTGGATATGTTTATAGTTGCAATTTTACCAATGAGATATATTGTTATACTATGTTACCTCTTTCTTATTTTCATAAATCAAAGGTTCATTATAGTACATGTTATAGAAAACTGAGAAAAGTCAGCAATACAGAATATAATAGACAGTACTTAAAATTTTTTACTCAATAACCCCATCAACATACACACACAGGTGTACACATATATGCACACAGACATGTAGTTTGACTTTTTAAGTGATACTTAGAGAATCCTTATAATACATATGCATATGCATATATGTATTTTCTGTCAACAACTTTTTTAAAAATCTTCTAAGAAGATATGCATAAAATCCTCTAGTCACCTTAAATTAGCTAATTTTTATTGTCAAATTAGTTGACAATATGCCCATTGTAAAATTTAAAATAATATATAATGAAAATAAATTCCCCTTCCATCTAAGACTCCTAATCTCCCATGTAGTCAATCTCTATTAAGCATTTCTTCTGAAAACATTCTACGCTAGTGCCTAATGTAGTCTACTCTTTTTTACACAAATAAATATACATAGATAGTCTGTCTTGTATCTTTATTTTGTAAAATTATCAGAAAGGTTTTGAGGGGCTTTTTTTTGTTTAGAATACATAAAGTCCACTTACTTTTCTGTGTGTGGAAAAATAGCATTCATGATTTTGATGTATCAAATTAATATAAACAGTGTTTTATTAATCGAGTCAGGTTGTTTTCTTTGTTGAGACAACAAAAGTAACAAATACTCCACAGCTTTTATGTTGTATATGTGTTGACAAATTAAGTCTTTAGATATGTATGTTCAAGTAATATTTTAATGAGGATTTAATTTGCATATTATGAGGATAAAATGACATTGTCCACCTTGCCCCTACCTTCTCGTTGTTTTTTTTTAGTTTTTGTTTTTTAACAAGAAGCTTTAAGAAGAACATCTAAGTGCTTAGGGTTGACTTTAAAGGGGTTCCAGTTCTATTTTCCTGAGAAGAAACCTGAGCAGACAGCGCTTCTCTAAAAAATACCCAGTTCACATCCATCTGAAGTTTTGTATTGTGAGTGCATTCCAGAGAAACAATTCAACCTTAGGTCTGTCACTAAGAAGGACACCGTGATTTGCTCAATTTTTTTAGTCATTTTCTCTTCAAATATTACATCCGTTTTTCTTATCATGGTTTTCTTTTCTTTAATTTTTTTGGGGGAGAGGGATTCACAGCAATACACACTGGGGTGTGAGGGTCTCTTTCAAGATTCTTGACCCAATTATGTGGACCTGATGATTCAATGCTCGGTCAGTGTGCTTTGGTTTCAGTGGTGCTTGAGTGAGGCCAGTGGCTTGCAGTACCCAAGATTAAACTTGAGTGGTAGTGTGTGCAAAGCAGGTGCTGTAGCTCTTGGTACTGTCTCTCTGGCTCTTTACTAAGCTTTTCTTATTTATTTTTAAGTAGGAGCCCTATCTGCACAGCTCAGCCTAAGTGGGCTGGCAGTGCACGGGTACAGGGTGCTGCAAGATCATTAGAGCCCCATGCAGTGGTACTGGGCGGAAGGCATACAGTTCTAGGGATTGCACTCATGACTTTGCTCATGCCCTACCACTTGAGCTTCTTCCCAACCCCTCTAAGTCTTAAAGCATTTTAATTTCAGGTATTCCTAATTCTTTTTATTCAGAATATACACTCTGAGAGCAGTTGATGTGTTTGCTAATTTTCCATAGTAAAGGGTCAATAAGTTTTTTTTTTTATTATTTGAAAGTGACGTCTCCAATGGAGACGTTACTAGGCCCGCTCGAGCAAATCGACGATCAACGGGAGGGCCTTTACCTTATCATATATAGAGAACCTTAAAGATTATAGAAACAAAAACTATTTAGAAACAATACCCCCATATTCAAGTTGCAGGCTACAAAATCAATACACAAATAAAGGATACATTTTCATTTACAATCACATCAAAAAGTCAAGTATCCAGGAATCAATAGAGAGGGTAAAGACTTTTATTTAAAAAATTTGTAAATCATTATTAAAAGAAATTTAAGATAAAAGAGAATGAAAAAGATGTTTAATGTTCATGGATTGAATGTTACATGAATTAAAATTGTTAAAATAACTATCTTACACAAAGTACTATAGACTTCAATGAAATCCCTAAAAAAATTACACTGGAATTCTACTAGGTCTTAGAAAATTCTACTAAAATTTAACACACCCATCCTGAGAAGATGTGTGGCATCGAATTCTCTGACTTTAAGCTTCATTGTAAACTACAGTAACTAAAACAATGTGATACTAGAATAAAAGAGGGATAGAATTTGAAGCCCAGAAATGAGTCCTCAGGTACATGAACAGTAGATTTATGACAAAAGAACAAGAACGTAGATTGGAGTAAGGAAAGTCTCTAAAAGGTGTTGGGGAAAGGAGCTATATTCAAAGAATGTAAATTGCACCACTGTCCCACACCATACACAAAATTCAACTCGCGATCACAATCACGATCATCTGTTGTTTGTCGATTGCCTCGAGCAGGCACCAGTAACATCTCCTTCGTCCTAACCCTGAGATTTTAAAAAGTGCCATATTCAAGGCTCTTTCAGGGTTAGGAGAATGAGACCCATCATCGTCACTGGTATTTGGCATATTGGGTATGCCACGGGGAGTTTGCCAGACTCTGCTGTGTGGGCAGGTTACATTCGGTAGCCTGCCAGGTTGTCCAAAGTAAGAATGAGATGGGTTTTGTAGTCTCTGGGTCTTGGCCGTTGATGGGATTACATGGCTCCGCGGCCAGTTGGTGGGTGCGACCCCTGCCTACTGGAAGATGGAGGATCTGGGTGGAGGATGAATCCTCCAAATTCAATTCAAAATGAATAAAAGATCATGTTGATGTAAGTGGACCTCACAGGTGACTCACGTGAGTCGGGGAGGAGAGAAAGATGGGCACCTTCTCCCAATCTGCCTCTGCCACCCGGCACCTGTGGGAAGACTAGGACTGGTAAAGTCTGCATTGCGCCCCTGCTCAGCACAGGCCTGACCCCTGCCAGCTCCACCTGGTGACTTTCAGATCACACTTAAAGTCCACTTGATGGGTCAATAAGTTATTGTTGATACAATGAGTCAATTCAGTCAAACAACAGAATTTTTAGAAATTTCCATAATATTGATCCAAGTCATGTGTCAAAAATTTTGCACCATTTCCTTATGGTTGAAACCTCTGTGCTACAGAACTGGAGATCTCTCCGGGCCCCACACCCAGCCCATTTCACCAGGGGCACCCCAGATGGAGCAGGTGCAGTCTCCCTGCCTACTCCAGATGGAATCCCGGTGACCAAGAGCTTCCATAAACAAGGCCCAGGTATGCAGATTCCAGGACTAAATCTCCTGGCTGCATGGCATTAGAGGCGCCGGCTGTCCCTCCTCAGCAATCTACCCACTCATCGCCTGGCTGTCACCTCCACAGTGTGCCTCCGGGTGCCATCTTAATGCACCAATAGCCCTGGTCCAGTCCCAATTGAATCCCAAAATGAATTAGTGCCCTACAGAAATGTCTCTGGAACCCAACCATTTATAACCTAGGAATCCAGAAACGCACAGCCACAGCACCCATGATATTCAAAATGAGCAATGGACAGTAAATAATCTAGCATCTACTCCTTGGCAGGCAGGCTTTAATGATGGTGGAAAAATTTGAGCGAAACATAATGCCCAAAAGTAGAGAGAGATATTGGGGAAATTGTCTACCATGGAGGCAGGGTAAGGACTGGGATGGGGATGGAGGATGTACTGAGGACACTGGTAGTGAAGAGTGTGCACAGGTGGAGCGATGGGTGTTCTATCATTGTAAGGCTGGATCTCAAACATGAAAGCTTTGTAACTGTATCTTATGGTGATTCAATAAAAAAAGTTAATGTGAAGTTCAATCATCCCAATTCAATCAGTTTAATCAATGGCTTAAAAATAGCAGTACTCCTACATTTAAAAAGAAAGAAGCGTCTGTGCTAAAGAATATTTTTAATGTAGCATTGAAAGAGGAGATTCAGAGCACATGTGATGATTGGCAGGTCAAACCTGGGGTATGTTTGAGGGTGTAAAGTCCTAGAAAAGGAGGTATTTTATATTTAAGAATAGTCAATCATTTCATCATCTTCCCCTTACTCTCAAGATTAATTTAATATAAGTCATACAAAAACAGATATGGTAATAATAATTCCTTTTTTTGTGATTGGCAAATAAGGCATGATGCCATTGACTCAGATAAATGATAAGCCAATTAAACAGGATATTAGGTAACTGTAAGCAAATTGATGAGCATCAAGGAAATCCTTCTAACCTGAAACAATGAGTTTTATTTTGGTATAATTATGAGTACTAGGAAATTTGGGGGGAGAAAAGAAGGAAAACATATTTCACATTCACTTTGAAAAATATACAGGCTTACCTTAAAATAATAGAAATATGTAAATTATTTAAATTAATGACACATAGGTAAAGAGAATTAATGTAATTGGAGGGAGGATCCCAAGAGGTACCCAGGAGTCCTGAGGTCCTATGTGTCATTCTTGGTCAGTTGGGCCAGTGGATCAATGCAAGTGCCAAGGATGCTGTCTCTTAGGCTTGCACTGCATGGTACTTGAGAGCTTTCAGCCTCATACAGAGCAGAGCTCAGAGAGACCCTAGTGCTCCACCTAGCAATGCTGGGGAACATGTGGTACCTGGGAAAAAAACAGAACTTGTACCTAACCGTTGTCCTTTCCTGGTCTATAAATATAATGTGGGGGTCTCTCAAATAATGCAGTGGTTTTGGGGGTCTTAATTAACAAACTGGGTTATACAACTCAATGCTAGGACCCATGAATGATGCTGCAAGAGCCCTAAAGTGCTAGAAACCACTAAAGTTACCCTGGTGGTGCTTGGTGGAGCATAGAGTGGCAGGGGTCGGACTGGGATCCTGAAAATGTGAAGCACTTGATAATATGCATTTGAACTAAAATTCAAGGCTAAATGGTTTACTTTGAAACAGGACATTTGCATTCATTTGCTTATTCTGTACTTGGTTAACAGGGATTGTGTCTAAGTTCTAGGTATTTAGGGAGATAGTCTATTGTCAACTCTAGTAAATACTAAGAATGTGGCTTGTTTAAAATAAAGAAAATTTAGTTTTATGTGAATTTTATGGGGAAAAGTAAAAGTGGGACAGGTTCTTATATTATTGATTATATTATAAATTAAAATTATGATTCTCTGCAAACCCACTACGCAGGAAGGAAAAAAGGGGGGGTGCAAATGGTCGTGGTCTCACAGCTTTGCTGATATTAACCTCTTTTTGGATATTCATTTAGCTTCTCTGTGGTATCCAACCCATGCTGAATGTACTTCAGGTGAAAAGAAATAAAGGATACATTGTAATATGAGCAAATTAGTCTGTTAAATTTTAAAATGTTTACTAGTAGAACTTAGGCTGTGTAACTCATACACAATAATTAGACATTAAGCTGCTATTTGGTAGCCAGACAAAATGAGTTTTCCAAGGATTGATTTTTTAACATTTTAATTAATAAAGAATGAGAAAGTAAAATCTGGAAAATGAAGTCTGTGTCTTAAAATAGTGGGAAATTTGGAAATAGCAATATACTGTCTATTCTTTACAATATGTGAAAATAACCCTGCATGTGTTTTGCTTTTTAATATTTTAATATTTTCTTATTGAAATGAAATACCTACATTTATATGATTGCAGTTACGTTGTATATTAAGATGGAACATTTATCACAACAATTTTAAATACTGTTTCATCATGTAAAAGAATTTGGTGGATGAACAATTGGGGAAAAATGAAATCTTTCTGTTGGTAACTATTAAAGGAAAAGAATGTCTATTAGGAAACATTCTCCTGTACAAAATAAGTCCTTCAGTTGTCAAGGATATTTGTTAATATTTCTTATTTAGCATAAGCCTTTATTTTAGACATATCACCTACATTTCATTAATTACAAATAAATTTTCTGCCCAAATAACTATGATTACCATTAGCAGAAATTTCAAGTGGTTGATCACTATCACGATCACGACCATCCTGTTGTTCGTTGATTGCCTCGAGCAGGCACCAGTAACGTCTCTTTCTTCCTAGCCCTGAGATTTTAAAAGAGCCATATTCAATGCTCTTTCAGGGTTAGGAGAATGAGACCCATCATTGTTACAGATATTTGGCATATTGAGTACAACATGGGAAGTTTGCCAGACTCTGCCATGCGGGCAAGATACTTTCAGCAGTCTGCCAGGTTCTCTAAAGTAAAAACAAGATAATAAGATGTCTTTTCTGGGAGCAGGGTTTTATAGTCTCTGGGTCTTGACCATTGATGGGACCAACCTGGCGCCGGTGGCAGCTGGAGGGTGTGACGTCTACCTAATGGAAGATGGGAATCTGGGTGGAGAAGGTCTAGTCCCGATCTGAGCAGGCTTGGAGATCTCAGCCCTGGGACCTGCATGCCTGTGTTCCTCTGCCTGTACATTCATGCATGAGGCTTGTCCGGACGTGTGGAGAGTGGTCTCAGCATGGCTGTGGCTGGTTCTGGAGGTTTTCGGCTGCTGGGGCTCTGCTCAGCGGCGGGGGCAGGGGGGGGAGGGAAACTCAACTCGCCCCCCTCCAAGGGGCCCTGGTGAGGATAGCCAGGCGCTGGGGCAGGAGACTTGGTTGATATCCAAGTATATATCTTAAGATATATTTTAACTATAAAGTCAACATATGATAGGTATTAGACATTATTAAAAATTATGTTTAAATTAATACTAATTCTAATGTAATTATTTTAATTGTTTGTGAAATTAAGGGCCGGAGCGATAGCATAGTGAGTAGGGTGTTTGCCTTGCACGCGGCCGACCTGGGTTTGATTCCTCTGCCCCTCTCGGAGAGCCTGGTAAGCTACCGAAAGTATTCACCTGCACGGCGAATCCTGGCAAGCTACACGCGACGTATCTGATATGCCAAAAAAACAGTAACAAGTCTCACAATGGAGACGTTACTGGTGCTCTCTCGAGAACATCGATGAACAACCGGAGGACGGTGCTACAGTGAAATTAAAATTTTTCTTATCACATATGTATTTATTGCAATATTGTTAATTAAACCATTTTGGTTTTAGGTTTTTAAAATTTGTTTTAAAAGTAAAAGGCCCTCCCGTTGATCATCGATTTGCTCGAGCGGGCCCAGTAACGTTCCATTGGAGACTTTGTTGTTACTGTGTCTGGCATATCGAATACTCTCGGTAGCTTGCCGGGCTCTCCGAGAGGGGCGGAGGAATCGAACTCGGGTCGGCCATGTTGGCCGCTTGTAAGGCGAATGCCCTACCCGCTGTGCTATCGCTCCAATTTGTTTTAAAAGATATTAATGCACTGTGATTTACATAGCTTTCTTAGCTGTGTTTTAGGCATACAATATTCCAACACCAGTTGCAACACCAAAGCCTACTTCCTTCCACCAATGTCCCCAGGTTCCCTCTTCACTCTTGATCCCGCACCCACAGCCTGCCTCCATATTCAGTTTAGTTGTTACAATTTGGATTCCATGCTCACAGTAATGTTGGCTTTATAGTTAAGATCTATCCATATGCCACTCCTCTATGACCAATTTGCCCAAGGCTCCAGATCCCTGCTCCTGTTACTTCCTGTTCACCTCTTCTTACTCCTCAACTTGACTTCTTTCTTTTCCTGTCCTTTCATTTCTATAATCTAGGGTCAAGGGTAATCTAGGTATCCCCTCTCTGATACCTTGCATTCCCCCTTCTATTATTCTTCTAGAAACCACAGATAAGTGAGATCATGCAGCATTTGTCCTTCTGACTCAATGTGATATCCTTCAGATCCATCCAAGTTGCAGTGAATTGGAGTGATTGCAGGTGCTTTGTATTCCATTGTGTGTATATACCACACTTTCATTATCCACTCATCATCTGTTGTTGGGAATTTAGGTTGATTCTGTATTCTAGACATTGTTTTGAGCACTGCAATGAATAATGATGTGCATACGTTCTTTTTAAATGAATGTTTCTGTATCTTAGGGGTAGATACCAAGAAGAGGAATTGCTGCGTTTTATGGAAGTTCCATTTTTACTTTTCTGAGAACTCTCTAAACTGTTTTCCACAGGGCTAAAGCAGATAACATCCACCAAGAGTGGAGGAGAATTCATTAATTTTTTTATTGAATCACTGTGAGATATATAGTTACATAGTTGTTCATAATTGAGTTTCAATCACACTAAGTTCCAACACCCATCCTTCAGCAGTGCAACAGTGCATATTTCCTGCCACTAGTATTCCTTCCAACCCTCCCCCTGCCCTAGAGAGAGTCCCTTTTATTCACCACATCTTTGCAAATAGATTGTTCCCAATTCATTTAGTTTTCATATATGTTAGTCTTCCTGACATGAGATTGTCTCGCCTTTATCTTGATTTGGGTTCTCTTGATAATAAATGATGATGCGCACATTTTCATGTATCTATTGGCCATCCCTCTGTCTTTTGAGATGTGCCTCTTCATTTCTTCTCCCCATTTTTGATAGGGTTTGTAAATAATTTTATTATTTTTGTGAGTGCTTTATAAATCTTGGTTATTAATCCTTTATATGATGTGTTGATTATTAACTTTTTTTCCCCAGTCACTTGGGTGTCTTTTCAGTTTTATCCTGTGTTTCTTTACCAATGCAGAAACTTTTTAATTTGATCAAGTCCCATTTGTATATTTCAATTGCCTCTGGTAATGGAGCCATCTCATAGAAAATATCATTGAGGTTCAAATCTTAGAGTGTTATGCTGACACTTTTCCTTGGTGGATTCTAGTCTGGTCTCAAGGTCTTTGATACATGGTGAATTAACTTTTGCGTTGTATAAGATTTAAAAAGTGTTGAAAAGGTGAATGAAGAGAATTTTATGTTACCAATTAGAAAATCTTTATTAATATACTATTTTTATACTAAAATTTTTTCATAAAAGTTTTTTATTTAGTTCTTTTTCATGTAAGTGCACTACTACCATGATGAAGCTAGTCATTTACATGATGCTAACAGCGTGGTTTTAGAAGTAGAACATATGACTTCATTATTGTTTCCATTTTTACATATAACTTGGAGATAACATCTCCATATCATATTAGATATTCTTTCTCTGAGATAGTTTTGTCAATTCAATTGTTGTCTGAGCCTGGTACAGTTTTGTACCTCAATGATGAGTCACTAAAATACTATTAACCTTTCTCTTGAATTTGATAGAGAGATTTCCCTTTCCACCCTCCCTCTCTTCTTTTTACCTTCCTCTAACTTTTTGAATGTGCTCTTCATATGAACATTTGCTTTTAAACAAATGATATACTATCAGCTTATCTAATTAGATTATTAGCATAATATTTAGCATGTGAAGTTGTCTTCAACAATAGGAAGACCTAAAGGAACCTAAATCTTTTCCAAAAGTTTGTCTTTTATTTGAACTACTTTTTGCTTTTTTCTCTGAAGCAGTGACAGCCCAAAGGATAATTTTGTAAGCATATTGTATAGACACAATTTTTCTCCCTGTTTTTATCTCTTTCTGCTCCCCTAAGTTTTTTCTTTGTTTTCCCTCCACTCCACTCTCCTCTTCCTCTGTCCCCTCTCCTCACCACTTCTTTACCTCTCCTCATTCTTAGTGTCTTGTAAAAATAATAACCCCTATTAAATACTGGTGATACTCGATTGTCCCCACCCTCTGAGAATCAATGAACTGAATAATTACTTTAGACAGCAATCACGAAGTGTGGCAGGAGTCCTAGTGATATCTTAAGTTGTGTCTATTGCTCATGTCCAAAGATGTATGGGTTTGTCTTTTGGATTTGTGGGGTTGTGGGAAGACCCGCCAGAAGTCTCTGCATGGGAAACAGACGCTCTTAGTAATAGAAACTCGTCTAAGCTGCAGAGGGAGCAAGGCAGGCAAAGTATGACTCAAGAACGTCTCAGACTTTTGAAGGAAGGAAGATCCAGTGGCAGTGTCAATCAATCCAACAAATCCATCTCTGTCCTATTTGGGCTAATGTCTGGAACTTAAAGCAGATTGTGAGCAGACTTTGTACTTCAAAACAGAAAGACTTGTTTGTCAAAGATAAGACTCTGGGGAATGAATGAGACTGTACTGGTTGCAACCATTTGACCTAAAATGCCAGGAGAGAGACATTCGCATTTACTAAAACAAAACAAAACAAAACAAAACAACAGATAGAATAAGAGAAGGAAGACATGGAGGGTGCGGGATCCCGGAGGAAAAGAAAAAAGAAAAAACAGGTTCCAAAAAGAGCCGAGAGCACCGGGAAGTTCCAGATGGAGTAGGCGCCGCATCCCGCCTCCCCCAGATGGAACCCTGGTGACCAGAAGCCTCTACAAACACAGCTCGAGTATGCGGGAACGAGGACTTTTTCTCAAATCTGCCGGACTACACCTCCCAGGTAACCTCTGATCCCGGAAGTCATGCCCACAGCCCGCCCCCCAGCGCCATCTTTGAAACGTTCAGAATAAGAGAAGGAAGACATGGAGGGTGCGGGATCCCGGAGGAAAAGAAAAAAGAAAAAACAGGTTCCAAAAAGAGCCGAGAGCACCGGGAAGTTCCAGATGGAGTAGGCGCCGCATCCCGCCTCCCCCAGATGGAACCCTGGTGACCAGAAGCCTCTACAAACACAGCTCGAGTATGCGGGAACGAGGACTTTTTCTCAAAACCGCGCGGCCGCTTAAGCGGCCGCGCGACATCTCTCTATATATAAAGTGATCAATGAAAAGTAAACCACCCAATCTTTCTCCCTGAAAATCAGAGTTAAGTTTGGAGCATGGCCACAGCCCCAGAAACACAAGGACTTAATGCAGAAACCAGCAGCTTAGAGCAGAAAAGTGAACGGACGATGCGTTAACCCAGGCCATCATTTCTGCCCAGAGGGGAAAAGGGTGTTGCCCCATTCGCCCTCTCTTCTCTGGAAAGAAGGATGGCGGCCGCATGGGAGCCTTGTGGACAGCAGGTATGAGCCGGGGGTGTGGGGGCGACTAAAACCTCATGGGAAGGGGGGCGTTCCAGTCCGTCCTTCACGCCCTACCGAGGTCACCAGTCACCCCTCACGAGCGGCTCTCCAGCACGGCCACGGCCCCAGAAGCACAAGGACTTAATGCAGAACCCAGCAGCTTGGAGCAGAAAAGTGAACGGACTATGCGTTGATCCAGCCCATCAAGTCTGCTGGAGGGGAAAGGGTGTTGCCCCATTCGCCCTCTCCTCTCTGGAAAGAAAGATGGCGGCCACATGGGAGCCTTGTGGACAGCAGGTATGAGCCGGGAGTGTGGGGGCGACTAAAACCTCATGGGAAGGGGGGCGTTCTGGTCCGTCCTTCACGCCCTACCGAGGTCACCAGTTGCCCCCCACGAACGGCTCTCCAGCACGGCCACAGCCCCAGAAGCACAAGGGCTTAATGCAGAACCCAGCAGCTTGGAGCAGAAAAGTGAAAGGATTATGCATTAATCCAGGCAATCATTTCTGCCCAGAGGGGAAAGGGTGTTGCTCCCTTCCGCCCTCCTCCCTCTGGAAAGAAAGATGGCGGCCACATGGGGGCCTTGTGGACAGCAGATATGAGCCGGGGGTGTGGGGGCGACTAAAACCTCATGGGAAGGGGGGCGTTCTGGTCCGTCCTTCACGCCCTACCGAGGTCACCAGTTGCCCCCCACGAACGGCTCTCCAGCACGGCCACAGCCCCAGAAGCACAAGGGCTTAATGCAGAACCCAGCAGCTTGGAGCAGAAAAGTGAAAGGATTATGCATTAATCCAGGCAATCATTTCTGCCCAGAGGGGAAAGGGTGTTGCTCCCTTCCGCCCTCCTCCCTCTGGAAAGAAAGATGGCGGCCACATGGGGGCCTTGTGGACAGCAGATATGAGCCGGGGGGTGTGGGGGCGACTAAAACCTCATGGGAAGGGGGGCGTTCTGGTCCGTCCTTCACGCCCTACCGAGGTCACCAGTTGCCCCCCACGAGCGGCTCTCCAGCACAGCCACGGCCCCAGAAGCACAAGGACTTAATGCAGAACCCAGCAGCTTGGAGCAGAAAAGTGAAAGGACTATGCATTGATCCAGGCCATCAAGTCTGCCGGAGGGGAAAGGGTGTTGCCCCATTCGCCCTCTCCTCTCTGGAAAGAAAGATGGCGGCCACATGGGAGCCTTGTGGACAGCAGGTATGAGCCGGGAGTGTGGGGGCGACTAAAACCTCATGGGAAGGGGGGCATTTCGGTCCGCCCTTCACGCCCTACCGAGGCCACCAGTTGCCCCCACGAGCGGCTCTCCAGCACGGCCACAGCCCCAGAAGCACAATGACCTAATGCAGAACCCAGCAGCTTGGAGCAGAAAAGTGAAAGGACTATGCGTTGATCCAGGCAATCATTTCTGCCCGGAGGGGAAAGGGTGTTGCTCCCTTCCGCCCTCCTCCCTCTGGAAAGAAAGATGGCGGCCACATGGGAGCCTTGTGGACAGCAGGTATGAGCCGGGGGTGTGGGGGCGACTAAAACCTCATGGGAAGGGGGGCGTTCTGGTCCGTCCTTCACGCCCTACCGAGGTCACCAGTTGCCCCCCGCGAGCGGCTCTCCAGCACGGCCACGGCCCCAGAAGCACAAGGACTTAATGCAGAACCCAGCAGCTTGGAGCAGAAAAGTGAACGGACTCTGCATTGATCCAGGCCATCAAGTCTGCCGGAGGGGAAAGGGTGTTGCCCCATTCGCCCTCTCTTCTTTGGAAAGAAAGATGGCGGCCACATGGGAGCCTTGTGGACAGCAGGTATGAGCCGGGAGTGTGGGGGCGACTAAAACCTCATGGGAAGGGGGGCGTTTCGGTCCGCCCTTCACACCCTACCGAGGCCACCGGTTGCCCCCCGCGAGCGGCTCTCCAGCACGGCCAGGACTTCAGAACACAGAAACCAATTTCTTAACTATCTGACTTTCAGTAGAAATACTTCCAGGGTCAATAGGTAAAAGAGCAGAAATCCAAAACCAACATTTAATTCTTGAACCCAGCCGTAGAAAGCAAATCACTTCACAATGCTTTTTCAGCATGTCTGATTTGGGGGGGGGGGTAAACTCTAAATAATAGTGGTGAATCTTTTATTGAAACAATGAATCTAATCAAAGCAGATAGAGTGTTAACTAGAATTCATCTGCTTCACAGGGACGGGGAGGGGTGGGGGGTGGGGTTTTATTGGGGTTCTTCATGGTAAAAAATAAGTATTGGTAAAGGGAAATGTGTTTGATATTTGCATGACTGAGACATAAACCTGAAAGCTTTGTAACCTTTCCCACAGTGATTCAATAAATAAATTAAAAAAAAAAAAAAAAAAAAAACAAAACAACAACAGGCAGTGACTTTGGGTCCTCATGGGGTTATGTGGTAGGAGACTGAGGTGTGTGTGAGGGCAACAATATACGGAGAGAATGGCAATGGCAATGCCCAGCAGATATCAACAGGTGCTTTGGGGAAACCAGGTGGTCTGCCTGGTGGATAATCACATTTATGTGCCAGATAGAGACACTTAATTTTAGAAAGGTGAATAAAGAGAACTTGTGACTAATTCGAAATGATTCATTAGCACATTAATGAGTTAGAATTTATAGTTGTGAACTGTCCACAGACATATGTGAAGGTGAATGGCTTTGTTCTTAGAGGGAAAATGCAGTGATACTTAGGTCATTAATACAATTTGATTACTTCAAGCGTGACCTTAACAAAACTCACAAGCAAAAACCCAATGTACAGTCTCCAAACCCACATCCAGTGAATTTTCTATTTCGAAGGCTAGGCTGAGTGCTACACTGAGGTTGCCATTACTTATTGTGAAGTGCGAAGGGGGAATGTCAGCAGAATTAGCAAAGCTAATTAAGAGAGCAAAGTAAAGAGAAGCCAATATTCACATTATCAAGTATATTTTAGTTGAACAGTCATAAGTTGTTCAAACACAAGCACTCACAGGATGCATAAAAGGAGAAAAAATATAACTAGAAATGGGCACTGGAAAAAAAAGAACAGGAAATAGAATAATTAATTATTGTATTTAGTCTCATTTCTTTATTGTATTCAGTCTCATTTTTTCCCCCAAAGGAAGAAAATGATAGTGAATTATCAATAGGCAAAAGGTAGAGTAAAATTACTGTGAAATGCAAACTTTTAGCAGTCCCCTTTAACTGCATTCCCATTATTTGTTAATTCACCTACCCTGCTTACAAGAACATTAATTTTTTTTTTCCTGCATGAATTGCCCACAGATTGGGCAGTCTTCATGCACTGAAAACATGTTTCCTCATGCACTGGTGCATGCTGAATAGGGTTGTCCTTTTTCTAAATTATCATCTGCTTGCCTGTGCAATTTCCATGAGCAAATATGGGTATTTGCACACGCAAATGGAAGTGCATGAGAATAATATGTGCTCAGTATTAGTAGGCTTAGCCAGGGTTTGGTGTTTCAGAGTTAAAAGCTCTGTAAATGCTGCATGGATTTCTAAGAAGCTTCCCTTAGAAAGTACAATTCATGAGCAAAGGCAAGGAGAGTTGTAATTCCATTGCCTAAAGACCTACTTGTGAGGATTATTCATATAAATTTATTTTACATATATATGTATATATACAGGATTTGTAGTCAAATAATTATTTAAAGAATAATATGTTACTAGGATATGGTGCAAACTAACTTTTAGTTATGAAGCATTTACTAATATGTATGGTTTGAAGTGTGGAATGTTTTTTGATTTCGTTTTAAACTATTGCTTTAAAGCTTACATAATCATAAAAAATAAAAGTGTAATAAAATATGGTCAGGTTATGCAGCTGAACAATATTCAAAATCAAAATATTATAAAAATTAGAAAAGATTAGTCATTACACTGAGCCAAATTTTCTCTCAGAGGACACATATTTTAGTATTTTAGGATCTTCTTTACCAGTACACTTGTGCAGTACCCTAATGAATATATTTTTTCTGTCTATCCATCGTCAAACATTTATACCAGAGGAATCCAATACTTTCCTCTAGCTTGAAATCATCCAGACATGGCTTAAAGAAATGACGTTGCATATTCCTCTTGCTCCTGGATTCATTCTTGTCTTATTTATAGATTTGTAATTTTGAATATCTATTTTCTGACACAAAAACTCAAATTACATTTTTCAGTTTGAATTTACACAAGAGAACATTTTTAGTTTACTTATTCTGAAATGTCATTTGGGAATTGCTACTTCCCTATATTTAACTGTTCTGCATCAGCATTCAACTTAATCACGCTGCTTTCCATAACAACTGAATAAATAAAACATGGAAGTATCATGGTTCCTGATGAAACTATATTACAAAGAGATAAAAATTAAAACAGCTGTTCATTGCAGCACTCTTGACAATAGCCAGAATCTGGAAAAAACCTGAGTGCCCGAGAACAGATGACTGGTTAAAAAACCTTTGGTACATTTACACAATGGAGTACTATGTAACTGTTAGAAAAGACAAAGTCACGAAATTTACATACAAGTGGTACTACATGGAAAGTATCATGTTAAGTGAAATGACTCGGAAAGAAAGGGATAGACATAGAAAGATTGCATTCATCTGGGGAACATAAAGTAACAAAATAGGAGACTAATGCCCAAGAGTGGACACGGATTAGTACCAGGAGTTTTGCTCCATGGCTTCGAGGCCAGCCACACACTAGGGGAAAAGGGAGCTCAGATAGAGAAAGGAGCACCAAATAAAGAGTGTTGGGAGGATCCTTCCAGGATGCGAGAAGCATGCTGAAAGTAGACTATTCTTTCTCAAAGTGTTTTAAATTATTTGATAGCTATCTTTTAATAGTATAACTCCTGAATCATGAAACTACTGAGATTTGATGCTCTCTTCTCTGTTATATTGCACATCATTTATAGCACATGATAATAAATTTTTATTTTGATAGCATTACTTTAAGAGTATACATTTCAGATATAGACCATATTGCAAATCTAAACCACAGCTAGAACAGCTGTCATGGAAAAAATGCAACAAACAACTAATGTTATCAGGCAACCTATGTATATCATTAATGAGGAAAAACCATTATGGAAAACAGTAAGGATGAGCCTAAATAACTTCAGGCTAGGGGATGGAGCAATAGCACAGTGGGTAGGGTATTTCCCTTGCACACGGCTGACCAGGGTTTGATTCCCAGCATCTCATACGGTTCCCTGAGTACTGCCAGAAGTAATTCCTGAGTGCAGAGCCAGGAGTAACCCCTGTGCATTGCCGGGTGTGACTGAAAAAGCAAAAAAAAAAAAAAAACCCAAAAACTTCAGGCTGTAAATTCTCTGTTCCACTACCAAATATTTATCTGAAGAATGCACAAACACTAGATTGGAAAGTGACTATATAATATAATAACTATATTAATTGCAGAATTATTTACAATAATCAAGATATATGTATAATTCACTATTTCCTTACATAATTAAAAAATACTTCTGGGGTCCTTAAAATGTACTTAAGATACCCAAAGACAGATGGATATAAATTTTCATGACACTAGCAAGTTTTCTAGAATCTAACTTATGCATACAATGAATTTATTACTATTTGTTTAAATGGGTTAATAATATCTTTAAATTATCAGTGTTGATTTCCAGTACTATAAATATCAATGCAAGCAAAAGCCATTTGGATTCTAAAGTGGAAAACTTTGAGAGACACTGACAAAGTTATTTTCAAATCCATGGTTAGTTTATAAGCATATAAATAAATATAAATGTGTATATATATATATATATATATATATATATTTGAAACCTTTTCTTCATCTGACATAGGAAAAGTCTTGAAGAGGCTCTAAAGTTCACTACTCATGGATTTTTTTTTTTTTTTTTGCTTTTTGGGTCACACCCGGCGATGCACAGGGGTTACTCCTGGATCATGCACTCAGAAATTACTCCTGGTGGTGCTTAGGGGACCATATAGGATGCTGGGAATCGAACCCAGGTCAGCCGCATGCAAGGAAAATGCACTTCCCGCTATGCTGTTGCTCCAGCCCCTCCCTCATGGGAGTATTTTCAATGCTTTTACTCTATAGAGATAGCTGCAATTCATAGACAAAGTGAGGTGGTTGAAGTTCCACATCAGAGTGGTGGATGGAGGAAGCCACTTCAATCCACATGGTGTCTTTGCCTTAACATCCAGTTACTCACCTTAAATAAAACACTCCAGATGTGCTTGAATTGTGTAATATAAATTCATCAGAACTCTAATTATTAATGAAAACTAAAGCCTATGCACCTTCTTTCTAGGGACAACTTATTAATTAGTAAACACAGGATGGAGGAGGGGCATGGGTACTTTGTTGGTGGGGTGGGCAATATTCTTGAAAATTAAGACCAGAAACTTAGACACTATCCCTAAACCTTAATAAAAAATACACATTAAAATAAAATATCTTAAAATTTTTAAAACTCATGATCCTTATTGAAAGTAAGTTAACTGGTATTAATGATATTTTAGAGAATGAATAGTTAAGAGGTCAGCATATAAATTTATACCCTTTTTGTGAGACAGAGATCCTGCTTTATCACAAAACTGAACATACAGAACAGTGTTGCAACTGACAGAAATTTATTTCTCTTTTTTATTCAATTTCATTAAAATAAAAAAAATGACTTGGATATAACCAAACATTGAACTAAGGGATGGCCTAAAGGGCTGGAATATGTATTTTGCAAATGGGAAGCCCAGGCTCAATTTTTGGCATCACATGGTCCTCCAAGTACCCCCAGGAGATGACCTAAATTAGTAAGCTAGGGATAGGACAAGAGCACTGCTGGATTCAGCCCTTAAAATTATATATATATATGTATATATGTTTAATTACATGTATTTATATTAGGTAAAGGTAAAGGCCCTCCCGTTGATCGTCGATTTGCTCGAGCGGGCCCAGTAACGGCTCCAATGGAGACTTTGTTGTTACTGTGTCTGGCATATCGAATACTCTCGGTAGCTTGCCGGGCTCTCCGAGAGGGGCGGAGGAATCGAACTCGGGTCGGCCATGTTGGCCGCTTGTAAGGCGAACGCCCTACCCACTGTGCTATCGCTCCAGCCATAGCCAAAAATCATATACAAATAAAATAAAATGATGCAAAATATTCTTGGGAAAGCCATCCCATACGAACTGATACAATTTCACTCTGCGTAAAACAATAGTGGACACTCTGGTGGAGGTTGGAGCGTTCTATACATTAAACGTTATCATTACTTGTATTGTAAATCATGGTGCCTTAAATAAAAGAAAAGGCTTGGCCACAATGGTCAACATAAGCAAACTAAAGCAGAGCAAAATCACTCTTAGTAAGTACTTAATGCGATAGATGTGGCTCACTCAGCACTACTTTTTCTTAGGCAAGGGAGAAATACAGACTTTACTGTGTATTTTGCTTGTTTTCCCCATTGAAGTGATGTTGTTGAAGCATCACTTGTAAAAGCTTATTAAGCCACTCCATAAATTCAGATATACTATTCTTGCAGTGAAAATGAAGCAACCGTGGCCCATGAATCCTTTAATCATAGGCATTAAAAAAGATATGTTCAGAGATTGCAAGGCTGCTGACTCAAGCTAACTTTTCTGTGGCTTGCTTCTGGGCTGTTAGCTCTCTTTACATGTGCCTGATGCTGATGCAAAATGACATTTGCACCTGTTGTTGCCATCTTATGTTAATTAGCATAGTGCCCTAAGTGGTAACCGGCCATCACGTTCAAACCGAAGCTATTAACATATTGCAGCTGTCATGACTAAGAAAGGTGCTGGAGCTGGGAGACGTGTGGATTCTGGCATACCTTGGCTCAGTTAGCAAAGCTTTCCCAATTGGAGTCACTTGGGAGAAGAAAAGAAGCGTGGATGTAGCCAGTCAGGAGTGAAAGAATACATTTTACTGCAGGTTTACTTTCATGTATTATGCATAGCCTTCAAGGTCACTGCATGATCATTTATAAGATTTTAATGAGATATCAAAGTGAAAAGAATGGAATGTAATTAATGGAATTTTATTGAAAAGATAGGCAGGTATAATAAGAGTCCCCCAAATACAATGCAATTGTCTGAATTCTTAAGCTAAGTAGGAGACCAAATATCAAAAATCACACTTCAAGGAGATGAGAATTGACTTAATGAGATATTTCATTTCATTGTCGAAAGCCTTGAACTCTTGTCGTAGGCACAGTGATTTAAAAAAAAAAAAGAACATGTAGACGTTTCTATAAAAGAGTAAGGATAGACATTTGGGTTGATTATACTGATATTTCCTAAACCCAGAAAAGGCAAGTGACCTACTCTAGGAATTCACGTAGAGGAGTTTCTATCAAGTATGAATATCTTCTAGGAGTCAGTAGAACAGTGCATATAGGTCAGTTATCTTATGCCAGTGAGCATTCCATTTCCCAGGAGATGTTTTGTTCAACATACAGTCAGATTTCTTTGAAGTTAGTTTGATTCTATATATACTTTTCAACTTACAAAATGTCTCAGCTCATATGAATGTTGGTTAAATTTAGACTCATAGCATGGAAACAGTCTAGATTGATGATAACCTGGTTAACTAAAAACTTCAGTCAACTAACTTTTAAATTTTTTTGTTTTCAGTCTAAGAAAAAGAAAAATAGAATAAAATTAAGTGGACAGTAGGGGCTTAATAAAAAAACAAGACAACTTTGGGAATATATCCTGAGGATTGGTAGCCATGCTATTAAAATTTCCAGAACTTGATACCCACACTTTTGTTCAAGGAGAACTGATGTTAAAAATAATGATCACCAATCCCAACGGACCTCCAAAGTCTTTCATGATTCATCAAAGAAAAATAGATTCCATTCAGCACACTGTTCTACCTATGGCAAAAATATGTGGTGTGCTTTAGAAATATTTTACAGCTAAAAAACTTGGCAGAAAGAATTACTTTGTCCAATCACTTACACATAGGATTTAGACATTTAATTCCTCGAATAATCCACCTAATTTTATTCATCCACAAAGTCTACCTCTTGAAAGTCAAGTTGCTGAAGTCTAAATTCAGTTTTTCTATAATGGGATCTTTAATAAGAGAACCTGTCATTACCCAATATATAAACAATTCAGTCAATTTTATCTGTATTTAATTGCTTTATAGAGGGAATAAAAAAGTGCAGAACCAGTTCAATGAAAGCTAAACTACATATTGATTGGCACTATAACTACATTTTTTTACTGTTTGGCAGAAACAGTTTTGATATTTCAGAAAAAAATACTTTATGCATTTAAAACTGGATAGCCAAGAGTAATTCTAGTATATAAGAGAATTTTTTTCAGCAATCATGAAAAATATACTTAAATGCTTTTACTGATGACCTGAACTTTTAATGTAAATGTCTCATAAAAGGTAAAAGGTAAAGGCCCTCCCGTTGATCGTCGATTTGCTCGAGCGGGCCCAGTAACGTCTCCATTGGAGACTTTGTTGTTACTGTGTTTGGCATATCGAATACTCTCGGTAGCTTGCCGGGCTCTCCGAGAGGGGCGGAGGAATCGAACTCGGGTCGGCCATGTTGGCCGCGTGTAAGGTGAACGCCCTACCCGCTGTGCTATCGCTCCAGCCCTATGCTTCCAAAAATGTATTCTATTTTCTGGCTTAATTTCAGGAAATTTGATTATGTTTCAAACAATGAAAGTTGAGAAAAAAATACTTTCACAGACACTTTATGAATACCCTGTTTGACTGTAAAGAGAAAAACTACAAATAACATCCAGATATATAAAATTCTCATCAAATTGTTTTACCTCATTTGATCAATTCAGATAAGTAAATAGCTTGATTAATGTGGAGAATACACTTAAGAACACAAATTTGTCTCAACTTCTTGCTCAGTAGGATCACAGAATATTTTTCTTAGGAGTATTGTTACTCAGCCACTGCTAATATGCCATCTTCAATGTGTTCACCATAAATACCAGTGCTATGATTTACATTTTCCTTAGCTATGACTCAACAGAATTTGGTATTTGTGGGGGAGAAGGCAAATAATCATTTTAATCCAATCAACCATGGTAGACATGTGAGATAAAAATGATTTAAAATTCATGAAGGAACCATCTTCCCATTTTTAAAAGGTTAAGTTCCCCTAAGCTATGAAAGAAAAACACCCTCTGAAGACTTGGGGAAGCAGTAAACACTGGTGGCAAGTGACAGGAATTGATCCTCCTTGGCCGTACCTGTCATGTCTCTAAATTTTATTTCCACTATCTCTAGATTGCTGTGAAAAGGCAGAGTGGGCACTGGACTATGGCCCGAGGGCCTGGTGCCTGGGTCTCTGACTTTTCTTCAATTAGAAGGCCTCCCCGCCTGATAGAGAGACGTGTGTCTGACTGAGGGCTTGGACAGTTGCAAGGTATTGATTAACTATAATGTGAAGTTGAATCTGAATTAAAAAAAAAAGCCCCCTGATCAAAAGACCTTCACTGGAGACAGCATGCCCTTAGTCAAGGGACCAGAGATTCTGATGAGACTCATTTCGAGAGAGAGAGAGAGAGAGAGAGAGAGAGAGAGAGAGAGAGAGAGAGTTTCATATCCTGATAAACTCTCATGATAAGGAAGTCCAGTGGAACTTCTGTCAGTAAAGCTGAGACTTCGCATTTGACATGTGCTTGTTAGTTTTTCATCCCAGAGCACTCCCGGGTTCAGAGAAGAGAAGAAAAGGGGATTGTTAATGTTTCTGGCTGCCCTGGAAGCCAGCCATATACTAGGAAATGCTGCTGCTGTCCTCTATACTGAGGGTAAACACAAGCTCTGTACGGTGTGCAAAGTGCCCTTCCCACCGCACGACTTAACTTCACCACTGTGTGCTATAGAGACTGAGAGATCGCCACATAAACTATTATTTTTATTGTGAAAAACCAATTCACCTCAGTTCAGCAGAATTTTAAAGTATTTATCATCTGTAAGCAAGATGAATATTTGCTGCAACATGAATGGAACTGGAGTGAGTCATGCTAGTGAATGATACTCTTTTGGTTTTGTTTTGGGCTCACACCTGACAGTGATCACCGAGGGCTCTGAGCTCAGGGCTCACTCCTATTAGAACTTGGGAGACTATACGTGGTGCTGGATATTGATCTGGGTTGGGTCAGTGTGCAGAGTAAGTACTCTATCAGCAGTACTATCTCTCCAGACCCCCCTTGCCAGTCCCCCATAATGATATCTTTTTAGTCATGACTGAATGGTATATAATTAGTCTCATTCTGGAATTGTTATGCTTTCTAAATAATAAATAAGCCATTTCAGTTACACCATAGCACCCCTAAATTTATTAAGAAGGGAGACAACTTGTGCTTCGCAATACATTGCTATTACATGGTGAATAACAAGACTCATATTCCTAAAGCAAACAACCCGCCCTAGTTTCCTCTCAGCAGACTTCATATGCCTCCATGCATTCATTTAATCACATATTCCCTGACTTTTAACTTCTTTATACTCTGAGATTATATTTGTACTGCTCACTGTGTACCTAGCCAGCACCATGACTGATCCAGAACAGATATTAAAAAAATATCAGTCTCAGGAATGAATTCAAATGGGAGAGGCAGCATAGAAAATTGTCATAAGAAGCAAAATAGACTATCTCATGTATCTAAAGAAAATGGCTTTGAGCCCAACAGCTCCAAGGTAACCAAATTCCTAATAAAGAGAGGGCATCAGGAAGTCAGTTCCAGCAATAAAACCCTGACCTAAATTTGACTTTTTTCTTCATTAAGCCCCAAATACATATTAACCCACATACTCCCCAGTTGCATAATGAAATGCTAATGATAAATGCAATGTATGAACAACCTTGCAGTTCTTGTAAGCATGCACAACTTTAGCAGAATCCAAATCATACTTGTCAAATGCAATTCTTTATGAATAGCCCCCTCCCCCCAATTAGCTCATTCCTTAAAATCCTTTGCCCCCAAAGTCAATGTGATTCTCCATTCTGAGCCCTTGTACCCATTTCTGAGGAGTGTAATTGGCTGTAATGAATTCTCTGCTTTTATCTATTAATGTTCAATTTGAATTCTCACTAGTGAAGATCAAAGAATCTGCAAGGTGATTGGAAGCCACTCTCGTATCTCCTGGACCTGAAGGAGTTGAATCTCATTCAGACCTAAATTCTGATATTCCCCTGGAATGCAGGGTGGAGGAGGCTAATCTTCAGGTTGTGCAGTTCAAATGAGCCCGGGTGTGGGCTGACCGCCTGTCATAGGACTAGACTAGTAGGGGAACTGCCCATTCCCAGCAGGAACTCAAGCAGATCTTCCCTTAGCTCTGTGTCCTTCTCCAGTCTGATCTCCGGCCACAAAATGAACAGAGGAGTGAATAAAAGCATCAAAGCTCCAAGGAAACCAAGAGTGGGTTTTATATTACTGGTAGAGCTCTTTTTTTTTTCTTTTTTGGGTCACACCCGGCAATGCACAGGGGTTACTCCTGGCTCTGCACTCAGGAATTACTCCTGGCTCTGCACTCGGGAATTACTCTTGGCGGTGTTCAGGAGACCATATGGGATACCGGGAATAGAACCCAGGTCAGCTGCATGCAAGGCAAACACCATACCCACTATGCTATTGCTCCAGCCCCAGATAGAGTTCTTTCTAAATCACAGAATACATTTTGTGACAACTCCTCTCTGTCAAATTGTAAAGAATGTTCCTTGAATCTTGGGGACTCTGACCTGAGCCTAACCTCCTTAAGGAGAATCACGCCATATTCAAGGAAGGCACTTCTATGAAGTACATATTGAAATTGCTGTGGAAACAGATTCAATTCATCTCTTTTCATTTCTCTTATACCTACAAGTATTAACATAAGTAACTTTGATTAAGTATTAAAACATGCAGTTTCTCTTAATGTGCAATATTTTATTTCTCACGATCATGATCACAATCACGATCATCCTGTTGTTCGTCGATTGCCTCGAGCAGGCATCTGTAACGTCTCCTTTGTCCTAGCCCTGAGATTTAAAAAAGTGCCATATTCAAGGCTCTTTCAGGGTTAGGAGAATGAGAACCATCATTTTATTTCTCAAATAACCTTAAGAAGTAAGCACAGTGATTGACCCTACTATATAGGGCAGGCTCAGCAATATCTTTCGACTTGTGCAAGTCACAGATTGTAAGCAAGAGCGAGTGTTTTGATTTCGATTTGTTTCCAAGCTCTGAATTCTGAATATTAATCTGCCTCTCAAGTTCCATTACACTAATTTCTTTATGTTATAGTTGCAAACACTTATGGAGTACTTTATATGTGTCAGCCATTGTTCAAAGCACATTTCATGAATCAAGTCATTAAAACTCAGATAGCACAGCAAGGGCATTTGCCTTGCACGCAGCCAACAAGGCCGACCCGAGTTTGATTCCTCCGCCCCTCTCGGAGAGCCCGGCAAGCTACAGAGAGTATCTCGCCAGCACGGCAAAGCCTGGCAAGCTCCCCGTGATATATTCGATATGCCAAACACAGTAACAACAAAGTCTCACAATGGAGACGTTACTGGGCCCGCTCGAGCAAATCAGTGAACAATGGGAGGACCGTGATCCTCATATCAATTTTCTAAGGTATCTTATGTTGTTACATTTGTTGTGAAGAGAGAAAAATAGGGGCTCAAAGAGTTAAAGAATATATACCTCAAATTGCACAGCTAGATGAGCAGAACTAGAGTATACATCAAGGTTCTCTGAGCCATGCTAGAGACAATACTAAAATGCCATGAAATACCACCTTTGAGGAAATATAGGAGAGCATAAACTTCATTTATTCAAGCCGTACTTTCTGGTTCTCAGTAGGTTGAAGAGAGCTCCTGGCATGGGATCATGTGACCAAGTGGGGTTATTTAGGGATGGAACGTGGGACTCCCACATAGGACTCCCACATACAAATCATACAAAACATGTTCCCCAGTCCTTGATTAAAATTTAGGTAAAGGTCATATTTTCCTGGAGCGATAGCACAGCAGATAGGGCGTTTGCCTTGCATGCAGCCAATCCGGGTTCAATTTCTCTGTCCCTCTCAGAGAGCCCGGCAAGCTACCGAGAGTATCCTGCCCACATGGCAGAGCCTGGCAAGCTCCCCGTGGCATATTCTATAAGCCAAAAACAGTACCAACAAGTCTTACAATGTTACTGGTGCCCACTTGAGCAAATTGATGAACAAATGGAGGACAGTGTTGGACAGTGCTACATAATACTTAGCCCATTCTGAAGGATATAAACTTTTTTTTAACATAAAAAATATGAGTCTTTTATTTGTAATTAACTGCAATGCATTTTTTTTCTTGTAGTGCCCAAATTCTCTTCTTAGAATTTTAGCTTCTGGAGGAATGAAAACAACTCATTTCAATCCCAAACTTTTAGTTGAAGGTTGAAAATTTCTGTAATTATTATTATTATAGCACAGCAGTAGGGTGTTTGCCATGCGCGTGACTGGCCCGGCCAAGCCGGGTTCGATTCCTCCACCCCTCTCAGAGAGCCTGGCAAGCTACTGAGAGTATCTCGCCCGCCTGGCAATCTCCCCATGACGTAATTGATATGCCAAACACAGTAACAAGAAGTCTTACAATGGAGATGTTACTGGGCCCACTTGAGCAAATCAATGAACAACGAGAGGACAGTGCTATTATTATTATTAGCTTTTTGGGTCACACCCGGCCATGCACAGGGGTTACTTCTGGCTTTGCTCAGATGCACAGGGGTTACTTCTGGCTTTGCTTTTCAGGAATTACTCCTGGTGGTGCTCAGGGGACCATATGGGATGCTGGGAATCGAACCCAGGTCAGCTGTGTGCAAGGCAAATGCCCTACCCGCTGTACTATCACTCCAGCCCCTTTGTGATTATTATTTAGTAGTTAGCTTGACATGATGCCATGATTTAAAAACTCTATGTTTAGAGTACAGCTTATCTCCTTGTCAAGAGATGGTGTATTCAACATCCTAAAGGAAAGAGAGAGCAAAAGGGAATGCCCTGCCACAGAGGTGGGCAGGTTGGGGGGACAGGCAGGGGTCAGAGGGCTACTGGGTTCATTGGTGGTGGAGATGGGTACTTGATCATTGTATAACTGAAACCCAAGCACGAAAGTTGGTAAGTCTACATCTGTACCTCATGGTGTTTCACTAAAAAAAAAAAAAAGAGATGGTGTATTTATAAGATAAATGAACTTATGAATTCACTTGCATGTGTTCATTTAATAATGTTGAATATTTTTATTATATTGCCCAGATTGATAGAATTTTGATGTAAAAATTGATATTTACCAGCACGAAATTATAGTGTCATAAATGAAATTATTTCCTTCTGGTATATTATTCATTCTATTTATTAGCTACTGGAAATTGAAACCGAGTTCTTAAAATGATTTTGAAAAGTGATAGTAAAAAGGAGTTTAAAAATATTTTCTTAGAGATTTTTTGAATAATGAAATATAGACATAATTTGAAAAGCAGCCAGTAAATTGTCTAATGTTCAAAAGCATGGAAAATTTTCCCAAAATAGACTTTGAAATATACTTGATATTAGACTCACCTTCATGAGAGCAGAATTCAGACCATTTACAGTTCATGGAAGATACTGACAAAGTCCTCGTGACTTCACTAAAACCACCTATTTGTCTTTATTTATACAAAGCATCTTCTATCCCATGTTTTGCAAAACTTGTCTTCCCAGACATTAACCCAATGATAATGCATGGAATGTCAGTACAAATGTCAATTTACATTTGTTTCTATTTGAATTGATGCTATGAAATCCTTTTAAAAAGAATCTATTGCGTTTTTAAAGCTTCCTTGGCTGTTGCCAATTTGACAACTAGTAAGACTTGTTGATGTGTGTAGTCAGGGTCAGCTTCTTTAGTTCACTAGAAAAGAGATTTCAAGAACATCCAATTATAAGAATATTTTTTATTATAAGATCTATTTAATCTTTTGGTGCTTATCAACTAGAAGTCATTTTGTTTCTCAGCTGATACCTGGCACTGTCTGAAGGCACCCTTGATAGTGATGATTGTCAGGGTTCGTTTGCTCTCTAATAAGTAGAAGATAGGAATTCTGGGACCAAGAGATAGTGCAAAAGGTAAGGCATACTGACTTGCATGGGGTCGACCTTGGTTAGACCCCAGGCACCATATAGGCTCTCCTGAGCACTGCAGGGGTCACTCCTAAGAATAGCTGGGTGTAATTCAAGCTTGTATCCCCCAAAACACAATACTTCTAAACATTCTGCAGTTTATGGAATAGTTTCTCACAACAAAGATTTATCAAAATCAAAACATAATTGTGCTTTGGTTGAGAAACTCCACTCAACTGATATCTTCTGGGTTTCTATTAAAAAGGTCAACTCTTGAAACAGAATACTAATTTTTAAATAATATCTGATTTGAATTTGGAACCCATCATTAAAGTTTAAGTGATTACATCATTTGCACTTCAGTGTGAATGTAGCCTCACTTTTAGTCAGAGAAGATTTTGATGGTTATAAATGTGTGGTTTTAGGGAAAGTGAAATTGTCTAAAAAAATTGCATGGGAGAGTTGCATCATTTAAGGCAAAGATAGACTGCAGAAATAAAATCAAGAAAACTATATTTTCTTTATACACAGTTTCAATTAAAGTCTTGGAATTAGAGAATAAACAGATAAACATAAGTTTGCTTTATAGAATATTATACAAATAAACAGTTGGGCGTTACCATAACATATTAACATATGCCTCAGAGACCTGGGCCCTACGCAAACAAGATGAGAACGCCATTCAGGTCTCCCAAAGAAGAATAGAAAGAGCTATGCTTGGAATATCACGTTTCACTCAAATGAGAGAACGAATCCGGAGTTCTGACATCCGTCGACGATCAAGGATCAGGGACGCTGTCTCATTTGCCAAGGTGTCGAAAATCAGATGGGCTGGTCACGTAATGAGATTTAAAGACGACCATTGGACTAGAGCTGTTACTGATTGGATTCCACGGGATGTCAAGAGACCGCGTGGCCGCCCACCTACCAGATGGTCAGACTTCTTTGTCAAGGTCATGAACGATCGGTTTGAGGCCCTCCATGTTCCCGGAGCGAAGAGATGCCATTGGGCTACACTAGCACGCGACAGGGACAAATGGAGACGTTACTGGCGCCCGCTCGAGCAAATCGACGACTAACGGGAAGTTAAGTGATTAAACAGTTGGGCAATAGTACTGTAATGTCCAGAATTCTGCATAAAATGTTCGAGGTAATGTTATACACCTTGATAATCTGATCTGCATTATTATTCTAAATGTTTCTCCATATATATATATATATTTGCTTTGTTATGTCTACTGTTATGAAAACATCTTATGTACCTAGTTGCCTGCACTCTGGCTTATGATTGTAATTGCTGCCTAAAACATATTTGACTTTCCTTTCTTCTTATCTGTATCAGGGGTGACAAAGAATTTTATCTAAAAATCATCTCTGATTTCTGGAGTTTTTTAGTGCTATGTTCAGAAGGATTCTGAAGCTCAGTATGGACTTTTGCAGCGAGAAAGACTGGCATGCTGAACCAGGACAAGTATAAACTGCAAAAGAGCTGTCACAGGCATGGTCAAACATCTGCCATCCAGCAGTTATTGTCTTATGACTTAGGACATTCTTGTGAAGTCTGGTCTAAGTCAATTCCTTTCTGAATTTTCTTTGCAGCAATAGCATAGTGTGTAGGGCATTTGCCTTGCATGCAGCCGATCTGGGTTCGATTCCTCTGCCCCTATCAGAGAGCTTGACAAGCTAGAGAGTATTCTGCCCGCACAGCAGAGCCTGGCAAGCTACCCTTGATGTATTCTGTAGCACTGTAGCACTGTCCTCCCGTTGTTCATCGATTTTGCTCGAGCGGGCACCAGTAACGTCTCCATTGTGAGACGTGTTGTTACTGTGTTTGGCATATTGATTACATCACGGGTAGCTTGCCTGGCTTTGCCGTGCAGGTGAGATACTCTGATAGCTTTCCGGGCTCTCCAAGAGGGGCGTAGGAATAGAATCCGGCTCTGCCAGGCCGGCAGCTTGCAAGACAAACACTCTACCACTGTGCTATCGCTCCAGCCCGCAACAGTAACAAGTCTCACAATGGAGACGGTACTTTGCCCCGCTCTCGAAAATCGATGAACAATGGTAGGACAGTGCTACAGTGCTACTTAGATTATAGCTCTAATTTTGTACTAAAGGATGATAATGTTGATTCTGTAGTATTAAATCTCTCTAAGTAGATTTTAAGTTTTGGGAGGCGCTAAATCCTCTTATGACCATAAAATTACCAGGGGGATCTTTTGAATTGCTATCTTAGCTCTGTCCAGACACACTGACCTCAAATCATGTATGGAGCTTGGGAATTTGTATATACATAAGTGGTTTATGCTCCGTAAAGTCATGCAAATACTACTGATGGTAACTTTTTCTTTTCAAGTTCCAATTTCCTTCTATATCATTATGCTAGTTCCTTTCCCCCCAGGTGATATGTGTTCCTTATTTTCTTACTATCTTTAAAATTCAATAAACTTGGTTGAGCGATAACACAGCTGGTACGGCGTTTGTCTTGCACACAGCCCACCCGGGTTTGATTCCTCTGCCCCTCGCAGAAAGCCCCTCTCTTCTTGAAGACAAGGTTTTTTTTTTTATAAAAACACCTTTATCTTAAATCCGTAATAATTGGCATAAAGAACATAAACAGGAATTTCTTAGTATCATATAAAAGGAGCAAAAGGTCAGAAGTATGTAAGCAAAAGTACATGTATTTGGGGGGGCTGGAGCAATAGCACAGAGGGTAGGGTGTTTGCCTTGCACGCAGCCAACATGGCCAACACAGGTTCGATTCTTAGCATCCCATATGGTTCCCCCGAGCACCGCCAAGAGCAATTCCTGAGTGCATGAGCCAGGAGTAACCCCTGAGCATCACTGGGTGTGACCCAAAAAGCAAAAAAAAAAGTACATGTATTTGTAAACACCTTCATGTGTGTGATTTCATGATACCCCAATCATTCTTTTCATATTAAAATTTTCACTGAATTTAATTGCCTTATTTTATTTATAGGCACTTGTGCTTACATATAGAGTTACAAATTTGACTGATACTGTGTTTGATACAAAAAGTGTTGGATTAGAATAAGAAAAGGGCTAATGACCAACACAAATTTACCTTCTCCCTCCAAATTCAATAATTTGTTTTTAGAAACATGCCATTTTGGAAAAGACTTATTCATAAAGTGCTTTTAATTCAACATATTCTGAAGTAAAATAAGAAACCAGAGCAGTGTTCAATATTCAGAATGGGCTGGAGTGATAGTACAGTTGGTAGGACACTTTCCTCACACAGGGCTGATCTGGTTTGATCCCAGACACCCTCTATGTTTCCCTGAACCTGCTGGGAGTGATCCCTGAACATAGAGCCAGGAGTAAGCCCGGGTGTGGCCCTCAAACCAATAAAATAAAAGAAAATGAATGGTTTAGATCAGTTGTTTGCTACCATGTCTAAGAGAACTAAGTAAAACCACAGAATACTGAGTGCTCAGGCAGGGTTTGGGTGGGGGGGAGGGCCCTGATTCCTTTTCTTAAGTTGTGGGACTTTTTCTGAAACCTGCAGAGTGCATTTATCTTCCTCCCAAGGCCCTACATCTCTAGTTTCCTTTTGTATTCATCATTTGCTCTTTTTCAGCTTCCTTTTCTGTTTCCTTCTGCTAGGCTTGGTGCTATGGGTAGAAAGGTCAAGAAGTTGCCCTCTGGTCTCTTATAGAATTTGAAAGCCCACATTAAGCTTTCAGCTCTGTTTTGTATTCTGTACTGCAGCACCATCCCTCCAAATGTAGGTCTTTGGGAGGAGGCCTAAGAGGCAATTTAAATTCAACATGGCTCTAATGTGCATTTTATGTACACCCTAAGCTTCTGTACTCCATGGAAAATACTATGACCAGGTTGTTAAACAAAGGCTGTAATTGATTGTTTTTTTTTTTTTGTTGTTGTTTTTGCTTCTTTTACCTTAGTTACCACTAAGACCCTTGTAATACCTCTTCATTCTACTACATTTTTTTTTATTTTGGCCTTTTGGGCCATACCCCTTGTAGCTCAGTGGTTACTCCTGGAGTTGCGCTCTGTAATTACTTCTGGACCATATGGGATACCAGGGATCCAATCCAAATTGGCTCTGTGCAAAGTAAATGTCCTAACCACTGTGTTATCGCTCTGACCCCTTACTCTGCTTTAATTTTTTCTTTAATCATTGGAAGTACTATGATTTATAATACATTATGTAAATGACGGTGTCACATGTAAAAACTTCCAAAACCACACCCATCACCAGTATACCCACTGCTCCCCACAAGGTCCCAAGTTCTCCTCCCTTTCAAATCATGCCCAAATCAGTTCTGTAAATCAAACTCAGTTCTGTAAATCAATCCTCTTGTGTTCCCTACTGCTCTTCTCTCTATATTTTAGTGGAAGATTTATTGTCTTTGCTCCACCTCACTTCTACATTCTTGATATGTTTATTCCCCAGACCTTTCATGGGAACTCAGACTAAATATAACATCTCAGAATGCCCTCATAGAAAAATTCACCCCCAAATTGAATATTGCTACTGCTTTCTTAGTAGTGACCTAACATTTTCTTGTTTTATCATCTATATGTTTTATCTGACTTTTTTTTACCAGATGTAAAGAAAACTAAGAGTGGGAGTTTTCATTTAGTTTATTTAACACAATTAACCATCAATGATAAAGTCTGTCACTAAGTATGTGCTTAATAAAGTTTGTTGATTCAATATCATTGAACAGGCATTGCTGTGCAGTTGGTGTTTGCCAGCACACACATACACAAATTACTCTCTGTAGGGAACAGTGTGAAGTGATCTGTTGACCCTTTTTTAATTAAGGTTCCAGACTTTTAGACTCACAGGCGGCAGGAGAAAACCATTAGAGTCATCTCAATGATGGTCTCTTGGGGCTCAGGTCAGGGTGCTGCAGAGAATATGCTTAGCCTAAATATTTCCTGCTTATGCTCCTGTTAATGGGACATATAGGGCTTAATGTAAAAATTGAATATGGATAATCAAAGCATTTAAAAATTATTAGAAAGCTGGGAGATAAATGATGAGAAAAATGGGAAGAACCTATTATCTCACTTATGAAGCACTCAGGCTATTCAGAATTCCATACACATTACACTATGCCCAAGACAATGTATCAGTCCTGCTTATCTCAGGGGATGAAAGTTGGGTCACAGTTGACCTTGGATACATGAAATGGGGCTGGAGAGATAGTGTTGGACTTAAGGTCAAGCCTGATTTGATCCCCGGTACTGTGTGTTCCCCAAACACAACTGTAAATGATCCCTGAACACAGAACCAGGAACAGTCCCTTAGCACTGCTGGGTGTAGCCCCCAGTGGCCCTTGCAAAAACCAAAAATCAAAAAATTCTCACATGCACATACTAAGCTATGCTTCTATGCTTTTTTAAAATAACAATTAAAGTGTGCAATACATTTTAAAGGGGCAATACCGAAGAAAGTAATTATGTTGGCGACTGGTGGGTATACCAAAGAATTTGCCAGTAACTAACAGAGGGAACAGTTACTAAAATGTACTTATTTTCTTTTAAATTAAGGACATTTCATAAAAAAAGAGGCTAACTTAATCTTATTTGATTATTGTTTATCTTTGTAACAGTTACAAGATTTTAAGGCAGACTATGTATTTTTAGTGCTCTTCTTCAGAACTCCAGTAATCCTCCCTCAAAAAAGAAAAGACTTCATTTTGCCGATACTAGGTAGAATATTTAGTTTCCTGGAAAGGCTGGATAAGAAACTTTGTTGAGAGTCATATAAAATTTCAGTATTGGGAAAATGAATGATCATAATATAGGAGGTTTTGGAGTTTTCATGGCTTCGGGTACTAGAAAACCCGCTGTCTCCACAGTTTCTATATCTTTCTCTCAGCAAAATGTTACACAATTGTGCTGAGGACACCTGTGGCCTCTAATGGCTAGATAATGGACCACAATAAAAGTTATAGGTCCCCAGCTGGGGTGAAGCTCATAATGGTTGGTAGATCCATTATTTGACCATTAAGATAGAAAAAGGAGACAATTGTCAACCAAAAAGAAAAAAGTCATTGCACACATTCCTTTTATTTGAAAGGAAAAAAATAACATTCTATTTTTCCAAAGACTGAGTGATTTCTTACCCATGTAGGTTTACATGTATTGCACATGATATCAGTGTGATGGATTAGTATTATGACTCTAAACTTGATTTCAAATTCATTAGATGTAATTTTCAGTGGTTTAAAAGGAGGAGTAAAAGAACAATACAAATAGAAAAGAGAAAGATTAGATTTAGTGTAGCTTAAATAACTATGATGTTCTCTTCCCTCCCGTAACCCAAATGTAATATGAGAAAGAATATACAATAATTTCAACATACCATATTCTGGAGATTTGTCTATTCTTTATAAAGAGGCAAGCCCTTTTCAATTATAAGGCTTCTGAGTTATTTTTCTAGTATCTTAGTAATATATCTTTAGAAATCAATAAACACATCTTTGAGTCATTTCATTAAGCCTTAAGGGACTCTTGATATTTTAGTTGTGACTTCTAGAACACATTATGGAGTATGTTATCAATATCCCTTTAAAAAATAATGCACCTAATTCTTTTATTCCTATCCCTCTCACCTTTGAACAAAACTAGCATCAACATAGAGTAATCCATTATTTATTGTTATGTTTGAAATAAAGTCATGGTAGCAGGGAGGAGCAATATGATTAGACAAATTTGGTAGTTTTCAGTATTTATTATAGTCTTGAAATTTTCCTTGATGGTAATTGAGATTATATATCTAAGCCACTTTCATATTAAAGACAAATATAGTGGTATTCAGTGGGTAAAATGTATTTTAAGGCGGTTATATATTTAGCTTCAATAAACCTATTAGAGACATAAATTTTAATTATTTGTTTGGAATTTTAAATATGCTAATTAGAAAATAACATTCCACTACAATAAATTACTGGGCAACTATTTTATGGTCTTTTATATAAAAAGTTTGTATAAAAATGAACTTCAGTTCTTTAAGAACCTGATTATTGCTTTAGTGATACCAAAGACACTATCCTTTTTTTGTTATTGTCCCAGTGAAATTTATTCACACTAATTAAAATATGGTTTGTTTCTTTGTAGTAAGTTTCAAACATATTTTTATGATTTTAGATTTGTAAGTAATAGTTTTAGCTATATGAAATTGTTATCATTCAGGGTTACAGAAGGAGATTTATCATTTTTGCAGCTGTAATAAAGTAGAATGACCAACTATTTAACTTTGAATGTGATGAAGTGTATAGTAGAATGGTAAACAATCATAGTAATTTAATTTTTTTTAATATTCAAAGCTATTTTCTTTTTTGTTTGTTTTGGGGTTTGTTCAGTGGTGCTCAGGTCTTAGTTGGTGGCTCTGCGCTCAGGGATCGCTCCTGGCACTGCTAAGGGGACTATGTGGAGTATCAGAAATTGAATACAGATGGGCTGCATGCAAGGCAAGAGCCCTGCTCACTGAAATATTGCTCTGGCCCCTCCAAGCTATTTTTAGAGATAAGCTTTTCAGATGGATGCTGAGTGAAGGCATCACAGAGTCCTGAGTGATAGACTTAAGATTTTTACCATGTTATATATGAGAAATCTGTACAGTCTTAATTTGTTAATCTTTCAACTTAACTTTATTTTTATTTATTCTCTTTCTTTCTTTCTTTCTTTCTTTCTTTCTTTCTTTCTTTCTTTCTTTCTTTCTTATCAAATCACTGTGAGATAGTTACAAGCTTTCATTTTTGGGTTACAATCACACAATGATCAAACACTCATCCCTCCACCTGTGCACATTCCTCACCACCAATATCCCCTGTATACCACCCCCCTTCAAACCCTCCTGCCACCTCCATGGCAGACATGATTATCCATAATCTCTCTCTGCTTTGAGGCATTATGGTTTGCAATACAGACACTGAGAGGTTATCATGTTTGGTCCTTTATCTACTTTCTGTACACATCTCCCATCCTGACCAATTCCTCCAGCCATCTTTTTCTTAGTTATCCCTTCTCTATTACAGCAGCCTTCTCCTCTTTGCTCATGAGGCAAACCTCCAGCTATGGAGCAGTCTCTCTGTCCCGTGTATCTACTATCCTTAGGTGTCAGCCTCATGTTATGTTGTTTTATACTCCACAAATGAGTGCAGTCCTTCCTAGAACAGATGACTGGTTAAAGAAACTTTGGTACATCTACACAATGGAATACTATGCAGCTGTCAGGAGAGATGAAGTCAAGAACTTTGCTTATAAATGGATGGACATGGAAAGTATCATGCTAAGTGAAATGAGTCAGAAAGAAAGGTACAGTCAACTTAACTTTAAAAGCATCACACAGAGTAAATCAATCTACTCTCATATTCACTATTTGGTGCTCATATGTTAGTAGTGATGCTTTATAAATCCAGAAAACAGTTCTCTCAAGAAATTGCTTTAAGTTTATCTTAGTGGCTCTAGACCATGTATTTTGTAAATTGTGTAAAGGATAATTAGGCTTTTTTCTTGTAGTCTTATTTGTGGCTGAATTTTAAAAGTAGTATATATATGTACATATATATATCTTTAGTGATCTTAACTAAAACACGATTATTTAGGATTTAAGTTAGAGTTTAGGCTTATAGCATCACCATTCTATTCTCAGTATGTAGCATGCACAGACACAGATAGATGTGTGTGAGAGAGAGACAGAAGGAGGGAGGGAGGGGAAAGGAGAAAGGGAGAAAAGGACAAGATATATTGTTTAGTATGTGTTTATAAGATTGTGCTATTCATAATTGCAACCTTAGCCATATATGGTTTATTAAGACCTTGAAATTTAGTTTAAAATGATATATAAGTGTGAATACAAAACATAGCAACATAGTTTAAAGAATGGCATGAAAGAGTAAGGTATATCATTAATAATTTTATATTATTTGATTATAAGAATATTTTAGATCAAGGATATTAGATAAAACTTTTAACTTTAATTAATTTAATTAAAATTTATATATTTACTAAATAATCCAAATTATACATGTGACTCATGCATTATGACTTACATTATATTTCTTTGGACACTATTTTGTGATATAATAGCTGGCATTAACAGCTTTTATGATCAATTTTTTTCTGTAACCTTATATTTTTGCTTTGTTAACTATTATCAAAACCTATTTGTAACAAAACTGAAGTTGGCGAATCTTGAATTCTCCAATTTTAAGCATTTTCTCTTTGTTTTTTAAATTTTCAGTGTAATTTAAATAGCATGTTTAATATGAACTTTTTTGGTTTTGTTGTATAGATAAAGTACTCAAGATCTTCTAAACTTTTTCATTTTAATAATTGTGATTAATAATAACATGACACAAAAAAATTTCCAATCCTCCATGGAGAACCAAGCATTAATGGTGCTACCACCAAAGAATTGGGTCATGTGCTATTCAAGCTATAAGAAGAATTCCCACTTTATTAAGGCACAAAAGCACATGCACATCCATTTTACATACCTGAAAAAATACATTTGGTGATGTATCAGTCTCTACCACAAATTGAGAATGAATTAAATAAAATAATCTTCCTTTCTAGGGAGCAAACAAGGGTACTATATTGTCTCTTGCTTTTTTCAGCTTTAAAGATAGGATATAAGTATAGAAAATTCCAAATGAATAGATTTGAGACCAAATATTCTGTGAGAAATTTTTTGAATCAAATTACTCAGCAATTTGATTTAATGGCATATTTATTATACTGTCAAGTTTGAAGTTGTAGCTATAAATGTATCATTCTCCTATACTTAAACATACTGTGAGCCTGTTGGACTTTATAATAATGCTTTTATGCCTGTCTTCAGTTTTTTTATTGGCTTAATCATTTAAGTTTGAGTGGGAATTTTCCAGTGACTCTTTAAGCAAAGAAAAACAACTTATTTCTGTCTTTCACTGTGGGATCCTACCCTTTTGGTCCTGGTTTCTTTGAATGACAAAAAACCTGCTCCCCATGAGAAAATATGAAACTACCAAGAGGCCCTACCTTCCCTCAAAGTCTATTATCAATGTCACTGCATAATATTCTCATCATTAATGGGAGTCTTGGAGGTTAAGGCCTTGTCAGCAGAGGGTCCAGGTAAGTTTTGCCTGCTATGGGATGAAACTGCTATGTGTTAGGAAATATGAAGCAAAGACTGTCAGCTAAAGAATATCACTTAAGCAAAGAGCAAAAGAAAACTAGCCATTTTAGAATAAATTTCAAGGTTCCACAAAATGTTTTGCTAGTAATATAATATTCAATGTTTTCATGAATAAAATATTGGTTTGTAATACATTTTAAAAAATGTGAATGTGATGACCAATTTAAAATTCATGCATCTATTTTTCCTCCAGAATGATCAGGAGCTTCTGATTAGGTTGACAAAGATGGGTTATAAGGCATGTGCCACTCTTCAGAATTGCTGTCTATTAGGGGCCATGCTACCAGTGAAATTAGATTAAGGTTAAGGCAGGAATGTAAATTTTGTTAATAAGGTTTCTATATTTTAATGCGAAACCAAATACTCTGTGGGTCTATTGATGGGTATCCTGTTTAATCTTCAAAAAGCTTTTCCAGTATCAAGGGATCCAGATCAGGACTGACCTTTATTCGCTAAAAAATTGAAGAATTTTCTTCAATCTTTATCCCTGAATATTATAAATGTGGCTACAGAATTTCTATGACTTTAAGAAAGAAAATCTGTTCAATCTATGCATATGATTATATCTAAACTCAAAAGTATAATATGTATAATGTATGTTCTATATAAATATATAATACTTAACTCACGTAGTCATTCATCTTAAATGGTACATAAAATTATTTTACTTGTAGTTAAACAATCATGTTTAATTAATTAACCTGTATCTTTCTGGGGTTATAGTAATAGAACAGCGGATTGGACATTTATCTCACATACAACCAACCTGGGTTTGATCTTCAGCACCTCATATGATCCCTCAGCCCCTTCCAAAACTGATCCCTGAGTGCAGAACCAGGAGTAAGCTCTAAGTACTACTGGATGTGACCCCAAAACAAACAAAAAAACTTGTGTTTTTAGTGGTAGTAGGATCCCACCAAAATTTTTTCAAAGGAAAACAAAATGAAGTTGAAAACACACTATGATGCTTCTTGGGCATCTCACTTTGATAAACAGCTTCACCCTAGGGAGGTTTTGCCATCTGCTTTTCTCATTGCTCATATCAGGAATTGCATTGCTCTTTCTAGCTTTCCTATTTTCAGGAACTTCGTCTGGGTCCTTACATGCTATAGCCTGAATTTTAGTTGATGCTTATCTTTTTTCTTATCTGTGCTGTTTGCATTTCTCTTGAACAAGAATATAAACAATTTTTGTATTCATCCACATTGGCACATTACATTATACTCACATGCATGTATATATGCACAGGTAAAGAAATATGCATAGATTTGTAAAAATGTTTGTAGGTACATGATAAAAGTGTCAAGGAGGATGAAGATATTTAGTTAAAAGTATTGATATTGTGGAATGGAAAGAGCCCAGATTCTAGAGTCAAGTCAACCATTTATGTGCTTTAATTTCTTCTTACTCAAAGCACATTTACTTAGATTTTCCATCTTATTGTTTTGTCTCTTATTATTATCAGCACATAATACAGAATACTCTCATATATTGAAAAAGTTCTAAATAAGGTAAATGACCCCCCTCCTAGGTAAAAGAGGTTTGATGATGCCAAGATTTGGCGTTTTTTTACTTACTGCTACCTATGCAATACTTAGTATACATTTGACTGTGACATTTATTAGCTCCTCAGCAAATATTTGTCAAATGAATGAACAGATAAATGGATGGATAATGCCTAGATCATAATACAAACTCAGACTATGTTGGCTATTATTATAATGAAACTGACATTTTTAAGTCTATTTGTTATAAATGCCAAGAAAATTCAGAACAACTACACAAACAAAGCCTATATAAAAGCATTATCTCATTGAAGTCTGGAAGACTTGTGCATACACATTTCAGTGGTTATCTGATTTAATGTGCTTGACATTTCTTTGAAATTTTATAAGGATACATTCTGAATGAAATCTTGGAGCTTACCTTTTTACTTATTTCACTATTATTATTTGAATAATAATACAATTCTAGCTATTTACCCACATTACCCACATTACTGTGTTTATAAAATAATAAACACAAATATATACAAATTTATTCATTTAATGAAGAGACTATGTTGACATTTAATGTTCTATAATAACATTGTATCAATTCTTTTTTTTTTTTTTTTTTTTTTTTTTTTTTTTCCCTTTATTTTATTTTATTTTTTTTAAAGTTGTAGATTTACAATTTTTTGTGCTTTGGTTTCAATTATACAATGATCAGATACCCATCCCTCCACCAGTGCCCATTTTCCACCACCATGGATAATATCCCTCCCACCCCCATCCCCCCATCCCCCCGTCTCTGTGGCAGGGCAATCCCCTGTGTTCTCTCTCTCCTTTTGGGTGTTGTGGTCTGCAAAAGAGGCATTGAGTGGCAAACATGTTCAGTGCATAGTCTACTTTCGACATGCATCTCCCCTCCTGGGAGGATCCTCCAAACATCCTTTATTTGCTGCTCCCTTCTCTATCTGAACTGCCCTTTCCTCTAGGATACCCGGCTGGCCTCTAAGTTATGGAGTAATCCTCCTGGTGCTGATCTCAGCTATTCTTGGGTATTAATCTCATACTTTGTTACTTTATATCCCCCAGATGAATGCAATCTTTCTATGTCTATCCCTCTCTTTCTGACTCATTTCGCTTAGCATGATACTTTCCATATTGTACCACTTGTATGTAAATTTCATGACTTCATCTTTTCTAAGAGCTACATAGTACTCCATTGTGTAGATGTACCAAAGTTTCTTTAACCAGTCATCTGTTCTTGGGCATTCAGGTTTCTTCCAGTTTCTGGCTATTGTAAAGAGGGCTGCAATGAACAAACAAGTGCAGATGTCACTTCGACTATACATTTTTGCCTCTCTGGGATATATTCCCAAGAGTGGTATTGCTGGGTCAAATGGGAGCTCAATTTCTAATTTTTTGAGAATCGTCCATCATTGTATCAATTCTTGTATCTGTGTTTCAATTGTATTTTTTACTTAGAAAGCAAATAGCAAATATCACCAAAGATTAATAGAAAATGTAGGATCCCTCGATTAGTTTTATTATCAGTTGTAACAAATGTACTGTCCTAGTTGGGAATAATAGTGGCTTACTTGTGGGGGTAGAAATATGGGGGATCCTTTATCTATCTATTACTCTTTGACATTGAAATATAATCAATGTATAGTGACAAAATAGCTTGTTCTGCAACATAATGATTCAGTATATGTGTATACCCTAAATGGTCCCAATAAATTTCTCTCCTAAAATAATTTTTTCTCCTGATGAACACTCTTAAGATCTATTCCCTTAGTAACTTGAAATATACAATGTAGTACATTAACTATAAGCTGTGTCTTACCTCCCTACTTTATTTTGTAATTAGATGATTATATCTTGTGACTGTTTTCTCAATTTTGATGGGAGGTGGGGTTGTCGCATCCAATGGTATATAGGGTTTACTCCTGTGATGGGCTGTGAATGTCTGGGAAATATCTATACTTTTTTTGCCTGTATTTCAGTAAACCTACTGAAAAAAGACCATTATTGCTTTACTCTAATGCTATAATAATTGTTAAAGCATGGATTGTTACTTATAATGCTCTATAGGCAATATTATACTAACTTTCTGCTAATGTCACTACTCAGGATCAGCCTTGGCAGTTGTTACTAGTGATTTTCTTAGGGAGATCAACTGTTCCTTAACATAATCAAACTACCGTTCAGGCACCTTCTGAAAGCAAGGCACAGGAACAAATTTTCTCAATCTGTGGAGCACACTTTAGGAGGGAAGTGAACGTCACCAGTTACACGACACTGGCCTCATTTACTTCTAATGCATTAAACTCATTCATAGGTTTGCTCCTATGTGAATAAACATTTTTTTAGCTGACTATGGTTAGTGCATGGTCAAGTCACAAAGAGATTCTTCATTTTATAAAATTATGTGTTGAGTCACAATCCTTTCAGAGTCTCAGAAGATGAGATAGTCTGATGAAAAATATTAACTATGGAAAATTACTTTTACTGAGGTACTGGGTACATAATGGTTCACAAATAGATGAGTAAATGATCTAAATAAATTATTTTGGAGGAATTTTGACTTGTCAAGGTGGTACATTAGCACTATTTAACAGTTTTTTTACAACGTTCAAGATAACTTTTATGGTGTTTGTCAACTAAAAAGGGATAATCTAAAACTTGGTTAGTTGAAAAAAAAAATACTCCCTCCCGCCCCGGGTTTCAAGTTAAGAACTATTTTCTATAGATGACTCATATTGTCTTTAATTAATGTCTACCTTACAAAGTTCTAGAAAAGCCAATTCTCAGGCTTTAATTTTTCTTTTATTTGCTTGTTTTATCTGTGACATCATACTACTTAGAGTCCTACCATTTTTCTTTTTTTTGTAAAAATTTAATACTTTTGGGATATGATTTTTGATTTTATATTTTCTACAGCCAGAGTTACCATCTTAGTCCCATCATTCCTAGTTCAGAGACTGCTTAATATAAAAATCATTGTACTTTTCTTTTTTTTTTAATTTTTCTTTTTTTATTAGTGAAACACCATGAGGTACAGTTGTAGATTTACAATTTTTTGTGCTTGGGTTTGATTATACAATGACCAGATACCCATCCCTCCACCAGTGCCCATTTTCCACCACCATGGATAATATCCCCCCCACCTCCATCCTCCCATCCTCCCCTTCCTCTGTGGCAGGGCAATCCCCTGTGTTCTCTCTCTCCTTTTGGGTGTTGTGGTCTGCAAAAGAGGCATTGAGTGGCAAACATGTTCAGTCCATAGTCTACTTTCGACATGCATCTCCCCTCCTGGGAGGATCCTCCAAACACCCTTTATTTGGTGTTCCCTTCTCTATCTGAGCTGCCCTTTCCTCTAGAATGCCCGACTGGCCACTAAGCTATGGAGTAATCCTCCTGGTGCTGATTTCAGCTATTCTTGAGTATTAATCTCATATTTTGTTACTTTATATCCCCCAGATGAATGCAATCTTTCTATGTCTATCCCTCTCTTTCTGACTCATTTCGCTTAGCATGATACTTTCCATTTTGTACCACTTGTATGTAAATTTCATGACTTCATCTTTTCTAACAGCTACATAGTACTCCATTGTGTAGATGTACCAAAGTTTCTTTAACCAGTCATCTGTTCTTGGGCATTCAGGTTTCTTCCAGTTTCTGGCTATTGTAAAGAGTGCTGCAATGAACAAACAAGTGCAGATGTCACTTCGACTATACATTTTTGCCTCTCTGGGATATATTCCCAGGAGTGGTATTGCTGGGTCAAATGGGAGCTCAATTTCTAATTTTTTGAGAATCGTCCATACTGTTTTCCAGAAGGGCTGAACCAGTTGACATTCCCACCAACAGTGAAGGAGTGTCCCTTTCTCGTCACATCCGCACCAGCATCGGTTGCTTTTGTTCTTTTGAATGTGGGCCAGTCTCTGAGGTGTGAGATGGTATCTCATTGTGGTTTTGATCTGCATCTCCCTGATGATTAATGATGTAGAGCATTTTCTCATGTGCTTTTTTGCCATTCGGATTTCTTCTTTGAGAAAGTTTCTGTTCATTTCATTGCCCCATTTTTGGATGGGGTTGGATGTTTTCTTCTTGTGGAGTTTAACCAGTATTTTGTATATCCTGGATATCAACCCCTTGTCAGATGTGTATTCGGCGAATATCCTTTCCCATTCTGTAGACTGTCTTTGTATTTTGGTCACTGTTTCTTTTGAGGTGCAGAAGCTTCTTAGTTTAAGATAGTCCCATTTATCTATCTCTGTTTTCACTTGCTCAGTCAGTGGCATGGCATCTTTGAAGATACCATTAGCTTCAATGTTATGGAGGGTTTTGCCAACTTTGTCTTCAATGTACCTTATGGTTTCTGGTTTGATGTTGAGGTCTTTAATCCATTTGATCTTACTTTTGTACATGGTGTTAGGCAGAGTTCTGAGCCCATTTTTTTGCATGTAGCCGTCCAGTGATGCCAGCACAATTTGTTAAAGAGGCTTTCCTTACTCCACTTCACATTACTTGCACCTTTATCAAAGATTAGATGGTCATATGATTGAGGGGAGATGTCAGTGTATTCAACCCTGTTCCATTGGTCTGCAGTCATTGTACTTTTCTTTTTCTTTTTAGACACAAAACTCTTCTTTTTCACACCGTCTTGACTTACAGGTTTCAACTCATTCCCTAGGGGCCCAAAACAATTTAGATTCTTAGGGAAAAGTGATTTTATTTTAACCTCCTTACAGTAAAAAAGATGCCCTGATTTTTTAGTCATTTAAATACAGGTCTTCCTTTACCTGAAATTAAAGGAAGACCCCATGTTTATGCCAACATCTTCGGGGTAGGGGGTTTAGGCCACGTTTAAATCCTCAGGGAATGCTCTTGACTGTGCTTTGGGGACCATATGGTGTCAGGATTGAATCTGGATTGCCATGCAAAGCGAGCACTTTAATCCCTATACTTCTATCCTAATCATTTTCCTTTTGCCTTCTAATTTCTTGAAAGTAGGCTTCCATCTTTAATTTTTCTATCAACATGTCTCTAGCTATTAGTTTTGCTTGTATTCATTCCTGGGATACTGGATTTTATAAGGCTTGGATGGCTTTTGTCTTTTTTTTTCCTTGCTAGGGGACCAATTTATAAAGACTTGTCCCTGAGAATCTAGTTGAAATTAGAACTTCACTATACTTTCTGAGTTGTCACCAAATAAGAAATATCTCAGAAAGAACATAAACTGTTTCTAATTTGTTCAATTTAGTTTTCAAATTTTAACATGTGTCTTGATCTAATACAACTGGTGGGGGAGGAGGTAGTTTGTTTTGAGTAGGCCTATTGTCTTTGCTGTGTTTTCAATTTAGACTTTCCCCTAACACAGTTCAATTACCTTTTTAGTGCTCTTGGTCAAAAGAAGGATTCTGGGAGGAAGTGTGGCGAAATTTAGATTAAGGCAAAAGCATTATACTTATTAGGAGGAATGACAAAGATTTGTGAGCTTCTGTGAGTAGTAGTATTCTAGTTATGTATTAAAGATTAAGATATGTTCAAATAGACTTTTTTTTTAGTTACTTGATTTAAAGCATATTACTCAATCTTTCTGACCTTAGTTCATGAAGGACATGATTTAGTAATCCATTTTATAGATATACAAAGAAAATAAAATCTATGTACACTATTAGTGTACATAGGTTCGGGGTTAAGAAAGTAAATTCTGGAAGGAGTCTCTTCTATACAAATTCCAGCTGCATTTATAACTAGTTATAGAGGCATTGCAGCACTGTAGCACTGTCGTCCCATTGTTCATCAATTTGCTCGAGCAGGGACCAGTAACGTGCCCATTGTGAGATTTGTTACTGTTTTTGGCATATTGAATATGCCATGGGAAGGTTGCCAGGCTCTGCTCTGTGGGCAGGATGCTCTCAGTAGCTGGCCAGGCTCTCCGAGAGGGATGAAGGAATCGAACCCGAGTCGGCTGTGTACAAGACAAACACTCTACTTGCTGTGTTATAAAGGGAATTATTAAAAAAGTCCACTGACAGATGAAGGCATAAACTTGCCTACAGCAGATAACTATGCAGCCATAAGAAAAGATGAAAACTTGTATTTTATTACAAAGTGGATGAAACTGGAGAGTAGCTTGTTAAACAAAAGAAGTCAGAAGGAGAAGGTCAAATATCAGATGATTTTACTAACCCATGGTATAGAGACAAAGCAGGGGTATAGAACCATGAAAAACCCTTTGCCTTGAAATACAAAAATGAGACCACTAAACTGGAAGGAGGGTAGGAAGGAAAATCGTGAACTGGAGGTGACATAGGGGAATGGTCTTGGGCACATTAGTGATGGGATGGTGTAGTACCTTTGCACATCAATGCCATGAATGTTAGCATTATTATGTTATCTGAACGATAATAATAATAAAAATGATAATAAAGGCCAGAAAGGGTAACATTGATAGCTTATTATTTAAAGACCTGCCAATGAGTAATAGCTGGACACTTCGTTGTTTATCACAAAACAAATGCCTCAAGACTTTTTGATATGTCTCCTATTCAAGTTGATCTCATACACCAGAATTCAGACTGTGAATAGCTGACAGAGTATTCTTGTCAGACAGTCATGATTTAAATGAGATTGGCTTGTATTTAAGTAATTAATATCAATGTTTTGAATTCTGACAGAATTCTAGTTCATCAACTACAATTACTGTTTCTTCTCCTACAGATATGATTGGGCATTCTTAGTATTGTGTACATTTTCAGGGATTATAAATGCTGTATCAAAAACTGTCAATCTCAAATGCAGTGGAAAATTTTGAATTTAGAACTATGTAATTGCTCATCTTGAAATACTGAGGAAACGCCTTCATTCACCAAAGTCAAGTTATATTCATTAGTCTACTAGAGGCAAAACTTAAGATAGACTGACAATGCTCACTTCATGTTTTGGACCTGAACTAAGTTAATTAAAAAAATCCCTATAGCTAAGATGTTACCTTTGTTTTAATGAAAGAAACTTTAGTCTCATTGGTATTTGTTGTAAATAAAAACTATTTCAATAATCAAGGGAATGACACATGTAGAGAGTTTATAGTGGCACTTGTCACATGTAAAGACGATTAAAATCAATAGAAAGGTAGCTACTTTTACTATTAGAAAATTTTTCATTGACCTAGATTACGTTTATTTGTAGATTTTGAAGAATTGTTGAATAGTCTAAAGAGAAAGAATTTAAAAGGATGATATTAACATTGAACTCGGGTCGGCTGCCTGCAAGGCAAATGCCCTACCTGTTGTGCTATAGGTAGGGCATTTGCCTTGCATTTGGCCTACCTGGCTGACCCGGGTTCTATTTCTAGACTCCCCTCAGAGAGCCCGGCAAACTCCGAGAGTATCTCACCCACACAGCAAAGCCCATGACATATTCAATATGCAAAACACAGTAACAACAAGTCTCACAATGGAAATGTTACTGGGCCTGCTTGAGCAAATCCATGAACAACGGGAGGACAGTGCTATAGTGCCACAGATATTAACATGCAAGTTTCCGTCCCCACGGAAAACCAGCAGGACCGTACTACTGTTCAAGCAGGGAGACATCCATGACATTGGCAACTATCGCCCGATCTGCCTATTGTCTGTCATCTACAAGTTGTTCACTCGAGTCATCCTAAATAGGATTGGCAGAACACTAGATGAAGGACAACCATGCGAGCAAGCCAGGTTCTGCAAAGGATTCAGCATCATCGACCATATCCACACAATAACCAAGCTCATTGAGGTTTCTCGGGAGTTCAAGATGCCGCTCTGTTTAACGTTCATTGATTTAAAGAAGGCCTTTGATTCTGTTGAGATGGAAGCGGTCATTGAAGCCCTAGCCAATCAGGGCATTCAAGCCCAATACATCAAGATCCTCCGTGAGCTGTATTGCGGATTCACTACCAGGATCTCACCATTCTACAAAGAAGTAATCGTTGATCAGACCGGAATCTATAAGATACATTGAGGAAAATGTTGGCAAAACCCTTCATGACATAGAAGCTAATAGTGTCTTCAAAGATGTCACACCGCTGGCCAAGCAAGTGAAAACAGAGATAGATAAATGGGACTATCTTAAACTAAGAAACTTCTGTACCTCAAAAGAAACAGCGACCAAAATACAAAGACAGTCAACTGAATGGGAAAGGATATTCGCCAACTACACATCTGATAAGGGGTTAATTTCAAGGATATACAAAATACTGGTTCAACTCCACAAAAAGAAAACACTCAAACCCATCAAAAAATGGGGAGATGAAATGAATAGAAACTTTGATAAAGAAGAAATCCGAATGGCTAAAAGACACATGAGAAAATTTTCCACATCATTAATCATCAGGGAGATGCAGATCAAAACCACAATGAGGTATCACCTCACACCACAGAGACTGGCCCATATCCACAAGAACAAAAGCAACCGGTGCTGGCGCGGATGTGGTGAGAAAGGGACACTCCTTCACTGTTGGTGGGAATGCCGACTGGTTCAGCCCTTTTGGAAAACAGTATGGATGATTCTCAAGAAATTAGAAATTGAGCTCCCATTTGACCCAGCAATACCACTCCTGGGAATATATCCCAGAGAGGCAAAAAAGTATAGCCAAAGTGACATCTGCAATTGTCTGTTTATTGCAGCACTCTTTACAATAGCCAGAATCTGGATAAAACCTGAGTGCCCGAGAACAGATGACTGGTTGAAGAAACTCTGGCACATTTACACAATGGAGTACTATGTAGCTGTTAGGAAAGACGAAGTCATGAAGTTTACATACAAGTGGTACTACATGGAAAGTATCATGTTAAGCGAAATGACTCAGAAAGAAAGGGATAGACATAGAAAGATTGCATTCATCTGGGGAACATGAGGTAACAAAATAGGAAACTAACACCCAAGTATGGCAGAGATTAGTACCAGGAATTTTACTCAATGACCCGGAGGACAACCACACATGTTAGGGGAAGGGGGAGCTCAGAAAGAGAAGGGAACACCAAATAAAGGGTGTTGGGAGGATCCGCCCACGATGGGAGAGCATGCTGAGGGTAGACTGTCGACCAAGCATGATTGCCACTCAATGCCTCTTTTGCAGACCATGGCACTCAAAAGGAGAGAGAGGGAAGTGCCCTGCCACAGAGGCAGGGTGGGATGGGGGCGGGGGGGGAGGGGATGCTGGGATCCGTGGTGGTGGGAAATGCGCACTGGTGGAGGGATGGGAGTTTGATCATTGTATAATCGAAACCCAAGCACAAAAATGTGTAAGTCTACAACTGTACCTCATGGTGCCTCACTATTAAAAAATAAATAAATAAATAAAATTTAAAAAATAAAAAAAAAGAGAGGGGTTCGGCAGGGTGATACCATTTCACCGAAACTCTTCAGTGCCACCCTCGAGAACATCATGCGATGACTGGAATGGGAAGGAATGGGAGTGAAGATAGATGGTCGGCAACTACACCACCTCCGCTTTGCTGATGACATTGTTTTAATAACACCAAACATCAGCCAAGCGGCACAAATGCTGGCCGACTTTGACCGTGAGTGTGGAAAGGTAGGACTACAGCTGAATCTTACGAAGACAATGTTTATGAGAAAGAGCCTCGTTCCTGATGCCCCATTCGCTCTCAATGGAACGACCATCTCCGAATGCAACAGCTATGTGTACCTAGGTCGAGAGGTCAACATGACAAATGACCTGGCACCCGAACTGCGCAGGAGGAAGAGAGCGGCATGGAACGCCTTCAAGAACATTGAAGAAATAGCTAAGAGGACGAAGAACTTCCGGCTCCGGGTACATCTCTTTGATTCCACTGTTCTTCCTGCATTAACATATGCCTCAGAGACCTGGGCCCTATGCAAACAAGATGAGAACGCTATTCAGGTCTCCCAAAGAAGAATAGAAAGAGCTATGCTTGGAATATCACGTTTCACTCAAATGAGAGAAAGAATCCGGTGTTCCGACATCCATCGACGATCAAGAATCAGGGACGCCGTCTCATTTGCCAAGGTGTCAAAAATCAGATGGGCTGGTCACGTAATGAGATTTAAAGATGACTGCTGGACTAGAGCTGTTACCGACTGGATTCCATGGGATGTCAAAAGACCACGTGGCCGCCCACCTACCAGATGGTCAGACTTCTTTGTCAAGATCATGAATGATCAGTTTGAGGCTCTTCATGTTCCCAGAGCAAACAGATGCCATTGGGCTACACTAGCACGCGACAGGGACAAATGGAGACGTTACTGGCACCTGCTCGAGCAAATCGATGACTAACGGGAAGTTAAGTGATTAAGTGATTAAGTGATAGTAGTAAATAACATTGGTCATTAAATCTCTTTGGGCAATAATAATAATATTTGATGCAACTGCACACTATGTTTGTTAAGTACTGTTGATTCTATTTCATTGAAACTTGTTATATTTTGTTTTGGGGTCATGCCCAGCTGTGCTTAGGACTTAGTCCTGAATGTGTGCCAGAAATCACTCCTGGTAGCATTTGGGGGACCATATAGGATGCCTGAGATTAAACCCAGGTCAGCCGCATGCAAGGCAAGTATGCTACCCACTATACTTTGTCTGTCTCTCATGTGATTCCTTTTTAAAGCCACCTGGCTCTTCCTCATTGAAAATAAAGTAAAAAGTCAGGCAGAATCTACTGTAGCCTAAATGTAAAATGAATTGAGTTTATTCTACAAATATGTGCTGGCCATATCCTAAAGTTTGTAATTCCACACAAGTAGTATTTGTGTTTTTACTGTTGTGGTTGCTACTATAAACTGAAATAGACTAATTAATTCCAAATGCCTCAAATTATATTATTGTTAAAAATACATTTTTATTGTTAGTCTACTAATTTTTCTTTAGAATCAAATAACGAGAAAAAGTGAAGAGTCAATAAAGATTCTACAGCACTCATATAGTCTTCCCACCACCAAACCGAGTATTTCACTTATTTTATCACTTTGATCTTATTTGCAATGCTCCTAGTGTACAAAAGATAAGCATAAAAGTTAAAGAATGTCATTAAAATGACCTCATTCTAATGTTAGAGTTTACCAGATTAAGTCAAGACCTATCATAGAAATGAACGGTCTGCTCTTCAGAATTTTGCACCTTTTTAAAAAATTTTTTATTTTTTAATTTTTAAATTTTTTAAAATTTTTATTAGTGAAACACCATGAGGTACAGTTGTAGACTTACAAATTTTTGTGCTTTGGTTTCAATTATACAATGATCAAATACCCATCCCTCCACCAGTGCCCATTTCCCAACACCACAGATCCCAGTATCCCTTCCATCCCCCATCCCCCCCATCCCATCCTGCCTCTGTGGCAGGGCACTCCCTTTTGTTCTCTCTCTCATTTTGGGTGCTGTGGTTTGCAAAAGAGGCATTAAGTGGCAATCATGTTTGGTCTATAGTCTACTTTCAGCATGCTTCTCCCATCTTGGGAGGATCCACCCAACACCCTTTATTTGGTGCTCCCTTCTCTATCTGAGCTGCCTTTTCCCCTAGCATGTGTGGCTGGCCTCCAAGCCGTGGAGCAAAATTCCTGGTACTAATCTCAGCCACTCTTGGGTGTTAGTCGCCTATTTTGTTACTTTATGTTCCCCAGATGAATGTAATCTTTCTATGTCTATCCCTCTCTTTCTGACTCATTTCGCTTAACATGATACTTTCCATGCAGTACCATTTGTATGTAAATTTCATGATGTCATCTTTTCTAACAGCTACATAGTACTCCCTTGTGTAAATGTACCAAAGTTTCTTTAACCAGTCATCTGTTCTCACGCACCCAGGTTTTTTCCAGATTCTGGCTATTGTAAAGAGAGAATTTTGCACTTTTTAAATGTACTCTTTACTTCTATTCAAAACAGTTTCAGCTGTAAAGTTGCCTTATTATAAAATGATGAGCAGCTATTAATTAACTAGTCACTATAATTTACATAAGATTCAGACTTGGTTTTTGAATTAAATGAAAAAAATATTTTTTCTGTTAAAGATAAAAGTCTTAAGTTCTTCACCTTTACCACCCCCACCCCACTATAAGAAAATATTTATTTTAAGGATCACATCCAACAATGCTCAGGATTGACTCTTGACTCTGTGCTCAGAGATCACTCCTAATGGTACTCAGTGAACCACACTTATTGCCAGGGATGGAACAGAGGTCAGAAGCATGTAAGGCAAGCACCTTAATCCTTATACTCTCTTCTGACTCAAAAAAGATTCTTAGCGTTAAGAAAAAAAAAGGAATTATGTGGATGATTTTAGTCAATTTCTCACAAATTCTCTCGACTGAAATAGTTGTCAAATGGAACTATTTTGCAACAAAAGGATATTTGGCAACATCTGGAGGATCAAAAGTCCTAAGGTGGTGGGAAGGTGTAATGGTGGTGGGATTGGTGTTTGAATATCAAATATAATAAATTATTGTGAACAATTTTATAAAAATAAAATTTAAAAAGTCTAAAAGGGTACTATTTGCATTTAGTGTTAGATTCCAGATAAAAAGATAAATATACTACAGTGCATAGGACAGCCCTTGAACAACAAACTATCAGAATTTCCTTTAAAATGTCCATAGTGATGAAGTTGATCTAAAACATCCTAACACTTATACTCTTGTCTTAAAACTTAGTTTAGATTTTTTTTGTGACTGTATATCTCACAGTGATTCAATAAAAAACTTAGTTTGGACTTTAAAACATTGAAAATATTCATATAAACTTTCCAAAACCCATTTCCTTTAATCCACAAAGAAGTAGACATAATTTTAGACATTTTGGCCAAAGCATTACTGAATAAGAATTTTTTTTGAAAAGCAAGTGCTGAAAGGATGTAAAGTGTCATGCATTGTAGGATAACATTGTTTTGTCCTTTCCACCTTGCCACAGGGAGTTTAGGTTTATTGTGTTACTCCCATCACAGTGCTCCCAGTCCTCTCTGTTTACTTGTAACTTCTTTCTTTGTGTTTTGTCGACTTGTAAATATTGCTTTTCTCTTATCCTCAAGTCCTTTGCATAGTTAATGCAGAGCAATGTCTTTTTTTTGTATGGGCTCAAAAAGACAGTTAATGCTATGCTTTTGTAAAATGGGAGTTACTTGAATCCATATAATATTCCTCTGGGGCATGCGTTCTCTCGACCTAAGTCTCGGTTGCCCTTACTTCCTAGCACCCCAAAAGTAGGTTCCTGACAAGGGACTGGATGGGCCCAGGGCAAGCTGTGAGCTATATGCTACCCTGGCATTAAAATGGGTCATAATGCTTACCTATAAATTAAGAGCGGAGCTTGCATTCTCGGCCGCGCGACATCTTTTCAGAACTTTTTTTTATGACATCTTATTGTCTCATTCCTACTTTGGACAAACTTGCAGGCTATCGAATGTAGCCTGCCCACAGGGCAGAGTCTGGCAAACTCCCCGTGGCGTACCAAATATGCCAAATACCAGTAACAATGATGGGTCTCAATCTCCTAAATAGCCTTGAATATAATCTCAGGGCTAGGATGAAAGAGACGTTACTGGGACCTGCTCGAGGCAATCGACGAATAACAGGATGATGAAATGAAATGATGAAAAATAAATTAAGAGCATGGTCATGGACAAATGCTGTCATAATCCAACAAATAATAACTAGATTCGGACCCTGCTAGGGTTACAAATGATTGAACTGACCTGAGCACTATAGTCCGAGTCTGTGGCGAGATGTCCCTAGGAGAACCACCCTACAAGGTCAATGTATCCCTTATAGTGCCATACAAAATAACTAATATTAAGAAGTAGAATTAAGATGTTAATTAAGTTATTGGACTTAGAAAAGAAGAAAAACACCTTGGCCATGAGCAAAGGAAGGGCTTTCTTATGTTGACTTTGCTGCTGATGAGGTGTGGTGACTATCCCCAATTCAGGGAGTTGGAGAGAGACTAGGGCAGCAAGATGGAGCACAGAGAGAATAACAAGGGGGGACAGAGGGAGAAGAAAGTAGGGGAAGAATGCAGGAGCAGATGCGTGGAGAGACGAGAGACGCAGCTGTGAGAGGAAGTGCAGAGAGATGAGCCGGAGAGACTGGAGGAGATGGGAATGAGGAGCAGTGTGAGACTAGAATGGGAAGCTTAGTAAGATTGGAACAGATGCGTGGGGAGAATGGAATTAATGGCAACTGATCATCAACTAGCTTTGTCAGCCCCATGACCTGGGCCACCCTGGGAGGTGGGGCAGCCCGAGTTCACTGAAGGTGGTAAGCGAGAGGGAGAGCGGCTCGGGCTTCCCCTAGCCACTGGGGCCCGGAGATTATACAATGCATGATATCCTTTCAGTAACAGTATTGTAAAACATACAACCTAAAAATAGTGGTGGGGAAGTGTCTGTCATAGAGACAGGCTGAGGGGCTACAGGAAAACTGAGGATATTGGCGGAGCAAAGTGTACACTGTTTAAGGGATTGGTTTTGGAACATTGTACACCTGAAATTTGATCATGAATAAATGTAATTCACAGTGATTCAGCAAAGAATTTCTTTTTAATAAAAGAACTGTTTGGGGGCTATAGTGGGTCAGGCTTTTGCCTTGCATGCTGTTGACCCGGGTTTGATGCCTGGCAATCTGTAATGATTCCCTGAGCTTGTCCAGAATGATCTCTGAACTCAGAGCCAGGAGTAAGTCCTGAAAAATGAAGAAAGAATTATCTACCCCCCCACAAAAAGAAAAGAAATATTTAATTTGGGGGGATGGTACAGCGGGTAGGGCACTTTTCCTTGCTTGCTGCTGACCAAACTTCAATCCTAGCATTCCATATGGTCTCCCAAGAGCCACCAGAGTTAATTTCTGAGCACAGAGTCAGGAGTGAGCCCAGAGCATCTCTGGATATGGCCCCAAAACCCCCCAAAAATAAATAAATATTATATTTTGTCTAACTTGGATAGAAAAAAAGATAACCCAAATTAAATATAAATGTGTATGCACTGTTCCTTCAAAACAATTTTTAACTTATGAGAATGGAGCTGATAATTTTTAACCTATTTTTAAAATAAAGCATCTTTTCATTTAAAGTAATATAGAGAACACCTTAAGCTTTTTTTAAATGAATACATGTTATCCTGGATACCAATATTGGCAAGTAACATCTCCCTAATTGATACAGGCAGAATAGCACACAAATATGATCTCACGGAAAATAAATGGAATTTACTTCTTTTGCTTTCAAAGTACAATGCTTTTATCTGTTTAAACAAATGCATGCTGTTTAAAGACTGACAATGGAATCCTTTTATCTGGTATCTGAGTATTAGATCATTTGAAATGTTAAGAAAATGCAAGTTACATAGACTCTTAAAGAAATAGCCTATGTCATAGAAAAACACATACACACTGATACAAATCAATAAAGAACCCTCAACTCAGACCTTTTAGGAAAAACATGCATGTGTGTGTATAAAATTTTGCAAACCACACATAAAATACTCTCCTAGACATTTTTCCATTGAGCATCCAAGTTGTGTCGAATGTTCTATTTCTAACTCTTAAGTCAATTTATGGAAGGGGTGTGTAAAAGCACTTTAGTGAAGAAAACCAGTGATTGCAATGCATCAAAGTTAAGCGGTAGCGAGGTTATCACTCCGTGAAAAATCACATAAACATTTCACATATAAAATATTATTCATCAGGGCAAAACCCTCTAAGGGGCTGAGAGATAACAAAGGTATCATGAAATCTATTTTTTTCCTGAAAAATAGAAAATGTATTATACAAGTGAGATGGAATTTATGCTCACGTAGCAGGTAAGAGATGAGTATAACTGAGAAGAAAATTAGCAAATCTTAACTATCTGCTTCTGCAATATCATTACCCATAAACTTGCCCTTTTTTCACCTTCTTTTCCCCAAAGACTTGTGTCCCATATCTGAACTCATGGGGATATGTGCCTTCTTACAGCTAAATCAACAAGGTTTCACATGAGTAATGCTGTGTGGTGTGGTTGACTGATTTCATGAAAAACTAATCATGTATTCATCATTGAGATCAAACATTTCCCAAGTAATTATCATCCAAACCCAGTCTGATAGGACCTGAAAAAGTGGCACTGCTGATAAAATCAGAGGCTGAGCAGACTAGTTTTCTTAGCTTCTGTAAACCTCGGGTTGAAAAGCATAGAACTAAAATGTATTTTATAATTAGGAGAGGGATATTTGGCAGGTTGTAATAAATTATTTCAGTCATAAAAATGTTAGATTGCTTGGTTATTTACTGGAACCTACATGTAATATTCGACTTTTCATATGTAACCTTGAAACATTTTCCTAATATGGTACAATAATTGCAGAGAACTTTTTGAGTTAGAATACCAAAGCTTTTTGTGTACCCACAACAAAATAGTATCATATCATGTCTATAGTTTCTTATTTTGTGTCATTATTCTTTTTGAAGAAAGACTATTATATTGAATTATATGTCATTACAAAATGATGACCGGTCGGGGAGATAGTGTAGCAGGTAGAGTGCTTCCCTTTCATCAACCAACCCAGGTTGGCACCTGGCACCACATAAGACCCTTGAGCATGGCCATAAGTAATCACTAGGCACAGAGCCAAAAGTGAACCCTGGTCATTGGTGGGAGTGGTCCCAAAACCAAAAAAAAAAAAGAAAAAAAACCATAATAGGGCTGAAGCTATAGCACAGAGAGTAGGGCGTTTGCTTTGCATGTGACTGACCCAAGTTTGATTCCTCCGTCACTCTCGGAGAACCTGGCAAGCTACTGAGAGTATACCACCCACGATGGCAGAGCCTGGCAAGCTGCCGTGGCGTACTCGATATGCCAAAAACAGTAGCAACAAGTCTCACAATGGAGACGTTACTGGTGCCTGCTCAAGCAAATCAATGAACAATGGGATGACAGTGCTATAGTGCTACAATAGGGAATGTCTAAATGCTTTACATAATAATTCCATATGTGTCACCATGAATGCTTATTATATGTGAGGCAATATGTTTCATGCCTCTTCTGTGTTGTCCACAGTTTTGGGACTGCTATCTATGGAGCTCAGGGCTTACTCCCAGTTCTGTGGTCAGGGATCACTACGGGGAATGCTTGAGGCACCATGTGGTATTCAGGGACCATATGTGGTGCAGAGGACCAAACCTGGGTCAGCCGCATGCAAGTCAAGTGCCTTAACCACTTCACTACCTCTCTGTTCTGTCAAATGATTTTTGATGCATAATTTGCAGCTCCTTAAACAGCTCAATGAATGAGATTAAGTTAAAACCTCTACTTACAAAAATGCAAACTATGTCACAGAGAGATGGTGTTCAAGGTCAGAAAATGACTGAGCTGCCAAACAATCCCAGTCAGATAGTTTCACACATAAGCAGGTCCCTTTGATCATTATTTTATAGTGCTTCCCTGGTAGCCATTTGATCCTCAGAAAGTTCTGTTTTTTTTTTTTTAAAAAAAAACATTTTGAAGAGAAAGGAAATGGAGAAAGAAGAAGCAGTTGGGTGATAACTAAGGTAGGGGACAGGGAATTCAGACATATTTACAGTGGAGAACTACAATATGTCTATATATCTGAACCACAGAAACAACAACACTGAACACATGAGATCCAAATGACAGCAACCAATCTTCAAAATGTGCCTGTCAAGGAGGCAAGCTAGGGGGTGGGAGGGAATCTGGGGACACTGATGGAGGGAGGTTGTTACTGGTGATGAGACTGGTATTGGAAAATTGTATGCTTGAAACTCAACTATGAAGAACTATGTACATCAAAATATCCTATATGCCAGGGATTGAGCTATGGACATTTTATATGGACATTGGACCTTTCTTGAACTTAGGTTTTGATTGGTGAAGTAGCGATAATAATTTCTATATGGGCTGGAGCAGTAGCACAGCAGGTAGGGCCATTGCCTTGCACACGGCCGACCCAGTCGAACCTCGATTCCTCTGCCTTCAATTCCTCCACCCCTCTCGGAGAGCCCAGCAAGTTATGGAGAATATCTCGCCAGCACGGCAAAGCCTGGCAAACTACCCATGACGTATTCGATATGCCAAACAAAGTAACAACAAGTCTCACAATGTTACTGGGCCTGCTGGAGCAAATCGATGAACAACAGGAGGACAGTAACAGTGACAATTCCGATATACAGTTAGGAAAATAGGGCTAATGTGGGCCAAGGCTCTATCTTTGCACCTACAAATGGGAAGGAACTTTTTTAGGATTTGGCCTGAGTTCAATAGTCAGCAAAATGTCTGGCTTACAAGTCAGCCTGACAGTTTGAGAGAGTTGCTGCCATAGTTAATTCATCAAATTTCAGGCTGTAGTGTTTTTTCCTGGAGACCAGGGACACTTTCCGGAGAAATGCAAAACCTGTTTAACAAATTGTATCACATAGTTTATTTTAGGCTGGAGCGATAGCACAGCAGTAGAGCATTTGCCTTGGGTGCGGCCGGCCCAGCTGAGCCAGGTTTGAGTCCTCCGTTCCTCTCAGAGAGCCCGGCAAGCTACCTAGAGTATCTCGCCCGCTCAGCAAAGCCTGGCTAGCTACCCGTGATGTATTCATTATGCCAAACACAGTAACAATTGTCACAATAGAGACGTTAGTGGGTCCGCTTGAGCAAATCGATGAACAACGAGAGGACAGTGCTACGGTTTATTTTATAACAAATGTAAGTACTTTAGAAAAAAATTTATATTTTGTAATTTTTAAAGATGTATTTGACCCACATTTCACATGTATTTTATTAATTTCTATTTATTGCTTGAGATTCCATTAATTTCCTTAACTTAGAATGTCTGCTTCATTGTTTAATTTTTATTTTCCCTTTATTTATCCTAACAGAATAAGAACCCAACTCTATGTTTCCATATAAATTATTTAATTTATTCATTAAAACAAGCAGTATTAATTAAGCATCTAAGATGTACAAATTACATAGAAAGGCACCTTGTATATTTATCAAATCAGTGTGCAGAACTGAGAGACTTCTTTTTCTAATAATAAAACATATAAAAGCAGAGAATAAATGATGACTCTTTAGGGCTGGAGGGAGAAATGAAGAGCTGTTAGTCAAGGCATACAAAGTTCTGCAAAATGAGTAAATTCTGGAGATCAGTGTAAAACAAGGTGACTATGGTTCGCAGTATTGTACAGTATACTTGAATTTGCCATGGTGTTCTCACTACACACACACATACACACACACAGAAGCACAACCATAACACAGCTATGTGATTTGATAAAGATGTTAACTGTTTATGGCAGTTAACTCAATGTAAACCTATATCCTATATCAAACATTAAATTTTGCATCTAAATACACAGATTTATCTATCATTGGTATTTCAATAAAGTTGGTGGACAAAAACGGAATAAAATTTTTCAACAAAATATTTTGATGAGATTTTAGAAGACAAATGGTGGTGGTCTTGAGCACTTTGGTGGTAGTGGTGGACAGTAACTTTGTACACTATATACATTAATATCATCAGTATTTAATCACAAAAACTTTTAAGAGAAATGGTCTTTTTAGTTAAAAGTAATACATTTCTCTTATGTTTCAGGCTTTTTGGGCTGGAGTGATGGCACAGCGGGTAGGGCGTTTGCCTTGCACTCGGCCGACCCAACCTACCTGAGTTCAATTCCTCCACCCCTCTTGGAGTGCCTGGCAAGCTACTGAGAGTATCTCGCCCACACGGCAAAGCCTGGCAAGCTACCCGTAACATATTCAATATGCCAAAAATAGTCACAATAAGCCTCACAATGGAGACATTACTGGGCCCGCTTGAGCAAATCCATGAACAACGGGAGGACAGTGCTACAGTGCTATGTTTCATGCTTTTTAAAATCAATTTGAGAATGAATGTCACTTATTGATAAATAATTGAAAAATCACCAATAACAAATAAAAATTTTCCTTCTCTCCCTAAGTCCCTTACCCTAAAGCTGGATTCCTTGGGATGAAGTAAATCCTGTACATTTAATGTTAGATCTCCTTTTAGCCCCAAACTATTGTATCTTTTTTCACACACACACACACACACACACACACACACACACAACAGTTGTTAATTGACTTGGTCCTTTTTTAATTATTTTTTTATTGCATCATATGTTTGTTTTGTTTTTGCGATATGAGGGATCAAACCCAGGACCTCACACATGCAAGGCATATCTGTAAGGCTGAACTACATACCCAATTCATTGCATTATTTGTTAATAGCTTCTATTTATTAACAAATAATGTAATGACAAAGTTCTTAGTGGAACTACACAGAACTCTTTAATTTCTCTACCAATTAGATTGGTTAATGTTCTGTGGGCAGAGTTTCCTGCCCCTGCGCCTAGCTGCCCTCACCAGGGCCCCTTGAAGGGGGACAGGTTGAGTTTCCCTCCTCACCCTGAGCAGAGCCCCTGCACCCAAAGAACCAGCCACAGCCATGCTGAGACCACTCTCCACACATCTGGACAAACCTCATACATGAAGGAACCGACAGAGGAACTCAGACATGCGGGTCCCGGGGCTGAGATCTCTAAGCCTGCTCAGATTGGGACTGGGCCTTCTCCACCCAAGATCCCCCATCTTCCAGTAGGGAGGCATTATACCCACCAGCTGCTGCTGGTGCCAGGTGGTCCAATCAATGGCCAAGACCCAGAGACTATAAAACCCAGCTCCCAGAAGAGACATCTTATTATCTCGTTTTTCCTTTGGAGAACCTGGCAGGCTACTGAATGTATCCTGCCCGCACAGCAGAGTCTGGCAAACTTCCCGTGTCATACTCAGTCACAGTCACAGTCACAGTCACAGTCCTCCTGTTGTTCATCGATATGCTTGAGCGGGCCCAGTAACATCTCCATTGTGAGAATTGTTGTTACTGTGTTTGGCATATTGAATACGTCACGGGTAGCTTGCCCGGCTCTGCCGTGTGGGCGAGATACTCTCGGTAGCTTGCTGGGTTCTCCGAGAGGGGCAGAGGAATCGAACTCGGGTCAGCCATCTTGGCTGCTTGTAAGGCAAACGCCCTACCACTGTGCTATTGCTCCAACCCATGTGTCGTACTCAATATGCCAAATACCAGTAACAATGATAGATCTCATTCTCCTAGCCCTAAAAGAGCATTGAATATGGCTCTTTTAAAAATCTCAGGGCTAGGAAGAAGGCAATGTTACTGGTGCCTGCTCGAGGCAATTGACAAACAATAGGATGATTGTGATCGTGATCGAATGTTCCGTGTTTGTGGCAGAATTTATACAATTTTTCTATGGTTTTGACTGATTTCTAATTCATTATGAAAATACTTCCTGAGACTATACCATGGAAGTATTGTCATAATCATATTAATGTCTATCAAAGCACATTATTATAGAATTTTTGAACTAAAAATCTTACTTCTGTATAAATTATTTATATGTAGTGTTAGTATATTCATAGCAAAGCACCAATTAGATTATTATACCTATAATATTTGGTATGATACCAATGATATTGTGAATTAGGGAGCTATATAGAATATATTTAATTTTAATTTATTTAATTTATATTTTTTAGTTTGGGGGCACACCCAAATGTAGCTTAGGGGTTATTGCAGTCTGTGCTTGGAAGTCACCACCAGTGGGACTAGGGGACCACATGGTTCCTGGAATTAAACCCAGATCTCCCACATGCAAAGCATACATTAAGCCCATTTAGCCATTTCTCTGGATCTACAGAATATTTTAAATTTTTATAAAAATATTTTAGAGTTGAGGCATCTCTTTTAAATTTCAGTTTCCCCAAAGTTTCCTTTTAGATGTTCCAAAAATATCTGAATGTGATTCACATATTATTAATGGTATAATATTATTACTTAATAGATCTGGTGATTGTGACTTATAGAACAGTATATTTAAAGAATAACATATGAATTTAGTGACACAATTACATTTCACCTACTACATCATTCTCAAAATAATTTACCCTACTATTATGATGATAAATGAAGGGAACCTGCAAAAAATACTGAGATTGTGTAATTCAGAAATTTCTAGAAAGAGAATTCTTGGTATCAAAATGTACTGTAAATAATAAGTGTATGGGTTGGATAGACAGTACAGAGGTTAAGGTGCTTTGCATGCTACTGACCCAAGTTCAATACACCTCATGGTATATAGTTCCCTGAGCACTGCCAGGGTGATCAAGAGCCAGCAGTGTAGAGACAGGAATAAACCCTGAGTATCACTAGGCATGGCTCCCAAACAAACAACCAAAAACCCCAATAACTGTGTAAAGTAAATTAGGTGATATAGATATATAGCAATTCCACTGCCATTTTGGTCTGACCTACAAAAGAATAAAAATTGAATTTATAAAGTATTTGTGATGATAACAAAATGAACTAAAATTTCTCCAAGTGGGCTTCAGAATGCAGGTATTTTGTGTAATAACCTATCATGGGTTGTTCTTATTTTTTATATTTTGGTTTTGGGGTCATACCCCGCAGTGTTGGCTCTGCATCCAGGAATCACATCTGGTAGGGCTTGGAAAACCGTATGGGGTTCTGCGGATCAAACCCAGGTTGGATGCATGCAACACAAATGCCCTACTCACTCCACTATCATTCCAGCCCCTCATGTTAATTCTTAGCCATTCTTCTAAAACTTTAGACTTAATTTGCTCCAAGCAACGATTACCAATAAATGAAGATTAAAAGATTGTCCAGGGCTGGAGCAATAGCACAATGGATAGGGCGTTTGCCTTGCACACGGCTGACCTGGGTTCAATTTCCAGTATCCCATATGGTTCCTCGCGCACCGCCAGGAGCAATTCCTGAGTGCATGAGCCGGGAGTAATCCCTGTGCAACTCCAGGTGTGACCTAAAAAGAAAAAAAAATAGATTGTTCAGTTTATCTTCCCCTTTGTATTGGGAGATAATAAAGTACCTACATTCATAAGGAAGAGCAATGTGCAAATCTCCATAGAGTGAGAGGGGACAACTGGAGTATTTATCCTTGTGTACATATGGCTTTGTAAATGTCTCATATGCTTAATTATTCTGGATTAAAACAAAGGTTTTGATTTCTTTCAATTTGCTTTCTAGCATTTATTTTTTGTTCATAATATCACTTAACATTGAAGCTTTGGTTACAGTGAAAGCACTATGTTTTCTCTGGGATTCTCCCAAGTGTTTTGTTTCATTACAGACATCTGCATATCTGAAAGCACTCGAGATTGTTCTAGGGCTGTGGGGAACAACTACAAGCAAAAGTAAGACAAACAATAAGGAAAGATTTAAAATTCTCATATGTCAGAAGTAATACAAGTGGTAGATTATCCTCTGGGGTCTGAGGAAACAAAATCTTTCCAAGAAATTTAAATGACAAAAAAGGGTGGGGGAGAATTCTGCAGATATTGCTAAACTGGGAGAACAATATGGAAAAAGGGGAACATCAAAACAGGTCTGTACAAAGATTGTGTATTTAAAGAGAAAAGGCAGGAATGCTGAGACAAAATGGTAAAAAACACACAAGCCAGTCATGAAAACAGGCTTTAGAAATATTGAGGTGAACAGGAGGTGCAAAGGCAGCAATTGGCAAGGAAAACCAGAAGCATCCCAGGCTTTCATCTTTCAATCTCGAAAACTAGCTCGCCACCAAAGTGACATAAAAAGCTAACTAGAGGTTTCTACTCAGTTTTGAAGACATGTTATTTTGCTTGGTAACTACTATTTTTATGATTTTTTTCACTCTTTAAAAATGGTTCCTCACCTTCTCCAGATGGAGTCCCAGCAAACATGAGCTTACACAAGCAAGGCTCCAGTATGTGGGTTTCAGGACTAAATCTCCAAACCGCATAGTGGCTGTGGAACTGGGCAGTCTCAGCATGGTTTCCCATCCACTCCTGAAGCCGGAAGTCATGCTCACAACCTGACCCTTGGCGCCATCTTGGCATACCAACAACCTGGTCCCAGAAACTCCCAATTGAATCCCAAAATGGAATAGCTCGCTACAGAGATGTCTCTAGAGCCCAACCATTTATAACCTTAGAATTTCAGAAGTATGCAGCTGCATATGCAGCCATGCAACCTTTTATACTATGCAAAATGAGCAATAGAAAATAAATGATCCAACTTCTGCCCCTGGAAGGCAGACTTGAATGGTGGTGGGAAAATTCGAGCAAAATATAATGTCCCCAAATCGAGAGAGTGTTTGAGCAGTTGTCTGCCATAGAGGCAGGGTGAGGACTGGGGTGGATAATAAGGACATTGGTGGTGAAAAGTTTCCACCGGTAGAGGGATGGATGTTCAATCATTGTACGGCTGAATATCAAACATGAAAGTTTTGTAATGGTATCTCATGGTGGTTTAATAAAAAAATGAAAAATTTTTTAAAAATTAAAATGATTCCTCATACTAGAGCAATACTCCAGCAGATAGGGCATTTGCCGTGCATTTAGCCAATGTGGAGTTGATCTTAGCATCTTACATGGTTCCCCCTGTGCTCAACAAAAGTTATCTCTGAGTGCAGAGCCAAGAGTAAACCCTGAGTACCACCAGGTGTGGCCTAAAAATAAAATAACAACAACATGGATTCTCTTATAAATTTCAGTATAAAGGGGGAAAGTGAGAAAAATGAATTTTTTTCCTACTAATAGCACTGTAGCACTGTTTTCCCTTTGTTTATCGATTTGCTTGAGCAGGCACCAGTAAACGTCTCTATTGTGAGAGTTGTTTTTACTGTTTTTGGCATATCTAATATGCCACGGGGAGCTTGCCAGACTTTGCCTTGTGGCGGGATATACGTGGTAGCTTGCCGGGCTCTCTGGGAGGGATGGAGGAATCGAACCCGGGTCGGTTGTGTGCAATGCAAAGGCCCTACCTGCTGTGCCATCACTCCAGACCGTTCTTACCAATAGATGAGTAAAATGTCAGCCAATGCCTGTTTTATCTAATTATCTGAATACACTTAATCCTAATTGAATTCTATGGAGATTTTCTTTTTACTTGTCACTAATGCTACTTGGGATATTCAGATTATCCCATTTAAGAAAAAAATAGATGTTAGCCCATGTGAAGTGGGATGTGAGGATTTTTAAAACTTATTGGTTTGGCAGAACTCAAGAAGAGTATTTTGTGCTTGGGTCTTGAGTGACATCAATTCTGTCCACAAGAGCTTTCTTCCTTATTTATTTACAAAATAACCATGAATTACAAAGTTACAAAGACATTTTTGATTGAGTTTCAGGTGTACAATGTTCCAATGCCAGTTCCTTCACCAATGTCCACTACCTTTCCTCAATGTCACCAGTTTCCTTTCTGCCCCAGTAGTGGCAACTGTGCTAATGGGCTGTTCTGGGTCCCAAAGATTGATACATGACTGAAGTTTTTGAATGACAGGCCCTAAGCTGGTAGTGGCTCTAAACTGGGAGCGGGGAAGATTCCTGACACCCCAAACTGCCTCTGTGGCAGGCATATTTACCCCCCATAACTTCCTTTTCCTTAACTTATTCCCCTTTCCCTGCCCCAGTGGTAAGATTCCTATGGAAGAACAGTTCTGCTCCCCATTTCTATTGCCTTTGGGTACCTGATATTCTTCTAGAAAGTATTTTTGAATCCCATATATGAGATAGAACATTTGGAGTCGTTTCTCCCTCTGATTTCAGTCAATGTGATACTCTCCAGACCCACCCTTGAAGCAGCTAATTGCACGATTTCATTTTTGCTTATGCCCAAATAGTATTCCATTATATATATATATATATATATATATATATATATACATATATACATATATATATGCACCATAGTTTCTTTGTCCAATCAACTGTTATTGGACATTTGGGTTGTTTCCAGACTGGGTTACTGTGAATAGTGAAGATAGAAGTATGGATGTTTTTTCAGCATTGTGCTTTTGGACCGTTGGGGTATATTCCCAGGAATAGAATTGCTGCATCATATGGAAACTCAATTCCTAGTATTTTGAGGAATGTTTATATTGTCCAAAAAGGCTGGACCAGTGAACATTCCCCCAGCAGTGAATGAGGGTACCGTTTTCTTTACATCCTCACCAGCACTAACTATTGTTCTTTTAGATGAGTGCCAGTCTTGCTGAAGTGTGGTGATATCTCATTGTTGTTTGGCTTTACATTTTCCTGATGACTAGTAATATGGAGGGTTTTTTTCATACTTTTTTTTATCATTTGTATTTCTTCTTCAAGGAAGTTTCTCTTCTCTCTTATCCCCAGTTTTTGATACGGTTATTTTTTTCTTGCAAAGTTCACCAGTGCTTTATCAGATAAATTGTGGGCAAATAATTTCTCCGAGTATGTGGACTGTCTCTGTAGTCTCATTATCATTTTTTGTGATGTGCAGAACTTTCTTAATTTAATATAGTACTATCTGTTTATCTTTGCCTCTCTGCTTGGTCATGGCATTTCATCCTTAAAGAATCCTCAGTTTCAGTGTCATAAGGAGCTTTGCCTATAATTTCCTCTATGAACTTTAAGGATTCAGGCCTGACATTGAGCTCCTTAATCCATTTTGATTTGACTTTTGTGCATGGCATTAGAAGGAAGTCTGAGCTGTCTTTTTTTCACTGCATGTGACTGACCAATTTTACCAGCCCCACTTTATTGAAGAGGTTTTCCCTCATATTTTTTGTTCCTTTATCAGAGATTAACTGACTATGTACCTGAGGGATGATCTCTGGATTTTCTATTCTATTCCCTCCTCTGAGGGTCTGTTCTTATTCCAGTACCACGCTGTTTTAATTACTGCTGCTTTATACTACAGCTTGAAATTGGCCTTACCCACTTATTTCACACCCTTTTAAACTGTGCCTTCATTTAACTGCTGTCTTATAAACTGGAAACAAGATGACTAACTCAAACCATCAACATCAACTATCATCTTTAGACTTCCCTTTTAAAGTAACAGATACCAAATTAACTTTCTTATGATTTATTGGTATAAATAGAAAGTTATTTCTTCAAAGTTACGATCTTTGTTTTTTTTTCTGTACAATATTAATAGGCAAAGCCTTGGAAAACATTGTTTTTACTAGGAACATCAATTCAAAACTTTCAGTGTCTCCCTATTACCTGAACATAAATCATGGGTTTTTTTCCCCACTGGAATACAGAAATATCACCTTTGATAAAGAGACTTAGAAATACATTTGCTTAGTTTGCCCAATACTTAATACTAGTGAGGGCCTGAGTTTAGTTTATACTTTAGGAAAGACAAAGAAATTTAGACTTGAGCAAAACTATGTGAAGTATTTCCTCTCCTCGTCTACTTTTTATGTTTCATTTCTGTAACAGGAGTAAAAGTACCAGTTTTCAGGAATATATCTTATAGGAAATCAGAGTTTCATTTTATTCAGATTTTATATAGCTTTTGCTAGTAAGTAAGTAAGTAAGTAAAGGCCCTCCCGTTAATCATCGATTTGCTCGAGCGGGCCCAGTAACGTCTCCATTGGAGACTTTGTTGTTACTGTGTCTGGCATATCGAATACTCTCGATAGCTTGCTGGGCTCTCCGAGAGGGACGGAGGAATCGAACTCGGGTCGGCCATGTTGGCTGCGTGCAAGGCAGACGCCCTACCCGCTGTGCTATCGCTCCAGCCCATAGCTTTTGCTACGTATAATATATGCTGTTATTTACCAGTTATTTAATTAGACTTTGATGATCTGAAAACTTTTTAACTGGTTCCACTATATTTCTCAAATGATAATTCCCAAAAGGATGGCGTGTGTACCAGAAATCGCATCAAATCCTTTAGTATTTGTCTGAAAAGAAAAAGCTCCCCACTTAAAATAAAAGTAGTTTAGTTTATAACCAATAACTATTTCTAAATATCTAAAAAGACAGAAGGGTGTCTACTGATAGCTCCATTATAATTAACTGTTTTCATTTTATAAACTGAACCCTAAACCTACGTCATATTGTTCTTCATTTTATTTAACTAAAAATATTTATAGGAAGGACACCGTGTAAACACCCAGCATTGCACAGGGGTTATTCCTGGCTCTGCACTCAGGAATTACTCCTGGCAGTGCTCGGAGGACCGTATGGGATTCTGGGAATCGAATCCCAGTTGGTCCCGTGAAAGGCAAACGCCCCACCCGCTGTGCTATTGCTCCAGCCCCTGCCATTCTTTTCTTTAAAAAGCAAACTAACACATTATATTGGGGAGGAAGAAGTGAGACCACACTCTGTGGCAGTGATACTCAGGACCTACTCTTGGTTCTGTGCACAGGGGTCACTCCTGGTGACTCTCATGTAACCCTGTATGTTGCTGGGGATTGGTCCCAGACTAGCCATGTGCAAAGTGCTGTAACTCCTGTTGTGTCTCTCCAGCTCCAGCCATTCATTATTCTTGATTTTGAAATAACTATTTAGAAACATTCTTTTAAACATGGGTGTGTTAGTCCTCCCCCCCTCCCCCCCCCCCGCCAAATCACTTTTCTGCTTTCCACAGGTATAGAAACTGAGAATGAGTTAGCTGAAACACTCTTCACTTTAAATCATTTTGATGTTGAAAAGGAGAAGTGGCATTCTTAAATCTCTATATGCCAGTTTAGAAGCATGATTTTTGATCCCACACAAGAAAAGTGTAATGAAAGTCTTGAAGAGGTTTATTAGCTTTTTGATTATTTTTTAAGCTGTTAATGTCACTGTTTTTTTGACTTAGTTTCTAGGTTCCAAGGATAGAAAGGAAAAAGGAATTACACTGGAAATGTAGCTGGGTTGGCTCACACCTGCTATTTTTTGTGTATATGTATGAAACTAAACAGGGAAACATCACAGGAATCTGGATGAGAGAATTCATTCTTTAAAAAAGAGTCAGCGTAGTCTGTGTGTGCCTATGAGGTTGGACCCAGACCTCAGGACTCCGTTGTCATGACTTGTTTTCACTCTTTTTCTTTGAAATTTTGCTTTGCTACTCAGTTACTGATGTTCCTCTGGGTCAGTGTATCTGATGCATTGGATGGATTTTGTTTCAGTTAATACATAAACAAAGAGTAAGTTCCAGTATTCCTCAGACCCTCACCACACTCTCCCCAACATGCTCTTACCAATCTGCCTCGTTGCTTTTGTAATCAACAAGTCTATTGTTCACCTCCTACATGTTGGAGACTAAACCCTTGTTCCCTTAACTTCTTCCCTTAATAGCTGGTTTTACCTCTTCATCTCACTGCAGTGGGGCTGGAGAGATAGCACAGTCGATAGTGTGCTTACCTCACCATGTGGCAGACCCAGGTTTGATTCCCAGGATCCCCTGTAGTCTCCTGAGCACTACTAGACCTAATTCCTGAGTGCAGAGTCAGGTGTAACCCCTGAGAATTGCCGCTTGAATTTATTCTTCTGACAACTTCCACTGAAATCTTCTCTTGAGAGTGCTGAGAGAAGCTGGACTTTACTCAAGGTCTTTGGAGTCTTGGGAGTCTTGGGGAAGGATTCAAGCAGAACAATTCTGAGAGACCATGCTGGACATTAAAAATATTCCTACAGAAATGTGCATTCACCTCCATCACTGTCCTTCTGGTTTAGCCTGAGCAGTGTGAACATGGAGCCAGAAAGACAATTTACAGTACAGGTACTTCTAATTTCTAGCTGAGTCAGTGACCTTGGGCAAGATTTAAACAACCTTTCTATGTCTCATTTTCTTATCTCGAAGTGACACTAGGACTCTCAGTTTTGCAGATGTTTTTAAGTTGATCATCTATATCATGTTCAATAGTTGCAATTTTTAAGAGCTCAATAAATGGGGATTATTACTTTCATACATGTAAGATTTTGAGAGAGAAATATAAGGACCAAGTGTATTTGATAATTTGATTACTCCCTGACATCCTTTCACATACACATACACACACACACAGACTCACCATAAGTCTATCAAGTCCATGGCAGAAGGGGTTCCTAACATTTTTTTAAATTAATCTACTGACTTAGAAGAGTAGTGGGTGGTCAAGAAGTCATTTTTTTTCATTTGAGTCACACGTTGCTGAGCTCTTTATGCTTATTTTATGGCAACATTTTCTTTCTATTGTTCATTTTTATTGAAGTGCAAGTAGATATGTATAATGTGATTCGTGGACCATTGATTCTCTGTTGAATCACAGGTTGAGAAGGAAAGCATTTTAGTTTTCTCAGATACCTCTTTCTCTTCAAATGATGTCATACGTGGTGCAGACTTTGGCTTTATGGTCTACCTTGTTTTCAAAGTTCAGATAAGCATTAGGGAAGAACAGGATGCTTGGGGACTTCCTCTACTGTGTTTTAGGAATAAGTACCATAAAAGAAAATTCCACCTATTTTTTTAAAAATTATATTCTGTCTATTTCAAAGGATTTGGGGAACACAGGACCGTACTACAGTGTGTCACTATAGGCATCAATTCTATGCACACATGGCTATACAAGGAAAGTACAACCCATACAACCATGTACACATATGCACAAATGTGCATGTATACATACATATGCACACCCAGCACCTGTACTTTCTGATTTCCATGAATTACAAAAAATGATATTTCTTACAGCAGTCAAGTGGACCTGGGTAGTCTATGTATTCCCACTACATCAAAGGAAAAGTAAAAAATAAAAAGTTGTGTTGGGGAAGAATATTTTTTGTGGGTGTGAAAACAAGAAAGAGGGGCACATTTTTATGGCATGGCCCTTTGTGACAATGGTGGAACTGGAGACAGCACAGGAATAACAGAGAAATTCAGGGTTCCAAGGTCGGAGTGGGAGTGGGGTGGGGGTTGCTTCCTCTAGGCAGGTGAAGTCACTGAACATCCAGCTTCTTCCAAGTCCAGTTTGGTTATGTCATTTGGTTGACAAAATATGATAGCTTGTGTGAGTGGGTGAAACCCAGCAGATTTTACTGGCATGGAAATTGCTCTTGCTCAGGGTAAGGCTCACTTCCCTCTGTAGTGAGGCAATGTGCAAAGCTAGAGTCCAACTGCAACACCAGATTCCTAGGGAGGTACAATGGTGATGCCAGACTATTAGATTCAGTTCTGGGAAAGCCCAAGAGCTCAGTTGTAGCCAAAAAGGGAGAACCTAGACACATCTCCCACATCTGACTGTGCGGCTATACTGTTCGGTGAAAGACCTCAGATGACTCACACACTGCAGAGAGATATTGTCAAGACTACCTTGAGCATTACACACTGTACAGAGGGTGGGCTGAGATGCTCTGGCAAGTGCAGCCTTTTGTGAATAGGATTTGGAGGAATGACAGCACAATCACACACACACACACACACACACACACACACACACACACACACATATGGAAGCTGCCTCCTCTACATCAGTACAGCTCTCAACAAAGCCCATTAAGCGGGTGCTTCCCCTATTTAGGATAGAAGCTCTGTTTGGGAAGACAATAAAGGATGCAAAGTTTTATGGCATGCTTCTAAGTGCCAGGCTCTGTGCTAGACATTGGTTTTCCCTTGAACAGAGTTCTCTGAGATGAAGAACAGTTCAGTATATGCAGTTTCAGGCACAAGCACAGACGAGGTTATCCAGTTAGCACCTGCAGCATGAAGCCTGGCTGGATGCAAGCAGTGTTGTGACCTGGACCAATTTATGCTGCAAAGTGCACTCACGTGCTGATTATGAAAGATGATCTGTAGCTGAGAGCTCACCATCAATTCCTGTTGAGAGGCTCATCTCTTGTTTAAGATTATTTAGATGTGGATTGCCAGGGGCTCTCCCAGGAAATAAACGATTTAGAGGAATAGTGAGTCAACAGGAATTTATGGGTTGGGTTCCAATTCTGCCCTGTAATGCCCTTTTTTGCTTTCATCTCCAGCTTGAATGAGGGGCAAGTATGAATTCCGAGAATCTGTAGAATTCCATAGCGCTCCCCAGTTCAGTTTCTTTATCTCTAAAATGAGGGCAGCACAAACCCCTATCTTATGAAGTGTTGTAGTTGAGAGATGATTTATGCCAAGGGCTTATGTAGCATGGTGCTTGGTGAATTTTAATTGTAAATAGTAGCTATCACACATCTTGTTTTGATTGTTTGGGGCCTCATCTGGTGGGTTCTGCTAGGGGGCACCACTCCTGGTGATGCTCATGGAACCATGCAATGCTAGAGATAGAATCTGGGTCCCTGCACACATAGAGCTATTTCAATAGACCCCATCCAAACATTTTTTTAAAAACATTGTAAGTATAAAGTTTTAAGACACTAATATATGGCCTCCAATCCCAGGTTTTCTTTTATTCATTGATTATATGATTCTGGCAAATTTCTTCCCAAGCATTGCTTTCATGGTCTATAAAATTAGTAGTATATATCTCACAGATATAAAATTATGAAATGTAAATAATAGCAGATACATAATAGATTATGGAATTAAACATTTATAAAGATAAAATATGAAAACTTGGCATGGTTTAAGCATCAATAACGATAGTTTCTATGAACCGTTACATTGCCTTAGTCCAGGAACTGCTATTAAATGTCCTGTAAGGCCATCATAAAGCTTTTTTCTTACTTTCTTTTATATTTATAGTGATGGGGATTGAATAGAGGGCCTTCAAACATGCAAGGCATGTGTTCTACCACTGAACCACATTGTCAGTGTAAAAGTCATGATGCTTCCTATAAAAATCAGTATTTATGTGTCTGGATAGAAGTCACATATGACCAAGTAGTTTGAGACTCTCTGATGCTAGTTTGATCACAGAGACACATCTTCTGTGTGACCATGAGGGCATTTTCTGACCTTTGTGTGCCTTAAGGCATGTAGACATATGCCTTCTGCCTGGCTTCAAAAGCTCATCGCTTACATGGCCCTTTTGAAGTTGGGTGTATGTTCTACAGAGTGCACAGTGTGGCCAGAGGCAAATCTGGTTCTTTGTTTAAAAAGGAGAGAAGAAAAGGCCAGGCTAGCATATTGGTTGCTGATCAAATGAACTCAAAAAGCACCTATATGAATATGTGCTATTCTGTAAGCCTTTATGTGTTTATAGGTATATATATGCAAATAATAAACATGTACAAAATAATGCACATAAGCATATGTCTATGGCAATGGTTTTATTAACTGGTTACCAAAGATTTTCAATCTTCATCTTGCTATTGTACATATATATGTATATGTATAATATATGCACATATTTGAAATTACAAGCACAGTGGTAGGGCGTTTGCCTTACACGCAGCCAACATGGCCGACCGGAGTTCGATTCCTCCGCCCCTCTCGGAGAGCCCGGCAAGCTACCGAGAGTATTCGATATGCCAGACACAGTAACAACAAAGTCTCCAATGGAGACGTTACTGGGCCCGCTCGAGCAAATCGATGATCAACGGGAGGGTCTTTACTTACTTTTACTTAATACATTATAAAAATAATCTGTGGTGTGGTATGTTGGAGTAAATTTAAAGTTATATATGTATATATAAAAATAAGGCCCATTCTAAAATTTTTTAAATATTCTGAGCAAAATGGTTCTTGATCTTGAGTAGTGTTTAGGCCTTACCTTTGGCAGATCCGCACAAAGTATGCAGAAATGGGTTAATATATGCATTATTGAGGTCTAAATATATTTTTCCCACAAAACATGGAAAACTGTCTTGCAAAATTGAGTACAATGAATACATAAGATCCTAGATTATTATTTACTTATTAGAAGTATAGATACATGGTAAAACAGTTAAAAAGGGGGATAGTTGAAAAGGAAATTTATAATTTTAAGCATACTTTGCTTTAGATATATCAAACATTCTGATCATTTTATAAGTCTACTGATAATTAACTCAATAAATATTTTTTCCATTCAGATATCTCTGTGTGTAATTGTTATTAAAGAGTATTACAATAAAAAATATAAAAAGAATAACTGAAAATGAATTTGTTTGCTTCATTTTTTTCAAGCTATGACTGTCATGAAAGAATGGGAAGTATTCCAAATTTTTCTTTTCTCTTTATTCTTTCAAATTATAAAAAAAAAAAAAAGATGAACAGGAGGAAAAAGCATCTATCCTTTGGGTTGTAGAAAATAAAAATTGAAAATTTATCATGAAATTTTCATATGAATTTCATATGAAAATCCTTCTTTCTACAACACAGAGAAGATTTCTTTGTTGTCCTAATTTCAGCATGGTTTTCAGCTTAAAATTTGAAAATGAGTAAACTAGAAAGCAGCTGTTTTTCATGGGCATGGGAGAGTAACCATTGCTAACATGTACTTTTTGAACCTGTATTTCTCAATTATTCACATGTAAATCACTTGCATTAACCATTTTTATTTGAGATTGTGATTACTGAGAACAACACAATGGCTTAGGAATGTGTACAATATTTATTTAACCCCTTGAAAACCGATCTGTGGAAAAGTGCTCACAGACATTACTACCTGAAGGTTTTGATAAAAATGTTCCTTTATCATGGGGTTATGAAACACATAGCACTATAATTTACTGAAGTTCAGCTTTAGAACAAGCTGTTTCTGTTATGTACAAAGCTAACAATTCACGGGTCTAAGCTGAAATGTATTTTTCTGTTGTTTGAAGGTCCAAAGATATGGTATTTAGAAAGTCCTTAATTGGATTTAATATTTTAGTGATGCCAAAGATTCTCTTTAACCAGTATGTATTTATTTGGCACTTGCTTTATTTAATGATGTATATTTCACACTGTGAATAACCAAGAGAAGTCTCATAAAAGCTACAATAGCTTTCTTTTTTTCTTTCTTCTTTTTTTTAAACAGAAAGCAAAGAAGTCAGAAAAGATTTATGGAGAGTGGCCCAAATTGAAACTATTTGGAAGCACCTTTCCTATATGCACAGCTAAACATCTTAGTGTTTTATGTTTAAAAGAAGGAGTACATAGACAGACAGCTCTGAGTTTGAAACACACATTAAGTTCTGTTTCTATGAAAACACATCATACAATCAGCATTCAGAGAGGGCTGCCAGCTCGGGAAGACTTGCATGCCCATGGGTCATCTCTGGAGGACAGGCTGTATATAAATACCAACTGCCAGTTCATAGTTTGTGCAAATATGAAGTCTTTTAGGCCAAGATAACATGTATATAGTGTGACATGACAGTACCTAGCTACATAAATACAGCAGACTTCAGTATATCTAGTGCTTGACATTATTTCACATCTCACTAAAAGAGCAGGCTATCTGCAGTCAGATCAGTAAAATAACAGTAAGCGTAAGGGGTGGGGTAAAACTGGATGGCGATGATTCTCAATGAGGTCATGTGGGGAAGAGAAAATGATTTGTGAAACTTGGGCATCCTTTTGTTTCCTGAAACTCTAATCAGGAAAGGAAGAGAGCCTTAGCTCCAGCCACTAATAGTAGCTGGTTCATAATGGATGTTCAAGAAACATTTTTAAGTCTGCTAATTCCTTGCTTCTGACTTGGATTTACCACTGTCAATGATCTAATTCATATGTCATTGTGTGAATTGTGATTGTGATTAATTGTGATTAATATACCTCCCTTTGCTTTACTTCAGCCTCCAGTTTCTTCTGTCCAAGTGAGGCTTGCAGTATCTTTTACTTAGTAACCTTTCCAACTGGTTGATGATTTGCCTCATTTTCTGTAGGTTAGAGTGAAATTATTTTCTAAAGATCTTTCAAGTCACTCCACTTCCCAAAGCTGTGCTTTATTTTCCCTGAATATCCTTCAAATCTTGTGTTTGCATTGTGCTCTGGGAAGGACAGTTTTCTTTGGGGGCCTCATTTTTCCTCTTAAGAGTCATTTCTCCCTCCTAAAAGCCCCAAATCACTTATATATTTCTCTTTCTTAGAGGCAGTTTTAGCTTCCTGTGTTGTAATGCACTTGTTTATATGAGGTCTTATACTTTTCTCTTATCAGCAATTTCGATTAAGGGCTCACAACTTACCCATCTTTGTGGCCCACATAAAACTCATTTACAAGTTCTTTTTCATTTATGTAGGCCACTCAGTTGTTCCTATATATGCTCATCCCATCTTATGTTCCTTATTTGTTCCTTTTATCAGACAATTTAGATTATATAGAAGTTGGGCATATGCCTTGGTGGTAGAGTACATGCTTTGAATGAACCTCTGGATGTGATCCCCAGGTTGCAACAATAAAAATGAAACTATATAAGTGCTAGGATAATTTGTTTTTAATGCTGACTCCCTTACATTAATGTAAGTCCCACAAAGGCTTGTGTTCACAACTACATCCTATGATTATACAATGTAGCCCTTACTAAGCTTTCAATACACAGAGATAGATAGGATAGAATGATAAAGAGCCCGGCTGCATGCGAGGCAAACACCCCACCCGCTGTACTATTGCTCCAGCCCTAATTATGATTTCTGAATTTGTCTTCCATCAGAACTTCTTGAATTTCAGAAATTCATTTGCTATGGGGACTTTGCTAAAATGTCCTATTGCAGACTCTTTCATTTATCATTATTTTTTACTTAAAAAATTAAATCACCCTGAGATACATAATTTTACAAAGCTGTTCATGATTGGGTTTCAGTCATACTTTGTTCCAACACCCTTCCTCATGTCTCCAGTTTCCCTCCCCACCCCCTGCCTCTAACCTCTCTCTCTCTCTCTCTCTCTCTCTCTCTCTCTCTCTCTCTCTCTCTCTCTCTCTCTCTCTTTTCTTTCTCTTCCCTCTCTTATCTCATTCCTTTTGTGCATTATGGTTTGCAATATAGGGGATTAAAGGTTATCATGTTTGTTCTTTTATACTTTCAGTACTCAGTTCTTATTCAGGGTCATCATTTCAATCTATCACTGTCATAGTTGTCTCTTCTCTATCCCAACTGTCTTCTCCCCTCAGCATTTGAGGCAAGTTTCCGACTGTGATTCAATCCTCTGGCCCCTGTTTCCACTGTCCTTGTATATTAGATTGTTCATTTATCTTTAAGATATTTAGCTCTTTCTTTCCCCTCAACTTCATTTCTTAGCCTTCTTCTCCCCTCCCCCAATGAGGTAAAGCCATATGATAAAATTTACCTCAGAGGTTGTTGATGAAGTGATGTGTATGTTTTTAGGACCAGCTCCAAAATTTTTTTTTAAACTTTCCATTCTCTTTCCCTATTTACCTGCTGAATTTTCAAAACTGAGCAGAGAACTCTGTTGTTCTAGGGCAGGACTAGACCACAGATGGAAGATTCCTGAATACCTCAACTACTGTGTGGAGCAGAGACAGCTCATCTCAAATACTGGAACTTAAATAAACCAAGAAACTATTGAAATGTTAAGGTTGTTTATTATAGCAGTTAGTCAGACCTGTCAAATATATATTTCTCCTTAAACAAAATTCTTATGTGGTATCTTTAATCTATATTAGTGTTTTTATCTTTGTTTAGTTAGAATACTGTGAGTTTCCATGCAGTTTATTTTTGAATCCCACATTTCCATCAGGTAATATTCCTTGTCTTTTATTCCTTGCTCTCATCATTTTAATCAGATTATTTTTTGACAGACTATCATAACATCCTGAACAGTTTTCCTCCTTTGTTTTTGTTAGTTGCTGTTTTTTTCTGACTCTAATCTTTCTTCTATACTACATGCCATTATTGTCCTTTTTAAAATTTTGCTAGTATAAAGTTGTTCACAATAATTTATTGTATTCAATATTCCAACACCAATCCCTGAACCATAACACCTTTTCACCACCATTACTTAGAATTTCCCCACCATAACCCAAGCTTGCCTCAAAATCAGGTCCTAAATAATTTATTTTGTATGCCTTGTTATGGGGCTGGAGAGATAGCACAGTGGGTAGGGCGTTTCCCTTGCTTGCAGCTGACCCAGTTTCGGTTCCTCTGCCCCTCTTAGAAAGCCCCCGAAGCTACCGAGAGTATCTCGCCTGCATGGCAAAGCCTGACAAGCTACCCGTGACATATTCAGTATGGCAAAAACAGTAAAAATAAGTCTCACAATGGAAACGCTACTGGTACCCGTTCAAGCCTTGTTATGAATAATATATTAAAAATGATCCCAAAACGTTTCCTTAGAGTAAAATGCATAAAGATTGTTGTATCTCACCCTAGAGTCACTAAGCCCTTGTATAAGAGATTACTAACATATTGTTTACATGTTGAGTCTTGTGTGCAAATATTTATTTATGGATCCAGATCGATGCCTTCTATCTTAACCCCATCATATGTGGTGTGCTATTCTTGGTACATCAGTAGAGTATGAAATCTCATGAGGCTGCGAATGTAGACACACGTTTCAGAGATTCTAAAAATTTAAATAAGGTGATATAATTGAAGATGACTTTGGGATCCAGAAGCATTTCTGCAGCTTATGACTCTCTTCCAAGATTTATTTGTGAGTCTCTGGATGATGGCCATTACTGAGGTTCTATGGCATCAGAGGCTATTTGTGGATGTGACTGCCAGGCTCCAGGAAGGACAGGGAAATGGAAGAGGAGGGCAAATGTTGTCCATTCCCAGCTCTGAGAAAGCCTAGAGATTTCAGTCACAAAAGTCACATACCTGAGGTTTTCAGTGGATATATTCTCATGTGTGAGACTCATCTTGAGCCTGTGTAGATCAGCCATGAGCATAGCATATACTAGCCACCATTTTTTAATTTTGAAAGCATTGATCTAATGCTGTACCACTTTGGCTTTTCCCCCCATTGTTTTCAAGTGGAGTTAAATATTTTTGTGTATGTTGTTCAATACAACTAAATCATCATTTATCCATTCACTAGCTATCTATCAACTGCATCTCTAAGGTCATATTCAAGCTCTAAACACACAAATACAGTAAACAATAGCCACAACAAAACCAGAGGTATTTGGTTTTGTACTTTTGATTTGCTGTGCTTGATACTGAGCTTGAAGTGACTTTTATTTCAACCTTCTCTTTAAAAACAGTTTCATTATACTACTAGGACAAAATTAAACAATCACCTTCCTCTCTTTTCTTATCTCTCAAAATGATTTCATTGTTCTCTTATCTGTAATATTAAGGTACTTTGAATATAACGGATAAAATGTATTCCCTTGGGGAACTGGAGCTGTAGTATAGTGGGTAGAACATTTGCCTTACGTACTGCCTGACCCTGGTCCAATCCCTGACATTCTATATGCTCCCCTGAGCACCACCAGGAGTGATCCCTGAGTGCAGAGCTAGGATTCAGCCCTGAGCACCATCTAATGTGGCAAAAATAGCTTTTCCTTAGATTTCAAGTATATATCTGTGTGTCTCCTAATTGATTGACTAGTGCACCAGAAATTGATTTATGTTTAAAGTATTCTGGACCTACTTTGGTGTGTGGTAACAAGAAAATAAAACACTCTTAAAAACTTCAGTTATTTTTTTCATCTGTCTTATAAATTACTCTAAAAGAAAAATATGGCCTTATTTTTCACTGTGGGGACTTTTCAACTAGAATATGTAACTGTTCTATTTGCAATCACTAAGATACTGAAGACTAATACCTTTCAATAATAATTACTGACATTGAATGCATGATGCATTGTGCTGAGTTCATTATGTTGTTAATCTTGTTTAATCCCTCCAATGACTTCGTAAAGTCAATATCACAGTTATTTCCACTTTAAGCTACTGTATTGTTTGTTTATTTTGATGTTGATGTGCAGTTGTGGAGAAGTACAGTTCTGAGAAAAATTGTTTTGTACAGGTACTACTGAGAAAAGTGTAACTAATTTTGCCCCAAGTGACACACCATTTAAAAATTTACTAATGTTTTTCTAGTCTACTGAATCTTCATAGATTATATATATATACACAACTTTATATATGCATGGGCTGGAGCGATAGCATAGCGGTAGGGCGTTTGCCTTACAAGCGGCCAACATGGCTGACCCGAGTTCGATTCCTCCGCCCCTCTCAGAGAGCCCGGCAAGCTACCGAGAGTATTCGATATGCCAAACACAGTAACAACAAAGTCTCCAATGGAGACGTTACTGGGCCCGCTCGAGCAAATCGACAATCAAGGGGAGGGCCTTTACCTTTACCTTTACTTATATATGCATATATGTGTGTCCATACATACATGCAAATATATAAGGTAAAGGTAAAGGTAAAGGCAAATATATAAATATATAATATTTATATTCATAACACTGTAGCACTGTAGCACTGTCCTCCCATTGTTCATCGATTTGCTCAAGTGGGCACCAGTAATGTCTCATAACAAATTGTGAGACTTGTTGTTACTGTTTTTGGCACATCGAATACGTCATGGGTAACTTGCCAGGTTTTGCTGTGAGGTCGAGATATTCTCGGTAGCGTGCTGGGTTCTCTGAGAGGCATGTAGGAATCGAACCCAGGTTGGCCGCATGCAAGGCAAGCACCCTACCTGCTGTGCTATCGCTCCAGCCCATTTATATTCATACATATATAAAATTTATTTGTAAATTTATATATATATAAATTTATGTATAAATGTAAATTTATTTATATATATGGAAGTTGTAGAATTCTATCAACAAGTAAAAGATATATTTTGTTTTATATAGATATTTAACAGATATTTATCTCTGATTTCTATGGAGACTTCTAGGGACAGAGTAAGTCCTTGAACAAACCATCATGCACTTTAAACATTTAGAAAAGTCAAGTGCATAGTACAGCAGGTAAGGCACTTGCCTTGCATATAACTGACTTGGGTTCGATTCCTGGCACCCAATAAGGTCTTCTGAGCACCACCAGGAGTGATAGCTGAATAAAAAGTCAGGAGTAAGCCTTGAACACTGCCAAGTTTGCCCCCAAACAAAACAAAACAAAAAGAAAAGTTGAGTGCATTGTTCTGAGATATTTGAGTGCACTAGAGATCTTCTTGTTCCCAAAACTCAGTGCTGGGGTTCAAAATGAAGACATAGAGGTTATCAGACAAAACACAAAGACAACCAAACCTCATGCATTTTGGAACAGTTTCTGACATTATTTGACAAGCTATGACATTTTAATTCAAATATTATATGAATTTAAATGATGTCAGTGCTACATGATGTTTATGTGATTTGTGGAAAATACTCCACATTATAGAAATGCAAACAAATGGAACAGGACAAAACTATTTCTTTAAGCTGAACCGAATATTCTTGTGTTAGCTCAGAGGGTAGAGGGTTTAGTTTCTCTGATATAATAGTTTGTAGTTGACTTTGAAGAAAACAAATATGCATAAAGTATGTATTGTAATATTTTATAAATCTCTTATTGATATTAAAATATTTTTGTTTTGTTTTTTGACAACACCTATTTATGCTCCTGACTAGTACTCAGGGATCACTCCTGGCAGGATGCAAGAGATAAAATCTGTGTTGGCTACATACAAGGCAACTGCTTTGCTATCTATCTCAGCTCCAAATGCTCTTTACTGTTCTAATGCTCTGCCCACCCAAAATCTACTTATATACATTTTTTATATACAACAAATGAACACTGGACAAGATCTGAGGGGTAAAGGTAGGTAAAGGGATATTCCTTTCAGTATCAATATTGCAAAAGCAAATCACAATGCCCAAACAGAGAAAGAGGGGCGGGGAGAGAGAGAGAGAGAGAGAGAGAGAGAGAGAGAGAGAGAGAGAGAGAGAGAGAGAGAGAGAGAGAGAGAGAACCTGCATAGAGACAGGCAGCAGGTGGGGTGGGGGTGGGGATGGGGGTGATGGGAGGGAACCTGGGGACACTGGTTCTGGGAAATATACACTGGTGTAGAGATGGAATGTTGGATGTTGGAATACTGCATCACTGAAATCTAATCATGAATAGCTTTGTAAGGGCCTATCTCACAGTGATTTAGTTAAAAAGCTTTTTTTTTAAAAAAATCTCTTCCTTAATGTTATTTTCCTATTAAAATCTCACTTTTTCCTATTGCTTTTAGCTCTGAACCTCTTGATCTAGTTTCCTTGGTCTTTGATCCTATCACATCTATGCCTATCTCTCATGATTGCACCTGTCAACTCAACTAGTCACAAATTTCCATACTCATTCTAGGCTCCCTTGCATTGTATGCTAGTCTCTCTACTCCAAAACCTACTCATCTATAGTTCCTCAAATTCCTTTTTTCCTTCCTTTCAAATGTCTCCTGAACATATCTTCACAAAGTTCTCTCTTTACAGTCCTTTCCCTGTGCTCCAGTCTGAGTTTCCACTTTTCATCATTGTCTTACGTATTTTCATCTCTATAGGCATGTTCTCATCTTACTAATTAGTTCATAAGCATGTAAACCTTTTACCCTTGATGTCCCAGGATCTCTCACAGTAAAATAAAAAGGAAAATTATATTTACTGGATTTACATAGTGTTCCATGCACTAAGTTAGATTCTTCCTATAAATTTTCTGGTTTAATTCTTATAATAACCCTTTGAGTTATGTGTTAATAACTCAGTTTTAGAGTTGAGGAAAACATGGCTCAGAAAAGTTAGATGAACTACCCAATATGACACAGCTAATAATTAATTGAGCTAGTCTGCCAGCTCTGTGTGTCTCCAAAACTCATGGTTTTCCAAATATACTTTGTATATATTAGATATTTATTGCTAACAGCAATTCTCATCTATCACATTAAGGTATAATTTGTGTGCTCTTTCTCATTGACATTAATTATTGCCTTACTGTTTAAAGGGCACTGATATAATCTAACATACAGATTGTCAACCTTTTTGCAAGGGACCAGGTTCTACTCTTGTGATTGCATGTATATTGCTCTTCACACAGAGAACTTTGATATGTGCTTGTACAATGCTTTGTCAATAGCAGGCTTTAAAGTTCAACTGCAATAAAAATACTGGCTCTTGAAACTTTTGTTAGCCTCCACTACAATTTCCTGAGCTACATGAATTTTGCCATTTCTTGTTGAAAATAAAAGACCTAGAAACTACACTGGACAGTTAAAATTGCTGAAACTTCCTGGTAGACTGAGATCCTAGGAAAATTTGACCAATGTGAAATAAAAATATAATGAAGTAGCAAATTGGGTATTGGATTTCTACAATTTACTCCCATTAAAAGTTTTATGCTTATATATTGATCAATGATAATCTTCATGGCATCTATCTTAAGGTATACCAAATGGGCTAGTGAAGTCAACCAAAATGCAATTGCTCTATAATTTACCATTTTCTTCTAGTTTATTACAATATACAAATTTCTTTCCCACCTTGATTTCACTCATTTTTTTACTTTTCTATACTGGATTTGGATGGTAATAATATTCTTAGGTCTAACAATATTAGAGACTGACTTTGGGGTTTCTGGACAAGCTGGGCTACTTGATAGGGGGTGGATGAGGCAAAGTGCAGTGGGAAAGTGCACCGTGATAGTTACCTTTTTTAATTATTTACAATCACGTTATTTATTCCCCAGTGGAATAGAAAAGGGAGAGTTGAACTGAACTGCTGCTATACTCACAGCCAGAAGATCAGTATTTGCAGTTCTACAGTCTCCCAAACCATCACCATTGAAGATCTCAAAAGGCTGCATAAAAGGCAGTGATTTATTATTTTATATCATCCAAATCTTAAGGACACCAATAAATTTTTAAGAGCTTGTCTATTTCCAGGGCTCTCAGGAAAAAAAGTGGTTCTATCTTTATCTCGATATATAATTAACAATAATTTCTAAGTAATGGGTTTTATGTGCTGAAGACAAATCACTGGCCTTTCTTCTCTCTCTTTTCTCTTGAGTAAGTTTGAGCTGGGGGTTGGTATTCTGCTCAGTGATTACCATGACACCCAATTTGGCATCTCCCACTGTCACAGTGAGCTCATGATTTCAGGTGAGGCATAAGCAGGGAGCACATGAACCCTCAAGCAAAAGAAATGAAAATTTCATCCGAATGTCCTAAAGAATAAAAATGATGGAGATAAAAACAGAAAATATATGACATGGACAAAGTTGTTTCTAACCAGAACATTTTTCAAAGTTTTCTAGGGGCATCAATTGCTCTCTGAGCAAATCGTTTTGTACAGAGCTCTAGTGAGAGCATTAGCAAACGGTCCTCTCTGCCTGCAATTAGATTAGTCATGTACTTCTAGGGCAGAATTTATGGTGATTTGTATTCCAGAAGAATCTTTGCTCTGTGCTTTTTCAGGGAGATAATAATGAAAACTACTGAAGTATGTACCAAAGATTGCACATTTCCTTTTCTTTTAAAATTTGTCTTGTTTCTCTTTTACTTTTGAAAGGTTTATCTCACAAAAACTGAAAAGATATACATATTAAAATATTTATTCAAACTTCAGATTATAATTATGGATATTATTAGTAGGATAAGAAATTATCATATTAATATATACCATTGGGCTGGAGCGATAGAACAGCAGGTAGGGCGTTTGCCTTGCACGTGGCTGACCTGGGTTCGATTCCTCCATCCCTCTCAGAGAGCCCAGCAAGTTACCGAGAGTAGCCCGCCCACAAGGCAGATCCAGGCAAGCTCCCTATGGCATATTCTATATGCCAAAAACAGAAACAACAAGTTTCACAATGGAGATGTTACTGGTGCCTGCTCGAGCAAATAGATGAACAATGGGAGGACAGTGCTAATATATACCATTATATTCATGTATTACTTTTTTGGGTAAAGGGTGAGCTTCTAGCAGTGCTCTGTGCCCTACGGAGCCACTCAAGTGAATCCTGGCCAACTACATGAAATTGTTCAATGCTAAGGCCAAGGCTGCTGAGTAGGTTTCCTCACTACCTAGTTTGTAAGCTACTGGAGAAGAAAGCTATATCTCCTTCGACCTTCCAGGTACATAGCATGCTAGCATTCTTCTTAGCATTATCATCTATATCATCAGCATCATTTGTACATGTCTTCTATTAGAAATTATCAGTATTTTGATTTGAATTTTTCAATATTTAAAATTTTTTAATTTAGGTCAATGGTGGGAAACTGAGCAGTACTCAGGACTTACTTTTAGCTCTATGTTCAGAAATTATTACTAGAAGTGCTCAGGGGACCATATGGGATTCCGGAGATTAGAACTGGTATCAGCTATGTGCAAGGCAAGCACCTTTCTTGCTGTACTATCTTTTCATTCCTGTCAGTTCTTTTTATTTCTTATTTATATTTTTGTGGAGGCTACACTGGGCAAGTTGTTATGGTCCACTTCCAGCGATATTTCTGGGTGCATGCAGTACTGGGAATTAAATATTGGGTTCCCATATGTAAAATAGGGACTCCAGCCCTTTGAGTCATCTCCACAGCCCTCTTTGTCAATTTCTGAGAACCATAACTTGTTCATGTCTAGAGAATACATTTTGGCCTAAGAAAACGGAACAATTTCAGGTAAGTTTCAATGAACAAGTCTTTTGTGTTTATATTTGAATTTTGCTTTATAAAATTCAGTGATTTTGCAATTAGTGTACATAGTTACATGCATTCCATGGGTAAATATTGCCGTGTTAGCCTTGTTAAAAAAAGACAAAAGATTTAAGTCTTGTTTCTCAAGTGTGATCTGGGGTCAACTGCATCACTATCTCCTGAGATCTCTTTAGATGCCCTATAAGAACTCTGGCCCAGACCTGCAGCATCTGACTCTACACTGTAACAAATTCCCTGTGTTTGCATATTATAGTCTGAAAAGCATTGCTTTCACATTCCATTTCCAGTTCCTTGCCATTGGCCTTAAGTCCAGAGAACTCAATATGCTGTATTGCAAAGCTAGTAAGGGGTGGGGCCATTCTCTTTACTCAGATACTGTTCATATTTCTACGGTATAGTCATAGACTCTTCACTTGTTGGTTTTTGCTCCTTCTTAATTGCCCTTAGATTTCATCACATCAATAAGATACTTCTTTCTCCTTTTTTAGGGTAATTTTTTGGGATTTACTCCTGACTCTGTGCTCAAGGATCATGCCTGGTGGGCTTGGGAATATACGGGGCGCCAGGGATTAAATACAGGTTGGCTATGTGCAAAGCAAGTGCCCTAACTGCTGTATGGTCACTCCAGCTACAACAAAATCCTTTCTTAAAGTAAGATTTTCTTTTTACAGTATTTTTGTTTTTTAAAAGGCTTTGCAAGAATAGACAACACATTCTTGCCTTAGATTATAACTATTAGTGTTCATGACAATAAAAACTGTCTTTTATAGCTTGCCTAGAATATTGCACTGAGGATAGCAACCACCATATAATATGTGGTTAATGGATGCTTGAATAAATTAACAATTGCCTTTGCCCTTTAAATAAAGCCATTCTATAGTTCATTAGGACAAGTAAATCCAGTCTGGTATATTAACAGCTGCTAATTGCTTCAAGGTTACTACTGCCTGGCTTACATTAATATTAATAATTATAATTCCTACCATGTGTACAGGATTTTATAACTTGCAAGGTACTTGAACACTTATGACAGCATTTAATCCTCCCTATAATTTTGTGGCAAGGGATTCTATTTTACCCATTTTATAGATACAAACATTCATGGATACAGAAATTAAATGATGGGGTGGCCTAAGTAGCAAAATACTACAGGCAACAACACCAAACAAAGGTTACAGGGTTTGTCCTTTTTGGTTACAAGGTTTGTATTTTCTGGTGTTTTTCTGAAAAAAAAAAAAAACAGTTATCTCCTATGAACTACTTTCTCAAATGGTGTTTGTGGTAGAAACCCTCGTAGACAACATATGTAGACTTTGAAACATTCTTGCCCAAATGAAGGTACTGAAACAGATCTGGGAAAGAAAAAAAATCACAAGATTTACTAACAGGTTAGAAGATGCCAGAGAGGCGAAGGGTATAATTTGTTGCCATTGATTTAACAGAGACACTCTTAGGTCCTGAGAGAGATAATATATCTTCATTTGCTTGTTTGTTTTACATCTTCTAGCTGTGCTCAGGACCCGCTAGATGCTGTGCTCAGGAGTGGTGCTCCAGAGACAGTGAGGTACTGGAGAAGAAACACAGGCATCCTATATGCGAAGCATGCACTTAACCAGAGCTCTCTCCTCCAGCCCTGAGAGATAATGCCTTGAGAAACAGATTGAGGCTCACTCAGTCTTCATTCTGTATCTGTAGTATGGGTACCCATGTTGAGATAAAACTTGGACTCTGAGTAATTACATTGATTTTAGACTTTATTATATAAACTATTTTAATCCATGGAGACTTGAATTGTTAGAAAGATAAGCATAATAACCTCTATTGTAGTTACTCTGTCTCATAATACGTAAGGAGAGTCTTTAGATGGTTGAGAAAACAATTGATCTTATGCATCACTCTCATTTCTTCCTTTTTCTCTTTATTTTTGTGAGCACCCTTTCTGTTAGATTTATTAAGATAGCATGGGAAAATATCACTGGTTTGTCACTCATCTAGCTCTCTAAAATTTTGCATTCAATTATTGATGACACAAGCAGACAGATCAGAAATCTGAAGTTAGAATTCCTGAGTTATAATCTATGAATTAGAAAATCTATATTTTTCAGTTTTTTTCTAGAACAAATCATTTAATTTTCCAAAACTCAGTCTATTTATCTATCTATCAATGGCCTGAATACTATTATGGAACTGTATAATTGTAAAAAGACAAAGAGTTACTATAGAATAAATGAGAAATTTGCAAATTTAATATGCTATCTTATTAAATTAGCTTAATGACATCTTATTATTTCATTCTTAGTTTTGGACAACGTGGCAGGCTACCGAATGTAACCTGCCTACACGGCAGAGTCTGGCAAACTCCCTGTGGCGTACTCAATATGCCAAATACCAGTAACAACGATGGGTTTCATTCTCCTAGCCCTAAAAGAGCCTTGAATATGGCACTTTGAAATCTCAGGGCTAGGACGAAGGAGACATTACTGGTGCCTGCTAAAGGCAATCAACGAACAACAGGATGATCGTGATCTTGAATATGCTATAGAAATATGACAACTATAAGCGCAGAACAAAGCTCCAAAGCAAAAGTAGCTACTAGTGGAGCTGCCCACTGAGATTAAAATTATATATTTAAAAATAAGACATATAATTTTAAATAGTCAAGTCAGAATAATGAAGCATTGAGCAAAAAGCAAAAGCCTTTTGAAAAGTATAATTCTGGGACTGGAGTAGCAGTATAGTTCAGTGGGTAGGGCATTTACCTCGCACATAGCCAGCCCAGGTTCAATCCCAGCATCCCATGTGGTCTTCTGAGCACTGCCAGGAATAATTCCTGAGTGCAGAACCAGGAATAACCCTTAGCATTTCTGGGCATGGCCCAAAAACAAAAGGAAGAAAGAAAGAAAGGAAGAAAAAAAGACAGAAAGAAAGAAAAGGAAAGCATAATTCCTGTTTACTGAACTCCCACTACAGTCTATGCCAGCACTGCATGCTTTGCATACTTTCATTTCAGTATAATAATCATCTATATTGACTCTCAGTACATTCCTATTATAAAAAATAGGTCTTTACATTAGAAAAATAAGGAAGATCCTACTCTAATTGTACATGATTTTAATTTTTTTCTTCTCCCTATTGAGTCTTTATATGTCTTTCTATAAGTCTAACTCATTCTGCTTTACTTCTAGTCCCACACATCATTAAAATGACTCTACTCAAGATTGTGATTCACCTCCATGATTCTAAATCCAAGGATGTTTCTCTCCACATATATCTGTAAGATGATTTCTTGTAAAGGAATATGCTAGTGTTAATTCCTGGTGTATCCAGTCCATTAAATCTCGAGTAGTTCCAAAAGATGCTTTCTGGGCAAGAGAGACAATTTATCAGGCCGGAGATGTGGCAAGTCATGTTTGCTTAGAGCACAATATTAAGACTGATTATTGGTTTCACATCCCGTGAGTGGGCACCTCCTAAGATACGATTCAGCTCCACAGCAATTTTTTCTTTCTCAAGTCCCAGCTGGGTTCTCTCATTATTGCCTTGTTAATTTTCTAAAACTTCCTATTATAAAATAACATTTTCTTTCTTATGAAAAGGATTTAAATTATCTACATGATTCTCATTCCAGTTTAATTGCAAGATGTTTTGAAATCAATGAGTATGAAGAACACATTTTTAGATGTATGATACCCACCTGCACTGGAGTGATAGCACAGCAGGTGGAGCGTTTGACTTGCATGCAGCCAACCCGGGTTCGATTTCTCTGTCCCTTTCAAAGAGCCTGCTAAGCTACTGAGAGTATCCCACCTATGCGGCAGAGCCTGGCAAGCTCCCATGGCGTATTCAAAATGCAAAAAACAGTAACAACAAGTCTCACAATGGAGACTTTACTAGTGCCAGCTTGAGCAAATTGATGAACAATGGGAGGACAGTGTTACAGTAATACTCATGCACCCCCAACCCAAAAAAGGCAGAACAACTGAGAAATGACAAGAGTGACAGATGAACACAAACCATAATATTGGTGACTTTTGATTCAAGTCACGGTAAAAAACGAACTTACTTTGAATGTGTTCAAATATAGATGAACTGAATCAAACAGATTTGTCTTTTAAAATCTCTTGAGTGTGGGGGTTTGGGGAGGGATACTGGGAACATTGGGGGTGGAGAATGGGCACTAGTGGAGGGATGGGTACCTGAACATTGTTTGGCTGAAACGCAATCATGAAAGTCTGTAAGTCTGTAAATGTATCTCATGTACAAAATGTATCTCATGATGTTTTATTAAAATAAAAAATAAAATAAAAATAATAAATAAAATGAAATCTCTTCTCGGGGTTTCCCTGAAAAAAATAAACAAACCTGTTTCTTGTTCCTGTCACGATTAAACCACTCTGTTCTGAAAGTTATGAGCAGTTCTTTTCTTTCTTATTTCATTTAATATTTTATTTCAATTATGGTAATTTATGGGGCATAGCTGGAGCGATAGCACAGCGGGTAGGGCGTTCGCCTTACAAGCGGCCAACATGGCCGAACCGAGTTCGATTCCTCCGCCCCTCTCGGAGAGCCCGGCAAGCTACCGAGAGTATTCGATATGCCAGACACAGTAACAACAAAGTCTCCAATGGAGACGTTACTGGGCCCGCTCGAGCAAATCGACGATCAACGGGAGGGCCTTACCTTACCTTTATGGGGCATAGCAATAGCACAGCGGGTAGGGCATTTGCCTTGCATGCAGCCAACCCTGGTTTGATTCCTCTGTCCATCTCGGAGAGCCTGGCAAGATACTGAGAGTATTCCACCCACACGGCAAAGCCTAGCAAGCTACCCATGGTGTATTCAATATGCCAAAAACAGTAACAAGTTTCACAATGGAGATGTTACTGGTGCCCGCTGGAGCAAACAGATGAACAACGGGAGGACAGTGCTACAGTGCTACAGTGCTATGTAATTGACAGAGCTATTACTAGTAGGGCACCAAGCCTAAAACGTTCTAGTGCCACACCTTCCACCTGGGAGTCCACTTCCCTACTTTCATTGTCCCATTGTCTTCCCCATCCTATGTTCCCAAGTCCAGTTATGAGAGATTATTTTGTATTACCTTTTGTACTTTTTACTCTCCTCCTTAATGAGTGCACATTACCTCACAGTAAGAACATTTGCAATTAAACACTGGATGTATCAGTGAGGATCAGTTGTCCTCCAGTGATTATTTTTTATAAGCTCCCTCAAGTATAACTTTCCCCAAGCTTATATTCTTATTCTGCTTATTTTATTAAATTTTTAATTTTGTCATTAGAAAACTTAACAGGAGATCATCCCTCTTTGCTAATTTTTATAGGAGCCATATGGAGTCGTACTAGGGGAGTTTCAGATCACTGTAGGTAATGCTTATTTCAGGAATGCAGCCCTGATGATTCTGTGATTGGTTTGTTATGGGGGCAAAACAAAGGTTGTGGGACATACTGGGCACATGCTCGACCACTTGAACCACTTCCCAAACCCTCTTTTAACTAATTTCTACACTTATAGAAAACAGCATGAAGTGGAGATGCTAAACTGTGAATAATGTCAGGTACCCCAGTGGCCAAGCTAGAAATCTAGGGTCTTTTCTGGGTTAGGATGTGCAGCCTAACCCCACCTCCTGCCAACCCCATACTTCTGGAAGCCCCAACAGACATGTATACCTCCCAAAGATGCTATCGTATTGATTCATCCTCCAGCCCTGCTCTACTGATTCTGAACTAAATCTCCAAGGAGATACTCACAAAGTAGCTAAAGTTCATGGAAACACTGGTCTCTGTGGTTAAAAACTCTGGGGATTTGAGGCTGGAGCCACAGCACAGTGGTAGGGCATTTGCACACGGCTGACCTGGGTTCGATTCCCAGCATCCCATAAGGTCCCCTGAGCCTGAGCACCGCCAGGAGTAATTCCTGAGTGCAGAGCCAGGAGTAACCACTGCGCATAGCTGGTGTGACCCAAAAAATAAGCAAAAAAAAAAAAAAACCACGCTGGGGTAATTTTGGAAGGAGATCGGGCTTAGTATACATCCTGCTGAAGCCCTGACAGTCGCACCCAAACTCAACCATTTCAGCCACACCAATGATTCAACCCCACTCTTTCACAAATATTCTCTGCAGAGATGCCAAACAGTGAATAATTTCAGTGCCAGACAAGAACTCTGCAGTCTTCTTAGAGTCGGGATTGGCAGCCTCCCCACAACTACCATACTTCTGGAAGCCCCAGCAGCAAGCCCACCTCCCACTGCCACCAGCATGTCTACTCATTGGCCCAGACCTTAAATCTTGAAATCTCTGGAATATGTGGCCATATGTGACACCTCTTAATTCCTCAATACTGAAATTTTTGTGGGGGCACACCAAATTAGATGGGAGCCAACTAAAGGCAACAAACAAAAATGGTAACACTGATGGCTCAAAAAATAGCTTAAGAAATTCTTAGACAAGGACTTAACAACCCCATGATCAGTTATAACAATTTTCACATAAAATTACTTTTTATACTTACTGATTTGAAGAATTTCATGGGTATCCTTATAGGGAATCTGTATAATGCTTTCGGGACTATTGCCATTTTGACGATGTTGATTCTCTCTATCCACGAGCAGGGGATCTGTTTCCATTTCCTTGTGTCCTCTTTTATTTTATGGAGTAGCATTTTGTAGTTTTCATTGTAGAGGTCCTTTACCTCTTAGGCTGATTCCGAGGTATTTGATTTTCTGGGGCACAATTGTGGACGGGATTATTTTATTCAAGTCTTTTCCTCTCTCTCATTATTTGCCTTATAGGAACGCAAGTCCATCAAAAAATGGGGTGATGAAATGAACAAAAATTTTCCCAAAGAAGAAACCCAAATGGCTAAAAGGCACATGAGAAAATGTGCTACCTCACTAATAATCAGGGAGATGCAGATCAAAACAACAATGAGATATCATCTCATACCACAGAGACTGGCCCACATCCAAAAGAACAAAAGCAACTGGTGTTGGCATAGATGTGGCAAGAAAGGGACCCTCCTTCACTACTGGTTGGAATGCCAACTGGTTCAGCCATTTTGGAAAACAATATGGACAATTCTCAAAAAATTATAAATTGAGCTCCCATTTGATCCAGCAATGGATCAAATGGACTATATATATTTACCTCTCTGGGACTATATCCTGGAGAGGCAAAAAAGTACAGTCGAAATGACATCTGCATTTCTATGTTCATTGTTGCACTATTCACAATAGCCAAAATCTGGAAAAAACCTGAGTGTCTGAGAACAGATGACTGGTTATAGAAACTTTGGTACATCTACACAATGGAGTACTATGCAGCTGTTAGAAAAGATGAAGTCATGAAATTTACATACAAGTGATACTACATGGAAAGTATCATGCTAAGTGAAATGAGTCAGAAAGAGAGGGACAGATATAGAAAGTTTGCATTCATTTGGGGAATATAAAGTAACAAAATGGGAGACTAACACCCCAAAATAGCTGAGATAAGTACCAGGAGGTTCACTCCATGGCTGGGACGCCAGCTGCACATGCTGGGGGAGAAGGCAGCTCAGATAGAGAGGGGAGCACCAAGTAAAGGGTGTTGAGAGTATCCTCCCAGGATGAGAGATGCACGCTGAAAATAGACTGTAGACCGAAAATGATTGCCACTCAATGCCTCTTTTGCAAACCACAGCACCCAAAAGGAGAGCGAGAACAAAAGGGAATGCCCTGACACAGGGGTATGGTGGGATGGGGGGTGGGGTGGGAGGGATTCTGGGAGCATTGGAGGTGGGGAATGGGAACTGGTGGAGAGATGGGTATGCAATCATTGTATAACTGAAACCCAAGCACAAAAATTTGTAAGTCTACAACTGTACCTCATGATGTTTCACTAATAAAAATTTAAAAAATAAAATAAACTAGTTTTTTTAAAAAAAGAAAACATTATGGAATTTTCACCCAAAAATTACAAAAAGAACTATGAAGTGAGTCCACTTACCACTTTTGGATATTTATCCAAAATAATTGAAAGCTCTACTTCAAAGGAGTATCAGATATATATGTTAAGTAAAGCATTATCGCCAATGGCCAAGATGAGAAAACGAAGATAAATGCCCTTAGAAAGATGAATGGAAAAAGAAAATGTGGTAGAAAACCACAATCATTAAGAGAAAGAAACTCTTCCAAAAATCACAACATGGGTGAAATTTAAAGACAATATGCTGTTAAATAAGCCAGTCACAGATTCTTCCTTTTAAAAAAAATACAAATTCAGGTCACACCAAGTCTAAAACTTTTTCACAGACATTGAATTCCCAGTCTTTATATTTTTCTGTAACTAAAGTTTCTCTCTTTTCTAGATTGTTGCTATCAACTTGTACACTTGCTCACTTACATTAAAGTACAATCTTCCTGGACTTTTCACTCTCTTTTTCATCATAATTACATCTCTTTTTATCTTTACACCAAACTTCCTAGTAATTGTCAGTAGACACTATCTGCACTTCTTCATTTTCTGTTATCTCCTCAATGCACTCAACTGAGTCTTATTCCTAGGCCAACATATCATTAAAAATGACTCCAGTCAAGGTTGGGATTGACCCCCATGATTCTAAATCCAAAAACATTTCTCGTTTCATCATTTTTTACCTCCTCATTAGAATTAAACATGATTGACTCTTTCTTTTGAATCTGCTGTCACTCTATATATTTGTGTTTATTGTCCTATGCTAGCTTCATGGTGATTCAGTTCTGTCTCCTTTACTGTCTTCTCCCTTTCTGTGTAACTTGATTCGGGAACTCCATAAGTCTAAGGATAGTCTATCAGGAATAACCAGGCAATGCATATTTTTGAGTACTAATTATAGGCTAGTACCTCCCTATTACATATTTTTAGCTCATTTAATTTTTAGAACCAACTTCCATCTTGAAATTGTCACTTATGTATCTAATTTATTCATAATTTCAGTGTCTTTTGCAGCAAGGCATTGTTGAATTCCATGCTAGATATTGTTATTATTGTTATTGGGCCACATCCAATGATGTTCAGGGATTATTCCTTGTCTGAATTCAAGAACCACTCCTGGGTGCTGGAGGGACCATATGGAGTGCTGGGGAATGACACCCAGGTCAACTGCATGCAAAGCAAACACCTTAGCCTCTGTACCATATCACTGGCCTGTTTATTATTTATCTTAACCCATAAGCCTGGTTTGGGTCATAGCATCTGGAGAGCATTAATAGTCTTCTGAATGCTGTTATTGTTTCCATTCTTATAATACCATACACATCCACTCTTAATTTCTAGTCAGCAGCAAAACTGACCTTTGGAAACTTTAGATTATCTCCTTCTTAAACATTTTCATTATCACTTTGGTCACAGCATAGGTATCCTTCCTTGCAAAGCATTCCCCTAACAGAGTTTAAAGTAAAACATGAGTTTCTAAATCATGTTTTCTTGTTTTGTTGTCATTATTGCATTTTCTAATGATTGATGGTTTTCTGGTCACTTATGGATATGCCCCATGAATATAGGAACGTTGTGGTATTCATTGTCTTAGCCTCAATGCAAAGTGTTTGACTAATAACATGTGCTCCAAGAATGAAGGAATGAATAAATTTGTTAAGCAATATCTGTATGTGTTAGGTCTTCCTTTACTGTTTCTTTATAACTGCTGATTTAGGAGAGTCTTTCAACTTATTTGAAAAATTTGATATGTCTTTCCAGAAGTAACTGGAACTATTTATACTTTTTAAAAAAAATTTTTTTTTTGCTTTTTGGGTCACACCTGGCAATGCACAGGGGTTAGTCCTGGCTCTGCACTCAGGAATTACTCCTGGCAGTGCTCAGGGGACCATATGGGATGCTGGGAATTGAACCCGGGTCGGCCGCGTGCAAGGCAAACGCCCTACCCACTGTGCTATCATTCCAGCCCCATATTTATACTTTTACTTGAGTTTTTAATTGCATCTGGATAGCATGGTTATAATAGTGGTCACATTTGAAACTATTTATTTGACTATCTCATTTGTATCTGTGAATTATTGGTGCTCTGTTCTGTTGTAACTCTATGCATAGTCTTTGGAGACCTGAAGAACCTCTATGTAATGTTCCTTAGAATCATCATATATCGTTTGGTATTTTTTTTTTTTGCTTTTTTGGGTCACACCCAGCAATGCACAGGGGTTACTCCTGGTTCATGCACTCATGAATTACTCCTGGCCTTGCTTGGGGGACCATATGGGATGCTGGGAATCGAACCCGGGTTAGCTGCGTGCAAGGCAAACACCCTACCCGCTATTACTCCAGCCCCTCGTTTGGTATTCTTAAAAGAGAACATTTAATGCAAGGAAAATGAGAACCTTTTTTTCAGGTGTGTCTGGGGGGAAACCTGACGATGCTCAGAGATAACTCCTGGTGGTGCTTGGGGGACCATATGGGATGGCAGGAATCACACTGGGCAACCACATGCAAGGAAAATGCCCAACCTGCTGTACTATCACTCTGCCCAGAGAACTTTTGTTTTTGCATGGATTTTAGCATCTTTCCTTTCCATATATCATCAAAATCATGGTCACGGTCACGGTACTCCTGTTGTTCATCAATTTGCTCGAGCAGACCCAGTATTGTCTCCATCGTGAGACTTGTTGTTACTGTGTTTGGCATATCGAATACGCCACAGGGAGCTTGCCAGGCTTTGCCGGGCAGGTGAGATACTCTCAGTAGTTTGCCAGGCTCTCCGAGAGGGGTGGAGGAATTGAACTCAGGTCGGCCATGTTGGCTGTGTGCAAGGCAAATTCCCTACCTGCTGTGCTATCACTTCAGCCCACCATCAAAATAATATTCAGAATATATTAATAGACGTTTCAATGCAGATAACACTTGGCACACTCTGTATGATTCAGCTATTTCCAAATTCTCTTTCCCTCATTATAAAACTATAGAACATCTAAAAACTACGAAGTACAATTACTCCACGTGGATTCAGTAGACTAATCACAAAGAAACTGGAAAGAAGATTTATCCACAAATATATTGTGACAAATTAGTTTCAAACCAAGCTTCACACTACTTCGACTTGTTAACTGGTAGACATTGAAGGAGGTAATATTTATTTCCTTATTCCCAAAGTAGATGCTATTTTATTACATTACAGTTAAGCTATTTCCCTTGATCCTGTGTCGTGGTAGATAGGTGACTTAAGTGTTCTCAAGGAGCTGTCTGTCTTGTCTTCAGAGTAACTTCATCTTTGGATGTTACAGTCTGATTCCGCTGCAGCCTAGAGTGTCAACCAAGTGCCAACGAATGCTATGAATGCTATGTTTCCACCACTATTTCCAGAAACTGCTGTTCAGTAGAAGACACAAACACAATACATCTTTGTCTTCCTTCAGCTAATAACCCAGGGTGTAGTAGGTCAGGCACGCCTTTAACATTTGCTGCCACTGCGTTCGTCTGAGCTCTATAAACTCCTTGCAACTGCCTGGCCCTCCTCATTGTTTTCAGACCCTTGACTCTTCTTACCATTCTCATCATCCAAATTTATTTAAGGATGAAACTATTAGAAACACAATTGGAGAATTAATGTCATAGGGACTGCTGCTGGCAGCTCATCAATTTTTGATATGCCACTCAGACAAATGAAACATAAGCCACCCAGAACAAGGGGACCTTTTGACACTTCAAAGGAAACCCCTATGGGTGGTTTCCTCTTGAAGCTACACTAAACTGGCTCGATCTCCTCAGCTGGAAGCTGCCAATGTCTCATTAACCCCTAAAAAGGCCCGGCATGAGCTTTTCTTTTCAGCTATAATTATGCCATGCACTCCTGGTAGGCTGCACTGAATCGCAACACTGTCACCAGCACATTATAAACATCCACCCTAATTGAAAAGCAGATTAGACTCTTGTGTTAATTAGCCAAAAAGCCCGCCCACTTGCATGCATTATGATTGCCTCTTAAATACTGAGGATGTTGAAATCCCTCAGAAAGACAAGGCCGACTTAATTGCAATAACCTGCAAATTAAGTTTAATTTACTTTAAATTTACCGGTTTAGCAGGCTCATTTGATGGTGTTAATGTTCTAGCAAATTAATTATCTGAATTAGTCATGCCTGGTGGAGTTTTGCAGCAGAATACATTGTACAGTGGCCTATTAATAACAGACAAACAGGACAGGATTAATGAGAAGATTATGCTCAAGTTCTTAAGAAAAAAAAAAGGATCCTGCATGAATTCAAATATAATCACCAAAGTGCAAATACAGACACAGAATATAAACAAACTGAGATTTATTACACTCCATGGCATGCCATCCAGGAGAAACAGTGAAACATGACCAGTGAAATATCAGTGAAAGACCCCTATTCTAGAACATTCCTGTGATGCTAACCTCACCACAAACTGCTTCTCATTGGGGAGCAAATGTGAGTTACAAAACTAGGGAGAGAGCAGAGATAGAACTGTGAAACCATTTAGGAAGTTTCCCTTCCATTCATTCCATTGCTCTCTTCATTTCTAAAATGTTGAGACACTTCCTAGGACTCATTTTAGCCATCCACTGGGGGAAAGGGTGAACATCAGCATACTTTTGACCATAATTATTTCATAGCAACACTGTCACTCTTCTCTTGGTATATCTCTGAATTGGAAGATTTAGGGAGGTGGCAATTTAGAAACTTGGGAATGTTAAAGCTTGGGGGACCATTTTAGAACACTATCACCTTTGAATAAACTTCAGATTTGGGACCAGTGTAATAGTACAGTGGGTAGGGTATTTGCCTTGCATGTGACTGACCTGGGTTTGATCCCTGGCACCTCAATATGTTCCCCCCAAGTACTGCCAGGAGTGATCATCCCTGAGTGCAGAGCCAGGACGAGTTAGTGCTGAGCACCTCTAGGTGTGGTCCCAAATACAAGGTAAAGGTAAAGGTAAAGGCCCTCCCGTTGATCGTCGATTTGCTCGAGCGGGCCCAGTAACGTCTCCATTGGAGACTTTGTTGTTACTGTGTCTGGCATATCGAATACTCTCGGTAGCTTGCCGGGCTCTCCGAGAGTACAAATTAAAAAAAAAACAAACAAACAAATTCACCCTTTTCAGAAGTATAAGAAATAAATCTTATTTCTTTTAGATCTTTAAGTCCTAGGACAGAGCCAGAAGTATAGTAAGAGCATCAAAACATTTTTTTTTTAAATTTTTGAATGGATGAAAGAGATAGTGGCCATTTAAAAATCTCTTTTTGGAATGAATGAAATATAATTAGCTTAGTGACAATTTTGGAGAAACGACTCAGCTTGGAGACCATTGCCGGTTCTCACTCCCAACAAATATGAACTCTCAGAAGCTCCAGTGCCAGAGTCTCCCGGGTTATAAATAGTTCGGCTGTCTCCATTTGGTTCTGAAGAGACACACAGGCGCTCTCTCTGCTGTCCACAGCAGAAAGCAATAGCCCCTGGGTGTCAAACTAATAATCTTTGACTGGCTCGGACTGAATATGGCCAGGAAGTGATTGACCTCCACATGCCAGATTATTGATTGGGCTGGAGATATCTCAGCCATCATTGTCTTGGAGCAATCACTGCTTTTGTCTTGATCCCATCCCCAGCTGTCACGCTGTGGCAAGCCATGGAAAGCGCCCACATTTGCATCCTTCATGCATTGATGCTTCTCGACTTAAAATAAAAATGCCACCACTTGAAAGAAAGGCTGAGTTGTTGATGCTGGTTTTTTTTTTGTTTGATTGTTTCTTTAAAAAATTATCTCATTAAAAAAGCAAAGGTTTGGGTTTCTTTGGGAGTGTGTAGAGTGGGGGTGATGGGGAACAGTCTGAAACATGTAGAATATGTAAACTTGCTTTATGGGGCATATTTAATTTGGGGGGAAAATAATGAGGATAAAAATTGTTTCAATATGTTTTCTGTATTGTGTCAATATATCACACAGCTCCTTTCTGGAGTCACAATTTCTGTTAGGGTAGTCGAGTTTTTTTGCTGTTTTTGTTGTTGTTCTCGGTTGAATTACAATTTGCAGCAGTAAATGAAACTGGCACAAAAGCAGGTGTTATTAAAACTGGGCAGGAAAAGGACAATAACAACATAATTCCACTTTAAAGGCCGATATGTGTATGGTTGAAACGACTTTGGTTGGAACCCAGAGGGAATAGGAAATACACCATAAAGAAAATGGATTTCAGTGACACATAAACAAAAAGCAAATGACTAATATATTTACATATAACATGTGGTGTATTCATTGCGCACCATGGTGACAGAATTGTTTATTTCATTTATAATTTATACAGCAAAATCTTATTAAATGTGTAACTAGTTTGCCAGATGATAATATACGTAGGAGATTAGACTCCTATTATAGAATATCATTAACAACAAAAGATTTTCATTTGTGAGTTCATTTTTTTCCCCAGTCTGCTCTTTTCTACAGTGTATGCTCAGAATAGATGCCTGCCTCTCTTCAATCATGGGGCACTATGGTGAGAGGAAGACTGCAGTGAATTTTTTTGAAGGGGAGACGTGTTCATTGACTATACCAGGACTCAACTGATATTCCCTTAAAATACTGGTCTTCACGTTCTAAAAAAGGCTAACAGATGAGTGTGAAATTTATGGTGATCTTTAGAGATGCTAAAACCTTCCCGTCTCTCAGAGACACAGGGAATCATTCATAGTTTGAGACACATCAAAATGATCCTAAAATACTCTTCTCTGTACACACACACACACACACACACACACACACACACACACACACACACGGGCCGTGGTAGAGAGAGAAGGAGATAGAGAAAAAGAGAGAGAAACAGAGGGAGAGAGGGAGGGGGAAAGAGGTGGAGAGAGGTAGAATGAGAGGTAGAGAGAGGTAGAGAGAGATGTAGAGAGAGAGAGAGAGAGAGAGAGAGAGAGAGAGAAGATGTTTTGGGTCATTTCCCTGTGTCTCAAACTGAGAATCATTTTTCTGTATCTCTTTCTAATAACCATCAAACTAGATGCTTTAAGGAAATTCAGACAACCAAGGTTACACACAGTTTGGGGAATAGTAATCCTTCTCAGGATAAGAGATGAGCAAGAGTTTTAAAATTTCTTTCCTTTGTTTCTCACATGACATTGAGTATTTAAACTTATTTCTCTTATACACACAAAACCTCACTGTCCCTCTTCTTCCTTGCCTTCAGAAAAAAAGTCCCTTCCGTTTTTAGGATTTTCCTTCAGGCAGTGTTATTTAGCAAGGACCCAACCATTTGAGAGTGCTTTCAGTGACTCTCATTCAAACCAGGAGAAGGGTACTTATGAAGGGCTCTGGGGTATGTGGGATTTGGGAATGGGTAGTGGAAGTGAGGAGGCAGAGAAATGCTTTTAAACAATAAAATGTATTTTACTTTCAAGCCTTGAGCTGTCCAGCTTCATTTCAAATAATGCATTCTGACAGTTCATAGCTACTCTTAAACACTGGGTGAAGCTTTAACAGTTGCAAACTAGTGTGATAAAACATGAAAATACTTTATTCAGGTAAAGTGGAAATAGCTGTTCAGGCTGGTTAAGTTGCACAGAAACCTCCTCTCTAAATTAATGTACTGTGCAAATATCTTTCTGGTGACACCCTAGTTGCCCCCTTAATAAACACTCTTTCGGTGAATACTATGTTCTTAGTGCATCAAAGCATTAGTAGTGTTCTGAGCCTAAAGTCAGATAAACCTGTGTATTCAAAACAAGCATGAAGTGAACCTTAGTGTTGCCAGTGATAATTGGAAAATGCAAAGAACCCGTATTTATTCATTATCCACTTGGCCTGGGAGAAGAATGGGTATTCTATTTGTGCACACTTTCCCATTTATTAGTTCTGGAATCAGTAAATAAGGGGAAAAGGACACTTTCCTTTGGGTGTCAGAGAGTTGATGTAACAAAACAAGGAAAAATAGAATGACATTGTTTTTTTTTTGAATGTGGTTCAGTGTGACTCAGTAGCACGGTGTGACTGCTGCTAAAACAACTAAATGGTGCTTCGGGTTAATTGATAGTTGTATAGTGTGTAGACTCTAGAAGGGGACATTACTGTTCAGATCACATCTAAGCTATTGTGTTCATTTCGGCCCTAAGAGATCCAAGCAAACTAGCTGCTATTTAGAGAACTGTAAAATAAGCGGTAATAAAATATCAAATTATGTTCCATGAGAAACAGTTAAGGGAATAAGAAAAAAATTCCTCATTCAGAGAAATAAAGTTCTAATGGAAGATGGATGGTCACTTAGGATCATATTGAGGTTTTAAGATAGCATTTTTATTGCTTCACTGAATTATAATAATAGTAATACAATAACACCAAATAACAGCAACAGCAACTGCAAACACAATATACCTGGCAGTTTTTCAGTGCTCTCAAGTTTACAAACTTCTAACATATATCCTCCACCTCAGTAAAAAGTATTCTATTCAATACCTTGAGAAAACAATGAAGTATGAACTGGATTTCACAGAAAAGCCAATGAATTGAAATTGGCTGAGTTTCTTGCTCATGGAGGTAAAGAAAATAATGAAACATCTTGGAACATCAAGTCTATTACTTAAAATCCCAATGGACCAAATTATATTTAGAATTCTTTCTACCTTTATGTTTTTATGATTTTTAATGGACCCAGAGGTTTAAGACAATGTTATATCCAGACATCTATTCAGACAAATATTTTCTTACTAATTGTCAAACATTGGGTGGAACAGTGGCTAGTAACAGAAATAAGACAAGAACAGTTTCATCAAGAGTCCTGTCTACTAACGGGAATAAAGGAAGTAATGAGAATGGTACTGGATGTGTTTTGAAGACATAAATGGAAAGTTGAGGGGAGGAAGAGCTTACAGGAAAGTTACAGATGAGTGATGTCCTGAATGCTGGGAAGAGACCAGCAGATATTTAGGGCAGAATTCCTTGAGGGTTCTTAGGATATGAGGGTTCTTAGGATATGTGTTCAGTGTAGTTTTTGCTTTGTAGAGTCTGCCCTGATTGTTTGGTTTTAGCAATGAAAGCCAAAAAAGCAATGAAAACCAAAAAAGCGCCTCAGTCCTTAGAAAACAGGATGTTAGTCAACTTACTTCATGGAAATTCTGGAACATTCAGTAGAGGTATAAAACATGTGGGGCTCAAACAGAAATCATTTTTGATAATATGAACGATGGTCTGTGACCTAAGTATGTTGGTGTAAAAGTTACCATCTTAGTGTAAGTTTTCCTCTATTGTCATAATGACAAAATGCTATGTAGTTTTTAGCACCTAGAGAAGGTCCCAAGAGAAAGAAAGACAAAAATATGATATATATATATATTAGAGTTCTTAGTTCAATAGTTAAATCTGACTTTTATTACTTAGCTCCTAACAACAGCTAATACATGAATTATTTAATATGGCAGATGACTATTATTGGTAGTATATAGGTGGTTATAGTAATACATACCTGTCATTTGTAATCATAGAAAATATCCATATTCTAAGAAATAGAGTAGTAAAAATTTAACAGTTAAGTGTTGAATGGGTATTGTAGAAGTATCTTCTCTGAGAGATATTGATATATGAGATTCAGAGAATATTCAAATTTTCTAAATGTTATTAGAAATTCAGAATTTCTATAGAATAATAAAATAAATTACTAGCCAAGTGTGGTTTGAAATCCCAAAATATGAATGTTAATAAAATATTACATCGGGGATCCTCATTGACTAGGATATATAGTCCAGCTAAATGATGTTCCTTGTGGGGATGATATAATAGCCTTTTAGCATTTGTGAACTCTCAATTTAACTCTGCTCTCATTTTATATAGCTATTTAACTGACTATGAACATGTCCTATGAGTAAATGATATTATATTGTTTTACTAGACTATAAGTTTGATTGCCGGAATTTCATCTTTTATTCACCTTTGCACCTGTGCCTAACTTAGGGATTGGTACAAAACAGCTCAATATAGGTTGAATGAAAAATATATAAATGTCTTTTTTATTTTATAATTCCTCTCTCACCTGTTTGACTAGCATTGATTCAGTATCTGGAAACCTTAAGCTTGAAGTTCTGTGAAGTAGGGTATTAAGGGATAAATTATATCCTTCTCAAATTCCTATGTTCAAGTTTTAACTGTTGGGGCAAGAGGGGTGTCCTATTAGTATATATCAGAATGTACCTATATTTGAAGAAAAGATATTGAAAAAAGTAATTAAATTAAAACAATTGAATTAAACTTTAATACAAAATAACTGTTTATAAGAAAACATTAGGAGGAGTTAGAAGTACAGTCAGCACTTGCTTTGCACGGCCAATAGAGGTTCAATCCTTGGATACCACATATAGTCCTCTTATCCCCATCTGGAGTGATCCCTGGCACAGAGCCTGTAGTAGCCCCAAGCACTACTAGTTATGGCCAAAAAACAATAAATAGGTTAAAGTACAGACATGTACAAGGGGAACACTCTGTGAAAATATAAGGAGAAAATGATTCCCTTTACACCAAGAGAACTCAGAAGAAATCATCCTATCAACATATTGATCTTGGATTTCTGACTTCCAGAACTATGAATACCACCCAACATGTGGTATTGTTTATGACAATTCTAGCAAACTCATGCTTAGGGCTAGGCTACCTCTCTGGGAATAAGGCTACTTGGACTTTCCTTTGACATATCTGTTAGGTTAAAATGTAATGACAATTAGGGCCACTGTGAAAAGAAAGTTGAAGGACGGTGCTTCTTTAATTCTTTTATATTTTATTTTTTTAGTGAAGTAAAAATAGTTTTTATTGAAAGAAATTTACTTAGAGAAATGTAAGGGGAAAGAAAGAGAGGACTGCAGGATCACGAGACATAAGTTTCTCCAAGGTGGAAAAAGCCACTAGATTTGTTTCTTTTTAGACTAACTCCAACTCCATTGTTACACTAAGAGATTAGACGTAAAGTAAAGTAAGAGATTAGACGTGAATTTTTAAATTATTGTTGCTTTTGTTTTTGATTTGGGGCCACACTGGAGATGCTCAGGGCTTACTCCTGGCTTTGCACCCATGGTGGTACTTGGGGAATCATACAGGGTTCTGGGGATGAGATTGAACCTGGGTTTGCCATATGCCAGGCATGTGCCCTGCCTCTGTATTATTGTTCTGGCCCCTAGAAGTAACTTCGGTTAGATAAGAGGAACTTGCTTTGTTCAACTGTGTCCTAAAAGTCTGATATTAAAAAAAATTATTCCTGTCAAAAGTGTTTCCATAGAATTGTTCTATTATATTATATATAACAGAGTTCTATGATCAACTACATTTTAAAACTCCACATACTATTTCTTTTAGGTCTAAGTCACATGGCACATCTTTATATTAGGAACTCTAGTGATACTATAATTAAGAAAGAGACACTGGATTCAATTTTATTAAATCAAGTATTTAAAAATTGTTCAATGAATTTTTATAGAGTGTCTCTATTTGGAAAGTGTGTGGGCTACGATGCTCTGGTGCCTCTTGCAGCTGTGCTGATGGGGTCTTGAAATGCCAGGGATAGAACCTGGGACTCCTGTAAGCAGAGCATGCACTCCAGCCCTTTGAGCTATCCCCACTAATTTCCTGAAATGGCTCTTAAAATTCTGTACAATAAGTAACATTGTGTTAAACATATTTTATTAATTATTCACAATTGTCTGAATGGAAATAAAATTCCAAGGTAGTTATAAACACATATTTCAAATTATAAGAGAAATAAATCAGGAGGCCATGCAGTACAGCATGGTGACTACAGTGTACAAAATTCTGGACCGTTATTTCTCAACTGCAGGCTCTCTGACCCCTATGGGGTCCCAGGATATTCTAAGAGGGTCTTTAGTGAAAGTTGTGTAAATGGGAGACAGGTGGGGGTGGGGGGAGGGTGGCAGGATCACAGCAGGAGATCAAGGGATCAGCCACAGAAAGGAAGCATATAAGAAGGGGGCCTTGGTCAGAAAAAAGCAGAGAAACCCTACCCTAGAGCATAGTTGCAAGTTGCTGAGAATAGATGTAAGTAGTCTGATTTAGAAGACAAAAATCGCAACTGTGTGCGGTGATATTAACTAAGGATCTTATGGTAATCATTTCACTACACATGCATCAGATCATCATGTTCTATACCTAAAACGAATACAATGTGGTATGTAAGTCATATCAAAAACTGAAATAAAATTCATGAGTAACAGTCAAACACTTTCTTTGTTCATAAAAATACTAACACAATTATCAATAAATGGCAACATCAATCTCAGTGTCCCTTAAACAAATGATAATATATGCTATTTCTGGCTGTCTAGGCTCTTTTAACCTTTGTTCTATGGTAAAATTCAAAATCCTCTCAATTTTCATGTCTCTGTGCAGCCTCTTCTTTTTGTAAAATGTAGGACTATTGCTGTTTATTCAGCCTTGATTAGGCTGATTGAATTGGGCATGAATTCCACTTTCACGATCACAATCATCCTGTTGTTTGTCAATTGCCTCGAGCAGGCACCAGTAATGTCTCCTTCTTCCCAGCCCTGAGATTTTAAAAGAGCCATATTCAATGCTCTTTCAGGGTTAGGAGAATAAGACCCATCATTGTTACTGGTATTTGGCATATTGAGTATGACACGGGAAGTTTGCCAGACTCTGCCGTGTGGGCAGGATACTTTCGGTACACTGCTGGGTTCTCCAAAGGATAAACGAGATAATAAGATGTTGCGTGGCCGGGAATGCGGCTGCACACTTCCGGGAGCTGGGTTTTATAATCTCTGCATCTTGGCTGTTGATGGGACCAACCTGGCGCCGGCAGCAGCTGGTGGGTGTGACACCTACCTACTGGAAGATGGGGGATCTGGGTGGAGAAGGTTCAGTCCCAATCCGAGCAGGCTTGGGGATCTCAGCCCTGGGACCCGCATGCCTGGGTTCCTCTGCCGGTTCCTTCATGCATGAGGCTTGTCCGGATGTGTGGAGAATGGTCTCAGCATGAACTTCATTTTACTCTTTTATTTTTTTCCTTTTTATAAATTTCTTTATTGAATCACCGTGAGAGCAGTTGCAAAGCTTTTGGGTTTAAGTCTTGGTTATACAAAGATTAAACACCCATCCCTTCACCAGTGCCCATTTTCCACCACCAAAACCCCCAGTATACCCCCCATCCCACACCCTCCCCCTACCTGTGGGGCAGACAATTTCCACATGACTCTCTCTCTACTTTGATTACATTCAATATTTCGACACCAGACCCACCATTATTAAATTTGGGATTTTACCCCAACACTCAGATCTGCTGAAAAGGCAACATAGGCAATTTGTTTTCTATTGTTGATTATGAATAACATATGATGTGAGGCAGCAGTGGCAGCACAATTTTGGAATTCTGAAATTTTAACAATTAAATCTGGAGGGATTTCTGCCAAAATCTGCTGGATTCTGATATTTGTTTCTGAGTTTCTAGGATCATGGCCATTAAGTGGCATGATCAGGAGCCAGAGAGAGGTCGTTCGTGGGTTGCGACCTGGGGTCTCGTTGGAATGGGGAGGAAAGGACTAGTTCCAACCCCATCCCCTGAGGCCCTGCATGTCTTGTCACTGTGGGCCCAAACCTGACTGTCTAGTGGCCTCTGGAGGATGGCAACAAGCAAGCTGCCAGGGGGAACAGGCCAAGGCACGAAACCTATTCCCACCTGGGGTGGCTCTGCGCCTATAACCTACTGCGGGGACCGGATGCATTTCTGCCAAAAACCGCTGGATTTCGAGATTTGTTCCTGAGTCTCTTGGATCATGGCCATTAAGCAGCTTGATCAGGATCTGTGCAGCCTATACTGATTCTTCTGCCACCACACATCAAAGTTTCTGTTGCTTTTGAAAAATGTTTTTATTGTTACATCATGATTTGTACTGGTCACGGTCACGGTCCTCCCGTTGTTCATCGATGTGCTTCGAGCGGGCCCAGTAACGTCTCCATCGTGAGACTTGTTGTTACTGTGTTTGGCATATTGAATACATCATGGGTAGCTTGCCAGGCTTTGCCGTGCTGGCGAGATACTCTCGATAGCTTGCCAGGCTCTCTGAGAGGGGTGGAGGAATCAAACTCGGGTCAGCCATGTTGGCTGCGTGCAAGGCAAACACCCTACTCACTGTGCTATCACTCCAGCCCATGATTTGCAATATTATTAATAATAAAGTCTTGGGAATATAATGTTAGGGTATTACATCCACAACCAGAGCATCAATATTCTTCCACCACTATCTCTAGTGGTGGAATGGGGTGGGGTGGGATCGTACATTCTCAGGGGTTATTCCTGGCTCTGCACACAAGAATTACTTCTGGAGTTGTTCTGGGGACCCTATTGAATGTTGGGATCTATCATGGGTCAGCTGCGATACTGTACTGTGGCCAGACCCTCAAGGTCCCTTTTTATTGGATCCACCACCCTTCATACACAACATGGCACACTGTTTTGTGGGCATAGTCTCATGGTCTATGTTTGCTAGCTATTGGCTGGTCCCTTCCTTTGTTTCTGTATACTCCACACATGTCACACTCTTCTTCATTACATTCTGGTACAGGTAACATTTTGCAAAGTATTTATCTGATTGTATTTCTATCCCTTGTCTAGATTGGTAGACTCACTGGGGCTAGAAGGATGTTCCACTTGTCTCTATTTTTGGTGCAGAGTGTATAGATTTACACATGGTAAATGCTCAGTGCAAAGCAATGGAAGGAACTATTCTATGGTTTCATGAACAAACTTTATTTTAATTGCCTGGCCATATTCCCTGCCTTATCTCTTTAATCATGTTAAAGTCATACAATGAAAGTTTCTTTTAGAGTCTTAGATAGTACAGGGGCTAGGGCAATGGCTTACACACAGCCAACCTGGTTTCAATCTCTGGCACGATATATGTTCCCAGAACCTCACCAGGAGTGAACCCTGAGCATACTCCCAGGATTAAACCCTGAGCACTTGGATATGGACCCCAAACAAAAACAAACAAAAAAATTTCTTCTGAATTGTTGTTCCAGAAAAAAGGACTCTCACCTTCAAAATAGTAAAATTAGAAAATAGGGTGATTAGAAATCAAAAAGAACCGAGTGAACCTAGAGATGATAGCTTTTAAAAAATTCTACCAGCTCCATGTATTACACAACTGCTCTAACCCAGGTCTGTGCTAAATATTTTGCATGCACTATTTCTATGTAATACCCACTGTTGGGGATTTGTTACATTCATTTCCAAACAAAAGAACACAGACTCTTGTAAATACAACTGAGTCAAGAGTTCTGTCTCCAGAGTTGTGAGAAAAGTGGCAAAACAGAAGAGCATTTTTTTTTCTGTTTCAGTTCCTTCTTCTTTGTATGTAAGAGCAATCTATACTTGAGAGATTCTAGGTGAGCAAGAAACATATATCACTCTGCCAGGCACAGGAGGGAAAATCTCTGGCTTATGTATCATGTGCCTGTGTAATGATCCAAGGAACAGAAAGATATAATATTTGGTGAGACAGGGGGTAAATCTTTCTCATTCATTCATTTACTCATTGATTCATTGACTTGCTTGTAATATGAACATTAAGAGGACATAATTCTTATTTCCTGGGAGTGACAGAGATAGGCACTGTTACTACCTCACAGGATAAGTGTTGTCCTGGAAAATAAACCACATGCTCTACCAGCCCAAGGAGAGAGACTTCAACTCAGGAATGTACCTGAAAAAAGTATTATTCATTTCCATCATTCATTTTTCTCTATATCCTTACTAAGCACAACTATCATCCTCAATCTCTTTAACATCCTCCCAGAATGCAATTTTCAGCTACTCTTCAGTTCTCTTTCTATACACCTCCAAATATGTGCCAAATTATTTAATTGCATTCCTCTACTGCCACTGTTCTAGGTCAGGTGCCCTCATGTTTTGCCAAGACCACTAACTTTTCTGTATAAACTGATACCCTCTGCAGACTGTCTTTCACACAGTATTGCAATTTTATCAGTTGTAAAACATATTATTTGTTGCCTTTGTTCAAAAGCATCCATTTGCTTACTATCAGACTTAAAATTTATATGCATGATCAAAATCTGCAAAATTCCTTTTTGTCAATTTCCTATGTAGCACTGCACTCTCTGTAGCACTGTCCTCCCATTGTTCACAGATTTGCTCGAGCAGGCCCAGTAACGTCTCCATTAGGAGACTTGTCGTTACTGTGTTTGGCATATCTAATACGCCACAGGCTTTGCTGTGTGGGCAGGATACTCTTGGTAGCTTGCTGGGCTCTCCGAGAGGTCTCTCCAAGAGGGGCAGAGGAATCGAACCTGGCCCGGCCGGGCCAGCTGTGCAAAGCAAACACCCTACCCGCTGTGCTATCACTCCAGCCTATTGGGTGTGACATCCCCAAGAAATAATAATAAAATAAAAAGAAGAAAACCACCTAAAGGGGAAGACATGGATTTGCACTTGCCGGACAACCACACTTCTCTCATTACCCTTGAACTAGAAAGTGAAATAAAGACTTAGTGGTGGCCCTCAAGTTACTGAGGCAAACAGAAGAAGGAGTAGGCAGAACCCGTTTTCTGAAGACTTCATTTTCTAAATCACTAAAACTGGTCATTACAGCAACATAAATGGCTGCTGATGGGAAATAAATAACTTCTTTAAACTTCTAACAACATCACATTCAGTTTATTCCCATGTTTTCCCTAAGACAAATTATAGACAAAACACATTTTATAGACATTTGGCCGACTTATGACAATGCTTTAATCAAAAACAAAATAAATGTACTGAGTGGGGATAAAAACAGGTCAAATATGAAGAAACTGAATTTGAGATACCAAATAGACTAAAGGAAGACTGGCATATCAACTACAGAATCTAAGGTCATTTCACAAACTGATGAGTAAGCCATTTCCTATGTACCATTTTGTTTTTGCTTGTTTGGTCATTTTTTGCCTTTGTACATTGATTATGGTTATTCTTACCATAGGACTTTGAATAGTTTGTTCTTTCTTTCTGGAAATAGCTTTCCTCAGTTCTTTGCCTGACTTGCTGGTTCCTTTATAACTATTATCTCTATAGATAGCCTAGCTGAAATTAATCTTCTCTAGTTACTCTTTTACACACACACATATTTCCAAAACATTTATTTGTATGTAAAATTATTTATTTTCTTGTTTTTATTGATTTTAGTTTTTGAGCCTCTTTCAGCAGTGCTTAGGGCTTACTCCTGAATCTACTCAAGAATCACTCCTGGAGGTGCTCATGAGATAATATGCAGTTCCAGGGATCAAACGGGCATGAGCTGTGTGCAAGACAAGTGCCTTAACTCCTATACTATCTCTCTAGCTCTTATTTTCTTATTTCTTATATTTCTTCATATACTTGATGGTATGTTTCACAAGAGAGGGACCTTGTTGTCTAACTTATTACTCTCATTAATAAATGCAGAGAACTGTGTTATCACATAGACATGTAATTAAATAATTTGTAGACAAAAGAGAATTTAAAATGCCCTCAGCATTATTTGCATGCCCAGGAAAAAATGTAATAATGATGGACACTTTAAAATACAAGGTTAAAGAATGCCGCAAGTACATTTTCTGGCTTTTTCCTAGTTGTTACAGAGTAGTTAAACAATGACCTATAAATTATTTTAAAATGTCAGTTATATTAATAAAAATGCATTCAGGGGAAAGGAGAGATAGTTCAGTGGGTAAGGCACTTACTTTGCATGCCGTTGACCTAGTGTTCAATCACTGGCACCATATCTGGTCCCCTGAGCACCAATAGGAGTGATCCCTGAATTCAGAGCTGGGAATAAGCCCTTAGCAGTGCCAGGTGTGGCTAAAAATAAATATATTTAGGGATCCCCCACTGCCTATGAATCCCATATCTTGAGATAACATTAATATATATACACACATATAAAATGTGTATATATATGTATATATATATATATATATATATATATAGTGGAGACATAGCAAAGTGGGTAGGTAGGGCATTTGCCTTGCAAGTGGCCGACCCAAGTTTTGTTCCTCCATCCCTCTCAGAGAGCCCAGCAAGCTTCCGAGAGTATCCCACCCGCACGGCAGAGCCTGGTAAGCTCCCCATGGCATACTCGATATGCCAAAAACAGTAACAACAATGGAGATGTTATTGGTACCCGCTCTAGCAAATTGATGAACAATGGTAGGATGGTAGGACAGTGCTACAGATATATATATGTATATATATATATATATGTATATATATATGTAGTACAGAAATAAATTTTTTTTTTGCTTTTTTGGTTCACAGCCAGCAATGCTAGAGGTTACTCCTGGTTCTGCACTCAGGAATTACTTGTGGCTGTGCTCAGGGGACCAAATGGGTTGCTGGGGATCAAACCCAGGTCGGTGGCATCCAAGGCAAACAACCTACCCACTGTGCTATTGTTCCAGCTCCATAAATTATTCCTAAGTGTGATTTCCAGATGGTTGTGATTTGGAACTGATTCTATTTAAGAATAAACAACACAGTACATCTCCAGCAGAATAGAACTTGTGTGAAAACCCATGGGCGAGAAGATGGTGGAGGGAATAAGTGGAGACGGCAGGAGAACATTTCAGCAGCAATTGATGTGAAATGTTAATTCTTAAACATTGCTTGAAACCTGAACTCTCTGGGAATCTGCAGTTTAGGGTGTCGGTTGGTTTTGGGAGTTGCTGGTGGACATATGGTGTCAGCTTTGCCTGACAGAATTCTTCCTCCACCGAATCTACGGTATATTCTTTCACAGGTCAAGGTTTTTCTTAAATTACAGAAGAATGAAAGTTCACAAATGTTCACTATTATCCTTTGATTCACCATAGACTTTTAGGGCAAAGGAAACAGTCGGTGGAATACAGCATATTCTGATTTAAGACATGAATTGCACATAAAGGATTCTGATTATACAAGTTCATAGGGTAATCATGGAACTCAATAAATGTTGTTTTTCCCCTTTTCTCTCTTCTATTTTTTTCTATTTTTTCAATCCTGGATAAAAGAGTATAGGAAAGATGAAAATTTAGCAAAATGTGTACAATATAGCTTATAGATTAAAGTTATTTTAAGGGGGTATGGTGCCACCAGCAGGTCAGTCTGTATCTGTGAGGCAAGTACATCAGCAGACTGATGGTACCTTCAGACTTCCAGATACCCCAAAATTGCTGCTGTGCCTTTGGCCAGACCCCAACAACTTGGGGCAAACTTTACCAAGAAAGTAAACAACCAAAAGTTAGGTATGTGGGAGACACACCCACAAACCTCCTCTGACTCAGCTATATAATTGGAGGCAAGGCCTCTCTGGTTCCTGATCGAACTGCTTAACGGCCATGATCCCAGAGACTCAGAGACAAATCTCAGAACCCAGTGGCTTTTGGCAGAGATGCGTCCAGTCCTGGCAATGGGTTACCAGTGCCAGTCCAATCCAGGAGGGAAAGGGTGCTGTCCCTGCACCTGTTCCCCCTTGGTGTCTCAGTGGCTGTCATCCTCCAGAGGCCATAGGACAGTCAGGTTTAGGCCTTCAGTGATGAGACACCCAGGGCCTACGGGATGGGGGTGGAGCTGGCCCTTTCCTCCTCTCCCCCAACAAGACCCCGAGTTGCCGTCCACAAATGGCCTCTCTGGCTCCTGATCAAGCTGCTTAATGCCCATGATCCCAGAGACTCAGAGATAAATCTTGGAACCCAGTGCCTTTTGGCAGAGATGCATCCAGTCCCTGCAGTAGATTACCGGTGCCAGGCCACCCCAGGTGGGAAAGGGTGTTGTCCCTCCGCCGGCTCCCCCTTGGCAGCTCAGTGGTTGACATCCTTCAGAGGTCATTGGACAGTCAGGAGTTGGCCGGCAGTGATGAGACATGCAGGGTCTCGTGGGATGGGGGTGGAGCCGGCCCTTTCCTCCCTGTCCAAACGAGATCCCGGGTCGCCACCCACGAATGGCCTCTCTGGCTCCTGTTCAAGCTGCTTAATGGCCATGATCCCAGAGACTCGGGAACAAATCTTGGAACCCAGCAGGTTTTGGTAGAAATCCCTCCAGGTTTAATTGTTAAAATTTCAGAATTCCAAAATCATGCAACCACTACTGCAGCTGCATGGCATTATATGCTATTCATAATCAGCAATAGAAAACAAATTGTCTACATTGCCTTTTCAGCAGATCTGAGCGTTGGGGTAAAATCCCAAATAATAATGGTGGATCCGGTGTCGAAATATTGAATATAATCAAAGTATATTGAATATAATCAGAGAGAGTCATGCGGAAATCATCTGCCCCACAGGTAGGGGGAGGGTGTGGGATGGGGGTATACCGGGGGTTTTGGTGGTAGAAAATGGGCACTGTTGAAGGGACGGGTGTTTCATTGTATGACCGAGACTTAAACCCAAAAGCTTTGTGACTGTTCTCACAGTGATTCAATAAATAAAATTATAAAAAATTTTTTAAAAAAGTAAGGTGTAGTTCATGCACAATTCAATCAGCCTTATCAATGGCTAAATAAATAGCAATACTCCTACATAAAAAAAAGTTACTTTAAAATTGCTGTGAGAAAAAATTAGAAGTTTCTTTTGTATTAATTTTAAATAAAAAGTATGCTCAAATTTGTAATCTTTTTATTTTGTAACAAAATAACTGACTCTAGGATAAAACCAATTAAAAGCAATTATAATTATAGTATACAACCTATCACTTTACAAAGGTTTTGCAACAAATGCAAGAGTTGCAATTTCTAGTGTCTACAACAATGCTCAGCACATAGTAAATGCTAGTTAAATACTTTACTGAAATTATAAAAGAATGTAGAACTTCCTCTTTACTCTTGGAACTGTCTGTCTGGCAGAAGGTTGGAGTTATTATTCCTACAACATAAGAATGACTGAAATCTACTTTTTGCACATTAGTGCAGTACTATTACTTCTATTATTATCATTAAAATGATTGCTATCATCACTGCTATTATTATTTCATTAAATACATTGCATTTAATTAGCATGTTTTTTCTTGGAAATACTTTTACAAATATTATATGCAATTTTAAGTCCTTTATCCTCAGTCTCATTACTAGATTAATTGCAATGTAATGTGAATAAATAATATGTTTTCCCTCTCAGCTAATGTATGATAGTCTAAGATTACAGTAAGGATTTCCCATCTATTATCAAGGGTACCACCTAAAGATAGCATAAGAATCTCAAATAAAGAATAAATAGGTCACAAAAAGTCAAGATTTTTGGAGAAAAACACAAAAGCCAGTGCTAACAGAAGAAAATCATGCTGGTGAACTTCAGTCATTTCCCAAATTATTTTCTGAAGAAGAAAAGAGCCAGCAAATACTTAATAGCAGTATTAGAAGACTATATAGAATTATTTTGTCAATGCGGTAAATCATAAAGAAAAATAAAGGTGTATCAGCTTTGCTGGGTTACAGAATTAGAATGAAGGAGCTAGAATTTAAGGCTCTAGGTATTTAATCAGCAAATCACCTCAGAGACATGGAAAAGAGGAGCTTGTATTATAGGAAATGTCGAAGGCTAATTTTGAGATCCAGGAGATACTGCAAAAGGCTGGAGCACATATTTTGTAAATTGGAACCTTAGATTTGATCTCTGGCACTGCATAATCCACAGAGCATCCCTAAGCACCCATCAAGGGATAGCCTCTGAGTACTGTGAGGGTGTGACCCCCCAAACAAAGAAACAATAATAGAATAGCTGCAGAGCTTATATAGTTGGTATGCTAAAATCATCATTATTATCCTAAAATCCCCTGAAAGCCTACAGTCTATCCTTCCCATGACCAGACCCTGGTGATTATATAGTTTCTCTAGCTGACCACTGAAGCCTTTGTCATTACAGAGCTCAGATTTATAACAGACAAATCTGATGGTGTATTAACCCAGACATTTCTTCTTGTTGTCTTCTACAGGTGTTGACCACTGCACATTGAAGTCACCACTTATGAGGACACGAGAAGGGTCAAGCCACCTGTCTGTGTGTCTGATAAGATGAAGATTTAAGCTAAAATGTCCTGCCTTTCAATAAAGATTTATTTGAATCTCAAGGATGCTGGCCATTTAAATTCGGTAATATTTGTGATATAGCAAAGGTTTTCTTCTGTTCCTTTCAACAATCAGACTCACCAAAACTTTTCAAGAATTTTTTTTTGCTTTGCATTGTTGTTAGTCATTTTCTCAAAATGCACATCTGATAATGATGTTTCTGACTTCAGGGAATGGATGATAGTTCATCAAAACTAGGGAACAAACCTCAGGTGTCTAGCTTAGCATTCAAGATTCTGGAACTCTGGTGCTAATCACCTCCCACGGCCTCATTTTAGCAGTTTCAGGACAAAATTGGTACAGGCACCCAACTGACAATTCACTTTATTTCTCCTGTACCCAGTGTAGGCTCTGACCATAAAATGGGTGATCAATTAATGGTCACTGAATGATGGATGACAGAGTGACACCAGTTTTTCAATCATCTTTCCCAGACATTCCCTTTGCATTTCTTTTAATGCACTCACCACTGAGAAAGTCTTTTGATATTATTTTCAATTTATTTTCATTTATTATCACCCTAGCTCTTCATTGTTCAGGTCAGATTCCTGTTTCCTGTGAGATTTTTCCGAGTGCTATCATTTATCTCTTCTTTGTTTTCTGAATTCTCCTTATGCATATGGCTCATATGGCACATTTTTATTCTACCTTACATTAGTTTCTGCTCATGTCAACTTCTCCCCCATAAAATGTGATTTCTGGGAAACTGGAGCAATGTCTTACTGAATTTTGTATCATGCATAATCTTTGAGCATTAGAAGGTCAAAATAATTTGGTCAGCTTGAATTCTCCTTTCTGTCTTCACTGTATTTCTTCAACTTCAAAATTAAATTCTTCAATTTTTTCACTCATACCTTGCTATTTGTTTTTTTATTAGCAAGTCCCACATTTCTCTTTGGTAGCCTCATTATATTTTCTAACCCACTGACGAAAGTTTCCAGTAAGAGTCTCCTCTATCTTAAGAAACCACAACTGTCCTTGATTTCCCTCTACTATGAACTAAGGATGATTGTTGTGGAGCTATAGGAAAGGCAGAGCTAGGAATGATGATGGTGACCCTTTACATTTGGAATGAAAATAGATGAAACATAAACACACTGAAGACGTGTCTCTTCAAGGAGGAATACTCTATACTTAGCGTCTCCCCACATTGCAGAGGTAGAATTTTAAACTTTTATTTTATATTATTTTAGACATACTTAAGGGGGCTGAATGCAACTTAACAGCAAAGTCCTCAGCTAAGCAGGCACGTGGTTCAATGCCAGGGCATAAAGAGGCAGCACTGCCTGGCCCTGTGATGCTATGGAGCACCAGCAGGCTCAGGGATTTTCTGTACCATAGTTGGTGATGTACAGTATTTCCAGGGCTATATTTGGTGATACTTGGGGCAGGGCATGTTTTTCTAGGCTTCTAGTAAGAATCCCTTCCACTATCTACCTGACCCAACACTATTCATTTTGAGAAGGTCTTATCTATAACCAGCCTCACACCCAAAGCCTCCAAGTATTTCTAAGACATACAATGAGAAGAAATAGGTTAATCAGCTGCCTCCCAAGAAGTGCAGGAGTGCAAAGGCTTAGTCCTGGAAATGGCAGGAGTCCAGAGTGGGAGAAGGTGAGGAGTGAGTAAATGGGACTGAGATGTCTCCATTCTTCCCTGGTTCCCTGGTGAAGTTGGAAAGAAGAAATGCTAAAGACGATCAACAATAATTTAGACTATTATTCAGCCATCCTGGCAGTTCCACATTCTTTTTTGGGGATGGGGGAGTAAGGTGGAGAACAGATCACACCCCCAAATGTGATCATGCTTCTTAGACATTCTGTGCTCAGGGATAACTCCTAGCACTGCTCAGGAACCACCTGGGGTACTGGGGATTGAACCTAGGTTAGCTGCATACAGATCACGCTATACTATCTCTCTGGCCCTCCTATATCCTCACAATACCAATAGGTGTTCCTTGCATTTACTGATTTTATGCACATCATCCTTCATTTTCATCACAATTTGATCACCTTTATGATGTTTGCCCTGTAGGCACAGGTTTCTCATGTTTTTTGCATTTTGATTTGTATTGGAAAATTGCAAAACAATTTTTTATTTTGCACAATGACAAAGCAAAATGGAATTTTTTCATTTGTTTATCTGAGTCACAACTCTGAGGCAGCCTTGACCTCATTTTTGCTGGGAGATGAAGGCAGCTTGTGACTGGAGGAGATGTTTGCTCTTCTCCCACCTTCTAGCACTACCCAAGGGAAGACAGCCACCAGGAGTGTTCTGTCGAGTGTTCAGTTCCCAGTCCTGGACATGGCATTTTGGTGACTTGTAGCTGCCCTTGGAAAGTATCTACATCTCTGAGGAGACAACCACTGAGAGAAGAAAGAGGATTCGAGAGAGTTAGTGTACCTATGGTATTAAAGTGAGAGAGAGATTAGGAAAGAGGCTTGTTTTGAGTAACTAGGAGTCCCAATTGTCAATTTTAATACCATATTAAAGGATTCTTATTTTTGGGTCTTGCACCATTTTTTCAATACCTCTCAAAATCAAAGCTTATGTAATAACATTTCTTCAGCAGTCAGATAGAAGAAAGGTCCAGTTAAATTTTCGAAGATAATCTTTAACCTTTTCATCTGTTTTGTTTGGATTTTGGTCACACTCATCAGTGCTCAGGGCTTACTCCTGGTTCTGTCCTCAGGGATCAGGGGACCATATAGGTACCAGGAATCAAACTCGGGTTAGCCACATGCATAGCAGGCGCCTTGACACTTGTATTATCTCTCTCATACCTATTTTTTAATCTTTCAAAAACTCATTAGTTACCTCCTTAATTCTCTTTCTTCATGCAACTGGTCTGTGCCTAGAAAACTATATTGTATTAAGTTACTGAGATAGGGATTGTTTAAGGGCACAATAAATCAAGCCAATTTATGCAAACAGATGTGCACATACCAAATTTGTGTGACTCTGAATTAATCTGTGCTTTCAAATAAAAGTTTTTACTGCAAAAGTTGAGGAACTGTGGCCTTCTGTCAGTTTTCCCAGTTTTTATAAACTGAGATACTGAATAGAAGGAAAATTTTCCCTAAATTCTCACTGGCAGTTGGACTGGAGCAATGGTACAGTGAGTAGGATGTTTGCCTTATATGTGGCTGACCAGGAGCCTGGTTTGATTCCTCTGCCCCTGGTTTGATTCCTCTGTCCCTCTCGGAGAGCCTAGCAAACTACCAAGAGTATGGTGTCTGCACGGCAAAGCCTGGCAAGCTACCTGTGAGGTATTCGATATTCCAAAACCAGTAACAAGGCTCACAATGGAGACGTTACTGGTGCCTGCTCGAGCAAATTGATGAACAATGGGAGGACAGTGCTACTCCCACTGGCAGTAAGACTTCTGGATCAAGCTGAGCTTGCAGAAAGAGGCCCCTCTCTGTATAGTTCCTGATGCTGGACAATCAAATTGCATTATCAAGGTCACAGAATAACTAAGGTAGAAGAGTCATGACTTCACCAGATCCTCTATATAATACTTTTCTTGTGGTCCTACAGGCAAATCCACCTTGAATTTATACACAAATAATTTGCAAAAATTAATAGACAAGAATGGAAAGCTGCATGTTGGCATTTTCTACTTTGAGTGAGCCAACTGCACTGCTGAGAGAGTGGTAGGATTCAGTTTTTCTCTTGGAGTAGAATGATTTTCTGCTACTCTGCTCTTTACCCTTATCTCACCAATCCTTCAAATTCAGGGATCCTCTCCCTTCTTCTGAGGCCCTGCTCCTGACAGATAACTCCTCCCCTTTCTGAGCCCCCACTGCTCACAATGCCCTCATTAAAAATCCTCAGTCTCCTTTTTATTTGGCCACCTTGTTCTCCTTTTTGAAACGTTTCACAAGGGAAAGTTTCTTGTCTTTCAGTGGACTGATAGCTTCTTTATGAAACATCTGTCACTCATTTGTCACTCATTATTTTGTATTTTCCATTAGAAAATTCTAGTTGGACATCAGTTAACACATAACCAGTTGGATCAGATTCCAAATTATATGGGTTCTCACAAACATATCTTTCATTTTAAGTCAGTACTTCTAAAAGTACCAATTTTGTTCTAATCAAAATACTATTTTAAAGGGAATGGAGAGATAGTTCAGGAGTTAGGGCACTTGTCTTACATGAGGCCAGCTGAGATTCAAATCCATGGCAGTTCCTAAGGTCCCCCAAGAACTACCAGAGATTACTCTTGAGCACAAAGCCAGGAGCAGTCCCTGAGCACTGCCACATGTGGCCAAACACCTCTCTTCCACACACTCCCACACACACAAATAAGGATACTTAATAGATCCCAGTAAAATAGTTAAAATATACAAGATTTAAGCCTGGTTTTAAACATAAGAATATGGGACAAATTATAATAAAGACTTTACATTCTTTATTCTTATTGACTGGAGCAATAGCACAGCGGTAGGGCATTTGCCTTGCATGCAGCCAGCCCGGCTGAGCCGGGTTTGATTTCTCCACCCCTCTTGGAGAGCCCGGCAAGCTACCGAGAATATCTTGCCCTCATGGCAAAGCCTGGCAAGCCACCTGTGACATATTCGATATGCCAAACACAGTAACAACAAGTCTCACGATGGAGACGTTACTGGACCCGCTCGAGCAAAAATCGATGAACAACGGGAGGACAGTGTGTGTGTATGTGATTCTTATTGATATTTTTTTGGGACATGGAAGTGACTTGTGGAGCAGATTCAGATTGTCTCTGAACCACACAAAACCATCATTTTTCATGCAGTAATTAAGTAAGAATGCTTTCTTCTTCACTCAGGGCTCAGGAGTTACTGGCAGCAGGGACATTGTGGTGCAGGGATCTAACCCAGGTCTCTTTCATGAAAATTATACATTCTGGCTGTTTGGGCTATTTATCTGACCCTCAATCATACTGTGAGAGAAATCCTATATTCAGTTCTGCAACAAAGCCCAAACCTGGTCCTTTCAGATTTCTGAATGTTTGTAAAACGAGGCTATATTTCACAGAACAATATGCTACTCAGGATGAGCAAAATAATGAACTTATTTGTCAAGTGTATGATTTAAAAAAACATAATTTAAAGAGACATAGCGAGAGTTGATTTTCCTTTAGCTTTATAGGACTTGATTATCTTGAGTATCATCTGTAATATGATACAGTCTTTTATCTCTGGATCAGTAATTAAATACAAAACTAGGTGAAAGGACCACAAATAGTGCAATATAGTTTTCTGAGGTTTTACCAGAAATAAATTAATTTTTCAGTTGATTTCAGAAATTTATCTATAAATCATTCTAACATCTATTATTTCGCAGAGGGAAATTTTAAGTATGTTAATAAAGGGTTCCTTATTCCATCATAAGTAATTTTCTCAATTCTATACTGGAAATATGGAAGAACATACATTCCCTCCAAAGAAATGAGAAATGGTCCCTTTGTAATATTAAAATCTGAATTCATGTGGCAAAGATATTATGTAAATAAAAGGGATCACTTATACATCTATACACCCACATGGATAAGTTCTCTTCGTGCCTTCTAGATTTACTCAAGAAAACACTGACCAGTTAACTCTAAGAATTCCCAGCTATGGAAGAGGCAGTATACCATAAGAGTTAGGAGCAGGGGCCGGAGCAATGGTGCAGCAGGCAGAGTGCTTGCCTAGCATGCAGCCAATCTGGGTTGGATCCCCGGCACTCCATATGGTCCCCTGAGCACCATCAGGAGTAATTCCTGAGCACAGAGCCAGGAGTAATCCCTGAGTACTATTGGATGTGTTTTGAAAATTTTAAAAAAGGGTAGAGGAAGGACTGGAAAGATAGCCTAATGCTTAAGATGCTTGACTTGCACTCTTCCCAATTATGCTTTGAATCCCACACCACTTCTTGGGTGTGGTCCAAAACAGAACAAAGAAAAAGAATTAGGAGTTGGGATTTTGGAGTCAGATTGCTGAACCCAAGCACCCACCAGCTGTGTGACCTTGGGCAAGACTCTGGGTCTTTCCATATCTAATTGCTTGGCTCTAAAGTGTGGGTCATTATATTACCTAGCCCACAGGATTGTGACTGTTAAATGAACAAATATATATGAAGTACTCAGGACAGAGTCTGTATCATTTAAACACTGGCAAAAATTATTAGAGCAGAACAGAGAGAATAACATTGATATTGTTCACAACAAATATAAAGAAGCTCTTGAATCCCCACTATTTTTCAGGTCTCTTAAGTGTACTAGAAAAGCTTTCTAAACATTAAATTTTTTCAAAAATCTATCCAACATTGTCTGGGGTGCCAGACATTCAGTAAATTGCCAGAATGCAAACATGATAGAGTCAGTCTTTACCCTTGAAGAATTTATCTTCGACGAAAAGGCAGATACACACACCAATGATTCTCAATCATTATGCTAAGTGCATGAGTAGAGATGTCAAGCTGTTATGAGCTTTTAAAGAGAGGATTGAGTAATTCTCCCTGGGAGAGCTGCCAAAGCAGGTGACATAAAACTCGGTCTCACACACTGGCAACTAAGTTCACCAAACAGTGCCTGGTGTTGAACCTTGTTTGTGGAAGGTGCTGTATCAGTGCTGTGCCTCGGATGCTGTGACAACTTTATCACCATGCAGTAGTAATATTTGCTCATCAGCAGTGATAGTATAATTTTCTTTACTAGATTCCCTGTTAGAGGTAAAAGGAAATTGGGAGGAAGAGAAAGCAGGAAGAGAGAAAATGAAAAAGGTGAGAAAAATGAAAAAGCCCAATTTGCCCAAAGCTACCATCATTAACCATTGAAAGGTAAAAGCTTTCTGGTGCAATATCCTATTCAAAGAGATGATGACTATGTGTCTCAGGTCCATAGACACCAGTGAACCAGTCCTGTCTTTTACTATTATAAATGAAAGAACTTAATTTAAGGATGATCCCTCCAAGGAAACAATGCTATTTTTCACTGATTTCTGTGTGACATCAGGATTTGTCCCTCAATAGGTAATATACAGACATTTAAACTGCAGTTTGCCTAGTTCAGCATCACTGGTCATTGGGGAAATTCATCTGAAGCTGCAAAAAGGACTAGAAATGTTTGCTTCATATTAATAAATGGGAAACCGAGGAAGCTGCCAACTGGCAACAGAGTGTGTTTTGGTGGTTTGATAAGGCTACTAAAGAGTTTATGATGTGACAGATGTTTCACTACACTATTGTGAAATGAATAGATTATGAGAAGTAATTAGATGTACATTGGAATCAATGCTGTTATCATCGAGGCCTTCGGGCGATGCAGTAGATGAGAGTCTTGGCAGCAGGTGGTCCAATGGCTTGGAGACAGGAAGACACACCGCGGGAGACTGAGTGACAGGTTTCACAGATCCAGGGGGTGAGAGATCTGAGCTGGGGCTTGCATTTGTAATCTTTACTCATGTATAAATAATAACAACTCCACCATTGACTTCATATGCTGTGTCATAGCCTCTGTTACCCTCACACACATGTAGAATAGCACGGTTTCATCCATGCAAAGTTATGCTTGGTCTCCCTGTTTTCAAATATGCATATGTATGTTGTAACTGACAGCACTGTCATTTTTTTTTGAGGGAATACTTTTAGAGCTAATCATCTGATGATTACATTTATTTTTAATGCTCAGCATTGAGCCACCATAGTACAAAACTTCCTATAGGTTGCAGATCAGAGGCTGAAAAATACTTTAACTGCCTTTCATCACGTTTCTTCTCTCTGGCTCAATGACGAACGTTTAAAGGGACATGTTTGTCTCTCTGCTCTGTAAAATCCCGTTGCAGGGGACTTGGCAGGGTCACCCTCCATGCTTGAAGCAACCATATGGAGCCTGCTGCTTTCAAGAGAAGGTTTTGGTTTCTGCCAGTTTCCAGGGTCAGCTATTAGCACACTGGGGAATGTTGAAGTTTCCAAGCACAGAATGAAGAGGGAGGGAAGAAATGGGTGATTAGGGGAATTAAGAAATGGATTCCTTGTGTACATCTGCTACCTCTGTAGGAAGAAGAAATATCTGGTAGAATCAGTTATTAGTTCCTATCTGCATAAACTAGCAATGACATTTATTACAAAAGAGGGAATATTATTGAATTATCTCAAAAAAAAGTATATAGTAGAAAATATGTGACATATGGTTGAAGACACGTATCAATGCAATGCATATTTTTGACACTGTTATTTATATATTTGCCAAATTAGGTATTTTGCTAAAATATCACTGAATATTTACCATATTCTGTGCTGCTATAAGCATGACATTGAGGAACAATGTCATGTAGAACTCAGCTTTGGGATATACTTATATAAAAATATATATGAGAAAAAGGATATGTATAATAATATAGATATAGATATGAAGGGAGGTGAGAAAGAGAATAAGAAATTAGAGAAAGGGAGAGGAAGTATGAGAGTAAGAGCAATGAATCAGCTTATGTTTCTCCCTGTGTGCCTTTTTCCAGAAACTTGATGTTTTGTTCAGCAGTTATATTTCAACATTCTTTCTTTGAAATTAATAGCAAACATGTCTCAGACTTCATTGAATAGAAAATGGAAACCAAATTTATTGAACTAAGTAATATAAATATATAACATACAAACCTCTTTAAAACAGCCAAATTTGTTAGTATTTTTAACTAAATCATGGACTTGGAAAATAGTCAGTGGCTACAACTCTTTAAAAGAGAAGATTTCTTCCAACTTGATAATCTTTTTTTAAAAAGTCTAGAAAAAAATGATGTACTCTACATGCCATATGTCAAGCAGAATGACAAAGATATAAATGCACTGAACATAAAGCTTTTGTGTTTCAAAGGTCTTTGGTATCAAATATCTATGTCTAGAAATCTCTGGTGTAAACCACCTGCTCCAAAGATCTTGGTTGAGCTGGTCATGGCTGGTAAATCAAGGCTTCCTCAGAGGGCAATAAAACTTAATCCTTCATTGGTAATGGGACTTAGTCAAACAGGCATTGTGAGCAAGCTGGAAAGAAAAGCTCTGTGCATTCGGTATATCCTCAAATGAGCATGAACCTTCAGCAATAATAGCAACCACATAAAGAGTACTCTGTTGGGTGATGCCCAAGTGTAATGTCATTTAATCCTCACATTAGTCTTTTTTTTAAAAGTACAACACATTGTACTTACAAGTTTTTGAGGGAAGAGGAGAGAGGGGGAGAGAAAGAGAGAGGGAGAGAGAGAGAGAGAGAGAGAGAAGAAGAGAAAACATGCTCAAGAGAGATCATGGGGATCTCCAGCCTGAGTGGGAGCCTTGGTGCATAGCCCAGAGTTAAAGCATGAAGATAATCTCACATAGTCTTAATGAGGTAGAGATTATGATTCCCATTTGATACGTGACATCAACACTGGTGTTTAGGTAATCTTTATTTTTACTTTAGAATGTAATATCTGATAGTTTAAGTAAAAAGGGTAAGTTATTCATGTGAAAATGTACATAATTTATTATCTGGAGAATAAAAAAATACTCAAACTATATGTATATTTATATTTGTTAAGATTCTTATTAGGATTAGTGCTGGAGAGATGGTATAGTGAATAAGGAGCTTGCCTTGCATGTGGCCAACCTAGGTTTAATCTCTGGCACCCAAAATGGTATCTCCTGAGTATAGCCAGGAGTGATCACTGAGCACAGAGCCAAGAGTAATTCTTGATGACAACTGGGTGCGTACACCACTCCCGTCTCTGGACCCTAAGCACCCCACACTCCACCACACACAAAAAAAGATTATTACTATAATGCCTTTATTCTCAGTTTCAATTGTGGTTTGCATGGACTATGATTTTGCATTCAGTCATTGATAAATTCTATCTCTGCTATGATTCTTTTTTTATTTATTTATTTTTTTTTATTAGTGAAGCACCATGAGGTACGGTACAGTTGTAGATTTACAAATCTTTGTGCTTGAGTTTTGGTCATACAATCATCAAATACCCATCCCTCCACCAGTGCCCATTTCCCCCCATCCCCCCTCCCACCCTGCCTCTGTGGCAGGACATTCCCCTTTGTTCTCTCTCTCCTTTTGGGTGTTGTGGTCTGCAAAAGAGGCATTGAGTGGCAATCATGTTCAGTCCATAGTCTACTTTCAACATGCATTTCCCCTCCTGGGAGGATCCTCCAAACACCTTTCATTTGGTGTTCCCTTCTCTATCTGAACTGCCCTCTCCCCTAGAATATCCGGCTGGCCTCTAAGTTATGGAGTAATCCTCCTGGTGTTGATCTCAGCTGCTATGATTCTTTTAAGTTAAGTAAAATACTGAGGTGATTAAAATGTACACAATAGTTTGAAAAGCAGTAGTTCAGTCTATCAGTGCTTGAATATCTCCATCAATAGGAATTCCAAATATTCTTTCCTTGCATAGATCTGTTAAAGTGCTTAGGCTAAACCATGTCTCCTAATAATCTTCATACTTAGATTAAAAGTCAAAAAAAAAATGGGGAGAAGAGACGAACAGATACTTCCTCAAAGAAGAAACACAAATGGCCAAAAGGCACATGAAAAAATGCTCTGCATCACTAATCATAAGGAAGATGCAGATAAAAACCACTATGAGATATCATTTCACACCACAGAGACTGTCACATATAAAAAGGAACAAAAACAATCAGTGTTGTCACGGATGTAGGTAGAAAGGAACTCTTATTCACTGCTGTGGGAATTTTCACTGATTTAGATTTCTGGAGAACAATATGGACATTCCTAAAAATTTAGGAATGAGCTTTTGTTTGACACAGAAACTTTACTTCTTTGAATTTACCCCCAAGGGTCCCAAAACACCACATATAAAAGACATTTGCTCTCCTGTGTTCTTTGTAGCACTATCCACAACAGCTAAAATGTGGAAACAACTATGTCCAAGAATAGATGACCGGATAAACAAACAAACAAAAACTATGGTATGCATACATAATGGAATATTACTTGTCATAAGACAAGGTAAATTCATGAACTTTTCTGCCACATGGAGGAACCTAGGGAGTATCATGCTGAGTGAAGTTAGCCGGAGGAAGAGAGACCAGCACATAATGATCTCTTGGGTGCAGTATAAAGAGAAACATAGTGTTAGACTAACAAATGAGGAAGAGTTCTATAAATGGATAGAAATCTTTCCAGGATATTTTTATAAGTGAAAAATTAAAAAGACAAAATAATATTTATAGTACTAGGCTAAATTTATGGTAAGCATGAAATGTAAAAATATACACCTACTAATTTGCACACATGAAATAACACAGGAAGAAAAATGACTGAGATTTGCTATTCCATGGTGATGAGAAAGGAAAAAAGAGAAATGACAATCCACATAGACGAGTATGGGAGAATGAGTGCAGCTGAATATAATAACACTGTATCTAAAAATGACACTGTAGTTGCAAAGAACTAACATATCACCCAGGTTTTGTTTTTTGTTTGTTTGTTGGTGGGAAACACCCAACCAGTGCTCAGGTCTTGAGAGGCCACTCACTTCTGGCAATTTTCAATCTACCAGATTGGGTGGTTGAAGATCAGAGCCTCACAATGAAATTACACTGGGGCCTTAGCTGCTAAAAACTTCCAAATTTATACTCAGGGATGCTTGGAGTGTCATGTGGTGCCAGGGGTTGGATCTGTATCTTACACATGCAAGGTATGCACCCTTACCCCTGAACTATATTCCCAAACCCCAGATCTTGTTTCTAAATGCCCTCTTTGATGGAGAAATCAGAATTCCTTGGAGCAATGTTGGATTCCAGAACTGGGACAAGGACAAAAGTACAAGATGCACTTGAAATTTATCATGGTGTCAAAAACTAAAAGATGAACTCACAAAAATGATGAGAGTACATTAAAAGCCCATGAAAAGGACACTGAAACCAAATTGAAGTAATTTTCAGGGTAAAACAGAGGGAAAAAAAGTGGACTGTAACTCTACAATGAAATAGATATCTATGAGTTCCCTACTGTTATAGCAGAATAATGAGCCAAGTAATTAAGTAGGGCAGAAAAGGAAGCTCTTCCTTACAGTAAAATTTCAATTAATGAATGTAGAAATAATGATACAAAATTGAATCATTAGAGAAAGTTGACAGCCATGTGATAATACTTGTTACAAGCAGAATGCAGTAATGGATGCTAAAATAAGTGATGAAAACCTGATGAGAAATTGAACATTCACACTGTCACTGTCACTATCCTCCCATTCATCGATTTGCTCGAGTGGGTCAAGTAACGTCTCCATTTTCTTGAGACTTGTTGTTACTGTGTTTGGCATATTGAATACGTAACGGGTAGCTTGCCAGGCTTTGCCGTGTGGGCGAAATACTCTTGGTAGTTTGCCAGGCTCCCCGAGAGGGGTGGAGGAATTGAATCTGGCTCGGCCTGTCTGGCTGCGCGCAAGGCAAATGCCCTACCTACAGCTGTGCTATCATTCCAGCCCGTATATTCACATACTCTCAATATATTTCTTTTTCTTTTTTTTTTAATTGAATCACCATGAGATACAATCACAAAACTTTCATGTTTGAGTTTCAATCTTACAATGATCGACCCTTCCCTTTACCAGTGCACATTGTCCACCACCAATGTCCCCATTATTCCCCCCACCATCACACCCCTACCCCTGCCTCTATATTTAGTAATTGCAAAGTAAATTTACCATGATATTAAAGCACCAACTATCCTAAAAGTAGTAACTTCACAGAAATAGAAAATTTGTACAGATTTATACATCTCAAAACTAATTAACCTCCTCAGCAATACAGCATATTTGGAACATATACCTTCTGATATGATGCCCTGAGAAGGACACAATATCATTTCTGTAGAAATTTCATTGAAAAATATCACTGTATCACTGTCCTCCCATTGTTTATCAATTTGCTCGAGAGGGCCCAGTAATGTCTCCATTTTCTTGAGACATTGTTACTGCGTTTGGCATATCGAATACATCACGGAGAGCTTGCCAGGCTCTGTTGTGTGGGCGAGATACTCTCGGTAGCTTGCTGAGCTCTCCGAGAGGGGCGCAGGAATTGAACTCGGGTCGACCATGTTGGCTGCCTGCAAGGCAAACGCCCTACCTGCTAAAACCTAAATTTGATCAGGAGGAAATTTCATACAAATCTCAATTTAGAGATTTTCTTCAAAATATCTGGTCAGTATTCTTCAAAAGCAGTTTCCAACTTTATTCAGGTATAATTGACAAATAAAATCATTCAGAGTTAAAAGTCTACAACATGATGACTTAATGTACAGAAACGTTGTCAAAGGATTTAAGCTTTGCTTAATTCACACATCAACCTACTCACATAATTAACATTAAAAATTTTAATAAAATCCTATTTTCTATTTTCAATGAGAAGATGGGAGCCATTTCAAGCAGTTGTGCTGGGAAAACTGGATAGTCACATGCAAAAAAAGTTGAAATTGAACTCCTATTTGCATCAAAAGCAAAAGAAAATGGAAAACAGGTTAAAACCTGAAACTAAAAAACTCCTTAAAAAAAACACAGGCGCTAAGCTCCTTAGCAACGATATCAGCAATGAAGTTTTTCCTTTGACACCAAAAAACTAAAGGCAACAAAAACAAAAATTAACCTGTATGACTCTATCTAAAAATCTTTTTCACAGCAAAGAAAAAAAGTGAAAAGACAGTGTGAGGAAGTAGCTCAAAGACAGGAGTTTATGCTTTGCTTGAAGAAGTTGCTGGGCCAATCCCTAACGCTTCATGTTCCCTTGAACTACGTGCGTTCATTGAACTTGGTGTGATCACCTGAGCCAGGAATTACCCCCATGACTGCTAAGGGTGACCCAAAATCAGAGAGGTGGGGGTGAGAGAAAGAAAGAGTACAGAGTGAGAGAGAGAGAGAACCTATGAAATGGAGAAAATATTTTCAAATCACATACTCAATAGTATGAAAGTATCCCAGAAGATTGATGCCAAATTATTCAAGGAACTCAAAAAGGGCAATAGTCAAAAGATCAAATAACTCAATTAAAAATGATTAAATGTTTCAACTTTTATTTTTTTGCAATTGTGTAGTTTTCTTGTGTATAAACGCCACAGTTTCTTTATTCATCCTTCTTAGAATTTGGGTTGTTTCCACATCCTAGTTATTATACTAATATGCTACATTAACTACAACGATTTATTTTAAATGGCTAAAAAACTTAAACCAAAAATGATCATTTTTGTTTTACAAAGTAGTAGAAACAGAGAGATACAAGTAGCCAACACATTACAAGAAAAAAAATTTAGGTCTTGAAAAACCAAGAACTGAGAAACTGTCTTCGGTTGGAAAAGACAAAGTATAAACATCCTCAGTCCTTTCTTTGATTCTAAATCCACTCAATTCCTTTTTCTTCTCTTCCTCCTGAGCTCCAGCTTGTCACATCTCTCTTAAGGATGTTTTTAAGATCAAAGACTTTCACCCAAGCATTATTTTGTGTGAAGATAGTCATCTCCTTCGTCTCTGGTGTTTGAGTTCTATAAATGGAGCTTCGATATGATAAAATTCCAGGGGGATATACAAAATTGCTATCTCTACTGATGTGTTGTCTTAAGATAGAGGGAATGAATACCAAGTCACTGTTTAATCTTAGCTTCCATGCTATTTCTTGCATCTTACATCTATAGTTGAAATGTTAAGGTTCTTAAGTGCAAAATCTTTTATTCATTCCTACTCTATTTTATCTTGCTAGATTTTATACCATTGCTGCTTCCTGTTGAGCTCTTTTTAGATTCTGAATCACAGTGCCACCTATATATTTGTTGTGCAAGTCTTGTATACCTTTACCCAAGTCACAGATAAAAATGTTGAGCAAATGGAACTCCTTCTAGATTTATATCAATTATTTAAGCAGAACATTTTTTCATTTTACTGAAGATTGCTAACTGAACTGACATAAAGTATTCTGCTCCGTCTGGCTTTCTGAATGACAGAGAAATGATCAGATTTGGGATGCTTAGATTCTTCTTGTGATGGTTCCATGAATAAGTCTCCTGTGTTTACTCTGGTTGGGAAAAGGGTCTCTCATGGTATCTAGTGTCGCAGAGGTCAATTGCAGTCTGTCTAAAAGCTGGCTTCAGTTTTTGCTCTAGGTTACTTAGGACTGATCATGAAAACCCACCAACATGTCACTCTGAATGTCATTCAGAGAAAGCTGAGACTGACAAATCAAGTTTCAGCATAGAGCAAAGCAGTGAGAAAAATTAGAAATGTTATAATACAAGTGATTGATATCATTTCCAGTCAGGAAAGACACATTTTAAAGGGTCTTTAATGTTGTTTAAGTGAATCCATACTGCAATATTACTTTGAAGAAAAGATTGCCATACTCAAAGTATATATTGTTCAATGTTCCTTTTACTTTAATCTGTTTAATCTATTTAACTGTCCTTTTAAAGGTATATTAGTTCTGGTTTAAATAATAGTAGTATCTATTACAACAAGTTTATGATGCTGACCATATCTGGGGGTTTTAATAAACACCTAAAATCTTTCTTGAATCTTAAGAAAGAAAAGGGGAAAATCAGGTATGCTATTTTCTTTAGAACCATTTTAAATATCTGACCTTCTTAAAGTTACAGATAAGCTTTTATCCTTCAACATGTGCTATTGACTGATGACCAGTATACCCTTATATTACTTCAGCATTATACTAAAAGATATAACCTAAGTTATTGACACTGGGAACATGTATAATTACTTAAGTTGATTGCATAGAAATCATTCATGACCAAGATTAAATTGACAACAAAAAGACTTTTTTGGTTTTCATGGTGGGATGTCATAATTAATCAAGATGTGTATGTTTAAATCGAAATCACTATTTTTTTAAAAAAATAGAATCCAAGGAAATAAGTTAGAAAATTATTAACAGTGATATGCAATGATATACATGTTAACCAAGAAATGCTGTTTCCAATAAGCCAATGGACAAAGATATGTAGAGAAAATCTAAAAATTAAGAATATAATTAAGTTAGACCATTTTAACTGTGTAAGAAGAGTTTAGCTATTATTTATAGACACCGTTCTTTGCTGGTGTGAACATGAACTATTTATTACACTCAAAGTGTCATATTTAACTATATAAAAAGCTTTAAAATGTTATACTTTTATTCAAGAAATTATACTCCTTTTGGTTTTGAATGTTATTTTTCTAAGAAAAAACTCCCCACAAAAATCTTAGATATATTATCTTCTATAAATATGAAAACTATAAACAAAAATATTCAATGAAATGACAATAATTAAATCATGGTAAACTAGATTAAATATTACAAAACCTCTAGTTTATAATCAGTACAAAAAGCAAGATACAAATTATATGTACATCAGTCTTATTTATGAAACAAATACATAGAAATTAAGAAATAATATCGATGGCAAGATAGTGTCTTTCAAAAATTTTTCTATAAAACGTGTATATCATTCATCAAGTCCTAATTGCTACATGATCAGAAAAGAAACTATTTAAATGTTGACTTAAAGATTTAATTATTTATCTCAAAATGTGCAATGTTTTGGGCTTAGTACTTAGACAATGTCTTTTTTCTTAAAGTGATCATTTATTTTCTTATGCTTTCCAAGATGGTCAAGGAGTTATGGAATATGAGTTGGTTTCAGCTTGCTTTATCCAAAAAGTGGGGGGTTTATTTGTTGGATTTGTACTGAGATACTAGTGGTTCTTTCTTGTTTTGTTTTATTTGGGGGCCACATGCAGAAATGTTCAGAGGTTACTCATGGTTTTGCACTCAGGACTTACTTCTGGCAGTGCTTGGGGGAACTATATGGAATGCCAGGGATCCAAACTGGGTTGACTGAGTACAAGGCAAACACCCTACCTGCTATTGCTCCAGTTCCTACGTGACCTCTTTTTTTTTTTTTTTTTTTTGTTTCCCTTTATTTTATTTTATTTTTTTTAAAGTTGTAGATTTACAATTTTTTGTGTTTTGGTTTCAATTATACAATGATCAGATACCCATCCCTCCACCAGTGCCCATTTTCCACCACCATGGATAATATCCCTCCCACCCCCATCCCCCTATCCCCCCGTCTCTGTGGCAGGGCAATCCCCTGTGTTCTCTCTCTCCTTTTGGGTGTTGTGGTCTGCAAAAGAGGCATTGAGTGGCAAACATGTTCAGTCCATAGTCTACTTTTGACATGCATCTCCCCTCCTGGGATGATCCTCCAAACATCCTTTATTTGGTGCTCCCTTCTCTATCTGAATAGCCCTTTCCTCTAGGATACCCGGCTGGCCTCTAAGTTATGGAGTAATCCTCCTGGTGCTGATCTCAGCTATTCTTGGGTATTAATCTCATACTTTGTTACTTTATATCCCCCAGATGAATGCAATCTTTCTATGTCTATCCCTCTCTTTCTGACTCATTTCGCTTAGCATGATACTTTCCATATTGTACCACTTGTATGTAAATTTCATGACTTCATCTTTTCTAAGAGCTACATAGTACTCCATTGTGTAGATGTACCAAAGTTTCTTTAACCAGTCATCTGTTCTTGGGCATTCAGGTTTCTTCCAGTTTCTGGCTATTGTAAAGAGGGCTGCAATGAACAAACAAGTGCAGATGTCACTTCGACTATACATTTTTGCCTCTCTGGGATATATTCCCAGGAGTGGTATTGCTGGGTCAAATGGGAGCTCAATTTCTAATTTTTTGAGAATCGTCCATACTGTTTTCCAGAAGGGCTGAACCAGTCGGCATTCCCACCAACAGTGAAGGAGTGTCCCTTTCTCGCCACAACCACGCCAGCATCGGTTGCTTTTGTTCTTTTGAATGTGGGCCAGTCTCTGAGGTGTGAGATGGTATCTCATTGTGGTTTTGATCTGCATCTCCCTGATGATTAATGATGTAGAGCATTTTCTCATGTGCTTTTTTGCCATTCGGATTTCTTCTTTGAGAAAGTTTCTGTTCATTTCATTGCCCCATTTTTGGATGGGGTTGGATGTTTTCTTCTTGTGGAGTTTAACCAGTATTTTGTATATCCTGGATATCAACCCCTTGTCAGATGTGTATTCGGTGAATATCCTTTCCCATTCTGTAGACTGTCTTTGTATTTTGGACGTGACCTCTTTAAGGGGCATCAAGACCATTTTGAGCATGGTAATTCTACTGATGGCATCTATTCTACCCTGGCTATGCAATCTGTCATTTGCCTTACACCTTCATCTCTGTTACAAAAAAAAAAAAAAGGACATTGCTGTTCATCTATGTAATTTCAAACCGAGTGCTTATGATAAACTATGAACATCTTATAAAGACAATTTTAAAAACAGTAGCTGAAATGCTTTTTAAAAAATATATAGTTTTCCTGGAGCGATAGCACAGCAATTAAAGCAATTAAGCCAACATGGCCGAGCCTGGTTCAATTCCTCCACCCCTCCACCTGGCAAGCTACCGAGAGTATCTCACCTGCAGGGTAAAGCCTGGAAAGCTACCTGTGGCGTATTCAATATGCCAAACACAGTAACAAGTCTCACAATGTTACTGGGCCTGCTCGAGCAAATTGATGAACAATGGAAGGACAGTGACAGTGACAGTGATAGTTTTCCTCACTCATCAGGGTTATTAACTCAAAAAGAAGCCCCAAAGATTCAATTATAAATGATTAAAAGAATAAGGATCATCATTTCTATTGCCAGTTACAACTCTGCCAACTAACTTCAGCATCTTCATTTACTTTGCCCTAAAAGTAAGAGTAGAGTATACTAGAGTATACTAGGAAGGTCTCATGAGAAAGAAGCAAAAATTGCATGGGTGTAAAGTCCTTGTAAACAGTAAATTACTAGAAAAATAAAACAATATACTCTCTGGTTAATTTCTTCTCCCAAGAGCTTCTAACTGCTTCTAGAAGAAATGAGAACTTGACTCTCAGACCATTAGCAATGAGAAAATATATGTGGAAATACTTTAAACATGAAAATAATATTGATATTTGTAATATTTGTGTCAATAATATTTAATAATAGCAGTAATATGTTGTACCTAATGAAATACTCTCCCCATTTCAAGTATAATACTGTATCATCAGGGTTAATATATATCATCAGGGATAAATAAGTGCCCTCTCTAAAAATGCCAGAACAGAGCCAGACAATTCATCCATTGGGAAAGCAATTGCCTCACATGCAACCAACCCAGGTTCAATTCCTGGGACCGAATCTGATCCTCTGAGACCAGCCAGGAGTAACCCCTGAGCACACATTCAGGAGTAAACCATGAGCATGACCAGGTGTGACCAAAAAAGCATTTTAAAATGCTGGAAAACATTAAATTCATGATTACGTTTCTCTGGCACTAACAGTGACCCAAGTCTTTAATGATTTTTGTATTTCACCAAGTATTCAACTCATCCCCTTTTACTTCTCTCCCCTTTCTCTAGATTATTTCTGATGACTAGTCAGTTGTTATGAAAGCATGTAGCACTGTAGCATTGTCCTCCCATTGTTCATTGGTTTGCTTGAGCTGGCACCAGTAACATCTCACAACCAATTGTGAGACTTGTTGTTACTGTGCTATCCCTCCAGCCCCTCTATGGACACCATGTCAGCACACATTAAAAGTTTTTATCAGTGAACTTGAGAGCAATGCATTTGACTGAGGTAAAATTGCATTTTATGTGTCTGTAAAAGAGGGAGACTGGGCTAGATGGGATGAAACCTGGGGATGCTAGTAGTGGAAGGACATTGACACTGAGAGTAGTATCGTGCTGGAACATTGTATGCCTGAAACTCAATTATGAGTAACTTCATAAATCACAGTGCCTTAATAGAAAACTTTTTTAAATGCATTTTAATTGGAAGTAAAGAATTGATGCTTCATTGTTAAGTATATCCCTATTAATAAGTGCAATTTGTCATTTTGCTTTAATAAAAACTATCCATAACCATTTAGTAGTTTTATAACCTAGACTATATAACCATTCTGTGCCCCACTCCCCACCTTTAGCATTTTATTGTCAAACTACATTATTATTAAAACTTCAGTGACCAAATTCAACCTGAATTTTTGCTATACTTGAGAAAAGAAGAAAAATTTTGCTAACCAAAATGAATAGGCTAAACAAAATGACTTTTATCAATTTTGTGTACTTCAAAAGCAAGCAACTATATACAAATAAGTATATGAAACTTCTATTCTCCAATATAGTCTTGTCAAGAACCCTAGCCATAATGCTTCTATAGTATTTAGGTCAACTTTTGTTAAGTACTAGAAATAATATAAAGGTAAAGGTAAAGGCCCTCCCGTTGATCGTCGATTTGCTCGAGCAGGCCCAATAACGTGTCCATTGGAGACTTTGTTGTTACTGTGTCTGGCATATCGAATACTCTCGGTAGCTTGCCGGGCTCTCTGAGAGGGGCGGAGGAATAATATGACTACCAATTTTTAAAATATTTCATAATTTCAATTTATTCACTAGTTGACTTGACACCAAAGTATAAAGGACTAACCAATATAAAAAAAGTTATACACTATAAGGAAAATAAAGGGCAACGCACAAAGAACAGATAATTTTCAAAAGCAGAAATACGAAGATATAGTAAATATGACTAGATAGTCTCATTATAATCAATCAATGTGTAACACATTTCTGCCCTTCCCATTTGAAAAGATATGTGTGAATACTAGTTTCAGTAAGCTGAAAAAAGTTTCACATACAGGATTAATAAGGGATAATAAATAAACCTATATTGTATACAGTATAGTATGTCCATACAATGGTGCATATTGTGGGCATGAAAACAGATGAATATTGGCTCTGCCACTTTAGAGCGAGATGTATTGGGCAAGAATCAAAATGTTTTTATGCTTCTACTTCCTTATCTGTAGATTGGGTGAATTATGATATTTACCTGGTGAGTAATTTCTAAACAGTCATGTGCAACAACAACAGAGCACTGCAAACCCAGGGGAGTTCACCCATATATTAGTAACCAAAGTATTATTGGGGTCTTGGGGGATGTTAGTTTCTCAATCTCTACCCTTTCCCAAACTGATAGAGCATTGCCTAAAGTCTCAAGCATACAAAGATACTTATTCTTCATAAAAGCACTTTGGTAGAATAAAATGGGATGGCTAAGGGTCACAGGTATACAAATGTATTCTTATGTAGAAAATTATGCCTACTCAGAAGTTATATGTGAGGAACAAATCTAGGACCAGTTCTAGACACATTTTCTCTGGGGCAGCCCTTAAACCTGCTGAAATAATCCTTTACTATATAAATCATCATTTCTCCTGTGATCTGTCAAAACACACTAGAGAAAAACTATATAATCAGTAACAGTGATTAATAATGGCAGAAACTGACAAGTGTCATTTTTGAATGAACTATGTATGTTGTGGGCCGAGAGAAAATGAAAGTCTGTGCTCTTATAGAAATCATCTCAATGCCAATGGGTATATATTTAGTTAGTAAAAGTTTCCACAGTCACCTGAAACTTAAACAAACATCAAGTCTTCCTGAAGAAAGGACTCCTTTTCCTCTATTAGCTAAATTTATGTTCCTAAAAAACTATCATTTTCTCTTGTTTTGTTCTCTTGTTCATAGACACCTATGAATAGAGGATATGTAAACCAAACCTTTGTATTTGCACAGCTACTTTCCAAAGAGATGATTTTCCTCTGTAATCACAACACAGTGGAGCAAAAACCATATCTGTGAAAAGGTTCCCCTTTCTTCTCCTCCCATCCCCATGTTAACCTTTTTGGTTGAAAAATTGCACCTGATTGCTCATATCCAGGTCAACTTTCTTTTATGTGGCTTCAAAGACCAATATTCACACAGAAAATATTTGAATTTCTCTTCATCCTGTGAAGATCTTCCTTTGTTGTGTAATTAAGGTGGCCTATAGCCAAACAAACATCTAACTGACTCTCATGGGAATTAATAAGCATGATTTTCCAATGACTTGGGATTAGTGGCAGTTTTTGAAGAAATGGTCTTAAGCTTAATAATGAAAATGTTGGGGTATAACTGGATTACAATATTAAATGACCCAAGAGAACAAAGAAAGACCACATAACCTTAAGCTATATGCCATGCAGGAGTCATAATGCCTACAGTGTAAAAATATAAAAATCACCTTAGAATTTCATGATGAAATACATGCTAATGAATTGATAATATTATTGTAAAATTTTACTTAAAATAATATTAATGTAAAATTTCTTTAGTTTTATTACTCAAAAATTTTAACTTAATATGACAAAATCTATTGGAAAAATTTCATCCTTATTGGATTATAATACAATGACTCAAAATAATATTGTTGTAAAGATTGGTTGCATCATTTTATGCCAAGGTCACTCTATAGCATTACACTTTTTTGCATCTTAAGATGTAACATGAATAAACCTGTAACAAATTTATCACGATATCACGATATGTGTGTATTTTTTAATTAATTTTAAATATTTATGATCACAAAGTTGTTCAGTTTATGGAGGGAATATTAATAAACATATGCTTCTAAAACTAAGATAACCCTGACCAAAAAAATTGTATTTTTTTAAATCAGGTAACAATTAAAGCTCTAAAAATGATAATAAAGTTATGAGCCATATGCCTGGAACAAATGGATTATTTTTTCACCTTTGACTCAAGACAGAAAAACAAAAAGAGAGAAAGGAGGTTTCAGTCACACCGTATTTAATCCAATTTGCTTTGGGTTTAATCTCCAAAGCAAGGCTGGTCTGCTAATTCCCAATTATAATGGCACATGTAATCAGAGTCCTCATTAACAAAGACTGACTATATTGTCTATTAGGACTGAAAATTTGAAATGCAAATTCAGCAAATCAAAACATTAAATGAGCTCCTACCCAAGATGCTCGGAACTCCCGCCAGGGCAGACCACGCTGGCTGACACCTGCCCTGGATTTTCCCTCCAGCTGAATGTTTCCTTCGGTTCCAGTCTTTGCCTCCTAATTGACCTGCTTATGATCTCTGCTACAATTAACATATGCTTATTAGTAATGGCTGGTTAAAGATTTCAACTGCTGCGGTTTACAAAGCCTAATAGAGATGGCGCGCTATAGGAAAGATGAAGCCACTATTTCCCATATCAGCTAGGTCACAATGGATGGAGGAAAGGTGGTAGAAATGATAGTCTTTCCAAATTGATATATGGAAATTGTTACTACTACATACCGGAAGTCAGTGCACACATAACATGAAGTATCTTGTATACAGTGAGAACGATACAAACACTAGGTGAGTCCTCGTTTCTTTTGAGCAAGTAATTTCCAGTTCGGTTTTAGAAAGAAGAGAAAATAAACTTCTCTACCCAACTAAATGCATCGCCAAGGACCTTGAGTTTATTCTAATTTGAGATAACTGTTTTTCAGCAGTTTGATATAATGCAGTGAGAATTTTTGCACTTGACAAAAATCTTTATTGGTTGACAAGGCTCCGAAAAAAATTTATTAATTATTTTATTTTATTTAAATATTTTAAATATTTTATTTTATACTACTGGCAGTACATTGGTCTCGTTGCAAAACACTGGAGATTCCTTAAAAAATTTTTTTTTGGCTTTTTGGGTCACGCCCGCTGATGCTCAGGGGTTCCTCCTGGCTCTGCGCTCAGGAATTACTCCTGGTGGTGCTCTGGGGACCATATGAGATGCTGGGAATCGAACTCAGGTCAGCTGCGTGTAAGGCAAATGCCCTACCCACTGTGCTATCACTCCAGCCCCTCTTTAGAATCTTTTAATTAGAATAAAATTTTAATTAGAAAGTTTCTTTAAATTTTTTTAATTCACGGTCACGTCAAGGTCCTCCCGTTGTTCATCGATTTGCTGGAGTGGGCCCAGTAACATCTCCATCATGAGACTTGTTGTTACTGTGTTTTGGCATATCGAGTACGTCATGGGGAGCTTGCCAGGCTCTGCCGTGCGGGCGAGATACTCTCGGTAGCTTGCCGGGCTCTCCTAGAGGTGCGGAGGAATCGAACTCGAGTCGGCCATGTTGGCTGTGTGCAAGGCAAACGCCCTACCACTGTGCTATCACTCTAGCCCCTCCTTAGAATCTTTTAATTAGAATAACATTTTAATTAGAAAGTTTCTTTAAATTTTTTTAATTAGAAAAATTAAAATGGGAAATTTATCTGATTCAGCCCTATCTGACAAGGTTATGCACTTCAGGATGTAGACACTTATCTGAAGGTTAGGCAAACAGTAATTCATAAAGATATTTTTAGCCCTGTGTTCACAGCCTTGTTCATTATTCATAATAGCCCATCAAAAGATGGGCTATTGTGAATAATTTTGATCTATATTCTCAATGGAATACTACTCTGCCATTAAAAAGATAAAACCCCACCTTTTAGAAAGAGATGGAGGAATCTGGAGATGAGCTACGTGAAAAATAAGGACATAAAGACAATGATCAAATGGTTTCACTCTATGTGAAATATGAACAAATGCTAAAGCAAACAAATAACATTTATTTTTCTGTAAGACACACCTACCAGGTTGAATTTTGGTTGCAGTTAATTATCTAATAAAATTATCTAATAGGGTTAGGTAAAATAAAAGTTTCATATTCCTGAAGTGTCTGCTGTACCTGTCTGAAAATAGTAACATACTTAGTTTTAAACTATACATCCATTAAGAAGTCTATTGTTAAAAAGGAATTACCATAGTTTTGCTTTAGAACTATTCTGCATCTGAGAAGTACTCTAGTAAGAGTGAGAGCCAAGACTTAGACGCTTCTTGGCATAACTTTCCCAATACCTTTTTTTTAGGATGTGATTAAAATTCACCACCTTTCCTGACAATTGGGGGTGCCAAGCTGCATGGAATTGATAATTTTCTAAGTCAGAGGTTAAATTTTGACTGACTTTAGAACACAACTCTGTAGTGTTGTAAAAAAGTCTAGAAATTATTTCGTTTAACAAGTCTGTGGCTTTCTCAGTCCTGGTGGGAAACACCTCTGTTCACCCAGTGAAGGTGTCATTAAGAACCAATAAATAACCCTGAGGCCATTTGTGTGAAGTCAAATGGCTAATACCAGTACTGCCTAAATAGAAGGGAACATACCAACTTGTTATGGTTAGCTTGTGGGGAGCTAGTCAAGTAGCCCAAGAAAATAGTTTGTCTATCTCCGCACTGTTCAAACCTCTGCCAACCTGGGAAACACCTGGCTTGGGTTAGGACTGATAAAGTCTGCTCTCAGTATTTACTCCTCACAGATGCTCATGTCCCATCAGCCCCTCAGGGCAGCTGTCAGAAGCCCACTTGTTCTGCACAGGCATCAAATGGATCCCTACCACCAGAATTCTTGGGAATATGTGAACTCAGGCTGGAGCAAGGAATAGCTCTTTACAGGAAAGGAAAGACAGGCATATCCTCAGCATATGTGCTCCTGGGACATTACCTTCCTTGGCAGGAAAGAGTTTCAGAGAGAGGTGAATTAGTGAAACAAAATAGTTTTACTAAGAAAGCAATTTGGAGACCCATGAGGGAAAGACACACATTCAATAGAGAACAAGGGTTTCTCCAGAAAGGAAGAAGATAAGCATGACTTTTTTGGAGGCTACTTCCAATTTCTCCAAATTTCCAGACCTAGTGTTCTCTGCATACATAAAATTAATCTGAGTGTTTTCACAGGAAACGCTTTGTGGCTTTGTACTCTTACTGGTCTTACTGTGTCCTTTAGCAGCTCCTGTCTTAGGGTGGGGTTCCATTCTTCCCTAAAAGGTGTTTAGTTTCAGCATCTGGGTGGTGCCTCAGAAGAACTCAAGGTTTGCATCTCAAAGAGATGCAATTCTTGCTGTCTTTGAGTTACTTCCGGGTTGGGCAATTGATTGATCTACTTGACTGCAACAAAGTTATCTTAAGCAACTTAACTTTTTCTCCACTGCAGTAAAACGTCCTGGAATTTCAAATTGGGTTCATCTGTCCAGGATAAAACCAGCTCCATCAATGTCATCCAGTGACCAGACTCTGACATATGAACCCATCTAGGACATTTAAACTCTTCTTTAAGAAAACCTATGATTAAATGCTAAGTTTTACATCTGTTAACTTCGAATGTGTCTCTACAGGTTCCAGTAAAAGCAGAAACTAACCATTTCTTTCATTGTCTCTCAGACTTTTTACTACATTGAAACCCCAATAAATTATTGCTGGGCACAATTAATATTAACTTAGTATGAAATTTCATATCCTTTACTTAGAAGGGTTTGTACCCTTTTGTCAGCTTGAATAAATTATGGAAGACAGACCTTCACCGGTCTACTCCTCACCCTTTAAAGACTTAAGGGGATGAAATCTCTAGAGAATAAATGTGACTGGGCTACAGATGGACCCTAGAAATGCATTTTGGGAGAAAAAATTTGTCCAAAACCTAAACCAGTCAAAAAACAAGGAGACCTTTGAGACAAAAGACCCAGCTCAGAAATCTTGGAAACCACTGAGATGCAGAATTCCAGGCCTGGAGCAGGGAAGAGTCTTAAGAGGTGAAGTGACTGGACCCCCAGGAACAAAGACCATGCTAAGTTAGCATCCCCAGGAACAAAGACCATGCTAAGCATATCAAAGAAGATCATCAACTGCTCCAAACTCTCCCCATTGGTAACCAGCCTAGCAACTGACTTGGCAGAGGAAAAGGTGCTTCTTTGGCCCACATCTGCAAGAGATGTGAATGCCCTTACTTTAGGATGCAGTTCCTCATTCTGGTACCTATGGCTTTCGTTCTTGCTTGGGATGTACTTGTCTTTCCCCACTCCAGGAAAGCTTATATTCTTTTCTTTCCTTTTTGAGTCTCTTCTTTTATTTCTTTTTTATTGTTTAATTATAATATTATATTTGGGAGGCCACCCAGCGGTGTTTAGTAGTTATTCCTGGCTCTGCACTCAGAAATTACTACTGGTGAGCTCTGGGGACCATATGGGATGTAGGGGATCAAATTGGGACAGCCACATGTAAGGTATGCACCCTACTTTCTGTACTATCTTTCCTCTCCTGTTCTTTATTGTTCTGTCCTGTCCTCTCTTCCTGTCCCTTTTCCACAACAAACCTTCAAGCCATATTGCTTATGTATTTTTATTGTAGAGGCTTCAAGTAATAGAGACAGTAGTTTCAGAATCATTCTCAACTTCGGCTGTATAATGGAAACATACATCTGAGGATCTTGAAAAGTTATTGGTGACTGATTATGACCCCCAGAGATTCTGATCGGGCTGAGGTGTTTCAAAAGCTCCTCAGATGGGACTGGAGAAATAGTAGAGTGGGTAAAGGAACTGGCCTTGAATGAAGCTGACCCAAGTTCCAAGCCTTGCTCTACAATCTGTCAGTTTGTTCGCTGATCTATGCCAAGGGCAATTCCTGAGTAGAGTCAGAAGTAAGCCCGAAGCAACACTGGGTGTTGCTCAAAGTACTAAAATAAATAAATTAATTATAAAAAATAAAGCTCTTCATATTATTATAATTGTATCCGAGTTTAAGATACATAGACATAAAGATAATCTAAAAGGATGGGCAATGAATGTAGAGTCAATCAAACTGGAGACTTTTTTTGGTCTTTTCTTTATCATTATGTCCCACACTCCCAGCCATCTCAATTTCAACTCTCTCGACTTTCCTCAGTTCCTCAAATGCCCCTTACTTGTCTCATTTCAGGTATCTTGCACATTTTGGCACTGTCAAAGGAGTCCTCAGGCCCTCTACTATCCACATCAATGTCTCTTTAATTCCAACTTGTAGTTTTCTTAAGAAAATATAGCTTGGGCTCTCCAAACCAAGTGTCCTTTGTCTTAGCAACAAATTCAACCCCTTCATAATGTTGATCACACTGAAAAGGTATGGTATCTTAGGAGGCTTGCACCTAAACTTGACATCAGATTGTCTGGGTCAAGTACTGGTCTCATCACATCCTTATTCTTGGACTTAAATAAATTGATCAATTTTATTGTGTCTCAGTTTTGATATCTGTGAAATGGACTTAATATCTGCATTCACATATGAAGGTTGGTAGAACAATGACATGAGGTAATATATGGGGGACATTTGTGCAGGTGAATACTGCACAGTGGGCATAGTGTAGTAATGCCGTTTAATTTTAAGTAACTCATTATTTAATTTATTCATCTTTCTTTATAATGCAGGCACCCTAAAGCACACCCACCCTCATTGCTATGTATTCTTTTCTCAATTTTATTTTTTCTCTTAAGATTTCTTTTTTGAAAGTAAGGTGGAGTTCATGCCCAATTCAATCAGCTAATCAGTGGCTGAATAAATAGCAGTACTCCTACATTAAAAAAAAAGATTTATTTTTTGTTGTTGTTAAGACACCATGATTTACCGAGTTACTTAAAGTCTCTGGAATACAATTCCCATCAACTCCAATCCCCATCATCAGTGTCATCTTCCCTCCACTAATGTCCTCAGGTTCCTTCTCATCACCCTCCACTCCAACCTGTTTCACTGGCATGTACATTTTTATGTTTGTTATTGTAGTATTTAGTCTCCTGCTTCCAATGATGTTGGTATGTATGTCTATAACATCAATATGACAGAGGTCCCTGACTAGCTACCCCATTTACCTCCCCTCTGCCACTTCTTTTTTCCCCCCTTGATTTCTTTCCTTCCCTACTCATTTCTGCAATCTAGAGTTAAGAACAATCTAGGTATCCTCCCTTTGACACCTTGCATTCCTTTGTCCTGTTAATCTAAATGCCACAGATAGCTGAGACCCTCCAAAAACTACCATATGATTTTGACTTTATTTTTAATGCTAAACACATATTAGTAGTATAATAATAAATGAATATTTAATGAAAAAAATATAAACATCTTGCACATTCTTTCTTATAACAAATGCCTTGTAAACATTCACTATTCATTAATTTCAAATATCATTCATTAATTACAAATATATGATATTGAATCATGAATAATTACAAAATAATAGTTACCCAATGAGGGAGCTGTTTCTAAGTTTTAGTAAAAATAGAAAAACAACAATATGACTTTTCTCATAACATTTTTTTTAAAATCAAAGTTTAGAATGAAATGGCCAAAAGTTTAATTGTAGATTTGGGCAGCCCACATAATTCAGAAACTGGGTAATTGGGTCTTAAGTAAATAGGGATTGATGATACCTTTTTAGTTTGTAAGAAATATTAAGCACTATAAAGTCTAATATTTCTTATATATTTCCTAAAACTAATAAACCACTGAACACCTACCTGAGGGCGACTGCCTCTTAACTTTTAATTTAAATTGATTTTATGTTTAATTTATGAGTGCTCAAAAATATTATGAAATGTAAAGGAGAAGTACAACCTCATAAATCAATGTGTTCTGGATTTCCAGCTTAATTTCCATATTGATTAAGTACCTGAGCTGCTGATATCTACAAGAAGGCATAAAACAGTCATCACCAGATATAGGATAAGATAAATAACAAGAGCCAGAGCTAACTAACTTCCACTGGAAGACAGTGACTAGCAGAGATTTTGTTACTCACAATGGCAATTTTGTTTTATTTTAATACAGTTATGTCTTAAATTTTAAAAAAAATTTCTCAGATCAATATGGTAAAAAAATCAGCACCTAGAAATTAACTAGGGTGCTAATTTTTCTTATTCTCGTTCATCCAGTTGCCAACACTTAGAGAATCTTTTGCTTTCATTATAGCCTTATTTTGGTATATGAGAGTGAGTACTAAATTTGCTTTCCTGATAAACTAAAATGTAATGAATTTCAAATGTTTTGTGCAATGCAAGATAATCTCTCTATATAACAATCTCTCGAAATAATCAGACTATGAAGTAAAACCTCAGTAGGTCCTAAGATGAGTTCTTGCTTTTTATCATTTTAAAATTGTATCTTGAATATACATATATATGTGAAAGACTTTAATTTTTATTCATTGTGCAAGTTTGCTTCCAATTTATGTGTATTATTTATTTTATGCAAACTTCTGAGAAATTAAAACTTATTTTTGACTAAAATGTCCTTTCTAAAAAGGAATGAATAAGTAAACAACTAAAATTCTGAAATAAAAATAATTGAATTTCTATTCTATCTCACTATTAGCTGATTTATTCCCCCTCCCTCCCGTTGATCATCGATTTGCTCGAGCGGGCCCAGTAACGTCTCCATTGGAGACTTTGTTGTTACTGTGTTTGGCATATCAAATACGTCACGGGGAGCTTGCCAGGCTCTGCCGTGCGGGCAAGATACTCTCGGTAGCTTGCCGGGCTCTCCGAGAGGGGCGGAGGAATCGAACTCGGGTCGGCCATGTTGGCTGTGTGCAAGGCAAACGCCCTACCACTGTGCTATCGCTCCAGCCCGATTAGCTGATTAGACTTGGTAAAAATACAGTGTAAAATAGAACACATGAAGTACTTACCATGATGTCAGGCATGTAGTAACTATTCAGTAAATATTATCTGTGCTTGATATCAGAGAGAAAGTGCATGGGGCAAGACATCATATATGCTCCCCTGATCACTGCCAAGAGTGATTTCTGAGCACAGAAGCAAGAGTAAGCCTTAGAGCACAGTCAGGTATGTCCCCAAACAGGCAAAAGTGTATTCACAATAATAGTGATAGAATGATAGAAACAACAGCAACTATTGTACTGATAATATTAAATTGTGGTATATGCTCAGAATTTTATATCTATACTTCTTATCTACTTTTATTTTATATCATTTATTTTTTAATTTTATTTCTTTTAAGTTGAAGCCTGTTTTGTGTCATGTTTGTATTGGAGCATTCTCTATACATTGTTTGTATTTAATTATTACAGAAACTGATAAGGAAGATGCTAACATTCATTTCACACATGAGGAAACTGAGTCATGAGAATGGAGTGACCTGATTGAAATCTGAGGGGTTGTAACATAGAAGTTCTCTTTACTGGTCTTTCCCTCGCCCTCTCAATGGATTAACCTGGGCTCTTTTTTTCTATCAACGCAACATCCTGGCTGGTAGCCATTGCACAGTGAACACTCAATCTGAAAAGCTATTGTATCTTTGCCTTGTTCTGCCTACTTACTTGCTGTGGAACAAGCTTTCTAAGAGTCAGGTGGTTTGCTCCCAAATCTGTTCAAGTGGTGGTACTTGTCACTGATAGCATGTAAATAAATGCTTCCTTAAATATTTAAATCAATAAAAATATATTTAAAGAGGTATATAGTTGTCTCTATGGAAATTAAATTGAATGCTTCCTTAACAAGTATTTAGATTATGGATGGCTAAGACAAATGTCAAGATAGGGCAAAACGACATAAAGGTCTAGGAAGAATCAGTGCTCTGATTACCTTTGAATTGCTTTGCTGCTTTAAAGAGTCCTAACAGAGAGGTGGGCGTGGGTATAGGGAGATAATTTAAACAAAACTAACTGTTATCAGACTGCTGCTTTGTAGAGAAAAGTGTAATCCTAAATCAAAAGTGAACAAAAAAGTTTTATATATATATTAATATATATAAAATAAGCCTACTAAGTTACTAGTGACTTAGTAGGCCAATGTATAGGAATAAGCTTGAGAAGCAAGACAGAACTGAATTGGCCCAAAGCCTAAGCAAGGTAAATTAAAACACATGTAGCCATATATATATAGCACGTTGTACTTTATTTAACTTTATTAATTCATAAGCCAACTGAATCTGTCCTAATTAGATCAAAGAAGAGTTCTATTGCATACTACCCGACTAAAAAAAATACTAGAAGCAATTATCAGACTGTTGCTTTGTAGAGAAAAGTATAAAGCTAAATTTAAAGTGAACAAAAGTTTTATATATTAAAAAATAAACCTACTAACTTACTGATAACTTAGTAGACCAAAGTGTAGAAAGAAGTTTGAGAATGAAGTAAAATAAAAATATGAGATAAAACATCATGGATATGAATTCTAGAAATCAAATAATAAAATAATTAAGATTAAAATATAATCTAGTGAGCTTCTTTCTGGCAATATAGCTCAAAGGGCTGGAGCACATGTCTGGAATGCATGGTAGCCCAATTTCTATCCTTGGCACTGTATGGCCTCAAGCACTGCTATCAGGGTGGCCATGGTGAACCAGGCCCCAGTACCCTGAGATTTGAACAGTATAGCATCATTGGTACTTTGTATTTCTAGAATTAAAAGCAAAGGAAGGCAGGAAGGCAGGAAAGAAGGGAGGAAGGGAGGAAGGGAGGAAGGGAGGGAGGGAGGGAGGGAGAGGGTGGGAGAAGTTGAGTATTTGCATTCTTTTTTACATTTCTTATTTTGATGGAGGGGGATAATGACTTAGTTTATCAAAAACAATTTGTTCAAGCCCTAGACTGCTGAGCACAGAATACTAACTCTAAAGATTTCCTGATTGACCCAATGAAAATCTAGGGGCAAGATTATGTCAAACATTGAGCATTAATTTTATGTAATGGGTTTATCATTGTGCCAGGTATTACATATCTATGTTAAAAATAGATCAAACAATACTCAAAATTTAATAATGGGTCTTTGTCAGGGTTTTAATAATGTTTAGTTGATGATGTGAGCATGTGAACATAGGGAGAGAATTGTCATTATTGACTGCTTCCCTATGACTAGTTTTATATGGAGATATTTGGCTGAAAATGCATCCTTATGGTTGTTATCAAGTCAGAGGAGGCAGTGTACTTAGAAGTTCTAATTTAATCCACCCACATAAGCAGCATCTGTGGGATGCCCAGTGCAGCCTGCCCATTCACACATGGGGCCCAATTATTGAACCAGAGGGAATAGAAAACATCAAATCTTAGGTCAAGTTCAATTAAACCACACATAGGAAGATATGGCTGAGTTTACCTGCTACAGATAAAATTAAAGGCTTAGAATGATTCTTCCCGACCTAATGCCACAAGATACACACATATTAGAGTTTTATTCACAGTGGCATAGTTAAAAATATGCAAAGAAAACTAATGAGGGTGCTTCTGAAATTCCTTTTTGTATCTCCATATTTTTGTTCCATTTCTTATTTATTTATCAAAGAATGTACTTCTTTATTCATCTATAATAACTTAACGTTTAAACAAAGATTTTATGTAATGGTATATCATTGTGCCAGGAACTGTATATTTTTGTTAAAAATAGATGAAACAAAAACTCAAAATGTGATAATGGGTTTTTGTCAGGGTATAATAGTGGAGCTTCCATTCTCACATGTTAGGAATTTTAGGATCCTTATCTACCGAGATCAGTGAGATCTAATTTGATATTGATCATCCTTAACTTGATCTTTTGAGGATCATATTACAAAGATTTCAAATTCTTGCACCAGTTCTTATAATACAAAGGGGAGAAATGCAATTTAAAAATGTAATTGTTACAATTTTCTTTTCTTTTTTTAAAAAAATATTATAGGGACCTGAGAAAGTACAGCTGATAAGACCTTGCACACAGTCAAGCTAGGTTCAGTCTCATCATGTGTATGATCTCCCTGAGTTCTGCCAAGAGTGATCCCTAAGCACAATTGGGTTGACTTCCCTACCCCTAGTTTACCATAATTAAGATAGTGTGTTTACAATGGTGTTGACATTTATGATCTTGTTACCTGACCTCAAACCCTCACCCCAAATATTATAGAATATTATTTAACTCATCTATGATTGGGTCTTCTATGATTGAATTCCTGGGCATTTTTGTTAATTGCATCTCTTTCTTTTTCATTCCTTGCATTCTTCCTTCTCACTAGAATCCTGGCTTTCAACTTCAGTGAACAAATTAAAGGTTCAACATTTCCCGTGGTTCCCATCCATTTGTTTATGCTATTTCTCCTGGATTTCCTGTTCCCTACTGGCCAGACTAAATTCCACTTATTCCTTTCACAAGAATTAACTCATACCTCATTTTTCTGAAGGAATTAATAATCTTCCATTAGGGTATGTATACATATCCAATATATCTTTAGTCTTCTGCCAAAGCACTTGTATTGATTTCTTCTTTGTTTTTTTTATTAATGTTTTTATTTCTCCTATTATGTAACCAGTCCAAATCACAGTTGTTTTGTATCAATATTAGCTGATATAGAATGTAGATAAATAGGCGATATTAAGTAAAAATTCCATAACATTTTGCCATACCATTATTTTTTGGGCTGGAGCAATAGCACAGTGGGTAGGGATTTTGCCTTGCATGTGGCCGACCTGGGTTCTATTCCTTGGTCCCTCTCAGAGAGCCCGGCAAACAACTGAGAGTATCCCTCCCGCAAGGCAGAGCCTGGCAAGGAGGCCTTAGGAGGGCCCATCCCCAATTAGTCAATTATTTTAATGTTATATGTTGATAATTTAGCAACTAGAGAAGCAAAATTCTTAATATCAATCCTAAAAGAATTTGTACACCTTGTTTGTATATATATACATATATATATATGGAGCATTATATAAGGAGCAACTATGACAAACACAGACTTTTTGGAGAGAATTTCTAGTCCATCTCAGACTCTCTCTAGCTAAATTTTCTTTTCTGTCTTTTCTTTTTATTTTGGTTTTGAGTGAGCCAGAATTCTGGGTCAAAGGCAGGGACATAGTACAAGGGCAAAGACAGAAGAAGACAGGGACAATGAGGTGAAAGTCACTTATTAACTTATTCGTGAATTTTAGTTTTAATGCATTTTCGAAATTCAAGATAGTTTTTCAAAATTCTCTACTTTTTGCTCTTCCTCTTTGTCCCCCAAGCTGTGCTGGTCTTCTCCCAAACCCAAGTCAGTTTATCAGCCTGTAATCGAACCCAGGACTTGGATTTCTCCCTGCAAGTCCCCCAGGCATCCTCTCGGACCCTGGGAGAAAAGCAGCCCTGAGCCTCTGCCTCTTCCTATTCGTCCTCCAAGCTGTGCTGGTTTTCTTCCCCACCCAGTCTCCCCCCCACACACACCAGGTACCCGTGGGGGCGTGGCCTTTTCAGAAGTGGGCGTGGCTTAATTTTAGGCAGGCCAAGTGCTCACACAGCTGAAGGTAGTTTAGCCATACAAAGAAACCTAGTCCCCATACCTACACACCAACATGAAGAAACAACGCAAATCCCCATCACATGGGGAGGATGATGAAAAGAGTCCAGAAGCCTCTGTAGGTGCTGCTCACCTAAGGGACCTCTCTGACAAAGAATTCAGATAGGAAGTCATGAAGATGTTCAATTAACTCAATGAAACAGTCAGACAGATATTCAGTAACATGACAGAAACTATCAACAAATTATGGGAAGAAATGAGAGCAGATATGTCACGAATGAAAGAATCCGTAGATGAAATAAAAAACTCAGTCTGTGCCCTCAACAGTAGAGTGACCGCACTTGAAGACAGAATTAGTGAGCTGGAAGATCAGCTGCACCAAGCCAACAAGCAACAACAAACAATGGCAAGTGACCTCAAAATAGCTCTAGAGAGAATCAGAGTCCTAGGAGATGATTCCAAGAGGAACGACATTAGAATCATTGGAGTATCAGAAGCTCAGGGAGACAATCCCAGTGAAAAAAACCATGGTTAAACAAATCATTGCTGAAAAATTCCCAGAGCTCAACAATGCAGCCATTCAGGTTCAAGGAGCCCAGAGGGTACCAGCTAAAAGAGACCCTAACAAAAACACTCCAAGACATATCATAGTTAGAATGATCGATGCTGCCGATAGAGACACAATACTGCAAGCAGCAAGGTCAAAGAAGGAAATGACATACAAAGGAGAACCCCTTAAATTCACAGCAGGCCTATAAGAGGAAACCCTCCAAGCCTGAAGGCAATGGTGGGATATAGTGAAAAAACTCACTGAGATGAATGCCTCACCAAAAATACTCTATCCAGCTAAACTCTCATTCAAAATCAAAGGAACGGTACACTATTTTCTAGATAAACAGCAGCTCAGGAACTTCATAGACTCAAAACCACACCTAAAACAAGGGCTAAAGGGGCAGCAGACAAGACAAGACAAACCCTACAAGCACAACAGACCCTTACAGAAAGATGACACAAAACCCCATAACAATAATGTCTCTCAAAGTCAATGATCTAAATTCACCAATTAAGAGACACAGAGTGGCAAAATGGATTCAGAGACAGAACCAAACATTCTGCTGCCTACAAGATACTCATCTCAACAGTCAGAGCAAACACAGATTCAAAGTGAAAGGATGGAAAAATAATCCTGCAAGCAAACAGCTCCCTCAAAAGAGCTGGGGTGGCCATACAAGTATCCGACAACATTAATTTCACGTTGAAAAAGATTACAAGGGACAGCGAAGCTATTTTCTCTTCATCAAGGGATACATACAACAGAAGAAATCACATTCTTAAATGCATATGTATCTAATGAAGGAACAGCTAAATATTTAAAACAACTGCTAATAGATCTTAAGGAGGATATTGCTAGAAACACAATAGTAGCTGGAGACTTCAACATCGCCTTATCACCTCTGGATAGATCAACAAGAACAAAACTCAGAAAGAAAACATTGACTTTGAAAGAAGAAATAGAAGAGAGAGGGCTTATCGACCTATACAGGGCTTTACACCCCATAAAGAAAGACTACACATTCTTTTCCAGTGTGCACAGAACATTTTCCAAAATAGACTATGTGCTAGGCCACAAAACATACCACAATAGAATCAGGAAGATAGAAATAGTATCAACAATCTTTTCAGATCATGATGCACTGAGAATAGAAGTGAATCACACACAGACACGGAGAACCAAATCAAGCACCTGGAAAGAAATTAAACAACTTAATGCTGAACAACGAGTGGATCAGGAAGGAAGTCAAGGATGAAATCAAAAGATACTTGGAAACAAATGAGAATGAAGACACAAGCTACCAGAACTTATGGGATACAGTGAAAGCCATATTAAGGGGAAAATTTATAGGTCTGCAAGCATATCTCAGGATGGAAGAAAGGATGCACATAAACAACTTGACTTCACAGCTCAAGATCTTAGAAATGAATCAACAGACGGAGCCCAAATCAGGCAGAAGAAAAGAGATCATAAAACTTAGAGCACAAATCAACGACATGGAAACCAAAGAAATAATCCGAAAGATCAATGAAACCAAGAGCTAGTTCTTTAAGAAAATAAATAAGATAGGTAAACCACTAGCAAACTCACAAAGAAACAGAAAGAGAGAGAAACCTAATAAACCGAATCAGAAATAAGAATGGGGATATCACAACAGAAACCAAAGAAATTCAAAAGATCATCAGAGACTACTTTGAAAGTCTGTATGCTACGAAACAAGAGAACCTAGAAGAAATGGATAAATTCCTCGATTCCTATCATCTCCCAAAACAGAATGAAGAAGATGTAGAGTACCTGAATACACCTATTAACATCAAGGAAATTGAAACTGTAATCAAAAATCTTCCCAAAAACAAAAGTCTAGGTCCAGATGGATTCACTAGTGAATTTTTCCAAACATTTAAAGGGAAACTATTGCCAGTTCTTCTCAAGCTTTTCCAGGAAATTGAAAAAACAGAAACTCTCCCAAACAGTTTCTAAGAAGCCCATGTCTCTCTAATACCAAAAGGAAACAAAGATACGAAAACGAAAGAAAACTACAGGCCGATATCCCTGATGAACATGGATGTGAAGATTCTCAACAAAACACTAGCAAATAGAATTCAACCACTCATCAAAAAGATCATACACCATGATCAATTGGGATTAATATCAGGGATGCAAGGAAGGTTTAACATTCGAAAATCAATCAACATAATCCATCATATCAACAAAAGAAAAGATAAAAATCATATGATCATATCAATAGATGTAGAAAAAGCATTTGACAAGATCCAGCACCCATTTATGATGAAAACCCTTGTCAAAATGGGGATAGAGGGGACTTCCCTCAATATAGTTAAAGCCATCTACTACAAGCCTACTGAAAGCATCATCCTCAATGGGAAAATCTGCAGAGCCTTACCCCTAAGATCAGGGACGAAACAAGGATTCCCACTCTCCCCACTACTGTTCAATATAGTACTGGAAGTACTTGCAATAGTAATTAAGCATGAAAAAGATATTAAGGGCATCCAGGTGGGAAAGGAAGAAATCAAGCTCTCACTATTCACAGATGATATGATACTATACTTAGAGAACTCAAAAACCTCTACCAAAAAACTCCTAGAAACAATAGACTTGTACAGTAAAGTGGAAGACTATAAAATCAATAACCAATACCCATGGCTTTCCAATACACAAATAGTGAAAGAGAAGAAAGTGACAAGAAGAAAACAATTCCATTCACAATTGTGCCTCAGAAAATCAAGTACCTAGGAATCAGCTTAACTAAGGAAGTAAATCACCTGTACAAAGAAAACTACAAAACGCTACTTCAGGAAATAAAAGAGGACATGAGGAAATGGAAAAATATCCCCTGTTCATTGATTGGGAGAATTCACATTGTCAAAATGGCAATATTTCCCAAAGCATTGTACAAATTCAATGTGATCCCTATTACGATACCCATGACATTCTTCAAAGAAATGGAGCAAACACTCCTGAAATTTTTATGGAACAATAAGCCCCCACGAATAGCTAAAGCAATTCTTGGGAAAAAGAAAATGGGAGGAATCAACCTCCCTAACTTCAAACTCTACTACAAAGCAGTAATAATTAAAACAGCATGGTACTGGAACAAAGGCAGAGCTGTAGACCAATGGAACAGGGTTGAATATACTGACATCTCCCCCAAGCATATGATCATCTAATATTCAATAAGGGGGCAAGAAAAGTGAAGTGGAGCAAGGAATGCCTCTTTAACAAATTGTGCTGGCAAAACGGGATAGATACATGCAAAAAAGTGGGCTCAGATCTCTGCCTAACGCCATGTACAAAAGAAAAATCAAAATGGATTAAAGACGTCAACATCAGACCGGAATCCATAAGATACACTGAAGACAAAGTTGGCAAAACCCTCCATGATATTGAAGCTAATGGTATCTTCAAAGATGTCACACCACTGGCCTAGCAAGTGAAAACAGAGGTAGACAAATGGGACTATCTTAAACTAAGAAGCTTCTGCACCTCCAAAGAAATAGTGACCAAAAGACAAAGACAGTCTGCAGAATGGAAAAGGATATTCACCAAATACACATCTGAAAAGGGGTTGATATCAAGGATATACAAAGTACTGGTTGAACTACACAAGAAGAAAACATTCAACCCCATAATAAATGGGGCGATGAAATGAAAAGAAACTTTGTCAAAGAAGAAATCCGAATGGCTAAAAGGCACATGAGAAAATGCTCTACATCATTAATCATTATGGAGATGTAGATAAAAACAATGACATATCATTTTAAACCACAGAGACTGGCCCACATCCACAAAAACAAAAGCAACCTGTGCTGGCGGAATGTGGCAAGAAAGGGACCCTTTTTCACTGCTGGTGGTAATGCTGACTGGTTCAGCCCTTTTGGAAAACAGTATGGACGATTCTCAAAAAATTAGAAATTGAGCTCCCATTTGAACCAGCAATACATCTGGAATATATCTGGGCCCAGCAATATATCTGGAATATATCCCAGAGAGGCAAAAAGTATAGTCAAAGTGACATCTGCACTTGTTTGTTCATTGCAGCACTCTTTACAATAGCCAGAATCTGGAAAAAAAACTTAGTGCCCAAGAACAGATGACTGGTTAAAGAAACTTTGGTACATCTACACAATGGAGTACTATGTAGCTGTTAGAAAACACAAAGTTGTGAAATTTACATACAAGTGGTACTACATGGGTACTACATGGAAAGTATTATGTTAAGTGAAATGAGTCAAAGAGAGGGATAGGTATAGAAAGATCGCATTCATTTGGGGAACATAAAGTAACAAAATAGGAGACAAACACTCAAGAGTGGCCGAGATTAGTACCAGGAGGTTTGCTCCATGGCTTGGAGGCCAGACAAATGCTAGGGAAAAGGGAGCTCAGATAGAGAAGGGAGCACCAAATAAAAGGTGTTTGGAGGATCCTCCCAGGATGGGAGAAGCATGCTGAAAGTAGACTATAGACCAAACATGGTTGCCACTCAATGCCATTTTTGCAAACCACAACACCCCCAAAAAGAGAGAGAACAAAAGGGAATGCCCTGCCACAGAGGCAAGGTAGGATGGGGGATGGGGTGTGGGAGGGATACTGGGACCCGTGGTGGTGGAAAATGGGCACTGGTGGAGGGATTGGTATTTGATCATTGTATAATTGAAATCCAAGCACAAAAAATTTTAAGTCTACAACTGTACCTCATGTTGTTTCACTAATAAAAATTAAAAAAAAAGAGAATGTAGGTCAAATAAGTTTGGAGAGCTCTTGTCTCAGGCTTAAAAAAATCTGATATATTAAAAAAAATCCAGTGGGAAATAAAATTCTCTACCTTTTTCCTCAGTTTTAAACATTTTAACCAAACTTTTACCAGCTTAATTTTTGAAGCATCATGTTTGTCAGATGATTGTCACAATTTATTTGTCAGTAATAAAAGATGCACTGGTACAGTGTGTGAACATATGCTTTCTCTGGCTTTTTTAGTATTTCTGTCACTTTTCACAATGATCTCGAAAGGCATCATAGCCTCACTGAATATACTGACACCCCTCAGGACCTCTGAGACTATGAGAGAAGCTCTCCCTCCCTTTTGATGGTTGGGAAGAGAAATCCTGAAGCTGCTATTGGGTTTCATGCCTCTGTTACTGCAAAACAGACCATCATAATACAGTGACAGACAAGAAACGGGCTCCACTTATTTCTTACTCTGCTATGTGTTGTTGGGCCAGTTCTCTCCATGTGTCCTCTAGCCATGTTGCCACCATAACTGGCATACTCGGGCTGAGCTTAGCTGAAAAGCCAGATGTCTGGGACTCCTTTCCCATGTGACTCGCTATCTCAGATTTTCCACTTACTGGTCCCCAGGCAGAGTTCCACAAACTCAGAACTGAAGTGATCATGGCCCTAACTCCTGAACTATTCCTTATGTCATTTTCACCTTATCCTATTGGCCAAAGTATATTACAAAGTAGGAAAGAGAGAAGGGTCACATAAATATTCTATCTCCTACAGAGAGAAGGGTCACAAATAAAGTATTCTATCTCCTTATGGGAGAAACTGCAGGGCATTTATGTCGACATTGAATCAACCGAAATAATCAGATGCTTACTTTTTTAGCTTGATGTTTCTGTATCTTCGTGCTGATAGGCTGAGCTTCTGCCACTAAAACTAAAAAAAGCCAGTAATAACAAGTGAATTCCACTCGTGGATGGTATCCCATTCATACTTATATATGATCGTCCCCATGGTGTTATATTACTCAATAGATACTAATCAGTCAGCTACTATGCCTGGTGTTTATATTATACTCAGTTCCTTACGATACATCAAGAACTTTATAAGACTGTTAGCCCTCATCCTCAAGTTAGCTACGCCTTTTGGGAAAAGGCCACACTTTCAGAAACTTATGAAAAATGCACATCAGTATTGGACAATATCAAATACTAATCCTGGGGGGAAAAGTTATGGTTGGGGTCAGAGTGATAGCACATTGGTTAGGTTGCTTTGCTTGTAGGCGGCTGACTCAGGTTTGATCCCTGGCACTTCATATGGTGTCCCAACCCTGCCAGAGTGATCGCTGAACACAGAGCAAGGAGTAAGCCCTGGGCACTTCTCAGTACAGCCAAAAACATAAACGAAGAAAAATGATGTCTGAGGCTTTTTAATTGATATGAGATGAATTCTGCTTGCAAACTTAAATTTTATCTCATCAAATTGCTCATATCCACCAATAAATAATAGCAGCACTGTAGCACTGTCCTCTGGTTGTTCATTGATTTGCTTGAGCAGACACCAGTAATGTCTCCATTGTGAGACTTGTTGTTACTGTTTTTTGTCATATAAAATATGCCATGGGGAGCTTGCCAGGCTCTGCCGTGGGGGCGGGATACTCTTGGTAGCTTGCTGGGGTCTCTGAGAGGGATGGAAGAATCGAACCTGGGTTGGCTGTATGCAAGGCAAACTCCCTACCTGCTGTGCCCATTGATACATTAATAGATAATAACTAATTACAGGGAAATAATTGGTTTAATATAATTAATTATATTTAGTAATATATTTAATAATTATATATTATAAATATAGTTAATAACTAAGAAAAAATCTTATATTCCCATGCTGTTGTAAAGCCTTATATTTATACATGATAATAAATTGAAAAGAATTTCATATATACCTTTTTATAGATAAGAAAGATAATACAGAGAGAGTGTCTGCTTTGCTAGTAATTATAGAGCTGAAGTTTGAGCACATAGAGTATGAGTTATTATTATGTGAGTACTATTTCTTAGGTCACCATGCCACAGTTCTTTGGTCATGAAGAAGAGTGATTTTAAAAATTATAATGGCATCAGTTTTATGATATTTTTTAGGCTCACCCTAAAATTACTTTGATTTAGAAAATCTAACAGTTTCAGATTAATTGAAAAGGAATTACCCTGCACAGACAATAGTAATTTTCAAAGGGAAAAAAGAAAAGAGACGATTGGCATAGATCTTTCAAGTGCATTATGAAAACAAGAGTTTAATTTCATATATTACTATATTCATGGGAATCTCAACTCAAATTTCAGGGGTCCCAAAAGGTTAAATGAAATGGCTAAGGATGTATTTATTGATTGCTAATGGTTACCAAGAAAATAAAAACCATAGCTTCTAACCTTTTTAACTGATTGGTTTTATTCCTTTTAAATGTGGTCTTAAAAAGAGTTTTATCTTATGAAAGAGATGACTAGTAGACAATTCTATGGAAGAACATATGTTCTTATTTTGGTATTTAGCAGATATAGCTGTATATGATTGATTTTTTTGCTTGATTTTTTTACCCATACTTAAAAATATAATTCAAATGGAAAATAAATTATTTTAAAATGTTTGCCCTCTCATCTGATAGCTGAACTAATGTGTAAAATTTATTAGGGATTCTTAGGATTTTGTGGGCCTAAGGGTCTTTGGGGGATTGTTAAAAATTATAAATCTTACTTACCAAAACATACATAAAATATTTTGCAGTTTCTTTAAATCTTTCAAAATTGATAAACAAGTCTTCAGGTTAAATATCTTACTTTACCTGCTAATTTCTTAATTTAATAAATAAGTTAAGTAAAAGTTCTAAATAACATACCTACTATATTTTAATGTCAAATGACAATATTTTAGTGATAACACTAGTAATTCTTTTATCAATGTATATTGGATTATTAATATGACATATTTGGGAATCATATGACACTGTTGAAATTAATCAACATTTTAAAAATCCAAAAACTAAGACATGGAAGCATTAATAACCCAAGTAAATATTGAATAAAAGGTGTGAAATTAGAAAGGCTAGTTTTATACACTTCTCTCTACCAAGACAATAAATATATTGCAAGTGCTTAATAAACAGTAATTATTGTTACTGATGGCATTATGTCTTCATAATAAAGATGGTACTTGCAAAAAATGTCCTGTACCTAAGCAAAAATCTTTTTTCTTGAATAAGTGAAAATAGATTCTTTTCTAACTTAATAATTGTCTTTTTTTTTTGCTCTAGATTCTAATAGATAATGGATATTTTCAACCATTATAGGTCTCCACCTTCAGCTGGGGACACATAACTTTTATTGTGGTCCATTATCTGGCCATTAGAGGCCACAAGTGTGTCCCCTGACCCTCTATCTCACATTATGCTGAAGAAAAGGAGAAGAAAATGTGGAAGCAGCAGCTTTCCTAGCATCAGATGTAAGAGGAGCTACAGAGCATCCTATATTGAGACCATTCATTTTCTTCCTGCTATAAAGTTCATCATGCAAGTCTTGTGGCTACAATTTAATCTGTCTCCAGATACAACTTCTTAGCTTGTTCTTCTTCTTTCACTTCATGAAGCTAAATTCAGGGATTGCCAATCACAGAGTAGTCAAATATTCTTTTTCGTAGAGGAAAGCATTGAGTGGCTCAGAATTTTAAAAATACACCTCCAGACTAGACATATCACATATATCATTGACCTACTCATGAAAGTAAATCATACTATCTGTGAGTCTCTTAAAATTGACTCAGTTTTCCAAAAGGAAAGTGAGCCACAATTAACTCCAATTAAAAATATACTTCTTGAAAATTCATAAATTTGGAATCATTGTAAACACCAGGGGAAGCTGAACGAGAAATAAGTGAATGGTTATGAGAAATACAACCTGGCAGTACTTAAAGTTTTAATGGATTTGATTCACGCACTTTTGCAATCAAGGAGAAGAGACCATACATACAAGTGAGATCAAGTCCCAAACAGCATGAAAAAAATATTTACCGATTTGACAATGAGCAGCATGAGGAACTTCAGAAAATGGAAATGGAATAAAACTAAGAAAAGACTTTAAGGGGAGGATTTTTTTTTTTTGCCAAACTCACTTAATAAAATCCTCTTTTTGAAGGCAGGTCAGGTAATCAAATATCAAGTATGGCATAAAGAACTTGATCAGATCTTGAAGACTTTTAGGCAGATATCCAGGGTTAGATTCTCACAAAACTGACTCAGCAAAATTCTTGCTAAAACTAGCCTATGTAGGGGCTAGAGCAATAGTACAGAGCGTAGGGCATTTGCCTTGCACATGGCCAACCCAGGTCCCAGAATCCTATATGGTCCCCTGAGCACCGCCAGGAGTCATTCCTTAGTGCAAAGCCAGGAGTAACCCCTGTGCATCCCTGGGTATGACCCACAAAGCAAAAACAAAAACAAAAACAAAAACTGGCCAATGTAGGCCTCTCACAAAACTGACTTAGCAAGATTCTTGCTAAAATGGGTCTATGTAGGGCTAGCAAGGATTGAGGTAAATATCATGTCCTCATAGATATGACGGTTCAGAAGCCCTGACTAAAGTTTGGTCAAGAGGAGAATCTTTGAGTTCAGGCCAGAGGCCAGTGGTGGAGTTTGTGCTGGCCCTAGGAAAACAAGGAAAAATGAGTCCTTGTCAGAAACACCAAGAGATATTTACTGTCAGGATCGATGTCTCTCCTTTTGGGTGTTGTGGTTTGCAGAAGAGTTGTTAAGTGGCCATCATGTTCGGTCTATAGTCTACTTTCAGCCCGCATCTCCCATCCCGAGATGCGGGCTGAAAGTAGATGGCCCTTCTAGCAAATATCTGTTGAAAATGTCTGTTTTTTAAAAAATAACACATACAGGGTGTGACCAAAAAAAAAATAAAAAAAAGAACCAAACAGAAAAAACAAAAAACCAAAAAAACCACATCTGAACTCTCCAGACTTCCCTTTCCATCTGGAGAAGATAGAATGTAGGAGGGACCAGGGAACTCAAAGGAAAGAATCAGGTGCTAGTTTTCTTTTTGTGTAGCTTATTGGAATGCATTGCAAAAGAAGTTTTTGCCTCCTGCACAAGCTTCTTTTGATTGTACTACTGAATTATACTCTCAAGTTCATAAATACTGGTGTTCTTGTGAGCCAGTGTTATCACAATTTTTAAAAAGTGAAACTGGGCAGAATCTCCTGCCCCTGCTCCAGGCTGTCTTCACAGGGACACCCGGAGGGGGGCAGGTTGATTTCCCTCCCCACCCCAAGCAGAGCCCCGGCAGCCAAAAATCTCCAGAACCTAGCCACAGCCATGCTCCAGGCCACTCTCCACATGCTTGGACAAGCCTCACCCATGAAGGAAACGACAGGAACCCAGGTGTGCGGGATCTGGGCCTCAGATCTCCAAGCCTGCTTGGAACCGGACTGGGCCTCCTCCACCCAGATCCCCAGTTTTCCAGTAGCTTGGCAGTCACACCCACAAACTGCCCCCTGTCGTTATGTAATCTCATCAACAGCCAAGACCCAGAGACTATAAAATTAAGTTCCTGGAAGAGCGATGCAGTATTTCCTGGCGCGACCTCTTACACTGTAGCCCACTGATGTACCTAAAGTAGCACATGTGTGTTTGGTTTTCACATACTTGCTTTTATTCTTTTAATATACAAACTTAAATGGCCTCAGAATGAAATACAAAAACCTTCACACGTTTACCTCTTATTGTGGTGGGAAGATGCTCTCTGGTTGGGTGGGGGTTTGAATATTATCTATAATGAACTAATGTGAACTACTTTACAAAAATAAAATGTATAAAACTCATAAAAAAAAGTGAAACCGAGGAACTTGCTCAGGTGCAGAGATCATGAGATCATGAATAGCCGTGGAAGACCTTGAGATCCTTTAGCGCAGTCAGGATGGTTGTGGTCCTGGTAGCACTTACCACTTGCTGACACCGAATTTTCAGATCTACTTAGTACACTAAGTGTTACAGTTGTGGCCCCAATGAAAAAAAAATCTCAAAATTATATTCCTGCTGTTGTCATATGCATCACCTACTATTTTATGTAAAACCTCTCCTTGATTCCTATAGCTTCTTTGCTATAGGAATAGACTTCTTTGTTAACATATACTAAATCTATTGCTTGCCACTGAATTTATCCACTTATGCAAATGTATCAAGGGATTTAAGTCTTTGTGTTTTATGTGTCTGATGGGCTTTATTTTTATTAGATTAGATATTTCTTGGAGGCTAAGACCTTTTGCTTCAATATGGCAGGTAATACATTTACCCAGTGATGTGTGTTGCAGGAATCTTAAAGTGTGTGAACTTTTTTTATCTCTAATTTTTCTATCTACCTACATTCCTGCAGTCCTTCATCACTCACATCATCCAGAATTCTTCCTGAAAAATTGGAGTTGTAAGTAGATACAAATGAGAATTTACAAAATGACAGGCTCACATACTTAGATAACAGAGGGATTGGTGGAAAGTGTGTTCAATTTATTATATTTAGAAATTTGACAGCTTAAGGAGATGTTAGTGAAATGGTAGGGTTGCTGTGAATCACAGCTAAAAACATTAGCCATTAGCAATCACCAAAAAGCCCCATCAAGTAAATCATTATATGGAGAAATTAAGAAATCACTGCTTTTGTCTACTTCCCAGACACCACAAGAACTTGTCTTTCAAGACAAGTTTGCAAGGTGACAGAGGAAAAATGCATGTAAAATAAAAGAACTTCTTCATGTCACTTTGACCCAGACAAACGTGGACTCTCAGAGAAAAATTTTCTGATAAAGGAGAAACTGAAGCTCTTCGGTTCCTCCCGTTGTTCATCGATTTGCTTGAGCGGGCCCAGTAACGTCTCCATTGGAGACTTTGTTGTTACTGTGTTTGGTATATCAAATACATCATGGGTAGCTTGCCAGGCTCTGCCGTGTGGGCGAGATACTCATGGTAGCTTGCCGGGCTCTCTGAGAGGGGCGGACGAATCCAACTCGGGTAGGCCATGTTGGCTGTGTGCAAGGCAAACGCCCTACCGCTGTGCTATCGCTCCAGCCCAATGAACCAGACAAGAGAGGGAATTAGAGCCTTACATGTGACCGATGTCAAAAGTTCTTCCAAGGGAGTCAGAGTGATAATAAAGTAGGTAGGGTGCCTACCCCATGTCTCCTATGTGGATACCCAGGATCCTATATGGTTCTGAGAGTCCTGCCAGGAGTGATCCCTGAGTCAAGCCAGGAGAAAGCCCTGAGCACTGCCACGTGTGGCCCCTCTCCCCCAAAAATAAATAAATAAATAAATAAATAAAAACAACAGCAACCAGAAGCTCTTTGAAGATGATTGTAAATTCCTTAACTGACCAAAAATAATAGTTTCATTACCATTTGGTGTTTTACAGGGGGATGAGAAGTGAACATTTAGCCTGTTTACCAGACAATAAATGCTTGATCTGCTCTATGACACCAAAAAGAAACTTTCTTCTCAATAAGCATACAAATTATGAAGATGTTAAATGCCTGCAGATAATCATAAAGCTGCTCCCAGTAACTTGTCAGTAGTGAGTTTTGAGTCAGTCATTGCCAGGACCAGAATTTTATTAAAGGAAGAGATAGATGGTACCTCTTATGGATACCGATACAATTTCTTGAGAGAAGGAAACATCTGAGACAAGAAGCCTGATCTGATAGACTGTACAGTCTTGGCAGAGGCACATATCAGAGATCAGAACTAGAGTAGTGGCAGTGTAAAAGGAGAAGAAGTGACAGTTGTGAGCAACTGATAAATGAGGAATCAACAATGTTGATCTCAGGCATACGGCTGAAATGAATCCATGTTCATGCTGATATTTCTGGTGTAGTAGGCCAGAGTAAGGAAAAAATCATTAATCATGAATAAAAAAATGAAGAAAGAACAGTCTTAGAGGAAGATAATAAGCTTAAGATGCATTTGACTTTGGGGGGCCAATGGAAGGTTTAGAGAAATATTGAGGTAGCTAGAAATAGATGCTAGAGATTTGAGAAAGAAGTTATACCTCAAAGTAGAATCCTTGGGTATAAGATTCTCAAGGACATAGAAAGGTTGCATTCATTTGTGGAATATAAAGTAACAGAATGGGAGACTAACACCCAAGAATAGTAGAGATAAGTACCAGGCGGATTACTCCACAGTTTAGAAGCCTGTATCACATGCTGGGGGAAAAGGCAGCTCAGATAGAGAAGGAACCACCAAGGAAAGGGTGCTAGAAGGGCCATCTACTTTCAGCCCGCATCTCGGGATGGGAGATGCGGGCTGAAAGTAGACTATAGACCGAACATGATGGCCACTTAACAACTCTTCTGCAAACCACAACACCCAAAAGGAGAGAGAGAGAGAGAGAGAGAGAGAGAGAGAGAGAGAGAGAGAGAGAGAGAGCAAAAGGGAATGCCCTGCCACAGAGGTGGGGTGGGGTGGAGGGGACAGGGTGGGGCTGGTGGGAGGGACGCTGGGACCATTGGTGGTGAAGAATGGGCACTGGTTGAGGGATGGGTACTCCATTATTGTATGATTGAAATGCAAGCACGGAAGTTTGTAAGTCTGTAACTATACTTCACAGTGATACACTAATAAATTTTTTTTAAAAAAAGATTATAAAGGAAGGATGACAAAGAAATCACCAAGGCTAAGAACAGATATTTAGACAAGAGCTTCATCTGAGAGGAAGACGAGTCTGGAGAATATGAGAAAGAAAAGTAGTACAAAGATACTTCACAGAAGCTAAAAATATTTTAAAAAGAACCTCCATGGTTTATATTTATTCATAGGTGAAAAGAATAACAGGGGTCAGGGCACATATCTGTCACAACGCTAGGACACTCTGCAGTGTTGGACTTGAACCCAGGGCTTCTGCACACAAAGCACATGTTCCAGCTTTTTTGAGATATTTTCCTGGAGCTACAATTATTTTTGAGATTTATGTTTCAGATGTTTAGAACACTCAGGATTATAAAAGTAACATCCAATTCTCCGGGGGAAACAGAAGATTAAGAACTATGAAAAGACTATCGCATTTGGCACATCAGGGTGACCCTTAGAGAGTAATCTCTGCTCTAGGATGATGACAGGAGCCAGGCTGTGATGAAATAATAATTGAGTCAGAAAAAGGGGTCTGGCATATTGATTCTTTTTTTCTTAAAAAAATCTATTGGGTGGATTGGCAGTGAGTGAGATTAAGAGAATGATGAAGAGAATTAGGCACAAAAGTGGAACTGGAAGAAAGAAATTTTTTTTAAATTTACATTTTTTACATTGAGTGGGAAAAAGTCAAGCCTAGTCAGGGTCATAAGATTGCTGGGTAGGAGAGAATGTAGAATGATGGAGAGAGATTCTAGGGAGAACAGTGCTCTGAGCAGAACTGGTCAGGCAACAGATGACTACTAACCTTGGAGAGAAGAGTCTCTGAAACTTGAGTGGGAAAGAAGAAAAGGTCATTCATCAACACCTATTAATTGTACACTTATATTATGGGTGCTTTTATTTCCATTAGGTATATATGTTCAAAGACATAAATACTTAGAAGTCAGCAAGGTAATGGAGAGGAGGGATAGGAAATTATTTAAGAAATTGTAGATCATATAAGGACTTCATATTTTACTCTGATATTTGAAAGCTAAGATATTTTGAGTTTGTTTGCATTTTTTTGAATTGGGGGTTTGGGGATCACACCTGGACATGCTCAGGGTTTACTCTGGTGCTGTGGTCTAGGATCACGCCTGGTGGTGCTTCAGGGACCATATATGCACTAGAGATAAAATCCGAGGGATTAGCCACATGCAAGGCAAGCATCTTAACCCTTGTACTATATTTTGGACAGGAGTTGCATGGCATTTTAGTGGAACCCTTGGCTACACATCCTGATGAACTATAGAGGATGAAGCCAGGTAGGAGGCTACTCTCATAGCCTTGGTGAGAGATAACAGAAAGGGCTGGGTTCAGAAGGATGCAGTTTGGAGTAGTGGGAGTGGTAAGAAGTGTTTGATCATTGTATAACTGAAACCCAAGCACAAAAAATTGTAAGTCTACAACTGTACCTCGTGGTGTTTGACTAATAAAAATTTTAAAAATGCTTTTAATAAATATTCTGTATAGTTAAAAAAAGAAGTGTTCACATACTGGATATACACTGAAGGTAGAACTACCAGTGTTTACTAAGAGACCAGGTGTGAGAGAGATGGTCCAAATGATTGTTGATGCCAGCATCTGAAAGAACGGAAAATCAATCCACACTGCTAAGTTGAAAACTGCCTATGTCTGCAGTCTAGAACTCTAGTCTACATGCCTAACCTATTGCCTTAATTAACTTTAAAGAAAGATTTGGAAGCTTTGGGTACCAAGTGGGTTCATTGTCTCCCATATAGGATGTCCAACTACCTCCCTCCAGTACCTGTCTAATTAAAACTGGCAACTGTATCTTCCAGTCTTCTTTTCCAACCTCATCTAAGTCTAATTTTGCTTCTTTCCTTCAGCTATTGTCCTTCAAGTTATTTTTGACCAATTCAATTAAAATATATAAACTCGATTTTAGGAATTTAGGCTTTAGGCTTTAAATGATTTTTTTTTTTTTGCTTTTTGGGTCACACCCAGCGATGCTCATAGGTTACTCCTGGCTCTGCACTCAGGAATTACCCCTGGTGGGGTGCTCAGGGAACCATATGGGATGCTGGGAATCAAACCTGGGTTGGCTGTGTGCAAGACAAATACCCTACCCACTGTTATCACTCCAGCTCCCGAAAGTCTATCTCTTAACTATCTCTTTGCAAACACCCTACCTGCTGTACTATTGCTCCAACCCCTTTAAATAATATTTTCACTAATTATAAACACATCAGTTGAATTAAAACACAGTTTGAGGGCTGGAGAGACAGTACAAGGATAAGAAACTTGCCTTTCTTGGAGCCAATACTGGTTAGGTCTGTAGCACTACACATCATCTCTCTTGTACATGGTGGAATGTACATGTGCATGGACATGCATGGATCCAGGAATGATCCTTGAGCACAGATCCATGAGTAATCCCTTACTAAGTTACACACTCTTGGCCATATTATACCTCTTCTCCCCAAAATTATATTTTAATGCTAAAATTAGGGCAGGAGCCGATAGAACAATGGGCCTTGCCCATAGTCAACCAGGAGTTTGATCCAGGTATCCCATATGTTTTTCCTCAGCCTTCCAAGAGTGATCTGTGAGCTCAGAGCCAAGAAACCCCAAGCATCGTAAGACATGACCCCAAAACAAAAAGATGAGAAAAAAACCTGTAAAATTAATTTTGAACTTGATATTTTGAATTTGATTTTTACCCTGTCAATATTAAGTAGGGTTGCTTTGTTGAAATATTACAATATATTTCAGAACTGTGACTAAAATAAAAACTATAACATACTTTAGTAGTTTAAAACCATGTGTACATTTTTGCATGCCTTGAGAAGTTATGGGGATAACCCAGTGCGTGGGACACTGCAGGGCCGTGTTGCTGATATTGTCTCTGCTGGGAGACGAACTAGTGCTAAGGATCTAGCCAGGATCAGACATACAATACATCAGGTAAAGCAAACCCCTAACTTACTATACTGTCTCTTCCTCCTCTCTTTCTTCTAACCTCCTTATTTCTTCTGCTCTTCTTTTATTTTTCCTTTAATCATTTTTTATCTCCTTATTCTCATCAACCTTCCTCCTTTTCCTTCCCATTCTCACCAAGTACTGTTGAGTCTAGCCCTAATAAGATAGCTAATATAGAAAATAGTAAAGCAAATAATTATAAAATCGAAAATTTGCTGCTATAATTTTCCTACTATTTCTGAAAAAATATTGCTTCACAGAAAAATACTATGGAATTTATTCTAGAACAAACTTTTTAACTTATTTAGAATTGCATGTGTGGCATGTGCTAGCTTTCAACTTGAAAGACAACTTTTCCTTCTTTACCGCAAGCAAAAGTAACTCTTGGTGGACTTCATATGCCTTCTATATGTGCTTAGACACAGGTGGACAAGTGACAATGGTTATTCATAGTAATACTGTATATGCATATAAGTATCAATATTTAAGTAGGCAGCAAAAATTTAAAATGTAAGAAATTGAAAATATTTCCTATAACTTTGGAATAATCTATTAATTTACATATCCATTAATCTTGACTTTCACAAAATAAATATAAAATCCTAAAACTATATATTTTTCTTCCTCTAAGTTTAATTATCAGCTATAGCCAAGTTATATACAAATTTTTTAGTATTTGATTTTTAAAAAGATAAATTAATATTTTGAAGCTCTGGTTATTGTGGAAACAAATCTTATCAACAAAGGAAGTCTGAGAAAGTCTCTGTCTGATCATATAAAATGTACACTTGTTCTTATTTTCTTTTAAAATTCTAGCATAGCTCTATTCTGCTACCTGGACAGAATGGAAACAAAAGACTACATTGATTCACTTTGGGAATGGTAGATTGAATATTCAATGTATTGCTAATGGTCTTGCAGCTGGAAAAATAGAGATCCACAGAGCATCCGATATGTGATTCATCAACTAAAGTTTTTTAGCTGGAAGGAACTAATGGTGTGAAGAAATAGTGAGCTTATTTACAACTCCAGTTCTGATTTAGTAAATGCCCAAGAGTCTAAGATACAGTCAACCATCATGTTCCAGAATACAGGATTTGTCCTGGGATTATCTTCAGAGCATATACAATTCTCTTATTTCGTGTTCTGTAGTCAACATGCCAACCTCCGCTCCCCTGTTCATATTAATGCTGTTTCTAGGAATATCTTTTTGGCATGTCAACATTTCTCTGCTCTTGCCCATGGAACTATTTTTTTGTTGTTGTTGCTAGACAGGTATTGCTGTTCTTGGAATTCTGCTCCAAGGTTGGCCACTGACATAACAATATTCCAAGGACTCTTCAACTCATTTTAAATGCTTAGTAGAATCAAGTGTTTAATTCTAATAACTGCTTTTTATTATATAATCCATATATATATATATATATATAGAGAGAGAGAGAGAGAGAGAGAGTCACATACAATGCCAAAGCTGTGAAAAGAATTGCTTTCAGGTTGTCTTTATATTTCCTAATTTTAATTGTCATTGTCATTCTGATGATAAGTAGTATAATGCCCAGTAGACAGCTCAGGAGTCTCTCCTCCGTGGGGTTCTGGGGACCACATTTGGTGTCAGAGATCAAACCCGCTGTGCAAGGCAACAGGATCTACCCTTTATACTATCCATTCAGCCTCCAGATAAAGTACACTGTTAATCCTGGTCACGGTTTCTTCAAATTACTAGCCCTATCAGTTAAGAAGACAATACTACCAAGAGAGAAAATACTAAATTCACTTTCTGTCCTTATGTGCAGTACAAGGAAGAATTTTTCTGCAAGTCTTTGATTTCTTTCTCTTTATGCTCAGGGCTAGGGCTCATTCAGAACACCTCTTCTGCAAACATTACAATGAGGGCACAGCAAAAATTCTCATACCCTGAGAGTTTCCAAGTCAGAGTTTCCAAGTTTGCTTCTATAGCTGACTAACTTATATTAACTTATTTTGGTATGTTTTCATTTATTTCCAGGATCTGGTAAATTTTCAGTTGTTTGGGGAAAATATCTTTTCTATATATTCTTTGCTTTAGAAATTGCTCATGTCCTAGAAGGTACTGATGAAGAAAAGGGATATATACAGTTTCCATATTTAAGAACTTGAGTGTCCAGGTCAAGTGTTTGAGTCCATCATCTGGATCCTCCTGGAGGATCTTTTTTGGTGAAGCCTTATATTGTACTTTTGAAAATTCTGATATGATACATATTACAAAAATAGAATCTAGGTTTGAGTTAATTCAAGTTCAAGACTAGATGGGAAGTCTAAGGATATTCATAGTAGGTAAGTGGTAACTTTACTCAAAATGAAGGTGGCTCAGGTAGATTCCAAGACTTTAGCAGCACAAAATGAAGTAACCAGGTTCTGGGCTCTAAGTGGTAAAGTTCAGGGACATATGTTATTTTCAGGAACAGCGTGAGGAGTAACTATAAGCTCTATTCTAAGAAAAGCAGTTTGAAAGATAGCAATAGAGCCATTCAACCAGGAAAATTTTCAAGTCATGGATCTTGGACAATCCATAACCAAATGGAGCATAATCCTCTCCCTTCTGTGTTGAGGCAGTTACTACGTGAATTTGAAGGATAATTCAAGAGCCATGATAAATGATGCTGAGAATCTGAATTACTTGAGGATTTATTCTCCACTGGCCTTACAATAATAAAACAAAAATAGACAAACAACAATAATAAAGCACAACCACTACAACAATAAGAACAAATACTGAGAATAATACAAAGTCCAACACCTGACTACAGTATAGCTACCAAAGGTAATACATCATATTTTGTGCATACAACCTACTGAGAAGTCTGAAAGTTTCAGATTTGAGAATGTTTAGGGTCTGGTCAGTGGTCTTCAGATATACTGAGTTAAGAACAGTGTTACAAGAAATTTCTCCTATTCCTTAAAGCCCACATCCACTTTCTCAGACTCATTCAGTATATATTTTTTACTTTACTTAATGGCAGCAGATCTCCTTCCCAACTACACATTTTAGGGCAATGAATTTCCTTTTGAAAGGTTGACATAAATTTTCAGTGGTAAATTTATGTAATGAGCAATATGTCAGTTGTGAAGCAAGAACCATGAACTTAGTTCTGGCACTAGGATGCCACTCCACTAATATTAAAGTAGTTCACTAAATCAGAACTATTCCAAAATGGACAGCTCAGCAGGTTTTGTAATGTGTCTAGAACAATAGATTAAACTTGGTTTTCATGCTTTGCTAACATTATAACACTCTTTATTTTTACACTTAAAAAACATTGTGAACTTTCTCTTTCTACCATGCTAGGTAACACGAAGAAAAAGTGAAGTAAAATGTTAGCCTTCCTTCTCTCTTTTCTTCTTCCTTCTTCCCTCCCTCCCTCCCTCCCACCCTCCATTCCTCTTTCCTGCCTTACTATCTGCGTTCCTTTCTACATTCTCTCCTTTATATCTCCCCTTCTTAAAATTAGAGTATTTCTTGAGCACCTTCTAAGACAAGCTCAAAAAAATGATCATATGGGCATATGGCAAATGAGATTTACATACTTATGGTGCTTTAAATATTATGTATTAATCAAATATTATATAAACATATGCTATGAATGATATAACTGAAATAATGAACCAAATATTAAGAATTTGGGGGTGTGGGGGGTTTGGGCACACATGACAGTGCTCAGGGCTTGTTCTTAGCTCTGCATCCAGAAATTGATCCTGGCAGGGCTCAGTGGACCATTTGGAGTGCTGGAAATTAAACCTGCGTTATTGTGTGCAAGTGTACTGTACTATCATGCTGGCCTTATTAAGAATATTTTTACTTAGATCAGAGATGATTCCCTATGAAAGAGTTGCTTAAACTGAAAAAATAAATTACAGTTAGTAGGCAATATAGGCAAGAAAGAACATTCCATACATAGAGGACAGTACATGCAAAGGTCCTGTGAGTAAAAAGGATCCAAAGAAACCCAGAGAAGAAAAAGAACAAGGGGAGTACAGTGGAGTAAGATGCCAATAGGAATTCAAGTTGTGAAGGGTCTTAATGACTATTTTTTTCTCATTAAACTTTTGTTTTTAATGGGTCTCAACATTCTGTGACAGATATTTGGTCAAGTTGTTTACTTTAAAAAGTACTGATTTTAAAAACTAATAACTTAAACTGCCACACACACACACAAAACAAATGGTCCACAAAACATTTTCTTTTCCTTTGGAAAGTTTTATGATGTATTGTTATCATTAACCAGTCTTTTACTATTAAACTTAAATGGCCAATTGAGACAAACAGTTCTGAGACCGTTCTTCCACCACTGATTAAGAATGGGGTGGCAGGTACTAGGGATAATATTCATTTAGCCTTCTGAGCCTTCTGGGCAGACTTGGTAACCTTGCCAGTTCCAGCTGCCTTCTTGTCCACTGCTTTAATGACACCCACAACAGTCTGCCTCATATCACTAATAGCAAAATGACCCAGAGGAAGGTAGTCAAAGAAGCTCTCAAAACACATGGGCTCGCCAGGCACCATATCAATGATGGCAGCATCACCAGATTTCAAGAACTTGGGGCCCTTCCAGCTTTTTCCCAGAACGACAGTCAATCTACTCTTTCAGCTCAGCAAACTTGCAAGCAATGTGGGCTGTGTGGCAATCCAGCACAGGTGCATAACCAGCACTGATCTGACCAGGATGGTTCAGGATAATCACCTGAGCTGTGAAGCCTGCATCTTCCATTGGAAGATTACTTTTGCTGTCACCAGCCACACTGTCACGACGAACATCTTTAACAGACACGTTCTTGACGTTGAAGCCCGCTTTGTCCCCAGGAAGAGCTTCGTTTAGAGCTTCATTGTGCATCTCAACAGACTTAATTTCAGTTGTAACATTGACTGGAGCGAATGTGACCACCATGCCAGGTTTGAGAACACCAGTCTCAACTCGGCCCACAGGGATAGTACCAATACCTCCAATCTTGTAAACGTCCTGGAGGGGCAGACGCAGGGGATTGTCAGTTGGATGAGTGGGAGGCAGGATGCAATCCAGAGCTTCAAGCAGTGTGGTTCCACTGGAACTGCCGTCTTTATGGGTGACTTTCCAACCCTTGAACCAGGGCATATTAGCACTTGGCTCCATCATGTTGTCACGGTTCCAACCAGAAATTGGCACACACGCTACTGTGTCACGGTTGTAGCCAATTTTCTTAATGTAGGTACTGACTTCCTTAACAATTCCATTTTGTTGACACCAACAATGAGCTGTTTCATACCGAGAGTGTAAGCCAGAAGGGCATGTTCGCGGATCTGCCCGTTTTTGGAGATACCAGCCTCAAATTTGCCCACACCAGCAGCAACAATCAGGATAGTGCAGTCAGCCTGAGAAGTGCCTGTAATCATGTTCTTGATAAAGTGTCTGTGTCCTGGAGCACCAATGATAGTCACATAGTACTTGCTGATCTCGGACTTCCACAGGGAGATATCACTGGTGATACCACACTCATGCTCAGCTTTCTTTCAGTTTATCCAAGACCCAGGCATACTTGAAAGAGCCCTTTCCCATCTCAGCATCCTCCTTCTCGAATTTCTTGATCATTCTCTTGCCGATGCCACCACATTTGTAGATCAGGTGGCCAGTGGTGGTGGACTTGCTCGAGTCTAAGTGTCCAATGACGAGGATGTTGTTGTGAGTCTTTTCCTTTCCCATTTTGGCTTGCGCTTAGCTGTGGTTTTCACTGACACCTGTGCTCTGGCGGCAAACCGGTTGCGGAAAAAGCAGGGTCTTAATAACTATTGAAGGGCAGTTGGAGAAAACGTTTTGAAAGGAGGGATAGGGGAAAACAGAAGAGATGGCTATGTATATGATAACAGCAGTTAGGAATTACTGTTAGAGCAAAAGGGAGACTGCTGTAACCAAGATTAGGTGATTATAAAACAGGCTAGGGAAAAATAGAGTTGAGAGATATCCATGAAGCAAACTTTTAATTTAATAAAAAATTAATTCTCAGTAAAGAAAAAGTGATATCAAGAACAGGTGCCAAATTAGTGGTTATACATGCATGTAGAATCACCGTGGTAGAAATTGTAGGAAGAATATCAAATATTGGTGTAAGACTTCATTATAGTCTATAAAACTAATTCTCCTGGTAACCAGTGGTAATTACTTGCAGGGTGTTTAAAATAGCCATTACTTAATAAATATTTTTTATTTTAAATTCAAAGTTTGTCAAAAGCTGTGGCAAACAGTAAAAAAAATATTAAGGTAAATTAAATTGAGTCTTATTCTCAAAGATCTCACAGGCCAATGAGGAAGACAGATCTTGAATAGACATTAACTTAAGTCACTGTAATCTATTCTGTCATATAAGAATGACTAAGGGACAAAAGGAATTCAGAACATGGAAACCCAGCTTAAACTAAAGAGGAGGGATTTAGGATTTACTGTCAAATAAGAGTCACTACGAGCAAAGGTGGAGAAAAAGGTATGGCTTAAAGATCTTCGAGATAGGAGAGGACAGAATTTAGTGGAGTTCCAGGTAAGAAATGAACTGTGGGAATGACTCTGAAGTCCACTGAGGTTGAAGAAGCATAGCCTCAAGTACTCTGGATACTATATTGAGGAGTTTGATATTGATTTTAAGATAAAAAAAAAAAAGGATCGCTGCAATTTTTTAAGTACAAAAATTCTAAGCACAATGATTTTCTGTTACTGGTAGGGTTACATGTTTTATAATGTTCCAATGCCCCACCCTCCACTAGAGAGCCCACTTTCCTCCACCAACATCTCAATCCTCCTCGCTATTGTAAGATCAGTTCTCTGATCCTGTTGCCCTTGGGAATTTGTTATTCCATTGCTATGTATCTTTATATCACACAATTGAGACAGGTAATTCTATACCTGTCTCTCACCTTCTAGCTAACTTAATTTAACATTATAAGTCAATATATATATATATTCATAGTGAGCAGAAAAATTCATTTCCCTGAATACATACCCTCTACAACCCTGGGAAGAAATACAGGCTGGCCGTCCAGTCCCTGGAATCCATTCCTGGGGAACAGTGGCAGGTTAAAAGTCTACAATGGGGTGGATCCCTTTTTACTACTTCCATCCTCCTGCTGAGGAGCCAGCAAGGACTCCAATAACAATAGGAAACAAGAATCCCACAACACCTCCTGGGACTTGCCCTGCCAAAGTTGGATAAATCAAGAATCATATTCCCAGATGTGATGAATGGGACGTCTGTTTCTGGCCAGACTGCTCCAGCAGGACCTAAAGCCTCTACCTGTCTCAATACCTGCTGCTCTTTCTTTGTAAAATTATCTGTTCTTAGACACTTGGGCCATTTTCATATTTGGGCTATTATGAATAGTACTGCGATGACTATTGTAGTACAAGTAACTTTTTTGAATAGAGTTTTTGGGCTCTTGGGATAGAAGCAAAATTGCTAGGTCATGAAGAAACTCAATTTTTTTTTTCTTTTTGAGTCACACCTGGCAATGCTCAGGGATTACTCCTGGCTTTGCACTCAAGAATTACTCCTGGCGGTGCTCTAGGAGTCAAACCCGGGTTGACCGCATGCAAGGCAAATGCCTTACCCACTGTCTAATTGCTCCAGCCCCACAAACTCAATTCTTAAGTTTTTAAAATTGTCCATAATATTTTCCAAAGGGCTTAATACAGTCAACATACCCACCAGCAGTGGATAAGGGTTCCTTTCCCCCTACCTCCCCACCAACACTGGTTAATTTTATTCTTTTTGATGTGTGCCAGTCTCACTGATGTGATGAGTTATCTCATGGTTGTTTTAATTTGTACTTCCCTGATGATAAGTGATAGAGTATTTTTTCATTGGTCATCAATAAATTTTTGGTATGGTTGATTGCTTTCTTCTTAATCAGTCTTACGTGTGATTTATATATCTTGGATATTAACCTTTATCAGCTTGGCGGGCAAATATTTTTTCCAGGTCTATGGTGCATGCTATAAATTTGTGGGTCTTTTGCTTCTTGAGTCCTATCTACATTATTGCTCAGGACTTATTCCTACTTCTTTACTCACCTGGAGGTGCTCAGAAGATCATATGGGTGCCATAGATTGAACTCAGGTTGGTCATGTATAAGGCAAGCTCCTTACCTGCCTTACTATCTCTGACACCTATGGTATATACTATAAAGCCATCATAATCAAGACAGTGTGGAACTAAAATAAAGACATATTTTTAGACTGATATAATAGAACTGAAAGGCCAGAGACAGATCCTCAGGTAAATGGAGAACTAATCTTTGACAAATGACCAATGAATATGAAGTAAAGTAAGGAAAGTCTATTTGACAAATGATGCTGGGAAAATTGGTCGTCACATAAAAAATAAAAAGAACTCAGACCCTTTTCTCATTCCAGGCACATAAGTTAACTTAAAATGGATTAAAAACTTCAATATAAGATCTGAATCTATAAATTGTATTGAGGAATATATAGTCAGAACACTTCATGACAATGAATCTAGGGGTATCTTACTAGCCAAGCAAACAGAAGACAAACTAACAAGATAACATAAAGCTAAGAAAAAGGTACACTGTAAAATACACGAACCAGAATAAATAAACACCACTATAAGATTTTAAGGAGATTTCATTATTAGATTGTATTTTTCTTATAATAGTTCCTTTAGGAGGTAAAATATCTACTCAAGCTCTAAGCATTACATCTATAGCAGAAAAGAAAAAATTCGGTGTATTTTTTTAAAAATAGAGACACAGAGGCATGGGGCATAGGTATATGTCTGCAATAATGTAGATAGGACCAGAACCAGAATTTCTCAACTTCAGATCTACTAACATTTGAATCTTATTCTTTGTTGCCTTACTTTAGACAGGGAAAGTGGAGTTAGGAACTGGGCATACTGATAATTCAAAAAAGACATAAAACAACTGAGTCGTAGACTACTAGGGTATATATGGGAGAGAGAAAGAGTAAAGGAAATCTGAGGCAAAGAGACAAAGTCAGATGGTTCCTATCCACATGGCCACATTTATATATGTAGCTTAATGTGCTAATTCATTTAGTAGCCCAGATGCAGTGTTTGATAATATTAAGAATAAAGCAAGGCAGCTCAGATGAAGGGAGCACCAAATAAAGGGTGCTGGGAAGATCCGCCCAGGACGGGAGATGCATGCTGAAAGTAGACTCTAGACCGAACATGATTGCCACCCAATGCCTCTTTTGCAAACCACAGCACCCAAAAGGAGAGAACAAAAGGGAGTGCCCTGCCACAGAGGTACGGTGGGATGGGGGATGGGGGGTGGGAGGGATACTGGGATTGGTAGCGGTGGAGAATGGGCACTGGTGGTGGGATGTGTACTCGATCATTGTATAACTGAAACCCAAGCACAAAAACTTGTAAGTCTACAACTGTATCTCATGGTGTTTCACTATAAAAAAAAAAGAATAAAGCAGTTGTGGTTACCATTTTCTTTTCAAATATTTAAACTACCATAGAGGGTCGCTGTGTACTATTGTGTAGGTGATATGTCTTTCAAGGAGGAACAAATGAAATCCAAAATCCAGTTACCCAAAATAGGAGACTAACACCCAAGAATAGCCGAGATAAGTACCAGGAGGTTTACGCCATGGTTTGGAGGCCAGTCACACATGCTAGAGGAAAAGGCAGCTCAGATAGAGAAGGGAGCACCAAATAAAGGGTATTGGGAGGATCCTTCCAGGATGGGAGAAGCATGCTGAAAGTAGACTACAGACCGAACATGATTGCCACTCAACGTCTCTTTTGCAAACCACACCACCCAAAAGGAGAGAGAGAACAAAAGGGAATGCCCTGCCACAGAGGCAGGGTGAGATGGGGGTAGGAGGGGTTTGAGGGATACTGGGATCCGTGGTGGTGGGAAATGGACACTGGTGGAGGGATGGGTACTTAATCATGTGTAATTGAAACCCAAGCACAAAACTTTGTAAGTCCAACTGCAGCTCTTGGTTTGTCACTAATAATAATTAAAAAAAATTAAAAAACCAACAGGAGTAAAAAAAAATTCAGTTACCAGTTATCTCACTAAATCACTGATTTGGAGCAGGTATGGTCTTTCAGATAAAGGTCTTTCACTTGTTATTTACTCAAAGGTAGCTTATTGATAGCACTGTTGCACTGTCCTCCCATTGTCATCAATTTGCTTGAGCGGGCCCAGTAACATCTCCACTGTGAGACTTGTTACTGTGTTTGGCATATCAAATATGTCACGGGTAGCTTGCCAGGCTTTGTCGGGTGGTGGCATACTCTGGGTAGCTTGCCGGGCTCTTTGAGAGGGGTGGAGGAATCAAACTTTGGTCAGCCATGTTGGCCTCGTGCAAGGCAAATGCCCTACCCACTGTTCTATTGCTCCAGCCTAAATTTTAATAAATTAAGACAAACTTCTTTTTACATTTGAGAACCATAATTAGCCTTTTCAACCAACAAACATTAAGGACTTTGTGATTTATGTCTGTGATTTATATCTGCTCTAATCTCTGTCAAGTTATAACTTAGTAATTGATGGATCACTAAAGAATTTAAGTGAAATACCAATGAAATATCAGTAAGAGACTCACCGTTGGGGACACAGGCTTATAATTACTATCACATGTATTTCTTAATAAATTGGGATAGTTTCTATTTCTGATTAGTAATTTATCTGTCAACATACTTAAATCAGTGTAGAATTCTAAAGGAAGAAAAGAGTTTACCCCAATTTTTAAAAATTTTCTGTTATAAAATATAGAGATCTAGTAGATAGTTCACACCTCCAGATTGCTTTGGGAATTGTAGTCCTGTACTAAGGAAGGACAAGATGAAAAAATATATAGCCCTGATACCATGAAGCTACTATATGCCACCCCAGTTGTATGCAGTCTGTAACTTTTGACTATATGATGAGAGAAAGCAACCTTCCATTCTGCACACTAAGTCACTACTATTTTTCACTTTATCTCACATGCAAGTAAATATAATTCTAACTGATTAAAAAAAAACTCCTTGACAGTCACAGCTCTCAATAAATAGAGTTTTCAACAGGACAAAAATAAAGTCACCAGGAATATTTTTGTTCAGTTATCTAATTGCCTCTTTTCCCATGAAATTATGAAAATCTCAAAGGAAGAAAAGATATCAAAAATCACCATTAAGGAGTATTCTGAGTGCCATATTTAAAATTCTGTTATAAGGAAAGTACTAATAAAGTGACATTTAGATTCAGAACAAATGAATGATGATTATAATTCTTCACTTGCTTTAGATAACCTGGAAATTTCCAGGGAGTTTTCTCATCTTTGATAAAAATGAAGTCTCCCTAGACGAGTCATCTCCAGAATTTCTATCCAAATAATAGCAATTTATAAATAGATAATCTAATTTATATGGCAGAGAAAATGCTCAACAATTTAATAAGGGAATTTGCAGAACAAATGAGTCAATCAAATCTAGAAAGCAGTTCTGGGAATTTAAAACTTGAAAAATTAATTACCAGGGGAAAGACATGAGAAGTTGTGATATTTTCTCATTGAATTTATTTCAACTATAATGTAATAAGGATTATTTAATAATTAGTATCATATTTAATCTTTTCTTTATATTTATATCAGGGTGCCCAGTGTTTGAATTTCACTTATAATGTGAATTAGTTGAATTTGTGGAATTGAATTAATAGAGGCACTATCTATATGGAGATATGATGAGGTTGAGGGTTCGAGGAATTAGGTAGGATAAGAAAAGACAGATAAGTCAGAGAGACAATTTGAAATGAAGTCAAAGAAAAATGCAATGGTAATGACATAAGCAATGGTGCCAAATATTAGGATAAAGTCAAATTGAGTCACAAGGCTGGAAGCCAAGGGGCTTTGTGCTAACACAAAATTCTTGATTGAGGAGGGGCACAGAGTGATAGTACAGTGGGTAGGGCATCTGCCTTGCATGCAGCCAACCCGGGTTTGATTCCTAGGACCACCTATGGTCTCCGGAGTCCCCCAGGAGTGATCCCTGAGCATAGAGCCAGGAGTAAGCACTGCCAGGTGCAGCCCCCCCAAAAAACAAAACAAAATGGAAAGCCAAAATTCTTGGTGGTTCAGGATAAGAAAGTGAGCAATCTGTGTAGCTGTGTGACAACTTTATTGTGATTTCGGCTTTCAAGTAGGTACTCATCAGCTTCCTGATGATTAGGAATCATTATTATTCACAGGATTTTTTCCATGCTAAGTCTGGTTGCTCTGAATGGCAGTTTCTATCATATTTCCTGGTCTGTGTAAGAAGCTCATTGAAGATCATAGAACATCTCTTCATACCTATTCTTGAATTCTTGTCAGGAGTTTATAAGAGAGATGTGTTCTTATAAACCTTGACTTCATTATCTTAAAATCTTTCTCACTGAGAGCTCCCATATAAATAAGACAGGCCAGAAAAAATATCTAATTTTCAAGATATATATATATATATATATATATATCACAAAAATCAATAACAGAAAAAAACACTTCATTAAAAATGGGGAAAGGAGAGGAATAGACTCCTTTCTATAGCTGAATGGCAGTTCTCCAAAGAAGAAATAAAGACTGCCCACAGGCACCATCTCCAGGTTAAGGTACACACCCTGCATGCAGTCAACCAACCCTGGTTTGACTGATGTCACTTCATGTTCTAAATAAATAAATAAATAAATAAAACAACCAGTGTTGACAGAGATGCAGTAAAAAGGGGACCCTCAGTTATTGTTGGTGAAACTGCAATCTGCTTCTGTGGTAAAATGATGTAGAAATTCCTCAGAAAATTAAGAATAGAGTTTCCATATGACTCAGTGATTTCCCTCTTGGGCATCTGCCCTCATGGAAACTAAAATATAATCCATAAGATAGATGCATACCTACACTCATTACAACATTATTCCAATAGTCAGAGTATGGAAATAACCCGAGTATGTGGCCACAGATGAGTGAATAATAAAATTGTGGTCAATATTCACAATGGAATTCCAGTCAGGTATGAGAAGAGATGAAGTAATGCAGTTTGTTGCACCCTTAAGTTGCTAAGTGAAATCAGAAGGAAAAAGACAGACCAAATGATCTTGCTCATATGTGGAGAATAAAGAAAGAAAACAAGAAATTAGAGCCTTCCCAAAGAAATAAACTTTGAGGTTTGCCAACAGAAAAGTGAACTAAAACTATAAAGTGGGAGAAGGAATCTTGGGACAGTGGTGGTAGGATGGTGAAACAGCATTGCATATATAAAACAATAATATGGAAATAGTTGTAATTCACAGTGTCTCGATAAATAATTTTAAAAAACCCAGAAAAAAAGATATGCAAAATGTCTGTGGTAAACTCATACAAGTGCATTAGTGAGTATATAAATTCTTATATATTCATGCAATCCCACTTCTAAACACTTACCTACAAAACACAAGAACATTAATTCAAAAGGACATTTGCAGACCTATGTTTAATCACAGCATTATGTACAGTCGGCAAGATCTGGAGAAAGTGCAATTGCCCAACAATGGCTGAGTGGCTGAAGAAGCTGTGGTCTATGTACACTATGGAATATTATTCAGCTATGAGAAAAGATAAAATGATGTAGCTTGCTGCAGCTTAGGTGAATAGGAGGGAGTCTAAAAGAAAAAATATAAGAAAATCTCATTCATTTGTGGACTACAAGAAAACAAAACAAGGGATAAGTAATTCCCAAAAGAAATCAACCTGAGATACAGTCAATAGAACTGGGGGTACTAGGTACAAGGGAGGCAAAGAAGGGGATATCATGATAAGGGGAAGGAGCCAAAAACACTGGTGGTGGGTATGATATAGCACTACTGCAAGCATAAAACAATACTATTGGCTCTATTGTTAAAACAAAAATAAATAAAGCATAAAAATGAGAAATTAATGAGTAGAAGTAATAGTTCTGCAGTCTCTCCTGGAAAAAACAAAGATGATGTTTGTATTAACTTCGGAATTTAAAAGTCAAAACATTGTATGAATGAAACCCAATCATGAATGGCTTTGTGATGATTATCTCATGGTGATTCAATTTAAAAAGTAAAAGAAAAGAAACTATGTTCATAATATTTTATAGTATAGTTATTAATCATTCTAAGTATAGCAAAATTTCAGTAGGAAGGATTCCAGCTGATTCCTGAGTGACTGAAAAGGGTTGTTAAAATAATGTAGTTTAGAGAGTCTTACAACAAAAGTTAGGTAAGAGTTTGGCCTTATTGCTCTTTCTCTCCCATTTTAATTACATTTATATTGCATTTATGTTGCATTAATTTATTTAGCAATTATATTGCAAAAGTACATTTTAATAAATGTATTTCGTATATTTGTATTTAGCTCGGGCTAGAGCGATAGCACAGCACATAGGGGGTTTGCCTTGCAAGCAGCCAACATGGCCAACCTGAGTTCGATTCCTTCATCCCTCTTGGAGAGCCCTGCAAGCTACTGAGAGTACCTCGCCCTCATGGCAAAGCCTGGCAAGTTACCGTGGCATATTCTATATGCCAAACACAGTAACAATTGTCACAATGGAGACGTTACTGGGCCCGCTTGAGCAAATCGATGATCAATGGGAGGACAGTGACAGTGACAGTATTTAGCTCCACAATTCACCCAAATGAAAAATACCTTTGTCTACACAGATGTGGTAGGAACACATGCTTAGCATATGTGAGACCTGAGTTTGATAGCCACAGGCCTCCAGAACTGCCAATTGGGGCACTGTATAGTCAGGTCTACCCTGCAGGATTTAGAATTGGGGCCAGAGGCATCATCAGGAGTATCCCCAGCCCCAAGAGCCACCAGGTTAGGCCTCTATGAAAAACACCCTGTGCATAGCCAGAATCTGGAAACAACCTAAGTGCCCAAGAACAGACGACTGGTTAGAGAAACTTTGGTACCTACACACAATGGAATACTATGCAGCTACTAGGAAAGATAAAGTTATGAAATGTGATTATAAGTGGTTGGTCATGGAGAGTATCACGCTAAATGAAAATCACAAAATCACAAATCATCCTGTTATTCGTCGATTGCCTCGAGCAGGCCCCAGTAATGTCTCCTTCATCCTAGCCCTGAGATTATATTCAAGGCTCTTTAGGAGAATGAGACCCATCATTGTTACTGGTATTTGGCATATTGGGTACTCCACGGGGAGTTTGCCAGACTCTGCCGTGTGGGCAGGCTACATCCGGTAGCCTGCCAGTTTGTCCAAAGTAGGAATGAGATGTCATAATAAGACGTCACACGGCCGCATTTGCGGCCGTGCGATTCCGGGAGCTGGTTTTTATAGTCTCTGAGTCTTGGCCGCTGATGGGATTGCATGCTTATCAGTATCACTTATAGTAATAGCTCTTGGAACCATTTTATTTTCTAATCTTTTCTCAGAATATTGTGATTGACATTTTATTCATAGTTTATGGTTTTTATGTACACTGGAGAGTTAACATATCAAGCAGTAGCTTTCTTGTAATAATACAATGGCTAGTTTAATTAACTATATCAAACCAGAATAAACATTTAGACCTAACTGCTTAACCCTAGGTGTGTATATGCACACATGCCTCTGTCTTCTGCTCATACCTAACTAGAAGCGGCATTTCTTTCTTCCCCCATTTCTAGACCCTAACTTCCTATTAAAAACTTTACTTTTGAAAAGGATATCAAGAGCAAAGCAACAAAAACAATTTTGAAATAAGTAATGAAATATGAGTTCCGTCCATTATAGTCGTGTATTGATTTTATGTATATGTGTGATGTCACTCATTTTGATGATTTCTTAAAGGTAGACAGTTTTGTACAGCTTCTGAATTTTATTTTACCTTTTTTATCCTTTAAGACAAAACTCGTTTGATCTGAATGTGATTTTTGCCTTGGGCTTAATAAAATTCAATAGCTGTTAAACTTTACTTCCTGTCTTGTCTGCATTCTTTATTAAATTATTAAAGATTTCATTCTGGATTAAAAGTAAATGGGGTATTTGATATATCAATCAGCACTTAATTCTTTAATCTGAAGCATAAATATAATACAAATGAATGCAGTTTATATCCATTTTTCTTTTGTGAAATTAAGGAATTTTGAGGAGATTGTTATTTAAATAAGTTTACAAATTTTTATTAGGTAGTTACCTGATTCTTAACTACTAATAAAAGACTCTGTTAGTATAATGAGACAAAATGTTGGAAAGGCATTTATCCTTTGGACCAATAAGAGGTGTAAATCACTGAGTAGACTCATATGGGAATAAATCAAAGTAAAGTGGTGGATGCAAAGTCAGAAAGAGAGAAAAGAGAACAGGAAAAGACAAAAATCAACCTGACCCTGTAGGCCCTGCAGGGGACAAATGCCATCCTACAAGAACCTCATCATCTGATTTCCAGAAGTAGCCTGTGGGGATGTATGTCATATCCATCTCTCAATCAATAACAATAACTCCCATTTTCTCAGCATTCATTGTGTCCTGGCCATTATCTTGTTTCACTGTCATTTGCCATGCTAAAAGATAGACACTACTAACTGCATTTTATTGAGGAAAATGAGTCCAAAGAGATAGATCAACTTGTCTCTGCATGACTAAAGAGATAGATCAGCCTGTCTGTGCATGGTCACATTGCCAACAAGTGGGGGAACATGCTTGAAAGCATGGGTGGTGTGATATTAGGAGACATGTTCTGTGCTGCTTCCCACCTATCCTGAAGTGCAAGTAGATGAAAAGGATTTTTTAAAATCTGAGACAGAATATAAGCTGAATTGTGGGTGGGGGCAACTACTCTTTTTTTTAAATTTATTTATTGAATCACCACGAGAACAGTTACAAAGCTTTCAGGTTTAAGTCTCAGTCATACAATGATCAAACACCCATCCCTTCACCAGTGCTTATTTTCACCACCAAGAACTCCCACATAGGGGCTGGAGAGATAGCATAGCGGGTAGGGCGTTTGCCTTGTACGCGACTGACCTAAGTTTGACTCCCAGCATCTCATATGGTCCCCTGAGCACCACCAGGAGTAACTCCTGAGTGCAGAGCCAGGAGTAACCCCTATGCAAAATTGGGTGTGACCCAAAAAGCCAAAAAAAAAGAACCCCAATACAATCCCATCCCACCCCTTCCCATGCCTGTGAGGCAGATGATTTCCACTTAACTCTCTACTTTAATTCTATTCATTATTTTGAAAAAAGATGCACTATTCTTATTTGGAGAGTCTCCTACCCTGTGCCTGACTGTCCTCACCAGGGCCCAACAGCTGAAGACCTCCGGGCCCCAGCCAAGGCCATGCTGGGACCACTCTCCACACACTTGGATGAGCCTCACGCATAAAAGAACTGGCAGAGGAACCCAGGTGTGTGGGACCTGGGGCTGAGATCTCCAAGCCTGCACGGTTTGGGACTTGACCTGCCAGTAGCTAGACAGTTACACCCACCAACTGTCATGTAACCCCAACAATGGCCAGGATCCAGAGATTATCACACTTAGCTCCCAGAAGCGCACGACCGCATTTGCTGCTGCGAGACATCTTATCATCTCATTCTACTTTGGACAAACTGGCAGGCTACCAAATGTAACCGGCCCACACGGCAGAGTCTGGCAAACTCCCCGTGGTGTACCCAATATGCTAAATACCAGTAACAATGAAGGGTCTCATTCTCCTAACTCTGAAAGAGCCTTTAATATGGCAATTTTTTTAAAAAAAATCTCAGGGCTAGGATGTTACTGGGGCCTGCTTGAGGCAATCGACGAATAACAGGATGGTTGTGATTGATTGATTGTGATTATTATTTGGAATTTTACCCCAACAATCAGGCCTGCTGAAAAGGCATTGTGAAATAATTTGTTTTCTGTGCTGGTTATGATGTCATCCTGGATTTTGGATTTCTGATATTTTACTAATTAATTCTGGAGGGATTTCTGCCAAAAACACATAGTTCCAAGATTGGTTTGTGTGCCTCTGGGGCCATAGCTGTGCCAGAGAGCCGCTCATGGGGGGGCAACTTGTGGTCTCGGCGTGGCGAGAAGGACGTGCTGGTCTGTGTCCCATCCCATGAGGCCGCAGTCGGGGCAACTATTCTTAAATCTCATCTCAACAGTGGTTTTTTTGCAGAGAATCATGGGAAATTTATTTTTTTATAAAACATTATTTCATTGTAATGAATAAATTGCAAAAAATAATGTTTTTGAATTAAAATGAATAAATAAAATCTTATAGTTCAAACAGTAACAGGTACCTAAAATATTTAATTTCAATAAATGTAGCACTGTAGCACTGTCCTCCTGTCTTTCATCAATTTGCTCAAGCGGGCCCAGAAACATCTTCATTGTAAGACTTGTTGTTACTGTTTTTGGCATATCAAATGCACCACGGGGAGCTGAATTTCAATAAATAATTTTTATAAAGTATTAACTTATTTTTTATTTTATTTGTTTTTTATTTTTTAAAAAATTTTATTGAATCATCGTGAGATAGTTACAAGCTCTCAGGTTTGGGTTACAATCACACAATGATTAAAATCTGAGACAGAACTTCACTGGAGATTTCCCTCCAGCACTGCACATTCCCCACCACCAATATCCCCTGTATACCCCCCTTCAAACCCTCCTGCCATCTTCATGGCAGACATGATTATCCATAATCTCTCTCTACTTTGAGATATTATGGTTTGCAATACAGACACTGAGAAGTTATCATGTTTGGTCCTTTATCTACTTTCTGCACACATCTCCCATTCCGACCGATTCCTCCAGCCATCATTTTCTTAGTGATCCCTTCTCTTTTCCAGCTGCCTTCTCCCCTTTGCTCATGAGGCAGGCTTCCAGCTATGGAGCAATCTATCTGTCCCGTGTATCTACTATCCTTAGGTGTCAGCCTCATGTTATGTTGTTTTATATTCCACAAATGAGTGCAGTCCTTCTATGTCTGTCCCTCTCTTTCTGACTCATTTTACTTCATATGATACTCTCCATATCTATCCTTTTATAAGCAAAGTTCATGACTTAATCTCTACTAACAGCTGTGTAGTATTCCATTGTGTAGATGAACCAAAGTTCCTTTAACTGGTCATCTTCAACAGTGTTATTTCAGGGAGTGTTCCTATGTCTGGAGCAAATGGATGTCAAATTCTAACATATATTTCAGTTTTATGATAGATTTTCTTTCATAAACTTGCATGACTCATGTAAGTTAAAGAATATATTTTGTAATCAACCTCACACCAGTGATAATGGCATATTTTGAAAAGCTCAGAAACAACCAATACGAGTGAGACAGGGGTGTAAATTAACCCTCATTCAATGTTGAGAATGTAAATTGATTAACTCTCTCTAAAAAGCATAATGACAAGTCCTCAAACTTAATTTTTTTAGAGAAATATCATATAATCCTACGATTCTGCCCCAAGATGCCTATGCAAAGAACATAAAGAAACTATTTTGAAATTACAGCATTATTTACAACACGCTTGAGGGCTGGAGCGATAGCACAGCGGGTAGGGCGTTTGCCTTGCAAGCAGCCAACATGGCTGACCCGAGTTCGATTCCTCCGTCCCTCTCAGAGAGCCCGGCAAGCTACCGAGAGTATTCGATATGCCAGACACAGTAACAACAAAGTCTCCAAAGGAGACGTTACTGGGGCCCGCTTGAGCAAATCGATGATCAACGGGAGGGCCTTTTTACAACATGCGAGATCTGGAACCAGCTCAAAACTAGGTAGTAGATGAAGAAATTTTTGCATATATATATTGGTATGTGTATATATTTCTAGAGAGAGACACAGAATATTCTACTGCTCATGTATAAGAAAAGGTCCTGTGTTTGAAACATGGATGGAACTGTCATGCTAAGCAAAAATAAAGCTCATAGAAAGAAAAATACTCCATTGCCTTGCTTGAGATAAAGAATGCAAGGACATAAATCATGACTAATGTAGACTTTTAAACTATGATCACAGCTAAAGTTGGACTGTGACAGGGCCCAGTGGACTTGTGGGAAGTTATTGACCCTTTGGTGGTAACTGTGATGTGGAAGCATTGTACCTCTAAAATGATCATTATTTATACCATTGAAAACCAATATTACTTAAATAAATAAAAAAAATATTTTCTAACATGTTCATTAATTCACTCTTCTTTATTTTGTTCTTCATTTAAGTATGAAATATGCGAGCAGGGTGACAAACTAACTTGACAAAATACTTGATCTCTTTGTGTTTCTTCTCTTCAGGAGAAAATAGGGAAAGTATCCACCTGTAAGGTGATTCTGAAAATAAAGCCAGACTGTATAGGCCATGCAGTAGGTTGTATTTAAAGCAACTATGGCACTATAATATATCTGAGGATGATAGTAGTAGGTAAGCAATTTACTCAACCTATAAAAACTGCTATTAATAGGTCAGATATTAGTGATTTCTAAGTTCATATTTTATCCCTAAATTTTAGTGATTATTGATAAAAGTAAGAAGACTTTAAATTTAGAAATTTCCAGACATACAGCTAGAAAAAATACTTATTTTCTGGCACACTTCATGGAGTTCCCTAGATTTAGGCTAACACAGTTCTGACTCTATTTACAGCCATATCACTTTAAACACAGAACACGTTTACAAATTATTTTCACCCTTAGACTCCAAATTTTCTTTATTCCCCTGACTGGAAATAATTCATACCATCTTCCATGTGCAATAATTTACATTCTTGAAGGCCAAGTTTCTTTTTTATATAAACAGTTCTAAATTCTTTGGATTATATTTCTGGTGTCCCTGGTGTTTTGTATTCCTCCCAAGCAAAGATCATCTTAAAATTTTATGATTTTTTTGATATATTTGCATCTTAAAATAAACATTAATAAAAATAATAAATTACTAATCCCTATAGTAGCTTCCTATACTACATCTCTACAAGATTCAGCAAGAGTAAGCAATTCTACAAGAACTGAAGAATTCAACAATTTCAACAACAGTAATAGAGAAATTTTTCAATTCACACCAACAAATGTCTATGAGATCCTTCCTTTAGGGAGTTGGACATGGAAGTTGAACAAACTCAAATTCCATATTTTCAAAGAGTTCACATGTTAATTATTAAGTGAAACCAATTAGCATTTAGAAACCATTGAGTTTTGGGCAGGGGACCTAGCAGTGCTCAGAGCTTACTCTTGATTCTATACTCAGGAATCACTCTTGGTGGACTTGTGAGAGTTTATGAGATACTGGAGATTAAATCAGGGTTGTTTATTTTATATTATCTCTCTGGCTACTAGAACAATTTTAAACTTTTTGATCATTTTAAAGAGGAGGAACCACAGCAATAACAAATCAAACCTAAAACAATATGGTTATCTATAAAGCAGGAATGATAAGACATAATTGTATGTATACAATCACTTCTGGGAAAGAATTTGTTCTTGTTACTCACTATTTGGGATACACACTTTTGCTGCTCAAGGAAAGGAATAATACTCAAAATGAAATCACAGTGATGCTGGAAAAAAAATAAAATGGCTGTTTTAAAATGAGATAAATATAGTTCACTGTCCTGAATCTTCTTTCCCCTGAGCTCCAGATTTATGTTTAACCACCTACACTACTTGTTTATTTGAATCTTTAAAGGGAATTTTAAATTAAATATTTAAAGTTAAGTATGCTTCATGCTTTTTTCTCCCATCATCAGAATTCCTCATCACCAATTAATGGGATCATTTTTTCTTAAATTAAATAGAACAGCAACATTCATTTAATTTTTTTATTCTTCGCCAAATCACTCCACTCTCCGCATTTAGCCCAATGGGAATTTTTGTGTATCCAGTCTTGGAGAGCACAACTAGAATTCTCTACTTTATTCCAGTACTATCAAAAATCCAATGATTCTCACTCCTCACAGTGCCACCACCTGGTTCCAGCCCACCATCATTTTTCCCCCTGGAATATTACAATAGTCTCTTAATTTGTCTCCTTACATTTTCTCTTGTCTCACCGCAATTTTTATTGTAAATATAAAACAAAGTGATGTGTTAAATCTGTCATTTTATTTCCTATCACAAACAAAACTCCTATTGTATTTTGTTCAATTATTTCTCTTAATTCCCTCCTATTCTTTTATGCCTCATTCTCTCTGATACAATCACAAGGAAATATTGTGCTGTTCCGTCAGTATTCCAGGATTGCTCTCAGTTCAGATGTTAATACTTGCTATTCCCTTTGCTTAAACAGTCTTGCCCCCTCCCCCCAGCACATGAGAGAAGGCAGATGGGATGGAGAAGAGACCACTAAGCAATGATGGTTGGAGGGATCACTCAGGATGGTAGAGATGTGCTCAAAGCAGGCTATGGACCAAACATGATGGTTGCTTGGTGCCTATGTTGCAAACCATAACACCTAAAAGGAGTGAGAAAGAGGCAGGGGGTGGGTAGGGGTGGGGATGGTGGGAGGGACACTGGAAACATTGGTGGTGGAGAATGGGCACTAATGGGTACTCAAACATTGCTTGAAATGCAATCATGAACATTTGTAGTTCTGTAATTGTATCTCAAGATGATTCATTAAAATATCTCCCCACTAAAATCCCAAAACACTCTTGCCCCCAAATACCTGTTCTCCCTGGCTCTCTTCCTCTGGTTCTCTTGTCACTTTCTAAGAAATAACATCACCTTCTCTGAGTCACTTTAGGGCCTACATTTCATTTCTCCTTATCTAGTCACCTGTTGCCCCATCTTTAAAATTTACCAGTTTCTAACATTATTTTGATTACCTTTTCATTGTTCATGATGCTTACAACAATGTAAATTAATGAGAGTAGGTATTTTTTTCTAACTGTAGCACTGTAGCACTGTCCTCTCGTTGTTAATCCAGCACCAGCAAGTCTCCATTGTGAGACTTGTTACTGTTTTTGGCATATTGGATATGCCACAGGGAGCTTGTCAGGCTCTGCTGTGTGGGCGGGATACTCTTAGTAGCTTGCCGGGTTCTCTGAGAGGGATGGAAGAATCAACCTGGGTTGGCTGCACGCAAGGCAAATGCCTACCCACTGTGCTATCATTCCAGCCCTTTTTTCTAACTACTTAAGTACCTTTGTTAATATCTGACAAATAGAAAGCAATACATATTTTAAATGAAGGAATAAATTCTGAAAGTTTCCAGATAGGGAAACATATACATAAAAAAGGGTCAGGAACTGAAATGTAAGGTTAATCTATAGCGTAACTGGAAATTAAGAGGACATATTCAATATCTTCACTACTGTAAAAGATTAAAATATTTGAAGTCAAGTATGTGGGAAGAGTAGTAGCATTTCGAGCCCTGCAATGCCTTAAAAACAAAATCCCATCAGCAACGTGCCCATAAGTTTTTCCATAGAAGCTACAGGACATACTCAAGGGCAGTTAACAATGAAGTAGGAAGATAGCAGTTACAGAAATAAAGAGATCTGTGTGGGAGAGGGGTGAAGTGAGATCCTAGGATGATGCCAAAGGGAAGCCCCTAGATGAAAGCTGAACAATTTTCTCGCTGTCATGTGCATTGTATGCCGACCTCATGTAAGCAAACTTACAGAGAGGTAATTTACAGAGAGGCATGGGTGAATGGGAAACTAAGAAACAAAGAAACTGATAGGTGGTGATAAGTGATTTTATTATATTAAGAATTTTATAGGGGTGGGAGCGATAGCACAGCGGTAGGGTATTTGCCTTGTTTGCAGCCAGCCTGGCCGAGCAGGGTTCTATTCCCCCACCCCTCTCGAAGAGCCCGGCCAGCTACCGAGAGTATCTCGCCCGCAAGGCAAAGCCTGGCAAGCTACCCATGACGTATTCAATATGCCAAACACAGTAACAACAAGTCTCAAAATAAAGATGTAATTGGGCCTGCTCAAGCAAATCGATGAACAACGGGAGGACAGTGCTACAGTGCTAATTTTATAGTTCTACAGGGAATTTAGGGGCCAATAGGTAGAGGCAATACATAGATAGAGAGAGGCACATAGAAAGCAAAGGAAAAGATTGGGATATTTTTACTTGTAGAAAAATATCTAAGTAATATATACTCATACTTTAATGCAGTATTTTAATAATAGCAATAGCACAGTGGTAGGGCGTTTGCCTTGCAGGCGGCTGACCCAGGTTCAGTTCCTCCGTCCTTCTCGAGAGCCCGGCAAGCTACTGAGAGTATTTCACCTACACGGCAGAGCCTGGCAAGCTCCCCGTGGCATATTTGATATGTCAAAACCAGTAACAAACAAGTCTCACAATGGAGACATTACTGGTGTCCACTTGAGCAAATCGATGAACAATGGGAGGACAGTGTTAGAGTGCTATATTTTAATAATAATATAAACACAATGCTGAATAAATTAAAACCTGTGGTACAACTTGAATGAAATAATTGAGGGATGGTCAAGAGTTAAATATTTATCATTCTTGGTCAGAACAAAATAATGTGTAAAATTAAAAAATTTAATAGACTTCATAAAAATTTAGATATATGGAGTTAAATACTAAAAGAAACAAATAAATGAAAATTACTGCTTTTGCTGAGGGTTAAATATTTAAGTGGGAATAGGGAAGGGCAGCTCTTTGATTTACTTTAAACTTTGAAAAATAACTGGATTTTTTTAGAATACATGTATACATAAATATTTTTTAAAAAATGGTTTGCCATATAAAAAACATAGGTACATGTGTGCCTATCTATTGCCAATAAGTGAAATTTGAACTAATCCGGGTGTTATCCATTACAAGATTATACATGAGGGTATATGTTCCATAATTACTACATAAATAAGCAAGGGGTTTTAAAATAGAGCTATGACAGTCACTCAGAACTGAAAAATTCACATCAATTTTCTATTTTTGTGACTGAAATATTTTTCTATTTCCTAATCATTTTGTAAAGTCCAGAGTGTACATGGAAGAACAATATATTTTATTTTATTTTTTATTTTTTTCCTTAAATTTTTATTAGTGAAACACCGTGAGGTACAGTTATAGACTTACAAAATTTTGTGCTTGGGTTTCAGTTATTCAGTGATCAAATACCCATCCCTCCACCAGTGCCCATTCTCCACCACTACCAGTCCCAGTATCCCTCCCACCCCCCTTCCCCCATCCCACCCTACCTCTGTGGCAGGGCATTCCCTTTTGTTATCTCTCTCCTTTTGAGTGCTGTGCTTTGCAAAAGAGACATTGAGTGGCAATCTTGTTCGAACTATAGTCTACTCTCATCACGCATTTCCCATCCTGAGAGGAACCTCCCAACACCCTTTATTTGGTGCTCCCTTCTCTATCTGAGCTGCCTTTTCCCCTAGTGTGGCTGTCCTCAAAGCCATGGAGTAATCCTCCTGGTACTTATCTCGGCTATTCTTGGGAGCTAGTCTCCTATTTTGTTACTTTATAGAACAATATATTTTAAATCACACTCACGCAAGTCTCACTAGTTATATAAATATCTTGCTCTATTGATGTATTATATTTCTTGTATTTAAAAATAATTTTGTAGGTTTTTTTGCTTGGGATGGGGGCTGGAGTCTCTACCCAGCTGTCCTCAGGGCTTCCTTGTGCCTGGGTGCTCAGACTTATTCGCTGCAGGACTCATAGCACCATATGCAGGGCCAGAAATTGAAGCCTGTCAGCCTCATGCAAAACCTTACCCACTGTACTATTTCTCCGTCCCTTGTATGTGTTTTTTGCTAAGCTGCACTGGAAAGTTATTTAAGATCTCTCCTGTCTTTCTATATTACAACTTCTGATATGATGAAAAAATTACATTACTTTATTAAGCAATAATTCCTAATATTAATAAAATAAACATGATGTATATTACACAGTTCTGTCCTTGGGAAACCTAATAAGTAACTGTTATTATTATTATGAATCATTATTTTTATTTTCTAATTTCTTGCAATGATATTCCAGTAAGGACAAGGCTCCCAGTGGTTCTGCACATTATAAATCTTAGAATTCACTTTTCAAATGTCCTTATAGCTCACTGCAGAAATATTTACATAATTAATGTTTGTTGGATACTCTTCTTAGAAAATAAGACCCTGAATACATATTTAAGCAGAGTTTCCACATAGTAAAGTCATAAAGATAGATATTTTCAACACACTGATATTTTGAGTCACATTTATAATATCATAAGTATCATCCAAGTAAAAAGCCAAACATAGTCATATGGCTGATGGACAAGGCAGCAAAACGTGTGAACACTATTGTTGCAGAAGTATCTTGATGACATCTGAAGTTATATCTTTGATGAACCATGCACTAACTGTAGCAAGAGAACTGCTAGCTCAAAAATACCAGAGAAAATTGGAAGGAAGTAAGTAAAGTTAGAAGGGGAATTAGGTATATTAGACAGGCGAGCACTCTCAGTTACCAAAATTCTGCTCATAGCACCTTCAGATTTATGTGTGGTTTCCATAAAGATAAATAAACTTGGCATAGTTTCTTGACAGAAACTATGCATTTTGTACCTTTTTATAAAGATGGTTTGAACTAAAAAGCCTTGAATATAATCTCAGGGCTAGGATGAAAGAGACGTTACTGGGGCCTGCTCGAGGCAATCGACGATTAACAGGTTTGAACTAAAAATTCCTAAAAATTATTCATAATGCATAAAGTGCTTCTTAACTAGACATGTCTAATATTATAATTAAGACTAAGTTGAGATATCTTGTATTATACATATGTTTGTAGTTTTTCAATAAAAGTAACCAAATTAGTCTTCTCATTAAATCTAAAATCTTACCCCATGAACGCTTAGTATTAGTTTTTGAATGTTTTTCAACAGAGCAGTAATGCTTTTTCTGTTGTGCTGGCAACTAGCCTTGCAACTTTTATTTCTGGGCTCAGCTGTGTTCTGCGGCATTCTACAATATTTCAGGAAACTATTTGTACCCTTATCATCTAAAAAACTACAAACACATCTGCATTTATTTTATTATTGTTATTACATATTGTTACATTCTGCATTAGATCTGACTGTTATAAGCTACAATTTCCACTAACACTATCCCCCCCACACACATTTTACTTCTCCAAATATGTCATCTGTAATATATTCTGGTTTTGCTTCTCTTAGATACCATATTCTTTCAAATTTCAAAGGTCTCATATCTTTTATAATACCATGCTCTTCCTATTATGAACAAGTTTGGTTTGGTGTTATACACTAGAATTTAATGTCTATTTTTTCCCTTGTAAGTGGTTTCAAAGATAGTATATTTGTCTTCTGAAAAAGAACAAACTCAATTCTCTAATGCAGTTACCACGCCAGCTCAACATATCCTGGGGCTGCTCTGGCAAAAGGCTGTAAAAGATCCGTATTGATATTCTGTGGCATTCAAATTGTCAAGCTCCCAACAGGAGGAGAGCATTTAGAAAATCTGGCCATGTGGCATCTAATTACACTATTATAAACTAAATTTACAACAGGTGACTTGTAGGCTATGAATTGACAACAAGCACCCAAGCTTGCCTTGGATTATTTCCCCATACATTGGGAAGCAAATAGTAGCATTTTTATGCACAAGTCCTATCCCCTTTTACTCATCCCACACACAACTTTATGGTGCTTGCTCAATTTCATTATTTTCTTGACATTCAGTTTTAGCATATTTCCTGTGTTCTATGACTTTAAATCCAGAGACACATTCAAAGTTACTAGAATATAACTAAAAGAAAAAATGCACACACAAAAGCCTCCTGAGTTTCCTGCAATGGAATTTTCTGTCCTTCTGTGTATGCAGCACAGATCTGGTTTTAAATCTAGAGTCAGCTCTGAGATTCTTGTCCTTTAAAACTTATCAAGTATCTAGGGAAACATGTGCTTTATATTCAGGCACAAGCCATGTGTCGTTGACGGCAAAGATCCAATGTACTATGGAAATTTCCTGTTGCATATTATCAGCTGTTGTTTGCCATCTTGGCTAGATAATCCTGCCTCATTTATTGGAGGGCCATTTCAGCTGCACTGTCAATAGCATAGAAGGATCAGGTCACCTTTGCCTAGAATATTATGTAAAAGCTGTCAAATGCTGAGGATTATGGGCACAATAAGGGTTCTGTAAGATTTCAAGCATATCAGTATCTGTGAAGAAGATTTAATGCTGTTGTCATCATACCATCTTAGATTTCTTTCCTCTTATGCTAAGATCTTGTAGTCATATGGCCAAAATATTATTATGGTTAGTTCTTCATGTAAGAGGAATAAATATTGGCAGGTTTCTCTTCTACATGTTTGAATGAGCACATTTTAAAATAAAAAATGACCCAATCTGTCTTGTTATCTTTCAGAATTAAATATGCACTCCCTTCATTTCCCAGTCCTGCAATCCCAATATATCAACACAGACTTTTCACACTTGGAGGACCAGTTTATTAAAAGCCCCAATAAATTTAATAAGGAATTCTTCATTATAGTTTCCATTATGAAAAGCCCAGTTCCAGAGCAAGACTGCAGCAGTTCATTTTGGAGTGTATTTACTTTTAAGTTGTGAACATTTTATTAAAGTATTAAGAGACAATTGTTCCTACTTATTATACATTACTGATGCAGTGAGCATGACCGTACAAACAAATATTGGCAGCTTCTGAATATCTCAGTAAAGCAAATTATATTTTAAAAAGGTACTTCAAGGGCTAGCATATATCTTTGGCTACATATTTTTATTGCAATAGCATTAATTCCATATCTCTTAGATCAAATCTTGTACTTCTGAGCACCTTTTAAAAGAGGAGGTAGATTCATGTACTTGCAAAGCTTCACAATGAATTCTGCCTTTTAGATTGTAAGGTAAAGGTAAAATGTAACATGCCACAACATTTGGTTTTGCACTGAAATCCTTGCCTTGATTTTCTTTTCTCTCTCTGCTCCTGGTAGCTATACATATTCATATCTTTCTTTGTATGTAGGGCACTGAAATATAGGAAATGCCTTAGTAGGGCACTTATTTTATTATAGAAAATATCCAAAATGCAGTCATATCTTAGAAATACAAAACCCTACACAACTGCACTATTCATTCCATTTTAAATTGACATAGCATCCACCCAAGGGGAAATTATGCCTGGAGTTAAGGAAAGAGGGTTTTTGCTTTAAAGTTTACTTTGAGAACATTGGTGAAGGGAAGGTCACAGTGGAGGTGTTGGAACACTAAATGCCTGAAACAACTATATTATGAACAACTTTGTAAATCACAGTGTTTTAATAAAAATTAAACTAAAACTAAAAATAATATAGTTTACTTATCTTAATCAGCAGATCTATCAGATAAAATAAGTTAAGAAAGATAGTGCGATAATACTCTGCTCCAGAGGAAACGTCCTTAAGTGTAAGAGATACTCAGTGAAGCTGAGAGACCTAGACCACATTTGAACACACTGAACACCTAGAGCACATTGAATATGACAGATACCTCGTGTCAGACTGTTTCACTAGGGAATTCTAGAAGGGGGCAGGTGAGAGCCCTCCCTGCCCCAAGGGACCCGGCCCCGGCAGCCGAAAACCTTCAGAACTCAACCGCTGCCACGTTCAGGATTGTTCTCCACACACTCGGGCTGAGTCTCACCCATGAATGAACTTATTCCTGGACCATGTGACACTTCATAGGGCACACCCTACCCATACTCCAAGGGTACCGTACGACATTTGATGGGGTTCAAAGTAGTAGTCTACCAATCTTAGAGAAAAACAATTTTTACAGATATATATATATATATATATGCACACAAGGCTCAAACTTTAACAGTATATTAGTGATCTCTTATGGAAGGGCTTAATGGTACCTGGGTGAAATACAACAATCTTCACACTCCTCTAAGGAAACTTTTTTGTAGCATTTGCAACAATTTTTCATAACAAACGATACAAAATATATTATTTCAGTTTTGCTTTGGGACAGGGGTTGGGGTTGGGGATGGAAACATCTGAAATATGGTGGTGGGAAGGTGTAATGGTGGTGGGATTGGTATTTGAGTATTAAATGTAACCAAATATTGTGAACCATTTTATAAAATAAAAAAGAATTTATATGCCAGATACCTATGTCAGATGTCACACTGATGAACGTCTTAAAACTGGAAACAAAACAATCAAATTTTCCCCAAACAAATATTTCACATAGAGTGAATTTGCATTTTTTGGTTTGTTTTAAACCTTTGTGCCTTCAATTTAAAGGGAACTTAGTAAGGTATCTGGAAAGCTTTTCTCCAGATGGGAGCAGAGGCCTGAGGGGATGGAGACTTGGCTAATGGAGAAGAGGAGAAATGACTCTATGTCACATCGTGAGACTCACAGGTCAGAACGGGGGCCAAGATGGCAGCAATTAGAGACCTGGACCTTGAAAGAAGTGGAGGAATCAATAGAATGGCCATATAATTTATCATGTGATCGTTTATTTTCTCTTTTCCACTCCGTACTTGCTCTTGAGTGCATCTTCCCTTACAAGCTAATTTATTGGTTTGAATTTAGTAGCTACAGGAATAAGTGCATACTGGATGTTTCATGCATCACTTTAAACTTATGAAGTTGTTTGTTACTATTATTATTCATCAGCATCTTGTCGTGGCATAAAAAGCAATAGTTTGGAAGTCAGGACACATTTGTCTTATTCCGGCCCTCTGGGCCTAAGATTGCCAAGGTTGGAATTCTATGGGACTCCAAGCCCCAACCCCAAACCCTCCATCTAAACATACACCGAAGAACCTGTGTGTTTTCTCAAGTATTTGTAATCCATGATGTACAGTTTCATAAAAAGATCATACTCATTAATTGGCATGAAATGTAATTACTTGTCAATATTTATTGCTCATATAGATTATCCTCTAAAAGATGTCACTGTCACTGTCACTGTCCTCCCGTTGTTCATTGATTTGCTCAAGCGGGCCCACTAACGTCTCCATTGGAGACTTTGTTGTTACTGTGTCTGGCATATCGAATACGTCACGGGGAGCTTGCCAGGCTCTGCCGTGCGGGCGAGATACTCTCGGTAGCTTGCCAGGCTCTCCGAGAGGGGTGGAGGAATCGAACTCAGGTCGGCCATGTTGGCTGTGTGCAAGGCAAACGCCCTACCCCTATGCTATCCTTCCCAAATAATTTTGCTGCATTTTTACCCTAATTTCTTCAAAATTTCAACAAATATATCGTGATTTTTAATCAACTAATGAGCTATTAGTTGCTCATTAGTTTTTAATCAACTAATGAGCTATTAGTTGCTCTATCCATCATAGTAGTTGTTCCTGGCATGGAACTCTGGAGTCCATAACTACTCTCTCAACTCCAAATGTTACTTGTCCTACTGGAAAATTGACAATTATTTAGGGAGCTTTAAAATTTTCAATGACTTTTCTTTAGAACCAAGAGGATATGGGCATAGAAAACAACATTGTATTTAATTTGGTTACATAAATGAATAAACCCAACATAATAGCAAGTGACTGAGCAATGAAGGGAAAAAGTTACAAGTCTACTTTCTCCAGATGATTGGAGTTAATTGAGAGTCTTTTTTTATAATTACTATTATCTGTGGCTATAAATTGTTTCAGATTGCCTCACAGTTGTCTACTTTTGTTCTTGGGTTGATGTCAAATATAAAAATAAAAACAAGCTTGGAATCTCGTAAAGCAAGAAATTGGGAATATTTCGTTTTGTCTTTTGCAGTTGCTTTTCCACTACTGGCCAGCTGGGGGCTCTCTGGGAGCTATAAAGCCACTTGCCTCTTGGGCAAGTAGTGTCACTTAAGGTCAGCCTTGGAAAGTTTGAAAGGACAGATCCTCTGACAGGGCTGACAGTTCATTGCATCCACAATAAAGGCCAAGATCAAAAGAAATTCCCCACATCCAAGTACACTGTGCTGCCTAAGAAGAGAGAAACGAAAGCATGATCACAGCCCCAAATTTCTGCATGGTTTCAACAAGAGGAGAGCAACATTTGTAGGTAGATTATTTCTAACATGTCATGGTGAACCTTTGTATTTCATTTCCTCCCTGGGGTTTCAATATTTTTTTTTCTATCATGCTCTCTTTCCCTGGTTACACTACTTTCTGGAACTACCTGCATCAACTTTGATGCAAAGGAAACATTTGGACATCTTCTATGTCCCTTAATGACCAAAAGTTATGAGATAGGGAGGAATTATCTCCTGAGAAAGAAAGCAAGTGTCTCTGCAGTTCATGAATTCCTTCTCAAATTCAATCTATTAAATAGCATAAGGAATTCAGAAATCAGTTTTGTAAATTCTTTTTGTCTCATATGTCATTGAGGTAGGAGGTAGGGGAAAGTTGGCATTTGTTCATAAACAGCATCTAATAAAAATCTTAAATTTAAAACCACTGAGTGGACCCCTTCCCAGAGCCCTACTGAAAGACTGGTATTTCCAGGTGTGTTAGCAATAATATTAATTGTTATGATATTAATTACTAACAGAGAATTATCAATAAGTCATCATTTTGAGTGTTCTTGTTAATTTAATCCTCGTAATGATAAACAATAGTTAGCATCCTTATTCCTACTTTAAAATTGAGAATGGAGAAACTTTGTGAATATGTTTTATAAATCGCAGCGCCTAAAAAAGAAATAATAATGAAATAAATAACTTAATTAAAACTCAAGAAATAAAAACCTTAACACAAAGAGGTTAAGTCACAGAACCAAGCTCATATAAGCAAAATCAGGGTATAACAAAAATCTGTGTTCTCCTTGCAAAAGCTCTGAACACATTGCAACTATTTTCCTTTGTTTTTATCTGAAAACCATCAACCTAATAGTCCTTTAATTAAGCATCTGAAAGCAAAACAAAAGAAAAACTATCTTGGGCAGGGAATGATTCCCTATATTCTTATCAAAGGCCAGTAATTGTATTTATTGTTAGTAAATATAAGACAATTAGACACCATTTCCTTTTAGAAACAGACCTATTCTTTAAAGCATGTTTCCATCTCAATCCATACTGACCAAAATAATGAACTATATGACTATCATCAGTTAAAATCAGAATTACATTTGGAAGAATAAAGAGTAAATTGCTACTTTGATTATTAGACATCTCTTTACCCTAGGAACAGCAACTGTTTGCAATCTTGCTAAATTTCTTATTCTGGATTCAGTTGAATGGGAAGGACACCTTATCTCATGTGGAATGGGTATATTGATGTGACAACCATGTCTTTGAGGAGATGGGTGTATTTTGTGCTGGTTTTGATGTAAGAATGTTTTGGAGAAGTTTTAGCTTCTGTGTTTTCTTTCTTAAGGAAGTTAGGAATGTTGACTGAGGGGAAGAGACTTGACGGCAAAAAAGTCTCAGCTTCAGGATGAATAAGGAAACAAACCATTCTGAAGGAAGACATCATGCTTGAAGTGCATGAAAGAGGGGTAAGAAAGAAATGTAAAACTTAATGAGAATGGTTTAGAGTTCATGTGAAGGCAAGGGAATTCAGGCAGGGGAAATCAGGAAAAAAAGAGAATAAGATAAAGATAAGATAAAGATATAAAACTAAGATAAAGATATATAAATAAGACATAAAAATAAGATAAAGATCGCAAGTTTCATCAGTCAGAAATACTTAGGGTGAATTAGTGCAAAGATCATTTCAAGTTGAAAGCCCCAAAAGGTAAGAAGTCTGAACATCTTTACGAATTCTTTCACTGCTTTACCATTGTGTTAATAGTTTGAATGTATTGCTAAAACAAAACCTGGGTTAAAATATAGCTGACGAAAGGTGGACATTGATGTAGCATCAAAAGTGACAAATAACAAACATAAAGGTATTAGAAAGCTTTGAGTATGCGTGTAGGTGAGAATTTCAAATGTTACTAAGCTCTGTGAAATTATGTTCTCTCTGGAGTGATAATCTAATGGACATACATTCTTTTTTCCTTCCAGATTTTCTGTCTCTCGTGATCAAAGTAGTCATTTATAATGGGTAAAAGGCTTCTGAGAGCTTAGATAGGGATTTTAAAAATCTCATTGTACATTTTAAGTAGACCTCACCTCTCCATGCAATCTTTATTGATCAATACTACAGGCTCCTCCTACTTCCAGCCCCACTCCCATTCTCGCAAATCAAATAAACTTCTATCCTTGAATAGTTTTCCTAAGCAGTTGAGACTGAGTCAAGGTGAAACTGCCAGCAGTTTACAGGGAAGTTACATCCCAAGGCTTACAGAGTGAGGGAAATGGAGAGAGCTTCAGAATACAGGAAGCAAATGCAGGGTGATGGGTTACACTGCTGGTCAGACACTGTTTCTTGATGTCCAGACAGATGGATGGAAGGTTGTAACTCAGAGCAGTCTGTTAGAAAGAACTTACCTGATGTATTACTTCCATCTCTCTCCCACTAATCTATGTGCCTTAGAATGTATCCATTTCCCTGTGTGTTTGCTTTGCCACACTGGTTTTTTCCAGAAGTCACAGGCTATATCTGTGATGCATCATGGAATACAGAATTGCTTGGAAGAGTCAAGGGCTGCAGGCAGGTAGTTAAATTGCCTCAGGCCACAGCATTGGAGAGCTCACAAGGAGTCTAGCTTTGAGATAAGTTGATACAGGCAAATGTCCAAGGTCTAGGAGTCAGATGAGGTTGAGTGGCTAGGAGGCAGCGTTGAAGTTATGGTGAATGCAGTTCCCATTCCTGACCTTACTGGGGATTTTGTCCTGGAACTAACAATTTTTTTTGTGTCTTTGCTGCTTCCTGCAGGCCTGTGAGTTTTTGAGAGTGTCTTGATATTTTTTTATACTTATGAACCTCAGCATAGCATAGCATCTTGTACGTAAAAAATGCTTAATGTTTAATAAATATTTATAAAAAAGGACAAAATGGGGTTGCAAATTATCCCACTCGATAATCAAAATTTCAACTCCTCATAAACAGGAGTCTGAATTCTTCTGACATTCTATTTATCATATACCTTGGCATTAGAAATTCACAACTAAAATAGTGGTCATTGGATTTTTATAAATCTACTGGCAATTTAAACTCTTTACAATGGAATACAAAAAAGTGAAAGTCTTACATTAGCTTCTCAAAAGCAAGGTTAGTTCTAAGCACATATTTTTTTCTTTAAATTTTTATTAGTGAAACACCATGACTAAGCACATATTTTTAACCTATGAACTGGGATTAAAAGGAACTTCTCTGACCTAGTACATATAACAAAACTATCTGTTCATTCTCCCAATTTTTTTACAAGTGACATTTTAAAGTTTAGGAATTTATTTAATATAATTTATTTCTTAACAAATTCATTGCTAATGACAAAGTTTTATACAATTATTTAGAAGTAAGCATTTTAAAAAATAAACCAGTTTCCCCCCCGGCCCCGAATGTCCAAAAGTAAACATGGAAGGGGTTTCATTAATTGTTTACTAATCAGTTTCTTTTCTACAAATACATCTCGTGACTAGCAGATAAAAATGTACCCAAAGACTGTCACACCTGTATGGTCTAATTCCTCAATGTGAGTCCAGAAAGCACTGCATTAAATTAATCATGACAATTTATATACTGAGAAAATATAGTAGTAAGGCTGAGAAATATAAAGGGATAAGTTTAAAGAAAATACAATAAGACATTGCTGTTAGAATATTTCTTTAAGCAAGGCTCTTGTTATATCACCTAATGTATCTCAAAATATCAGATCATAATTTTATCATTGCAGCTTTTATGCATAAATACAAAGCTTAAAATTCTTTCTATGCCTTTGATAGGAGAAATATTTATGGCAAAGCAATTGGAGTATTCACTCAGATCTGATAAAACTTTATCTTCTGATAAAACTTGAAAGAAAAATATCTGCTTATATTTTGAAATGATGCCAGTGTTCACAGAGATCCATCTCAGAGATACGCATGTCTAAAACCACTGAGAAAACTATACTAGTTAGCTCAAGAAAATCAAAACAAGACAAATGTCTCTGATTACTATTGGAAAATACATAAACAAGTCACTGTTGCTGGTTAGCAGATATTCTATGTAGACCAAGATCTTAAAAAAATATATGACAAGCTTTCAAGGACTGAGTTACAATTTGGTAAAGATCTTTGCCTTTCATATGTATGTAGGAATGTGCAGTCCGTCCTGTTCTAAGCAAAACATCTTTTTTAAGCACAGTGGTACAGCACATGGCACAACACAGAGCAGAACTGTGAGTACTGAGGTCTTTATCAACTTGCATAAGCCAATATCTTTCCTCAATGCATATTAATTCATGAAAACCAAACTGTTAGACATCTCTGTTGTTTTCTTTAATATGTATGTTTCCTGCATCAAAAGTGGGGGAAAAAGCAACATCATAAGTTTATGAAAGACCAGAGGATAAAAATAATAAAAATTTAAATCTTGACCAAATTAACTTGGAGATAATTAATCATAAAAGATTCAAATAAAGCACTCACTTGAAAATAAACACATTCCAAATTTAGGCAAAATTTCCTTGAGTTTTAGGCTGTTCACATGTAGTCACAGTGACACTTTGTGTTCAGTGTTAGGGAATGCAGTTTAGTAAAGTGTTAGATAAATGGATAACATGAAGCACTGTACTGGGAATTCTGCCCAAAGTCCATCTTTGGGATAGGCAGAAGAAAATAAACAGTGAATTAAAATGAAGGCTGTAACTGAACTAAAATATAAAAATGATGTGTCCTTAGCACATGCCTTCCTCTCTTTAAATTGACAATCTAAAGCCTCTATCTAAAGTATCTGGCATTTATTTAGAGATTTTAATGTAGTTTATTTCAACAATTTGGTAAAAATCTCAGTGGATAGTGGAATCTTGGCTGTGAAATAAAGTCCAATGACAACATACTTATTATTCAAAATGTATATTTTTCCTTAACCAATACACTTCTATTTATAGTTTATGAGGAATGGTTATAATAAATTTAGATTGAGAAATAAAAAAAGAGAGAACATTTTTAATGCAAATATCTAGATAAAGGCTAGAACAGTCTAGCAGGTAGGGTGCTTTTCTTGCATTTGACTGACCTGGGTTCAATCCCCTGGCATTCGGTGGTACTCTGAACCCACCAGGAGTGATCCCTGAGCACAAAGTCAGAAGTTAAGTCCTGACCACTGCTGGGTGTGGCCCCAAAACCAAAACAAACAACAACACAAATATTTAGAACTATGATTACACAACAACTGGCTAAGGGTACTTAATTCTTTTTAATGTCAAAAGAATATTTCGTCCATCACTGCAATAATCTTTAGAAGTGTTATAGCACTATAGCACTGTCATCCAGTTGTTCTAGAGTGGGTACCAGTAATATCTCCATTGTGAGGCTTGTTGTTACTGTTTTTAATATTGAATATGCCATGGAGAACTTGCCAGGCTCTGCTGTGTGGGCAGGATACTCTCGGTAGATTGCCAGACTCTCTGAGAGGGATGGAGGAATTGAATCTGGGTAAGCTGCGTGCAAGCAAACGCCCTACCCACTGTGTTATGAGTGTTATAATTATTTAGAAAAGTATTGTTTTTAAACCAAAATAGAAAAAGTTAAATCTATTAGAATATTCATTTTTTAATAAAGAAGTTTGAAAAGCATTTCAAAATCTTTTGACAATGAAATAAATCATAAATTAGAACTTTACTGTAGAGTACTACTTAGTATTTCTGATTTCAAATATTTAATATATTTAGAAAAGGAATAAATAAATAACTCGAGTTGACAGACCAAAGGACCAAGGACAGGACGTGTATTTGAAGAGAAACTGCAGTTTACCTGGTATAATCTTATCAAAAAACAATTTGGAAAGAGGTGAAAAATGTGAATGAGGCACATCTGATGTCTTAATAAAAAATTTTAACAACTCAGATAATACACATACATACAGATACATATATATCAACATGCATGAAAAAAATTAAATATATTTTCATATATAAAACAGATTTTGAGTTAATTACCTTATGATAATATAAACAATAAATTTGAGTTTAAATACATTTTTCATTAACTATTTTTTCATATATAGAAAATATATTTTAAATTAATTTTAAGATCAATTATTAGATTAGGACAGTGTGGAATTGAATTAAAATAGTGCGTAACATAGTAATAAAATTTGGGGGTATTAAAATTATGTAGATTGATATTTATCAGAACCATTAGTTATTTACTTTCATCATAACATATCTCTAAATATAATTTTAGAAATAGTAATTAAAGTTTAGGTAGCTTAGAATGCGTGTCCTAAATCTGATAACAAACAGCAGGGGAATAAGGTTCAAACCGTGAACCATTTGACAGACTCTTCCACCTACTATCGATGCACTTCCTGATTCAATGAATAGATTTTTATTATAAGTAGTGCATAATTTAATATTAAGTAAGTAAAATCTCTCCAGCAATTTTTCCTTAAACTGGGAAGAGCACTTGTATTGTGTCTCAAATTGTATTATTTCCAATGACATTCAGATCTACCGCAATTTCTCAGATATTTGTTATTAGACAATAGGGCTCCTTTGCACCAAATAATTAATAATGTATGGTTACTGACATCAATAACATAGTGAAAATAAACCGTGGTTTAAAAAACCCACCATCACTAAAACTTTAATTTTATCTTTTTTCTTAATCTCAGAAAATCCCAACTGCAGATTAAGTAGTGCAAATTTTATAAGGGTCTATCATTGGTTTAAACTGTCATACTCTGAGAGTAAAGGCGATCCTAGAAATAACATGAGAGCAATTAAAGTAAATTTCAGGCATATTTGATCATACTATTTGTGAGGACAATTCACAAATAGTGTGAAAGGTTTGTTCTGTACATTTTGGGTGCAATTCATTTATATTTGTATGTATTGTAAGAACAAATTAGAATCATGGGAGCATCACAATCGTTATCATTTGACAACAAAACAGAAATGGTTAAACACATAAATTCTAAGATACTCCAATCTTATCAGCTAAGAGAAGGGTGAAAAGAAATGTCAGATTTCATTAGTAGTATTGTTGATAGGCAAGGAAGAGAGCACCATGTAAATGCAAATCTGATAGAAATAAAGTCATCTTTTACTGTATTAGTACCAATAGTCTCCACTAGGCATCTCTATGGTTAAATCCTTGTCATTTGGGGGCTAGAGCCATAGTACAGAGCGTAGGGTTCTTGCCTTGCACGTGGTTGACCCGTGTTTGATCCGCCGCACCTCATAAAGTCCCCAGAGCCTGCCAAGAATCATCTCTGATGGCAGTTAGGAGTAAACCCTGAGTGCCACCAGGAGTAGCTCAAAGCCTCCCTCTTTCCCCTCCTCCACAAATAAATACCCCTTCGTGTACAAGGAACTATGTTCTTCACAAACACTATCTCATGGAATTTTCAGGAAATTATTTAAGTGAGGGCATGGGGCTATACTCTGCAGCAGAGCACTTGGATTAAATGTGGAAGTTCTGGTTATAATTCCTTTCATACCACATAGTCCCTGAAAACTACAGGAGAGACCAAGCTAGGAGTAGCTCCCAAGCACCTGGGTTTGGTTCAAGAACAACAGGAATGACAAGAACAAAGAAAATCCTATATGCCAACTGTTGGAGTACAAGGATCTTAGGTTTATTAGGTTGCACCCACCACAGTGCTCCCGAGTCACTCCCATTCTTTGGTTTGTCTGTAACTACTTCTTTGTGCTCTTTTCCCCAACCTATTGGTGGGGTCGGATCCTTTTAGGACACTGAACTTGTACTATAAGTTAATATTGCCTTTCTCCTCTCCTTATGTCTTTTGAATAGTTTACTTTAATGCAATGTCCTTTTTATATAGACACAGGAAGACAATTAATTAATATTATGCTTTGTAACTTAGGAGTTGATTGGCTTTGAATATTATTCACTCCCGGGCATCTGCTTTCTCAAGTTAAGCCTCAGTTTCCCTCACTTCCTAGCACCCCCAAAAGCAGGGTCCTGCTGTGGGACTGGATGGAACCAGGCCAAGCCGGTAAGTTATGTGCTACCATGGCATCGAGATAGGCCAGGCCAAGGTGCCACGATTCTTAACTATAGGTTAAGAATCTATAGGCAAATGCTGTTATGATCCAAAAGTAACGAGGAGACTAGGACCCTGCTAAGAATAGGAAAGATATCTGGCCTAAGCACTGCAGTCTGAGATCGAGATGGCCCTAGGAGACCAATTCTATAAGCTTAAAGTATTTCTTACTGTGTCCATACAAAATGATTTATATTATGTATGCTTATATGTTGGCCGGACAAGGAGAGGAGAAACACACCCAGGGAATTCTGTTTTAGGGTGAGTGGATCTGCTAAATGAGAATCTGTCCTAGAAGCAGCTTTCCCATGTGTCCTGACTAGCTTGGATGAGACTGAACAATTCTTCCCTTCAAACTGCCTTCAGTAAATAATTTCAGTATATTGTAAGAGGCAGTTTCCTTTTCCTCTCAGTAATCTCAGATGCCAGCCAGGCCTGATCTTTGGGATGTAGATTCCCTGCTCTAGGCAGGCTAGACTTTGGGATGCAAAGCTCAGATACTTGTCTTTGGGATGTAGATTCCAAGCTCTAGCAGACTGGTCTTTGGGATGCAAATCCAAGTGCTTGTAGCTTGTGAAAGGTTTTAGTCTTGGTTTTGTATCTTCTTTCTGGAGGCCAAGATTACTGGCCTGCAGAGGTAAAGAAACAATGTAGGTTTTGCCACCTCAATGTTCTTTCTGTAACTCCTTTTGATGACATCACTGTATTGCACCCTTTAGAGGTGCCATGAGCTATATAAGGAGATTTTCGGGGCTCTCTAGGGGTACATGTGCCTGAGAGAATGGGGAACATAGGCTGAGAGAATCTGGGGAACACGTGCGTTAGAGAACCTGGGAAGATAGGACTGAGAGAATGGGGATAGAAGCTGAGAGAACAAGGGAGCACGTGCTTGAGAGATCCTGGGGCCTCTATGACATGCACTTCTTCCATGTAATAAACTGCTGCTAAGACCAACCAGCCTGGCCCTCGATTCCTTCCTTCCCCTGACCATCGCCATCGACCTGCTTGGAGTGGGGAAACAGCCTGAGACTACCGAACACGGGTGGCGGGAGAGATAGGTTGCTGCCATCCCTTTGCCTGTCCTTTTTGTGTGTTTACACATCTGGCATCCCTGGGTGGGCATGAAACACCAACCTTTTGGTTAACACACAAAAAACGTGTTTGACAAACCTGTGTTTTCTTAATTTTCTTTATCTGTAAAATTAGTTAATGCACTTAACACACATTTTTGAGTCATTTTTATTGAATTCAAGGACCCATTTCTTGTGTTGTATGGGATCCAGAAATAAATGAAATATGACCCCATTATATTAAAGTTTCATTTAAGATAGCAGTGACTGCAATGTAATTATTTGAGGAGTTTTGATGGATGAAATTACATTTTTTAATCTGATAATTCTGAAAATCAAAGTCCAAATTTAAAGAATATTAACATTTGAGTGCTTAAAATTCATCATGTACCATCTGATTAAATCATCACCATAAATATCCTGTAAGATAGAGATTATTAGCTCCAAGGGTCAGGGAGATGGCTCAAAGGGCCAGAACTTTGCTCAGGAAGCAGGAGCCCTGGATTCAATTCCCAACACTAACTGGTCCCTCAAGCGCCACCAGAACTGATCCACTAGCAGTGAATCAGGAGCCCCTGAGCACCAACAGCTGTGGTTAAAAAAAAAAGACATACATATACAAAGAGAGAAAGAAAAATAAAGAGAGAATATTAATCTTATTTTATAAATGGTGAAGACTGAGATTAGATTCACTGTCACTGTCACTGTCATCCTGTTGTTCATCGATTTACTTGAGAGGGTGCCAGTAACGTCTCATTTGACCCAGCCCTGAGATTTTAGCAGCCTCTCCTTACTTGTCTTTCCCAATGTTACTGCATTGGAGGCTCTTTCAGGGTCAGGGGAAATAAGCCCGTTATTGTTACTGTTTTTGGCACATCGAATATGCCACCAGTAGTTTGCCATGTGGTCGGGTTATTCTTGGCAGCTTGCTGGGCTCTTTGAGAGGAAGATTAGATTACTTTCTCAAAGCAACACTCATAAAGAGAGCTAGAATCAGCACCCAAATGTAGATCTATATCCCAAATACATATTTTATATTAATTCATTTATGAAATAAACCAGTATTTTTTGAGTGAATAATAATGTGCCAGACCTTAAGTTAACTGCATAGGAAAAAAGATCAGATGTCTGTCCAGATGAGACATAAAGTCTACTGGGGAAATGGGGCCTTAAGCAAATCCATATGAGAAATGTAGCTGGATAAATTGTTTAAAGTTTGTGAAGAAAACTTAGAGATTTAAATAGGATGTCAAGAAAAGCAGTAATAATTAAAACAGCATGGTACAAGAACAAAGGCAGAGCCGCAGACCAATGGAACAGGTTGAATATACTGACATCTCCCCTCAAACATATGATCATCTAATCTTTGATAACAAAGCAAGAAATGTGAAGTGGAGCAAGGAAAGCCTCTTCAACAAATTGTGCTGGCAACACTGGACAGCTACATGCAAAAAAATGGGCTCAGATCTCTACCTAACACCATGTACAAAAATAAGATAAAAATGGATTAAAGGCCACAATATCAGACTGGAATCCATAAGATACATTGAAGACAAGGTTGGCAAAACCCTCCACAATATTGGAGCGAATGCTATCTTCAAAGATGACATGCCACTGGCCAAGCAAGTGAAAACAGAGATAGACAAATGGGATTCTTTTTAAAAAAAATTATTTTAATTTATTTTTAATTTCTTAATTTTTATTAGTGAAACACCATGAGGTACAGTTGTAGACTTACAAATTTTTGTGCTTGGGTTTCAGTTATACAATGATCATGTACCCATCCCTCCACCAGAGCCAAATGGGACTATCTTAAACTAAGAAGCTTCTGCACCTCAAAAGAAACAGTGACCAAAATACAAAGACAGTCTACAGAATAGGAAAGGATATTCACCCAATACCCATCTGACAAAGGGTTGATATCAAGGATATACAAAGTACTGGTTGAACTCCACAAGAAGAAAACATCCAACCCCATCAAAAAAAGGGGCGACAAAATAAACAGAAACTTTCTTAAAGAAGAAATCCAAATGGCAAAAAGGCACATGAGAAAATGCTCTACATCACTAATCATGAGGGAGATGCAGATCAAAACAACAATGAGAAACCATCTCACACCACAGAGACTGGCCCACATCCAAAAGAAAAAAGAAACTGGTGTTGGCACCAATGTGGTGAAAAAGGGACCCTCCTTCACTGCTGGTGGGAATGTCAACTGGTTCAACCCTTTTTGAAAACAATGTAGCTGATTCTCAAAAATTAGAAATTGAGCTTCCATTTGATCCAGCAATACCACTCCTGGGAATATATCCTGAAGAGGCAAAAAATACAGTAGAAAAGACATCTGCACTTCTATGCTGCACTGTTCCCAATAGCCAAAATTTGGGAAAAAAACCTGAGTGCCCAAGAACAGATGAGTGGTTAAAGAAACTTTGGTACATCTACACAATGGAATACTATGTAGCTGTTAGAAATGATGAAGTCATGAAATTTATGATTAAGTGGTTCTTCTTGAAAGTATCATGCTAAGTGAAATGAGTCAGAAAGAGAGGGGCAGTTATAGGAATATTGCATTCATCTGGGGAATATAAAGAAACAAAATAGGAGATTAAGATCCAAGAATAGTCGACATAAGTACTAGGAGGTTCACTCCATGGCTTGGAGGCCAGCCGCACATGCTAGGGGGAAAGGCAGCTCAGATAGAGAAGGGAACACCAAGTAAAGGGTGTTGGGAGGATCCTCCCAGGATGAGAGATGCATGCTGAAAGTAGACTCTAGACCGAACATGATTGCCACTCAATGCCTCTTTTGCAAACCTCAGCACCCAAAAGGAGAGAGAGAACAAAAAAGGGAATGCCCTGCCACAGAGATGGGGTGGGATAGGGAGATGGCGAGTGGGAGGGATATTGTGATCATTGGTGGTGGAAAATAGGCACTGGTGGAGGGATGTGATCATTGTATAACTGAAACCCAAGCACAAAAACTTCTAAGTCTACAACTGTACCTCATGGTGTTTGATTAATAAAATTTTTTTTAAAAAAATAGAAATGTCCCTTTGCACAGAGATAAAATTCAAAGTGATAAGTGAAGTAGTTCTGGAGAGATTGTATGTGTGTTACGGTGATTGCCTTGAATGTGGCCAACCTCTGTTAGATTCCTAGCATTTTATATGGCTCACTGAGAATATCAAGAGTCAACCCTGGGCACAGAGACAGAAATAGGGGTTGAGCATGGCTCAAGAAACAACAATAAAAACAAATAAGAAATCTGCAAACAAAAAACAAAGTGACAGGTGAAGAATTTATCTAGAAAGGTAGAAAAATTTTAGCCAGAATGAGTAGAATGAATAATGAAAGATCTTGTAAATGCTTGAACATACTGAACACACTGATTCAAGGGAAATGTAACTAAAATTGTAGCTGGAGTACTTAATAGGGTCTAGAGACTATAGGGATTGTAGAGACAATAGGGACTTTTAAGGGAGATTTAAGCAAGCAAGAAAATACTGTAATAAAGGTTTATTCCTTTATTTTGAGATGTTACTGGCAGATTGAAGTAACAAAAACACAGCAATTAAACCAAATAAATAGAATAAACATTGAAAAAATACAGAATGTCATTGAGTAATATTTAATATCTATATCTTTGATGAAAAATAAAATCTATGCCCAATTTATATCCATAACAGAGTTTTAATACTCCTCATTAAAGCAAAAGTGAATTCTAGTTGTAAGGATAAGGTAGGGGGTAAAGATGAGTTAGATTGGTCAAGAAAATTGGCAAAAAAGAAATAACTAAAGATCTACTTAACTAAAGATTTCTTAGAATGCCTTAGTTCCAAATTCTCTATTCTGAAAGTGTTGACCCATCCAGTGAAAACTGGATAATCTGGATAATCAAAATTAGATTTGCAGAAATTCGTGTTTGAGATGTTGTTGATTGGCTATGTCTTCGAGATCTTAAATTACAGGTAATCAGTTGGACTCTTAGTGACTCTAAGAGCTTATTTCCTGGCTTTTACTTTAGGTGGTCTTCTAACCCCTGTTTTTACCACATCTTGCTCAGAGAAAGCATAGATTTCTTTGACCAAACAGGCACAATTAAGTATTACTATTTTTTGGAAATAAAAACAATTCAGCAAACCACAAGAAATAATTTAAATTCAGATTATAATCTATATATTAACAGTCCACCTCATTTTAGACTTTTAACAGTGACAATTTAAGTAAAACTGTATGATATGGTCAATTTAATTCCATTAGGCCAATGTTCAGGTCTAGTAAATACTATTATTTATATTAGCCTATGCTTCCCTACCTGAGCAATGGCAAGTAACCCAATTGATATGTGCAAGTGTTCTGGATATTATGGATGTGGACAGGTGAGTGGGGAGTTAAAAAAAGGGGCATACTTCAAGGTCATCAATTCATTGGTTCCAGTTTCTGCTTCCTCTCCCTTTAGAGCCAACAACTGCTATCTTCATCTTATATGAGGAATTGTTATGTTCTACATTTGGGATTTCATTTTCTCCTTCTTCTCCCATCCTCTTTGCAATTCTGCTTGCCTCATAGCAGGGTTCTGAGGGTTAATCATTTATTTAGTGTGTAGAAAAGTACTTTGGGCATCTCAGAAGAAATAGCTTATGTGGTGAATAAATAATACAATAATAACAAGCTGGTAGATTGTAGTTAGTGTGAATCTCTCATCTCTCATCTCCCCCTCAATGGCCTACAACATCTCAGGTCCTTTCTGGACCCTACCAGTTCTTCATCCATGGGTGAGTAAGTTGAATTACTGAAGTAAAATATACATATTATTACTGGTTCAAAATTAAGTCCAATAACAGAAGGCCTTTTAAAAGTCAAACTTAACTGATAAGATAGAAAAGAAAGATTAGCAAATAAGAGGATACAGAACATTTTTACCATTCTATTAAGGTCTTTCTAGAACTCTCATAAAGATGTTGCAGGACATTGAGGGTTTGACATTGTTTTCTCTGGATCCTGAACCTCCTTCCTTCCTTTATTTTGAATATGCCCAGTGACTTGATGAGTGCCTTTAAAAGGTTAATGAGTAAAGACTACCTCCACCAGTGGATTTACAATAATCCCCAAATATTGATTAGTATATCAAAAAGATATTCTAATCTTCATAGAGTAATACAAAACTAAACTGCCGTCTTCCCCACCACACATGTATGAGCCTTGCTACTTCCAAGCACATTCTATGAGCAGAAATTATGGTGACTTGCTCATATGACCATAAAAAAAGATAAAATTAACCATAGAGTCCAATTATATGGGAACAAAGTTTACTCAGATGCTTTGAAAACCTCTTCCACTAACATGTTTGGGTTCTGATTCCAAGCTAATTCTGTAGAGATCAAACCTCTACTTAGGTCATTTCCTGGAACAGAAAACTGGTGAGATCCCACAGTTGCTTCAACCTGCCCACTACCACTTCCATGTAGTTGCTCCTTTTCAGCAGCCAATTCTCAGAAGTTTACTTTCTTGGAGGACATAATCAGCCAGTTTGTTGTTTGCTTTCTTTGAGCTATATTGGGCTCATCTCCATTAACAAAAAAGGTCTTTGTTAATGGAGTGCGAGTGGAAGGGAGAGGGAAAGGAAAAGTAATTTCCTTTCATGGGTATTTTGAAAAAGCAAAAGAACATTTATCTAGATCCTTTTAAGTTTCTCTTGGTATAACTGCATCCCTATTTATTTATAAAAATGAATTATAATCTGATGTAAAGGCAACTGTTGTATATTCTTCTCCAGGCAGAAGACACTACACCATGAGTGCAGGAGGTATGAAGCCTCCCCAGATCATATTAATAGGAAAATTGTGTCCCAAATCAGTATTGAGGAAACAAAATGGGAGGGCTTCACTCAAAACTCTCTTTTCCAGCTCCAAAAAAATAAGAGCTCCATCCAGTTTTCTGTATTGGATATTCCACACATTTTCATTCAACTCGTGCCACCTGCTTAGCACAAATCTTCTACTATTCTGCTCTAAAAAAATGAGGGGAGGGGAGTGACGAGCTGAGAGAAGCACCACCTTTCAGCTATCTGGTAAGAATATTGCTCAGGGAAGGCTGAAGGTAAAATGGCCAGCAATACAAAAAACTGCACTGTAGCACTGTCCTCCAGTTGTTCATCGATTTGCTAGAGCAGGTCCAGTAACGTCTCCATTGTGAAGATTTGTTGTTACTGTGTCTGGCATATCAAATATGTCACGTGTAGCTTGCCAGGCTTTGCCGTGCAGGCGAGACACTCTCGGTAGCTTGTTGTGCTCTACAAGAGGGACTGAGGAATCGAACTCAGGTCAGCTGGGTCAACCACGTGCAAGGCAAAAGCCTTACCCACTGTGCTATTTCTCCAGACCAATACAAAGAACAATTATGAGAAACCTTTGGAAGATCACTGAATGCTGAGGATGAATGATTCTTAGACAAAAATAGGTTCTGACATATACTGGTGGATCTGGTTTCATAAAGCTCTGGATTTGTGTGTGTGTGTGTGTGTGTGTGTGTGTGTGTGTGTGTGTTATGGCTAAATCACTGGAATGATCTAGAAAGAATGAAAGAGAATCTTGTTTCTTGTGAGCTTGGAGAGGTGATATTACATGTCTCCTGGGCAGTAAGAAGAGAGGAACATGTTCTTGAGTGTTCTGTTTAGTCACAGAAGTTGACTGTCACTGGCTAACTCTATTAATGGGGAGACTGCTTACTCTGTATAGCCTCTAAGGGAGTTGTAGCATACTGACCACTGACCTGAGACAAAACACCTCTGAGATTTGTCATGACCCAGAACGCCAGCATTCCCTGGGGCCATCCTTTTGTGGCTAGAATGAACTCTATAAGAAGCTTTGCCCAGGCTTCCAAGCCTAGCTGCTCCCAAATCTGTCTTCTACTATACTCCTTTCTAGTTGCTTCAGTCATCCTTTTAACCACTGAATCAGATTTTCTTCCATGGTACAAAATTCTTAATTGTATCCCCTCCTTTTCAAACAGAAAAGAGCATTTCACTGCCAATGGTAAATGTGCATTCCTGCAAGGAGCGGGGTGGGTGGGGGGTGGGGAGGGTTGTAACATTTGTCAGTTGAAGAAATCAATAATCCAAATATTAGCAGACCTCATATCCTCTTAATAGCCTCATGTTCAATACTCCTTACTCCAGAAAAACTTTCATTTCCTTTGGTGAGAAATCTCCATGTGTAAGGAATATAGATCCCAGGCCTGAGGCAAGTGCTACATGATTCTATAAGCTAAATTGTTTGTAGTTGTATGAAATAACTTGCTTTATTCTCAATATTGAAAAATATTGGTTTTTAATAGTGTGGTTAATCTTTTACCATCAAGCATAGTTGCTTATTTATTCATTTAATCATTTAAAATAATGGATTTGTGGGTAAGTAATGATAATATTTCAGTATAACATAATATTCAACTGTTTCACTTATGCAAATTCCAGTACCATATTGGGTATGGAGTTTTCAGGAAAAAATCAGACTAACATTTCATGAAGATATCAAAGGAAAAGGCTTATTTCTTTGTTCTCTGGTCATTTCCTTTTAATCCTCAGAGCTCTTTTAGTGAATGAATTATGTAAATCAGGTTTCAGACTTAGAGTGTAATTCTAATAATATTGATCATATATTTGCTTTCACTTTCTGTTCAGGGTTTGTGGGACTTGAAGAGAAAGAATAGAATGATAGTGAACCCCTTATTTCTGCAAGTCATTTTAGAATTTAGTGCTTTCATGAATCTAACTTTTTGAGTTCTCTTTGGTATATAAAACCCTAAATAAAGCAATTATGCAATGTATAATTCCCATTTTACAGCTGAGGAAACTGAGACCCAGAGATGAAAGAATGAGCAGATTGAACCAAGGTTAGTTGTTACCTTCCCCAAATCACACTGCTCATAGATCAAATGTCTTTTCTTCGTATATCTCCTCTTCTTCCTCTTGTTCTTCCTCCTTCCCCTCTCCCATTATTCCTCCTTCTCCCTTTTCTCTTTTCCTTCTGCCCACGCTTAGTGCTCCTCCTCTATCTTCTTGTCATTAGTCAATAGGCACCAATAGAAACAAACATTATTTCTGGCATCATTAAAAAACAGAGTTAAGTATCCCTGACCAATGCAGCACTTGCCTCTGACTCACTTCCAGCTTAGACCAGCCTGCTCCTTTCCTCTCCCCTAAGTCACAAGATTCTAATCAATTAGTACCTTGTTGCTATAGCACATGCCTCAGTGAAACATCAACATTCTGACCACAGATTTCAAAATAACTTTAGAAAACAATGACGAAAGTAGATTTTTTTCTACAGGCGCTAATAGGTATTCCCGGGCAATTCCTTCCATCTTTTTGCACAGTGTATGCCATTCATAAATAATGTCAGACGTGGGCTTTCGCTCCTTCAGTAAGGTGGTCATTTAATGTAAGTAAATCCACATTAAATATTGAAGATCAGGAAAAAGCAGCCTCTTCAAAGAGGTCACATTTAAGGGAAGAAAAAAAACAATGTGTGAGATAAGGACCAGTCTGGTGCTGGATGGCACAGAGTTAATGGCTCATAGAGAGCATATACATGTTTTTTAAAGATGTTTTATTGCTTACAAAAGGAAGTAGTCTTGAGAGACTGGATACATAAACTGGCTCCAGCCAGCTGCGGCTGTCGGACTAGGAAGGATCCTGTTCAATTAGTGTTGTAAAATAAAATACTTTGTAAAGGAAATAAACACGATGTGAGCTAAGATTCATGCTTTCAAATATACACAAGGTTTGAATTTTTAATTAGGGCTGCTAATTACAGTCATCAGAAAGCAGAACAGAATAGATTTTACCTTACATTTAGCAGACAAGCCTTCAACCCCAGTGTATTTTTCAATTTCATTAATATTTTATGAAAATGGCCCTTGCAGCTTCAGCCTATTCTAGTCTCCTACAAAACTGCCCCATATTATGGATGCCAATGCCTTTAAGCCATGTGCATTAGTGTGATGACAAAATGCAAAACAGCATCTTGTCAACCATTGCATCAATTGATTCTATTAGATAGTGTAAAAACAGTTGGGTGTGAGTTATAATCTCGGTGACACTAATGATGAAGCAAGACACTGGCTGAGAACAGCCATTAGCTATAAGCCAGAAATTAATGATTCTAATATTTTTGAACAAATTAACCTTAATGAACTGGTCTTGCAAATACAGTATTATCTACGGATAAGTAAGTTTAGTGGAACAGCGCCATTATACGTATACATGGTAAATACATATATATATTAGCAAATGCAAAGTCTATAAGTAAGTGGTTTTCTTTTGGGGGGTCACACCCATCGAAGCTCAGGGGTTTTTCCTGGCTCTGCACTAAGTGTTGTATATATTTACCCATTTCTCATGCCTGTCTCTAGCTCAGATACAATATAGATACAACCAGTCAACTACCTCGATTATAATGAAATTGGTAGTGATTTAATATTTTATAAATTTGCCTGTAACATAGTAGAAGCATCAATAAAACATATACCAAAAGTTATAAGATAACTTGTTGTTGTCAAAAAATTTAAATTGTTATCAAGCACACCAAGTCATTTTCTAAATAAAGTGACTCCTTCTCTAAAAATAGTAACATTTTTCATTACTATTAAGAATATCACCTGTCCTCCAGTTTCCTTGGTTTGTGTGTGTGCACTAAGTTTGAGGTTTTGTAAATTTTTGATTTTCATAAAGTATGCCATACCTGTGGTACTCTTTGAAATGAAACATATATTTGCTCTTTTGTAAACACTTTGCAAATGTTCAGTACAGTGACCCCAAACAAGCTGGCAGGGCTTGCAAAAACCAAGTGAAAAAGACCTGAGAACTTCTGAGAACTATTTCTACAGGATGAAAATTCTGATAATAGTTAATTTTCCCTGCTTTCCCTGTAATTATTAGTGTGCTGACTCTAATTTAATTCAGTGAGCTAGGATAAATTTGATGGATAACTTGAGTGATGTAGACCACCCTAAGAGAGTTCACTGCCAAATTCAACTGTGACTCAACAACAAAAAAAAAAGATGGGGGAGGAGAAGGAAGGGGAGTAATGATACTTCCATGGTGGTTCTGGCTGGTAATTTCCTGTGTGTTTCTACACAATGCTCCTTCAGTTTCACACTTCATTTCATTCCAGCTATTGCTCTCAGGTACCCTTGCTTTCATGACAAAGAACTTCTAAAAAAATAGTGTTTATTTACCTACTCAAATTTGCAGCCCCCAAATCCTGGAAAGCCATTCACTAATACAGTACTAAACCCAAATGACTAATTTGAAGAAGAGGAAACAAAAGTAAGGTACTTGCCAACATCAGTTTGTTGGCTTAACTTTGACTTTCTTTCCTGGAAAGGAAGAAAACAGAATTTTCAATGTGAACTGTCAGCCTGAGTTATGACAGCAGCTCACTAGTGAGAGATTCCGACTCTGCCTTCCATTGGCAGAGTGGAGCAAAGAAACCTTCCAAACAGAATTCTTTCAAGCTACCTCTACAACTCCACTTAAATAATTTACTTTTTATTTTTTTCTCAGACTATTCTTTTTTAAGTTGGATGACATGTGCATTGACAAGCAGGCTTTACTGCATAAGATGACTTGTGTATTTGGAAAGAAAAAGAAAATCACACACACAAAAAATTCTACCCACTCTGAGAATAAGGGAACTACTACATTTACTTATAGGAACTACAGTTAACCTGGAATCTGTTTTAAGCTAAGGGGTGCTAAATATAAATTAACACAAATAAAACAGCTGTTTGGGTAGTTTGGGGAAGAGGTTTTTTTTTTGTTTGTTTATTTACTAATTTAAGAACTGGACCAGAGGCTAGGTACCTATTTCAACAAACTAACTGGCTGTCAGATGTTGGTATAAAAGCTTTAAATCTGCCCATTAGTATGAAATACATTATATTATTTAATACATAAAAACTCAATTTAAAAATTCATCCTTTGAAAGTTCTGGCAGTTACTTGCTGGTATAGTAGATGAATAAAATGATTCAAAAATAATGGCTTAAGTGTAGCTGCTGATCCTTGGCTTCACAATCCAATATTTATGATGATGCTCTGTGACTAAAATAGAAGGTAGAAAGACAGCAGGCTATTTAGGTCAATCATAAGCACTTAGATTATAAGTGGAATGATTAACCTGTGTTGGCTGCACACTTTTAATAGCCACATCATATGAAAGATTCTTTCTTACTTACTCTGCTCTAAAAAAGACTAAAACCAACTTTTTGTTTTTGTTTTTGTTTGGTTATAAGTCCACAGCCACCCTAGGATTCAGGGGATACAACTGGCTCAGTACTTAGAGATTACTGTTAGCAGTGCTCATGGAGCCATATGGAGCAAGGGATAGTATCAACATCTCCCACATGCAAAGTGTCTGAGCAGTACTTCTTTTCAGAGATTAAGTAAAAACAAACAAAAAATCCTCATGTTTTTAGAATAAAGATAAAATATTGTTATAATAAAAAATCATTTTCTATTCTTCTATAGAGTTGCTCATGCAATGCCTTTTCATTGGTTCATAGAATTCTACCTGGAATGCAATTTTGCATCATATAGAATATATATGAATAAAACAACATATTGCTAAAGTTTTTCCTTCATAATAGATTCCTCTTCTATGATTCTTTCAGCTATTACTATGGGGGAAAACCCTGCTATAGAGGATAGTGCTTGGACGTAAGTATTTGATGCTGACCTCTTAGTCTTAAGGTCCTCAGCATTGCATGAGAACACAGAACATGGTAGTTTATTTACTACCAGACCTGAAATTTTATTTAGACCAAATCAAAAGACTGCATGTAACAGTTGAGTGAGCTTTTTCTGAAATTCTTTTTACTTGCAACGGAAAATGATTCTATAATTTTGGGGGGATTATGACAATATATTCAGGTAAGTCCATTTCCCCCTATGTGTTTGTAAAGCGTTTTATTTGTAATTTTCAAAATTTGTGGTGCTATGATGCAATCAGGATGCATATATTTGGGGTAATATTTTGTTATCTGGTAATACAAATATAAGGTTTTATAAAATTTATCTGATTCAGGAGCGATAGCACAGCGGTAGGGTGTTTGCCTTGCACGCGGCCAACATGGCTGACCCGAGTTCGATTCCTCCATCCCTCTCGGAGAGCCCGGCAAGCTACCGAGAGTATCTCGCCTGCACAGCAGAGCCTGGCAAGCTCCCTGTGACGTATTCGATATGCCAAACACAGTAACAACAAAGTCTCCAATGGAGACGTTACTGGGCCCGCTCGAGCAAATCAATGAACAATGGGAGGGCCTTTACCTTTACCTTTATCTGATTCAGGAGTTGACCTAAGATTGTCTCAAACATTTCATCTACTCAACGAATGTACAGTAAAGATTAAAACAAAAAACAAACTTCTGTAGTGTATAGTTCTTTATTGATCAATACATCTAAAATTATTATTTTTATATATTTATTCACTTGTTCATTTATTCATTTTCTTTTGTGTATTTGTTTCATCTTCATGAATATAAAACTTCTATAACTGCTGCCCCAGACCAGGCACATCTCTTGAACACTCAAGTTATGAGGAGTCTGAGTTGAACATGCTAATGCGAAAGGAGAAATACAAAATTTGTCTCTAATTAAAATTTTAACTGGATTATATATTAAAGTGATATTTTTATTCCACTGTGTTAAAAACAATTCATTTATACATTAATTTTACCTGCTTTAATTTTAAATTTTTAAGGAAAATTTTAAATTTTTTATTGGTTCCCAATATTATAGAATTTTAGTGATTTAACCTCTCACCTCTATTATGTGCAAAATTATCCTCACACTTACCACTAAAGTTTCAGTGCCATCCCATGACCAAAAATACTGTTTACTCAATCCTCCCACTTCAACTTCCTTTTCTCTCTAGTAACCATCATAGTTTCTACTGGGTGTGGAAGTTAGTTTTGCTTCTTGCCAGTTGATTTGCTGTACTAGTTTGTATTCCACATGTATGTGAAGCCATCTTCCACCTTTCTCATGCATAGCTACTCAAAATTTTAAGTTACACATGAATCATACATGCGTCCCAACTAGTTTGAAAGCATTATATATTATACTCTGAAGATTCTTAGATAAAAACAAGTGGTCTAGATTTGAACGAGTGTACTTTAGTGATATTATGAAAGGTCTACAGTTAGAATCCCAACAACATTATTTGCCTGTGACTTAATATCCTAAGAAAATGGCCTTTTTATTGTTTCATCTTGCTCAGTTAGTATTTCTAATAAGAAAATGTTTCAGTGCTCACAATGTCCTATGTAACTTCTTGTTTTTGTCAGGTTAATTTTGCACTGAGTTTGGATAACCTGATGCTAAGTCAAGTTGGTTTGCTAACTTAACCTCTACTGGATGACTTCAGTCACTATTAAAAATCTCAACTCTCAGAATTGTTGTCAAAATGTGTGGGCATGTACCTGCAGCCAAGAATTTGTCAATAATGTCTTTGGCAATTGACACTTAACTCCAATGGTCAGAGGCAAGGATGCTCAGAGATAGGAGTGCACTCAGTTGCCTGAGAGAAAGGTTTTCTCTGCTTAACCCTAATTGCATTGTGCAAGGACTATTGCTACAATTTACACTACACCATCACCACATTTCCAATGTTATTGATCTGACTGAGATCAGTTAATAGTAAAGCCCTTCTTGGAAGAGACAGACACATCATAAGAAAAGCTCCCACTCCATAAACAGAAGAGTACCTTGCTTGTATTATGTCATGACATTACCAGACCACAATAACTATTTTCTAGAACCATTACACGTGATCTAGCATTATTTCTGCCAAAGCTATATGCTCATCTGGTTCCTGCAGAGAAGCATTTCAATTTTTGCAAGCAGTTTATATTCTACCTTTTCCTTTGAACGTCTTTGATTAATGTCATTTATGATTGATATACAAAGCTTAATTTCAAAGAGAACTAAAAGAATGTTTGATTCCCAATCATGGTATTATCTTTAGGATAGTTCCAAAATGTTTTGCCTATTGGGAGAAAGGTATAGATAGTGATTTGCTAGTCATTAACCCAAAAATTGTTAGGATAGACAATACATGTTTCTCCTTTGGTATATATGCTCCTCTGCTTACTACCTGATTGGATAATGTTAGGAATTGACTGACAAGTGTGACAAAAGACAGAGAATCAACTCTTCAATGGGAACTGATGCCTCTCTAACCCTTTTCTTTTTTTTAAATTTTTATTAGTGAAACACTATGAGGTACAGTTGTGGACTTACAAATTTTTGTGCTTGGGTTTTAATTATACACCAATGATTTACCTAAAGTATCTCAGATTTTGTTTCTATTTTAATTTATCCCCCTCCCCCTTCAAATTTACTCAAGATTTCTGCAAACATGAATAGTCGCAATCATTTCACTGCTCAGATAGTCAAGTACAATGTATCCTGTAAACATTTTATTAATATGCCAGTATATTTTACTTAAATGTATACTTGAGTCTATGACTTCATAGTAGTCAGTTGAGTCACACTTCTGATACATAACAAATTTTTATATTTTACTTTCTACAAATGTAATCATTAAGAATCATCTTTTTAATATTAATTATAAGAATAAGATATCAAACTCAGAAATTATTCTTTTGCCATTTTTATACAATCACAACCATCATTGCCTCGAGCAGGCCCCAGTAACGTCTCCTTTGTCCTAGCCCTGAGATTTTTAAAAAGTACTATATTCAAGGCTCTTCCAGGGTTAGGAGAATGAGCCCCATCATTGTTACTGGTATTTTGCATATTGGGTATGCCACGGGGAGTTTGCCAGACTCTGCCATGTGGGCAGGTTACATTCAGTAGCCTGCCAGTTTGTCCAAAGTAATAATGAGATAATAAGATGTCGTGCGGCCGCGAGCTGGGTTTTATAGTCTCTGGGTCTTGGCCGTTGATGGGATTACACAATGCCAGGGGGCCAGTTGGTGGGTGTGACCCCTGCCTACTGGAAGAAGGAAGATCTGGGTAGAGGATGCTCAACCCCAATCCGAGCAGGCTTGGAGATCTCAGCCCCGGGACCTGCATGCCTTTGTTCCTCTGCTGGTACCTTCATGCATGTGGAGAGTGGTTTATACAATAATATTTAAGAAAATTTTTAAATCTCAAATAACCTCTTTTGGAGAAATTTTATCAAAAGACTATATAAGATAATATTTAATTTCTCAGGAAAAAAAGTTTTCTATCAGTGTCAGAGTGATAATACAGTGGTTAAAGATTTTACCTTGCATGAGCCAACCTGGAATCTATCCCTGGCACCACATATAGTCCTCTGAGCTATACCAGGAGTGAACTCTAAGTGCAGAGCCAGGAGTGACTGATAATTCTTGGGTGTGACCACCCAAACTAAAACAAAACCATAAAAAATAAGTTATTTTTATCTGTATTATAAAAATGAATGAGTTATACAAAAGATGTATAAATTTGCATCTTGGGAATGTTTCAACTTCTAAATAAACATACGTTTATTTGATTTACAAAGTTAATTTCAAATAGAAGTTAAAGAATTTTTGATATCCCAACATTGGTATTATCTTTAGGACAGTTCCAAAATGCTTTGCCCATTGGAATAAGAATAGAGATACTAATTTACTAGTTCTTAAACCACAAGTTTTATATAGAACAACACAAGTTGTAGTTGTATATAGTAGCACTTTAGCAATAAACAAACATGAAAAAACTAGGTTGAAAACCATGTTCTTTGGGTGAGTAAAAAATTAAATTCTAACAACCTAATCACAACTATGTTAAAACTGAATTGGAAAATAGGTTAAATAGTTAATTAATTGCATGAATTCATGAGCACTTAATATTGCAGATATCACTAGGTAAATTAAGAATGAATGGCTAGTATTTCTACTGTTCATACATGGTTAATTAATGATAAAACAGTATTTTATTGCTTACTCATTAATGATTTATTTCAGTTACTTAAACAGTTTCCCAGATTTAAATACCTTATATAGATATCCTAATATTATTTTCTAGGTTTCCTTCTTCCTACTGTGTTGGTTATTGAATTTTCTATAGCATTACTCTGAACTTCCAACTTTGGATATCAAGTACTTTGGCTGTCTGAATAGTAAGAATTGGCTTGCATGAATTTCACAACTAGAGTAACTGATGTAAAGAGGCATAGATGTTCTTGTGTGAATTTAGCTCTCTCTCCTTCTCATGGATACATTTCTTAAAAAGAACTAAATCAAATCAACTCAAATAATAATCCATGTCTGGGGGTCTAGCACCTACATTGTCTACCTGTCGATTACAGCTTGACTTGAGAACATATTTCTAAGACTGTTTTGGTAAAGAGAACTTCTATCTTGGTCCTGGATGGGGAATAAAGCATATACTGAAGTCCATGTTAAGGCCGTTTATGTGTTCTCAGGCATTTTGGTGATGAGAAAGGTACAACTTCACATGCACATCCTAGAGAGATAACATATCAGGATATATAGCAGTGGTGAAGTTTGTACTTGCTGGGATATATTCTCTATCACAGATACATTTTTTCATTGATTCTGGATTCTCCAAGTATACAATTACATCTTCTGATATATACCTGACAACTACATTGAGGAGTTTTTTTTCTCCCGTTTTGAGAAACTACATGGAAATAGCTTCTGGGGTATGACATTGCAATCTTAGTGCTTGTCTTTAATGTATCTATTTGTCCTTATCAGGAGATTCCTGACTGTGAGGAGAGTGTGTTTAGTTGGTTTAGAAATGCCAGTAATGCTCTGGGAATGACTTTTCTTGAAAAAAAACCTGACAGTTGTATGATGGGGGAAAAGCAGTAAAATTAAATCTCTTTCCTCCCCAGTTTTCACAATATAGAAGTCGCAGGGAATGTACTTATTGCACATTTGCTAAGGAAAGACAGAGAATACAATAGTCATAGGATATTGCACAGACCTAGAAATACTGAAGTCAGCTGGAAATTTGACTTTACAAAATACCTAATATTAAATATAAAATCTATGTCATTAAAATGATATATTTATTTCTGTCTTTTAAAAATGATTAGTATAGGGGCTGGAGCGATAGCACAGCAGGTAGGGCATGCGATAGCATGCGGCTAGCCCGAGTTCGATTTCCAGCATCCCATATGATCCCCTGAGTACTGCCAGGGGTAATTCCTGAGTGCAGAGCCAGGATTAACCCCTGTGCATTGCCGGGTGTGACCCAAAAAACAAAAAAAGAAAAAAAATGATTAGTATAAATTTAAGGTAGCATAACACTCCTTGGTCTCCAGAAATGGTAAAATGATAAAATCTATATGCCAGATTGAATGGAGAAACAAGTACATTGTCAAATTGCTTCTGCCCTTAGTGGAGTGAACAGTAATAAAATATGAATTGAACATAATCCAGATAAAGGAGTTAAATTAAGTTAAATATTGCTGACTGGAGGTTGGAGAGATGTTACTGCAGGTAAAGTTTGCAAAGAAAGTTAAAGTTTGCAAATTAAAGTTTCCCAGTTCCATTCCCTGTACCACCTGGTTCCCCCAGCATCATTGGATGTAGACCTGGAAGCCTCCAAGCTAGTTAATCGCAGGGCCTGAAAAGCACCACATCCTTGGGTTCTTGTAGTGAACTCCTCGCTGTTTTGGTAGAGAATTACTGGAAGAGGCCTTTAGATGTCCTGAGTTCTGCTTGGAAGCCCCTCCCCCCAGCCCCCAGTATTGTTAAGGCTGTTTATCACAATTACAATTTATAAGGACTGGTCCCAGTTACATATCTGTGTCAAGGGACAATAATTTTAGGATAATGCAATGTTGTACTATAGAGATTCAATGTACACATCTAATGACTAATAAAGATAGCATATTTAGCTGCATGTAGTAAAACAAAAGAAAACATAATTTTGTTATACAATTAATCTATTAAGAGTCATTTACCTTTACAATTCAAGTGCTATTTAAGACTAGAATTTCAAAAGCATTAAGTAGTATCAAGATATTTGAATAATCAGCAAACTTTGCTGGAAGTAACACATTTCAATTTATTTACATGTCATTAATTGTCAACCTCTGATGAAATGGGACTTGAACTTTTGGAAAGTTAAATATATGTAAATATACATCTCTCTCTATATATGTATCTCTATATATTTAAGGAGAGTAGTAAAATAAAACAAAAGAAGCATTGTCTAAATGATTGCGCAAATTTTATAAGAGCCTGAAGCAAAAGGGTATAAGTCTTTGATAACTATTGAAGGTCAATTTAGGTATCTGTATTTTGTTACACCAGTGGATAAATTTTCATTATGGGCTCTTCAGTTGTAGCATCAGTTTTCATTCACTCACTTACTCATTCGCTGAGTTTGGTTGGGTATCTGCTATGTGACAGGCACTGGATGGAACAAGGACACAGAAATCAATTTGGAAATGAAACCAACAGTCTCAGGAGAAGTGCGAATATCATGGCATTCTAGACAAAGTCAATAGGACTCAACAGCAAAACAAAATATCAATTTGGTAGAAAAATATCCATAGTCAAATGTCCTTTTATGTTTCTTTTTTCCTTTATTGATGCAATGATATACAATCTATTTGAGGAAATTTATTTTCAACATTGGCAGACCCCTCATTCAGGGACAACTTTCCACAGTGGTACTTTTACTACAGAGGACTGAGGCAGATAAATGTTCTTTCTTGATGGGTGAAGGGGCACCTCTCAAACGGTTCTCAGTAGGAACCCCTGAAGATATGATACAGCTGAGGTCATGCAGGGGATACCAAGGGCACCCTGGAGGTGCAGGGGTTCTCCAGGACTGCACCCAGCTTACTTGGGGGACCATGTACTGCCGGTAATCAAACTCAGGTTGGGTGTATGTTACACATGTACCCTAATGGCTGTACTATCTTCTGGCTTTGGATGAATGTTCTTGTAGTAACCACAGGCAAAGGGATTTCCACATGGGGTACAAAGGTGGACTGTGTTCTAGGGGTGCATGTCTATGTCTCCATGTTATAAACAAGGAACTTCTACTTCCAGTTTCAGAGATTGAGTCCCTTTTATATTAGCCCTCACAGAACTAAACAAATATGGCATATAAACAAGAAAAAAAAGAAATAGAAGAATCAAATGAGGACAAATCCTTGGCCATTAATTGTAATACTGAGATTACCAAATAGCTGGGTGAGTTTGGGCAGTTATGGGTAGAGGGAAGGAGAGAAAAGAAAAAGGTGAACTAGAGGTGACATAAGGAGAAAGGTGGAGAGTCTTGGAGACTTTGGTGAAAGTATAGTCAATGTTCATCAAAACCAAGAAAGTTAGCACCTTTGTAACCTTGTGACCTATGCTGCAATAAATATAGATGACTTTTAAAATAAACAGTATTTCTGGCTGCCATTCCTAGAAAGATGAGTCACGAGAAATTGAGTAGGTGTGGTCACCTACTCAAAGGAAAAAGGGATCAATGAACATATTACTAAATTCTTATTTACCTTGAGTCCCTCCTAAATTTTTAAGATAAGTAACAATGTAGTAAAAGTTTTGCAAGATAGTTTGGAACAAAACTATGGTTTTAGGCTCACTAAGTATATGCAAATGGGTTTTTAACTTGTAGTCACTACACTGCATGTGAAATTTTGTGTGTATGCAATGTAAATAGTAGCTCTTTTCAAAGGGGAGGGGGTCTATAGCCTTATCAAATTTTAAAGTGATAATGTTTTAAAATTTCCTTCAGTAGATCATTTGAGTGATAATACAAATGTATCAAGAGACCTACCTTCTTTCTAGAATTCAAAGTTTTTATGTGAGGGGCTGGAGTGATAGCACAGTGGGTAGGGTATTTGCCTTGCATGCGGCTGACCGGGGTTTGATTCCCAGCATCCCATATGGTTCCCTGAGCACCGCCAGGAGTTATTACTGAGTGCATGAGCCAGGAATAGGCCCTGTGCATCGCCGGGTGTGACCCCCTCCAAAAAAAAAAAAACAAAGTTTTTATGTGAAATTTTTCCTTAACATATGAAAAATCAAGTCAAGATCAACTATTATCTGATTAATCTGAAGAGATTAGGACAAACATTTTACTTACTAAGGAGTATAATACAAAAACAAGTCTGTATTCTACTCTGAGACATAATACAAAATTAAGAAGTCACAGAAAGACAAGAAAAGCAAGTTTCCTCTTAAGCTCCACAACTTGAAACAACATTTTTGGTTTTATTTATGTCCTAGCCATTTTATAAACTTAGAAATTTTAATTTTTCTTAGTTAACTAATTGACTATGATAAAATTTTCATCTTGAAGCAAGAGCCTAATAACATTTCATATTTCTATATCTCTTAATTGTGTATGACTGTGGTTTATTCTTCTATCATCAAATTTTTGTAACATACTTACTGCTTGATAACTTAGAACCAAAATATTTTATCCTATCCCAAAAGCTCCATGAGTCACCTTCCCCCTTCCCAAGATAGATGCCAGGTGTCAGAAAATGGTATGCTCTCAGTAGCTAAAGTTGAAGGTAATAATCCTTGGCATGTCTAAATGTATTTTAAGAAATAAAAGTTTTTCCATGAATAAAAGATGTGGAAAAGTCATTCATTCTAATACATCATTTTAATACACAATCATTAGGACAAATGGAAGGTTTTCTCTAGGAGTTAGGTACTTCTGCTTTAATTATTAGTTGATCTTACATACAAATTAATAGACCCAATCAGTTTATAACTGTCTATATAAGAAGACCAAACTAATGGTCTCAACCAACAAGGCATCTTTTATTGGACAAGATGTGATGGGATATATTCATCCTGGCATTGAGCTTTGACAAGTGTGGTTAAAGTACGCCTTAACAAGTGTTCTAGTGAAGAAAGGAGAAAGAATATTTATTCAAATATAAATTGTGTCCCTAGATAACATGGTAGCAACTGAATTTACAACATCGGTCGAGCAGATATCTCTTCCATTAAGGAAATCAGGTGTAAGCTAAAATCTCAACTGACTTGTAGGTACAGTATTTTAATATGGAAAGTTCAGATGGAACTTTCACAGATTCACAAATGGCAGGACTCACTGTGTGGGAATGCTGGGTCCAAATGCCAGATCTCTTCTGAGATTACAGTTTAGAGCAACACAGATTTATTAATAATCAATGCACTCATAAGACCAAGAGTTTTATCAGCTCATACAAGATGGAAAACAACAGGAAACTTAAGCTAAGACTCATTTTATTTTTTCCTTTCTTAGTATATGCATTGGAAAAGAACCCCATTGGCCCTTTTTTAGCTAGTAATGTCTAATGCAGGAAGACAGGAATAAGCAGAGTAGAAAGCACCTGTCAGCTCTATTTCCCACTCTCCTTGATTAGCATGAAACATTAATAGGGCTTTCAGAAATTCTGGCCTGAAATGGGCTTTGCCTGAGAACGTGTCTGTCTTTACTGCACAAAAGCCACTGTCATTAAAAAAAGGGCAGATAACTAAAGAAGACTCTCAAAATTTATACCTTTTTTTCATACAATGACAAATTATTTTAATAATGGGAATCACATACACTGCCATTTGTATAATGTTTCCCATAAAATTTCCCCATTAAATTTGCTCCTTTACTTGACTCACCTCTTTTTTAAAGGAATGACATGCACAAAATGATACATCATGCTTTCTTATAAAGAATTGAAAATGAACATATAGTAATGGGTTAACATGCATTTTAATAAAATTTCATTGTTGTTCATTTTACTTTTCAATACCCCAAACCAGGGATGTTTCAGTTACCTCAGGCATTGCCTAAGGATAAAACAAATCATATGGTAGTGTACTATTTTCACCTATTTATTCTTATACAGAAAAAAATGTTCATAAATACTAAAGAAAGTCAGATGTGCATCCAAAATTTATATTTGGTCTTTGCTTCCCTAGTAGATGTCACTAGGTACTAAAAATAAAACTGAAATTGCCGTTGGGACCTCTAGAATTTTTGAGAGTTTGGAACATTGTTAATTTTCATTAAAGGTGAATGACATTGATTGTGGTTCTTCAAAACTGACACAAAAATCAAAAGTCAAATTGGAGTTCAAGTAAAAAGGTCACACTTACCAAAATATTGCTTTCAACATTTTAAAAATTATATACAAATTTATAATTTCACATTTAAGTTTTCAGGCCCAGAAACTTTTGACTCGAGTTGAGAACTTATTATATGTATGCAAGCAATTATTTTATAAAAAATATGCATTTTATTGAAAATGCCTTTAGATTATATGAGTGTGTCAGCAGCATACTGGACGTCATTGTGTGTGATTTCCTAAGAGGAAAACCACAGCAGAGAACTGCCCTAGGTGAAATGAGGTGTCTACCAGAATTTTATTTAAAAGGAAAAAAAAACGCCCTGTGGAAAAATGATGCCAATTACCTACTTTCCCCATTCGACTCTAATGGGACAACCAAAATTAAGTGAGGTGCAAATTAAATGTATTTCCAATTTCTTTCTGATGATTTTAATACTATGCAACTCCTGCAGCATTTTATAGGCCCATTCAACCAATGCCTAGCAAAGATAAAAGGATAAATTGACTGCATATTTATTTAAGAAAGACTATTTAAAATATTATTAACACTATCTAGCTGATTAAGAAACCTTTTTTAAAAAAACTAATCTTGGACATTAATTATAATGTTTCTCCCAATAAAAGAGAAGGAGCAGGATTGAAAAAGAAAGATAGGAGATCCTTAAAGCACACACACACACACACACACACACACACACGAAAAAGTAAAATCTTAGTAAATGAAAATGTACACAATCAGTAAAGTGTATGATGATCACCAACCTATAGAAACTGACATTCATACCCAGGAAGATCTCAAGAACCTCTGTATTTCTATGTAATAAACACTCTACTTTATGGATTAAAAACCATATCTGATCTCTGTATTCTTTTAAAGTAGGTCTACATTTGAGATGCATAAAAGAGAAGATAGAAAGCAAGACACACCCTTCATCGATGCTGACAACCAAAACTGACTTTCAGAGCTGGGACTCCGAGGAGGGAACTATTCAACTCGTAAGTCCTGATGAGTCCCCGGTGACATTACCTAGTGTTCTAATTGTCAAGAAGGCAAGTTAAGATTTTTCAACATAGCACTAAATTCCTTCCTAATCTTAAGAAGGAAATGAAAACCTTGTGTATTTGAAATACTAACCTGCAAACAGGCTGTGAATAATGGCCGAGGGACTTCAAATAATTATTATAGAGGGAGAGAGTCATGAACAGGCTCATGTACATCCACAACTAAATGCTAATCAATAGGTCTATAGAAACATAAAGCTTAATTCCAGAACTATTAATGTAGAGCTATAGAATAAAAGGAATAAAGCATATTCACTGCCCATGCTGCATTTTCTAGTAAAAATGCGTTGCACTCTGCAAGCTTGTCAATCTTTAATAGAAACTCATCAATTATTTGTGGGCAGGAGATTGAAATGGCTAATAGCTCAAATATATTCCTCCATTTCATTGCATCAGTAGCTCTAAATTAATGCCTATATTTTTTCCTTAAATTAAGTTAAAACGTAGAACAGAAATGTGTGCTTTATTTTAGCATACATTTAGCATGCAGGTAAAAGAATAAACATTTGTTATTGTCCTCTGAAAATTAAAATGAGAGAAACGAATTTTTTCCCAACCAGATGAATGTTCAAAACAGAAAGAAAACTGCACATTTTCACTTTTGATGCTAAAGTCTATATAGCTGTCCTGCTTAACTACAATTGCACGGAATACACAAGGCATCGACAATGTTAAAAACTTACTTTGCTCCCTTCATTACTGATATCATCTAACAAATACAAAAAATATACATCAACATATCAGAGTGTGGGAGTGCAGAGCATGCCCCATAAAACAAAGTCGACTTGATTCTACCTAATTAAAAATGAAGCTTCTCTGACATTAATAGGCAGTAAAGCAAATTTATAGGCAGACACAGAACATTTCAGTCAAAAAAGTTAGCCTACAACTTGAGAGAAGGCAGGTTTTGCCAATCACATGCCAAGAATCTACCCTCCCTGACCCCAGTCATCACTCAGATAGCGGATACTGGCATTCTTTGCACATCAGAAATACGCCAGCAGAGACCATTCATGAGGGAAATAGGAAAGCAAGTCACATTTGAGCAGACAACAAATGCTCCCAAACCTTGACCCACTACATGCAACAGTGAGTGAGCCGCGCACCCAGCACCCCGCACCGTGAGAAAACGCAGGGATTGCAGGTACTCTGCCCTACACCCTGGTCCTGCTGCAGGACGCTCAATTTCCTGCTCACAGCAGGTTCCAAAAAAATTAAAGGAGATTTGCATTACCATTATAAGCTAGTACCCGCACAACAGCACAGAACAGATGACACACTTACTGTAATGTCCCATGAAGCAAAGTTCCCATCTAGAGAGAGGCACTGTTTGCATTATTCCACTCCCTGAAAAAGGGTTAACCATTATGAAGAAACATTATGCCAGACATTAGCAGACAGCCTACTTAGAGATTACATTTTTCCATACATGATAAATCCTGGGTAAACCTGTTTTTCTTTTTAAACACCTTGCAGAGTGAAGCCTAGCACTGCATCTAGTTGCCAAAGCACAATCAATATGGAAGGAGCGGTATTTTATGATTGGAGAAGTTGTTGTGTTTTTGGTGGTGAAATTCATTATTTAGTATCTGAACCCTCAGCATTTCAGTATCATTTATTCATAAAGTCCCTTTTTGCCAGGAGGAAATGGATACAGCTGTAGAGAGAGAGAGAGTGGGTAAGAGAGAGGGAGAGAGAGGGAGAGAGAGAGAGAGGGGGAGAGGGATTGATGATATTGATCAGGTACCATCTTGAAACAAAGGCTAGGTGCTCTATTTTAGTTGACAACTGTGACACATAAAAAATAAGCAAGAGAGGGGGAAGGCTAGGGCCCCGAACATCACAGGCTTTAAAAAGCGTTTGAAGAAACCATTATGACAAGCAGGTCTAGGGAAGCTGCTGCAAAAATGTATTCAGAAGAGTCATTAAAAAATGATGCTTTGTTTGCCTTGTGAATATGAGGTTTCCAGCTCTCTGCAGTGCTGGCTGCTACTGAGGAAATGAGGAGGTTTGCACACTGCAGTTACCTCGCTTTCTTTCTTGGGGGTGAGGGGGTGGGAAAGGGGCAGGAAGGGGTTACGGAGGGAGGTTCCAACATTTAATTTTCTTTTCCATCTAAATGCACTTCTCTGGAATTTTTCTCATCACCAATGACTTTCAGAAAAGTTGATCACTTTTTTAAATCAAAAATATTTATTTCTCATAAAATAATTGAATAATTTGCACTTCATCAAAGGAGTTCACTTTACACCTTCCTTGTGATTTTTTTTGTGTGTGTGGGGGGAGGGTAAAGGGATTGCAAGAGAGAAACATTATTTAAGTGATATGCAGCTTGTGGCCTCAGATCACAGTATTTTCTCCTGCCAAGTTGTTCACATGGTGTGTGCCAGGAGGGCTAACTGAAATTAAGCAGAGATTCATTATTTGCTCAGTCTGAAAAGGAGCCTGGAGATCTAAGTGACTTCTGATCTGCAGGAGGGTATTTTCTTCTGCACGGCTTGTGGGTACCTTCCCGGACATCTTGTATATTTTTACAAAGAAAGTGTCCTGAAGGTATTGTAAGTCATCACATGGTGGGCCTTCTTTGGAGTTGTGGGGTGGGGGGGGGGGGTGAGAAAATGGCCTCATGGTAAAAAAGATCATGGGAGCACTGATTGCTTTCAGGAACCAGACCTGAGGAAACACACTTTCTTCTGATGGTTACTCGTGCCCCAAGATCTAACTGGAACATTTGATCGTCAGGAATTCAAAATAGGTTTCCTAAGTTGACTTTTCTGTATATGTGAGATGAGCACAGAGGCAGAAGTGTCTTGATTTCACTCTCCTTTTCAGCTACTTTGTGCGTTTTTATCAAGACCTACCCATGATTGAGAGACATAGGCCCATCTTATACATTGGCATTTCTATGTAACCTTGGAAAAGTTCTCTAACTTCAAACCTTTGTCTCTAATATCTAAACTGAGAAATCACATTCAGGTTTTATTTCCAAGACTAAATGTTGTAAATGAGTGTCTACGATGGGACTTTGGGTAGTGTATTCAAATGGCAAAGATAGCCTCTGTGGATTCTCTGAATTAATACTAGTAGAGAAGCGTTTTTTGATTGTTAGTCTTAAAAGGAAACACTCTGCCTTGTTCTTCTACTTAAATAAAATCATATAGAATAGAGAGATGGTTTAGCTGGCATTTCTGGAGAACAGGTCCCAGGGGGAGAATTAACAATAAATAAAGACAATAAGATGTTGTCTAAACACACAAACAGTTTTTCTATATTCTACTTTTCTTCTTAAGCTGCATTCGATAAAACAACAGTGATACTAGAAAACCTGTTTGTTAAAAAAAATTTTGTGATCATTTTCTCAAAATCAAAACACAATTTGAGTTCAACGACATCATCACATCCATTTGTCTTGATTCAAAGTTCCCAGAGAACATTTTGTTTAGATTTAATGAATGCCAGATAATAGATGCAGATCAACTTTACACTAATTTTTGAGATTAAAGAAAGCAAATCTCAGTGTACATAACTTTTTTAGAGCAACAATGAGTCGATAGGATCTCAAATGTTTAATGCATTGCATCACTATGCTCACTTACTCATCTATCCCTTCTGTTCATGAAAAAAAAGCATTTCTTTTGTCTTCTTCTGAAGTAAATTCTTAGTTTTGCATTGTGACAACATGTAACCAGTAGTAATTCTTGAAAGTGCTGCTAAATCTGGAGATAGACATTATCTCAAGTGATCTTTTTATATCTTTAGGTCTAAGAAAATAGGAGTTGCTGTATTTGTGATCCTAATTATATTAAAAATAAAAATACTCTGACCACTTGATATTCCTGAGGCTTCTGAAGATGATCACTCAATATATCCCCCTGCTTTATGACACCATGGTCACGGTCCTCCCGTTGTTCATCAATTTGCTTGAGCAGGGCCAGTAATGTCTCCATCGTGAGACTCGTTGTTACTGTGTTTGGCATATCGAATACGTCACGGGGAGCTTGCCAGGCTCTGCCGTGCGGGCGAGATACTCTCGGTAGCTTGCCGGGCTCTCCGAGAGGGACCGAGGAATCGAACTCGGGTCGGCCATGTTGGCTGCGTGCAAGGCAAATGCCCTACCACTGTGCTATCGCTCCAGCCCCACTTTATGAGATAAACTTTATAATCAGAAGGAATTATACATAAGTCACTTTATGTGAGAGGGTTAAACTCATGTACAGAAGAAGAGAAATGCAAAAACACATTAGCCAGTAAGTCGTGGAGATTTCCTGATCATAGAGAAGGGAAAGGAAGGCTAAGGCAAGTTTAATAAAAATATGTTCTAAAGGTAAACATGAATGGGGAGATGGGACACACCCTTAAAGAATATTAAGAACCAAGACTCCTAAAAATCAAACTCTTAAAATCTTAACGAAAAATTGTAATTTATTAAACTTCAATCTACCTTGAAACTTCTAGTTTTAGATAGCATGCTAAATATGAAAAGATGATCAACTAATCCAACTTCCTAAAAATCACAAAATGCATGCTACAAAAGGAATTTATATATATATATATATATATATATATTCAGAAGGATAGTACAGTGGGGAAGGTATTTGCCTCTCATGCAGCCAAGTGTTTGATCCCTGGCACCACATATAGTTTCTGAGCATCAGCAGAGGTGATCCTTGAACATAGAGCCAGGTATAAGCCCTGAGCATTTCCAGGTTTGATCCCAAAACCAAATAAATTAAATTAATAAATATCAACTCTACTTGAAAGCAATAAAGGGAATTCCTTCTAGAGGAATGAGAGGTTGCTATAACTGTAAAAGAAAGAGGTTGATATGAAAAGTAAGCAGTAATAAAAAGGATTGTGACATTAACTAAAGTCTTTCTTATATATATGTATTTTTATATGAATCTATGTGTGTTTGTGTGTGTGTGTGTGTGTGTACCACAGTTTGAGAGGAAGGGTGTCTTCCTGAATCAATAATAAAAATGCCAACAAATTAAAGAAATAACATTATTTTTAAAGTGCCACCAAATGAAAGTGTCATGCTAATGATGGAATAATTTGAAGGAATCTTGAAGAATTGTGAGTGATATGATGAAATTTTACTTCACAATTAAGCACTCAAACATACTACAACATGAATTAGTCATGAAAGCATTTTAGTAACTGAAAGTCACAAAGGCCTACTATGATTGTAGCCAGTCTTCTGACTTTAGCAGATCTGTAGTTCTCCTCTTCTGAGAGACCTTGACCGCCATACTGCCACACTGCGTGGTTGTTTCCTTGTGCAAGTTTGGTATACTGAATAGGATGAGGGACTGTGTTACTCAGTCATTTCCCTTGCATTGACCAATTGTTGTTTGGTTTCCATTCTCACTCAGGCCTTGTGTAATGGACTTTTTGAGTCAACTTCCTGCTTTAACTGAGTAAGACTAAAATATGCAGATTCAGAATGATTAAAAATATAAAATAGTGTGTTATTGAAAGCTTAGTAGTATCATCTACACTTTAATCATGTGGCTCCAGTTGTAACATATTTCTAGATTAAAAAAATTGTTCATCCTTTCTGCCATCATATGGAAAAATAAGTTGTAGAACCACATTTCATAAATTAGTCAAATATCCACTCAGGACCTCATGAAAGTAGGGCATATGGTCTACTGCATACTTCTCCAGTCACCCAAATACCCATTCTCTACTGTTCATTGATCTACATATAAGAAAGAGAACATCTTTAATTTGTAATAAAATCAACTATATGATTTTTATAATTTTTATTTTATAAAGTATTTTACAATATGTCATTATTTAATATTCAATCACCAATCCTACCACCATTACACCTTCCCACCACCATATTTCAGATCTTTCCATCCGAAACCCTAATTCCTGGCCCAAAGCAGAACCGAAATAATATACTTTGTATTGTTTGTTATGAAAAAACCCAATGAAAATGCTACAAAAGAGTATCCTTAGAGAAAAGAGGGTGAAGATTGTTGTATTTCATCCAGGGGCCATGAAACCCTTCTATAAGAGATCACTAACATATTGTTGAAAGCTAAGCCTTGTGTTTTATATATGTATATATGTACATACTTATATATACATATATTCATATATATCTTGCTTTTATATATATGTTTGCAAAAAATATTTCCCTCTAAGACTGGCTGCCTCCTACTTTGAACTCCATCAAATGTGGTGCAGTACACCACACCACATGGGTATGGCTAGGGTGTCTGGTATAAAGTGTCTTGCGGCTGCAAATGTAGCTGCCTAGTCCAGGAATAGGTTCACTCATGGGTGAGGCTCAGCCCGAGCTGTTGAGAGCGGCCATGAGTATGACGATGTTCTGGAGGTTTTGGGCTGAGTCCCTTAGAGCGGGGAGGGCCCTCCTCCAGGGCACCCTGAGTGAAACAGCCTTTCGTGGTGATCAGTGGCATGGTTATGGTGAGTGTCATGTTATGCTCCCTTTTGAGAGAGAAGGACATGCGATTTGGGTGGAGGCTGATGACAAGATTACCTGGCACCAGCAAGAGGTGGGTTATGGGAGTAATTGCTGAGTTGTGGGAGACAGGAGCGATATGGGCAGAGGATCTCTGTTCCCGGTCTTGTTGAACCCAGAGTTCTCAGTCACAGAGTCCAACATACCTGGGTTTTCCAGGGGTTCACTCATGGGTGAAGCTTGACCTGAGCATGTGGAGAGTGACTGTGAGCATGACAGCTGTTGAGTTCTGGAGGTTTTCGGCTTCCAGGGCTCTGTCCCTTGGAGTGGATAAATCAACTACAAGATTATTAAAGGAGTATAAAAATATTGCATGAAAATTTACTTCCTAAATTTTTTTCATGAAATAATTTGTTCTATAAAGCAACGATAGAATAAGAAATTTAGAAAATTTCAAATGATTTTAACTGAATATGACAGAAAGGCAATGCAGAACAGTGAAGATAATAGTATTAAGATATCAACTTATATTCTCTAAGAATGAGAAAGGGAAAGGATATGAATATAACCTCTTTTCAAATGTTCCAAAATTTTTAGAAAACTTTTATCCCAATATTGATATTTGACTAAAGCAGGTAAAACACTTAGAATATACAGCCAGATATCAATGTGGATGAACCCCTACTTTCTAAAATAAAATATCTTCAGAGTTTTTTTCCCTATGCCTTGCTATTGGAAGGAAGATTCTCTTTTAATTTTATCTAAGGTTGTCTTATGCCCTAATTTTAGTGAGGAAGTTGTTTCCAGAGCCACATTCATAGGCTGATTAATATTAGTCCCCCAAAATTAGATAGTGAGGATAGCATCATTCAAATTGAGAGATTTTTTTGAAAATGGGTTAATTCTTGGAGGGAAAAGCACTTTTAACTTACATTAAGATAAAACCAAGAAAAAGGGTCTTTTTTCAAAAATGCAGTTTGTAAAAAAAATGTTCTGCACTGAGCAAAGCTATTGGTACTTGATTCCCTACATCATATATCTTTATTTTAAATATTCACTTGTATCACTTTTATCACTTGCCATCCCGTGGCTTATTGATTTGCTCAAATGGGCACCTGTAACGTCTCCATTCCTTCCTGCCACATGCTAGTGTAGCCCAATGATGTCTGCTTGCTCCAGGAACATGAAGAGCATCAAGTATTACATATTACAAACACAAGATGATGTAATAATTTTATTGCATTTCTTCAACCTTTGCATCATAGTGTACTTAAGGTTTTGTCTTCTGCATAATCAACTCACCATCAGTGTTCTATGATCTTTTTAGAGAATATATTTCTCAAAGCTCTGTTCTTACCAAGACAGGGATCATAATTTTGTTTCTGTGGGACATAAAACATCATCAAATAAAAATCCAGAGTAGTGTTTCCTCTTTGGACAGCTAGACTCCAAAACCATATTAATAACCACCCATCTCTCCAGCATATGCTGTTTTGTCAAAGTCCTGAGCTGAGGAGAGCACTAGACTTACCTAGACACTTGATTTCTGAAAGAAGCTGGTTTATCCAAAGACCTGGAAAAGTATAGACTAAGAAAGGAAGCATCTTTTGTGTATGGAACCATCTACAGGTCAACAACCTGAAATAAACACGGAGACTAAGAAAAGGTTTGCCAATTATAGAAGATCCACAACAAAGCAGGGGAATCGCTACAGCATGAGAAACAATCACATATGATTTTACTTTTCATCATTTAATGCTTAATATCATCTACCTCTAAAATCCACATTTGAATGCAAGCTTTATGAAAACAGAGAGTTTATGTTTCATTTACCCAACATGGTATCCCCAGTGCTTGGAACATTACCAACCCCATTGGAGATTTGTTAAATAAATACATGAACTCAGATTTCTACATATTTTTATGAGAGGGAATGTTTCTTCATCTGCACTTTTCTTGTATACTTAGTTCAGCATCAATCTGATCTCTCACATTGCCAATCGTTTCTTCTTTGTTTTCACTTTTTGTCCAATCATACATAAACCAAAATAAGGACTACCCATCCCTCCAATCTAATTTATCTTATTGCTTTTTCTGGAACTTTATTCCCTGCTAAAATCATAAAAAAGAAATGCTTCTTCTACTGCCTTCATTTTTTGGATACATTGATCCACAATTTACTACAGTCTTCCCTCCATTCTATCATTCTTTTAATCCCCATTTTACTGAAATTTCCACAGCTGCTCACTGTGCTGATTGCTTTGTTTTATTTAAAACGTGTGACATTTTTTCTCACTCAATTCTGTGTCTATTCTTTCTTCTTTCTTGTGATTGATTTCTGCTTCTCTGACTACCCTTTACATTTCCATGGTGCCATCCTCAGTTCTTTTACCTTTCACTCTAAGAACTTTACTTAGGAGATTTCAACAAATCCTTAACTTCAATAACCAAAGACATATATTCAACGTTTAAACGCAAGTTCCCTGAATAGGGTGATGCTCTGAATTTCAGTATTTATATTTCTCACTGGTATGACATTCAGCTGAAGAAGAATACATTACAGAGAACACATGCATGCATGAATCAATGTATTAAAATCTAATTAAGACCACTTGAGATGAAAACAGTATGTTATTTTCCACCTATTTCCTATGTGACTTAGAAACATTACATCATTCTGTATTCTCATCAGTAAAATGTGTACTCCAGTCTGCCTGTGCACCCTATTCCAGTCTCACTTTGCCCCCTCATTCCATTCTCACACTGCCCCTCATTCCTGTTGTCTCCCCATGCCTTGTTCATCCGCCTACTCCCCCAGAGTTGGGGGTAGCAAATACACATAGGTGAGTATGTGTATTTACGTCTATGTATGTGTATTTACAATCAACATATGTAAAGCCTTTCCTTCTGGGACAAAATAGCATCCTGCTAGATCTGCACAGGGGTGCCTTTCCACCTAAGGTGTATTTCTCTCCCCTTTCCTTAGCCAGTATTCATTTAAACAGTCATCTTAAATTTACTTCTTAATAATACTTCTAGTCATACCTGCACTTGTTTGTTCATTGCAGCACTGTTTACAATAGCTAGAATCTGGAAAAAACCTGAGTACCCGAGAACAGATGACTGGTTAAAGGAAACTTTGGTACATCTACACAATGGAGTACTATGTAGTTGTTAGAAAAGATGAAGTCATGAAATTTACATACAAGTCGTACTACATGGTACCACTTGTATGTTAATGTATCATACTAAGCGAAATGAGTCAGAAAGAGAGGGACAGACATAGAAAGACTGCATTCATCTGGGGAACATAAAATAACAAAATAGGAGACTAACACCCAAGAACAGCCGAGATAGGTACCAGGAGGTTTACTCCATGGCTTGGAGGCCAGCTGCACATGCTAGGGGAATAGGCAGCTCAGATAGAAAAGTAAGCACCAAATAAAGGGTGTTGGGAGGATCCTCCCAGGATGGGAGATGCAGGCTGAAAATAGTCTATAGACCGAACATGATTGCCACTCAATGCCTCTTTTGTAAACCACAGCACCCAAAAGGAAAAAGAGAACAAAATGGAATGCCCTGCCACAGAGGCAGGGTGGGATTGGGGGGGGGGGAGATGGGGAGTGGGAGAGATACTGGGATCAGTGGTGGTGGAGAATGGGCACTGGTGGAGGGATGGGTACTCGATCACTGTATAACTGAAACCCAAGCACAAAAATTTGTAAGTCTACAACTGTACCTCATGCTACTTCACTAATAAAAATTTAAAAAAATATTTCTAGTAATTTTGTATAGACGCAGTAAGAGATATGTAGCACTATAGCACTGTAGCACTGTCCTCCCATTGTTCATCGATTTGCTCAAGTGGGCACCAGTAACGTCTCCATTGTGAGACTTGTTATTACTGTTTTTGGCATTTTTGAATACGCCACTAGGGGCTTGCTAGGCTCTGCCATACAGGCAGGATACTCTTGGTAGCTTGCTGGGCTCTCCAAGAGGAATGCGGAATCAAACCTAGGTCAGCCGTGTGCAAGTAAACGCCCTATCCCTCTTACTGGCACAGTAAGAGATATATTAAGCTTGGAGAGTGGCTCTCCTGGGGACATTTCGCTATATATTCCATACCATTGCACTCAGGCTGTGATAGTCTTTCCTAACCCCAGCAGGGTCCTTATTCAGTTACTTCCTTTTGGGTCATGACAGAGTCTGTCGTTGATAGTGCTCTTAACATTTAAGTTTTATGGTGCTTGGCCTGTCCCTTTTCGATGCCAGGATATTTTATGGCCATGGATCCAATATCTCACTGGGACCCTCTTTTTGGGGTGTTAGGGCCTAAGAGCAATGAAGACTTAATTCAAGTAAACATGACAGTTGTCTAGGAGTAAACATTATTCAGAGTCAATTAACGGACAATTAACAAGAACATAGCATTATGTGTCTATACAAAAAGGACATTTCTCTAAATTAAACTATGCAGGCATAAAGAAAAGAGAAAAGTAATATTTCACTTGCATATACAAAATCCAGGGTTCCCAGAAGGACCTGACTTTACAAGTCATAGGTTCTGATTAGGGGAATTAAGCAACTGATAGATAGGGGAAGCAGAGCACAAAGGAGATGTTAAAGAAGAGTGGGAGCGCCTCAGGAGCATTGTGTTGGTTTTTACTCCATAAACCTAACTCCTTGCAGCAGAGGAAAAAGGATAGACCAATGTTATCCAATATAATAACTGTTAGCTTATTTTGTTACTGTTTTTAAAAATTTAACATCCAGGACAGACTTAAATTCATGTAAATGTTTCAGACGAAGTTTCTTGGGTGAGGTTAACCATGCACTAAATTTAAAGAATAATAGAAATGGAACCAGTTGAAGAAAAGTAGAAAGAACCTTTTAGAGAGCAGAAGTAACAAACACAAAGGTGGAATGACATGTGAGGAAAATAAAAGAAGTTAGATGTATTTACAATATAAATCTTAAGATAAAGTATGGTAGGAGATAAAAACTAGAAAATTAGCTAGATTCCAGGTAATGAAGAATCCTGAACTCCCTGGGAATTAAAAAAATGTTAATATTAAGGGTCCAGAGAGATAGTACAGGGGTTAAGATTCTTGCTTTGCATGCAATGGACCCAGGTATGAATCCCCTGAACAACATATATTTCCTCAGAGCACTGTTGGGTGTCACTCCTATTCCAAAATAATAATAAAATTTGAATTTAAGCATAGCATTCATTCATTTTTTTCAGTCTCAATAAATCAGTTTGGCAATACATGATAGATATCATTAAGAGTAAAATCCAAATCATTATACAAAAACTAAAAGACCACTGTCCAAAATATAGAATGACCTCTTTCTTATGTGGAGAATAAATTAAAAAAATTAGGAAATAACAATTAGACAAAGACAACAGACCCCGAGGGTCTGAATTTGCCTATAGCACTGAATTTGCCAAGAAAGTGGAGTAGGAAGGAACTTTAAACATTGGTAGACGGGTGCTGACACTCTAGTGGTAGATTTAGTGTTTGAATATTATGCTAAGAACTCTATTATCAAGAGTATTGTAAATCAAAGTGCCTTATTAAAATTGGTGGTGGTGATGGGGGAATTCACCTTTAAATGCAACTTCCCACTGGGGTGTAAAGAAAATAGCATTGTCCATAATAACATGTAAGGCCTCTTCCCCAACTAGTTGAATGTTATGATGCATGATGAATATGATAAACTGGATACTTCAGGAAAAGGTCTGAAAAATATTGTTCAGACACAGGTTACACATAAATGACTCTAATGTCTTGGAAATTTCAAATGTAGTCATTGAAATATTAGAAATATAATCAGTGATAACATAAACAAAACTGTCTTATAGATGCAGGAGCATAAGGAGGTGGTATAGAATTCTAAATTTGATAAAACACATCTCTACTGTGCTTAAAAACTGAAGAGCATGGAAGAGTGATATAAAATAAAACTTAAGGGGCTGGAGAAATAGCACAGGAGATGAGGCATTTGCCTTACATCAGGCACCACATATAAAGGTAAGGGTAAAGGCCCTCGCGTTGTTCATCGATTTGCTCGAGCAGGCCCAGTAACGTCTCCATTGGAGACTTTGTTGTTACTGTGTTTGGCATATTGAATACGTCACGGGTAGCTTGCCAGGCTCTGCCGTGCGGGCGAGATACTCTCAGTAGCTTGCCAGGCTCTCCGAGAGGGGCGGAGGGATCGAACTCGGGTCGGCCATGTTGGCTGCGTGCAAGGCAAACACCCTACCGCTGTGCTATTGCTGGTCCCTTAAATACCACCAGTAATGAAATCTGAGCCTAGAACCAGGAGTAAGCCCTGAGCACCACCAAACAGAATTCAAATTCTCCCCCAAAATGGAAATTAAAAGTTTTATTTGTATGTGTGCTGGGAGGGTATAGATTGTGAAAACCATTTATTATTGTGCCAGTGATTTTTTGTCTTCTTTTACATAAAAATAGTAATTACTATTTCAACACATTTGTTGGTTTCTGAATGTTTTATCGTTACAGAATAATATAATGAAATTACTATGCAGATACATTGAACTAAAGGCTGGACAATATATTTAAATTCATATCTACATTTTCTGATTATATGTATTAGATACTAGATTTTAAAATCTCCTTTCTGCAAGAAATAGAAGAGAATACCAATCAGATGAGAACTGAGGTCTTAACATTAAAATGTGCTTGACAATATATTCATTACATTTGTAACTGACCCATATAATAGGTTGACCATGTTTATTGCAGTTATTAATTTGGAATGTCTACAGCATTAGGGTGAAGTAAGATGTCAAAACCATTTAATGAAAAATATATTCTGATTAAGAATATGTGTTCTGAGTTGTTCATTCAAAGTAATCACAGGTAATAATAATTCATCTTATGTTTATATAACATATTTAATCATGAAAGAATCCAGAGCATTTGGTAAACTAAAATTATTCCAGTGTTCAGACATAACAATAATTGTACAGAAGGAAATCGCATAATACAAACTACGGGAACCTGACAAAAATCTTAGCCATGCATGTGTTAAAATATGTTTCTTAAAATAAATACTGTGAGTTCAAACTAATGATCTTGTTTATATACAGAATAGAATCTGAGAATCACAGCATCACAATAAAGCAAGAAAGGACCTTGACTATCACCTTCTCCAATGACTTCATTTTACAGATGATGAAACTAATTTCTACAATTTTGATTTCTGCCTAGTTCCTGCTAAATTGTAATGTTATCCTCATGTCATTACTCATAAAAATGACATCATATTATTTACTAAAGTTATATGAAGGGTGTACTACTGAATTTGTATTACTACCACTATTGCCAATAGTAGTACATTAATTCAGAAATACAGTAGATACTAAAATCTTTACTTGTAAACTATTTTGGATGATGCCAAAGTCATTGCTGGGATGAACATCTGAGAGTCAGGAATAGGTAAAGAAAAGGAGTGTAAACTATACTCACCCCTATATATTTGTGCCTCCCCATACATACCCATGTGCTTGTAATGCTAATCTAGGTAAGTAGCTGATCAGCTGCTAGTCATTATTAGAAAGTTCAAAGACCCTCTATGGTCTGAATTCTCAATCTTTTTCTTTATAGGGTTCCCTTCCGACCTTGTTTTCTTTCTATAGCCCTCCTATCTTACCAGTTGCTCCCCTAATCTTGTGCTATGACCCTCCATTTACTCAACTTTAACCTGTGACCCTCTTAGAATATCTTGGGAGCCTATAGGGGGCCATGTGACCCCTGGCTGGGAAATGCTGCTGTAACGTATGTATAGGGCCCCAAAGATTGTCCCCACAATGTCACTGGGTATGATGTTTTAAGATCTGGTTTCATCTGTCTACTCTACTACGTTAGGAGTAACCCCTAGGATGGAAAGAAAAATCCAACTGTGTTAATTAATTTTAGACAAGTTCTTAGCCTGGTTTCCTGCATTTTGACTTTTTCAATAAAGGAGCTAAATCAAACTACTTTCTATGAGCTTCCGCCTGTTAGGTTTGGGCTTCTCTGCCCTATTTACATCTCAATCTTCCTTATTCTGAAAATCTGAGTACATAGCTTGACCATCCCAGACAGCAGCTACAGATCTAGCCTTTGTGATAACTCAGTATATATTTTAAAAATTAAATGTCATTTAATTTTACAATGATAATACATTGTAACTTAATTGCCTCATATTTTGTCTTCCTATATTAAGTTATAAACTCCAAAAAAAATATACCTGTTTGTTTTTCATATTTCTCCAGTGCCTACCAGCGTGCAAGAGTATGTTGGGTCCTCAAGAACTAAATTTTTATAACAAGCCATTGAATTTGCTCACACTGCCTGCTGGCAGTCTGCCTACTTCCAGATGCTGTTGAATATCAATCCTGTAGCATTTTTAGAATGATCTATCTCTACGGGATCAATTTTATTAAAATTAACATTTCAAAAATTACTTTATTATTATTTTTTCTATGTAATGTTAAAACAATAGTGCTTAACATTCATTTATATTAATTGCCCCAAATATCACTGTCACTGTCACTGTCCTCCCGTTGTTCATAGATTTGCTCGAGTGGGCACAGTAACATCACCACTGTGAGACTTGTTGTTACTGTGTTTTGGCATATTGAATACGTCAAGGGTAGGTTGCCAGGTTTTGCCGTGCAGGCGAGATACTTTCTTGGTAGCTTGCCGTGCTCTCTGAGAGAGGCGGAGGAATCAAACCTGGGTTGGCACGGTCAGCTACTTGTAAGGCAAACGCCCTACCATGGTGCAAACCAGGGGTCACATAGTTCTGGGGAAAGGTGCTTGCCTTGCTCATAGAATCATCCCAGTTCAACCACTGGCACCCCATAAGTTTCCCCCTGCAGCTATCACAAGGTTGATCCATGAACAAGGAGCCTGGAATAAGCCCTGAGCACCACCAGATTTGGTCCCAAGACAAAAACGAAAGAGTGAAGGAGAGTGAGTGAATGAGTGAGTGAATGAGCGAGAGACAGAGAGAGACAAAGAGAATAAGGAAACAATCAGCTAATAGTTTATGAACAAAGGGAAAAAAACATTTTCTTGATTATCTGAATAAGACTAATGGAAGGCATTTAAGTCAAATGTCATTAACTCGAACATTGGGTTTAAATGAGCACAGGATCACATTATAGCTCACTGTCAACTGTGTGACTTTTGGTGGGAAGGGATTATAGCATTATCTGTCAAACAGTGGAAGTTAGACCATGATCCATAAGAAAGACAGGAGTAGGGAGGACATAATTCACCTAGACCTAGTTTCATTGCTTGATCATATCTGTTGGAACTTATTTTCTGAATTACAATTACTTATAAATGTATCTCTAGTTGAATATTGGGAATCTATATCTCTATAAAATGGAAAGTCCCAGAGCACAGATATACTCAGGTGCACATAAGTATAGGAGCTGCTCAAGAAATAGTAATTACTTTTCTCCTACACCTTACGGATTCATACCGTGTCTGTCATTCATTGTCCTTGTTTCTAGTTGCATGGTCATATGACTTAAATTATTAATGACAATGTGTTCTACACTGTAACATTTTTCAAAACACTTTGACATATTTAACAGAATTTATGTCTTTGTCATTATCATTTTTAACACCTGAGCAGAAAAGAAGACTCAGAAAGACTGTATATTATACAAGTGAGTTTTCTATGAGTCAGGATAGGTGTGTACATCCTTGTTCAAGGAGACAGAAAACTAGAGTTAAAAAGAGATAGTTCAGCAGGTAAGCCTTGCAAGTGACTGGCTGTTTCTGGTTCAATCTCCAGAACTGCATGCGTTCCTGTCCCTCCTCTTCAGCATTGCCAGGATGATCTCTGAGCACAGAGCCACGAGTAAGTCTGAGCTGAGATGATGGGTGTGACCACCATCCAAAGACAAGAGGACATGACATTATTTAAGACACAACTGCATTTAAAGGTATGTTAACTTGAAACTGGGACATTTCTAAGATGAAGGATAAGGTGAACAAACAGCAGAGTCAGTGACTGTGAGAGTGGTAAGCAAAAAGGGACCAGGAGAACCTCACTGGTTTGTTTTAATGAATGCAAGACTTGTTATTAGCAAATACCCATTTAAGTGTTTCTATGGAAGAGTTTCAGCACTAAGAATGTATGACTTGGACTGGAGTGATAGTATAGCAGGTAAGGCGTTTGTCTGACACACAGTGGATCTGAGTTCAATCCCCGGCACCCCATTTGGTCCCCTGAGCTCACCAGGAGTGATCACAGAGCCAGGAGTGAGCCTTCAACACTGCCAGGTGTTGCCTAGACAAAAGCAACAACAACATTAAAAAGAATGTGTGGCTTTTAGCAGTTTTAAAAGTCTGGGAGGTATGAGACGGTCTTGACAGTATTTGGGCCTCACAGGCCCTTGGCTGTCTTCAATGCCTTCAAATCCTTGTGATTTGTGTTGACCCCAATTTATGTCAGCCTGCTGCAGATGCAAATATGACCTATCTAACCCTTGAGCTTCCTTTTGTTACTGTAAAACACTGAACAATGTTTTTCTATTTATTTTGGGGTTTGGACCATATCTAGTGGTATTCAGGGAAAGGTGTTAAAGTTATATATTAAATATATATATGCCAAACACAGTAACAACAAAGTCTCCAATGGAGACGTTACTGGGCCCGCTCGAGCAAATCGACGATCAACGGAAGGGCCTTTACCTTTACCTTTACCTTTATTTATTATATATTAAATATATATTATGTTTTAAATGTCATTCTTTAAAACACATTTTAAAGAATTTTAACAAAAGATGGACTAATTTAACAACTTTTCTGTTTTTTTCCTTTAAAGTAATATAAAAATGTAAATCTTAATTACTCAAATGTAGCCCTAGTAAGTTATTTTAAAAATGAATAACATCCCTAAAGTTATTTTATCAACACTAAAAACTTTAAATGCAGCAATAAAAAATTGCATTATAGATTGAAATCAGGTTTGACAGAAGAATCCAAAGTTATATAAACATGTACAATATGAATAAAAGTAATTTTGAACAAAAAAGTATTCTTATTATGGAATTTTGTGATTTTTGTGACATATTTAGTGAAATAAAAGGTACTAGTATTAACTAATATTAAATTTTAATCCTTAAACAAACAGGTTAATGTTTTTATAAACAAAAACAATAGTTTTCTTTTAACAAAGGAATTTGTGGCCCTGGTATGAAACTCAATGATAGAGTGCCTGCTTTGCATGTATGAGACCCTCAATTTTATCCAAAACACAGATATATACCCCCAAAAGAATTTTTTTCCTACAAATGTTTGAATATGATTATCTTCTGTGAAGTAGCTCACTTCATAGGTGGTAAATATCTGCAAATGTAGCTATGGATTCTCATTCATTTTAACTCTATTGATAAATAGGTCAGGCTAAAATCACTTGATTTAGCTTTTGTTATTCTGTGGCATATATGCTGTCAATGTTCCAGTTTTTGATACATGAAATTACCTCTATTGTACTGGTAATAGAGAAAGGGAAAGAACTTTTGCTCTTTCTGTTGCCAGAACTACTAGTTCTGATTGTTTCTCACATAGAGCGAATACTTGATCAGTGAAGATAATGGGGCAACACATGAACACTTGAAACAATTTTGACTAAATACCTGCTAGCAAATTGATCATATACCTCTATCCACCAAGATCAAGAGACTTCTAAGAAATAAGTACTGTTCCCCAGAGTTTTTTATGCCTCTTAATCCATCTTGAGTTATAAATACTAGTGTGAATCATCATTCTTTTCACTGTATAGCCTCGTCACTATAATCAGAATAACAACAATCAGAATAACTAACAGCTAATAATGAAAAATTATGCCACAAATCACTATTTACTTATTTACAAAAATTTTTGCATTGAAAATCTGAGGTTTAAACCAGAGAGATAGTACATGCAGCAGGGCCCAGTTCCATTCCCAGCATCATAAAGTTCTCAGCATTGACATATACATCCCTGAACACCACCATCATCACTGAGAGTAGTTCTCGAAAGTCCCAACACCACAAGGCCAGTGGAGAGCACTGCATCCTCAGTCTCACATAGAGCTGCTGGCCTGACTGGCCAAGAATCACCTAAAGGAGCTGGTCCTCTTGATAGCCTACCTCTTACCAGCTAAACAATTTGAGTTCCCACCATAATCCCAAATACTGTGGTAGAAAAGTGTCAAAATACAACAAAGTATAAATAATAATGAACACTCATTTTTAAATGACTGATTTAATACAAAATAACTTTATGTGTAGATATGGTTATAAAGATCACGGTCACGGTCCTCCCATTGTTCATCGATTTGCTCGAGCGGGCCCAGTAACATCTCCATCATGAGACTTGTTGTTACTGTGTTTGGCATATCGAATACGTCATGGGTAGCTTGCCAGGCTCTGCTGTGTGGGCGAGATACTCTCGGTAGCTTGCCGGGCTCTCCGAGAGGGGTGGAGGAATCGAACTCGGGTCAGCCATGTTGGCTGCTTGTAAGGCAAATAACCTACCGCTGTGTTCAGAAAATGTTGAAAACAAGGGAACTTGAAAAAGTGTTTTTCAGGGATGGAGTAAACAGTACAGCAGGTAGGAGTTTGCCTTTAACATAGTTTAAACCCAGGTTTTATCTGAAGCAATCCAAGCAATCCCCAAAGCACTGCCACGAGTGACCCCTTAGTGCTGAACCATGAGTAAATTGTAAGCATCTCTGGATGTAAATTCAAAGGAAACAAAAAGTGTTTTTCATATTTCTATCTCTCTTGCTCATTATGAACATGTGAAGCATAATTCCTAAGGAACAAGTGCATTACTGTATACACAAAATACTAAATTTTTTGGACTTAAAATAGCTTTTGGAAATTCTTAGTTCAGAAGAAACTATATTTAAAAAGGGTCCCAATAATTTTTTTTTAAATTTTTTTGTTTCTTTTTTTTTTTACAGTTGTAGATTTACAATTTTTTGTGCTTAGGTTTCGATTATACAATGATCAGATACCCATCCCTCCACCAGTGCCCATTTTCCACCACCATGGATAATATCCCCCCACCCCCATCCCCCCATTCCCCCCTGCCTCTGTGGCAGGGCAATCCCCTGTGTTCTCTCTCTCCTTTTGGGTGTTGTGGTCTGCAAAAGAGGCATTGAGTGGCAAACATGTTCAGTCCATAGTCTACTTTCGACATGCATCTCCCCTCCTGGGAGGATCCTCCAAACACTCTTTATTTGGTGCTCCCTTCTCTATCTGAACTGCCCTTTCCTCTAGGATACCCAGCTGGCCTCTAAGTTATGGAGTAATCCTCCTGGTGCTGATCTCAGCTATTCTTGGGTATTAATCTCATACTTTGTTACTTTATATCCCCCAGATGAATGCAATCTTTCTATGTCTATCCCTCTCTTTCTGACTCATTTCGCTTAGCATGATACTTTCCATATTGTACCACTTGTATGTAAATTTCATGACTTCATCTTTTCTAAGAGCTACATAGTACTCCATTGTGTAGATGTACCAAGGTTTCTTTAACCAGTCATCTGTTCTTGGGCATTCAGGTTTCTTCCAGTTTCTGGCTATTGTAAAGAGTGCTGCAATGAACAAACAAGTGCAGATGTCACTTCGACTATACATTTTTGCCTCTCTGGGATATATTCCCAGGAGTGGTATTGCTGGGTCAAATGGGAGCCCAATTTCTAATTTTTTGAGAATCGTCCATACTGTTTTCCAGAAGGGCTGAACCAGTCGACATTCCCACCAACAGTGAAGGAGTGTCCCTTTCTCGCCACATCCATGCCAGCATCGGTTGCTTTTGCTCTTTTGAATGTGGGCCCCAATAATTTGTCTCATAATTAGTTAAACCAAACAGGGAGAAAAATTCAAGTGTCATAAGTGCTATTTATAATAACCAAGGTATAGGAATAACTCAAGTGCCCAGAAAAGATTACTGGAGAAATGATATGTGGGATATTTGCACAATGAACACTACTTATCCATAAGAAAGGGTGAAAACTCAGGAGATAGCTTTAAGAATTGGGTTGTATGTTTGGAATTCATGAGGTCTTAAATTCAAGCTTGACACAGCATGACCCCAGAAGCAACCTCAGCTCTGGTAGCTTCTACTCTAATGGGTGATCCTAGAAGCTTCAAGAACCCTTTTGGCCCCCAGAACCAATGGACTTTAGCATCACTAAGCTTGTGATTTCCCTCTAGTCCTTATACCAGGCCAAGTATCATTATAAGTAAGTATCACCAAATCTTACCTATTGCTACAAGATGAATAGAACTAAACAGGGTCATGTTAGAGATCAAAAGGAAAAAAAATAAGTGGTAGTAATTAAAAGAGCATGATATTGGAATAGAAAGAGACCCACAGACCAATGGAACAGAATTGAATATTCTGTCACAGACTCTCAAATATATTATCACTTCGTCTTTTATAAATGAACAAGAAATGTGAAGTGGAGCAAGGAAATCCTCTTCAACAAATGGTGCTGAGAAAACTGGACAGCTACATGCAAAAAAAAAAAAAAAAACCGAATCCAGACCTCTGTCTAATGCCAGGCACAAAAGTCAGATCGAAGTGGATTAAAGACCTCAATATCAGACATGAATCCATAAGGTACATGGTGGAAAATGTAGGCAGAACTTTCCATGACATTGAAGCTAAAGGTATCTTTAAGGATAAAACGCCACTGACCAAGCAAGGGAAACAAATAAACAAATTGGACTACATTAAACTAGGACGCATCTGCATCTCAAAAGACTCTGTGACCAAAATACAGAGCGAGCCCACAAAATGGAAAAAAAATATTTCCCCAAAACCCACCAAATAAGGTGTTAATGTCCAGGATATACAAGACACTAGTAGAACTGCACAAGAAAAAAACCTCCAACCCCATCAAAAAATGAGGAGAATAAATGAACAGAAACATGCTCAAAAAATACAAATGGCCAAAAGGAACATAAAAAATGCTCTACATTGCTAATCATCAGGTAGATGCAAATCAAAACAACAATTGAGATATCATCTTATACCACAGAGATTGGCACACATCCAAAAGAACAAGAAGAAACAGTGCTGGTGTGGATGTCAGAGAAAGGGACTCTATTTCATTGTTGGTGGGAATGCCAGCTGGTCCAGCCTTTCTGGAAAACAATCTGGACATTTCTCATAAAACTACAAACTGAGCTTCCATATTATCCAGCAATATCACTTCCGGGAATATATACTAGGGGAGCAAAAAACCACAGTAGAAATGACATCTGCACCTGTGTGTTCATTGCAGCTCTGTTCACAATAACCAGAATCTGGAAACCGCCCGAGTGCCCGAGAATAAATGACTGGTTAAAGGAACTATGGTACATCTACACAATGGAATACTATGCAGCTGTTAGGAAATATGAAGCTATGAAATTTACTTATAAGTGATGGGCATGGAGAGTATCATTCTAAGTGAAATGAGTCAGAAAGAGAGGGACAGACATAAAAATGACTGCACTCATGTGTGGAATATAAACTAACATTATATGAGACTAACACCCAAGAACAGTAGAGACAAGGGTCAGGAAGATTGCTCCACAATCGGAAGCCTACCTCGTGAGCTAAGGGAGAAGGAAGCTGGGATATAGAAAGGATCACTAAGTCAATGAGGATTGGAGGGATCGCTCGGGATGGGAAGATGTGTGCTGAAAGTAGATAAAGAACCAAACATGATGGCCTTTCAATCTCTGTATTGCAAACCATAATGCCCCAAAGTAGAGAGAGAGTAAGAAGAAAATTGTCTGTTATAGAGGCAAGGGGTGGGATGGGATGGGAGTGGTGGGAGGGATACTGGGGACATTGGTGGTGGAAAATGCACATTGTTGGAGTGATAGACGTTTGATCATTTTATGACTGAAACTCAATCATGAAACTTTTGTAACTATGTATCATGGTGATTCAATCAAAATAAATAAAAATAAACCAACAATTTTTAAAAAGGAAGAGACATATACATTTACATGATATCATTTACATGTGATGTACGGAGAAGCAAAGCAAGAAATGAAACAGAAATATGAACACACTTCAGATTCAAACATCAGAACTAAGATTGCCAGAGGCAGAGGGAGGATGTCGGCAAGGTGAGAGGGCAGTGGACTTTGGTGGAGGAATATTGGTATTTTGATGGTAGGACAAGATGGTAGCATATATTTTTTAAGAGATGTAAAGTTGCTTCTTACAGATGTAAGCAGTCTTAAAAATCAATTTGATACAATAAAAAATAAAAGAATTAATCTTGTGAAAAATTAAAATAAGCCTAAATGGAATCAGATTTTAAAAAAATATGTAGACAATGCTCTCTATGTACCATTTTTAATTAAAAATGATGACAGATTTGTTTAGAAACAATTAATTCCATATTTAGGAAAGGAAAAATAAAAAGTAACCCATAAATGTCTTTTAAGAAAGCCAGAAAGATACAGGATTAGAAGGTACATGTCAAAGGAAAGCATAAAGGGCTCTCAGTAGTCATCGCTTACACAACTGGAGGATCAAAACGATCAATCACTTCAATGAATTAAAATAGACTATGGTAAGGTAAGGTAAGGTAAAGGCCCTCCCGTTGATCGTTGATTTGCTCGAGCGGGCCCAGTAACGTCTCCATTGGAGACTTTGTTGTTACTGTGTTTGGCATATCGAATACTCTTGGTAGCTTGCCGGGCTCTCCGAGAGGGGCGGAGGAATCGAACTCGGGTCGGCCATGTTGGCCGCTTGTAAGGCGAATGCCCTAAATTTTAAAATTCAGTGAGTCACTAATTACTAAAATACAATAAAAATTAACCCTCATTGATCACCACTAGGGGTTGCTAGGATTCCAATTTATTATTCTAGAAGTGTTTCCAAAAGTTGAAGTAGGAGGGAGAACTAAACTTTTATGGGAACTTTCCTAAAAAAGAAAACTCTAATACTGAAGAATTCTGGCTAATAAAGAAGGAAAAATATAATCAGAAACATTTTACAACTTCTAGTGAAATAATTTAACAGGTCAGTAATAAAACAGTAACTCCTAAAAGTACTGTTCTAAATGTCAGTGAGGAAATTTTGTAATAGTTTAACCAGGATGGCATACCCAACGCAATTTAACAATAATTTAAGTTGGAGAAGCAGATATTATATGTTTCTTGATATGCTATATAAAATATACACCAAATTATACACTTGTCTTGCAAAAAATTTAAATTACTCCTTACATGTAAAACCACTGCCTACACTGTCCTCCCATTGTTCATCAATTTGCCTGAGAGGGCCCAGTAACGTCTCCATTTTGAGACTTGTTGTTACTGTGTTTGGCATATTGAATACGTCACAGGTAGCTTGTCAGGCTTTGCCATGCGGGTGAGATACTCTCGGTAGCTTGCCGGGCTCTCCGAGAGGGGTGGAGAAATCGAACCCGGCTTGGCCGGGCTGGCTGCATGCAAGACAAATGCCCTACTGCTGTGCTATCGCTCCAGCCCTAATATAAAACCAATAAACAAAAATTGTAGAGACCAAGAAACATGGCATAGAGTCCCATAAGGATGCAATCATATAAATTCTAAATTCCAGTTACACAAGGCAAATGACCCAGATACTTCAACTGATTAATTAAAAAAAAAAAAGAAGGGGATACATGATGAGTTAAAATGGATTTAAGTAACCATTCAAATTCAGACATTTGAATTTGGTCTTGGATCTTCATTCAAATAAAACAACTGTAAAAGGAAGCATCTTTGGAAAATTTGAAGATCATTTAAGCATTTGGTATATTTTTAACATGCTGTTGATTTTCTAGCTGTGACAATGTTGTGGGTAATAGTTAAAAATTTCTTTTGAAGCACATGAGAAAATGCTCTACATCATTAATTATCAGGGAGATGCAGATCAAAACCACAATGAGATACCATCTCACACCTCAGAGACTGGCCCACATTCAAAAGAACAAAAGCAACCGGTGCTGCGTGGATGTGGAGAGAAAGGGACACTCTTTCACTGTTGGTGGGAATGCCGACTGGTTCAGCCCTTTTGGAAAACAGTATGGACCATTCTCAAGAAATTAGAAATTGAGCTCCTATTTGACCCAGCAATACCACTCCTGGGAATATATCCCAGAGAGGCAAAGATGTATGGTCGAAGTGACATCTGCACTTGTTTGTTCATTGCAGCACAATTTACAATAGCCAGAATCTAGAAAACACCTGAGTGCCCGAGAACAGATGACTGGTTTAAGAAACTTTGGTACATCTGCACAATGGAATATTATGTAGCTGTTAGAAAAGATGAAGTGATTAATTTTACATACAAGTGGTACCACATGGAAAGCATCATGCTAGCGAAATGAGTCAGAAAGAGAGGGATAGACATAAAAAGATTGCATTCATCTGGGGGACATAAAGTAACAAAATAGGAGATTAATACCCAAGAATAGCCACGATCAGTACCAGGAGGATTACTCCATGGCTTAGAGGCCAGCTGGGCACTCTAGGGGAAACGGCAGCTCAGATAAAGAAGGGAGCACCAAATAAAGGGTGTTTGGAGGATCCTCCCAGGAGGGGAGATACATGTTGAAAGTAGACTATGGACTGAACATGATTGCCACTCAATGCCTCTTTTGCAGACCACAACACCCAAAAGGAGAGAGAGAACAAAAGGGAATGCCCTGCCACAGAGGCAGTGTGGGATGCGGGGGATGGGTGGGAGGGATACTGGAATCCATGGTGGTGGAAAATGGGCACTGGTGGAGGGATAGGTACTTGATCATTGTATAATCAAAATCCAAGCACAAAAATTTGTAAATCTACAAGTGTACCTCATGGTGTTCCACTAATACAAATTTTTAAAAAATTCTTTTGAAAAACACTCGTGGAAAAATGTGAGGCTTATATTGAAGTATCCCAACAAAAAATATTAATGAAGCAAGACTGACAAAATGTTGACACTCTGAAATTCAAGGATGGGTGTAGGAAAATTATTTATATGATTATTTTGATATATTTAGGATGCCTTAAAATTTAAATTTAAAAGTTTTTAAATAAAGCCTTGCAGTAAATTGCTTTAGTGACAAAAACTTCTTATTATGTCTCATGATCTTTCTCCACTCTGATTTTTAAATCTTTAGAAGTTTGGGCTTTCCTCAGATTGGTCTCTTTTCCCTTGACTTTCTGTTTTTCATACTTTATAGCTTGTTGGCCTGACACCTAGCTAAATCACACGTGTCTGAACATAGGCTTCTGAATACTGATCTTCAATGTAAGCCTACAGGCAAATTGTCTATATCTTTAACTATCTATTTAAAAGACTTTTTTTAAAAGAATGACTGCATTGTGGTTCCTTGACCTTCAGATAATTTCACCTGAAAATCCTTATCCAAACCCTGAGAATAGGATAAGCTACTTACTTTGTGAGGCCCAGTGGAAACTGCAAATGTGAAACTCTTTGTTTAAAAAAAAAATAAGAATCTCCAGACAGCAACGATAGAGAATTAAAGCCATGTAAGGGTCCCTTTGGGGTGTAAAGTGCTATGTGATGGCCAAGTGGCTCATCCATGAGAAGAGCTACAGATTCTCACTTATCTCTGCAGAGAATTACGGTGAGTGGCAATTCTGTATAGCATGGGTGAGTGACTGGATAAGTCCTTCTCTTGATTAATATCTTAATGAAGGAATGAAGACCTCAGAAACATCTGTTTCTGACAACCATATGAACACTAATGACTAGTCCAAAAACTAAAATTATTTTTCAGATTTGCTATTTCCACGTCACAGTAATTATATAAATATATATTTATGGCATATAAATAAGTGTAGTTAGATAAAATACATATAAATTAAGACCTTGGGCATATTTTATAATGGATTTCATGTGCCTAGTCAGAGTCCATATATAACAAGTGTGAAAATATTGCTTGCTCTCTTTTGAAATATTTTCTTACCAGTCTTCAAGCCATTGACTGCTAGTCCCTTCCAGCCTGTTTATTAGTGCTAACTGTTCTTGGTTCATTTAACTTTCTGTCCCACGGATCAGTATGATCAGTGACCCTATCTCTGACCAAGATGTTCCAGTCAATGCTATGAATGTATAGGATATACATGAGCAACTCTTCTGCCCCTAGGGAAGAGGATAAAAGATGAGATAAAAAGGTTGGTAGACTAGTTGAGGTATTTCATTTGCCTATGCTAAATATGCTCATTGTAAATATACACATAACATGTAACCTTTGCTCTCAAAGAGCTGTCTACATCTAAAGAGAGACAGAAATAAATACAAATGCTTGCCAGTCTTCCTTCCTGGTACTAACCTATACTGCTCATTTATGTTACCAGTTCTTTTTCCCTTGGTCCTTACAGTTCTTCTCATAGAATCTCTGTTCCTCACTGCACTCACTCTATTATGATCACTTCAAGCAACATTTCTGGATTTTGCACAAATAAAACAGATCCCCTTCTCCCAAATCTGTTAGGAAGTCCACATATGTTTATTGCTAAAGCCCAAACGAAGAACCAGAATATCCTACAACAATAAAATAAACATTGAAGGCACAATCAGATTTAATCCTGGGAGCAAATGGTTAGTGCTCAACTTTGGAAACCTACAGGAAGATTTTATGCTTTCCCTGTACTTCTGTCAACTTGGTAACCTCCTTGGACAAAGGAGATCTTTGAAATTTCTGACCCATTGTTAAATACCTTTGCACTGTTGTGGCAACAGCCTTTCAATAAATGCTAGATAACACAAAGGGGATACTTAGAAAACTGTAAGGTTCGGGAAGAAAAGAAATGAAGCAAAGGGCTGTCAGAGTGCCAATGCTTCCATCTGAGAAAAAGGCTAATTGGTATGTTCAAAGCACCACTAAAAGATGGAACCTAAGAACTAGTTTCATAATTCTTATTTTTCATAACTAAGTTTCTAAACTTTTCTCTCTTCAGGCTGCTTTCTATAATTTCTCTTCAATTATTTGTCTTGTATTGCTGCTTTCCAATAGTATTGGAGGGTTTTTGGTATTTATTTTAAAAAGTAGTAGAGAAGGACTGGAGCGATAGCATAGCGGGAAGGGGGTTTGCCTTGCACTCAACCAAGCTGGGTTCAATTCTCAGCATCCCATATAGTCCCCTGAGCACCACCAGGAGTAATTCCTGAGTGCATGAGTCAGGAGTAAGCCCTTTGCATCTCTGGGGGTTACCCAAAAAGATAAAAAGTAATAGAGATAAGTAGAAAGAGAAAGTTTCAAATTTTACCTAACTCTCAGGCTCATTCTATTGTTTCTTGTCAGATGGCTTGAGAATTACAAGCTCACCTCTTTTTCTGGATTTATCCTTGTTAAAACACATTACTGTCCAAAAGTAAAAAGCATCATTGACTTTTAAGTAACCATCTCACTAAGTGAAAGATGGGATAAAATCACAAGAAGCTAAAAGCTATACATGACAATATGGAATGTATACTGACCACCTGACCACACCGGGGGCAGAAAGTGAGGGTACAAACTAGAGAAAGGGACAGGGACATTGTTTATTGTTCAACAAACTGAGCACAGGCTTCGCATGCAAGAAGTCACAGTTTTAGTACCAACACCACTTGGTTCTCTAAGCACTATCAAAATCAACTCCTAGACACTTAACTTGGAATAGTCGCTAAGTACCACTGGGTATCATTCAAAAATCAGGGAAGAAAAATAAAAATCAGAGAGAAAGAGAAACCCCATGCTAAAATATAGAACAATAATTTGGGGGTCCACATAATCTCAAACTCAATTCTAAACTATAAGCTGATTTAATGTTTTTTAAAATAAGGAGATATTTTATTCTTTTTTGTTCCATGTTTAGTAGGGTAGATGTCATAATTATTTAGTAAATTGGTTCCTTCTACACAAAAAAATTGAAGCTTCCAATGATAGGATGGTTCCTGAATTATCTGAACTGCTTGCCCACACTAATCATGAATATTTATGAAATCTGAACCTCACTTTGTGCTCTATAAACACAGCCTGAATTATTCAGATTGTTTGTCTATACAGTAATAAATGAAAAATTCTCCTTGTACCTTATTTTTAGTATTAAAAAATGGGCATTCTAATGTTTGGGTATAAAAACAAAACAAGATCACTGTATTTACCTCCTCTTTCTCTAGCACTCCATTAGCCTTGTTTGTACCAGGGAAATGGTTTTGTTTATGTTAAATATACATTTTGTGTTTGATGGTTCAACAATATTTAACCTATGGCTATGCTTCATGCTTCAAATTACTTAAACCTTTAAAACATTTCAGTGATTGTGTAATTCAATCAGATAGCCTAGTAGGTGATTAATTGGAAACATGTGACACTGTGACATTGTAAGTCCCTAATATAGAAGAGGAAGGGATTTCTCAGTGCTCTTCTGAACAGCCTGGGCAGAGCAGTAACCAGGTCTAAAATATAGTTAGCACTGGTCTTTAGGCTAGGAAGATGAAAAAAAATCATTTTTATGAATATATTTAAAATTGGGCTTAAAGATACACTATTTTATAGTTAAAGCAACAAGAAGATAAGACTGAATTATTTGTGTTATTTTACTCCAAAGTTTAAGTACATTTGTTTATGTACATATATAATATGGATATAATTATAATACATATATATGTAATTTTTCATTGAGCCCTGCAAGATAGCTTTACAATATTACTAAGGCCTGTTTTATTTTGCATGTTTTTTTGATACTGCAGGCAGTTGAATAACTGTTTATCTGGCATGAATTTTATTTCAAGATTTTCTATGTCATAAGACTCATTTAGGCTGCTTTCACCAGAATTGGTGAGGGTACCCAGTCAAGGTAATTATACCCTCATTTAGGGTTTGCGGTAAAACTAAAAAAGACCCTTGAAGAGAAGTAACACTAGCTTTATTTATTTTTTTAAAAGGAATTCTTGAAACTGTAGAGATTGTACAGTAATTAGGGCAATTGCCTTGCACCTGGCTGACCAAGTTCCATCCCTGGCACTCAGTATTGTCCCCTCTAGGATAAACAAGTAAAAAAGAAACAAAATTGAGAGAAAAGCAGGAGTCTGATTATACCAATAACCCAAAAGAAGATGGGAGAAATCATCTTTCAAGCTGTTCTGGATCTTCTCAGAATGAACAAGAGAACGTAAGGTGGCATTTAAATTTCAGTTCCACTGTTTCAGAATATTTAATTAGAGGGAAAGAACTTAACAACATACGAAATGTTTTCAAGCTCTGGAAAAACGTGGAGTATAGAAAAGAACCTAGAGGAGGCAGGTTTTTCACCGGTCCTTGGGTATTCAAGCTCAGAGAGTTACAAAGATATACAAAATCCTGGGAGCCATGAGATTCCATTGGAGTTGTAGAGATTTTGAGAAAAGTCTGAGTTTGTAGTGGTAGGGAATATAAGAATTTTTTTGTAGGAAGATGGAATTTTTTTCTCTCTCAATAAAATCTTGAGAGACAACAGAAATCTGGGACAACAGAAATAGGAAGCATAAAGGAAAATCCACCATATCAGAAATAAACTCCAGTGAAAGCTTTTGATTTGAGCCTACTGACTAGGCCAGGGAGGGCAGAAGTAGCCCCATGGGGTGTGCATACAATCTTGAGAGAGAAATGATTACATCTTTCTAATAAAAAAAAAAACTCTTATATTCCCTACCACCACCGGTGATTCAATTTAAAAAATAATATTTTTTTAAAAAAGGAGAGGTAAAGCTAACTACCCAAACCACAGAGAAAATAACACTGAAAACAAAAGATCTGAAACTTCAACAAACTTCAAAATATCCCTAATAGGGCGGGGATGGAGGGGACACTGATAGTAGAATTGTTGCTGGGACACAGTATGTCTGAAATCCAAATATGAAGAACTTTGTAAATCATGGTGCTTGAATAAAATATTTTTGAAAGGAAAGAAAAAATAGAATCAGAGGACATAAATGGACACTATGATTCTAAGTCTGAGGCCCTGGGTGATTCCCACTTAGGATTAAGCTCCCTGATCAATAACCAAAAAAGAGTTTGCAACTGGATGGCAAAAATTAAATAATTTAGAAGTCATAGAGGAGTGGTTCCTTAAATACTTTCTATTGCCAAGGAAATTTTCACTATCTTTTTTTTACTACAAGGGTAGCCCCAATTATGTTATTTTATTAAGAAACTACAATTAAATATATATATTTATGTGTATATATATATGCACAAAATTTTCAATTTCAAATGTCAGGGAAACAATGATGATTTTTTACGAATGACCTTCAACTTATAATTCACTTCCTATTTCAGACTCAAAAAACCTGCACAATACAAAGGGTGTATGATGACTAAAATCACTTGTTTCTTATAAACTAATTGTGTAGATAATTTATAATTTGACCATGAGTTCTTTTGAAATAAGTGTAAGTGAAAAAGATATTTCCAATTAAATATTTAACATTTAAATTAAAAATCACAGTAAAGCAAGCTTTCAAACATACATTTATTCCACTAGAGCTTAAATGACAGAGTGGCTTCTTTGTGTTAAGTATGAAATCTAGGTATAAGTATGAAATCTAGGTATTTCATACTTAACACATGACCTTAACAATGCAACTTGATCATGGGAGTGGTGAGGGCAACACACATGTAGAAAAGTAAGCTAAGTCTCTGGAATTCCATAATCTTGTAAACCAGTGAAAAATCAATAAAAATAAAGTAAAAGAATAAAGTGTGGCCTTGAAAATACTCATCTATTTTTATAGTTCTCTTTAAAGACATCTTTATAAAAGATGACCCCTATTTTATTTATTTTTAGTAGTAGTTTTAGTGTTTGGTGTATACCATAAAATATATTTGAAAATAAATAAATGATTGGGCCAAAGTTTACCTTAAATCTGGGATAACAGAAATAGGACGCATAAAGGGAAGTCCTCCATATCTGAAATAAACTCTTCAGTGAAAGCTTTTGATTTGAGCCTACTGACTAGGCCAGGGACGGCAGAAGTAGCCCCATGGGGTGTGCACAGTTATAAATAGAGTTGTAGAAGATCCCCCCATGTACTCAATATATCATAGACTGAGTCAAAGACTTCCTCATCATTACAGGCCTTCAACTCTCCTTACAGACTTCCTGTGGAGACCACGAGCACACTTCTGACAAATTTCCAACAGTTTATTTGTCAGATATTTTATTCAAATTGTTTCCTTCTCCTTGCAGAGTACGCAGAAGAACAGCAATATCCCAGCCCCTCTGTACCTCCTAACTGCTGTTTCTAGGGATAATGAGCAAATTTAGATCTTCATTACAATGTTAGTTTGTACAGCTGGTCCTATTTATTTTATGTACCTTGCTATTGTAATCACCAGAACAAAAAGACTGACTCTAGATAAAAGTATTTATTTGGGGCCAGTGTAGCAAAAATATTCAGATGCTGAAATGGTAGACACAGCTTAGTACTGTTCTGGAGGAGAGGGCTGGAGAGCTCATTATGTCTCAGCACAAAGAGCGTGTATGATTGCCCATGCTCAGATGACATTTCAAAGAAGGATATTTTTAATTATAATCTTTTCTTGCTCATTGTTTTCAAGGAGACAACAATTACTACAGACGTTTTTCTCTTTCTAAAGCTGTAAGCTTGGTGGCAAATTCTTCAACCCTTTGTGATAGTTTTTATTGACACAGTTCACTGTAAATATTCAAGATATAAACTAACAGAAATATTTAGATAACTGAAACTTAATTGGCATCTCATAAGAACTGCCACTTTAAAGTTTTAGTATGTATCATGACAATAATACCAAATATTAAATTGCATGCTTCAAAGTTACTGAGAATAGCTCTAACACTATAACCAGATACACACTCAAATCAAATACATGAGGTGATATATTTGTTATTTGCCTTGACCTTGGCAATCATTCCACAATGTAAATAAATCCAACATATTGTGCACTTTAAATCTTTATAATAGATCTAATATGTATTCAATATATAATATCATTCCAATTTCTCCTCAATAAAGTTTTTAAAAAGAAATGTTGATCAGTATTTATTAACAAAAGCATTCTAAGAGCAATCATATTAACAAGCTAAGTTTGTACAACAATGTATAGTATGTACAGGGAAGTTTCAAATAACAGTGTTATCCCTTAGCAGATCAGGAAAACTTCTTTGTCTTGAAAATGACATATAATCCTGTATTTCTGGAGCAGATTTGGGGATTCCAAATCTAGAATTTGGGACAGGCCAGAAACAATTTCCTGTATGCTATGGTCATTCTGCAAGAGGTTCTTCTTTGTTTAATCTGACAGAATCACTGGCTTCTTTTATTAAGTTATGTGTACATTGTCAGTGTTCTCAAACATCTAATAGCCAAGTATCATACTCTGCAAAACAGTTATTATTTATGGAAATACTAAGTATGCCACACATTGATGTAATGTTATAAATACAAAGTAAATGAAGGGGACAGAGGTATAATACAAAAGCTAAGACACATGGCTTTCATGCAGCTGACCCCTGTTGGATCTAGGGCACCACTTGGTTCCCCAAGCATTGCCAGATACAGCTTTGGAATCCCTCCAGCAGCAGATACCCCCAAAGTAATAAAGATTATTCCTTTTAAAATTAATTTACCTTTATTTTTTATTTTTTAAAATATATATATATTATTAGTGAAACACCATGAGGTACAGTTATAGACTTACAAATTTTTGTGCTTGGGTTTCAGTTATGCAATGATCAAATAAAATTTTTGAGGCACTCTGACTTACTGTTCATGATAGGGTTTCATGTATACAGTGTTCCAAATATGTACCTTCCACCAGAGTGTCTACTTCCCTCTACCTACTGTCTCAGTCCTCATCCCACATCCCACCATGACCAGCTAAGTTCTGTAGAGATGGTTTTGTTGACTTTGGTCATTTGCTATTACCTTACTATCTTTCTTTATATCCCACATATGCAAGGATCAATCTGTATCTGACCCGTCCCTTCTGACTAACCACTCAACATGATACTCTCCAGATACATCCATGTAGTAGAAAATTGCATCACTTCATATTTTCTTATAGTTGAGTAATATTTCATTGTGTGTATATATCTATATCTATCTAAATATCTATACAACATACACCATAGTTTCTTTATCCAGTCATCTGTTCTTTCACACTTGGGTTATATACAGATTTTAGCTAATGTGAAGGCACCACGATAAACATAAGAGTGCATATGCCTTTTCAAAATAGTGTCTTGGGACCTTTATGGAAGATGTCCAGAATTGCTGGGTCATATGGAAGCTCAGTTTTTAAAATATTTTTTTTCATTTTCAATTTTATTTTATTTTATAAAGTTCTTCACAATAATTGCATTCAATATTCCAACACCAACCCCACCACTATTATACCTTCCCACCACCATATATCAAATTATTCTACCCTGATCCCCGAACCCTCAAAGCAGAGCTTAATAATTTCCTTTGCATTGCCTGTAATGAATAATATGATCCAAAAAAGTTTCCTTAGAGGAAAGCGTGTGAAGATCGTTGCATCACCCTGGAGTCATTAAGCCCTTGTATAGAGTATGAAAAGTTGCATTTGCAGTCACATGCTCCAGAAATTCTAAGATTTTAAATAGGGTGACACAACAAGAATTAAATTTCTAACCAGATGGTGACTTTGGGGTTTGGAGGCATCTCTGAATGTGTTGCTCTCTTCCTCTTCCAAGATTTATTTGTGATTCTCTGGATTATGCCCGTTAATGAGCTTAAATGGCACCAGAGACAGTTCATAGGTGTGACTGCCAGCTATGGAAGATCAGGGAGATGGGAGGCAGTCACCCATTCCTGACTCTGGGTAAGCCTGGAGATTTCAGTCACAAGTCCCACATACTTAGGTTTTTCAGGGGATTCACTCAAGGATGAGGGTCCTCAAGTTTGCGTAGATCGGCTGTGAGCATGGTGGCAATTGAGTTCTGGATGGTTTTGGCTGCTGGGACTTTTATGGGGACAGCTGGTGGGACTCACTCTTTTCCCCCCAGATTGCCTATGTTAAGATAGCCTCATATCTCTGAGGCATTTTGATCTCTTCCTCTTCCAAGGCTTATTTGTGAGTCTCTATTTTTTCCAAAGAGGTTTAATCACTTAACATTCTCACCAGCAGTTCATGAGGGTTCCTTCACCCCACATTTCTGCAAAACACTGGCTGCTTTTGTTTTTTATGTGTCCCAGTCTCTCTAGAGTAAGGTGATATCTCATTGTTGTTGTTTTTATTTGCATTTTCCTGATAAGTGAAGAAGAGCATTTTTCCCCCATATGTCTATTGGCCATCTGTACATCATCTTGTAGGAAGTGTCTATCAATTTCTTTTCCCCACATTTTGATGGGGTTGGTTTATATTATTGTTGTTATGTTTTAAAGTGCTTTATGTATCTTGGGTATTAACCCTTTCTCTGATGAGATGCAGGCAAATATTCTCACCTAGTCATTCGGGTGTCTTTTTATTCTTCTCATTGTTTTGTGTGTGTGTGTGTGTGTGTGTGTGTGTGTGTGTGTGTGCCAGAAACTTCTGAATTTCACAGAGTTACGCTTATTTAGTTTTACTTTCAGTTGATTGGCTAATAGGATCAAGCTATTGGAGATGCCTGTAGATAAGTGTCATGCAGGATTTTCCTATGTTCTCCTCAATATAATTTATGAATTATAAAGTCTGTAATCCATTTTGCTTTTTGTGCATGGTGTGAGATAGGGACCTGAATTCTTTCTTTCTTTTTGTTACACTAACTGACCAGTTTTCCCAGCAAAATTTGTTGAAGAGGGTTTCCTTGCTCTAGTTTATACTCTTTTCTTAACAAGTCATCATCATTCCAGATGAAAACATTGACAATGATTTCTAAGAAAGTGTTAAGTTAAATAGAATATCCATCCCACAAAAAAACAATATAAGTACATCAGAAAGATTTGCTTGGTATTTATTTGATAATAACATGGGGACTGTATAGATTTTCATATGTACACATAAACACTTGATAGGTCATTAGAGACTAAAATAAAAAAATTATTCCATTGAATATGTCATAGATATAAAATAAAATGACACAGTACCGTGTGATTTATGGCTTACACAGAAATCAATTGACTATGCTGATTGCCTCTTTATTGTGGACCGGAGATGCTTATGTAAAGAATTTTTGCTCACCACTTGGTTCACTCACCTGCATGTTCCAACTTTAGAAGGTTAATATATGTAAGAAAACTAGCTAATCAAACCACAAAAAGTATTTTTACTCCTGATATGGCTTTGTATTACTTCAGACACTAGATACAATAAAGAAAAAATATTTGGTCTCTGGGGAAAATCAAGCAGTTGAAAAGAGCTTTATAGAGTAAGAGGAAATTGGTCACCTACTATATGCTATGTTATTAAGGTTTTCATTTGACTCATTATAATTTAGGGATTAAAGATTAATTCCTCTAGAAGACTGTGACATGACATTTTGTCATGTGATGTACACTGCTAATAAAGATTATTTCTAAATTGAAAAAGTGCCAAGGTACAATCTGCCTCTTGGCATCTGGCTGAGACATTTTTGTTTATTAAATTTTTTATACCACCCAATAGAAGAGCCAAATTATATTTTTCACTGAAAATAACTCTCTTTTGGAGACCATCAGTGATTTAATGAAGACCCTCTTGTAAGTGTTCTGTAGCACAGCTGAAATTTCACTTACCTTATAGCTCTAGGCCATTGACTTAAGTCCAAGTTGACAATTCAGCTTGTTAAGTCTCTGGTGGACAGACGTCCACAACATAAACCCATTGTACATAATCTTGTAATTTTGGCAGTCCCTACATTGGAGAACCCCAGAATAGCTTTTAAGGCAAAATACATTACTCTAAACAAAAGGCAGTGAGTGATAGAGAAGGACTTAAACTTCCTTAAGAATGGCACCAAAAAACATTAATAAATATGAAGTCTCTTTCTCACAATTATAAAATCTTTCCCTTAAATATTGATACATTTTAATGAAAAGAAAGATTGAAACATTAGTCATAATTTTTATAGCTAAGAAATGGCGATAAGTGAATGATTTAAAAGAAAGCTGTATATGTACATTTCTGTTAAGTTTATTGATAGAAGATTATGTATATACAAATAAAAGTAACATTTACATATTAAAAAACTGCTCAACAACATGTAAAATAATCCTGTAAATCCACAGAAATAAATAAAATTAAAAATCAGAGGTATTCTAATATTAACTAGGTAAAGGTCCTAAGGTAAAGGTCCTCCCGTTGATCATCGATTTGCTCGAGCGGGCCCAGTAACGTCTCCATTGGAGACTTTGTTGTTACTGTGTCTGGCATATCGAATACGTCACAGGGAGCTTGCCAGGCTCTGCCGTGCAGGCGAGATACTCTCGGTAGCTTGCCAGGCTCTCCGAGAGGGACGGAGGAATTGAACTCGGGTCGGCCATATTGGCTGCATGCAAGGCAAATGCCCTACCGCTGTGCTATCGTTCCAGCGGTATTAACTACAAATAGCAAAATTAATAAAACAATGGTATAAAAGAAGTTTCGGAAGGTAGAACGTTGGGAACCACATATCCGTCCTGCAGAATTTGGTATGTGGGCAGTTGGATGTGGTTATCAAAGAGATCCAAGTACAAGTCATGGATAATCTTCTCCACTGCCCTTCTGGAAGATGTGATCGATCCATCAGGACATCATAGGGCAGACATCTTGGCCTTGTAGTTGGCGAAGACAGGCGGGTGTTGCAAATACTTTTCCCAGCTTCTGCCACATCAGCCAGCACTGCTGCTCTTCTCTCTTTGAGGTCTTCCTTTATCGCTCCTCTGCACTGCTTTGTGAGCTTGGACATTAGCTTGTGGTTGCCTGCGGCTCATTTCAAGCCATTTTGGTGAATGAGCTCAAGAATTTCCTAAGACTGGCATCTTTTTGTGGCTTTCTCTCTCTCAGCGATCCTTGCAAAATCATGGAGTTGCTGAACCAGTCAATCGTATTCCTCATTGATGTCATCAACGACAATGGCATCTTCGCATGTTGCCACAATAGTGCCAAAAAACTCCCAGATGGTGGTCATTCTGGGAGTTGTCTTCTTAAACTTTGCTGCCTTTTCTTCCCGCTCCGTGAAGTAGAATTTTGCAGGAAGGAGACGGTAGTCTGATCCTATTTGGAATTTTGGGACAATAGCGACATCGGTCAGGCAAAACCGTCAATTGAATATGATGTGGTCAATTTTGTTGTGGAACTATCCACCAGGAGACTCCCATGTCCAATGATTAGATTTGGCCTTCTGGAACTGTGAGTTACCATGGATGGTCTTGTTCGACACGATGAACTCAGACAGTCTCTCACCTTGTTCGCTCCATTCTAAATCATGGGTCCTGATGTGGTGTTCTTTTGGTGATCTTCTTGGTTTTATCTTGGCATTAAAATCATTGACAACGATCTTATAGAAGGTGTGGTCTTCTTTACAGAACTTCTCCAGTTCCATTTAGAAGTTTTCAATTTTTTCTTCATCGGAGAGCCCAGCAAGCTACTGAGAGTATCTCGCCTGCATGGCAAAGCCTGGCAAGCTATCTGTGGCATCGATATGCTAAAAACAGTAACAACAAGTCTCACAATGGAGATGTTACTGGGCCTGCTCGAGCAAATCGATAAACAACGGGAAGACAGTGCAGTGCTACAGTAGTTGGATGATGTCCCAACGTTCTACCTTCCAAAATCCAATATGCCATTTCATTGGTAAAGAAGCGAATAGCACCCAGCCCAGACAAGGTCAGACTCGAACACCTGAAGAATCTGCCGTCAGTACTCGTCAATACACTGGCTTGGCTCTTCACACACTACCTGTCTGAATGCAAGGTTTCATCCCAATGGAAAACTAGCAGGACCATTCTACTGTATAAGAAGGGAGACTTGCACGGCATTGGCAACTATCGCTCAATCTGCCTGTTGCCCATCATCTACAAGCTGTTCACATGAATCATCCTGAATAGGATTGACAGAACACTAGATGAAGGACAACCATGTGAGAAAGCCGGGTTCCAAAAAGGATTCAGCACGATTTACCATATCCACATGGTGACCAAGCTCATTGAGGTTTCTCGGGAGTTCAAGATGCTGCTCTGCATCGATTTAAAGAAGGTCTTTGATTCTGTTGAGACTGAAGCAATCATCAAAGCCCTAGCCAACAGGGCATTCAAACTCAGTACATCAGGATCCTCCATGAGTTGTATTATGGATTCACCACCAGGATCTTTCCATTCTACAAGGAAATGATCATCAACGTAAAGAGAGGTGTCCGGCAGGGTGATACCATTTCACCGAAACTCTTCAGTGCCACCCTCAAGAACATCATATGACAACTGGAATGAGAAGGAATGGGAGTGAAGATAGATGGTTGGCAACTATACCACCTCTGCTTTGCTAATGACATCGTTCTAATAACACCAAACATTAGCTAAGTGGCACAAATGATGGCTGACTTTGGCCGTGAGTGTGGAAAGATTGAAGTGCAGTTGAATCTCATGAAGACAATGTTCATAAAAAACAGACTTGTTCCTGATGTTCCATTTGCTCTCAATGAAATAAACATCTCCGAATGCAGCAGTTATGTTTACCTAGGTCAAGAACTCAACATGATGAACAATCTGGCACCTGAGCTGCGCAGAAGGACGAGAGCAGCATGGAACGCCTTCAATAGCATTGAAGAAATTGCTAAGAGGATGAAGAATCTTTGGTTCTGGGAACATCTCTTCAACTCCACCATTCTCCCTGCACTAACATATGCCTCAGAGACCTGGGTCCTACGAAAACAGGATGAGATTGCTATTTGTGTCACCCAAAGAGGTATTAAAAGAGCTATGCTTGAGTACCATGCTTCACTCAAGTGAGAGAAGGAATCCGGAGTTCCCACCTCTGTTGACAATTGAGAATCAGGGAAGCTGTATCATTTGCCAAGGCATTGAAAATCAGATGGGCTGGACACATAATGTGATTTGAAGAGGACTGTGGGACTAGAGCTGTTATCAACTGGATTCCATGTGACATCAAAAGAACATGTGGCCACCCACCTATGAGATGGTCAGACTTATTTGTCAAGACCCTGAACAAATGGTTTGAGGCTCTTCATGTTCCTGTAGCGAGCAGATGCCATTGGGCTACACTAGCACGCAACAGGGACAAATGGAGACATTACTGGTGCCTGCTTGAGCAAATTGATGAGTAACGGGATATCAATTGATCAAGTGATCAAGTGATAGAAAAAGTTTGTTTTGAATAAACATATTTATCAATACACTACATTTTGCAAATTGAGGAAAGTTACAAATCTTATATTTAAAAGAATCTATAAAAATCTATAGACATAATTAAAATGAGGAATTGAAAAATAAAGTTATCCTTCACCAAAATACTTAATGGCTTGAAAACCAAGCAAGTATTCCTTCCATCTGAAATAATTATTAAGTCTAGGGCACATAGTGTAGGACACATAGCCTTAGATGATGAGAACTAGTCAGCTCTTTTCTACTGTCAGAGAAATTGCTAATATATAACTTCATTTTACACCTGACAGGTTTGACTAAAAGCCATAATAAAACAATACTAGATGAGAATTGAACTTACTTACTTACAGGCTGATGACACCACTGCATTGAACACTGAGGTCCATTGTTCCTGCTTCCCACCTCTGCTTTGCTCTCAGGTCAACCCCATCCACAATCTTTCTCCAGACATGCAATTTTACCTTCAGAATTGTTCAAGAGGAGAATCAGAGAATGGAAAACTAGCTATCCTACCATTTTACACATCTAAGCAACTAAAAAATAAGCGCAATCTTTCCAAACTTTCATAGATTCAATTTTCTTTTCATTCATTTAATAGATTAGATTCTCCTTGATAAATTATATTTTAAAAAAAAATAATGGAATCTACTGACAGCAAATTTTCTGCTGCTTTCAGGCTCTCCTTTTCCCTCCTTTTGCCAGAAGTCACTGTTGAGTGACTTCTCCCTTAAGCTTTTTTTTTGGGGGGGGGGGGTGTTGTGGTGGGGGGATCACACTCAGGTTTCACACCTCTTTTGAGATTATATTTCTGGGGCCAGAGTGATAATTTACTGGTTAAGGCACTTGCCTTGCATGCAGTAAGCCTGGGTTTAACCCTACCATCCCATATGGTCCCCTAAACAGCACCAGGAGTGATCCCTGAGTGCAGAGCCAGAAATCAGTGCTACCAGGTGTGGTGCAAAACCCAAACAAAATTTTTTTCCTTTAATCCTGGTAATTAAATAATCTCCACTTTAGCAAAGGCGCAGAGCATGACCTCTGGGGTGGCGTGCACAGAAAACCAACTCAAGGAATTGCAATGATCCCCTTCATCTTGACCAAGGTACCCCCCGAGCACCCAGGCCAGAGGGAATCCCCAGCAAAGCTTTAGGACTGCATAAGAAGTGGACCTTTTTTTAAAATCACGTGAGAAACAGTTACAAAACTTTCATGTTTGAGTTTTAGTCATACAATGATTGAACACCCATCTCTCCACCAGTGAGCCCCAAGATAAAGTGCAGAAGTAGGATTTAAATCTTTTTTTTTTAATTTTTAAAAAATTTTTATTAGTGAAACACCATGAGGTACAGTTGTAGACTTACAAATTTTTGTGCTTGTATTTCAATTATACAATGATCAAATACCCATCCCTCCACCAGTGCCCATCATGCATCTATATGGCCAACTCCCCATAGGTATAGTGGCAGCAGGGTGCGTGGCCTCCAGCACAGTGGTCGCTCATGTGGCTGCAGTTATTTTCCTCTTTTCCAGCACTTTGGACTCACATCAAAACCTCTATTATCTAATTCTGTGAAGGACAGCCTGGCTATCCCAAACACATTGGACCCATAGTCCACTAACCTCCACTATCTTATTCCAATCTCACCAAAATAACAGTGAACACAAGAAACTTAACAAGCTTAATAGAAAAGAACACATCCTCTGAAGCTGTTCACTTAAGTTACAGAGGAGCATCAAAGAGGAAGTTAGTATTCTAGAAGGGAAAATGGTGACCACCATGAACCGAGCTCATCCAGAATTCTTTCTCGTAGTGAGAGGGGTACACTGGTAGTGAAATGGAGGGTCCCACCTCCATACAACCACAGCAACCATGAAGAAAAAATGCAAACCCCCACCAGGAGGAGTGGATGAAGAAAAGAGCCCAGAAGCCTCAACAGGGAATACCCACAAATACAATCTCTCTGATAAAGAATTCAGAGATGAAATGTTGAGGATGTTCAATGAACTCAAAGGAAGGGTGGAACAGGCATCCAGTAAATTAAAGGAGGACATGAAAGAAGCAGTTGAATGAACATTCAATAAAATACAGGAAGAAATGAGAGCATAAATAAGAAAACTACAAGCAGAAGTCTCACTAATAAAGGATTCGGTAGATGAAATAGCAAAGACCCTTCCGAATACCACACATTAAGCTTTATTTTCTGGAGTTTTTCTTCCTGGATCTTGTTATGCCCAGGACAACAGGTTCCCAAGTGGCAAGAAGGACAGAGACATGGACACAAGAATGAAAAAGCAGTAGGAGATTTTATTCCAGTTAACTGAGGTCCATTATTTCACCCACAGAATGGTTTCTTGATAGCAACGTTAACTCCGAGCAGCTAGCAGTTTATACAGGGTTTGATTACATAAGCAGTATATGCCTTGCAGTTCCAAGAAAACCTTACTCATTGACCAAATAAGAGTTTCAGTAAAGTGTCTAGGGTATGTGGTGGGCCATGATAAGATTGTGGTTGCTAGGCACATTTTCTATGGTTTCTGGCATATTGTAATTGATTGAGCACACTTGGTGGGCCCATGAACTTTTCAGGTAGTTCAGGTTGGCTAGTTACACATTGTTTGATTTCTGGGAAACTGAATCTATTTCAGTTCCAGGAACTGAACCTGAGATCCACCTGATTTTTCTCATTTCTGCTGCCTGTCATGGCATTAATTTCCTCCCTTAGAGTCTCCCCAAATAGAGTTGATTATTCTGAGACCATTGAGTCTTTATTGGGGAATGCTCCATATCTGTAATTATATCCCAAGGAAAGTCGACTATTTGTTCTGCTATTGCCAAAATCTATAAGATATTGTTACAAAGTAGAGATCTAAAAATATGTTTATTTTAATTAGTAAAAAATACCACTTAATATGGGCTCTTGAATGAATGTTTGCTTACTACTCTATACAACTTGTTTATATCAAAGATGACTACATGAGAAAACACTTTAAAGACAAGTAGATAAATGATCTCTATGCCCCGCAATACTGAAAGGTCCAGCCACTAAGTTGACTTTGCTTAATTAATTTAGCTGTAAGCAGTAAAAGTGTTAAAGGACTTTTCACTAAAGGAGAAGTCAGTAATGGTCAGTTTAATGAGTCAAGTTGACAAGCATAGGTCCCTAGTTATTCAATCATATATTAATCTGGGTGCTCCTCTAATGGTATCTTGTAACTGTGATTAGCTTCTATAATTAAAGCTGACTCCATTTAAGGATTATCCTGGGAATTCTGGGTGGGCATGATCCAATCTATTGAAAGAACTGAGGTTTCAGTTTCTGTCTAAAACTTTGCTCTCTGCTCTACTAGATGGCCTTCTCTAAAAAAGAATTTCAGACTATTCTAGCCAAATTAGAAAGCCAACTGATTACAATAAACCTCTTCATATACATATATATCAAATGATTTTATTTCTCAGATAAATCTTCAAGGATACAAATGTATTGTCAGTTGATTTTTAAGAAAAATTTTATCTCACAATTCATTCAGCAACTCCCCCAATATTTTCTGTTTTCAAAGAAAAGCCTTGCTTTTTTTCTTCCTTTCCCTTAATTTCACGAAGTCCCTCAATTCATTTTCTATTGGATAGGACATTTAAAATATTTTTCAAATCTCTTTTCTAGCCTGTGATACTATAATATGCATTTTCTGTCCCTTGTTGAACAAAGCCAATGAAAAACAAAGCTTTGGTAGATTCTACCTGCAAAAACTTTTGTGAAAATTTTAAGAAACTTAAGTATTTTGAAAAAGCATGATAATTGAGAGGTAAACTCATATTTTGCAATTATCTTAATTTTTAATTATCTGTTATCTATTATTTGTCTATTTTAATTCTTGTGCTATTGTTATAAATAAGCTTTTATTTTTTTAAGTCAGCACAAGCTCACTAGTTATTCAGTGGTTTTAGAGAACTATATTTTAATGGCAGAGTTGTTACCTTGACATTATGTTGACAATGTTCACTGACTAAGTAATGTTAATGAATTTTGAAACTTTCAGAAGAATTGTTTAGTCGGTCCAGGGTTGATTCCTCCGCCCCTCTCGGAGAGCCCGGCAAGCAACCGAGAGCATCTGGCCCGCACAACAGAGCATGGCAAATAACCCATGGCATATTCGATATGCCAAACACAGCAACAACAAGTCTCACAATGGAGACGTTACTGGTCCCACTCGAGCAAATCAATGAACAACGGGAGGACAGTGGACAGTGGACAGTGCAGTGCAGAAGAATCGTTAATGCAATCTAATTACAAAACCCCCAAGTAATACTAAGAATTAAGATGAGCCAGGCTGAACTTCTTTTACATGGGAAAAAGTTCTCATTCTATAGAACTCACAATAATCTCTTTTAAAATCCAGTTTAGGTACAATTGCCAGACATGTAAAACATCTTATTAAAAAAATACTAAAGATGGTTTAATTGATTTTAAATGATTATCTATAAAGGAAAAAAACTCTTATTTGTTCCACCATCAACTTTCACTGATGAAACTATGATTATTATATTTCTTTTTTGCTTATTTTCCTTTGCTTTCTTAGTTTCTGCTATAGGAGGTCATTCAATATTTATTAGGCATGTTAAATTTGAAGCAACTCATAACTTTGTAAATTCTTGTGGGAGAACATTGTCCAACTTGTTGAAGATTACAATGATTTATTATATTTGATAGGGCCTAAAACAATAAAATCTATTTATCCAATTGTTGAAATAGTGAATACCATAGAGTACAAACCATTCAGCACAAATTGGACAAATGGCATGTCCCAATCCCTGCTTAATTAGACAGAAGTTATTTGAAATGCAACTTTCAAGCTAACCTTACTAAAAGACAAATGCTATGGGCTATTTTTGTATTTAAAGAACTTTGTTGTTCACTTATGCAGAAGTATCCAAGTTCTTATTCTGGGAGATATGTTGCCAAGAGTATTAGGCAAAACTAAAAATTAACAGATTCTTTTAAAATGCAGAGAACATGATAAATTGAACACAGACCACATTTATGAAAGCAGATCTTTTCAAAGAGCTAATGTGCAAGAAAATTTACAGGAGGGGGAAACATTGACAGTATTCTTTCAGTTGCTTAATCACAGATCTTTAATAACAGTTTACTAAGCAGAGGAGAATTTTGAGAGATTTTAAGAGATGTAGATCTGTCAGGATCAAATCTATGGTTTGCTTTTCACATTTAAAATCTATTACTTTTGCTTCAAACTTTATTTCACTACTTCTTTGCATATTCCCCACTGAACAAAATTAGCTAGCTCATGGTTCACTTAATCCATTTTATGTGTTACCAACTCCAAAATGAGTCAGAAGAAGGGGAACAGATATAGAATGACTGCACTCATTTGTGGGATATAAAAAAATGTATGAGATTCATATCCAAGGCCAGGTGAAACAGAGGCCAGGAGCTGGTTAATGGTTGGAAGCTTGCCACAAGTGTTTTTCGGTGACAAGTTCAGTTAGGATAGGGAAGGGACCTCTATGACAGTGATAGTAGGAATTGATCATTCTGGACAAGAACTGAGTGTTGAAAGTAAAGTAAAGGGATATACATGACAACTTTCAGTATCTGTATTGCAAACCATAATGCTCAAAAGGAAAAAGAGGAGAAAAGAGTGGGGAGAGAGGGAGAGGGAGAAAGAGAAGGGGGAATAAAAAGATAGAAAGAAAGGGAGGGAGGGAGAGAGGGAGGAAGAGAGAGAGAGAGAGAGAGAGAGAGAGAGAGAGAGGAAAAATGCTTCCCACCGAGGCAGGTGGGGGTGGAGTGGGAAGTAAACTGGGGACATTGGTGAAATGTACACCAGTGAAGGAATAATAAAAAATTATATAACTGAAACCTGATCATGAACAATCTTATAACTGTGTATCTCACTGTGATTCAATTAAAAACATTTTTTTAAAAAATAAATTGCCAACTACAAGTCTTTGTAGGTTTTAATCCCTAGCCAGAAGCTTCTTTTTCACTATTTAGTAAATTATATCTTCCAAAACCTAGCCACTTTTTGACTTTTAGTGATTACTATATTTATCACATCTTTAGTTTCTTATCACAAATCATTTAAATGTTTTTTCAATTTGAATGCATGTGCATATATATTTCTCTAACAAAGCAGTTGATTATTTGAGGCCAGGGACCAGATGCTGTCCCTGAATATTTTTTTTGAAGTTCTCAATTTTGTGTAATATTCTATGAATCTAATCATTACTTAGCTGGCGCATGAATAATTGGAAAAACACTGTGATCACAGATACTCCTCACAGCTAAGAAGTAAACTCATTCTCTAGAGATTACAGAAAAATCTAAGAGACCCAGTCATTTATCTCAGTCAAAATTAATTAAGGTTGCTTTCTTCTAGGAGATACTTGATTATTACTCAATACTTTTTTCAGATAATTTGATTTCTATTTGTTAGATAATAATGAGATAAATTTAAAAAAAGAAAATTGGGGGAATGTTTTGGAAGAGACAATTCAATAACCACAAATTTCAGTGTGCAAAAACAATAAATTATATCCTTTTATAATGACTCTAATTCACTCTGGGTTTTAAATGATTCTAATTCCTCTTTACACTCATGAAGATTTCTCCCAAAATAGGAAACATATCGACACAATGGAATTGAGATGGATGAGGAATGCATTTGTTAATTTCCTCTAAATAAATAAAAGCAACCTTGGAAATAACAGCACAAATCCCTTTCTACCAAGAGATTGTTTGCAAAGTGACTGCAAAAATAAATAATAAGATAAAGGGTTGGAGTGATAGCACAGCGGGTAGGGAGTTTGCCTTGCATGAGGCTGACCTGGCCAGCCCAGGTTCGATTCCTCCACCCCTTTCGGAGAGCCCGGCAAGCTACCGAGAGTGTCTCACCTGCACGGCAAAACCTGGCAAGCTATTCGATATGCCAAACACAGTAACAAGTGTCACAATGGAGACGTTACTGGGCCTGCTCGAGCAAATCGATGAACAATGAGGACAGAAACAATGACAGTGATGTATGTAAAAAAAGAAACATTAGACTGCAAAGTCAGCCATAGAGTGTTACAGGAACTACTGGTTTTTCTTATGATCTTAGGCAAAAATGATACCTACTGAAGCCAAGATTCCTCATGATCCATAAGATTTTTACTGGTACTTAAATTCTGTGATCAAATGACTAAAATAAATTTTTGTTTCTATTTATTATATATACTCTTTCATACGTTAAAATGAATATATTTTCATTAAAGAAAGGTATAAAATTAATATTCCCAATATAATTGAAGCACATGTTAATCAGTGGACAAAATGGAAAATTGGTATGGCAAACTCACTTTTGGGCTGTGTTTACATGGTAGGCCTGGCATTTATGGTCAGATGGATTGAAAAGAAGAGAATAGCAATATATTGTAGAAAATGGATTTGAGATATTTGGCTATCTTTGCTTTGCTCCTGTTTCCATTTCTAAACTTATACTAATTAGAATTATTTTGAGTTTTACTGTTCTGAAGCATTTTCCATTGATAACTATGAATAGTAGCCTTTCATTTTAAAATAGGTTTTTAAAATAAATCTTGCCTATGTGTTTTTTAAAATCAGCCTCAAGTGTGATCTCAGAGATCAAGGCAAAACCCCACAGTCCCCACTAGTGATCAAAGTTTGATGACCTCCAAATAACAGAAAACACAATAAGTGGACTTTAGATCACAAGAACAAAAAAATGCCCAGAAGCTACGCAAGTCACTGCTGGTGTTCTTTACTTAAGAGCCTTTTTATGACGGAAGAAGAAAGCACAGGCTGTCAAGAGGCGGCAACTTCCAATTCCTTGGTCTGAAGGCTCATTCTGAGTAACCAAACAAATAGGTTATACACCTACACAGGCGCTGAAGAAAAGATGTAAAACTACCGAGGATGGGGCTGACCAGAAGGAGAAGAATTAAAGAAGGGCAAAAAAGCACATCAGAAGCAGAAATTCAAGCTCGAAATTAGCAGTCATGAAGCATGCACAGTTAAGCTGCACTGAGAAAATTGGAATCTGTGGACAAGGGTTTCTTGAAGAATTCTTTGTCTCAGGGCAAAGAGAGAGTATTTTATGATTTGGTTTGATTTTTAAATTTAAAATGTTTATTTCACATGCGATCGTTTACAAAGCAGTTATTAGTAGGGGCTAGAGCAATAGCACAGTGGGTAAGGCATTTGCCTTGTACGCAGCTGACCTTGGTACATCTGGTTCGAGTCCCAGCATTCCATATGGTCCCCTGAGCACCACCAGGGGTAATTCCTGAGTGCAGAGCCAGGAGTAAGCCTTGTGCATTGCCAGGTGTGACCCAAAAAAGAAAAGAAAAAAAAAAGAGAGACAAAGCAGTTATTAGTAGGGGTGTGTGTGTAGGGGGGTTAATACATGAAACATTCCAGCACCACACCACTATAAGATTATCTGTTTCCCTCTACCATTCCCCAACTGTCCCTCCCTCATCCCTTGACCTTGGTCAGCTTCCCACAAGAAGTTCTATTTCCATTGTCTTTGGCCATTTGTCATTCCCTCATTATGATTATTTTGTTTGTCCATTTGTCATTCCCTTATTATGATTATTTTATTTGTTTTTGGGCATGGGCATTTACCTTAACCCTAAATGAGCTCAGGGTTTACTCTCAACTCTGTTCTCAGGGATTACCTCTGGAAGAGCTCAGGGAATGATACGTGGTGCCAGAGAACAAGTCCAGGTTGATCACATGCAAGCTAAGTGCCCTACCTTCTATACTGTCTCTCCAGACCCTACTACGATTCTTTATATCTTACTACTTCCACTACCCAGCCGTCGCCACACTCCAGGACGCTTTCCGGACCCGCGCGGCCGCTCCAGCCGAGACCCACGCACGACTGAAGACCCACAGAACAAGATAAGCGGAACTCTCTGAGACCTTGGACTCCAGGCTCGGCGGACCCAGGGACAGAGCTTCTCTGCTTGCTCCCACCACCACAGGTGACAAAGGGATTCTAATCAGGAGCCCCACCCTATCCTGCCCTGTCTGCTTCCATCAACCACCCAGGGATCGAATTGTGCACAGGAGACCCACCCTACCCAGATAAATACCCCACTGGCAGACTTCCACTCTCGACACTACTTCCACTACCCAGCCGTCGCCACACTCCAGGACGCTTTCCGGACACATCATAAAACACTAAATACCCATCTTCTAGAATTGTCGTACCATATTTGATAGGGTTCAAATATGGTAACACCTACAAGGGTGATTAGAGGTCATCCCAAAAGCCTCTATACCTCTCGGAAAGACTGGCAAGCTACCGAGAGTATTCCGCCCGCACGGAAGAGCCTGGCAAGCTATCCGCTGTGTATTCGATATGCCAAAACCAGTAACTACAACTGGTCTCATTCACCTGACCCTGAAGGCTTCACCGACATGGCAGCACTGAGAAGGATGAGAAAGGAGAGGCCGACAAAATCTCAAGGCCGACCTAGGCTGCCACAACGAAGGAAGACAAAAATGATCATCTGTACTTTCAATGTACGTACGCTAGCATCAGATGCATCCATCGAGGACCTGATGGTACAAGCGCGAATGATCAAGTATGACATCATTGGTCTGACCGAGACAAGAAGGCACGAATCTCACCATGCCGTTTTCAACACTGGAGAAGAATTGTTCCTCGGAACATGCGATAAAAGAGGTGTTGGAGGCGTCGGTGTCCTTGTCAACACAAACTTGGCCAAGAGCATTGATTCATTCGAATGCCTAACAACCCGAATCGGATGTTTACATTTGAATAGATGTGGGTCACTGCCTGCAGTTTCTATCTTCGTTGTCTACGCACCAACATCTCATTATAATGAAAGAGAAATCGAGAAGTTCTACATGGAGCTAGAGAAGTTCTATAAAGAAGACCACACCTTCTACAAGATCATTGTGGGTGATTTTAATGCCAAGATAGGACCGAGAAGATCAGCTGAAGAACTTCACATCGGGACCCATGGCCTAGAATGGAACGAACAGGGTGAGAGACTGTCTGAGTTCATCATGTCGACCAAGACCATTCATGGTAACTCACAGTTCCAGAAGGCAGAATCTAAACGATGGACATGGGAGTCTCCCGGTGGACGATTCCACAATGAAATAGACCACATCATATTCAATCGACGGTTTTGCCTGACTGATGTCACTGTTGTCCCAAAATTTCGAATGGGATCGGACCACCGTCTCCTTCGTGCAAAATTCTACTTCACAGAGCAGGAAGAAAGGGCTGCAAAGTTCAAAAAGAGAACTCCCAGAATGACCACCAACTGGGAACTCTTTGGTACTATTGCGGCAACATGGGAAGATGCCATTGTTGACAACATTGATGAGGAATATGATCGACTGGTTCAGCACCTCCATGAATGTGCGAGGAACGCCAAGAGAGAGATAGCCACAAAAAGTCGCCTATCTTCGAAAACTCTTGAGCTAATTCGCCAGCGTGGTTTGGCGCATGCCTCAGGCAACCGCAAGCTAACGTCCGAGCTTGCAAAGCAGTGCAGAGATGCGATCAAGGAAGACCTCAAAGAGAGAAGAGCAAAAGTACTGGTAGATGCGGCAGAAGCCGGGAAAAGTATTCGTAACGCCCGCCTGTCCTTCGCCAACTATAAGACCAAGATGACTGCCCTCCGACATCCTGATGTATCCATCACATCCTCCAGAATGGCAATGGAGAAAATTATCCATGACTTCTACTCAAATCTCTTTGATAGCCATGTCCACTTGCCGACATACCAAATTCCACAGGATGGGTATGTCGTTCCCAACGTTCTCCCTTCCGAAATCCGACACGCCATTTCGTCGGTAAAGAAACAAACAGCACCCGGCCCAGACAAGGTCACACCTGAACACCTGAAGAACCTGCCGTCAGTACTCATCAATACACTGGCTCGGCTCTTCACTCGCTACCTGTCTGAATGCAAGGTTCCGTCCCAATGGAAAACCAGCAGGACCGTACTACTGTTCAAGAAGGGAGACATCCATGACATTGGCAACTATCGCCCGATCTGCCTATTGTCTGTCATCTACAAGCTGTTCACTCGAGTCATCCTGAATAGGATTGGCAGAACACTAGATGAAGGACAACCATGCGAGCAAGCAGGGTTCCGCAAAGGATTCAGCACCATCGACCATATCCACACGGTAACCAAGCTCATTGAGGTTTCTCGGGAGTTCAAGATGCCGCTCTGCTTAACGTTCTTTGATTTAAAGAAGGCCTTTGATTCTGTTGAGACGGAAGCGGTCATTGAAGCCCTAGCCAATCAGGGCATTCAAAGCCCAATACATCAGGATCCTCCGTGAGCTGTATTGCAGATTCACTACCAGGATCTCACCATTCTACAAAGAAGTGAACGTTGATGTCAAGAGAGGGGTGCGGCAGGGTGATACCATTTCACCGAAACTCTTCAGTGCCACCCTCGAGAACATCATGCGACGACTGGAATGGGAAGGAATGGGAGTGAAGATAGATGGTCAGCAACTACACCACCTCCGCTTTGCTGATGACATTGTTTTAATAACACCAAACATCAGCCAAGCGGCACAAATGCTGGCCGACTTTGACCATGAGTGTGGAAAGGTAGGACTACAGCTGAATCTTACGAAGACAATGTTTATGAGAAACAGCCTTGTTCCTGATGCCCCATTCGCTCTCAATGGAACGACCATCTCCGAATGCAACAGCTATGTGTACCTAGGTCGAGAGGTCAACATGACAAATGACCTGGCACCCGAGCTGCACAGGAGGAAGAGAGCGGCTTGGAACGCCTTCAAGAACATCGAAGAAATAGCTAAGAGGACGAAGAACCTCCGGCTCTGGGCACATCTCTTTGATTCCACTGTCCTTCCTGCATTAACATATGCCTCAGAGACCTGGGCCCTACGCAAACAAGATGAGAACGCCATTCAGGTCTCCCAAAGAAGAATAGAAAGAGCTATGCTTGGAATATCACGTTTCACTCAAATGAGAGAACGAATCCGGAGTTCTGACATCCGTAGACAATCAAGGATCAGGGATGCTGTCTCATTTGCCAAGGTGTCGAAAATCAGATGGGCTGGTCACGTAATGAGATTTAAAGACGACCGTTGGACTAGAGCTGTTACTGATTGGATTCCACGGGATGTCAAGAGACCACGTGGCCGCCCACCTACCAGATGGTCAGACTTCTTTGTGAAGATCATGAACGATCGGTTTGAGGCCCTTCATGTTCCCGGAGCGAACAGATGCCATTGGGCTACACTAGCACGCGACAGGGACAAATGGAAACGTTACTGGAGCCCGCTCGAGCAAATCGACGACTAACGGGAAGTTAAGTGATTAAGTGATGAGAGAGATCATTCTGTGCTCGTTCCTCCCCTTTTGACTAACTTCACTCAGCATGATTCCTTCCAGATCTATCCATGTGGCAGCAAATTACATGATCTCATTTCTTCCTTAATGTTGAATACTAATCCATTGCGTGTATGTACCATTGTTTCTTAATCTAGTCTTCTGTTCTTAAAAACTTGAGTTGTTTCCAGATTTTGGCTATTGTGGGTAGTGCTACAATGACCACGGGTATATAAATGTCTTTGCTTAATAAAGTGTTTTGGGTTCCTGTTATAGATGCCAACAAGTGGGAATGCTAAGTCTTTTTTTTTTTACTTTTATTAGTGAAACACCATGAGGTACAGTTGTAGACTTACAATTTTTTGTGCTTGGATTTCAGTTATACAATGGTTGAATACCCATCCCTCTACCAGTGCCCATTTTCCACCACCCTCCCACTCCCCATCCCCCCATTCCACCCTGCCTCTGTGATGGGGCATTTCCTTTAGAATGCTAAGTCATTTGGAAGCTCAATTACTAGCTTTTAAATTCTCTTTTAAATTTATTTAGATTTTGGCCCCACCATGTGATGCTCAGGGATTACTTCTGGCTCTATACTGAGGAATTACTCCTGGTGGTGCTCAGGGGACTATATGAGATGATGGGAATTGACACAGGGAAGGCTGTGTGCAAAGTAAGAACCCTACCTGCCATACTCACTCTGGCCCCTCATGTCCTGTTTTTTTTGGAGAAAGTGTCTATATTATTTTCTAATCGCTATTCCCACTGGCAGTGAATAAGTGTGGGTCCTTATTCTCTTATATTCATGCCAAATACTGGTTGTTTAATTCTTTGTGATATGTGCCTGTCTCACTGGTATAAGATGATATCTCATTGTTTTGATTATAATGGATCAAATAATCTGAGATATGAAGATTGTTCTTTGTCTTTATGACTTAAAATTTTTTTCAGAACAAAAATCGCTACTACATTACTACTGGTCAAGAGAGTGTTCATGAAAAGTCCTCAGTTACTTGTATGATTACCAAAACATTCTGCAGAAATTAAAAAAAAAAAAAGAACAATCAGGGACTGCAGAGACAGCAGACAGCACAGCAGGTAGCATGCATTTCTTGCATGAGGCTGACTGGGATTTGATCCCCAGCATACCATATAATCCCCCATATGGGGTGCACGGTCAAGAGTAAACCCTGAGCTTTGATGAATGCAGCCCCCAAACAAAACACACACACAAATTTATTTAAAATCTTTATTAATTCAAGATTCAATAATTTATAATTACCATTTCGCTGTCTATACAATGCTTAGACTTCAATTTTATCTATGCCTGAAATTCATAATGCAGACAGGAAGACATTACCTTTACTGAAAAAGGTGCTGTTTTTGTTTTTGGGTCACACCTGGCAATGCTCAGGAGTGTTCCTGGCCCTGGACTCTGAAATTACTCCTGGCAGTGTTTGGGGGAACATATAGGATGCCAGGGATTGAATCTGGGTCACTCATGTGCTAAGTGAGCACCCTCCCCACTGTACTATCTCTCCAGCCCTGAAAAGGGTGGTGTTTTTAAAAGCTCTTCAAAATAGCTATTAAGAAACAATTGGGGACTGAAGAGATAATACAAAGGTAGAGTTCTTGCCTTGCACACCTCAAACGGCTATACAATATCATTCTTATTTTTTTTTCTTCACATCATAGAACTTTCTCTTCACAGTATTTTTTTTAAATTGAATCATTGTGAGGTATAGTCACAGAGCTTTCATGTCTGAGCTTCAGCCATACAATGACCAAATACCCATTCCTCCAACAGTATACATTTTCCACCACCAACATCCCCAGTATCCCCTGCCCCATCCCAGTCCTCACCTTGCCTCTATGGCAGACAATTTCCTCCATACTCTCTCTCTACTTTTGGGCATTATAGTTTGCTCAAATTTTCCCACCACCATTTAAGCCTGCCTTCCAGGGTCAGAGGCTAGAGAATTATTTTCTATTGCTCACTTTGAATATCATGAACGGTCACACAGCTGCAAACGTGGCAGCATGCTTCTGGACTTCTAAAATTGTAAATGGTTGGGGTCCAGAGACATCTCCATAGGACACTAAGCCATTTTGGGATTCTATGGGGAGTATCTGGACCATGGCCATTGGTGTGCTGAGATGGCTTCTGGAGGAAGATTGTGGGCATGACAGCAGGACCCCAAGGGGCAGGGAACCAGAGAGGGATGGTTGGACACCTCTGCCGCTGTTGTGCGGCCTGAAGTCTTAGTCCGGGAATCCACATACCTGGGCCTTGCATCTGGAAACATGGCTCTTCACACTATTTTAACACATTATTACTTATAAGTTTTTCGCTTATAACATCATCATCAATATTACCTACTCTAGATTTTTTTTTTATTTTACTGAATCGCCATGAGATAGTTACAAGCCTTTATGTTTGAGTCACATCACACAATGATCAAACACCCATCTCTCCACCAGTGCGAATTCCCCACTACCAATATCCGTGGTATAACCCCCCCCTTTTCCACCCTCCCCCTACCTCCATGGCAGACAATACTCCCCATACTCTCTCTCTACTTTGGGGCAATATGCTTTATAATACAGACACTGAGAGGTTATCATGTTTGGTCCTTTATCTACTTTCTGCACACATTTCCCATCCCAACCAGTTCCTCAAGCCATCATTTTCTTAGTGATCCCTCCTCTATTCCAGCTGTCTTCTCCCCATTGCTCTAGATTTTAAACAGCTTCTGAAAGCTTAAACCTTACATCACGAACTCTGGAAAAGGTCATGCATATCTAAATGTAGTTTCCCCTTTCTAGATTGTCTTGCAAATTTTCACATTATCAGCTCTTTCAAGTACAGCTTAAGTACTATGATTCTCCTATTTATAAGCATTTGACCTTGTATACAGAATAAAATTTAGGTGGCAGCTAACATACTTCTCTCACCTCCTAACATACCCTACAAGGCAATAAAACCCTTGCTTCTTTGTTCCATAATTGTGTTCTAATTTTTAATGTTTCCTAATTCACTTCAACTCTTCCTCCTCCACACACTTCTGTAGTTTTATCTCTTTCTGAAATGATGAGCATGAACATTACTTATCCTTTAAGAAATTTATTTATCCTTACTTTATCCTTTCTAGAAAAATGTCGCCTTATTAAAGAAGCCTTTCAGACACACACTATCCACTTCTTTTTCCCAAGTACACCAACCTTTTTTTTTGTTTTTTGCTTTTAGGATCACACTCGGTGATGCACAGGGGTTACTCCTGGCTCTGCACTCAGGAATTACTCATGGCAGTGCTCAGGGATGCCGGGAATCAAGCCCGAGTCAGCCATGTGGAAGGCAAACACTATACCCACTGTATGTATACCTTCCTGTATGTATACCACTGTATGTATACCTTCCTGCTTTGTTCATGCATCACTTTGTTTCTTCTCCACAAGTACTTACAACAGTACACTTAGGAATAAACTCTCAAAACCAAATATCCATGCCATGGTGGAATATGAATGTCTTGAGTACAGAGTTCCACAACTTGTTAATTTTAGTATTTCTCAGATACTGACAATGCTTTTGTCACAGTGAGTTCTAACATATGCTAATTGAATAGAAAGGATTGTATTTTGTTAGTTTCAAAATATTCTGATTATCTATATTATTTATGTTCCACATTTTGGAATAATTTCGTTGAGATATCAAACAAAAACCTCTTTGAGGTACTAATGATCAAAAAGGGAAAACATACAGATTTTCATACCTTTATAGAAAAAAATATTCTTTAAATCATTGAATGAAGATGTCTAGTAAAATAAACAACATAAATACAAAATAAAAACATTTTTATTTTTCCAAAATGAAAAAAGTATAAAGGAGTTCAGCTAAGTTTCTAATCTGGTCCTGCATTAGAAGCAAATTAGGAGTTTTCAAGATAAGATTCTAAATAAATCTGACATTATTATTGCTATTTTATCCATGTATGAACTTTCTTGTGCTCACATTAAAATATTCAAGTTGCTAATGGCATGCCACTAAAAGGAAAAGTATCCAGGGACCAACTTCTCATTCTGTGTTCCCCTAACAGGAAACCCCCTTCTCACTGAAATATGGGTACTTTGAATATGGAGGTAAAATATCACTAACACATAAGACTTCTCACCAGGGTGATAACACAAGGTAATGTGTAACCAGAATTGAGAACTAGACACGTTTTCGGCCTAAAGTGTTATTTTTTTTTAAAAATCCCTTGGGAATGAGAATTATATGTGTAGGTCTTAAAAATACAAATTAATAATTAGTGCTGAATTGTGAAAATAGCACCCATCAATAAGCCATCCAGAAACGAAATTGCTCTAAAGGTGAAGGGGTAATTCTTCTTTTCAAATTAATCCTTTGCTTGCAATCAGACAAATGGGAATTGCTTTATTTATGTATATTATGTTCGTGGGTCATAATTTTCTCTCTTACTCATGAAAACATGTGCCTGTGGAAGTTTGGAAAATCAAACTTTATGTATATTTATGGTCAGTTTATGTCAGTGTTACTATCAAAGACAATTATTTTTTGGTTTGGCATTTATTTATAACTATGAAGACAGAAACATTTTAAAATCTATATCAAATTAAATGCAAAATATTGGCAAATATTTTCCAGCATATGTTCTCTAAAATTGGTTGTATAATCCAATATTTTTATTGATAAGAAAATTTTAGATAAAATAAATTATCTTTAAAGTGTTAACTTATATAAAGGAATTATACTTGTTTTACCATGAAATTCAGAGTACTTACACCTCTATCATCGGCATGGGTGAGATATAGATCCTATTTAAAATTATTGGATTCTTTCTTAAATTATAATTCTACAGTTTTTCCAAAGGAGAATTGTGTTTGAAACGTTTTTTTGTTGCTACTATCATTGTTTCCTTACCATAATTAGTAAAGTAAAAGTAAAGGCCCTCCCGTTGATCATCGATTTGCTCGAGCGGGTCCAGTAACGTCTCCATTGGAGACTTTGTTGTTACTGTGTCTGGCGTATGGAATACTCTAGATAGCTTGCCGGGCTCTCCGAGAGGGGCGGAAGAATCGAACTCGGGTCGGCCATGTTGGCTGCGTGCAAGGCAGACGCCCTACCCGCTGTGCTATCGCGTTTCTTATACTCTAAAACTATAGCTATAGTATCTTGTAATTTTTAAATATTCTTTTAAAAAAGTATTTTTTCATGATTTTACTTCAAAAACAACAGTACATTACATGTTACTGATTAAGGGATCTCTGGCAGGGCACGCCCAGTGCCCGCGGGAAAAAAAAATACTGATAAAGGGATCAAAATCAAAGTCAAAAAGGAGTTGGGAGACTTGCCCAAATTTTCATTTGAGAGTGACAGAACTCGTATTTGAACCCAACTCTCCTGATACCTCATATGTACTCTTTAATCACTTTTGTGTCCTCCAAATTTGGGAGCAACCATTAACTCTGAGAGCTGGGGTATCTCAAGAGTAGCACACTACTCTTTCAAGAGCTTTCTTAAGGACTTCCTTGCTAGAGTATTCATGACAATCTCATCTTGTCATTAATGAAGTCTTATGGACATGAGCTCTCAGACAGTGCATGAAGTCCTGGCCCTGGGGCAAAGCTCTGCTGGTACATTCTCTTTTCTTGGGGGGGGGGATCACACCCGGCGATGCTCAGGGGTTATTTCTGGCTCTGCACTCAGGAATTACCCCTGGCAGTGCTCGGGGGACAATATGGAATGCTGGGAATCGAACCCAAGTCGGCCACATGCACGACTTGCAAGCAAATTCCCTACCCGCTGTGCTGTCGCTCCAGCCCCTCTGCTGGTACATTCTTGATTTGTTCTAATTCATAGAAGGTCACTTCTTTTATACACACACACACACACACACACACACACACACACATATATATATATATATATATATATATATATATATATCACTGTCACTGTCACTGTCCTCCCGTTGTTCATCGATTTGCTCGAGTAATGTCCCCATTGTGAGACTTGTTGTTACTGTGTTTGGCATATTGAATACATCGCGAGTAACTTGCCAGGCTTTGCCGAGTGGGTAAGATACTCTCGGTAGCTTGCCGGGCTCTCGGAGAGGGGCAGAGGAATCGAACTCGGGTCAGCCATGTTGGCCGCATGCAAGGCAAACACCCTACCCGCCGTGCTATCGCTCCAGCCCATATATATATATATATTTTTTTTTTAATTTAATTACAATGAGATACACAGTTACAAAACTGTTCATGATTGGATTTCAGTCATGTAATGTTCCAACACCTGGCCCTTCACCCATGTACATTTCCCACCACCAATGTCCCCTTTTTTGTACTTTGCACTGGGCTTTAAAATAACATAGCTGGTCTTGTCAGGAAACCATCACTCATTTTCCTAAAACCAGAAATAAAATAGAAGCAAATAGCATAAAACTATGCCCTATCAGTTTTCAACTGTATTTACTAAATCCTCTTGTAGACTACTTGGTAGACTACATGTTTTTTAAGTGTCATTTGTGGCTTTTCTAAGACAAAAGTTCACCGAACAGTAGTTCAAGTCAAAAGTAACAGATATCTGAAAGCAGTGTTGACATGAGAGATAAATGACTGTCTAAAAGCCCTCCTGGGGATTAAGACAAATTTCATTCTTAGCCAATGACACTAAGATTAAAGATTATTTTCATGCTTATTTTCTATTACCAAATTTATAGAATAAAACAAAATTATCCTTCATGTATAACTCATACAAAAAACTGTATGAGTTCGTCATCTGTCTCCTAAATACAAGAAATCTAGAACAACAGACTTTTTTCCTCAAATTTCATACTTCTTTAGATATTTGTGACTAAGACCATAAATAAAATTGGATATTACCATAACATGATAAACCTATTGATTTGAGCTGCATTTTGATGTGGACACCATTTCTTGCTTCCACATTTTGGTTGTTAATTTTAATGCTATGAGCTGTTACTTGTTTATTTTTTTACACATTTATTCTGGTAATTTGTTTATGGTCTATTATGTCGAGGTCACTCCACATAGAAAAATAAATTTCTATAAAATAATACACTAGGTCAGAGAGATAGTAGAGCCTATAGCTAGCGCTTGCCTTCTTCTCTGCCAACCCAGGTCCATTCCCTGACCCAACATTTGTTCCTCCAAGAACCTCCGGGGGTGATCCCTGTGAACGGAGTCAAGGGTAAGCCCTGAGGGACTGAACAGATAGCAAACCAGATGGGTTTCTATGCCACTGACCTGGGTTTGATCGCCAGCTCCCCGTATTATAGTCCCTAAGCCCTGTTAGGACTGATCCCAGAGCACAGACCCAGGAGTAAGTCCTGAGTACTTCCAGATATGGCCTCGAAATAGGAGTAAACCCTGAGCACCACTAGGCATGGCCCCAAAGCCAAAAATAAATAAATTAGGTAATAAAAAAGTAAACTATTTGTACCATTTATATTTATCCAACCATTGTTTTCACTGATGAATTCATTTTCTTCTGACTTGTGACTTCATACTTATCTTCAGAACTATATGAGATTTTTAGGGGTATTTCATTTTGTACAGTAACCTTATTTAAAACAGTCAGACCAGGATAGAGAAATAGCTCAATAGACTGGATATATGTCTTGCATGAGGGAGGCTGAGGAAAAACTGTTCAGGCCATGGGGTCATAGAAATATTTTTAACTTTGGTTTCATTATATAACACAATGATACAAAATTTTCTTTTCCAACCTTTTATTTGTCCAACAACTTTAGAGAATCCCCACACTTTCCATGACTTGAATTAAGCTACCCAGACATACATATATGGAATTTTCCTACTCATAAAATGTTACTATAAATAATGACTGCTTTGGGGAGTGAGAGTGTGGGGGAGGGAGATTTCCACATAGGAAAATTAAATTAAAACTTCTCTTAATCAAACTGTACAACTGAGACTCCAGAAAGTCATAAGTAGTGTAGGATAACATTGGTTTATTGTTTCTTCCTGGCTGCACGGAACTTTGGTTTATTGTATTACACCCATCACAGTGCTTCCAAAGCACTCCCATTCCTCTGTGTTTATCTTTAACCTTTTCTCTGTACTCTGCTTTCACAACCTATTAATCACCTATTTCTCCTAAGCGGTACCTGTGACTCAAAAAGTCCAATTCCTCGGAAATCTTGGATTTGTATTTGTAAGTGAAATAATACTTTTCTCTTTCCCATATGTTCTTTTCATACTTTACTTCAGAGCAATATCCTTTTTGTATAGACACAGGAAGACAGTTAATGCTATACTTTTGTAACATTGGAGTTAATTGACTCCAAATAATTTTCACTCCTGGGAATCTGTTTTCTTGACTTATGCCTCAGTTACCCTTAGTTCCTACCAACCCCAAAGCAGTGTCCCGACGAGGGACTGGATGGGCCCAGGGCAAACTGTGAGCTACCCTAGCATCAAAATGGGCTGGGCCAAGCACCATAATACTTACCTATAAGTTAAGAGCATGGTCATGGACAAATTCTGTCATGATCCAGAGTAACAACTGGATTAGGATCCTGCTAGTGTTAGAAAAAACTAATCCGGCCTCAGCACTGTAGTCTGGGATCTATAGTGAGATGACCCCAGGAGAGCCAACCTACAAGCTTAATGTGTCTTGTGTCGAAACAAGATGACTAGAAAGATTATTTAGAAGTAAGGAAATCTAAGATGGTTGTTGCCTTAGAGAAGGAGAAACACAACCCTAGATGGCATTCTGCCCTTGAAAGGATCTCCTGGCTGCAGGAGATTTTTACCTTATCTTAGAAGAGCTTCCCTCAGAAGGAAGGATTTTCAAATGTTGATTGTGCTACCTGACCTTGGTGTAGTTGCTATCCCAATGCTTGGAGGTGGGACCCAAGGCAAGACCAAGGCTTCAAGAGGAAGTGTGGAGAGATGAGCATGGGGGACAGGAAGAGACAAGAATGAGGGGCAGTGTGAGACTGAAATGGGGCACTTAGTGAGACTGGAGCAGGCGCGTGGGTAGAATGGGATAAATGTCAATTGATCATCAACCAGCCTGGTGTCCCTGTTCCCTCCTTCATACGTCTATTGGTGGTGGCTGCAGGCCGGAGTGAGGGAAGAGGGTCATGACCACCAAACACATATGATGGGTGAGAGAGACCATACCACCACCGCTGCTCACTTATTTAATTTGTGATTACACAAAGTAGTATGAAATAAAATATGACTTTACTATTGGCATTCATTGCATATTAAGAAATTTAATTTATATTGGAGTAACTTCTCAGACATGGAGAAAGTATAAGCAGAATTAAATAGAACCTTGCTATTAGAAATATCTTTTGATAAATACATATTCTCACAGTTATATTTCTGTGTTACAAACTTCTGCTCCAAGACTTGTATTCATGTTCATTCTAGTCCCTCAATGACTGAACTTCTTATGCTCTGTACTAGTTGATAAACAAAATGATTTATTACCTATATTTTCATGGCTTCTGGGAGATAAAAATACAATCTATACTGTAGAAAAAGAATAACTAAGGAAGCACTAAGCACAATCAAAATAACTAGCTAACTTATTACATTCTTTATAACCAGTTATTATGTAGCTGCCACATCAATTATCTATAAAAATCTTCAGTCCCAGACATGAAAAATACATGTATTCATCTGTTAACGATAAATTAAGTGTTTTTTAGTACCAAAATAATGAGATTTATAGTACAAAGACATGGGTTTAATTTGAAGTTTCACTCTTTAAAGTTTTTGTATTACAATGATGAGTAAACATGAAAAATAAACTCTAAATTCCTTTGGAGAATTAAACTATTGCCTAAGAACTAAACCCATTTCAATTCTCAACTTGCACAAATACTTTCCTCAATACTCAATCTAGCAAGTCATTCAGTTTTACTTTTCACCTTTCTTAATTTATCTTTATTAATACAATCCTGTGATAAAGAAATGATGATTCTCAGCCCCAAGGGATAGTACCAGGGTTAAGGCACATGTTTGCATGTGGCAAGCTGATTTGATCTCACTGAATGCTTCAAGCACTTCAAGGAGCAGCCTTAGAAACTCCGGAGCCACTGGGTGTGGCTCTGGAGGGACCCAAGCACAGCTGGCCAGTATCCTGGGTAATCCTTGGCATTACAGGACCTGAGCAGCACCACAGACCCTGGCATTGAACCGCCCACTAGATTGGCTGGAACTTTCAGGATGGGCCTATGGGATTCTTGTACATGGCTTGGGAGATCCCTGCCACCCCCCACCAAAATAAAAAATCAAATAAAAATTCCCCTTCTATTTGAAAGAAACTCTATTGAAGTTTTGAGAAACAAAAATGTTTGAAAATTATGATACAAAATATCCAATTTATGGATAGAAATATGTAAGCCATTTAAGAATATCAGTGACTTTGTTACTCAAAGAATGTCAAATTAAAATCAAAGTGGAAAAGAATATTGGAAGGAAGAGCACAAAGTCCCAAGTGGGATTGATGGGTTATCACCAGTTTGTATTCTCAACAATTACAGTGTCTGTTTGAATATCTCATGCCAGCCTTGAACACCCAACAGGAAAGCCTTGGCTGGTGAAACTGGCCCAGTCGGTACCCATGCCAGGACAAGAGCGCCATCTGCTGCAGTTTGTCAAAGATTTTTTCTATAAATTGGGGGGACAGGGGGTTGGGGTCAAGGTGGAGGGTTTTGGTGGCCAATTGGAATGACCGAAGTACCCTTCCTTTCCTTATAGTGACATCATCTGATATGTTCTACCCACACAATTAAATTAGCTCCAGAGAATGTTTAAGTCACAAAAAAATAGTCAATAAAAAATAAAGCTCATCTCTGTCAACCTATTTGGAGCTTTGCCTATAAAACATGGGGGGGGGGGGGAAATCCATTCTGTGTTTGATATTTTTTCCACCCTGGATGTCTAGTTTGGTCATCTCCCTCCAACAAACAAGAATTTTGTTCACTGACGTTTGAGTAACTTCCTATGATTTTCGCTGGTTTGCCTTTTTCTTCCCACTGTGGGCAAGCAACTGTTCATTGAGCTTCATTTTCAGATGCTGGGAACCAGATTTTGACAGGTGAAGGATCAGAATGTAATGAATCTTAAAATGATATTTTCTCAGCAGATCAATAGAAGGCATTGTAAAGTGAACTCACATCACCTCCCCATTTCTGCTTTTTTCTATTTGAAGCTGAATGCAGAAAATACACTGCCTGACAGCCTGGAGGAGATTATCTCTCTTTCAGAAGAGTTGCAGATGAAGGGAGAGGTTAATTGGATATTAGCAGATACCTCAAAATGATGTTTCTACTTAAAATTTGGACCTCCAAAGGGCATAGAGGAAAGGATTTGAGTGTCAGTTTCTTTCTGTGAAAGACTGATGTTTGGGTTAGAAAATATTGTATGTCAGAGGTTGCTCCCTATGAACAAGGATTTTAATAAGGAAATTACCCAGAAAAGTTGAATAGTGTCTGAGTTTTAGTGAAGGCAATGTTATGTTAGTGTTAACCATATTTGAAAGATAAAATTTAGAAAAAAAAGAGAAAAATAAAAATTTAACTTTACATACAAAATATCATATTCTTTAAGAATTTTGATGTTTCTGATTAAAACTGAAAATCAACCATGAACAACTAGCATGTGAAAGGATTCACAGAAAGTTTTTGAGTAGACCTCCTCATGTTGTAACTTTGGATATACTCATATTTGCCTCTTGATTTTTGTGACAAAATATGAAATTTAGTGACACCATCCACATTATGCTACTAACAGTTTCACAAAATATCTTTGTTTAGGGACCTAATAAAATTGGTCATATAAAGAGGAAATGAGATTTTTAATGCAAAGTGAAGCTGACAGTGCTCTTCTATTACCAGGGTCTTATTAGGGAAAAATTCTCTGACATCTGTTTATCCCCTGCAGCCAACCTTGTATTCAGAATACAGTAATTGATTCACAGCATCCACTGGGGATCTAACTGGCTCACTTTTCCACACCCCACTACACAGGTATCTCGGCAGCTAATTCTGAATGTACATCTACATCGTTATCTCCTGGTGAACTGTGACCCTAAACACTTTGGAGGCCCAGATGAAAGTGCTTCCTCCACCCTCCAGTGCTAGGGGTGTAGTGGATTCTGCAGCATGGCAATTCACACAGGACATCCAATCAGAACCATCCCCTTTGAAGCCCTTCTCAGCTGGGAGACCATGAATGATTCATAGCTTCTCTACACAGACTAAAGAGGAAGAGCAAAGCTAGTGTGTATTATTCAGGACTGCATCCTCAATAAGTCTCCATGTTCAGCAAATTGCTACAATGTTTTTTTGCTTAGTCTTTACTTCTATACAACATCTCTTTTGTGCACAAGTTTAACAAAGAAAGGTCGTCTGTTTAAGCAAACTTGTTGATTGGGTTATTTTCCTCCCCTTTAATGAATATTAGTGCAGTCACAGATTTAATGCAAAGGAAAGTGCCTGGCAGGGACCAGCATTCCAAGGAGGATCCCAAGATCCCAACTTCACAGTTAACTTAGAATGTGAATTTGTTGCTGGTTTCCCTTTTTTTCATGATTAAGGTAAAAATAAAAACACTAATTTTTCCAGTGTACCCATGAGCGAAAGCTAGTTTCAAAATATCATGTGTAAAACAAAAAGAAATATTTTACTTCTGGAAACACAGGACTGCTGTGCTTTCTAGGAGGCCAAATGCAGGCTTCTATCTTTCAGCAACTATACAGAGCAATTGTGAAGATAACGATTACTAAGCATCTTCTCTCTCCCAGGATTCTGCAGATACAATATACTGGATATTACCCCCTAAAGAAACATCAGTTCTAGAAGCTTCATTATTAAGCAAGCAGGCTTCTCCTTGTGTCATCTTTCACAGAGGGTTTATCTTCCAAGATGAAATACAAGCACCAGGAGAGAACCACAGAAATCCTACCTGAAGGGAATAGTGTTACTTAACCTCCTGGAGATTTTATTGTGAAAGACTAGGTTGTCTTACTTGTGATCAAATCACTGGATCCAATATAGGAATTCATAACTAAACTCTGGGCGTTTCTAAGCCTCTGAACAATTCTGAGTTTGAGAAATTTTTGAAACATTCTTAATTTTTTTCTTTCCATGATATAAGAATATTTCTAGAAATAATACATGTCAATAGCTCTTGAACTCAACTAAAACACATCATATAATTTGACAGAGCACTCGAGCCTATTTCAGTGAAAGGAGAAAAATATGTAAAAGTAAAGGGCAAAAAATTCAACAAAAGCTCACAGAATGCATGAAAAATGAAGGCTATTAAAAGATGAGAAGCTTTATTTGCTAAAACATCCTAATTTTTTATATTCAGACAATGCAATATGCTCTTCCGCCCCAAATATTCTCTTATAACAAATAAACATGAGGCTTTCATCCACCTTAGATCACCTTGCATTTATTATTCCTTTGCCCCAGGTTCCCATGTGGGCTACCTGATTTGCTCATTGCTAGAACTGATTGACAGGTATAGTGACAAAAATGCAAATTATATGCAAATAGACACATTAGGCCAGTTCTTTGTAAATAGGGTTGCTGCTTATGTACATATGGCACTTCCTAACAATGGTATATACCTTTGTAAATGCACAACATTCAGTTTCTACAAACTATAACTCTCAGATGAGTTAATCTAAACAATTAGTTCCATTGTTTTGGAAGCAAAACATTACTAGATAAGTAGATATTAATCATGGGAACTACTTCAAAATACATACTTATCTATAATTATATAAATTTGAAATATCGTGATTTCTTTCATTGTGTTTATGGAGTGTGTGTTTGTGTGTATTATACTTATGACATTGTCTTAAGTTTATACATGTGAGCCTGCTATCATGAATTTTATCTCTACATTATTCCAGACCCACTGTATTTTTGTTATTGTGAGTTCTTATTTTAAAATTTATATTTGATTGTTCTTTGTCTCTTCTAGCCCAAAGTAAGTGTCCATATTTCCTATTGGTTGTGAGTGCTTATAGTTACTTGTAGCTAGATTTCTATCATAGATGTTTTATAGTTCTTGTTAAGGTGAAATCTCAGTATTGGTGTGTGTACTGCTTGTAAGATTATTTTGGTTCTTTGTATCTATACATATTGGGGATCACACACTAGATGCTTTGACTACTATTTTATTGACTTGTTTACATTACAGACAGTATTGACAGTTTCATTTTAGAATTCAATGGGAGATATGGAAGTAAGTGGATTATTTTCAAATAATATAAGTTCTAAAATCACAAGTTTATTACATAATAAATGCTTTGAGGAAAAATATTTCTCCCTATTTATCATGAGATAAATAGATATTTATCACAAAATAAATAAATATACAGCTACAAAAAATGTTCATTTGTTAAAATGTTTCAGTTCTTTTTTTTTTAATTTTTATTAGTGAAACACCATGAGGGACAGTTGTCGACTTACAATTGTTGTGCTTGGGTTTCAGTTATACAATGATCGACTACCCATCCCTCCATCAGTGCCCATTAACCACCTTCAATGTTCCCAGCATCCCTCCCACCCCCACAACACTCCCCCACCCCACCCCATCCCTGTAGCAGGACATTCCCTTTTGTTCTCTCTCTCATTTCGGGTGCTGTGGTTTGCAAAAGAGGCATCGAGTGGCAGTCAGTCTATAGTCTACTTTCAGCATGCATCTCTCATCCTGGGAGGATCCTCCCAACACCCTTTACTTGGTGCTCCCCTCTCTATCTGAGCTTCCTTCAACCCCAGAATGTATGGATGGCCTCCAAGTCATGGAATGAATCTCCTGGTACTTATCTCAGTTATTCTTGAGTGTTAGTCTCCCATTTTGTTACTTTATATTCCCCAGATGAATGTAATCGTTCTATGTCCGTTCCTCTCTTTCTGACTCATTTCACTTAGCATGATACTTTCCATGTAGTACCACTTTTATGCAAATTTCATGAATTCATCTTTTCTAATAACTGAATAGTTATTAACCACTCTTCTGAATAGTTATTAACCACTCTTCTGTTCTCGGGCTCTCAGGATTTTTCCAGATTTTGGCTATTGTGAACAGTGCAGCAATGAACATTGAAGTGCAGATATCATTATGACTGTACTTTTTTGCCTCTCAGGGATATATTCCCGGGGTGGTATTGCTGGGTCAAATGGGAGCTCAGTTTCTAATTTTTTGAGCATTGTCCATACTGTATTCCTAAAGGGCTGAACCAGTTGGCATTGCCACCAGAGGTGAAGGAGATTCCCTTTCTCGCCACATCCACGCCAACACAGGTTACTTTTGTTCCTTTGGATGTGGGCCAGTCTCTGTGGTGTGAGAAGATATGTCATTGTTGTCTTGATCTACATCTCCCTGATGATTAGTGATGTAGAGCATGTTCTCATGTGCCTTTTAGCCATTCTGATTTCTTCTTTGGGAAAGTTTCTGTTCATTTCATCACCCCATTTTTTGATGAGATTAGATTTTTTCTACTTATAGAGTTAAAACAGTGCTTTGTATATCCTTGATATCAACCCCTTATTGGATGGGTACTGAGTGAATATCTTTTCCCATTCTGTAGATTGTCTTTGTGTTTTGGTCACTGTATCTTTTGCAGTGCAGAATCTTCTCAGTTTAATATAGTCCCATTTGTTTAACTCTGTTTCCACTTGGTTGGTCAGTGGCATGTCATTTTTGAAGATACTATTAGCCTCAATATTGTGGAGGATTTCGCCGACCTTGTCTTCAATATATCTTATAGATTCCAGTCTGATTTTGAGGTCTTTAATCCATTTTTATCTGACTTTTGTGCATGGTGTTAAGTCAAGGTCTAAACCCATTCTTTTGCAAGTGGTTGTCCAGTTATTACAGCACCATTTGTTAAAGAGGCTTTCCTTGCTCCAATTCACATTTCTTGGTCCCTTATCAAAGATTATATGTTCATATATTTGGGGTTGTGTGTAGGGATATTCCACCCTGTTCCATTGGTCTGCAGCTATGCCTTTGTTCTAAACCATGCTGTTTTAATTGTTACTGCTTTGTAGTAGAGTGTGAGGTTGGGGAGGTTGATGCTTCCCAACGTCTTTTTTCCAAGAATTGCTTTAGCTATTCATGAGAGTTTGTTGTTCAAAATGAATTTTAGCAGTGCTAGACACATTTCTTTGAAAAATTTCATGGGTATCCTTATAGGGATTGTGTTTAATCTGTATAATGCTTTGGAGAGTATTGCCTATCTATGAGCAGGGGATGTGTTTCCATTTCCTCTTGTCCTCTTTTCTTTCATGGTGTAGCGTTTTGTAGTTTTCATTGTAGAGGTCCTTTACCTCTTTAGTTAGGCTGATTCCAAGGTCTTTGATTTTCTGGGGCACAATTGTGAATGGGATTCTTTTTTTTTTATGTGACTTTCCTCTCTCTCATTATTTGTGTATAGGAAGGCCTTGGATTTTTGGATATTGATTTTTATATCCTTCGACTTTACTGTACAAGACTATTGTTTTTAGGAATTTCTTGGTAGAGAATTCAGCATTCTTGAGATATAGTATCATATCTTCTGCAAATAGTAAGAGCTTGATTTCTTCCTTTCCGATATGGATGTCTTTAATGTCTTTTTCTTGCCTAATTGCTATTGCAAGTACTTCCAGTACTATGTTAAACAGAAATGATGATAATGAGCATCCTTGTCTTGTCCCTAATATTACAGGAAAGGCCCTTTAGTTTTTCCCCATTGAAGATAGTGCTTGCCATGGGTTTGTCGTAGATGACTTTGACTATCTTGAGGAAAGTTCCTTCAAAACCAATTTTGATGAGAGTTTTTATCATAAACGGGTGCTGGATCTTGTCAAAAGCTTTTTCTGCATCTAGTGATATGATCATATGGTTATTATCTTTACTTTTGTTGATATTATGGATTATGTTCATTGATTTCCGAATGTTAAACCATCCTTGCATCCCTGCGATGATTCCTACTTGGTCGTGGTGTATGATATATTTGATGAGTTGTTGCATTTTATTTGCTAATATTTGTTGAGGATCTTCATATCTGTGTTCATCAGGGACATTGTCCTATAGTTTTCTTGGTTAGTGTTATCTTTGTTTGCTTTAGTTTGGGGAGATATGTGCCTCATAGAAGCTGTTTGGGAGAGTTCCTTTGTTTTCAATTTCCTGGAAAAGCTTGAGGAGAACTGGCAAAAGGTCTTCTTTAAATGCTTGGAAGAATTTGGTAGTGAATCCATCTGGGCCTGGGCTTTTGTTTTTGGGAAGACTTTTGATTAACACTTCAATTTCCTTGATATGAATGTGTCTATTCAGGTATCCCAATTCTTCCTGGTTCAATCTTTTTAGGAGATTATAGGATTCCAGGAATCTATCCACTTTTTTTTAGGTTCTCTTGTCTCGTGGCCTACAGACTCTCAAAGTTGTCTCTGATGATCTTTTGAATTTCATTGGTTTCTGCTGTGATGTCCCCCTTTTCATTTCTGATTTGGCTTATTAGGGTTCTCTCTCTTTCTTTCTTTGTGAGTCTTGCTAGTTGTTTATCAATCTTATTTATTTTCTCAAAGAACCAGCTCTTGGTTTCATTGACCTTTCAGATTTTGGGTATCCATGTCATTAATTTCTGCTCTAAATTTTATTATTTCTTTCCTTCAGCCAATTTTGGGTTCTTTTTGTTGGTCTTTTTCTAAGATCTTGAGCTGTGTGGTTAGGTTATCTATGTAGGCCCTTTCTTCTTTCCTTAGGATAGCTTGCAATGCTATAAATTTTTCTCTTAGCATGGCTTTAGCTGCGTCCCATAGGTTCTGGTGGCTTGTGTCTTCATTCTCGTTAGTTTCCAGGTATCTTTTAATTTCATCTTTGACTTCCTTCCTGACCCACTCATTGTTCAACATTGAGTTGTTTAATTTCCAGGTGTTTGATTTGTTTTACAATGTCTTTGTGTGATTCGCTTCTATTTTGAGCCCATAGAGGTCTGAAAAGATTGTTGATATTACTTCTATCTTCCTGATTCTATTGAAGTATGTTTTGTGGCCTAGCTTGTGGTATATTTTGGAGAATGTTCCATGTGCACTGGAGAAGAATGTGTATTCTTTCTTTTGGGGGTGTAAATCCCTGTATAGGTCTTCTATTTCTTCCTCAAAGCCAATGTTTACTTGTGGAGTTTTGTTCTTGTTGATCTATCCAGAGGTGATAAGGCCATGTTGAAGTCTCCAACTACTATTTTTTTGCTAGCAATGTCCTACTTAAAATCTGATAGCAGTTGTTTTAAGTATTTTGCTGTTCCCTCATTAGGTGCACATACATTAAGTGTGTGATTTCTTGCTATTGTACGTATCCACTGATAAATAAAAAATGACCTTCGCTGTCCCTTCTTATCTTTTTCAACCTAAATTTTATGTTGTCGTATACTAATATAGCCACCCCCGCTTTTTTGAGGGAGCTGTTTGCTTGCAGGATTGTTATCCATCCTTTAACTTTGAGTCTGTGTTTGCTCTGATTGTTCAGATGAGTTTCTTGCAGACAGCTGAATTTTGGTTTCAGTTTCTGGATCCATTTTGCCACTCTGTGTCTCTTGATTGGTGCATTTAGACCATTGACATTGAGAGATGTTATTTTCATGTGGTTTTGTGTCATCTTTCTGTAGGGATTGGTTGTGTTTATAAGTGTTTTCCTTCTTATCTTACAGGAACCCCTTTAATCCTTCTTTCAGATTTGGTTTTGAGTCTATGAAGTTTTTGAGCTGTTGTTTATCTACAAAATGGTGTATAGTTCCATCGAGTTTGAGTGAGAGTTTAGCTGGATAAAGTATTCCTGGTGAGGCATTCATTTCATTGAGTTTTTTCACTATATCCCACCATGGCCTTTGGGCTTGGAGGGTTTCCTCTGATAGGTCTGCTATAAATTTAAGGTGTGCTCCTTTGTATGTGTTTTCCTTCTTTGACCTTGCTGCTTGCAGTATTGTGTCTCTGTCCACAGAATCCATCATTCTGACTATGATATGCCTTGGAGTGTTTTTATTGGCTTCTCTTTTAGCTGGCACCTTTCTTGCTCCTTGGATCTGTATGTCTCCATTCTTTAACTCTGGGAACTTTTCAGCAATGATTTCTTTGACTGTGGCTTTTTCATTGGGGTTGCCTCCCTGTCCTTCTGGTACTCCAATGATTCTAATTTTTTTCCTCTTGGCGTCATCCCCTAGGTCTCTGATTCTCCTTAGAGCTATTTTGAGTTCTTTTCCCATTGCTTGTTGTGACCTATGTGATTTTTTTTTTGCTCATCATCAAGCTCACTGGTCCTGTCTTCAGCTTATTTATTGTAATGCTAAGGGCACCTACTGAGTTTTTTATTTAGTCTACCAAATCCTTTATTTGTGACACTTCTTTTTGTAGCTTTTTTATTTCTGCTCTCATTTCTTCCTGTATTTTCTTGACAATCTGTTCTACTGTTTCTTTCATTTCTTTCTTTAGTTTTCTGGATATCTTTTCCATTGATTCTTTGAGTAGATTCTTGAAAATTCTCTGCATTTCATCTCAGAATTCTTTATTGGAGAGAGCATATTTGTGGATAACCCAGGTTGAGGATTCAGGGCTCTTTTTTTGGTCCTTTCCTTGTGGTGGAGATTTGCACTTTCTTCATGTTGTTTTAGTTGTCTTGTGGTAAAACCCTGCAATTCACTAGTACTGTTTCCTCTTATCATGGGAAAGGATTCTGGATAAGGTCGGTCGATGGTGGTTACCCTTCTCCCTTCCTAGGGTCTGACATTCCTCTCAGGCATTATTCTTTGGCTTATGAAGGGCATTTAGTGAAGTTTTGTAGGAGGTGCTCTTTAATATTGGGCTTGTACAGCTTCTTGCATACTGGTATTTTGTTAGAATTGGAGTAGACCTGTGAATTATTGTTGTATTGTAGTTGAGGTGGCCAGAATTTTTTCCACGGAATTAGGTAATAAAGGCTGGGATGAAAGTCCAGAGTGCTGGGAGTGGGAAATATAAGTGCCACCTTGGAAAAGCCCACACCCACTTTTGAGGTAGCCACGCCCTCTAAAGTGGTGGTCACGCCCCCAGCCAGTCCAGATGCTAGTCCACAGACCTATTGGGGCAGCGACTAGTTGGGCTGGTGCTCTGCAGAAGTGGAGGCAGGTGCCCCAGGTCGGGGTCCGGCTGCGGTTGGCTTTAAAGGTCGCAAGTTTAGGTGGGGGTGCCAACCTTGCTACCCAGCGGGTGCCTGGATGAGTGAGCAGAGGGAGGCGGAATGACTCTGCTTTCGGCTGGCATGGTGTGCCTCAATTCCTGTCTCCCGCAGACCAAGGATGAAAACCGGACATTCTCAGGGGATCTAGTTAGAGGTGCGGTCCTGGGAAGGGGCCTTGCTGCTGGGAGGGTACCTGGATAAGTGAGCAGAGGGAGGCAAGATGGCTCAGCTTTGGGCTCGTGTGGTGTGCCTCAATTCCCATCCCCCGGCAGACCAAGGATGAAAACTGGCCGTTCTCAGGGGATCTAGCTAAATGCGCAGCCCCTTGGAAGGGGCCCTGCCGCTGGGCAGGTACCTGGATGAGTAGTTTTAAGTTCTACAATGTTTCAACAACCAATTCTTTTCCTCCTGCTTCTCCTCCTCTTCCTCCTTCTCCTTTCTCTTACTCTTCCTGTTCTTTCTTCTTCTTCTCCTTCTTCCTCTTCTTCTTCTCCTCCTCCTCCCTCTCCTCCTCCTCCTTCTCCTCCTTCTCTTCCTCTTCCTCCTCCCTCTCCTCCTCCTCCTTCTCCTCCTCCTCTTCCTCCTCCTCCTTCCTCTCCTCCTCCTCCTTCTGCTCTTCCTTCTCCTCCTCCTCTCCTCCTCCTCCCCTCCTCCTCCCCTCTTTCTCCTGCCCTTTCCCCTCCTCCTCCTTCTTCTCCTCCTCCTCCCCCTCCTCTTTTCCTCTTCTCTGTCTCTGTCTCTCTCCTTAGGGGCATTGCAGTTTGCAATACAGACACTGAGAGGTTATCATGTCCATTCCTTTACCTACTTTCAGCACTCAGATCTTATCTAGAGTAATCATTTCCAACTATATTTCAAGAGCCTTCTCCACCAGCACTGGAGGCAGGCTTCCAACTGTGGACCAATCAATCTTCCTGGTCCTTGTGTCTACTGTCCTTGGGTATTAGTCTAATTTTATAGGGTTTTTTAATATCCCACAAATGAGTGCAATAATTCTATGTCTGTCCCGTTCCTTCTGATTCATTTCACTCAGCATGATACTCTTCATGTTTATCTATTTATAAGCGAATTTCATGCCTTTTTTGTCCATCTGAGCTCGACATTTTTCTTGGTGTCTTTTATTGTAGAGATTACTTTCTCACACTGATCCCCCCAGGTCACTACACAATAACTAGGTTAACTGAATGTGCATTAGTTTTGCTTAGTTCCAGCTCATTCTAGATTATTCTGGTTCCAGATAAGTGGAATAATACACTCAAACCAGAATCTTCCTCTTACTACCGTTATAAAGCCTGCTCAGAATGCAAGAATTCTATATTTAAGAATTCTGAAACTAAATAGTAGCAGGTGGAATATGGAATAACATAAGTTAAAGTACAAAAATAATGATAAACAGGTTCATCATTAAAGTGCCATTGAACACATATTGCCATTGATAACGTATATCACTTTACCTCCTTTCAGCACTCAGTTCTTGTCCAGAGTAATCATTTTCACTCAGCAAACCTCTCTTAATCAATGTCAAGCATATAAATATAATATTATTACCACACAATGTTGTATAATAGATCCTCAGAATTATTCATGTTATAACTAAAAGATTTTACTTTTGGACCAACTTCTTTTTTTTTGTAGAGGTACTGCTATTTATTCAGCCACTGATTAGCTGATTGAATTGGGCATGAACCTTACTTATTTTTTTATTTTTTATTACTGTCATTGTCCTCCCATTGTTCATCGTTTTGCTCGAGCGGGCCCAGTAATGTCTTCATTGTGACATTTGTTACTGTGTTTGGCATATCGAATACATCACGGGTAGCTTGCCAGGCTCTGCTGCGGGCGAGATACTCTCGGTAGTTTGCCCAGCTCTCCGAGAGGGGTGGAGGAATCAAACTCGGGTTGGCCATGTTGGCTGTGTGCAAGGCAAACACCCTACCCACTGTGCTATCGCTCCAGCCCTTCATTTTTTATAATTTTATTTATTGAATCTCCATGAGAGCAGCTACGAAGCTTTCGGGTTTAAGTCTTGGTCATACAATAAAACACCCGTACCTTCACCAGTGCCCATTCTTCATCCCCCAAAACCCCAGTATACCTCCATCCCACACCTTCTCCCTACCTGTGGGACAGATGATTTCCACATTACTCTCTCTCTACTTTGATTACATTCAATATTTTGACACCAGACCCACCATTATTATGTGGGATTTTACCCCAACACTCAGATCTGCTGAAAAGGCAACAATTTGTTTTCTATTGCTGGTTATGAATAACATATGATGTTGTGCAGCTGCAGTAGTGGCCGTACAATTTTGAAATTCTAAAATTTTAACAATTAAATCTGGAGGGATTTCTGTCCAAACCTGCTGGGTTCTGAGATTTCTTCCTGAGTCTCTGGGATCATGGCCGTTAAGCAGCTTGATCACGAGCCAGAAAAGTCATTTGTGGGCGGCCACACGGGATCTCATTGGGATGGGCAGAAAAGGGACGGCTTCACCCCCATCCTGTGAGGCCCCATGTGTCTCGTCACTGGGGCCCAAACCTGACTGTCCAATGGCCTCTGGCAGATGGCGGCCATCGAGCCGCCAAGGGGGAGCAGGTGGAGGGACAGCACCCTTTTTCCCCTGGGTTGGCTCGGCAACAGTAACCTACTGCAGGGACTGGATGCATTTTTGCAAAAAGCCACTGGGTTCCGTGATTTGTTTCTGAATCTCTGGGATCATGGCTTGATCAGGAGTCAGAAAGGCTGTTCGTTGGCAGCGATTCAGGGTGTTGTTGGGGTGGGAGGGAAAGGGCCGGCTCCACCTCCATCCTGTGAGGCCCTGTGTGTCTTGTCACTGTGGGCCTAAACCTGACTATCCAATGGCCTCTGGTGGATGGCGGCCACCGAACAGCCAAGGGTGAGCAGGTGGAGGGACAGCACCCTTTCCTCCCTAGGATGACCCGGTGACAGTAACATATTGAGTGGTCTGGACACATTTCTGTCAAAAGCCGCTGGGTTTCAAGATTTGTTTCTGAGTCTCTGGGATCATGGACGTTAAGCAGCTTGATCAGGAGCCAGAGCGGCCGTTTGTGGGCGGCGACTTGAGGTCTCGTTGGGCTGGGGAGGAAAGGACCAGCTCCACTCCCATCCAGTGAGGCCTCACGTGTCTCGTCACTGCAGGCCCAAACCTGGCTGTCCAGTGGCCTCTGAAGGATGGCGGCTACCAGACCACCAGGGGGAACAGGCCAAGGCACGAAATCTATTCCCACCTGGATGGTTCAGCGGCAGTAACCTACTGCAGGGACTGAATGCATTTCTGCCAAAAGCCGTTGGGTTTCAAGATTTGTTTCTGAGTCTCTGGGATCATGGTCGTTAAGCAGTTTGTTGAGGGACCAGAGAGGCCATGCCTCCAATTATAGAGCTGGGCTAGAAGTGGTTTGTGGGTGTGTCTCCCATATACTTAAATTTTGGCCATTTCCTTTCTTGGAAAACTTTGCCCCGAGTTTTTGGGGTCCAGCCAAAGCACAGGAGCAATTTTGGGGTATCTGGAAGTCTGAAAGTGCCATCAGACTGCTGATGCACTTGCCTCACAGGTACATATTGACCTGCTGGCAGCACCACACCCCCTTACAAAGCTTTCTTGATTTAGTTTCAGTCATAAAATGATCAAACATCCATCACTTTGCCAGTGTACATTTTTCCACCACCAATGTCACCAGTATCTCTCCCAAAACTCCCACCCCATCTTAACCCCTACCTCTATGGCAGACAATTTCCTTTCTACTCTCTCTCTCTCTACTTTGGAGCATTAGTTTGAAATAAAGGTACTGAGAAGTCATCATGTTTGATCCTTTATCTACTTTCAGCAACAGCTCCCATGCTGAGCAATCCCTTAAACCCTCACTGACTTAGTGATCCCTTCTCTATCCCAGGTTCCTTCTCCCCCAGCTCATGAACCATAAAGCAATATTCCTTGTCCTTGTCTCTTTCATCCTTGGGTTTAATCTCATATTATGTTAGTTCATATTCCACAAATGAGTGCAGTCATCTTATGTCTGTCCCTCTCTTTCTGACTCATTTCACTTAGAATGATACTCTCCATTTCCATACACTTATAAGCAAATTTTATGACTTCATTTTTCCTAACAACTGCATAGTATTCCATTGTGTAGGTGTTTCATAGTTCCTTTAACCAGTGTTCTATTCTTGGGTACTCAGATTGTTTCCAATTTCTGGTTATTGTGAGCAGAGCTGCATTGAACATACTGGTGCAGATGTCAATTCTCCTATGGTTTTTTGCATCCCCGGGATATATTCCCAGAATTGGTATTGCTGGGTCATATGGAAGCTGAATTTCTAATTTTATGAGGAATGGCCAGATTGTTTTCCAGAAAGGCTGGACCAGTTGGCATTCCTACCAACAATGAAGGAGAGTTTCTTTCTTCGACTCTGCACCAGCACTGGTTCTTGTTGTTCTTTTGTTGTGTGCCAGTCTCTGTGGTGTAACATGATATCTCATTGTTGTTTTGATTTGTATCTTCCTGATGATTAGTGATGCAGAGTATTTTTCCCTGTGCCTTTTGGCCATTTGTATTTTTTTTTAGGAAGTTTCTGTTCATTTCTTTTCCCCACTTTTTGATTGGGTTGGAGTTCTTTTATTCTTGCATAGTTCTACTAATGTCTTGTATATCCTGGATATTAACCCCTTTTCTGGGTAGTACTATCGCACTGTCCTCCCATTGTTCACTGATTTGCTCGAGCGGGCACCAGTAACGTCTCCATTGTGAGACTTGTTGTTACTCTTTTTGGCACATTAAATATGCCACAGGGAGCTTGCCAGGCTCTGCCGTACGGGCAGGATACTCTCGGTAGCTTGCCGGGCTCTCTGAGAAGGATGGAGGAATTGAACCTGGGTTTGCTGTGTGCAAGGCAAATGCCCTACCTGCTGGGTAAATATACTTTCCCATCCATGCGGTCTTTCCGTATTTGGGTCTCTATTTCTTTTGAGGTGCAGAAGCTTCTTCGTTTAATGTAGTCTCATTTGTGTTTGTTTCCACTTGCTTGGTCAGTGGTGTTTCAGCCTTAGTGTCAATGTCATGGAGGGTTCTGCCTACATTTTTCTCCACCAGCATCTCCTGTCTGCTACATCTTTTCTAGTACTTGGCAAATTTCACCCACTTCTACTCTTGTTCTATGAGTTCAAACTGGGTTTTGTTTTTCATTGGATTTCACATATAACTGATTTTACTCAGTATTTTATTTATTTGTTTGGCCTTTCTCATTTATACTAAGTATTGAGTGACAAGATTACAAGTGGAAAACTGAGGAAAAATAGTTTCTGAATAAATGGCAAGGCCCTCAAGAAAAAGGAAAATAAATATATTCTTGAACTCAGTATTATAATATTCCCCCAAGCATTTGCTCTCTACATAGTCTAGAGTTTATAATAACTAGACTGAACATGTAGGAGACAGGTAACTTGTAAAAAGTTTACAAGAATGGGTGAAGGAAAGTGAGCATGGTATTGAACTTCCCCCCTACACTAATATTTAAGTAACAGAAATAAAGTGTACTTAAGAACATTCAGAAAGATAACTATGTGAAAAGTAAAATAGGAATTAAAGTAATAAGCAGAGAGAAAAATTTAATTTTTTCTCAAAAAAATCTATTGAATATTGTAGAATGAAGAAATTTTTATTTTTTATGTGTTACAAGTCAAACCTTCTGTAGAATAACACAAAAAATCAATTATACCCAAGAAATTATTTATTAGAATAAAAGTATATATATGTTTTTTTATTTTTGGACACTTGTTTATAAAAATGTTTACAAATTCAAATGCTAATTTATTTATTGTAGATTATTGTAGAGCAAAGGCTCTTGACCTAATCCAGTCAGTAAATTTTAATAGTTCTAAACACCTTGTCCTGTAGAAAATTAATCATTAATAAATGAATATTGAGTCAGACTGGTACACTATGTGAGTGATATTCCAAGTAGCCAGATTGTGAAGAGACACTTCCCTTGCATACAGTCAATCCAGGTTCAATATACAGCATTTGATCCTCTGGCTTACCAGGGATGATCCCTGAATGCAGAGCCACAAGTAAGCCCAGAGCACAGCCAAGTGTTGCCGCAAAACAAACAAAAAAATTTATATTTATATATGTGATGACTGGTATTACCTGTCCCATGTTTAATTTTAAAATATAGATGAGAAATTATTGTGAATCATAAAAATAAATCATAAATCATGTTTAAATAGAATTCTATAATATTCATAATAAAGCACATTCATAATATTTTTTCTTTTTGACACAGAAAATGAAGATAAATTGTCACATTTAAGAAATCTCTCAGATAATAAGGAATTTAGTGAAAGATAAACCCTCAGAGAGCTCATGACAAGAAAATATAACTATGCAAATAAACATTATCAGAACCATCAACTAACTTGTAGTTTGAAGTTAAAAGAACCAACTTACTATACATGTCAAAGTGCATCTAGAGTGAAATTCATAGCTCAATAGCATTTGGATGGTAATGTGCTATGATAACTGCTTTAATCTTTTTCTATCTTGTAACATTTTTCTACTCTGTCCCACTCTACTAGGTAAGATAAAAGCTGCAACCGATTTTATGATAGCTTGTAATATACTAGTTAACAACCCTTTGACACAACCAATAACATATTGAGTTTTTCCTCATTTGTTTGAAATATATATATATCAATTGACATTCAAAAATTCATCCAGATTTAACACTAAATCAGAAGTTTTATTATTGCTATACTTTGTCTCATTGTGAGATGCCTTTTTTTAGTTAATTTCATGTTCATGTTTTAGAATATTAAGCTATCGTAGATAACTAAGTCATGCTTAAATAGTAAAACGATCAAGTAATAGTGTTTTTTAAACTATTTGAAATTAAAGAAAGTATTAATGTTTTTTATAAATAGCACCCATTTTAGCTACTAAATTTGTAGGACTATAAGGAAACCATCAAAGGCTCAGAAAATATCAAGAGAAAATAGTTAAAGATAACTTATCCACTTAGAAAGCTATTATTTAAAGTCCTAATCATATGGCCTCTCAAAATAAGGATTTTGATTAATTCTAACTAACCACTGGGCTCTAGATCTTGACATATGTCTAGACTTCATTCTACATGCAAACCAATAATCATCCATAGTTTCAAAATATTTTTCTCCTGGGTGGAATGCAAACTTTAAAATACTTGCAAGAAGACATGTGGAAATAGAAGTCTATAGAGACTAGAAACATTCCTGTCGATTCAGGAATTTCTGTATTTTTTTATTGCATTGCATTTTTGCCTGATGTTGGATCATTGCCCAAATATTTGTAAGTCTGTGTCAAATCACTAATAACAAAATATAATCTAATACATTTCTTATTTCTTTATTTCTCAACATACAAGCTCCAAAAAGAAAATTTCAAACTCATTTGTATATGCCACATACTGAAGATATGTCTATGCTAACTGCTGAATAAAACTATCCATTTTAAAATTAAGAACCAATGTATAGTGACTTATGCGTAGTCTGTGTTTAATTCCTCTCACTATTCACAAAGATTATTATGAAAAGTTTCTTAAATTATATTGCATGCATTAATCTGTAGAATCACTGATATGTGAACATTTCCTCCACCTTTTTATGAGGCATATTCAGAAATTGGGATTTTACTTGTCATCATAGACTATTTGCTGTTTTGTGATGGATAGTAGCTAATTAAACTTGCGATGACCTTGTTGTTCTAGTTGCAAATACAATAGTGTCTTGAGTCATTTACTGACTTGTCAGTGATGGATGAAAGTGCTTCTCAATAATTAGGTGGTAAACAATCTTAACTGAGCAGTAATTCACGCCAGTATTGCTAAGGTATTTTATAGTAACGTAGCAAATGACTAATCATGCCATATTTGTAAAATGACGCTGGGGTCCCAGATAAATCATATACTTCATTGGTACAGGAGATATTAAAAGATTATCATATTTCGAATAGGCCAAAAGTACTTCTATTAACCTTGTCTTATGTAAAAATAGAGGCTTTTACATATAAGCAATTCTGATATGCAGAATTAATCGCCAACTTTTCCAGAGGGTGAGACTAAAAGCAAATATGTTTTTATGCCAGTTCAATTTTCGTAGCTGACAAGAGGGACACAGCAAGAACAGAATGAGGAAAATTCTATGCTCCAGAGTGGAAATCATAAAAATAATTAGTAGAATTGATATATATAGTTTCTGATTAAAATAAATATTCCCCTTTATGTCTCATTATTTTCCACTTTATCACATGTACTTTGGCATCCAGGTCTATGTAGTGGGTAGAATTTCTGATATCTTCTTTCCTTTCTTCCTAAGTTTTGATAGACACAGATTTTTCTTTTGTTACGTAGATTAAGGCCTTGTGGGATGACGTAGCTAAATAAGAAATGGTGGCAGTGTTTGAGCAAGCAGCACAGAGTAAAGAGACTAGAACTTTAGATTTCAAGTTCAAGGCATGGTCTGTGAGAGCATGTAATGGATTCCAAATTTTGATGATAAAATGATGTGTACATCCTTAAACTGATTTGGAAATAGGATAGTCACAAAGTGTGAAAGCAATGAATGCTACATTGTGCTTCAACTACATTGCCAGAAAATGGATGTCTCTAGGCAGATTTCTTGCTTGCTAAAGACATGCCAGCAATTCCTGGCAGAATTTGGAACTATTGGATGGGAAATATAATTTCAAAGTCTGGGTGATCTGATCTGAGTGAATGGGTATCAGAATATAGTAGGGATGGTAGTGAAGGGCTACCCAAAAGTGTTCAGACAAACTTTCCCAAGATATACAGAGTAGGCCTTGTCAGTTCCTGTCACCTTTGCAAGGGGAGCTGATAGTAAAGGAAGTCCTGGCCAGGTGTCAAAGTCTAGTACTTTCTGGTGCCCTCTGTCATTCTAAGGTAATCAGTGAGTACATGAAGCTTCTAGACACTCTTGAGCTCATCTGGGAGAAAGCAGTGTTGTTGCAGGGATCATTTTGCATGTTGGGGGAAGTGGCAATAGTTTCTGTTGTAGCTAAAGTGCTGGGTTTCATCAGAAAGGCACCAGGGGCAGTAACAGAGCGGGTAGGGCATTTGCCTTGCACGCGGCCAATCTGGGTTCGATTCCCAGCATCCCATATGGTACCCCGAGCACCGACAGGAGTAATTCCTGAATGCATGATCCAGGAGTAACACCTGTGCAAAGCTGGGTGTGACCCAAAGAAAAAAAAGGCACCAGGGTTTCTCTCCCCTATCATTCCTCCTTTCTCTACAGCCTTGATAGACCTTACTTTATGAGGAGAACGCACCAAAGTGAGACCCAAATCAGAGTCTGGACACAGATCTGGGTTCAGAAAATTATACAATCCTGCAGCAGGTCTTTCATCTCCAAAACCAGCAGTTTTTGCCCTCATAGTCTGAACTCCTCCGCCTCCCCCTATGTGTTTCTTGGCTTGTTATTATTCGTCGATTGCCTCGAGCAAGCCCCAGTAACGTCTCCTTCATCCTAGCCCTGAGATTATATTCAAGGCTCTTTAGGAGAATGAGACCCATCATTGTTACTGGTATTTGGCATATTGGGTACGCCACGGGGAGTTTGCCAGACTCTGCCGTGTGGGCAGGCTACATTCAGTAGCCTGCCAGTTTGTCAAAGAAAGAATGAGATGTCATAATAAGATAAGGTTCCGGGAGCTAGTTTTTATAGTCTCTGAGTCTTGGCTGCTGATGGGATTACACGGCGCCAGGGGGCCAGTTGGTGGGTGTGACCCCGCCTACTGGAATTTGGAGGATCTGGGTGGAGGATGCTCGGCCCAAATCCGAGTAGGCTTGGAGATCTCGTTCCCAGAACCCGCGTGACTTTGTCCCTCTGCCAGTACCTTCATGTGTGTGGAGAGTGGTCTCAGCATGGTGATGGCTGGTCCTGGAGGTCTTTGGCTGCCGAGCCCTGGTCGGGGCGGGGAGGAAAGCTCAACCCGCTCCCTCCAAGGGGTCCCGGCGCGCGAGGACAGTCAGGTGTGGGGGCAGAAGACTGCACTCTTCTCTTTTTTCTTGGCTTGGAAAAAAATAATTTACTTTCTATGCCCCAACCCTGCTGTGTGATTTTTCTCATGCTGAAAGCCAACAATAGCTAGTCATGAAGATTATATTGTTGATAGAACTCAAGTCAAGGACAACAAAGTTTCATTCTTTCTCAAGAGAAAACTTTACCACTAATAAAGACTAAAGACTATAGATTTAGGGTCATCTCCAGAAACAACCATTTTAATATAGAAGAAACTTATTTTAAGGCAGGGTCAACATTTATAATATTCAGTATTGGCATACAAATTCATCCTTTCCTCATTGTGTGAGGGCCCTTCTCCCCATGATGCCCCCGCCCCTTCCCCATTCATTAGTTCAGGAGAGAAATCCTCAGTTTCTCCCATTTACTAGGGAGTTTGCAACCACATATCTTCGCCATTTGTATGTGATTAAATTTGGTCTTGTTCACCTACAGATATGTCTGATTTTGTTCACTTGACTAACCTGAGAGGCCCCAGAGGGGTAAAGGAATTTCCCCTTTGACCCTGCAGTGAATGATGTAGGTGAATCATACTCTGACTTAATACATTCAAACAATTCACGCCAAGTTTATATTCACCTCTTGTATTACACAATCTATTTTAGCCTTTAAAAGATTTTTCAACCATGTTATATAGTTCCCCCAGTTTTATAACAATAATGTATTCTTTTATTTCTCTCTCTAGAAATAATTTTAAGTAAAATTATTATGTTTCCAAAATAAATTTGGGAAGATCAATAGAAATATCTTTATTAAACAGATACAGTATTCCAGATTTTTTCCAAGACTGCCATTTTAACCCAATTATCTTCAATGTTTTCTTTCCAAATAGACATGTTTATCAAATTCTGGCATTTTATTTCCATCTGCCTCTTAAAACTTCTTTCCCTCATTTCTCCCTCATTTCCTCTTAAAGTTTTCCTTCCACACTGACTGCCTTGGGCCAGGTCCTATGATTTCTTACTTGGATACTCCCATTAATTGGTTGGCTTCTCTATGACCTACAAACCTTACTCTCTTTTTAATTGTTAGCATCTAGCAGAGTACTTGGCATACAATAAGCTTGCAACAAAACATTTGTTAAGTGAGCTCCCAATGCCACATTGGTTAAATAAAATTCAGGACTATCCAGATGCCAAAATAGATAAGAGCATGTCAGTTTTCAAATGTAGATGCCAGAATCAAGAAGTTTGATTCTTACAGAATAAGAGGCCAATTCACTCTCCAGCTCAAAATAGCAACAAAGCAGATATCCATCAATTTTAGTTTTGAATGTAGTGTTACCTTGGAAACTTGTTTTAAAATATTTAAAAACATATACATCTAAGGGCTTGCTCTTCAAGCCCGTGTTCTCTGTTGAACACATATTTCACTTACTTGTCTATGTTTCTTTGCTAGTTTCCACTCCAGAGAAGCTTTTGTTCTCTCTTGAGTGTTCAAGAGAACACTTTCCTCTCTTTCTCTCCACTCACATATTGCTAAGCAAGTTTCATTCATTGAAAACTATCATGCGGAGCAATATCACAGCAGGTAGAGTGTTGGCCTTGCACGCGGCCGACCCAGGTTTGATTCCCAGCATCCTATATGTCCCCTGAGTACTGCCAGGGGTAATTCCTGAGTGCAGAGCCAGAAGTGATCCCTGTGCATTGCCCGCTTTGACCACCCCCCCAAAAAAACACAAAAATAACCTATCTTTTTTAACGGGACGTCAAAAGAATGCCTGGCCGCCCACCTACGAGATGGTCTTATTGCTTTGTCAAAACACTGAATGAATGGTTTGATGCTCTTCTAATTGCTGGAGTCAGCAGATGCCAATGGCCTATAGTAGCACGTGAAAGGGACGAACAGAGACATTACCGGTGCCCACTCGAGCAACAGAATGACAAGTGATACAAGTTATCTTGTTTCAAAATTAAATAAATAAATAAATAAAACACATCCTGTGGAAAACATGAGTAAACTCATGGAGTGGATTTGTGATACTTACCAAAATGTAGTTTAAAATGGGATTTTAGTCATCATTTTCAAATCATTTTTATTATTGGGGGGCAGTTCCTGCCTATCAGGCTTGGGACCTGGGGCCCCTTCTGGCAATTCTCAACCAACAAGGCCTGATTCCTTATGAGAGTCTGAGAGTGTGGCTCTTGCAGTATCAACACTGGGTCACTGGGTCTTGAGAGTTGGCAATTTCTGGGGCATCCTAGAGGTATCCAGGAGACTCCAAGCACACATCTGGTTGTGCTAGGGAGTATCCAGGGCTTCATCAGTGATGCTCAGGACACCAAATTTTGCTGGGTATCAAACAAGGGTTGCTGCATACATCTTAACTCCTGAACTGTCTCTCTGGTCCTTAAAATAGATTTTTAAAGAGATGAGAGTTGGCGAGCTACCGAGTATCACACCCGCACGGCAAATCCTAGCAAGATACCCGTGATGTATTTGTTATGCCAAACAAACACAGTAACAAGTGTCACAATAAAGACATTACTGGGCCCGCTTGAGCAAATTGATGAACAACAGGAGGACAGTGCTACAGTATGCTATTTAAACAGAGAACTAAAAATGTAAGTTGGGCAACTTTGTTATTTGAGTCAGTTACTCACTGGGGTGTCAAATGTAATTTTTTAAAAATAGGGTCAGAGTAATTTTTTTAAATGTGAACACTGGTGAGTTTAGGGTTTAAGTGTTGGTTTCTTCATGCATATATATATGTATATATATATAATTAAATCCATTTACTTGATTTATTTTTACTTGAGATGAAAAGAGAAAACTCTGAGAAAGGCGTTCATGTGTTAGGTCCTATAGAAAATAAAACAATAATTCTCTTCAATCAGATGCTGTTAAATTTGTTGAAGTATTAATATTTGAAACCAAGAAAGAAGTTAGAAAATTATTCATCCCATAGAAAACACTTAATTTCTAAAATATCCTCAGATTACTGCTGGAAGCACTAAATGTTATGAGAATTGTGTTCTCACAGGTTACTTGTAAAGTTGAAGGTAAAAATTTAAATCCAGGTGGATTTAGCTAAAAGATAAATGTTAACTTTAGGTTTTTTTTCGGTAAATATTTGGAATAGGGCAATAAATTTTAAAACATTACTAGAGGGCAGGAACTCAGTGTCATAAAACAAATTCAAACTGTTGGGATTAGTGTAGTATCTGATAGGCCTCTGGTATTTACAAATATATACAAGTATAAAGAAAGATACAGATGAAGAAAAGATATCAATTCATAGTAGTAAGCGACAGCAAGAGATACTTCCCCAAAATTTACAGCCAACTCAATGATACAGTAAGGCATAAACCAAATACCTCTTCCTCCAACCCTAGAACCAGATTATATCACAGTGGTTATAACAAGATACTTTGTTTATAGTAAAAGAGTGGATCCTGGAGAGCTGACATTTCCCTCTCTCTTCACTTGCCAGTTTAAGATGATATAAAAAGGCAATGAGCCCATAAATAATTCTCTGATGTGGCGATTCCCTCCTCTGTGGGTTTACTGTGGCCACTAACTTCAGGTCCATCTCCCACCGCAACAAATGATGCCCTGGGGACCTGGATCTCCTCGAGTGCCTGTGTGTTTTTGAGTATTTCCCTAGAGTTGTCAGTTTGCTAACTTGATAAAAGCAAAACATGTTACCTTAATTCACTTTTAATGGTCATTTCTGCCCATCATCAAATATGGACCAAATTTTGTGAGGTAATTGAACTCAAACATCTAGAACTCAGAAAAAGATAAATATTGATGTGAATAAAATCAAACTTTAAGTAGCTAATTTTTTGTCAAAATTTCTTTTGGGGTGCATTAGAAGGCTATTTCTTTCTTGAACCAGGAAACAAGCTATCAGATGACTGTTACTAAGAACACATCTCATGCATTTGGTTCAAGAGGTTTTATTCCTTAAGCCTGTAAAGTCTATTTGCTAACCCCCATGGTCACACTGAATTTATTCATGAGGGAGTGAAGTTAAGTAGCATAAAATCTTTTCCTTAAAAGTATCCTTTGATTTAACTGATATAAAGCTGAAATTTTTTTAGAGCTGAGTGTAACTTAGAGAGAAGTACAAAGAGCACAATCTGTAAATCATTCCAAAATGCACACAATAAGATGACTTGCCATCAATGATGTTAAAGAAAGAGGACTTCCAGTATGCTAAAATTTCTGGTTGTTATACCAATAAGTATTTCCTCTTTCCTCTGAAAAATGAGTCAGTACACAGAATTTTAACATTATCATCAGATTATGTTTCCATATATTAATTTATATAAGTGGAATTAAGCATATGCATAAAACATGTGTGCGTGCACACACACACAACACACATACACACACACCCCACATATCAAGGGCACATGTATACCCCTTTACTTCAGCTTTATGTTTTTAAGATTAATCCAAATATTCACGTTAGGTTTAGTTTTCCCCTCTATTTTATTGTTATATAGTATTTAATAAATGTTATTATTCATATAAAGTATTACTTGTATATAGGAATTAAATATCCAGTTATACAGTATATGGTTATTTAGGTAGATGTGTCAATTTTTCAAAACACTACAATTGTTTATATTATATGGAAAGTTGATATTATTCATATCTTCACTGACATAAATTGTTAACCTTACTATTTTGATTATTCTAGTAGGTACATAGTTATAGAATCAGTGTTCGTGGACTTGTCCCTTGAGACACCCTATTTTGTGAGATTTTGGGTTGTTTCATTGAACTATCTCTCTTTTCCTACTTTTCTATGGGTGTTGGCTATATATTTTGAATACAAACTCACCATTTATATTTACTTATATTTAACCCATGATATATAAAATAATACTTTTCCAAAATATAAAGTTCGAATTTTATATTTTAGTCTATCATCTATCTAGAATTGTGTATGTTGTGAGGCAAAGGTCAAGTGTTTTTACCATAATTGTCAAATTGTACCAATATTATTTATTCAACATTCTGTCATAACCTCTTGTTCTCATTTTTTTTGTAGATGAAACTTTAAAAGATAGAGATCTGAATATTAAGAAACACTGAAATCTTTCTATTCTAAAGGCTAGGTCTTGGATGGAAAGTTATAGTTTCTCTCTAAGTTGGCTATAAACATCTGAAACAAAGTACTAATAAAGAATCTGAAATCTTCTTAGGGCTCAGTGAAAGAGTGTCTCGATTTACTAACATCAGTCGGATGTGGCCAATGATAAATCATATCCCCTGCATTCACAAATCTAGGTTGGATCCCCAGCAGTGCAAAAACAAAAGCACAAATGTTTTTTATTACTTTTTTAAAAATCAGATTTTCTTCATATGCTCACACTAGACTATAATCAAGGAGAAAAATCCACAGTGAATAAATAGGGACTAAATGCTTTACAAATGACATATTATACTAAATTTAATGTACTACTAATTCCCAACTTCCTCCCAAAGTTTTAGGTCATATTTGAAAAGAACAAAGAAAACTCAAGTTTCAAGACTACCATTTTTTACCTTCAGGGGTATAAGGCATAGAGTTGACTTCTTCTATCACACATTAATAATCAACTTTACCTTCTGTGAGGTACCTTTTTGAAAGTAACCTACAATTTACCCTATCTCCCTAATGTTTGCTCTGAGATTAGGTTCTAAAAAAAAAGACTTGGTCTTGGGAGCTCTCACTTGATTTTGGGCTCTTGGGAAATCCAGTTGCCTTTCTGGGGAAGTCTTGGTTATGAGTGAGTTTGAAAAAACGTCCTTTAAGGCTTCCCAACAGCCATCAGAAGAAGCAGTTCCACGATTAAGCCTTGCAATGAGCACAGCCCCACCTAATACCTTCAGATTAAGCCCCTGTGAATCCTGGGCCAAAATCTCCCATTCTTTCAGCTGCTCCTGACTACTCTTGAGTTTGAGACTATAACTGCTTTTTATTTTTTTTTTTTAAAAAGCTTGTTAAGCTTGGGGATATTTGCTATGCCAAGTAGAAAACTAATATACCTTCCTAAGTTTTAGTAAGTTCTGAGCACTTGTCTCTAAAAACTGTTCCCTTTGGAGTTCTGAAATGTAACTGACTCAGCAACATTTGGAAAAGATAGGTGCACACAGAGTACAAGTAGGATTTATGGTTACAGTTATATTTTTCTTTACTACCACCTTGCTTTTCCTCCACCGGAAATGTTCTCAATCTTGCTCTCTTTTTGCTTAGTGTTCATCCTGCAAAACCTTGTTTCAAATGCTAGTTTTACGTAAAAGATGTTTACTATCGAACTAGTACTTCCTAGTCATTTCTAAAACCCTATATTATACAGTCTACATTGTATAAAGCTGCAGTAAGAATGTCAAGTGTTGTCAACATCTTCGATTTTAGTTTCATCTTCAGACTTAAGGTATTTCCCCCCTAAGATCTAATTACACCTGTGAAAACTGGAATTATTTAACTTTATGTAAAGTACATATTAGTCATTTAATAACTGTTTTTAGTTAGGGTATTATTTGACAACACATGGGCAGAGCCTGGCAAGCTCCCTGTGGCGTATTCGATATGCCAAATACAGTAACAACAACAGGTCTCATTCCCCTGATCCTGAAAGAGCCTCCAATCATTGGGAAAAGACTAGTAAGAAGAGGCTGCTAAAAATCTCAAGGCTGGGAGGAATAGAGACGTTACTGGTACCCGCTCAAGTAATTCAATGATCAATGGGATGACAGTGATACAATGATACAGTGATTTTTTGACAACAGTGTTAAATTTTAGGGTTATTTTTAGTGAAGTTTGTGAAACTTCCATTTACCTAATCCTTTTTGCCTTGTCCTCTCTGAAGTAGCATTAATGTGAAAATTATAGTCTCCTAGAAATGCTTCCATAATCAAGGAAATAAAATAGAAATATCTTTTAGAAGTATAAATATGGAAGCCAAAACAATCAGAAACAGTTAAGTATTGCTCTTTAAAAATAAGTGTACGTGCTACATCCATTCAGATGGAGTGATATTAGAGATAGGGTGGGGAGAGAGAAATAAGATCACTAAATATGATGTTCCAATTACAAATAGAGGTAAAGACAGTTATTTAGACATAATTTACCAATAGGAGAGCTATAGTGGAAACCTTAATGATTTATAAAATGCTATTTTTCTTTCTAATTTCCCATGGGTTATATGGGTCTTTTAGTGAAGGGTGAAGCAAGTAATAGATATTTCAGTGCAATATGTGTTTTTCCTTCCTTCATGACTTTGTACTACACTTATAAGGACCAATTTTGGTCCATTTATGCATATGCATAACACTCTTTTTTATGAGGAACTTTCCACAAGAGTTCTATAGCCATCTATATAGATTCCAATTAGAATACTTCTTAATTATTGGAAAAATATTACACAGCCAAGGAGTACTGGCCAACCTCACCTGGCACACAGCTAAAGATGCAGATTATAAGTATCATTTGGGGAATGAGTTAAGGGAAATATAACAAGATGTGTTCTGCAGGGGTCAGTTCCCAGTTCAGTACTATTTAACATTTTTCCAATGATCAGGATGATTGAATATCAAGAGTGCTTGTTAAGTCTGCTGATGACATTGGGCAGAAAAAAATAGGCAATATCTTGGAGAATAGAATTAGGATTAAAAATGACCATAATATTGTGAACAGTGATCCAAAATGGCAAGAAGAAGTTGAGTTTGCATGTATTCCTGTTGTGTTTGCAATTTTGATACAAGATAAATAGATACACAATGGACAAAGAAAATACAAACCCACAACAAAACACATTTTATAAGGTCAGAGGAAATAAATAGAATAGTATTTTAATCTGAAGACCATTTGGCCTTTTTGAAAAGGAAAAACTGAAAATTATTAGGAACAATTATTAAATATTTATAAAAATAAACAATCTGTAGTTATATTGATAAGTAAAAATAACCACTTACCTCAAAAATAGCCTTTCCTCTTATTCTATCCTTTTAAAAGTTATCAGCTTGAGAAAGTGATTAAATTTCAAGGAACTTAACATAAAATTTTCAGATTATTTGAAATTATGTGAGAAATGTAGCAAGGTGAGAGTAATTAAATAATTGCTTAATTATAGATTTTTATATACCTGAGTCATTATATGTAAAATAGTTACCTTTTCTGAAATGCATATTCACATATGTCTGTCTCATCAACTGAATTGAACAAATGTGGGGTCTTTTGCAAAAGATTAAGTGCAAAAGCAGACATGAAAAAGGAATTATCTTCTGTTAAGTCAGACATTAATATATGTAAACATTTAGATCATTACTACTAATCTTACTAATATTTTTGTTCCCTAAAATAGAGCTTTTAAGTAAAACTTATGTTGATGTGTAAAGAGTTCAAGGCTTTTACTTTGAATTTAACTGATACTTTTAAATTTTAGTTTTAGTTTCCAATAGAACATCAAGACATATGACTTACATCAGCAGATCTCCAGGGTCTTCAATAACCTTTAACAGTAAAAGGAGACCTGAAAACAAACAAGATGAGAACCAGTGAGTTATCCTAATGACTTCTAGTTCCTTAGGAACCTCCAATTCCATGAAGTCACTCAACACATAGATGCACCACTAGTGATTCAAACTTGAATGTGGCTTATTTAGCACAAATTGTCAGCACTGGCAGCTGTCTTCTAGCTTGCCAAGTAGTTACAAGAGCTGGTATAGACCAATAGATCCCACCTTACCTGTAGTGTGGAAATAACCTAGAGGCTTTAAAATATTATTGACACCATACTTTAAAATATTTCGTTAATTTTACAATTATTGTTTCTAAAGTCAAACGAAGTCATAGAAATAGTAAAATGGTTAGGGTGCTTAAGCCCTGAGCACTGCTGAGTCTGGCTATCACTTAGGACCGAAAACAAAACCCCAAATCGCTTCTCATTTGACAGTAACATGCAGACAATTTTGAGTATGTATGGGAGAGACCCTCCTTCTTTTATGCTAATCTGATGGAGATTTGGGATTTCTCCCAAACAATATAAGAATGCTTCCTCAGATAAAAATAGGACAAGTCTTGGGCATTTTCCATATTAGCACTTTTAGGTCTTCTAAAGTGGTGTCTTAATTGTCGGAAATTTGTATGTCCTTTGGGTTTTTTTATTTCTAATTTTCTTCCCATTATTAGTGAAGTTCAAGTCACTTCTGATAGTCAAGGACTTCAAGTAATTTCTGATAGTTCATATTTTTCCTTATGACTCACACTGCAGAACTTTCATTGCAATAATTCTTAAACTGCTTCAATGATGGAATCACAATACCAAAGTTAAATATTGACCTCCTAGCCATAACACACACCCACATGCACACACAAACTCAGAAGAAATAATTTTATCCATCAAAATATATTTTTTTTGTATTTTAAACATTTGTCCTTTTTTAGAGTCTAAAAATTCAGGCAAAATCTGCTTTTCTGAAAGATAATGGAATTTTAATTATAAATCAAATAACTGGGTGAGCATCCCCTCCCATTGGACATTTAGTGACAAGGTCGTTCAGATGTATGGCTGCTTCATTCAGTGGTCATTGGAAAACAACTTCAAGATTTATGAGAAAATTAGGGAATTTAGATATGAATTCTACCTCTCCTCTTATTTTTCCCTAGGATATTTTAAATTATAAATTCTTTCAGGTCAGAGAGATACTACAGTGGATAGGATACTTGCCTTGCACATAGCTAACCTGTGTTAGATGTCTGACACTACGAGAAATGATCCCTGAGCATAGTCCAGGTAAGTCCTGAGTACAGTTGCATATGTTCCAAAAGCAATATAAAGAAATATAAACTTAAATATATATATACCATATGTGTGTTTTATATATATGTTTATATACACAAAGTGTTTATATGTAAAATATAAATATGTTGTATACATTTTATATATATATATTATTTTTGTGGGCTGGAGTGATAGCACAGTGGGTAGAGCATTTGTCTTGCATATGACTGACACGGCTGACCCAAGTTCGATTCCTTCGCCTCTCTCGGAGAGCTGGGCAAGCTACCGAGAGCATCTCGCTCGCACGGCAAAGCCTGGCAAGTTACCTGTGATGTATTTGATACGCCAAACACAGTAACAAGTCTCACAATGTTACTGAGCCCTCTCAAGCAAATCAATGAACAACGGGAGGACAGTGACAGAGACAGTGATTATTTTTGTATAATAAACCCTTTTTATTGAATTTAGACGTTGCCCAGGCTTTTTAATATTCCCTTCCTTTCATGTGACTTCATATTACTCATAGAGCACATGTGTAATCATTGATTAATACTAATTTCAATCTTCATTTTGTAATTAAATAAATAAGTTTTAAAAATCAGGAAAAAGTGGGTTATAAAATGATGGTACATAGTTACGAAGATATTATTAGTAATTATATTATAAAAATTACTTTATTCCAAAAATTGCATCTTAAAATATATTAGGACATTCACACAAATCTGCTTAGATGACACAAAAGTCTGCATATTGTGCTATAGTATTTCCTAAAGTGGGATTTCTTGTGGGATAATATGAGCAGATCAAACGATATTATGCTATAAACTGTATTCCATTTGCAACCTAAAAGAAAAAAGTATTAAAATAATTTAATTTTCCCTTATTTATGTTCAGTTCTAAGTTTCCCTGCCATACGAAATGATTTCTAATGACTTTTGTCGTTCCTCAAAATCCAGTTTACTACCAAAAAAACAGGGATCTTTTACTGAAAGATTGTTAATAAAATATTAAATTGCCCATTAAATTTTTTTAAATGATTTTTATATGTGAGTTTGTGTATGATGAAAATAGAAGAAAACTTTCCTAATATGCAGCAAATTAACCCTTTTAAAGTATTAATGCATAATAGGCTGAAGAGAAATATGTTTACTGTGCACATCTACTTATAAATATATATTTTATTAGATATAATATTGCATAATTTACATTTTATATCAATTGCTAAGCAATTAGTGAGGAAAGATCCTACTTGTGATTAAAGCAAGTTATTATTTTTAAGTAGATCTTGATTTTAGTACATTGTTTTCTTTCCCTTTTCTTCTTGATTACTGTTTTCTTTTTTATTACATTATAGAGATTTTTGTATTTCTTAAACAAAATAAATTTCTCCAATCCTTTTTGGACTGATTTAACTTAACTGTTCATGAGCTATAACTTAATTTTTCTGTTCTTAATAAATAAGCATAAAATATTAATCATCAAGTAAAGCTTCTAAATTATATTGTATCCAGTTATATAATAGTGATACAGAAATATTTTGTCTTCCAGCAACATTCCTTAGTATTGATATGAAAGTGCTCATTAAGATATAATTCTTTGGCAAGATGAATAAATATAATTACATAAAGACAATCAGATAATAACTACTCCAAGAATCAATAACCATGTAAAATACGTTCATTCAATAAAAAAGTATTAATTGCTTGCTAGACAGAATATAGATTCAGTTTTTTGTTTCACTTCATTCTTTACTCCTTCATGAGAATTTTTTTATTCCTTTGTGTACTCTGTAATGCACAATGGTTTTAAATATTACAAAAGAACAATATCGAGCTTATTTACTCTTTACTAGTTTATATTTACAAATCCATTTGGGGGATTTCCCTTAATTTTATGTTAGCTTATGTTGTGATACCACCAACTGTGTTTTCTCTTTTTATTTCTTAAGTAGGAAAGAATATGTTATATTCCTTGTGGTTGCTTTTTCCTTACAGAATTCCCTTGGCTCGCTACTGACAGATCTCGAAATCCAAGAGGGAGTTGGCTTGCAGGATTAAAGGCAAGAACCTCAATTAGACACTCTCTGATTTCTTCTGATGTTTTGTCTAATCTTTTAATATGGGATTATAGGCAGCTAGAACCTATGCTGCTCTTATAAAAATTGTGAAGACTCTTTGTTCTAAATCATAAGCACTCAATGTTTTTTTCTAAAAGTCTCATTTTCTTAATTTGAATTAATTCTGGTTTAGATGAGAATAATAAACTTTGGTCAGCTCTTTGTGGTTCTGAGTACAAAATAGCTTGATGAGCACTGTGAAGCGCACACACTTTCCTCCAAATCTGCTGGAAAACTCCCTCAGAGACTGATTAGCTCAAGCTTGTCACAAATAGGGGAGATAATTATAGGGCTTAACAGTCTATGTGGTGGATCTTTTGAGAGGCAATGGGTAGATCTAAGTCAGTCTTTGGATCAACTCTAATTCTTATTATTGCACTTATCTTGTGAGGTTTCTGCGTTGTTATTTTTTTTAGCACATCCCGAGAGACTAAATATTGTCTCTTCCCAGAGGATGACATCACATTTCTTTTCCAGAAGATAAAATTGTCCAAATTAGATTATCTTTAATTAGTCTAATCTTATGAGCCATTCCATAAAGTTTATTGCACCCGTGCTGGCACCATGTTACAAGATTCTTATTGAATGAACTAATCTTTTGCCATGGAAATGATGCTTATAAACAATGCTGCTGATTCCTTTATTACAATAAAGATTTTCTTCTCTGAAGCTTCAGGTTTCAAGAGCTATCATATGCTTCTCAGTAATATCTGATGCCTTTATTTTAATGAGATTGTTGACTTATTCCAAATTTCACTTATTCCCAAGTTATTCCATTGAACATGCTTTCAGGTGACATATAGGTAAATAATTAAACTTTCATTATTATAAGAAGTTACTCTGGAAAATGTCATTTTCTGTTTTAACATAAAGACAGTGCCCTTTAAAACAACCCAATTTTCCACCAGGAATTATGCTTTGTTTACTAAATCTATTTTCTTTCTCTCTTGTCACATGCTTAAAACTTTAGGATGGAACTTAGTTCTATACTCAACTCCTCCCCAGCTGAAGAGTATTTTTTCTTTTCCCTTTTCCTGTCCAATAAGCATTTCTATTTCAAAAAGACACAAACAAAAAAGTTTAGGATGTTTTACAAAGTGTGGTTATTGTATTTTAAAATGATAGATCAACTTTGCTTTGCAATGCAGTTATTAATTTTAATGTGAATATCTTTTGATAATTCCATGAGGCCTTGGGAACTTATTAAATAAAATTTTACTATCACAATAATCTCAAACTCACTGTTTGTACAGTCCTTCCAGCCTGCATTTCAGAGTTATCTGTAGCAATGTAGTGAGACTAAGAACAACTAAAGTTTGTCAAACACCTTACATTCAACATATCTATAGGCATGTCTTTTAGTGTTGAAAGAAAAACTTCAGTTAAAAAGTAAATAAATTGGCAGTGGGGTAGGAAGAGAGAGGGGAAGAAGCAGCTTTGAGCAATATAAGAATTTGGAGGGAAGTCTTGGGGACTTCCATGGTGATTAAAATGAGCCAGAACTGTACAACAAACCATAAACATCAATGTTATTTTAAACATGTTATTAAGCTACGATATGACTTACTTAAAAATTAAATTAAAAACAACAAAATATGATGTTTTTAAATGTGATGGATTAAAATTAAATGTAAGCTCTGAAATAGGATTGTTGATAAGACGATTCTAATATTACAAATAGCCTACAAATAACTAGTTTAAATGTGCTACTCTTCCATCCTTTATATCAAACTCCCTACATTTAATTTGAAGAATTTCAATGATTCTGCGGCCTGGGTCAAGCACCTTAATGTTATGAGTTTCTCTTTTATTGTTTTTGTAATCAATATATTTTTTTTAAAAAAGAATGTTCAAATATCTCTAAAGCAATCTGATTCCATGATTGGAAAAATAATTGTTGTTGCTCCCCAGGGACTGTCTCAGTATTTCCAAAAAATGCAGCCCAGTTGTTAAGATTTAAAAGAATTCCTTTTGCTAAAGGGCTTCAGAGCTACTTGAGTTATTATAGTACCTGTGTAATTCCTGATTTAGTGCCTGATATAGTACCTGTGTAATTCCTGATTTAAAAAAAAATGATTCTGACACCAAATTTAATATCTTGAACCATCTGAAATAAAAAGCTTTGAGAGAGAGAGAGAGCGCAAGAAAAAAAGCAAGAGAGAGAGAAAGAGAGAGGGAGAAAGAGAAAAGTGCCTCAGACGGAATGGTGGGGGAAGGCGGGCAAGAGGAAAACTGGGGACATTGGTGGTTAGAAATGTACACTGGTTAAGGAACAGTTGTTGGAATATTATATGACTGAAACCCAATCATGAACAATTTTGTAACTATGTATCTCACTGTGGTTCAATTAAATAAATATATAAATAACTTTCTCGTGAAAAAACATTCCCCTTTGAGTGGCTTAGGTGACTGCAACCTTTGCTGTATGGCCTCCTTTCCAAGGTTGTAGATGACTCTTCTGCCTTCCTCTAACATATATAAGAGAATGAGAATCAATCTATTTTGTGCCATTACAATATCAGCATAAGAAAGAACATCTTGCTGTGTCAGAAGAACTGCACATTTCATAGTAGTTTTTACAGAAATGTTAGAAAGGCCATACACTTAATGTTTCTTAATATCTTTTCTAGAACAAAAGAAAGAACTTCAAATGGTAAGTTTGGTGGTTTGCGTGGGGATGGGGGCGAGCATGAAAAAGGGTTGATGATTGTTAATTCTTTTGCAGGCTTTCAAAATTAGAGCACAGCCCCATCAAAGAAGTTAACTTGTTGGCAAAGTGTTGAAGTCACATTATTATATTCTACACCATATTCACATTCTCATCTCTTCCTATTTTTATTTTGCTCTCCCCCTTTCTTTTCCTCCCTTGCATTTGGATTTAAAAGAGGAAGTCTTACAGGTTTCTGTCTGACTTGGTTTGCATTAGCCGTGAAGACCAGCATCAGGCTTTTTCCACAGAGTAATTGAGACTCAGTCAATCAGACTCAGTTCATTGATTTTTGGATCTGCCCTGTAATGGCGTCTGTAACTGGGAGCCACCCTGGTGAAGCTGACCAGGCCTATAATCCTCTTAACCAGCAGTCAAGAAATTGAGATAAAAGCTAGCAATTCAACTTGTTCAAATAACAGATTTGACAAATTAGAAGGGTTCAACTCTATGATGAAAAAAAAAATTCTATCTTGCTGGTTGTTACTAATGTAACTAATTCACTTTATTTTGTAAATGTAGGGAAAAAGGAAGTTACATTATAAAGGAAATGTCAAAGTAACAGAACAAAAAAAATTCTCAGAAGTTCTCAAATGTTAGATATTTCACACAGATAATTTTCATCTTTCTGAAGAGAAAAATAAATAATCAAAAAAGTAAAAGTAAGGTTTAATGAGCAGCTAATTTTGCATATTGAAAGTTTTTGACCTAATGACATGTTTAATTTAACTCTGCCAATAAATGAAGCATGAGAACCTGCAATGCTTTAGTATTGATGTCTTCAATATAAATTGTGGAAATATTTATGCTGAGTTGATCATTCAAATACACTAGAAAAAGCTTATAATTTCAATTAAATTTACAAAACTTTCTAATCTATTTAGTTAAAAATGTTGGAATTTCTGTTAGAATGGTTGTACACAATAGATTTTTAATGAAATTTTAGGGATGTCTTTGAAGTTCATCAAAGATGTATTCTGAAACAGTTTTTACAGTCTCCTATATGAAATTCACAAATAGCAAAAGATGTCCCTTAAATATGTAAGGAAAGGAGCTAAGTTTTTATTCTATCTCAAATGTTATTACTGTATTTATCCTAGGAAAAGAGAAGCAACATGTTTATCTCATACAAAGGCAAAAGCTCTTATTTTTGTGAAATGAATCGTCATTTGTTTGGATGTGTGTCTGTATTTCTTTCCCAAACCTAATCATTTCAAAGTTTTCATTTGTTTCTGCTTTTTTTCTGTATATTCAACACTTGGAATGGTGATCAGTTCATAAAACAAGTTATTTGATAATAAATTTTATATACTGAGTGGAATGTATGAAAAGGTGAATGAAATAAAGTGAATTCGTTTTAGTAAAGTTTATTGGACAATTTTATTGTTCCTATTTGTCACTTATAATAGCATTGTTTCTCTAGAATTAGTAATATTTGACATACCATTGATATGTATTTATATGTGAAAATTTTATTTATTGACTTGGAAATTTACATTTGACCAAATCTATGGGTCACCTTCTAAGTGGGTTTGGCACTACTATATAATCTTTGTAAGATTCATTAAATTTATTCATATGTTTCTGACTCAATCCATATAGTGGAACATAGTAAATATTAATTAAATGAATGAATGTGTAAATGATTGTGTGATCAACTGAACACCAAAGTATTAGTTGTATCCATTATACAACTGCATTGAAAAACTGTAGCTAATTGGTCCAAATTTGCTATCTGGGGACCAAGGGCAGTGGAGAGCAGTCAATGCTTATTCAATTTAATTTTCCAAACCCTTATTGAGCAAATATTGAGCATATGTCCACTCTATACAGAATTCTGTCGTTGTCCTTATAGGAAGCAAAACAGATATGAGTTAATGTATAATGAAGATATTAAATTGTTATAAAACATACTTAAAATATATAGATATTTATATAAGCCATCAGAAAGTCACAAAATGAGAAGGATAAGAGAATACGTCTCACACGTTTCTATACATAAGAAACCTGACTCCCAATAGTCTATATTTATACTATTGTTAGTTTGTTACTTTGTTTAACCAGTAATCTCTTTTTACCAATCTAAATTTTTCAATACAAATACTTAAAGAAAATGTAATTCAACAAACCACTAATACTTGGTTACCTTCTTTTATTAGGGTCATATTCTCCATGAATTTGGATATAAGGGGAAAAGTTACTAAAAGAAAAATAATTTGATAAAGGAGATGAGGGTTTTCCACCATTAACTTATTTAATTTACAGATGTTTGGCCCTAGAATAGTATAATCGCACCATTAGGAGTACAAAGCTTTCTAGGTCTAGTACAAGACTCCCAGATCTAGTTTGTAGCCTTCCCAGAGTTGGAATGTCCCTGCACCATGCCATTAAGGGACTGTCACAGTGACATTAAGATTAATAATGTTTAAGGCCTGTTATTTATTGTTACTTATTCATTTAACTGAAAAAATTACTTAAGCAACCCAAACTGTTAACATCTTTTCTTTATAGATAAAAATAAAACACACACACAGAGACAAAGACAGAGAGAGCGAGAGAGAGAGAGAGAGAGAGAGAGAGAGAGAGAGAGGTTCTTTGTTAGCCTAAAAGAAGAAAATTTGCTGACCCTTGTATTGCCAATTATTGAGGATAATTCCAATAAACAGTCTCAAATAATTCCCAGAGGAGATTTTTCGAGCAAAAGATGTCAATATTATGATCAAATCAATGTAAATAAGAATAGTACACCTGATTATATCACTTAAGAAAATGTGCATTTATACAATTTAATGAGAATGGGATGGGCTGGAGCGATAACACAGCAGGTAGGGCGTTTACCTTGCACGCAGCCAACATGGCCGACCCGCGTTCGATTCCTCTGCCCCTCTCGGAGAGCCCGGCAAGCTACCGAGAGTATTCGATATGCCAGACACAGTAACAACAAAGTCTCCAATGGAGACGTTACTGGGCCTGCTCGAGCAAATCGATGATCAACGGGAGGGCCTTTACTTTTACTAATGAGAATGGGATATTTTGACCACAATGTAATTCTATCAATGGGGTTCATTATTTGGTATTTTAAAATTGCTGAACTAAAAAATTATTTTTCTATTTTTAAACCATTTTATTGCGTTACTAGTGATTTACAATATTTTTAACCATAGTTTTCATGCACACATTATTCCAATCCCACATCTATCACCAGAGTACCCTCTTCCTTCTTCCAGTGTCTCCAGGGTCCTTCCCAGTCACCCTCCAAATAAGTTAAGTTCTATAAACAAAATATAAGAGGGATTTCTTAAAATTTATTTATCATGGAGATGGTGACACCTGCACACATAAAAGTGAGTTTAAACTTCTGAAATTCAAAAAAAAATCTAAGTTTACGATAAGATGAATTTTTCTTTTACAAAACAATGTATCTTTCTTTTTTATATAGGTATATAATTTTTCAAATAACAGGATTAATAGATCTATGATAGTACCATTTAGTAGGATTGAGAAGAGTAGAGTTAAGAAAAATTTAGGGGAAAATTAATTATGCTTTATCCTAAAAAGGAAATATTGGCTTTATGTTAGAAAACATGAAAAGATTTCTTTTACACTGACAACTATCATTATTATGATGTTCTTATTAACACAGGTACTTATGCAATATCTATAATATAAAATCACGGTTAATGTGTACAAAATGACAAAACTTGACATAGAAACCTCTTCTAAATAATTTTTTTAAATTAACATGTACAAACAACAACACATCCTTGAACACTAGCATTGAACTGCTCAATCCAGTTTGCTGACTGTCACTGAGAATGGCTCCTATCCTCATTCTGAATACTGCTTAGGATGATCCCACCAAAATCAGTGTGACAAGAAACAAAAATTATTGAAATTAAAATAGTACAAAAATCCCAAGATCACTAGCAACAGCAAGCAACAAAAAAAAGTGTGACAGAATAGTCTGTGACTGGCCTTATGACATAAATATTTCACTTATAAAAAAGATGATGTCAGTCAATCCCTTCTTACATTTTATCTGCCTTTTACCTCTGCAGTGAGAATTCAGAATTAATTTATGTCAGCTGCTTGCATCCTCATTATTTCAGTTAGTCCATGCTTTACTTTCCTATCAAAATGTAAGCATTTTACTTCATAGGAAATATATGTTAAGCAGTTGGAAGCTACAATTCATAAGGAAGGTGAACTGCCCTTATGTTTTTGATAGTTAAAGCACTTGAATGCAGAGTAAGAAATAATAGTCAACTTGACTTTGCAGTTCCTAGATGTCCCACAAATTCATTGAGTGCCCACACAATGACTGCCTGGAAACTCAAAGACTAGAGCTTTCTAAATTGCTTGACCAAATTTTTTCTTTTAACTGTCACTGTCACTGTCCTCCCGTTGTTCATCGATTTGCTCGAGCGGGCCCAGTAATGTCTCCATTCGAGACTTTGTTGTTACTGTGTTTGGCATATTGAATACATCATGGGTAGCTTGCCAGGCTCTGCCGTGTGGGCGAGATACTCTCGGTAGCTTTCCGGGCTCTCCGAGACGGGCGGAGGAATTGAACTCGGGTCGGCCATGTTGGCTGCGTGCAAGGCAAATGCCCTACTGCTATGCTATCGCTCCAGCCCCAAAGAAGTAAAATGGACAAAATAAAATTTAATATTATGACACATGACAACCAGAGAACTCGAGGGAGTATCATCATAAGGAAATAACAGTTCTCTAGTATCCAACCTCAAAGACATGGGTATGTTTTAAAGACAAGCTGTTTTCCTATCAGAGAGTTTAAAATTGCTATAGTAGCAATAATCAAAAGAAGTAATAAAAAACAACACAGAAAAAACAAATTAAAGAAGTTAATTTAGAAAAGCAAGTCAAAACAAACTGAGAAAAAAAAGTTCATAATTTTAGAAATAACATTAATGACTAGAAAGTAGAATTGAATCTTGGCTTTATGCTATAGATTATATGTAACTGTATCACTGTCATACTATTGTTCATCGATAGCCTCGGGCAGGCCTCAAGAACATTTCCTTTGTCTTAGCCCTGAGATTTTAAAAAGTGCTACATTCGAGGCTCTTTCAGGGTCAGGAGAATGAGACCCATCATTGTTACTGGTTTTGGGCATACTGAATATGCCACGGGGAGCTTGCCAGACTCTGCTGTGTGGGCAGGATACTTTTGTTAACCTGCCAGGTTCTCCGGAGTAAGAATTAGATAAAAAGATGTTGCGCTGCTGTGAATGTGGCCACGCTTTTCTGGGAGCAGGGCTTTATAGTCTCTGGGTCTTCGCTGTTGATGGGATTACACGTCGCCGGGGGCAGTTGGTGGTTATAATGCCTACATACTGGACGATGGGGGATCTGGGTGGAGGAGGCCCCAATCCCAATCGAGCAGGCTTGGAGATCTATGCCCCGGGTCCCACACACCTGGGTTCCTCTGCCGATTCCTTCATGCGTGAGGCTCATCCGAATGTGTGGAGAGTGGTCTTAAGCCTGGCTGTGGCTGGAATCGGAGGTCTTCAGCTGCCAGGGCTCTGCTCAGGGTGGGGAGGGGAGCTCAACTCACCCTCCTACAAGGGGTCCTGGTGAGGACAGCCAGGCACAGAGCCAGGAGACTCTGAGCTGTTCTCAGGAGCAGGGTTTTATATTCTCTGGGTCTTGGCTGTTGATGGGATTACACGCTGTGTAATATAATATAATATAATATAATATAATATAATATAATATAATATATAATATAATATTATATAATATGATTATATAATTATAAGAAAATTATAGATTTAAGATTCGAAGAAGTCAACACACAACATCAAGAGCTCTAGAAAAAACTATGAAAAAATATGCCAATGAAATAAGTAAAATTGAAGGTAGTAGTGTACAAATGATTCAGGTATCAAAGAGAAATATTTTTAAAACTGAATAAATATTATTAGAACTATTCAAATCCTCTGGGAATGCAATATAAGTATAAAGGGCATTCCAGAATTGAAAGAGATAGCAAAGATAACACAGCTTATTGAAAGAAATAATTTTGGGAATTTTCAAAAAAATGGAAAGAAATTGAAAATACAAGTTCATGAGGCTAACATCATCTGGCTATATAAATATAAAGACACAATCTAGTGAAATTACTCATAATTCAAGACAAAGAGAATATTTAATTTTCTCAAAAGTAGAGCAAATGGACACAGCAAATAAAGGTTTATGTATGCGATCGGAGGTATCTTTAGAAGAACGTCTGAGGGAACCCAAAATGGTGTTACCTCTTGGAATCAAAAACACTTTTGGAGAAAACAAATTAGGTTTAGACAAATTTTTTTCCTTAAATTTTTATTAGTGAAACACCATGAGATACAGTTGTAGACTTACAAATTTTTGTGCTTGGGTTTCAGTTATACAATGATCGAATACCCATACCTCCACCAGTGCCCATTCTCCACCACCACCAGTCCCAGTATCCTTCCCACCCGCCCTTCCCCCCATCCCACCCTATCACTGTGGCAGGGCATTCTCTTGTGTTATCTCTCTCCTTTTGAGTGATGTGCTTTGCAAAAGAGATATTGAGTGGCAATCTTGTTCAGACTATAGTCTACTCTCATCATGCATTTCCCATCCTGAGAGGAACCTCCCAACACCCTTTATTTGGTGCTCCCTTCTCTATCTGAGCTGCCTTTTCCCTTAGCGTGTGCGGCTGTACTCAAAGCCATGGAGTAATCCTCCTGGTACTTATCTCAGCTATTCTTGAGTGTTAGTCTCTTATTTTGTTACTTTATGTTCCCCAGATGAATGCAGTCTTTCTATGTATGTCCCTCTCTTTCTGACTCATTTCACTTAGCATGATACTTTCCATGTAGTACCACTTGTATGTAAATTTCATGACTTCATCCTTTCTGACAGCTACATAGTATTCCATTGTGTAGATGTGCCAAAGCTTCTTTAACCAGTCATCTGTTCTTGGGCACTCAGGTTTTTTCCAGATTCTAGCTATTGTAAACAGTGCTGCAATGAACAGACAACTGCAGATGTCGCTTTGACTATGCTTTTTTGCCTCTCCAGGGTATATTCCCAGGAGTGGAATTGCTGGGTCAAATGGGAGCTCAATTTCTAGTTTTTTGAGAATCGTCCATATTTCACTGGTAAAATTTTACAAGATTCATTGTTATATAAGGAGAAATGTTTAACTATCTTATGATAGTTGTGAAATTTAGTGAATACTCAAAAATTACGCAAAACCCTACATGTCTGATATTTTGGTCAATTCCAGATATCATTCTACAAAAGTGTATGCCACAACATTGAGCAAGTTTCTTTATTAACCGTATTACAATAAGGCCTAAGTATGATAAGTATGAAGTTTATTTGCAATTCGTAGAAGTAATTTACTGTTTTGTTTCTCCTTCACACCAACAGAATATGAAAATTTTTAATATTTTTATATCTCATGGCATTCTATTTGCACAAACCCAGGAATAAACACCTTTTCACTCTATAAATAATTTGAGAAACAATTATATCACTAAATCTTTAACTGGTATCAGAGTTCATAGTGTTTCAGGAATTAAAATTGATCTCAGAGTCAATGAGAGTAAGCAGCCTAATATCTTACTGAATATCAGTCTACTGAGAGCAAAGAATGTAGCCCCTGGCAGGTCTAGAAACCCCAAAACTTTGGAAAACTTTGAGATAAGAAATCCAGAAATATAAGTGTTATTTATAATCTGATGAGTCCTGAGAAAGAGGAGTCATATGGCGCTTGAAACACTGCAATCTTAGTCTGAGATTTTTTTAATGAAATTTCAGCAGAGTAAATTTCTTTCTGTGGTTGTATAAACTAAAGGCACTGTAGCACTGTTGCACTCTCCTCCTGTTGTTCATTGATTTGCTCGAGAGGGCACCAGTTACGTCTCCATTGTGAGACTTGTTACTGTTTTGGGCATATCAAAAACACCGAATTTGATACTTACCTTATTTAAAGACTTGAAATTGATACACATAGCTTGCATATATTTGCCTTTCTCCTGATTTTCTTTACCATTTCTGGGCATCAATTTCAGAATCTCAGTTTTCATAGTACAGAACACTGAATGGTGACTAGACACCTTGAAATTTAAACAAATATGGGGTAGCTCATTTAAGTTTATTTAATCAACTAGGCCTCTTTTGTCCCTAATGGTCCTAGTTTTCAATGTCTAAAACCTATCAGATAGCAGTCTTTCTAAAATAAAATAACATTTGGTATTTTCACATATTTGGTATTTAAAATATAGAAAACTATCAAAATTTATTATCTAAAATATGGTCAAAGTAAAAGCTTTCTATCATGAAGCAATGATCACAGAGCCATTGTTTTTAAAAGGCATATAAACTGAGACTTCAATGAAAGACAGCACACTAACCCCCAGAACTGAGGATTACACAGGACTGAGGACTAAATCAAACTTCCGTATTTCCTTTGAAAGAATATGGACCGCAGAGATGGAGACTGTTTTGTTACTGACCTGAACTGCTTTCAGGTGGCGGTTGAAATGAGAGACCCCATAAAGTCGTTAAGACAGTGCTGCCTGAGGCGCCAACATAATTCACGATGCCACATTGCCACCCCCAGGGCCTTCAGGGAGGTGGGAGAATGCGCAAAAAGAAGCAAGCCAATATTTCTCCATGTTTATCTATGTTAGCAAGCATGTATGTGCATGCATCTCTAAGTGATGACTCTCAGCAAGGAGACCCCAGCCTGAGCACGCAGTGATGGGAAACCAAGCTCATATTTCCAAAACACATGCTCACTGGGTGGCAGCAGGAGGTCTGACAGGTAAGCAGCAGAAAGCGGAAAGTGGAAGCACGCATGCTCTTGCGTCCCACCACAGAGGGATGGTTCTGGCAAGACGCTACGTAGAGCGCAACACCAACCTGTGCAAAAGTCACATCATCGATGGGCAGTTTCCCCTTACATGTAAGTACCTGAAGGGCTGGAAGCCCCAAACTCAGAAAGAACCCCCACGGTCATTTTAGGACTGGATGCTTGTGTTTTTCAGTTTTTTCTATATCTTCCATAATCAGAACAATAATATACATATGGGAATACAACGTTTTGAAAATATTATCTCCATACTCAGTTCAAAATAGCATTGCCACTCCCTATTTTTAAATTGCAATACTGTTATCTTAGAGAGTTGAGTGGAAGTAGGGATTGTTACAAGAAACTTTAAAGGAACATCTCACTAAAACTCTCTTTGGATGTTAGGTGAAAATATTGGCATTAAGAAAGGAGATACAGCAACTTATTTTTAAGATAATGAAAGAATTTAGACATAAAGCTAGGACCAGAATCCCTTGTGTTAGTTTCTTTTTCTGGCCCAATCTTCTGTTGTTGTTGTTGTTGTTTTTCTTTTGATTTTCTGGTGTCGCACACAGCCATTTTCCAGGCTTTCTCCTGGTTCCGCTCTCAGAATCCACTCCTGGTAGATCTCTGGGGACCATATGGGATGCCAGGAACCATAGTGAACACAGGTTGGCCGTGTGCAAGGCTACACCCTACCTGCTGTGCTATCTCTCCAGACCCTGGCCCAGTGCTCTTATTTTCTGTATTCACTTTGTCAGTATAGCATCAGGGACAAACTTAATTCAGATTTTAAAACTGCCTATTGTCCATATGATACTGTTCTGTTGGATGTGGTTTTGTTTGTTCATGTTCGAGTTACTTTTTTCTCCTTATCACAACGAAAGTCAGATAGTATACAAAATGTAAGAGACCCAAAGATCTGACTATCCTTGAGGGCGTCCTGATTCCTTTGTGATAGACTCAGGAGTGCTGAAAGGCAGATTATGACTGGGTTGGGGTGGAAGGCAACTGGACAAAGAACTTTTGCAGCTTCAGGTATAAACTTTAGATTGATTGTTCAATCAGGAACATGGCTACAACATTGTCCTTACCAAGGTATATCAAATATTTATTCCATTTTATGCTCCTTCTTAAAGTTACAATGAAAAGAGGTCTCTTACACAATACCCAGAGCCCACAGGTGACAATGGCTGAGGAAGAAGCAGAAACTCGGAGTGAAAATGAAGCGAGATTCAGAGGAGAGAGCAGGCTTTGCACGTTTGCATATGAAATCAGAGAAACCCTATCAGGAAATATGTAGCCCAAGGTTATGAGACATCAGTGATTCATTTATCAAGAAAAGGAGAAAAAAGAGAAATCTCTCATTGAATATTATCGGCCTCAAATTTTGCCAATAGATTTATGACTTTATTTTAGTAAGGAAGGTAATAACAGTGTCAGTTAGGATGCTATATTTTATATGTGTAAGTATGCCTACAGTTAATAGAATTCATCAGGCAGTAGGTTTGGGCACTATTTAAAACATGGGTCAGAGGGGCATTAATTCTATTCAAAAAGTCCATCTGTTGCTGCCCAACTTGCACTGAGATTGCATAGCAACCCATAGTACTGCATGGATCTGGTTGGCCTCCCTCTGTTGCTTTTGTTTGCCCTCTGAGAGAGTTGCCCTTGATGGAGAAACAGTAGGTGTTCTTTTATTTATATATTTATTTATTTTTTTGGCTGGAGCTTGGCCTGGTGAGTGGGGCTCATTAGAGCCCGCTGAGCTCAATAGCATTGCAGGCAATAGCTGACATATGAATGTAATTTATCTTCCTGGCGTGCTTCTTAGTCCCAAATTGATTCCTAAATTCCTAAGACTGTGGAGGTACAGCAATTAAAAAGAAAATATCAGGACTTTTACTTTCATACCAAGAAAAAGGACTCAGCAGAGCGAGTGAAAGAAGGGCCAGAAGTTTTATTCGGTGTCATGCCCCTCTCGGTTATTATTTATGCTGTTTGATTTTAGCATATTTCTGAATGTATGGATTTTTCAGATCTACATACCATATGAATTGTTAAATTGTGAGATTCCTTAGGAAAGCAGACACTTAAGTTTCTCTTTGAAACATGTGTCAGTTATAAAATTTCCTATTTTCTGTGTTACAATATCTAGTACATTTTTACTACTAAGCAGCATTCAAAATTAACTGAACCATTTTAAATCTTCAGTAAAATATGCATAACCTAGGTTACTTTATTTTCACTATTAATTATAACTTGTGGGCTAGGTCAAATGGTTCTGCCTAGTTCCTAAACACTCCATATATGACTTTGAATCACTGACAAGTAATAGTCTTAACAGAACATTGTCATTCTAAATAATCAATAAAATGTTCTTGATTGAAGCAAAGCTTTTGACATAACTGGAAACATAGTTTGAGAAAGTCACTGTGTTGTGCTATGTCATGTAAGCATGTAATCATGACACATCACAGTTTCAAAAATACTTCCAATGTATAATAAATGAATCTATTCATTAAAATTTTCAGCAAACCTAAGACATTATTTTCCTATTAATAATCTTAAAATGAGCTTTCAATGAAGACCTGGTTGTCAAGGGAATCCCTGAGAACACTTTCTATCTTTTCCTTAACTATTATTAAAATTCTAGGGAAGATACAGTTTTTATTGTACAATAAATGTACCAGAATCAGTTAGTATGCAATTCCTTACTTTTATTTCTCTTCTAATATTTTTATTTTTCTTCTAATATTCCCATGACAGATCTGGGCCTCAAGTGTAGGGCTCCCTCACTATTGGAGATGAGATTAATTTCTGTAGATGGCATCACTGGCTTTTGTAAAAGATCATATAATTTATTCTCCAATGAGAATTGTTTTATGATAAAAGAGGAACTAACCAAACAGAAAATAAACATAATTTACACAAACAAAATCTTCTTGAGAATCAGAATATGAATGCAGACCCAGTGTAGAAGATATATCAGGGATTCAGTTTACAAATGGGTACCGTGAAATAACATCAATGGAAATAAAAATTATGGGAACTATCTCATGTGATATTTTCTCTCATAAAAATATCAAGGATGTAAAAGATCAGTCTCTCTCAAATCCTGGCTTTGCCTGAACTAACACGAGCATTATGACTGATATAATCCTCCAGTCACTGAAAATTGTTGTTCCATCAGCAAAGTGAGGTTTCACATCTCTTAAGATGTGAAAGTTTCACATTAGAGAAGTTTCACATCTCTAAGATGTGAAAGTTAAGTGAAATACTCAAATTTAAGATACACAATGAAGAGTTGGCCATGGAAATTATTAATAAATAGTAGCTTTAATTAAGTAGCTTTTCTTAAATTCAAACACAGGAAATAGCTAGTGGAGACTGCCAAGTTCTGAGATGTGAGCTGCAATAAAGTTTTGGGCGGCCAACTATTCCTTCCTCGTGGCTTTTCCTTTATGATCTTTCCTTTGGTGAAAGTGTTCTTAGAGGAACTACTTAGTCACAATTTGCCAACTAATGATATAGTACCGTCAAGAAGAAAAAAAAAAAAAACAAAGGATACACAAATATAACCAGCAAAGAATGGAGAAACATTTGGGGAAGTAAAAAAAAAAAAAAAGGTCATTTGAAGCGATAGCACAGTGGTAGGGTGTTCGCCTTACACGCGGCCAACACAGCCGGCCTGAGTTCTATTCCTCCGCCCCTCTCGGAAAGCCCGGCAAGCTACCGAGAGTATTCGATATGCCAGACACAGTAACAACAAAGTCTCCAATGGAGACGTTACTGGGACCGCTCAAGCAAATCTATGATCAACGGGAGGGCCTTTACCTTTTACCTTTTATTCACTTCTCAAAGGGAAATTCTACTAAATGTAGAACTTATTGCTGCTGTGAGGATTTAATAAACTAATATTTTTAACAGTTTTTTCTACATATTGGAAAAATTCAAGTAACTTGACCCTCCTCAACATTTGCACATAGCAACTATGGCTTATAGAAAATGTTTGTTGGGTCTGAGTGATAGTATAGTGGGTATGGCATTTGCCTTGCATGCGGCTGACCTGAGTTCTAATCTCCGGCAACCCAAATATTCCCCCAAGCACCACCAGGAGTAATTCCTGAGTGCAGAGCCAGCAGTAACACCTGATCATCTCTGGGTGTGACTCAAAAAAGCAAAAAAGGAAGGAAGAAAAGAAAATGTTTGTGAGTCTTCCAAAGCAGTGCACAGGAGTTTGTGATCCACTTTGGGATATTTGGTTAAGCTGGTCTCAGCAGGTCACGAAGACTGCTTTGACCATGTTAAACAATGTAATAATGAGCAAATCTTCCACCTTACTTATAATGTCCTTGCTAGAGCAGACCCCAGTTACTCATGCTAGACGCAGTTCCAGGAATTGAGTGCAATATTTTCTGGCAATGAACAAATGAGTTGCCAGACTAGGAAATTACTTTCAAATTCCCTGATTGAGGCTCTCTCAGAAGAGCTAATCACGACACCCTATCTTGCTGCCGCCTTGGTACTCAAGCACAGATCTCCTTCTCATCATCCCACAAGCTCCTCCCTCTATAAACTTGATCTGATGGGAAGAGTTCTGGCCTCTTGTTAGTTTCCATTTCCTGAAGGCCAAAAAACTTGGGTGTCTCTTAGAACCTTTCCTAGAAAATTAAGTTAACAATGACTATGAGTTTTCCAACCCACTATTTAATCATTTCAATATCTCTCTAAAATTTTAATATATAAATTAGAGTCACGCAGAACTGGCAGTGGAATAATGGTCATTATGAGAGTAAAAGATGAAAGCAGAATATATAAAACCTCTCACTTCCCTGTTAAAATAATCAAAAGAAACATAAGAACACTTGCTTCAAACGCTAAAAATAGTCCAGAATAGTAGTCCCTATTATGTTTTCATACAATTCATCCCTCTAGGCACTAAAAAAAAATCAGAATGATTATACTGGGTAATGATCGATTATTATAAATTTAACAACTCAGCAACTGCTGTGTTGGATCAATACAGACAATGGCACTTGGTTTGCAAATGTTAATCTAGAGAATGCATTCTTCTTGAGTTCCCTAAAAAGATTTTAAAGCAGTACATTTTTACATGGCAAAGACAGCAGTATACATTTAGTTTCTTGACCCAAACCTATGTCAACTTTTGGCTTTCTGTCAAAAAAGTCTTCAGGAACATTGAATGTCTGCTGCAGAATGTCATATAGATCTAGTTTATTATTGGAACAGTGCTATTTGAATCTCATAAGCAGAAAGTAGTAAGTATCAAAGAAAATATAAGTGACTACTCAAGAAATAAATAAATGGGGAAATGAAAACCTATTACCTTTCATAGATTGTAAGGAGAATTCCCAACTTTAAGTTAGATTATAAAGCAAGAATAGTTAAGACAGTGTGGTGATAGAATAAAGACCGACTCTCAGCAGTATTCAGAAATGGATCCTTGGGTATATGGCCAACTGATCTTTGGAAAGGAGCAAAGGATATGAAGTGGAGCATAAAGGCATCTTTAACAAATGGTGTTTGGAAAACTGGTCAGTGACATGTGAAAAATGAACTCAGACCCCTATGTCACACCATGAACTAAAATAAGTTCAAAATGGATTAAATATCTTAATAAAGGCCTAAATTAATAAATTATGTTGAGGAAAACATTGGCATAATTCTTATGACACTGAATCTAGAAGCAACTTAAACAATTCTATGCTATTGGCCAGCACAGCTTGTAGGGTGTTCGCCTTACATGCAGCCAACATGGACGACCCAAGTTTGATTCCTCCACCCCTCTCAGAGAGCCCGGCAAGCTACCGAGAGTATTTGATATGCCAGACACAGTAACAACAAAGTCTCCAATGGAGACGTTACTGGGCCCACTCGAGCAAATCGACGATCAATGGGAGGGCCTTTACCTTTTTTACCTTATGCTATTGGCTAAACAAACGAAACCAAAGATAAACAAATAACACATTGGGTTAAAAAATCTTCTTGAAGCACAAAAGAAACGATGACCAAAACAAAAAGATACCACACAATGGGAGAAAATATTTGCCTGCTACTCATATTAAAAGGGTTAATATCCAAAGTACATATCATATGTATAAAGCTTAACCAAAAATACAAACAAAAACAAGCAACCCCATCAGAAAATTGGGGGAAGAGATGAATATTTTCTTAAAGAAGACATAATAATGGGCAATAGCTACATTTAAAAAAATGATCTTCAACTTATCATCAGGGAAATGCAAATCAAAACAACAATGAGATATCACCTCACACCAGTAAAATTGACGCATGTGAAATGGAACAGAAACAACCAGTGTTACACAGATATGGTGGAAAAGAAGCTTCATCCTCTTTTGATGGAAATGTTGACTGTTTCACCCTCTTTGGGGAAAGGAAAAATGAAAACTTTCTCACAAAACTATGCACTTATCTTCAGTATGATCCTGTAATTCCACTTTTTAGCACCCACTCCAAGGTCTCCAAACCCCTATTTTGAAAAGGTATTTCACTGTCACTGTTACTGTCCTCCCGTTGTCCATCGACTTTCTCGAGTGGGCCCAGTAACGTCTCCATTGTGAGACTTTGTTGTTACTGTGTTTGGCATATCGAATACATCACAGGAAGCTTGCCAGGCTCTGCCATGCGGGCAAGATCCTCTCGGTAGCTTGCCGGACTCTCTGAGAGGGGCGGAGGAATTGAACTCGGGTTGGCCGTGTTGGCTGCATGCAAGGCAAATGCTCTACACGCTGTGCTATCGCTCCAGCCCAAAGAGGTATTTACTCTCCTATATTCATTACTGGAGCTGGAGCGATAGCAGAGTGGTAGGGCGTTTGCCTTGCATGCAGCCAACATGGCCGACTCGAGTTCGATTCCTCCGCCCCTCTCGGAGAGCCTGGCAAGCTACCGAGAGTATCTTGCCTGCACGGCAGAGCCTGGCAAGCTACCCGTGATGTATTCGATATGTCAAACACAGTAACAACAAGTCTCATGATGGAGACATTACTGGACCTGCTCGAGCAAATCGATGAACAACGGGAGGACCGTGACCGTGATTCATTGCTGCACTATTCATCAACTGGCCCCCTAGTACTGTGTAATCCCATCAATGGCCAAGATCCAGAGACTATAAAACCCAGCTCCTGAAAGAGAGCAGCGCAGAGTCTCCTGCCCCCACGCCTGGCTGTCCTCGCCCCTTGGCCCCTTGGAGGGGAGCGGGTTGAGTTTCCCTCCCTGCTCCAACCAGGGGCTCTGGCAGCCGAATACCTCCAGAACCAGCCACCACCATGCTGAGACCACTCTCCAGATGCATGAAGGTACCAGCAGAGGAACAAAGGCATGCGGGTCCCGGGGCTGAGATTTCCAAGCCTGCTCAGATCGGGGCTGAGCATCCTCCACCCAGATCCTCCACCTTCCAGTAGGCAGGGGTCACACCCACCAACTAGACCCCTGACCCCGTGTAATCCCATCAACAGCCAAGATCCAGAGACTATAAAACCCAGCTCCTGCAAGCGCGTGGCCGCATTCGCAGCCGCGTGACATCTTATCTCATTCTTACTTTGGACAAACCCAGCAGGCTACCAGATGTAAACTGCCCACATGGCAGAGTCTGGCAAACTCCCCGTGTCGTACCCAATATGCCAAATACCAGTAACAATGATGGATCTCATTCTCCTAAGCCTGAAAGAGCCTTGAATATGGCACTTTTTAAAAATCTCAGGGCTAGGATGAAGGAGACATTACTGGGGCCTGTTTGAGGCAATTGACAAACTATTAATAATAGTCAAAATAAAAAAATAACTTGAGTGTCCAAGTACATAATAAGAAACTAGTATATGTACATAGTGAAATACTACTCAGCTATTAGAAAAAAATTAAAAATCATCCAATTTGCCATTATATGGATGGAGTACATTATTCTGAGTGAAGTCAGACAGAAAAAGGACAGATACAGAAAGACCATGCGAGCAAGCCAGGTTCTGAAAAGGATTCAGCACGATCGACCATATCCACACGATAACCAAGCTTATTGAGGTTTCTCAGGAGTTTAAGATGCCGCTCTGTCTAATGTTCATTGATTTAAAGAAGGCCTTTGATTCTGTTGAGACTGAAGCAGTCATCGAAGCCCTAGCCAATCAGGACATTCAAACTCAGTACATCAGGATCCTCCATGAGCTGTATTACGGATTCACTATCAGGATCTCACCATTCTACAAAGAAGTGGTCATCGATGTCAAGAGAGTGGTTTGGCAGGGAGATACCATTTCACTGAAACTCTTCAGTGCCACCCTCGACAACGTCATGCAATGACTGGAATGGGAAGGAATGGGAGTGAAGATAGACGGTCAGCAACTACACCACCTCTGCTGTGCTGATGACATCGTTCTAATAACACCAAACATTAGCCAAGTGGCACAAATGCTGGCCGACTTTAACCGTGAGTGTGGAAATGTCGGACAGCTGAATCAAACGAAGAAAATGCTTATGTCTTGTTCCTGATGCTCCATTTGCTCTCAATGGAATGAACATCTCTGAATGCAGCAGATATGTGTACCTAGGTCGAGAAGTCAACATGACAAATGACCTGGCACCTGAGTTGCACAGGAGGAAGAGAGCAGCTTGGAACGCCTTCAAGAACGTCGAAGCAATAGCTAAGAGGATGAAGAACCTCTGGCTCCGGGCACATCTCTTTGATTCCACTGTTCTTCCTGCATTAACATATGCCTCAGAGACCTGGGCCCTACGAAAACAGGTTGAGAACGCTATTCGAGTCTCCCAAAGAGGAATTGAAAGAGCTATGCTTGGAGTATCACGTTTCACTCAAATGAGAGAAAGAATCTGGAGTTCATACCTCCCTCATTTGCCAAGGCATCGAAAATCAGATGGGCTGGACACATAATGAGATTTGGAGATGATCACTGGGCTGAACCATTACTGACTGGATTTCATGGAACGTCAAAAGACCACGTGGCCGCCCACCTACAAGATGGTCAGACTTCTTCATCAAGACCCTGAACAATAGGTTTGAGGCTCTTCATGTTCCTAGAATGAACAGATGTCATGGGCAGGGATGAATGGAGATGTTACTCCCATCACTCCCTAGCCCCTGTCCTTGGTAAACTCAGTTTTGTGTACCAGTTTGTGGGTTCTGGAATGCAGTTTTGCTCACTATCCACTTTTAAAGCTAGCAATATACCGTGCTGCCTGTTCTCATGTTCTGTTGCCTTTGACCATTTGTTTTTCTTCTAATGTGTTTTTTCATGGCACACATCTGAGAGAAATAATTCTGTATCTGTCCCTCTCCTTCTGTATGACTTCACTCAGCATGGTACCCTGTAGATCTATCCACATAAAGCATGAAAAGATGAAATCTTTTCTTATAGCTAAGTGATATTCCATTGTGTATGTTACCACAGTTTCTTCATCTAGTCTTCTGTTCATAGAACTTGAGTAATTTCTAGATCTTGGATGGGATTTATTTTTAAATAATAATTTAGTGTGTTATTTCCATTGACCCACCCTGATTTGTCAAGATCATTAAAATGTCAGCATACACACATTTCATTCAATTCATTAAAATATCAATATATGTTTTATAAACAATCATAGCTCAAGTTGTTGATATTTAACTGGAGTCATCATATTTTGAGTAAAATGCACCTTTCTTTGGAAGAGGTAAGTTAATTCTTTAGCTAAAATATTTTGGAGTACTTTGCTTTTGAGTACAAAGATAAAAAAAGTCATGATCTTTGTACTGAGAGACATGAAAGGGTCCCATTGATAAGACAAGACGACATGGTAAATGATATGAGAGAGGTATGCCCAGAGATACTATGGGAAACTGGAGACAAGTTTCCAGTTGTTCCTAGTGTAGTGTAAACTGGCATCAGTGACCCATCCTGTCTAATGTAGAGCACATCAGAAACATTATGAATTGTGACAGACTCTCTTGAGTAGGTAGTGTCAATGACAAACTTTGAATATTTGTTGTATTTATGATTCTGTAATATTCTACTACAAATATGTACCAAACTTTGATTTTTAAAAAATGGGGTCAGTTAATATTATCTTCAGTGGTCTTTCATCCTGAAAAATATTTGTTTACTTTTCTTCTCTTATTCAAAGTCTTCTGAGAGGATGGCATTTTTTCTAGATACTCTTTATTGTTTTTTTTATTTGTTTGTTTGCTTTGGTTTGCTGGGGATTCATCCAAGTGCTTCACATGTGAGAATCTTGCAGAGCAATACAGAATTACATGCCCAGTCTCCTAAAATTTTTAAAATATTTTATTCTAGTTCTCTGGACTTATAAAAGGAACTTCTTTAACTGGCATTTTATAAGTGAACCAAGCTTTATTTGTGTAAACAATATTTAATTGTTTCTTTTTAAAGATGTTTTCCCTTAATGAAACATCTTCATCTTTCTTCCTTGCTACTATAGTTTGTTTAGTTACTACTTCTTGACTTCTCCTATGTTTTGCTATGTAGAGGTCAGGAGGAAGAGCTCTCTATCCATCTGAATTCTTACCCAATTCATTTTTTTCCTCACAGTAGTGAACACACAATTAGGTTTCATTTTTTAGAGAGTGGTGTGGTGGGCCACACCTAGTTCCATGCTCAGGGTATACTCCTGTCTCTGTCCAGACATTACTTCTGAACAGCTCGAGGAACCATATGTGGTCCCAGGGATCAAACCCAGGTTGGCCATGTTCAATATAAGTGCCCTATCTGCTGTACTATCTCTCTGACTCTACACAATAAAGATTTTAGACTTCTTTGAACTTTTGATGCTAAATAAAGTTGTTTTCCTCATAGTTTTAGAGGTTCACACATCTAAAATGGGACAGTTCCTTAAAGCAGAGCTATGTGTGATTGTAGTCTGAGTTGGAGTACACTTGGATAGAAGGAATATATGCCAAATGAATGCAGGTAGCAACATGTATTCACAAGACAGATGAGCAAATTTGCCTCCTTACTTCCTGCTGAACACAGGGCCTTTTCTGTCTTGGGTTGTCTTCCAACAAACAAAGAAGCCACTTGGCCACATAGAGCTCAGGTTTTATTTATTTAGTCCCCCCCACCCCCCTTAGTGTTTTCAGACCAAGCTGCTCTACATGTAGGAATCATGTCTACTGATTAGCAAGGCCAGACTGTTGCTTGGGAGATTTCTTGTTGACCCCTACAATAGATTAATTGTTTGCGACAAGGAAGTCTCTTAACCTTGTGGTGTTTCCCTTTAAAATCTCCAAATGGAGGATAATAATGCTGGAAAAGAAAAATAGCTTGATATCCTTAAAGGAGAAGCATATTTCCCTTGTCTTGGTACATCTAGGCTTTCTTTTACAATAATAAAGCTATTTCATTCCATTTGAAATACTTCAGGAGAATTCTAGGACAATGACTCTGAATAATAATAATCTTCCGAGGCAATTACCATTTTATTCAAATGTTTTATTTCACCTGATGATCAAATAATGGACTAGTAAGTACTTTTACTCTTTGAAAAGTATTAAAATATATGACTTTACTCACGGCAAGTGGTTGATTGTCCATCAATGGCATTTTATAAGAAAATAAACATAAGCATAGAGTTCATAAGAGAACTACAAATAATGAAGGCAACTTCAAATGGGAGAGTTTGAGAAACACTAATTTGGTATGAATGTTAAAACCAGAAAGAACAAGGCCAAAGGAAGGAAGCCAACTGATTGATGGTATTTGAAAATGCTGACTTCCATGTCTTTAAAGAAATTACATACAGGACTACATAGATTACAAATAATAGCCTTGCACTGTGTGGCTGGTGCAATAAAGAAGCTGTACAGAGTAGCATTTAGAAGGCTGAAGGACAGCTGCCACAATAAATGGAGGCTGACTTGGAGAAACATCACATAATAAAAAAGCTTCCCTGATAACAGCGCCTTTGTAAGCAATGACTACTTTGGAGAAAATCCAAATGTACTGTCAAAGATACATTAAATTGCTAAGTATTACAAAATAAAAGTATTCATTTAAATGAATTTTTAAAACTGCAACAGTTTTATGCTACTTTCTGACAACAAATTATGAAAGTTTCACATTTTATTTGGATAAAAATCTTTGGTTGGCTGCATTTCACAGATGGGGTAACTGCGATGGTCTCTATATTTCAAAGAACTTCATGACTTTGGGCTGGCTTGGGTTCCTGACAGTGTCTTCTCCTAATCCACTTTTACCACCCCACTCCTGATGTGCTTGTGACTTAACACAATTCATCTACTTCTTTTCAGCACACAGTAAGTTCCATCTCTGTGGATAACCAGAGTCAATAACAGCTAGGAAAACAAACCAGCAATGAGGGAATATGCACGAACATTCTAATAGTGTGTTTGTTGCCTCTGACCTTAGGAACGCATGAAAGAACCACTTTCAGAGCTGGAGAATCAAGGACCAGAGACATTGGGGAGGCTTAATTGAGGTATTGGACAAAAGTCAGATAGCTGCTGGCTTCTATACCAAATCTATTGGGAAGGGAGGCTCTCTGGGTTTTATGATGACTTCCCTCACTTCAATGATTGACACCTTTTAGCACAGATCTGACTCTAGTGAGCCAAGATAGAAAAATACCATCCACCCAAGGAAAGTCACTCAAAACAAATGTCCGACACATTGAGCAGTTGAGCCAAGACTTGACAAGTTGAATAAAGAATTAATAAGAGCACTTCTTAGAAATCCAAATACAGCTCTTAAGAGACTTCATAAAGATAATAAAAAATTATTTCCCAGATAAGTAATTTCTTAGATGACTTAGAGGAGGAAGGATGCATGTGTGGCCGGAATATTATCTTTCTTTTACTTGAACATTCTTTCCAAAGACATAAAATGAGAACATGAAACATAAAAGTCATATCAGAAAAGGTAGAATTACTACAAAAACTCTACCTTGGAAGACTTTAGCATGCAATTAATAAAAGTATCACAAGAAAATGAGAGTACTGACAGAAATAATTAAAATGATTTTTATGAAAAGGAATGATAGAATATTTATTTAAGCTGACAACAAAAAAACCTATCTCAAAGTAAATTGAAAGATTATGCATGTTGGAGAGGAATTTTATATAAAGTTTCAAATTTCCAAGGACAAAAGAATGATTTTAAAACTTTTTAAGCAAAGCAAATTATTGGTAATGGAAAAAGAAAAATATAAGTACGAGTGGTTCAGCCCTTCTGGAAAACAGTATGGACGATTCTCAAAAAATTAGAAATTGATCTCCCATTTGACCCAGCAATACCACTCCTGGGAATATATCCCAGAGAGGCAAAAATGTATAGCCGAAGTGACATCTGCACTTGTTTGTTCATTGCAGCACTCTTTACAATAGCCAGAAACTGGAAGAAACCTGAATGCCCAAGAACAGATGACTGGTTAAAGAAACTTTGGTACAACTACACAATGGAGTACTATGTAGCTGTTAGAAAAGATGAAGTCATGAAATTTACACACAAGTGGTACAACATGGAAAGTATCATGCTAAGCAAAATGAGTCAGAAAGAGAGGGATGGACATAGAAAGATTGCATTCATCTGGGGGATATAAAGTAACAAAATATGAGATTAATACCCAAGAATAGCTGAGATCAGCACCAGGAGGATTACTCCATAGCTTAGTGGCCAGCCGGGCATTCTAGAGGAAAGGGCAGCTCAGATAGAGAAGGGAGCACCAAATAAAGGGTGTTTGGAGGATCCTCCCAGGAGGGGAGATGCATGTCGAAAGTAGACTATGGACTGAACATGTTTGCCACTTAATGCCTCTTTTGCAGACCACAACACCCAAAAGGAGAGAGAGAACACAGTGGATTGCCCTGCCACAGAGTCAGGGGGGATTGGGGGATGGGGGTGGATGGGATATTATCCATGGTGGTGGAAAATGGGCACTGGTGGAGGGATGGGTATCTGATCATTGTATAATCGAAACCCAAGCACAAAAATTGTAAATCTACAACGGTACCTCATGGTGTTTCAGTAATAAAAAAAAAATAAAATAAAAAAATATAAGTACGAGGACTAGGACTAGAGAAATATCTAGCAAGTCATCAAATCAAAACATTTTATTAATAAACCTCAATTAAATAAGCATGGTACTGGTATAAAATGGGGAAATTTTTCATAACAGTCGAGCAATTCTAGAATTAAACCCATGTACTGACTGGAATTTAATATATGACAAAGATATCCAGCATTTCATATGGTCCACCGAGCCCTCTAGGAGTGATTCCTGGGTGCAAAATCATAAGTAACCCCTGTGCATTACCAGGTGTGACCCAAAAAGAAAAAAAAAATACTCTTGTTTTCATCATCTTAGTGTAGCTGGTTCACAGCAGAGTCTGGCAAGCTCCCTGTGGCGTAATCAATATGCCAAAAAAAGTAACAAGAACGGGTCTCAGTCCTCTGACCCTGAAAGAGCCTCCAATACGGCAGTGTTGGGAAAGACGAGGAAGGAGAGGCTGCTAAAATCTCAGGGCTGGGACGAATGGAGATGTTACTGGCACCCGCTCGAGTAAATCAATGAACAATGGGATGACAGTGACAGTAACAGTGACAAAGAGAGAGAAGTTTATGAGGAAAATTGTGAATTAGTTTGCTTGACTGATTGCATCTTTATATTGGAAATCGTTTAGAAAAAGATGTGTATTTATCCACTGTTATTTAATATTTATTTTTTATTTTTATAAAGTTGTTGACAATAATTTATTACATTTAATATTCCAACACCAATCCCACCACCATATTGCGAATGTTTCCACCCCAAACGCCAAACCCTAAATAATTTAATTTGCACCTAAATAATTTAATTTGTATGCTTGTTATGACTAATCCACTAAAAATAACCCAAAAAAGTTTTCTTAGAGGAAAGTGTGTGAAGATTGTTGTATTTCACCCTGGAGCCATTTAGCCCTTGTATAAGATATTATTAACATGTTATTCAAGGTTGAGCCTTGTGTGGATGAGGCTCGTCCAAACTTGTGGAGATAGACTGTTGAGTATGGTGGTGATTGAGTTCTGGAGATTTTTGGCTAAAGGGGCTCTTAAGGCTCTCTCTGAAGGGGAACTCAGCCACCCTCCTCCAGGTTGCCCTAGATGAAACAGCCTGGCGCAGGGTCTGGAGACATCTCTGTGGATTGGCCTGTTATTTAAGATTTTTTAGTAATAAATTACTTGTTGAAAGTATCGGTAATTGAAATGAACTTATTTGAATTCAATTGAATCAAACGCAGGTTTCCGTTGTTACTGCCTCAAGCTATTTTTACTAACAAAAGAACTAAATAGAAGAAAATTACTATTTCGGAATTCTAAAATAACTACTTTAGAATTTTTTTTTATTAAGGGGGATTGAAGTCTTAATTAAAAACTTTCTGGGTGGACCTAGTGGGTAGGGCGCTTGACTTGCGCATGACCAACCCTGGTTTGATCCCCAGCATCCCATATAGTGCCCAAGCAGGAGCAGAAGCAACCCCTGAGCATTGTTGAGTGGGGCCCAAAAAAACAAAAAAAATAAAAAAACAACAACTTTCTGGGGCGCTTTTCCCTCTGGAAAAGGCTGTTTTTTTTTTCTTGAACATGTATCTCTCTCTTTCTCTTCCTCACATCTCCCTAAATTTGTTTCAACAAAAATTGTTTTGCTAAAGACAGAAATAGAAATGTTCTGGCTTACCAAAGTTATCTTATTCAGAAAAACATGGGGTATTTTGTTTTCTTTGATAATGACTTACTACTCCTCATAAATAGATAACATCAAATATTCTCCAGGAGTCCATGGCCTAGTTAACACGCAATTAATTAAAAGTACCTTAGATAATAGTATTTTGTGAATGTTTCTCCCTGTGCAAATGGAATAGAAACACACACATGGAATCCTATGTGCTGTTCTGTTTATATGTTTTTCAAGCCACATCTGTCAGTATTCACAGATGAATTGCAGCTCAACGATGAATCAGTTATGTCAGTACTCAAGGAACTATGCAGAGTAGGAGATTCAACCTGGGCCCCCCAGATGCAAAATGTGTACCCATTTCTTTGTGCTAACCCTGCAGCCCACTATGTGCTATTTTTAATGTGTTTTTATGAGGAGTATTAATCAGCATGGACAAGATCAGTCAGCAGTAACAAAATAACCCCTAAGTCCAACTGCATATCAAAACTGAGGTTTATAAGTAATTCATACTCATTATTCATCAAGTATTTGCACCAATCTATGGGGGCTGTTGGTTGTTGAGGTTCCACCATGTTCACTTCCTTTATCTGATTACATGCCTGTTCATGAAAAGACCCTTTGAAAAAAAAAAAAACCTTCCCTGAAGTACCTTTGGTGAAGGCGAAGAATCTGGGAGTTTCGCTCATGGCTGAATTATTTGACTAGCCAGCTCATGATTTACCAGATAGAACTTGTCATATGAGGTCACATAACTTTCAGGCAGGGTGGAGTGAAAACTTCCTCTGTTCCCAGAAGGAGGTAAAAACTATAATTAAGGGAATCCCTTGAGTTCTCCACTAAAGTTTGTTTTGAAGATTTGTGATTTCATCTGTATCTTCTTTTGTTCAAATATAAGTTCAGTTCATTGATAGTGGTCAAGTAGGAAGGCAGAGAAATGAACAATATTATATAAATTACAAAAAACAAAAACCATTTTTATAATGGAAATTTGGATACATGAGTTGATGGTTGAAAAGATGAGTCATTTCAGGGCATCAGGATTAGAATTAGATAAATTAGAGTAACAAAAAAAGAACAGGATTTGATTATAAAAACAATTTATATAGAAACTGTGAAAGAGGAACAAAATGATAGCTAATAAAGGAAGCTGCAAAGATTGTGATCAAAATGATGCAGCATAATATGGCATTGAAAATTGTCGTAGGGAAGAAAAAAGGAACTAATCCTGACTTTAAGCAATCATGCTTGCTGCAGAGTTCTTCACCATTGGAAAACACCTGATACAATATATAAGTTGGCATATTATGCTTTAAATTTTTCCTTGAACTTAGGTAGTTAGCTTGCAGTCCTGAATTCTGCATAAGATATTAGCTTGCTTTTACTTGAAGTATTGAAATCTTGCTAAAGTTCTTTTTTCTCTAAAAATGCTACAGTTAAAAACACTTGACAAGCATTCACTTGTCCTTGAATTAACTTTAACAAATGTCATGCCATATTTTCACTTTTGAACAGTGGTGTCTTCACACATTTTATGTTATGCCTCCAACATGCATAATCAAGGTTTAGCCAGTGAACTATACCTGCAAACAGCATAATGCAAGAGTCGACTTCCCAGAAAACCAGACAGACTCTGATGATAGTTACCATCCCATTATGCTATAAAGTTACAAAGCATAATACTATCAAATATTTTAAATTACATATACACCTCACCATCCAGTGCTGTTTTCCATATGAGTGACTCTTCTATTAGTTTATATTGTTTTAATTATGTTTTATAAATATTATATTCATGAGATATAAATACTGATATAACTTGTTGTATATGCTAAATTTATTAAATATTCTCACAGACTGGAGAGACAGCACAAAAGTTAGGGCACTTGCCTTGCATGCAGTCAACCCCAGGTCAATCCCCAGGACCACCTGAAATAATTTGTGAGCACAGACCCAGTAGTATGCCCTACTTTTGCCAGGTATAGCCCCAAAAGAAGAGCAAAAACTCCTCTAGAATTGTGATATTACCTTAACACTTTAAAGAAAGAAATAATTATACTTATTTTAAAAACAAATTTGAGGTGAGTCCATCTGTGTGCCCCCATCCTGTCCTGCCCCGCACTCCTGATCACCTGCCACTAGGACAGTTCCTTCAGGGCACTGGCTGGAGTTCCGCCATGCATGCCACCCACTCCCCGCCTTTTCTCTACATAGGCCCTTGGCCCCAGGTCTGTGGACTAGCATCCAGACAGGCTGGGGGTATGGCCCCACTGTAGGGGACAAAGCCACAGCAGCAGTTATATTTCCCACTCCCAGCAATCTCAACTCATATCCCAACCTTTATCACCTAATTCTGTGGGAAAAAGTCCTGGCCGCCTCAAACACAATCCAACAATAATCCACCAGCCTACTTCAATTCCAACAAAAGACCATGTACGCAAGAAGCTGTACAAGCCTAATATAAAAGAGCACCTCCTCCAACACTTCACTAGATGCCTATCATAAGCCACAGAATAATGTCTTAGAGGAATGACATATTCTAGAAGAGGAGAAGGGTGACCACCATCAACCAACCTTATTCAGAATCCTTTCCCGCAATAAGAGGGAACAGTGCTAGTGAACTTGAAGGTTTTACCTCTATACAACCACAACAGCATGAGGAAACAGCACAAATCTCCACTATGAGGAGAGGACGAAGAAAAGAGTCCCGAATCCTCAACAGGTATTACCCACAAATACAATCATTCCGATAAAGAATCCCAAGATAAAATGCTGAGGATGTTCAAGGAACTCAAAGAAACAATGGAGCAGACATCCAGAAAATTAAAGGAAGGAATGAAAGAAACAGTGAACAGATAGCCAAGAAATACAAGAAGAAATGAGAGGAGTAATAAGAAAGCTACAAAAAGAAGTGTCACAAATAAAGGATTCAGTAGATGAAATTAAAACTCATTGGGTACCCTCAGCAGGAGAATGACTACAGCTGAAGACAGAATTAGTGGGCTTGAAGATGAGCAGCAGAAATCATACAGGCAACAACAAAAAATGGGAAAAGACCTCAAAATAACTCTAAGGTGAATCAGAAAACTAGCCGATCACTCCAAGAAGAACAACATTAGAATCATCAGAGTCAGGAAGGCAACTCCAATGAAAATGCCACAACTAAAGAAATCATTTCTGAAAATTTACCAGAGTTAGAGAATGCAGGCACCCAGATCCAAGGAGCCAGAAGGGTGCCAGCTAAAAGAGGCCCTAATTAAAACACTCCAAGACATAACACAGTCAGAATAATGGATGCCATGGATAGAGACACAATACTGCAAGCAGCAAGGTCAAAGAAGGAAATCATATACAAAGGATCACCCCTTAGATTTACAGCAGACCTATCAAAGGAAACCCTCCAAGCCCAAAGACAATGGTGGGATATAGTAAAAAAAAAACCTCAATGAAATGAATGCCTCACCAAGAATACTTTATCCAGCTAAAGTGTAACTCTAACTCGATGGAATGATACACTATTTTATAGATAAACAACAACTCAGGAACTTCATAGACTCAAAACCAAACCTAAAAGAAGTGCTAAAGGGGCTACTGTAAGACAAGACAAACCCCTACAAGCACAACAAACCCTTACATAAATATGATACAAAACCCCATGACAATAATATCTCTTAATGCCAATGGTTTAAATGTACCAATCAAGAGACAAAATGGCAAAATGGACCCAGAAACTGAATCCAACATTCTGCTTCCTATAAGAAACTCATCTGAACAGTCAGAGCAAACAAAGACTCAAAGTTAAAGGATGGAAAACAATCCTGCAATCCAACAACTCCCTGAAAAAACCTGGGGTGGCCATACTAGTATCCAACAACATAGATTTCAGATCGAAAAAGATAAGAAAGGACAGTGAAGACCATTTTCTATTTATCAAGGGATATGTACAACAGGAAGAAATCACACTCTTAAAGGTATATGCACCTAATGAGGGACCAGCTAAATACATACATAAAACAACTGCTAACAGTTTTTAAGGAAGACATTACCAGCAATACAATAGTAGTTGAAGACTTCAACATCACCTTATCACCTCTGGATAGATCAACAAGAAGAAAACTCATCAAGGAAACACTGGCTTTGAAGGAAGAAATAGAAGAGAGAGGGCTTATAGACTTATACAGAGTTTTACACTCCCCAAAAGAAAGAATACACATTCTTTTCCACTGCACATGAAACATTTTCTAAAATAGACCATGTGCTAGGACACAAAACATACCTCTATAGAATCAGGAAGATAGAAATTGTATCAACTATCTTTTCAGACCATGATGCAATGAAGATAGAAGCGAATCACACAAAGACATCGTAAAACAAATCAAACACCTGGAAATTAAACAACTCAATGTTGAACAATCTATAGGTCAGGAAGGAAGTCAAGGAAGAAATCAAAAGATACCTGGAAACAAATAAGAATGAAAACACAAGCTACCAGAACCTATGGGACACAGCTAAAGCCATGTTAAGAGGAAAATTTAAAACATTGCAAGGATTCCTCAGGAAGGAAGAAAGGGCCCGCATAGATAACTTGACTTCACAGCTCAAGATATTAGAAAAAGAGAAACAGAAGGAACCCAAACCCAGTCAAAGGAAAGAAATAAAAAAAACTTAGAGCAGAAATTAATGACATGGATACCCAAAAAAACAATATAAAAGATCAATTAAACCAAGAGCTTGTTCTTTGAGAAAATAAACAAGTTTGATAAACCACTAGCTAGACTCACAAAGAAAGAGAGAGAGAAAATACCAATAAACCGAATCAGAAATGAAAAAGGGGACATCACAACAGAAACCAATGAAATTCAAAAGATCATCAGAGACTAATTTGAGAGTCTGTAGAGAACCTAGAAGAAATGGATAAATTCCTGGATTCCTACAATATCCCAAGACTGAGCCAAGAAGACTTGGTATACCTGAATAGACCCATTCATATCAAGGAAATCAAAACCGTGATCAAAATCCTTCCCAAAAACAAAAGCCCAGGCCCAGATGGATTCACTAGTGAATTCTTCTAAACATTTAAAGAAGACCTGTTGCCAGTTCTCCTCAAGCTTTTCCAGGAAATTGAAAAAACAGGAACCCTCCTAAGCAGTTTCTATGAGTCACATATCTCCCTAATACGAAAAGCAAACAAGAACACCACTAACAAAGAACATTGCAGGCCAATATCTCTGATGAACTCGGAGGCAAAATTCCTCAACAATATTAGCAAATAGAATCCAACAAATCTTAAAAGAGATCATATACCACGACTGTGAAATTCATCTCAGGCATGCAAGGATGGTTTAACATTCAGAAATGAATCAACATAATCCATCATATCAACAAAAGAAAAGATAAGAACCTTATGATCATATCAATAGATGCAGAGAAAGCATTTGACAAGATCTAACACCCATTTATGATGAAAACTCTCACCAAAATGAGTTTGAAGGAACTTTCCTCAAGATAGTCAAAGCCATCTACAACAAACCTATAGGAAGCATTATCTTCAATGGAAAAAAACTAAGGGTCTTCCCTCTAAAATCAGGGACAAAACAAGAATGCCTACTCTTGCCACTTCTGTTCAATATAGCACTGGAAGTATTTGCAATAGCAGTTAGGCAAGAAAAATATATTTAGGCATCCTGATAGGAAAGGAAGAAATCAAGCTCTCACTATTCACATATGATCACAAATCATCCTGTTAATCGCCGATTGCCTCGAGCAGGCCCCAGTAACGTCTCCTTCATCCTAACCCTGAGATTATATTCAAGGCTCTTTAGGAGAATGAGACCCATCATTGTTACTGGTATTTGGCATATTGGGTACGCCACAGGGAGTTTGCCAGACTCTGCCATGTGGGCAGGCTACATTCGGTAACCTGCCAGTTTGTCCAACGTAGGAATGAGATAACAAGATGTTATTATAGGATGTCGCGTGGCCGCAAATGCGGCCGTGGTTCCAGGACCTGGTTTTTATAGTCTCTGAGTCTTGGCCGCTGATGGGATTACACGGCGCCAGGGGGCCAGTTGGTGGGTGTGACCCCGCCTACTGGAATTTGGAGGATCTGGGTGGAGGATGCTCGGCCCAAATCCGAGTAGGCTTGGAGATCTCGGCCCCGGAACCTGCGTGACTTTGTCCCTCTGCCAGTACCTTCATGTGTGCGGAGAGTGGTCTCAGCATGGTGATGGCTGGTCCTGGAGGTCTTTGGCTGCCGGAGCACTGGTCGGGGCAGGGAGGAAAGCTCAACCCACTCCCCTCCAAGGGGCCCTGGTGGCGAGGACAGTCAGGCGTAGGGGCAGGAGACTGCACTGTTCTTTACATATGATATTATACCATATCTAGAGAATTCTAAAGCCTCTACCAAGAAACTCCTAGAAACAATAGACTTGTACAGTAAAGTCGCAGGTTATAAAATCAATACCCGAAAATCTATGGCCTTCATATATGCAAATAATGAGACAGAAGAAAGAGACATGAAAAATTCAATCCCATTCACAATCATGCAACAGGAAATCGAGTACCTCGGAATCAGCCTAACTAAGGAGGTAAAGGACCTCTACAAAGAAAACTATAAAATGCTACTCCATGAAATAAAAGGGGACATGAGGAAGTGGAAACATAGCCCCTGCTCATGGATACGAAAAATTAACATTGTCAAAATTGCAATACTCCCCAAAGCATTATACAGATTCAATGTGATCCCTATCAGAATACCCATGAAATTCTTCGGAGAAATGGATCAAGCACTCCTAACATTCATTTTGAACAACAAACTCTCATGAATAGCTAAAGCAATTCTTGGGAAAAAGACCATGGGAATCATCACCCTCCACAATATCAAACTCTACTATAAAGCAGTAACAATTGAAAACAGCATGGTTTGGAACAAAGGCAGAGCTGCAGACCAATGGAATAGGGTGGAATATCCCTACACACAATCCCAAATATATGAACATATAATCTTTGATAAGTGAGCACGAAATGTGAATTGGAGCAAGGAAAGCCTCTTTAACAAATGGTGCTGGCATAATTGGACAACCATATGCAAAAGAATAGGCTTAGACCTCGACTTAACACCATGCACAAAAGTAAGATCAAAAGGAATTAAAGACCTTAAGATCAGGCTGGAATCTATATGATACATTGAAGACAAGTTTGGCGAAAACTTCCACGATATCGAGGCTAATGCTATCTTCAAAGATGACATGTCACTCACCAACCAAGTGGAAACAGAGATAAACAAATGGGACTATATTAAACTAAGAAGCTTCCGCACTGCAAAAGATACAGTGAACAAAATACAAAGACAATCACAGAATGGGAAAAGATATTCACCCACTACCCATCTGATAAGGGGTCGATATCGAGGATATACAAAGCACTGGTTGATCTCTACAAGAAGAAAACATCCAACCCCATCAAAAAATGGGGTGATGGAATGATCAGAAACTTTCCAAAAGAAGAAGTCTGAATGGCTAAATCGCACCTGAGAAAATGCTCTAATCATCAGGGAGATGCAGATCAAAACAACAATGAGATATTATCTCACAACACAGAGACTGGCCCACATCCAAAAGAACAAAAGCAACCAGTATTGTCGCAGATCTCGGGGAGAAAGGAACTCTCTTTCACTGCTGGTGGGAATGCCGACTGTTTCAACCCTTTTGGAAAACAGTATGGACAATTCTCAAAAAATTAGAAATTGAGCTCCCATTTGACCCAGCAATACCACTCCTGGAAATATATCCCAGAGAGGAAAAAAGTATAGTTGAAATGACATCTGCACTGTATGTTCACTGCTGCACTGTTCACAATAGTCAAAATTTGGAAAAGAAAACCCGATTGCCCAAGGACAGATGACTGGTTAAAGAAACTTTGGTACGTATACACAATGAAATACTATGCAGCTGTTAGAAATGATAAAGTCATAAAATTTATGAACAAGTGGTTCTACATGGAAAGTGGCATGCTAAGTGAAATGAGTCCGAAAGGGAGGGACAGACATAAGAAAGACTGCACTCATCTAGGAAATATAAAGTAACAGAAGGGGAGACGAACACCCAAGAATAGTCGAGATAAGTACCAGAAGGTCTGTTCCATGGCTTGGTAGCCAGTAGCACATGCTGGGGGAAAACGCAGCTCAGATAAAGAAGGGAACACCAAATAAAGGGTGTTCAGAGTACTTGCCCGAGATACAAGATGTGTGCTGAAGGCAGACTATAGATCAAACACGATGGCCACTCAATACCTCTATTGCAAAACAACACCCTAAAGGAAAGAGAGAGAAAAAGGGAATGCCCTACCATAGAGGTGGGCCAGGGTGGGGGAATAGGGAGTGGGTGGGGAGATGGGAGGGCTACTTGGTTCATTGGTGGTGGATAATGGGCACTGGTGTAGGGATGGGTACTTGATCATTGTGTAACTGAAACCCAAGCACAAAAGTTTGTAAGTCTACAATTGTACCTCATGGTGCTTCACTGATGAAAAAATAAATTAAAAATAATAAAAAAACAAATTTGAGGATTCATCCTAGTTAATTCATCATCGTCGATTTCATCATCAAGGACAAATGTATATAAATGGCAATGTTTAAATTTTTTTAAATTTAATTTTATTTTTATAAAGTAGTTCAAAATAATTAATTTCATTCAATATTCCAACACCAATCCCACCACCATTACACCTTCCCACCACCATATTTTGAATTGTTCTAATCCTATCCCCAAAGCCTTACCCCAAACCAGGACCTAAACAATTTATTTTGTATTGCTTGTTATGAATAATCTGCTAATGATCGAAAAAAGTTTCCTTAGAGGAAAGTGTGTGAAGATTATTGTATTACCCTGGAGCCATTAAGCCATTATATAGGGTATGAGATGTTGTTCCAGGAATTCTAAGATTTTTAAATACATCTAGAATTAAATTTTTAACTGAACACAGTGACTTTGGGGTCTAGAGGCATCTCTGTGGTGTGTTGCTCTCTTCCTCTTTTGAGGCTTATTTGTGAGTCTGGATTGTGGCCATTAATGAACTTAAATGACACCAGAAGCAGTTTGTGGGCATGACTGCCAGGCTACCAGAAGCACAGGGAGATGGGGGGTCACCCATTCCCAACTCCGTGCAAGCCTGGATATTTGGGTTACAAGTCCCACATACCTGGGTTTTTCAGCAGATTCACCTATGGGTGAGGCTCATTTGAGCCAGTGGAAATTGGCTGTGAGCGTGGTGGTGATTGAGTTCTGGAGGTTTTCTGCTACTGGGGCTTTCTGGGGCAGGTGGTGGGACTCACCTTCCACCTCCGAATTTCCCCAGATGAGACAAGCTGGCATGGTACCTGGTGACATTTCTTCAGTGTATTGCTCTCTTCCTCTTTCGAGGTTTATTTGTGAGTATCTAAATGGCAACATATTAATCCATCATTTAAACAGACATATTTCCAAAGTTGATAAGTCATGGGCTTGAGTGATAGTATAATGGTAAGACACTTACTTGCCTTGCATACAGCCAACTCCAGTTCAATCCTAGCACCACACATGATCACATGATTACCACCAGGAGTAATCCCTGATCACAGAAACAGGAGTAAGTCCCGAGCACAGGCAGCAGTAGCCTCAATCCACCCACCTCAAAAAATCAAAGAACTTATAAGCCATTACTAAAAGTATATTTTCTGAAAAATAAAAGTTTAGACAAGAGGTAAATGGATATAACTATTTTCAGTCATTTACATCCAAGTAATTTTTTGTAGGCCTCTCTGAGCTATAGCCAATAACTATTCCCACAATATAAAATATATTTAGGATTTCAGATGAAAAGAATTGAAAAAGGGTATTGCTCCCTTCCACCTTTTTCCCTCTGGAAAGAAAGATGGCAGCTGCCTCGGAGCGTTTTGGAAAGCAGGTATGAGCCGGTCATGACGGGGCGACTGAAACCCCCTGGGAAGGGGAGTGTTCCCACCTCATCTTTCACGCCCTAACGAGGTCACGAGTTGCCTGCCCCCCACGAGCGGCTCTCCAGCACGGCCATGGCTCCAGAGCCACAGAAACCAATCTCATAATTATCTGACTCTCAGCAGAAATACTTCCAGGCTTAATAAGTAAAATACCAGAAATCCAAAATCATTTGGACATCATTTGATTCTTGTAACCAGCTGTAGAAAACAAATTATTTCACAATGCCTTTTCAGCATGTCTGATTTTGGGGTGTAAACTCTAAATAATAATGGTACATCTTTTATCGAAACAATGAATCTAATCAAAGTAGATAGAGTGTTAACTAGAATTTATCTGCCTCACAGGCATTGGGAGGGTTGGGAGGGGAGGTTTATTTGGGTTCTTGGTGGTGAAAAATAAGTATTGGTGAAGGGAAATGTGTTTGATAATTGCATGACCAAGACTTAAACCTGAAATCTTTGTAACTTTTCCCACAGAGATTCAATAAATAAAAATAAATAAATAAATAAATAAATAAAATAAGAACTATCTGTATCACTAACTGTTCCTGCAGTTTCATGACTTGAAAAAGAAAATTTCTTTATCATATAATTTTACTAATAGCTGTAAATAGCTTCCATAAGTTTTACTAATGAAGCAAAGCCTCAAGTGTTACAAAGATGGTAGAGATGTATATTATTGTTTTGTGGGAAATGAGGAGAAAATGGCCAGATAATCAAGACTTCTGATGGTCATTATATGTGTACTCTGACTGGTCATCAGATAAGCAATCCAACTTATTATTTTCTGTAACCAATCAAATTGAAAATTTTACCAAGCCTTATTTATGTAAAGGCAATCAGTTAACAAAAAAAAAGAGCTGTGTGTATGTGTGTGTGTGTGTGTGTGTGTGTGTATGGGGGGGAGGGGAGTAAGGCGAATACATACATGCACAGGCATTGTGATGGCTGAGTTGAATTGTTGGGGGTGCTATCTTGGGCATGGACTTTGCTGCTGGGCTCTTTTGAGCTGGAAACAAAGACCTGTAACACTGAAGACATCTAGTGGTTGACAGTGTGCTGACTGCTGTATCTGCTGTAATAATATTTATAGTGTATCATCTACATGAGGAATTTAAACCGATGAAAGAATTAAGGCAAACCTTAATAATTTAGGAGCAGGTAGTATAACAGTGAGGCTGCATGTATTAGCAAGCACCTAACCTGGGTTTGATCCCTATTTCAACATACTTCCTGTGCACTGACAGGTGTGACCCTAGAGGCCCCCAAACACAGCTAGGGTGGCCCTGGTGGTCCCTCAAACAGCATCCTTCATCCCTATTATTCAGCTGCCAGACCAGTAGTTTGAGAATCACCGTGAGTGAACCCAGGACTCCCTTAACACTACTTGGGGGAAAAAACCAAACTAAGAAATTGAAGTTTTATAAGACCACACCAAATGATTAGGAGGGGAATAGGTCAAGAGGCACTCTCAGCGCTGTGCTGGCGCAGTAGTATATATGGCTCTTGGATCACCTGAAATATACCCAGTAGTTCTCAGGGTCCACACACTGCCCCAGATTGAATTTGGGATTTAACACATGGTAGGTATGTGATCTACTACGTGAATTCTGTACCCAGAACAGTATTTCAATTTATGTTTTTCAATGTTCAGTCCCCGATACCATGTATATCGCCTTGATCTCATTGAGAGGGACTCTCAACTGAGCAAGGACCATGTTTGATAGCACAGCGATAGGGCGTTTGCCTTGCACGCAGCCAACATGGCCGACCCGAGTTTGATTCCTCCGCCCCTCTTGGAGAGCCCGCCAAGCTGCCGAGAGTATCTCACCTGCACGGCAGAGCCTGGCAAGCTCCCCGTGACGTATTTGATATGCCAAACACAGTAACAACAAAGTCTCCAATGGAGACGTTACTGGGCCCGCTCGAGCAAATGAGCTGCTATACTAATATGTATTATATATGTATTATATGTGTGATATATATGTATATATTTAAATAATAAAGGTAAAGGTAAAGGCCCTCCCGTTGATCGTCGATTTGCTCGAGCGGGCCCAGTAACGTCTCCATTGGAGACTTTGTTGTTACTGTGTCTGGCATATCGAATACTCTCGGTAGCTTGCCAGGCTCTCCGAGAGGGGCAGAGGAATCGAACTCGGGTCGGCCATGTTGGCTGCGTGCAAGGCAAACGCCCTACCCGCTGTGCTATCGCTCCAGCCCTAAGGTAAAGGCCCTCCCGTTGATCATCGATTTGCTCGAGCGGGCCCAGTAACGTCTTCATTGGAGACTTTGTTATTACTGTGTCTGGCATATCGAATACTCTCGGTAGCTTGCCGGGCTCTCCGAGAGGGGCAGAGGAATCGAACTCGGGTCGGCCATGTTGGCCGCGTGCAAGGCAAACGCCCTACCCGCTGTGCTATCGCTCCTCCGCCCCTAATAATTTATATTTATAATTATATAATTAAAATATAATTAGTATATATAAATATTGTTCCTAAGATACAACTATTGATACTGTTTGTTTTAAAAAAGGGTTTCAGACTCTAGAATTTAGATAAGAATTAAACTTTATACAGCATTTATTCTTAGTCCCAGCACTTTATTTTATTTATTTTTGGGGGGGTCAGACTCGGTATTGCACAGGGGTCACTCCTGGCTCTGCACTCAGAAATTACTCCTGGCAGTGCTCAGGGGACCATATGGGATGCTGAAAATCGAACCCAGTTCAGATCTGTGCAAGGCAAATGCCCTACCCGCTGTGCTATCACTTCAGCCCCTTAATCCCAGCACCTTAAATCTTAGTGCTCTTAAGCACTTTATCTAGGCTTTAATGTCATTAAAGTGTCCCTCACAGTCCAGGGATAACTAAGTCACTCTCATGCTTTCAAATAATAAATATGTGCTGATGACTTAAACTACTATATTCCACTGTCCACTATCCTCCTGTTGATCATCAATTTGCTCAAGCGGGCGTCAGTAATGTCTCCATTGTGAGACTTGTTGTTACTGTTTTTGGCATATCGAATACGCCACAGGGAGCTTGCCGGTTTTGCCGTGTGGACAGGATACTCTCGGTAGCTTGCCAGGCTCTCCGAGAGGGGTGGAGGAATCGAACCCAGATCGGCCGCGTGCAAGGGAAAAACCCAACCCACTGTGCTATTGCTCCAGCCCCAACTGTTACATTACAATTCTTACTCTTGAGTTCCAAACCTTGATGAGATGTGAAGACACAGAGAGAACACAGTAGTTTATGAACCAAAACATACTACTCATGAGATAGCAAATCTGCAGACACCTCATTACATATTACACTCCCATTGCCATTATACTGAGAAATAAGTATTTTGTGTTTATAAACTAGTCAGTCTATGGCATTTTTATAGTAGCCAAACTGGTTCAAGATACCAGCCTTGATCAAAATTCATATTTTGTTGGTATTATTGAAAATCATGACATCTGTACCTATATGTTTGTTCAATAACCAAAATCTAGAAATAAACTGAGTGCCCGCCCGAGAACAGATGACTGGTTAAATAAATTTTGGTACATCTACTCAATAAAATACTATGCAACTTTTAGGAGAGATGAAGTCATGAAATTTGCCTGTAAGTGGATGGACATGGAGAGTATCATGCTATGTGAAATGACTCAGAACTGCACTCATTTGTGGAGTATAAAATAACCTAACATGAGACTTACACCCAAGGAAGTAGACACAAGGTCCAGGAATATTGCTCCATAGTTAGAAGCCTTCTTCCTGAGCTCAGGGAGAAGGCAGCTGGAATAAAGAGATCACTGAGAAAATAATGGCTGGAGGGATCGGTCGAGACGGGAGATGTGTCCTGAAAATAGATAATGGACCAAACATGATAACCTCTCAGATAACCTCTCAGAATTGCAAACCATAATGCCCAAAAGTAGAGAGAGAGTATGGGAGAAATTGCCTGCCATGGAGGCAGTGGGAGGGTGGGAAAGGTGAGGGTATATTGGGGACATTGGTGGTGGGAAATGTGCTCTGGTGGAGGGATGACATGATTATATAAATATTTAAAAAAAGAAATAATAACAGAAAAAAAGAAAGTCATATGCCTTGAATTTACAAATTGATTTTTTTTCTGGTGATCCACTGCTCTCTCCTAATGATCTTACCAGTAAAATGTTTAGAATATAGATATTTTCCTTTTCAGAACAATTGATGGTACATGAATTCTTATGCTAAAGTAGGATGCTACTTTAGGACTTTTATCTCCCCCTTCATTTCCATTTCCGCATATTTCTTTGGTGTCTTAGTTTATTCCAACTAAAAGTTCCTCTTTCTTTATTTTCTTCTATAAATTATAATTGAAGAAACTAAAAATCACTTCTGAATTCTCTCTTTTAACTTGAGAAGTTTTTCCTTGACGCCTCAATACCTCAATCCCTGCCCACCCCACCTTGCTCCCTGCTAGAAAGGTTAAATTGCTTATTTAGAATACTACTGCTATTATATATTGAACTTAAGATGAGTTCACTTTTTCAAAAGATTCAAAGTCTGTGATAAATCTGCACATTGCATAAACCATTTCTGCCATGTAAAATGAAACATATAATTCCACCAACTTTTCTTCTTTTGTTGTCACCCAACTTTAGCCACAAATTGTGAGGTTTCATGATCTCTTGTTTTCCTCTATGATTTTGTGTTACTTTCTGTAAAGTTTCCTGCTGTCTCAATGTTCAGTTCCCAACTAGCAATACAGCAGTTCTTTGAGATACCTGTGCTGCTATTCTAACTCTTCACATTGAGTTCTGTCACTTAATCACTTAATCACTTAACTTCCCGTTAGTTGTCGATTTGCTCGAGCGGGCGCCAGTAACGCCTCCATTTGTCCCTGTCGCGTGCTAGTGTAGCCCAATGGCATCTGTTCGCTCTGGGAACATGAAGGGCCTCAAACCGATCGTTCATGATCTTGACAAAGAAGTCTGACCATCTGGTAGGTGGGCGGCCACGCGGTCTTTTGACATCCCGTGAAATCCAGTCGGTAACAGCTCTAGTCCAGCGGTCATCTTTAAATCTCATTACGTGACCAGCCCATCTGATTTTCGACACCTTGGCAAATGAGACAGTGTCCCTGATTCTTGACCGTCGACGGATGTCAGAACTCCGGATTCTTTCTCTCATTTGAGTGAAACGTGATATTACAAGCATAGCTCTTTCTATTCTTCTTTGGGAGACCTGAATAGCGTCCTCATCTTGTTTGCGTAGGGCCCAGGTCTCTGAGGCATATGTTAATGCAGGAAGAACAGTGGAATCAAAGAGATGTGCCCGGAGCCGGAGGTTCTTCGTCCTCTTAGCTATTTCTTCGACGTTCTTGAAGGCATTCCAAGCCACTCTCTTCCTCCTGCGCAGTTCGGGTGCCAGGTCATTTGTCATGTTGACCTCTCGACCTAGGTACACATAACTGTTGCATTCGGAGATGGTTGTTCCGTTGAGAGCAAATGGGGCATCAGGAACGAGGCTGTTTCTCATAAACATTGTCTTCGTAAGATTCAGCTGTAGTCCTACCTTTCCACACTCACGGTCAAAGTCGGCCAGTATTTGTGCCGCTTGGCTGATGTTTGGTGTTATTAAAACAATGTCATCAGCAAAGCGGAGGTGGTGTAGTTGCCGACCATCTATCTTCACTCCCATTCCTTCCCATTCCAGTCGTCACATGATGTTCTCGAGGGTGGCACTGAAGAGTTTCGGTGAAATGGTATCACCCTGCCGCACCCCTCTGTTGACATCAATGATCACTTCTTTGTAGAATGGTGAGATCCTGGTAGTGAATCCGCAATACAGCTCACGGAGGATCCTGATGTATTGGACTTGAATGCCCTGATTGGGTAGGGCTTCAATGACGCTTCCGTCTCAACAGAATCAAAGGCCTTCTTTAAATCAATGAACGTTAAACAGAGCGGCATCTTGAACTCCCGAGAAACCTCAATGAGCTTGGTTATCGTGTGGATATGGTTGATGGTGCTGAATCCTTTGCGGAACCTGGCTTGCTCACATGGTTGTCCTTCATCTAGTGTTCTGCCAATCCTATTTAGGATGACTCGAGTGAACAACTTGTAGATGACAGACAGTAGGCAGATCGGGCGATAGTTGCCAATGTCATGGAGTTCTGTCATTCATTTTATTTCTTCTCTGAATGTGTGCATTATTACACATAGTTCTAAACACTGTGTGCACACAAGTGTTATGGTAGTCTTAGTCTGCCTGTAGCACAATAGCACTGTCCTTCCATTGTTCATCGATTTGCTCAAGCAGGCACCGGTAATGTCTCCATGTGAGACTTGTTGTTACTGTTTTTCCACATATCAAATATGCCAGGGAAGCTTGTCAGGCTCTACGGTGTGGGCAGGATACTCTTGGTAGCTTGCCGGGCTGTTTGAGAGGGATGGAGTTGGCCCTGTGCAAGGAAAACCCCTACCCGCTATGCTGTGGCTCCAGCCTTTAGTCTGCCTACCTAATTAATATCCACCAAGCTAGACATGCACAAAGATTTACAATGGAACTATTGTGATAACATTTTAAGAGGATAAATAGAAATTTAGGAAAGTTAATATAAAGACCTAAAATTCCACTGGTTGTTCCTGCAAGTTTTGTGATATGAGAAACAGAAACCCAAAAGAACTGCCTTTATCCATTTATTTATTGATTTCAAATGTCCACTTATTTCTATTCCTAGGATGTAGTTTTCTTCTTCTTAGATTTTCAGGTTTTAGACTGAGAATGGCACCTGAAAGTCCTAGGCAGAAATGAGATCTCTGGTGAAATATTCACGGATGGAAATTATATTTAGGTGTCCAGGATTTACTCCCACAGTTATGAGAATAATAATATTTCAGAGCCAAAATATATAAGATCCTGCATAAAAATATCTCATTTGAATAATAAATTTAAAAATAATATATTAATTTTTAAAAGATACATATGGAGCTTGATCTCTAGCCCCATATGTGGTCCCTGAGCACTGCCAGGAGTGATCCCTTAGCACAGAACCAGATGCTCTGAAAACTGCCAGATCCAGATATACACTAAATTGAACCCCAAATATGTAAATAAATTTATATAAATATATACATACATGTGTTTCTGTATGAATATAAACATACATCTATGCGCATACATCTGCTTTCCTTATAATGGGTGGTACTTTCCTCACAATGGTTTCACCAGGTTACGTGTCTCTTTCCTCATATATAATAATTCTTAAAGGTAAAAAGGTAAAGGCCCTCCCGTTGATCGTTGATTTGCTCGAGCGGGCCCAGTAACGTCTCCATTGGAGACTTTGTTGTTACTGTGTTTGGCATAATAATTCTTATAGATCTAAAATTGTATGCCTGGCAAAGTATCTATTTACATATTTAAAGATAACCTCTCTAAGTATTTAGGAAAATGCAGGCTTTTATCACAGTAACATAATATTTCATATTACATTACTCTAACATCATAAGATCTGAATACAGTCCTATACTAAGTTCCTTGCTTACTGGGAAATTTCTTTGTCTTCTACTTCTTAAGTTCAGAGACAGGAGCAATGGCTGAACATCAACAAGTATGCACCCCACCCCCAAAAACCCCAAACAAATGGACAAACAAAAAAGACCAGCACTAGCTCCATACTTGCTCCCCGTGGCAACCAACTAACAAAGCACTAGTGGGTGGGAAGTAGCTTGGGAAACTCAACAGAGGTAAGTGGCCCTGGTCCCTTTGGCCCACATCTGCAGGAGATGCAGTTTCTTAATTTAGGGGGCATTTCCCTTTTCTGGGGAAATTGCCTGTGCAACCCTGCTTAGGATATGTATTTTTCTCTTTTTACACTGTAGAGAAGCCTGAGTTTTCTCCTGAGCACATATTTCTCATCTGTCTCTCTCCTTCCCTTCCTTTATTTCCCCAATAAACTTGTTTTACTTCACACACATACTCTTACACACAAAAATGAATTATGAGAACTGACAGTGTAAAACATTGAAAAAATGGGCACTATACTTTTGCCAGGGGGAATATATCTACTGATAAGACTAAACGCAGAATCAGCACATCCAACGGTCTGACCAAGGTTCAGAAACTATAGAAACGTATTTCTTGTTTAAATAAAAATCAAAATAGATAACCTGACTGTCAGTGGCAGAGACCTTATCTCTTTGCCTTCTATCATCATCAAGATGGGACTTCTAAGATCATCCTGGGGCATGTTACTGTCAGCCAGCAGAAAAGAGGAAGAATTTAAGTGATTACAGGTGGAAAGATTTTCTGGGCTAGGTTGATGAGCAGTATAATCACTGCTGATGAAATCTCATTTCATGACACTTGGTTACACGGTCTCCCCTAACTAAAAGCTGGGATGCCAAATTGTGTAACTATAATTATTATATAACAGAAAACTTGATTACATTTATATCTAAAGAAACCAAGTTTAAGAAACACTATTTTAGTTCTTTACTGTTTTTTGTGTGCCTAGGAACAAGAGAAAAGAAAATTGCTCTCCAATCTGTAGTCAACTGTGAGATTTACTTGTACAAAATAATGTCGTGCCTTGTAAATCTGGGAATAGCTTGTCACTCCCTCTTCCACATATGTGTGCCAAAGGACATGAATAGGAATATGATGTATCTATAATTCCAAGATTTCTCTGCCATAGCATCAACTGAAATGCCCATTATCTTAAATCAAAAATTGAACAGTTTGCAAAAGAACTTTACAAAATGTAAAAAATACAGATTATAAAATAATGGCACAGTATATACCCATATATTATACAGAGGGAAACTAGCCCTAGTCTTAGCTGGCTGTGGAGAATCATTGGGACTTCTATCTCATTCTGTCCCTCCTCAGAAATTATGAAATTTGTGCTTAAATTTGTGCTTTTCATATATATATATGTATGTGTGTACATATATATATTTAAAATCTCTGAAGTATTTTGTTTTTAATATTGATCACTTTGTAAAATGTTTTTCTTCTCTAAATACATTGACTGGATATTTAATTGTTGAAAAGTTGAGGACTTACTCATTTTCATGGCAGTATAATATTTACTTGTAAATGTTATGGAAAGGAAGTTAGGAAGCCCTTGTAATGTATCACAAGGGAAAATGTGCCTGAAGCTGCAACCAGCCCAAAAGCATGGAGGCCTATGATACAAAGAACTCAAAAACTTGAAAAACCAATTGAGCTGCAGAATTCCAGGCTAAAGCAAGGATGGATATCTAAAAGGAGGGGTGACTGGACTCCTGGTTGGAGAGATTCCATAGGTGGAACAAAAACCATGTTAACACTATCAAGAGATCATTAGCTTCTCCAGACTCTCCCATTGGCAACCACCCTAGCATGGACTTGGGGGTGGGGAAAATTTGGGAGAAGTATCTGTAAATTCGGTAGAGGAAGAGGTACATCATGCCGTCCATGCATTTCTGTGGACGTTTTACAGTGCACATGTAGCCCATGTCTCCTATCTTGAAATGTGGACTTTCATACTTTATGTTAAAGCATAATGGGATGGGTACTGGCTCCCCACTAAGGAAAAGCCCACTTTCTTTCTTTAGCACAAAGAATTAGCATGAAAATGAGAAACACAGTTACAAAGTTGTTCTCGATTGGATTTCAGTTATACAGTGTCCCAACACCCATCCTTCCACCAGTGTACATTTTCCACCACCAATATCCCCAGTTTCCCTCTTAACACCCTCCTGCACCAGGCCTGCTTCTACGGCAGGAACTTTCCTCTCTCTCTCTCTCTCTCTCTCTCTCTCTCTCTCTCTCTCTCTCTCTCTCTCTCTTTCTCTCTCTCTCTCAATCTCGCTCCACCCCCCTTTGGGCATATCCTGAGCCCCCTGCCCCCACCCCTTTTGTGACCAGCTTCGAACTATGGACCAATCCTCCTGGCCCTTGTTTCTACTCTATTAGTATCATACTACATTTTGTAAGTTCTTTCTCAAACTATTAAATATTTGATTTATAAAACTATCTCATTAAAAGGTTCGAGTTCTTAAAAGAAATGCATAGTAAAAGATGGCTCAATCAATATGTCTTATGACTCCATGGAGCTGGGTATTTTCTGTCTTCAGCAACTATGTCATACCCTCACAGGCATCTCCGTTCTGAAGGTTAATAACTACTGTTCATTTAGCCATCACATTTTAATTTACTACAATTACTCTTACACAAGTTACCATCAGAGTTGCCTTGCTATTAGAACTTGTCCTTGTGGACCACATACTTGATTAAAATCATACCCTTGTCACACTCCGCGAAAGCACATCCTGTATTCTTCTGTCACTTGCTAGTGCTTTGCTTCACCAGAAACTGACTTTTTCTCTAGAAAATTGTCTTTACATTTCCACTAAACATTTTCTCTGTTCCCCCTCACTATCATAATAATATTGGCAAAACCCTAATTACTATCTCTAGTTTCAAAATTTTAGGAAACTTCATCAATTTTAATTCTAATGTATATTGACATCTCTGTACTTTAACTGTGAAATGGAATATATGTCTTGTATTTAACAGCCTGTTACTATATTATTTCTGCCACCAAATGGCATCATTCCTTCCATACAGTCCCTCGTTTATCATGATGAAATACTTTCCCCCCAATTAATTATTAATACAACTTTAGCATGAGAAGATTCTGTTTTATATCACTTGATTTTATAATAAGTGCATTCTCATGAAAATAATCTCAGAAACGGGAATATTTTAGTGCATGGTAAATTATGCAGTCCTTCTAATTGCAGACACTGTTTATAAAATATGTTATTAAAAATGATGAATTAGGTAACCAAATTTTTCTGCAATAGATAAAATTCCTCTTTTCATCTTCTTACTCCAGTGTAAATACCTGAAAGAAAAATATTTCAGCATTTAATCAAAACTTCTCAACTTGCACAAACCACTTGCAGAAAAGGGAAGGTATAAGTATCTATTTTCTGTTTAAGCTGAATCTATGAAAACTACTTAAAATTTCTATCAAATATTTTTCTAAAAGAATAGTACGTTCTATATCAGGGTGAACGAGGGGACAGAGGGTGAAAGGGAGAGATATGGGAGGAGGATGGACAACAAGAGATAATTTGCTTTCACTTTTCTTACTTTAGGGACCACCAGCAGAGAGAAGACATATTTGGTTATGGGAAGTTCCATAATAAATTTCATGTTTCAGTCTCTCACTCCAAAATGCCAGGTCAAAACCCAAGAGCACTGGCCTGTAGAATGATGAAAGAGACATTCTAATTTCACAGAACAAAAGACTCAAGTCAGTTCTGTGTCAATACCCCATTAACATCCAGAGACAGCCTTGGGGGAGCTATAAAGTTACTCTGATCAAGCATCCCCTGCATGGTCACGCCCGACAAATCCCGAAAATATCGATTCATGTCTCTTAATTGCAAAATCAGTATTCTAAGGGCATTCCTTAACTGCACACATCAAGAGCTGCCAGATGACCACAGTTAGTGTCTGAAAATGTAGACAATTCAGTCTCTTAAAAATGTAGCACCACAGCACTGTCCTCCTGTTGTACATCGATTTGCTTGAATGGGCACCAGTAACGTCTCCATTGTTAGACTTGTTACTGTTTTGGGCATATCAGATATGCCACGGGAAGCTTGCCAGGCTCTGCTCTACAGGCAGGATACATTCGGTAGCTTGCTGAGCTTTTTGAGAGGGATGAAGCAATCGAACCTGGGTCGGCCGCATGCAAGGCAAACACCCTACCCCCTGTTCTATCGCACCAGCCGGCTTGAAAATGTAACTGAGGTCTGGACTGTGGCAAGTCAAGGCTGGTGGGTTACTCACTGCCTACAGCCTCCACGTGGAAAAATGACCTTGAGCCAAACTTTGATCCAATGATCATATTCTAGAGCATTTAGTGTCTTCTGGTATGTGCTGAGATTTTCTCCACAGAACACAAACTCCTTCCAAAACCCTCCCCTAAATCACTGTTGAGTTCCTACTGTTATCTGAGAGAAATCTCATGGGAATTCTGGTCCTAACTCTAGATGACTCTAGAAAATCCTGAAGTAGAACTTGTCGTCATGTGACATTATCTGAGCATTGTGACTGTTTCAGTATTCTGGATACAGTACTATGATTAATGTTCCTTCCATGGCTTGTTTTCTCTCTAACACTAACCTGCTATATTCAATCCCTGTTCCTACTGTTGAGTAACCATTCTTTTGGAGTAATGTTGATAGAGAAAAGGCAGAATTGCATATGGGTCAAAATCTTCTTTGCTTTCTGCTTAATCTAGCCTTAACAAAGAAATAATACAATCAGCTTGCCTTTCCTTGCTCTGTATCTTCAGCTCCAAAAATAGCATCCTAAGCACACATACATTTGGATGAAGGACAGGAGATTTTGATAGGCATAAGAAGACTAGTCTAGTGAGCCTCATTTGAAATGTCCTGTGTCCCTGCAACCCTCTTGTTTCAATGCTAAGGTGCAGTTGTTCCTAACTCCTCCAAACTTCAATTCCACCCTCTCCAATGCCTTGGGGTATAGGGCATATTTTCAGCAAGGGGATATTTGCATGATTCTTTGGACATGTATCATTGTCCTCACCGCATACTGAAAATAATTAAAATGCAACAGAAAGGTATAGCCCAAGGCACCAACTCCCTGCTTATAACATTCACCTGCCTATAAGAGACCAGCTCAGGCTTCTAGGACTGGTCATGGAGAAAGGCTGAACTGTTATAAATGATTTTAATAAATGCAAACTACATCCAGATGCATTAGGTTTTCCAGGGTTGGCCCTTTAAGTTGATTATCAGTTTTTGTGTACTGCACACATGAATTTTATAGAAGTGATGATATTAAATGTATCCAAATCTCATTCATCCATTATAAGACACATGACCTAATACTTAATTTTCTCACCCAAGAAATGTTAATGATTTTAAATAGTTAAAAACTGAAAACTACAATAAAATTCAGGCCTCATTTAAATGAACTGACATTGACAATATTTCAGTAAAGTTACTCTCTCTCTCTCTATCTGTGTGTGTATATCTATGTGTAAATTTCTTGCTCTTTGTAAACGGTTTGATTAGGATAATTCATGTTTACTTTACCTGCTCTCCACTATCCCCTACAACTTTGTAATCCTCTTTTTGAATGAACTGGAAACTGACTTTAGCTTTCTTTATAGCACCTTCTGTTCGTTCACATTCTTTCTTGCACATAGGCCATTAAACTGAAGTGACTATTGTTTGGGTGTTAAAAATTATTTTTCCTAAAAAAATTATTTTTACTTTCAGAGTTAAATGATTGATTTTTGCATTGAGGTCAATTTTCCCATGGAGACAATTACTGAAGAACAGAAAAAAGTTAGGTACAAAAAGTTGTATGTTCATTAGATTTGCTCTAATGTGTCCTCAGGCAAAAACTGGAGTAGATAGCATTGTTTTGTTTTATTCTGTATAAGGTAAATAATATGCTTGACCAGTAATAATAGCTAAGTCCACTTGGATTTCTCTGAATTTATTTCAAGAGAATATATCAACATAGGTTTGTAGACTATAGATATGCGTGACTATTTATACACTTGATCTTAAAGTTTGAGTTCAGAGATTAAAAATAATCTTAATATGGTTAATTTTATATAGTGTTTATATCCTTATTTTACTGTTATGGTTAAGGATATCAAAAAGTCTTATTAAAATTAATGCCATTGTTATTAGGGATAACAAGTCAAAAATGTTAAAAATAGATTGAACTAGTAGTATAGAAAGCAATTTTAAGTAAGTCCTCTATGTTGGTTTCCCACTGTGTGCTTTGGGATATCCTTCTAAAGGAGTAAACACATAACTCCTTGATAATAGTCTAGATTTGGAATTTCTAACATGTCTCTTAATATTTAGGTCATATTGTAACAAAATTATCTATTTGTTCACTTTGTGAAGGTGCACTGGGAAGATTAAAATGGCAATAACTTATTTTATCTGTAAGGTTTGAGGTTAAGCAATATTAATGGTGGGTTAATGGCTTAATGAGTGGGCTACAAACCATTTAAGCATGCAATGAAGCTTAGCTTTTCAATGACTTTCCTAATGAAAGATCTATATGACTGCATGTCTTGTGTCACAATAGAGATAGTAGGGAAGGTACCTAATCAATTGTGATGGTAAATCAATTGATAGGTAGCCTTGTTTTCATACAGCAAGAAAGATATGGAAGAGCATTTTACTGCAGACTTATTTCCAGCTGACTATCAATAAATAAAATGAACATCTCACTATTTGAAAATGTTCCTTTTCACTCTGTGTTTCAAAAGTCAAGACAGAATGATTAATGTCTTCTTTCATAGATGTGTGAGTTTCCTTTGTCACTTTTCAAAGATTTAAAGTTCTTCAAAATTAAATATGTGATAGAAAATTTCTGTGAGTCCTGACTTTATTGTTGGGCTGGGGATGTAGCTCAGTGTCAGAACACTTGTCTTGCATGTGAGGTCCTGGGTTCAATCTCAGTATAGCCTCACAACTAGACTTTGTCATAATTAAGGTTTAAATAAAGATGACCTCATGTCATAATCCTCCACCCAGATCCTCCAAATTCCAGTAAGCGGGGGTCACACCCACCAACTGGCCCCCTGGTGCCATGTAATCCCATCAACGGCCAAGATTCAGAGACTATAAAAATCAGCTCACGGAAAAAAACAGTGCAGTCTCCTGCCCCTGCGCCTGGCTGTCCTCGCCGGGGCCCCTTGGAGGGGAGCAGATTGAGCTTTCCTCTCCTCCCCAACCAGGGCTCCGGCAGCCAAAGACCTCCACGACCAGTCACCACCATGCTGAGACCACTCTCCGCACACCTGAAGTTACCGGCAGAGGAACAAAGGCAAGCAAGACCCGGGGCCGAGATCTCCAAGGCTACTCGGATCGGAGCTGAGCATCCTCCACCCAGATCCTCCGAATTCGCATTCGCGGCCATGCGACATCTTATTATGACATCTTATTATCTCATTCCTACTTTGGACAAACTGGCAGGCTACCGAATGTAGCCTGCCCACACGGCAGAGTCTGTCAAACTCCCCGTGGTGTACCCAATATGCCAAATACCAGTAACAATGATGGGTCTCATTCTCCTAAAGAGCCTTGAATATAATCTCAGGGATAGGATGAAGGAGACGTTACTGGGGCCTGCTCGAGGCAATCCATGAATAACAGGATGGTCGTGATTCGTCGTGATGGGCTGGTGCGATAGTACAGCAGGTAAGGCGTTTGCCTTGCACACAGCTGACATGGCCGACCCAAATGCAATTCTTCTGCCCCTCTCGGAGAGTCCAGCAAGTTACTGACAGTATCTCACTCTCAGACACAGCAAAGCTTGGCAAGCTACTCGTGATATATTCGATATGCGAAACACAGTAACAAGTCTCACAATGTTACTGGGCCTGCTCGAGCAAATCAATGAACAATGGGAGGACAGTGACTGTGATAGATTTTGTAATATTCACGGATCTTATTCCAAAATTGGCAAAGAAATAGCCCTATTATCATCATCTGATCATTCTTTTAGCAGAATACAGAATATAGGAAATAAATACTAATTTTTCTAACATTTTAAAATATAATAGATATTTTGCTGGGAAATTAGAAAGAAAAATCAAAATCGGTAGAAATTATTTGCAATACACATCTGTTAAATATACATAAACATATGAGTGAAACTCAACAAATAAAACAACAGACTCATTGTATTTATTTTTATTTTTATATATTATATTTATTATAGTTTATCTTGAAGATCCCGGCAAGCTACCGAGAGTATTCAATATGCCAGACACAGTAACAACAAAGTCTCCAATGGAGACGTTACTGGGCCCGCTCGAGCAAATCGACGATCAACGGGAGGGCCTTTACCTTTACCTTTTTTATAGTTTATATGTTTGGTCATATATTTACATTAGTGTTAGTGTTTATGGGTTTGTTTTTTTTTTGCTTTTTGGGTCATTCCTGGCAATGCACAGGGGTTACTCCTGGCTCTGCACTCAGGAATTACTCCTGACAGAGCTCAAGGGACCATATGGGATGCTGGGAATCTAATCCAGGTCAGCTGCATGCAAGGCAAATACCCTACCCACTGTGCTATCACTCCAGCCCCAGTGTTTATGGTTTTGATATACGGATTATCATCTCTCTTCAACACCAAAGTGCTCAACACCCTATACCATTGTCCTTACTTTCAATTGTCAGCTCTTTATTCTCCCTGTGCATTCATCCTGTTGTTTGATAATTTCAGTTCTGTAGATAAAGCCAAGTGTTTATCATTTGATATTGTCTATTCTCTGGTTTTGTTTATCTGTATACTACAGATATATATGTATATCTATATGTATATATGTTTATATACATATTCATATACTACAGATATATATGTAGTATATATACATATGTGTGCATATATATGTGTATATATATAATTATATAAATCTTCATGTTATAGATCATCATGTGTTATGCATTTTTTCCTTTACCCTCTGGGTTATTTTGCCTAACATGATAACCTCTAGTTCCATCCGACTTGCAGAAATTGCATAATTTTATTTTTATGACTGCATAGTATTCCATCATGTATCTGTACACTACAGTTTCTTTGTCCATTTTTATATTAGATCATTTAATGTGCCCTTCAGAGTTGGTTAGATGCTACAAATGTCCTGAGCTGTTCTTTATCTGAGAATTTTCTTGTCCTTCCTTCATCTCAAGAATGATAAACTTGCTTGGTAGAAAATTATTGGTTGTAGTTTCTTGGCATCAAAATGCTTTGTATATGTCCTATTATTCTCTTCTTGTTTATGGTTTCATTAGAAAAACTAATCTGTAGATCTTACATTATTTCCCCTTGTATGTGAGATTTTTTTGAGGGGGTGAGGAAACATCTGGCTATGTTCAGGGCTTACTTTGGACTCTGTGCTCAGGGATCACTCCTTGCAATGCTCAGGGGGTCATATTCAGTGTCAAGGTTTGAACCAGGTCAGCTATGAGTAAGGTAAATGCCCTACCTACTGTTGTATTCCCCCCACCCCGTTCTGTATATGAGGATTTGCTTCTTTATTGCTGCTCTAAGGACTCTATTTTTGCCTTTTCTTATTCTCATTGTAATCACAATCTCTCCTGGTTTTGTTCATTCTGGGTTTACTGTTATTGGCACTCTTTGAGTCTATGCTCCAGACTCCCTCTTCATATTGATAAATTCTTTCAATTTTTTCATCAGGTCTCTTCAAGTTTATTATCCGTTCAAGTGATTTTTTCACTTTATTGAACAGCAACTGGATTACTATTCTAAAATCTTTAAACGGACTGAAAAAGTCCGAAGTACCTGGGGATCTTCCTGGACTTTGTTATCTTTGGCTGACATAAATAAGTTACTTTGTTTTTTGCATTGCTCCTGGTGGATTGGGAATCTGGCCACTTGCTACTCCCAGGTTTCTCTTATTAGGCTCCATCCCCCAGATGGGCATTATTGGAAGGAAGGGATGCAGCTATTTCCTCTCACATTGCAAACTGGCACCTGGCAAGACTACTGCATGGGACCAGTCACCTCCCTCTCCACCTTGGGGTCACAGCACATAGTAAACAAGGTTGTTTTTATGTGTACACATCTGCTCACGTACATGCATTATATATAGTGTCACTTTATATTTTGTAAGAGATTAAATAGTTGCTTTACTACTTAATCCTACCTCTTTTGCTGTCAAAATGGTGCACAATTTCTTTCATCCAAAACAATCTTTCACTAGTTAATTCTGTGCATTGTTCTGTATTATTCTTTTCTCTGAAATGCAATGGTAAGCCTCACCCAGCTAGTAAGTAGTAGAATCTGATTTTTGGGGGGTTTTGTTTGTTTGTTTGTGGGCCACACCTAGCTTTGCTCAGCAATTACTCCTGTGGTACCCAGAGTACTGTATATGTTGTCAGGGATCAAACCCAACTTGGCTGCATGCAAAGCAAGTGCTTTATCTGCTGTACTAACTCTCCAGACCCATGAAGTTCTAATTTAAATCCATATAGTCAACATCCACTAGTAATTTTTAAGTGACATTTTATGAATTCAAAGAGTTTTATGAGGTTTGACAAGTTAAGTGATATTTAATTTAAAATCAATTCCATCAATAATTTCTATGCACATAGCCTCCATATGTAGGAGTCTGTACTGTCCTCTATCCTACCCTTACTATCATGACTTTGGGTCCAGAGTAAAATATATAAAGGTAAAGGATTTATTTGATGTTACATTTAAAAATAGACTTTTTCCTAGATCTAGTGCCTTATCTTTCACTTAGTGTTCATAATATGTGTTACATTACATTACTCAGTTCCTTGTGTATCTGGGCAAATTAAGTACCAGAATTTGTTTCTATTTTCTTATACTTCTATCACTGTTTTAGTCAGTCATCAATCACTTAATCACTTAATCCCCATTATTCATCGATTTACTCGAGCGGGTGCCAGTAACGTCTCCATTCATCCCGGTTGCGTGCTAGCGTAGCCCAATGGTATCTGTTCGTTCTAGGAACGTGCAGAGCCTCAAACCGATCGTTCAGGGTCTTGACGAAGAAGTCTGACCATCTTGTAGGTGGGCATCCACGTGATCTTTTGATGTCCCGTGAAATCCAATCAGTAATGGCTCTAGTCCAGCGGTTGTCTGTAAACCTCATTACGTGTCCAGCCCATCTGATTTTTGATGTCTTGGCAAATGAGACAGCGTCCCTGATTCTTGAGCGTTGACGAAGATCAGAACTCCGGATTCTATCTCTCAGTTGAATGAATCGTGATATTCCAAGCATAGCTCTTTCGATTCCTCTTTGAGAGACCCGAATAGCGTTCTCATCCTGTTTTCGTAGGGTCCAGGTCTCTGAGGCATCTGTTAATGAAGGAAGAACAGTGGAATCAAAGAGATGCGCTCGTAGCTGGAGGTTCTTTGTCCTTTAGTTATTTCTTCAACGTTCTTGAAGGCATTCCAAGCCGCTCTCTTTCTCCTGCACAACTCAGGTGCCAGGTCATTCATCATGTTGATTTCTCGACCTAGTTATATATAACTGTTGCATTCGGAGGTGGTGGTTCCATCACCAAGTCATCAATATGCCTTGATAAATAAGTAAGAGAAAACATGCCTTTAATCCTAGAGGTTACTTGATCTTAAGAGTTTCTAAAGTTTTTCTTGGGCTTTTAAAGAACATGAAGTCTTTTTTTTTTTTAATGGTTAAAGTGAAAGGTTCATGTAGCTGGGTATTGCCTACTTTTAAAACATCTGCCTAGGTTAGGATCATTTAAAATAAAATATTATGCGTTTGTGTAAAAAGTTAATTCTGATCCAGTAAGCTACGACTTTACTAATGACAGCAGACTTAATATGTACTATCAATTCATACTCAAAGCATTAGCACATATTATTGTATTACTTTCAAAATTCTATCTTAAGTCAAGTTAGTAAGTATCGCTAAGATTTTAAAATATTATAGTTTTTCAGTTACGCTTTTTTTTGGTGTTATTTTTAGCTTCTGTTTAGGAGCGACACCCAGATATAGCCAGAGATTACTCCTGGTTCTGTACTCAGGTACCACTCCTAGTGGGGCTAGGGGACCATAGGCAGTGACAGGGATCAAACACAGGTCTGCCACATACAAGGCAAACACCCTACCCACTGTACTATCTCTGTTGCCTTGTATGCTTTCTTCTAACAATTTTTAACTTATCTATTTTTTTTAAAAAATTTTATTAGTGAAAAACCATGAGGTACAGTTGTAGACTTACAAATTTTTGTTGCTTGGGTTTCAACTGTACAATGGTCAAACACCCATCCCTCCACCAGTGCCCATTTTCCACCACCACGGGTCCCAGTATCCCTCCCACCAACCATCCCCCCCATCCCACCCTGCCTCTGTGGCAGGGCATTCCCCTCTGTTCTCTCTCTCCTTTTGGGAGTTGTGGTTTGCAAAAGAGGCATTGAGTGGCAATCATGTTTGGCCTATAGTCTACTTTCAGCATTCATCTCCCATCCTGGGAGGATCCTCCCAGCACCCTTTATTTGGTGCTCCTTTCTCTGTCTGAGATCCCTTTTCCCCTAGAGTGTGTGGCTGGCCTCCAAGCCATGGAGCAAACCTCCTGGTACTAATCTCGTCCACTATTGGGTGCTAGTCTCCTATTTTGTCACTTTATGTTCCCCAGATGAATGCAATCTTTCTATAACTTATCTATTATAATACGTACTTACATCTAATGCTCCCACCATTATCCTTCCTAGTCGCTTTTGCTTCCCTAAATTTTATTGGTTAGAGAAAAACAGTAACAACAAGTCTCACAACAGAGACATTACTGGTGCCCACTCGAGCAAATTGATGAACAATGGGAGGACAGTGCTACAGTGCAGAGAACAATTTTATTAACCCTATAATATTTGTATGCTTATGTTAACATAATGTATAAATACTATGTATTCTTTTTATAAAAAATAATAAATTCTCACCCCTACTTACTTTCATATACCAAAGGTAGCATGTGACCTGTTGTGAACCTTAACCTAAAAAACATTCTGTATTGCTGTCTTCATCTGTACACAGAGATATTCCTAGTCTCTTTCATACAGTTGTCTTCATAATATCCAGTTTGGAATGCCATGGATATTTACTATGTTCTATACTGCCTGTTTTTAATGTTTTATTATAACAAAAATTTAGTGTGATTTGAATTGTATAGTGTATTTGTATTTGTAGACTAAAATCTCCAAAGCAGGATTTATGGATTAAAAAGAAAATATATCTGAAATTTCCTAGATCACCCCCATAATAGTTTATTTGTTTTCATTTCTGGAAGTGCTTAGAGGCCACACCCAGCTTGGTGATTAGGGCTCACTCAAGGAACCATAAGTTCTGGGGACTGAACCCTGAACTCCCATAGGCAAAACACGTAGGCTAGCCCTTTGAACCATTTCCCTGGCCCAGAAGTTGCATTACTTTATATCTTTCCAGGAATATACTATCATGCCTTCTTTCCGATTCCATCGACAGAGCATATTGATAGCCATTTGATATTTTTGATGTTCTGATAACTGGAGAAGAGCTATATAGTTCTTATTATGAGTAAGCTCAAGTCTTCTTTTCATACTTTTAAATCAAGCTGTATTAGTTTAACTTTTTTTTTTAATTGGGGGCATCATACTTAGCAGTGCTTAGAGAACCAGGCGGTACTGGGAATCAAACCCTGACGTCCTCAAACCAAAGCATGATTTCTGCACACTGAGCTATCTCTCTGGCCCCGGGATGTCTTTTTCGGTAAACTGGTGTCTCCTGCTTATTTTTCTATAGGGCTGTTGGTCTGTTTCTTCTCAAATTCCTTTATCTCTTTACATATTATAGTGCTTAATCTTTTTTTCTAAATCAGAATTATTTTACCACAATTTGACATTTGTTTTTTGACTTTGCTTATTAAAATCTACTCATCTGCTCAGCTTATGTCATGTTGACTTTTTTAGTTTCAGTCAATAAAACTTGTAAAACTTTTAAGATCATAGTTACATGATATATTCAAATCAGAGTAAAAGCTTCCTCCTCACCCAAGTTCTGTGATGATATAAGAATGAGAGTGGTTTTCTTTTATTATAGCAGGGCTTTTTGGTGTAGCACTTCTAAGGTTTAACTTCTTATATTCCAATATTTTATTTACCGTAATATAAATTATAAGGCAAACAACTTTGTCTTTTCTCCCAGGGTTCATTTACTACAATTACATTCATTAAAATCATCCATTTTTGTTCCATTGATAATGAGTTGTCACTTTTCATTTTCTGTTTCTTGTTTTGGGGTCACAGCCAGATATGCTAGGCTTTACTCCTGGCTGAAGTCAGGGATCATGAGGCATGGCTGAGTTAACCATATGTGTGGAGCAGGGACTGAATCTGAGGGACTTGCTGTCCTAACCACTGTACTAATTCTCTGGTCAGTTGCTACTTTTTTTGCCTAAATTTCTGCATGTATTTGTACTTATTTCTATGCTTTCTATTTCCCCACTGGTATTTTCTTCTATTCTCCCTATTTGCATTTTTATGTCAAGGCTTCTGTGAATTCAAAGTAGAAATGTTGACAGATGCAGGGAATATGACTTGTATAATAAATAAACAAGTATGACAACTATTTGTCATACTGCCTCCAGATTTTCCTAAGGTTTCATTATCCACCTGGATCTCATCTTCTAGGTTTTAATCTGGCATGGAGATTGTTAAAATAACATTGCAATCTGGAAGGGTTCTTTGGAAGTTCTAAGTTTTATATCACCCCTGAGGATCTGTGGCATGTATAGGGTTTCTCAAGAGCAACTTCTGCAGAACTTGAACCTTTATAAGTCAGACTGTGGATCTGTAGCCTCATGCTGACAGTGCAATCAAGTCAATAGTGTAGTTCATGTCATCTTATGCATACTAGGAATCAGGAAACATAATATAGTCTCAGACCACTAGAGATATGGAATATACCGCAGAAAATACTATCAACACAACATAAAATAACTAACTGTACTTCTCACATTCCCAAGAAACTCAGCCTGGTCGATGATTATGGGAAAAAATCTGCCAATTGTTTCCATGCTGTCTCATGGTCACAGAGAATAAAACGTGCCTTGGTTAATCTAATGATTTAATGTAGATATCTAGAATCTTTTAATTTAACTGCTCTACTGCTCAAATCACACCAATTTTCTCATACTTGTTCCTAGTAATATCATATTGTTTGCTTATTTTAAATAGAAGTATTTTATACAAAAAAATATCTGACAGTGTTTGTAGGCAATTAAGGTGTCTAAGCAGAACATCTCCCACTATTTTTTTCTATTAATATCACTTTCATGAGCTTTTTTGAAGTAGACCTTTAGTGAGAATTCTCATGATAATGATGGCAGTCAACCTTTACCTTTTGCATCTAGTGTCATGCCCACCATTACCCATGCATATTTGTTTGGATGCTTACAAATTGGTTCTGCATTTCATTAAACTTTGATGTGATAGGTGTTTGTATTCACATTTGGTTAAACATCTTGACTTCCTATTAAAAATGGCAGACTATTAACTTTATGTTGCATAAACATATGACTATCATGTTTTAAATTTCAGTTATTTTCAGTCTAGACAATTACCTACCTTCCAACCTCTTTGAACTCAAGTTTTTTGACATTTTGAAGCTAAGCTAATTATATATAAAGTACAAATTCTAATGTCATAATATAAATTGTTGTAAAATCATAATCAGATATGACCAATGAACTTGCATATTTGAAATAACCAAATTGTATATCTGATCACTTAATAGCTCTAAGATAGTGACATATGTTTGTGGGAGGAAAAATGAAGAAAAGATAATAAGCCCTTCCCCGCCTTGGGACTTTACGATCTAATTTCTTTGTTATAAATTGTTTTGTGCTCCTCATTCCCGCTACAACAATATGGCTTTGCAACAACAGCATAGGAAACATATTTCCATAGCTCCTAAAGATATAACATGGATGTTAACAGTCTGAGAAACAAGGTGGGGTGGCTTCTCAAAGGTGACTTTTTGATTTATTCAATTCAAAGTTAAGGAATTATTTATGGATGATTCAACATGTTTAGACAAAAAATGTTTCAATCCAAATATTATATTGTGAAATTAGAACTATAACTATGTTTCTACAGGTCCTATCCTGCTATTCTCTGGTCAACCACAAATAATGCCCTGATACTACTATCTTTGTGACTCTTTAGCCACAAATAATATCTTCTGCAAAAGATCGTTAGAGGTTTCTCCAGCATTTCAAAACTCAAGTTCTTGTAATTCCTGGAAGGATATAAGAATAATGCTCTTACATAGAAAGATTGCATTCATCTGGGGAACATAAAGTAACAAAATAGGAGACTAACACCCAAGAGTGGACGAGATTAGTACCAGGAATTTTGCTCCATGGCTTGGAGGCCAGTCACACATGCCTGGGGAAAAGGGAGCTCAGATAGAGAAGGGAGCACCAAATAAAAGGGTGTAGAGAGGAGCCTCCCAGGATGGGAGAAGCATACTGAAAGTAGACTATAGACCAAACATGATTGCCACTCAGTGCCTCTTTTGAAAACCACAACTCCCAAAAGGAGAGAGAGAACAGAGGGGAATGCCCTGCCACAGAGGCAGGGTGGGATGGGCGGGGGGGATGGTTGGTGGGAGGGATACTGGAATCCGTGGTGGTGGGAAATGGGCATTGGTGGGGGGATGGGTATTTTATCATTGTATAATTGAAATCTAAGCACAAAATTTGTAAGTCTACAACTGTACCTCATGGTGTCTCACTAATTTAAAAAAAAAAGAAGAAGAAGAAGAATGCTATTCGATATGCCTGGAGCAATAGTATAGCAGGATCGGGCTCTTGCTTGCACGTGGCCAGTCTTAGATTTAATCACTGACATCCCATATGATCGCCTGAGCAGTACTGCTAGGACTAATTCCTGAGTGCAGAGCCAGGAGTAATACTGGGTGTGGTCAAACTGTTGATGATGATGATGATGATATAACAACAAAACAGTAATAATGCTTTTAGAAAGAACTTGGGAATAATGACCTAAGAACTGATTCATAAGCCATACTTTATACATAGAGCACAAACTACCACATTTACAAAAGATGGGCCGGGCTCTCTGTTGGTTCTCTGGACTCTCTCCTCTCTTCCTGGACCTACAGGATCAGGTAGGGCTGCGGGTTCAGACAGATGGCCCAGTAGAGGCAGGCCACACAGAACCAGACAGGGGCAGAGTAAGGCAGGACTCAGATGCCCAGGAAAGTCAGATTCAGGCAGGGCTTTGATGTCTGGTAGAAATTCCTTACATAAATGTTGATAAATAAATATGTGGGAAAGTGGAAAATTTTTTTGTGCTGTAATTCTTCTAAAATTTAATTGGCATTTCTCTTACAAATATGATAGTAACATGAAAAATTAATATTTGATATTAATTTTCTTTCTTTTAGCAAAGGGACAAATTGAGTATAAAGTTGACTGATGTAATAGGATGTAGGCATTGGAAATTTCTTCATGTCTTAAAAATAAGAAGTATATTTCATTGTCCAATACATATGAACAATGGACCATTAGAACTATCTTTGTTTATAGATATGTATGCACACACACACATACACACACACATATTGTACTGTCCAGGATCAAACTCAGGGCTTAACATATACAAAGCTTGAGTTTTACCGCTGAGCCATATCTTTAATCCTAGATCTATTTCTAAGTGTTTTAATATCCTAACTTAATTCACCTATTTTTATAAGTGAGAACTCTGATGCCCAGAGAATAAATTCACTAATAAAGACCTGGTTTTATTCAATTCATCATGAATACAAGATCTTGGTTCCCTGAATATTTTTTTTTCATACCTCTCCTTGGGCCACTTCTCTTAGTAGCTTCTAATTTGTGTTTCATAATTAAATGTGATTTACTAAATTAAAATTTCATCTATACCAGAAAGTACTACAAAAGTAAAATGTTTCCAATTAGCATTGTCTATGCATCCAACAAATGTGTAGAATGTGCAAATAAAACGTACAAAAATAGACAAAGTAAAGAAGGTATAAAGATGACCATTTGACAAAATAACATCAATCTCAGTCTCTTTCACTTCTTTCCTAAGCAGTATGGTTAGTTCTATTTCCTTTTGAAATCTAACAACCAAAATCTCTTTTTTTCTTTCATTTTTGTAAAATTTTATGCAGAGTTTGTAAACCAAGATAAGCTGACAATAAACCAATGGCTGATCTGAGCACGTATTTCATGTATATATACATATATATATGTACATGAATATATACACATATTATTGTATACATACACATATAATTGTGTGTTATGTATACCATATGTGTATTAGTTATATAGTTACATACAATATATAAACATATTATAATGTTTTAAATAGTCACTCTTGAAAACGGGCATTTATCATCTAAATGAAAATGCATCGAAAATGAACTTCCAAGCAGTGTTATTGACTTTGAAGCCCCAAATATTTATTAAGCACTTTAAGTGTATCTTGTTCGATGCACAAATATAAATAAGATGAGGTATCTAGTTTTGCATGCTTTTTTGGAGAAAGAATATTCAGTTTTACTCTAATCACATCATAGTGGTAAACAAGAAAGCCACCAAATCTACTATGAATGAATAGCAGAAACTAACTCTAAGGTCTAAAAGGCATGGAATCTAACTCTAATTCAGCAAAGCCTATAACCTAATTCTGCCACTTTCCAGGAGTACTAATTTGCTTTTTTAAAAAATTGTTAATTTTATTGAACCTTTTACCCAGGATGGTGTAGTTTGTGGTCGTGTGTCAGTCACCAGAGGGTCCTTATTTTGGGCCACACCAAGCAATGCTCAAGGCTTACTTCTGACTCTGCACTCAGGAATCACTCCTGCAGGGCTTGAGGGACAATATTGGATGCTGGGGATCAAACCTGGGTCAGTCATGTGTAAGGCAAGAACCTTACCACTGTACTATCTCTTCAGCCCCTACTTCATTTTTAAAACTTGAATTGATCATGCAAGTATCATAGGTGGCAGAAAAGTAGAATAATAATATGTGTTCACATATAAAAACTTGCCAAAAAGTATAGAACTTATTTTAAAAACAAACAAAAAATTCAACAAGTGATTATGGTTGCTAAAGGGTAGATATTTCATTGGTATTTTAAAATAAAATCTCCTAAGAATACTACATAAACTTATTTTATGGTATAAACATATACTATGCAATTTTGATTAATCCTAATATAGTAGAAATAAACACATGCAGTAAACGACCTATAGAAAGAAAACTACAACATGCTACTTTCAGGAAATGAAAGAGGACACCAGGAAATGGAAAAATATTCCTGTTCATGGATCAGGAGAATTAACATTGTCAAACGGGCAATATTTCCCAAAGCACTGTACAAATTCAACGCGATCCCTATTATGATACCCATGACATTCTTCAAAGAAATGGAGCAAACACTCCTGAAATTTATATGGAACAATGGCCCCCACGAATAGCTAAAGCAATTCTTGGGAAAAAGAAAATGGGAGGAATCAAACTCCCTAACTTCAAACTCTACTACAAAGCAGTAATAATTAAAACAGCATGGTACTGGAAAAAAGGCAGAGCTGTAGACCAATGGAACAGGGTTGAATATACTGACATCTTCCCCCAAGCATATGAAAATCTAATCTTCGATAACAGGGCAAGAAAAGTGAAGTGTAGCAAGAAAGCCTCTTTAAAAAATTGTGCTGGCAAAACTGGACGGCTACATGCAAAAAACTGGGCTTAGATCTCTGCCTAATGCCATGTACAAAAATAAGATCAAAATGGATTAAAGACCTCAACCTCAGACAGGAATCCATAAGGTACATTGAAGACAAAGTTGGCAAAACCCTCCATGATATTGAAGCTAATGGTATCTTCAAAGATGTCATGCGCTGGCAAGCAAGATAGATAAAAGGGACTATCTTAAACTAAGAAGCTTCTGCACCTCAAAAGAAATAGTAAGCAAAATACAAAGACAGTCTACAGAATGGGAAAGGATATTTGCCGAATACACATCCCACAAGGGGTTGATATCAAGGATATACAAAGTACTAGTTGAACTCCACAAGAAGAAAACATCCAAACCTATCAAAAAATGGGGCGACAAAATGAACAGAAACTTTCTGAAAGAAGAAATAGGAATGTCTAAAGGGCACATGAGAAAATGCTCTACATCATTAATCATCAGGGAGACGCAGATCAAAACCACACTGAGATACCATTTCACACCACAGACATGGACCACATCATCAAGAACAAAAGCAACCGGTGCTGGTGCAGATGTGGCGAGAAAGGGACCCTCCTTCACTGCTGGTGGAAATGCCCACTGGTTCAGCCCTTTTGGAAAACAGTATGGACGACTCTCAAAAAAATTAGAAATTGGGACTGGAGCGATAGCACAGCAGGTAGGGCGTTTGCCTTGCATGCGGCTGAGCCGGGTTTGAATCCCAGCATCCCATATGGTCCCCTGAGCATCGCCAGGAGTAATTCCTGAGTGCAGAGCCAGGAGTAACCCCTGAGCATCGCCAGGTGTGACCCAAAAAGAAAAAGAAATTAGAAATTGAGCTCGCATTTGACCCAGCAATACCACTCCTGGGAATATATCCCAGAGAGGCAAAAAAGTATAATCGAAGTGACATCTGCACTTGTTTGTTCATTGCAGCACTCTTTACAATAGCCAGAATCTGGAAAAAACCTGAGTGCCCAAGAACAGATGACTGGTTAAATAAACTTTGGTACATCTACAATGGAGTACTATGTAGCTCTTAGAAAAGATGAAGTCATGAAATTTATATACAAGTGGTACTACAAGGAAAGTATCATGTTAAGCGAAATGAGTCAGAAAGAGAGGGATAGACATAGAAAGATTGCATTCATCTGGGGAACATAAAGTAACAAAATAGGAGACTAACACCCAAGAGTTGATGAGATTAGTACCAGGAATTTTACTCCATGGCTTGGAAGCCAGCCACACATGCCCGGGGATAAGGGAGCTCAGATAGAGAAGGGAGCACCAAATAAAGTGTGTTGGGAGGATCCTCCCAGGATGGGAGAAGCATGCTGAAAGTAGACTATAGACCAAACAAGATTGCCACTCAATGCCTCTTTTTCAAACCACAACTCCCAAAAGGAGAGAGAGAACAGAGGGGAATGCCCTGCCACAGAGGCAGGGTGGGATGTGGGGGATGGTTGTTGGGAGGGATACTAGGATCCGTGATGGTGGGAAATGGGCACTGGTGGAGGAATGGGTATTCTATCCTTGTGTAATTGAAATCCAAGCAGAAAAATTTGTAAGTCTACAACTGTACCTCATGGTGTTTCACTAATTAAAATTTTTTAAAAAGGGCACCATTTTTGGTTAATAAGTAAATAAATAAATAAATAAACACATGCAAACAAGTACATCTAATGTATCCAAAGACAGACATTGATATGTATCTCATTTATTTTGAAGTTATTTAAAAAAATAAAGAACTATGGTCATGTGAATGACAATTTTTGGTTGCTTTCCAAAGGCTTTGTGATCATTTATTTCTTTTTCCTCGGGTTGGTATCATGTAATATTCTCTGTGAATCACATATAAAGAAGCACAGGCCTTGTTTCTCAGGCAGCACATCCCTTGAGGATTATTCTTCTAGAAAACAGCTTGTGTAAATATCTCCACAGGATAATGTGACTTGAAAAGAAAGACCTGAGATGACCCTTTAATGACCAACATTAGAACTCAAAGCTTGGGAGATCTAGAGGCATCTCACTTCAATACTTAGCAAGATAGTTAAAGGTTAGAACATGATCTAAGAATACTTACTAACGGTATCAGTTGTGAAACTTGGAAAAATAATTATAACATTGGTACACATGCCTCTAAAGAGAAAGTCTTAAAATATCTACTTAAATGAAAGACAAAGTGGATCCCAAATAGATTTAATCTTTGTAGCAATGGCTTAGATTTATATCTTATCTGCTTGCCTCAGAAAGTGACAATAACTGTCACTATTTTCTATGGAAGAAATGCCTGTAATCATGTCATCCTCTGATAAATCATACCAATCACGTATTATTATCAAACAAATGGCTCAATTAACTCACACCCACACTCAATTAATCAAATGCAAAAGGAAGGATTTTGTATGTTCTAGCAATTATTCATTAACATTAAACTAATTTAAAAGTATGAAGCTTCAGATATGAATTCATAAGGTCTCTATGCAGTATTGCCTTGATTTGTTCAAATAGTTGTACACTGATATGACTCTTATATTCTATCAGTTGTCATTATTATCCTTTCATAAATATTTGTGTACATATATGTATGTGTATCTACATAGACAATATTGAAAGTGGTAGGTTTTCACAGAAAATAAACACAATGTCATGGGAAAAATTAGTGGCCGTAACTTTTGCAAGTCATAGCACATGTTTATGAATTCTAAACATTTTCAACTTGACATCAGTTTATAGTGAGAGTTTGGTTCTTATAAAGAGTCGTGTTAGTTTGGTTCTTATAAAGAGTCATGTTGGCATAATATGTTTAGTGCATTTAAGACTGGAGATGAAGGAATTTCATAGCAAATTTTAAAGGATTCTTAAAACTTACTGTTTAATTAGAGCAAATAAGTTCATTGTTCTATTTTCTATAAATATTATCAAATAGAATGAGCCCTGAGCACAGAACCAGTGTATGCTTCTAGGTGTGACTCAAACCCCAACACTCCCCCCCAAAAAATTGATCAAGTGGAAAAAGAATTTGAGACACTATTTTTCAAGCAGATAAATTTTGGAACTTTTATGTGAGAAAATTAGAGAACATTAGAGCATCCCTAGACTGGATTAGAAAACATTAGAGTATCCCTAGGCTGGAGCGATAGCCCAGCGGTAAGGCATTTGCCTTTGCGTGCAGCCAGCCCAGCTGAGCCTGGTTCGATTCCTCCGCCCCTCTCGGAGACCCTGGCAAGCTACCGAGAGTATCTCGCCTGCACGGCAGAGCCTGGCAAGCTACCCATGATGTATTCAATATGCCAAAGACAGTAACAACAAGTCTCAAAAAATGGAGACGTTACTGGGCCCGCTCGAGCAAATCGATGAACATCGGGAGGACAGTGTTTGTTAGAGTACTCCTCAATCACTTCATAGTTGGGTTTTGGGGTCTTTTTATTTCCCCCAGGGGCTACTCCTGGATCTGCACTCAGGAATTATTCCTGGTGGTGCTCAGGGGATCATATAGAATGCCAGGGATCAAACCAGGGGTGGCACATGCAAGGCAAAAACACCCTACCCGCTATACTATTCCTCCAGCCCCAATCATTTCATATTTGCTTATTTCAAGCTAATGATAAAAATGCACATCTAAAGAAATGTATGATCATCAAATATTTAATATTTTCCAGTATATAACAATTTACACAATCCTTTAACCATACATTGTTAAAGTTTAACATTATTATTCTTATTGTATAGATGTGAGTACCCAGGTTCAAAGAGGTTACATTGCCAAAACTGGGTTGTTCAAATTTATAGCAAGGTGAATATGCAGATGAATTAGTTAAAAGCCACTAACCTTAGAATCAGAAAAACTGCTTCACTGATTATTAATAAATACTGTATGATTGACTTAAACTTTCTGATTGCCATGATTCTCATCTCTGAAGTCTACTACCTAGAATCATAATTATACTCAATAAAATGTGTGAGTTGGATCTGCATACAATAAATAGCCATATTTATTCCTCTTGAATGATAGATTGATATCTTCCTTATTTGCCAAATTCACTATTAAATGAACTTGCATTTGAATTGTTTTACAGATTTGGTTCACAAATGATTTCCTGTTGATCTTTGCCTCTTGGGCTGGAGCAATAGCACAGCGGTAGGGCGTTTGCCTTGCACACAGCCAACTTGGCCGACCTGAGTTCAATTCCTCCACCCCTCTCGGAGAGCCCCCCGCAAGCTACCGAGAGTATCTCGCCCGCACGGCAAAGCCTGGCAAGCTACTCGTGACATATTCGATATGCCAAACACAGTAACAACAAAGTCTCACAATGGAGACGTGACTGGGCCTGCTCGAGCAAATCGATGAACAGCAGGAGGACAGTGCTACAGTGTTACAGTGCTTTGTCTCTTATTCATAGTAATACTTTTTTAAATTTATACTCTTGGACATAGTTAGGCATTTAGATAATCATGAATTTAAGATTCTTCAACTCCTCCTCTCCATATGGCCATCAAAGAGAATTTTTTTCTTCATGATTATTCTTTGTTATAATGGTAATCTTGTTCTCCAAATTAATTTGTTCACCATTTTCTCAGCCTAAGAGATATTTTCTCAGCTTCATCTAGGCCTGCCCATAATTTAGCAACTAAATTGGGCACATAAACCTAATTCCACTCATTTCAGCTTTGAATTTCCTCACATGCCCTCTCCAGTCTTATATTTCCTATTCCCCTCTTATGGTTCAGACTTTTTGTATTGCTGGACTGCTGCAATACCTTCTAATTTGCTATCCTGCCTCTACTTAACATTTACAGAAACATTACATATTTACTACAAAGTCAGCCTTCTAAAGTAATAGTTTGGTCATGCCATCCTTGTGTTCAAAATTTGTATTTTCTCAATGGTTTTGGGACCAATTCTAAACTCTATCATTTGGTAATAAAGGTCTTTCTGTACTGTTGTCATGCTGTTCACCTGCGTGCCCATAAAACAGTCTACTATTATTTCTAAGATACATGTGGTGGTCACAGGACCCTGGAATTTTATCCTCTCTATATTATCCTTTTGGGAATTAGTTCATTTACTTCTTCCAGATTTTCTAAACCTCATCTGCTTTTCAAAGTTCTGTAAAAATGTCATGCATTCCAAGAAGTCATATCACTAGTCCTAAGTACTTCTCTCACCAGCTAAATGTTCTAATGCCTAAGCATGTTTATGGAAGCATCTTTTTAATTTTCTCTATCCAAGGTCTCAAACAATGCTTCCTAGAATCCTGTCATTAACTCCTTATATAATAGACCACTATTTGTTCTCCTGCCCCCACGCCTGGCTGTCCTCACCTGGGCCCCTTGGGAGGGAGCAGGTTGAGCTTTCCTCCCCGCCCCGACCAGGGCTCCGGCAGCCAAAGACCTCCAGGACCAGCCACCACCATGCTGAGACCACTCTCCGCACACATGAAGGTACTGGCAGAGGGACAAAGTCACGCGGGTTCCGGGGCCGAGATCTCCAAGCCTACTTGGATTGGAGTTGAGCATCCTCCACCCAGATCCTCCAAATTCCAGTAGGCGGGGGTCACACCCACCAACTGGCCCCCTGGCGCCGTGTAATCCCATCAATGGCCAAGACTCAGAGACTATAAAACCCAGCTCCCAGAACCGCTTATTATGACATCTTATTATCTCATTCCTACTTTTGACAAATTGGCAGGCTACCGAATGTAGCCTACCCACATGGCAGAGTCTGGCAAACTCCCCGTGGTGTATCCAATATGCCAAATACCAGTAACAATGATGGTCTCATTCTCCTAAAGAGCCTGGAATATAATCTCAGGGCCAGGATGAAGGAGACGTTACTGGGGCCTGCTCGAGGCAATCGATGAATAAAAGGATGGTCGTGATTCGTGATTTGTTCTTAATGAGATATCCCAATAAACCTTGAGTGGGGGATGGGGTGGGATGTGCTTTTATATATATAAAAGCACACAAGGATCAATCTCTCTTAGAGAAGAGCATTATAATGGCTCCGGAGTGAAATGCAACAATCTTCACACACTTTCCTTTAAGAAACATTTTTTTGAATAATTTTTAGTGGATTATTTATGACAAGCAATACAAAATAAATTATTTCAGTTCTGCTTTGGGAGAAGTGTTTGGGGTTCAGAATGGAAACATCCGAAAAATGGTGGTGGGAAGGTGTAAAGATGGTGGGATTGGTGTTCAAATATTAAATGTAATCAAATATTGTGAACAATTTTATTAAAATAAAATAAATTCTTTTAAAAAGAAAGAAAAATAGCCCATCTAATCAGAAAGGGAAAACACATCCTCTGATACTCAAGGATGCTTTGACTCTGTTCTGAGGAGTGACCTCTGGTGGTGTTTGTGGGACCATATACAGCACTGGGGATTGATGTTGGGTCTGCTTTGTGCAATGTTAGCACTTTAACATTTGCAGCCCACAGATCTTTCTTTGTTGAATACAGTTTCATGGGGACACAAATATGTCGTTCTGCATAGGACCATATCTGAAAATTGTTATGTTTATTGTATTGTACAATTGTCAAGTGCAAAAGGGGAAAACATAGACATTATTACGAACTTACCCTGAAATTTAATAGGTTACAGAGAAGCTATGTAACCCAATTCTTAATAACGTATGTTCTCTTTTAAACCCAGACTTCAATGACCCTGAAACATAGCTATCGAATATGGACACACAAACAACATAAACCAGATTATACTGTAGCAAAATGATAACTGAGAATATATAGTGTTTTTCATATTTCCCTATTTTATTTCTTTTCTCTCCTTTTCTTTTACCCCTTCTCTCCACAACTATATACTAAAAACTTAAGGATGATGAGGTTCGCTACTCTCAAACTCCCACACTGCGTAGCACATAGAATATCTCCTGCAAATGTGTACTAATTAAATTGCAAACAACAATGCATGCAGCTAAATGAATACACAACAGATGCTCGATATATTTTTGACTTAATTTAAAATAAGGTGCTACTCCTTCACAAAGAACAAAACAGAGAGTTTAGTTTCTGAAATGTATATCCCAATTACGAGATGGAGTCGATGAAACCATCAAGGTCTGCTACCAGCCCTTAATTGTGTGCCTGATATGAGCGCCACACTGAGAAAGCCCTAGTTTTAAATAATGATACAGGGCCCAACTACAGTGCATGTATTTCCGTGCAAAACCAAATACTCAGTGTAATTATTTAATTGATGTGAGGAAAGATCGACAATTTGATGTCACTTAGCTCTCTTCTCTATTTGGAACCCTACGGGAACCCTAGTTAATGGTGGCCAGAGTGTTTGATAATGCGAAAGAGAATCCATCATGTCCCTGAGCAATGACTTGCACCACTAAGCGGCACAACCATATCAATTGTTTGGTGGGAATATTGTGAAGGTTTTCATCAAAATAACTTGCAAAATCACTTCAAGTCTGTGTAGTAGAAAGCATTTCGACAAGTTGTGGTCTGTGCTGTTTCTGTCCCCTTTCTCAGGGGACTGGGGATTCCCACAAGGATTTAGTGTTTCTAGGTGCCTTCGAGAGTTTTCCAGGCAAGACTTCCTCATTAACATAGACTGAGTCCCCCTGCATTTCTGCAGCCCTGATTCTGGCTTTAATATAAGCTTCTGGTCCATGTAACTGTCGCGGGCATTACTAGAGTACAGAGATACCAGGAACTTACTGTTTCATCCTACAGAGGGAGGCCTGGTGGTATACTAAAGCAATTATAACAAAAATAATAATCAAAGGTAAACTCTGCATATAACCAACTGACTGCACTGTTCCTAAGAAACTGTCAGTATGTAAAGATCTCTCCTGTTGTATGTTTAATTATAAATACTTTTGTCCTGAGATTGCAGTTAGAAATTCGGATTCATACTGCATTATTCTTTTCCCAGTATTATTCACTTCCAGATATTGATTAAAGACTTTAGCACACCTGCTAATACTGAATGACTCATAATACTTAAATAAATAAAATAAGATGGTCAAATCAGAGATACCTTATATTTCAAAACCTGGAGGCCAGAGAATTCATTAGTACAGTGGGTAGGGTGTTTGCCTTGCATGCGGCTGACCCAGGTTTGATCCCCAGCATTTCTTATGGAACCCCCGAGCACCTCTAGGAGTAATTCCTGAGTGTAGAACCAGGAGTGACCCCTGGACATCACCAGGTGTGACCTCCAAAAAAAAAAAAAAAAGAAAAAGCCAAAAAAAACAAAAAGAAAAAATCCTGGTGATGATGTGGATACTCTGAGTAGTTGTCCCAAGCAGTAATCCATTTGATGGACAAATCAAGCAATAATGGAAAATAATTGTTTCAAAGAATGCTTTAGAATCCAATGTATCGGGTCCAAGTTAACTCAGTGATCTGAGTATCTGCTTTATATGCAGTGATCCCATATGATTTCCCTGAGCACTGAAACAGGAGTATCCTCCATGTACTATCTGGTGTGCCTAAATTCAATGTATCTCCCCAATGCTTGAAGGTGTTTTTTTTAATTATATCTTAGATAATAGGGCTCAATTGTGTTAACATTCACAATATTAATGTACAAAGTATTCACACCACCAAAGCACTATGACTCTCCATCACTATCTTTATGTCACCTCTTGCCTGATCTTACTTTTCCTTATCTCCATCTCTACCATCTAATGAATTTTGTAACCTAAGACCAAAGGCTTGCCATTGTTCAATATTATTTCCTGTTGAAGATATTCCTTAACAAAGGAATAAAAACTATTTAATTACTTTGGGGTCATGCCAGGTGCTCAGGGGCTATTCCTGGCTCAGTTGCTCCTAGAGATGTTCAGGGGACCACATGACATCTATGCCTAAACCTAGGCCTCCCACATACCAACCTTTTAAGCCACCTCCCCGCCCAGGTCTGAAGCATAGTGTTTTAAGTAATACAATGTAGTAGGATGATAGCAAAGTTGGGGATGAGTTTGTGGCACTAAGACAATGTGAAATATTCCAAGTCTACATCCACTCAAGAACGATTCTCATTTGACTCATTATCCATGAGTGCTACATTGGATTTCTGGGTTTTAAAGGTGGTTACATTATGAGATAGGTTAATTCAAAGAGCTGAGCACATGCTTTGTATGCAGGAGGAATGATCCTTGGCACTGCATGTTCCCCTGGGCAATGCTCAGAGCAATTCTTGAGCACCTATGTTGGAGTATTTGCTGTGCACCACTGAAATAGCCCCTCAAAACACACAAACATACAGGTTAACATGAAAGTAAGTGAGTAACACTCATCTGATAGTAAAAGGGCACAATTTGAAGCAGGGTTATCCTGTATTGATTTGATCGTAGAACAAAGAATGGGTATTGGTGGGGGTAAAAAATATAAAATTAGATGAAAGGTTTATGTAAATTTTTGTGCTATCTTATAAATTATCTCTAAAATTAAAAGTAGGTCACAAGAAGAAAACAACCAAAAGAACAATAACACGAATCCCAGTTCTTGATTCTTTTCCAGCTGTTGAGCTGTTTTCGCAGGAGAAATGTAAGATCTTCAGTGAAGTTATCATCCAATAACATCCTGTCAACATAAACAGTTATAATACCAACAACAAACATAACCATCAAAGTAAAATATAGCTGACAGTTATTAGTCTAGATTCACACAACTGCTCATGTCAGTTTTGTTTTCTTCCTAAAGCTTTACATATAAACAGTGTAACTCATTATTCCACTTTGGGCTAGGAATTCTAAACTCTGTGAAGTCTAAGCTTTAAATAATTGTTCTAATTATGAGTCCACAGTGAAGATAAGAATATGTGCAAGTCTGGTGATGTAAAAATTAAGGAAAATATTAAATTGAACAATTAAACTAACCTATATTAGGGATGGGGCCAGGGCGATAGCATAGCAGGTAGGGCACTTGCCTTGCACGCGGCCAACCTGGGTTTGATTCCTCCGCTCCTCTTGGAGAGTCCAGCAAGCTACCGAGAGTATTCTGCCCGCACCCCAAAGTCTGACAACCTCCCTGTGTCGTATTTGATATGCCAAAAACAGTAACAACAAGTCTCACAACGGAGAAATTACTGGTGCCTGCTTGAGAAAATAGATGAATGGGAGTACAGTGCTACAGTTCTACAGATTAGGGATATGATTATCATACTGTTCAAATTCAACTAAGAAAGGATCTACAAAGAAATCTCTTCTGTATGAACTGTAAATTTCTTAACTGCTCTATGCTTTGCTTTTCATTTCTTCATTCAAAAGAAACGATGAGTTGGCAATAGCCTCTGGTCCAAGATTTGCTGAAAAGCTAAAAAGAGGTTTGAAGGTCTATTTCTCACATAGTAAAGCATTCAGTTCTTTTTTATAAGGGCTTCAACACGACTTGAATCTCAGAACTGTTGACACAAATGTTATTAGCAAAAGTGGAAAATTCATGGATAGAAGTAAGTCTAAACTTTAGGCTCTGACATACTGTGGGAGTATCTCCAGAGCATAAAATTCAACAAATAGAATTATCTTTCTATAGCAAGGCATAAAACTGAGCGAGTGTGAACATGTGATATGTACAAATTAGAGTCCGACAAAATCTAAGGTGCATTTTGAGTATTGAGTCCTTAGCTATTTTGCCATCATGTTGGTTTCAATATTGATATGATCTGTAAAGCGAATGAATGGGGACAAAAAAATGGATAGCTTTCTGGTGTGAAACGGACTTGGAAGAGAATGATTGGCTGATTTCTGTTGATTGGCTGGGGAAAGCTCCCTGTAATTGAGAATTGTAGCACTGTGGCACTGTCCTCCCGTTGTTCATCGATTTGCTCGAGCGGGCACCAGTAAAGTCTCCATTGTGAGACTTGTTACTGTTTTGGGCATATCAAATATGCCATAGGGAGCTTGCCAGCTCTGCCATGCGGGGGGGATACTCTCGGTAACTTGCTGAGCTCTCCGAGAGGCATGGAAGAATCGAACCCAGGTTGGCCTCGTGCAAGGCAAACGCCCTACCTGCTGTGCTATCGCTCCAGCCCTATTAGAGTTTGAAAATCATATATTCTCTCAAGACCAGCCACACTGCCAGTGTTATGCTTGGAATTTGAACAACAGGTGGAAAGGATTCTTTCTTGGGGTTCACCCCTTGCCCAGTTAGAGTCTTCAGAGACAGCTCTTACCTCAGCAACCGCATTGCCAACAGCTTGGCCGTGCTGACCTGCAAGCACTAGAGTCTCACTCCTGGCATTGCCACTTCCTCGTGAAACATGATAACTGTGTGGGGGGTATTTTCTCAGCATCTGCGCGAGGGTGTGGAGCAGACCTGGGAAATAATCCTCCCCATCTCTTCCTGGTTTTGTGAAGGCTTCCCAAGCCTTCACGCAGTATCTGCTGAATCAATCCTGCCATCTAGTGGACACTTTTCATCCTGCTACTTTTCCTCTTGGGCTTTCCCTGGTTGACACAATGGAGGGGGTGGGGGGTGGGGGAGCAGTTAGGAACACATACTGTAAACGTGGGGTGCTAGGTGGTAGCGGTGGAAAAGCTTGGGAGGAACTCTGGAGCTCTCCCGCAATAAAAATAGTAAGAGTTTCAAAAATTAAAATTAAAAAGAAGCGGTTGGGGGCTGGAGTGATAACACAGCGGGTAGGGCATATGCCTTGCACGCAGTCCACACGGGTTTGATTCCCAGCATCCCATATGGTCCCCTGAGCACCTCCAGGAGTAATTCCTGAGTGCAGGAGCCAGGAGTAACCCCTGTGCAGTGAAGGGTGTGACCCAAAAAAGCAGAAAAAAAAACCGCAACGGTTGCTGGAACCTTACCTCCAGGAAGGCAAGCAGGTAAGAACCCAGCTACGCTGAGGAGTTTGGGGACCTCAGAGGCTGCGGTTGGCATTGAGACCACCTGTTAAGTGAAAATCGAAAACTCTCACTTTACAGCGCCAAAATCCTGTGATGAAAATGCCACTGGGCTTCTCCCATCTTGGAAGGCAGGGCCGTCCTGCCCACTCTTTGCTGAGAGTCTCCTAACATCTCCCCAACACCCTCAAACCCACGCAACAAGCAGATTTTTCTTTTTAGAAAAATAAAGGGTATTTGTACTTCCACAGACGCACAGAGATATCGAGATATGTTCACCTTTAGCTCAACTCTATTTGCATCCTAATAGTAACTTTCTTACCTTACGTCTGAAAACTCATATCCATAAATGACCATTTAATAATCGATAATCTAATAAAACTATCATCTCAGGTCCACAAAGGTTTATTCAAGGATAACAAAATTCAGTTGCAAATCAAAATATTAGGATTGCTCACCGAAGCTCAGCTAAACATAGAATGACAAATTTGTAAGTTTGTCTAACATTGATCTGAGAACACCTTAAGAGATTTCCTTAAGAATAAATATTTATTAATGGGCACTGGTGGAGGGGTGGGTACTCGATCACTGTATGACTGAAACATATTCAGGAAAGTTTGTAAGTCTGTAATTGTATCTCATGGTGATTCATTAAAAAAAATTTAAAAGGATAAATATACTAACTGTTGCTAAACAAAGAGCTTCATAATATCTTTCTTGTTACAAAATAAATGCCAGTTATTTTGTGGAACATTTTTTAAGCCAGAGAAAGGTCCAGATTTTTTTTTAAAAAAATTCATAAAAATCAGTTGGATTATTACTCTCCTGATTTAAATATTATTGGTAAACATATTTTATATTGACCTTTTGATGATTCTTTACTGAACCAGTTTTGGCTCCTGCTGAACTTCCCTTATAGTTATCATTTCCTTATATATAGTTCTTCTTACTAGTTCACCTTCCAGGGGCATTTTATTTTAGTTGTTGCTGTTATGGGTAGCTGGTTTGTTTGATTTTTCCTATGGTCTTGTGTACTCTGCATTTTGGAAGAGCCCCTATATTTGCTTTCACAGTATGCTCCAGAGACTTTGTTAGTTTAAGACTAAAGAGTCCATTAATTTATCTACTTGGAAATCATATGCAACATAAATCAGATAAATCTGGAGTTCATACTCAAAGTTTTTATTTTTCATGGGATGCTTGCTTATTCACCCAGAAACATTCTTCACGAAGAATCATTTTTTCCCAGACTGTTCCTGGCTTAATGTCCCCATATGTCATGTAAGCCTGATGTTCACTTTTTGACCCTAGGACCTATATTTGATTGTCAATATCTCAAGGACCAGAGAGCTAATTCATAAGTTTATACTTTGCCTACAGTTCCTCTCTACAGTAGGCTATTTCTTGTCTTTCTTTCTCAAACACTTTGTATTTTTATGAAAACAATGCTGTTATATTTTACATGCCATTTCATTGGTCCTAGTTGACCGGGAGTGGCTTTCATTAGGTCAGTCTGTCATATTGCTGGAACTCAGTTCTTTCCTCTCCCTATATTGTTTCATATCACTGAAATGGTGCTCTTTGTTCTTATACCAAATTGCTTCTTAAAGTGAAGGGAAAAGTAAGTCATGCAATTCTACTCTTTAAAGCTTCCACATTAGAATAGAGTTCACTCCATCTGTCCTACTTAGATACATCCTGCACTACCATCTGTCTCTACTGTTTTATATTATGGTGTTGTGACCATTGTTTTTGATATTTTTAAAGAACCATTATGAAGTGAAAGTACTAAAATGTACAATTAACAGACTGAATATTCATACAAGCATGGCATTCACCACACAATTATAGGGCAATACATTAAAATGTATGAATTCATTATTTTAGAGCTTAGAAACTATCTTTGAAGCCATCTCTTTGTAACCAAGGCCCTGAGAGTTCAAGAACCATGTCTAAGTCTTTGTAATGCCCTTACCAAAACAATACCAAACTCTGGGTATATTCAGAACCCAGTCAACATTCTAATGTCAAAATAACTTTCCATATAATTATCTTATTAAACTTAATAACATGATTATGTGGGAGTATAGAATTATATATGAAATTTATATACTTATTTTCTAGTATTTTAAAGATTTTTCAAGTAGTTGGGCCAGGAAATTTCATAATTTACTTTAAAATTTTCAAAAGAACAAATAGAATCATAACTAAATGCCAACCGTATTTATAGATGAATGTAAGTCATTTTACATGTATATTTATAAATGCTTTATCAATATTTTAAAGTCAAAATCACTGAACTTATAATAGCATACAATTTTTTTTCCTTTATCCTCAGTTTTATCTATGAGATGTGTTTCTGATGTAGGTTTTACTAGAAGGTGGAACTTATGAAAGGTTTTACTAAAATAAAGTAAAGTAAAGTAAAGGTTTTACTTATAAGTTGACAAATAAGACTGTTGCATTTTGCTAAAATAGTTGAACCCATCTTGCCCTACTTGAAGACATTACGATTCTCAGTGAGAGTTTTTTTTGTTCCCAGAGCTCTCAGAATAACACTTTAATCTGTTCTCCCAAGTGACTTGATTTTTTCCCTGAGCATCCTTGAAGATAATTCCTTTAAAACTTTTATTGCTCATTTCTATATAAACAAAAGTAGTAACTCTGTACACTTTTCCCTAATATGTCAGAAATACAAATGTAATTTTAGCAGCAAGGATTAGAGTAATTCCTAATTCTGGGTAACTGAAAAGAATACACAAACAATGATTTTCCCAAGGGCCAGTGCTAATACTGGGCTAGAATGACAATCTAAAATTCATTTGGTATTTAGATTAAGGCAGATATTAGTTTCCCCACTCCTCCCAAACACATAACCCCCTGGCAGGCATTTCAAATTTACACTCATTCAAGAGGTGATATTTAGGACATGATATTTTCAAAAACTGGCACAAACATTAGATAACTAATATGTGAAAAGACTCGTTGATATTAAAATGCTACAGGAGGTCTGGCTCTCCAAGCTTTGGTTTTAGAAAGTAGTACATGCCAGATGTTTCAAAGAAAAGCATAAAATCTACATTATGTGCCTAATTGTACTGTATTACATCACAGGATTGGGGATTTTTTTTTTCCCTGACCACAGCTGGTGATAACAATACGCCCTGGAGCATGAAAAAATCAGACCCCATGAATATAGGACACTCTTTACTGAGTTTTTTTTCTGTTTAGGTGATATGGAGGGGGTGGGAGGAATTCAGTCTCAAATATCTATATATATATATATATATGCATATATATGCATATATATATGAATAATGGCACTCTCAGTTTAATAAAGTCTCTGCATGTGAGCTAAACAAACTTAACTATTCAGATGAGACCACTACTGGGAAGAATGAACTGGAGAAGAAATAAACTGAGAATACAGTCTATATTAGTGTAGATGCAGTTATTGGATTAACCATGTTTATAAGGAGTACTATTGGGGCTCCAAAAGTCCCTGGCATTGATGAGGATTTTCCTTGTTAAAACAGGTCATGAAATTAAGCTGCTCCTCATAGGTTTCTTTTTTCCTCATTATGTTAGGAGAGAGCCAGGCAAGTGGGATAGAGGATAAAAAAGTTTTGACATGGAGTTGGGCCTTTCTAAACTTACTCCCTCTATTTGTCAATGAAAACAATACAAGATTTAGATCCTTCCACTCTCGCTGCCTCCTATAGCATTGCCTTGTACTAAAGTATTACTATAGCATCAAAGAATCCTACCTGGGTATAGCATCAATTATGCCTTAGATAAAATAATTTCAGTCTCTAGTACGAATCACTTCCAGAACTAACCCCTGAACACAGAAACAGGAGCAATCCCTGAGTACTGCAGTATGATGGCCAAAAAATATTCATAATAATTCGGGATGTTAGAAAAGTTTGAAAAATTTCTTCCTATTAACCATTATAGGCTGTTTACAGATACAAGAAATTTTAAGAAGAAATTTTGACATGGAGTAGTTATGTTGGGGAAAAAAAGAGGAAATTGCATTGCATATATATTTTTTCAAATTTTATATAACACCTATCTCAAAGAAGTTATTTCTAAAGGATTCATTAAATTTAAATATTTTTAAAAATAATTTTATGTGCTTAATACATGCAAAATTGTGCTCAGTTAAAACCAACCTTTAGGAACTCAAAAATACTGATCTCTCATATATCAAAATTGATATAAATTATATAAAAATTGATGTAAATTATTGAATAAATTATTTTCTAATTCTTTAATAAAGTAATTTTGCAAAATATTTTACCAAGCTTTGCATTATTAGCATATTGCATTTCTAGCACATGTTCATGGAGTCAGTGATTAATTTATTACTGCAATTTTCTTTTCATCCTCATTGACTTTCATATTCTTGTTTAATTTTACTAGTCTCTCTTTTATCTTTCTCATTCTGTTTCATTTTTGTATATCAGAATCAAGTATTTTTGTATGTATTTTTTAATTAAAAAGTCACTATTAAAACAAAGTGTGTGGTGATGGAAATAATAATTTTGTGTCATACTGCCACCTAATGGTGTCTATTATGCTCAACCTCACCCATAATTAACCTTCCTATTTAATGGAACAAATAATGAATTAAAATATACTTCCCAGATTTTAAGGATCTTGATGGAGAAAAATATCTATATAATACAAAAATAGGAATCATTTTTGCTTGTGAGTATATATATAAACAATGAATTTCTTTACAACTGATGTTAATATCAAGCAGATTAACCCAGGACATTTACTTCCATAGCTTGTACTCTGATCATTCCTCTCTGAGCCATAGCCAAAGGTTTTCAATAATCATCAACCCATCTCTTAGTTTTATAATTCACAGCAGCATACAAGTTCAGTTTTTGATTTGTGTATATTTTGAAGATCTTACACTGAAGCTGCTACAGCCCATAGAGATGTCCTCTCAAAACACAAGCCAGAACTGCAGTGGTACTTCTATAACATTCCTTGATATAGTGACCTCTGTGGAAGGAGAATGGAAGTTCATTCTAACTAGCCCTACTGCTGATTTATTCCTGCCATTAATATTCTGCATTATTGTCTTAGCAACATTAAAGGTCCAGTCCCACCACTGCCCAATGGGAGCAGTAAGAAGGAAGGCAATAGAGAGAGAAGATTGTACCTATCAAAGGAGCTTTAATAAGCATACTGGAAGATGTTGTTCAAGAGAATCATCTGTGGTGTTGCAAAAAGTGGCTTAAACAGGAAAAGAACAGAGAAGAATATTTTTAACAAGACTTACTACAGACTGGTTGGTACCAGGATGGCTAATAAATTTCACTTAGCCTGCACTTATGATGCATGCTTTGATGCCTTATGTATCAATCCCAACAAAGATTTCTGATTAAGGGAAATGCTTACATCCTATCTTCCTTGCATATGTTTTCTGGGGGGAGGTATCAGATAAAGGAAAATGGAACAATCTACATTTTAATTCAATCAACCTGGGCTTGCCTAATTCCTCTTGCCTGGGCATGGCCAGAGGAATTGCTGATTTGAATTTTGAGTTCACTTGTAATATTTTGAGCAGGTTCACTTTAAAGCATTTACTTCCCTGAATTTCAGTAGTCTTATCTCTTATTTGGGTGGGTAAGCAGTTGATTTCTAAGTTGCCTTCTAGCTTCTAAAGTTCTTCATTTTAATAACATATCCAATTAAGATGCAAGTCAGATTATACTTCAATTCAACATCATGAGCCAAAGGCTTTACTGTCCCAATTCTGTTTCCAAAATCATTTAATAAAACTAGAAGAAGAAAAGTGTGACTATCAGCAAAATGAATTTACCTAGCTAGGAAAAATGCTATTATGAGTGTTCTGTTACTTTGGTTTATTATATATTTGAAAAATAAGAAAATTTAAGATTATTTTAATGAGGAAAGCAAAAGTGTACATGAAATTTAAATGTGCATGAATATGAGGCTATTTCATATATAAATGTATATGTTGTGTTTGCACATTACAGATAGGTAAAGACATGTAGCTAGTTACTCTTACAAAGTCTTTTAGGGGTCTGGTACAACTTTTTTTTTTTAATTTTATTAGTGAAGCACCATGAGGTACAGTTGTAGATTTCCAAATCTTTGTGCTTGGGTTTCGGTCATACAATGAACAAATACCCATTCCTCCACCAGTGCCCATTTTCCACCACCATGTATAATATCCCCCCCACCCCCCCTCCCACCCTGCCTCTGTGGCAGGGCATTCCCCTTTGTTCTCTCTCTCCTTTTGGGTGTTGTGATCTGCAAAAGAGGCATTGAGTGGCAAACATGTTCAGTCCATAGTCTACTTTCAACATGCATTTCCCCTCCTGGGAGGATCCTCCAAACACCCTTTATTTGGTGCTCCCTTCTCTATCTGAACTGCCCTTTCCCCTAGAATACCCGGCTGGCCTCTAAGCTATTTAATAATCCTCCTGGTGTTGATCTCAGCTATTCTTGGGTATTAATCTCATATTTTGTTACTTTATAGCCCCCAGATGAATGCAATCTTTCTATGTCTATCCCTCTCTTTCTGACTCATTTCACTTAGCATGATACTTTCCATATTGTACCACTTGTATGTAAATTTCATGACTTCATCTTTTCTAAGAGCTACATAGTACTCCATTGTGTAGATGTACCAAAGTTTCTTTAACCAGTCATCTGTTCTTGGGCACTCAGGTTTCTTCCAGTTTCTGGCTATTGTAAAGAGTGCTGCAATGAACAAACAAGTGCAGATGTCACTTCGACTACACATTTTTGCCTCTCTGGGTTATATTCCCAGGAGTGGTATCGCTGGGTCAAATGGGAGCTCAATTTCTAATTTTTTGAGAAACGTCCATACTGTTTTCCAAAAGGGCTGAACTAGTCGGCATTCCCACCAACAGTGAAGGAGTGTCCCTTTCTCACCACATCCACAGCCGCATAGGTTGCTTTTGTTCTTTTGAATGTGGGCCAGTCTCTGAGGTGTGAGATGGTATCTCATTGTGGTTTTGATCTGCATCTCCCTGATGATTAATGATGTAGAGCATTTTCTCATGTGCTTTTTTGCCATTCGGATTTCTTCTTTGAGAAAGTTTCTGTTCATTTCATTGCCCCATTTTTTGTTGGGGTTGGATGTTTTCTTCCTGTGGAGTTCAACCAGTACTTTGTATATCCTTGATATCAACCCCTTGTCAGATGTGTATTCGGTGAATATCCTTTCCCATTCTGTAGACTGTCTTTGTATTTTGGTCACGGTTTCTTTGGAGGTGCAGAAGCTTCTTAGTTTAAGATAGTCCCATTTATCTATCTCTGTTTTCACTTGCTCGGCCAGTGGCATGGCATCTTTGAAAGTACCATTAGTCTCAATGTCATGGAGGTTTTGCCAACTTTGTCTTCAATGTACCTTATGGTGTCTGGTCTGATGTTGAGGTCTTTAATCCATTTTGATGTTACTTTTGTACATGGTGTTAGGCAGAGTTCTGAGCCCATTTTTTTGCATGTAGCTGTCCAGTGATGCCAGCACAATTTGTTAAAGAGGTTTTCCTTACTCCACTTCACATTTCTTGCACCTTTACCAAAGATTAGATGATCATATGATTGAGGGGAGATGTCAGTGTATTCAACCCTATTCCATTGGTCTGCAGTTCTGCCTTTGTTCCAGTACCACGCTGTTTTAATTATTACTGCTTTGTAGTAGAGTTTGAAGTTAGGGAGGTTGATTCCTCCCATTTTCTTTTTCCCAAGAATTGCTTTAGCTATTCGTGGGGGCTTATTGTTCCATATAAATTTCAGGAGTGTTTGCTCCATTACTTTGAAGAATATCATGGGTATCCTTATAGGCATTGCATTGAATTTATACAATGCTTTCAGTAGTATTGCCATTTTGACAATGTTAAGTCTCCTGACCCATGAGCAGGGGATATCTTTCATAGTTAAAGCCATCTACCACAAGCCTACAGCAAGCATTGTTCTCAATGGCGAAAAACTGAGAGCCTTCCCTCTAAGATCAGGGATGAGACAAGGATGCCCACTCTCTCCACTGCTGTTCAATATAGTACTGGAAGTACTTGCAATAGCGATTAGGCAAGAAAAAGGCATTAGGCAAGAAAAGGGCATTCAGGTAGGAAAGGAAGAAATCAAGCTCTCACTATTCGCAGATGATATGATACTATACTTAGAGAACCCAATAACCTCCACCAAAAAACTCCTAGAAACAATAGACTCGTATAGTAAAGTTGCAGGCTATAAAATCAATACCCAAAAGTCCATGGCTTTCCTATACGCAAACAGTGAGAGAGAAGAAAGCGACATGAAAAAAACAATCCCGTTCACAATTGTGCCCCAGAAAATCAAGTACCTAGGAATCAGCTTAACTAAGTAAGTAAAGGACCTCTACAAAGAAAACTACAAAATGCTACTTCAGGAAATAAAAGAGGACATGAGGAAATGGTATAACTTTAGTGTCAGTCCTCATCAATCTAAAATATGAGGGAGAAGATAAAAATAATAATCACAAATACAATTTTTTAAAAGGCACAAATTATTACACTACACTTATTAATCTGATGAAAATAGGTAGCCACCTAATTCATAAAGACTAAGAGAGCTTGGAATAACATTGGCAAAATTCTCTTCAATTTGACTCAAACTACTCATTGAAGAGCTGAGATTTTAAGGAAAATGAACCTAATACTTCTCTATCTATCAGATGAAAATCATGATTTGAGAAGTCTTAAACATGAAAGTCATTTCTTACAGGATTTTAATCACTCCATTCACTAAGAAGATAAAAGAAGAACTGGAAAATTTTGCAACTACAAAATATTCATCCAAGGAGAATCCAGGAAAAAGTTTTGGTTTCTTCTTTGTTTAAAAAATAAACCTAGTATCTACAAAATAATACACAAAAAATCACACACAATAACTAGGAAAATTTGAGTTCAAGAACATATAAATCAGGTCATATTATATTTATGATTTTCTCCTTCTTTCCTTTTATCCTTTCTTTCCACCATTTCCTTTTCTTTCTTCTTTTTCTCTCTGCTTTTCTTTTTTTTCTTCATATTTGAGTAATTTTCATTTATGTTAGTATGTTATAAAAAGAGAGAGAAAATGAAGTGATAAAGGCCCATTTATTAGATTACCTCTCCCAGGAGTTAGTTAAGAAACAACTAGAAAATAAATAATCCATCATTCTACTCATGTATACATCATATACTCCCATATATTTATCGTGAAATAAAAATATTTACTGCATGCCTAGATGTGTTTCCCAGAAACGGAAAAACCAACATCTAACTCAAAGAATTAGAATGTTATCTGATACTACAGAGAAAAGAGCAATATGTTTTGCAAACACAAGTAATAATTTTTTCCAGAAGTTCTGAGGGGAGAAAGGAGGGAGAGAGGGAAGAGACTGGAACTCAAAATCATTAAGAAGATTTAGGTTATAAACCATAGCCCCATCTGCACCGAAAGAAGTGTTCTGTATTTAGAAGATTAAAGTATCTCAAAATTTGGTAGTCATTAAAAGCACAATTTTGAGTTCTTTAGGCATTTGTATGCCCTATTGTGTTTTTCTGACCTAGATTAGTCTAGTTACTCAGAACACAGCAGTACGGTTTTGCAGCAACACTGCCCCATGGCTTAATTTCCCAATTAAACTTAAACAAATTTCTCAAATGCCCATAAAACTGTTGGTGGCAAGATCAGTGCACCTGAATATTTAATTATTCTAATGTCAGTCTGAGACATAGATAATTGGCAGCTAATAGAAAATGCTTATGACCTGAAAACAAAAGATTTTTCAATGGTTGATCAGGGAATAAGTGAGTAAATTCACTAAAGTAGAGATGTATTTTGGAGTTTTTTTTAAATGCTAAAGAAAAAGTAGAGGTATACTAGAAAACTGGAGTAAATAGAAAAAGTAATAAATAGTATAGATGCAAAAAAGGTCATTCAATAGTAACTCTAGATACTGAACTTTGTCAGTGATTATGATTGAATCAGTATTTAAGACTCTACGTATATATTCCCAGACTGAGTAACTGTCCATCAGAAAATAGTAAAAATAATAGAATAAGCCTGATTAAAGATATTTTTTATTCTTTGGTTATAATATTTCAACATAAGTAAACATAAAGATAAGTAAAATAAATACATGTAGCAGACAACACTTAACAAAATAAAATTAATCTAGTGACCCTCATAAATCAATTTAATTATAACCAAAGCAAAATGGCTTGAGACTTGGCTGGAAGATGATAAGCCAGAGGTGGTGATAAAAGAGTTATTGAGCTCAGGAGAGGTCCCAGTGGGAAGCCCAGGGAATTAGTCTTGGGCTGAGTCTTACTTTACATCTTAATTACTGATTTCAAAGAAAGGCTAAACTGCACATTAACTAATTTGCAGATGGTACTAAACTGGCAAACACTGGGAATTGCAGATTAAATATCCAAAGGGACTTTAAGAGGTTAGAAATAGGACTCAGTAAAATCCAAGCCTTCAAGTAATAATAACGATGATAATGGGGGTGACAAAAATATAAACTCTGGTGGAGGCTTTTTGTGGGCCCATGTAGAAAGAAGTGAAAGAAAACACTCTTCAAGACACTGATTTAAGACACCTAATGTGAGGAAACAAGTTTGAAGGAAAGCAAACATAGAACTATCTTTTTTTTATCCTTTTTGACTTTTTGGGTCACACCCGGCAATGCTCTGCACTCAGGAACTACTCCTTGTGGTGTTCGGGGGAACCCTACTGGATGGATGCCAAGATCAAACCCAGGTCAGCCATGTGTAAGGCAAATGCCCGAAGTAGTACTATCATTTCAGGCCTGGAACCAAGTATCTTTGACAGGATAGAAATAAATTATTCAAAAATATCACATGTGTATTTCCTTGGTTGGGTTGAGAAATAGTCACCTTTTATGACTCTGTTCATTTCACTTTGTTCACTTGATTCCTCAAGGAGTAAATTCTACTTCTTCCCACAAACATTTGTCTTAGAATTTAGAGATTCTTTAAGTAAGGATTCTAAACTATCTCTGAGAGATAAAAGATGATATTACACTTGATTTTTTTCTCTCATCTACCCAGAGGGTAGCAGACTGAGATACGGTTGGTATAAAACATGAAATAGAATATGCTTGTAGAGCCTGAAAAAGGTAGATTAGGGGTGCTGCTACCAAAGAACAAACATTTCTGAGAAGTTCAGGAATCGGACCAGAAAGATAGAATAATAGATAGGCAACTAGGTTTGATCCCCAGCCCTGTATATAATCTCCTGAGCACTGCCGGGAGTGATCCCTAAGCACGGAGTAGGAGTAAGCCCTGAGCACTAAAGCATGTAGTCCAAAAACAAATAAACAAAAGAAATTCTGGACAATTCTGGAAGAATGAAAATGAGTTTTGAAATGAAATAATGATTAAGGTCAGCTTGAAATGTGTTACCAGGGAGTGAGGAATAGCTCAGGGGAGCCTCTGGAAGACTCTTAATTCAGAATTAGTTGATAATCAAGATTTCCAAATGAACATAAAATTGAAATACGAGCCAATGAAGATCATTTATGGGATTTCTGTACCAATCTGGTCATCACACCTACAACAAAGCCCAAATGGGTGAACTAAGACATGAGATTTCATAGGCTGGAGGTATGGAACTGATTCTCTACCTTCTCCCCTACAGTGGACTCTCTTAACTTTACTGTTATAAAAACAGTCTCATTAAGTTTTATTTTGGTCCCCCCCTCCCCAGGGTCCTGGGAAAGGAGTCAAAGAGCTTAAGAGTATGCTATGCACTCTGGTACCCCAGGTATCATCCCTAGCACTGAGAAGTTCCCCTGAGCACCACTGGGACTAAATCCCAAGTATGCCCAAGCACAGAACTAGGAGTATCCCCCAGAACAATTGAGTGTCTACCAAAAGTCAAAAAGAAAGAAAAAATCAGGCCATTGTTTAAGAAGGGTCCTCTAGCAAGGAATTACCTTCTAGAACGGTATCTGTGAAGACCTGCATGGTGTTAAGCAGGACCCACAATCATCCACTTGGCCTACTTCAGCTTCACACTAAGCTGCCAATTATCTTGCAGGGGGAAATTTCAGGTCAAGAGGGAAACTCAGCCCAGCTCTCCCTTTCTAGTATGGAATCTTTGAATGGGTAACAAAGTTTCTCCAGGCAAGTGAGAAAACCACATGCAAATGAGTCACAGGAAAGAGACTAACAACCAAAACACAAATCCTGGAGAAAATAAAGATATTCAGAAGTCTTCTAATATTTTTTTAGAGATCAGGACATATTAGGCGCAGAAGATAAGAACAAGGGGGAAAACAGGATCTAATAGATATGACAACCACAAGTGAAAAAGAAAGGCAATTAAAAACCTCAAAGAAAACAAACAAAAAGCCCTGCTTGTGAAATTCATTGTCTAGATACAAAGCAAACTGGATGTGACATGAACTTAATAATTGATGAAGTATTTAAAAGAATTGAATTGACTTTAACTCTGAAAACATTTTCTTAGGGCAACCATAGACCTGCAGAGAGGAAACAGCTTGGAGCATACATTTGGCTGTGTGCTGATGAGACAGTTTTGATTACTCTGGGCACTCTCTACTGTTTCTAAACTTCTTCCTTCAGTGTCTTACCAGTGTACCCTAGTTGGGGTTACTGGAGAAGTTGTAAATAACAGAGGTCAAGTAAAAGTAAAAGTAGAGTTGTACTTTTAAAGGAGATCATTAAAAGTACTTACCTCTAAGTAGAACTGAAGCGTGAAGACCATAAATTAATTTTTTTCTACTTTATGCAGTCCACACACATGTATTTTTTCAATAAAATTATAGTCAGAGCTAGAGAGATCATCTCAGTGGACTGAAGGCATGCTTTGCACGCCAGAAGTCCAGATTAGATTACCCATACTATACAGTTCTCACCACCATTTTGGTGGGTGATCCCTGAGCACAGAGCCAGGACTATTTTCTGGGTGTGGTCAGAAACTTCCACTGCTCCACACAAAAATTGACATTTCACATGCTTTGTCTAGGATACCTCATAATCACTGTTGAAAAATATATCTTTTATATCTTTGAGTAAATGAAGAGTTCACATCTATCTATATATATATCATAAAAAGGGTGTTATTAAGTGAAATGCAGAAGAGTACCTGTGTGTATATGGTGTATATGTGTATACTGATGATCCTTCTATCTCTCTTAGATACTATTCATACTTGATTCTAACACACTTAGATCACGATCACGACCATCCTGTTGTTCATCGATTGCCTCTAGCAGGCCCCAGTAACGTCTCCTTCATCCTAGCCCTGAGATTTTTTAAAAAGTATTCAAGGCTCTTTCAGGGTTAGGAGAATGAGATCCATCATTATTATTGGATTTGGCATATTGGGTACGCCATTGGGAGTTTGCCAGACTCTGCCATGTGAGCAGACTACATTCGGTAGCCTGCCAGTTTGTCCAAAGTAAGAATGAGACCCGCGCGCTTCCAGGAGCTGGGTTTTATAGTCTCTGGGTCTTGGCTGTTGATGGGATTATATGGTGCCAGGGGGGGCAGTTGGTGGATGTGACCCCTACCTACTGGAATATGGAGGATCTAGGTGGAGGATGCTCAGCCCCGATCCAAGCAGGCTTGGAGATCTCAGCCCCAGGACCCGCATGCCTTTGTTCCTCTGCTGGTATCTTCATTCATGTGGAGAGTAGTGCTGCCGGAGCCCTGGAGGGGTGGGGAGGGAAACTCAACCCGCTCCCCTCCAAGGGGCCCCGGGAGGACAGCCAGGAGCGGGGGCAGGAGATTCTGCCTCCTCTGCCACTCCCTGTGCCGCCGCCTTCATCTGGGACGTGGACCCGAGCCTCTGCCCTATCCGAACACCAGCCCCGGCTCTACCGAGGCCCCGGTCCCCCCACCCTGCCTCACCGCCGCCATGGCAGACCCTAAATATGCCGACCTTCCTGGCATTGCCAGGAACGAGCCAAATGTTTATGAAACCTGCGATCTGCCTGAGGATGATCAAGCAGAGTTTGACGTGGAGGAGCTGACTAGTACGAGTGTGGAGCACATCATTGTCAATTCCAATGCTGCCTATGACAAGTTTAAAGACAAGAAAGTGGGGACAAGGGGACTTGATTTCTCATATTGCATTGGAAAAACCAAGAGGACAGGCTATGAAATGCTTGGAGAGGGTCTGGGAGTAAAGGAGACACCCCAGCAAAAGTACCAACGACTTCTACATGAGGTCCAAGAGCTAACAACTGAGGTTGAGAAAATCAAGACAACAGTGAAGGAGTCAGTCACTGAAGAGAAGCTCACCCCTGTGGTGCTGGCTAAACAGTTGGCATCCCTGAAGCAGCAGCTGGTGGCTTCCCACCTGGAGAAGCTGCTGGGACTGGATGCAGCCATCAACCTCACTGACCCAGATGGAGCTCTGGCTAAGCGTTTATTGCTGCAGCTGGAAGCAACAAAGAACAGCAAAGGGGCTGTTTTAGGGGGCAAGACCGCCAGTGGATCCACCCCAGATAGCAGCCTTGTCACACTTAGATACTAGTCATAATATATTAGATATTAAGACACTTAGATACTATTTCTATTTCATCAACAGTTCAATATTTTACAAGTATTATGGATATCTTTTTTCCTATAAGATAAATGCCTTAATAAAGACTTTCATTATTATGTTGGAAGTTTCCTAACCTATTCCATTTCACACTGCTCAGTAATGCCCTGTCCTAGCCAAACTAGACACTTACTCTCCTAAGAGATGTGTGCCTTTTCATGTTTTTGTGCCACCCTATGCTTCTCAACCCCCCCCCCCATTCTCTCAGTAAATGCAACCTTATTCACCCAGCAAGCTTGTATTCAAAACCCATCTCTTTCATAGAGCTTTCTCAACTATTCAGTCCTGTACGGTGAGACTCTGAACCAAGATTATATCATTTACCACATTTTTCCACATTTTCTTATTAATCATCCCTCTAATTTCTCCCAGAAAAATATTTACTGATCACTGATGCTGAGAGACTAATTTGATAACTAGTCATGGTTTCTTATAAATCTTCTGTATTTTAGTGAGCTTTCTATATTTCTCTGATTGGTCACTCTAGGTTGGCTATATGTGAGGATAGAGTTTTATTTCTTCTTTATAGATTCATGATACTTAGAACTGTGCCTTTAAAAATATTTTTGACTCTTGATAGATGTTTTTTGTTTTTAATCACTTGAGCTTGATAAATGCTTTTTTAGAATAACTTGACCATATGAGTTTTTATACAGCATGATGACATTCAGTGTGACTAACCTTAAATAACTATAAAGCTTGGTTTATAAAAGAGGGCAAACAAGAAAAAAATTAAGATAATTTGGAGGTAGAATCCTGGTGCCATCACTTCCTGGAAATGTGACCTGAAATTAGCCACTTTATCATTGTCACGGTTTTGCCATCTATAAAATGTGGTTGGTCAGGGGAGTGGAGAAATGTTATAGCAGGTAGAGCACTTGCCTTTCATGTGGCCAACCTAGGTTCCATCCCTCGGATCCCATATGGTCCCCTCAGCCCACCAGAAGTGAGTCCTGAGAGTAGTCAGAAGTAGAGTCTGAGTCCTGATGGGTGTGACCCCAACCCCTCCCCCACATCCCCAAAAATAAATTGTAAAAACTGTGGTTTAGTCAGAGAGTCCACCTCCAAATCTCAGATTTCTACATGCTCCTCTAACTTCTGGGTGGAATTAGCTTCCTTGCTAACATCACACCATCGCTTTTTGGGAATCAGATGTGAATTCTCCTCCCTCCTCCGGGTTTCTGGCTGCCTCTGAGTTTCTCCTTTACCACCTTAGCAGACTACCCCCACCTCTCCTAAACCACATGGCTAGATTTGTTCTACCCATCACACCTTACTCTGCTCATACTTTATACCTCCAGTCAGCAGGCAAAAATGGGAAAAGAGCAACTATCAGCCTAATCCTTTAGAGAGTACCAGGGGTGCGAACGATAAATGTTCCAGCACAGCCGGAACACTACGAACACAATTGGGAAAGACATGCAGAAGCTCTCTGAGATGAATGAGTAAAAATAATAACATAGAAGACTCTGATAGTAGCAAATAGTTCTGTAAACTTTCAGAGAATGACACCAGGTTGAGAATGTTTAATGAGCTCAAAGAAATGATGGCAAGGGTAATCAGCAAAGTACAAGAAAATGTGAAAGCAGAAGTGAGAAAACTATAATTAGGAGCGATTAAAATGGAGACTATGGTAGGTGAAACTAAGAAAAAACAAAATCACTTAATCACTTAACTTCCCGTTAGTCATCGATTTGCTTGAGTGGGCACCAGTAACGTCTCCATTTGTCCCTGTCGCGTGCTAGTGTAGCCCAATGGCATCTGTTCGCTCTGGGAACATGAAGAGCCTCAAACCCATCATTCATGATCTTGAAGAAGAAGTCTGACCATCTGGTAGGTGGGCGGCCAGGCAGTCTTTTGACATCCTGTGGAATCCAGTCAGTAACAGCTCTAGTCCAGCGGACGTCTTTAAATCTCATTACGTGACCAGCCCATCTGATTTTTGACACCTTGGCAAATGAGACAGCGTCCCTGATTCTTGATCGTCGACAGATGTCGGAACTCCGGATTTTTTCTCTCATTTGAGTGAAACGTGATATTCCAAGCATAGCTCTTTCTATTCTTCTTTGGGAGACCTGAATAGCTACTGGCAGACTTCCACTATCGACACTACCTCCACTACCCAGCCGTCTCCACACTCCAGGACGCTTTCCAGACCCACGCAGCCGCTTCTCGGCCGTGCGAAACATCATAAGACACTAAATACCCATCTTCCGGAATTGTCGTATCATATTTGATAGGGTTCAAATATGGTAACACCTACAAGGGTGATTAGAGGTCGCCCCAAAAGCCTCTATCCCTCTCGGAAAGACTGGCAAGCTACTGAGAGTATTCCGCCCGCACAGAAGAGCCTGGCAAGCTATCCGTTGTGTATTCAATATGCCAAAACCAGTAACTACAACTGGTCTCATTCACCTGACCCTGAAGGCTTCACCGACATGGCAGCACTGAGAAGGCTGAGAAAGGAGAGGCCGACAAAACTCCAGGTCGAACTAGGCTGCCACAACGAAGGAAGACAAAAATGATCGTCTGTACTTTCAATGCACGTACGCTAGCATCAGATACATCCATCGAAGACCTGATGGTACAAGCGCGAATGATCAAGTACAACATCATTGGTCTGACCGAGACAAGAAGGCACGAATCTCACCATGCCGTTTTCGACACTGGAGAAGAATTGTTCCTCGGACCATGCGATCAAAGAGGTGTCGGAGGCGTCGGTGTCCTTGTCAACACAAATTGGCCAAGAGCATTGATTCATTCGAATGCCTAACAACCAGAATCGGATGTTTACATTTGAATAGATGTGGCTCACTCCCTGTAGTTTCTATCTTCGTTGTCTACGCACCAACATCTCATTATGATGAAAGAGAAATCAAGAAGTTCTACATGGAGCTGGAGAAGTTCTATAAAGAAGACCACACCTTCTACAAGATCATCGTGGGTAATTTTAATGCCAAGATAGGACCAAGAAGATCAGCTGAAGAACTTCACATCAGGACCCATGGCCTAGAATGGAAAAAATAGGGTGAGAAACTGTCTGAGTTCATCATGTCGACCAAGACCATTCATGGTAACTCACAGTTCCAGAAGGTAGACTCTAAACGTTGGACATGGGAGTCTCCCGGTGGACGATTCCACAACGAAATAGACCACATCATATTCAATCGACGGTTTTGCCTGACCGATGTCGCTGTTGTCCCAAAATTTCAAACGGGATGGACCACCGTCTCCTTCGTGCAAAATTCTACTTCACAGAGTGGGGAGAAAGGGCTGCAAAGTTCAAAAAGAGAACTCCCAGAACGACCACCAACTGGGAACTCTTTGGCCCTATTGCGGCAACATGGGAAGATGCCACTGTTGACAACATTGACGAGGAATATGATCGACTGGTTCAGCACCTCTATGAATGTGCGAGGAACGCCAAGAGAGAGATAGCCACAAAAAAGCGCCTGTCTTTGAAAACTCTTGAGCTAATTCGCCAGCGTGGTTTGGCGCATGCCTCAGGCAAGCGCAAGCTAACGTCCGAAATCGCAAAGCAGTGCAGAGATGCGATCAAGGAGGACCTCAAGGAGAGAAGAGCAGAAATACTGGTAGAGGTGGTAGAAGCTGGGAAAAGTATTCGTTACGCCCGCCTGTCCTTTGCCAACTACAAGACCAAGATGACTGCCCTCCGACATCCTGATGGATCCATCACATCCTCTAGAACGGCAATGGAGAAGATTATCCATGACTTCTACTCAAATCTCTTCGATGGCCATGTCCACTTGCCGACATACCAAATTCCACAAGATGGATATGTCATTCCCAATGTTCTCCCTTCCGAAATCCGACACGCCATTTCTTCGGTAAAGAAACAAACAGCACCCGGCCCAGACAGGGTCATACCCGAACACCTGAAGAACCTGCCATCAGTACTCATCAATACACTGACTCGGCTCTTCACTCGCTACCTGTCTGAATGCAAGATTCCGTCCCAGTGGTGAACCAGCAGGACCGTGCTGCTGTTCAAGAAGGGAGGCATCCATGACATTGGCAACTATTGCCCTATCTGTCTACTGTCTTTCATCTACAAGTTGTTCACTCAAGTCATCCTAAATAGGATTGGCAGAACACTAGATGAAGGACAACCATGCGAGCAAGCCGGGTTCCACAAAGGATTCAGCACCATCGACCATATCCACACGATAACCAAGCTCATTGAGGTTTCTCGGGAGTTCAAGATGCCGCTCTGTTTAACGTTCATTGATTTAAAGAAGGCCTTTGATTCTGTTGAGACGGAAGCGGTCATTGAAGCCCTAGCCAATCAGGGCATTCAAGCCCAATACATCAGGATCCTCCGTGAGCTGTATTGCGGATTCACTACCAGGATCTCACCATTCTACAAAGAAGTGATCGTTGATGTCAAGAGAGGGGTGCGACAGGGTGATACCATTTCACCGAAACTCTTCAGTGCCACCCTCGAGAACATCATGCGATGACTGGAATGGGAAGGAATGGGAGTGAAGATAGATGGTCGGCAATTACACCACCTCCGCTTTGCTGATGACATTGTTTTAATAACACCAAACATCAGCCTAGCGGCACAAATGCTGGCCGACTTTGACCGTGAGTGTGGAAAGGTAGGACTACAGCTGAATCTTACGAAGACAATGTTTATGAGAAACAGCCTCGTTCCTGATGCTCCATGTGCTCTCAACGGAACGACCATCTCCAAATGCAACAGCTATGTGTACCTAGGTCGAGAAGTCAACATGACAAATGACCTGGCACCCAAGCTGCTCAAGAGGAAGAGAGCGGCTTGGAACTCCTTCAAGAACCTCGAAGAAATAGCTAAGAGGACAAAGAACCTCTGAATCCGGGCACATCTCTTTGATTCCACTGTTCTTCCTGCATTAACATATGCTCAGAGACCTGGGCCCTACGCAAACAGGATGAGAACGCTATTCAAGTCTCCCAAAGAAGAATAGAAAGAAAAAAACAAACCAAATAAAAAATCTGAGTAGCAAAAAACAGTAGTAGCTGAGGAGAAGAACAAGAAGCTCCAAGATGAGATTCAGGAGACTTTCAGAAAACAACAAAAGATGGGGGAAAGTCTGAAAAGAAATGAATAGCATACTGGAAAGTTATAGGATAAGTTAAAGAAGAAATCCTTGAAGAATAGGAAAGCAAATTTAATGAATAATCACTAGATAAAGAAATCACAGTCAGGCATAAGCTATGGTACAGCAGGTAGGGCGTTTGCCTTGCACGCTGCTGACCAAAGTTCAATCCCCAGCATTCCATATGGTCCCCCAAGCACCTCCAGGAGTAATTCCTTAGTTCAGAACCAGAAGTAACCCCTGAGTATTTCTGGGTGACCCAGAAAGCAAAAAAATAATAATAATAAATAAATAAAAGAAAGGAAGGAAGGAAAGAAGAAAGAAAGAAAGAAAGAAAGAAAGAAAGAAAGAAAGAAAGAAAGACATCAGAGTCAAGAGGTTCCCATTGTTCCCATTGTTCCCCCCAAGTGCCCTACAACAGATGACTGGTTAAAGAAACTTTGGTACATCTACACAAAGGAATACTATGCAACTGTCAGGAGAGATGAAATCATGAACTTTGCTTATAAATGGATAAACATGGAGAGTATCATGCTAAGTGAAATGAGTCAGAAAGAGAGGGACAGATATAGAAGAACTGTACTCACTTGTGGAGTATAAAACAACATAACATGAGGCTGTCACCTAAGGACAGTAGATACACGGGACAGATAGATTACTCCATAGCTGGAAGCCTGCCTCATGAGTAAAGGAGAGAAGGCAGCTGGAATACAGAAGGGATCACTAAGAAAAAGATGGCTGGAGGAATTGGTCGGGATGGGAGATGTGTGCATAAAGTAGATTAAAGACCAAACACGATAACTTCTCGGGGTCTGTACTGCAATCATAATGCCCAAAAGTAAAGAGAGATTATGGGGAATCATGTCTGCCATGGAGGCAGAGGAAGAGTGTGAAAGGGGGGGTATACCAGGAATATTGGTGGTGGGGACTGTGCACTGGTGGAGGAATGGGTGTTTGATCATTGTGTGATTGTAACCCAAACATGAAAGCTTATAAGTATCTCTCATGATTCAATAAAATTAAAAAAAAAAGTTTCCCATTGTTCACCCAGAACCTTGGCAGCTGAACACTCCCACACTACACAACCACCACTGTGCACCCAGCTGCATTCTACTGCCTCGGGATGAGACTCACTCAGAAAATAATCTACTGAAAAATTCAGGTTTGCAAGTTTTTGTGACTGAAATCTCCAGGCTTTCAGGGAGTCAGAATGCGCTACCTCCCCCTGTCTCCTTTTATTTCTGGAAGTCCTTGACAATCACACACTCACACCCTAAAGCCACCATCCAGTCAAAAATTTAATTCCAATTATATCATCCCATTAAAAATTCTGGACTTTCTGGAGTGACATCTGAAACTTGACAACACTAAAAACCAGTAATAGCACACGAGTTGGATATGATGTAGAAGGGAACCAATCTCTATTAACAGAAGGCATAACCTGTAACAGCATTTTAGTAATCTCTTACACAAGCACTTAGTATCTTCATGGTCAGATACAACAATTTTCACTAACTTTCTTCTAAGGAAGCAGTTTTTGATCACCGTGTTAGCAAATAATTGATAATAAGCAATATAAAATAAATTGTTGAGAGCCTGCTATGGGAAAAGTTTTAAGGGGTAATTAGGAAAATTGGAGACAATGGTGGAGGGAAGTTAAAATGGTAGTGGGTTTGGTGTTGGAATATTTAATGCCTATAACAAATCTTCATTAACAACTTTGTAAAATGTGGTGTTTATATAAATATAAGAGGGAAATTTACATATGCAGGCCTTACATATTCCATGTAAACTCCAAAATATATTAACACAGAATTTCTTTAAAAGTGCTATTACTGTCAGGTGAGACATGATTATTACCATAATGAGATCCAAGTATAAAATAAAATTTGATGTGATATAATTTAAATTTCAGAATTGAAAACATATATGTAAATGAAAATAGGTATTTGTATATTGTAGTAATTGGTTTTAAATTTCTTATTTACATATGTCAAAATAATGTAGTGATCACTAATTGACACTTACTGATTTATTTTCTGATCATTCTGTTTGGCAGTTCTTCAAAGTTTTGTTGGAATAAGCAATATAAAGTAAATGTGTTATGTGCCAAAAGTGGTAGGTAGGGATTAGAAGGGAAACTAGGGATATTGGTGGAGGAAAGTTCACACTGATGGTGTTGGAACACTGAATGCTTGAAACAACTGTACAATGAATGAATTTATAAATCACAGTGTTTTCAATAAAAATTAAAGAAAAAAATAGAATTCCCAAGAGTTGAGGAGGATAGGAACCAAGATTCAATAGGTCTGAAGGGTCCCAGTGGAAATATATACAAGTAGAAAACTCCAAGACACATACATTATAATCAGAATGACAAAAGCCAAAGATAGAGACACAATATTGAAAACAACAGAACCTTACAGACAAAGGAAAGCAGCAAGAAACTTACATATATTTAAAAGTCCCTAAGATTCACAGCAGATCTGCAAGCAAGAGCCAGAAGAGAATGGTGAGGTAGATTGAAAAAAATTTGGTGAAATGAGCATCCAAGAATACTTTACGCAGCTAGATTATCACTCATATTTGAAGGACAGAAGCAGAGCTTCGTGGACAGGCAACAGCTTAGGGAACTCATTTCCTTGAAGCTAGTTTTGCAAGAAGCATTAAAGGAGCTTCTTTACAAAACAAGACAAATATCTCAGCACTTTTCCACCTAGTATGGCATTCACTTCACACACTAATGGTTGCTTTCTACAAGATTAAAAAGGTCTGTTGATTCCTAGCTTGTTAAGAAATTTTATATTTTTTAAATAATGAATATATTGAATGTTCTATATCTATTCAGGTAATTATAAGTATATTTTTATTACAAGCTTTTATTTATTAATGCAGATACTTAAGCATTATCTCTAATATAATACATATTTCCTAATATAAATCCAATGTTACCTCTTAAGGATAAAACACACCTTAATGCTTTGATAGCCCTATTCATATTTTCCCTTAAAAATGTTCTCCTATTCTCATTCTTCCTAAATACCTATTTATAAGATTTATATATTTTATATAAGTTTTAAAATATTTCATTCCATTATTTTTTAATCTATATACTTACAAAACAGAGATGTAATTTTAAAAAAAAACTGTCAGCTGATTATAATTATGTGGAATTTTAGAAGTTTTGCTTTATTTTTAGGATCCTTGCTTTATTCATCTATTTGTGTGGAGATGTTACCTTCTCCACAAAAAGTTTTTTTACAGATCCTTTCATATATGGGACATAAACAAACATGGTAAAGTAGCAATAAATGGCCAAAGTCATCAGAATTGGAGATTTTGATTATATAGAATCAAACTTACATGGAGGGGGACTGGCATCCCACTCTGGTGATGAGTGTGGTGTTGGAATCATGTATGCATGAAGAGTATTGTGAATTTGGGTACCTCAATAGAAATAATTTAAAAATTTTTAAATTGAAATATGTGACTGGTAAAATATTCACAATACTACCTAGTGCTGTTATAAAGATTAAGTGAGCTATGCAGGGTTTAGGGTTCTATCTGATATGGTGTGCATGTTCTGAAAAATACCAGTTTCTTCAGTCTTCTGGACCCCACCTGATTACCTTTCAGTATCTGTACTGCATAAGGCTCAAAAGTAGAGAGATAGAAAGTGAGACTACAGATGGCGGGGGGGGGGGGGGGGGGGGGGGAGATAGACAGAGAGACAGAGAGAAAGAGAGAGAAAGAGAGAGAAGAAAAGTTCGTGTCATGGAGGCAGACTGTGGTGGGTGGGAGTTGAGAGGGAAACTGGGGACATTGGTGATGGGAAATGTACACTGTGATGGGATGGGTGATGAAACATGACTGAAACCCAATCATGAACAACTTTATAACTGTGTATGTCACTGTGATTCAATTAAAAAATTAAAATAAAATATTTTTAAATTTAAAAAGAGAAAAAAAAAACAATAATATGGGCGGGCGCTGGGAAATGAGACTGATAAATTATTACCAATACTACATAGTGCTCTATCTTAAAAACATTGAATGGAATATCTAATTTTAAATGTATCTTGAAAAACTAGGCTGGAGCGATAGCGCAGCGGGGAGGGCGGTTGCCTTGCACGCAGCCAACATAGCTGTCGGGAGTTCGATTCCTCTGCCCCTCTCGGAGAGCCCGGCAAGCTACCGAGAGTATCTCACCCTCACAGCAGAGCCTGGCAAGCTACCCGTGATGTATTCGATATGCCAAACACAGTAACAAGTCTCATGATAGAGACGTTACTGGGCCCGCTCAAGCAAATCGATGAACAATGAGAGGACCGTGACCATGACTACATAGTGCTCTAATAATGATCAAGTGAGATGTTTAGGGCTTACTTAGGGTTGTATCTAATATGGTGCACATGTTTTGAAAATACCAGTTTCTTCACTGTTTTATGAATGCCACTCCCAGCCCCCACCCCCCCACCCCCAAAAAACTCAAAATCTTTACTGCTTAACTCTTAACAGGTTCTCCCACATGCACAGTCAGTGGAAGAGGAAGTGTGTAGGTCTCCATGTTCCATGGGCACTCAGGTACCTGGATGGATGGACACTGTATGGGATGGCCACAGTGAGTGTGCGGAGGAGGAACAGAAGACTTGATTGGAGACAAATAAGTGGAACAGCACTGGCACCCGCTGTAAGCACAGAAGGTGAACCTCTGATATTTGCCTCAAAGAAAGATGATGAGAGTGTGGAGAAAGAACAGCAGCAAGCGAGAGGCAATGTTCACGAGCCCAAAAGATGACAAAGTTGCTCTGGACAAGACTGCAGAACAGAAATTTGTGGGACCATATCATTTAACCTAAAGAGTCATTATTGATCTGATTTGGGTAAGTTAGTAACACCGGCACATCTCTCATAGTTCCTAATCACATTTAAATTTTTTTCAAACCATTGCAGATATTGGATCTTGAAAGAATTTTGTTTTTATAAGGAAAAATGTACCTGCGTAGTCAATATTTTCAGGGTCAACGGGCTTCACATTTTATTCCATGTCAAACCTGCACTTCTAATTTATAGCCAGCAAGGGGCGGTGTAAGAACTCTTAAGCTTCCCCACTAGGCTGGTTCAAAAATAATATATAAAAAAAAAAAAACAAAAAACCAGAGATACTAAAAGAAAATGGAGTGAGTTATACATTTAAATTAAGCAGTTCCTTAAATCATCCAGCTGTCTTACAAAGGGACAGTTAGGCCATCTTGAAATACTTTTGAAAACAATATCTAATAGAGTTCGCAAAAGGCTCTTTTTTAAAACCATTGTTTGGATAAAGATGCCCCGAAGGGTTCTCTCTGGTAGGATTTTCTTTTTTCTAAATATGCTTTGCGGCTGAAGAATCACTCGCTTTTGTTTTGGAACAATCTCTATTCTTCTGAGATAAAAATAATGAAAACATATCACTTTTATCTGAACCCTTAATTTCCCTGTTTTCACTAGGGAGCTGGGGCCGTTCATTCCTGCCTCTCTCAATTTCTTCAGGCTTCTCTCTACTTTCCCAGCAGTGGCTTCTGTTGTCCTCTCTGGTTGCACAACTGCCAGCCCTGATTATTCATCTTGTCCCTGCGGTTCAGAGGTGAGCGTCATTCTTCATGGTAGATTTACTGTCCCATCTCTGGAACTTTAGGGAAGAGAAGTCTCTCACACTCATGTGAAAATATCTGAATTTTGCACTTTCTTAAGTGTTGCATTTCAAAGTTAAATGAATAAAAGATATAACTGAAATGATGTCAGATCTGTGTCTATCTTAAAAATTGTTTTGTGTCTTTTTTTCACACGTTCCATTTTGTGCCATCAATTCAAGTAGTTCACATCAGAAAATTGCTTTTTCCCCTGCATTACATACCACTTGGTTAACTGTTCTCATTTTTTTTCTTTTAGGGTAAGAGGGTATGTTTTAGGTCTCAACAGGTGGTACTGGTGATGGGGGGGGTCACTCCTGGCAGCGCTCAGGGGACCATATTTGGTGTCTGAGTTCATACTTGTACTAACAATCTAGCTCCTTAGCTGTCATTTTTATCCAAATACTTTCCTAAGCCTTCCATTGCATTTTTTTTCTATAGCACTATAAGCTCTATGACCTATCTGTAACTTGGCATATTGCCGGCTTGTCGTTTGAAAAAAATTAATGTCCTTCGTGGATTAGGAGGCTGTCTAATATGTTGCATAAATGTATAAAGAAATGCCTTTATACTAGAATTGCAAATATTTACACTCCACTATTCAGAACGAAAAAATCTCTTTTTAGTAAAAGGAAAATTGATTAAAGAGTTCTAATTTCCATCATGTAGAATTTGGGTGAAAGATCACCAGAATAACTTGTTATTATCACATTTAATCTGAAATGATCATTTTTAGTAGGAATCTCCCACATCTTTTATACCTTAAGTCTTATGATTGGAACATCAACTTTTTTTAAAAAATTACCTTTACTGAGGTACTGAAATTTTACACTACTGTTAATGATGGCTTCATGTGTACATAAATTCTGAGAAAGATCATTCTGATTCTTTTTATCTGATGGAATTGCAAAACACAAGGATCCTTAACTTTTAAAGAATCAGTTTCTCAAATGTAAATGATCCTCAGATGTAAACAGCTTCATCAATAAGGACCGACCTTCCTTAACTTTTGGCACTTGGCACAAAAGCTATCCAATGATGGTTTAGTGAAGTGCTCTGTAGACTATTTCTGTAGCACTTCAAGTATCTGTTCTAACTTCTTACCGCCTTCCTCCTCCACACTGCTCCTTGTTGCATAGTCTTCAACACATACTTGTTTCTAAACCTCTATCCAATGTTTCACATTATCTTTTAATTTTGCAGGGGGTGAAGGAGCATACTTCAAATAGAGTATCAATACTTCTAATAGCCATTAAAAAAAAGAGAATGGGAGATAGGAGAAAGATGCGGAAGAGGAAGACAAGGAGGACGGAGGAAAAAAAACGGAAAGTAGAGAAAGAAGGGAGCAGAGAGGAAAGCGAAGAAGAGACATTCCTATTGAAAATCACCTTAATGGATAGGACAGAGACATCTCTGTTCTCATGTCTGGTTCCATCACTACCAGTAGCTTCTGCTGATGTTTTGTCTCAGTATAGATTGTCAGAGGTTTTCCTGTGAAATCACACAGTTCGTTGCACCCTGGTCATCCATAAGCATATCTTGAAAGAATAACATACATCTTTCTTTAATCCTTTCTGATAAATGCGAGTCTTTGCTATATGATTTTTTGTTGTGTGTTACTGTGTTTGTTGCCAGTTGGTGAACTTTGCATTGTCTGCTTCTTCCTCTACTCTCTTTGCAGCATGTGGAGTCACTGCAATCACTTCCAAGTACTGTGGATCACGGGGCTAGTTAACTTCAATCCCAAATCCATCACAAATGCCTGGTGGGCACCAACAACTGTGAATCTCCTAAACTCTTTTGAGAAAAAAGCAATCATGAGGTCACATTATGGCTGTAAAGTCTGTTGAACTCTTTCTTCATGTTCTGTGTTATTTGGTCGAAGAAACATTTCGGGCCTACAGCTTTTGTTGCTCTGCAGAGAGTGCTCCACTCACTGATCTCTGGGTGTGCCTCATCTTCCTCTGTATTGTCTCCATTTGTATACTCTTGAATACATTGAATACTCTGGGTTCTCAAGTAGTTTTTCAAGATGTACTGTAGCACTGTAGCACTGTCCTCCCGTTGTTCATCGATTTGCTTGAGCGGGCACCGGTTATGTCTCCATTGTGAGACTTCTTGTTACCGTTTTTGGCATATCAAATACGTCACGGGTAGCTTGCCAGGCTTTTCCGTGCAGGCGGAATACACTCGGTAGCTTGCCAGGCTCTCCAAGAGGGGCAGAGGAGTCAAACACGGGTTGGCTGTGTGCAAGGCAAACGCCCTACCCACTGTGATTTCGCTTCAGCCCAGTTTTTCAAGATACATTTAAAATTAGATATTCCATTCAATGTTTTTATTTTTTCATATTTATTTATTTTGGTTTGGAGGCTATAGCCAGTGGTGCTCAGACTTACTCCTGACTCTGTGTTTAGGGATCAATCCTAGTGGGTTCAGAGGACCACATGGAATGTCAGTTATTGAACCAAGGTTGATCGCCACCGGGGGAGGGGGGGGAATGCCCTACCCACTGTACTATTGCTTCTATTTTTATTTTTGACGGTGAAATTGTTATTGTATAAATGAATAATGCCATTACTTTTACTCTTATGAGTCATATATTCTTTCTATATATTTAGTTAAAAATTTCCCCCTTTTCACTGGTATTGTTAGCAATAAGAAACAAAACTTGCACCTATTTTTTTTAATCATCAAGGGTGGCTCATATTACTTGTCTAAAGCCTGAACATGTATTTTTATTTTTTTTTTAAGAAGTTTTGTTGGATCACCATGAGATACAGTTACAAACTTGCATGATTATGTTTCAGTCAAACAATGCTCGAATACCTATCCCTCCACCAGTGCACATTTTCCACCACCATTGTTCCCAGTGTCCCACCCTCTGACCCTTCCCCCCACTCCCTGCCTCTCTGGCAGGTACAGTCTTTCTTACTCTCTCTAATTTTGTTTTTTTTTTCTTTTTTTATTAGTGAAAAACCATGAGGTACAGTTATAGGCTTACAAATTTTGTGCTTGGGTTTCAGTTATACAATGACCAAGTGCCCATCCCTCCACCAGTGCCCGTCATCCATCCCCATGGGTCCCAGCATCCCCCCCACCCTCATCCACCCCCCCCCCCGTCCCATCCTGCCTCTGCGGCAGGGTATTCCCCCTTGTTCTCTCTCTCTTCTTTTGGGTACTGTGTTTTGCAAGAGAGGCGTTGAGTGGCAATCATGTTTGGTCTATCGACTACTTTTAGCATGCTTCTCCCACCCAGGGAGGGCCCTCACAACACCCTTCATTTGGTACTCTCTTCTCTATCTGAGCTTCCTTTTCACCTAGAGCCTGTGGCTGGCCTTCCATTCAGGGAGCAAAATTCCTGGTACTAATCTCAGCCATTCCTGGGTGTCACTCTCCCTTTTTGTTGCTTTATGTTCCCCAGATGAATGCAATCTTTCTGTGTCTATCCCGCTCTTTCTGACTCATTTCGCTTAACATGATACTTTCCATGTAGTACCACTTGTATGTAAATTTCATAACTTCATCTTTTCTAACAGCTACATAGTACTCCATTGTGTAAATGTACCAAAGTTTCTTTAACCAGTCGTCTGTTCTTGGGCACTCAGGTTTTTTCCAGATTCTGGCTATTGTAAAGAGTGCTGCAATGAACAAACAATTGCAGATGTCACTTCGACTATACCTTTTTGCCTCTCTGGGATATATTCCCAGGAGTGCTATAGCTGGGTCAAATGGCAGATCAAATTCTAATTTTTTGAGAGTCGTCCATACTGTTTTCCAAAAGGGTTGGACCAGCCAGCATTCCCACCAGCAGTGAAGGAGGGTCCCTTTCTCACCACATCCGCGCCAGCACCGGTTGCTTTTGTTCTTGTGGATGTGGGCCAGTCTCTGTGGTGTGAAATGATATCTCATTGTGGTTTTGATCTGCATCTCTCTGATGATTAGTGATGTAGAGCATTTTCTCATGTGCCTTTTTGCCATTCGAATTTCTTCTTTGCGAAAGTTTCTGTTCATTTCCTCACCCCATTTTTTGATGGGGTTGGGTGATTTCTTCTTGTGGAGTTTAACCAGTACCTTGTATATCCTTGATATTAACCCCTTGTCGGATGTGTACTTGGTGAATATCCTTTCCCATTCTGTATTTGTCTTTGTATTTTGGTCAATGTTTCTTTTGAGGTGCAGAAGCTTCTTAGTTTAAGATAGTCCCATTTGTCTATCTCTGTTTTCACTTGCTCGGCCAGTGGCGTGACATCTTTGAAGATACCATTAGCTTCAATATCATGGAGAGTTTTGCCGACTTTGTCTTCAATAAACATTATGGATTCTGGTCTGATGTTGAGGTCATAAATCCATTTTGATCTTACTTTTGTGCATGGTGTTAGGCAGAGATCTGAGCCCACTTTTTTGCATGTAGCTGTCCAATTTTGCCAGCACAGTTTGTTGAAGAGGCTTTCCCTGCTCCATTTCACTTTTCTTGCCCCCTTATCAAAAATTAGATGATTATATGTTTGGGAGGAAATGTCAGTATATTCAACTCTGTTCCATTGGTCTGCAGCTCTGCTTTTGTTCCAGTACCATGCTGTTTTAATTATTATTGCCTTGTAGTAGAGTTTGAAGTTAGGGAGGTTGATTCCTCCCATTTTCTTTTTCCCAAGAATTGCTTTAGCTATTCGTGGAGGCTTATTGTTCCATATAAATTTCAGGAGTGTTTGCTCCATTTCTTTGAAGAATGTCATGGGTATCCTTATAGGGATTGCATTGAATTTGTACAGTGCTTTGGGAAGTATTGCCATTTTGATGATGTTGATTCTCCCCATCCATGAACAGGGGATATTTTTCCATTTCCTCGTGTCCTCTTTTATTTCCTGAAGTAGCGTTTTGTAGTTTTCTTTGTACAGGTCCTTTACTTCCTTAGTTAAGCTGATTCCTAGATACTTGATTTTCTGGGGCACAATTGTGAATGGGATTGTTTTCTTGATGTCACTTGCTTCTCTTTCACTATTTGCGTATAGGAATGCCATGGATTTTTGGGTATTGATTTTATAGCTTGCCACTTTACTATACAAGCCTATTGTTTCTAGGAGTTTCTTGGTAGAGGTTTTAGGGTTCTCTAAGTATAGTATCATGTCATCTGCGAATAGTGAGAGCTTAATTTCTTCTTTCCCTATCTGGATGCCCTTAATATCTTTTTCTTGCCTAATCGCTATTGCAAGTACTTCCAGTACTATATTGAACAGTAGTGGAGAGAGTGGGCATCCTTGTCTCGTCCCTGACCTTAGGGGGAAGGGTCTCAGTTTTTCCCCATTGAGGATGATGTTTGCTGTAGGTTTGTGGTAGATGGCTTTAACTATATTGAGGAAAGTCCCCTCTATCCCCATTTTGGCAAGGGTTTTCATCATGAATGGGTGCTGGATCTTGTCAAAAGCTTTCTCTGCGTCTATTGATATGATCATATGATTTTTATCTTTTCTTTTGTTGATATGATGGATTATGTTGATTGATTTCCGAATGTTGAACCATCCTTGCATCCCTGGGATGAATCCCACTTGGTCATGATGTATGATCTTTTTGATGAGTTGTTGTATTCTATTGGCTAGTATTTTGTTGAGAATCTTCGCATCCGTGTTCATCAGGGATATTGGCCTGTAGTTTTCTTTTCTTGCGGTGTCTTTGTTTCCTTTTGGTATTAGAGAGATATGGGCTTCCTAGAAGCTGTTTGGGAGAGTTTCTGTTTTTTCAAATTTCTGGAAAAGCTTGAGAAGAATTGGCAATAGGTCCTCTTTAAATGTTTGGAAAAATTCGCTAGTAAATCCGTCTGGGCCTGGGCTTTTGTTTTTGGGAAGACTTTTGATTACAGTTTCAATTTCCTTGATGTGAATGGGTCTATTCAGGTACTCTATATCTTCTTGATTCAGCTTTGGGAGATGGTAGAGATCCAGGAATTTATCCATTTCTTCCAGGTTCTCGTGTTTCGTGGCATAGAGACTTTCAAAGTAGTCTCTGATGATCTCTTGAATTTCTTTAGTTTCTGTTGTGATATCCCCATTCTTATTTCTGATTCGATTTATTAGGGTTCTCTCTCTCTGTTTCTTTGTGAGTGTTGCTAGTGGTTTATCTATCTTATTTATTTTCTCGAAGAACCAGCTCTTGGTTTCATTGATCTTTCGGATTGTTTCTTTGTTTTCCATGTCGTTGATTTCTGCTCTAAGTTTTATGATCTCTTTCCTTCTGCCTGATTTAGGCTCTTTCTGTTGATCCTTTTCTAAGGTCTTGAGCTGTGAGGTCAAATTGTTTACGTGCATCATTTCTATCGACTTAAGATAGGCTTGCAGAGCTATAAATTTTCCCCTTAATACAGCTTTCGCTGCATCCCATAAGTTCTGGTAGTTTGTGTCTTCATTCTCATTTGTTTCCAGGTATCTTTTGATTTCATCCTTGACTTCGTTCCTGACCCACTCATTGTTCAGCATCGAGTTGTTTAATTTCCAGGTGTTTGATTTGGTTCTCCGTGTCTGTGTGTGATTCACTTCTATCCTCAGTGCATCATGGTCTGAAAAGATGGCTGATACTATTTCTATCTTCTTGATTCTGTTGAGGTATGTTTTGTGTCCTAGCACATGGTCTATTTTGGAAAATTGAACATGTATTTTTATATCCTAAAAGTTCAACAAATTAAAAGAAGTAATTTTCAGTATGGATTGCTCCATGATGATGGCATGGTGGTTTATGTATATACTTTCTAAAATATATCTCTTCTCTGAGACTACAGATTCAGTTTTTTTTTTTCAGGAGAATAAAGTGCTGCTCTGTTATTTCTTTCAATACTTTATATATATATATGTATATATATTTAACTAAGCACCCTATTTCATAGATGCTCACTTCTTTTATTTTGGATTATCTTTGATTTCTAAATTAACCATTCTCTGTCTCCCTAATTTTTATCTTTTTCTTTAATATTCCATGTGATTACCTCCAAGCTTTTTGGAACAATAACTTGATAATTAATTATTCATTCTCTCCTTTGTTATTTTTATGCTATTTCTGTAAAAATCTCACCTAATCAATTCATTAATAATTTCCTGTCATTCAATTGATATTTCAAAATCATTTTGCTGTAGAATAAATTTGTAAGGAACTTTTATCTATTCACTGGAATCTGTTTTCTTTCAAAACTGGAATTGTTGGTTTTTGTTTTTTTTTTCAAGATAGAATTTTATCTTAACTATCATACTATTGTCTCTTTTATTTGATAAGGTTAATTCTAAATCTATTTCTTGGAATATTATTTAATGCCATTATGTAAGAAATATGTGTTTAGTCTTTGTCCATAGTTCCTGGCATAGAGCTCCTAAAACTTTTGTAATATTTTGAGCGATAGGGACATCTTTGATTGTATTATTTGGTCTTAATCACTGGTTTCTGACATAAGAGCTGTCACCACACTTCAAGATTTATGAAATAACTAAGGTGTCTCCAGAGAATTTGGTGTTGAAACTCACACACGGGATGCCATAAGTGTAGTAAGAAAAATGATGCTTTTCTTCTACTCTTCTTCTTTTACATTTTTCTTAATATGTTCCATGTTTGGATTTAAAACTGAGCAGAGTGTTCCATCTTCTTCTTGTAACTTCTAGAAACTCAAAAAAGTGGGGGTGATGGGAGCAAAGTGGAAGTGGAGAGGAGTCCATTGAGAGTGTGTGATCTTTTGTTCGGGTCACCAACTCTGTTTTCTCCATTGGGATTTTCATGTATGTCTGCTTCATTTTACCTAGTTAGAAAAAGATTTTCATCCTCAGTGGAAACCAAGTGGGACTACAATGTTTTTTCTCAAATTTCATCAAGAAGTTCTGGATAATCTCAAGTCTCTCTGGTGACTTCTAAATCTATTGTGAATATTTTGTTGCTACAGATCTTCCATGGATGTGCCACTTTCTCTAGAGAGTTTCTGACTTCTGGAACACGTTTCTGACTCTCCTAGCCTCAGTGCACATATTGCTTTCTAGCCAAGTAGGAATGGGTAGAGATAGAAATGATAACACTGAGAATTTGACTGATTAAACTTTTTCTACTTGGTATAACTACTGGAAAGACTATAAGGTAATATTAAGAGTCACTGCATGGCTCATGTTAGAAATGGTGATTTTTGTGTTGAGACATTGTGAACTTGATATGGTTGCTCTCTGTTTCTTGTTTTGATGTTGGGTTAATTTCATACTTTCGATTATTATAATTTTAAAATTAATTTCATAACCTCCCAAAGGGAGAACTTTCTCCAACCATTTAATCCTATCAAATATAATTTTTAGGTACACATGTTTGTATTTCATATTTTGATGTTACTTTGATTTCCTACAGACACAGTCCAAGAAGTAAGTTCAAAGGATTACTTAATAAATTTACTTTGAGGAGACAGAAAGACATTGAGCCGGGTTCTTCCCTTGCACATAGCTGACCTGGATTCCATCCCTGGCACTGCAAATGGTCTCAGAAGGACTCCAAGAGTGATCCCTGAGCACAGAGCCAGGAGTTAGCAATCTGTGGTCCCCCAAACAAAACAAAACCAAAAAATGTTTAAAAGGAAAAATAAATATACTTTGAATATATTATTTTTCTGTCATTTTAGTTAGCCTACATGATTTGGACTCTCCTAAAATAACTATGAATTCTGTAACAACTACCATTTGTGTGGATTAGGAAATATGTAACACAGTGGTATAGCGATTGTTTTTAACACATTTCCCGAAGGGATTTTTGAAGATCCATTTTGCTTTTTCTTTGTTTTTGTTTCCTAAGGCTTCAGACAAATATCTTGAATTTCAAAAGTTACTGCACAGCTGACAACTGACTGAAATGTTTTGCTGAATAAGGAGACATTATTTTTTAGTCTTATGATTAGTAATTTTAAAGCCTATGAAAAAAATTTAACCCTGAGGTGACCAAAAATACTGTATCATAAAGATAGTTGTCAAAATAAAAGAAAATATGTACTATAGCTGTAACTGAAGTTTCCCCTCAGAAACTGGCAAAGTCATGACTTGTTTCTTGCTTTATTGTAACCATTAGGATTCTTCTCTTCCTCTCCAGCGTTGTTGGCTGTCAAGGAGAGGAAGGGAGGGAAGGGAGGAACTCTAAACTCAAAATCTGCAAGGTCATCCCACAATCTGGAACATCTGTTAAGATTTGGGTGGAGCAGTCGGATGAGAAAAGGAGGAGGCTGTTGCTCAACCTTGAGTCTCTTTGGCTGCCTCTGCTGGTTGACCCTCCATAAAGAATCAGCAACGGAACAAGCCTCTCTTGGCCTTGATAGTCATTTTGATCCCTGTCTGGAATCTTAGAATTATGGGTCAGAGGACACGTTTAGAATCCCTTTAATAAAGGTCAAGAAAGGTCAAAGAAAGACACAGTTTATCTATTCCTCTATCAGAGGACAAGGAGTTCAGTTCCAACTCACAACAGTTGTAAACAGGATCCCAGATATCCATCTCTCAAAAAAAAAATCATCCAATTATGACCTTAATAGAAATTTTTCATATTGGTACTTAATTTTTCCATTTCATATTACTTTGAGGACTTAGCATACCTGTTTTCTTATGCTAAAATTCCAGTTTCATACAGACGTGGTAATTGAGTGACTTTGGGGCATATGGCTTCTTCAATGAAGTCATAAAAAGATGAGTCAGCACCTCTCCTGAGACTATCACATGCACTTTGTCCTCCCATCACCTCAAACAGAACCAAATTTGTCGAATGAACAAATGAGAATAGAGTTACCCAAGTAAACAAGTTTACTTTCAAGAATAGCACGTAAATATTTAGGGTTTTGATGTACACATTACGTCATCTCCCCTTAGCAAAGTGCCCATGACCCTCCACTACTGACCTTTTGTTACATCCAAAACCAAACTTTTAAAACAAGAGGTGTGCTAACTTAGCTAATGCTGCTGATCTCCAATCAGAAGAGACAAGCTCAAGTTACTTCTTATATCCAAATACAATCAAGCTACAGGAACAATTAATTAACTGCTGCTAATTTTCTGAAGTTTTGGGAGTTGGGAGGAAATCTTCATGCTAAGAACACTGAAGTGCTTCCAGCCCACTTTCCATCTCCTTCACAGGCATCTCTGCAACTATTCCATAAGTCAAGTTCTACTTTCCAAGATCTAAGGACCAGTTTCCACCGGGCACTTTCTAAATTATTTTTTAGTACTTTTTTTTTAATCTCAGTTCCTTATTTAGTTGATGACTAGGGCACAAGTTTCTAAAAATACTCTATAGATCTTTGAATTCTCTTGACTCTGCAATCTGAAGCTATACAAGTTCATGTGACAGCATATGAAAATATTTTCACAAAGAAGAGTCCGACATGGCAAAATTTTTTTTTTCAGTGTTCTGTCCATCCTGTTTGATTCACTGGCTCATTACAGAAACATGTCCCCTCTTTCCAGACACAGAGAACAATTTCATCAGAAGGCAGAACAAACATACACTAAGACACAAAAGAGGTCTCTTCATGCTCTTTAAAATTTCAGGTAGCTATAAAAAAGAAAAGAAATTGTCAATGTTTGTAAAATAACAAAAACTTTTTTTGTTTTTAGTTTAATTGCATTGGAACTCTGCTTCAAGATGTTTTTCCATATGTTGCTGAGATCATATCTCCATTTAATTCAAATTTATAACTGAACTTGGGCCTTGTCCTGTAAGATAAGTTCAATAACTCTTTAGTCACTTTAAAATAAAAAACGAGTTCTTATAATGAGATCTCTTATCTTACGTTATGCAGTTCCTAGACCCTAATCAATCCTTTCCATTTTTCCCTCTTTAACTCCTTGCCTTTAATCTTAGCATGGTCTTTAAATTTCAAAAGAATCCTGGTGGCCACTAAAGCCTTAGAGGCATTTTTAATGTAACTAAAATGCTATAGTCTTTGTTAATGTTTGTTTGTCATGATAGTCATAGTAACAGTTTTGGCTAAACCTTGGGTTTCTTGGAGCTTATCAGAAGTACTGATATTTGCTACTTTGCCTTTCTTCTTATGAACAGAAAAGATTCTTCCTATATATCACAACACATAAAACACACAACCTGAAACAAGTTTCTCAAGTCCTCCAATTCACAGACAAATCCAAAAGCCAAAGCACGTAACATATAGCACAAGAAAAACATGGCACATGAATAAAGCACCTAGCTGGCCTCTTCCAATAGGCTGTGTGTGGGGGGTGTCATGGAGTAGGTGGAGAACCCCACATTGCTCCAGCAGTGATTTCAGTCTACACTGTTTGTGAACTAGTTAAATCAGAGTTGAATATGATGGTTTCTACTACACATTCTAACCTGGTTGCAACCTCCTAGACTTCTGACAGGTGGTAGAGCACAGCTTCTAATCAGAAATTCCCTTCCTGGTCTGGTCTTCTTTGGACATAGGAGGCATACATGGCTATACACAGACAGGTGAATTGATTCACAGATCTGGACCCATTCCTAGAAAGCATGTGAAGAATTACTCCTAAGTTCACAGGGAAATGGGATACAGATGAAGGAGATTCTTGGATGTACATCCTGAGGTGACTTGCTCCATTTTGAGTCAGAAGTGGCCACGCTGACTTATCCGTGGTCAACTGAATTACTCTCTGACACAACCAGAGTGGCCTGAGAGGTAGTCAGTGTAAGCCCAGGAAACAGAGAGAATGGTCCACATCAAAGAGAGGACACTCCAGAGCAAAGAGGGAAGATGCCACGACAAAGAGAGCCAATCAGATTAGGTACTAACCCAAAACTTTCTCAAAATGAGGGTGCTTACCACAGTGAACTCCATTCCTGAGTGACTCTGACTGGAACCCTTAAAAGTTAAGTTCCACTGACCCTCAAAACTGATCAAATGAGAGACACGATGCCGGACCAAAACCAGGTGGGTTTATTGTAACAAGCCCACAGGTCGAAGGAGGCCAACTCAGGTCTTTTGAAGAGCCATCATGTCTGCACGGTCACAAGAAGAGACTTTTATCAGGAAAAAATCAGAAAAAAAGGTGGGCTACAGACCAGTGAGCAACAGAATGGCCAGTAAAATCCCCTACTGGACTTGTTCTCTGAGAAACATTCCATTTAGTCTACTGACCTAAACAGAATAAGAATTAAACTTTGGAGAGAAGAGTAAACTGAGAATAAATTGCCCTTATCTTTAGCCTCCAGGTCAAGGACAGTTTTCCAGGTCTACTATTGGTCTTTAAACCAAGTCCAACTTTGTATAGAAACTGGATTCCCAGGAGGTACAGTGTCCTTCTGCTGGGACCCCTGGCACTCTAGGGCCACTGTCTGAGAACAGGGTGACAATGTTTGTGGAGAGCAACATTTTGCAGAATGGACAACTGCAGGCTCAGTACTTGGTGCTTGCAGTGGAATCATATCAAGATAATTTTATTTATTTATTTATTTTAATTTTTTTTATGTAGGATTACTGCTATTTATTCAGCTACTGATTAGCTGATTGAATTGAGCGTGAATTCTACCTTACTTTATTTTCATAATTTTATTTATTTTTTTCTTCTTATATTTATTTATTGAAACACTGTGGGAAAAGTTACTAAGCTTTCAGGTTTGTCTCAGTCAAAAAATGATCGATCACCTTTCCCTTCACCAGTACTCATTTTTCACCACCAAGAACACCAATATACCTCCCTCCCACCCCTCCCAATGCCTGTGAGGCAGATGATTTCTACTTAACACTTCTCTACATTGATTACATTCATTATTTCGACAAAAGATGCACCATTATTGTTTAGAATTCCCACCCAACAATCAGAATTGCTGAAAAGGCTTTGTGAAATACTTGTTTTCTATAGCTGGTTATGAGAATCATATAATGTCATGTGGCCACTATTTTGGGTTTCTGCAAAGAGCCAGATAATTACAAGATTGGTTTCTGTGTGTCTGGTGTTGTGGCTGCGCCAGAGAATCGCTCATGGGGGGCAACTTGTGACCTCAGCAGGGTGTGAAGGACGAGCCGGTACCGCCCCCCTTCCCATGAGACTGCAGTTGCCCCATCACCTCCAGCTCATACCTGGCTTTCCAATAACCTCTGAGGCGGCAGCCACCTTGCTGCCGGGGAGGAAAAAGGCGGAAGGGAGCAACACCCTTTCCCTCCTGGGGAGGCATGACACCGTAGTTTAATGCATGGTCCATTCACTTTTCTGCCACAAGCTGCCAGGCTCTGGATTAAGTCCTTTTGCCTCTGGAGCCATGGCCGTGCCTGAGAGCCACTCGTGGGGGGCAATTCGTGACCTTGGTAGGTCGTGAAAGACAAGCCAGTACCGTCCCCCTTCCATTAGACTGCAGTTGCCCCATCAATGCTGGCTCATACCTGAGGCGGCGGCCACCTTGTATGCGGTCCAGATGCATTTCTGCCAAAAGCCGCTGGGTTTCGAGATTTATCTCTGAGTCTCTGGGATCATGGCTATTAATAAGCTTGATCAGGAGCCAGAGAGGCCGTTTGTAGGAGGCAACTCGGGGTCTTGTTGGGATGAGGAGGAAAGGGCCGGTTCCCCCTCCATCTGGTGAGACCCCATGTATCTCGTCACTGCAGGCCCCAACCTGACTGTCCAGTGGCCTCTGGAGGATGGCAGTCACTGGGCCGCCAGGAGAAACAAGCTAAGGCACGAAACCTATTCCCACCTAGAGTGGCACAGCGCCAGTAACCTACTGCAGGAACAGGACGCATTTCTGCCAAAAGCCGTTGGGTTCTGAGATTTGTTTCTGAGTCTCTGGGATCATGGCCATTAAGCAGTTCAATCAGGAACCAGAGAGGCCATGCCTCCAATTATATAGCTGAGCTGGAGGTGGTTTGTGGTTGTGTTTCTCACATACCTAACTTTTGGCCGTTTACTTTCTTGGTAAACTTTGCCCCAAGTTTTTGGGGTCTGGCCAAAGGCACAGCAGCAATTTTGGGGTATCTGAAAGTCTGACGGTGCCATCAGGCTGCTGATGCACTCACCTCACAGGTACAGATTGACCTGCTGGCGACACCATACCCCCATATCAAGATAATTTTAAACCAAACATACTAAATGTAATATTTTGAGGCTGAGTTCTGTTTTTGTTGCTGCTTTTGTTTATTTTTTATTATCCAAAATAATCCTATGGATATTTTTCTAGGTTGTCACATGCATCAACAATTTATTCTTTGTTATAAAAAGTATTCAGTGTCATAGACTTAACGCAGTTGATTCAACAACTTGGTTCAGCATTTGAAGGACATGTAGACTGATTCCAATTTAACATACTTTAATAAAGTAGCTCACAGTGGGTAGAGAGTTTGCCTTGCATGCGGCCGACTCGGGTTCAATTCCTCTGCCCCTCTCAGAATGCCTGGCAAGCTACCGAGAGTATCTTGTCCTCATGGCAGAGTCTGGCAAGCTCCCCATGGTGTATTTGATATGCCAAAAACAGTAACAAAAAATCTCACAGTGGAGACGTTACTGGAGCCTGTTAAAGCAAATCGATGAACAATAGGAGGACAGTGTTTAGCAATTGAATAAAGTAGCTCCAGGAATTGATGGGCAAGTTCTGTGTGAACAATTAGCTTTTTTGGATTAGTGTTTGTTCTAGGCAGAACCCAGTGGTGCTCAGGGAATCACTCTTGGCTCTGGGTTCAGGAATCACTCCTGGCAGCATTCAGGGGACCATCTATGGTACCATGGATCGCACCCAGATTAGCCATGTGCAAGGAAAGCACCTTACCCAATATACTTTTGCTTTGGCCCAATTAGTTTTAATTTCTCTAGGAATATGAAGCTGTTGGGGACCTCATCAAAGTCTGGCAAAGATGGAGTATTAGCATCCCTCAGTCTTTCCTGATGGACAAGAAGTGAAGTCATTGCAGTTTATTCTGTGGTATTTGCCTGGAGTGGCACAGTTGTGGAAGTGTTTTCTCTCTTGTACATTATTCTTTTTCCATTTCTTAGCTAGTCAAAGTAGGCTTTTGTTGATTTGGAGTGAGGGTGGTATACTAAGCTCCTTGACCTCTCTAGAATGCAAGCTTCTACAGCTCCAAGTATGGCAAATACAAAGCTAATATCAAAATTTGGAATTCACCACAATTCTATTCCTTGGATCCATGGTTCCTACTCTCTCTCTAGGTAACTCTACCTCCTAATATTTTATGACTGTTTATAGGTAATGTTCAAGTTTTTTCATTGTAATCAGTGGAAGGGGATAGAAAAACACCAAAACAGGCTAGCCCATCATCTGGAAGTGGAAGTGTCCTGACATGCTTTTATATACAGATTAAATGTCTGCTATAAAATCAGTAGTATAAAGTTAATTAGTTTCACTAATTTATCTGCCATCAGGATTTAATGAAGACATAGAGAGTTTTATTTAACATTAGATAAAAAAAAAAACGAAAAGAAAACATTAGTTTTCAAAGCCTTGAAACCAAACCAAAAGATTAGTGTAATCTTAATAATCTTTTAAGGGACAATTTATTCTTTCCCTCAAAATTGCAAAAATGACAGTCTTCTTCATTTTGTATTCTTCCCCTAAAACCTAACCCTTGCTTTGTTTAGGTTTGTTTGTAAGACAGGATGTCTCTCATGTCACTAATCTAAGAGGAGACTTTATTCATTCTGGTACTCAATAGTCTGTACCCTATTCTGTAACCACGCAGACAAGACAATTGCTTTGAGAACATAAATCAGCCATCTTTCAATCTGCCAATTTGTTGCCAATAAAACTTTTTCTCTGTGTCTCTCATTTCTATGGCCCCTGGGTGTCAGTGAAACTAGACCTCTGTGGTTAAGGCCTCACAATATTCCAACTACATAACTAACAACTAACAGGTGCTCTGCCTAGTTCCTAGACTCACTTCCAAGATGTTTGTGGAGTGGATGGGGCAATTCCCTCCATACCAATAAAAATTTCTTGGAAACCAGCAGGGTATCTAAAAGTTAAACTTAGCTTATTTCTAATTTTTTTTTAATTACTATCTACTTGGAGGGTCTGGAGCAATAGCACAATGGATAGGGCCTTCCATGCGGCCAACCAGGGTTCAATTCCTTCGTCCCTCTCGGAAAGCCTGGCAAGCTACCAAGAGTATCCTGCCTGCACGGCAGAGCCTGGCATGCTCCCCGTGGTGTATTTGATATGACAGAAACAGTAACAAGTCTCACAATGGAGACGTTCCTGGTGCCCGCTTGAGCAAACCAACGAACAAGGGGAGGGCAGTGCTACAGTGCAGTGCTGTAGCTACTTGAAGATAGCATCAGATTGAAGGATTCAGTCCCCCAAAACTGCCCTCCACATTAGATAGCATTCACAAGCTCCAGTTTTACTTATCTAATTCTTTATAATTCATTTACTTATCTAATCTCTTATTTTTTATCTAATCCATTATAAAGCAGAGATTCCAAAGATTCTCCAGCTCAAGATACTATTGGTATCTGGTCAAGTTCTGTTAACTACTTCTGCTTTGAACCAATTAATCAATTATTGCCATGACTTCTTCCTTGGCTTGGATTAATTTGCTAAAATGACTCCTAGAATTCTATGAAACATTTTACTTACTAGATTATTATCTTATTACAAAATAATAGGATACGAACAAATAGCAAGATGAAGAAATAAATACGTCATGTTCCCAGATAAAGGAACTTTTTGGCCTTGCAGAGATTGAGGTCTGGCGTGTGGAAGAACCGTATTTCCTGGGCTGGAAGAATAGCATAGTGGGTAAGGCATTTGTCTTGCTTGGGGCTGAGCTGGGTTTGGTCCTCAGTATCACCTCTGGTCTTGGTTTTCATCTCCCCTTCTCAGCCCAGACTAGCCCTAAGCTTAAGCCCAGAGCAAACTCTGAGCACCACCAATAGTGGCTCAAAAACAAACAAAAAAAAAGAAAATAATTGTGTGGTTCCCCATCCCCCACCCCCAAAATCAGGAAACGTTCTGAACCTCAACCTTCATATATATTTTATTTTTAATGGAGACTTCACCATCCAGGCATGAATGATTAACTCATGAGCTCTCTGTTACTGACTCAACCTCCAACCTCTCTTCTTGAAAGCTGGTAAGTTGGATCTGGAAACTCTAATCACATGCTGGTTCCACTAGCAACCAGCCCCCACCCTGGGCTCTCCGAAACTCACCTCATTAACATCACGAGAGGTCCTTATAGCTGTCATCACTTAGGAAATTCCAACAACTGTAGAAACTCTGTGCCAGAGACAGTTTATTTATTATAAATCATAATACTATGTACTTCAGTTGCTTCAACTTTAAAGACTGCTTTTAAATAGAGCTTTGGTGTGATAACTAATTTGCTTCCACAGAACTCTTTGTAGTAAAATTTACAAGTCCACAGAACTCAAGACACTTAGTGACTTGACTTCAAAACACTGAATATATTTACAAGCAAGAAAGCTTTTATAAGAACACTGAACCTGAATAATGCACCTTATTATGTCAATATTAGTGAGTTTATCTTTTAGGCAACTCTATAATTAGATAACAGCTGCAGGCTGCCAAAACTAAAATTAACTGAATTTAAACTATATTTAAAGTTGAAAGTTACCTTTGTTTATAGAGAACACATTAAAGGAGATAATTAGGGTCCAGTTAGAGAAAAATTCCCATTCAAGAACTGCACCCTCTTTTAAAGATAATACGCAATGAGGAATGGAAGAATAAACATAAAGCTGATTTAAAAATAAAGCCATAGTATTACAGATCTCAGGATTCACTCGTTCTCAGCATAAACCAACATTGGTATGAGGACAGAAAGAAAGACAGGTGAGGTGTATTGCAAGTTTGTACACAAGAGAGATCACATGGGACAACAGGACACTGAAACTGAACCAAAGATCAATACTAGACTGGGACAACAGTCCTTGCCCCACAGGCTAAAGATAAGAATAGTTTATCCTCAATTTACCCTTCCCCCAAAAGCCTAACCCATACTTTGTTTAAGCTTGTAGATAAGATAGAATGTGCCTCAGGGGATTTTAGGAGGGGATTTTATTGTTACTGTGAGGCCCACCCCTTTGGTTGCTACCATTCTTTCTTTCATATTCTTTCCCTATAAAAACCCAATTTTTGTAATAGGTTGGGCAAAATAATGGTTTGGAGCATAAATTCTTCATTTTTTCATGATTCTAGTCGCTGAATAAATGTATTTTTCTCACATCAAGTCTGTCCCTTGAATATTGATCTTCAATCATAGAGGATTCAAACCTGTATTTGCAAACAATAAGCAGACTCTCCCGAAGAGGGTTTTGCTAGGGATTTTAATTTCTTTTGAAATGGATCAAAAAACATTGCTAAATTTCCTTGTATGTTTTGAGGAAGTGTTGCACTGGGCTTCAGGCACTGCACAGGAATGGTAGCAGGTCTACATGTGCAGGGTTGAGATCTGCAGTGGCCCATGGATCTTGGCGCATTGAATGTGAAGTGAAGATAAAGGGAAGGTGGCCAATGATGACAGAGCTTCTCATTACTGCCATCCCAAGAAGAAGTACAGTAGACAGGTTGCTTAATAGGTTGTAAGTGCATGGTTACAAATTCCAGGTGCCCTGATGGGCATGTGTGGGAGAGGGGAGTTGATTTGAAAGCTTGATAAGCATGCCTGTATTCCCTGTGCCTTGCTGACATGGGGGGGAAAGGTTGTAAAAAGAAACCTGAGTACAAATGGAATTTGTTAGCTGGGCACTGCTTAGCTTTTTTAGTGCCATAAATTAGAACTTTACAGGTTGATCTTAATAATGATGTGAGGGACCACGATCAGTCCTTAGTGGAAGCAACACTGAAATAATGCCAACATTTAGTTCTCACTTGTTTGTTTGTTTAGTTTTGGTTTTGTTTTTGCTTTTGGGCTACATCCAGCAGTGTTCAGAGGTTACTCTTGACTCTGCACTCAGGGATCACTCCTGGCATGCTAGGGTAGGTAGTATATGGGATGCCGAGAATCGAACCTTGGTCAGCTGTGTGCAAGCCAATTATTCTATCTGCTGTACTATCTCTTTGGCCCATAGTATTCATATTTTTTAAATGAAACACTTTTGGGGAATGAGTTCTGTTTAACTGGGAAAACCATAGTCCTATTTACTCTTGAAAACTACATTACATCTTTTTCTTAAGGTAAAGGTAAAGGCCCTCCCGTTGATCGTCGATTTGCTCGAGCGGGCCCAGTAACGTCTCCATTGGAGACTTTGTTGTTACTGTGTCTGGCATATCGAATACTCTCGGTAGCTTGCCGGGCTCTCCGAGAGGGGCGGAGGAATCGAACTTGGGTCGGCCATGTTGGCCGCTTGTAAGGCGAACGCCCTACCCGCTGTGCTATTGCTCCAGCCCTATCTTATCTTATTCTTATCTAAAAGAAAAATATTGGGGCTAGAGCGATAGCACAGTGGGTAGGGCATTTGCCTTGCATGCGGCCGACCCAGGTTCGATTCCCAGCATTCCCTGAGCACCGCCAGGAGTAATTCCTGAGTGCAGAACCAGGAGTAATCCCTGTGCATCGCTGGGTGTGACCCAAAAAGAAAAAAAAATTATTTCAGAAATTTAGCTATATGTTTCATTTTATAAATCATACCTTTTTCCTTATGTTTAATAATGCTATGTGACTGTATTTGCAAGTTCTGAGAATGTATAAAAAATTGACACTTGAAATTTTAAATATTAGGGCTGGAGCGATAGCACAGCGGTAGGGCGTTTGTCTTGCACGCAGCCAATATGGCCGACCTGAGTTCGATTCCTCCGCCCCTCTCGGAAAGCCCGGCAAGCTACCAAGAGTATCTCGCCCGCACGGCAGAGCCTGGCAAGCTACCCATGAAGTATTCGATATGCCAAACACAGTAACAAGTGTCACAATGGAGACGTTACTGGGCCCACTCAAGCAAATCGATGAACAACGGGAGGACCGTGATCCGTGATCAGTCTTTCAATCATACCTAAAATCGAGGTCAGATATTCCAGTCAGTTAAAAAACTGATCAGAAAGCACTGTAGACAGACATAGAATGACTGTACTCATTTGTGGAATATAAAGTAACAAAATGGGAGACTAACACCCATGGATAGTAGAGATAAGGGTCAGGAGGATCGCCCCATGGCTTGGAAGCTGGCCTCACATGCTGGGGGAAAAGTCAGCTGAGAAAGAGAAGGGACCATCAAGTAAATGATTCTTGGAGGGCTCATTCAGGATGGGAGATATGTGCTGAAAGGGACCGAACATGATGGCCACTTAGTACCCGTACTGTGAACCAAAACAACCAAAAGGAGAGAGAGAGAGAATAAAAGGGAATGTGCCTTCCACAGAGGTGAGGTGGAGGGGAAGGGTGGAGGGGGAGCAAGAGGGATACTGGAACCATTGGTGGTGGGGAATGGGCACTGGTGGAGGGATGGGTACTCTTGATCACTGTATGACTAAAATGCAATCATGAAGGTTTGTAAATCTGCAACTGTATTTCATGGTGATTCATAATTTTTTAAAATTAAAATTAAATGCTTTTCAATTTAAAGAAAAAGAAAGAAAGAAAGTGCTATAGCCAGAATGCACTGATGGTGTGACTTACATATTGATCTAATTCACTTCTTTAACATTTATTTGCTGATGTCTTTGTACATGCCTAATATTTGCAAGATGTTAAAATACCAATCAACTCCCCTGAAGAATTCATGCAATAAGTTCTAAAGGAAATTCTAGATCACATAATTTTGAGGTGCAACTTTAATTTCAAGAAATAAAATTTAGTGGAATTCTGGTCCAATTAAGGCTAATCAGTGGCTGAATAAATAGCCGTACTCCTACATAAAAAAAAAAGAAATAAAATTTTTAATACTAATTGAATCTATTCAAGTTATATAAATGAACGAGTGTGAATAAAATGGACAATGTCACTACTTTTACTGTATTTTGCTATATTGATATAACAATACTTTACAGCAAAGGTTGGTACTCCTAAGAAGGATGTAAACAGGTGCATCATAACATTGTAGGCTACAGCATGTGTAAACACTACAAAACACACATTCTACAGGCTTATAATTAACTATTTTTTGAGAGAAAAATTTATGTAATTGTTCTATAATTTAATTTTTCTCTTTATTAACTTCAATAACTAATTTTAATGTGTTTATATGAAACTTTACGTGACTATTAGACAAAAACAATTTTATGTGAACTTTTAAGATGAAAAACAAGAGCTAAAAACATCACTTTGTTTAACAGATCATTTAGTTTTATAAATTCCTAGATATTTAAATGTGAATGAAAAATGTTTACACAGTTGCCCCTAATATTTTTTCTGTTATAGTCAATTCATCAGAACTGAAACCATTATATCATCATCTGTAAAAAATTCCAAGGGTGGCCAGGGGGTGGCTTTGATGGCTCTTCCCCTGGCAGCCCAGGTTCTCGGGCCCCACTCCCCCTCTGTCCCCCCACCCCACCATCCGGGCGGCCTTGGCCCTGGGGCAGACGGCAGAGGAAATGAGGGCCAAGCCGGTTGATTGATCAGATGCCATTTATTCCATTCTCATCCCTGTTCACTCCTGTCTCTCTCTCTCCTTCTCTCCCAGCCCCCAATCTGGAACCCCTCTCTCTTTCTGGCTCCGACTCTGGCTCTCGATATTCTCCTTCTCCTCCAGTCCACTCTTACAGACTAGTTAAATCCCCAAACCCTCAAGGGCTGGGCTTACACATAGGTGTGTTCACAGTCAATAGGGTTAAATTCTTCCCCTCAGGGTATGCTGCTTCTAGGACAGATTTTCTTTCAGCAGGACCACCCACCCAAGGGTGGAATCCCATGGGTGTGTTTCTCCTCTCCTTGTCCAACAAACATATAAGCATTCATAATATTAATCATTTTGTATGGACACAGTAAGAGATGCATTAAGCTTATAGAATTGCTCTCCTGGAGTCATCTTGATCTCAGACTATAGTGCTCAGGCCAGATTAGTCTTTCCTATCCCTAGCAGGGTCCTAGTCTTGTCGTTACTTTGAATCATGACAACATTTGTCATGATCAAGCTCTTAACTTATAAGTAAGAATTGTGGCTCTTTGGCCAGGCCCATCTCCATGCCAGGGTAGCACATAGCTTACTGCTTGCCCTGGTTCCATCCAGTCCCTCGTCAGGACCCTGCTTTTGGGAGCGAGCACTAGGAAGTGAGGGCAACTGAGGCTTAAGTTGAGAAAACAGATGCCCGGGAACGAAAAATATTTGAAGCCAATTAAATCCCATGTTACAAAAGCATAATATTAATTGTCTTCTTGTGTCTATACAAAAGGACATTCCCTTAAACTATTCAAAAGACATAAGGAGAGAAGAAAGGCAATATTAACTTATAATACAAGTTCAGTGTCCTAGAAAGATCTGACCTTAGAAATTAACTGATCTGACCTAACTTACTGATTAGGGGAATAAGCTGATTAACTGTTTGGGCAAGAGAGCATAGAGAAGTAGTTACATATAAACAAAAGAATGGGAGTGACTCATGGGAACCTTGGGATGGGTGTGACCCAATAAACCTAAACTACCTGAGGAAGGACAAAACAGTGTTATCCTACATCCATCCACTCTTTTTAGTAACTAGTACAAACTATAATGCACTGCACAGTCCAGCACTGTCCTTCCGTTGTTCATCCATTTGCTTGAACAGGTACCAATAATGTCTGCATTGTGAGACTTGTTACTGTTTCTGGCATATCGAATGCACCATGTGGAGCTTGCCAGTCTCTCCCATACAGGCAGGATACTCACAGTAACTTGCCAGGCTGTCCGAGAGGGATGGAAGAATTGAACCCAGGTCGGCCACATGCAAGGCAAATGCCCTACCCCTGTGCTATCGCTCCAGCCCCAATAACTATACTAACTTCCACATTTTTTCATGTATTTTTTTTTATATAATCCATTTCATTGTTGTTGTTTTTGTGGAGCAGGGTTCAACCAGACCCTTTAGTGCTCACAGGCTACTCCTAGTTGTGTAGTTCAGGGGTCACTCCTAGTATTGCTAGAGATTCAAGTAGACTTGGCTGCATGCAAGGCAAATGTCTTAAGCCCCATGCTATCTCTCCAACCCCTGCCTCATATAATCCTAAAGATGCTAATATACATGAATACGCTTTCTCATGCCTTTACAAACTATGGGGGATAATTAAATTGGTTACCTGTTACCCTCCCACCATGTTCATAATAAAGCTCATGCTAGTATTTTAAACAAGTTATGATAAAGTAATTTAGATATTTGAGATTCTCATTTGTATGGTCTGTTTTATTCTTTTTCTTTTTTTAAATTTTTTTTTTTAGCTTTTTGGGTCACACCTGGCAATGCTCAGGGATTGCTCTTGGTTCTGCACTCAGGAATTCCTCCTGGCTGTGCTCAGGGGACCATATGTGATGCCGTGAATCGAACCTGGCTCATCCGTGTGCAAGGTAAATGCCCTACCCGCTGTGCTATCACTCCAGTACCTTTTTTATTCTTTTAACTTCTGATTTCATCTAAGTAATGACTCACTGGACATTTTCCATAGCCACCTAAGTCAAAGTTCATTTATTTTCAATGAAATTTTTGCAGATTATAGTACTCCAAATAAGCATTAAGTCAAGTGCCATGCTCACTTTTCTATACAATGTAATCCCCTAAAATTCTTTAATTTATTCATTAAAAATTTATATGCTTAAAGTAATAGTCACATTAACTAATGTATGCAAAATTATACTACAGGAAAGAGAAATATACAATTATGAATCTTCATATTAATATAACCCACAGCTTTATCACTGAGGACAAACAGAGCAGATAGTATTTTCTGTAGACCTTCAATGCAGTATCAAGCAAGTTGAAGATATCAATCATTTCCTAAAATGTATCTACTGTCAAGTTTCAGTGCATAAATCTTTAAAAACTATTAGTTCCACAATATTACTTCCAAAAGCATATTCTCTAGTTTATATAAAAGATTCTTAGGGTTATTCGGGTTGGAGTGATAGCACAGTGGGTAGGGTATTTGCCTTGCATGTGGCCAACCCAGGTTTGATTCCCAGCATCCCATATGGTCCCCTGAGCATCGCCAGGAGTAATTCCTGAGTGCAAAGCCAGGAGTAACCTCTGAGCATTGCTGGGTGTGACCCAAAAAAGAAAAAAAAAGATTCTTAAGGTTATCAAAAAGATCCTTAGAAATTAAGATGAATGTAGTATATTGCATTGTTTTGTAAAGCCAGAAATTCAAGATCATGTGAAAGATAATGAAAAATAATGAACTATAGGCAGAATCTTCTATAGGTAAACCAATGACTATTACTATAGAGTAAGAAAAACCTTTTCTTTCTATTTTGGGGCCCAACTGGTGCTCAGGGTCTTTACCTGACTCTGTGGTCACATTCTCAAGGAACCATAGAAAGCAGAGGTATCTCTGCTTACAAACTTAGATATGTCACATGCAAAGTATGCATTCTGCCCTTTAAACTCTATTTCCAATGCCCAAGGAAGCTATTTTAAAGTAATATTTATAATAATTATAGTACTTGTCTGTAGTATTACATTTACATAGTGATTAGATAATACTTATAGGCACATATTAAATTTACAGGAATACGAATACTTATTTATGGTACTTATAAACACTTTCATTACTTAAATAGAACCTACAACGTATCATATCATTTTCTATAGAATTTTTTTTGAAGAGGTGTAAGGATAAATGCTAAGAAGAAAGTCTTTTCCTATTCTCCAAAGATGTTAGCCGTAGCTTAAGTGATTACTCACTGTGGTTACATAGCCCAGGATTTCAGATCTTCAGATCTTACTCCCCCATACTCATGTGTCTATCTGTCTACTCCAACATCATTTGGGTTCTTCAAGATCCTTAAAATCAATACCTTCAGAATCAATTTCAAGTTCTCTGTCTACCCCTCCTCCCTACCCCTACTCCATTTTCAAATCACAGAGTGAATGATAAAACTTTGCATCTCAGTACATACTAACACATCATTTTTCAACACATTCTTTTCTACCTCTCATGCCATGACTATTATAGTGTCCTATTATTTTTACATTGTAAATATATATTTTGCATCCATCAATTTTTTGTATGTTTACTTACCTTAATCAAATCTAAGCTCCCAAATTTTCTTAGACCTCCAGTTGTCTACTGTTAGATCTACCATAACCACTCTTAGCCATCTTCCCATCATCATTTTCCCAATACTGTTATCAAAGTGATCTCTTTTAAAAATGCAAATCTTATTCTTTAGTACCCACTACTCTGTTTCAGATACATCTTTGTTCTTAGGATAATGAACACCCCCCCCCCAACACACACACACACACACACACACACACACACATACACACTTTGGGGCCATATCCAAGCTTACTCTTGGCTCAGTGCTCAGGAATTAGTCCTGGTAATTATCCCTCATTTCCTTTAGAGAAATAAGCTTTCCTTTCTCTCACTCTCACTCCACCTATTTTCAGCAAATAAAACTAACTTGGTTCCAGCAAAAGCAATTGATATAGATATATATGAGAGAGACACAGAGAGAGGGGAGGAGTTTGAAATAAACCACAAATAAATGCTAGGGTATCTATGTAATTCTTTGTAAATTATGCTTCATTAGGAGATGTATACCATGAAATTTTTGAAGATTAACGTTAAATTATCACAGAGCATGAAATGTAAGATGATTTTATTTACTTAGTGAATCAAGATAGTTTCTACTGAATGAAACTCACTTGGAAAAGTAGATGCGAGGGGAGAAAAATAAAGGAATATATGCTCCAGAGGAAACATGAATGTGAGCACAAAAGAATAAGCAAGGAAGTAAAGAGACACAGAGCTAAGCAAACAAGATATGTGTTCAAGAGAAAACATAGACTTGATAAGCAAGCCATAAGATAATTTTTAAAAATAGAACCTTTAAAGGGTTTTTTTTTTTTCTGTCACACCCAGCAATGCACAGGGGTTACTCCTGGCTTTGCGCTCAGGAATTACCTCTGGTGGTGCTCAGGGGACCATATGGGATGCTGGGAATCAAATCCGGGTTGGCCGCATGCAAGGCAAATGCCCTACCCGCTGTGCTATTGCTCCAGCCCCCCAATCTTTAAAGTTTTGTTCGACTTTTATTTATTATTATTGGGATAGGAGAAGAATTTGGCCAGACCCAGCTCCTCGGGGGGCACTCCGGCAGTTCTAGGCATCAAACCAGGGTCAGCTGCATATAAGGCAAACATTTTAACCCCTGTACTATCTCTCCAGCATTTAATTTTTTAAAAATTAAGATATTTTGCATACAGTTTATAGATATGAAACTATATTATATATCTATATATGACATGGATACATACACTTTATATATGCATACACTTTATATATTTTTTACATGGAAGAAAATAGAGAGAAAATTTTAAAAATGGAAAGTAAAATAACTGGGAGACGCTAATTATTTAGAGGTTCTAGTCTATTTTATTTCTATTATTTTGGGGTCACATCTGGCAGTTCTCAGAGTTTAGCCTGGCTCTGAACTCAGGGATCACTCTTAGAAGTCTTAAGAACCCTATGGGCTGTCACAGATCAAACCAGGTCACCCAGGTGCAAGTCAAGTGCCTTCTGAACTTTACTATTTCTCTGGCCCCTAGAGGTCCTACCTTAGATAGCACAGACCATGCCATAGTTGATAGAACACTACTATTTCCCAGACTTCACTTCGGCATCATTCTTTACTCCTTCCCAACAGTTTCTCAGCCAAGAAACACACACACTGAGCCAAGAGACAATGTGTTTTTGATACAGATTTTAAAATTAATTTTAAGTTTTATTTTTGTCACCCTCACTCTCTTAATCTTTGTCATTTCTTTTCTGTGAATTCTTAAGTATTTTTTAAAAATTAAAATAAAATTTTAAGAAATTGTGAATTTTTTAACTAAAATTAGTGCTAATATGTAAAAGTAATATAAATTAAAATATTTCATTTTTATAAGAAGAATTGGGTATATCCAAATGAAAAAAAACTTTTACAGAGAACAAATCAATTCTGATGCAAAGTGTCATATAAGTTAATTTATAACAATAATGAAACCTCTATGTTCATAAAAATAAACTAGCAATACATATACTTTTGAGCAATAATTGTTGAAATATTAGAAAGATTTTTAGTCTGTATAGATGAGAAGAATAATTTTTCTCAGTAATATCCAGATCTAAATACAGACATTTAACAAATTCATACTAAATTAATAAGAGAGGCAGAAATATACATTCAAGAGTAAGGATAAAAGTCCATCCTTGAAACAGACCCAGAAATGACATAGCTGAAAAAATTTTTAATCTAGATTGTCATGAGTTATTATAATTACAATTCATATATATAAGAAGGTAGAGAAAAACATAAGTGTTTAGAAGAATCATGGAAGATATAAAAAGACTCAGAGAATTACAATCAGAAAAAAATGCTATAACAAAGGAAGAGATACATAAACATAATTTTTGAAGTTTTTTTCACTTTAAATATGGAACTTTTGTCAATTTGAAATGAAATGTCTCGAAAATTCTCTAAAATAATTGGACAAAAGAATGTGGTAAAGACAACTTTTCTCTTTTGTTTTGTCCTTGATCTCACAATTCTAACCTGCTCTCCACATCCCCATCTCCTTCCCATCTCCCATCCCACACACACACACACACATTGTCTTTTTCATCCTCGGAAGCCTTCTCTTGTTCATCCTTGAAGATCCAAGAGAAGGATCTCTATGGACCAGCAGTGGGGTCCCCCATGCTGCTCAGAGACTCTCTGGTGATGGGTATCACTGGCTTTCTTGGTCATTGCTCATTGTTCTGGAATTTTCTTCCCTTGGAAATATCTATAGCACTGTAGCACTGTCCTCCTGTTGTTCATTGATTTGCTTGAGCAGGCACCAGTAACGTCTCACAACAAATTGTGAGACTTGTTGTTACTGTTTTTGGCATATTGAATACGTCATGGGAAGCTTGCCATGCTTTGCAGTGAGGGCAAGATACTCTCGGTAGCTTGCCGAGCTCTCCAAGCGGGACAGAGGAATAGAACTCAGGTCGGCCATGTAGGCTGCGTGCAAGGCAAACACCTTACCCGGTGTGCTATTGCTCCAGCTTACCCTTGCAAAATGGCATAAAGACTCCCCTCCCCAAAGCGTACTGGTGGAAAAGTTGAATGAACCATACCAAAAAATATTGTCTCAGATACGTAATAATTTAATTATAAAAAGCTTCCACAACCAAGTCTTTCCTACAGGGGATACAAGAATAGTATTTTGTATCCTGCTCATATTGGAATCTACCACCTTGTATTTATAATCTGTTTTTTCCACAGACTATGTACAAAAAGTATCATCAGTTACACTTCTGTTGTAGATTATCAAGCAGCTATAGCCAAAGCCCATGTTAATTGCTAAAAACAAGATTAAGTAACATTTTGTTTGTTTACTTACCAAAATACTTTTCCCTTGGCAAATAAAGTTAATTATGTTTTAATTGGTTTGAATTCAAGTTCATGCTCTCAGCACTGAAATTTCCTTTACTAAAAGATGTCACTTCCTCCAAAGTTCCTATGTTATTTTAACAAATAACAGAAGATATTCTGGAGGATTTTATCCTAAAATGTGAGATCCTAAGGGACACTGAACTACATTTTACTTTTAAGTTTTTTTAAAAAATATTTCACTTTCGATCCAAGATTGTTCTTTGAAATATGTCAAAGAAAAAATAAATATTCGTGCAAATGTTGTTGAGTTATTTATGTTTTATGATAGATACACTTATGGAACAGGCTTTGGAATAAATAACTTGTTTGACGTAATTTGGCATCAGCAATTGAGGTTCAAGCATAATGGATGAGTTTGTCCATTTTAGAGCAAAACAAGGATTTTCTTGTATTTTACAGCTAAATATAAGTAACATAGAATTTTTCTTTATTTCTTAAAAGCGAATGATACAAATGAAAATAGAATTTAGCCAAAGCATTTCAAAATGGTTACTGTGAGCAATGAAACATCTTTTGCTCCTTAAAATGCTTTGTAAATGAAAGCTTTATATGACTAAACCCCATTAACTGATGACCACAACATTAAGTATGACTGGTAAATGACCTCTGATTCATGCAGGAAAATTATATGTTTCAGTCTTTACATTCGTCTGGATCATGAAAATAATCACAAAATATACCTAAATATTAGTTATAAAAAATTAAGATTAAACAAACCATAAATCAAGGAGTGTCCAACAGTTCTGCTTTTCAAATAAATTTATCCAATATTTTTCAAACATTTAACAGTGCAAGACATTGTACAAAATCTACAGGGGGCAATGAAATAACAAAAATATATTTCCTGCCACTGTGAGCTCATAATCTATGACATATGTAAATTATGAATGATTATAATTTAGAAATAATGAAGCTATAAAAATAAAATTTTGGACTTTATGTGTATAAACTGCTTTGATAAGTGTTTTTGTGGATTAATATATTATTAATATATTAATAATATGAAAATTATACTTTAATAATCTTCTAGGAAAATGATACTTTAATAATCCCACTTAGTAGATAAGGACACTAAGGCAAATGATCAAACTTAGATCAAAAAACTCATAGGACTAGAGAGAGTTTGTGGAAATATGCCACATCTCTATTCTTCTGTATTAAGAACTCTTTTTGGCATTTTGTGTCACACCCAGTGATGCTCAAGGGTTACTCCTGGTTCTGCACTCAGGAATTACACCTGGTGGTGCTTGGGAACCATATGGAAATCCAGGGATGGAACTCGGGTTGGCCGTGTGCAAGGCAGACACACTATCCACTGTGCTATAGCTCCAGCCCCTAATTTTATTTTTTAAGTGAATAAATTGAGAAATCTTAAGTGCAACAGTAATTATAGAAACCTAGTACCTTTCAAATTAGAATTCAATCTTCTGATTCCTCTTCTTTTCCTAGACTACCCAACAGAGAGCAAGTGGGTTTTCTCAATTGAGTTCTGAAATTTTTTTTCTTTCAAATTATTTAACTGCCACTGTATCTTCTTATAATTTGTAGATTAATTCATTTGACATATTTCTTGTGTTTAGTGATGACAGAATTTGCCATTTCAAGTGATGACATAATACAATATATTATTTAGAGGAAATATGCATATGACTTAGAAATAAACCAGTGGAATAAAAATCCCTTCCTCTTCCATCCAACACAAGCAGCTCTCTTTAAAGGGTAATACAGAATGTTGACATAAGTCTGGACTTGTACATAAACATTTTGATCCTATTAGAATATGCAAAATTCATTTTATTTACATTGTGGTATCAAAAGAGGTCAACTTTTAACTCCTAAGACTAGAGTTCTGAATTTTAGAAATGAGTTCACTTTATTTGGAAGGGTAGGTTGGGGGATGCAATTTTCCCACCACGGGAATAAGTGTACCATAAGAAAATTCACTTGGGAGGAAGAATGATTAGCCTTGGAACAAGCCCATTTGAATGTATACACAGTGCATGAGTTTAAGATTCATTTAGTGCATTGTGATAGAAAAGGAAGAGTAAAGCCAGGACTCTGTATGCAAGAGTGTTAAATAAGTCTTTTTAGAAAAGAGGTTTTTGTGGTTGAGTGTTATTTATTATTGATTCTCCTGTTCTCATTTCCATTTAGGCAAATCACCAATTGCTTTGAGATCCATAGCATATTTTTATGACAAAAACAAAGTTGTTAAGGGATGGTTTTAATTACTTAGGGCCAGAGCGATAGCACAGCAGGTAGGGTGTTTGCCTTGCACGCAGCCGACCTGGGTTTGATTTTTCTCTCCCTCTTCTCAACTGCCCTAACAAAACTATTCCCTTATTTTCCCAAAGAAAATTTTAATCAGGCAAAGATGGTTATTGGAAGGGGTATTTAATGGTTATATAATGTCTATCTATATGACATTTCCCCAAGAAAAAACTCACAATGCTTTATTAAACATCCAAGTATTCTAAAAAACCTTAATCACTAAGTTTCAAATATACTCAAATCACTGTGCTAGACAGTTGTTCAGAAAAGAGGTAGAGAGACAAAGTCCTTGTCCTTTGGAGCTAACATAAAATAAAAGGCATTTACAAAACAATAACAAGTCTAAGCACCAAAAATAAAAATACAGCAATGTAGGTAGCAATGTAGGTCTTTAGAATCATGAAGGATCAAGGAAACATTCTGTTACTGTTACTGTGGCTGTTGTTTTGGTGGTGTTAATTCCCCGACCTCACACCTGCAAGGCATGAGCTTTCGCACTGAAATCTACCCCGTGCCCTGAGAGATTTTTTTTTTCCCGTTTTAATATGGTGGTAAACAATGACTTTTCTGAGACTGAAATAAGATGAAAACTAGAAGATCTATGAGACAACAATGCAGGAGTAGGGGATCTAATAATTTGAGTCCTTATTTAAGAATAAAAAAGGGGTCTGTAAGGTTGAGGAAGAATGAATGGCTGGAGCGGAAGCAGGAGAATAAAACGTGAGGCCTGGAGAATATGTGAGATGTGTTGCTTTCCCGCCAAGGGTGATGAGTGATCTGAGTGAATAGCATTCATAAAGTAGTGCCTTGGGTATTATGTGAAGAATGGGTTAGGAGGTTCAAGTGGAAACAGGGACTTATAAAACAAAATGTAGAAAAGCAGTTTTTACTTTGCGGTGATAGTAAAGTACGTAAGAGCTAAGAGTGAAGAAAGAAGGAGATGAAGAAGGGATGGTTTGCTGTTGATTAGTCCCTGTCATCAAACATTTATCTATATTCTCTCTTTTTTTTTCTTTTTGGGTCACACCTGGCGATGCACAGGGGTTACTCCTGGCTCTGCACTCAGGAGTTACTCCTGGCGGTGCTCAGGGGACCATATGGGATGCTGGGAATTGAACCCCGGGTCAGCTGCGTGCAAGGCAAACGCCCTACACGGTGTGCTATCTCTCCAGCCCCTCTATATTCTCTTTTGATGCTGCCCCAGATAGTTCTAATCTTTAGCTATTTGTTTATTCAGAGATGAAATGAAATATTCCCTGAAGGTTGGTTTTGTAATCCTGCCTATGTCTTATCCTTCTCCCTATTAGATGATGAGTCTAATGTGACTTTCCTAAATGAATAGTAGAACTTGGTAGACCAGTCAAAATTAGCTTCTCTAATATCGAAATGTGGAATATGGCAAAACCAACAAACTTTGTCAATTTTAACAAGGAAAATTTTTATTTTTTAAGACTAAACATTATGAAGAATTGCATAATACTTTGCCTACTTTCATGCCAGATTTTGATTCCAATTACCTGAAACCTGTTACATACAACAGGTTCATGTTGTATATAAAATGTGCCAAGAAAGATTGTTTTAGGAATGATTGATTTTAATTCTATAAAAAAATCCAAGAATTGCTTTTCTCTTAGTTAAAAGATTTTAAATATAATAGATTAGGCTAAATCTGTTCTAACTACAACCTCTATCTAATCTTAGTTTCTTTCCTGATTTATCACAAATAAGAATTTGGTGTGGAACATTTTCAGAATTTTTCCTATGCCTTTTCCTAATATATATGATATAATTCAGTGTTCATTTTTCTTGCTATATTACATAAATGATACATTTATGAGTAATTTTTCTTTTGTGCAGATACATAAAAATATAATTTTATTAAAAATTACTTGCGCTTCTAAAAACATACCTAGTAGGACTTCTAGGAATGTATAGCTTAGTTCTTTTAATGTTATTATGCATTCTTTCGTATAAATATACCATAAATTGTGCAACTATTGCTATTTCAGTAGCAAAGATTCTTTTTTTTACTCTTATTTTCCTAAGCATTAGCTGAGATTTTATATTAATTAATTGTTAACGAATTTATTTGTTTGCTGGAGCAAGGGCACAGCGGGAAGGGTGTTTGCCTTGCACATGGCTGACCAGGGTTCGATTCCTCCATCCCTCTCAGAGAGCCTGGCAAGCTACTGAGAGTATCCCATCTGCACAGCAGAGTCTGACAAGTCCCTCGTGGTGTATTTGATATGTCAAAAACAGTAATAACAAGTTTCACAGTGGAGATGTTACTGGTGCCCACTTGAGCAAATTGATGAACAATAGGAGGACAGTGCTACAGTACTAGAGTATATTCATTTATATTCATAACTAGTACAATAGTTTATTTATTGATTGACTAATCAATTGATTTGTTCATTTATTCATTCAAAACAACACAATTATAGTTTCAAGATATGGAGAAAACTTTTGTTTGTTTGTTTGTTTCTTTCTTTTTTTAAAATTTTATTGAATCACCGTGAGATAGTTACAAGTTGTCATGTTTGGGTTACAATCACACAATGATCAAACACCCATCCCTCCACCAGTGCACATTCCCCATCACCAATATCCCCGGTATGCCACCCCTTTCCCACCCATCCCCCTGCCTCCATGGCAGACAATATTTCCCATACTCTCTCTCTACTTTTGGGCATTATGGCTTGCAACACAGACACTGAGAGGTGTTTGGTCCTTTATCTACTTTTAGCACACATCGCCGATCCCGACCGGTTCCTCAAGCCATCATTTTCTTAGTTATCCCTTCTCTATTCCAGCTGCCTTCTCCTCTTTGCTCATGAGGCAGGCATCCAGCTATGGAGCAATCTTCCTATCCCGTGAATCTATTGTCCTTAGGTGTCAGCCTCATGTTATGTTGTTTTATACTCCACAAGTGAGTGCAGTCCTTCTATATCTGTCCCTCTATTTCTGACTCATTTCACTTATCATGAAATAAGACTTCACCGGGGCTGAGATCTCTAAGCCTGCTCAAATCGAGACTGCGCATCCTCCACCCAGATCCTCCATCTTCCAGTAGGCAGGGGTCACACCCACCAACTGACCCCCAGCGCCATGTAGTCCCATCAACATCTAAGATGCAGAGACTATAAAACGCAGCTCCCAGAAGTGTGCAGCCCCATTTGTGGCCACGTGACATCTTATTATCTCATTCATACTTTGGACAACCTGAAAGGCTACCGAATGTAACCTGCCCACATGGCAGAGTCTGGCAAACTCCCCGTGGTGTACCCAATATGCCAAATACCAATAACAACGATGGGTCTCATTCTCCTAACCCTGAAAGAGCCTTGAATATGGCACTTTTTAAAATCTCAGGGCAAAGGAGATGTTACTGGTGCCTGCTTGAGGCAATCAATGAATAACAGGATGATCATGATCATGATCACTTAGCATGATACTCTCCATGTCTATCCATTTATAAGCAAATTTCATGACTTCATATCTCCTACCAGCTGCATAGTATTCCACTGTGTAGATGTACCAAAGTTTCTTTAACCAGTCATCTGTTCTAGGGCACTTGGGTTGTTTCCAGATTTTGGCTATTGTGAACAACGCTGCAATGAACATATAGGTACAGATGTCATTTCTACTGTGCTTTTTTGTATCACGATCATGATCACTGCCATCCTGTTATTCGATTGCCTCGAGCAGGCCCCAGTAACATCTCCTTCGTCCTAGCCCTGAGATTTTTTAAAAAGTGCCATATTCAAGGCTCTTTCAGAGTTAGGAGAATGAGACCCTTCATTGTTACTGGTATTTGGCATATTGGGTACGCCAAGGGGAGTTTACCAGACTCTGCCATGTGGGCAGGTTACATTCGGTAGCTTGCCAGTTTGTCCAAACTAGGAATGAGATAATAAGACAGCCAGGTGCCGGGGCAGGAGACTGCGCTGTTCTCTTCCGGGAACTGGGTTTTATAGTCTGTGAGTCTTGGCCGTTGATGGGATTACACGGTGCCAGGGGGCCAGTTGGTGGGTGTGACCCCCGTCTACTGGAATTTGGAGGATCTGGGTGGAGGATGCTCAGCCCCGATCCATGTAGCCTTGGAGATCTCAGCCCCGGGACCTGCATGCCTTTGTTCCCCTGCCGGTACCTTCATACATGCGCAGAGTGGTCTCAGCATGGTGGTGGCTGGTTCTGGAGGTCTTCGGCTGCCAGAACCCTGGACGGGGCAGGGAGGAAAACTCAACCCGCTTCCCTCCAAGGGCTTTTTTGCATCCTCGGGATATATTCTCAGGAGTGGTATTGCGAGGGTCTTATGGAACCTCAATTTCTAGTTCTTGAAGGACTGGGAAACTTCTGTTTCATGGAAGACACATTTTCAGGTTCTGCTCTAGAAGTTAAACTAAGAAAATGTGATGAAATATTTCCTGAAGGTCTTAGAGCAGCTCATTATAAAACTAGTAAGCTAAACTATGTGCATGTATTCATGGATTATATAAGTAAAAGAAAATAATAATAATTTACTAATGCACGTGTGGACATTGAGATATATTTCTGTTAAGTTCATGATAAAAGTAAATTATAAGGTACATAAATGAAGTGCCTATGCATGAACATTATAAGCTTTGAATCAAGTCAGTGACTGTTCATCTTGGTCTAGTTCTTTAATATCTTGAAACTAATTTTTCATAGATTAAATATTTGTACTCTACTCCAAAATGTTATATGTGAATACCTGATATTTTATTCTATTCTCTTCACGTGAGATAGAAAATGAAGTGGAAGGGGATTACCCTTGTATAAACGAGGAGTGTATAGTGGTTTGACTGAGAGGCCACACTTCAATAATTGCCACAGTAGAACTTGTTTGAGGAAACTATTTGTATAATTAGAAAGTCTTGGCCTACCCTGGCTTTTTTTCCTGGACTACCAGTGTCTTTGCTCTTTTTGTCCCTCATCCACCACCAGCCCCTACAAATACACAGTAGCCATAGAAGTCATTTCACATTCCAGCATGATTTTTAATTATTTTAATTATTACACATGGAACTACAATATGCTCTTCTCTACTTATGAGTTCATGTCTAAGTTTCTCTTGAGGTCAGATGTTGTCTATGCCAACTCGATACACTGCTATGACAATGTTTTATAGTCCTTATTCTTTTCATAACTTCTTTTCTCAATGACTTCTTCATGCATTAGCAGACTTTGTGGGCATAGATGGTGCTTTGAGCAGTAATCTATTCTCTCATCATATTGATTTACTACACAAAGATGGCAGTTATAAGATACTTTTTGCTTGGACTTAATTTTTTAGAATATTTTGACTTTGCAAAACACCGAGGAGTATATTGTATCAAACAATGCTGTCCTCAGTACAGAGATGTACCAGATGATGTAATATGTCTTGCTCACTTCTAACTTCTATGATATCTTACAGTATGGAATCTCTTCTAGCATAATAGCTCTTTATATAAGAAATGAGTATATCATCAAATAATTTCCATTTTGAACCACACTGTAGCTATGATGAAACTACACATTGAATTAGAAAGCAAATGGACATCTGTTAAGACTTGCTATTATCTTTTGACGAAAGGTAGAATAAAAATTGATAAAAATCTATACTTTTCTTAATTTAGATAAACAAAAACAGAACAACACATACTCCTCCTCCTCATCTAAGTTTGATTTGTCATCGAAACTTCCCTCCAATTTAAAATTGATTCTAGACCTGGAGAACTAGCTCATGTTTTGCATGAAGGAGACCTGGGCTCAATCCCTGGCACAATGTGGTCCCCCATACACTGCCAGGAATTAACCCCAGGGAGAAAGTCTGGTGTGGCCCCCATGCGGTACTGGGTAAGTAGGTATGGGCCCAAACACCATGGCTCAAAAAAAAGCTGTAAAAGTAATAATAAAATAGAGTCTAAAATTAGTAAATCATAGTGTTTTTTGTTTAAAGCATCAGTGCTACTTGCTGAACTAAACATAATATATAAATATTGTGCTATTTTATCAACATCAGGGCTTCATTACACATAGCACTTTATATCTTCAAAGATACTTATCTTGGTTAATTAGTGTGATATAATTAAAAACACAACAGAAGTTGACTGACTTGGCTGGAACTTCCTTGCCAACAGTTTAATTTCAGTAATACTTTCCAAGAAATTTAAGGGATTCTTAATTGATATTTTGAAAAACTACATTCACTTGCATTAACAGAGAGTAACGAACTAAATTTCATTCATTGCTCAGTGGTATAGTAGATCAATGAAGAGGATTCATGCATCTGTTAAGTGTTGCATGAGAAAAACATTCACCATAAAATATGGCTCCCAGGACAGCTCTTGACAGATGGGGATATGGTCATAAATATAGCAATGAATAGTAGTTATTTACTGGATAAATTTCATTAAAGTCTAAAATGGAAAGAAAATTTCCACAAATGATTAAGGTTCCATTGGGTTTTGTTAATAATTCTAATAGACTTAATTTTTTTAGCAGGCTTAGATTCACTGCAAAATTTAGTGGAAAGTATATAGATTCCCCACTAAGAAATTATATTGGAACTCTCAAAACTGTAAAATGAAGACTGCCACTGAACTACATGTAATACATTTGTTTCAGGTAAAATAAAAATGTACCTAAATTAACACAGCAGCACCAGCAACTAAAGTCCTTCTTTTCCACCTGCATAAAAGAAGCAGGTGAATCTGTTTTAGCAGCTTGAATATACCAAGTATCTAGGATAAGCCAGAATAGTCATGTGTCTGGTTTATTGAGAATTCCGAGTAAGGGAGAAGGGGTAGCCCAGCTCAAGAGAAGAGAAATGAAGGAAGGTATTCATGAGTTAAGAGAATCCAAGATCAGAGTCATACCAGTTGCAGATCATTCCATCTAGAAATATTAAATTAATATTTTGTAAATCATTGTGAAGTTTTGTCATTTTCTGACACTCCAACTGTCTTGCCAACAAAGGGCTTCCTACTAGATCGGCACTATGCACAGCCTGTACAGCTAGAGAGGCACCTGAACACAGATTCATTCAGCACTGCTCTTCAAGATTTAAAAGGTGAGAACTGGAGCCATGATACAGAAGGTAGGGTTCTTGCCTTGCATGTGACCATCTCTTGTTCTATCCCTAACACATCCCTTGATGGGGCTTGAGCAATAGCACAGCAGGTAGGGTGTTTGCTTTGAATGTAACAGGTCTGGGTCCAATGCTCAGCATCCCATATGGTACCCAGTGCACCATTAGGAGTAATTTCTGAGTGCAGAGTCAGGAGTAAGCCCTGAGCATCAGCATCACCGAGTGTGACCCAGAAACAAAACAGAACAAAAAATTCAAAATGTTCTGGAGAAATAATGCAGGCATTAAGATGCTTGCCTTGTTTGCAACCAATCTATTTGATTCCCAGTGCCACATATGGTTCTTCAAGAAGCACCAAAATTGACTACTGAGTAAAGTCAGGAATTGCCTCTGAGCTCCTTCAGGTGTAACTCACCCCCACTTCAAACAGACAAAGATTCAAAAAAGTCCAGACTCCCTTTTCTTTATTTCTCACGGTCACGGTCCTCCCGTTCGAGCGGGCCCAGTAACGTCTCCATTGGAGACTTTGTTGTTACTGTGTTTGGCATACAAATACATTGCAGGTAGCTTTCCAGGCTCTGCTGTGCGGGCGAGATACTCTCGGTAGCTTGCCAGGCTCTCCTAGAGGGCGGAGGAATCGAACTCGGGTTGGCCATGTTGGCTGCGTGCAAGGCAAATGCCCTACCGCTGTGCTATCGCTCCAGCCCCATCAAGGGATGTGTTAGGGATAGAAGAAGAGATGGTCACATGCAAGGCAAGAACCCTACCTTCTGTATCATGGCTCCAGTCTCACCTTTACTTCTGAAATTTATTTTTTATTGAGGTTCCGTTAGTTTACAAGAGTGTCAATATTGTGTGTTTTAGGGTTCAGTGTTCCTACACACACCTATTATTAAGTATCAATACCCTTCCATCACAGTCCTCTGGCCCCTTGGTAGCTTCTATCTCTACTGTATTCAATTTAGCCAAAGAAAAACGCTCAGTGAAGCTGACAGTGGTGCCAAATAGTCAATGCTGGAGAAACTTCTTGTTTTATTGATTGATATTATTGATATCTATGTAAAATGCATTCTATTGCTTTTTCTGCACTATCAATACAATTTCAACTCAAAGCATTTCTTTATACACTTCACTTAAAAATTACTCAGCTAGAACTGATTCACTTTTTGATTTTTCTCTCCGTTTTACCTGGATAAGAGAAACTTTATTCGCATTTCTCACTCAATTTCTGAGCCACTTAAAAAGGAATAAAAGTCATACAGTGAATGCTGAAGGTGCATTTTCAAAGTCTTGTTTCAAAAATATTTCAGAAAAATAACAAGTAGAAGCATGAAGATGAGCTTCAAGTTGCTCTTTTTGAATGCCACTTACACAGTAATCCAGAGATTAATTTAAAATCCCTCTGCTGTTTAAAAGCAAAGTTATGAGTCAGAAAAAAATCTTGTGTTATGTACTAAAATAGAAATAAAATAAGCATACCTCCAAGATCTCAAAACTATTTGTATTTATGCTTATTTACCACATGTTCTCATACCACATACTTATCATCACTCATAAATCATTGTATATCAAAACCTATCATGTATAGCTGCCATGACTTTAGTCTAACTAAAGTATAGTCATCCAAAAACCCCCAAAAGAACTTCTCTTGGTAATTCTGTGCACAAAATTCTTCCTTGGGTCAGAGTTAAGGGTTGGCTCTTAACTTGCAAAGAGTAGCCCTGGTTTCATTTCTTGGCATCACATGGTACCCTGAGCTTCAACAACCCCTGAACAGAGTCGGGAATAACCCCTGAGTACCAACAACTGTGGTTCAAGCCACTTTTCTGAACCCCCATCAAATCTTCCCAGACCTTCCTCAATGCCTATAGTTTCATATTAAATCTTAATATAGTTTCAGCTGTAATATGAAGGTCAAGACCTTCTTCTCTAACTTTAGTATCTCTTTCCTACAGTGTATGTACCCTAAAGGACTGGCCAACTTGATCTTTTCTGAACTCGCTGAGATCTGTTTAGTGTCTCCGTTTTGGCTCAAACTCATCCTTCTCATTTATCATTTTCTTATTCCACTGCAGGACTTGCCATCAACGACATCTGTACTCACTAACATGCCTTTCAAAATCTACCAGGACCTTAAGTTTTCTTGGTATCACCCTTTGGAGACCCTCCCTCCCTGAGCGGTCCTAGTAAGAAAGAACATTGTTATGCCTTGCACTATCATTACTGTGGATTCATACATCTGACATTATCATCACTGCACAGCTTTGCAATTCTTGTTTACTTATAAGATATTATCATTTTCACCCTAATAATACAATTTTTCCCCCTGCATTAGCCCTAAATGACCTAGATTTTAATGAATTGATTTCAATTAAGAACTAAAATCTTGGGAACCATTATAGAGTACTTGGGTTAAGGTGTTTGTCTGGCACATAGCAGACTCTGGTTTGAATCCTCAGCCCTGAGCACTGCCAGGAGTAATTTCTGAGCACAGAGTCAGGAGTAAGCTCTGAAAACTGCCAGGTGTGACCCCGCAACCCCCCTCCCCATCACCACCACCAAAAGTCTTGGTGCCAGAGAGAGAATATAGAAAGAAAGGTACTTGCTTTGGTTGGATTCCTAGTATCAAATATGGTTCCCTGAGATACCCATGACTCACTCCCAAGTGCACAGAACCAGGAATATACTCTGAGCAATGCTGGATATGGTCCAATATCCTCCTCTTCCCCCCTCCAAAAAGAAAGAGAATCTTAGAACATATTTACCACTCTTAGTGATAATATCACTAAGATTTTGGTTCCATGTTAAAACATTACTTCTTCAGAAATATTTATTCTTAATATACAAATAGGCACATTTGGAACTGAATAATCTAAGAAAGATAACTATTCTAATATCAAAAGATCAGATCCATATCTCCTCAACCTCTCCTTGCTCCCCCATCCTTCTAAGTGAGATTAATATCCCATCTGGCTGATATTTCCAAGGCCATTTTAGAACCGAGGCAGACCCCCATCCCTTCCAGCTTGGTTTTGGAAATCACCATGCCCAATAACTCTATTAATCAAATTTCACACAGCTCACTATTATACTTCCTGTCATGGGGTTAAAACAGGCAGGGAACAAAAGAACAGCTCCAAGATTAATCCCTTCAGAGACTACCAGAGTGGCCAACTACAAAGACTTACTCTAAGCTCAGCAGAAGAACAGCAAACACTATGGGGGAGGACACAAAGCAAGTCCACCAAGTTCTATTAGTGAAAACAATACCAAGGAAGACTCAATCAGTACCAACCAGTTCTGCAAATTTGTAGAGAATGAGTTTAGTGATATCATGTTAAAGACGTTTAAAGAGCTCAAAGAAACTATGGCATTAAGTTTTAAGCGAAGTACAAAGATGTGTGAAAGTCAAGAAGAGAAAAATACAATCAGATATGACAAAAGTTAAGAGTGTGGGAGGTGATACCCAAAAAAGCTCAATAGAATCTCTGAGTAGCAGTTGTAGAACAGCAGCCAAAAAAAAGTGATTGAGGAGCTTTTATCCAAGAGGAGATGGAGAAAACCTCTGCAAAATAACACAAAATAGGGAAAAGTCTGAAATGAAGTGAACAGCGCACCAGAGAACTATGGAATGAGTAACGGGAAGAGTATAAGAATTATTAAAGTCCTTAAAGAATAGAAAGGCAAATTTGATGAAGAACCAACAGTTGAATAAATCATAGATAATAATTTCTCAGAGTTGCATAATACAGTCACCCAGATCCATGAGGTCCAAAGGGTCCCAGAAGAATAGACTTAAATAGAAAAATCCAAGCACAGTGTACTCAATATGACAAAAGTTAAAGACAGAGTCAAAGTATTGAAAGTAGCAAAATCAAAAAGGAGTTTACATACAAAGGAAGGCTTATCTATGAAACTCTATGAGCCAGTAGAGAATGATAGGATAGAGAAAACAATAAACAACAAAAACAAAACCCCAAAATTCCATGAAATGAATACCTCACCAAGAAACCTCATCCAGCTAGATTATTCAGATTTGAAGGGATGCTGTGGAAATTTGGGAACAATGTCTTAGGGAATGCATAGCCTTGAGAAGAGTTCTGTAAGAAGCATTAAAGGAGTTTCTTTAATAAACAAAACAAACATCTCAGCACTTGGCATTGAGTATGGCATTCACTTGCATTCACGCATGGCATTTATAGTAGATTGAGAAAGGTATGTTTATCACCAGCTTGCTAAGAGATTTTAAATGTTTTCAACAACAAATTATCATGTCATTTATATTGACTGTTCTATGTCTGATCAAGTGTTTGTTTTAACATCCACAGAGATTTTTTATTACAATGTTTGACTTATTAATGCAGATACTTAAACTGTATCCACAATTCATATTTTATAACATAAAGTCAATATTCCCTTTCTTAGGGCAAAATAACTTTTCATACTTTTATAGGTTATTCAGATTTTCCCCTTAAAATTTTCTTCTCTTTACTCCTTCTAAATTTTACATTTGTAGGATTTATCTATTTCAGGCAAATTTTAAAATGTATTCATGCAGAATTATTCATAATATTAATTGTTTATTTATATACCAAAATAGAGTTTTTCAAAAAATTGTTTTATCAACTTATCATTGATTTACAATTTGGTGGAATTCCAGGAGTTTAGCTCTATTTATCTACATGTATGCAGGTGTCATCATATCCACAGTTAAAAAAAGGAAAACATTTTTATATATAGGATGAAGAAAGAAACATAGTAAGGAAACAACAAATAATCAAAATCATCAGAACTGAAAATTTTGTCTACAGATCTGATTTTATGTGGAGGTGGAGGTGGAATGGGCCCATGAGACAATGTTGGAGGGAGGTGGGCTTTCTGGTGATGGGTATAGTTTTGGAATGATGTATGCAAAAGAAGAATATCCAACAATACTGTAAATCCTCCTACCTTAATAAAAATGACTTTTAAAAAAACCAAAAAGATCATTATTCTACACAGTTAAACAAGCATTAAAAAATCCGTAGTGACAATGATGGTCCAATATTCAGGCCAAGTTTGAAGACAAAGAGTCCAATAAAGCAACAACAGGAAACCGATGGAGTAATTATTGAGTTTAATATGAGCTGTTCCCTGCAAGTTCAAAAAGTATTGCGAAATTTATGCCTAATTACCAAGTAAAGGGGAAATACTGTGTTGTTTTCCCATCAGCTGCTGCCAGAATTTTGGGCTGGTTTGACCACTCTGTCCACCCTGGTTTCCTGAGGAAACATCCAATAAGAACTGCCTGAATGCTATCTGGCCCTTTCAGAAGGTGGAAGGGCCTTGTAAAAAGCTCAAGTGCCCCTAATATAATCAATATCTAAATTGCAATGATGTTGAGACCTGCTCTCTGTCAGCAACTTTATAGCTCAAATCATGTTAGTCATTAGCTTCCATTCAGAAACTTACGTACCTACACCAAAAGTTGTACTGAGTCATAGCGGAAAGGTGAGAAATCTGGGGGAATTCTCATCATCATGAACTGCATTCTGGCCTTCATTATTACATCCTAACTCCCAGAGAAACTTGTGGGGCTTTATCTGCTTCTTATCCCACCTCTGGAAGGACAAATTCAGTGTTTATATTTGAAGCCCAAGAACCATCTCAGAAATATTTAGGAGATAAGGGCACCTATAAAAGCTCTTAAGATACTCTTAAATTTAGAGCAAACAATGGACTATTTACTTGCCTTATCTGAGGATGGGTGTTGCCTTCAGTTCATTAGAGAAGGCTGGGCAGAGGAAATTTACACAAGGGACTTTATGCCTCCCCAATCTCCTAGGAAATGGTGAGACATTCAGGGCGCCCCCGGCCCTCTGACCCTGACTAGTCCAGCCGGATTCTAAACACAGTGTATTGTTTCAGATAAGACCCTGCCTTTTTTGGATGAAAAGGTAACTTTTTAAAAGAACTAAAATAAAATATCTGTAGGTGGATCAGGGGATTGAAGACCACGGCACATTCAAGTGTGGAAAGAAATAAGGACCAGGCAAAGGGAACAAGCTTGTTATTTATCCAGAACTTGCTAGAGAAAGGGGTCAGCAAGTTCTCGAAAGTTTAGTGATCTCAGAAGCAGACACAATGGGGAAGTGGGGAAATTTTACAGTGGCAAAGGAGTTTCAGGTGTACTCTGCAACTTTGTTGAACAGAGAAGCAAAGGGAAGGTTCCCAAGATATCACACATCTTCTAAGATTGATTTGGGAGCCTTCTGGTTAATATGAGTAGGAAACAGAAGCAAAAAGAGAAGAATCTGGTCATTATTGAGATAATTTTTTCGGGCTTCTTGAGCCTATCTACCTGGGGGCCAGCTGCAATCCAGAAATTTTTGTTTGCTGGGCTAGTTGCTCTAGAAGCTCCATTCTACATAAGGTTGGACAGCTGTCTGAGTATATTCACAGAATCTCACAGGCTTTTGTTATTGTCATTCGTTAATCACTTTTAAATGAAACAATATTCAGGAAACCATCAAACACGTAAGAGCATAAACAAACTATAAACTCTTTTCTGGTTATTAACTGTAGAAGCAGTCTTAAATTTTTCCATTGAGGAAAATCCTTTGATTATGAGCTGGAAACAAAAGCTGTTGCAATACTATCTGTTTAGGTTGACCCAATTTCAAAAGAGAATTTGAAGAAAAGGATAAGTGGTTGGATAGGTCAACTTTTCCACAGTGGAACTCTAACCAAAGGGAATTCTTTGTTCAACAACAAAATGCATTCATCTGGAAACAGCCACTGAAAAGGTGATATGGAAAGTAAAATCTCAAGTCAAGACACAAGCATAGTATCCTGGACTCAGGGCTCATAACCGTAATGTCTTCTTTGGAGAGGCTAGTTGGATACTGACACCCTTTTCTTCCTTGTAAGGAGAAACAGCATTGCTTGCCATAGGTTCATGCAGACAGAGTTCAGTAGTTTGCTATTATAAAGGCTTGGACACTCTCTTTTAGCTCTGGACCCCATTTAAACAGGATTTTGTATATTAATTTTATACTACCAAAGAGTTAATGTAAAACAACCATAGAGAACAAAGCATATAGGACTATGGGCAGAAGAGAAGAGACTTAATGTGAAGATACTGCATAAAATAGACTAAAGGGATGGATGGTTCAATGGACTGGAGTGCATGTTTTGCCAGATGGAGAGATGGATTTGATTCCTAGTACCACCTGGTCCCCCAGCATTGCCTAGAGGGATCCCCAAACACTGAATCAGGAGTAGCAACTGACTATCATTAGGTCTGTCCCCCCTAAAAAATAGGAAGAAGGAGTAAGAGTTGGACAAGGAGGAAGGGGAGAATGAAAAGGAGGAGGAGGAGAAAATTTGAGGATCCAGGAGTAACTTTAGCTATATATAGGACTATATCTATCTCTAGTGAGGACTAGAGAGAAAAAGATTTTGGAATCATTCATTCAGCATATTTTCAAATGAAGATTTTTAATTTTAAGCAACCAACTATGACTGTGATAAGTGTTATGTTAAAGCAAAGACTGTATCTGATGAGCAAATTCTATAATTTTAGAGGATCAAGACATACAGAAGTTATATATAAATAATCAACCAAAATGCTTATCAGTGTGAACTAACAGGTCACAGAAAAGATTCTTTTGATGCAAAGGGAACACTTTGTGCAACGGCACTGAGAAAAACGGAAAAGTGTATTTCCAACACTGAAAAATGGACCAGTGAGATAGTTCAATGTGTGGAGCTTCTTTGAATTTGGGAGGACAGAGTTTGAACTCTGGCACCACCCATTCCCCTGAATACCACCAGGATCTAACATCTCCTTGCCCATAGTATCCAGTCAGAAGTAGCACTGGAACACTTCCAGATGAGGCTCAAAAACAAAAACAAACAAACAAAATAACTAAAAGGAAGTTAACATGACAGAAGCTAAGGAAATGGATGGTTAAATGATTGCACACATGGAGGATAAGATACTGCCATCATATGATGGATGACCAGGTAGTCAACAATTAGAATTTGAGGTCTTATCGTAATATAAAAGAAAGGCATTAAAGCAGAAGACTGTGTGAATAGGTTTGCATTTTAAAAGACAATTTTGTTTGTGATAAAGTGAGAATATTAGAATAATCTAGAGCTGATATAAGAAACTAATATAGTCACTATTCAAGTTACCTCTGTGAGAGATAATGGACAATTGAACTATCAATATTTTTAGAGATAAAAAGAAATAGGTTGATCTCAAAAAATGATTAGAGAAGATATTGAAAGTCTTGGTGACGGGTAAAATATGGGGTTCAAGGAACGGATGGTGTTCAAGAAAATCTCCAACATTCTAACTTGTGCAACTAAATAGAAAGTAGAGAGCAGAAAAGAATTTCTTTTCCTTTTTTTTCTCAAGAAAAGAAATGTGAGGGAAAGTCAAGCATGGAGAAAAATTACAAACTTGGCTTTGGAGATGTGACTCAGTTGGAATAATCTGTGCAAAGGCAAGAGCTACCGATGAATTAAGCATGGAGAGATGGCAACGCGGCAAATGGGTCTGTGGAGGTGGAATTCTGGAAACAGAAAAGTTAATGAAAAAAAAAACTAAACAAAACTATATCCTAATGACTCTTTGAAAGGCGAATAATGTTTAATTACCTTTCATAATTCTACATTTTGGACAATGCAGGAGACAGGGATAACAGTATGTCATTTTTTCCCCCACTCTGAAACTAACCGATCAGAAATAAAGATTACTTTTTCCATATAGGGAGTGGTGTGACCTGAAATTTTTAAAGATAGTTTAAAATGTACCAAACATATTCAGGCTTACTAAATTTATTCTTTTTTTGGGGGGGTAATACCCGGTGATGCATAGGCACTACTCCTGGCTCATGCACTCAGGAATCACTCCTGGCAGTGCTTGGGGGACCATATGGGATGCTGAAGGTCGAACCCAGGTCGGCTGCATGCAAGGCAAACGCCCTACCCACTGTGCTATTGCTCCAGCCCCTAAATTTATTCTTTATGCTAAATTTCTTTTAAAATGTATTGTGTGTTCATTAGAAAAGAAGAAGTCCCATAGTAGTGATTTGTCTCCACTCAGAAAAGAGAAATTTAAGAAATAATTAGTAACAACATTTGAAGAATTTCAAAGAAAACTTGTTTTCCTGCCAAGGTCTCATCATCAGTTATCTATGGAGTCCAAACAATAAAGAAGGATCAGAAGTCTCTGTTTGATATGATTGCATGAGGACCTCATCAACTGTCCAGCCACACAAGAACAAACCATATTTTAAAAATAACAACACACACAAAAAATAAAAATTAAAAATTAAAAAAATAACAGCACAACAATCTCTGGAAATTGTTCTAAGGGCATGCATTTATTCAAGAAGAGCTACTCAAGTTGATTAAGAGCAGTGAGACTGTAACTCACTGCTACAGTTGAGCTATAACTTGTTCTTTTTTCTATCCCCCAGATTAACCAGACAGAAGTTGTAGACCAAGTGAAGGTGAACTAGAAGACGGGTTTTCTCTCCCCTCTACTTCAAATCAAGGGTTTATTTCACTGGGAGAGGCAAGTCACAGGAAGTCTTTTTTCCTCAAATACCAAGGTGAAGAGGGTAGGGTCCAGGTGATTGATACTGAGAGGTTGGGAGATACCTTTCTCCATCTAGCTCTTACTCCCAGAAAAGAGAATGTACACTTCAGGCATGGATGATAGTATTACTGGGGTCCCCATTGCTCTGAGATTGACTCAGTCAGAAGGCTGAAGTTCCGTACTAGGAATTCAAGTCAAAGATTAGGGGACCATTGTCTAACTTCTCCAACCAATTCTGGAGTAGACATGAGAAATTTTGCCTAGGTGAAGAGAAGACATGAGCTAGGGAGATAGCTTGGGGTCAGGGTGCGTACCAAGTATATGCAAAGACCCCAAAATCAATCCCTGATCCTCACCACCACTAAACTTGAGAATTGTCACCTGCCTAGTACTATCTTTTAGAAAAAAATTATTGCTCGAGATTCTATAATTTACATTACTGTTTATGAAGGTTTTCCATGCACATAATCCTAATACCACACTTATTAACAGAGTACCCAGCTGCCCCATAAGGACCCCAAAGCCCTTATCTTAAAACCCTCCCCCATATTGGAGTGATCCCTGGCACACCTCTCTTATCAGCTGTGAGGATCAGTTCCAGTTGTGTTGCTGTTGGCACTTAATTGCCACCTTACTGTGTATCCCTAAGTCCCACATTTCAGAGAGTGCATTCTGTTTCTGTCCCTTTCCTTCTGACTGACTTCACTCAGCATGATATCCTCGAATTCTATCCATGTTGCATGGGCCCTAATATTAAACCTTCCAGCCTGGTTAGTCAAGTATCACTGAGAGTGGCCCTCAGAACTCTGAGCACAACTTGGGAGTCCCTTCTCCACACACAAGATATGAAAGACCTTTGAAGCACTCTCCTTAAAAGAATGAAGTTTATTTGAAAGGAGGAATGAAGCTCAAGTCTAGGAGAGTTCTTGAAAACAACAGCTCTGAATTTGGAGCAAAAGGTTTAACCTCTGGCCATCTCGTTCACTTGAGAGAAACAGAAAAAGAAAGCCAAGAAATCCTGGTGAGGTCAGGATGAAGACAAAGAAGGTCCTCAAAAGCCATTCTTGCTTGTTCTGTAATGGAATCAGACTGTGGACAGTTTTTGCCTCAGGGCACTGTCAAAAACAATAGAACAGTTAGTGGAGCCTAACAGGTAGATGTGTTATTCCTAATTAGGTGAAATAATGGGGCAAGGAGATCCTGTAAGAGAATGTAGTGAAAATCACTTCAACCAGGGAACTCTGAACACACCCAATGGTGCTCCATGTTCGACAAGGTTTCACACTTCAGGGGAGATAGATTTTCCCCAAGTAGTCTAGCATATCACAAAACAAAAAAGCAAATTCAGCAGAACACCTAAGGAAGGTGAATCATCAGTGTTTGCCTCAGGGTCAGAGAGATAAGTAGGTAGACTAGAGCTTGAAAGATCAGGAGTCAGAGATTTCATTATAGGCTGTGGCAGATGTTCTGAAATGGTCTGGGTACAACACGGGGAATGTGCTCGAGACTTGTATGGTCTGCGAATTATATTTCAATAAAGGTTTTTTTTTTTAAGACTCAAAAGCACTTTTTAGACTTAGGCAGTAAGAATTTACCCTTGCGATGTTTGAAGTGTATTTATGCTGCCAAGGGAAATGGAGATTTTCAGCCAAAGCAAAAATTATAAACTTGCCTGGACTTATTCAAATAATTTGGCAGGAGACCTGTGGGAATTGGGTTCTGGGTTGATGTTCCGCCAGCATTTTCAGTGACCAGTAGCAGTGATGTCAGGGTGGCACTTCATTTGTCATGATTGTTACTGGCTGAAATAAACACTGATGCCGTAGGCCTGTACTGGACGCACGAAACCTTCCCAAGACTAAAGTTCTATATGGTTTATCAGTAATCGCTCTGTGGTGTTATGCCTGCAAGGCTGACTAAGTGAATCCAGTTAGAAATAGCATTAGAAACAGCTAGTAACAACCTTAGTGACCTTCCATTTGCTTAAAAAGTTTATACTATTCAGATAGTAGCTTTCACTCTAACTTCTAAATATGTTAACTAGATATTTTCTTTAACACCTCCTTGATACACTTCCTCAAAATGCAAAGAACTCTCTTGTCTGTCTCTGAACTTGATATGGTTGTGAAAACTGGCCTCAGTAAAGTTCATTCTAACTTGAATGTGAGATTTCTGTGGTTATTTAGTCTTGATTAGGGAAATCTATGCCTCTGCAAAGGAAGTGACACTGATTTTTTAGTGCAGCGTGTAGATAATATTTAGAAAGAAAAGGTTTTCAACTTCGAGTCAAATAAATAGCAATAACTGAGATTGTCAATCATCCAGTTTCATTATTCAACTTGTGCTAGGCAAGGTAGTAGGGCTCAAAGATGTGATGGTATTTCAACTAGACATAGTGCCACTACTCAAAAATTGCCCTATATATTACTTGATGGTAAACTTAAGTTTTAATCTGATAAAATATCTCTACTGCTCATTATTGAGGGCTGGAGCGATAGCACAGCGGTAGGGCATTTGCCTTGCACGTAGCCAACATAGCCGACCCAAGTTCGATTCCTCCGCCCCTCTCGGAGAGCCCGGCAAGATACCGAGAGTATCTTGCCCTCACGGCAGAGCCTGGCAAGCTCCCCGTGACGTATTCGATATGCCAGACACAGTAACAACAAAGTCTCCAATGGAGACGTTACTGGGTCTGCTCAAGCAAATCGATGAACAACGGGAGGGCCTTTACCTTTACTGTTTCTATGTATGTTTAAATAATTTACCTTTATTCTTCTTCACTAAGGAAAAGGGAAACACCCAATTTTTGTAGTCAGAGAATGTTCATAATGGGTTATAGTTATTTATACAGTGATAAATAATGTATTTCAACATTCTTTCTATTTTTAACCTCTATATTGTGTAAAACTGAAATATAGCTACAAAAGCATTTTTGTTATACACTGTTTTCAGTTTTCAATTACCTTCCCAGTTTCTAATTGAGACATGAAAGGTAATATTTAGAAGTTACTGATAACTGAAGTTACTGACCAGGGCTCCGGCAGCCAAAGACGTCCAGGACCAGCCACCACCATGCTGAGACCACTCTCCGCACACATGAAGGTACTGGCAGAGGGACAAAGTCACGCGGGTTCCGGGGCCGAGATCTCCAAGTCTACTCAGATTGGGGCCGGGCATCCTCCACCCAGATCCTCCAAACTCCAGTAGGCGGGGGTCACACCCACCAACTGGCCCCCTGGTGCCGTGTAATCCCATCAACGGCCAAGACCCAGAGACTATAAAAACCAGCTCCTGGAACCGTGTGGCCACATTCTCGGCCCCGCGACATCTTATTATGACATCTTATTATCTCATTCCTACTTTGGACAAACTGGCAGGCTACCGAATGTAGCCTGCCCACACGGCAGAGTCTGGCAAACTCCCCGTGGCGTACCCAATATGCCAAATACCAGTAACAATGATGGGTCTCATTCTCCTAAAGAGCCTTGAATATAATCTCAGGGCTAGGATGAAAGAGACGTTACTGGGGCCTGCTCGAGGCAATCGACGAATAACAGGATGATCTGTGATCTGTGATCTGTGACTGATAAAAAGTTGTACTTCTTAAGAAATCCCTAGAAGACAACAATTTCAAAATAATGTATAAATCCCAGCAAAGGAACTGGGGTAAAATGTTCAGAGGGGTTAGAGGATGCCAACTTGGATGTTATTGGTGGGCTAATAATGTTAATAACATATGGATTTCTCATTACATTGATTTCATAAGCTGCTTCTTAGAAAAAATAATAAACCCAAAACTACTCATCATTATTTAGAAACACCCAAACAATCAAATACTGGAGGGGAAAAAGGGTTTCAAAATAATATCCAAATGATTGGAGTTTACAATGTCAGAGAGCAGTGTCTTTTGTGCCCTTTAACTTATTATAAACTAATCTTCAGTACCAGCTCTACAGAAGTTCTCCAGGTTCTATAACTTTACTTAGGTTCTTTCAGAGTCTGTCTCATGCTCCAGTGCCTCTTATGAATCAAGTAATAGCTTTTTCTTTTTTTCTTTTGCGCCATAGTTTACGGTCCTTAGGAATTACTTCTAGCTCAGTGCTGGGAAGAGGGTGGGGCTGGTGTCACTTCAGGCAGTGCCCCGGAAATCCTGTGGTAGTGAGTTCAAACACAGGTCTCCTAAATGCAAGGCATGTCCTTGAACCCTTCCTGCTATATGTCCCACTCTAACTCCTTCAATAGTTTAGCTTTGGATTTTAAAATAAATTTATGATGTAGTTTAAGAAGCACACACATTCAGCTCAATAGAACAATATAGCAATGTAGCACTGTCCTCCCGTTGTTCATCAATTTGCTTAAGGAGGCCCAGCAATGTTTCACCAGAAATTGTGAGACTTGTTGTTACTGTTTTTGGCATATTGAATACATCACGGGGAGCTTGCCAGGCTTTGCCATGCGGACGAGATACTCTTGGTAGCTTGCCAGACTCTCCGAGAGGGGTGGAGGAATCGAAACCAGGTTGGCCATTTCAGCAATGTGCAAAGCAAATGTCTTACCCACTGTGCTATCACTCAGAAATAAAAATATATAGCCATGTGAAAGATGTATTCATCAATTTGAATTCATTGGATGTTTTTATTTTTAAAAGCTTGCTAGGTATTGACTTTTGTCCAATACTTTTCTTAAATGCATGAAAAACAGAAATGCCTGTGATTTTTTATTGTAACTCATTAATGTGTTGCATCTTATTCATGGATTTTTTTCCTGATGTTTAATGACTTTTTAATTCCTGTAATGATTCTTAGTTGATGATTCAATGCATTATTGAATTCTACTTGCTATGAATTGGTGAAGTATTTATACATAGATTTCCAGCTGTAGGGCATTTGCCTTGTGTGCAGCCAGCCCAGCCGAGCCAGGTTCGATTCCTCTGCCCCTCTTGGAGAGCCCAGCAAGCTACCAAGAGTATCTTGCCTGCACGGCAAAGCCTGGCAAGCTACCTGTGACATATTGGATATGCCAAACACAGTAACAAGGAGTCTCACAATGGAGACATTATTGGGCCCGCTTGAGCAAATTGAAGAACAATGGGAGGACAGTGACAGTTCCATGGGTAGGATTTGTTTGCAGATTTCTTATTTTGGTAGAACTTGTCACATTGTAGAACAATTTTTTTTACCCACTTCACAATGTAAATTTAAAAGTTCTTTGAATATGTCTCAGTGCTAGAGCACATACCTTGGGAGCAGCAGTAAGCCCAGAGCACTTCTGGGTATGGACCCCAAACAAACAAACAATAATTACAACAAAAGCAAAGCACATATCTTGCATGCATGAGACATGAATTCCGTACATCCAGCATTGTCCCCCACTCCCAAGAGTTTGCTTGCATAAAAACTTAAAATTTCTGCCTCTTGGGCTGGTTTCATAGTGTAGTGAATAGGGCACTTGCCTTATAATTTCTGATTCTGACTCAATCTGTGGAACTGCATATGGTCCTCCTGTGAGGCCCAAAAAGCAGCCTCCTCGGCAGCCATGACAGCCTATAACCAATATTAAGTCTCAACTAGGCCTCAGTTTTTGTTCCCCCAAAACAGGACTTGCAGTTTCTGGTAAACTCCCAGTTGAGTAATTTGCCAAGATAAGGAATAGGGCAGTTGGCTCTGGGTGGTCATGAAGTTGCCACAGTACCCTCCTTAGAAACTGTTGCTAACCGTTGCCTAATTGCTGACCACCATTGTAATAGGGCCAATGCCAAAAACAGACCAGTATACAAATTGCCTCTTAACTCTGAACCCCATATACACTGCTTGTGATTTGGAGTCAGGGTTGTTGTCAAGACTCCACTGTGTTGGATGAGACTTGGACCCTAGCTCGGGCTAGCACTGGCTGAAGCTAGTAATAAAGTTCCTTTGCTTTTGCATTATCGTGTGTGAAATTGCGTCTCTCAGCAATTGGGGATCTGAAACTCCCAGTCCTATCAGGAGTGATCCCCAAGCATAGAACCAGGAGTAAGCCCTGAATACCAGTGGGTGTGGCCCCAAAACAAACAACAGAAAAAATTCTGCCTCTTTTTCCTGCACTTGAAAAGTTGAAAAGTGACCAATTCAGAGTTTGATCGTCGATTTGCTCGAGCGGGCCCAGTAACGTCTCCATTGGAGACTTTGTTGTTACTGTGTTTGGCATATCGAATACTCTCAGTAGCTTGCCGGGCTCTCCAAGAGGGGCGGAGGAATCGAACTCGGGTCGGCCATGTTGGCCGCTTGTAAGGCGAACGCCCTACCCACTGTGCTATCGCTCCTAGAACTTTAAAGGACACTTTGGAGAATAAAGTAAATTCCTATGAAGCCTTCTAAGTTGGGTCCTCTTATTCGTTAGCAATGGACCCCTTTAGGCTTTCTTTTTACTGGAGTAAACTTGTATTTAGTAAGAAGTCTTTTGTTATAAAATGATCTAAGTTTTAAAATTAATTTACCTAGAATTTTATCGAATCATATACCATAAACAACATTAAATATTAAAAATATTATATATTAAAATATTATAGATATTTTTAGAGTGTCTTATAATGTATGACATTATAAGACACTTCCTACCCATTTTCCATTATTACTACACCATATCTGATGGGGTTCAGACAGTAGGCAACAAATAATAGAGAAAAATATATAAATATATGCCACTCAGAGACCCCGGCAAGCTAATAAAAGTGTCCTGCCTGCACAGGCAGAGGCTGGCAAGCTCCCCATGGCGTATTCAATATGACAAATACAGTAATGACAACAGGTCTCATTCCCCTGACCATGAAGGAGCCTCCAATCATTGGGAAAAGACAAGTAAGATAAGACTGCTAAAATCTCAAGGCTAGGAGAAATAGAGACATTACTGGCACCGACTCCAGTAATTCAATGATCAACGGAATGACAGTGACAGTGACAGAGATTTTTAGAGCAACACCTGAGTGGTAATCTTATCCACAGAGCTATTATTTCCTTAGCTGTTAGTTTTAGACTTTCAGTTTTTATATATTATACTTTAAATTTTACTATTTTATATATAACTAAATTTGCTCATAAATTTTCCATTCTTTGGTGGGATGTCTGCTTAAATATAGATACACATTATTTATAAGCAGTTGTATTATAAAATTAATTTTTGTACTGAAAAGTTAGTACAGGGTTAAGGTGCTTCCCTTTTGCATATAATGACGCTGGTTGATCCTCAGCAATGCATATGGTTTTCTGAGCACCGAGCACCATCAGGAGGGACCCCTGAGCACAGAGCCAGGAGTAAGCCCTGAGATAGCCAGATATGGCTCAAAAACAATTCTATGTAATAACCTGATAGAAATATCTTTCCTCCTTCAAAGAAGTTTACTTAGCTGATAAGTGAAAGATTCCTATAGGCAAGCAAATTTTAGCATCGCTCTCCCTGTTCCAACCTGCAATGAAGCATAGCTTTCTAACCCTTCATGGGTTTATATAACCATGTTATTATTATTCTAGTGTTTCTCTACCTTTATGATTGCCTGAGACTTCATTTCTTTTATCTCTTTCTCAGTGTATCTACTTGGAAAACATTCTTAGTGTTTTCAAATTTCAAGTCTCTCTCTCTCCCTCCCTCCTCCCTCCTTCCCTCTCTCTCTCTCTGTCTCTCTCTCTGTCTCTCTCTCACTCTCTCTCACAATGCACACACACACAAACACAATTTCCCCTTTCTCCCTTCTTCTCTCCTTTCTTCTTTTCCCTTTTAACTTTTCTCAATTTTTAAGCATTTCTTCTCTTAAAAGATGTCTATAGACCAAACATGGTTGCCACTCAATGCCTCTCTTGAAAAACACAGTACCCAAAAGAAGAGAGAGAGAACAAGGGGGAATGCCCTGCCACAAAGGCAGGGTGGGACGGGAGGGATGGGGGGTGGGAGGGATGCTGGGACCCATGGTGGTGGAGGATGGGCACTGGTGGAGGGATGGGTACTTGATCATTGTATAACTGAAACCCAAGCACAAAAATTTATAAGTCTATAACTGTACCTCATGGTGTTTCACTAATAAAAAATAAATAAATAAATAAAACAGCGGTAGGGCATTTGCCTTGCACACAGGCAACATGGCCCACCCGAGTTCAATTCCTCCGCCCCTTTCGGAGAGCCCGGCAAGCTACCGAGAGTATCTCGCCCGCACAGCAGAGCCTGGCAAGCTCCCCGTGACGTATTCGATATGCCAAATACAGTAACAACAAAGTCTCCAATGGAGACATTACTGGGTCCGCTCGATCAAATCGATGATCAACGGGAGGGCCTCGAGCAAATAAAAATCTTTAATAAAAAAGATGTTTATTAAATAGTAAACTTTCAGAGTTTTGTACTTATAGCATGGCTTCAATGATTATAGATCAAAGGGAAGAACTCTTTAGAATTCTTGGGTATTCTTTATGTAGTGCCTAATATTTAATACACTTTAATTTTATTTGATAAAAACATTTTTATATTTCCTTATAATTTGGGACCCCCAAGTGCAGTGATTCTGCATTGGGAATCAAAATGCAATGTATATCATTTTCAAGATATCCCTGCAAAAGAAACACAGGAACCCAAAGAAGCAGATTCCTACAAAATCTGGATATAGCAGATTTTATAATGTAAATAGATTTCCTCTCTCCTCCTGCTCCCCTCCCCCCCACCCACTGACCTACCTTGTAATGGTGCTTTTTACATCAGAGACAAGGCTACAGAGTCTAATATACATTCTGTATGTGGGGCTTGTGACTATTTTTTTTTTTTTTTTTGTGAAACACCATGAGGTACAGTTGTAGACTTACAAACTTTAATGCTTGGGTTTCAGTTATACAATGATCGAGTACCCTTCCCTCCACCAGTGCCCATTCTCCACCAACAATGATCCTAGTAGCCCTCCCACCCCCACACCAATACCCCAACCACCCTACCTCTCTGGCAGGGCTCTCCCTTGCTCTCTCTTTCCTTCAGGGTCTTGTAGCTTGCAGTAGAGGTATTGAGTGGCCACCGTGTTTAGTCTATAGTCTACTTTCAGCATGCATCTCGCATCCCAAGCGAATCTTCCAAACATCCTTTACTTGGTGTTCCCTTCTCTACCTGAGTTGCCTTTCCCCCCAGCATGAGCTTCTAGCTTCCAAGCCCTGGAGCAGACCTCCTGGTACTTATCTCAACTGTTCTTGGGTGTTCTACTCCCATTCTGTTACTTTATATTCCCCAGATAAGTGAAGTCTTTCTATGTCTGTCCCGTTCTTTCTGGCTCATTTCACTTAGCATGATACTTTCCATATAGAACCACTTGTATGTAAATTTCATAACTTATCTTTTCTAACAACTGCATAGTATTCCATTGTGAAGATGTACCAAAGTTTCTTCAGTCATCTGTTCTCGGACACTCGGGTTTTTATTTTTCCAAATTTTGTCTATTGTGAACAGCGGAGCAATGAACATACAAGTGCAGATGTCATTTCAACTATATATTTTAACCTCTCCAGGATATATTCTCAGGAGTGGTATTGCTGGGTCAAATGGGAGCTCAATTTCTAATTTTTTGGGAATCGTCCATACTGTTTTCCTAAAAGGCTGAACCAGTCGGCATTTCCACCAGCAGTGAAGGAGGGTCCCTTTCTCACCACATCCGCACCAAAACTGGTTGCTTTTGTTCTTTTGGATGTGGGCCAGTCTCTATGGTGTGAGATGATATCTCATTGTTGTTTTGATCTGCATCTCCATGAAGATCAGTGATATACATCATTTTGTCATGTGCCTCTTTGTCATTAGGATTTCTTCTTTGAGAAAGTTTCTGTTCATTTCCTCGCCCCATTTTTGATGGGGTTTTATGTTTTCTTCTGTGGAGTTCAACCAGTGTTTTGTATATCCTTGATATCAGCCCCTTGTCGGATGGGTATTGGGCGAATATCCTTTCCCATTGTGTAGACTGTCTTTGTATTGTGGTCACTGTTTCTTTTGAGGTGCAGAAGCTTCTTAGTTTAAGATTCATTTAAGTCCATTTGTCTATCTTAGTTTAGTTCATTTGTCTATCTTAGCTTAAGTCCATTTGTCTACCTCTGTTTTCACTTGCTTGGCCAGTGGCATGTCATCTTTGAAGATACCATTTGCTTCAATGTCGTGGAGGGTTTTGCCAACCTTGTCTTCAATGTACCTTATGGATTCTGGTCTGATGTTGAGGTCTTTAATTCATTTTGATCTTACTTTTATACATGGTGTTAGGTAGAGATATGAGCCCCTTTTTTTTTGCATGTAGCTGTCCAGCACAATTTGTTAAAGAGGCTTTCCTTGCTCTACTTTACATTTCTTGCTCCCTTATCAAAGATTACATGATCATATGTTTGGGGGGAGATGTCAGTATATTCCACCCTGTTCCATTGGTCTGCAGCTCTACCTTTGTTCCAATACCATGCTGTTTTAATTATTACTACTTTTTAGTTGAGGTTGGGGAGGTTGATTCCTCCCATTTTCTTTTTCCCAAGAATTGCTTGAGCTGTTTGTGGTGCTTATTGTTCCATTTGAATTTCTGGAGTGTTTGCTTCATTACTTTGAAGAATAAGGTAAAGTTAAAGGTAAAGGCCCTCCCGTTAATCGTCGATTTTGCTCGAGCGGGCCCAGTAACGTCTCCATTGGAGACTTTGTTGTTACTGTGTCTGGCATATCGAATACTCTCGGTAGCTTGCTGGGCTCTCCGAGAGGGGCAGAGGAATTGAACTCGGGTCGGCCATGTTGGCCACGTGTAAGGCGAACGCCTTACCACTGTGCTATCGCTCCAGCGATATCAAGAATATCATGGGTATTGTTATAAGGATCACATCGAATTTGTACAATGCGTCGGGGAGTATTGTCATTTTGATAATGTTATTTCTCCCGATCCATGACAGGAGATATCTTTCCATTTCCTTTTGTCCTCTTTTTTCCTTTAAGTAGCATTTTGTAGTTTTCTTTGCACAGGTCTTTTACATCCTTAGTTAATGTGACTTGTTTTGAGAAACAAAACAATATAAAAGATTAGTGGTGATTTCAGCATGGACTGCCTTGCCTCTCCCTGGTGGGTATTGAGTTCTAGGGCTCCATTTGTCCAGTACTACTGACTTGTAGCTAGTTTTCTCTGACTACTCTGGGAAGACCTCCAGGAATCTTTTGCCCAGATACAGGCATTGTGTTTGCTTTTTCGTCCTTTGGGCTGATTGTCTCTGGGCTCAAGAAATTGAGAACTTGGGACCAGCGCAATAATACAGCAGCCATGGCACTTGCTTGGTATGCAGCCAATCTAGGTTTGACCCCTGGCACCCCATATGGTCACCTGAGCCCTGCCAGGAGTAATCTCTGGTCACGGACCCAGGAGTAAGCCCTGAGCACAGCTCAGAATACTTATATTTGTGCAGATTTGGCAAAATTGTTTAACATAAGGTCTGTTTCATAATAAAGTCTTTGTATTTTAAATATCTCGTCTGATTTATTGAATACTGAAAGTGAGCAACAGACTACAAAGTATCTGCTGTCTACCTTGCAAATTGTGACTGTTTTGCTGCCACTGCCCTCATCCTATAGTATCATGGAGCATATCATCAACCTGGGAAATTTCGAATTCAAGTACAGTTTCTCCTGAATGCATATTGCGATAGCACAGTGGTAGGGCGTTTGCCTTGCACGCAGCCAACATGGCCGACCCCAGTTTGATTCCTCCGCCCCTCTCGGAGAGCCCAGCAAGCTCCGAGAGTATCTCGCCTGCACGGCAGAGCCTGACAAGCTCCCCATGACGTATTCGATATGCCAAACACAGTAACAACAAAGTCTCCAATGGAGATGTTACTGGGCCCGCTCGAGCTCACAGCACTGTAAAGTCAAAATATTTTAATATATATTATATTATATTAACAGCTATCTATATTTCCCTGAAGTACATCATTATATTATTTTCCCTAACTACTCAAAATTCTGTCACATAGCGTGTGTGTGCGTGTGTGTGTGTGCATGTGTGTGTGTTTGTGTGTCTGTGTGTGTATGTGTATAATCTACAAATTTAAAAGTCAATAAATAGCCTCCTAGAGCAGGCTTAACTGTACCTGGACTCTGTCCAAAATATGATGCTTACTCACTGAACAGCCTTAAGAATCCTTTTTCACAGGGTCAGAGAAATAACACAGGGGTTAAGAAACTGCCTTGCATGCATCTGACCATGGTTCAATCCCAGACACCATATATAGTCCTCAGAGTAGCTCCAGGAGTGATTCCCTGAGTAAAGAGTAAGGAGTAGTTACTGAACACTGCTGGATGTGGCCCCATTTGGCTTTGGTGGCAACCCAAAAAGCCTTGTGTCTTGATCTATTCTATTTTAGTACCCCCAAAGATATATCCAGGTGCCCCAAGTAGGGTTTTTTCCAATTGTGCTGTTTTACAGAATGATGTGCTCGACTTATTGATAGTCTTGCATTTTCCTCCCTCTCTCCTTCTATCCCTCCTTCCCTCCCTCCTTCCTTCCCTCCCTTCCTCCCTCCTTCCCTCCCTTCCTCCCCTCTCCCTCGTTTGTTCATCCCTTCCTCTCCTCCTTTCTCTATTCCTTCCTTCCTTCCTTCTCCACACACAGCAGTGCTCAGTGCTTATTTTTACTCTGTGCTCAGTGTTCACTTTCAGCAACCCTTGTGGAACCATACCCATGCTATTTATCAAACTGGGGTTGGCAGCAAGCAAGGCAGGTAACTAAACCCTGTTGGTGCCAATATGTGGGTTTGAAGGTCAGCTTTGAACATCTTTCTCTCAGCAAAGTTGTGTTTACACTTCACAGCACCTGGTGGCATTAGATAGGTCTTGAAAGTGTGACAGTGTGATAACTACAATTGCCTTTCTTCATAATGCAGCTTGCAGTATGGATTACTGACATTCCTCAAAATTGTGTGAAAAATGTGATATAAAAATATGAAGATGCAAGACCATATCAATAAGTTAAGCACTCCATTCTGTGAAACAGAACAATTAAAAAATCCTACTTGGGGCATTTGGAATATGTCTTTAAAATAAAATAGGTCAAGACCCAAGGCACAAGGCTGTTTGGGTCACCACAAAAGCCAAATGGGGCAACACCTAGCAGTCCTCAGGAGCTACTCCTTACTTTCTACTCAGGGAATCACTCCTGGAGCTACTAGGAGGGCTATATATCTTGAAGTCCTCCTTTTCAGAAGTTGTGGAAGAGTGACTGTTTAGGACATCTGAATCCTAGACTCCCTTTTTCTGATTCTTTCATCCCCTACCTGGTTTGAAAACTCTCCCCACAATTAACATCATAGGAAAAGAGCTGTAACCATTCCTTGACTTTCTCATTTTCCTCTTTTTATAAGCAGCTAAGAACTCAAGGATGCTTCTCCCGGGAGGGAGCATAAAATGAGGCTCCCATAAACATGCCACCAGACCCCGCTTCAGGCTGTTTTCACTCAGGGCGCCCTAGAGTGGGGCAGGTGAGAACACTCCCCGCCCCAAGAGACCCAGCCTCAGCAGCCGACCTCCACTACCCAACTGCCACCACGCTCCAGGCTTCTTTCTGTACTGCGCAGCCATGACACATCATAGAACACTTCCTACCCATTTTGCATAATTACCACACCATATTTGATAGGGTTCAGACAATAGACAACAAATCACAGAGAGAATATACGCTTTCGGAGAGCCCGGCAAGCTACTGAGAGTATTTTGCCCACAAGGGCAGAGCCTAGCAAACTCCCCATGGTGTATTCGATATGCCAAAAACAGTAACGATAACAAAGTCTCATTCGCCTGACCCTGAAAAAGCCTCCAATCATTGGGAAAGACGAGTAAAGAGAGGCTGCTAAAATCTCAGGCTGGGAGGAATGCCTGCTCCAGTAAGTCGATGAACAACAGGATGACAGTGATGATAGTGATACAGTGATATGAGCACCTAAAATGGGGACTCATTGAATGAAAGAAGTTTCCTAATTTAATCTAATCTCAGTTTTTGGTAAGCATTTTCTTTCTTGGATTAGCCCATGCATACTAATGGTAAACATTTCCCATCATTTTCTGCTAAAATTTTGTTGGTAAAAAGTTGAGTTATGTTTAAGCTAAAGACAGGCTTATGTGATGTGTAAAATGTGAATAAGAATTTCAGAGCAATGGGGTGTTTTAAAATAGTAGATAAGAAGTTTTGCTGTGGAAGATATTTGTAATAAGAATTTTCCACTTCACTTTTCAGGCCCCTTTGGAGATCCTAACTATATTCATTAGTCTTCCACTACAAAAATGTCTTCAAACGTGTTATTCTCTTAACATTAGGAACATAAATAACAGCCTTCTCCATTACCTTTATTGCTTCCTTCCCAGTAAATTGTTTTACTCTCAGTAAGAAAAAGCAAAGCAAATCTCTAAATATGTAAAATCTCTAAGATTTTGACTAAGTTACCAAAATAATTTGTCTTTGACAACAATAAAAACCCTTCTCTTCTGAAGAAAAATAACTCCTGCAAATTGCCCATGGGTGTGGCCTGGGAAATGGGTCCCGAGGTTAAGTTATCTCTAAGTCCAGGACATCTATAATTCCTTTTCTGACAAGTTCATTTGTAACATACAATACACATGGATAAGTTATCGGTCACATGAACATTTGAAGAAAGGCCAAAAAAACAAACATTAAAAAAAGAAGTCCATGGATGAAAGAAAGATCATTAATCTTTCATAACAAGATTTCAAAGCATATGCACAGCCTATTTTGGTTCTTCTGCCTGAGTGTTACACTGAGAACATCTGCTCTTTAGGAGACAATAAGATATTAATTACAAATTTCCATAAATAAAGTGATATAGAATGCTCTTAAACTCATTAAACACGTATTTGGATTGAGCAGAATGTATATTACAAATGACATGTTTCATATTTGGCTGACCTATTTTTAGCATGTAGGTAAATTGCAGCAAACTATCATTACCTATCAAAGAACTACTGAACCATTTCTTTAAAAGACACTGTGAACCATAGTAACTATGATTCAAGAATGCAAAGTAGTTTAACCATGTTAGCCATTTCCATATTATCCCGCAAACAAAGTGTTAAGTCCACGTGATTAATTCATACTTAATTCCAAATGAATAAAACAAAAGAAAAGAAATTAGAAAGGTAAACCACAAGACAATATATCTTCTTGGTCTAAAGAAACAAACACAAAGCAGTCATTTTGACTTGTTTGGTTCTGGACCTGGAACCCGGGGGAGACTGCTTATGGTTTGGGCTCCACTGTGTAATCCAAAGTAGAAGTGTCCATGAGGAGAAGGGACTATGGCAGAAGTCACAGATAAATCTGAGTGCAGTGTAGGACTTATGGGAGCCAGTGGTCAAAACTTTCATAAACTGCCTCATTGCAGAGAGACAGCTGACAAATGTAGAAAACAGGGTATAAGCTACACCATCTACTAGCTTGGTGTTTGGATTTGCACTCTACAATGACTACTGCAGATACTAAGATACAACATGGAGTGGAATGTGACAGACTTCCAGTCAAGATGAACTTTGAAATCAAAATTTACAGGGAAAAACAAGTTAGGAACAATAGCTCTGAAAGCAATTCATCTAGAGAAAATGCAAACCAACTTAAAGAACACATGTTAAGGATCATTAAAGTGATCTAAGAGGCCATAAAACCACCAGGAAAAAGAAAAATATACAAAACAAGAAAAGAAAATGAAAACAAATGGAGTGAAAATAATTGATTAAGAAGATCAGAAATTCTGTAGATTGGATCCTGAAACAAAGACAACTAATGAACAAGAGACAATTCTGATCATTCTGCCAGAACATTTCAGAGGAACAAAGAGATTAACATTTTAAGATTAATTAATAGTGGAAAATAGACGGAAAATAACTTAAGAGGTTTCAGTCATGCTAATTGGCAGTTCAGAGAAAAAAACAGAGGGAATAACAGAAAAACAAAACTGAGAGCTAGGAATTTAGCTAAGACTTTTAAGGTGTGAAGGAATATAAGATGGACTAGAGCGATGGTAGAAGGATTGAGATGCTTGCCTTGAACACAGATGATCAGGTTCAATCCTTAGCACCATTACCTTTGCTCCTCCAGCAGTCTCGGGAGTAATCTCTGAGTGCAGAGCAAAAAGTAAGCCCTGAGTACCGCACAAAAACAAAACAAAAATAAATATATAAGTAGTCTGCCTGTGAATATCAGGAGCCAAGCGGATTAAATAAAAATAAAGTTCTGGTAGAGATAACTGAGAGGGCTCTAGAGAGGGCTATAAGAGTGTTGTGTTTGCAGGAGGCCTGAGCTCCATCCCCAGAACTTTTTGAGTCCCTGAGTGCCACAAGGAGCCACTTCTAGGCAGAGAGCCAGGAATATCCCCTGAGCACAGGGCTGGGTATAGCTTGAAACAAAGAGAGAAAGAAAGGAAGAAAGTGACCTGTTAAATGCACCATGGTGAAATGGGGGTTTTCAAAGATGGAGAGAAACCTCTCATAAAATGAAGCAGACAGGCTTCATCAAAGGTACACATTCTGATGGAGGAAGGATGGAGAAAACAGGAGAGTCAATGTAATACCTTGTATTGTTCATAAAAAAGCAAAAATAGAGGGGCCAGACAGATAGTACAGCAGGTAGGGTGTTTTCCTGGCATGCTTCAGACCTTAGGGTTTGGTCCCCAGCACACCATATAGTTCTTTGAGCCCTTCCAGGAATGATCACCTAGTCAACAGTAAGGGCTAAGCATCATTGAATGTAGCCTGGAAACAAACAAACAAAAAAATACATAATAACTTTTGAGCTGAGAAAATTCACAGTCAAATTTAGATATGAAAGTAGAATAGAACTGTAATCTATGATTTTTTACCAGAATAAACAAATTGTAAAATTACTAACCCAACTGAAAGCAGGAAAGAATGAGTAGGGGGAGAAGGTAGATTTTTAAAATAGAAAAATTAGAAGGTACATAGAATTTTAAATAAATGGGTGACAACAGTAAAATAATGTAGATTAAATTTTCTGATCAAGTGGTTGCCAAACTGTAAAATTGGTATATTTATAAAATTAAATTACTTAAAAGTGAATGGAAAAAATAAAGTAATACAATGCAGGTATCAAATACCAATAAGCAAAAATTGAATCATTAATATTGCCACCACGGCGCCTAAAATATTTCTTTCAAAGAACTTCTTTCCAGCAATTTATTTTAATTTTTAGATTTTTGTTCTCATGCCTGGTGGTTGCTGAGCAGTTACTCCTAGCTTTGTGCTTAGGGATCAATGCCACTGAAGCTTAGGGGACCGTACGTTGTCAGGGATTCAACCCAGACTTCCTGCATGCAAAGTATGCACTAAGCCATTGAATTATTTTTCTGGCCTTCTTTCCAACAGTTTCTTATAACCAATTAAAGATAATAATATAATGGTATTTTCTTCACCACCAATACACATTGAGATAGTAAACTTTGAGATGACTACTTAACTTTACAATATATATTAAACCTTTGATGTATATTTTAAAACTGTTTGTGAAAAACAGAATATTTGAAGAACACTTTTAATGATAAGGTTATTAAAATTATGAGTACATTAATCAAAAGCATCTACTTTTTTCAATTTTATTGAAATATAACTGACACACATTGTATAAGATCAAGATGTGCAGCATAATGGTTAGAGCTTTATAAAATTTGATGCAAAATATTCTTCAATCAGCATAGGCTAAATTTATGTATTTTGTATTATATAGCATTTATTTTACTCTGCTTGTGTTGTTTTACTTTGATTTCAGTATAGGCTCTGATTTTCTATACCTTCCTATATCTGTATCCTTGACAAGAGAATTTGCAATTGTACCTAAATGGAGTATGTGTTCCCAACCCAGATTTTGGATTTGGTCATGTGACTCACAATGCATTATTGTTGGATGTCACATGACTTGGGAAATGCTTGCATTCTTGAGCTAGCTCTCTGTACCTTTTCCATTGTTGTGAACATGCTTGGTTGAGCAGAGTTCAATCGACCCAGCCACACAGAGTCTAGATCAACTAACCTCCAGCTGAACCCTGGATACAAGAGCAAGTCCAGAAGAGACCACCAGAGCAACCCAGCTGAGCTCATAGATCAATGAACCCACACATTTTGAGAATAAATGGTAGTTGTTTTTAAGTCTCTTGATTCTGTGGGTAGCTGGTTGGGCAGCATTTTTGTGGCAATAGCTAACCAACACAAACTACAGTATTTCAACAATCTTTCATTCTGCTAAAGCTTTTCACTGACAATGGCTAATTAGGGGCCTTATTATTTGGCTTCGACCATTATTTAATAACCAAACAGAACTTAAATAAAAAACTGTATCAAGGAACATAGAGTCTATGACTTCTACATAAAGCAAATGGACATATTTTCTCTTTCCATAGCATTCAACTCAGAAAGCTTAAAAAAGAATAACAGAATACACCCAAAAGAAGCAAAAGGAATAAGACTATAACATAGAAACTGAAACAAAAGAAATGGAAAAGCAATGAGATGTTAACTAACATTGAAATTTGTTTGTTTAAATTTAGAAAATTAAAAGTATCTAGCATCTGAGAAAAAGAATTAATTTAAACCTTATAAATAGCAGAGCCAGGAGATATCTCAATGGACCGAGTACATGCTTTGCATGTGGAAAGCTAGTTCAATTTCCACAGCTATGTTCCTGCCACCCCTGAACCATCACTGAACCATCAAGAATAACTCCCACCCCTCACCCCCAGCTAGAGCTGGGAGTAGCCCCTGAGCATTGCTGGTTACTACTTAAAACTAAAGAGAAAGAAACATCTAGTGACACTCACCCTGACTTTCGGTGAGTGAAGAGGGACAAGAAACTGAATTGAATTTCCAATGGCAAATGAGCCCGTTACTCATACCCGTGTAATCAATTCTCCATAAAAACCCGGAAGGAAGGGCTTTGGAGAGCTTTCTGGAAGATGAATGCATGAAGATTTGTGGAGAATGATCGACCTGGATAGGCACATGTGACTCCACACATTGCTCCGTGCAGCTTTGCCATCTGTTGGTATTCCGGGAATCTCTGATTTAGTGTTAGTCAGGCAAAAGTACAGAAAAAAACTGTGACTGAAGTTCAAGGAGGGGCTGATGGCACAGGGACCTTTTATCTGTGGCCAGTGTGTCAGAAATTCAGGAAGAAACCAATTCCTAGATTTCAAAGGAAAATAAACACCCAATATGTAATAAGTTATTTGTATAGGTTTATACTGACAATATAAAAAGGTACATGATAACTCATAATCACGGTAATCACGGTCCTCCCGTTGTTCATCGATTTGCTCGAGAGGGCCCAGTAACATCTCCATTGGAGACTTTGTTGTTACTGTGTTTGGCATATCAAATACAACATGGGTAGCTTGCCAGGCTCTGCCATGCGGGCGAGATACTCTCGGTAGCTTGCTGGGCTCTCCGAGAGGGGCGGAGGAATCGAACTCAGGTGGGCCATATTGTCTGCGTGCAAGGCAAAGGCCCTACCGCTGTGCTATCGCTCCAGCCTCTATCTTTGTTTTATTCAATATTACAGGTTCCATCTAGTTGCTATTTTTCAAAACTGCATCATTTTGTTTTCAAAGAGGTGAATTGTATATTTAAAGCTAAATAAAATCAAGTTCATGCCTTACAGACTTAACCTTGAATATTTGCAATTATCCCTTCATACATTATTTATGACACTAAATATCCCTTCCATGTTGCCAGGATACAGCAATTGAACAGGAATATTGAATTGCCTTAAACCAATTTAGAGACAGAATATATTTAGGGAGGAAAAGGTTTTTTATTGTCCATTTAATAGATGTTTTGTTTTTTTCATGCAAAGCCAGTGAATATTTTATTTTAGGTATTAATGGCAATTACATCTGTAGGGTGATATAATATGATGTCAATCAAATTCAGAAGAATGGAATTTTTCCCACTTAGCATCTTAGTGATATGTGACAGATAAATATCCAACAATTATACCTCTATCTGGAGAGGATATACTGCAAAGAAAAATTCAAAAGGGTTCACAGGAAAATTTTCAGAGAAGTACTATGCTGATTAATGAGGAATTTCTGATTAAGATGTATTTTAAGCGAAGGTTTGAAGGAAGTGAAGAAGACAGCCATGTAGATATCTGGAGAAAATGCCCCCAGGGAGTGAGTAGAGCAAGTTCAAGGAGTCTGAGTGTTTCATATTGTTCAAGGCAAAGCAAGTAGTCATTGTCCCCAGGACTGAAAAACAGGGTGGAGTTGAAGATGAGATTGTGAAGAAAATGGGAGACAGAGGGATGGAATGAGGAAGTCAGTTTGATGACCATTGCAAGAACCATGGCCTTGACACAAAATTAAATGGGAACTAGTCACAATTATTTAAGGAGAATTACCTAAAGGAAATTATCGAAAGGAAACCAGAACAACAGCTATCTGAACACTCTTGGTTAAACATTTAGTGTTGTAGATGTAACTTTACAGTTCCATTTACTGACTATAGAAACAGAGAAGAAGACAGTAGAGCAGGTAGGGCATTCCCACATGACTGACCTGAGTCCAAGCCATGGCACTACTTATGGTCTCCTCAGCCCCACTTAAGGATTCTTGGGCATAGAGCCAGGAATAAGCTTTGAAGCATTGCTGGTTGGCCACCAAACCAAAAGGCAAATGAACAAACAAAAAATAATAGGGAAGAGTTTTTCTGGAAGGCAAATATATCTTTGATAACAACTGTTGTCTTTTCTCCTAACCATCACAAGAAAGTGTTAAACAAAATTCTTAATTTAGGGTAGCCAGCCTGGTGAAGCTACCAAATATTTCTTTCCCCAAAGGAGCAAATGGAGATCTGAAATGATGACGGCTGGACCAAAAAACATGATTATTTTTATAAAAAGAGAAATGTCAGCAGTGTGGTATGCTTCTGAATTAATGCATATTATACCACATCATGTAAATTCAGAGAGATGCATTTGGATATCAGAAACTTTATTGGTTGTACAACAAATCAAAAGCTAGACAGACAGAAATGAAAAAGAAAAAGAGAATTTGCTACTCACAAAGAAGCCCCATATACTAAGTGAGAAGATTTGAATATAAGTTTGAATTTGAATTTAACAGATACTCTAATAAAAAAAAGATGTTTTTCCCAGACATTTCAAATATTTGTAGATGTGGTTCACAGCTAGCTACTGTAAGATCTATTCTTAAATAATTCTTGAACTTATTTTTTCCCCACTTTTCTCTACTCCTCCTCTTCCTTTTCTTGGGGGGAAGGTGATGGGAGGGATGGGGGTGGGGATACCAGAGAGTGCTCAGGACTTCCTCCGGGCTCTGCATTCATGGATCACTCCTAGTGGTGCTTGGAAACCTTACACAGTGCTCGGAAGAGAACCAGGGTTGGATGCATGTAAGGCAAGTGCCCTTCCCTCTGTACATTATCTCTCTGGCCCCTTAAACATCATCATTAAAAAACAAAACAAACAAACAAACAAACAAAAAAAACAACCTATCCTGGGCCTTATTCAGTTTTGTGCTCAGGGGTCTCTTTCACTGAAGTTCGGGGAACCAGTTGAACTCAGACCTGTCAACTGTCTTTCCAACTGCCACCAAACATTTACCTACTATACTATTTCAGTAGTCCTTCTGCCCATTTCTTGATTCCCTGCATTACATTAGAATTTAGTAGTAAAATTGGAGCAATACAATCGATTGGGTGTGAGGGAACATAGTGAAACTGCCTTTGTTTGAATGCCTGCTTCATCACGGAACTGGTGGGAAACCTTGGACCAATTCCTTAACCCATTTATTTATAAAATATGCACAATCATAGTATTTCATTCATGATGTGATTTGAAGAATTATAGAAATGCACTTAAAATAAGCAATCAGTAGATGATTTGATGTTGTTGATGATTGTCAGAGTGATCTTCTAATATATGATTTGTGCTCCTGCCCTTTCTAAAAAAGAAATATATTTCAGACTTACTCTTCAAGCCTGCGTTCTTCCTTGATCTTGCATGGCTTATCTTTATTTCTTTGCCTGCTTATTTCCACTCCGGAGAAGTCTTCATTCTCTCTCAAATTCTCCCTCTCTCTCCCATCACTTCTTTCTAAATGAGTTTCAATAAAAATTTTCTTGCTTTACTGCCTTTGTTCATGTCACTCATTTCCTTTGGAAGTTACCAAAGTTTTCTGGTCCCCACTATTCTACCTTTTCTACACAGCAAGCAGTTTTAAAATTTAAATCAGTATGTACTATCTGTTCTCACTGACTAATTTTGTCTGAAAATCTTTCTCTCTCTCTCTCTCTCTCTCTCTCTCTCTCTCTCTCTCTCTCTCTCTCTCTCTCTCCCCTCTCTTACCTCAGGGATTTTTACTTATACCTCAGTCAGCAAGAGGGAAGGGCATTTGCCTTGCATGCAGTCAACAAGGGTTTGATTCCTCCAGCCCTCGGAGAGCCCAGCAAGCTACCAAGAGTATACTGCCTACACAGAAGAGCCTGGCAAGCTCCCCATGGTGTATTTGATATGCCAAAACCAGTAACAACAACTCTCACAATGGAGATGCTACTGGTGCCCGCTCAAGCAAATAGATAAACAACGGGAGGACAGTGCTACAGTGCTACCTCAGTTGTGACATTTATAAATTGGATGTTAACTGCTGCTGACTTCTCAGTTCCAGATCCCTGTCATCAATATCACAAGAGGTTGAGTTTCGGGCTCTTGAAGACTTGATATTCCTCAGTCTTCATTCTCATCGCTACCTAGAGTGCCCTGCACACTCATACCCCTTACTATTGTTCATTGAATACATTTAATATATCACCTTTGTTTTCCCCCCAAGGAGGTTTTCTTTGACAAATTGTTCTTAGAACTCCATATAATTTAAAAGATGTCTCAATATTAGCCCTTTATCAGATGTGTGGTGGACAAAAAAATCATTTCTCTCAATCTGTGGGGTGCCTTTGTATTCTGGTTTTCATTTCCTTTGAGGTACAGAAGCTTCTTGTTTATCTTTGCTTCCACTTCCTTGGCCAATGACATTGCATACTCAAAGTTGCCTTTAGCTTCAATGTCATGGAGAATTCAGCTCATGTTTTATTTTATGTAACTTATGGATTCAGATTTGATTTTGAGGTTTTTAATTCATTTTGATTTGACTTTTGTGCATGGTGTTAGAAAGAGGTCTAAGGAGCCAGAGAAATAATAGCAAGTAGTCTGTTTGCCTATTGTCCTTGGGCTTGATCCCAAGCATCCCATATGGTCCCCGAGCACTGCCAGGAATAACCTCTAAACTGCACCAGGTATGGCCCAAAAATATAAAAAGAAAAAAAAAGAGAGAAAAGGTCTAGTTTATTTCTTTACATGTGACCAGTAAGTTTTTTCAGCACCACTTGCTAAAGAGACTTTTCTTGTCTCACTTCATATTTTTTGCTTCTTTTTTGAAGATTAACTGAACATATACCTGAGGGCCTATCTCTAGATTTTCAGTTGAGTTTCACTAATCTCTGCCTCCTATGGTGACAGAAATATAAAACATTTATTTATACTAAGAACCTGATAATTTGCATAATAACACGAATGCTAAAAACATTGACTATTGCTCAAATAGTTATTGGTAAAAAGTCTTTAAGTATTGTTATGACTTTGAAGAGACTCATGAAAGGAAATCACAATTTAAATGATGTAAAAATAAATGAAAGAATCATAACTTTGCTATCAATTTTAACATCCACTACACTGTAATGTATGTCTAATAATGTGAACACCAGCTACTCAAATTTTAAAAGAATGAAGTAGGGGCTGGAGCAATAGCACAGTGGGTAGGACATTTGCCTTGCACAAGCCTGACTCGAATTCTATTCCGAGCATCCCATATGGTCCCCTGAGCGCCTCCAGGAGTAATTCCTGAGTGCATGAGCCAAGAGTAACCCCTGTGCATTGTGACCCAAAAAGCAAAAAAAAAAAAAAAAGAAGTAGACATATTGTTTTGTCAATCAGCAGTATCCAAAGATATTCTGAAAATATAAAACAGAGCAGATATTTTTGTCTTGGCAAAATAGGGAAGCTCAGAAACAATTTTTCAAAAGAGTGTGTTCAGCAAGAACTTAAGAAAAAAATGAGCTTAATGTATTCTGCTGGTTATTTTAAAATTTCATGGAAGGGTATCTATTTACATGTATATATATGTATATATATATACACATAGATTTATATTTTTCTCTAAGTTGATGCATTCTAGTCACATTAAAATTTGGGGTGTATGAAGGCCTAATAGTTTTAGATCTTATACCTGTAAAAAGGAGAGATTTTAGAATATATTGACCACTGTAGGATGGTGTGCTAGAAATTCCAACTCTCAGATTTCTGAATCATAGGAAACCATCCTATTCCCAGAGAAAGCAGTTGTGCTAGAAGACGTACAGAGGTTTCCTGCCTTTGTGATCTGCCAGGAAGAAGTTGAATTTGCACTGCCAGGACTGCAGTTAGAGAGCAATAAACTGTCCCATTTTAAGGAATGACCTGTGTAAATGGCAGTCTACTGATATGGGAACTTGCTTCTGATACTGACAATACCCTTGACCTTCCATAAATATTAGCAGATATTGTGGCAGAGGAGAACCTCAATCCCATCACCATCTCCTAAACCTGCTTTGCAACTACAATGCACATTGCACTGGATAAAAAGAGGCATTAGGGACTTTTAATACACTCAGAGGAAATTGTGCCTTCCAGCACATCATAGGAACCATCTCCTTCTCGTTCTGTGTATTAAGAAACATCAGTAAAGAGAGGTTCCAGCACAGAGACAAACAGGACATAGTGGAAATTAGTTTTCTTACAAGTTCTAGTTAATTCTTGTTCCCTATTTGAGATATGCCAATTATATTGTGCCTTCAATAATCACTCTATCTACTCATTTATTTGTATATGTTGGTCCAAAATCAAATTATAGACAGGTTAAAGATTTTAGCGATACACATGCACATGATTCCACTATACTGGGATAGAAAAAAGAGAACAAACTTTCTCCCTTCCTCCCTCCCTCCCTCCCTCCCTCCCTCCCTCTCTTCCTCCTTCCCTTCCTCTCTTCTTCCCTCCCACCCTTCCTTCCTTCTTTCCTTCCTTCCTTCCTTCCTTCCTTCCTTCCTTCCTTCCTTCCTTCTTTCCTTCCTTCCTATTATTCTTTTTTAAGCAAGAGGGATTTTATTGGATAAAACTTATTTAGAAAGATGTGGAGGGAAAGAGAAGAAATAATGGGTTTAAGAGAGAACATAGACTTCTCCAGAGTGGAAAAAAAAACAAGCAAAGACAAACAGAGACAAATAAGGGAGATACATATTCAAGGGAGAACATAGGCTTGAAGAGCAAGCTGAGATCTATCATGCTTGTTTGTGATGATATTGACTGTAAAGGTAAAGGTAAAGGCCCTCCCGTTGATCATCGATTTGCTCAAGTGGGCCCAGTAACGTCTCCATTGGAGACTTTGTTGCTACTGTGTTTGGCATATCGAATACGTCACGGGGAGCTTGCCAGGCTCTGCTGTGCGGGCGAGATACTCTTGGTAGCTTGCTGGGCTCTCCGAGAGGGGCGGAGGAATTGAACTCGGGTCAGCCATGTTGGCTGCGTGCAAGGCAAACGTCCTACCGTTGTGCTATTGCTCCAGCCTTATTGACTATAAGATAAAATTTTTTTTAACTTCAAAGATATTTTTTATTAACCAATTTATTGTGGTACTTAGATTTAAACACTCTTTTTTTTTAATTAGTGAGACACCATGATGTACAGTTGTATTCTTACAAATATTCATGTTTGGGTTTCATTTATACAATGAGCAAGTTACCATCCCTCCACCAGTGCCCATTATCCACCACCAATGAACCCAGTTGCCCTCCCACACCCCAACCCCCACCCCAGCCCTACCTCTATGGCAGGGCATTCCCTTTTGCTCTCTCTTTCCTTTAGGGTGTTGTGTTTTGCAATAGAGGTATTGAATGGCCATCGTATTCGGTCTATAGTCTACTTTCAACACACATCTTGCAATCTGATTGAGTCCTCCAAACACCCTTTACTTGGTGTTCCTTTCTCTATCTGAGCTGTGTTTTTCCCCAGCAAGTGCTGTGTGCTACCGGGTTCCAAGCCGTGGAGCAGACCTCTTGGTACTTATCTCAACTATTCTCAGCTGTTCATTTCCCATTCTGTTACTTTATATTCCCCAGATGAGTGCAGTCTTTCTATGTCTGTCCCTCTCTTTTTTTTTTTTTTTTTTGTGGTTTAAATTTTTTTTTTATTTTTTTTTTATTTTTTTTATTAGTGAAAAACCATGAGGTACAGTTATAGGCTTACAAATTTTGTGCTTGGGTTTCAGTTATACAATGATCAAGTCCCCATACCTCCACCAGTGCCCGTCATCCATCCCCATGGGTCCCAGCATCCCCCCCACCCTCATCCCCCCCCCCCCCCGTCCCATCCTGCCTCTGTGGCAGGGTATTCCCCCTTGTTCTCTCTCTCTTCTTTTGGGTACTGTGTTTTGCAAGAGAGGCTTTGAGTGGCAATCATGTTTGGTCTATCGACTACTTTTAGCATGCTTCTCCCACCCTGGGAGGGCCCTCACAACACCCTTCATTTGGTACTCTCTTCTCTATCTGAGCTTCCTTTTCACCTAGAGCCTGTGGCTGGCCTTCCATTCATGGAGCAAAATTCCTGGTACTAATCTCAGCCATTCCTGTGTGTCACTCTCCCTTTTTGTTGCTTTATGTTCCCCAGATGAATGCAATCTTTCTGTGTCTGTCCCGCTCTTTCTGACTCATTTTGCTTAACATGATACTTTCCATGTAGTACCACTTGTATGTAAATTTCATTACTTCATCCTTTTTTTGCTTTTTGGGTCAAACCTGGCGATGCACAGGGGTAACTCCTGGCTCTGCACTCAGGAGTTACTCCTGGCGGTGCTCAGGGGACCATATGGGATGCTGGGAATTGAACCTGGGAATTGAACCCAGGTCGGCCATGTGCAAGGGAAATGACCTAATTGCTGTGCTATCTTTCCAGCCCCACTTCATTCTTTCTAACTGCTGCTTAGTACTCCATTGTGTAGATGTACCAAAGTTTCTTTAACCAGTAATTTGTTCTCAGGCACTCGGGTTTTTTCCAGATTTTTGACTACTGCTAACAGTGCAGCAATGAACACAGAAGTGCAGATGTCATTTTGACTGTATTTTTTTTGCCTCTCTGGGATATATTCCCTGGAGAGGTATTGCTGGGTCAAATGGGAGCTCAATTTCTAATCTTTTGAGAATCGTCCATACTGTTTTCCAAAAGGGCTGAACCAGCCGGTATTCCAACCAGCAGTGAAGGAGGGAGCCTTTCTCGCCACATCCGTGCCAACACTAGTTGCTTTAGTTCTTTTGGATGTGGGCCAGTCTCTGTGGTATGAGATGATATCTTGTTGTTTTGATCTGCATCTCCCTGATGATTAATGATGTAGAGAATTTTCTCATATGCCTTTTTGCCATTCGGATTTCTTCTTTGAGAAAGCTTCCATTCATTTCATCGCCCCATTTTTTGATTGGGTTGGATGCTTTCTTCTTGTGGACTTCAACCAGGGCTTTGTATTTCCTTGATATCAACCCCTTATTGGATGGGTATTGGGTGAATATCCTTTCCCATTCTGTATATTGTCCTTGTATTTTGGTCTATGTACTTTTACAGTGCAGAAGTTTCTTAGTTTAAGATAGTCCATTTGTCTATCTCTGTTTTCACTTGCTTGGCCAGTGGCATGATATCTTTGAAGATACCATTCGCTTCAATGTTGTGGAAGGTTTTGCCAATATTGTCTTCAATGTACCTTATGGATTCTGGTCTGATGTTGAGGTCTTTAATCCATTTTGATCTTACTTTTATACATGGTGTTAGATAGAGTTCTGAGTCCATTTTTTTTGCATGTAGCTCTCCAATTTTGCCAGCACAATTTGTTAAAGAGGCTTTCCTTGCTCCACTTCACATTTCTTGCTTCCTTATCAAAGATTAGATGATCATATGTTTGGGGGGAGATGTCTGTATATTTCACCCTGTTCCATTGGTCTGCAGCTCTGCCTTTGTTCCAATCCATGCTGTTTTAATTATTACTGCTTTGTAGTAGAGTTTGAGGTTAGGGAGGTTGATTCCTCCCATTTTCTTTTTCCCTAGAATTGCTTGAGCTGTTCGTGGGTGCTTATTGTTCCATATGAATTTTAGGAGTGTTTGCTCCATTTCTTTAAAGAATGTCATGGGTGTCGTTATCGGGATCACATTGAATTTGTACAATGCTTTGAGGAGTATTGCCATTTTGACAATGCTAATTCTCCCAATCCATGAACAGGGGATATCTTTCCATTTTCTCGTGTCCTCTTCTATTTTCTGAAATAGCGTTTTGTAGTTTTCTTTGTACAGGTCTTTTACTTCCTTAGTTAAGTTGATTCTTAAGTACTTGATTTTCTGTGGCACAATTGTGAATGGTATTGTTTTTTGATGTCACTTTCTTCTCTCTCATTATTTGCATATAGGAAAGCCATGGACTTTTGAGTATTGATTTTATAGCCCACAGCTTTACTATACAAGTCTATTATTTCTAGGAGTTTCTTGGTAGAGGTTTTAGGGTTCCCTAAGTATAGTATCATATCATCTGCAAATAGTGAGAACTTGATTTCTTCTTTTCCTACCTGAATGCCTTTAATATCTTTTTTCTTGTCTAACTGCTATTGCAAGTACTTCTAGTACTATATTGAACAGCAGTGGAGAGAGTGGGCATCCTTGTCTCGTCCCTGATCTTAGAGTGAAGGCTCTCAGTTTTTCCCCATTGAGGATGATGCTTGCCATAGGCTTGTTGTAGATTGCTTTAAGTATATTGAGGAAAGTCCCTTCTATGCCCATTTTGGTGAGAGTTTTCATCATAAACAGGTGATGGATCTTGTCAAATGCTTTCTCTACATCTTGATCCCTTGATCACTTGATATCCTGTTACTCACCAATTTGCTTGAGTGGGCGCCAGTAATGTCTCCATTCATCCCTTTTGCATGCTAGCGTAGCACAATGGCATCTGCTTGTTCTAGGAACATGAAGAGCCTCAAACCAATCATTCAGGGTCTTGATGAAGAAGTCTGACAATCTCATAGGTGGGCGTCCACACGATCTTTTGACGTCCCGTGGAACCCAGTTGGTAATGGCAGTAGTCCAGCAGTTTTTTCTAAATCTCATTACGTGTCCGACCCATCTGATTTTTGATGCCTTAGCAAACGAGACAGCGTCCCTGATTCTTGAGCATTGACGGAGATCGGAACTCCAGGTTTTTTCTCTCATTTGAGTGAAGTGTGATACTCCAAGCATAGCTCTTTCGATTCCTCCTTGAGAACTCAAATAGTGTTCTCATCCTGTTTTCATAGGGTCCAGGTCTCTGAGGCATATGTTAATGCAGGAAGAACAGTGGAATCAAAGAGATGTGCTCAGAGCTGGAGGTTCTTCATCCTCTTATTTATTTCTTTGACGCTCTTGAAGGCGTTCCAAGCCTCTCTCTTCCTCCTGCGCAACTCAGGTGCCAGGTCATTTGTAATGTTGACTACTTGACCTAGGTACACATAAATGTTTCATTCAGAGAAGTTTGTTCTGATGAGAGTGAATGGAACGTCAGGAACAAGACTGTTTCTCATGAACATTGTCTTTGTGAGATTTAGCTGTAATCTGACCTTTCCACACTCAAGGTCAAAGTTGGTCAGCCTTTGTGAGGCTTGGCTGATGTTTGGTGTTATTAGAATGATGTGATTAGCAAAGCGGAGGTGGTATAGTTGCCAATTGTCTATCTTCACTCCCATTCCTTCCACTCCAGTCGTCACATGATATTCTCGAGGGTGGCACTGAGGAGTTTGGGTGAAATAGTATCACCTTGCCAAACTCCTCTCTTGACATCGATGATCACTTCTTTGTAGAATGGTGAGATCCTGGTAGTGAATCTGTAATGCAGCTCACAGAGGATTGTGATATATTGATTGGCTAGGGCTTCGATAACTGCTTCAGTCTCAACAGAATTGAAGGCCTTTAAATCAATAAACGTTAGACAAAGCAGCATCTTGAACTCCCAACAAACCTCAATGAGCTTGGTTATCGTGAGGATATCGTCTATGGTGCTGAATTCTTTTTGGAACCCAGCTTGCTCGCATGGTTGTCCTTAATCTAGTGTTCTGCGAATCCTATTGAGAATGACTTGAGTGAACAGCTTGTAGATGACAGACAATAGAAAGATTGGGCGATAGTTGCCAATGTCATGGATGTCTCCCTTCTTGTCTAGTAGTACAGTCCTGCTAGTTTTCCACTGGGACAGAACCTTGCATTAAGACAGGTAGTGTTTGAAGAGTCATGCCAGAGTATTGATGAGTACTGATGGTAGGTTCTTCAGGTGTTCAGGTCTGACCTTGTCTGAGCCAGGTGCTCTTTGTTTCTTTACCGATGATATGGTGTGTCGGATTTTGGAAGGAAGAACCTTGGGAATGACATATCCATCCTGTGGAATTTGTTATGTGGACAAGTAGACATGGCTATTAAAGAGATCTGAGTAGAAGTCATGAATAATCTTCTCCATTGACCTTCTGGAAGATGTGATAGATTCATCAGGACTTTGGAGGGCAGTCATCTTGGTCTTGTAGTTGGTGAAGGACAGGCGGGCATTACGGATGGTTTTCTTGGCTTCTGCCGCATCTATCAGCACTGCTGCTCTTCTGTCTTTGAAGTCTTCCTTGATCACTTCTCTGTACTGTTTTGCGAGCTCGGATGTTTGCTTGTGATTGCCTGAGGCATGCGCCAAGCCAAGTTGGCTATTAAGCTCAAGAGTGTTTGAAGACAGTCGGTTTTTTTGTGGTTATTTCTCTCTTGGCGTTCCTCGCACAATCATGGAGGTGCTGAACCAGTCAATCTTATTCCTCGTCAATGTTGTCAATGACGGCATCTTCCCATGTTGCTGCAACAGAGCCAAAGAGCTCCTAGTTGGTGGTTGTTCTGGGAGTTCCCTTCTTAAACTTTGCATTCCTTTCTCCCCACTCTGCGAAATAGAATTTTACACAAAGGAGACGTTTGGAATTTTGGGATAACAGCAACATCAGTCAGGCAAAACCATCGATTGAATAGGATGTGGTCTATTTCGTTGTGGAATCGTCCACCAGGAGACTCCCATGTCCATCATTTAGATTCTGCCTTCTGGAACTGTGAGTTACCATGGATGGTCTTGGTCAACATGATGAACTCAGAAAGTCTGTCACCCTGTTCGTTCCATTCTAGACCATGGGTCCTGATGGAGTTTTCGGCTGATCTTCTCGGTCCTATCTTGGCATTAAAATCACTGACAATGATCTTGTAAAAGGTGTGGTCTTCTTTATAGAACTTCTCCAGCTCCATGTAAAACTTCTCAATTTCTCTTTCACCATAATTGGATGTTGGTGTGTAGACAACAAAGATAGAAACTGCTGGCAGTGAGCCACATTTATTCAAGTGTAATTGTCCGATTCAGGTTGTTAGGCATTCGAATGAATCAATGCTCATGACTAAGTTCGTGTTGACAAGGACACCGACACCACTGATGCCTCTTTTGTCGCATGTTCCAAGGAAGAGTTCTTCTCCAGTGTCGAAAACAGCATGATGTGATTGATGCCATCTTATCTCGGTCAAACCAATGATGTCATACTTGATCTTTCGCGCTTGTATCTCTACATCTATTGATATAATTATATGGTTTTTATCTTTTCTTTTTTTGGTATGATGGATTATGTTGATTGATTTCCAAATGTTAAACCATCCTTACATCCCCAGGATGAATCCCACTTGGTTATATTTATGATCTTTTTGATGAGTTGTTGAATTCTATTTGCTAGTATTTTGTTGAGAATCTTTGCAGCCGTGTTCATCAGGGATATCAGCCTCTAGTTTTCTTTTCTTGAGGTAACTTTGTTTCTTTTTGGTATTAGGGAGATATGGGCTTCATAGAAACTGTTTGGGAGAGTTTATTTTCTTCAATTTCTTGGAAAAGCTTGAGAAGAACTTCCAATATGTCCCCTTTAAATGTTTCAAAAAATTCGCTAGTGAATCCATCTGAACCTGGGCTTTTGTTTTTTGGAAGAGTTTGATTACAGTTTCAATTTCCTTGATGTTAATAGGACTATTCATGTACTCTGATCTTCTTGATTCAGACTTGGGAGATTATAGGAATCCAGGAATTTATCCATTTCTTCTGGGTTCTCTGGTTTTGTGGCATACAGACTTTCAAAGTAGTCTCTGATGATCTTTTGAATATTTTTGCTTTCTGTTGTGATACCCTCCTTCTCATTTCTGATTCGGTTTATTAGGGTTCTTTCTCTTTCTTTATGAGTGTTGCTAGTGATTTGTCTTGTTTATTTTCTCAAAGAACCACCTCTTTTTTTCATTGATCTTTTTAGTCCTTCTTTTAGGTTTGGTTTTAAGTTTATGAAGTTCCTGAGTTGTTTATCTATAAAATGGTGTATCGTTCCATCAAGTTTGAGTGAGAGTTTAGCTGGATAAAGTATTCTTGATGAGGCATTCATTTCATTGAGCTTTTTCACTATACCCCACCATTGTCTTTGGGCTTGGAGGGTTTCCTCTGATATGTCAGAACTCCAGAAAGTGCTCTCAGGGGGTGTCCAGGTGGCAGGCCAATGGGGAGCGTGGGCTGGACGGAACGGGACAGCAACGCACAGAAGGACGCACCTGTGCAGTGGAAAGGCAGTCGCTTCCCCACCAGTCTGGTCTCCCTGCCCCCCTGTATGATAAAAATCTTTGTTTCTTTTTCTTTAGGCAAAGATGAGCAATTTTTTTTAATGAGCATCTTATGCATTGGGACTTCATCAGTGTTGGTGGACTACAGTACTTTGGACATAAAAAACCATAAATGTTAACATTATTGCAACCATATTATCTATACCATAATAATTTCTTTAACTAATTAAAACATAGTTATCTTTCAGGAAAAGCAGAACAAATAATAGACTGCAGGGAGGTGGTACTCCTTGGGGCAGAGGTGGGTGTGAAGACTCTTATCTTTCAAAACTTTTGATGGATGTTTTAGAAAATGTCTTTTATAGAATAGGAAGGCAGCCACAATTACTGACTGCACACAAACATCTGTTTTCATACACAATTTACAGAATAAAATCTATTCATAGTTCTTAGATAAACAAAGTTTCTTCCTAGAGGACTTTGTCAATATTTCTTGGCACTCCATTGGTCATTATCAAATTTCGATATATGTTCAGCTTTTCTCGCTCCATTCTCTTCTCTTTCCTGCTCTGAGGGAAACCTTCCTCTCTGCTCCCAATCTCACCTCTCCAGGTTCTCTTGTATGGAGATTTCTTCTCCATATTTTTCTTGTCTTTAGATCTGGAGGTAATTCTACACACTTTTATTCCTCAGTGCCATTTCCAGGTTCTGTCTTTTCTTCATTCTGACTTAAGGAGTTTTATTTTAGAAGCTGTTGTTGTAATATTAGCTTAGTCACTGTGATTTTTATTATACAGCTCTAAAATTCTTCTATTCCTGTCATTCCTTTTTTTTCTTTTTGGGTCACTCCCAGTGATGCTCAGGGGTTACTCCTGGCTCTGTACTCAGGAATTACTCCTGGCAGTGCTCGAGGGACCATATGGGATGCCAAGGATTGAACTTGGGTTGGCTGTGTGCAAGGCAAACAGCCTACCTGCTATACTATCACTGCGGCCCCATTCCATACGTTTTTAATCAATTCACTGTCACTCTATTCTAAATAATTGCTATCATTTTTAGAGACTTCAGTATTTTCACACATTTAATACTGACTGCCAAAATATTTTCCAGTATACAGTCCTGAGAATATTTGAATTTTTTTTAGCCATTCTTACAGGTATGTTAGTTAGTGCTATGTCATACTAGTTTTATGTTCCTTATGTTTCAATGAATGTTGATGCACCTTTTCATGCATTATCTGTACATCTTTGAAGAATTGCTTATTCTATATTTTTTCCATTTGTTAAAATAAATAGTTGGTTTTTTTACTTGCATATTAAGAGTTCTTTATATATTTTAGGTACATGACCATTATCACATGTATGATTTGCAGATATTTTCACTCAGTATGTGGCTTTTCTTTCTTGAGATGTTGACTAAGTTAAATAAAAATGTTTTTTTTTTCAAACTCATGAGCACAAAGGTTTCTGTTAGGTTTCCTTCTAATAGTTTGTGCTTTACATTTAACTTATTTATCCATGTTGTGCAACATTTAATGTATGATTTCATTTATAAATAAAAAATCCTCCTTTTGCTTTTCTTTCAATCTCTTCCTTTCCCCCTTCTGTCTCCTCCTTTCTCTTTAGCCTTTTCTCTTCCTTCTCCCCCACCCCCTTTCCTCTTTCTACCTTCTCCTCCCTCCCATCTTGTCTTTTCCTTTATCTTCCATTTCTGTCACATGGATATTCAATTGTTACAGACTATTTGTTGAAAGGATCACCCATTTTCCACTGAATTGCTTTTATACCCTTATCAAAATCTACTATCTATATAATGTGTGATTCAGTTTCAGGCCTCTATGTTATATTGCATTGGCTATTTTGCTATTTGGTTGGATTCTTGCCCTGATTCTTGTAGCTTTAAACTTGTCTTGAAATCAGCTAATTTATTAGTTTGCCAAATTCTTTCTTATCTATTAAGGTCATTCAGACTATACTAGATCCTTTGCATTTCCACATTTAATCTTGAATTAGTCCATAAGCTTCTACAAAATACGCATTTGAAATTTTATTTTGATTGCATTCAATCTAGAGATCAGTCCAGTGAGAACTATCATCTTAATATCTAGTTTTCAACTCATGAAAGTGATATAATTCCTACATCAATCTAGTTCCCTACTTAATATTTCTCAGCAATGATCTGCAGTTTTCACTAGTAGTTTTCTATATACTTTCAGACTTTTACCTATACACTTAAATAATCTAATGCTATTATAATAATTTTTTCAATATATGTTCATTATAAATCTGTAGAAAACTGACTTTTAAAGATCAATGTTATATTCTGCAAACTAGTTCTAGTAGCACTTCTACAGATGCTGTCAGATTCTATATGTATATGATATTCTATCACTTGTGAACAGTTTGCTTCTTTCAAATCTGAATATTTCCTTTCTTGCTTCATAACAATCTTAGCTCTAAAATCTATGTAGCATGTATGAATGTAATTACTTAAGGTATCATTTTATTAGTGTCAGCCTGGTATTAAATGATTAAAGTTAATTGTTTTAACTTTTAATATACTTGGATCTTTATACTAAATTTTCATTTCATTTCTTATAGTCATTATCTGGGCTTATGTTTTTCAAATATGGCAATCTTTGTCTTTTAATTGACACATTTAGGATATATATACATATATATATAATCAAAGTGATTAGATTCAAATCCTTTATGCTTCTGTGAATTTAATTTCAATGAATCTGTTCTTTGTCTCCTTTTCCCTTCTCACTTTCTTTTAGCAATTGAACATTTTTAATTATTCATTTTGTCTCCTCTAGGTTGTTTAATTATTTTAAAATTTTAATTATGGCTAATAATAATGCAATTTTAAGTTTTTCGCAGTTTCACTTTAAAGAATATACCATTGAACATACAGTATAAAGGACTTGAATAGTAGTCAGTTTTGCTCCATACTGAGCTTTTTGGTGCTTGCCACATTGATGTAAAACACATATAACATTATTATTATTTTCAGTCTGTCAATTATGCTTCAGAGACTTAAAGTCACTCTTTAAGTGACTTAAAGTCACTTAAAGCTCTTCACTCTTTTATAAATCTTTAGGTCCTATAGTTTGACTTAGGTTCTTCTAATGTATCTACTTAATGTATGGAATATTATTATAATCATTATTTAAGATTCTAATATGTCTATCATTTATGACTTTTGAGTTGTTTTGCTGATTGATTTTTTCCCTCATAATGGATAGAATTTCCCTGCTTCTTTATATACCTAGTAAATATCTTCCTTTTTCCTTTTGGATCACATCTGATACTATGTGTCAATGCTCAGTGGTGCTCAGTGATGCTTGGTGGTGTTCTAGTCCACATCTGGGAAATCTGTATGAGACTGAATTTTCTTTGAATTGTGTTGATTGGATGAAGAATGTTTTAATTCCTGGAAATAATCTTAAGTTCTCTCTAGAATGTAGTTAGGTTACCTGAAAATAGTTTGATAGTTGGCTCTCACTTTCTTTCTTTAGTTTATACCCTCCACCCACTGGATTTATGTCAAAGATTTCTGAGGGGTTGAACTAGACCAGTGCTCAGTTAGGGCTATGTATTCCCTACTGCCTGGCAAGCTCCCTGTGGCATATTAGATATGCCAAAAAGAGTAACAAGTTCCACAATGGGGATGTTACTGGTGCCCACTTGAGCAAATCGATGAGCAATGGGATTGGAGTGATACAGTGACACAGTGATACTAAGGCAAAGCCTGTTTTCATAGTTTACCATAGCACTGCAATTCTTGATATTTTTTTTCAGTCTGCTGCAGGAACAGACATGATTCTAATCCTTCTATGACCACTAGGCATCATTACTCATTCTTGTGCTTGGTTCAAAAAATCAGAATCCAACAGTTTCTTCTGAAACCTCAATGGACCAGAACACTACTAAATAATTACTTGGGGAAGCCATCAGATCTTTAGTATCCTCTAGGTATTCAGTTCTCTCCTTTCAAGTGATCTACTTTTATTTAGTTAGTTTTGAAGCCACACCCGGTAATAATCGGAGGCTATTCCTGGCTGTTTGATCAGGGGTGACTTCTGGCAGGGACAATATATGCATTGTTGGGGAATGAACCTGATTCAGCAAAGTGCAAGGCAAAAACCTTAACAGCTGTCCTATCATGCCTGTCCCTACAGGTAATCTGTCTTGTAGTTTATAGTCACTTTAACTCAGGGGTCACTCCTGTTAGTGCTTAGAGGATCATGTAGAGTCAGAGATCAAATCCAGGCCTCCGACATACACAGTACATGCTCCAGCCCATAGGGCTCTCTCTGCAGCTCCTCACACAAGTATCAACGGTCAACAGCATGGCTTCTACCATTTATTTTCACAAAGTAAATACCCAAGCCAAATATCTTCCAGTTGTCTCTAGGAAGAAATTAATTTGGTTCTATTTAAGCAAATGATATTTTTTATTGTTAGTACCTCTAGAGGGTGGGACTTCTCTTGGAGAACCTTAACAATTCTTACACAGAGTAGGCAGTTAATAAAGCCTGGTTAAGTAAAAAATAACAAATAAATAAATTCTAAAATTGAATGATGAAATGAATGAATGGTGTGAGTGACCATTAATATAACTAAATTTAATAAACCCTTACAGCAAGATTCGCTTTTGAGTCAAGAATTTGGGTTTTCACTAGTCATTTACTAACACACTTCTCAAATACAGCTGGACATTTCTATTTGGGGAAGAGTTTCTGAGTCTCAGAAACAATGTTACATATGAATTCTCTGGGAAGGCTTGGTATACAACTACCATACAGGTGTTTCCTGTTGAGACTCCAAGTTCCCCTACAAGAAGTAAGAGGACAGCTGAGAACAAAACTTAGCCAGCATAATTGCCTTTGCCCAATGTGCTGTATAAAAAGTCATGGACCAAAAATAACATGTTTAAGTAATACTCAAGTTGAGATGCAAACCAGCAGCAGTCAGGAAATTCAAAATTAAATCTGATCTCCACCCTTCACTAGCCTCATTGTGCCCAGGCAACACCAAGGTCAGAAATTAATTGAAGATAGTGGAAAACACATAGCCCGTGAAACGGCAGTTCCACTAGGTCACAAGGAAGCCTGACGAGAGCAGTTTACAGGATCACCTTCTAGTGCATAGGAAATTAGGCTTTTGCCTTGATGGACGTGTCACCTACCTCAGGCAATTCGCTGGAAATAATTTGAAGATGTGAGTGAACATAATTAAGCTTCTGTTTTATGCTAATCTAGTCATTTGTCTCCAGGTGTACTCGTCTCTGTAGATTACATCCTGGAAACATCTAGCATGGGCTTTTTTGTTTTTAATTATCATTTGGCCCCTTTGTGAGTCAATATAGGCCCCTGGAATTCACAAAGTTCCAATTAGTATTTTATCTATATTTTACTTCTGAAGAATACAAAATAAAATATCTCGAGGGTAATCACATTTGAAAATCAGGTCTGTCTTTTGATCCTGAAACTGTTCGGCAATCCTTGCAGAAAAATGAAAGAAAGCCGTATTTGGCCCAATTGCCAATAGATATAGAAAAAATAATTCTGATTTCACATTCTGTATATACTATACCCTCCTTTTAGAAATGTCTACAGTCTGACCAAATGTACTAATTTTTCTTTATTTAATTACAAAAACTGTCAATTAAGCTATTTTCTCTAATCAAATAAAGCACTGTGTTTCTCAAAGTATATTGAGTAAAAGAGTAAAATAAAAATAACTGTTGAACACAGACGGATACAAGGAATTTGATTTTTCTTTTATTCAATGCTTACATTATTTGTGATATTCAAATTGAAGGTTATTCAATTTATACTAGAAATTTCAACAATCCATACCAAGACTGGAACCAAAGATGAATATATCATTATTGTGGAATAGCTTCTCTTTTCTGAATTATATTTTATCATTTCTCATTTCATCAAAGAATTTATCCCAGGGTAAATTTTCTTGGTTCAATTAAATTTGTTTGCATTTAGTTAGGATATCTCCACTTTGGTGCTAAATTAGATTTATGAGACCTTTTTAAAGAATGTATTAATAGGCAGTTATATTTACAATGTCCCTTTCATAGGGACACTGTATATTTTGAACACATGGTGCTACAATTTGCAACCATCTGTGGATGTTATAGCTACCTTTAATTCCTGGAATGGGGGAAAAAAGTTAACTAGAAAAAAAGTGCAGGCACATTTAATATTCCTTATAAGACTGACGTTACATAAGGACATGTTCTTTTATTACTCTACAAGATTAAAAAATAAATCTAAATGTCTTTTGGCAGTGGATCTGTTATTTGCTTTTACATTGCATGCCTGAGTTTGAATTCCAGGGTCACTGCATTTTTTTTTTCTCAAGAGATCTGGGAGAAGGGCTCATTATGAGGCTGGGCCATGTTGCTAGGTGCAAGGCTGAGGCATTCAAACATTCTACAACTTTTCAGTTCTCTGACTTTCTTATGAAATCTTGGTCAATTGCCTTCTATGCTTCCAAACAGCAGACAAGCCCATAAAGATAAACTCTATTGAAATGACTGGTTCCCTCACTACCAGGGAATTACAGAAGAACAATTCTGTATTCACCATTTTCAGGCACAAAAGAACAAAAGCCCACCCCAAATGTGACCTGCTACACAAAATACCTTTTGTTATGAACTTAAGTGCCCTTCTGAATCCTCAAATCACCCATTGATAGATTTTCTTTTTCCCACATACATAATTTATAAGTCATCTAATTCGTTTTTCATAAGTTAAACAACAGTTAATATTAGTTCCTGATCTTCATAAATGACAAAAATTAATTCTTTACCCAACTCCTCTTGAGATGCAGCATTTCCCTTCTCCAATACATTAGTGACTGGAATATTTGTAGCATTAAATTGAAAAGCAGTCTAAAGAGTCCCTGACCAAACAAAAGCTTCCACAACTTTGAACAAGTCTTAGCAGAAGATTGCTTAAGGGGAAATCCTATCCCACATGATATATCACTGACCTTTCTCCTCTGTCCCTGTTCCACAGAGAGCTGAACTCCTCCTCTGTCTCCATTTATAAAGTTTTTGACAATGACCGATAGTTTTATTTTTTCATGGCTGTCATTACATTAAAATGTAGTTGCTGTTACAGCGAGTGTTAGCAAAAGCAGAGTAAGTGAAAGGAGCAGAGGAAACTTGCAGAAAAACCTGCATCTGTCAGGATTCATCAGAGCATTCATCTAAAATAATGCATAACCATTTGCTCCGGGGACATAACAGGAATTAGGTATAATCATACACTACAAACAGAATTATTTGAAATTCAAACTGTGGCTATTCTTTTAGTCTCTAGGTTAAATCTGTCCCATACTAACATGGAACAGTAATAAGAAATGTTCTGAATATATATTCTTTATATATGTGTAGGTTAGACTGACCTCAGAGATTTAAGTAGAAATCCACTCAGTCTTAAGATATGAGATTAAAAAATCTATCTGAACTTTCACCTCTTGTTTTGAAAGTCACTGAATCCAATTGACACTTCTCATGTCTCTAGGATCTGCTGTTCACTTCCTCAATATTCATAGCTCTTGTGGTTTGGCCACTATTCTCTCTTCCTGGATTCTTTCCACCACTGTTAACTACACATCCAACTTCATTCTTCCATACCTACAGTAGGAATGATCTTCCTCCAATACAAATGGAACTCTGCCAATCTTCTGCTTAAAATCCTTTTTAGCATTATTATTCAAAGGTGAGTCCTAAATTTTCATCATGGCTAATGAAGTCTTATGTGATCTGAATTATTCATCTAGCTTTGACGCCAACACAGTCCTTGCAACCCCTGATTTGTCTAGAAAATTCCTTCCTGAGCTCTATTCTTGCTCTATACCTGCTTTTCATCAGCAAAGACACCGATATAGACAGTTTTCTAGTATTTTCTCTTTGAAATATAATTTTTAATGAGGTAAGGGAATAACAAATGCTCCAATGTGATAGAAACAAGGAGCAGGAGAACGGGTCTTTAGTAGGAAGTTTAGACTGGGGATGGAGTAGGAGGGATAAGTTATGGAAGGGAACAGTAGGACAATAGGATTGGGGAGTGCCTGCTACAGAGGTAGGCTGGGGTCAGTGGGAAAGCTGGGGGTATTGGAGCAATGCAGTGGACACTGGTAAAAGGACTAGGGTTGGAATATTGTACACCTGAAAATAGTAATGGATAACTTTGTAACTCTATAATTCACAGTGGTTTGATAAAAACAAAATTAAAAAAACAGCGAGTAGGGCATTTGCCTTGCAAGCAGCCAACATGGTCGACCCAAGTTTGATTCCTCCGCCCCTCTCAGAGAGCCTGGCAAACTACTGAGAGTATCTCACCTGCACGGCAAAGCCTGGCAAGCTACCTGTGATATACTCGATATGCCAAACACAGTAACAATTGTCACATTGGAAATGTTACTGGGCCTACTCAAGCAAATCGATGAACAATGGGAGGACAGTGACTTTACTGATATAATATTGTTTTATAGGAAAGTAAATACTTCCACGGTTTGGGGTATATTACCTAACCATGTATATCACCAAAGTGTGAAAATCTTCCTCTATCATAGAGAACCCTTTCTGTCTCCCACCCCTACCCCTCAAATTTGTGCAGTATGTAGAGGTTTTTGTTTTTCATTAAACACTATACCTTTGTTCCTTTATTAGTAAGATCACTCAGAATTTGTCTTTCAACTACTTTGTTTAGCTGCCACCCTCCATTCCCCATGATATTATACCAAAGCACATTTCATATTTTTATGTAGTTTGGTACTCCATGATAACCATTTGATACATTCTCTTTATTCACTTAACTGTCATTGGTTACTAGAGCTATTTTCAGATCTTTACTAATGTAAATAGCATTACAATGAACATAAGTAGGCATAGAACTTTTTAAATAAGTATTTTGTGTTTTTTTATTAGTATTTTGTGTTCTTCAGATGGCTACCTATAAATGGAACTGATGGGTCATATAGTAGCTTTACCTATAATTTTATACTGTTTTCACAGAGCTTGACTCAGTTTACATTCCATCATAGTCACTGTCACTGTCACTGTCCTCCCGTTGTTCATCAATTTTCTCGAGCAGGCCCAGTAACATCTCCATTGTGGGATTTTGTTGTTACTGTGTTTGGCATATTGAATACGTCACGGGGAGCTTGCCAGGCTTTGCCGTGCGGGTGAGGTAGCTTGCCAGATCTCTGAGAGGGGCGGAGGAATTGAACCCAGCTCATAGTAAATTAAAAAATTTATATTTTTCTTTTTTATAAAAAAATTAATTGAAGTATTGTCACAGATTGCTAATGGTTCCATGTATACTGAATTCCTCCATCATGTCTATCATCAGAGTATCTGCTTCCCATCCCAAGTTCTGGGAAGCCCTCTACCCCGCCCCCAAACCTGCCAAATTCAATTTTATGAATCAACTCTCCCATTCTGTTGTCTTTGGCCCTTTGTTGCTTTCTTGCTGTGTATTTGACATGATGACTCTGTATCGCTTTCCTTCTGAGCTCAACAATAACAACAACAACAACAACAACTACAACAACAACAACTACAACAACAAAATCCACCTACCCCATCCAAAATGGAGAAAGGAGATAAACAGACACATCCCCAGAGAAGACATAGAAATGGCCATTAGGCATGTGAGAAATAAATTTTCTCTTCCACACAACCACATGTTGTATCTAGTCAGTTTTTTTAATTTAATTTTATTTTTATAAGGTAGTTCACAACATTTGATGACATTTAATATCCGAACACCAATCCCAACACCATTATATCTTCCTACAATCATATTTTGGATGTTCCATCCTGAATCCCAACCCCTGCTTCAAAGCAGAAATGAAATAATTTATTTTATATTGTTCATTATAAAAAAAATGCCAAAAAAGCTCCAAAAAACTTTCCTTAGAGGAGAGTATGTGAAGATTGTTGTATTTCACCCAGGGTTCATTAAACCCTTTTATTAGAGACTTCTAATGACTTCTAAAATGTTGTTAAGGGTTGAGTCTTGTGTACATATGTATATTATATATATGTACATACATATAGATCTGTAAAAATATATTGCGCTCTAAGATTGGTTGCTTTCTACTTTAAACCCCATCAAGTGTACCAGTTTCTGCGGTGTGAGATGATATCTCATTGTTGTTTTGATTTGCATGTCCCTGATGGCTAGCGATGTGGAGCATTTTTTCATGTGCCTTTTGGACATTTGCATTTCTTTTTTGAGGAAATTTCTGTTCATTTCTTCTCCCCATTTTTTGATGGGGTTGGAGGTTTTTTTCTTGTACAATTCTACTAGTGTCTTGTATATCCTGGATATTAATCCCTTATCAGATGGGTATTGGGTAAATATTCTTTCCCATTCTGTCAGCTCTTTCTGTATTTTGGTCACTGTTTCTTCTGAAGTGCAAAAGCTTCTTAGTTTGATGTAGTCCCATTTGTTTATGTTTTCTTCCACTTACATGGTCAGTGCTGTTTCATCCTTAAAGATGTTTTTAGCTTCAATGTCGTGGAGAGTTTTGCTTACATTTTCCTCTATGTACCTTATGGATTCGTGTCTGATATTGAGGTCTTTAATCCACTTTGATCTGACTTTTGTGCCTGGCATTAGACAGAGGTCAGAGTTCATTTTTTTGCAGCTAGCTATCCAGTTTTCCCAGCACCACTTGTTGAAGAGACTTTTCTTGTTCCACTTCACATTTCTTACTCCTTTGTCAAAGATTAAGTGGTCAAATATTTGGGGGTCGTGACAGAATATTCGACTCTGTTCCATTGGTCTCAAGGTCTGTTTCTAGACCAGTACCATGCTGTCTTAATTGCTACGGCTTTGTAGTACAGTTTGAAGTTGGGGAGGGTGATGCCAACCATCTTCTTTTTCCCAAGCTATTTGTGGGGGGTTATTGTTCCATATAAATTTCAGGAGTGTTTTGTCTATTTCTTTGAAAAATGTCATGGGTATCCTGATAGGGACTGCATTGAATTTGTATAGTGCTTTGGGCAGTATTGCCATTTTGATAATGTTAATCCTCCCTATCCATGAGCCAGGGATGTGTCTTCATTTCCTAGTGTCCTCTTTTATTTCTTGAAGTAGTGTTTTGTAATCTTCCTTATACAGGTCCTTTACCTCCTTGGTAAAGCTGATTCCGAGGTACTTGATTTTCTGAGGTACTATTGTGAACACACATTCAAAAGAACAAAAGCAACCAGTGCTGGCATGGATGTGGGGAAAAAGGAACACTCTTTCACTGTTGGTTGGAATGCCCACTAGTCCAGCCTTTCTGGAAAACAATATAGACAGTTCTTCAAAACACTAGAAATTAAGCTTGCATATTACCCCACAATACCACTTCTGGGAATATATCTCGAGGATGCAAAAAAAGCACATTAGAAATGACATCTGTACCTATATGTTCATTGCAGCACTGTTCACAATAGCCAAAATCTGGAAACAACCCAAATGCCCTAGAACAGATGACTCGTTAAAGAAACTTTGGTACATCTACATAATGGAATACTAAGCAGCTGTTAGGAGAGATGAAGTTATGAACTTTGCTTATAAATGGATAGAGATGGAGAGTACCAGGCTAAGTGAAATGAGTCAGAAAGAGAGGGACAGACATAGAAGGACTGCACTCATTTGTGGAGTATAAAACAACATAACATGAGGCTGACACCTACAGATAGTAGATACACGGGACAGGTAGATTGCTCCATAGCTGGAAGCCTGCCTCATGAGCAAAGAGGAGAAGGCAGCTGGAATAGAGAAGGGATCGCTAAGAAAAAGATGGCTGGAGGAATCGGTTGGGATGGGAGATGTGTACAGAAAGTGGATAAAGGATCAAACATGGTAATGTCTCAGGGTCTGTATTGCAAACCATAATGCCCAAAAGTAGACAGAGATTATGGGGAATCATGTCTGCCATGGAGGCAGGGGAAGGGTGGGAAAGGGGGGTTATACTGGGGATATTGGTGGTAGGGAATATACACTGGTGGAGGGATGGGTGTTTGATCATTGTGTGATTGTAACCCAAACATGAAAGCTTGTAACTATTTCATGGTGATTCAATAAAATTTTTAAAAAGTAAAAAAAAAAAAACCTCATCAAGTGTCGTACTCTACTCTTGGAGTATGAGTAGTACAAGGTATGACATGTTGCTTGGAGGCCCAAGTGGTCCAGGATAGGTTTACTTGTGGTTGAAGCTCGGTCAAGCGTGTGAAGAGTGGCTGTGAGGTGGCAGCAGTTGGGTTCTGAAGGTTTTCGGCTGCTGAGTCTGGGTCCCTTAGTGCGAGGAGGGGCCTCACCCATCCCCCTTCTGTGTGCCCTGAATAAAACATCCTGGCACAGGATCTGGCGGCATGGCATGATGTGGCAGTGTTTTTTTATGTGCTCTTCCGAAAGAGAAGGAATATGATTCTCTGGATTGGATCATGGCCATTGATGAGATTATTTGGCCTGTTTCTAGTCATTTTGATAAAGGAAATTCTCACTGGAATGAGGTGATATCTCATTGTTCTTTTTGTCTACAGATATTTAATCATAAAAATGTTCAGCATTGTTTTATGTACTTATTGGCTATTTGTATGTCTTTTTTTTGAGAAGTGTCTGTTAAGTTCATCTCATCATTTTCTGGGATTACTTTTGTTAATTACTAAGTTTTGAGTTCTTGATATATCTTAGGTATAAACTCTGCATCATTTGTATGAGATGCACTTATATTTGCCCATCCAGTAGTATGTCTTGTGTACATTGTGTGGTACCAGGGATTAAAGCCAGGCCTTCATGCATGGGAAGTATGAATTCTAACTTTAGGCTACATCCTAGACCCAGAGCATCTTTTTGTTTTAGTGAGAATTTGTCACTGTGAAGAATCTTTTAAATTTGAAATAGTTCTATTGCGTGACATCTTATTATCTCATTCTTACTTTGGACAAACTGGTAGGCTACTGAATGTAGCCTGCCCACACGGCAGAGTCTGGCAAACTTCCCGTGGCATTCCCAATATGCCAAATACCAGTACCAATGATGGGTCTCATTCTCCTACCCCTGAAAGAGCCTTAAATATGGCATGTTTTAAAAATTCTCAGGGCTAGGACGAAGGAGATATTACTGGGGCCTGCTTGAGGCAATCGGCGAACAACAGGATGGTCGTGATCTCTTGCTTATTTTGACTTTGTTTCCTTTACCAGTAATGTACAAAAACTAAAAACACGACTGAGGTCATTGAAGTAGGTTGAGTTGTTCTTTTTATCCCATTTTAATCTATGTATTTTATGGATTCTCGTTTTATAATTCTTTAATCCATTTTAACTTTGCGGCATGGTGGGAGACACTGGCTAATTTTAATTCTTTTGCATGTGGCTGGCTATCAGTCCAGTTTCCCCCATAAGATTTTTTAAGAAACGTTCCTTTCTCCGTTTTGTGTTCTTGGTTCTTTTGTTGTAAATTAACTGTCCTTATATACATGGTTTATATTCAGGGTTTATTTGCTGGGTTTTAATTCAAGTCTATTATTCTGAATATCTGAATGTCTCACTTCATTCTAATGCCATATATATATATATAATTTTGGCCTTTTTTTCCTCTTTATAGTATATATCTTTTTCCTCTTAATGGCTTTGGGTATTTGACACCCTATAATTTTGAAAATATTTATTCTAATTTCTTAAAGAATGCCATTGAAATTTGATAATGGATTGACTGAATTTGTATAAAATGATGGAATAGTCATTTTAATAATGCTAATTCTTCCCATCAATGAGCATGGAATGTTTTCTCATTTCAGGTGTATTCTTCTATCTATGTTCAGGCTTTTCTGTGTATGTTATCATATCATCTACAAATAGCAATATTTTAAGTTATTTACAAGTTTGGTTTTCTTTATTTCCTTGTAGTGCCTAATTTATAAGGTGTACAATATAATGTTTATTAACAGTGATGAGAATAAAAAATCGTATTCAATTTCCTTACTTTCCTTATTGGTCAATTCAAGTTTTATATTTCCATTTGATTGCAACTTGGGGATTGCATGATTCTGAAAACTGTCATTCTTTCTAAATTCTGCAACTTAGTGGGATGAAGCTGTTCATAGTAGACATCATGGTCTTCCCTATTTAATATAGATAGTTTTTTAGGGGATACTTCTGATTTTCTCAGCACAGGTTAGCTGTGCCTGCCATATATATTTCTAAGGTTCTTTTTGTTCCTTAACTTAATATTACAGTGCACTGTATGTTTTATCCACTTAACCTAAAGTTCTTTTTTTTTAGAAAATTTTTGTTCTGACTTTCTTTCTTTCTTTCTTTCTTTCTTTCTTTCTTTCTTTCTTTCTTTCTTTCTTTCTTTCTTTCTTTGCCACGCCGGCAACGGCGGAGCCAGTCTGCGGCATTTCTTGAATCACTGTGAGATACAGTTACAAAGTTTTCATGTTTGAGTTTCAGTCATACCATGATCGAACATCCATCTCTCTGCCAATGCACATTTTCAACCACCAATGTCCCCAGTATCACTCCTCCACCTAGCTGCATCCTAACACTCTCCCTGCCTCTATGGCAGACAATTTCCCCCACACTTTCTCTCTACTTCTCCTAAAGTTCTTCATAATCAAGGACCATGCCCATAGTGATAATGTCAGGCTTAGGTCGTGAGTTCTCATTAAATATGGAAGGAGGTAAGAGAGAGAGCAGGAAAGAGGGAGTCTCTCTTACAGGACAGCCTAGAGAAACTAAAGTCAAATCATATTAAGAAGATAACCACCCTTTGGAAATCACTTCTACTACCCAATCAAATAAGGGCATAATATTGAAATATTAAATGTCACTCTTGGGGCTGGAGCGATAGCACAGCAGTAGGCATGCCTTGCATGCAGCCAGCCCGGCTGAGCTGGGTTCAATTCCTCCACCCCTCTCGGAGATCTAGGCAAGCTATCAAGAGTATCTTGCCCACCTGGCAGAGCCTGGCAATATTCAATATGCCAAACACAGTAACAACAAGTCTCAAAATGGAGACGTTACTGGGTCCACTTGAGCAAAATCAATAAACAACGGGAGGACAGTGTTTAAATGTTACTCTTATCAATTCTTATCATTGATATTCCTGTTTCCTAAAAATGGTATTTGAACTTATCAAATTATCATAACTCATTTTTTTCTGATTCTTAAGCCTCTTCCACAGTCATAATTTTGCAAATTCTCTCAAAAGTTTTTAAATCATTTTATAATTTTGCATGATATTTAAGTTTGAAGTGTCCTTAGTAAGAAAATAAAATTTTTCATCTCAGGCTAGTTTACTATTAAAAATTAATTATAGAGTAATTTATAATATTTTTCAATATTCTTCATAATTAAAAAATTCTTGATTATTTTCATTTAAGTGGTACATGCTTATTTATTTTAAATGAATTATGCAAGGAGAAAATATTACTTGTTGACTGAAAATTTTCTTTAATTATTTGTTGCACCATGTTTGGTTTAGCAAACCAAACACTCATTAAAATATATTGACATTTAACTATGTGGTGTGGCATCAACAAACAAATAAAATTATTTTAATAAATTTAGAAATTCTTTACTTAAGGCTGAAACATCATCTGGTCTATTTTATAACAAAAGTAAGGGCTATAAGCCATGGTTTGTAAAAGATTCTTTGTAAATAAACATATACATTATTTCTTCAAAACAGAAAGCCACATTGAATATGAATTTTACTAGATTTTCCTTTTGTAATATGAGTCTGAAGTACTAAGGACACTTTGGCATCATAAAGTTTTAATCCAGTCATTAAAATTTTATATTGTCAAGGTTATTTTGTGTAAACTTTGCGAGCATATTTATTATTATTACTATTATTTGCGTTTTATATATATCAATCAATATTTCTTAGCTCAATAAGCTAACATTTACTAACACTTCCTACTGGGTGCTGTGGGTATTCTGACCAGCCTGCTGTCTTTCAGGTCATTCAGGGTATGACTGTTTCCAGTTTGAAAGCACTTTAAGGCAACATGCCAATGGGAGAGCATTTTGGCTTGAAAATTTCAATATTAAATTAATCAAATACTTAGCTCTTTATAAGGTTTTGTCTAATTCTCTATAGTCATGATATCAACTCTTGGTTCCAAGAATCTTCTGTCTTCAGATGAAAAAACAAAGACATATGAAACAAAAAGATAAAAAACAAAGACAAAAATAAACCAATAACAACAGAGGAAGCCACAATCCAAAGTGACAATAAGTCACCATATGACTACACCTGATTGTCAGGGGTGCGGGGAAATGTAGTCCTTAGTGAGGTATTAGCACACAAATATTAGGTACACGATTGCCATTTCTGCTGGAAAGGAGTCAGTGGGCGTGGACAAAGACACTTCCTTTAATGTTCTGCTAACTAACTTGTGTCATTTTTTGATGATGTGACAGTGCTTACTCTAAGAGGGATTTTGAAAGTACTTAATATAGACTAGCCACTCATCTGTTTTATAGTCCAAATTCTAACACATCAGAAAACACCAGTGTGTGATAATGCACTGCCAATTTTGCTTGTTTGCTTGCTTATTGTTGCAATAAATATTGTTCATTTAGTATTTACATCTATAGCTTACTAAAATTAGGTCATGACTTGAAAAGTCCACAGCTCCACATTGGTTGTTTAAAGTAATTTAAAAACCACCTACAGTCACTGACATAAAACAGGGTATGTGAAAACATGAGCATATTCATAGTAATATATGTCCAATTAAAGGCTTAGTAGGATCAGACAAGCATATCTTTTAACCTCATGTTTATATCTGCACATGGAGAAAACAATACCAAAATATTGAGACAGAGAACACCTGTCTGACCAGTGTGCTTATTGTAGATTTGGGATACATTTAAAAAGTTAAAATTTAGAGAAATTTTTAGGTATTGTTCTTTGTGTCAAACTTCACTTTATGGCACAGATTCTATACCATACACAAGTTCAAGTACAATATATGCATTAGTATTCAGTTTCTAAGTATGTTCCAGTTCATTACAGGAAAAGGGAAATAATGAGGGCTATGACTGTGATTCTCATAAAGAAGAACGGAATGGGTTGAATTCTCCAGGCACTGTATTACTATTTCTTCACAGACATGACCAGTGCAGTCCATTCCCTTGCTCATAGTTCAGTAGATCAGAATATGGCAGACTTAACTGGATTCTCTGATTAGGGACTCAGATGAACTTGTCAGCCTGGCTGTCCTGATATCTACAGGCTCTAGAAAAAAAAACACTTTAAAGCTCATTCAGATTATTGGAGAGAATTGGCAAATCAATCTTCGTAGCTCTCCATCTTCAAGTCACCAAATTTCTAAAACCCATCACAAACTTAGAAACCTTTGTAATACCTCTTTTATAACCAGAAGAACACTCTTCACTTAAAGAACTCATATAATAAGCCTAGATCCACTTAGTAATCTCGAAATGGTAAAGTCAACAAAACCAGCAAACTTAATTACATCTACAAAGTGCCTTCAGCCACATGTCATAATGAAAGAAATAATGGCACGTGGCAAACATCAAGAAAGCCATGTCCAAATTCTGTCTACCCAAATAGAGGTTAGGTTTATATCCCTTCTCGCTGATATGCTTTCAGTTGTTTTTAGACTACAGACAAAAAGAAATTTGTCCTGATGTCTAAGCTCGGGGTATGCCTCAAGTGTCCGTTCTCGGATATGCTACAATTATCTTTTTGAAAATTAATCCTAGGATTAACAGAAATGAGTGTGTCTCTTCTCTGGGGTGTATAGTACACATGCTTCTTAGACGGGGTGAGCTCCTGAATCAGGCTGGCCTTTATTCCAATTCCTAATATGGTTCTACTAAGCAATCAATTGCTCAGACTAGTTTTCAAAAACACTTTATTCTCCTTACGTGTGCTTGGTCCCAGTTATTCTCAATCAGGTCCTCATCTTTAAATGCAGGTGTATGTTAGGGCTATGCCACACAGTTCAGATTCAGATCTCTTTTCTGAACTCAAGACTGTCTTTTAAAAACATATACTTAGATATGTATAAGATACATAATCCTCCACTCTTTATTTTCCGGACACCTCCAACCTTTCTTAATCTTCCCCAAGTCAGTGATTAACAATCAGTGCAATTTCTCAAGCCCAAACCATCAGATTCATATTTTTTTAATCTCACTCTATTTCTTTTATCAAAATTTTGCCAGCAAGACTTGTCCAAACTACCTGTAAAATACATTTCAAAAATGCTTTCTTATAATTTTTTTATTCAGAAGTGGGTTGCAAGAATAGGATTGTGTCATCACTATTTTACACCACTAATTAGACAAAAGTAGCTAATGTGACGAGAGTCAGGTATTATAGTCTTATTTAGAAGCATGCCTGCCTTTGTCCTAGACTAGAATTTTCTCTACCCCAAAATCTCTTTCCACAGCCTGCTGCCAGGTCAGTTTCTTGTTTTGGTTTTAGGAAAATATCATCATTGCCTAGCACATAACCCTCTTTCCAAGTCACCATTCTATTCCTGCTTTTTCTATTCACTAAAATTTACCTATTCCAATTTTTCCCTTCACGATCACGATCACGACCACCCTGTTGTTCGTCGATTGCCTCGAGCAGGTGCCAGTAACGTCTTCTTCGTCTTAGCCCTGAGATTTTTTTTTTTTAAAGTGCCATATTCAAGGCTTTTTCAGGGTCAGGAGAATGAGACCCATCATTGTTACTGGTATTTGGCATATTGGGTATTCCATGGGGAGTTTGCCAGACTCTGCCGTGTGGGCAGGTTACATTTGGTAGCCTGCCAGTTTGTCCAAAGTAGGAATGAGATGATAAGATGTCGCGCTGCCGCATTTGCGGCCGCGCGCTTCCGGGAGCTGAGTGTGATAATCTGTGGATCCTGGCCGTTGTTGGAGTTACACGGCAGTTGGTGGGTGTAACTGTCTAGTTACTGGCAGGTCCAGTCCCAAACCGTGCAGGCTTGGAGATCTCAGCCCCGGGTCCCACACACCTGGGTTCCTCTGCCAGTCCTTTTATGCGTGAGGCTCATCCAAGTGTGTGGAGAGTGGTCCCAGCATGGCCTTGGCTGGGCCCCGGTGGTCTTCAGCTGTTGGGCCCTGGTGGAGACAGTCAGGCACAGGGTAGGAGACTCTGCCTTGTTCTCTCCCAGGAGCTGAGTGTGATAATCTCTGGATCCTGGCCGTTGTTGGAGTTACACGGCAGTTGGTGGGTGTAACTGTCTAGTTACTGGCAGGTCCAGTCCCAAACCGTGCAGGCTTGGAGATCTCAGCCCCAGTAGTAGAATTTTTCCCATATTCAATAAAATATAAGATTTACTAGATTAAAAATATTTTTTAATATTGCATTCTCATCTAGAACTGACATTCAATAAATATTGTTTGAATATATCAGTGTGTAGATTAATTTACACAGGATCTAAGTTTCCATTTTAGTTCTCCAAGAGTATGAAACTTGCTTCAATGAACTTGTGATCAGGAAAATTGAACACAAAAGTGTTCGTGTCTTGTGTTGTTGGCAAGTGGTTTGGGGGATTAAGCTCTTCCAGTCTCTGCTCATTCCTCTATAAAATGAGAAGCTATTCAGTTATGAACATTTGGTGAATTACTGACTGCTTTCTCATGACAGTCCAAGCAACTAGCCCCTAAATTAGTGTGTTTGCTCAGTCCAACCCATTTGTCACACTACAGCCATGGTTATCTTAAGAAAACTTAGAAACTAGATCATGCTAAGTCTGTACTTGAAAATCTTCAACTACTTCCTGTTGCTCCTTCAGCTTCTCATTGAGGCCTTTTGTGATTTGGTCTCTCTCCACATCTTCTTCCCCAAACTTTCAGCTCTCGCATTCTTCAGAACTGTTCTCCATCTAGCAACCATTATTTCCTCTCCCTGCGTTCTTCCCTGTTCTCCTTCACACTCTAGCTCCTTCTCAACCCAGGTCAACCCAAGGTCTTCTGATGTCTATTGTTAACGGCACTGGTCACATTTGAATCATTTTCATTTATTTAACTGTATATACAGCTTTTATATTGGTCTTGCAGAGCATGAGGATCATGTTTTATTTATTCACCATTGGGTTCCTGTAACTATCATAGTACTGGGCACATTCTAAATTCAGTACATACTAATATAATAAAGGAATTAAAGAATGAGTCTGGGAGGCTGAAGTGATAGCACAGCAGATATGGCATTTGCCTTGTACGCAGCCAATCCAGGTTTGATTCCCAGCATCCTATATGGTGCCCCGAGTAATGCCAGGAGTAATTCCTGAATGCATGAGCCAGGAGTAACCCCTGTGCATTGCTGGGTATGACCCAAAAAGCAAAAAAGAAAAAAAAAAAGAAGAATGAATCTCTATGCTATGTCATGACACAAACTAATCCCTTACTAAGGAAATATTTTATAGTGATGTAAAAGATAGCAGTTCTCTTTTCAGGAATTATGGGACCATAGAAATGAGGGTCCACAATCAGAGGTCTGATATAATCCAAATACCCCAGTTAAAGGGAGGGAAGATTGTATCTATGCCACACATCAATTCTGACTCATAGTGCTAATAAACAACTGGTTTCACCACCTGATTTTCAATTCCTTTGTCTCTGATCCAGTTGTGTCAGTTTAACTCTGATGTCTCTTTTCTTACTCCTCTTGCTTCCTTTGAGAATTCAACTCATGACACTGCTTAGTATTACTTGCTCAGTATTAAACCTAAATTTATTGTTTTCACCTTTGTTGAGTGACCAAAAATTTTTCTCTGATGACCTCTCAGGTTTCCAGAGTTTACTATTCCATCGCACTAATTATATTCAAGATATATAAAGCATTCACAAGAGTCAAACACAACAAAAATAATTCCATCAATGAACGTAGAGAGTTGCTGAATAGACACTTCCCCAATAAGACTATGCAATTGAGATAGCCAATAGGTATGTGGAAAAGAGATCATCATCACTTATTATCATGATGGGATGTGTAAACTCAAAAAAGACAGCAGCAGCAGCTCTATCTCTCCTGCTGCCTGCATTCAGTAGTCCCACACCGGTTCCCCCACCACGTGGAGGTCAATGGCAATGGGAAGGCAAAGGAAGGAGCAAAGGCCAGGCTGGTTGGTCTTAGTTTCAGTTTATTCCAATCCTCTCTCCATTCATTCCTGTTTCTCTCCTCTGCTTCCCTTGCCCATTCTTACAGTCTTAACCCCCGCATGAGGGGTTGAGGTAACAATTACACATAGGTGTGGTCACAATCAATAGGGGTAGAGTTCTTTCCCTCAGGGAAAGCCGCTTCTAGGACAGATTCTCATTATCAGATTGACCCACCCTAGAGCAGAATCCCCTGGGTGTGTTTTTCTTCTCTTTTTACAACAAACATATAAGCATACATAATATAAATCATTTTTTATGGATACGGTAAATAAATACCTTAAACTTATAGAATTGCTCTCCTAGGGCCATCTCAATCTTAGACTACAGTGCTCAGGCCAGATAGTCTTTTCTATCCCTAGCAGAGTCCTAGTTTCATCATTACTTTTGGATCATGACAGCCTCTTTCCATGATCAAGCTCTTAATTATAGTTAAGAATCATGGCACTTTGGCCTGGCCCATTTCGATGCCAGGGTAGCTCACAGCTTGCCCTGGGTCCATTCATTCCCTCGTTGGGACCCTGTTTTGGGAGTGTTAGTAACTAAGGGAAACTGAGGCTTAAGTTGAGAAAGCAGATGCCTGGGAGTGAATAGTAGTAACACTGTAACACTGTTCTCCCAGTTGTTCATTGATTTGCTTGAGCGGGCACCAGTAACACATCTCCATTGTGAGACTTGTTGTTACTGTTTTTGGCATATCGAGAATATGCCATGGGGAGCTTGCCATAATCAAAGCCAATTAAATCCTAAATTGCAAAAGCATAATATTAACTGTCTTCCTGTATCTATACAAAAAGGACGGTCATGGTCCTCCCGTTGGTCATCAATTTGCTCGAGTGGGCCCAGTAACATCTCCATCGTGAGACTTGTTGTTACTGTGTTTGGCATATTGAATACACCACGGGTAGCTTGCCAGGCTCTGCCGTGCGGGCGAGATACTCTTGGTAGCTTGCCGGGCTCTCCGAGAGGGGCGGAGGAATTGAACTCGGGTTGGCCATATTGGCTGCGTGCAACGCCCTACCGCTGTGTTATCTCTCCAGCCCAAAAAAAGGACATTGCTTTAAAGTAAACTATTCATAAGACATAAGGAGAGGAGAAAGGCATTTCACTCATACATATAAAATCATAGATTTCTGAGGAATCTGACCTTACAAATTAACAGAGTCTGATTAGGGAAAAAGCTGATTGGGGAAGAAAAAAAGCTTAGATTGGGGAAGAGAGCAGAGAGAAGTGGTTACAGATAAACAAAAGAATGGAAGTGACTTGATGAGTGTAACCTGATAAACCTAAGCTCCTGTGGCAAGGGAGAAAGGACAAAACAATGTTATTCTACAATGGAACATGTGAATCAAAGCAAGGAGGAGATATCACCTCAACCAGTGATAATAATTTATGTCATACAGTCCAGAAACAATCAGTGATGGTGAGGATGCAGTGTAAAGAAAGCTTTATTCACTGTTGGCGGGAGTGTCATCTCATTCAGACTCTATGGAAAACAGTGTGGAAATTTCTAAAACTTAAAAATAGGACAACTATATATTCCAGAAATCCCACATTTTGGCATTTATCCCAAGAATCCAAAAACATTAATTTAAAAATCTTTATGCACATGCACATCTTTGCTCATTGTAGTGCTATTTACAATATCTGAAAGTAACCCAATGATAGATGAATGGGTAAAAAAGATGAAGCATATATATGCATATATACATATACATTTACATATATAATGAAATAATGCATGCTTTAAGAAATGATGAGATTCTGCCTGCTGCTGGTACACTGATGGAGTTAGAGGCTATCTTGTTAAGTGAAGTAAATTAGAGGTAGGACAGGTGCTCAATAATTTCACTTGTAAGCATTATATAAAGAAACAAAGAGAGAGAATGAACAATGGACAGTGAAAACAATGTCTGGGATTCTGGTTAAAAAAAACTGAGGTGACTGAGCACTGGGGAGTTTTAGGGGAGAGATGGGGAATACTAGAAGTGAATTAGGAACAGTGGTAGAGGAGCTTCGTGCTTGCATCACCTTTGTGATAGTCAAATGCTATAATTTTGTATACCAAAATAATAAACATTGACAATTTTTTAATGATAAAATATTTTTTAAAGAATAGAAGTTGGTATCACAAACAATAAATTCTGACCTGAAGTCTGTATACTATAGCACACAAACATAAGTATATAATAGAACAAATAATCATGAATACAATATTTTCGTTTTGTTAAAACAGTGCTTTCTGGTTTCTACACATTTATTTGGAGGATGACTCTATTAAACAGGCCTATTTCTTAAGCATTTTAGTCCCATGTCTTACTCAGTACACTGATATCTCTTGAGTTCTCCACCATCTTTTCTTCATGTTTAAATATTTTTGTCCCCCATCTACCTTATATTCATCCCTACCAAATATCATCTATTGTAGATTAATCAATTTTTCTCAAGGACCCTTTTTTTATGTCTTTCCTAGTTTCCAGATCATAAGTATCATTGTTTAGTTTATAATATCTGCAAATTTAATACATTACAATTTATATTTCATTATACTTTACTTATGAAATTTTCATGTGTTAGATCAGTCTATCTGCTTAAAGTTTTGAGAAGATAAATTGTGTTATTATTTTAAACATTTTAAGATGGGATTAGAGATATTTTCAATATCAGTAAAACGTTCTTTCTTAGAAAATGTATCTGACTTTGATTCTCACCAGATCAAAATAGATAAAACATTTAAAAAATTAAGAAATGTTCTTATATGTGACATTTGGTTAATTGACAGGATTTTTTTAACTTTGTGATTTTATGATCATTATTTACAGAATTGATAGGATTTTCTGTCTGCAAATGCAACTCATTAGTTTACAATCTAATATAACAGTAGAGTTGTCATAGTGATGTGTCATTACAGATTCTTTTTAAATAACATCTTACAATCTTAAGTGTATTGAGGAAACAGATGTAATACTTGAATGCTGGATCATAAGTACATGCCACTGGAAAATTTATATGGAAAGCACAAGAAAATAGCCCCATTCACTTCAGAATGGTTGTCATGTCTTCCATTTTAAAAAGAAGCCAAACCGCATGCTGGGATGCGTCTTGCAAACAGTCCATGTTTTCATGCAAAGAGCAATCTGAAGAGACACACAGACAACCACAGACCTGTCCTACAGTCAAGACTTCCAGAGCATCCTGATGAAGTTCTGCCTGCCCTCCATGGGGTAATGGCTGACCTGTGACCCTGCCTGACAGCCAGCACTTTTGTCATGTGGCCATGCAACCAGTCAAATTAGGCTATAATTACTCTGCAGAAAAGGGGCTGCAATTACACATTCAAGTCTCAGAGTCTGGAGGACCGAGATGATTGTGGCTGGGAGCGGGAGAGGAGAAGTCAAAAAGTCACCAGACAAACTGCTTTTTGATACTCTCCAAAACACTTGGCTGCAATGTATGCTTCCTGAAGAGAAGGAACGGGCAACACTAGAGCGCAATGATCATTTTATTCAAAATACTTCAAAGAAACCTTTCTGATAGGCTTCACTGGATGGGCAGGCTGAAGCCTGCGCCTCTCTCTCATAATTAAGAGGGCCTCCATTTTATGCTCTGTGGACACTGTTTACTGGGATGGACTCGTTCCAATTTAACAAACAAACAAGAAGTCAGAATCACAGGCCAGACTGGAGCTCGAAGAGATATGGCAGGCAGTCACATTTTTCAAGATATTTTATAAAATCACTACTTTATTCTCACTATTTAGTCTACATAAAGGCTAGGACTTATTTGTTACAACAGGCCAGTTATTCTGGGAAAACATTTTTAAAACCCTATTTTTCAATATGCAAAGTATTTTATACCAACCCAAATTAACTAAATTATACTAGCAAAAAAGGATTTTACTCAACAAAGAAGTAGGCCTGTGCTCACTGTTTTTGAGATCCTCTGTAAACTCACTAGCACCCTCCACCCTGCAGAACCAGGACTATTGTATTGACTAGATTTCTTTTCTCTCTCTCTCTCTCTTTCTCTCTCTTTCTGTGTGTGAAGTTTTATTGAGGTTTACTTAAAAAGATGAGAAGGAAAAGAGAGGAAGAAGTGTGTATTTAAGAGAGATCATTGGGGCTGGAGAGATAGCACAGTGGGTAGGGCATTTGCCTTGCACTCTGCCGACCCGGGTTTGATTCCCAGCATCCCATATGGTCCCCTGAGCACCGCCAGGAGTAACTCCTGAGTGTGGAGCCAGGAGTAATCCCTGTGCATAGCTGGGTGTGACCCAAAAAGCAAAGCAATAAATAAATAAATAAATAAATAAATAAATAAAAACAACAACAACAAAAAAAGAGAGAGATCATAGGAAGGCAGTATGATGCCGCCAGCAGGTCAATCTGTACCTGTGAGGCAAGTGCATCAGCAGCCTGAAGGCACCTTCAGACTTCCGATACCCTAAAATTGCTGCTGTGCCTTTGGCTAGACCCCAAAAACTTGGGGCAAAGTTTACCAAGAAAGTAAACGACCAAAAATTAGGTACGTCGGAGACACACCCACAAACCACCTCCAGCTCAGCTATATAATTGGAGGCATGGCCTCTCTGGTTCCTGATCAAACTGCTTAATGGCCATGATCCCAGAGACTCAGAAACAAATCTCGAAACCCGAGGGCTCTTGGCAGAAATGCATCCAGTCCCTGCAGTAGACACCAGGACACCCCAGGTGGGAATAGATTTTATGTCTTGGCCTCCTCCCCCTGGAGGCCCGGCGGCCGCCATCCTCCAGAGGTCACTGAACAGTCAGGTTTGGGCCCGCAGTGACGAGACATGTGGGCCTAACAGGATGAGGGTGGGGCTGGCCCTTTCCTCCCCGTCTCAACAAGACCCCAAGTCACTGCCCACGAATGGCCTCTCTGGCTCCTGATCAAGTTGCTTAATGCCATGATCCCAGAGACTCAGAAAAAAATCTTGAAACCCAGCAGCTTTTGGCAGAAATGCGTCCAGACCCCACAGTAGGTTACCATCGCTGGGCCACCCCAGGGGGCAAAGGATGCTGTCCCTCCACCTGTTTTCCCTTGGCGGCTCGGTGGTCGCCATCCTCCAGAGGACACTGGACAGTCAGGTTTGGGCCTGCAGGGATGAGACACTTGGGGCCTCACAGGATAGGGACAGAGCTGGTCCTTTCCATCCTGTCCCAACGAGACCCCGAGTTGCCACCCACAAACGGCTTCTCTGGCTCCTGATCAAGCTGCTTAACGGCCATCATCCAAGAGACTCAGAAACAAATCTCGAAACACAACGGCTTTTGGCAGAAATGCATCCAGACACTGCAGTAGTTTACTGTCGCCGGGCCATTCCAGAGGGGGAAAGGTTGCTGTCCCTCCGCCTGCTCCCCCTAGGTGACTTGGTGGTCACTATCCTTCAGAGGCCATTGGGCAGTCAGGTTTGGGACCTCAGTGATGAGACATGTGGAGCCTCACAGGATGGGGGTGGAGCCAGACCTTTCCTCCCTGTCTCAACAAGACCCCAAATCACTGCCATGAACAGCCTCTCTGGCTCCTGATCAAGCTGCTTAATGGCCATGATTTAAGAGACTCAGGAACAAATCCCAGAACCCAGCAGATTTTGGCAGAAATCCCTCCATATTTGTTAAAATTTTGGAAGTTCAAAATTGCGCAGCCACTACTGCAGCCAGATGACATCATATGTTATTCATAACCAGCAATAGAAAACAAATAGTGTACGGTTGCCTTTTCAGCAGATCTGAGTGTTGGGGTAAAATCCTAAATAATAACGGTGGGTCTGGTGTCAAAATATTGAATGCAGTCAAAGTAGAGAGAGAGAGTAATGTGGAAATCATCTGCCCCACAGATAGGGGGAGAGTGTGGGATGGGGGTATACTGGGGTTTTGGGGGGTGGAGAATAGGCACTGGTGAAGGTATGGGTGTTTCGTTGTATGACCAAGACTTAAACCCGAAAGCATTGTAACTGCTCTCACAGTGGTTCAATAAATAAAATTATAAAAAATGAAAAAATAAAAGTCAGGTGGAGTTCATGCCCAATTCAATCAGCTAATCAGTGGCTGAATACATAGCAGTATCCTACATAAAAAAAAGAAAGAGAGAGATCATAGGCTTCTCCAGAGTGGAAATAGGAGGAGATACTGGAAAGAAACAGAGGCAGCAAGTGAGATATGTGTTCAAGGGAGAAACCCAGGCTTGAAGGGTAAGACTGTATTGACTAAATTTATACTTGTTCCATGACAGCTTGAATGCCTCTAAGTCTAAACAGTCAGTTCCTAATGCAGATTCTATGAAATCTATAAATGGAACTAATAAAAATATCATCATCATGTTGAAACAAAAGCACTTTACATATTTATATGTTCATTATTTTATGTATTTTTGGTTTTGCAGTGCTGAGGACTGAACCCCGGAACTTGTACATGCAAAGCAAGCTCTCTACCACTGAGCTAAACCTGGTCAATTCATTATTTAGTTATATCAACTAGACCTAAATTTATATTTTGAATACCAGTGTCTGAGGGCCATGACGCCCTCCCAGCAATTCTCAATAAACCTATGTGCTTCATACAAGGTTGTGCTAACAGACTACTGTGTTGGGGATTGGTCAGAGCCTCCAGAGTAGTGCCCAGGAGATGCACTGAGGCCCAACAAATTGTGAGACTTATTGTTATTGGTTTTTGGCATATCGAATACTATTGAACTCCCCCAAACATGATTTATTGTTTAAGTTAACTTCAAGTCTTTTAACAAGCTCATATCAATATACTTTATAGTAACTTCAGACTTAAAAAAAGCAAAATCCCAGAGGTGGTCTGAGCACTGCAAAATAACCTAGCACCACCTTTTTCCTTTTTCTATTGCTTTATCAATACAGTTTGATCATAGTTCTATAAACACCTACACCCTAGTTTTGACTCTCATTAAACCTACAATAAACCAAAACCCTAAAGTCTTTTCACACAGGCTCCAGTGCTTGCAGATTTTTTTTTTCATAACACTGAGCAATTCACTCCATGCTGACTCTCTACCTGGATCATAACAGAGGCCCCCAGACTAAGGGCTCAGTCCCACAAGACTGACCCCATTTCAAATGTGAATCACAAGTCCAGGCCATTAGTTGTGCTTCAAATCAAGTGACTAAACTTCAGGGATTCCCATGACCCTTTTGTTAAGTTTGATTAATTTGCTAGGGTGACTCACAGACCACAGAGAAACAATTACTTTCGTGCATGGATTATAGAGACTATTTTCAAGGAGACTTATGGATAGTCAGATGAAGTAGCGTGTATAGCAAGATAGTATAAAAGGTCCTGGAGCTCCCAGGCATTCCTTGGGCAAGCGATTCTCCCCATAATGCCAACTACTACTCATCATAGACATTCTCTGAACCCCACACTTTATGGGGTTGTGCTGCAACCTAACAGGCACTAGTGTTGAAGCATACCCACCCAAGCAAGGAGCTTGATATCTCTCATGGGATATCTTTGCTTTTAATTGGCTTTATCACAGGCATTATGAGGAAATCACCAAATAAGCAGTTGGCAATTGATTCAACTTCTAGCTTCTTTCCCTCTCTGGAAGTCAGGGGAATAGATTAAACCCATGTCATCTCATGGCTAGTTCCCTGGTAACCAGTCCCTTTCCAAGGCATCATGCCTGGCATGTGTGAAGCTCTGGATTTGTCCCCTCACCTGCCACTACCTGTATTGCCCTCATGACCCCCAAGTTCCTCCAGGAGTGGACCCCACAATATCAGAAAATATATATGGGGTTTGAGAGGCTGGAGCGATAGCACAGTGGTAGGGCGTTCGCCTTACAAGTGGCCAATATGGCCGACCCGAGTTCGATTCCTCCGCCCCTCTCGGAGAGCCCGGCAAGCTACCGAGAGTATTCGATATGCCAGACACAGTAACAACAAAGTCTCCAATGGAGACGTTACTGGGCCCGCTCGAGCAAATCGACGATCAACGGGAGGGCCTTTACCTTTACCTTTACCTTGAGAGCTAATAGTATGACCAAGGCTCTTGTCTGCATGCTGCTGATTTGGTTTTGATCCCCAGCGCCACATATAGTTTCCTGAGCACCATCAGGAATAATCCCTGAGCACAAATCCAGGAGCAAGCCTGGAGACATTGCCAGATATGACTCAAAAGTTAATAAATAAATACACAGTAAAATTAATAGGATTGAAATCCCAAATTATATTCATGTTCAATTAAGTAATCACAAACCTATGGAGTGTTTACTTTATGTTATACACTGTGTTCTAGCTTAAATGGTCCTGTTTTTTAAAGCATATCCCTCCAACCCGAGTTTAACGTCCCTTATGGAATATTATTGTGAAACAGACATTTATACTTTGCTAGGACTTTTTTATGGTGACAAGAGAGACAATTCAAAATAAAAGAAGAACGGAAAACATTATAAATATTCAGTGTAATCTCTGAGAGGTAGTGGTGTGAATGCAGATAGGACTGGCCAAAAGCTAGAACTAGAAAGGAGAAACTTTGAGAAACAAAATCTGTTTTGAAAATGTATTTGTGTTTTCCTGTTGGTCCTGGTTATCCTACTTCTCTCCAAATAACACTTATCTTTGCTTCTGTCCACAAATATTGTCCCAAGGTTGAGTGCCCAATGGATGGCTAAGTTTAGCCATGAAATTTGTCTGTCTTTCAAGGTCTGTCACCCACCCGAATTGCTGTATTTCCATTCTAAAATCAGGAGGAGAAAACACAACTGGTCTGATTGAACATATGTTTCCATTTGGTCCTGACATCTGTAGTGAGGGATAGAGTCACAGATTACAAGTGTGATTGCTGGGAATCATCTAGCAATTCTCCTGGTAGGATGAGAGCTGGATAAGTACCAAGAGTTGTTAACTGCCGTGTCCAATCTCCATAAGTTTAAGAACAAATCTTCTTTAATAAATGTATTATAAGCATAATTTATAAATATAATCATATAATTTTTAGTCTATAGCTCAAACTTGAAGTCAGTCAATGATGAAATAGCAACATTTAAAGATATTCACGGAAATGCTTGTATTCTAAAAGATTGTATTTTAAAACAAGATTAACAATGATGGAAAAGAGTTTGTGACTGTTTCAAATACCAGTTGCATTTACATGTTTTATAACAAAAGGTGCTTTCTATTACTGAATCCCTCTAAGACATATGTGAGATATTTGGTATCCTGGCATTGTGAAGAAAATGTTTATCACAGGTTATCAATGTATCATAGTAACTTAATTTGTACACTTCAGTTATATTTCTTTTCTCACTGGCTATATATTTTTTAAAAAGTACCTATAATCTTTAATTGAACTATGTATAAGTAATCATGTGGGCTGGACATGGATTACTTTTCTAAACTGCATGTTACTTTTTATTATTAAGGTGAGAGAATATATCCAGCTACTCCATATTAAAGCTGTGATCTTAAGAATCAGGAAAAAAACACAGCTATCAAGACTTGTGATATCAAAATTCATTAAGAATTAAATGGACTTTATTTCATTGGAGATGAGTGGAGACATATTTATCCCTCTTTTATACTTAAAATAACTTTGAAATGTTACATTACGTATGATCACTCTTTCCAGATATTTGCACTGAATTTGAACCACTCAGTTCTGAGTTACAGCAGCACTGAAGCAATTGAAGGTGTGATCAATGGCAGTGAGGGAGAACCTGAGAATCCATATTTAAATGTAATGCATTAGAATATTTAAATTATTCAATTTTTTAACTATATTTCACATTCTTTTTTAAAAAATATTTTTCTGTTTATTTGGTTTTGGCCACACCCAGTAGTGCTCTGGGATTACTCATGGCTCTGCACCCAGGAATCACCCCTGGTGGTACTCAGGTGAACATATAGGATGCCAGGGATTAAACCTGGTTCAGCTGCATGCAACATTGTACTATCTCTCCCACTCCTATTTTTTTAACTAATTAAATAACCTTGATTTATAAAGATATTGATAGTTGAGTTTTAAACATACAATATTCCATAACCAATCCCAATGTCAATTTCCCTCCACTAGTGTCTTCATGCTCCCCCGACCCCCCACCCCCACCTGCCACCTTGACAGGCACATTTCAAAGTTCAGTGGTTGCAGTCTAGATCTCATGTTTTCAGTGTTGTTGAGATTGTGTTTGAATATATAACTATACCAATCTTTCACATCACTGGTATACCCTAGGCTACCGATCCCTGTTCCTTCATTACTTCCCTTCCTCATCTTCTTCCTTCCACACTTGATTTTATTCTTTCTCTATCCTCATCCTCCTTCCTATACACTGGGGTCAAGTGTGATATAGATGAAACCCCCTGCCTTTACTACAATACATATTCTTCATATACTTGTCTAGTTATTCTGTATCATCACAGATAAGTGATATCATTCTGTGTTTGTATTTCTTCTTTTGGCTTACTTCACTCAACATGATTTCTTCCAGTTCCAACCAGGTTGCAGCAAATTGCATGGTTTCATCATTCTTTGCAGCTGTACAGTATTCCACTGTGTATATGTACCAATATTCATAATCCACTTATCTTTCATTGGACACCTAGGTTGATTCCATATCTTACCTATTGTTCTAAGTGCTGCAATGAATAATAGTCTGTACATGTCCTTTTGAATGAATGTTTTTCTTTTTTGTCTTGGGAGTAGATGGCCCAAAGTGGAATTGCTAGGTCATATGGCAGGTCAGATTCTCAACTAATTCCTAACAAATAAAAATAACTTTAACTTTTTTCCCTCACTGAGAATCCCAGTCTGAAGGATCTGTCAGTTCTACTTCTGAGCATCCAGGAATGTGGCGCTCCCTGAAAGGCCTCTCTGAGCATGCATCAGTCTGATTTATTTGCCCAGTAAGACCCTTGAACCACTGAGTCATCCTCTAAGCCCCTGCAAACTTTCACTCTAATCATCTATTCTCCAGTATACCATGTCAACCATGAGATTAAAATAAAATAAACCATTTGAAAGAAGAGTTTCTTGTCTTGGTAATTAAGTGAGATGTTTACCTACAAATGAGTGAATGAAAGGCCAGCAACAGTTTTGTACAGCAATTTCTTTCCTTTGTATAGAGGAGTACTCTTTTTGGAACTAATCCACTCGAAATTCAGAAAATGAAAATGGAAGTTAAAAAGAGAAATACCAAATTAATCACTTAATATTTAAATTTCTCCTATAATGTATAATATATATTTTGTATTTTAAATGCTATTTATAATTCTGATTATAAAGAATTGGGGCCTGGGGAACCAACGAATACAAATGACATAGTTGACTCTTTTTTTTTTTTTGGTTCCACAGTCTTATTAGGAAAATACATAATCAGATAAGCTGACATAAGCGTCTGGTTAAAAGGAACTGTTGGAGAAGCAGTATAATGCACAGTGACAATTTCTTCTCTCTTGTGGAGCACTGAATGCCATGAGGAGAGAAGCAAAGGCCTTTGAAAACCCCAAAGGTTTTTTTTTAAATTTTATTGATTCACCATGAGATATAGCTACAAGTTTTTATGTCTGAGTTACAATCACACAATGATCAAGCGCCCATCCCTCCACCAGTGCACATTTCCCACCACCAATTTCCCCAGAATACCCCTCCCCTTTCCCACCCTCCCACTGCCTCCATGGCAGACAATATTTCCCATACTGTCTCTCTACTTTTGGGCATTATGGTTTGCAATGCAGATACTGAGAGGTTATCATGTTTGGTTCTTTATCTACTTTCTGCGCACATCTCCCATCCCGACTGATTCCTCCAACCATCAATTTCTTATCGATCCCTTCTTTATTCCAGCTGTCCTCTCTCCACTCGCTTGTGAAGCAGGCTTCCAACTTTAGAGCAATCTTCCTGACCTTTATATTTACTGTCCTTGGGTGTCGGTTGGTCTTGTGTTATGTTATTTTATACTCCACAAATGAGTGCAGTCCTTCTATATCTGTCCGTTTCTTTCTGACTCATTTCACATAGCATGATACTCTCCATGTCTATTCACTTATAAGCAAATTTTATGACTTCGTCTCTCCTAACAGATGCATAGTATTCCATTGTATAGATGTACCAAAGTTTCTTTAACCAGTCGTCTGTTCTTGGGCATTTGGGTTGTTTTCAGATTTTGGCTATTGTGAACAGTGCTGCAATGAACGTACAGGTACAGATGTCATTTCTACTGTGCTTTTTTGCATCCTCGGGATATATTCCCAGAAGTGGTATTGCAGGGTCATATGGAAGCTCAATTTCCAAAGTTTTCAAGAGGTAGTAACTAAAGTCAGTATAGTATAATTCTCTGGTATATGCTTATTTTTAATATATATGCCGACTATAAATATGGAAATGAGATGTAAGTTGTTGGAAGACATTAATATTCCTTAACTTGCTACTTTAAAAAAAATGACAGTGCCTGTTTGTTTTCTCTAATGCTTAGAAGAAAAACCTAGTATTAGGGATTGAGCATTTTGTGATCTGATTTCATTGGATTGCACTTCTTTTACTTAACGTTAAGTGGTGTTTATAAGTTATTCATAACCATTATTTTAATGGTTTTACATCATTCTAAATGTAAGGAAAATGCATTTTTTATCTTGTTTTGATTTTAATTTTTAAATTTAATTCTAGTTAGATACACAATTACAAAGTTGCTCATGATTGGGTTTCAGTCATATAATGTTCCAACGCAACATCTGTCCTTTCACCAGTGCACATATACCACCACCAATGTCCGCAGTTTCCCTCCTGACTTACCCCCTCTATGGCAGGCACTTTAGCACTTCCCCTCCACCTCCCCCCTCTCTTTCTCTTTCTCTCTCCTTTTGGGCCTTATGATTTGCAATAGAGATAATCAAAGGTTGTCAGGTATATCCCTTTACCTACTTTCAAAACTCAGTTCCTGTCCAAAATGATTGTTTCCAGCTATTAAGATAATATTTTTAAAATTAACCTTCTATATTTATTTTTATTTATTTATTTATTCATTTTGCTTTACAGAAACAATTGGAAGTGCTCAAGGGCTACTCCTGACTCAGTGCTCAGGGAATCAAGCAACAGCAGGGATTAAATTGGGTGCTCTCAGAGACAAAACATGTGCAATAACAGTTTTAGTTGTCTCCTGATTCCTGGATCTTTATGTTCTTTGTGACTTAGTTTGTTTTTAGTTAATTGTTACTATATATAATACGATGATGATCACTTGATCACTTGACTTCCCGTTAATTGTTGATTTGCTTGAGAGGGCGCCAGTAATGTCTCCATTTGTCCCTGTCGCATGCTAGTGTAGCCCAATGGCGTCTGTTCGCTCTAGGAACATGAAGAGCCTCAAACCAATCGTTCATGATCTTCATGAAGAAGTCTGACCATCTGGTAGGTGGGCGGCCACACGGTCTTTTGACATCCCGTGGAATCCAGTCAGTAACAGCTCTAGTCCAGCGGTCATCTTTAAATCTCATTATGTGACCAGCCCATCTGATTTTTGACACCTTGGAAAATGAGACAGCATCCCTGATTCTTGATCGTCGACAGAGGTCGGAACTCCGGATTCTTTCTCTCATTTGAGTGAAACATGATATTCCAAGCATAGCTCTTTCTATTCCTCTTTGGGAGACCCAAGTAGCGTTCTCATCCTGTTTGCGTAGGGCCCAGGTCTCTGAGGCATATGTTAATGCAGGAAGAACAGTGGAATCAAAGAGATGTGCCTGGAGCAGGAGGTTCTTTGTCCTCTTAGCTATTTCTTCAAAGCTCTTGAAGGCTTTCCAAGCCACTCTCTTCCTCCTGCACAGCTCTGGTGCCAGGTCATTTGTCATGTTGACTTCTCGACCTAGGTACACATACCTGTTGCATTCGGAGATGGTCTTTCCATTGAGAGCGAATGGGGCATCAGGAATGAGGCTGTTTCTCATAAACATCGTCTTCGTAAGATTCAGCTGTAGTCCGACCTTTCCACACTCACGGTCAAAGTCGGCCATTTGTGCCGCTTGGCTGATGTTTGGTGTTATTAAAACAATGTCATCAGCAAAGCGGAGGTGGTGTCATTGCCGACCATCTATCTTGACTCCCATTCCTTCCCATTCCAGTTGTCCAGTCGTCGCATGATGTTCTCGAGGGTGGCACTGAAGAGTTTCGGTGAAATGGTATCACCCTGCCGCACCCCTCTCTTGACATCAATGGTTACTTCTTTGTATAATGGTGAGATCCTGGTAGTGATTCGCAATACTGCTCATGGAGGATCTTGATGTATTGAGCTTGAATGTCCTGATTGGCTAGGGCTTCAATGACTGCTTCTGTCTCAATAGAATCAAAGGCCTTCTTTAAATCAATGAATGTTAGACAGAACAGCATCTTGAACTCCCGAGAAACCTCAATGAGCTTGGTTATCGTGTGGATATGGTCGATGGTGCTGAATCCTTTGCGGAACCCGGCTTGCTCACATGGTTGTCCTTCATCTAGTGTTCTGCCAATCCTATTTAGGATGACTCGAGTGAACAACTTGTAGATGACAGACAATAGGCAGATAGGGCAATAGTTGCCAATGTCATGGATGTCTCCCTTCTTGAACAGTAGTACAGTCCTGCTGGTTTTCCATTGGGACAGAACCTTGCATTCAGACAGGTAGCGAGTGAAGAGCCGAGCCAGTGTATTGATGAGTACTGATGGCAGGTTCTTCAGGTGTTCAGGTCTGACCTTGTCTGGGCCGGGTGCTGTTCGTTTCTTTACTGATGAAATGGCGTGTCAGATTTCGGAAGGGAGAACATTGAGAACAACATATCCATCCTGTGGAATTTGGTATGTCGGCAAGTAGACATGGCTATCGAAGAGATTTGAGTAGAAGTCATGGATAATCTTCTCCATTGCTGTTCTGGAGGATGTGATAGATCCATCAGGACATCGGAGGGCAGTCATCTTGGTCTTGTAGTTGACAAAGGACAGGCGGGCGTTACGAATACTTTTCCCAGCTTCTGCCACATCTACTAGCACTTCTGCTCTTCTCTCTTTGAGGTCTTCCTTGATCGCATCTCTGCACTGCTTTGCGAACTTGGATGTTCACTTGCGGTTGCCTGAGGCATGCACCAAACCACATTGGTGAATAAGCTCAAGAGTTTTCGAAGACAGGTGGTTTTTTGTGGCTATCTCTCTCTTGATGTTCCTCGCACAGTCATGGATGTGCTGAACCAGTTGATCGTATTCCTCCTCAATGTTGTCAACAATGGCATCTTCCCATGTTGCTGCAATAGTGCCAAAGAATTCCCAGTTGATGGTCATTCTGGGAGTTCTCTTTTTAAACTTTGCAGCCCTTTCTCCCCATTCTGTGAAGTAGAATTTTGCACAAAGGAGATGGTGGTCCGATCCCGTTTGGAATTTTGGGACAACAGCGACATCGGTCAGGCAAAACCATCATTGAATATGATGTGGTCTATTTCGTTGTGGAATCGTCCACCGGGAGACTCCCATGTCCAACGTTTAGATTCTGCCTTCTGGAACTGTGAGTTACCATGAATGGTCTTGGTCGACATGATGAACTCAGACAGTCTCTCACCCTGTTCGTTCCATTCAAAGCCATGGGTACTGATGTAAAGTTCTTCAGCTGATCTTCTCGGTCCTATCTTGGCATTAAAATCACCCACAATGATCTTGTAGAAGGTGTGGTATTCTTTATAGAACTTCTCCAGCTCCATGGAAAACTTCTCAATACTATGATGAACACCCTTAAATACATATTTTCAATTTTTTTAAAATTTCCTGTGGGTACCAGATCATTAGTGGAACTAATGAGTCAGAGATGTTTTACAGTACTTTTTCCAAAGTAACTCAGAAAATTAAGGTGAATATCTGAATTTCCATCCAGAGAGATGAGTTCTAATACTAATGTTTTTCTAAATAACTTGATGGCATTAGTTAAATGAGTTTATAGGTTAGCTCTTCAGTGGCTCACCTGCCATATAAAATGGCTAAACTATATTATTTCAGGATATATATTTCAGGATATATATTAAAAAACAGCTAACTTCAAAAGCTGTGACTTGATAGCAATAACTATTCTGAGTTCTGTGATTTCTCATCATGCTCTGGGCTGAGTAGGACTTCACTATCTGATTTATTTTTTGGCTTCGAGCCACACCTGGTGGTACTTAGGGGGTACTCCTGGTTATGTGCTCATGGATAACTCCTGGTGATACTAACGGGACCTTCCAGGGTGCTGGGGGTTGGCCACATGTGGTGTAAGTCCTCTACCCACTGCACTATTGCTATGTATCTGACTTTTTCAGTGGGTCTCACTTATGATTCCTCATACAACTACACTCAGATATTGGCTACACATTTAGGATCAAAGATAGCATTATTCACATTCCTGGTACTCAGCTGTGGCTGCCTGGCGTAACTGGGGTGCTGGGACATTTCAATTTCTCTTTCTGTGTCATTGGCCTCTATAGTCTTTCTGTTTATGTTTTGTTTGCATAGCATCTCTCTACATGGTATTTCCATATTCTGTCTCCGGTGGTCTCTCTTTCAGAGCAACAGAATTTCTTATATGGGAGATCAGGCCCTCAGTAACATAACCACATTGTCATGTCTACCCCATTCTATTGAAAAATTGAGTCACAGGATCAGTCCCATGTCAATGTGAGGAGAACAGCACAAGTACATGGCTATTGGGAGTCATGCCTCTGTTTGACTTTTAGCTAGCTGATTGTACCTAACTCTGTCTCAGAGCACTAGAGTTTAAATTGTTTGGAAATATGTAGTTCTTGTATGTACATATATATGCATGAGTTATGCATTTCCAATTAAAATATATATTAAATATATAATATATAAATACATAATTTATATATATTATGTTAGTTATATATACCATTAGAGCCAGTGTGGTGAGGCTATATTCAATGATATTCATTATACCAGAGCAACCAATTATCAACCCTTTGGGTTGGGATGTACTCTGCAATTTTCTTTAAATAATTGCATGGTCTTCTTTGTGCTGACAATCTGCACATTTACACATTGGCCATAAGCTTCATAGAAGATATAAATAGAATGAATTTCTTCCTTTACTTCACCTCAAAGAGAGTGCTCCGGGGGAGATTCCCTGGGGCCTGGGAATAATGAGTTTCTGGAATGGTTTTATGGATATGCCACATGATTGGGGAAATCAAAAAGAGATTAGCCAAAATGAGTTCCCAGAGCAATAGAACATGAATCAGCTTCCTTAACCTTTCCTAATAAAAGATTATGTTACTTTCAGTGGATTAATTTTATTACTTGATATCTGAATCTGTACAGTAAGCCCAATAAGACTGAGTTTTTCAGGCTGTGATAAAACCAAATAAGCATTGTTACAAACAGATTTTTTTTTCAAAATGAAAAAAGCCAGACTCAATAACATCTTTGAATCCTCAAAGACAAATTACATATGCTTGAAAAGAATGTCCTTTTTCTCCAGAACTATGGAAAAATGGCAGCTTTTTATTAAGTCTGTCTTTTAAAAACTTAAACATTGGCTCTTTCTCCCCCAGTGCCTAAGAGCGAGAGCTAAAGTTTCTGGAACATTTTATTTATTTATATGCCACTTGCCTTGCCGTTTCCCAAGTAATAATACATAGTAACAAAGACAGATGAGAGTTCTGTATCATCTTTTCCCCTGGGGGTAAAGTGGGCACAAATAGACCTCTAATGAAAAAATACGCAGAGCTAGACAATAAATTACAGGGCATAAATGGGAAAAACGACTTCCAAGTATGGACTTGAAAAAGTAGAGGGAACAGAACCATATTCTACTCAAAGTTAGGAAATGTCTCTTAAACTTCTCTTGGGTATTAACTCCAGTTCAAACCTAAAAGCTTGAGATCAAGGTGACAAGGTCTTCTCCAAAAGGTGTTAGATTCTAGTCTGGAGAAGAAAGGCAGGCTAAGGGACTGGAGAGATAGCACAGTTGGGAGGCTGTTTGCCTTGCACACAGCCGACCCTGATTCAATTCCCAGCATACCATAGGGTCCCCTGAGCACCGCCAGGAGTAATTCCTGAGTGCAGAGCCAGGAGTAACCCCTGTGCATCACCAGGTGTGACCCAAAAAGTCAAAAAAAAAAAGGAAGAAGAAAAAGAAAGGCAGGTTAAGGGCAAGTCCCAGCAGAACCAACCATTCAGACTGGAGAACTTTCAATCTGATAAAAGGTCAACCGAAGGACCAGAGTTGCCTTTCATGAAGCTGACCTGGGTTTGATCCTTCGCACCACTTATGGTCCTCTGAGCCTTTCCAGGACTGATCTCTGATCACAGAGCCAGGAGTCAGTCCTTAACTTCTCTGGGTATGGCTCTGGGTATGACTTCCTCCAAATAAAAAAGGTTTCACTTTTTGGTTGACTTATTAGATGAAGCCTGCCCACATTAGCGAGGGCCTATTTGCTTTACTCAGCTAACCAACTGAAATATGAATCTCACCTAAAAATAAACATCACCCTTTAGGTGCTTGTCTTGCAAGCAGCCAACCCCAGTTAGATCCTGGCACTGCATAGAGTCCCCCAGAGCACCGCCTGGATTCCTGAGCACAGGAGTAATTCCTGGTCACAGCAAAGTGTCACTCCTAACATCAATATCCTCTCAATGCGCCCATATTTATGTCTGAACAAATATCTGGGTATCCATTGATGCGAATCAAGTTGTTATAAAATATACCATCACAGGGAAAGATAAACCAAACGGACGCCTCGGGCAAGAAGGTTTTTTTTTTTCCCCTCCCTTGGAGTTCCAGGACCAATGATCACCAGCTGCTCTACTGTCAAAATAATTTATGCTTCTGAAATCTCTTGTTGTCAATTCTGCACCAGAGCAAGCATGCTGTCATGTGTGTCACTCACGGCAGAAGCCCTTTTTGGAAGAAGTTTCCAATCTAAGAAAGAACAAAAGAAAAATAAAAGTCTTACAGGCCAAAACTGGATATTGGAGGACTAGACTTTTGAGATTGAAAAATAACACTTTGACATTCCATATCTGTGGTCCCGTTACATGTTCACACTAACACGAGAAATCAAACCTTTTGAGTGGGTCCTAGTATGAGCAGGTCCTTCAGCCTTTGTATTCTATAGATAACATCCCTGTTTCACAAGCTTGTCCCTTACTTACTACTGTAGGACTACTTACTGCCCCCAAAGTTCACTGCGTATAGTTCTTTCTGCAGCTTCTTTTTTTTAATTTAAAAAAATTAATGAATCACCGTGAGATACAGTTACAGACTTACAAACTTCCGTGATTATCACTGTATCACAGTCATACAGTGATGAATACCCATCCCTCTACCTGTGCCCATTCTCCACTATCAATGTTCACACTATCCCTCCTGCCACCCCCACCTCTTCTAACCCCCTGCCTCTGTGGCAGGCATATTCCTTCTCTCTATCTCTCTCTCCACCTCTCTCTCTCTCTCTCTCTCTCTCTCTCTCTCTCTCTCTCTCTCTCCCCACCCCCCTTTGTGTGTTATGGTTTGCAATACAGTACTACGTGGCCATCATGTTTGGCAGGTTCATAAGAAAGGAAGACTGATCTCCCAGGAAACACAACTGTCTATGCTGATGGTTCCCAACCTAGATCCACACACAACGACATCATAGGTCTGGCCTGACCAAGGCCTGAACCCCCACCACACACAGACACACACATACAGACACACACATACATACACACACAGAACTGACTAGTAAGATATCAAAGAACATATGATAAAAATGTACATGTATATCAGAAAACAAAATGAGAGGGCTGGACATACAGCACAGTGGATAGGGTGCACATGGCAAACCTGGGTTAGATTCCCTGTTCTCCCATATGGTCCTCAAAGCCCTAGCAGGAGAGATCTCTGACTGCTGGAATTAAGTCCTGAGTACAGCTGGATGTGACCTCAAAACAAAACAAAGCAAAACAAAAAAAATACACAGAAAAATTAAGTGAGGAATCCAGTCTATTTTTCAGATAAGGGTGGATACTGTGTCCTTTACTCATAATTGAACAGTTGATTATATTTTTATTCACTTCAGAAGAAGAATCTTTTGGGGCCTTAGAGATAGTACAGAGGGTAAGGCACATGCAGGCAACCGAGGTTTGATCCCTAACACTGTATCACGTCCCCTAAGTTCCTTCATGAGTGATTTCTGAGCACAGAGCCAGGAGTAAGCCCTAAATACTAACAAGTTTGACTCCCTAATAAAAACAAAATAAACTTTAAAAGATGAAGTTTTAAAAGATGAAATGAGACCATCTATGAAGTGACGGAGGTTATGCTGGTGGAGAGGCAATAAGTTGGTAAACCGAAAGCACAAATGCTAACACTACTGCAACTACAATCATTTTTTAAGAATAAAATAAAGACATAGTTATAATTAAAACAAAGTTTGAGGTGTCAAACTGTTATAAAACAAAGAAAATATCATAGAAAACCAAATGGCGACAATTATATTCAAGCCATAAGACCGAAAATAAATTAATGAATCATTTAAAAAATTATACTTAGTTACAAAAGCACTTGTGTATCAAGTAATGTTTTATAACAATGGTATTTCAATGAAAGCATCTCAAATTTTACAAAAAAGAAAGGAGCAAAGAGATAGTTAAGAGATAGACGTTCAGACTTGGCCCAGCATGCAGTTGACTCCAGTTGATCCCCAGTACCAGAGGGTCTCATGAGCACTGCCAGGAGTGAACCTTGAACCACAGAGGCAAGAGTATGACTAGAGCACTTCACTGTGCAGCAAAACACCCAATGTCCCACCCTCCCCAAATCTCCATGAGCAGTCCCTTCACTATGGTCATAAGAAAGAGGCAAAGACATGAAGTACTGCTCCTGACTCTGAGGGAACTTCAGTGTGGGAGCACACTCTGTGACTCTCGATGAATAATCTAACCCTTCTGTTTCTCTGTGTGTCAAATGGGGGCAGAACAGCCTTTGCCCTCCTGGTCACTGTGAGGATTATAAATGTAAAACACTCAGAATCGTCTGCTTTACTAAAAATAGCATCAAAGACTCGGACACCCTCAAATACTTCACAGCTTTGACACGGCTTGACAAAATGAGGCTTTCCCACAATTTTCATATCGTGATTCATCAATTATGTATTTCTGAGACTCAGTATGTGCTTAGAAAGGGCACTATTTTACAGTGAAAGTGATTGAAAAAGTATATTCTGTAAAGAGTCGGCTGTTAAAATGGTATAAAAATGTATGCAATGCACTGTGTTTTTCCTTTTATAGTAATTTGAAAAGAAAATTTGGCTTGAAATGAGCTTGGGAAAGATCTCCCACTCTCTGGGCTTATTATTATTATTATTATTATTATTATTATTATTATCTCATTATGGATCGCAATTTCTTTTCTAATAAGGTCATTTAAACAGTAAGCTATAAAATCAAAATTATAAAACTGAGTTTCTTTGTATCTCTGGACTTGATCTTTAAAGATGAAGAATAAAGCAAGACAATTGAAATTCACTTGTACCCTCTGGCTGAGAATAACCTGAATACACTGAAAGGATTGGGTGGTCCTTGGGCCACCCAGGCAGTACAGACTGAAGGGGCCAAGAAAGAAAGGGAAAGAAGGAGAGAGATTCTTTTGTCCCAAGTGCCCTGCCGTCTGCATGGTTTCTCAGTTGCCCTCATTAGAATGTTTTTGTCTAATTTTCCTTTCAGCTGATCTATCTCTTGTCTCAGGAAAATGAGAGACTACCTGTCCCATAGTTTAAGATTTGATTCTTACATCCGGACATAATGTTTTTTTTTTGTTTTTGGATCTCTCTTGGAAATACAATGTCTTAAGGACGAGGGGAGCTCATTCTTAGTAATACACATGCATTACATGCAGCAGAATGTTCTTGTTGGGGGGATATCCCGCAGGTCAACAAGATGGTATTCTGGGTACACAAGGAAGAAAACTTCATTGCAAATTACTCATAAGATGTTTCTTCCTTCTCCCAGGATGAGGATGAGCTAGGACTATGCTAATGCATGCACATAGTAACTGGGATACAGTGGAACATATGCAGCTGGTTATGAACAAGACTGTGCATAGATTTATTCTTATTGAGAAGCTCTTGGTCTATATTGTGTTAAAGAAAGACAAACATTTTTTTCTTAGTGATATGATAATGGCCACAATTTTTTATTAAATGTATATATATGTATTTTTATTAGTGAAACACCATGAGGTACAGTTATAGACTTACAAATTTTTGTGCTTGGGTTTCAATTATACAATGATCAAGTACCCATCCCTCCACCAGCGCCCATCCTTCACCACCACGGGTCCCAGCATCCCTCCCACCCCCCATCCCACCCACCCTACCCTGCCTCTGTGGCAGGGCATTCCCTTTTTGTTCTCTCTCTCATGTAAATGTAATTATATTTTTTATTATTTGTTCTTTCCTTTTATTATTTTTCAGGTAAAATTATTTTATTATACTGCAATTTTATTATAATAAAATAATATAATTTCATACTTATTTGGGGAGGGGAGAGGCATGCCTAAGTGCTCAGGGCTTACTCTTGACTCTGTACTCAGAGATCACTTCTGATGGGGCTCATGGAATCATATAGTTTGCCAGAGGACCAAATTGAGGTTGACTTCATGCAAGGAATGCATTATCCCTTTGGTCCTCATCTATATTTTTCTATTTAACAGATACCATATCTCACCTAAGAAATATCCACATACTATTTCTCCAAACCTGTACATATGACTTTACATTACAAAGGGAACTTTGGAGATATGATTAAGAAACATTTTGTCTTTGTTGTTGTTTTTAATAAGTGACACTAGTTTGTGGTATAAGATAGATTTCACAAATACAGCCTTATAAAAGAGTACCTGTATATACTACATTTCATTTTCTATTAAAGGTATAATTTCAGGAAAGTTGCCATGCCACTGAATCAACCCAGGTAGATTTATCTCCAGGCTGAAAACTCTGAGGACTTCTCAGAATGGGAGCAAGCATATTCCTCTCCCTTCCAGAGAGACCTGGCACTAGACCTCCTCTGACATATGAATGGCCCAGTTCTATACCTCCTGGAGAACATGGCCACACATGTAGCCATGCAGCACCTCCTCCATATTTCACAGTACTAACAACCCAGTAGGAGCATAGCAGATTTGAGAGGAACATTGGGCAGAAGCCCACCAAGCTCAGTAACAAAAACGGCCCAACCAGCACCAACCAATCAGTAAATCTTCACACAATGACTGCAGCAACCATTGTAAGATATAACAGTGATCACAAATTGACTTTTATGGATCTATTTTCTGAACAGTCTACTTGCCATTTTGTTGTAACTAGCACTAAGCATCAAATTTGACTGTACCTGCTAGGACATACATGGGGGTGGGTGGGGAAACATGGGAACACTGGTGGAGGGAAGGTCACACTGGTATTGGGATTGGTGTTGGAACAACAAATACTTAAATACCTGAAAGAACTGTAGTATGAACAACTTTGTAAATCACAGTGTTAAATTAAAAACTATTTATATACTTAAAAAATGAGTCTTGTTTCAATCCTTCAACATACAACTGGCCCTTTTACATGACTGTCTAAATGCACCCCTGGTTTAATCACGATGGTCCTTTCTTTCATAGGCAGGAGAGGAGTGGGAGGGAGGGGAAGAGATGGGAAGGGAAGAGAGAGGAGAGAGAAGGGGAGGGGAAGGGAAGGAAAGAGGAAAGGTAAAAGGAAAAAAAGAAAAGAGAAAAGATGCCAGAGTGAACATCACATGTGATGACAGAAGCAAGATTCTGGAGAAATGAGAGGAAGGATCACAGAATGCAGACAACTGCGAAAGGCTAAAGATCTTGTTAGACCACAGAATTTCCAAAAGAAGCAAATACTTTCACTTCAGTCTATGGAAACTAATTTCAGACTTCTAGCCTCCAGAGGACTAAGAAAATTCATGGACATTGTGTTAAGTCACTGATAGTTTGTGATGAAGTCACTACGGCTATAAGTTTCCTATTCATGGGGCAGTCAGCGATTCCTTCAACATTCTCTTCCTTTCATGAAGAAACCCATACTGTGTCGTGACAAATCATACTATAAAGTGATTGTGGAGAATGAAAGAATAAATATAATCTCTTGGCAGATAGATGGAAAAGCCATTCTATATAATAAATTCATTTCAGGAATTTTTTGTAGTTGATTCAGACTTTATTTTTTATTTTTTTGTATTGGTCTATTATTTTCATTTATTTATTTTTTATTAGTGAGACACCATGAGGTACAGTTATAGACTTACAAATTTTTGTGCTTGGGTTTCAGTTATACAATGATCAAGTACCCATCCCTCCACTAGCGACCATTCTCTACCACCATGGGTCCCAGCATCCCTCCCACCCCCCATTCTCCCCATCCCACCCTGCCTCTGTGGCAGGGCATTCCCTTTTGTTCTTTCTCTCTCTCTCTCTCTCTCTCTCTCTCTCTCTCTCTCTCTCTCTCTCTCTCTCTCTACTTTTTGGTCCTGTGGTTTGCAAGAGAGGCATTGGGTGGCAATCATGTTTGGTCTATAGTCCACTTTCAGCATGCTTCTTCCATCCTGAGAGGATCCTCCCAACACCCTTTATTTGATGCTCCCTTCTCTATCTGAGCTTCCTTTCCCCCTAGAACATGTGGCTGGCCTCCAAGTCATGGAGCAAAATTCCTGGTACTAAACTCTGCCACTCCTGGGTGTTAGTCTCCCATTATGTTACTTTATGTTCCCCAGATGAATGCATTCTTTCTGTGTCTATCCCACTCTTTCTGACTCGTTTCGCTTAACATGATATTTTCCATGTAGTACCACTTGTATGTAAATTTCATGACTTCATCTTTTTTAACAGCAACTAAACTGACACCTCAAAGAAAACTCACAAATTTCTAATGAATTGATAAAAATGACCATTAAGAAGTCATGAATCCAGGAGCCAGAAAGCTAGTACAGAGGAGAGGTGCTTATTTTGTACGCAGTTGACCTGAGTTTGATCCCCTGGACCAGCACAACATTTGGGCCCCTGAGCATCATAGGGAGTTATATTGGAGTGCAGAGCCAGAAGCCCAGAGCACAGGGAGGTGTGACACCCCCCCCCCCGAAAGAAAACAAAAAGAAATAAAAAGAGATGTAAAAAATAAAGTTGTACATTCAGAACTTGGAAGAGAAAAACAGCTTTGACCCATATTTTTAAGAATCATAAGGAAAGAAATGGAAATGAATGTCATTAGAACAAAAGAGATTTCTGTGACAAAGAACAATGATAGAAAAGCATCTGCCTCCCAAGAAAGCATGAGTTCCCTGTGTGTAAAAACTCCTGTGTGTTCTAGACTCCTCTGAAATACAGAGCAGCTGGTGGGCTGACAGGGTTTAACCAACATTAGCCAACACTCCAGAGAGTCTTTATTTCTTCATAAAACAGAATGCCTGAGACAATGTTGGGGAAGAGAAAGAAGCTTCTGGCAACTCAGGGAGTAAGCAGTGAAGAAAACCTAAATGGATGATGGACAGGTGACAAAATCAGACTAAACTGCTCAAGGTCTCAGGACAGATCTTGTTATTAGGATCACTTAATCACTTAATCACTTAATCCCCGTTATTCATCGATTTACTCGAGCGGGTGCCAGTAACGTCTCCATTCATCCTGGTTGCGTGCTAGCGTAGCCCAATGGTATCTGTTCGTTCTAGGAACATGCAGAGCCTCAAACCGATCATTCAGGTTCTTGACGAAGAAGTCTGACCATCTTGTAGGTGGGCGTCCATGTGATCTTTTGATGTCCCGTGGAATCCAATCAGTAATGGCTCTAGTCCAGCGGTTGTCTCCAGCCCATCTGATTTTTGATGTCTTGGCAAATGAGACAGCGTCCCTGATTCTTGAGCATTGACGAAGATCAGAACTCCGGATTCTATCTCTCATTTGAGTGAATCATGATATTCCAAGCATAGCTCTTTCGATTCCTCTTTGAGAGACCCGAATAGCGTTCTCATCCTGTTTTCATAGGGTCCAGGTCTCTGAGGCATATGTTAATGCAGGAAGAACAGTGGAATCAAAGAGATGTGCTCGTAGCTGGAGGTTCTTTGTCCTTTTAGTTATTTCTTCAATGTTCTTGAAGGCATTCCAAGCCGCTCTCTTCCTCCTGCGTAACTCAGGTGCCAGGTCATTCATCATGTTGATTTCTCGACCTAGGTATATATAACTGTTGCATTCGGAGATGGTGGTTCCGTTGAGAGTGAATGGAGCGTCAGGAACAAGGCTGTTTCTCATAAACATTGTCTTCGTAAGATTCAGTTGTAGTCCGACCTTTCCACATTCACAGTCAAAGTCGTTCAGCATTTGTGCCGCTTGGCTGATGTTTGGTGTTATTAGAACGATGTCATCAGCAAAGCGGAGGTGGTGTAGTTGCCGACCATCTATCTTCACTCCCATGCTTTCCCATTCCAGTTGTCGCATGATGTTCTCTAGGGTGGCACTGAAGAGTTTTGGTGAAATGGTATCACCCTGCAGAACCCCTCTCTTGATATGGATGATTACTTCTTTGTAGAATGGTGAGATCTTGGTAGTGAATCCACAATAGAGCTCACGAAGGATCCTGATGTATTGAGCTTGTACGCCCTGATTGGCTAGGGCTTCCATGACCGCTTCCATCTCAAGAGAATCAAAGGCCTTCTTTAAATCAATGAACGTTAGACTGAGCGGCATCTTGAACTCCCGAGAAACCTCAATGAGCTTAGTAATCGTGTGGATATGGTCGATGGTACTGAATCCTTTTCGGAATCCGGCTTGTTCACATGGTTGTCCTTCATCTAGTGTTCTGCTAATCCTATTCAGGATGACTCAAGTGAACAGTTTGTAGACGACAGACAATAGGCAGATTGGGCGATAGTTGCCAATGTCGTAGATGTCTCCCTTCTTGTATAGTAGTACAGTCCTGCTGGTTTTCCATTGGGATGGAACCTTGCATTCAGACAGGTAGCGTGTGAAGAGCCAAGCCAATGTATTGATGAGTACTGATGTTAAGTTCTTTAGGTGTTCAGGTTTGATCTTGTCTGGGCCAAGTGCTCTTTGTTTCTTTACCGACGAGATGGCATGTTGGATTTCGGAAGGGAGAACATTGGGAACGACATATCCATCATGTGGTATGTGGTATGTGGGCAAGTGGACGTGGCTATTAAAGAGATCTGAGTAGAAGTCATGAATAATCTTCTCCATTGCCCTTCTGGAAGATGTGATAGATCTATCATGATGTCGGAGGGCAGTCATCTTGGTTTTGTAGTTGGTGAAGGACAGGCGGGCATTACAAATGCTTTTCCGAGCTTCTGCCGCATCTACCAGTACTGCTGCTCTCCTGTTTTTGAGGTCATCCTTGATGGCTTCTCTGCACTGTTTTGCCAGTTCGGATGTTCGCTTGTGGTTGCCTGAGGCATGTGCCAAGCCACGTTGGCGAATAAGTTCAAGAGTGTTCGAAGAAAGGCAGTTTTTTGTGGTTATCTCTCTCTTGGCATTCCTTGCACAATCATGGAGGTGCTGAATCATTCGATCATATTCCTCATCAATGTTGTAAATGACGGAATCTTATTAGGATATTAATGCCAAATAATCTCAGACTTTCTCATATAATTGGTTTATGGTAACAGCCAGACGTGGGGGCAGAGTCTCCTGCCCCGTGCCTGGCTGTCCTTGGAGGGGGGCGGGTTGAGTTTGCCTCCCTGCCCCGACCACAGCCCCAGCAGCCAAAGACCTCCAGAACCAGCCACAACCATGCTGAGACCACTCTCCTCATGCATGAAGGTACCAGCAGAGGAATAAAGGCACGCGGGTCCTGGGGCTGAGATCTCCAAGCCTGCTTGGATCAGGGCTGAGTATCCTCCACCCAGATCCTCCATCTTCCAGTAGGCAGGGGTCACACCACCAACTGGCCCCCTGGCTCCACGTAATTCCATCAACGGCCAAGACCCAGAGACTATAAAACCCAGCTCCCGGAAGTGCACAGCCGCGAATCTTATTATCTCATTCTTACTTTGGACAACCTGGCAGGCTACCGGATGTATCCTGCCCACACGGCAGAGTCTGGCAAACTCCCCGTGGTGTACCCAATATGCCAAATACCAGTAACCCTGAAAGAGAAGAGTCTTGAATATGGCACTTTTTAAAATCTCAGGGCTAGGGCGAAGGAGATGTGCCTGGTGTCTGCTCGAGGCAATCGACAAACAACAGGATGATCATGATCGTGAACATGCATTCAGCTCTGCAGTGTCACTATGTAAAGGAATGACTTACTTCTGTACTCTATAGCACTGTAGCACTGTCCTCCCATTGTTCATTGATTTGCTCAAGCAGGCCCAGTAACATTGGGAGACTTGCTGATACTGTGTTTGGCATATCTAATACATCATGGGTAGCTTGCCAGGCTTTGTCATGTGGGCGAGATACTCTCTCGATAGCTTGCTGAGCTCTCCAAGAGGGGCGGAGGAATCAAACTCGGGTTGGCTGGGTCGGCTGCATGCAAGGCAAATGCCCTACCTGCTGTGCTATCTCATGGCAGGAAATTTGGGTTCCTTTTCATTATGATGTAGAAAATGGTTCCAGGCTCTGGGAAGGAACATAAGAGATTGGGGGCTGAGCAATAGAACAGTGTGTAGGGTGCTTGCCTTGCATGCCCTGATGTGAATTTGGTCCCCGGCACCCCATATGGCTCCTCAAGCCCCAGCAGATGTGATCCTTCAGCACAAAGCTGGGAGTAAAGCCTGAGGGCACCATCAGGTGTGGCCCAAACTCCCTCCTAACCCTGTCCCAGAAAAGAAAAAGAAAGAAAAGAAGGTACCAATCCTGTGTGCCTTAATGTACCTGGTACATGTCCCTCATCTTCAGACAACCTTTGAGACTGACTGGATGGTTGTCTCACATGGCACAACTTTTATTGGCAGAATTAGGATGAATCAATCTGACTCTGAAGATCCTGAAGTATTTTCCTTAGGATACAGGCATTTACAATTTTAAGATAAGCTTAGATTGTAGCTATAGACAGAATATGAGACTTTCTTAAATTGAATCACCATGAGGTACAGTTGCAAAACGTTCATGTTTGAGTTTTAATCATACAATGATCACCCATCCCTCCACCAGTGCACATTCCCCACCACCAATGTCCCCCATATACCCCTCCTTTCCAGCCCCCGTCCCCATGGCAGACAATTTCTCTCCACACTTTTGGGCATTATGGTTTGCAATACAGATACTGAGAGGTTATCACGTTTGGTCCTTTATCTACTTTCAGCACACATCTCCCATCCTGAACGATTCCTCCAACCATCATTGTCTTAGTGATAACTTCTCTATTCCAGCTCCCTTTTCCCCCAGCTCATGAAACAGGCTTCCAACTACAGGGCAATATTCCTGGCCCTTGTGTCTACTGTCCTTGGGTGTCAGTCTCAGACTTTTAAGAGATCAGAACCCTCCAGCCACTACTATCTGCTAGCACAGAGTAACCCGTTTATGTGTTGAATCAAACAGGTCAGCTTGCTGCTTTACAGCCTTTTCTGATTCAGCTTTAGGAATCCGAGATCCCCTACCTCCTACAAATGGTTTCATTAAGTCTACATATTCTCATTGTGACAAAAATCTACAAATTTCTCCTTCTGTAGTCTCTTTCCAAGCAATTTATAACCTATCCTCAGTGGACTTGAAGGAGATGGTTGTCGCTCTTATCTTTCATCAGTTGACTTTAGGGGGAAAAAAAAGTGTGTGTTTGTGTGTTCAGCAAGAACAAATTATTTGTTCTCTACTCCAAAAGAGTTACAGTTTAAATGAGGAAAACAAAATACATTGCCCAAGATACAACCCCCCAAGGGAGTGACTTAAATGTCTGAGGTGTAGGCCTAACTACTATTCAGTTATATTTCAGGATCTACTGTGGGAACATGAGGTCTTGCTGCCTCTGTGTCCCACAATCACAATCTTCAGGAAGAGATTTCAGCCACGCCTCTCGTCCTAATCCCTAACTTAGCTCAGGAAGCCAAGAAGCTACAAATGGACACGCCAGGATGTTTTCCTAACCCTCAGCAAGGGCTCACCCCTGTGTCCCTCCTTATGTCCTATTTATTTATTTATTTATTTATTTATTTTTTGCGGGGAGCGGGGTTGGGGGGTTAGACATCTGACAAGGTGTCAAAAAAAATTTCCCAGGATTGATTTATTCTTATACAAACCAAATGTGTTCTTCATTTTAATAAATATATCATTTAAAGGTATATTTATACTCATTTTGAGATCGTGATAGGAAAATTTGGTCCTCAGATATGTTAGAAAAGAGCCAGGGAGGGTATTATAAACAAACGGAAAGGAATAGACTTTAAAAGGTCACAATAATTGAAAAGTGCTTTGTTTTCAGGTAATATTTCTCAATTAGAAAAAAATCTCAATCATATGTCTCCTGAAATTAATTTTAAAAAATCAGTTAAAATCTTCCTTAACAAAGACCTCAAAACCATTAGCCTTAATGCTCTGAGATCCTAGGAAAGGAATAGAAACTCTGTTTCAATATTACTTTTTTCGAAGGGAAAATCTTTCTAGAATAATCAACCACTGACATTTATGGATCGGTCCAAAGTCCCAAAAAATGTCCTGAATGTTTGAAAGGAAAAGATGGTTGGCAGGGCTGTACCTTCGCCTTAATGCAAATCATGTGTGATTTTAAAATAAACTTGAATTTCATTTTTTTCATTTCTTTCTATTTAGTCTAAATTTTGCTTTGTGAATCATTTTACTTGTTTACAATATTTGAAATCTTTCTTTTTAAAAAACAGGTGGCCAACTGATTTAGAATGAAAAAATATGTAACTGAAAATTTGAAGCATAAAACCCAGTTATAATATGACTGGTTTTTTTTTTTGCAGTTGGAGAGTATAGCTTTGAATTCTATGTACTCTCCAAATTTTTAAGTCATAAAAATGCTTTATGTGATTCTATATGCCATCATATCAGCATCTCTAACTTTTCTGTTACATAGTAATACATATGTGTGTGTGCATTTATCTACATTTATGCATATATGTACATATACATCCAACAACTCATCTATAATCCAGTTTTTTCAGACAAATCTCTTTAATTATGTAATAGGAATCATAACTACAAAAAGATTTATCAAAGCTGATGAAAGTAGTTTTATTAAAATAAAATTGACCCGAATTATTTCTTTCCTTTTGCATTACTCACCTATAAATTTGATATCTACATGAAACAAGAAACCTCAGTTTGATCAAGTGATCATCTACCTGATAAGTCAAGACTGCATATTTGGAAAAAAAGACATGTTGCAAATTATAGAGAGAAATGTTACCAACTCTGTAGAAAACAATTAAAAATTTTTATATATGAGTCAGTGGGCAATTTTTCAATTGATCAATGTTTTACTTAATAATTATTTTTAAAACATTTTTATTTACTTTTTTTACATTCCATAAAAAATACTGATTTTACCTGAGATTTCAATATGTAGAGTCAACAGCTAATATTAGCCAATAACTTAATATATAGATGCAGCAAAGCAATACAGACTTCTTTATTTCAGTCCGTTGGAGTCATATCTTAAGTGTAGATTGAATAAACATATAATTTAAATCAAATTCAAGGTCAATCACAAAAGAAATTATAAAATTGCAGAAGGGCCTAATCTATCTCTTACTGGATGTGACTATTTCTAGTAGAGGCTCAAGTGCTATTATTTCAATAAAAATAGAAACATGTTAAGGTAATAATAACAGCTTTTCATTTTCTCCTGGTGGAGAGAGAAAAGTCTAAAGTGACTTCTTCCTGTTACTCTGGGTAATGAACCCATCCTGGAATGTCTAAGGGGCACTATAGGACAACATGCTAAGGAAATGTGGATGGAACTGACATTCCATCAAACATGCTAAAAATATCTCTGTGCTAGGAATTCTTTTTTAAATCAAACAACACAGAGGCCAATTTCTCAGGCCATGAACACCGGTGGGAAACAACCACTCTTTTTTTTATTTCAGACTTATATTGTGCTTGTCTGGAAATCTGCACAGAAAATGCTGTTAAATTAAATAATGACAGAGTTACATATCCTTTTCTCTGTTTGAAATAGAAAATAGGGCCATGATACATGTGGTCTGATATACTTTGAAAAATACTTATAGTCACAAAGGGGGGGAAATGGTTTATAATCTCCTGCAGGAAAAAGGCAAGAATTTCAAAACTTTTTTTTTTTTTTGAGAAACTTGCTGCAAATCTTAGCACAGATGATCAGGTAAGACTTCCTTTTCCTTACACATAGAAGAGTATAATCATGATGAAGTTAAGAGGAACACAGAGTTTTATCTCAAAAACCAATATTAGTTTATTGGTTAAAATCTCTAGGGCAGATGGTAGCTTTCTTATCAATTCTAAATTATCAGAAATGGCTCTCAAATTATAAGCTATAAAATTAGGTCAAAAAATTGGCTGCAAAGAGAATTTCTTAGACCTAGTTCCATAGCACAGCTGTCATCATGTATTGTATGTGCTGGGATTGTATGTGCTAGAATTTTCCTCCCTTTGGCAACCTTGGCTATCAACACCACCAGACTTTTTGAACATGCAGTGTTTTCAACTCTTAGTGCAATTCTATCATTTGTTTTCAAAGGACAGCACATGCTTAGAAAATCATATTCTTTAAATGAGTAGACTCTGAAGGAAACTTTTAGAAACAGTTTCTAGTAATTACCTTTGCTAAAGTCCGTATTCAGATGGAAAGGAAACTTTGTTATAATTTAATAAATCTTTCCAAGATGAGAAATAGTTATTATTCTTTATGCTTCAGCAAGGATCTATATTTTTTAGGTAGGCAACTGCAGGTCAGTAACAATACCAATTACCCGCCCTCCCTCCAAACTTTATTTTATGAAAGCACCATGATCTACAGAGGTATTCATAGTTGGATTTTAGACATACACTGTTCCATCACCCATACTGCCATCAGTGTCATCTTCCCTCCACCAATTCTCAGATCCTCTTTCCTATCTCCACAAGCCTCCAGCTTGCTCTCAATAGGCACCTTTCTTATATTTATTTAAATTTGAGTCTGGGCTGGAGCAATAACACAGCGGTAGGGTGTTTGCCTTGCACGCAGCCAACATGGCCGACCAGAGTTCGATTCCTCCGCCCCTCTCCGAGAGCCCGGCAAGCTACCAAGAGTATCTCGCCCCTACGGCAGAGCCTGGCAAGCTCCCCGTGACGTATTCGATATGCCAGACACAGTAACAACAAAGTCTCCAATGGAGACGTTACTGGGCCTGCTAGAGCAAATCGATGAACAACGGGAGGACAGGACAGGAAATTTGAGTCTCATGATTTCAGTGTTGTTGTCTCTGTGGTTTTAATATTTAGCTCTTTCAAGGCTTAACCCCAATGATATATATTGATCATGTCCCCTGTCACTTCTCATCTGCCTCTTCTCCCCCCTACCCTCCATTTATTGTGTCTCTTTCTCCTCCATACACTTTGGAACCAAGTGTGATCTAGGTGTTTCCCTGCTCCCTTTATACCATGCACTTCTGCATCCGGTTACTTTAAATACCACAGTGAAGTCATTCTGTTTTTATCCTTCTTTTTTGGCTTACTTCATTTAACAGGATATCGTCCAGTTCCATCCATTTGTTGCGGCAAATTGCATGATTCTATTCTTTCTTACTGTTGCATAGTTTACCACGGTGTATATATATACTACACTTCATGATCCACTGATCTGTTGTCAGACATTTCAGTTGGTTCTAAGTAATAGCAAGTTTAAGCAAATAGTGTTATATTCTCGGCTCTACTAAGTACTTCCTGTTACTAATTCATCAAATTAACATTAAAAACTCCAACAAAGCTGGTACTTGGCTATTTTGCAGATAGAGAAATGGTGGCAACCTAACCAAGATTTCAGAAAGGTTCAGTGGCAAAGTCAAGTTTCAAAACCAGCTTTTCCACCCATACTATTAATCACTATGCTGATGTTTCTACAACCAACCTACCTTCCTTCCTCCCTCCCTCCCTCCCTCCCTCTCTTCCTTTCTCCCTTCCTTCCTTCCTTCCTTCCTTCCTTCCTTCCTTCCTTCCTTCCTTCCTTCCTTTCTTCTTTCCTTCCTTCTTACTTTCTGGCTTACCTTACTCCTGGCTCTAAACTCAGGGATCATTTCTGACAGGACTTAGGGAACCATATGGGTGTCAGGGATCAAACCTGGGTCAGCCATATGAAAGGCAAATACATTACCCACTGTACTATTGCTTGGTCCCTTTCCTACACCATTAAAAAAATTATTCTCCACCTTTCCTCTGTGATGATGAAATCATATATTTGCTATAAAATAATTGCCAACTTTTTTCAAAATGTTTCAGTTGATATATATCTATTTCTCTTTTACATTTTTTAAAAACCAAACTCATTTTTAAGTTACAGTATTTTTTATCCAAAGGAGAAAAGTTACAGAGTGAGCTACTAGAATCACAAACCAATATTTGCATCTCTTTCAATTTTTTGTAATAGAGTTATCTTACTTCTAGAACAAGATTGTAAGAGTTGTAAGCCCAGAATATTTTACTGAAGAATGAAAAAAATATATAATGCCTTCCTATTTCCAATTTTCACACATTTGCTTGTTTTCCTCTTTATAGCACTTCCTCTTGTGCATATCGAAGTATTTCATTAGTTTTTATTGATTTCAAGCAATTAGTAATAGAAGCCCAGGAATTTTTTTTCTATTCACTGAATAGATTAAGGACTTCTGGGTGGGGACAGGAAAAAACATTGTGGAACCTTGTCTATGCCTGCTGAGGAGGAGGAGGAAAGGAGCTCTTAGAGCTAAAAGTAGTAACTGTGGTTTCTCCAAAAATGCAAGAATCTTCTGTCAACAATCACAAGGGCAAGTATCTAGTTGGACCACCATAGGAGATGGATATGGAGTTACAACTTAAAATGAAAGCTTTCCTAGCACACTGGATACTTTTTAAAAAATCATTAAATAGCAAAAAGAATTCAGTAATATAAGTTAGAGCATGACCCAATAAAAATTTCACACATTATTATTGTTTCCTCTGGTTCTGCTTTCAAATAGAGGGAACGGTATGTCTGTGCTATAGTATTATGGATTTAAGGAAATCTCTCCCATTCTGAGTAAACTACTACGTTTGGTCTTCTTCACTATATAAATTTAGAAGACAATAGCTCTAGCAAGCATACAAATAAGCAATGCCCTTTAGAGCACAATAGATGTGACTCTGACACAGTTTTCTCTTGGGCACCAAACTTCAATAACATTTTCCTGTATCCACTCCATGCAGTGAGTTTCAAAGCATTCCATTCCTTTGCTCACCTCCACCTGTTTCACATGGTTTGGAGCCAGTTTTGTTTATTCTCCCTCCAAGACATCATATGAAGCAGTCTGAAAGGGAAAATAAATAGAAAGGCCTCTATATGTACGTGTGTGTGTGTGTGTGTGTGTGTGTGTGTGTGTGTGTGTGGTGTATGTGCGCATTATTGCTGGAGTTCTTCTGAGTTTTCCTAGAGAGCTGGAAACCAAGCATATATCCATAATGACAGACTTTGCCACTGGTTCCCATGGGCTTCAACAGACCTGTTCCATTTCTGGTAGTGAAGCAGTCATGTGCACTGTGGTGATGGATTCTTGTCTCCTCCTTCCTGATCTAGCTAACATGTAGGTGGTCAGCTAATGACCAGGCAGCTTTCTCTATATATACATGTATGCTATATGCCTATCCATCATCTACATGTATATGATTATTTATTACAAATTTGTACATTTTAATTCTTTTTTCTTTAAAAGCATCATTTTACTAATGCCTAATAGGAATTGTCAAAGCATGTATTTCAGAATTAGACTATAGTGTTACAGTATTTGAAAACAGTAATGCCAAATGCAGGGACCTAAAAAAAAAAAAGCTGGAGCAATAGCACAGCGGGTAGAGTGTTTGCCTTGTATGCAGTTGACCCAGGTTCGATTCCCAGCATCCCATATGGTCTCTCGAGCACTGCCAGGAGTAACTCCTGAGTTCAGAGCCAGGAGTAACCTCTGTGTATTGCCAGGTGAAACCCAAAAAGAAAAAAACAAAACAAACAAAAAAATCCCAAATGCAGGGACCTGCCTGTTCCCTGACAAGCCATGGGAAGGGGGTGGATTTGGGGCATTTCAATAACAGTCACAGTATTTGTTTCCAAGAGACACTTCAACCATGTATCAAGGGTGTGATGAAAGGGTGAAAAATGAAGCCTACAGTTCAGGTAGCTTCTGTAGGGCATCTAGAGACAAACTATAAAGTTAGAGGAAAATAAACAAGTTCTATGGTGAGAGCGTATGAGAACCTGACTTTGGGATATTTCGCTGGAATTTTATTGACTTCGAATTTTTCAATCTATTTTTCAAAACTCTTTTCTCCCCAGTGCTAGTACAGAGAAGGAAGATTTTGAGGACATCTTTTTAGAAAAGGTGTGATAAACATTAGAATTAGGGAGATGAGTGAAAAACAGCTTCAGTCCCAGAAAGTACAATCTAGAGAAACCCAGAAAATTTGCTGAGAAACAAACTATTGTTTCTCATGTCATAACTATGACTGTACCATAACAGATGAATTAAATAATAGTGAATATCTCTTTGGTCACTTTGCAAACTCAGCTAGCATCCCTAATACAGCACCGAAACACGGCAAAATGCTAACTGCGGAACCACTAAATTTCACACATATCCTTTATTCCTTGGGCTGAAGTGATAGCACAGTGGGTAGGGCATTTGCCTTGCACGTAGCCAACATGGCCAACCCGAGTTCGATTCCTCTGTCCCTCTCGGAGAGCCCTGCAAGCTACCCAGAGTATCTTGCCCGCAAGGCAAAGCCTGGCAAGCTCCCTGTGAAGTATTCGAGGCCCGCTCAAGCAAATCAATGAACAATGGGAGGACCGTGACTTTCTTTCTTCTTTATTCCTTATACATGTTTGTTTTCTTGTTTTCTGATCTGTTATTTTTTTGTCATTACTGTTTTCAAATACAATAATATATTAGTCTAATCCTGAAATACATGCTTGGCAATCTCTATCAGGCATTAGTAAAATGAAGTTTTTAAAGAAAAAAGAATTAAAATGTACAAATTTATAATAAATAATCATATATATGCACATGATGGGTATATACATACATATATATGTGTATATATATATATATATAAATGCACACACTTTCCTTAGAATTCCCAGGCAATTATAAAGATGATGTCAGTGACAGAATCTAGAAGGAACTGGAATAGACTAGTTCCTATGATTACATTCAATTCTCAGCCCTGGAAAATACTGCCTTCTTATTGTAAAATAATTTATTCCTTTATTTGGGGGGAGGATGAAGTGATGTTCTCAGGGCTTACTCCTGGCTCTCTGTTCAGAGATCACACATGGAAGAGCTTCTGGGGGAATCATATGTGGTGTGAGGGATAGAGCATCGATCAACCACATGCAAGAGAAGTGCCTTACCTGCTGCAGTATCTCTGCAGCCCCCTTATTTATTTTCCAGTATTGTTGATATCAAGGTAAGGTTTATCATAAGACTTATGTTAACATTTATTATATGTTCACTGTTACCATAACTCTTTGCCATCAAAGTGCGCAATGACCTGATGTGACATCTAGTTCCTTTCCACACTCTGCCAAACCACCTCCTAGCTGCTTGGTGTTTTCCATATTGCCATCAACAGTTAAGAGCTCATCATCCTTTATTACTGATTCTTGTTTTGTTTCTCTATAGACCACAAGTGAGACCACTCACATTTATAAAAATGCAGGTCACTTCCAGTGTTCAGTGAAACAAGTTCACTTTACTTTTTTACTAAATGTGTTTTACTATACAGAGGTGTATGTATTCCAAGTTAAAATTCTGCAGAAAGTCACCCTACCAAGCCAATTTCAAAGTTATTCATCATGGAAAGAACTTGACTCCTAGATCTGGAATAATACTCAAGGACTTGAGTGCATCCTGTGCCCAAAGCCCTGGATTCTATCCCAGCAACACTTTCCACCCAGTCCTCCACTATCATGAAATGTGGCTTAGGTGGCCCAGAATTGCAGAGCCTGAGCAACACTACTTTGTCCCCACATCCCAAAGACCCAGCTCTACTGTGATGGGACCTATTTTAAAAAATAAAGAAAGAGGGATGGAGCAATGGTACAGTAGGTAGGGCATTTGCCTTGCATGTGGCTGACCTGTGTTCTATCCCAGGTATGCCCTATGCACTTTCAGGAGTAATCCCTAAGTGCAGAGCCAGGAGTAACCCTTGAGCATCTCTGGGTATGATTCAAAAAAAGTCAAAAAAGATAAAAATAATAATAAATAAAAAAATAACAATGGAGGGGCTCGGAAAATAGTACACCAGATAGACCACTTGCACATAGTTAACCCAGGTTCAATCCCAGCCCCCCATATGGTCCCAAGACCTACTTTCAGAACCCTTCAGAACTCAAAATTCCAATCTGCTCTTTCAGTTTCATTATTATTTGTATACTTGCCTGACTGTTTGGACTTTGCTGAAGTCAACAAGCAAACTAACTCTCCCTAGACAATGTCTGTCTGATACGGACACATATTTTAAATAAAAATAGACTTTAATACTAACAGTCTACTTTTCAAAAGGTACAAGGATTGGGGGAGGGATTGAGGGCAATATCCTTTATACAAACAACCAGAGAAGAAGATGTTTACAGTCCTTTTATAAAACAAAAGGATTCATACTTCCTACAGCAGCCTTATAAATAAACACTGGAACAGAGCCCATCTCAGGTCCCACCCTAGGGACAAAACTTCCAGACAAAACTCTCAGTGACCTGACCAGTCCTCACCTGGAAGAGATCCCAGAAATGCCTACTTTTATGACTGTCTCCTTGTAAACCCCAAGAATCAAAGTCACATTTATCATATTTTTCCAGATCCTTATCTTCTTGCTTGACTTTAATTTATTACAACAGATAGGCTATGTATGAGAAATTTTTACAACTTTTATTTACTTGCTACAACTAAAAGTTCAGATAGAATTTTAAGAAATCATGCCTTTTTACATTTCCTTCATTTTTCTTAAGTCCCACATAGCTGTTGTTGTCCCCTGTGAAGTGTTGGAGCTAATTCTGATTCTACTCTCAATATATTTTCTGTGATCATCCTGATAGTCAATATAGGTTGCAAGGTGTTCTCAGCTCTTTAGTACTTCTTTTTCTTTTTCTTTTTTTTTTGTTTTTGGGTCACACCTGGCAATGCTCAGGGGTCACTCCTGGATCTACACTCAGAAATTACCCCTGGCAGTGCTCAGGGGACCATATGGGATGCTGGGAATCGAACCCGGGTCAGCTGCATGCAAGGCAAACACCCTACCCGTTGTACTATCGCTCCAGCCCCTTTTTAGTATTTTTATGATGCATGTTAATCCCTCTAGCAGAGTTTGTCACCCTGCATTGTTAATTTATTATTTATTTAGTCAGACTATTTAGCACTTTAAAGTATAGACTGCCTTCCCTTAAAAATGTACCTCACATTAAGCCCTGTGCCTCCTATTTGAGTCAATATAATAATAAACCATTGTTCACTCAATGAATATACACAAGAATGCATGAGGACACTGTTTATTTCTGATATTCCTAAATCATCTTATTATCTCATTCCTAATTTGGACAAACTTGCAGGCTGTCGAATGTAGCCTGCCCTCAGGGCAGAGTCTGGCAAACTCCCCATGGCCTACCAAATATGCCAAATACCAGTAACAATGATGGGTCTCATTCTCCTAAAGAGCCCTGAATATAATCTCAGGGCTAGGATGAAAGAGACGTTACTGGGGCCTGCTCGAGGCAATCGACGATTAACAGGATGATGAAATGAAATGAAATGAAAAATCTTTGATCAATATCTAAACTCTCCAAAAGCCTACATGGTAGTAGAGAAAAAATTATCTTAAGTCAAAATACCCAAGTAATTTAAAATAATATTTCAAATATATAAAGCATCAAAGATTAAATCTAATGAATAATGTGTTTCATAAAGGTGAAGATTTAACCAATAGGGTTCAATTGTTACAGCAGTTACAATTGGTCCTGTATCTGGAAGTACTCTTACTTTCTGATCTTGTGGATAGTGTCTGCTTCCATAATCTATTGATTTATAATCCTTAATCTATAATGCCAATCAACTCATTAGGAAAATCTTCTGGAGGATTAGAGATCTCAGTGGGCTGGAGTGCATGCATTGCATTGGGGAGACCAGGCTTAATTTACAGCACCATAGGAGAACCTGAGCACCTCTGGGAGAGAACCCCAAGCAGCCTGCCAAGAGGAACCCCTGAGCTCTGCCAGGTAGGGGCCAGCAAAGAACAAAGTTGATAAAAATGAAAAATTTTCAGAACTTTCCCTCTGACTAAACAGCTCCATATACGAATGTTTTTTCACTGAAGACTCTTCTTTCATATTATTTTTGTCTCAGAACAAATGCCTTCCACCTCCGTTGGTTTTCTCCAGTGGAGCGATAGCACAGCAGGTAGGGCATTTGCCTTGCACGTGGCTGATTCCTGGGCTCTATTCCTCTGCCCCTCTTCAAGAGCCTGGCAAGCTACCGAGAGTATCCCACCTGCAGGGCAAAACTTGACAAGTTCCCCGAGTATTTGATATGCCAAAAACAGTAACAAGAAGTCTCACAATGGAGAAGTTACTGGTGTCTGCTAGAGCAAATGGATGAACAATGGGAGGACATTGCTACAGTAACTCAGAAGCAGAAAGAGTTCTGTCCCTCACAAAATCCTATATGTTCACACTGACTTCAAGTTTCTGTGCTGAATCATCCTGGGAATGCCACGCAGCACTCAATGCTCTGTGATCCTTCCAAACAAGCTCATTGAAACCATTCCTTCTCCATCCAATTCATCACTCAGACTCTAACCTATAGCAAAGATGTAGCACATAATTTTTTGTGTGTAAAGTTGCTCATGATGATTTATTACATCCAATATTCTAACACCAATCCCACCACCATTGTACCTAATTTTTCTCATCTTACTTTTATCTCATAATTGACCATTTAAATTGTCTCTCCATGTTTTCCTTTCATCTAAGAACTTTCTTTTCCTTTTTTTCCTTTTTTTAAAAATTTTGAGCTACACAGTGGTACTCAGGGGACCATGAGGTGCTAGGGATCAAACTTAAGGCTCCTGAAAGCAAAGCACTCTAGACCATTAAACTATCTCTTCAATTTTCCAGTTTGTCAAGCCAACCTTACCCCCATAATGAAGTCACCTGCTGCCTGAGTCCTGTTTATGAGTTGTTGAATTGAACTCTGAATTCAAACTGCAGGAAAAAGCCCCATGGTCACAGATTTTCAATCTATTCATTAAAAAAAAAAAAGAAATCAACTGCAAAAATGATCAAGCAAATGTTTGTGTGTTTGTGGTGTGTGTGTGTGTATGTGTGTGTGTATGTCTGGTTTGGTTTGATTTGGGAATTTTGGGGGAAGGTTTGTTTTGTTTTGTTTTGGTGATAGGAATTGAACCCAGGGCCTCACATATACAAGACAGGTGCTCTCCCCTGTAATCAAATTTTTCATAAATTTCCATTGATTTCTAATTACTAAATATGCCTTAGCATATAATAAGAACATAGTTTTATTTTTCCAAAGAACTGTAACTGAAAAAGAAAATGATAATAAAATTCTTGGTGAATCAATAATAAAAATTTTGGCTTCTTCTCCCTTCTTCTATTATACCACCCTATATTCTCAGTTCTCTGTTTGGATGAAAATTTTCAAACCTCAGAATTTGCTGAGTCAGTTTTTCTGCTTTTTTGTGGGGGTTGGGGGAGTGGCTCATTCTTTAAATTGCACTCATCACACTAGCCTCTCTGACCGACTCAGGAAAGCCACTATTTCCACATATCCTCTGGCAGCTTCTGCACTTCCTGCCTTCTGTTCCTCTCTCCAAGTGCGGCTGCTCCAAGTCCTTTTGTTCCTGCTGACCAAGAGAAAGTGAAATTCACCTCTCACTTCCACTTAACTTTCAGAAAAACAGAAGACCAAATGTAACTAAAATTATTTTTTAAATACAACTTTCATTTTTCATCTCAAATGCATAGAATAATTTTCTATGGAAAAAAGTGAACGCAATGCAGTGTATTAAGGAAAATAAAATAGAAGCCGGAGTGATGTACAGCAGGTAGGGCAGTTGCCTTTCATGTGGACAACCTGGGTTCAATCCCTGGTATCACATATGACCCCCTGAGCACTGCCAGGAACGATTCCTGAGTGCAGAGCATCACTGCATGTGGTCCTAAAACAAACAAACAAAAGAATTTAACTGAAACCAGTATTATGCCTCTTTTCCGTGGACTTTTGCTTTTTTAGCTCTTGACCATCAGAAACTGTAAACTATCAATAGTTTGTATCTAGCCCATCTTAAAATGCATTCTTTATTTTGGGAGAGAGGAGAATTTAGGCCATACTCTGGTACCATATTTGGGGCTCTGTGCACAGGGAGTCATTCCTAGAGGTGATCAGGGGACCAGAAATGGTAGAGATCAATCCTGGATTGGCTGCCTGTTAGACAAGTGCCTTTTACCATTGTACTATCCCTACAGGCCCCCAAAATGTGTTCTAACTAATTCACTATTACAAAATTTAGCTTCTTCAACTCTTTCTGTTCTTCATTCCCTATTTGCATTCATAATTCTCTTTGCTGTAAGTTTCATGACCCAAATTATTATGTCATTTTTCCTTTTGTGCTTATCATCAGCTAGTCACTGCCTCTGAGAATCATTAAATGTAACTGAGGATGTGTCCTAGCAGTAGAGCACTTGCCTTTCATGTGTGATTTCTGAGTCCCATTCCCAGTTTCACCACTAAAAAAAGAGGAGGAGGAGAAAGAGGAGGAGAGAAAGGAGAAGGAGAAAAGGTGGAGGATAAGGAGGAGGAAGAAGAGGAGGAGGGGGAGGATGAGAAGAAGAAAAATCACCATTATATATTTTTCAAGGACTTCTTTGTATCACACATTATTTTGGTTATGGGTTGGAATAAGACAATTAAGGAAAAAAGAATCATACTGATAAATATACCAGATCAGAAAGCAACAAAATTGGAGTGAGTTGGTGGTTGGGAATAGATTGCTTAGGGATGGAGAGACTGTCTTAAGGAACATGACAATGAAGATTTCGGGAAACCGGGAATCAAGACAGTCAAAATCTGAGCTAGAGCATTTCAGTTAGGGGCTGGAGGATGGGAGCCCAGGGTGGCCAGACAAACAGAAGATCTCAGGAAATCTTACTTTGGTGTATTCAGGGACCAAGGAGGTCTGAGGGGCTTTTGAGACTGGGAGTGAGGGATGGGTTAAAAGAAGGTTGGAGAATGCCCCAGGACTGGATCATTTAGGGTCACTTAAGCAATGGCAGAGAATTAGGAATCCATCATACATTTATCTTCCAAGTTATATTTAGAAATAGATTCAGATTTTATCAGTTACTGGAAGGCACTGGAAAGTCTTCAGCAGAGAAATGGCTAGAAACGGACTTATTTGGTGGAGAATTGATTGTAGGAGCAGCAGAAAGAGCCACAGAGGGCATCCCCATCTCTCTCTTGATAGCACCCCAGATGTTTTCCATGTGGCCCCAGCCCTCTGTCTTGAAGCAGAAGCTCTAAGGTCACCTAGGGGACTGCTCCTTCCTCACCTCTCCTGATTCAAACCCAAGATTCTTCCATCCTCCTTGGCAGTGGCTAGCTGATGATATTGACAGAAAGGAAATGATAATTTGGATCATGGCACTTAAAGAGCAAAGAGAATCACAAGCACAGAGTAGGTAATAAAGGATAGGGACCTCCATAGGTGGTCCAGGAGTTACATACCCACTGATGATTTAATAATTACTGGAATACACTCAATTTCTTTCTCTTTTACTCAAAAAAAAATGCTCCCAAAGCACTAGAATGCTCTTAGAGTCCTTGTTTATTTCTGGATAAAAAAATGTTTGGGAACACACCTGTCTTAGCTCTCTGATCAGGGATCACTCCTTGGCAAGACTCAAAGGACCACGTTTGAGTGCTAGGGATCAAACCAGTGTTAGCTGTCATCAAGAGAAGAGCCCTAATAGTAGCTGAATCACCTTGAGATAAACAGTTAAAAAGTTGGTGACTGGGTTTCAGTCAGACAATGCTCCAGTACCCATCCCTTCAATATTGTACATTTCCTACCACCAATGTCACCAGTTTCCCTCTCACCCACCACTCCCACCCGCTCCCCCAGCCTCCTGCCTCCAAAACAGCTCTCTCTCTCTCTCTTTCTCTTTTTCTCCCTTTCTATTTATCTCTATCTCTCTCTCAATTTCTCTTCACTCTTTCCTTCTGGCCATTATGGTTTGCAATACAGGTAGTGGCACATGCATATTCCTTTACCTACTTTCAGCACTTAGATCTTGTCCAGAGTGATCATTTCCAAGTCTCATTGTCATAGCAATCAACTCTCTATCCTAACTGCCATCCCCTTGCCCTTTCACTTGTGGCAAACTTCCATTCATAAACCAGTCCTCCTGGGCTTCGTTTTTACTATTCCTGGGTATTAGTCTCCTAATACGATACTGGACTCATCTGTGGGATATTAAAACACACACACACACATGTCATTGCTCCTTCATTTTAACATTCCATGATTTTCAGATAACCTGGAAGTTCAAGCTCTTTAAATTACCCAAGCTGGAGTAGCATTCATATAAATACAATTTTGCTCTTGTATTGATTTTAGAAAAGTTTTAAATAAATCAAATGGTTTTTTTTTTTTACAAACTTCTCCATCAATCTCAGCAAGTTGTATAAACCCACTAGGGAGTGGAGACATCAGTTCCTGAAAAGTCTTAGAGTTTTGCCCCAGTTCACAGCTTGCAAAGGCAAGTGGGAATGTTACAGTAACATTCTAATCAGTTTTTCACAGGTCAAGACAAACCATATTTCTTCAAACATCTTCAAACATTATGTTCCCTTATTTATTTACTACAAAATATATGGGCAGACTTCTGGTGTCGGAATGCAGCTGACCCCAGAAAAAAACAATTATGCTTTTCAGTAACACTTTCAAGTTGTTAAAATTTTTCCAGAGCAAACATCCCAAATTGCTGATAACATGAAGAACATGAAGTACACCAAATGCACTAGGTTACAGCAGAGTCAAGCTCTTGGAAACAAGAGCGTAGCTTTCAATCATCAAAGCTACTGCTACGATCTTCACTGCATGAAGTGAAAACAGCAGGGGAGCTCCAAGGGTGACTCTGAAAGCAGGTCATGGTTTCCTCATGACTTTTCTTGTGAACAGTGGCCTCAGATCTGCCTGCAGTAGATCTCAGAGGTTCATGTTACTCCAGTGTGATGAATAATGAAACACAATGCGTGTTTGTCAGCAAGCCCTTAGAACCTTCTCAGACCCAAGCTACCATGCAGAATCTTTTTCCCCCTAAGGCGCCACAGGGTCACGAGGGAGATAGAGTAGTGTTGGGACTGGTAAATAGACATTATTGTGCCAAGTCCTTGATATTCATTGCAACAACCCTCTAGAAAAACTGTAATTCCATTTTTCTCAGTTGCTCTCCCAACTCTGTTGGAAAAGAATTAAAGGTCTTTGCAAACAGAAATCCTGATCTGACCAATTCAGCTTTCAACCTTACAGTTCAGCCATAGGTCTGACTATAGAATTAACTTTTTATTCCTCCTCTTTTTTTTTTAGTTTTTGTTTTTTTTGGGCACCCCTGGCAAATGCTGAGGAGTTATACTTAGCTCTGAACCTTGGAATTATTACTGGTGGTGCTCGGGGAACCATATGGGATGCCAGGAACTGAACCTAGGTCTGAGTATGCAAAGTAAATGCCCTACCCACTGTGACACCTCTCTGGTCCCATCTTCTTTCTCTCTTTTTCTTAAATTTTATTGATTCACCATGAGATAGTTACAAGCTTTCATGTTTGGGTTACAATCACACAATGATCAAACACCCATCCCTCCACCAGTGCACATTCTCCACCACCAATATCCAGGTATATCCCCCTTTCCCACCCTCCCCCTGCCTCCATGGCAGATAATATTCCCCATACTCTATCTCTACTTTTGGGCATTATGGTTTGCAATACTGACACTGCGAGGTTATCATGTTTGGTCCTTTATCTCTTTCACCACACATCTCCCATCCCAACTGATTCCTCCAGCCATCATTTTCTTAGTGATCCCTTCTCTGTTCCAGCTGCCTGCTCCCTTCCCCTCATGACGCAGGCTTCCAGCGATGGAGCAATCTTCCTGTCCCATGCATCTACTATCTTTAGGTATAAACCTTATGTTTAAAACATATGGACATATGTTTATTCCCTCAACCTCCGCTCCTTATCATTTTTTGGTTTTTATTTTGGAGCCACAACCAGTAGTGAGGGCTTACTTCTGGCTTGCTTCTGGCTCTTCACCAGGGGATCACCCTTGGCAGATTCAGGGTACCATGTGAAGTGTAAGCAAGTGCCTTTCCCACTGTTCTATCTCTCTAGCCCCACTGGTGGTATTCTTGCTGCTGTATGATGGTCAGACACACACACATACAAGTAGCACCTGCACATTTTTAAAAATTTATTTATTTTGCTGTGCTCGCCAGGGTTGCACAAAGGTTGTGGTATTCACTGTACATTCAGCTCATATACTCTGCAGTGGTGTTCTAAGGGGTTCGTACTCCTTTAGTTACAGGCTTGCACAGTGTTGGCTGGAGTCATGTTCGTAGTAGAGGCCTGAGAGTGAGGATTATGTTGTGCCCCAGGGGCAGAATTGTCTTTTGAAATACTCTTATTCTCACTGACTTGAAAACACTCTTGTAATATGGAAAGTGCATAATGACATATGCCTCCAAATTAGAGGTAATGACACAGAAATTTCAATCGTGATTTTGTTCTCCAAGTATTAGGGGCTTTGGAACCAAGGTTGGAAACAGAATGCGAGAAAATGGTGTCCTTTTCTATCCTATGACCTTCATTGATATGTATAACTAATTGAATATAATGTAACTCAGTTTGAAGACTATTTTTAATCTGAGTTCTGACACAATTCTTTACAAATCTAGAGGATAAACTTGACCTGTTTATGGACCCTGGTTTGTTTATATGTATGTAAATGAATTTATTTGCAGGCCTCTCACTGTAAACACAAATTAAACTTCAATTTAATGCCTCTCTCTTTTTTTTTTTTTAGAAAACACATTTAAAATACAAACCGAGATTTTAAAGCCACAGTTTATAGTGGATGGACTCTTTAAAGAATTTCTTAAGATTTTTGAATAATATGAGATGTCATCCAAAAAACTCTTTGCTGTCCCTTTGGGAATTCAAAATATTTGGGATTATATAATAGTACTTTAATACATATATAGCTGACTTCTAATCAACTACATAAATGTCACCACTTAGCTAGGCATTCTCAGAAGCAAACATAAATATCATAAATAAAAAATACTTTTATTGCCTCAATAAACTCGACCTGATCTATGTTTGTCTATGTTAAAAGTCCAACTGCAAATGAGAAATTCCAAATTTTATTTTTAGGAGACTCTTAAAAAAGCATCCAAAAGAACATCCATGGGACATTTCTCCCATGTGTTTTTTTTTTTTTTAATTTATTGATTGATTGGGAGTGGGGACTAGGGGAGGGAGGAGTGGGCAGTACTCAGGGATTACTTCTGGCTGTGTGCTCAGGAATCATTCTCGAAGGGACTAGAGGGACTATATGGGCAATCAGGTCAGCCACATATAACACAAGTGCCCTACCCACTTGTACCATCCTGCTTGTCTCATTATTTATTTCGGTCTTTGGGGAGAAAGGCACATCTGGTGCTCCCCAGGGCTTATTTCTGAATCTACACTCAGGCATCACCCCTGGCAGTGCTCAGTTTCTATACAAGGTGCCAGAGATCAAACCTCAGTTGGCCGAATGCAAGACAAGTACCCTAACTTCTATACTATCAGTCTGGCCCAGCCCAGGTTTTCATTTAAAATTGGCATTTCACTGCTTAAAAGTTTAGACATTTGGCACAATTCTGAAGAAGATCCTTTTGAGAAATGCTTGTTAGAATGAGTCACACTTTCTCATTAAAGTGTAGTTCAGATCACTTCTGCTTTATTTCATTCAACAGACAAAGAGCATTTACTATGGGTGAAGTACTACTCCTGACACAGGGTAGAGAACATAAAACAAAGCATTATGCACTGTAGTGAGGAGAAAAATACACACTCCGTGTCAAAATCATAGTTTGTGCAATGTTCCAAGGTCAGAATTCTTTGGCGAGCACACAGGGAGGGAGAACCACTTCAAAGACACTCAACTGAGCCGGTCATGAAACAATTTTGAAACAAGAGCATCATCTCTGTAGCTGACGAAGTAGGCAAAAGCATTTTGCTGAGCCCTGAAGCTTCATTAAAGTCAAAAGTCCATGTCATTTCTCTCTCTCTCTGTCTCTCTGTCTCTCTGTCTCTCTCTCTCTCTCTCTCTCTCTTAATGGGGCATAGAATTAATTTTTAAAAATTTTTAAATTGAATCACCATGAGATACAGTTACAAAACTTTCATGTTTGAGTTTTAATCATACAATGATCCAACACCAATGCCTCCACCAGTGTGCATTTTCCACCACCAATGTCCCCAGTATCAACCCACTCCATCCCACCCTTCCCTCTACCTCTATGGCAGACAATTTCCTGCATACTCTCTCTCTACTTTTGGGCATTATGGTTTGTAATACAGATACTGAGAGGCTATCACATTTGGTCCTTTATCTACTTGCTCATGACATTTCTGGCTAAGGTTTTTTGATTCTATTTTAAAAATTCATCCTCAATGTTCAGTTTTATGATTCAACTGCTCATGCTTTTCTTACCTGTATGTTAATTTTAGACCCAATATTCTTGATACACACATGCCAATAATCTTTTGTCATTCTCTCTTTCACAAGAGGATTTGAAAAAATAAAAGATATACAGGAAGCAAACTTTTAACTTATTTTTGTTCTTCTGGGTGTGGCTTACATTGCAAATATCTCCAGAACAAATTAAAAGAATCTTGGATTATTAACGAATAACAAAATTATATTTACTAAAACTCCACTTAATTTTACAGCCATTCCTATCTCTGTCTTTTTCCCCATACAGGATAAATCTCCTGTACTATGCACTGATCACTCTATACCTAAGCTGTGACACTTTCTGGCATCCTTTAATCTTCTCAAAACATATTTGATTTACATTAAACATGAAAGTATACTGTTATTTAACTTAACGCTCATATTTACCCTAAATATTTCCCTTAGACAGAAAACCAAAAAAGCATTCTGTCTCTCTCTCTCTCTCTCTCTCTCTCTCTCTCTCTCTCTCTCTCTCTTTCTCTCTCTCTCTTCATTAAAATATTATTTTTAGTTGGGTCAAAGAAATAGTACTTTGAGTGCTTGCCTTGCACGTAGCTGACTCAGGTTCAATCCTAAGCACCCCACATGGTCTCCAAAGCCCTACTAGGAGTGATCCCTGAGCACAGAGGCAAGCTCTGAGCACAGTTGTGTGTGAACCAAGAACAAAAACAAAAATTCTTGATAGCTAAGGTTACATTTGTTACCTATGTAGTTAATTACATAGGCTGCTAATAAATATTATGTATTAATATTCATGCTTTGGGTATACAAAGTTACTATTCTTTCACCACCATGAAAGTATCAGAACCCGTCAACCACTGTCCTTATGTCACAGCAAGTCCATTCCTTTTCTCCCCAGGCCCCTCCCCACACTGCTTGCTAAACTGTTTTACAGTAAAAGTTGAAGAATTTGTTATCATTTGTTACTGTTCAGCCCCTTGATTATTAAAGTTTTTCTAGTTATTCCAGAGGTGATGTGGTTTACAATTAAGTCCATATTATTCATTTATACATGCAGTTTAATGACAGGACCTTCTACCACTCCCCTCAAATCCCTTCTTCCTCAAATCCCACCTCTCAGTTTGCCACTCTGTTGGCAACATTATCTCAGGGACTTATCTTTGTCTTGGTTTAGTTTTTTTTTTTCTAGAAAAATATTCACTGTACTCAGGGCCTCATCCCAGCTTAGAGATGGAGAGTGACAGGGGGCTTGGGTCATTCTTTGTAGTGCTCAGGTGACTGTGTGGTGCTAGGAACTGAGCCTAGGCCTCCTATATGCAAAGCATGTGCTCCAGACACTGAGAATTTTCCCAGCTCCTAAATAGTTTCTTAAGTTAGGTTACATATTATTGCTTCAGCTAATAGTGAAACAAGATTGGGGAAAGGTAGCAAGTCCTTGGGCCTATGAAAGGTTGGGTAGTCTAGTGAGGAATATGCGAGTGTATATATGCAAATGTTTCTGTGTCTGTAGATACATCGAGAGGTCTACAGCTTTCATTCAATTCTCAGAGAGGTATAGAGCAAAGGAAAAAAGATAAAGAATCATTTGATCAGCCTTAATGCTTTAATGATGCTCCCTGGGTACTTCATCAGTTGCTTAGCAACAGGCTGATGACTCTCTCATAAGGTTCTTCTTTCTCTTCATCACTTATTCCTTCTCTATCGTGTTGATACTTTGTTTCTTACTATTCTCAAGAGCAGTTGCTGAGACCAAAATTTCAGAAAGTATAGACATGCTATTCTTTTCATCTGGTTCAATCCCAATCCTGACAGTATGATGGGTATAAAGCATTTAAGAGAGAATTTTAAGGAAAGAGACAGTGAGTCTAAATTCCTACGGAGCAGTATATTTATATACAAAAAATAAATGCATGTGATCCACTAGGCTATGCTAAAATTCACTGTTCAATGGCCTATTGAGATTTATACTTTGTTCTTTAATTTATCCAGTCCAAATCATAAACATATTGTTATGAACATAATAACAGCCCTCACAATAATGCTTCTGTCATAATTCCTTATGCCAGTGAAGTGAATATATGGTCTAGCAACTAAAGAGACTTTGTAGATATGATAAGATTATTACAAAGATTAAGATTACAAATTATCTTTAATTTTCTGGGTGGCACCCATATAATCACATGAGTAGAAGAGACAGAAAAGTCACAGAAATATGACTTTAAGAAGTCTACCTTTCTTTGCATAACACAAGAAATTCAAGACAAAAATAAGGAAAGAATTTTCTCTTAGAGCTTCTAGAATGGAAGCTCTTTCATAATCTTGATGATTATGAAGATTATCAAGTGTGTCAACTTAAAGTAAAGATATAATGGGGATTTTCAACAGTAAGTAGATTCTTTTATTAGTACTGATGACTTTTTTTAAAAAAAGAATATGCTATTCTTCAATGCAGACTTACATCAGGAAAAAAAAAAAGCTCAAATAAGTGACCTAATTTCACAGCTTGTAAAGCTAGAAAAAGAACAATAAATTAATCCCAAAGTAAATAGTAGGAAGGAAATAATAAAAATTAGAACCAAAATTAAGGATATAGAAATCAAGAGAACAATACACACAATGAATGTAACCAGGAGCTGCCTTTTCAATAGAATATATAAGACTAACAAACCCTTGTTTAGAGCTATAAAGGAAAAAAAAACGAAAATGTTTAAAAATCAAATAAGAGATCAAAGAGGAGAAATTATAAAACAACCTCAGAATTTTAAAAATCATAAAAATCAAGTGATCAAGATGTTAATGTGAGCAAGTCTATGCCATGAAACTAGAGAACCTGAAAGAAATAAAGACCCATGATCTCAAAAGTGTAAGTCAGAAGAAAGAGAAAACCTAAACGTGCAAATAATCAGAAAGGAAATTAAAACAGTAATTTAAAATAACCCCAAGAACAAAAGCTCTGGTCCATACAGGTTCATTAATGAGCTCTTCTAACCTTCAAAGAAGACCTATTGCTCATTTTCCTCAAACTCTTCCAAAGTATCAAAGAGGGAGGAATACTTTTTTTTTTTAAGAGAGGAATGCTTTTAAATGGCTTCTATGAAGCCAATGTAACCTAATACAAAAGTCAAATAAAGCTATCACTAAAAAAGAAAATTACAGACCAATATACCTGATGAACATTAAAGACCAATAATCCTATATGGAAACTATTTTGCTGTTGTTGTTTTGGGGCCACACCTGGTGGTGTTCAGGGCTTACCCCTAGCGCTGTGCTCAGGGACCACCTCTGGCTGAGCTGGGGGACTGTATAGGGTACCAGAGATTAGACCTGGATTGGCCACATGCAAGGTAAGCATTCTACAATTGCTATATACAATTTTTATATATTTAGATAAAAATGTAAAAATATTTATTTATATATAGGCCCCAGAACCAATTTCCATATAGTTTTTTTTAACATGTAAACAGTGACTTAAAGGAGAAAGACATAAAAAGACACCTCATTTAAAACAGTGTCCAAAAATATCAAATACCTAGGGATCAACTTAGCAAAGGAAATGAAAGACGGATGCATTAAAAATTATACCATTAATGAAACAAAAAAGAACAACAGGAGATGGAAAACCATTGCATTCACAAGTCAGAAAAATTAACTTCAGGGCCAGAGCTATAGTAATGCATGTAGGTTGCTATCCTTGCACACAGCTGACTTGAGTTCTATCCCCAGCACCAACAATCCCATCAAAAATGAACAGAGGAAATGACTAGACACTTCCTTGAAGAAGGTACACAAATGACCAGTAGGCATATGAAATAATTCATTGTCACTTTCAGAAAATATGAATTAAAACAAGAACAAGATGTCTCACACTGGAGAGAGAGTCATATATCATAAAGACTAGAAACAATCAGTGTTGGCACAGTTATGATGAAAAGGAACCTCACTCACTGTTGGTGGGAATTTGTGTGGTTCTGTCTCTGTGAGAAAACAGTATAAAGAATCTTTTATAAAAAGTGTTTGAACTTCCATACAACCCGGCAATTACACTTCTTGGCGTCTATCCTCCAAACACAAAATCACTAATTCAAAAAGATACATACATACCTATGTTTATTGCAGCAATTATTAATACAGCAAACAGGATATGGACAAAACCCTAACATTCAATGACAGATAAATGGATAAAGAAGTTGTGATATGTATAATGCAATATTATTCAGCTATAAGAAAAGATAAATTCAATCAGGATGCTGCAAAGTGAGGGGAGCTGGAAGTTATCATAAGTGAAATAAGTCAGAGGAGAAGAACAAACTTCATGTGATCTTACTCAGGATGAGTGGAGTATGTGTGGAATATAAAGAAACAAAACAAGGTAATAGTATTGAATAATGACAAACTCTTAGGTCTTGGATCATAAGATTTATTAACAAACAATTGGAGTATAAATGAAGGGATGAAAGAAAATGGAACCAGAGTTGACATAGAGGCAGTGGTGAATGGTCGTGGGTACACTCACTGGTGATGGGTACAGTAACTTTGTACATGATTACCATAAACTTAAATACTACCTAAAGCATAATAAAATATTCTAAGTATATACTATTATTTATATTCACTTAACATTATCATCAATAGTAATCTCCATAGTTATACTATCACTTGTTTAATTTAGCGACAACTTGATTTCCATTTCCATGATCATTTTCAACGGGCAATTGAACAAGTGTTTAATGAAGGCTTGCTCTTACTAGGTATTTTTGCATAAAGATATTTTTAATCTGTAACTAAACATTACAGGTAATGTTATTTTTGAAAATGGTCTTGATCCCAAAGCAATTTAACTTATCCCAAAGCAATTTAACTTATTTTCTTGAATTTTTATAGGTTTGACTTATATAGCCAGGACTATTAAATATTGACTCAATCTTTCATCTCAAATCATTTTTAAATAGGCTCATGTCATTCATAAAATTAACTTATTTAAAATACTAATTTTCCCTCTTCCTGTTTGTCCCCAATGCTGTGCCGGTCTTCTTCCCTTCCCAGGTCAGTTAACCCGCCAGTATTCAAACCCGGGACTTGGCTTTCTCCGTGTAAGCATCCCAGGTGTCCTCTAGGAACCTGGGATAACAGCAACCCTGAGCCTCTTCCTCTTTGTCCCCAACAGTGTGCCGGTTTTCTTCACCTCCCAGCTAGTACCCCTCACACACACCAAGTACACGCAGGGGCATGGTCTTTTCAGATGTGGGCGTGGCTTCTGTATAAGTGGACATGGCCTAATTTTAGGCAGGCCAACACTCACGCGGCCGCAGGTAGTTTTGTCATACCAAGAAATCTAGTGTAACATCTCAGTCCCCATACTTCCACACCAACATGAAGAAACAACGCAAATCCCCACCACGTGGGGAGAACGATGAAAAGAGTCCGGAAGTCTCAGTATGTACTATTAACCTAAAGGACCTCTCTGAGAAAGGATTCAGATATGAAGAAATGAAGATGTTCAATGAACTCAATGAAACAGACAGATATCTAGTAACATGAGAGAAATAATTGAGAAATTATGGGAAGAAATGAGAGCAGAAATTGGAAAACTATGCAAAGAAATGTCAAGAATAAAAGATTCTGTAGATGAAATTAAAAAAAAAACTCAGTTCTGTGCCCTCAAAAATAGAATGACCACAGCTGAAGACAGAATCAGTGAGCTAGAAGATCAGCTGCATCAAGCCAACAGGCAACAACAAACAATGGCAACAGACTTCAAAATAGCTCTAGAGAGAATCAGAGTCCTAGGAGATGACTACCAGAATGGGATGCAGCTAACACCATGTTAAGGGGAAAATTTATAGCTCTGCAAGCATTTCTCAGGAAGGAAGAAAGGACCCACATACACAACTTGATTTCACAACTCAAGATCTTAGAAAAGGATCAACAAAAGGAGCCCAAATCAGGCAGAAGGAAAGAGATCATAAAACTTAGAGCAGAAATCAATGACATGGAAACCAAAAAACAATCAAAAAGATCAATTAAAACAAGAGCTGGTTATTAGAGAAAATAAATAAGTTAGATAAACCACTAGCAAGACTCACAAAGAAAGAGAGAGAACCTCAATAAACCGAATCAGAAATGAGAAGGGGGATATCACAATAGAAACCAAAGAAATAAAAAAGATCATCAGAGACGACTTTGAAAGTCTGTATTCCACGAAACAAGAGAACCTAGAAGAAATGGATAAATTTCTGGATTCCTATAATCTCCCAAGGCTGAATCAAGAATGTCTAGAGTACCTGAATAGACCTATTTACATCAAGTAAATTGAAACTGTAATCAAAAGTCTTCCCAAAAACAAAAGCCCAGGTTCAGATGGATTCACTAGCAAATTTTTCCAAACATTTAAAGAGGACCTATTGCCAGTTCTTCTCAAGATTTTCCAGGAAATTGAAGAAACAGAAACTCTCCCAAACAGTTTCTCTGAGGCCATATCTATCTAATACCAAAAGTAAACAAAGACACCACAAGAAAAGAAAACTACAAGCCAATACCCCTGATGAACATGGATGCAAAATTCTAAACAAAATACTAGCAAATAGAGTTCAACAGCTCATCAAAAAGCTCATACGCCGTGACCAAATGGGATTCATTCCGGGGAAGCAAGGATGGTTTAACATTCGGAAATCAATCAAAACAATCCACCATATCAACAAAAGAAAAGATAAAAATCATCTGATCATATCAATAGATGCAGAGAAAGCATTTGACAAGATCCAGCACCCGTTTATGATGAAAACCCTCGACAAAATGGGTATAGAGGGAACTTTCCTCAATATAGTTAATTCCATCTACCACAGCCTACGGCAAGCCGCATCCTCTATGGGGAAAAAATGAGCCTTCCCTCTAAGATCAGGGACAAGACAAGGATGCCCACTCTCTCCACTGCTGTTCAATATAGTACTAGAAGTACTTGCAATAGCAGTTAGGCAAGAAAAAGATATTAAGGGCATTCAGGTAGGAAAGGAAGAAATCAAGCTCTCACTATTCGCAAACGATATGCTACTATACATAGAGAACCCTAAGACCTCTACCAAGAAGTTGCTAGAAACAATAGATTTGTATAGAAAAATTGCAGGCTATAAAATCAGTACACAAAAGTCCATGGCTTTCCTATACACTAATAGTGACAGAGAAGAAAGTGACATGAAAAAAACAATCCCTTTCACAATTGTGCCCCAGAAAATAAAGTACCTAGGAATCAGCTTAACTAAGGAATTAAAGGACCTCTACAAAGAAAATTACAAAACGCTACTTCAGGAAATAAAAGAGGACACGAGAAAATGGAAATATATCCCCTGCTCATGGATCGGGAGAATTAACATGGTCAAAATGGCAATACTCCCCAAAGCATTGTACAAGTTCAATGCGATCCCTATGACATTCTTCAAAGAAATGGAGCAAACATTCCTGAAATTCATATAAAACAATAAGCCCCCACGAATAGCTAATGCAATTCTTGGGAAAAAGAAAATGGGAGGAATCAACCTCCCTAACTTCAAACTCTACTACAAAGCAGTAATAATTAAAAAAGCATGGTACTGGAACAGAGGCAGAGCTGGAGACCAATGGAATAGGGTTGAATATTCTGACATCTCCCCCCACAAACATATGATCATCTAATATTTGATAAGGGAGCAAGAAATGTGAAGTGGAGCAAGGAAAGCCTCTTTAACAAATTGTGCTGACATGCAAAAAAATGGGCTCAGTTCTCTGCCTAACACCATGTAAAAAAGTAAGATCAAAATGGATTAAAGACCTCAACACCAGACCGGAATCCTTAAGGAACATTGAAGACAAGGTTGGCAAAACCCTCCACAACATTGAAGCGAATGGTATCTTCAAAGATGACATGCCACTGGCCAAGCAAGTGAAAACAGAGATAGACAAATGGGACTATCTTAAACTAAGAAGCTTCTGAACCTCCAAAGAAACAGTGACCAAAATACAAAGACAGTCACAGAATGGGAAAGGATATTCACCCAATACACATCTGACAAGGTGTTGATATCAAGGATATCCAAAGTACTGGTTGAACTACACAAGAAGAAAACATCCAACCACATCAAAAAATGGGGTGATGAAATGAACAGAAACTTTTTCAAAGAAGAAATCCGAATGGCAAAAAGGCACATGAGAAAATGCTCTACATCATTAATCATCAGGAAGATGCAGATCAAAACAATGAGATATCATCTCACACCACAGAGACTGGCCCACATCCAAAAGAACAAAAGCAACCTGTGTTGGTGCGGATGTGGCAAGAAAGGGACCCTCCTTCACTGCTGGTTGGAATGCCGGCTGCTTCAGCCCAGTTGGAAAACAGTATGGACGATTCTCAAAAAATTAGAAATTGAGCTCCCATTTGACCCAACAATAGCACTCCTGGGAATATATCCCAGAGAGGCAAAAAAAGTATTGTTGAAATGACATCTGCGCTTCTGAGTTAATTGCTGCATTGTTCACAATAGCCAAAATCTGGAAGAAAACCCGAGTGCCCTAGAACAGATGACTGGTTGAAGAACCTTTGGTACATCTACACAATGGAGTACTATGTAGCTGTTAGAAAAGATGAAGTCATGAAATTTACATACAAATGGTACTACATGGAAAGTATCATGCTAAGCAAAATGAGTCAGAAAGTGATGGACAGACACAGAAAGATTGCTTTCATCTGGGGAATATAAAGTAACAAAATAGGAGACTGACCAAGAATAGTCAAGATAAGTACCAGGATGTTTACTCCATGGCTTGGAGGCCAGTCACACATGCAGGGGGAAAAGGCTACTCAGATAGAGAAGGGAGCACCAAATAAAAGTTTTGGGAGGATCCTCCAGGATGTGAGATGCATGCTGAAGGTAGACTATAGATTAAGTATGATTGCCACTCAATGCCTCTTTTGCAAACCACAGCACCTAAAAGGAGAAAGAGAACAAAAGGGAATGCCCTGCCACAGATGCAGGGGGGGATGGAGCATAAGGGGTTGGGAGGGATACTGGGATCAGGGGTGGTGGAGAATGGGCACCGGTGAGGGATGGGTACTCGATCATTGTATAACTGAATCCCAAGCACAAAATTTGTGAATGTCTACAACTATACCTCATGGGGTTTCTCTAATAAAAATTAAAATAAAATAAAATAAAATGCTAAGTTTCCTCAAATAATAAAAACTATAACAATATTTGAAGTAAATATTTTATAAAACATATTATGATTCAAATTTAATAATAGTATAGCAAATGATAACTAAAAATTCCAAGGTAGGTCGGGGTTAGACAGGGACAGGACCAGCTATGGTTTATGCTGAATGATGGGTTCACTAAGGTCATTATTACATTTTATATGTTTGTGTATCTGTGAAATTCTGTACTGTAAGACAATAAGAATTATATGTCAGGAACGGGAACCATAAATATTTTACTTCAGATCAGTTTAAAGTAAATCTATAAATAGCTATTTTTTTCCAAATCTGTCTTCTACTTTTCATTTTCCGTATCCCAGTCACCAGAGTTCAGATATTCAACACTTGATCATTATATTTCTACATCCACATCCTACAGAGTGATTTTTACTTCAACGTCTTCTAATAGTTTATTTTTTTTGCTTTTTTAAAAAATCATGACCATGTTATTCTTTACACCATTGCAATATGCATAAACTTTTAAAAGACATTCTGTAAATAAACTTCTGGGTCATGTTTTTAAAGTTTTTCACCCCTTGACCCAAACAGTTTACTTCACTTACGTCTACCCCAACAAATGCTAGAAAGTCTAGTCTCCTCGCTCTTCTAGAACTCATTTTTATTTTATATAACAGATCTTCTCCTCTCCATATATTCCAATTCTATGCACCGATGTCTTAAAATAGATTTATTTCCCTGGATAATAATTTTATTTTGGATACTAAAATGTAATAGATTAATATTTTTAATCTTAAAAGTACGTATGTAGAGAATTTTTTTAAACTTAGCAGGTCTATGGTATTTACTTAATTGAACCAACTTAAAACTACTTGTCAAATGATGATCTGAATTACAAATCAAAGGACGAATTTTCTCAAATCTAGTTTGGGCATTAGATCTAAACCAAATTGAGAAATTCTATCATTTTAAGGTTTTATTTAGAAATATTGTTATAAAATACAATAGATGATCTTCCTCGTAGTTTAGAATTCATTGGCATTTTGGCGATAGCACAGCGGTAGGGCGTTCGCCTTACAAGCGGCCAACATGGCCGACCCGAGTTCAATTCCTCTGCCCCTCTCAGAGAGCCCGGCAAGCTACCGAGAGTATCTCGCTGGCATGGCAGAGCCTGGCAAGCTCCCCTTGACGTATTTGATATGCCAAACACAGTAACAACAAAGTCTCCAATGGAGACATTACTGGGCCCACTCGAACAAATCGATGATCAACGGGAGGGCCTTTTCTTACTTACTTTACTTTTCCTCTAAAAATGAATGAAGCCTGTCCAGAAAGAGGTGACTGCTGATTCCCTAAGCATGTAATCTCTGGTCATTGTTCCTTGTACAACGTTTTCCACAAAACCCTGTATGGTTTAACCTCAAAGGAATGTAATTTGCCCAGAGCCAAAATCTGATAGCACACCCATGAAATCAGCAATGTAGCAAAGCAATAAAAGGGTCCCTTGATAGGATAAGCAACATTTTGGGGTCAGGGTATCATAAGATTAAGGTCAAAACTGAATTTCTACTCCAAAACAATGCAATCATATTATCTAATTAAGTATATCTGTCCCCTTTAGAAGGTTTTTCTTTCCTCAAAATATACTTACTCTAGAACACAAAATATTATGGTACTTTCTTCTTTTATTGAGTAAAATTTGCTTTTTTGCATGTGTATCTTAGTGTCCTTATTAATTTTCTTGAGGACTTGACTAGGCATTAGAATTTATTATCAGGCAAATGCAAATTAAAACAATGAGAAGCACTGGAGAGATAGCACAGGGATTAAGACACATAGCCAACACCAGTTAGATGCCCTGGCATTGTGGGACTAGAATAGCATCATATCTTTGGGCCCTCCCAATTAACCACAAAGTACCTGGCTTTAGAATAGCTAAAGGGACCCCTTGGAATTCCAGGGAACTGCTTAAGGGTAATCCCCCAACCACCACCAAAATTAAAGACAGTGAGAGAGCACCTCACACCTGTGAGAATGTTCTATATCAAAAACAAGTGTTGGTGATGATGAAGAGGAAAATGAACACTTACTGTTGGTAGGAATGTAGTCTATATGGGATTTCTCAAAATATTAAAAATCAATTTAACATTTGATCCAGCAATTTCACTCCTAAAACATTTATTCAAAGGACCAAAATACTAATCTAAAAGACATACACAGGGGGTACAATGCTGCCAGCAGGTCAATCTGTACCTGCAGGGCAAGTGTATCAGCTGTCCAACACTGCCTTCAGGCTTCCCAATACCTTAAAAATGCCGCTGTGCCTCTGACCAGACCCCAACAACTCAGGATCAAGTTTTCTGAGAAAATAAACTGCCAAAAGTTAGGTATGTGGGAACCACACCCACAAACCACCTCTAGATAAGCTATACAAACTCATTTATCAGCCTTGCACCAGAGACTCATAAATAAATCTCGAAAGATATCAAAAGCTGCAATTAATCTCAAACCCATGAAAGGCTGAACAGATCAGGGTGTACTGGGGATGGGGTGGGGGGCTCAGTCTAGTGCCTGCCCAAGCAGAGGCCCCTTGCAGCTGCTTGTTCCCACAATCCAAAAGCACCACCAAGCCCCCAGCCAGACTCCACCCTCTCAGGATGAACCTCACTGAGATATTAACCTGTTGAAAATTCAGATATGCGGGTGTTGAGACTGAAATCTCCAGACTTTCTTAGGGTTAGGTGAGCTCCTTCCACCCACCTTTCCGTACTTCCAGAAGCCTCAGCAGTCACATCCACACCCCAAAGCTACCACTCAGTTTAAAAAGCTACTCCAGCTTACCTTCTCGATAAAAATACTGAATGCCCTAAACAAACATGTTCACCATTAAGTGCCTGTGTTGCAAACCATACTGCACAACAGGAGAGAGAGAAAGAAGAAGAGTGCCTACCATAGAGGCAAGCTGGTGGTGGAGAGCTGGGGAGCATTGTAAATGATGGTGGGAGAGAAACGGGGAATGCTGGTGGTGGGAAATGTACACTGGAGGAAGGATGGGTGTTGGATCATTGTATGACTGAAACCTAATCATGAACAGTTTGTAATGGTCTCTCTCACAGATATTCAATTAAAAATTAAAGAAAAGACATGCATACCTATGGTCATTGTCACACTATTTACAATAGTCATTGTATGGAATCAAGTAAAAATCTATTTTGACTTTTTATTGTTTTGCTGTCGGGCTGGAATGATAGCACAGTGGTAGGGCGTGTTTGCCTTGTCCATGGCTGGCTTGACTGAGCCGGGTTCGATTCCTCTGCCCCTCTCTGAGAGCCTGGCAAGCCCTCGAGAGTATCTCGCCCACACAGCAAAGCCTGGCAAGCTACCTGTGATGTATTTGATATGCCAAACACAGTAACAAGTCTCACAATGGAGATATTACTGGGCCCACTTGAGCAAATCCATGAACAACAGGAGGAGAGTGCTACAGTGCTATTGTTTTGCAGTGCCAGCTCTCTTACTCGGAAGCATACACTTCACAATTAAGCCACATCTATAGTCTTAAAATCTATTTTTACAATTGGATTTTAAACCAAATTTCTTTGACTCCTCAACCCAAACATATTATTTCCACATCAGTGACTATAGATTTTAAAATAATATTTGAATTTTAAAAATCCAGTTTACTTTAAAGGAAATTGTGCTTTCATCTTTCTAGAAGATTTTGTCTTAAACACCAGAGACCAATAGGAAAACTTGACTAGTAAATCCCTAAAGCTAAAATTATTTGACTATGACTACTAAGACATCATTAAAAGTATTTATTTTAGGCGAATATAAGGATAGTATAAAATAAATGAAATTATGATTAATGTTAATACTAATTATGTGGCCATTTAAAGAGAAAACCCAAATAACAATCCCCAGTTTAAATACATATTTTTTAATTTGTTATACTCAGATGTGCATAATGATCAATTTTGCAAAATACCTTTTTCCCCTTCATAAAAGCTTACTAAATTATGCTAAGGATGGCCTTAGATTGCACTCTCAATATCCCAAAGGACTTCTTTGAAATCTTTCTCAAGTAAGTCCTGCTTAAAAGAATCATTTCTCACCCTTGGAAGTGTGGAAATAAATCATTTGTATAAACTGAAGCTAACTTGTGAGATTTTTATGGAAATAACAATGGAAGTCCAACAATGGAACTGAGGGTGGTGGTGAGGACTGTTATAAATACATCACTAATAACGTCAGTGCATTTCCCTTGTCTTCCACACTACTATCTCTGGGGAAATAAAAGCTCTGTTCAATGCTAACTTGAATTCCTGTCATTGTGCTCTGCCTATCAGTCTATCTAGAGAGAGGCTTCTGGTCCATGCCTGAGGTTATCGTCTACTGAGTCCTAGCCACTGTCATAGAATTGAAATCAATGGGAAGGATTTTTTTTCTTTAAAGGAGACACAAATGATTCATGAGTCCAGCAATAAATCAGAGTGAACCCAAAACAACTAAGCTGTAGGACAAATCTTGGTGGAAAAGCTAGAGATTTCCAGAGGAAACAATATTAAATATAAACGCTTTCCTATGTGTTGATAGCTATATTTGCTTCAAGTTTCTAAACCATTGAAAGTGATGACATACCTTGCCTTCAACGTGCGAAATGCATCATTTCCTTCCCTCTTCCCACAACACCGTACCTGCCTCTCACTTCAACACTGAGGGGAAAAAAAGCTGAGCGCAGCAAACTCTATAGGAATATGCTCTAGAATGTACTCTGGCTTAGCCAGAGAAATCTTTGTCTTTTGCTTTACTTTTTATTTTCATTTTAATTGTTTATTTTTGATTTTGTTTCCCTTGCTTGTGAAGCAAATCCCTGAATATATTACTGAAGCCAAAATCATGAAGTGTTTCACCTATTTTTTTTAAATTTTAGTAGTGAAACACCATGAGGAACAGTTGTAGACTTAACAATTTTTGTGCTTGGGTTTCAGTTATACAATGATTGAGTACCCATCCCTCCACCAATGCCTATTCTCCACCACCAATGAAACCCATGAAAGGCTGAATAGTATCCCTCCCACCCACCCCCCAACCTCCCCATCTCACCCTGCCTCTGTGGAAGGGCATTCGCTTTTATTCTCTCTCTCCTTTATGGTCCGTGGTTTGCAAAAGAGGCATTGAGTGGCAATCATGTTTGGTCTATACTCTACTTTCAGCATGCGTCTCCCATCCTGGAAGGATCTTCCCAAAACTTTTATTTGGTGCTCCCTTCTCTATCTGAGTAGCCTTTTCCCCTAGCGTGTGAGACTGGCATCCAAGTCATGGAGTAAACATCCTGGTATTTATCTTGGCTATTCTTAACCCTGAATATGCAGAGTCGAGAAGGATATGGAAGGAGAGGCTGATAAAACACCAAGGCAGACATAGGCTGCCAAAACGCAGAAAAACAAAAATGATTGTCTGTACTTTTAATGCTCGTATGCTGGCATCTGCTGCATCCATTGAAGACCTTATGGTACAAGCGTGAAAGATCAAGTACGACATCATTGGTCTGACCGAAACGAGAAGAAATCAATCCCATCATGCTGTTTTCGACACTGGAGGAGAACTGTTCCTTGGAACATGTGATAAAAGAGGCGTCGGTGGTGTTGGTATCCTTGTCAACACAAACTTAGTCACGAGCATTGATTCATTCGAATGCCTAACAACCCGAATCGGACGATTACACTTGAATAAATGTGGCTCACTACCGGCAGTTTCTATCTTTGTTGTCTATGCACCAACATCCAGTTATGGTGAAAGAGAAACTGAGAAATTCTACATGGAGCTGGAGAAGTTCTATAAAGAAGATCATACCTTCTACAAGATCATTGTCGGTGATTTTAATGCCAAGATAGGATCAAGAAGATCAGTCGATGAAGTCCACATCGGAACCCATGGCCTGGAATGGAATGAACAGGGTGACAGACTGTCTGAGTTCATCATGTCAACCAAAACCTTCCATGGTAACTCACAATTCCAAAAGGCTGAATCTAAACGTTGGACATGGGAGTCTCCCGATGGACGGTTCCACAATGAAATAGACCACATCATATTCAATCGGCGGTTTTGCCTAACCGATGTTGCTGTTGTCCCAAAATTCCAAACGGGATCAGACCACCGTCTTCTTCGTGCAAAATTCTACCTCACAGAATGAGGAGAAAAGAATACAAGGTTTAAGAAGAGGACTCCCAGAACAACCACCAACTGGGAGCTCTTTGGCTCTATTACGGCAACATGGGAAGATGCCGTCATTGACAACATTGATGAATACGATTGAATGATTCAGCACCTCCATGATTGTGCAAGGAATGCCAAGAGAGAGATAACCACAAAAAACCGTCTTTCTTCCAACAGTCTTGAACTTATTCGCCAACGTGGCTTGGCACATGCCTCAGGCAACCACAAGCGAACATCCGAACTGGCAAAACAGTGAAGAGAAGCCATCAAGGATGACCTCAAAAACAGGAGAGCAGCAGTACTGGTAGATGCAGCAGAAGCTGGGAAAAACATTCGTAATGCCCGCCTGTCCTTCACCAACTACAAAACCAAGATGACTGCCCTCCGACATCATGATGGATATATCACATCTTCCAGAAGGGCAATGGGGAAGATTATTCATGACTTCTACTCAGATCTCTTTAATAGCCACATCCACTTGCCCACATACCACATACCACATGATGGAAATGTCGTTCCCAATGTTCTCCCTTCCAAAATCCAACATGCCATCTCGTCGGTAAAGAAACAAAAAGCACCTGGCCCAGACAAGATCAGACCTGAACACCTGAAGAACTTACCATCAGTATTCATCAATACATTGGCTCAACTCTTCACACGCTACCTGTCTGAATGCAAGGTTCCATCCCAATGGAAAACCAGCAGGACTGTACTACTATACAAGAAAGGAGACATCCACGACATTGGCAACTATCGCCCAATCTGCCTATTGTCTGTCATCTACAAACTATTCACTCGAGTCATCCTGAATAGGATTAGCAGAACACTAGATGAAGGATAACCATGTGAACAAGCTGGATTCCAAAAAGGATTCAGTACCATCGACCATATCCACACAATAACCAAGCTCATTGAGGTATCTCGGGAGTTCAAGATGCCGCTCTGTCTAACGTTCATTGATTTAAAGAAGGCCTTTGATTCTGTTGAGACGGAAGCGGTCATGGAAGCCCTAGCCAATCAGGGCGTACAAACTCAATACATCAGGATCCTTCGTGAGCTCTATTGCGGATTCACTACCAAGATCTCACCATTCTACAAAGAAGTAATCATCCATATCAAGAGAGGGGTTCGGCAGGGTGATACCATTTCACCAAAACTCTTCAGTGCCACCCTCGAGAACATCATGTGACGACTGGAATGGGAAAACATGGGAGTGAAGATAGATGGTCGGCAACTACACCACCTCTGCTTTGCTGATGACATCGTTCTAATAACACCAAACATCAGCCAAGCGGCACAAATGCTGAACGACTTTGACCGTGAGTGTGGAAAGGTCAGACTACAGCTGAATCTTACGAAGACAATGTTTATGAGAAACAGCCTTGTTCCTGATGCTCCATTCGCTCTCAACAGAACCACCATCTCCGAATGCAACAGTTATATATACCTAGGTCGAGAAATCAACATGACCTGGCACCTGAGTTGCGCAGGAGGAAGAGAGCGGCTTGGAATGCCTTCAAGAGCATTGAAGAAATAACTAAAAGGACAAAGAACCTCCAGCTACGAGCACATCTCTTTGATTCCACTATTCTTCCTGCATTAACATATGCCTCAGAGACCTGGACCCTACGAAAACAGGATGAGAACACTATTCGGGTCTCTCAAAGAGGAATCGAAAGAACTATGTTTGGAATATCACGATTCACTCAAATAAGAGATAGAATCCGGAGTTCTGATCTTCATCAACGCTCAAGAATCAGGGATGCTGTCTCATTTGCCAAGACATCAAAAATCAGATGGGCTGGACACATAATGAGGTTTACAGACAACCGCTGGACTAGAGCCATTACTGATTGGATTCCACGGGACATCAAAAGATCATGTGGACGCCCACCTATAAGATGGTCAGACTTCTTCGTCAAGACCCTAAATGATCGGTTTGAGGATCTGCATGTTCCTAGAACGAACAGATACCATTGGGCTACACTAGCACGCAACCGGGATAAATGGAGATGTTACTGGCACCCGCTCGAATAAATCGATGAAGAACGGGGATTAAGTGATAATAAGTGATAATTCTTGGTGTTAGTCTCCTATTTTGTTACTTTATATTCTCCAGATGAATGCAATCTTTCTATGTCTGTCAATCACTTTCTGACTCCTTTCGCTTAGCATGATACTTGATACTTTCCATGTAGTACCATTTGTATGTAAATTTCATGACTTCATCTTTTCTAACAGCTACATAGTACTCCATTGTGTAGATGTACCAAAGGTTCTTCAACCAGTCATCTCTTCTAGGGCACTCAGGTTTTCTTCCAGATTTTGGCTATTGTTAACAGTGCAGCAATGAACTCAGAAGTGCAGATGTCATTTCAACAATACTTTTTTGCCTCTTCGGGATATATTCCCAGGAGTGCTATTGTTGGGTCAAATGGGAGCTCAATTTCTAATTTTTTGAGAATCGTCCATACTGTTTTTCAAAAGGGCTGAAGCAGTCGGCATTCCGACCAGCAGTGAAGGAGGGTCCGTTTCTTGCCACATCCGCACCAACACAGGTTGCTTTTGTTCTTTTGGATGTGGGCCAGTCTCTGTGGTATGAGATGATATCTCATTGTTGTTTTGATCTGCATCTTCCTGATGATTAATGATGTAGAGCATTTTCTCATGTGCCTTTTTGCCATTCGGATTTCTTCTTTGAGAAAGTTTCAATTTCATTGTTCATTTCATCACCCCATTTTTTGATGTGGTTGGATGTTTTCTTCTTGTGGAGTTCAACCAGTACTTTGGATATCTTTGATAGGATCCCCTTGTTGTATGTCTTTTGGGTGAATACCTTCCCCATTCTGTAGACTGTCTTTGTATTTTGGTCACTGTTTCTTTTGAGGTTCAGAAGCTTCTTAGTTTAAGATAGTCCCATTTGTCTATTCCATGCTCATGGATTGGGAGAATTTACATGGTCAAAATGGCAATATTTCTCAAGAACTCTACAAATTCAATTTGGTCCCTATATTACTATCCATGACATTCTTCAAAAGAATGTAGCAAACACTCCTGAAATTCATATGGAAAAATAATCCCCCATGAACAGCTAAAGCAATTCTTGGGAAAAAGAAAATGGGAGGAATCAACCTCCCTAACTTCAAACTCTACTACAAAGCAGTAATAATTAAAACAGCATGGTACTGGAACAGAGGCAGAGCTGCAGACCAATAGAACAGGGTTGAATATTCTGACATCTCCTCCCAAACATAACATCATCTAATGTTTGATAAGGGAGCAAGAAATGTGAAGTGGAGCAAGGAAAGCCCCTTTAACAAATTGTGCTGACATGCAAAAAACTGCACTCAGTTCTCTGCCTAACACCATGTACAAAAGTAAGATCAAAATGGATTAAAGACCTCAACATCAGACCGGAATCCTTAAGGTACATTGAAGACAAGGTTGGAAAAACCCTCCACGACATTGAAGTGAATGGCTATCTTCAAAGATGACACGCCACTGGCCAAGCAAGTGTCTTTTGCTTTTGATTACAAATGTTTTAGAAAAAAAGCAGGTGTGCAGTTTCTCTGCAGGACTTCTGAATTTTGTTTCTGGGAGGTTTCTATATGTATATAGTCTGTCAGACATCTGTGACATTTAAGGGAGTCTTATTTTGTAATTTTTCATGTTTCAGACATAAATCAAGATTTGTAGGTTGCTTAATCTCAAGGATTGTCTCCTTAAGCCAAATAGCAGCAAAGCATGTCTGTTTTGGTCTAATAACTCCAAAAGCAGGTCTGCTTCTGATGCCTCCTTTGTCACTTCAGATTCTTTTTTTCTTGGACCTTTAACAACAAAGTCTTGTAGCACTTTGTTGAAATCATGACGTAATGTATCAGAAAATAGGAAGTACATGGAGGATAGGGCCGGAATAAGTCTTTTGCATGAAGTTATTAACCTGCAGGTTCTGCTCAGTTTTACTTTCTATTGTTATAGTGTCCGCAAGCTTCAAATTCTTTTCATATCCTTCATTTTTGTCTTTTCTTCTGACTATAATTTGGACTAAGTCCTTCTACTTAGAGAAGCTGTTGATGCATCACCTGTAATCCAATAATGATTGCTACACAAGCACCCATTTCTGAGATCTTTGTTTTTTGGTAATCAGATATTGTCAACCTCTGGATTCTCCTGTCTCTCCAAATTTGGATATGACCATTTTTCCTGTGATTTTAGTTCTCTGATGGAGCCAAGAAATGTTGTTGATTTTCTAATTTGTGGCATTTTCTTGCTATATGAATGGAAGTACCATGCTCCTCATGGAACTAACAGACTGGTTTCATATTTTTGTCTCATAATTTAACAAATTACGTATGTTTGTTTAGTGAACATTAAAGTTGTGTATAGAAATTGTATAAAATGCAAATATAAAGTCAATATAGACATAAATTCCTAAGATCAAAGAACACAGACACCAGTAACAGTTTTCAGGGGTAACCCAGCGCCCTTCTAAAACAAAGGCCACTGAGTTCACAGTTATCCCAAGGCAGTTGCTCACCTATTCAATAAAGGCACCACATTCAAGATCTCCCACTTGGAAACTTCCCAAACCACAACCCTTGCCTACCAACACTTATACTTCTTTTTTCCAAGCGAGAGCATATTTTTCTTACTAGCTTTTAAAATCCAGCCCCATATTCTAGTAGTTAGACTGGATTCACCCTTGCTCTGGATTGACCCGACCCAATTTGCAAGTATCTATTCTTTAGTTTCTGGGTAAACTCAATGGTATTTTCTATAATATTCTCTGGCACTTTTATTCACTGCGTCCACTATTCCCTCTACAGAGCCTTTTGAACTTTTATTCATATATCAGTTAATGATAATTTCATTAACCTTGTTGACTATGTATGACTTTTTGTCTTGAATGAAACAGCATTAATATTTCTATTATATTATTACTATTGTATACCTTTTGTCTAAAATTGAGTGTATACCAAACTTATCTACTCCCAAAAGTTAGTTCAAACTTCTTTTAAGTTAGATGATTCTAGTTCTATTTTTAGCCTTATCATAAATTTATCAATCTAATGCATATGGAGAGAAGACAAAGTTTGTGCTGGGAATAATGAGTGAGTTATACACAGAAAAATCATACAAATGTCAGTTCTGATGATGGCTTTATATTTTCCAAGACAACATAATTATATTAGCTGCATTGAGGGGATGAATTCTACAGATAACCAGGCTCTATTTTAGACTGGTTCAATATCCAGAGTTAAGAATTCTCCAACACTTCTCAGCATGTTACTGTTTAAGTTGAACACATCTTCTTTTAAACAAGGACACATCCACGTACATCTTCCAAATGTTTTCTTGCTATACGACTGGCATTGGAGAAGCTCAAAGATCAGGAAGTGAGGCCAAAGGGATAGTACAGCAGGTAGGGCTGTTGTCTTACATGTGGTCAACCTGAGTTCAATTCCCTGAGTATCACCAGTAGTGATTTCTGAGTGTAGAGCAAGGAGTAACTCTCAACATGGTCAGATGTGGTAAAAAAAAATCATGAAGTTTGAAATTCTAGTTTTTACTCTGCCATATGCTCTCAAGTGGCTTAAATAAATGTGAAATAAGTCAGATCATTGTTACATGAGCTTCACTGTTTAGATCTAGGAAACATTTAGCCCAAGATTGATCATCTCGGTATTATGTTTCACCTTGTCTTTCAAAAATTTTCTATTTATTTGTCAAATTTGTTTTAATGTAAAAGAATGATATTATAAAAATTTCAGCAAAGTTCTGGTAGCTATATTTTTGAAACTTTTCTAAAAAGTTTTAAGAGAAGATTTCTAGAATTTATTTTTAAATGTTTCTAAAAATGATAAAGTTTTATTGACTTATTTAAAAGAAAAAAGGACATGGCACCTGATCTCATAAAAGAGAATATACAGCAGTAGATCATTGATTTCCAGAAACAAGTAAATGAGTTAACTGAACAAGTACATGGAAGAGAAAGTAAGGTAATAAAAGGAGAGTTGAGACTTTCATGTGGGAAGATCAAAAATATTAGGATGGGATAAAAACATACAAAAACATTAAGTGAACAGAGCAAACATGGCTGAGTGACTACATTTTAGAACAATGGAACTAGGAGAGCTTCCTTTGAAGTTTGATGAAATCAAAAACAGTATAGTTAAAAAATATTTGTGTTGTTAAAATTGCCTCAACACACCTGCATGAAAATTAAATAGGGTAAAGAAGAGTTTCAGCAGAACAAGAGATGAATTCTGTGGACTATAAAGAGAAAGATAAAATCCTTTGATATGTAAGAAATCTCTGCTGTTATAAACATTACTCCAAACAAACTTCTTTAATGCCATGGATTTTAACAAGAGTGAAAACCCTATTTGGGCACACAATGGGATGAGATGTGCAAAAGCCACTAGGTTCAAGTGTGTCTGCATACTAGAGATAATTCACACAAGTCAGGCTACATCATCAGCAAATATGTTCTACAGGACAGTGTTTTTACACATACAGTCAAGTTAAATTAATATATGATTTCTGTAAAAAAGGGAGAGTAACTAGGTTGTAATAACTACTATATGGAGCAATTCCTTACATCAGGAATGAATTTATATTTTGGATTGATGCTGTCTTACATTGCAGGCAAACCATTCCTTCCCATCAAAGTAAGGTTGTTTATTTTAGCAATAAAAACATAATATATTAGGTGTTTTTTTTCAAAGGCATATCAGTCACTGAACTAATATTATCCAATAATATGAACGGTGCAATGTAATTTTAAAGTAATTGTTTCTGTTAAGGAGAAATCAGTATAATTAAGAAAACAATGTTTAACAGAAATGCGTCCTAAATGACTTCATTCTCAATTTCCTTTTTCCACTGATTTAAACTAGCATTTTGCTAATCATCTAGATTACCAACATTTAATTAAGAGGAAAAATGTTCTTTTTAATCAGTTGTTAGATGTGAGTAAAAATAACCATTAGACAGATGTATTATTAATTTTTATATAACAAAGCCATTAGTCTTTATGTACTATAAACATTTCTGTAAATTATTTTGTGTCCTAACCAATCTGTTTCATGTGATTCATCAAAGGGGAAATAGAATAAAAAACTGATTAGATATCTAAGAGTTACACATAACTTAATGATGGTAGGTATATGGGTTCAGGACTCAGGTTTCCTAGAATTTAAAACCCAATCTTATCTCTGTAAAGCCTTGGGCAAGTTACTTAACCTCTGTTCTTTTGAAATTCATTATCTTCAATTAACATCTTTTTCAGTTATAAGTATTAAGTGAGATAATACAGAGTACCAGAAATGGGAGTTTATTCATTACAAACACAATGTAAGACTTTTTAGATCTTTTCTTTCAATATTACTAGTTATGAACACAGAATAAAATTATCTTAAAATTTATCAATTTGCTGGACCAGAGCAATAGTACAGTGGGTATTTGCTTCACATATGGCCTACTCAGGTTCCATCCATGGCATCTCATAGTTTAATCCATAGCTTCCTATATGGTCCCCCAAGCTCTCCAGGAGTGATCATTGAGCACACAGCCAGGAGTAAACCCTGAGAACTGCTGTGTGTGGTCCCAAAAAAATCAAAACGAAAAAATTTTATCAACTTGCACTAGAACATTGAGAATATCTTCTAATTTTCCATCTCCCCACTGATATTTATAAAATTAAATGTAATGGTTAACTTATCTCATAGCACTTTATTTTAAATGACACTGTACATAATTATGTTGGTATCTCTGGCTAGATCTGACTTTCTTTGAAAATTATACAACAAATCTTGATCATGTATCATGAGTCAAATCAATCCCAGAGGCTAACACCATTATCTTTGTCCTATTATAGATTCTTACAAGTTTCCAATTACTTCCACCTTTTGTCTCATGTGTACCCACCCTGAATTTCTTAAATTATGTTCTAAACCTAATTGTAGTGTATTTAGAAAATGACAATGCAATTAGATTTAACTAGATCTTAAGGAAGGGTTCCACATGATGGGATTGGTGCCCTCAATAATAGAGATAAGAAGATAGAGCTTACTCTTTTGCCAACATGGGGCAAAAAAGCTAAGTATTCCTCTGAAGCCAAGAAGAAACCTCTTACTAGAGTTTAGTCATGCTAGCACAGTTATCTCATATTGTCAACCTTCCAAAGCTATGAAAAATGAATATTCGTTTTTAATTCATGCTACGCACTTCCTGAGTAAGATACTTCTGTTCCAGCTTTCCTATCCCAGTTCTTGGCACTTGTGTCCTCTCATTTAACCTGCTTAAGCACCAGATTTTGCCATGTGTACCTCTACCATCTGGTTATTACTGAATTATGTACTTTGTAATAGACCAGTGATTTAGGGAAGGTGGTTCCATGGTAGAGCCTTGCATACGGTAGGACCTGGGTTCTATCCCCAGTACCTCAAAAAGAGAGAAACCAAGAAGGCCAGAGTAAAAGAATTGTATAAATGAGCTCAAGAACCTGCATCCATGAATTGCATGCAGGCTTGTATTCAATCCATAGCACAACTGGGAGTGACCCGAAGCACCAAGCCAAGATTAGAGTCTGAATACCATTAGGTGTGGCAAAGAAAAAATAAAAGAAAAACTTCACCATTTATAAGATAAACATCATCATTTCTGTGAGAAAAAAAAAAACAACCAGCAAATGTGAAAGAATCTTGTGAAGATTAGGGAAATGTTAGTTATTTGATACTAACAAATGTTAGCTTAAAAGAATGTTAAATGTTAAAAGAATTCTGACATTAATTAACAGTCGGTTAAGATAATCGTACTTTCCAACTGCTGTACATTCTAGTGACAACTGGTCATTTTGTTGCTGGTGACTAATTCAACGTGGGGCACAAGGGAGGGAACCTCTAGACAGGAACCTGCATCCATGAATTGCATGCAGGTTACCTCTCTACTCCACCCACCTCAGTCACCTTGGGAAATGCTCGGCATGAGTCAGGACTGCTAAGGTCTGCCTTGAGCACTCACACAGCACGGATGCTCGCTCATGAGGCAGATGGCAAGCTGTGTCTGAAGTACACTAGGTCTGCATGATGCAGGAGCTAGTCTTTAACCACTATAGCTCACGAGGCTTTCTAGATTCAAGCTGGAGTAAAGAATTTCTCTTTGCAGGAAAAAGAAAGTCTTAATTTCTACCCAGCTTTTCCAGAAATTTCACCTTCCCTTAGAAAAGAATTTCAGGAGACGAGAAAAAGAAGTCAAAAAAATTAATTTGGAAAAATTTACCTAGAGAAATCTGAAGGCCAGAAATGAAATGCGTGTGTGTGTGTGTGTGTGTGTGTCTGTCTGTCTGTCTGTCTGTCTGTGTGTATCTGTCTGTCTGAGCATGTTCGCATGTGCCCTCAAAAGAGAACTCAGAGGGAGGAAAAGTCAAGAGTACATATCTTAGGTGGCGATGCAGGCCAATCTTCAAGGAAGAGGATCAGGAGTGAGTCCCCCTGCCTTTACAAAGTTAGTCTTGGGGTAGGGCTTCTTCTAAACTGCTTTAGTCTGGAGTTCTCTGCATATCTAAAAGTTAATCTGGGTCTTATCATGGGGGAAAGCCTTGGATTCTTATTGGTCCTTTCATATTCTCATGAAGACATTTAGACTCTCTTGAGACTTCTTTTCTGTGAGGCTGAAATCTTCCCCAGATGGTGTCTCAGTTCTGCATGTGGGTAGACGCTCATGTCTCCATCTTCAAAGAGCTCAGTATATCCTTCTTAAAGGATTGTGGTCTTCAAGTCTTTGGGCTACTTCAGGACTAGAATATTTACTCTTAGTTTCATAATTTTCTGAAAAAAAAATCATTACTTGCCGTTCTCTCTTTCTGCCTGGAACATTTTCAAAATATTTATTTTCTCAGAACCAAGAATAAATAATCATCTGTACTACCCTCCTGTACCAAAATCCCTCCTATTATTTTCTTTTACAAATAATCAGGTACTTGTAGCAGTATTTCTCAACACTTTCCCAACCATGGCCCTTTCTGACCTGGTTTCCTTCCTGTTCTCCCCACTCCTACCTCCCATCCTTCTAGTTGGCCCCTAGTCTTGTGTCATTGCTTCCCATTTCTGTGAGATTTTCACCTGTGGCTCCCCTTGAATTTTTCTGGGATGTAATGTGGAGCACATACCGCCCACAGTTGAGAAACACAAGTCTATCCGAAATAAAAACAAACAAAAATTTATCCAACAGACTTCATAATTACTATCATGCTGACCCTCTGGGCTACTATTTTTTCACTGCTGTCATTGTTTTGGGATCACGCCCAGTGGCGTTCAGGGTTTACTTCTAGATCTGCACTTGAGGGTCATTCTCAGTTATCCTTTGGCAACCATGCAGTGTCAGGAATCTAACTAAGGATTCCTTTGAGATATCTCTCCAGTCCCTGGACTGCTTACTTCTCAAACATTCTTCCTAACCCTTTGGTTATTTTCTCTCTGTCTTTGCATGCACTGGATCCTATACCCACTTCCCGTACCCACTCGGAATTAGTGCATCCAAACTAAGTTCTTATAAGCCCCCCCCAACAAGGATCTATGTCTAAGACATATACTCTAAACACAAACCTCCGATTTTCATTCACACATTATGTTTTTATATCTTCCAAACATACTAAATTAAACTTGTCCAAAATAAAGTTCATCATCTTCCCCCCTAAATGTCCTGGTTTCCTTCATTTATTTATTTAATTAATTAATTAATTTATTTATTTATTGCTTTTGGGGGTCACACCCAGCGATGCTCAGGAGTTACTCTTGGCTCTGCATTCAGAAATTAATCCTGGTGATACTTGGGTGATGGGATTGAATCTCATGAGATGCCTGGGATTGAATCTCCAGGTCAGCTGCGTACAAGGCAAATGCCCTACTAGCTGTAGTATCGCTCTGGCCTCTCTGGTTTCCTTCGTAATGAATAGTATTTAGCATCAACCTAAGCCACAGTGGATCCTAGAATCACTTCTTTCCACTAATATCTTGTGAATTATGAGTCATCTTCTCTTAAAATATTTGAAGTTTCATGTCATAAAATTTTTAGTAAAAGTATTCTTGGTGTCTCATGACCTTCTCTCCTTCCGTAGCCCCAACCCTGACACACACACCATCCTTTGCTTTGAGTAAGATTTTCTGATAAACAAATGTGAGATTAGTTTGATTTTGCTGTGATTTCACATGAGCAACTCATGCTAAAAAGGAAATATATTCTTAAATTGACCACTGGGAATCCTTTGACACTGCCTGCCTGTGTTCTTCCAACCTATTTGCATTGACTGTGCCAGTATTGACTGTGCTGGAGCAAAAGCACAGCAGGTAGGGCATTTGCCTAACTCATGGCCTACCTGGGTTCGATTCCTCCCTCCCTCTCAGAGAGCCCAGCAAGCTACCAAGAGTATCCCACCAGCATGGCAGAGCCTAGCAAGCTCCCCATGGCGCATTCTCGATATGCCAAAGACAGTAAAAACAAGTCTCACAATGGAGACATTACTGGTGTCTACTTGAGCAAATTGATGAACAACAGGAGGACAGTACTACAGTGCCTCTTTCATGTTCCACTCCTGCCTCGCAATGTTAAAATTCCAAGACTACCTTTGGGAGTTTTATATCTCTGAGAGTTTTATCCAGCTGCATCATTTTTTCCCTGAAATGCTCTACTTTCCTTTTTTTGGCCTATAGAACATCTGCTCACTTTTTTACAGTTCTGTTCTATGATGACTTTCCCTCTGAAAATTCTTTTGTTAGAATTAACCATTCCTCCTTTCCTGCCTTCTTTCCAATACACCATCACAAATTCACAGAGAACCTTTTTTTTAACACAGAGAACCTTTTTTACAGTGAAGATAGTATCTTAATATGTAACTCTCTTCATATTTAACCCTCATTCCTGGGATAATGCCTGAAAGTTAGTAATTAGTAATTTGCTAATAAATAAATAAATAACTCTGCTAATAAAATCTTAACATAGCATAACTCTGCTAATAAAATCTTAACATAGCATAAGAACATGGATCAGTTGAAATTTTAAGTCTAATGTACTACCATAATATAAAAGGAAATCTGGGGAAAAGAATTATAGTCATTGTTGAATGATCGTAAGGTGCAAAACCTTTGTATTTGTATCTCATTTAATTTGTCCAATGATTTTTGAGATTGGCACCATAGTTTTAACAATGTACAAGGCATCATTCACTCTTGATCTCAACTGATCCTCCCCAAGTTTTTAAGAAGGTATTATTTTGGTAAACACAAAAATGATAATATTAGCATTCAGAGAAATGAAATAATTTGCTCAAAGTAACACAAATTCAAATTCAAGATCCTACCTGATTCCAACCAAGTTCACTGCCCACCAGAAAAAATGTTCCACAAGTTATATTTTTAACTTAAATCTACCCCCAGATAGCCATGGACACTTTGAAGAAGGGTTATGAGTAATTAGCATCTTAAAATTGCCACAGAAACAAATATGTCCAAAAAAGGATATGTGTAGAGTCTTTAAAATAGCCTTGTCATCAACATTTCCTAAATATACACAATGCAGCAAAGGGGAAATTTGCATGTTTTAATACTTGGAAAAACATCAGAGTTTTCTTCTTTAATGTGATGTATCCTTTAGTTGGTCATGACAGATTTATAGAAGTTGGATATTTTCCAAAAGCCATTAAGCTCACTGATTTATTCATTTGTTTTAATCTTGGAGCGATTTGAATCGAACTCTAAATTTTTGTAATTACAACATTAAAGTTGATCTCTGTCTAAAATGGGATTGAAAGAAAAACTGTTTTGGCAAACACCAATCAATGTTACTTTGTAACTTTTGGTCTTGATTGGAGTTATTATCTTTTCCAATAGTATGTCAGTGGTAGGCAGACAAGAAAGCTGTGAATGAACCTTGACATGTAAGTGCATGATCAAAACATCTGTTAAGAGCTTGGTTGGGACCAGAGTAAGATGGATTGAATCTCAGTTCCTACATCTATCATTTGTACTCTTTTGCCTTCTCTAAGCCTCAGTATTTTCATCCTTCATGCTGGAGCAAAACCTACTTCAGAAGGTTTTTCAAACATTTTGATAACATGATATGAGTAAAGATTTGAGTTATAATATATCATTTAAATTCACTTAATAAATGCAAACTATATCTACCACTATTGTTAAAAATAATAATAGCAACAGAGAGTGCTATTTGTCTATCTTTTCTGCATGTCACCAATAAGCATATTCTAACAAATTAGATGCAGAGAGAGACATTAAAAGGGAAGCTGGAAAAAGACTGTCTTGGATACACTGTCCTCCCTTTGTTCATCAATTTTGCTCGAGCGGGCCCAGTAACGTCTCCATTGTGAGACTTATTGTTACTCTTTTTGGCATATCAAATATGTCTTAGGTGGCTTGCTAGGCTCTGCCAGGTGGGCAAGATACTCTTGGTAGCTTGCCGGGCTCTCTAAGAGGGGCAGAGGAATTGAACCCGGGTCGGCTGCATGCAAGGCAAAAGCCCTCCACGCTGTGCTATAACTTTACTGAAAAGACTGAACATTTTGGCTCCCCCAAATTCTTGTTTCACCTTTCATATTTGTAACTTCTTCAATCTTCTTTTTCTGGGATAAATTATCTAAAATTCAGCACTTCTAATTCCACCGTGGGTTCTATTTTTACCATGTTCTCACTGGCTCCCCAATTTATGATAATCTAATTCACCAATTATATCTATGTAATAAAATGGATATGTATATATATTTAGTTTGTGAGATCAGACATTTTATAAAGAAAATTGTTATTGTATTATTATAGCTACCTCAGCTAATATATTTAATGAGGGAAACTATTATTGGGTGGGAGGATATTTAACTTCTTCTTTATAATGACATGAATTTTAAAAAGACATAATTCATTTTCAATAGATGTACTCACACATTTTCAGACTATAGCCCCTTTCTCTTGTTCTCTTCCTTACACCCTTAGGAAAGTAAAGAAAAAAGAAGATACTCAGAAGTATAGATCTCAAGACCAGAAGGGAGTATAAACAAATGTTATCCATTTTAATAGCTCAGTCCAGGAAGTAAAACAAGCTGCTTATGTTCGCCAAGGAAAGCACGCTGAGAGGAATGTGACTGCTACCTTGCTCTACAGACTTGGGAGGTAAATCTTTATCATGACAAAAACTTGACTCAGCCACATTTTATACTGAGTTAATGAGCAAATGTGTTGAACTAGAGGAAAAGTCAAATGCTAGCTTCAAGACCCCACATTCAGTCTCTAGACTGCAGAAACCTTATCCCCTCCAGCACTAATGGGTGTAACCCCTAAAAAACAAAGAACTGAAAAAAATATAAAACAAACTTGCTATCAGGGTAAGATCATGGTTAAGTCTGATGTAAAGAAAAGTAATAACTAGGTTTTAAATATTGTCTGGAAGCTTCTTCTTTTGAATATTTATTTGATAAGATGGAATCTTATAGTATCCTTGGCATTGCTGTGTCAGATATTCAGATAATACTCTTTCAACTTTCAACAGAGGACAATTTGTGACTCAATTTTATGTCTGGAGGGAAAGATCACATTCCTTGGATTTTGGGTCAAAGAACCTAGGTGTGTGTTGAGAACTCAAAATACAAGTTTAAGATAGGAAATATCTTACCTGAATATGAAATAATGCAACTTTTGTAAGAATTTTCACAAGAATTATCTGACCGGAATTCTCAACATCTCCATTGCAGACCTGAATTCTCTAAATGATTATGGTCTATTATGGTCTACAATTTGGTGGTAGAGCAGGACTCTGCTCTCTCACCACTCCTTCAACAAAACCACTCACCCTTCAGTAATAAGTTTATGACTGAGCGTGATTCTCCACAACATATAACAAAGACAGTAGGAGGTAGAACCTTCAGAACTGAAAAACTCCAAAGAAAGCCTTCAGACAGAATCTAAAACTCCCAAGGAAAGGCTATAAAAAATTGCTGCCAAATATGCAAATAATTAGCATCAGGTAAATGGATAACCTTGGAAATAGATGGACTTTCTTCATCAGCACCTACTAGAGAGCAACCAAAGAAAATATAGCATTCAGGCTTAAAAGAGAGCTGCATCAAACTCAAAATGTACCCTGATCCCATAGTCAATGTTGAGTAGTAACACACTCCTTATCAAACCCATAAAATAAACAGAATCTGACAGTGTGGGAGTCTCTAAGCAACTGAGCGAGAGGGAAGCAGCTAACAGAGACAAAACCATCGACATATTAAAAAGATAAACAGAGCTGTGCTGGACTCTTGAGCTGGAAACATGCCTAATTTGATCATTTGATTCCAGCTGTTTGTGGATAATTAATTTATATTCACTAAGTGCATACTTAATAGAAGGAGATGGAGAGAAACAGTCTAAGATGACTGTATCCAGTTATTAGGTATTGAGCCATTACCAAAGTACAGAGCACAGAGATTTTTTTTCTTTTTTATACTCTGTGCATCTTAACAGTCAGTGGCACTAATTTAACATCTTCATAACTAGTTGTGTATGTGTTTTAAAACAAGGTTTTAATTACTCATTCACAACATAGGGTCCTCTGATATTCAGTTTTATTTTAATGCCTAACTAACAATTACTGTGTAAGGAGATTAGAATCTGGTAGAAACTACGTGTAACATCCTGTGGCATGGAATGTAGCCTAACCTAGAACAGACAGTGAAAGGAAGGTGTGAACAGAAACAGGCAGACAACAGGCAGAGAAGCAGGTAAATATTCAGGAAAAGCTGTCTAATTGTGAACTGAACAGACACTCCACAGTTTCTTAATGAATGAGTCAGTAGGCAAATGTATGCATTGTGTTAAAAGCAATGAAAATTATTTATTATTTTATAATTTTAGCACAGCGGGTAGGGCGTCTGCCTTGCACGCAGCCAACATGGCCAACCCGAGTTCGATTCCTCCGCCCCTCTCGGAGAGCCCGGCAAGCTACTGAGAGTATGCGATATGCCAGACACAGTAACAACAAAGTCTCCAATGGAGACGTTACTGGGCCTGCTCGAGCAAATCAATGATCAACGGGAGGGCCAATTTTATTATTATATTATTTTATTATTTTATTTTATTTATAAGCATCATGGACAAAAACTGTTATGTGGAGAGGAAAATAAGAAGGGCAATAAATCATTACTCACTCTGGTCAAGCCACTGTTCAAAGACTGTCTTGCTACAGTGTTTGTTCTCACCCCCCCCCCCCACAAATGGGACAATTAAACATCAAGGCAAGAAATAAAAGTTCTCTCACAAATAGCAAAGTCATCTAAATTATAAGTAGTTCATTTCTAAAGAGCAAAGCCAATTTCTTATCACAAAAGAGTTCCTAAAGCATTGTAAAGCAAATTATTTTCTGGGAATAGATACCCTGCTATCATTTTCAAATGTCTTTCTCCCTCACCCATTCACCCATATTAAGATCATCAAGATCAGGGGTTATGGTGTACGAAAGATTGTACAATGGGTAATGTGCTTGCCTTGCATACAGACAACCCAAATCTGGTCTTTTGCACTACATATGGTCCCACAACTTCCACCAAGAGTGATCCTAGCATAGCTAGGATAAATAGATAAATAAATAGATAAATAAATTAATTACCCTTGCCCAAAACATTGTGGATTACTGAGGTGACTGGAGAGTTAACATAGTCAGGTGATCCAATTGAAGAAGTTTGTCCAAAGTAACTTGGATTTGTAACTATCTAATAAGCACTTAAATGTAAATAGATGGGTCTTTCTGAATGAAATCACATACCTTCCTTAAAAGAAAATAAATAAAGTCAATCCTAAATTTTAAACTAATTTAGATTTCAGTTTGCATTTAATTTTAAACAATGTATTATCAAACGTCTATTTACATATATACAGATATGTATATATAGTATGTATCTTATAAATATTTATACATAGCTATGTTAAAATAGAGATGCCTTACAAAGAGGAATAGCTTCTTACATCAAGAATCACTTCAATCTTATAAACAATGGCCTATAACAATGTTTCTAACTCTTTCAAGTATGTAGTCATACTTACAATGTTAATATATATTTCTTAAACACTCTCTCTATATGACAGTAGTTTTAGTTTCCATATCCATGAACTGAGACCACACATATTGAACTAAGGCTGTCAAGAATTTACTGATTTTTTTAAACTTCTATTTCACTCTTTGTGTGCATTTATATTTTTTCTCAAATCAACCTTGTCCAGGTATTTAATTAAAAATTATTGTTATTAATTATCTCTCTAAGAAACAGATCAGATCACAACAGCAAGGTTTTTAGTAGCTTAAAATAGCAAGTCTTTATTAAAGCACATAAGCTCAGAGATAAAAAATTATGAACTAGGCCAGGGATATAATTCAGCAGCAGAGAACTTGCCTTGTATATATGAGGCCCAAAGTTTGATTCCTGGCATCATAAATAAAACAAGCAAACAAAACATCTAGAGTAGTCCAGCTGGGTAGGGCCTGCTCAGGGTTTTCTGAAGTTATAATCAAGCTGATAAATAGAATTTGGTCCTTTAAAGCTCTTCCAGGTTTGCAGTATCCCCATGCACTTCCACCCAAACTTCTACTAATGATTGTCAGTAGGTCTCACTTCCTCCTTCACTATTAACCAGAGGCCTCAGTTTCTACAATGAATAGAAGAGTAGAATCTCCGTAGAGATGCTCATAATATGGCAACTGACTGTCCTCAGAAAAAGTGGTGATGGGAAAGGGAGATACCAGGGTGTGTGTGTGTGTGTGTGTGTGTGTGTGAGAGAGAGAGAGAGAGAGAGAGAGTGCACACAACGCATATCTTTTCTAACCTGATCTTGGATGTCACATAGAGTGACTTCTGTGATGTTTTATTGGTAAAACAGACCAACTTAGGTACAATATAGGAAAGGACAATATGGAGATTTAATACCAGGAAGCAGAAATTTGTGTGACTGTAGTAACTAATTGCATACTAAAATATGTTCTAAAAAGTGCTTCTGAAACTAAAAACTTAATCGTGAATAATGCTTTCCATAAACTTCATGGTATAATGATAATGAATTATTTGATATTTATATATATCACTTGATCACTTGATATTCCGTTACTCATTGATTTGCTCAAGCAGGTGCCAGTAACATCTCCATTCATCCCTGTCACGTGCTAGTGTAACCCAATGGTGTCTGCTTGTTCTAGAAACACAAACAGCCTCAAACCGATCGTTCAGGGTCTTGACGAAGAAGTCTGACCATCTCGTAGGTGGGCGGCCATGCAATCTTTGATGTCCCGTGGAATCCAGTTGGTAATGGCTCTAGTCCAGCAGTCTTCTCCAAATCGCATTACATGTCCAGCCCATCTGATTTTCGACGCCTTGGCAAACAAGACAGCATCCCTGACTCTTGACCATCAACTGAGGTCAGAACTCTGGATTCTTTCTCTCATTTCAGTGAAGCGTGATACTCCAAGCATAGCTCTTTTGATTCCTCTTTGGGAGACCTGAATAGTGTTCTCATCCTGTTTTCATAGGGTCAAGGTCTCTCAGGTTTATGTTAATGCAGGAAGAACAGTGGAATCGAAGAGATGTGCCCGGAGCTGGAGGATCTTCATCCTCTTAGCTATTTCTTTGATGCTCTTGAAGGCGTTCCAAGCCACTCTCTTCCTCCTGAGCAACCCAGGTGCCAGGTCATTTATCATGTTGACTTCTCAACCTATGTACACATAACTGTTGCATTCGGAGATGTTAGTTCCATTGAGAGCAAATGGAACATCAGGAATGAGACTGTTTCTCATAAACATTGTCTTCATGAGATTCAGCTGGAGTCCGATCTTTCCACACTCACAGTCGAAGTTGGCCAGCATTTGTGCCACTTAGCTGATGTTTGGTGTTATTAGAATGATGTCTTCAGCGAAGCGGAGGTGGTGTAGTTGCCAACCGTCTATCTTCACTCCCATTCCTTCCCATTCTAGTCATCACATGACATTCTCGAGGGTGGCACTGAAGAGTAGTTTCAGTGAAATGGTATTACACTGCCAATCCCCTCTCTTGACATGGATGATCACTTCTTTGCAGAATGGTGAGATCCTGGTAATTAATCCGTAATACAGCTCATGGAGAATCCTGATGTATTGAGTTTGAACACCCTGTTTGGCTAGGGCTTCGATAACTGCTTCCATCTCAACAGAATCAAAGGCTTTCTTTAAATCAATGAATGTTAGAGAGAGCGGCATCTTTAACTCTTGAGAAACCTCAATAAGCTTGGTTATTGTGTGGATATATCAATCTTGCTGAATGCTTTGCAGAACCCAGCTTAATCACATGGTTGTCCTTCATCTAGTGTTCTGCTAATTCTATTCAGGATGACTCGAGTGAACAGCTTGTAGACATCAGACAACAGGCAGATTGGGCGATAGTTGCCAATGTCATGGATGTCTCCCTTCTTGTACAGTAGTACAGTCTTGTTAGTTTTCCATTGGGATGGTACCATGCATTCAGACAGCGTGTGACGAGCTGAGGCAGTGTATTGATGATTATTGATAGCAGGTTCTTCAGGTGTTTGAGTCTGACCTTCTCTGGGCCAGGTGCTATTCACTTCTTTACTGATGAAATGACAAATAATCCGATTTTGGAAGGGAGAACGTTGGGAATGACATATCCATCCTGCGGAATTTGGTATGTGGGCAGGTGGATGTGGCTATTGAAGAGATCCGAGTAGAGGGCATTGATAATCTCCTCCATTACCCTTTTGGAAGATGTGATAGATACATGAGAACATCAGAGGGCAGTCATCTTGGTCTTGTAGTTGGCAAAGGACAGGCGGGTGTTGAGAATGCTTTTCCCGGCTTCTATCACATCTGCCAGCACTGCTGCTCTTCTCTCCTTGAGGTCTTCCTTTATCGCTTCTCTGCACTGCTTTGCAAGCTCAGACATTCTCTTTCAGTTGCCTGAGGCTTGTGCCAAGCCACATTGGTGAATAAGCTCAAGAGTTTTCAAAGACAGGCATTTTTTGTGGCTATCTCTCTCTTGGCATTCCTCACATAATCATGGAGGTGATGAACTAGTTGATCATATTCCTTGTCAATGTTGTCAATGATGGCATACTCCCATGTTGCAGCAATAGTGCCAAAGAGCTCCCAGTTGGTGGTCATTCTGAGAGTTCTCTTAAACTTTGTAGCCCTTTATCCCTGATCCGTGAAGTAGAATTTTGCACGAAGGAGATGGTGGTCCAATCCCATTTGGAATTTTGGGACAACAGCAACATCAGTCAGGCAAAACCATCGATTGAGTATGATGTGGTCAATTACATTGTAGAACCATCCACTGGGGCCTCCCATGTCCAACATTTAGATTTGGCCTTCTGGAACTGTGAGTTACCATAGATGGTCTTGGTCTTGGTCTCTCACCCTGTTCATTCCATTCTATGCCATGGGTCCCGATGTGGAGTTCTTTGGCTAATCTTCTCATTCCTATCTTGGCATTAAAATTACCAACAATGATCTTGTAGAAGGTGTGGTCTTCTTTATAGAACTTCTCCAGCTCCATGTAGAACTTCTTAATTTCTCCTTCATCATAATTGGGTGTTGGTGCGTAGACAACGAAGATGGAAACTGCCGGCAGTGAGTTGCATCTATTCAAGTGTAATTGTCTGATTCGAGTTGTTAGGTATTTGAACGAATCAATGCTCATGGCCAAGTTTGTATTGACAAGGACACCGAGACCACCAATGCCTCTTTTGTCGCATGTTCCAAGGAACAGTTCTTCCTCAGTGTTGAAAACAGCGTGATGTGATTGATGCCTTCTTGTCTCAGTCAGATCTATGATGTCGTACTTGATCTTTCACGCTTATACCATTAGGTCCTGGATGGATGCATCCAATGCCATCCTCTGTGCATTGAAAGTACACACAGTAATTTTTGTCCTTCATCATTCTGGCAGCTTAGTTTGGCCTTGAGATTTTATTTTATTTAGTTTTTTTGTTTTTTGTTTTTGTTTTTGCTACTGTTGTTTTTATTTTATTTTATTTTATTTTCAATTTTTATTAGTGAGACACCATGAGGTACAGTTGTAGACTTATAAATTTTTGTGCCTGGGATTCAATTGTACAATGATCAAATACCCATCCCTCCACCAGTGCCCATTTTCCACCACCACGGATCCCAGTATCCCTCCCACCCCCCATACCCCCATCCCTCACTACCTCTGTGGCAGGGCATTCCCTTTTGTTCTCTCTCTCCTTTTTGGTGTTGTGGTTTGCAAAATAGGTATTGAGTGGCAATCATGTTTAGTCTATAGTCTACTTTCAGCATGCTTTTCCCATCCTGGGAGGATCCTCCCAACACCCTTTACTTGGTGCTCCCTTCTCTATCTGAACTCCCTTTTCCCCTTACATGTGTGACTGGCCTCCAAGCAATGGAGCAAAATTCCTGGTACTAATCTCGGCTACTCTTGGGTGTTAGTCTCCTATTTTGTTACTTTATGTCCCCAGATGAATGCAATCTTTCTATGTCTATCCCTCTCTTTCTGACTCATTTCACTTAACATGATACTTTCCATGTAGTACCATTTTTATGTAAATTTCCTGACTTCATCTTTTCTAACAGCTACATAGTACTCTATTGTGTAGATGTACCAAAGTTTCTTTAACCAGTCATCTGTTCTCAGGCACTCAGTTTTTTCCAGATCCTGGCTATTGTAAAGAGTGCTGCAATGAACAAACAAGTGCAGATGGCACTTCAACTATATTTTTTTACCTCTCTGGGATATATTCCCAGGAGAGGTATTGCTGGCTCAAATGGGAGCTCAATTTCTAATTTTTTGAGAATTGTCCATAGTGTTTTCCAAAAGGGCTGAACCAGTTAGCATTCCCACCAGCAGTGAAGGAGGGTCCCTTTCTCGCCACATCCACACTAGCACCAGTTGCCACCATCCCAGCAACCCCCCTCCTCCACCTGCCTCTGTGGCAGGGCATTCCCTTTTGTTCTCTTTCTCCTTTGGGGTATTGTGGTTTGCAATAGAGGTATTGAGTGTCGGCCAATTTTTAATGGTTACATGTATGTCACTTCTAACTTTTCTCTATTACAGTTTATTTCAAAAATTGCATTACACTTAATCACAATAGATTCTACATATATTTGAAATAGAAATCAGAAAATTTAAGTTATAATATTTCAAAAATAAAACAAAAAACAAACAGAAAATATCATAAGGTAACTTAAGTTTTACAGATATAAATTTGCTTAAAATAAAACAAAATATTTGCAGAACTACCAATTTCTTAGAAACTTCATTTTGAAGAAAGAAAGAAAAGAAAGAAAGAAAGAAAGAAAGAAAGAAAGAAAGAAAGAAAGATGGAAGGAGGGAGGGAGTGAGGGAGGGAGGGTAGGAAGGAAGGAAGGAAGGAAGGAAGGAAGGAAGGAAGGAAGGAAGGAAGTGAAGGAGGAAGAAATGAAGGAAGGAAGGAAGGAAGGAAGGAAGGAAGGAAGGAAGGAAGGAAGGAAGGAAGGGAAGTCAGTCTACTATTTAAACCCAAGGAAAGTTGGGACTTTTTTTTTAAACTCTTGACAAGAGATTTTCCCTACCCCTTGACCCTAACCCAATGACCATTAACTCTACATAGCCCTTGGATGAGCTACATTACCCAAATTGTGTCCTGACCTCTGCCTCTGTCTCATGACAGCAGGCACATGTATCTACTATAAATTGCACCTCCTCCCATCTACTTTATAAAACAACAATAAACTGAGGATTTTGATAGATAGGTTTGGTTTGCTACCTCCCCAGCAATCAGTTAGACCTACAAGTCTGGGTCTGCTAATACAAGCATGATCTCTTTTAGGGGCCTAATCCTTCATGAACAAGACAGCTCTGAGAAAAAAAAAAACCTCTCTGTGTCAGGAAAATTTGCAAGTAAATTGATTAGAAGTGTTTTTTTTTATTATGAAATAAAAATTTTGAGAAATTTCTCAACACTGCTAAGAAAGGCAGCTGGTGTCATGATATTAAATATGAGCTTGGGGACATGATATTAAATATGAATTCTTAAGCAGTCACTTTATCACTATCTTTATAATACTTTGGGTTTTAATTTTTGTTAGTCTCAATTATTTATGTAAATATCTTATATATTGTATTAGAAAAAGAAATCTGCTTCATTTCATGAGTTTATGAGAAGAGGTTGGAATTATCTTAGTCAACAACATTGTTATGACATTGAGCAGCAACTATTTAGATGCTACTTTTCAAAAGCAGCATCTGGAAGTTGATTTTCTGTTTCTCTTTGGCTTGCAAAATTTATTTTGTTACTAAACATAGGCCTATGTATAATACACATTTAGAGTTTGTGTCTTTTCCTTATAGGGTAAAAGTAGGTGTGGAAGTGTCATAAAAGAGATAGTGCTACAAATTCCTCTGGCACCAGTAACAAGACCCAGCTGTGCCTGCTGAACTCTTCAAAGACCAAAATTCAGGCCCTGCATGAATTCAGCCAATTCTCATTATTGTTCTGAAATCTCAAGTTTGCTAAAAGTTCTATTTTGCCACATAATCGATGTATCAATAAGTGGTAGATTTTTCAAACTATTCACACATACTGTGAACTGAAATTATTGCCCTATCACAACACTACAAGATACTTGAGAAAAACCAACCAAAGAATGAAGAAATCAGGTATGATCATTTGTGGCACCATCTTATCAATTAATACAATTAAAATAAAAATTGTTAAGTATTCTAAAATATTTTTAAATGTCCTCTTCAAACATAGCTTACTGGTAGAGCAATTCTTTTGCAAAAATATATCATTTTTATTTTTGGTTTTGGAGCCACACCCACCTATGTTCAGGGCTTATTCTGTCTCTGTGCTAAGGGGTCGTTCTTGGGAGTGCTTGGGGAACCATATGTGGTGCTGGGGTCCAAACTTGGATTGGCTACCTGCAAAGCCAGAGCCTTACTCCCATACTACCTCTCTGTTCCCTTAAAGTACTTCAAAGGAATTTCTAAAATCTCTGTAACTGATAGATCTTCTTTCTACATAGATAATTTCACTGCTTTCAGTTTCTAGAACATTTTTTTCCTTTTTGAGTTTTTCATTTTTTGTCTATTTTTTTTTTATTGAATTGGTGATATAGACATTGATCATGTCTCAGAGGAGCAGTGAAACAATCACTGAAAGGGCAAGTCTTACTTACCCTGGTAATCATACAGTTGACAGGTACAGGAGGCAATCCAGCACATGAGCCAGCGCCCTTCGCACAGTTTTTGTTTTTAGTCAATATCCATATTAGAGACAAATCCTTGCTAAACACCATCACTCAGATTGATGGATAGTGTTCCCACCTCTTAATGTTTACCTTCCAAGAGCCAGAGAGAATATATTAATAAAAGTGATCTGGTATTTGCTCAGCAGTTACTTTATAACAAGCACTTAACTGAACATTTTAGAAACTTTATAAAACAAATTTTACAATGGAATTACTCTCTTTATTCTTTCTTTTATCCAAGAGATATATTGAACTAAAATCATTCACTCACATAAAACCTTACAGTTGGGTAAATTCAGAGTTGCTCTTTCATCTCTTCTCTTTTCCTATGTTTTTCCCTTACAAAGGGACTTGATTTTTTTTTCTCTTGTTCTACGGTAGAGATTTACAAGAAAGGCTGTTACAGTGAAGCATAGGAAAATGTGTCTGTCATGTGTAAACCAGTCTCCGGGTCTTGAAGAGCATTTAACCAACATAAGAACTGATGTTTCATATTTCATTGGTCTAAAACAGGTTTTAGCCCTCCAAATAATATAACCATTTGTCACAAAAGAGAAAGTCTATTATAGCTTTTATGTTTTCTGTTTTTTGGGTTTTTATTTTTTGCTAAATTTATTTATTGAATCACCATGAGAAAAGTTACAAAGCTTTCAGGTTTAGGTCTCGGTCATGCAATGATCAAACACATTCCCCTTCACTAGTACTTATTTTTCACCACCAAGAACCCCAATATACCCCCCTCCCATCCCTCCCAATGCCTGTGAGGCAGATGATTTCTACTTAACTCTCCTTCTACTTTGATTACATTCATTATTTCGACAAAAGACGCACCATTATTGTTTGGAATTTCCCCCCAACAATCAGAACTGCTGAAAAGGCATTGTGAAATAATTTGTTTTCTATTGCTGGTTAGATTTTGGATTTCTGATATTTTACTAATTAAGTCTGGAGGGACTTCTGCCAAGAGCCGGATAATTACGAGATTGGTTTCTGTGCCTATGGTGCCATGGCCCTGCTGGAGAGTCACTCATGGGGGGCAACTCGTGGCCTCCGTAGGGTGTGAAGGACAAGCCGGTTCTGCCCCCCCCCCCCCAATCCCATGAGGCTGCAGTTGCCCCGTCACTGCTGGCTCATACCTGGCTTTCCAATAAGCTCTGAGGCGGCCACCATGTGCTGCTTGGGGGGGCAGGGGGCTCAAGAGACAGATACCCTCTCCCTCCTAAGGGACATGGCACCATAGTTTAACAGTTTAACGCATAGTCCATTCACTTTTCTGCCGCAAACTGTGGGGCTCTTGATTAGGTCTGTATGTCTCTGGTGCTATGGCTGTGCTGGAGAGCCGCTTGTGGGGGGGGCAACTTGTGGCCTCAGTAGGGCATCTATTATAGCTTTTATTTAAAAAAATGGGTTACACAAAGAGGATAGAAATTACAAAAGGAAGCCAATAAAGCGCTCTTTCAAATTTCATCCATTTACATATTGAATGATGAAGAGGTACCAAGACCAGACCTTTGCTAACTCTCTTGCTCCTCCATCATATTTGCAATGGGAACAACAGTGTCTTGTATGTTTTGGTCTTCTCGCGCATATGCTTTGAGGTTTCTAATAATGAAAACAATCCTCATTGTTGGGCATTACCTCATTGTAGCACATGTCACATGAACAAGACCTTTTTGCATGATGATTTCCATTCTCAGTCATTTCCAGAAATCTGTTGTGACAAGCAGTAGAGTGACAAGGACAGGAAATGAATCAATGACCTTTTGACTTTTACCAATGCCTAAAACTAAAATTTAGGGCTGATACATGATTAAATTTAACAGAGGTTCTTAGCTGAACCTTCAGTTGAATCATCCATTATTGCTTTGGATCAGACTTTGTCCATTGCTAATGTCCTTGGCTCCAAGTAAATTTGATGCTTGCAGATAATTTAAAAGTTGGGGTGGGCAAAAGGACTGAGAGAGAGCAAAAGGGAATGCCCAGTCACAGAGGTCGGGTGGGGTCGGGGTGGTGGGAGGGATACTGGGACCATTGGTGGTAGAGAATGGGCCAGGTGGAGGGATGGATATTCGAACATTGTATGACTGAAACGTAAGCATGAAAATTTGCAAGTAACTGTACCTAATGGTGATTCATTAAAAAAATTAAATTAATTAAAAAAAATTTAAAGTTGGGGTAGGGAGATGATGGTTAATTTTACTTTTTTCCTCCTGCCACAACTTCGCAATGATGGTTAGTTTAAAAGTGTGCATTATCAAGAAGAAAACATCCAGCCCCATCAAAAAATGGGGCAATGAAATGAACATAAAATTTTTCAAAGAAGAAATCCAAATAGCTAACAGGCACATGAGAAAATGCTCTATATCATTAATCATCAGGGAGATGCAGCTCAAAACAACAATGAGATATCATTTCACACCACAGAGACTGGCCCACATCCAAAATAACAAAAGCAACCTGTGTTGGCGCACATGTGGGGAGAAAGGGAACCTCCTCATTGCTGGTGGGAATGCCGACTGGCTCAGCCCTTTTGAAAAACAGTATGGATGGTTCTCAAAAAATTAGACATTGAGCTCCCATTTGATACAGCATTACCACTTCTGGGAATATATCCCAGAGAGGCAACAAAGTATAGTTGAAGTGACATCTGGTCTTCACTTGTTTGTTCATTGCAGCACTGTTTACAATAGCTAGAATCTGGAAAAAACCTGAATGCCCGAGAAGAGATGACTGGTTAAAGAAACTTTGGTACATCTACACAATGGAGTACTATGTAGCTGTTAGAAAAGATGAACTCATGAAATTTATATACACGTGGTACTACATGGAAAGTATCATGTTAAGCAAAATAAGTTAGAAAGAGAGGGGCAGACAGAAATATTGCATTCATCTGGGGAACATAAAGTAACAAAATAGGAGACTAACACCCAAGAATAGCAGAGTACCAGGTTTTAAGTACAAGGAAGTTTACTCCATGGCTTGGAGGCCAGCCGCACACACTTGTGGAAAAGGTACCTCAGATAGAGAAGGGAGACCAAATAAAGGGTGTTGGGAGGATCCTCTCAGGAGGGGATATGCGTGCTGAGAGTAGACTTTATACCGAAAATGATTGCCACTCAATGCCTCTTTTGCAAACCACAGCACCCAAAAGGAGAGTGAACAAGGGGGAATGCCCTGCCACAGAGGCAGGGTGGGATGGGGAGGGGGGAGGAATACTTGGATCAGTGGTGGTGGAGATTGGGCACTGGTGGAGGGATGGGTATTTGATCATTGTATAACTGAAACCCAAGCACAAAAAATTGTAAATCTACAACTGTACCTCATGGTGTTTCACTAATAAAAATCTAAATAAAAAAATAAATAAATAAAAGTGTGCATTAGAATTATTTTTAAAGACTTAAATTTTTATTAAATTATTTGGTTAAAATATTATGAAAACGACATTTTCCTTTTGTTTCTAATTCTTATAGCAAATTAAACTTTTCCCTAGAACATGACAGCAGCATTGTTTTCAGACCTAATCTTTGCCTAACTTCTAGAAGCAGTGTTATGTCTGGATTTCCAAAGGGAAAAAGGCCATTTTTGTTTTTTAGGCAAACCTATTGTATTTATACCTCCAGATTAAATAACTTAAATGTGTTTTTCAAGCTAGTTTTAAAGCAACACATTGTGGATGGTTCCAGTGGTAAACATTTTCAGGAAAAGACATTCATTCCTTTAGAAAACAAAGTTCCTTAAAATATCATGTGCTGTAGCTAATTTTACACCAAAAACGCTGTCATAAAAATGTATAAAATATTTGGTAACAATACAAAACCACCCTGTGGTAAACAGAAAGGGATGAAATATTTCTTCAATGAATTTCTTTGGTGGTAAAGGAGGACCACCAAAAATCAGGTCACTTGGTTTTCCTGACATAAGAAAGTACTCAGTGTACTGGTAATGACAATTTTGAAAATATGATGATATATTAATGTGGAATATTAAATCCACATATGTATTGACAATAAAAGTTGTGATATCATCTGAAATTTTTAAGATAGAAGATACATTTAGTTTCTTCTCTATTTGATTGAATATAGAAGATTAAATATTGAAAAAAAGTATAGCTTTTTCTTACAAACACTAAAGTCCTTCCTAAGATATGGATTATTCATTGTAAAAATATAGAGGAATAGCTAAAAGTGAAAGTGAAAAGAAATTATGAACCTCTAAGAATGCTATGGCTCTTTCTCCGGATAAATTTTATCCAAAGCATCTTGATAATAATCTTTCACTTGAGGCCAGGAAGATATCACAACAGTCTAGAATGTATGTTTGCACTGCTAGAGCCTTGGGTGTGATTTTCCACACCTGTAGGAACAATCCTCAAGCCAGGAGCAGTTCCTGAGCACCTCCAGGTGTGGCCCCAACCAAAAAAAATGCTTATGCAGTTATCATCACCATTGTTATGATCATCTTTCATCTCCTTTTTTCAGTTTCTTGAATTTGTGGTGTTTTTGTTGTTTGTTTTTAGGGGTATTTTTTTGACATCTACAATTTTTAATTCAGACAAGTGCACTACAGAAATTCTATTTTACTTTTTTTCTTAAGATACGGCAAGCTACCGAGAGTATTCGATATGCCAAACACAGTAACAACAAAGTCTCCAATGGAGACTTTACTGGGCCCGCTCGAGCAAATCGACGATCAACGGGAAGGCCTTTACCTTTACCTTTACCTTAAGATAATTATTGTTTATATGACTATATGTTTGAAGGATTCAATCTCACAAATATGATAAAAATATTTTATGCAGGGTCTGAGAATGAAAAAGCCAGGCTACTCTCCTTAGAAACTGTCAAAAGAGAATTTGTACTCAATGTCTCTGTACCAGCTCCTCTCCCTCTTTTTGACCTTTGACAAAGATCCTAGACACAGATTTCCCGGATCGCCACACCCCACCCCCGCCCTCCCTTCTTGCTCAATTTTGGACCATGTATTTCCTGCACCAATTCAGAACCAGGCAAGTTATAGTTCAAAGGCTTAACCCTCAACTTACCTCAACTTGAGTAGGTCTGAACTAACTCATCCTGGCCAAACAAGAAAGGGAGAACATGATGCTTCCCTCCTAATCCTTGAATCTTATATTTCTGCCATCAGGAATGGTGAAGTAGATAATTAAGAATGACCTTTCTGAGCTGCAAATGTGGCTTATGTTGTGTGACACCCTGAGTTTAATCCCCTGCAAAAAAACAAAACAACAACAACAACAACAAAAACAACAAAAACACCAGAAATTTGGTGGCAAGTGGCTAAGTTCTTTGCCTTGCAGGCAGCCAACCCAGGTTTGATTCCTGACCCAATATATGGTCCCCTGAACAACACTTCCAGGAGTGATCCCTGAGCAGAAAACAAGGGTACTTAGTCACAGCCAGGTATGAGTCCCCCTCCAATCCTTCTCCCCAACTCCTGAAAGCAACTTTTACTTTTCTGTTGCAGATGAATGGATGGGTCACTAGGTCTAGAAAGATTAATCATCTCTCTCATGTGCATATGTGCATCTCTCTCTCTCTCTCTCTCTCTCTCTCTCTCTCTCTGTGTGTGTGTGTGTGTGTGTAACTTGCTTAAAGTAGAGCTAATTCAAGTGTGAATTATTGAACCAAGTGCAAATATAGAGAAGCGAAACTTTGTTTTCCAGGCCACTTTTATGCCCCACCTTACTCCTACCTGTATTTACCACTTCCTAGTATGGGGGGGGGGGGGGAGAAGCAATCTTTTCTCTGGTCTTACAGAGCCAGGATGATAAGACACTATGAATGGGGGTCCCAATAAATATCTTCCATGTTGGGCTGTGATGCAAAAGTGTTGTCTCTTTAGAGTAAAGGCAGGTCAGAAGGAAATGAGCTCCCATCCGGATGGAAACTCAGGCTCCATCAAAAGGGCTCCCAACTTCTGGAAACTTTCAGTTGTGGTTTAGCATGTGGCTCCTCCTCACCAACCTTGGTCAGCATTATCTCTTCAACAGATCCTATTTGTGCATTCTTGTATGCCACCCTCAGCTGGGTAGGATGCTTTCTCTCCTTAGCCAATAGCTGTGGGCCAACTCTGACCTTGGCAATTTAGTCGTACTAAACTTTATTAGCACCCAGATAGCTACAACCCCAGCTTAGGGGAAGGACCCTTCTTTCTAAGTTCTTTCCTGTCTGTAAAATAGATTCTTCACTATTCTTGGTTTGGTTTGCTGGTTTGGTTTGTGGCTACACATAGCTGTGCTCAGGGATTGCTCCTGGCTCTCTTTACCCAGACATTACTCCTGGCAGTGCTCAGTGGACTATATGTGATGCCAGGTATCAAACCCACGATGGCCATGGTCAAGGCAAGTACCTTAACATTTGTGCTATCTTTCTGGCCCATAGAGTACTTTTAAGGGTTGCAACATGGAAATTTCTAAAATAATCCTAAATCTATCTACCTCCTATTTTTTAACCTCCTATTAAATCTCCTTCTCTGGACCTTAGGCTAGACTTTAATGATTAGAATATGGAAAAAGTGATGGAAAGGCACTTCCAAATGAACTTACAGTGCCTTGCACTTTAGATACTCTCTCTCACTTGCTTTCAGAGAATCCATGTATCTGGTGGCAAGTTGTGCCCACATGACAATAAATAGGCCAGTGATGACCTGGGGCTGCCAACCATCACCTGGGTGACAACAAGGAGGGTCTTCTGAGTGAGATGCAGGAATATCCTCCTTTATTAAAGTCTTTAGATCACAACAGTTCCAACTGACATCTCATTGCAGCCTTGTGGGAGAATACTTAGCTAATTTGGACCACCCTCAGGTTCACCTCTAATTTATTCATCTCATCTGCCAGGTACTTGGAGCCAATTATTGAAGCATTTCTCTCAAACAACATTTCTTATCACCCACAACATCTCTTATCACTTAACTGTTGTTAGTTTGCAGAATGGGGCAATTCTATCTGACCTGATCCACTCTGGCAATTTTCTTTACTTTCCCAGTAGGAAAAGGGCCCTGAACATATTAATTTCTGAGTGTGTAACAGACATAGAAAAAGAAATTTCAGCCAGAGGCAAAGGTAAGCATGAGCGTAGCAGCAAGAAGTAGTATACTCATCAGAAGTTCTGAGGTCTTCATGTGTTATAAAACCATTAACACTGAGCATTGCCCAAGTGTTAATCCCTTCCCACTGATACAACCATAGGCCTTTCTCTTCTCATGTAGAACCCAGAAGCAAAGAATCAAAGATAGATGTGGCAATTTGCATTAGAAAGAAGATATTTATTTATTTGTTTCTTCAGTTTAGAGGCTCTCTATTTTATAGGGGTTAAAAACAAGGAATAAAAATAAAAGAAATCAATACATATTGATTCCAGCACCAACACATTTGTAGACAAATAAATGACTTTTGGTAATTTGACTATCTTTTTCAATGCAATGATGTTATAAACTATCTTCTGAAAACTCAATTTCAAATATAACTAGTTGATTATAATGATTACAAAATGGAATCACTGCTATGGAAAACAGTATGTCAGTTCCTCAACATTAAAATAATAAAAGCTATAATAGCATCAAGCAACTACTTCATAGTATATAGCCAGAAGAATTAAAAACAAAGTCTCAAAAGAATATTTGCACACCCATGTTTGGCCACTGCAATAAAAATACCAGAGACTTAAACAGCAAACACCTACTTCTCAGTTTCAGAGATAGGAAGTTAAAGATCAGTGACAGGTTGGTGAGAACCTGCAAGGTGGGGTTAGTCTTCCTGAACTCTGTCATCTTGGCAGATAGGCAAGAGAGCTCTCTGGGATCTTTGACCAAGTGCCTTACTTCCACTCTAGGATTGTACCTCACAGTGTCTCCTCCTCCAAGTGCCAACACATTGGGATTAAGTTTCAAATAGGAATGCGGAGGACACACAATTATTCAGTCTGTATCACATGTTCTTAGTCATAGGTGGAATCGATCCAAAATGTCCATGAACAGATGTATGGATACATGAGATGTGGAATACATATAAATATAATGGAATATTATAAAATATTATTCAGCTTTTAAAAATGGAGGAAACTAAGCCAAATGTCACACCTGGCTGACCCTTGAGGATATTGTGCCAAATAAAATAGCCAGTCACAAAAGATAAATACTAAGGGTTGCATTAACATGAGACAGTAAACACAGAGAAACAGGAGGCCTAAAACAGAATTAGCACTCCCCCCCCTCAAACTTTGTGTGTGTGTGTGCGTGTGTGTGTAGATGTGTGTGCGTAACCTTAGTAAAACTGGCCATAGATTTTAAATTTTTCCACTCTTTAAAAAATATATAAAACAACTTATCTTGATTATAACAGTGATTTGTTAAGTCCCTAACTTCTATTTCCCGTCTCTAACTTCCTTTGACTCTTTCCCATCTCTTTTATACAGTCACTAGGCTATTAAAAGAATGGAGGTGAAGATGAAAACTAAAGAAAATATACTTGGAATTAGAGGGGAGATATAAAAATTCATCAGCAAATGGACCCCATATAAAATAATAGCTACCCAAACAATTTCTTAAATATAATTCCATTGTTTGAATACAAGTAATGATAGTGCTTCCTCTATGACTAAGTCACATCAAGAATGCATTGACAAGGGACTGGAGTGATGGTACAGCCGGTAGGGTGCTTGCTTTGCACATGTTTGGTCCAGGAAATCCTACATAGTCCCGTGAGCACAGCCAGGAGTAATTCCTAAGGCAAAACACTCCTGAGCATCACTGGGTGTGGTGGCAAAACAAAACCAAACAAACGAAATAAGAATATATTGACAAAATATGAAAGCACAGATTTTGTTGTATTTTTTTCTTTTTTTAGATCTAAATTTACTTGTTTATTTATTTTTTTAATTTGGACTGGAGATAGCACAGTGGGTATGGCATTTGCCTTGCACACTGCTGATCAGAGTTTGATTCCTCTGTCTGTCTCAGAGAGCACGGCAAGCTACAGAGAGTATCCCACCCGCATGGTAGAGCCTGGTAAACTCCCCATGGCATATTTGATATGCCAAAAACAGTAATAACAAATATCACAATGGAGACATTACTGATGCCTGCTTGAGCAAATCGATGAACAACTGGAGGACAGTGCTACAGTGCTATTTTTTAAATTTAACTATATCGAGATACATGATTAAAAAGTTGCTCATTATTGGATTGCAGTCATATAATGTTCCCACACTCATCCCTTCACCAGTGCACTTTTCTCACCACCAATGTCTCCAGTTTTCCTCCTCCCCCACTGCCTTTTCTGTGGCAGGCATTCTCTCTCTCTCTCTCTCTCTCTCTCTCTCTCTCTCTCTCTCTCTCTTTCTCTCTCTCTCATAATATCTCTCTCTCCTTCATTTTGTTTTTCAATTTGAAAGGTGGACCGCACCCTGTGGTGCTCAAATGCCCTTGGATCTGTGCTCAGAAGTGCCACCTGGGGATCATATGTGGTGTGAGGGATTTAACAGGGTTGACTGCATGCAAGGCAAATGTCTTATCACCTTTACTGTCTCTTTAATCCATTTTGCTTCATCCCATTGTTTTTCATTTTTATTGAAGTATAGATAATATGTTTGTCTATGATTTTGATGTGCAAAATTTCTATACCTTCACCATCATCAAGGTGCCCCTTTACAATTCTTATGTGACTTCTAGTCCTTTTCTTTCTTTCTGCATATACTCCATCTCCTATCCCACTACTTAGTAATCTCAGTTTTGTAATACAAAGTCTTATCATTATTCAATATTGTCTATTCCCTTGTCTGATTTTTCTGTATGCAATGGATGTGAAGGATCACTCAATATTTATCCTCCACCTTCTTATTTATTTTGCCAAATATTATATCCTCAAGTTCCCTTCAGTTCAGCAATTTGCAAATTTTTATCTTTTTTAATAGCTATGCAGTAGCAATCCATTTTGTATATACATCACAATTTCTTTACCTATTCATTTGTCATTGTACATTCAGGTTGTTTCCATATCCTGGCTACTTTACTTAGCACTGCAATGAACATCAGTATCCTTGTATCTTTTCAAATCATTATTTTTCGTGTTTTGAGGGGTAGCTGCCAAAAAAGTAGAATCACTGGATTACATGGACGCTCTAGTCTTATTTTTCTGAGAAGTTTCCATAATGTAAGAAAGTGCAGCTTTTTAAGTGCCTACTTAGATAGGAAGTTCTAATACTATTTAGAGTTATGCCAAAGAGCTCATGTGAATGGTCTTAGTCGCTTATAAGGCAGGTAACAGCTTTCTTTTATTAATGTTCTATAAAAACATCAAGATATGCTGTCTTGAGGCATAAGCAAGACAGCATATCTTTTAATTAAATTCCTTTCATTAAAGTATAGTATAGCCTAAAATAGCTGAACTATATTAGTTTTCTCAAACAGAAAAAAAGGAAGTGTGGTCTTCCTGTTTCTCATATTTGCTGTAAGCAGAAAAAAACTGAATATGTCTAATTTCTAGTTACTACAAACCTGTCAAATTTTTTTCTTTTTCTAGGGGCATGAACTGAAATTAGGCACTATGAAGTAACCACTGGTAGCATTCCAAATCCTAGAATTTTTTTTGTCATAAGTACACCTCTCATTTATGAATGATATTTCAGTTATGAAAGCCAGTCTTATAAATAAGTTGATATAAGGAAGAAACAAGATCTTTGGGAAAAAATAATAAAAATTGTGTCCAAGTGCAATATATTCCAGTTTTACTTCTAAGCACTGTAGCACTGTTCTCCCGTTGTTCATCAATTTGCTCGAGCAGGCCCAGTAACGTCTCCATTGTGAGACTTCCTGTTACTGTGTTAGGCATATCAAATACATCACGGGTAGCTTGCCAGGCTTTGCCGTGTGGGAGAGATACTCTCGGTAGCTTGCCAGGCTCTCCAAGAGTGGCAAAGGAATAGAACCCAGGTCGGCCAGGTTGGCCACGTGCAAGGCCCTACCCGCTGCACTATAGCTCCAGCTCAAATTAAGTTACTTTTCAGTTTTTGCCTCACATAATTTCTGGACCCATGTTAGTTTGGGAAACTTGGCTTGTCCGAAATTCCCAATATTCCACATATTTTCAGTTATTGAAGTTTCACTCATAGTTTTCTGGGAAAACATGATACTTGGGGTAAAAATATTCGATGAGAATAGTAATGACCCTTAAGAAACCATAGACAATACTCAGAAGTGTGCATTAAAGCTCAATAAAAAAATGAAAGGATTTGACAAGCTGTCGTTTTTAGTTCATCATAGAAATGACTTAAATCTAACTTAGTAAAATAAAAATAAGGATATAGGTAGCACTGTAGCACTGTCCTCCCGTTGTTTATCAATTTGTTCGAGCAGGCGCAAGTAACCTCTTGATTGTGAGACTTGTTTTTACTGTTTTGGCATATCAAATATGCCTCTGGGAGCTTGATAAATGCATTTTCAAAAAGCTCTATTAGGTAGATAGCATGTAGAGTACTTGCATACTTGCATGCAGCCAAACCAGTCTGAATTCTGGCAAATACTGTCAGGAGTGATCCCTGAGCACAGAGTCAAAAATGAGCTCTGAAGTAACCAAGTGGGCCCAATGCTCTCTCTCCAGCAAAAAAAAAAAAAAAAAAAAAAAAATTATGTATGGGTCACAGAGTTGTGCATAGTTGCTAATCCCCTTCCAACTATGCACTTAAGCCCTGTAGATTTAGCTAAATATTAAGTATAAGTTTATTTTAAAGGGAAAGAATTCTTAATTCTAAGACTCAAATACTTTTAGTCATTTCATATAAGAGGTAGGGGTAGAGAGGAATTGAAATGTTCAAGGCGTTGGCTATTGATTTGTGCAGTCACTTTCAATTATCTTGAAGCTCCTACTTCAGCCACTGTTTGATGAGTGGAGGTGCTCCTAAGGGACTGGATGGGGAGGAGCACTGAACTGCTCTGTGCTGTGTTCTTCACATGCCTTGTCCATTAGCATTCATCGTTTTGAGAATGCAAGGTAGATTTTTGAAAAGTACATTCACATCAAGGGGATTACATGAAAGTATTAGCCTTTTTTGTGGCAAAAAGGGCTTTTCTTTGCTCCCTACCAGGGGAAAGGGATTGCTTTGGGCAATCTCCCTCTGGCAAATGTCTTTGAGGTGTGAATTCTGCAGGGCATTCAACCCTGTCTTCAGGATCTTCTAGTTAAGGCATTTAAAGAGATGGCTGGACAGCATCCTTTGCAATACTTTCTGTCTTTGAAAGGTGATTTTAGCCAATGTGGAATTTTTATGAACTTTCTGGGAAACTTCAAAAACTGTTTTTCTTACTGAACATGATAGCCACTCAGTGCCTCTTTTGCAAACCACAGCATCCAAAAGGAGACAGAGAGAGAGAGAACAAAAAGGAATGCCCTGCCACAGAGGAAGAGTGCAATGAGGGGATGGGGGGGTGGGAGGGATATTGGAACCCGTGGTGGTGGTAAATGGGCACTGGTGGAGGGATGGGTACTTGATCATTGTATAACTGAAACCCAAGCACAAAAATTTGTAAGTCTACAACTGTACCTCTTGGTGTTTCACTAATAAACATTTTTTAAAAGGAGTACCAAAAAAAAGGGGAGGGGGGGAATGTCCTGCCACAGGAGTGGGGTGGGATGGGGGGGTGGGGGTTGGAGGTATACTGGGATCATTGGTGGTGGATTATGGGCACTGGTGGAGGGATGGGTACTCAATCATTGTATAACTGAAACCCAAGCACAAAAATTTGTAAGTCTACAACTGTACCTCATGGTGTTTCACTAATAAAATTTTTTTTTAAAAAACTGTCTTTATTAAAGTAAACGTTAAATGATTTCACACTTATTAAAGTTTAATTTCTTCACAGATGCGAAATAAAAATTAATGTAAACTCAAAACTTACAGGGATAGAGTCTTAAAATACGAGAGACTGTTTTGCTCCTAGTTATAAATGAAATATACACAATTTTCATTGGTGCATCTATGAAGTTTTTCAATAAAAAAATTGAAGTCACAGGTGTCAAGATTTATGTCAATATATTATTGTTCAATGTTGGCACAAAGAGATACAAGAAAAAAGAAGTCAGGCATAAGATCTGTTCTCAACCCTCTTTCATATAGCTTATTAGTATATTTTTGCCAGATTGACTTAGTAGAGCAAGAAGTTGATTAGAAACCATCTTTTCCTCTTTACCAAGGGAAAGCTGAGACTCCATTTCTTATGACTTAAAGTTACTCATCAGGATCAAAATAAATATTCAACAAAGTTCCTTTTACTTATTCACTCAACTTATGGTTAATCTTAAATTAAATCAATCTGATTTCTAAAACACTGTTTTTTCAAAAAAAAAAAAGAATCTATTTAGACTCCATGCAGCTAATCAAAATGCAGTCAATAGATCAGAGTCTGGGATTCAAAACCTGATTCCAAATCCTAGTCCTACGACCAATTAGCCTCATGTCCATGAGATTGAATTTCTGAGATGCTGTTTTATGCTACCAAATCATGAAGACAAGTTACAAGGCACTCAGGTTCTTGTCTGCAATAAGCCAGGACTGCAAGCAGGAGACAACACAAAATGATTGACTTTAGAAACAGTTTTACTGAGAAGACAAAGAAAGGGAAAAGGACAGGACTCCAATCATGCTAAGCAGTATTCCAGAGAAAGGCAGAAGAAACCTTTCTCTTTAGGACCTTCTTAACTAGGTTGGTGCGTGAGCACTTTTTATTGGATTTAAAGTTGGGATGAGGGACTAGAAAGAGCAGTCTGTAGCTAGGATACTGTCGTGGGAAAGAGCCTTGGATCCTTGATGGCTTTTCATATTCTTATGTCAGGTTTACCACTTCACTTAAAAACATTTTGCCAGGCTGGAGCGATAGCACAGCTGGTAGGGCGTTGCTTTGCACATGGTCGACCCAACCGGGGTTTTATTCCCAGCATCCCATATGGTCCCCCAAGCACTGCCAGGAGTAATTCCTGAGTGCATGAGCCAGGAGTAATCCCTGTGCATCTCGGATGTGACCCCAAAAACAAACAAACAAGAAAACATTTTGCATTTATTACTAAAACCATGGCCCGGGAGATTCCCAACACTTATTTCAAAGGTGGTTGTAAATGAATAAATGAGATCCTGAAATTAGATGCCCAATACACATGGAAAGTCTTGTAGTAGGCACTTGATTTTATTTTATGTTATTCTTTGGAAGGGGAGGAATTGTCAGACCTAGCAGTGTTCAGGGGCTACTGGGCTACTTTACTTCTGTGCTGGAGACTCACTCCCTGCAAAGCTTCAGTAACCACCTGGTATTGGAGATCAGACGAGGGTCAACCACATGCAAGGCCAACACCTTAACTCCTGTACTATCTCTCTGGCCCTAAACTGTATTTTAGATTACAGATGAGGAATGGATGGTATGTTAACCTTAACATTATTTTGTTTTATTCCTAAGTCCTATGATTAAAGCTACAAAATGTAATTAATATAAGATATAATTATTAAAACTATAAAAAAAAGTTCCTTGAGCTCAACCTGTTACAGGTCATATGATGGTACAGAAATAAGAAATAGGTCCCTAAAAAGAAACAAATTCCATGAATCAGTTGTGACCCATGAAAATCTGTGTTATCAAGTGCTCAGTTACATTTAATGGTCACAAAGTGTAGTGATAAAAGAGAAGAGACAATTCGGGGGGGGGGGGCTTAGAAGACACCCAGAACTGGGTGAAGAAAGTTAAGAATAAAAGTGGTGGTAGACATGAAGAATGAATGGGGAGGGAAGGAGAAGGAGCGAGAGGGGGAGAGATGGAAAGAAACAGAGAAACAGAGAGAGAGCTTCATCTGTATGTATGATGGGAAGATGTTGGAAGAAGAACTGTGCATAAGCGTTCAGTACTAAAATAGTCACACTACATCTGCTTTGATAGGATTTCTTATTCACATAAGGTTTGTCTCAGCTATGGAGCAATTAAATGTTGACCTTATTTTTACTGAGACAGGGAGGATAAGTACCATGTTCAAAATAGACCATTTGGAATTAGCATTCACAATCCTAGACCATATTTCTCATTCCTATGGCCTTACTCCTCAACCATACTCCTTCAGAACATATTTCACACTTAAATTCACCTTTTAAAATATAATTGGGCTTTTCTACTTCTAGTTCTCTCCAAAAGCATGGCATACACGGGTGACTATAAATCCAACTTGTTTGTCCTACCTATGACTTTAACTTGTTTTGAAGTCAAGAAAGCTCCTTTTCCCTATCCCCCCAGGTCTCCAGAAATAATTGCTAGGTGAGAAATAAATGTCACAGATCCAACACGAACAGAGTTGACTGGAGGACTGTATTGGACCCAGTGTCTGCCACTCAGCATTAAGGTAAAAGGTAAAGATCCTCCCGTTGATCATCGATCTGCTCGATGGGGCCCAGTAACGTCTCCATTGGAGACTTTGTTGTTACTGTGTTTGGCATATAGGCTCTGCTGAGATACTCTCGGTAGATTGCCGGGCTCTCCAAGAGGGGGGGGGAAGAATCGAACTCGGGTCGGCCATGTTGGCTGCGTGCAAGGCAAACGCCCTACCGCTGTGCTATCACTCAGCATTAAATTGTGATTAATTTTGTACAATCTTCAGGTGAAACAGCTGACCGCTATTAACTCACTCTATTGAAGGGCTGAGAAACAGTACAGGAATTAAGTCTCTTGCTTTGCATGGACCTGGGGACCATCTACAGTACCCCATGATCACTACCAGGACCAACCCATGAGCACTGAGCCAGGAGCAAGTCCTGACCACTGCCAGGTGTGGCCCTAACTTTCTCCCTCATCCTAAATTGAGTTCAAGATGGGATTTGGATGTATTTATTTTATGGCTTTGCCTAAGAAATCTTCTAGATCTGATGGTCATCTTCCTCATTATTTTCATGGCCCCTGATACCTGTCAAATCCCCCCACCTAGGAAAATCCCTGAGCAGTTGCGTGACATGTGGCTCAGCTATAGAACATTTGCCTTGCAAGTGTGAAGCCCTGGGTTAGATACCCGGCACCCCAAAATAAATAAATCTCTGGCCTGGCTTACCACTTTAGAACCTAGTAGATAAGAAGCACTTTAAAAAATGTTTTTCAAGATTTCTCCCTGGGAAGTGATAGGATTTGAAAATATAAAGGGTCTGGCTTTTTCCAAGAGGGATCCGAGTTGAACTTGAAACTTTCAGGGCCAAACTGTATGTTTTAAAGGAGCAGTACCCCCAACCCGCGCGGGATCTTTATCCAGTTATCTGGACTGGAAAGATACCCGGAGGCACCGATGTCCGGACGCACGCCGCGAGTAGCGAGAGACGCATGGCTGGCTTTAGGGGGAGAGCTGAGAACTATGACAAAGGAAGAGCCTCCAGGGACTCGTGGACTGCCCGGGACTGCCCTCTCCCGCGGGCAGCGGCTGCTGACGCTATCCAGGCATCGCCCCGGGGGAAAGGTTGCGGCTCGGTCGCAGGGCGCGGGAGGAGCCTGGCAGTGATTGATGGGGAAGGGACGCCTGAATAAAAGTTCTTGTCTAGGGACAGGCAGAGACCGTGAGCCAGCCGCGGTGGAGGCTACTCCGTCTGGAATTCTCCCAGCGTTTCGTCAGCGCCAGACCCGCCTGCAGCTGAAGGGAGGCGTGCTCTGCCTCCTGAGCAGGCTGAAAGCCAGCTGCCAGCCGGGCGCCCCGGGAACCAAGGCTCCCCGAGCTCAGCGCGCTGCCGCGCTCTGCTTCCGATCCGCCAGGTAAACGTCCTGACTCGGGGGTGGAACTCAGATCAGTCACTGGACCTTGTCCTGGAGCTTCGTCTGGACTGCCTGCCTTAGTTTGGGAAACTTTTTTTCTTCTTCTTCTTCTTTTTTTTTTTTTTTAATAAAAAACGGGTAGATGCGATGGATTGAGTGGTAAAGGAGAGAGCACGCGTGTTGGAGCCTTTTGGATGGGGGGAGCGGGGGGGATAAACGATCCTGAGTTAAGACCGACGGTTTCCCAAGTCTGACCGAGTCAGGCTTATTTCTCGAGCACTGCTAGGGGGACCGGGAGAGCTGAGCGCAGGCTTCCAGAAAAAAAATAGGGGCTTTCATCATGCGGCGCGCTGGGGAGTCTTGGCGGGCGGCCTGCAGACACCGGTTCGGGGCTCCCTACGTGCAGATCTTGACGTCTGCCCTGGAATCCAGTTGCTCTGATTTCCCTGGTGCCTACAGCCCTTTGACCAGGTCATCCTGGTTTAGCTCCAGGCACTGCAAAGCGGCTCAGACCTTTGCCTTCTTTGATTCGCATCTTTCCCTCCTGGCCCGACCCACCCCTTCCAGACTGCCCCGCCCCATCTCACTGCAAGTCTTTGAACCCTGGCTGGGGGGTGGGGTGGGGGGGTGGGGAGAGAGACGGGGGAGACACTAGAGGAATAAATTATATATACACGAGGAAAACTGGAAGGGCAGAGCCAGGGCACAGACAGGTCCCAAACGTCAGCGTACCCCAACCGGCGCGCTTCCTTGAGTTACTTGTGCAGTTGAACCATTGAGGAGTGGCCGCGCTCCGAGCTAGTGGTCTGCAGGGGCGTGTCTGGGGAAGCCGACGCTAGTGACCCGTCTTCCTCTCCCTGTAGATTTCCCAGGCGCCGAAAGCTGCAGAGCGGCCACCCAGAACCCGCCGGAGCAGGCAGCAGCATGCGACCTCGGCCGTGCCTGTGCCCACGCGCCGCCGTGGTGGCGCTAATCCTGGTGTGCGGCGTGGCAGCGGGCCAAGGGGCAGCAAGGGGTTTCCCGCCGGCTGCGACCGCTTCGCCACCTCTGGGAAACGGAGAGATGATGACACTCCCCACTAAGACCTGGGGCTCCAATGCCAGCCTGTCGGGATCCTCCACACCTCCCAAGGTGCCTCTAGGAGGGAGGTTTGGGGGAGCCCCACCGCGCAGGCACTCTCCTCCCCCCTGCGAAGGAACCATCGAGATCAAGGAGACTTTCAAGTACATCAACACCGTGGTGTCCTGCCTCGTGTTCGTGCTGGGCATCATCGGAAACTCCACGCTGCTGCGAATCATTTACAAGAACAAGTGTATGCGCAACGGCCCGAACATCCTGATCGCCAGCCTGGCTCTGGGAGACTTGCTGCACATCATCATCGACATCCCCATCAACGTCTACAAGGTAAAGGGCGCCCAGCACTGTTGCAGGCCCCGTGGGAGGGGGCTCGGTTAGCAAGGAGATGATGAGTCCGCCTGGGAGAGGCGCTTACTCCCCAAGAGGCAGTTCCCTGGCGTCTTCGGGTAGATCCCCCTCAAGCTTAGAAACAATGCAGTTCCAGACCAACAGCATCAATGGCACCTTTTGGGAAACCTGTTTGAAATGAAATTGTATGGCGCTGTGTCAGACTCCCTGATGGAGAAACTCTGGGCAGAAGCAGTAAATTGTGTTTTAATGAGCCCTCCTCATGATGATGCGGAACTGGCAAGTTTGTGACTCGCTAAATCGTAAGGATCTAGTCCTCTCAATCCAGCTAAATGGATCCTCCTCTCTTCTGAGTGTGGTCCATCCATGATCAGCTGGGGTTGAAAACACCTGGGGTGTTCTTAGATATGTATGACCACCCCACACTTACTAAGAATGTGTGTTTTAAGAGGCCAGGGAGATGCATATGCAAACCAACCTGGGGAAGTATTATCTTGGCAGATCAGGAAAGTAGATGGGGCTGAAATAAGATTGGGGGGAATAAATAAATGGCCTAGAAGACACCCTGGGACTGCTGAGTAGGGCAACAGTTCACCTGCTGTGAATGGCTGTCTCCTTCCTTCTTACTCTTTTATTGAATGACTTCAGGGGGCAAACACTCTGACCGGTGTGTTACTTCCCTTATTCCTTCCATATTACCCCAAAGCAGATGTTGCTCCATTTTACAGATGATTTATTGAGTGTTCAAGGTCTCACAAGAAGGTTAAGGTGGGAGATAGAGGTGGGGTTCAGACTGGAGCTCTAAGGGTTTTTTTTTTTTAAAGGGGTTTTTTTTTTTTTGTCCACGCCCAGCAATGCTCAGGGGTTACTCCTGGCTCTGAACTACTCAGGATTTACTCTTGGCGGTGCTCAGGATCCATATAGGGTACCAAGGATTGAACCCGGGTCTGCGGCGTGGAAGGCAAAATCCAGCCCATTCTCGAGTTCTAAGTGTAATCTCTACTTCATATACCACGTTGTGGGTCAGTCCAAGAGTACCCATTTATAATTTCCGCTTAAAAGTTAAAATGGGTTTAAAATGGGTTCCAGGAGTTTGCACAATTATGTGAAAAAACACAGGTCTGGAAAGTTGGAAAGTGAGCAAGGCAAGATTTAAACTGCCACATTGTTGGCTCCATGTTTCTTTGGGACGCTACATGCAGCACTATATATATCAGGTCTTTGGTAATTAGTGCTCACCTATGATATTTTATGATAATTAAGGGGAAAAATGTAAGTGAAATAAGTAGAAAAATTTAAAGTGCCTATGCATAAAACTGCTTCACTATCATGGCAAAAATTGAAAAATCACATGAAAAAAACACAACTAATGTGTATGGGAATAGAAAAGTGCTTTGGGGATTTTCCAAAAGCTGATGCTGGTGCTGGTATAAAGAAAGATGAGGCTGGGGAGAACATTATATGGGATGCTTAGCCTATCACAGAAGGTCACCATAAGAGATAACTTTGAATTGACCCTCGTCGATCTCTGGAAAACCTATTCCAAACAGCCATGCTTCCAGGGAACTGTAGTGATCTCTGAGGTTTGAAGCTGGGACTTAGACAAAGAACCAGAACCTTTAGAAATGAGGGGCAAAAAGGAGAAATCCTAAGATCCTGCTTAGCAACTGGGCCTTATGAACTCTGAGCATATTCTGGGAGCAGGGCAACTGAAATGGGCTCCTTAATTGAAGTCAATGTTCCATTAAGATCAGAAATGACCCCTCTTCTTCTGAAGAGACCTCTGAAGAAATAGTCAAGTTGTACCATGTCTATTCAAATCCTCAAAACTGGTTTGAGAAACTTCAGAGTGCAAGCAAGTAGTTGTGAGAATTTTAAAAATAAGTAAGATCAAGTTCCCTCTCTAATGGGAGATTATAATCCAGTTTTCTTAGCCGAGCACAGAATTTTGTGAATTTGGGGAAATGCTTGGAACTTTCTTGTGGACAGCCAATTTAGAAGCTTTCTGAGATTAATATAATAGTGCAATATAGATGTTTATTGCCTCTAAGAACCAATCAGAACACTAGATTATAGTACTACCAATGTCAAAACTGGGTAGGTAGCAAAAGAGCTGAGTGTATTTGTGGATGCTGGAAGTTGTTTACAATATTGATCGATTAGTTAGTTGATTTCTTTAAAGTGATATTTAGAAGAACTTGGTTGGTGGCCAGAGTGATAGCACAGTGGGTAGGGCACTTGCCTTGCACGTGGCCAAACTAGGTGCAATCCCAGGGGACCCCATAGGATTCCCCAAACCCACCAGGAGTGATCCTGAGTCTAGAGCCAGGAGGAAGACTGAGTGTGGACCACCCACAGCCCACCATTCCCCCAAAACGAAAAAAAACATGGTTGCAAGCTGGGGAAAAGTTAAAAACTCTTAAGAAAATAAAGAGTCTTAAAATAAATTCTGCATTTTATTTAATCACTTAACACTTTCTGTTACACGCCCACCTATAAATGAGTTAATATAGTCAATTACCTAATACAATTGACTGGGGTTTTCAAACTGGTTACATTTGTAGACAAATCTGTGAATAAAATGATAAGATAAATATTGATATGACACTCAATTACATAAGGGTCAAAGTATAACTAGATGCCCACTGTCTTTTGAGATGGGTGACCCACAAGAATGCCTTCAAGATGCTTTTTCTTTTCGAACCATGTGAGCTACTCTTAAAGGCAGGCAAACTGATCTTTAATGTTTAACTAGTTAAGGCGGGCCTCATCTGACATTAAAATTCCGGCTTGTCAAAATGGGGGATTGCTTCACTGCACCCACAAATGAGTTTTTAGTAAAGTGACCTTGTTAGGTCATTAGACATTTTCTGCTTGAGGCCCCATCAAATGATCAGAATAAAACCACCTTTCTCACTCTCTGATCCTAGACTACCACTGGTACTATAGCAAGTTTAGTATAATCAACAGATTTCCTAGTTAAAATTAAAAGTTAATGGAACACCACCCAACTTTTTAGGTTAGAATTTTCCAGTCATTTCACAGATATTCTTGCATGTATAAACAATACTTGATGTAAAGGAACCATTGCAAAGAGTGTCTAGTTTCTCCCAAAGTAGTAACACTGCTCTTATCACCAGTTAAGAAACTAAGATACTTTAATGATATTTTAGCATCAGAAGTGTTTTAAGCCAAAGAGATAACAAATTTATTTAAAGAAAAACATTTAAACAAATTTAAAATTTTAGGTTTGAAATGTGTTAATAACAAATTAGCTCTGAGTGACCCAAGTTCAATCAACAAAACTAATACCCCTAGATCTGTCTAAAAGCATTCCTTTACCAGTTTGTAACAGAAAAATGCTTGTTGACAGTAGATATACATATGATAGTAGGAAAGTAAGGGTTTTTTTAAATGTGTCTTTATAAATATCCAAATGAGAAGGAGAAAGGGATGAAGGAGAGAGTTTGATTTCTTTTCTGAAGATAATGATAGTAAGTGATAATGATAGAAAGTAGTAGTAATTCTACTGACCCCCAGTCAATAGTATAATTCAAAAATTCACAAGCTCAAAACTTGTTATTTTCAATTGACTGCTTCATATGTTTGGTATAAATTCACAAAGGGGAAAAATGGTTGGCCAGTGCTTGGCCTTGGACAATGAAAAGTTCTCCAGGAAGACTTGATGGCTTCTTGTGTTTTCTTGTATCTGGCTCTTGGTCACTCCATAAATCCAAGCACCTTAAATGTCAAGGCAGTGTTTTCAGGATGGCAAGGCTTATGTATCAAAAGCTTTATGTTTTTTTTCCTTTGCTCACTCTAAACAAGTTGTTCAAGACTGAAGATATTTCCAAAGCCTTTTATTAAAAAGACTGCCCTAGCCAAGACCCTGTTGTGTTAATGCCAAAGATCCATGTCCATCTCACAAAGAAAACCATATATGGTTTTCTCGGTGTGGCTAATATGCTATAGCTGATTATTTTTGAAGAAACATGCCAAATGCTAATAAATGATTAAGTGTTTTAGAGGGTGTTGACAGAGAAAGCCTAAGCTGAAATAAGATTTAAGATGTAATTTATGATGTGAAACATTCTCTTTTTGGACATAGCAAAGTTAAGAAGTTGGTTATGTTTAGAAGATAGCTGAGTGTGGTGTATGCTATACAATTTGTGTAATCTTAGACTTCTTTCTTTCCAGTGCTTTTATTTTGGAGATTTATTACTTCTCTTGTTCCTATAGATCCTTTGTTGAAATTACAAAAGAAAAGAAATACAGTAAGAATAGAGTAAAATATAGTAAAAATAAATATAGTAAATAAAAAATATATAAGATACAGTAAAAAAGAAATATGGTGGAATCAAAGAGATTACAGAGGTTCAGATGCTTGGCATGTAAGCAACTGATTCTGGTTTTATCCCTGGCACTGAATATGATTCCCCAAGCACTACCAGGAGTGACAGCTGAGCACAGAGCCAGGGGTAAAACCTGAGCACCTTTGGGTGTGGCCCACTACCTTCCCCACCTCCAAATACCATGAAACACAGAGAGAGAAACAGATAGAGAAACAGAGAGAGAGAGAGAGCGACAGAAACAGAGAAACAGAGAGACAGAGAGAGAATGACTCAGACTTGAGTCAGAAACGTTTTAGTAAAGTTAACTGAAGCATTTCTCAAGCTATTGTGTCTCCCCAAGTCTCATCCATTCTCATGCCTCCTGATTTCTGTCCCCTTCCTCCTTCTCGCCTTTGGCTCCATAGTAGATTCTAGAAAGGAAAAGAACCATTCTCTAGATATTAACATTGTACACTTCTTCCCCTTCACTCAAGTGTTCTTAAATTGTTTAAAGGGCTTTTGGATTCCATAGTAATCAGTCCCTTTAGATGTCTATAACTACAATTAGGTTTAAATAAGATATCAAATTTACTTCATAGGGCTTGTTGGATTCATTAAGTAGGAAAATCTCTTTCTTAGCCAAGAGACCATTATGCTATAATTTTCAGTTTCTTCAGATGTCAAGGTCATCTTAGAAGATCCAGTTCAAATAAGTGAGTCTAATAATAGGCTAGGTTTACAAATAGCTCTTCTTAATTTTTTTAGTTGGATACTTTTTAAAATATGTAATGTGTCAACAAAAGATTTAAAGTACAAACTATGGATAAATTTTCAAGGTTAGAAAATAGAGAATAATAATTCATTTCTTTATTTACCTGTTGTGGAAATAGCCCTCTGCTAGGAAAATCTATTTAAGATGAACTTGAATTTCTCCTAAGAAATATTATTGTTTTCTCTGCTACTCTTAGAAATTTTGCTTCAAGAAATTTAATCTCCTTCTTATGAATCTATCTTCATGAAATTAGGATTCTCTTTTACCAAGGCATAAGAATCTTTCCAGAGCTCTGGGGTGCCCTCTGTTTTGTGGGTATGCACACAACAGATTCTGAGAAACAGAAAGTCTCCCTTGCACAACTCCAGAGGGCAATATTCATTATGGTCTATACAAATGGTACCACTAGGAATTGATTGACATTATTTCTGACCCATGCATGTCCATCACATACAGTCTAAATATCCATGGGAATGAAGTCCATGTATGTCAAGAAAACACTTTCTGTGCACTTCACCAGAAGCTTACCTAAAATTAGGTTTGAAAGAAAAGGAAGTTCCAACATGAAAACGCTTGAATGAGGCTGCCTTATCCTATCTAACACTAGTTCAAACAAAAAACTGCTCTTATCTGCTACAGGAAACCAAGATAAAAACAGAATAGTATCCCCCATCCCAAAGTTGTGAAATACAGTCACCCCTTTATTTCCCTCTTTTGACTCTGTAAAAACATTTCTCTACTACCAGATGTTTAGAGTACATCACAAGATGGAACAGACAGTAATCTTTGAAAGTTACCATGTTTATCTTCTTGAATATGTTATTTATCCATCCTCTTTGGTAATCTCACAAAGAGTTCCAGCCTCACTGCATCCTTATTCACTAGTTTACAACCAAGACTTCTGATAGAATCCCATTTGATACTGAGAAACCGTAGGTTCTGTTTTATATCAGTCATTTCCTTGACAGATTTGATGAGACAGAGGGTTGGAGAGGAATTTGTGCTTTTCACCTTTTCTGGCCTCTTTGAAGGCAGAACTCCAAGAGAACAGCCAAGAGAACGGCTATGATTCCCAAGGCCTTGGTCGCATATGATAAAATGACCCCATCACCTGGGAAAAGACAGCACATGGACAGCCAAAGCAGTGCCCAGACATCTCAATTCTCGAAACTCTTTCTTTCAAATATAAGAACTAAAACAGTCATGACAAGAATTTTTGTTTTGTTTTGTGCAGAGAGACACATTGGCTCATCCAGTGCTAGGCTCAAATCTGGACCTACACATACAAACAGGTGCTTCATTCCCTTGAGTCATTGCCCGACCTCCATGACAAAAGCTTTATCACAATGTTTTTGTATTATATCAGTTCATTTGTTCATCCATTTGTGCATTTACTATTATCGATCACTACACATTTAATGAGTGACATCTGTGTGCCAGGAACTATGATACACTTGTATATTAATGCTGTAGAATATTCAGTAATAACAGGTAAGGCTCAGTGTATACTCAATTAAAAATAGGAAAAGAAAATTACCGGTATGGTTAATGAGACTGTCAACCACTTGTTGGTGCAAGATGGCTAACTTTGGAATTTTCTGAAATTATGGGGCTGATTCCTTTGGGTATTAACACAGGTGTATATTACCAGTTGTCTCCATTTAATTTCTCAAGAATGTAATTTAATTCAAAAAGAAAAAGGACAAAGGTGAATCCCCCCAAGTTGGAAAGATGTGGCATGACTCACTTTAAATTAACTTCAAAGAAATGATACACATTTCCTATTTGTGATATTTACTCCTGTAGAACTTTACTTTTAACACTAAATAATATACAAGCAACTTTATGTTTTAGACAAATAATTTATTTGGACCCCGTTCAATTTTTCCCTTTTCAAACAATTTCATATTCTAACATAAAGTTTATGAAATCTGCTCATCCATAAGTAGAAACATTATAATCATAGTTTCATGTCTTTTAATCAGTCTAGTATTTATTTGTGTTATTCATAATACTAAAGAAATGAAGTAAGGAAGCAGAAATGGGATCAGCATAAACCTTTGAGGGAAAGGTCAACATAAGCAAATCTTTCTTCTATTAAAACTACATTGCTCCTAGGACCTAATACCCTTTTATTAAGCCATTATAATGTGTATATCAGTGTCATTTATGAGATTATTTTCTGACTCACTCTTCATAAGTGATAGACTGCATGTATTAAAAATTATTTTGGGTTTTTTTGGGGGGGCTTTGGGGCCACACCTGGCTACTCTCAGGGCTTCCTCCTAGTTCTGTACTCAGGGACCATTCCTTGGGAAACTCACAGGACCATATGTGGCGCTGGGGATTAAACCTGGATCAGCGGCATACTATTACTCTTGCCTTATGTAAACAATTTTTTGCAATTTATTTTATAAAGATAACATCTGGTATTGAAGCATTTTTGCCTTAAAATTTATTCATTTCCCACTACCGAGGGCTCTACAGTTAAATGAGGAATGTATTTCAAATAAGGTCTAGGCACAAGGTGTCCAGAGGTTTGCTGGAGACCATCAAAGCAAGACTGAAGTGAGTAAGAGTAGGGAGTATGCTTTTTGTCGTTAATTGGGTTTCTCTGTGCTTCCACAAAGCATTCTGAGAGGGCCAGAGGCTGCCAAAGTCATCCTTCTCACACCAAAATACCAGAGCTAGTTAACATAGCATCCCTTCACTTCTGTGACTACTCCGGACCAGCGGCATCCAGGCCTGACCTGTCAGTCTGAAATACTGAAAGCTGATGAGACTTGACACTCCTTGGTTCAAAGCTCCTTTCCCTAAGGATCGGAAATCAGAAAACCATAATCACTTGGTTAAGATTAAGTTTCTGTGATCTGTGTTGAGCTTCTAGAGAACTGTTCGGGTTGTCGGCTTGTGTTTCCCTGTCGACTGTGATAACCTGGGTCAGAGGTTGGGCTGCAGGCTTCACAGTGCTGTGAAGAGCAATAATCCACTTTCCACACAGAGCCAAAAACAATAGCAACCGCAAAACAGGGCCTCGACTCAGTACAGAGCTCATTTTCATGGGCTGGTCTGCTTTACCATTGGTGGCCTGCACATGCATTCATTTTGGTTCATCTGCTGGCTGTATCTATTTGGCAAATAAAATGTGGGAGGTGGAGGTGGAACCACTGTCAGATTCTAATCCTGGTTCTGTGCTCAGGAGTGACCCCTGGTGGTGCTCAGGGGACCATATGTGGTACTGGGAATTTGAGATGGAGTTACCCTGATTACCCTGTACTATCACTCCAGTGATTAGAAGAAATTTTTACTCTGTTTGTAGATTCTTTACAGTTGGTTGGAATGTAGTGTTGGGTTCCTTTAATATCATTCTAGACTCGTGTGTGTGTGTGTGTGTGTGTGTGTGTGTGTGTGTGTGTGTGTGTGTTATGTTAGCTTCTTCAATACACTGTAAAGTAAAGTAAAGTAAAGTAAAGGCCCTCCCGTTGATCGTCGATTTGCTAGAGCGGGCCCAGTAACGTCTCCATTGGAGACTTTGTTGTTACTGTGTCTGGCATATCGAATACTCTCGGTAGCTTGCCGGGCTCTCCGAGAGGGGCGGAGGAATCGAACTCAGGTCGGCCATGTTGGCCGCTTGTAAGGCGAACGCCCTACCGCTGTGCTATCGCTCCAGCCCTCGATTCAATACACTGTAGACTCTAGAATTAGACCATCTGGATTCAAATGTGAATCTAAACTTAAGTGCTTGACCAAGGACAGACAGACACACAGACACATACACATAGTTATATATTGTTACGTATTGTTTAATGATGAGTAGCAAATGATACCAAATATAATACTTTAATAGCAAACATTTATTATCTACACAGTGTCTCTGGGTCAGGAATTTTGGATTTGCTCAGCTGGGCAATTAATTCAGGATCTCCCATGAAGATATATCAATATAGTGAGTGGGGAGTGAGGGCTGCCATTATCTGAAAGTTTGCCTAAGCCTGGATAAGCCTCTCATCTGGAAAATTCATTCCAGCTACTTTCAGGAGGTCTTAATTCTGTGCCATGTTGGCTTTGCCATAGAGGACTTAGTTATAAAGTGGTGAAGAAGAATACACTGAGGCTGGAAACTCTGTGGGAGATCACCCAAGAGGACGGATAAATAACATATTCAAGAGATGCCTGAGTGAGTGTCCTCATGACAGGTTGGCTTGTTCCTCTAGAATGACGAATCTGAGAGAGAGCATGGAGGAAACCATTTCACTCATGCCTTTTATGAACTAACCTCAAATATCATAGCTCATCATTCTTGCCACATACTGTTCCCTTAATTTTTAAAAAATTATTGCTTACTATCTTGTTTACAATATTATTAATGTTTATGGTACTGATGAAGTTACTACACCTCAATCCTACCTCCACTACTACTGCTCTTGTGTCACCTCCAGTCTACCTTTTTATTCCTTCCTACCCAAATTCCTACTCCTTGGTAGTCAGTTTTGTAATCCAAGAGAAGAGTTTGTTATCATTCAATATTGTGTAGTCCCTTGTTTTGTTCCTCTGCATGTTCAGTTAAGTGAGATCATCCTGTACTTTTCCTTCTCCTACTGACTTACTTTGCTTGACCAATATCCTTCAGTTCTTATGCAAATTGCCTGATTTTACTTTTTCTTATGTCTGCATAGTGTCCATTATGGACCTGTACTGCATCTTCTTTATCCTTCCATCTCTGACTGGACATTTGGGTTGCTTCCATATCCTAGCTACTGTACTGAGTGCCGTAATGAAGATAGGCATGCATTTACTTTTTGAATTAATATTTTAGTATTTTGGAATTAAATGCCAAGCAATGGAATTGTTGGGTGACATGGGCGTTTATACTTTTTTGAGAATGCACATAATTGTTATCCATAAAGGGCGAATCAAATGACTTTCCACCATAAGTGAATAAGGGTTCTGTTTGTAGTCTTTTCTATTTATGGCAGTTTCACAGGTGTGAAAAAGTCATTTTAATTTACATTTCCCTGATAAGCAATGGATAAACACTTTATTATTTGCTTACTGGCCATCTGTATGTCTTCTTCTGAAAGTGCCAAATTATCTGAACCCATTTTTATACAGGGTTATTTTTATTGCTGGGTTTTGTGAATTTCATATACTTCAGATACTAGCCCTTTAATCGCTGTACTGTACATAACTATTTTCTCTTATTCAATAGAATGTATCCTTATTTAAATCTGACTTTCTTTTGTCATGCAGAAACTTTTTTTTAAATTATTTTCTGTTTTTAAAAAGCAAATCATGGGCATCGTAAATCATCCCCATTCATGTAGTTGAAAACACAGCTTCACTTTTTTTGTGTTTTGTTTTTGTTTGGAGGCCACACCTGGTGGTGCTCAGGGCTGTTTTCTGATTCTGTTCTTTGAGGTCACTTCTGGCAATACTTAGGGGATCATATGTGGTACTAGGGATAGAACCAGACTTAGCTAATTTCCAGGCCAGTACCTTACTCTATACTATTTCTATGGTCCCATGAAGTTTCACCTTTTGAAGAGAAGACCACCAAAGAACATGCAAACAAATCTGAAGCTGACATAGAAAATTAATAAAGTTTTAAGTGCTTCGATTTTGTTTTGATTTTGGTTTGGTTTTATTAGATCTAAATGCTTAGAATAGTGCATCCTGTGTGCTATATTGTGAGATATGTGTGATTTTTGCTTTGCTACCCTTATTACGGGCTGGAGCAATAGCACAGCAGGTTGGGTGTTTGCCTTGCACATGGCCGACCCAGGTTCAATTCCTCCGTCCCTCTCAAAGAGCACAGCAAGCTACCGAGAGTATCTTGCTCGCATGGCAGAGCCTGAAAAGCTCCCTGTGGCATATTCGATATGCCAAAAACAGTAACAAAAAGTCTCACAATGGAGACATTACTGGTGCCTGCTCGAGCAAATGGATGAACAATGGTAGGACAGTGCTACAGTGCTACCCTTAGTACATTTGGGGACAATCAGAATGATTAGGCAGAGTTCTTTTAAGATAGTCGAAAATTGGGTCTGGTAGGGTTCTTGTAACTGGTTGCAATCTTTTTAATGTTTTCAGGAGTAATTTGCAGTTCTTTTGTTTTATATATATTTTTTAATTTGGGGGGGCTCCCAAGCAGTACTCATGAGATCCAGGATTTCTTACCAGCAATTTTCAGCCAAGTGGGATTGGTATTTAGATGCAAGGGCCTGAGGATGCCAGGCAGCTGAGCCCTGCCTGATGTTAAAGATCAACTCTCCACACTGGCAATTCCTTTTTGCTGGTGTTTGTCTTGGACCACACCTAGCAGTACGGAGGGATCACTAATCACTCCTGGAAGTGCTCAGGGGACCATGTGCAAGGCAAGTGCCTTATCCACAGTGCTATCTCTCCGGCCCCAATCATTATACTTACTTTTCTTTTTTGATTTGAGGGCCATATTCAGTGGTTCTTAGACCTCCCTTCTGGCTCTGAGCTCAGGGATCACACTTGGTGGCTCTGGGTCTGCCTGAGATCAAACCTGTAGTGCCTTGTACTAGGCAAACAGCTTAGCTGCTGTCCATCGCTCCATCCCCTATACTTAACATTTGATTTCCTGCTTGCCACTGTAGGCTGGTAGGACCCCAGTGTAAACATATTTTTGTTTAGTCTACCAATACTTGTCCTATATGTCAATTTAACTTTTCACCTCTAATTTAGAAGTGAAATTACTTCCACTTTGAACTAGAAGTCCTATTCATATGCGACACAAATTTCAGCTCTAGTGCTGTGCTGGTCAGAAAACAATCACCTAGCTGACTAACTTCATAAAACAAACACTCATTTGTGAAAAGACGGAAGGACTCAATTGTGTTTCAAAATAGCTTTCACTTTGGTTGGAAGCTTATTTTTTAAAACTGTTTTTAAGCATAGATTTGAAATATTTTTCTTTATTTTCTAAACCTCATGAACATTTGCTCCAGATGTTCACCTAATGTGATTCATTTGCCCATGTGGGGCACACCCAGCTGTACTAAGAAAGGAAAGAACAGCATTTAACAATAGATGGGGACATAGTCTGCAGTCTATTTTTTCGTGAATTGAAGTGTCAGCTCTGTGTCTGAAATTGTCTTAGGCTGCAGAGCTTCTATTCTCTCTCAGATTCTAGGATGCTAGACAGTAAAATCTAAACAAACAAAGCCTTTAAGTAAAGGTTTATTTGGGGGCTGGAATGATAGTATAACAGGTAGAAAACTTGACTTGCATGCAGTTGATTTAGTTTCAAACTTTCGATCTCTGGCACCAAACACAGTTCCCCGAGCCCCACCAGGAGTGATGTGTGAGGTCAGAGCCAGGAGTAAGCCTGAGCACTGCTGGGTGTGGAGGGAGGTAGAGAGGGGAGGAGAGTGAGAAGGGAGGAAGGGAGCAAGGAAGAAAGGAAGGAGTGAGGAAGGGGGTTGTGGAGCAATAGTATAGTGGGTAGGGTGTTTGGCCTTACATGTGGCTGACCCAGGTTCAATCTTTGGCATCCCATATGGTCCCCCAAGCACCACCAGGAGTAATTCCTGAGTGCAGAGCCAGGAGTAACCCCTGAGCATTGCTGGATGTGACCCAAAAAGCAAAAACAAAAAAAAAAGCGAGGAAGGGAAGAAGGAAGGAAAGATGCCTTAAGACAGTTGTGTACCGGGGCTAGAGCACAGCGGGTAGGGCTTTTGCCTTGCACGCGGCTGACCCAGGTTTGATTCCCAGCATCCCATATGGTCCCCTGAGCACCTCCAGGAGTGATTCCTGAGTGTATGAGCCAGGAGTAATTCCTGTGAATTGCCAGGTGTGACCCCCCCCCCCCAAAAAAAAAGACAGTTGTGTACCTGGAGTGCTAAGGACCATGAGTTGACTCTGGCTGAGTTACTCTGCTGACATCAAAATTTGATTACAGTGAATAACAAGAACATACTGGCTGAGCAGCCTAGTCTCCCTAGCTAAGAACCATTTCTATTTATTGTTTGTTTGTGGGGCACACCTGTCGGTACTTGGGGCTTCTTCCTGATTATGTGCTCAAGGATCACTCCTGGCTGTGCCCGGGCCACCATTTGTGGAGCCAGGGATGAAACCTGGGTCAGTTGCATGCAAGGCAAGTGTCCTACCTGCTCAAGTGGCCCCTTCTCATCTCTAATTAAATAAGGATTTGCTGTGACCTGAGTATTACAGAGAACCATGATAGCGTCATAGAGGTTTTCAACGCTTCAAATTCAGTTTTGTAAGAAGAATTAGGCAATGCACTTCCATGGCGAGTCTCAAGCCGCTGACTCTACTGTATACACATGGCACTTTCCCATGAGCCAGTCTTCTCATATTCCCCCAGTATACCTTTCTGTTCCATATATGGAACACTGGTGTTTTCCAAATGAGAAGTCCAGGAGGGAACATTAAAACTGGAATTTGTTATCTTACTCTGCATGTTGATGGTTTTCCCTCCCCTGAGTAAGGTTGTTTAGAGGCCCCTTGTGAAAACCTCACTCATATTTCCCCCATCCTCCACACAGCTCCTGGCAGAGGACTGGCCCTTTGGAGTGGAGATGTGTAAGCTGGTACCTTTCATCCAGAAGGCTTCTGTGGGAATCACGGTGCTGAGTCTGTGTGCTCTGAGTATTGACAGGTAAGAGCTTCTTGAGCCTGCCTTCTATCTGTTCCACTGCTAAGTTACTCGAGAAAACACTACGTCATTCAGCGCAACCGGGGTCCACCAGCCTGACAATCCTATTTTCCTCTTCAGATACCGAGCTGTGGCTTCTTGGAGTCGAATTAAAGGAATTGGTGTTCCGAAGTGGACAGCAGTAGAAATTGTGTTAATTTGGCTGGTCTCAGTGGTTTTGGCTGTACCAGAGGCTATGGGTTTTGATCTAATTACCATTGACTACAAAGGAAGTTCTCTGCGAATCTGCTTGCTTCATCCTACCCAGAAAACAGCCTTCATGCAGGTACATTTTTTTTTCCCCCCTGCTCTATCCTTATAAATATGTAGCTCTTTTCTGTCAGGACCTCCCCTTCTTGAAAACATTAATTTATGACTGTCACTGGTGTGTGTGTGTGTGTGTGTGTGTGTGTGTGTGTGTGTGTGTATACAGTGACAAATGACTCAAGCTACAAGAAGCTGGATCACTATTGGTCCACAAATCCTTGGCTCTTTGGGATATATATATACACCAAGTTCACAAGAGAACTGGACAGAATTTATAGCTACTATACTGAAATTCCCCCAAGAGACTTTTAAGTAATGCATATCCTGTATTAGATAGGACATGAAAGATCGTATAGGGAGTAAGGTGCTTGCCTTGCTTGCAGTCAGCATCATTCAGTCCCCACACTACATATGGCGATCCAACCATAACCAAGACTAAGTTGTCAACATAGCCAGATATAGCACCCGTCTCCCACAATAGGGATATATATGCGTGTGTGTGTGTGTGTGTGTGTGTGTGTGTGTGTGTGTGTGTGCACGCATGCAAGGTTTCACATAGCAGTAATGAGAGGGAGTGGATGGTTCAGGAAAGGATCAGGCAGAGGTTACACTGGTATGGATGACTCAATGGCAAGCTTGCTCTCCTAAAAGAAAAGCTACCAAGAACATTTTATCTTGGTTTTCTATTAAAGAACATTGAATCAAGCAGTAGGAAAGAATACTGATGCACATCTCCAGAAAATAGGTCTTTGATATAAAAGGGTGAATTAAGAAAATAAATGGCAGGGCCAGAAGAGATAGTACAGCTAGTAAGGCACTTGCCTTGCATACAGTTGGCCTGGATTCATTCCCCAGAACCCAATGTGGTCCCTGAGCCTTCTGGGAGTAACCTTTTAGGAAGCGTTTGATACATTTAATGTAAGTATTCAATAACAGTAGATACGTTCAGTAGATATATAGATTATAGATATATATAGATATATATTAGATATATAGATAAATATATAGATTCAGTTCAATGGATGTTGTCTAAAAGAGTCTCTGCAGTATCCGCTAAATGAACCTACTTTAAAAGATAATTATTATTTGATGCTATGTTATATATTTTACTTTAACATGTGATATATAAAATTTCCTTACTGTGTAATATTGAACTAAAATTCTCTCTTCCTCATAGTTTTACAAGATGGCTAAAGATTGGTGGCTATTTAGCTTCTATTTTTGCTTGCCATTGGCCATCACTGCATTTTTCTACACCCTGATGACGTGTGAAATGTTGAGAAAGAAAAGCGGCATGCAAATTGCTTTAAATGACCATCTAAAGCAGGTAAGAATTGCTGACTCATGATTATAATTATTAATATGAAAATTATAAAGGAGAACTACTATATTCTAGTGCATAATTCTTCTCTTGGTATATTTTAATATGCAAAGAACAATTTAAAGTGACCTGACAAGAGATATTCTGCATAATCTAAAAGGGCCTAGAAAAAGACATTACTTTTTAAAGATGAATCTCTCCATGTTTAAGTTCCAACTCTTATTAAATATTCCAATTAAATCTTAGTATTCTGAAATCTTGCAAATACCATGACTTTTTGTAAAGTATATTAAATATTCTGATTGGGAAGAGAGAATGCTGTGTTGATAATGAGTCATCTTTGCAGGATCTGACTATGGTTTTATTTCAGAGACGGGAAGTGGCCAAAACGGTCTTTTGCCTGGTCCTTGTCTTTGCATTGTGCTGGCTTCCGCTCCACCTCAGCAGAATTTTGAAGCTTACGCTTTATGACCAGAATGATCCGAATCGATGTGAACTTTTGAGGTAAGAAAGATAAAAAAAAAAAAGAAATAGTTTTGTAAATAAGTATCATGGAGAAGTCTCTCTGTCCTTTCTTTTCATGAACAGAAAATCATTTTCTAATTCTTGGGAAGCAATTATGATTCTTTTTTTTTTTAACCTTGACTCCATTTTAGAGGAAGAAATAAAGGGGATTTAAGGGAACACTGGGAATGGAGAACCAGAGCTGTACAAAGAATTAGAGAGTAACACTTGGTAACACTTGAACATATCATGTTTGCTTGTCCTTTGAACTTTGTTAATCTTTCCTTGTCAGACAGCCTTAGCACTTCCTAATGAGATTTAATTCCAAAAGAGAAAATTGAGCATAGGAGGGGGTGTTGATGACAGAGAGAGAGAGAGAGAGAGAGAGAGAGAGAGAGAGAGAGAGAGATCACTATGAGCAAAGAAAGTGTTCAAGTTAAAACCACCATACTGGGTTTTTTATTTCTCATTACTAAAATGCAAAAGTCTGCAAAGAATACATGTTCAAATTCAGCAGGTCTTTTTTTTTTTTCATGGGCATGGTTTGCATTATTTTACAGCTTTTTGTTGGTACTGGACTACATCGGCATCAACATGGCTTCCCTGAATTCCTGCATTAATCCAATTGCTTTGTATTTGGTGAGCAAAAGATTCAAAAACTGCTTTAAGGTAAGAGGATATTGCAAAATAAAAGGTTCTTGTGGCTACCATATATGATCCCCTCAGCCCTGCCAGGAGTGATCCCTGAGCCCAAAGCCTATAACATTATTACACTTACTGAGCACAACTTACTACCTTTATTACCTTTATTATCTTATTACCTTTATTAAAGCTTATTCAATTATTACCTCCTCTACTGATTGTGGAATATATGAAATTTCCCATTTGGGCTATTTGTATCATAATATTCATTCAACATTGTTTATTTTTTTGGCACCCTAACATGAAATAAAATATCTCCTCATATGAAAATAATCCATATTTTGATTTTAGTTGAACCAATTGTTATAACCTATTTAATGAGCCAATTTGTAGTTCATTATTGGAAAGTCAAGAGCCTGGATTTTCTATAAATTTATGATAAGCTATAAAATTATTTGCCCAGCTATATATTCATAATTTCATAGAGTCAGAAGAAAACTTTCATCACAATCAGTTTCATAATTTTACAGAATAGAAAGCAATGGACCACTCATTTATACATAGAGAGACAGGTAATTAGATATTCTTAGAGAAAAAAAAAACAGAATGAAGAAGTAGAAAAAAAAGGCATAGAAACAAACAGGATGAATAACACCTGTGCTTAAAAAAAATTCAAATAAAACTAAGACACCTAAATATCTTACAGCCTTATATTATTCCAAAAGTTTTTAAACTACTAGAATAATATGGACTTGGAGCGATATGGCTGGAGCGAAAGCACAGCAAGTAGGGCGTTTGCTTTGCATGAAGCTGACCCAGGTTCGATTCCTCTGTCTCTCTTGGAGAGCCCGGCAAGCTACTGAGAGTATCTCACCCTCACGGCAGAGCCTGGCAAGCTCCCTGAGGCATATTCTATATGCCAAAAACAGTAACCACAAGTCTCACAATGGAGACCTTACTGGTGCCCGCTCAAGCAAATCGATGAACAATGGGAGGACAGTGCTACAGTGCTACAAAATAATATGTGGCTTAAAAATGGCAACGTAGGCCAGAGAAGGTAGGGCATTTGTTTTGCATGTGACTGACCCAGGTTTGATCCCTGGCATCTCACATAGTTCCCCAAGGACTTCCAGGAGTAATTTCTGAGTACAGAGTCAGGAGCAACCCCTGAGCATCACCAGGTGTGACCTCAAACCAAAAAACAACAGCAACAAAAAAGAATGACAGTGTAAATATTAAATTCATTGATATACAAAGACTTTTTTATACTTGTCAAGTGAGAACAAGCAGATTATGGTATGGTTTGGAATATCAGGATCTTATAAAGAAAAATTATACTCACACATCTGTAAGTCATCTGTGTATGTATGCATGACAGATGTCTATTTGCATAGGGAAAAAGTATTTAGTTATCTATTCATCAACCCTTAAAAGTACTTCCTAGTAATCAAGAGTAAATAACAAGGGATCAGAATAACAATACAATGGATAGGGTGCTTGCCTTGCAAGTGGTTGACCCAGGCTTGGTTCCTGCTACTGTGTATGGTCCCGAAGCACTGTGAGGAATGATCTCTGAGCATAATGCTAGAAGTATGTACTGAGTACTGCCGGGTATGGCAGAAAGCAAACAAAAGAGTAAATAATAAAAATCTACACTGAATTTACCTCTTGGTAAAGGATCTGAATTACATGTATGTTTTCTTACATTTTCTACTTCAAAATTAGCATGTATTTAATGTGATTATATATGTATATATGTATGTATGTGTGTATATAAACATATGCATATGTATCTATGTATATATGTATGTATATATAAACATATATGTATTCTACTTCAAAATTAGCATGTATTTAATGTGATTATATATGTATATATGTATGTATGTGTGTATATATAAACATATGCATATGTATCTATGTATATATGTATGTATATATAAACATACATGTATTCTACTTCAAAATTAGCATGTATTTAATGTGATTATATATGTATATATGTATGTATGTGTGTATATATAAACATATGCATATGTATCTATGTATATATGTATGTATATATAAACATACATGTATTCTACTTCAAAATTAGCATGTATTTAATGTGATTATATATGTATATATGTATGTATGTGTGTATATATAAACATATGCATATGTATCTATGTATATATGTATGTATATATAAACATATATGTATTTATATTTATATTTTATATATATTTATATTACCCCCATGTATATATATACATGGGGGTAATATAAATACATATATATATATATATATACATGGGGTAATATAATAGCATAGAAAAAAGCATGACCTAAGTATTCTGGATGTGCAAAGAAAGCCAAAATGTTAGAGATTAAGGTTGGTGACAGTGTGATGGATCTAAACACATAATGAGTTACTTTGTTTTTTACAGTCATGCTTATGCTGCTGGTGCCAGTCATTTGAAGAAAAACAGTCCATGGAGGAAAAGCAGTCATGCCTAAAGTTCAAAGCTAATGATCACGGATATGACAACTTCCGTTCCAGTAATAAATACAGCTCATCCTGAAGAAAGAATATTCACTTAATTCCATAGTCTTTATTTTGGACAGAAGTCATTAAAACAATGAAGCATTTGCCAAAACAAAACAAAGCAGCTGTGTGTTTGCACAATGTAAAAATGTATGAGTGATTGTTTTCTTAGCACTCATGGTTACACATGACATTTTACCGGCTGGGTCCAGCAAGAGAAGCAAAGCAGGGAGAATTGAGACAGCTTCATTGTGAAAGCACTTAATATTTTACAGAGAGCACTTTCATGGGGCTCTTAATAACTTCCAGTATATTTACACACGACTCAAGTTTAAAATGAGATTACTTAGAATTCCTGTTAAAGGTTTTCTTTTTAGTTAATGTGAATCCTAGACAAAGGAAATAATGTGTAATTGTAAAATAATTTTAAATGAAATTTATATTTCTCAATTTGAAAATTTTTAAATCTCTTAAAATAACTTTTATTCATAGTGTCATACCTGTGGTTGAACCAAACTTAGATATAAAATGTGAAAACAGTATAGCTGATATTTTAGAGACATCAGAAAACATTCAGATAGTCCAAAGGGGTGAGTCAGAAAGAGAGATTAAGGTGGTTGGGTTTTTTTTTTAATCATTAAACGTATTATTTCATATGTAACATAAGGTCACCAAGGGGGAGAGAAGGTTTGGAATGCCATCTCACCAGAGTGCTTTGAAATCTCCCACATCTATATTCTACAAAGAAAATACTACCTATAATGTTTTTAGGATTATAAAACCTGTCTTCTTGTTTCACTATTGTCATTGAAATGCTCTTTGTTTAGTTCTGTCCTCTGTAAATACTCAGCTACAAGACACTATTCCATGTAGATGATTAAACAACGGGCAGGTCCCTGTGTTTATACCATTTTGGAGGAGAGATGCCAGTTACCCCATCCTGGACAGAATGTGAGTTGCCTGGAGCAGTTGTCCACATGATAGACAAGGCATCACCTCCCCCCCACGCTGCAGTGAAAATGCCTCTGGCACTTGTACCATAGGATAGTTACAATAGCCTTATTTTAAAAGATCACACAGAGTAGCCCATTTACCCACAACCTGTATTACTAACTTTGATCTCAGTTTTGTAAATAGCTAATGGAAAAGACTTCTTGCATTGGTGCTTTTCTATCAAAGGCCAAATTGCTCTTTGAGAGGGTAAAAAAATCCTCTTGCCTTATGCATTCCTACCTAATTCTTTTAATGCCCTTCACGAAGTGCTTTAGGTTAGTTCAGGATGAGATGTGTGTGAAAGTGTGTACCAGAGAAAACAGAAGGGAGAGGAAATGAGATGAGGGTGGGAGCAAGGGGACAGATTCCCATTCTTAGCCAGACATTCATCATTGGCCTGTCACATCAATGTAAAAGGTCCTGATTCTGTTCCAGCAAAACACAGTGCAATGTTCTCAGAGTGAGTTCAGGAACAAATTGGGCTCAAGAACTTTAACTCTGTCTTAAAATATAACAGAGTTCCGACGGATTTGTTTTTTCCTTTTAGTAACTTGGGGACATGTATTGGAAATACACAGCGATGTTGCTTTCAGCCAGCATCAAATGTGATGATACTGTAAACCAGAATCCAACAATGCAGCCAAAAACAAAGGACAATAATTAATTAATATGCCAGATGGATTCTATTTACACATCACTAGGTCTTGTTTATTAATTTCTTTCCAATCACTATTTCAGATGTCTGTCCTCACAAAAGGCTTCAAACTTTGGATTCCAAATTACTTTGGGTTACTAATATTTTCAGTTAGTTCATATATTTTAAGTTCTATTTTAAGTGTGAACTCATTTTTATTACCATGCACTAAACTTTGTTTTTTGCCTCCTTTTTCCATCTTAATAGTCTTTCATTTTCCACATCAGTATCATGATCTGCATTCATTTACCCAAAGTATTATATGCTCAAAACAAATCTGTCTCTGCATTATAATTAAGTTGCATTCTATAGCTGTTCTAAAGAGGTTTGATCAAAAATTTAACATACTGATAACATTTGATGAGTAACACACATGATTTCTTGGCGTGAATAAGGATCAGGCAGGACAAAAAAGAGGTGCTACTGTTTATTTTCAAACATGGTTCCTAACATCAAAACTTTAATATAGCAATAGACAAAAGTCATGCTAATAGAGATGTTTAAGCACATAAATTATATAAGCAATTTTAACCTATTTTCACCTTTCCATTGCTGACATGGGTATCTGTTCAAGCACCAGTTAGTATTAACATCTTACATATAGCCAAAGAAATACATTTTATAACAAAACATGGGTATGCTGTAGCTAACTTTATAAAATGTAATATAACCATGTAAAATAATGTTATATTTTGTTTGTCTGTGGTCACTTAAAGTGGCAGCTACTATAGTTGTTGAATATTCATGTCAATAAAATCGAGAAAAGTGTAAATTAAGAGGACCTGCTTATTTTTCACAATACATGCACAAGTGATTAGATACTACTTGTTTAAAGGAAATACAAGTGTTGCAGGTGGACATTAAAGGAAAGGTAAAGGCCCTCCCGTTGATCGTCGATTTGCTCGAGCGGGCCCAGTAACGTCTCCATCATGAGACTTGCTGTTACTGTGTTTGGCATATCGAATATGTCACGGGGAGCTTGCCAGGCTTTGCCGTGTGGGCGAGATACTCTCGGTAGCTTGCTGGACTCTCTGAGAGGGGCGGAGGAATCGAACTCGGGTTGGCCATGTTGGCCGCTTGTAAGGCGAACGCCCTACCGCTGTGCTATCGCTCCAGCCCCAGGTGGACATTATTTATGTAAAACCTAATTATCAAAGAAATATGAAAGACATTAAATTAAAATTCCAAGTTGCTTTTGTTTCTTGGCTCTGTTATGTTTCATGATTGTGAGGAACCAGTTATACATACAGACATTCCGCTTTCTGAGGTTGCTGATCTAATTTGATAGCTTTCAATGTACTCCATCCCTGACCCCCATCTTTCTGTCTCTGGCTTTCTGCTTTTCAGGCAGCTCATTGTTTCATTGTAACTGAGCCACAGACTGAAAGTCAAAGATTTAAGTACAATTTGTTAGTTATTCATTCTATTTTTATGGGCTTCTTTTGAATCTTCACTCTGTATGAGCTGTGACAAAATAAAGAACTCTATTTGAAAGTGAGCATAAATGAAACAAGGTAAAAAGAAATAAGCACTAATAACTGCATGCTGGCAGCTCCTGTGTCTTTGTTTCTTAGCACTTGATCCCTTCCTTCACCTGCTAAAAATAATCAAGAATTAGCATTTACTCCCTTCACGTATGTTAAACCCAGTCAAGGGCTCTAGATGTTTGTTTGGTTTGTTCCTGACCTTTGCTGGAATTCAGCTCCCTAATCTCAGCTGAGGTCTTGGAAATAAAGGTGTTGTAAATTCCAGGGGCTACGTGTGAGAAGTTGGGTTGGTGGTGAGGGGTTAGGGGTGGGGGTGGGGAGGAGGCAGTATCTTTATATTGCCACCAAAAAGAGCCCACTTTCTCGAGAAAGAAGTTGTCAGCTGAATAATCATCATCGGCATAATGCCTGCACAATTCATTATGGGAAGAGTAGACAAAAAGTAGAATAAACATACTTTTTATTCTTGAAATAAATGTGGCTGCCTTAAATAGAGGAGTCAAAAGTCCAAATGGTATAAGAGGCCATGCTATGAGCAATGACTCTGGACTGACTTGCTTTGACTGTTAGTCAGCTCAGAAGTGACAGTACATAATCCACAGATCCAGTGAGAATTCCCAAATTGGAAAATCTCATGGGTCACTTCCAGGATTCAAGATTCACTTATGCACAGGGAACAACCCCATCATATTAGGAAGGCAGCAGGAAAAAAGCACCCAAACTGCTAATACTAGATGATTTCCTCATTTTAGCAATCAAATCAGTTTTTACATAGAAGTAATGTCCCTAACCCAATTGGAATGTTGAATCAACAAAATTTAGTGTGCTCACTAAATAATTTTAGTTTACTTTGTAAAATAACATTCTAGACAAATGAAGAAGATATAGTCCCTGCTTTCCTGAGGCCCACAATCTAATAGAAGAGATGACAATATAATGAAAGCAATATAGACGATATATACATGGCAACAACTGGTAGGCAAAGTCATCAAAGGAGTTGGTCCTTGAGCTGAACTTCAAAAGAATTGCACTGAGCTCACAAAGGAGTTAATGGCATCATTGATGAAAACACTATATTGTAGAAGAACTAAAAGGTAATGAGTATGGCAAGTTCAGAAAAAAATTTGAACCTCAAGATCAGGAAAGTAGAAACTGAAAGTAGGTAGGGGCAAAGAGATTACAAGTCAAAGAGTCCCTGTGTTGTAAGTCAAGAGTAGAGGTTTCATGCATCTCATGGTGATTCACTAAAATTAAAAATGTAGCACTGTCTGTTCACTGTCCTCCAGTTGTTCATTGATTTGCTCAAGCAGGCACCAGTAATGTCTCCATTGTGACACTTGTTATTGTTTTTGGTATATTGAATACATCACGGGTAGCTTGCCAGGCTTTGCCGTGCAGGTGGGATACTCTTGGGTAGCTTGCCAGGCTCTCCAAGAGGGGTGGAGGAATTGAACCGGGGTCAGCCACGTGCAAGGCAAGCAATCTACCCACTGTGCTATCATCACTCCAGATGAAAATTTAAAATAAATAAATAAATCAATAAAGAGTAGAGGTTTCCTTTTCCTAAGAGTTTGTTTCTCAAATATATGAGAACTATATGCTGCTTTGGGCAGCACCTTGAGGTGCAAGGTTCCGTCCCAATGGAAAACCAGCAGGACCGTACTACTGTTCAAGAAGGGAGACATCCATGACATTGGCAACTATCGCCCGATCTGCCTATTGTCTGTCATCTACAAGTTGTTCACTCGAGTCATCCTAAATAGGATTGGCAGAACACTAGATGAAGGACAACCATGCGAGCAAGCCGGGTTCCGCAAAGGATTCAGCACCATCGACCATAACCACAGGATAACCAAGCTCATTGAGGTTTCTCGGGAGTTCAAGATGCTGCTCTGTTTAACGTTCATTGATTTAAAGAAGGCCTTTGATTCTGTTGAGACGGAAGCGGTCATTGAAGCCCTAGCCAATCAGGGCATTCAAGCCCAATACATCAGGATCCTCCGTGAGCTGTATTGCGGATTCACTACCAGGATCTCACCATTCTACAAAGAAGTGATCGTTGATGTCAAGAGAGGGGTGCGGCAGGGTGATACCATTTCACCGAAACTCTTCAGTGCCACCCTCGAGAACATCATGCGACGACTGGAATGGGAAGGAATGAGAGTGAAGATAGATGGTCAGCAACTACACCACCTCCGCTTTGCTGATGACATTGTTTTAATAACACCAAACATCAGCCAAGCGGCACAAATGCTGGCCGACTTTGACCGTGAGTGTGGAAAGGTAGGACTACAGCTGAATCTTACGAAGACAATGTTTATGAGAAACAGCCTTGTTCCTGACGCCCCATTTGCTCTCAATGGAACGACCATCTCCGAATGCAACAGCTATGTGTACCTAGGTCGAGAGGTCAACATGACAAATGACCTGGCACTCAAGCTGCGCAGGAGGAAGAGAGCAGTTTGGAACGCCTTCAAGAATGTCGAAGCAATAGCTAAGAGGACGAAGAACCTCCGGCTCCGGGCACATCTCTTTGATTCCACTGTTCTTCCTGCATTAACATATGCCTCAGAGACCTGGGCCCTATGCAAACAAGATGAGGACGCTATTCATGTCTCCCAAAGAAGAATAGAAAGAGCTATGCTTAGAATATCACGTTTCACTCAAATGAGAGAAAGAATCCGGAGTTCTGACATCCATCGACGATCAAGAATCAGGGACGCTGTCTCATTTGCCAAGGTGTTGAAAATCCGACGGGCTGGTCACGTAATGAGATTTAAAGACGACCATTGGACTAGAGCTGTTACTGACTGGATTCCATGGGATGTCAAAGACCGCGTGGCCGCCCACCTACCAGATGGTCAGACTTCTTCGTCAAGATCACGATCGATCGGTTTGAGGCCCTTCATGTTCCCGGAGCGAAGAGATGCCATTGGGCTGCACTGGCACGCGACAGGGACAAATGGAGACGTTACTGGCGCCCGCTCGAGCAAATCGATGACTAACGGGAGGTTAAGTGATTAAGTGATTAAGTGATATGCTGCTGACTCATCTGGGAGATTTGTTTAAAGTGTAGATTCCTGGCTTCTGTCTTTGATTTACACAATCAGATCTTTTGTGTGGCTCCCAAAGTATTTAAATTAATGAAGACTTTCAAGCGTTTGTATGCACCTAGGATTGAAAAAGCTCTGCAGTAGGAATTTGCATCACTGAGTTTGCAATCAAGAAAGGAACTATGCCTCACAGCCTAGAATCAACTGACAAATTAAAGGCTTCAGAAGGACAAAAGAAAATAATTAACTCCAAGTTGAAGAGGAAAGATTTCAGCATGCATCACCAGGTGGCTGTCCACCTTGTCACTAAAACACAAGTGGCTTCATTTCAGCAGAGGTACCAGAGCACAGCTGAAGATGGAAATGAGGGTCTCAGACTGGAATCAAAAGAATTTGCTTGTAAATGGATCGACATGGAGTGAATGATTCTGAGTGAAATGAGTCAGAAGAAAGGGGACAGGCATAAAATGACTGCACTCATTTGTGGGATATAAAACAAAAAACATAGTATGAGACTAATACCCAAGGACAGTAGAAACAAGGGCCAGGAGGATCCATCCACAGTTGAAGCCGGCCGTAAGTACTGGGGGAGAGGGCAATTGAGACAGAGAAGGGACCACTCTGGCAATAATAGTAGGAAATATGATTACTCTAGATAAGAGCTACATGCCGAAAGGAGGTAAAGGAACAAACACGATAACCTCTCAGTACCTGTATTGCAAGCTATGATGCCCAAAATGAGAAAGAGAGAAAAAGAAGAATAGAAAAGTGCCTGCTATTGAGTTAGACTGGAGTGGTTGGGGTGGGGGACATGTTGGGAGGGATACCGGGGACTCTGGTGGTGGGATAATGTACACTGGTGGAAGGATGAGTGTTGTAACACTGTATGAGTGAAACTTGATCATGAATAGCTTTGTAGTTGTATCTCACGATGATTGAACTTATATATATTTGTGTGTGTGTATGTGTGTAAGGATTCAACACAAATTTATCTGAAGACCTTGAGAACTTAGCTTTCATCTCCATCTCCAAGTAGGCAGTCATATGACACTTACAGTATTAAGTGTCCACACACACAATCCCTCAGATATCAACACTTTGGTGGCTGCAGGGGGAGGGGAGTGCCCAGTGAGGTGGTGAGGAAGATTCTCACTGAAATGGTGAGAACTGATCCTTTCTTTCCACATGCAGGGATCTGAGAAATTGCTTCTTTGTGCCACACTTTATAAGCAACAGGGGGCTGGAGCTCTAGTACCACAGGTAGGGCATTTGCTTTGCATGCAGCCAACCTGTGCTCAATTCTCAGCACCACACATGGTTTCCCAAGTCCTCCACGTGTTATTCCAGGGTGCAGAACCAGGAGTAAGCCCTGAGCATCATCAGCACTTATCTCAAAGCAAAACAAGACAAATAAAAGCAGGCAAGTATGGAGAGATAGGTTGGATATAAAGCACTTGCCTTGTACTCATTCATTCAACCCAGTTTTGATTCCCAGGCACAACATATGATCCCCTGACCACTAGTGATCCCTGGGTTTATAAAGCCAAGAGAAAACCCTGAGCTGCATGTGGCCTCAAAACGAAATAAATAAAAGGAGGCAAAGATGCAAAGACACTTTTTAAAAAATCCTCCCAAATGAAAGACAAAACTTGAAGTGAACATGAGAAAAAAAAAAGGCAAGGAGAATTGGGAAAAAGAAAAAGTACAGGAAATATAATGGGGCGGGTGGGGGGGATGCAATACAATTATGTTTTCCCAGAGCAATAAAAAAAAAAAAACCCAAGAAACCAAAAATGAAAGAGCTACCTGGATAAAAGGAGCCCGCAAAGAAAGTATTCTTGGGAATTGAAAATGTGTTAGGAGAAAGTAAATAAAATTCTCCATGAATATAAATGTTGTGTTGAGGAAAATTACACTATAGAGCTGCTCTCCTAAATCTACTAAAGCAAAACTAAGGAAGGAAATGAAAAAAGTCCAGGAAACAGGTGAATCTTAGACAGGAAAGACTTAAAAATGATTCTCAAGATGATAGTGGAGAGAGGCAGGGCATACTTTTCCACCTGTCTGTGAAGCCATCAATTATTTTGGTTGCCAGCAGAAGAGGAACAGAACAGTATCTCCAGGAAAAAATAAAAGAGTGTGTCAGTTCTATTTTCCCATATTTATGGGAGTCTGTAATTTCATAAAAGTAATTAGGATACTTGAAAGACATGTTCTTAGATGCTCAAAATGTGGTCCTCTTCTGAATCCCCTCCTTGACTTTTTCTTGAAAAAAATACATAAAAATTATATATAAATTACATGGATATAAGCACATTTACCATGGAACCATAAACATACACTAAAAATTATTTTGCAATTATCAGTGATAAATTTCAACTTCTCTTTCTCTTTCTTTGGTTTTACTTGCTTTTTTTTTTTTTGATCACACCTGGCAATGCACAGAGGTTACTCCTGGCTCTGCTCTCAGAAATTACTCCTGGCAGTGCTCAGGGGACCACATGGGATCCTGGGAATCAAACTCAGTAACCACTGTACCATTGCTCCAGCCTCTTACTTGCTATTTTTGAGAAATCAGAATTGTGATTTGGAAGAGATTTATGGGAAGGTCACCTGACTCTGAAGAGTTTTTATTATTTATATTATACTCTATTATTAATGTATAGTTATAATCTATGTAATCATGCAGGTTAACATATAGAAAAATGTAAAGTAACTATATGAATATCACATACTTTGTACCATATATGAATATATGTGCACATACAATACAAATTGCATATATTAATTCTAATTAAAATGCATGTATGTTTTATAATATATTGTGTTACAAAGTAAAGCTATATTATATAATTTTATAGTATATAATTGGTACTATATTTATATATATATGTCTCATACATAATTCATATGCTATTAAATATAACAATTATTTCTTCAGGGACATTTATCTTAGGTTCTTTTGCCTATGTGTTGTATTTCACATTTTTAAAAATTAAAGAAGGGGCTGGAGTGATAGCACAGTGGGTATGGTATTTGCCTTGCTTGCAACTGATCCAAGTTCGATTCCCAGCATCCCATATGGTCCCCTGTGCACTGCCAGGAGTAATTCCTGAGTGCAAAGCCAGGAGTAACCACTGTGCATTGCCAGGTGTGAGCAAAGAAAAAAAAAGCCAAAAGAATTAAAATTATAGAAAAAGCCTATATAAAACATCTAAAGAATGTTTCTAAAAATCAAGCAGAAACCATATACACTCATTATTTAGAAATATGAAGGGAATGGCCTTAAAATGCAAGAGAAAATAAGAAGAAAACTGTTTTCTAAGGGAATAGAAATTTGGAGAAAGGCAGAAAACTGATATTTTGGATTATAAACCCCACTGCAATAAATCTGACATACTAGTTTAAAAATATGAAATTAATTTTTATATAAAATCACAGTAAAATAACACAAAAAGAGAGAGGCAGAACAATTCTTGGCTCACCTTAGTTTAAGCCTGCTTTCTTATCTTGCTGTTCCTAAAACATTACCAGGACACACAGCATCATATGTTAACAAAACACATTTTGAAATCCTGAAATAAATTATGTTAAGTTGTTAACTTACAGTATGCCTTCTTTACCATGGCAAACCAGGCCAGGGACAACAAGAACTTTGTTCAGATTATTATGCATGGGTCAGGGAGATGGTTCAATGGGCTGGACTGCATGCTTTTCACGGAAAGGCCAGGCATCTCTGGCACTCCTAGGTGTAACCCTCCCCTCACAACCACCACCCAAAAGAAAGTATGATTACTGTAAGAGAAGTCACTTCAGTGTTGGCTGCATGCTTGATGTTCCACTGCACACTCCTAGAAGCTGTGTCACTTTGCCTGCACTTCGTCTCTTTTGGTTCTGTTCTCCAGAGCCTTTCTTGACACCTTGTATGAGGCTTCCTATCCATGCTAAACACCAACTTACTATCCAATGCAGATGTAATTTTTTTGTTTAAGATAATTCAAGATGACTGCATTCATTTTTGGTATATAAAAATACATATATGTGTGTGTATGTGTGTGTGTGTGTGTGTGTGTGTGTGTGTGTGTGTGTGTGTGTGTGTACTGGTCAGTGGTTGAAATCAACCACAAGTGTGTGTGGGGCAAAGGATAGGTAAGATAGAGAAGTGAACAGTATGACAATAATAGCTGGAAAATATCACATTCAACAAGAACTGAGTGCTAAAAGTAGGTGGATAGGAAAAGAGATCTACAGGACAACCTTTCAGTATCTGTACTGCAAAGACAATGCCTAAAAGGGGGGAGGGATGGAGAAGGGGGGGGAGAGAGAGAGAGAGAGAGAGAGAGCCTTCCAGATAGAGAGCCTTCCAGATAGAGAGCCTTCCAGAGAGGTATATGAGGTGATAGGAATAGAACCCAGTAGGTGTAGGATGGGATGATGGGAGTGAAATCAGGGACACTGGTACTAGGAAATGTACACTGGTGGAGGGATAGTTGTTGGAACACCGCATTACTGAAACCTAATCTTGAATAGCTTTGTATGTGATTCGATTAAAAAAATTTTTTTTACATAAGATGACTCAAGAAACTCAAGTTCACAAAAAATAAAAGTATAAGCACTGCCTGGAAAGAGAAGTTTCTTTTTCAGAGTTCTTGGAGTGCAGAGAGCAGGAGCTACTGTCAAGTTCTGCCTCCTGCCTCCCTGCTCCTGCAGAGGGTTTATGGAATAAACCATCACACACTGTTTTGTCAGGTGAACCATTCTCAGTAGTGGAAAAATTTTCATTTGAAATAATGGAAGAGATAAATCATCTGGTATAGTGATAATTCCCAGCATCCTGGTGAGACAAGAAAGAAAATACACTGGGACATTGAGACATTTGAACATTGGACATTTGGACCTAAGGCAGGAAACATTCTAAGTGTGAGGAAATGCAAATCAAAAACTAACAATTCATCATTAGATGACTCGAATGAACCCGTTCTGGCCTCACAGTTGTTATAAATGGGCCTATTTTAAGATGCTCTCCAACACAGAGGTTCTCAAGTTTTCATTTAATTTGAATCAACTGGGGGAGCTTTCAATATTCCTAAAGTCTTTCTAATATTCCTTATTTGAGGACCAGCCCACAACCATGTCACATCGGAATTATTTCTGAAGGTGGGGCACAGGCTTCAGAATTTTTAAGTCTGTTAGGTTGATTCCAATGTGCAAGTAACACTGAGAATCATTAATATCACCAAAGGGCTGGAATGAAGACGGGAGTGATCGGGCTGCTATGGGGCTTCCTAGCAAAACGGTGAAAGGATTTATTTCCTCTTTATGGCTATCTGAAAGGACCTCTGCAAAATTCACCCCCTAAGCCAAATTTCACTCAATGATAGGAAAATGCAGGTGTCAATTATGATGGTAAATTTTAAGTTCTAGTTCAAAGGACAAGATATCCATGGTAGTTGGGCTACCCACTGGGCTTTTCAAGTCTTTTTTTTTTCCAGGTCACACCCAGCGATGCACAGGGGTTACTCCTGGCTCTGTACTCAGGAATCACCTCTGGCGATTCCCAATGGGATGCTGGGAATCAAACCCAGGTCAGCCACATGCAAGGAAACACCCTACACACTGTGCTATCAGTCCAACCTCAGCCTGGAGGTCCTTTCCTGCTGACTTTTACCTTTCTATCATATGCCAGTTTCCTGTGAAGCTCCGGAATTCTCTATATGGTGGTCCCCAATGGGCTCTCCACATAGCTGCCCTGGAGACACAGGAAAACAGTCATGTATTTTTTTAAAAATATATCTGTGTCTCTTGTTTTCTTTTTCCATTAAACCTTTTTTCCATATCCTCTCTCAGCATGTTTCTGTTCAACTTAAGGATACCACTGACCTTTCAAAATTTAACTCAGAATAGAAACTTGAATTTTTCCTTTTCTTTACTTCTGTGTTCAATGCACTTGGAAGTTCTGTGAACAGTACTTCAGCGCCTCTTTCAGATCCGTGCTTGCTTCTCCTTCCCTATCTCTGCCTCAGTTACCCTATCTGGACAGGGCAACTGGACCCTGACTGGCTTCTCTGTTACTGGAAATGCAAATGCTACTGGGATGTGGAATTGTGAGTTGGTTCTTGACTTCTCTCTCTCTTTCTCTCTCTCTCTCTCTCTCTCTCTCTCTCTGTGTCTCTCTCTCCTCTCTCCCCTTTCTCTCCTCTCTCTTTCTCTCCTCTTCCCTCTACTTTCCTTCTCTCCTCTCTCTCCTTTCCATCTCCCCTCTCTCTCTGTCTCTCTGTCTCTGTTTTTTCTCTCTTCTCTCTTTCCTTCTCTCTCTCCTCTCTCTCTCCTTTCCATCTCCTGTCTGTCTCTTTGTCTCTGTCTCTGTCTCTCTCTCTCTCTCTCAGCAGACCCAGACCCCGGACAGAAGAGAGTGACAGGAAATATACTGGGAAAAGTGAAAGAAAAGAAAGTACTCTCCAGAGACATTTAGAGCAGTCTGGCACAGTAAGGAACAGACAGGCATAATAGGTTTTATCTGATTATCTCTTTCTTTATCCACATTTCTGGGCGGTTCCCCTAGCTTTCCCGCCTTTGCATAACTTTCTGGGTGGGAAAGCTTCAGTGCCAGGTGGTTTGACCTCTCAGAATGTACTAATCACAGGAATTCTCGCTTTTGGCATTCTTGGAGATTGCACGCCCCCTGAGCAATCTGATTCCTGGCAGTTTTCCTAACTGGGTCATTCCAAGGCTCTGGGCTCTGGGCTCTGACTACATGAGCAACCCCCACACCCCTGGCACCAGCTCATGTCTGACTAAGCTGGCTACATGAGCATCTTCACTTCCATATTTGTAAAATTATACGGCTTTTGTTTGTTTTTATTTTTTTTTGGTCTAGGAGCTACAATTGACTGTGCTCATGGCTTAATTCTGGCTCTGTGCTCAAGGATCACTCCTCGCAGTACTTGGTGCAGGATTTATGTGATCGTGGGGATGAAATCTGATTTTGCAACAAGTAAGGTAAGTGCCTGAACCCCTGTGTTACCTCTCCAGTCCCGTACAAACTACTTTAAAGATATGCTTTTCAGATTGAACCCTGTTATACTTCAGTTGAACATCTCATTAAATTCTCCTTTCTCTAGGGAATAAAATCTGAAATCTTTAACATGATCTTTTTGACTTTCTGTCTTCTAGGCAAGGAGGTCCTGCTAAAGGTTCTCAAAAGCTAACACCACCTTCCAGTCTCAGGACCTTTGCACAGACCCAGAGTATTTAGAAAAGTGTTTCTTGGCCATTTTTCCCTCTCCTCCCTCTCCCCTCCCCCTCCCTCTTCTCCCTCTCCTCTCTCCCCATCTCCCCCCCTCCCCTCCTCCCCCCTCTCTCTGTCTCTCTGTCTCTCTGTCTCTGTCTCTGTCTCTGTCTCTCTCTCTCTCTCTCTCTCTCCCTCTCTCTCTCTCTCCAGATGCCAGTATAGGAGAGAGTCTTTGTCTCTCCCCCTCTCCCTCTCTTCCTCCCCCTCCCTCTCCCTCTCCCCCACTCCCTCCACCTCTGGTGGAAGATAGTGTGAAAGCTAACTATGCCAGCTAGCTTGCTTGCTCAGAGGACCCGTCCTAGCTCTGAATCTCTCAGGGGACTCCCCCACAGTCCTGAAAAGCTCTCATGCGGGAAACAGCAGCAAAATGAAAATCACAGAAAATGCCAGGGCCTTCCTAAATACCCACGGGATAGGTACACACAAGTACCCAAGGTCTTGTCTCCATGGTTCCACTGTTGTCCCTTAGTGTCATGCCCATGGGCTTACAGTCCTGCTGTGTTCTCCAAACTAAGGAGACCCTCTATTCCTGGTGTCCAGCATGACATATACTCAAGGACTCATTTCCGTTCTGGTCTCCCAAAATGTGCAATCCCCTTCAGGCCAAAGGCCCAACTGTGTGTGCTACTGCAGGGAGAAATCTAGAACATCTTCATTGGCCCTACATGGCCAAGAAAGAACTGTGTTGGCAATAAGTCAACACTCCTTACCCTCAAACCTACATAAACTAAGGCTTAGGCTTTGGGGAAAAGGGTAAACTATGCATAAACTCTCCTTATCTTTAGGCCTTCAAACATAATCCAGTTTCACCCTTTGCAAGGTTCCTTCATGGCCTTTGTCTACCTCTTCTCTGTCCTCTCCTCTCCCCTCCCCTCTCTTGTATGTTCACAAAATATGTGTGGGTTCTCTCGCCACGTGCATTCAGTGTCCATGAACCACTTCCCCTCCTGGCCTGCCACTGTCACCACCAGACACATGAAGAAGGGAACACTTGAGCACCCTGTTCCAGTCTCACACTGCCCCTCATTCCCATCTCCTACTTTCCCCATGCTAGTTTCCCCCGCACCCAGTCTCACTGTCTTAGTCAAGAGCCCAACTTCCAAGGATGGGGTAGCAATTACACATAGGTGAGATAGCACCATCAGCATATGAAAGCCCTTCCTTGGGGGTGTGAGAGGGCAACTCTACTTCAGCTTCCCTTTAGAAAGCTCGACTTCCTGTCTACAGGAAGACAAAGATCTCATCCTGCTAGGAGATCCATTCAAGAACAGAATTTTATCTAAGGTTATACTAACCCTTACCTTAGTCCATAAACAATCATCTTAGATTTACTTCATAATAATCTTTCTAGTCATCTTGTATGTACACAGTAAGAGATATATTAAGCTTAAAGGGTGGCTCTCAAGCTACAAGAACCATAATAATCTTCTGAAGAAGTGAACACTTTCTGCATCTTTCAGTGATCTTTCATTCATGTGAAATTACATACCTGATTATCTATGTTTATGGAGGACATGAAACATGTAGCAGAAGGTGTTCTATCAGGATTTAAAAAAAAGAAATCCAATTGTATGAATGAAACCCAATCATGAATATGTTGTGACTGCATAATCTCATGGTGATTCAATAATAAAATAAAATTAAAATAAAAAGGGCGGCTCTCCTGGGGACATCTGGGTATAAATCCCAGATTACAGTCCTCAGGCCAGATTAGTTCTTCCTAACCCTAGCAGGGTCCTTGTCCAGTCACTTTTCTTTGGGTCATCACAAAAATTTGTCTATGACCATGCTCTTATTATAAGTTTTATGGCACTTGGTCTGTCCTGTTTTGATGCCAGGGTAGCTTATCACTTGCCCTGGGTCCATCCAGTCCCTTTATTGGGACCCTGCTTTTGGGGTGTGAGGAAATAAGGGAAACTGAGTTAATTTATGTAAACTTATGTAAATTTACGTAAATTTATGCTGAGTAAATATGACAGATGCTCAGGAGTAAATATTATTTCGAGTCAAGTAACTCACAAGTTACAAAAGCATAAAATTAACTGCCTTCCTTTATCTATACAAAAAGGACATTGCTCTAAAGTTAACTATGCAAAGGATATAAGGGAAAGACAAAAGCAATATTTCACTTACAAATACAAAATCCAGAGTCATTAGACGGTTCTGACCTTACAAGTCACAGTCTGACATGGGGATATAGGTGATTAACAGATAGGGGAAGCAGAGCACAGGGAAGTTAAACATAAAGGTATGGGAGTACCTCAAGAGCACTGTGATGGTGTAACTCAATAAACCTAAACTGCCTGAGGCAAGGGAGAAAGAACAAACCAATGTTATCTTACACTCTCTTCTCTCTTCTTTCTTTCACTTTTGTACACTTAGCACAAGTGCTGATGCAATGTTCACTGAATTATGAAGCACTACCTTTAAAAAGCTCTTTTTGTAATAATTATAAAGAATTGTTTATAAAATTTAAATCTTTCTTTTGTAGTAGATAATTTAACGATTTGAAAACGTTTTTTATTTGTCTTCATTAACAACTTTCTCGGTTTTGTATCTCATTCCTGAATTTAATTATGTTATTTCATTTACTCTGACTCAAAAATGGAAAAAAAATTAAAAAAGAAGAAATGTTTACATGAACCTAGTAGACTGGTTGTATTAAAAAAATGCGTTAGTCATGCTAGGAGAAAAGGCAGCTCAGATAGAGAAGGGAGCACCAAATAAAAGGTGTTAGGAGGACCCTCCCAGGATGGGAGAAGCATGCTGAAAGTAGACTATAGACTGAACATGATTGCCACTCAATGCCTCTTTTGCAAACCACAGCCCCCCAAAGAGAGAGAGAACAAAAGGGAATGCCCCGCCACAGATGCAGGGTGGGATGGGGGGGGATAGGAGGTGAGAGGGATACCGGGATCTGTGGTGGTAGAAAATGGGCACTAGCGGAGGGATGGATACTTGATCATTGTATAACTGAAACCCAAGCACAAAAATTTGTAAGTCTACAACTGTACCTCATGGTGTTTCACTAATAAAAAATAAAGTGTTAATGAAGATGTGGAGAAGTCATTGATCATCTTATACATTGATGATGGTGAGCAAAACAACAGAGATACTTTAGAAAATATACTGACAGATGCATGAAAAATTGCTAATATTGCTAATCTAAGATGTTAATTTATTGTAAAATGCATTAATATATCTTAATTCCCATCTAAGATATCTATTACCTCAAGAGAAATGAGCACTCCTACCTACATCAAGAGTTGTATGCAGTGCCAGGGTGATAGTAGAATGAGTAGGGTGCTTGCCTTGCACATAGATAACTTGGATTCACTCTCCAGAACTCCATATGGTCCCTCAAGTCCACCAGGAGTGATGTCTGAACACAGAATCAGGAATAAGTCCTGAGCACTGCAAAAAAAAAATAAAAGACGTATGCAAACATTCATACATAGGAACTCTACACATAATATCCCCACACTGAAAAGCTGAAAAGAGAAAATAATGTCCATCTATAGTGAATGACAAAAATGTGGTATGCTCATAGAATGATATTATATATATCAATAAAGGGAACAATGGTGTGTGTTATACCATAGATGAGTCTCGGCATTATATCTCAGCAACATTATACTAAGTCAAAGAGAAAAAAATCTCAGATGTAAAGACTAGTCATTGCTTAAGTCCATTTATATACTATTTGTCTAGAAAATGGCAGAGCCTGGCAAGCTACCTGTGGTGTATTCCATATGCCTCAAACAGTAACAATAATGGGTCTCATTCCCCTGACCCTGAATGAGCCTCCAATACGGTAGTGCTAGGAAAGATGAGTAAGGAGAGGTTGCTAAAATCTCAGGGCTGGGACAAATGGAGATGTAACTGAAGTCTGGTCGAATAAATCGATGAACAATGGGATGACAGTGATACAGTGATGCAGTGTCTAGAAAAAGCAAGTCTATACATTCAAAAAGGCAGATTGATGTTCAGCCTGAAATTTGAAGAGAAGACTAAGTATAAAGATGCTCTTGAATTCTTCTGGGATGATAGGGATATTCTAAATCTGTACTGAGATGATGGTTGCAGAATTCTGTATAATTACTAAAACATTGGGCTGGAGCAATAGCACAGTGGTAGGGCATTTGCTTTGTGCACAGCCAGCCCAGTCAAGCCAGGTTCGATTCCTCCACCCCTCTCGGAGAGCCTGGCAAGCTACTGAGAGTATCTCGCCCACATGGCAAAGCCTGGCAAGCTACCCGTGACGTATTCAATGTGCCAAACACAGTAACAACAAGTCTCATGATGGAGATGTTACTGGACCCGCTTGAGCAAATCGATGAACAATGGGAGGACAGTGCTACAGTGCTACAATTAATTATAAACAGAGAAATTTTATATTATATAATTGATATCACCCTAATGTGTTTTTCAAAAAGAAGCAAACACTCAGAAGGAATTAATAAAGTCTGTAGAGAGATATTACCTGAAGAATTGTTAAACCAGAATCTGAATTAATTTAACACTGTGTGCTCCTGTGAACCATGCATAGGGTTGTGTATAAGCAAAATTTGATCCTGTCCAGCAATCACTCTTCATGTGGAACTTCTTTCACTGTAGCACACCCACACTTACTGCAAACTCTGCCCAGAACAAACATGATGCGTGGCATGGAGGGAAACGAATTCCTTTTGTTCTCTTTTTGTGCCTTCTTGGCCTACTGTTGAGAAGCCTGTCAATTCACCTTCTTGAGTGGCCACGTAAATATGCACTCCAACCACTTCCCTTATCAAGCCTTTATCTCTGGGTTGTTAGAAGACATCCTTCATCACCCTAGACCAGGTACTCAATAACCAGCAATAGCCCCTCAACCCTGAGCCTGGTTGGGCAATCCACAGGCCTTCTAGATACATTTGTCTTGGTAAGTTGTCCACCCCCCCCCCCATACACACACACACACACACACACACACACACTGAGCTCTCCTTCTGTCCCTGTTCAACCCCTTGGATAGCACTGCCTGGGGGACTTCTGTCTTTATTTCAAAGCTCCAAATAATAGAGCTCTGGTTTTCATCTGTTTTTGTCTCTCCAAGTGCCATGTGCTGTGACCTGTCATCAAAAAGACCTTTAAATATTACTTTGGAAAAAAAGGAGAAGGAGATCAGCGTATGCAGCAATAGATCCCTAAGACTTTCAAGCTTACCTCCCCAGACTTCTCATTTACTACAAGTCTTACAGGTAGGGGAGTGGATATTTTGGTTTTTCCTTGGAAATCTCCTAGGTTAAGGGATGAAAAAGCTCTCAGTTACATCCTGCTTGTTTATTCTCAAACAAATGCAACCACAGAAATAATTTTAACAATGTGTCTAATAATGTGTGGTTTTAGTTTCCATAAGGTCAATCCATACTTTCCGGAGATTGTTATGACATCCTCGATTTCTGTATATTTGCTGCAGAAGCAAGCACCATCCTTGATTTCTGATAGAACAAGAAATCACTGATCTTTCAAGCAGTTCTGCTTACCTCCTCCTCACAGATTTGGAAAAACAGCATTTTCCTGCTGCAACAATTTTAAATGAGGCTATCGACTTACAGGAAGGTAAATACCATTGTCTCTTTCATGACTGACTGGACCATCAGCAATTTGGAGGGATTTGGGATCATTTCAAATACTCCTCATCTTGTTGCTTTCTCAGTGTTATGGTTACAGGGTACTGGTTGAGCAAGTAGCATTTAGTGGTTCCAGATTTTCTTTGGTAAACTCTTACATGCAAAAAATCAGCAGTGTGACGTACTTTAATGAAGAGGAATGCGTTGTTTACTCTCCTTTCAAGTTTGCCCAGGAGATAACATCACTCTCCTCTTTCAGAAGGTTGGTTCTTCAGAGGGCTCACTGTTGTGGGAGATGAAACAGACCCAGCACGAGATGTTTGTCCCTTCACTCATCAGTCCTCCTACTTTCTACTAGTTGATCTGGCATTGTTCTTAACTACTTTCAAGCTAGCTTTCTGAACACTCACATTCAGTTAAGGAGAGAGGAGTTGAAAAAAGATATAGTGCCTCTCCAATAGTTAAAAAGACCCAGAAGTAAAAGGTCTTACAACACATTCAAGTAAGAATGAAGCCTGGAGAAAAGTATCTCCAAACTCTCAGACAAAAGGTAATTTTTATCCTTGAGTGTAGTTTTTGCCTCCAGAATTTCCTTGTAATTAGATACTACTCTCAAATAAAAATATAGTACTAACATAGTTGGGTTTATGTATTTCATTGTGACAGAGACCAAATCTTGAAACAATATGATGCAGTCTAGTCTAGTTATCCTAAAAACATTAATCTACAAAATATGAGTCCTTTTACTGAGAACTAGTCTGCTACAGCCAAAAATTTGGTATAAATCAGTCATACCTTTGCATAGACCTTGAAGAAGTCATAGTCATTTTATTTATATCAAATTCATTTCCCAATGAAACTTCAGGCACTGCATAAAAAAGAATGTGAGTTTATAAAGCTGACAAGTTAGAAGTAGAAGCATATAAAAAGTTTTCAGAAAGCCATACAACAACAACAACAACAAAAATCAACCTAGATCTTCGTGTTTTTTTAAATCAAGGATTATGATTGATTATGAGCAGGCTAATATCCTGCTATAATATATTTTGGTATTAAAAAATCTTGAGTTTTTATCAAAAAATAAGTTTCCATAGGTCCTAAAGTGTTGGAAAATTTTTACATAAATTGAATAGATTATTGAGTAACACAGAAGATAAATTTGAAATAATCAAAAAGCAAGCACAAAACAGAAGCTCACATATAGCATCAGGCACTGATCTCTGAATTATGGCTCCCCAGTGTTTGTAAAAGAAATCCCCAAAAGTAACAGCATTCTGAATGAAAGACAAAATAGAATACCTATGTGCATGTTCCCACTCCCCCAAAATATAAGTGCAGGTGCCGGAGTGATAGTACTGTGGGTAGGACATTTGCCTTGCACGTGGCTGACTCATTTCAATCCTCAGCACCCTATATGGCCACCGAGTCCCTCTAGACTAGTCCCTGAGGGCAGAATTAGGAGAAAACCCTGAGCACTACTGGGCTTGACCCTAAAACCCAGTGTATTTGTGTGTATGTGCAAATTATTGATATTTTAAATTATACTTCATCAAAGCAATATTCTTAAAAATACTATGATTATGCCTGAAAGATGTACAGGAGATAAGGCACTTGTGCAGCACAAGCTGCAACGGCTACAAGCCTTGTTGAAATCCCCAGCACCATGGATGGTTCTCCAAGGGTCACTCCTAAGCACAGAGACCCAGGAATAGACACTGAGCTCTGCCTATCTTTCACACCAAATACACACTCACATACACACACACACACACACACATACACACTGAATTCTGAGGCATCCAGATATATATAGCCATATATATGTCCATATATATATTCACACACATAGAATTCATACACGTATATATAATCCACACATATATAATTATGATAGCACTGTAGCACTGTCCTCCCATTGTTCATCGATTTGCTTGAGTGGGCCCAGTAAAGTCAGCACAGTGGGTAGAGAGTTTGCCTTGCATGTGGCCAAACAGCCAACCTGGCCTACCTGGGTTCAATTCCTCCACCCCTCTCGAAGAGCCCAGCAAACTACCGGGAGTATTTCCACACAAACAGCAAAGTCTAGCAAGCTACCCATGACATATTCGATATGCCAAACACAGTTACAACAAGTCTCACAATGGAGATATAATTATGATTACCTACCATTTTTACTTGAGTTAGCATTGAGTTACCATTGTGGCTTTAAGTCCTCCTTCCATGTGGAACTTAATGGAAATCTGTCGTGCACAAAGATAAAGTCAAAGTCATGGACTTAAGACTTCACATTCTATTGTTTAGTATGGCCAAGCATCATAGAATCCCTCTCCGAGAAATAGCACTGTAATCTGACTAATCTGTGTGAGAATGACATCAGAGGAAGTAACTGGCAGGTCACTCATTGGCAGTAACTCATTGAACAATGTTGCCGAAAGTGACGTAAAATAGAAGCTTTCTTACAACATCCCCTTCACTTTAAAAGTGATTTTTATCTTTTTCCTATCAAATTTCAGTGTATCCTGATTTCAGATGAAATCATTAGTTATGTGTTTCATATTAAGAAGCCCAAGTTTTAAGCTTTAGGCAATAGAAGTTCACATTTTATCCAGCTGCCTTCTGCATATTTGAGTCAGAATCATTTACCTATTTCATTTCAGTCTTTGCAATCCTCTGTTACAAAAGGGTTTATTTAGTCTTTTGAGCCAAAACATAAAGGTTCAATGAAAAATAGAATAAAAACTTAATTTCCTTTCCCTTCATTTTTGCAAAAATATAAAACTAAAATTGTTTATATAACTATTTTTTGTGTTTGGGGGAAGAGGAAGGTAGCCATATCCGGGCATGCACAGGCTTCCTTTAAGTTTTGCACCCAGAGATCACTCCTGGCAGTGCTCCAGGGACCATATATGGTGACGAACACACATATAGAAATTGAACCCAAGTCACTGTATGCAAGGCAAGTGACTTACCCACCATTCTATCTCTCCAACCCCATCTAATCACTACTACTACCATCCTGTTATTCGTCGATTGCCTTGAGCAGGCCCCAGTAACGTCTCCTTCGTCCTAGCCCTGAGATTTGTAAAAAAGTGCTATATTCAAGGCTCTTTCAGAGTTAGGAGAATGAGACCCATCATTGTTACTGGTATTTGGCATATTGGGTATGCCACGGGGAGTTTGCCAGACTCTGCCATGTGGGCAGGTTACATTCGGTAGCCTGCCAGTTTGTCCAAAGTAGGAATGAGATAATAAGATGTCATAAGAAGATGTCGCACGGCCGCAAATGCGGCCGCGCGGCTCCGGGAGCTGGGTTCCCCATCTAGTTTCATTTACAAAAAAAACTTGCTTTTAAGCTTTTCATTATGACATTCTATTGCAAATATACATGGAAAAGTTAAACTTCAATACAATTATATATACTCAAAATATATGCAGATATAGGTGTATGTGTATAAATTCATACTTATAATGCATATTAATATAGTTCATATAATGATCAACCCAGGCAACAAAAGCATAAGCTGGTGAACTGGTGAAAATCATGGGGCTCAAATGAGGCGTACAGGTCCTGTGGGTTTTGCTATACCATTATTTATTTAAGACTATATCATACATAAGTTCAAGAACTTGACAAGTTTAAATCTCTGATAAACACTAAGTCAATGATGATTGGAGGGATAGTTCAGGATGGGAGATGTGTGCTGAAAGTAGATAAAGGAACAAACATGATAGACTCGTAGTATCTATAATTCAAACCATAATGGCCAAAAGTAGAGTATGGGGAAAATTGTCTGCCATAGAGTCAGGGGGAGGGGTGGGATGAGAAGCGGGAGACTGGGGACATTAGTGGTCGAAAATGCACATTGGGGGAGGGATGGATGTTCAATCATTGCATGACTGAAACTCAAACATGAATGCTTTGTAACTGTATCACATCGTGATTTAATAAAAAAATAAACTCTGATAAAAATTCTGACTCAGGTGGAAAATACACACTGGTGGAGGGATGGGTGTTCAATCATTGTGTGACTGAAATTCAATCATGAAAACTTTGTAACTGTATCTCATGCTGATTTAATAAAAAATAATTTAAAAATAATTCTAACTCCATTTGTAGACTTTCACCAGAAAAGCAGAAATGAGAGTGGATCATTTTAAGAAAGCAGAAATGAGAGTGATCCTGTGGATCATTACTAAAGGTTTAAATCAATTGGCACCTACTCAAAATGGCTCCCCTTGTGTCTGTCCAGAACACCTGCTCTGCCAAAATCAGAGTGAGAGTTCAACTGTAGTCACTATCTAATCACCTTTCCAAATCTCTGACCATTGAGAATAGATCTGTAAAATTGCTAATTCTGGCACCATTGGGCCTCTGAGTCCTTCCTAACCTCTGTTCTCAGATACCAATAGTCTGGTTGCTTACTTATTCTTGGACCTTTTTCCTTTGGTTCAAAGACTCAATCTGAATTCCCAGGCATCTAGTCCCAGTGGGATGCATCACAGATACTATTAGTCTTTCTTCCATGATGATTAAAAAGGGAAAAAAAAACACATCACTCCCCAAAAATCCCAATTTTAACTTTTCCCCCAGTCCAATTTCTAGCATATGTGCATTGCGCATGCATATTCTATTCTCTCTCCTTCTCTGCCTCCCTCTCCCTCCCTCCCTCTCCCCCCCCCCCCACCTGTCATTTCTTCTTCTCCTTCTTCTTCCTTTAAGTGACTCATACAGAGGTAATGGAAAGGTGCAGCTAATCCAGGAAGGACCATTCTTAGGAATAACTTCATCTGCCACTTCTCATGGCATCTATACTCAGCAGGTCAACAGCTGCTGCCCTTGCACTCAGGCTTGGTAGTTCCCTCCTTCTCCCAGCTGTTCCTAGGAAAACAGAGCTACAGCAGCTGTTCCCTGCAGTGGCTCTTGTCAGCACTCAGGGTTTTGTAATCTCAGTTTCTTCAGCTGTCTCAAGAGTTGATTCTTCCAGTACCATGTCAATGAACACCTTTCCTGTGGTTCAGAGGGTGAAATCTGTGCCAGGGGAATTACAGTGTCACTGTTCTCTTCTAGAGAAAGGGTTTATTTAAGAACAGTTGATCCTATAGTTTTGCTATGCTTTGATGCATTTCAACATTTCCAGAAAAATTCTACTGACAGTGGAGAAGAAAGGATGTGTGACTGATGCCTGAGGTTTTGAGTCTTCACATTAAGTTACAGTTAATGAAATTTTACAAGCACAGTCTCTGACTCATTTATTAGACTCAAAGTACATGGATGCTCTGACATTTATTTTTTAGTAAGTTTATGAAATTCAGGAAGTTGTCTGGAAAAGATTCAGAGGAGGTACAATAGTGACTAGGCAATCAAAGTATTACCCAGAAAGGTACTTAGAAAACTACTTACTTGTTCTAGAATACTGATGCCCCAGGAAAACTTAGTGTCACTCTCTTTATGGTCACTCATATCCCTTTTATTTACTCTGAAGGACTGGGTTCATTCCCTCCCAGGCTCTTACAGCTCATAGGTAGCCTTTTACCCCAAGCCTGCTAGTTCTACTCTCATCAGCATCCCTTCCTTCCCTCTCCACTGAAAATAACTACGAATACCCAAGATCTCTTCTTGTTCTCTCTGAGGAGATATAATGCCTGTGCAAATCTCAGTGGAGAAACAGTTCTGGCCCCTCTATGGCTCCCAGGCTAGACATTTTCTTTTGTTTTAATTTTTTATTTTAATGAATCATCGTGAGATACATTTACAGAGTTACAGACTTTCATGACTGAATTTCAGTCCAACAATGTTCAAGTACCCATCCCTCCACCAGTGCCCATTCCCCACCCTCAATGTTCCCAATATCCCTCCTCCCACTCTCACCCCTTCCCACCTCCTGCCTCTGTAGCAGACACAATCCCTCCTACTCTCTCTGTTCTTTTGGGTATTATGGTTAGCAATACAGGTAAAAAGCAACAATACAGGTAAAAAGCAGCCATCATGTTTGATCCATAATCTACATTAGACAGGCACACTGTCTTATGAGGTGACCAGGTTTCATCTAAATTAGATTAACAATAAAAGGCCTTCCTCTCTTAGCAATGAGACCTCTTCAGTTGCCCAAAAATTTCTTCACAGACCCATTTTAACTATCCTGCCTCTGAGTCCATAATAAGCCCCTACCAGGACTACTACTCATTGGAACAACACTTAAAAGGCTTTGATGAAAACTCTACCATTATTCAACACCTTCCATGAAGACATACTTTTAAAAAATTCTTTTTAAAATTTCATTACAGAAATTTCATCTCTTTAGGGGAAAAAAGAGAGGGAAAGAGAGTTTGCCATACTTTATGCAGAAAATGGAGCTTTTTCTGCTTTGTTTCTGCTTTGCATCAGTTGCCAGGAATTTGGATGTGATTTAATCATCCAAATGAGGTTATATGTTTATTTCAGGTGTTTTAGAATATCTATTTGAATCAAGTTTTTGCTTCAGCAGTTCTCAAGTATAGCAGCACATCAGAACATTCTGTATTAAAAATTCTGGATATCAAGGTGGACTTTGGCTCGATCTTAGTGTGGGAACCAGGTACTAGGATATTTCAAAAGCCCTATAAACTGCATACAGTGTGGAGGAGGAGTTAAGAAGCATTTTAATAGATACTCAAAATTTTTTTGTTTGCTTGTCTTAAATTCATCAACCATACAATATTGAGTATGTCTACATATCACCGATATTTCTCAATCTATCACTATCACCTGGGGATTTGCTAAAAGTTAAGATGCTCCAATCATGCTCCCAAACCAATGAAACACTATTTCTGAGGATGATACTGAGACACTGTTCATTTTCACAGATCCTCAGATATTCCATTTCCAACCTAAACTTCCCTGGATTTGTAGTGCCTATATCATACTTCCTAACACAAACATGCCCCATTAAGGACATTTTATTCCACCCTGGATCTCTTCTCATTGGATATGCTCCAAACACATAAAAATTGGGTGCTCTGCCAGTCTGTCAAAGTCAGACTAGCTAAGTGCAATGATATCCATTTAGAGAGAAACACTGCTCATTCTAATAAGTAAAAAGAACAATACTTTTCTCATGTATTCTCTTTCTGATTTTATTTTCCCATAAAATAAAATAACCCTTAAAAATAACCCTTCTAACACACTCTTGAGAGCTCTAGACACTCCTTCGAGTTAACTAAGCTTTAATTGACTAATTAATTCTATTAAATTCTTTTGTTAACTTCTTTATCGATTGGTTAGTCAAATTTATTTTGTGGGGGTGGGGGGCACACCAAACTGTTTTCAGGGATTATTCCTGGTTTACACTCAGAGGTCATTCCTGATGGGCTCAGAGGACCGTATCTGGTGCCAAGGGTCAAACCCAGGTCAGCCACATACAAAGCAAACACCCTACCTACTGTACTCTCTGGTCCCTCCAATGGATTAAGAAATCCAATGGATTAAGAAAATTGGCAGTTAATACCAGTTAGTTCATATAATGAAATCCAATGCACAGCATGGTCTCCTACATAACCCTCTCTCCCAAAAATATTGATCTTGGAAGAGGAAGATATTGTCCCATAATAAAAAAATGGGACAAAAAATGAGAAACTCATCCTCTTGTTATAAGCACAGAAAATGCCTTGAGGATATTATAGGCCTAATGGATTAAACATTCATTTAACAAAATCAACTATTTTTAAACCATTTCCAATCAGAATCATACTTTTTCTCTCATAACGTCCTTTTTTTGATCCATACCTCAGGACCTTGAGAAACAAGTTAGGACAAAACAAAGATTATTGAAAATGTGCCACATCAAATGTTCATCTTCCGAGTCACGTGCTCAGTTTTTCTTCTACCTGACCAATTTGGAAATAAACAACCACATTCTGGGGATGGGGAGTAGTGGAAACAGATGTACACAAAAGATTTTGACACTGAAACTATCATTCATCATGCCTGTACTTTGTTTTCTCAGAATGGAATATGGACTTTCGTCACAGAATTATTCTGTTTATTTTCTCAACATTGAGACTCTGCCCAAGTCCCCAGAAAAGTTATGATCTACACCAGAAACAGTATACATCATCCACAGGCTTATTTTATGTGGCTATATTTCTTTACATCTGAAAGGTAGGAATTGCAAACCATAAAAGAAAGTAATGAATATTAAAATATTTTTAAAACAACGTAGCATATATTTTCATTATTAAATTTGTTTGCCTCTAAAAATGTCGATTTTCTTCACTTTAAATAAAAAAGAAGGTGAAGATCTAGGTTCTTATGCTAAGTACTTAATAAAATGAGAGGAAAGGGATGAAACCTTTAAGTAACACTGCAAAAATAAGGAGAGACAGAAATTACAAGCCAGATGTACTTGCTGTTTTACTATACTGCTCAGAATAATGGCTAAAATTATACAGTGTTACTTCTTTTCCATATACTTACAAATTCATTTTCATCTATCTGAGATATTTAATGTTATTTTGATTCCTATTATACCAAAACTATCACATGACATATCTATATGATAGGTTATTCCTATCATTTCGATTTACTGATGGTTACCACAGAACTGGATAAATCATATCCAAAAACAAATAACCACCCACTTCTAAATTTACAGAATGAATAATGTTATCAACTAATTTTAAATCTCTATAAGAAAATGTGAAATTAAAATTAAGTAAATAAGCTTACTATTTTTAGAGATAGAGTTTTGCTGTGAAAAAGGCATAATGAAAGTAATATGTCTATTTTAGAAAAACCACAGATCACAAATTACTTCTAAGGAAAATAAGAAAAACAATTCTATATAAAAATGTCTCTATCTCATCTTCTTAGAATTATTCTGGCATTTGACAGTCCAAAATGATCATTGTGTCCAATTTTTCAGTTCTAAAATATAAAATAATATCTTAAATTTTTCTTACAATAAATTGTGGGTATTTATATCATGATGCAATCAACTCATGACCAAAAAATTAAAAAATGGTACTGGAAACTACATTGCAAAAACTTACCATGAAGAACCAATATTATCTGCCACAACACAGCATATTGTTTACATTAAAATAATTTTACAATTCAACCGCCTACTCTAATGAGACTTTGCAATTCCAGCAAACTCTTGCCCAGAAGAATGAAGTTCAAATAATGCAGTTGTTACGGGAATAACTTTCTACAAATGCATTTGTTCCAATAATAGATCACTCAATTAGTCCTCTTCAGAGTAAATATCCCTTCTAAGGACATTGGATAACTCTAGCAGTCTCCTCATTTACTCGTCAAGAATTATTTTGAAATCCCTGTTATTTCCAATTCTTAATCTTTTTATAACAAACTTTTGTCAGTCCTTGTCCTTACCCCTTATTGAACAACACTCAAACCAAACTCTCAAAATCTTCTAAATCTTCTTTCTTTCTCGAGAAGCTAAAAAGACTCAAGGAATCTTAGACTCTTGGTATAAAAGACTGAGGTAATAAAAGAGTTGACTTAGCCAACAGGATACTATAGGTAGTCTTTGGCGGGGTAATTCATGGAACTAGCAATTGACATATAAACTTCAAATAACCTACTTCATATTAAAAAATCCATGATATTAAACATTTCCAGGAAAAACAAAACAAAAAAATAAAATAAAATAAAAATGTCCAGGGCCGGTACTACATGGAAAGTATCATGTTAAGTGAAATGAGTCAGAAAGAGAGAGATAGACATAGAAAGATTGCATTCATCTGGGGAACATCACTTAATCACTTAATCACTTACCTTCCCGTTAGTCGTCGATTTGCTCGAGCGGGCACCAGTAACGTCTCCATTTGTCCCTGTCGCGTGCTAGTGTAGCCCAATGGCATCTGTTCGCTCCGGGAATATGAACTGATCGTTCATGATCTTGACGAAGAAGTCTGACCATCTGGTAGGTGGGCGGCCACGCGGTCTCTTGACATCCCGTGGAATCCAATCAGTAACAGCTCTAGTCCAACGGTCATCTTTAAATCTCATTACGTGACCAGCCCATCTAATTTTCGACACCTTGGCAAATGAGACAGCGTCCCTGATCCTTGATCGTCGACGGATGTCAGAACTCCGGATTCATTCTCTCATTTGAGTGAAACGTGATATTCCAAGAATGGCTCTTTCTATTCTTCTTTGGGAGACATGAATGGCGTTCTCATCTTGTTTGCGTAGGGCCCAGGTCTCTGAGGCATATGTTAATGCAGGAAGAACAGTGGAATCAAAGAGATGTGCCCGGAGCCGGAGGTTCTTCGTCCTCTTAGCTATTGCTTCGACATTCTTGAAGGCGTTCCAAACTGCTCTCTTCCTCCTGCGCAGCTCGGGTGCCAGGTCATTTGTCATGTTGACCTCTCGACCTAGGTACACATAGCTGTTGCATTCGGAGATGGTCGTTCCATTGAGAGCAAATGGGGCGTCAGGAACAAGGCTGTTTCTCATAAACATTGTCTTCGTAAGATTCAGCTGTAGTCCTACCTTTCCACACTCACGGTCAAAGTCAGCCAGCATTTGTGCTGCTTGGCTGATGTTTGGTGTTATTAAAACAATGTCATCAGCAAAGCGGAGGTGATGTAGTTGCCGACCATCTATCTTCACTCCCATTCCTTCCCATTCCAGTCGTCGCATGATGTTCTCGAGGGTGGCACTGAAGAGTATTCGATATGCCAAAACCAGTAACTACAACTGGTCTCATTCACCTGACCCTGAAGGCTTCACCGACATGGAAGCACTGAGAAGGATGAGAAAGGAGAGGCCGACAAAATCTCAAGGCCGACCTAGGCTGCCACAACGAAGGAAGACAAAAATGATCGTCTGTACTTTCAATGCACGTACGCTAGCATCAGATGCATCCATCGAGGACCTGATGGTACAAGCGCGAATGATCAAGTACGACATCATTGGTCTGACCGAGACAAGAAGGCACGAATCTCACCATGCTGTTTTCGACACTGGAGAAGAATTGTTCCTCGGAACATGCGATAAAAGAGGTGTTGGAGGCGTCGGTGTCCTTGTCAACACAAACTTGGCCAAGAGCATTGATTCATTCGAATGCCTAACAACCCGAATCGGACGTTTACATTTGAATAGATGTGGCTCACTGCCTGCAGTTTCTATCTTCGTTGTCTACGCACCAACATCTCATTATGATGAAAGAGAAATCGAGAAGTTCTACATGGAGCTAGAGAAGTTCTATAAAGAAGACCACACCTTCTACAAGATCATTGTGGGTGATTTTAATGCCAAGATAGAACCGAGAAGATCAGCTGAAGAACTTCACATCGGGACCCATGGCCTAGAATGGAACGAACAGGGTGAGAGACTGTCTGAGTTCATCATGTCGACCAAGACCATTCATGGTAACTCACAGTTCCAGAAGGCAGAATCTAAACGATGGACATGGGAGTCTCCCGGTGGACGATTCCACAACGAAATAGACCACATCATATTCAATCGATGGTTTTGCCTGACTGATGTCGCTGTTGTCCCAAAATTTCGAACGGGATCGGACCACCGTCTCCTTCGTGCAAAATTCTACTTCACAGAGTGGGGAGAAAGGGCTGCAAAGTTCAAAAAGAGAACTCCCAGAATGACCACCAACTGGGAACTCTTTGGTACTATTGCGGCAACATGGGAAGATGCCATTGTTGACAACATTGACGAGGAATATGATCGACTGGTTCAGCACCTCCATGAATGTGCGAGGAACACCAAGAGAGAGATAGCCACAAAAAATCGCCTATCTTCAAAAACTCTTGAGCTAATTCGCCAGCGTGGTTTGGCGCATGCCTCAGGCAACCGCAAGCTAATGTCTGAGCTTGCAAAGCAGTGCAGAGATGCGATCAAGGAAGACCTCAAAGAGAGAAGAGCAGAAGTACTGGTAGATGCGGCCGAAGCCAGGAAAAGTATTCGTAAGGCCCGCCTGTCCCTCGCCAACTATAAGACCAAGATGACTGCCCTCTGACGTCCTGATGGATCCATCACATCCTCCAGAACGGCAATGGAGAAGATTACTCATGACTTCTACTCAAATCTCTTCGATAGCCATGTCCACTTGCCGACATACCAAATTCCACAGGATGGGTATGTCGTTCCTAACGTTCTCCCTTCCGAAATCCGACACGCCATTTCGTCGGTAAAGAAACAAACAGCACCCGGCCCAGACAAGGTCAGACCTGAACACCTGAAGAACCTGCCGTCAGTACTCATCAATACACTGGCTCGGCTCTTCACTCGCTACCTGTCTGAATGCAAGGTTCCGTCCCAATGGAAAACCAGCAGGACCGTACTACTGTTCAAGAAGGGAGACATCCATGACATTGGCAACTATCGCCTGATCTGCCTATTGTCTGTCATCTACAAGTTGTTCACTCGAGTCATCCTGAATAGGATTGGCAGAACACTAGATGAAGGACAACCATGCGAGCAAGCAGGGTTCCGCAAAGGATTCAGCACCATCGACCATATCCACACGGTAACCAAGCTCATTGAGGTTTCTCGGGAGTTCAAGATGCCGCTCTGCTTAACGTTCATTGATTTAAAGAAGGCCTTTGATTCTGTTGAGACGGAAGCGGTCATTGAAGCCCTAGCCAATCAGGGCATTCAAGCCCAATACATCAGGATCCTCCGTGAGCTGTATTGCGGATTCACTACCAGGATCTCACCATTCTACAAAGAAGTGATCGTTGATGTCAAGAGAGGGGTGCGGCAGGGTGATACCATTTCACCGAAACTCTGGGGAACATAAAGTAACAAAATAGGAGACTAACACCCAAGAGTAGCCAATATTAGTACCAGGAATTTTGCTCCATGGCTTGGAGGCCAGCCACACACTCTAGGGGAAAAGAGAGCTTAGATAGAGAAGGGAGCACCAAATAAAGGATGTTGGTATTTATTTATGTGATATATTTATAACAACTCACACTAAAGAGTTTTGGGGGAGAGTGGAAAGGGGAATACTAAGTAGAAACAGCTAACATAGAAGTTAAAAAAGAACCTACATAAAAAGTCTCAACTAATTAACTTATTACAGAATATAGAGTATGCAAAAAACTCACTGGAGCTTATGGAATTACTTCACCATAACACCTATAGTCTCTTTATGGGTGCTTTCCATTCAGAAGTAACCTGCATTCCAGCACTGGGTGCAGAATTACTCTTCCTTAACTTTAGGAAGGATTCTCTTTTTATTCCCACCAGAAAATTCTTGGACAGACAATTTAACTCCTCTAGCCCCTTCTACAAGATGATCTTGAATCTATACTTTAGCCCTTCATTTCTCCTGGACCTTGCTCCTGATACTGAACATAAAATTGTACTAGTCAAAAACCTGGTGTCTATCAAAAAATCCCTGTAAACCAAAAGAGAGACTTCAAAACTGTTTTCTCTGCTTTTAATATGTTATTTTAAAACCAAATAGGATCCAACTATTAATTACTTTTTGTTATCTTTTACAGTTCTTGGAATACACCCCAAGATAATAGACACTTCTGTTGGCCAAGGAAGACATGTGTACAAGGAGGTTAAGATTTTATCCTAGTACAAAACAGGATCTAAGTAACATACCCAATTTGAACATTAAAAAAACTTTTTTTCTGTGTGTATGTGTGTGTGTGTTGTTACTTAATGATAGCTAGACAGATATTGATATAGATAAAATGTCAACTCTAGACTCAATTTTAAGTAGTTTAAATCTGGAACTATTACTTGAACTACTGTTTGTAAGCTAGATATCTGAAGACCAGTTTTGAATCCTAATACTACCTTGGAACTATTACTCCCAATAGAAACAGCTGTAATTAAAAAATAAAAACTGAGCCAAGTTTGCATTGCCTATCTAAAGCAGTTTGTGCGAACAGAAGGTAAAACAGGAAGATGGAGTTTATAGTTTCAGGGAGTCACAGCTGTTCACTATCTTGGAAAGGGAGTTGAGGACAAAACACAAACTTTTGTTGGTCATGCATGCAAGTAGATGAGATAAATGACTCACTTCATTTTTAAGTAAACTTTGTAGTTGTGGCCCCTTTAGTACTGTGTTAAATATTTAAATTTGCTTTTAGTTACCGCTTGAGACTGGAAATCAAATTTTTAATTATGTTAGTATTCTGCATAGAAGACATTAAATGTTTACATCTAAGAATAACTGTTGTTGGAATAAGACATAGATATGTCAGCAGAGCTCCTGAAAATAAAAAGGGCATGAATCAAATTATCTATTTCATTCCATTTTATTTATTTAGTGAAGCAAGATAGTTTTAATTGAAAATTTTATTAAGGAAGTTGAGAAGAGAGAGAGAGAGAGAGAGAGAGAGAGAGATACATGTTCTAAAGAGTCAAGACAGAATTCTTCATACTAGAAAAAGCCCAAATAAACTATTTTAGATAAGCTATTAAGTGTGTTTTAGTGTCAACATTATAAAATTATTGGAGGTGCAGCATAGATTTGATAGAGGATGGTGAATTTGCTTCACTTATTTTTTCATTAATAACATTATATATGGGCTGGAGCGATAGCACAGCAGATAGGGCGTTTGCCTTGCATGCAGCCAACATGGCCAACCAAAGTTCGATTCCTCTGCCCCTCTTGGAGTGCCTGGCAAGCTACCGAGAGTATCTCACCCACACAGCAAAAGCCTGGCAAGCTACCCGTGATGTATTCGATATGTCAAACACAGTAACAAGTCTCCAAGTCTCCAATGGAGATGTTACTGGGCCCGCTCAAGAAAAATCGATGAACAACGGGGAGGACAGTGACAGTGACAACATTATTTATATATATTCAGATAAGACTTGGAAATGAACATGATATATAGTTAAGGAACTCTTAAACCAAAAAGAAAAATAAAGAAGTTATGATCAAACACCTTCAAAAATTTTTATTTTTCTATTTGTGTACTAAATTATTTTATGATTATTTATCCTTAAATCTGCCAAGTACGTGGCTTGAGTGATGGTACAGTGGGTAGGGCACTTGCCTTGCAAGTGACTGACCAGGATTTGATCCCTAGCAAAACATCTGGTCCTCTGAGTACACCAAGAGTGATCTCTGATCAGAGCCAAGCGTAAGCCCTGAGCATAGCTGCATTTGCCCACTCCCCCCAAAAAATACTGTCTAGCAGAAGAAAGAAAAAACACTAGATGGTAAGAAAGGAGGGTCAGTGGGAAGGCTGAAAGATGAAGAGAAGCAAAAGAGAAAGGAAATAGATGGAGCAGTGGGTCAGCTGGATAACTGTCTTCAGCTAATTAAAAAAAAAAAAAAGGAAAAATCATTGCAAGAATGAGTTCATAGATGGTGAGTAATAGTTAGAATCAAAGACTTGAAAAGGACAGGAATAAAAGAAGAAACTAATGAAAACTTTCTGTAGACAGGATAAATCAGTTCAAATGTTTTCCTATCCTTTCATCACTGTGGCCTGAAAACAGATTTTGTAGATAGTCTAGCCCTAATTTTGGTTAATGCTTATCCCTTGACTAAAGTGATCCTAGGAGCTGGAGCGATAACACAGTGGGTAGGGCATTTGCCTTGCACGCGACCAACCCAGGTTCGATTCCCAGCATCCCATATGGTCCCCTAAGCACTGCCAGGAGTAATTCCTGAGTGCAGAGCCAGGAGTAACCCCTCTGCATTGCTGGGTGTGATGCAAAAAATAAACAAATAAATAAAATTAAAAAAAAAATAAAGTGATCCTAGTAGGTTATCACCAATCAGGGCAATATCTATAAGGAGAATGGAGGGGTGAGATAGAAAATTACAAAATGAATAAATTTTTTTTAAAAAAAGAGTGAAAATAACAATTAATTGAATTAAACCTAAGCAAAGATGAGATTATTTGAGTTCTGTATGTAGGCATTAAATTAAAACAATTTTTTTAAAGTTTACATTTGTTTTGTTTATTAAAGTATAAGTACTGCTATTTATTCAATTACTAATTTAGCTGACTGAAGCAGACATGAACTCCATATTACTTTTTTTATTGAAAATCTGTGAGATAGACCATTACAAAGCTATTCATGATTAGGTTTCAGTCACATAACAATTCAACAACCATCCCTCCACCAGTGTACATTTCCTAGCACCAATGTTCCTCATTTCCCTCCCACCATTCCCCAACACCTCACCCTCCACCCCCAGTCTACAACTCTAGCAGGTAGCAGTTTTCTTCTTTTTATCTCTCCTTTTCCATTTGTGCATTATGGTTTGCAATACAGGTATTAAGAGGTCATCATGTTTGTTCAGGGCATTCAGTATTTTTAACAGGAAGGTAAGACTGAAGTAGCTTTTTAACTGGGTGGCAGCTTTGGGTTATGGATAGAACTGATGAGGCTTCCAGAAGTACAGGAAGATGGGAGGAGGTAGCCCATGCCAACCCCGAGAAATCCTGATATTTCAGTCACCAAACCTCCATACCTGATTTTTCAGCAGGTTATATCTTGGTTGGGTCCATCTTGAGAGGGTAGAGTCCAGCTGGGGCATGGCAGCAGCTTTTAATTGTGGAAACAAGTGGCAGGGGGCTCTGCTTGGGCAGGCACCAGGTTAACCACCCACCTCTGATTTACCCTGGCATGTTCAGCTTTGCTCAGGTTCAAGATTTAAACTGCGACTTTTGATCTCTTTCAAGATTTACGTATGGGTCTCTGGAGCAAGGCCAGCTAAAGAGCTTACATGGTGGAACTGGAGTTGGCTTGTGGGTGTGATTGCTGATGCTCCCAGGGAAGTGGAGGGAAGTAGCCCATCTCAACCTCGAGAAAGTCTGGAGATTTCCGTCACAAAACCCGTGTGCCTGAATTTTCAGCAGATTATATCTTGGTGAGGTCCGTTCTGAGAGGATGGAGTCTGCCTAGGGGCATGGCAGCAATTTTGAATTGTGGAAGCAGGTAGCTGCTGGGGGTTCTGCTTGGACAGGCACCAAGCTAACCCACCCTCCACCAATTTACCCTGTTCTGTTCAGCCTTGCATGGGTTCAAGATTAACTGTTGATCTCTTTTGAGATTTATTATGGGTCTATAAAGCAAGCCCAATAAAGGAGCTTGTATAGCTGAGCTGGAGGTGGTGTGTGGGCATGGCTCCCACATACTTAACTTTTTCCCATCTAATTTCTCAGGAAACTTGATACCAAATTTTTGGTGTCTGACCAGAGGCATAGTGGCAGTTATGGGGTATCAGGAAGCCTGAAGGCACCATTAGGTTGCTGATGCACTCACCCTGTAGGTACAGGTTTACCTGCTGGCAACAATGCACCTCCTTCAGTTTACATTTGATTTGGGGGAAGACAAATTGGAATCAGGGTTAATAAGGATGATCAAAGAATGACAGAAGTTACTATGCCTCAAGAAGCAAATCAGTAATCTTTTCTGTCAGGATAATTTCTGGAAGTAACCTGAATAAAAGCTATACCTTCTCATTGAAACTTATGCTAGTAATTTTTTAAAAATCTGAATTATGACTTATGTTTAAATTATGACTTATGTTTAAAATTAATTATAACTTTTATTTATTTTGGCTGCGTGCAAGGCAGACGCCCTACCCTTTGTGCTATGGGTAGAGCGTTCGCCTTACACGCAGCCAACATGGCTGACCCAAGTTCAATTCCTCCGCCCCTCTCAGAGAGCCTGGCAAGCTACCAAGAGTATTCGATATGCCAGACACAGTAACAACAAAGTCTCCAATGGAGACGTTACTGGGCCCGCTCGAGCAAATCGATGATCAACGGGAGGGCCTTATTCTGATTCTGATTTATTTATTTTGGTTTGGTGCTATAACCAATGATGCTCAGGGGTTATTCCTGTTTCTACACTCAGGAATTACTCCTGATGGTGCTTGGGTGACCATATGGGACACCAGGGATCAAACCTGTTTCAGCCACAACATAGCTCTTATACTATCTCTCCAGCCCCTATAACTTAGATTTTAAATGCACTTCTCTTTTGTTCACTTAAATGCAGTAGCCGAATAAACACCAACAGATTCAGAGTTTCTACAACTTTCCAGGGATAATTTTATTACTAGATTATACAATAATACACAATTAAAGTATACTGTACATACTTAGACTATCTTTAAAAAGAACTAATTTGTATTTTTCATTGCATTATTTATTCATTTGCTCGAGCGGGCCCAGTAACGTCTCCATTGGAGACTTTGTTGTTACTGTGTCTGGCATATCGAATACTCTCGGTAGCTTGCCGGGCTCTCCGAGAGGGGCGGAGGAATCGAACTCGAGTCGGCCATGTTGGCCGCTTGTAAGGCGAACGCCCTACCGCTGTGCTATCGCTCCAGCCCTTAGCACAGCTGGTAGGGCGTTCGCCTTACAAGCGGCCAACATGGCCGACCCGAGTTCGATTCCTCCGCCCCTCTCGGAGAGCCCGGCAAGCTACCGAGAGTATTTGATATGCCAGACACAGTAACAACAAAGTCTCCAATGGAGACGTTACTGGGCCCGCTCGAGCAAATCGACGATCAACGGGAGGGCCTTTACCTTATTTATTCATAGTTTTAAGAATCACGCAATGGTAAAACTTCAACTCAACCTGTTGAATGAACTTATCATGTACTTAGACCCAGATATAGATCCAAAGAAAATTTTTTCTATTTCAGTGTATACTGAAATTACATTAAGACTTTTTCTTTAACATATATTTTTTTAAAGTAATTTCAACTTTTGGCTTTAAAAAAAATCTTTAGTTTCAAACATTTGAATTTTATGGAAACATGTTTTATGAACACAAGATCAGAATAATAAAGCATGAAATGAGAAGGAAAATTATTTTGAAGTTTGCATAATTAACATTATTCAAGCATAAATCACTTCAACAAAGGATGTCTGGGCATTAGAGACAAGCCGAAAGAATAGGAGCTGCAAGTGACCACATGGTCATTAACCTACAGTTTCTACTTCCTAATTATGTGACTTTAATAAATCACTTAAAATTTCTGAGTCCCAGTTTACTTAACAGAAAATAAAGATAATAATATTCCTTATAAGTTTGATGTAGTGACTATATAAGTAATTACAAAGTGCACTTTGTAATGTCTAGTACATAGTATTAGAGATAGCTAGGCTATTAGAATTACTAGAGTGTCACCATAAAGACCTGTAGTCTAAACAAAAAGAATGGAAAATGGGACATTGCTCCAAGGATGAGGTAAAGATATACCAAACTACAGAATTACATTCCTCATAGCTAGTCTATTAATATTTGTCACTGTATCACTGTCATTCATTGTTTGTCTATTTACTCGAGCAGGCGCCAGAAACGTCTCTATTTCTCCCAGCCCAAGATTTTAATAGTCTCTTCTTACTTGCTTTTATTTGTCACTGAGCTTATATTAAATAAAAGTCTAAGCACACCACAATATTACTGAACTTCCAATAGTTCCGTTCTCCTCATCTTAAACTGAGCAGATGGTGCTAAAATAAACAATGATCGCAGTGACAGGCCTTTCTCTGTAAAACATGACTGCATCCACTAAATTCTCCAACTAGTTGTAAAAACTTCTTAATGGAACCCAAATCTCCTCACACACCTTCATTTTCATCCTGTTCATGCCTCTCTAGCCATGGAGTCTCGCTCCAGTCTCAGTCCTGACTACGTTCTCCAGCTTCAGAGATAGTGCAAAGGAAAGCCTCTGCCCTAAATGCTCACTGTAAAGTAGAACCTCCATTAGTTGTCATTCTCAGTCTCCATCTAGTTAGCTATGTGGGCATTAGCTCTTTGTTGAGCCCTACATTGCCCATCCCTCTTGAATTCACTCTAAGCTCCAGGTCTAAGGCCTGAAACTGGTTAAGGACCCAGAGAACATTTCAAACCAGAACAGAACCAAAAGACTTTCAAAATTATGAGCTCCAAAGCATCAGAGGTTGAACTAATTTAGATACATTCAAGTAAATGCCGATTCCTAATTCTGTTCAATTCATGTATAAAATCATATGCACACAAATTTTATTATATTTGAAAAACTTGCAGATTTGACTTTTATACTATACCACTTCTTAAAATGTTCTGACAGTTCACAGTGATTGCCAAGAGAGATCAGTCAACTATAAACTAAATGTGATTTCTAGCCAAAAAAGTTTTCACTCTTAAAAAGAAAGTCTTGCCACAAAATAATTCAATGTAAAATAAGGGTACACTTAAATACATTTGTAATTGTAGGGAAAAGAGAGTCCCAAAGTAAAATGCTATGAACCAATGAGGTCCATTCATTAAGGCCCGAGGCCGTCTGCTTTAGTAAGAACAAAACATCCGAGGCTGGAGAAATAGTACAGGGGAGAGAGTGCTGCCTTGCATACAGCAGACTCGGGTTTGATCCTTGGTATCCCATATGGGTTGGGAGCCCACCAGCAGTGATCCCTGAGTGCAGAGACAGAAGTAAATCCTGAGCTTATGATTCCAAAACAAAAGGAAACAATCAAAACCATTTAGACATCCAAACTGCTAACAAGTCTAGCAAGAGTTCAATGATGAAAGATGAAAATATATGTATTAAAGGTAAGTTCTGTGCTTTTGCACACAACACACACACACACACACACACACACACACACACACACACACACACACACAAACATGCATATACAAGCATACTAGTAGATACAGGGATAAAAAGTGTTATTTTCAAGTGATCACTACACTGTTGCCACCTTTCAAAAATGATTGAAATTTCAATCCGTGTTGGAAATACTGCACTGATATTTATAGGAATGTGAGCCTAGTAAGGGAGCAAATAACCTGTGACCCAGAATATGGCTCAGGAAAAGGCTAAATTTATAAGAAGTGACCTGGAAAGCTGGGTTCACAGAGGCCTTAAAGAATGAGATTTACATGGAAACCTCTATTTTAAAGGCATCTCCAGGAATCCTAATCCAGTTGATCTGGAGTCAAGCCAGTAGGATATTCTTGCCTGAAATAATCTTTTCCTTGCTTTATCTCAGAACTTAAACTGACTCTAAAGTTTCAAGTTTACCAAAAACTATGTTTACATACTAGAAGACATTTGGTTCATTGAAATTAAGATTTTGCTTAGATATTGTGTATACAAGAACCAATTCTAACTATGCTCCTCAGAGGCCAAGTAAAACATAAGGGGTAAGATAAAGAAACCTATGCACAAAGACAAGATATCTACAAATAAGACTAAGAAACCTATTAGTTTTCATTAAAAGTTTACCCTTAGGGTCTGTGAATGTGACTAGTGATAGAGCATATGCTTTGTATATGTGAGACTCTGGGTCAGATCCCTGATACCTCATGGCCCAGCATAGCCCTGATGACACTAATTATCAATAGGCCCAAGCACAGCCAGGTCTAAGCACTGCCAGGAATGACCCTAGATCCCTAAAATTACCAGGAATGCAGTGCCCCCTCCCCCCACTAGACCTCCACCCCAAATGTTAACCACGTCTGCTAGTTCTTAAGAAAAATATTTGGATTGCAAAGATTTTAAAGACACAATAATTTTCATTTTCAAATAGTCCTCTCTTCCTATAAGAAGCTTTTCCTTATATTTTTATTGCAAAGAGTAGCTTGGTGGTCCTATATGTGAGGGTCAGAAAACTGACATAACATAAATAGAATCTTCTTTCTTAAGGCAACTAGGATTTTCACTATCTTTAGGTTCCTATAGGAATTTTGGAATGGGTCAAGTTTTGTTTTGACTCCAGATCAACATATCTGAAGAAAACAAAAGATTCTATTTCTTAGGCAGAAAAAAAAGGCTATTTCATCCAAAAAGCACGGAGTATACCCTATACTATACTAAAAGTTGATTTACTCATTCAAGTATATACTCTCAAACCTAATTTTGTTTGGGGGCCACACCCAGATGTGCCCAGGGCTTATTCCTGGCCCTGCACTCAGGAATCACTCCTGGTAGGGCTCAGGGGACAATATGGGCTACTGGGAATGAACCAGAATTGGCCATGTACAAGGCAAACACCTTAACCCCTGTACTATATCTTCAACCCCAACTTCTGCTCTATCGGTCAGGATCTTCACAATGAATATGCCTGGCTTTGTTTTTTTCTCCATAACTGAAATTCCCGTTTTTTTTTTTGCCCAGTATCCTATACTATAGTTAAGTCTATTTAAAGATAAATGGGACCATTTATTTTTGTTTGTTTGTTTGTTTTTAAATTAGTGAATCACCATGAGATACAGTTACAGACTTACAAACTTTCCTGTTTGTGTTTCAGTCATACAATGAACAAGTATCCATCCCTCCACCAGTACCAATTTTCCACCACCAATGATCCCAGTATCACTCCCATACCCCTCCATACCCCCCTCCCCAACCCGCCTCTGTGGCAGAGCATTCCCTTTTGTTCTCTCTTTCCTTTTGGGGTTGTAGCTTGCAGTAGAGGCACTGAGTGACCATTGTGTTTGATCTATAGTCTACATTCGGCACATATCTCCCAACCCAAGCAGGTACTCCAAACACACTTTACTTAGTGTTTTCTGCTCTATCTGAGCTACCTTTCCCCCCAGCATTTTAGACTGGCTTCTAAGTCTTGGAATAAACCTCCTGCTCCTTATCTCTACTAATTTTGGGTGTTAGTCTCCCATTCTGATACTTTATATTCTACAGATGAGTGCAACCTATGTCTGTCCTTCTCTTTCTGAATCATTTCACTTAATGTGATACTTTCCATGTTGATCCATTTATATTCAAATTTCATGACTTCATCTTTTCTAACAGCTGCTTAGTATTCCATTGTATAAATGTACCAGAGTTTCTTTAACTAGTCATCTGTTCTTGGGCACTCCAGATTTTGGAGTTTTTTTTCCAGATTTTGGCTATTGTAAATGGAACCATTTAGAGATAGAGTTGCATGAGTATATTATCCAGGTTTGTTGGATCTTTATCATGTATATGGGAGATATGTGTGTCATTAATACATATCTCCTTCCCTTCTTTTTGGTCTCTCAAGCAATATTTAGGAAATCTGGGTGCTGGAGATTCCCTGGGTCACCATGGTAGTGCCCTGAAGTCTCCAGGGCAGCACCCAAAGATGCTTAGGGAAACCATGTGGGGCTCAGGCTCAAACTGGATCAGCCACATATAACCTAAGTCCTATAACTATCTCTTCTACCCTTCCCCATGTTTATTTTTTTCTGTCTAGCGAATGCTTGTTTAATTCTCTGTCTTGCTTCTGAAGGTGTACAGAATGATTATTTTTGCACCATTTCATGAGTCATCCTGGAGATGTATCAAGCAGCTTTTCTCCTAACACAGCTTCAGAGAAAAAGATCTAGGACTTCTCATTTTGCTACAAAGCTAAAAACATTTTTTCAAACAACTGAGACAACTGATGTCTCTGTCTCTCTGTATAAATGCAATAGGAAGCAAGTGGCAAGAGAGATTCAATTAGTTACAACTTGTAAAAGAAAAATTGAACAAAATAATTAATTGGTACTGTGAATATTGATACCTCATTCCAGGAAAGTAATTCTTGAACTTTATTTGTTTCTGTTTTTACTTATTCCTAAGACTTTACTTATTTATTTATTTAGGGTTGTGTTGACATCTTGCATGCTTAGGGGTTACTCCCGACACTAAGTGGAGGCTCTAAACTCTGGCAGAGCTTGGGGAACCATATGGGATTCTGGGGATGAAACCCAGGTCCTCCACATGCAGGTATAGTGCCATACTCCTTCTACCATCTCTCTAGCCCAGTCTCTTAAGACTTTATTTTCAAACTCTGTTTCTTGATGTGGGCTGGAGTGATTGCACAGCGGTAGGGCGTTTGCCTTACACGCAGCCAACATGGCCGACCCGAGTTCGATTCCTCCACCCCTCTCGAAGAGCAGGGCAAGCTACAGAGAGTATCTCGCCCGCAGGGCAGAGCCTGGCAAGCTACCCGTGATGTATTTGATATGCCAAACACAGTAACAACAAAGTTTCCAATGGAGACGTTACTGGGCCTGCTCGAGCAAATCAATGAACAACTGGACGACAGTGACAGTGACAGTTTCTTGATGTAGCTGGCTGAGCAGTGCAGAAAATTTCTTCATCAAGACTTTCAAATAGAAATGAAATGGAGAACAGAATAGAATGGAAAAGTAAAGCTTGGGTATGTTGATTGGATCTGGTGTAACTCTTATTTGATTCTTGGAATTATTTCTCTCAGAATCTTCACTCTTGCCTTCAAAATTAAGTATCTTCTCAAGTCTTCCTCTTGAGACTTTGCTTTCATTCTTTTCTCATGTGCTGTGCTTATTTGGGTTGTGAGTTACGTGCTATGACTTTGTAAATGCTTTAGTGACTTGTCTTTCTAACGTGTGTCCTTTGACCAGAGGACACATGTGCCCCCGTGTATCAGGCACACAGCTGCCAAGCATCTGGAAGGATTTTCATTACTGCTTCATAGTTTTTATGAGTTCCAACTGGAGACTTGGGTACAGGCATTTCTGTCTTGAGATGCTGTTCTGTTCTAGTCCATGGGTAGCTAAGCTCATTTGGGTCCCAGGTTCTTGCCACTTCCTTCACACTGTTTTAGACTTTAGGTCTAAGAAAAAATATTAGTGCCACGGTCTTAGTCTTCTATGATATTTTACAATAAGGAAAATCTTAATGTGCTCTAAGGCCAAAGCAATTGTTAAAGAAATTTTGGAAGCTCAAAGTTACAACTTGTTGTGAATATGGTTACAGTCCTGATTTTTTATTTTAGTCATTTATTTATTTGTTTATTGCCTTTTGGATCACACCCAGAGCAATGCTCAGGGGTTACTCCTGAGTCTGCATTCAGGAATTATTCCTGGCTGTGCTTGGGGGACCATCTGGGATGCTGGGATTCAAACCCGGGTTGGCCGTGTCCAAGGCAAGCGACCTACCCGCTGGCTGTGCTATCACTCCAGCCCCAACAACCCTGATTTTAAGAGATTCAAGACTTACTTTAAAACTGCTAATGTGCATAGAATCTTCCTATTATCTTATACTGGGAGTAACTTAATTTTATCTCTTAATTTCTTGGGTAAACTAGGGTTTTGGAGAGATAAAACAATGGATAAGGTGTTAGTTTTCATTGACCAATCTGGATTTTATCACCAGCACCACATGTGGTCTCACAAGATCACCAGGAGGGATCCCTGAACACAGAGCCTAGAGTAAGTCCTGAGCACTGTTGAGTATGGCTCCAAACCCAAAAAACCAAAACCCAGATATTAGAGCATTTCTGAGAATTTGGTGACTCTGACATTTACGGCTCCCATCCAACCTTCAGCCCCATTTTCATCCTTCTGATGTAGGCAGGTAGATTAGAGAATAACACCCCAGCCCCACCACTACCACCACCACCCCCCATCTCTGCATCATGGCAATGAAATTTCTGGGAAATAATAAAGCTACCAGTCCTAAGTCTGACCCACCTTGTGGATACAGAAAGCAAGACCTGATAAGACCTTCTCCAGCAGCAGACCCTGAGGAGACTGGACCTCTTTCCTATAGAAAGAGCCTGAAGGAAATTACTGGAGAACCCTCAATTCCTTCCTTTAGTCTGATTAACCCTCAGCTACCCCAGATCAGAGAGGGCTGAACACACTCTCCAAGAAAAGATCCAGCAGGAACAAAGGTCAAGAAAGGGAGTTTAAAAGACAACAACTCCGAACTCTACCTCCTTGGAAGCAATCCTAGCAACGAACTCTTACCTAGCTAGAAAGCTAGGTAAGAGTTAGGTATGGGGCAGCTTAGGAAAACTCTACAAAGGCCACCTTGATTGAAGGAAGCGTGTGCATATGCAGACTGAGCCAATATGCTGCTTGTGCCTACATGGCCAAGCTCATGTGACATGCTCATCTCCCCTCTTGAGATGTGTACTTTCATGCGTTCATATCTAATACTGAGATGTATGTAGGGGCTCTCTCTCCATCTCTGGAGAAATCTGCGTTCTCTCTTGAGTGTGTTACTCTTTCTCACTTGCTCTCCCTCTTTCCCCTTCCTAAAAACCTCCAAATAAATCCGTCTTTATTTCACTGCTCATCTACTCCTGAAATTCTTTTCTTTGAGGCAAGACTAGAACGTGGTAACCCTGGGTCCTGAGGTGGCAGAGGTAGATCAGGAGAGAGTGACTATCTTTCTCCTACCCAACTCAGCTAAGCCACCTGTGGGATCCACTAACTTCACTTACATTGTGAAGTGATCACAACGGATCACTTTTAACAGTTACCTTAAAACCATCTGCAAGAAGCAACAAATTTGATTCTCAAAATTGTTGCAGATTATATGAGAAAATAGAAGGCAAACTATACTGGTAGCCTGAATTCACAGCCAAAGTTTAATCTGAGTCTTCCCCCCCCCACCCCCCCCCCCCCCGTTTCCCTCTCACCATCTCTTTTACTTTATTCGAAAGAAAGATAAAAGTATCATCTTTGTTTCTGGGGAGTGAGAGCCCTTTGATACAGAGGAGCCAGTCTTTGAGCACAATAATTATCATAGATAATGTGGTTGGTGTGGTTTTATAAAGCAATGATTGAACGTCATAAAGTAAATGCACTGCTAAGTCAGAACAATAGTTGCATTAATCCCCTGAATAAATTAGAATTAGATTCAGTATTCTAGATGGAAATGAACTAACAGTATATTTACTGTATTTGACTTGGAAAGAAGTAACTGGAAATCAGTCTACTGAGAAGAGAATGAGAGATTCCATCCATTTTTGTTTTGTTTTGTTTTCTTGTTCCAGTGTTGTTTTGAGACCATTAAAAAAAAAGACATGTTTGTAATAATCTGACTTTATTAACATTACAGAAGAAATTTATGATTAACCAGAAGGGCCATCATTTGGGATAAAATATTAATAACGTATTCCGTAAGAAAGCAGATGCAAAGGAAGTCAATAAGCCCAGTCAAGCTAATTATTTAGTTAGTAGGCAAAACAACAAAACTGAACTCTAAGATGTATTCCACATGAGTGCGCATTTGTGCCTGAGTCACTGGAGTCCGTATCATTGCATTACTGTTGGCAGATGCATCCAGAGCAGGGGCCATGTTGTGTCTTGTCATCACAATGCTTCTCTCTGTTAAGAGCTTTAAAATGTTTGACAAGCACATTACAAAACTATCCAAGGAAATGCTTCCCTTCCAGGGATTAGATTCTTGAAGCCAACCATTAATACTGGCCTTTGTCAGTGATTTAGCCCACATTAGCAAAAGAAAGCTTTTTATGACTTTCTGGGCTCTGAAAGACCCTCTAAAGGGAACACTGAGTGCTTTGTTAATGCTTCTTCACACATTATTAATGGAGGCTTAACTAAAGAAAGGAGGGGAAGCTCCTAGAACCAGCAATTGGTCTGTTTTATATAAAAACTTTTTATCATTTCCCATTTTTATCATATTAAGGCAGTAGTCTGATCAGATCCAAAGAGACAAATGACTTAATTACAAATCAAGTGGAAAGAAGTCATCTAAATAAAACCATGTTTTTCTCAAGTGTACGCATCTATCAAGTATTGGATCAAATTACTGCCAGAAAAAGAGTGCCCAAAACCACCAAATATAAAACATTGGTTTCAGATGAGTGTTTCTCTACTTAATAGAGTAAGGATAATTTTTACTGAGTATTTATTACCGGGTGGGGGGGGGGAGCAGGGAATTGACATGGACTTGACATACTTGGTTTATAATTTGTGTTTATGGAATCTTGATTTTTAATTAAAAATTAACCCCATCTCTCATCATTGGTTCATGCTCTCAAGAACCCTACATCTTATTTCATACTACACCTCAATTCACTGAAACTGTTAACTATACAAAGAAATTTTAGTACTCCTCAAGGCCCTCAAAACACTGTCTTGAGAGAAAGAGTTCCTTGTTAAGTTGGAAGTTCATTTTCTATTCTAACATTTTTCCTTATATTGAAATAAAGGGAAAAAAGTAAAATAGTACAGCTTTATTTTCTATAAATTATATACTCATATTATTATTCTTTGTCCCAGACTAAAGGCAAAATTATGTAGCCAATATAATACTAGACAACAAATATGTTCTGCAACCTTAAAATCACCATAGCACTTTGAAGGTTTAAATTAAGACTGATTTTACACAGTTCACAGCTAGAACCTACAGATTTCCAACGATGTTACAGACCCCAGTATTTGTTGACTCTCAGCTGAAACAGAAATCCAAATGTGGTTAAGAAGAGATTCAGGCAGCTTTTGTTGTAAGCCTGTGTGCAATAGACAGCACAGGCCAATGTTATGAACCAGGAGTTATTTATAAAGGGCATGAAAGGAGTAACAATTAAGCATGGAGGGTGAGGAGATCACAGGACGTTGTGTGATCAGACACAGAGGAGAGAATATGCCACTGCAAGAGTCTCATCTCAGTAGCATGCTAAATACTCACTCCAGGTATGACTGTTTTAGAATTACAATGAAGGCAAAAGTCAATAAATGATCAGCTAAGATCATTTGGGCATGAGCTTTGTTTATCCCCCAAAGACCTCTGTTGAGTGTCTTTTTTTCTGATAAATATTCTATTTCTAAGTCCAAACTCTTCAAAACAAGAACAAACAACAAAAAAGAAAACCCATACAGTTTTGTCTATTTTCTAAGGCAGAAACAACAGAGCAACAGATTCTATGAATAAACTGGAATGGAGTCCCAAATACAGTCACTATTCTATGTTAATAATCCTATTGGGATATATAGCTGGTCATGCACCTGATGAAAAGGAACTGATGTAGGCAGGTAGATAGGGAAAGGCTCTCTGCAATGAAACAAAGTCTCATAGAAGAAGAATTCTAGGACCGACCCACCCTGTGGAGACAGAGAATAAGGACTTGATAAGACCATCCCCAGACCCTGAAGATATGGGCCTCCTCCCCATGAAATTCCTCCTTTCCGAGAACCCCCTTTCAATCCGGTTAACTCCAGCAACCCAGCCCCAAGGAGATTCCAGGACATTCCAAGTCAGATGATTCTTGAACCCACTTTCAATCCGGTTAACTCCAGCGACCAAGCCCCAAGGAGATTCCAGAACATTCCGAGTCAGAAGGATCTATAAGAACCAGCTCGAGAGCCCACTTGGCGCTCTCTCCACCCTCGGAGAAGCCTGCGTTCCCTCTGGACGCATTACTCTCTCTCTTTCTCTCTCTCTCTCTCTCTCTCTCTCTCTCTCTCTCTCTCTCTCTCTCTCTCTCTCTCTCTCTCCCCCGCTTATCTGCTTATCCCTTTCTCTCCCTTTCCAAAAGCCTCCAAATAAACCTGTTACTTCACTGCTCGTCTACTCCTGAAATTCTTTTCTGCGAGCGAGACAAGAACCCCAGAAACCCCGGGGTAAGGCTTGGGACTGGTCTCTCCTTTCCTGCAAAGAGCGAACTCTCGCCCCAGCTTGAGTCTGTGGCTCCCCGAGCAATCGGGTAGCAAGGATTAACTCCTGTGCCGGGAAGATCAAGCGGACTTCAGGTGTGGCTTGACGGCCACCTTGCGGGGCTGGCGGGGCTTAGGCCCATGCCGAGCAGGTGCTCACTGCAGACTTTACCAGTCCTAGCCTACCCAGGGTCCCGGGTGGCAGAGGCGGGTGGGGAGAAAGTGACCGTCTTTCTCCTCCCCACTTCACATAAGTCACCCGTGGGGCCCACCGACATCAGAACTGAGAAACCATGAAGTGCCAGGTCTGAGATTTGACCTTTTGTGTTCCTTGCCCCTAAAATTACTAAATTTGAATGTACAGATGGAATCTACAACTTCCATTAATACTTTCTACCTAGTTTTGTCTTTGTCCCACTTGCCCCCACTCCCAAAATCTATGAATGAACTGAGCCAGATTGCAGAAGTGCCCACAGACCTTGAAATTCCAGCAGGACTGCGGGCCTCACTCCCAACAACTAGAAGTTGATAACAGAAGGCCATTTAGGGGCTCTGCCAAGTTCACAACCACTAAGAGGGAGCTAAGCTACAGAGACACCCCCACAACTGGGAGATACTGGCAGCCTCTGAACCATCTGGCTAACACAGGAACACCTAGAATAGCTACTTGGAGAACCTCAGACCTCCATTCTTCACATTACACACAGCACCAGGAACAATGTGGAGTGGTGGGCGGAGGGGAGAAGAAATTTAGCAAAATAAACAGATGACAACAAAAGTCTAGGAAGACACTCAATTATATCAGATCTTTGTATACTGCCCAAAGATAACTTTAGAACAACTTTTTCCATGTTAAATGATCTAGGAAAAAAATCATTACATAATCAATGAAGTCTACAAAATCAATACATAAAGATCAATTACATCTCTATATGTATACAATGAATTAGAAGTCAGTCATCAAGACACATTTAAAATAGTGTCCAAAACCACTATACCTAGGAATCAGCTTCACAAAGGATGCAAACAACTTACACACTGAAAACTACAAGTCATTACTGAAAGAAATATAAGAGGATACCAGAAAATAGAAAATATTCCATTCCCATGCATCAGAAGAATTAGTGTTGTTAAAATGACCACCCTATCCAAAGCATAATATAAATTCAATGCACTATTCATCAAAATACTGAAGACATTACAAATGTCACTGCAATTTGTATGGAACAAACAAATCTCTGAATAGAAGAAGTACCATTTTTTTCAAAATGATGTGAAGTATTACATTTCTTTATTTGAAATTATACTGTAATCCTTTAGAAACCAAAATGAAGTAGCATCAAATAAAGACAGACACTCCAAGCAATGAAAGAGAAGTGAGAGTCCAGATATTAACCTACAGATTTTTGGACATTTAAACTTTGAGATTAGATTAACATCAAAGAAGCTGGGTACATAAATATGAGCAAGGAAAGTCTCTTCAACAAATAATGCTGGGAAAATTAGATAACTACATAGGATAAGAAATGAAACTGGATCCATATCTCACACTGTACATAAATGTTAATTCAAACTATTCCAAAGTATTCCTTGATATTATGTCAGAATTCACATTGAGAAAAACATATTTCTCCAGAATACAAACCTTAGAGGTATCTAGAGTGACATAACTTCATTTACAAAAACAAAAGAATCAAAAGTATATAAACAGGATTAAATAAAACATTTTGCAAGGCAAAAAATGAGTGGGTTAAGGTGAGAGAGATAGTACAGAAGGTAGGGCTCTTGCTTTGCATGTGACCAACCTGGATTTGATCCCAACCACCCCATATGATCCCCCATGTCCAACAGGAGTGATCCCTGAGCACAGAGCCAGGAGTAATCCTTGAGAAATGCCAAGTAGAGTCCCAAAACATACAAAAACAATAAAAATGTAGTCTAAAATTTAAAGATATCTTACTAAGTGGAATTAGATGTTCATATACCATATATCAGATGAAGGACAATATCCAAGATCTCTAACACAGTCACAAAGCTCAACAACAACCAAAACACCAATAACTCCATCAAAAAATGGGAAGAAGATTTGAATAGACACTTTCTCCAAAAAAGGAGACATGAACAGCCAGTACATATAGGAGAAAGTGTTTTCATCATTTATTAGGGAAAAGCAAATTTAAACAATGGGTTATCTCAAATGGTGAGAATGGTCTATATCAAAAAGTGAAAAAGGACGTCTTGTTGGTTATGTTGTGAACTAAGATCCCTAATTCACTAATAAAGGAAAAGTCCTTTGCTTCAGCCTTTATTGAAAAAAAGTAAGAATAGGGGTTTCCTACAACCCAGCAAAGACATTTCCCCATGGTATCTATCCCTAAAACAAGAAAACATTAATTCAAAAAGATATGTGTACACCTATATTAATTGTAGCACTAAGTACAACAGCCATGATACAGAAACAACCCAAATGTCCAATGACAGATGAATGAATAAAGAAGTCATGAGTATATAACAATGAAATATCATGCAGCTAGAAGAAAACTACTGAAGGGCATCATGTAAAATGAAATAAATTAGAGAGAAAAGAAAAAGTACTAGATTATTTCACTCATCTGCTGCATATGAAGAAACAAAAGAAGCGAATCACTGTCACTGTCCTCCCATTGTTCATGGATTCACTCGAGTGAGCCTAGTAACATTGTGAGACTTTTTACCGTGTTTTGGCATATTGAATATATCATGGGTATCTTGCCAGTCTTTCCCATGCGGGCGAGGTACTCTCGGTAGCTTGCCCAGCTCTCTGAGAGGGGCGGAGAAATCGAACTCGGGTTGGCCATGTTGGCTGCATGCAAGGCAAATGCCCTACCTGCTGTGCTATCACTCCAGCCCCAAAAAGAAGGGAATAGACAGCATCAAATAATGACAATTCCTTTGGTCATTGATTGCAGAACTGAGATTTTCAAGCACTCCAGGCAATGACTGAAGAGGTGAGAAAGGACAGTATTAGAACATCTTGGGCACTGCGCTGGTGATGTTGGTATAATATACTAACCAAGTACATCAATGCCATAAAGGCTAATACTGTTATAACCATTCTCCCTAAATTACAGTTTAAAAAAATACCTACCAGGCCAGAGAGTTAGGGCTTAAGGCACTTGCCTTGCATATGGCTGACCCTGGTTCAATCACTGACACAGCAAATTGTCCCCAAGCACTGCTAGGAGTTATTCCTTAGTATAATCAGGAGTAAATTACGAGCACCATTGAATGTAGCTCAAAAACAAAGCAAAACAAAATTTTAACTAAGAAATATCTACCTCTTTTCAGGGTTATTTTTAAATGATGTTTAGTAAAATTGATTTTATAAATACTTGCATAGAGCAAACATTACAAAACTAAACTTTATCTTTAGTTAACAATTTTTATAGCAATCTCAAATATTTTTGATTCAAACTTTTTAAATCGCCTTTCTTTGCAGTATTTCAAAATTATTCTCCAAAGAAAATTTTGTTCGTATACATTTCACAGTTTGCATGTTTAATTATCCAATTCTAGTAACAAGGACAACTGCAATAAACAGCCCAAGGCACTTGCACCATTAACTGCAAATATACAGTTCAACTGATGGGAAGAGAGAGAAGTGTGTGGGTATACCAGAGTGTAGCTTGTACACTTGCAGTCCTTAGTGTGCTACTAGCGATGTATGTATGTGGAGATATATATATATATATATATAGAGAGAGAGAGAGAGAGAGAGAGAGAGAGAGAGATAGAGAGAGAGAGAGAGAGTGACAGCTAAATCACAAAGTCGTTTATTGAAGTGGAAGTTAAACAGTTAATAAGACATTTTTTAAATGTATTACATACAAGATATCAGGTGACTGTCCAGACAGGACTAGCAGTTAGGACTGATAACAAAAAATTATTATTTTCTGGTAAGAATACTTAAAATGCCTTTCTGTTCCCATGGTATGCAAAAGAATCCTCACTAAGAGACAGATAAGAAACGGCCTCAGGGCAAAGACACTTAGATTTAAGTGGAGGGTCTGGACCTGGAATTACTGCAGTAGGAGCTCTTTCTTAAGACCTACATATCTACCAAATTAATTTATTTATAATGTCCGGGAGAAATCAAATACCCAGGGATACAAATACTCTAATAAATATCCTACTTTAAGGTTTGTTGAACAATTGCTGTGCCAAAGAATTAAAATAAGCAATGAAATCAGTCCTCAGAGATTAAAAAGCAGATATTAGAAACCAGAAAATGTGTCCTTGCCTTATACCCTTCCCCCAAATAAAATAAAAGCTCATTTTATTCCTCAAAAAACCTAACTTTTACTTTATTTTGGCTTACGGGGGGGGGGGGGGGAGGGGGGAGAAGTAAGTCTCAGAGAACCAATCTGCAGGGAATTTATTGTTCATTCTGGAAAAAAAATAAAATAAAAGCCTGAAACCCACACTTACACTTTCTAAACTTGAGATTTCCCACTCTTTTTCTCTTTAAAAATCTCTTGTAAATTTGTAGGAAAGCTGATCTTTTAAAGGACATCAGTGCACCATTTTCCAGCTGACCAGCTTGTAAACTTGAAAATGCAGGGTCCATCCGAGGAATAAAAATGTCTTATTTTTTAAGCTTTATTGGATCATCGTGAGATACAGTTACAAACTTGCACGATTATGTTTCAGTCATATAATGCTGGAGCATCCATCCCTCCACCAGTGCACATTTTCCACCACCATTGTTTCCAGTGTCCCACCCCCCACCCTCATGCCATCCCACTCCCTGCCTCTGTGGCAGGTACCATCCTTCTTACTTTCTATCTAATTTGGGGCATTATGGTTTGCAATACAGAACTGAAAAAATTCTTTTTAAAAAATGCAGAATTCCAGACCCAGGTTATCCTCTAGATCACTCCAGAGTATCTCCAAGATTGGAGCAAATACCTGGCAAAGAATAACAAAAGACAACCAACATTCCAAGTTCTCTGCTTTGACAACACCCCATTGGCAGACTTTGGGGGGAAATTTAGGGAAATGTATCAATACAAAGTTTGCAAGGACAAAGTCATGCATTTCCCTAATCTGGTGTCATCTACATCTCTGCCCAAGATGTGGACTCTGTATTCTCCACTTCGGGAGTTTGCCTGCTGCTCTACATGGAGTCTGAAGGGCTGGACTTTGGAATCACAACTTGATTATCATTATAAATTCTGTCATTTTATCAGGTTTCTATATGATAACAATAAAGAACCACCATGGTTTGAACAGCAAAAATTAAGGGTAAATTGAAATAATAAAAAGTCTTCCTCTCTCTCAAAGTCTACCCCCTTATCTGCTCTGTGGAGCAATGGGTTTCACGTTGCATTCTGTTTCTACTTTACCCTTCCCCTCCATGTCTTCTGCTTAAGATTTTACGTTTTCTTTAGCCGTGTGCTCTCCAAAACTAGCCCCATACACCCACTAAATACTCTTTGGACACTTGCTAGTATAGATTAGAATGAACTAAAAGTATCAAACAGTATCGAGATTTCAAACAATATGAAACAAGAATACCAATCATCTCATTCATACTTTTTCACGTTAGTAATTTGTTAAAATACTATTTGGGAGACTTTTGGTTAAATAAAACGCATTTTTAAAGTTCATGTCACTTAAAAAATAACTTTTCAATGTAGCTACTGGAAATATTGAAATTCCTTCTTCAATTTCTAATGATGTGTTTTATAATTCTAATAGTACTGTTCACGGTTGTGGCATTTGAGAAGAAAGGCAGAGGAGCTTAGGGTAATTTCCAAAAGAAGTGTGAAGATGACCTTCCTAGGAAATCATGTTTTTAACAAACTTAAAGATGAAAAGAAACACAAAATGATCTACTGCAATGTCTGCTACAGGCTAAGCAAACTCTAAATATATATATATATATATATATATATATATATATATATATATATCACTTAACATATTGAGATATAGATATATTTAGCTATAGTTAATATAATTTTTAATTATATTACTTTATTTTATTTATTTTATTTATTTATTTTTTGGTTTTTGGGTCACACCCGGTGATGCACAGGGGCTACTCCTGGCTCATGCACTCAGGAATTACTCCTGGTAGTACTCAGGGGACCATATGGGATGCTGGGAATCGAACCCAGGTCGGTCACATGCAAGGCAAATGCCTTACCCACTGTGCTATTGCTCCAGCCCCCAACATCACTTGATTTTAGAATTATATATCCTTGAATATTACATAAAATTATCAAGACTTTTCATACTAGAGGAATGTTAAATCAAATTTGATATAGTTATATATTAGAATAATAGTCAGTAAAAGCAATATAACAGAAAAGTCCTTAAAATGTGCAAGGGCTTATAATGTTGTAAAAATATGGAGAACAGGAGAGCAGACATTCTCTAGTCTTGGGCAACAACCAGAAACATGCCACTCTGCTTATATCTTAACCAATATGAGTCACAAATGATACCATCCTAGCTGTTAACCATGCTACCAGGAGAACTTGATGTAAATGTCAAGTAGACAGATGAAGAGTCCAAACAAAGTAACAGTGGCTAGAACCAAAGACCAAAGGAGGCCAAAGCTCTGCTTTATTTTCTCAGCCTGGCAGATTCTACCTGCTGCTCTGGTATCTCATAAATCACTGTTTTAAGTTTTATACTGCAGGAAACTGACTCAGTTTATAAAATTTTAAAGAAAAACTTTTGGTGTCTTGGATCATCTGTTTCATCCCTTAAGATATATTTGGTCCCCAAAACAGATCTCTGCGACTAAGAATCACACTCAGCACAAGATCCTTGCTCCACAAAAGAACAGGAGGAACACCAAGCAAGTTTTAGCAAGTGAAAACCTCTTTTAAAAGGAAATTCTTAGAAAACAGCATTCATGATAGTCTCAATCAAATAAAGCAAGTATTATGAAAAGGGAAGGACACCGCCACACTTTCAAACACCTTATTAAGGTAAAAGTTCAGAGTTTAAAAATGCATAACAAAATGACAAATTCTTAAACATGTAGATATGATCTTATTTAAAATTTACAACAGTCCAGTGGGTGATAGTACTATTATATTTTTCTTGATGGAATTATTAAGTTCAAACATGAGCAAACTAATTTTATTTGCTATGTTAGTTACTAATAGATATTCCAGAGAAGATGAGTACTAAGAAGTTTAATCCAGAGCTTGACGTTCCAAACACAATATAAATATAGCACAAATTAAGATGAAGTTCTGGGATTTGAAGAAGAGAAGGAAATTTCATCATGTGTGCCCAGGAATGTGGCTCTAATCCAAGTATTTTCTATTCATTGACTCCTCTAATACTTAAAAGAAAAACCGACCATAATTGTTATAGACATATTATTCTTGGCATATCGAATACTCTCGGTAGCTTGCCGGACTCTCCGAGAGGGGCGGAGGAATCCAACTCGGGTCGGCCATGTTGGCTGCGTGCAAGGCAAATGCCCTACCCACTGTGCTATTGCTCCAGCCCTACGATATGCCAGACACAGTAACAACAAAGTCTCCAATGGAGACGTTACTGGGCCCACTCGAGCAAATCGATGATCAACAGGAGGGCCTTTACCTTTACCTTTATATTATTCTTATGCTATAGACAATAAATTGATCCTCAGAAGGTTAGAAAAATACTCAAGTAAGTGGTAGAGTACAGATTCTAAATCAATTATGTTTGGTTCCAAATTTATTAGAATGAATTCTAAATTCTAAAGTACATAACCAAGGAATCGTGTACCTGAACAGGAAGGTGAGCATGGAGAAGTTGCCACTTTTATTTCTCTGACTTAACTGAATCTTAAAAAAGAGGAATGCAAATAAAAGAAGATACAAGAAACTAAGTGATCTCTGAGATGAATGTCTGAAATTTCAATGAAAAGCTGTTGAAAGGCAAATCAAATTCTATTTCAACAGAGTAGGGTAGAGTCACTTATGTTAAAATTCTATTGAGACTTGACTAAGCACCAATCAACAGTAAGATTTCAAGAGAAGGGCTGGAGCACAGTGGGCCAACCCAGATACAATTCTCAGCATCCAACATGCTCCCCCAAGCACTGCCAAGAGTAATTCCTGAGTGCATGAACCAGGAGTAATGCCTGTGCATAGTCAGGTGTAACCCAGAAAGAAAGAAAAAAAGATTTCAAGAGAAGACAGACATGGATGGCAAAATCAGGCAGCCAAGCAAAGCATGGGATGCTATGGAAGGGTGGAGCACACGACAGGGGAGCATCTGATAACGTGCAGTGTTAGTGGTAGGACAGAGAGAACTCCTACAAGAAGGAGGAGCAAAAGTTGGGTTCCCCAAGGACAAAGGCTTTAAAACCTGTGTATCAAATGGTAAGAAATAAACTCTTGTCCGATTGGAGAAATATAAGCAGTGTGGTACCATACACATTATGTGTGTAAGGAAGAAAATAGAAGATCCAAATGGGGCGTCATGGGATATAAGATATTTTGTTTCATAACCCCCCCTCCAAATTCATTTATTATGACAGTGATTTTAAGTGGGAGATAAACATAACCATGCACATTAACACAGAAGATACATGAAAGCCTGAAAAAATTTTATTGTAAAAAAAAAAGTTGATGTTACCCAAAAGGAGAGAGAGAACAGAGGGGAATGCCCTGTCACAGAGGCAGGGTGGGATGGGAGGGATGGGAGGGTGGGAGGGATACTGGGATCCGTCACGGTCATGGTCCTCCCATTGTTCATCGATTTGCTCGAGCGGGCCCAGTAACATCTCCATCATGAGACTTGTTGTTACTGTGTTTGGCATATCAAATACATCACGGGTAGCTTGCTAGGCTCTGCCCTGCGGGTGAGATACTCTCGGTAGCTTGCTGGGCTATCCAAGAGGGGTGGAGGAATTGAACTTGGGTCGGCCATGTTGGCTGCTTGTAAGGCAAACAACCTACCGCTGTGCTACCTCTCCAGCCCACTGGGATCCGTGGAAAATGGGCACTGGTGGAGGGATGGGTATTTGATCATTGTATAATTGAAATCCAAGCACAAAATTTGTAAGTCTACAACTGTACCTCATGGTGTCTCACTAATAAAAAAAAAAAGTTGATGTTGGGGGTATGGCACTGCCAGCAGGTCAATCTGTACCTGTGAAGTGAGTGCATCAGCAGCCTGATGGCGCCTTCCGACTTCCAGATACTCTAAAATTGCTGCTGTGCCTTTGGCCAGACCCCAACAACTTGGGGCCAAGTTTACCAAGAAAGTAAATGGCCTAAAGTTAGGTATGTGGGGGAGACACCAACAAACCACCTCTGGCTCAGCTATATAATTGGAGGCAAAGTCTCTCTAGTTTCTGATCTAGCTGCTTTTAACGGCCATGATCCCAGACACTCAGAAACAAATCTCAGACCCAGCAGCTTTTGGCAGAAATGTGTACGGCCTCCGCAGTAAGTTACTGGTACCAGCCCTCTACAGGGGGAAAGGGTGCTGTCCCTCCACCTACTCCCCCTTGCCATCCTCCAGAGGCCACTGGAAGTCAGGTTTGGGCCCGCAGTGATGAGACACATGGGGTCTCATGGGATGGGGGTGGATCTGGACCTTTCCTCCCTGCTCCGAGACCCCAAGTTGCCACCCACGAATGGCCTCTCTGGCTCCTGATAAAGCAGCCTAACGGCCATGATCTAGAGACTCAGGAACAAATCTCGGAACCCAGCAAGTTTTGGCAGAAATTCCTCCAGATTTAATTGTTAAAATCTTGGAATTCCAAAATTGTGTGGCCACTACTATGGCCACGCAACATCTTATGTTATTCATAATCAGCAATAGAAAATAAATTGTCTACTGTTGCCTTTTCAGCAGATCTGTGTGTTGGGGTAAAATCCCAAATAATCATGATGGGTCTGGTGCCGAAATATTAAATGTCATCAAAGTAGAGAGAGAGAGTAATGTGAAAATCATCTGCCCTACAGGTAGGGGCAAGGTTTGGGATGGGGGGGTATACTGGGGTTTTTGGTGGTGGAATATGGGCACTGAAGAAGGGACAGGTGTTTCCTCATTGTATGACCGAGACTTAAACTTGAAAGCTTTCTAACTGCTTTCATTATGATTCAATAAAAAAAATTATATAAAAGGAAAAAACAGTTGATGTGGGCCAAAGAGACACAGCAGGTAGGGCACCTGATGTGCATGTGGCTGACCAGGATTCCCTCCACCTGCTCTGCCCCCTATCCCACTACCTCCAGCTCTGTCAGAGGTGATCACTGAGCATAGGTTCCTGAATACCAGAGCCCTGAGCACCACTAGGTATGGTCAAGAACCCGGAAACAAAATAATAAAGGAAAGAAAAAAAAGTTCACAGTAAGTTTTATCCTCATCCTTGGGGATAAGGGGGTTGAATCTTGTTGTCAAAATTTACTTGCATGTTATACCATTTCCATATTAAATTTATAGGTAGATGGCATAAACTTGCTGATTTATACATAGATAGCAGGAATTTAGACATTTCTGTATGAATTACTTCCTTTCCCTTTGCTCTTTAGGTTACTTCTAGGATCTTCTCCCAAATTGCTCTCAGCAGTGTTTGGGGGACCATACAGAGTTGGGGACCAAATCAAGACCTCCCACATGCAAAGAACAAACTCGGTTCCTTGAACTATCTCTCTGGTCCCTTTGATTACTCCTTAGGAGTAATTTTTATTATTATCTTAGTCACCAATTATCCATATTGGGGAAAGTTATACAGCTTGTGTTTCATTTCAGAGGAAAATAACCTAGCGTTGTATACAAGCCCAAATGACTTCAAGTGTGAAAATCCCAATGTAAAGATTTAATTCAGTATGTACAAACTAAAATCAAAGAATATTTTCTAAGCTTAGTTCATTAAATTGTTATTATGACTAATTACTGCAATCATTTGGTCTCTGCAAAATGAGGAGATCTGCAGCTTTAAGTCACTGATGGGACATAAGTGCAAAAAGGTAAAGTCGAAAAAGTCAACTCGAAATGCCTCTCTTCCTCATATTTAGAGAACACAGTAGGTATTGACTAAATATTTATGGAATCAAGAAATGAAACTCAATTCATTTATTTTCAAACACTAAGAATTTTCAGGATCTCTTGCTATTGTACTGGCAGAACAGAAATGAAGAAGAAATAGCCCTGCCCTGTGTTTTAAATTATTATCAGACACAAATATTTACTTGTAATAGTAATCTGAAAAAATGGAATAACAGCGTTCCATGGGTGCATATTTTGACCAGTTAGCCCTGGGCAGAAAAAGATCAGAAAATATTTCTGGCGAAGTTAAAGCATTTGCTGTCTTATGGAGGGGTCAGAGTCAGAAAAGCAAGGATTGATGAGGCAGCAGGCAGGGGCTATGTGTGTGACCCTTGTTGAATTCCCTCAACATTTCAGACACAGACTTAATATAAATCCACTTGGCAGGCAACACGTATTTCACTTGCCAATTCCTGGAGATGGTCCCTTTCATTCCTCAATTATCCCCACCTACTCCTACCTCACCACAACACCTACAGGGATTTTTTAGTAATCATTGAGAAATTGCAAAGTTGATGAGATTCCTTAGGAAAGTCAGACTCAAAATAAGCCAGGCCAGTGGCCTGGAAAAGGTCTTTCTTTGGAGTGTACTCTTCCTCCACATCTCCTATACGGACAGATTTCCTTTGGATCAAAGAATCAAAGACTCCTGGAGCAATGAAGAAAAGAGTTCCCTTTTGTTTTTGTTCAAAACAGTTCCGGCAAAGCAGCCGTAGGCTGCATATCTCCAAGTCATAAATAATTGCTGTGGTGTGCAGTGAAATGCTGGTGCCTGGGGCATTCACTAAATCAGAGAAAAGGGAAGACCAAAGTCCACACAAGTGTGATGGTAAACTTGTTCAAAGATCCAATAAGTTTATCAGGCAGTGCTCAGGAGAGTGATGAGTGATGGATTGGCCTGTAGTAAAGGGCCAGGCTTTGGGGTCAGACATAAGAGGGTTGGATCTTGCTTTTTTTGCAAATTATTACATGGTAAAGGTAAAGGTAAAGGCCCTCCCGTTGATCGTCGATTTGCTTGAGCGGGCCCAGTAAAGTCTCCATTGGAGAATTGGTTGTTACTGTGTCTGGCATATCGAATACTCTCGGCAGCTTGCCGGGCTCTTGAGCAAATCTTTCAACATCTTTGAATTTCAGGGCCCGCATCTATAAAATGGGAAAATAAAATCTTCCAGAACTTCTGAAAATTTTGGCACATTTATTATTAGTTCTCTCACACCCTATCCAGCACACAGTAAGAACTTAACTGATGGCTTTGCCTATCATTGCATTGATATCTGCATATAGCTTTGGAGACAAGATAGCAGCTCCCGAACTTTCCTTAATCACCTTCACATATCCTTGTTCATTCTCTTAGACTAGTCTGATGATCACTTGCTAACCAAAAATGAATAATTAGCTAAAAGATGATGGTCTCTCTATAGTTTATCTATACCCCTCAAACTCTGATATTCTCAACACTGACTCTGCTTGCTTTTAAATGTGATTGAATTTTTTTTCTTTCCATTAAAAAGACTCTTCTAGCAAAACTAACTGGTCACATTACCATTTAAGCCTTTAGCCATTAGACCTGCTCTGACAAAAATTTAGTTTTGCAAATCAACAATTATTTTTTAAAATTCAATAAAAAATACAAGTGCAATCAAAAGTTAGTTTTAAAATACCTGGTCTTGTTGGCTGGAGTGATAGCACAGCCGGTAGGGCGTTTGCCTTGCCTTCACAGGTTTGATCCCTGGGACCCTATATGGTCCCCCCAGTAGGAATTACCCCTGAGCACAGAGTCAGGAGTACTCACTGATCACAGTCACATGGGAACCAAAATACAACAACAAAAAATGTTAAGGTATTTAAAAGTTAAGGCAACAGTTTGGGAACTTACTTCCTTACCAGAGACATATTTCCTAATCCCTCTTCCTTTCAACTATATCTAATTGAGTAGAAAGCACAGCGGTAGGGCGTTTGCCTTGCACACAGCCAACATGGCCGACCCGAGTTCGATTCCTCCGTCCCTCTTGGAGAGCCCGGCAAGCTACCAAGAGTATCTCGCCCGCACAGCAGAGCCTGGCAAGCTACCCGTGATGTATTCGATATGCCAAACACAGTAACAACAAAGTCTCCAATGGAGATGTTACTGGACCCGCTCGAGCAAATTGATGAACAATGGGAGGACAGTGACAGTGACAGTGACAATTTGCACCAGTGGAAGAGGAAAAACAGGTATGGTTGTCACTTTCCTCCAGGGGTGGTTAAAAGGCTGCTTTCCCACCCACTGTCTCTCTGGTAGAAGTCAACACTCCTCTCTGCATTCAACCATCAATTTGGATTTCATATAACTGAATGGAGCAAAATAACCTCACTCCCATGAGGAACATTAGTATCAGATGTCAAATAAACAAACAAACAAACAAAATAGATTCATTTCTTAAAACACCAGAACTTTGGGATTTGTGTCTTATAGAAGCCAGCACAAATATAATAGACATAATTATTCGAAGAGAGAAACTAATTTATGATATAAATATTATACTTACTACAAACCCATGCATATATTTTCAAACTTAGAGAACTATATTTTCATGTTTCCAAAACATGAAAGCTGGGATTAGTTGGGGGGTGCTGGGGCAGAACATTTTTTGTGTCATAATTCAGATTGATAAAGGTTCTGATCCTCTGCATGATGAATTTCAAGATTACTTTGCTCAGTGATCTAATTCACATTAATTAAGATCCCAAGAGATGCATTTATAAGCCTGAGTGCCAATAAACTCATTGATAAAGAGGCCTATTCCAACTATACCATCGTGGTCAGCCAGAATAATTACTGTTAAAGACATATCACCTATCCCAGAGTTTCAATTCTCATTTACCCTTAGTTTTATTTAGACACAGACTCTGTTAACGTTATTTTCAGTTCTCAAATTATAGCATAAATAAGTAGAAGTTAACTCAGTTACCTTTCTACAAATACATGTGACTTACATAGTAGAGACTGGGAAGGCATTGATTTTTTTAAGCATGTTTTAAAAATTTATTTAGCTGTTAGGCCAAAGCTGGTAGTTCTGGGAACTAGTTCCAGCTCAGTGCTAGGAACTTGATTGTGCAGTATCAGGGATTGAACCTAAGACACGGGCGTGCAAAGCAAGTGCTCCAGCCCTTTGAGCTATCTCCCTGGCTTTGAAAGCTTTTGTTAAGGGCAATTGCTTTATGAAGACTTCATGAATCTTTGTTTGGTTATTTACTGATTTTCATCTAAAAGTCTGATCCTTACCCAATGGGGTAGGGGGGTGACACATTTAAGTGATACAAGTGGGAATGAAGAGAGAGGACGAAATAGTGAAGTTTTGAGAGACAGAGGCTCTAAGGAGTGATGCATCATTAAATTACAAGGCCATTTCCCATGATGTCACTGCCTAGCCAGATGGCCAAGAAAATAGAAGGGACTGTTTTATTTACAGAATCACGGTACTTATGTTTGTGATCTATAAATATAATACCATATCACTCTGCATTCCTAAAGCAATGAACCTCTTTGGGAATATTTATGAAACATGAGCCTTCTTGTGATATGTCTTCCTCATAGTCAAAATTCAGGTAAATGTAAACTTTCTATCAAAAAGTAAAATTTACTTCATTTAGGGAATCATAGGACCATTTTGAACTGAGCATATTTTACAAGACAAAAATGAGAAACAGAAAAGTGGGAAAAAAATTCAATATTAGGGGCTGGACCGATAGCATAGCGGGTAGGGCGTTTGCCTTGCACGCAGCCAACATGACCGACACAGGTTCGATTCCCAGCACCCCATATGGTCCCCCAAGCACCGCCAGGAGCAATTCCTGAGTGCATGAGCCAGGAGTAACCCCTGAGCATCGCCGGGTGTGACCCAAAAAGCAAAAAAAAAAAAAAAAAAAAAAAATTCAATATTAAAGCTGGTGATTTCAAGAGAAAATAGGGCGCATCTATTTTTTATTTTTTTTAAAAAAAGTCTGAGCCTGCTTCAATTCTCTTCAATATAAGAAAAAATGCTATAATCACTTATGTTTGAAATTCTGTGTTTTCAGGAAAATTCTGAGGCTCTCTTCTAATTCACTATATAATTAATATACTTTCTATCATTCTCCTCAACTGTATTCATCCAGATAAGACATAAGCGCCCTAACTTAGGGGTTGCAGTTTATTTTTCTTTTACTCCTTACAGCCAGTTCTACAGAATAGAGTATATATGGGAGACAAGTAAGAGAATCAACTAGGATGCGGGAAAAAAATGTTATGACTTTGTATAACTTATACAAATGTTAATTTTACTTTATGTTTTACATACATGTATATGTAATTATGATACACTTTATATATCATAACATTTACAAAAAAGCAATTTGGGGCATGGATGCACAAAAATTCTGAATTAATAGTGATATGAGACTAGAATTTGTATAGACCACTTCCTTTTGGAAATGTGCATAAGACAAAGAGAGAAAAATCATAAAAATAATGTGCAGATTGACTATTGTCATGCCTGTAAGAGTAGAGAAAACCAAGTGGAGAGCCATGTGACTGAATTTATTCTTTCATTCAGCAATTATGCATAGGGTAGCTACAGTTCGTCAGGGGCTGTACAGGAAAGCAGCCACCAGAGAGGTGATGGGGTTGTTAAAAATAGTGAAGTGATGACTGGTTAAAGAAACTTTGGTACATCTACACAATGGAGTACTATGTAGCTGTTAGAAAAGATGAAGTTATGAAATTTGCATACAAGTGGTACTACATGGAAAGTATCATGTAATCGAAATGAGTCAGAAAGAGAGGGATAGACATAGAAAGATTGCATTCATCTGGGGAATATAAAGTAACAAAATATGAGATTAATACCCAAGAATAGCTGAGATCAGCACCAGGAGGATTACTCCATAGCTTAGAGGCCAGCCAGGCATTCTAGGGGATAGGGCAGCTCAGATAGAGAAGGGAGCACCAAATAAAGGGTGTTTGGAGGATCCTCCCAGGAGGGGAGATGCATGTTGAAAGTAGACTATGGACTGAACATGATTGCCACTCAATGCCTCTTTTGCAGACCACAACACCCAAAAGGAGAGAGAGAACAAAAGGGAATGCCCTGCCACAGAGGCAGGGTGGGATGGGGGCATGGGTGTGGGAGGGATACTGGGATCCATGGTGGTTGAAAATGGGCACTGGTGGAGGGATGGGTATTTGTTCATTGTATAATCGAAACCCAAGCACAAAACTTTGTAAATCTACAACTGTACCTCATGGTGTTTCACTAATAAAAATAAAAAAAATATAGTGAAGTGATGATAAATCCATGACCACTTTCCCCATTGGGATTCCCTTCCCTTTTTCTGAAATAGGTTCAAATCCCTAATCCCTTAGTTTCTGGTAAGGTCATCTCTGGGAGAATCACATTTACAGTTCCTGTTCCACCAAAAAATAAGGTTCTACAGTGTGGTTACTTATTGCCATACTGACTTTGCCAACACTAAAATGAAGAAATAAATCAATTCCATGATTCCAGTACTACTCAAGATTGTCAAGTGCATATGCTTCTCAACTTTATAGGCCAAACACTTATGAGATTAAATATGCATTCCATATCCAGGGACAGAGAAGTTTCTGACTACATTTTAATGATCACCCTAACAGATAACAGGGGATCTCTAAAGGTGGCATTCACAGGTAACCACGTAATTAAAACAATATAAACAACTAGAGCAAGACTGTGATAAAGAACCAAAATTATAGAAATCCCTTAAGTTCAATATGAATAAAATCATAGTTGAAAGTTACAAACATAAGGCATCCATAATATGTGGTGTAATGTGTCACCAGATATATATGTTTGCCACATGTTTTGGTTTTCCTTGTGCTTTTGTTGTTGTTGTTGTTGTTTTTCCCTACTGAAAGAACATTCACATGACTTCAGCCACGTGATTTTCTGTCTTGCAGATATCTGGCTGACCACATCATCATTTTGCAATGTATGTTGTGTCTCTCAAGCAAATGTTTATCCAAAACTTAATCCCAGTTACTTTTGTACTTCATGTAAGAACTAAGATCCAAAGAGATATGTCATGATATTAGAATATCCACCAGCATTTCCTTTGTGCACAGGTAAGAAACTTGAGCAATATTTGATCCTTTTTCAAAAGACCCACAATATTCAAAGGAAGTCTATATATACACAGATCACAAATGATAAAACAAGCGGTTGATTTGATTACCTCAATAGATGGGAAAGAATCAGTCAAGTTCTACTGTACTCACAAGAGACATCTAGTGGATAAGGACTCAGTCTGGGGACTGACTTTCATGGATCACAACATCTGTGAGCTATAGAGCCTGCTGTAAAACACCAGAAAAAAAAAGAAAGGGAACTTTGAAAGCCCCTGGCTTTCCTCCATCTTTCTTTATTAAGTATCTTGCACAGCAATCTTCAATAAGTTTTTCATTGCACAATACTCTCATTCTATTTGACTCCAAGAAAAAAAGCATCCAATCTGATCTAGACTTCTGTGTGAAGAGCCCAAAACATAATAATCTTGTTATACAAAATAATGAAAAACCAAACTATCAAATTTAAGAGAATGCATTAACAAAATTATAAACCTATTTTCCAAGATATGGAAATGTCAACATACCACATGTATGTGTATGTATAAAATGGCCAATGTGTATAATAAAACAATATGACATAGATTATGTGCTTAAAGTTATTTAGTCTTAAACTCTCAGCATACACATAAAAGTACTAGTCGTCTCACAGCAAAATCTGGAAGAAAGTAGTCTGGAAGCCAGCCAATTTAGCAACTGATTAAAGATTCAGCAGAGAATTTTCTGTAACTCTGTCAAAAGACTCTGTCCAGTGCACTTAACTATCTGGACAAAAGGTTGCTGAAGCCACACAAAGGATTTTCGTAATTTGAATGCTACAGATGAAATGATAGTCACAGAGAAGCACACCAGACCTTCAAAACTTAATATAATACATGCTATTTATTTTATGACTTTAACTTGCAAGTGGAGTAAGAAACTGATAAAAAAAAAGAATAAAAAACTCTCTTTGGGGATGGAGTTCCTATTTTTGCTTTACATACTTACATATTCAGGAAGAGGGCAATCTCTAGGTCAGACGCAAAGATGACTGAGTGGGTTTTTTCATGCCGAAGTAAGAATAGCATCATTTGTACTGGGCCTTAAAAAGTCTTATTATGTAAAGAGTAGGCAAACAGTTCTGCTAGAACATGGTAAAGGGAGTTAGCAGAAGAGTGTAAAAATTCCATTCAGAACAGCCACATATTCATATTAAAATAAGGCCTGGGCCTATAGAATTTAGAAAGAAATCTTCTCCATATTCAGAGGCTCTATGATAAAATCTTTAAGCTTTTGAATCAACGGGACAACAGTTCTAATCAGTAATAACTCAACAAAAGAAGGGAAAGAAGTAACAGGTCATGTTGCCTCCAGGAGTTGGGTGTGAACTCCACAGGCTTCTTGTAAGATCCTGTGCTCACCCTGATTTAATCAAAGTTCTTTATTTCCTTTAGAGAAATATCCAGAAGTAGACTTTGTGGATCTTACAGAAGTCTCATTTAAAAATTTTTTGAGGAATCTTATACTGTTTCCCATAATGTCTGCATTAATTTCACCCCCCGCCCCCAACAGATTCAAGGCACTTCTTTATCCACATCCTTGTGAACACCAGTTAGTTCTTGTTTATAACAGTCATTCCACTAGGTGTGAGATCATATCTCATTATGGTTTTGATCTGCATTTCACTGATAGTTAATGATGCTGAGCACCCTTCCACATACCTGTTCACTATCTTTTGTCTTTAGAAAATGATTCTGGGTCCTGCCAGTTTTTTAATTGTTTTGTTTATTTATTGGCTTATTGAGTTAGGTTAGTTCTTCATATAATTTGGGTATTAGCCTCTCATGGCTATATTATTTTCAAATATTTTCCCCCTTTGGCAGACTGCCTTTAAATTTTTGTTGAATATGACACTTGATGTGCAAAAGCTTTTTAAAATTTGATATAGTCCCACTTGAGTTTTGTTTTGTGTTTTTATTCTTCGTGTCAAAGTTTTAAAATACCCTGCTATGTCAAGGTCTATGTTTTCTTCAAGAGGTTTTATGATCTTATTTTTAAGGTTTTAATATTAGTAGATTTTTAGTACATTCTAGATTATTGTTTTTCTTAATTCTTTTGCATGAGCACTCCAGTTTTCCCAGCCATATTTAATTGAATTCTATACTTTCCCTATTGTATATCCTCCTCTGTTTTCCATTAATTGACTATATATGTGCACAAGTCTATTTCTGGGTCCTCTAATATGTTCCATTGATCTCAGTGTCTATTTTTATTTCAGTATTATTTTAAAATTATAATTCATCTTTGTAAAATTTGAAATCAGGAAGCACATACTCTCCTTTTATTTTTTCTTTCTAAAAGTTTTTCTGGTGACGGGTTCTTTTGTGAGCCCATACAAATATTTTTATTTCTTCTTTTCCAAAAGGCACATGAAAAAAATCTCTATATTACTAATCATCAGGGAGATACAAATAAAAACAACAATGAGATATAATCTCATGCCACAGAGACTGGCACACATCAAAAAGAACAAGAACAACCGGTGCTGGTAAGGATGCAGGGAGAAAGGGATTCTCATTCATTGCTGGTGGGAATGTTGACTTGTTCAGTCATTTTAGAAAACAATATAGACATTCCTCAAAAAATTAGATTGAGCTTTGGTACAACCCTGAAATACTGTTCCTGGAAATATACCCTAAGGGCTCAAAAACACAGTGCAAAAAGGTACTATTCACAATTGACAGAATCTGGAAACAACCCAAGTTCCCAAGAACAGATGAGTGGCTGAAAAAACGTAGTACATCTACATAATGGTATACTACACTGTCTTTAGAAAAAATGAAATCATGAAATTTGCTTGTACATGAATGGTCATGGAGAGTATCATGCTGAGTGAAATGAGTCAGAGGGAGAAGGACAGACAAAGAATGATCACATTTATTTGCGGGATATAAAAAAAATAGTGTAAGAATAATACACAAAGATAGTAGAAATGAGGGTCAGGAGAACCCATCCTTGAAAGCTTGCCACAAGTTGTGGAGTGCAGTTAGGACAGAGAAGGGACCGCTATGACAATGATATTTAGAAATGATCACTTTGGACAAGTGCTGAAAGGAGATAAAGTGATATGTGTGTGTATACATACACACAAACATATACATACACACACACATATATATATCTATATATATACAGATATAGATATAGATGGTAGAGGGAGAGGGAGAGGAAGAAGAAAAGAGAGGGAGAGGAGGGAGAGAGAAGAGGGAAAGGAAGAGGGAGAGAAAGGGAGAGGGAGAGGAAGAGAGAGAGGGACAGAGGGAGAAGGAGAGAGGAAGAGGGATAAGAAGAGGGAGAGGGAAAGAGAGAGAGGGAGAAAAGTATTTGCCATAGAGGCAAGCTCGGATGGGGACAAGAGGAAAACTAGGGACATTTGAGGTTGGAAATATATACTGGTGAAGGGAGGAGTGTTGGAACACTGTATGACTGAAACCAAATCATGAATAACTGTTACCGTGTATCTCACAGTGATTCAGATGAAAAAAAGAAAAGATTATTTCTTCTATTTATTAATAATGCCATTTAATGATATCTGTGGAGGTTTTGGGGTAGTCTAGAAATTTTAAAAACATTAACTATTTCAGTCCATTAGTATGTAATATATTTCCATTTATTGGAGTCACATTGTTCAGTGTACAGATTCTTTAGTTAATTTATTCTGAGTGTATAAAATCCTATTGACAAAAGGTAGGTGGAAAGGGCTGGAGCGATAGCACAGCGGGTAGGGCATTTGCCTTGCACGCAGCCAACATGGCCGACAGATTCGGTTCCCAGCATCCCATATGGTCCCCCAAGCACCGCCAGGAGTGATTCCTGAGTGCATGAGCCAGGAGTAACCCCTGAGTATCGCCGGGTGTGACCCCCCCCCCAAAAAAGGCAGGTGGGAGGGAAATGAGGTGGGGGGAAATTGGTGGAGTGAAGTGGACACTGGTAGAGATGTGTTGAAACATTGCATTCCTGAAAGCCAATCATAAATAACTTTGAAATTCATGGTAACAACTGCAGCCTTATGGGAAGGGGGGCAGAACTGGCTCATCCTTTATGTCCAACCAAGGCCATGAGTTGCCCCCATGAACGGCTCTCTGGCATGGCCATGGCACCAGAGGCACATGGAATTAATCCAGAGTCCAGCAGCTTGCAGCAGAAATGTGAATGGGCTATGTGTTAAACTCCGGTGCCATGCCCCCCCGGAAGGGAAAGGGTTTCTGTCTCTTCCACCTTTCCTCCCCCCAGCAGCACGGTGGCCACTGCCTCAGAGTTTATTGGAAAGCCAGGTATGACCTGGCAGTGATGGGGCAACTGCAGCCTCATGGGAAGGGGGTCAGAACCAGCTCATCCTTCACGCCCAATCAAGGCCATGAGTTGCCCCCCATGAGCGACTATCCGACATGGCCATTGGCACAGACACATAAAAAACAATCTCATAATTATCCAGCTCTTGGCAGAAATCCCTCCAGACTTAATTAAGTATCAGAAATCCAAAATCACATGGTCACAATAGCAGCCACACAACATCATAGGGTTTTCATAACCAGAATTAGAAAAAAAATTATTTCACAATGCCTTTTCAGCAGTTCTGATTGTTGGGGGGAAATTCCAAACAATAATGGTGCATCTTTTGTTGAAATAATGAATGTACTCAAAGTAGAGCGAGAGAGTTAAGTAGAAATCATCTGCCTCACAGGCATTGGGAGGGGTGGAAGGGGGGATATTTGGGTTCTTGGTGATGAAAAATAATTACTGGTGAGGGGAGGGGTGTTTGATCATTGTATGACCAAGACTTAAACTTGAAATCTTTGTAACTTTTCTCATGGTGATTCAATAAATAAATTTTTAAAAATTTATGGTGAATAAATAAATAACACCAAAAATTTATTCTGAGGTATTTTAATTTTTGATGAGAGTATGAATGGAATTATTTTCTTAATTTCTTTTTCTGATGGTTCATTATTAAGACATATAACTGTTACAAATTTTATATTGATTTTGTGTTTTGAAACTTTAATGCATTGGTGCTAATGGTATTTGATGGAGACTTTAAGTTTTTCTATATATATGTAAATATTAAAGTTTTCCTTCTTTTTTATTTGGATAGCTAGTATTTATTTATATTTGTATAATGTCTCTTGCTAGGACCTACAACCTCTGTTGAATAAAAATGACAAGACTGAGTATCCTTGTTTTACCTTATAGGGAAAGATTTCAGCATTATCAATGAGTATGGTATTAGCTGTGAGCTACTGATATATGGCCTTTATTAGCTCAATGGTTTTTTCTATGTCCTCTTTGTTGTACTTTTTTATGTTTTAGATTTTTTTTAACTGAATTAACCATGAGATGCTGTTGCAAGCTTTCATGTTTGAGTTACAATCATACAATGATCAAACACTCATCCCTCCACCAGTGCACATTCCCCACCACCAGTCTCCCCAGTATACACCCCCTATCCAACCATCCCCTTGCCTCCATGGCAGAAAATTTTCCCCCATACTCTCTCAATAATTTTGGGGTATTATGGTTTTCAATACAGATGCTGAGAGGTTATCATGTTTGGTCCTTTATCTACTTTCAGCACACATCTCCCATCCCAACCAATACCTCCAACTATCATTTTCTTAGTGATCCCTTCTCTATTTCAGATGCCTTCTCCCCTCACCCCCAATCGCTCATGAGGCAGGCTTCCAACTATGGAGCAATCTTCCTGACCCCTGTGTCTACTCTCCTTGGGTGTCAGTTTCATGTTATGTTATTCTTTTATCATAAGTGGTTGCTGAATTTTGTCAAGTGTCTTTTCTGCATCTATTGAGTTGCCTGTGTGATCTTCATGTTGGGTGGGAAACACACCAAGTGGTGCCGGGGGCTACACCCCACACAAGTTTCAGCATGGCTGCTCCTGGAGTTCTGGGGACCATGTGGTACTGGGGATGAAACAAGGCCTCTGACATGTAAAACATATACTTTGTCCTTTGAGTTCTCTCTGCAACCCCAATCTACTGAATAGAAAATACAATCTGTATTCTCCATTATGGTCATTTGCAGATGTTGAGCCATCCTTGCATAAATGGAATAGATCTCACATGATCAAGATGTTTGAGATCTATGAATTAAACTTGAACTCTGATACACCAATCAATAAACTAAAATTCTCTACTCAACAACAGTGAATAAATGAATTACATCAACCAGGCCTCTGGTTTCTAGAAATTATCTTCTAAGATAAATCATCACAGAGAAACTCACTCAAAACCACAGAGACAGCAGAATAAAATCAAGATGCAAACAGCTATAACTAAATGCAACCTGAAATAGAATTATCTTCGCCTCCCAGTGGAATCTCACTTGGTCTTCTGATAGTAGAAAGCAGATTCTGAGTCTACTTGCCTTTCTGCAGCTTGTTACTAACTATGGCCACATACACACACACACACACACACACACGCAAATACACACACACACACACCAACACACAGACAATTCCCGAATGTGATCGATATGACTCAAGCATGTGGGAGTAATTATAAAGTGTAACAGAGTACAAAATATTTTTCCTTAAGCTACAGAATTCAAAAGAGATTAAAACAGCACACATTTTGATTGAAGCTGCAAAGAGCATATTTTGTTTGTAATCAATCTGGCAGAAGGCAGGTGAATGCTGCCTATCATTGAGAAGAAAGTGGGGGAAAACCTTTTATTCAGGGACCAGAGAGACAGTACAGCAAATAAGACACTTGCAACTGACCTGTCTTAGATTCCTGGCACTGCATATCATTCCCTGAGCACTGCCAGGAGCAATCCCTGAGCACAGCCAGTGGTCCTAAACAAACAAATAAAAAAAACACCCAAAATGCCCCCAAAACACAATAAAAATATTTTATTCTGCCAGGGTCTACTGCAAAAAACTATGAAGTAGGAAGCTGAGTAGGATAAAAAATATAATAAACTATACTTGTAAGCTACAAAGGAGATGGAATTACGATGTTTCAACTAAATCCCTAAATAAAATATACTTTTTTAAAAAATGAAAGCAGTAAGTTTTAGTAGAAAACAAAATTTCTTATACAATACTTTAATATTAAAATAAATATAACTTTTTATTTTGAATCTAATGTTTTGTAGTTGAAACACTTATCAAGTTGGCATTCTTTCTGTAAGTGAATCCATTATAGAGAGCTTTGCAAGAAGTGAGAAGATCTAAGTTTTATGAACAAGCGTTATGTAAAGGCATAGTTACCAACAAGAATTTTTGATATTTATGTACTATCTTGGAGATTTAAATTTGAACAATTATGATTCTTCTAACCCTTATTTTGGAGGTTATATTTTCCTCCCGCCCTCTCAATTTTTTAATTGAATATCTAAGTATGAAGATATAAGGGCTGGAGTGATAACACAGTTGGTAGGGTGTTTGCCTTGCACGCTGCCAACCCAGGCTCGATTGCTCCATCCCTCTCGGAGAGCCTGGCAAGCTACTAAGAGTATCCTGCCCACACAGCAGAGCCTGGCAAGCTCCCTGTGGTGTATTTGATATTCCAAAAACAGTAACAAAAAGTCTCACAATGGGGACATAACTGGTGCCCACTCAAGCAAATCAATGAACAACGGGAGGACAGTGCTACAGTGCTACAGAAGATATAACTGGTTCAGGTCATTTATTCTGAGTTCATTCTCTGTGATTTGCCACTTAATACTACAGCTCTTTCTGTGATTACCACAGTTTCCCAGTGACTCCCCAGGAAGCTGCTAATAAAAAGTAAAGAGCAGGTCCTATGAAATACGTCCCAAGCGGATGCTGTTTGGTATATAGCAATGAATCACTAATCCCATAGAAGAAGAGCTATGGTCCTAGACTGATATGACTCTGATGTCAGCTGATGTACCGTGCTCATCATAGATACTTGAGTGCTTAGCTTGGTTGACCAGCTGTCAGATCCTAAGAATCAAGATTAACACAAGGAATTCACCCATGAGAAATTCAGAGGTACAAAAAGAAATCAAGGGCTGGAGCAATAGCACAGCGGGTAGGGTGTTTGCCTTGCACGTGGCTGACCTGGGTTCGATTCCCAGCATTCCATATGGTCCCCTGAGCACTTCCAGGGGTAATTCCTGAGTGCAGAGCCAGTAGTAACCCCTGTGCATCGCCAGGTGTGACCAAAAAAGCCAAAAAAAAAAATTTTAAAAAAGTAATCAAAGCCAAGATTAAACCAAGGAATAGATTAGTCTAATAAAACTAAAGAAGTTATTTAGTTAAAGTAGCTAAGAGAAAAGTTTAAATGAAATCTTCACAGTGCTCACAACTGACTGATCTCTCCTCCACTCCAGCTACATTCTGCCTATCTTTCAGCTCACTGTTCTTCAAATACATAATGTTCTATTCTCAAGGGCTGGTACATGCACTGCCATTCTCACTCAGAAATATTCTGTATAATTTCATTTGTCCTCATATTTGCCAAATTTCACTCAATAAATCCTTCAGATACCAGGTTAACATGCTGACACTGGTGCTACAATTTGTGTTAATTAGGTCACTGCCAAGAGTGAGCCATTGGTGGGCTGCATCAATATGCTGTCACTGGTCACCCCTCGGTCCATACTCTCATGTACATGTGCCTTCCTAAACTCATCAGAAGATACAATTCATACCTTCCATTCTAGACTAGGAGATTGATATAACATAGACTATACCTGGTTTATTAAAGAGTGTATTCTTAACTTCTAACTCAGTTAGCAAATGCTAGATAATTATTCAGAAAATATAAGGACTTAAGGAAGTAATCATGAAAGACTTAATATATAAAATAATGCACTAAATTATTTGGGGGCAGAGGGGGGAGGGCCACACCTATCCGTATTCTAGGATTATTCCTGGTTCTGTTCTCAGTAATCATTCCTGGTAGTACTAAGGGACCATATGAGGGGATCAAAACAGGATTGATCACATGCAAAGCAAGCATCTTACCTCCTACACCAGCCCTCTGATTAACAATTTTATATTTTCATTATTAATAATCACAAGATCTATTTGGATAAAGTTATGTGACAAGCTAGAATGCACTTAGTTCAGATAGCAAGGGATGTATTTGCCTATATAAGAACATAGTCTGAAATACAATCAAATGATAATATTTGATAGTTTTGACTAAGTGCAAAACTTAATTGTGAAACAGAATTTTACAGAGCTGTTGGATAATCTAGGATATTTAGACTTAAATTACAAACTAAAGCAAAAGAAAATTTTAAACTAATCTAAACCAGGAAAAGCAAAGATAACATGAAGGAAATAAAATTCTTATATATTACATAGTTTAAACAGGAATGATATTTACATGAACACATTTTTAAAAACCACCAAATATAATGTTAATCAAAATCACAACTACACAAAATTAAATTAAATGGAGGCTGAAGTATTAAATAGAGGTTGGAGTAATGAGACTAACATTCTAGCCAAAAATAACAATTTATTAAACAGAGGAAATCTAAAATCAGAGAATGAGTATTTAATATGGTCATAAATACTAGAATGAAGTGGCAAATATTGAGCAGAATAATAAATGGCGAGCAATGAATATTGCTCCTTTGTATTGTACCTCTTAGTGTTAATAATTGGTATGCTACATTGTGGCAGTTAAAAACAAATTTATAAATTTATACTTTAAAAATGTTAAAAATCACTTAAAAATCATTTACTCAGAACTACAGTTCTTATGCAGTACTGCACTGTAGTATTGTCCTCCCGTTGTTCATTGATTTTGCTCGAGCGGGCCCTGTAACGTCTCCATTTTGAGACTTGTTGTTCTGTGTTTGGCATATTGAATACGTCACGGGGAGCTTGCCAGGCTTTGCCATGCAGGTGAGATAATCTCGGTAGCTTGCCAGGCTCTCCGAGAGGGGCAGAGGAATTGAACCCAGCTTGGCTGGGCTGGCTGCACGCAAGGCAAACGTCCTACCGCTATGCTATCGCTCCAGCCCTTAAATATCATATTGTTTTAATTTTTTAAATAGGGATAAAGATTTAAAGAAGTACCACATAATACAGAATTTGTGCCGCGCGCAGTAATCCTTGTCCTTTACAATCATCAGTAAATGCAACCAGAAATCCTTGTAACAGAAATGTAACTCTCATCACCACATAACTTTAAATGTGTTTTCAAACATCAGGCCAGAACCCATGATGTCTGCAGTGAGTTTATATTTCTAATCCTCTTTGTCTTTAAACATAAGGACTTAGGTCGGAGAGACAGAATTGGGGTTGCTCTTATCCTGCATATGGCCTGGGAACCATGACTCTTGTTTGAAGTCACAGCACCACAGATGAGCACCATCAGGGTGACTCTTGAATACAGAGTCAGGAATAAGTCATGAGCACTGCCAAGTGTGACCCAGCCCTCCCCCACCTCCCCCGACCTCCACCACAATAATAATAAAGACTTTAGAGCAGATACTTGTCATATTTTGTGTTGTTCAATCTTCTGACTACCTTACTTTAGAGAACTACCCACATTCTGAGATTTTTTTTCCCCAAAGGAAGAGCCAGCTATTTCCTTTCTTGTCTTATAACTGTGACGTATGTATGACTTGAAGGATGCCAACTCCCTCAAGATGTAGATGAAGCAATGTAAGGGTGAAGATTTTGCACTATATGGAGTTTATTTCTAGGTCTAACAGCTGGTATCATGTGAACTTTACCTAGTGGCAGACAGCTAGGACCTTGGTGAAATCGAGATGTGATTTGGCTCTTAACTGCGAAGATCTCATCCTTCTGAAGCAACAGTACTTCTCTTAAAATCCTCTAATAAATTCCTAACTGACAAATAAAAAGAGTCAGTTGCTAGTATGTTCTCTAGGAGAAGTGCTCTACCATGTCTTTTATTTGTTTTGAGGCCATGCCTGGCTCTGTTCTTACCACTCCTGGTGGTGCTCAGGGAACCATAGGCAGTGCCAGGAATTAAACTAGGGTGGCTGCATGCAAAGCAAGCACCGTAGCCCTATACTATCTCTCTGGTCCTGGTGGTCTTTCGTAATCTTATTACAGGCCTTTGTTTCTGCTGGAGCTTCGCTTTTCAGGGCAGTGTATAACCTTTTCTAGGCTAGTGTTGTCTCCACTTCTGTGTACCTGGGTTTCTGGTCTTCATGCTTTTAACTTGTTTAATCCACATTGTCAAAAGTTTCCCTGCTGCTTTTTCCCCCTGGACAGCAAGATGGCGGCCTTCTCAGAGCTTTTTGGAAAGCCAGGTATGAACCTGCGGTGACGGGGCAACTGAAACCTCATGGGAAGGAGGGTGTTCCCGGCTCGTCCTTCACACCCTACTGAGGTCACAAGTTGCCCCCCACGAGCAGCTCTCTGGGACGACCATGGCTCCCGAGCCACAGAAACCAATCTCGTAATTATCTGGCTCTTGGCAGTAATATCTCCTGGCTTAATATGTAACATATCAGAAATCCGTAAGCAGCCGTGCGACATCATATGGTTCTCATAACTAACTGTAGAAAACAAATTATTTCATGATGCCTTTTCAGCAGTTCTGATTGTCGGGTATAAACTATAAACAATAATGGTGCATCTTTTGTCGAGATAATGAATGTAGTCAAAGTGGATAGAGTGTTAAGTAGAATTCATCTGCCTCACAGGCATTGGGAGGGGTGGGAAGGCGTATATTGGGGTTCTTGGTGGTGAAAAAAAAGTATTGGTGAAGGGAAATGTTTGATTATTGCATGACCGAGACTTATACCTGAAAGCTTTGTAACTTTTCCCACAGTGATTCAATAAATAAATAAATAAATAAATAAAATAAGTTTCCCTGCTTACCTGCCACCTTCAGAAGCAATGGATGAGGGGCCAGAGAGAGAGAGAGAGAGAGAGAGAGTACAGTGGGTAAGGCATTTTCCTTTCACATGGCTGACCCTGGTTCAATCCCTGACATCTCATATGGTCCCCTGAGCACTGTCACAAGTAATTCCTAAGTACAGAGCTAGGAGTAACACCTGAGCACTGCCAGGTGTCAAAAAAAATGAAATACTAATATCTCAATCTCTTTGCTCCTGAGTGGTTTTAAAATGGTAATATTTGGGTTTGATTATTATTCCTGTATTAAAATGCTTCCAAAAAGAGTAATTTCCCTTATACCATTTGGTTACAGCTCATATAATGGCAGAATGAAGTTGTGATTGTTCCTCTTATTTGTCAGTTTCTCAGTAATGAGTTGGCTCTTTAATATCCTTCTATGTTGATCAATGAAGAATTTTAAGATGAGTATAATTATGAAGTCACAGATTTAAATACATTTTATGTATCTTAATCTTTTATATTCAATATTCTTATTCAAAACCACCTCATCTCTAGTTACAGAAAACCTACTCGAGTTGGTTCTTGTATTCTCAGACATTGGTTCTGGTTTATGTTTTTTTTGTTGTTGTTGTTTATAATAGCTGATAGCTATTACTTTATTTAACAGTTCTTTGCTGACATGATGTTACCAACTAGTAGGAATGATTTTACCAATTCTGTTCACTTTTAATTGTTTTCATTTTTGATATTTTCTTGGCTAATACCACCAAATAAATGTTGAATAATAGTGAGTATGAGGATGAACTTGTCTCTTTCTTGTCCTTTACTAGAAAAGCCTCTACTATATCCCCATTAATAACATGCCAGATTTCAGAAGAAAATATTTAGGGCATTTTGAGGAGCCAGACATCCATCCTTAATTTATTTTCACCATAAAGTAAATATTTTTTAAAATAAATATTTTTAATGCAAAAATGGATTTGGTCAAAGTTGAAAACAATGATCCCAGTATTTTCAGTCATTATATCTCTGGTAAAAATCCTGAATTTTTCATTTCAACACTGATGTTTTTGATGTAATTTTACTTCAGGTATAATTAACCAAATATAATTTATAAAAACCCTTTCATTATATGCATGGTGTATAAAGAGAGTAATTCTAAAATATCACTTTTTCCCCTGAAATATGAACACATTTCATTGTTTAGCAATTTTGTACCAGTTCCATACATTGTATATGTAGTTGATCTTGACTATTTTGTTTCCATAAGTGATTTATTATATATAAAATTAAAAAACTTCTCTCATACAAACTTTTTTTCAAAAAATAAAGTTGATTGGAAACTTTTAAAAAAAGGAAATATTTTTAGAAGATTATAAAACAGATTTCTACTTATCCAGGCTAAAAATTAGAAATTATAGAAGGAAATTATTTGGGGGAAAGATTCTATAACAAAGAAATTGAGAAAATGAGAAATGGGCATTAAAGGCAAATATGTACAAAAATGACTTAAAAAGATGAGTATTTAATGAGATATGAAATAATCATTTCCTATGTTTAAGATGTAATATCCTATCATACAATTATGTATATTAATTGGTAGTTTATAATGTCTAAAAGAAACTGTCCTTTGTAAATTGTGATCAGGACTAAGTGTTATCATTTCATCACTAAATTCCTAACTTTAGTCAAAATTCTCCCTATTCAGGTCTCCCAAAGAAGAATAGAAAGAGCTATGCTTGGAATATCATGTTTCACTCAAATGAGAGAAAGAATCCGGAGTTCTGACATCCGTCAACGATCAAGAATCAGGGACGCTGTCTCGTTTGCCAAGGTGTCGAAAATCAGATGGACTGGTCACATAATGAGATTTAAAGATGACCGCTGGACTAGAGCTGTTACAGACTGGATTCCACGGGATGTCAAAAGACCGCGTGGCCGCCCACCTACCAGATGGTCAGACTTCTTCGTCAAGATCATGAACAATCGGTTTGAGGCCCTTCATGTTCCCGGAGCGAACAGATGCCATTGGGCTACACTAGCACGCGACAGGGACAAATGGAGACGTTACTGGCGCCCGCTCGAGCAAATCGACGACTAACGGGAAGTTAAGTGATTAAGTGATTAAGTCAAAATTCTCCCTATAAAATAATACCTGGGACTATAACTGTCTATAACTGTACAGAAATATCCAGTACATGTGTTAACCTTAACATTCAGCCAATATTGGCATATGTATGAGACTCTATCACTATTATTGCCTTCTAATCTACTTCACAAAGTAATGTCCATGTTAGACCAAAGAGATAGTACAGAGGTTAAGGCACTTGCCTTGTGTGCACACAGATGACTCCCTTTAGATTGCCCACACCACATATGGTCCCCAAGCACCAAGAGGAGTGATGCCTGAACACAGAGCCAGGAATAAGTTCTGAGCACTGCCAAGTGTGGGACAAACACCAAAGAAGAAGATGAAGAAAGAAATATCAGTGCAGATTCATTTTCAGAACTTGCATATTGTACAGCTACGAAGATGCCAAACAAATTTTAAAATACAATTGGGAGGGTTCATATAATTATGTAACAAGAGTTTTTCTTTGGCTTGCACAAAATAAACATAAGAAACCGTTGTTCTTTATTTCTAAAAACAGCAATTCCTGTCTTGGAGCACATTTAATCAAAATACGGAGGCATTTGCATATAACTAGAGCAAGAGGCTCCTCTGGCTTAGAACACCGTTTAATTATGCATGTTCATTTGTCCAACCTAACCCAATTCATTTAAATATTTGATCTATCCCAACCTACTTCCCCGAAGTACTGCAATTGCCGTGATTTTTAAATTTAAATCAAAGGAGACTGGGCTTGCCACACATCTCCTCTTGTTTTCATTATGAGATGTGCTTGCTTAATAAAGTAGAAATGCTAGAAGAGATGACAAGTTCAAACTGTGTGACAATTTGGCCAAATCTGAACTGCAGGGAGAAGGTGTAAAAGGGTGGATGAATGAATAAACTGCATGGGTAATTTAGGGTGAGTGCTTGGGGACATCACCTGCTAAACACTGAAGCCTGTGAAAACATTGCTTGTGTAGAGAATGAAGAAAGGTAACCATGGAGAAGAATTAAGAATTGTAGATGAGTTCACTCACTGGAGACAGTTAACAGAGGGAATACACTGAAGTTACCAAAGTGAGGACAACTGTCTTGTTAGCACTTAATTAGGATGATAGGTATATCCCTGGTACCCTATCAGGCTTCTTTCTTACTTTTAAATTGTAAGAGTTGGGTTATTAGGCATGGTCTCTTTAATTACCTTTATATTCACTTGTCCACTAAAACTGATAACAGTCATGGTGTCCTTCAGACTCAAAACATTAACTCCACCAGCAGTGCAAATGAGTAAGAGGGAGAGGAGCCCATTCACCTCTAATGGGGCTTTTCAATCAGCTTTCTCATCAACTCTACAGTCTGCTTATTGCTGTGAGCCCTGAAGATTGGTAACAAGTACATGAAAACTGGGGAAAAAGATTTTTACTTTTGCCTCTTCTGCCTATTTGAAAGCCCAATCTCACACAATACAAGTGTAAACCAAATTCCCAGTGACTTTTAGGTAAATTCAGTAGCCAACATACAGTTTTGGTCAAAAGAGATAACCTAAGCCAAAGTCATTTGTTCTTTTGGCAAGATGCATTATGGAGCTTGACTAACTGCCAAATAATTTTGAAATCCTAAAAACAGAAGAAATCCTATGAAGTGATATTTAATTTAAATACTACTCCCAAACAAGAGCTGTCCTCACCACACACACACGCACACACGGTAGATAATTTAGGCTTTATTATTTTTTGTTACATGGATGTTTATAACTTAGCCATAACCTGGTTAGAAGCAATTGTGAAAAATATAGGCACCAAGATCCTTATGAAATGCAGTGGGAATCTAAAAGGAAGAAATAATTTCTGACTTCCAAAAATTTATTATGCAGTGATAGAGGCAGAACAAAAACAGTCAGTTAAGCACTAGCAGCTGTAAAAAGAACTTGTTACCCTCAGTGCAGAGCCTTTACTTGAAAGACACACCCTAGAGGTTACCCTGTGTCCAGGTGACTACATTCTGACTCTTTGCCCAGACCCTACTGATTTATACCCGTGTTAAAGGTTCTGTCTTGTTTGTCCCTGAGAGTGAACCTCACTCAATTTTGCAACCATGCCTGGCCTAGAAATGATGCTGAGACAGAGGATGTTTTATAAATGAAAAATTCTACCCAAAGGATCAGAAGGTTACTGGGACAGCAGGGTTTTTTTCTTTTTTTTTTTTAATCTTATGTTATTTCTCTAATGGAAATGGAAAAGCAGAAAATATCACACCACTGAGTATTTCACACCTTTCAATCTTCTATTTTGATTTGGTATTACTTTAATTTTTTGAAAGACCCCCCCCCAAGAAGTTCCTCTACCTCATGTATGTCACTGTACTTATTTCTTTTCTAAATTTTATTTGTTTCTTAAGTTTTTTATTGAATATCCATGAGATAGACCATTACAAAGCTGTTCATGATTGGGTTTTAGTCATACAATTTTCCAATACCCATCCCTCCACCAGTGTACATTTACCGCCATCAATGTCACCAGTTTCTCTCCCACCATCCCCCAGCACCCCCTACCCACAATCTGCCTTTACGGGAGGCACTTTTCTTTTTTCTTTTTCTCCTTTTTGTGCATTACAGTTTGAAATACAGGAACTAAGATGTCATCATGTTTGTTCAGGGCATTCAGTGTTTTTACTAGGAAGGTAAGGATAGAGTAGCATTTTTAACAGGGTGGAAACTTTAGAGTGTGAACATGACTGCCAAGGCTTCTAGAAGTACAGGGAGGTGGGGGGAGGTAGCCCACCTCAACCTCAAAAAAGCCTGGAGATTTCAGTCACAAAACCCAGATACCCGAATTTTTAGCAGATGATATCTCGGTGAGGTCCATCCAGAGACAGTGGAGGTCAGCTAGGGGCATGGCAGCGATTTTGGATTGTGGAAGCAAGTGGCTGCTGGGAGCTCTGCTTGATCATCACCAGGTTGACCCTCCAATTTACCCTGGTCTGCTCAGCCTTGCACTGGTCTGAAATTAACTGAAACTTTTGTTCTTTTTTGAGATTTCTTTATGGGTCTCTGAAGCAAAACCAATAAATGACCTTGTATGACTGAGCCAGAAGGTAGTTTGAGGGCATGGCTCCGACATACCTAACTTTTGGCATTTCAATTTCTCAGAATACTTGGTCCCAAGTTGTTGGGGTCTGGCCAGAGCACAGCAGCAATTTCAAGGTAACAGGAAACATGAAGGCAGGCTGCGGATCAGTCTGCTGATGCACTCACCCCACAGGTACAGGTTGACCTGCTGCAGCACCACACCCTCAACTTTTTTTTTAATTGAACTACAGTGAGATGCACAGTTATAAAATTGTTCATGATTGGGTTTCAGTCATATAATGTTCTAACACCTGGCCTTTTGTATTTTTTTCTTTAAAAATCTTTTAAGCTTTCTGGAAAACTTATACACACATTTTTAGTAGGAAAAAAAGTTCAATTCTTCTATACCCTCTTTATAATTCTTGACTAATTCATTGAATTAGATCATCTTTTGGTAAAAGCCAACTAAATGCCAAAATAGAAGTTCATTTAAATAAGCTCCTATCTACAATTTTATATGGGGAGGGTATATTTATATAGATAAAATGGAATTAATAACTTACCTTACATATTAATATGTAATAACTTACAAACTAATAACTTACAATAAGAATTATGGAAAAACATTGGAAAGGCATATGCTTGGTTGGAAATCTAACCTCAAAATGCTAGAATATTTTTTAAAAACCACAGTAGTGCTTATATTATGTTAGGGGCACTATCAGATATTTCTCTCTGCAACTAGGTCCTTGAAATTCCATAATATCAGAACTAATGTGTCAATAAAATTAGAAATATAAATAAAGCAAAATCATTAAACATGACCTTATATTCTTGACAATCCTACTAAATTCTGCAGTTATAGCATTTATTCAACATCATTATGAGTCTTATAATGATAAATAAAATGTAACTAACATTTATCTAGTACAATATCATTCCCAGGGATATTTTTATCCCACATATATATGTACCATGGTAACTGACTCTTGTTCACAAATTCGGAACCCCTGTAGCAAAAAAAGAGGTTCTCTGTTCAAGTCCTGTGATCTTCTGGGTTGTGAGATCTCATTAATTGATAAACAAGTATCTGTATATCCTCCAGAAACTCAATAGTTAGAACTCTAGCAAGAAACAAGTTATTTTCCTGCTTTTTCAAATAAAGAGACCTAAATTAAGAGGAGGTGAAGGTAAGGCTAAGAAAGATAGCAGGGGATGCTGAGGTACTGAGATATTGGCAGAAAAAGGAAGTCATTGCTACTACTGTGGTTTAAAAAGCAAGGAGAGGAAATAATCTTATCAAAGCACAATGAAGACTGGAGCCACAGAGGAGGGTCTGTGAGGCAAGAACTGTGTTTCAGCTATCACCAAAGAGAAGCTTCCAAAGAAGGGAACTAGTAGAGATCAAATATCCTGATTTTCTCCTACCAGCTCTTTCATCTCCTGCCAATGTTTCCCATTGACTGGATGAAACCAAGTCCAGACAAAAAAAATTATTAGTTTGCAGCAAGCAAAAATTAGGACTACATTCATTCTCTGGTTATTGCTGTAGCTTCAATGTCTTAAAAAGGGCAAATAAGAGGTCACTAGTTAGAGTTGCTATAACAAATCATCACAAGCTCAACATAGTTGGCATTACTCACCCACAACTTTATAGGCCAGAAGTCCAAAATCAAGATGCTTGCAATATTGGCTCCCTCTGGAGACCCTATGGAAGAATTCATTCCACATTTCGCTCCTAGCTTTTTAGTGGCTGTAAGCAACTGCATTTTTTAATTTTTTTTATTAGTGAATCACCATGAGATACAGTTAGACTTACAAATTTTTGTGCTTGGGTTTCAGTTATACAATGATCAAGTACCCATCCCTCCACTAGCGCCCATCCTCCACCACCATGGGTCCCAGCATCCTTCCTACCCCCCATCCCCCTCATCCCACCCTGCCTCTGTGGCAGGGCATTCCCCTCTGTTCTCTCTCTCCTTTTGGGTGTTGTGGTTTGCAAAAGAGGCATTGAGTATCAATCATGTTTGGTCCATAGGCTACTTTCAGCATGCTTCTCCCACCCTGGGAGGATCCTCCCAACACCCTTTATTTGGTGCTCTCTTCTCTATCTGAGCTTCCGAGCACATGTGGTTGGCCTCCAAGTCATGGAGCAAAATTCCTGGTACTAATCTCGGCCACTCCTGGATGTTAGTCTCCCATTTTGTTGCTTTATGATCCCCACATGAATGCAATCTTTCTGTGTCTATCCTGCTCTTTCTGACTCATTTCGCTTAACATGATACTTTCCATGTAGTACCCACTTGTATGTGAATTTCATTTTTTGACATGTAGATCATCACTTCAATCTCTATCTTCACATATATTTTTTTCTTCTCAATCTTCATCCCATCTATTGTAAAGAACTTATCACTGTTTTTTACTGTATCTATACATTCTAACACAGTCTACTTTTTTTTTCAGCCTTTACCAAACATCTTTATTTTTTTTTTAATTTATAGAATATTTATTGATAAATATTTTCTTTTTTTTTTTCACTATTTTTTTTCCCCTTTATTTTATTTTATTTTTTTTAAAGTTGTAGATTTACAATTTTTTGTGCTTTGGTTTCAATTATACAATGATCAGATACCCATCCCTCCACCAGTGCCCATTTTCCACCACCATGGATAATATCCCTCCCACCCCCATCCCCCCATCCCCCCATCTCTGTGGCAGGGCAATCCCCTGTGTTCTCTCTCTCCTTTTGGGTGTTGTGGTCTGCAAAAGAGGCATTGAGTGGCAAACATGTTCAGTCCATAGTCTACTTTAACACAGTCTACTTTTTGAGATCCTTCACTAGATAGCATCTAGATTGCATATAGAAATAGAATTTTTTGCTCTACATCATTAATCATCAGGGAGATGCAGATCAAAACCACAATGAGATACCATCTCACACCACAGAGACTGGCCCACATTCAAAAGAACAAAAGCAACCGATGCTGGCGCGGATGTGGAGAGAAAGGGACACTCCTTCACTTTTGGTGGGAATGTCGACTGGTTCAGCCCTTCTGGAAAACAGTATGGACGATTCTCAAAAAATTAGAAATTGAGCTCCCATTTGACCCAGCAATACCACTCCTGGGAATATATCCCAGAGAGGCAAAAATGTATAGTCGAAGTGACATCTGCACTTGTTTGTTCATTGCAGCACTCTTTACAATAGCCAGAAACTGGAAGAAACCTGAGTGCCCAAGAACAGATGACTGGTTAATGAAACTTTGGTACCTCTACACAATGGAGTACTATGTACCTCTTAGAAAAGATGAAGTCATGAAATTTACATACAAGTGGTACATGGAAAGTATCATGCTAAGCGAAATGAGTCAGAAAGAGAGGGATAGACATAGAAAGATTGCATTCATCTGGGGGATATAAAGTAACAAAATATGAGATTAATATCCAAGAATAGCTGAGATCAGCACCAGGAGGATTACTCTATAGCTTAGTGGCCAGTCGGGCATTCTAGAGGAAAGGGCAGCTCAGATAGAGAAGGGAACACCAAATAAAGGGTGTTTGGAGGATCCTCCCAGGAGGGGAGATGCATGTCGAAAGTAGACTATGGACTGAACATGTTTGCCACTCAATGCCTCTTTTGCAGACCACAACACCCAAAAGGAGAGAGAGAACACAGGGGATTGCCCTGCCACAGAGGCAGGGGGGGATGGGGGGATGGGGGTGGGGGATATTATCCATGGTGGTGGAAAATGGGCACTGGTGGAGGGATGGGTATCTGATCATTGTATAATCTAAACCCAAGCACAAAATATTGTAAATCTACAACTGTACCTCATGGTGTTTCACTATTAAAAAAAAAAGAGGAGAAAAAAATATAATTTTTTTTCCAAAACAGATCAAATTGAGATAGTTCAGTGAACATGCCTTCTTTTTCAAGTTGAGAAGATGTGCTATTCAACCCAGAGTTACTAATATCTACCTGTTGGATTACCAGATAGACATCCTCTTATTTATATATTTCAAAATATTTTAATATTTTAAAATCTTGAAATGATTCAAAAGTATTTTTAAAGTTTACATTATGTTCTTTACCTGTTGTTTATTTTTTTAAATTATTTTTATCCAGAGTATAGGAGTAAAAATACCATCTAACTATAGAAGCAGAAACAAAGAACAAGGCCTAGGTTTTTATTACTGGACTTGATACCTGCCAACACACACACACACACACACACACACACACACACACACACACACCATCTATATGGGATTGGAAGCATAGTTCAAGTAATAGCATGCCTAGCATGTTGGGACCCTGAGTTTGATTCTCAAAACAACATTGTCCCTGGTGCAATGCAGTGTGTAGATCTGATGACTCCTAAGCACAGTTGACAAGGACAATGTCTATGATTCTCGTGGCCTTTGAGCACCATTGACTCAAGGGCTAGAAGTGGACCCTCTTTTCAGAAATCTGTGTGGAGATTATCTATACTAACACTAACAGTTTTTGAGTTTGTGTTGTGTTTTTCCATGGGGCTGTTTCATGTTTCTCTTGTTGTTGTTTAATGAGTGATGGGGAAAATAAAAAAAAAACTGCAGAGTGGTGGAGTGAGAGTACAAAGAGTAGAATAATTGCCTTACACCTGACTAACCTGGGTTTGATCCCCAGCACTTCATATTGTCACCTGAGTCTGCCAGGAGTGATCCTTAAGCAAGGTACCAGAAGTATGAGCACCACTGGGTATGGCCCAAACATCCCCCCCCCAAAAAAAAATTGCAGAGAAAATAAGTTTGGGAAACTTACCAAAATACATAACTTAAACTTTCAGTGAAAAGGAATAAGAGAAAAATCTTTGCCTTGATAAAAGTAAATTGTGAAAACCAACAGCTAGCATCACACTTAAAAAAGACTGTAAGCTTTTCTAAGATCAGAAGCAAGGCAAGGGTGCTATTCACTCTTAAATTCTGCTCAATAGTGTTCTAGCTAGAAAAATAAACAGGAAAAGGTATAAAGTTTAAAACGATATATAAATGACTAAATTTTGATATTGACAAAATCCTTGAATCTTACAAGATATACAAAACTAAACTTGCAGACATGAGCATTGAAAAATTAGTCTTGGGGCTAGAGAGATAGCATAGCGGGTAGGGCGTTTGCCTTGCACGCAGTCGACCTGGGTTCAATTCCTAGCATCTCATATGGTCTCCTGAGCACTGCCAGGAATAACTCCTGAGTGCAGAGCCAGAAGTAACCCCTGTGCATCGCCACCAGGTGTGACCCAAAAAGCAGAAAAAAAAATTAGTCTTCATCAAAATAAAATATTTTTGAGAGAGTACAAGAAAAAACAAAAAGAAAACTCACCAACTGAGAGAAAACACTCTGCATTACACATATGTGAAAATAAATTCTGATAGCATTCTTCACCTGAAACAAAAGACTTAGACTATTTTCTGTATTGTCTTTCAAACAATTCTCCCAAGAATCTGTAACTTGTGCCTTTACAAAAGCTTTGGAGAACACTTAAAATGTTACATATAATAGATGTCTCTGAAAGTCCTCTGAGAAAGAATGCAGGCTCAATAATTAGAAAACAAGATTTTAAAAATGGTTATGAGTTAATAAGCAGGCATTTCATGAAAGAAGCTAAGGGAGTTGTAAATATTAATATGAGAAAACATCATTTGTCCTCAAGAAAAGCAAAGTGAAACCACAATGAGAAACCACCGCTCAGCCATTAGGACCCTGTTCTTTTTAGGTTACAGAGACATTATCGAACCAAGTAAAAATCACCCACTGGAAGCAAAAGTCTTTTGGAATTGACAGGAAAAGCAGCAAGAAGAATTAGATGAAAGTTATCCACAAGGACAATGAATATATTATGAAACAAGGTTCGACTTAATTCAGATTCCTAATTTACTGTCAATCTCAAGGAGTCAGCTTGTTGCTCAAAAATGCTAAATTCACCATGAATAGAGGCAATTTTAAAGTGCCCTGAAGTGGGACTGGAATGACAGAACAGTGAGTAGGGTACACGCAATTACCCTGGTTCGATCCTGGTCCCCCAAGCACTGCCAGGAGTATTTCCTGAGCACAGAGCCAGGAGTAATTCCCGAGCATCTCCGGGTGTGACCCAAAAAGAAAAAAACAAAAAAATAAGTAAAGTAATAAAGTGCCAGGTTGTCCAGAAAAATATTATGGGGGTTTGGGGGTAGTTAACGCTCAAGCCTTACATGTGGCCAATCCTGATTTTACCCATTATCTGATGTTTGCTCAAGCATTGCCAGATGCATCATTGAATGAAACATTTCTGGATCCTCTAGGTTGGGAAGATATCATTCTTAGTTTATGACACTTCATTGATCAGCTTATTATAACCCTGTGTTAGAATATTCACGTGCATGCCTATTTCTAACAGACCACAATCCTAGACTCCAAGGGACCAGGATTGGTCACCTTTATATCTCCATCCTCCTCGGGAAAATGACTGTGAGATAACAAGTACTAGGTAGATATTTGTAGAGCTGAGGGTCATCCGTATGCCACACAGGGTTCTTCTGTTATAATTGTGCAATAGGGTTGATACAAATTGCTATGCTGTGCAGTAGTTTACAAGAATAAAAACATGGGACATATGGGAAAGCATGGAATCAGCTGTCCAGTGCAATGTCCATCAGTTATACATAAAAACTAGCTAAAAACTGGGCAAAATGAGTAGCACAGTTTTACACAAGCCTAGTGCTTAAGAGCTATACACTCCTGCGATAGACATGGCATTTTGAAAAGACCTGTAGTTTGTTAACAAAAGTGGGTGTCTAGATGGACAGATGCTGGTGAGTCACTGTGAAGTAGTGGAAGGAGTTTGCCAAAATCAAAGAAAAAGCTGTAAATGTAACCAAGGATTAGAGTTACTCATAACATGCCCGTCACTAGAGAACTGGTATGTGTTTGAGGTGTGAAGGGGTAACTTGAGTATATTCCTGAATTGTTAAGTTCAACCGAAAGTAGTTTTCTACATTCAGCATTTCTGAAGACAAATTCACACTTAATGATGAACTGGAAATTCAATCCTGCTCAAACTATTGCATGACCTACCAATCATGTTGGAGTAAATTCAGATTTTCAATGTGTTAAACATTACATATTATGGTGTAAAATATTGATTTGTATACATAAGCAGAAAACTACATGAAGAAGCATATTTTCAATGCTTCCTGGAAAAAAAAGCTAAAATAGAATAGTCCCAAATATGAGTCATGCTCGTCCTTTAGGATGCTATTCAGGCAAATTACTTAAGCTTAGCACAGTCTTATTTGACGGTCTCTAAAATAGCCACAGTATGACATCTTCTTACTACACGGGTACATAGTGAAGTCTGGATAATATTTCACAAAAAGTAAACATCATTTTTATAAGCTCTGAGGAATAAGCTTTTATAATTTTTAAAAACAAAATTATATTCTCTGCATTATCAAGGATTGCACTGTTTAAAAGTACAGCATTTGTGATGTCTGGAATAAGTTTAGTAGTTGAGTGAAAGTTAACCGTCCACAGGTACAAAGGTACATTGTTTAGAAAGAAATAACTACTAGTCATCTTGTGCACATTGAACTACTACCAGCTACTTTTTTTAAAAAAATTTTTATTAGTGAGACACGATGAGGTACAGTTGTAAACTTACAAATTTTCGTGTTTGGGTTTCAATTATACAATGATCAAATACCCATCCCTCCACTACTGTCCATTCTCCACCACCACGGATCCCAGTATCCCTCCCACCACCCATCCCCGCCCCCCATTCCACCCTGCCTCTGTGGCAGGGCATTCCCTTTTGTTCTTTCTCTCCTTTTGGGTGCTGTGGTTTGCAAAAGAGGCAATGAGTGGCAATCATGTCCAGCTACATTTTAAATGATTCTAGAAATTACCATCCTTAGGCTGGAGAGACAGTTTCAAAAACTAGTGCACATGTTCTGCATTCAGGAGGTCCAGGTTTAGTTCCAAACACTTGAGCTACCCAAATTGGGTGTTGTTGCATCACCAGGTATGGCCCCAAAACCAAGGAAAAAAAGAAAAAAGAAATGTCCATGTTGACAGAAAAAGAGATAGTAAAAGGTATTCTGAAATAGACATTTTTAGAAAGAAGCAATTTGAGGGGAGATAAAATATGATACTAAATCATCCATATCTGGGATAGTGAGAAATAACATGATCTGAAAAGAACGTCAAGGAAGTTCGCATGTGTCTGTACCAAAGCAGTATTTGGTACTTTATTTTTCTCCCGCAATCCCTGCCTTTAAAACTAATCTTCCTGCTGGGCCCTGCACCTTGGCATCCCGTCCCATACATTTAGATGTCAAAGAGGCCTCTCTTCTCCCCACTGGAGTGATTTCCCTTCAACATCATGTAAATATTTCTTCTCCTCCGATACAAATGAAGCTCAGTGATATTGACTTCTAGCCCTTCTCATCTCTGACCCTCCTGACACTAAGTCCACATTTGATTCAAGGCTTTGATTCCTGGACTTGTTTTCCAGTCTTTCCACAATTTTAGAGACCATGAGCAAGCAAATAGACAATCCACTCTATACCACTGTCTCAGAGCCCTGGTGGCTTAGTGTCTATGAAACAGAACTACTCAGTTCCTAGACTTAGAACTGTAGTGTTTCTGCAAGATGAAACTTTGTTTCCCTGCAGCTGCTGGAACAAATTACCACAAAAGCACTTAGAAACCTAAAACAAAACAATAATAAAAATTTCTTTCACAGTTCTGAAGACAAGAAGTCAAAAATCAGTTATCTTGCCTTTTTATTTTTTTGGAAGGAGGGAGAGAAGGAGGGAGGGAGGGAGGGGGAAGGAAGGAAGGAAGGAAGGAAGGAAGGAAGGAAGGAAGGAAGGAAGGAAGGAAGGAAGGAAGGAAGGAAGGCAGGCAGGCCTATCTATATTAGCTCTATGTGAGTATGAATTTTACATTCTGACTGATTTCTCCATCTTCGAGTTCATGATTTTAACAACTTCAAATCATTTTCTCTCTCTCTCTCTCTCACTCTCTCTTTCTCTCTCTCTCCCCCCCCCCCCCATTCCCCTCACATATAGCATCCTTACTGGGTCACATTTCATTCTACCTCTCTCTTAAAGAAACTGTAACTGCATTTATGCTCACCCTAAACAATAATCCAGATTAATTTCTTCATTATTAGCAGTTCATCTGTGAAGGCCTACTATCTTTTTTTAAAATTAATTAGTTAATTTATTTATTTATTTTGGGGTCACACTCAGTGATGCTCAGGGGCTACTCCTGGCTCTGCACTCAGGAAGTATTCCTGTCAGTGCTTGGGGGACTATATGGGGACTGAACCTGAGTCAGCCGTGTGCAATGCCCTACCCACAGTACTATGGCTCTGGCCCCAGCCTACTTTCACATAAGATAACAGTCATTGGTTTCAGGAATTAGGATGTGGGTATCCTTGGGAGGGTCATTTTTAAAGGTAAATTAGGACAAGACCACCTCCCATCTGCCTTTTGGGACAATCACAAACTCCAAAATTCTACTTCCTGAATAACACATTTTGCCCCATAAACTTCCATAGACCCCACTAACCTCATTAATAACCTTTCTCTTACTTTCTATCATTTCTTTTTGAGCTTCCTTGTTTATCCAAATATATTCCACTACCCTTATTTCACTTCATTAATAGACTCAGTTCTCTTGTTTCCTTTCTTCTGTTTAATCCATCATTAAAACATAAACCCTAAGTAAATACAATGTCATTCCACCTTCTTGGAGAAAAACCACAGACCATGGTAGATTTTTGATCAATAAATTAAATCTTAATTGCAACCGGACTTGGACTATTGCTCCATAATCTTTCTGCATGTATTAAGCTAATTCCTTACAAATTCCCTCAATTTCCTGCCTCAGGCTCAACCATCAAAAAATATGCCTGTATCTCTTTTTTAGTTTTTTTTTAATATAACTTAGGATTTGTGTTATTTATCTTCCCAGCCTAGAAAAAAAAAAATGTTCCAGGACTCATATCTTTTGCTCAATCAAGAATCTCCATCTGTCAATCACCTATATTTTCATATCTTTATGCCTTAATTGTGATTATTTTTCTCCTTTGTCTACCAAATTGCTTTCTTCCTAATCACCTTCACCCTAATTCTTCCTCTAACTGCAGTTGTTCTTCTCATTCTTTCCTCAGAATCAGTTAAAAGTGTGTGTGTGTGTGTGTGTGTGTGTGTGTGTGTGTGTGTGTGTTCTTCACTTGATCTGTGTTGGCTTCTCAATCATCCACAATCTGATTTCACTGCTGCTAATTCATTGAATCTGCCTGGCCAAGCTTGTCTAAGCAACCCCACATCTATACACAGTTTTAATCCTTTCTGCAGTCCATGGTACTTACTACTGACTACTCTACTCAAGTTCCCTTCTGGGGGGCATTACCTTGAATGGAGGAGAGGGCAGGTGGGTATATCAGGAGGTGTTCAGGGGCTATTCCTGGCTCTGTCTTTGTTGCAATGGGGTGTTCGCTTAACCAAATACTCCCAGACAATCCATGGCAGGGAACAAAGAGGTCTTTATTACACCAGCTCATCAGACTGGTGGGTCTAGCTAGGAAAACACCTGGTGCATTAGACAAAGCCCAGGGGTCTAAGAGCCTGTTTTTTATAGGGCATTGCTATAAACTCATCATTACTTTGCTTCATGATCAAGCAATGGGGGGGGGGGGGGGGCGGGGGGAGCATTCAGCACCTTATCAGTATGGTTACAGTTTCCTGAAATCAGCATTTTCTTAGCTTTGAACAGGGAAGTTCATCCCAGGCAGGCTGGGCATCATTTTAAAACTTTCCACTTACAACCAAAAACCATGTCTTTACATGCAGGGCCTCATGGAGTGGGAGTGGGACTGGCCCTTTCCTCCCCCACCCCAATGAGACCCTGAGTCGCCGCCCACGAATAAGCTCTCTGGCTACTCAACAAGTGGCTTAAACCATGAAACCAGAGACTCAGAAACAAATCTCTGAACCCAACAGCTTTTGGCAGAAATCCCTGCAAATTTAATTAAGATTTCAGAATTCCAAAATCATGCGGCCACTAATGTGGCTGCACGGCATTGTATACAATTCATTATCAGCAATAGGAAACAAATTGTCTAATGTTGCCTTTTTCAACAGATGTGAGTGTTGGGGTAAAAATGCCAAATAATAATGGTGGATCTGGTCTCAAAATATTTAATGTAATAAAAGTAGAGAGAAATGTTGAAATCATCTGCCACACAGGTAGGGGAGGAGGTGAGATGGAAGTTATACTGGGGATTTTGGCGGTGGGAAATATACACTGGTGAAGGGACGGGTGTTTCATCATTGTATGACCGAGACTTAAACCCAAAAGCTTTGTAACTGCTCTCACGGTGATTCAATAAATAAATTTATAAAAAAAAATGTCTTTAACCTACATTCTAAAAATCATTTCTAAAATCAAAGGTAAATATAATAAATTTTCACATAAAATTCTCAGGGGCCATTCTTGGTGGGCTAGGATGGAACCACACTGCCACCGGAGATCCATGGGGTAGTCTGCATGCAAGGGAAGCACCTGCTTGGCCCAGAGTGTATCACTTTGAACTCATTCCCTGGTCTCTGGCCACTCTGAGAATTCTTTCTTCTTTTTCTCCTCTCCTAATTGTATGCTGATTTTCCTTCCTTTTCTCATGTAAATAGAACTTTTATCTGATCATTCTATTGACATCCCACACCCACATTTCATTTCCACCTCTTATCCCAGACTCCAGATCTTCATGTACACCTGCCTCAGACCATCATCACACTGACCTCTACGTATGTCTCAAAGTGACCAGGTCTTCATCAAACTTGTCCTCCTTCTTGCATATCTCCCACACCAAACATACACAAATCTTATCCTGCTTCTTAATTTTCTTTCTCAGTGATTGTTCTGACCACTCGTATGTCACCAAACCAAATCCATAAATCATTTAACACAGTTCACTAACTGAGCCACATACTTTATAAGTCTCAATGAAATCTTCACATCTCAAGTCAATCCTTCCTGGTAAGGTATAAGGGATCTATCACTTTTTACTCCTCAGTTTTCCTTTTGTGACAACCCAACAAGCAATTAATGATTCAGTTAGATTGAAAGCTTCCAAAATTCACCTCTCTTTATAGGTCTTCCTGCCTTAATCCCTGCAGACCCTATCATCTGAGGGCTCGTTTATCCTCTTGTCAGGCTGTCTTCTTTTCTGTCCATGCTTATCTTATCCAGAAAACTAAAACATACCACACACACAAACAGAAGAATTATGGAAAGCATACATTTATCTTATCTTACCACAATCGTTGATTTGGATTTATTTTTGAGAAGAATAGAGTAAAATTATTAAAGACATTCATCTAGGTAGTTTTCATTGATTCTTAACTATTACACAGAGGACAATGAAGATTCTTTTCCTTCTATCTCATGATGATTGCAAAATATTGTAATCTTGTAATGCTTTGCTTTTATTTTATTGTGTCTACTTTGGGGCATACACAATGATGCTTAAGGGCTAATTCTGGCTCTGTGTCCTGGAGTCAACTTTGGCTGTGCACTTGGAACCCTAGATGGTGCTGAGGTTGGAACGAGGGTTGGCAGAATGCAAGGCAAGTGCTTTAATCTCTGTATCATTCCTCGAACCTCTATGTAAAAATTTGGGGGGAAGGACACATCCAGTGCTCAGAGGCTACACCTGGCCCAGTGATTGAGGAGGGGGGTGGGGTCTCCCCTGTAAACGTTCAAGGGGATCAAGCAGTGACAGGGACTGAACCCAGGTCTCCTGCATTCAAAGTACGAGTTCAGCTGTTGAGCAATCTCTCCAGCTCATCACTTAGTTTTTAAACATCTAAATTCTGTCCTCAGAATTCCTATAGATTCTCATGGCATTTATTATTTAAATGCATTCAATGTTGTTCTTTTACCATAATTCCTTTTGTAAAAGTAAATAGACTAGATTTCATCACTGCAGAGTTCTTCATGGGGGGGGTATGGTCCCAGGTGCTGGATCTGTTGCATTGATCTCAGTTTGTATGCTGATGTGGTTAAGCTCTCTACTATGTTGTCTGGGTCTGAATTTCTGCTACTCCCTTTTCTAAGTGATTTTGGAACAATTTTTTCAGTCTTTTTTTGTGCCTTGGTGCCTTCCTTATGTATGAAAAATCATATTACCTTTTAATAGATGTGAAAATTAAATGAATCAATTACATAAAGCAGTTAGTGATAGTGCTCTTTACAAATGTTAATTTATTGTGAATCCTGAAAGGCTACATTTGGAAGTATTTAATTCTGCTTTTTCACTTACTTCAAATTTGATACATAGAATTTATTGTCATCTACAATGAATATTGGTTGGAGTGATAGCACAGCGGGTAGGGAGTTTGCCTTGCAAGCGGCTGACCCGGGTTCAACTTCTCCATCCCTCTCTGAGACACTGGCAAGCTACTGAGAGTATCCTGGCAACATGGCAGCCTGGCAAGCTACCCGTGGTGTAATTGATATGCCAAAATCAGTAACAAGTCTCACAATGGAGATGTTACTGGTGTCCGCTCACTCGAGCATATCAATAAACAGTGGGAGGACAGTGCTACAGTGCTGCAAGGAATGTTACCACAGAGAAGTGAAAGTCATCCTGACTACTTTTCTCATTGTAGGTAACTTGCCTCACTATATACTTCTGAAGTTTTTATTCTTAGCCCTTATATGCATTAACTAAACTGGTGATGTTCTAGCATATATTTATCTTTATCAACTTTTCCTATAGGAAGAAGAACTTTTTGTATGTATTTGATTTTTTGGTTCATACATTTCTTCAATCATCTATTTCAAGTATACAAATTTTCCTAAATCTGGATTCTTTTTAGCCTCTGTCTTATCTTCCCTCTTCGTCTTCTTACTTTCCATTCACTATGACTATCTTAAGTCTTTCTTGAATGTCAGCAATAGAAATATTTTTAGCAATATTATTCTGTTCTTCATTGTTTTCAATTTATAGAGAAGGAGGACATGCAAATAAGACTCTATAAAAAGTTCTGTTTGAACTTGTAAATATAAGGGAGGACTCAGAGCAGATGAGAGATTCTGGAGGTGCCTATGACCATGAAAAGTTTCACACACTTCTTTGTGTTTCTAATGCTTAAAGTAACCATTTCAATATAGTGTAGGGATTTCTCCTATACTAATTTACCTAAACACTATTTGGGGTTCACTTGAAGGGCAGAAAACTGTCCCTGATTTTGCACAACTGTCACAGTTTAGGGGAATATCCTGCTTGTCCACAACTCTTCAATCCAGGTAAACTGGCACTGTTGGACACATGACTATTTCTCTTCTGAGTTTAAAGTTTGAGAACTGAAGCATTGGATTATATCTACTTTTAGATAGGTAAGAACATGTACAAAAGAAGGTAAACCTCAGTTGTAGTTAATGCATTTCCCACTGGGACTGACTTCATTAGTATTTACTGAAACATGTGAAGACTTATTTTTCCCCCCAAATTCAGTGACCAAACTGCTTTTAGTTGCCTGTTTTTAATATTGTCCAACTAGATTGTACTTAGCTTTGAACCTAACATGGAATCATTTCCCTAAAGTGAAATATTTTTTAAAAATCAGTGAAATCTTGTTGACATATAATGTAAACCTTTTAAAATAAGAGATAATATCCCCTAGGAAAATAGGGATGTAAACAATTACAATAGATAAGCTTGATATAGGGCTGGAGCGATAGCACAACGGTAGGGCGTTTGCCTTGCAAGTGGCCAACATGGCCGACCCGAGTTCGATTCCTCCGCCCCTCTCGGAGAGCCCGGCAAGCTACTGAGAGTATCTCACCCATACGGCAGAGCCTGACAAGCTCCCCGTGACGTATTCGATATGCCAAACACAGTAACAACAAAGTCTCCAATGGAGATGTTACTGGGCCGCTCGAGCAGAAGCTTGATATATTTTTCTTTTTTTTTTTTTAGTTACTTTAAGAATTTGTCTTGTACAAATACCTCCAAATCCTAACACAAAATGCTGAACTTTACCACAAAGAATTAATAATACATACTGGATAAAGTAAACAGGGTTTGAAAAAATTCTCTACTGTGGATTTTAGTTATATCAGTTTGTTTTACTAGATTGCTCTTTTGGAACAAATCAGGTAAGAATACTAATACAATCTCTTCTGGTTATTTTAATTAATTATCCATTCATTTATTCATTCATTTATTCATTTACTTAACAAACATCATTTTCTACTTGGTTCCTGGATAAAGGTTTTTTTATATATCAAAGGAAGATGAAGATAAAAGTTGTTTAAAGACACATAGATCATAAATGCAAAAGAACTAAGGTCTGTTAAAGATAAATTTGTAGGGGTCAAAATAACTGTACAGGGGGTAGGGCATTTACCTTGTATGTAAGTGACCCAAGTTCAATCCCTGGCAATCTATAGGTTCCAAGAACCACCAGAATTAATTCCTAAATGCTGAGCCAGAAGTAACCTGTGAACATTGCTGGGTGTGGGCCCAAAACAAAAAAAAAATTAAAAAATTTATAGTAACTGTAATAACATTTTGGAGTACATAAAAGTAGAATAAAGGGTTTTGTTTTAGTCTGTAAAACTTTAAAAGAACCAGGAAAAGTAAAACAGGAATAATGTATAAACTTTCTCACAATTAGTATGACAATTAATGGGCTGTCTCATGAAAAAGAAAATGCAATTTATAAAAGTAGTAGAAAATGAACACTGACAAGATACTGGACTGGGTTGAAGAATAAACTAGCCAGATGACATCTGAGGTTTTTCCAATAAAATACCCTATAATTCTAAAGTAAATATTATATTTTAATCAATTTAAACATAATGGGTTAAAATTTATTGTTGTGTAAAACATTTTCTTACAAATAATAGTATGGGGCCGGAGAGATAGTACAGGTGGTAAAACTCTTGCCTTGAGTGTGACTGCAGTGGCCACGATCCAGATTCAAATCCCAGACACTGTCCAGGGTCACTTCTGAGCACAAGAACAAGGAATAGCTCCCGAGCACTGTCAGGTGTGCCCCACGCCCCCCTTCCCAAATTAGGAATGGAGACATAGCGAGAGTGCCCGTTGGACATGCAGCAGGCCCAGGTTTGATCTCCGGTAACACTGGTCCCCCACCCCACTCCAAAAACCACTAGAAGCAAACTCCAAGGCACAGAGTGGGGAATAGTGATAAATATAATTAGGTATGGCCCTCAAATGAAAATAAATGAAAGAAAGTTGCTAGACAAGCACCAGAGCCATCACTTCACCTTCTTTCGAGGTGTCCTGTGCACATGGAAGATTCCAATCCTGCACAATCTTCTTATGAAAATATTTGCTTTGACATTTCTCCTGCTAATCTGGTGCAATGTTCAGGATCAGCTAAGAGACACTGCAGCCAGTCAAGAGGCTGTGAGATCACAACACATCCTGAAAGTGTGCAGAAATATGCAACCTAGGCAGGTCAAAGAGGCACTTCTCGGCAGTGATTTTCAGATTCTTCTCTTATGGTGGAGGGGCACCACCTGAGGTACACAGTAGTTACTCCTGGCTTTGTGTTGGGGGTGGGTCGGGGGCTTACTCCCCAGGATGCTCAGGAAACCATGCAGTGGCCTAGCTTAAAGCCAAGTCTCTTCGGCATGCACAGCATGTGCTTATTCCATTGAGCTCTCTCTCCAGCCCTGGATTCTCAGGGGGGCAATTTTCACCCAGGATCTCCACCATCATCAGCAGAGAAAGTAGGAACATAAAAGCAATAAAACACAGGCGCAGGGTCCATCCTAACTACAATACTGGCTGTGAAATAGTTTCCTGGGGCCAGAAAGAGTCTTGAAATGAGAACTGTCTACACATTCTGTGGAACACACTTTTAGCCCACTGCTCCCATACATCACAGAAATATCAGAACCAGTTCTTGAATGCTCATTTTATAAGGAAAAGAACATTGTGTGTTCTCTTTTTTCCCTTTAAAATAAGACTTCTGAAATTAAAACAGCCAAAACCCAGAGCCTAATAAAAACTTTATTTTTATAAAAATTTATAAAATAAATACTTTTTATTAAACATTTTATAAAAATACCTGCCTTACCAGCCACACATGCTATGGGAAAAGGGAGCTCAGATAGAGAAGGAAACACCAAAAAAAAAGGGTGTTGGGAGGATCCTCCCAGGATGGGAGAAGCATGCTGAAGGTAGACTATAGACTAAAAATGATTGCCACTCATTGCCTCTTTTGCAAACCACAACACCCAATAGGAGAGAGAGAACAAAAGGGAATGCCCTGCCACAGAGGCAGGGTGGGATAGGAGGGATGGGGGGTGGGAGGGATACTGGGATCCGTGGTGGTGGGAAATGGGCACTGGTGGAGGGATGGGTATTTGATCATTGCATAATTGAAACCCAAGCACAAAAATTTGTAAGTCTACAACTGTACCTCATGGTGTCTCACTAATAAAAATTAAAAAAAAAATACCCGCCTTATTCCAAACCTAATAGAGTGCTTGGCCATAGTTCTAAAACTGTTATAAAATCTTAGTAAATTTAAAAAAAAACAGTGCTAAGTCTTGGTAATGGAGCTGCATTCAGTTACCTTTCACTTGTGGTATCAATGATTGCTTTCAAACTCCATGTCAGAAAACAGAAAGCATTTTTCAACATCACAAATAATATACCTCTTTAGTAAATTTCTAAAGAAAACATATTTCTTTGAAATAATACTTCATGCTAGTAATTATTTCTCGTGCCTATACCTGGTTGATTAAGGGGTAAGTGTTAATGTAGACAGACCATTGAAGCAGTTGGCATTTCTAGCAGTGAAAAATGACAATTTGGACTATCATTCCTGATTAAATTGGTCTTTTAAAACAAGTGACAAGAGGTCAACTTCATTTTCTTTTGCTGGACCGAGGAAGGGAACTGATGCACCCCAAAATGACTTGAGGCAACTGACTCCTCATGACTCTTCTATTCTCAGATTGGAATAAAGTGGAGCCGCCTGAACACCACATGGAAGCAGCCAGTCACTTCCTGACATGCTGGTTTAGATTTATAAGTAACAAAATGGAAAACAACTGTATTTTTTCACCACGATAAAAATACTTGTATAAAAAATGTTTTGCAATTGCCATCTACCAGGAAGTTATTTTCTACTGAAAGTTGCAAAGATTATAATTGTCCTGGGTTCCACTCACTAAAGACCAAATGGTTTTTGTGTGTGTGTGCATATTCACCCTCCATAATTTTGAAATACACATTTTATACTTCTACACAAAGTTGAAAATTACATATTGATTCTTAAAATCTTGGGGGTATGGCTCAGTGATACCTTCCCTGCATGAGGATCTGGGTTCAATCCTCAACACCACACACACACATACACACACACACACACACACACACACACAAACTAATGTTTATACCTTCCAGACATGTGCACATTTTGACACCTTAAACTAATAATCACTATTTTTATATTCCATTTTTCATATGGCTCCTTGTTGATTTTATAGAAAGTTCTAGTAGCAATAGCAAATAGCTATACAACTCTTATTAAATACAATATTTAATCTATTCACATGGTCCCATGCTCTAGTAATTATTTCTATTACTATCTGCCAGATGAAGAAATCAAGTCACAAAGCAGTTCTGAAACTTTTTCAGAAGTTGAAACAAGTGTGAGAATTGGTATTTGAAACTTTGCCTGGCATTTTTATTACTGAGCTATATTGCCTCCACACAAATTATATCTTGCTAACCCGATTAAAAGAAAGACAGTTATGGATGTCTCTGCTGCCAATTCAGGCAGTCAACTGTGGTTCCAAATCAGCAAAAATTGCTTTTGCCTCCAAACCTACCTAGTTTCACCCCTTCCTGCATATACTCTAATTTTAAAGCATTTATTTCCACCACCACTCCCAATTCCCCCCATTTTAGTTGATTTTGGTGATTAAAGAGAACTGTTCGTCTGCAACAAAAGCAAAGACATTTCTGCCGATAGCAAAAAATGACAGCTGAAACAGCATTTAAAGTACATCTTGAATAAATGTTCAAAAGCATGGCCTTAGGGCAATTTCCTGTTTTACTGGAAAATCTACTTTGCTAGTGTCTGATAAAATTGTATGAACAGTGGAAGCTTAATTCTCCAAGGCATGTTCTATGAAGCATTTGACAGCTTATCTGATGAAATCCACCCTACTACCAGTTCAGAGAGACCGTGTGCCCCTCACAGAGGAAGCCCATTTGAATGACTCTTACAGCCTCGGGGCTGATGTTATTAGTTTCTAAGTGAACTGATTAGTATTTCACTGACTTATTTCCCAGCAACTATACATACGTTTGACATGCCAAAGGGTTTCCATCTTGTAGAATCAATGCACCGGTGAAAATGACTTGCTTGTGTGGGGGGAAATCTTATTAGGGCTTCTTAATATTTTGAGTCATTCAGGTGATCCAATAAATGGAGACTAAATTAAATCACTACTTATATGAGATTGGATGAAGTGTAAACCCAGAACAACAATTAAGTGCTGCACTTTTCATATGCCATGAGACCAATAAGTCAATGTTCAAAACAAAGTGTCAAGGAGTGATTCCAGTGACTCAGATCTGCCACAACGTGGGAGAAAAGAGCATAACAGAAAGATTGAGCTACTTCAAATATTCCTTATTGCACACATTAATACACTGGCATTTGTAAATCATAAAACTCAAATATATTCCCTTAAATTTCCATTCTCCATAGCCAACAGTGGAACACAGGTCTTCTAGAATATTTGGACTTTGTTACAGTTTATGATTACACACCCAATAAGCATCAGTATTCCAGGTTGTTGACAGAAGGGATGTGTGTGTGTGTGTGTGTGTGTGTGTGTGTAACCTTCCCTCTATCAAATGCTAATTGGAGCAAATTCACCAAATAAAGAAAACAATAACCAAACTCACAACCAACCAGCATCCTTTTGAGGTTCCTAAAAATTGTTTGGTGGCGTTCTCATGAAATTTGTTTTTTTCTCACTCAACAGTAAAATGTGCTATATCATAATTAAGTAAAAACATTAAAAATTATAATTTATTATAGCTAACGCAGTGCATTTACAATGGTGTTGACATTTATGGTTTTGATGTACACAAACACATCAAAATTTTTGTTTGCCACTTAGAATGTTAGAGAATGTTGTTCCTCATATCACACTGTCTTCTTTGTTAAGAAAAATACCAAGGACACTTCTCTGGAATCTCAGTGTTGTTCTGATTTTGAACCCCTGGCTGGTTTTGTTCCTAAGAATATTATGGAGCGTTGGAAAGAGGACACAATGGGCTGAGCACATTCTTCACATGTGGAATGTCCGATTTTGATACCTAATGCCACATAGGAACTAGAACACCACCAAGAGTGGTCTCTGAGCACAGAGCAGGGAGCAGCCCCTGAGCACTATGAAGTATAGCCCCAAACAAAACAATACTATCAAGAACATACTGTTCTTTCTCTTCTAGACTATGTAAAGTCAAAGTTCAGCTCATGTCCAGAGCATACCCCAGAGTCTAATGAGCATTTGATGTAGTTTTCTCTCCTGGTTTCCTCTATCTTTTCTCTTTTCTCTTTCTTTCTTTCTTTCTTTCTCTCTTTCCTTCCTTCCTTTCTTTCTTTCTTTCTTTCTCTTTCTTTCTTTCTTTCTTTCTTTTTTCTTTTCTTTCTTTCTTTCTTTCTTTCTCTCTCCTTCCTTCCTTCCTTCCTTTCTTCCTTTCTTCCTTCTTTCTTTCTTTCTTTCTTTCTTTCTTTCTTTCTCTCTCTTTCCTTTCTTTCTTTCTTTCTTTCTTTCTTTCTTTCTTTCTTTCTTCTTTCCTCTTTGACTTAACATTGGAATTTCAGGGGTTTAACTTCAAACCTTGAGATGCATATACTTCTCACCAATAAGTTTCAGTCCATCTCATCACCAAAAAGACGTTCTCTGCCTCCCTCATGCCTCCCACCCCACTTCTCTTTCCTTAGAGTAAACACCAAAGTTTTCACTGAATCTAGTAGTTTTGCTTTTTGTCAGTTCATTTGCTTTAGTAATTCCTAGACCACATATTAATCAATCTATTGGATTGTCTTCCACTTCTTTATTTTTAGTACAATCACCTCAAGATCCATCGACTTTTGTCCCTAAAGCCACAATCTTTTTTTTTTAATGTTAGTTCCTTGAGTTTATGTGACACAGTTTATCTAGTAATCTTGATAGGAATTTATGATGAGTCCAGATTTTGGCAGTTTTGAATAATGTTATGAACACAAGGGTGCAAATATCCTTTTGAATCGGTGTTTTCAAATCCTTCAGACACATGCCAGGAGCAGAACTGCTAAGTCACATTAAGTTTTAAAAAATATTTCTCGAGGTTGCTTTTCATAGCGGCTGTATCCATTTACATGCCCAACAGCAGCAGCAGTTCTTTCAAGTACTGGTCTGCAGGTGCAGAAAGGTTAAAAGTCTCTAATCTGCAGCCTTGATTATAACTGCTGATCTGTGGTCTAGGATACAGGACAGGTGCTGGTCCATGATGATCATGGTGAGTGAAAACAGAAGTTTGAGAGGAGAGAGGATGTGGCATATAGTCAGTCATCTTACTGAGAGGTATCAATTGTATCGCCACAACTTTAAGCAAAGGCTGGAAATAGAAACTCCTTGTTTTTGCCTCTTGGGAGAGAAAACAAACAATGTTCCTATTAGTTCCACTTGGTTCCAACTTTTAGAACCAAGTTGTAAATTTGAAAGCAAGAAAGTTGATGGATAAAAAGGAGCAATGCTAGTTCCCAAAGAGGCAGCTTTTGTTCAGCAATATACCTCCAGACCCCACACAACACCCGGCTCTTGATGAAATCTCTAAAACTAGCAGTGAGGGCTAAGATGGATTTGTTTAGGACCCTGCTCTCTCATTATATCAATTTCCACAAGAGTGGTGCCATTTGAGCTTCATTCTCTTCTAGAAAAGGAAATAAAAACCTATATTCATTTCTCCTTTGCAAGTATTTAGTAACTATAAAAATCACATATATGACAAGTGGTACAATATGGAAAGTATCATGCTAAGCGAAATGAGTCAGAAAGAGAGGGATAGACATAGAAAGATTGCATTCATCTGGGGGATATAAAGTAACAAAGTATGAGATTAATACCCAAGAATAGCTGAGATCAGCACCAGGAGGATTACTCCATAACTTAGAGGCCAGCCGGGTATCCTAGAGGAAAGGGCTGTTCAGATAGAGAAGGGAGCACCAAATAAAGGATGTTTGGAGGATCCTCCCAGGAGGGGAGATGCATGTCGAAAGTAGACTATGGACTGAACATGTTTGCCACTCAATGCCTCTTTTGCAGACCACAACACCCAAAAGGAGAGAGAGAACACAGGGGATTGCCCTGCCACAGAGACAGGGGGGATGGGGGGATGGGGGTGGGAGGGATATAATCCATGGTGGTGGAAAATGGGCACTGGTGGAGGGATGGGTATCTGATCATTGTATAATTGAAACCAAAGCACAAAAAATTGTAAATCTACAACTTTTAAAAAAATAAAATAAAATAAAGGGGAAAAAAAGTCAAAAAAAATCACATATATGTACATAAAATGACATATTACTACAATCTAGGAACACGTACTATTCTCTGCAAAAGCTGAAGATGTAGCAAAGGCCATATTTTATTAATATTCTAATTGGGGGTATATAAGAAAAGGTCTGAAAATTTTTGTTTAAAGAAGTCCTTCAGAAACACAATAGGAAATCAACAGCTATTTATTAATTACCATCATTTTAAGGGAGCTTTTGGACAATGTCATGTCCTTCTGGCTATTTTTAAATGTTTAAATTCTAACCAACATACTGGATAAATAGCCTTAAACTCTCAATTGGCTCCTTCCCTCCCAGAATTCCTTGCTCTCCCCCACCCCCTTTGTTAAGTGAGAAAGTCCATGGGCCAAATCTATGCAGATGACCTAGCAGAGACATAGAATTAGGTTGGCGTCTTGCTTCCAGTCAGCTTCAGTGTGGCCTTTCCCAATAGTCAATACTCTTTGTGGTAGAAAACTTCTGATCTCAGCCCAGAAAGACTGAGTGACAAGGAAAAGTGTCCTTGCTCATATAAAATTCTACTTCAGGCTACAGAAGCTTGTGTCTCCCTGGGAACCCCAAAGCACTTCATAGCAGAGTGTATTCCCAACACTGTTCTTCTGACAATGTTTCAGGGGCCAGAATAAGCATGTGTTGCTCATGGTTAGCAGAATCTGATGAACTGCCACAGCTGCTTTTCACCACACCAGCCACACTTCACAATCTCATGAGCTACAGCATCAGGATTCTTAGTTCCTGGAGCTGATACAAATGTAGAAGGAAGAGTCTGAATTTTCCTCACAAATCACAAATCATCCTGTTAGTCATCGATTGCCTCGAGTAGGCCCCAGTAACGTCTCCTTCATCCTAGCCCTGAGATTATATTCAAGGCTCTTTAGGAGAATGAGACCCATCATTGTTACTGGTATTTGGCATATTGGGTATGCCACAGGGAGTTTGCCAGACTCTGCCGTGTGGGCAGGCTACATTTGGTAGCCTGCCAGTTTGTCCAAGTAGGAATGAGATAATAAGATGTCATAATAAAATGTTGCATGGCCGCGAATGCAGCCGCGTGGTTCAGAGATCTGGTTTTTATAGTCTCTGAGTCTTGGCCGCTGATGGAACTACACGGTGCCAGGGGGCCAGTTGGTGGGTGTGACCCCCGCCTACTGGAATTTGGAGGATCTGGGTGGAGGATGCTCGGCCCAAATCCGGGTAGGCTTGGAGATCTTGGCCCCGGAACCCGCGTGACTTTGTCCCTCTGCCAGTACCTTCATGTGTGCGGAGAGTGGTCTCAGCATGGTGGTGGCTGGTCCTGGAGGTCTTTGGCTGCCGGAGCCCTGGTCGGGGCGGGGAGGAAAGCTCAACCCGCTCCCCTCCAAGGGGTCCCGGCGAGCGAGGACAGTCAGGCGTGGGGGCAGAAGACTCTAAAGGGAAAATTTATAGATAACATAATGAGACAGAACAAAGAAAAAACCCATCTGTTCTATCTGTTAACTTGATTTCTTGACATCTAAGAGGCTTATAACTACTACCTAAGAAGAACCATCTGGAAATTGCTGGACAATTGGGGCTTTGGTTTTGTTACTCTGCTTTTGTTATTGTAGTTCACTTTCTGTAGAAAAATAACAGTCTGTGTGGCTCTTGAGTTCTTGCTTCTCAGATTATCCCCTAAAAACATAAAACTTTCACATGAAGGACATAAAGTTGACTCACCATTGGGCTCTAAAAACAGCCCAATTTTAATTATCCTTATATAGAGTGTAATTGGATAAATTTGTTTTGGTTTGCTAAAGCTATTGACACAACCTTTCAACGACCAAAACTAACCTTGCAACCTCAGAAGACCCAGTGAATAACCTCGAATAACAGATATATTTGTTTGGCTCTTTTACAGAATGTTCAGTCCCCAACACCTGCAGGTCCATGTTTGTGAAAGGCTGAAACATTTCCAAAATTCACAATATTTTCTTTCATTGTAATGTGTTCTAGGAATTTTTTTAATGTTCCAAACATGCGGTGTACTTTGTAGAGATGGTCTTCCTAATAGGATTCAACTGAAAGCGTGAGACCCAGCCTGATCACTTGGTCTTCCCTCTGCCACTCAGCCTGAGGTGAGCACCAGGGTCCGATCTCACCACGGGTGTCCATGGCAAACACACTTTTCAAAGCATGGATGGGAATGACATGCAGGTGGGCAAGACTTTGAAGCATTCCCAGGTTTCTCTCACCATAGTCTATTTATTTACTAACCCAGAACTTGATCACCAGCTTTGAGCACATGTTTCTAGAACTTTCTGTTTCCTGCATTTGAAAGCAACTCAGAGCAATGGCACATCAAGTTACATCATCTGGTGACCAAGCAGCCTTCTCATAGTAAACTCAAAATTTCCCCTACCAACCACACACAAAGTTGCCTAAGAATCAAACTAAAAATCCCAGATGCCTGTCAAGTTTGGGTAAGCACGTGAAGTCTCCCCAGAGACCCAGAAAACCTGCCTTTCTGCCAGAGCCCTTCAGTATTTGGGTCCCATCTTCTTCTACACCCCCCCTCCCATCAGAGTGCAGCAAAATCAGCCTCCTACCTCATCAAAACACAGCTGCTGAGTGTGACAAACACAATTTAGGCCCAAGCACAGCCTGTGGCCTTGCTTTAGGAACATCTTGGCAACATCTTGTCTCTGCAGATTTTGCTGGCCCCCGCAAAAACCACGAACGTAATTGGCAACCCAGCCCACAACGTGCATAGGAGAGCGATAACCTCCACAAGTGCTCTGGGATTTGGCTTCTTAAAATATCACTATCACTGTGTATGCAGAGTGGTCCCTGTGAGCAGTGACAATGGAGGAACGGAGGTGCAGGCAGGGGAAGTGAGAAGAGTCTCAGAGGGGAGAGCTAAATCACCGCCCCCCCCCCCCCCCCCCCGCAGCATTCAGCCACTTCTCCAGTTTCTTCCTCCACTGAAAAAATGTGTGACGTGGGAAAAAGGTATTTACAGAGGAGGAGTTGTTTGGAAAAAAGCAAAAATTGTTTTCTTTTTTTTTGGTTATTGAATCAGGCCGGAGCGATACATAGCAGGTAGGGCTTTTGCCTTGCACGTGGCCGACCCAGGTTCAATTCCTCCGCCCCTCTCGGAGAGCCCAGCAAGCTACCAAGAGTATCCCACCCGCACAGCAAAGTATGGCAAGGTACCTGTGATGTATTCAATACGCCAAAAAAAATTAAAAAAACCAGTAACAAGTCTCACAATGGAGACATTACTGGTGCCCACTCTAGCAAACAATGGGAGGACAGTGCTACGGTGCTTTTTATTGAATCAACATGAGATACAGTTACAAAGTTTTCATGTTTGAGTTTCAGTAATACAATGATATTGTATTACTCCCTTCAATTGTATTACCATCCCTCCACCATTGTACATTTTCCACCACCACTGTCCCCAGTACCCCTCCCTCCTTACCTATTCTCCTCCTCTCCCTGCTTCTATGGCAGATAATGTCCCTCTTACTCTCTCTCACTTTTGGGCATTATGATTTGCAGTACAGATACTGAGAGGTCACCATATTTGGTCCTTAGTCTACTTTCAGCACACATCTCCCATCCCTAGTGATTCCTCCAATCATCATTGACTTAGTGATCCTTTCTCTATTCAAGCTGCCTACTCCCCCAGCTCATGAGGCAGGCTTTCAACAATGGGGCAATCTTCCTGGCCTTTGTCTCTACTGTTCTTGGATGTTAGTCTCATGTTATATTCTTTTATATTCCACAAATGAGTGCAAGGCAAATCATTCCACAAATGAGTGTCTATTCCTCTTTCACGTAGCATAATACTCTCCCTGTCCATCCAATTATAAATAAATTTCATGACTTCATCAGAAGGCAACAAATTATTTCAAGAGATGCTTTTCTCCACAAAGGGGTTTTAAAAATATTTTTTATTTAAAGAACTATGATTTACACTGTTATTGATAGTTTTAGACCTGTAGCTTTCTATCACCAATCCCTCAAGCATCAACTTCCCTCCACCAGTATTCCCAGGTTCCCTCCCATGCCCTCATTCGACCTCCTTGATAGGCACATTTGTTTGGTTTTGAGGTCACACCCAGTGATGCTCAAAGATTACTCCTGGTTCTGCACTCATAAATTACTGGTGGTGCTCAGGGACCATATAGGATGCTGGGAATCAAACCCAGGTGGGTTGTGTGAAAGATCTAGTCACTATACTATCTCTCTGGCCCTAACAGACACATTTTAAAGTTTGGTAGTTGTAGTTTAGATCCCATGTTTTCAGTGTTGAGTCTATGGTTTTGATTATACTGCCCTCCCCCCACACCTTACCAATGTGCCTGAGGCCCTGGCCCCTGCTCCCCCATTACTTTTGTTTCTCAACTTTTTCCTTGCCCCTCAATTTCTTTCCTTCTCTGTTCTTCCCCTCTGAGGTCTTTTATGATGTTCCGTCACTGTCCGCTCAGTGGAAGAGGGATGGTCTCCCTGGCTTCACCTGTATGGGACAACCAGGAGTATGAAGCAACTGAAAGTCACCTCTGACTGCAGTGGAGTCCCAGAGAAAGGCCCAGTGGCTTCAAGCCCTTGCCTGGCAAATGTTCAAAGCCCTCTGTTTTCCCAGTGACAGGGGAAGTTCAGTGAGGTCTTGAACTTAATCCCAGATGCCTGGAATAAAAATAAAGAGTCAAATGCTGAGAAACTCCCAGGCAACACTGAACACTGGCATCATTAGTTTAAATCGTTACTCTAAAACTTCTACACAGGGGATAGAGAGATAGTACAGCAGATAGGGCATTCTGCCTTCATACAGCCGACCTGAGTTCAATCCTCAGCATTCTATATGATCTCCCAAGCACTGCCAGGAGTGATTCCTGAGTGCAGAGCCAGATGTTGCCTCCAAACAAAACAATTTACTAAACCTCTTTCCTATCACAAACAAGCAAGAGTAAAATCATAAATAAGGAGGGGCAATGAGAGGGAGACAGAGACAGAGATGTGGGGGAGTGGGGTTTAAATAAAATCAGTCCTATAGGAACAAACAGATTCGTTCCCTCCAGGGAATGAGCTCTCAACACAGTGACTATCACTTTTATGCATACCCAGAGGAAACTAAAGCTGATCTTTAACAATTAAACCATCTTTACTTCTTCAGGATAAAATAAGTTCAAGAAGACAAAATTATCTTTGGTTTGACCAAATGGCATTCAACAAGAAGAATGACCTGAAAATATGTACACACATCATTAAATTATATTAAAAGGTAAAAGGCCCTCCCGTTGATCGTCGATTTGCTCGAGCGGGCCCAGTAACGTCTCCATTGGAGACTTTGTTGTTACTGTGTCTGGCATATCGAATACTCTCGGTAGCTTGCCGGGCTCTCCAAGAGGGGCGGAGGAATCGAACTCGGGTCGGCCATGTTGGCCGCTTGTAAGGCGAACGCCCTACCTGCTGTCATATTCAAATATCTTACAATTGTATTTGCTAATCAGACCTCAACAGATTATTCAAATATTAAATCTAAGGGGAAACATTTTCAGAACACAAACATTTCCCCAACATTTATGGGATTTTCCAAACCCCACCTACCATCACTACCATCATTATCTCTCTTCTATATTATCACAGCAACCCTAGTGACTTTCTCTCTTATACTTCTAGACTCTATTCCAAACATAGCAGAATAAAATCTAACTTTGTGCCTACAGATGTGTGTAGGCATGGTCTTGCTCAGCCTGTCTCTGATTTCATTCCCCGTTCTTCCCCCTTCATTTCTTTCCACTAAGATATACCTTTCCGTTGTCCACCAAACTCACAATTTATGCCCTCATCACTTGCATATTTGTTATTCTCTCTGCCCAGAATATTCTTTTACCAAATCTTGTGAGTTATTGTCTTATTTGATTTACCCTTCCAAGATGTTATCTCCTTAAAGAGGCCTCCCCTGACCACCCCAAAACTTCCCTCTTTTTAGCCCTGCAGTTCAGGCTGAATTTGTTTTCACTGCATGTACTCATAGGATATTATTCAGTACTCTCTTGGTTATCTGTCCCCTTCCAGGATAATAGTTCCTTATAGGCAATGGCTTATAGCACTTGTTCTCAGTGATATTGATGGTGTAGCTAGAACTGTGCCTACTCACATATACTGTGATCTGAGATATTATTTATCAAGTGAATAAATGAATTCATGAGTTAGTTCTGAGAAATGCAGCAAACAAAAATAAATTGGTCAGAGGTAACATTGCTAAGGTAAGCTAGCATCAAAGAATATTTCACCAGGAAGACCCCAGAAGTAGTTTTATTTCTATTCTAGGAACAATAGGAAATACATAATCCTAAGGAGGTTTAAGACATCAATGATATAATTTTTAAAAAATTGAAGCTACTTTGTGGAGAACAGTATTCAGAGAATGTGATGCATTTGGTTTCAGGTGATTTCTTGAAAATCTGTGTGCAAATAAATTTTGTAAACTGACTAGTAGTCTCACGAATTCTAGTAATCCTTAATTTGATAAAAAATAAAAACAACAGCTCATTTTTATCGAAAGTCTTGCTCTAGTTTTTATTTCCTGCAATCAAACACAAGAAATTATAATAATCTATTTTGTGAAAGATCACATATACATCAATTTTATTATAGTATGTTATAATAATCTTTTTATAATAATCTCTTATTGTGCCTAACTTATAAATTAAACTTATGTCAGGTATGTGTGTAGAGATAAAACAAAGTCTATATTTATGTCAGTGCTATCCAAAAATTTAGGCATCCTTCCCAGCACCCTATACAATCACCCAAAACCTGCCATATGTGGGTCCTCCAAAATTTCAGGCAATCTCTGGGGAACCATGTATTCATGGCCAATTGGATTGCTGCCTATTTGATAGGAAAATTTCTTCAGGTGGAGGAACAGAAGGAACAATTCTGTGAGTAAAGTCATTTAGAAGACAAACACCTTAATAAAGAAAAAAGAATTCCTCCCTCATTCCAGCAACCTTTTGGGAAAGGGAAAAAATATACTTAAACCTTACTGTCAGATGCTTTAAAGTTATTTTACTTCAAGCAGGTGGAAAATGATACATGAAAACTAGAGCAAAATTATAGTATGAAAAGATCAAGGAGAAGAATTTCTAAGCCAAAGGAAATTATCTTTGCAAGTCAGAATCTTTTAAGCTTATGGTATCTCATCAGAACAATATAACTTCCCCTAGAAGAAAAAAATAGAGGCACTATGCTGATTAATAACTGCAAAACAAATGCTGAGCTACAGAGAGAAACTATAAAGCCATTACTCCAGAGGGAATTCCCAAGATTGGGAAACTGAGGCAAAGGCATGTCTGAATAGCCTGGGTTACTCACCAATTACAAAAAATAGTAATTCCGAATCCAAAGTCTCTGTCTCTTCTTGCACAACTTACATTTCCTTTGAAAATGTTTACATGCAGAAGATGGATTCAATTAAGATAATGGGACACACCAACTCTAGCCGCATGAAACGTGCACATAACAATATGAAACAGATGAAAAGCATTTCTGTAGTGAGCTGTATCAGGGAAAAGGAAGAGTAACTCCCACAGACATACAGAGAGAATGAGTGGGCCTGAGGCAGATTTCTTCATAAGAGCCAACAAACCCAAACTAAAGATGACACATCTCTGCAGAGAAAAAGGAGAGTTGAGCAAATGTGGGTGACAGATGAGCTACAACAAGAAGTCATTCTGGAGGAGTCATAGGTGAAGATGGCAATGCTTTGTTTTGCAGAGACAAGTGGAATAAAGAATGAAGAAAAGGAAAAATGAAAGAAGAAACTGGAGAATGAAACTTTTTTTTAATAGTTCCTCTTCCTCTCAATTAAATAATAGTCTTAAATGGGATGCTATTGTCTTACCTATAAGTTCCCTGAAGGTAAAAAATATGACTTTGTCACTTGAAAAAAAAATGACTCAAGAACTCAATGAATGTCAAATAATAATACTTGAAGAGGGGGAGCAGAAAAAAAGCAAGTGAAGAACAATGAGTGTTATTCTCTCAGGCCTCCATGCTGATGTTCGAAGTAAACAGGCCAAAACAGGATCCATGGAATTCCCGGGCTTTCCTCATTTGGTATTTCCTCAGTGTTTGCCTTAATTGCTAAGTCAAAACCACTCTCTTTATAGTGAAGACAAACGTTGAAATCAAAGCAGAGATTTTAAAGGACACATTCCAAGTGCAGCTTTGAAAACTGGCACAGGATCACAATTCCTTTCAGATCTCAATAGAATTGGGATTGTGTTCTGTGTTTGCAAAATGGGGTGCAAAATAGGAGGCAAGAAAGGAGCCTGCCCCCTTCCCTCCTGCCCCCGCCCTGCCCTTCTAGGCTCCTGGGCCCTGCAAGTCTACACGCTGTCTCCTCCAATGCCCTGCCATCTCTTTTTCTGTTCTTTCCTTTCCATCCAAATTCTGCAAGGTGGACAGAAGGGAGCTCTTGGCATCACCTCTGGAAGCCTTTGACTCACTCCAGAGAGGCTTCGCATCTAAGAAAATGTCTCCAGGAGCTTTTTTATCCCTGCAAGAAAAACAGTTGTTTTTCCTTGGACCTGAAAATGTGCATAACAGCTGTCTCCTCAGCAATCCACTGCTGAAGCAGAATTTAGCACTGCAGCCCTCCAAAAAGATAAAATGAGGCTAACTTCTGCTTTTATTTATTTATTTATTTTGAAGTAAAACAGATTTTTTGGAAGGTTTTTTGAAGGGAAGGAGGAAGAGAATGTGGGAGAGAGTGGAGAGTAAGGAAGACAGAGTAACGCGCTCAAGAAAGAACATGGGCTTCTCCAAGGGAGGAGAGGGTTCCTACACACACCCCAGCATTAGATAGGAAAGCATGAAAGTACACATCTCAAGAGGGGAGATGTGGGCAAAACACGTGCTTAGGCACCGCATGTGCTTGGTCATGCGGGCACAAGAAGCACACGGACTTAGGCAGCATATGCACCTAACTTCTGCTTTTAAACCCAGAGAAGTGCCCTTGCCCAGAATGCATCTGGATGCTTCTGAGAGTGATAATCACCTGAGTGCTTTGCTTAAGCTAGAATAATAATTCAACTCCATGAAGCATTACCCATGTCAGGAGAGAAAGGATCGATCAAAAGAGTCTCAAGGTAGGAATCTGGTTGAGCAGGGGAGCCTGACAGATACTGCAAGCCTCAGCAGGCAGGGCTGGAGAATCTTGGCCAGTTACTATATGAGGAAGAAAGGAAGAACAGTCTAAGTCCACACAAGACACCTGAAGTGAGTTCTATGTAAACAAGAGGATCAGATGAGCTGAACTGGCATAATGATACAGGGGCTTTTCCATATAAAAGAACTGGATTAAACAGATCCATTATCTCGAGCACCCGTTAAGCCCCAAAATTTAGAATGCAGAATAAAAAAAGATACTAACCATGAAGAACAAAAAGACGTGTCTAGGAGATAATAAGGAATAATGTGTGTTGATTTTATTTTAGAGGATGGAAGTTCCAAGGATTAGTTGTGACTCAGTGGAACTTCACCTGCCTAGTCAGTCTCTACTTCAGAGGCCGGCCAGGACTGGGGCATAGGAGTGAGTGAATGTAACAGGACTCTCTTGGAAAGGGTTGGGATGACTCTTCCCTGTAAGAATCAGAGTGTGCACATCCTATGATGAAGTTTGAACAGAAAGGATCTTCCAAGGGGTTGTCAGGAAGGGGGAATCACTGCACTGAAAGTGGGGGAGACTATTAAAATTTGTATCAAAGTTTTAATGTTCTGAATTGTGAATAAGCAGAAGTTACCTGGTCTGGGCTTGCAACAGTGATGGGCAAGGAGGTGCAGGGGAGTAATTTATAGAGACTAGTAATCATATGGGCAGAGATCTCTGTCATCCTGGGGATGTTTCTGATCAATTACATCTGCAAAATCTTAGTCATTAATGGAAAGGAAAATGAAATGTAATGACCAAAACATACTAACATACATATTTATTTATATACATGTTATGGAGAATTTCAAGCAGGTATGAAAATTGACAATACAATATAATGAATTCATCACACATTCAACTATGATGAATTTCAGCCATAATCAACTTAATAGGTCTTTTTAATTTTTTTAAATTTTATTTTAATGAATCACTGTGAGATATAATTATAGACTTACAAACTTTCATGATTGTGTTTCAGTCAAACTATGTTGAAGTACCCATCCCTCCACCAGTGTCCAGTCTCCACCACCAATATTCCCAGTATCCCTCCCCCACCCCCACCCCTTTCCACCCCCTGCCTCTGTAGCAGGCACTCAACTTAAAATTTCTTGTGTTTTGTGTTTACTGTCATCCTTTCTGGATATGTACCCTTTTCCCTTATTTTGATACCCACACCACCATTTCATGTCATTTCATACACCAGTGTCTCCTGCCCCCACACCTGGCTCTCCTCACCAGGGCCCCTTGGAGGGGGGTGGGTTGAGTTTCCCTCCCCACCCCGAGCAAAGCCCCAGCAGCTGAAGACCTCCAGAATCTGCCACAATCATGCTGAGACCACTCTCCACACTCATGAAGGTACCGGCAGAGGAACAAAGGCATGCGGGTCCCGGGGCTGAGATCTCCAAGCCTGCTTGGATAGGGGCTGAGCATCCTCCACCCAGATCCTCCATCTTCCAGTAGGTGGGAGTCACACCCACCAACTGTCCTTCCGACGCTGTAATCCCATCAACAACCAAGACCTAGAGACTATAAAACCCAGCTCCCCGAAGCATTCACAACCACGCAACATCTTATTATCTCATTCTTGCTTTGGACAACCTGGCAGGCTACCGAATGTAAACTGCCTGCACGGCAGAGTCTGGCAAACTCCCCGTGGCGTACCCAATATGCCAAATACCAGTGACAATGATGTGTCTCATTCTCCTAACCCTGAAAGAGCCCTAAATGTGGCACATTTTAGAATCTCAGGGCTAGGACGAAGGAGACGTTACTGGTGCCTGCTCGAGGCAATCGACGAACAACAGGATGATTGTGATCATGATCATACACCATGAGTTTAGTGTATACTCCTAAAAAATAGCAAGTATTTTTATAACTTCCTAGGTTTAGAGCAAACATGTGGGCTTTCACCAAAGACCATGTTTTAATCCTGGCTCTATGCTCAGAAGTGATTCACGGGATGATACGGGGTATCAGGGGTCAAACCAGGCTTCAGGCAAGACAAGTACCTTTACCTCTGGACTATCTCTTCAGCACTTCATTTGCTTGAATTATTTTTATAAAAGAAGATAAGTTGCTGGATCAATAGCACAGAAGGTAGGGCATTTGCCTTGCACCCAGCCGACCCGGGTTCAATTCCCAGCATCCCATATGGTTCCTTGAGCACCACAAGGAATGATTCCTGAGTGAAGAACCAGGAGTGACCCCTGAGCATTGCCAGGTGTGACCCAAAAAGCAAAAATAAATAAATGAATAAATAAATAAAAAGAAGATAAATCTTAAGTTCAGAACATGACGGAGTAGGAAAGTCATTTAGATAACACATCCGATTGGGGGCTGTGGTGATGGCAATGGGCATATCTGGAAGTGCTCAGGGGTCCAGACTATGCCCATGCAACCCAGATCTACTGCATGCACATCATGCATGCCAGGTCACTGAGCTCTCTTGTCCAAGAGAAAGATCATCTTCCTTGATATATATCGCAAAGGCAAGGTGTTTAAGTGATTTTTTTAAGTCAAAACACTATTTGTTTTAAGTCAAAATACTACCCAAATACCTAAATATCTAAGTAGAATAAATGAGCTTCAATGAAATATATTTGTATAGCTGTATGGATTGTAGAGGTTAGTAAAATCTACTGCGATGATTTGCTCTTCTGGGATGTACACTAAGTTGGAGCTAGGTTTATGTGTATGTTTTGAGACAGCGTGGACTAGAAGAGAAATCTGTCTGAAACTAAGAACTGAAGACAGACTTGCTAACATTGAGGAAATCAGTTGGTAATAAGGTGCTCTTGCAACTCACATACCACACAGGGTCTGAGTAGTCTGACTGGGATGGGCAAGATCAAAGTCCTAACTCTTACAGCTCCTTCTATATCCCCTGATCTAACTTCTCTGTGGTAAAGTAAAAGGTAAAAGGTAAAGGCCCTCCCGCTGTTCGTCAATTTGTTCGAGCAGGCCCAGCAAAGTCTCCATTGGAGACTTTGTTGTTACTGTGTTTGGCATATCGAATACGTCACGGGGAGCTTGCCAGGCTCTGCCGTGTGGGCAAGATACTCTCAGTAGCTTGCCAGGCTCTCCAAGAGGGGCGGGGGAATCGAACTCGGGTCGGCCATGTTGGCTGCGTGCAAGGCAAATGCCCTACCGCTGTGCTATCACTTTAGTACCTTGACTTTTTTGCAGCCACCTATAGCCTTAAAGTAGAAGTCATGAATGTTGGTCTCCACTGTGAGACTCAAGGAATTTCACAGACACACTGAGTTTCAGAGATACATATTCCACTCTTGTCTTGTGGTTATTGCTATGGCCTTGACCTCATGTGTTTCATAACCTCCTGCCCATTTCAACTCCTTCCTACTGAATTAAGCCCAGCACTTGTTTCAGGAGCAACATCCGTACACTAGCCCCATAACCAGCTCCAAAAACACTAAATCAAATACCTGTAATAAAGTAAGTGTCCTGTATCACTCCATGTTGCTCTGCTTCTCTGATGTTCTTGCTCACATATCTACATGAGCAACTGACTGAGATCAATTGAAAATAGAGGGCTTGGAAATACCAATGTTGTAGCTGACTACCCCTTTTGTCTAACTTAAGACATCTCCCTTAAAATAACTTCTTTTAGATGACCGGTTAAAGAAACTTTGGTACACCTACACAATGGAATACTATGCAGCTATTAGAAAAGATGAAGTCATGAAATTTGCATACAAGTGGTTCTACATGGAAAGTATCATGCTAAGTGAAATGAGTGAGAAAGAGAGGGACAGATATAGAAAGATTGCACTCATCTTTGGAATATAAAGTAACAGAATGGGAGATGAACACCCAAGAATAGTTGAGATAAGTACCAGGAGGTTTGCTCCGTGGCTTGGAAGCCAACATTACATGCTGGGTGTTGGGGGGGTTGGGAAGCAGCTCAGATAGAGAAGGGAATACCAAGTAAAGGGTGTTCGGAGGATCCGCTTGGGATGGGAGACGCGTGCTGAAAGTAGACTATAGACCAAACACGATGGCCACTCAATAAATACCTCTATTGCAAACCACAACACACTAAAGGAAGAGATAACAAAAGAGAATGCCCTGCTACAGAGGTGGGGTGAGGTGGGGGGGTTGGGGTGGGGGTGGAAGGGCTACTGGGTTCATTGGTGGTGGAGAATGGGCACTGGTGGAGGGATGGGTACTTGATCATTGTATAACTGAAACCCAAGCACGAAAGTTTGTAAGTCTACAACTGTACCTCATGGTGTTTCACTAATTAAAATTAAAGAAAACCTTCTTTTTCAAAGTTAAAAAAGATCCTTAATATGCATATCTAATCTTAATTTTCAGAACAGTTTAAACTTCTTTAACTGTTCTCACATCCTTCTCACTTTCACAATCAAATCTGATTTGTATGAAAATGTAGGCATTTATTGGAGAAATTTGGGGGGTTTCTCATTAAAAAATTAGGAACCAGCTAAATGATATGTAAGCTGGAGAAACAATTTTAGGGCTGTTCAGGTGAGCTTCTTAATTGTCTACAAAGATATGGCAGATCTTAACTTCAAAGTTAACTTGGAGATTTGGGGGGGTAGGTTTATTTGAAATAGGGGCTTGGTGGAGAGAGTGTTCCTAAACAGCTCACGGAGAAGAGATATTCTAGACAATGAATAAGTGATGGAAGAAGTAGTGGCTCAAACTAGACATTACCTCATGACTCATTCAATCCTTTGTTCCAAAATACTTACTGACACCTGAATATAAAGCAGTGAAGAAGACAGATAAGTTCTGTAAAGAAGTTATTCCTGCTTAAGGAAATATGAATGATGAATTCTAAATAAGCAAAAAGTAAACAAAAGGACACAAATAATATAAATAACATATCCAATGAGTATAAAGACAAGAGAGGAATAAGAGTCTGCAGTTCCTGGTGTCTCAATTTTTGCTTGGACAGTCTGAGAAGACTTTTTTGAGGAGATGGCATTTGTACTCAGATATGGGTGAAAAGATTGAACAGATGGACTGAGATCTCAGAAAACAACGTTTCAGGCAGGCAGAGAGATCAGCAACCATGAAAGCCCTGAGGTGGGGCCCTCCCGTTGATTTGCTCAAGCGGACCCAGTAACGTCTCCATTGGAGACTTTGTTGTTACTGTGTCTGGCATATCGAATACTCTCGGTAGGTTAGCCCTGAGGTGGGGATGAAAATTCAAATGCAAGAGTGTTAGTACCAGAGCCTGCAGAAAGAAGTGTGATGAGGGAGGTAGGGATTATGCAGTGCCCTTTGGGAAATCACGGTGATTTTAATCAGGGAATAAATTGAATCTGATTTCTGTTTTCAAGGACCTGGCTCAAGGGACAAAAGTGCAAGGACTAAGATCAAGTGTAAAATCTTTGGAAACAGATTCTCCAAAATGAATCTTTAAAAGCATCATAGAAAACAAGATCCGGGAGGATAGCTACTTTTCCCTCAGGGCAGTTCAAACTAAAAGCAAGAGGACAATCTATGTGTGTCCTTAATGAGTGGCGTGTCTGCTAGGTACAGCCCAGCCCGCCCTGCTGCAGGCCAGTAAATCCTGTGTAGCACTCTAGCATCTGCACTGTACTTCTCTGGGCTGAGCTTGCAGTGCACAGGGCACTTCCCCCTCCTTGTGGGGTCAGGAATCCTGGAGAGAGCCTCTGAGGCTGGGAGTGGCATTCCATAGCCACAATCCCCCTCGGAGTGCAGGAGACCCTGCCAGAGGGAATGATTCAGCTCTGACCACTAGCAGGAGGGTTCAGACTGCACATCATTGCTCCTCCCTGAAAGGAATGAGAAGGCTGGCAAGAAGTCCCTCAGCAGACAGGACAGGGCTTAAGGACGGGGAAGGGTGAGCTCAAGGACCAGAGGCACATGCCTGTGTGCACAAGGACCAGAGGCACATGCCTGTGTGCACAAGGTCCTGAGCTTGAATCTGACCCGGCATGGTACCACTTGAGCACTGGTGAACATGTCCTGGATGACCCCCCAGTTGGCCACATAGAACCATAAGTGAGCTCTCCTTAGTGGGGGGAGAAAGAGAGAGAGAGAGAGAGAGAAAGAGAGAGAGAGAGAGAGAAAGTTTCTCAGTCATTTGAGAAAAAATGATTTCCCAAAAGACTTCTTTGGTTTCCGTGTTTGTTTTATATATTTAAAGCTCAAATTTTGTTCCTTAGAAAAGCCTCAGACAAAATCTTCAAGTTCTATTTGTAAAATAAACTGGGCCTCAGTGGGGACTATTGGAGCAAGGAACATGAGCATGGCATGCAGGGAAGAGCCTGCTGAGCTGAGTGGCAGGGCTGAGTCTGGCTGGTCTGCTCTCCAAGCCAAAGTAAAAAATCTAAGAGCAAGTGGTAATGCAGTGATTAATCCATGCTGGTTTTGTTTGTTTGCTTGTCTGTGCGTGGGGGAAGGAGCCATGCCTAACAGTCACTCCTGGTGGTGTCCAGGGGACCATATATGGTGCCAGGGGTCAAACCAGAGATGACAGCATGCAAGACAAGCGTTAACCCTTCTACGCTTGCTCCAGTCCCTAATCCAGGCTCCTCAACTGCTAAGGATTTTGAGCTGACATGTGAAGTCAGATTCCAGTGTGGTAGAATCAAAAGTCTGGAGAGCTCAGAGCGAGGAAGTGAAGAAAACCATGGAATCAGAACAGGCTATATTGTGGTATAAAGGCAGGTTATATAAGGTTGCCCCAGTCCTTTGACTGGTACTTTCTTCCAAAAGGGGGAAGGAAAGGGAGAGAGAGAGAGAGAGAGAGAGAGAGAGAAAGGGAGAGAGGGATAGAGGGAGAGAGGAAAAGAGAGAAAGGGAGAGAGGGAGAGAGAGAGAAAGGGAGAGAAAGAGAGAGGGAGAGGGAGAAAGGGAGGGAGGGGAAGAAGGAGAGAGAGAGGGAGAGGGGGGAAGAGACAGAGAGATGGAGGGAGAGAAGAGAGGGATAGGAGAGAAGAAGAGAGAAAGGGAGGGAGGGAGGGAGACCACAAGCCCTAGAATTATTCCAGAAAGCACCTATGAGTGGAACAGAAAACCTTGGCAGGATTAGCTAACTAAGGCTGACTGCCCCGTCACAGCTGAAACTGTGACTTGCTATGGCTAAGTGTGGAGGCAGTCACCCAGGAGCCACATCTCACAGGTAGACTGATGATGGCTTTCAGAGAAAGCAGCTTAATTCCTTAGTGCACATTTCCATCTAATTTTCCTGTGCTTATTTCTGTTGCCTAGTCATCATAATCTACACAGAACAGGTGGATAAGATACAAAATTTTAGGTTTGGGGGCCACACCCAAAGGTGCACAGGCCTCACTCCTGCCTCTGTGCTCCGGCGTGCCCCCTGGCAGTGCTTAGGGGGCCGTATGAGTGCTGGGAATAAGCCTTGGTCAGGTACTAGCAAGGCAAGTGCCTTAATCCCTGTACTATCTCTATGAACCTAAAGGGCAAACTTTTAAACGCTATGAAGCACTATTTTTTTTAAATGCTGATTTATTAGCCAGAAATATAGCCTAAAGCATCAGAGTATGTAGTCTGTATGAGAGTGGCACAGGCTCAATCTTTGGCACTGCTTTCCCCCCAAGCACCACCAGTAGCAATTACCAAGCAGAGTCGGGGTAGCCCCTGAGCACCGCTCGGCTGAGTAGGGACTAACACCCCACACCACCCTCCCCCAAATTTTGATTTATGAACTCTGAGATGAGACAATACATTCTATGCACTTCTCTTAGAATCTGTTTATTTCTACACAGAATAGTTACTCACCCCCACACCACACTAAAAAACAATTTTTATAAGGTCAAGCTTTTGCTTTAACATTTATATTGTCATTTGTACTTTCTGGTATAAATCAAAGCTCAAAAAGTTCTTTTGGGACTGGAATGGATAGTACAGCAGGTAGGGCATTTTCCTTGCATGTGGCCAAGCTGGGTTTGATCCCCAGCATCCCATATGGTCCTTGAGCACCGCCAGGAGTAAGTGCTGAGTGCAAATCCAGGAGTAACACCTATGCATTACCAGGCGTGAACCACCCCGCAAAAAAAAAAAAAAAAACACACTTCCGTTAAAAAACGTTATTTTTAACGTTTTAAAATGTGGCAGGGGATTGCCCTGCCACAGAGGCAGGGGAGGATGGGGGGATGGGGGTGGGGGGATATTATCCATGGTGGTGGAAAATGGACACTGGTGGAGGGATGGGTATCTGATCATTGTATAATTGAAACCCAAGCACAAAAAATTGTAAATCTACAACTGTACCTCATGGTGTTTCACTAATAAAAAAAAAACGTTATTTTGGTCAAAGGCCACATAATACATATCTGGGGCTTTGTGGGTCATGCAACAGTCACATCTACTCAGCTCAGTTATAAACAGGAGATAATCACCAAAATCAAAAGTTCAGTCTTACTGAAATGTTCCCCCCCGATAGCCACAAGCAAGAGTAGAGCTGTCCCATCCTCCTTGCCTAAATCAGTTCTTCTTCCTTCTCATTCACTTTCCAGCATTGCTTCCGGATTTTGTTCCTAAAATCAGATTAGGGTGCTGGGATTTCATTCTACCTCTCAACATCCTTACCCATCTCCAGTCCCCACAGAGAATGTTTCCTAAAACCTAATTAATGTGCACCATCAACAAGGCTCAAATGTCTTTGAATTCTCCTCATTTCCTACAATGGGTACCTGAGCCTAGGTGGCCTCACATCCATCTGTCCACCACTCACTCATCTAAAGCACCTTCAAAAAGTGCATTATCAGAGTGAGGGTTGTTTTGATTTTCCTTTAGCCTTTGGAAACTATCAATGCATTCGCTGTGAATCAAAAGAGTTTTGTGAGCAATGAGAGTGTTAATTGGAGAAACAGCTCTGCAGAGTAAACAGAGTAGCCATGCAGTGCCCTCTAGCTCTGCACTTAACAGTGCAGAAATGATATGATACATGGTAGAAATCATCAATTCCGAAGAGAGAATGCTAAGCAAGCTTCCATGCAGTCTCTTGCCTGGAGACTAACTTGGGTCCAGTGAGCACAGCCTTCCAGTTTTCTTGAGTCATCCTGATGGGACAATTTTGTATCTTTTAACAAAGAATCCTAAAAACACTGATTTAAAGGGGCCAAAGCTGTAATCTGGCAGGTAAGGCATATTCCTTGCATGCAGCCGACCTGGGTTCCATCCCCATCATCTGATTCCCCCAGCTCCCACTAGGAGTAATTCCTTAGTTCAGAGCCAAGTCCTGAGCACAGCTGGGTGTGGTCCAAGAAACAAACCAACAGCAACAACAAAACTACCGATTTACAAAGCTACACCTGGAAATCCATCTGAAATTTCAGGGCAGGAATAAAAAGAAATTTCTCTTTGGCTCTGCCTCAGTCAAAAGGCTTAAACACAAGTTTCTCTCCATTAAACTCCAACGGAGGAACACACTGCAATTGTTCTCGACACCTATCAATCCCGTAGAGAGGAGCCAGGTGCAATGAGAAGAACCTGTCTCAGGAGGATTTCCTGGGTCGCCTTTCATTGAGCAAAGCCCATCTGGTTCCAGATTTAACAGAACAAGACCTTTGTGATCAGGCAGAAGTGGCCAAGTCATCGGAATCAGATTCCCAAGACCCCAGCGGATGGATCCCTGTGAACCTGCACCAGGCTGGTCTGCAGAACAACCAAAAGTTTTGTTATCGATATTTTTAGCTGCCTTTGTGTTCCTTGCATTTGGCTGGATATGCTGAGATTGGTAAGAGAAGATCAAAGACTCATCTTCCCTTCAAAGAGTACCATTTGTGAGGAAATAAAAACCTCCTGGCAGCCAAGGGGGCAGCCAAAGGCCCAGTTCAGCTCTCTGCTGCAGCTTTTCTTTTTTCTTTTCTTTTTTTTATTAGTGAAACACCACGAGGTACAGTTGTAGACTTACAAATTTTTGTGCTTGGGTTTCAATTATACAATGATCAAATACCCATCCCTCCACCAGTGCCCATTCCCCACCACCACGGATCCCAGTATCCCTCCCACCCCTCACCCCCCCCCCCATCCCACCCTGTCTCTGTGGCAGGGCATTCCCCTCTGTTCTCTCTCTCCTTTTGGGTGTTTTGGTTTGCAAAAGAGGCATTGAGTGGCAATCATGTTCGGTCTATCATCTACTTTCAGCATGCATCTCCCATCCTGGGAGGATCCTCCCAACACCCTTTATTTGGTGCTCCCTTCTCTATCTGAGCTCCCTTTTCCCCTTGCATGTGTGGCTGGCCTCCAAGCCATGGAGCAAAACTCCTGGTTCTAATCTCGGCCACTCTTGGGTGTTAGTCTCCTATTTTGTTACTTTACGTTCCCCTGATGAATGCAATATTTCTATGCAGCTTTTCTTACTTCTGTGAATTGTAGAGATGCAGCACTGGGAAGACACAATCTACTAAATTTGGGTTTAAACAGAACATGACCTAAACTGATAAACAGCGCCTTCTGAATCTCTTCATAATTTTACTTTTACATTTCAAAACTACAAAATAGAAAAGAAAATAGAAAAGCCATGTACTTATCACAAAATTCAATAAACATCTCTGCCATATTGGAGGGCAGAAACTTTAATGTGATACTATAGTTTTCTAGGTCCTCCCATCTCTTTCTATTCACTCTCCCAGGGAAGTCAATATTCTAAATCTGATCTCTTGGTAAGCATTTTCAAGTTTCACTGCAAATGTATACGATTTACCAATTTTTTTGGGGGGAGGACTATACCAAGGAGTGCTCAGGTATCACTTCTGACAGGGCTCAAGGACCATATGGGGTGCAAGGAGATTAAACCCAGGTTAGCTGTGTGCAAGACATGTTTCCTACATGTTATACTGTATTACTCTGGCCCCACAGTTTATCCTTTTTTTAATCTTTAAAAAAATTAAGTTATCTAGTTATAGGCACAATGCCTTAAATACTGTTCATGGCATGGTAGGGTTTCATGCACAAAACATTCCAGAAACACAGTGTCTCTGCCATTGTCCAGAGTTCTCCAATTCATACAATGTATTTACTAAAACCATCATTTGTACATAAACTTTGCTAGTTAACTCAAAAGCATGTTTTCAAGATTTCTCCATATTCATGCCATAGATGAGTGTGACTCTTACACAGACTATAGAATGGTGAGACTGCTGTGTTCCAAGTGTCCTTAACTCGGAATCCTAGTGATTCTCAGCTGATTTATTCCCTATTTTTCACTTTTACAAAAAAAGCCCCTGGGGCCAGAGACATAAGATGCAGGTTAAGACACTTGCCTCACGTGCACCTGACCCCACTTCCATGCCAGCCTCATACATGGGAGCACAGAGCCAGGAGTAAGACCTGAACACAGCAGATAGGTCCAACATGCCCCTCCCATGCCTTCATGAATGTTCTTCTTCTTGGATAAATGTTCTTATTCTTGGATAATTTCATATACCATACATGTTCAGTGATTTTTCCATGTTCATTTTATCAGTCTCTTACTTTTGGTACAGTCATGAAGAACAGGGTGGTGGGGGGGGGGGGGGAGTTTAAGGAGAAATGTTCAACTTACCTTCATTCTAAGATTCATATGTGGATCCATAAGGAGTATCCTACCAGGTCCCCAAACTCTTGTCCTAAACTAAGAAAACTTACATTTTTCTCAGCTCAAGAGAGCTATCTGTGCAAACAGCCAAAAGACTCAGCATTTCTGTCAACTGTTCAGTTATTTGCTGTCTAGTTGGTATTCCAGGGCCCAAGGGGGACGCAGCACAACCACAGGAAAGAAACCCCAGTTTCCAGAATTTGGTTCATTTCAAGGAGCAATCCATTTTAAACCCCAGGGTATCTTCCAACTGTGGTTCTAAATGGTTGGTTCTGGAATCCCCTATCATAAAAACACTTGTCATTGGATTTTCCTGTCCTGGCGTTCCTGACCCCCTCTGAGAAGGAGGGAAGAGTTCCTGACCCCTCTGAGAAGGCTCCCAGAGTCCCCACTGTTCTGCTCTTGTTTTTGATTCCCACGGTCCTTTAAAAGAGTGTCAGGGTACACATGACCCTTTTCCACCAGGTGCTTCCCGTGGGGACACAGTTCGGACAGCAAAGATGTGAGAATATGAAAGAGTGTGTTTGTGGGGTGCACGAGGGATGGTCGGGTCTCACAGGCTCCTCAGCTTTGTAGGGTAGAAGTCAGACCTGACATGGCACAGGCTGGTGAGCATGAGACCCCCACTGCACTCCCACACCCCCCCAGCGCTTGGCCATCCATTGCCTCAGCAAAGACCATTTCCCAGGTTCTTGTCTGCAAACCAACCCTCTTCACCCATGCCAACACTTGTAACCTATCTTGTTTCCATCATGCCAGCCTTTTTGTGGACTCCACCTTGTCCACCCATAATGTGTCTATCAAGGAAGTACTAGTTTCTCAACTCAACACTTATTTTTCATTTCTTTTATTCAAATGGTTTAGCTGTCCCCAGTGCCAGGAGTCTTGACAGATCTAGAAAGTGGTGGGATCTGTAGAGAGACAGAGCTCAGTAGGCACCTAGAATGCCAAATAGGGAAGGGCTATACAATTTTACCCAAGGGCCTGATTGTCGCTGGAGCAAGGAAGGGAAAGGTGAGGAGGGGGAGGATGTTACTTAGAGCAAAGCAAGCTACAAATGCGGAGGTCCAGAGACAAGAAGAGAGCAGATTTTTGTAAATAAGTAAATAAATAAAGAACTCCCAAAATGCAACTTTGATAAGAAGGAAAACATGAAACTCACATATCGCTGCTATAGTGCTGTGTGATCTCCAATCCTTAAACAACAGAGAAGTGTGATGGGTCGACCTCACCCCTCCCCAAATAGAATCAGCTGAAACAAATACACCCTAGGGCTAGTGTTATCACCTGTGGCAATGTGGAAACAAGGGCAGGAAACTTGTTTAACTCCAATGGGTCAGGCCCTCCTGCCTGTTTCCTACTGATTCAGAGGGTGATATCAAATCAAGCCTCTATTTTACAGGGTGTGACAGCAGTGGTTCCAGATTAGAAGTGAGAAGAAGGGAATCAGCAATACATCTCGGTTAGTGCTTAGGTTTCAGCCTGAAAGGGCCTCAAGGACTAAGAACATTTGATTAGATGTGCTGACTCAGCGCCCAGCAGGCTGTCCCTCACACTAATTGAGAGAGTGGTACCAGTTTATAAAGTGACACCACAAGGGTCACTGGTTAGCAGAGAGGAGTCATGGATGGCAGGTTTGAGACAGAAACGGAAGGGCTGGAGCCATAGTACTATGGGTAAGGCTCTTGTCTTACATGCCGTCACCCAGGTTCAATCCCATATGACCTTCCAAGCACAGCCAGGAGTGATTTCTGAGTGCAGAGCCAGGAGTAAACCCTAAGCATTGAAGGGTGTGTGTGTGTGTGGGGGGGGGGGGGGGGTGGGTGGGGAACAGGACAAAAACAGAGAAGACTTTAACATGAACCAAAGGTTTATGCCTACCATCATTCAACTTCTGGTTATTGGACACACCTGTAGGAAGAACTCTCTTAGAGATGGAGAGGACAAAAAGGAAGTGAAGAGTCAAAGGAAAGAGATAATTCTATTGATTTTTCTGTGGGTTTTCTTTTTGTAGTCATCGTTTTTGTCTCAAAAACAAAAAAATAAGTCTTTGCTTTTGTTTTGTTTTATCACAACTTATTTTCAATGGCCAAGAAATAAATCCCCACAGCCCACCCCATACTAGTTAATACACTATCATTTACTTGGTAAAATTCCTACTTGGAAACAGCAGTTAAACTTAAAATATATCTAGAACAGATACTGCCCTCTTGTGGACTATAATGGTTTTGTGAATTCATTAAGTACATTTTATTTTATTTATTTTTTATTTATTTTTTAATAGTGAGAGACCATGAGGTACAGTTGTAGACCTACACATTTTTGTGCTTGGGTTTCAGTTATACAATGATCAAACACCCATCCCTCCACCAGTGCGCATTTCCCACCACCACGGATCCCAGCATCCCCTCCCCCCACCAGCCCCCATCCCACCCTGCCTCTGTGGCAGGGCATTTCCCTCTCTCTCCTTTTGAGTGCCATGGTCAGCAAAAGAGGCATTGAGTGGCAATCATGCTCGGTCGACAGTCTACCCTCAGCATGCTCTCCCATCGTGGGCGGATCCTCCCAACACCCTTTATTTGGTGTTCCCTTCTCTTTCTGAGCTCCCTTTTCCCCTAACATGTGTGGTTGTCCTCCGGGTCATTGAGTAAAATTCCTGGTACTAATCTCTGCCATAATTGGGTGTTAGTTTCCTATTTTGTTACTTTATGTTCCCCGATGAATGCAATCTTTCTATGTCTATCCCTTTCTTTCTGAGTCATTTCGCTTAACATGATACTTTCCATGTAGTAGCACTTGTATGTAAACTTCATGACTTCGTCTTTTCTAACAGCTACATAGTACTCCATTGTGTAAATGTGCCAGAGTTTCTTCAACCAGTCATCTGTTCTGGGGCACTCAGGTTTTTTCCAGATTCTGGCTATTGTAAAGAGTGCTGCAATAAACAGACAATTGCAGATGTCACTTCGGCTATACTTTTTTGCCTCTCTGGGATATATTTCCAGGAGTGGTATTGTTGGGTCAAATTGGAGCTCAATTTCTAGTTTTTTGAGAATCATCCATACTGTTTTCCAGAAGGGCTGAACCAGTCGGCATTCCCACCAACAGTGAAGGAGTGTCCCTTTCTCACTACATCCGCGCCAGCACCGGTTGCTTTTGTTCTTGTGGATATGGGCCAGTCTCTGTGGTGTGAGGTGATATCTCATTGTGGTTTTGATCTGCATCTCCCTGATGATTAATGATGTGGAAAATTTTCTCCTGTGTCTTTTAGCCATTCGGATTTCTTCTTTGTCAAAGTTTCTATTCATTTCATCTCCCCATTTTTTGATGGGGTTGAATGTTTTCTTTTTGTGGAGTTGAACCAGTATTTTGTATATCCTTGAAATTAACCCCTTATCAGATGTGTAGTTGGCGAATATCCTTTCCCATTCTATTGACTGTCTTTGTATTTTGGTCACTGTTTCTTTTGAGGTGCAGAAGCTTCTTAGTTTAAGATAGTCCCATTTATCTATCTCTGTTTTCACTTGCTTGGCCAGCGGTGTGACATCTTTGAAGACACTATTAGCTTCTATGTCATGAAGGGTTTTGCCAACATTTTCCTCAATGAATCTTATAGATTCCGGTCTGATGTTGAGGTCTTTAATCCACTTAGATCTTACTTGTGTACATGGAGTTAGGCAGAGATCTGAGCCCATTTTTTTGCATATAGCCGTCCAGTTTTGCCAGCATAATTTGTTAAAGAGGCTTTCCCTGCTCCACTTCACTTTTCTTGCCCCCTTATTGAAGATTAGATGCTCGTATGCTTGGGGGGGGGGGACGTCATTATATTCAACCCTGTTCCATTGGTCTACAGCTCTGCCTTTGATCCAGTACCATGCTGTTTTAATTATTACTGCCTTGTAGCAGAGTTTGAAGTTAGGGAGGTTGATTCCTCCCATTTTCTTTTTCCCCAGAATTGCTTTAGCTATTCGTGGGGGCTTATTGTTCCATGTGAATTTCAGGAGTGTTTGCTCCAATTCTTTGAAGAATGTCATGGGTATCCTAATAGGAATTGTGTTGAATTTATACAGTGCTTTGGGAAGTATTGCCATTTTGACAATGCTAATTCTCCCGATCCATGAACAGGGGATATTTTCCATTTTCTCGTATCCTCTTATTTCCTGAAGTAGAGTTTTGTAGTTTTCTTTGTACAGGTCCTTTACTTCCTTAGTTAAGGTGATTCCTAGGTACTTGATTTTCTGGGGCACAATTGTGAATGGGATTGTTTTCTTCATGTCTTTTTCTTCTCTTTCACTATTTGCATATAGGAAAGCCATGGACTTTTGGGCATTGATTTTATAACCTGCCACTTTACTATACAAGCCTATTGTTTCTAGAAGTTTCTTGGTAGAGGTTTTAGGATTTTCTAAGTATAGCATCATATCGTCTGTGAATAGTGAGAGCTTGATTTCTTCCTTTCCTACCTGGATGCCCCTAATATCTTTTTCTTGCCTAATCGCTATTGCAAGTACTTCCAGTACTATCATTAAGTACATTTTAAAGTGAAATGCATACATATACACTTGCTTATTCACCTGCACCTGTAACTTAATCATTATTATCAGACTAGAAACAGTTATTCTCATACAAACAATTTGTTTTCTCCCTAGAAAGAAAAACGTTTCCAATTTACTAAATAAATTTTTTCATTAAGACTTTTACAAATCATTAGAACTATTTGGTGAAATACTGAGTCATATTCACATGATATGTTTTTAGGTTAAAGAAAAGAAAATATTACTGAGAATTGTAAGACTTAGCAAGTACAAACTGTGCATACTATGAACTTGTCCTTTAAAGGAAGAGTAAGTGGTATTTCATTTCAACTGATGGGACTCCATGATAAATGCCTCTCTTAGCCAGTGAAGGCCTCTCACTGGTGGCTCCCTTGATTTTTTTTTTTTTTTGGTATGTGATTGTTTATTGAACCATCACCACAATGGACAATTTAGTGACAGAATTCCAAGGAGGCTCCAATATTGCTCCCTGTGGCTGTAGTTATGCATGCGTGCGCGTGCACACACACACACACACACACACACACACACACTTTGCATACATTTCTCCCTACCTGTAAAATGGAGCAGTACTCCAGTGATTAGATAACTAGCCTGCTGGTCCTTGAACTAATCAAAAGGAAAATTATCCAGGTAAGTCAATCCTAAATCAAAAGGGTCCTTAAAAAGGAATCTGATGCCCTGCCACAGAGGCAGGGTGGGATGAGGGGGTTGGGGGGTGGGAGGGATGCTGGGACCTGTGGTGGTGGAGGATGGGCACTGGAAGAGGGATGGGTACTTGATCATTGTATAACTGAAACCCAAGCACAAAAATTTGTAAGTCTATAACTGTACCTCATGGTGTTTCACTAATAAAAAAAGGAATTTGAGACATAAGAGGTAAGCTACCATACAAAAAAATAACACCTTTTGGAGTTGAGGTAAAATCCAGGATGGCAGGCAGCAGAACCAGGTGCCTTAGTCCTCCAATGGCAGGGAAGTGAAATTAGTTCACGAGGTGGTTAACAATGGGAGAGAAAAAAAAAAAACAGTTCCAGAAAGCAAGGTAGTCCACAGGACATCTTGGTTTTAGCTTTAAAAAATCCTGATCAACTTTTGACCAACATAAATGGTGATATTATTAAATCTGTGTAATGGTAATCCACTGCATTTATCACAACTTGTTATGCAGTCAATGAGAATTCTTGCTGCTAATACACCATAGTTTAATTATGTTGTACAATTCATCATGGTACAAATCCAGCAAAACCTCATCCTCTGTCTGCAAAAATGTCTGCATTTTCCACTGACTTTGGATCGTGAGTGTTCAGTAATACTTCAAGGTGCTTATTATTACCACATGTTCTAAGTTTTTGATCTTTAGAACTAGACAGCTGTGTAATAACAGTCTAGGAGTCTTGCATATATTCACTTGTATCAGTTGTCATCTGTTGCTCATCTGCTCGATCGGGCGCCAGTAACGTCTCCATTCATCCAGGAACACAAAGTGAGGCCCGTTATTGTTACTGTTTTTGGCATATCAAATACGCCACAGGGAGCTTGCCATGCTCTGCAGTGAGGGCAGGATATTCTCCGTAGCTTGCAGGGCTCTCGGAGAGAGATGAAGGAATCGGACCCAGGTCGGTGGCGTGCAAGGTAAACTCCCAACCCGCTGTGCTATCCTCCTGCATATAATAAGTTTTATTATAAAGCAAAAAAATGATATGCAAAATCCAGAGGGATGATTGTATTTCTGTCTGTTGTACCTGAAAGTAAGAAATAGTATATTGTAAGAAAAATTGCTCTAATCAGCAATTTTTTTTAATTTTTAAATTTCATTTTCAAAAGGTTGTTTCATTATGTTCAATATTTCAACACCAATTCCATCACCATTACACCTTCCCACCACCACTGCATCTTCCCACCACCATAATTTTGAATTTTCCCACCACCACTCAAGCCTGCCTGCCACGAGCAGATTCTAGATAACTTATTTTCTATTGCTTATTATGAATATCACGAGAGGTTGCACAGCTGCAAAAGTGTCCGCCTGCTTCTGGGATTCAAATATGTAAATGATTGGGGTCCAGGGACATTTTTGTAGGGAACTAATCCATTTTGAGATTCATTTGTGTTTCTGGATCAAAGCCAGTGACGTACTTAAATATGGCCCAGAGGCAGTTCATGGGCATGACTGCCAGAACCCCAAAGGGTCAGGGAGACAGAAGGAATGAACCATCTCGGCTGCCATGTGGCCTGGTGTCTTCAGACCCTGTTCCCGCATACCTGAGTTTTTCTTCTGAAAGTTTGTGGCCACTGGGGGTTCATCTGGAGTGGGCGGAGCTGGAACACCCGCTCCATCTGAGGTGCCCAGGTGAAATCAGTGCTGCACAGGGTCTGGAGAGATCTCCATCAAGTTGCTGTCTTCTGGGATTCACTGCTGAGACTTTTTGTTTGTTTTGGGGCCACACCTGGAGATGCATAGGGGTTATTCCTGCCTTTGTCCCAGGAGAATTATTCCTACAATGCTCAGGAGTCATCCAATGGGATGCTGGGGAATCAAACCTGGGCCAGCCGCATGCAAGGCAAGCACCCTACCTGCTGTACTATTGTACTGGCCTCTAATCAGCAAATTTTGATATTACTCTCATTCTAAAAGACAAATGTATGAATTTTCTAATCTCATAGTTATTGTATTAGTTTTGCAGAGAAAAATAAACCAGAAGATGTAACCTTTATAGTCTTAAAACCAAGGAATATTTAGAATATATATGGGCTGGAGCGATAGCACAGTGGGTAGGGCGTTTGCCTTGCAAGTGGCCAACATGGCCAACCCGAGTTCAATTCGTCTGCCCCTCTCGGAGAGCCCGGCAAGCTACGGAGAGTATCTCGCCCACACGGCAAAGCCTGGCAAGCTCCCCATGACATATTAGATATGCCAAACACAGTAACAGTTGTCACAATGGAGACGTTACTGGGCCCGCTCAAGCAAATAGATGAACAATGGGAGGACAGTGACAGTGAATTAATGAGATACCTGAAAACAAAAAATGTGAACTTATTAATAAGTCCCTTGAATACAATGTTTAAAATGAGGAAACCAATGAAATGATTTAAAATATTAGCCGCTATTGCTAGTTGTTGTGATCACTCCCAGTAGCACTAGAGGCTACCAGGCCACTAGCAACAGAACATCTTGAACCAAGTGCTTGCAATGCACATGCTTGGCCCCCTGAGTCCATTACAACTTAGAACTACTTCATAACTGTCCTGCAACTATCGATCAGATTTGTAAACTCCTGTCTTTACCAATACATCAAGTGGCCAAGAGCAACACTAAGAAAAAGTTCTCATATGTATGGATGTTTCTCATGACTTTTCATGCTATACTGACATGCAAAATGCCATTTTTATAGGTACAATTTTTTTTCTCTTGCACATTGAGAATCAAATTTACTAATCCTTAGATTTTTGTGATACAACCTAACACCTTCACTGAACCTTTAAAGTCAGGTAGGGGTGGCAAGATTGTTTTGTGAGCACATTTTGTGTTATTTAATTAGTTTAATTAGTTTCAGTCTCTTTACAAAGGTGGAAAGGTACCACTGGTAAATTTCATTAGACCAGGTCATGTTCAAAGGAATTATGACTGATAGAGCAGTGGATCCCAACAAAAATTAGTACCAAACTGTTCAAATTACTCTAAAGCTGTTGATTAATGCCAGTGTTCTAGAGCATTTCACATTTTGGCATCTTAAGGAATTTTTCTGATTGTTGGAACATATGAAAGCCAGGATACAACCTTTTCTCTGTATTGAGAATGGAACTCAGGGTAACATCTTACTGGCTCACATCAAAGTATTGGGGCTGTCATAAAAGACAGTGGCACAAAAGAACTTCATATCTGATGCCTCCTCCCTTTTATTCATCAATATAACAAGGTATCTGGGTAGCAAAACAGACCAAATTGGTGATTTTTTCACATTAATGATGAAAGTGAAATTATGAAGAGAATGTTTAATGTCAGTAGCTCCAGACCTTCATCTTCTTGAGTTCTGTCAGGTCACAAGCTTCTGTGTCCTTATGTCTGCTTTCTGGAGAATTGTAGTTCTCTCTTGATGGAAGCATATGAGCTGGATAGGACAAGTTCAAATCTGCACACTTGTCTGCCACATCAAACTTTTTGGGTTTTGGCGTTACTTTTTATTTAAAATTGGTCTTTTTATGGCGGGGCAGGGGAAGGTGTCAGACAGTTCCCTGTGGACCCCAGGACATTCTAAGAAGGGCATAGGTCAAAATCATGTAAACAGAAAGAGCACAAGACTGGAGGCCAACCATGTAGGTAGGAAGGAAATAAGGGATGAAGGGGGACAGGGTTGGAAAAAGATACCACTGGGTTACAGGGACAGAGCACCTTTGACACCTTGATGGTGGTGAAGGTGCCTAACACTATTAAAACTATGTTACTTCCACTATATTAAAATAATAAAGATGTCCTTATCACTTTCTTTTGCCATGGGTGATGCTATGGCCTTATTGGGGGGTACTGCTGCTGCTGTCGGCGCCTTAGGTTCTCTGAGAGAGTGAAGGAGCTTTAGCTGAGTCCTCGGTGAGGAGGCAGAGTCTCAGGGAGATTGGGTTCAGGACTGCACCTCTCGAGGTCACAGCTGTTTATCGGGGATCTACAGGCTGTCAGGACACTGCAAGGCGCAGGCACGCAGTTTGTGTATGTGTAAGGGGAAGGAAGCTGCTGGTGAAACACTTTCTCTGTTGTAGTCAGCCCTCCTGGATGCAAGGCCTGGGCCTCTGTGCTCTCTTGTTCCTGCTGAGGGCTGAGGGCCCCTCAGCATCCACCATCACACAAATCTCTCTGGCCCCTCAGGCTGTTGGGCAGACCAGAACTTCCTGACTCCAAACCTGCTCACTGTGGCTCCCAGCCAGGACAGGAAGAAGCCTTAAGTCACATGTTCCTCATGTTCTCTCTCCCCTTTGTCCCCATATTTTTTCAATCTGGTTGATTTTGTCCTTGTTGAATTGACTCTGTGTGTGTGTGTGTGTGTGTGTGTGTGTGTGTGTGTGTGTGTGAAGTAAGTGATGTAAGCTGGTTTTTATTGAAATGTATTTTGAAAGATGTGAGGGGAGAGAAAGATGTGAGGAGAGAAAGAAGGGAAGTGTGTTCAAGAGATCACGGGCAGCAAAGAATCTGAGAGACATACAAGTGAGACACGTGTTCAAGGGAGAACATGGACTTGAAGAGCAAGCTAAATCTACATCTAGTTTTACATATGAATACTATTTCCTTGATAGTTTTTCCTTCATTGCATACACATTGATGGTTGTAGAGTGGCGAGAGAAACCATATTCCGGAACAAAAATATTCTTAGAAGATAGATCTCTAACTGATCTGTTGCACTGATGTTGATTTATAGCATTTTTGGGTTAGAAATCATCAGAAAGAAATAAAAATTGTCTTCTGATGAAAGCATTTTCATCCCCTTCTCAAAAGTCTCACCACAATGGCTCAGAGAGGACTCTCCAGCTTCAGTAAAATTGGGGGAGACAGCTATAACGCAGATCCCAAGCCTAGACAGGAGAAACCTGCCGGGAACCCCAATAAAGCTTTGCCCCTGGTACTGTTTCTGCAGCCTGGCCCGGCGCCTCTCAGCTACCCTGTAGCTGGACCCACCCTCTCTAGGGAAATGTAATAAAAACCTGTTCTTCATAGCTCTAACCTCTCCATGTCATCAGTTACCTCCATAAATTTAAACTTCACAAACATCATTTTGGACAGCCTGTGCAGGATTAAATTAGTAGAAACTTCTCAAGAATTTGGCAGTGAATGGCACATATGAAGAACATTATGAGCAGACTGCTATTAATAGCTTCCCATTGAACTTGGGATCAAATTCAAGGTCCTGTTTGCTCGAGGCTCCACAGGATCATGTCAGGATCACATCCCTGCCTCTTCATCCAACTCAGCCTGACCCTTCTCCCTCCAGCCAGGGCTGGCCCCACCATCTCTTGGGAGGGCCAGATTGGTTTAATGCTCAGCTGTGGCCATCCTGGAATTTTTTCAATGCTGATCTTGCATTTGCACTTTCTACTGAGCCTCCCAAATCATTGTATCAGTTTAGCCACTAATATACTAAGGTCCAGCCATTTGTACATTCCAGACTCTTCCCCATCTCTGCAAGAAGCAAGCTTCCCTTCCTCTTCATTGGATTAGCTTCCATTCATCCTGGACATCAGAGACCTTCCTGGAGTGTCCCTGGTTCATTCTACACTTGGAAGATCGATCATAAAGTCAGCATATTAAACTAGCTAAGATTGGATACTATATTTCATCTCCTCTAAAAGGCTGAGAAGTGATAACTTGTTAATAGACGGCATGAGATAAATGTCAAGAGCTGCAGAAAGTATATTTAATTCATATTCTTGTTCATATTCTTATGTAAAAATCACTTCCAGAGATTTGAAACTGAAATAAGGGTATAAAGGTTTTTCCTTTGAATTTAGCAATGAAAGATGCTATTAGCATAATTTGTACTACTCACTGGAAGCCACAGTCAAAAAAAAAAAAGATGATGAAAGGATCAGGGAAATCAGTCCTGCCAATAACCATGTGGCTGGCCTTGGGAGCAGAATCCTCCCCAGGAAAGATCCCAATGACTGTAACCTTGGAGGACACCTTGAGTTCCAAGAACTCAGCTAGGGCTTGAGTCCAACCCAGGTTTGAGTCCAACCCAACTTTGATCTCCGGGCATCCTATATGGTCCTTCTAGCACTACCAGGAATAATTCTTGAGTGCAGAGCCAGGAGTAATCTCCCTGAGTGTGACAAAATAAAAAGAAAAAAAAAAAAGAAAAGAATTCCAGGGCTAAAAATCATGAAAACCTCAAAGTCCTTATTGAAGTCCCCAGTGCTCCACATTTTACCTTTCTACCCGACTATCCACAGCACTCTTTTTTGTTCCTTCTGATAGGCCCAATAGTCACTGTTACAGATACCATCCAGGGAGTGAAAAGTATCTGACCTCATTTGCGCAGATGGCTCTCAGACCTTTATCACTTCAATTTCTCCCTTGGTCTTATTTTAACTCTGCTTCCCTTCCCCCCCCCAGCTCTAAAAATTAAACATATCACTTATATTTATCACTTGTATCCTCTCTCTCCATAGCTAGAATGTTTCTTTCAAGGGCTAGACGTGCTTTGTTAAGTCTATATACTGATAGCATGGAAAATGAGCTGCATTTAAGTTTGTCAGAACATCAGATCATTTTTAAAATATAGACTAACTTAACACTATGTACTCATGTCGAGAGCACAGCAGTGGGAAAAACAGATGAGGCTACCTAATCCTAGACGTCAGAGCGGTCCTGGCTATTTGCTGGTTAAATGTTTGCACAGGGTGAGTGTCATTTTGTTAAGGGTGATGACAGTAGGTGATTGATAGGATTAAATCAAAGATCTACATATTCTTATCACCTAAGTGCTCCAAAAATTGTCCTTCCTCTTTGATTCCTTCCTCCCCCGGCTCACAACGAACATGTGAGTTCAATGCCAGTCTTTTAATTTTAAATTACACAGAAAGGCACACTAGTTATAAATAGAAATCTCTAATGGCCTTCGGATAAAACTCAACTTTAAAATTTAACATTGACATCTTTGCCTAATCTTTCCACAGTACCTTTCAGGTGAAAAAGTTTTCCAACAAGTATCAAATGTAGACTAAGGACAGTGTTCTGTGATTTTTACGGAGACTCAGAAAGGAATTCAACCCCTTTAAAATATTAAAATTTCCATCAACAGTACTGATTCCAGAATGAACTTTGAGGCAAGAGACTTGGTGACTTCTCGTGGCCTTTTCCACAACGCACCGCGACCTCACTACCAACAGAAACTTCACATTTCTTAAGAGTATTCTAGACAAAGAAATAACTTTTAGAAACTGAATATTTTTGCTCACCCGAGTTAGAAAATAAGATGCCCTACATAAGAACACAGAAAAATGAACCTCCTTTGTAGCTGTGGTGAGACACACACGTGGCATTCATACTGTTTGCGCTGCATGGATGCATGACCTGGGATTGCTGAAATAGTCTTTATTTCTGAACATTCCAAAACAGCAGTGTACACAGTAACAAATATTAAGTCATATCCCATAAGAAAGCATTCGTTAGTGCAAATGGATTTTGTAAAAGGTCTATCAAAAAGATTTATTTGCTTTAAAATGCATTCATTTCCAGAAGCATTGTTAATAAAACATTACAGTTTCATCCTCTGTAATAAAGTATTAAAAACCAATGGTGGTCCAGTAGTAATCATCGCAGGTACTGAGTTCATTGAGCCTGTGATGCCACTGTAAAATATGAAACCCAGGTATGACAATAAATTAATAATGAAAATGACGAAACTTAAAAACTGCTGTCTGGCTATCTCCTGGCAATGCTTCAGATTATGTTGTGCTCTTTCAACATAACATTGTGTCTCTCAAATTGGAATGGTGAATTTTTGTTGATATATCGCTAGAGCTAAAAAAATAGTACCTTACCACAAAAATATTTTTATGGCACAAAATTTAAGGTGTTTCGTCATGGTTCACATAGGTGTAAAAAGAAATAGGCACAAAAAATAAAAATTCCTGTAAACTATAAAAAAGTAAAGTCCAAAGCATGTATCATAGAACCTAGTGGTAGATATGCAGAGTATTAAAATACAGAACATGGAATGTGAAGATGTTTAGAACATGTAAGTACAGTGAACAGGTTTCTTTAAAAAAAAAATCATATGGCAAAGAAAGAATTACTGATACATCTTGATTCTCTCAAAAAAAGTATTCCAGATACGTAGCAGTTCTACAAAAACTTCCTAGATCTAAGTGTCACAATACTGCAATTGTGGGTTTGGAGAATGCTGCAGTACCTCAGGCAAATATTTAAGTGCAATAATTAGTCTCTGGTGATTGGTCCATTGAAAAACAATGCAGTAATGTTAAAATGCAAAAGGGAAAGAATATCCCCGACACCCACTGTTACCCAGCCCGCTAGGTAACACCACCCTCATTTCCACACTTCCTTTCCGCACTCCAAGGGCAGAATAGAACAGCATCAGTAGCAACCATCTCTCCAATTTCCATCCCTCAGAGTGCTGAGCGAAGACAGAGGCTTTGGAGGCTGAAGGAAACTAGAGGGGATGATAAAAGGAAACAGGTCATTAACAGGCTGTTGAGTCCTCACTGCCCCTGGCCTGCCCTGCCCACTCTCCTCTCCAAGAGCACCTGCTGGGTCCCTCCCAGAGCACCCAGGCATCCTCTCAGCACATTCTGCTGAGAGTCTCAGCATCTGCTAGAAACTCAGTTTTCAGACAGTTGTATGGACATTAGTCCTCAGGACACACATCATTCCAGGCAGGATATATGTGCATGTACAAGCAGACTTGCATCAGGAGTGAAAAGCAGCCAACAGTGTTAATAAGCAAAGACTACTTTGAAAGAAAGAAAACAACCTAACTGAAAAATGACCCAGGTACATGAATTGGGCAACTTCACTGAGTGCAAAGGTGGCAAGTTCAACACGAATCAGTTTTGCCCCGACAAGCAGTTGCCTGTCCTACTGGTAAAGAATGTTAAAAGAATGATGATTGCTGGTGTTTGCCTCTAGTTAGGGAAACAGACCCCCTATTATGTTCTGGCAGTGACAACTTTTGTAGATTAACATGGAGACATGTATCCAAAAGATTAATGGATGATTCACAATAACCCATACACAGTAAATGTGCAACGTTATTCAATCTTAAGTACAGTGCAGCTCTGCATTTACGGGGGTGGGGGAGGTGGGGGGTGGGGGGAAATGGGGCAGGGTGGTAAGGTGAAATTTATTGAACAAACACACATCACAATAATTTTCCATCTGGGGAGAAAGGTTATAAGCTAGTCTTTATTTACTTTGTGTTCCTCAGCAGCTTCTGAGAATTTATTATTTTTTTTATCTGAACACCTATTCTAATCAGAAAGCAGGAAAGCACCCCTACTTATACACGTAGATGCAGAGAGAAAGAAAATTAACTATTCCCACTTTCAAACTTTTCCCAAGGCTCTCTTCAGCTCCTCCTTCATATCTTAATTTCTTCTGAGTTACGTGCACTTACTATCTTCATTTTCTCTTTTTCTAAGCTTTCGTCAACACACATTTACACTTTTTCTTTTTTTAAATAGTCATAAGCTACTCCAAACTTCTGATGAGTACATATTATGCTAAAAATGCTACCTGCTGGGGCCAGAGAACTAGCAGAGGCAGGACTCTTGCCTTTCCAATCCTGGCTGGGTCCCAAAGTGGCATCACATATGGTCCTAAGAGCACCATCAGGAGAGATCCCTGATTGCAGAGCCAATTGTAAGCCCTGAGCACAGCCGCATGTGGCCCCAAAACAAAAATATAAAAATAAATAAAATGTTACCTTGAAGAAATCTGGACTTTTGGAGGGAAAAAAAATGTCACCTAAACTTAACATAACTAATAAAGCCTCCAACTAAATGTCACAAGGTGCTTTTCCTATGTGAGTGGAACATGCATGTGTGTACATACACATTCAAAACAGTTTTTGCTCATTTTGCTTATTATTATTGTTTTTAATAACCAACATCAAATTTCAAAATGTGCTTGTTGAAGAGGCAGACTGGGGCCTGGGAGGGAACATGGACCACTGCTGGAGGGAAATGAACACTGGTGGTGGGATTGGTGCTAGAACACTGTTCTCCTAAAACGCCTATGAATAACTATGTAAATCACAATCTAATATTAATGTCTAATATTTTTCATTTTAAATTTTTTAAGAGAAAAAACTTAAAAATATGACTGATTCAACCAATACTTGTAAACCTATCCTGTGCTATGCATAGTTCTCGGTATGAGGGACATATATTAACTCCCCAGCCTATCCACAAGGAGTTTACATCTTAATAAGGTAAATCAGACCATACATTAATTAGCATCCAGCTAGCCAGCTACCCATCCATCTATCCACCAATACTTCCATTATCCGTCCATCTACCCACTCACCCGCACATCCATATATCCATCCACCAACACCCACCCTACATCCACCCAGTCACCTACCCACCCATCCATTCACCCATTCACCCACCCACACATCCATCCATCCTCCAACACCCATTCATCTATCCACCCATGCACCCTTCCCTCTCACTCATCCAACCACCTCGTACCCACCCATTCATCCATCCACCCATCCCACGCTCCCATCAATCCACCTCTTCTTTCCTCCATCCATCCAACCCTCCATTCTATCATTCATATATCCACCCATCCATCCCTTCCATCAATCCACCCTTCCCTCCATCTATCCATCCACCCAACCATCCATCCACCCATCCATCCAGTCTGTCAGATGGTGATCCATGAGATTGTGGAGATGGGAAAGGGGGAGCTGAAGGGAGCCCCACCTGTCGCAGGAGCTGCAGCTTTGGCCGGAGATTTGATCTCAGCCAACCCAAGTATAAGAGGGGGCAGAGAGGCAAATCACTTGAGAAAAGGGAACCCTCAAAGCCTTGGTTAGCTAAATTAAAGCCAAAACAGATGAGATCAAAGAAAGGTGGTGCTGACCACACGATGGGTACCCATGGCCTACCAACAGAAGACCAGCTGCCAAGCTGCCTGTGCTGGGAAGGGGGACCTGGGACCTAAAGTTGGCCTGAGCCAAAGGAAAACTGAGGTTGGTGATTCTGGGAGCTGAGAGGGATTTGTGGGGAGTGAGGGGAAGGAGGGGGGGCCTTCTCACCTTCTCACAGGCTGTGCAATTTTGCTTCGAGGCAGGTTACTTCCATTTATTGCCAAAGAGGGTCTGGGAAGCGAGCTGCGGGGCCCGATCCCAGAGGACGCGGCTTTGCTGGGGGCAGGGATGCCCGTGGATGGGTAGAGCTGCAGGCCACTGTTGGACGAGGGCAAGCTGTTGCTGCCCTGCACCGTGGGGCTCACATAGGCTGTGGCTTTCAGGGGCTGCCGGGCCGATACCGGGAAGTGCCCCACGCTGTGGATCCGGTGCTGCAGCTGCCCTGGGGATGGAACTAGAGGAGAAAGGGACATGAGAAAGGGGGGGGAGGAAGAGAGAGAGGAGAGGAGGGAGGGATGGCAGGCAGGAGAGAGAGAGAGAGAGAGAGAGAGAGAGAGAGAGAGGATGTCAGACACGGCACTTTCTGCTGAGCTAAAGAGATAGAGGCCACCCTAACCATGCAATGGAGGAGGTGGTATCAGATCCCCAGATCCCAGACATCCACTTTTGGCCAGCATTTGGCCCCAGGCAAATTCTCATCCTTGACTGGAATTCTTCTGTGCACCAGCAATATTTTCGGGGTGCCTGACTCGACTTGGGAGCCAGTTCCCAGAGCTGCCTCCTGTCTTTCTGCTCACAAACCTGTCTCAGAGTTTTCCTGGGGCAGCCGCTTGTTTGCTGGCCCTCAGGCCACTGGGCCCTTTCAGCTGTGGTAAGCACGCCTTTACGGAAAATAGAACTGGGGCCAACAATGGACAGGGAAGATGAGGGTGGCATGGGTGGGCTGGAAAGATGCGGTTTCAGAGGGCTGATGGGATATCAGCCAATCAGTCTGACCAATCACTCTGGCATCAAACTGGACAATGGTGCCTGGCACCCACTTGCCAAGTGCCAGCAAGGGTTATCTCCCCCATCACGGGGCAGAAAACTCTGAACAGGGGCCCTCTCTGCGTACCAAAGCTTCATCTCCCAAAAACGCCTCACGCCTGGCATAGAGCTTCCAGGCACACAGGTAACCAAGGACAGAAACTTGGGAGCCTCACGAATCTTTCTTCCAGGACATCAAAGATTATTCCGTGCAGTTCATAGTAAGAGGAAAAGTGGCTGTTTTCTGCTTACCACCAACCCAGGCCTTCAACTGGCGCATGGAACTCATCCCCATTTACTTATTCACGGAAACTCAGCCCCTGGCTCCTGGTTGCATCTGACGGGCTCTAATCCATCACTGGCATTATTCCATGGCTCCAATGAGCTCGCTCAGAGCATCTTCCAAGTTGCTTCCTGTATCACTTTATGAACTCGCAGCAATTTTTAGCAGAAAACTGGCTATTCTCTGAAGTGTGCAGCTCCTTCTTTCTTGCATTTCCTGTATTTTTCTCAAATTATCTTTTTAATCCTTCCTGAACTAATCGCTACTAATGATTTTCTTCACAATTATCATACCTCTGGTGCCATCAAAACAGTTAATTTCCCCGTTCTACACTCACACCACTAACTTTTGTGATCAGGTTCAGAATGGACTATCAACCTCAGTGAAATTTCATCAGGAAGCATTTGATCTATTGTCTGAATCTCCTTAACTAAAAGTAGCTCGGTTTCCCACCATTAGCGGAATTCATAGATTCTCTTTTCTGCCTTTCCACAACTTAATTCCAGTATCAGCAGATCAAGGCCTACAATACAACCCTGTGTGTGTGTGTGTGTGTGTGTGTGTGTGTGTGTGTGTATCTTATTTACTCAAATCTTTACTGAGAGCTCCTTACGTGCCAGACCCCTAGAACAGAAAGATAAGTAAAACTCAGGTCTAAAGCCAGAGGGAACAATGGACATCTTATATGGAAGAGACATAGCTGGGTATAGGAAGTTAACAGATAAGCACCAAACTCCATACCAGGAGCACCTATGAGAGTCATCAAAGGAGCTTTTCAAAGGGTCTGGTATTTGGGTGAATTACAAAGCTAAGCAGGAGTATATATGACGAAGAAGGAGGCGGGTGAATGAGGAAGAGGAAGAAGAATCTTTCCATCTCTATTCCTTTCCTTCCATGCCCTTGGACTAGACAGTTTCCCAGCCTCTCTGGACTCATTGGTGGGAGAAAGAGCTCAACAGACTGGCACACATGCTCTGTGGACAGCAGGCCAGCAAACTATGCCGGGCACTACACGGTCCCCTGAGCACTGCAGGGAGAGGCACCTAAAAACCCAGCAGCTAAAACAGGTTCTTCATTTTTAAAACAGGACCACCCGAAACTAGCTGGTCAGGCTGCCGTCAAAACAGAGTCAAAAAACGAATACAATCCAGTCAGTCCAATGCTTCTGCTGGGAAAAAAATGCCATTCTGCCCCGAAGAATTTAGGCAAAAGAACAAAAGCCAATCATGTGTTGGGGAAATGCCACTTGCACCCCAAAATTAGAGCTAAGAAAAAGGGAATCAAACTAGCCACCAAGCATTGGGCTGATGCTGCTGGTATCCCAGGTCTGGGCAGGTCAGTATTGGGCCTGACCCTTGGAGGCCTGGAGTCTGCTCCCTGGGAAGCATCAGCTTTACTTCAGATACATCAACAGTGTAAGACTGGGCGGCCATGGATGGGAAAGCCCACTCAAAAGGATTAGAAGAACCCAGGTTGAACAGCCACTGAGCTCATCCAGTGCCAGTGCTGGGTGAGGTGCAGAGAAGAGTAGACTGTATGGGACGGGGGAACTGAGGCTGACAGAACCCACGTTAGCACTAAAAAGGGAGCAGGGGAAATGAATAAAACCCAAAGCAACAGGTAAACAGTACAAGTATGTTCTCTTCAGAACAAAGGTACCAAATAAATAGCAATGAAGAGACTGAACTGCCAAGAAAACATCTTTGTCTGCTGAGTGGGCAAATTAACCTCCACGTAGAATTTCTCCTGCTTCCCTCAAAGACAGATGATTACATTGAATTTACTAATTGGGTTTGTTGGTTTGTTTTTTTAGCTTGAAGGCCACACCTGGCAATGCTCAGGGCTTACTCCTGACTCTGAGGTCAGGAATTACTCCAGTAAGGGCTTGGGAGACCATTTGGAATGCTGAAGATTGAATCCAGGTCAGCTGCATGTAAGGAAAGCGCCCTACCTGCTTTATTCTTGCTCTGGCCGCTAATTCACTAATTCCTGATGGGTTCACTGTCACTGTCACTGTCCTCCCGTTATTCATCGATTTGCTCGAGTGGGCCCAGTAAAGTCTCCATTGTGACATTTGTTACTGTGTTTGGCATATCGAATACAGCACGGGAAGCTTGCCAGGCTTTGCCGTGCGGGCGAGATATTCTCGGTAGCTTGCTGGGCTCTCCGAGGGGCGGAGGAATCGAACTTGGGTTGGCCATGTTGGCTGCGTGCAAGGCAAATTCCCTACCACTGTGCTATCGCTCCAGCCCTCCTGATTGGTTATAGAGGCACAAGTGAAAAATAGCTCACGATTATGATGAAATTAAACAGATGCCATCAAGAGAAACTTTTTGTTACGTTATTGGGGGCGAAGATAGGGGGTGGGGGGAGGAAGGGATGAACAGTGAGATATTTTCCCTAATCCTGTTACAATGGACTAAAATCGAACCAAAAAAAAAAAAAAAAAGCAAAAACGGTCATGCTTACTACAAGACTGTATCCTTGAAATTCCGTTTCCAGCTCCGTGCAAACTGGAGTCGAAACTCTGACTATTTCGCACGGTGACTGGAGAAGTGACGCTGCTGCTGACAGTGGTGGTGCTGGGCATGCGGGCAAGGTTGGGCATGCTTCTCCGGAGCTTGTCTAGATGAGAAGAGAATAGGACTGTGTTAGAATCCATGCAGCTGAGAGCCATCAAAACACTCATTTTCAAAAACAAACAACCCCGCACACAAATGAATCTTGGAACCAAGCGGCTTTTGGCAGAAATGCCTCTGGACTTTGCAATAGGCCACCTTCTCCTAGCCACTGCAGATGGGAGTGGATGCTGTCCCTTTGCCTATTCCCTGGGGATCCCAGTGGCCACCATCTTCCAGAATTCATTGGAAAATCCAGGTACGGGCCAGCAGTGATGACAGATGCCGGGTTCACAGGACAGGGGAGAAGCCAGTCCTTCTCCTCCCCCGCTCCAACAGGACTCTGAGATGCTGCCCATGAAAGCCCCCAACCTCCGACCCAGCTATACTTATTAAGCTCCTTAACGACCATGATCCCAGAGACACACAAATGAATCTCGGAACCAAGCGGCTCTTGGCAGAAATCTCTCCAGACCTAATTATTAAAATTTTAGAATTCCAAGATCACATGACTATAAGAGTGGCCGCGTGACATCATAAACTATTCATAATCAACAACAGAAAACAATTTGTCTAATGCTGCCTTTTCGGCAGGTCTGAGTGTTGGGGGAAAACTGAAAATAATAATGGTGGAACTGGTGTCGGGATACTGAATGTGATCAAAATAGAGAGGGAGCAATGTGGAAATTATCTGCCACACAGGCAGGGGTAGGAGTGGGATGGGGTTATACTGGGGTTTTTGGTGGTGGAACAGGTGCACTGGTGAAGGTATGGGTGTTTGATCATTGTACAACTGAGACTCAAACACGAAAGCTTTGTAACTGTTCTCATGGTGAGTCAATAAATAAAAAAAAAAGCAAACAACCCTATTTGGTTCAATAACAGTAACCGCATGCATTACATAAAAGTAACGTCCTGTGGATAACACTTAACATCTAACAGATTCCACTAAGCAGACTTCAAAGAAAACACATTTCTAGAAAAAGAGAAATCAGTGAATTGATTTGTCATTCATGTCTATATAGCAAGTGAATGGAATTATATCAAAGGTCGTAAATACAGGCATGTGAAAAGACATGGGAAAACATTAGACACTTTTACAAATTAATAATGATTTTAAAAGACCTAGGAGAGTCAAAACCAACATTTATCAAAATGGAAGTAATGGAGGTGGACCAGGAATGACCTGGCACCTGAGTTGTGCAGGAGGATGAGAGCGGCTTGGAATGCCTTCAAGAACATCAAATAAATAGCTAAGAGGACGAAGAAACTCCAGCTCCAGGCACATATCTTCAATTCCACTGTTCTTCCTGCATTAACATGGCACCTCAGAGACCTGGACCCTACAAAAACAGGATGAGAACGCTATTCGGGTCTCCCAAAGAGGAATCGAAAGAGCTAATGCTTGGAGCATCATGCTTCACTCAAATGAGAGAAAGAATCCGGAGTTCCGACCTCCGTCGATGATCAAGAATCAGGGATGCTGTCTCGCTTGCAAAGGTGTCGAAAATCAGATGGGCTGGACACGTAATGAGATTTGGAGATGACTGCTGGACAGAGCCATTACTGACTTGATTCCACGGGACGTCAAAAGATTGCATGGCCGCCCACCTATGAGATGGTCAGACTTCTTCATCAAGACCCTGAACGATCATTTTGAGGCTCTTTGTGTTCCTAGAACGAGCAGATGCCATTGGGCTACACTAGCGTGCAACAGGGACGAATGGAGACGTTACTGGCACCCGCTCAAGCAAATTGATGAGTAACAGGATATCAAGTGTTCAAGTGATCAAAATGGAGAAAATTACTCAAACTCTAACATTGTGTTTTGAGCTATTCATCGCCCCATTACTGAGCTGATGCCCAACAAAGCAGACGTGTGTGAAAATTGTTTGCATTTCATTTCATTTCATTTCATCATCCTGTTAATCGTCGATTGCCTAGAGCAGGCCCCAGTAACGTCTCTTTCATCCTAGCCCTGAGATTATATTCACGGCTCTTTAGGAGAATGAGACCCATCGTTATTACTGGTATTTGGCATATTTGGTATGCCACGGGGAGTTTGCCAGACTCTGCCCTGTGGGCAGGCTACATTCGATAGCCTGCAAGTTTGTCCAAAGTAGGAATGAGATAATAAGATGTCATAAAAAAAAGTTTTGAAAAGATGTCGTGCGGCCGCGAATGCGGCCGCGCGGTTCCGGGATCTGCATTTTATAGTCTCTGAGTCTTGGCCGCTGATGGGATTACACGGCGCCAGGGGGCCAGGTGGTGGGTGTGACCCCCGCCTGCTGGAATTTGGAGGATCTGGATGGAAGATGCTCGACTCCAATCCGAGTAGGCTTGGAGGTCTCAGCCCCGGAACCCGCGTGGCTTTGTCCCTCTGCCAGTACCTTCATGTGTGCGGAGAGTGGTCTCAGCATGGTGGTGGCTGGTCCTGAAGGTCTTCGGCTGCTGTAGCCCGGGTCGGGGCGGGGAGGAAAGCTCAACCCGCTCCCCTCCAAGGGGTCCCGGCAAGGGACACCCAGGCTCGGGGGCAAAAGACTGCAGCGTTCTCCGGGATCTGCATTTTTATAGTCTCTTGTTTGCATCTGCATGGATAAGGCTGGAGGCTGAAAGCCCTGGCAGAGGCCTCCGGCTCCTTCTCCGCATAGCGAGGAGGACCATGAACCACCAGAGGGCAGCAGAGCCCGGCAGAGACCTGGGCATGGCTGAGATTTGGAATCTGCCACAAGGCTGTGGCAAGGGCCAGGCTGTGACATGATCTTTCTCCCCTCATTGACACAAATGGCACTCCAAGAGCTAAGGTTCACAGAAATCGGGTCACTCCAGCTTCGAAAACAAAGACTCTATCTGGTAATTCAGCCCCAACCAGATCTATTTCTCACTCTGCTTCACGGCCAGGTGTCACACTGATTCCCAGATTGCAGCCCAGAAGATGACCTCACATCACCAGAGGTCTGGAGAACCTCCTCCCTCACGTGCCCTGAGCCCCCCAAACCCTGTAAAGGCTGCCTGGCCCGTACCCACTGATTTTTCTGTCGCCAAATCAGCTGGATCTCATTAAGGCTCACCCACATTTTCTTAAAGCTTCATCCCAGCTAGTCCCTCCAACCCATTTTCCAAAGACAATTTAACATCACAATAGCTGGCATGAAAATATGTCTCTTGTCAATCCAAGGTGATGTTATTTTGACGGTGTATTGTTTTTGTTGTGCACTCTGTCACTAGTTTGCAACATAAAAACACCTCTCTACTTGAACTTGACGACTGTGTGTCTCCAGGATTCTCCTCAGCCACCAGTCCGGAAGTGCCAGTGACTTCTCCCCAACAGAATTACCCCTCTACCCGACCCCTCTACCCATCCATTTCCCTCAAGTTAAATACCTGAGTTGTCACTGAATCCAGGAGGCTTGCCCATTGCCTGTTCATTTGCTTCAGTTAGCTGCATTCCACAGGTGACTGAAACCATTTTGGTAACTGTGTCACTGCCTTACATATTTCACTTAACTTAATTACCTCAAGTTCTGTTTTGTCCCAAAGGGAACAATTTCATCTTTGGGAAGATGGGCCACACCTGCAAATGCTCAGGGCTTACTCCTGGCTCTGCGCTCAGGGAAAACTCCTGGCGGTGCTAAGGGGACCACATGGTCCCTGGCGGAGACTGAACTCAGGTCAGCTTGCAAAGCAAGTGCCCCCATCCATGTTATTCTCTTTTAGGTCCTTAAGAATGTCTTCTATAAGACTTGCCCTGCAAACCATTATCCAATCAAACCATTATCCAAGCCACTTTAGAGCTGGCTGTGTGGCTACTGTTTATTCCTATTTATTCTATATTATAGTATAACATTGGTTTGTCCTTTCTGCTTTGCCACAGGAAACTTTGGTTTACTGGGTTACTCCCATCACAGTGCTCTGTAACCTCTTTCTTTGTGTTCTGCTTCCCCAACTGTCAATCACTTTTATCTCCTAATCAGACTGTTAACTTGTAAATATTGCTTTTCTCTTCTCCTGAAGTGCTTTGCATAGTTAATTCAGAGCAATGTCCTTTTTGTATAGGCACAAGAAGACAGTTAATGCTATGCTTTTGTAACTTGGGAGTTAACTCCAAATGATATTCACTCTTGGACATCTGTTCTCTCCACTTAAGCCTTACTCCTGGCTCTGCGCGGAGCAAAGCAGGGTCCCGATGAGAGACTGGATGGACCCAGGGCAAGCTGTGAACTACCCTGGCATCAAAATGGGTCAGGCCAAAGGATCATAATACTTAACTATAAGAGCATGGTCATGGACAAATTCTGTCATGATCCAAAAAAGTAACAACTAGACTAGGACCCTCCTACGGTTATGAAAGATTAATCTGACCTAAGCACTGTAGTCTGAGATCTATATCGAGATGTTCCCAGGAGAGCCACGCTACAAGCTTAATGTAGCTCTTACTGTGTCCATACAAAATAACTAATATTGAAAAGTAGAATTAAGATGTTAAGTTATTGGACTAAGAAGAGGAGAAACACCCCTAGGTGGTATTTACACCCTTGACCCTGATTGGATCAGGAAGGGCTTTGATATGTTGATTCTGCTACCCCAATGCAGGGGAGTTGGGGAGAGACCAAGGCTACCAGATGGAGTGGGGAGAGATGAGTGGGAGAGACAGGAGGAGACGGGAATGAGGGGCAGTGTGAGACTAGAATGAGGGGCTTAGGGATATTAGAACAAGCGCGAGGGGAGAAAGGAATAAACAGCAACTGATCACCAATGAGCCTGGGCCCTCGTTTCTTCCTTCGTCCACCCATGGCATCAGCTCTCCCCGGTGGGAGAGAGACCCGAGACCACTGAATATAAGCAGCGAGAAAGAGCCGCTGGGGTTTTCTAGTCATGTGGTGATTACAAACTTTATCATAAGTATTATCAATTTCAATTTTTTAATTAAATAAGCATATACCCTGCAATAAACATTTTATTCATTCGCATATAATATATATATATATTATATATATATATATATATATATATATGGTTTGGGGGGCTACACCTAACTGTACTCGGGGCTAAGTGCTGGTTCTATGCTCAGGAATCACTGGCACTCAGGCGACCATATGGGATGCTTGGGATCAAACCTGGGCTGGCTGTGTGCAGGAGTCCTACCCGTTGTACTATCTTTCTGGCCCTCCACAGGTCTATCTTTAAACCTCAACCATATGTGTCCAAAGGCTTCCACCTACTTTAAGTGCATGGGGAAAAGGGATATAGAAGGGGCCACTACAACAAAGATTGTTGCAAATGATCACTTGAATAGGAACTGCATTCTGAAAGTAGATAAAGGAACAAACATGATGACCTCTCAGTATCTGTGTTGCAAACCATAATGCCCAAAAGGAGAGAAAGGGAGGAAGGGAGGGAGGGAGAAGAGAAAGAGAGAGACAGAGACACATACAGAGAAGAAGAGTGCCTGCCACAGAGGCAGGCTGGGGGTGAGGGGTGGCAGGAGGGAAACTGGGGTCTTTGGTGATGGGAAATATACATGGGTGGAGGAATGGGTGTTAGAACATTTTATAACTCAAGCCCCATCATAAATAGCTTTGTAACTGTGTATCTCCTGGTGAGTCCAAAAAATAAATAAAAATGAAAAATAAAATTAAGAATGGCAGCTAACAAATAGAAAATATATGATATCATTGAGAAAAAAGAAACTAAAATGAAGGCTTTCTAGCTAATGACACCACTGGGTGAGGATGGGCCATGCTCAGTTCCCCACCAACCTGCTGCGGGCAGCCTCCTCATCAACATAGGGCAAGGGGAGGCCTCCTGACCCCATAAACTGTAAGGTCACATGCCTGAATGTCAGGGTTGAGAAAAAGTTAGCATCTATAGAAGTATCCTGAATGTAAGCAAAAGTTCACTGAAAATCAGTTGCCTAATGATCCACGGTGCTCTGGTAGCATTTTCTGTGTGGAGAACAGTCATCCCCTGAATATCACAGTCACTATGCACCCCATGAGCTAATAAGTCTCCTACCTGCAGAGGAACCCAGGTGTGCAGGACCCAGGGCTGAGATCTCCAAGGTTTCTCAGATCAAGACTGGGCCTACTCCGCCCAGATCCCCATCTTCCAGTAGCTAAGCATTACACCCACCAACTGCCCCCAGCGCTGTGCAATCCCATCAATAGCCAAGACCCAGAGACTATAAAACCAAACTCCCAGAAGTGCATGGCTGCGACCTCTTATTGTCTACTTCTCGCTTTAGGAAAACCCAGCAGGCTACCGAGAGTACCCTGCCCACATGGCAGAGGCTGGCAAACTCTCTCTGGAGTATCTGATATGCCAAAACCCAGTAACAATGATGGGTCTCATTCCCCTGACCCTGAAAGCGTCTCCAATGTGGCACTTGCTAAAATGGAGATGTTACTGGTGCCTGCTCAAGGGAATCAATCAACAACGGGATGACAGTGACACTGACAGTGACCTGTAAATTATTCCAAACAAGTCCCTTTTAATTCTGTCATTCCATCAGATGTCCCAAGAAATTTTGAGAACCATTTCTTATAAACCAAGGCAGCTGTAGGAGCTGTGAAGCAGTATATATGTGTACATACACACAGGCACATGGACACACACACACACACACACACACACACTTCTCACTTATTTAAATATTTGGGGGGTTTAGGCCACACTCAACTGTGTTCAGAGGGCTAGGGGTGGTCCTCAAGTGTGTAACAGGGAACCCTCTGTGGTGGGGATTGACCGAAGAGGTGAGAGTCAGTCATGTGCAAGTCCACTCCATCTAAGGCAGAACAATGGTCCCACCGACAATGCAGACACTCCACACGGCAAGCATCTGCTTGGCAACTAGGATATGATATTCTAGAATGCGTAAAGAAAAGAAAAGAATAAGGCTTAGAGGCACGATGCTAAACCAGCACCCAGAATACAAGGTCTCCCTGATAAGATGAGCTATTTTCTTTTCACTTTGAAATCTGAAAGAGAAATTGTAACTAGAAAACGAAGTGTTTTCAAATGCTCTATTGGCCTGAATTGCTTTAAGGACAAGAAGGGAAAGAAACAGAGAAACTAAAAATAAGTTAGCAGGGAATTACAAACACAATTTGTATGTGGTTGGGCAATGTTTTTAAATAACCTTGTTTGATCACTTCTGGGCACAACTTAGAGAAACAGCACTCCATCATAATTAGAAGCTACAGCTCTAAAAATATGGTTGGTTTCTCCCTATTACATGCTGTTTGCATGACCACATTAATACAAATATATACCAGGATTTGCGTATCGCATATAGTTTGATAGTTCTTGGTAGTTCAGTATTTTAACTTCAAAGAGTAGAGAAGGAAAGCAAATGATAAATAGGGAGGCTGGGGCCAGGGGTGGGAGGAAGAAAAGATGAACAAAAGCCATAACCCTACCCATCGTGTTGACATCAGGGCAAACAAGTCTCCTGAACCACACCAAATTGCAGCCTTCACATCCCTGCTGCCACATGGTTTTCAACTGCAGATGGCAGGAAACATGAGGCAAAGATACATCCAAGCTTCCTCCAAATGTGGATGTATTAAGTGGCACTGCCTTCAAGCATGGTTACCCAAGCTTCCCAACCACCCCTCGGGGAACACAGAGGAAGCCCCTGAAGGTCAGGAAGGATAAGTAGAGAGGTGGCTCATGGCCTGATTACCTGGTGCTCTGCTAGGAGCTCAACTCGCCTGACCTGTCCTTCGGCCCCACAGCTACAACAGGGAGGTGCCCTGAACCCGTAATATTCACTCTGGGCTCACCAGGCCACTGAGTTTTCTCAGAGTTCAAGTATATAGAACTGGGGTTAGAGAGATGCCAGTTAGCACAAACTGAAATTTCAACCAGACTGCTAAGGCCTGGAAAATGTACTGTAAATCCCAGGTACATTGACCAGTTATGTGTTTTTTGACCTTTGAACCATCTCACAGTGACAGACACATCACCTACCAAGGAAGTACAACGACTTACCTGCACTAGTCCTATTTGGTTGCTGATCTGGAGTTTGGGCTTGAGGTGAGTAATACTGCTGTTGCTGCTGCTGCTGGTAACTGCTGGAAGGGAAATACTGGGAACTGGGGCTCCTTCGACAGTCCCGGATGCTGGAGAAAGTCTGGGAATGGGGGATTCCTCTTTGGAAAGTTGCACACCTGGGAAGGCGAGGCTGGGGTGGTGGCAAATGATCAAATTCTTCCTCATCCTCCAGGCTAAAGCGATCAAATTCTTGATCACTGCAAGTCCCCTTCTTTCCCGAATTCAAGGACACACTGGAACTGTGTCTTGACACTGATGCTGACGTAGAAGCATAATCTTGCCTGAGACCTACAAACATAATAGGAAATTGTTACCTCATGGCGCATGTGAACAAGGTAAAAAAGTTAAGTTCATGGTAATCAAAAATCTGCAAAAAAATAAAAAACTGGTTTGGAAGAAATTATTCAAATTGAAATCCACAGTTTTGTTTTAATTCTCAAAAAATCAGATAGATTTATCTTCTAAACAAGTAAAATGTAAAACAACAGTCATTTGAGAATTAATTTGTGAAAGCTTCCCCCTGATTCCACTTAGGATTCTATACAATGCTCTAGGTTACCAACCCATGTCTAGCCACTTGCCCCAAATAATTCCTTTTGAAATCTAGAAAGATACTTGGGAAGATATCTTAGGAAAATCTTTATACTTTGCCAAGTTAGTCGACTGAGACAATCAATCCTCTGCCCAACCAAGAGCTCCTCTCCCCAGCCCAACTTTGAAAAACCAAACAGAAGTTTAAAATCTAGAGTACAAGATGTTGGGTAACATTGCTTTGTCCTTCTACAAGAAGCTTAGGTTTATCTGGTTACACCCATCAATCTGGTTACACTCATCACAGTGCTCCTGAGGCACTTCCACCACATTGTGTTTATCTGTAAACAGTCTTTTACAGCCACCGCTGCTGTGGGGTGCCGTGCCCCTTTTGTGTGAGTTTACACACAAGTATTTTTCTAAGAAGGTCATCTCTTTTTTTCACTTGTTACTAATATCTTTTTTTTTTAAGCATACTGACACATCAGTATTTCAGTAGCTTGGGGCTATAGATATAAATTCACATGTAATACTAAGAAATATTTTGGAGATTCCTTGTGCCTTTGTCCAGTGACCTCTGTTACCCGTGGTAATATTTACAAAATTATAGAATAAAATCAGAAGATTGGAAGTGATACAAATTGATCTTATTTAGATCTTCAGTTTTATTCATAAATGAGTGTTAGCATTAAGATCAATATAATTTTATTGTCAAAGGATTTATATATCTACCATTAGTCAAAATACTGAATGCCTCTGAAGCAAGGTATAACAGTACACAGAGGTACTAAACAGTTGCAAACATTTATATTAAATCCCTTGTGTTGGTTGTCATTTTATAACCAACCCACTTCCCATCTGAAAGCCTGTCCCTAATCCCCAGTAACCACTAACCACTAACTTACAAATCTCTTTCTAAAATTTCATCATTCCAGAATGTTTTGATCCAAATGGGATTAGACGGTACACAATCTCTTGGGATCATCTTTATCACTCAGCATAATTTTCTGGAGATGCATCTGAAATGGTATGTGCGTCATTAATTCATTCCTTGCTGATCAATAATACTTCATGGTACAGATATACCACTGCTCGATTAACCATTTGCCCACTAAGCAATGTTTGAGCTAGGTCTGGTTTCTGCTATTACAAAGCCCCTAGGAACATTCATCCATGGTCTTTGTGTATGAACAAAAATGTCCATTCACCTGGGATTAAGCATAAATGCAATTTGCAGTCCTTGCAGAAATTTCAAATTTAGATTTTTTTTCTTTTTAGGTTATACCCAGCAATGCTCAGGGATTACTCCTAGTTCTGCACTCAGGAATTACTCTTGGTTGTACTCAGAGGACCCAAGGATGCCGGGAATAGAACCCGGATCGGCTGGGTGCAAGGCAAACGCCCTACCCGCTGTACTATTGCTTCAGCTCCCTCAAATTTAGATTTTTTTTTAAAGACTGACAACCCGTGTCCATAGTGGCTACAACAGCAATGCCCCTATGAAGGTGTTTTTATCAGAATTAAGTCCTAATCCCTTACAGTGCTCACAAGAATGTGAGAAGCATTTACATTAACCAACTCCAAGGTAGGCTAGTACATGAGAGAAAATCCAATTACTTGCACCTTCCCTGGGGAAGAATTCCCGAAAGTCTACCTGACCACTGAAACAGCTCATGTGGAAGCATTTAGTTTATTTTATTTCTTATGTAATGTTTAAAAAAAGTGGCCAAGGTTGATATAATTCTAGATTTAAAAGCTATTCGATAACAAAGTTGCAATATTAATATCAATAGATCTAGAAAATAAATTTATGTGAACATTGTGAACATTGTGAACATATGTGAACATCAGATGACTTATAGTCATCTGATGGCAGAGTTGGTGAGTCCTTATCTAAGAATTTAAAAAGAACATACTTTCTTCCTGCAGACGTGCCATGATCTGTACGTCAGTGAGGTCCTGTAGCTTATAACCCATGGAGATCGAGTCATCCTCCAATTCGGAAGTGCTCAGCTCACTGTCGATTGATGACTGGGGACTGAGGGGGGACCCCCTGGAGGTATAACCTTGAAAGCAAAGAAAGACACTTATTAGCTCACAGCACTAATACGTCTCCATGGTTTGCAACACAAGCATCGGCACTAGTGAGCAGTTTCCTCCTTTTATCGTCATGCCACTCAAGCAACAACCATCTCTGGAATTTGTTCTTCTCCATTCCCAGACCCGAAAATTAACCTACCAAGTTGAGGGCAGGAGGGAAAAACCTGCAAACAACACATACTCATGGACACTGGCAATGCACAGATCGTCTTGCACCTGGGTAGCTGCTCATTAAATATTTACACATTAAAATTTCATCTGGTACATTTAAAAAAAAAAACACATGGAGGCTGGTGCTGCTGTGCTCATGAAGCCTCATGCATGGTTATGTACCACTCAAGCCACAGGTGGGACGTGCCAGCACCGATGTACTTAACAGGTACAGACAGCACTGCTAGATGTGGCTAAGAATAGTCCCTTATGAGATGCACAAACTCATATGCAAACTCATATGTATAAAAAAAAAGTGTAGAGTAGACACAGGGGACTTGTAGTCACCTGAAGGTGGAGAAGCCGTGGCTGGTGAGGCAAGGAAGAGAGGACCCCAGGGGCAAAATCATAGCAGGAGGAAACCAATCTCCAGCTAGGCACAAAAATGGTGAGATCTCTGTCTCTTAAGTGAAGCATAGAGAAACAAGACTCTAAGGCCTTATCATCATGGGAACGGCCAGCACTGTCTTGGACACTTGATTCTAAAAGTCGCTGAGGCCTTGGGACCTTGTCTCTCCGTGTAGCCAGACTGCCTACTCACCACGGCTGTGCTCGAGTTTTATGTTTTACAGCTGGAGCTGAGAAACAAATGAAAGCCATTGGCCTCTTTCACGGGTAGTGCAAAAGGCTGATACCCCATCCAACTTTTCAATGCAAGCCGGACATGTAAGTTTGCTTTTCAATGCAAGACGGACATGTAAGTTTGCTTTAGCGAGAGAAAGGCAAGGCAAAGCATTAGCCAAGAGGTTGAAATATTACCTGTTCGTTCAGGTGTTAGTATTGCTTTATTTGAAGTTTTAGAGAAGCTGGAAGTATTAATGCCATTGCTATAAGGGCTGAGTCTTGCAACAGGACTATAGGGAAAAGCCAGGGAGACATTTGAAGAGAAGAGACTCCGCCATCGGTTAGCTGTCGTAGAGGCAAAAACAAACAGCAGCAGTTAGCAAACAGGAAGCAGAGGATGACTTGCCACAAGGAGAGGGAAGCCATTAAAAAAAAAAAGAGAGAGAGAGACAAAAGGAAAATCTCAAAAGAGTATCTTGACTCCCATTAATCAAAGAGAACAAGTTAAAAACACATTTTGTGACTTAGTTGTGAGTCAGTCTTATCTATATCTCCGTGAAGAGAAAAGAAAACCAGGGCCAGGCATGTGCCAGCCCTGGGTCCCTTGCCTCAGCACCACACACCAGCCCCGTCACCACTGTCCAAGGTCCCCAGCATCATTTCAGAAAACAAACCACTCTCCCCTCCTGGTTAAAGCCAGTATGACTTCAGAGTCATGGAACTTTGCTTGCTATAACTACATTAGAGATGTTTTGTTTCTGCACAAAGATTTTAGAGTTTTGTATCACAAGATCAAAATTTAAAAAAAAAAAAAAAGAAAAATGTTATCTTTTGGAGCTGTGGGAAATGTTCTCATTAATAACTATTCACTACAGTACTATATTTTTCTCTCTTTGGTCCTATATTTTTTCCCTTTCCATAGTCCTCTACTTTGTCCCTTTCAACTTTCTTAGCATAAAATGTGGGGCAAGACAATTTTAGCTCTGGAAAGACTGGACAGGGATTAAGACTCTTGCCTTGCATGATGCCCCTCCTAGTTCAAATTCCAACACAGCATATGGTTTCCTGAGCACCACCAGGAATGAGCCCTAAGCAGAGCCAAGTATGACCCAACACCCATGTACCCCCCACCTCCTGCCCAAAAATTTTCTCTAAAAACTTTAAATGCAAAAATATTTCTGAATTATAAAATAAAATTAAAATGAATCTGTGTATCTAAGTAGCCTTGAGGTAAGGCCTTGAGTTAGTTTTGGTACAAAGCATATAGGGAAATGATCAACAAAATCACAGAAGGGAACTTCAAGCAAAAAAAAAAAAGAAAAGAAAAAAGGTAGCAATAGATGGCAGGTATAGAAGTAACTACTGATGAAGAATTTCTTTTACAAATTTTCTGCACCGAAACATATTATTTACAGGACAGAACTCATGTAACTTACCCCCCCCCCCCACTCCCCTACACACACAAACCTTTGGCTATATTCTTTTTAAAAGTTTTTACTGAATTAAAAATGTTAATTTAAAATTTTTTAATTTTTTATTGAATCACCATGAGATATACAGTTACAAAGTTGTTCATGATTGTGTTTCAGTCATACAATGTTCTAATTCCCATCTCTTCACCAATGTACATTTCTGGCTACCAATGTCCCCAGTTTTCCTCATGTAACAGTTAAAGGTTAAGATTAGACATATTAAGGGTAAGAGATAGAGTGGATAGGACACTTGCCTTGCATGAGGCTGAACTGGGTTTGATCCCCGGGATCCCATATGATCCCTCAGCACCACCAAAAGTAATTCCTGAGTCCACAGAGCCAGGAGTAAACCCTGAACATTGCTGGATGTGACCCAAAATGTCAAAAATAAAAAAAAACAAAAATAAAATGAGCAGAAGGGTAAAAACAACAGCTGGGGGCGGGGGGTGTCAGGTGGAGAAGAACTGGAGTGCTGAGGCCCTTGCTGAATGGAAAGGTTTGTGGAAAGGCCCATCTGTATCCTGACTGCAGCAAGCACCTGGAGCTGAGGACCTCCCATTCCCAAAAGACACAGTTCTCTGGATCCCTGCACGGGGGAAACTACTAGGCACTGGCACCATTCTCACAACGGCAGTGTTTCAGCATCCACACCATTTCCAGAGGGGGCACAGTCTCTAAATCTAGTTCCCGAGCCCTGGACCCTCTCCTACCAAGCTGCCTGCCTCACCACCAGTCATGTGACTTCCTGTGATGTTCACTGTGGTTCCGTACCTCCTCCTCTCACTCTATGCCACCCCTGAGGGAGACCTGGCTGCCTGGCACCCCCGACCCCAGCTCCCTCTTTTACAGCTTTTAAATCTGTAAGCCCATCCCCAAGTACACTAGGGGTTCAGATGTAACACACATACACACACACACACACACACACACACACACACACACAGAGTTGATCTCTGCTCTCGTGGGGCGCGTTGTCAGTTATCTTTTACTCAGCATCTCATTAAAAAAAGATCTGTATCGGAGAAAGAAAAAAAAGAAATCAATCGTCCTTTGTGAATGCTAACTTGCATCACAGATGATGTTATTTTATACCAGTTTGATCCCTTGCCAGGCAAATTACAGTGGCTGCATGTTCTCACCCGCAGATGCAGGCGCCAGAGCGAACAGTAAACAGCACTCACCACGCCAGCCCCTCAGCACAACAAGGCCACAGTGACTGTGGCTGTGACAGCAGGGTCCCCACCAAGAGCACAATTAGCATCTATCTCCAGAGAGAATGCGCCACATTGTCCTTGGCACCTAGGAGGCTTTGAGGCGCGGGAGCGGGGGGACAGATAACAAAACAAGGCTGCTGTGCTGGGGTCTGCAGGCAGGAGGTGGGGAAGCCGCACATCAAGCCACTCTCTACAGAGCCACTCTCCACCGTGCTGCTGAGGAATAGAAAAAACTTCCAACAGGAAAACCATTCTTGTAGAGAATAAGAAAAATGGTGTGAGCTATTTACAGGGTGATTTGATCTTTTTTCAGTACATTCATTTAACTGGGCTTTTTAAATTCAAAGGCCATAAAATTCTTTGAGAGGCTCAATGCTAATCAAAAGAGAAACCGGGATAGAGCAAGACCGCTTAAGTGAAGGAAAAGATGGGAGTAAGTTTCTGAGCAAGTAAGAGTTCCTACCACGTCCATCATTTCCAAATGACTGCATGATACAGGGTCAGCATGGAAATAGGGGGAGTGAGGTGGGAGGGAAATTCCTGGTACAGTACGTCAGAAGGGCCCAGGATAGGTACAGGAACCCTCTCACACCTCCTTCTCTTCCCCAAGTCCTTTGTCTCACCCTCCTGCACGCCTTAAACCCAATGCAAAGCGTACCCACTCACTCGGCCCTAGTAAAAGCTTTACAAAAGGTGTTTCCTCACATTTCCGAGGCATCCTATTAGAGAGACCTCACATCAGTTTCCTCTCCCTTCCCTTTCCCAAGTTCCTACTGACTACCACTTTGTCTCTGGTCCTTTCCATCCTGAGCCCTGAGGACAGGAGCCTGGGTGCACCATGACACAAGTTCTCAGAGTTGGGAGTTGGCACCGTGGACTGTTTGTTTTGGGTTTCTTTGTTTGGCTCCAGTCCTTAAAATGGCATCGAGCTGGGCCCCCACACAGAGGCGCATTGATTAAACTACCACGTTGGCTGGGTCTTTGGTCCTGGGGCTCTTGATGCTGCCCAATGAGCCTTCCCTGCGTGCTCTGCATCGTCCTCTAGCTTCCATCAGCTGGAGAAGCCCCCTTGCACCAGACTATTGCTCTGCTCTGCAGTGAACTTCCAGCCACCAAGACTGCACGCCTGTACCAAATAAATACTCACCCAAGCAACGCGGTCACCCTGTGGGCCTGAGCCCACTAACGCAGGGCTGTGGCTTCTGTCACATGCTAGAGCCCAAAGGAGCCCATTGGTACCCAGACTCCCTGCACACAGCTCATGCCAAGCCTCGTGTTTCTCAATGTCCTTTGCATTCCTGTACTGCTACTGATTCAGTTTTTGACTTTGTCTTTGTTTATTGAGCATTTCCTATCAAAAATGAATGCTGTTATAGGCCAATCCCCTCATCATTTTGCAAAACAAACAAACAAACAAACAAAAATCCGAATTTAAGAGTGCCCCATGAGAGAGAAGAAAAGCTCCTGCCATTGAGGCAGGCTAGGGGGGTGAGGGGTGGGAGGTGATGGGAAGGAAGCTAGGGACACTTGTGCTGGGAAATGTACACTGCTGGAGGGATGGGTGTTGGAACACTGTATGACTGAAACCTAATCATGAACAGCTTTGCAATGGTCCACCTCACAGTGATTCAATAAAAAAAAAAATTTTAAGTGCCTCATGGGCTAGTTTGTTTTGAGGCCACACCTGGAAGTGCTCAGCACTCCCTCCTGGTTTTCTGCTCAAGCATCACTCCTGTGGGGCTCAAAGAACCAAACGGGGTGTCAGGGACTAAACCTGGGCTGGCCACATGCGAGGCGAATGCCCTATCCTCTGTTCTCTCTGGTTCTGAGGGCTATTATTATTATTTTTTATATGTCTTTAAAGTTACCTGCCTAAAAAAAAAAATCAACTAGCAGAGAAATACATGGGCTAAGGGGTTTGCCTTACACACAGTCAGTGCTGGTTCAGTTCAGTCTGAACACCTCAAAGAAGGACCCTTGAGCACACAGCTAGAAGTAAGCCCTGAGCACATCTTGGGTGTGCCCCCAAAACGCAACAAAAAAATTGTGATCTCTTCCTGCAGCTTTTTTGTGCATCAGTAGCCACGTACGACCCATCACTAACAAAGCAACCCTCCTCTAAACTCAATTTGGCAACCACACCAGTAATGATACCTAAGAAGACACAAAGGACAGGTGGCAGGATGGGGCTGGAGAACTGAATTTCTTTAACTCTCCACACTAAAAATGGAGAGAGAACAATAAAGCTTTCCAAATCAGCAAGCTTCCTCTCCACTTTGGTTGCCTCTCCCGAGACTCACATAAATACAGCAAACATTCAAATTCTTGTTGACTGTGTCCCGGCACAACATCCAAATCGAATTTCAGAAAATAGTCTGACTCAATTCACATGGAAAGAAACCAATGAAGCATCTAATGAAAATCTTTATGCTAACTCTCAAAAGATAAGTACTGTATCCCACAATGAGAATGGGAAAATAAAGTGAGACGGTGCCATTATCTGGAGACAGACCTGTCCCCGCACTTTGCTCTCACTACAGGAGCACCCAACTCCATACCTCAGGCGATGCCGGGCACAGAGGAAGCACTCAATAAGCACTGAAGGTAGCGGACTTCTTGGAGCGGTCACTCAGCTAAGTGACAAAGCTTAACCCTAAGTCAGTTTTTATCTTGAACACTGCAAAGGTTCCCTTCATTTTCCACAGCTGGAACAATGGGAGGAGGCAGTAATGACAAAGGGCACAACTGGGGCACTTTCTGTTTCTTCTCTTACAGAAGGTAGAACTGAAGGGAGCAGAATTAAAATAAAAATTGATTTTTATTCTGAAAGTGACTGCAGGTCAAATAAGATTGGGGTCTTCAGTCTAGGCATTTCAGACCAGAAAATAAATGAGGAAATATAGGAGCACTTGGTTAATATTTCCTAATAACTGCTGAGCTGCTGAAACTGATTTGTGTGAACCTCCCATTTTCCAGTTAAATGATGGGTTAACTGAGCCTTGAACATAAAACGAGGGGGCAGAGAGATAGCTCAGCAGGTACAGTGTTTGCCTTGAACACTACTGACCTGGTTCTATACCTGGCACTATGTGTGGGCTCCAGAACCGACCAGAAGTGATCCCTGAGCACAGAGCCCAGAGTACGCTCCTGAGCACAGACATATGCAGTGCCCTCAAACAAACAAAGATTAAATAGAGAGATGTGGCTGTCCAGAATGAGGGAGTGAGTCCCGTCAACAGTGTGCTGAGGCCAAAAAGACAAAAACTTCCTCAAATTCTTGGAATTTTTTTCCTTTGTTTTTTGGGTCACACCCAGTGATGCACAGGGGCTATTCCTGGGTCATGCACTCAGGAATTACTCCTGGTGGTGATCGGGGGACCATATGGGATGCTGGGAATCAAACCTGGGTCAGCCGCGTGCAAGGCAAATGCCCTACCCGCTGTGCTATCGCTCCAGGCCCGCTTCCTCAAATTCTTGAAAAGCTACCTTTTTTTCAAACTGAAAAATCAGGGTCCAAGAGACAGGGCAGAGTTAAGGCCTGTGGGGTGCATACGGTCAACCCTGGCGCGATCCCCAGCACAGCTCCTGGTTCCCTGAGCACCATGTGATACCGCCAGGTGTCCTTGGCATCTCATTCTCAGGCCCCACATTAAGCTATCAGATTGGTGGGCTGAAAAAGTCACCCGTGAGGGGTCCGGGCATCCCGAGTACCCTTTGGGAGCCCTTCTATGCTCAAGTAGCCGAAAACCATTTGCAAAGCAGCCGAAAGTGCGTCTGATGACACTTCTGTAAGCCACGCCAGAGCTACTGGGAGTTGGGTGAAGAAGAGCTGGAAGGAAGCTCGTACCCGAATGCAGCCAGCCACAGTGTACGCACTCTGGTCCCCCCCCCCCCCCCCGCACTCCCAATTCATACACTGAAATGCTCAGTATCAATACCAAGGTGATGGTTGTACAAGTGGGGGGCCCTTTGGGAAGTACAACCTCATTAGTGGGGCTGATATTCCATAAAGAGGCCCCAGGGAGCTCCCAGTGCTTCAGTCACCTAAGGGGATAACAGGAAGTCTGGGACATAAACCAAAGGTTCTTTCCTGCCCAACGCAGCACCCCAATCTCAATCACAGGTTTTCCAGTCTCAAGGACTAAGACACATAAGTACCTGCTCCTTGCACACTAAGCATGTAGCCCTTTGCTTGAGCACTCTGAGGCACTGCAAGGGCTGAGTGAGTGCCTAACTTTTTTCACTTCCCCTGTCGTCTTATTTATCTGTTGTCACTGTTGCTGCTGGTTTTTTTAGGGCCACACTGACTTACTCCGGGCTCTGTGCTTAGGACTCACACCTGGTGGTGCTGGGGAAAACTTTACAGGGTACCAGGAATAGGACCCAGGATGGCTGCATGTCAGACAAGGGCCTTCCCGCTGTACCTCTCTCCAGCCCTGTTCTCCTTCCTGATCCACAGTCAGTTGAGAGGCTCAAGTGCAGCTTGCAGAGACTGTTGGTGACTTCCTGCATGCTTTTTGCCCTGCTTCCCATCACACAGGTGATTCCGAAGCACAGCTCAGAATCTCTCAGAGGGGCAGAAGATCCTGGCACCGTGTGGCAATGAAGTCTCTCACTGCTTCCTTTCAGTCTTTAAGAAAACCAGTAAGATTGTACTCAGAACTTGAGGGGCCAGAGCGATAGCATAGCGGGTAGGGCGTTTGCCTTACACGCGGCCAACCTGGGTTCAATTCCCGGCATCCCATATAGTCCCCCAAGCACTGCCAGGAGTAATTCCTGAGTGCAGAGCCAGGAATAACCCCTGAGCATCGCTGGGTGTGATCCAAAAAGCAAAAAAAAAAAAAAAGAACTTGTTTGACTAAAATTCACAGAACTACTCCTTTAGGAGGCGTTTCTGTATCCTCCCTCACTCAGTCTTTTCACAGCTACCCAAATAAATATTCTCTTTCATCATTCTAACCCAGAATCTGCCCCAAGGAGCAGGCCAGTAGCATGTAAATATATGAATGTTTGCAAGTAAAAGCCTGTGTGCTCCTGGGGGTGGGAAATGGAGGGTGGGGGGCTGGGGTGGAGCAAGGAAGTGATCCAGGCTAATTTAGAAAGGCCCAATATTTATAGGGCATAACCGGGATCACTCCTGGCAGGGCTCAAGGGGCCAATATGGGGTGCCAGAAATAGGACCTGGATGAACCTTGTGCATGGCAAGAACTCAATCCACCATATGATCTCTCCTCCCCACCACCCACCACCTGCTTGCTACAATACCCCTCCATTCATCTGAGCAGGCAGCCCACACCAGCCTCTGAAGATCCCATGAGGGCTAAGATAGACCATCGGGAGCCCCAAGACCAAGGAAAGGGAGTCGGGCTGTGAAGACAAGCTACAGGCAGACCAGGACATTTTACTCCACTTGGCCAGGTGACGTCCTTCTGGGTAGAAATCCTGCAAGAGGGATGGCTGCAGGGTCCAGCCTGGGTTGACAGGACTGAAGAGAGTGCGGGAGAATCAGGGTGAGCGCTGGAGAGAGATGGTCACTGGGTATTTGAACTTTAAGAAGGCCTGAGTGGCTACGTCGTTTAGGAAGGGGAAACAAGTGCCCGGAGAGATGATGGGCTGACTGGGCAGGGACCAAGGGCCGGAGCAGCGAGGTGGCTCCGAGGCTCACATGACGAGGTACAGTGCTGAAGCGCCCATGGGACACAGGTGAACAAGCCACGGCTGTGAAACTGGTGAGCACTGTGCATGCAGCAGGGAGGAGAGGGGGCTGCCCAAGCTACCAATTACTTTGGTTTGGTTTCATTTGGGAGCCACACCCAGTGATGGTTCACCAGCCACTACTCCGGTATTTGTGCTCAGGAGTGACCCCTGGCCATGTGGCCATCTGCATGACTGGGGATGGAGACGGGTTCAAGCACCTTACCCCCACCACTATCCCCACAGCAACTATGGCCATCTCTGTCTCAGGACACTGATGATACGGGATCTGATGAAAGTGCATGAAAATGAAAGATAAAATGAGAATTTGGATCTGTGCGGGACGGGCACGGAGGCACAGCTCTGGGCAACAAAGCTGAACTTCTCCTCATTCCAACCAGGAGACGTTCCCAATTCCTCGTCCAGTGCCAGGGACTCTTTCCGGAGCCGCAGCCGCATTAGCGGCCGTGAAATATTTTCCCACTACATATGCCGTAGGAACCATAAGCTACCTTCTTAGATGGAAACTTCTCTAGCTTAGCCATTAGAAACACAGAGGCCAATAACTCATAAGCCTATCTTAACTCACACTGCATATCAAGCAGAATAGTAACAGTGAACGTGAAGGACTAAACCACACTTGTCACAATGGTAAAGCAACACAAAAGCCCACCAAACTTTCGTATTGAAGAGTCTAGCCCAGATGACACCCACAGTACTGTAGTGTTAGACAACCTCTCTGACAAGGAATTCAGAAGGGAGCTACTTAGGATGCTTAGGGAACTAAAAGAAACAATGGAAAGCAATGCCAATAGAAGACAAGAGGATTTGAAGGCAGAAATGAGGAAAATGCAATCGGAAATGTCAGACCTGAAAAATCTCGTAGGCGGATTGAAAAACTCAGTGGAAGGCCTGAGCAGCAGAGTAACAGCTGCTGAGAACAGAATTAGTGAGCTCGAAGAAGAAGTTCAGAGACTCTCCAGAAAAGAGCAGAAAATGGAAAAGAGACTCACAATTCGGGAACAGATGGCAAGAGAAGATCGTGATGAAGCCAAGAGGGGTAATATAAGAATTATTGGAGTCCCAGAGGTACAGGAAGAAAACCTTGATGAAGAAGAAACTGTCAAAGACATCATTGCTACAACGTTTCCAGAGCTGAAGAAAACTTGTGACCACACTCAGGAGGCCCGAAGGGTACCAGCTAGAAGAAATCCGAATAAAAATACCCCAAGACACATCCTGATCAAAATGACCAAAACCTTAGACAGAGACAAAATTCTGAAAGCAGCAAGATCGAAGAAAGAAATCTCTTACAAAGGAGCATCCTTAAAATTCATAGCTGATTTTTCTGATGAAATCCTCATGGCCCGAAAACAGTGGTGGGACATAGTGAAAAAACTCAATGAAATAAATGCCTCCCCAAAAATACTTTACCCAGCGAGACTCTCATTCATAATAGAAGGAACAACACACAGTTTCACAAACAACAGCTCAGGAACTTCATAGACTCAAAACCATGGTTACAAGAACAACTAAATGGGCTACTTTAAGGCAAGAAAGGCCCCTCAAATACACCAAATTTCAACAGAACAATGGGACAAAATCCCATAACAATAATCTCTCTCAGTGTCAATGGGCTGAACGCACCAATTAAAAGAAATAGAGTGGCAGGATGGATTAGAAAATTGAACCCAACATTCTGCTGCCTGCAAGAAACACATCTCAATAGTCAAAGCAAACACAGACTCAGAGTCAAAGGCTGGAAAACAATCCTACAGGCAAACAGCTCCCATGAAAAAGCTGGGGTAGCCAACCTAATATCAGACCACATCGATTTCAGAGTGAAGAAGGTCATAAGAGACAGTGAAGGCCATTTCTTATTGATCAAAGGATCTGTACAACAGGAAGAACTTACAATAATAAATGTATATGCACCTAATGAGAGACCAGCAAAGTACTTAAAACAATTACTCATAGATTTGGAAAAAGACATCAATAGCAACACAATACTAGTGGGAGACTTCAACACCGCTTTGTCACCTCTTGATAGATCAGCCAGACTCAAGCTTAGCAAGGACATACTTCATCTGAGGGAAACAATGGAAGAAAGGGACTTAGTAGATATATACAGGACACTTCATCCTCAAAAAGCTGAATACACATTCTTCTCAAGTGTACATGCAACATTCTCCAAGATAGACCACATGCTGAGCCACAAAACATGCCTCCATAAAATTAAGAAGATAGAGATTGTATCAATAAACTTCTCAGACCATAATGCGCTGAAATTAGAAGTAAATCACACACAAAAACAGAAAACTAAACCAAACACCTGGAAATTAAACAGTGCGCTATTGAACAACGAATGAATTAGACAGGAAATCAAAGAGGAAATCAAAAGATGCCTAGAAACGAATGAAAATGAGAACACGAGTTACCAAAACTTATGGGACACAGCAAAAGCTGTGTTAAGAGGAAAGTTTATAACTCTACAAGCATTCCTCAGGAAGGGGGAGCGAGCACACATAAGTAACCAAACCTCACAGCTTAAGAGCTTGGAGAAGGACCAAAAAAAGGAGCACAACCCGAACAGGAGAAAGGAAATAATAAAACTCACAGCAGAGATTAACGAGATGGAAACCCAAAAAACAATCCGAAAGATCAATGAAACCAAGAGCTGGTTCTTCGAGAAAATTAACAACATCGATAAGCCTCTAGCAAAACTCACAAAGAAAGGGAGAGAGAAAACCCTAATAAACCGAATCAGAAATGAAAAGGGGGTCATTACAACAGAAACTACAGAAATTCAAAGGATCCTCAGGGAGTACTTTGAGAAGCTTTATGCCACGGAACATCAAAACCTCGAGGAAATGGATAAATTCCTAGACTCCTACAGACTCCCAAGGCTGAACCAAGAAGACCTGGAATACCTGAACAGACCTATCACCATCAAGGAAATTGAAATGGTAATAAAAAGTCTCCCCAAGCACAAAAGTCCTGACCCGGATGGATTCACTAGTGAACTCTTCCAAATATTTAAAGAAGACTTACTCCCAATCCTCTTTAAGCTTTTCCACGAAATTGAAATATCAAAAACACTTCCAAACAGTTTCTACGAAGCAAATATCACACTGATACCAAAAGCAGACAGAGATACCACAAAGAAAGAGAATTACAGGCCAATATCCCTGATGAACACAGATGCAAAGATCCTCAACAAACTACTAGCAAATAGAATCCAACTACTCATCAAAAAGATCATACACCATGACCAAGTAGGATTCATCCCAGGGATGCAAGGATGGTTTAACATTAGGAAATCAATCAACATAATCCATCATATCAACAAAAGAAAAGATAAAAAGCCTATGATTATATCAATAGATGCAGAGAAAGCATTTGATAAGATCCAGCACCTCTTTATGATGAAAACCCTACCAAAATGGGTATAGAGGGGACCTTCCTCAACATAATTAAAGCCATCTACCACAAGCCTACAGCAAGCATCATCCTCAATGGGGAAAAACTGAGAGCCTTCCCTCTAAGATCAGGGACGAGACAAGGATGCCCACTCTCTCCACTGCTGTTCAATATAGTACTGGAAGTACTTGCAATAGCGATTAGGCAAGAAAAAGATATTAAGGGCATTCAGGTAGGAAAGGAAGAAATCGAGCTCTCACTATTCGCAGATGATATGATACTATACTTAGAGAACCCAATAACCTCCACAAAAAAAACTCCTAGAAACAATAGACTCATATAGTAAAGTTGCAGGCTATAAAATCAATACCCAAAAGTCCATGGCTTTCCTATACGCAAACAGTGAGAGAGAAGAAAGCAACATGAAAAAAACAATCCCGTTCACAATTGTGCCCCAGAAAATCAAGTACCTAGGAATCAGCTTAAGTAAGGAAGTAAAGGACCTGTACAAAGAAAACTACAAAACGCTACTTCAGGAAATAAAAGAGGACATGAGGAAATAGAAAGATATCCCCTGCTCATGGGTCGGGAGAGTGAACATTGTCAAAATGGCAATACTACCGAAAGCACTGTATAAATTCAATGCAATCCCTATAAGGATACCCATGACATTCTTCAAAGAAATGGAGCAAACACTCCTGAAATTTATATGGAACAATAAGCCCCCACGAATAGCTAAAGCAATTCTTGGGAAAAAGAAAATGGGAGGAATTAACCTCCCAAACTTCAAACTGTACTACAAAGCAGTAATAATTAAAACAGCATGGTACTGGAACAAAGGCAGAACTGGAGACCAATGGAACAGGGTTGAATACACTGACATCTCCCCTCAATCATATGATCATCTAATCTTTGATAAAGGTGCAAGTAATGTGAAGTGGAGTAAGGAAAGCCTCTTTATCAAATTGTGCTGGCATCACTGGACGGCTACATGCAAAAAAATGGGCTCAGAACTCTGCCTAACACCCTGTACAAAAGTAAGATCAAAATGGATTAAAGACCTCAACATCAGACCAGAAACCATAAGGTACATTGAAGACAAAGTTGGCAAAACTCTCCATGACATTGAAGCTAATGGTATCTTCAAAGATGCCACGCCACTGGCCGAGCAAGTGAAAACAGAGATAGATAAATGGGACTATCTTAAACTAAAAAGCTTCTGCACCTCCAAAGAAACAGTGACGAAAATACAAAGACAGTCTACAGAATGGGAAAGGATATTCTCCGAATACACATCTGACAAGGGGTTGATATCCAGGATATACAAAATACTGGTTAAACTCCACAAGAAGAAAACATCCAACCCCATCCAAAAATGGGGCAATGAAATGAACAGAAACTTTCTCAAAGAAGAAATCCGAATGGCAAAAAAAGCACATGAGAAAATGCTCTACATCATTAATCATCAGGGATATGCAGATCAAAACCACAATGAGATACCATCTCACACCTCTCAGAGACTGGCCCACATTCAAAAGAATAAAAGCAACTGATGCTGGCGCGGATGTGGCGAGAAAGGGACACTCCTTCACTGTTGGTGGGAATGTCGACTGGTTCAGCCCTTCTGGAAAACAGTATGGACGATTCTCAAAAAATTAGAAATTGAGCTCCCATTTGACCCAGCAATACCACTCCTGGGAATATATCCCAGAGAGGCAAAAATGTATAGTCAAAGTGACATCTGCACTTGTTTGTTCATTGCAGCACTCTTTACAATAGCCAGAAACTGGAAGAAACCTGAATGCCCAAGAACAGATGACTGGTTAAAGAAACTTTGGTACATCTACACAATGGAGTACTATGTAGCTCTTAGAAAAGATGAAGTCATGAAATTTACATACAAGTGGTACAACATGGAAAGTATCATGCTAAGCGAAATGAGTCAGAAAGAGAGGGATAGACATAGAAAGACTGCATTCATCTGGGGGATATAAAGTAACAAAATATGAGATTAATACCCAAGAACAGCTGAGATCAGCACCAGGAGGATTACTCCATAGCTTAGTGGCCAGCCGGGCATTCTAGAGGAAAGGGCAGCTCAGATAGAGAAGGGAGCACCAAATAAAGGGTGTTTGGAGGATCCTCCCAGGAGGGGAGATGCATGTCAAAAGTAGACTATGCACTGAACATGTTTGCCACTCAATGCCTCTTTTGCAGACCACAACACCCAAAAGGAGAAAGAGAACACAGGGGATTGCCCTGCCACAGAGGCAGGGGGGGATGGGGGGATGGGGGTGGGGGGATATTATCCATGGTGGTGGAAAATGGGCACTGGTGGAGGGATGGGTATCTGATCATTGTATAATCGAAACCCAAGCACAAAAAATTGTAAATCTACAACTGTACCTCATGGTTTCACTAATAAAAAAAAAATGAGGAGAATTTAAGAGGAATGAGGCAGGCCCATATGCAGTGAATGGGAGGAGGAAGTGGGTGGCACGTTTCAGAACAGGAGTTGGATGAAACCAACGCATGAATAGACCTTCACCTATGGAGAACCTAGAAAAGTAAAGGTGAAGGTGCTTGAGGAAAGGCTGTTGAACAGAGAATCCAGGGATCTGGCAGAGGAAACTTAGGAGGTAGAATTTAGGAAGCCAAAGGGCTGGGGGGAGGGGGGAGGGAGGTGCCCAAAGAACAAAGATAATGAAGCATCACCACGAGAAGTGGGAGTGAACTGAGAAACCACTGCTAAGAGGGATGGGGATGAAAAGATATCTGAAATGAACTAGAAGACATTTCTTCTTCCTCATCTTGTGTGTACTCGATTCAGCCCAGAAACGTCTTCCAGTTCTCGCCACGGAAGTGGGAGTGAACTGAGAAACCACAGCTAAGAGGGATGGGGCTCCTGGCTAGATGGCCTGGGTCCCTGAGGGGAACAGAGGCAGCAGAAATGAGTGGGGTTGAATCGAGTTCACACAAGACGAGGAATAAGAAATGTCTTCTAAAGGAACCTGGCTCCAAAAGCAAGAACAGGAGGCAGCTTGCAGAGCGTGAAGGTCTTTCCGCGTGTCTGCAGAATGGAAGGAGGGATGGAGAAAAGACTTTACAAACAGAGGCAAAGCTCTGAAGCAAGATCCTCGGGATCAGTAGGAAGGTGGAGAGAGGCGGGGTGGGGGGGTGGGGGGGGGAATGAGTGGGAGAGACAGGGAGAGCTGTGAGAAAGGGAGAGTAAGACACAGAGCAGGCAACAGGGAGGCGAAGGTGGGAAGTTATCTCCAGATTAGAAGGCAGTGAACCACCTCACAGTGGAAGAAGCTGGCAAGAAGCACCTATTTGTTGTTGTTGCTGCTATTTTGTTCATGGTTTGTTTTTGTTTTTGTTTTATTCTGCAAAGCGCAATGATGTCCAAAGGATTTAGGGCTAGGTAGTTGGTGTGTGGGGAGGGGGGGGGGCAGCTGCACTGTTCAGAGATGTCAACTCCGTCATCCCTGTCATAAGGCAAAACACAAAATGGAACAAGTTGCTTACTTGCAGTCAGGAAGTCAGAACTGACCCTGACTGCAAGTAAGTGCTTGCTATTGAAGAATGTTCGAGATCGAGGGTAAGAGCTTGATGAGAAGAGACTGCGGAGGAGCTGGAAGGGCTAGCCAGCTGCATTCATCACCAGCAAAAATCAAAGATCACTACAACAAGGGACAAATGGGCCAAGTTTTGCTGGCTGTGCTGTTTCTGAGGCAACCACTGACCCACGTCAGCAAGGATTGATGCTGCTCCTGCTGCAGACAGGAGCCAATCAATTGAAATAATCAATGAATGAACACGGACAGTCTCCAACACATGTAAATTTTGAGATTCTCCAACCAAGTCATCATTATGGATCAGAAAATGATTAATTCTGGGGTTTTTTTAGCCACTTGAGGATGTGAAGAGCGGGCAGGGGAGACAGCTCCAAAGGCTGGAGCACACGCTTTGCATGCTGGAGGCCCAGGACTGATCCCTGGCACCACACGGCACGGCCCCCCGATCATCACTGGGGGCTTCCTGATCACTTGCTGGAAGTAGCTTCTCATCACCCCCAGGTGGAGAGGCCACACAGGTATAGGCAGAAGGTCAGATCTGGCCTGAGTCTGCCACGTCCTGAAGTGGAACACACACCAGGGAATAATGCCAAGGATTACAAGTGTATGGAGGGACTGGTTAGGGACTGAGGCACACAAATGACGGCCAATGGCAAGCTTCTTTACTACCGTTTTTCACATCAGTGTCAATAAAGACCAAGAAAATATCTAAAGGGTAGTGAACTAACCTGGGTTAGGTGCAGTGGTAGAGTGCACATGTACCACGAAGGAGCTTGTCCCAAGGTCCAACCCTGAGCCCTACAAAATATAATAAAACCCAGATACCAGGAGTTTCTAAACTTATCTGGTCTAACGGCCACCATGTTTCAAGAAACCACACACACACACATCACACACACATATACATACACACACGCCCTACTCAGAGCCCTCCTGGAAGCCTACTTTAAGTTAACAGGGAGTGTCCACCAGTTGTGCCTGTGGTTACTCCCGCTTGCCCTAAATCCTTCCAGCTTCACAGGTCTGGAGATGAAATCACCCACTTTGGCAAAGTCTGTTTTAGAGATTTCTGGCTCCAGCCAGTTCCATGTTGGTACTGAGAGCCGAACTGAATGATGAGCATCTTCTTACTGCTATGCGTTCATGGAAACAAAAAGTATTTGCAGAAAAGCAGTGAGCAAGGGACGTGGCTGAGTACACCACAAGCCTGCATTATACATTCACAATCTATCTATCATTTTAAATTTTTTTCCATCATAACCAGTAGTGCTTAGGACTTACTCCTGCTTCTGTGGTTGGGGATCACTCCAAAAACAAAAAGCCCTTGAGCTGAAATAAAGACACCCTATTATATTTGCATGAGTGCATCAGATAATGGGCTAATACCTAAGTGCTTTTTTTTTAGTTTTGTTTTTCGGCCATACCTGGTGATGCTCAGGACTGACTCCTGGTCCTGTGCTCAGGGTTCAGTCTTGGTGAGACTCGGAAGTCTATGCTAGGCAAGCTCACGAATCTTTTTGTGTTGTGGTTTTGCTGTGGGCTGCAGTCCTTTCAGTTTCTGTGCTTGCACAAAGCTGTCTGTAGGGCAGTGTGGCCGGAAATTGCATGTGGTACCAGCAGTCACAGCCAGCAGAGCTGTGAGGCCAAACAGCAGAGCTGTAGTGTACGTGTGCGGTGCATCACAGGGTATGTTAAGTTCTCTCATATCCCAAGTCCCACTTCATCACAGAGTCCCTGGTCCCAAGGCCAGGGCCATTTTCATGCCTTTTTCTGCCGACTCTCATAGCCTCTTGGTTATGTCCCATCCTTGGGAAAGCATTTTCTGCCCAGCCCCCGCCCCCACCCCCCTTTGGTAAGGTCAGCTGAATTACGACTTTAGGCTGGCATAAGAGCGAAGAAGAAACAAGAACAAAAGTTGCTCTCTGCTAAAATCTGTTTCTCACAGAAGACCACATGCCCTGAAGGCCAGGTCTGATTTGGGATTATCTGAAACTGTTCTACCCTTAGTACCTCAAAACTGGGCCTGCACTTAGCAAACACTGGATTTATTTCACGAGTGAGCATTCTAATGTCTCTCTGATGGAGGAGTATTATTTCTGAAAAGAGACTATGGATTCCCACATAATGATGGTTTTGTAGAGCTCCCAAGAAATCTCCGTGAACATCTGCCAAATAAAATTTCACTGCCACAGAGGAAAGATTTAATCAACCGCAGAATAGTACAAAGGATACTCTGGGAGAATCTCTTATGCTTCCTCTTAGAAGCAGCAGGTAGCAAAATAGCATGCCAATTAGCTAATTCATTATAGCAAACATTATGTCCTGTCCTAAGTTATTGTTCATTTTAATAAACAACCTTTCAAATCATGGAGGAGATGCAGAACAAAGCCACATGCCTGTGTAACTGGCAACACACAGGGAATGATTATTGAAGAAGACCCGGATCACACAGTTCCATGTTGCTAGAAAAAAACAGATGGGAACTACAAATTTCACAGGAGTATAGTGCCTAATTACTTGTTACTGACCCTATTAAGCATAAAGGCCAATACTGAAGCAAATGCAACGGGGCTCTTCAGAACAGAAGAGCAAAGCAAAGTAATGATGAAAATACAGAGCAGTGAAAACCTGGCTCCAATTTCCAACACACAGGAAATATCCAGAGACCATGTCACTGCACCAAAATGTTGGCCTGATTCCAGATGACTTTCCCAAACAGAAAGGGACCTTGACCAAGCTTACCTAAAATGAACCACACAAACTTAAGTTTTAATTCTGTGTTCCGAATTGACAGAGTATCTCAAGACTGGAAACTTGAACTGACGGAGATAGCATCTCAGGCCAGGTGAGGAGAGACTGAACAGGGTCTAGGAGAGATGCCGGATAAGCTGCTTAATGTCTCAACACAATCTCTGTGGCTTTCACCAGTGAAAAGGCCACATTCTTAACACACTAGATTAGTCAACAACTTTCTTCTCCATTCGCTAAATTTAGAAACACTCCATAACAACAATAGAGATAAGAATGGGCAGTAGTATCATATAAAGGTAAAATGAAAAACTCGACCATGAGGTAAAAATCACATTCAACGTGTGATCCAGGAGGAAATGGGAGACGGTCATAGGGAGACAGCCAAGAGGGTCATTGTGCAGGTTATACTGTTTGGGAAGGTTACATCCTTACTCCTCAAATGTGCCCTGTCCTAACTCAATATTTATACATATTCAACTATCTTGAGGCAAGATAAGCTTTTATTAACTGGCTGCAAATTAACTGAGCCACATACTAGGTGTTTCAAATTATTCAGGTAAGGTTTTTTTTTTTTTTTTTTTTTTTTTTATCATTATTTGGTCCTTTAAAATCCCAGCCTTGGGTCAGAGTGATAGAACAGCACATAGGGCACTGCCTTGCATGCAAAAAACCAGGGTTTGATCCTTGGCATCCCACATGTCCCCCAAGTACCACCAAGAGTGATTCCTGAGTGCAGAGCTAGGTAGGAGTAATCCCTGAGCATTGCTTAATGTGACCCACAACAACCAAAAACAACCCAAAAATCCCAGCCTCATGACATGGGATTAACAAATATTCTTACATTAGCCTCACTGCAATTTTAGAAAGCCATGGGAACTAAAGCTACCCAGGTAAGCTCTATCTGTTAGTTTTATTCTAAAAGGGTAGAAAAATAGAGTTTAAAAAAGCATTTACTATATAGAATGAATAAAAAATAGAAGACAAAGGAATACAGTGAGAGGGTCTAAATTTTTTACTATTCTTGAATGAAATAAACTATGCTCATAACACTTCAAATTAAGATCCTCAAACCTTACAAGATAGCACTGTAGCACTGTCCTCCCGTTGTTCATCGATTTGCTCGAGCGGGCACCAGTAACACCTCCATTGTGAGACTTGTCACTGTTTTTGGCATATTGAATACACCATGGGGAGCTTGCCAGGCTCTGCCGTGTGGGTGGGATACTCTTGGTAGCTTGCTGTGCTCTCTGAGAGGAGCGGAGGAATTGAACCCGAGCCGACCACATGCAAGGCAAATGCCCTACCTGCTGTGCTATCACTCAGCCCATCTATCTATATACATACATATATACATATATATGTACATATATATGTATGTATCACTGTCACTGTCCTCTCATTGTTCATCAATTTGCTTGAGTGGGCCCAGTAACCTCTCCATGGTGAGACTTGTTGTTACTGTGTTTGGCATATCGAATATATCACAGGTAGCTTGCCAGGCTTTGCCGTGCAGACGAGATACTCTTGGTAGTTTGCCTGGCTCTCTGAGAGGGGCAGAAGAATCGAACCCGGCTAGACCCTGGCTGGCTGCACGCAAGGCAAATGCCCTACTGCTGTGCTAATTATTCAGGTAAGGGTTTTTTTTTTTTAAAATCATTATTTGGTCCTTTAAAATCTCAGCCTTGGGTCAGAGTGATAAAACAGAAGTGACAGAATATACAAAATCTATATATGTATATAAATACATATATATCTATATAGATATATATACATATAGATATTATCTATATAGATATATAGCTAGATATAGGTATCTATATAGAGAGAGAAAGGGAGAGACAGAGAAATAAAGAAAAAGCTATTTGTTTTCTATTAATGTCTAAGTAGCCCACCTAGGAGGATTCCCAGTAATTCTGAAAAAAAAAAGACAACTGCATATTAACTGCAGTTACATGACACACAGTTTTCAAAGTATTTCACATTCAGCATCTCCTCAAAACTTTCCACTGTGAAATCTGTTCAATGTTATTAGATGAGATCTTGGAGTTATGATGGAAAGAAGCACTGGGGGACATAAATCTAACCACAGGATCAAAACTTTCTCACAGATTTATTCATTCATCAACAAGCAGCATTCAATAGTACGAGGTGACAGGCACTATTCTTGGCTCTGGGAGGGTTACAGCAGTGAACAAAACAGATTTATCTCCCCCTCAGAACCATCGCTTTAATAAGCAATACTGATTTTTCTTTCTTTTTCTTTTTCTTTTTTTTTTTTTTTTTTTAGCTTTGGCTAATTAGATGCCATTTAGTCAACAAGTTGAGTTTCTTAGCTCAGTCTAGGGAATTTAAACACAGGAAATAAGTACAAAAGCCCAACATTCGGAGCTAAAAATATGTTTGAGAATGCATTAAGTGCTGGTTAGCTTAACAGGAAATCGAAGTTTGTATAGGTACTCCTGTCAAATGCTATTTACACAAAAAAATTAAAATATTTTTACAAAACAGGGTGTGCTTCCACATAAAGATTAACAAACACCAGCCGAATATTTTTGAAATAGAAAAAAAAAACAATTATTCACTGGGTTTTATTTTTAAAGACAGCTTTTACTGCTTAATTTTCATTTTATTTACAGAAAAAAGCTGAATTTAACAACACCTTACACTAATCAGGTACAAAAAATGGGAGGATTAATGAAGGTCTGTTTGCATGTTGCAAGGTAAAGTCAGTAAGGGTAGAGATCTATGGTCTGTTTTGGTACTGCTGCATCCCTGTACTCTACAATGGGGCTTGGAAGATAGAAGTACTTAACAAAGAGAAGAAAAGCTTGCAAGATGCATTTAAACAAATAAAATCCATAAACTGGGAACAACAACAGAAGCAAGAATGGAAAAAGGGAGAAAGCATGAAGCTGAAATCCAGTAAAGTCAACATTCAGCATCTAGGAAGAACAAGTAGGAGAAACAAATGATGTAAGAAATTTTGTAGAGCTCACATTTCCTGACTTAAAATGTGTGTGTGCATGTGTGTGTGTGTGTGTGTGTGTGTGTGTGTGTGTGTGCGTGTGTGTATTCTATCCCTCTACCATCTAGCATAAGGTGGGAAAAATGTAATTTCAAAATATCTTGAACTGGGCCCAGCCCTTGAGACTTACAGTACTACAGATAGAAAGATAGAATGACCACAAATGGAACTTCCAGAGCAATTCAGAGAGTACACTCTAAATGAGGTAATGCTTTCTGAACTCTCCTGACAGTGTTTTTTGACTTTAAACTCTTTTAGCCCAAAAGAAGAATTAACTGTAGAAGAAAATCTACAGTAAAGGTATTTTCACATATATGAGGTTCTCATACTCTCAGGCTACCATGTTTCCTCTTTCCTCTCGTACTACTCCCTGCCCTGCCCAAAGCCACAAGAGAAGGTACTCCAGTGAACAGCAAAGTTCAAGGAAATACAAGGTCAAGAAGGTCCTTCCACTCAAACGGGCACCAGTAACATCTCCGTTGAGACTTGTTGTTACTGTTTTTTTGCATATCGAGTATGCCACAGGGAGCTTACCAGGCTCTGCCGTGCAGGCAGGATACTCTCGGTAGCTTGCCTGGCTCTCCAAGAGGGATGGAGGAATCGAACCTGGGTTGGCCGTGTGCAAGGCAAACACCCTACCTGCTGTGCTATAGCTTCAGTCCATAATTAAGATTTGGAAAAGAAATTAGTAAATAAGAAAAAAAAAGATAAATTATTGCATGATTTAGATGTGATAATTTCATTCACAAAATCAACACTAATGTAACTCAGAATTCGTTAAAGGGTGAATGGGGCATGGTACAGAGAAAAAGAAGAGTAGGTGGTTTTAAAGGGTTAATTAAACCTTCACAGTCAAAATAAAAAGCCAATAAAAAACATTTAAAACTGACAATGCAATCAGCAGCCATAGAAGAGGTAAACAGCAGAAAGAAAATAAACAGCTTTACTTAAACAACTGAACCCAAGTAATAGAATGGGAATGTTTGGGATGAGGCTGGAATCCCATAAAACTAATCCTTTGTAATCTACAGACCTGTTGCTTTACAAAATACATTAAATTTCAAAAGTATTTTTCATTCAATAGAGAACCAGTTTACATGGGTTACTTTTTGGCTCAGAACGGGATTACAAAGTGTGCATATCTAGAACAGAAGCATTTAATATCAGAGGATTAACACTTACATACAGATTTAATAAAGACTAATTGTTTTTAAAAACCTATGAAATCTAAATAAACTGCATTATTAAGAGGTATAGTTCATCAATTTGCTCTCTTCACCTTAAATTCTGCTTTAGCTCCTTGCCAAAGAAAAATGAGGTAATCAGACTAAAACTTCTGAAGTTTTAGATTAGGATGACCAAAAGGTATAAATTCGAGTTTATGTAAAATAAGTAATAGACATCATGGTATCTATACGTAATTGGACTGTACTGGATATTTGAAAGTTCTCAAGAGTATATTTTAAAAAATTCTCATCACCAAGACAAAACTGTAGTCTTATGGTGATGTATATTAACTAGGTTTATCATGGTCAATACAAGCACTATACACAAATATCAAATCATTTGTGGCATACCTAAAACAATGTGGTAAATGAATCACCTCAAAAAAAAATCTCAAAAGCACTCCAATTAAGGTCATTTCCATTAAATTTAATAAAGCCTCTCCTTTATTAAAAAAAAAAAATCAGTCCTATACAGCTATCTACCTGCTTGCAAAAGAATGAAAGCAGACTCAGCAAATTATAGCCTGGGTGGTCCAAATGTGATCTGCTCCTCATTTTGTAATTCCTAGCTAAAGAATGTTTATTGCATTGTTTTAATAATTAAAAAAATAATAATATACTTCATGGCCCATGGGGGAAAAAAAGCACATGAAATTAAAATCCTGGTGCCCATAATGAAAGGTTTATTAGTAAATAGCTTTGCTCATTTTTGTATTTATTCTTGCTTCCTAGTGAAGGCAGAGATTGTGCGACCCACAGCACCTAAAATATTTACTCTTAGGCTCCTTTCAGGAAGTCTGTGGAAACCTGAACTAAAGGGTCCTAGTTCTAAACTTCATTTTATTTTTGCTTCATGGTCCTCCCATAGTTTATTGATTTTGCTCGAGCAGGCCCAGTAATGTCTCCATCATGAGACTTTGTTGTTACTGCGTTTGGCATATCAAATACGTCACGGGGAGCTTGCCAGGCTCTGGCGTGTGGGCGAGATACTCTCAGTAGCTTGCCAGGCTCTCCGAGAGGGGCAGAGGAATCAAACTCGTGTCGGCCATGTTGGCCGCTTGTAAGGCAAACGCCCTATTCAATTTTTAAATTTTATTTTCATAAGGTTGTTCGCATTAATTGATTACATTCATTCAATAGTTCAGCATCAATCCCACCACTATTACACTTTCCTGCCACCATTATTTCAAATTTTCCCACGACCATTCAAACCTGCCTGCCACTGCAGATGCCAGATAATTTATTTTCTATTGCTTATTGTGAATATCATGAGAGGTTGCACAGTCACTGGAATTCTAAAACTGTAAATGACTGGGGTCCAGATACATCTCTGTAGAGAGCTAATCCATTTGGAGATTAATTTGTGAGTCTCTGGATCAAAGTGTTGATGTACTTAAATATCGCCCAGAGGCAGTTCATGGATGTGACAGCCAAGTCCCCAAAGGGGCAGGGAGACGGGAAGGGAAGGCCCATCCCTACCACTGCCATGTGGCCTGGAGTCTTCAGACCCTGGTCTCGCATACCTGGGTTTTTCTTTTGGAAGTACATTTGTAGCCACTGGGGTTCATCTGGAGTGGGCAGAGTGAAATGTACATCTAAAACATCCTCGAGTCTAGAGAAGTTTGAATAAAGACTCTTAAGAGATTCTCTATATAATCTCTGAAAAAAAATATTCATAGGGATTTAATGATTTGCTTAGAGTCATCTGAATGACTTTAACAGTATCTTGAACAGTATCTTGGGTATGAAATATTTGCTCTGCTGCTTATACCACTTTTGGGAATATATCCTGGAGAGGCAAAAGAGTATAGTAGAAATGACATCTGCACGTGTATATTCATTGCTGCACTGTTTACAATAGCCAAAATCTGGAAAAAAAACCCGAGTGCCCAATAACAGATGACTAGTTAAAGAAACTTTGGTAGATTTACACAATGGAATATTATGCAGCTATTAGAAAAGATGAAGTCATGAAGTTTGCGTATAAATGGATCAACATGGAAAGTATCATGTTAAGTGAAATGAGTCAGAAAGAGAGGGAGAGACATAGAAAGGACTGCACTCATCTTTGGTATATAAAGTAACAGAATGGGGGACTAACACCCAAGAATTAGTAGAGATAAGGACCAAGAGGTTTACTCCGTGGCTTGGAAGCCGACCTCACATGCTGGGGGAAAAGGCAGCTCAGACAGAGAAGAGAACACCAAGTAAAGGGTATTTGGAGGACCAGTTCAGGTTGGGAGACGAAAGCCGAATGTAGACTATAGATCAAACACAAAGGCCACTCAATGTCTCTAGTGCAAACTGCAATACCCAAAAGGAAAAAGAGAACAAAAGGGAATGCCCTGCCTCAGAGGCGGGGGTAGGGGGGATGGAATGGGGGTGATGGGAGGGATACTGGGTTCATTGGTGGTGGAGAATGGGCACTGGTAGAGGGATGGGTACTCAATCATTGTATGACTGAAACACAAGCAGGAAAGCTTGTAAGTCTATAACTGTACCCCATGGTGATTTACTAATAAAAAATTTTAAAAAAAAGAGTGCTGCTGCTCCTCAGTAATGCACAAAAGGAGGGTGGGAGGGAGAGACGGAAGAGGGAAGAGAGAAAGAAGGGGAAAGAGAGAGGAGGGGGGGAGAGAGAGAGAGGAGAGAGGGAGAGAAAGAGAGAGAGAAAGAGAGAGAAAGAGAGAGAGAGAGAGAGAGAATGTGCCTGTCATAGAAATGGGGGGGAGGGGGTTGGGAAGAAAACTAGTGACACTGGTTGGTGGAGGGATGGGTGTTGGATCACTGTATAAAACCCAATCATGAACAGCTTTTTAATGGTCTATCTCACAGTGATTCGATAAAAACTTCAAAATCCCTGCATTATTATGGGGGGGCTAGAGAGATAATATAGCGGATATGGCACCCTCCTTGCATGTAGCAGACCTGGGTTTGATTCCTGGCATCCCACATGGTCTCTCAAGCACCACCAGGAATAACTCCTGCGTTCAAAGCCAGTGCTGGGGACCAGAATCCAGAATGCTGGAGCTGCTGAAATGAAGTGCTGCCCCTGGGCGGGTCTCCTAGAAGACTTTCCCCTGAAGGAAGCCCTTTATGTTTATGCACAACCAGATCCATGTTTATATTTATGCTCAACCAAATTCATGTTTATATTTATATTCAAACAAATCCATGTTTATGTCCAACCAAACACATGTTAATCCCTACACCCCCACCCTTGCATCCTTTCCTATCTAAGCCCTGTCTGATTTCAATAAAAATGTTGCTGGCCAAAAAATAAAAATAAAAAGAGAAGTGCAGCTGCTGTCATTTTCAAGCGAATACACAAAGGCTCCTTCTACACTCTTCAACTCTCTATGATCGCATTGCTCATTTTGCCTAAAATGTTAATGAACCTTGTTAGTTTGACCTTCCAGATCACTTTGGCCACAACAGTGATGCTCAAGGAACCATATTGTGCCAGGGATCAAACCAGCCTTTGCTGCATGCAAGGCAGGGCCTTCCCCTCTGTACTATCTGTCCGGCTCCCTCCCAATTTCCAAAGGTGAGGACTTCCGGTTATCAATGCAACCGAGTACAGAAACGATCAAAAGGGTCAGAGAGCTCAGGTCCCAGTGCAATCCCAGTGAATCCCAAACCTTGGGATTCAGTTACACATCTCTGTTATCAATATCAAGAGAATTAAACATGGACTCATCTTCCCTCACAGTATCTTTGCAAACAGAAGAAATAAACTGGAGAGGGGAAAATATGAATACATGTTCCTACCTTACAGTACAAAGTTCATCTAAGCTGAAAGTCTAGCTACAAACAGGTGGGAAACTATATACACTCTACTGAGAAACATGAAGTGAAGTGCACGCACACAAGCACTGTGCACGTCAGTGAGGCTTTTTAGTTGGAAGTGTCTACACTAACCCCGACTATAAAACCAGGGTTGAACTGTTCACAACAGGCAAAATCTAGAAACAACCCAAGAGCCCGAGAACAGACAACTGGTTAAAGAAACTTTGGTACATCTACACAATGGATTACTATGCAGCTCTTAGGAGAGATGAAGTCATGAAATTTGCATATAAGTAGATAGATATGGAGAGTATCATGCTATGTGAAATGAGTCAGAAAGAGAGGGACAGATATAGAAGGACAGCACTCATTTGTGGAGTATAAAATAACATAACATGAGACCGACACCCAAGGACAGTAGATATAAGGGTCAGGAAGATTGCTCCATAGTTGGAATCTGCCTCATGAGAAGGGACCACTAAGAAAATGATGGTTGGAGGAATCAGTCAGGATGGGAGATGTGTGCCAAAAATAGATAAAGGACCAAGCATGATAACCTCTCAGTATCTGCAGTGCAAACCATAATGCCCAAAAGTAGAGAGAGAGTATAAGGAATATTGTCTGTCGTGGAGGCAGTGGGAGGGTGGAAAAGAAGGGGGTACACTGGGGATATTGGTGGTGGGGAACGTGCACTAGTGGGGGGATGGGTGTTTGATCATTGTGTGATTGTAATCCAAATATGAAAGCTTGTACCTATATCTCACAGTGAATCAATAAAATTTTTTAAAAATTTAAAAAATTAAAAAAAAAAAACCAGGGCTGAGCATGTTCGAGAATGTGACTGTGCTGGGTGACAATTACCTTGCTCCAGTCTGAAGCACAGGGAACGCCTTCCTGCTTCCATCTCCGGAGTCGGATTATCGAGGACATGTCTACACCACTGCAAAGGATTCAGGGATTTTTCAGACGATGTGAATGTCTTGGAAGAGCCAACATATAACCTTAAAAAAAGAAATCTACATTATAGGTATTATATAGAAATTTAACTTACCTCTCACAGAGAAAACAAACACCCAACATTTGCAATGGAAACTGCCAAGGGACAATGTCAAATCCCCAAATATACTGCAGCTTGTTGGAAGGGGAAAAAGATGATAAGTAAGCAACTACATCCTAGAGAGCTTGAGGTCAGCAACTTACATTACTAATTAAGCCTGGGAAAAAACTCACAAACAAGAGCAAACCAGTTACTGTCAACTTTAAAAAATATATAATTGCATTAAATTTTATTTTGGACTAGGATCTCATTATAGTAATAATCATGTCATACCTGTCATTAATAAAACTTTTTAAAAAATTCTGTACTAATATATTTTGGAGTATACATGAAATAGGTAAGCCCTAGATATGAAAAAAATAAATAAATTTCCCCTATACTTTATTTAAATACTGTGGTTTACAAAGTTGTTCACGATGATTCGTTCCAAGCATTCAATATTCCAACCCCAAACCCACCACCACTGTCACCTTTCCTCCACCACTGTTTCCAATTTTCCCAACCACCCCTCAAGCCTGCTCCTATGGCAGGCCCACCATAATTTATACTGCTTGTTACCAATAAATTGTTAATGGAATAATCAAAAGTTATTTCCTCAGAAGAAAATTAGTGAAAACTGTTTTATCTCACTCATACCACGGACAGCAAGTCCTTGTCTGATGGAGTACAAAGATGTCATAAATTATGCCTGTCTTCATGTTAATATTTATATAAATTGAGATTAGTTGGGCTTCTAGTTACTGTCACTGTCCTCCCGTTGTTCATCAATTTGCTGGAGCGGGCCCAGTAATGTCTCCATCGTGAGACTTTGCTGTTACTGTGTTTGGCATATCGAATACGCCACAGGTAGCTTACCAGGCTTTACCTTGCAGGGGAGATACTCACAGTAGCTTGCCGAGCTCTCCAAGAGGGGCGGAGGAATCGAACTTGGGTCAGCCATGTTGGCCGCTTGCAAGGCAAATGCCCTACCCACTGGGCTATCATTCCAGCCCTTCTAGTTACTGTCAACTTTTAATCAAATATCTTCCCCAACCCAAATCTTCCCTAAGCTCAATATGAGTCTCTTTGTCACTGAACCCACCCGGGGCTTAGACAGGCTAAATTTCAGGTCCTCGCCAGACCAAGATCCACAGGACCCAGTGGAGAGAGTGGGCATCCCTGTCTCGTCCCTGATCTTAGAGGGAAGGCTCTCAGTTTTTTCCCATTGAGGATGATGCTTGCTGTAGGCTTGTGGTAGATGGCTTTAATTATGTTGAGGAAGGTCCCCTCTATACCCATTTTGGTAGGGTTTTCATCATAAAGGGGTGCTGGATCTTATCAAATGCTTTCTCTGCATCTATTGATATGATCATATGCTTTTTATCTTTTCTTTTGTTGATATGGTGGATTATGTTGATTGATTTCCGAATGTTGAACCATCCTTGCATCCCTGGGATGAATCCTACTTGGTCATGGTGTATGATCTTTTTGATGAGTAGTTGGATTCTATTTGCTAGTAGTTTGTTGAGGATCTTTGCATCTGTGTTCATCAGGGATATCGGCCTGTAATTCTCTTTCTTTGTGGTATCTCTGTCTGCTTTTGGTATCAGTGTGATATTTGCTTCGTAGAAACTGTTTGGAAGTGTTTTTGATATTTCAATTTCGTGGAAAAGCTTAAAGAGTATTGGGAGTAAGTCCTCTTTAAAGATTTGGAAGAATTCACTAGTGAATCCATCCGGGCCAGGACTTTTGTGCTTGGGGAGACTTTTTATTACCATTTCAATTTCCTTGATGGTGATAGGTCTGTTCAGGTATTCCAGGTCTTCTTGGTTCAGCCTTGGGAGTCTGTAGGAGTCTAGGAATTTATCCATTTCCTCGAGGTTTTGATGTTCCGTGGCATAAAGCTTCTCAAAGTACTCCCTGAGGATCCTCTGAATTTCTGTGGTTTCTGTTGTAATGACCCCCTTTTCATTTCTGATTCGGTTTATTAGGGTTTTCTCTCTCCCTTTCTTTGTGAGTTTTGCTAGAGGCTTATCGATCTTGTTAATTTTCTCAAAGAACCAGCTCTTGGTTTCATTGATCTTTCGGATTGTTTTTTGGGTTTCCATCTCGTTAATCTCTGCTCTGAGTTTTATTATTTCCTTTCTCCTGTTCGGGTTGTGCTCCTTTTTTTGGTCCTTCTCCAAGCTCTTAAGCTGTGAGGTTAGGTTACTTATGTGTGCTCGCTCCTCCTTCCTGAGGAATGCTTGTAGAGCTATAAACTTTCCTCTTAACACAGCCTTTGCTGTGTCCCATAAGTTTTGGTAACTCGTGTTCTCATTTTCATTCGTTTCTAGGAATCTTTTGATTTCCTCTTTGATTTCCTGTCTAATCCACTCGTTGTTCAATAGTGCACTGTTTAATTTCCAGGTGTTTGATTTAGTTTTCTGTTTTTGTGTGTGATTTACTTCTAATTTCAGCGCATTATGGTCTGAGAAGATTGTTGATACAATCTCTACCTTCTTAATTTTATGGAGGCATGTTTTGTGGCTCAGCATGTGGTCTATCTTGGAGAATGTTCCATGTACGCTTGAGAAGAATGTGTATTCAGCTTTTTGTGGATGAAGTGTCCTGTATATATCTACTAAGTCCCTTTCTTCCATTGTTTCCCTCAAATGAAGTATGTCCTTGCTAAGCTTGAGTCTGGTTGATCTATCAAGAACAGAAGATCTGGTTGATCTATCAAGAACAGAAACTTTCTCAAAGAAGAAATCCGAATGGCAAAAAAGCACATGAGAAAATGCTCTACATCATTAATCATCAGGGAGATGCAGATCAAAACCACAATGAGATACCATCTCACACCTCAGAGACTGGCCCAAATTCAAAAGAACAAAAGCAACCGATGCTGGCGTGGATGTGGCGAGAAAGGGACACTCCTTCACTGTTGGTGGGAATGTCCACTGGTTCAGCCCTTCTGGAAAACCGTATGGACGATTCTCAAAAAATTAGAAATTGAGCTCCCATTTGACCCAGCAATACCACTCCTGGGAATATATCCCAGAGAGGCAAAAATGTATAGTCGAAGTGACATCTGCACTTGTTTGTTCATTGCAGCCCTCTTTACAATAGCCAGAAACTGGAAGAAACCTGAATGCCCAAGAACAGATGACTGGTTAAAGAAACTTTGGTACATCTACACAATGGAGTACTATGTAGCTCTTAGAAAAGATGAAGTCATGAAATTTACATACAAGTGGTACTACATGGAAAGTATCATGCTAAGCGAAATGAGTCAGAAAGAGAGGGATAGACATAGAAAGATTGCATTCATCTGGGGGATATAAAGTAACAAAGTATGAGATTAATACCCAAGAATAGCTGAGATCAGCACCAGGAGGATTACTCCATAACTTAGAGGCCAGCCGGGTATCCTAGAGGAAAGGGCTATTCAGATAGAGAAGGGAGCACCAAATAAAGGATGTTTGGAGGATCCTCCCAGGAGGGGAGATGCATGTCGAAAGTAGACTATGGACTGAACATGTTTGCCACTCAATGCCTCTTTTGCAGACCACAACACCCAAAAGGAGAGAGAGAACACAGGGGATTGCCCTGCCACAGAGACGGGGGGATGGGGGGATGGGGGTGGGAGGGATATTATCCATGGTGGTGGAAAATGGGCACTGGTGGAGGGATGGGTATCTGATCATTGTATAATTGAAACCAAAGCACAAAAAATTGTAAATCTACAACTTTAAAAAAAATAAAATAAAATAAAGGGGAAAAAAAAAAAAAGATCCACAGGACCCACTAGCAGCCACACTGGAGGTGTTTTCTAGACAATAATAAATAAATATTAGAGTTTGCTATAAAACAATGTAAAGGGAAGAACTAAAAAGGCAGAGATGATGCTCAATGGTAGACCGGAACATTCTGGCCATGAAAAAGAAACAGAAGAGAGAGGAGGAAAAAAGGGAAGAGGGAGAGAGGAACATTGTGGCTCTTGTAATTATGCTCTATATATCTGTATTCTAATTACGAATCTCATTAAAAATTACTCCAACATTGCTACAGTTCTAATGAGCTAAATAACACCCTTCAGTATTCACTCTTTTGTTGCAAAGAAGATTTATCAAGGAATTAATAAGTTAGACAAAATTGGATTCCCCTTTTTCCTCACACCCACGCTAACACTAGTGATGGTTGTTCTATTTAATATAATGGTCTCTATGGTGTGAGGTTATAACTCATTGTTGTTTTGATTTACATTTCCCTTATGAGTAGTGACACCAAGTATTTTTTCATTTGTCTTTTGGCCATTTGTATGTCATCTTGGAGGAAGTTTCTGTTCATCTTTTCTCCCCACTTATTGATGGAGTTGGATGTTTTTTGTAGTTCTATCCGTGCTCTATGTATCTTGGATATTAACCTAGTCTATGGTCTTTGTATTTTGGTCACAACTTCATTTGAGGTACAGAAGATTCTTAATGTAGTCCCATTTGTTTGTCTTTGCTTCTGTTTTCTTGGCCAATGTGTTGACTCCTTAAACACACCTCTAGCTTCAGTGTCATGGAGACCTCTGCCTATATTTTTCTCAATATATCTTATGGATTCAGGTCTGATATTGAGGTTTTTAATCCATTTCGACTTGACTTTTGTTCACGGTATTAGAAAGGGATCCAAGTTCATTTTTTTGGCATGTAGCAAACCACTTTTCTCCCCTTACCAATTTTTCAATTGCTATAAAGTTGTTCACAATAATTCATTACATTCAATATTCCAACATCAATCCCACTACCAATACACCTTTACCATTTGCTTTAAAAAAAAAAAATCCTAGGAATTGAGTTCCCATTTGACCTAGCAATCCACTTCTTTGAATATACCACAAGGGCCCAAGAACAAAATTGAGACATTGCACCCTCATGCAGCTAATCGCCAAAATCTGGAAACAACCCAAGTGTTCACAAATAAAGACAAGATAAATGATGGTGCATATACATGGTGGAATATTACTGGACCATAAGAAAAGATCAAATCATGCAATTTTGCTGCTACATGGACGTATCTGGAGAATATCATGCTTAGGGAAGTCAGTTGGAGGAAGAGAGACCAACACAGAATGTGCTCTCATAAGGGGACTATAAAGAAAACATAATGGAGGAATAATGAATGCCCTAAGGCAAGGGAAACAAAGACCAGGAGAAGTGGTCTTCAATAGAAAGTGTGTAACTTGTGGGAGTTGAAGGACAGGCCAGGGAAGGGGCTACAACTATGGGGGAGGGAGGTGTTCAACTTGGAGGAGGGGAAGCCTAAAGGTAGTATCCAGTTAGGCATGAAACTGATCTGTAACAGTTGTACAAACCATAGTGCAAAGTTATTTTTAAAAAGCACCTTCACAAAGGCAGATGGGTAGGTGGGAGGCAAAGGGAGATGGTAACTAGTGGACGGAAGGGGACACTGATGAAGGGATTGATGGTGAAATATTGTACGCTTGAACCCCAATCATGAATAACTTTGTAGTTCACAATGACTAATTTTAAAAATAGTGATTCTAACATATCATCCTTCTATTGGAGATGTTCCCTAGTTTATCTTACCACCATACTCACATTTATAGAAAAAGTTTACACAGCTCCTCCTTGGAAATCTACCTTCTTTAGTAAATAAGCAGAAGTTTGTAAACACCCCCACTTGCATCCAAGGTTATTACCCTCACCCGGACCCTGTAGTTCCTGTGTCCCCAGCAGGTGGTATTGCCACTTTGGGAAGCGCTGCCTTAGAGGGCAAACCATAGTCCTGCTCTCAACAGGAGCTGACTGAGCAAAAAATTATATTCCTGGGCTCCACCTCCATCTACTATAACAAGACTATTACCAAGCTCCACACATTCCTTTGAAGCAGGCACAGACTGCCCAGTGCTAGGTATTTTCGCTCTACTCCTGAGTAAAGGTTAGACAAGGCCAACTGTTTCAATATGGCTTGCTCAAGGTCTTGGAGCACTTGTTAAACTGCGAGTACTTGGTTCCAGGTAGGGATACTCTCAGGAGGTTTGGGCTGGACCAGAAAATGTGTGTGTGTGACAGTTTCCAGCGATTTACTGCAGAGATGCAAGCCTGAGCTAAGCCAGTCATGGTAATTCCATCGTTCCCATTTGCCCAAAGACTTGTTTAGGTACAAACCCTGAGTAAAAATCCCAGCAAAAATGGAAAAACTAAATGCTTTTCCTCTACTTATATCCCCTGAAAGTATAAAACGTTTATGTCAGGAGAAGATGATGAATCTGAAATACTCAAACAAACTGGTAATATATCCAGTCCCTAGTAAAGTGCACCAGTTTCTGCCCATGCAGAGCTTTAGATCAACTTCAACACCACCTTTCTGAGTGTAAACAGACAAGCACTAGTAATGGCAATTTGGCGTATTCCTTTTAAATAAAATCCCAAAACTAAAGGAAGAAGAGAAAAAAAGGAGAAAAACAGCTCAAAGAATAAATGAAAATCTACAGACAACAATAATCTGGTATCAAGTGGGAGCAGATTTTGCACATGAAACAAAATGAGGATATGAAACAGTTTCTTCATTTTTTTAAAGAAGAAATTACTCAGCAGAGACAGAGTCAGTGGATGTGTTTGGAAGATCAAGTGAACAAGTATCCTTGAAGCAAAACAAAGATAGAAATTAACAATGAGGAGAGGTACACAGAGAAGTTAAATCACACCACTGAGGGAGTCCACATCTGGTTATTATCACTGTATCACTGTCATCCCATTGTTCATCGATTTACTCGAGCAGGCGCCAATAACGTCTCTATTCCTCACAACCTGAAATTTAGCAGCCTCTTCTTACTCATCTTTCCCAATGATTGGAGGCTCTTTCAGGATCAGGGGAATGAGACCTGTTATCATTACTGTTTTTGGAATATCAAATACTCCATGGGAAGCTTGCCAGGCTCTGCCCAGGATACTCTCTGTAGCTTGCAGGACTCACCAGGAGGCATATAGATAGATAGATAGATAGATAGATACAGATATTTTTTCTCTATGATTTGTTGCCTACTGTCTAAACTCCTGACCCTGAAAGAGCTTCGAATGTGGCACTTTTTAAAATCTCAGGGCTAGGACGAAGGATACGTTACTGGGCCTGCTCGAGGCAATCGATGAACAACAGGATGGCAGTGATACAGTGATATTTCTCTCTATGATTTGTTGACTACTGTCTGAACACCATCAAATATAGTGTGGTAATTATGGAAAATGGGTAGGAAGTATCTTATGATGTGTACAGAAAGTGGCCTGGTGCGTGGCAGCAGTTGGAAGGTCGGCTGCCGGGCTGAGTCCCTTGGGGAGGGGAGGGCTCTCACCTACCCCACTCTGGGGCACCCCAAGTGAATAACAGCCTGGTGCGGAGTCTGGTGGCATGGTTATGGAAGCCTCATTTTATGTTGCCTTCCGGGGGAAGCAACCGTGAGTTTTAATCTGATTATTAAAAGTTCTAAAATATACACGGATACAAAGAGAAAAGGGTTATTGTGTAAGCAAAAATAAAAATAATTCCCAAGAGTGAAACAGGCCATTGGGTTCAACAGCAAGGGTACCCACAAATGTCTGGTATAACTAATGAAAAAACTCTGCCCTGAGGTACAATGTAACTCTGTACAATACTAGGGATGAAGGAAACAAAAGAAATCACAAGGGTGAGCTACTTAAATCATAGTATGGGTTAAAAGCCAGAACATAACAGAAACTTAAACAAAATGAAGACACTGACTTCAAATATTAATATAGGTTGAAATGACTTTTATACCCAGCCAAACTGTGGATCTTGTATAAGGAAAGTCCTTTTAAAATAAGTAGAATTTCAAAGTAGAATTTATGCAGGTCCTCTTCCTCAGAAACCTACTGGGGTTGCCCCTCCTTAAGGAACAAATGAAATACCAAAGACTTCAGATACAGGAAATCCAACATGGGTTAGAAATGGAGACACTCTCAAACAAGAAGTACTGCATTCCCACCCTAATGAAAAAAATAGTAAAAACTAGAGCAATGAGTTCCAGAAGAAAGGCACTAGCAAGTAAATAAACAGATTTCAATGATCATTACATGCGTTTGATCTACTGAAGAATTTTGTGACACAAGCAGAATGTTTGGACTTATAACAGAGACGGAAGAGTTACAGAGGAAAAGAGAGGTCATTATTAACTCCTGAAGGAACAAGGAGAAAATAAACCCAATATACAATTAACAGGCCTTAATAACAGTTAATAACAGTTATCAATATAACATAGACATTACACAGAATGTAATATGAAAAACCATAAAAACCCACTATGATAAGGGAAAGAATGGTTTGGGGCAAGGAAATTTTAGTCTTCATCTTCTAAAACAAGTCTTAAAATGTCTAGACTATAAGGACAACTTATAGTTATATATATATTTATGAAGTGACTGTACAGCATTTAGTAAAAAGCTGGTTTTAAAATACGGAAGAAAATAAACAGAGGAGCACAAAGCTATGCCTGTGTGGTTGGTCCCAGAGGTAGGAAAGAGTAAAAGACTATTGGTTTATGAATTAAGACTTGCTATAGGTAAGTATAGCTATTTTTATCCTATTTATTATATTACAATGATTAACTTTGATAGCACTATGCAAATACATGGTTTACAGAAGAGATTATCTTCAGAAACTGACATCATATAGTATACCTAGAATAGCCTTAAGCCTATTTCTACTGCAAGACCTAGAGCTGGATTTAATGAACAGGGAAGAGGCAGGCAGGTCGGGGTGGGAGGGACACATCACCAATCAACCAGGTACAAATTCCTTTGGTGCAACATATATACCTAATTAGACATGCAAAGAAAATACCTTTATTTATTTTGATTCAAATCTCCTAGAATGTCACAAAAATCACCTTATTCACTTCTATTGCAATGTTGGCAATATATATAATATTTTATTTTCTCATTGGCTGGAGCGATAGCACAGCGGGTAGGGCGTCTGCCTTGCATGCAGCCAACATGGCCGACCCGAGTTCGATTCCTCCGCCCCTCTCGGAGAGCCCGGCAAGCTACCGAGAGTATTCGATATGCCAGACACAGTAACCACAAAGTCTCCAATGGAGACGTTACTGGGCCCGCTCGAGCAAATCGACGATCAACGGGAGGGCCTTTACCTTTACCTTTTATTTTCTCATCATTTTAATGCAGCATATCTTCCTAGTGACTTTCAAATTACTGCTTCAAATTCTAGAATTTCATTGTACCTATGAGAGATATAGAAAAGCTTTATTCTAAACCTTAAAGCTTCAAATATTAGAAAAGCTACTACCATTTAAAATGCGGAAGTCTAATTTTTCTTAACTAATTTCTTTACTTCTAATTACTGCCAAGGGCACATAGCTAGAAACTGCAATTTTCCTCACACTCTACCCCACCCCCACCCTGCCACCCAATTTCATTCTTGATCCCATGACTTAATACATGTGCTAACATTGGAATATCAGAAGTAATTCAAATCCCATTATAATAACCCTGAAGGCTTTAAATGAAGTATTACAACCGTTCGGGGGTGGGATGGGGGGGGGCATTTCAGTTATTCTCAAGTGTTTGGTTCCAAAGTCATCCTTTTGTAGATAATACATAATTAAATAGACCTGCGACTGCAAAGTAATACATTGCAATTTTCAGACAAGTACTTCTAAGCACTTTCAATTACACTTCTTATTCTAAGGAAAGCTAAAGCCTCCAGTACAGATGAGTGCCATCCATCTTTAGTCAGATCCAGTGTTTGAGTCACTGGCAGCTGCTAGGGCCAAACCAGGCAGTGGCCGCCAAACCAAGGGACTAGCTCTAAGCTATTCAAAGGATACATAGTCTACCTTTTAGTTACTGAGCTGCCCTATGGCACACCAACTGCCCCCAGTTAGATCTGAATTTTGGTTTCAGAAGATTCACTGCAGTATTCCCAAGTCAAATAACTTTTCAGAACCTGTGTTGCAAGCCACAATGCCCGAGAGATAGATGATAGATAGATGATAGATAGATAGATAGATAGACAGACAGACAGACAGACAGACAGAGAGACAGGCAGAGAGACCGAGAGAGAAAGAGAGAGCAAACAAGCGAGAGAGAGAGTAGGTGTGGGGGTGAGGAACTAGGGACATTGGTGGTGGGAAATGTACACTGATGAAGAGAATGCGTTGGAAATGTTGTATAACTGAAACCAAATCATGAACAATTTTGTTACTGTACCTGTGATCATATATATATATATATAAATATTTTTTTTTAAAAGACACATCAGCACACTTCTCTCCAATTCCATTTGCTCCTAGAAAACACCATGCATTTTCAATTAGCATTGTCAGAAAGCTGAAGCACCCTCTGGTCTTTTCGCTGAAAATCAATTATGCACAAAAACAGTTCGATGGTCTAATTTAGCAGTGCCATATGTAGAGCACAAGGTGTTCAATCGCACTGATGTAGACTTGGCAATGATTTTAGCCAGCTGTCCAGGGTCCTGGTGTTACACATGGGTGACGACTATCATTCATTAAATTTTCCTTAATTTGTAAATACCACCAGTTTTCCATTGTATAATTAACTATTTTCCTCCTGTTTCTTCCAGTTGGTCAAGTCAAAAATCCCCGTTACATTCCCTTTTCATACGTCTCAGTATTCTGTTAATTCCACTCCACCAAAATTAATGCCTCTTCACATGGCTATATTTTATATTAGCTCGCTTTGTTTTGTTTGGGAGTCATACTCGGTGGTGCTCAGGAGTTACTCCTGGCTCAGCGCCCAAGATGCCAAGCAGTGCCAGGAATCAAACTCAGCCTCCCTCTTAGAAAAAGCATGTGTCCCACCCCTGCACACTCTCCACAGCAGGCTGCCTATTTTTTTTTTCTTTGAGTCACATCTAGAGATGCTCAGACATCACTCCTGGCTCTGCACTCAGAAATTACTCCTGATGGTGCTCGGGGAGCATATAGGATGCCAGGGATCAAACCTGGGTTGGCGGCATGCAAAACAAATGCCCTCCCCACTGTACTATAGCTCCAGCCCAGGGTGCCTCTTTCTTCCTCACCCTTTTCTGAAGGCAGGATTGTCTTGCACCCTGAAGAGCTTAGGACCTCATTTTCCCCAATGGAACCCTCGCTTCGGACAGCTATGCTTTTCCACCCACGGTAGCCCTGCCACTTTGCATTCAAGTCTTAGAAACTGCAATTTTTTTTAACTCTGGCCATAACACACAATTATATAACACACAATTCACTAGTGCCACCCAATTCACACACTTATAAAGCAAAACTGGAATCAAGGGTTATATTGCACAGTAGCATACACTCTGTTCTAATTCTACTGCAGTTTCATTATTTTTATAAAAAAAAGGAAATGTCAGCCAATCCACTAATGGGCTACAATTAATCTTGGGGAGTGGGGGTGACTACCAATGGTGCAAACACACCTGAGTCAACGAAAATTATCTGAATTTGAGTCTTCAAAGAATTACTGAAAGATTATTTTTTCAGTTCACATTATGTCTTTTCAGTGGCTCACCACTGGAATAAGAGACATACAGTGTAATAGGCCATGGAAAAGTCCAGCATGAAGTTAATGGGTGTCACTGTGGCCAATTCTATTTGTGTGCTGGTGCTTCTTAGCCTGGGGACAGATCTCTGACAGATTAGTACATCACTCAGTCACAATGTGTCCCATGGACACAAGAGGTTTGCTCTTTCATTTGCTCTTGAGAGTTACTTTCTCCCTGTCACTTTCCAGCCTATGGTCTCACCCACCCTGGTGCGTTACAGCTGTCAAATCAGTGGGAAGATCACCCCAGAATCAGCAAAGCAGGACTTGAAATTTATTCTGTATTAGAATAATGGGGCTACAGGGTCAAGTGGGTGTGCACATGTGGGGGCCCAGGTTCCATCTCCGGCACTGCCTGGTTCCCCCAGGCTTCGCTGAGAGCGAGCTAAAAGCTCAGAGTCAGATGTCACCTCCAAAGAAAAAAAATCAAGCAGACTAACTGGACTTATGAACTCAGGTTTGAAACCCCAACTTGAACTTTCTGAAACACTCAATGCTAGCTAGCAGCACTGTGTTATGAAAACCAGGGTTTACTAAGGCAAAAAAATATGTTAAGTTTAACCAAGACAAATATTTGGAGAAACTAATTGTTTTGTTTGAAAGTTTTTCATCAATATGAAATACAGAACACATCATTTTCCTTTTATCAAAATTGGGTGTTTCATAAACTAAAGACACTTGCAGGTTAAGTAATCGTGTGGGTTAAAAATCCCAAGAGACATGACAGATCTTTCAGATCTTTCACTAATAAACTTTTATCCAGCAAACGCTGATTCTACTAGTCCCTGCTTTCTTTCTAGACACAATCCTTTGGCCAAACTTTGTTCATGTTGTTAATAAAAGGTAAATAGTAATAATCTAAGGTTTTACTAGGGAAAAAAAAAACAGAAAAGAACTTGTATTGCCTTTGTAAGGATTTTTCCCCTGGAGATATGGCACCTTATCTAACATAAAGTATCATTACACAAAGGAAAAAACAAATCAAACATCAATTTTGTTTAAGCCATTAGGTTGAAATGTAAGAGTGCACAAAAAAATTGTAGATGATATAATGTAGTAACTTATCTTTAATACTATTACTACTTTAACAATGATTCCACTGTTACATAAGTTCAATGACAGGAAAATGCAAAACTGATTATTTGTGTACTGATTTATATATGTGTATATATATACATATGCATATATATATAATTATGTTTATCTTGAAGGATGTAGAGAATTAACATTAACAGGATTAATTCTGAGTAGTAACACTGAACTGGGAACAACAGAAAAAAATTGTACTAGTGACTTCCATGAATTTTTTTCATTTTGGTTTTACAATAAAATGTAAAACATCAATTTTCAAACACTTTAAGAAGTGCTAGCAGATACTGAGCAGGAGAGACAGTACAACAGGTAGAGCACTTGCCTTGCATATGGCTGACCTCGGTTTGGTCCCCAGCACCCCATATAGTCTTTCAAGCCCTGCCAGAAGTGATCCCTGAGCACAAAGTCAGGAGTAAGCTCTGTGCACCTCTGCATTTGCCGCCAAAACAAAATAAAATAACTTTTTTTAAAATGGATACTATGTATCTACAAGCTGTTTCTGGATGCTCAGAGGAACTTTTCAGGGAGCCAAATAACAAGCAGCCTATGTTAAGATTCAGGTTAGGGGTGCTCCTGTGTAGTTTGTAATGATGCAAAAATACACTGCCCAAGAAAAATATAGATATGAAAATGACAGCAATCACAGAAAAGTGACTAAATACAGGAGTCTATTCAAAAGAGAAAAATACTAAAATTGTGTTATTACATATGTACTATCACCAATCTAAGTATAAAGTAAGTACAATTAAATTTTAAATTCCATTTTTTTTTTCTTTTTAGTTCTTGGATCAGACCTTGTGTGGTCAAGGCTTTCTCTTGCTCTGCACTCAGGGACACTCACAGCAGGCTCCAGGTGCCAGGGATTGAACCCAGGCTGGCTTGTGCAAGGTGACCGCCCTACCCACTGTGCTATCATTCTGGCCTCTTAAACACTAATATCTTAAAAGTACAAGATATACTCTCATCAAAAATGCAAACAAATTTCCTTCAACTTTAGTGACAACCTAAGAATTATCATGAGAGCATCTTTAGTACCATATTTAGGCTAAAAACAACATCATAGCCTGGGCTTGAAAAAAAAAAAAGATGTGCGTTCTAAAGAATGGCTTTAAATTTCAGAAAGCAGTAAATTGTCAAAAATTTTTACAAATCAAGCACAGTCGTCCAAGCTAAAGAGGATGTTGAATGAGCTTGCTTTGTTGTATCTTCATATATTTTGAGTCTCAGAATCTGGCTAACCAATTAGTATGTTTCATAGTGATGAGTTATAACACTCAAGAATGTGAAGGAAAAGCAACACCAGTTTCTTCTGGGAAACCAGCAAGTTCCATCTCCCCTTCTCTCATGTGCAATCATGCAATAGGCACAGAGAGTAGAGAAACAAGCTTGGAAAAATTGAAAAGACCTTTAAAAAAAAAGAAGAAAAGAAAGTTCTATGGCAAAAATTTCAAAGGTCCTCCCTCTTTACACATTTGTCAAAGTTCCACCATAACTGAACACTCATGGGGCCTTTCCTCTCTACCACAGTAACTTAAGAAAACCTACCAACACAGCAAAAATCACTCACACCATCACTATCTTTAAAATAAACAGACTAGAACCTCCACTTCTCATCCTTCCTGGTAAGGAGCACTGAGAAGATGTCAGCCTCAAATCTTCTGATACCAAATTTAAAGATTCTGTATAAATTAAGTTTATTTCATCACCCTTATCCTCCACCATCACCATTTCCATTTAAGTTAAAAAACGGAAAGTTCCATGGTCTCTGACTAACAAGGTGCCTTGAAGCTGCAGACCCATTCCCTATGAAGCCCTTTTTCTGGACATCTTCACGCCAGTGTGGTTAGCACTTTTCAAACAGCAAGTCAGGAACACTGTCCACCTGAAACCCAATCACGAATAACTTCGTAACTTTGTAATTCACAGTGATGCAATAATTAAAAAGAAACCGGCAGGTCAGATCCTGAAATGATAAGTATCGTTGATGGGCAGGCGGCAAAGTGAGGACAATCTGCCTGCAGGAAAGTAAGTGCAAGACGGCCCTGCAGAGAGAGGACAGCCGAGAGTGAACCCTAAGCACAGAGCCAAGAGCAAGTGCTGCGCAGCGCCAGATGTGACCCCAAATCCCAAACCAGCAACCGCCGCCACCACCAGCAGCAAGTGCAAGTCAGAGAATCCCTAGGGAGAGATCCATCACTGGGCAGTTTGAGGTGCCTGGGGAGGAGAGACCCGCACGCAAACCCTGTCCAGCGAGCGACCTTGCAGTGAAATCCACACAAACAGATGCAGAGAGGGAGGCTAACCCCCTCTCGGGTCCCTAGAAAAAGCAGGTTAAGTGCAGATCGCGCCGTAGACAGACAAGATGGCATATCTTGCAATTAAGGCGAAGGCGGTGCTTGGGACCCCCAGGATCACAGCGGAGCGCTAAGGCAATGGAAAGAGGAACCAGCCCATCCCCAGCTGGGTCCGTCTGAGCTAGAAGAAACCAGGTTTTCGCCTTAGAGAGAAGCCAGTTCTGCCCCGGACCTGCCCGGGTGCATGTGGGAGGGGGGGATGCTGCACATCCGGGGGGCGGAGGTCCCCGCGCCCGCCCTACCCGAGGACCCGGGGTGCCGCAGGGCAATACCAGGTGTAGTTGTCTCCGTCCCGCCAGGCGGCCACGCTGTCCAGGTCCAGCGGCTCCACCTCGTCGAGCAGCGTGGGGGGCGGCGAGGGCGGCGTGGCGGCGACCCCCGGCGGCGAGCCCGCGACCCCCGGCTCCGGCCCGCCGCCGCCCGCGCCGAAAAAGCCCGCGGCGGGCTTGAAGTAGACGAAGGGCGCCTCGGGGGGCTGCGCCAGGCTGCAGAGCAGGGAGGGCGCCGGGCTGGGCAGGCAGTAGGTGCCCGGGAACGCGGGGCTGGAGCCGCCGCCGCTGCTGCCGCTGCTGCCACCGCTGCTGGTGCCGCCTCCTCCGCCGCCCCCGGCGCCCAGCGCCAAGCCGAGAGCCAGGCCCCCCGAGGCAGCGGCGGCCGCGGCCGGGGGGCTCCGCGGACTCAGCGGGCTGCAGGCCCCGGCAGGGGGCGGTGCGGCGGGCGGCGGCGAGGGCAGCAGCAGCAGGTGCGGGGCGGCGGCCGCGCTGGCCGCGCGGCTCCGCAACTGCTCGTTCTGCTTCTCCAGCTTGCGCACCAGCTCCTGCAGCTTCTTCACCTCCAGCTCGGCGTTCACCACGGGCCCGGAGCCCGCGCCGGAGCCGCCCCCCGGCGAGACGCATTTCACCTGCTCCGCCATCATCGTGGGCTCCCGCGGCAGCACCGCCGCCGAGGACGCTGCGGGGTGCGCGCGCGGCGGTCGGCTCCCGGGGCCGCGGGGAGGCTTAGGGCTCCGGCTCGGCCACCGCGGCCGGGGACGCGCAGCGAGCTGGGGCGGCGGCCGGCGCGGCTCTTCGCATCAGCACCGGGCCCCAGACTCTGGCCCAGGCAGCCGCCGCCGAGCTGCTCTGCACATGCTCAGAGCGTCCCTCCAGTCCCCTGGGCGCGCGGCGGCTCCGGGTTTTAGCCACGGCCCCGGGGCGGGGCGGGGCGCGGGCGCCAGGAGGCGGGGCCGGGGGGGCGGTGAAGGCTGTGGGGGCGGGGCCTGCCCGGGTGGTGGGCGTGGGGCTGCGGGACCAACGCCTCCGGCCCCCCCCCCCCCCCCCCCCCCCGCAACCTTGCCCCAGGTGCCTTGAGACCTGGCCTCGGCGTTCCCGCCACTGGTCCTTCTTGCAGCTGCGGCGCGTGGAGGCTGCACATCCCTAGAGGAGCCAGGGGCTGGGTGCCAAGGAGGCCGCTCTGCAGGTGTCTCCTCCCCAGGTGGGCACATCCTGCAGTGCCTGGTTTGCCGTCTTCCTAGAAGCACTGAGATGCTTGACGGTCTGACCTGCTATCCGCTAGCGAGTGAAACCGATAGAAAAACGTAAAGGCTGCAAGACATCTTAGGAAACGGAAATAGATAACGCGCGACAGAAAGGCTTTGAGACGATGCTGTTGGTGCCTTCCTTTCATTTCAGAAACAAAATGGAGAGAGGAGGCAGAAGAGAAAGAAGAAAACCTCCCTAAATGAGAGACAGAGACAGAGACAGAGAGAGAGAAAGTAGCCGGGTGCCTTTAGTGTATTCTAAAACAGTCTAATTCGAGCTATTCAGTTACTACCAAGAGCTGCGTGAGGAAATGGAGAGCATTCTTCTATATATGTCATCCATTCATTAATAAGGGTCTGGGAGCACCTAATTCTGTGCCAGACTCCCCTTTTTTTAAGAGTGATGCACACTAGCAATGAACAGGCAGAAATCATTATGGGAGAAACATGAGTAAAATTGTGTAGTGCTCCATCTGTTCAATGATTTACAAGCTATTAAAGCCAGTCTTCCTGGGGTGAGGGGGTGTCACAAAAACTCAGGATTCAGTCCCCAACACCCCTAATATCACTGCAAATATATTTCTTAAGCAGAACTATTGGATGGAGTTTCATTCCATTTTTGTTGACTTAGCATCATAAGTGTTTGACACAATGATAGAATTCTGAATGTTGTGTTGAGAAGAGCCCACACAGCAGGTTCTCATCCTCTCCAGAACTGACATTCCAGGCTTTGCCACAATGTACCATGTCCCTCTGGAAGCATGAAGCCCATTGTATGCATTGACTTTAAATATGAGGGAGATTTTCCACTTAGAAACATTGTGGCTGTTCAGTTGTCAGTCTGGCAAGTCTCAGTGGGGTAGAGGGAGTGTTCTGCATTTTATAAGGTTGGTGAGAACTTCCACGATTTACATGAATATGGGTGATAACAACCTGAACGTTCCCACCTGGCTGGCAACTTGGTAGCCTGGCTACCTAACCACCTGTGTCCCCTATCACCTATCCAAGTTTCACTGGATCTTCAGGATATTCGAGCTCTTACTAAAACCTGGAGAAGTGGAATAATACTACTGAAAGTCCTAAGCAAGAATCTATTGAAGGATTTATCCGCATGCTCAGTGGCAGATGCGGGTAGCAGTATCCCTGCAACACAAAGAAAGGGAGAGGACAGACACAATGAGAACAAAGAGCTGCTGGGTTTCACATTAGCAAAAGAAATTGGGAATAGTCACGTAATAGTGAAGACAGCAAGAACTGAGATGTGAAGAAAATCAGTTGTTTCGCTGCACAATTTCTATACGCTAAAGGAGAGAGATAAACAGCCTGCTCCTCCCCCATTTACCCAATGAGAGCTCTAGTATACATTCAAGCAACCAGTAGATCCGCTAAATACTAAAGAACTGTATTTTCCTAATGACATTTATAATTCAAGTCTTTATTATTTAAAAAGCATCCACTGAAATTTGGATATAGGATAGAAACAAACTGTTCTGGCCTCATTTTCTATTCTGCATTCTTTCTCTGTTAAGACAAATTTACCCTCTTTGTGTTTTAAAAATGTGAAATCATTCATGCCAAGGAAAAAATTTCAAATGATTTCTTTCCACTTCTTTCCCCTACCCCCTTCTGCGAATTAAGCAGGCACACAGACCATATCACACTCAAATGCACACTGATTGTAAGTGGGTATCCCCAGGATGCCAGGTCTCTTTAACACATAATTAAAGAGGTTGATGGTGTCAAGGTTTTAATTAAGCAGTCTTGATTTTTTATTTTGATGCTAATGTACAGGTTTTGTGTTTTGAAAGAAATTGCATGCATAGTTACTCGATTTAAATATTTTCAAGTAAAACATGAAATGAGAGATTTCAGAGGTTTACAAAGAAGACATGAGAAGTTAATATGTAGGTCTCATTAAAAGTTAGGGTTTCATTAGAAACACCATAAGTGGATCAGAAATATTCATTTATCATATAGTCAGAACAATAAAGAAATGCATGTTTCTTCATTGAGTCTCATTCCTTCCTCTCTGTGGTCACTATTCACTCTAGTGAATTTTTAATTAATTAATTTTTTTTAATTAAGACACTGTGATTTACAAAGTTAGACAGAGTTGAGTTCCAGGCATACAATGTTGCAGCACCAATCCCATTACCAGTGTCAAGTTTTCTCCACCACTGTTTTCATGCTCCCTCTCATCCCACAGCTGCCTCCTTGACAGGCATTTTTAAGTTTGGCTGTTGTAGATTAGATCTCATGCTTTGAGGACTGTTGGCAACTCTGGTGAATTTTAATAAAAAAAAAGATATTGATTTTTGGTGGTTTTCACACATTGTTCTAATAGTACCTATAGTAGAGAGAGAGAACAAAAAGGAATGCCCTGCCACAGAGGCAAGGTGGGATGGGGGAGATGGGGGGTGGGAGGGATACTGGGACCCGTGGTGGTGGAAGATGGGCACTGGTGGAGGGATGGGTACTTTATCATTGTATAACTGAAACCCAAGCACAATTTGTAAGTCTACAACTATACCTCATGGTGTTTCACTAATAAAAATTAAATAAATAAATAAATAAACCATACACTCTCCAGTTAAAAAAATAGTAATAGTACCTGTAGATGTACTAACAATTCCAGTTATGGAATTACAAAGGCAATAGAGTTTCTGTGAATATGTAAGTTTAATTCTCCAAGAAATCTAATAGCCTGATATTCCAATTCTACAGAAAAAACAAGGTTACTTGCTCAAATTTACATAAAATTCTTGGCCACTTACTTGTGGCCTACTCACACCTCTCCTTCTAACCAAGTCATGGAATAAAATTCTCCCAGAGCAAGTCACATATATTTTCAGTGTAGATTTTCATCAATACACTGGACTTACCCCAATATGAACACTAAAATGATTCATTCAATTTAGTAGAGTCAATTACTGCAGGAAGAGAAAATCATCCAATGTGTTTAACTAAGATCAAAGATCTCCAACTGTGCTTTCAAGTTTAATTCATAAGGACTATGATATTTGGTTTTTTTTTTTAGTCCCAACCCCTTGGGTACAGACTTATTTGAAAAAAATTTGCACATGAAACATTAAATTTTTTGGTGCTTGAAGTATTATGCAAAAGTGGTAGATTTTTGTTGCAGTTGCTACAAAGCAACTGAATATATTCAGTTAACAAGAATGTAAGTATTAACTATTATCTCAGGTCAAATGATAAGTTAGACTCATCATCTGGCACTTTAACAAAACAAGCGCATGATGAATCTCAGTTATCAAATGCATCCGTGGACATTAATGTTTAGCCATACAGGATAGACCAAGTCTATTCAGGTCAGCGCAACCCTTATACAGTGCCTACCACTGTGCTTAGCACAGAGAAAAGAAACACTGACATTTATTTCACAATAAATGAATAAATAAATACATTTTCAAGTTCTTATTGGAACTCAAACAAGGACCTAATTAGTTATTTCCATAATCCTCACTTATCATATGGGAACAATACAGAGAATGAGAAGACAGTCCCCCCCCTCCACCACCATAACTGATTATTTCACATCTGATCCAATTATTAGGTAAAAAAAAATGCTGCAACCAATTGTTATATTTTAATGTAAGAGTATAATTCTGAGAGAAAACAAAAATACACAATCAGAATTTATGTAAATAATCCTTGTGGGCTTTGATCTATTCTGACAGTACCTAACTCTTATTACTGAAACTCATGACGATAAACCATATAATTATACTGAGTAAATCCCATAGAGTAGTAGTTATAACCATATACTAGGAATAATACTCATCTAAAGCTATACTTGGCGAAGTCCCTTTTAATAAACTACTTATCACTTGTCACATTGTGCCCAAGTCACAATGCTAGATGATTTTTAAAAAAGTGAGTAGAACTGTCTGCATCACCAAGACCTTATTTAGTTGGAGAAAGCAGCACAAAAAATAAAGTTCAAATACAAGCACATACTACAAGGCTTATTATGTGTGACGGATGTTATGTTGGATATACAAATCAACAGCAGAGGGACATGTGCCCAAGAAAGAACAATTAATTTTGCCTAAAATCTTGGGGTTGGCTTCTTATAGAAAACCAAGTTTTGCTTGGTTGACTTTATCAAGTTGTCAGACACTGGGACAAGTATTGTGACATTCATTTATCAGGTGGATAAAGTCAACTATAGAATCAAGATACAGGTCTCAGCTCTCATGTCTGGTCATTAGAGGTTTCTTTGTGCTCAGTTTGTATGCTTTGCTTTTTGGGCTCCTTGTTTGTTTTGTAATTTTGGGGTCACATCCAATGATGTTCAGGGGTTATTCCTGACTCTGCAGTCAGGGATCACTCCTGACAGTGCTCGGGGGATGATATGGGATACCAGTGACCAAACTGGGTCAGCCGCATGCAAGACAAATGCCCTACATGTTGCAGTATCACTCTAGCCCCATTTTTTGTTTTTATTTTTTTCTTTAATCACTCCCATGTCTGTCACACCTATTAGAATAAAGCGTTTTACTATTTGTCTTTTATAAGTTATCACCAATGTTTCTAAGTCCTTAATATAAATGAACTCATTTAATTATCAAACAAGTGTTAAAGGTAACTTCTATTATAATTCCTGTCTTATAAATGAGAAAACAAGCATGGAAAAGTCAAACACTCTGCCCAGAGTTAGTCAGCTACTAAGTGTCACAAATCTGGAATTTGAAGCTGGACAGTCTGACTTCAGAGGGACTCATCTTCAGGTGGCCAAAACAGGAAAGCTCCTAAATGTCAGCACTTCTTAGGCAACACAGAGCAGGACACCCTAATCTAGCATGTGGTGTAGCTACTGCAAAATCAATGACCAGGAATGCCTTGAACAAAGTCTGATTTACTAATGAGAAAATATTACTGGAAAAAAATGGAAACATTAAGCACAGATTAAAAAGCAGGTTTCCAAGATGAACAAAATTGCCAGTACTGGTACAACATTTTCTCACAGCACAATGGCTATTCATTCGATGCTTATTTCTTTCTGCACAGATGACAAAACAGCATGAACTATCTCTGCTTTGTTTTTCATTGCTAGCCATTTGGATTTTCAAATGTCAATACCACTCCAGAGAATACTCAAAATAAACCCTGTCACAGCTAATGTTGAACCCGAAACAAATGGTTCTTAGAGGTAATTTAAAATTCAAAAAAATTCTTTAAAGGAATTAATTCAAAATATGAAGTCAACCATGTAGTTTATATAGAACAAGCTTTTCTCTTCTTGAAAATAAGCATGCAAGATTACTTAAAGCTTAAAGAGTAGCATACTTAAAAGCATGTTTTGAGTTTTTTTCAAAGTTTGTCAACTTTATAAGGGGAAATGAATCCAGTATGACTTGAATTTTGCTGGCAAGAATGAGGTATTTATACTCCACACTGAGTGTCTACTGTGAGCTTTTGAATGTGTGCACATTTAGAACAATATATTTTATTTTCCTCAAAAGTTTCTCTAATCATAAAAGTCTGTATGGTGATTTACTTTAACTCAATATTTTGTCTTTGATAATTCCAGAATTTTGTAAAACTCCTGTGTGTAAATAAATAAATACATACATAGATAAATAAATAAATTGCAATCTCACTGGAATATTACAAGCCTGAGAAGGTGGAAATTCTACAGCACACATGAGTCATAGGTCCTCCTATGACAGTGGAAGTTATAGTTATACTTCTGCTGCCTGCCTTCCCATTGTTCATCGATTTGCTCGAGCGGGCCCAGTAACATCCCCATTGTGAGACTTCTTGTTACTGTGCTTGGCATATTGAACAATCTTGGTAGCTTGCCAGGCTCTCCAAGAGGGGTGGAGGAATTGAACCCGGCTCGGCCGGGCTGGCTGCGTGCAAGGCAAATGCCCTACCGCTGTGCTTCAAGGGACAAATTTAAAGGACATAATTTGCAGAATTTAAATGGTAGTGGAAAGCCACATAAAGAAAACAATGCAGCTTTCTTTGGGCAAATGATCACATTCTAGGAGGTAGGAGCGTTATGGGACACAGCTAAAGCCAAGTTAAGAGGTAAATTTATAGCTTTGCAAGCATTTCTCAGGAAGAAAGAAAGGGCCTACATAGATAACTTGAGGTCACAGCTCAAGATCTTAGAAAAGGCCAACAGAAGGAACCCAAACCCGGACAAAGGGAAGAAATAATAAAACTTAGAGGAGAAAATAACAACATGGAAACCCAAAAAAACAATCCAAAATGTCAATGAAACCAAGAGATGGTTCTTTGAGAAAATAAACAAGATTGATAAACCACTAGTAAGACTCCCAAAGAAAAAGAGAGAGAACCCATCAGAGATGAAAAAGGGGACATCACAACAGAAACCAGTGAAATTCAAAAGATCATCAGAGACTACTTTTAGAGTCTGTATGACATGAAACAAGAGAACCTAGAAGAAATGGATAAATTCCTGGATTCATACAATCTCCCAAGACTGAGCCAAGAAGACTTGGAATACCTGAATAGACCCATTCATATTAAGGGAATCGAAATTATAATCAAAAGTCTTCCAAAAAACAAAAGCCCAGGCCCATGTGGATTCACTAGTGAATTCTTCCAAACATTTAAAGAAGAGATGTTGCCAGTTCTCCTCAACCTTTTCGAGGAAATTGAAAAAATAGGAACTCTCCCAAATGGTTTCTATGAGGCACATATCTCCCTAATACCAAAAGCAAACAAAACAAAGACAACACTAACAGAAAACTACAGGCCAAGATCTTTGATGAACACAGATGCGAAGATTCTCAACAAAATATTGACAAATAGAATCCAGCAACTCATCAAAAAGATCATACACCACAACCAAGTGGGATTCATCCCAGGAATGCAAGGATGGTTTAACATTCAGAAATCAATCAACATAATCCATCATATCAACAAAAGTAAAGATAAAACCATATGATCATATCAATAGATGCAGAGAAAGCATTCAAAAAGATCCAACACCCTTTTATGATGAAAACTCTCACCAAAATGGGCTTAGAAGGAACTTTCCTCAAGATAGTCAAAGCCATCTACGACAAACCCATGACAAGCATTATCCTCAACAGGCAAAACTAAGGGCCTTCCCTCTAAGATCAGGGACAAGACAAGGATGCCTAGTCTCACCACTTTTGTTCAATATAGTACTGGAAGTACTTGCAATAGCAGTTAGGCAAGAAAAAGATATTAAGGGCATCCAGACAGGAAGGGAAGAAATAAAGCTCTCACTATTCACAGATGATATGATACTATATCTCAAGAATCCTAAAGCCTCTACCAAGAAACTCTTAGAAACAATATACTTGTATAGTAAAGTTGCAGGCTATAAAAACAACACCCAAAAATCCATGGCCTTCCTATACACAAATAATGAGACAGAGGAAAGAGACATGAAAAAAGCAATCCCATTCACAGTTGGGCCCCGGAAAATCAAGTACCTTAGAATCAGACAAACTAAGGAGGTAAAGGACTTCTACAAAGAAAACTACGAAACACTACTTCATGAAATAAAAGAGGACATGAGGAAATGGAAACATATCCCCTGCTCATGGATAGGAAGAATTAACATTGTCAAAATGGCAATATTTCCCCAAGGCACTATACAGATTCAATGCAATCCCTATAAGGATACCCATGAAATTCTTCAAAGAAATGGATGAAGCACTCCTAAAATTCATTTGGAACAACAAACGCTCACAAATAGCTAAGGCAATTATTGGGAAAAAGACGATGGGAGGCATCACCCTCCCCAATCTCAAACTCTACTACAAAGCGGTAACAATGAAAACAGTATGGTGCTGGAACAAAGGCAGAGCCGCAGACCAATGGAACAGGGTGGAATATCCCTACACACAATCCCAAATGTATGAACATCTAATCTTTGATAAGAAAGGAAGAAATGTGAAGTGGAGCAAGGAAAGCCTCTTCAACAAATGGTGCTGGCATAACTGGACAACCACATGCAAAAAAATGGGCTTAGACCTCAACTAAACACCACGCACAAAAATCAGATTCAGAAGGTAGAAGAGAGATTCAAGGTAGGCATTGCAAGTTTATCCAAAACTTCCTGTGGTGAGTGCCTAATCATGGTCCATGCATATGATAGTTTGGAAAAGAATAATAATTATGACTTAAAGAATGATATGTGTTAAGTTACATATCTCTAGTTTATTCACTTAGACAGTGATTACAATCATGTCAGAGGATTGTGTCACCATGATTACATGTATGATTTTTTTCCTTATCTGCAGAATTACTTTTGCTTGTTTATTTTCAGAAAAGAAGAGACATGTATTGATTACTAGTAAACAGTTTGTTGAAGATAAGTGTCCTCATCAAAATAGGATGCAAAAAGTTTGGAATGTATAGTCAACTTGGTAAGAGATGGTAGAGTTAGCTATTGAGGTCATTTTACAGTTTTAAAACTAACCTAAAGCATTTGTTTCTAGACTTAAGACTTAATTTGTTAGCATTTGTAATGCATTTTATTAATCAAGGAAAATCAGCATCTCATAGCTCACAGATGCTACTTCAAAAGTATAAAGAGATAAAACAATAAAAAATCAATATCATTAAAAAATAAACTTGTTAGGTCATTAGGTCAATCGAGTGCAAATGCAGCTCCAAAGAAAATCTAAAATAATTCAGGTTGTAAAAGAAAGAAATACACATAGAACAATTTTGGAGACTGCCTTTGGAAAAGATAAGGTGGTGGTTTTGTCCTATATCATTGTTAAATTCCATATCTGGACTGTAAGCAAGTTTAGACGAAGGGTACTCAGAAAACTGTCATCCTTTACTCACTCAATTACTCAGGCTAAAGAAGACCTGTCTCCTTGCTCCCACAGTTGCCAAGGAACCAACAGTAGGTCACCAACGGTATGCTAGCTCATAAAAAGGAACAAAAATTCCATCTACTCATACTTCATTGACCAAAGCAAATCATATGGCTACACACAACTTCAAGGTCAAAGGGTCTGCAAACACTATATGAATAGAAGAAGAAAATATTTAATTTACCCCATAGACCGCTAGAGTACACTTTGGTGTTGTATTTTCTTTGTTTTTGTTTCTTTGACTATTTGTTTTGCCACACCTGGCTATGCTCAAGGATAACTCCTGGCAGTACTCTGTTGGGGACCAGTATGTAATTCTGGGATCAAACCAATGTCAGCATGCAAGGCAAGCACTTTTCCCACTGTACTATGTCTCTGGCATTGAATGCTAATGTTTCTTGCACAAGACAAATATAAGACCCAGATTTATCTTAAATATTTTGGCTGCCCCCCCAACAAGAAATTGGAATCTCTTGCTTTTGTTGTTTGATTATAAACTTTGATATGCTTATATATATATAGACTTTTTAATAATGTTTTAGTATGGTACTGATTTGTAATTAAAAATAAAATTTGTGTTTGCTTCTTTATATCTTTGTCATCTTTCACTCTTGATTGCTAAATTATTGCATTATGCTCTCAGAATGATCACAGTCTTCCTAGTTCATTGGAATTTGATATTTCCTACACTGTCAATATATGGAGATGTTTGGTGTGTACTAGACGGAACGTATATATCCTCTTTGTTGTCAGACAGGATAACTCACAAACAAGGACTGACGCCACACCCAGTAGAAGTCTGAGTATACTTGTGAGCTCTGCATCTAGCCCAGATTCCATTTCCCCTCATCCTCCAGGGCACATACACAACACCATGTAATCAGCACAGCACAGCCCAGTGAGAAGAGAAGCCATTTTTGTCCCAAACTTCTCTAATACGGAAATGTAAAGGTAAATAACATAAAGCATATTCTTAGGAAAGAAGGGGCTTTTTTTTCACACTCGTTCAGGTAGTGGGACACGAGAGTGTGCGCCAATTCAGCAGTGTGCAGTGGGCAGCAGAAGCCTCTCTCTGGCTGAGCAGAGGCACTGCAGCCTCCTCATTTTTGCTTACATATGCTGGTCATCAACTTGGGAACACTGATAAAAATGAGGTAATGGCTGACCCAAAATCCCACTGTTAAATCTGAATTGTAATGCCTTTTGACATCTAGGTAAAAAGACACTTTTGAAATAAACATCTCAGAATCATACTTGTGATGTTTTCTCTGCCCACCCCCATCCCCACCCTTTCTTCTCTTTTTTCTTTCTTTTTTTTCTTTTTTTTTTTTTTTGGCAGTCAGGGGAAAAAGGAGAAGATGAGGGGGGTTTACATTTGGATTTGTTTTAAATTTTTAAAAGCTGTTCTTCTAAATTTACCATCTGTTACTTCAGTGCTTCAAAGTGGCTATGGTAACTGTTCAGGAATATCAGACAAAACTGTGGTAAAATTGGGCACAGCTTGACCCCTACCAAACCTTTCTCATGGAGGAAGAGTTACTCATTTTGAATATTACTACATTATAAGAGAACACTTCTCTGCAAATATGTTAGCTCTCTGGTTAATGTATTGTAGCAATAAGAATTAGTGGCAGACATCCTGTAAATCATTTGAGTTATAGGATGTTGATTCTGAGAAGAAAATTCCACCATTTTTCTCTGCTGGCCTTCCACAATAATATTCATTCAACATTTTCATATAGATTTCCTATTACTGCAAGTAAATCTGTTTAAGCTATGTCATTAATCTTTAAGAAAGAATCATCCACAATGTAAACATTCAGATTCCACCCCTCTCCTAAAACAATGTCTGAGTAATCGCTAAAAATATATTGTTGATAGTGATATTGACATGTTGTTTGGAAGATAAAATGTTTGCACTGTGGTATAAAACAAAAGAGTATTATGTTTATGTCATTGATAACAAAGAACTAGCATGGAAGAAGAGAGCTATCCTTTCTAGGTATCAACTTTAGGTTTATAACCTTTAATTGCTTTAAATGGAAATATCAGAGCAAATTCATTTATATGCTTCAGTAAAAATATGTTAATTTTAGAATTAAATACTAAAGTACTTTGCATACATTGAGCAACCCAAATAGTAAAATATTCTGCCTATATAAAGCAACTTAACAGCAACAAGTTATCCTAATGCTTGGATTTTAGTTCATTTTCCACAAATACAAACGTGTTCTTGAAAAATGTACTGCTTGAAGAGGTAAGAAATATACCAGTTGAACCTGAAAATACTTTAGCAAAGTCTAGTGGAATTGTGTCCAAAAATTACTCAAGTTCCAATTTGAATAACCCCAACTCTCCAACAGATTAATCAATAGGGACAATAAACGCCCTGGATTAAAACATATCAGGGGGCAGGAACAATAGTACAGCTGGTAGGGCATTTGCCTTGCATGCAGCTGACCAGGTTCAATACCTGGCATCCCATATGATCCCCCAAGAACTGCCAGAAGTGATTCCCGAGTGCAGAGCCAGGAGCAACCCCTGAGCATCACTGGGTGTGACCCCCAGAGCAAAAAATAAATAAATAAGACTTATCAGATATATCTTAGGTTTAAATCCCTAAATTCAAACAGTTAATTAAATATGTAATTTTTTTTGGAGAACACAAAGACCTTCAGTTATTTAACTACTATTTTAGAAAACTCATACATGGGGCTGGAGCAATAGCACAGCGGGTAGGGTGTTTGCCTTGCATGCGGCCGACCCGGGTTCAATTCCCAGCATCCCATATGATCCCCTGAGCACCGCCAGGGGTAATTCCTGAGTGCAGAGCCAGGAGTAATCCCTGTGCATTGCTGGGTTGACCCAAAAAGCAAAAATAAATAAATAAATAAATAACTCATACATGATAAAGCCCTTATTTTGTCCTTTCTGCACAATTTAGAATGATCAAACTGTTGGTGAGAGAAGGTATCTATGCTTTTATATGTGTGTTCTAATAGATAAAAGTGAAAGAATAGAATGAGATAATCATACCGAGCCACCCTTAGCGGGAGTAGCTAACACCACAAAAGGAAAGGCACTTTGGCCTTTAATGAAAGTACCCAATATCACTTATTAAGTAGGCCACATACACACAATGCCACTAAACTTAAATTTGGTCACATCTCAAGAAACAGAATTACAAGAGCCAAGAAACATGTTGAAAAAAATCCAAAATACAAACCATATAACAAGTTCCATGGGAACTCCATGGAACAAGCAATCCAATTTCGGATGTCTAAGTCCTTTGCCCTCCTTTTCCCTGTTTTCCACCTTCTTCTCTGACTCTTCTTCTCCCTCTCTATCTTTTCCTCTTACCCTTCTTTTTCTACAATAACAAAATTACAAGGACTAAAAGAGACATGAGCATATTGACTAAAAGCAGTGTACATAGTTTTGGGGGCTATAATTCAAATAAACTTTGAAAACGGTTATTGTATAATTTGGAAAACCTAAATGCATCCTGAATACTTGAGATTAAACAATTACAGCTGAATTACTTATAATGTCCAAGTTACAGAACAACCTAAGTGCCTATCTATAGATAAATAGGTAAAGAAGATATATTACAAATACATAGTCAGCTATAAAAAAGATGACATCTTTCCACTCATAATGACAAGAATGAAAACCTGAGCGGGGTTTTCTGAGTGAAACATCATATGTTGGGGTGGGGGATGCACCTGATGGTGCTAAGTGCTTATTTTTGGCTCTGTTTAGGGGTCACTCCTGCATCAAATCCAGGTCAACCATGTATAAACCAAGTGCTTTAACCACTATACTATCCCTTAGGCCTTAAAAATACGGATTTTAAGGGAATTTGTCTTAATATTTCTAAACCTTTTTCGTACTAGTAAAAAATATAATGATTGGGGTAAAATAATGGAGATGATGCTGAGTTATTAAAATATTATTTGATCTCAGGGTTGGTTTATTACTATTTTTTAATAATCTGTTAAATGAGAACCAAAAATGACTGGATTTCATTTAACTAGTGATACAGAATACACACACAGACAAACACACACACACGTACAAAGAATAAAAACCAAACCCCAAAACAGCTTTGAAAAAAATGTGTATATATATATATATATATATATATATATATATATATATATACAAGCTAGGGCTAAGCTTACTTTGAATGTGTGTGGCATAAATTGGGGAGAATCCTGGGGCAGGTAGGAGATGGAACCTGGGAACACTGGTGGCAGAACTGGTGATGGAACACTGTATGTCAAAAATCCAACTATGAATAATCGCAATTCATGGTGCTTTAATAAAATAAAATTGGAGAGAAATTGGTGAATAATCATAAAACCACAAGTTAAGTAGGCGTTAGCAGAGTGTTACTGTAATTCTCAAAGTTAATAAAATACTGGATTTTCTAAAGAAGAGAATGGCATGTGAGGTTTATTCTGTCAATCTGTTCTATTCTGAGATCATTTATAGAATATTGTATTCCTTTCAAACTGCAGACTGAGGGGACTAGAGAAATAACTTAATGAACTAAGTGCTGGCTTTGCATGTGGGATACCCAGGTTCAATCCCTGGCATCTGACACCTCCCTGAGCACTGCTGGGAGTCACCCCAAAGCACAAAGCCAGGAATCACCCTTGAGAACTGCCAGATTTGGAACTTCAAAAATGCTTTTAAAAGCCCATGCTTTGTGCAAAGGAATTCAGTATGCTGGGTTCCAACTCTAGCTTTGCCATTGGTAAACTGGCTCTATCCTGGAACTCTTCAGGGACTCTGCCTGTTCCAGGTTCTTACTCTCTTTATATGCAGATCTTGTACATTTAGAGCATCAGATCAGAATCATTCTCTTTTCTTTTTCATTTTTGGTCCACACTTAGTTTTACTTGCTCCAGTATTACTCCAGTCTCTGTGCTCAGGGATCACACCTGGTGGGGACTCAGGGGAACATAGGGATGCCGGGAGTCAATGGTTAGTTACGTGCAAGGCAAGCACTTTACCTACTGTACTGTTTCTCCAGTCATTGAGATGCCTCAGGGAATAAGTTTGTAGCTCATAGGGTTCTCTGTAAAGACTTACTATCTGCTCCCATAATCCATTCCTCCAAATTTCGTTAGCTAATAGAAACCTCAATGTGGTCGCAGATAACATGGCTGGGAACTATATTTCCATAATATCCCCCCCCCCCAACAGTTGTGATCAAGGGAAGGTGAGTGGCCAGTGGGATATGAGTGTCAGGAATGAAGAACTTCTTCATCACATTCTTCCTTTTGCTCACATTCTCCAGCAGGGCAGTTATGGGGTTGGCAAGCCATCTCTCATCATGGAGACTGGACCATGGCAGAACACCAACATGTTCTGGGCAATTTAATGAACAGACTCTTCCTCCATTTTGCTATGAGAAAGAGCATAAAAATCAATATTGTTAGAACTACCATATTTCAGAAGTCCTTTATAGCAACTTCTTAGTTTTGTCTAACTTATTGAAAAACTAGAAATGGGGTGCATCCAAATAAAAGCCTAAAACATAAGGTATTGGTTAACTGTTTGTATAATCAATCAAGAATAAGAAAACTAATGTTTCATATTGGAGACCTGACCATATTGTTTCACTACAGCAAAACACTTAGCAAAGTTCCATAGAACTCATAATTTAGGAGAAAAGATGGAGAAAAGCCTCATACTTTTACAACATTTAAATAGTTTAATCCTCTCTTTGTAGATTACTTATATTAGGGTTTCTTAAAATTTGCCCCTCACTACCCTTCCTATCTTTTGCCACACACAGGATTATCGATAAAAACACCTGAGATTCATTTCATGGTTGATTTTGAATTAATTTCTGGTTATTGCATATCAAGTAAACTTTCATCGTTGCCAAATTGTTAAAACTTTGACATTTAGTTGTGTGACCTGATATTAAGTAGCAAGATACAGCTTAATAAAATGAAACCATATCACTTCTGATTAAGAAAAATTAAGGTGGTAATTACCACCGTGAAAGCCAGTGTGGTGCCTATTTATGAAGCAGCAAACAATTCAACGAACTAAGACCTATACCACTTTTGATTAAGAAAACTGAAGACATTAACTGTCACACTGAATACCAGCTTAGTACCTGTTAATTACTCACAGAAACTTGAGTTGCCTGTGTTGCTACTCACCTTACCGGAATTGATCATGACAGATGCTAGCCCACATATTGTTTTCCTCCATATTTCTGTGTAAACTCTTTAATGTTTATAATCCTTCCAGTATTATTCAGATACGTCAGCCCAAAGTGCATGCATGGGCTGGGGGTCCTTCATCAGCTCAGTGAAGGCAGTGAAGGCCTGAATAGCTCATTTAGTTTTGGGGGGTCTCTCCCAGTAATTCTTGCCCAAATGAGCTAGTGGTTCAATGCGAGGGTAAGGATGTAGTACAGGTTGGGTTCTGAGATGTTGGAGATTGGCCAGGGGATGCCTGGTGGGTACCGTGTGGTACCAGGGTAAAACAGGTTCAACCACATGCAAGTCATACACCTTAACCCCTGTACTATCTCTCCAACCCCAGGAGAGCTTTGTTTAAAACATAATTTTCCATATCTTAATTGGTACTCTGCTGGAAATTTTATTTTGATTCTGAGGGGCCCCTCAACATATGGAGGCTTGTCAGGAACAATGAGCCTTTTCAAAGTGAATAAATTAGCTTCATTAACCTGGATGTTACTGAAGCTTTTCACGCCACATTTACAGATTTCGGATTCCTTCCTAAGCCACATCATGATGACCACCATCTTGGATCTATTTGGTGCTACTGTTTTTCAGTTGCTAAGGTTATTCTCACATGGAAAATTTACCAGAAGCAAATAGACTAGATGCCTTGTATGTTTTTGAGCACATGGTATTGCTGGTAGATAACAGATAAGGAAGGTTTTCCAAAGTCTATGATACTTGGGGATTCATTTCCCTCTTCACACTGAGGCAACCTTCTGGCCCCCAATCCATATTTCTAACAACCTCTCCAGCTGTCATCATTGTGGACTGTGGGTGATGGAGTTCCTGCTAGAGGCAGAAAAAGGTCAAAGCAAGGACCATAATGTAAGTGGAGACTTTTTTACAATTGCTGCCCAGAAAATGTTGAACTGTTGCAGACCAATAACTATTTAGTGGTCCACTCTCTCTTTTCCTGAATGAGAGTTTTCATTGTAATTACCCTTTAATTACTCCCCAATTGTTCATTGGATATCCTAAATGATAAATTACTCACATTCCCATTTATATGTTCCTGCACTGGATATTTTATCATGACCTGAAAGAAGGCACTGAGAATCAACCTGAATTCCTGGCTTTCAAGCTGAAGCAGTAATTTAATGGAACTTGGATTTTGTGTGTGGGAACGCCTCTGATGCACTTGGTACCCAAGAAAATAGCCATAGGAATACAATCTGTAATACATACTGACTTGTTCATATACATTTATGTCCTTGATGTCCTCTTTCCCGTCTTCCTTTACTCACAGAAACCTCTCAAAATTAATTGGAATCCAGGGATAGAAATTTAATTGAGCCTCCAGAACAACTATATCTAGTCAAGAGTCCCTAGTTACATCAACATGTGAATATAAATGTGTATAATGCTAGTTCTGCAACTTTTAAAAGATAATAGATCTCTTCCTCTTTTTCCTCTCATGCTGTCATGTAACATTTGGCTTTGACCCTGTAGTACAAGTTGCTCCTCTGAGGATCATGGCGCAACAAAATAGAAGGAACCAGTAGCTCAGGAGGCCCTTGAACCACAGCCACTCACCTATCTTAGACTACAGCCTAATTCAGGGTTGTTACCAGAGAGAGAAAGATTTCTTCTATATGTTTGTCATCCCTGCCTTTTGGAATTTTCTTGTTAAAGCAGCTTAGCTTGTACTCTAACACAATATGTCTCACTTGACTATGTTGTACTTTTTTTCCCCCACAGAGGCATATGGAAGCTTTATTCTTAGATTTTAAGAAGTGTCCATCCAAATTTCCTATAAAGGCAGACCCAGACAACAGTGAATGATGGCTCTGTTGTTACCACATCCCCTGACACTGGTTGCTTCTGGTCATTTTTGGTATGTGCCATTCTCACTGTGAGATGACATCTGCTTTGACAATATTTTATACCTGGCATTAGTGAGAGGGAGTAGGACCTTAATGCTCACTTCTCAACTCAATTTGTTAAAAAACTTTGTATTTTAGAGTAGCCTTACACTTACTCAAAAAAAAAGTAAAAATAGTGTTGAGTTCCATGTAGAGAGCATGGTTTCATCTGCTATGAATCCCGACATTAGAATGACACAGAGTCATAACTTACGAATCAATGATGAGACAAAGCCTAGAATGTGATCTCTCACTTCATTGATCACCAGGGTAGGTTTAGCTATCTGAATCTCGGTGCATCCATCCCCTCCCTCCCTCCATTCTGTTTCAGTCCCTCCTGAAGCTGAGTGCTGTGTGAAGAACACTTTTCCTAACACAGAAACCAACAGGCTCTCAAGTTTGTAGAACACAGAGAAGTTAAGCTTCCATGATCCCAGATACATCCAAAGGCTTGCTGCTTATAGCAGTATTCACATTCCCTTCTTAAAAAACAAAAACAACCAAAGAAACAGGAAATTAAAACAGGCTATATTATATCCAGGATTCTTTAACATTTACCTAAGGCCTTTTGTTGTTGTTGTTCCAGAATCTCCTCCAAGAACTATATTACATTTACCCATCACATCTCCTTAAGCTCCTCTGGATTGTGACAACTTCTCAAACTTACTTATTTTAAGACTCCTTTGAGGAATTGTCCACTCATTCACGAGAGGGCTCATCTTTTTCTACTGGTTCTGGGTTTGGGGGAAGAAAACTACAGAGGGATGCTTTATTCTGTCACTTCCTGTCAGTTTGTGGAAATAATTATTTATTGAAGGACACCTTGGTGCCTTCCAGTTCTTCATAATTATACATAAAAACTGCTGTAAGTATTCAGCTGTAGAGTTCTGTCTGAATACAGTCTTCAAATTAGTTGGTAAATACCCAGGAGCATAACTACTGAATGATATGGGATGACTATATTTAGCTTCTTAAGAAATTGCCAAACTGTCTTACAAAGTGACTGGACTATTTCATGTTACCATGAGCAATGAGGGTTCCTTTGCTTTGCATTCTTGACATCAAGTAATATTGGCAATATTTTTAGTTTTTAACCATTTCATACATACAAATTAGTATTATATTGCTTTTATTTCCCATTCCTCAATGATAAATCATATTGAGTATCTTTTATATGATTATTTGCAATATATTCCTTTGGTTAGATGTCATCGTGTCTTCTGCTCATTTTTCATATCATTTTATTGTTCAATTAGGTGTCAATATTTTCTTCCAGAGTACAAGCTTTTGATATTGTTACTGTTGTTACTGTGTTTGGGCTGGAGCGATTTTGATATTGTATTCATAATTTTTTGCCATATTCAGGTTATGTTGATTTTCCTCCTGCTTTCTCCTAGAAGTTTTACAGTTTTGCATTTTGTACTTAACTATGTGATCTGTCTTGAGTTTGTTATTTTGTGATATAAGATCTGTGGCTAGGTTTGGGGGTATTTTTACATGGCTATTTGTTTATTTCAGTATAATTTCTTTTTTTAAATGCTATTCCTTTTCCATCAAAATTTCTTCATGACTTTGTCAGAGATTAATTAATTAGTTTGCTTCAAAATAACATTAATATGTTCATGAAATCTATATTCAATAATATTTTAATCACACAAATTTAAAAGGTATAAATCTATTCTAATAATACTAAATTTTAAATGTCATTTAATTTAAATATTTAATTATATCATTCATTAGATATTATTTAATCTAATTATAAAATTTAAATTTAACTTAATTAAATAATCAAATAGATATTTAACATTAAATGTTAAAGCTCATTTAGTAATATATTTTCAATGAATTTATGAAAATACAATGATATATTTTACCTACTTTTTTCAGCCTCACTTCATGTTTAATAATTGGAGTCTCCCAGAAGTCTTTCTATTCCTGAATTATGCCAGAGTGACACTGGTCCTAAGTTCTAAACATTTTCCTATAGGAAACTTTCAGTCCAACTTGCCTTTATGAACTTGGAGAAGCTTTGAAGCTCATGATCTTTCCTTTTCTCTTGGGAAAGGACATAGAATTAACATATTTTGACTGATAAAGTTGCACTAAGATCTGAATGTTCCTTTTTTTATCAGATGTATTATTCATACTGCAACAAAGAAAGAGAACATATAATGTTTATAAAATGCCTGTGAAAAGTTTTTTTCTAGATTAGAAATTATGTTTCTTAACATTTTACTTAACTGTTTGATGAATGTTTTCTTTTGGGGCTGGAAATTGGGTCATGCCTAGCAGTACACAGGGCTTATTCCTGACTCTGGTGCTAGGGATCTGACCAGGGTTAGTAAAATGCAAGCAAACATCTTAACCCATGTACCTACCTGCCTTGTATATTTTCTTTGTCTGGTAGTTTGCTCAGTTGTTTAATGAATCTACTTGTTAAACAAAAAGGGCCTTCATTATTAGCGTCCCAAGTAAAGTGAGGAAATATACCTTACCCATAGTTTATACTCCAGATGAGGCTGATTAAAAATAGAGTAGGAAGAAAGAATAAATTCTGAAGTAAGGGGATTGTCTAAGCAGTTACCAGGGAGCCTAGGGCTCACTTCAGTTTCTCAGCCCAGCTGTACAGACCTGACAGTTCAGTGTTCAGAGACAGAGGTGATACTCAGGGCCATACCTGGCAGTACTAGGGACAACCGAGGCTATACTCAGCAGTGCTCAGGAGAACATGTGCTGCAGGGATCAAATTCAGTAGGTTATGCATGACAGATATGAGCTTCAATCTGTTGGACTAACTTCTTAGTCCAAGAATAGATTCTTGTATTAATGCAATGTTTGAACAGGCAGGTCATTAAATCAAGTAAAAATCTCACATTTTAAATAGTGATGAATGGACCCCTGATGAACATGACCTAACCATATTAACACAGGTATTTTGGGGTGCTTCTGAGAATTATTAATCTCTTGTGGAATAGGTGGAAGCCTAAAAATCATTTGCATTATACCAAAAATAACCAGTGCATTTAGCAGTGCCAAAAAAATCACTGAAAGTTTGCCTTGATATAAACACTAACTTGTGTGTGTAGAGCTCGGATTCAAGCTGAGTAGGAAACACCCATGATTCCCTATTGTAGCAAATAAGTGAGAGTGTAGGCCAACAGAGCTGACCCATGTCATCATTCATATTAATTATAGTTGTGTTTGCAAGCAAACAATTAGGGGTATATAGATTACTTCTTGAATCAATTTTTACTTCTTGGCCTTTTGGAAAGAAATAGTGCATTTTAACAGATCAATTTTCTGGGATTCTTATATTTCATTCATTTTGGTTCTTTTCAAAAGAATTTTGGAGCATTTTATTCCCTGTCAGAGACATTTCTTGATTAGTAAGAAAAAATTCTGTTTTTTTGAGATGTACGCAATTCATCCCAGGGAAACTATCAATCAGAACACAATTGGTTGCCTAAAAATAATATCTATTAATTATTTTAAGAATCTCTATTTCCTATGGAATGATAAACCCATACACAATGAAGAGGTCTTGATAAATCAGAAGCTCCTCCTTCTGCAGGTTGTATTTATTTCATCTTTAGAACAGATTTTGGTTAAATTTAATACATTATCAAAGGAGAATTAAAGATCAATAAAACAGCCAGATAAAATAAGAAATAAAATCTTTATAGGCTTTCAAATGAAGCATTTAAAAAGTAGACTACTATAAAATGATATTCAAATGATTTTTAATTATTACAAAGGCATTGAGTTGCTAATATGCTTGATATAAAAGGAAGGGATACTATTTCATCCATCATTTCTGCCATGAATTCCAATTCTAAGAAAAGTATTTCTTTTGATCCACTTTGATAGCATATAATAAAAGAACAATAAAACATATGGCTCAATTACCACTGCTTTGCATCAAGCATGAATTAATGAATATCAAATTATTATTAATTGTTTTTTCTGGCTTCCTCTCGGTAGGACGACTATCACACATTGGTGTGTTTTGATAAGCAGTTTGTGTTTAACACTTTGGAGGCCAGTCTCTATGAGGAACAGATGCTTAAAATCATTATGCAAAAGAATAACTCTAAGCTTATCAACATTTTGAATATGTAATTATCTTTTAATCTCCTTTGTTCTTGTCAACTTTTCACAACTGCCCTAATGTTGCCTATAATTCCTTCTCTCCTCACTGTTCCATATGCTTTCCTTCAAGAAGTAGAGGCTATATTAAGTACTCCAGACAACCAATTTCTCAATTTTAATAACAGTCGTTTCTCACATGGGAAAACGATCACATCTTCAACTCTTGAATATAAAAATCTCTTTCACAATGTATGTGTGACAGCAAAAATGATCCACAGAAGGAAGCAACTGACTTCACTGCTCAGGCAATAATTTTGACCCATCCAGGGTCACATCAGTGCTGGACATGCACGTGGATCAACACCCACCATCACTTGCAAGTTTGTTGGCCTGAAGGAGATTGATGAAATGTTGTAGTAGGAAAAGGCTGGATGATGATCTCAAATTCATAAATCCTGTTGATGTGTTCATTGCTGCTGTTGTTTCTGGCAAGCCCAAGTATGTTGACAGCATCTTTGTCCTCCTCCCAGCAGCTTTGCTATTGGTGATGTGGGACAAACAACTGCTGTGGTATCAGAGTGATGGGCAGAAAGGTGGCGACATGGCAAGGTTACCAAGTCTTCCCCAAAAGCTCAGAAAGCTAAATGCACATCTTCAGTTCCTATGAGCCCAGTTTTCATCAGTGATGGGGTGCGGGGGTGAGGAGCAGAGTGATCTCAGAACTATTTGTCTCAATCGGTCATTTTAAATTCAATAGTGAAAGTCCAGTTAAGGTCAACAGTGCATTGCAAGATCTTCTGAAGAGAGAGTATTTTTTTGACCTCGTGTGTGTGTGTGTATATGCGTGTGTGCACATTTGCGCGTGTCAATATGTGGCCGTTTTAAGTAATGTGACTTTAAAATCAGCATTTTTTAATGGAAATAACGACTATAAATCTTCACAGAATTTTGATACCCACTGATTCAAAGTTTAATGAGGAAAGAAAAGAAAATGAAAGACAAAAATAATAAAATAAAATAAAATCATAGCTTGAGCAGTTACGGACCAGCACGATAATAAAGGATGATAACTATAATTGACAGAAGTTCAGGTTAGTGAATGGTGTTTGAAAATACTTGACACAAAAATTTTGTATAACTCATAGTTCATTTTATTTTTTTATCAACTGTATGTAAATATAAAGTGCTATGTAATACGGATAAATGTAACATTCCCCAAAACATGTCCTTGTAGTTCATAACCATTATTTCTCAAAGATTATTTGTATACCCAGATTTTGAAATTCATGCAAAGAAAAGGTTAATTATAATAATAATCTATGAATATAATGAGTTTACCCATTACCCATAAATCCATGTTTTTCTGATTTTTTATAAATATGTAAAAATATGCCTGAAAAAAACTGAATGATCACACAAACACTAAATTGTTTAGATGTTATCTCAAGTCAATATGGTAACATATTCAGATGTTTCTAAGGAGAAAACAAAAACTTGCTTTAGAATCAGAGCATTTGGAGAGCAGAAAGGGACTTAGAAATCATTTTGTCCAATGTCCTTCATGTTACAGATAATGGGTCTGGAAAGTCTATGTAATTTTCTGAAGTTCATATACCTTTGAGTGTTAATAGGAATCTGCCAAACTTTATAATAAAATCTCAATTAACATTTCTTTTTCACAAAAATAAAATATATCTTGCACCCTGGATAGTTTGTCAGATGTTAATAGTGTATACAGATTCAAATTCTCAGGGTAAAAAAGGTGAGAAGATGAGAAACATCTATAATAATTACCCTAACTTACAGATTAAATTTGGAGTAGGAATGGCCTACTTAGAGTTGATAATCTCACTGCCATCAGAAAATACCAATCCTTTGACATTGGTAGCTAGAACTACTCATATTTTGATCCCAAATCTAGTTAAATACCAGATAGTTCCTTTTATGTGTGTGACCTTATTGAAGGTAAATATATTATTTGTTCAATGATAGAATTCTGAATTGCATGTGACTCAATCTTCAGTGTAACAATTTATCTAGATGATATAGTCTAAAACTGAAAAAATATTAGAATTTCTTAATAAGTATTTTCATCTTGATTTCAATGTGCCAGAATTACTGAATCCACTTTGCTGAAAAATTAAAGAAAATCACAGTTAGGTATAAAAATTCAGTACAAAAGGAAACGTATAACTAAAAGTTTAAATAGCAATCATTTATCAACCAGGTGCTGCTAGTAGATTAACATTCTACTTTATCCTTCTACTGTGTCATCACTAGGACTTTTGGTGATGCCATAAATAAGAATTTCAGGTGTTTGGGACACAATATTTATGAGACCATGTTTTGAAAACTTATATGTATGATATATAATGCAGTGGTTACAGAGTACCCAGTTAAGAAGTTAGACACAAAGACCAGAGTCTTTTGGTAACCAAATCTCTTAAGTCAAATCACAGGTTTTGAGAAGAATAAAAATTTTAGAGCTGCTACCATGCAAATATTGGATCGTCATAAAGTTACTAAATTAGAAAAGAAAACAGAATGAGAACTGGCTGGGAAATATCAGAAAATAGAAGGCAAAGTATGAATATAATTAAGTTTGTTCTTGTAATTGATTCTGAGCCTGATGGAACGTGGGTTTGAATATTTTTCAGCTCATTTTCCAAGCTAAATGTAGCATCCTTGTGCCTCATTAATAACACACATTTGTCATTAAGTTTCATATTTTGGATTCTTGTAAGAATTTCAAATGTTCCTATTTGATTTACACATCAACTAGACACCAGGACATTTGAACTTTACTTAGTGATACTGGCCAGTTCCCCTTAACATCTCAGTTATTTTATAAACTTTCTATGGTATTCATTATGTATATATTGTTAAAATATTTCTACTTCATTGAAGTCTTTTCTTTTAATAATATCAAATGATGATTCATTCACATTAGCTATATTTATCATTTTCATAAATAACACTCACCTATAACTTTAGAGTAGCAAGGCTCACAGTGTATTGTCTTCTTATAAATCCAAATACTGTCACCAGCTTGTAGATTCTCCAAAGGTTTTTTGCATATTTCACACTGAAGAGAAAAATATATAAAATTTACATTACATCTGAATTCTAGATTCTCTGAGTAAAAAGATAGAAAAGCCCTTTCAAGTCACTCAGACTCATCCTCCATAAGAGAATTCAGATGAAGCCGAGGAGAACCAAAGGAAAAGTAAGAGTGAACTTGTTATGGATTATAGATCACTGTGCTGAATTTTTCAAATAGTGTCACAGCATCTTTTTATTATTTCAGGTCATATATATACTATGGAAGTTTCTACCTGGCTGACAGCAGGGTAGCTATCAATTTTAAAAAATTTATTATGTCAAAGACACGACCAATATTTCTAACAAATACTCAAAGCATACTCATTATTTTCTTATTTTAGAGGAATTATGCTGTACAGGTATGTAACCTCACTGAGCAAAACAAACTTTTGACTTCACATGGACTTTAGGTGAAACTTTGTTTTGAGCTATTTCAGTTCCTGTGGCAGGATAGACCCGGCATCTGCTTCTTTGGAGTAAGTCCATTGCTGATTGACTGACTTTCAAGCATGAGGATGTCACAGATTGGCTAATTTTCTAGAGGCTAGTTCATTGGAATAAATTGTAATTAATCAATATAAGTAAAACAGTTTTGGTGCTTTCCTATTACCATCGCTATAATAAAATCCACCACTTTTTGGGAATTGGGGGCATTTTTATTCTCAGTACATAATATTTTATAAATAAATTAAAATGGGAATAAAAATTGAATGTACAACAAATGGCAGTTATGACTATTTAGTAAAATCAATAATTAGATGAATTTAATTGTTTTTAAAAGTTTTCTGCAAGATAATTTTCAATAAAGAGCTAAACATTAACTTTTGAGTAAATTTGAAAAGCTACAACAGGTCATTTGATCATAACTAGATAATTCTAAAATTTCCAGATTATACCTTATGTAAATTTATATATACAACCAAAAATGGATTTTTGGTTCAAAATGAGCATCATATTTCTTACAACCATATGTCAATGTCTGAAGTTATGTATGCATTGCAACTTCTTACCTGAAGAGAAAAGTTGTGTCAAACACAATGCTATCAGTAAAGAGAATCCATAGACTTAGGAAAATGGTTCTCAAACTACCACTTATTAATTCTATTTTAGGAATTAAAAAATACCAATGTCTACTACATGGAAAGTATCATGCTAAGCGAAATGAGTTAGAAAGAGAGGGATAGACATAGAAAGGTTGCATTCATCTGGGGAACATTAAAGTAACAAAACAGGAGACTAACACCCAAGAATAACCGAGATAAATACCATGAGGTTTACTCCATGGCTTGGAGGCCAGATTCACACTCTAGGGGTAAAGGCAGCCCAGATGTAGAAGGGAGCACCAAATGGGGGATATTGGAGGATCCCCCAGGATCCCCCAGCATGCTGAAAGTAGACTCTAGGCCGAACATGATTGCCACTCAATGACTCTTTTGCAGGCCACAGCACCCAAAAGGAGAGAGAGAACAAAAGGGAATGCCCTGCCACAGAGGCAGGGTGGGATGGGGGGGATGAGGGGGGTCGGAGGGATACTGGGATTAGTGGAGGTGGAGAATGGGCACTGGTGGAGGGATGGACACTCGATAGGAAACCCAAGCACAAAAATTTGTAAGTCTACAACTGTACCTCATGGTGTTTCACTAATTAAAAAAATACCAATATTAAGACTATTCTGTGAGATTCTTGGTTTCTTTGGCGCTTGTTCCAAGTGTTATATTTTTCTCTGAATTTCCCCTAGATGATTATTAAATACATCAATAATCATCTCAGTGGAGAACTATTGCTTTAGTAAACTATATCATTTTTTCAAAGGTTAAACAGTGAAGCCAAGCTAATTTAGGTCATATCCAAAGTCAGAGAGTCATAGTTAAAGACAGAGTTAGTGCGCAAATGCAGATGTTTAAATTCCCAATTCAGGGATCATCCAATTACACACACACAAAAAAAAAACTCTAGCAACGGTTATTGTCAGAAGAGAAATAGTTCATGAAAGCATAAACTGTAAAACATCATCCAGTGTAAACTTCATTATTAGTAAACTAAGCCACAATCAATTTTAGTGAATCATGCTTTCAAAGGCTGGGTTTAAGTTATTGTTGTAGCAATAGCATCACTCTAATTCCCTAACCTAATGAGCTACCAACTTTCTTCTCAACAGTTTTTCTCTTAGGATTTCATTTTAAGTGATGCATGATTTATTAAAACATTACAAAAACTGTTACAAAGAGAAAAAGTGCATATTTTTAACAGATTTAAATCTCTAGGGTCAGAGTTATAAATATGTCAGTAATCAACTCTAAGCCTAAAGCCAAGATAGTAATTTCAAACCTTGGAGGTTAAGTTTGTAGAACTCTAGAAATATTTAAGTAGTACATTACTAATGTGAATGATTCTGAAAACTTTAACTCAATTCCACATATCTAATTAAATAATCATTTTTGAGCCACTAATTATGCAATTTAATTTTAGCTAAATGCACTCTTACCTTGAAGCAAGTGGAATGGCAGCAAATTTGTAATTCATCTAAAATCATTTTTGTTTCTGTACCCAAGGGTTTTCGGCAGTAAGTGCACATATCTTTTTCAATGACAGATCTATAGAAAGGTAAGCAATTAAAAATAACTTTTCATCACGCATGAAAAGTGGCACAACTGATTCTTTCTAGTTACCTCAAAATGATAACAACTAACTTACATGATGGAAAGTCTCAAATTTACTAGCAATCAAAGGTATATCTGAGCAGGGCAAAGATGTTTATAGTTTTCCTAACGGAACTAGGTCATAAGTACCCTTTGAAGTTAGAATAATAATTTGAGTTGTTAATTTACATGTATTTTTTAAATTATGCAGTATAGTAAGACAAGTTTTTAACTCTCAAATCATTAAATAGGCAAGAAGTAGAAATTAAATCAAGAGTGTATTAGGAAATTCACAAATGATAAGTATGTAGTACCCTAGACTCTAGTTTAGAGACCAAAAGAGTTCCCTTGGTGTCACTGTAGGAACCAAAGTTCTATGCCACCTTTCATTACCAACTTTATATTGATGGGGTAAAATCAGTTTCATTATTAATTTTGGAAAAATAATATTCAATATAAATTAACTGTAGAGATGATCAGCAAAGTCCAAACTACAATGGGTCATATTTTAAGAAAAGTCAGTATGTATGTGATTATTACCTTTGTATCGTCTTAGAATTGTCTCAAATTTCTTTTACAGTTTATTGAGTCAGAGTCAGAAAAACAATGGAATAGTGAAAGCCAATACTTCTACAGGCTAATTTGCTTAATATATCAAGTGAATTTTCCCATGCAATTTACTGAGGTAATATTTTTATTTTTCCTAAGGTCTTTGAAAATTAAATATTATTGCCTTTATTGATAATTTATGGTGGAAAAAACTGATACAAGTTTGTCACTTGCTACTGTCATGCAGACATTGGGTGACAGAAGAAGGAGATGAAAGACGGTAGCATAGTTTTAAAGTCCTTGAGCTACCTGTCCTGCTTGTGTATGGAGTCTAGATGAAATAAACCAGTCATCCTGGGAGGCGTCATCCTACTGTGAAGACCAGAGATATAAGAGTAGAGGGTAAATGCAAGGGAGAATAAGGTGGGAGAGGAAAGAGAATAGAAAAGAGGGATTGGAGCAATAGTAAAGTGGGTCGGGTGTTTGCCTTACATGTGGCCGTCCCAAGTTCAATCCCCTGGCATCCCATATAGTCCCCCAAGCACTGCCAGAAATAATTCCTGAGTGCAAAGGCAGGACATAGCTGAACATAGCTGGGTGTGAGCCCTCTTAAAGAGAGAGAGAGAGAGAGAGAGAGAGAGAGAGAGAGAGAGAGAGAGAGAAAAGAGGAAACATGCCTGGTTGTACATTTAAAGTAATTCTACACTTTGACACCCTATGTATAAGAATATTTTCCTCTTTCAACTAACACTATAGCAGCTAAATATATAAAGAATATATAAAGTTTTATATATATATATATATATGCGGCTGGAGCAATAGCACAGCGGGTAGGGCGTTCGCCTTACAAGCGGCCAACATGGCCGACCCGAGTTCAATTCCTCCGCCCCTCTCGGAGAGCCCGGCAAGCTACCGAGAGTATCTCGCCTGCACGGCAGAGCCTGGCAAGCTCCCTGTGATGTATTTGATATGCCAGACACAGTAACAACAAAGTCTCCAATGGAGACGTTACTGGGCCCACTCGAGCAAATCGACGATCAACGGGAGGGCCTTTACTTTACTTTACTTACTTAAAGTTATATATTCCCTGAAAATATTTGCCTATGAATTATTCATATAAATGCATGTGCACTTACACACATATACCTGTATGTTCACATACAAAATTTTTCATACAAGTCTTTCAGTAGTAGAAAACAAACCATCTACCTTCCATTTCGAAGCACTGAGATATTATCTGGGGCCCAGCTAAGAATAGGAATCCTCCAATAAAAAGCTTACTTTCTTTTCCAGGAGCCAGGTGTTAGTTCAATGATCGCAGTATGTTATTAAATATGTGGGAACAATTAGAAGTGCATAAAGATGGGAGCAACCCACCAGAAAAAAAAGAAAAAAAAAGAAACTGGAGGTGAGCTTAATGAGTGAGGAGGAACATGATGGAGGAATTCAAAGCATAATGAATAGAAGGCGTCAAGGAGCTATTACAATGAGGGTATTTGGAATGACTTAACACCAGGCAGTAATCAACAGGAACAGGTTCTGAAGGAGCATAAAGAACATATAAGAAAATTCAGTCTTATCCTGTAAAGTGAGAAGTTATTTTCAATGTTTATTGACATTAGAGAAGAACAATGGCATAACTGGGGCTCTTTCAAGTTTTCTTGAACAGACACACAGTGTGCTAGTTTTGTGGAGGTTTGAGAGCTAGTACAGTGAGTGCAGGGTCAGGAGTAAACACTGAGCACTGAGCACTGGGTTTGGTCCCAAAACCAAGATAAATAAATAAAAATAAATAAACTTAAGCAATTTTAATAAAGCAGAACTCATTTTTTCTAGCAACTGGGAATATCTATGGCCACACATAAAATATGCATACATTTAAACTCCTCTAAACCAATGTTACCTCAATTAAAAAATAAGTTAAAAAATGACAGTGACATTGCTAATTTCATACAATATTCAATAGAAAATATAATTGGCTGATGTTAAAGACATTTCATTGACCAATTTAAGAACATTGGTCCTCTTCAGATCCTCGTAGGAAGAATATAGTTATTTTTTTCTGAACATTAATAATAAAAAAATGAGCCTGTGAAATCTCATAAGAATAAGTAAAGTTAATAAGTATAAGTCATGTTAATAAGTGATTTTATACTTATTAAATCATACTGACAGTCAAAGATCTTTCCAAAGCTTTATCTGTTTGGATGCTGTTAATGAGCAGTACATGTATTTGTAATGCTTATAAAGATAATTTCACTCCTAAAGAGGTGTGACTTAGAAACAAGATACTCAGCAGAGGAGTCATCATCTAAATTCCTGCATAGGAATTGGATCTCTCAGTACAGCTGGTAAGGATCTTTCCTTGCATGTTGCTGCCCAGGTTTGAAAACCAGTGTTACATAGAGTCTACTAAGCCAGACCACGAGAGCCAGGAGTAAGCCCTGAGCACTGCCTGGTGTGACCCCAACTCACAAAGCAAAACAAAAAATATCCTATACAAATAATAAAAATGAAATATGTAGTTGATGCTGAGTTCACAGAAGTTTCCATTAGCAAATGGATATAGGTTCATTTTCCCAGGAAACATTTGTTGAATACCTGCTAGGTGCCAAACAGTTAACATTTTATTCCTAACTGCATAAAAAAGAAGAAATGACTTTACTCTCATGTAATTATATTTCCAAACCCTGTTATAGAAAAATACCACCCATGGTCTATCAGATTTTTTTAAGCTTGTGTCCAGCAGTTGGGTTGAAATACTCATTATTTATTTTCATATGTTCCTTTGGAAATCTGCAGGTAACTCTACTAAGTGTCACTAAACATTAAATGGTAAGAGATGATCATCAACAGCCAGATCCTGGGGTCCATTTACCATCACTAAATTGGTTCTCATCATAAGTCCCCTTTTGGGAACCAAGAATGGGTCTAGAGTGGGTCATAGTAACAGAGACGCACAGCTGTTAGTAAAGTGAGCTGGCTTTAGAAAACTGCAATAAAGGACAGCTGGGGTCACAGTCTAGTGATGCAATAAAGTCCAGACTCTAATAATATGGTATTACCAGTTCTCCTGGGAGTCACCAAGAGCAGAGGGACTGGTTTGGGAAGCAGCTGTGTGGCAAGGAAAGATCTTTTAGAATAAAGTGCATCAAAATCGAAGAGCAGCAAGAGCCGGGAAGCCAAGACACAAATTCCTGGATGCAGAGGAGATCATATTTGGTTCATAACAACTCTCATCAGTAGTGTTATCTCTCTATAGTGGATAACACAAATATACTTCAGTCTGTGTGTGTCTAAGTGTTTTATGTACGAAAATAGGACACATACTCACCTATCTGAGGTTGAATAAACAGTTTGAATGTATTTTCCAGATAAATTTTCTTGATATCCAACCTTGGGTGATTTACTAGGAACAAACACATATGACATGTGACTAATTGGCTATTTCTTTGGTATTGATATTTCTATCTTTATGCAGGTGAGGAAACACATTTATGCAGACTTATTATTCTTTGTGGGCTGGAGTGATAGCACAGCAGTAGGGCGTTTGCCTTGCACGCAGCCAACATGGCCGACCCGAGTTCGATTCCTCCGCCCCTCTTGGAGAGCCCGGCAAGCTACCGAGAGGATCTCGCCCACACGGCAGAGCCTGGCAAGCTCCCCCTGACGTATTTGATATGCCAGACACAGTAACAACAAAGTCTCCAATGGAGACGTTACTGGGCCCGCTCGAGTAAATCGATGATCAACGGGAGGACCTTTACCTTTTTACCTTTTATTATTCTTTGTGATTTGAAAGCACCCCCTCATCTTTGAATCTAAAGAAGTACTAATGCACAAGTCACCTACGAGTTTACATAAATTGACATTTCTACTAAGGTAAATAGAGATGGTTCAAAGAGTATAAAAAAACAAGTGAGAGCAGGAAAAAGCTACTATATTTCATGAAATTTAGACTTGTATCTACTTTACTTATTTACTAAAAGAAAGTCCTCACTGCATAGATAAAGGAAACACAAAGCACATAGAGAAGCATATAATCAGAGAAATACAGATGTTTTAATTTTTAACTTGAAGACATTCAAAAACAGAATAGTTTATAACAAAAGCTTTTTTTAAAAAAAACACTTAAAAATTTCTCTATTCTTCCATTTCTGAGATTGCCCCAGCTTGTAAACATCACTCTTTCTTGGAGGCAAATGAAATCTGTATTTCACTAACCAGCTGGCTGCGCCTAATTGCTTCCCAAGTACTTCAGCTATCTCCGAGTGTATTAGGACTGGAAGCAATATGTTCCTATTATTTCATACAGTGAGTGGATAATATAGTCCTCACTTGGGGTATTTTAACAAACAATTGGTCTTCCTCCAAACTGCCTCTTTGCTGCCTGAAATAGAATCTACTTTGTGGAACACAGAATCTACAATGTTAATTAAGAGTTTTCATGTATTTAGGCATTACCCCTATTTTATTGACGAGGAAACTGAGACTGGAAGAGGTTACATATTGTTGACAAAGCCACAGGTCGGGCAAAGATTCAATATCAGCTCTAATGCTAGGAACTTTTTCTATACCATACTGCACTGTGAGAATACGATTGAGGACGAATGGCATTTATCGTAAAGGTGAAATTTGAGGTCACATTTTACAAGGTAAATTATGTGTGGACTTTGAGAAACTTTTCACAAAAAATTGTTTACTTCCTGACAAGTACTGAATTTTCTGTTATATTCATATATAATTTAGTTTAGTCAATAACTCTAAATTAATAACTATTTGATGTTGAAAACATTATATATCTATCTTTACCACAATATACTATAGTCTTCTATCTGAAAACAAAACAAGCATATTCTAGAATAATAGCAACACTTCTTAAACACAATTTAAAATTTAAAAAATAAATATCGACAATAATTGATATAAACACCCAGTACCTATTCTCCACATATGTCCTTGTATACACAATAGTGTCTTTTGCTCCTGCAGGCCTGGTTTCCTCATAAGAACTGCAAAACAAACCATTTTATTTTATTCTTCAAATTTTTCTTTTTTCTTTTTTCTTTTGCTTGGGGGGCAACCTGGCAGTGCACAAGGGCTACTCCAAGTTTGGTGCTGGGTCACTGCCCTGAGTGTTGTCTGGGGGACCATTAAGAGCCAGGTACTGAATCCAAGCTTCCCACATGTAAAGCAAGACTGTGTTTCAAGCTTATTTAGAAGGATAACCAGAATAACAAGGCTATTGTCCAATGTGATGTAAAAATAACACAGTCCTTCCAAACTACATATAACCTTTGAAATATGAATGTTAAAGTGGTATTAACCCATCTCTGCAAAATTTCTATATGTCTACCAATTTCTTCTTCCTTTTTAAAAAATTTATAAAAGAGTCATGATTTATAAAGTTACTGATAATTGCATTTTAGGCATCCAATAATCCAATAATAATCCTTTCACCAGTGTCAGCTTCCCTTCATCAGTGTTTCCAGATTCTCTCCCCAACCCAACCCCAAGTTCACCCCTGCTTGTCAACTTGACAGGCACAGTACAAAGTTTCAGTGGTTTCCATTTAGATCTCATGTTTTCAGTTCTGTTGAATCTGTGTTTTGGGTATATGACTATATCCCTCTCTCATATCACTGGTACAACTGAAGCCCTGAGGCCCATTAATCCATTACTTCTTATTCTCTTCTTCCCTCCTTGATTTCTTTCCTTCTCTGTCAGTCTCCTCTCTAAACACTGGGGTCAAGGATAATCTAAGCATCCCCCTCTTACTACAATACATTTCCTCATACAGTAGTCTATATTCCACAGATAATTTTTGTTTCGTTTTATGGCCACACCTAGTGGTTCTCAGACTTACTGCTAGCACTGTGCTCAGAGATCACTCCTGGAGACGCTCAGGGAACCATATGTGGTGCTGGGGATTGAATTGGGGTAGGCCACATGCAAGGCATCACTTTAACTTGTGCACTATCTCTCCAGCCCTCTAATGTTTATTTCCTTTCAGGATATTAGTTTGAAAGTCAGTCAGTCAAGAAATCTGCTGTAGAGCATGAAGATGATTTTGAATGTGTGTATCATGGTTATGGGCACGTTTCCTGATGCTCTATTCAAGAAACCTTATTTTCCCACATTCTTCAAATTAAAAGTGAGGCTTGGTTAACATATAGTTCCTGACTTAATGAAATCTTTAAATCTACTTACAGAATGTAAACAACTATATGGTGCTAATGCTTTAAAAAACTTGCAAACTTTGTGTGGAAAAACTAAATTTTACAATTTCCCCTCCAGATGGTACAACCTACCTCCATAGCCAAGTGTCTAACTTGACACTTTTGTGTAGGATTATTTATATACAGACACTGATAAAAATGAAGAACTACTATTGCAGTTAAAATGAAGTGACAGTCAGTATATAGAATGTATATATAAATTTTGAATGGGAGAATAGATCTGTAATTTGTTTCCAAATTGACCACAATACCTGCGATTCTTCCTGGCTTCATAAGAATTAACAGTAGTTCTTGTGGTCTGGTTGTTCAGAGCATCAGTGGATCTACTGGCATGGCCTTCTAGCCTAAGAAAGCAAACATAATACTTAGCACTTACATTAGAGTCTGTTAGGCTCTTTGCTTTATTAAAATTTTATTCAGGACAACATAATTGGAGAACTGATACATATAATCGATTTGGGGTTGTGGGAGTGGGAGGAGTCCTTGGGGTAGGGAGACAGGACACCCTGGTGATGAGTGTGGTGTTGGAATTATGTCCATGAGAAACCATTATTAATAGTACTGTAAGTCAAAAACTAGAATTAGAACAAAAAAATTATTCAGGGGCTGGAATGATAATACAATAGGTAGGGTACCTGCCTTGCATGCAGGCAACCCAGGTTCCATTCCTGGCACTCCATATGGTTCCCTGAGGACCGCCAAAAATGAGCACAGAGCCCAAACATCACCCGGTACTCAAAATCATAAGCACAGGAAGTCCTCCAAGACAAATAAATAAATAAAATTCTATTCAGTGATGCCCTCTATTACTGCTCTGGGCATAGTCCTGGAGGCCCCTGAGCATCACAGGTGCAGCTCCAGAGACCCAGTGCAGTACTGCTAGGGTGGACCAGGTCATCAATCCCTGACCCTGCAGGGTAGGAACAATGCCACCTCCTTTGGCCCTTATATCAAACCACTGTCCAGACTGACCAGGCTTCTCAGATAGGGACCCCAGGCTTCCTAAGGACCACATCGGAGAACCAAAACTAAAACTAAACCAAATAAAAATAAAATTCTGTTCCATGAAAACATCTGTGTACAATAACTCTATGTTTGCATGGTTTCTACATAGTCTACAGATACAATACACATGCTAATTTAGTTCCTCCAAAAATACTGTCTGACCCTTAAAACAATTGACTGACTAGTGTCACATTATCTAATACAAAAATAGAACATCTTTTTTATCAAGGGAAGGACATCTGAAATTGATTGTAGTAATATTTTTCACCCACAGGGTCTTTTAAAAAAGATTCTCATGGTCAATGTACCTGAAATTTTATCAATTTAATGAACATTGCTCGAGTGGACCCAGTAACGGGATAGCACAGTGGTAGGGCCTTTGCCTTGCACGTAGCCAACATGGCCGACCCGAGTTTGATTCCTCCACCCCTCTCGGAGAGCCTGGCAACCTACCGAGAGTATCTCACCCACACGACAAACCCTGGCAAGCTCCCCTTGTTATATTCGATATGCCAAACACAGTAACAATTATCACAATGGAGACGTTACTGGGCCCGCTTGAGCAAATCGATGAACAACCGGGGGACAGTGACAGTGACAGTAATGAAAATTATCCAGAGGTTGCTTACAGAATTTTTAATTTTATTCTTAATAGCAGAACTCTGAGTTAGAGTTTTGCTATAAAAAATGTCACTATTATTAACAAAGTGTAGGCATCTTTGCTTTTCCTATGAAACAAGAAAATTTAAAATATGAACAAGTAATGAAAACCCTCCTTGTTCCTTCATGTTAGTAAATCGAGATAAGGGAGAGATATCCAAACCATGAGGAGAGTTTATATCTTAATCAAGCCTGATCATTCTCAGATGGGTTGTTATTTCCTTTTCCAAATAGCTTTTGAAGAATTGAAAAAACTTACTGGCGTATAGAAAACAATCTATGGCAGATTTTCACAAACCATACCACTGAGTTAAAATGATATCAAGGAATGAGCAAATGGAGTTAATTATAAATTTTCTAATATTTTATCAAATCATTTACATTTGTCATTGTAAAAAAGTAAACTATATGTAGAAATATTTAAATCATGTTATATACAAGATATAATACAAAACCCAGCTTTAACTAATAGCTTCAAAGGACAAAGGCTGCCCTTTGTATTGTCCTAAACAATGTAAGATCAAGTAACAGTAGTTAGAAATATCTGTAGTAGGAAAGGAAAATAATTTGCAAGTAGTATTGTTGTATACTGAATTGTGTCCTTCACTATTCACATGTTGAAGTCCTAACTCCATGGAATTCAGACACATAGTTTATAAGTAGGTAATAAATATTAAATAAGGTAATAAGTAGTGACCACACTAATATATATATACAAATATATATACACACATATATATTGCTTTTTGGGTCACACCCAGTGATGCTCAGGTCTCTGCACTCAGGAATCACTCCTGGCAGTGCTCGGGGAACCATATGAGATGCTGGGAATTGAACCCAGGTTGGCCACATGCAAGGCAAACGCCCTACTTGTGCTATTGCTCCAGCCTACTATTTTTATAATTTGATGAAATTCTACTTTTTCATTATTTTCCCTCAAAACCCCTTTGCGCAGCCAAACACTGGAGCTTATAAATGTTGTGGGCAGTTCTTTAAATTACACGTACTTGTATTTTTTACCTTGATTACTTCCAAATAATATGGGATTAACTGTAATCCTAGAATGATTCCTAAAATTGTTACCGGTTTTCCAAGATAGTAGATCTTACTTAAAATTTAACCCCATCATTTATCAAGGGCTTGGTTGAGATCACACACACACACACACAGAGAGAGAGAGAGAGAGAGAGAGAGAGAGAGAGAGAGAGAGAGGAGGCAGAAGCTGTTGTGATAAGGAAAGAGAAAGAAATAACTTGGTAAGATGCAAGAACCTTTGTCCTGTTATTATTTTCCTGGGGGCCACACCTGGCAGTGCTGGGGTTCCACCTGCCTTAGTGTTTCAGGTCTTCCCCAGCACTGTTCAGGGGGACATGCCATGCTAGGCATGGGCCTCCTGCATATGCCACACACACGCTCCAACCTCTCGAGCTATCTCTCTGGGCCCTAGACGCAAGAGTATGCTATAAACATTATGAAGAAAAAAAGAGAGAAGCCTCTCAAGCCTTTCCCTGTTTTTCCACTCTCTTACATTACAGCGGGCTGGAGCGACAGCACCAGAGGTAGGGCGTTTGCCTTGCACGCGGCTGGCCTGGCAGAGTGAGGTTCAATTCCTCCGCCCCTCTCGGAGAGCCCGGCAAGCTACCGAGAGTATCTCGCCCACACCGCAAAGCCTGGCAAGCTACCCGGGACGTATTTGATATGCCAAACACAGTAACAACAAGTCTCAAAATGGAGATGTTACTGGGCCTGCTCGAGCAAATCGATGAACAATGGGAGGACAGTGTTCTAGACAATACATGTAGAAAGATAAACATAGGGAATTTCTGTTTTAAAATCCCTCCCACTCCAACATATAGGGGGAAGAATAGCAAAATATATGTAAAAACACATAATAGCTTCAACAATGCATTTCTTTATATTAGAAAAAATTATCAGAAAAGATAGTTGCATCTTAGATAAGGTAAGGTAAGGTAAAGGCCCTCCCGTTGATCGTCGATTTGCTCGAGCGGGCCCAGTAACGTCTCCATTGGAGACTTTGTTGTTACTGTGTCTGGCATATCGAATACTCTCGGTAGCTTGCCGGGCTCTCCGAGAGGGGCGGAGGAATCGAACTCGGGTCGGCCATGTTGGCCGCTTGTAAGGCGAACGCCCTACCGCTTAGATAAAAAATAGAAAATTCCTGTTTTACAGTACCCGCACACACCAGTCATCTGTTCTTGGGCTCTCAGATTTTTTCCAGATTCTAGCTATTGTAAACAGTGCTGCAATGAACAAACAAGTAGAGTTGTGACTTTGCTTATAATTTTTTGCCTCTCTGGGATATATTCCCAGGAATGGTACTGCTGGGTCAAAGGGAGCAAGAAATGTGAAGTGGAGCAAGGAAAGTCCCTTTAACAAATTGTGCTGGCAAAACTGGACAGCTACATGCAAAAAACGGGCTCAGATCTCTGCCTAACACCATGTACAAAAGTAAGATCAAAATGGATTAAAGACCTCAACATCAGACCGGAGTCCATAAGGTACATTGAAGACAAAGTCGGCAAAACCCTCCATGATATTGAAGCTAACGGTATCTTCAAAGATATCACCAAGCAAGTGAAAACAGAGATAGACAAATGGGACTATCTTAAACTAAGAAGCTTCTGCACCTCCAAAGAAACAGTGACAAAAATACAAAGACAGTCTACAGAATGGGAAAGGATATTCACCCAATACACATCCAACAAGGGGGTTGATATCAAGAATATGCAAAGTACTGGTTGAACTCAACAAGAAGAAAATATCCAACCCCATCAAAAAATGGGGCAACGAAATGAACAGAAACTTTCTCAAAGAAGAAATCCGAATGGCTAAATGGCACATGAGAAAATGCTCTACATCACTAATCATCAGGGAGATGCAGATCAAAACAACAATGAGATACCATTTCACACCACAGAGATTGGCCCACATCTTTCCTTAGTTTTGAATGTTGTATTCCTTAACCTCTCTCAAATTCCCAGCACCATTGCCATTACACCTCCAAATGCTTATGTTGGAATCCTGATTCTCTGGGTCAGAATGTGACTCTTATGAGACAGGGTGGGGTTGTTTGGGTTTTTTAGTATTGATAATCAAGTTCAAATGAGATCCTTAGGGTGGCCCCTAATCTGTATCCTTGTAAGAAGAGGACACTTGGATTCAGATAAACAAAGAGAAACAATGTAAAGACACAGGGTGATGGCTGTCTTCAACAAATCAAGAGGGGGGCCTACCACAGAGCCTTATCTCTTGTCTTTCAAATGGAACCAGCCCTACTGCCATATTCTTCTTGGACTTCTAGACCTCCAAACCCACAAGAAAATATATTCCTGTTTTAAGACATTTGTATCTTGTTACAGTGGTTCTTTCAACCACATCGATTTCAGCCCTTACTACTTAGTTTCTCAGTCTGTTGCTCACAGTCCATTTCCCTTGGCACATTCCAGAAACTGCTGTCATCTGTACATACTTCATCTTTGCCTCCTTGGCCACCTTTACAGATCACCCTGCAGGACATAATATTTGAGATCTTAGCTTGTCAGAGAGAGTAGAATTGGGTTTGCACCTGAGGAAGAAGACGAAAATCTTACAAATCCAACTCCAGGCAGATAAGCCCAAGCTGGAACCTATGCTTGCCTGCAAAGATGCACACTTCCCACATGCCATAATTACAAATCCCTGAATTGTGAATTCATATTATTATGGTTTTACAGCACTTTTCTTGATTTTATCAAACAGTGTCACATATCAAGTTTGACACTATAGAATATACAATTTTAATGTGAATAATCTACATGATTGTGTTGTGCTCAATATGCCAAGTACCAGTAACAATGATGGGTCCCATTCTCCTAACCCTGAAAGAGCATTGAAATGGCTCTTTTGAAATCTCAGGGCTAGGAAGAAGGAGACGTTACTGGTGCCTGCTTGAGGCAATCGATGAACAACAGGATGATCATGATTGTGATCGTGAACCTACATGAATTTTTCACACAAATAAAAATTACATATCACGAAAAGCACAGAATGTGTATTTGTTTCCTGATGGGCGGCATCAGAAAGACTTGAAGCTCCAATACAAGTTTAGATTCCTCAGAAAGCTTCCCAATTTGGAGATTTCAAAAATAAATTTTAATTCTTTAATTATGACCACAGCTATTACATTGTGTCTTGTCATGCTGTGAAAAGAAGACGAGGAACTGTGAGTCAAAGTGTGAAAAGCAGATTTTTATAGACGCCCAGTCAAATGTGAGAAGGTCAAGTAAAGGCTGCTGCCTTGGAAGGAAGGTTTTTATCATTTTGTATCTTTAGGAGTTCCAAGAAAAGTCACCAATTCTCAAGATACAGTGAAAAATTGTAGAAGAGATTTTAATTATTGCAACTAAAAGTGCTTCTAATGTAATTTTGCAATATTTGGAAAAATATTTTATCTATGTTATTACAATGTACTTTACTTTCCACTGCTCTTTTAAGTAGTACAACATGCCCTCTTACAGAGAATATTAAGGAAAAATAGGGATTCTGTAGATCAGGGTATTATAATGTCTCTCACAATTTTTTAGGATTAGTTATGCATGAGTGAAGTCATCTCTCACTCCAAACTGCTCTTCCTCTCTTATGAAGGTGTGGGAGGTATTTATTAAAAGCTACAAGATGTTTCTCTCTTGACAGCTACTTCAATTGCTTCTGTAGAGTATCTCACACTTTGCAAAATTAAGAACTTCAACACAAAAAAATTTTACTATGGTACTTTTATACAACAGTCAAGTCTTAGTCACTAAGCTTTAGTTGAGAAGAAATATCTATCTTTCTGTAAAGAGTGTGGAATATAGATAAATAAGCTATATAATTCCATAACTCTCATTGACATGTCAAATGGGGCCATACTTACATATTTTATAATTTGTTTCAGTGAGGGAGTCTTAAAGGATTTGTGTTAAATAAATTAACAGTCGTGGAGAGATTGAATAATTTACATAGTTTAAATATAAGATGTGGTCAAGAAATTCAGTATCTCTAATTCATCATCATTCACTTTGTCTCTGTCATAAGCAAAAAAATAATTGTTGGCTCAAGCAAGGAGTCATGTCAGACGCTACATATTCCTTTAGTGTGGTGGTGTACACGGAACTCAGAACTGGAAAGCAATAGTCTAAGTGAATGATCATAAGGTCTTAATTAATTTGAGATTAATCTTTAATTTATGGAGTACTTATAGAATTTAATATGTGCCAGATATTGTGCTATATACTATACATAAAAAAGTGAACAAGACAGAAATAATACTCCCTTTAGAAACCAGTCCTGGGGAGATGGCTTAGATGACTCACACATATGCTTTGTATGCAGCAACCCAGAATTCATCCCTAGCACCTCTTGGTCTCCCAGTAATTCTAGGAACGACTCTTGAGCCACCAATTTTGAAATATCCCTGAGCACCATCAGGCATGTCCCCTAAAGAAACTAAAATCAGAGACAGGTGATAAATAATAATTTGCTCTAAGAGACAAGTGCTCTGGGATGTGAAGGAGAGAGAACATCAACATCCAGAGAAGGATCTACTATAGCACAGTGTGTCATACTGACCTTCATAGAGACTAAGAGAAAATTAGAATGATACTGAAAGAATAAGAAGTTATGGGTGCAATTGCAATGGAGGAGGAGTAAGGAATATAGAGATAAAAGAGTATTTAGGTGGACTTTGGAGCATAATAATAGGAAGCCTATGGACGCCAGATCATAGATCACTTTGGAAACCACTTTAAGGACTATAGTTATTGTACAATGTCAATGGTAAGTCACTGAAGAATTTTATCAGAGGAATGACATGATCCTAGAAAGATAACTGCATTGTGGCAAATAGGAGGGCAAAGGTAAGAGTGGCAGCAGAGGGACCAGTTAGGAGATTGACCTTTATTCTTCTCTGTAGTAGTAGCAGGGCCTAAGGTACTAACATAAACAGAAGCATTCAGGTAACCTACCGAGATTAGATAATGAACCAGCAAAAAGTGTTGGGACTCCTGGCTCCCTATACCAACCTTCTGTTTTAAGCAGAAAGAAAAGAAATATGTAATAAGATGGGAAGAAAAAGGAACTCTTGCTAATACAAATACTGGAACGTCTGTGTCTTATAGGACAGTTTTTAAATGACTGGAAGGATAATATAAGAAATATTTCAGAATAACATTTTTTATTTCAAATGAATTATGCCTTGTCTAACTGTAGAGACACAGTGTCATCCTACTTTTCAATCTTCACTTGGGAGCAGCACTTTAGAGGCCATAGAAAAATGCAATCTCTCTTTAATGTTGTTTGTGCAAACATGAAATTCACTGCTGGAACTCCTGCAGTATCTCCCTGAATGGATGAAAATCCACATCGCCTTTGTTTGGGTTGTTGTGGCCCTAGAAGAATGCAACGCTTACATTCTGATCAGTGACTGAAGTTAATCCCACCCCTCACTGCGAATTAAATGTACAGCTGCCAGACATGTCAGCAAAGTCACACACACACAAAAAAAACCTCCTCTGCTTCACTGCTGTGACACTATTAAATAATCAACACTTCTGTCATGCTGAATTGGCTGTAAAAGTGCCTTATGGCTGTTATTCCTCCTGAGAGGCACGCAAAATCGCCCATTCAAACAAGCGGGCAGCAGAGATACTTTATAGATATAGGCAGCAGAACCAACTGCAGGAAGTCACTGTTTTGTCACGGGTACCAGTCTCTCCTATTTGTCTGTGTTGTAATGATGCTTGCATATCCTGTTTGATTTACAAATCCACAGTAACTACAAAAATCATAGGCATTGTTAGGTTATATTTGTGGACCAAGCTGCCATCTGAAAGAAATATGATGGCTAACATTTTTTTAATTTCCTTTTTTACTGTCATCCTATCTACATACTGGGAATGCTTTTATTTTATAGGGAGTTTATTAGGAGTTGATGGAAAAACAATAAAACTGGCCTTTCATATCTGTGGTCCACATGCACAGATGAGAAATATGGAGTATCATGGAGTTAGGCCTATGATGGCTGGGAGCACGTACAGACTGTGGCACCCGAAGGATCTGAATTTAGATCCAGAACGTGTTTTGGGGCTATTCCATATCTTTCTTGAATTATTTCTCTTCTCCACATTGGACATATGAATATATTTCTGATGGGACGGCTGTATGGACTAAATATGTAGAGAGCTGGTGAGATAGTACAGGAGTTAAGATACTTTGCTAACACATAGTAACACCAGTTACATCCCTGGCAATGCATATTATCCCCCAAGCACCACCAGCATTCCTGAGTTCCTACTGAGTGAGCCAAGAATAAGACCGAAATAAGGGTCACTACTGGATGTGACTCCAAAACCTAATATACTTAGACCTGTGTTTCTCAAATTCAGTGATACCAACCCCTTGGGGGTCACTGAACAATTTGAGAGGGTGAAAATGGCCTATGTGCAATTAAGGGGTCCCTTTTGGTTTTCTTTTTTTTTTAATCAAGGTACCGACAGTGATTTACAAAGTTATTCATAATCAAGTTTCAGGTATACAATTTCCCAGAACCAATCCCATCACCAGTATTAGGGACCACTCCTGGCTGGGATCACAGGCCATATGGATTTTCAGGGATTAAAACTGGGTCAGTTGCATGCAAGGCAAGTGCCCTAAGGGTTATACTATGTATCTGGCTCCCACTTTTTGTCTGTTTGCTTAAAGAGGATAGATTTCCATGGGGTTGCTGAGTGGGGTGTGTGTGTGTGTGTGTGTGTGTGTGTGTGTGTGTGTGTGTGTGTGTGTGTGTAAAGGAGGAAGCAGGTTAACTAAGTTTGGGAACCTCTGCATATATACTCAGTAAATGCTGCAAACTACATAGCAGCTGCTTTTTAGTACCCTTTGTACTTTCTCACTTGAGATACCCAATTCCCCTGTGAAAAAAGCCAGGAAACAGAAAGAGTAATGCTAAGTATTAAGGTAGTAGGTAGACAGGGAGATATAGGAGCTAAGTCAATCAGTGTATTACACAGTCCTTGTTCTATCACTTCAAGGCACTTTTCCATATGTAATTTGCTGTCTTCATCTCAATATTATCAGTATGATTCCCCACTATGTAGGTGTTGTGATAACATTTCAAATCAGTAGAACAATAGGGTCTTAAAATACAAACTCTGGAATATTATCTAGAGTCTTAAAGTGAATTGTAAGGGATTTGTAGAACTCAAAGTAGAAGTTGAAGGTTAAAATTTGCTTCAATATTTTGTGAATCCACATTATCTATGAATCATTTATTTGGGGGGGGGGCACATCTCCCTCTCCATAACACTGCAGTGATGCTCAGGAGTTGTGCCAGTGGTGTATTTGAACAATGTTCAAGACAGAACCCTCTTCTATCATGCAAAATATGCAGACTAGTCCTTTCAACTATATCCCTGTACCCACTTTTAAAAGTCTGAGTATCTGTTCTGCTGCTCTGTGAGCATCCATGTAAACCGTCAATTTGGTTCAACTTCTCTGACTGTTTTTTTCTTCTTATTTCATTTCACTTTACATTTCATTTCATTCTTTTTCCTATAGAAATCAACCACTCTTTGCTTTAATGCAATAAGGAAGTACAGACTGATTCCAAAGTGGTGCCATCGATTCTAGCAGAGTGTAACACACTTCCTTGATGACAGAAGACACATGGGTTATACATGTGTTCTCATTTAAACACTAAAGAAAAATAGAGGACATATTTTTCAAAAAAGAAGGAAGAGACAGGGTATGAATTCCTAATCTAAAAGCTTAAATACATGTGCAAATAGTCATGCAAAGTTTCTTACTGCTTAGAGTTCCTGAGTGCTGAACGGTTCACCTTAGCAAGATTATCTGGGCTGTTCAAAAGAGAAAACAGAAAAGTTCTATTAGCGATAGGTTTGTCTTTTGTGCTGGTCGATAGAGCCACATTATAAAGCCACTCCCTACCAGCAAGAAACAGTGGAAACTAAATGACTGAATTTATTTGATTACCTCTGATTGCTTTGGATGACTTCAGGATTCACCTTGATGAGGTTATTGAGATCCTGGTTTCTTTAAATAGAAAAAAAACAATAGGTTAATTTTAAAGTTTATTTGGTGAGATTATTAAGCTTATAAATTTGCTTGAAATAATAAAGTAAAAAATTTTTGTGACCAAAACACACAAATTAATGTAATCTAATACCTTAAGTTGTTGGTGAGAGTTTCAGGATTTACTTTGATGAGTTTATCAAGATCTTGATTTCTTTAAGTGGGAAAAAAAAGCAGCTTGTATTAGTGATAAGAAACGTTTAAGTTGATTGAAAATAGGAAGAGCTGATTAGGTATTTTAGGTAATTTAGTTTAGTATAAGAGGATTGATTAGATATAGAACGTTTTGGAAATAAGTTTTTAATAAATTCTTCGAGATAAATTATGATTATTCAGAAGAAAAATTACTCTGACAGTTTATTACCTGTGTCTCTTCAAAAGCATACTGGCTAATTGAGAATCTGAACTTTTTTGATCAGCAATGATCTCTAATTGCAAAAAATTATTCTTTAATTGCTTGACTATTGATTTATAATACTTGCTTCGAGGAGTACAGTTCCTGGAGAACAAAAGCTTTACCCTGGAATGTTTTTACACTATGAAGACAAAATTTGACTTTAATATACTTGTCAATTTTTTAAATCAAATGATCAAATTAGATATTATTTAAAATGGGGGGGATATTGGGGACATTGGTGGTGGAAAATGTGCACTGGTGGAGGGATGGATGTTCGTACATTGTATGACTGAAACTCAAACATGAAAGATTTGTAACTGTATTTCACAGTGATTCAATTAAAAATAGATACTATTTAAAAACAATGAGTTATAATACAGAGTGTATATTCATCATAAGTTGGTCAAGAAGGCTCCAGTAATCTATTAAAAATGTAACTTCTCTCTGCTATGATTTTTTTTTGCTTTTTTAGGTTACACCTGGTGATGCACAGGGGTTACACCTGGCTCATGCACTCAGGAATTCCTCCTGGCAGTGCTCGGGGAACCATATGGGATTCTGGGAATCAAACCCGGGTAGGACATGTGCAAGGCAAACGCTCTACCTGCTGTGCTATCGCTCCAGCCCCTGCTATGATTTTTCAAAATGGAATTAGGGTAGGGATATAGTAGAGGCAAGGCACTTTCCTTGCATGCAGCAACCCTAAATTCAGTCCCCCCCCCCCCCCGAGTACCACAGATGTGACTCCTGAGAACACAGTCAGGAGTAAGCTATGATCACAGCTGAAGGTGGTCCAAGTCCCTCCCACCACCATCACCACAAAATTGGAATTATACTCAATCATTCATGTTCAAATTAGTGAAATAATCTAAAAATATACTTCCTACTTGAAGTGCTAACAGTTTCTTAGTTACAGAGAAATGTTTCCAAATGATTTTCTTTCATTCTTGGTATCAGTGTTTTAAGGGTTATAAAGTAGTGGTCCTTTTACATTGAAAACAAGGTCAGAAAACCCTCCATGATATTGAGGCTAACGGTATCCTCAAAGATGACACTCCACTGACCAACCAAGTGGAAACAGATTAAAACAAATGGGACTATCTTAAATTAAGAAGCTTCTGCATCTCAAAAGATACAGTGACCAGAATACAAAGACAATCTACAGAATGGGAAAGGATATTTACCCAATATCCATCTCATAAGGGGTTGATATAAAGGATATACAAAGCACTGGTTGAACTCTACAAGAAGAAAACATCCAACCACATCAAAAAATGGGGTGATGAAATAAACAGAAACTTTTCCAAAGAAGAAAACTGAATGGCTAAAAGACACATTAGAAAATTCTCTACATCACTAATCATCAGGGAGATGAAGATTAAGAAAACAATGAGATATCATCTCATACCACAGAGACTGGCCCACATCCAAAAGAACAAAAGCAACCTGTGTTGGCATGGATGTGGAGAGAAAGGGACTCCCCTTCACTGCTGGTGGGAATACTGACTGGTTTAGCCCTTTTGGAAAACAGTATGGACGATTTTCAAAAAATTAGAAATTGAGCTCCCATTTGACCCAGCTATACCACTCCTGGGAATACATCCCAGAAAGGCAAAAAAGTACAGTCGAAATGACATTTGCACTTCTATGTTCATTGCTGCACTATTCACAATAGCCAAAATCCGGAAAAAAAACCCGAGTGCCCAAGAACAGATGACTGGTTAAAGAAACTTTGGTACATCTACACAATGGAGTACTATGCAGCTGTTAGAAAAGATGAAGTCATGAAATTTACATACAAGTGGTACTACATGGAAAGTATCATGCTAAATGAAATGAGTCATAAAGAGAGGGACAGATATAGAAAAATTGTATTCATCTGGAGAATATAAAGTAACAAAATAGGAGACTAACACCTGAGATATGTACCAGGAGGTTCACTCCATGGCTTGGAGGCCACCCGCACATGCTGGGGGAAAAGGCAGCTTAGATAGAGAAGGGAGCACCAAATAAAGGGTGTTGGGAGGATCCTCCCAGGATGAGAGATGCATGCTGAAAGTAGACTATAGACCTAACATGATTGCCACTCAATGCCTCTTTTGCAAACCACAGCAGCCAAAAGGAGAGAGAAAACAAAAGGGAATGCCCTGCCACAGGGGTGGGGTGGGATGGGGGGGATAGAGGGGGTGGGAAGGATACTGGAGCACTGGCGGCGGAGATTGGGTTTCTGGTGGAGGGATGGGTACTAAATCATTGTATAACTGAAACCCAAGCACAAAAATTGTAAGTCTACAATAGTACGTCATGGTGTTTCACTAATGAAAATAATAAAATAATAAATAAAAAATTACCTATAGGAGGAAAAAAGAAGAAAGCAGTGGTCCTATATGTTTCTCTAAACTGCTTCGCATTTATTTTGAGAAATATTAATCAGAAAGATCTGAGAAAAAGACATTCCTCTCCTCCATTCTACCCTCCAAATTTTTCCATAGAACATGCTTCCTATGGAAAGCTCAACCACTTAATTTGAGCCTTTCCATACTACTCTTACATACTCATGGTAGATAAAATTCCACTGAACGAAATTGCCAATAATATTTTAAATTATAGGTAATAAACTTGTGTCCTAAATACTGTTTAAGAAGTGATCAACATAGGAGAACTATCTAAAACATAATTTCTTTGTATACATTGATTATAACACTTGTTAAAAAGCTAAACTGGGGGTATGACTCACTGGTAAAGCACATGCCTTGTATGCATGAGCCCTGGGTTTAGGGACCAGAGAGATAGTACCGTGGGTAAGATATTTGTCTTGTACTTATCCAACCAGGGTTTGACCCCCTAGAACTGCTTATGGTCCTCTGAGCCCCAGCAGAAGTGATCCCTGAGCACAGAGCCAGGACTAAGCCTTGAGCACGATAGGTATGTCCCAAAAATCAAGAGACACAGACAGACAGAAATGTGACCCCCAACATGAACAAAAAATTTTAAAAGGATAAATGGGGTTTTCATGCTCCATAGCTCTAAAAAGTGGAACACGTATGATATGTGCTCGAGTTCCCCACGCTTCTTCCTCTGGAGTGCACAACTTCTAGAGCACTCTGGATGTCGCCTGATGGTTCCCAGCAAGACAGAACATCACCTCACTACCAGGCCCAGTGTTCCCCTGGGAAAGATGTCAAACTGCATTTGAAAACCAATAATCCTTAAAGTGATGTCACTTCCACCTCTTAAACAGATTATTTTATAAACAAACCTAACATAGGAGATATACTTTCAAAAGTGACAACATTTCAATGTATAAAATAACCTTTTATTTTATACATTTATTTTATACATTTATACTTTTAGTGTAACTGATATTCAGATACAAGTATGCTTGATAGTAAACTGCATAGAATATGTAAACACAGAGAACTTCTATTTTCACTATTCTGATGAGCATAGAAAATGTGACTCATCCAATAACCTAGAAAACTAATACCCAAGTTACTGTTTCACAAGCCCATTAAGAAACTCATTTTATATATAACAAGGCTAAGTGAAATCATCAGAAAGTTAAAGACAATTACCAGTTGATTTCACCCGTATGTAGAATATAAATTACCTAAGCAAATTATATAGCAAAAACACAATAAAAATAACCCTTAGACTCTGAAAAATAGGGTGGTTACAGAGGGAAAGGTAGAGAGAATAGAGGTCTTAGTTTGACAGTGTTATTGCATTAGAAATAAAATAAATTAAATAAAATGGGTATGTAGAGGGATATCCACATATATAGGAGTGGACTTTATGATCCTTAAATTATACATTATAAATCAATGCTAAATCGATTTTCAAAGATACATTTTACATCACAGTCTAATATTCTCAATTCAGACATGTAGATAGACACATGTGTTGTAAAATTGTATGTTTTCTGAAATAACTCCCTAACTACTTAAGAACTCTTATCTACGCTATTTACTATTTTTAATTTGGGATCATTCTGATGAACCAGTGACAATATCAATTATAAAAACTTTTAGTGGGTTATGACCCACAGTTTGAATATTAATTTAGGAAACATAAATGTATGTTATTTTCTACCACTATTCCTAAAAAGACATCACTGTATTTAATAAAATTAGAATCTCAGTAACAACTTTAAATTATCTTGATTGTTAGCACACAATTTATCTCAAAGAATTGAAAGCAACAAATATATAGACATTTTTCTGGGTCTCAAAATCCTGAGAAAAACAAAACCCATATCTAAACCATATATGTAATATTTTTTCCTAGTCAGGTTACTGCTTTCATTTATTTTACATTAATAATGTGAATGATACATTAGAATTTGACAGAGCCAAGTGGTGGTGGAGCAAACTAAGCAGAGCTCAGGACTACTCCTGAATCAGTCTCAGGGGTTGCCCCCAACAGTGCTCAGGAGTCTGGGGATTGAACCCAGAGCTCTCACATGCAAACCCGGCACTTAGCCCACTGAGTAACTTCTTCACTCCCCTACATTAGAATTTTTTTTTTTTGCTTTTTGTGTCACACCTGGCTATGCACAGGGGTTACTCCTGGCTCTGTACTCAGGAATCATCCCTGGCGGTACTCAGAGGACCATATGGGAGGATACTGCGAATCAAACCCGGGTTGGCCGCGTGCAAGGCAAACGACCTACCCGCTGTGCTATTGCTCCAGCCCCTACGTTAGAATTTTTGTTAACTCTTGTTACTTCTTAGTATTTAAAAAGCTATAAGACATTTTAACATCATTTGCACATTCATACTTTTGTCATTTACAAAGTAATCTTTCTAGTGAGCAGGTGAGATGAATGGAGGAAAATACCTCCTTCTATTTCCGTGGCAAGAGCAATGAAATACTTGCTTTAGGAGTGTCTTGAATTTCTGGAGAATTTGGTTATGATTCATTTTTTATGGCAAAAGTTGTTTCTGTGGTTTAAAGATCATTATTTGCACTGCTGGTTAGAAAAATTCTAATCAAAAGACTATGAGGAACCTCAGTATTCCTATCTGTAAAATGAGAAGATTGAATTGGATCATCTCTATGGCTTTCCCAAATCTGATACTGCCTGTTCCTAAGAAACACGACTACAAATTTATGCCTGTCACATCCATTAAATTAGCTATTCAGTATCTTTTTTTAAAATATGCAACTTGCTAAGAAGACATTCTATATTCAGGAAGCAGTACACAAGTACTCCAAAATGTAATATATTAAATTGACAACCTATTATTGTCTTGGGGTAACATCTCTGTGCTCTTGGTACATAATTTGCTTTAATCTATGATAATTGCCTGCTGTTAATAAGATTGAATATGTCTACTGAATTCTCTTTTTGGCATCCACGGCCTATAATTATACCTAATATGCAACTAATGATACCTAGTTGTAAGCTTCCAACACAGTAGGTGCTCAGTAATTATTCACTGCCAAATAGATCACAGAAATACTATTAGTTTTCCACTAGATTTCTTTGTGGCCCTGGCCAAATCATGTAACCTTTCTGAGTCAATAAGTTGACTGAAATGTTGGTTTTCAAAATTGTTCAAACTAACTGGGATATGAGCTGTATGAGATTCCTTTCATTTATAAAAGTTTGTGATTTCTATCCATAAAAGGAAATAATGAAACACTTTTTGATATATATCTTAAGTGTGTGTGTGTGTGTGTGTGTGTAAAATATTACAAGAATCTTCACATAAGCTGAGTAGGAGAGAGTTTATTCCAAGAATCAACTTTAGGTTCATAACATTTTTGGAAGAAACAAACCATCTAAGAAGAAATACATCTCATAAAATTACTACTAAAAACTCTTCTTAAAAAAGTACTAAATAGTATTTCTGATGAGTATAATGAATTGGTTAGATTTTTTCTAATTAACTATCATTAATGAATGTAATAAATCCCCAACAAATGGTATTATTAACATTAATACTGTAGCACTGTAGCACTGTCCTCCCTTTGTTCATCAATTTGCTTGAGGGGGTCCCAGTAACGTCTCCATTGTGAGACTTGTTATGTTTTTGGCATACTGAATATACCACAGGGAGCTTGCCAGGCTCTGCCGTGTGGGCAGGATACTCTTGGTAGCTTGCTGGGCTCCCAGATAGAGACAGAGGAATCAAACCTGGGTCGGCTGCGTGCAAGGCAAACATCCTACCCACTGTGCTATCGCTCCAGCCCACTGTGCTATCACTCCAGCCTGGATTAATACTATAAAGAAAATATATAAATGATTTATAGATGAGCTATGTTTCTATCCCGTTCCCTTCAATTGCTTAACTTGAAGTTGAAAGAAGTGAATTCATAACTATATGTTTTTTCAGCTTCGTCTCTTGTTACATAAAAAATTGTGACACAATTGACCCGCTGAATGTACAAGTCATTTATATCCAACTTATGCCTAAGATTGAGAAACAAAACAAAATAAATAAATAATATTCTCTTACCGAGTTGTGATTTTGACAGCTTTCGGGTTTACTTTAATTAGTTCATCAAGACTTTGTTCAGAGCTAAAACAACATAAAATATAAGATAAATTACACCTGAAATCAGGAAATTTTATGTCTGTAATTTTTTCCTTGTAATTCTTTTGGAAAATTGGGTATAGCTTGGAGTTTCTTTGATCCATTTTCTTAATTTATGTTTCATTGTGTATCTCATATTTTCTTATTTCTTAACTTCTTAGGAAGATAGCCATACATTTGATGTCAATATCATATAAGCTATTTTAATCAAGTCTAGGAATATTATATTTTTCTCAGGAGTCATTTAAAATTTCATCACTGAGTTTTCAAAGATAATAAAGTGACTGTTCTTTGGTTTATTAAGTTTTATAAACTTATAATCTTTAGAGGAAAATTCTAGTCACATCATTGTATCAAACTTCTCATGTTGAAATTATATAGAATTAGCTTCAATATTACAAATTTAAATAATATTATAGTAAAATTATAATGCACTTATAAAAGAATAATCTATATAATATTTTACATATAAATAAATGAATGTATTTTCATCTCAAAATATACCCTTCCAAAATGTTGTTACACAAATAATCCTATTTCTGGCGTAAGTTGGAGCGTTTATCATGAGTCTCTGATAATCTTAATAAACTCGCTTCTTATTTGCTGAGGGGACTACTTTGATGAGATTGTCCAGGCCTTGGTTCTCCTAAGGGTGATAATTTCCAATAGTTGGTAAAATCAACTAAAATTAAAATCACTTGTGCGCATTTTTCTTTTTTTTTTTCTTTTTGGGCCACACCCGAAGATGCTTATGGGCTACTCCTGGCTCTGCACTCAGGAATCACTCATGGTGGTGCTCAGGGGATTATATGAGGTGCTGGGAATGAAAACCATGTCAGCCACGTGCAAGGCAAGCTCCCTACCCTCTGTACTATTTCTCTGTCCCTGTCAGTTTTCAACCTTAATGCTTAATCAAATTATTCTTGCCAATTTAAACCTTAATCATCACTATAGAGAAATAATTCAGGGTTTGGAATATAAATCAGCAATGGAGCATTGCCACTATTCCTGACACCTCAAAAATTAGAAAAGTATCACTGTATCACTGTCATCCTATTGCTCATCAATTTGCTCAAGCAGGCACCAGTAACGTCTCCATTGTGAGAATTGTTATTACTGTTTTTGGCATATTGTATACGCCATGGGGAGCTTGTCAGTCTGTGCCAGGCAGGTGGGATACTCTCGGTAGCTTGCCAGACTCTCCGAGAGGGACAGAAGAATCGAACCCGGGTCAGCCGTGTGCAAGGCTACCCGCTGTGCTATCACTCTAACCCTTAAAAATAGTCACTGTCACTGTCACTGTCCTCCCATAGTTCATCGATTTGCTCGAGTGGGCCCAGTAATATCTCCATTGTGAGACTTGTTGTTACCGTGTTTGGCATATCTAATACGTCATGGGTAGCTTGGCAGGCTTTGCTGTGGGGGCGAAATACTCTCGGGGTAGCTTGCCGGGCTCTCTGAGAGGGGCAAAGGAATCGAACCCGGGTCGCCTGGGTTTGCCACATGCAAGGCAAATGCCGTACCCACTGTGCTATCGCTCCAGCCCTTAAAAATAGTGATCAACAAAAATCTCATCTGCCTGTCTTCTGAGTGATGAGAAAAGGTTTGAGTAAAGGATGAAAGCAAGTGGGTCTAAAGAGCTTAAGCCAAGGAGACAGGCCCTGGAACATGAAAAGTAAATTATTTATGATGTCTACTTTCTCTTTGCTTCCCCTTTCTCCTTAAAAATAAAAATATAAAACTTTATTTAAAAACAATTTAAAATATTTTTAAAATTATTCAGAAACGCAAATTTAGGAAATATATATAACATGGACATCTAACTCTGAAGTATTACTCAAATCACTTTAGAATCATTCTTTTTGCAGTGCTAAATCAGGACAAGTAAGGCTTCAGACGATATATATATATATTTTTTTTCTAAACACTCAACTAGTCAACTATAGCTCAGAGATCTTTTTTTTATCATCACAAAGAACCTCATATCAATCCTATTAACACCAAAGGCCTATACAATAAATTTAATATACCTTATTATTGGGCAATAAGCTATATATTTCAAAAAGAAAAAAATCCCAGATTCTTAGGTAAAGGCCCTCCCGTTGATCGTCGATTTGCTCGAGCGGGCCCAGTAACGTCTCCATTGGAGACTTTGTTGTTACTGTGTCTGGCATATCGAATACTCTCAGTAGCTTGCCAGGCTCTCCGAGGGGGCGGAGGAATCGAACTCGGGTCGGCCATGTTGGCCGCTTGTAAGGCGAACGCCCTACCCGCTGTGCTATCGCTCCAGCCCTTAGACCACTTATAATTAATCTTTATGATTAACCTGTAATCTTAACAAACATATGCCCTCATGTGCATTAGTATATTCTATCATGATTAACTATATGAAATTAAAATTTAGAGGATCACAATTGTTGAGTGTCAATAATTTGTAGGTTCAACCCAATGGATAATTGCTTTGATATTTTCTATAAATTAACCATTAATGCTGTGAAGACCAACAAAGGGGGGAAAAGCAAAAATAAAAAGTAATAGTCAAAAGGAAAAATAGAAAAAAGGAAATAAATGAAGGATAAGATTTCTTCAATGAAAACTTTCTCTTGACTGCTTCCCTCTGGGAAATTATTTTAGGGCAATATTTCATATGCTGGGGATTCCAGTTTGCTTAGAGAAAATCCCAAACCTGGAACTCAAATCCCATATTTGTAAGAGATCATTCCTGTCTTAAGAAATTCTCTCTTTGGGGGTATGGTGCCGCAGCAGGTCAATCTGTACCTGTGAGGCGAGTGCATCTGCAGCCTGATGGCACCTTCAGACTTCCAGATACCCGAAAATTGCTGCTGTGCCTTTGGCCAGACCCCAAAAACTTGGGGCAAGGTTTACCAAGAAAGTAAATGGCCAAAAGTTAGGTATGTGGGAAACACACCCACAAACCACCTCCGGCTCAGCTCTATAACTGGAGGCATGGCCTCTCTGGTTCCTGATTGAACTGCTTAATGGCCATGATCCCAGAGACTCAGAAACAAATCTTGAAACCCAGTGGTTTTTGGCAGAAATGCGTCCAGTCCCTGCAGAAGGTTATCGGCACTGGGAGAACCCAGGTGGGAATAGGTTTTGTGCCTTGGCCTGTTTCCCCTGGTGGTCCAGTGGCCGCAATCCTCCAGAGGCACTGGACAGTCAGGTTTGGGTCCGCAGTGATGAGACATTTTGGGCCAAACGAGATGGGGGTGTAGCCGGTCCTGTCCTCCCCACCCCAAGGAGACCCCAAGTCATCGCCCACTAATGGCTTCTTTGGCTCCTGATCAAGCTGCTTAACGGCCATAATCCAAGAGATTCAGAAACAAATCTCGAAACCCAGTGATTTTTGGCAGAAATGCGCCTGGACCCCACAGTAGGTTACTGTCGCTGGGCCACCCCAAGGGGGGAAGAGTATTGTCTCTCCGCCTGCTTCCCCCTAGCCAGCTTGGTGGCCACCATACGCCAGAGGCCACTGGACAGTCAGGTTTAGGCCCTCAGTGATGAGACGCACAGGGCCTTGTGGGATGGGGGGGAGCTGGTCCTTTTCCTCCTCGTCCCAACGAGGCCCCGAGTCGCTGCCCATGAACGGCCTTTCTGGCTCCTGATCAAGCTGCTTAACGGCCATGATCCCAAAAACGCAGGAGCAAATTTTGGAACCCAGCAGGTTTTGGCAGAAATCCCTTCAGATTTAAGTGTTAAAATTTTGGAATTTCAAAAGCGCACAGCCACTACTGCAGCCACACAACATCATATGTTATTCATAACCAGCAATAGAAAACAAATTGTCTACGGTTTTCTTTTCAGCAGATCTGAGTGTTGGGGTAAAATCTCAAATAATAATGGTGGGTCTGGTGTCAAAATATTGAATATAATCAAAGTAGAGAGAGAGTAATGTGGAAATCATCTGCCCCACAGGTAGGGGAGAGTGTGGGATGGGGGTATACTGGGGTTGTTGGGGGTGGATAATGGGCACTGGTGAAGGTATGGGTGTTTCATTGTATGACCGAGACTTAGACCCAAAAACTTTGTAACTGCTCTCACAGTGATTCAATAAATAAAATTATAAAAAATGAGAAGGAAAGGCACAGTCTCCTGCCCCCACACCTGGCTGTCCTCGCCGGGGCCCCTTGGAGGGGAGCGGGTTGAGTTTCCCTCCCCGCCCCGACCAGGGCTCTGGCAGCCGAAGACCTCCAGGACCAGCCACCACCATGCTGAGACCACTCTCCAGATGCATGAAGGTACCAGCAGAGGAACAAAGGCATGCAGGTCCTGGGGCTGAGATTTCCAAGCCTGCTCAGATCGGGGCTGAGCATCCTCCACCCAGATCCTCCACCTTCCAGTAGGCAGGGGTCACACCCACCAACTGGCCCCCTGGCGCTGTGTAATCCCATCAACGGCCAAGACTCAGAGACTATAAAACCCAGCTCCCGTAAGCGCGACATCTTATTATCTCATTCCTACTTTGAACAAACTGGCAGGCTACCGAATGTAACCTGCCCACACGTCAGAGTCTGGCAAACTCCCCGTGGCGTACCCAATATGCCAAACACCAGTAACAATGATGGGTCTCGTTCTCCTAACTCTGAAAGAGCCTTGAATATGGCACTATTTTAAAAATCCCAGGGCTAGGACGAAGGAGATATTACTGGGGCCTGCTTGAGGCAATCGACAAATGGTCGTGATTGTGAGAAGGAAAAGTAAGGTGGAGTTCATGCCCAATTCAGTCAGCTAATCAGTGGCTGAATAAATAGCAGTACTCACACATTAAAAAAAAAAGATAAAAAAATTCTCTCTTCACTAAAGTCCAGGACCCTTGGCAGGGACTTGAACATCAAGTTTCTTTTTTCTTTTTTTTTTTGCAAGTATTTGCATGTGAGTCTTTTTTTTTTTAATTGTTATTAGTGAAACACCATGAGGTACAGGTGTAGACTTACAAATTTTTGTGCTTGGGTTTCAGTTATACAATGATCAAGTACCCATCCCTCCACCAGTGCCCATTCTCCACCACCACTGATCCCAGCGTCCCTCCCACCCACCATCCCCCCATTCCACCCTGCCTCTGTGGCAGGGCATTCCCTTTTGTTTTCTCTCTCTCTTTCTCTCTCTCTCTCTCTCTCTCTCTCTCTCTCTCTCTCTCTCTCTCTCTTTCTCTCTTTCTGGGTGCTGTGGTTTGCAAAAGAGGCATTGAGTGGCAATTATTTTCAGACTATAGTCTACTTTCAGCATGCATCTCCCATCTTGGGAGGATCCTCCCAACACCCTTTATTTGGTGCTCCCTTCTCTATCTGAGCTGCCTTTTCCCCCAGCATGTGTGGCTGATGACATTTGCTAAGTTAAGTAGGAAGAAAAGAAGAGAGAGAACAATTCAATAAACCTTACCCTTGCTTAATTTTCTTCATTTCAGGAGTCACTTTGGTGAGACTGTCAAGATTTTGACCCCTTTACAATATGGAAGAAAGGATCAAATCAGTGATCAGTTTATCTCATGTGACTGCACCTATCAAACATTTGCATTATAAAAACGTTTTATTTGCTATAAATAAATATTGCCTGCTTGAGCTAATTGATGAACAATGAGAGGACAGTGCTACAGTGCTACAGACAAACATAATACATTTATTTTATTAAAAAGTATTTATTATAACATATCAACAACAAAGTCTCCAATGGAGACGTTACTGGGCCCGCTCGAGCAAATCAATGAACAACGGGAGGACAGTGACAGCGACAGTGACAGTGACATCCTTAGGAGTTATAGTTTCTGAGCATTGACACATACATAAGGTAAATAAGTATATATAACTAATTACAGATTCATAGAAATAATGGACAGTAATGGTTTCCAAAATTCATAATGTACTGTTCTAAATGATTTACATAATTTGCATGAATTAATCTTCAAATTAATCCTATGACAGAGGAAGTATTACCTGATTTCACAAGGCAAAAACTCAGAAACTGAGATATTCGTTTCTTGACATAAATAGCATTTGTAGGGCTGGAATTTAAAGCTCAATACCCTAACCCCTATCTTGTTGGGTTACTGAATAAATCAATGTTGGAAATCGCTAGGAGTACCTAGTCTGATTTCCTCATTTTGACAATGAGAAAATAGTTCAAACCAAGGAACCAATAGATAGCTTGTCTTGGAGGCTGGGTGATTTTTCTTGAATTATTTGAAATTTAGTGTTAGTCTGCGGAAATGATGGTTTAATAATTATGTTTTCAAACTTGGTTAGTACTAAACAAAAAAGTATTAAATCTTACCCTTGTACATTTTTATCTGTTCTTGGATTCACTTTGATGAGGTTATCACACTCCTTGGAACTTTATACAATAAAAGCAAAAACATGCTAAGTAATGATGAAATTAAATCAAGTCAATATTTTAATTTGAAGGATATATGTACTCAAGTTGCATTTTGCTAACTTTTTAAAAAAAATCAATACCAGAGTATGCCATTAATTTAAAAAGAAGAATTTTCTTTTTTAAGTGGAGATTCACACTGAGCAGTATCCCAGGGCTACCCCAGGTATGCTACTTTGGGGGTTGCTCCCAGGGGTACTGAGAGGATCATGCAGGGTTGATGATCAAATCTGGGGGTCTCATCTGCAAAGCATGTGTCAACTCTTTGAATTATCTCCCTAGTCATAAAAAAACAATTTTCCTATCATCTAAATCATTGATATATTGTCTCAGTCCCTTACTTGTTCTCAAAATAAGCCCATAAATTAGGGCAAGATTTAATTTTTAAAAATCAATGCAATAACTGAAAGGATTTGCCAGAAGTTCTTACCTGCTCTCTATTCTAGTGAATACTATTGCTATACATAGATTTTATATGTATTTTAATAATTTCCATGTTTTTACTTTTTTCTTCAAAAAGATTTAGAAGAATAACAATTTGCAAGAACTATTTTGAAGGACTTTCCTTCCCTCACCCCTGTAGTTATTTTCTATGATGATGTCACTTCATCATGAGATACAATTGAAGAGGCTTTTTTTTGTTTTTTGTTTTTTGGTTTAGGGGAGTCACACCCAGAAGTGCCCAGGACCAATTTTTGGCTTGATGCTCAGGGGTCACTGTTAGTGGTTCTGAGTGTACAATTTTGTGTTGGGAATCCATCCCCTACTTCATGAATGCAAGGCATGTACTCCAGCCCTTTGAGTTATCTCCCCAGTCAATAGAAACTAATCTTAGTGCCATGCAGATGTGGTCAAAAACAGTTGACATTCACTGTTGACAAACTGGTGTGCAGTTTGTAACCACTGTGCAAACTTTACACACATTTGGTTAGCAATAGATGTCGATGAGTGATTTTCAACAGACACACATAATTGTCTTAGACTATAGTAAGGTAGTTGAACATAAAACCCATCATGATTTTCTTACTAACCTTTGCATTTTGTTATCTATTAAAAATGTAGCACAAAATAGCCACATTGAGAATCATAATAACACAAAACAGAATGCAAAGAATGACATGGGAGGCAAAGAAGACAAGCAGAGCATGAAAAAGGAGGAGGAGGAGGAGGAGGAGGAGGAGGAGGAGGAGGAGGAGGAGGAGGAAGAGGAGGAGGAGAAGGAGGAGGAAGAGGAGGAGGAGAAGGAGAAGAAGGAGAAGAAGAGCATAAAGAAGCAAAGAAGACAAGCAGAGCATAAAGAAGACAAGCAGAGTATAAGGTTAAGGTGTTTGCCTTGCATGCTTCTGATCTTAGTTTAATCCTCAGCACCAGTTCTGATCCCCTACCACTGCTAAGGCTGATCCCTAAGCACAAGCCAGGATTACGCCCCGAGCACCGCTGGATGTGAACAAATGAAAAAGGAGGAAAGAAAGAAATTTCTAGAAAAACTCAACAGTATAAAAGAATGTGAAACCTGTTCTTGATAGATCACATGAGAGGACTTCTTTTCTCTTTCTTTCTTTCTTTCTTCTTTCTTTTTTTGTTGAGGGTGGGAGATGAGGGAGTATGAACCAGATATTTGCATTGAAGGAGAATTGTTTTATTTTAAAAACAAATTAAAAAGATATATTTTATGTCTATTACTTCACTTGACTCTTAGAACAATCAAGCAACAAATAGACTGAAAATATGGTTCTGATTTTATAGTCAAAGAAATCTCGGTTAAGGGTGTTTAAGAGATTTACTGAAAGACATCAAGCTGGGAAGTAATAGTTTGGACTTTCAGTTTTCAATTCAAATGTTTTACTACTGAGTGTCATAAATTGGTGTAGATAAAAAAAGGAAGATAGATCAAGACATAATCCTTACCGTGGGCTACTTCTCTTTTCTTCAAGGGTCACTTTGATGAGATTATCAAGGCTTTGGCCCCTTTAATACATAGAAGAAATAATAAGGTTAATAACAAGCAGATAAGTGGATAAAACTGTCAATTAAAACTCAAAAACTGTATAAATACCCACTGAGATGGCTGAAAAAGAGTTTAAATTGTTAAAACCAACTTTACAGGAGTATATAAAGATTTATACATCTTAAAAACAGGGAGATAATTCTTTAATCTTGGAACCATGAAGCCTAGATAATACTACACACTGTCTTTATTTTGATCCATTTACTGCAATGATCTTAGCCTCTGATAGTACACTAAACATTTTGTAAAAGTCAATAATATAGTGCTCATGGAACAATCCAGAAGGCACATCCTCTTCATATCAACCTCCAACAGGCTACGGAATTTTAAATCAGTTTTGCAGAATTTGTATTTTGTAAATTAACACTTGTTAGCAGATTTTCTTTTCATTATACTGGACTGAAATGAAGATAGCAATTTGTTAAATTCCATGATTCTATAGCCTGGTATCTGCTTTTAGTATTTATAGTGGTGTATCAAAATTGTGAAATTTAGTTGTGTGGGCAACAACTACATTTTAATCTACTTTAGGGATATAAAAACCTATAGTAGTCTGAAAGAGGGACCACATTTACTGTATTATGAAATTCCACAGTCACTGAAGACATGCTAGTATTTATTGTCACTAGTATATCCTGCTTCAGATTCTACTGGAATTTATTTTTTCATAAGTATTTACATTTACATACATGCAGCCCCACCCAGAATTCCTATGATCTTCAGAGGAAACTAGGGGTAAAGAAATTCCACTGAAAAGTACTTTTACACTGCTTATCCATGCTCTAAAACTGTATCACCAAGTTTCTACAGAACATCAAATATACAGGTAGTTAGAACAAACAGATGCTGATGCAAATTTTCACTTGATCCAGATGTCTGAGAATGTTTATATCCAGGCTAAAGGCAGCAATAAAACTCTGTACCTTTTTACAGCGAATAATGTAACAAAGTAACAAATCATGTGACATTTGAATGCTAGTAACCTGAAAAAAAATTTTAGGTACCTGTTTCTGTATTTGCAGACTGAAAAAAATCCCAATTCCCATTGTTACTTCTGATTTGCATATTTGGAATGGTAGTGAAATTGACTCTGATCATTTTATCAGAAACTTGTGATTTATTGGCCAAAATTTAACTCAGTCACTAAGTGTTTACAATACTTTGGTTATATTGTCAAGAAGCTGATTTCCTTAAGTATCAGTTTTAGTTTATGTATTAGTTTATCAAAATTCATAAAGTGTACAAAGAAGAGTGTGTTAATTAATGTAAGGTGTACAATGATATTTGAGATATAAATTTGTAAAGCCTTGCCTCATAGTATATTTTCAGTATTCTGGATTTATTTCCAAGTGGCAATAATTAGGGAAAACCTCTGTGGACCTCAAGTGCTAAGATGACAGTGAATACTGAAGAGAGAGGCTTACCCTTCATGAAGCTTCCATTCTGATTTGAGGAAAGGCAGAATCAAACACATAAATAAATATAAGTTCAGAGAAAAATATATGTTATGAAGAAAAATTTTCATGGTTATGGTACTTGTGGCTGGTAACTTTATTATATTTGGTGATCAAATTTCACTGATTTTTGAAGGTGAAAATATGGGGGAAGAGAACCTCAAATTAGGAAAAGCACAAGTAGAAGTCGGCCGCGCGACATCTTATCAGGACATCTTTTATGACATCTTATTATCTTGTTCCTACTTTGGACAAACTTGCAGGCTATCAAATGTAGCCTGCCCACAGGGCAGAGTCTGGCAAACTCCCCGTGGCATACCAAATATGCCAAATACCAGTAAAAATGATGGGTCTCATTCTCCTAAAGAGCCTTGAATATAATCTCAGGGTTAGGATGAAAGAGACGTTACTGGGGCCTGCTCGAGGCAATCGACGAAAAACAGGATGATGAAATGAAATGAAATGAAATGAAGTCTGAAGGCATAAATGAATCTGGATCGGGGAGAAATGATGTATGTGGCCGAACTTTATTGAAAAAGTGCAAGGCAATTGATAGGTATAATCTTATTATGTGTAAATTGTAAAATTATTGAAAGTTTTCATTATGGGATGGAACATAATCTAATTTTACTTTTAAAAGATTTATAGAACTTAGATATGTGGAATAAATATGTGGAAATAATGACAAATAGTATCCCTAAAAGTTTTCAGGAGGTGTGCATATACATGGGACATACATGCAAACTACACATATACCCACACACAAACATTAATGTGTACATGTACTAATACATAAAAAAATAGGCACACTCTTATACACAAACATATCTGCACATATATGGAGCCTCACTCATACATTTTCATAGACAGGTGCATAACCAAATGCACTTACATACATAGGCACAAACATTGCACTCTTACACATACAGATATAATACACAAGAATCACAAAAAATGTTGTATGTATGTAAAAACATGTGCACAAGTATCTTCCCATATTCACATTCACATGATAAAAACAGACGATGATTTGAAGTACTCTAATAAAAATTGGAAAGGATTATACAGATTGGTTCTTTTGGAGAGGCAACATAAGTTAAACAATATCAAAATCATCAAGTTAAAAAAACATAATTCATCTGATTCTCTGTCATTACTAATGATGATTTTTAACTATCATATGTCAGAAAAGATAAAGGCATGATCCTTCGGTAGATAAGAACATTGAACCAGCAGATGGCTAGCCAGTAATAGAGTCAGAATTTGAGCTTTTAAGCTCCCTCTTCGCATCCGCTAAGGTTACCTTGCTGAATGACCCAGGGAGCCAAGGAAATTAGTGCTTTTGTCTCAATCTTAGGTCCACTGGTCACAGTGTCCCTCATATGCTGTGCTGTGGTGCTGAGGACAGACCTGACATACACAGCACATTTCAACTCCTGAGCTCACACTCTGCTGTGCTGATTAGGCCTGCAGACATCAGTGACACATTTTAGAGTCAACTAATAATATCATGAACTGAATTAACGAAGTGGAAAGGAGTTCAAAGGAAACCACATGGAATTATTTGGTATACTGTTTTCAGTAACACGCTAACCAGTTAAGCTTCAAATCTATTTCATCTGCTTTTCAAAAATAAAAGGAAAGAGAACATAAGCTCTCCAGATTTACTTGAAAATTCAAGGATAGGACAACTCTTTTATGAAGTACACTTTGCTGAGCTCTTCATTTAATACACACCACATGTGCTAAACACAGTTGCATTATACAAGTACACAAAATTCACTCATACACTACATCTCCACATGCATGCACTTATATTCTTCTCACACATAGACACACACACTACTGATACATATACACATGAACTAACACATCTATCTTGTGTCAACTTGATTTGGGTCACAGGGTGCCCAGAGAGTTGGTCAAACCTTATGATGAGTGTTTCTGAGATGATGCTTTTAGGTGGAATCACTATTTGCATTAGCAGACTAAGTAAAGCTGATAGGTGTCTCTAACATGGGTGGGCCCATCCAATCAGCTAAAGGCTCAAATTGAACAAAACAGCTGTATCTAAGAGGAACTTTTATCTGATAGACATAAGATATCAGTTTTCTACTTCAGACTGAAATTTAATCCATATACACATATAAACATATGAAAAAATAAATCATATATCTCAGTAGATAATTCTCATTTAATTTCTCAAAATCTACCTTGTAGCAAACTTTACCCCAAAAGATAATGCAAGAGATAGCAACTGTGCATCATTTGTAGCATTGCTTACTATGGTGTGTACTTGCTATGGGGAAAAGAGGTCTCAGTTTTGGTTTGAATTTTAATTTACTTATTTGCATACGAACACGAAGAATTCCAATGTATTCATAAAGGTCAAATTAAAAAAAATATTTCAGTGTCTTACCTCTTGATATTTTTATTTGTTTCAGGATTTTCTTTAATATGTCCACTGAGGTCTTGTTTTCTTTGAATAAAGAAATGAGCTTTAATAAACATCATTAAAATAGGACTATTCCAGTAAACATAATTAGAAAAAATTAGCAAAAAATATATAATTTCTATACCAATGAAATTTTAAAGCTCTAACTATAAATGAAAGTTTTCTTATACCTTGATCTGAAGACCATTAAGTTTCTTTATTTGTTAACAAAAAACATGGGATTTATTTTGTTTTATTCTCAAATTGGATAAGTATACATGAAATCAGCTTTGCTCTTGGACCTTGTTGACCTACTCCAAATTGTAGCACTGATGTATTCTAAATTAATGTTCTATACTGGATCCAGACATAATGTAAAATTCTAATCAACAAATAAGATATGCTTGTCCATTCTTCTGTTTTAAAACAATGACAAAAGTTAACAATAAAAGTAATAATTTAACAATATTATTAAAAAACAAGTATTTGAATAGCGGTGCCTTCATATAAACTCAATTATTGCCACATTCCATGCTTTTAAAAATATAATTAGACCAAGGTGAGTAATAAAGACAAATTTCCTTACATGGTAAGACAATTGACTCATTTTTTTTTCAGGAGAGAGACACATACTTCCCCAGTAAGGTGCATTGAGTAATACCAAATTCCACAATCAGAAACAAAAAGTGGCAGGAGAGGGGAAAAAATTGGCAGGAGAGGATGGCAAAAGTATCTTGATTCAGTATTACTGCCATGTCAACATAATCTCAAATTGGAAAAACAATAGTGTAAAGTTTTTCGCTGCTAGGGTCTATTCCTGACAAGCCACCTCCATGGGCTGTCTTCTGAGACCACTTGTTCTTTGAGAAGTTGATTTATAGGAGTTTTAACCAAGTCTCTCTTGGCTATGTATTGTCATTTAGAGATTCACTTCAAAAATGTCAAGAGTGTGCTTTCTTTAGACACAAATTCAATTCCATAACTCATTCCTAACAATAACTTAAAATTCCAAATAAGGGAGAAAAGCAAATAACATTGAAAGAATTCTTGAAAGATTTTACACACTATTAGAAACTAGATCCACCATTACTATCTATTTTCATGATAATAAAATATGGTTATGAAGTTAAACATAGCAAAATATTTTATTATATTGCAATACAATTATTTTAGCTTATGGCCACTAATAAAATACTAATTATTTTATCTTATAAGAATCAGGTTTAAGGACATTCAAAGTCTTACCCAGTGGCACTTTGATGTTCTTTGGTATTCACTTTGATAACATTGTCAAGGTATTCACCTCTTTTAGAAAAAAGCTTAGATCAGTGTTGGAGTATTTTCATAGTTCATTCTCTCATCATATATATATATGTGTGTGTGAGTGACATACATACACATAAGTATACTCATTCTGTACTATATTTTTACTATAAAAATTTCCTACCAAGATAATCAAAGTTAATCTCTAAAAATTTATCAGGCTCTGTCCACATATAAATTTAGAGATAATATAAATCTAATACTGTAGATTTTCAAGGTGAAGACCAAGGCAATAGAAATTAGTCTGTCACTGTCCTGCCATTGTTCATCGATTTTCTCGAGCAGGCCCAGTAACGTCTTCATCGTGAGACTTTGTTGTTACTGTGTTTGGCCTATCGAATATGTCACGGGTAGCTTGCCAGGCTTTGCCATGCGGGAGATATTCTCGGTAGTTTGCCGGGCTCTGTGAGAGGGGCGGAGGAATCGAACTCAGGTAGACCTTGTTGGCTGCGTGCAAGGCAAATGCCCTACCTGCTGTGCTATCGCTCCAGCCCAGGAATTAGACATATAAGAGAAAAGACAAAGTCAAAGATGTGATCCCTGAAATCACTGAAAAGATTACACATGATTCTGGGAAGTAATAACCAAGATTCAGAAATACCAAAATAATACTCACCCTCTTCTAGCATTGTCTGCACTAGTGTTCACTTTGGTAACTGGTTCTAGATCTTGATTTCTTGGGAGGAAATACATCAAAATCTTATGTCAATTTTTTTCTGGAATCTTTATAAACAGGAAATCTTAACTTTTCCTGTGAAACTCTTGTAACCATCTACAGACAATTCAAGGTTTTCCTGTTCCATCTGTTCTCCATTTGAAAATATTCACCTGTAATAATACTTGCTTTTTTACATTAAATAGAGTAACATGTTATTTATGCATTCAATACTTGTAGAATTGTTATAGACAACTTTCACTATATGGGTTTTGCTAAATATTCTATATCAGAGAAGGCTGAAGATTCAGCCGTCCAGATTGACTTAGAAAACTAAAATACATTTTGGCACATAGATTGGACAGAAAAATGTCTTTTAAAGATAACCAATACAGGGACTTGAGAGGCTGTACAGTGGATAAAGTGCTTGTATTGCAATCAACTGACCTGGGTTCAATCACCAGCACTATATATGGCCTCCTCTGAATCCCTCCAGGAGTAATCCCTGAACACAGATCCAGGAATGATCCCTGAGCATGAAGTCCTGAGCACAGCCAGATGTGAGCTAACTACCTCACTCCCCCCCAAAAATGATAAGACAATAAAAATAATAATCATCTTATAAGGCAAAATTTAATAACAAATCAAATGCAATGCAAATAGCTAAACTGGAGAAAAGAAGTACTTATCTCATAGATTCTTACCCTTTATTATTCTTGACCGTTCTGGGATTTTCTTTCATGAAAGTGCTGAGGGTTTGGTTTCTTTCAATATGAAAGACAATATCAATGATATAAGTGAATTTTCTAGTATGTCAGTCTAGAATTAGAAATTAGCTTCTTAAATGCTCTGAATTCAGTACTGCTTATACATCAACCATTTTTATAATATGAAATAAATAAATAAAAGTATTTATATTAACTTTATGAAATTTACAAATATATCTTAACTATACTTACAAAATTCCTCAGCTAAGATTCCAACCAGAGTGCCTTAGCACATTATTAAGTAGACAATGGTGAAAGTTTAGTCTCCTGGCACCAAATGTGTTAGAGTTAACAGATTCATTTTTTAAGTCAGACTATAGTCCACTACTTTAACAGTAGTAATTTCTAATTAGCAACCTAATGTTTTCATTTTTATGCATGAAAGAAAGTTTGGCGATCATCCAAGTCACAGCTTTATTCTGCGATGAGGAAATCAAGGTCTCTAGCATTTTAGGGTCACCAAATATGTGCTGGTGGCCCTGTCAACACAAAATTATAGTGTGGTATGCTATGTCCTAACCCTGTTCTACCAGCCTGCCTGACCCTGAATTCTGAGTGGAAGGTTTCTTCCAAGAAATGACTTAGACTCATTGTATATAGCAGTTTAGCAGGTAATCAAAGAATCCTGTGAGAGTCCTACTCAAAGGTTACCCTTTGCCATCTTTGTCCTTCTGGGCATTCAGAAAGATGAGACTTTCAAGACTTTTGGCTCTGTAAAACACAAAGACATTCACATAAAATAAATCAAATAAAGTTCTATGGTATCTTGCATGCTGAAATAAAATTGTATGGTGTCTTGAAAGGTCAGATATAATAAACATTAATGAATTGCTCATTTACTTATAATGAATGGAAGAGCAGAAACCCTTCTGAGTAGTTATGTCTGAACTAAATACACAATACTGAAAGAGCTACCTCATCTGTTAGTATATTTTTATGCCAAAGGATATAACTTCATACTAGTTAGTGTCTAAAAGAATAAAACAAGTCTTAGAAGAGATCATATTTTCTGGTTATAGGCAGTTGCACTTACCTTTTCTCTGTTTGTTCTGTCGTTGGACTTGTTCTGAAGAGACCATCAAGACCCTGATTTCTTTAAACATATAAAATAAAAACCTTATGAGTAATAGTAACAGACACTACCACTAGCAAAACACAAACTAACGTGCATTTAAGAGAGGAGGGGGCAGTAGACAGTATGGCAGTTGAAGCACATTGCTAGGTGCCACGTGGGTGTGACCAGGGTGACCTTGTGGCCACTGGCACCACAAGGTCCTAGCAGCAGCCATCCACCAACACCTTAATTTATGGGGAGTTGACCCCAGGCCTCCTGTGCATCACTTGGGAGTATCCAACCCCTCCCCACCAACCATGCAAGAACACATGAAATAGCAGTTGATGAAGTATTTTTTTTTCTTTTCGGCTCACAACTGACGATGCACAGGGTCTACTCCTGGCTCTGTACTCAGGAATTACTCCTGGCAGTGCTCAAGGGACCATTTGGGATGCTGGGAATCAAACCCGGTTTGACCATGTGCAAGGCAAATGCCCTACCTGCTGTGCTATCACTCCAGCTCCAAGAATTTTATTCATGTGGGGGCTGGATATTATAGCACAGACTGTAGGCACTTGCCTTGCATGTGGCCAACCCAGTTCAATCCCTGGCACCCCATATGGTTCCCCAAGCACCATCAGGAGTAATTCCTGAGTGAAAAGCCAGGAGTGACCCCTGAGCATTGTCAGGTGTGCCCTCACCCAAGGAAATAAAACAAACAAACAAAAGAATTTGAGCCATAATTCTTAAAATTGCTTTATTCCAAATAGGTAAATGTTCACAAACCTAAAAGTTAAATTTCAGTAAAATTTACTCTACTATAAATTTAAAAGTTGTTAAGAGAGCAGATCTCAAGAGTTTGCATAATACACACACACACACACTCACATAGTGAATAAGTATGGTGATTGGTGCTAACTGCACTTATCGTGGGAAACATGTCGTGACATAAACACATGCTGAATCACTACACTATACAACTGAGATTTATATGTTATATATTGATTAACCTCAGTAAAAATAAATACATAGACGTGGATCTTAAATATACAATAGAAGTGGACCTTAAAAATATAAACTCAGAATCCATAAATTGCAATAGGTACCCAAATGTACTGTTTGGATTCATGGAGGGTGTTTGTTTATAATGCAAATCAATGTTTACAAAAATATCATGAATACAGAAATCTGAATTTTTAGTATCTCCTGGAAATGGCCTGTAATTCTGGGCTCAAAATTGATTTCAGAAACATCTGGTCATTTTGCCAGGGCATAAACCCTATGCTTTATACAGTCACTCCTGCATTCACCCCTGCCTGCTGAGCCTCCCTCCCTCCCTTCCCTCCTCCCTCCCTCCCTCCCTTCCCTCCTCCCTCCCTCCCTCCTTCCCTCCCTCCCTTCTTTCCTTCCTTCTTTCCTTCCTTCCTTCCTTCCTTCCTTCCTTCCTTCCTTCCTTCCTTCCTTCCTTCCTTCCTTCCTTCCTTCCTTCCATTTTGGGGCCACACCTGGCAATGCTCAGGGCATACTCCTGGCTCTCCACTCAGGGATCAGTTCTGGCAATGCTCAGGGGACCATATGGGATTCCGAGTATCAAATCCAGATAGGCCACAGGCAAGGCAAGCAAGCATGTTACCCATTGTACTATCTATTAATTCTGTGGTTTTTGGTTTAATATCTCTTATCTTTATAATGAGAAAACAGAAAAGCACAAATTTTAAGTGAGTTGCTGACAGTCAGCCATATGTGTCATTGCTGTCAGAATGACAATAAAAACACACCTTTTGATCTTCAGTTCAATTAACTCATCTAATTTTTGCTTCACTTCTATTCCTCTTTGGCACCTGCTTGCCTAGCAGGTTACTATGCAAAGCAACAGAAAGCTTGCTAAAATGTCATATATTTTAACACAAATATTAATCACAATAATTTTAAATTATGCATTATAATTAAGAGAAAGCACTGTAGCACTGTCCTCCCGTTGTTCATCGATTTGCTCGAACGAGCACCAGTAACATCTCCATTGTGAGACTTGTGACTGTTTTTGGCATATTGAATATGCCACGGGGAGCTTGCCAGATTCTGCCGTGTGGCCGGGATACTCTCGGTAGCTTGCCAGGCTTTCCGAGAGGAGCGGAGGAACCGAACCCAGGTCCATCGCATGCAATGCAAATGCCCTACCTGCTGTGCTATCGCTCCAGCCCATTAAAAGCAAGAAAAACTATTAACTAATAAAGTAATTTGTACAAGTAAAGTTAGTAATATTTGGTGGCCAAATCCATTCTGTATTGACACTATTTCACCAGATTTTCAGGAAGAGCAATGTGATTATATAATCAAATACAATATAAATTGTATAATCAAATATTTATACAAATACAAATATATTGTATTATACAAATATAAATTATACAAATTCACTTTAATATTAGCATCTTCATATTTTTAACAACCATTCATAGTAATGATGGGATAATGATAATTTTTCTAAACTTTCATTAAAAGATGTGTGGGATATCTTTTACTATTCCAGTACATGGGTCATCATACTCAAAGTTGAAGAAAACCCATGTGAATTCACAATATGCAATTTAATAAAAAGCAAAGGGGCTGGAGTGATCATATCATGGGCAGGGCACTGCCATTCATGCATCTGACCCAGGTTTGATGTACAGCACCACATATGATCACTCTCATTGAAAGTGGTCCCTGAACTCGGAGCCAGAAATAAGCCCTGAGCACAGGTGGGTATAGCCCCCCCAAAAAACAAATATGGTAATAATACGGTCCTCCCGTTGTTAATCAATTTGCTTGAGCGGGTCCAGTAACATCTCCATCGTGAGACTTGTTGTTACGTGTTTGACATATTGAATACATCATGGGTAGCTTGCCAGGCTTTGCCATGCGGGCAAGATACTCTTGGTAGCTTGCCAGGTTCTCCGAGAGGGGTGCAGGAGTCGAACTCGGGTCGGCCATGTTGGCTGCGTGCAAGGCAAACACCCTACCCACTGTGCTATCACTCCAGCCCAAACAAAACAAAAGAAAACAAAAATCTTTAAATAGACATTTAACAATCTTACCTGGTCAAACTTTTGTTCATCTTGATAAGATTATCTAATTCTTCACTTTTGGAAGAAAAAAAAATCTTATATCAGTACAAATTGTGTCTACAGTCAAAGGACAGATCTTAAAACAATTATTTCCAAGTTCTCTGAAATATAATACAATCTACCTATGTCATCTACACCTTAAAAATTCTGTTTGCAATAGCATGCTATTCTTTTGTGTAGATATACCACAGTTCTTTATCCACTCATCTGTCACTAGTAACCCAAATTGGTTCCAGATCTTAGCTATTTAAAAAGCTCTAAAATGGATCAAGGTATGCATATATCTTGTGCTTGATAGTTTTTGTTTTGTTCTCTTTTGCTATTTTGGGGGTTGGGGACACAACCACTGGTGCTCAGGCTTACTCTTGGAATTAAGCACAGGAATCACTCCTGGTGGTGCTTGGGGGACATATGTGAGGGATGGAATTGGAGACAGCTGTGTGCCAGGCAAGTGCTTTAACCCCTGTACCATCCCTCTGGCTATGCATGTCTTTTTTTTTATATTAGTATGCTTGTTTACTTTGCATAGATATCTAGATGTAAAATTGACAGAATAAATGGTATTTTAATATTTTAAGAACTCTCCATAGTGAGAAAAATAAGTGAAAAAGATAAAGACAAGTGCTGAATGTTCTCATTCAAATGTAGGATACAGAGAAACAAATCAAGGGAACAGATAAAGTCACATAAAAACAAGCCCTTGGAACTGCGGTTACTGGCAGAGGAAGAAGCAGAGTCATTGGATGGGGGAGGGCGTCCAGTGGACTGTGATTGAGAGACATTGGCAATTTAGTGGTGGGTGTAGATGTTCCTGTTTGCTCTTCGTAGCAAAAAGTGAAAGAAAATTCAACTTTTATGTCTACTTCCTTTGCACCCCCTTCCCCTGACTTCCTCATCAGTTTTTCAGTTCATAAGCCATGATTTTCCCTTCTTCCTACTCTAGAATCATATGCTTCTCACACTTTCTTTCTGTTCTTCTTAAATCATCTTTTTAATTTGTTTTTATTTTTTGGGCCACACCTAATGATGCCCATGGCTCACTGATGGCTCTGCACCCAGAAAACATTCCTGACAGTTCTTGGGGAACCCGATGGCTTGCCAGGGGTCCAACCAGGTTGGCTGAATGCAAGGCAAACACCCTACCCATTGTACTACTGTTTCTGCCCCTTAAATCATCTTTAATGTTGATTAATGATTGTGAGGGCCAGAAATTTAGTAGATATACAGTCATGTTCCCAATTCAGGGATACCTGGACTTGAATTCGAGATTCACCACCATTAGCTTGAGATTCAGAATGAGTCATACAACCTCTCATTGCCTCACTTTCCAGGCCCCAACTTTCTCTTTGTACTAACTGTGTCCACCTTGGAAAAGAATAAGCTAATGAAATGCAAAGTACCTGGTCTGATGCCTGAAAAGTTCTAAGCTTTCACTTAATTTTGAGCATATAATATACAGTTTCTAGAAAACACCATTTTTTCCAGGTAATAAATGTTGTAATATTTGTTTCTTAAACTGCATTTAGAGATAGCAAGACTGTGGCTCAGTCTTAGAGAGGCAGACTCATTGGCTCAATGAGGAGTTATGAAGATGCCCGGCACAACCTCTCCCCAGAATAACTGCGGGGAGAGAGCTCTTCAAAACCCTAAAAGCATGCTAGATTAATATTCAACATAATGATGACGTCTTTCAAGCAATATTACACAGTCAGTGGCAAAATTGAAAGCTGAGAATAAATACACAATATCAAAGCTATTAACCCTGAAAGAAATTAACGGTCTGTCTTTGTGTAGGACAAATACTATCCAGTCTCCTGATACAATGCACCATTGTTGTTTCAGGCTTGAAATTCTACCTTCCAACTCTACCTTTCAATCTGTCCATGTCTCCAGAGGCAAAAAGCAAACCTAAGAATCCTGTAAATTTTAGTCCTGACCTTTCTCACTGGTTGGTGTGAGTCACAATAACAAGATAACCAGGATTTGGGGTTGCTTCTGTTATCACAAGAAAATTAGCATAAATCATGAGAAGATACTCTGTTGTAAATTACATAAAATGGAGACTGTACTCTGAATAAAGAAGTTGAGCTTTTAAAATGACCTTAAACTGATAAAAGCTTTGGATATTAAGTTTCACCATAGCATTTGAAATAAATTAAATGTTTCTAATCAGATAGGAGTAAACATCTATTTCCCAAAGGAGTGTTACAAAGAACAGCTTGGATAAATAATCTATTTCTAGTCCCTATGGATGGCTTTCTGCCATAGTGCTGGACTATATCAATACAACAGACATTTCCCCTGGGGCCTGTCAGAGCAACTATTTCTCCCTGTGAAGAATGCATCTGTGTGTGGTTAGGTAGAAGGAACAGGAAAATTAAATAACCACAGCTCTCAATGCATTTGTTTGATTGAGCCAAACCATAATTTCCCTGCAGTATTGCACTCCTAGCTCTCCTTCAAACACCTCAATCACCCACCAAATAACCTGTCCACTCCCTATTAAAAGTGAAGTGTTAATCTCAAACCAAAATAAAAATCAAAGATCTAGACACTTAGATGAAAGAAAGTTGAAATAAAGCTTTCAGGACAGTTTCTACAGGCCTTGTCTGAAGCCAACGTTCCTATTTATTTATAAATTTGCATAGAAGAGTTTAGCATTGTTTATTTCTTCCATTCAATACTTTTGGTGTGACTACAATCCCTAATGACCTAATTCCATCCCTTTTTAGTAATGCTAAATTTTTAAAGCAAGAATATTCTTAATAAGATGCCATTCAACTACAAATCATGTAGGTCTACAAGTCTTCTCATTGACTGTCATTATTTTCCATAAAAATTTATTATTTGAACATCTCCTATGCACTAAGTGCCATGTCAGGCTCAGTACTTAATAAGAAAAATGAATTTTTTAGGAAATATTAAAGTGTTATAAGAAATAAGATATGAAACAACATTAAATAAGATTAGTTATTATGAAACATGAAAATAGGAATTTTGATAGTTTAATGAGGCAGAGGTTATCTCTCACTAGGCCAGTCAGAAATCAAATGGAGAAGATGATGTTTGATCTGGATCTTGAAAAATGAGTAGGGCTTGAGGGGATTGTCAAGGCCTCAAGACTGGAAAAGACTGCAGAATGGCATACAAAGGCATGTAGAATTAAAGTTGTTTAACTTGGTTTTGAATGTAGAGTAAACATAAAGATGAAATTAGAAATAACTTGAAACATATTTGAAGCCAAAATAGAGTAGCAATGGCCTTGCATAATGTTTTATATATAATTAATTGGCTTTGAAGAGTCAGTGGAATGATTGCTTCAACATAATTTTGGAAAGAAGATTCAGGTTGCAGGCTAGAGAGAGAGCACAGTAGTGTGCTTGTCTGCTATGCAGCTAGTCTGGGTTCAGCCCCCAGAACCACATATGGTTTCACCAGCCCCACCAGATGTTAACTCTTAGCAAAGAGCCAGGAGTAAGCCCTGAGCACCCCTGGGTGTGGGTCAAAGGAAAAAAAAAGAAAATTCGGGCTGCTATGGTGGGTGGTAATGGCCTAGGGAAAAGAAATATGGAAGGTTATAATACATAAATCTGGATAATCTATGTATAAGGGACGGGTATGTATACATTTCAACTGGATAAACATATATACACATATAAGTGTATGCATACATATATACATACATTTAATTTATACATGTCTGATACTGCACAGAGGAAAAGGATGCACTAAGAAGAATCCCAGAAAGGAGAGCTGGCCATAATGAAAGGAGGAAGGGCAAGAATTGGCATATTTGAGAGGGATGTTAACTGTGGCTGGGACTTTCTAGATGGGTGGTGAAGAAATTGACAGGTAGAAATCCAGGCCAGCAGCAAACAAAAAACTAAAAACTTGCAATGAGGTGAAATCATGGCCAGCAGGGAGTCATGGGAATAAGTACAATCACCAGAAGAGGATATGGAGGAATCAGGTAAAGGTAAAGGTAAAGGCCCTCCCGTTGATCGTCGATTTGCTCGAGCGGGCCCAGTAACGTCTCCAATGGAGACTTTGTTGTTACTGTGTCTGGCATATCGAATACTCTCGGTAGCTTGCCGGGCTCTCCGAGAGGGGCGGAGGAATCGAACTCGGGTCGGCCATGTTGGCCGCTTGTAAGGCGAACGCCCTACCCGCTGTGCTATCAGAGTACCTAGGAATCAGTTCCACACTTGTCAAGAGACACTGCTTCTGAAGGACTATCCACATTGTTTTCCAGAAAAGCTGGACTAGTGGGCATTCCCACCAACAGTGAAGGGGTGTCCGTTTTCCCCCATATCCACATGAGCTTCCATATGACCCCGCAATACCACTTCTCGGAATATATCCCGAGGATGTAAAAAAGCACAGTAGAAATGACGTCTGTACCTATATGTTCATTGCAGCACTCTTTTCAATAGCCAAAATCAGGAAACAACCCAAGTGCCCTAGAACAGATGTCTGGTTAAAGAAACTTGGTACATCTATACAATGGAATACTATGCAGCTGTTAGGAGAGATGAGTCATGAACTTTGCTTATAAATGGATAGACATGGACAGTATCATGCTAAGTGAAATGAGTCAGAAATAGAGGGACAGACATAGAAGGACTTGACTCATTTGTGGAGTATAAAACAATATAACATGAGGCTGACATCTAAGGATAGTAGATACATGGGACACGAAGATTGCTCCATACCTGGAAGCCTGCCTTATGAGAAAAGGGGAGAAGGCAGCTGGAATAGAGAAGGGATCACTAAGAAAATGATGGCTTGAGGAACCGGTCAGGATGGGAGGTGTGTGCTGAAAATAGATAAAGACCCAAACATGATAACCTCTCAGTGCCTGAATTGCAAACCATAATGCCCAAAAATAGAGAGAGAGTATGGGGAGTATTTTCTGCTATGGAGGCAGGGAGAGGGTGGGAAAGGGGGGGTATACCTGGGATATTGGTGGTGGGAAATGTGCACTGGTGGGGGGATGGGTGTTTGATCATTGTGTGATTTGATTGTAACCCAAACATGAAAGCTTGTAACCATCTCACGGTGATTCAATAAAATTTAAAGAGAGCAAGAGAGAGAGAGGGACAGAGAGAGAGAGAGAGAGAGAGAGAGAGAGAGAGAGAGAGAGAGTTTTTCCTACTTTTCAGTGAATACTGGAATTCTGTTCATATCTGGAACTTTTAAAGGACTCTGGTTAGGCACTTTTGAAACACAAAAAGAAAAGACTAAATTCAACGGCTCAGACATCTCACCCCTTGTCAGTTTTCTTCAGCGAAGTGGCCACTTTGACAATGTTCTCAAGATCCTGGCTCCTTCAAAAAGGGCAAAAACACACATCAGAGACAGTGGACTCATTTTGTGATCATTTGTTTTTTTCACTTTTTCAGTAAAATTAATTTAACTGAATAACAAAACATTCTTATCACAACCATTTTGTGCTGCACATGCATGTGCACATGCACACACACATACACACACACACACACACACACACACACACACACACTCACTTATGCACTCCATCGTTTCATGTGGGTATTGGCCCTGCCATCTAGTGCTCATTGAAATAACTACAGTTTCTCCAAAAGACTTGTATTGGCAGCTCCCAAGTAAAATAATATATTTTATATTATGTTTTCTGTGTTGTGCATGATACTTAAATATACGTCTATCTGTGTTAAAGATTAGTCATTTTAAAATATGCACATACATGCACAAGCATCTATGCACATGTACATACTGTATTTAAAAAACAAAAGTACAGCAACTTGTAAAGCAAAAGAATAAATCAAGATTGTCATGGGGAAATGCTACCCCAAAACTACAGTATAATTTGTGAAACTTTTCTGCAGGTGGAGGTGGGTGGAACCTTGTACAACCAAGTCTGACAAAACTGTTTGCAGAACAAGTATTTCCCTGTCTTATGGGGATTGATCTTATTCTATTATTTATGTTCACACAATTTTGATTGTTTTCGTTATATAAAGCTTAGGAACAAAAAAAATTCTGTAGGTGCATATAAACTATTACTGACATAGAAGTTAGCCATAAAATGAATTATATTATCAATTTTTAAATTTCTATGTGTTCTAATAACATTTCTAATTTCTACCATTTCATAGATACAGATATGTCATCATACCTTATATTTCTTTCAGTGTCTCTGTTAGTTTCTGTATATACACCTGGTTTGGGTGGACATATCTTCCTATATTTTAAAAGTTAAAGATAATATATGTTACATAAGAAAACACTTTCTGTTAAATTTAAATTCGAAAGAAAATACACATATTTAAAGAGATCAAAGTGTTTTGAGTGCATAATGCTACTACATTGCACTGCACTGTTCTCCCGTTGCTCACTGATTTGCTCGAGTGGACCCAGTAATGTCTCCATTGTGAGACTTCTTGTTACTGTGTTTGGCATATTGAATACGTCATGGTGGCTTGCCAGGCTTTGCCATGCGGGCAAGATACTCTCCGTAGTTTGTTGGGCTCTCCGAGAGGGGCGGAGGAACTGAACCCGGGTGGGCCACGTGCAAGGCAAACGCTCTACCTGCTGTGCTATCGCTCCAGCCCACATAATGCTACTAGAAAGAAAAAAAATTCATTCACTTTTGGTTGGTTTGAACTAATCATATTCTATTTTAAATTCTAGAATCTAGGGGGTTGGAGTGATAGTACAGTAGGTAGGGGGTTTTCTTTGCATAAAACCTATCCAGGTTTGATCCGCAACATCCCATATAGTCCCCTGAGCTTTCCCAGGAGTGATTCCTGAGCTCAGAGCCAGGAGAAAGCCCTGAGCATCATCAGATGTGTCCCCAAAACAATAAAATAAAATATCAAGAATGTTGTTTGTTATTAGTTATTAAATAGTTTTTTAAGCTTATCCCATTATAAACAATGCAGAAAATATCTGATCAGGTATGACGGAAAACACTTTTATAACTGCAGTTATACCACCTTTCTGAGAATGACCACATTAAATTAACTTGATAAGATTTTTAATGTTAGGAGGTTGTCAAAATTTATAGTGCAAGGCTTTGCATTACTCATTTGCTAAGTATCTGACTGACCTATTTATACATTCTTGCTTGCTCTCAGGAAACTATATTCAACTAGTTTTGTACCCCTGGGGACATGTATTAATCACATAAGAAACACTTCCTTTTCATATTCTTTCACTAAAATCATCTTTCTGTGATTAAAGCAATCAAGACTTAAAAGATGCCAGCTGTCCTAATTTAATTTTTAATATCATTAGTGGAAGAAAGAAATTAAGTAGTAAAAATGAATTAGACTAATTTCATGGAATTTTGTTTCTTTTAATCCACACAAGCTCACTGCTCTAGACATCTGATTTTAGATAAAAATTTAGGTGATACTAAATCCAATTAAAGTTAGCCCTTCTTTAAAAAAACTGTTCAAATTTAGATTATTTTTTCAGTATAATAAGTGTAAAAGGAAAAGCAACACAAGCTAAAAACCTTGAGAAGTTATTTTTAAAGTATAATTATAATCTTTACATAAACATAGAATTATAAACCTGGTTGAGTCGATTGTTTTTATTAATTCAACAAAATGTTCTCTTGATTTGTTGAAATTTTGTTTAACCTTCTCAGCCATAAGGACATAATTTCAAAAGTCCTGTGAAGTTTTGCTGCATAGGAACTGAGACCTTGTTTTTTTCAACTCGGTAGAAGGTAGAGCCCTTAAATGCTACAGGATTCTCTTTCTCCTCATTAGCGCTCTCTTGCTAGCTCCAGATTTCTCTTACGCTATGCCAAAAATATCACCAGCGCACACACACACAACCCCCCCACCCCGCCAAAAAAAACCAAACCCACAAAGAAATCAAAGGCTGACCATCTAAAGACTCAATGATGTAATCTACACTCAGATTTTTTTTTCTTGTGGAACACACCCAGCCCTGCTCAGAGCTACTCTTGGCTCTGTGCTCAAGGATCACTCTTGGAGATGGTCAACCACTTGAGGTTCTTGGGTTTGAACCTGGGTCAGCCATGTACATAGTAAGTGTCCTGTCTGCTGTACTATCTTTCCAGCCCCCGAAATGCCATTTAAAAATTTTCATAATGATAATGGAAATGTGCAATTTAAGACTTGAAAATGATGACTTTAGATTAATAAAGTTTAACAAAGAATGCATATGAATATTTTCATATCTCTGAATTTGTTTCTCATATTTATTAAAGAGTGATGGAGATTCAATACAAAAAAATGTAAGTTTGTCCTTTTTGCTTTATTCAGAGACAAGTTAATTAGAAAAGTGTCCAAACTTTATGCTATTTTTGAAATAAATTATAAATTTCTTAGCTAAAACAAGGCTAAAAAATAGCCTGTATATATTTCTGACAAAAGTAGGGAATGGAGCAGTAACACAAATTTCAAGAATATCTTTCATCTGAAAAATGTGGCCACTAAAGGGAGATCTGAGTTTTCTATATATGTAATATATATTAAATGAGTATATAAATTTATTTTTATATTGGAGACAGTTTCCTACTATATGATCTTAAAATTTTTTAATTAAAAGAAAACTGAGCATAAAATACTTCTTGGATGTAAATATTATTTGGATTCTATCTTGAAGGTCTATTTACACAAAGTAGTTATTGGTCATAAATATTCAAAGGCAAGCCTTAGGTTGCTTTTGTGTTGGCAAATTAGAAAAACTTTACACAGATTTCTGTATTGAACGTGCATACACAATATACCCATGATTTGTACAAAACACATTATGCTTTTTATATCTCTTGAGCTTCACTTTGACAAGAAATCCTGAAATTTCAGGTCTTACCTATTATCCCTTCTCAGCATGTGAGGAGATGAAATAGGAGAACTAGGCTTTGGAGGTATTGGAGGATGAACAGTTGGTTCCCTTTAAAACAGAAAATAGCAGTTCACTTCACCATGGAAACATGGTAAAATTTAGCATCTATTAACCAAATGCATTTATTGCCTATTTGAAAATAGCTCAGGCATCTTACAACCTCCTCTCATGAGTGCGAAAAGGTCAGAATCTATGGAGCTCCAAACTTTTCAAAAACAGTGGTTGAAATTACAGGTATTCAAAGAGTTCATTGAACAAGGTTTTGGAAGCACTGTTCTATTTAACTATAGTTAAAATAGATTAAGTTCTATAGGGTTTCACATTTTGCTAGAACATTTAGCTCAAGTATATTCTAGTAGCTCTGATTTAAAAAAGCACAACTCTCAATAATCCAGATGCAAAACTTGCTTTACAGGTGACAGTAGCCTAGTTTATAAAGGGACTTGAAAAACTGCATATGCTGTTCTAAGTCTGAGCAGGAGAGAGGATGCTAAAGCCTTGTCAGGGGAAACTACACCTCAAAAGCAGATTTGGTCCCTCTCACTCGAGCCTGAAAAATGGCTGAAGACAGTAAATATACACTGATTCTAAATATGCTTTCTTAGTCTTACATGCTCATGCCATAATATGGCAGGAAAGGGGATATCTAAGAGTTAAAAGTTTGATACTGTTTTGTTTTTTAACATCCTGAGGTAGTTTTATATGCACCAGGCACTCTGAAAAGTGTACAATTTTCCCATTCTCAAATGGTTGTCAATATAGAAACACATTTATGACTGAGGGGGAAGAGCTATGAAGAAAAATTAAAGCACAATTGACTCTAGAGAGCACAAAGCTACCAATAGATCAAGTAAAAACAAGCACCAGATATGTGGAAAGTTTTTTTGAATGTACTGATCTTTGGTAAGCCTTTTGGCGGAGCAATGTTGAAGAAAAGATGATGGCAGTGAAAAATAGGAAAATGCAAAGTCAGGATGTAGATGTGAACATTCCCTTTGAGCCATTTTGCAGTCAACAAAGAGAAATGGGTATCCTGATGAAGATCAGTAGACATTTTCTCTTGCCATATTCAGCTGCAACAAGGACAGAATAAACAAGAGTCCTAGATTCAGCTAAATTCATTCAGTGAGTGTAAGAGAATGATGGCTATGGAAGGAGGGGGGGACACAAAGGAGTCATTACAATGAGGGATCATGACACCCACGATAGACTTTGAAATACACAGGAACACAAGAGATGAGGGGTAAAAATCTGTGGGGAAAAGTGGGAGCATCAATTGATTTGTGGGTTTGAGGAGGAGGAGGAATTTCAGGAACCTGAGGCTGAAGGGAATAAGTAGAACAAACGAAAAACAGAAGGTACGAAATGCAAAGAAGGATAATAAAAATGGAACCTTACAATTTGATCCAAGAAAAGGTATAGTGTAAGACATTACTTATGCCAGAATTACACCTAGGAAAAGCTAAATTTCTTTCAGGCTAGAATGACCAGGATAAGTATTGGCTGGGTGTGTGTAGGAGGCATCTGAGCAACCAGCATAAAGACAGTTTGGGGAGCAAGCAACCAGGTGTGCACGAGGAAGGAGGTAAAAGACCCAAAGAGTAAATGTGCTGCTGTGAAGGACAAGAGAAACAGAGGTGCAGATTTATTGCAAAGGGCCCTGCATCATTGCCACCCCTGCTGGGCTGGAGTCAGGAAATGCCACCCTGACTCCAATTCACCTCAAAAGAGCTTTTATTTGCATCTCTACCACGACAGCCACAGATGACAGAACACAAGCCCAAGGGGGGAATGAGAGAAGTCATTCATAAGGTGCCAGAAGCTCCACGGCATGCCAAGAAAGGGGATTAAAATGCAAGAGTGGGGTAGGAAGCTTCAGTCCTAAAATATTTTGAAGAGAAGAAAACAATGTGTCAGGATACTACTTTGAGATGCTATATTTAAGCTAACCCACCCAGGCTCTCCCCTCTGTCCTTGTCTTGATCTCACAACACCTTTCACAATTTCTGCCATGGCATTATAACCACTATGTTATAATTATAGGGAGTAACTTTTAGGAATTAAAAAGTTGATTTCATGAGAATCACATGAAAACTGGCACAGAGTAGCCCAAAGGCCAGAGCTAATAAACATAACTGAAACACTTTTGTATTTCTTCATTTTCTCATGCTACTGCAAAGATCACTTCTTTTTATTCTGACATATTAGGATAGCTGGGCTCTGAGATTCTGTACAAGACTGAGTTTGTGAAGAAAACATTTTTCTTTTCTGCCACACAAATCCAGGTAGAAACAAGAGCAATTAACTCCATTTTTAAGTTGTGAGTTACATTTTTCAGGTTCTGTTTGTTTATTTTACTTTTATCATAAACAAAGTTTTTATTTAAATAATGGCAAAGAACCTACAACTTATGTACTTTGAGGGTCAGTAGTATGTTAATATTGTCATACATTTAGCCTGTGAAGTGTGCATCACTGTTAATACTTTTCACTGAGTTCCCCAAATGGTAAATAATTTGCTTTGAGTCACATCAATAAGTGGCTTGGCCAGGCTTTCACTCTGATCATTCTGATGTCAAACCCATTCTTTTATTTTTCTACCTGTCTCAAAATCACACCATTTCAAACGAACTCTACAACAGGTATTTCCAATGAAACATTAGTAACAGTGGGTGTTGCTCCATTATTTCCTCGTCCAAAAAAGGGGTCATTAGATCAACAAGCACTTCTTCCACACAATGGCCCTAATTATACTGTTCTTGGACATGACAACCAACAGCACAACCCATTTTTAAATCTGTGATAAATTGAACGTCATTAAATTTAAAAAATTTTGCTTTGTAAAATACATTAACAGGGTGAAATCCAACTCACACACTGGGTAAATGATATTTGTAAATCACATGCCTTACTTAAAGAACATAAACAGAATGTGCTTTTATTTTTTTAATTACTCCATTGCACTGTAGCACTGTCCTCCCGTTGTTCATCAATTTGCTTGAGTGGGCACCAGTAACATCTCCATTGTGAGACTTGTTACTGTTTTTGGCATATGGAACACGCCACAGGGAGCTTGCCAGGCTCTGCCGTGTGGGTGGGATACTCTTGGTAGTTGACAGTGCTTTGAATTAATATTTTAAAAAATATTTAGTCATGGAGGGGAGCTCCCATGCAGTGCTCACAGGGACTGTGGGTCACTCTTGGTGATAGTAAGCAAGCTGGCTGGATAGTTTAATGCTAAGGTCTGAATACATGCTGCTGTGTGGGCCTTGTGGTGCAGGTGACCTCGCCACATCTGGAACTGATGAGGACCTCCAGTCTATACCAGGAGTGCTAATAGGTTCATGTGATGCTTGAGCTGGAATTCAGGTTCCAGCACATGAAAAGCATGTGATCCTAAGTTTGGAGCTATCTCCCTGACCTCTGAACATACTTTTAAAAGATTTCAAAATATGTAAGTAAACAAGAAACCAACCGAAAAAGGCAACTAATTTAAAGTTATTCCACCAGAGAAGAGATATATATCACTAAAAAGCATTTGAAAACTGTGCAGTATCATCAGTCAATGGGGAACTATAAATTACAATCACAATGAGATTTACTACAGACTAGGAGAATAGCTAAAATCATATTTTAAACTGACAATCCTAAATTGTGCCAAAGAAGTGAAGCAACTCAAACTCTCATATACTGTCAGTGTGAATGTAAACACTGGCAGCTTCTTACAAAGTTAAATATATACTTAACATACAAACTAGCGCTCCTATTTGTATGCAAAAATTAAAAAAATAAACATATATGTCCACATAGACATATATGTTTAAAAATTATATGAATAATTTTTAAAAATTTAGAAACAACACAAATGTCTTCTGGCTAGGGGTATAAATATAATGTATACCTTCAGCAAGTGGAATACGACTTAGCAATGGAAAAGAAAAACCATGGATACATGCCAACCACATCAGTTATCACATGCATATGTTTAGTGAAAGAAGCCAAGTTGAGAAATGTTATAGATAGTGTAGGGTTCCACTTCCATGGCAATCTGCCTATGTTTGAAAGGAAAACGTGAAGAGCTAACAAAGAAATATCTCAGTCCACTCCACAAGCCTGAGGTTTTATACCCCAATACCTGCAACTACCCACCCTCCCAGGCTCAGAAAAGCTCTGTCCTCATGCCACAGCATGCTCCTGATACCCACACTGAACCTCATCCAGGACTCCCTGCTCCAAAGCCATATCCTCTGCACAAATTACAAATCACCCTTCTCCCAGAGTCCACCAATTCTGTCCTTTCTAGCAAAACAGAAGCCTGATTTACACAATCCACGCTACGATTTTAATTACAAGGGCCTATAATCTGTCAGACTCTACTACTTTAAATACGGTAAGACATCTATTTATGTTTAATTTAATTGGGGGTGGGAGAGGGGGAAGAGGGGGCCACACCTGGCTCTATTTGGATCTTACTCCTGACTCTGTGCTCAGAGGCCCTTCTAGTGCTGATCAAGGAACCGTTATATGGTACCAGGATTAAACCTGAGTCTGTTTAAAACAAAGGTCTTAAATCCTGCATCATCTCTAGGGTAATCTTATTGTGTTGCTGTTTTGTTTTTGTTCTACTATCCTCAAAGGTTACTTCTGGCTCTGTGCTCAGGGATTACTACCGATGGTGCTCACAAAAACATATGTGGTGCTGGGGATCCAACCGGTCAGCTGCATGCAAGGCAAGAATCTGAACCCCTCTATTATCTATAGTCCTTAGGAAAATATTTATAATCTCCAGCTGATAAACCTTCAGATAGTAAAATAATTTTAAAAAGCAAAATAAATTAAAAAAAAAAAACTAAACTGTTTGCTTTGTTTTATTTATTTATATCTTAAGAGGAGTCACATTAAGCATTTCCAGAAGCTAGGGTAACTCCCAGAGGGAGAAGCTCCATGGGGCAGTCATGTGGGCCTGGGCACCAACCTCAGGGCTGAGACAACCGAGCTCTGAGAAAGAAACATGGATGTGGGAGAGAAGCAGGGATGCTTTTATTTATTGTTTGAACATGAGTTCCTTTGAACTATTATTGTTAGGATGCCAGGGACTGCCTCTATAACCTCACAGGGCTGAGAAAATAGCAACTCTGCTCAGATTAAAACCTTCATCTCGAGGGGCTGGAGCAATAGCACAGTGGGTACGGCGTTTGCCTTGCACGTGGTCAACCCGGGTTCAATTCCCAGCTTCCTATATGGTCCCCTGAGCACTGCCAGGGGTAATTCCTAATTGAAGAGCCAGGAGTTATCCCTGTGCATCGCCAGGTGTGACCCCCCCCCCAAAAAAAAAAACAAAAATCTTCACTTGAAATTCTGAATTGATCTTCTCTTTGCTCTACTTGAATGACACCTTCACAAACTAATAAACCTCAGCAGGTTCTGTCACTGTCACTGTCCTCCCACTGTTCATCGATTTCTCGAGCGGGCCCAGTAACGTCTCCATTGTGAGACTTGTTGTTACTGTGTTTGGCATGTCTAAGACACTCAGCAGGATAATATTTTAATTATTTGGAATGTTCATAATGAGTATCCTGAACATTCAGAGATGATTCTATAACTACTGTCCTTTGACATCTTATTGAGAGTATTTCACACAGATTCTATTAATAGAAAACGATGCTTAAAGAAAATGAAATCCATTTAAAAAAATCTAGCTTGGCAGAAAAACTGCAGAGAATTTGGTACCAATAGAGTTTAAAATGTTGCTGCATAATTAGAAAGGTTACATTTTACCATTTATAGTTACAGACAGAAAAAAATAACTGTAGTGCAAGGTTGCCATGGCAACTCTTCTGAACCAGAGTTTTCTTTTTTCCCCTTCTTTCAATTCTGCCAATCAGCAAACTGAAAGTAAAAACCTCTGAAGGAGAACAGTTGAAAAACACAGGTGGGCAATTATGAAAGTACCTAGCCAGCATTTAACTACATGACTGTTTTCTTCACTGTGTTTTTACGATTTCGGTTACTATTAGTATTTTCTTCTCTATGTTTGTGAATGATTATGCACACAAAAACATTCAAACATTGTGTGTGTGTGTGTGTGTGTGTGTGTGTGTGTGTGTGCGTGCATACATGCACGTGCATGCGGAGGAGCTGATGACTTCACTGCTGACCCAGAATCATTCTTAATTGGTAGCATCAGAGTGAGGTATTTTGTCTGCTCAGCAATTACTTTTGGAAAGGCTATGTAGGCATAGGGACTGATGTGCCAAGAAGAATTTATCACCAATATCAAAAGTAATCTGTGGAAAAAGCAGTTTCTGTGAACAAAAGGAGGCGGCGTCAACCAGAAACAGAGAAGGGATACATCAACTCTTTCATCAACTTGGGTTGTACGGAAAGAGGGGGAGGCCAGAAAAGTATATTTGTAAGATTTGGCTGTGAATCTTTGCTTTTGTTTTTGTTTATCTTTTGGGGCCACATCTGGTGATACTCAGGGACTATTCCTGACTCTGTGCTCAGGAATTACTCCTGGCATTGCTCAGGGAACTATATGGGATGCCAGCAATCAAACCCAGGTCAGTGATCAAACCCAGGTTGGCCACGTGCAAGACAACCACTGTACTACCATTCTGGCCCCATTGACTGAATTTTTAGGAGACTTTTTGGTTTGGTTCAGTTTGGGTTTTGGTTTTGGGACCGCACTCAGCAATGCTCAGGGCTTACTCCTGGCTCCATGCTCTGGGATTACACCTGTCAGGGGACCAACCATGTGAGGTGCAGGGGATTGAACCCAAGTTTGCACATGCAAGGCAAGTACACACTGGACTATTTCACCAGCCATAGGAGGCTATTTTTCAAGATGAAAGAGATTAAAACATGGAAAGAGGACTAGAGAAGCAGGGGTTTAATCAAAGAGAAAAACCAATGTAGTGAAAAACAGTAAAAGATAAAACTTTGACTTAGTTCTCCTCCTCTTCTTCTTCTTCTTCTTCTTCTTCTTCTTCTTCTTCTTCTTCTTCTTCTTCTTCTTCTTCTTCTTCTTCATCTTCCTCCTCCTCCTTCTTCTTCATCTTTTTTCCTTCTTCTTCCTCTTCCTCTTCTTCTTCTTCTTCCTCTTTCTCTTCCTCCTCCTCCTCCTCCTCTTCTTCTTCTTCCTCCTCCTCCTCCTCCTCCTCTTCCTCCTCCTCCTTCTTCTTCTTCATAGGGTCTACACCCAATGATGTTAGAGTCTCTGCATTACTCAACCCTGATAATTAGTCCTGTGCTGTAGGACAGCAGGGATATAGCCAGAGGGGCTGGGATTTGAACTCAAGGCCTCAAATGTACAATGAATTCCACCACTTGGATCAGACCCCTAATCTGACTTCATTTAGTTTTTATTAAACTGAAAAGAAATGATAAATTCTGATGGCTTTATTTCATAAGATTTCAGAGGAAATGATCTTAGAGACTTAAATCATTCAAAATAATATACTGGTTGCTTGCCTTCTCGGAGAAGAAAGAGGGGATGACAGGGCGCTTGTGACAGAAAGAAGACAGTTTAAAATCCTGTTGTGATTTTAGAAATTCCATAGGAAAATAAATTATTTTGTGAAAAATGAAATGGAGAGGTTGGAATGATCAGCCTGTGCTCTGCTTCAAAAGGCCAAGCACATGCTTTACATGCTGGAGCTCCAAGGTCTGTCTCCAGCACCACCTGGTCTCTGAACAACCCTGAGAACTTCCCCAAAGCACAGTGCTGGGAGTAACCTACAAGCATTCTTTGGAGTGGCTAACATACAAAAGGAAATGTCATATGACCTATAAATACCACTCCAAGGCATTTACCTGAAAGACCAGAAAACACGGATTCTCTAGGGCATTGGCATCCCCCAAGAGCAACCTTATGGAGTGCCCTGCCACAGAGGCAGGTTGGGATGGGGGGGATGGGTGGTGGGAGAGATACTGGGATCCGTGGTGGTGGGAAATGGGCACTGGTGGAGGGATGGGTATTTGATCATTTTATAATTGAAACCCAAGCACAAAAATTTGTAAGTCTACAACTGTACCTCATGGTGTTTCACTAATAAAAATTAAAAAAAAAAAAAGAGCAGCCTTATTTCCTGTAGTCCAAACATGGTATCAAACAGATGGTCACTGAAACTACTGAAGCTGCTCTACCTACCATTACAAAGATAACATTGTGTTTGGGGAATAAATGAATGGAACTTGAAATGATTTTGTTAAGTGCAAGAAGTCAGGAAGTGAAAGACTTCTGTTTGTTTTAGTTCTGCTTATTTGTTTTTGTTTGTTTTGGGCCCACACACACAGTGGTGCTCTAGAAGCCACATGTTCCAAGAACCTAAGAAACCCACAAGCAAAGCATGTGCACATGTTCAGCTCCACTGAGTTATCTTATCTGGTCCCACGGAAGAGAAATTAGTTAATTTAACTCCAATGTGGAATATGAATAAAGCAAATGAATTTACAAAATGCAACACAAACTAGACTAGGTGAAAACTGGTTACCAAAGGGAAAGCAGATAAAGGTTAGAGCAAAGGGCAAAAGTTTCTTTTGATCATAAGATGGAACAATGGTCAAGTTTTTATACTCACATGGAAGTATAAAGGTACCTCAGAAATTCTACAGCATGGTTGACCAGTGATTTTTTAAAAATTTTACTAAAGCATCATGACTTACAAAGTTATTCATAGTTGGGTTTTGGATATCCTATATATAAATGGAACTGGAAAATATGTTAAATGAATTAAGCAATACTACTTTTAAAGTTTCATTCAAACTCAAACACTATGTTTTGCTCTCATTAAGTATTGTCTAGGTCTCTAAGTAAAAAAAGACTAAGAGGTTTTCAAAAATATCTAACTTGAGACTTTAAAGTTGTTTCTAGGTGTCAACCCTTTAATTGCAAGACTAATGCATTTCAAAATAAAATGGTATGTTTTAGAAATGAATTTTTCTCTTTAATTATAAAGCACAGTTATTTTAGATAATTATACTAATTATATATAATGACATTATGTAAAGAAGTAGAGATAGATTTAAACAGAATGATATAGTCATAGGTATTGATAGATATAGAAGTATACAGGTTTGATATCATGGGTTCTTTTGTTGATAAGAAAGTTTGAGGCCCTTTGGTATGCAGCTTCCATTGTGCCTGCAATGTATTTTAATTCAAATACTACTATTCAGTCTAAACGCAACTAAATTAAATTTCTTCCATACATTTGTTCAAGAAAGGAACAAATAAGAGATGGGGACGTTCTTGATGTCAAAATCTACAGAGAAATCATGTGGCTGTGGGTAGTGCTGGAGACAGGGTCAAGGGAAAAAAATACATTTTTGTGCAAATCCGGTGTCTGGAGGCTTTATCAACATGTTGCACAGACAGATATGTGGGAGGAAATAGAATCTCTGGGATAGGTACAGTGACCAAAAAAAAAAAAAAAGAAGAAGAAGATTCATATCTTGAGCAGGAGAATGGGTGAGGGTGGAAATTTTTTTATAAGGTTAGGAGAAGAGAGAAAACTGACACAAAAAGAGTGTATAAGTGAAGGCTGATGGGAGAGAGAGGTTAGCATTGAGCAGTTAACTAGAGTTAAAAACCACAATTCCCCATTTTGTCCAGTTTTGACCTATTTTCAATTTTTAAGGATCTTCTGGGGACAAAGATTTCTTTTTGATGCCTTTGCTTTCTTTCATCGCTTAATAATTGCTTCTATTTTTCAGCTTTTACTAAAAAGGCTATTTCTCAGCCTGGGAATGCATTGGCACTGAAGGTGAGAAACAGAAGAAATACTTTGAGCTCTTGCGAAGAAGAGCACTTTATAAATCAAAGGCATTGCTATATTGTTATTCTCCTTCTCCTGAAAAGTTGGCAGGACATTAGCTCTGATCCTCAAGAAGAATTCTTATATTTTAGCGATTATATTAATAATCTGTGACTCTAACAAAAGGAGTGCATGTCTAAATTGATCAACCTAGTTCAATAAATTCTCTTTTCCTTAGTTCTAGCACTATGGATATGCGCCAGGAATCAGAAATAGGAGCAGTGTATCTCATTCTATTTTCCAAGTGAATCCCATCCAACAATGCATAAATTGTAAGGGCTTGTTGCCAAACACTGTCAATTCTGTGCAGAGATCCACAAGCTCAATAAATTGAAAGCATGAAATGTGAACTCATGAATAATCCTTCCGTATTTTACACTTCCATAACCAGTCACTTATAATGACACTTTATATTCATATTTCGACAATGGATAAAGAAAAAAACAAAAGTTTATTCTGAAAATAACAAATGATCCTATATACCAAGTACTGTTCATCAAGACATAGTAGAACAGATCTTACAATGCTTGGGGACAATAAATAACAAAACTCCTACTTATTATCCCCCTACCCGTAGATTACTCTATGAAAGATGAAGAGTTTAAATTAGAAATATAAACCACATATGACTCTTCGTATGGTTGGAAGAAGGCTGAAAGAGAAAACATTTTAACATGTGGGCTAAATGTCAAGATGTCAAAATCATCTTTACAAAATGGGAATAATTCCAAGTTGTGATAATTTGACCTATTTAATAATTACATATGTTGTAAGTAATGTACTAAATGTATATGTCGATATAGATGCAATAGGGATTTAGAAAAAGCAATTGGATTCTTTGTCTCTATCAGCTAAAATTTATTTACATTTTTATAGAGCCAACCTTTTAGAATATCAGACAATTACCTCCACATGATTTCATCACTTGCAAAAAAAAGAGACAGACACTAAAGTCTACACAGCAGATGACAACTTTAGGAAATGAAACAATTCACTATTAAGCAAGCACACCATTTAATAATGCTCTCCTTTCTGATTGCTGAATTGGGAGAACAGGTTCCATTAAAACATGGAAATACTTACTGGGGATATTCTAAGAGTTAGTGACATGAAAACCATTTTGCTGAGCCTAAAGCAAAAGCAAACCAGATTCACACTATTCTTCAGATATTAGAGATAACACAGACTATAGGATTCTTTGAAGGCTAGCATGCATTATCTGTGTTTCAGTTACTGATTTATCACAAGTCCTGAGAACAATATCTAGCATACAGTAATCTCCTACTAAATATTTGTTAAATTAAATAGTTAGAATTCTTAAATATGGAAATTGTAGCACATTTCTTCCCTGTGTTCTATAATTTTAGTGACTGTTATCATTCTCAAGAAGAAAAAATAAAAGTACAAAACATCCACCTACTAAAGTTTGCAAGGATTTTCTACCATACATTTGCCAATCTGGACATCTGGGTCTATCTCATCCTGGAAGAAACTGTGAACCAGGAACCCACATTGGAGCCCACCCTGGTGTGTCTCATAATCCAGAGTACCTCAGATTGAGGTCTTATTTGGAAATAGTCACTGCATATGTAATTTGTTGGGATAAGATCAAATCAGATTAGCTGGGGGTACCTTATCCAATGTGACCTAAATCCTAAGGAGGAAATCTGCACACAGATAAGCATCCAGGGAAAATGCTATGTGAGGAAGGGAAAAATTTAGGATGATGCTCATCTCATATAAACTAGGGAACGCCTAGGAAGAACCAGAAGCTATGGCAAAGCCTGAAACAGATCTCACAGCCCTCAGACGGAACTAATGTTGCTGACATCTTGATCTTGCACTTCTAGTTTCTGGAACTGTGAGATAATAAATTTCTGTCGCTCAATCTGTCATGTTTTGTGGCTCCTCTTTGCCAATGAATACAACTACCTACTGACTCCTCACAAAGGATCTGATTTCCTCCCAGAGACACGAGCATGGCAACGACCTCACTCCCACTGAGCACCGTCTGTTTGAGTTCACAAAAGTGCCTCCAATTTATTTTAAAGTTTCTACAATTATAGGTTGTCAATATCTGACACATTCTTCCATTATATTATGTAGCAATTACACCTGACACCAATTCCCTTACCTTCTGCTTGTTCCTGGGCTTGGGGCAGCATTGTAACCAGGAGGTGGTGGCGGAAACCAGGACTGTCTGTTAAGAAATGACTTTAGTTATAAATGTGGCACTTTAAAGGCTTGACTCCAACCATATATTTGCCAAATAAAACTGAAAATAATTTGATGGCTAAGAATGCAATGACTTCTTTACATAACTTCAAAAATAAAATGCAGGGGTCTGGAGCAATAGCACCACAGGTAGGACTTTTGCCTGGCCAACCTGGATTTGATTCCCAGCATCCCATATGGTCCTTCAAGTACCACCAGAAGTAATTCCAGAGTGTATGAGCCAGGAGTATACTACCCTATGCATCGCTGGGTGTGACCCAAAAAGCAAAATAATAACAATAAACAAATAAATAAAAATGCGAATCATTTAATACATGCAATAGAAAGTATCTATCCTGCATTTCAGGCTATTTCATTTCCCCAGGTAAACGCGCATAGTCCATTTCCTGTGATACTAAATAATGTGAATTTTAATTTTTGTTATTTATCTCAAATTTTATTTTATGAGAGCACCATGATTTATAAATTTATTCATAGTTGGGTTTTTGACAGACAATGTTTCATCCCCATTCCTGACACCAGTTTTATCTTCCCTCCACCAGTGTTCCCAGGTTCCCTCTCTTACCCCCACCCTTGCCCCAGCCTGCCCTCTCCACTGACACCATTATAAGTTTGTCTATTAAATTTGGATCTCAGGATTTCAGCGTTATTGACTCTGTGGTTTAGACATTTGGCTATAACATTCCTTAACACCACCAATGTACCTTGATCCTTGTCCCCTTGGCTTCCTATCTGTCCCTTCTTCATCTACCTTCACTCATTGTCCTTCCTCCTCTTCCCTATGCTTTGAGGGTGATCTAGAAATCCCCTCCTTAAACCACTGTATTTTCTCATAATAACGTAAATTTAAAAAATAATTTGGAGTAAATCTCACAAAATCTGGAAAACAATATAATTTGTTAAATTTAGAGAGTAGGTTCATGAGATGTTACCACCATATTGCTTTCTCATCTTTTTCTGCAAGCCTGAAATAGTTTATAATGAAGAAACAGTCTTACATTTTACTCAAAACATGGACTAAGAACTATGTGACAGAAAAGTCTGACAAGAATATGGAAAGCATTAATGATTACCACAGCATTTCTAATCTCACCTGCATGTGCATATTGTAGATAAATACAAATAAAAAGAAATACTTCTTTACATTACTGGGGCATAATTTTAATCAACAAAATAACTAAATTCTCTGTCAAAAAGTCTAAGATAGGAACCTACTATGAAGTTTCTCAAAACAGATTGACAAAACCTAGGGAAGGAAAGACTGAGATAAGGAGAGTAAAAGAATTAGCCTTAATTTCCTAAAGCAGGCTTTTCTTCTGAGATACCATGGGGCTGAACTAAGATAAATAGGATATAAATTAAAGCAGATTATAACACACTGTAAGTAGTAGATGCTGTAAGTGGTAGATGAGAGCTCATCCTGTGTGCATTGTATACGTGATTCTTAGTGCTAGTTTCAATGGTCTTGAATGATGCTTAACCTGTAAGAGGGAAGAATGAACAAAATCCTAGACTTCCCCAATTTAGGAGTCTCTCTCTAACAGATAAAGGATTAAGGTAGGATGGGATACAAAATTTGGGACCAAAGAAACATGATCACATTTTCTTAAATGCAACCACAATTCCAACAGTAGGAGAAAAAGAATCTGCCATTTCTCTCCCGGAGGGTAATGGCAGTACCATGCAGTTAATTGTTACAGCCATAGACCTTGAGTACCTACCTGTCCTAGATAAGATCCTAGACTGGTAAAGAAATAAAAAAAAATTAAGAAGCACTAAGCTTCATAAATGCCTTTCTTCAGTTACATCCTGATTCCCTAAATTTTTTTCAGCATGCAATAATTGCTTCTGCCATCACATTCTACCTCATGAAGAATTTTCTGCCTCCAGGTCTAGCTCCTCGCCCATGCCTACTAGATAAATAGAACTTAGATTCACACAGACAATGACTGAAATCTCCATATGGGTGCCTTGCTATTTGGAAGGAGAGTTAGATCAACCTACAGAATAGAGGAGGTGGCCAGAACGCAGGCTAGCTCAGGAACACTGCAACTGGTGGCCACACTGCAGACTTTCTTTCAGTGCAACACATTTCATGCAGTAAGACTCAACTCAACGGTGCGACTAAAAGTAGCTCACCTCTATTACCAGAGCTCTGTCATTGAAAACATTACCTAGATGAGTATTTCCCAAAGGGGAGAGATATATCTGTGGTGAGATGGGATACTGCTGAAATGATATATGGGGCAGCAGAAGACTTTAGTGCAATTTGAAGATGCAATTTCTTACTCATCTAAAGAAGGTCGATTTCTGGGGAGATATTACATAATTTTTTTCCTGGAAAGGCTGAATAAATCTGGAACCTCTGAGTAAAAATCATAGATTTGGAAAGGAAACTGTGGAGAGAAGGACATGTAAAGTTTGACGATATCTGACTCTAGTAGGTGCTAGATCCCTAAGAGACAAATCCAATGAGTCCCTCCTACCTCTTTTTCTTTACAGGAGTTGTTGTAGAGGTAGAAGCTGGGATTGTGGTGGTGACTTCACTGAATGAAACTCCAGGTTGCCTGTGTAATCACAACAATAACAATATCGCATTACTGGGTGTTTTTCAATCTGTCCCAACTTCGAAATGTCTTATGATTGACTCATCTTCCTACCAGTTCTCTATTCAATACAAAATGTTTCATTTGAAGAAAATAGGATGTTCTTCCTTAGTTTCCCATTTTATAAAAATGAAACCAGGCTTGCATCTAAATAGCTAAAACAAAAGTATTTTTCTTCATTTAAAATTTTTTATTTCCCTCTTTCTTTTTGTCTGCTATTGCTGTTGCACTAACTGGCAGCATGATGGGGGGAGCGGGGTTGTGGGGGTGGGGTGGGAGATGGTGTTGTGTGAGGCCTGGGGGGGCTGGGGGGTGGAGTTCAGGTGTGGGTGGGAGTGGTGAGTTGTTACACTTGCACACTGCAGTTGTGGTGCTCACACACACACTTGGTTACAGTGTAACTATATTCCTGGAACATAAACTGAAACTATTAAAGAAAATAAAAAAGTGTCTGTGAAATCCAAATCAATCAATAATTAAATCTGACATTTTATGAGCTGATATAGATAATATCTATACATAGTGGACAACAGAATTATGTGGCCATTTTTGTGCATTAAAATATTAGCTTAGGGAGACATTACAAAAATCATACCACTTTAAAGTTCTATTTAGCATTTATCAATATACACAAACCTTCAAAAAATTTAAAACGACCCAAGCCAATTTCAAATACTGAGAGATGCAGTCAATGTAAAAATTAATTTGTAAGTGCAAAGATAAAAATTAAATTTTCAAAAGTCAACCTTGTTTATGACATTCCAGGAAAATATATTTTGTTTAAACAGGTTGTTAGCAAATCCATGATTTTAACATTCATTTTAGTTGTAATGTGCTAGGTGTTTTGAGAGGCAAGTGAGATATAGGACAGAGGAGTCAGCTGCTACAGGAATAAGGACAAATAAAATAAGCTTTTTGGGGGGAAAATTAAATAATCTTGATTTTTTAAAAAAATGGAATGATTTAAACTTCAATGCTTGGTTATAGCAGATGTTGGCAAACATTTTCTGTTGAAATCTGATATTAAACATTAAGAATTTTGCAACTCGCATCAATATTTCTACCACTTGGTTAAACTGATAGTTGGTACTACCATGAAGCAGTATAACGAATCCCCGACATTCTTGAAAAATAGCAAAGAAATTCCCTTTATCCTAAGTGTATCTTCAGTTAGAAAAATACATACGTTTTTGTTGTTTCTGGTGATCTAAATGTAGACAAGCTTCTGTTAAAAGAAAAAAAAATCAAAAGTCTGAGCAGCAAGAAAAATTAACACTTATTTCTATTTGCAATTGCTTTATGAATTTAGAGCTATATTAATAGAAGTTAGATATTATTTAAAAGAATGAAAATGAGAGTAGAAATACTTATATAAATATAATAGTGTTTTCATAATCTTGTTTTACTCCTGTAGTAAATTCCAAAAGACTATCCATCAGAAATTTCAGAATCACTTAAACCCAATGTTTCAAATTGTCAGGTTCTGTAATTTTTGTTTGCAATAAGAATGCAAAATTTGTATGTATTTCACAATCTTGCCACCAAGATAACTTAAACAGAAACAAAGGTGGTGATAATGATGGTCAGGAAGCAATGAATTTTTTTATTTTTAATTCAGGCAACAAGATTTTATTATTTTCTGTCCTTGAAACTGAATTGAAATTTTTACCCCATAATTTTTCAGTTAATCAAAAATAGAGGAAAAGAATTCAAGGAAATATATCAAGTGGGACTGATTATAAGTAAATAAGTAATGATTAGAAGAATACCATACTTAAGCCTTTCCAAAAGTTAGTAGATATTGGTACCTATTAGTTAGTCGGTTATCCAAGGTATTGGCCTTATATGTTTTAACAGCATCATTTCTGTCTGAGATCCTTTATAAAGAAATAAGACAAAAGTTTGGATGAACAGTGAGATTATTAAACTCCATTTGGTCCTCTTTCATTACAGAATAAATTTAAAATGTAACTTTTGTCTAGAAAAGAGTACTGTTACAAGTATCACATTTTAGGAATTTTTATAATTTAAAAAACTTATAATAAATATATTTATGAGGATACTTTGATATAGTTCAAAATTTTTATTTTGATCTTTTGTTTCCTTATAAATATGCTCCATTGATAATTAATTGTCATATAACATATTAGTTTCAGTAGTACAACATGATTATCTGTGGACTTTGCAAAATGATCACAATAAATTTATTTAACATCAGGCTTTTTAACAATTTTATGCCTTTTTATTAGTGTTGATAACTCATTGAGCACTTAACAGATACATTATTTTCTATTTTTACAGTTTAATAATATATACCTAGCCAATGGTGCTATGTCCTGAATCAGTAAAAGGCATCAACTGAAAACTAAGTCATTTTAATGTTTTATGGCATAAACAATGCTGTTTATAAGATTAATTTCATTTCCCTCAGAGCACCTAGAAGATCACACTTCTCCATTTTCATTGCAGTTGAATGGGGACCATGTGACTGAGATTTTAGGTAATGCCATTTGTCATTTGTCTTGTGAGTTCCTCCATACCCTTTCCTCCCCTTCCATTATGGACCATGGGTTGAAGATCACATGAAACATGAAGCACTGAAACATGAGAAAATAATTCAGGTCCCTGAATCACTTCATGGAGGGGAACATCAGAGTTTCATTGGGACAAACAGCAATCTTCTATTTGTGCTAAACCATGGAGATTTGGGATGAGAACAGAAACATGTTAAGTAAGACAATTCTTGACTCTGACAAGTTATTTTACTTTTGGCTAATACATTTATTTTAGCAAGGTTTATTGGCTACAGAGGTTTTAGTCCTCCTCATCTCACGTCTCCTTGAGAAGAGTAGATCTGGAAAAGTATGCTGGTCTAGCCTTGGATCTGGAAACATAAACGGGAAATTCTGTAGTCTCCTTGCTAATTGCCACAGCAGTAGGAAATAGTTCATCTCCACAGTCTTTACAGTGGGGTCCAATGCCATACATCAATCAGTACTATAATTTGGCCCAACACTTCTATGTTATATCAAAATGCCTTCCTCTTTGTTTTTTATGCAGAAAGTAGTTAATTTTATCTGCCTTTAAAAATATTCCTAAAGTTGGGGGTGTGGTGCCGCCAGCAGGTCAATCTGTACCCATGAGACAAGTGCATCAGCAGCCTGATGATGACTTCAGACTTTCAGATACCCCAAAATTGCTGCTGTGCCTTTGGCCAGACCCCAAAAACTTGGGGCAAAGTTTACCAAGAAAGTAAACGGCCAAAAGTTATGTGGGAGACACTCCCACAAACCACCTCTGGCTCAGCTATATAACTGGAGGCATGGACTCTCTGGTTCCTGATTGAACTGCTTAACGGCCATGACCCAGAGACTCAGTAATAAATCTCGAAACCCAACAGCTTTTGGCAGAAATGTGTCTGGTCCCTGAAGTAGGCTACCAGTGTTGGACCACCCCAGGTGGAAATAGGCTTCTTGCCTTGGCTGTTCCTCCTGGTGGCCTGGTGGCCGTCATCCTCCAGAGGCCACTGGACAGTCAGGTTTGGGCCCACAGTGACGAGACACATGGGGCCTCACGGGATGGGGGTGAAGCCGGCCCTTTCCTCCCCACCCTAACGAGACCACAAGTCGCTACCCATGAACGGCCTCTCTGTCTCCTGATCAAGCTACTTAATAGCCACGATCCCAAAGACTCAGGAACAAATCTCGAAACCCAATGGCTTTTGGCAGAAATGCGTCCAGTCCCTGCACTAGGTTACAGGTGCTGGGCTACCCCAGGTGGGAATAGGTTTTGTGCCTTGGCCTTTTCCTCCTGGTGGCCCAGTGGCTGCCATCCTCCAGAGACCAGTCACGTTTAGGCTCTCAGTGACGAGACACATGGGGCCTCATGGGATGGTGGTGGAGCCAGCCTTGTCCTCCCCATCCCAACGAGACTCCGAATCACTGCCCAAAAACAGCCTCTCTGGCTCCTCATCAAGCTGCTTAATGGCCATGGTCCCAGAGTCTCAGAAATAAATCTTAAAACCCAGCGGTTTTTGGCAGAAATGCGTCCGGACCCCTCAGTAGGTTACTGTTGTCAGGCCACCCCGGGGGGGAAAGGGTGCTGTCCTTCCACCTGCTCCCCCTTGGCGGCTTGGCTGCTGCCATCCGCTAGAGGCCATTGGACAGTCAGGTTTGGGCCCGCAGTGATGAGACACGCAGGGCCTCATGGTATAGGGGTGGAGCAGGCCCTTTCCTCCCCACTCCAACAAGACCGGAGTTGCCGCCCACAAATGGCCTCTCTGGCTCCTGATCAAGCTGCTTAATGGCCATGATCCCAGAGACTCAGGAACAAATCCCAAAATCCAGCAGGTTTTGGCAAGAAAGCCCTCCAGATTTAATTGTTGAAATTTCAGAATTTCAAAATTGCACGGCCACTACTGCAGCCACGTGACATCATATTTTATTCATAACAAGCAATAGAAAACAAATTGTCTACTGTTGCTTTTTGGGCAGATCTGAGTGTTGGGGTAAAATCCCAAATAATAATGGTGGGTCTGGTGTCGAAATGTTGAATGTAATCAAAGTATAGAGAGAGTAATTTGAAAATCATCTGCCCCATAGGTAGAGGGAGGGTGTGGGTTGGGGGTATACTGGGGATTTTGGTGGTGGATAATGGGCACTGGTGAAGGTACGGGTGTTTCATTGTGTGACTGAGACTTAGACCCGAAAGCTTTGTAACTGCTCTCACGGTGATTCAATAAATAAAATTATAAAAAACGGGGGGAAAAAAGTAAGGTGGAGTTCATGCACAATTCAATCAGCCTAATCAGTGGCTGAATAAATAGCAGTACTCCTACGTTAAAAAAAATATTCCTAAAGTTGGGGCCAGAGTGATAGCACAGCGGGTAGGGCATTTGCCTTGCACGTGGACGACTGGGTTGGATCCCCGGCATCTCATTTGATCCACTAAGCACTGCCAGGAGTGATTACTGAGTGCAAATCCAGGAATAACCCCTGAGCATCACGGGGTGTGACCCAACAAGCAAAAAAAAAATTCCTAAAGTAACATTAAATGATAACATAAATTTATAAGCATGAACATATATGCTTATATAAAGTGATATTATGTGTATATCATTAATAATCAAGTATATACTGCATCTAAGCTTATCATTAAAGGTCCAATTCTATCCTTCCTACAACTGTCCCCTTTTCCCTCACCTCCTAACTCTTCCATGCCACTGGGGGGGTTCAGCCTATGAAAAGTTAATGAAGAAATGTTACTACTCAAATAGAAATAACCATTCCTTATTCCTTAGGGAGATGAACTTGCATTTCTCCTGTAAATTTAGCTTCTTCCAACTTGCAATAGAAAATTGGGTGTTTTAACAGAAGTCAATGTTGGAGACAGGAAATAATCAAAGTAACTAGGAGCATGATCAAAAGAACTAAAAGGATATTACATACTTCCAAAATGGTACACTAGAGGTCTCCCTAAGCTAGGTTTACCAAGCCAGTTGTTTAAAAAAAAAAAAGTCTTTGAGATTTGAGCTATTATCTCCATAATTCATGCACTATTATTTACTTGTTTTTTAGGAAGCCTCACACTTTTATCTAAAAATATACATCCTTAAGAGGGATTATTAGAACCAAATTTAGTACTTTTATTGTATTTCTTCCAAATAAATCTACTGTTAAAAAAGTACATGCACATACCAGATGTTATTATCAGCTTCCTCTTAAATTTTTTCCACATCTGGCATTTGGACCTGCCTTACAAAAGTCTGTTTCTTAATCACTGGAATCACTTTCTTGAATGATCTTTTTTGCTCACTTCCGCACATCTAATTCCATACTTAGAGAAATGTAGCTTATTGTAAAGAGGCAGGACTGCATGAAGCATGAGCTGACCAGGGTACTCTCACAAACATACCACCAAACGCCATCACTACCTAGTGTGTTAAATGAAGAGTTTGGGCTGGACTGATGGGTCTGAATTTTGTCTGTACCACTTTATAAGCTTTAAATAGGCCAGTGATACAGCACATGTCTTGCATGTGTGAGGCCCTCAGTTCAATACCCAGCACCAGAGAAAATAAATAACATTTATAAGTTTTACATAATGTATGAGTTCACCTCAGGGGAACTAAATTATAATCTGAGGTGTGAAGGAAGGTGGAGCAAGGCATCAGTGAAGTTTAAAAGTTCTCTCACTCTCTGATTCTAATTTACACTCAAGGCAGATATGACATTGCTATGCCTGTGAGGTTGCTCTAATCCATTATCAGGGTTTCCGGGCTTCATCTTGACAGGCCTTACATAAGCGTTCAGATATTCAATCTATAAAAGTTTAGTTTCCTAGGCCTCTTGCCATTCTTTGAAGTTTAGAGATTTCACTGGAAAATTTATTTCTAGAAATTAGGTTTTCTTCTGCAGTTGATGGCACACTTAGGTCAGTCTACAAAGCCAGGATAAATGGACAGGGGCACTTTGGATCCTCACTTCACACAGAGCCATGTAGATGGCACCTTATACATATTCTCTTATATTTCTCGTTTTTGTCAATACTTATAATTACAAGAGGGGGACAGTTCCTGAGAGAAACCAGTGCTATTTTTTCCTTCAATACAGATTGACTGTAAACCTATGAATAATGCAGACAGATAGACTGATATCCTATTAATTTGTGATGGCACAGTATGAATGTGTGGAATTCAATACATGCATCATATGTTTCAATCTATCTGTTTAAAACTGGGCCAGTGATTTTGCTTTAATACCCATACATATTTTGTTACAGAGAGCGAACTCAACTATTAATGGTCAGATATCTATTGTGTCCAGGTAAAATATGGATGTTAACTTCGCTCAATAAAAATGTTTACCTTCTCACATAAAATGAAAATGTGATTTGTGTTGTTTTCACTTCAACTTAAAGAGGTATTTCTCAGTTTTCCTACAGTGAGGAAACCTTTACTTCTGTGCAAGGGAGAATTAACAGGCACAACATAATAGGCTATTTTATAAACTCTATGGTGACTCCAGAGCCCAAAGAATAGTTTCACTTTTTATAGTAAAGAGCTACTGTCTTTATGGTAGAGCAGTCGAAAACCACTGCATTATTCAAAGTTGTAGTCCTTTCATAAAGCAGTTTTGCCGACACTGCACAGTTTTGTAGACACTGCTCTTTCTCCTACATCAGAATGGAAAGAGCAAAAGTCAAAACAAGGACTCGCTAGTCACAAAAATAACTATGTTCTGCATTTGGGGGATGGGGGTGGCATTTGGGCTACACAAAGCAGTGCTAGGGGCCTATTCCTAGTTCTCTGTTCGGGAGTAAGCCCTGTGTTACTTGGGAGGCATATATGATACTAGGGATCAAACCAGGGTTGGCTGCATGCAAGCCAAGTGCCTTACTCCCAAATTATCCATTGTCTGCCTCGCAATTTCTTCATCTTAAATTGAGCAGTTTCCATACAGTGCTAACCCTATCTAAAACTAATTCTTTCAGAGTTTTTCATATCAATATACCAGGATTTTAGGGAAATAGTTTAACCAAAGTTTTGTGAGCTTTGTCAGAGAGAGTTTACTCCTTGTAGCCCGTCTGTCCCTGGGGATTAAAAGAAAATGATTCAAAGGTATATTTTATGTGTTTAAGTATCTCATGCTTTATAAGAAGTAGAAATTAATATATGTTATTCATTCTGATTACATGATTCAAAAGGACCATACCTATCCAAAGTGTCATCCGATCTGTAACGACTAATTGTGGCTTTTGGTTCCTCTCCATCATTTTTTTTCCTATAGCATAAAAAAATACAGAAAGGTTAAATAAATTACAGAAATATTTAGAAAACCTATAATACACTTGGCAAGTGCTTTTCCTTCTTTGTTTGTAAATGTTACAAACAAAAGGTAGACTTGGAAAATTCAAAACTTCCAAGGTCATGACTTAGAAAAATTCATTCTAGAAAACCCAATTATCCATGTAAATAAATAAAATATTTTCTGACATCAATTATTTTCAACTACACTGTGACATATTGAAACAGGAGCTATAAATATGTGAAATACAACCCTCGAAGAACCCTCCAGAGAACTCATAGTTAATATGCAATTTTGTCCATGTTGCTGTATTTTGCATAGTAAAAACTCAATCACTCATAATCAGAAATGGGATATTTGTGAAGTTTTTAGCAGTACACAAACCAACTCAACAGGTTGAATACAAATCGCTTTCTTTGAAGCTCAGCACTGTGGACGAAGATAATTTTCTGATTGAAGAAAGGATGGGAGAGAACAAAAGCTGATAGAGGGAAACAGAAAATGCTGAAAAAAATACAAAGAAGAAAGTGGGAGAACAAAGAAGGGATAGATGTGGGAAGAGAAGGACTGAGATTACGCAGTAGGGAGATAGAGGCAAAGAATTGAGAAGAGAGATAACTGTATCACTGTCATCCCATTGTTCCTCGATCTACTTGAGCAGGCGCCAATAATGTCTCTATTCTTTCTAGCCCTGAGAGTTTAGCAGCATCTCCTTACTCATCTTTCACAATGATTGGAGGCTATTTTAGTTACTGGTTTATAGTTACTGGTTTTGGCATATCAAATATGCCACGGGGAGCTTGCAAGGCCCTGCCTGTGCTGGCAGAATACTCTCAGTAGCTTGCTGGGCTCTTTATTTTTTTTTTCTTTATGATTTGTTGCCTACTATCTGAACTCCATCAAACATGATGTGGCAATTATGGAAAATGGGTAGGAAGTGTCTTATGATGTGTTCCGGAAAGCAGTTTGGAGAGTGGTGAAGGTTGGGTAGTGAAGGTTGGCTGCCAGGGCTGGGTCCCTTGGGGCGGGGAGGACTCTCGCCCAACTCTCTCTGGGACACCCCGAGTGAAAACAGCCTGGCACAGAGTCCGGTGGCATGGTTATGGGGGCCTCCTTTTATACTCCCATCTGGGAGGGGTAGCTGTGAGTTCTGGAGGGTGGTTGATAAGAAGATTATCTGTTGTGGCAGGGTGTGGCTTATGGGTGTGATCCCTGGGTCCCCGGAGAAAGGGGGAAGCAGGCAGAGGATCTCTGCTCCTGGGTCTCCTTGAGTCCAGAAGAGAGATAAGCAGAAAAAAAATGAAAGGGAAGAAATCAAGAAAATAATGGAAGAGTTCTGAGGAGGCCCAATATTAACAAATCATGGTCATCAAGCAGAGGATATAATGTGACAGGGTTAATTAATGAGGTAGAAAACCTGCAATGCTTTATATAATCTGAGTTATAGGGAAATAAAGCTCTTTAGGGAATCATAATATAATGGTCTGAATTTTAAAACAACATATGAATTTGACAGACCATTTTTTATCAGTAAAAAATAAACCAGCATGCATAAGATTTAAATTTTAACTAGATGGTGTTTTTTTTTTAATTAATTACTTGACGACAAAAAACTACTCTGCTCATGATGCAGGAAATCAAGAGTGTATTAACCATGGATGCTTCTCACAGCACTCAACAATACATACAAAAGTAGAAAGTGACCAGTGCAGTCAAAGAGATTACGGTGAAGAATAGGGAAATTCTAAATTTTACAGGTGTCAGAATAAAAGAAGGCTTTGTGGAGGGAGAAGTTTGAGCTGGATCTTAGGGAACAAACAGTGAACGTTTTTTATAGATAGAAGGAGTACGGACAAGCTAAGGCAAGAAAAAGGTAAAGGAAAACATTCCCCGAGCTTTGAAAGAAACAGTGAAATCATAAGGTTCCCGATCCTATAGGATTGTGAATGCGAATAAGCACTGTGAGTCACCTAACCCCTGCCACAAAATAGTTTCTTCCCAGAAATCATTGTTTTACAGCTTTCCTGAATTCACTGGTTTTATTCTTCTGAGTAATAATGGCAATACATAATTGTGTTCATTTATTTTCAGCCTCTCCCACCTCTAATTTCCTCCAGGAAGCAGGTTCTCTGGAGGCAGGGATGGGGTTTTGTTTCCAGTTCTTAGGCCAGTGTGTGGTTCACAGTAAGCATCTCCTCAGGTACTATTTGTGCTAGCAGCATTATGTACCACGTTTAAGTGAGCCACCAGAGAAGATGCACATTTAATTTCAGTCTCTGCTCACAGAAAACTCATTGCACACACTATTACCATTGTTGAAAGCACTTCTTTCCCTGCCTGTTCCCACCTGAAAACCTTTCGCGTTCCTCCTTCTAGCAGCACCAGCACCACAAAACACCAGGTTCTAGGTGAGACTTCTAAGTGATTCAGGCAGCTTTGGTGTTTTCGTTCTCTCTATTCCTAGAGAATTCTCACCCCACTCTGTTGTAGCACTTTCCATGGCAAATTTCATCATATTTATTGATGGATCCATCTTTTTCCATGAATGAGAGAGCTCCTTAAGGTCAAGGGTGGTGTTTTATACCCCTCTGTATTCTCAACACCTTGCTCAATGTCAGCACATAGCAGAGACTTAAAAGTGATGGTGAAGGGGCACAAAAGTGGGGAAAAGCCCTGGAAAGGGCAGAAAAGAGCCAAGTGGACATCCATTTGAGCAAGCACAAATAATCCACACTACCTCTTCAGGATGATATATTCTGAGATACTAGTTACAAGTGTCTTGGGACAAGTGTCTTCTTGGGCTTACTAGTTTGTGTTACCAAAGCTAAAAATTCAATGTGATGATTAAACCAATGCACTGTCTTATAGGAAATGTCTATGAAACAAACTTAGTTCAAAATGTAAAATAGACATTAAAGACATTAAACTCCTTTTATTCTAAAACACATTCAGAATGTGAATCTTAGTATTCCCTTTTACTCTTCAAACCAAGTATATCTGTTTTTTAATAATTCCAGAAAAAGCCATTAAAACAAAGAGATTGATTTCTATTGGTGGCTAGAGCATCCCTATGATTGGAGAGATGAGCAAGTTGAGGAAAGGTTGTAATCGTCAAAATCATGAAAGCCAATGAGTCTGCTAAATTACAAAATAAACAGCTAATTGAATGAGTTAAAATTGAAACCCAGAAAACTAATGAGAGACCGTGGCAGACAGGGCTTTAAGACACTTAGAACAGGTTATATAGGAGTTAGCAAAATGAAATCCAAAGCTGAAAGTCTTTAAAATAAACATGATCAAGGTGTTGGTTTAACTTTTTTAAAAGTATGCATCATGAAAGAAAATTGCACTCCTTTATTAAGTACCTCTGGGTGACAGATATAGGCAAATGGGCCAGATAAAACATGTCTGATACATAATTAACTTCTTCTGATGGGTGTGGTTGTTTGTATGTGTGTGAGTATGAATCTGTTCCAATAATAATATTATCTATTTATTTGATCATCCAGATTATTTACATCAGTGTGATTACTAGTCTTGTCTGCATTTTCCTACTAATTTGCTTTTGTGTATTTATTACTGAATATCCTTTATAATTTAATGTTCTTCCATATGCATACCTAGGAGTTTCTAAAAAGAAATATTTTTTATGCCCCATAAAGCATGTGACTTCCGGAGTTGTTTCTGTATTCTAGGGTACTTTTTTCTAAGGTTCAGAGATAACTTATCTATGTCTCTATGGCTGCCCATCTCTTTTCATTCAGAAGAACTACCATACCTCTTGGTGGGATTGTTACTCTACACCTCCGAGCTATAGTTCTGAAAGCATGCAGTTGGATAACCACAAAATTTGCCTTATGGAAACCCCTGATGCTATCACAGATTCTTCTTCATGTGCCTGGAACATCAGGGAAGGCCTGAGGCTAGCCACAGATATTTAGCCTGTCTTCAACAAGCCTTCTCTCAAAACTACTGTCTTTGTGTTTCTGCTAATGATGTAACTTGTCTGAAACACCCACCTGTCCAAGGCATCATGGGAATTATGTCGGCTGAGCACCACCCTACCATAATTTTCATCTCTGTGAAGAAAAAACAATAGCAAGTCACATACAAAGGTACCACAGAATTTGGTAAGCTTTGAACAAGGGAGACGGGGAATGTTTAGCTTTTAGCAAGATAAATTCATTTTACTTCAAGCATTTATAAAACTCAAGTAGGTATTTATTTTAATCTGTTACCAATTTAAAGAGCGTGGTGAAAAGAAATAAACTTATCCTTAAAATGAGTATTAGTCTGATTTATCCCATAAGATTTGCAAGTGATTAAACAATGGAATCACAAGTATTTCCATGTTTCTTGTTTCACCTTCATCAGGATATAGAAAAAACTGTTATCTATTTCTTATACATTAGAAGAATCCTTTTCTGCAGGAAGTCAGATGTTTTCTACATAAAAAAAGAATTGTTTCAGTCTGAAGAAGCCCAATATGTCTGAACATTCTGATTTCATAGACATGATACATTTCCTTTAAAAAATAGAAAAATTAATATTTGTGGTTAAGGAGGTTGATAATTCACCATCAATTTAACCCATTTAAGCATATGAGTTACATCTGTTTGTCCTTAAAATCATTCTATGTATTAAGCAAAAAGATATTCCAACATCCAATTCAGAGATGAGTAAATTAATCAGGGATTCTGTGACTTTCATAAAGCTAAAAAAGAAATAGAGTATACAGATTCTTTTATTCCAAATATTTACTCTTTTGGCCAAAGAGATAATACAGTGGGCAGAATTTTTGCCTTGTATGTTGCCAACTTGGGGTTCGATTTCCGGCACCCCATATGGTCCTCCAGAGCACCACCAGGAATGACCCCTGAGTGTAGAACAAGAGTAACCCCTGAGCATTACCAAGTGTGGTCTGAAAACATAACAAAATAAAAACCAAAACAAAAAAGCAAATATTTATTTTTTCCAACTGGTCAACCTTGCAATAAACCTTATTATATAAAATCCCCCAAGCTATCTCTTCCTTACTTTGTACTGCAGACCTGAATGTACAAGCAATTTTAAGGAAGTGTCAAAACTTGTAAGGAGCCTTTGGCTTTTAGCCAAGGCAGAGAGTGAGCACCTAAATCTTTTTCATGTCAATTCCACCAAACTTGTAATACCACATTTCTCTTGGTTCTGCTCCACTAACATTACTCAACACTCTGGAAGCATTTATAATAATATTATAAGAGAACTATAACGAAGAGTGAAACAAACAATTACAGCAAAAATACACCCTCAAAGATCCCAAGGGAATGTTTTAATCTCTTTGACATCTCTTTCCTAAATTTGACAGCAGGCACATTCTTACCCAAAAAGGAATCATGACACAATATCCCAAAACCGAGCCAGTGGGATTTGGAAAATTATCCCCACCAATTTCTACTTTATTCAGCAGCTGACATGCTGTACAAGCTGGCTTTCCTGGTTCTTTTAAAGTAGGCATATTTGTCATCAAATCATCACCCCTACCAACAGTAACCTGTCTTAGGCATCTCTATCATTACCTACTTGTGCAAACATTTGCAACCTAAATTTCTAACCTATACTTGACAACATGCTACCAATATAGAAAATAAGAGTGCTCTATTAGGCTCTAACAGAAGCAGTAAGCAATGCTTCATGAAGGGAACTGATTGACGGAATGTAACCCCAAAAGTTAGTGGAAGTCCCCAAATATCCATATTGTCCCTTAGACTATGCAAATTTAACATGCAAATTGTAGACTTAAGCAAGCTGTTCAAATAAGCATAAACAGATTGTTTTGTCAGGAGTTTAGAGTAGGTATCTAATAATACAGGATTTAGCAACTTCGGACTACTGAGATGTTGAGTTTGATCATTTTTTGTTGTGAAGTATTCTGTGCATTGTAAAACATTTAGCAGTATACCTAGCCATAAACCACTTTATGGCAGGATTATTCCCAGGTTTTGACAACTAGACAAGTTTCCAACTTTGCCTGGAAAATTGCTATTGATTGAGAACCACTGTTTTCTTGTAAAGACTAATGAACAGGTCTGGTTAAAATCTCTATTCCACGATTGAACATGTGTATCATTGGGTATTTACTTAACTTCTCTGAGTCTGAGAATTCTCTTTTGTGACAAGATTACAGTACACCTATTATGTGTGATATTTGTGGGATATAGTGACACTTCATCTGTATAGAGGTTTTATATTTATTAAATACCTAGTGTATCTAGCCTGATTCAAGAGGCAATACATGCATACATACATTTTAATATATACGTAATGTATATATGTGTGTTGGACTGGAAAAATGTATTTTATGTTGTTTTCTTGAGGAGAATTGTACACCTGGAGGTGTTCAGGGATTATTCTTGGCTCTGTATTCAGGGATCTCTCTTGATACTGCTTGGAGTACCATACATTGGGCCAAGCATCAAATTGGGCTCAGCAAGCATCTTACCTCCTGAACGATTCCTCTGGCCCCAACAAATGTATTTTATAAATATGTTAATAATATGGTTATGTGCTCGTGGTCACAGTTCACAGTTGCCAGATCTTTAAACATAAAGCTAGAAAAAGTCATGGTGAAAGAAGAGAAAACTATCTTAACAGTTTTTTATTACATCACTTATAACACCCTTCCAATACTTCAAGGACTATGGCTGGCTTAAATTAAAATGAGCTAAACATCCATTTCACTTGTGCATAGGAAGCTTTAGATTATTATTAAATTAGTAAATTTGGTGTTATATTATCATATCTATATCTCAACTGACATGGTCAACATGCATCAGGCACCTCCCTATTGTGGGCTAAATAATTCCTGTTTTGAAATTGAAAAGTCATTTTGCTTTGAATTTCTCAAGTATACACAAATGTCTCTTCTAGTTAGAACTATGAATCCATGCTTTTTCTCACTACGACTAAGTGATGCTGCTAAAAAGTGTGCATTTCAAATAAAATGTGTGCATAACAAATGTGTGCTTATTAAATCTTACCAAAAGTTAAGGCATGCCACGAAATATTTTCAGAACAGTGTGTTACATTTTCAGAGAGATATTAGCTTCCCGGAGAGTAACTCACTCAACTCATCCACCCACTCAACTTCTTTCTACCACCTTACCTTTCTTCTTCAGGATGCTTCTTTATCCAGCTGTTGTCCTGTAAGAAAGCCCTTCTTTTGCTCAAATCATGAAAGCCCTGTCGCCTTGTTGTGGTCCCCTGAATGGCACTCTTCATTTCTATCAACAGAAAAGCGAAAATTTGAGAGATATGATTGCATGGAGTCAGTCAAGTGTGGGTTTGGTAACCAGGAAATCTTGAGAGACACGTTTGATTGGCCAGCATCAGTTTTCTAGGCTGGCAAGTTAGTACTGTTTCAAAGGAGGATATGCTGGCAAGAAAGAACAAATCCCACACCCCATCATCAAAGATAACATATAAAACTTCTCAGATGCCAACTGAAACTCCCAGAGCAGTGCATGAGGCCCTGTCTGGCAGCAAAGACCTGGGTTAAACCAAGTCAGGGTTTAGTGGGCCAGCTATTTTACTGGAAGTGTAAAACTGTTTTTAGACTACCTAGCAGATAGTAGTAAATTCTGATTATTTCAAATGCAAATAAATGATTTCATCTCACAAGATCCACAGTCATAAGAGTTCAAAGATAAAAACAGAAATTTTAACAGACTGGAAACAAATCTCAGTTTCAATCATGTGAGTAAAAGCTATATACCACTTACATTTTTCTTAAGCCTAACTTTAACCATGGTAATTAGATAGTTGCATCTAAGCACTCAGTACCTATATAAAGGAAGTAAGATCGACAAATTGTTTTCCTCAGATTTTTAAGTTTTATGAGTAAGGCAAACACCACTTCATTACCGTTTCCTGTAGTAGGTGGCTTTCTCGTGGTAAAATTGGGCATGCTATCTCCCAGCAAGGATCTAGTAATGGGAAAAACACAATAATGATGCTAAGATTCTGTAAATGACTTTTATTATTAGCAAGATACATTTTTAATTCTTTGACAAAGTGACATGATCTAGCAGAACAACTACATAACATAAAGTACCACTGAGAACCTGAGAATTTCTTGCTGCAGTGCATTTATTTTACAGGTATACACCCAGAGCGTTCCGACCCCAATGTTACATAGCAAGCAATTAGCAGACCCAGGGCATCAATTAATTCACTTTAATCATTAAGTACATACAGAGCACATATATTATTTCCGGCACTGAGCAAGGAGCTAGAGATAAAAAGATGGGGAAGGCAAGCATATGGTTAGGTGACAAGGAAGACAGACTCAGAGATCTTTGTTCACCTTTGTGCAGAATGCCCTGAGGAAGACTCCTCAATTTTTTCTCTGGGGAAGCCAAAATTACCATAGGCCACTAGTGTATAATTAGAAGGGAGGCAGTCAAAGGAACAAAAATGGCAAGTTTGAGAGAATATTGGTGATTGGTTTCTTAGCTAAGAGCAGTCTCTACAGTTATATTATTTAGGGGTTAAGGTAAGCCTTAAATCCCAGTTTGCCTGAAACCAATTAGGCTCATAGGACTGCTCAGAACCTTGTGAGTTCTAAGCACTTTTGATTCCATAAGCCTCTTCTTACACAAACACACACACACAGAAGGAGAGAGAGAGGGAGAGAGAGAGAGAGAGAGAGAGAGAGAGAGAGAGAGAGAGAGAGAATGACATTTTATGATAGTATAAAGATGAGAATAATCGTCTCTCCATTATTTATAATTGTGTATTTGCCATATTTTATTTATCTTTATATCTCTATAAATAGTAAATAGCCTGATAAATAGTAAGTACTTGATAACTGAGCTGACATTTGTTTGGTTTTGTGTATCCTCACTTCCCTAATCCAGATTGTGCATGTGACTCTTTTGTCTCTCTAATCAAATTCCAGGTTTAGGTGAGAGCTAATTTCCAATAAACATTCTATATGTTCTATCTTAGGTTCAATAATGGATGCAATGATATAGATCTGAGGTGTCTACCCCCTAAAATAAAATACATCAACATTATACTTCGGTGTATATTTTATTTATCTAAAAATCATAGAGGATATATATATATATATATATATATATATATATATATATATCCTTCTTGGAGAGACCATCAAGCTACTGAGAGTATCCTGCCCACAGGGCATAGGCTTAAAAGCTCCCTGTGGCATATTTGATATGCCAAAAACAGTAACAATGACAGGTCTCATTCCCCTGGCCCTGAAAGAGCCTCCAATTGTTGGAAAGAAAAGTAAGGAGAGGCTGCTAAAATCTCAGGGGTGGGATGAATGGAGATATTACTCAGCTCAACCAAATCGATGACAGTGATATAGTGATTTTTTTATTACAAGAAATTAAGTTAGAACATTTATGGGTACCTACCTCAAGATATCCTGGGCCCTGAAGACTAACTTTTCTGCATAAAGAGCAAATCAGTCTTGGATTTCTATGAAAGTTAGACTTTTGGTTAAATTTTGTTCTACTTTATTTTTGAGAGATAGGGAAACACCTAGTAGTGTTCAGGGATTATTCCAAACTTGATGCTCAGGGGTCATTCTTGAAGATGTTTGGGGGCGCCTGGGATCAAACCGAGACTTCTGACATGCAAAGCATGTGTTCCAGCTTATTGAGGAGATGATCTCTCAAACTCCTCTTTTGTTTGGGGGGAATATTTTAATGGGGATAAGATTCCCATATAGTTTTCAGGAGGCCTGAGGCCACATAGGTAATGCTGAGGGGCACAATGTGGTGGCAAGGTCAAACCAGGCTCTATCACATGCCTTAAACTTCATGCTATCTCTCTCTCTGGCTCCCCTCTTTGGTTTTAAAACCAGAAGAATCTTGGGAAAATTTCTAAGGTGGGTCACCAGGGGTGAGCCACATTGATGAATCATAAGGGATGAGTTATATTACTTTTTACATCCAACCAGTGAATATAGGAGCATTAGTTCTCAATATTGGGAGCTAAGTTCAGGTTTATCATATCTGTAACTGCAACACTTGAATTTCTGATAAAAAAGGGAAAAACAAATAACATAACAAATAACAAATCTAACAATAGGACTGAAATCTACTTCACAAGGCTATTGTGATGAGTAAATGAACAAAAATCACTCTGTTAAGCTACAAATGTCATTTGAACTAAAGCAGTATTGGTGGATGGCTGTTTAGAACTAGAGGGATAGCTGTCTAACTAGAGGGTTCTAAACGTTCCCATCTCCCACACTCTGATGCAAAAATACCTCTCAATAATTGTAATAGGTCTGAGTGTGATAAAGATACATTTACTCGGATTGAGGCATGCTTTCCCTGGAGTCAGCTTTTCATTTCAGTACTCCAGACCAGGTCTCCTTCACTAGGCTGGTCTATGGCACTACCGATTCCCTGAGGAGGTACACTAGTGGGATTTCATTGTCACACACTTAGATAACACAACTATATAAACACAAAAACATACACCCACCCACACACACACACATCACAACTAGAACCAGTAGGGAGAGACAGACATCTTGGGTAAAAAGATTAGTCACAAGATAGAGTCAACTCAGCAAGTGATTTCAGTCCACCAGGAGATCAGTATAAACTAGACCAGTAGGAAACATCTTTTCTCAGCTCTCCCCCAGCCTACCTCACATTTCTATCTGGCTCCCCCTTCTTCCTTCTACTGAGATCAGACCCTCACTAAGTCACAAGCCCTCAAGTTCCTCTCCAGTACTGCTTCAGCACAACCCAACCTAAGACTAATGATCAGTCCCATCCTTCCTGACATTCTACCCCCGGACCAGGGGCTGTTGTTTCCACAAATCGACAAGAGTCTAAAGGTTTACGGGAAGATAAAAAGATCTATATTGGGGACCAGAGCATTAGTACAGCATGCAGAGAGCTTTTGCTTTGCATGTGACCAACCCAGGTTTGATCCTTGATATTCCATATGGTCCTCTAAGCACCATCAGGGGTGACCCCTGAGTGCAGAGTCAGGTAATCCCTGAGCATTTCTGGGTGTTCCTTCCTCCCTTCCCCAAATAATATCTATATTGAAATAATGTGATTTACTGACTGTGTTTTAGTTCAGCTCCCTCATGTAAATGAGGTAAAATAGGACTGCTCTGATGATCAAATAAAGTGACACATATAGAGTCCAATTATTGCCCAATATACAATATGTGCTCAATAATTCTTAACTTTAAAGCAAAGAGCAAAGAGAAGGGTGTGGTTGGGCGAGGAGAGGAAGTTGAACAGTTTTAAATGATGGCCTCAGGGAAGCCATGGCTGCTTGTTTTGGAAGATTGCTAAAACTCTGGTAGAAAGGGGTGGTAAAGAGCATCTTGAGGAAAATTTTAATTTGATTTGTTTTTCATTTTTTTGGAGGGATGCTCTCCAACCCAGAGCTTGGAGGGTCCCTCTTGGCAATGTTTCTCTTAGCTGTGCAGGCCTGATGGTTTAGTGCATGCAGAACAATGCCACGTTGCTCAGGTTGAAGACAGTGTCTCAGGGCATACAAGGCTTCAAGCCAACCCTCCAAGCCATCTCCTCAGCCCCTACATGTTCATTTTGTCTGAGTTTGGCCCTGGTTCTCTGATTTTTGCCTAACTTAATTCCTATTTCTAAATGGACTCTCATAAATTTGTTTCCTCTAATTTGGATAAGATCTGAGGCGTTTACAATGATTGATCAGGGAGTCTATAATGGTAAAAATACGGAATGCTATTTGGTGAAGTCACAAAGATTACAAACTATCACAAGACAAGGTGATATAACATGAAGAACTTTTACACTCATAATCTCATTGACGGCAAAGCCTGGCAAGCTACCCGTGAGGTATTCAATATGCCAAACATAGTAACAAGTCTCAAAAATGGAGACGTTACTGGGCCCGCTCGAGCAAACTGATGAACAATGGGAGGACTCTCATTGACTGCATGTGTCCTGCAATAAAAACCTAAATCTGGTACTCTTTCAGTGTTTGTTCAGAGCAAATTAGTATTCCTCCTTATCCAAATTCATTTAACAGAATTCAAACCCCCAGCACCTCAGAATGTGATTGTTTTTAGAGATAGGACCTTTAAAAAGGTGACTAAAATTTTGCTTGTTAGGGTGAATCCAAACTGATTAGTGACCTTATAAAAGGAGGAAATTTGGACACATAAGGGGAAAGGGGTATGAGGCCATGTGAGCACTCAAAGAGAAGGTGACCAACTATAAACCTAGTAAAAAGGTTATAGGGAAACTAAAGTTTAGACTTCTACTCTGTAACTGTCACTGTCACTGTCCTCCCGTTGTTCATCGATTTTCTCGAGCGGGCCCAGTAATGTCTCCATTGTGAGAAAACAAATTTCTGCAATGAGCCAGTGAATCACCAAACCTCTTGGTCAAAGATGGCAGTCGACCAATCTACATGGTATTTTGTTATGGTGGCCCTAACAGAATATTTATTTTAAAAAAGTCATTTAAGGGCTACAGAGATAGTATAGTGGGAACCCAGTTCATCCCCTAGTATCTCATCCCAAGTCCATTAAGAGTTATCCCTGAGCACAGAGCCCTGAAAATGGCCAGGTATGGCCCCAAAAACCAAAGGAATGGCTGTCGTTCTAATATAGTTGTCACTCAGAGAACTTTGGGGCATGCTGTCTTTAATTGTCCTACTGTGCTGCACAGGAAAATTGCTAGTCACATCAGTATCCTTCTGTTGAGCATTTGCATTCAATGGTGTGCCTCATGGGCATGATCTTTCATTTCTATGCAGATTCAGTAGTGAGGTAGCTACTTCTACTTCCATCTCCAAGCTGAGAAAACTGAGGTGCAGGGAAAGTATAAGACATATGAGTGATAAGAGATGGAATCTGACTTTGAAATCAAATGCAGATCTTTCCTCAGCAACCAACATTATTGATCATCATGAGGCATTACACAACTTCTAGGTCCCTGGCTTAAGAGTGAGAGAGGATGGAGAGCCACCTGACACAGACAGCTTACTCTCTGGAAGTACCATGAGATATGTACCCAGTGGCTGGCATGGGGAACCAACGGCACTTGTCAGCAGACAACCCACATTGTGCAATCATCTCTGATATTTCCTTGGTTACAAACATATTCCACCAAAAAGTTGTACATGGAAGGTTATAGCAGCATTTTTTTAAAGTAACCAAAAGGTAGACTGAACTCAAATGTCCATTAACAAATGAATGGATACCTAACATGCTGATATTGTTCATCAATAGAAAGTAATAGAATATGGATACATATTACAACACAGATGAAGCCTGAAACATGCTAAATAATAGAAGCCTGATATGAAAGACAGTAGGTAGGGCCAAACAGTACAGCAGGTAAGGCCGACCTGAATTTAATTCAATTCTTAACACTACCTATGGCCCCCTGAGCACCACCAGGAGTGATACCTGAGAGAAAAGCCAGCAGTAAGTCCTGAGTGCATCCAGGTGTGCCCCCACCAGCAAATAAATAAGTCACTGTCACTGGCACTGTCCTCCCATTGTTCATCGATTTGCTCAAGCGGGAACCAGTAACATCTCTGTTGTGAGACTTGTTGTTACTGTTTTTGGCATATTGAATATGTCACAGGTAGCTTGCCAGTCTTTGCCGTGCAGGCTGAATACTCTTGGTAGCTTGTGGGGCTCTCTGAGAGGGGCAGAGGAATCAAACCCAGGTCAGCTGCGTACGAGGCAAACGCCCTACCTGCTATGCTATTACTCCAGCCCCAAATAAATAAATCACTGTCACTGTCACTGACCTCACATTGTTCATAGATTTGTTCGAGCGGGCCCAGTAACGTCTCCATTGTGTCGTTACTGTGTTTGGCATATCGCAAACGTCATGGGTAGCTTGCCAGGTTTTGCGATGTGGGTAAGATACTCTCGGTACCGTGTTGAGCTCTTTGAGAGGGACAGAGGAATCAAATCTGGGTCAGCTGAGTTAGCTGCAAGCAAGGTGAATACCCTACCCACTATGCTATCACTCCGGCCCCAAATAAATAAATAAGTTAAATAAAAGACAATGTGTATGTGGGTCTACGTGCACTCTGATTTTTTTCACATATTTTTCTTGGTATTCTATCCATGTTCATCTTCAGTTCTATAGACTAATTTTGTGGCAATTTATAGTTTCTCTCTTTTGGTTTCCGTAGCAATGATTTAAGTAATAAAGTTCCCACTTTATAGGATGGAAACAGAGACTCAGCTGGAAAACTTAATGAGTGACAAAACTGGGAATCAACCTGAGGTTTCCTAGCTTGAGGCAACTCCATTTTTTTTATGTCTGATTGTTTGTCAGCACTTCCTTCCTACAGGGTTAACTAGAGAAGCAGATATCACCTCTTTGCCTTATACATAGCATTGGTTCTGATGAGATCCAACATTGATATTTTCATGTCTTTGGTATTCCCTAGAAGGACAGTTAAATGGAACCACATAAGATTGGACGTCCAAATAAGCTCCTGGCCCTTACCACTTCAAGCTTTAGATTATCTAAAAAATGACTTCACCATATATTATGATATACTTTGTAGTAATAGTGTCCAATGAACTTACATTGTCTGGACACCCCAGTTCTATTTTGTCAATTCTTCTATGATATTTCTTGAAAAGAACTGACCTTTGCATTTCATGCTTCCCCTTTTCGAAACTAAGCTGCCATGCAGCAGTTAGGAGTACCCAATCTGGGACTGTGAACAAATCACAGGACTAAAATCTGTAAGAATGAAAGCTAATGGCGAGCCAGAAGTTAGAAGGAGCTGGTGGGTTCCTTGATGACAACAGATTTGTTTCCAGTCCCATACTGACACACACTAAATAAGTAAAAGAAAACAATTCATTTATTGTTTTCTATTTATTCTATTGTTGGGTGATAGTAGTTTAATTGGCATGGGGACTGAAAATCATGATATGTGAGAAAATTTAGTTTTTCTCATCAAATCGATAATTTATCAAAGTATTAATGGCACTTGCTCAATAATCTGAGACTGACAAGTTCTAGTCTTTGGACTATTTATCTTCTCTTTTAGGCTTCATCTATATCTTATATACAATCTCCCTCAGTCCTACTTTGTTCATTTTTGCTCCATTGACCATATCACTCTAATCATCTCTCTATATCATCCCATTTGGTTATCCCAGTAATTCCTATAAGTGCTAATATAAAAATGCAAAGGTGCTAAAATGCTTACATACAAAATAATAAAATTTGAATTAAAAAAACCCTAGGATGTAAACATCTACCACATCATCTCCTACTTGCCCAAAATTTTTATTGCAATGGAATCTGTGCATGTTCAGGTTACAAAGCCATATTTTTTATAAGTATGTGGGTAGCTAACTAGCTATGTAGAGATTGTATAGTTATTAAAATAGATCCACAACATATGTTTCTGTGACTAAAGCTCTTGTTCAAAATATATTTTTGTAGAGCCAATTAGAAATTGAAAACCTTGTATATTGTTAGTGTCAAAAAACATATGCAACAGAAATCTTGTTTTACCTTTATCTACTGAGGTTACACTGAGTTTCAAATCTCCTTGACACCTAAATAATGACACCTCAGTAGCCTCAACTCAGCACACTGGATTATTTGTTCTGATTTTCAGTTTTATTCCAATTATGTTTTTAACTTTTGTGAAGAGATGAATCTTATTTTGGGTCCTCAAAGAGCTGTTACCAGAACATATGCCTAACAATGGCAACATCAGTATTTAAATATGAAATTTTCTGAGAAAAGATGTGTGAATCCTGTCTGTCTCTATTATTTTGGAAACTACAAAAGCTATTTCACTTAAAACTTTAACTGTGCAAGTTGAAAACTCTGATGTGAAATCATTACATCAAAATCCATAAGGATAGAAATAAATGTTTTCAACTGTGGCCCAGTTTTCATTTCTTATGGCCAAATACCAGAAAGAGCTAGCTTTCACCCACTGAGCATAGACTGTACCTAAAGACTTCTATCTTACATGCTATATACAAAGTCACTTTCTTAAGTTCTAAGTCACAAAATCAATCTTTTGGGTTATTTTTGGCTGGAGTGATAGCACAGCGGTAGGGCATTTGCCTTGCACGCAGCCAACATGGCCGACCCGAGTTCGATTCCTCTGCCCCTCTCGGAGAGCCCGGCAAGCTACCGAGAGTATCTCACCCGCACGGCAGAGCCTGGCAAGCTCCCCGTGACGTATTCGATATGCCAGACACAGTAACAACAAAGTCTCCAATGGAGACGTTACTGGGCCCGCTCGAGCATTTTTGGATGCATTTGAAACTATCAAATGTCCACTATCGTTTAAGTTTGTTTCATTTCAGTTTCTGTTTTTCATTTTGGTTTTGTTTGCTTTTCACTTGAAACGACACCTGACTGCTCTCAGGTCTTACTCCTTGCTCTGTGCTCAGAGATCACACCTGGTGGTGCTCACGGGACCATATGTAGTTCTGGGAATCAAATCCTGTTTGACTGTATGCAACTTCTTTTCATCTCCCTTTGGGCTTTCTAAAATTCCTTCAGTATTTTCTATTTTTGAGAACAGCACCTTACTGAGAATAGTTAAGTGCATCAAGAGATTCACTGATCTCCTAGCCCAAGCCCAGCCCCAGCTCCTCCTGAACCTATTTCAAGAATTTCTTGAGTCACCTCCTAAATCAAAATTATGATCTTCATCTTTTGGGATTTCTAGAAAAGAACACATGATGATGATGATGATGTTTATGGGGGACAAAGCCTGTTGTGCTTAGGGGTCTGTGCTCAGAAATCATTCGTATCACTGTTTGGTGTACCATATGCACACCTCGTTTCTGATGCCCCATTCACTCTCAACGGAACGACCATCTCTGAACACAACAGCTATGTGTGCCTAGGTCGAGAAGTCAACATGACAAATGACCTGGCACCTGAGTTGCGCAGGAGGAAGAGAGCGGCTTGGAACGCCTTCAAGAGCATCGAAGAAATAGCTAAGAGGATGAAGAACCTCAGGCTCCAGGCACATCTATTCCGACCTCCATCGTTGATCAAGAATCAGGGACGCTGTCTCTCGTTTGCCAAGGTGTCAAAAATCAGATGGGCTGGTCACGTAATGAGATTTAAAGACAACCGCTGGACTAGAGCTGTTACCGACTGGATTCCAAGGGATGTCAAAAGGCCGTGTGGCCGCCCACCTACCAGATGGTCAGACTTCTTCATCAAGATCATGAACGATCGGTTTGAGGCTCTTCATGTTCCTAGAGCGAACAGACGCAATTGGGCTACACTAGCACGCGACAGGGACAAATGGAGACTTTACTGGCGCCCGGTCGAGCAGGAAGTCAAGTGATCAAGTGATCAAGTGATGCACACCAAGGCAGGTACCTTGCTTGCTGTACTACCTCTTGGGTCTCAATAATTTTTTTTAAAAAATTCACTTTTTCATTACCACCTAAAGAAAAAATATAGAAAGGGAAGGAGGGTGGGATGGAAGGAGGGGGAGAGAGAGAGAGAGAGAGAGAGAGAGAGAGAGAGAGAGAGGAGGCAACTGAATGGGGAGCTGGAGACATTGGTGGTAAGAAAAGTACACTGGTAAAGGGACAGGTGATGGAACATTTTATGTGTGTATCTCATGGTGATTCAATTTAAAAAACTAAATTAATTTTTAAAAATAGAGGAGTGTGTGTAAGAGAATGAGCGAGAATGAGAGAATGAGAAAACTGATTCAATTCTGTCTGCTGATATTTGGGATCATATGATTCAGCTACACTAAGCTTCGATTCTGTACATATTATCTCATCTGAGACTCATTTGAAGGTTTACACTATTATAATACTCATTCTACACCTAAGGGAAGTTTTATGTCAAGTGATTTGTATGAACTTAGTCATTTTGCAGAAAGGTAGGAAATGTGGGTAGTGAAGAAAACAATTTTCCTTCTGAAAAGGGACTTGATATGAGTGGTTTGCCCTCTCTATAAAGGGCACAACTGATATTCCAAACAAAATCAGTTTGTCCCAGAAGTCCAGGAAACAGAAAGAGATGAACAGGAAGTGTTCCTTGGCAGTGGACTATCAAGCAAGTGGGATTTTTGGAGGAGACTATCTTTAATCCTTTTATTCAAGTTGCAAAAGATCAGCAGAGTGATAACGGAATATTTTAAATCGCCCAATAAATGTATTAAGTTTCTAATATGCTTATGTTAATTGGCATCATTTTGGGAAATACAGAATATTAAAAACCACCTCAGGAATATTTCTATAGTGATGAAAAATATAAACAAGCTAAAGTAAAAGAAAGAAAGAAACACAACAAAAATGTCAAGGAAATGTCATTTGTATGCACCCTGTGAATGATGTGTACACTTTTGTGAATAAAAATCTTAAGAGTCTAATTATAATAAAAGTGTTAAGAGATCAATACTAGTGCCAACCACATTAAGACATGTTTCCCAGAAACCACAAATGACAAAGGAAAAAAACCCAAGGAAAAGAAAAGGAACAAAAGCGATTAAAATATTTTTCACACAAGAATAAGAGCCCCATAATTACAAACCAATAAACAGAAGCATTTTACCTTCTGGAAGATAAAACACAACAAACCATCAGAAAGCTAATTATCACCCAAAGAGCATGAAATATTGTGCAAGGAGAAAACAAACAGGCAATCACAAAGTATAAGTGTTAACAAGTCCTTTTAAATTAATGGACTGTGTTTATCCTGAATATGGAGTTTAGAAAGAAATATAATAATTACTAGGCTAAAGAGTCATTTAGCCTGCTATATGGGTTAGAAATGGGCTATTTTTATCAAACATAAAATTTTCTTAATGTTGGATCTTGTTTTTACTATGTGACCTTCATTTACCCTTGTTTTCACCACCTATCTTTTCTGCAATTTAGAAACACCAAATATGAAAAAGACTTATTTCTGGGACAATTACTATTTCATTTAACAAAGGACATTGATCTAATATTATTGCAAAATATTATGCAATAAAATTTTCTATCACCTGAGTACCTATCACCTATCACAGGATATTCCCAGTACTGATTAAAACTATTATTTGGAGGGGGAGTCACATCTGGCAATGAACAAGGGTTACTCCTGGCTCTGTACTCAGGAATTACTCCTGGCGGTACTCAGGAGACAATATGGGATGCTGGGAATCGAACCTGGGTCAGCCTCATGCAAGCCAAATGTCCTACCCGCTGTGCTATTGCTCCAGCCCCTGATTAAAACTATTTCATCTATGAGTAAAAACCCAAATTTTACCACACTCTAAAGACCCAAAATCTTGCTAGCTATCTTCAATACCTTATTTTATTTTATATTCATTATACTTCTGTCATGTGGGCGAGATACTCTCAGTAGCTTGCCACGCTCTCCACGGCAAAGCCTGGCAAGCTATCCGTGACATATTCAATATGCCAAACACGGTAGCAAGAAGTCTCAAAATGGAGATGTTACTGGGCCAGCTCAAGCAAATCGATAAACAATGGGAGGGCAGTGTTTATACTTCTGTCATATGTTCTATATCTTTATTTTGTGAAATGTAAATCTTTCTCATTATACTAATAAAGGCTCATTACAGAAAATACACACGGGGCTGGGACAATAGTACAGGCATTAAAGTGATTGTGTTCCATGTGGCCAAGCATGGTTTGAATCCAGGCATCGTATGGTCCCTGGAGTTGAGCCAGCTGTGGCCCCAGTCTTCTCTCTACTCCTCCCCCACACTAGGGAATATAGCTCCAGTGATCACAAATGCTAGACATGTGAACTATAAGTTGAGCTAACTCCGAGGTCATAAGGAACTTCAGGTTTATGTAATTGAATATTCTTCTCCACCCCCCAAATTTACTCAGTATAAAATTTGAAGATCTGAATCAAGATCATCTTCTTCATGGTTGTATTCTCAAACCTACTGCAGGATCTAGTATATAATTCCTTCTAGAGAAATACTTGTTGAAAAAATAAAATTAATTATTGATACACATATCCTTTATGTGTGTGTGGGGGGGGGAGGCCTTGACCAGCTGTTCACAGGGCTCACTTCTGTCTCTATGCTCATAGATAATTTTTAATGGTATTCAAGGACCATATGTGGTGGTGGTGATTGTACCGCAGTACTCTGCATACAAGGCTAACACCTAAACCTGTATACTATATCACTAGTCCCCAATATTTATACACATGTTAATTTAAAAAAACATTTTCATTGCATGTAGAAACTCTAATCCATAAGGGTTTACTTTGGTATGGTGGGGTGAGCTCTTTCCCATTGATACATATTTCTGCTTTTGTCATATTAAACTTTTACATAGTCTAGGGAGGCAAATGGAAATGGACTGAAGTGGACATTGGTAAGGGAACTGATGTGGAAACATTGTATACCTGTAATTTCATGGTAACTAAGTGAAAAAAATTCTTACACAGTCTATAATGTACTTCAAGGCTTTCTGTTTTATCTCCAGAATGTATCTGTGTTTATATTCCTGCTACAAAAAGCTACTATTTTAATTATTCTCTTTTAAAATATACTTTAACATATATAGTGAAAGCATTCCTCATTAATTTCCCTTTTAGAAGTTCCATAAGCTAGTCTCGTTCATTTCTTTCAGATATTTAAATTTCTTTTTAGCTTTTAAAATAAAACCTCAACAAAACCATTTCTGGAATTGCATGAACCCCATATAAATTTGGGAAGAGCTGATATCCATGATAAAACCTTAAAGCAGTATATAAAAAAGCTCTTTTTCAAGGAATTTTTTATGTCTTAAAGCAAACTTTTGTAATTCTCTTTATTGAGGCTCATGTTTTCCTTGTGGATTTTTTTTCTGACATTTGATTATGTGCTATTGTGAAAGAAGTGATTATCTGCACACATATACACATATATAAAAGGATATGTATATCAAGTGATGTGCACATCTGTGGAACATATATATATATATATGTTATTCAGCAATGATGCTAATATTTCTTTCTTCTGGTACTGTAAGATCAGAATGTACATATTCGTAAACAATCAATGTCAGATTGGGCTCATGATTAAATCCAAGGATATCTGGGTTTTAGCTTCCTGAATGTTTTCCTATATGAGTTCCTTTCAAACATCTACCAAATGACAAATACTGGGAAGGAGTGGGGAAACAGCAGGATTGTAGGTGAGTTGATTTTGAAAAAACTAAGAGTCAGCATGAAGATGGATCATGCTTATCCTATAGTTTCTGTACATTTTCTGGAATTCTGACAGTCTCTTAGGATTTGTGCATCTGTGCATACACATCTGAAAAAGCACTTCTAGGGCCAAAGGAATAGAATACTTGCCTGGTATGCAACCAACTATGGTTTCACCCCTAGCACTGATATGGTCCCCTGGCAACCACAAGTAGTGATCCCTGAGCACAGAGCCAGGAGTCAGTTTTCAGCACAGCAGGGGGTCCCATATCCCTTCTCCCTCCAACAAAGCAAAAAAAATCACGATAGCTCACTGCTATCCTCCAGAAACTTCCATATATATAGAAATTAGTCACATTTTAGACCAGTGCAACTTAGGCCTAGAAACACAGAATGAGTTGTTTCTTCACTTAGAAATCTTAAGCATTCAATTTAATAGTTATTAAAGACTATATAAATTTTCATGACTGGAAGTAAGTCAGTTATCATTTAATGGATAGCTATAAAATACACTCTTCCAATTAATAAACACAATAAAGGAATGACTCATTCTTAAAAAGTTTAACAACCAACATAAAGTAGAAAGTTAATATTCTTTCATTTCCTAAGTATCCATTTGAAGAAGGGCCTTTTCTAAAATCTAAAATAAAATGGAATTTTACAAAGAAAAACTGTAGTACTATAGCACTCTCCTCCTGTTATTTATCGATTTGCTTGAGTGGGCACCAGTAATGTCTCCATTGTGAGACTTGTTGTTACTATTCTTGGCATATCGAATAGGTCGGGGGTAGCTTGCCAGGCTTTGCCGTGCAGGTGGGATACTCTTGGTAGCTTTCCAGGCTCTCCTAGAGGGATGGAGGAATCAAACCCAGGTAGTCCATGTGCAAGGCAACTGCCCTACCCACTGTGCTATTGCTCCAGCCCACAAAGAAAAACTATAAGTACAAATACAACTGATAAAGACCTTTGGCTAAAAAGCAACTGCAAAAAAGTGAATTGTTGTTAATATGAAAAAATGTCACTTCAAAGTTCACAGCAAGAGAAAAGAGACCAAGGTCAGCTGAGAAGCTGTGTGGGACCAATGAAGGTTTCCATTGGATTGTTCACCAACGATTTTATCACTTCCCTCTTAAATGCTTCAAGTTTATGTCTGAATCACATAGGATACTATCAGTTAAATCTTATTTGCTTAAATTGACTGCTTAGCAAATTATATACAGTTCATTCTACAGTATGAATTCTGTCACTCAAAATATATCCTCTTTGTTTTGTTTACAAAGTCTCCAGGAAAACGAAGCTCTCAGGTATTTCAATAAAAATACTAGTGGCTGGCCAGAAGATAGCTCATCCGTTGGGCTGAGAGCAAAAGAGACCCAATTTCATCTCTAGTGCCACAAGATTTCTGACACAATTAGGAACAATCCCTGAGCTGGGAATAATACCCGAGTACCAAAGGATGTGGCCCAGGAAAAAAATTCCAGTGGTTATAAGAGTATAAGAGATAGCCAAATAAATAGTAGCTGGGGTAAGGGGTGCCATGACCTACACATTCTCACATTATCTTCTTATATAAGCCTGAGATGCCTTCAAAGATTAAGACCCCAGGAATATGACAAGTAATATGACCGACACCCCAGTCTACAAATTAAAAATTGTATCCCATAATTGGATGAAATAAAAGTGACAAAAAGATAGTGGTCGATGGATTATGGCACACTGGTGGTGTTAGAGGTACATAACTTGGTATACCAAAAGCAGTTAAAAATGGATAAAATTTAGAAATTTAATTTCATATGTAATAGTCATACTATAATACTGTTACAACATTTTCAAGTACTATTCTGGGCAAGAAGAGTCTTTATAATTTGGGATCCTTTTAAAAAGTTAAGGGGAAGCTGCTTTATTGTTAATATTATCTTAGGTGAAAGAAATTTTTAGAATCACTGAGAAAACTCATTAAGACAAAAGTCACTCTTTATGGATCTGTTAATATTATCCTGGTGAGAGAGTTAAAATTTATATGTTTTGGTATCCTCATCATTTGGAAAATTCATGAATTAGACTGGATGAATCAAATTTTCAACTGAAAATTTATGTCAGTTGGATCTAAATTTTATATGAAGCTAATATTTTCATTAAATTATGACCTATTTTATATGCATTCTCTATCTTGCCTGACATTTTGAATTAATCAAATGTATTACTGCAATTTCTATTGATGTATCTCAGTTTTCTCAAGTATAAAGAATTTCTCAAATACTTTATATACTGGCACACAGCAAATATCATGTGTATTTGATAGAAAGACTATGTCAGCATTATAAACTCTGAAAGCTAAGGCCAATTTCAAATTTGATGACAATTTACAAAAAGTAAAACTGCTTCACAAATGTTAATGTTAACTATTAATTTTATGATCTCTATAAATATTTAGAAGTCAAATTATTTACTTGGTTTTAGACAAGATGCTGAGAGAAGTAATTTAATTTCAACTTCCAAAATCTTTCAAAAATATCTTTGGAGGGGCTGGAGGGATAGCACAATGGGTAGGGCGTTGCCTTGCATGTGGCTGACCCCAGGTTTGATCCCCAGCATCCCATATGGTGTCTGAGCACAGAGCCAGGAGGAGGTACCATGTACAGCCAGGTATGGCCCCCCCCACAAAAACAAAGATCTTTGAAAATTGAGCTCTCTATTCTTAGTTGACACAAAGGAATTGAAAACACTAGTATTTAAGCAGAGCTGGGCGTGCTATGGAAGAGAACTTTCAGTTGCTAACTATGAATGGTTGGACAATTCTGTAACATTAGTAGCAACAGTGGGCAAAAATACAAGTCAGAGAAGTCAACTTAGCTATTAATTACAAAGAAAAGTCTGGGTAAAATCACTTTTGTGTATTTATCAAAGAGCTCCCAAAACTAGTCTTTCAGGACCAGAATATGAATAGAGATTGAAAAATGACCCCATACTTTAATCAATTCTTAGGTAAGAGATCAAGATATAACATAGAGAAGTTGGCCAAATACATACAAATTCCTGTGGAAAGCCCTACTTGACCCCCATCCTGTCTTATTCCTTGTTACATTCATGTCTGAAACGTGACTTTCTTGTTTGAATAAGAGAGGAGAGAAAGGATATGTGTTTGGAATTTCACTGACTCTCTCTCTCACAGCTCAGTAACTTGAAATATTTCTAGCAATCAAGATTGTGACTTATTTATGATGTATAAGACAACACAGTTCACTATTTCACTGAAAGTATCTGTAGTATGTAACATGTAATATGTAACAGAGAGGGTTATTTAAAAAATGTTTTTATAGTCATGTAAGAAAATAGACCAGTATGTGCTGGTCCTAAGACTTAGAGAATTTGTTATCCTTTGTGATAGGATTCACCAGCTGACAGCTCTCAGACAGAAACTCAGATACTCGTTTCTGTGGTGTTGTAAATGTGTAAAATTGTCCCACAGTGAAAGCAATGCAATGTAAAGTCACAAGTAACAGCAGAGCAGTCAAAAAGCAGACAAGTCCCTTGGAAGTTTAACTGGAAAAGAAGACAAAGTTAATGCAGGTCAATTATCACTTAATTATTTACAAAGAAGACAGGGAAAGTCATGCAAGTTAAACAGATGTACTTAAGTTTGTGAATAGCAATCCACTTACCTCTCTTGAGCACAAAACTAGGACTTTTTGCCTAAACAGTCTATTGTGATTTCCCAGATGGATCCCGCAGAAACTAAGGTTTACCTGGAGCTGGCCGAGTGGAGTTTCCACCCCTACCTGACTGTGCTAATGAACAGTTCAGAGGTTTCTTCCTCAGTGGCTGAGTCACCCTGGGAGGAGGTGGGTGGTGTGAAAGAGGGTGTCACCTTGTATAAATACCAATTCAATTAAAGCAGGCTCACTCATGGACCTACTGTCTTTGTTAGTTGATTCTTCCTATAATTTACAGCTTTGTTATGCCAAAAAAAATGTACTCCTGTTATCACCCCTTTAATTGATATCAACAACAACACACACAACTGATAAGGTGGCATAGCACCTAACCTAATTTGGGAAGTCTTAAAAGGAAAGAGAAAGAGAGAGAGAGAGAGAGAGAGAGAGAGAGAGAGAGAGAGAGAGAGAGAGAGAGAAAACTCTCATGGTGAAAGGAATTTCTGTCTGCCCATAATACTTGGAAGGCTTGTAGGAACCAAAATTCTGTAGAAGAGAAATTCCGTTCTTCAGAATGTGGAGATCAGAAAATATGGAAGAGGGACTGGAGAGAGAATATAGTGGGTAGGGTATTTGTCTTATATACAGCTGATAAGTGTTCTATTCCGAGCATCTCATTTGGTTCCCCAGAGCACCACTAGGAGTAGTTTCTGAGTGCAAAGCTAGGAATAACCCCTAAGCATTACTGGGTGTACCCCCTCAAAACACAAAACAAAAAAAACAAACCAAACTAAAAGAAAACAAACAAAAACCCCAAGAAAATATGAAAAAAATGGTTATTCATGGAATAATTTATAAAAGTATCAAAAGAAAAACTACATTCTGAAATGTAAGAATTTGAATCCTTATATTATTTCCTTGTATATAAAAAATGTGAAAAGAGGGGCCAGAGAGATTGTATAGCATATAAAGGACTTGTCTTGCACACAGCCAAGTCAGGTTCAATTCCCAGCACCTAACAGGATTTCCCCAGCCTCACCAGGAGTGATCCCTGTGCAGAGTCAGGAGTATGCCCTGAGCACCATGGGGTGTGGCCCGAAAAGCAAAAATAAACAAACAACATGAAAAGAATGGCTGAAACTTCTTTCATATCTGAGGGAGGAGAGCTGTAGATGCCAGTGTCAACACCTAATTTCTGGTGAGAGGAAAGAACTCAAAATAGCTATGCTAAATAGATTGCCTTATGATAAGTTCGGAACTGTACTTTCTATCGTGACCTCAGATGCATTAAAGAAGTTCAGCAAACTTGGAACAATGCTGAGAGAAGCCGGGCCATCCAAATCTCCCGGGTCGTATATATTCATGTGTCGCACCAACAATTCACCAAACACTCCCAGTTTCAAGATGACTACTGAAAAGTACAACAGTCCAGCAGACAGTCCTGGTGGAAGAAACTTGTAAGATGTTGAAATCTTTAGATAAGAAGACATAGGATTGCAGTACAGAGATTGTGAGCTGGGACATCATTCCTGATTATGCCTCAATCTTAATCCAGGAATCTGTAAATCTAAAGTAGAAACTGTTCTCTTAATGTAAATATGTATGTTATATATTTTATAGATATGTATATATACATACATGTCTGTTCAGCCCCTTTATGGAATTTTCATATGCAAAATATTTCAGAAATATTTTAAGTTTGGGCAGTGAATTTATAAATTTGGATTGGATTGAAGTTGGATGTGACTACTAGAGATGAAAAGTTGTAAAAACAAAAATGAGATGACTCAATTCAAAATTAAATTAGATGTCCTATTCAACATCATAAAGAAGTTCTATTCAGCAAAATCAATCATAAGTTACCGACAGCTTCATTCATCATTAATTTAGTCAAATCACTTGTAATCACTTGTCATCCCATTGTTCATTTATTTGCTCCAGCGGGCACCAGTAATGTCTCTATTCGTCCCTGTCACGTGCTAGTGTAGCCCAATGGTATCTGCTTGCTCCAGGAACACGAAGAGCATCAAGCTGTTTGTTCAGGGTCTTAACAAAGAAGTCTGACCATCTCATTGGTAGGGGATCAGGAGTAGAATCCAGTCAGTAATGGCTCTAGTCCAGCGGTCGTCTCCAAATAGCATTATGTGTTTGGCCCATCTGATTTTCGACACCTTGGCAAATGAGGCAGCATCCCTGATCTTCGATTGTCGACAGAGGTCCTGATGGTGCAAGCGCAGAAGATCAAGTATGACATCACTGGTCTGAGACGAGAAGGTATAGATCACATCATGTCACTTTTGACACTGGAGAAGAACTGTTCCTTGGAACATGTGACAACAGAGGCGTTGGTGATGTCAGCGTCCTCGTCAACACGAACTTGGCCATGAGCATTGATTCATTCATATGTCTAACCAGTAATTTAGTCAAATAGAGGAATTAAATAACTTAAGAGTAGGTACCAGAATGAAAAGAGGTTAAGGCACTTGGCTTACATGTGTGATGACTTCAGATAGATCTCCAGGAACACATAAGGTCCCTATGGAATAGCATGGATCCAAAAATATCCCCTAAACTCTGCCATATGTGGCCCCCAAACAGAAAAAGACAAAAAAAAGACAACTTTAGAGTCAACATGTTGGAACTAGTGGGCACATGTATTATAGAATATCTAAATATACCCTTTGCCCTTCATAAAACATAGAACCATACAAAATAAGTTTTAACATGCAATAAAGTAAAATATACCACTTACCATTTTTGAGCTTCCAATTTTTTTTTTTGCTTTTTGGGTCACACCCGGCAATGCACAGGGGTTACTCCTGGCTCTGCACTCAGGAATTACTCCTGGCGGTGCTCAGGGGACCATATGGGATGCTGGGAATCAAACCCGGGTCAGCTGCATGCAAGGCAAATGCCCTACCCGCTGTGCTATTGCTCCAGCCCCAAAGCTTCCAATTTTTTATGCGCTGAATTGAAGCCTTCTTTAATTTTACATACAAAGGGCACATAACACTAATCCACACCAGTGTCTCTTCATTCAGAACCAACATTTTTATTCAAAACCAATTCTAAACAATTGTAAAGAATTCAAAATTCCTCATTGCTTAAGAGATATTCAGCAAATAGCATTCAGAAATTAGTAATCTCAGCGTGAACAATAGAATAGAAGGAAGAAGCTGACCTTACATGTGATCCACATGGGCTCAACCCCCAGACCCCTATCTTGTACTCTGAGTCCCAGCAACAGTTATCCCTGAGAGCATAGTTGAGTGTACTCACTGTACAGCAGAGTTGAAAGTACTACTAGGCGTGGTCCCAAAGCCAAAACAAAACAAAAATCAAAATTTAATAATCTCAAAGTTAAAAGATGTCAGATCAAGAATGCACCTGGGTGTAGGAGGTGGCCAAATAGACTTGGCCTTGGTTTCACTCATGCCTTGAACTAGGAAGTCTTGAGCTTCTTTAGAATAACTTGACTTTACCACACCTATACACTTCACAGTCATGCTTAAGATCTCTTTATAGTACCACTTGTATGTAAATTTCATGACTTCATCTTTTGTAACCGCTACATAGTACTCCATTGTGTAAATGTACCAAAGTTTCTTTAACCAGTCATCTGTTCTCGGACACTCAGGTTTTTTCCAGATTCTGGCTATTGTAAAGAGTGCTGCAATGAACAAACAAGTGCAGATGTCATGGAAAGTATCATGTTAAGCGAAATGAGTCAGAAAGAGAGGGATAGACATAGAAAGATTGCATTCATCTGGGGAACATAAAGTAACAAAATAGGAGACTAACACCCAAGAATGGCCGAGATTAGTTCCAGGAATTTTGCTCCATGGCTTGTCACACATGCTAGGGGAAAAGGCGGCTCAGATAGAGAAGGGAGCACCAAATAAAGGGTGTTGGGAGGATCTTCCCAGGATGGGAGAAGCATGCTGAAAGTAGACTACAGACCAAACATGATTGCCACTCAATGCCTCTTTTGCAAACCTCATCACGCAAAAGGAGAGAGAGAACAGAGGGGAATGCCCTGCCACAGAGGTAGGGTGGGATAGGGGGGATGGGGGACGGGAGGGATACTGGGATCAGTGATGGTGGGAAATGGGCACTGGTGGAGGGATGGGTATTTGATCATTGTATAACTGAAACCCAAGCACAAAATTTATAAGTCTACAATTGTACCTCATGGTGTCTCACTAATAAAAATTTTTTAAAAAAGTAAAAAAACAAAACAAAACAAGATCTTTTTATAGCATAAAGTTCCTAGGTGAGGGTGACAAATGCTTGCCATTGATTTACTATTGCCAGTTGTTTGGTACTGTCTGGCTGAGGTTTGTAAGACCACTTCAGATTTACACTGGAGAGTGCCATGGTTAATCAGCAATGTCTGTCTCAAGTCTTTGAAACATTTTTGCTGACCCTTTATTCTAAAAGAAGAGTTGAATTATTTTGTTTTAGTACAAAAGGATGAAAATAGCAAATATTTATATGACTATTTCATGTTTTGGGCATTGCTCTAAGAACTTTTCATATATTAATTTAACCATTGTTATTAAATGGTTGTTACCTCCTTCATCAAGTGTGAATGTTTGTGTTACCACTCAAATTCATATGAGAAATCCAAACCTTCCAAGGATGATAAAGTCATAGGAGATGACGGCCTTTGTGAAGTGCTAATTTCATGTGTGGGTGGACTGCATCCCCTCATAAATAAAATGTGGGTCCTTGTAAGAAATGCAATCCCCTTGGGGTCCGGAGCAATAGCACAGAGGGTAGGGCGTTTCCCTTGCATGCGGCTGACTCAGGTTCAATCCACAGCATCCCATATGGTCCCCCAAGTACTGCCAGGAGTAATTCCTGAGTGCAAAGCCAGGAGTAACCCCTGAGCATTGCTGGATGAGACCCAAAAAAGAAAAAAAATACATAAAATAAACTGGCTTCTTTAAAGAAAAATAAATGCACCCCCAATCATTTCCCACTGCTTCTGCCATCAGGGGATTCAGAGAGTAGATGCCAGCATTTGATCTCAAACTCTAGTCTTTAAAAGGATGAGAATCAAATCTCTGTTATTCACAAGTTCTCAGTCCATGGATTTTATTATATCAGCCCAAACAAAGACATCTCCTCAACATAGAGAGATTCCAAAACTAATGCTGAAAATGGAAACAAACAAACACCAAACAAACAAAAAACCCCAAAATGGACAGATCTATGCTACAGATTCATTTCTTAACCCTTTGCAGGAGACTGATGAAAGCAATCTCTTTTACACTGGGACAGGTTTTGTTTTGTTTTTTCAACCAAGACTCAAAAGTGAGCTCTCTGGATGACATCAATGGGTTTCAAATCTGTCTATGAGATTTTCTGACTCTTGGCAAAAGTTCCAAACAAAGAAAATAGCAGAGATTAGTATGGTTGATGAAGATTATAATGATGAAGATAAAAATAAACATGACAATAACAGCAATAATTTAAATACCTGCAAACCACTAAGTGATTTACACATATTATTTCATTTGATCCTTATAAAAAGCCTTATATTATAGAAACAGTGGTTATATCTATGATAGATCTGAGGAAACATGTCTAAGATTACACAGCTAGGATTTAGACAGGTACAGAATTCCAAAGTTTGGGTCAGAGTGGTAGCTCAGTGCTAGAGTGCTTGCCAGGTATGTGGAAGGTCCTGGGTTTGAACAAAAATTTAACCAGTAGTCTGGCTGACTAAAGAGCCCAAATTCTTGGGCATAAGACATTCTAAAATGCCAGCAAGGACCATGTGCATTTGAACCAAGAGAAAGGTTGAACTACAGGTGAGCCCCAATCAATAGGTGACAGATAAGTACCAAGTGGTACAATATGTCTATGCATTGTATCCCTCATAGTATAAGAAGTAATATACCAAAGTCCACAATTCAGGCTAATCTCGATGTCAGACCAGACAGTGGCCTGGAATCACTTTAAAATTTAGGGTCTTTCAGATATTCTACTTCTTACTATTTATTCCCAAAATATAAAAACACTAATCAAGAGAGGTATAAGCACACCTTTGTTCATAGAAGCACTTAGTATACTAGCCAGGATACAAAAGCATCCCAAATACCCAACAGCAAATGAATGGATAAAGAAGTTGTGGCACACAGTGGAATACTATGCAGCCACAAGGAAAAAACTGAAATCATGCAGTTCACTGTAAGTTGCATGGAACTGGAGGGTGAATAAAAACTGCTGAGTAAAATACACTAGAGGAAGGACAAGCACTGGGTGGTCCTACTCATCTGTGATGTATAAGGGAGACAAAGCAAGGGTGTAGACCATATTAATTGAGAACAAATCCCGGGACCTGGAATATAAAACTGAGAGCATCAGATAAGGGTGGAGTAAGTGGCCTGGAGGTAGCACAGGGGCATGGTTAAAGGATGGTGGATATGTTGGTGGTGGTGACATAACTTTGTACGTCAATACCATGTGTGTCAACACTACTGTAAAGACATATAAAGTTATTATAACATTTTTTCCTTTTTTTATTGAATCACCATGAGATATACAGTTACAATGCTGTTCATGATTGGGTTTCAGTCATACACTGTTCCAACCAGTATACACTTCCTACCACCAATGTCCTCAGTTTCCCTCCACCCTGCCCTTCTGCCACCTGTCTTTGTGGCAGGCAGTTCTCTCTATCTATTATCTATCTATCTATCTATCTATCTATCTTCCTTCCTTCCTTCCTTCCTTCCTTCCTTCCTTCCTTCCTTCCTTCCTTCCTTTCTTCCTTCCTTCCTTTCTTTCTTTCTTTCTTTCTTTCGTTCTCTCTCTTTGTGCATTATGGTTTTGCAATATAGATATGGACAGGTTATCATGTTTGTTCCTTTACTTACTTTCAGCATGAAGTTCTTATCTAGAGCAATCATTTCTAACTATCTTTGTCAGAGTCATCCCTTCTCTAACCCAAATGCCTGCTTCCCCAGAACGTAAGGCAATTTTTAGACACTAAAAGTTTTAAGCGAGGGTTGTTTTTTTAATGATAGTGTAAATCTAGCTCAATTTTCTAGTTTTTCTTCTTTTACTTGTAAATAGACTTTTCAGAGCAGGGTTTAAGTCATGAAAAAATGTAGAAGAAGGAATAAAGATTTGTTCTATATCTCTCTACCCCAAATATGCAAAATCAGCCCATTATCCACACCCCGCACCAGAATGGTATGTTTCTTATAATCAACAAAACTATACTGACATATTTTCAGAAAAATCAATAATTTACATTAGGATATCACTCATGGTGCTATATATCTAATAGAGTTTAACAAATTATAATAACATGTATCTGCCATTATTGCATCATAAAGAACAGTTACATTGCTGGAAAAAAATCCCCCTTTCTCTGCCTATTTATTCTCCTCTTTTCTAAGTCCTGAGAGTCACTGACCTTTTTACTGTAACCATAGTTTTGATTTTCAAAATATCATATAGTGGAATCATGGCAGTCTTTTCAGAATGATTTCTTTCACTTGGTAATAAACGTTTATGATTCCTTTATGACTTGTAAGCTCATTTCACTTTAGCACTGAGTAATATTCAAAGGTCAGGTATTATGAAAACATTCATCAATAGTGAACTGATGAAATCAATTATGGAATATATAAATGGAGAGACTTTAGCAGTTAAGAATAATACAATGTGAAAATTTCTTCAGAATTTATTATTAAAAGGGCAAAAGCAAGTATAACCTAAGAACAATGCAATATGCAATCACCTGTATAAAAATAAAATAGACATCAGATCTTGCATTTGCTTAGTCTCTGGAAAGATCCAGGAGAAACTGACATCTTAATTTTGTTTGTTTCTGTTTTACTGAGAACAAAGTTAGAAAGCAGAGACTTTTAGAACTGTATTCCTTAATTTCTGAAAATGTAAATATATGGCTGTTGCAAAATACTGTACAAAAAATGGCATTAATTGGTTATAGCAAGTTTATTACTACTTGCTTAAACTTGGGGAAATATGTATCTCATTGAAGTATGAGTTTTTTTAAATGTGGTACATCAATTTACTCTAGTGAATATTTCCATATGATTTCTAAACATCTGCTAGTAAACACTAATGCATAACATGGCACACAAAGGTTTGGCATTTGGATGATAATATTTGTAAGATAAATCTTTTAGAGATATAATAGCAGTATCCAAAGATGTACACATTTTCATTTTTTCATTACCCAATTTCCTTCTATATTTATTTTACTGATTTATCAGTCTTATATTCACTTATGTTTTCCTCATGCACTTATTCATTTAACAAATATTGGTATATATTTGTGCCTAGTACTTAGTATTTAATTCCAAAGGACAGAAAAATTAATGAGATCCAGTGCTTACTCTCCAGCAATTCCAAACATTTTGAGGAGACAGACATTGAAGACAGGCATTATATAGCTGTAACAAAACAATTTTCAAAGCCAGTTGTCACATCATGGAGGTAATGATATTGACACTAATTTTTGACATTTTGGAGGATGATGATTAGCTGGTTGAGAGGAAAGAGAACCACTATTCACTCTGCTATGCTGGGACTTCTTCCTAACGCTTTCCAGAATTCTGCATAGGAATGCAGTGAGGGTTTGGCAAAACAAGGCATGGCTGGCCCAGTTAAAGAGAGAAGCAGAAGCAAAGTTTACACTGGGCAAGCAGAGCTTGCAACAGAACCCAAATTGAGAAACACTCCTTGAAAGTTCTATTGCTTTCATCCTTGTGCCTGCACTCACCTAAGCCAGCAATTCTGTAGCCCAGCAATTCCAGTCCCTCAGGGTGTTATGTGTCCACATTTTCCTAACTTCAAGGTCTCTTCTAAGCAAATATGAGCTGCACTGCAAATGTCAGGCAATCCTACTGGCCTAAAGTTGAAATAAACAATTCCTTAGGGATTAAAACGAATGCTTGCTTTTTTCTTCAATGGAAAAACTTAAAATGACAAATCATTTTTTTTCATTTTAAAATCTTACTTTTGAACTTAAAATTTTATTTCACAATCTCCATTATGTTTTATTTTTCCATAATTTAGATTCTATTTTAGATTCTATACAGCATCTCCAGTGGCAAATATTTTAAATAATTGTTTTAATTTATCATCAGTTTACAATAGTATAGAATTTTAGGGCTATACCTTAACATGCCTACATATTCTAGGAATCCCAGTACCCACCACCAAAGTGCTGGTGCTATCCCACCATCAAAAATACCCTAAACCATATCCTTTCCCCAAAATACTATCCTTTTGGACACCACCATAGTTTTTATTTAGCAAAGGAGGTAGTTTTGTTGCTTTTTGGTTTGCTTTAGTTATTCATATTTCACATTTAAGTAAAACCAGAAGGTAATTGTCTTTCATTTCCTTTCTTTTTTTCACTTAGCATAATCACCTCAAGTTCCATTCATATTTTCCCCAAATCCACTGCCAAATATTTTACAGTATTACATCACAAGTATCTTGAGGTCAGAAACTAGGCCTACATACTTTTCTTTATTCTAAACACATACACAGTTCTTGACTCATAGTAGCATTTAGTAACTGATGACTGAGTGAGGAATAATGATTAAAAATAATAAGCATATGCATCTATAGGTACTGACCATTTATTTGCCAAAACTGTACAAAATATGTTTATAAATCTAACTTGCTTTCTAGTTATTTTTATTTTTTTATTTGCTTTTTGGGTTACACCTGGCGATGCTTAGGGGTTACTCCTGGCTCTGCACTCAGGAATCACTCCTGGTGGTGCTTGGGGAACTATAGGTGATGCCGGGAATCGAACCTGAGTAGGCTGCGTGCAAGGCAAACGCCCTACCCTCTGACTATCACCCCAGCCCCTGCTTTCTAGTTATTTTTAAAAAATGCTATATGAATTGCAGACTATAATAGTCTGAACTAAAGACAACAACAACACAGCCTTCAAATCTAACCTATAGCACTTACTGCTATGTTAAGACAGAAAAGTTATCTGGATCTCTTAGAGTTTGCCCGAATTATAATTGTGGTGGCTGAACTTATTTTCTAAGACTGAAATTTCCTTTGCCACTCTCTCCACACTTATATCCAATTAATAAATCAATGACTTGTCACTGTCAATTAGTTATAGCTCCGACATCAGCCTAAAGTTTCCTTCCACTTGACTCTACTCATGCTTTGGCTTGAACAGTCATCCTCTTGAGAGAATACTACAGACTTTCTTCAACTTAGCATAGGGTTATGTCTAATTAAACCCATGGGAAGTCGAAAAGATCCCCAGCTGAAAATGAACCGAATATAACTAACCAATTGTAATGTGTAGGTTAAATGTGTTCATTCCTTGAATAACCTACAATTGGCAAAATCACCTAACAGTAAGCCTATTTTTAAAGTAGTGTTGAGGATATCGTGCAATTTGTTGAATTTTGAAAGTTAAACACATAATAGTTACTGACCCTCAGAACCATGTGGCTGACTTGAGCTGCTGCTGGTCCACAACAGAATATCTCATGGCACTGAAAAAGACAGAAATTCAAAATTCAAAGCATGGTTCCAATTAAATGCATATAGCCTTCCACGCTATTGTAAAGGTAATAAAACTTAAGGTCAAATTATTACAATTCAGGGGCTATCATCTTCAGTCACCTGCTAACCGGCTACACCACTGCTCAAATCTGTCCTCCACTGAATCTGGCTGTTTTACATGTAAAAGTCAAAAGATTAACTTTGGAAACCTCAGTTAAAGAGAATACATTTATAGTGCCAATGAAATAGGGAAGACCCATAGTACTTTAAAATGATAATACTGAGATATGTACAGTTTATTGCAAGAAAAAGATGCAATGTAAAGAGAAGCATCATGATCAGAAAACAGTCATTTGCAATTTCTAGCTCCTTTGCTCTGGAAGGGTCTTTGCCAAACATACTTTCTAAGATCAAAAACCACTGACTTGTGAATGAAAGAATCAAAGGAAATTTCTGCTGGGAATTTTTATATTCCACTGGTAATAGATACATTCCTGCTATATGACTTCTGGCCTTTGATGCTCCCACCAGATACATATTCACAATCTCCAAACCATCTTGAAACTCTTTGGAAACTCAGAATTTCTCAAGGAACAAATCCTTACAATACAGGTGGTTTAGTCTAAAGTTTCAGGTGGCTTTAAGGAAGAAAGGGGACAGTGCCTAGAGTCTCTCCTAAAAGTTCAATAACACTTCGTGCTGGTTACTTTGCAAAAGCAATACTGGCTGTCTCGACCAACTCTGGGCTCCCAATAGTGACTCTGAGCCTCCCTACAATCACTTATTTCCCTCAGGTTGTCTTCCTGACTTTATATATATATATATATATTATAAATTTGTCATAGTTTTTGGATGCTTCAGTTGAAGTCTCTTGAGTGAGATCTACTTGAGTTGTCAATCGCCATCTTTACTGGGTTTCATGAACCTTGTGGAGAGTCATCTCCTTACACCAGGTCATCTCCTGGGTCATGTGAAAGAGCAGCACTTTGTGGTTCATAGCACAGTTCCCATAAACTTTGCTTACAATATAGGTAGAGCATGAATCAAATTATAGTGTTCTTTCCAGTAAAGTCACATCACACTTTATATTTGCTAACAGATGCAATTCTTGCCTTCCAGGCACAGTAGACAAGCATGCACTCCAAGTGGCCCTCCCACCAGTCTCAGATGGCACCATGACCCTTTAGATAGAGATTCGGAGCAGACAGCAGCAGGGCAAAGGAGAGGGTCCAGCAGTAGGAGACCAAGGTCTGGGCTCTGCCAGTCCTCCTAGTAGCCTCTATCTGTGGGCCATGGCCTGTTCTCTCCCCATCATCATGGGTCTGTGGAACTGTGGGAAGCCACATAGGCACTCCCCAAAGAGCCTCAAGGAGGTGGGCTCTGGGCTTAAGCAGCCTTTGAGTGGTGATGTAGCTCCACTTTGCTTCTTTCCCCCTCTTTCCCTGTCTGTACTCCCCCCAGAGTATCCAGTCCCGAGCCTGATCTGGCATTCCCGAAGCTCAAGTCCACCTCTTCTGGACTCTAAAAGAGAATATCACTGAAGCATTGAGGTACTGACTCTCCACTCCAGCAGGTTATGGTGGAAGTTTTTCAGGTTGCCTAAGAGGTGATGGACCTCAGACTGGGGGGGAGACGGGTAGGGCTGAGTACCCCTATGGGTGCTGAGGGAAGGCTCCTGAGCCCCTGTTTCTCTTGCCTTGTGCCAGTCTTTCTCTGCTTCCCTCAGTGTTTCCTTATCTATTTCTGTCAAGTTTTCTTTCTTTCTTGAAATCTGTGTGCTCTCTCCTGTTTTCACAATTCACAATTCACTCAATTCACAATTGCACTCATTTCTTATTGCAGTTCTAACAAATTGCCACAAATTCCATGACTTAAAGTCATGTAGTTTGTACTTGATAGCTCTGGAGATTATACTTTTAGTTTCACTGGAATAAAAGTGAATATGGGGCAGTTGATTCCCTTTGGAGATGAAGGCTGGAGAAGCTCTATGAGCCTTTTCAGACTCTAGAAGCCACTTGGATCCCTTGGTTCAAGATTTCCTCCTTGCATCAGCTCAACTTCCTGCTCTGTCATTACATGACCTACTTCTGACACCATCCTTCTGTCTTCCTCTCCGAAGGACACTTGTGATTATGTTGGGCCCACCCATATAATCCAGGATAATCTCCCCCTCTGAAGATCCTTAATTTAGTCATGTTTCAAAGTCCCTTTTGTCAAAATGGCAATATAGCCACAGGTGCTGGGGACAAAGGCATGGGTATCTTTGGAGGACCATTATTCAATCTAATACAATCAGCATATTTTTTTAGAATTCCTCAATGTTCTCTATAATTTTTTCTACTTTTCCATTAAAAAATACTAAGCATTTCATTAACTAAGTTCAAAAGGCACACACTTATTCAACATAATCATAAATCACTGTCACTGTCACTGTCCTCCCGTTTTTCATCAATTTGCTCCAGCTGGCCCAGTAACATTGTGAGACTTGTTACTGTGTTTGGCATATCGAATATGTCACAGGTAGCTTGCCACGCTTTGCCATGTGGGCAAGATACTCTCGGTAGCTTGCCTGGCTCTCTGAGAGGGGCGGAGGAATCAAATCTGGTTGGCCATTTTGTCTGCGTGGAAGGCAAATGCCCCATCTGCTGTGCTACCAGCCGACCCGGGTTTGATTCCTCCGCCCTTCTCAGAGAGCCCAGCAAGTTAAAAAGAATATCTCGCCCACATGGCAAAGCCTGGCAAGCTCCCTGTGACATATTCGATATGCCAAACACAGTAACAACAAGTCTCACAATGGTCACAATGGTGACATTATTGGGCCCGCTCGAGCAAATCGATGCACAACGAGAGGACAGTGACAGTGACAATCATAAATAAAAATAAAATTTATACTGTAATAAATAGATGGCATCAAGGGGCTGGAAATATAGTTCGAGGTTAAGGTGTAAGCCTTGCATACAACAGACCCTGATTCAATACCCTGTTCACTAGGTGCAACTCTGGATCCTCTTGAGCTCTGCAACGTGACCCAGATAATCCACAGCACTACATCTACTACTACTAGTCCCTTAGCACTAAACTGCTGGCCAAATTGGCTGAGAATTGCCAATTGGAACCCCCAGGACTCCTGAGCACATATTGGGAAGTCCCTCTCTCCACCCCAAATTATATGTCATCATTAGGATCCCATCTAAAGTTTTATATTTAAGAGCTTCAAAATTAGCCCAGCAGTAGAGTACTCCCTTTGTATGTGTGAGGTCCTGGGCTCAATGCCCAGTGCTGCAGGACAGAGAGATAGTAAATGGAATTCAGGCCGTTGCTTTGCGTGCAGCCAACTCTTTTCATCCTCGGCACCACATATGATCTTCTAAGTGCAAAACCAGAAGAAACCCCAAACAACAGCACTGAGTGTGGTCTACTCACCCACCTCCAAATAGTAAACAATCATCAGCAAGCAGTGCAAAAATATAATAAAAATGATAAAATTTTATATTTAAATATAGTAATCAAGTTCTAGAAACAAATGAAATTATATAGTCATGCTACAAATTTCATATATAAGTACAATAAATTAACTTAATAGACATGCTTTTAAATGATCACTATTTAAGTATTGGTTGTAATGATGATGTGAAAATGGCTTCCAACTGAATCTTAGGGAAATATATCTAAATTGTATGTGTCACACTGCATGCAAACAATTACATACCTATATATATGTTCATATTCATTTTTACACATAAATATCACTTGCTCTTGAGCTCATTGATTTGCTCGAGCGGGCACCAGTAACATCTCCATTTGTCCCTGTTGCGTGCTAGTGTAGCCAAGTGGCATCTGCTCATTCTAGGAACACGGACAGCCTCCAACCAATCGTTCAGGGTCCTCACAAAGAAGTCTGACCATCTCATAGGTGGGCGGCCATGCGATCTTTTGACGTCCCATGGAATCCAGTCGGTAACAGCTCTAATTCAGCTGATAATTGATCTCATTACGTGTCCAGCCCATCTGATTTTCGACGCCTTGGCAAACGAGACAGCATCCCTGATTCTTGATCATCAATGGAGGTTCGAACTCCGGATTCATTCTCTCATTTGAGTGAAGCGGGTTACTACAAGCATAGCTCTTTCGATTTCTCTTTGGGAGACCTGAATAGCGTTCTCATCCTGTTTTTGTAGGGCCGAAGTCTCTGATGCGTATGTTAATGCAGGAAGGACAGTGGAATCAAAGAGATGTGCCTGGAGCCGGAGGTTCTTCATTCTCTTAGCTATTTCTTCAATACTCTTGAAGTTGTTCCAAGCGCTCTCTTCCTCCTGCACAACTCAGGTGCCAGGGCATTCTTCATGTTGCATTCGGATATGTTCATTCCACTGAGAGCGAATGGAATATCAGGAACGAAACTGTTTCTCATAAACATTGTCTTCATGAGATTCAGCTGTAGTCCGACCTTTTCACACTCACGGTCAAAGTTGGCCAGCATTTGTGCTGCTTGGCTAATGTTTGGTGTTATTAGAATGATGTCATCAGCAAAGCGGAGGTGGTATAGTTGCCAACCATCTATCTTCACTCCATTCCTTCTCATTCTAGTCGTCCCATGACATTCTGGAAGGTGGCACTGAAGAGTTTCGGTGAAATGTATTGCCATCAATGATCACTTCCCTGTAGAATGATGAGATCCTGGTAGTGAATCCGTAATAGAGCTCACGAAGGATCCTGATGTATTGAGTTTGTATGCCCTGATTGGCTAGGGCTTCAATGACCGCTTCTGTCTCAACAGAATCAAAGGCCTTCTTTAAATCAATGAACGTTAAGCAGAGCGGCATCTTGAACTCCCGAGAAACCTCAATGAGCTTGGTTATCTTGTGGATATGGTCGATTGTGCTGAATCCATTGCAGAACCCAGCTTGCCCACATGGTTGTCCTTCATCTAGTGTTCTGCCAATCCTATTCAGGATGACTAGAGTGAACAGCTTGTAGATGACAGACAATAGGCAGATGGGCGATAGTTGCCAATGTCGTGAATGTCTCCCTTCTTGTACAGTAGTACAGTCCTGCTGGTTTTCCATTGGGATGGAAACTTGCATTCATACAGGTAGCGTGTGAAGAGCAGAGCCAGTGTATTGATGAGTACCGATGGAAGATTCTTCAAGTGTTCAGGTCTGACCTTGTCTGGGCCTGGTGCTGTTTGCATTTTTACCGATGAAATGGTATGTCAGATTTCAGTAGGGAAAATGTTGGGAATGACATAATCTTTATCCTGCGGAATTTGGTATGTGGGCAGGTGGACATGGCTATCAAAGAGATCCGAGTAGAAGTCATGGATAATATTCTCCATTGCCCTTCTGTAAGATGTGATAGATTCATCAGGACATTGGAGGGCAGTCATCTTGGTCTTGTAGTTGGTCAAGGGCAGGCGGGTGTTGCAAATACTTTTCATGGCTTCTGCCACATCTGCCAGCACTGCTGCTCTTCGTTCTTCAAGTTCTTCCTTTATCGCTTCTCTGCACTGTTTTGCGAGCTTGGACATTTGCTTGCGGTTTCCTGAGGCTTGCATCAGGCCATGTTGGCGAATAAGCTCAAGATTTTTCAAAGACAGGTGTCTTTTTGTGGCTATCTCTCTCTTGGCATTCTTCGCACAATCATGGAGGTGCTGAACCAGTCAACTGTATTCCTCGTCAATGTTGTCAATGACGGCATCTTCCCATGTTGCCGCAATAGTGCCAAAGAGCTCCCAGTTGGTGGATGTTCTTGGAGTTCTCTTCTTAAACTTTGCAGCCCTTTCTCCCCACTCCGTGAGTTAGAATTTTGCACGAAGGACATGGTGGTCCATTTGGAATTTTGGGACAACAGCAAAGTCAGTCAGGCAAAAACATCTATTGAATATGATGTGGTCTATTTCACTGTGGAACTGTCCACCGGGAAACTCAGAAGTCCAACGTTTAGATTCAGCCTTCTGGAACTGTGAGTTACCATGGATGGTCTCAGTCGACATGATGAACTCAGACAGTCTCTCACCCTGTTCATTCCATTCTAGGCCATGGATCCCGATGTGGAGTTCTTTGGCTGATCTTCTCAGTCCTATCTTGGCATTAAAATCACAGACAATGATCTTGTAGAAGGTGTGGTCTTCTTTATAGAACTTCTCTAGCTCCATGTAGAAGTTCTCAATTTCTCCTTCATCATAATTGGATGTTGGTGCATAGACAACGAAGATAGAAACTGCCGGCAGTGAGCCACATCTATTCAAGTGTAATCGTCCAATTCGGGTTGTTAGGCATTCAAATGAATCAATGCTTATGGCCAAGTTCGTGTTGACAAATACATCACATATAAATATGATGTATCTAATACACAAGTAATACATATTACACTTAATACATATTGCACTTATAAATCTACACACTATCTCTACCTAAATTTATCTTCCCTCTCAGAAATAAGCATCTTGAAGGTAAGAGCTAAAGTTAATCTATGTTTGAATTCTTATTGTCTACCTTGAGCCTGATATAGTGTGCCTTCAGTTATTATTTCTTAATTTATCATAATTTCAAAACCATTCCCATGTTTTTGAACATCGAGGAAAAAAGATAACTACATCTTGCCTGACAACAAATGTCATGACCAGATCTTGTCTGTCTCCAGTACTTCCTTCTCAGCATCTTCCTTTTCAGTTTCCTCTATATATTATTACATTTTTTCAAGAATATACCTTTTATATATTATCTTCCAAGGGGTTAGGGGAAATGAATGTGGCTCAAATAGCCTCCTTTCTTGTTCTTATATTTGTTACCATTTTCCTTTAAGTCATCGTTTCTGATTGACAGATTCCCTCAAACAACCTCGATTTCCCAAATATATACTTTTTTCTCTCCCCAGACACAACATCTGAAAAGTCTGCACTCACTATTCACTTTCCCTGCATACTATTTCATTTCTTCCATCTATGTCTTCCCCCTTTCACATTACTCTTCCAGTTATATTTTCTTTATTTAATTTACTTTGTGCAAACAAAGAATACGTCCTCCAGAAGAGAGTACAGAATACTAAAGAAAAAAAGTATAATTTTGAAATATTGTTGTAAACGAATGGATTATCATTTGCTGGAATAAAATTTTGTGATGATCTTAATGATATCTCTAGAAAGTGATCTTTAAATATTTTGGAATTGCTATGTTTTATTATTGCCTTTGGCTTTATAATTCTCTCTGCCACCAGTACATTCCTTTTCTAACCAAATAATCTACACAAAAAGCTATTAAAATTTTAAAATATTTGCCTTAGTTGGTGTATATATATTTATATATGAGAAAGATGCCTTGAGTTCATTGAGAATGCAATAAAACAATTAGCTTTGTTATTTTATGCAACTCATGTTCTTTAAAACTTCTGATTTAAAATTTTATTGCTATTTTCAATTTTCTCCATGTACAGTAAGTTTTTTCAAGAATTTATCTTCCATATCGTCTGTGAAAGTGAATCTTTTTAAAAAGTTTTATTTACTCTTAGTTGAGTTTGGAGGTCACACCCAGCAGCACTCAGGAGCTACTGTTGGTTCTATGCTTAGGAATCATTCCTGGTGCTATTTAGAGTACTATATGTGATTCTGGGATCAAAATAGGGTCTGCCATGTGCATGGCACCTTAACCCCTATTCTGTATCTTTGGACCTAAAACAAGTTCCTTTGAGCAGTTCTTCTACTAAAGACTAATAAATAAAACGGGGGGAAAGTGTTAAAATTTTATACTAACAAAAGAGTTGCACTAATCAAGACAATTAAAAAATAATCTAAGGACAATTAAATTTACTTTTATACAGAAAAGACACCTTATAACCTACAATTATAATGTCATTGTTTAATATGTGACGTTTATAAAATATTAACAATAAAAATGTTGGGTAACTGTCATATTTTATTGACTGCTTTATTGACTGCTTATTCCCAAACAGAAAATTTCCCCCCCAAAACAATCAGTTCTTACTACTGATTGTTACTACAGTAATACATTTTATTTGAAAAATTTTATATTTTTTATGACTCTCCTGGGCTCTGAGTACAGATAGAGTGTCAATATGAAAGCATCAAAAAGAATATAAAACATGTGATAGTCTTCATTATAGTGGATACAGTCCAGAATAGTCCATCCTTCTTGTTTTTTTTCTCTAGCCAGTGAATGTGTGTGTGTCCAGGTGCATGGAGGCTATAGCAGTGGTGTTCAGGGGAAATTCCTGGCTCTGTGCTCAGGAGTGACCCCTGGCAGTGCTCAGGGCTGGGTATCATATGTGCCACTAGGGGTTTGAACCACTGTCACAGCCTAACTCCACATGCAAGGCAAGTGCCTTCCCTCCAACCTCTCCAATCCCTAATCTTTTTTGTAAGTAGGCTATATTGCAAATATTTTATGTTTTATGAGTCATTCCCCTCCACCACAATAAAAAAGCAACTGCAACTTACAGTTTAATGTAGCCAGAGACAATAATGAGAAAGAATTAACATGAGGAGAATATTCTGCAGCAACTTTCACTGACAATTCTGGGCGACACACTGATCTTTGCAAACCAAACTGATTGGAGGCAAAAGACAGGGGAGGGGAACTCTCAGTGAGAAAATTATAAGTAAAATTAGTAAAAACTTCACTTTCCAATGAGCCAAGGAGCTAATATAGAAGGTAGGGTGCTCTCCAAGCATACATATGACTTAGATTTAATTACTGGCATTGCATAGGAGCCCTGCCAGCAATGATCCCTGAATACAGAGCCAGGGTAAGTCCTGAGCACCACTAGGTGTGGCACCCAAATCATCATAATAATAACAGAATAATACAAAGCTTATTTCTAGGGGGAAAATATCCAACACTGAAATTCTGGATGGTCAAGTGATTGTGTCACTTGACCAAAGGAAGATCCAGTAAATCCCTTCTATGGAAGTGAGACCAGAACTCAAAATTATGGAACATTTCTTGACTACCTGCCTCCTGCAATGCTCTTACACCATAATCTGATTTCAACCTGACAATTTTCTCTTATCACCTTTATTTTACAGATGAAGAAATAGAGTTTAAGCAACATGTCTAGGGTTTCACAGCAGACAAGTGGAACAGGGACGAGCCAAGGCTACTAACCCTGTGCTAATTCTGCTGTGACAGTTCAGTGGGCCCTCCTTGCCACTGTTCACTGCACGTGATTCCATGATCCTCTTGGAAAGTAACCTTTTCATTTCAGTCCTATAATTCCTGTGATGGGAAGCCACAATACATCCAGCCTTTGCACCTCACTCTAGCTCTCTTAGTTAGGATTTCTCCAAGTCCCAGGCACTCGCATAACCTGACTTGTCTATCCTGTCTAACAATAATTCTGCAACAAAGAAACGGGGAGTGGATCTTGACTTTACACACCCATGGCCAACCTCATGTAGAAAGAAAAATGTGTTTGATCTTTGCTTGCTCAACACCAACTCAAGAAGACCCACATAAGGAAAGTTAATTTACTTCATTCCTCCTCCTCCTCTTTTAGATGCCTGAAACAGCACTGAGGTTCATTCCAGTATCAACAGCCATGGGAGTCCAGGGAAAGTTCCCAGAAGCACTGGACAGGAAGTTTCCTTTGATTTCACAGTTAAAATGTGTTGTGTGTGTGTGTTTAAAAAAATCAGTTACTGATACTAACTGATCATTTTGCAATATATACAAATATCAAATCGTCAGCAGTTGTGCACTTGAAACTACTGTGTGACTTATCAGCTAAATCTAAAAAAAATAAAAATAAAAAGAGGAGGAGAGCAGAGGAGGGAAAGGAAGGAGGTGGGAGGAAAGGAGGGGAGGGGGATGGAAGGGAGAAGAGGGGAGGGGAAGAGCAGAAAAGAAAGCAGGAAGGCAAGAAGGAAGGGAAAAGGAAAAGTACTTCTGACTTACTGGCATCCCTAACACTGTACTACATTAACATTCTTCTACTCCACCCATTTAATTTTTTCTATAAGCCTAGTTGAACAAATAGATATTGAAGTGATCTAGCATAAGCCCTCAAAATAAATGCCATGCTCAATTCCCATGTCCAAAATGCCTGACAGGCTGACACTGTCCCATACAAGTGAGACCATAGCATTGGCAGCTGTGCTGTCCCTACAACATAATCAACTGTGCCAGGAACTCCCAATTATGTCAGTGGAACCCATGGGTGGTTTATGTGAGGCAGTGAGGAGAGAGATGATTATTTTCTCCCAACACAACTCTGCTTCCTGGGACCCAGGGTTACTGAGTTCTTGTCTCATCTCACAGAAAAGAATTTCATTACTAGATGAGCAGTGAAGTAGAACAGATTTTATTTGGACATTTTTGAAGAGGAGGAGGGAGAGAAAGTGGAAGATAGTGGAGATTAATGCGCTCAAGAGAGAGTGCGGGCTTCCCCCAAGAAAAAGCCCCTAGACACACTCCAGTATTAGATATAGAAGCATGAAAGTCCACATCTCAAGAGAAAAGATGCGTGCACACCACATGTGCTCAGCTACTTGGGCACATGCCGCATATGGGCTTGGCAGCCTATGTGCATCCTTCCTTTGTTCAAGGTGACTTTTATAGGGTTTTTCCAACCTGCCCCCTTCTACCTAGGTCTGTTTCTAGGGAGGTTGCCATGGGGGTAGGGTCAGGAGGGGTGTTGGTCTTCTTTGAAATTCCTTTCCTGGCTTTTTGTTTCTGCTGGAGTTTCTGTTGGAGGATGGGTTCAGTCTTCTCTGGTCTGTTGTTGGTGCCAGGTGAGGGTCTTATCATACCTTAGTTCCTGTTTTTTGCAAGGTTGACTTTTGCAACTTCAGGGCTATTAGTTCCCAGGAAATTTACTACCATTGCCTTGGAGGGGGACTTTCCTTTCTGCTTGCCTGCCTACATCAAGTATACGTGTGAGCAGAAACACTTAAAGTGTGTAATCTTAGAGCCAGAGCAATAGTAAAGTGAGTAGGGTGCTTACCCTTCAGGCAACTGACCTGGGTTTGATCCTCAGCATCCCCAATCCTTTTCAGATGTCTGCCAGGAGTGATTTCTCAGTGCAGAACCAGAAGTACCACCAGGTGTGGTCCCAAAATAACAACAACAAAAAGTGTGTAATACCTGATATCTCATGAAAGGGAGGGAAGGAAAGAGGAGGGGTAGGGGAGGAGAGGAGAAAAAGAGAAAAAGAAGGCAGGGATAAGGAAGCAGTGGGTCATATTAAAAAAAAATCCATAGACACATTCTTTTCCTTGACTCACTCAGTAAAGTCCATGACAGAGAGAAAGCCTGAGGGGCCTTATTCATAGGCTTCCTGAGCAGACAGCAAAGATGACCATGAAAGAAAGCCAAGATGCTTCATACAACTAGGATCTGTCAAGGCAGCAGAGGAAACTCTTTAAAACACAAACCAAAACAAAACCAAAACCAAAAATACCTCCACTAAGTCTTTGGAATCATTTAGTGAAGATAAACAAATTAATTTTAAAATAACAACAACAAAATTAATATCCAGAGGAGCCCACTGATGCACTTCAAATGCCTTCAGGAGAATTCATCGGCAAAGATAACAGAGTTTGAGGTAGTACGTGAGGTTCCCGGTGTGGGGTGAGAGGCTGGGCAGTGCTTGGGTCTCCCAGAGAAGGTATGCAGTTATCCCTCCCAAGGGCTGACCCACCCTTCACGCCAAGTCTGACCGGTCTGAGCAAATACACTCTCAAAGGTGATTGTGCAGAGGAATTTGGCAGTCGAGTCTTCCTCCTAAGGTGTGGTGCCAAGAGCAAGGTCTTCAGCCAAAGGCATGAGATTATCTGACTTCTTTCCTGAAGAAACCACTCCATTGTCTTCACTCAGAAATTCATATTTACATTAAGATTCCTGTAACCTTCCTTTGCTATTGGCATCTTTAAAAATACTAAAACAAAAATCTAAACAAAAAATCTAAAATAAACTAAACTTGGTTCTTACCAATGACCAAATATGATTTGTTCCAGACCATAATGAAATGAATCAAGGATTCCTTGTATGAACATCCTTTACGCTTCTCTCTTATCTTCCTCTCTTCCATCTATGGGACACCTGAAGTGTGTGCTCTGGGATTCCAGTAAGGATGGCTTCAGTAGGTCCCACACCCTACAAGGGGTCATAAGTCTCGGATCTAGAATGAGTTCTGTCCAGAATCTTCTGCACAGGGCAAGGCACATGCAGATGGTTAAAGTCTTCTTTGGAACAGCCTTACTTCTGCAGGCCACATTAGACAGAAGAAAGCCAAAAATTTGAGAAAAATTTGATTCCAGCCTCTACCTTTTCATCTCAAGGATTCCCAACATACTCTAACCTAAGGTCACTAGCTTCCTCTATTTGGAGTGTCATTTTGTTTACTTTGAACAGAATACAGTGTTGTATGCTATTAGTCTGTGAATGGGTAAACCTCTGTTGGAGGACAGCAACCATGCTGAGGGAGAGAATTGCAGAGAGGGCAGAGGTGAGGTGAGATGTCACCTCGATGAGGGGCTGAGTCACTTGTTGATTCTCCGTGGGAGACTATGGCCATTGCCACTGCCTTGTGAGTCACTTGTGAACTAGGCATGACCCTTCTGGAAACCAGAAATGAGTAGGTGGAACACTGAAGAATTTTTTTTCTGCTGTTGTCTTAAAAATCAGGAGTACTCTGACTTCTCCATGGATTAAAGTAAATTAAATAATAGGCCAATTACCAGTGGCCAGAAAGTCAAAGTAGAAGGCAAGGAAAATACTGGAAGACAAAAACCAAACAAAATGTCAGTGGGGGTGTTATTACCTTTGGGACCAGATTAGAGTTACCTCAGAGACAGAAGGATAAACTGTCCATAATAATTTATGTTTGAGTGTTTAAAGCAAAAAAAAATTAGCAAATAATGATTACTAGCCTTATCCTCTTCCCAACTCATATTAGAGCATTTAAGCCTTGCCTACTTCATCTTAACCACTACTGTCTCTATTTTCAAATTCCTTTTACAGTATAAAAGTACTGAAAGCCAAAGATCAACTATATACAATACAACCAAGATGGAAGATGCAAGGAAAGAAAATCAATATGTTTTAAAATTCTAATGGATAGAAAGGAAAGAGATACCCCAAAAGAGTAAGTAGGAAGAAGAGCTGTGAATTAGAGTATAATGAAGAGATTAGGAATGAGAGAATTGCTAAGGTTGATAGGCAGCAAAAAAGTAGCACTGTAGCACTGTCCTCCTGTTGTTCATCAATTTGCTCAAGCAGGCACCAGTAATGTCTCCGTTGTGAGACTTGTTACTGTTTTTGGCATATCGAATACTCCACAGGGAGCTTGCCAGGCTCTGCCGTGTAAGTGGGATACTCTCGGTAGCTTCCTGGGCTCTCCAAGAGGGGCGGAGAAATCGAACCCGGGTTGTAAAATTAAAAATAAAACTTTTAATTGTATATCCCTACCTACCTAAAAAAATTGAGCATATACTACTTAAAACAGAATATTAACTTAATTTTAGTAATTTTTGCAATTCTATGAATTTTGCATTGTGCAGATTATCCCGAAGGAACCCTCCACTATTCTATTTCTAATTCACAAGGGCTAAAACTCTAGGAACTACAATCTAAGAATATGTGCCAACAGAGGTTAACACTCTATTCTTGTCTATAAAATACTCATATGAGCTTTGGAAGGTGGAGGAGAAACATAAACCATCATATTGTTCACATGCCACTGTCATGTGCTTTGGCAGATGATAGATGTCACATGTTTCCAGAAGCTTCTGGACATCCCCCTGTAAATTAGTTTGTTTCTGTGGTGAGTAGTAGCTGAATTATAATCAGTCACTTCCTGAAATTCCTGCAAATCCTGATTTTCTAAAAACCATCCTGTATTTAACCTTCATTCTCACAGCATTTCTGTTTCCTTAACAGAAATCTGACTGACATGTAACCTTATAAAGCATAATATATAATAGAAGATAAACAGAATACAAATATAATTTTTATTATTTTAATCATAAATCATGAGTTTGTCCTCAAACATATTTATTTTAAAATAAAATTTCAATTTATTAATATCTATTTGTATTTTTGTCCTAAATTTATTTAATATACAGATATTTAGCCTTATCACTATAAGGATTACAAAAATGAAGATATATCATAAAAATATACAGATTAAAATAAGAGTTGTGTGAAACTGGAAAGATAGTACAGACCTTATCTTGCAGGTGATTTCCAGCTTTGATTCCAAACACTGCATATAGCCCTCCCAAACCCTTCCTAGAATTATCCCCTGAGTACAAATTCAAATATAAGCCCTGAACACAAAGAGGTGTGGCCCCAAAATAAAATAAAATTAAATTAAAGATGTATCATTAGCTATTGCTTACTAGGTTATGATATGAAAGAAAATGATGCAGAAATTATGAAACTTTTTAGAACTATGTAAAATACTGTCTAAATATAATAACATAGGTCCAATATTCTTGAAAAGGAAGATTTTATATTATAAAACAAGTAATTTCCCCCTCCAAAAAACAATAGATTTGAAGTAGTTCAAATTGATTGAAACATTGACAGATCTCTTTGTGGAAAAGGATGATTGCATCTAAGACAGACCAAGAATATCCAAAAAGTTTCTAAAGAAGTGGACAGTGGTGGGATACAGGACTTGCCTCATCATCCATAAACTCTTTTTCTTTTTCTTTTTTTAAAAAATTGTATTGAATCACCGTGATATAGTTACAAGCTTTTATGTTTGGGTTACAATCACACAATGATCAATCACCCATCCCTCCACCAGTGCACAATCCCCACCACCAATATTCCCGCTATACTACCTCCCCCTTTCTCACCCTTCCCCTGCCTCCATGGCAGACATGATTCCCCATAATCTCTCTCTACTTTTGGGCATTATGATTTGCAATACAGACCCTGAGAGGTTATCATATTTGGTCCTTTATCTACTTTCTGCACATATCTCCCATCCCGAACGATTCCTCCAGCCATCTTTTTCTTAGTAATCCTTTCTCTATCCAGCTGCCTTCTCCCCTTTGCTCATAAGGCAGGCTTCCAGCTATGGAGCAATCATCTGTCCCGTGTATTTACCATCCTTAGGTGCCAGCCTCATGTTATGTTGTAAAATCTTTTTCTTAACATATTAAATATTATAGTAACTCTTCCATTATTGGTGGGAGCACAGGGTTTGCATGTAGGAGGCCTGGGTTTAGTTTCAGCACTGCAATGTCCCACATGGCACCACTGAGAGTGACCTCTGAGCACAGAGGCAGGAGTAGTACCTGAGCATGATCAGATGTGCCTTCCCTAAAAACCAACAACCTAAAAGTATTTACAGTCTTAGTATAGGAATAGATAAATGAATTCATTTGGAAACATCATATAAACATGCATACAAACATTTAACTTTTATAGCCAACAGAGTTGATATAGTTTAGTTTTGGGGAAAATAAGTAGACAAATAAATCTAGTGTAAGTTATGCATGAAGAAAAGAAAATGAATCTTTATGTCTGAGGAAATAGAAATCAACTCTATATTGAAGGTGTTTTATTTTCTTTGATTTTTGCTTTTGGTTGTTTTATGGCTTTTGTTTTGTTTTGTTTTGTTTGGACCACATCCAGGTGGTGTTCTGGGACTACTCCCAGCTCTGTGCTTGAAATTTGTTCCTAGTAATTCTTGGGAAAACTTGTGGTGCCAGGGATTCAAAGCATGTGCTCAGCCTGCTGAGCTCTCTTTCTGGCTCAACTCCAAGAGTGATTAAAACATGAAGTTGAAAACCAAAACTTAAAACTGTTAAAAGAAACCATGAGTAGGGACTAGAGAGATACTTTAGGAGGTAAGGTGCTTGTGTTGCTTGTCTTGTCAACTCAGGCTATATCTCTGCACAGCATATGGTCCCCTAAATACTGTCAAAAATGATCCCTGAGCACAGAGTCAGGAGTAATCCCTGAGCACCATTGGAAAGTGCAGTTATGCCTGCATGCGTGCGTGCATATGTGCATGCGTGCGTGCGTGCGTGTGTGTGTGTGTTTGAACTTTTCTCTGACCTCAGCTCTAGATGAGCTTTTTCTTAACTTTTGGACCACTCCTGGCTTGTGGCATTGCTCAGGGCTTTCAGATCTCTTACAGATCTATTGGCTCTGTGTTCAGGGATCACTCTTGGCAAGCTCAGGGAACCATATGGCATGCCTGGAATTGATCCTAGGCCTGCTGCATATAAGGCAAGCAACTTACCTGATGTAGATGGAAATTTCTTAAGTGACACCCTCACCACAGGAGGAATTCATGATATATCTCATAGCATTGAATTTACATTTGTTTATCAAAACATACTCTGAAATAGAAGTCAAAAAGCAGGCTACAGATTGAGAAAATATCTTATCCAGTATAATATACCAAACAAACAATAAATAAAAAGGATAATTTTATAAATATTTAAATATCCTTATTATTTGCTAGGAAAACTACAATCCAATTAAAAATGTACAAAAAGACATGAATGCTGATGAGCAATATGTACTCAAATTCAATATTAATAAATTACAAATTAAGAATGAATGAGCGGCATCTTGAACTCCCAAGAAACCTCAATGAGCTTGGTTATTGTGTGGATATGGTCGATGGTGCTGAATCCTTTGCAGAACCCGGCTTGCTCGCATGGTTGTCCTTCATCTAGTGTTCTGCCAATCCTATTTAGGATGACTCGAGTGAACAACTTGTAGATGACAGACAATAGGCAGATCGGGCGATAGTTGCCAATGTCATGGATGTCTCCCTTCTTGAACAGTAGTACGGTCCTGCTGTTTTTCCATTGGGACAGAACCTTGCATTCAGACAGGTAGCGAGTGAAGAGCCGAGCCAGTGTATTGATGAGTACTGACGGCAGGTTCTTCAGGTGTTCAGGTCTGACCTTGTCTGGGCCGGGTGCTGTTTGTTTCTTTACCGACGAAATGGCGTGTCGGATTTCGGAAGGGAGAACGTTGGGAACGACATATCCATCCTGTGGAATTTGGTATGTCGGCAAGTGGACATGGCTATCGAAGAGATTTGAGTAGAAGTCATGGATAATCTTCTCCATTGCCGTTCTGGAGGATGTGATGGATCCATCAGGACGTCGGAGGGCAGTCATCTTGGTCTTATAGTTGGCGAAGGACAGGCGGGCGTTACGAATACTTTTCCCGGCTTCTGCCACATCTACCAGCACTTCTGGTCTTCTCTCTTTGAGGTCTTCCTTGATCGCATCTCTGCACTGCTTTGCGAGCTCGGACGTTAGCTTGCGGTTGCCTGAGGCATGCGCCAAACCACGCTGGCAAATATGCTCAAGAGTTTTCGAAGATAGGCGATTTTTTGTGGCTATCTCTCTCTTGGCGTTCCTCGCACATTCATGGAGGTGCTGAACCAGTCGATCTTAACCAGTCGATCGTATTCCTCGTCAATGTTGTCAACAATGGCATCTTCCCATGTTGCCGCAATAGTACCAAAGAGTTCCCAGTTGGTGGTCATTCTGGGAGTTCTCTTTTTGAACTTTGCAGCCCTTTCTCCCCGCTCTGTGAAGTAGAATTTTGCATGAAGGAGACGGTGGTCCGATCCCGTTCGAAATTTTGGGACAACAGCGACATCGGTCAGGCAAAACTGTCGATTGAATATGATGTGGTCTATTTCGTTGTGGGATCGTCCACTGAGAGACTCCCAGGTCCATCGTTTAGGTTCTGCCTTCTGGAACTGTGAGTTACCATGAATGGTCTTGCTCAACATAATGAACTCAGATAGTCTCTCACCCTGTTCCTTCCATTCTAGGCCATGGGTCCCGATGTGAAGTTCTTCAGCTGATCTTCTCGGTCCTATCGTGGCATTAAAATCACCCACAATGATCTTGTAGAAGGTGTGGTCTTCTTTATAGAACTTCTCTAGCTCCATGTAGAACCTCTCGATTTCTCTTTCTTCATAATGAGATGTTGGTGCATAGACAACGAAGATAGAAACTGCAGGCAGTGAGCCACATCTATTCAAATGTAAACGTCTGATTCGTGTTGTTAGGCATTCGAATGAATCAATGCTCTTGGCCAAGTTTGTGTTGACAAGGATACCGATGCCTCCAACACCTCTTTTATCGCATGTTCCGAGGAACAATTCTTCTCCAGTGTCGAAAACGGCATGGTGAGTTTTGTGCCTTCTTGTCTCGGTCAGACCAATGATGTCGTACTTGATCATTCGCGTTTGTACCATCAGGTCCTCGATGGATGCATCTGATGCTAGCATACGTGCATTGAAAGTACAGACAATCATTTTTGTCTTCCTTCATTGTGGCAGCCTAGGTCGGCCTTGAGATTTTGTCGGCCTCTCCTTTCTCATCCTTCTCAGTGCTGCCATGTCAGTGAAGCCTTCAGGGTCAGGTGAATGAGACCACTTGTAGTTACTGGTTTTGGCATATCGAATACACAACAGATAGCTTGCCAGGCTCTTCCGTGCGGGTGGAATACTCTCGGTAGCTTGCCAGTCTTTCCGAGAGGGATAGAGGCTTTTGGGGCGACCTCTAATCACCCTTGTAGGTGTTACCATATTTGAACCCTATCAAATACGGTACGACAATTCCGGAAGATGGGTATTTAGTGTCTTATGATGGATCTGGAAAGCGTCCTGGAGTGTGGCGACGGCTGGGTAGTGGAAGTAGTGTCGATCCTCTGTGAGCTGTATTGCGGATTCACTACCAGGATCTCACCATTCTACAAAGAAGTGATCATTGATGTCAAGAGAGGGGTGCGGCAGGGTGATACCATTTCACCAAAACTCTTCAGTGCCACCCTCGAGAACATCATGCGACGACTGTAATGGGAAGGAACGGGAGTGAAGATAGATGGTCGGCAACTACACCACCTCCGCTTTGCTGATGACATTGTTTTAATAACACCAAACATCAGCCAAGCAGCACAAATGCTGGCCGACTTTGACCGTGAGTGTGGAAAGGTAGGACTACAGCTGAATCTTACTAAGACAATGTTTATGAGAAACAGCCTCGTTCCTGACGCCCCATTCGCTCTCAACGGAACGACCATCTCCGAATGCAACAGCTATGTGTACCTAGGTTGAGAGGTCAACATGACAAATGACCTGGCACCCGAGCTGCGCAGGAGGAAGAGAGCGGCTTGGAACGCTTTCAAGAACGTCTAAGAAATAGCTAAGAGGACGAAGAACCTCTGGATCCAGGCACATCTCTTTGATTCCACTGTTCTTCCTGCATTAACATATGCCTCAGAGACCTGGGCCCTATGCAAACAAGATGAGAACGATATTCAGGTCTCCCAAAGACGAATAGAAAGAGCTATGCTTGGAATATCACGTTTCACTCAAATGAGAGAAAGAATCCAGAGTTCTGACATCTGTCGACAATCAAGAATCAGGGACGCTGTCTCATTTGCCAAGGTGTCGAAAATCGGATGGGCTGGTCACGTAATGAGATTTAAAGACAACCGCTGGACTAGAGCTGTTACCGACTGGATTCCACGGGATGTCAAAGGACCGCGTGGCCGCCCACCTACCAGATGGTCAGACTTCTTCGTCAAGATCATGAACGATCACTTTGAGCCCCTTCATATTCCCGGAGCGAACAGATGCCATCGGGCTACATTAGCATGCGACAGGGACAAATGGAGACGTTACTGGCACCCACTCGAGCAAATTGACGACTAACGGGAAGTTAAGTGATTAAGTGTGACAAATTAAGACCACATGATAGCACTTTATATTTAGGCTAAAGAATGGTCCTTCTGGGCCAGAGAGATAGTGCAGGGGTAAGATTGTACTATTGTACTCCTGAAAGAATGACCCCTGGTGGTACTTGCATTTGGTACCCCAGCATTACGAAGGGTAATTTCTGAGCTCAGAACCAGGACTAGTGTCATTGTGTGCCAGGTATGGCCACGGGGGAGGGGACAAAACAGAACAGTCCTCCCTTAATGACTGGGTACTAACCTCCAGCACCTAAAAATTAGTTACTATGTTACTTTCCACAGAAGAAGAGATTATGCAGTTGTGATTAAGTTATGGCTCATGAGATAGAAAAATTATTCTGAATTATCCAGTGGGTCTAGAGTTTCCCTAACATAAAGGGCAAAGAGTTGCCTTGGAAATGAAGGTAATGTAACTGCCAGAAGCAGAGATTAGAGAGAGTCAGAGACCAAACTAATGAGAAATGAGTGCTATGTACAATCCCATGAACCCATGACACACATACCAGAAATAAGACCACCTGACATATCAGCATTAAGAGCATAAAAGTCAACTCAGATAGAAAATATGAGTAAAAGTAGACTTCATAATTTCTTTCCAAGATTATAAAACACAAAGCTTTTAATATTTTTAATAGGTTCTTTATAATAATTACATGTTGTGTGTGGTGGTGGAGATGAAGCCCAGGATGTCACATGTGCAAGCAAGGCAAGTACATAAGATTCACAATTTTAAAAGTTTGATTATATTGTTATTATTAACAACATCTTGGTTGAAAATGTCAGCCTGCCACAGTGAAGCCACGAGTACGCTATTCCTGATGTTAAATCTACACAGTCTGGTTGGTGGGGGTTAAAATGTGCATTTCAAGAGGAGGATGCTGTAAGATAGATACAGAGGACCAGTGTTGTGGATCATTAAAAAGAAGCTGGACATGGTGATAAGCCCAGGAAGCACAGGGTGGCATGATGAAGAAATCTCTTGCTATTTTCACACTAGCTTGGAAAATAAGCCCAAGAGGGTCTCTGCTTAGGTTGACTTGTAGCTTCCAATTTTCATATGCAGAAGACTTAACCTCAGAATGTCACCTTATTTAGAAATAAGATCTTAAAAGATATAATTAATTTTATAAAGATATAATTGATTTTAACCGTATGCGTGTTGCAGGCCGAAGCCTCTTCCATCCTTGTCAAGGGGAGTGCTAACCTTCTCTCCTTTCATACAACACTCAGCTCCTGGGAGAGAACAAGACAGAGTCTCCTACCCTATGCCTGACTGTCTCCACCAGGGCCCAACAGCTGAAGACCACCGAGGCCCAGCCAAGGCCATGCTGGGAGCACTCTCCACACACTTGGATGAGCCTCACGCATAAAAGAACTGACAGAGGAACCCAGGTGTGTGGGACCCGGGGCTGAGATCTCCAAGCCTGTACAGTTTGGGACTGGACCTGCCAGTAACTAGACAGTTACACCCACCAACTGCCGTGTAACTCCAACAACGGCCAGGATCCAGAGATCATCACACTCAGCTCCTGGGAGAGAACAAAACAGAGTCTCCTACCCTATGCCTGACTGTCTCCACCAGGGCCCAACAGCTGAAGACCACCGAGGCCCAGCCAAGGCCATGCTGGGAGCACTCTCCACACACTTGGATGAGCCTCACACATAAAAGAACTGACAGAGGAACCCAGGTGTGTGGGACCCGGGGCTGAGATCTCCAAGCCTGTACAGTTTGGGACTGGACCTGCCAGTAACTAGACAGTTACACCCACCAACTGCCGTGTAACTCCAACAACGGCCAGGATCCAGAGATTATCACACTCAGCTTCCGGAAGCACGCAGCCGCATTCGCGGCCGCGCGACATCTTATCATCTCATTCCTAATTCGGTCAAACTGGCAGGCTACCAAATGTAACATGCCCACACGGCAGAGTCTGGCAAACTCCCCATGGTATACCCAATATGCCAAATACCAGTAACAATGATGGGTCTCATTCTCCTAACCCTGAAAAAGCCTTGAATATGGCACTTTAAAAAAAAAAATCTCAGGGCTAGGACGAAGAAGACGTTACTGGCACCTGCTCGAGGCAATCGACGAACAACAGGGTGGTCGTGATCGTGATTGTGATAATTGATTTTAAAAAGAGGTTATTAGAGTGGGCTTATTCCAATACGATTGGTGTCCTTACAAAAAAAAAGGAAAATCAAACAGACATGTACTGAGGAAGATTACACAAAGACACAGTGAAAAGGAAACCATTTGGCAAGTCAAGGGGGAATATCTCAGAAGGAACTGAACCTGTCAAAGCCTTGGTCTTGAACGTCCAACCTCCACAACCTTTGAGAAAACTGATTTCTGATGTTGAAGTTATCCAATCTGTAGCTTTTTGTAATGACATCTCTAGGTAATGAATATAGTCTCCAAGCCAGATAGAGTAACAGTCTCTCCTGTGTATTTAGAGATTTAAATGTGGGTGCTACCAAGCCTGAAACACACCAGAGCCTTCTGCAGAATGACTTCTGAGTGGATACTGTGGTATCATTGTAGAAAAATGGAAACTGTCAAGCACAATTAGATTTTAAACCCTTAGCAGATCCTCTTCATAATTAAAAAGTTTAATTTCACAAAAGTGCCACAAATGTGTACCTCCATCTTAGCTCCTTTTTAAGTGATCATTGCATATCAGTATTTAATGTGCATATTATGGTCCAGATACCTGCCATTGTCAATAAATATTCCTTTATGTTCATGTCATCTATAAAATGGCTGTAAAAAATTTACACAGCCATTGTCCTAAATGGTTGCCAAGGAAATGACAGGAAGGACTCTAGATTGTGAGACACTGGAACCAGTCTGAAAACCACACAAGCCTACAGAGCCAGCCAATGCCAGCCTCTTCAATTTAAAGCCAAAAGAAACTAATAGAACAGAAAAGGAGGCTGCCACAGATGGGTCAGAATTAAAGAAGCCATTCACCAAGCAGTAGTAGACTGGCTGACAAATTTTGATGAGGATTTTGGAGCAAATGGATGTGGATTTCACAGAGGTGATCAAGGTCATTATCCTGAAGGTACATCAATAGAATGAACTGATGTAAAAATAATCTTGAACTTGTTCACTTAGCAGTGTTTCTTCATGGCAGGGAAGTTAGTAAAATCCTGTCTTCCCTGTCACTAGCAGGAATATGGTACCTACTCCACACTTAAAAGAACAAGCTAGAGAGGCTCAAGGAAGAACAGATACCATCAGGAGTGCAGACATTAGGAGTCTTGTAAGGCAAACTCAGATTTATTGAGTACAGGCCAGAGAAGCCCCTCATACTGTGTCTTTTAGGAGAATGCACAATGCAGAAGGAAATGAGATTATTCTAATAGGCTGTACCTTGGAAAATCTATGGGAGTGAATCAATTTGAGGGACAGCTAGAATATATCTGGTGGTACCTGGGGACTATTCCTGCCCTGTCCTCAGGGGTCACTCAAAGTGGTGCTTGGAGGGACATTGGGGCTGGGGACTGGACCTGAGTCTCATACTATCTCTTCAGATTTAGATAGATCATTTTAAAGACATTAGCTTAAATAACATTTGTGGAAAGCCATATGAAACATGCATGTTTTCTACCTTTAAAGATGTCTGTGATTATTATAATTCCTTTAAAATAACAATAAAACAACAATGTTTCCCAATATTTCAGTAAGCATCTTAGATGATTAATTATGGTGCTGGATGCTTTAAAGACTCATATTAATATATAGACTCTCTGCTTCTCCAGCTTATTTTTTCAAGATATAAACTAATAACCTTTAAGAACTTTATTTTATGGAAGTAACATTGGTTTGCTTTATATGGGCTTCAGATGTGCAGCACTGTAATTTGACATTTATATATTCTATTATATACAACTCTTATGATTGCCTCCGGGATTCTAATGTCCATCCAACACCTTACAATTAAACCCATTGACCTTATTTACTCTTCTCCCAATTCTTCCCCTTCCCTTCCTTTATCAGCAAGTTGTTACTGAATAATAGGCTATTTTTAGAGTTTCTTTAGACATAAAAATTAGTCAAAAAGTAGAGTTCCATGTACTTCTCCCACCCTAGCTCACAGTTTCCTCTATTTTAAGCTCTGGCATTGCCATTATACATTTGCTACAAGGTTGAGCCCAAATAAACATACCATTTAAAGTTCATCCTTAACCAGTCATCTCTTCTTGAGCACTAAGGTTTTTTTTCCAGATTCTAGCTATTGTAAACAGTGCTGCACTGAACAAACAAGTGCAGATGTCACTTCGACTATACTTTTTTGCCTCTCCGGGATATATTCCCAGGAGTGGTACTGCTGGGTCAAATGGGAACTCAATTTCTAATTTTTTGAGAATCATCCATACTGTTTTCCAAAAGGGCTGAACCAGTCGGCATTCCCACCAGCAGTGAAGGAGGGTCCCTTTCTCGCCACATCCATGCCAACACGGGTTGCTTTTGTTCTTTTGGATGTGGGCCAGTCTCTGTGGTGTGAAATGATATCTCATTGTTTTGATCTGCATCTCCCTGATGATTAATGATGTAGAGCATTTTCTCATGTGCCTTTTTGCCATTCAGATTTCTTCTTTGAGAAAGTTTCTGTTCATTTGGTACATCTACACAATGGAGTACTATGTAGCAGTTATAAAAGATGAAGTCATGAAACTTACATACAAGTGGTACTACATGGAAAGTATCATGCTAAGCAAAATGAGTCAGAAAGAGAGGGACAGACATAGAAAGATTGCATTCATCTGAGGAACATAAAGTAACAAAATAGGAGACTAACACCCATGAATAGCCGAGATAAGGAAGTTTACTTCATGGCTTGGAGGCCAGCCGCAGATGCTAGGGTAAAAGGCAGCTCAGCTAGAGAAGGGAGCACCAAATAAAGGGTGTTGGGAGGATCCTCCCAGGATGGGAGATGCACGCTTAAAGTAGACCATTGACCAAACATGATTGCCACTCAATGCCTCTTTTGCAAACCTCAGTACCCAAAATGAGAGAGGGAACAAGGGGGAATGCCCTGCCACAGAGGCAGGGTGAGATGGGGGGATGGGGGTGGGAGGGATACTGGGATCAGTGGTGGTGGAGAATGGGCACTGGTGGAGGGATGGATACTCGATCACCGTATAACTGAAACCCAAACACAAAAATTCGTAAGTCTACAACTGTACCTCATGGTGTTTTACTAATAAAAATTTAAGAAAAAAAAGTTTATCCTTTATGGTAAGGTACACTCTATTGTTCTATTGTATGAAAACTGATAAATGATAACAAGTATTCACTTTTACAATATTGTACTGTCTTCAAAATCCCCTGTGGTCAAACTATTAAAACTCCCTCTCACCATTAAACTAAACCCCTTGCAACCATTGTTGTTCTGACTTTATCTATAGTTTTGCATCTTCTTAAATGACATGTCTTTAGAATCATTGTCTGCAGCTTTTTCAAATCTGACTCTTTCACTTAAAAGTGTGCATTTAAGATGCAATTTGATGATTTCTTAAAGAAGTGCTAAGACAGGGAAAAAAGTTTTTTTTTTAATTTTTTATTAATGAATCACCGTGAGGTAGTTACAGGCGTACAAACTTTCATGTTTGCATTTCAGTCATACAATGGTCGAGTACGCATCTCTCCACCAGTACTCATTCTCCACCACCAATGGTCCCAGCATCCCTCCCACCACCCCCACGCTTTCCCCTCCAACCCACCCAGCCTCTGTGGCAGGGCGTTCCCTTTTGCTCTCTCTCTTCCTTTCTCTCTCTCTCTCTCTCTCTCTCTCTCTCTCTCTCTCTCTCTCTCTCTCTCTCTCTCTCCTTTTGGGTGTTGTGGTTTGCAATAGAGGTATTGATTGGCCATCATGGTCAGTATATAGTCTGCTTTCAGCCCGTATTTCCCATCCCGAGCGGGTCTCCGAGCACCCTTTACTTGGTGGTTCCTTCTATATCTGAGATGCCTTTTCTCCCAGCATGTGAAGCCAGCTTCTAAACTGTGGAGTAATCCTCCTGGTGCTTATTTTTACTATTCTTGGGTTTTAGCCTCCCATTCTGTTACTTTATATTCCAAAAATGAGTGCAATCTTTCTATGTCTGTCCCTCTCTTTCCAACTCATTTCACTTAAAATGATACCTTCCATGTTGATCCACCTATATGCAAATTTCATGACTTCATCTTTTCTAACAGCTGCATAGTATTCTATTGTGTAGATGTACCAATGTTTCTTTACCCAGTCATTTGTTCTCCGGCACTCGAGTTTTTCAGGAAAAAGGATTTTTTAAAAATTCTATTCAATACCATGCCTACCCGGGAGGGAAGGGGTGTCGCTCCCTTCCGCCTTTTTCCCCCGGGCAGCAAGATGGCGGCCGACTTGGAGCTTTTTGGAAAGCCAGGTATGAGCCGGCGGTGACGGGGCAACTGCAACCTCATGGGAAAGGGGGAGCTCCCGGCTATCCTTCACGCCCTACTGAGGTCACAAGTTGCCCGCCATGAGCGGCTCTCTGGCACGGCCATGGCTCCAGAGCCACAGAAACCAATGTCGTAATTATCTGGATCTTAGCAGAAATCCCTCCAGATTTAATAAGTAAAATATCAGAAATCAAAAATCATGCGACATCAGAAATGAGAGCCGAAATTGGAAAGCTTCGCACAGGAATGGCACGCATCACAGATTCCATAGATGAAGTCAAAACCTCACTCACTGCCCTCAAAAATAGAACGACCACAGCTGAGGAAAGAATCAGTGACTTGGAAGATCAGCTGCACCAAGCCAACAGACAACAACAAGCAATGGCAAGAGACCTCAAAATAGCTCAAGAGCGAATCAGAGTCCTACGAGATGACTCCAGAAGAAATAACATTAGAATCATTAGACTACCAGAAGCTCAGGGAAACAATCCCAATGAAAAAACCATGCTGAAACAAATCATCGCCGAAAAATTCCCAGAGCTCCATAATACAGCCATCCAGATTCAAGAAGCCCAAAGGGTGCCACCTAAAAGAGACCCCAACAGAAACACCCCAAGACATATTATAGTTCGAATGATCGATGCTGCCGATAGAGACACAATACTGCAAGCAGCAAGGGCAATGAAGGAAATCACATACAAAGGAGCACCCCTGAGATTCACAGCAGACCTCTCAGAGGAAACCCTACAAGCCAGAAGACAGTGGCGAGATATAGTCAAAAAACTCACTGAAATGAATGCTTCACCAAGAATACTCTATCCGGCTAAACTCTCACTCCAAATAGATGGAAAGCTACACTATTTTCTAGATAAACAGCAGCTCAGGAACTTCATAGACTCAAAACCAAACCTAAAACAAGGACTAAAGGACTACTATAAGACAAGACAAACCCTACAACCACAACACACCCGCACAGAAACATGACACAAAACCCCATAACCACACTCTCTCTCAATGTCAACGGTCTCAATTCACCATTGAAGAGACACGGAGTGGCAAAATGGATACAGAGACAGAACCCAACATTCTGCTGCCTACAAGAAACTCATCTCAACACTCAGAGCAAACACAGACTCAAAGTCAAAGGATGGAAAACAATCCTGCAAGCAAACAGCTCCTGTAAAAAAGCTGGGGTGGCCATACTAGTATCTGACAACATTAATTTCACCCTGAAAAAGGCTAGAAGGGACAGTGAAGGCCATTTTCTATTCATCAAGGGATACGTACAACAGGAAGAAATCACAATCTTAAATGTATACGCACCTAATGAGGGAACAGCTAAATATTTAAAACAACTGCTAACAGATTTTAAGGAGGACATTGCAAGCAGCACAATAGTACTTGGAGACTTCAACATTGCCCTATCACCTCTGGACAGATCAACAAAAACAAAACCCAGCAAGGAATCATTGGCTTTGAAAGAAGAAATAGAAGAGAGAGGGCTTATAGACCTATACAGGGCTTTCCACCCCAAAAAGAAGGAATACACATCCTTCTCCAGTGCACACGGAACATTTTCCAAAATAGACCATGTGCTAGGACACAAAAAATACCTCAACAAAATAAGGAAGATAGAAATAGTATCAGCCATCTTTTCAGACCATGATGCACTGAGGATAGAAGTGAATCACACACAGACACGGAGAACCAAATCAAACACCTGGAAATTAAACAACTCGATGCTGAACAATGGGTGGGTCAGGAACGAAGTCAAGGACAAAATCAAAAGATACTTGGAAACAAATGAGAATGAAGACACGAGCTACCAGAACCTATGGGATGCAGCGAAAGCTGTATTAAGGGGAAAATTTATAGCTCTGCAAGCATATCTTAGGTCTGTAGAAATGGTGCCCATAAACAACTTGACCTCACAGCTCAAGTCCTTAGAAAAGGATCAACAGAAAGAGCCTAAATCATGCAGAAGGAAAGAGATCATAAAACTTAAAGCAGAAATCAATGTCATGGAAACCAAAGAAACAATCTGAAAGATCCATGAAACCAAGAGCTGGTTCTTCGAGAGAATAAACAAGATAGATAAACCACTCGCAACACTCACAAAGAAACAGAGAGAGAGAACCCTAATAAACTGAATCAGAAATGAGAAGGGGGATATCACAACAGAAACCAAAGAAATCCAAAAGATCATCAGAGACTACTTTGAAAGTCTGTATGCCACAAAACAAGAGAACCTAGAAGAAATGGAGAAATTCCTGGACTCCTATAATCTCCCAAAGCTGAATCAAGAAGACCTGGAGTATCTGAATAGACCTATTAACATCAACGAAATAGAAATTGCAATCAAAAGCCTTCCCAAAAACAAAAGCCTGGGCCCAGATGGATTCACTGGCGAATTTTTCCAAACATTTAAAGAGGACCTGCTGCCAGTCCTTCTCAAGCTCTTTCAGGAAATTGAAAAAACGGAAACTCTCCCAAACAGTTTCTATGAAGCCCATATCTCTCTAATACCAAAAGGAAACAAAGATACCACGAGAAAAGAAAACTACAGGCCGATATCCCTGATGAACACGGATGCGAAGATTCTCAAAAAAATACTAGCAAATAGAATTCAACTACTCATCAAAAAGATCATACACCATGACCAAGTAGGATTCATCCCGGGGATGCAAGGCTGGTTTAACACTAGGAAATCAATCAATATAATCCACCATATCAACAAAAGAAAAGTTAAAAATCATATGATCATATCAATAGACGCAGAGAAAGCATTTGACAAGATCCAGCACCCATTTATGATGAAAACCCTAGCCAAAATGGGGATAAAGGGGACTTTTCTCAATATAGTTAAAGCCATCTACCACAAGCCTACAGCAAGCATCGTCCTCAATGGCGAAAAACTGAGAGCCTTCCCTCTAAGATCAGGGACGAGACAAGGATGTCCACTCTCTCCACTGCTGTTCAATATAGTACTGGAAGTACTTGCAATAGCGATTAGGCAAGAAAAAGATATTAGGGGCATCCAGGTAGGAAAGGAAGAAATCAATCTCTCACTATTCGCAGATGATATGATACTATACTTAGAAAACCCTAAAACCTCTACCAAGAAACTTCTAGAAACAATAGGCTCGTATAGTAAAGTGGCAGGTTATAAAATCAATGCCCAAAAGTCCATGGCTTTCCTATATGCAAATAGTGAAAGAGAAGAAAAAGACATGAAGAAAACAATCCCATTCACAATTGTGCCCCAGGAAATCAAGTACAAGCACCTTAACTAAGGAAGTAAAGGACCTGTACAAAGAAAACTACAAAACTCTACTTCAGGAAATAAAAGAGGATACGAGGAAATGGAAAAATATCCCCTGTTCATGGATCGGGAGAATTAACATTGTCAAAATGGCAATACTTCCCAAAGCACTGTATAAATTCAACGCAATTCCTATTAGGATACCCATGACATTCTTCAAAGAATTGGAGCAAACACTCCTGAAATTCACATGGAACAATAAGCCCCCACGAATAGCTAAAGCAATTCTGGGGAAAAAGAAAATGGGAGGAATCAACCTCCCTAACTTCAAACTCTACTACAAGGCAGTAATAATTAAAACAGCATGGTACTGGAACAAAGGCAGAGCTGCAGACCAATGGAAAAGGGTTGAATATACTGACGTCCCCCCCCCCAAGCATATGAGCATCTAATCTTCGATAAGGGGGCAAGAAAAGTGAAGTGGAGCAGGGAAAGCCTCTTTAACAAATTATGCTGGCAAAACTGGACGGCTATATGCAAAAAAATGGGCTCAGATCTCTGCCTAACTCCATGTACAAAAGTAAGATCTAAATGGATTAAAGACCTCAACATCAGACCGGAATCTATAAGATACATTGAGGAAAATGTTGGCAAAACCCTTCATGACATAGAAGCTAATAGTGTCTTCAAAGATGTCTCACCGCTGGCCAAGCAAGTGAAAACAGAGATAGATAAATGGGACTATCTTAAACTAAGAAGCTTCTGCACCTCAAAAGAAACAGTAACCAAAATACAAAGACAGTCAACAGAATGGGAAAGGATATTCGCCAACTACACATCTGATAAGGGGTTAATTTCAAGGATATACAAAATACTGGTTCAACTCCACAAAAAGAAAACATTCAACCCCATCAAAAAATGTGGAGATGAAATGAATAGAAATTTTGACAAAGAAGAAATCCGAATGGCTAAAAGACACAGGAGAAAATGTTCCACATCATTAATCATCAGGGAGATGCAGATCAAAACCACAATGAGATATCACCTCACACCACAGAGACTGGCCCATATCCACAAGAACAAAAGCAACCGGTGCTGGCGCGGATGTATTGAGAAAGGGACACTCCTTCACTGTTGGTGGGAATGCCGACTGGTTGAGCCCTTCTGGAAAACAGTATGGATGATTCTCAAAAAAATAGAAATTGAGCTCCCATTTGACTCAGCAATACCACTCCTGGGAATATCCCAGAGAGGCAAAAAAGTATAGCCGAAGTGACATCTGCAATTGTCTGTTTATTGCAGCACTCTTTACAATAGCCAGAATCTGGAAAAAACCTGAGTGCCCCAGAACAGATGACTGGTTGAAGAAACTCTGGCACACTTACACAATGGAGTACTATGTAGATGTTAGAAAAGACGAAGTCATGAAGTTTACATACAAGTGGTACTACATGGAAAGTATCATGTTAAGCGAAATGACTCAGAAAGAAAGGGATAGACATAGAAAGATTGCATTCATCTGGGGAACATAAAGTAACAAAATAGGAAACTAACACCCAATTATGGCAGAGATTAGTACCAGGAATTTTACTCAATGACCCGGAGACCAACCACACATGTTAGGGGAAAAGGGAGCTCAGAAAGAGAAGGGAACACCAAATAAAGGGTGTTGGGAGGATCTGCCCACGATGGGAGCACATGCTGAGGGTAGACTGTCGACCGAGCATGATTGCCACTCAATGCCTCTTTTGCACACCACGGCACTCAAAAGGAGAGAGAGGGAAATGCCCTGCCACAGAGGCAGGGTGGGATGGGGGCTGGGGGGAGGGAGGGGATGATGGGATCCGTGGTGGTGGGAAATGCGCACTGGTGGAGGGATGGGTGTTTGATCATTGTATAACTGAAACCCAAGCACAAAAATGTGTAGGTCTACAACTGTACCTCATAGTCTCTCACTATTAAAAAATAAATAAATTTTAAAAAAATCATGCGACATCATATGGTTCTCATAACCAGCTGTAGAAAACAAATTATTTCACAATGCCTTTTCACCAGTTCGGATTGTTGGGTGTAAACTCTAAACAATAATGGTGCATCTTTTGTCGAAATAATGAATGTAATCAAAGTAGAGAGTTAAGTAGAATTCATCTTCCTCACAGGCATTGGGAGGGGTGGGAGGGGGTATATAGGGGTTCTTGGTGGTGAAAAATGAATACTGGCGAACGGAAAGATGTTTGATCATTGCATGACCGAGACTTAAACCTGAAAGCTTTGTAATTTTTCCCACAGTGATTCAATAAATAAATATTTTTAAAATTCCATTCAAAAAGAAGTGCTCTGTTACCAATAATTATCACTCACATACATATACTAGTTATTACGGATTTATGTTCACCAATATGAGTGAGCAAGGTATAGGAAATAATGAAGTTTGGAGAACAGAGTATTCCACCCTTATCACTAGAAACTGAAGTTAAACCAGAAGTAGAAGGATGTCCCTCAATGCTGACTTTCAAAGAAATCTGGGGCAGAGAATTTTCAAACTCTAAAATCTTTATTGAATGTTACGTGTAGATATTAAAAGAATGCATACTCCCTGGCTTTGTCTCCCTAAAAATCCAAAATGTATCCCAGTAAACATAAACACATGTAGTCACAAAATTTGCATCCAAAACAATTCCCACTAAAAGGAATTAAAAAGGTTCTATTCTATGAAAATATGCTGAGCAAAATGCTACCAAATTTATGTGTAATATACTTGTTATACCAAGGAATTGGCTGGAGCAATAGCACAGCGGTAGGGTGTTTGCCTTGTGCGCAGCCAGCCCAGCCGAGCTGGGTTTGTTTCCTCCGCCCTCTCGGAGAGCCCGGCAAGCTACAGAGAGTATCTCACCAGCATGGCAAAGCCTGGCAAGGTAACCGTGATGTATTCAATATGCCAAACACAGTAACAAGTCTCAAAATGGAGATGTTACTGGACCTGCTCAAGCAAATCGATAGTGACAGTGCTCATCGATGAGTTGATAATTAAAATATATACTATGGTTTTCACTGGCCATCCATTAGATTAGAAATTAGATTCTCTATTTTACAGTATGAGTCAGAAATGGGTTGCTATGTCTCAAGTGAAGACATGTTTTTAAAAAGTAAGGAGTTTGACAAGGAGTCAGCTTGAAGAGGTAGTCAAGTACCAAATAAAGTCAGTAAGAAACAGTAAGAACAGTAATGAATTAGAAAACACTAAAAATAGGAGCTCCCAAGTGTGTTAGTGAAAATAAAGGAAAAATAAGGAAGAAAGTAGCTCATGTATTCAAGAAAGTAGCTCGTGTATTCAAGGCAGAGTGTGGACTGATAGCAGTGTATGGGTGACGAGAACACCCATCATTTTGCAGCGTCATAATAAAGAATTTATCAGCCAAGCATTATCAACTAATGCTGTACCTATAGAAGAATTTGCTAAAAACCAGAAACTTGATATAGTTGTCCTATCACAAACTTCTAATTAGTTTGATGTGAAAAAATAAAAATTATTATCCAAGGGAAGAGCTAAGAAACACCCTCACTGATTGATTAAAATATATATCACTGCAAAGAAGCAACTTGACCTTTTGTGTCTCCATATGGCAGACCTTGAGAAGGACACCACATCACCTAGGAAGTAACTGCTTAAGGATAGAAGGTCTGACTCTTATCATGATGAAACCTCATGGCAAAGAGGAAGATGCGACCATGTTTATATAAAGTGTGTGGGGAGGGAAATTTACACAAGTAGCCTTATCTATTTCATGTAAATTCCAAATTATATTAACATAGAATTTCTTTAAAAGTTTTATTAAAGACAAGTAAGGCATACTTATTACCACAATAAGATCCATATACAAAATAAAACTTAATGTAATATACTTTAAATTTCAGAGTTTAGAATTTAATTATGTAAATGAGAATAAGCATTCTATTATATTTTATTAAAGGGTTTTATTTTCCTTATTTACATAGGTTCCAGCTCCAGCTCTGCTGGAGCAATAGCACAGCGGGTAGGGCGTCAGCCTTATAAGCGGCCAACATGGCCGACCCGAGTTCGATTCCTCTGCCCCTCTCGGAGAGCCCGGCAAGCTACCGAGAGTATTTGATATGCCAGACACAGTAACAACAAAGTCTCCAATGGAGACATTACTGGGCCCGCTCGAGCAAATCGACGATCAACGGGAGGGCCTTTACCTTTACCTTACCTATTTACATAGGTTAAAATCATATAGCAGTCACAAATTGACTCTTACTGATTTATTTTCTCATCACTCTATTTCCCACTTTTTAAAGTTTTGTTGGAGCAAGTAATATGAAGTAAATTTGTTATGTGCTTAAGGGGAAGGTTGGGGATGGGAGGGGAAATGGGGAAATTGATGGAAAGAAGGTCACACTGGTGGTGTTGGAGCATTACATGCCTGAAATGACTGTATATGAATAACTTGGTAAATCACGGTGTTTTTAATATATGTGTGTGTGGGAGAGAGAGAGAGAAAGAGAGAGAGAGAGAGAGAGAGAGAGAGAGAGAGAGAGAGATACACTGGCTCCACTATTTAAAAAGGACAAAGACTTTGGTCTTTACAAAGGTCATTTACAGAGAAAACAAGAAAAGACTGTGGAAATGATACCCTTCAATAAAATATGTTAAAATCAAAAGACTGCTAAGTATAACATTAGACCCTAAACCGGATCCAAGCTGGAAGGGAAAAAGCAATACATGGAAGCAATTAAAAAGGAATCACTTGGCTAAAATTTTTGTATGTCAAATTTACTGAAGCTGATGATTGAACTGTGGTGATGGAAAAAATCCTAAATTTTAGGATTTGTACAATGAAATATTAAGGAGTAAAGTGGTACTGGGTAAAAGGTTTTGATGTATACAGACATAATTTAATATTTTAACATAATACAAACACATAGGAGATAGCACATACAAGATGAAGTAAATTATTAATAGATAAATATGATTAAATGTTATAAGAGGTGCTTTTAAACTTTTTATTGTTCCTGCAAAATATTGGTAAGTTCAAAGCTATTTTCAAATCAAGAAAATGTTAAACAAACCTGCATCTACTGCAGTATGTGATAACTATTATCATCCTCCCATTGGATTCCTCATCTCCCATCACAAGTAAGCTCCTATTCGTCTTTTAAAATAGCGTTTCTAAGAATTTCCTTAACAACTTACTCTGAAAAAAGAAAGGAAAAAAAGAGGAGGAAGGAAGGAAGGAAGGAAGGGAGAGAAAGAGAAGGAAAAACACATATTTCATAGAACCTAAAATCGCATCTAGATTCTAGTTACCAAGCAAAAAAGAGCCACAATTTAAACAAGACAGAAGTGTATTTTGACTCTAACATTAATGGAGTTCAAGGTTTTGCTGAGACATTAGCATGCAGAATTTTTTAGACTTCCTTCCTTGCTATCATTTAAACCCGACTTCCATGTACAAGGTTCCGCCATGCTCCAACCAGCTGCACCCTATCCAGCAAGCCCCGACCATTCCTCCCCATGCTGAGGAGACTTCCTATAGGTACAATCCCCAAATTTCATTTGTATGTCATTAGGTAAAACTTGGCCCAATGGTTGCATCTATCTGCAAGGGAGAATAAAAAAATACAGATTTAGTTGGACAATTTTTTACCTAATATAAAATTTAAGTTCTTTATAGGGAAAGAATTAATATGGAGTAGCATACCAGTCTTTGCATACCCTCATGTTGTGAAATTCACCATTATTATATATATAGTAACTTAGCATTATTATATATATGACTGTTTCCTATTTCTTGTATTTTGTATTTTGTATCCATGTCATTATCATAAACTCTGTACATAATTTTGGGATATAAATATCTATTTTTGCTTATGAGTGTTCCAGGGACAGTAATAATAATTGCTGTGTAATGCTGATACAATTAGAGCTAATAGGAATTCATTTGAGATAGTCCAGAGAACTATATTTAATATTCCACAGTACTATCCTTCAATTATGGAATGACCTTGAGAACTGACCACTAAATATTTAATAGGATTAAAGGGTCTGAATTTGAATTTGATGCTGATAAATCCACTCATGATTATAGGTCAATTACAATGAAAGAGAGGAAACAATTGAAGGCTTCATAATGAAACACAATTCCCTTCCCATGATCTCAATGAATCTTCCCTTTTTAGGCTGTAAATGCCTCAAACTCCTTTTGTATTATTATGAAATGTTTATCATTTCATGTAATCTGGCTTTACTTAACCAATAAGAAAAAAGTTCAAAAACAATTTCAACGACATACTTAACAATAAGCAACATAATAGGTGCAAGAAGCAAGAGATATTGGATTCCTGACTGCTGTTTCATCTTCTTAAGCATACAATATTCTGCAAATCTTTGAAAAAGAGCAATGGGTCCATCTTTTTATATAAAAACACCAACTCATAAAGAATTCTCATGTACATAAAATGGAATCACTCATAGTCACTAAGTGTATTTGAGTTTTTAATTTGTATCAGGCAATTTTCTAACATTAAGGAAAAAATGGCATAAAGAAAAGATTAATTCATAGAGTCTTTAATCTTAGAGGAATACTCCCAGCTAGTGGAGAATTGTTTTCAGCCACAAGTTTGACATTAGTCATTGTTATTTCTATTTAAAAAGTAAAACAGGTAGTAAATAGTAGAAAACAATTTTTAAAATATGTTAAACATTCTTGAAGTTTAGTGAAGTAACTCATTGAAAAAACAATCCATGTAATGGAATTTCTGGATTTATTTTTTTAAGAACTTCTTTTGAAAACATCAGATCTTTCCTTGTCACTGTAGAATAAATTTTGTAGCTTTGGATCAGGGAATGTTTTACTGTTTTGAAAATCATTTACAATTACTCTAATATGATGACTAATTAATTAAATTTTAAAAATGGAGCTTAAAATTTTAAGAATTATACATCCTGAGCTAAAATTGCATGCTGGCTTTAAACACTAGTTGTATGGAATTTATAGCATTTGTTGAATGTGACAAGAGGTTATTTTCAGGAGGAAACTGTTGTAGTAGACTCAAGAAAAATTATATTGGGTACTTTTCACTTCTACCTTCTCAAAGTCTTTTTCTATCCTCAAAGTCTTTTTCTACCCTTTGATTTGATTTCTACCTATCTCAAAGTCTTTTTCTACCCTTTGAGTTGCTGATCAAAATTACTCTCAGAAGTTTTGAATTACAAACACATAACTTCTCATGTATATCTGCAGGTTGAAAAATAACTATAATAAAATAAAATGAGAAAATTCCAATCTGTTCTAACCACATCTCTGTCCTTGACCTCCTGGTTTTGTGCTTCAAGTTCACACTGAAACTCCGTGCCTTTACCATTGCTTACTATGTCTTTAAGTCTTCATTTGATCATCTTAGTTTTCCTTTCCTGTTTTCCTCCATCCAATTGTTTTCCTGTGACTTAAGAATTGAATAACCAGGGACCTCAAATAATCACAAGTTCTTGAAAAAAAAGTAAAACAGCGGGTAATAGGTAGGAGAACTGGAATAAACTCATTTCATATCCTTGGATGTGAGACGACAGTAAAGATTCCTGTCATTCTTTCCCCTTCCCTGCTCCCCCTTTACTATTGTCACAATAAAGGTTGTATACTTAGATGTGGTAATTGCTGGTACTACAGCACACTTTGTTGAGGTGCCAGGGATCACAGAGGCAGTGCCAGGAATTACACTCAACATTCAGAACAATGTTGGGGATAGAGTTCATAGTCTCGTGTACACAAGATAGATAATCTATCACTGAACTACCATGTAAGGTACACTTAGTCACTGAACCACACCACTGTGCCCTGGAAGAGAGGTTTTTACATCATTTAAAGTAAAATTAAATGATGATTGATACTTTGTTTATAAGTCTCAGCTCACTGAGTCCTGCATAAACTATTTACCAAATTTTGGAATATTGAATTGCTCTCAAAATAATAACCAGCATTATGAACTGCAAAGAATTAAGTTGGATAAGACAGTTCTAATTGATGAAAAAAAAAAAGTCTAATTGCTCAATCACACCCCCCACCCCCACACACGAATGGACCAGATACTTTGTCACTGTGAGCACTTCAAAACAGTTGTCAGGGATATTGGAGAACATGTGAAAGGCAGGGGGCCAGAATGAGTAAAACAAAAACCAATCCTCAAAAGATAAACACATTTTGAAAATGACTGCCAAGCAATTTTAAATAATGGCAATGAAAATTTCTCATCTATGTTTGCTTTCTGTCAACTTTGCTTGTCCTTATTCTTAATACCCAGATTTTCTTTTTTCTTATTTATTTATTTATTTATTTATTTATTTATTTTGCTTTTTGGGCAATGCTCAGGGGTTACTCCTGGCTCTGCACTCAGGAGTTACTCCTGGCGGTGCTCAGGGGACCATATGGGATGCTGGGAATCAAACCCGGGTCGGCCGCGTGCAAGGCAAACGTCCTACCCACTGTGCTATCTCTCCAGCCCCCAGGTTTTCTTTTTTAGAACATTCTATCTTAGACTTTTAAATTATATTAGGAAGCTGATTAAAATGTGGATGATGCTCTTTTACTGTTTCAACTGACTATCATTTGATAGAGAAGATACAAGTACTACATCAGGCCATATACTGGAGACTATAAAGGGTCAAAGTTGGACACACTCTGAGCTGGCCAGTCTTATATCTTCATCTCTGAAAAGACCACAGACACATCCCTGACTAGTTGTTACACCTAAATTCTCTGATTAATAGATCTGTCATTACAGGAAGTTGTCAAGCATGTACGGTAAGATCATCAATCCACAGAAAACTTATAAAAATGTCATTTCGCCCTTTCTTCCGTGTATCCTGCCAAAAGGAATTTTAAGTGGCTGTGAATCACACTTGCAAGGTACCAGCCCTGAGTGACCAAAAAGCACTATCTCCCTCATTTAGAACATTGTCCTGGCAGTAATTTTCCCAAAGTAATATTTTTTATAAGGGCCGGGGGAAAAAAAAATATATATATATTGCCTTATATGCTCAGGTATCAGAAGAAGAATGACCAGGGTGGTATCTCTGGGTCAAAAATAGAATAAATGACAGCTTAAATTCATCTGTTTGCCTCTTCAAAAAATAATTATGAGAGGGGTTGGAGCAATAGCACAGCGGGTAGGGCATTTGCCTTGCACCCAGCCGACCTGGGTTCAATTCCCAGCATCCCATATGGTCCCCCGGGCACTGTCAGGACTAATTCCTGAGTGCATGAGCCAGGAGTAACCCCTGTGCAAGGCCAGGTGTGACGCAAAAAATAAATGATTATGAGGGAGGGGAAAAGATAGTATACAGATGAAGGCTCTTGCAAAAACAAAATTATTATGAGTCCAGGTATAGAACTCAGTAGTAGAGCACATGTCTTGTATATATGTAAAGCCTCATTCAATACCTGGCACCACAAAAAAATGAGAGAGAGAGAGAGAGAGAGAGAGAGAGAGAGAGAAGAGAGAGAGAGAGAGATTACTATGCATGGGCTGGAGCAATAGCACAGCGGGTAGGGCATTTGCCTTGCGCGAGGCCGACCCAGCAACCCAGCAACCCATATGGTCCCCTGAGCACCGCCAGGGGTAATTCCTGAGCGCAGAGTCAGGAGTAACCCCTGTGCATCGCTGGGTGTGACCCAAAAAGCAAAAATTACTAATTACTATGTATTATTATACAACAGGGGCTGGAGCAATAGCACAGCAGGTAGGGCGTTTGACTTGCACACAGCTGACCCGGCTTCGATTTCTCCGCAGTTCTCAGAGAGCCCAGTAAGCTACAGGGAGTATCTCGCCCGCAGGGCAAATCCTGGCAAGCTACCGGTGACATATTTGTTATGCCAAAAACAGTAACAAGTCTCACAATTTGTTGTGAGACATTACTGGTGCCCGCTCGAGCAAATCAATGAACAACAGGAGGACAGTGCTACTACTACAGTGCTACTATAATACAATAAAGTGTTCATCTGATGATATAAAATCCAGGAACTTATTAGATAACATTAGCCCATCAACTAAAAATTGTGACAAATAGAGCTTATTATTTGTATGTACATCATCATAATTTGTGACATCACTAGAATAGGAAAAAATAACAACATCAAGCATAAAACATGAAGCAAACAGAATTGTGTTTCTGGTAGCTTGAAATATGACTATTATCAGAAAGAATAATTTTGTTTGGTGGGGCAAGTGTCTTAGAGAAAACGGAGGATATGGAATTACGGTTCACATATCATCCAAAAGAAGCAATAGCACAAAGTTCTAAAAGAAATAAAAAGTGATTTTTCCCTCTTCCTTTGTAATGAATAATCTGAGTTCAAAATGTCTCCTTGGATCCTCCCAGGAGGGGAAATGCATGTTGAAAGTAGTCTATGGACTGAACATGATTGCCACTCAATGCCTCTTTTGCAGACCACAACACCCAAAAGGAGAGAGAGAACAAAGGGGAATGCCCTGCCACAGAGGCAGGGTGGGAGGGGGGGGGTGGGGGGAAATGGGCACTGGTGGAGGGATGGGTATTTGATCATTGTATGACCGAAACTCAAGCACAAAGATTTGTAAATCTACAACTGTACCTCATGGTGCTTCACTAATAAAAAAAAAAAAAAGTCTCCTTAGCTTCTAAAACATCCATGCACTTTCACTTTGAGGCACTAGAGGGAAACAAAGTAAAAAAAAAAATGAGATATGCTAAAAGTTAAGCCATTAAAAGAATACACACACACACACACACACACACACACACACACACACACACAGAAAATACAATGAAATTAACTCTCAGACTACAAGAACAAAACTGTGGCCACCAGAAGGGAACAGAGAAGTGGGTGCATAAGTTAGGCAAAGAGCTGTCAGTTGAATGGTGACAATGCAGTTTCCATCATAAACATGCTTGGGGCAATATCTGGTATCTGAGATGGAACATGGGTCTCCTGCAAGCAAGTCATGAACTTTATTTTATTTTGGCAGAGGTAGGGGGGCAATCAGTAGTGCTCAGGGCTTACTCCTTGCTTTGTGCTCAGAGATCACTCCTGATGTTGCTCAGGAATTATGTAGTACCAGAGATCAAACCAAGGTTAGCTGCATGTAAGAAAGTGCCTTCACCACTGTCCTATCTCTCCAGTCCCTTTAACCCTGAACTATCTCTCTGGCCCACGTGGTTCACTTTATTAGCATTTTCTATAACTTGCAATGGGAGAATTTTCAAATGGTAACTTGGTTTCAAATTATACTAGCTTGCTTTTTCCTCCTTAAATTTCACTCCTCAGGAACAAAACTGAATCTCAGAGATCTATAATTTCCAGTGGAGGCAGAAAAGAAAATGAAGTAGTAAGTGAAGGTTGGAAAGTATTTGGGTTACTCAAGCTATTATTCAGGCTTATTAAAATAACTTTTAGGAAATTTTTTTCTCAATTACACGTAGGAGCATATTTTCCACTGTCATTAAAAATAGGAGCAATGACTTATTTCTGATTTCAATTTTGTTTTTTTTTTTGAAAGTACCAACAGGAAGGTATGGCTCTTAAAACTTAAAAGGAAATAATGTATTGCAATTAAGAGAATACATTTTAATATCACCTTTCCTACAAAGAAAATATGTTAGACATTTTTGTTATTAAGGGTTACAATTATTACTTTGATGATTTTTGGAATTCCCAGAAAAGTTCCCTCTATCTTCCTCTATTTCCATCTTCAAGTGGAGTAAAATTTCAGCTGAAGGAAGATTCAGTACCTAAGTGCTACACTGGTGATTATTTTTAATTATGTTTTACTTTTCATGAATTTATTGAATCATGAATTTACATATTCAATAATTTTAGAATTTAGCTTGATATTGAGATGAAGGGATAATATTTAAGTTTGACATTGTAACTGAGTCCATCCAACCAAATCTAATTTCATTCCAACTTCAAACCTAGGACTCATTCTTACTGAGAGAAGGGGAAAATCTCATGGGTCCTGTGTAATCACAAAATGAACGCAGTGCTCTCTCACCAGGTGCATTCAGTGGTCAGGCCACCTTCCTACCCCAGATGGCCAATGGTGATGGATAAAAGAAGGAGAAAATGGGAACCAGGCTGGTTGGTGATCAATTGCCAAATTTTTTTTATAAATTTAATTATAGAATCACCGTGAGAGCAGTTACAAAGCTTTTGAGTTTAAGTCTCAGTCATACAATGATGAAACACCCATCCCTTCACCAGTGCCCATTTTCCACCACCAAAAACCCCAATATATCCTCATCCCACACCCTCCCCCTACGTGTGGGGCAGATGATTTCACATTACTCTCTCTTGACTTTGATTTCATCCAATATTTAGACCCCAGAGTACTATTATTATTTGGGATTTTACCCTTTTCTGCCAAAAGGCAACCATAGACAATTTGTTTTCTATTGCTGGTTATGAATAACATATGATGTCACGTGCCTGCAGTAGTGGCTGCGCATGTTTGGAATTCCGAAACTTTAACAATTAAATCTGGAGGGGTTTCTGCCAAGACCTGCTGGTTCCGAGATTTGTTCCTGAGTCTCTGGGATCAAGGTCCTTAAGCAGCTTCATCAGGAGCCAGAGAGGCCATTCGTGGGCTGCTACTCAGGGTCTTGTTGGGGTGGGGAGGAAAGGGCCGAATCCACCCCCATCCTATGAGGCCCCACGTGTCTCATCACTGCGGGCCCAAACCTGACTGACCAGTGGCCCTGACCTGCTGGTGGCACCATACCCCCCTCAATTGCCATTTATTCCAATCTCCATTCTGCCATTTATTCCATTCTCCCCCATGTGCCTATTCCAGTCTTACTGTGCACCCCATTCCAATCTCACATTACCCCTCATTCCTATCTCCTACTTTCCCCCATGCTACTCTCTGGTGCCCAGTCTTCCTGCCTTAATCAAGAGCCCAACCACACAGGTTGGGGGTAGCAACTACACCCAGGTGATATAGCACAATCAACACATGTAAAGCCCTTCTTCCAGGGAAGCCTTTCCTGGTAAGTCTTCCAGGGAAGAAAACGATCTCCTCCAGCTAGGAGATCCTCTCAAGGGCAGACTTTCATCTGAGGGCATACTTCTTTCATTAGTCCATAAACAATCATCTTAGATTTACTTCTCAATCATCTTTCTAGTCCTTTTGTATGGACAAAGTAAAAGATATATTAAGCTTATAGGGTGGCTCTCCCAGGAAGATCTCACTATAGGTCCCAGACTACAGTCCTCAGGCCAGATTAGTCCTTCCTAACCCTAGCAGGGTCTTTGTCCAGTCACTTCTCTTTCGATCATGACAGAATTTGCCCACGACCATGCTCTTATAAGTTTTTGGCACTTGCCTGTCCCAGTTCAGTGCCAAGGTAGCTACATGTTTCTCTGGGTCCATCCAGTTCCTTCGTCAAGACCCTGCTTTTGGGGTTCCCTTAGGAACTAAGGGCAATGGAGGCTTAAGTCAAGTAAATATGACAGATGCCCTGGAGTAATTATTTGGCGTCAATTAACTCCCAAATTACAAAAGCATAGCATTAACTGTCTTTCTGTGTCTATACAAAAAGGACATTGCTCTAAAGTTAACTATGCAAAGAACATACGGGAAAGAGAAAAGCAATATTTCACTTACAAATAAAAAATCCAGAGACCTTAAAAAGATCTGACCTTACAAGTCACAAGGTCTGATTTGGGGATCTAGGTGATTAACAGATAGGGGAAGCAGAGTACAAGAGGTGTTAAATGTACACCAGAACTCAAAATGCATGAGGAATGGGAGTGCCTCAGTGAGCACTGTGATGGGTGTAACCCCATAAAACTAAGCTCCCTGCAGCAAGGGAGAAAGGATAAACCAACGTTATCTTACAGATCCCAGGAAGTAGCTCAAAATAGTGAAGTAGGGGCTGGAGCAATAGTACAGCTGTAGGGTGTTTACCTTACACGTGGGTTATCTGGGTTCTGTCCCTGGCATCCCGTCCCAAGAGCACTGCCAGGAGTAATTCCTGACTGCACAACCAGGAGTAACCCCTGAGTGTTGCTAGGTGTGACCCAAAAAAGCTTAAAAAATCTAAATAGTGAAGTAATTGCTATTCACTTATAAACTGCTCAAAATTAGTGAAGTAGTTACCAATTTAAAAATGCATATTCATAGTGTATGGGTACAAGTGTATGTTACAACTTGTTAATTTGGGTGTCTTATCCAGCTGTGCTCAAGGATCATTATTGATGGTGCTGGAGTTTGGGTGTGGGAGACCATATGTGGTGCCAGGACTGAGGTCTGCTACATGTATGGAAAGCACCTAAATATCTACAATATCTCTTTGGCTCTATACATGACTTTTTCAGTGTAATGAAAGATAAGATACTTACCTAAATTATCTTTGTAAATATGAATGTATTTTGAGTCCTGGTGCACATTTGACATTTATTAACTGAATAAATATAAATTTAGACTTATTCGTTCTAAGTCCTTAAAATATGGGGGATGATAAATTTAGCACTTGCCTTACATTTGACTGACTACAGTTCAATTCCTGGCACTGCACAGGGTTCCCTGAGCACAGATCCAGGAGTAAGGCATGTGGACTGACAGCAGGTATGGACTCCAATTCCATTCCCCAGGGGCCACCACCACCAGCAAAAAGAAAACTTATAGTATTGATGTACAAAGTTAGGGTTTATATTTATAATGATCAAATGAAAGTTATAGAAATGCAGTGAGTCATGCACTATAGAAATATGTCTCAAACAGAAAGAAAAAGTGAGTATTATAATAAGATGCTGCAAAGACAATTCTGGAGCGATAGCACAGGGGCTGGGGCGATAGCACAGCAGTAGGGCGTTTGCCTTGCACGCAGCCAACATGGCCGACCCGAGTTCGATTCCTCCATCTCTCTCGGAGAGCCCGGCAATCTACCGAGAGTATCTTGCCCACACGGCAGAGCCTGGCAAGCTCCCCGTGACGTATTCGATATGCCAAACACAGTAACAACAAAGTCTCCAATGGAGACGTTACTGGGCCCGCTCAAGCAAACCGATGATCAACAGGAGGGCCTTTACCTTTACCTTTACCATTATTATTACCAGAATGCAAGGTCCACGAGTGGATGGCTTTCTTTGTCTTTCTCAATACCATGTTCCCATCACCAAGACGGCACTGAGCACAGAGGTCCACTCAGTAGGGTAGAATGAATGCAAATAAGGTATAGAACAGCAACAAAATGTGAATTTCTCCTTATCTCAGAAAGAGTACTCTCCCCCTGCTTTTTTTTTTTTTTGGCTTTTTGGGTCACACCTGGCGATGCACAGGGGTTACTCCTGGCTCATGCACTCAGGAATTACTTCTGGTGGTGCGCGGGGGCCCATATGGGATGCTGGGAATCAAAAACGGGTCAGCCTCAAGCAAGGCAAATGCCCTACCTGCTGTGTTATCACTCCAGCCCCTTCCCTCCCTTTTTAAATAAACATTTTCAAGAAATCAAAAGGAAAAATTTAATTGGACAAACTCTAATTATTCTGATGTACTTATAGGCCTGCTTGAGATAGTCTCCCAGAACTTTCTAAAAAATTGACTGAACACAGAGTATCTGATCCTATAAGCTGAGGGAGCCGTTAAAAGATTAAGTGATAGATTATTATTGTTCTCATCTTACAGTTGAGAAAAAAGCACTTGATTATGTATTTTGGAGAGGTAACTAAGAGAAAGAGAACATAATCTCTGTCTGTGTGAATCTAAGCTTAAAAATTGTTTCCTCTGTTCAAGCTGAAGAATGTTTGCTTCTGGCAAGGTGGAGGTGCAAAATATAGAACATAGAAATCTCAGTTGTTGGCTTACTTTCCTTTCCTACTAGAGGCAAGTCCAAAGGTTTTGACTGATGAATGAACAAGAAGACTAAAGTAGGAAGCATGCGATTTTTAACAGATTGGTTGAAACGGACATTGAAACCCATCACTCTAGCAAAACTGTTTCTAAGATGTAAAAACAAATATGTGCCAAACATCCTTCACCACATGAGCACAGAGCCAGGAGTAAATCCTGAGCTCTGGAGATATAATGCTATAAGGAAAACTCGGATTCAGCTGATTTGGGGTGAGACCCACAATGTAGGGTTGAAAGCCATCCCCAGTGATTCTCAGCCAACCAAGCCATATGGTTCAATGCTAAGACCCTATGAGCCTGAGAACACCAAGGTCAACCTCAGTGGTACTCAGGGATCTTCCGGGTTACTCAGAGATGCTGGGAATTAGGTATGGGGGAAGGTAATGCAGTGCTAAGGATTTAGCCAGGGTCCTGTGCATGCAAAACAAACTCACTTTACCCCTGGCCCAGGGGCCCATGATACTTTAACAGAATAGACACCTGGCTGGTGCTAATCAACTGTTCCAGACTGCTATGAGAGTGAAACAACTTTGCCTGCTACCTATTTGAAGAGCAGGTAAGAACATTTGTCTTCTTTGTCATATGAAGCAAGACTTGTTCAGGTTTCACAAGCTGGAAACAGGTATGGTAATAGCAAATTGTACCAGAAATCAAAACAATCCCAGTAGACTTAAATGAGATTTTGGAGATTGAAATTGGCATTTAGGTGGAGTAATAACTTTTCAAATTTTACAGAAGCACCTCCCTTTTGGTTTCCTTATTGAATCTAGTATATTCCATTAAATTCTCACCACTCATAAAAGTAGAATATCAACATCACAGTGGAGTTCAGTACTATCTAAGAGTAAAACAGGCAAGAAATCATAATTTCCCCAAAAGATTAGATTTATGATTGACAGATTCGAAGTGTGGGAGAGGGATTATTGTAAAGAGGTGGTCAAAAGATACAAAAGTCCAGTTCTAAAATAGGCATGAACGAGATAGTACCAGGAATTTTTCTCCATGGCTTGGAGGCCAGCCACACATGCTAGGGGAAAAGGGAGCTCAGATAGAGAAGGGAACACCAAATAAAGGTGTTGGGAGGATCCTCCCAGGATGGGAGAAGCATGCTGAAAGTAGACTATAGACCAAACATGATTGCCACTCATTGCCTCTTTTGCAAACCACAACACCCAAAAGAAGAGAGAGAACAAAAGGGAATGCCCTGCCACAGAGGCAGGGTGGGATGGGGGCTGGGACGTGGGAGGGATACTGGGATCCATGGTGTGGGAAATGGGCACTGGTGGAGGGATGGGTATTTGATCATTGTATAATTGAAACCCAAGCACAAAAATTTGTAAGTCTACAACTATACCTCATGGTGTCTCACTAATAAAAATAATAAATACATAAATAAATAAATAAAATAGGCATGGAAAGAAAAGCTTAGTGTTACAATGAGCATTGCTACATTGTATTCGTGAAAGTTAAGAGAGTAAATCCTATGAGTTCTCATCACAAGGAAAAACCAATGTGAGAAGAAGCACTCCCTCTGTCACACAGGGGCTATTCCTGGCTCTATGCTCAATGCTCAAGAGTGATCTCTGGGTGCTTGGGTAGCTATATGTGGGGCCAGGAATCAAACCTGGAGTCAGCCGGATGCACCTTTATCAACTGTTCCATGCCATGAACTTCTGTACTATTTTGCAGGTCAAAAGGACAATTTTTTTTATCTATATGAGATTATGGATATTAACTGAACTTATTATGGTGATAATTTCATTATATATGTAATTCATTTCATTATAATACACATCTGAGAAAATACAATGCTGTATGCCAATTATATTCCAATAAACCTGGGGGAGAGTGAGTCACATTATTTCCATGTCGTCTTTTTTTATGGAGAATCATATAATGTTTCTTCAATATAATGTGTAATTGCTCTCCTGCTGACTTTAAAGACAGCAATGAGACTGTTATTGTCAACTTTGTTTTTTATAGGAACATACAATGTATAGATAGCATACCACATATCTGAATGAATATTTTTTTCATAATAACTTCACAAGTATTACTATTATATTCATTTTTAATTTGGGAAAATAAAAGTATATGAGATGCACCTTTTCCAAGCTCAGATCATCAATGACAGTCATTTCCCTTGACATCTGCCTATATCCAAAGTCCAAGGTCTTCTGCACTATTCCCTGATAGTTCCTTCTGTAAAAGAGCTACATTCCCTACGGAATATTTATTTAAAACCAGCTTGAGAAACCTATTTGTAAGTCATTTTCAAGCCCAGAAGGCATTTCTGGCTTTCTGTGGGAAGTGATGTTACTCAGACTGGATCACTAATAATCCGATGTGTGCCTGACTTTAATTTACATGATGATGAGTTATGAGAGTATGACCATGTGTTCCTGAGGGGATTCCTTTACAATATACATCGATCAGCTGCAAAATTAATCTGCAGCTGTAGTTACCATAAGCAGTATCCTCTCACTACCAACTCACCATACCATCCTGGGTGACACTGTCTCTTCATTGACAAGTAAGTAAAAACTTAAAATGTGTGTGTGTGTGTGTGTGTGTGTGTGTGTGTGGTTTTTTTATATCATGAAAATAGGACTAGAATGAGTCATGGGACCTTTTGTTTTCCATCTAGATCATTAGGCATATGAAAACAAGCTCCCTGGAATGGGTTAAAATAGGATGGCAGAAACACAGAGGATAAAGACATCCCAGGCTGCAAGGACCTCAAAAAGCTCTGGGCAATGCTCAGAAGTCAAATGGAATAATGGATCAGCGGTGGGTAGTAAATGATATCCCAGCTCCAGGATACTGTCCAGGATCCCAGAGATCATAAAACTGGATCTAGCTGGTATCTGGAATAAATGTTGACAGATTGTTGAAAATGGCACTAGAAAATGATAATTTTCGTCCTGGAATAACTGGCTAACACAGATAAAAGCCGAGGTTGATTTTATTTTTGTTTCTGTCTTTGTTTTAAGTTAAAGATTAAAATCAGGTAAAGGGTGTGAAAGGAAATAAACAGGAATGTGACCTGACTCTGAGCAGCCACACCATGAACTATTTTCCTATGGCTTCTTCCAGCTCAAAATGAAATGAACCATCTAGTCTAGCATGAAACCCTGAGAGGAATCTGCTTCAGAAATTTAATGAAGATGGGTTAGGAAGCCAAGCAGGAAAAAACAACAACAACAACAACAACAACAAAACACCTATATCTTTTCACAAACTTCTGATTTATCAATTGTAATAAATGAACTTACTTGGTGATAATCAAGCACAACTGTTTTTAGGAGCTGGTTTTGAAATACTTAGATGAACACTGAGGTGCATGTTATTTTGTATCGTATTTTGCAGGGTGACTCAGCTTAGGTCAGGACAACAAAGGCTGCTGTTTGTCTCATATGGCTGTTTCCTCAGCATGAGCTTCTGCAGAATACAGGGTAGAGCTCTCAGTTTCCCTTGCAGATAAACAGCTCAGTGACTAAGTTCTGCCCAATAGAATGTGACCAGACTGGTACATAAAGCAGGGAATGTCCTTATGTAGTGAGGACATCCTCTTTTTCCCTTTTCTCATCCCCTGTGTCTAGGCATGGGTACATACTGGCCTGAACTGAGGAACTGAGACCATGAACAAAGGAGCATAAGAAAGAAACATGGGCCTCTGAACTTTTCAAGAAAACAGAGCTGTTTGCCATCAGAGTCAATGAATGTCTCCATCTAGAAGGACGGATTATGGGATTTAAATGCTATGTTTGAGATTTATTGATTACACAACCAAACTCAATCCTGACTAATTCATTGAATCATCATCTTTGCAAATGTCACATCAATAAAAAGTACCAATTCTTTTTTTTTCCCTTTATTTTATTTTATTTTTTTAAAGTTGTAGATTTACAATTTTTTGTGCTTTGGTTTCAATTATACAATGATCAGATACCCATCCCTCCACCAGTGCCCATTTTCCACCAGCATGGATAATATCCCTCCCACCCCCATCCCCCCATCCCCCCTGTCTCTGTGGCAGGGCAATCCCCTGTGTTCTCTCTCTCCTTTTGGGTGTTGTGGTCTGCAAAAGAGGCATTGAGTGGCAAACATGTTCAGTCCATAGTCTACTTTCGACATGCATCTCCCCTCCTGGGAGGATCCTCCAAACATCCTTTATTTGGTGCTCCCTTCTCTATCTGAACTGCCCTTTCCTCTAGGATACCTGGCTGGCCTCTAAGTTATGGAGTAATCCTCCTGGTGCTGATCTCAGCTATTCTTGGGTATTAATCTCATACTTTGTTACTTTATATCCCCCAGATGAATGCAATCTTTCTATGTCTATCCCTCTCTTTCTGACTCATTTCGCTTAGCATGATACTTTCCATATTGTACCACTTGTATGTAAATTTCATGAGTTCATCTTTTCTAAGAGCTACATAGTACTCCATTGTGTAGATGTACCAAAAGTTTCTTTAACCAGTCATCTGTTCTTGGGCATTCAGGTTTCTTCCAGTTTCTGGCTATTGTAAAGAGTGCTGCAATGAACAAACAAGTGCAGATGTCACTTCGACTATACATTTTTGCCTCTCTGGGATATATTCCCAGGAGTGGTATTCTTAAGAGATTCTATTGATTACCAAAGTATAAAGTGGTAGAAAACAAAGATAATTCTGTGAAAAATCAGTTCTCAGTCCATTGTTTTCACTTCCATGTCCATCCCAGCACTATTCACAATATCCAGAATCTCAAAACAAACTGAGTGCCTGAGAACAGATGACTGGATAAAGAAACTATGGTACATCTACATAATGGAATACTGCACAGCTGTTAAGAAAAATGAAGTCATAAAATTTGTGTATAAAGGGGTAGACATGGAGAGTATCATGCTGAGTGAAACGAGTCAGAAGAAAAGGGACAGATAATGACTGCATTCATTTGAGGTGTATAAAAAATAATAGTTTAAGACTAATATCCAAGGCTAAAAAAACAGGGGCCAAGAGGACTGGTGAATGGCTGGAAGCTACCACAAGTGTACGGGAGTCAAAGGGTAGGTAAGATAGAAAAGGAACCAGTATGACAATAATAGTTGTAAATGATCACATTGGACAAGAGCTGAGTGTTGAAAGTAGGTAAAGGGATATACAAGATAACACTTCAGTATCTGTATTGCAAATCACAATGTCCAAAAGGAGAGTGGCATGGGGGAGAAAATAAGGGATAATGAGAGAGAGAGAGGGAGGGAGAGAGAAAGAGAAGGGAAGAAGAGGAGGAGAGGGAAGAAGAGGAGGAAGAGGAAGAGGAAGGAGAAGGAGGAGGATGACAAAGACCATGAAGATGAAGACGAAGAAGATGAAGGAGGAGGAGGAGGAGGAGGAGGAGGAGGAGGAGGAGGAGAAAGAGGAGGAGGAGGCAGCCTGTCATAGAGGCAGAGTGTGGGGTGGGGAGTTGGAGGGGGTGAGTGGAGGGAAACTGGGACATTGATGCTGGGAACAATGTATGACAGAAATCCAATCATGAACAGCTTTGTAATGGTCTATCTCATGGTGATTAAGGTAAGGTAAGGTAAAGGCCCTCCCGTTGTTCATCGATTTGCTCAAGCGGGCCCAGTAACGTCTCCATTGGAGACTTTGTTGTTACTGTGTCTGGCATATCGAATACGTCACGGGTAGCTTGCCAGGCCCTGCCTTGAGGGCGAGATACTCTCGGTAGCTTGCCGGGTTCTCCGAGAGGGGCGGAGGAATAGAACTCAGGTCGGCCATGTTGGCTGCGTGCAAGGCAAACGCCCTACCGCTGTGCTATCGCTCCAGCCCTACACAACTTTATTGTTGGGCCAAAAAAAAGTGGTCTTTGAAGCAAAATCATTAATACAAGAGTGCCTGTGGCAGGCTAATTGAAGAGCATTTTAGAAAATAGGTCTTTCTCCTCAAATAACACTCCAGAAACTCTAACAATTGGTACAAGATGATCTTCCACCAGAACTTGTTGTGAAACTTGAACTAGTCATATAAGATTTGGACATTAAAAAGTAGGTTAATGTTGTTATTTTTTATTTAGTTGTTTGGGTCACAGCTGGCCGTGTTCAGAGTTTACTCTAGGCTCTGAGTTCAAGGGTAACTCTTGGTGGTGCGTGAAGTACCACATGCAGTATCAGGTTTAAACCTGGGTGGACTGCAAGCAAAGCAAGCACCTTACCCATTCTCTGTACATCTCTGTAACATCACCTGATGTTCTCATTTTAAGTGATATTACTAAGTGATTCGTACTGTGCTTGAGTCCAATATGTTAAAATTTTCTAAACTGCTTCTTTTCTAAGCTGCTTCTTTTTACTCTTTCTTCAGGCTCAAGTTTTTGGTCTAAGGAAACAACTGTAAACTATTTACAAGTTTAGTACACAACTGCTGCTCTTTGTTAGCCTTATATTTCATTGTCATTTTCACGCTACCATCCGCTTTTTTTCTGCCCTGTTTCTAGTCTTTTGAGTCTGGCAAATATAGACACTCAAAGGTGTTTTATCTATTCTGATAATGCCATACTCTATTTTTGATTTATTATGCTGAGTTATCAGTAAAGGTACTATCTACGTATCAAGTTGAGTATTTAGAATAACTGATATTCTGCCTCTAGAAGATGGTTGTGTGTGTGTGTGTGTGTGTGTGTGTGTGTGTGTGTGTGTGTGTGTGTGTGTTTACCTGCTTGTAGATAAATAGAGGTAGCATGCATTGCCCAGAATTGACCAGCAGGTGGGGGCAGGAACCAGAACTCATCCAGGTCTTCAGGCTTTAATTTTCACACTGGTATCATATCTGCGAGATTTACAGTTGCCTACATTAGTAATAATCAGACGTTAATGAATTATATCTTTAAGGTTATAAAGTCACTAAAAATCCGTAGCTCAACTTACTAAAACTTGCTATTGGGGCTGGAGAAATGTGTAAAGGGCTTGTATGTTGATGCATGGAGAAGACCCAGGTTTGATCACTGACACCCTATAATTTTCCAAGCACTGTCAGGAGTAATCCCCAAACCCTGAGTTGAGAGTAGCATGTGAATACCATCAGGTGTGTCCCCACAAAAAAATAATAAAGTCAACAAATAAAAATAAGCTCAACTAAAAATCCTATCAGTGCTTTTATAAATATATCCACTTATATCTTGGTCAGTGTATTCTTTATTGGTACCTCCTACCCACCATCTCTTCTATAGAAGATGGGAAAGTAACTGGCCATTCCTGTGAAACAATAGTATATTTTGTTCACAAGATTCCACACCTACCTCCATCCATGGAATTGAATCAGAGCATGAACTTGCCTAAAAAGTAATCAATTTGATGAACTGCCACACATGCATACCAATGTGGTGCAATTTTAAAATATGAAGAAAACTAAAAAGAGTCATCTTTTTAGGATGAACTGAACAGCAATCATAGCTGTCTTTAGGAAGTTTTGTGACAGTCCAAATGCCATGGAAGTTATGAGGAATGAAAACCAAATGTATATAGAATAAGAGAAATCATTCATACAGTGCTTACTGTGTTTTGCAGTCATACTTCTTGAAGTAATTACTGTTACAACAACTTTTCAACAGCATCATTTTCCTGATGAGAACACCGAGGACAACAGCATTAAGAAGTTTGCTGGAGGACTGTCCATATTGTTTTCCAGAAAGGCTGGACTAACAGTGAAAGAGTGTCCCTTTCCCCCCCCCATCCATGCCGGCACTGGTTGCTTTTGTTCTTTTGAATGTGTGCCAGTCTCTGTGGTGTGAGATGATATCTCATTCTTGTTTTGATTTGCATCTCCCTGATGGCTAGTGATGTGGAGCATTTTTTCATGCGCCTTTTGGCCATTTGTATTTCTTTTTTGAGGAAACTTCTGTTCATTTCTTCTCCCCATTTTTTAATGGGGTTGGAGGTTTTTTTTCTTGTACAATTCTACTAGTGTCTTGTATATCCTGGATATTAATACCTTATCAGATGGGTATTGGGTAAATATTCTTTCCCATTCTTTGGGTATTTTCTGTATTTTGGTCACTGTTTCTTCCGAGGGTGCAAAAAAAGCACAGTAGAAATGACATCTGTACCTATATTGCAGAACTGTTCACAAAAGCCAAAATCAGGAAACAACCCAAGTACCCTAGAACAGATGACTCATTAAAAAACTTCATACATCTACACAATGGAATACTATGCAGCTATCAGGAGAGATGAAGTCATGAACTTTTCTTATAAATGGATAGACATGGTGAGTATCATGCTAAGTGAAATGAGTCAGAAAGAGAGGGACAGACATAGAAAGACTGCACTCATTTATGGAGTATAAAACAACATAACATGAGGCTGACACCTAAGGATAGTAGATACACGGGACAGATAGATTGCTCCATAACTGGAAGCCTGCCTCATGAGCAAAGGGGAGAAGGCAGCTGGAATAGAGAAGGGATCACTAAGAAAATGATGGCTGGAGGAATCGGTCGGGATGGGAGATGTGTGCAGAAAGTAGATAAAGGACCAAACATGATAACCTCTCAGTGTCTGTATTGCAAGCCATAATGTTCAAAAGTAGAGATTATGCGGAATAATGTCTGCCATGGAGGCAGGGGGAGGGTGGGAAACGGGGGTATACCGGGGATATTGGTGGTGGGGAATGTGTACTGGTGGAGGAATGGCTGCTTGATCATTGTGTGTTTGTAACCCAAACATGAAAGCTTGTAACAAAAAAAAAAGAAGTTTGCTGGAAGCATAGCTCAAGGCTAGAATTAATACTTTGCATGTGGGAGTTCCAGGTTTCATCCTTGGTACTGCACAATCCCCTGAGCACTTCCTGGGAGCCACCCCAGAACACTGAGCCAGGATAGCCCATGAACATTGCCAGATGTGGCTTAAACCCCAAAAAGGAAAGAAAAATACTTGTCCTAGGTCACATGGCTAATAAGAACATAAGCAAGATTGAAACCCAGGCCTGTGACTGTGGCCAAATTTAATTTTGCATTAAGGCACTTTAGGGTATAGGCATTGAGAACATAAAAAAAAAAAAACACAAGCAAATAGAAACAGGAAACAGAAGATAGGAAAATCATACACAGAAAGAAAAAGAACAACCAAATCCCAGTTTGACATGATTTCTTGTTAAAGTCCCCAAAATGATTTTTGGGGGGACTTTTAACAGAATAGTTTAGTGGGTATATTCCTGGTAAATCAAAGATCCATAAATAAAATTATATGACTCATCTTGATAATTTAATACAATTACAAACATTTAAAGCTTTTTACTGTACTTTTTTTTTTGGTCTGAGAAAGAGATTCAATCGCTTAAAGATTTATGAGCCAATACAGAAGAGAAGCCAATACAAACATGCACATGAAAGAAATATTTATCATTCCAGAGTATACAGAATATAGGTAGAAATCAAAGAGAGTAAACTGGATAAGCTGAAAACTGTTGATATTACATCATGAAAATTTCCTAAAGAATAAGATGTAAGAGAGGATTAACAGACAGTAGGCTATAATTGCTTAATGTACAGTATGTTCATTGTTAAATTTTAATTTTATGGCATATGGTCAAGTAAAAAATGAACCCTGTAATCAGGTAATGCCTTGTAGTTTTTAAACCAGTATGACTACCTTTTTTGTAATTTACTGCCACTGTTTTCCTTTGCTCATTTATTTGCTGGAGCAGGCGCCAGTAATGTCTCCATTCATCCCTGTCATGTGCTAGTGTAGCCCAATGGCATGTTGTAATTTAGTAGTTTAAATTTACTTTTTAACTATTGTAGTGGAGGTGACATGGTTACAATAGTGCTAGCTATTGTAGCTATTGTAGCTTACATCATGATTTTGATGCACACGCTATTTCACCCACCACCACCAAAATGCCAAATCTTCGGCACTGTCCCTGTGTCACCTCCACCACCTCTTCCTTTCCCCCACCTTTCCTGTGCTTAACAAACACTTAACAAATACATAGGCATAACAGAGGGAGGAAATACAGTAAAGAACCTAGTTTATGGTGGGGATGGGGGTGAGAATGGAATGAGTGGGGATACTGGGTTAATATGGAGAGAAATTAACACTGGTGGAGACTGTGGTATTAGAACTTTGTATGCACAGAAACTTATTAAATAGTATTGTAAATCACAGTGTATGCAATAGGAAGATTTTTTTTTTAAAAAAAGAATTTAAAAGAAAAAAAAAGCAAACAGTGAGACTGGAGTGATAGCACAGCAGGTAGGGCGTTGCAAGCAGCCAACCCAGGTTCGATCCCCACCATCCCATATGGTACCCTGAACACTTCCAGGAGTAATTCCTGAGTGCAGAGCCAGGAGTAACCCCTGTGCATCGCTGGGTGTGACCAAAAAAAAGCAAAAAAAAAAAAAACATGAAAACAGTATGAATTCTTCAACAGCAGAAAAATTCTGCAGAGAACCACTTGACCTTGAATTTGAAACCCAAGAATTGAGTGAGCCAACACTGATACCATTAGAGCAGAGGACAGAACTAAGTTATGCCCACGCTTCTGACATGCGAAAACAATGAGATCATAAATATATGCTGTTTTAAATTACTACTACACCTGTTGTAATTTGTCACAGATCAATAAAAAGTTTATACATTTTATTTTCATTCCACGGTCCTGAATTTTACGTATTTTCTATAATAATATGCTACTTTATTGCAGAAGAAAAAAATATTTTTTCCCCTTTATTTTATTTTATTTTTTTAAAAGTTGTAGATTTACAATTTTTTGTGCTTTGGTTTCAATTATACAATGATCAGATACCCATCCCTCCACCAGTGCCCATTTTCCACCACCATGGATAATATCCCTCCCACCCCCATCCCCCCATCCCCCCGTCTCTGTGGCAGGGCAATCCCCTGTGTTTTCTCTCTCCTTTTGGGTGTTGTGGTCTGCAAAAGAGGCATTGAGTGGCAAACATGTTCAGTCCATAGTCTACTTTCGACATGCATCTCCCCTCCTGGGAGGATCCTCCAAACATCCTTTATTTGGTGCTCCCTTCTCTATCTGAACAGCCCTTTCCTCTAGGATACCCGGCTAGCCTCTAAATTATGGAGTAATCCTCCTGGTGCTGATCTCAGCTATTCTTGGTTATTAATCTCATACTTTGTTACTTTATATCCCCCAGATGAATGCAATCTTTCTATGTCTATCCCTCTCTTTCTGACTCATTTCGCTTAGCATGATACTTTCCATATTGTACCACTTGTATGTAAATTTCATGAGTTCATCTTTTCTAAGAGCTACATAGTACTCCATTGTGTAGATGTACCAAAGTTTCTTTAACCAGTCATCTGTTCTTGGGCATTCAGGTTTCTTCCAGTTTCTGGCTATTGTAAAGAGGGCTGCAATGAACAAACAAGTGCAGATGTCACTTCGACTATACATTTTTGCCTCTCTGGGATATATTCCCAGGAGTGGTATTGCTGGGTCAAATGGGAGCTCAATTTCTAATTTTTTGAGAATCGTCCATACTGTTTTCCAGAAGGGCTGAACCAGTCGGCATTCCCACCAACAGTGAAGGAGTGTCCCTTTCTCGCCACAACCACGCCAGCATCGGTTGCTTTTGTTCTTTTGAATGTGGGCCAGTCTCTGAGGTGTGAGATGGTATCTCATTGTGGTTTTGATCTGCATCTCCCTGATGATTAATGATGTAGAGCATTTTCTCATGTGCTTTTTTGCCATTCGGATTTCTTCTTTGAGAAAGTTTCTGTTCATTTCATTGCCCCATTTTTGGATGGGGTTGGATGTTTTCTTCTTGTGGAGTTTAACCAGTATTTTGTATATCCTGGATATCAACCCCTTGTCAGATGTGTATTCGGTGAATATCCTTTCCCATTCTGTAGACTGTCTTTGTATTTTGGTCACTGTTTCTTTGGAGGTGCAGAAGCTTCTTAGTTTAAGATAGTCCCATTTGTCTATCTCTGTTTTCACTTGCTTGGCCAGTGGCGTGGCATCTTTGAAGATACCATTAGCTTCAATGTCATGGAGGGTTTTGCCAACTTTATCTTCAATGTACCTTATGGTTTCTGGTCTGATGTTGAGGTCTTTAATCCATTTTGATCTTACTTTTGTACATGGTGTTAGGCAGAGTTCTGAGCCTATTTTTTTGCATGTAGCCGTCCAGTGATGCCAACACAATTTATTAAAGAGGCTTTCCTTACTCCACTTCACATTACTTGCACCTTTATCAAAGATTAGATGAGCATATGATTGAGGAGAGATGTCAGTGTATTCAACCCTGTTCCATTGGTCTGCAGTTCTGCCTTTGTTCCAGTACCATGCTGTTTTAATTATTACTGCTTTGTAGTACAGTTTGAAGTTCGGGAGGTTGATTCCTCCCATTTTCTTTTTCCCAAGAATTGCTTTAGCTATTCGTGGGGGCTTATTGTTCCATATAAATTTCAAGAGTGTTTGCTCCATTTCTTTGAAGAATGTCATGGGTATCCTTATAGGGATTGCATTGAATTTATACAATGCTTTCGGTAGTATTGCCATTTTGACAATGTTAAGTCTCCCGACCCATGAGCAGGGGATATCTTTCCATTTCCTCATGTCCTCTTTTATTTCCTGAAGTAGAATATTTTAAAAAAATCAAAGAAAATTAGATACTTCAGAACAGGCCAACTTAATTTTTTTAGAAAAGTGAACTGACATCACTTTTCTATTTTTTTAAAATTTTTATTAGTGAAACACCATGAGGTACAGTTGTAGACTTACAAATTTTTGTGCTTGGGTTTCAATTATACAATGACCGAGTACCCATCCCTCCACCAAAGCCCATTTTCCACCACCACTGATCCTAGTATCCCTCCCACCCCCCATTCCCCCCCATCCCACCCTGCCTCTGTGTCAGGGCATTCCCTTTTGTTCTCTCTCTCCTTTTGGGTGCCATGGTTTGCAAAAGAGGCATTGAGAGGCAATCATGTTCGGTCTATAGTCTACTTTCAGCATGCATAGTCCATCCTGGGAGGATCCTCCCAACACCCTTTATTTGGTACTCCCTTCTCTACTTGAGCTGTCCTCTCCCCTAGCGTGAGAGGCTGGTCTCCAAGCCATGGAGTGAACCTCTTGGTACTTATCTTGCATATTCTTGGGTGTTAGTCTCCATTTTGTTACTTTATGTTCCTCAGATGAGTGAAATCTTTCTATGTCTGTCCCTCTCTTTCTTGAATCATTTCGCTTAGCATGATACCTTTCGTGTAGTACCACTTGTATGTAAATTCCATGACTTCATCTTTTTGAACAGCTACATAGTACTCCATTGTGGAGATGTACCAAAGTTTCTTTAACCAGTTATCTGTTCTCGGGCACTCAGGTTTTTTCCAGATTCTGGCCATTGTAAAGAATGCTGCAATGAACACGCAAGTGCAGATATCACTTCGACTATACATTTTAGCCTCTCCAGGGTATATTCCCAGAAGTGGTATTGCTGGGTCAAATGGGAGCTCAATTTCTAATTTTTTGAGAACCATTCATACTGTTTTCCTAAAGAGCTGAACCAGTCGGCTTTCCCAACAGTAGTGAAAGAGGGTCCCTTTCTCACCAGATTCATGCCAATACCAGTTGCTTTTGTTCTTGTGGATGTGGGCCAGTCTCTGTGGTGTGAAATGATATCTCATTGTTGTTGTGATTTGCATCTCCCTAATGATTAATGATGTAGAACATTTTCTCATGTGCCTTTTTGCCATTCAGATTTCTTTGAGAAAGTTTCTGTTCATTTTGTCGCCCCATTTTTTAATGGGGTTGGATGTTCTCTTCTTGTGGAGTACAACCAGTATTTTGTATATCCTTGATATCAACCCCTTGTCAGATGTGTCTTGGGCAAATATCATTTCCCATTCTGTAGACTGTCTTTGTATTTTCGTCACTGTTTCTTTGGAGGTGCAGAAGCTTCTTAGTTTAAGATAGTCCCATTTGTCTATTTCTGTTTTCACTTGCTTGGCCAGTTGCGTGACATCTTCGAAGATACCATTAGCTTCAATGTCATGGAGGGTTTTGCCAACTTTGTCTTCAATGTACCTTATGGATTCTGGTCTGATGTTGAGGTCTTTAATCCATTTTGATCTTACTTTTGTAATGGTGTTAGGCAGAGATCTGAGCCCCCCTCCCTTTTTTGCATGTAGCTGTCCAGTTTTGCCTGCACAATTTGTTTAAGAGGCTTTCCTTGCTCCACTTCACATTTCCTGCTCCCTTGTCAAAAATTAGATGATCATATGTTTGTGGAGAGATATCAGTATATTCAACCCTGTTCCATTGGTCTGCAGTTCTGCCTTTGTTCCAGTACCATGCTGTTTTAATTATTACTGCTTTGTAGTAGAGTTTGAAGTTAGGGAGGTTGATTCCTTCCATTTTCTTTTTCCCAAAAATTTCTTTAGCTATTCGTGGGGGCTTACTGTTCCATATAAATTTCAGGAGTGTTTGCTCCATTTCTGTGAAGAATGTCATAGGTATCATTATAAGGATCGCATTGAATTTGTACAATGCTTTGGGAAGTATTGCCATTTTGACAATGTTAATTCTCCTGATCCATGACCGGGGATATCTTTCCATTTTCTCGTGTCCTCTTTTGTTTCCTGAAGTAGCGTATTGTAGTTTTCTTTGTACAGGTCCTTTACTTCCTTAGGTAAACTGATTCCTAGGTACTTGATTTTCTGGGGCACAACTGTGAACGGGATTGTTTTTTTCAGGTCACTTTCGTCTCTCTCACTATTTGCATACAAGAAAGCCATGGACTTTTGTGTATTGATTTTATAGCCTGCAACTTTACTATACAAGTCTATTTTTTATAGGAGTTTCTTGCTAGAGGTTTTAAGGTTCTCTTAGTATCATATCATCTGTGAATAATGAGAGCTTGATTTCTTCCTTTCCTACCTTAATATCTTTTTCTTGCCTAACCACTACTGCAAGTACTTCCAGTACTATATTGAACAGCAGTGGAGAGAGTGGGCATCCTTGTCTTGTCCCTGATCTTAGGGGGAAAGCTCTCAGCTTTTCCCCATTGAGGCTGATGCTTGCTGTAAGCTTGTGGTAGATGGCTTTCACCATTTTGAGGAAAGTCCCCTCTATACCCATTTTGGCAAGGGTTTTCATCAGAAACGGGTGCTGGATCTTGTCAAATGCTTTCTCTGCATCTATTGATATGAACATATGGTTTTTATCTTTTCTTTTGTTAATATGATGGATTGTGTTGATTTCCGAATGTTAAATCAGCCTTGCATCCCCAGGATGAATTCAACTTGGTCATGGTGTATGATCTTTTTGATGAGTCATTGGTTTCTATTTGCTAATAGTTTGTTGAGGATCTTTGCATCTGTGTTCATCAGGGATATCAGCCTGTAATTCTCTTTCTTTGTGGTATCTCTGTCTGCTTTTGGTATAAGGGTGATATTTGCTTCATAGAAGCTGTTCGGAAGTGTTTTTGATATTTCAATTTCATGGAAAAGCTTAAAGAGGATTAGGAGTAAGTCCTCTTTAAAGATTTAGAAGAATTCACTAGTGAATCCATCTGGCCAGGACTTTTGTACTTGGGGAGACTTTTTTTTACCGTTTCAATTTCCTTGATGGTGATAGGTCTATTCAGGTATTCCAGGTCTTCTTGGTTCAGCCTTGGAAGGCTATAGGAATCTAGGAATTTATCCATTTTCTCGAGGTTTTCATGTTTCGTGGCATAAAGCTTCTCAAAAAAATCCCTGAGGATCCTTTGAATATCTGTAGCTTCTGTTGTAATGACCCCCTTTTCATTTCTGATTCAGTTTATTAGGGTTTTCTCTCTTCCTTTCTTTATGAGTTTTGCTAAAGGCCTATCGATCTTGTTTAGTTTCTCGAAAAATCAGCACTTGGTTTCATTGATCTTTTGGATTATTTTTTGGGTTTCCATCTAATTAACCTCAGCTCTGGGTTTTGTTATTTCCTTCCACCTGTTTGAATTGGGCTCTTTTTGTTGGTCATTCTCCAAGCTTTTAAGCTGTGAGGTTAGGTTACTTATGTAGGCTCGCTCCTCCTTCCTGAGCAATGCTTGTAGAGCTATAAACTTTCCTCTTAACACAGCTTTTGTTGTGTCCCATAAGTTTTGGCAACTCGTGTCCTCATTTCCGTTCATTTCTAGGTATCTTTTGATTTCCTTTCTAAACCACTCATTGTCCAAAAGTGAACTGTTTAATTTTCAGGTGTTTGATTTAGTTTTCTGTTTGTGTGTGTGATTTACTTCTAATTTCAGCGCATTATGGTCTGAGAAGATTGTTGATACAATCTAATCTTCTTAATTTTATGGAGGTATGTTTTGTATTTCAGCATGTGATCTATCTTGGAGAATGTTCCGTGCACACTTGAGAAGATTGTGTATTCAGCTTTTTGAGGGTGAAGTGTCCTATATATATCCACTAAATCCCTTTCTTCCATTTTTTTCCCTCAAATGAAGTATGTCCTTGCTAATCTTGAGTCTGATTGATCTATAAAAAGGTGATAAAGTGGTGTTGAAGTCTCCCACTAATATTGTGTTGCTATCAATGTCTTTCTCCAAGTTTATGAGTATTTGTTTTAAGTACTTTGCTGGTCCCTCATTTGGTACATATACTTTTAGTATTGTAAGTTCTTCCTGTTGTACAGATCCCTTGATCAATAAGAAATGGACTTCACTATCTCTTGTGACCTTCTTAAGTCTGAAATCAATGTGGTCTGATACTAGGATGGCTACCCCAGCTTTTTTATGGAAGTTGTTTGCTGTAGGATTGTTTTCCAGCCTTTGACTCTGAGCCTGTGTTTGCCTTGAATATTGAAATGTGTTTCTTGCAGGCAGCAGAATGTTGGGTTCAATTTTCTAATCCATCCTGTCACTCTGTGTTTTTTAATTGGTGCGTTTAGCCCAATGACATTGAGAGAGATTATTGTCATGGGGTTTTGTCCTATTTTTCTGTTGAAATTTGGTGTATTTGAGGGGCCTGTCTTAACGTAGCCCATTTAGTTGTTCTTGTAACCATGATTTTGAGTCTATGAAGTTCCTGAGCTGTTGTTTGTCTGTGAAACTGTGTGTTGTTCCTTCTGTTATGAATGAGAGTATTGCTGAGTAAAGCATTTTTGGTGAGGTATTTATTTCATTGAGTTTTTTTCACTATATCCCACAACTGTTTTCGGGCCATGAGGGATTCATCAGACAAATCCACTGTGAATCTTAAGGATGCTCCTTTATAGGAAATTTCTTTTTTTGAACTTGGTGCTTTCAGAATTTTTTCTCTATCTAAGGTTTTGGTCATTTTGATCCGGATGTGTCTTGGGGTATTTTTATTTGGATTTCTTCTAGCTGGTACCCTTCGGGCCTCCTGAATGTGGTCGCATGTTTTCTTCAGCTCTGGAAACGTAGCAATGATGTCTTTGACAGTTTCTTCTTCATCAGGGTTTACTTCATGTCCCTCTGGGACTCCAATAATTTTTATGTTACTCCTCTTGGCTTCATCACGATCTTCTCTTGCCATCTGTTCATGAATTGTGAGTCTCTTTTCCATTTTCTGCTCTTTTCTGGAGAGTCTCTGGACTTCATCTTTGAGCTCACTGATTCTGTCCTCAGCAGCTGTTACTCTGCCTTCCACTGAGTTTTTTCAATTCGCCTACCAGGTTTTTCAGGTCTGATGTTTCCGTTTGTAATTTTGTTTGCATTTTCTTCATTTCTACCTTCAAATCCTCTTGTCTTTTCTTGGAATTGTTTTCCAATGTTTCTTTTAGCTCCCTAATCACCCTCAGTAGCTCCCTTCTAAATTCCTTGTCAGAGATGTTGTCTAGCACTTCATTACTGTTGGTGTCTTCTGGGCTATCCTCTTCAATAAGTAAGCTTGGTGGGTTCTGCATTGCTTTACCATTGTGACCTGTGTGTTTTAGACCTTCACATTCACTGTTACTATTCTGCTTGAGATGCAGAATGAATTGAGATGGGCTTAATAAATTATTGGCTAATGTATTTCTGGTGGTTAATCTAACCTAGTGAAAGTTCCATCTAAGTGGGTAACTTATGGTTCCAATGGGATATGAAGGGGGAGAATAACGCGTGGCCGCTAAAGCGGCCATGGCACCGGGAAGGGGCCCTGCTGCTGGTGGGTACCTGGATGAATGAGGAGAGGATGCCCGGAATAGTTCAGCTTTGCTTTCACGTGTTGTGCCTCAATTCTTGTTCCCTGCAGACTAAGGGTGAAATCAAGCCATTCTCAGGGGATCTAGTTAGACGCACAGCCCTGAGACGGGGCCCTGCCGCCGCGCGGGTACCTGGGTGAATGAGGAAAGAGTGCCCGGAACTTTTCTTAATAACTTAAACAATGAATTACATTAAGTAAGATGAAATGTCTTTGTGCTGGAATTTTTGGAATTTAACGCAAAAATATCCTGCTCAAGGACAAAAGCTAATATATTCTATATAATCAAATAGAATAAGTTCCGAAAGCTAATATGCTAAAAGAAATATTTTTATGAATCATTCTTCTCTCACTGTACTAAATTTTTGAGAAACCATCCAAAACAAATAGATTTTAATTTCAGTTTAGACATCAGTTCTCATTAGGCTGGCCCTTAATTAATGATAATAAAATTGAGAAGAAAGGGAAGAAATTCCCAAAATAAACAATGGAACTATCAATTAAGCTCAGGACTGATAACATTCAAATACTAGGATGTACTTGACTCTCTAGCACCACTCCATGGAGACCTACGTAACTGTTAAGCACTTTAAATACAGTATCAAAGTTATCGATGCAAAGGTTCACCTTATCAATTAGAATGAGGGTTTAGAAACATAAAATTGCATTTATTGATGACCTCAAAACATTGCATTTATTGATGACCCCAAAATCAGCCATACTCTATATGCTGAATGCTTCATTTCAATTCTAACATCAAAGCACAAACATCTCTCTTATAACAGCATCTCTCTCAAACATCTATTGTCTGTATTTGCCACATAGCAAAGTCACCTACATGATAACTAAGAATTCATCATTTCTTTTTTAAGTACCTGCTGTAGTTTGTTTTATTTTTTCAGTCATGTAAAATTATTTGGTATTTTGTGTTATTTCATTTTTAATCAATTTGTGCTCACATTCATCACTACATGAGGTGGAGGACCTCCATATAAGCCCTTCTTCCTTCTGTTCCAATCCAACTGGCTGTATAAGAAATAAAGCAATCCCTCCACCCTTCACTCTATCCTTGAATTGTTTTCGTTGTTGCCAATCATAATCTACCATACCATAAATATTATTTATTGGTTTCCTGTTGCTAGGCAATAATTTTACTAAAGCAGAATTTTGATTTGCTCTGTTCATTAATAAATTATAAGTGCGTAGTTGACAGTAGGCAATAAAAAATAATATAATGAACAGCATAATTTGAAATCAGTTAGAGAGGAGAATTACAGGTGATGTCAAGGAATTTTTCTTTTTTAATTTTTTTGAGGCCATCTTTAGTAATACTGGGGGCTACTCCTGGATCTGTGTGCAGGTGTTGTTCTGGAAGAGCTCAGGAGACTATGCAATGTCTCCTGTATACAAAGCATGCACACAGTCAGTTCAATTATCTTTCCTGCCCATCACTTTTTTTTAACTTATCCAGCTTTTACTTAATTATCATGAAGTCAGTCAGGCATACTGGGTTGTTGATATTTTTTGTTCCAATCTTAACATCAGGAAGTAAATAAAGTTTCAGAGATAAGCCTACATTCCACTGAGATCAAGTCAACTCAAAGCCTCCTTTATTATTTGACAGTCATACAATAGATGGTAGGTTACAGCTGCATTCTGGGTCCCCAAGAATTAATGTTAACTTGTACCGTTTGGACTATACTGGAAAGATCTAGGTTTTCTCTTATGCAGGGGATAGTCATCCTCAAATTAATATCATTCCAATGCTCAATACCTTCTCTTGGAAGAAGACTAGAAAAAATATGACACTTGTGTACTGAAAGAGGGTTAAAAGGGGCAAACATGATGGTCTCTCAGTACCTGTATTGGAAACCATAATGTCCAAAAGAAAGAAGAGAGAGAGTGAAAGAGTGAGAGACAGAGAGCGAAAGAGAGTATGAGATGCAGAAAGACACCGATAGAAAGAGAGTGAAAGAGAAAGTGACAGAGAGAAACACACAGAGACAGAGGTGGGGGGGGAGAGAGAGAGAGAGAGAGAGAGAGAGAGAGAGAGAGAGAGAGAGAGAGAGAAGTAAAGTGCCTGCCATAGAGACAGGCTGTTGGGGGGGGCGGGATGGCAGGAGGGATTGGTGGTGGGAAGTGTACACTGATGGAGGGATGGGTGTCGGAACATTGTATGACTGAAACTCAATAATAAAAGCTTTGTAATTATCTCGCGGTGATTCAACCATTTAAAAAATGACTTTTGTGGTATGTAAAAATTATTTTTCAAGAACCTTCCTTTTAGTGTCCAAATTTTAAGTTCGAAAATTGGTAAAAGGACAAGACTTCATTATATAGTAGTTCAAGATGGCTCTCTAATTGCCATGCCTAGATTTTATGACTTTGCGTTGGTATAATTTTACAAATCAAATATTCTCTTAGTGGGCTGTGTGTACAGTTCATTTTTATAATACTAATGACTGATTAGCAAATACCAAAGATCTCTGGGGTTTGGACCACTGATATTATCACAGTGATTCATGCTCTTCACCCTCTGTCCACAAACACCCCAATTGCCTCTAATATTTGCATGATGCTATCTGACCTCTGCCACTCTGGGATTCTGATATACCTGTGTCCATTTCAACTGTGTCTCCTTTCACTGTGTTCTAAATGTACAAAGAATAGGAATTTTCTAAAGTGATGGAACTCTCCTTACCAATGATTTTTCTCAAAGCAGAATTCAATGAGGACTTGGGTCACAAGAATTTCATTGATGGATCACACACACACACACACACACACACACACACACACACACACACACACACCTCACTCACTTCCTTACGTATCCAAGTCTTTTGATTTCCCCCTTTATATCATACCAGGAATGTACAGATCACCATTGAGTCCAAATTTCAATTGTTTTCAGACTAAAAAAATAACTAATATCACAATTTCAAATAAGTCAAATACAGAGGTTGACACAGTCTACAACTGAATCTAATCATATCTCTCTGTCCTGAATTAATTCCTATAGGTGGTCAATAAGATTTTTGCAAATAGACTTTTAAATTTTTTGTAATTCTGGAATATTGTATGCCTGAAACTCAATCACAAATATCTTTTTAACTTTACAATCCATGGTGATTCAATAAAGCACTGTTCTCCCATCATTCATCCATTTGCTCAAGTGGGCACAGTAACGTCTCCATTGTAAGACTTGTTGTTACTGGGTTTGGCATATTGAATATGTCACGGGTAGCTTATCAGTCTTTGCCATGTGGGCAAGATACTCTTGGTAGCTTGCCGGGGGTGATTCAATAAAAAAGTAAAAAAAAAATTTAATTTAAAGGGGAGGGGGGAGAAACAGAACACTGGCCCTTTAAAAAATTATTCTTTTGGATTGACTTTTCAATAGATACTGGCACAATTTTACCTCATGGGTGAATAATATAACACAGTGGCATTTCAAAGTTTGAAGACTAAGAAACCCAACTCCTTTCTCCACCCTATGTTGAGAACTCTAATTATCCTGTGTTAGTAAACCTTGGAATTTCCAAACAACAGTTGAGGGAGGGTTATAAACTAATGTAAGGTGCTTAATCGCTAAAGTTTTGAGTATGATTTCCTATCCCAACTAGATGTCTCCAAGAGATAACTAACTACCTTAGAAAGAGTTTCAATTGGTGCCTTGAACAAAGAGGTAAGGATTTTGAGTGGGTCATTTTCTTTTTTTTTTTTAATTAAAACACCATGATTAACAAAGTCATTCACCTTTTCTTTTTATTTTATTTATTTTTTTGCTTTTTGGGTCACACCTGGCAATGCACAGGGGTAACTCCTGGCTCTTAGCTCAGGAATTACTTCTGGCGGGGCTCGAGGGACCATAGGTAGTGCTGGGAATCGAACCTGGGTTGGCCGCATGCAAGGCAAACGCCCTACCCGCTGTGCTATCACTCCAGCCCCGAGTGGGTCATTTTCTATCATTAAATTGTCCATTGTTAAACCCATACTCTTTGAGATCCTTCCAGCTGCCCTCTTGCGACAATCATTTTGTCTCAGAAACCTAGTATTCAATGGATCCATCACCCAAAGAAACCATAGCTGATGACATGGCTAGTTGTTTTTTAATTAATTTCCATGGCTCTTCAGGTCTACTATTTCAGACCCCCTCCCAGGACAGAAAATAAGTTTCTACATTCGCCTTTTTTCCCCCTGAAGACCTATTGCCAGTGACTATTCTTACCATTTTCAGTAGCAGCCATGACTTTGGAATGTGAAAAAAAGAAACCAACTCTGGCTAATTAAAGCAGAAACTGAAATTATTAAAACGATTTGGATAGTTCATATTCTCGGGGAAGGCTGGAGAAACAAACTTGGGGATTTTATAGTTAGAAACAAAAAATTCCCCAAAGCCAAACTCAGGAGTTATTATAAAAATATATAATAATTCTTTGCTTTCTGCTGGGCACAGACACCACAGCAACTCAAACCACCTTGGTACCAGACCTCATTTACTGTTGTGCAGTCACTGTCATCACAGCCTTGAGGAACAAGATGGTGGTGGTGGCTGTCTTCAACATCAAAAATTATTCAGATACATTCTGGGAGGTTCCTGCTTCTTTCTTCACTACTGATTCATATTCTGGAGAGCAGATGATCTGACTGACAGAGCACAGACCCACATCTTACCTGCTAGAAGCCTGGAGAAGGCATTTTATTTTATTTTATTTTATTTTATTTTTGTAAAGTTGTTCACAATAATTTATTACATTCAATGTTCCAAAACCAATCGCAGCACCATTACATCTCCCCATCACCATATTTTGAATTATTCCACCCCGATCCCTCAAGTCTGCCCTCAAAGCAGAACATAATAATTTACTTTGTATTGTCCATTGGCCTGGAGCAATAGCACAGTGATAGGGCATTTGCCTTGGGAAAGGCAGGCCAAATTGAGCCAGGTTCGAATCCTCCGCCCTTCTCAGAGAGCCTGACAAGCTACCAAAAGTATCTCACCCACACGGCAAAGCCTGGCAAGCTACGCATGATGTATTCGATATGCCAAACACAGTAACAACAAGTCTTACGGTGGAGACATTACTGGGCCCACTCAAGCAAATCGATGAACTATGGGAGGACAGTGCTACAGTATTGCCCATTATGAATAATATGCTAAAGATGATCCAAAAAAGTTTCCTTAGAGGAAAGTGTGTGAAGATTGTTTCATCATCCTAGAACCATTATGCCCTTGTATAGAGTATGAGATGTTGCTCCAGAAACTCTAAGATTTTAAATAGGGTGATACAGCAAGAATTAAACTTTTAATCGGAGGGGCTAGAGCAATAGAATAATGGGTAGGGCGTTTACCTTGCACAGGGCCAACCCGGGTTCGATTCCCAGTATCCCATATGGTCCCCCAAGCACCGCCAGCAGTAATTCCTGAGTGTAGAGCCAGGAGTAACCCCTGTGCAATGCCAGGTGTGTCCCAAAAAGAAAAATAAATAACTGGATGGTGACTTTAGGGTCCAGAGGCATCTCGGTAGCATGTTGCACTCTTCCTCTTCCAAGGTTTATTTGTTAGTCTCTGGATCATAGCCATTGATGAGCTTATATGGTGCCAGAAACAGTTCATGGGCATGACTGCCAGAATACCACAAGCACAGGGAGATGGGGGGGGGGGGGGGTCACCTATTTCTAGATCTGGGAGAGCCTGGAGATTTCAGTCACAAGGTCCAGATGCCTGAGTTTTTCAGCAAATGAACTCATGGATGAGGCTTGTGTGAGCCTGTGGAGTTCGGCCATAATTATGGCAGCAGTTGAGTTCTGGAGATTTTCAGCAGCCAGGCCTCTTTTGGGGGGTGGGGGGTGGGCTCAACTACCCTCCTCTGGATTTCCCTGGATGAGACAGCCTGGCACTGGGTCTGGTGGCATCTCTGTGGATGTTGCCCTCTTCCTAAGGTAGAGAATTTTTCACTTTAAAAAAATAGATAAGTCTTAAATAGACTTATAAATAGATATGTAGAGATCTCATAAATAGATAAGTAGACTTATAAATAGATAGTAGACCAGATGTTAAAAACAAACAAACAAAAAGTAAATCTTGGACTGGAGAGACAGTACAGTAAGTAGGGTACTTGCTTGTTATGTGGCTGACCCAGGTTCAAACCCCAGAATCCCAGATGCTTCCACAAGCTCACCAAGAGTAATGATCCCTGAGCACAGAGCCAGAAGTAAGCCTTGAGTACAGCCAGTGTTGGCCCCCAAAATGACATTAATAAATAAATGAAAAGCTACCGAGTTCGATTCCTCCGCCCCTCTCGGAGAGCCCGGCAAGCTACCGAGAGTATTCGATATGCCAAACACAGTAACAACAAAGTCTCCAATGGAGACGTTACTGGGCCCACTCGAGCAAATCGACGATCAACAGGAGGGCCTTTACCTTTACCTTACCTTTACTGTTTAAAAATTTAATCAAAACACAAAATATTTTCAGGGTTTTAATACTGAGGAAATATTTTGTTTTATTATTTATGATTAGTCTCCCCTAATCATATTATACGACAACTTTAGATGAGTGAACATATTTTCCTACACCATTGTGTACAATCAATTAACCAATATACTAACCTTTATAAATTGAGAGAAAATAATGCTTCGTTCTATATAAATGAAGCAAAGATTATATATCAGGGAAATACATCACACTGTAGTTTTGAAATGGGTTCCTAAACAGCCTTCTATTGATCACCTCTAAGTAAAAGATATGTTAGTCTGGATCAGATAGAGCTATAAAAACCACTCATCTGAATGGTGCCAAATGGGTCATCAATTTATCAGCAACTCAAATGAAAGTTTTGACTATCTAAGCAAAGACAATTCAAGGACAAATGGCAGAATATGGAAATAATGTAATAGTAACAGAGAATTGTAATGCTTTTTCTATATAAGTTAGTAATATGAATCAAGATTAAAATGTTAATCGTGCCAAAACCTAAAAATAGGTTCATTAGTGGAAAAGTGAGAAAAATATTTTAAAAGAAAGAATTGGGAGAAAATACAGCGATTATGCATCTGACCCAGGTTCTACTCCTTGTATCATATGGCATCTTTAGGCATATACAGGTAGAGTTCTGGAGGTCCCAAATACCAAAGTTTGGGCAGGGTTGAGGTCGGTAGAACTGGCAACACAGGGCCTGAGTGTATTTGCACTGAACTGATGACCTATTGGTCATGAATCTCTGGTGGGAACCTCCAGGTCTCCTAAGCCTAGAGAGCACAGCGGTAGGGCATTTGCCTTGCACGCAGCCAACATGGCCGACCCGAGTTCAATTCCTCTGCCCCTCTCGGAGAGCCCGGCAAGCTACCGACAGTATCTCGCCCACACAGCAGAGCCTGGCAAGCCACCCATGATGTATTCGATATGCCAAACACAGTAACAACAAAAACTAAAATAAATAGAATAAAGTTTTGGGGGGCTGGAGTGATAGCACAGAGGTAGGGCATTTGCCTTTCACACAGCCAGCCGGCCGAGCCGGGTTCGATTCCTCCGCCCTGCTCAGAGAGTCCAGCAAGCTACCGAGAGTATCTCGCCTGCACAGCAAAGCCTGGCAAGCTATCCATGACGTATTCAATATGCCAAACACAGTAACAAGTTTCAAAATGGAGATGTTACTGGCCTGCTTGAGCAAATAGATGAACAATAGGAGGACAGTGACAGTGACAGTGAAAGTTTTGGGAGGTTTGGGGGTCCATGCCTGGTGGCAATTGGATGCTACTTCCAGAGGTACTCAGGGGAAACTTGTAGTACTAGGGAACCTGGGTCAGCTGTATGCAAAGCAAGAGCCTTAATCCCTGTATTATCTCTCTAGCCACTAAAATAGTTTCTCTTTTAAAGAGTTTGGAGATAACTCAAGGGTTGGAAACATGCCCTGTGTGTAAGATGCCCAGAGTTCTATGCCCAATACCACGGGGTTTCCCAAGCAATCTGGCTCCCAAGGTGGGTATAGCCCTGGGACCAGGCTGCTGAGACTCAGTTGTGAGGTCCAAGCTAGAACTGCCTGAGCAGCTTAGCATCGCTGGGCCCAGTCACTGAATCATCTGACCAGTTAGCTGAGTATCTCATAGACCAGTCTCCTAGTCCACTGAGTATTGTTTAGGAGCCTCCCACATATCCCCCCAAAAGGAAAATATCCTTTTTCTCTCACTCACAATGCTGATAAATATTATTGCCAGAATAAATTCAGGAAATACAAATTTTACTATTTTCCATAAATTCACCACTGATCACCCAAATAAATTCCATAACTTCTTATAGTGGAGATTCTATATGAACAACAGGTAAATAAAAACTAATTTAACTTGTAAAACTTAATTTTTTGTAAAAAATCTGTAAAAATCTCTTATTTTAACTAATGTTAAAAGAACTAGCTTTGTCTACTATTCCACAAAATATTAATGATTCTATTAATGACTCAACAGCACAGAGAAATTAGAGCTTCTTATTTTTCACTCCTACTGTACAGTCTTGGCAAATCATTTGACCTCTCTAATTTCAGTGTTTACATTTGCAAAATGAAGAAATTGAGCAAAATTCCTTCTAGGCCTGTATGTCAAGTCTCCTTGGTCAAAGTCTATTTACCCATGTTCTGTTACCACCTCAAGTGAATCCTATTTCTATTTTGACCTTATTGGTCAAATCAAAAGAGACAAAAGAAACATCGCAAAGCTGCCAATTCTGAGACATAAGCAAAAATAATCCAGTTACAGAGCATTTTGCTCATTCTTTTTATATTTTCAGACAACATTTAGTCATTAATCAACACAAACTAAAATAAGCAATTATTAAGAGGACCATCAAGGAAAGAAATAATTAACATAGTAAAAATTAGTCCAACGGGTCAAAAGAAGAGAAAATAAGAATTTTTAATTTGAGGGCAGATGATCCCATGAGCAACTGTGTGGGTCTTAGCATTTCTGGTACAAAGTTGTACAACATAAGGCCCAGAGAGGAAAGGATCGTCACCATCTTAATTGGGCCCTGCATCTGAGTCCACCCTGACTCACCCAGAACTGGAATGATGCCAGCTACTCTCCCAACTGCCACTTAGGAACCTCTAGTCTGACTCTCCCATACAATAAGATTCGATGACATCCAACCTTCCTCATATATTTGTCACGTGCTGTTGTTCGATGTAACTCTCAGAAATAGTTGAAATCCTTTCCCCAGCTTCACCATCATTCCTCTCATCTCTGCTCTTCCCTTCTTCTGCTCCCAAGATTCTGGCCTCACTTCCACCCATTGGGAGGTAAGGTGATCATCCTTCCCCCGCATCCTTCCCTCCGTCCCTTCCATCTCTCTGAACCCCCTCACAGGTTATGTGTCTGTCCTGTTCCATCTTTGCCTCTCCCTGCTCCACTAGTTTATTATTTCCCCTAATTCTCTGTTTCCCTAAACCCAGGGCTTTGGGGCCCAAGCAATAGTACAGCAGGTAGGGTGTTTTGCCTTGCATGCAGCCAACCGGGATTCAATCCCCAGTACTCCAAATGATTCCCTAAGCACTGTCAGGAGTAATTCCTGAGTGCAGAGCCAGGAGTTAAATGTTAAGCATTGCTGGTTGTTGTCCAAAAAGATGGGGAAAAAAACACCTTAATCCCAGGGCTTTATCCTGTAAGCAAGCAGAGAAGGACTCGCTCAATATTTGACATCTCCTCCAGGAGCATTTCCCTCCCTTCATCCAATTCAGCCAAATTAGAGATAATAACATTTAGAAGTGACCAAATCTTAATTTCTGGTAAAGAAACAATTTTTAGAATTTAAAAATTAGCCTTTGGTACAGTGATAACTCCTTGAGAATAAAATCTCTGAAAACTACTTTTTTTTTTTTCACTAAAAATATAGTAATACTTGAGGCTGGAGCAATAGCACAGAGGGTAGGGCGTTTGCCTTGCACTCGGCCAATCCAGTTTCGATTCCCAGCATCCATATGGTCCTTGGAGCACCGCCAGGAGTAATTCCTGAGTGCATGAGCCAGGAGTAAACTCTGTGCATCGCCAAGTATGCCCCCCAAAAGAAAAAATATATATATATTAATACTTGATTCAAGAAAAAATCAAACAACAGATTTTGAAAATCAAAGCTATATTAATTTTTCATTTTGTGACTGCTGTCAGGGGACTCGCATTTGGTTAGAGTCCACAGGGTGCTGGAGTTAGTGATCAAAAGCTTGGATCAGTGCCACGAAATGATCTTACCATCTCATGCATGAAAGACTGGCACACCACCACTGACACATTTTCTGAAAAAAATATTTCCCTGAAGTAAAAAATATTACACAGCCTACTATGAATCATGCACTGCAATAAACGCATGATTTTGGAGGAATAAGTGTAAAACAACTGATACTTTGTCACGGCTCCATCATGACATAGCAGAAAAATATTAAATTATGTTTATATCTCTGTTTCTCCTTTAAAATGTGGGCTATTAAAGAACCAAACTGAAAAAAAAAGAAATTAAAATGTTAATTATTTTTAAAATCTCCCATTTTAAAAAATTAAGGTACTATTGGTTTGCATCACTGCATATGTTTTTGAAGTAAAGGTTCTTGCCTCTTCAAAAAAAAAAAAGAACCAAACTGTCTTTTGTGATTGTTGTTGTTTTATTGTTGTTGTTGATTGAACTTTTGAGCCACATTCAGCTGTCAGAGCTTACTCCTGGCTCTGTGCTCATGGATAACTCTAAGCAGTGCTTGGGGAGCCATATGCCGTGCCAAGAATAAAACTGGAGGTGGCCACTTGCAAACAAAGCACCTTAATCTTTGAACTAGCTTCCAAATTGTGTGTTTGATGTCTCAAAAAAGACTCCAGATTTCATTTGACATTTACCAAATATTGACTTGAATTATTAGCTCTGCCTAGGGCAAGAGGAAGATGCATCAGCAAATTTTCAGAGAAGGTAACAGCTGAGTAGGATCTTAAAACGAGCAAAATTTTTCTGTAAAGAATAGCATTTTCAAAATCACGTGAGACATTAAAAAACAATGTTTAACATTTTATATATCATACCATATGTCAGGAATGGTACTAAATATTCATATGCAACTCTTATACCAACCACATGATATATCTAGTGCTCACAGATGAGGAATCTTAGGTACGTAGTGCTTAGAAAAGATATCTACATGGTCATCTAGTAAGTGACCTAGTAAGTGAGCATTGGGGATTTAAATATCTAATACTATGAATTTCAAAGCTATGATTCTCTCATTCCTCAGCTTCTAAACTAGTAAGATGACACTTTCTTCCAGAACTGAAGCTGTAATATCCCAAGCATCCAAGAGCCTCTGGTCAAAAGTCATCTACCCACTTTCTCAGAGTGGACATCAATATCTTCATTCTACTCTTAACAACTTTAAGACTTCCAAGATGCTACATTTCCATGTCCTAGTTGCTCTTCAAGCCTATCTATCTCACATTTCTTCTGTTTCTACTGTGTTCTACTTCCCCCTTCCTCTCTGTGCCTCATGTCCTTGCTCTCCAAAACATCTCATTGCATTAGACTAGAGTCATCATTAGTTGGTTTAGGCTATGCATCATTCAACTTTTTTTTTTTAATTTATTGAATCACTGTGGAAAGGTTACAAAGCTTTCAGGTTTATGTCTCAGTCATGCAAATATCAAACACATTTCCCTTTACCAATACTTATTTTTTACCATGAAGAACCCCAATAAAACCCCACCCCCCACCCCTCCCCGTCCCTGTGAGGCAGATGAATTCTAGTTAACACTCTATCTGCTTTGATTAGATTCATTGTTTCAATAAAAGATTCACCACTATTATTTAGAGTTTACCCCCCCCCCCCAAATCAGACATGCTGAAAAAGCATTGTGAAGTGATTTGCTTTCTACGGCTGGGTTCAAGAATTAAATGTTGGTTTTGGATTTCTGCTCTTTTACCTATTGACCCTGGAAGTATTTCTACTGAAAGTCAGATAGTTAAGAAATTGGTTTCTGTGTTCTGGAGTCCTGGCCGTGCTGGAGAGCCGCTCGCGGGGGGCAACCGGTGGCCTCGGTAGGGCGTGAAGGGCGGAGCGAAACGCCCCCCTTCCCATGAGGTTTTAGTCGCCCCCACACTCCCGGCTCATACCTGCTGTCCACAAGGCTCCCATGTGGCCGCCATCTTTCTTTCCAGAGAGGAGAGGGCGGAAGGGAGCAACACCCTTTCCCCTCTGGGCAGAAATGATTGCCTGGATTAACGCATAGTCCTTTCACTTTTCTGCTCCAAGCTGCTGGGTTCTGCATTAGGTCATTGTGCTTCTGGGGCTGTGGCCGTGCTGGAGAGCCGCTCGTGGGGGCAACTGGTGGCCTCGGTAGGGCGTGAAGGGCGGACCGAAACGCCCCCCTTCCCATGAGGTTTTAGTCGCCCCCACACTCCCGGCTCATACCTGCTGTCCACAAGGCTCCCATGTGGCCGCCATCTTTCTTTCCAGAGAGGAGAGGGCGAATGGGGCAACACCCTTTCCCCTTCGGCAGACTTGATGGCCTGGATTAAGGCATAGTCCGTTCACTTTTCTGCTCCAAGCTGCTGGGTTCTGCATTAAGCCCTTGTGCTTCTGGGGCTGTGGCCGTGCTGGAGAGCCGCTCATGGGGGGCAACTGGTGACCTCGGTAGGGCGTGAAGGACGGACCGGAACGCCCCCCTTCCCATGAGGTTTTAGTCGCCCCCACACTCCCGGCTCATACCTGCTGTCCACAAGGCTCCCATGTGGCCGCCATCTTTCTTTCCAGAGAGGAGAGGGCGGCATCATTCAACTTTTGTTAGCACTCCCCTCTTCTTTAGGAGAAACCACCTACTGTATGGAGATGCAAGGATGGGTGTGTCTTCCACACAATACACCACTGCTGTCTCAGCTTGCTCAGCCTTGCTATGAGACAAAGATATCATTTGGCCTTAGTTAAAGATACACCATTACCATTAAAAGAGCAGCAGCAGAAGCAGCTGGCTGAAACCACTGGGTTTCCTGAACAACCTTTTTTAAGTTTCCTACTGCAGACCAGAGCACCTTTGTTTCAGTCTCTTTTCTAAGCTAAGTCTTCCAGATCCCTAACTACGAGCTACAGTAGATATTTCTTCAAATGGATAAGGTTTTCAAACTGCAGTGAATCTGAAGCAATCTCGTTAAATTCATTATCTTGTTCTTTGAAGATATGAAAGCATCCAATACTGAAACTCATACCCACAACCTGGGTTTTAATTTGAGAAACAGAAAAGTTTTATTAATACAAATTACTGTATTTTGCTTGCAAACAAGAATTCAAACGAGACTCAGATAATGTGGAGTCATGGCTCTTGTATCACATTTGCCTTTGGTAAGAGCCCCTATGCCCATATTCCAATCTCCCTGACCAGGGTGGCAGAGCGATAGAGCACCCACAATCCCCATCCCACCCCTCAAAAAAAGGGCTACTTCTGTCAAAGCAACAACCTGCAGTCTCTGTGTTCAGAAGAGAGCTGGGAGCTGCCAGTTGGATTCTCATGGACCTTAAATCATCACTTGGAAGAAATTTCAGGTTTACATGCTGAGTCAGTGACCAGAAAAAGACTGCAGTTACATGAGAGAGACGAGCCAGTGCTGGAACAAGGGCTCTGAAGAAATAGGAGAGGTGAAGGGGCTGGGTCTCGGACAAGCAGATGAGTGCCCGTACTCTCCATAGCCACTCAGCTCCTACAGAGAAGTGGTAATGTGTCTTGAATAGAAGGAATTTGCAGAGGTTATTTACCCTGTGAGGAAGTGGCCAAGGTAACCGCCGGACAGTGAGTTAGGGGAGGATGTCCAGAAAGAAGTGAGGAATTGGAAAAGCCACAGTAAAGAATAAAAGAGTATCTACCAGGATCTGGCAAAGGACTGACTCTTTAGGTTGCATGGAGACAACTTTTTCTGTAAGCATTTGTTCATCGCAATTAGGCATTCTATAAGCATATGAGGGGTGGAGGGGAAGGCGAGCCACACCTGGCAGCGCTCAGGGCTTATTCCTGGCTCTGTTTTCAGTCCTGTTTTACTCCTGGTGGTGCTATAGGACCACAGGATCACAAGGAGTGAATTAAGCCAGAGTTGGCTGGGTATAAGGAAAATAACTTAACCTTTCCTTACACTCAGGAAAATGTTATTATCTCTCTGGACTCCTTTTTGTATCATTTTGCGGGGATGGCTTTTTTTTTTAATATGCCAAAAACAGTAAAAACTGTCACAATGGAGATGTTACTGGGCCTGCTCGAGAAAATCGATAAACAACGGGAGGATAGTGACCAAATCAAAGACCCGGATAACATAAGCTGTCTTTAAAACTTTTTCAGCCCTTGCAGTATCAGGGAGTTGGTGAAATTTAACAAATTTCATAGAACAGAAAGGCTTTAATCTGGATTCTTAATTTTGTAACTTTAGAAGTCTTCAGGGTGAGTTCTTTTGCTGATCCAGAAGGCAAAATATATCAAAGAGTTTGAGAAAACAGAAGTTTATTCTTAAATAATTTGGTTTTGTACAATTCTGTTCTTGAAAAGAACATCTTTTTAAATGATGAAAACATTGGTTGGCGTGTTATACAAACATGTAAAAAACAACAATATTTTAGGATCATTATAGAAATATTAGTGAAGTTCATATTAACCAATGTCTTAAAAATAGTCTTTATGAATATTGAGGAACAACTGTAACCCCCAAATTATCCTAGTTGATTTAATATGTCCTGCCTGCTGTTTTTGGTAAGAAAATGAACTGCTAAATAAATTGTAGACTTCATTTTGGATTACTAGTTAGATCTATGAAAGAAATAAGGGTTTCTGACATGTAATAAGAAATGGGACAATCACTCTGCTTCATTTGGCATGTCCCAAAAGAAGACAGAAACTGAATAAAATTCAACATGCAATTTTAGCTTCTGTTGCACTTTGAATAAAATCAGTTGGCTGAAAAACTACCGATTTAAATTATTGAAAGCTGGTAATTATAAGGAAGTGCCTGGCTGATAATTAGAACGACAGGAGAATATGAAGGGCTTGGATAGGATTCCAGGAGTAGTTTTCCCTTAAAATAAGTGGTGCAGACAAAAGCAGTTTGTTCTTCCAAGAATGGTCTTCTCACACTGTGGCATTCACTTAAAAGAAGCTACATAGACACGGGTTTATTTATTTTTAACACTTCAGTAGTTTGGGGTTTTCAAACTACAGTGAATCTGAGGCAATATAGAAAGTAAAATTCATTCTCTTGTCCTTTGAAAACATGAAAGCATCCCATTCTGAAACTCGGCACCCACAACCCGTGTTTTAATTTGAGAAACAGAAAAAGAAAATGAGATATTCTCTTTTTGAAACACACGATTATAATCAGCCACTAGGGGACAGTCGAAACACTGGGATGTAGCAAAGCAACCTCTTAGAACCCGAAAATGAAAGCTGTTTTGCTGGATTTTAAAAGCATTCGTTGAGCACAGGGAGAGTGTTGGAAGAGAGAATACAAAATATCTTCTTGAGCAATGTACACAAATGAGAAAAAGCAGCAGGAATATCACACGAGCCTGCAGTGATTTTTTCTTGGCAGGCATTTCCATGAGAGCATGATTACAACACTTGGTCAATCCTGTGCCTTGGGGACAATTGTACAGTGATTCAGCATGTGTGATGAAATGAGGTCAATCCCTCCAACCCCAAAATGCTGATTTAACACTACCTCCAAATCAGTAAAAGACCTAAAAGACCGTGGAGGCTGGAAAAGCATAACACACCCAAATGCAAATTACTAGCTTCAGCATTACGACACATCATTTTGTGTGTGTGTGTGTGTGTGTGTGTGTGTGTGCGTGTGCGTATGTGTGTGACTGTGTGTGTGTGTTGAATGCATGAGTGGCTTTAAAAATAATTAAAAAGAAATGCTGTTTTAGGTTTTCCAAAGGAATAATTATTATATTAATATATATGTGCATATAATATGTGTGTATACTATATATATATATATCTTGTTTTATTTAACTTGCTGTTTGTGGGAGGTGAGAAAGAAATGAATCATACAATTTCTAAAACGCTTGTGGAAATGCAGATAAAATGGTGACAGACATTGAATTGTGTAACTAAAAATCTTTCTAAAAAGTGAATTAGATTAGGAGAGGAGTGGGGGTTGGGGGTAGAAAGCAGCCACACACAGGAGATTTCATTCTGAGCATTATGTAGAATCCCAGACCTCAATGTCAAAAAGGACTTTAAGGTCTTCGGCATATAATATTTTCATTATTTCCAGGCTCTTACTCTCAGACATTTTAAAGTAGAAAAAAATCTATAAACTGTGACATCATATAGAAGCTTCTTCCAAAATCAGCTACTAGTGAATTGACTGTGAAAAATGGGGCTATGGTTTGCAAATGTTCAAAGCTGCTAATAAAGACTCTTCGGGAGCCTATGGAAAAATATAATGAATAAGAACAGAAGTCAGAGCCAACACATTTTGATTTCCTGAAGCAGAGTTCAGCCAATGTGTGTTGGGATTTCCGCATATAGCACTCTGTCTTCTTAGAGGAAAAGTCCGTGGGCATTTCACTTAGAGCTGAGACAATGGGAAATAACCACATCCTTGTTCCTTCAAAATGAGATGACTAATTCTAGCTTGATGACAGTAAATGAGAGTAAGTGTGATATTTAGGTCCGAGATAGTTTTTCCAACCATCTGTCTAAAATATAGCTTCAGTTAGTTGAACATATTTACTTATATTTTCGTCAGTAAATACTTATTTTTATATGAATGCATGAAAAAAGCAAACACTTGAACATTTTAAATGGGATCTTCTTACCACAAATTTTATGCTACTGTTGTTTCCAATCTTATATGTGACTTGGAGTTTACCTTTCCTTTTCCTTTCATGAAGGATAGTTTTAAGGGAGCCATAGAATCAGAGACATTTTAAATATTTGGCAAAGTTGGTATCACCAGTCTTAATTGGTTGTGCAACTCAGAAGGAGCTGATTTTGTAATTTCCAATATGCCTGAATAGGCCATTACAAGTTATAGTGGTTCTGAGCACTATGGGTTTTTGTGCATCTGTTCATAGTATATGTGAATGACCTGCTTTGAAGTTATAAACAAGGGTGAAAGCTGAGATCCTAACGTGTCTACAAGTTTTAGATTTTGAGTATCTAGTTAAAATCTCAGTGGAACAGATTTTAGAGATTCTTCTCTGAAATGTCCCTGATATTGCCAGTAGAGAAATGTATACCCCCAGGATTTCTAATGGTCCCATCTGTTTTACCTGATATTTACATGCCTAAAAAGTTCTTCTTGCTCACATCATCCAATTACCTCGTTTTGGTCTTGCACATTTATCATTCAATAAAAGTTCTTCAAATGAATGAGATTTTAAGGTAGAATTTGAGCAAGGGATGGAGCTCACTGAAAAATACTTTCATGGGAACTTTGCTTCTAATGCAATTCAGTCTTCCAAATGCAGAACTCAAGTTATAAGGATGGCTCTGCACTTTGTGGTCAGACACTTACTGGAGTCTGACCACACCTTCACAGACCACCCCTTCACAACTATACCAGTCATGCAGCCCCTTTGCCAGTGATAGTAAATTCTGAGGTTCTTGAACTGCTGGCCAACATTAACTGATATTCCTCAATATGATATACTGACTGGGTCATGGCTATTATAGACTTTCACGTTGGAGGTGATCTATGATGAAGGAAAGAAAATACAACTAGACAGAAAGACATTAAGCTCTAGTTTCTCGAATATAGATAGAATTTTCCTAACCAAATCTGCCAGACTGCTAGTAAATCTGCCAGACTGTACTTTTTTTTTATGAAGTGGAGGTTCCCACAAGCAGTGCTCAGAGAGATCGGGGGCCACTCCTGGCAATTTGCAGGCAACTGGGTAATTCAAGTAAATGCTAGGACCTGAAGATACTTTGCTACTCAAGTAAGGCACTATGATGAGAATTAGGGCCACCCTGATAGTCCTGGGCCTCCAGGGCTTTGCCCACCAGTTCTTAAGGAACCAGAAGATAATGGAGATTGAACTAGGGTCCAGCACACGCAAAGCATGTGCCCAAACCCATGTACTATCTCCTTGCCTACCACTTGTCCTTTTATGAAACTTTCTATCGTCTTCCATTTTCATATTCAACATTCCATTAGAATGGGCCATTTGGTTCACAGATTAATACCATTAAAACATTATAACTTCCTGCTTCACCAGGAAATAGAATTCTTTGATTTCTCATCTGCTTTGTGGCAATGCTTATATCTATTCTTTCATATTTCTTCCCAAACTTCCTCCAGATTATGGTTTTATAAAATTACTCACACTTAAATTTTTTGCTGACATGGACCAGGTAGTATAATATAGGTCATATATTTGTGTAAGTATTATATATATTCCATATTGTTAGAAAACATAATGGTATCTGAATTATAATGGTGATTGTATATGAATACCAGGTGCTATATATGCAATTTTATTTTCTCTGCCCTCCCCCCTGACACACACACACACACACACACACACACACACACACACACTTGAACTTGTCAAGTAGAGAAATTTATGGACCAAGAGAAGCATTTAGAGGCTACAGTGGTGCTTGGAGTTAAGTTACCTCATAGAGCCAGGCAGTCAGCTAAAGACTCTTACATGTGACAAATTTTTATTTACTTTCTAAGCCACATCTTAAACTTTGAAATTTTAAAGTTCTGTGTGACAGCTGTTGGCAGTCTCAACTAACAAGAGTGGTCTATGATGAGACCACTTGTCATTACACCCACAGAGCCTGAAACAAAAGCAAGGTATCTTTGGCTTCAATAGTGAGACTATTTCATTCAAAAAACATTTTCTAAGCAAACAAAAGTGTACTAGGAATAATTAAGAAGGGGTTCTTCTTTTAATCACAAATTGGTGGTGGTAACTAAGTCTTAATGAAAGGTGTGGAGAATGAAGAGCAAAGAGATATACTTGTTTAAGACAATTCTCATCAGGATACAAACCAGGTATGAAGAAGTGAAGGAGAAACAGAGGAGGGACAGCAGAAGGAGGGTAGAATGAGCTGAGTGTGTGACACAGAACTTGGAGAGATTCCTTAAGGCAGTTCAGCAAATTTTCAAGGGGACCTTGGAGTCCTGCCCAGAAAAAGGGTGGAAATAGTAACAAGCAAGAATCTTAGATCCAATACCTACAGATTTTTCTTCATCATTCCCCTCTTCTTTGAATTTTCCTTATAAATCTTATTTTTAACTATCTAATTATTTCATTCTCTAAATTCTATTGTGTATTATTTCCTTTATTCAAAGGGGTCAAAGGGGGGGTGTCCTCTGAGTGACACACAGCAAAGCAGGACTAAGGGTTCAATGCAAGGACCAAATAATATAGAGCTGTTGGGGACCTGCAGTGCAGGATTCCAGGACCACACCTGGCAGTGCTCCAGGACTCAGGGCTGTGTTCTACAGTGCTCAGGAGACTAAGCACTGATGAGTTCTATGTGTATTAAGTATGCACCACTGGTCTCTGTGCCATTTCCTCAACATCCCTAAAATCTTATTTAAGATTGGTAGATTACATATTTGTTTGCATAGACTGGTGAACCCTTAAATTAGGTACCCCCTCAGATTCACCAGTGCAAGCCCCTCCCCATACTATCTGGTCCATGCTTCATACAGATACTCCAGATAATTTCATTACTGTTGACACACTATCATACCAATCAAGAAGCACCAATTTCTGGATTCTTTTCTGTCACAGCACAACCTAGACCATCAGGCAATGCCTTGTATTTCTATATAGTGCTCACAGTAACAAATGAAAGACAACATCCTGACCTCATGTTTATGATTGAGAGTTGGCTACTATCAAGTAAGGTTGAGCAATCTATTTCTTTGAAGGGAACACCCATTTTTTTTCTGGGAAATTTTAGGCACATTCCTTCCTAAAAGAGAAAGGAAAGCCTAAGTTGCCTTTGGCCGAACTCTAATACCTATTTTAAAATGACACCGTGGTTTGCAATACAGACACTGAGGGTTATCATGTATATCCCATTACCTATTTTCAACATCAACATGCAGTTCTTGTCCAGCGTGATCACTTCCAATTATTATTGTCATACTGGTCCCTTCTCTATCTTATCTATACTGTGCTCTCCCCCACACACTTGTGGTAGATTCCAATGGAGAGAGAGAGAGAGAGAGAGAGAGAAAGAGAGAGAGAGAGAGAGAGAGAGAGAGAGAGAGAGAGAGAGAGAAGAAAAAATGCTTGCCATAGAGGCACGCTCAGGGGTTCCGGGCTCAGAAGGTGGGAGGGAGTTGGGGGTGGTGAGAGGCCAACAGGGGACACTGGTGGTGGGATGGGTGTTGGAACATTGTATGACTGAAACCCAATCATGATAGCTTTTTAAAGGTCTATCTCATGGTGGTTCAATAAAAATTTTTTTTCTTTTAAATGACACAATGAAGCTGGGAGATGTCTCAAAGAACTGGAGTGCATGCTTTGCATGCAGAAGTTCTGGGTTTGATCCTCAGCACTGCTGGGGGTACTCAAGCAAGGAACCAAGAGTAGCCCCTGAACACTGCCAGGTGTAACTCAAAAACAAATTAACAAACAAAACGCATTGTGCAATGATGAGATGGTGCTGTGTAAATTCCTCACTGTAGGAGCTGTGCCTTAGCTTGGGTGATGCTATGAGGGATTACACATTAAAGGATGTTCACTGGCTCTCCAACAACTCCCTCTCACCGCCCACAGTCGGTGTTCTTGAACCGCTTCCCTACCTTGGACGGCCGTTGCCTTGGACCAGAGAAGGAGGGGGGGGGGGGGCAAGCTGGTTGGTGAATAGTTACTGTTTATTCCATTCTCTCCCAAACTCTCTCCACCTCTTGCCACAGCTCTCTCCCCAACTCGCAACTCTCAATCTCAGCTCTCTCCAAACCTCTCTAACTTGCTCCACAATGTTCTCTTCAACTCTCGCTCGCTAACTCTGTCTCTCGCTCTGCTCACAGCTCCCACTCTACCTCTCTCCAACTCTCTACCTCCTCAACTCTCTGCAGCCACCACTTTTACCACCTCTTCTCTAACTCCACTTCCCAAACCATGCCTCCCCGCAGGAAGTACAAGCAACATGTTTATCAAGCCTTCCTGACCACTTGTAGCCCACAAGAGCAAAGTCATGTACAAGGCCAGTATGTTACCCACTGTACTAAATCTCTACCTCTCCCCCTGATTTTTATTTTTATCCATTGGTTTGGAGGGCACAGTGCTTTAGGGATTATTCCTCACTTTGTACTCAGAGATCATTGCTGGCACTTCTTAATAATAGGAAGAAATAGTAAAAATATATCTTTAAAGAATAAAAGAAAGAAAGAAAAGCATCAAGTTATTCAATCTTCCAAAAGACAATTTCCAATAAAACTGTGTAGTTTTCTTTCTTTTCATATGGGAGGAGGTGTCTCCCAAGCAGTTCTCTAAAACCCAGGAGCTACTTCTGCTCATACGCAACCTGGTGCTGCTTAGACTCAGCCATGTTGCAGGCCACCAGGGCCATCCTGGTTGTGCTCAGGAACCAAACTTGGGACCAAACAAACCTATGGCGTTCTGCATGGCAGGCATTCACTCTAGTCTTTTGAGCTACCTTCCCAAACCCATAGTGCTATTTTTTAAAATTTACTTCCTATATTCCTTTGTTATAAAACAAATATAAGTGTAACATAGATGTAACTCTTACTGAAGTTCAGAGCCACAAAGATATGCCTCAAAGAGGCAAACCAAACAAATAGAAAGCACAGTGCACGCACGCACACACACACACACACACACACACACACACACACACACACCATAAAACTGTTGATACCATTTAAAGCAGAGAAGATGCAGAGTTCACACTGTTATGCAACCATTACTGCCATCCATCTTCAGAACACATTTATTTTCCCAAACAGAAATTCTCTACCCATTAAACTTTAGATACCCATTAAGCTCCCGATCATATACTTCCTCAGCCCTTAATGCCATCCATTCTACTTCCTTTAAACCCCCATGGAAATGAAACAAAATATTTGCATTTTAATAACTGTCTTAATTTATTTAATCACTGTCACTGTCCTCCCATTGTTCATTGATTTTCTCGAGCGGGCCCAGTTAATGTCTCCATTGTGAGACTTTGTTATTACTGTGTTTGGCATATTGAATATGTCACGGGTAGCTTGCCAGGCTTTGCCATGAGGGCACGATACTCTTGGTAGCTTGCCGGGCTCTCCAAGAGGGGCAGAGGAATCAAACTCAGGTCGGCCATGTTGACTGCGTGCACGGCAAAAGCCCTACCTGCTGTGCTATTACTCCAGCCCAATTTATTTAATGTAAATTAAATTTATATTTTAGCCCTCCCAGATTTCAGCTTGTGTCAGAATTTCCTTCCTCTTTTAAAGCTAAGTAATATTCCATTGTATATTCATATTTTGCTCATCCATTTATCTGTTGATGGATGTTTTAATTGTTTTAAACTTTTGATCAACATAAATTTCCTGCATAAATTCTTAAAATTTCATTGATAACACATTTCTTTTTAAATACTGGCTAGATCATTTCTTAATAAAATGCTAGGAAAATTCAGTCAGATTAAAAAAGTCCACATAGTTTGATAATCATACAATCATCTTCCTGCAAATTAAATATTGTGACACTGAAAATCATACTTTTAATTACTTCCCTTCCAATCGCCAAATTAATTCTAGAAGTCATATAATAAAAATATTGCAAAACATATTTTTGTTATGAAATTTGTGCCAATGAAACAAGATCATGTCACAAATTTGCCACATTCATCAAGTTAGTATAAGAAACAGAGAAAAAAATCTGTGTCCCCTAATTTCTCAGGAAATTAAGCTTCCACAAACTCTGCAGGTACATGTAAGTTTCATGATCAGAACAGTCTAAATATTTGTAATTTCAATTTGTAATTGAATATGGTAAATCCCACATAAGGGAGTTTTTTAGTAAAAGTTCAGCTTAGGATAGTATACCTTGTAATAATGTTTGAGAGGCCAGAGTTCAAAATTTTTCAAAAAATATCTGGAAAACAATTTAGAGATTATTCTGGAACTGTTATTCATCTTATTTTAGGTCAAGAAGCAATAATTTACCATTATATCATGTAACCAGATGTCCTATATTATTTTAGGAGTAAAGGGAAAGATTAATTAGTAGCATCGTTTATTTCTTTTTTCCATATAAAAAGAAGATCTAGCCTAAAGTGATGTTAGGAAGCTAACATTTCATACATTCAGGCTGCAGAGACTGAGTGCCATGAATTTGTATTTCCTTGGAAGAATTCAAACCTTTTATTTCAGGAACTTCTAGTAAAGTGGATATTTACCCAAGCCAGTTCTTGCTGATACCTTGGTTGATTTCACATTTCTTGGAAATGAACTATTTTCATGTGAGATCAACACACTGCTCTGTAACACTCACAATTACCTTCTTGTAAGTCTTGTGCTTTTAGGTTAGATAAAAATTATACTGTCTTCCCTAGACTTTGCCTCTCTTCCCAATCACTTTTTTAATGCTGCTTCTCTATGATTTTTATCATGAAGACACAAAGAAATAAGTTTGGAATTCATACTATAAAGAAGAAATAATGATAAAACACTCTATTATTGCTACTAAATGTGTGCCACTCACAAGTGACAACCTTTGTCATCTGTTTTAAAATACTGTGCTCAGTGACTCAAACAGTGTCACACAGAAGTAAGATAAATAGAAAGAAAGATAATTCACTCACATTTTTGTCTAAGAAAGGAGTAGCTCTTTGAAGCAAATGCCTAACAAACAAGTATTCCTTGTTTAAAATGGGTGTGGGGGAAGCTTCTTTTCATAGCAATATACTGAAAAAAATAATAAATTAGGGAAAATTGTTATTTATATTGCAAAGAAATTCCTGTTTCCATGAATAGGTTCACTGGGTCACAGTGGGATCTACTTTGGGATCTAGATTACATTCAGGAAACCAAAGCCAAAGAGTTTGAGAAATAAGGTTCTCGGTTGTCTATGGAGTTACAAGATATATACAGGGGAGAGAAGGGGAGAGGGACATGTCATTCTATAGCATATATACGTGTAATACCTACACACACACACACACACACACACACACACACACACACTCTCATGTATACACACAGACATCCACACTTGCCAGATGGGTAGAGGTCTGAGGCCATCGATCCATACAGTGTTTCAATCATGGGTTTTCTATGATATCTTCCATAGAGATGATTATAACACTACTTCATGTCATAAACACTCACACTTGCTTTACCCTGATATATTCTTAATATCACAGTTATTAAAAAAAAAAACTGAGTACACAACACACACACACAGAAAGAAAAGTAAGCCAGTAAGGACTTTCTTTAGTTTCCCATCTGTGAAGTGGATGAAGAAGGCTTCTTTCCTAAGACTTTCTTTAGAACAGCCAGCTGGCTTGCATTTTATAAACCAGTTCCAGCATGTGCTCTTGTGTTTGCATTTGAGTAGTCTCTTATTTGGTAACATTTCCAGAATAACCACCCTAAACTGAAACAAAGAAAAACCATAGACTTTTCTCTACTTACACATAATTCTAGTTATTTCTCTGAGCATTTACTGAGTAGTAGAAATTTAACACACAGTTATGTATACCATTAAAATAATTCTACAAAATAAATATTATTATCTTTTTTTTAATAATAATGATATTAAGAAAGTGAAGAAACAACAGTTTTCAAAGTCCAACGAACTGTTGTTGACACAGAAACACATAATCATGTGTCTACAAATGTATGTGACTAACTACATAATACTGAAAGATGAAAACCATGTAGAAAGACAGAGTGGAGTTGAGTTAGGGTTTATTCCCTTTCTATGTTTGTTTGCTTTGGGGCAATATCCCACAGTGTTTGAGCTTACTCCTGGCTCTGTGGTCAGGGACCATGCTTGGCAGGGCTCCAAGAGTCATTTGGAATGGCGACACTCAAAACTGGGTCTGTTGTGTGCAAGGTAAGCACTTTACTTGCTATACTATCTCTGCAGCTCCATAGAATTTATTCTTAAAAGTAGATAGCTGAAGCAAATAAATCATCCTAGATCCAATTTATTTATTTTTCAAGGTTCCTTTTTTGTTTGTTTACTTTTTTGGTGCCACGCCCAGCAGTGCTTGGGACTTACCAGTGACTCAGGGATCACTTCTAGTAGTACTTGGGTACCATATGTGGTGCTGGGATTTGAATCCAAAATGGTTATGTCTTGTACTAAAACATTTTAATGCATACAACTTTTATGTTAGCATAAATTGTGCTTTTAGCATTTCAATTTCATCCAAACAATGAACAATATTATGCACTAAATTTTGTGTCACCAAATACATAAAAGTTTACAATTAACTAAAAACAAAGTGCTTACAATAACTTTCAGGGAAAGTTTGAAGGTATCTAAAGGTAATAGTCCTATATTAGTAAGAATAATGCAATGTGATTAGAAATCTCAGGATTCAGTTGTAATAACACATTAAACTTATATTCAGTTTCAATTAAACCTTAAGTTGTTCAGATTATTTAGCTCCTGTCATTCATCAAGTTTATAGAACAACCACAAGAAATCATTGCTCAGATTTTCACATCAGTTCAGTCAGCCACAGTTAAAATGATGATGAAAATGGAAGTTAGGCTGGTATTTAAGATGACCAATCTGAAAAATTTAGGCCCAAACCAAATTGTCACAAGCAGGTTGTGTTCAACCTCAGTTCCCTTCTTTATGTCAGCCATATGCTCTCTCAGCATTAATGCCCGTCTCATCCTTTAATTCTCAAAATATAGACAATAATAGATAGACTTGCCTTGAGAATAAGTTTCTCAAATAAGATCAACTTAAGAAACTCTTCTTGAGTTTATCTTTAAAAATAAAAACGCATGTTTTTTACTTGGAAATTACTGTTAGTCCCTCCCTCAAAAAATTAAGAATAAAATTTTGAAATATTGGACAGCTTATTCAAGTACTCTTCTATTTCCAAAATATCAAAGATTTAACTGACTTCTATTTCTAGAGATGAGCATACTGAGTTCATAGTTTTCAGATATTAATCTATTAGACAAATCAAATACCAAATTGTGTTGGTTTGCCACATTACCTGCTCTCTGGATGTCATCACAGAACTCTGACTGGACTCACAGCCACAGGACAGTACTCTATGGGCTGCAAAGCTCATCACAGTAACCTTCATTTCTAAATGAAGAGGTTGGCCTAAATTTTCATTTAGGTTCTTTTCATCACTTCTTCTAAGTTACTTTTCAACACACGCTGGACTCCGAAGACTTTGTGCCACCCAAATACTAAATCCTAGCAAGTAAAAAAGCCATTAAATTGTTTATTATAGTTATAATTTGAAAATTTTATCAGTCCTTTACTAATAATTTTAACTACTATTTTAGGATTCTAGAGTATACCCACAAAACCGAACATGCATAAAAGCAGAATAAAATATATTATTTTATATTGTGTGGAAAGTGGATGTAACTCTCAGGATTCAAGGAATGGTCTCAAACATCTTCATTTCTGACCTGGATCCAGTTTTCTGACCATATTAAATGTGATTAACCCAATACCAGCCACGTACACACAGAGTAGCTATGTAATCAAGAATATTAACCAAAAGACTAGTCCAAAAGCTATTTTACTGTTTAACTTAATGTAAATTAAATAGATAAAAGTAAGAGAATACGATCACAGGATCTGGTCACTAATAAGATGCTGAGTGAACTCTAGCAAAGGGTTCAGGATTACAATATGCTTAAGGGAATTTTTTTTCTTACAATTTGCATTTCTTGGCATTTATTCAAGAATCACTCTTACTTCCTTACTCTTCCTTTTTTTTTCCCAGTGACGAATTCTAAATACAATTATATCCATTCAACTATAGGTAATTATGGAAATGTTTTTGAGATCTAGTCCATAATATTTTAAACCACAGTTAATTGTTTTGAATATGCCTGTCCTCTCCATTCATCAAGAACACCAGTGTCTTGTTCTATTCTTCCTGAATAGACTTATGTCTCCCATACTATCTAGAATATACATAAAATTATGTTCTAGTATTGGGGAAATTGCTTGCGATAAAGGCAGGGTGAGGACTGGGATGTGGATGGTGGAAAATGTGCACTGGTAGAGGGTTGGGTGTTCCATCATTATACAGCTGAATCTCAACATGAAAACTTTGTAACTCTATCTCATGGTGATACAGCTAAAAAAAAAAAGTAATGTGGAATTCATGCCCAATTCAATCATCTTAATCAATGACTAAACAAATAGCAGTACTCCTACATTATTAAAAATATAAAATAAAATAAAATAAAACTATGTTATATAAACAAAATGCTAAACATCAGGTCAAAATATCGTATTTCTTTTCTAACTTTTGAAATATCCATTTTAATATTCTGTATATGCTTGCCTATTAATTACCATCACCAAATCTTTTATTTTTAAAATTTTTTATTTCTTTTTGCTTTTTGGGTCACACCTGGTGATGTACAGGGGTCCCTCCTTGCTCTGCACTCAGGAATTACTCCTGGTGGTGCTCAGGGGGACCATATGGGATGCTGGGAATCAAAACCCGTTCGGCCACATGCAAGGCAAACACCCTACCCACTGCGCTATCACTCCAGTCCCACCAAATCTTTTAATATGGCACAAATAAGAAGTATTTATAAGATATTTCAGTAATTTTTTTCTGCATACAAATAATTTATTTCAACAGGTAGTACAATTGCCAACATTCTCAGTTCCAAATACAGACTTAGGTACATGACAGTTGTCTCCCAATCCCAAGAGAAAATATTGCTTTGCATGTTAAAGATCCGGATGTCATCAATAACAAATTTTAAATCATAAGTTAATTTTCTGGAGTGAGTTTTTCTCCCACAAATGACCAATTCTTTATTCTCTATAAGTTCACATTTTCTCTAGTCGATTATGCATTCCTCAAGTTCAGGCATAACATTTATTTCTATAAATACAAGCAGACTGGCAGACTAAATGATAGTCATTGATGATTTGCTATAACAAATTAGCTGCTCAAAATTCACTTCAGGGATCCAGGGACAGTTTGGTGGTAGAGTACCTGTCTGGCAATTGTGAGGCCACTGGAGAGGCTGTGAGTTCTGTTAACAGTCTCTGGCACTGTTTTACCCTAGTGTGATTCCAGTGGCTCTATTCTCTGAGACTCCTGGTGCTACAACAAAAGTGAGTTGTCTACATCATATCACAACCATTCATAAGCATTCCAACTATTTGTGCAAATATCACAATAAAGTGTGCAACACTCAGCAAGAACCTCCACCCAAAGTGTGTGAGCACCACAAGCAAGGATGTGACCATGACCAGCAAATCAACATGTGCTCAAGTACCACAACTGAAGTGTGCAAGACCTGAACCCTGGTGTATACCACTCTCCCCCCTTGCAGAGACAACAACAAAAAGGAAGGGACAGGGTGAAATTTTTAAATAAATTTCAAAAAACTTATTGAGCTGAGAAATATCTCAAATGGCTGGAGCATATTATTTACATATGCGAGGTGCGGCACAATTGCTGGCTCTTTGGGAGGGGATGTCCCTTGTACAATGCCAGGAATGATTCTTAAGCAGAAGGCAGAAGTAGAAGTAGCCCCAATCACCCCTGTGATGTTTCCAATTTACAAAAAAAAAGGGGAAAAAAAGGAAATTACCATTTTTTTATCCTGAAACTTTACTGAATTTATTATTAGCTCTTTTCTCTTCCTTTTTTTTAAAATTGTAGTTTAGTAACAGGGTTATAGTCATGTTAATGTCTTTAGTTATAATGTACAAAGTAATTGCATCACTGCCAAAGTCCCCACCAGTCTCCATCAAGTCAAAACAACAATGAGATATCATCTCACACCACAGAGACTGGCCCATAACCAAAAGAACAAAAGCAACCGGTGTTGGCGCAGATGTGGCAAGAAAGGGACCCTCCTTCAATGCTGGTGGGAATGCCGACTGGTTCAGCCCTTTTGGAAAACCGTATAGACGATTCTCAAAAAATTAGAAATTGAGCTCCCATTTGATCCAGCAATACCACTCCTGGGAATATATACTGGAGAGGCAAAAAAGTACAGTCCAAATGACATCTGCACTTCTATGTTCATTGCTGCACTATTCACAATAGCCAAAAATCTGGAAAACACCCGAGTGCCGAAGAACAGATGACTGGTTAAGAAACTTTGGTACATCTACACAATGGAGTACTATGTTGCTGTTAGAAAAGATAAAGTCATGAAATTTACATACAAGTGGTACTACATGGAAAGTATCATGTTAAGTGAAATGAGTCAGAAAGAGAGGGACAGACAGAAAGATTGCATTTGTTTGGGAAATATAAAGTAACAAAATAGGAGACTAACACCCAAGAATAGCCAAAATAAGTACAGGAGGTTCACTCCATGGCTTGGAGGCCAGCCGCACATGCTAGGGGAAAAGGCAACTCAGATAGAGAAGGGAGCACCATGTAAAGGCTATTGGGAGTATCCTCCCAGAATGTGAAATCCATGCTGAAAGTAGACTATAGACAGAATATGATTATCACTCAATGCCTCTTTTGAAAACCTCAGCACCCAAAAGGAGAGAGAGAGAACAAAAGGGAATGGCCTGTCACAGAGGAGGGGTGGGATGGGGGGAATGGGAGGGGTGCAAGGGATACTGGGATCATTGGCGGTGGAAAATGGGCACTGGTGGAGGGATGGGTATTTGATCATTGTATAATTGAAACCCAAGCACAAAAACTTGTAATTCCACAACTGTACCTCATGGTGTTTCACTAATAAAAATTTTTTAAATAAATAAATAAAATATACTCAATAATAATAATGGTGATTATATCATCATGTGATTACCATCCACACTTTCTATTTCAAAGAGAATAGAGTAACTCTTTCCTGTACTTTCCAAAAGGATAAATAAAATAAAAATAAGAGAAAAAGAAATATAAAAACTAAAGAAAAATCTTATGGTACACAACAATAGAGCTCGTATACCTTTAGTATGAGAGTTGAGCTAGAGAGATAGTTTAAAAGACTGAGTGTCTTCTTTGCATGAGGGAATCCTGAGTTCCACTCTCTGCCTGCCTACTCCCCTGAGCAACAACAGAAATGTTCCTAAATGCATATCTGGAGTATCCCCCATGCATGGCTAGGCAAGACCCCAAAAACAAGTTTTTAAGAAAATTAAATTAAATTAAACAGTTGGGTTGAGTAGTAAAAGTAACAAAATATAAGGTGACATCTGGCAAATTAATTTTCAGTTCACCAAAATATATATTATAAGCTCAGATAGAGAACTTTTCATTCTGACCTAAAAATAATGCGTCCTTCCACAAAAACATACCAGGTGCAATTCTACTGGACTTATTACTATAAAATCAATCAAGCATCTGGAACAAGACTTGAGAAGAAAATCAGTATCTGGGTTAGACACTGCTACCATGATAGAATACATACCTATTTTTTATATAAAAAATAAAAATTAAAAAAAAAAACTTGAGGGCAAGGAGATACTCCAGATATGCATTTAGGGACACTTCCGTTGTTGCTCAGGGGAGTAGGCAGGCAGAGAGTGGAACTCAGGATACCCTCATGAAAAGAAGACACTCAGTCCTTTAAACTATCTCTCTAGCTCAACTCTCATTATACTAGTGGCATACAAGCGCTATCATTGTGTACTATAAGATTTTCCAAATTTTGTCCTTTAGTTTTTGTATTTCTTTTTCTCTTCTTTTTTATTTTATTTATCATTTTGGAAAGTAAAAGAAAGAGTTACTCTATTCAAAGATCTCGAATATATATTTCACATGAGGAAGGTTCATTTGTTAAGAATGCATTTGGCCTAAGCAATCAGGTTAATGCCACTCTAAATATATTCACATCTTAATCCTTGAAACCTATGAACATGTTATCTTGAATGACAAAACAGATTCTGAAGATGTGACTGAAATAAGCATTTTGAACATCTTGGATTATCCTACTGGACCCAGTGTAATTACAGAAGTGTGATATGTGAAAGAAGGAGATATAATGAGGGACACATATAATGAGAATCATAAAATGAGAGAGATTTCACTAGTCATTTTAGGCACTGAAGGTAGACAAGGCCTCTGTTGAATACCTTCAAGAAGCCTGTAGAAGAAGGAAAAGGCAAGGAGCAGATTTCTATACATTTCAGAAAATAATGCAGCCCTGATGACACCTTCATTTTAGCCAGGTAAGGCTGATTGCAAACTTCTAATGTCCAAAGAGTACAAATAATAAATTTATATTGTTTTTAATCACTACATTTCTGGCAATTTGTTACAATAGCATCGTGAACCTAATACAAAATTACTACCCCCCAAATCTGTTTCAAAAATTAAATAATCATAGGGGGTATGGTGCCAACAGCAGGTCAACCTGTACCAGCAGCGCGACTGCATCAGCAGCCTGATGGTACCTTCAGACTTCCAGATACCCTAAAATTGCTGCTGTGCCTTTGGCCAGACCCAAACAACTTGGGGCCAAGATTACCAAGAAATTAAATGGCCAAAAGTTAGGTATGTGGGAGCCACACCCACAAACCACCTCCACTCAGCTATATAAGCTATATAAGCTCATTTATTGATCTTATTTCAGAGACTCATAGATCTCAAAAGACATCAAAAGACGCAGTTAGGGCCTATAGTACAGAGTTCGTGGGAACCCATGACTGAGATCTCTAGGCCCACTTGTATCAGACTGGCCTCCTCCCCCTAGGTCCCCAGTTTTCCAGGCTGTCTTCACCCGGGAACCTCGAAGAGGGGTGGGTTGAGTCTTCTTCCCTACCCCAAGTCAAACCCCGGCAGCTGAAAACCTCCAGAACCCAACCGCCACCATCCCAAGGTCACTCTCCACACGCTCAGACAAGCCTCACCCAAGAGGGGACGAGCCTCACCCACGATGGGATGAACCTCACCCAAGAGCAGACTGGCAGGAAAACTCAGGTATGCGGGAACCCATGACTGAGATTTCCAAGACTGCTTGGATGGGGACTGGGCCTCCTCCCCTCAGGTCCCCAGTTTTCCAGTAGCTTGGCAGTCACACCCACAAACTGCCGCTGGTGCCATGTAATCTCATCAACAGCCAAGACCCAGAAACTAACAACTATAGCTCCAGGAAGAGAATGACACAGAATTTCCTGGACATTATATTTTATCCATAACAAGCAATACAAAACAAATTGTCTATCATTGCCTTTTTGGCAGGGTTGAGTGGTGGTGAGACTGGTGTTGAAATATTGAATGTAACCAAAATAGAGAGAGAGTATGGGGGGAAACTGTCACAGAGTCCGGGAAGATTTGGAACCGGGGTGGGGGGGTGAATACTGGGGATTTTGGTGGTGAAAAATGTGCACTTGTGAAGGGATGGGTGTTTGATGACTGTATGAATGAAGCTCAAACGTGAAAGCTTTGTAACTTTATCTCATGGTGAATCAAAAAAAAGGAGGGAGAAAAATATTAATAAAATAAAATTAACATTCTAGATAAAAAAAAATGTAATGTGGAGTTCATGTCCAATTCAATCAGCTTACTCAGTGACTGAATAAATTATGCATTATATAGCACAGCAAGTAGGGTACTTGCCTTGCACACGGCTGACCCGGGTTCGATTCCTCCACCCCAGTTGAAGAGCCTGGCAAGCTACTGAGAGTATCCCGCCCACACGGCAAAGCCTGGCAAGCTACCCATGACGTATTAGATATGCCAAAAACAGTAATAACAAATCTCACAATGGAAAGAAGGACTAATTCAGCAAGTTCACACACAAGCACAAAACATTTTTAAAAAATGGATTTCTCAAAATTTAAAGCTTGTGAAATTTTATGGAACTGGGCTATTGAAAAGAGACGTGTCATGAAATCTAGAAATTAATATTTAAAACTGAGAAAAGGGAGTCTCATATATAAGGTGCAGGGTACAATCCCTGCCACATAGATAGTATACCGTTTTTAAAGTTTTTTTGTTTAATAATAAGATGAAAGCAGATTAACAGTTTTTCTCAATAGATCTTGACATTTACAATGTAGACTGAAGGGGCTGGAGATATAGTACAGAGGATAAGGCATTTGCTTTGCATGCGGCTAACCCTTGTTTAATTCCCAACAACCCATATAATCCTTAAGCTCTTCCAGGGCTAATTTCTGATTTCAGAGCCAAGAGTAACCCCTGAGCGTCATCTGGCATGGCTCTCCAACAAATAAACAAAGAAACAAACAAACAAACAAAATAATATATATGGTGACATGCAACAGAAATACTAAAATGTAATTCATTTTCTCAAATTTATGTCCCACAATAGCACCTAATATAAAGTAGGAACTTCATTTGTTTATTTAATGAAGTGCCAAGCATTGAACTCAGTTCTCCTGCATGCAGGCATGTGCTTTACAAACACTTATGAACATCCCAGATCCCTCGATGGGCTCTTAAATAACTGCTGTCGTATGAATAAATACAAACTCTAGAAAAGTAGAGTATAGAAAAAAGAGACAGCAATGTAGTGACAGTGGATATCCAAAAAAAAATATGATTTATTCACTAATTCATTCAATGCATCTTTACTCCATTCCCATTTTGAACAATAAGAAAAATATAGCCCATGTTGTCATGAAGCTTCGAAAATTCTGCAGCCCTCAAATACCCTCCAACGTTTAAGATGGTGATATTACTGTCCCAGGGAGACAGCTTCAGTTTCATAAACTACAATATTACTGTATTAAGCTTTAATATTCTCAAGAATCCCTATTACGGATTCATAATAGGTCAGAGATGGAGCTTAATTGAACAGTGCTTGCCATACATATGTGAGGCTTACATGCGTGTAAACCTCACAAACACACATGCACACACACACACAAACACACACAAATCACAACCACCACCACCAAGATCTGAATTATAACATAAGTATTTACGAATTTACTTATTTCCAGGGCTGGAGCGATAGCACAGCAGTAGGGCGTTTGCCTTGCACGCAGCCAACATGGCCGACCAGAGTTCGATTCCTCCGCCCCTCTCGGAGAGCCCGGCAAGCTACCGAGAGGATCTCGCCCGCACGGCAGAGCCTGGCAAGCTACCCGTGACATATTCGGTATGCCAGACACAGTAACAGTAACAACGTATTTCCTACCTGTGCTAAAGAAGCTAAGTTATTTCAAACCATTGTTTACGAACTGTATGCTACTATAAATGATTATGACAACAATAAAACAAGCTCCCAATTTACCATTCTCTAAGAGAATTCTTTGCACCCTGATTCCAAAAGTTCCATCAGAAATTGAGAACATCCAGATAATGTTGTGAAAAATCAGAAAGAGAAAATAGAAAATACTTAAAATTAAAGAAAAGAAATGTGATTGATTTTTACTGACATTTATAAAAGGTAAAGGTAAAGGTAAAGGCCCTCCTGTTGATCGTCGATTTGCTCGAGCGGGCCCAGTAACGTCTCCATTGGAGACTTTGTTGTTACTGTGTCTGGCATATCAAATACGTCACGGGGAGCTTGCCAGGCTCTGCCATGCGGGCGAGATACTCTCGGTAGCTTGCCGGGCTCTCCAAGAGGGGCGGAGGAATCGAACTTGGGTCGACCATGTTGGCCGCTTGTAAGGCGGACGCCCTACCCACTGTGCTATCACTGACATTTATAGGTAGGAAGAACTGAGCTAGAAGAATATAGCGTCACAGGCTCCCATTCTGTTGTACTCACAGGTTATTTTCAATACAGTGAACCATGCTACAATAGGTATCTGCTCGATAAATGAACGAATGTCCGAATAAATAGAGCTGCAGCCAGATTTTTTCTCCCTAGAAACAACTGTTTTCTGTTTAATAAACAGTATGAGCCCTATGACAAGAGGACTCGTATCCTCAGGTTTAAGAGATGCTGGGGAAGGCAAGTGGAATTAAGGGTTTGGTTAATAGTTTAGTCATCACTTCTTTAGTTTACCAACCTTCTCCCTAGCAACACCCTCTCATAGCCAACTCTGACTCAGTCTGGAAGGTCAGGTCTTCACTGCCTGTGACAAATTTAAGCATGGAGACCAGTGAATGTTGCAACCTTGTACAGATTTAGACGAAAGGCAAATGAGGAACTGTTACTTGTATCTTGTGACTTCAGCTTGACTAAACTCTTTTTTAAGAGAAATTTTTCTTAGAAAATTACTTGAATGCAAATCCAAGGAGATTTTGTGAAATGAAAAAAAAAAGGTGTTTTTGATAGCTTGAAGCCACACCTTGCTTTCCTCCCCTGCCCCCTGGCTTTATTCAGCTCAGAGAGATTTATTTTGCATTATGCATCCTGGGTTAAATCTTACAGCTAAGCGCTTCTCTTCACTCAGGGTTCCATGAAATCCCAGATGGTTAGAGAGAGCTCTGCTTGTCCATTTGTAGTGTAATCAGCCTCAAGTGTGCCTCTGAAGAATGCCTCCCTTTCAAGGCAATGTGACATTTCCTGGGTTTCTAGAAGTATAATTTAGCATCCACCATTCTCACCAACCAAAAAGGCTTCTCTTGCAGCACAAACCCAGTTGTAAATTCAAGATGGTTATCTCTCTGACTGCCCCTTTCATATGAACATTACACTCCAGGAGTCAAATAAATAGCTTCACAGGCTGCAGAGATAAAAAATTGTACTAGGCTGGAGGGAAGGCAAACAGCCTTCAGGGCTAGGACAGTGGTTTGATTTCCTGCAGTGCTGATGGTCTTCTGAACAAGGCCAGTGATCACTCCCCAGCACAGAGCCAGGAATAGCACTGAGCATTACTGCATGTGGCCTAACCCAATCCTTCCCCACCCACCCCCACTAAAAACCCCCTCTTAAAAAAAAAAAAAAAAAAACCTTACTAGGCCAATCTCTCTAATGGTCTGCCAAATGAGTAAGGTAGTGAAGAGAAAAAGTATATTATATCATGTTCCTCTCTATTGTTTTATTTCTATATGGTAAGTTGAAATTTGAAAGATACAGCAAATTTATTGACTTAACATTTTCCTGCTTATAAAGATTTTTGTGTCCTTGGAAAGAAATCTAATAGAATTTTGTTCTAATGTAAACAGCTATGCCTCAGATATATTTTCAGTCCTTTAGATATTTCTAAATCTAAATCAGAACCTTCAAATTCTTTTAAAAACTATGTAGACTTGAATTTTTTTTAAAGGAAGTGGCACAGTTTTCACAAAGAAGCAACTATATAAATGTGGCTACATGTACTGATATGATGGTTCAACACTAGCAGTTAACAGTAACACTCACCTGGAGGAATAATTCTAGAATGCAAACAGTACCATCTTTCTCATAGATGTTAGTATAACAAATGGCACTGAGGGCTGGAGTGGACTCTTTCAGCCCTGAGAAAAGGTTCACTGGCAGGGATAAGATTATTTCAGAGGATTCTCTGTCAGTGTGTCTAAAGTGGCATAGAAAGTAATCATTTTTATGACACAAGCACTAGAAAAGCTATTTTAAAATCACAACTGGGGAAACACAGACTGTAATCATTTGCGCTTGTGGCTGTCATTTTAGATCTACTCTGTTGCCATTAGCAACGACAAAATCAAAATGAAGAGATTTTAATCAAATACATTTTTTTTGCCTCCCTGATTATATACTGTTGCAAAGACAAAGAAGGAAGTTGGATAGAAATCAATAATCTGAAATGTGAATTCTTTGGATGGAACCTTTTAAAGTCTTAAAACAACAATCATAAATCATAAATATTAGTTTATTGGAACCATGAAAAATAACCTCCATGAAGGAGAATCTCTCTGCTCTGCAGCTTGTCGAACACTGAGATATACATTTCTTATCATTATAAATGGAAACAGACAAAATGATATATCCAGCATTTGAACAATAAATTTATTGGTGTGCCAGCATTGCTGATAGCAATCCTAGGGGCTATGATATTTTGAACACAACAGAAATAGAAAGCACTTTGAAAGCAAAATCTTAATTCAAAAATCTTAATAGCCTCCCCAAATAATATAATTGAAGCTATTATCATATGAACATTTATGTCAAGCATTGTGTTAAATAAAAATTTAATTACCTTCACTCATTTAATCCTCACTTACCTATAGATATGATCTTGTACTCATTACTTTTTATACAGGAGAAAGCAGAAATTCAAAAGAAGTTGGCTGTTTTGCCTAAAATTACACTACCAGTGAGTAACAGTAGGGAATGAGGTTGATTTTTTGCAACTTCAAAGACCTTTATAATTCTATTCTGCCATACCAGCTTTTTGAAAATGAAAAAAAGCTGCTTGCCATCAGCACTATATTGTATTATAGGTCAAGGAGGAAAGAAAACAGAAGACCTTCGATGTGAAAAGTACTTTACATACATTACTTCCTCTGAAGCACACTGCAACCCTGTGAAGTAGGAATATTGACATGCAAATCTATTTAAAGGACATAATCAAGATTACAGATATACTAAAAGGCACAGCTAATATTTGCAACAAGTTTGTTTGATTCAATGTATGATCTTTCTGCTTGCCTTTTTCATCTTCTGCAGAGTAGTCTTTGGATAATGCTAGTCTTTGTGCATTAAGTTAATTATAGACAAGACTTTCTGATTACCATAGTTTCTCCTATATTTTATAGTTCTCATTAAAAAGAACAAATTAACTTTGATTTTTTTTATTCTACTTGTACTGGGAACATAAGGCACAATGGGGTCTTATTAATAGTTAAATGGCATAAGATTAAAATACTAGGGCCTGGACCTACTGCAGGTAGAGTGACTGCCCTCCACGTAGCTGACCCAGGTTCCATACCCAGCATCCCATATGGTCCCCCAAACTCTCCAAGTGTTATCCTTGAGTTCAGTACCAGGAGCAAGCCCTGTGCACTACTGGCATTGCTCCCCCAAAAAACAAAAAAAATTAAAAAATAAAATGCTGGGTCTGGCAGATATTTCAAAGGATAGAATAAATGCTTGGCTTGCTGGGTTCTAGTTTCTATCCTGATCACTGCACGGTCCCTCTGAGCACTGCCAGGAGTGATCCTTGAGCACATAATAGGGAGTAGCCCCAAAGCAATGTTGGGTGTGGTTAAAAAACCCAACAAAGAATAAAACACTATTTCTCTTTCATAACTTATTTTAAAATTCTAGGTTTTTATTTATTTTTGTATTTTTTTTTTTTTTTGGTGGTGGGAAGCAGGTAGTTGGACCACATCCAGCTGTGCTCAGGGCTTACTCCTTTGTTCTATACTCCAAGATTACTCCTGGCTGGCTTGGGAAACCATATGGAGTGCCAGGAATTGAACCAGGTCAGCTGCATGCAAGGAAAAAACCTTACACACTGTACTATCTCTCTGACCTATCTTATTTAAATTTTCACACGTCTTATGAATATCCTTTCAGAAAAAAAATAAATAGAAAATCCAAATTCAAATGAAAACAAATACCAAAAATTAACTGACCAAATTGGTGTTTCTTGTAAGAATTGTAATTTCAATTGTAATTTCATTCTATTTATGTGCATGCCATTTGTAAATGTCAACAGCTGAAGCAGAAATGATGGTCTTCTCTTCTAGAAGACGTTCTCTTAGTGAGCCTATAGGAACCTAGCTCTGCAGACACTGCATTGTGAATGAAACTTATGTTTGTAAATTGCTGAGAACCAGAAAAGATAATGGCAGCAAGAAGTTAATAGAGGTACGAGGCATCAGTGGTGAAACTCCTCCTGCCCACCATGTGAGAAACCCTAGGTTAGATTCCTGCAACAACATGATTTTCCAGTGCCATCCAGTAGCCCCAAAGGAACTGCACATAATTAGGAGTGTCCCCGTACCCAAACAAAAGACAAAGCATCAGTACAGATTCATGTCAACAGTGCTGAATGGCTGAGAAATCTGAAATAAGAGAAAGCAGGAGGCACTGTTTATGTTGAAAAAATATAAGATTATAATATTTTAAGTTCCAAAGTGCTGCTAAAAATAAAGCATGCTTCACAAGACTTTCTGTTCACTGGCAGAATGCCAGTGTGGGCCAGACCTATTTTCACAAAGACCTCGATGACACTGTACGACATCTTTTCCTTCAGACCAGTTTCTGCCTCTTGACCATCCCAGATCACTCAGTTTCTTTCCCTCTGCCCTTTGGCTTGTTAACCTCTCTTCTGTTGTTTTCTTCAGTCTCACTGGTTCCCGCTCTTACACTTATTATTTCTTTCTATTTATTTCCACTTTGCCTTTCATTTTCATCATCTAAAGATGAAACTAGATCACTGATTTTAGACCTTTTTACTTCACTATTGTAAGCAATTAAAGATTCATATTTTTCTTTAAGAGCTCCTCTTAGTTACAAACTTTTTATTTATCTATTTATTTGCAGTGCCAGGGATTGAACACATGGTCTCACACATACAAAGTAAGCACTCTACTGCTGAGTTATAATCCCTGGTCCCTAAGTGCTTCCTTTGCTGCATTCCATGCATGTTGATATCAAATGATGAATGTAAAATAAATAAATAAATAAATTTTAAAAATTATTATTGTCATTATTATTATTATTCCCTTTGAAATATTGTCTATTTTTTCTTGTTATTTCTTTGATCTACAAGACATTTGGAACTCTGTTTAATTTCCAATTTAAGGTTTTCTTAAGACATGTCAATAATATTGATTCATAATTTGTGTAATAAGAAAACATTCTGTGAAAGTAGACTATAGACTGAACATGATGGCCACTCAGTACCTATATTGCAAACCACAATACCCAAAAGGAGAGAGAGAGCAAAAGGGAATGCCCTGCCACAGAGGTGGGGTGGGGTGGGGCGGGGGATGGGGTGGGGGTGGTGGGAGAGATACTGGGATCATTGGTGATGGAGAATGGGCACTGGTGGAAGGATGGGTACTCGATCATTGTATGACTGAAACGTAAGCAAGAAAGTTTATAAGTCTGTAAATGTACCTCACGATGATTCATTAAAATTAAAAAATTCAAAAAAAAGAGAAAACATTCTGTGACTTTAGTTCTCTCAAATGTATAAAGATTTGTTTTTAATATAGCTTAGTTTAATTATAATACATATCCAAAAGAAAGTGTTTGAACTGGAGAGCGAGTACGGGAGTTAAGTTTCTTTCTTGCAAATGGCCAACCCCAGTTCAATCCTCGGCATTGCATATGGTCCCCTGAGCAAGATCAGAAGTACCTCCTAGCACAGAACCAGCAGAAGTCGCTAAGTACTGCAATCTGTGGCCCAGAATTTCCCCCACTGCACATTTCCTCCTCCTATTCCCCCCCCCCCCAAAAGTATGTTTTCCAGTTGGTAGGAGTAGTATTCTGTAAGTATCCAGTTACAGTAGTTGCTTATGTAGCTCCCATCATGGATGTCCTCATTGATTCCTTGATCTAGCTGTGTTTTAGATTACTAAAAGAGGAGGACTGAAATCTTTCAATATGATTGTGAGATTTTCTCCTTCTACCTTTAATTCTGTTCCTCTTGCTTTAGGTATGCAAAGGTCCTGTTATTAATCATTGTGAAAGCATTTGCTCTTTGTTCCCCATTCCTGACACATTGCTCTTAAAACCCTTGAAATTAACTTCTTTAGTATGTTTATAAAATGACTCATAAACAGTAGATATCTCGAGGATGAGGGTTAGTCATCAAAATTCCAACAAAAACCAAAAACAAAGAAACTGGAGATGGAATAAAGGCATCAATAGTCAATGGCGTAATCAATCATGTTTCTATAATATTTTAATATTATAATACTTTCATTAAAATCCCCTAAACAGGGGCTGGAGCGATAGTACAGAGGGTAGGGCATTTGCCTTGCACGCAGCCGACCCATGTTCGATACCTCCGCCCCTCTCGGAGAGCTTGGCAAGCTATACAGAGAGTATCTTGCCTGCACAGCAAAGCCTGGCAAGCTCCCGTGGTGTATTGGATATGTCAAACACAGTAATTAGTGTCACAATGGAGACGTTACTGGGCCCACTCGAGCAAAATCAACGAACAACGGGAGGACAGTGACAGTGACAGTGATAATCATTAGAACTTCCTGCTAAATGGATTCTTTTTGCATAATAAAATATTACCATTTATCTCTACTAAGATTATTTGACTTGAAGTATGTTTTACCTGACATTTGTGCAAATTTCTGTGTCTTTATATTTAAATGTTTCTCCTGTGAATAATACAAACAGAGTTTGTTCTTGTTTTTGTTCACTTTGACTGATTCTATTTCCAACATCTAGTAGAACTTTCTGTGATGGTAAAAATGTTCTACATACAATATGGTAGCAACTATTCACATGAAGGTAGTGAATACTTGTAATGGGGATAGTGCAACTGAATTAATTTAAACATAAGTAGTCACATGTGGTAGTAGCAGACATATTAGACAGCATAGGTTTTAGCTCATTAACATTTTTATGTTAGTGATGTGCATTCATTCCCACCCCCAATTTTTAGTAAGACACTATAACTTATAATACAATTAGTGTTTCATGCATACATAGTCTAATACTAAACTCATTAAATTTTAAAGTAATTGCTAACATGAGTAGATAGAGTTCTACAATTTTCTTTTCTGTTTTATAACTTATATAATTTCTATTACTCTATCTCCAATTGTCTGAGACTCCATCATATGTACTTTTTAACTCCCCATGTGCATTTCATTCTTCTCTTCCATCATTTGGAAGCATATACTCACTGTTCACATTCATTTAAAAACTTTCAACTTTAATATTTTCTTGGTTCCCAGATATGAACCTGACTTTCCCTCACCTTGTTGTTCCTACTATACACTTATCCTTCCTAGTACCTCTCATCGTAATTGGATTTTAGCCTCATCTCTCCCTCCTAGTTGTCAATGTTTAATTCATTGCTGATCTACCCAAACACTGCATTTTTTTTGTTTAGTCATGAATCAATCTCATGATAGGATTCATGAGAAGCAAGACCATTCTCTAGAATGATTATTTCTCTGTTATGTACTAGACAGCTATTAATAATGCTATACCTCATGAAGGAATCTGGGAACATGGAGAAGCCCTTGAACCAAAGCCTGCTAGTTAAGATCAGAGTAAAATCAGAAGCAATATATTCACAAAAAAAGAGAATTTGGGGGATCGTGGCCCTCCCTGCCACTTATCTTATGGTTAGTGCTTTAGGAAAGACCAGGCTCTGCATTGGAGGAAAGCACCACAAAGATGCAAAGAAAACAGAAGAGAGGGAGAGACCTAAGCAGTCAGACTAAATAAGTTTTTGCCAAGATAGACCCCGGTGCTTCAGTGTAGACCCCTCAGTAAAATTTTTTCCTCATTTAAATACTAAAAACCATTCCCAGGGGTGGAAATGTTAATGAAACCTGTATCATGTCAGGGTATAATTTCATACTAGGTATGACCCAACAAAGACAACACCTACTTACAGTGTGATGTTTGCTCTGCTTAAAAGTGAGGTCCCTGCAAGACAGAGTGAGTGGCTTCTCTTCTGGTGTTCTCACTTCAATCTAACACATAGGAAAGCTTTGTTTAAGCCAATATCTATTACTTTCCTCAATTTCCAATTGAGAAAAGTATGGATGGATCCAAAATGATTTCAAATACTCAATTTCATTTTACTGGAATAAGAAAGGAAGAAAGAAAGAAGAAAGAAAGAAAGAAAGAAAGAAAGAAAGAAAGAAAGAAAGAAAGAAAGAAAGAAAGAACTGCCCTCAGAATAGCCCCTAACATATAGTCCATCTTCTGGATCTGGAGACAATATGATGTGGCCTTTATGTGAAACTGTAATTAATATCAATGGAGACCATTAATCAACTAAATGTGGTTGGATTTGCTGAAAAAAAAATATAGTATTCCCTCAGAGGTTATGAAATTGGCAGCGAAATATTTTATACTCACTAAGAAGAGAATTGATTCACCTGCTGATTACATTATATGTAAGTGGAAGGAAACATTCTCTAGACTACTTGATATATTTTCTGAACATACAGCATATATAGTGAAAGAACAAAGACTTTGGAATAAAACAAATTTGATTATGAATCCTCAGTCTTCTGTTCACTAGTTATGTAATCTCCTGAGATGTTTCATAATCTTTCCAAGGCTCTGATTACCTATATAATATATTAAAATGATATTTAAAGAGGAAAAACTTCCTTTAAAAAATGGGGGTGGGAATGGAGTGATAGTACAGCAGGTGGGGTGTTTGCTTTGAAGACAGACTGCTAACCTGGGTTCGATCCCATTTGGTCTCCTGAGCACTTAAAGGAGTAATTTCTAATAAATAAATAAATATAAAAAAGGAGTAATTTCTGAGTGCAGAGCTAGGAGTAACCCTGAGCATCACTGGATGTGGCTCCAAAAACAAAAACATAAAACACTGAGAGTGGGAGTTACACCTGGCAGTGATCAAAGACTACTCTTGACTCTGACTTGGGGTTCAAACTGGTGGTTTTCAAAGAACCACATGGGACTGAACCCAATCTTCCTGCCTGCAAAACATGACTCAACTCATTGAGATATTTTATAGACTCTAAGGGGGAATTTTTTTTTTAATAATTCTCCACCTGGCAAAGTTGACATTAAGAACTGGTGCCATCCTGGCCGGTCAGGCACAAACTCTGGGACCTAAAGCCACAACAGGACTGAAAAAATGCTGCCGTTTAGATCAGGGAGCAAACCATGGAGCAGTGGTGGGACCTCAAGTACCTGCTGTAAATGACTGGCTTGGGTGCTGAGTGACTTCAGAAATTCACAGCCTGCCCAGATGCAAGAAACTGGCACATCTGGGCCAAGAAGCTGCACCAAGACGGAAAAACTGCCACTGCTCCCATGGCTCAGCCACCAACAGGGTGGCCCCACCAGTGTTACTTTCCCAGAACCAGCCCACGTCGCCTGCAGCATATTATGGCAGAAGACCTCCCTGGCAACAACTGTCCGGAGAGACCAAGAATGGGGGTGAGTTTCCCCCTCCCCCAGTTCAGACTCTGCTGGACTGGTGGCCGCAACCTGCCCAGAGTGCCCAGATCACGAATGGTAGCAGGCCTGGCTCTGGTCCTGGCCCCTGCCAGGGCCACTGTTGCCATTACTACTGGGTCCAGGGGGCATGGCTCTGCCAGCAGGTCAATCTTGACCTGCCATGCGAGTGCATCAGCAGCCTGATGGTGCTTTCAGACGTCCTGCCACCTCAAATTCACTATTGTGCCTCTGGCCAGACTCCAATGACTCAGTATCAAGACTCCCAAGAAAAAAAAAAACTGCCAAATGTTAGATTTGTGGGAGCCATGCTCAAATACCACCTTCAGCTCAGCCATAAAAACTCATTATTGACCTTGTTTCAGAGGCCCACAAATAAATCTTGAAAGAGAGATCAAAAGCGACAGTTAATCTTGGATCCACACAAAGCTGACAGAACAGGGTAGAAATGAGGGGGACAAGTCAGCCTGGTGCCCGGACAAAAAGAGCCTCTGATAGCCGCTTGCTCCCACAATCCAAAATCGCCACATGCAACCAGCTGGACTCCCACCATCTGAGGATGGACCTCATAGAGATAAAATCTGCTGAAAATTCAGGTATGTGGGTTTTGTGACTGAAATCTCCAGGCCTTCTCAGAATTGGAATGGGCTACCTCTCTCCACTTCCCTTTACTTCTGAAAGCACCTGGAGCACTACCACAAAACAACTCCAATGCCACAATGTAAACTCTACTACCAGCCCTGGCAGTCACATCCACACCCCAAAGCCATCACTCAGTTAAAAAAAAAAGCCACTCCATACATAATGAACATACATAATGACATATTAGTACATGTATTGCAAACCATAATGCACAAAAGGAGAGAGAGAGAAAGAAGACAGGTACCTGCCATGACGGGGGACAGGGGAGGTAGTTCAGTGGGGCAGGTGGGAGGGAAACTGGGGACATTGGTGGTGGGAAATGTACACTGGAGGAGGGATAGGTGTTGGAATATTGTACGACTGAAACTAAATTCATGATTAGCCTTGAAATGGTCTATCTCATGGTGATTCAATTAAAAAAATTGAGGTCAGAGAGATAGTACAGGATTTAAGTGCTTGATTTGCACATAGCTGACCCCAGTTATACCCCTCACATGATATATGGTCCTCCTAATAGCATAGGGAGTTATCCCTGAGCACAGAGCCAGTAAATAGTCCATGAGCATTGGAGAGTATGAACAAGTAAGAACCTCCCCCAAATAAAACAAAAAACATTTGAGATAATATAAGAGATAAGGTGTTTGTCTTATACATACTACAAAGGGTTCCCCAAGCCCCAGGAGGAGAGACCCCTGAGCACAGATGCTGGAGAATAGCCCCGAGCACCTCTGGGAATAGCCCAAACACAAACAAATAAACAAAGAGAATTTAAAGAGATGAGCCTGAGAGATAGTTTAGGGGTTAAGGCTCTTGTCTTGCATCTCTCCAACTGGTTTAAATTCCCAGCACTAAAAATGGTCACCTGAACAGTGCTAGAGGTCACTCCTGTGTTCAGAGCCAGGAATAGTTCCTGAGCACTTCAAGGTGTGGCCCCCAAAATAAACCAAAATAACTGAAGATGAGATTAAGTACTTCCCAGATATGCAAAAGCTAAGAGTTTATCACCTCAAAGTCAGCCAGTCTTTAAGAAAAGTAAAAGGAATTTCTTCAAACTGAAAAAAAAAAATGAGAAATGTGGGAAAGAAAGAAAAAAAATTCCTTCTGTGCTTAAATAGAGTAAGATAGTGGAAACAGCTTAGTGCGTTGCAGGTTGGAGCCTCAAGTATGATCTCTAGCACTGCATGGTCCCCTGAGCACCACCCAGAGCAATTTCTAGGCATTTAGCTGGAAGAAGCCACAAAATACTTCTGGGTGTGTAGTGCAAAAACCAAAAAGATTAAGAATGTTGAAAGGGAAATACAGCAAACGTAATAGTTCACACATTCCTGAAACAAGTATGAAGATGAGAAAAAAAAAAGGAAAAAGGAGACAAAGAGAAAGTCAGGGGTTAAGACATGTGCCTTATCCCAGTTGGCCAAGATCCACTGGGCATGTTAACCAGGTCCCCTGAGCAATACTTGAGAGGAATACCTGCCATAATAAAAGTAATTAAATTAACTGTAAGTATAAAAAAGTAGTCAAGGGATATGATAATATAAAGATGTAAAGTAATTGGCTATATAATATATCTAATATAAGATATATCTAATATCTAATAGACATATATTTTATATCTAATATATAATAGATATATCTATTATATAATAAATTATATAGATATATTTATAATATATCTATATATTATATTATAGTTATATAATATATTATAGATCAGAGTAAAATCTGAAGCAATATATTCACAAAAAAAGAGAATTGGGGGATCATGCCCCTCCCTGCCACTTATCTTATGGTTAGCGCTTTAGGAAAGACCAGGCTCTGCATGCTCAGTCTGCTTTGGAGGAAAGCACCACAAAGATACAAAGAAAACAGAAGATATGGAGAGACCTAAGTAGTCAGACTAAACAAGTTTTTGCCAATATAGACCCCGGTGCTTCAATGTAGACCCCTCAGTAAATTTTTTTTCCTCGTTGGAGCAATAGCACAGCGGTAGGGCATTTGCCTTGCACGCAGCCAACATGGCCGACCCGAGTTCGATTCCTCCGCCCCTCTCGGAGAGCCTGGCAAGCTACCGAGAGTATCTCACCTTCATGGCAGAGCCTGGCAAGCTACCCGTGATGTATTCAATATGCCAAACACAGTAACAACAAAGTCTCCAATGGAGACGTTACTGGGCCCGCTCAAGCAAATCGATGAACAATGGGAGGACAGTGAGAGTGACATGCTATAGATATTATATGTAATATCTATATATCTATATCTAATATCTATATATAGATATCTATATCTAATATCTAATATTTATATAGCTAATATCCAATATGTCTAATATAATTGGTTATCTGATATAAGATATGAAAGGAGAGAAACATATAAAAATTTGTGATATTCTCAATGATGGGTCTCATTCTCCTAACCCTGAAAGAGCCTTGAATATGGCACTTTTTAAAATCTCTGGGCTAGGACGAAGGAGACGTTACTGGGGCCTGCTTGAGGCAATTGATGAACAACAGGATGATCGTGATCGTGATGGTGATTCTCAAATTTAAGAAGCTGTGACTCCCAAACATAACATTGATCAATATTTTTTACGTTTTGTTGCTGTTATTTGTGTAGTCTCAGGGTTTGAACCCAGTATCTTATTCAGGTAATTTCAATTTAGGCGCCATGATTTACATTAATAGTAATGTTTTGGGCCAACAATATTTCAACACCATACCTACCACCAGCTTGTCAGCACCATAGCACCAATGTCTCTAGGTCCTGTGCCACAGACGCCTATCCCACCCACCTAGCAAATTTAGTTTTGTAGGCTAGCTCTGAGTTAGCCTACAAAACTATGAACTGAATTTTATTTTTATAATGTGTTTCTTTATATGCCACACATGTGAGAAATCATTCTGTCCCTTTCCCTCTGACTTAACTCAGTGTGATATTCTCTAGATCCACCCCTGTGGCAGCAAACTGGAAGATTTTGTCTTTTAACATAATTGAATAGTATTCAATTGTGTAAACATACCACAATTGATCCACTCAGCTGTTCTTGAGTTGTTTTCAGATCTTGGCTGTTGTGAATAGTATTGCACATAAGAGGTGTGCACAAATTTTTAAAAGATTTTTAAAATTGTCTAAAAATTTTAAAATTTAAAAAATTTAATTTTTTAATTGTTTAAAAAAACCCAAAGTTTTGTTTTATTCTGGATATATCTGAACTTATAAATTAAACCATGAAAAGGGAATCTCAGACCAAAAAGTTCTACCAGAATCATAAGTAAACAATAGGGGGGAAAAAAACCCAGAACTTTCTTACCAGGTAGTGAGTATGTATCAGTATGTAAACATACTAAATGTTTCCCTTGTATTAGTTAATTTAATCCTCATGCCATTGTTTAAGATAAATGCTATTATTGCAAAAGAAGAGAGCAAAGACTGAGATGTTAAACAATATACTTAAGCTCATTCAGTAAAACACAATGCTGGCATTCAAAATTACATATCTGAAGTCCTTACCCTTTCATTTGTCCTCAATACTCTTTCTGATGATTCAAGCCCTCTTTCTCCAATACTTAAAGAACAATCTAGCATTTGCATCTGCTTCATGGTAAAGTAAGTGATAATCAGCATAAAAGGGAAAGTGTTTTAACTTTAACAAAAGGGAAGTGGTTTTTTTTATTTATTTTTTATTTTTAGTGAAACACCATGAGGTACAGTTGTAGATTTACAATTTTTTGTGCTTGGGTTTCGATTATACAATGATCAAATACCCATCCCTCCACCAGTGCCCATTTTCCACCACCATGGATAATATCCCTCCCACCCCCATCCCTCCCATCTCACCCTGCCTCTGTGGCAGGGCAATCCCTTGTGTTCTCTCTCTCCTACAAAAGGTAAGTGTTTTAAAAACAGGCAGCACATCATTTTAAAGTTGCTCTAAATTAATGTTTCAAATAAAACAGGAAGCAACCAACAGTGGTAGACATTAGCAAACTTAAACTAGGATTAGCTTTTCTTCCAACCATTTCTGTGTATTTCACTGATCTCACAAGGATCCTCCTGCCAGAGTTGGTTCTGCTCAAATACAGAGCAGAGCATAGTACAAACAACAAAAGGAATCATGCCTGGAATAGGTGAGAAAGTACAAGTTCTATTCTTCATCATCAGAATTCTTTCCCTTTTGTTGTTTTAGCTCATGAATGAGAAATGTCAGTATGAAAAAGGTGAGCATTAAAGGGAACAACAACAAAAATCACATTGTAAAAGTGTTTGGAGTCAGAAACGTGCGGCCTTGCATACTGAATTGAAACACAAAATGTATGTATAAGATTAAAAATGGTTCTGTGGTCCTTCTTAAAAAATACAAATATACTGCTCATTTGATCATTCAAATAGCCAAATATATTTCTCTTATGTCATTCTTCATCTACAGTTCCTGACTCAGTTTCACAACCCCTTAGGATTTTGTAAATGTTGGGAATGATAACTGTATCCCATTGTGGTAATGAAGTAGACCAAAAGAAAAGAATGGGTCAGGGTGCCAAGAGAACCAACCCTGTGTTAAAAGGTTTCAAACTTTCAGTCCTTTCTCTAGACATATATAGGGGAGGAGAGAGGTCAAGTTGAGAGGTCAAGTTCAAGTCCAATGGGCAATGCTTTAATCAAATCTATGTCATGAAGCCTCTATAAAACTTCAAGAGAGGTTCGAGTCTCAATTTTTTGAGTGTATAGCTAAAAAATTCAAAGAATTTTTTTCCTTTTGGAGCTAATAAAATCAAGTTTCAAATATGTAAGTTAGCCAAGAAGATGAACACCCATTATATGTTAGAAAATTAACATTATGTAGATATAATAAAGGAGACAGAGTTAAATAATTCACTCAAAATTTCAGTTTTAATAAGAATAAAAGGACAGGAGAGAGAGTACAGCAGGCTTGCCTGGGTCCAATCCAACCCAATCTGGGTCCAATGCCTGGCACCACTAATGGTCCCCTAAACCAGGTCAGGAGTGATTCCTGAGTACAGTATCAGGAATAAGCCTGAGCATACCTGAGTGTGGCCACAAGTCCCTCCTACCCTCAAGTAAACATAAAGTCAGAATCAAAATTAAGATCTACTATCTCCAGGGTCAAGGATCATGTTCACTATACTCTTAGAAATGTTTGTGAGTTTATACATGTATGAGTTCATCCCTAAAATGGTATTTGATCGTGTGTTTGTTTCTGCGCTAGTATATAAACTTCTTTAATATAGTGAGTTCCTTGCAAGCATAGTTCATGGCAAATTCGTTCTTTGGTCTCTACTCTCTTACCTCTGAGTTTCTTTGACACAAATATTCTAAAACTCTAATCAATCAAGAGTTTTTATTAGAGCCATACATGATTGGTCTTTTAAATGTGAAAAAAAGTCTAATTTAAAATGTAATATGTTTGATAAAAGGTAAAGATAAAGGCCCTCCCGTTGATCATCGATTTGCTCGGCGGGCCCAGTAACATCTCCATTGACTGTGTTTGGCATATCGAATATGTCACGGGGAGCTTGCCAGGCTCTGCCATGTGGGCAAGATACTCTCGGCAGCTTGCAGGGCTCTCCGAGAGGGGCGGAGGAATCGAACTCGGGTCGGCCATGTTGGCTGCGTGCAAGGCAAACGCCCTACCGCTGTTCTAGAAAAAAATAATTCTAGATTCATACTTCAAGGAAGAGATGTTAATGTTTTACCATACAAAATATCTATATTTACTATCCTTATAATGAGATTCTAGTGATACTATCTGACCAAATTAAATGTTGATGAGATGAAATGGAAAATTTTTACCCACTAGTACATACAGACAGGAAGTAGTCAGAATATGGCTCAGCAGAAGCATACCTCAATACATAAAGCCAAATACCAGAATAAATAAACAATATGTTACATTGTTCAGGGCATGAATATTACTTCTGCTTATTGATATTTGGAGATGAGAAAACATGTGGTTGATGCCCCAAAGTCGTAGATAGGAGGAAAGAAGATAGAAGATAACAGAATTAGACCATACAGTGAAGACTGTTTTCAGGAAGAGGACAGAGAATTTTCCAGAATTTAACCACATAAAACATTGGTGAAAACATCAAGGGAAGCTTTTCAGGGGGTCTTTCCAGGAATGTTCAGGTAGCCTAGTATAAGGTGGGGGGTCCCAGGGCCAGAGCAATAGTATAGCAGGGAGGGTGTTTTCCTTGCATGTGGCCGGCCCAGGTTCAATCCCCAGTATCCCATATGTTCCCCCAAGCTCCTGACTCTACATCCAGGAGTAATTCCTGGATATAGAGTCAAGAGAAACCCTTGAATGTCACTGGGTGTGCCCCCAACCCCCAAAAATTTACAAGGTGAGGTGCCCTGGAATTGCCTGGTAATGTGGTTCTTCAGATCCCATGGTTCTGGAGATGACCACCAGGAACGAATCCTGGGCGGGGGGGGGGGGGGGGGGGGATATCTGAGGAGTGGAACAATGCTGAGGGACAGAGGAACTCAGAAGACACCAGTATTTGAACCTGAAAACTCATGCAATGCCAGGCATGAACTCTAGCTCCTTGAGCTATCTTCCTAATCCTCAACAGTATCTATTTTTAATTTTAAGTACCAAGTCTTAGTTTTTTTGGTTATTAGATTTCCCTTTTCTTTCTTTCACTTCTCAATGTCCTAGATGTTATTTTAGACAAAGATTCATTTCAACCCCTTTTTCATATGTTTAGCTGTTGAAGGAGTCACACCCAGTTGTGTGAAAGGCTGGGTACATTGGCAGGTGGGGGATGGGGGACAGGGAAAGGAGCTCATCAGGGTCACTCTCTTAGAAAACATGATTGATTAAATTCTCTTTTATCAACTCCTTTGCTCCAGAAAGAGGTAATTTCCTCACAGAGGAAAAAGATAAACAGAAGGAAATGACATTGAGCAAGTCTTGACAAAGGCAAAATACCACAAAGCATGAAAACCAAATTATACATTATCCCCAAAAATAGAATATATGTATATATATATGGCTATTAAAATCACTCAGCAAGATACTCACTCTGCATCATAAAATTGAGCAAAGCAAAGTATGAGATTTCAGAAAGACATGTGTATACAACACATAGATTGACTCTTTAAAGTATAATTTCTATAGCAGCATTCACAGTTCTAGGAACTATGCTGAGCAAAAAAGAAATTACATTAGGCTAAATTCTCTATGTCAGGAAGTGGCTATCTGAGTAATTGGATGTGAACATGTATCTGTTTAATTTTATTTTGATTGCTCACAGAAGGCAGGTTAAAAATGTGTTTTTTTTCTGGTATGCATTTATATAGTTTAAAAATATTTGTGCATTCTCGGAAATAAAAATCAAGTTAATTTTACAAGAGTCTAAAACTCTAAAGAAATTTATACACTGATGCAGAAACAAACACATAAAGCATATCATTATTGTTTATGAATCTGCTGGAACAATAGCACAGTGGTAGGTATGCTTTTGCTTGCACATGGCCAGCCCGGCCAAGCTGGGTTCAATTCCTCTGCCCCTCTCAGAGTGGCCAGCAAACTACCCAGAGTATCTCGCCCACACGGCAAAGCCTGGCAAGCTACCCATGACGTATTCAATATGCCAAACACAGTAACTACAAATCTCACAATGGAGACATTACTGGGCCCGCTCAAGCAAATCGATGAACAACAGGAGGACAGTGTTACAGAATACAAATAATTGTCTTTCAAATAATTATGTTCCTGAAATTTTTGATCTTTGGGTCACAAAATGAAAGGCACACTTCAGATGCCACCTTATGACACTAGCACCACACATATTGCTATATCTACAGAAGACAACCTAATCAGAAAATCAATAATTCTGTATGAAAACAAATGCTGCATGAAAAGATCAGCTTAATACTGCAGTGATGTACACAAACCAATTTTCAGTGTGGATTCCTTGTACTAAAGCAATGTGTTGCCACATCCATGAATTTCATTTGAAAATATAAGAACAATATTAGCTCTACCATATTTTACTATTATTTATGGAATGCTGGGATCCTACTTGTGTAAACCAGATGAAGAAGACATAATGCCTAACCTCAGAGAGTTCTAGAGTGTCTATCATTATCTCATCACCAAAAGTCTGCACATTGTCACATAAGAATCAGTGAAAGAACTGTTTACTATAACCCCCCCAAAAAGTGCAAAATACATATGCTAAGTAATCAAAGCTAGAGTCTGAGTGAATAAAAGGAAAATAGATGAAAGGGATTAAAGAGGTAGTAATAGGTGTGATTAATATTAGAATATTATGAAGGAAATTTTTATGAGAAATAAATTTGTTCTTGCATTTTGGGGGTCATACCTGGCAGGTACTCAGGGAACATGCACTCAGTCCATTGAACTATCTCTCTGGCTGCCTGGAAAAACCTGCAAGTGAAAGATGTAATTGGTAATGGGTATAGTCATGGAATTATGTGCATGAGAAACCATCATTAACAGTACTGTAAATCACAAAACCTCAATCAGTAAAAACTTTTAAAAAATAGAGTGAAAGACGTAAGAGCATTTTATAAGAAATCAAAATAAGAAGAAACTAATGAAAACACCAGAAAACAAAAAAAGTGATAAAACATTTAAAATAGAAACCCAAAATTTATATTGAAATTGAATATTTACCTTTGTATATACCTATCTATTCATATACATATACAATTCTATGTCAATTTAGAGAAAGTATACATTTTTAAAGAAACTGAGAGACTTTAATCATAATTTGCCATTAAAAATAATTAATTTTGGGGGTGGTTCTGGTATTATTTTGGTTCATTTTGGTTTTGGATTTGGGAACCACATCAAGCACTGATGGACACAACTTCCACCTCTGTGCTTAGGAGACTTCTACTGTTTCTGGAGTACCCGGAGGTCCATACAGTGCAGGGATCTAACTCAGCCAGCCTCCTGCATGCAAAACATTCTTTATATGTGTTCAGTCTATTGAGCAATCTCTTTGACCCTTTCAATAATCAATTTAAAATTATTTAAATTTTTTCAAATCATTTGACTACTTATGCTAAATAATGGTAGTCCCTAAAATACTGCTTTCTCAGAGTGTTCCCTAAGAAGCTCTTTAAAGTGTGTTTGAAACCACAGGACAGAATACTAGGTTATTAAGTATGATGAAATTGTCAAAAATAAAATTAATAGTGATGTCAAGTTTGTGGGGAGTGGAGGGTAGATAAGATAGAGAAGAGACCAGTATAACAGTAATAGTTGGAAATAATCACTCTGGAAAAGAACTGAGTGTTAAACGTAGGTAAAGGGATGTGCACAGAGCGATAGCACAGCAGGTAGGGCATTCGCCTTACAAGCGGCCAACATGGCCGACCTGAGTTCGATTCCTTCGCCCCTCTCGGAGAGCCCGGCAAGCTACCGAGAGTATTCGATATGCCAGACACAGTAACAACAAAGTCTCCAATGGAGACGTTACTGGGCCCGCTCGAGCAAATCAACGATCAACGGGAGGGCCTTTACCTTTTACCTTTTACAGAAACCTTTCAGTATGTGTACTGCAAACCATAATGCCCAAAGATGAAGGAGGGGGGAAGAGAGAGAGAGAGAGAGAAGTGCTTGCCATCTGCCATAGAGGTAGACTGGGGTGGGGTGGGGGTGAAGCGCGGGAAATAGGAGCCAATGGTTGGTGCTGGGAAATGTACACTGGTGGAGGGATGGGTGTTGGAACACTGTACAACTGAAATCTAACCATGAACAGTTTTGTAAGGGTCTATCTCACAGTGACTCAATTAAAAAAAAAAAAAAAGAAATTTTTCAAAAGAAAAAAATTAAAAGTTACATAGGTGGGAGAAATAGCTACCCCAAAGAAGCAGATCTCCTGGGTGACACATGAGTTATGTTGTTGGTCATCTGCCTCTTGGTGATCTTGCAGGGGAAGTAAGGAAGTAAGGAGGTAGCCTTGAGGGAAGAGTACTACTACTACTACTGCTTCCCTGTTCTACCTACCACGGTCACTGGCTGCAACAAAAGGACCAGGGATATAGTTCAGCTGTAATGCATGTACCTTGCCTGTGTAAGACACTACAAAAATTAAATGAAATTAGTCAAGAGAGGGTGGAGGAAAAGGTGGACTAACTGTAACATAGACAGTGGTGTTAGGTATTTTAGTAGTGGTGTAGGTGCAATCACTGGGACCAGAAAGATAACAGGTGTTAAGTTCTACTTGTGTACCAATGACCCTTGTTCCATCACTGGTACCACATGGCCCCTTGGTTCACCAGGAGTCACGCTCAAGCACAAAGCCAGGGATAGTTCCCCAAGTCCTACTGGCTTTGCCCAAAACCTCTCTCCTTTAAAAACAAAATAAAATAAAATAAAATAAGAAAATGCTAACTCAAAAGCAATCATGTTAACTTAACCTATAAACTTTAATTAACCTATAATAATTTTAACTTTAATTAACTTTAATTAAGATAACATTTTATGATAAACTAGCATTCAGATGGTTTATAATTATTCAAGAAAATTTTAACTTAACTTTTTAAAAATTGACTTTTAGTGAAATTACACAGAGAAATAACTGATGATTTGCTTTAGTCTATACAAAAATATATTTTTCATCTTCACAATGAACTTTTCATTCATTTAAATAAATAGAATTGGAATCAGAAATATAAGCCAAGTCATTAACTTGAATATATTGTTGAGTCTGCCAAGGTTCAGAGAGCAATGGCAAATCAAAGTAGAGAATGAGAAACTTTGATATTTCAGATCCCAGAGGTATATTTGACCATGAAAATGTTTGAATTGGAAAGTAAGATAAATCTTAAAAGAATAACGTCCACCTAGTCTTTACAAAAGAGGTGCTGTTAGCCAATTAACATAGTATTCTGACAAAGATTGTCCCATTCTTAAAGCCCAAATAAAGCTAAATCTCAGATTCATCCATTGCTAAATGAGCTCCTAGCCTTTGTTACTGCCAATGGAATCTTTTCTATTTTAAAAACCTAACAATGTTCTAAAGCCTCACAAGGTGACCCTGACTTTTCAATAAAATCTATCTGTGCTTTCTTTTAACAATAAAAACAAGCATGGCACATTTTTCTCAAATACATGCATAGTTGTGAATATCTTTGTTTAATTTTGTTTAAAACTTTTTCCATTTTCTAGAAAAATTATGAATTATATAGTAAGAACTTGACCTGCTCAGTGATATTTAGATATAAATGTCCACATTTTATATGCATGCAACTACTTATCAACTACTTAATATATCAGATGAGTCTTAGTGTCTCAACTATTGCATAGAATAATACAATAATTATTTAGACAATTAGAATAAGGTATATACTTTTTATTTAAATGTTGACTTATTATATGTTAGTGAAATCTGATGAAAAAAATTTGTTTTTGCTTTTTTGGGTCACACCCAGCGATGCTCAGGGGTTACTCCTGGCTTTGCACTCAGGAATCACTCCTGGGGACCATACGGGATGCTGGGAATTGAACCCGGGTTGGCCGTGTGCAAGGTATCCTATCCGCTGTTCTATCACTCCGGCCCCTGATGAAAAATTTTTATAAAAATGTATTCTTTTAGCATAATATTGCAATTTGAATGTTGAGGGCTGGAGCACTAGCACAGAAGTAGGGTTGGGGCTTACACATAGGTGTGGTCACAATCAATGGGGTAAAGTTCTTTCCCTCAGGGAAAGCCACTTCTAGGACACATTCTTGCGCGCGCGGCCAGCCAACATCTGATTCCTCTGCCCCTCTCAGAGAGCCCGGCAAGCTACTGAGAGTTTCTCGCCCACACGGAAAAGCCTGGCAAACTACCCGTGATGTATTCAATATGCCAAACACAGAAACGAGTCTCATGATGAAGACATTACTGGGCCCACTCAAGCAAATCGATGAACAATGGGAGGACAGTGCAGTGCAGAATGTTGAAGAAGGGGAGCCAAAGTTAATTGGGTCTTTTTCCACTTCTGGAAAAAAGTTGAAGTTCTAATATTTTAAGACTTTTTTTTTTTAATTGAATCACCATGATCTGCTTTCACTAAAACAATGTTCCAACACCCACCCCTGTGTAAACTCAAAAAGACAGCAGCAGTCTATCTCTCCTGCCGCCCACGTTCGGTAGTCTCACTCCATTTCCCTCAGCCCAGGGAGGTTCATGGTGAAGGGCAGGTGAAGGAAGGAAATGAGGGCCAGGCTGGTTGGTCTCAGTTGTAGTTTATTCCAATCCTTACTCCATTCACTCCTGTCTCTCCTCTGCTCCCCCCTCTGCTTCTTCCTCCCCCGTGCTAGTTCATTCTCCTTCTCCATCCCCCTTCATTCCCCTTCTGCCTCCCTCATTCTCCTTCTCCTCCTGGCTCTGGAATCTGGATCTTGATCCCCCAGTCCACTCTTATAGTCTAGTTAAATCCCCAAACCATGCAGGGTTGGGGCTTACACATAGGTGTGGTCACAATCAATGGGGTAAAGTTATTTCCCTCAGGGAAAGCCACTTCTAGGACACATTCTCAGTTAGCAGGTCAACCCACCCTAGAGTGGAATCCCGTGGGTGTGTCTCTCCTCTCCTTGTCCAACAAACATATCAGCATTCATAATATTAATCATTTTGTATGGACACAGTAAGAAACACATTAAGCTTATAGAATTGCTCTCCTAGGGCCATCTCTATCTCAGACTACAGTGCTCAGGCCATATAGTCTTTCCTATCCCTAGCAGGGTCCTAGTCTCGTCATTACTTTTGGATCATGACAGCATTTGTCTATGATCAAGCTCTTAACTTACAGTTAAGAATCGTGGCATTTTAGCCTGGCCCATTTCAAAGCCAGGGTAGCTCACAGCTTGCCCTGGGTCCATTAAGTCCCTCATCGGGACCCTGCTTTTGGTGTGTTAGGAACTAAGGGCAACTGAGGCTTAAGTCGAGAAAGCAGATGCCAGGGAGTGAATAATACTTGAAGCCAATTAAATCCCAAGTTACAAAGGCATAATATTAACTATCTCCTGTCACTGTAACTGTCCTCCCGTTGTTCATTAATTTTGCTTGAGTGGGCCCAGTAACATTGTGATACTTGTTACTGTGTTTGGCATATCGAATACATCACGGGTAGCTTGCCAGACTTTGGCGTGCGGGCGAGATACTCTCAGTAGCTTGCTGGGCTCTCCGAGAGGGGCGGAGGAATTGAACTCAGGTCGGCCATGTTGGCTGCATGCAAGGCAAATGCCCTACCCACTGTGCTATTGCTCCAGCCCAATGTCTCCTCTATTTATACAAAAAGGATATTGCTTTAAAGTAAACTATTCAAAAGACATAAGGAGAGGAGAAAGGCAATATTTCACTCATACATATAAAATCATAGATCTCTGAGGAATCTGACCTTACAAGTTAACAGAGTCTGATTAGGGGAAGAGCGTAGGAAAGAGTTTACAGACAAACACAATGGAATGGAAGTGCCTCAGGAGCACTGTAATAAACCTGTGTCCCTTGTGGCAAGGGAGGAAGGACAAACCAATGTCATCATACACATCCCTCCTCCTGTGTATATTTCCCACTATCATCAATATCCCCCATATCCCTTCTATCATCTCTCTCTCTCTCTCTCTCTCTCTCTCTCTCTCTCTCTCTCTCTCTTCTCTCTCTCTCTCATTCTGTCTGTCTCTCCTTTTGGGCATTATGGTTTGCAATACAGATATTGAAAGGCCATCAGGTTTGGTCTTTTACCCACTTTCAGCACATATTTCTCACCTGCAACAATCCCTTCCAACCCTCACTGTCTTAATGATCCCTTTTCTATCCCAACTGCCCTCTCCTCCAGCCCTGCAGGCTTCCAATCATGGACCATTCGTACTGGCCCTTGTTTCTACTGCCCTTGGGTGTTACTGTCATACTATTTTTTTTTTAAATATAACCCACAAATGAGTGCAGTAATTCTATGTCTGTCCTCTTACTTCACACAGCATGAAACTCTCCTTGTCCATCCATTTATAAGTGAATTTAATGGCTTCATTTTTTTCTCACAGCTGTATAGTATTTCACTGTATAGATGTACCATAGTTTCTTTAATCAGTGGTCTGTTACCAGGCACTTGGATTGTTTCCAGATTCTGGTTATTGTAAACAGTGCTACAATGAACATACACGTGCAGATGTCATTTCTGCTGCATATTTTGGCACCCCAAGGGTATATTCTCAGAAGTGGAATTGCTGAATCACATGGAAACTCTATTTCTATTTTTTGAGAAATGCCCATATTGTTTTCCAAAAATACTGAAACAGTTGGCTTTTCCACCAATAATAAATGAGAATCCCTTTCCACACCAGCATTGGTTCCTCTTATTCTTTTTGATGCATGCCAGTCTCTGTGGTGTAAGGTGATGATCTCATTGTTGTTCTGATTTACATCTCCCTGATGAATAGTGATGTAAAGAATTTTTTCATAAGCCTTTTGGCTATCTGTATTTCTTCTTTGAGAAAGTTTCTGTTGATTCATTCTCTCAATTCTCTGATGGGGTTGGAAGGTTTTTTCTTATAAAGTTCTACCAGTTCCTTAAATATCTTGGATATTAACCCCTTATCTTATGGGTATTGGGTAAATAATTTTTCCCATTCTCTGGGTTATCTCTGTATATTGGTCACCATTTCTTTTGAGATTCAGAAGGTTCTTAGCTTAATCTAGTTCCATTTGTTTATTTTTGGAGTTTCATCTTTAAAGATGCCTTTATCTCCAGTGTCATGAAGGGTTCTGCCTACATTTTTCTACATGTACCTTATAGATTCAGATCTGATATTGAGGTCTTTAATCCATTTTGATCTAATTTTTGTGCCTGGTGTTTTTTTCCTTTTATTTTTATTGAATCAATGTAAGATAGACCCTTACATAAGTTCTTCTTTTTTTTTTTTTGGCATGTAGCTGTCTAGTTTTCCCAGCACCAGTTGTTGAAGGGGCATTCCTTGCTGCACTTTACATTTCTTTCTCCTTTTTCAAAAATTAAATGACAAAGTAGGATTCATCCCATGGATGCAATGATGGTTTAACACTTGCAAGTCAATCAATATAATACACCATATCGATAAAAGATTGTGAAGTGCAGTAACTATACATCAATACCATAAATGTTAATACTATTGTGAATATGCTGTCTGAATTATAATAAAGAACCTAAAAGTTAAAGAAAAAGAGACTGTGGTCAGCTTTTAATAATATATTATGAATTAAGTAGAACCCAGAAAACAAAGCTATGTAGTATTAAAATCATTTCATATACTTTATATCAGTTTTAACATCATATTAAATTACTTCATATACCTAATTTTGTTTTTAAAAGAACTACATTTTGTTGTAACTATGGAAGGTTTTATATTAGCTTTGAAATCTTTGTTATTTTGGTCACATGAGTAATTAATCTTTATTTCATATTAATCTATGCATGTTAGACCTTTTTAATACCTATAAAATTTCCCACAAATAAAAATCTAAGAAAATAATAAAGACCTTAACTGATTATTGAAGAAAAAAGGTGGAAAATCTTAGAGAGCCCCTAAGGCACCCCATATTAACTATTATTTCTCATAAAAAGATAGAGACATATAAATTCAGCTGTTGGGTATATTGAAATTTCATAGGAAGCAATATGACAGAAGTTAAAATTTTTTAACATATGTAGATATGCTTATATGTAAATATTATTGTGGGTATTCTAAAAATATTTAAAAATTCCAAGAAGTCTAATATGAACTTGACATTTTTTGTTATTATTCAAAATATTGTATAACACAAATTAAGCAAATTTCCTTGTCAATTGCCTTAAATTAAAATTAAGATATATGGTCAAATATGTTTTATTTAAAAACAAATACTCCTTTTCAAAAGATATGATGACAACTATTAAAGACACTATACCTAGAGATCCCTTAGAGCCTGTGAACTCTAGTGCATTCCTAACTTTTTTGATGAATATAAATATATATGTATATATATTTGTATGGCTCAGTGATGGAGCAACGTGTGAAGCCCTGTGTTCAATTTCTACATGGTCCTCTGAGTACCACCAGCACAACCCCCAACACCCAAGCTGGGAGTTGTCCCTGAGCAGAGACAAGAATGGCCCCCACAAAGAAAAAAAGTATCTGACAAAACCTCCAAAATAGATTTACAACTATCAATTTATTTTATTTTGGAAATAAACGAATGATTCCACCAAAAACATTAAGAGAAGTACATAAGACAAGACCCATACAGTGAAAGCAAAGCAAGTATTTTCCAAAATATAGGGGTGTTCTAAGAATATAAAAAAATGTTCTGGTGATTTAAAATGAAAAAAGGGAATTTAACCAAGAACAAATAACCTTCAGAGGGTCAAGAGAGGTGAGAAGCATGGTCATGGAGGAAATATGATTCAAGAAACTAAAGGAGTCATAGGTATAGGGTTTGTGTGGTTTATATAAAAATAAAAGACAGAAATACTATAATTGGAACACGTAATCAAATACTTAGAATAGATCCAAGTAACATAGCCTTTAAAAAATTGATACTGAGCTAATCCTGATGCTCTGCCTGGGTCTGTTGGCAGAAAGCAATTGAACTTAATTGTTGGTAGAGGAAACTGGCTGATGGGACAGAAGCCAAACAAGGAGAACAGGACCATCAAAGTATGCTGAAAAAGGAATTTGTTCTTATACAGGTAGTGACATTTTGGTAAAATTCTTTTAACAATAACTACCATGCCCTAGAGATAGTACAGGAGTACAGCACTTGTCTTGTACCAGATTAACTTTTTTGTTTGTTTGTTTTTGGTTCACACCCGGTGATGCACAGGGGTTAATCCTGGCTCTTCACTCAGGAATCAGTCCTAGCAGTGCTCAGGGGACCATATGGGATGCTGGGAATCAAACCTAGGTCGGCTGCGTGCAAGGCAAACGCCCTGCCTGCTGTGTTATCGCTCCAGCCCCCAGTACCAGACTAACTTTAATATGACCCAAGTACTACATATGGTCCCCCTGAGCACTCTGAGAAATAATCCCTGAGCATAGAGCCTACAGTAAACCCTGAAAACACAGGATACAGCACAAATGACTCACCCCCACACATTTCACACATCACCCTTTAAACACCCCCCCCCCCCCAAAATAGATAATCACAAACAATTCTCAGTTCCTCTTATCTCTGTAATTGCTTCCCACTTTTTCTAGGAGAGAATTTCCCCCTTTCTGGATCTAACTCACACTTGTGACTTTTCTGACTTAGTGGACTGGATTGAAGCGACAGACCTCAGTCATTGCTCTAGTCTGAAGATTCAGAAAATGTAGTAGAATTCCACTTTTTCCCTCTTGAAAAATTGGATGTCTAGAATGCTAGTGAGAGATGGGCTAAGAGGATAACTCAATGTAATGGCCATTTAATCCACCCCAGGAAAAGCCTCAAACATCTGAATGAGGCCTTTCATTTTTAAAAAACAGTATATGGCACTCACTAACAATGTCATATGGTTGCCTTCTATTAGATTAAGAAAGGTATGCTTACTCCTAGCTTGCTAAGGGATTTTATACATTTTCAACAATGAATTTCATTCTTTTTGGGTCACACCTGGCGATGCTCAGGCATTACTCCTGGCTCTGCACTCAGGAATTACTCCGGACGGTGCTTGGTGGACCACATGGGTTGCTGGGACTTGAACATGGGTCGGCTGTGTGCAAGGCAAATGCCCTACCCACTATGCTATTGCGCTAGCACCCTCAACAATGAATTTAAACAATATTAATAATGGTTAAAACAATTATCACAAACTGACTTTTATTGATTATTTTATGATAATTTTAATTCCTATTTCATTCAGTTTTGTTCAAGCATACAGTATAAAATTTATTTGTTATTATCCTGTGAAGGGGGCAAACTGAGGGTGGGAAGGAACCTGGAGACATTGGTGGAAACAGGGGATACTAGGATTAGTATTGGAACATTGTATACCCAAAACAACTCTACTATCCATGATTTCGTAAATCACAGTGTCTTAATAAAAATTAAAAGAAAATTCTGTATTATATATATGTATGTACTATGGTTTACAATACAGCTACTGGTAAGGTCTTATACATAAAATGTTCCAGGACCACACCCTCCACCAGAGGATCAGTCTCCTCCCAGCATTAGCCCAGTAGTGTTATCTTCCACCACCCTACAGCCCCATGCCCTCAAGCTCACTTCCCCATCACCATGGTAAGCTTTTTTAATGTTACATTTAACTCAATCACTGAATACCTAAAACCATGTTTGTGTTTGTGAGAGGCTTTTGTGTTTGTTGTTTTGGTTTATCTTTTTTTGAGAAAAGGGCACATCTTGCACTGTTCAGAGCTTACACCGGGTGCTTGTGATCAGGGATCTCTTCTGGTGGTGCTCAAGGAATCATATGACATGCAGCAGATTGAACCAGGTTGGCTGCGTGCAAAGAAAATGCCTTAACTATCTCTCTGACATTTTCTAGCTATGAGACTTCAGCAGCCACCAACTCTTCAGCTGCTCAAGGGCTGCCAACTAACTCAAAAGAGAAAGAAACAAATCAGACAACTGGACTTTTAACCACTACCAGCAGATTGAATCACTAGTTCGGAGCCACCACCACCATGCAGTATCTGAAAGTAGGTGATGGTCTAGACACGATTAACCTCAAAGTAGCTGTGTTGCAAACCATAATGCCCAAAAGGAGAGAGAGAGAGAGAGAGAGAGAGAGAGAGAGAGAGAGAGACAGAGAGAGAGACAGAGAGAGAGACAGAGAGAGAGAGACAGAGAGAGAGACAGAGAGAGAGACAGAGAGAGACAGAGAGAGACAGAGAGAGACAGAGAGAGACAGAGAGAGAGACAGAGAGAGAGACAGAAAGAGACAGAGAGATAGAGGAGAGAGAGAGGAAAAGTACCTGCCATAGAGGCAGGCTTATGTGTGTGTATGTGTGTGTGTGTGTGTGTGTGTGTGTGTGTGTGTGTGTGTGTGTAGGGGGGGGACAACTGGGGACACTGGTAGTGGGAAATTGCACATTGGTGGAGGATGGGTGTTGGAACATTGTATGAGTGAAACCCTATCATGAACAGCTTTGTAACTGTGTATCTTGCGGAGATTAAATTAAAAAAAAATAGGATAAAGTAAAATAAACCACTACCTTGTAGGGTGTTAATTTATACAAGTAACTGAAATTTGAAGCAAATTAAAAAGGAAATATAATGAATAACTGAAGAATAGTATATCAATTTAAGATGAACATTTTTTAAACAATAAAAAATACTAAATGCTAGAAAGATTTGGCCCCCTTACCACTACCCCCCAAAAAGGCAACAGAAAGTGGCAAAGAAAGTTAAGCAATCAATCTGGAAGGCCTGATGAGTAAATGTTAAAGGTTTTTCTTTTTTGCTCATGAGTTGTTGTTTTTTTAAGTAACTGAAAAGGTATCATGACCATAAGGAGAAAAACATTTCAATAAAATAAAATTAGATCATTTCACTGATAGTAAAGAACTTATGAATCTACAGTACAAGAGGCTGTAAAGTCTCACAATCTGCCATTGGCAAGCTGGACAACCCAGAGAGCAGATGGCTTATGTTCCAGTCTGAGCATAAAAGAAGAACAATGCCCCATCTCAGGCTGTTGGCAGCAAAGTTTCCTCTTACTTAGCCTTTTGTTCTACTTAGATCTTAAATTAATGGATGAGGCCCACACACATAAGGAAGGGTAATCTGCTTTATTATGTCTAGCAATTCAAATGTTAATATCATTGTGAAACTTCCTCACAGATACACTCAGAATAATGGTTGATTGTGTCTGCTCCTGGCAAACAAAATTAAACAACACAAATTGAAATAATATTGAAATAAAATTATATTTTTCAAAGAAAATTTTCTATGCAAATTACCAAATAAATTTTCAGAGAAACAAGATAAAAAAATTTCTAATAAATACATTGAAATTACTGAATGAGGTTCTGCAGGCATAAGGAAAAGAATTCTAAATTAAAAGTTTAGAAATTCAGGGGTTGTGTGGTGTCTGTAATTGAACCCAGGTCTTCTGTGTACAAAGCATGTGCTCAGTCCAATATGCTATTTCCCTAGCCTCCAGAGTGAATTTTTAAAAATAGGTTGCTTGTAAGAGATAAACCTTGGTGCTGGAGAGATGGTATAGGAGCATTTGCCTTGCATACAGCCGTCCATAGTTAATTCCTGGCATTCCATATGGTCCTCTATACAACACAAGGGGTCACTCCTGAGCACAGAGCCAGAAAAAAACCCTGAGCACCACTGAGTGTGATCCAAAAACCTGAAAAATAGAGAGGAAACTTAAGAATAAAGACAAGAAAAAATATATATATATAGCACTATCCTCCGTTGTTCATCAATTTGCTTGAGTGGGTACCAGTAACATCTCACAGCAAACTGTGAGACTTGTTACTGTTTTTGGTATATCAAATACGTCATGAGCAGCTTGCCAGGCTTTGCCGTGTGGGCAAGATACTCTTGGTAGCTTGCTGGGCTCTCCAAGAGGGGCGGAGGAATTGAACCCAGGTTGGCTGCTTGCAAGGTAAACGCCCTACCTGCTATGCTATCACTCCAGCCCAAGGACAAGAAAATGCTAAACCTAAGAGAATAGGAAAGACATCAAAAAGCAATTAAAAGTCTGTAATAATCATGACAAGATAAAATAAACATCAAGACAGAAGAACTCACAGATAAAGAATAATCTCAATGTTAACACTGACAACTGAGAATAAATATGTAGCACTGTCCTCCTGTTGTTCATGGATTTGTAACATCTCCATTGCCAGACTTGTTACTGTTTTTGGCATATTGAATATGCCACGGGGAGCTTGCGAGGCTTTGCCCTGCTGGTGGAATACTCTGGGTAGCTTGCTGGGCTCTCTGACAGGGACAGAGGAATCGAACCCAGGTCGTCCAGGTGCAAGGCCTACCTACTATGTGATCGCTTTGGCAATTGCTCTGGCAAAAGCATAGCATGAGGCAATAGCAATAGTGATATGATAGGATAAATATGTAAAAGAGTTAAAGTTAGGATAGGTATGCAATTCAATGACAGAACATTTCCTTCAAATGTATTTGTCCTTTATTTGATTCCTGTTATCAACTACAACAACAAAAAGCAAAAGCTGTATCATTCAAATAGCTTCAAAATATAGAAACAAAAAGTAATAAAACTAAAAAGAAAGTAAGGAAAATCAACAGATTTGCAAACTGTAAAGCAAATTGCTTAATCACTAATGGGAAACTTGTAAAAATGTATTAATAGAAATGCAGAATTCTGAATAGTATCAATAATTAATTTGGTCTAATTAACATTATAAAGTACTGCATTCAACAGTCAAAAATATACATGTTTTTAAAATGCACCTGAAGTGTCTAAATATTATTCTATACTGAGCTATATAGAAAATCATGATAAGTATGTTTGTCTGCAGTGGAGTTTAAGAAAAAATAAAGAGAATATGTGTAACTATGTGTGTGGAGAGTGGTCTCAGCATGGTGATGGCTGGTTCTGGAAGTCTTTGGCTGCTGGAGCCCTAGTCGGGGCGGGGACAAAAACTCAACCCGCTCCCCTCCAAGGGGCCCTGGCGAGGTGCGGGGGGCAGGAGACTCTGCACTGTTCTCTTCTGGGAGCTGGGTTTTATAGTCTCTGGGTCTTGGCCATTGATGAGATTACACGGTGCCCGGGGGCCAGTTAGTGGGTGTGATCCCTGCCTACTGGAATATGGAGGATCTGGGTGGAGGATGCTCAGCCCCGATCCAAGTCTGCTTGGAGATCTCAGCTCCGGGACCCGCATGAAGGTACCGGCAGAAGAACAAAGGCATGCAGGTCCCGGGGCTGAGATCTCCAAGCAGGCTCGGATCGGGGCTGAGCATTCTCCACCTGGCTGTCCTCGCCGGGGCCCCTTGGAGGGGAGCGGGTTGAGTTTTCCTCCCCTCCCCGACCAGGGCTCTGGCAGCCAAAGACCTCCAGAATCAGCCACCACCATGCTAAGACCACTCTCCACACTCATGAAGGTACCAGCAGAGGAACAAAGGCATGCGGGTCCCGGGGCTGAGATCTCCAAGCCGGCTCGGATCGGGGCTGAGCATCCTCCACCCAGATCCTCCATATTCCAGTAGGCAGGGGTCACACCCACCAACTGGCCCCCTGGCGCCGTGTAATCCCATCAACGGCCAAGACCCAGAGACTATAAAACCCAGCTCCCGGAAGCATGTGGCTGCATTCGCGGCCACGCAACATCTTATTATCTCATTCCTACTTTGGACAAACTGGCAGGCTACCGAATGTAACCTGCACACACGGCAGAGTCTGGCAAACTCCCCGTGGCGAACCAAATATGCCAAATACCAGTAACAATGGTGGGTCTCATTCTCTTAACCCTGAAAGAGCCTGGAATATGGCACTTTTTAAAAAGTCTCAGGGCTAGGACGAAGGAGGCGTTACTGGGGCCTGCTCGAGGCAATCAATGAACAACAGGATGTTCGTGATCGTGGTCGTGATGTGTAACTATTCACCCTAAACTATTTGAAAATGAATCCCAAACTTCTAAATAACTAAATAGTACAGGGAAGAAAACCCTATATTCATGTAAATAATAAAAAATTTAAATTAAATGAGAATTAAAATATGATTTATCAAATATATGTGAAATTTATCTAAATAAATTCTTAGATTTTAAAGGTTTAAATAAATATTTAGATAAAGAACTAAAATCTATGATATAATTATAAAATATATTATTTAAAACACATAATTGAGCTTTGACATTTTATAGACATCAGTCTTAGGAATTTAGAAAATTGTAAATATAATAGAAGTAATATAAAAATAATGTCAAAATTAAGAATTCTTTAAAATAAATGTAAAATCATTTTTGAGAAAATTCTAAATCTCCTGAAGGCAAACTTAAAAACACAAAACTGGAGGAGGTAGCAGACAAAAAAAGGGAGAAAAAATATGATAACAAATGAACAAATTTAGAGAATTTCACCCAAAAAAGTTAAAAGAGCATGATATTAAAGATATTTAAAATTTTCCAAAGAGATTCTGAGAATTAAAGTACCTCGATTTTAGGTATATGAGCAAGAAGAAAATATGAGAAATTACCTCAAAGACACTTTTGTACATAATCTATGAAACCAAAAAAAAAATCCCCAGGATCATGTTCATTTGTAATCTAGGGACCGAGAAAAGTCAAGGAGCTAGAGAGATAGAAGGAGGTTCAAGCATTTACTTTGCACATGACATTCTGGTTCAATCCTTGGCACTGCTTGTGGTCAACTGAGCACCACTGGGGAGTGCCCCCCTGAGCAAAAAACTAGGAGATAGCCTTGAACACTGCTGCATGTGGCCCAGTAATCCCATATGTAAGCTAATTAGGGCTAGAGAGATAGTACAGGGAGTAGTAAGGCACTTTGCCTTGCATAAATTCCACTTGGGTTCAGTTCTGGCATTGCAGTCCCCCATGCACCACTGGGGTGACCTCTGAGCACGGAAAGCACACAACCAAGAATAACGCCTCGCATTCTCAAGGGAAAAAAAAGCAAGAGAGCAAGGGAGCAAGGGAGGAAGGGAGAAAAGGAGGAAGAGATGAAGGGAGGAAGGAAGAAAGAAAGAGAGGAAGAGAGAAAGGGAGAAAGGTCAGAGGGAAGAAAAGAGGAGGAAGGAAGGAAGAGAGGAAGGGAGAAAGGGAGGAAGGGAAGAAGGGAAGAAAGAAGACAGGAAGAGAGGAAGAGAGAAAGAGAGAAAGGAAAAAGAGAGAGAGGTCAAATACAGCATCAGGGAAAAACCCTGGGCACCGCCGGGTGTGGCCTAAGAAACAAAAATTCTTTGTTTTTAAATAATACGGAGTGACAAGCTTTAGAAAGGACTGAAGGCCAAAAACTGTGAAAGGACTGAAAGGCCAAAAAATGCCTCAAATGACACAGATTATCTCTGTCCTTCACTAGAAAAGTGATGGATTCATCTGCAAAGCTCCAGATCATAAATATTTTAGGCTTTGAAGACCAAGAGGCAAAAAATAATGGGTGTAGAGCATACTATGTAGTAATTTTAAGAGAAAGCAAACTCCCATTACATTTGTATTCAGAATTTAAGGCATAATAATTATAATTAAGTGTGATTATAATATAGGTCAAATAATGACAGAATTTAAGTTATTTTGCCTGTGTCAGTTTAATTGGGGTTTAGAATTAGTGCTCCCTGTTATGAAATAAATTGCAAATGTTTATCTATAAAACCATTTTTGTCTCACAGGCCTTGCACAAAGGGCAGCAGGCCAGATTTGTCTCCTACTCTATAGTTTTCCAACCCTTGAACGACAATATTCATGATCTAAGCAGCTTTTCTTGGAGCACCCTTGCAACTAGATGCACACACCAGGTCAGTGCTGTTGTTTTATATGAGCTTTTGTTTTATATGAGCTTTTTATTAGCTTGCTGCAGAGCAGAGAAGATCTACAAAAACTTGGTGATTACTGATATACAATAAAGAAAATAAAAAGTTCTGCCTTTCAGGCTTTTCTTTATATTTTATTTTCTCACATTTCTTGACTTTCCTTAAGAACCCCTTTAGAAAACTTCTCGATCTTGATAGCCTACAATTAGAATTGACCCCATCTCCTATTAAAATACAACTGAACCATGAGCCTTGGATGGGTTCATCCTCCATCTATACAATTTCTCTGTAAACAAATTTAGGTATCTTCATTATTAAAATCCCCCCACACACACACCAGGACCTGAAGAGATAGTACTGCAGAGAGGGCACCTACTTTGCACTCGGCCAACCCTGGCCAGATTGCCAGCATCCCGTATGATCCCATAAGCCCTGCCCCCCCAGAGTGATCCCTGAGTGTAGAGGTAGTAGTAAGACCTGAGCACAGCTGGGTGTAACCCACCCCTACATATATACTTTTTTCAAATATAAATAATTTGAATTGTTCTTAAAAGCTGCTTTGAATTTAATTAAAATTAAACTTTGTTCACTTGATCAATTGATCACTTGACATCCCGTTACTCATTGATTTGCTCGAGCGGGCACCTAACGTCTCCATTCGTCCCTGTCGCGTGCTAGTGTAGCCCAATGGCATCTGCTCGTTCTAGGAACACATAGAGCCTCAAACCAATCGTTCAGGGTCTTGACAAAGAAGTCTGATTATCTCATAGGTGGATGGCCACGCGATCTTTTGACATCCCGTGGAATCCAGTCGTTAACAGCTCTAGTCCAGCGGTAGTCTCCAAATCTCAGTATGTGTCCAGCCCATCTGATTTTCGATGCCTTGGCAAATGAGACAGCATCCTGATTCTTGACCGTCGACGGAGGTTGGAACTCTGGATTCTTTCTCTCATTTGAGTGAAGCATGATACTCCAAGCATAGCTCTTTCGATTCCTCTTTGGGAGACCCAAATAGCATTCTCATCCTATTTTCATAGGGCCCAGGTTTCTGAGGCATATGTTAATGCAGGAAGAACAGTGGAATCAATCGAAGAGACGTGCCCAGAGCCGGAGGTTCTTCGTCCTCTTAGCTATTTCTTTGACGCTCTTGACGGCGTTCCAAGCTGCTCTCTTCCTCCTGCGCAACTCAGGTGCCAGGTCATTCATTATGTTGACTTCTCGACCTAGGTACACATAGCTGTTGCATTTGGAGATGCTCGTTCCATTGAGAGAGAATGGAATGTCAGGAACAAAACTGTTTCTCATAAGCATTGTCTTCATGAGATTCTGCTGTAGTTCGACCTTTCCACACTCACAGTCAAAGTCGGCCAGCATTTGTGCCGCTTGGCTAATGTTTGGTGTTATTAGAACGATGTCATGAGCAACGCAGAGGTGGTGTAGTTGCTGACCGTCTATCTTCACTCCCATTCCTTCCCATTCCAGTTGTCGCATGACGTTCTCGAGGGTGGCACTGAAGAGTTTCGGTGGAGGTGACTTAAATTGATTTAAAGAAGGCCTTTGATTCTGTTGTGACAAAAGCAGTCATCGAAGCCCTAGCCAAACAGGGCATTCAAACTCAATACATCAGGATTCTCCATGAGCTGTATTACGGATTCACTACCAGGATCTCACCATTCTACAGGGAAGTGATTATTGACATCAAGAGAGGGATTCAGCAGGGCGATACCATTTCACTGAAACTTTGTTACTTCTCTAAAAACATCAGTCTTTAATTTTTTTTTTTAAATTTAAGACCCATGACATACAGTTATTGAGAGTTGAATTTTAGGCATATAATATTTCAGTACCAATCCACCACCAGTGTCAATGAGTGTCTCTTTTTTTTAAATTTTTTATTCTATAAGGTAGTTCACAATATCTGATTAAATTTAATATTCAAATACCAATCTCACCATCTTTAAGACTTCCCACCAACATATTTGGAATGTTTCCATCCAAATCCCCAATCTCTGTCCCAAAGCACAATCAAAATAATATATTTTGTATTGTTTGTTATGAAAACCGCTGAAAATGCTACAAAAAATATCCATAGAGTGTGAAGATTGTTTTATTTCAGCAGGGGCTATTAAGACATTCTTTAGGATATCACTAACATGTTGTTAAAGGTTGAGTGATGTAAGCTTTCGTATATATATATATATGAAAATATGTATATATGTATATATTCATATATTCGTCGATTGCCTCGAGCAGGCCCCAGTAACGTCTCTTTCATCCTAGCCCTGAGATTATATTCAAGGCTCTTTAGGAGAATGAGACCCATCATTGTTACTGGTATTTGGCATATTTGGTACGCCACGGGGAGTTTGCCAGAGTCTGCCCTGTGGGCAGGCTACATTCGATAGCCTGCAAGTTTGTCCAAAGTAGAAATGAGATAATAAGATGTCATAAAAAGATGTCCTGATAAGATGTCGCACGGCCGCGAATGTGGCCGTGCGGTTCCGGGAGCTGGATTTTATAGTCTCTGAGTCTTGGCCGCTGATGGGATTACACGGCGCCAGGGGGCCAGGTGGTGGGTGTGACCCCCACCTACTGGAATTTGGAGGATCTGGGTGGAGGATGCTCAACTCCAATCCGAGTAGGCTTGGAGATCTCGGCCCCGGAACCCGCGTGGCTTTGTCCCTCTGCCAGTACCTTCATGTGTGCAGAGAGTGGTCTCGGCATGGTGGTGGCTGGTCCTGGAGGTCTTCCGCTGCCGGAGCCCTGGTCAGGGCGGGGAGGAAAGCTCAACCCGCTCCCCTCCAAGGGACCCCAGCGAGGAACAGCCAGGCGCAGGGGCAATATATATATATTTCCCTCTATGATTGGTAACCTACTATTTGAACCCATCAAATGTGGAGTGGTATTCTTAGAGAATGGGTAGGGAGTGTCCTGTGATGTGTCTGGTCCAGGAACACATTCACTCATGTGTGAGGCTTGGCCCAAGCATGTGGGAAGCGGCCTTGAGCATGACGGAGGTTGGGTTGTGGAGGTTTTCGGCTTCTTCGGCTGGGTCCCTTGGGGGACAGGGAGGGCGTTGACCCTCCTCCTTCTACCAGTGTCTTAAAGATAACGCCTGGATATCCTTCTTCAAGGGCATGATGGGTCCCTGATTACAGGAAGTATACTAAGATTAACATTGATCTAAGACAATAACCAACACCATCAATGAAAATAGTTATATGATATAATTATTTCCCACCTGCAATTTACTATAGGACTTTTGTTAAAACTCTTATCAATAAAACAATGTAATTTAAAATGATTCAATTGATTTAGAAAACTTCAAATAACTCCAACTAAAAACTGTAGCCTATCATGAAATAAATCCAAATGTTGCTAGCAAGTAAGGTAAGGTAAAGGTAAGGCAAAGGCCCTCCCGTTGTTCATCTATTTGCTCGAGTGGGCCCAGTAACGTCTCCATTGGAGACTTTGTTGTTACTGTGTTTGGCATATCGAATACGTCACGGGTAGCTTGCCAGGCTCTGCCGTGCGGGCGAGATACTCTTGGTAGCTTGCCAGGCTCTCTGAGAGGGGCGGAGGAATTAAACTCGGGTTGGCCATGTTGGCTGCGTGCAAGGCAAACGCCCTACCTGTGCTATCGCAAGTAAAAACTCTAGATAATTGAATCATTTACTATATAATTTAAATAGTATTATGTTGATATAAATAGCATTTTAACTGTCATTAGTAAGTATCTTCCCATTCCCGCATTTATATCTGTGCATAAAAACATTCATTTGGTTCACCAGCACTATTGATTAGGATTTGTGAACTAAATTATTTTATTTTATTTACTTATTTTTATTAGTGAAACACCATGAGGTACAGTTATAGACTTATAAATTTTTGTGCTTGGGTATCAGTTATACAATGATCAAGTACCCCCCCCCCCTCCACCAGTGCCCATCCTTCACCACCACGGGTCCCAGCATCCCTCCCACACCCCATCCCCCCCATCCCACCCTGCCTCTGTGGCAGGGCATTCCCCCTTGTTCTCTCTCTCTTCTACTGTGTTTTGCAAATGAGAGATTGAGTGGCAGTCATGCTTGATCTATAGTCTACTTTCAGCATGCTTCTCCCACCCTGGGAGGATCCTCACAACACCCTTTATTTGGTGCTCTCTTCTCTATCTGAGCTTCCTTTTCCCCTAGCACATGTGGCTGGCCTCCAAGTCATGGAGTAAAATTCCTGGTACTAATCTCAGCCATTCCTGGGTGTTAGTTTCCCATTTTGTTGCTTTATGTTCTCCAGATGAATGCAATCTTACTGTGTCTATCACGCTCTTTCTGACTTATTTCACGTAACATGATACTTTCCATGTAATACCACTTGTATGTAAATTTCATAACTTCATCTTTTTCTAACAGCTACATAGTACTCCATTGTATAAATGTACCAAAGTTTCTTTAACCAGTCATCTGTTCTCGGGCACTCAGGTTTTTTCCAGATTCTGGCTATTGTAAAGAGTGCTGCAATGAACAAACAATTGCAGATGTCCCTTCGACTATACTTTTTGCCTCTCTGGGATATGTTCCCAGGAGTGCTATTGCTGGGTCAAATGGGAGATCAAATTCTAATTTTTTGAGAATCGCTCATACTGTTCGCCAAAAGGGTTGGACCAGCCGGCATTCCCACCAGCAGTGAAGGAGAGTCCCTTTCTCGCCACATCCACACCAGCACCGGCTGATTTTGTTCTTGTGGATGTGGGCCAGTCTATGTGGTGTGAAATGATATCTCATTGTTGTTTTGATCTGCATCTCTCTGATGATTAGTGATGTAAAGCATTTTCTCATGTGCCTTTTTGCCATTCAGATTTCTTCTTGCGAAAGTTTCTGGTCACTTCCTCGCCCCAGTTTTTGATGGGGTTGGGTGATTTCTTCTTGTGGAGTTCAACCAGTACCTTGCATATCCTTGATATCAACCCCTTGTCGGTTGTGTATTTGGTGAATATCCTTTCTAAGCTCTACTACAAAGCAGCAATAATTAAAACAGCATGGTACTGGAACAAAGGCAGAGCTGCAGACCAATGGAACAGAGTTGAATATACTGACATCTCCTCCCAAGCATATCATCATCTAATCTTCGATAAGGGGGCAAGAAAAGTGAAATGGAGCAGGGAAAGCCTCTTTAATAAATTGTGCTGGCAAAACTGGACAGCTACATGCAAAAAAATGGGCTCAGATCTCTGCCTAATGCCATGCACAAAAGTAAGATCAAAATGGATTTATGACCTCAACATCAGACCAGAATCCATAATGTTTATTGAAGACAAAGTTGGCAAAACTCTCCATGATATTGAAGCTAATGGTATCTTCAAAGATGTCACACCATTGGCCAAGCAAGTGAAAACAGAGATAGACAAGTGGGACTATCTTAAACTAAGAAGCTTCTGCACCTCAAAAGAAACTGTGAACTAAATTATTTTAAAAATTCTTGGTAAAGAAAATTTGTCTGGACTGACAAAGGATAGTCAGAGAGACATACAAAATATGCAATTAGCAAATATTTATGGAAATTATACTCTAAACTTGAAATTTCTTCACTTTTTTCTATGCCTGAAAATTTAGAGAAGCTCATATTCATATTTCCTGCAGACTCTTTGCATGGTGTTTCATTATGTACTTTTGATTTTGAATTAAGCTACTTTCGTGCAAATATTTTATTTTACTTAACAAGGACTTTTCCTGTGTTATATCCATATACTTCTATCTGTAGCACAATGATGGGCCAAATTGGGCTCATTAATTTACCAGTTGTTAGTTCTCCCCAATTTGAGTATTTCCTATGTTTCTTGATAAGAGAATGAGAAAATTCTGCGAACATTATCTTATTTAATAATAGGATTACACTGCGAATCTAGTTGAGTAGAGTATGTTTTGCTCACCCACATATACAATTTATCATCCTTTTCCTCTTAAAGCAGATTTTCTTGTGAAATAAGCTTTTGAAAATCTTGTATTGCCATTTTGGACTGTGTTTTTTTGTTTGTTTGTTTACTTGCTTGCTTTTGTCTTGATGGGCACTGGTGGAGGGATGAGTATTTGACCATTGTATAATTGAAACCCAATCACAAAAATTTGTAAGTCTACAACTGAACCTCATGGTGTTTCACTAATAAAAATTAAAAAACAAAACCAAAAAAAGAAATTCATATTAAAGATTCATGTATTACATATTCTAAAAAATAAAAAGATAATGGGTTGGGATAGAATAACCTTTATGTTCCTCCCTCTGTAATAATAGTTCTAAACCCTTTAATTTGACTGCTAAATCCCTGGATTTTAAGGTAACAGTAGTGAGTTTTTGGGGTTGTGTTTTTTTTGGGATTTGGGCCACACCTGGCTGTACTCAGGGCTTATTCCTGCTTTGTTCTCAGAAATCACTCCTGACAGTGCTTGGGAGACCATATTAGGTGCCAGGGATCAATACAGGGTTATCCATGTTCAAGGAAAATGCCCTACTCACTGTCCTATAGCGTTGTCCAGACAAGAATAAATTCTTTTATATATATGTATATGTATATATATATAATTTATTTATTGAACCACCATGAGAACTGTTACAAAGCTTTCGTGTTTGAGTCTCAGTCATACAATGATCAAACACCAATCCCTTCACCAGTGCACATTTTCCACCACCAAAACCTCCAATATACCCTTCATCCCACCCCTGCTCCTGCCTGTGTGGCAGATACCTTCCACATTCCAATTTCACGTTGATTACGGTCGATATTTCAACACCAGTCCCACCATTGTTATTTGGAATTTTCTGCCAACACTCAGACCTGCTGAAAAGGCAACATTAGACAAATTATTTTCTGTTGCTGGTTATGAATAGCATATATTGTTGTGTGGCTGCAAGAGTGGCCTTGTTATTTGGAATTTTCTGCCAACACTCAGACCTGCTGAAAAGGCAACATTAGACAAATTATTTTCTGTTGCTGGTTATGAATAGCATATATTGTTGTGTGGCTGCAAGAGTGGCCGCGTGATCTTAGATTTCTAAAACTTTAATAATTAGGTCTAGAGAGATTTCTACCAAGAGCCGCTCAGTTCTGTGATTCTTTTGTGTGTCTCTGGGATCATGGCTGTTAAGTAGTTTAATAAGTAGCTGGGAGGCCATTTGTGGGTGGCATCTCAGGGTCCCATCAGGGAAGAGGACAAGAATGAATTCTTATATTGAATTTCTAATATTTTACTAATAACAAGCAGCAAAGTTTGTTTGAAATTCATCATAATGTGGTTTTGCTAGTTTGGTAAAATGAGAGGACACAGATTTCAAAAAATCACTGACTCTGAGACTTAGAAGCAATTTATGAGAGTACATAAATTTTTTATTAATTTTTAATTAATTTATTTATTAATTGCATTAATTTTTCAGATAAAGAAACTAAAGTTTAAAAAAGTTATGTATTTGCCTATGATTGGATAGCTAATAAAGAATCAGATGGGGGAAACTCCTGTTTTCTGTTCTATCCAGTGACATGGAATTTTCAATTTGCCTATTTGCTCATATATATATAGATATAAGCATATGGATTGATATAGATATAGTGATTGTTTCTAAGAAGCTGTGATGTTTGTGGTACAATATATTTTAATGGTTTCAAAATTATTCAGATTCAGTTTACATTTTGCATCTTTTTAAGGCATGTTGAAAGTGTATGCTGTGTAATCTCTGGGCAGCTAGGGGACCCTAGAGGCGCTCTCTCTTCTCTCTCTCTCTCTCTCTCTCTCTCTGTCTCTCTCTCTCTCTCTCTTTCTACCTACGTTTGATGGACTTGGGCCGTTCCCCCACCCAGGACACCAATGCCATGGGTGGACAAAGGAGAAAATGAGGCTGCCAGGCTGGTTGGTGATCAGTTGCCTTTCATTCCATTTTCTTCATGCACCTGTTCAAGTCTAACTGAGCCCCTCATTCTAGTCTCATACTGCCCCTAATTTCTGTCTCCTCCTATCTCTCCCGCTCATCTTTCCGCACTCCATCTCATCTCTTGTCTCTCCACGCAACTGTTTCTGTATTCTTCCCCTACAATCAACACCCCAAAGTCCATGGCTTTCTTATATACAAATAATGAAAGAGAAGAAAGAGACATTTAAAAAAAAAATCCCGTTCATAATAGTACCTCAGAAAATCAAGTATCTTAGAATCAGCTTAACCAAAGAAGTGAAGGAAAGCTACAAAACACTACTTCAAGAAAAAAAGAGGACACTAGAAAATGGAGATACATCCCCTGCTCATGGATAGGGAGGATTAATATTATCAAAATGGCAATACTGCCCAAAGGACTGTACAATTTCAATGAAGTCCCTATCAGGATACCCATGACATTTTTCAAAGAAATAGACAAAATATTCCTGTAATTTATATGGAACAATAAACCCCCATGAATAGCTAAAATAATCCTTGGAAAAAAGAAGATGGGTGGCATCACCTCCCCCAACTTCAAATTGAACTTTAAAGCATTTGTAATTAAGACAGCATGGTACTGGGCTAAAAACAGACCTGCAGACCATGGAACAAAGTTGAATATTCTGTCATGGATCCGCAAATATATGACCACTTAATCTTTAACAAAGGAGCAAGAAATGTGAAGTGGAACAAGGAAAGCCTCTTCAACAAGTGGTGCTGGGAAAACTGGATAGCTATCTGCAAGAAAAAAAAAAAAGGAACGTTGACCTCTGTCTAATGCCAGGCACAAAAGTCAGATCACAGTGAATTAAAGACCTCAATATCAGACAATAATCCATAAGGTACACAAAGGAAAATATAGACAGAACACCCCACAATATTGAAGCTAAAAACATCTTTAAGGACGAAACAGCACTGACCATGCAAGTGGAAGCAAACATAAACAAATGGACTATATCAAACTAAGAAGCTCCTGCACTTCAAAAGAAACAGTGACCAAAATACAGAAAGAGCCCACAGAATTACCTAATACCCATCTGATAAGGGATTAATATCCAGGATAAACAAGACACTAGTATAATTGTACAAGAAAAAAACCTCCAACCCCATCAAAAAATGGGGAGAAGAAATGAACAGAAGTTTCCTCAACAAAGAAATACAAATGGCCAAAAGGCACATGAAAAAATGCTCCACATCACTAGCCATCAGGGAGATGCAAATCAAAACAACAATGAGATATCATCTCACACCACAGAGACTCATACACATTCAAAAGAACAAAAGCAACCAGTGCTGGCGTGGATGTGGGAAAAAGGGACACTCTTTCACTGTTGGTGGGAATGCCCACTAGTCCAGCCTTTCTAGAAAACAATATGAACAGTCCTTCAAAAACTAGAAATTGAGCTTCCATATGACCCTGCAATACCACTTCTGGGAACATATCCCAAGGATGCAAAAAAGCACAGTAGAAATGATGTCTGTACCTATATGTTCATTGGAGCACTGTTCACAATAGCCAAAATCTGGAAACAATCCAAGTGCCCTAGAACAGAAACTTTGGTACATCTACACAATGGAATACTATGCAGCTGTCAGGAGAGATGAAGTCATGAACTTTTCTTATAAATGGATAGACATGGTGAGTATCATGCTAAGTGAAATGAGTCAGAAAGAGAGGGACAGACATAGAAGGACTGCACTCATTTGTGGAGTATAAAACAACATAACATGAGGCTGACACCTAAGGACAGTAGATACACAGGACAGATAGATTGCTACACAGCTGAAAGCCTGCCTCATGAGCAAAGGGCAGAAGGCAGACGGAGTAGAGAAGGGATCACTAAGAAAATGATGGCTGGAGGAACCGGTCGGGATGGGAGATGTGTGCAGAAAGTAGATAAAGGACCAAACATGATAACCTCTCAGAGTCTGTATTGCAAATCATAATGCCCAAAAGTAGAGAGAGAGATTATGGGGAATCATGCCTGCCATGGAGGCAGTGGGAGGGTGGAAAAGGGAGGGTATACCAGGGAAATTGATGGTGGGAAATGTGCATTGGTGGAGGGATCGGTGTTTGATCATTGTGTAATTGTAACCCAAACATTAAAACTTATAACTATCCCCTGGTGATTCAATAAAATTAACAAAAGAAAGAAAGAAAGAAAGAAAGAAAGAAAGAAAGAAAGAAAGAAAGAAAGAAAGAAAGAAAGAGAGTACAGAACCAGAGAAGACTGTGGACCATTAACAGAGCAGAACAATATCTCTCTTCAGGGAAACCTTTGAGAAGTGGTTTTCTTTTAATTACATATTTAACCATAAATGTCCTCTTACCTCACTGAAGCTTGCCTAGGCTGAACACCTCCAGTGATACTACTGGAACCCCCTGGCTGTATGTGAAAAGCAATAAACTCGATTGCAGAGAACAGATGGATGCATGTGGCCGCAGGCAGTTCTGACTTCTCAGAGAATTGGCTTATTCTGGCAGAAGGGTTTTTATTTATTTTTTTTTCTTTTTTATTTATTTATTTATTGAATCACCGTGGGAAAGGTTACAAAGCTTTCAGGTTTAGGTCTCAGTCATGCAAATATCAAACACATTTCCCTTTACCAATACTTATTTTTTACCATGAAGAACCCCAATAAAACCCCACCCCCCACCCCTCCCAGTCCCTGTGGGGCAGATGAATTCTAGTTAACACTCTATCTGCTTTGATTAGATTCATTGTTTCAATAAAAGATTCACCACTATTATTCAGAGTTTACCCCCTCCCCAAATCAGACATGCTGAAAAAGCATTGTGAAGTGATTTGCTTTCTACAGCTGGGTTCAAGAATTAAATGTTGGTTTTGGATTTCTGCTATTTTACTTATTGACCCTGGAAGTATTTCTACTGAAAGTCAGATAGTTAAGAAATTGGTTTCTGTGCTCTGGAGTCGTGGCCGTGCTGGAGAGCCGCTAGTGGGGGGCAACTGGTGGCCTCGGTAGGGTGTGAAGGGCGAACAGAAACGCCCCCTTTCCCATGAGGTTTTAGTCGCCCCGACACCCCCAGCTCATACTTGCTGCCCACAAGACTCCCATGAAGCCGCCATCTTTCTTTCCAGAGAGGAGAGGGCGAATGGGGCAACACCCTTTCCCCTCCGGACAGACATGATGCCCTGGATTAACGCATAGTCTGTTCACTTTTCTGCTCCAAGCTGCCGGGTTCTGCATTAAGTCCTTGTGCTTCTGGGGCCGTGGCCGTGCTGGAGAGCCGCTCGCGGGGGGCAACTGGTGACCTCGGTAGGGCGTGAAGGACGGACTGGAACGCCCCCCTTCCCATGAGATTTTAGTCGTCCCCACACCCCCAGCTCATACCTGCTGTCCACAAGGCTCTCATGTGGCCACCATCTTTCTTTCCAGAGGGAGGAGGGCAGAAGGGACCAACACCCTTTCCCCTCCGGGCAGACATGATGGCCTGGATTAACGCATAGTCCTTTCATTTTTCTGCTCCAAGCTGCTGGGTTCTGCATTAAGTCCTTGTGCTTCTGGGGCTGTGGCCGTGCTGGAGAGCCGCTCATGGGGGGCAACTGGTGAACTCGGTAGGGCGTGAAGGACGGACTGGAACGCCCCCCTTCCCATGAGGTTTTAGTCGCCCCCACACCCCCGGCTCATACCTGCTGTCTACAAGGCTCCCATGCGGCCGCCATCCTTCTTTCAGAGAAGAGAGGGCAAATGGGGCAACACCCTTTCCCCTCTGGCAGACTTGATGGCCTGGATTAACGCATAGTCCTTTCACTTTTCTGCTCCAAGCTGCTGGGTTCTGCATTAAGTCCTTGTGCTTCTGGGGCTGTGGCCGTGCTGGAGAGCCGCTCGTGGGGGGCAACTGGTGAACTCGGTAGGGCGTGAAGGACGGACTGGAACGCCCCCCTTCCCATGAGGTTTTAGTCGCCCCCACACCCCCGGCTCATGCCTGCTGTCCACAAGGCCCCCATGCAGCCGCCATCCTTCTTTCCAGAGAAGAGAGGGCGAATGGGGCAACACCCTTTCCCCTCTGGGCAGACATGATGGCCTGGATTAACGCATAGTCCTTTCACTTTTCTGCTCCAAGCTGCTGGGTTCTGCATTAAATCCTTGTGTTTCTGGGGCTGTGGCCGTGCTGGAGAGCCGCTCGTGGGGGGCAACTGGTGGCCTCGGTAGGGTGTGAAGGACGGACCGGAACGCCCCCCTTCCCATGAGGTTTTAGTCGCCCCCACACCCCCGGCTCATACCTGCTGTCCACAAGGCCCCCATGCAGCCGCCATCCTTCTTTCCAGAGAAGAGAGGGCGAATGGGGCAACACCCTTTCCCCTCCAGACAGACATGATGGCCTGGATTAAGGCATAGCCTGTTCACTTTTCTGCTCCAAGCTGCTGGGTTATGCATTAAGTCCTTGTGTTTCTGGGGCTGTGGCCGTGCTCCAAACTTAACTATGATTTTCAGAGTGAAACGTTGGGAGGTTTACTTCCCATGGTTCACTTTGTATATAGAGAGATGTTGCGTGGCCGCTTATGTGGCCGCGCGGTTTTGAGGAAAAGTTCTAATTCCCGCATACTTGAGCTGTGCTTGTAGAGGCTTCTGGTCACCGGGGTTCCATCTGGGGGAGGCGGGATGCAGTACCTACCCCATCTGGGACTTCCCGATGATCTCGGCACTTTTTGGAACCTGTTTTTTTTTTTTTTCCTTCGGGATCTGTGGATCCCGCCCTCCATGTAGTCCTTCTCTTCGGCTGAATGCTGTAAAGATGGCGCTGGGGGGCGGGCTGTGGGCGTGACTTCCGGAATCTGAGGTTACCTGGCAGTTGTAGTCCCGGCAGATTTGAGGAAAAGTCCTAGTTCCCGCATACTTGAGCTGTGCTTGTAGAGGCTTCTGGTCACTGGGGTTCCATCTGGGGGAGGCGGGATGCAGTACCTACCCCATCTGGGACTTCCCGATGATCTCGGCTCTTTTTGGAACCTGTTTTTTTTTTTTTCCTTCGGGATCTGTGGATCCCGCCCTCCATGTAGTCCTTCTCTTCGGCTGAATGCTGTAAAGATCCAGAAGGGTTTTTAAAATGAACTGAAGGAACCACTGTTCAGATGAAGCAAATATCACCATTTCCCCCTCAATTAGAAGTCACATTCTTTATTTCTACTTGTTATAGAAAAGCTAGTAAACAAGTGAAATATTTACAGTTTTTTGTAACTGAGAATGACTTTCATGTGATTTCATGTTAATAGCTTGGGATGCTAAACATTAGGGTAGAGCAAGGCATCTAAGTCTCACTAAAAAATAATATTTATGATGAAAGAAATATATCATTATGGAAGCTACTAAATGTCACTCAGAAACAAAACATCCCCTGACCACTAAACAAAAGAGAACGCACAAACCTTTGTGGAAGATGATGGTTTTAAAGAAAAACAAAACAAATATGAGGCAATTAATTAACTATATTAATCAAATAATTAATCTGAATTACTTAGACCAATATGCCCTCCACCTGAAAATCATGTCCAAACTGATATCTGGTGGGAAATGTAGGTAATTTTTCCCCTTAAGGCACAGTAGGAAACATAGTTTTTCAGAAAAAAAATTAAAAAACACATTGTTGGGCCCAGAGAGCAGCTCAGTAGACTAAGCACATACTTTGCATGCAGGAGTTCTGGGTTCAATCCTGGCACCTTGTGGTTCCATCAAGTGCTGCTGGAGTGACACCCCCACAAGCACAGAGCTGGGAGTAGCCCCTTACAACTGCCATGTATGGTTCTAAATCCCACACTAAAAAAAATTTACATCCCTAATTCATTTACTTATTTCTCTTCATTTCTTTTTGGGGGAAGGAAAGTAGGGGTAGGGGGGCATACCCGTCAATGCTCAGGAGTTACTCTGGGCTCTGCATTCAAAAATTACTTCTAGCAGGTTCTGGGAACCATATGGAATGCTGGGGATCACACCTGAGTCATCACATGTGAAGCAAACACCTTATCTGCTGTACTATCTCTCCAGTCCCTATTTATTTATTTTTGTGATTTATTATTCACCACCTAATCTCTGACCACATGGAAAAGCATATTATTTTTACAAATAATCAGATATCCTTCATTTAAACTGCCATGCCAATTACTAAATCCACATAGGCTTTAGTTGTTTTATATTCAGTTTTGAATGTAGCACTTCAGAATCTGCTTAAAGACATTCAGTTTTGAATGTAGTACCTCAGAATCTGCTTAAAACAAGCTGTGGACAATAGACAGAAATTCAACTGACCAAACTACTTCAAGTTTTGCATTAATGTTGAACACTATGTGATCAAAAAAGTATAGTTTGATGTCCTACCATCCATGTGTTAGAACATCAGATAAAGTGCATGAGGTGCAGGCTGCCAGCAGTGATCCTGAGCAAGAGCCAGGAATAAGCCCTACGCGTTCATGGCTGTGAAACACACATACACACACACACACACACACACACACACACACACACACACAAGAACCTGAGGTGCTAGGTATAGCTATCAGAGGCCTGGTTTGCATTAATAGTATTTGAAGGGGGAAAAAAATGATTTATCCTATAGATAACTAGGCAGTTGCATAATTTCTTATCTCTTAATATTAGTTATTCATACATTTATAATTTATTACCTTATACTAAATATTTATTTATTATTATTTAATTTTAGAGCCACTTTCCACCCTCCTCAGGAGCTATTCCCAGCAGTGTTCAGAGGATCATATGGTAACAGGAATTGAACCCAGCACATGACAGGCAAGTGCCCCTGAACCTAGTCTGCATTTTTGAATTCCATATATTCATATTTTATTAATTTAATTCTTCAATGTGGGGTTTTTTGAAAATGAGTAGCAGGATCTTCAAAGTTAACGTTTTGCTAGGAAAACAAGTGTGTCTAATCTATGTTTCTAGCTAAGGGCAGAGCAATAGAATCTCGAATCAACTGAAATTAGTGATTTTCATCTACTAGCACTGAAAATGTATACCAGAACTTGTGGTCTGGGACATCTGCATGGGGATAGTAACAAAGTACTGTAAAGCTACCAGTCAAGCACGACTTGAAACACAGATATGGGTTAAACAAAAAAAGTCTTACTCATACCACAGAGTAACAGAAAGACAACAAATTCAACCAAAAAAATAGGTAGAAGATTTGACTAGATACTTCTCTAAAGAACACAAATGGGGCCAGAGAGAGAGAGTCAACAGGTAGAGCACATGCCTTGCATATGGTCGACCGAAATTTGATCCCTGGCAACCATGAGGTCCTCAGAGATCACCAGGAGTGATCCCTGAGTGCACAGGCAGGATTAAGTCCTGAACACTGCCAAGTTTGGTCCCCATCCTTCCCCAAAGAAGACATACAGATAGCTAACCGGCATTTGAAAGAAAAAGTGTTCCTTGTCACTTTTGTTAGGAAAAGGAAAATTACACGCACAATGAGATATCATATCACACCTATGAGAATGATCCAGACCAAAAAGACCTAAAAGAAATGCCAGTGAGGGTCTTACTTTACCACACTGTTGATGGGAATGCAAACTGGTACAGATTTTACGGAGAAGAATATAAAGATGGAAACTGTATAAAGGTACCATATCAAAGAATTCAGAATAGATCCAGTATATGATCCACATCCAAAGATCTATCAAAAGAATATAAAAACACAAATTCATGGGGTTGGAGAGATAATACAAGAGGTAAGGTGCTTGCCTCCATACTTAGTTTCCTGGTTGGAATTCCAGCTATCACAAACTGTGCCAGGAGCACTGCCAGGGGTCACTCCTGAGTGAAGAGCCAGAAAGCAGTTCCTGAACACTACCAGATGTTCAAAAACAAAACTAAAAAACAAGCAAAAAATCCACAAATTAAAAAAAAAAACTATCTGAACGCTTCAAATCACTGCATCATGTCTAATACTTAGAAGATAGAAAAACAACCTAAGTAACCTCAGTGTTTACTGATGAACATTCAGATAAAGATGTGTTTATTTGCTTGATATGAAATACTAGTAATAGATTAGTTTCACAACTTTGATATCTACTCTAGATAATATTTTTAAACTCTTCTCATTGTCAGATATTTATTTCTTTATGTAATAAATATGTGCTATACGTGTATATATGTATAAAACACTTTTTAAAAATTTTATAAAAACAAGTGGCATAGAGACATGTGTATGTTTATATATACAATGAACTACTATTTAGCTATTAAACAAGAAAGATAAAATTTTACCGTTTGCAACAATATGAATGGAACTGGAGGGATGGAATTACACTAAGCAAAATAAGTCAAAAGGATTTTATTCATATGTGGAATATAAAGAAACAGAGCAAAGAAACACATTAAAGAATCCCTTGAATTCTGACACTGTCACTGTCATTGTCCTCCCGTTGTTCATCAATTTGCTCGAGCGAGCCCAGTAACATTGTGAGACTTGTTACTGTGTTTGGAATATCGAATACATCACGGGTAGCTTGCCAGGCTTTGCCGTGGAATTCTGACAGCAGAATTGAAATGACCACAAAGGGCAAAGGTTCGGAGCAGAGCAGAGAGATGCCAATGAATTGTGAGAGAATTACTAATACCTTGGTGGCAAGCATGGTATAATGATATATGTTTGAAGAAATGTGAACCTAAAACATATGGTCGAAAACCAATGTAACCTCAGTAAGAACAAATTAATGAAAATTTAAAGATTTCTAATAATACTTCTAATTACCTTTGTTTTCCCTGAAAGTGGATCATGCATGCATATGTGTACGGGGGGAGAGGTTCAGGGTGGTGGCGGGGAGAAAGAGAGAGAAAAAAGGAAGGGAACTGGGACAAAATGAACTTAGCAAGGTTTATTGAGAGATTGAGCTAAAAAAAATTCTTCTTTCTTAACTGTTCTACACAGTGCCTAAACAACTAGACATCAGCTAAAGATAATGATTGAATGTATAGCAAGCAAACAACTTGCACTAAACTTTCTATGTTCTTCCAGCCACATTCTTGAAAAAGCTACCAGTAACTCATATCAATCATCTCACATGCAAACTGGTACAAATCTAAAGGTAAATTTCAAAATTCCAAGCTCTTCAGTAACAAAATATAAAAATTATTCACTGCTAAAAGTCAAGGAAAATTACATTTTCTTCCTTGTGACCTTAGACAAATCACTCAAATTCAAAATAAGACATTGGGCCTGCGATCAAACCAGATTATCCTAATTGTATAAGCCAAATGTTTTCCTATTACATTACAGAAGCAGAACAGAAGGATTATTGCTTCTACATTTTCATAGGTCAATAAGCAGTTACTTGGAGATGTTGATGGCTACATGTAATAATTTTATTCAATCTATTACTAGTGGAAAGGGGACCATATCTTAACCATACCTTCTGTACCAAATTAAATATACAATTTATAATAGTTAATATGAATTATAAATATTATTAAAATTATTTTCTATAAACATTTTTACATGGTACTTTATACCATAGCACTATAGCACTATCCTCCCATTGTTCATCGATTTGCTTGAGCGGGCACCAGTAACATCTCCATTGTGAATCTTGTTACTGTTTTTGGCATATTGAATACACCACAGGGAGCTTGCCAGGCTCTTCCGTGCAGGCAGGATACTCTCGGTAGCTTGCTGGACTCTCCAAGAGGGACAGAGGAATCAAATCCAGGTGGGCCACCTGCTAGGCAAACACTCTAATATAGCCATAAAATTTAAATTTAAAAGACCAGTGTAGTGGCTTAGAGATAGAATGCCTGGCTTATATGTGTGAGGCCCTGGGTTCAATCCATGACCTTAAAAATTAAAAAAAGAGATTCAAGATGATAGCATACTAATAAGCTTTAAAGCTTTAGCTAAAAATATATGGTTGGAAATTTTTATAATATTAAATTTGCTCTTATAGAAATTCTATAAAAGATGTCACTGTCACTGTCACTGTCCTCCCGTTGTTCATTGATTTTCTTGAGCGGGCCCAGTAACATCTCCATCTTGAGACTTGTTACTGTGTTTGGCATATCAAGTACATTACAGGGAGCTTGCCAGGCTTTGCCGTGGGGGCAAGATATTCTCGGTAGCTTGCCGGGCTCAACGAGAGGGGTGGAGGAATTGAACTCGGGTCAGCCATGTTGACTGCGTGCAAGGCAGACGCCCTACCCGCCGTGCTATCGCTCCAGCTCCTATAAAAGATGATCTACTGAATTTTATTTTTAATATACAATTTACGAACAGTTTTGTAAACATGAGCTTTCCTTTTTATGCAATAAAAATTAAAAATTTTCATCTGAAATCTTTAAGTAGATTTTTAAACATGTTTCTGAGCAAGCAAAAAAAGGCAGCAGGTCCTCCCAAGAGGTGCCCCAGATGACATTAGTTTCCACTGTGTGACATTTAATAACAGAGAGAGCATCCAGAGGAACTTGAAGATGTGACACACCTAAGCCACAATCAGTGATGTTCAGAAAGACTGTTTGAGGCAATGATGAGGCTTGAGTTCGGAGGAAACTGCAAGTAGGCTAAGTCTTACATTTATGAGCCTGATGTAGTAGATAGGAGCCTAAAAAATTATTATAAGCTGAGCAGACAGCTTACATGATCTGAATCCAGCAGTGAAGGAAGGAACGCTGGCTTCCATGGAGACAGCCTAAGAGCCGCTTGCCAGTCCCTATGGAGGCTGATGTAATGCTTTATAACCTTCAGGTCACCAAGCTGAAGAGAATAGCCCAAGGGGCCCTTGGCAAAGATAATGTAAGCTTTCATCTAGTCTCATGTGGAAACATGTAAGTGGGAAATCGGAGCTGAAATGGTTGCTTATAGAACCAGACAACGTGGGTTTTGTTATCTGCTCTGTGTGCTCTGGGTGTGTCCACACCCAAGTCCCCTTTTTTGACAGTTTCAGTGTGGAGCCTGTATATTGGGATAATGGTACCTTTCATGGGGCCTCTGGAAAGGCTCTGGGAAAAAGCTCTGGACTGGGAGTTAGCTATGTAGCCTCAGATGAATAATCCACTGTGTGCCACATCTGTCTTCTCCATTTCCCAGAGTTTCACTCACCTCAAGTCCCTCCTCATTTCCTCCTGTCGGCCCCAGGTCAAACTTCCACAGTGCTTCTCAAGGTCATGCAGTCTCCAAACTTGTTTTTCTGCCTTCAGTCTCTCCATCTTTTTGATTCGTCCTTTAAGAATTATCTCTTGGGACTGAGGTGATAGTATAGCAGGTAGGGTGCTTGACCTGAATGCAGCCAACTTGTGCTCCATCCCTGAACCTCAGCATCCCAAATGATCACTCCAAGCACTGCCAGGAGTGATCCCTGAGCACAGAGTCAGAAGTAAGAGCACCACTGGATGTGACCCAAAAACCATAATGAGAAGCAAACAAAATGAATTAACGCTTCAAGATTTTTAATACAAAATAATATATGTGCCTAACAAAAATATACTACATATTTTTGGAAAAGGTAATATTAGTCATAATCCCATTTTATTGTTTTATGGGCTTGAAATGACAAGTGAACTTTTTTTTATTATTTTAAGATTCCAATTCCATAGGGACCAAAAAGAGATCATTTTATATTTTCCCAGACTTTATTTTATGATTATAGGAACAGATTAATCTACATATGTAGATTTATAGATAGATACATAGATAAAAACACAAATGTTTGGGTGGTACAGGGTGCTGACCTGGGGGCCTCATATACACAATAATAGTACTCTGTCACAGCAATACACCCCTGACCCAGAAACTTATGCTTTTGTTGGTTTTTCACAGCCCATAAAAAAATTGAATTAGGCTACAAGTATATTTTTGTAATGTACTTTTGATTTTCCTCTCGGAAAGCCCGGCAAGCTACTGAGAGTATCCCGCCCACTCAGCAGAGCCTGGCAAGCTCCCTGTGGTATATTCAATATGCCAATAACAGTAACAACAAGTCTCACAATTTGTTGTGAGACATTACTGGTGCCTGCTTGAGCAAATCGATGAACAATGGGAGGACAGTGCAGTGCAGTGCTACTGTTGATTTTACTTTTAGAGAAAATTTTTCTAAGAGTCAGTACATATGAGTTACTGCTGTCGTATGAATTTCCTTTAGCGAATATGCATATATGTTATACATGTGTTTTAATATATCTGAAAGGCAAGTTTCCTTTATTTTTGAATTTATTTGGAAAGAAATAACCATACATGGAGCATAAAATAATCACTGAAATTATGCTCAAGAAAATCTGATTTACTTATAAAATGACACTATTTGAAAGCACACAATGCTTTTTAATGAGTTCTTTTTAAATACTGCAAAGTATGTAATTCAAATTAATGCACAAAATAGTGTTGTAAAAACACTCCTTTTAACATTACTTCACAGTCTTGCTGAAAATGCTCTTTTAAAAAAGTAGACAATTTTCTATCATTTCTTTAAGCTGAAAGTAAATTATTGTTCCCACATTTTACTGCTCATGTCATGACATAACTTCAATTAAGGAACAATTTATTCTGCCCAGCAAGACAGACTAAATGACTTGCAGTGGCCATTCATTTTGCCATTACCGTGCCTCTAGTTCAAAAGGAATACAATTTTTTTCACAGATTGGTGCTTCCTTGGGGCCAAATCTGTGGAATCTTCCCACAGAGCTCTTATTTTAAAAAATTTTGTTCTGATATACTTTACATTAAGCCTTATTTTATGAATGCAGCCAATATGTATCAAAGTGCAAATAGAATCTAATGTTTTTGGGTGAGGAGGCCTCCCAAACTGTGTTCTGAAATCCCAGGGGCCATGCCTGGCAATATTTGGACACCAGATTAACAACTGAATGTGAGGCCTTGAGGCTGTGGTGTTGCTCAGGCCCTGTGATGCCAGGGGTCACAGGGCCTCAGTGGCAGTGCTTGGGGCCTCTGGAGCCATACTTGGCATTTCTCAATAGGCCATGTGGTTCTTAGGACCAAACCTCAGTCAGGGATACGCCATATGTTGCTAGGGACCAAACCTCCATCAGGGGTATGTCAAGCATGTGCCCTAACCTCTAACCTCTGGACTATCTCCCTGGATCCTATAATAATGACTTTGAAAATAAAAATAAAACAAAGATTACTTTAAGGCCAAAAAGATAGCACAGGGGTTAAGATGGCAGAAACTTCAATCTTTAGAATGCATATAGTTCCCTGAGCACTACTAGAAGTCACTGCTGGATGTATTTTCAACGTTTCCCCCAAATTAACATTAATAATAAAATTAATAATAAAGAAATACTATTTAGGAGAGTATTGTGCTAAGTGTAATGAGTCAGAAGGAGAAGGATAGACACAGAATGACTTCACTCATTTGTGGGATATAAAAAAAATAGACAAACTATAGTAAGAGATTAACACCCAAGGACAGTAGAAACAAGGGTCAGGAAGAATGGTCCACAGTTGGAAGGGCTGCATCAAGGGCTGGGGGGAGGGCAGTTCGTACAGAGAAGGTATCATTAAGACAATAATGGTTGGAAGGGGTCATTCAGGATTGGAGATGTGTGCTGAAAGTGGGCAAAAAGCCAAACATGATGCAGAATTGCAAATGATAATGCTCAAAAGAAGAGAGACGGAGACAGAGACAGAGAGAAAGGAAGAGGAAGAAGGAAGAAAAAGAAGGAAGGAGTAGGAGTAGGAGGAGGAGGAGGGGAGGAGGAGGAGGAGGAGGAGGAGGAGGAGGAGGAGAAGGAGAAGGAGAAGGAGAAGGAGGAGAAGGAGAAGGAAGGAGGAGGAGGAGGAGGAGGAGGAAGAGGAGAAGGAGGAGGAGGAGGAGGAGGAAGAGGAAGAGGAGAAAGAGGAGGAGGAGGAGGAGGAAGAGGAAGAGGAAGAGGAGAAGGAGGAGGAGGAGGAGGAGGAGGAGGTCTGCCATAGAGGCAGGCTGGGGGGATGGTTCTCGCAGGAGGGATACAGGGAATATTGGTGGTGAGAAATGTACACTGGTGGAGGGAGGGGTGTTGGAATATTGTATGATTGAAACTCAATAATAAAAGCTTTGTAACTTATCTCACAGTGACATGGTGATTCAATAAAAAAGTAATTATATATAAAAGAAACATTCTTTAATAATTTGGACCAAGCTAACTTAAAAAATACTAATACTGTTAGTAAGCATCTACTAACAACATGAGATATTAATAAATACTACAGCTTCTTCAGCTCCACCGAATGTCCACTCTACCCCAATTCTGTAAGGAAAGGGAACATGGGGACAGACAGGGTGGCAAACAGACACCCTAAGAAGGTGAATGTCACTGTCTAACCCTGGACAGAGGTCTTTCCAACCCCTCCATCCATGAGTCATTATTATGCAGTGTAAACATCATCACAAGGAGAATAAATGAATGAAAATGTATACAAACCACTGAATTATTAATGCTCGTCACAATGGGAAGCTATGTGATAAAATGTTGTTTAAATTAGCTTGACACTAGATGTGAATTTTGTTATAGAATAGGCAATCTCTGTAGCTGCTGAAAAATATTCAAGCAAAGGTCATAGACAAAAAAAATCTGAGAAAGGTCTGCTGCCACATTGTATTAAAGAATGTAACATAGATTAAAATCAGTGAACAATCTCCTCACCCCATAAAAACACAAGATTAATGCTCCCAGGTGAATATGAGCATCTGTCTGCACACCTGAGCATCTGCTTCTTCAAATTGGTAGAAATAATTAAGTCTGGCATAATTTGCATTTTGAGTACATAATTATTCTTTATCTTATCTGAAAACTGAGTGGCTTTTTTTTTTTCTGGCCACATCTGGCGGTAGTCAGGGTTTAATCCTGACTCCACACTCAGGGATCACTCTTGGTAGAGCTTGGGGAATCAGATGGGGTGCCAAGGATTTAGCAGGAACTGACTGTGTGCTACAAAAACACCCTATCTGCTAGCCTATTTCAGTCCCCAAAACTGAGGTTTTTGCCATTATTATTAAAAGTGTTTTCCTAACCAGCACAGACTGCACTGACTACCCACCCTATGCACATGCCTATGAATATCTATCTTAATATCTTCAATCTTCATACTGGACTAGGATTAAGCTTCACATATGTTTATATCCCACAGCTCACACAAACCCCACAATCATTATCATTTCCCTTACAGCTCATTATTCAATCCCTTACTGCATGTTGTCTTGCACATAGCAGATGTCAGTAACCACTCTGAATTTTATGAAGCATCTATTTCTCTCTAGAAAATGTAGAATTATCTAGGAGGTACTTGAATAATTATTATTCATAGTTAGTACATAGTACATAGTTAGTTGAAAATTAAATACTGTAAAGGTTCAAGATACAGTTAGCAATATCTTAAAACCACTATAAAAAATGTTTGTAGATACAAAATGAGTCAATTAAAGTTTCAGATTTTCTTTAATAGTTATTAAATTAAAGCAAAAGAAATACACATCTAATTCCCTAATTGTATACTTCTTATTATTCTATACATTAAAAATGCAATACATAGTGCCTCTACTAAATGTGTCTGAGTTCTCTGTTTTTGTAGTATCAGGGATCAAACTCAAGTCCTCCATATGCAATGCATGTACTTTACTCCTAAGCTATATCTCTGGCCCTAGGTATGTTATTTTGCATATTTCTTTATATGCCTCTCAGAAATTAGCAGGAAGTAACACTTAAAACATCTCAGAAAGATGGCAAATTCTAAATCAATTAATCTGATATGGATACTGAAGTGGCTTTTCTTAGAATCAGAGCTGCTTCAGAATTTATTTTGTTTTGGGAACCTCACCCAGTAATTTGCTTATCTACACGCAGGAGCTACTCCTGGCTAGAGTGCTCAGAGGTTACACCTGCTGATGCTCAGAGGAACATGTGGTGCTGGACATTCCTCATGCAAAGCACGTACTCTAGTCCTTTGAGCTCTCTCTGTGACCTGTGTCAGTATTTTTGTTTATGATTCATCTTTTGGCCATTAGTGGAATTCTAAAAAGACTTATAGGGAAAGAGGTGGACAGAGTCTGGAAAAATAGAGGGCTGAGGTTAGAATTACAATCTTCATTCTAAAAATAAAACCAGAACACAAGAAAATCCTGGCAAGAATCATATAATACTTGGGCATACAAGAGGAGGGGATTTGGGGAAAGGGTAATAGTTGAGGGGTGGTTCACAGGGACTCACTACTCAAGTTAGACTCAATCCAGATCCTTCTATGAGCTACATTTGAGTTCAACAATAAACTGTTGTCTTGAACAGGATGTGTTCAAAGACTGAGTAGAAAAGGAGTCTGCTATGGGAGAATCCTCTGAAGATGAATGGGACTAGGACAGGAGGAAATTGACCAAAACATTAAATTTAGTAATGAACAAGTGGTCTCCCACTCACATCCAGTGACTATATTTTCAGAATATTTAGCATAATTGTGAACACAGTTAAAATATGGTGATTTAAAAATATTAGTTTGGAGGGCAGAGAAACAGTGCAGGGTTAAGGTGCTTGCTTTGCAAATGGTCAATTTGGGTTCAATCTCCAACACTGCATACAGTTCCCAAGCACTGCCAGGAGTGATTCCTAAACACAAAGCCAGGAGTAAACCCTGAGCACTGCCTGGTCTGGTCCACTCCCCAAAATACTGATTCTAAAATTAGTCATTATCATCATACATTTTTAAAGATGGAATGATGGCATAAATTCATAATAGTAAACAAGAATAGACAAATGTTTACAAAAATATATTTTAAAAATTGTAATATGATTTTACTTTTTTTAATTACTATCAAATATAATGCCCACTGAACTTCTAAATAACTATACAAAATAGATATCAGTATGATACTTCCATTAAGGCTTATGCTAAAAAAGTGACTTTCTATGAGCCAATTTATGTAAATATAGATGCACCACTTTTATGTTTTAGACAATAACATATGAAATATAATAAAAATTATTGTTTTACACAAAATTTTCCTCCATCAAAGATTGTAACTGTACCATTGATTGGGGATCTAGAACAGAGGTCTTAGAATTGGGTTTTAAAAATTATTATCAAAGTAAAACACTCCTATCTATATCACAGCTAGCAAGCTGATTCAGGATATCTTGATGTTCAGAAAAATGAAAGGAGCAGTAAACAGTACAGAAAAAAGTTGGAAGAGGCAAGACTAGAATTAGAGCCTAAACTGGAATAAAAGTTCAAACAAGAGTTCAAAAATAATGTGATATCTATATCGCAACAATAGAACACCAAAAGAAAAAAAAGAAATAACCAAAATCCAAAAAGAATAGTACCTAGAGATAAAGTACAGTGTATAAGGCATTTGCCTTCACACGGCCATTCTGGGTTCGATTCAGAGCACCCCATAAGGTCCCCGAGCCAACCAGGAGTGATCCCTGAGCACAGAGCCAGTAGTAAGCCCTGAGGACCAGAGGGTGTGACCCAAACACAAACAAACAAACAAAACCAAAAAGAATAGCAGGAAGACATAAAAAGTAGCCAATGCTAATATAATAAGTTCTTCGAATTCCACTCACATAAAATTTTTTAAAATTTACCCGGCAAGCTACCGAGAGTATTCGATATGCCAGACACAGTAACAACAAAGTCTCCAATGGAGACGTTACTGGGCCTGCTCGAGCAAATCGACGATCAACGGGAGGGGCTTTACTTTACTTTTTATTTATTTTTATTTTTAATTTTTTATTAGTGAATCACCTTGAGGTACACACAAGCATGAAAATATGTAAATCTGTAACTGTACCTCATTCACATAGATTTTAAGAGCTGCTTCATAAGTGAGAGGTGACTGGAAGGAAGGGTTAACACAACAAATTACAATCTCCTTTGCAAAACAGAGCCTATCTGATTAGCCTGAAGATAGCGGAAATAATTGACAAAAATGAAACTAAAGAGCAAAATGAAACTAACTTATGCAAGATTTTTGTGTTTGTCTTATGTTTTTGTTTTTCTTTGGTTTTTGAACCACACCCAAAGAATCTTTGCTGAGGCTACTCTCTACAAAGGGGTTGCTCCCAATGGTGTTCTTGTGGACCATGTGGCATCAGGGATTGAATGCAGGCCTCAAGCATACAAAGTACACTATAATATATCACTGTCACTGTCCTCCCGTTGTTCATCAATTTGCTCGAGCAATCCCAGTAACATTGTGAGACTTGTTACTGTGTTTGCCATATCGAATACACCACGGGGAGTTTGCCAGGCTTTGCCGTGCAGGCAAGATACTCTTGGTAGCTTGCCAGGCTCTCTGAGAGGGGTGGAGGAATCGAACTCAGATCAGCCATGCTGGCTGCATGCAAGGCAAACACCCTACCCACTGTGCTATCACTCCAGCCCATAATATATCACGTGTAATTAATTCATTGTATGTACCGTTGTTCTACCTCTTGAGACTAGTAAAAAGATTTACTCGTATCTCTAAGACAAGCCTTGTGCCTTCCTATCTGCGTATGTGGATACTTTTGCCAGCTACTCCCTTATTAAATAATTTCTACTATACTACCTCCATTTACCCAAGAATTTCCACCCATATATCTTGAATACCTTCCCCCTTTCCCCATTCCAACTTGAAATGAAATCTCACTTTTCTGAACTTTTCAGTCACTCATTTGACCTTTAAACACAGATTGTCTTGCATTATACATTTTATTTTCCTTATCATTTTAGTGCTACTCTTAGAAGAGGCAGCAGTTGTATTTTATCACTTCTTTTCACTTCTTATCAACGGTTTCTGAATACATTGAAATACTCAAAAAAGACATTGTGATCTTAACATAAAACTGGAGACTAGTGTAGGATATTTCTCTTTCCAGTCCCATCATACATCTTAAAGCTAAACAATCCCCAAAAAGGCAGCTATTACTCACCCTTGTTAAAATTCAAACATCTGGTTCATTTTCTTTCTTCATCTTTAATCTTCCATCTTCCCTTTCTTTTGTCCTTCCTCCTTATCATTTTCTTTTCTATTTTTATTTTTTTCAAGCAGCATGATATTGCTTGAATTTAAGTTCTCTGACATAATTGTACTGAATAAAGGTGAAAGCACAAAGAACATTACATAAATATTCTTTATTTCCAAAATTATGCATAATCACTGAGAAAATCTAGAAATTAAAGGACACAAAAGAAAAAAATGTTCAAATAATTTACTGCTCGGGGAGAGCTATTACTAATCTTCTGGAGCATCATTCCTTGCTTCACTTACTTTTTGCAAATAAAATTTCTTTACCCACACCCCTTTTGCCATAAAAAAAAATATCACCACCATCTAACCAACCAACGATAGCCAGTACTTTCCCTAAAGAACAAGGGGCTCTCATCAAACAAATTGAGATCAACAAGGCCAAGCAAAGAGTTAGCAGTAGGATTTTAGATCTAAAAGTTCATGAACTGGAGGAAACCATAGCATGCTATGGGAGAAGCAACACTGCAAGGAGTATTTTGAATATATCAAATGAAGAAAACTGGAAGGCACAGTGTGACTGAACCACATTCACTATAAGAATCAGAGCAAGGTTCTGAACTCTGACTCCCTAGAGTCTCCTTCCCTCTATAACTCCCTCTTCTTCAGACCCCAGGCCATCAGCCCTGGGATGACTTGGATTCCAGGATTTCCTGGAGATTTATTTTCATATTTTTTAGATAGCCCATCAATGAGGTCTCTTTACTTAGGCTACTTTGAATGCTTCAAGGTAAGAACTTTTCCAGATGTTTTCCATGGATACATTTCTTTTTTAAAATATACATGTGCTTTTGTTCTCTCTCTCCTTTTGGGTGCTGGGGATTAGTGGTGGTAGAGAATGGGCACTGGTAGAAGGATGGGTACTCGATCATTGTATAACTGAAACCCAAGCACAAAAATTTGTAAGTCTACAGCTGTACCTCATGGTGTTTCACTAATAAAAATTAAAAATAAATATATATGTATATATATATATACACGTGCTGCTTATAAACATACTTTCTGATAAGGAGTCACTTATTTTGCAACATCATAATCTGATTTATACTTTATTACTAAATATTAAATATTGGTCCCAGTTATACTCTGTTAAAGGTTGGCACTCTTGGCACAGACTGTATCTTGCAGTTATTTCCTCAGGACGGGAATGCACGCATAAGTGAGGAAAATAGCTCAGGTGGCAGAGCACAATTCCAGCAAATGTGAGACCCTGTTCTCCAACCCAGTATATTGTGGCTATATGAACACTTCTGGTTTTACCCTGGTGACCTCCAAACATGGCTGGACCAGAACACCACACTAGCTGGCCCTAACACAGAATGGTCATGTCCACATTAGAGGACTTGGCATCACCAGAAGTCCCCTACCTTCGAGTGCCACCTCACAGTACAGACAATACAGATAAGGCACATGTCTGGCATGATATCAACCCCTTCTTGATCTGTAGCACCACATAGTTCCCCAAGCATCACCACGTACATACCTGGAGGTTGTCCAGCACTTGAAGATGGCCCTGATGGTCCCTTGCACCATGGAATCAGAGCAGTACCACATCCTCTTGCCCTTGAATAAAGCCACCAGTCCAACAGGGCAGAGAATTGTTGAAAGTGAACCAAAGACCCTCTGAGCACTGCTTGGGAGACCCCTATCTCAAACACATTTTTCATGCAATGTAACTTACTCTGAATATGTTTATTAAAATTCTATTCTTTAAATTTTATGCTCTCAAATATGGATTAAAATTGCAATGCAATTTTTCCCCATTTTTATTGAGACTCCATGATTCATAATACTGTTAATGACAGTTTCATGCATACATCATTCTAAAATTGCAGTGTATTTCATAAACACTCACCAAATCAAGGAATGTATTTGTTTTGTTTTAGGGCCACACCCAACAAGGATTGAAGTAGGGTCAGCCACAGGCTTATCTCCTTTACTAACACTCCAGGCCAAAGTCAGTTTGTTTTTTATGGGGAGGTGTGGTCATACCTGGCAGTACTTTGGGCTCACTCTTGGCTCTGTATTCAGGGATCATACCTCATAGGGCTCAGGGGACCATATGGAGTGCCAGGAATAGAACCCAGGATGGCAAGCCCTCTAACTGCTCTATTATCACTCTACCTTGCCAAAGTCAAGGATTCTCTTTTTTTGGAGGTGGGGGGGGGTCACACCTGGTGATTCACAGGGGTTACTCCTGGCTCTGCTCTGAGGAATTACCCCTGGCAGTGCTCAGGGGACCATATGGGATGCTAGGAATGAACCTAGGTCTGCCGTGTGGAAGGTAAACGCCCCTACCCACTGTGCTATTGTTTCAGTTCCAGTCAGGGATTCTTTAGGCAGAAATAGACTTCAGGAGAACCACAGAGCCCTAAAATCTTTTGCAAATATTTGTGTTAATACATAGTTTCTCCTTAAGCAGGTTCAAAACTTTAAGCAAATTTCAAAGACCATAATTCAAAAGGGGTTAAAACACCATTAATATTGAGACAAAATTAATTTTTCTAATCTACTAAGTGGTCATAGTGCTATTATATGAATCAAAATTAAATGACCATAATGCATCTAATGTACTTAGCATTATACTTATATATACTAAACTTTAAATAGTAACTATAAGTATGTACTAGATATTGATTGTTTTCCACAACTTTAATTTCAATCTACAGATGACAGTCATTAAGAATATATCTGTTGAAATGATGGCTAATAAAATGCATACAAAATAAATTAACTAAAATGATGATAACTAGAAACTCATAATTAAACAAAAACTTGTTGATCTATGTCCAATTTCATATTTTATAACTGCAGTACTTCTATTTAGAAGAAAAGCAATTTATTTTTTGCTTGATATGGTAGGTAATAGTAGTAGAACAAAATAATGTAAATAACTGATTTTCTCATATATTTTGACTATACATAAATCTTGCTGCTATACTTAAACTATAGTATTAATTTTGTTGTTGTTGTTTTTGTTTTCCTTTCTTAAGAGAAAAGAAAAACTGCCAAGATAAAATAATCAATTACAATGGTTGGAGAAACAAGCACTTGCCTTGCATGTGGTCAATGCAGGCCAATTCCTAGCATTGCATATGGCCCCACAGCACCAGCAGGAGTGGTCCCTTAGCACAAATCCAGGAGTAAGCCTTAAGAACAGCTAGATGTGGACCCCGTCAAAAAAATAATCACCTTCAAAAACTTTCATATAGTCTAAGTTTAATTTGATTATTTTTTCTGGTGGTGCCAGGAATTAAACTCAGGATCTCACAAATGCAAAGAAAGTTTTCTACTATTGAGCAACATCCTGGCCCTATTCTGTTTAAATTTTGCCACCAAAATTAATTAGTGCACTTAAGTAACATCATATATATATATATATATATATATATATATATATATGTATACACACATTTATTTTTACCTACAGTCACCATTTTGGGGGTTTTCTCCTGGCTCTGTTTTCTGTTTTCAGAGAAACATGTTCTGCTGAGGATTGAACCCAGGGCTTCTGCATGTAAAGTAAATGGTCAAACTATTAAGCCATCTCTCCAACTCTCTACATGCTAAATACCATTTTGAAAGGTGGTATTGGTAGTGAATTTTTCTGAAGCTCAGCTCAATATTCTCTATTTGATGACATAAAAAATTCGATTAAACTTTATTTTTCTTTATTGAGATATTTATATTTACAATACTATTAAGGATGTTTTCATGCACACATCATTCCAACACCATGTCCATCACTGGGTTACTGCTTCCCTCCACCTAGGTTCCAAAAAGTTCCTCCCTTTGAGCACCCTCCTTTTCCCTCACCCTCCCTACAAACCAGAGAGAGAGAGAGAGAGAGAGAGAGAGAGAGAGAGAGAGTGCTTTGTCAATAAAATCTCCAGTTCTGTTGCCTTTGTTGCAACCTTACTGTGTTTGATTATGTTTTTTTGTGTGTGCTTGCTTGTTTGGGGGTCATACCCATTGGTGCTCAGGGCTTATTCCTGGCTCTGTGCTCAGGATCACTCCTGGCAAGTTCAGGAAACTTGCTGGGACTGAACCCAGGTCGGCCATGTGCAAGTCAAGCAACCCACCTGCTATACTACTGCTCCAGCCCTGATCACTTTTAGCTATTTTTTTTAATAATGTTCTTGTATATCTTAATGACTTGTGGCATACAAATTTTATTCTAAATTATTATTAGAACAAGGATATGAGCTAGAACTAATTCACATAGCAAGTATCATTCTTCTCTTGGAACACTCAGAGCAGTCTTGCTTATCTTGTTAAGAAAAAGCCTACAAAAAATTCTATGAAAATATTTAATAATTAATGAATACATGCTGGTCATGAGAAAGTAGGGGCATGTATCATTACATTCTCTTCTCTTGAATTTAAGAACTCAAAGCTTATCTCTGTTTCTCTGTCCAAAAAATGAACACCTACTTCACAGATTTATTTAATGATTAAAATGAGTACATTCATGAAATAATATAGTTAACTTAGTATGTGGCACATAATGTTTAATAAGCATTTTTTAATCTAATTCTGAATTAGCCATCATTACAAAATTGAGCAATTCTTTTGGTCCAGCTTTAAGCTAAAAAAAATTCCCAAGAATTCATGACAGAAAAGAAAAAGGAATTCATGACAGATATACAAAGGTAAGTTACAGAAATAGGTAAGTTAAAAAAATATCAAGTTCCCAGAAAAAGTCAGATGGATTTGTCAGGTAGATTTTCTGCTCATACTCACCCACAATAATGATTACATTTGACAAAAAGATAACCACCCAAATAATTTGATATGTGTTATTTCTAACATAATCTAAGTTTGGATACAGTAGCCCAGATTTATTTATGTTAACCAAATGGTGTTGCAAAATACAACAGGCTATGCAAATATCTTACCTTTAAACAAAAGGAGAAAAGGAATTTTTAAACAAGCTAATGGAGCAAGAAAATTGCCACAGAAGGGACATGGTTTTAAAGAATAAGACCAATTGAACGTCACTGACTTGATAGGAAAGAATACTGGCAGTGCAAAAGTGAAGTTGGCCTTCTTATGGCATACATTGTTCAATTCAGAGCTAATTGTTCAGTTTTTTAAAAGTTTGTAATTCAATTGCTACAGGAATCTATTATTAAAAATTAAATAAAATGCTATTGTAATTAAATGAACCACATTAAACTTAAAGTTTATCATTTCCAAGTTATGCTACTGAATTTCAGTATTCTCTATTGTCTTGAGATTATTTCTCTTATATGTGCACTGTAGAAATATTGTACAATTGTAAGTTCTTGCACATCTCTTCTGAACTCCATGCTGGTAGGCTAAAATCAGTCATGATGGCAATCACAAACCAGGGTAATTGTGGTTTGTCTTTTCTTTTTCAGAGAACTATTTGTTAAATAAATATTTGTTTAGCTTCACTGAGTTCACTGAGTCTCAGTTCACTTTCAGAAAGAATTTCTGACTATTTCCTAGCTATGAAAAAGAGATAGGTCTTCAGAATCCTGTTAGAAGAAAGTTCTCCATGCTACAGGATTCCACAGATCTGGTAAATCAAAGTACTCAGTATAGTTCATTCTCAACTATCTTTTCAAGGACTTTTGGATAGTAAACAGCCTTCAAAGTTCTAATGTCTTCCGTCAGAGCAAAGAGCAGGTTGTACCCAAAATTAAACACACACACACACACACACACACACACACACACACACACACGGATTTCTAAATTTGAGGATTCTTCTGTAATACAATCTATCACGAATCACCAAATAACCATCCTGTTATTTGTCGATTGCCTCGAGCAGGCCCCAGTAATGTCTCCTTCATCCTAGCCCTGAGATTTTTAAGAAAGTGCTATATTCAAGGCTCTTTAGGAGAATGAGATCCATCATTATTACTAGTATTTGGCATATTGGGTACGCCACGGGGAGTTTGCCAGACTCTGCCGTGTGGGCAGGTTACATTCGGTAGCCTGCCAGTTTGTCCAAAGTAGGAATGAGATAATAAGATGTCATAATAAGTTGTCGGGAGCTGGGTTTTATATGCCTCTGAGTCTTGGCCGTTGATGGGATTATATGGCGCCAGGGGGCCAGTTCGTGGGTGTGACCCCCACCTACTGGAATTCGGAGGATCTGGGTGGAGGATGCTCAGCCCCGATCCGAGTAGGCTTGGAGATCTTAGCCCCGGGACCCGCTTGCCTTTGTTCCTCTGCCGGTACCTTCAGGTGTGCGGAGAATGGTCTCAGCATGGTGGTGGCTGGTTCTGGAGGTCTTTGGCTGCCGGAGCCCTGGTCGGGGCGGGGAGGAAAACTCAACCCGCTCCCCTCCAAGGGGCCCCGGCGAGGACAGCCAGGCGCGGGGGCAGGAGACTTGCTGTTGATATTTAAGGCTTTCCATCTGGGCCAGTGTCACCTCTGTGGAGTATGGTGGCCGAGAGAGTAAAGAAGTTATGCTGCTGGTCAGACTTCTTGTTTGCTGTCTTTATGTTATTTTTATGCTCAGAGGTCTTTTGTCTTCTACTAACCTCCCTCAGATGAATTCACTTATTAACCTGCTAAACAAGCAAAATCTATACCCCTTCACTATTCTTGATAACCCTGAGAGTAGACTAGATTACCTTGACTAAAAATCAGAGGCTTTAGGATTAAAGTCTAAAAGAGCTAAAAAGAACTTCTTTGTGTTTCAAATTGGTGCTTTTCTTAACACAGTTACATAATACTACCCTGGTCCCTTTTCTATTTTTCAGAGTCTTCAGATTCTCTCAATATCAGATTAAATCCCTTTGTTTTCTATGCCATAGCAGAAACAAACAAAACATGTTTACATTCAAGATAATGACAAATAAATAATAATAGCTCAGAAAAAGTAGGTTTCTTTTTCAATGGTGAAATTTATTCTTAATATGCTAGTAAAAGTAAAAAAAAAAACAAATGTAAAAAATGTTTCATAACACGAGGTAAAAGAATTTAAAACTGTTCTTAAGGAAAATACAATTGATATTATAATAATAAAGTCACCTAGAAAAAAGCAGTACCTGGAAAGTCTAAGAAAATTTATTTTCATTATTATGACACATACTTTTAATAAAACTTTTATTATATGTTGATATAATACTATATTCACGTTAGAAATATCTGAGTTCTCCAGCAAGATAAAACTTAATTTAGTAGGTGAACATTGTATCTGGAAGGACTGTCCTCTAAGTCAACATGGGGAACTATGAAATGTCCTTTTTTCTTAGTTACTGACTGGCTTTGAGCACTAGAGGCCACTGTGAGAGTTGTCAGAATGAAGATTTGTGAAAGTAAAGTTCTGTATCACTAAAGTTATGCCAGATCCCAGTGACAAATATCTGGGTCACTGCCAGCAGTATTTATGACAATTAAACTGCATTTTATTCACAAAGAAATGGGCAATAATGTTTATTGGCTACTATCCCATTAATAACACATTCTAACATGAAATATAACATAAAATCTCATGTTTACCATTTTCAAATAGTTATGTTTTATTTCTCAAAAAGAAACATTGAAAGTGTGACAATAGGAAAAATTATACATTATACACCAACATGGACATAGTGTTTTTCTAAATCATGTCTTCTCCACTGTTAATCATTTACAGACCCAAAAGAGCTTTAGAATTAATTAACACTTAGAAATCACAGCAAAGTTTTCATCATTTAAAAATAGTTAAGCAGGAAAATAAATTTTGTCACAAAAAAGAGGTCATTTTAAAATAAATGTTGATTAGTATTATCATATTTCCTTTTATCTCAATAAACAACCAAAATATGGTAATTTTAAAATTAATCTACACAGAATATGTTGTCCATATTTTACTATATAATTCCTACTACTGATAAATTTACTGTATCACAGTCATCTCATTGTTCATCGATTTACTAGAGCAGGCTCCAGTAACATCTCTATTTGTCCCAGCCCTGAGATTTTAGCAGCCTCTCCTTACTCACCTTTCCCAATGAATGGAGGCTCTTTCAGGATCAGGTGAATGAGACCTATTATAGTTACTGGTTTTGGCATATCGAATACACCATGGGAAGCTTGCCAGGCTCTGCCTGTGTGGCGGGATACTCTCAGTAGCATGCCGGGTTCCCCAAGATATATATATATATATATATATATATATATATAGAGAGAGAGAGAGAGAGAGAGAGAGAGAAATATATATGGTTTGTTGCCTACTGTCTGAACTCCATCAAACATGGTGTGGTAACTATGGAAAATGGGTAGGAAGTGTCTTATGATGTGTTGTGTGTGGCTGCTTGGTCCGGAAAGCAGCCTGGAGCGGTTGGGTAGTGAAGATGGGCTGCCAGGGCTGGGTCCCTTGGGGTGGGAAGGGCTCTCGCCCGCCCCCCTGTGGGGCGCCCCAAGTGAAAACAGCCTAGTGCAGAGTCCCACTGATAAATTAGGGTACCTTAATTGTTTTTTTTAATATAATATTCTTTTTATTTTTTAATGAAACATCATTCATGAGTTAGATACAATTACAGCCTTATACACTTTTGTGATTACGTTTAAGTCATACAATGGTCAACTACCCATCCCTCCACCAGTGCTCATTCTCCAACCACTAAAGTTCTCAGTATCCTGCCCGCCACCTCCACCCATCCTCCCGCTGTCTCTATGGCAGGCACATTCCCTTTCACTCTCCCTCTCCTTTTGGGTGTTTTAATATGCAATACAGGTATTAAATGGCCATCATGTTTGATCTATAGTCTACTTTCAGGACACATCCTCCAACCCGAGTGAAACCGCCAAGCATCCTTTGCTTGGTAGTCCCTTCTTTATCTCAAATGTATTTTCCCTCAGCATGTAAGGCCAGCTTCCAAGCCATGGAGGAATCCTCCTGGTCCTTATTATACTACACTTGGGTGTTGGTCTCCCCATTATGTTGCTTTATATTCCACAAATGTGTGCAGTCATTCTATGTCTGTTCCTCTTTTTCTGACTCATTTCACGTAAAATGATTCTCTCCATGTAGATCCACTTATATGCAACTTTCATGACTTCATCTTTTCTAACAGCTTCATAGTATTCCATTGTGTAGATATACCATAGTTTCTTTAATCAGTCATCTGTTCTCGGATACTCGGTTTTTTTTTCCAGATTCTGGGTATTGTAAATAGTGCTGCAATATACATACAAGTACAGATATCATTTCTACTGTACAACTCCATAGAAGTGGTATTTCTGGGTCAAATGGGAGCTCAATTTCTAATTTTTTGAGAAAAGTCCATATTGTTTTTCAAAAGGGCTGACCAGTTAGCGTTCCCACCAGCAGTGAAGGAGAGTCCCCTTCTCCCCACATCTATGCCAACACTGCTTGCTTTTGTTCATTCAGATGTGTGCCAGTCTCTGTGGTGTGAAATGATATCTCATTTTTGTTTTGATCTGCATCTCCCTGATGATTAGTGATAAAAAGCACTTTTTTCATGTGTCTTTTGGTCATTCATTTTTCTTCTTTGAGAAAGTTTCTGTTCATTTCATCGCCCCATCTTATGATGGGATTGGATATTTTCTTCTTGTAGTTCAACAAGTGCCTTGTATATCCTTGATATTAACCCCTTATCAGATGGGTATTGGGTGAATATCCTTCCCCATTCTGTAGACTGTCTTTGTATTCTAGTCACTGTTTCTTTTGAAGTATAGAAGCTTCTTAGTTTAAGACATATAATGAGAGAGAAGAAAGCAATATGAAAAAAGCAATCCCATTTACAACCATGACTCAGAAAATAAAATAACTTGGAATCAGCTTAACTAAGGAGGTAAAGGACCTGTAAAAGAAAACAACAAAACACTACTTCAAAAAATAAAATAGAACACGAGGACATGGAAACACATACCCTGCTCATGGATTGGGAGAATTAACATTGTCAAAATGGCAATACTTCCCATAGCATTATATAGATTCAATGCAATCCCTATAAGAATACCCATGAAATTCTTCAAAGAAATGGATCAAACACTCCTGAAATTCATATGGAACAACAAATCCCCACAAATAGCTAAAGCAATTCTTGAGAAAAAGAACATGGGAGGCATCACCTTCCCCAATGCCAAACTCTACTACAAAATGGTAATAATTAAAACAGCATGGCATTGGAACAAAGGCAGAGCCGCAGGCCAATGGAACAGGGTTGAATATACTTACAGGGCACCTTAATTGTGACAATACATTACCTTCTAGCTTTGGGGCCCCCAACCACAATTTTGGGATCCTTAGCTTTTCTTTAAATCTTTATTTCCAATATTACCTGGGCAACTTACAAACCCATAATGCCTACATTACTGCTTAAAGACTGCATCTGCAGAAGCCAATCTTTGTGACACTAAAATTCTTCTCATCTTCTGATGGTAAAAAGTGGTTAACTTTTAGGAAATTTTTAAGTACTAAAGCTATTCTCCCCAGAAAGGGGAAAATTCTTTCCCTTTTGACTTTGAGTCTAGAGATGAGAGCTATTTAGTGCTCCATGACCTAGATCACCACTCCACAGCTAGTCAGGCCAGCACCTTCTGCTCCTTCCTCCAGTATCTAGTAAAGAATGAAAGGGACACAGTGGTGTGTCCAGACAGAGAGGTCACCTATACAGTCCCAAATGAGGGGCCACCTTGCCATTTTATTTAGTCAGCTCCACATTTCTTCATTCTCCACACATCAGTCAATACTTATCTTTTCAGATACAAAGTATTTACACAGACAGGGGCATGGTAGGTGAGCAACCAGCCTGCACACTGAATGTTTATTTCATTCTTTCGTTTTTTGGGTCATGACCTGTTATGTTCAAGACTTACTCCACAACTTGCAGGAATGACAGATGACTTATGGCAGTCCCAAGGGGACTATATGAGGTGCTAGGGTTCAAACTCAGGCCAATTGTATGTTTTTCACGATGTGCTATCTCACCTGGCCCCTGTATACTCTTAAAGTAAGAGATTGACTTGTTTTTCTGAACAGAGTACTCCCTGCCAGGCCATATGATTTACAGTAATCAGAAATCTGCTTAATAAGCTTACATATCTCTAGCGGGTCATTTCTTGCTTTGCCAGGTATATGCAGCCATGATGCACATTTGTATCTTAAACGTCCCTTATTAGTTTCCCAATCCTATAAATTCCTAGCAGGATGCTTCCAGATTGCCAGAGCATTAGGGCTCTGATGCATGTTTGCATCTTTCCTTAAAAAAATTGTTTCATCCATAAGATTGTCTAGATCTTGGGTTGATTTTCCACACTACAAAAAAGTTGTGGACATTCATTCTCAGTTTCTCTAAGACTTATAGGGTAGTAAATAAGGAAAAAACTTGAATTTGACAAGATGCTATACATACAATTAAGATTCCTGAAGCATCTGTTAAGCCAAGCCTTTCCTTCCTTCCTTTTCCTTCTGGACTATGAGCTTTTCCCAGGAAGCTTTCTTTAATCATGCAAATATACAGCAGGTCCACTAACCTTGCCAGCCAGACGCACTTGAGTCTTAGCAGGAAATATAGATTATACTCTAATGGTGTTACACAGCACACTCCAACAAGAAATAATGTAAAAGTTGGCAGCCATTCTTAATTATTGTTATATAGCCAGCTTAATATGAAAGATTTAAAATGACATGGTGATGAGGGCTGGAGAAATAGCACAAGGGTAAAGAACCTGCCTTGACCTAGGATTGATGCCCCAGGAACCCATATGTAGGATAACACTCTTTTGTCCTTCCTTAGGTAACTTAAGTTTGTCAGGTCACACCCATCTAAGGACACTGAACTTCTATTGTAAGCAATGTCCTTTCTGTGTGGACACAGGAAGACAGTTAATATTATGCTTTGTAACTTGGGAGTTGATTGACTCCGAATAATATTTACTCCTGGGCATCTGATTTCTTGACTCAGTTGCCCTTAGTTCCTAGCACCCCAAAAGCAGGGTCCCAACGAGGGACTGAATGGACCCAGGGCAAGCAGTGAGCTACCCTGGCATCGAAATGGGCCAGGCCAAAGAGCCACGATACTCAACTATAAGTTGAGGGCATGATCATGGACAAATGCTGTCATGATCCAAAAGTAAGTAACGACGACACTAGGACCCTGCTGGAGCTAGGAAGATTAACCTGGCCTGAGGACTGCGGAATGTATAGTGAGATGTTCTCAGGAAGAACCAAACTAAATTTATATCTCTTACTGTGCTCATACAGAATGACATTGCTAGAAATATTAGAAGTAGATTTATTACAACTATTTAAGTAGATTACTAACTGAGGGAAGAACACACCCTTGTTGGGATCCCACCCTTGAGTGGATCTTCTAGTAATCTGAAGTAATCTCTGTAGATGAGATTTTATCCTTGAGTTAATCTCCTGGAGGAGTGGTGTTACCTCTCTTTGTTGATTCGTCAGTATTCAACCCACCTTTATGTCACCGCCTTATGTGACTGCTATATAAACTAAGAACATAAGCTCAGAGAGGGGAGTCAGAAGCGAGAGAGCTTGGGCTCCAGAGATCCAGAGTCAGAGCCAGAAGGAGAGAGGTTCCAAGATTGGGGCCCAGGAGAGAAGGAGGCAGAGAAAGACAGGAGTGAAGAGGATTGGAATAAACTACTATTATTACAGACCGGCCTGTTCCTCGTTTCTTCTTCCGTCTGCCCTTGACCAACATCCGTTCTGATCCAGGCCACACACAGCGGCTCAAGAGCACCAAATGCAGGCCGTGAGACAGTGTCATCCAGTGAGCCCGTGAACATACAACCTTCAGCGTGATAAGATTTTACACCCATAGTCTCCTAAACCCCAAGCACAGCCTGGTATGATCCCTAAAAAAATAAAAAAATAATTTTTCAAAATAATAAAAAATAGCACAGCAAGAGGGTGTTTGCCTTGCATGTGGCTAACCCGGGTTCGATTCCTCTGCCCCTCTCAGAGAGCCTGGCAAGCTACCGAGAGTATCCCGCCTGCATGGCAGAGCCTGGTAAGCCACCCATGGTGTTTTTGATATACCAAACACAGTAACAACAAGTCTCAAACTGGAGACATTATTGGTGCCCACTTGAGCAAATCAATGAACAATGGGGGGACAGTGCTACAATAAAAAATAAAATGACATGGTGAATTGAGACTATGGAAGGTAAAATAAGCTTCTTACAATCATTCAGAAAAGTCTCTTTGTTTCTGTCATTTCATGCATCAGGGTAAGGAATATTTATTGATTTATATTTGTACTCTTTGTAGATGAATGTTAACATTATTGTTACATATAATGCAAACTCCAGATCACTTGATACTAGTACAATAGTTCAATTCTAAAATAAATAAAATGAAGTACTTTTACCTGCACAAGTATTCACTGTCTTTTCCCTCCTTTTCTTTTACAGATATTTGTGCCATCAGGAATCTAGAATTATCTTTTGTGAGAAAGGGGGCTTGGGGCCACACCAAGCAGTTCTCAGAGATTGTTTCTGCTCTGTGCTCAGGAATGATCCCTGTTGGTGCTCAAAGGGCTATACACAGTGCCTGGGATTGAAATCAGGATGCATTACATACAAGGCAAGGGATTTACTCCCTAAACCATCTCTTCAGTCTCTAAAGAATGCTATTTCCTCTCAACCTTTATGTTGATTTAAAACTTTTTCTATTTCTGTATATTTCTTTATTTCCATAAATGTATAACTCTTCTGCTATAATTTTTAATGTTTTATTTTGCTTTGTTTTTTGAGGTTTATGCCAAACAGTTCTCAGGATTTACTCCTACCTCTGTACTCAGTGATAGGCAGTACTTCAAGGACCACATGTTGTGCCAGGATCAAACCTGGGTAGGCTTTATCCCTGTACCATTTCTCTGATTCTTGTACTAAATTTTTTTTCACATCAGATGGGTAATGTGCCAATTGCATAACAAGATTTAAGGAAGGTACACATCACACAAGTGTGTGAATACCCAATTGTTAGGCTTATGAACTGGAAAAAGAACCTATGCACTAAAAGTTTATATTAAAGTCTGTGTATATACAGTGGAGTGCTACTCAGATATTTTAAAAACATCAAATCTTGTCATTTGCAATGTGAATGACAGCCTGCTATCACAGATCAATTATAAAGAAAAATAACCATGTATTTAAAAAATAAACAAATTCTCGGATAGCACTGTAGCACTGTCCTCCCATTGTTCATCAATATGCTCGAGCAGGCACCAGTAACATCTCCATTGTGAGACTTGTTGTTACTGTTTTGGGCATAGCGAATACTGCACCGGAAGCTTGCTAGGCTCTGCCGTGTGGGTGGGATACTCTTGGTAGCTTGCCGGGCTCTCTGAGAGGGGCGGAGGAATCGAACTTGAGTCGGCCACATGCAAGGCAATTGCTCCAGCCCATAAATCAGACTATACTGTTTTTTTTTTTTTTGGAGGCCATACCTGGTGATGCTCAGGACTGACTTCTGGCTCTGCAAGCAGAGAACAATATTGAATGTCAGCAATTGAACCCTGGTCCACTATGTAGAAGGCAAGCACCCTATCTGCTACAAAATAGTACCTAGTAGAAGGGAAAGGAGAGGGGATCAGATCTTTAAATTGATAAAAAGAAATCAATTGTATTGTGGTAGATAGAAAATAGACTTTCAGTGATGATCACAATGTACTACATACGAAAGTCAAATTATAATGCTGCACATATGAAACATTTATATATATAATAAAAGTTTTATACACTATATTATTCAAACCAATGACAGCTCAATAAAAATTGTTATAAAAGTATATAATTTAATATTGAGAAATCCTACAAAAATTTATCACACAAATATTTTAATATTAATGTATAATTATATAAACATATACAGCTTTTGACAAAGTTCAAATTTATAACTGATATTGGAACACAAGTAAGTACTTCCTCAGTTTTCTAAGTTTTATCCATGAAAAATTTACAGCTTCTAGGAGTTAGTTAGAGGGAGAGTACAGCAGGTAGGGGGACTTCCCTTGTACACAGTTGACCCAGATTCAATCCCCAGAACTACAGAGTTGATTCCTGAACAAAGAAACAGGAGTAAGCCTGATCACCACTGTGAGTGTCCCCAAAACTCAACCCTTCCAAAGAGAAAGAAAGAAAGAAAGAAAGAAAGAAAGAAAGAAAGAAAGAGAAAGAAAAATAGAGAGAGAAGGAGGGAGAAAGGGAGAGAGAGACAGAGGGAGGAAGTGAGGAAGGATGAAAGGGAGAAAGGAAGGGAGGAAGAAAGGGAGGAAGGAAGGAAGGAAGGAAGGAAGGAAGGAAGGAAGGAAGGAAGGAAGGAATACTTATTTAACAATAAATAGTAACACTTTCATTGCATCTATTTTATAGACCCTCTATTTTACTATGTATCAGAGCTACTATGCATGCCAGGCTATTTATCTCAAGAAAATCATAGCACAGTGGTAGGGCATTTGCCTTACAAGCGGCCAACATGGCCGACCCGAGTTCGATTCCTCTGCCCCTCTTGGAGAGCCTGGCAAGCTACCGAGAGTATCTCGCCCGCACGGCAGAGCCTGGCAAGCTCCCCATGACGTATTCGATATGCCAAACACAGTAACAACAAAGTCTCCAATGGAGACGTTACTGGGCCTGCTCGAGTAAATTGACGATCAACGGGAGGGCCTTTACCTTTTTACCTTAGTAATCATAATTTTTGACTGGGACACACCTGGCAGTACTAAGAGCTTACTCCTGGCTCTGTGATCAGGGATTACACCTGACAGGGCCCATGGGACTACATGTGGTGTCAGAGAACAAACCCAAGTCTGTCATGCGCAAAGGAAGGACCTCATCTGCTATATTATCTCTCTTAACCCTATTAGTAATATCTCAATATTACAACATTGTCTTAAAGAACCCATAGTGTAGTAATATCTCGATGTCAACAATACTATTATATCATAAATATAATTTAGCAGATGTTTTGCTAAGGAAACATAAGCAACTTTATAATTGCATAAATAATTGCTTTGAACTTATAGGAATGTGGCATTATGCCCACAGAAAATTAACAATTACTAGATTTTAATTTTGATTTGCAAACACCCTGTGAATCGGATGTTCTAACACAAAAGAGATCATTAAGTATAACACATGGTGGCTTTTGACACTGCACGGTGAATTGCCTATTTTGGCAACTGCCTATACCTTTATTTTGACTTTTTTCACTAAATAGAAAGACTGTTATTTCCAAAGATTCTTTTGGTATTTATGGAATATTTCCAGGTTGATTTGTTCATTTCTTTAGTAGTAGACTTAAAATTCTATTTCCAGGGTTTTTTTTTTCTCACAAGTTTCAGGTTCCAGATCAATTGTTTATCTGAATATTTCTTAAATAAGAAAGTATTTTACATCAGCTACATTGACATGTCCTAGATTATGGTCAGCAAATTTAAACAAACATATCTAATGGGTGTACTATAGGTATAATGTGTATAATTAGGTAGGTACTTCCCTATGATTACTTTTCACAATAACCCTCACTCATATTACAGCCATTACATGCTTTCCTCCTTAATCCCTTATTTGCACATTGATTTAAATTCTAAATGTTCTAGTCATATCTGTATAAACCAGAGCAAAAAGAAGACCTGAGGAAGTTTAGCATTGCACAATTGTCAACTCAGAAAAACATGGTGATGCTAACAATAAATAATGGCATTTATTTTGTGTGGGTGGTTATATTTGTAACTTGGGAAACACATTTTCCAAATTGTATCCAAAATCCAAAAAGGGTCTTTTTAAAAGAAATTTTTAAGAAATAAAACAGAAAGAAGGATGAAACTGTAGAAGTGATTGATCATGAACTAGGTTCAGTACTCTAGAGTTCATTGACTTTTGATTGTACTAAATTGAACGTGGTGACTATTTAGGAGAACCAGGGAAAAAGATGTATGCAAAATTCTTAGACTATGCTGTCTACCTGGAAATTGATTCTCACCATTCAATAAAGAGTTTTCATTTTAAAGTTAAATGTTCAGTAAAAATGAGTTTCTTGCACAAGATGAAATTGGTTCAGTGGCCTAACCACCCCTTTTAAGTAAACAAATCTGAATAATTCACATATATATTGATAACCTACAAAGGGAAAAATACTGTTCAGCCCTAAAATTTTTTCTTGTATTAAAGGTAAAAAAATTCATTTGGCTAATAGAAACTAGACAGAATTACATGCTGAACCTTTGGTTAATATATCCAAGCTTAATTCAGTGAATGTCTTAAGGTATTTAGCTTACTGTATTATTTTGAATTTTCCATCACATAATATTTTTAACAGTATGACAGGAAAACTGTTTTCCAAATTTAGTAATACAAAGTAGTCTGTTTTGTAGATCATTGGGTTAGAAACTATATTATCATACTTTTGAGGAGTGGCACAACAGATGATGCTCAGAACTTAGTCCTAACTCTATGCTCAGTTATCACTCCTAGAGGTGCTGGAGATTGAACCTAAGTAGGCTTTGTAGAAGGCAAGTGTCTTAACCCTTGCAATATCTCTCCAGTCCCTAGATTATCATACTTATAAGAAAGTTCTGACAAGATTGTCTCACTTGATTTGTTCTTCTTATTCAACATCTATCACAGTAAGAAAAGAAGTGCTTTAAAAATTTATTTCCATCATCAAACATTATTCATAGTACATTCTTTTTTTAAAATTTGTATTAGTGAGACATCATGAGGTACAGTTGCAGACTTAAAATATTTTTGTGCTTGGGTTTCAATTATACAATGATCAAATACCATCCCTCCACCAGAGCCCACTTCCCACCACCACGGATCCCAGTATCCCTCCCACTCTCCATATCCCCCATCCCACCCTGCCTCTGTGGCAGGGCATTCCCTTTTGTTCTCTCTCTCTTATTGGGTGTTGTGGTTTGCAAAAGAGTCAATGGGTGACAATCATATTTGGTCTATAGTCCACTTTCAGCATGCTTCTCCCATCCTGGGAGGATCCTCCCAACACCTTTATTTGGTGCTCCCTTCTCTATCTGAGCTCCCTTTTCCCCTAGCATGTGTGTTTGGCCTCCAAGCCATGGAGCAAAATTCCTGGTACTAATCTCGGCCATTTTTGGGTGTTAGTCTCCTATTTTGTTATTTTATGTTCCCCAGATGAATGCAATCTTTCTATGTCTATCCCTTTCTTTCCGAGTCATTTGGCTTAACATGATACTTTCCATGTAGTACCACTTGTATGTAAATTTCATGACTTCGTCTTTTCTAACAGTTACATAGTACTCCATTGTGTAAATGTTCATAGTGCATTCTTAGTATAAAGAGATATCTGTTTGACCTCAGAATTCTGGGTTTTGGAGATTTTTGGTTTTGTTTGTTTGTTTTTTTGCTAGCGTACTTAATGCATGCTTCTGATCATTTTTGTAGTATTTTCATAATATGGTATGTAAATTTTAAAGAAAGTTAATAAGAATAACTTAAAATATGAGCCTCCTCTGGGAATGTCTAGAATGCATGACTTTAACATCACCAGGAAAATGAAAACAAAATCTAGTTTTAATTATTTCTGCTCTCATTCTAGATATTTCTTCACTAAGAATATATCAATGCTAGTTTATTTCTGCTTCCAAAATAAAGATGAAATGTTTAAGGTAGAATCTTCTCTATGCAGGGTCGCATAGACAAATGGTACATTTATTTCTCCTTGTATTCTCTTCCCTCTTCATTACATATTTCAATTGCATTAACATCACTTCTCCTGGGAATTCTCCATTAACAGATCTGTCTGTCCATTAGGATATTTTCCGTGATATGATATTGAGCTTCTGCTCTCATATGCCATCCTCCCACTATTAGTGCTAATTAGGTTCCCTTGCGTCAGAGTAATATTGTTCCATCTTTGCATTCCCTGTGAAATGCTGGGGAAATACAATGATATACAGCTTTATTTATTACACACTGCATGTTTTTAAATTGATCTTAAAAATTCTATGATGTTGTCATTATGTTGATTTAAATTTTCAAAGTTATAAACTTTAACTTTCCAAAATTGATGTCTAAAATTTATTATAATATAGTCCAAAAATGTTGAATTCCATACCAGCGACTTTTGATTATAAATAAAAGAAAAAGGGAAAGTGAGAGAAGATAAAAGGGAACAAAGAGAGAATGGAAAGGAAAATGAAGGACAAAGAAGTAGCTCAAAGGCTGAAAGCATGCTTTGCATGAAGGAGGCCAGCTTTTAACCCGGAATATCAGTTGGTCCCCAGAGCACCACCAGGAATGACCCCCAGGCACAGAGCTAATAGCCACGGAGCATCTCCAGATGTGTCCCAAACCTCTCCAAAACAAAGGGAAAAAAAGTTGTGATTTACCAAAATATATGCAAATTTTACATGCAAATGTTAGACAAATTTTATTTACGTACAAATTTTACTTACAAATTTCCCAAAAATACATAAAAAGTCACATACAAATTTTATATGCTAAATACATGCAGATTTTAGTACATTTATGATCACTATAACAAGATTTATTAATTCAATTTTAATTTAAATAAGAATATTACAACTTTAAAAGTATTCTAGTTCATTATAAATAAATCATTCAGGTTCTTGTACATACTAAGCTTAAAAGTTTGATTACTTCCTTTTACTCATTTTGTACTCCTCATTTGCTCTTACAGTTTTTTTCCTTCTATTAAATTATAACAAATCAATGGCATGATAAAAACAAGTGAGGAGACTGTTCTATTTTAAGAGGTAAGAATAAAGCTGATTAAAAGTAAATCCTGGTAACTAAAATAAAAACTTTTTTAAATTTTATTTAAAAAATAGAAAATAAACTGGGTAAAAGGAAAAACAAAGTGCCAGAATAACTAAAAATTAAGAGGCAAAAAATTAACAATTAAAATTCAGAATGTTATTTTAATCTTATCTCATTTTTAGAATTCAAAAATGTTAATTTTAATCTTAGCTTAACCAGGCATTTAGTGTTCAAAGGGATAGCCCAATGGATTGAGTGTATGCTTTGCACATGGAATGTTGGGGTTTGAGCCACATGGTCCCTTGAGAACCACAGAGAGAAATGCCTAGTAATGGAGCCAGCCAGTATCCCTGGTAAGTGTGCACCTGCCCCCACCAAAGAAAGAAAAAAAATTAGAAGGTACTTTCTAAAGTCAGAGAAAGTGAGAATAGAGGATAGGGTGCTTGCTTTGCAAGCAGCCAACCTGAATTCTATCCTTGGCATCCCATATGGTTCCTCCTAGCACTGTCAGGAGTGATCTCTGAGTGCAGAGCCAGGAATAAGCTCTGAGCATCTCCAGGTGTGGCTGCCCACACCTGAGTCACCCAAGGAAGTTTTCAGGTGAAGCAAACTGATTGTGAATTGGGTGGTATATGATACCAAGAAATGGCTAATTTAAAATATTGACATAAAAAATAGCACTCATTCAAGTTCGACATTTCTAACCTACTTAGACTGAGATAGGAGTAAAATAGTATACTGCCTGAGATTTGTTGCAAGGCATGTTAACAAAGTAAAAAAAGAAAAGGGGGAATATGTGAAGTGAATCAGGGTAAAATCCTGATCTGCTAATTGTACTTGATTATACATATATAGAGATATATTATTCCATACATAACTTTTGTGTAAATTAAAGATTTTCACACTAGTAATAATAATAATTAGTAATAACATTACTAGTGATGTAAAAGCAACATATTCAATATTTAAAATAATATATTATATATAAATTAAAATGTAAAGTTTCTCCCTCATAAAAAACCCACAAATTTTCACTGGAGTGATTATCATCAATTTGGTATTGTACATGTGTATATACATGTATATGTTATTGTTCTATTAAAATGTTTTTAGGCTTTTTCTTAAGGAAAACTTTTTCTATCTTTTCTATCTTTCGAGTCATCCTAAATAGGATTGGCAGAACATTAGATGAAGGACAACCATGCGAGCAAGCAGGGTTCCGCAAAGGATTCAGCACCATCGACCATATCCACACGGTAACCAAGCTCATTGAGGTTTCTCGGGAGTTCAAGATGCCGCTCTGCTTAACGTTCATTGATTTAAAGAAGGCCTTTGATTCTGTTGAGACGGAAGCGGTCATTGAAGCCCTAGCCAATCAGGGCATTCAAGCCCAATACATCAGGATCCTCCGTGAGCTCTATTGCGGATTCACTACCAGGATCTCACCATTCTACAAAGAAGTGATCGTTGATGTCAAGAGAGGGGTGCGGCAGGGTGATACCATTTCACCGAAACTCTTCAGTGCCACCCTCGAGAACATCATGCGACGACTGGAATGGGAAGGAAAGGGAGTGAAGATAGATGGTCGGCAATTACACCACCTCCGCTTTGCTGATGACATTGTTTTAATAACACCAAACATCAGCCAAGCGGCACAAATGCTGGCCGACTTTGACCGTGAGTGTGGAAAGGTAGGACTACAGCTGAATCTTACGAAGACAATGTTTATGAGAAACAGCCTTGTTCCTGACGCCCCATTCGCTCTCAATGGAACGACCATCTCCGAATGCAACAGCTATGTCTACCTAGGTCGAGAGGTCAATATGACAAATGACCTGGCACCCGAGCTGCGCAGGAGGAAGAGAGCGGCTTGGAACGCCTTCAAGAACGTCGAAGAAATAGCTAAGAGGACGAAGAACCTCCGGCTCCGGGCACATCTCTTTGATTCCACTGTTCTTCCTGCATTAACATATGCCTCAGAGACCTGGGCCCTACGCAAACAAGATGAGAACGCTATTCAGGTCTCCCAAAGAAGAATAGAAAGAGCTATGCTTGGGATATCACGTTTCACTCAAATGAGAGAACAAATCTGGAGTTCTGACATCCGTCGACGATCAAGGATCAGGGACGCTGTCTCATTTGCCAAGGTGTCGAAAATCAAATGGGCTGGTCATGTAATGAGATTTAAAGACGACCGTTGGACTAGAGCTGTTACTGATTGGATTCCACGGGATGTCAAAAGACCGCGTGGCCGCCCACCTACCAGATGGTCAGACTTCTTCGTCAAGATCATGAACGATCGGTTTGAGGCCCTTCATGTTCCCGGAGCGAACAGATGCCATTGGGCTACACTAGCACGTGACAGGGACAAATGGAGACGTTACTGGCGCCCGCTGGAGCAAATCGACGACTAACGGGAAGTTAAGTGATTAAGTGATCTTTGGAAGGGGATGTAGCTCAGTAGGTGAGCTTTTTCTTAGCATGTGTAAGGCACTGAGTTCAATTCCTAGCAACAGAAAACAAAACAAAACTTTGTCTTGCTATTTTTCATGTCATTAAATCAAAATCTATTTTATTCAGGGTGGGGATGGTGCTTACGGGTAGAGAATTTGGCTTCTGTGCATTTATGACGCGCTGGTTGGAAAGGAGGAAGGGAGGCAAGGAGGAAGGGATGTAGGGAGGGAAGGAGGGAGGAAATCTACTATATTCTTAGTAACTGATACAGAGTATACCTTTGGGTAGTCTGTGTGGATGGCTATCCATCACTTGATCACTTGACATCCTGTTACTCATCAATTTGCTCCAGCGGGCACCAGTAACATCCATTTGTCCCTGTCACATGCTAATGTAGCCCAATGGCATCTGCTCATTCTAGGAACATGAAAAGCCTCAAATCGATCATTCAGAGTCTTGACAAAGAAGTCTGACCATCTAATAGGTGGGCGGTCACTCAATCTTTTGATGTCCTGTGGAATCCAGTCGGTAATGGCTCTAGTCCAGTGGTCATCTCCAAATATCATTATGTGTCCAGCCCATCTGATTTTCGACACCTTGGCAAACAAGACAGTGTCCCTGATTCTTGACCGTCGACAAAGGTCGGAACTCCAGATTCTTTCTCTCATTTTTAGTGAAGCATGATACTCCAAGCATAGTCTTTCGATTCCTCTTAGGGAGACCCAAATAGTGTTCTCATCCTGTTTTCGTAGGGCCCAGGTCTCTGAGGTGTATGTTAATGCAGGAAGAACAGTGGAATCAAAGAGTTGTGCCCGAACCCGGGGTTTCTTCGTCCTCTTAGCTATTTCTTCGACATTCTTGAAGGCATTCCAAGCTGCTCTCTTCCTCCTGCATAACTCAGGTGCCAGGTCATTCGTCATGTTGACTTCTTGACCTAGGTACACATAATTGTTGCATTCGGAGATGTTCATTCTGTTGAGAACAAATGGAACGTCAGGAACGAGACTGTTTCTTAAAAACATTGTCTTTATGAGATTCAGCTGTCGTCCTACCTTTCTACACTCATGGTCGAAGTTGGCAAGCATTTGTGCCGCTTGGCGAATGTTTTGTGTTATGAGAACGATGTCATCAGCAATGTGGAGGTGGTGTAGTTGCCGACCGTCTATCTTCACCCCCATTCTTTCCCATTCCAGTCATCACATGATGTTCTCGAGGGTGGCACTGAATAATTTCGGTGAAATGGTATATCACCCTGCCAAACCCCTCTCTTGAGGTCAATGATCACCTCCCTGTAGTATGGTGAGATCCTGGTAGTGAATCCGCAATACAGTTCATGGAGAATCCTGATGTATTGACATTGAACACCCTGTTTGGCTAGGGCCTCAATGACCGCTTCAGTCTCAACAGAACCAAAGACCTTCTTTAAATCAATGAACGTTAGACATAGCGGCATCTTGAACTCCAAAGAAACCTCAATGAGTTTGGTTATCATGTGGATATGGTCGATGGTGCTAAATCCTTTTCGGAAACCAGTTTGCTTGCATGGTTGTCCTTCATCTAGTGTTTTGCCAATCCTATTCAGGATGACTTGCGTGAACAGCTTGTAGACGACAGACAACAGGCAGATCGGGCTATAGTTGCCAATGTCGTGGATGCCTCCCTTCTTGTACAATAGTACAGTTCTGCTGGTTTTTCATTGGGACTGAACCTTGCATTCAGACAGGTAGTGTGTGAAGAGCCGAGCCAGTGTATTGATGAGTACTTACGGCAGGTTCTTCAGGTGTTAGGTCTGACCTTGTCTGGACCAGGTGCTGTCTGCGTCTTTACCAACAAAATGGCATGTCGGATTTCAGAAGGGAGAGCATTGGGAATGACATATCCATCTTGCGGAATTTGGTATGTGGGCAGGTGGATATGGCTATCAAAGAGATCCAAGTAGAAGTCATAGATAATCTTCTCCCCTTGAGACTGTAGCAAGTCCTGGGTTGACATAGGTGAGTTTCAGTTTGACACCTCTACTTCTGATCAGCTATAAATGGAAAGTCCATATGGTTCAATAATTTTCTGGATTGAGTCACAGACCTCAGAGAATTACATTTGCCTCTTTATTGAAAGGGACAGAATAAAGGATACAAATGAGGGGCTGGAGTGATAGTAAAATGGGGAGGGCACTTGCCTTGCATGCAACGGCCTCAGGTTTGATTCCCAGCATCCCATATCGTGCCCTGAGCACCGCCAGGAGTAATTTCTGAGTGCAGAGCCAGAAGTAACTCCTGTGCATCGCCAGGTGTGACCCAAAAAGAAAAAAAACTCACTTTCTACAAGATCATTGTCAGTGATTTTAATGTCAAGATAGGACCAGTTGATGTTGGAATTGGTAGATACAGGGAAAAACCCACCTTGTGAAGTAGACATTTTGTGTGAGCATAGCGGCTATGAAAAAACAGTTTCATAGTGGTGTAGAGAGTTTCTTCCTATATATCAGCTCAGGACACACACAGAAAATGTTCAAGAAATTTCAGTGATCATTGTTTCTAATATAATTGGGCTTATTTACAAGCCCACCAAAAAGAAAATCAATCTTTTGAATCTGATTAAGGAAAATAATTTCCTTGTTTCCATTCATATATTTGTTTTTTGTTTAGTTTTGTTTTTGGGGCCACATCTGGCAGTTTTCTGGGCTTACTCCTGGCTCTGCACTCAGAGATCACTCCTAGCAGTGCTCAGGGGACTATATGAAGTACTAGGGATTGAATCTGGGTCAGCAATGTGCAAGGTAAATGCCCTACTGACTGTACTACCACTTTATCCCTGTCTATTTAAATACTATTTAATATGCACTAAAGTTGGAAATAATTGATAGATTTTTCTGGCCACTTTTATATTATTTCTGTGAAATATTAACTAGGGTCCTTTTCCTATTTTCCCATTGAGATAAAACTTACTGATAGCAAATTCCAAAGAAATGAATAGCTACCAGCAAGATCTGGGGGTAAAGTCTGATCAAACCTGAATTTCAGGTAAAAGAATATGCATTCTTTAACTTAATCTGACTAAAGAAATTCAGGAGGACAACCTTCAGGTACTTGTCAGTTTAACCCCTCTCATCATTAAGATGGATAAAATTTTAGAAGATAAATTAGCTATTTCCTGATACTAGATTGTAATGCAGGCAGCTGACACTTAAAGAGTCAAGATGCCAGAAAGAAAAGGACAATAATTATACATGTGAGCTTCAGTTTGCCCTTAGAGGAATTTGCCAACACTTAAAGCACCAAAGAGTTTACCGCCCAAACTGATATTTAACTTCTAAGCTCACAGCTTTCAGCATGCTCAACAAGAATAAAAAGACTAAAATTGATGCTCGAGCACAAACAAAGTAAACAAATTGACTTGGAATTTAACAACAGAAAGACCATCTCCCAGGACTAAAAAAGGAACCAAAATATAACAGGCCTTACATGGATTGAAATTTTATCACAAATCATTCCACCCATTGATTAAATCCAGATCTACCATTACATAAAATGCCTAGCAACGGAAGAGTGAATCCCCTCTGGAAGGAATCATACACATGCTTACTATTTTTATACCTAGTATTAAATAAAAAAATTACTAAGAATGCCAAGAGACAAAACCATATTACTAACAACCAAAAAACCCAAAACAACAAAAATGTATAAAAAGAAATATAATTGCAGATAGTAAAATAACTATGATTGTGAGAAAGAAAAAAGAAACATTTACATAGAATAATAAACCCTAAAACCAACAGCAGGCTTCTATATATAATAATTATCAACGATTATCAAATAATTAGAATAATTATCATCTGTATTTCAATAGCATGATGACTGGAGCGACAACACAATGGGTAGGGCATTTGACTTGCATGTGGCCAACCCGGGTTCAATTCATCCATCCCTCTCAGAGAGCCCGGCAAGCTACCAAGAGTATCCCACCCGCCCGGCAGAGTCTGGCAAGCTCCCCCAGTGTATCTGATACGCCAAAAACAACAAGTCTCACAATAGAGATGTCACTGGTACCCTCCTGAGTAAATCGATGAACAACAGGAGGACAGTGCTACAGTGCTATTTCAATAGCAAAATTTTTAAAACCATCTAAATTGGAGAAGTTTTGCACAATAATGGGCACTGGTGGAGGGATGGGTACTGGATCATTGTATAACTGAAACCCAAGCACAAAAATTTGTAAGTCTACAACTGTACCTCATGGTGTTTCACTAATAAAAATTTAAATAAATAAATAAAGAGTAGTCACTTTTTCTCCTTTAAAAAAAAAAAGGTTCCAGAGATTACTTGCACAGCAATGAATATACTTAACACTACTGAACTCTACACTTAAAAATTAGGATGATAACATTTATCAAACCTGCAAACCATACTGGTGTTTTCATACCAGTCCACAGATTTCAGTTATAACCCTTATATAGATGATTCATTTTTAACCTTTATATACATGCAGATTTGCAGTTGAAGACCACTGACTTACTCTACCACAAACTTTTGAAACCTAAAGTATTAGAAATAAAGAGGTGTCTTCTGATGTATAAATTGTACTTCACCAAAATTATTTTTTTTAAAGAATGAATGAGCTATAAAAATCATGTAAAGGGCTGAGAACTTACTTTGCATGTAGAAGGCCCAGATTCTATCCTTAGAACTACATGGCCCTCCTTGCACTGCCAGGCATGACCCTGGAGCACAAAAGGACACAAGGAGTCAAAACAAAATATTTGGAAAGACATCCATAACACAAAAACAAAAATATTTTTTTACAATGACACTGATATCCATCAGGGAAAAGCAACATTACTAGAGGTAGCAGATAATTCATTTAGAAGGATGAATCCACTAAATTAACATAATGATTACAAATCTGCAAGTTTCTAATAATATCACTTCAAAAGAAGAAAAAAATGAAAAGATCAAAGGAAAAATAGTCATATAATGATTAAACCCCAAAATTTTAATGCATCTTGTCCAGAAAAAAAGAGCAACTAAACAAAACTATAGGATTTAGATGATATTAGCATACTGTTTTGTTTTGTTTTGGTTTTGTTTTGTTTTGTTTTGTTTTGGGGGGGCCATACCTAGTTCTCAGGCTGTACTCCTGGCTCTGCTATCAGGTATCACTCCTAGTGAGCTTGGCAGACCAACCAGGGTGCTGGGGTTTGGATACAGGTTGGCTGCATGCAAGGCAAATGCACTACCTGCTGTAATATTTCTTTGACCCTGATATTAACATGATTAAAAGAGCATCATTTAAGTACTGCATAGTACAACAGTATATATGCTGCTTCCAAGTGCACATAAACTACCAAAATTTTAACAAGTGTAGTATTATAAATCATGTCTCAACAGATTTCCAAAGCACTTAAATGATTAATATTATAAAATATTACATTTTCTTTCCACAAAACCTTGAAAAAAAAAGAAATTACAATATGAGGCTGGCTCAGCGATTAAAAATATTTACTCAGTAACTACCAGGCCTGGGGTTCAAACCCCAGAGCTGCACACTCCCCCACAAGTGGTGCTAACAGCTCTGATGGACAGGATCCTTGGTGGTGAAAGGAATGAGGAGACCCTGACAACCTTAAAGTTCAAGATGCCCAGTAGGTGGGGTGGGAAGAATCAACTATAAAGGAAGTCTCTGGTTCTACAAGGGATCTAAAACTCGGTGAATATGCTTCAGTAACTATTCAGCTCTAGGCCCTCCTTAGCCTGTTTGTAAGATCTTATGTATCAACTTTTATCTGTGATGTCCACAAAGGCACAATTTCATCTTTTTTTTAACAGCTGAGTAGTGTTCGATTGAGAATATATGACACAATTTTTTCTTTTTCACTCATCTAACAATAGGCATTTAGGTTGTTTCCATACCTTGGTTATTGTATATAACTTGGGCTATTATTTACAATAAGAATTTAGCTAAGGGTGTTTGGAGGATCCTCCCAGGAGGGGAGATGCATGTTGAAAGTAGACTATGGACCGAACATGATTGCCACTCAATGCACTTTTGCAGACCACAACACCCAAAAGGAGAGAGAGAACAAAAGGGAATGTCCTGCCACAGAGGCAGGGTGGGATGGGGGGATGGGTGTGGGAGGGATACTGGGATCCATGGTGGTGGAAAATGGGCACTGGTGGAGGGATGGGTATTTGATCACAGATCACAGATCATCCTGTTATTCGTCGATTGCCTCGAGCAGGCCCCAGTAACGTCTCCTTCATCCTAGCCCTGAGATTATATTCAAGGCTCTTTAGGAGAATGAGACCCATCATTGTTACTGGTATTTGGCATATTGGGTACGACACAGGGAGTTTGCCAGACTCTGCTGTGTGGGCAGGTTACATTTGGTAGCCTGCCAGTTTGTCAAAGTAGGAATGAGATGTCATAATAAGATGTCCGGGATCTGGTTTTTATAGTCTCTGAGTCTTGGCCGCTGATGGGATTATACGGCGCCAGGAGGGGGCCAGTTGGTGAGTGTGACCCCCGCCTACTGGAATTTGGAGGATATGGGTGGAGGATGCTCGACCCAAGCACAAAAAATTGTAAATCTACAACTGTACCTCATGGTATTTCACTAATAAAAAATAATTAAAAAAAGAATTTAGTTATTATGCTAAATATGTCTAGCCCTGGGCTGGAGCGATAGCACAGTGGGTAGGGCACTTGCTTTGCATGCAGCCGACTGGGCCGACCCCGTTTTGATTCCTCTGCCCTTCTCAGAGAGCCCGGCTATACCGAGAGTATAGCGCCGCACAGCAAAGCCTGGCAAGCTAAGTATGACATATCCGATATGCCAAAAACAGTAACAAGTCTTACAATGGAGATGTTACTGGTGCCTGCTCGAACAAATTGATGAACAACGTGAGGACAGTGCTACAGTGCTATGTCTAGCCTTATGCTGTGAACATAGGATACACATATCTTTTCAAATTAGTGTTTTCATATTCTTCAGGTAAATACCTGGGGATGGAATTGCTACAATATGAGGAGTTCATATTCTTAGTTTTAAATTTATTTTATTATGTTACATTTATTTTTTATTTTTTAATTTATTTTTATCATTTATTCATTTTTGGTATGGGGACCAAACCTAGTGATGCTCATTAGTTACTCCTGGCTTTGTACTCAGGAATAACTCCTGGTGGTACTCAAGGGACCATATGAGATGCTGGGGATGGAACCTGGATCAGCCATATATGAGGCAAGCAACCCTACCAACTGTATTCTCTCTTCATCCCCTATTCTTAGTTTTTAAAAGGAATTCCATACTGATTCCCATACAGGCTGTACCAATTTATACTCCAACTATTTAACATGATTATAGTATGCAAAACAAACGCTCCAAAAGACAGACATCATTTTTTTTCTCTCGTGTGTGGAATATAAATAATTGAAACAAATGAACTAATAGAACATAAGAAAAATAAATCAGACTATGTGAAAAGGATACATTACTAGTAGAGGGGTATAGAAAGGAAAGGGTAAAAGCAATCAATCTAGTACCAAAAGAGTAACATACTAGAATGTTGATGGTGGACATAATGAGATGCGTATACATATTGAGCTAGAAAGTTATTCTCCCAAAACTTATTTAACATTATAAACCAAAGATAAATCAATAAAATCATACTAATTTAAATTTACTTTGTTTTGCATTCCTGAGGTCTCTCGAATGAAGGCTAAAATCTTATTTTAAAAAATCTCATGGGCCAGGAGATGGAGCAAAGGCCTGGAGCTCATGCTTTGTATACTGGAAGCCTAGATCTGATCCAAAGTACCACATTGTCCTCTTAGCACTGCCCAGAGATATCCTTGAATACCCAGCTGAAAGTAGCATCTGAGTACTATTGGGTGTGGCACAGAAACTAAAATTCTTATGCACACACTAATCTTCCTGAGTTTGTGAGTGTGTGTGTATATGTGTGTGTGTTTACTTCTATATATCCTCTAGAATCATATTATTCTTTTTAGAATAACTCTATAGCAGAAAAGAATAACTTGCATATTTTATCTGGTCTCTCTCCATGGTTCAGACTCACCCTTCCAAAACAGGCAGACACAAGTCTCTGGGCTGACAAAATAATCAGTGACTATGCCAGTAGTCATCTCACCACACCCAGAGAACAAGAAATATCTGTTCAGCATATGAGTTATCACTTTTACCTCATAATAGGATTTGGGAATTGTGAAATTACAAAATAGGTATGTTCAAAAGGTTACTGGCCTGCTTTATAACACAATAATATGCAAAATTAAAACTCTGTTGCATGTGTTTTAAATAGCAGTTATTTTATTACTAGAATCTACTGCAACTGACATGATTATTGTACCTTATTTAATGAAACTAAATATCGCTTTGAGAAAACAATGAATTCAGTGTTTTAGATCTAGAACTTAGTAAGTAATATATGGAAAGAGAATAGCACTTAAGATTTTTTTAAATGTATTTTGGACATGTATATATCATAACTGTATTTAAATGTTCTCCCCCTAAATAGAAAGAAATGATCTTTGAATACTAGAAACATCAGAATAGTGTATTATGACTATGATATAATTCCAAGTCATACTAAATATTTGGTTTGAAAATATTCTTTTTTATCTTTTCAAACACTAGTGTGACAATGGTTTATTTTTTAGCTTTGTTATATAAAATGTAGGAAAATTGCTTCTTTCCTGGAATTACTAACTTCACTTGGATAAATCTCACTTAGAGAATTAGTATTAGAAATTACCCTTTGGATGAGTCTGAGATCCATGCTCTGTCCAAGGAACTGTATTGCCTTGCATACAGAGAAACAAAGAAACCTCACTCAGCCCAGCCTCTAGGATCCTGTGGGCGCAGGTCATCTCTACAGCCATCAACATGACTCCTTTAATCTGGGAGGAAAAGTAGGAGGGGGGCACAGGGGTGCACAGAAAGTCTCCATTAGGCCGGATTGGTGGCTCAGTGGCAAAGCTTGTACCTCGAAAGTGTTAGTACACCCTGGGTTCAATTCAACACCCTCACCTCTCAAAAAAGAAAAAAAAATTTCCAAGGTCCAATTTAGTAAATACAATAAAAGAAAGACTATTCTTCTCTTCACAAAAACACACAAGGTTTCCTTCTGCAGGTTGAGGACAGCCTGGCAAGCAGGATGATCTGCTGAGAGGAGCTTGAGGCAAATACTAATCCCAGATATTTAAGGCTGCCAAAGGAATGATCTATGCCTTTCTGCAATACTTGTGTATTCAGTCCCTTCCTTTGTTGGAAAACATTAAGCATCTTGAAAATTTTTTTCTCCTTGTATTTCCTCATTTCTCATCACCTTTACCCTTTGTCATTAAAACAGGCATTCTGCTTACTGCTTTCACTTATCATGACTATTCTGCATCCATGTTTTTATGCATCCTTGGAAATTTCCAATATATTTTATATAGTCAAAATTAAGTCTTTCTCTAGGACTAAAAAGATAACACAATGTTTAAGATATTTGCTTGCAGTTTGATCCCTCGCACCCATGGTTCTATGAGATCTGCCAGGAGGAATCCCTCAGCACAGAGCAAGGAGTAAGTCCTGCACACTGCTAGGTATCCTCCCACCCCTCCTTAAAAGAAAAAAAAAGTCTCACTACTTGTAAGGTAAAGGTAAAGGCCCTCCCGTTGATCGTTGATTTGCTCGAGCGGGCCCAGCAACGTCTCCATTGGAGACTTTGTTGTTACTGTGTTTGGCATATCGAATACTCTCGGTAGCTTGCCAGGCTCTCCGAGAGGGGCGGAGGAATCGAACTCGGGTCGGCCATGTTGGCTGCGTGCAAGGCAAACGCCCTTACCGCTGTGCTATCCCTCCAGTCCTTGCTGACCTGCAGAACTTGTATCCTAGCAAGAACTTGTATCCTAGCAGAACTTGTATCCTGCAGAACTTGTATCCTAGCACCAAAAAATATCATAATCTTGTAACTAATATATATCATTCTAAAATCCACCAGAAGTGCCCAGGTTTTACTCCTACTAAGCTCAGGGGGCCAAATCAGATGCCAGGGATCTAATATGGCTTGACTGTGTACACAGCAAACACCCTACCCATTGGCCCTATAATCCCTCCACTTCTGAAGAGAGTTTATACTCCTTTAAGGTGAGAAGGGAACCCTAGCAAAGGTAACCTTACCTAGAGAAGAATCCAAAAATAACTGAGACATCTTGTCCATGATTTGAGGTTTGGGAGACCTGAGTGTGTCTTGAGTTTCTCTACAACTATTTTGGATTGGGAATTTTAAAACTGTTTTCTGGACTACACATGGTTGTTGTCATGGGCTAAGGATTCTCTACAACAGCAGAAAAATTATGAGATATAAAATGATCCTATGGATCTTCAGCCTCAGATACTTTGAAATCTTGAAGGTTCATGAATACATTCTGCTCTCTCTCTCATTCACAGGATTTGAATCAAATTTGACTGAAAATAATCTTCATCTTAACTTACTACCTCTTATCCTTTTTGATAGATTGGTTTTTTTTTTTTTTTTTTGCTTTTTGGGTCACACCCAGCGATGCTCAGGGGTTATTGCTGGCTCTCCACTCAGGAATTATTCCTGGCGGTGCTTGGGGGACCATATGGGATGCCGGGGATTGAACCCAGGTCAGCCGCGTGCAAGGCAAACGCCCTACCTGCTGTGCTATCACTCCGGCCCCTAGATTGTTCTTTTTTAAAAAAAAAATTGGCTTGACTGTGTACACAGCAAAAAAGTACCTCAAAAAGTACCCTTTCACAATCTTTGCACCTCGAACAACCATATTTGTTCCTAGAGCACCATGTGTTATCTTTAGCATGATTCTCACCATACTAGATTATAATAAACTGGTAGAGTATAACTGACTATAAATTACCAGATTATTATGTCTTACCATCTTGGTATTCTCCAAACCTACCCTACAGCCCAGTACATAACACACTAAATGTACAAAAAGAAAAAATACTGGCTTACAGTGACTCTATCCCTGAACTTCTGAACTACTATTTGGACCCTTCTACTTCCTTGTAAATAGATTTGTTGTAAATCTCTGTTTCTCAATGATACATTTAACTTTTTGCTCTATTACCACTTATACTCACCCCACATTTGATTGAGAAGTACTTGACTGCCTGCTGGGATCCTCCCTGTCATGTCAACTCTGTCCTCCAGACAAAAGTGAAAATACAAATGATCCACCATCCTTTCTCCAGTTTCTCCTAAATCATGGCTACCAAAAAGAATAGCCCACCTAATATTCTTCAATCATCCTTGTTCTTTTATGAATTTTACTAGCCATCCTGTCATCAAGCTAAACTTTTCTTTAACTTTCCCGTGTGTTCAAGTACAGTGATCTCACCTCTAAATTCAGTGAGGTCCAAAACTCCTGATATGCTATCATAATTTCTATTCTCTTGGATTACCCTCAGCTCTGCCCTTCAATTCCCAAATTTCATTTTGAACTTGGTTTAAGAAAGCCAGTTCTGTCTATAACCCAAACCAGTACTTTGCTTGGGATTTCTTCCCCCACTTCCATATTTGCCACTTTAATTCAAACTCAGCATCCAGAAATATGTTCTGCCACTGAAGATAAGAGCAATTAAACTGAAACGCAATATATGACTTTATGTACTAGTAAGATAATGAAACTGCTGTGAAATATTCACTTCAACATGATTAAAATTATTTCTTTTTATATCCTGCCAATAACATGGACACTAATCACTTAGAAATTGCTAAATATCAGAGCAAATATTAAAATTCCAAAATATCTGGGGAATTTTCTCTAAATCTTTCATGTGAGCCTTCCATAGTCCTCCCACTCCATGGCATAGCCATTTTTATGTCTATTTATGAGTACAAAAAGGCTTAGCCACCAATGCATTTGCTTGCCAGCCTGGACTGCCTGCTGCTATTTTAACTATAGTCCTTTAGAAAGAGCATAGCCAACAATTCCAAATTCCCGAGGGAATCATAACTGTTTATACTGAGGAAACCGAATGACACATCATTTGAAAATTTGTTGCTATTTAGGCCACTATCAATGTTTTATTTTTTAACCCCCACTCCCACCCCCATGATCTTAAGGCCCAGGAAGCTATACTTTTATCCCCATACTCAAGGGGAACTGGTTCCAGGAACAGAAGACTATCTTGGAGGAGAGCCTAGACAAGCAGACACTAGGAATCAACACTCCTAAAAAAGGAAAATCTCAGGAGTTGGTCAACACTCCTCATTAGGCAAAGAACAACGCTTTCTCTTAAATACTACGGGTGAGCACTGCACCCATGTTTAGGGTTAGCAGCATAAGAAGTAAGTCTGTGCTTTGCCTCATGGGAGCTTGACTTTGATTCCCCAACATCACTTGGGCCCCCAGCAGCTTGGGGAATGCTATCAAAGCACGATACTGGGAACTCTCCCAAGAACCACTGGGTGTGGTCCAAAAATAAACTAAAAAAACTAAAAGTCTTACCTAACAGTCACTTTTGGAGGAGAGAAAAGGAAAAAAAAAATCTTTATGAAAAGTCATACTCCAGAATAGAAAGGAATAGAAGTTATGTTCCTCTGATCTGCTCTGGTATTATCTTTGAAATAGGTGCCTAGTCATCTTTTAATCTATTCATTCATTCAGACTTAAGTTAGCTAACTTTTTTTAGATAATACCAAATCACCCCTGCTTCTTTGATATTTGTCCCCAGTGTGTAATTTTTTTCCCCTCCAGATTGAACTCAGACCCACCCTGCTCATTCAGTAATGTTCCATGTCCAGGGTTTTGATCCAGATTGATAGGGAAATACAACCTTGCAAACTCATAGTGTTGAAGTGAGTATTTCTTTGCAAGTTCTACCATTGTTACTAAACTTTGTAAGCTGACAAGTTAGTCTTCATTTTCCTGGCAAAAGATATGAGACTCCTGGCTCAAAAATAAAGAATTTCATTATTCATGGCATAGGCAGTACCTATGTCTCATGTTTACATTGATTGTCCATTTTCATTTCCCCTCAAACCCCACAGCAGTTACACAAAGATACCTGGGCAGATGCAAAAGGTTCGCTGCATAGTGAAAAAAAATAAAAAGAAAAAATCCTGAATTTCAATAATTTATTATAACAGATTCGGCTTTAAGAAACCCAGTAAAAAGTTGCATAAGAGGGAATGATAATATTTATATTAATGAACAGCAGATATAACAGCTCTCTTTTCCAGAGAAGGATATCACTTGTATCTTCTGTTTACCATTGAATGTTTTTGAAAACATTTTATAGGTTTTTTGTAAGGATATTGGTACTTATACTGACAAATATGCAGAGAACTCAAGGAAAATTGTCTCTTTAAAATAAAAGTTGGAAAAGTTAGTGAGTAAAATAACAAATAATGTAATTTATGGACTCATTAGGGGAAAAAACAATGAATACTCCGTGTAAATAGTTTATTTACTCTCTACTCCTCTCAATAAGTATGCAAGCAGATGTCGGGGAAGATCATTTCTATTCACCAAGGAAAATATTCATCTTGTTTTATTAATTTAAATGCATACTCTTCTTTAAATAACTTATACTAATTTGAATTCATCAAAATTTAATAACAAATACTTTCTAAGTTCCCAAATACTATCTGCTTCTGTTAGATGGACAGGAAGGGAGGCCTAAATTTATTATTATTATTATTATTTTCAATTTTTATTAGTGAAACACCATGAAGCACAGTTGTAGGCCTACAAATTTTTGTGCTTGGGTTTCAGTTATACAATGATCAAGCACCCATCCCTCCACCAGTGCCCATTCTCCACCACCACTAATCCCAGTATCCCTCCCACCCCCCAACCCCCATCCCACCCTGCCTCTGTGGCAGGGTATTCCCTCCTGTTTTCTCTTTCCTTTTGGGTGCTTTGGTTTGCAAAAGAGGCACTGAGTGGCAATCATGTTCAGTCTATCGTCTACTTTCAGCATGCATCTCCCATCCTGGGCGATCTTCCCAACACCCTTTTTTTGTGCTCCCTTCTCTATCTGAGCTGCCTTTACGGCTAGGATGTGCAGCTGGCCTCCAAGCCATGGAGTAAACCTTCTGGTACTTATCTCTGCTATCCTTGTGTGTTAGTCTCCTATTTTGTTACTTTGTATTCCCCAGATGAATGCAATCGTTCTATGTCTGTCCCTCTCCTTCTGACTCCTAAATTTATTATTTTAAAGCACTGTTTCTTTAGCCATTCATTTATCAAAACTTTGAACAAGGTCATATGGAAAACTTGTACATGGTCACATTCCTGCAGATATCCGAGGTAACTCAAGAGGACTGTTTTCCAGCCAGACTTTTAGCCTCAGTACTGCATCACAGATGGAATTAGTATGGATTGTATCTTGCAAAAATATCACCCATAAACATGCTAAGAATGTTTTATTCACCCCTATCTTTTTTTCTAGTGAAATAAATAATTTTACTGAGGTAAGGTACTAGATGTAAAGAAAATACGGGATTCTCCAGAGATCAATAAAGAAAGAAAAGGCCAAAAGTAAAGGAAACTCATCTCCTAAAGAAGCACCCAGGTTGCCCCAGGGTAGAGTGCTGTATAATGGAGATTTTATACCCAGAATTTAGGATGAAGGTGACCTCAGACTTGAGTACACCATAAAGTAAAGGGAAAAACCTGTCCAACTGGAGTAGAAGTGAGGCAAGAATGCCATTTTCTCAACATAAAGGAATATGGGGCTGGGAATGTAACTCAATGGTTGAAAGTTAGCCTTGTTATATGTGAGATCCTACATTTGATCACTGGCAAAAGAAGGGAAAATAAAAGCATGATGAGTCATAGCTAATGTACAATGAAAATCTCCACTCCTCCCAAGCAATCCCTTTATTCTGGCCTTAGCTTCCACATTTCAATAAAATACGAAAATCTCACTGAACTGGCAGTCTGGGGTGGCAATGCTTTGAGAATTATCTCCCTATTGCCTTACTTGTTATAAATAATAGATCTCAGCTTTCAACAGCTCCTTGGATCCATTTAATTGGTTGACACCCTACCAGTGGCAAACCATTTTCAGTCACACTTTATGGAAACAAATATGCTTCAAATATCATCCCATCACTCTATACATGTTATGGAACATATCTCTTTATCCTACAAAAAAAAAACCCTACATAGTTTTAAAATTAAAATTAGGAAAGGATACATTATAAGGAAATAAGGAAAAAATACAGAAAAAATACACATAAAGCCTGTGTTTTCAATTTTATAAAGTTGATTACAGGCACTGGGGGCAGTGACAAAGGGTTTAAACCACACAATTAGTTATAAAAGTTTTCTTCATTCTTTTGGTTCCTTATTATAAATGCCTTAGAAGTTTGTTTTATTTTGTTTTGAGGGTAGGGTAATTTTTGAAAATAATTTGCAATTACAATCAGAAATGGCATGAGCAATGTTCAAAGAATTTTGAGCATTAGGATGGGTAAGCAGAATTTTGCAAATTTTTTTTAGGAAACACAAGTTGCTTTTATGATATCAATAAATATTCTCCCATCCAAAAAGTTCACTGAAGAAGAAAGTTTGATAAATAATACATTAAGCTGGGTTCTCACTGCACCATTTTTCAGATCCTTATGTAGATCTATTTGTGTAAATTTGGTACATTTTATTATTCATCCTCTAATTAATCCATTAGTGATATGGTCTAAAACATTTCTCATAGATATTTTAACATAGAATTTCTTCCAGTTTTATTGGAAAATAAATGAAATTCTCTAATATATAAATTTAAGGTATACAACATACTGTTTTAAAAATATAAGTTTTTACTCTTAAATGTTCCTTTATATAGAGTTTTGATGTAGTTTAAATGAGTTCTACTCTTTTTGCTGTTATCTGTTCATTGGTCATCTCTGATTTCCGGCTCTGAAATTTAATCTTGACCAAAAAAAAAAAATACAACTGAAAAACAAGATCCATTCATGTACTATGCAAATCTGAGTAAGCTCACTCGATATTGAGGCTTATTTTCCAAAGTCTAATGTTAAGACCTTGAATAACCTAATGAAATTTTCTTTTTCCATCATTAAGTAATGAGCATCTACTTGATACCAGGCATTTTAATAAGTGCTCAAAGAAACAAAGAGAGAATCTAGACATATTTCCTTTAAAAATTGCGCATACTTATAAATACTTGGCTTTATTTATTTCACATTTTAATTGATTTTTGTGACTAGTAAGAAACAGCTCAGACCATTTATTATTTATTGAGTTCCTACTGTATGCTGAATATCATGTTAGGTGCTTCCTAGTTCCTGCCTTCTTGAAGCAAAAGATAATTTATATGTGTAAATTCTTTTTTGTTATTTTTTAATTATGGGATCACACCCAGAGGTGCTCAGGGATTACCCTGGCTCAGCACTCAGGAATCACTTCTGGTGAGCTTTCGGGACCAAACGAAATGCTGGGGATCAAATTTAGATTGGCTATGTGCAAGGCCTCACCTGCTGTACCAACTCTCTGACACCTGAGTGTGAAATCTTTGTCATTGCCAAACTCTAATTTTTAAAAGTATCAGTAGTTATGAAAGGAAGTAAATCATGTATAGCAAAATATTAACAAGTAATCTAACAGAAGAGTATATAGGGAGGGAGGGAAAGAGAAAGAAAGATATGTTAACCAAAATGCTGAAAGTCAGATTTCTTCTATAACTTAAAATGTTCTTCACTTAGTTGTAATATGTCATTTTCTGAATTTTCAAATTGTCTATTTCTGTATCAGAAGCCCAAAGACAAAGCAGCGCTGTAGGAATAAAAGAAAATACTTATATTGCATTTTCCCAATCACAGAAGGCTACTACAATAGAACACAGTGACCCTTGACTCGGATTTGCCATCATTTTTGCTCAACATTCTATAAACCATGTCAACCAACTCAATCTGTGACTAAGTAGATAAGAAGAATTAAAATATACAATCATGCTATTTGCTATTATTTATTTGGCATTTCATAAACCATTCTGGAAGCAAAATTATATATTTTAATCAGTTTAGTAAATGTAACAAACAGCTAATCTCAATAAATTTTCTGTAAACATACTAAAATACTGAAAATTCAACCTTTTATTTCAAAAAACTGTAGGTAGTATAATTTATACTACCTACAGTATAGTCAAGTAAAACAATGGATAATAAGAAAAAAGTATAAATAGAATTGACTTTTAACAATGTCTTCCCAACACTGGTTTTACCTTCAGACTGACTAAGTAGATACTATTCACGTTTCATTTTCTCATCATTTTCAAGTTTCCAAACACACATATATCTTGTGTCTGATATGTCTATATTTTCAGAAAGGGATGCATATAGGGGAAAACCAAGTGCCTGAAAAAAAAGGTCCAACACCATCAACCAACCTTATTCAGAATCTTTTCCCACGATGACAGGAAACACTGCTAGTGAACTCCAAGGTTTTACCTCTAGACAACCACAACAGCATGAAGAAACAGTGCAAATCTCTACTAAAAGGAAAGGAAAAAGAAAAGAGTCCTGAAACCTCAACAGGGGTTACACACAAATATGCTCTTCTCAATAAAGAATTCTGAGATGAAATGGTGAGGATATTCAAGGAACTGCTCAAAGAATCAATGGAGGTGACATCCAGAAAATTAAAGGAAGAAATGAAAGAAACAGTGGAACAGATAGTGGAGAAAATACAGGGAAAAATGAGAGCAGAAATAAAAAAGCTACAAAAAGAAGTGTCACAAATAAAGGATCCTGTAAAAGAAATGAAAAAATTAGTGGGTGCTCCAGGGGTATGGTGCCGCCAGCAGGTCAATCTGTACCTGTGAGGTGAGTGCATCAGCAGCCTGATGGTGCCTTCAGACTTCCAGATATCACAAAATTGCTGCTCTGCCTTTGGCCAGACCCCAAAAACTTGGGCAAAGTTTACCAAGAAAGTAAACGGTCAAAAGTTAGGTATGTGGGAAACACACCCACAAACCACCTCTGGCTCAGCTATATAATTGGAGGCATGACCTCTCTGGTTCCTGATTGAACTGCTTAATGGCCATGATCCCAGAGATTCAGAAACAAATCTCGAAACCCAGCAGCTTTTGGCAGAAATGTGTCCGGTCCCTGCAGTAGGTTACCGGTGCTGGGACAACCCAGATGGGAATAGGTTTTGTGCCTTGGCCTGTTCCCCCTGGCGGCCCAGTGGCCGCCATCCTCCAAAGGCCACTGGACAGTCAGGTTTGGGCCCGCAGTGACGAGACACGCAGGGCCTTACGGAATGGAGGTGGAGCCGGTCCTGTCCTCCCCACCCCAACGAGACCCCAAGTCATAGCCCACGAACGGCCTCTCTGGCTCCTGACCAAGCTGCTTAATGGCCATGATCTCAGAGACTCAGAAACAAATCTCGAAACCTAGTGGCTTTTGGCAGAAATGCCTCGAACCCCACAGTAGGTTATTGTTGCCGGGCCAGCCCAGGGGGGAAAGGCTGTTGTCACTCTGCCTGGTCCCCCTTGTCGGCTCGGTGGCCATCATCCTCCAGAGGCCATCGGACAGTCAGGCTTGGGCCCACGGTGACAAAACTTGTTGGGCCTCATGGGATAAGGGTGGAGCTGGTCCTTTCCTCCCCGTCCCAATGAGACCCCAAGTCATTGTCCACGAACGGCCTCTCTGGCTCCTGATCAAGCTGCTTAACGGATATGATCCCAGAGACTCAGAAACAAGTCTCGAAACCCAGCAGCTTTTGGCAGAAATGCGTCGAATCCCACAGTAGGTTACTGTTGCTGGGCCAGCCCAGGGGGTAAAGGGTGTTGTCCCTCTGCCTGCGTCCCCCTGGCGGCTCGGTGGCTGTCATCTTTCAGAGGCCATTGGACAGTCAGATTTGGGCCCGCAGTGACGAAACACGCAAGGCCTCATGGGATGGGGGTGGAGCCGGTCCTGTCCTCCCCACCCCAACGAGACCCCAAGTCATCTCCCACGAACGGCCTCTCTGGCTCCTGATCAAGCTGCTTAATGGCCATAATCCCAGAGACTCAGAAACAAATTTCAAAATCCAGTGGCTTTTGGCAGAAATGTGTCTGGACCCCGCAGTAGGTTACTGTTGCCAGGCCACTCCAGGGGGGAAAGGGTGCTGTCTCTCCGCCTGCTTCCCCTTGGTGGCTTGGTGGGTGCCATCCTCCAGAGGCCATTGGACAGTCAGATTTGGGCCCGCAGTGACAAAACTTGTTGGGTCTCACAGGATGGGGGTGGAGCCAATTCTGTCCTCCTGGTCGAACGAGACCCCAAGTCATCATCCACGAATAGCCTCTCTGGCCCCTGATCAAGCTACTTAATGGCCATGATCCCAGAGACTCAGAAACAAATCTCGAAACCCAGTGACTTTTGGCAGAAATGCGTTGAACCCCACAGTAGGTTACTGTTGCTGGGCCACCCCAGGGGGGAAAGGGTATTGTCCCTCCACCTGCTTCCCCCTGGCGGCTTGGTGGCTGTCATCCTTCAGAGGCCACTCGACAGTCTGGTTTGGGCCCACAGTGACGGGACATTTTGGGCCTCACAGGTTGGGGGTGGAGCCGGTCCTGTTCTCCCCACCCCAACGAGACCCCAAGTCATCGCTCACGAACGGTCTTTCTGGCTCCTGATCAAGCTGCTTAACGGCCATGATCCCTGAGACTCAGGAGCAAACCTTGGAACTCAGCAGGTGTTGGCAGAAATCCCTCCAGATTTAAGTGTTAAATTTTTGGAATTTCAAAATCAGGTGGCCACTACTGCAGCCATGCGACATCATATGTTATTCATAACCAGCAATAGAAAACAAATTGTCTACTGTTGCCTTTTCAGTAGATCTGAGTGTTGGGGTAAAATCTCAAATAATAATGGTGGGTCTGGTGTCAAAATATTGAATGTGATCAAAGAAGAGAGAGAATAATGTGGAAATCATCTGCCCCACAGGTAGGGGGAAGGTGTGGGATGGGGGTATACTAGGGTTGTTGGGGGTGGAGAATGGGCACTGGTGAAGGTATAGGTGTTTCATTGTATGACCGAGATTTACACCCGAAAGCTTTGTAAATGCTCTCATGGTGATTCAATAAATAAAATTATAAAAAATGAAAAAAAAAGTAAGGTGGAGTTCATGCACAATTCAATCAGCTAACCAGTGGCTGAATAAATAGCAGTACTCCTACGTTATAAAAAAAAGAAAATATAAGCAAGACAACTGCCTTGAAAAAAAATTTGTGGGTGCCCTCAGCAGTAGAATGATTACAGCTGAACATAGGATCAGTGAGCCTGAAGTTGAGCAACAGAAATCGCACAGGAAACAACAAACAATGGGAAAAGACTTCAAAATAGTTCTAAGGAGAATCAGAGACCTAGGGGATGACACCATGAGGAAAAAAATTAGAATCATCGGAGTACCAGAAGGACAGGGAGGCAACCCTACTGAAAAAGCCACAGTCAAAGAAACCATTGCTGAAAAGTTCCAGAGTTAAAGAATGCAGACATCCAGATCCAAGGAGCCAGAAGGGTGTCAGCTAAAAGAGACCCTAATAAAAAGATTCCAAGGCATATCATAGTCAGAATGATAGATGCCTTGGATAGAGACACAATATTGCAAGCAGCAAATTCAAAGAAGGAAATCACATACAAAGGAGCACCCCTTAGATTCACAGCAGACCTATCAGAGGAAACCCTCCAAGCCCGAAGACAATGGTAGGATATAGTGAAAAAACTCAATGAAATGAATGCCTCAACAAAAATACTTTATCCAGTTAAACTCTCACTCAAACTTGATGGAACTATACTCCATTTTGTAGATAAACAACAGAGCAGGAACTTCATAGACTCAAAACCAAACCTAAAAGAAGGATTAAAGGGTCTCCTGTAAGATAAGAAGGAAAACACTTAGAAACACAATCAACCCCTACAGAAAGATGGCACAAAATCCCATGACAATAATCTCTCTCAGTGTCAATGATCTAAGTGCAACAATCAAGAGACACAGAGTGGCCAAATGGATCCAAAAACTGAAACGAACATTCTGCTCTCTACAAGAAACTCATTTGAACAGTCAGAGCAAACACAGACTCAAAGCTAAAGGATGGAAAACAATCCTGCAAGCAAATAGCTCCATTAAAAAAGATGCCCAAGCACAAAAACTTATAAGTCTATAACTGTACCTCATGGTGTTTCACTAATAAAAAAAAAAACTGGGGTGGCCATAATAGTATCCAACAACATAAATTTCAGGTTGAAAAAGATTAGAAGGGACAGCAAAGGCCATTTTGTATTTATCAAGGGATACGTACAACAGGAAGAAATCACATTCTTAAATGTACATGCACCTAATGAAGGACCAGCTAAATACTTAAAAGAACTGCTAACAGATTTTCAGGAGGACATTGTTAGCAACACAATAGTAGTTGGAGACTTTAACATCGCCTTATCACTTCTGGAAAGATCAACAAGAACAAAACTCAGCAAGGAAATATTGGCTTTAAAGGAAGAAATTGAAGAGAGGGCTAATAACCTATACAGGGTTTTACATTCCAAAAAGAAAGAATACACATTCTTCTCCAGTTCACGTGGAACATTTTCCAAAATAGACCATGTGCTAGGCCACAAAACATACCTCAATAGAATCAGGAATATAGAAGTAGTATCAACAATCTTTTCAGACCACAATGCACTCAAGATAGAAGCGAATCACACAAAGACATCGAAAAACAAATAAAACACCTGGAAATTAAACAACTCAATGTTGAACAACGAGTGGGTCAGGAAGGAAGTCAAGAAATCAAAAGATACTTGGAAACAAATGAGAATGAAGACACGAGCTACCAGAACCTATGGAACACAGCTAAAGTCTTGCTAAGAGGAAAATTTATAGCAATGCAAGCATTCCTAAGGGAGGAAGAAAGGGCCTACATAGATAACCTAACCTCACAGCTCAAGATCTTAGAAAAAGACCAACAAAAGGAACCCAAATTTGGCTGAAGGAAAGAATAATAAAACTTAGAGCAAAAATTAACAACATGGAAACCCAAAAAAACAATCAGAAAGGTCAATGAAACAAAGAGCTGGTTCTTTGAGAAAATAAACAAGATTTATAAACCACTAGCAAGATTCACAAAGTAAGAGAGACAGAACCCTAATAAACCAAATCAGAAATGAAAAAGGGGACATCACAACAAAAACCAATGAAATTCAAAAGATCATCACGGACTACTTTGAGAGTCTGTATGCCACAAAACAAGAGAACCTAGAAGAAATGGATAAATTCATGGATTCCTAAAATCTCCCAAGATTGAACCAAAAAGACTTGGGATACCTGAATAGACCCATTCATATCAAGGAAATTGAAAGTGTAATCAAAAGTCTTCCCAAACACAAAAGCCCAGGCCCAGATGAATTCACTAGTGAATTCTTCCAAACATTTAAAGAAGACCTTTTGCCAGTTGTCCTCAAGCTTTTCCAGAAAATTGAAAGAAAAAAAAAAAACAGGAACTCTCCCAAACAGCTTCTATGAGACACATATGTCCCTAATACAAGAAGCAAACAAAGACACCACCAAGAAAACTATAGTCCAATATCCCTGATGAACAAGGATGCGAAGATCTCAATAAAATATTAGCAAATAGAATCCAACAACTCATAAAAAAGAGCATACACCATGACCAAGTGGGATTCATCCCGGGGATGCAAGGATGGTTTAACATTTGGAAATCAATCAACATAATCAATCATATCAACAAAAGTAAAGATAAAAACTATATATATGATCATATCAATAGATGCAGAGAAAGCTTTTGACAAGATCCAGCACCCATTTATGATAAAAAAAAAAAACTCTCACCAAAACTGGTTTTGATGGAACTTTCCTCAAGATAGTCAAACCATCTATGACAAACATCTGACAACCATTATCCTCAACTGGGAAAAATTAAGGGCCTTCCCTCTAAGATCAGAGACAAGACAAGGATGCCTACTATTACCACTTTTATTCAATATAGTACTGGAAGTACTTGCAATAGCGATTAGGCAAGAAAAAGACATTATGGGCATCCACATAGGAAAGGAAGAAACCAAGCTCTCATTATTCACAGGTGATACGATACCATATCTCGAGAATCCTAAATTCTTTACCAAGAAACTCCTAGAAATAATCGACTTGTAAAGTCACAGGCTAGAAAATTAATACTCAAAAATCCATGGCCTTCCTATATGCAAATAATGAGACAGAGGAAAGTGACAGGAAAAAAAACAATCCCTTTCACAATTGTGCCCCCGAAAATCAAATACCTCAGAATCAGCCTAACTAAAGGAGTAAAGAACCTCTACAATGAAAACCACAAAACGCTACTCCATAAAATAAAAAAGGACACGAGGAAATGGAAACATATCCCCTGTTCATGGATAGGAAGATTTAACATAGTCAAAATGGCAATACTCCCCAAAGCATTATGCAGATTAAATATGCGATCCCTATAAGTATACTCATGAAATTCTTCAAGGAAATAGATCAAGACTCCTAAAATTCATATGGAACAACAAATGCCCACAAATAGCTAAAGCAATCCTTGGGAAAAAGACATGGGGAGGCATTACCCTCCCCAACCTCAAACTCTACCACAAAAAGGTAATAATTAAAACAGCATGGTGCTGGAACAAAGGCAGGGCCGCAAACCAATGGAAAAGGGTGGAATATCCGTACACACAACCTCAAATGTATGAACATCTAATCTTTGATAAGGGAGCAAGAAATGTGAAGTGGAGCAAGAAAAGCCTCTTCAACAAATGGTACTGGCATAACTGGACAATCACATGCAAAAAAATGGGCTTAGACCTCGACCTAATACCATGCACAAAAGTCAGATGAAAATGGATTAAAGATCTCAACATCAGGCCAAAATCCTTAAGATACAATGAAGACAAGGTTGGAAAAACCCTCCACGATATTGAGGCTAACGGTATCTTCAAAGATGTCACTCCACTGACTATCCAAGTGGAAACAGAGATAACAAATGGAACTATCCTAAATTAAAAGCTTCTGCACCTCAATAGATACAGTGACCAGAATACAAAGACAATCTACATAATGGGAAAGGATATTCACCCAATAACCCTCTGATAAGGGGTTGATGTCAAGGATATACAAAGCACAGTTGAACTCCACAAGAAGAAAACATCCAACCCCATCAAAAAATGGGGTGATGAAATGAACAAAAACTTTCTAAAGAAGAAATCTGAATGGCTAAAAGGCACACGAGAAAATGCTCTACATCACTAATCATCAGGGAGATGCAGATCAAAACAACAAGGAGGTATCATCTCTCACCTCAGAGACTGGCCCATATCCAAAAGAACAAAAGCAACTGGTGTTGGCGCAGATGTGGTGAGAAAGGGACTCTACTTCATTGCTGGTGGGAATGCTGACTGGTTCAGACCTTTTGGGAAACAGTGTAGACAATTCTCAAAAACTTAGGAATTGAGCTCCCATTTGACCCAGCAATACCACTCCTGGGAATATATCCCGGATAGGCAAAAAATGTATAGTCGAAATGACATCTGCACTTCTATGTTCATTGCTGCACTGTTCACAATAGCCAAAATATGAAAAAAGAAAAGACCCTAGTGACCGAGAAGAGATGACTGGTTACAGAAACTTTGGTACATCTACACAATGGAGTACTATGCAGCTGTTAGAAAAAAATGAAGTCATAAAATTTATATACGAGTGGTACTACGTAGAAAGTATCATGCTAAGTGAAATAAGTCAGAAAGAGAGGGACAGGCGTAGAAAGAATGCATTCATCTGGGGAATATAAAGTAACAAAATAGGAGACTAACATCCAAGAATAGTTGAGATAAGTACCAGGAGGTTCACTCCATGGCTTGAAGGCCTGCCGCACATGCTAGGAGAAGAGGCAGCTCAGATAGAGATGGAAACACCAAGTCAAGGGTGTTGGGAGAATCTTCCCAGGATGGGAGATGCATGCTGAAAGTAGACTATAGACAGAGCATGACTGCCCCTCAATGCCTCTTTTGCAAACCTGAGCAACCAAAAGGAGAGAGAGAACAAAAGGGAATGTCCTGGCACAGAGGTTGGATGGGATGGGGGAGATGGGGGGGTAGGAGGGATACTGGAATCATTGGTGGTGGAGAATGGGCACTAGTGGAGGGATGGGTACTCGATCACTGTATAACTGAAACCCAAGCACAAAATCTTGTAAGTCCACAGGTGTACCTCATGGTGTTTCACTCGAGCGGGCCCAGTAACGTCTCCATTGGAGACTTTGTTGTTACTGTGTCTGGCATATCGAATACTCTCGGTAGCTTGCTGGGTGTTTCACTAATACAAATTTAAATAAATAAAGAAAGAAATGCTTACCACTAAACCGGAAAAAAAATAAAACAAAATAAAGGCTTCTTACTAATCATTCCAAATAAAAAAATCAAAACAAAATAATGTACTTTAAAACAACAAAATAATGTACTTTAAAACAGAATATATGTAAAATAAAAACAAAGAAAATTAAAAAATAAAAAGGCAAGAAAAGACAAACATGGTCATGAGAGAACCTGCTCTTATATCCACAAGTGATCCTAAGAGAGAACTTCTGACACATGGTATAAATCTGATGATACTGCGGCTGGAGAGATAGCACAGCGGTTAAGGCATCTGCCTTGCTTGAGGCTGCCCTGGTTAGCCACTGAGCACCTCATATGCCAAGAGTGATCCCTGGACACAGAGTAAGAAATAGCCCCTTAGCACACCTAGATGTGGCCACAAAACACAACCAATAACTCAATTAAAATAGTGAGTCGAACTGATTGCCTTTGGGACTCCACACGATGATACTGAAATCTTCCTCAGCCTGAAGGACATCCAAAGATTTTTACTCAACAGTGGAACTACCCTCTGCAAACAGAAGGCAACTAGAAACCCTGAGAAGGCTCACTGCCGCTGCTTGGGCAACCGTCTCCAGAGTCTCCATCTGAGTGGTTTATTTTCCACATCCTTCCCTGCTAATTGAAGTAAATTCACTGCCAGTAATGCTAGAATGTAGACTTTCACTCTGCTCCCTTCCCCATAAAATCATGTTGTAATTATTTAATAACTAGTTTGCTTGGTAAAGTGAAACCTTCCACATACCACAAAATTTAGCAGTATAAGGAACAAAGCTAATATTATATAGTGGATAAAAACAAAAATACAAAATCATCTCTATCTCAAAAATTTAAAAAAAAATTAAAAAAACATATTGGATTCCAGCTAAGTAATCAGACCACAAAAAGAGAATCCAATATGCTTAGTGGAGATAAGAGAAGTAGTAGGTTTAGTAAGGTAGTAAGTTTTTCAGTCCAAAGGCACTGAAAACCATACATGAAAAAAGGTAAGAAAAGGCGTGATGGGACCTGAATTAAGACACAAATTAGGCTTCTTAGTCTATAAACTTCTTCCTTGTTCAAATTGCCTAACCTCTCTGATTTTTTTTAGCTCCTCATCTGTAAAATACAAATGAAAATATTCATCTTGTCCTAATTCCTCTAAAAAAGTTGAATAAAGCATGCTAAATGTCAAAATTAAAATGGAATATTATAAACACTTCAATAAAGAGGCATGTATAGTGCTTAAGGAAAATAAAATGTATCCCTTCTAAAATTTAATACTCAAGGAATCCCAAACGTTCTTCTATAGAACAGTTTTCAAAAATAAAACCAGACTTTGAGTAGAATTTAATGCAAAGACTCATTACAGGGAGGAGGGCGAGAGTAGGGAACCCAACAGGAAATGTTGAGTACACTAGAGTCAGCAGTGGAAGAAATTATTGCCACTCTTAAGCCTGAGTCCAGTCCCCTCCACAGACACATCACTGCTGTGAAGGTGACAACTCAAACTCATAGAGTCTGACGTCATCAAAGACAACTCAAACCCTCGTTAAATAACCAACTGGCTGATTCGAATTCTATTTTTCTCTTAAATTGGACTGAAAGGGTAGGGGAGATAGAGCTCAATGGGATAGTGTAACTGCTTTGGAAGGAGCCTCTTGTTTGATCCCCAACACCTCTGGGAAGGAGCCCCAAGCACTGATCTAGGAGTTACCCCAAAGTATCCCAGGCATAGCTCCAAAAACAAAATAATCTGCCTGAAAGACCAGAAGTTGCTGGCCAGTTTACACCAATTTACACTGTCTTTTGAAAAATAATGGCTTGGAAGTGGTTATAATTAAACACTAAAACGATTAAAAACGTAAACAAGCACACTGCTCCAGATGATGTTAAACCTGGAAGGCACCATGGCTTTGTGCCTCTCTTCATCCTGGTTGCCCTGAATGACATGGGGAAAAAAAGGTAACATACAAAGGAATCTCAGTCTGCTTTCTTCATCAGGCTTCTTAGTGGAACACCTACAGGTTAGAAATAAATCAGAGAAATGGTAAATCAATTGACTTGTACAGTCGAACTAGATTTGATCCCTAGAACCCCATAGTGTCCCCAGAGTCTTGCCAGATACCTGAGCGAAAAGCCAGGAGTAAGCCCTGGACACTGCTGGGAGTGACCCCCACCATCACAAAAAAAAAGAAAAGAAGTGAATAGTACATTCACATAACTGAAAGAAAAACTGCCAATCAATAATATTTTACTCTGAAAAAGTATCATTCAAATATGACAGCGAAATATAGGTTTTTCAAACAAAAGCTAATGTTGTCTATTCACACAATACCTGTCCTTTAAGAAAATCTGAGTAGAGGAAACAAAATAACAACAAACTTGAGCAAGGAAATGATAGTAATATAGCGGCTTAATACTATAAGTAATGCACTGCTGTTCACGGACAATAGTTCATTATTTATTATAGTCAAACAATAGCGATATAAGAGAACCACAAAACAAAACTCAGGAGTAATTTAGAATATAAATGATATAGTCAAATGATGGTCAACTAATGACAAGATTAAAAAGACAATTTTAGATATAATAAGTTTGGTATGACCCCTGTGTAACCACAAAACAGAAATCCAGAGCAGAGGCATTTAGATGGAAAAAAAAGAGAGAGAGAGAAAAGGGATCTGGGAGATGGTATAAAGGGCTGGAATAAAGGCTTTATATATAACACCAAGGCCAAGGCTCTATCCATGCATGGTTCCTGCAACCAGCACTGCATGGTTCTAGAAACATGCCTGAAGTGACCCCTGAACACTGAGCTGAGAGTAACCCTCAATCATGGTTTGATGTGGCAAAAGAAAGAAAGAAGGAATGAAACAAATGAAGAAACGAGGGAAAAATAATAAATGCAAAGAATCACTAGTGAAACTTGCCCAAATAAAAAGACAGAAACAAATTAAAAACAACAACAAAAAAGAAAAACAGAGATCAGGATGGAAAGTATAGCCATTATGGGGACTTGCCTTCACACGGCCAACCTGGATTTAATACCTGGTTTGTCTAACTTTACAAATGAGAATTATGTCTAGTCATCTTAGCATCATGAAGTTTACTCTGCTCATGAATGGTGAGATTTATGTATCAGTTAAGACTCTCTGCTTCCCAAAGTCATTCTATTTTTACAACAAGAAGTGCAACACAGGAAGAGAATCTTAAGGCACCTCTATATAAGTATCTAGAATGTGTGTAGTGTGAAAACCCACTGTAAGACACTGTGCACGAGAGCAGAGTATGGTGGCAAAAGAGAGCTGGGGTTGGGAGTGATGTAATTCATGTGATAGAAACAGATCTGGAGAAAATGAATAGAAATTGGAAAGTTTAAGAAGAGAAAAGGTATTCCTAGAAAAGAAGCAGTACCCTTCTCCTTTTAGCAAACATTAAAGATCACAACTAATTTTGAGAATATGGAAAAGAGCAATCTGTGACAAGAGCATGGCAGGTTAGAACACAGAAGAGAGAATCAGATGGCCCAAATGGAAAGTGAGATTGAGTCTAGTTGTAAAAAATTAAGATGCAGTTTTAGACATGGTGGCATGGATCATTTTGACTTCAAAAGATAATAGAAAAATTATAAAACATTAACAGGACCAGAGTGATAGTACAGTGGGTAGAGTGCTTGCCTTGCACATGGCCCACCTGGGTTTTATCCCCAGCATTCTAATGAACTCCTTCTCCCCCCGCCATGTACTGCAGTATTGCCAAGAGTAACTCCCTAAGCACAGGGCCAGGAGTAACCCCTGAACATCACCAGGTATGTCCCAAAAGCAAACAAATATATTACAAAGTATTAAGAGAAAAATATTTCACTATACTACAGAAATCAAGCCTTTAATCAATCAATTAACTGAATGACTGATTTTTATAGGAGCTGCTCCACTACTAAGGGACAATGTTGTACCAGGAATCCAACTCTGGGCTTCAAACATGCTTTCCATGTGCTCTACCATGTGAGCTTTTCTCTGTCCCTACACCCTTTCATTTAAAGAAAATTAGGAAACAGGGATAAGCTGTAGAGTACTTACATTACATTACGTAAAGCCCTGGGATTGATCTGTAATACTAAACAAATGAGAATATAGAAAATAAATGCCAAGCTTTTCTAATGCCAAAAGAGTATTTTTATGCAGACTACTTTTGTTGCTATTCATTGAGATTTGTTCTCATTGAAAGGAAAAAGTCTATAATCTTTAAAAATGGAAATTAAGCCAATGTTAAAATATGCAATGAAATTCAACAAAATTGCCAGAGTATTTTCCTATAATTAACACTTTTTCAGTGACTCTTATTTCTGCTTTGTCAGTATACAATTTTTCTACAATTTGCATTGTATTTGTGTGTGTTTGTGATACATTTCAGTATTTTGTTTTCTTTCAATAATTGTAAATTCCCATCTTTAGTTAAAATTTGTACAAAAAAGCAAACAAAAGTCCCTATCCAAGATTAATAATAATTGAACACTCTTAGAAATTCCTCCCAAGCTAAAAAGCCAGGCCAGGATTAAAAAAATAAAAAGTCCTGGCTGATTAGGCCTAATTTTGTAACCTAGGCTGGGTACTTACATTACATTTAGGAAGACTGTAACCCCCAAATTAAAGCATTTTCTTCATCTCCACAAAATTATCAAAACTCTTTGGTTGTTCTTCTATCCTGTTCCTGTCTCCCTTAACTTTCCTGAACTGAGTTTCTTAACCTCTTTCTGCTAATACTAGGTTTTTGACATTTTTGCCAATTTCCCTACTAGGAGACTTGCCAAGAGAACTCTGCCCACACCTTTCTATAATTGTATAATATTCCACTGCATGGATGTACAATTTTTTCCCCTTTTTACATCCACAGAGGTACTCCGGTCATAGCAAAGACCAGGGACCAGCAAGGCCAGAGATTTAAAAAACTCAGGGCTACTTGAGAACATGCAAGATATGCTCTCCAGTATTTACAACTATCTCCCTGGCCCTACAAATTTGCTCTATACATTCATGTGTTCATAGTTACCTGAGTTTTTCCTTATTTTTAACTTTCATTGAATGTCACTGAATTAAAATACTTGTGTACAGGCCTGTTTCTAAACATGCTTTCAATATTCTGAGATTGAATTGAATATAGCTAGACATGGAATTGCTGATTCGTATAGAAATCCATGTTTAAGATTTTGAAAAACTGTAAAACTATTTCCCTAAGTGCCTACCTTTTTATATCTCAACCAATAATATCTGAAGTTCTAATTTCTTCAATCCTCCTCTATATTAGTTATTAAAAATATTATAGTCATTCTCCCACACGGCAGAGCTGGCAAGCTACTCATGGCGTATTCAATATGCCAAAAATAGTAACAATAATGGGTCTCATTCCTCTGACTCTGAAGCAGCCCCCAGTACACCACTGGGCTACTCTATCATGCAACAGGGATGGATGGAGACGTTACTGATGCCCGCTCGAGCAAACTGATGAACAACTGGACAACAAGTGAACAAGTGATCAAGTGACTGTCATTCTAGTGGGCTCAAAGCAGTTTTGATTTCTAATTTCTAGCCACCAATAAGGTCATTTTAAAACAAAAATAATGGGAACTGGAGAGATAGTATACCAGGTAGGGCACTTGCCTCGCACATGGCAAACCTGGTTATTGCCAGCATTCCATATGGTCTCCCAAGCACTGCCATGAGTAATTTCTAAGTGCAGAGTCAGGAGTAATCATTCAGCATTCCTGGATGTGGCCCCCAAACAAAACAAATAAGAATAATTATTGTGAGTTGTTTAAAATAGTTGTTTCTTCACTGAGTCTTTGATTTTTACATTGCTTAAAATAGAAGAATAACAATAATAAAATTAGCAAAGTATTATATCTATGAAAATAACAGTGATAAATATATCACCTGTTAACATAAATAGTGTCAAGAAAGAAAAATAACAGACTGGCATTATCTTAGCACCAGCAAATATTTATAAGAACTTAAATAGGAAAAATTTGTATACCCATATCTACTTTTACATTTAATTTGTTTGATATGCTGTCAAGCAAGATTAAAACACATGAAAAATACAGTTATTATTATATTTGTGTATCAAACCAGCAGTGCTCAGAGGCTCCTTCCAGCGAGGTGCTTAAGTAGGACAAGGGGGGTCATTCCTGGAGTTACTTGGGTACCAGGGATTAAATCCCTGCCTCCCATACGCAAAACATGCACTCCAGTACTTCAAGCTATCTTCCCAAAGTTAAAATAATTCAGAGATAGCACAGCGGTAGGGCGTTTGCCTTGCACGCAGCCAACATGGCCGACCTGAGTTCGATTCCTCCGCCCCTCTCGGAGAGCCCGGCAAGCTACCGAGAGTATCTCGCCCGCACGGCAGAGTCTGGCAAGCTCCCTGTGACGTATTCGATATGCCAAACACAGTAACAACAAAGTCTCCAATGGAGACGTTACTGGGCCCGCTCAAGCAAATCGACGATCAACGGGAGGGCCTTTACCTTTACCTTTACCTTTACATAGATACATAATCAGAAAAGAGAGGAGTATTTAATACTATTTTAATAACTGTGGCTACTTTTCATTGATAGCGACACACAAAAAAACAAAAAATGGGCAATATTGTTATTATAGGCTAGTTACAATAAGAAATCTAAAAGCACAGTGGCGAATTTTCACTGTTAGATAATCTGTTGGCTTATCTTGTACTTTGGATGAAGTTCTTCCATGATTTTGCATGTCATACACTAATTATTTGGTAAATACTAACTCACTAAGTGACATAGATTTTTGAAAAATTTGCAGAAGTATTAGGTAATATTTATAAAAATCACATCCATTAATTTCACTCACAATCCTATTAGAAAAAAATCATTAAATCCTAGGATGTTGTCAAATTCATGGCGGCAGATACAAAATTAGAAATTTTATCAGAACTAACCAAAGCACTGTTTTTCTTAACTGAGAGACTCATTTAATTCACTTGTAAAAAAAGTATCTGCAAACTACTTAAGGTTTAGAAATCACAGTTTGTCTGTCAGTTGTTTTTTTTCAAATAAAAATGATGTTCTACTGGGTTCCAGGGGAGGCTAGTTCAACTTTTTATTCATACTTTTCATTTCATCACACAGATTATTAAAAATTAGTGCACTTGAATATTAATATTTAGTAAAATTTCTACTTCTTACTGCTTTGCTAAACATAGTCTGAAGTGAAATTACCCCCCCCCCTTTTTTTTGGTTACAACTGTGGGGTAAAGCATACAATGATTACTAGATGCTGCTGATACATCTTTAGTGCTAAGTGCTTGATTTGTGCTAAGAGTTTTTTAGCCCCTGTTTTTTCTGTACCATCAGTGTAAATGTTGCCATGATGGAAAAGGTAAATAACATAGCACAGCGGTAAGGGCGTTTGCCTTGCACACAGCCAACATGGTCGACCCGAGTTCGATTCCTCCACCCCTCTCAGAGAGCCCGGCAAGCTACCGAGAGTATTCGATATGCCAAACACAGTAACAACAAAGTCTCCAATGGAGACGTTGCTGGGCCCGCTCGAGCAAATCGACGATCAACGGGAGGGCCTTTACCTTTACCTTACCATTACTATGAAAATAGTTTTAGCCTTGCAGTCACCTCAGGGATCCCAGCTGTCCTCATTCAGAAGTTTGCCGTCCTGGGTAGACAATTAGTTTGCCTTAGAATGGGATACTGCTGAGACCTTGGTATTTATGCTATCATGAACAATGAACATAGAAATGAATTCATTGGTAAGATGTGGGTTCTACTAGGGAGTTACAGAATTTCATTTCTATCGCTCTCTCGTCTGGTCTTTCACTTCCTTTTCTACAGATAGTATATAATTTTTACATAAATTCATATACCAATCAATATACATGTAATTTCCCTAGATTGTTAAAAAATTTCTTAGCCACCAAAACTCCTTTTTCTGGTTGTAATAATACACAAACTAGTGCAGGTTACTATTTCTAAAGCCTACTTTGATCCATCTATGCAATTATAGTGATGTTTTTCTGCCTATAAAATAAAGACTAAATGGTTTAAATTTTATTTTCAGTTTTTTTTCCTGGTTTGTTATTTTTTGGGTTTTTTTTGTGGGTTTTGGTCAGGGGAGAGGTGTTAGGGACATCCAGAGGTACACAGAACTTACACCTGAGCACAGAGCCAGAGAAACTCATTTAAGCGTTCAAATTCCAAAGTGTTTTTCCCACCTTTTCTTTCTGCTTTCCAATCCCAAACAAAACCAGCATACTCCACCATGTACTATAATTGTGTAGAGGACTTTCCTATCTATTTATAGGTAACAGAGTTTACCTCTCAACTGAGAAGCTAAAAATGATGATACTTGCTTTCCTGGGACACATCGCAGATAGGAGATGAGCACCTGAGCAAAACTTGGCCAATCATCAGGATCAAAGTCAGGATGTTACATCTGCAGTTTGTGATATCAAGAGCCAGGGAGATGGCCTACTCATTTGGGAGTTTTGGGGTCAAGCAATTACACCAGTAGAATCCAGTACTCAGGAACTGCTGTTATTTCAGGACCAGTAGCAGCTGTACATGAAAGTCTATGATGATGCCAGTTCCACTGGTGCTGCAAGCTGTAAGATCAGCTCTGCCCTCACTTGGTTGAACTTGGCTGGTCTCAATAAAGAGTAAACAGAGTTTGATGCAGCACAGTAAAGTCAAAGAGCAAAATCCACAGGCACAAAATCATTTGTATTCACTTTTTCTATATAAGACACACACACACACACACACACACACACACACACACACACACCCCACACACACACACACCAAAAAAACCCTGGAAGGTCAAACAGATTTCACCATTGGTCAGTTATTTGAAGGTAGTTTATAAGAGCTTGGAACTCATGAAACTATGGTACTATTTTAAAAGCCAAAGAGGTAATCAGCTGTTCCGTGCTGTTTGCTTATACACCACTAGGTAGAATACAAGGTGGCAGGTGGCTGTGTACCCAGGAAAGAAGAAGTGAATGTTTGGTCTGGATTCAATATTAAGATCACAGTCTAAGTGCAAGGATGAGTGAATTAGTTTTAGTGTCTTCATATACTAGAGTTCTACCTAGTAAGTCTGCTTTCAAACCTAAGCTGACAGAAAATTCTATTTATTCTATGAAATTTTAATGGGTATTTATTTCCTTGATAGAGACATTTTCCCCTATTAAACTCAGGATGACTGACAAAAAAACAAGACTTGTTTTTCTTTTCCAGCAGACTAGTAAGGTTGGTCTTTAGAACTTGACTAATTTCTTTTATCTCCTAAATTTGTTTGTTTACATAAATCACTGACCTCTGGATCCCAAAAGGATACAAATGACTTAACACTGTATAAATAGTAACATATTAGTTAAAATTTTAATAAAGTTCCACTAATAAATTTCTACAAATAAAGTTCTTATTTGGTAATAAGAAATTGAAAGTATCTGATCTAAAGTAAAAAGAGATGAAAAGATTCTGAGTTGGTTTATATTATGAAAAGAATTCCTATATAAAATATAAAAAAATACACTCGGTCCCCTGTAGTGGATGAAATTATAGCAAGGAGAATATGGGTATTTCATGAATGGCCTCTCTGGCTCCTGATCAAGCTGCTTAGCAGACATGATCCAAGAGACTCAGAAACAAATCTCGGAACCCAGAGGCTTTTGCCAGAAATGCATCTGTCCCCGTAGTAGGTTACTGGTACCAGGCCACCCCAGGGGGGAAAAGGGTGCTGTCCCTCCACCTGTTCCCCCTTGGCGGCTGGCCACCATCCTCCAGAGGTCACTGGACAGTCAGGATTGGGCCCGCAGTGATGAGACACGCTGGGCCTCGTGGGATGGGGGTGGAGCCGCCCCTTTCCTCCCTGCCTTAATGAGATCCTGAGTCGCCGCCCACAAACAGCTTCTTTGACTGCTGATCAAGCTGCTTAACAGACATGATCCAAGTGACTCAGGAACAAATCTCGGAACCCAGCAGGTTTTGGCAGAAATCCCTCCAGATTTAATTGTTAAAATTTCGGAATTCCAAAATCATGTGGCCACTACTGTGGCTGTGCGACATCATATGTTATTCATAACCAGCAATAGAAAACAAATTGTCTATTATTGCCTTTTCAGCAGATCTTAGTGTTGGGGTAAAATCCCAAATAATAATGGTGGGTCTGGTGTCAAAATATTGAATGTAATCAAAGTAGAAAGAGAGTAATGTGAAATCATCTGCCACACAGGTAGGAGGAGGGTATGGGATGGGAGTATACTAGGGTTTTTGGTGGTGGAAAATGGGCACTTGTGAAGGAACAGGTGTTTTATTATTTGACCGAGACTTTAACCTGAGAGCGTTGTAACTGCTCTCACGGTGATTCAATAAATAAAATTATAAAAGAGGGGGGAAAAAGTAAGGTGGAGTAGTTGCCCAATTTAATCAGCCTAATCAATGGCTGAATAAATACCAATACTCCTACATTAAAAAAAAAAGAATATGGGTATTTGAAGAACTATAAGGATTGTGAAATATGGATTATATTGCCAGCGGGTTATAGAGCTTTTATTATTTGTATAAATAGGATAGAACTGAGAATTATTTGCAAATAATGTTAACACAAACTCCAAAAGGGATGGTTCAACTCAGTGTCTCAAATCAAAAAGTCACATAAAAACTTAAGGGATATAACATACCTCTTAATTCTGAGAGTTATGGTACTTGAAAGATGGTGAAAAGAATTGGCTAGATATAAATATAGCAGCAAAATAAAATTATAACCAATAAATTCTAAAACCTAAAATCTATAGTTTTGTAAATTATATTACTCTAATGAAAATCTACTACATTAGATCATTAGTGCCAGAACCTACTATTCAGTGTCCCAGTGGAGCTCAGCATTAGTTAAAAGATCACAAGTTGAATTTGCTATGGAAAATTTTTATTTTTTTATTTTTATTTTTTTATCATTTTTTTTTATTAGTGAAACACCATGAAGTACACTTATAGACTCACAAATTTTTGTGCTTGGGTTTCAGTTATACAATGATCAAGTACCCATCCCTCCACCAGTGCCCATCCTCCCCCACCACGGGTCCTAGCATCCCTCCGACCCCCCATCCTCCCCCCCCCCCCCCGTCCCACCCTGCCGCTGTGGCAGGGCATTCCTCCCTGTTCTCTCTCTCTTCTTTTGGGTACTGTGTTTTGCCAGAGAGGCATTGAGTGGCAGTCATGTTTGGTCTATAGACCACTTTTAGCATGTCTCTCCCACCCTGGGAGGGTCTTCACAACACCCTTTATTTGGTGCTCTCTTCTCTATCTGAGCTTCCTTCTCACCTAGCACATGTGGCTGGCCTTCAAGTCATGGAGCAAAATTCCTGGTACTAATCTGAGCCCTTCCTGGGTGTTAGTCTCCCGTTTTGTTGCTTTATGTTCCCCAGATGAATGCAATCTTTCTGTGTCTATCCCGCTCTTTCTGACTCATTTCGCTTAACATGATACTTTCCATGTAGTACCACTTGTATGTAAATTTCATAACTTCATCTTTTCTAACAGCTACATAGTACTCCATTGTGTAAATGTACCAAAGCTTCTTTAACCAGTCATCTGTTCTCGGGCACTCAGGTTTTTTCCAGATTTTGGCTATTGTAAAGAGTGCTGCAATGAACAAACAACTGCAGATGTCACTTCGACTATACATTTTTGCCTCTCTGGGATATATTCCCAGGAGTGCTATAGCTGGGTCAAATGGGAGATCGAATTCTAATTTTTTGAGAATCGTCCATACTGTTTTCCAAAAGGGTTGGACCAGCCTGCATTCCCACCAGCAGTGAAGGAGGGTCCCTTTCTCGCCACATCCGCGCCAGCACCTGTTGCTTTTGTTCTTGTGGATGTGGGCCAGTCTCTGTGGTGTGAAATGATATCTCATTGTTGTTTTGATCTGCATCTCTCTGATGATTAGTGATGTAGAGCATTTTCTCATGTGCCTTTTTGCCATTCGGATTTCTTCATTGCGAAAGTTTCTGTTCATTTCCTCGCCCCATTTTTTGATGGGGTTGGGTGATTTCTTCTTGTGTAGTTTAACCAGTACCTTGTATATCCTTGAAATCAACCCCTTGTCGGATGTGTATTTGGTGAATATTCTTTCCCATTCTGTAGGCTGTCTTTGTATTTTGGTCACTGTTTCTTTTGAGGTGCAGAAGCTTCTTAGTTTAAGATAGTCCCATTTGTCTATCTCTGTTTTCACTTGCTCGGCCAGTGGCGTGACATCTTTGAAGATACCACTAACTTCAATATCGTGGAGAGTTTTGCCAACTTTGTCTTCAATAAACATTATGGATTCCGGTCTGATGTTGAGGTCATAAATCCATTTCGATCTTACTTTTGTGCATGGCGTTAGGCAGAGATCTGAGCCCACTTTTTTGCATGTAGCCATCCAGTTTTGCCAGCACAATTTATTAAAGAGGCTTTCCCTGCTCCATTTCACTTTTCTTGCCCCCTTATCGAAGATTAGATGATTATATGTTTGGGAGGAGATGTCAGTATATTCAACTCTATTCCATTGGTCTGCAGCTCTGCTTTTGTTCCAGTACCATGCTGTTTTGATTATTACTGCTTTGTAGTAGAGCTTGAAGTTAGGTAGGTTGATTCCTCCCATTTTCTTTTTCCCAAGAATTGCTTTAGCTATTCGTGGGGGCTTATTGTTCCATATAAATTTCAGGAGTGTTTGCTCCATTTCTTTGAAGAATGTCGTGGGTATCCTTATAGGGATTGCATTGAATTTGTACAGTGCCTTGGGAAGTATTGCCATTTTGACAATGTTGATTCTCCCCATCCATGAACAGGGGATATTTTTCCATTTCCTCGTGTCCTCTTTTATTTCCCGAAGTAGTGTTTTGTAGTTTTCTTTGTACAGATCCTTTACTTCCTTAGTTAAGGCGATTCCTAGGTACTTGATTTTCTGGGGCACAATTGTGAATGGAATTGTTTTCCTCATGTCACTTTCTTCTCTTTCATTATTTGCATATAGGAAAGCCATGGATTTTTGGGTATTGATTTTATAGCCTGCCACTTTACTATACAAGCCTATTGTTTCTAGGAGTTTCTTGGTAGAGGTTTTAGGGTTCTCCAAGTATAGTATCATGTCATCTGCGAATAGTGAGAGCTTAATTTCTTCTTTCCCTATCTGGATGCCCTTAATATCTTTTTCTTGCCTAATCGCTATTGCAAGTACTTCCAGTACTATATTGAACAGCAGTGGAGAGAGTGGGCATCCTTGTCTCGTCCCTGACCTTAGGGGGAAGGCTCTCAGTTTTTCCCCATTGAGGATGATGTTTGCTGTAGGTTTGTGGTAGATGGCTTTAACTATATTGAGGAAAGTCCCCTCTATCCCCATTTTGGCAAGGGTTTTCATCATGAATGGGTGCTGGATCTTGTCAAATGCTTTTTCTGCATCTATTGATATGATCATATGATTTTTATCTTTTCTTTTGTTGATATGATGGATTATGTTGATTGATTTCCAAATGTTGAACCATCCTTGCATCCCTGGGATGAATCCTACTTGGTCATGATGTATGATCTTTTTGATGAGTTGTTGGATTCTATTGGCTAGTATTTTGTTGAGAATCTTCGCATCCGTGTTCATCAGGGATATTGGCCTGTAATTTTCTTTTCTTGTGGTGTCTTTGTTTCCTTTTGGTATTAGAGAGATATGGGCTTCATAGAAACTGTTTGGGAGAGTTTCCGTTTTTTCAATTTCCTGGAAAAGCTTGAGAAGAACTGGCAATAGGTCCTCTTTAAATGTTTGGAAAAATTCGCTAGTAAATCCATCTGGACCTGGGCTTTTGTTTTTCGGAAGACTTTTGATCACAGTTTCAATTTCCTTGATGTGAATAGGTCTATTCAGGTACTCTATATCTTCTTGCTTCAGCTTTGGGAGATGATAGGAATCCAGGAATTTATCCATTTCTTCTAGGTTCTCTTGTTTCGTGGCATACAGACTTTCAAAGTAGTCTCTGATGATCTCTTGAATTTCTTTAGTTTCTGTTGTGATATCCCCATTCTTATTTCTGATTCGATTTATTAAGGCTCTCTCTCTCTCTGTTTCTTTGCGAGTGTTGCTAGTGGTTTATCTATCTTATTTATTTTCTCGAAGAACCAGCTCTTGGTTTTATTGATCTTTCGGATTGTTTCTTTGTTTTCCATGTCATTGATTTCTGCTCTAAGTTTTACGATCTCTTTCCTTCTGCCTGATTTAGGCTCGTTCTGTTGATCCTTTTCTAAGGTCTTGAGCTGTGAGGTCAAGTTGTTTATGTGCATCGTTTCTACAGTCCTAAGATATGCTTACAGAGCTATAAATTTTCCCCTTAATACAGCTTTCGCTGCATCCCATAAGTTCTGGTAGTTTGTGTCTTCATTCTCATTTGTTTCCAGGTATCTTTTGATTTCGTCCTTGACTTCGTTCTTGACCCACTCATTGTTCAGCATCGAGTTGTTTAATTTCCAGGTGTTTGATTTTGTTCTCCGTGTCAGTGTGTGATTCACTTCTATCCTCAGTGCGTCATGGTCTGAAAAGATGGCTGATACTATTTCTATCTTCCTGATTCTGTTGAGGTATGTTTTGTGTCCTAAGACATGGTCTATTTTGGAAAATGTTCCGTGCACACTGGAGAAGAATGTGTATTCTTTCTTTTTGGGGTGTAAAGCCCTGTATAGGTCCATAAGCCCTTTCTCTTCTATTTCTTCTTTCAAAGCCAATAATTCCTTGCTGGGTTTTGTTCTTGTTGATCTATCCAGAGTTGATAAGGCGATGTTTAAGTCTCCAAGTACTATTGTGTTGGTAGCGATGTCCTCCTTAAAATCTGTTAGCAGTTGTTTTAGATATTTAGCTGTTCCCTCATTAGGTGCGTATACATTTAAGAGTGTGATTTCTTCCTGCTGTATGTATCCCTTGATGAAGAGAAAATAGCCTTCACTGTCCCTTCTAATCTTTTTCAATGTGAAATTAATGTTGTCAGATACTAGTATGGCCACCCCAGCTTTTTTGAAGGGGCTGTTTGCTTGCAGGATTGTTTTCCATCCTTTGACTTTGAGTCTGTGTTTGTTCTGGCTGTTGAGATGAGTTTCTTGTAGGCAGCAGAATGTTGGGTTCTGTCTCTGTATCCATTTTGCCACTCTGTGTCTCTTCAATGGTGAATTTAGACCATTGACATTGAGAGAGAGTATGGTTATGGGGTTTTGTGTCATTTTCTGTAGGGTGTGTTGTGGTTGTAGGGTTTGTCTTTTCTTATAGTAGCCCCTTTAGGCCTTGCTTTAGGTTTGGTTTTGAGTCTATGAAGTTCCTGAGCTGCTGTTTATCTATAAAATAGTGTACTGTTCCTTCGATTTTGAGGGAGAGTTTAGCTGGATAGAGTATTCTTGGGGAAGCATTCATTTCAGTGAGTTTTTTGACTATATCTTGCCACTGCCTTCGGGCTTGCAGGGTTTCCTCTGATAGGTCTGCTGTGAATCTAAGGGGTGCTCCTTTGTATGTGATTTCCTTCTTTGCCCTTGCTGCTTGCAGTATTGTGTCTCTATCGGCAGCATCAATCATTCTAACTATGATATGCCTTGGAGTGTTTTTGTTGGGGTCTCTTTTAGCTGACACCCTTCGGGCTTCTTGAACCTGAATGGCTACATTGCAGAGCTCTGGGAATTTTTCAGCAATGATTTGTTTGACGGTGTTTTTTTCGTTGGGGTTGTTTCCCTGAGGTTCAGGTAGTCCCATGATTCTAATATTGTTCCTCTTGGAATCATCTGCTAGGACTCTGATTCTCTGTAGAGCCATTTTGAGGTCCCTTGCCACTGTTCGTTGTTGCGTGTTGGTTTGTTGCAGCTGATCTTCCAGGTCACTGATTCTCTCTTCAGCTGCGGTCATTCTATTTTTAAGAGAAGAAACTGAGTTTCTCATTTCATCTATGGAGTCTTTTAATCGTGACATTTCTGCTCTCATTTCTTCGCGTAATTTGTCGATTTTTTCTGTGGTGTTACTGGCTGTCTGTCTGACTGTTTCATTGAGTTGATTGAACATCTTGATGACTTCATATCTGAATTCTGTGTCAGAGAGATCCCTTAGGTGAGCTGTATCGACAGAATATTCTGGATTGTTTTTGTTCTCCTCCACTTGAGGTGGGGATTTTCTTTGTTTCTTCATATTGCTGAGTAAGTTGGGGACTAAATTCCTTGGGAACTAGGTTCGTTTGAATTATTAAACAACCTGCGGCTGCGTAAGCGGCCGCCGGCCGGAAAATAGGCCACGCCCACTCTGAAGAGGCCACACCTCTACGGAAAACTGGGTTTGAGATGAGATGAGCGCCACATGAGTAGTGAAGAGGGGACGGCAGCCGCTCACGGCTGCGTTTCTCCAGGCGTCTGCCGGGATGCCTGAGGTCCCGAAGGGAGAGATGGAAGTCCCGGGGCCACACACCAGGGGCAGGGCTGACCTGGGTTTGAGAAGAGAGGAGTACCGCGTGACTACCGGAGAGGGGGCGGCAGCCGCTCACGGCTGCGTTTCCGGAAAATTTTTAAAGGATGCTATTTAGCTATGCTATATGGCAGTCACTTTATACAACTTAGTACCCAGGATTGAGCATTATTGGTTCTCTCACCCTTTCTTTGGGAATTGGCAGAAATCTTGCAGCAGGAAATAAAGTGGGCTTAAAGAATTCCAACATTTCAAAAATTTCAATTTCAAAATAGGCCTAACAAAACTGTAGTCAAAAAATTTTCTAGGATGAGGTGTCCAGTCAGGGGTCAGGGATATATGCCATAGATGTGCCAGGACTGAGTTCAATCCCCAACACTGGATGCCTTTCCCCTCAAGCACCAGAAAGCACCCAGGCAAGCATTAGGGTATTCAGAATTGTTGGGATTCAACAGCACCCCATTACCAGTTCCTGGCATTGGACCTAACACCCCAAATGTCACTGAGAGTGGCCCCTAATTGATTCAATATTACTGAGAGCAGCCCTAGTGGGGCACTGCTTGGAAGGGCCTACCCCTAATTTTTCTATATTATGTCCATGTATATGCGATTGACAATTGAAAACATGACCTTACTAAAAATATTAAAAGGAGACTTCCATAAAGTCATCGAGGAGCAATGAAGGAAGCATTTTAAAATGTTCTCCATGTTCATAGCTGTGTTTGGATAATTAGTAAATACATTTGGGTTCGTTGCTGAAGTGTTTACTAACATAAAATGATCATTTAGAGATGGTGCTGATTTTTAAATCTCTTAGCCTGCATGATGCTTATATATTAGCACTGTCTTCCCGTTGTTCATCAATTTGCTCGAGCAGGCACCAGTAACGTTTCCATTGTGAGACTTTGTTGTTACGATTTTTGACATATTGAATACACCACAGGGAGCTTGCCAGGCTCTGCCCTGAGGGCAAGATACTCTGGTAGCTTGCTGGGCTCGCTGAGAGGGACAGAGGAACCGAGCCTGGGTGGGCCACATGCAATGTAAACGCCCTACCCACTGTTCTATTGTTCCAGCCCATTATATATACAACCATTTTTTTGTGCGTGCTTAATTCTCTTTGCATATTTTATTGGGTGGGTGAGGACCCCAAAGGGATCTTTAGGTCCATTCCCAGATACTAGAAATGACCTTTCTGAAAATAAAACACAGAAAAACACTTTCCCTCACAATTTTTAATGTCCATATTAGGTCATAATCTTAACTGAATCACAGCATTGTTAGCAAAATAGTCTTCTTTATAAGTCAAGCTGTAAAATAAGAATTTTCAGTATAATATAACCTAATTTATATTCATTCAATGTTCCTTAAAAAGAAAATCTTGACACTGCATGGAGGAAAATTGGTAGTAGTGTAACCAAAACATTTTATAGAAAAATCCACTTAATTAAAATTAATAATTAAAATCAAATAAATGCAACGTTTATCATTACATTCTAAAAATTTAGTTATCATTATCAGCATTAAAAAACATAATCCCTCTGCCAGTACCTTCATGTGTGTGGAGAGTGGTCTCAGCATGGTGGTGGTTGGTCCTGGGGGTCTTTGGCTGCCGGAGCCCTGGTCGGGGCGGGGAGGAAACTCAACCCGCTCCCCTCCAAGGGGTTCCGGCGGCGAGGACAGTCAGGCGCGGGGGCAGGAGACTGCACTGTTCTTCTTCCGGGAGCTGGCAGAGGGACAAAGTCACGTGGGTTCCGGGGCTGAGATCTCCAAGCCTACTCGGATTTGGGCTGAGCATCCTCCACCCAGATCCTCCAAATTCCAGTAGGCGGGGGTCACACCCACCAGCTGGCCCCCTGGCGCCGTGTAATCCCATCAGTGGCCAAGACCCAGAGACTATAAAAACCAGCTCCTGGAACCGTGTGGCCGCATTCTCGGCCGTGCGACATCTTATTATGACATCTTATTATCTCATTCCTACTTTGGACAAACTGGCAGGCTACCGAATGTAGCCTGCCCACACGGCAGAGTCTTGCAAACTCCCTGTGGCGTACCCAATATGCCAAATACCAGTAACAATGATGGGTCTCATTCTCCTAAAGAGCCTTGAATATAATCTCAGGGCTAGGATGAAGGAGACGTTACTGGGGCCTGCTCGAGGCAATCGATGATTAACAGGATGATTTGTGATTTGTGATTGTGAAAAAACATAATATCTAAGTGAACATTTAAACATAACTATGAAATGTGGACTATCTTCATGGAATGCTAACCAGTAATTCAGATTATAAACCTTAAAAAGATTAACTTTGACTTTTTTTTTTTTCAGAATTTATTTTAGGGATGAGAGAGAATGTTCAAAGGTGTGGAGCATGCTTTGCATGTTGGAAACCCAGGTTTGATCCCCAGCACAGTCTCCAAGGTAAAACCACACCACCAAAAATATGGGTTGGGGGGGGCTTTCCCTACTGATAAAGCTACTATGAAAAACACTATTAAAGTGTTTTGTTGTTGTTTCAACTTAAAAGGACAAGGGTTAAGGCACATGGTTTACATTCGGGCAACCCAGTTCAATTCCCAGCATTACATGATCCATACCAAGTATCCATATCAGGGATAGCCTGGGAGGTACCTGAGTACTTCTGAGGTGAATTGGATAATACCCCAAACTGCAGGGCCTAAGGCCCTAGCACTAAACCACTGAACCAGTTAGCTGACCAACGATTGCTGGGAGTGTTCCTCAGGCATCCTGAGTATCCCTTGGCATCCCACTCCCCAGTTAAAGAGAAACCTGTCATATATCCCAGCAATTCCACTTCTGGTTATTTAAAGGAAATGAAAACAGGAAGCATTAAAGAGATAATGCTAAGGATGTAGCTCAGCAGGAGAATACTTGCCTGCATTCAATCTCAGACACAACAAAAAATAAGTAAAAATAAATGAGATGCCTGAAGTTTTGTTTTGCTAGAGCCATTTTCACAGTGGCCAAGATGCCAAAAGTCCAACAATGGATAAAGATTACTTATCTAAAACTACTTGCCATAGCCATGCTGCTGGACTCAGTGCCAGGCTGTTTCATTTGGGGCACCCCAGAAGGGGCGGTTGAGGGCTCTCCCCACCACAAAAAGCTAGCCCTAGCAGCCAAAAATCTCCAGAATTCAACTGTAGTCATGCTCATGGCCACTCTCCACACGGTAGGGCTGAGCCTCACCCATGAGTGAACTTATTCCTGGGCTGCACAAATATGGTCGCATAACATCTCATACCTCACACTACTCATATTCCAAGAGTAGCACACCACATTTGATGGAGTTTAAAGTAGAAGTCAAACCATCTTAGAAGGAAATATATTTTTACAAATATATATATAAATACATACATATATAAAAGCATGCAAGGCTCAATCTTTAACACTCAACCTTTAACAACACGTTACTAATATCTTACAGAAGGGTTTAATGGCTCCTGGGTGAAATTCAACAATCTTCACACACTCTCTTCTAAGAAACCTTTTTTTGGTCTCATTTTTTGTGGATTATTCAAAACAAGCAGTAAAAAATAAATTATTTCGGTTCTGCTTTGGGGCAGGGATTAGGGTTCGGGATGGCAACATTCGAAATATGGTTGTGGGAAGGTGTAATGGTGGTGGGAAGGTGTAATGGTGGTGGAATTGGTACTAGACTATTAAATGTAATCAAATATTGTGAGAGCCACAGCTGTGCAGATACACTTTATAAAATAAAATAAAATGTTTTAAAATGATGACTTATCTATATATGTATATATGTATATAAATAAATATATATGTATGTACATTGAAATATTATTCAGTTCTATGAAAGAACACATCCTTTTTAAGTGTTAAGGTCCATTCATGTTTGTGGCAGTTGGCAGCATTATAACTGAAGTTAGTTAAAGAAAAACAAATATTACTGGGGCTGGAGTGATAGCACAGCAGGTAGGGTGTTTGCCTTGCATGCGGCTGACCTGGGTTCGATTCCCAGTATCCCATATGGTTCCCTGAGCACCGCCAGGAGTAATTCCTGAGTGCAGAACCAGGAGTAACCCCTGTGCATTGCCGGTTGTGACCCAAAAAAGCTAAAAAAAGAAAAAGAGAAAAACAAAAATTGCATGCTAACACATAGACATCAATCTGTAAAATCAGATGCACAGAAGAGATTTAACAGTAGATATCAAAGGTATATACTGGAGGATGAGGAGTTAGAAGATGGTGGCCAAAGAGTACAAACTTGTAGATAAGAGGTTAATACTTATAAATAATAAGGTAAATACATGTAATCATTGCCATACTTTGTAATTTTCTTCCTTAATCTTTAAATATAAGTAAACAGATGATGTTAGATTTCTATTTACATCCAATTTTACAGTGATTTTTAATAAAATATTTTAAAAATATTTTTAAAAAATATTTTTATTGAACACCAAATAAAGGGTGTTTGGAGGATCCTCCCAGGAGGGGAGATGCATGTTGAAAGTGGACTATGGACTGAACATGTTTGCCACTCAATGCCTCTTTTGCAGATCACAACACCCAAAAGGAGAGAGAGAACACAGGGGATTGCCCTGCCACAGAGGCAGGGGGGGACGGGGGGATGGGGGTGGGGGGGATATTATCCATGGTGGTGGAAAATGGGCACTGGTGGAGGGATGGGTATCTGCTCATTGTATAATCGAAACCCAAGCACAAAAAATTGTAAATCTACAACTGTACCTCATGGTGTCTCACTAATAAAAAAAAATTTAAAAAAATATTTTTATTGAAAGAAATTTACTTAGAGAACTATAAGGGGCAAGAAAGAGACAGAAATAAGTATTCAAGAGAAAACACAGGCATCACCAAAGTGGGAAAAGTCCGAATATTTAAGTACTTTCTGATGCATGGATTAACTTTCATACTTTTAATAAAATTACTTTTACATTAAAAAGATGAGATCATGTACAAAATCTGCAAAGGATTCAGCACGATCAACCATATCCACATGATAACCAACCTCATTGAGGTTTCTCGGGAGTTCAAGATGCCACTGTGTCTAATGTTCACTGATTTAAAGAAGGCCTTTGATTCTGTTGAGACGGAAGAGGTCATCAAAGCCCTAGCCAAACAGGGCATTCAAACTCAGTACATCAGGATCTTCCATGAGCTATATTGCGGATTCACTACTAGGATCTTACCATTCTACAAGGAAGTGATCATCCATGTCAAGAGAGGGGTTCGGCAGGATTTCACCAAAACTCTTCAGTGCCACCCTCGAGAACTTCATGCGACGACTGAAATTAGAAGGAATGGGGGTGAAGATAGATGGTTGGCAACTATACCATCTCTGCTTTGTTGATGACATTGTTCTCATAACAAAACATTTGCCAGCGGCACAAATGCTGGCCAACTTTGACTATGAGTATGGAAAGGTCGGACGACAGCTGAATCTCATGAAGACAATGTTTATGACAGACGGTCTCGTTCCTGACGTTCCATTTGCTCTCAACAGAATGAACATTACCGAATGCAACAGTTATGTGTACCTAAGTTGAGAAGTCAACATGACAAATGACCTGGCACCTGAGTTGCGCAGGAGGAAGAGAGCAGCTTGGAACGCCTTCAAGAGCATGGAAGAAATAGCTAAGAGGATGAAGAACCTCTGGCTCCAAACACATCTCTTCGATTCCACTGTTCTTCCTGCATTAACAAATGCCTCAGAGACCTGAGCCCTATGAAAACAAGATGAGAACGCTATTTGGGTCTCTCAAAGAGCAATCTAAAAAGCTATGCTTGGAGTATCACACTTCACTCAAATGAGAGAAAGAATCCAGAGTTCTGATCTCCGTCGACAGTCAAGAATCAGGGATGCTGTCTCGTTTGCCAAGGCATCAGAGATCAGATGGGCTATACACGTAATGCGATTTGGAGACAACCGCTGGACTAGAGCCATTACCAACTGGATTCCATGGGACGTCAAAAGATTGTGTGGCCGCCCACTTATGAGATGGTCAGACTTCTTTGTCAAGACCCTGAATGATCGATTTGAGGCTCTTCGTGTTCCTGGATCGGGCAGACGCCATTGGGGTACACTAGCACACAACAGGGATGAATGGAGACGTTACTGGCACCCGCTCAAGCAAATCAACGAGTAACAGGATGTCAAGTGATCAAGTGATGTACATACATATGTTTAAAATATGTTGTTAAGTAATACTTTAATAAGCAAAAAATGACAAAGCGTATTTATTTGCCTATCAACTTATCATGTTTATTTGTTTATTGGATTTAGATCCACACCTGACAGTGCTCAGAGTTTATTTCTGGCTCTGTGCTCAAGGATCATTCTTGGCAGTGCCCAAGGGATAAAATGCAGTACCAGGAACTGAACCATGGTCAGCCTGTGCAAGGGAAGTGTTTAATCCCTGTACTATCTCTCCAGCTCCCTGTCAAATTTATTTGAATAGCAACTGAAGGATTCTAACACATATGCTTCATAATTGTTCTTGGAAGGACATCATCTTTCTTGAAAGCAACAAGCAATATGCAGTTTGCAAAGGTTGTAATGTCATTTAGTGTTTCCACTTATAAGAATCTGGCCCATTAAAAACAAAATTGGTACTTATATTGTTTAAATGCTAATGGCTTGACTATAGTGAACAGTGTATTTTATTATGTCCCAATTTTGTTGGAGAATCACAATTTAGGTGAGGTATGAATACAAGTTGGTTTTGTCTACTTTCATCAGTCTTTTTTAAAATTTTTTTGCCCCCCCCATCAGTCTGGTTTTATTAAAATTATTTTAAATAAATTCCGTCAGTCAGTTTTTGCTAATACCCTTTCCTCCTTCCTTCTTTCCTGTTTTCCAGACCCAAGTTACCAATTGTATTGCTACAGGCTTTCTAAAGGGTCTAAAATATAAAAAAAATGTAATCTGCTTACGCATTCCTGTCCTTACCTCTATAAGGTATGACAAAGCTAAGAGTAAGAGAGTAAAACTAAGGGAAATGAACTGATTGGTTAAAATACCCTTTATATCAGGCACTAAAAGTCTATCTTGCACAGATGCACAGATGGGCTTCATTTTAAGAGATAAACTTTAAGTTTCTATTGCACTGAGTATTAAAGATTACACACACTACACACACACACACACACACACACACACCACATACACGCATACACCTTATTTTGAAAACACTGCAAATACCTAAGTACCGTATTTTTGTAAACTAAAACCAAAATGATTCCTATCAAGACAATCTGCAAAAAGAAACAATATAGAGGAAATGAACTATGGACATGAGACAATAGTTACATTTCTCCCCATTGAGGCCCAAAGATAAGGCAAGATTTGCAAAATGTATGGAGTATGATTAATACATAAGGTATTAAATAAGTATGGAAACTTTTGAGTGTAGCAAAACCTTCTTCTCTTAAGACAGACACTTTGTGAGCATATCCTTTACTCCACAGAGAGATATCATTTATATGTGTGCATGTGTTGGGGTGGGTGGATTCAGTTAGCAGTTTCTTGGAGGCTACTCCTGAGTTTCTTCTCTGGATCACTCCCAGCAATGCTTGAAGAACCCTGTGGTGCCAGGGATCCAACCTATACCTCCTGAATGCAAAACATGTGTTCAGTCCATCAAACTATCTTTCCAGCTTGAGAAGTATTTATTACACAAGATAGAAAACATCCTTGCCTTTGCTCTGATGGAAGGCATTGTCCCTAATGTCTAAGTCTGTTTGCTGTGTAGTCATGCTTCACTCAATGAAGGGAATATGATATGAGGACTATGACATTAAGCAATCTTGTGTAAGTGTTGTAGAGTACACTTACACAACCTTAGGTAGTATAGCCTACTAAATACCTAGCGTATAGGGTAAAGCCTATAGAGACTACTGTCCTAATATTGTCCTTCACTGACTAAAAGATCATTATGCTGTGCATGACTATATAAAAAAAATCCTATAAAAGACAAACCAGAACAACAGGTAATGAATGTCTCACTGTAAGATGTTTGGATATGTGACAGCCTCAGAAACCATGGAAAGAATTTCATGCCATCACAGATGTTTCTCTAGAGCAACATAATTATATTCCCTTACTTCCAATTTAGATGATAATCTCTTGGAGACTCTTCCCAATCCTGCCAACAGGTTGAAACCTCTTGGCCAATTCTTCATTTTTCTTTTTGGTGCAAGAGATTGAACACAGGGTCTCATGCACATGAGGCATATGCTATACCACTGAGTCCATTCCTGACCCCAGTTATTTAAAATTTTAGAATTCCAGGAGCACGCAGCCACTTTCACTTTTTAATTGATTACTGTGAGAGAGATCCTTACAGATATCTCATACTATTCATAACAAGCAATACAAAATAAATTATCTAGCATCCGGTTGTAGGACAGCTTTGAGTGGCAGAGAAAAATTTTAAATAATGGTGGTGGGAAGGTGTAATGGTGATGGGATTGGTGTTGAAATATTGAATGTAATCAATTATTATGAACAACTTTATGAAAATAAAATTTTAAAATTTAAAAAAAGAGTAAAGGTAAAGGCCCTCCCGTTGATCGTCGATTTGCTCGAGCAGGCCCAGTAACGTCTCCATTGGAGACTTTGTTGTTACTGTGTCTGGTTAGTGGACATAAATTATTCTAGAATAAGTTCTATAGCATCTAAGCAATTGAGGACCTAACTCTCAGGTAGCAAAAAATCCCCTATTCTTTACAAATGGACTATATTGCTCAACAAGAGTGTGGATGATTAACTCTCCTAGAAAATAAGGCAAGTCTACAACAAAAATTCATAAAAGCTCACAGACACTCAAATTTATACATGCAACAAGAATATGTACTACTTGAACCTGGCAGCAGATGCCATCTGAATAAGACTTGTGACAATCTTAGAGAGAGAAATTCTATTTAAAATACACCAGATTCTAAACACCATGTTGTTGTTGTTGTTGTTGTTCTTTTTTAACAAAGTGTGGAAATTCATCCTTAAAGGAATAAGCAGACACAACAAAATGTATCATGAACCTCAAATGGGTCCTTTACAGGGGGCAGGGTAGGAAGAAGAACATCTATCAAGGTCATTATTTAGGTAATTATCAAGGTCAGACTGTTGGAAAAATGCAAAGTGAGACAGAGATAGAGAGAGAAAAAGAAAGATATCTTTCTTTTCCCAGGAGGATGATTGCCTTCTAGGAAATAAAGCCAGGAATAAAGGAAGGAAGGAACTTACCACCCCTATATAGCCCTATCCTCCACCAAACAAAACAAAACAAAGAACCTGTTGGTTTCCCCATGGTAATAGAAACTATGAGGAAAATAATATTTGCAACTTGTTTGTTGCTTTGCTTATTTGTTTTTGTTTTTTGTTTGTTGGGCTTTCCAATCAGTGCTTAGGGGGCAATGAGCACTCCCAATGATAGTCAGTGCAGCCAGCTGTTTAATGCTAAGATCCAAGATAGCAGCACTGTTTGCATGGCAAGCATTCTGGTGGTGTTCAGGAGACTCCAGCGCAACACCTGTAATGTCCGGGAGGCTATGTGGAGCCTGGGATCTGACTCAGGTTAGGTACATTTACCCTAAGTGCAAGACTCCTTCTTCTCATCCTTCACATTTTTATAATATGCTATAGTTTTAAATGTCATTTCCAAAAATGACATTTAAAGAAATAGCTAAGAGGATGAAGAACCTCCGGCTCTGGACACATCTCTTTGATTCCACTGTTCTTCCTGCATTAACATATGCCTCAGAGACCTGGGCCCTACGCAAACAGGATGAGAACGCTATTCGGGTCTCCCAAAGAGGAATTGAAAGAGCTATGCTTGGAATATCACGTTTCACTCAAATGAGAGAAAGAATCTGGAGTTCCGACCTCTGTCGAGGATCAAGAATCAGGGACACTGTCTCGCTTGCCAAGGTGTCGAAAATCAGATGGGCTGGTCACGTAATGAGATTTAAAGACGACCACTGGACTAGAGCTGTTACCGACTGGATTCCACGGGATGTCAAAAGACCGCGTGGCCGCCCACCTACCAGATGGTCAGACTTCATCAAGATCATGAACGATCGGTTTGAGGCCCTTCATGTTCCTAGAGCGAACAGATGCCATTGGGCTACACTAGCATGTGACAGAGACAAATGGAGACGTTATTGGCACCCGCTCAAGCAAATCGACGATTAAGGGGAAGTCAAGTGATCAAGTGAAAGACTCCAAGAAAATTTACAACTAAATTCAACAAATGATGATTATTCTTTTTTGTGAATGAATGCCAACTCAGAATTAACAAGCCAACTACAGTTGTTCACAATATAAAATGCAGACTTGCTTATGGATCAATGAAAGGATGCTAAAGATGAAAGATCTTGGTAATCACAATGGCTCACCTTTACTGAGCTCTTAACATGTACTAAGCACTTTTGTGTGAGCTTCCATGAATTGATTAACAAATTCTAAAAGGTAGATTCTAATATTATTTTCAGTTTGGAAATGAGAATAATAATGGGTATTCCCACTTATTATATGCTCAAGTTGTTTCAAAAGTAATCACTCAATCCCATTATGCTCAAAAGAATCATTCACCTTATATACATACACAGCTTGGAGTCTAATCTATATGCCATTTTAATATAAGAGGGGAAATAAAAGTAGAGTAAAATAAAATTCTCTGTCATATTTTTAATATTGTGACCTTGTACATATTTTTAAACCCTTCAGGATTAAGTTTCCTCATCTAAAATATAGCTTTGGTACTTCATTATTTACAAATATATTTTGGAAATGACATTTAAAACTATAGCATATATAAAAATGTGAACTATTAATACCAGCATTGTGGCAATAAACATGAATTTTAGAAATTGAATGGTTATAGAGTCCAAATCTGACTTAGAGAGCCTTCTTGGAAGCCTGGGTCACAAACTCAATTCCCTGCTTCCTGCCGCACGTGAAGTTGCAATTGCAGCAGCAGTGCCATCTATGATCCTCAGTATCCTTTGGGCTATGATCGAATGTGTAGTATCATAACAAAAGTCCTTGATCTCAGCCCAAGAATATTGCAACCAAGTGTGTGAAAGCACCATAATTAAAGTATGCAAGCAGTACAACCAAGTGTATGCAACTCCCAGTCACTGACACAGCAGGAAGAACAACAGCAACAAAGAGAAGCAAAGGAAGGATTTTTAAAAATGAACCTATAAACTGCATTGTAGAAAATCCTAAATTTTGAGACCTGTCATTCATAAAATTGCATATCAATGGAAAACATATTTTAGTCAATAATTTCAATTCTTTCTCAGCTATGTCTTTATGCATGCATGTGTGTGCATATGCCTGTAGATTTTTTAAGCATGTACTTTATCAGAGCTGATAATAAGTAACAACCTTCAAATGCCACCACCCTGTTTCACCTCTTGGGAGGGGAATAATAACCAGTTTATCAAGGTTCTTTATGACAAGTAATTTATCATAAAGCACAAAAATGCAGTAGTGATGGTTTCTGTATAGAATGGGATGGGCAGACAAGAATAGAAAGTTATCTCATTGATGCTAAGTTCTGCAAAACCTTGTTATTTTTAGACTCCATTCTCTCACATTTTCTTTCTCCAATTTAACAAGGGCTGTTTTCTTTTTGAACATTAGCAATATAAAAGTGGTAAAGTAAGTTAAACAGCATAATGGCCTAAAATATTTTGGTTTACCAAATTTATTATTGACTATACCATGATCCCACATGGTAATGAATTAATTTCATATAAGACAAACTGGACTGTGATACTCTACAACTATATTGTTCTATACATTATATGTAACACAATTTTACAAAGTATGAAACTAGGGCTGTAGGATTAATATATCTTCTAGTAGTTTATTATATTATGATCATTATAATGAGAGGTAGTGCAGAGAAATAGTACAGAGGTTAAGGCACTTGTTTTGCACACGGCCCACCCAGGTTTAATTCCTGGTCACCAGATGGAGTGATCCCTGAGTACACGACACAGTCAGAAGTAAGACCTGAGCACCACTGGGTGTGGTTGGAAAAAATCACATAGTATAATTTTTAAAATGGTATGAAATATTACAATATCCATAAAATGACTCTAATATTTTGAGTGCTATAATTGTAATACTGTATCTGACTGATGTATTTATTATTTTTGAAAACATCTCATTTCAAACTTTGAATTAAGGGATGTTTCTCTTGAAAAGAACAGGAAGTTGACTCCTCTTAACCTATTCAGGATAAAGAAGAAATTTAGGGGCTGGTCTTCTGGAAAACAGCATGGACGATTCTCAAAAAATTAGAAATTGAGCTCCCATTTGAACCAGCAATACCACTCCTGGGAATAGATCCCAGAGAGGCAAAAAAGTATAGTTGAAGTGACATCTGCACTTGTTAGTTCATTGCAGCACTCTTTACAATAGCCAAAATCTGGAACAAACCTGAGTGCCCGAGAACAGATGACTGGTTAAAGAAACTTTGGTACAACTACACAATGGAGTACTATGTAGCTGTTAGAAAAGATGCAGTCATGAAATTTACATACAAGTGGTACTACATGGAAAGTATCATGTTAAGCGGAATGAGTCAGAAAGAGAGGGATAGACATAGAAAGATTGCATTCATCTGGGGAACATAAAGTAACAAAATAGGAGACTAACACCCAAGAGTGGCCGAGATTAGTACCAGGAGTTTTGTTCCATGGTTTGGAGGCCAGTCACACATACTAGGGGAAAACGGAGCTCAGATAGAGAAGGGAGCACCAAATAAAATGGGATGGGAGAAGCATGCTGAAAGTAGACTATAGACCAAACATGATTGCCACTCAATGCCTCTTTTGTAAACCACAATACCCAAAAGGAGAGCGAGAACAAAAGGGATTACCCTGCCACAGAGGCAGGGTGGGTTGGGGGGATGGGGGTGGGAGGGATACTGGGACCTGTGATGGTAGAAAATGGGCACTGGTGGAGGGATAGCTATTTGATCATTGTATAATTAAAACCCAAGCACAAAATTTTGTAAGTCTACAATTGTACCTCATGGTATTTCACTAATAAAAATTAAATTTAAAAAAATTAGGGGCTGGGGAGACAGCTTAAAGTACTGGTGCTCAATGCTTGGCAAACTGGTGATTTGATTAATCCCAAGCACTCTGCGATTTCTTGAACATCATGGAGAATAACCCTCTCTCCTAGTACTGAGCAGAGAGCTATCCCTATGCACTAACAGTAAGGCCACCAAAACCAAATCCAAAAAGGAAAGAGAAAAAGAAATTTAGGTGTGTTCCTCAATTAGAAGATGGCAACCAGAAAATCACTTTTCTGAATATTTAGCGGCAAGATAATGTATTCATACATATAAATACCTGTATGATCTGAGGCAATACTTCTGTCAATAATTTCTTCTTGCATTTTGTAAATATCATCAGGTCATTTTTAAGACATTATACTTCTTTAAAATAAGAATAAAGACTTTAAGATTTCAACAGCTTAAAGGCTTTAAAGCTTGCAGACATAGTCAAGGGATGGAGCACATGTTTTGCAAGTGGAAGATCTGGGTTTGATTCCCAGCACCAAGCAGTGAACCAGAAGTACCCCCGAGCACTACCAGCTGTGCCAAAAACAAAACCAAAATACCTAGAGAAATATATTGATTCAAATGTATCCTAAAACTGTATTATAAACAGTATCATTAGGTTGGATTCTAAAATTTACTTTTGTCTGGTTTTCTTGTCATATTTACCCTGATGCAAAGAAAAAAAAAGTTCCATCAAAGAAAGACTTTATGATGTGTGGGAAGATGAAAAGGAAATGATGCAATTTGTATTACTACCAGTGATGAATGGAAGTTCCAGTTACTCCACATCCTCACAAGCATTTTGTGTTATAGTTCTGTTTTTTTTTTTGGTCCTTGTAAAAAGAAAACAAGACAGAGAAAAGGACAGCAGTGACAAAAATATAAGCATGTACAGTAAAAATATTGCAATACATTTCAATACTATACATTACCACTATTTTTGAAATTAATGGTTAAATTAGTTTCTATTTATACTAAAAAATAGCCAGACTTCATTTTTCCTTGCCACCTTAGAATTGAGGGTGACCTAGTTCCCCAAACTAAAACTGAAGTAGACATAGTGGTTGATTTAGAACGGGGATTTTCTGGCTGTGGTCAGACACTGATGGGGCTCCCACAACAGCCTTCAGTTTTATAAAGAGTGAAAACTAAAGCTTGATATTAAAGTGAAATTCTCTCTCCATCGTGAAATAGCTTAAGAAGAAAACAATGTTTATATGGCTTATTGTAGCAACAGCAGTTAAGTAATTGTGCCTCTTTCATCCTTTCTATGATACAATTCTCAAAGATCAAGCATGCCCTTCCACCACTGATAACTAATAACTAATTACTGTTTCCTGAGCAGAGACTGAGTGGTCATTTATAGGATTATTTTCGTTACAGACCTTTATCCATGCTCTACCAGTTGGGGAGTAACTATCTATCAGACCAGGAAGACAACATCTATCTACTAAACAGAGGAAGAAGAGATAGATCTTTTAACAAGGAAGATAGCTACTATCCACTATCCAGGAGGGCAGACTCTGCCAGTCAGACGAGGAAACTGGCACCCATATACCAGAACAGGTGCACAGAATGTCAACTAGGCAGGAAGATACGATTTTTTAGAAATCACAGCAAAAGGCATTATTAAGTAAATTATTGGATCTTGATATTTGTCTTCTTGCTTTAAAGTTCATAATAATGGAGGATAGAGGAGAGAGTACAGTGGGTGGGGTTCTTGCCTTGCTTGCAGTCAACCCTACTTCCAGCCTCAGTACCATATATGGTCTCCTGAGCCCTTCCAGGAGTGATTCCTGAGTGCAGAGTCAGGAGTAAACCATGAGCAACATTGGATAGGACCCAAAAACCAAAATAAAATAAAGTTCATATTATTAAAAACGTTGTTGATTCAATCATTAAAAACACATGTATTTTAGTATAAAAGCATAAATATTAGAAAAAAATCCTTGCATATAGGTTGTAGTAGAATTTCTCTTGTATAAGCCATAGGAACATATTATCAGTATTTAAAACTATAAAAAATTTAGCTTGTAAATCAGTTATTAGCAGTATTCAACTTAATATATTGTGCAAAATTATGAGGAAATACATTAGTACATAGGCTAACTTCACTAAAAGGTCTAATGAGTTTTTCCTTGAGAATATCTAAATATGAAGTGCAGCACCTTCAATGTCAGAAATCAAAGGCAATTGTGTATAATTTTAATCTCATTTTAATAATATGATTATGTAGCTTATAAGTCAAGAAGCTATTCATTTAAAGTATACCAATGAATTATAACCATATTAATATGACATATACCTTAATATTCTTATTAATCTGGTAAAAACTACAAAATAGTAATATTATTTCTGTGGAAGAAGAAGAAATTGTTGAAGATAACTATTATATATTCTAATGTAAGTATCATTTAATTATTGGAGAAAACACAGAATTAGATATTTACTTATCTATTCATTTATTTATCTTCCCCACGTTATTGCTGGGATTTGAGTTGGCCATTGCCCAAGTACATATTTTGATGTCACAAAATATAAATCAAAGTGAAAAATCAAAATAAAAAAGAAGCAACTATCAAAACTAAAAGGTAACATAAGAATGTCAATTCAGTTCATACAAATCAGTGATTTTCAACAGTCACTACACCCTCTCTTGAAAGCAAACATTATGTGGCTCCCAGAGGTGGCTTACTGGCAAAAAGCACATGCACTGCAAGCATAAGGCACAAGCTTGATCCTAGGTGCCACAACACATGCCTCCCACACATGCCACCCAGCAGCTCAACTGTTTGGAACCTCGGTGCTACAACAGTGTGCAATCTCCAGGATATAGAAGCCAAGTGTGTAAAAGACACAGCTAAAGAATACAAATCTCTTCCCCAGCACCATGGCAGTGTGTGTGACCCAAGCATGTGTGGGACACCTTTCCATCATAGCAACATAGGGAAGGAGGAAAAACTAAGCAAATATTTTGTAACAAATTCCTAACTCCCTTGATATTAAAGGAATAAATAATAAATCTTCTATCTATAATATAAATCAATGCCCTAATATAAAGGAAAACTAAAATGAGATTTTATATCTATCCTTCCATTTATTTATATCTTTGCACTTAAAATGCTATATACATAAATATACTAAGTATATAAACATTAATTTTAATAGATTTAATATACTGTTTATAAGTTATAATCTAATATGTTTTAATATATAATATCAGTGGGCTGGAGCAATAGCACAGCAGATAGGGTGTTTGCCTTACATCTGGCCGACCTGGGTTCGATTCCTCCGACCTTCTCAGACAGCCTGGCAAGCTACCAAGAGTATCCCGCCCACAAGACAGAGCCTGGCAAGCTCCCCATGGTATATTAGATTGCCAAAAACAGTAACAAGTGTCACAATGAAGATGTTACTAGTGTCTGCTCGAGCAAATTGGTGAACAATGGGAGGACACTGCTACAGTGCTATATAATATTTGCAAGAGTAAACAAAGAGAAACTATGTATATAGATACTTTGGCAGGATTTCAATAGATGACACAAAGAAGTAATCAGATACTTGAATAGAAACAATGACTCACTATGTGTGTTACAACTATAAGACACATGGAGTCTTGTTATACTGGTGACTCCTATATCATGAATAAAATTCCACCAAAAGCAAGTTCAAAATTTCCTTTGGTTTATTCCTCTTTTTTTATTTCCAGACAATTCATAAAACTAAAAACTGGACAAAAATTCTTTGATAGTGGGTGCAATATGATACACGTACATATGAAAGTGTGAAACTATATCCTCAACCACATCTCATAAACAAATAGAAAATAAATGTGAATTTTATTTCTAAGTAGATTAAAATGACTTAGTGTCGGAGGTAATTACTCTTAATGATGGTCCTCAATATTCTCTTCTTTATTGAGATAGTCTTTCCTTTCAAGAGAAGACATTTACATGTTTTCACCTTTACTTTGAACTCAACTGGACAAATAGGAAGTCATCTAAGTTCTCTTTTGGAACTTCAAAGACCAAGCCTGAAGACTAGTAATCTATACTTGCCACAATTTGAAACCCAAATACTATGTATATTATGAAAAATTTAAGCCAATGGAAAGTCTAGATGGACGAGATCTAAAAAGCTAAAATTGGGTTAGGAAGTTAGTGCAAAAGACTGAAGTATGTGCTTTGACTATAGGAGCTCAAAATTTGAGCTTCAGGACTGTGTGGTTCCAGACCACTGCCAAAACTAACTCCCAAGTACTGAGCTGGGAATAGCCACAGCACTAGGTATATCCCACAAATTTAAGTAAATAAATAAAGTGGCACAATTGACAGCCCTAAATCAACTCTCACCTGGACCTCTGATGTAAGTGAGCATTCTCAGATGATCAAGCCACAATGATCCAATTAATTGCATCAACTGTCGTATCATCTGGAACAGAAAAATTGTTCTGTTGAGCCCATCACCACACAGGATCTTGGGAGGTAATAAAATTTTGTTAAGTTTTAGATTACATAACTATGTCAATTGGTAACCAAGAAGTATTTATATGCAATGCTAAATTCTAAGTTCAGGCCAATATATTCAGATATTTTGCATTTTTGAAAATCTTGCAAGATAGGTAATTGCTTTTCATCATGACGAACTGTCCTAGATAATGCAGGTCACTTAATGTCTCTTTCCCCTAATATAAATGTCAGTAGTGTTTCCTGGTTGTTATGGCAACCAGAAAACACTTCTACAAATTTTCAAAATGATCTCTAGGGGAAATGTGCCACTCTTGTAAGAACTACTCGAGCGGGGCCCAGTAACGTCTCCATTGGAGACTTTGTTGTTACTGTTTCTGGCATATCGAATACTCTCAGTAGCCTGCCAGGCTCTCCGAGAGGGGCGGAGGAATCAAACTCGGATCGGCCATGTTGGCCGCTTGTAAGGCGAACGCCCTACCGCTGTGCTATCGCTGCTTTTTTTCTAGTATGTGGTAGTACAGAAAACTAGTAGCTACCTCAGCCTTGAGAAGAATGAGAATAAGTTTCCTGGAGGGGTTAATTATTGAGCTGAGTCTTGAAGTTAGTCAAGCAGAAAAAAGAATGAAAACTCAGGCAGAGCTAACAGCTTAGGCAAAGGCTTGACATAGCAGTCATAAAGGTAACTAGGAAAGCAGGAGTCAGATAGTACTGCATCTTTTATGTCCTGCTAAATAATTATTTAATCTTGAAGGCAACTTTGTATTACTAACTGTAGATAATGTTATATGTCTGCCAAATCATTATCTCAGTTCCCTTTCACTTAATTTGGGAATCTTTAACTTGTTCTGAGATATGGATGTCGATAGAAGAGACAAAAATTTCTTCTACTGAACACAGGGGATTGCCCTGCCACAGAGACAGGGGGGATGGGGGGATGGGGGTGGGAGGGATATTATCCATGGTGGTGGAAAATGGGCACTGGTGGAGGGATGGGTATCTGATCATTGTATAGGCCCTCCCGTTGATCGTCGATTTGCTCGAGCGGGCCCAGTAACGTCTCCATTGGAGACTTTGTTGTTACTGTGTCTGGCATATCGAATACTCTCGGTAGCTTGCCGGGCTCTCCGAGAGGGGCGGAGGAATCGAACTCGGGTCGGCCATGTTGGCCGCTTGTAAGGCGAACACCCTACCCGCTGTGATCATTGTATAATTGAAACCAAAGCACAAAAAATTGTAAATCTACAACTTTAAAAAAAATAAAATAAAATAAAGGGGAAAAAAAATTTCTTCTACTACTGGTCTTCCATAGCATACACTGAAATCTTCCACCTCATTCTTTTTCTGCTCTGTATTGGAGGGCATGTAGTTGATACAGCAAGGTTCCAAGATGAAAGAGGGCTATCTGACCTGGATTAGATATGTGTAGAGTAAAGCAGTTATTGTCTTTAAATCATTGAAATTTGGAACATCTCAATCAGAACTCTGCTGTGAAACAAAACACCTCAGATGGTCTAAATGAAGAGATTTAAATAAAGGAAATTCTTTACACAGTGTAGAGCAAGGGAAGAAATATGGCAGGCAGGAAGTTGTGAGAAATTGTAGAACTAAGGAGGAAAAAAAAGAAGAAACCAAGTTATCAGAATTCCAAGAGCTGATACCAAGAAGAAGGAGCTACATAAAGGGTATTCTAACCTTAAAGGATCAGGACACTGCCAAAAAAGGGCATAAGAAAAAAATGTCCTGACCTGCCTCTGTTCCTGTCCTTCAATCTCACAAGAGGGTATCCCCATTGGCTAACCCAATAAGAATGCAGTCTCAGAGAACCTAGTTGACAACTCAGTGCACAGGAGCCACCCTCCAGAGATACAAGGCAGGTCAGCGGAGGGAGGAGAGAAGCTCAGGGGGTAAAGAGAACAAGCAGTTCCTGAGGTTTGTCTGTTGTGGCAACCAGCTTTAATTTGTCAACCGCAAAATCACTGAAGGATTTTAAGGAGGTTTTTAAAATAATTTTCTATTGAAACATGATTTACATAACATAAAATTCACTCTTTTAAAGTATTAAATTCAGGGTCAGGGATATAGCTAGTGGTAGAGCATATATATTTGTTCCACATAGGTAAGGCCCTGAGTTGAAGCCCTAACATTGCACACAAAATGGCAAGAGTGTACAATTCAGCTTCTTTTAGTATATTCATGCAGGTGTACAGTGATTCATGCTATTTACTTACAATCATGTACACAATTTCCTCACAGTACCACCCTTTCTGGGCTGGAGTGATAGCACAGCGGTTGGGCATTTGCCTTGCACGCAGCCAACATGGCCGACCCGAGTTCAATTCCTCCGCCCCTCTCGGAGAGCCCAGCAAGCTACTGAGAGGATCTCGCCTGCACGGCAGAGCCTGGCAAGCTCCCTGTGACGTATTCGATATGCCAGACACAGTAACAACAAGTCTCATGATGGAGACGTTACTGGGCCCGCTCGAGCAAATCGACGAACAATGGGAGGACCGTGACCGTGACCACCCTTTCTACCGACCTCATACTCATTGTTATCCTTCCCCATCCCTTACTTCCTATCATCCTGCAACCACTAACCTTTCTGTTTCAAAAAATTGCTAAATTTCAACAAATTTATTCAAATAAATGCTGAAGCATTATATAATTGCAACCACAAATATGCATTCTCTTAAATTTTTTTCTTTCACTTAACATACTATTTCCACAGCTGAGACAATGTAGTGATTTTTCAACTGCTAGGAAATATTTCATTGCATATAATATAGTTTTAAAACACAACAGCTATGTAGAGAAAAGGTTGAAATGAACCTAAAATCAAAAATAGTGAAATGTGTTTAAATCAGGGAATAATCATATTGTCTAAAAATAGTGTTTCAGATTATTTTCAGACCAAGAAATAAGTTCAAAAAGATAAACAGTACCCTTTGTCTCCTATACTAAAATAGTACGCGTTCCCATGTCAATGAATGACATCATTACCCCACAGAATCTAGAAGTTACATTAGGATTTATCATTTCCCTTACTCTCCACATTAGATCATTTTACTGTATGTTCTGCTTATTGAAGGACTCTCTACCCTCTATGCTCACTGCCCTAATTAAGGTTTCTAATGGGGCAAAGTGAAATACATCAATAACTACCTAATTGGTATCTTTTGTTCATAGTGCTCTTCTACACTCTAGCAGGAGGAGCAATCATGACAGAAAAAGAATGGCTATTGGAGGTGCAGTATACTGTATCTCAATGTTGAATTTGGCAGCAGAAGTCATGTTTTTTTCGCTACTCCATTTTCCCCTTCATAAATGGGGATTTATGTGTCTTTGGGATATGCACAATCTTTTGTCTATTGAGTATAAAGAAATTTCCTGCCAGTATTAAGTTGAGTAGAGCGCTAAAACTGTAATTTCTGGAGTGCAGAGAAGATAGGTTTTGGAACTTTGAATTTAAGTTCTTTCCACTTGGCCATTATTATGTGATTTTTTTCTTCCATTGTCACATACCTTAAACAACAACCACCACCCCAAAGATGGCAGAGGTCTAGTAAATACAAAATTCACTGTTGTAAATTCCTCAGTAGTCAAATATAAAAAGAATCATCAATTATGTAATTTTCATCAAAGGAAAAAAGGAAAGAAGGTGCTTTAAGAAAATTTTCTGAGTACTTCATTATCAAATAAAATTTGGAACATGGTATGATGTCAATAGTGTCCTCAATATTTAAAGCAATATATTGACATAGTTTTAAAGCTATTTAAAAATCATCATAATTGTCTTAGTTTATGTTTTCCAAGAAATATGTTCTGAAAAAAAACTTGCATGTAGGGATTTTATTATACGGTACAAACAAACAAAACTTATTTTTTAAAACGAGGAAAGCAGAATTGTGGAGAGGGAGATGTTGAACTAAGGATCAATTAGTAAGAGAAGTATCAGTCAAACCCACAGAGAATTCTAGTATATATACAGGCTTCACGGCTGTCCCCTCAAAAGGCAGTGAGGTTTGGCTCTTTACAATAGCAAAGTTAAATCATTTAAAGCAAACTGACCTCAGGAACAGCACATCAACATGGCCAAGTAGCAACAGTCAGCTGACAATTTCAGTTAAGAACAATTCTCAGAGAAGGGTTGAGTTCCAAGTTATTAACAGCCAACATTTCTAAAATCTGAGAAATAAATGATTCAGTTCTGAAGAGATGATCAACTGAGGAAGATGTTATGTACCGCTCATTCTCATATTCTTTTGCTTATCTACAGAGTTCAGCATATATCCAGGATGCTGGGTAATCTACCATCCCTCAATCCTCCTACTGCTCCAGAAACTTAAAAGAGAAATGTTAAGTGATAAACATCAGTCAATGTAGCCAAAGCTCGTCTCAAAACTATAAATGAAATTTACAATGATTCTCATCTGCCCCAACCTAGTCTTACAGTACCTTTACATTTATTTATTTTTTTAAAATTTTTTTATTAGTGAAACACCATGAGGTACAGTTATAGACTTATAATTTTTTGTGCTTGGGTTTCAGTTATACAATGATCTAGTACCCATCCCTCCATCAGTGCCCATCCTCCACCACCACGGGTCCCAGCATCCCTCCCCCACCCCCCATCCCCCGTCCTACCCTGCCTCTGTGGCAGGGCATTCCCCCTTGTTCTCTCTCTCTTCTTTTTTTTTTTTCCTTTATTTTACTTTTTTTTACAGTTGTAAATTTACAATTTTTTGTGCTTTGGTTTCAATTATACAATGATCAGATACCCATCCCTCCACCAGTGCCCATTTTCCACCACCATGGATAATATCCCCCCCACCCCCATCCCCCCATCCCCCCCTGCCTCTGTGGCAGGGCAATCCCCTGTGTTCTCTCTCTCCTTTTGGGTGTTGTGGTCTGCAAAAGAGGCATTGAGTGGCAAACATGTTCAGTCCATAGTCTACTTTCGACATGCATCTCCCCTCCTGGGAGGATCCTCCAAACATCCTTTATTTGGTGCTCCCTTCTCTATCTGAACTGCCCTTTCCTCTAGGATACCCGGCTGGCCTCTAAGTTATGGAGTAATCCTCCTGGTGCTGATCTCAGCTATTCTTGGGTATTAATCTCATACTTTGTTACTTTATATCCCCCAGATGAATGCAATCTTTCTATGTCTATCCCTCTCTTTCTGACTCATTTCGCTTAGCATGATACAAAAATATGGAACGCTTCACGAATTTGCGTGTCATCCTTGCGCAGGGGCCATGCTAATCTTCTCTGTATCGTTCCAATTTTAGTATATGTGCTGCCGAAGCGAGCACCTCTCTCTCTTCTTTTGGGTACTGTGTTTTGCAAGAGAGGTACTGAGTGGCAACTATATACCTTTACATTTAACTGGAACACAGTCTGGTGGTCTATCTCATAAGGAAGACTGCATCCTCTTCCTAAAGAGATCTGAGGTTCTGAAGCCCTTGTCTTTCCAAGGCCAGGGGGACTGTTCATTTAACGTAACAGTCATCTGAAGAATACTGAGACATTTGCATGTCTCACTTAAATGCTACACATATACTTCTCTTCACTCCATATGTAATAGCAGTGCTAAATGCTTTCGATGAAATATATATGCAACTCCTACCAGCATATGGACTCTTTTCTTGGTTTCCTTGAACTGGAGATGATAGCGAATGAGGCGTTAGGGAGTGGAGGAGTGTGTTGCAGTGTTCAGGGCCTGTTTCTGGTGTTAGGGAGGACTTCCTATCTATGCTTTTGCAGCTTGTTGTGGTTATCTGTTAATTGACTCATGGCCCTTCCTCCGTTTTTAAACCAAACAGCAGAGCATCTCTGAGCACTCCTTTTCTTCTCTGCGTCTGTCCCCATATGTTCTTTGACTTTGCTTTGTCATTTTACCTTCTCTCTTCACTCTTGCCTCACTGTAATAAGAGCTCTTGTGATTACATTGGTCCTACTTGGATAATCCAGGATAATCTCCCTATCTGAAGATTTTTAACTTAATCACATCTGCAAAATCCATTTTTCATATAATATATCCACAGATTTCAGGATTAAAATGTAGACAACTTCGGGGTTTTGTAGATAGCAAAAGTGCTGAAGTATATGCTTTGTATGCACTGTCCCCAAACACCTCAAACCCACCACCCTTCACTCCCTTGTAGACAACTTTGAAGAGGATTCACTGTATCATCTTATCAGTGGATCCCTTGTTCTATAATAATACTCTTTAGGGTTCCATATCTGAGAAACAAAATACTTCTAACTTTCTAATAGTTGGTGTTGACAACATAATCAGTGAAAAGAAAAAAAGAAGCAGAACTACTTGCCTCATGAGTTAAAAGTAGATACAGAACCCTTTTCTGATCTGGGTACCACATAAAGCTGGCAGCCATCTGTGTCATCAAGGAAATGTGTCAGAGCAATAGAGTCTCAAGTAAATATTATGCCTGCAAAATTCAGAGAACCCAGAGAACATGGCAAGTGTTATCTCTCCTTTGTGGTGGCAAGTGTAAGATGCAATAACTTAACCCATTTCTTTATAGATGTCAGGCATGCTTCAGACAGGGGCCCCATAACTCAGCATTTAATTCTCCCCCATTTATGGGGCTTAGTCAGAAAAATATAATTCCATTGTCTTTGTAATAAGTACTTTCCCTGAATCTGTCAAAAACTTGAACTACAACATATGCAAGTATATTTCCTTTTGTAGGTGTCCCATCTTGATTCACATATGGTCAGTTTCAGGAGTTCCACAGTTTTAGCGATCACATGTTGGGGATATTAATGTTCCATACAGCATCAGTGGTGGTCTATTAGATTTCTAATGTCGCATAACAGTATTACCACCAATTCAGTGGCTTAAAACTATATAACCATAATCATAGAGATATATAATATAGGACATAGCTTATCTCTCTCTTTTGCAGGCTACAATCAGAATAATAGCTGGGGCTACAGTCTCACCTGTGACTCAATTAGGAAGGAAGCCACTTTCAACCTAACATGACTTTTGGCAGAATTCAGTTCCTTGTAGACTGCCAGACTGAGAAATTCAGTCCTTATTGCCAGTTTATCAGCGACTACTATTAGCTCTTGCTTCTCTGTATGGTAATTCACGGTATGGAACTGTCTTATTCGATGTTTGTAAGGAAGACAAGATCCCAGCAGTGAGAGTTGTATCATGTAATTTGATAAAGTGCATCTCATCATCTATATCCTGCTATTTTAATTATTTCATCATAGAGGAAGAATTTTCAGATTTCACACATATATCTGTAGCACTGTAGCATTGTCCTCCCGTTGTTCATCGATTTGCTCGAGCGGGCCCAGTAACGTCTCCATTTTGAGACTTGTTGTTACTGTGTTTGGCATATTGAATACATCACGGGTAGCTTGCCAGGCTTTACTGTGCGGGCGAGATACTCTTGGTAGCTTGCCGGGCTCTCCGAGAGGGGCGGAGGAATCGAATCTGGCTTGGCCAGGCCAGCTGCATGCAAGGCAAATGCCCTACTTGCTGTGTTATCACTCCAGTCCCCCACACATACATCAGGGGAGAAATTTATACAAGTGAAGGAACATAAGGATCACCTTAGAAACTGTCCACCACAAATGAGGTCCTCATTACACTGAACAAGTTCCAAAATCTCACTTTAGAACCTTCTTCTTCAGTTCACACCCATACAAATTGACTTAAGAGTTTTTAGGGAAACAGATTCAGAAATGGAAACAGGCATGCAGGAGGTTTGTTATGAATGCTTTGAACTATACTACATGTGAATGAGAAAAGTAGGATGGATCAAGAGAGAGAAATTGAGCTGCAATCCAGTATTGTTACAAGTCAGCCAATTCCATAGAGAGTTCTGAGATAGCTCTTCAGAGTAAACCCAAATTAAGGTCAGAGGGTCAAGTCTTTTCTACAGGCTCCCCTGGAGAGGAGGTGAAAGCTTAAATGAGATAGCTCTCAAAGACCAGAACTTTTTAGAAGGGGCTTAGCTAGAGCTGCAAGTAGTCAACACTACCAGCTGCTGGGGAGTAAGTGCTTCAGACTTGGGAGGGATTTCTGGGAGATGCTTCATTGTAGAAATCTTTAATAAACCAAAAGGCATGATTTGAAAAACAATTACTGAACTTTCTAATGTTTGTTGTAATACAAAACCGCTTAGAATCCAGGGGGACTGAATGAATTTTTGTGCTTTTGATTATTTTCCACGAATAGCTCTTTTGTCACAGATTAACAAGGAATGATAGAAAGTACAGTTTGACAAGATGATGGAATTGACATATCTTGGAACATTTTTCGCTACAAGTAACAAAATATTTTATCAACAGTAGTTAAGACAATTTGGAATTTGTTTTTTTTCCCTGCATAAAAATAAGTTTGACTTTGTTCAATAGCTGTATGATGTCAAGGACAATGTTCAGAGATACTCAGAGCTTTTTATTTCAGTACCTCCTTTGTCCAGTGGTTACAAATGTCAGCCACCCTGTCCATTTTTGAAGAGGAAATGGAGATAGCAGTCATAGCCACCAGATTTTCCTTCACTGTGCTAGATGAATTGTGTTCTAATATCAATACTTAATGCAGGAGAGGACCACAGAGAAAGTATTTCATTTTCCCCCCTAGTCTCTTGAGGCAAGAAAGGGTAAAGAAGATTTGGAATTGGTCTGGGGATTTAACCAATATTGTTTTCAAAGTATATTTCTGTTTTGCTGATTGAGGTCGGAGTCACAAGCTTCAAAGACCAGATGAAAGATGATACAGTGCATCATTTAGCTAAGAAGCCAAATCAGGTTTATTGTTTGGATGGAAGACTATCTGCCGCATTCAGGGTCCAAACAAGAAAATAGCTAAGTGCATGCCAGATCATTATGAAAAGAAATTGAATACAGCTAACTGCACTGGTACTAAAGGAGCTAAAATCCAAATACAGAAACATCTCAAAGACTGCTATCAGTCGAACACCACCACAATCCTTAAACTAGACAGATCAAAAGAGATACTGTTATAGTTGACAGTAGCTGAGTGTCTCACTGAGGTTGCCACACAAAATTTTTGTTGTTGTTGTTATTGGAGGGATACCATGCTGTGTTCAGGGCTAACTCCTGTATCTGTGCTCAGGGATCACTTTGGATGCTGGGGGACATGTGGCACTTGGGATCCAATACAGGCAAGGCAAGTTCCTTAATGCCTGAAACTATCTCTCTGACCCTAGAATTATATCATGGAAGGAGAAGCTATATAGCAAGAAATGGCTAAACTGAATGTAAAATTTGCTGTCAAGGGAGCCTGGAAAATGTGGTCTGCAGGGCTCATTCCCTTGTTGTGCAGAACAGAGCAGGAAACTGGAGGGCATTGGACTCTAGAATATACAGGCAACTTTGTGGCATGTACAGGCACATAGAAGAGGACATTAAGAGTACCTAAGGGAAGCCATGGACTCCCCACACCTTGCCCCTGGAAACAATGTTCTTTTTGCTTCCAGGTATTTGAGAGGGAAGTGTGAGAGTTTGGGTCACATCTGGTGATGCTTTGGGGACCATATAGTGATGGGGATCTAACCAGGCCTTTGCGATGCAAAGCATGCACTCAGCCTATTAGTCCACTATGCTATTTCTCTGACCTGCAACACCCCCCACCCTTTGCCTCTTGTGTGTGTGTGTGTGTGTTGGGGGGGGTGTACCAGGAATAGAATCCAGGTCTCTTGCATGCGTACAAGCAACCACTAATCCACACCTTTCAGGTTAAGATGAAAATTTTAAGAGAATTAATTATGAACAACTATTTTACTTTCAAAATATAAAAGTAAAATTATTGGTTGTGATGGGAAATTGAATTAAGTCAGGTTTAGATTTATGTCAACTATAGACAAATTCATAGAATATGTAAGTCCTGAATAACTTATGATTTGGAGTCCTAAAACTATATCTTAGCCACCAGTCATTGAAAAGAAATCATATTCGATTTTGACTTCTAGTTATTAAAACTCAAAAAAGTCACTACATTTGGAAAATAAGCATTATGTTCTATAAATTAACAAAGCATCCAAGACCATAGTGCTTTAGAGAAACAAATGTAGTCTCTGGGTTCATTTTGTCAAGATGTAATAAATCTGTGTTCTGGGGTAAGACTCACTCTAAAACATTCTGGGTTAGTGAGATACAGAGGGTAGGGGGCCTGCCTTATAAGTGGTTAATCTGGGTTTGAACTCTGGCACACTATATGGTTCCCTGAGTACCACCAGGAGTGATTTCTGGTTTTATATTAACTTCCAAAGAGTCATACTTTAGTAATTTTATCAGTTGTGAAAGCATCCTTTAGTCTAAAACTCATATCAACAACGGTATTTCTTTGGAGACTGTGATTTATATTCAAATATATATTACTGAATTCATAGACTTCAAATAATATACTAATACATGTATTAGAATGATTTTCTTTTCAAGAATAAGAAAGTCTATATAGAATTCACTCCCTCTAGAATTTAAATTTTTATTTGTTGGAAAACTTGGGTATAGAATTTATCTTAAAAACGGAACATGAATGAAAAAAATTAACTCTTTATATTCACAAATTACTGAATACTTGATGCTCTGATAATTCTATTGTCTAAAGCAATAAGTAAAGCTATCAAGGAAAGACAACATGTAATTTTTGTTTAAAAATTTCAGTTATCATGCTGAAATTTTTTGTCTTTAGTATAAAATCTAAAGGCTATGAGAATCTAAAGACTTGTAAGGAGCATATTTTATTTCTAAAGTGCAATATGGTCATAGCTGTCAAGAGTGCATAATTGTGTAAAAAGACTTAAAAAGTCAAGTATTTATTTCCCCTCTAAATTGCTTAGCTGATTTTTTTAACTTTTAATTAGGTTTTTTGTTGTTTTAATTTTAGGGTCATACTCAGAGGTGTTTGTGGGATTTCTGAGGATCTATGCTTAGAGGTGAGGTCAGTTCTGGTGTGTGGTGTTTGGGGACTATGGGGTGCCTGGGATCAAAGGTCAGCTGTATGCAGCTGCATGCAAAGCAAGTGCCTTTAACCCTTGTGCTAGCTCTTCAGAAACCCAACTAGTTTTAAAAATATGCTCAGCTACTTTGTTTTTAAATGCCCTAATACATTATAGTATAAAACTTGACCTCAGCGTTTCAAGTCTTCATATTCCAGGCAATAGACACTGTTTCCTGTATTTGTAATTAGTCCAGTATTAACCTTTCCAAATGAAACTTACAAGATCAGCATGATCTCTAACGGAAACTTTAATGTTTTTATTTTGTTATTTACTACATGGTGGTGGTGGCTTCCAAACACAAAGAACCATCTACAAAGATACCAAGTACAAAAAATGCAAACCTTGTAAGAGTTCAGGGAATTGCTGTCCTAGTCTTGCAATTTCAAGTGGAAAAAAATGGACAAAATCCGGTGATCTCTGGGATGAAGAAAGAAGTGATATTGTCTTATGTGATCATACAAAGGAGATGCTTTTGAGAAATAGGCATCTCAACCACAAAAGCTTAAAAAATACCATTCACACGTTTCACTAATACATTGGTAAAAATGTGAATTTGCCTTAGCTCCATGTTATTGAGTGCTAATGCATCCAGAACTCCTGTGGAGCCAATTCTGAAATCTACTAAGCAGTATTCCTTCCACTCTGCTCCCACTTCTCCAGCCCTCTCTCAACATCACTGCACACAAGCCCCTGCCAGGCCAGGAGATAGCTAACATGGCAGCTGGTGAAGTACAAGAGCCACACTCAGTAGGGATTGCAAAAACAAAAACAAAACAAAAACAAAGCCTCAATATTCTCTTTTTCCACACATTTCCAAGAATAGCATGTGCTCCCCACCAGGGTAGCCTGAGGCATTCAGTAGCAGTGCTCTGGGATTAGGAAGGAGACACTTTGCACTTTACAAGAAACCCACATCTCCTTCCCCAGCAAAGGTATAGATAACCCTCACCACTTCCCTGAGGACCACCCTTTCCCTTTTGTCCCTTTAACAGTGAAATTACAGGCAGCTTCAAAGCTCCTTTTCTTCCTGGCATGTGCCCCATTCCCCACCCCCCCCCTCCCCCGCCAACCTTAGGGTAGCCTTGTTTGGTACCCAGCAGCAAGGCAGGTGCTGTAGCGGTTGCAGTGACAAGGGAGAGGTCAGTGCTACAGCAGAAAGACTGTTGGTGGAGGCGACAAAAACTGCGTAAGTTATCAATTTGGAGTAGAGCTACTGCTACCGTTGCCCTGCAAGGAAACGTTGCCAACCACAACAGAAATGCCAGCCCAGGCTCCCTAAGTGAGCATGTGTGTGATTCTGCGCAAGCCTAGTGGTGCCGCTCCAGCATCATGGGTTTCTTTCGGAGATCATCCAGCTACCGGGTTTTCTGTGTGCCCGGAGGCTCAGAAAGGGGCCTGTCTGGGACTGCAGGGTGTAGTAAAAGACTGAAGCCTAATGGAGCAGGTTTGGGGGTGTCCTTGAAACACTCGGTAGTGCCTCCTGGCCAATCATTAATGAGACTCAACTGGCAGGTACTACACAGGTCGCTGAAGCCTCAGCTGAAAATACTTGTCTATGCAGATTGGATTCATTCATTTGTTCAACCAATATCCATGTTTCTTCTGCTTTAGGACCAGAATCTGTGCCAGTTGCTGGGAATATAACTGGGGAACAGTGTAGAGAGGACCTAGCTTATTTTTCTGAATGCATGTTATAACCTCTTGAGTCATATGTCAAAGTAGACATCATCAATGTCTGAAACCCTCCCCCCTATCAAGTACTCTCTCTTTGGCCTTTATTCAGTTTGCTCAGACATACAGTCAGTCTCCAAATCTAGGGCCGTCTGAAGCTTTCAGCAGCTACCTGGTTAGCTGGTTTTTCTAACAGTAGTAGGCCTTGTAACACCACCATCTTTAGGACTTTATTTCCACTAATTTGTAGCTGCCTCTGTCCCCATATCCCTACCCCATGAAATTAGGAGGCTGGTGTCTTATTCACAGCTGATGTTGAAAACTATACAGAAGCCTCTGGATAAGGATATAGTCTATAAATACAAATAAATTTGGGATGCAAGGTTCCAGACTGGGGACTGGGAAAGGCATGAAGAAAAACTTAAGGAGCTTAAAATATAAATTGGGAGAAAACAAGACTGTCTATCCAGGTTACTAAGTTGTAAAACATGAATCTCAAACCAGAGGAGTAGTGCAGGGGTTAAGACACTTGCCTTGCACTCAGTCTACCAGGGTTGGATTCCAGCATCCCATATGGTCCCCAGAGGTCTAGCAAGGGTAATCCCTGATAGACCTTTAATAATCCACAGCCAAGGGAAAGTCTTGGGCAATGCCCCAAGCCTAAATCAAACAAACAAACAAAAAGCCACAAACCCTCCTCTCTGTCCTTGGCTCTTTTAAAAATCAAAATGATACCTGATCATTTACCTCCCCACCAACAAAATATAGAACACAGGCCTTTAGCCCTCGCTCCCCTGAAAAGGCAAAACTAGATTTCCACTCCTTGTTTGCACTTCTCAAAACATTAAGCAGCACTTCTGTTTTTATAGAAAAGGATGTTTTAAAAACAGGCACAGTGTAAGAGCTCTTCAGTAGTTAAAGGATAAACAGTGAGATGATAGGATAAGAAATAATTTTGTCAGGAATGACAATGAGGGAAACTTCAGTTGGGAGTCCTGTCCTCAAAGAAGACACCCAAGCATGTATTTGCATAGGTGAAGCAGGGCTAAATGGAGTAATTTGGAACAGGCACCAGCAAATGTCACATTCTTTGGGATGATAGATAAGATCTTGGCTGGATTTGGCATCTTTCGACATCTTCCTACCAGAATATTTCTGGCTCTATTATAACACCCATTTAAGAAAGGTAAATTGAGACAGAAAGAAGAAAAATCATGATGTGTCCCTGCTGTTTGGAAGCTGGGGTGCACTTGCGCAGGATGGGGGGTAAGGAGGACTCCAGCAGAGAATACTGGAGGATTAGTTTGATTACATTAGGAGAAACCAGTCCAGAGCGTGGATAATAAACTTGGAGACCAGAATACAAACCCAAGACAGCCAGGTCAGTCGGCAGGAGGACTGGGACAAACAGGCTGCCAGGAGGTAACTGGGTAGCAGTAAGAGGAGGGATCTGAGCAGAGTGGTACTAAGTGAGGTAACAGTGTGCACCAAAATCCTAACTATCTTTCAATCACTATAGGGCTGGGGTGGGAGGGAAGGGATGTGGGGCAGGAGAGGATGTGGGGCCAAAGGAAAGCCATGAGCACTTCTGTGGGAGTTGGTGGGGGGTGGGGGCGGGCTGTATCTTTGCAACCAGAAACGTGAACACTACTCTAACCCTCTCCCCTGAACTATATAATAAAACAAAAATTAAAAAAAAATCTGCCCTGAGGTAAACATGGAGAGCAAGAATTTGAGACGGACTCTGGTTGGTGAATTCTTTCATGTCTGTGAAAATCGACTTTTCAAAATAAATAAATAAATAAATAAATAATAAAGCACTAAATTTTCTAAGGAAAAAGAAAAAAAATTTTTTTTTAAATCTCTTCCCACCCAGAGGGCACACAGCCACATCCCAAACGCAATGGTCCAGGGGATGTGCGGTGCTCCCGAATTACCCAAGCCCCGTCCCTGAGGTAGTGTTTCTGTCAGCAGCACACGGTTGAGTGGGGCTGTGAGGGTGTGTGTGTGTGTGTGTGTGTGTGTGTGTGTGTGTGTGTGTGTGTGTGCGCGGGGGGGTGGATAGCGGGCAGAGCGCGCCGCACACTCTCCTCCGCGCGGCGGCCGTGGTGGACACGTCGTTCCCTCCTCTTCCTCGGCGGTCTCCGTTCTTCCCACCTGGCGGCCACCCCATTACCTGAAGCCCCGAGGGATGCAGCTGACAGCCGCCCCGCCACCGTCCACGACGCTTCCGCAAGCTGCGAGGAAAACCCGGAGAGGCGGATTCTCTTCAGATTCTGCACCAGCCTCGGTCCACCCCGCCCCCCCAACTTCCCCCCCCCCCCCCCCCCGCCCCAGCCACACACCCAGAACCCCGAGGCCGAGCGAGCGGTGGCGGGGCGGGGGAGGAGGGAGGGAGACAGGGAGGGAGAAAGAGGGGGGGGGGGGGCGGAGGAGGGCGCGACTGAGCATGTGCGGGGCGTGGCGCATGCTCAGTGCGGCCGGCCGCTTCCCATTGCGGGTAGCCCCGGCGGTGGCAGTGGCGGCGGCGGCGGCGGCGGGGCGGCAGCAGCGGCAGCAGCAGCAGCAGGAGCAGCAGCACCACAGCAGCGGCGGCGGCGGCGGCGGCGGCGGCGTAGGCACCGCCTCCTCCTCACACTCTGGGGGTGGCGGGGTTAGATGAGCGGCCCCGGTAGCGGCGAGGGCGGCGCGGGGGGGAGGAGGAGAAGAAGGAGGAGGCGGCGGCGGGCGCTGTCTTTGTAGTCTCCCTGCTGCGGGAGCCGGAGGCCGCTGCGTGGAGTCGTCGTCGTTGGAGAAGGGGCGCTCCGGGGTGTGCGCGCGCGTGTCTGTCTGTCCGCCCGCGCGGCCCGCGGGGACCAGGCGGCGGCGGCGGCGGCGGCGGCAGCGACGACGATGATGATGTGCGCAGCCACTGCCTCCCCCGCCGCCGCCTCCACGGGGCCCAGCGGGGACGGATTCTTCGCGGCGGCCGCCACCGTCTCGTGCTCCCCGGCGCCGGGGGCGCTCTTCATGCCGGTTCCCGAGGGCGCGCTGGCGGCCGCCGGGCTGGGGCTGGGGCTGCCGGCCGCCGACTCGCGGGGTCACTACCAGCTGCTGCTGTCAGGCCGGGCCCTGGCCGACCGCTACCGGAGAATCTACACCGCGGCGCTCAGTGACAGGGACCAGGGAGGCGGCAGCGCTGGACACCCGGCCTCCAGGTGCGTCTCCCGGGGTGTCGTCCTGGCACCTCGTGTCTGTGTGTGTGTGTGTATGTGCTTGCGTGCGTGTGTGCGTGTGTGTGCGCGCTCGTGTGTGGTGTGCATGCGTGTGTGTGTGTGTGTGTGTGTGTTGGTGCTCACGTCGCTGACTGTCGCCTGCGACAGATACAGGATGGTAGAGACGCATGTTTGAGATGGGAGAGTGCGGTGGCAGCACTTTCTGCTCTGTGTGTGTGTCTGTCTGTCTGTCTCTCTTGGGGGGGGTATTAGGATAGGAGGGAGAGGCTTCAGGAGAAAAGGTGATAGGGTGGATCAGTTGTGACACGTGTGTATTGTTGAGAAAGGGCTAGGGTCGCGGGGGGGGGGGCGATTGAGGAGAGGCTTTGGCTGAAATTGTCAAGAGAAATTTGCAGGAGTGGCGAGGATGCAAGTGTCGTTTCCAGTGTCTCTGCCGCATTGGCATTTGCGCGTATTTCTCAGCCTCCTTGACCTGCCTGCCTCCACTCCTCACACTCCCCCCTCCCCTTGCCGCCCCCAGACTTTCCGTAGTACCCCTCGTTCCATCTCCCGTTTCAAAATAAATCTGCTTTATCCTCGAGGGAGCAAGGGGGGTGGTTAGCGGGCAGTGCTGTGTATATAAACCGGGCTGTTGGGAGAAGCATTGGGGTTTTAATTTTAAGAGATTTTATGCGAAAGGGATACAGAGGGACATTTATGTGTACGTGAAAGGGGTCTTCTAAGTGTCTTTTTTTTTCTCTAAGAACTGTGTCTCGATAAACCTGGCCTTTGGTGTTCTTAGAGATGTGGTCGTTCTTGTGTTTTGATGATCCACCGGCCATTTCCCTTCATCTTTGGTGCTATTTCCTCTGTCACTTACAGGCGTTAGAGGTTAGAGTAGCGTGAAACTAAAGAACTTAGAATCTGACAGCTGGCATAGCGTCACACATAATGCCACCATCTAGAAAATGCAGTTCTAGGATCTCTTCCTAAGCTCACAGCACCTTTAGATTCCTTGATGTGGTTGTTGAGTCACTTTCATTTTCTTTTTCTTAAAATGGGGGTGTCTTTTTTTGCAGAGGGTTCTCCTATTGTTTTCATTACCATGCCCTTACACGCCATATACCCTGAAGGGTGGCGACTGACCTGTTTCACCAGCTTGGCTTTGACAGTGGTAATTGGGAGTTGGCTTCTTCTTCTTCTTTTTTTTTTTTCCTCTCATACCTTTTTGCAATACATGGGGAAGGCATAGTAATTTTTCAAGAAAGTTGCAGAGCTAACTTTTATTGAAGGTGCAGTTTATTGAGAAATAGCCAGGTGCTACTTTAACTAATTATCAAAGGAAGTCAGATATTTGCAGTTTACCAGTGTGTATTGTGCTCTTAGTCATTGCAGAGAGTTGCAAAGATGGAGCTTTGTTCACCCTTTTCCTTTCCAGGATAAACCATTCTTATCATCTGTAATTGTTCATAGGCTTGGGCACTTGAGAAATTTTTATCACATGATTGTTAATGTGTGTAAATATCTTTTTGTATCTAAATGCAAGGCCTAAAAGGCATAAGTCTGTTTCTTGCTAGTGATTTTGAAAATAGCAAAAACACCTTACATACCCTGCTCTAGTAATTAAGGATGATTTTGAGTTATAGATTGCCATAGGTTCTACATCTTTACAGACCTGTTTCAGAAAACTTAAAATTTATTTTATGTTTTCAAACATGCAGTAATTTGTGACAGGTATATTCTTGTTTTTCCTTTTAACTGCACGTGTGTAATAACTTTATTTCTAGGTAGCAAAATAGAATTGAATGTATTAGCAATTTTATGAAAAATTAATATAGTCATAGAAAATTAGTGAATTTTGGCCTTTGGTTGTTTTTGTGTGAGTTATCAGTAAACTAATGAAGAGTTTAAGTATGTCAAGAAGTACTCAGGGAAATCACCCTTTAATTTGTATTATATTGCCTTCTGGTGCTTGTTCAGAGCATGATTTATTATGGTTAATTTTATTTCTGCATGTCATCTTGCAACAACTCTGATTTGCCTAAGAAAGTGGTCATTCTTTTTTTTAAATTAAAGATGCTAGGAAAAGCGGAGGTGAATTTAGGTTTATGGATTAATGAAATTATTGGTGTAGGGCACTAGAGAAATGAGATCTTTCAGAGATAGAATGAAGCTTGTATAAAAGATAAGCTCTAGTGGTCTAGTAGTTTAAAGGTGTGTGAAGAAGATTGAAGCTGAAAATGAAATCAGAAGATAAAGAAAAGAACTGAGACAGTTGCATCTCTAGGCCCAAGACTTGGATTGAAAGGCCTTAGCAATGTAAACTACTGAAGAAAGTGAAAATACTTTGTTGGTCACTGAGGAAGTGGTCATAGTAGAGCAATGTGGTGAAGAGTGAATGAGAGATGCTGGGGCAACAGGAAGATGCGGGGATGAGAAGATTTTTGAGTATGGGTGGAGAAATTACAGAAGAGAAGGTATAGTTGATGGGGAGAGACTCAGACAGGTTTAGGTGATAGCTGCAGCAGTAAGTCATTGAAATTAGTGACTAGTATTTTTTAATATAGAAAGGAAGGAGGTATTTATGAATATGATGGCTAGGAGTTCTTGTAAAGAATCGTATCCTGTTCATTTTCAAAATCCCAGTGTCTGTCATAGTTCTTGACATTTATTCTGTAAGCTCAAAGTGCCTATGTGTGCCTTCTGATTTTTTTAGGCATTGAAAGTAGTAGCGAACATGATAGACAAGACTTCTGCTCTTATTGAACTTAGACTCTAGTAGAGTGTAATTAACAGATGATAATTTTATATTAAATAATTGAAAATTTTATGTAGTTAATAACTGAGAAAGAAATAAAACCAGTTTCCTATTTGGCATAGTGTGGGATATTTTAGGGTAGGGGGATTAGGGTCGGCTTCTGGGTGTTCACATTTGAGTTGAATCATAATGATAGATGGCTAATAATCTAGAGAAAGTATTTTAAGGAAAATATAAAGGGTTGGGAGTGGAATGACATCGATATGTTCGAGGAACAAAATATGAATGTTGGATTGATGTTGAATGAATTAATTTCTGTGGATTGTGTTTTTGGTGTACACACAGTAGCATAGTTCAGGGATTCAAGTGTAATGTAGTCAGTGAATTTGACATTTTAATAATGGTTAAAGAGTGTAAGGTCTGATGCTAAACTGCCTTTAATTCCTCACTCCCACTTTTTAGGTTTTGTTTTCTTGAGCACATTGTATAACTTCCAACCCTCAGTTTTTATTTCATTTTCATTTCATCATCCTGTTATTTGTCGATTGCCTTGAGCAGGCCCCATTAACGTCTCTTTCATCCTATATGTTTGTGATGTGCAGTATATTGATTCAGTATTTGTGAAGACAGTACTTGCAGATTAATTACTTAATTTTCAATTAAGATTAGTTAACCTTAATTATACTGTTTTTGTTACTCTGAGGCCCTTTAAGATTTACTTTAGGCTGGAGCGTGGGCTTTCCATGTTGGAGTCTCCTATTTTTTTCCCACCCCCATACCAGATGATCCACTGAACAGTGCCAGGAGTGACCCCCCAGCACTGCTGGGTGTGGCACAAAAACAAACAAGAAGTTTTTAATAACTTTCAAATTTACAATACATATTAACTGCAGTCACTGTGCTGAATATTTTATCCCTTTGTTTATTTTATACCTGGAAATCTGTTCCTCTTTGTCCACTTTCACTCATTGTCCTCCCCCGTGCCCGCTCTCTGCCACTATCAACCATCAGTCTGGTCTTTGTACTCTAAGTTGAATGTTTTTTTTATCATAAGAAAATTCACCTATAAATGGTATTTTATTGTATGTCTTTCATTCACTACTATATGTAGCATAATTCCCCCAAGATCTTGGTCTTGCAAAGGACTTTTACTTTTTAAGCTATTGTTTCTTTTATTGTTGAGGGGTGTATGAGGACAGGTATGTGGCTCTGGCTCTGGAGATTAGACACAGGGCCCCACACATCAAGTCATGTACTCTACCACTTAAACCACAACTGTGGGACATTGTCTTCCTTTTTAATGGCTGAATAGTATTCCAGTCTGTGCATACATGGTAAATGTACATACACAGTGTATACATATGTACCTATGTATATAAGTGTATATACATGTATGTAGATAGAGATATTTTGTGTTTCTGTCCATACCAGGCGATGCCTTTGGCTTACTCCTATCTTAGCTCAGGGATCCCTCCTGAGGTGCTCAGGGAACTGTATGCGGTACCATCCAACCATATGTGCTTCGATAATTAACTTGAATTGGCCACACAAAATGCAAGTGTCCTCTGTGCTGTACTGTTTCTTTGACTTTTGATATATATTTTCTTTATTTATTCTTTTAGCTGGTGGGCACTTTGCCTCTCTATCTTGGCTATTGTAAAAATGCTACAATAAACATAGGATGCATATGTCTTTTGGAGTTAGTGTTTTCCTTTCTTTGGGATAACTATCTTTAAAGGGAATTGTCAGATCATATAGTAGTTCTATTTTTAATTTTTTACAACCTCAATACTGCTTTCCATAGTGCTGTACATAGCTGCATAGGTACTGTACCATGATGTACAAGAGTTTTCTTCTCTCCATATCCTTGCCAGCATTTGTTTTTTATGTCATTTTTGTAATAGCCATTCTATCAGATATGAGGGGATATATCATTGTGATTTTTAATTTATATTTTTTGGTATATTTGGGAGGTTACACCTGATAGTGTGCAGAAGATACTTCCTGCTCCGGGTGACTCCTAGTGGCAGTCAGGGTACATTTTGGTGCTGGATTTTGAGCCTGGGCCATCTGCATGCAACACATGTGCTCAGTTTTTCGAGATACCGCTCTACCCCTATTCATGGTTTTAATTTGTATTTCTGAGATTGACATTGAACACCTTTTCATGTACCTGTTGGGAACCTGTATGTCGTCTTTAGAAAATTGTTCATATCCTTTTCTTATTTTTAATCAGATTGTTTATTTGCCATTGTATGAATTCTTTATTTTGAACATTAAACCTTTCTCAGATACATGATTTGCAAGTACATTTTCCTGTTAGATAGGTTGCCATTTCATTTTGTGGATGGTTTCCTTTGCTGTGCAGAATTTTTTTAGTTTGAGGTAATCCCACTTGTTTAACTTTGGCTGTTCTCTTGTATGTATAAAGGGGTAATAGTAACAGTGATAGTAACATTTTGTGTATTAAGTAAATTCATTTATGTAAAGTGCTTGGCACAATGTTATATATGAGTCTGTATGAGTTATTGCTTCTGCCTCCAGTGAAGAGGCAAGTGGGGTTTGGAGAATTAAAGAAAAGGAAATGATTGGTCAGGCCAGAGAGGTAGTATAGTGGTTAAGGAAACTGCCTTGCGCCACCACATAGTCTCCTGGAACCCGCTGGGAGTTATCCCTGGGTGCAGAGCCAGGAGTAGGTCCAGAGCACAGCTTGGTGTGCTTCTAAGAGGAAGGGGGAATGTTGGGGGGGGGGAGGGGGAGGGAAAAAGAAGGAAGGGAGGAGAGAGGGAAGAGATCTCTGTTTATTTATTTTTTGTTTCCTATTGTTTGTTTTTGTTTTGTTTGCTTTTGTGCTCAGGACTTACTCCAGGCTCTGCACTCAGGGATCACTCCTGCCTGACTGGGGGACCATATGGGGATGCGGGGGATGAAACCTTGGTTGGCCGTGGCACACGCCGTACCCTGTACTATTGCTCTGACCTAGAAAATGATCATTTTCACTCTCACTTTTGGACTCTATTTGAATGTGGGAATGCTATTTCATTTAACCAGTGAATAAATACAACTTTAAAATGCATAAACCAACTGAAAATTGGAACATTCATTAGGGAGAATATTTGACAGGAAATAAAGGAATTGTTTGATCAGCTTTTAATGTGGATAATAATATAGAAATTGCATTTAGAAAGAATCACATAGCACAGTGGCTGAATCTGCCCTGGAGGCACAACGCCATAGTTGAAATCCTTTTTTACCTTTCTTTGTATTAAGTGAGAAAAGTTTATTATTACTTCTTTGTCCGTTGCTTTACTTGTAACCTAATAGGGTTATTGAAAGACATTGTCTATGAAATATGCTCATTAATGTTAGCGTTGTTGCTGCTTTTATTATTATTAATTGTTAATTATGGTTATAATTAAGTCACATCCAATCAGCATGATATCCTCAGCTTTTTCACTCAAAAAAAAAAAAAAGGAAAAACCTGCTTATTCCATTCATTCAACTCACTGGACTTAAACATAACGGGGGGTCAAAAGAAAAAAAACATTTTTTGGTGACAGTGGATTGACCATATGGTAAAAAGGAATGTAATGCTAGAGGGAACTGATAGCTTGGGAGATAGTCAGAATATTTGGATGATGAAATGGTAGAGGAATAACTTTAGTGAGAATATGAGAAGAGATGTTTAAAATGAGTTGATTTTCTTCCCTAAATTAAACCCATTTTATTTCTCCTTTTTAGTTAAATGATATTTGAACCTATTCTTTAAAAAGTTGTAAAAGGTTAAGTTTCCAGTTAATCTATCAAAGTTTCAGGGATATTGGCCCTATGAAAAATTATTAATTCAGGGTTTCTGCACTTTATTGTCTGGGAGCAGGTGAAAGATGATACAAAGGTGTCCATAGTTATAAAAGTGTCCATTGAAACAACTTAGAAAGCAGGGATGGTATTCTGGGCTGGCACAGAAAGCATGAGCGAGAGGTAAGAAGGCAGAGCTTGGGCCAGATAGTACAGCAGGGCAGGTGCTTGTACACCGCTGACTCACGTTGCATCCCCGGCATCCCATATGGTCCCCCTGAGCACCACAAGGAGTAGTTCCTGAGTGCAGAGCCAGGAATAAATCCTGAGCACCGCCAGGTGGGGCCCAACCCCCCCTCCCCCCAAGGTAGAACTTTTGAGCCAAGCCTTAATTTTAAGGTTACAGAACTCCAGAATGAGTTGAATTCTTAGAAAATGAATGCTATGCAGTGTATGTACTCGGGTTAGAAAGGAATGAGCCTCCCTGCTTTAAAAAATGGTACTTTTGTATTGACACCCTTGAAATTATGTTGCCCCTAGTTCTTCTGACCCTCTGTGGGTGCCTGCAGGAATGTTCTGGCTAGAGGGCAATTAGCATGAAGACAGACCTGCTCCTTTCTCCCTCGCCCCATGCCCCTGCTCTTACCCCAAAACTACTAACTAGAGAAAGTACTGGGCCAGATAAGGGAGAAAAATTCACTCAGATACAGGCAGATGCACACAGACTAGCACAGTTATTTCCTAAATTCACAAAGGCATCCCACAACACTGCAAACCACAGAACACCACAGAGTATTTTAGAATTTGAAAGGAAGCAGTGCATCGTCACAAACCCCTAGTTTCAGTTAGCTATTTCACAATTTGATGAAGTTGGATTTTTATAGTTGCTCTTACAGATCAAGCACAGTGCACATGGAAGCAGGGAAAAGGAAAGGGGAGAGGTGTGTTCACTATGATTCCAAGTTTGACGAGTTATGCATTGCCCTGCAGGTCCACATATCATGCTTGTTTATTAAGTATTTATAAGGATCAAGAATAAGATTTCCTTTTAGTTTGTGCATATTATTTTTTTCAGATAAATTGTTAGAACATAGATTCTTTTTTGTTTGGGGGCCTCACCCTGCAATGCTCAGGGCTTACTCCTGGCTCTATCCTCAGGGATGACTCCTAGCGGATTTGGTTGACCATATAGGGTGCTGGAGATACAACTCAGGTGGGCCTTGGGCAAGGCAAATTCCCTCCTTACTGCAATGTCTAGAGCTGGACATAATTCTTAAAATTGGTTTCTCTCTCACACACACGTTGTGGGGTATACCAGTTGATGCTCTGTGTTTAGCCTTGGCTCTGCTCTCAGAGAAGTTCTCAGGGAACCATATAAGGTACAAGGCAAGCTGTCTGCCTGCTATACACTGTCGTTCAGGCCAGTTTGATTTACTTAATGAACATAGTTGCTGTTCATTTCTCTTGACTTAAAAGTATGGGAATGTTGCTGGCAGTGATGGTGAAAGTGCCCAGTAACAGACTTCTTTTTATCTGTGTGGACTATCAACTGCTATTGCTGAGAGTTTGGTCTCACAGCACCAGAGATTAAACCACCCCTTAAGGAAACCAGCCAGTCTTTATCCCTGGGAAGGATCATGATTTATGTGGAGTGACTTCATTACATATTCTGAGTCTGCATTTGCTTTTTCAGTTCGTAGGGGCTCAGCCAGTGGCATTATCCAAGGGCTTACACAATAGCAGCAGGTTCATTAGTCGCTTCATAGTAAGGGGCTACCATAAGGGAGAGTCTGTGGAATCATTTGCCTCATCACGTACCACACCACCTAGAAACTGCTGACCTTTAAGTGCGGTGCAAGTCTTTTGATGGTTACAGCCACAACGGTTGGAGACCAAATGAAATACACAGCATAGTGTTTAATAAGTTGTATCCAAACAATAAGAATTCATGTCCCAACTACTCATTAGCCATTTGAAAGCAATGCAACTGTGGTGTTTCGACAAAATACTCTACAAAGGATGAATTCTATTTCCAGTGTTCCCAATAGGAATGTAATTCAGAATTACTGGTAATTTAGCGTCACCCTCAGTGATCCATTGGGGAGTTACAGCTGCCAACCTCTGTAGCTCTGCACACTCGGCATTCAGCGATTCTGGGTCACAGGGGTAATATTTCCAACAAATGATACTTTTTTCCTTTTCTTCTCTTTCATTGTGTTGCTGAGAACTAAAGTCTTGGGCCATTGATTTTAGATTTTGCTTTTTATGTATGTAATGATTTTCATCTGAGCACAGCTCCTTTGCTTTAGTCTCAAATTTTGATGCTTTAGATATCTTTTGTCATTAAATTTAAGACGTTTTCTAATTTACTTTATAATTTCATCTTTAGTTTGCACTTTATTTAATGTTTACCCATTTGGTATTTCTGTAAATTGATAGAAATATCCAGGTGCCAAAGAGACTGTACAGGGGATAAGACTTTGGCCTTCCATGCTGCTGACCCTGGTTCAGTCTCTACCACCACATATGTTTCTCCCTGCTTTCCAGGAGTGGTCCCTGAGCACAGCACCAGGAGTTAGTCCTGAGCATGATTGGGTGTGGCCAACCCCCTTCCCCCAGTGTCTTTCTAATGTACTTTACAGGTGGGTTTGATCTTAAAATTTTAATGAGAAGAGCTTAGATCCCATGACGTGATCTGACCTCATAAAAATACAATACATATTTGAGAAGAATGTGTTCTGTCACTTTTGTTTTTAGATTTCCTTATCAATAGAAGTAGTTTCATAGCATTGTATCTTTTTGTCTTTGTACTCATTTTTTAATAATAGTTTTATGAGAGACTGAGAGACTAGTATTGAAAATATTTCACCTTAAGTATAATTTTGTCTTTGTCCCTTGAATTTTATCATTTTTTACTTATCTCCTTTGGGACTCTGCCATTAGTGTCATGTATATTCATGATCTTAAAACTTCCTGATAAATTACTCTTTCACCCATTTCATTCTTATTTTTAATAATACTCTGCCTTGAACTTACTTTATTTGGTAGTAAAAATAGCCTCTATAGTCTTCTTATGCTTTCTGTTTGCATACTAATTTTTTTCCCTATTTATTTTGGGTCTACTTTTATTTACATACTTTGTATCTATCTCTTTTCTGTGGGTAGTTGTGTTTGAACTTTTTTTATTCTTTAAACAAACTCTCAATCTTACTTTTTATTTGGAGAGTTTAAACCTTTAATATTTAATAATTTGCTTTAAGTCTATCATTGTATTGTTTTCTTTTCTTTTCTTTTTTTTTTTTTTTGGGTCACACCCTGCGATGCACAGGGGTTATTCCTGGCTCATGCACTCAGGCATTACTCCTGGCGGTGCTCGGGCGACCATATGGGATGCTGGAAATCGAACCTGGGTCGGCTGTGTGCAAGGCAAACACCCTACCCGCTCTGCTATCACTCCAGTCCCTTATTGTTTTCTTTTCTTATTTTTTGTTCTTCTTCATCTTTCTTTTGAATTATACAGGACTGGATCTCCTTGTATTGATTCTTACTGCCCATGAGATTGCACTATATATACTTAACCTTTCATAGCCTACTTAGGGGTTACTGTTATACTGCTTTATGTATTCAAAAAGAAACTTTGAACTTAATAGGTCATTGAAAAAATATCTGCTCTCCTTGCCACTGATGTTATGTTATAGTTGTCATAAAATTTATGCTTGCATACTTTGAAAACTATGTTGTATAATATAAATTTGGGTAGTCAGGTAGTTTATGGAGTGATAGAGCTTTGCTTATACAAGACCCTAAGTTTGATCCCCAGCACATAAATAATTATATAAGTTGTAAAGAACAAGGAAAAAATAATTCTCTTTGCTTATATAATTATTTTTGTTGTTTCTCCTTTGTTCCTGAAGTTGCATCATCTCCTTTGGCCTAATGTTCCTACTCTGATATTTCTTATAGAGGGGTCTGCTGAGGATTTTTTCCTTCATCTGGGGATTTTTTTCCTCCCTTCATCGAAGAATGACTTTATTTTGCTTTCATTCCTGAGGAGTATTTAGATGAATATAAATGAATACTAACTTACTGCCCTTTGGCATTTTGATATGTTGTTTTACTATCTTTCTATCACTTTGTTCTCTAATGAGAAAGCAGTTGGTGATTTGAATCACATTCTCTGTGTTGTACATCACTTTTCTCTCTCTGCTTTCAAGAACTTTTTCTTTGGTTCTCATTAGTTTAATCTGATGTGTCTACTCACTTTTTTTGTGACTACCAATTATTTTCTTTGAATGTATTCTCTTTGGAGAGTGCTCATTTTCTTGCATCGATAAATATGTCTCACCAAATTTGATCTTACTGGCATCATATCTTAAAATATTCTGCCTTTCTTTCTTCCAAGATTCCAAAGACAGTTGCAGTGAAACTTCATTTAAAAATTTTTGTCTATTTTCTCTTGGATTAGGTCACAGATTGTTTTTTATTTCATACATTGTGTTATTTAGCATTCAACTTTCATTTGGTTTATTGAAATCACTGTCACTGTCCTCCCATTGTTCAACCATTTGCTTGAGCGGGCACCAGTAACAGCTCCATTGTGAGACTTGTTGTTACTGTTTTTGGCATATTGAATATGTCATGGGTAGCTTACCAGGCTTTGCCGTGCAGGCAGGATACTCTCGGTAACTTGCCGGGCTCTCTGAGAGGGGCAGAGGAATTGAACCTAGGTCGGCCGCGTGCAAGGCAAATGCCCTACCCGCTATGCTATCGCTCAGGCCTGGCTTATTGGAATATTGAGAACTTTTTAAAAAAAAATTGTGCCTCTTCAGCTAGTGCTCAGGGAGTCATTGGAGGTCACAGTCCCAGTGATACTGGGTGGGGCTGATGGCTCAGTGCTAGGGCCCAGTGATGCAGCATCATTGGGGCCACACCCAGTGTTGCTGAAGGGGGATACCCCTGGAGATGCAGGACATATACCCCCAATACTCTCCTATCTTCCATACACTTTTTTCTGTTCAGTAGAAGCAACATGATGGGACATGTTTATAGTACTTTAAAAAGTTTTGCTTAGTTGGATGATCTCAGGATTGACGTTGTTCACCCTTAACCCCTCAACACACACACACAGCCCTCTTCCATGGATTGAGCCCATGCCTTATTTCTATCCCGATCACATTGTTGCCTGCTTTTTGCTATGTGAGAATTTTGAATTGTTTCCTTGACATTGTGTTATGTGTTGCTCAGGGGCTATTCCCAGCTCAGAACTCACTGTGTAGGTTGCCATCCACGTGGTACTCAGCATCACTCTGTGTCAGGGAAGGAACCTGGGCTTCCCACATGAAAAGCATGTACTCCATCTCTGTATGGCATCTTCCCAGCCCCATATATATAGACTCTGGGGATTAAGAGGATAATTTTTATTGTGGCTTCCTTTTTTTGCGGGAAGAGGATTTGGGCTGTACCAAGCAAGTGGTACTTGTGGTCTACTTTCAGCTCTTTGCTCAGGGGTTTTTCCTTGTGGGACAATATGGTTTCGAGGTCGACCACACACAAGGCAAGTGCCTTAACCTCCATACTACACTATCTCTCCCCTTCTCTCCTCTCCTGTCCTCTCCTTCTCTCCGTGCTCAGAGCTTACTCTTCACTCTGTGCTTCTGGTACAGAGCTACAGGAGAGGGGCATATGCAGTGTGGGGGAATTGAACTGAGGCAGCCATGTATAAGTCAATTCCTTACTTGCTGTACTCACTTCTCCAACCCCTATTTGGTTTCTTGTAACAGAATATCAACCTTTACATTCTTTTGGCAACTGTGATGTTTTACCTTCAGTGAGTGATGGTTCAAATCTTAGGTCCATTCTCAGACCCTGTTCTATGTTGATTTGATTCTAGTCTGTACCCATGCATCCTCAGAGGAAGCCCGTTAGACTTATATGACTTGGTGAGCTTAACAAATTCCTTTTCTCCATGCTTCTCCTTTCCAGAATTTTCTCCACATTTTTTTCTAGCAACGTTCAAGCCCTTTCTTCAGTATTTTTGTGGCCAGAAGGATAGGGTTCCTTTTGGAGTTGTTCCTGTGAAGGCAGTGTTTGCATTCTGGCCTTCAGGCAGAGCTGTTAGAGAAAGGAGAGAGAGAAAAAAAAGAACAGAACAGAAAAAAATAAAAGAGAAAGCTGGGAAGCCAGCTTTCTTGTGGGTCATTTTTCCAATTCTGATTTATCTCCATAGTCTGCTTTTGCTTGCTCTTCTATTTTTCTTAAGTCTCTCTCTCTCTCTCTCTCTCTCCTTTTGTATTTTGTGTAGTTTTTAATTGAAAATAATGGGAAAGATATGCTGTATTGGGTTAATGCCATTGCACTGGAAACAGGATACCTCTTTTTACCTTTAAATATTAGTCCTTCAACTAAATTGTGCATAAATATCTGTACGTGTTTATCTTGTGCTTAGTGTTTGTTGGATTCATTAGATGCTAGTTTTTGTTTGATTTGGCACATTTTGAGTTTATGTTCTCAAATATTTTAAACCTAGCCTTTCTTATTTTCTTCTGGGAATTCATTATATAAGACAGCTTGACATTGTCCCAGGGACTCAGTAAACTTATTTTGAAAGGGACCTGATAGCAGATACTTGAGGCTTTGATGTAGGTATTATCTGTTGCACTTATTCAACTGTGTTGTTACAGCTCCAAAGCAACCATAGACAGTACGTAAACAGATGAGCATGGCTGTGTTTCATTATAACTATATTTACAAAAATAGGTTACTAGCTAAATTTGGACTACGGGTCCTAGTTCCTGACACTTGAGGTGATAGTCTGGAGCTATATTATGAATTGAGAGGTAAAATTCAAAGACATGCAGAAGCCAAATATTGGCAGTCATTGAAGTGTGGTGGTTTTGGGTAAGTGAGAATAGGGCATAGGAGAAGAGACTGGAACACTCTGTTAGAACCAGGTTATTTTGTTTTATTTGAGAACAGTAATGATAGAGTTAAACATTCAAGTTATTAAAAAATAATAATAACCTTTAGTAGCATTGTATAGAATGAAAGAGTATGAATTCCCAAAGCAGAGAATTGCTTTAAGGAAGCAGTTGCAGTAGTTCTGACAAGTGAGAATAAATCCTGAGAAAAAGCAACAGGACTAGATGAGATTGAATAGATTTGAAATATATTTTGGTGTTAAAATGATGAAGAAAGATTGATGTAAAAGTAACGAGATTTTAGGTATAGAAATGATTTCCTTGCTTACCAGAGGGAAGCAAGGAAAATTCAGCTTCTTAATAGTCATTCATGATACCCTTCTCCCTAAATTTTATTCATTGGTTATTTCAGTCAATACTGTGGTTTCAATTATTACCTAATTGTGTTTGACTTCCTGGTCTGTGGCTTGTAGTTAAATTCTTTCCCTTGATCTCTAAATCTGTATTTTGAAGTCTACTGTTAGGAATCTCTTAATTCTATCTCAAATACATTATGTTCACTCTATTCGAAGGATCTCACAAGCACCCATACTGTCATTTACAAACTTCCTCTTTCCCTGTAGGTCTGATAAATAGTAGTCTGAGACGTCCTCTCCAAGTTGGCATTAAGAGACCCTAATAATCCTAACCCACTCCCCCTCACTTCCTTTTCCCAGAAGACTGAGAGTGGGAAAATGAATTGATGTCAGATGGGGAAAAGGGAAGTATTTCTCAATAAAGATAGTAGAAATTAGTTTTTAAAGGGAAAGAAGGAGGAGGTAGTATATGGGAGAATAAAAAGTTTTCTTTTGAATAGGAGACATTGTAACAGATGTGCTTAACAACCTGGTTGTATCTTTTTAGCATTCATTTCCATCTCTTACATGTATGACTTTCTGCCCAAAAACTTACTGAGCAGAGAAATACATTCATTTTGTGTTCACGTCAAGATAGACATACTGGAAGCTTAATGTCTTAATGACTTTTCTTAGTGATGGGTGGGAAGTTGTAAATAAATACCTCAAATTTTCTTGAAGGTTCAGTTCTATTGCTGGTTCAGGGACCAGTCATTCATGTGACAGATGATAGGTAGAGAAAATGCTTTATTGACACAAACTGATATGGTAGATCACAAACGTTTTGAGAGCAAACGTTGTGTCTGCACAGTCACAAGAAAGCAATTTATATAGGGAAATATCAGACAGTCACAGTTTTTCAACTGGTGGGGTTGCAGGTGGGTGCCAGAAAGATTAATCCATTTATTTCCTAGTGGGTTCATTCCCTGAGGCATATTTCTTTGCATTTGCACATTTCCACAGATTTCTAGTTAAGTAGCCTCTTCCTAAGTGCAGCCTCTGACCAGAAGAGTTTTGCTAGTGTTAAATTGTGAAATCAACTCTTTCATTTCTCTATTTGGATCATGCAGTAGTTTACTACAAGGGTAATTGATTCAATCACTATTTCTTGATTACCTTCCCTTTCTGCTCTTCTGATTTCTTTTACCAGCAGTTTCTCCAGATCAACTTAAAAAGCAAATTTTTGATCTTGAATCTGTGGTTCATGTCAATGGTTGATGACATGGAGAAACCCAAACCAAAGTAGAAACCTTTACTTCAGCATAGTAATACACACTGTCCTCCCGTTGTTCATCGATTTGCTCTAGCGGGCCCAGTAACGTCTCCATTGGAGACTTTTGTTGTTACAGTGTTTGGCATATCGAATACATCACGGGTAGCTTGCCAGGCCCTGCCGTGCGGGCGAGATACTCTTGGTAGCTTGCCGGGCTCTCGGAGAGAGGCGGAGGAATAGAACTCGGGTTGGCCATGTTGGCTGCGTGCAAGGCAAACGCCCTACCGCTGTACTATCACTCCAGCCCTAAGCATAGTAATAATAAAAAATAAATTTTACTTAGCATTCATTGGATACCAGACTTCATTCTAAGTGCCTCATTGGAAAGTTACAGTTTACCTCCTCTTTTACACATGAGAGTGTTGGTTGAGTAATTTTCTCAAGATTAGAGCTAATAAATAACAGAGCTTTCACTTGAGTTTAGCTTGTCTCTAATTCTGTACCTTGGTCTGGTAAACAGAGAGAGGACAGGAAAAATGAATAAAAAAGAATCGGTATAATTAATGCAGAAAGACACTCATAGATTTTGGGGTGGGTGTAAGGAAAGTAGAGGAGTTGGTAAGGATGTCCTATTTTGGTTGGTTAAGTATATGGTCAAACTGTCAGCTTTGAGCTAAATTGGTGGAAGTGCTATGTTTCTTCCCTCATACCCTTTAGATATTAGGGCTGGGGAGATGGTTCAATAGACTGGATTGCATTGTTTTATATACAGGGGTCCCAGATTCATTCCCTTTGCAACTAATGGTTCCCTGAGCTCTACAGGGAGTGACCCCAGATACTGAGCTGAGAGTTGCCCTCCACCAAAACTCATACAAACAAAAACAAGTGTGCATTTGGTGAACATTGTTAAAGTTTCGTTTTCAGTTTCTCTGGATGTCTGTCTATTGCTGCCTTGGTTAGTTTGCACGCTACCCCTATTTTTGTGTGCCTGGCTATTGGACTACTCCCGAGGTGACCTTGCTGCAGCTCTGAGAGTCAGCTTGAGATAGTCTTCAGAAAGTTTTAAAATTGCTTGGCGGTTTCTACCCTCCGGCTCCACTCCCAATACTTCACCTCTGTACATCATTTAAAAAATGTTGCAAACAACTTTATTTTCATAGTACCCTCCCACTCCCCATGTGAACACCTCTGTTTTGTTTGCTTGCTTGGTTTGGGGCCATATTCCACTGTGGGCTGAGTTTGGGCTATTCCCAGTGGGCCAGAGGATCAGTGTGTACTGGGGAGCAAACTGGGCCTCCACTAGCAAATCATGCCCCTTTCTCCACTGTCCCAATCGCCCATTTGAAGACTTTCAAACAAGATCTAGTGACTAAAGAAAGCTATATAGAGGAAATCTGTTTGCATCTCTCCCTCAGATCAGCTTGAACTGCTAGTCTTTTTTCTTACTAATTACCAGCCTAGGTTAAATAAATAAAAAGTTTCCTACTTAGTAATCAGACTACTATTTTCCCCTAATTTATTCAATGGTGCTTGAACACAGTGATGAGAGTATCATTACATTAATTACACAGGAGAAATAAGTCTGGCTTCTTTAGAAACGCTTCAGTTTATATGTGATGTTTTCTAAATTGGTTGAATTTTTTTGTTTGTTATTTGTTTTTGGGCCATGCCCGGCTGTGCTCAGGGTTTGCTCCAGGTTCTGTGCTCAGGGATTGATCCTGGTAGCGCTCCAAGGAGCACCTGTGGTTTCAGGATTGAACCCGAGTCAGCCATGTACAAGGCAAGCACCTTCCCTATGGCTCTCAATTGGTTGATTTCTCAAAATCCTTGTTTTTGTTTAGTGACCTTGATAATTCATGAATTATTTTGCATTGTCTATATGCATGGTCTGCAAATATATACTTGTCCTTTCCAGTTATTGACTTTTTTTTTTCCATAGCGTACTCAGGCTTTGTTTACTAGAAGTAGCAGGATAGTAGCTTCATGTGGTGCTGGAATCAACCCTGCGCCTTCTGGCTTGCAAAATTTACACTGCAGCCCTTTGAACCACCCTTAGGGCCCCAAACATTGTGACTCTTCTTTAGCTTGATATATTTGGTTCTAGTGCAGTGTTAAATAGATGTGGTGGTATTCTTTCGCTATGCAGTGGAAATAATTGTTCATCATGGAGTATAATTAAATATAGTGTTACCTGTAGGATTTTTTTTTAATAAGAAAACTTAAAATTTTACATGATCAGAACTTTTAAGGTGGGGGCCAGAGCAATAGGACAGTGAGTAGGGTGCTTGCCTCGCACGCGGTCAATCTGGGCCCAATCCCCAGCATCCCATTTGGTCTCCCAAGCACTGCCAGGAGTAACCCCTGAGCATCACTGGGTATGAACCCCCTAGCCCCCCAATTTTTTAAGGTGAACTGTTAATGTGTTATAACTGGTCTATACTGGTTTTTCTCTTATCTGTCCGTGAGATATGAAAACTTTAAGCTTAGTTTTTAAGTAATTTTAAATGCTGTTAATTGAATATAATAATATCAACAAATAGCACTTTGGATTTTTTCAAGTAGTGTTTTTGTTTGCTTTTTGGATTTGGGCCCATACCTAGCTGTGCTCAGGGCTTAATCCTGGTTTTGTGCCCAGGAATCACTCCTGGTGGTGCTTGGGAAACCTATTTTCCTGGGGTATATGGAATTGAATTCGATTCAGTTTTGTGAAAGGCAAGAAGACCCTTGCCAAGTTTACGCATTGTTCTATCTTTTAGCTCCATAATTTTCATTTAATGCTGACTTTTCTTAATAATTCTCTACTTCTAAAACAAGTCAAATCAACAAAAAATACAGTGATATTATTTGTTTGAATTTGAATGAAGTTGATTCTTCAGCTGATTTATATTCAGAAGTTGTTAGGTTTCGATTCATTAAAACTATTTTAACTAAATGTGAAATGTACTTAGGAAAAAGAATTTTCAAAGGACACAAATTTATTTGAACTTGGAGAAAGCCCATTAAACAAAACAGCTGCAGGTAGTGATTTATTATTGTGAAAATTTAAGACTATGGTTAGTAGTCTAAGATTTACATATTTTGCTGTTTTCAATATTGAATTAGGATGAAACTTGGTCCTTTCTTATGTCTTGTTGAACTGCTACAGTCTTTAACAGGTGTCTCTCAGTTATGAAACAGTTGTGTAGCTCAGGTAACTGATTTTGTTCAAATAAACTTAAGTTATAATGGAAGGTTTTTTCCTGTACCATAAAGGAAAATAAATACTGCTTTTCAATAGCTTATTTATTCATTTGATAGGTTTTTTTTTGCATTTAGAAAACATTTTATATTTTGTATTTTTTCACTGATTTTTTTAATTAAAAGAATTCAGTGAATCACTGTGAGATACAGCTACAGATTTATAAACTTCCATGATTACATTTCAGTCATAGAATGTTCGCGTACCCATCCCTCCACCAGTGCCCATTGTCCACCACTAATTTCCCAGTATCCCTCCCGCCATCCCCCAACCACCCCCCACCTCTGTGGCAGGTGCATTCTCTTTCACTTTCTCCCTCCTTTTCAGTGTTATGGTTTGCAATACGGGTACTTGGTGGCCATCATGTTTGGTCCATAGTCTACTTTTAGCACACATCTCCTATCCTGAGTGAGCCCTTCAAATATCATTTACTTGGTGGTCCCTTCTCTCTCTCAGCAGCCTTTTACCCCAGCATGTGAGACCGGCTTCCAAGCCTTGGAACGACCCTCCTGGCCCTTATCTCTACTATCCTCGGGTATTAGTCTCCCATTATGTTACTTTATATTCCACGTCATTTGATAGTACTTAGCCGTCTATGATGTATCATTTGGGTTGGAGCAATAGCACCGTGGTAGGGCGTTTGCCTTGAGCGAAGCCAGCCTGGCCAAGCCGGGTTCGATTCCTTCGCCCCTCTCGGTGAGCCCAGCAAGCTACTGAGAGCATCTCACCTGCAGGGCAAAACCTGGCAACCTACCTGTGACGTATTCGATATGCTAAACACAGTAACAACAAGTCTCAAAATGGAGATGTTACTGGGCCCGCTCGAGCAAATCGATGAACAATGGGAGGACAGTGTAATGGTGATGTATCATTCACTCTGCAAGTGCTGAAAGTACCAAGATAAAATACACACTCTGTTGCTTCAATACTTATAGTTGAATAGATTTTCTACAAGAGTGTGTGTTCAAGTGTAGCATGTGATGCTATTAATTACTTTTTTTAGCATACTATTTGGAGAAATCTCATCCACATATATGGTTTCATTACCTCCTTTATACCCAAATCTTTATAAAATAGTTCCACAGACTCCTTAATGAAAAGCCTTCGCTTTGCTGTATCATCTATCATGGCCCTTGTCTTATTTTACCCTCTGGGTAGGACTTATTCCCTACCCTCTCTTTTAATTTTCTCTTTCTCTCCAAATTCTACTGAGTACTTCCTTTGCTTCAGGAACTTTTGGGAGGCAAATAAATAAATTCTATTTATTTAATAGAACAAGTAAGAAAGATGTGACCTCTGCAATCTTGGAATTTACTGCTTGATGAGGGAGTGTTAAATAATCTCATACATAATTATAATCGTGATTTACACAGTGGAAAACAAGTGTAAGATGAAACGAGAGGGAGCTCATAGGGCTGAGTTCATGCTTTGCATGCGGGAAGCTCCTTCTGTCATCAGCACCACATGGTGTCTGAGCCCATCTGGAAGCAGATCCAAGCCCTGTTCTAAGCAGTCTCGAACACAGAGCCTGAATACCCCAGCATGGCCACATATGTCCCCAAACCACCAGAAAGCAGAAATGAGTATGTATTTTAGGGAAAGTGACCAGTGTAATACATTCCTGTATGTGGCATTTTAACCAGGAGAACCTTAAAAGATGGTGTAGTGCTTAGCAGAAGCTGTGGGAGCAAATTCCAGATAGAGCAACAACCTTTGTGAAAATCCCTAACAATCTTTGCAGATTTAAACAACTCACAGAATGCCTTTGTGGCTGGAGTATGATGAACATGTATGGAGAGTGATAACGAGACAGGAGAAGCTGGCAAAGTTCAAATCTTGGTAGAGAATCTTTTAAATGGTTTCAGTGCTTTTGAACTTTATCTTAAGAAAATTGTAAAGATACTGAGCATTTTAAGTTTCCCATTAGTCTGTTTTAAAGTGTTGATCTGCATTCCTATGTGAAGAATGGATTGAAAACGAAAGAAGAATGAATTGAAGAATGGAATGTGAAAAATGAGTTATGAAAGTTGCAGTAGTCTCAGCCTATACTTCTTAACTGGGGGCTTGTTCCCAACTTCTCACTGAAATATCTGCAGGAGTGCACAGGTGGAAATTATACAGACCAGGGAACAAATATGTTGAATAGGAAGGAATCAAGGTCAGAAGGAGACCAGGTCAGGAAAAAGTTGAGAAATGCTGGTCTGGGCAAAGAGGTAACTTTGAATATTAGTAACATATTCTGTGAACAGATTCAACTATCTACAAGGTACATCTTGTAAATAAACAGTTCAGTGATTTTGTTACTTGGGGAATTGAGTCTGAGAAGTGTCAGAATTAATTTTTTCATAAACATGTTTATGTCTATATTCTTGATACTTTTGTATTTTTTGATACTTTTGTATTTTTAACTCAGTAGCTTTAAAGTTGAACCTAATTTTTTCCTTTTGCAAATTCTTTCCCTTGACTTTTGTTTTTGTGAATTACAGACATCCTTACATTCAACTGATAACGACTTGCAATTCCCCAACTTCAATTATGATTTCTGCTAAAATAGTTCCAAAGCTTTAGCAGTTGACTTCAGTAGTGACTGTTCTTCCACCCCCCTCTCTTTTTAGTCGTCCTCTCTGCTCCCTTCCCACATTTTTTTTTTGTCTTTTGTAACCTTTTGGTTGGTTGATTATTTGACTTTTGGGCCACATCTGGCTTTGCTTCAGGTCATAGTACTTCTGGCTCTCAGCACAGGGATCACTCCTGGCGGTGCTCAGGTGACCATGAGTCACCTGGATTTTACAGGTGTGTCCCATGCAAGAGAGCACCCTGCCATCTGCACTATGGCTCCAGCCCTTATAGCTGTTTGCCAGATTGGTAACTATGCTTTCTGCTCAAGTGCTTGAGCCACTTCAGGACAAGAAGTGTCTTTTTTACTATATCTCTTAGAGTGTACTTCACATTTTGTCAGAACAGACCAAAAAATATTAAAATTTTTTTTTCCTTCTCATGTTTCTTAAGTACAATTTTTATTCTTTATCATGTATACATTTTTTCTCTTGATAAAATTGTTTTTTTTTTTTCTCAGTCATTCAGTGTCTTTCTTTGCTTGAAGAGTAGTTTGGTCTTATAGCTGGCTATTGGACACATGAAAAGTATGTTTGAGAGGGAGTAAAAATGTATTTTCCTGGGAAGGGAAATACGCATATGCTGATATATTTTTAGCTTCCCCACTATTGAATAAAGTTTTAAAAACTTAATGCATTTTAAAATTTCATCAAAGTATTTCAGAATTCAATTTTTTATTACCATTTTTCACTTAATAAACAATTTCTTAGTTAATGTATTATTAGCACAAGTGCCACTTTATGTTAGTGGTATATACATCTGTTTCACAGACAGTTTATAAAAGAAGTATCAAGTGTTTATTTTAGAAATCCCCGTTTTTAATAGCTTTGTATCTTTTAATATGAATATTCATGATTCCGCTTTTTCAACATTTTTAGGAATAAGAAAATTCTAAATAAGAAGAAGTTGAAAAGAAAACAGAAGAGCAAATCAAAGGTGAAGACAAGAAGCAAGGTAAAATTAACAATCTCAAGGGAGTGAAAACTTTTTCTATACAGTAGTTTAAATTGCAAAGATTTGAGTGGCCTGAGTATAATTAGCAAACCGTTATATTTATTGTAATGTAATGTAATAATTTTTTTGCTAAGATATTTGTAGAAAGTCCCTTACTGTTTAGCTTATACTTAGTTTCATTATTACTTTTGTATGTTTCTTCATCAGTAATCTGGAAGTGCAAAAAATCATTATTTGTGTTAATCTTTTGTAAGTCCTATGTGGACACTTACCTTTTTTTCCCCTTCTTTCATGTACTTGAAACTTGATAAGATTGGCTTCTGATTTGAAAATTGGATTTAGGTTTATTATATGTCTGCACTGTCATGAATTAGGGTGAATCTTATGCGTCTGTTGTTCTGAGCTTGCTTTTGATCATTGGTGACTATGCAAAATAAAAGATAATATTAAAATGTTTGAATGAGGGGCACCTGGGGGATTGAACTATGCAAGAAAAACCTCACATCATCTCTTATTGTCTCATTGGCCTGCTATATCAATCTACTTTGATGGTCTATATCTAACAAATCTCAAAAATCTTTGGATTGAAAGCAACAGCAAATTAAATTGTAGTTCTGAAAGTCTAACGTCTCAAATGAATCTCACTGAACTGAAGCCAAGGTTGTCAGTAAGGTAGCTAAATAATCTTTTTGGAGGCTTTAGTAGAGAACTTGTTTACTTGCCTGTTCTAGCCTCTGGAACTGACTGCATTTCATTGGGCTGTGCAGGCTTCCATCTTTGAAGCCAGCAGTGATTAGTCCTTTCATGTTCCATCTCTCTGAAGGTTTTCTTCTCTGTCTATCCTGCCACACTCTTTCATATAAAAGGAGCTGTGTGCTCTCATTTAGCCAACTCTGATAATCCAGAATAATCTGGTCTCAAAATCCCTAATTTAATAAACAGCTGAGTCACTTACTTTGGAAAGTAACATATTCATAGGTTCCAGGGATTAAGAGGGAAGATGTGGAAGGGAGGGCATTATTCAGTTATCTATAATCCCTTCCTTTCCGGCATGAACATTTACTTGTTGCATCATAATTATTATTAAAAAAAACCCTCAAAATTAAATTGAATCTCACAGTTTCTCTTTCTCATCTGCTGCTTAAGTGAGTTAGACAAGACTTAGTTGATACTGGTCCATCCACCAACACTCTCCAGTGGACCTTTGTTACCTAGGCTGCCTTCTTTTTTTGATCAAGTAATTCTCCCAGTTTGTTATGTGACTGTTTTAGACCTTTAATACTCCTTTCAAATTCTGATAGATCTCACCTTCCAACCAGGATAAGGAAGACCCATTACATGGGAAGATTCTTCCTCATCCTCTTGCCAAACATGTTTATTTTAGGTCAAGTTCTTTAAAAGCAGGACCTGAGATAAGGATTCATTGAGTTTTGGAAAAATTCAGTCATAGTTCAGAAACTGAACCCCTAGAGTAGTTTCTTCATTCTCTGGTATTTTTTCTCTCCTCACAGTCCTAGATTTAAGGAACCTGTGGCATACTTTCTGACATTTTAGATTAGTTTTTGTTTTCTAGAATTTCACATCAATGTGATGAGTAATTTATATGCTTTGTGTGGCCTCTTTCCCTACCTATTGTGATTTGAGTGTGTCTGTTTTATTGCATATAAGTTTTGTGTCTCTTTTAATTTGCTGATTGGTTAAATGAATATGTCCTGATTTTTTCAACTCATTCACATGTCGATGGACAGTTTTTTGCTATTGCAAATAAAGCTGCAACAACATTTGCATACTATTCTTTGCGTGGATATTTGTTTTCATTTATTTGGTAAATTAATGAACACTATTTCAGTAGTATTCATAAGACTCAGCAGCAATTTGAGCCTGTAAAATTGTTCAAAGGTTGGAGTGCATGTTGGGCCCTGGCTTCAACTCCTGCATGTCTGGTCTCCTGAGCACTGCTGAGTGTGTTCCCCAAACCGCCAAAATACCCCCCAAAAATTTGTACTAATGGATAACATTTCTTATAAGAAATGGTGTACAGAGCAGGGAGTAGAAAAGTGTATTGGTAGTGTCTGGGGAGTTAGGATTTAGACTTTTTCACCTGTCCTTGTCTGAGCACACAGGACTTAGTTTCTTTCTGGAAGTGAACAACAGGAATATATGTATAACTTTTCCCACCCTGGGAATCCCTTTGAGTCTTAGGAGCCAAGTCTTTGATGGGGATTAGATGTCAAAGACATAACCTGTTATGAAACTCACCGTTGCAAGTGAAACTTAATTGCATGTCATCCATCTATGAGGTCTGTATAAAACAGTCAACTGAAAAGCAAGTGGGCAACATTTATTGCTCTATATTTATTGCACTAGATCACAGCTAGCAAAAAAGAAGTTAAAACTCTAAAAACTACATTCCAAGAATTGACTAGGGTTTAGTCATTGTTTTCTTAGAGTAATCTCAGGAATAAGTCGTAATCCTGTAGTTCTAGCTCTTGGGTTTAGATCTGTGATCCCCTTAATGTTAATTTTTATGTATGGTGTGAGATTAGGGCTTGGTAACCATTTATTTTCACATGTAATATTCAATTTGTCGTCATCATCAAATCTAGTATTTGTTAAAAAAGTAATTTCCTATTCTATTTTTATGGCACCCACACACAACTTCACTTGTCCATCTCTGTTCTCCATCTCTGTAATTTAATCATATTAAGAATTTGGTGTAAATGGAATGGTATAGTATGCAAACATTTGGGATTTGTGTGTGTGTGTGTGTTTGGGGATGGTGGGGGTGGTGGTGATACAGGGAATTAGCTTGTTCTTTTCATCCCCATATAGAGTAATTCTCTTGAGACTCCCAAGTTATATGTACTGCTGAATAAGAATTTCTTTCAGGTTATGGTTATATCAGTTTATTTAATCATTTGCTTATTAAGGACATCAGAGTTACTCATATAATTTTTAAATGGAGGCCACTCTACAGTAATCTGAGGGCAGGATTATTCCTGATGATGTTGGGCCTGGTGCTGCCCCATGAGGGATACAGTAAGAGTACTCAGTGCCGGTGCAGACTGTGAGAACTCTGGGTTTTGTGCCAACTAGGCATGTGTTCTACCCTTTGAATTCTTTCCACTGTTTCTTAGTTTATGGTTATGTTAAATAAAGCTACCATGATCATTTATGTACTCTTCCTTTAGTTGAGCATAAGTTTGTTTTCTGATATAAATGCCTGAGAGTGCAGTTGATGGTTTCTATTTTGTAAGTATGCATTTAATTTTGTAAGGAACCATCTTAAGACTTTCCACAATGATTATATCATTTTATATTCTCAGCATGTGTGAGATTTTATTGTTTTCATGATTTTCTATTCTAGGAGGTTTGATAGGTATATATCATTTTGTTTTAATTTTCCCTAATAGCAAATGACAGTGAGTTTTTTTTTTCATATGTTTGTTTGCCTTCTGAATGTCTTCAGTGACATTTTGGCTCCTGTTCTATGCCCATTTTATACTTGAATTTTTCATTTGTTATTAACTGTTTAGTTTTAAGTATTATTCATATATTTACATGTTGAATTTTTGTTCTCTGAAATGAGAATTGGTGATAATGGGAAGCAGTATGACATTGAAATTTATGTTTCGTATTTCAGTCTGAAAATTTGGAGAATGCAGTTATTGTACCAGATATCAAACTACATAGCAATCCTTCTGCTTTCAATATCTATTGCAATGTGCGACATTGTGTTCTGGAGTGGCAGAAAAAGGAAACGTCACTGGCAGCTGCATCTAAGAACTCAGTGCAGAGTGGAGAATCAGATAGTGATGAAGAAGAAGAATCCAAAGAGCCCCCCATCAAGCTTCCAAAGGTAAGTCAGGGTTATACAGTTGCATAACCTAAGAGTTTTAGCCATAGTACATATATTGGTATTAATAATTGACTTGATTTTATGAAATTAGTATTATTTTATAGAATAGGGTAAAGAAATTTTTTTTTTTTTAAAAGAATAGCTTTAGAAAAGAACTAGGAGCCTCTTTAGTAGGTTACCGTTTTGGTAAGGTGTAGTACTTCATTGCTATTGGGATTATGTATAAACAAAGTAGCCAGAAATGTCATTTGTGAAGAATATTCTTTGCATAATGAAAAATCATGATTGGCAGTAACAGAGTAAGCAATTTTAAAGAATGTTAGAATATAGATCGTAGTCTTGAGAAAAGAGCCTCACATTTTGTACTTAGATCTTTGACTTCACAGTTGTTTCTTGTAAGTACAAAAACAGATGGAAATCTTAGACAGTATGTTTTAGCCTCCACGTTGGTGGTATAGTGGTTAGCATAGCTGCCTTTCAGTATGTTTTAGTTTTCCACTACTGAAAAGAGACTCTATGGGAAATTTTCACTGAGTACAGCAGTTTAAGCATTAAAACTTTGTATGAGCATTACTGTTATTTTAGTTTCAATTAGGTCAGCTAAGGTTTTAGATAATTTCTCTAAAGATAATCCCTCTAGTTATTTTTACCTTTCTGTCATATGTGTATTCTTTAGAAACCTTACAAATGCTAATTAGAGATGCAACTAATTTGATCCTTGCTTGGAAAATATATTTTTGAATTGCAATGTTTTTTAGTACACAGTTGAGAGAGGAATAAACATTGTCTGCTTATTAGGTGCTGAGCCCTGGGATTCAAGATGTTAAGTTAGTTAAGATGCAGTTTTTTTTTTTGTTGTTGTTCATAAAAACACCACAGTTTAGTTGAGAAACAGAAGCAAAAATAGTTATACTAGTATATAATGAGTGCTTATAAAGGAGGTCTGGCCTGAGAAAGAAATATATACAAGACTCATTTACTCTGTTAGATTATAAATTCTTAGAGGACAGGGTCTGGCATAATTATATCTTCATGGCTATTATTGTAGGGCTGGAGTGATAGCACAGCAGGTAGGGCATTTTTCTTGCAAGCAGCCAACATGGCTGACCCAAGTTCGGTTCCTCCACCCCTCTCAGAGAGCCCGGCAAGCTGCCGAGAGTATCTCGCCCTCACGGCAAAGCCTGGCAAGCTTCCCGTGATCTATTTGATATGCCAAACACAGTAACAACAAGTCTCAAAATGGAGACGTTACTGGGCCCGCTTGAGCAAAATCAATGAACAACGGGAGGACAGTGGACAGACAGTGTACACAGTAAGTGCTAAAGGACTGGAGAAATCGATAGTACAGGAGATAAATTGCTTTCCTTGTTTGTAGCTGAACCCAATTTGATCCAACACTACCAGGAGTGATCTCTGAACACAGAGCCAGGCGTAAGCCCACAGCACCACTGTTTATGATCCAAGCCCCTCCTCTCTTCCAAATTAAAAAGAAAAGTACAGAAGTGCTATTTATGTAATACATGAATTAAATCAGTCTCAACAGAGGGGCTGATTTGCTACTGTTATATTCAATACAGTTCATTTTTTGTTGCTTTTTTACTTCATTTTGATTTAACTTGTTGCATTGTTTCTCTTAATTCAACACCTCTGGTAATCAAAATGTTGACATTTTGAGACTGAGAAATGGAATTTGATTGTATGTTGTAGTCTCTTCCCTGAAGGTATCTTCTTATACTATTTTATACTAATGCTTTTTCCATCTGCAGTGACCTTTATGTATGCTTCACTAAATTCTGAGTTAGAGTTTTCTTGATGCTGGTGAGGAATAAGATAATCAAAGTAAAAGTAGTAATAAGGTTTTTGGCTAAACAGGTTTTAAAACTTTTCATCATAAATCTTCCATGATTAGGAATACATCTATAAATCTTAATGTTTTCGTTGTACCACTGTATGAAAGGCTAAGGTTAAAAGCTTTTTATAAAATATTTTCACTGTATACACTGTATTGACTTTTCTGGTTGTAAGTGATAATTAACATGATTATGAAAGAATAGATTTCTTCCTTGAGTATTACTAAGGGAACTTTTTAATTCATACAACATTTTTTTTCTTAATGAATAAAATCTGAGATCTACTTCCTAATTAAAAACATTTTCTGTTATGGTTTATTATGGCTTAAATATGCCAAAACTATTTTCATTTGTTTTTGAGACACAGCAGTTTGTGCTCAGGGGATGTTCCCCATGATATTCAGAAGACCATGCTTTATAGGTCATCAAACCTGGGATTCCAGCAAGCTCTAGCCCTTTGAGGTATCCTTTGTCCCTCAAAAAAATACATTTTTCTTTCGGTTTTTGGGCCACACCCAGTGTGCTCAAGGTTTACTCCCGGTTCTTTACTCTGGGATCATTCTTCATGGTCCTAAGGGGACAGAGTGTGGTGCTGGGGAATCAAACCCCCGTTGGCTATTGGCAAGGCAGGTACCATACTGCTGAACTATCTCTCTGGTTCCTCAAACTGCTTTTTAAAACAGTGCCACTATGTTGGAGATATGTGTGTGGGAAACCATTATTAACCGTTTTGTAAATCACAGAAAGAATCTCAATTAAAAAAAAAAGCAAGCAAACAAGCAAGAAAGAGAAAAAATCAAAACATAAACAGTGCCTCTATTTTTGTTTTGTTTTGGGGGGTCACATCCTATGATGCTTGGTGTTTACTCTTTGCTCAGTTGTTTGGGGGGGGGAGGGAGGATCATTCCTATTAGTGCTTTGCGGACTGTGCAGTCCTGGGGATAAAACTCAAGGTCTTCTATATCCAGACCATGCACGCCAACTCTTTGAATTATCTGCCCAGTTTCCATTGTGTTTTTAAACGGTGAGACACCCACAGGTATCACCTGTGTGTCTTGAGGTGTGACACCCACAGGTGTCTCAGGTGTGTACTGAGGGGTTGTATGAAGCCTCATGCATACAACCATCTTTTAACCTTAAATTTCATGTAACTAGCTCTTTTTTTTTTGAAATCTTGAAATTACAGCTACATTTTTTGAGTGTGTTGTTTCCCTTCTCCCCTTTCATATTGTGGCAGTTTATTGCTTGCTTTGGAGTAAGTTTTGCCAGTGTTTAACTGCCTGAGACGTCATTATTAGTGCATGTGTTATAAGGTATGTACTTTTCCCTTCAATTGAATAGATCATTGAAGTTGGGCTTTGTGAAGTTTTTGAACTGATAAAAGAGACAAGATTTTCTCATCCATCCCTGTGCCTCAGGAGTCTCCAAGCCTTGCTTAATGTACTTCAGGGTCAGCAGCCAGAAGGCCTGCAGTCCGAGCCTCCAGAAGTCCTAGGTAAGAGATCATGCACAGTGAGTCCCAGCAAACAGCTTCTGATCTTTGTTTAATTACGGCACTGAAACATCAGAGAATTAAACTTTGTTATTTTGCTGTGTTCCACTGGAGTTTATGGTTTAAGAGTTGGAGTTGATACATAGACATTTCTTGATGATTCTAATGTGGATACAGCTAAAACATAAATCCCTAAAACCCAGAAATGAAGCCTAAATCCTTACTGTAACTATTAACATAAGTAGTTCCTAGTAACCTTTAACCTAGATACCTAATAATGACTTATCTCTTAACATCACAGATTTTTGTGGAGACTTTACAAGTAGGAAGTGGTGATTTACAAAGTAGTGGGGGGAGGGCAGAAGGAAGAAATGGAGGGAATGAGGAACGAATAAAAGGAAGGGGTTAACATAAGTCCTTCACTGGAGCAGCACAGGGGTAGGGCGTTTGCCTTGCACGCAGCCAACATGGCCGACCCGAGTTCGATTCCTCCGACCCTCTCGGAGAGCCCAGCAAGCTACCGAGAGTATCTCGCCGGCACGGCAGAGCCTAGCAAGCTCCCCGTGACGTATTCGATATGCCAGACACAGTAACAACAAAGTCTCCAATGGAGACGTTACTGGGCCCGCTCGAGCAAATCGATGATCAACGGGAGGGCCTTTACTTTACTTTTACTTTATGTTTCAAGTGAAAAGCCAGATTTTTTTATTTAAGTTTTTTAAAATTTTTATTAAAATTTTTAGATATTTTATTTAAATCGTTTTCTTTGGCTGTAAATAGACTAACGTGAATGGAATGATAAGAATTATTTTATACACAACTTTAAAAGTCCAATTAAGAAATGAAGATAAAGGCCAGAGAGATAGTACAGCAGGTAGGGCACTTGCCTTGCACTCTACTGACCTGGGTTCACTCCCCACTAGGAGTGCTCTCTGAGCACAGTGCCAGGAGTTAGCCCTGAGCACCACCAGGTGTGGGCCCTCTTACCTCCCCCCACTCCCACAATGATGTTAGTGTGACTTGAAAAGACAGTGATGAGATAGAGAAAGAGGAATTTATTTAGAAGTAAAATAAACAAGACTTTAAGAGGATTAGGTGTGGAAGATGAGTAGGTAAAGGAAGCCTTCCTATCTGTGAGTTAACAAATCACAGATAATTAAATTTTATTATTTTGATAGCAAATGGTAGATATTAATTTTAGAGAATTACAGAGCATTGGTTCTCTTTCTCTTGCTTTTCTCTGTCCTTCGCCTCACCTGTTCATTTTCTTCATCTTTCTCCAATTTTCTCTCATTTCTGACCTCTCTTTCTCCTCTGATCTTTGTTTGTTTTTGTTTTGTTTGCTTTTTGGGTCACACCCGGCGATGCACAGGGGTTACTCCTGGCTCTGCACTCAGGAATTACTCCTGGCAGTGCTCAGGGGACCATATGGGATGCTGGGAATCGAACCCGGGTCGGCCACATGCAAGGCAAATGCCCTACCCGCTTTGCTACCCGCTTTGCTATCGCTCCAGCCCCTCTCCTCTGATCTTTGAGTGTTTGTTTATTCAGGATTTTCTAGTTGTCCCTTTCTTCTTCTTCTTCTTTTTTAATTGTTTATTTATTTACTTATTTCTCTAGTTCTTTTTTTCTGCGAAAGAAATACCCAGGAATCTGTTGATTTAATCTTGGGCAGGGAATTTTTGTGTGGGAATGATATTCTGTGGAAGAAGGTGTATATCTGTTCTTCAGACTTGGAGGAAGTTTCTAGGTTATAAAGCAATTTCCTCTTGGGACCTGGAAGATAAATGAAGGGTTCGGTTCCTAGTAATGCATGGTCTCCCAGCACTGCTGGGTATAGTTCTGGTGACCTCCAAGCACTGCATTGCTGGACTAAGCACCAGGCGAGCACTGCCAGCACAAGCATCTGTGGGTCTGACTCTTATAAAAACAAAGGAACAACTTCCTCTATAGTATAAATTGCTATTATGTTAGCAGAAAAAAAAAACAGTTTTTTAGAAAAGCAATTTATTACATGTTTTATGGACTGCTGTCTTACAAATAACTTCCTGGACACATCACATTTAAAAAGCTCAATAAAGGATTTAAAGGCCTTTTTGATACAGACATTCTAACTCTAACCTTGGGGCTGGGGGAGAAGGTGTAACTTGAAAGGAATCCATCAAAGCAACTGAGTGTTTCTAGCTGCCATAAATGTAGTTTTGAGTCGGGGTCTAAGTAAGCACTTGTGTGTCCTGTATGTTGAGTGAATATAATTGAGTTCTATTTTATCCACAGAATCTCTCTTCCAGCTCCTTTTGGAAATCACTGTTCGTAGTACTGGGATGAACGACAGCACGGGGCAGTCTCTGACGGCACTTTCCTGTGCTTGCCTCTTTAGTCTGGTGGCTTCTTGGGGAGAAACAGGCAGGACTCTTCAGGCCATCTCCGCTATCCTCACCAACAATGGCAGCCATGCTTGCCAAACTATTCAGGTATTTGGCATTCTTAGCAGCTTGAAAGTGTTTTAAGACGCCACACTGCAGTTTCATTTTGGTTTCTGTTTATAGGAATTTCCTGCCATAAGTGGGGTTTTCTTACTCAGTGCAATGATTAGATTTATCCCAGGTAGCTATATAAATAATCTTCAGTATTTGGGCTAAGCTACATATGTGTTTTTTTTTTTAACTCAATAGTATTAAAAGTAAGATAAAAATTTGGCTAACGTTCTGAAATCTTTATCTGGTCTTTGCTATCAGCAGCGTAGCATCCTCTTAGCATGGTCTTGCTCTCTTTCCTTCCATACCTCCACTGTTGCTCTGAATTTCCAGGTATGGAACTTATTCAGTCTCTAAATATTTTTCCTCTGGTGAAGAGAAATGTTATCATTATGCTATATAATGATATGTTGACTGTTTATTTTTTAAAATGAATTATTTCTGAACTATTCTGCCTTCACAGGTAGCATTTTAAACCACCAATATTCAGGTGTAGCATAAACTTTTGATCACTGATGATAATAGAAATTTCTTTTAGGCAGTCTTGATTTAATTCTTTTAGACTGTTCTGGAATGGAGTAGAAAATTATCATTTTGCATCTGTTATCTTCTCCATCCCCTTTGAGAACCTCCAGAGAGATGCAAAGACTGCCTCAGTCTTGTTTCTAGCAGGCAAAGGAGTATACGTAGATGGGTCATTTTCTGTGATTTACTCAGTGATCTTGAACTCCTCAAACACAAGCAGTCCTCTAACTCTATAGTTTTCTATATTATTCTTTTCCCTGTTTTAGCCCTGCCTGAAATGAAGTTTCTCAAATGAACTGTGGTTTTCAGCATGTTTTACATCTGTGTTTTCTGTGATTAGCCATTTTTAATTTAAATAAATGCTGGAAATAGATACTTCTTAAATATTAATGAAATAGTGAATAAGTATTGTTACCAAATTTTAAAGGTATTCTTAGATAAGCATATGAGTTTATTAATCATCCATGTAGTCTATTTTTGTGTAGACTTGTTTCAGTGGTGAAATATGAGGTAAAATTTAAATAATGAATTGAAATTAGCCAGTTCAGGCACAGAGAACTGGTGTTGAAATATGGAGAGAGAACAATCATGGTACCTATGTTTTAACTAAAACATTGGGATAAGAGAGGAATATTGAAGACTGAATGAAGTTTACTATGATTGTAGTGTAGAGAGCTTATTGCTTGTCTGATTTCCACATTATGCTCAACCTCCAGATTATATAAAACTACTAGATCCTTGTGGCTCAATAGCTGAAGTTTTTTATAGGCCTGCCCTGACACTATCTTATCAATTCTAACCTACATACTCTATTAAAAATCCGTTATCTTATGATGACTTATAACATTCTTCAGTATTTGGTTTTAACTCACTACCAAATTTATTTCACAAACTCTTGGTTAGGCAGTGAGCGTAAAGAAGGTTTCCTGAGAATGTGTATTCTAATAATACTCATAAAATTGGCTTGGGATGTAACTGCATATTAGCTTTTCATACTAAACATATTAAGTTGAGGTTTAAAGTAGAATAGGGATTTTTGACTATGATAAGCCCTGTCAAAAGAAATCAAAATCTTTCCTAAAGGAATTTAACTCCAGTCTTCAAAGGCTTCTTACAAATAAAACTTGATTGCAGCTGAGCACATAGACAGACAAAAAAAAAAAAAAAAAAAGGAACATTGGAAAAGGGCACTCTCATTGAGAGATAGTAGAAAGAAACATGTCAAAATAAGTTTTTTAAAGTTGTTATATGCTGAAATTATCTGATATATTAAATATAGGCATGTGTGATATGGTTAAAGTAATAAAAGAAAGTGTCAAATGTATGAATAAAGATATGTGAAGAAATCAGTTATAAAATGATCCAAATTGAGCTTCATACAATGAGAACCCACAAAGTTACATTTAAAAATTTATTGGATAAATCAGTGGATAATATTAACAGTTGAAGATTAAAATAGTGAACTGGTGCTCCCTTTGGCAGCACATATACTAAAATTAAAAGAATGAACTGAATAATATGTATTGATTAAACTGAATGAATATACAGCTAACATGATTAAGTTTCAGTATTTTGATAGCAAATGGTAGATATTAGGTATAGTGGAGAAGTAAAATAAGAAAAAAGTATTGGAAACTTCATTTTATCTCTAGAAGCAGCACTTTGCCCTTTATCATCAAAAGCTATTTCTGTGGTCAATGGCATAGAACCCAGGACCTCACAGATGTGGGGCAGATTCTTTTACCATTAAATCACAGCCCTGACCCTAGTTATGACTTTTTTTTTTTCTAATATGCCATTATTCTGAAGGTAATGGTTGGGTATTTTTTCTTGGTTTTTGTTTTTAAATAAATGATTATTCATTACAAATTAATTTTGTCTGTTTCCTTCCCTTTCAAACAGGTGCCAACGATACTAAATTCACTACAAAGAAGTGTGCAGGCAGTGCTGGTGGGAAAAATTCAAATCCAGGACTGGTTTAGCAATGGCATTAAAAAAGCAGCTTTAATGCATAAATGGCCATTGAAAGAAGTATCTGTTGATGAAGATGATCAATGTCTTCTTCAGAATGATGGATTTTTTCTTTATCTGCTATGCAAGGATGGACTATACAAAATTGGATCTGGATATAGTGGAACAGTTAGGGTACTGTGATTCTTTACAGCTCTTAATCAAACCTATAGTTATATCTCTGCTAAATTCTCTTTCTGATCCATTTCATCTTGGGTATATTTTATTTTGATTTGATAGTATTCCTTTGAAAATCATAACAAGTATGCATTAAATGTGAATCTATTGGTGTTATTTTTAATTATTACAAAATTATTTGTTGGCTAACTTATTGTTGTTCATGTTTTGTAGGGACATATATATAATTCTACATCTCGCATCAGAAACAGAAAAGAAAAAAAGTCCTGGTTAGGGTATGCTCAGGTGAGAGAATATTCATAATAAATAAGAAACTTCCTAGTTTTTAAAATGTGTGTTTATACTTATTTAATCATCACATTATGTTGCTTCTGTTTAAAGATCAGGATGGAGCGATAGCACAGTGGGTAGGGCATTTGCCTTGCACGAGGCCAACCCTAGGCGACCCGGGGTCGATTCCTTGACCCCTCTCAGAGAGCCCAGCAAGCTACCGAGAGTATCTCACCCGCATGGCAAAGCTTGGCAAGCTCCCTGTGATGTATTCGATATGCCAAACACAGTAACAACAAGTCTCACAATGGAGATGTTACTGGGCCCGCTGAAGCAAATACATGAAGGAAGGGAGGACAGTGCTACAGTGCTATTTAAAGAACATGATCTTTTTTTTTTATGGGGGAGGGGGTGGAGTTGTTCACACCCTTCGGTGCTCAGGGTTTATTTTTGGCACAGAGCTCGGATCTTGGGGGAACATATGGAGTGGCAAGGGTCAGACCCTGGTTAGCAGTATGCAAGGCAAGTGCTCTACCTGCTGTACTGTTGCTCCAGCCCCAGCAGTATATTTTTTATTTCATTGTTGTACAAACAATGATATTATAGAGAAGAAAGTGATTTCTATTGGAAGTCTGCTTTTAGTTTTGATTTTTTGTTTGTTTTTGTAATGAGCTGTGTGACTTTGGACAAATCAGTTAACTCATTTGGTCATTTGTTATAGGTAATAAAATAGAAATTAAAAGATCTTTAGTTGGGCTGGATTGATAGTATATCTGTTAGGGTATTTGCCTTGCACATGACCAACCTTAGGAGTTCTCTTCCAGGGACAGCATATGGTCCCCAAAGCCCACTAGGAATGATTCCTGAGAGGAAATCAGCCTTGATCACTGCCACAGTTGCCCCCCGCCCCGAAAAAAAAATGTTTTCAGTGGGTGTTCTTAAGTCAACCTCTAGACCACATTTATTTATTTATTTATTTATTGAAGTACAGTTTTATTTTCTCAGATGCCTGGCATGTCCTGTTCACTTTTTTGTGTGTATTTTAATTGAATCACCATAAGATATAATTACAAAACTTACATGTTTGAGTTTCAGTCATGCAATGATCAAACACTGTCCCTCCACCAGTGTACATTTTCCACCACCAGTGTCCCCAGTATCCCTCTTTTTCTCCATTCCAACCCTCCCCCTGCCTCTGTGGCAGACAATTCCCCCCATACACTCTCTCTACTTTTCGGCATTATGGTTTGCAATAGATACTGAGAGGTTATCACATTTGATCATATCTTCCATCCCAAACAATCTCTCCAATCATCATTGACTTAGTGGTCCCCTATTCCAGCTGCCTTCTTCTCCAGCTCATGAAACAAGCTTCTTCCTATGGAGCAATATTCCTTGCCCTTGTGTCTACTATCTTTGGATGTTAATCTCATATTATGTTACGTTATATTCCACAAATGAGTGCAGTCATCCTATGTGTGTCCCTCTCTTTCTGAATCATTTCACTTAGTATGATACTCTCCATGACCATCCATTTAAAAGCAAATTTTATGACTTCATCTTTCCTAATAGCTGCATAGTATTCCATTGTGTAGATGTACCAGAGTTTGTTTAACCAGATCCTCTCATTTTGATAAAGTGGCCAAATTAGCAACCCAATTCTTCTCAATTGAATGAGAGCGAAAGGTCTAAATTATTTTTTTTTCTACTTTCCTTCCTGAAAGGTAAAAGAAGTCCCAGTTTCTTTGTAGAAAGTTATAGAGCAAAGATCTCCCTACATAGTCTTTCCCAGATTATAGTACTATTGCAAATAACAAAAATATATTGAAAGCATTTTCATTTTAAAAATGGTTATTTGAAAATAATTCTCTTGTATCAACTATTGGAAAAACTTTGAAATTAAATTTTATATATTGATTACCCAGTAATTGTCTTTAAAACTTTAGTCCGGTTAAAATGCCTTTTCATATTCCTCTGCTTTATTTAGAACATTCTTTGTTTTTACCAGGGTTATTTATTGTATAGAGATGTGAATAACCACAGCATGACAGCCATAAGAATAAGCCCTGAAACACTGGAACAGGATGGTACTGTAATATTACCAGGTATGTTATTCAACTAAACATTTATTTTCTTCACAGGTAATTTTAAGAGATGTGCATGTTAGGCCATATGTCTTTAAGATTAGCAAAAAAAAGTGCTTGCTCACAAATAGGCTTAAAAATCTTGACATGCAATGTATTTTGTAGTTGATATAAAAATGCATGTGGAGACAGTAGGCATCAGACATATACCATAGAGTGTTTTAATATTGTTTTAAAATTTTTGCCTACTTGTAGCCTGATCTCTCCAACCCCCTTAGCTGCTCAATTCGTGGGGTAATGTTTCTTTGTTGCTCCTAAGAAGTTATAACTTTAGCTTTTACATAATCTGGAATAAAGATTACTTTTTTTCACTTAGATTTTATTATTTTTTAAAAAGCATTTTCTGAGACAGATTTTTAGGGCCAGTGATCACCAATTTTTAAAAATTCCATCATTTGTATTTTTTAGTAACATTCTGCTAAGGCACTTTGACATGATTTGCTTAGCTGTAAGTTTGAAATTCTGTATGTATATATATATTACTCAAGTCACCTGTGCTGTTTAAATTTTAAGGCAGTGAATGTCTGATATTGTAGAACATGGGAAAATACATCAAATTATCTTTACTGTAAATTCTTTAATATGCTTTCACCATTAATGCATTCTAAAAGTTAATTAAAAACCTTGAATGTATAATGTGTCTGTCAATTTATGGTAAGCAGTAATATTCCTGGGCCCTTGACTACTTGAAAATGATTGTGAAAAAGACAGAAACATAATTCATTCCATCTACTTATTCAGTTAAAGGATACTTTTGTAACTTCATTATTCATTTGATGTACATATGATCTAATTAGTGTACATGGCACTATTTAAAGGTAAATGTAACATTTTGTGTTTGTTTCATAAATAATACGGCTTTGGAAAGCAAATTTACTAAGGCTGTTTTGTAAATAACTCCAGATATTTCTACAAGGTTTTTTTTTTGTTTTTTAATTATCACAAATTCTAAGTGTGTTCCTCTGGATCTAGTAACAATAAACTAATATATTAAATTTTTTTTGAATATTTTGGAGAGGCACTTTCATTTAAGCACATTTGAAATTAAATTATATAGAATCTTATATATATGAAGAAAAAGCTAATATTAATTGTAATCCCATTTCTCTATAAATCCATGAATTATGGAGGAAAGTGAATAGCGTTCCTCTCCTCCTGTACTTTTAATGCACAGACTTGTAAAAAAGGCACATGCTACATTTTTCTTAACATATGTATCCATTTTACTCTATTTCCTGACCATTAAAATGTTTTTCATAAGAATTTAAACTAAACACATACACACAAGATTAGAATGGTACTTTCTTCCCTTTTTTTTGTTTGCCAAATAAGTTGCACTGTAGTGAACAAATTTGGATCATTTCCTGATATAATCAAAATTCATCTCTCCTTTCCCCTTAATAGATGGGAACTAATAAACAAAGATTTACATCTGATACAACCTGCTTATTTAACATAGATTATAACTAAGAAGGCTATTTGAAAACCATCTTCCAAAAGCTGATTTATTTCCCTAAAACAAGGAATGGCTTATGATGTCCTTATTCACTTTAAATTCCTCTACATTGTTTAACATGTGAAATGCAGTTTTAACAATTCAGGTGTTTCTCTGTTTTATAAATATGTATTGTATTTATGGTGAAAGAATGAACAGACCTTGGGAAGGATAGCCCTGTGTTGTGTGTCTTCTGAATTGGCAGAAGTTATTTTCCTGAAGATTCCTTATAACAAAATTGTCATGATGGATGAAGAAAGGATGAAGAGAAAATTTTTTTGAAAGCACACATCAAAAGACTCAACCTTCAGACCTGAAGAAGCCTATTGTCACTTCCATTTCTTTGATCTACACCACGATGTCTTCAGTAGTGTCCCCTGCCCCTCTTCCTGCCTCCCCCCCTCCCCCCGCTCCCCTTTCCAGCTTGGGGCAGTGCTGCTGTGTAGCTTTTAGATTAAAAGGGAACAGAAGGGAACTGTCAGGTTTATACTTGGTAGTAAATACCATGTTTAAAATTGACACAAATCTAGTAATTCTTGGAGCTTCATGTTCCAACGTGTTTTACAGTCTAATTTGCAAATAAGTTATTCACAACTTAGTATTGAACAGAAGGCGTACTTGTTAGCCCTATTGGTTGTCATTTTTGCTTTTTATATGTTGGCATATTTCTTATGTTAAATCCTTATGTCATTTACTTTCCATGTCTGGTGGCAGGTTGCCTCAGATCATGAGGGTTTTTGCAACTTTTCCTGCGCCGCTTCACTCCTCACCCCTGCATTTATCTGAAATTATAATGAGTTTTTCTTCTTTGCTTTTTAGTTTAAAATCTTACTGCTTAGAGCTTGAGAAGCATCTTTCTTGCGCCTCTTTGTATTCTGTACAGTGGACTAGGAACTCTTTCTTTCGATTTCTCCTCTCTTTGATTACCAAGTCTCTTGGGCTACCAGTGGGCCTTGTCTCCCAGTTTGTATTTCCAGTTTGTGATCACTGAATTCTCTCCTTGGTAAGGGTCTGCCTGTGTTTTGCATATTTATAATAAAGAAGTATGCTAGTATGAAGCTCCTGGGCAAAGATATGGAGTAATCCAACTTATTTGGGTGGTCTCCATTACTATATTTCAAAACCAGAAATTATGTTGTTGTTTTGTTTTTGTTTTTGTTTTTTTTTAATTCAGGTACAAATAGAAATTAAATATATTTTTGGTATTACGATTATTGGAGAGATTCATCCTAGTTCTCTGCAGTTATTTTGGAGAAGTGTGTGTGCTTTTATACCTGCTTGCTAAACATTTGTTTTTCCAAAAGGATATAATTTATAAATAGATGTTGATTTGCTTGTAATTTCATGTGATTTAGCAGCAGTCACTAACACATGCCCCTGTGGTCCTTCTGTAATACTGGTATCCCTTGTCACAGTTGCCTTATGCATTATTTTGATCAAAGTTTGCCATGGACTGTTTAACAGAGATTTAGACAGTGTTGACAACATTTGTCATTCCAGCCAAGATCAATGACCACTTTCAAACAAAAGAAATTGACAGTGCAGATTTGTTTAATTTAAGGATCACTGTTGGAAAGATAGAGCATCTAATTGCTGACAGTCTGGGAATAAATTTGTAAGCATAAACGATAGAATCAGCTTTAGTATTACTTATTTGATGAAACAAGGGATATCTGTAGTCGGACACCATAGACCATAAATACAGAAGCTTTAAATCTATCTGTATTTTTTCTGTGACACTAATGATTGTGATGTATGTCTGAGGGTAGAGTGTTGCCTACATTGCATGTGATTGTATTGAAATGATTATAACCAACATTATAGTTTGTTCACCGTGGTGCATGTTTACTATCAGACTATTTCTAATACTAATTCACTTTGAAATAGGTGTACTCTCAGGCTCTTAATGGAAGAGTTATAAATGTAAACACAAAATGTAATAAGTGTTATTAGTTGAATTATTTAGTTTCTGCTTTATTTGTCATTCTGTATTAAAAAGCACGGTCTCCCTTTGGGTTTAAGTTTATCCTTATTCCATGAAGAACTCTCATTCTGACTTCAACAGAGGAGTAAAGTCGTTTTGTGGGTTTTTAATGTATATTTTAATATGATTAGTTTTTTCTTCCTTTTGCACAGATTGCCATACTGAAGGTCAAAATATTTTATTCACTGATGGAGAATATATTAATCAAATTGCTGCTTCAAGAGATGTAAGTAGTACTGTGAATGAATTACTGGTACAAATGGAATACTCTGTTCTCAAAGTGTTCAAGTCTTAGCAGACCGAAGAACCAGGGAAAAACAGTTTATGCAACTAATACTGTGACTGTTTTATTTCTTATAGGATGGTTTTGTTGTCAGAATTTTTGCCACAAGCACTGAACCTGTGCTACAACAAGAATTACAACTAAAATTGGCCCGAAAGTGCTTACATGCCTGTGGTATCTCACTGTTTGATCTGGAGAAGGACTTACATATTATAAGTAAGATCATCAAAGAAGTCTTTCTCACATTTTAATTTTGGATTTGCGATACTTTTTAAAGCTGACATTTGGTTTTCATCAGAGTAGCTTAGATTTTAGGCTATTCTGCTATTGTTATAAAGCACACGTAAGAATTAAAATGTGCAAGTAACTAGAAAAATACTGCTCTTAAAGTATAATATTTAAAAGCTGTTTTTTAAAAAAAATTTTGTTTTGGGATCACTTTCAGAGCTGTACTTAGGGGAGCGGCTGCTAGTTCCGTGCTTGGGGATTGTTCCTGGGTGTGCTGAGGAATGTGTGATGCTGGGTGCCCCAGCCTCCTGCTGGCTGAGTGTGTGCTCTATTCAGCCCATGAAAATCTCTCTCTCTCTCTTTCTCTGTCTCTCTCTCTCTGTCTCTCTCTCTCTCTCAAAATCATTCTAAGTGACTTTAAAGAGGCTTTTTTTACAAAAGAATACAATATTTGATAGATGAATAATAACTTTAAACATCATTAGTTTAGATGCTCCATCTTTATTCAGTTATTCAAACTTTTTATAACTTATTTCGCAGCACTGCTGCAATAATAAGCATAGTTCTCTCATTGAAACCTTTCATTTTAATTTGAGAACAATTTTGAGAGAGTCATGGTATATTGATCACATTGACTGTGATTAATGATATTTGAACTAGTCATATTGGATGTGGATACAGAAATTCAGATAACCGCAGTATGTGTTCTGGGCTTATTACATTTATAACAAAACTTTCGTTTGTTTTGGTTTGGGGCCACACTCTGCAGTGTTCAGGGCTTACACCTAGTTCTGCACTCAAGAATCACTTCTCAGAGTTCTTGGGGGCCCGGGAGCATTTGGGGTGCCACCAATTGAACCCTGGGTCAGTCACATGCAAGGCAAGCACTCTGCCTGCTGTACTGTCGTTTTAGTCCCGTGTCATTGGTTTCCACAAGAGTCATTTTGGTTTAGATATTTTGATTTGGGGTTTTTGTTTTGGTTTGGTTTTTTTGGCCATATCCAGCAACGCTCAGGGATAAATACTGGCCCTGCACGTGGGGTTTACTCCTGGCAGTACTCGCATGACCGTATGGGATGCTGGGGATTGAACCAGAGTTGCCTATGTGCAAGACAAGAACCCTGCCTGCCGTACTGTTGTATATTGCTCCAGCTCTTGTTCTGGGTTTTTTGGTATGTCATTTTTACACTTGTGAACCTCTTTCCAAGTCTTTATGACTAAATTTAATAAACTGAACATTAATTGATTGACTTTGCGTTTTTATTTATGTAGTTTCCATACTTTCATTGAAAATACTGAGTTAAAATGCTAGTTTATAACTTAAGAAACAGATGAATTAGTAGTTCATACAAACTACAGCATTTTATTTGCTTGAAATATTTTGTCAAATATACAGTCAAAAATCATGTTTGGTAAATCATATTTGTCAAATTATATTTGATTAGTCTGTCAAATGAGAGTGTGCCATATGTACTTATTAGAATTTTGCTATTTGAAATCAGTGTACATCAGGATCTGTGAAGGAGAGTATATACAGATCTACATAGAATACCTATATGTAATATTGTTCTGTAGAATAAGCATAAAACAGAGTTTCTAAAATACCTTGATTAAAAAGTTGGCTTGGCATTGTTAAAGCCCAAAGATCTGTGACTGGACATTCTTTTTCAAGCTTTCTATTTTTTTGTAAACTGGGCTTAAGTTATAAGACACAATTGAGATATGATTTACAAATTATATAATGCTGATACTTTAATAGATACTCAGTTTTCAAAAAACCTAGTTCATTAAAGGAGTATTAATCATTCTTCATTCAAGCACTATTTAAGTGGTATTTTTTGGAATTGGAATCTTTAATATTGAAAAACTTAATTTGATGCAAATTTGGAGCAAATTAAGAAACTATAATTTTGCTCTTCTTTGGAGTAGTGTTACTAGTATTTTATTATAAATTTGGGCATATAACATTTTGTCACCCTTAGTTTTCAGTGATTATTGAGTAGTTATAACACTCAAAATAGTGTTGATTATGCTAGAAATTATTCAATTAAAAAAAGTTAGTAGGACTTATTAGTCTTGTTTGTATTATCAGGCACAGGATTTGATGAAGAATCTGCAATTCTTGGTGCAGGACGAGAGTTTGCACTGATGAAAACTTCAAATGGAAAGGTAAATTACACACTTACGATGAAAAATTAGCATTTTCTAGGAGTTGATATTATCACTTGATTTACACAGTTTAGATGTCTAAACAAATTTGTTTTTAAATTATTTTGCTTTTGTGTGAAAAAATTATATTCACTGTTGAAATTAGTTCATGAAAAATTGTGTCATTTAGAACTAAGTTTGTCACATTTCTACAAATCCTAAATTTTATGAAATTTTTCTGTTAATGTTTCAAGTTTGAATAAACTCACGTTTTATGTGTATTTTGATAAATGAGATATCTATTGGTTTGGGGTTTTTGTTTGGTTTTGGACACATCTCGCTTTGCTCAGGGTTGCTCCTGTCTCTGCACTCAGGAATCACTCCTGAAAGTGCTTAGAAGACAGCATGAGCTGCCAGAGATTGAATTCGGGGTCAGCCACTTGTAAGGCAAACACCTCACTCACTGTAGTATCTCACCAGCCTGTAGTGTTAATTTTATATGTGCAAAAATAAACACTTTAAGTTGGGAAAAATAGGATTATGTAAAAAGTATAGATTATGGAGATCACTCAATAGAGAGGGATATTTATTTAAAGTAGGTGTGAAAGTAATGTAATTAGAGGAATTATGAAGTTAATGTTAGTTCACAAATAGAGTATATTTGTGTGTAGATCTTAGCTCTGGAGGGGGCTGAAGCCATAGCACAGTGGGTAGGACATTTGCCTTGCACGCAGTCAACCCTAGTACGATTCTCAGCATCCTGGGTGGTGCCTTAAGCACCGCCAGGAGTAATTCCTGAGTGCAGAGCCAGGTGTAACCCCTGTGCATTGCCAAGTGTGACCCAAAAACAAAACAAAACAAAAAACAAAAGATCTAGCACTAGATAAAAGCAAATAAGGAATTTCAGTAATTTTCTGAAGTCTGAGGTTTATTTGTGAAGTCTGTTTCTTAAAATCCAGGAAAATTAAAATACTACATTAATAGTTATAAGAATCCAGAATTGATACTGAAAGAAACACTATTCTAAACTATATTCTTGGAAAAATATGCCTGTTTCTCTTCCTCTTATCTCATAAAAGTTGAATTATAGAAAAAATAAAGAAGCTGGTCTGAATAGTTCTGTTTTTCCGAAAATGTTTTCTACGTGAAAACTGATGAACCACTCCAAAAAGTGCAATAATTTCTCTTTTCTTCTTATTAAAAAAAAATACAAGATATACTATACTGGAAAGTACCAGAGTCTTGGAATCAAACAAGGTGGTCCTTCAGCAGGAAAATGGGTTGAGCTGCCCATTACAAAATCTCCAAAGATTGTTCACTTCTCCGTTGGACACGATGGCTCTCATGCCCTTTTAGTTGCAGAAGATGGAAGCATATTCTTCACAGGATCTGCTAGCAAAGGAGAAGATGGAGAGTCCAGTAAGTGACAGGTCACTCAACAGAATTACTGTGTAATAGTTTATTAGCATAATGTGTATCAACTTTAATAATACTCATCTTACTGCTCTAAGAGAGGATTTATATTGTGCATATTTAATGGTCATGGCATACTTTTTCTATTCATTAAAAAACCGAGGATGATTTCATTCTAAAATTTGTGAATTTTGATAATGCCTTATTGGATGCAGGCTTTTCCTCTGAGCTTTTCCTTTCCCCTTTTGCTGGGGGGGAGGGAGAGTGTCCCAAGCAGTGTCCCCACCTGTGATTTCTCAGTGAACTGGATTTATGTTTTTAATTTTTTCCTCAAAGTTTCTTTTTTAAAAAATTTCTCATTTACTAGTGGGATAGTATCTTACGATTAGGCTTGAAGTCAGCATCTCTGTGCTGACATTGTGTGTTAGTAAAAGTTAACTTGCAAAAACGTTTTCTTAAAAGAGACTTGAAAGGTATTATCTTAGAAATTTCAGCAGGTTTTTTTCTGTTAATCACTTAAGGGACATTATTCATTCTTTGAGTATCAGATACAATAGTTGCTGTATATATGTATATGAATCACGCTCTATACAAAATATAATTGTGTTTTAAGTCCCAGAAATGTATGCAGCATAACAGAGTTTTTTTTTGAAACACATTGAAGAACTGGATTGCTTGGGTAAAAAGAAGATTGATATTTCCAATCTTTTCATTTTGGGAACTTAGTTTTTGAAGGCACAGACCACTTGAATGATTCATATTAAAATTTGTCTGCTCTTTCTCTGTGTGTATATTTCCCTTCCTTTTAGATTACTAACTACATTCAGTTTTTTCATACATACTTGCTAGAGGGTGAAATTCCAGAACTGCATATTAAAATCCCAGTTTATTTGAAATTTTCTATATCCCTTGAGAATTACAGTATGCTGCAAAGAAAAGGATCTGACAGTGACCGTTTAATTATTAGGCAACTGGATGAAGTTTGCTTTCAGGTTCCTTTTAATTTTTAGACTAGGAAACCCAGCCCTTTGTGAAAATAAATTAATAAAATAGGAAGAATGGAGAAAGTATATCATGAATGCAAATAATGCTTTCTCCTGACTTTATGTAAAAATAATTATTTTTATTTGCATATAGGTCACAGATGCCTTAAAATAATCCACCCCCTTCTCTCTCTCTCTCTCTCTAAGCTAAGAGCAGACGGCAGTCAAAACCCTATAAACCTAAAAAGATAATTAAGATGGAAGGGAAAATTGTGGTATATACAGCCTGCAATAATGGAAGTAGTTCTGTTATTTCAAAAGATGGAGAGCTATACATGTTTGGAAAAGATGCCATTTACTCTGACAGTTCAAGTAAGTTAAAATGAAACAATTTCAGTTTTATTGAAAGAAAATCTATACTAGACATTGTATATTAAAGATGTGTCTGAAGAATAGCATGTATGGCATGATTTTTCTGTGTTTTTCCTATCTTTCCAAATACAGAAAATTTTTAGTTTCTTCCTATCATATTTCTGACAGTAGTGTCACTCGTCTATTCAGAGCTCTTCATGAGCTTAGCTAGTACAACTGAAGCTGTTACTTTTTATGATCTAAGGGTAAAATAGGAAGTACCATCTTAAGAAAGTGTTATGCTAGTGAATAGTGCGGAATAGTTTCCTGAAGTGTTATATGAAAATGGTACTATTTAAGTAGAAAAAAATGTGAACTTATAAAAATATCTTTATGTATACTGGAAATACTCTTACAGTCCTTTAGGGTTTTGTTTTGCTTTGTTTTTTTTTGGTGGGGGACTGCACGGTTGATGATGCTCAGGGATTACTTCTGGCTTTGTTCTCAGGGATCACTCCTAGTGGGTTCAGATGATCATATGGGTGCTGGGGATCAAATCCAGTCAGTCATAGGCAAGGCGAGTTCCTTACCAGTTGGATATCACTCCAGTCCTGCAGACTTTTAGTTTTATTGTTATTACTACTGAGTAAGGTTAAAATGCTTTAATTTAAACTTGATGCAGGAATAATAAATTACACTTGGGGGCCGGGGGATTGGTTGTGCTCACAGATCACTCTTAGATTTGCTCTGGTGACCACATTTGGTGTTGAGGCACGAACCTAGGTTGACCCTGAATGACATTAGATATGACAAGTGCAGTGACATTTCGGTGTATGAATAAGTGAAGTTCCAAGAACTAGCTATATATTTGACTGTGGAAGGAACACTGTAAATTAGGAAGGATTGAGAAATACTGCTCTGGAAAAATCTCGCAGGTTTCTACAGAATATTATTTCAGAGTATTTTGTGAATATTTTCCTTTCTTTTCCTGAGGCAGGTCAAAGCAATTTAGATGGTCCTTTGTGCTTGGACCAGGAAAACCTGAGAGTTAATGACTCTTCAAGAAATTTTTGAGAGGTGTAATCTATCAGAGTAGACGGTCAGGAGAAACTGACTTAGGCAAATGCCTCAACATAGGTTATCCCATGGCCGAATAATATGTCTTAAGGTTTTGAAGTTTCGTTATGAAATTACAAAACAAGTTTATTGATACCCTCCCATTCTGTGGCTACTTATGTCCCGTTTTGCTGGACTATCTTGCCTCAGAGGTGAAAAGTTCCATGTTAAAGTGTTCCTTTTACTTTAATGGTGGTTTACTTAGATTCAGATAGATTTTATTCATTGTTTCTTGCAAAATTTGTATCTTTCCTCTAGGTTTGGTAACAGATTTGAAGGGCCATTTTGTAACTCAGGTTGCTATGGGCAAAGCTCATACTTGTGTTTTAATGAAGAATGGAGAAGTTTGGACATTTGGTGTAAATAATAAAGGACAGTGTGGGCGAGATACTGGTGCTATGAATCAAGGTGGGAAAGGTAGGTATTGATTGTGTGGCTATTATAACACTTTCCTGTGCATTAGGTTTTTCTTTTTTTTTTTTTTTTTGAAGGGAGACCCCCCCAGCAGTGCTCAGGAAGGAGATCATAGAGCATAGGGAGAAGAACCAGGGTCACCTGCATCCTGCGTACAAAGCATGCATTCCATCTATTGAACAGTCTCCCCTTCCCCTTTTCATCAGTGTTTTATCTTATTGATTGATTGATTGATTGATTTGTGGTGAGCTAGAGGGCCACCTGTTTATGCTCAGGGTGTCTTCCTGGCTTTGCACTCAGCAGGCACTCCTAGAGGTACTCAGAGAACCATATGGGGTGCTGCTGATCTGCTGATTGAACCGGGTTGGCCACAAGAAGGCAAGGGTATAGAATAAAGACCACATCAATGAGAGACTACCCACTGTACCATCTCTCCAACCCAGAACTGATTTTTTATGTTTATGTTTTTTGTTTGTTTCTGGGTCAACCCGGTGGTCCTCAGTCCTCATGGCTTGCTTCTCCTTCCATATTCAGGAATTACTACTGGCAGACTCGGGGGACTACATGGGGTGCAAGGCGAGCATCATACCCACTATGCTATGTCTATCCCTAACCCCCAGAACTGTTTTATTCTAACCAGAAACTTGTTACTCAAAATTTTGTTATCTTGTCCATTGTTTAGCAGTGGCAAACATTAAAGTCACGGTCTGTTCTGTGAATTCATTTCTTCAATAGATATGCAGAATTGTTACAAGTGTAAACAAAAACAAGAATAAAACTGATTAAAATTTAAGAGGTAAAATGAGTAAATAAGAGCTGTGGTTTTCATGATTTAGTAGTAAGATCAACACGAATGATTATTTGATTCTCACTGATGTGGTCTTTATTCTATACCCTTATCACACTGTATGCTCCCTTGCAATGCTATTTCTGCCTCTTTGTGTGGCTAATTATTGTTTCACTTGATTTTAAGCTATGTTAATAAATAGCTCATCATCAGAGTGCTTGCTCATTGCCGAGACCAGAGGTTTGCAAACCAGCTGCTCGGTGGCCACTTCCTGTGTAGTCCTGCACTTTAGAAATGAATTTTGTGTTTCAGAAATGACACTTTGCCATAAGGAATGTCTGAGGTATTAGGCTTTAAGTAATTTAAAAAAAATAAATGAATTATAATACACATAAGTTACAGTTGAGATATAAACAGGATTTTAGGAGATAGAAACTGAATCCGTGGAGAAAGTGGTACTTTCCTACGGAGGTACTTTCTTCCATAGGAAGTGACTTCTTATATGAATTTTGAAAGCTGGATAGATACTTCTTTGCTACATGAAGTAAAGAGAGGTATTTTGACATAGTAAATGAGGTAGAGAACTTCAAAGAAACAAATGGGCAAAGGCTCTAAAGATGTAAAAATAAATAATGTCACTTAAGAAGTAGAGAGAATTTAAATTTAGGTGGAATGCAGTTTGTGTGGAAGAAAGGAGGTTAGAAAAAATTGGAAAACTTGTGACTGACTATATCCTGCTAAATTTTGTTTCTAGGACCTTGAAAACACATAGGAGGTTTGTAAACTGCGATGCTACAGAATATAAAATTTATTTTAAGAAGCTGATTGGTAGTAGTGAAAGAATGTTCTAGAATGGTGGGAACTTTGGAGTAAGAATTTGGGTAGTTGTTGAATGAAATGTTGGCAGTGAAGATGGAAAGCGGGGATTTTCTGCCTCTGTGTTGCAGAAAGTAAATCGAGAATTTCTTAGTCATCCCTAAGTTAAATTCTTTGTTTAGGTTTTAGTATTCCTTTATTGATTTATTTGGAATAGACTGTATGTAAAAAATAATTTTAAAAAAGTATTCTTTAAACTGGGAAATAATAATTACCAGTTTCTTTGACATGGAAATAATCTGTATAGAATAATAAGTTCATCCATTAAATAGGATTTGGAGTTGAAAATATGGCAACAGCAATGGATGAAGACCTGGAAGAAGAACTGGATGAGAAAGATGAGAAGTCCCTGATGTGCCCTCCAGGCATGCATAAGTGGAAGCTGGAGCAGTGCATGGTGTGCACCGTCTGTGGGGACTGCACAGGTTACGGGGCCAGCTGTGTCAGTAGTGGGCGTCCGGACAGAGTCCCTGGAGGGTAAGCATGCGTATTCTGGAGGAAATGCAACAACTGGTAGAAAATGTGCAGAATGCTCACCTTTCGAGGGTATTTGTATTCTTCTCTCATTTCTTCTTTTTTTTTTTTCCCTTTATTTTATTTTATTTTTTTTTACAGTTGTAAATTTACAATTTTTTGTGCTTTGGTTTCAATTATACAATGATCAGATACCCATCCCTCCACCAGTGCCCATTTTCCACCACCATGGAAAATATCCCTCCCACCCCCATCCCCCCATCCCCCCTGTCTCTGTGGCAGGGCAATCCCCTGTGTTCTCTCTCTCCTTTTGGGTGTTGTGGTCTGCAAAAGAGGCATTGTCTTCTCTCATTTCTTAACATGTCATTGGAATAGTTGTAATTTCTGTTGTAATAATTTACCATTTTCATTTAAGCTTGTTTAGCTCTCTTATATTTACTCAAACATTTCAAAATATAAATTTCTTCAATACTTGTAATTATTTTATTCCTTTTATAACATTACTTGAATACCAAAATCTATTTTGGGTGGGGGTGGGGGAGGAGGATGGGAGGTCACACTTGGTGAAACTCAAGGGTTACTCCTGGCTCTGCACTCAGGAATTACTCCTGGCAGTGCTTTTGGGACCACATGGGATGCCGGGGATTGAACCTGGGTCGGCTGCATGCAAAGCAGATTCCCTACCCACTGTACTCGAGCCCCCATATATTAAAATCTGTTCATTTTTATAAAGCACAAATATTTTTTCTAGACTTGTTGAATATCATTTATAGCACAAAATTAAAGATGTATAATCTTCTTTTAAATTCACTGTTTTAGAAATTTTAGGTTCTGTGACTTCCAAATTTTTTTTTAATACCTCGTCTTTTTTTTTGCTGTATCACTTTTTTTCAGGTCATTTTATTGATTGGTTGCTTGATTGGGTTTTAGGGGCACACCCAGCAGGGTTCAGGGGCTGTTCCTGGCTCTGCTCCAGTGCTCAGAACACCCATGTGTGTTTCTACGTGGGTTAATTGGAGTTGACCTACGTGCCTGGCAAACACCTAACCTTTCCCTCATACTATCTCTCTCATCTCCAAATTACTATGACTTGAAAGTTAACATAACGAATTTGGCAGAGTGTAAATTTTCACTAGAATGTTTGGGAGATTATTTTGTTGCCAATATGACAAAATGAGGTAGCCTTTCCCAATAAATTGTGATAGACAGTTATGATAGATCTTTAGTTTATAAGTACACAGAGAAGACAGCTACTCACTGCACCATCTCTGACCCTTCATCTGTTACCTCTTTAGCAGTAGGTGCTTCCCCTCAACCCCCAACTTAAATGAAATCTTAGGCAGCTGCTGCCGCCTTCTTTGTTTGGCAGAGAGCGGTGTGGTTTGCTTGCTTGTTGGCCTACCAACCCATCCAGACACTGAACACTAAGGCTTCAGGGACTTCACTAATTGTGCACGCTTTTGAAGATTTTTTGTTACTTGAGACTTTCAATATGGCAGAAACAATTTTCTGTAAAAATACACCAATGGTGCCTCTTAGGGGTATACTCTTAAAAATGCAAAAAAAAAAAGGTTATAGAATAAAGTTTTAAGGAAAGAGGAGGATGATTTGCTCTTCATTTACTTCTCAGAATCTGTGGTTGTGGTTCTGGAGAATCTGGCTGTGCTGTTTGTGGATGTTGCAAGGCTTGTGCAAGAGAGTTGGATGGTCAAGAGGCAAGACAAAGAGGCATTCTAGATGCAGTCAAAGAGATGATACCTCTAGATCTTCTCTTAGGTAATTTGTTGCACTAAAAAATCTTTTCCTAAATAATTTTTATAGTTTAAAATTTTATATTATGTTGAAAAATTAAGACGACTTACAAGAGTTCTTTTGTAGCTAGACGATGTTATATCTCATTAATTAATTAATTTCATTTTCCCTTTTTTGTTAAAAATCTTGCCATACAAAGAATGTATGTGTTAGTCAATGTTGTATTTAGATTTTATTTTCTTAAGTTTCATAGAGTAGTTTCATCTATTCTATAGCATACTTAGTTTATGTATTTTTATTTTCAAATTTTTGAAAAATCTAGCTGTGCCGGTCCCAGGAGTTAACATTGAAGAACACCTTCAGTTACGACAAGAAGAGAAACGACAACGTGTAATTAGGAGACGCATAATAGATGATAGAACAGGTAAGAGATAGCTGCAGGAAAAAAGATAGAAACTATTTTCTTGCCCTATACTATGACCACTGAAAAGTTTATAGAGTATTCAGACTGATTTGGTAAATAATGACATTGAATTGAGTAATGTTCTAATAGCTTGTGAAAATAATCTGGAAATCTTAAGGGTATTTACAATTTTGCTAGCAACATTTAATTTAGTAGGGAGGTTACGACTTAAGTAACTCATACTTTGAATTGTTCTTCATTAGCCGAGCATAACAAAACTATTTGCAGTACCAGTGTTTTAAAAAAGAAAATTCTAGAATTCTTCTCCAGATTTTGAATTTATCTTTTTGACTATAGCCTACAAATTTAACATATTATTTTGATTTTTTATATTCACTTGTGATCATTATTTTTGGAGAATATTCCCATCCCTCTTTTTTTCCATTTCAGTACATAATTATGCTTTTGTGTTTTTTGGGGAAAAGCTTCTTCTTTTTTTCTTTTGTACAGAGAGGGTAAGTTGATTGCAAAGTGATAGCTTTATCATTTACCATTACCTTACTGTTTGTCAATACTTCTTAACTTAGGGGTAAATTTAGGGGCTGAAGTAGTAGTGCAGCGAGCAGGGTGCTTGCCTTGTACTTGGCCGACCCAGGTTGATCCCCATTATCCTGTATGGTCCCCGGATCACTTCCCTGAGTGATTCCTGAGTGTAAAGCCAGGAGTAACCACTGAGTATCACCAGGTGTGCCCCTCTCAAAGCAAAATGATTATTAAAGGTAATTTATTGAATACTTGACGAACATTAATATGTTTTGCTGAATCTACATTTGCTCAATAAAATCTTTATAGGACTAAGACTGAATATAAAAGAGGTCAGTGATTTATATTCATATATAAGGCAAAATCTTGATTAGAAATATTTCCTTAGATTGTACATTTAAATAATTATTAGAAATGATTGGTATGAGATCTCTATTACCCAAGACACCAGGGGTGGGAAAGATCTGGCTTGTGAGCTGCTTAAGGCCTTGCACAATCATCCGGTCTGCCTCTCGGAAAGATACATATGCTTCTCCTATGCTGCCTGCAGCCTGTCAATATTGGATGGCCTGTGGGTAATGTTATAAATATCCCAATGATTATTGGTAGTAAAAAGCTTCCCCATACCTTCATTGAAGCATTATCACAAGTTTTTTTTTCCCCCTAAAATCTTTTAAATGTAAAATGGAATAAGTACTAAATTGTCATTGTCACTGTCCTCCCGTTGTTCATAGATTTGCTCAAGCGGGCCCAGTAACATCTCCATTGTGAGACTTCTTGTTACTGTGTTTGGTATATCGAAGATGTCACGGGTAGCTTGCCAGGTTTTGCTGTACGGGCGGGATACTCTCATTAGCTTGCTGGGCTCTCCGAGAGGGGCGGAGGAATCAAACCCGGGTCACCTGGGCCAGTTGCGTGCAAGGCAAATGCTCTACCTGCTGTGCTGTCACTTCAGCCTAAATTATACCACAAATAGTAGATACTATTTTTATTAAATGCACATTGCAAAATCATAAGGTTAGAATTTAAGACTTGTTCTTTATAGTGTTGGGATAAGCAGTGTTGATTAACTGATAAATATTTGTGGTTAGTTTGACTCTTATTTACAAGAATCACTGCTTTTAAAGATACTTTAATGAAATTAATATGTTTACTATCATATAAATATGTGGGGAGATTACTTATTAAATGTTTCCTGCAAAGTAGGGTAAATTTTAAATCATGGATCTTTATGAGATGGTGATTACCAGTTTCTCTTGTTTTAATGATAATGGTTTGCTCAATGTTAATTATCAGTGGATCTTTTTTCTGACATTTAAAAAAAATCTTATGGCTCTATTAGGTTGAACCATATGAATTAACTTATAAAACCTACTGTTTCTTATACAGCTCAAGTACAACAAATCCTCATGATGATATTTTGTTACTTGTCTAAATCTATTCATCTTGTTCATCTGTTTCTTTCTTCTGTAGAAATGCCATTCATTGAGGATGGCTTATCAGAAGTAAAAGCACATTGATTAGGCATTTTTTCCCCCAAAGGTCATCACACAATATTCTTTTGTCATCTAGGTTTATCATAGGTCTAGAAAACACAAATTAATTCTATAAAGATTAAAAACTCCACTTAAGTATTTTATAGAGATTGCAATATTATGTCAGCTTTAGCAAGCATAGTCTTATATTCTAGGTAATTGTATTTTTGTAGTAAATCAGTTTTATTTCCAACCATCATATTAAAAGAACTTTAAATTATTGGAAAAAAAAATCTCATCTTGTTTTCCAGTTGAGTTCTTTCTTACATATTTCATTCTTTCATTTTATTAAGCAAAATTTGTACTCTATGTCATTTCCTGATGGGTTAGGGTCTTCATTATGAGCATAAATAATTGCATTTATTGTTTGCATAGTACTGAAATGTTGTTGCTATTAGAACTGTGTTCCTGCTTTTACATAGTTACCTCAGTAACTGCGGAATCTTACAGTTTCAATATGCCAGTATTTCAGTCAACACAGTACATAGTCAAGTCTGCATTTTTGTTTTGGTTCGATTTTTGAAACAAGAATTTTAACCATCCTTTTTTAAAGAAACCTAACTTTAGATTCTTATTCAATTGCTGAAAAATTCTTACAGAGTGTGTTAACCAAAAACCAATATTATGATGTGGTGCTTCTATAATTTTTATAGCCATCAGTGAGCAATTTTATAAGAAAAAAAGGTTTCATAAGAAAATAAAACACAGACTTATATAGATATCTAGATTTGCAATAGAAAAATAATTAGAAAAGTACTCAAATGTGAATAGTAGTTTTTTTTTTGAGGTATGCACTTGTAGTTTATTTTGATTTTGTCCTTTACATATTTTTCTAGCCTTCATTTTATGAACAAAAGTTTATTTTAAAACTTAAACCATTTTGTTAGTTAGTGCTGGAGTGATAGCATAACAGGTAGGGCATTTGCCTTGCATGTGGCCAACCCGGGGTTTGATTCCCAGCATTCCATACAGTCCCCTGAGCTATCGCCAGGAGTAATTCCTGAGTGCAGAGCCAGGAGTAACCCCTGTGCACCGCCAGGTGTGACCCAAAAAGCCAAAAAAAAAAAAAAGTTAAAACTTAAACCGTTTTGTAAAAATATAGACCAGTTTCAAGATACTTGTACTTTATCTTTGCTTTGATAAGAATATTTTTCAATTGTTGGAAGGAATCCCATCCAGGTATTGTGCTTTTCATTATTTTTGGTAGTGGTCTCAAAGATGGCAGCATCTTTTGGACACGGTTAAAATAAGATCCTCACAGCTTACCTCCCACATCAGTGGATTGTTTTTAACAAGCTCTCTAGGTGATTCTTACAGAGCTAAAGAATCCCTTTTCAGGGTAATGATGTTGCAAAGTTGTTCTGTGATTAAATTTCTTCACTGGCTTTATCTGTCTCATAAAACCTGTTTGCCAGGTTTCAAAAAGCTTGTCAGAATTTTAAGACTTAGCTCTTGCTTTACTAATCTTTTCTCAGTTGTTCTCGGGGGCTATTATAATTTAGCTTCTACTATTATGGGAAATAATTTTCTATAGTATGTGGTCTTGAAACCCCCCAAAACAGCGTTATTGCTGCTTTTGGCTAAATGTGTAACTCTTAGTATATTTTCATACTAACACTGGAGATTCGTATACTACCTTGTCAGTAGTATCTATTTACAGATTTTATTTTAATAAAATTTGTGTTAATTTTTAGTGTTTAAGATTATCAAGTTGAGAGATAAAATTTCTCTGAGACTTTCATAGAGAGATAAGTTTCCCTTAGACATCATTAAGTTGAAGTGCTTGGGATTCTGAAGGCTCGAATACTGGCTTCTTCTTCCTCCTCTTCCGCTTCCTCGCTCCTACTTTGCTATACGAATCCCTCCACCAGTGTTACAAGAGTCTACATTTTTTTAATTTTAAGATATAGTAATCTATAATAATTGTAAAACTGGATTATTTACTTTAAATTGGGAGTTGCTACTTTACTACTTAAGGATTATAAGAATTTAGCATGCACAAAAATACATTAATAGATACCAAGTTTAAATTAAATGTTTGCTAATGATAGTGGTGCTATTTCTGGCCTATTTAGTAGATTTTCATTCTCTTTGAATTTGCTTTTTTGTTTCGTCTTTTGACATCATTCTTAGAGTACTGAGATGATGTGATTTGTTATTGTTGCTTGCTTATTTTGTAGTCACACCTGGCTATACCCATGGGGCTCTGTGCTCGGGGATCATTTCTGTTGGGGCTTGGACTCACGCAGTGCCAGGGATCAAACCCAGGTTGGCTGCACGCAAGACTTAGCTACTGTGCTGTCTTTCTGGCCCCTATTTTCTATTTTAACAGCTATGTAACATTTCATAATATGACTATACCACAACCTTTGTTTGGTTGACGGACATTATGTTAAATTTATGGCCATAGATAGTGAAGTTTTTAAGATGTGGTAGAATTTTCTAGAAATAGGATATCTGGGGCAGAGGGTATGTGTGTTTCAAATTTTGACATATTTTTTTTTCTTTATAGTATTGGTTTAGTTGCATCCTCTTTGTTTAAGGCAAGCACCTCTCTGCTATTTCTCTGTCCCCTATTTCTAATTATTTTTTAAATGTTCCAGGAATTAATTTTTCCTGAGTGTTAAATAGTGATTATAATTAACTGTATTAATGCTTTTATAAAATAGTTCTGGTCAGTTTGCAGTAAAGTCGAACAATTGTGCTGATTTAAATAGCATAGAAGAGCCAATTTTATGACTCAAGTGGTAGAACACATGTCTTATATGAGTTCCTGGGTTAGATCCCAAATACTACATTTATCTCCCTTTCCTCATCACCAGAGATGGCCTGTGGGCACAAGCCCTGCTGGACTCAGGTACTGCTAGAAGGCTACCTCCATATTTTTCTTATTAAATCTCACATAATTATTCAATATTATTCCATTTAGGTAATAGTTATTTTTAAGTTACTATTTCATGAAGTTTTTGAAGTGGATTTTCTTCTTCTTGTTTTGGGGCCACACTCATCAGTTAGTACTGAGGGCTTCCTCCTGGTCCTATGCTCAGGGTTCACTCCTGACAGGGACCAGAGTCATTTATGGTACTAGGGTTAGATGCTGGGCAGGCTGTGTGCAAGGCAAGCACCCTAACTGCTATTCTATCAAAATTTTTGAGTTTTTTATTAATTTCTTTTGTATTTTTTTGAGTTTTTGATAGCAATTATAGCAACACTTATAAGCAACACGACAAGCAATTATAGCAACACATTTCACCTGAAATGGTTTGTGTGTGTGTGTGTGTGTGTGTGTGTGTGTGTGTGTGTGTGTGTTTTAATATTTCAAAGTTATCCTTAGGATGGATTTCTAGATGTACAATTTCTGGGCCAAGGAATAATAATTTTTATGTTCTTGTCATATATCACCACTTACTCTCTGAAAGACTTGTACTATTTTGCATTTGCTTTTGATCATCTTTTTAACCTTTCTGCCTTCAGTAAGGCACTGTTTACAAATGAAAGGGGCTGCTACATATTTGAATCTGTAGTTTTAACACCTCTGTTTGATTCAGTTTCTTCTGAAGCAGATAAAATAAGTTCTGTTAATTCTCTGCCTTCTTAATTCTGTTAAAATGTTACTAAATAGGACTGGAGATTTTTATTTTCCTTTATTTATGAAAGGTTCTGTGGTATTTAATGTGGCCATTTCTGCAACTTTATTTAAGGCATTTTGTTTTAAAGTTAGAAAAATTAACTGTAGTTTAAAGAATCATGAAGAAACTTGCTATCATTAGAGAATAGAGAAATTCAGTGTTTATGTACTGTTAATTCCCTTTTCAAATTTTGGTAACTTCTTGATTGTAAAATTTAAGTTTTTGAGAGCTGGAAGCATTTTCATATTGGTAAACTCTAAAGTTCTCTTTCTCTCTTTCTCTTTCTCTCTTTTCTGTCTCTTTCATTTAACAGACAGTAGATAAAATGTTAAGGTACAATTTTAAGTCTTTTTTTTTGTGGCTTTTTTTGGGTTACACCCGGCAGTACAAAAAAACGGGAGTTACTCCTAGCTTTCCACTCAGGAATTACTCCTGGCAGTACTTAGGGGACCATATGGGATGTTGGGAATCAAACCCAGGTTGGCCCTGTGCAAGGCAGACGCCCTACCTGCTGTGCTATCATTCCAGTCCAAATTTTTTTTTTTTAAGGTTACCCAATGTTGGCAAAAAATAATCTTTTGAAATTAATTTAACTATGGATTTTCCCCTTTTTACAAATAACAATTTCTATAAGCTGTGTATTTGCATATATGTACATAGTAGAACTCAGAAATAAATAATTTTATGGAAGAATGTTTAATGCTCCAAAAATATTACTGAGCTTATAGTAACCTCTCCAGGATTAATATGAAACTCAGCTTATCTTTCTAATTTTACGTATGTAGTTGTAGAAATCATACATAAACCTAGACTTATCTCATTTTAGAAAATCAAATCCAATCCAGCTTCTACAATTCTGTCTTTAAAAGGCAAGTGATTTTATAGATGTGAATACTTTCTATGTATGTGTTATGTATAGATACATATATCTGATCACAGTAACTTTTGTAATTTTTATGTTTACCTTTTATTTCTTTCATCTATACTAAATGAATTTAACTTAACATTTATTTTGTTATTGTAGCAAGACTAAAGTGAGTATTAAATCCTGATGACCTTGTTAAAATTGTGATGATTGATTTAAAAATTAGTTTTAGTTTCTTAATAGTAAAGATATATATTTTTAATCAGCGTATAGTTTAAGTTTAAATACGTGTAACATTAAAATGTTTATAAGGTAATTTAATATTTGAGCTGAACTTACTGATTATCTATTTGAGATTGTTAGTAATTGCCTAATAATTCTTTAAGTATAAGAAATGGAATTAATGCTATGTAAAGTCTATGGTTCTGTGTTTGGAGTGCTGAGTTAGTTAGGTGATTGTTTGGGGCTAGCGTTTGGGAATTGGGAGAAAAGTGAAATGACCAAAACAGTTAAAAATAAATTTCCATGTTTTGAGTTTGAATTACTTTTATTCATTGTGGTGTTTTCATTTTGTGAGCTTTCCTATGCACATCCACGATATTTCTCCTCAGGCCCCTTTGTATTTCCTGGCCCTATTTTTATGAACCATCGAGAACAGGCTCTAGCCAGACTCAGATCCCATCCAGCACAGCTAAAGCATAAACGGGACAAGCACAAAGGTATTTGGTCTTACTTATCAACTAGGCGGGGTGCTTTCCCAACCTTTTACCCTCGTTTGAATTTTGTATCTGGGAATATTCACGAATCTAATTCTTCTACTACTTTGCTTCTATCATTTATTATCATAACCTGAGGAGAAAGAACATGCTGAAAGTGATACTATTGTAAATGACTCAATCTTATTTCACTCTTTATTGCTTATTTTATTTTTATTGTTGATGTTAATAAAGAAGACATTTTGCATTATATATTTCCCATTTCTTTTCATATTCATAAACTTAAGGGAAGGTGGAAAAATCATGATGTTTCTGTTTTTTATCTTTTTATTCTTTGCTCTTCGGGATCTGCTACCTGTCATTTTACATCTTTTTTTAATTTCTGTTTGCTTTATAAAATTAACAAAAATTACTAAATTTTGTATCTACCAATATAGTTTATATCACTGAATAATATATGTTGGAAGTGTCACTAGTATGTATATGTATATATATACACATACATATAGTAAACAGTATTTTATATAGTGTATATACAGTGATGTGTTGACCATTATACTTTCTCATTTTAACTTTATTTGTTTTAATATTATTTGCAGTACACAATAATATATAATTATTTGATAGTGAGAGCTAAGTGAAGGATAAATATGAACAAAGATCTAGTACATCTACCTTGTCCTCAGAAACCATGAGTTCTAAAGATATCTATCAGTGATTAGAATCTGTATTTTTTGAGATCCAGATTTTGATTTAAATAAAAATATTCTTAGAGCAGTCATATTTTCTTTGAGACTACAGATTATGAATCAATTACAATCAAGAAAGAATCTAAGGCAGTAAATTCTAAATGAATAAAATTTCTAAATTTTATTTCTAAATCTCAAATTTCTAAATCCTTGAATTCTTATATGTATATAGAGGTCCTTTACCAGTAAAATTTTGATGTTTTTCTCATGAATAGCAAAAGATAAACTCACAAAACAGAATGAGTTTTTTCCTTAAATTTTCATATAGAAAAATCTAGTGTTTGTGTCTCAATTTTCTTTTTGCTAAGAAAAAAATATGATAAATTTATGTTAAAATTTGACACACTATATATAATAGTCAACATTTTAAATTTATCTCTCTTAATCTCTCAGTTTGTTTGCCACTCAGAAAAAAAACAGAAACAAAGCAGACATTATAGTACCCACACTTCCCTATTTACAGAAATCAAATTTGAGAGTTTTTAATTTAATGTGATTTATCATTAAAATTTGATTGTCCATTTTTAAAATTAAACCAAGCCTCTGGGAAAGAATCAAGGAAATAGACGTTACTGTAAATATTTAATGCCTAAGAAAGACAGCCATGTAAGGTAATACAGGTTCATGATTCTATTTTAAAATAGAATCTTATTGAAACGACATCACTGTGATTTAAAATATATATATTTATATATGTAGTATTTTTACATTTGTTTCTCTTGTCATAATTGAACCAAGGTGAATGTCTACAGTCACAAATTCTTTTTATAATAGACCTGAGGTGTTTGTTACTTCACCTGAGTTAGAATAAAATTCACCATATATGTACTGTGTGTGTTGTTTTCTTTAAAAAGCATAATTCTGTGTTGAATATCTGTAGTAAATAAAGCTTTTAAGAATTTAAAAAAAATTTATTGTCCACTGAATGTTATGAAAATGCCATAAATATTTAAATCTAATGGATATAAATTGGGGTAATATATATTTATATTGCTTAAAATCACAGATATAGGCTTTCCCAGTTTCTTTTCCCTCACAATTAAATAAAACCAGAGTTTTCTCAATACATTACTGAGTTTAAATATGCACATTTTATGAAACAGTGTAATAATTTTTCAGTGCTATATAAATATGGACAGACATTTTTAATTTTTCAGATTATTAAAATAAAATCTAATGAAGACTAATGTTACCGATTTAAGAATGACCTTTCACAGTGTCACATTGATTGGTCATAGAAATTGCTCAATAATAACTACCCTTTAAACCTATCTGCTAGAGGTTATTTTATAATGCTTTTTATAGAATAATAGCCAACTCTTTGGAAGTACTGGCTTTGTACTATTTCAGTGTAGGACCAGTCTTTTAAATAATTTTTAAAAAAATTTTGTAATGTAAAATAGCTTCTTTCTTACCTAACCTAATGAACTTTAAGTGTACATAAATTTTTGATACCCTATCCTATATTTTAAAGCAACTTATTATTTCTTATAAATCTACAGTTCTTTTTTTTTTTTTACCTCCTTTGTGCTCCCTGTCATTTAATAATTTCACCATTCAATGCTTTTATACTCTTGCTGTGAAGTCTTCTTTTAAGTATTTTTCTACATCCTGTCTGTATTTCAGTTTATCCATTGAGAAATATATCCATCAGTATTTTCTGGCTTACATTTTATTATGTTGAGGATGGTAATAGTAAAATTGTTCTAGACTGGCTTTTATGGGGGTGTGTAGAAGGTAAGAACTCGATTTATTGGTAGCGGGAGTGAGTTCTAAAATGGGAAGATGGAGAGCTGACAGATTAAAGAGAATTGAGAAAAGTTTATGGAGTCTGTTTATCATACTAGAGGCAAAAAAACTGAATTAATGACAATAACATTTAACTCACATAACATATGGTAATTTATTTTTAGAAGATATCAATAGAAGATATGTCAGTGAGATCTGAATTAGCATTAGTTTCAGTTATCCAGTACGTTTACGTAAAAACAGATTTCTATGTAGTATACCCAGTTAGGAACATTTGAATTGTTCTGGAGATAGTCTGGCTATTATATCTTGAAGTGACATATTTGAAGAGACAATCCAAGAGCACACTAGTAAACATTCATATTTTATACCTTTTTTGATTTAGAAGTGGCGTGATATATTTTTTTTATATCTAAGTGGTATGAAAATATTATAGTCTTTGGAATTAGACAGTTTTAATACTAAATTTCTCATTGAAATGAAATTTTTATGGTCATTCATAAAATATTTTTTAATTAAGGAAATCTTTGTTTTCTTTATTCTAAAACGAAGAATGCTAATTTCTAGCTGATTAAGGTTGCTGTATATGTACATATATACATACTTATATATATGTATTTAAACACTTATGAATATATGTATATAAAACAAATGATAGCTATTTGGTGGTAGTAAACAGTAGCTTTTTTTTTTTTTGATGAAACTCCAGATATGCTGTACTGTTATTTTGAACTGGTTAATTAAGCCCTGAAGTCTTAGTTTTTTTAGCTGAAAATGCAGTGTTTTGGATAATAAAACAGTAACATGTGTCATTGTATTATTTATATTGATAGGAGAAAGTAAAATAGTGAATATTGATTGGGGATTTTCATGTATTATTTCCCTAAAACCTCACAAAAACCTTGTGAGATAATATGTACTATTATTGCTGTCTTATAGCTGGGAAAGCTAAGACTTAAAGGGAGTCTAATGTCCAGTTGTCATATAATTAGCAAGTGGTTAGAACCAAGATTCTAATCAGTTTCTTAAGACTTCAATCCACAAAAGCACTTATCTATTATTTAAACTTTTAGTGATTAAAACAATGCAAGTGCTCCAGTAGTTGTAGTTGCAGTTGCAACTGTTTCTTCTGTTTTATGATTTTGTTTGAAGTAGTCATTGTATCCTGGGATACACATGACTATAAGATTACCCAAACTGTAACAAATTTAAATACAAATTGAATGATACTAAATATCTTTTAAGTATGCAAATTGTTATAAATAGTGTAGTATACAAATATTCTTTAGGCATGTGTCTCCCAAAACATTAAGTATATGTGCAGTCTGTTATTAATAAATTGTGTATTATGCAAGAATATTTCAAACATTTATACCAAAACATTAAATATAGTTTCAGTGTCACATTTTATATATATATATATGTGTGTGTGTTTATGTATATATTTACATATCTACATATACTCACTATAGGAGAAATATAGAAATGCTCATTCCTAAATTGATGTTCGAGTACATTTAGACAACTTTTTCCTACATATCTCAGATTAATTTTATTACTGCTCAAGAACACTAGTGAATAAGTTTGCTGATTTCAATTGGTGGTTCTTGAATCGCTAGAAAACTTATGACTATTTACCAAATGCCTTTTACACTTGATAAACTTTTTAAACTAATTCATTAGAATTGTACTTGATTAATTAAATTGATATCAAATACCTAATGCATGTATATCTATTTCAATAGATATAGATATATATGTGTTAGAACTCTTCCATGGCTACTGAACTTTATTCCTTTTTTTTGTTTTTTTTACTTGTAATAATTTTATCTTTTTAAAAATATTACAGATGGGGTTGTTTAGATGAACTTGAAGGGGTGTTTTTATTATAATTTTTACCTTTTCTTTTAACAATAGCTACTACTCTCTTAATCACTATGATTTGAACAAATTACTAGGCTTTTTTTTTTTTTTTAATTTTCTTCCCTGATGCTATGTCTCTTTTGTGGGCTTTGTATCTGTAATTAATTCCTGATTCAGTGGAAAGGGCAAAATGCTAAATTCAAAGGGATAGTTTCTGATTAGTCTTAAATATATTTAAATATATTTAAATAAAGTGGAATGGTGCTTAACAGTATTGAATTTAGCTAAGTTTGACAGAAGCATGTGAGCACAATTTGGTCACTACATTAATAAGATTTGGTTTTAATAATTAGCTTTTTTTAGTAACTGAGATAATGTATCTCAATGTAAATCTAAATATAAAATATTTATCTGTCATCTTATTTGCATAGCTTTGGGAAGATGATTCTTTTTTATGTTTATAGTTACATTTATACTTTATCATTCCACTGCCTTTCTAGGATGAGGAGTCTTTGAACTAAGAATATTCCATTTTGTATAAAGTAAAACTAAATAAGATTTTTGTTGAGCCCATCCATTCTTACAGATTTAATTTGGCAAACCCACATGAGATAATTTAGCAGAAGAGGAATTGTTCTTTATCCTATTACAGTAAAACCTCTCGCTAATTCAGAATTTATACTTCAGATGCAGTACTTGTGATCTTTTTGAGTAAAAAATTCAAAATAATTTCTTCCTCTGAATTTTCAGGGTCATACTTATAAGGGGAAACCTGTCTAAAATCACTAGCTTTTCAAACCAAGGGCTCAAGAAATGAAGGATTCCTTCAGCGTGCCTTCAACCTCTGGGTCCAGCAATTAATTCTTGTATGTTAAAGGACTTTTATGTTTATGGTACATTTTTATGTAATATAGGCCTATTTGAATTATAATGTAGGTAATCATATTTTGTTGTAGCATTTAATTAAAACTGTCTGCTTGAAAGTAATAAAAATCAACTTTTACTTAAGTGTTCTGTGATTAAGACTTATCAGTAAGTCATAATGGGCCAGTCCATCCTGTGTTATTCCGAATTAGTGAGGTTTTACTGTCCTGTTGTTATAAAGAGGTCAAGCTTTTCTAAATGATGGCCATTTAATTATGGAAAGAGAGGTTATGATTGAGTTCAATTTGTGTTATGTGAATGTTACTATAGACTAGACATACTAGATCAAAGATATTATGTAGAATAAGTGATTTGATATGTTTAGCAATCCCAACAATGAAAATACAGAATTTAAAATATTTGTATATTCAGATATTGTGCAGTAGATATACTTGTTTAGATTTGCTACATTAAAAGAGTGGCTTAGACTAGTTGACTTTTTCGAAATTCCTTCTAGATTTACATTTATTCCATGTGCAAGGAATTTGAATCCTGATATACAGAGATGATATTTTGGTGATAAATCATGTTAGATTAGGAAGTATAAGCTGTCTCCACTATGCACACATTCCAAAATTAAATTTGAATATTGTCTAATGTGCCTTTCATGATTAGAATGTCAGAGTGTTTAAAGTCAGTTGTAAAAACCAGGGAAGTACAAAATGAACTGGGATGAATAAAAAGAATAAATGAAAATGGAACGAAGATTCCATTGTGGATAGTGGTTGAGACCCCCAAAAAAACTTAAAGCAGAATGACTAAAGGGTAAGGTGGAACAGTAAAAAAAAATGAGAGTAGGCTATTTTTAGACTGCAGTTTACTTTAACATTTGATCTTTACAAATTTTTTTTAATTTATTTGAGTTTGGCAGTACTAATGAATAGAGTACCTTTCCTAAAATGTGTTTGGAAAAGTCTAAGCCATTGAGAATCAACTAGGATTTCTTTCCTCTTTTTTTTTAAATGACTAGAACTAACAATATCACTAAGTTTTATATAATTGTTAAATGACTTTGCATGCAGTTATTTTTATGCAAACTAAAATTTCCTATGTAAACCATTACATTTAGAATTTTGTCATGTCTATAACTAATGACCCATCTGTATTACATATTCATTGGCTTAGTAGGTTTTATCAGTAACCAGATCTTATTTGTTTTATTTAGTGATGTATACAAACAAAAGTATATAGTGTATCTTCTCAAAATTGCTTCTTTGCAGGTAGATTCTTGGATCTATCATTTCTAACAGCTGCAGATTCTTCTTGCTTGTTCCTTTTAACATTTTTCTCTTATTCTTCCATAGTAAACTGATTAAACAATTTTTTTTTGAAGATGAATATGGCTTAATTGCAACTTGTAACACTTACAGATGGAAGTGGTGAAAGAGGAGAAAAGGATGCAAGCAAAATCACAACATACCCTCCCGGCTCTGTGCGATTTGACTGTGAACTCCGTGCAGTACAAGTCAGCTGTGGATTTCACCATTCAGGTAGCAGCTGGAAATTTAGGGTATAACTGCATTTTTACAATTGTGTTAAATAACTTCTCTAGTTTTTGCAAATGTTACATATTAACTGTGTTTAAAAACTTAGTGATTTAAAAAAGTAAAATTTCGTAAAATTCCTGAAGATGAAATAATTTCTAAAATAGATTTGAACTGTAAAATTCTCTGACTTCTGTAACCCGGTCCCTTATTTATTAAGGGTTAGAGGAAAGGGCATCAATAAATATCTCAAATTTTCTTAAAAATTTAGAAAATAAAATTTTTAGTGAATCCTTGACCTTTGTTTGGATTTTGTTTAGGTTATACTATTCAGCTTTTATAAAAATGAAAATGAAATTTTCTTGATACTGAGTATATTTTCTTATTGATAAGTCTCTGAAAAGCATAAAATTCTGATATTTTATTGATGTTAATTGATATATATGTGCAGAGCTCAAATCTATGTCTTATGTCTGTAATTAAGATAAGTGAGCAGTATTTCTGTATAGTTACTTATAAGGAGATACCTGTTGTTAAGACTTTACAGCCAGCTTGAACCAATGTTTTTTCTAAAATGTTATATTACTAAATAGTAAAGTAAGTAAAGTAAAGTAAAGGCCCTCCCGTTGATCATCAATTTGCTCGAGCGGGCCCAGTAACGTCTCCATTGGAGACTTTGTTGTTACTGTGTTTGGCATATCGAATACTCTCGGTAGCTTGCCGGGCTCTCCGAGAGGGGCGGAGGAATTGAACTCGGGTCGGCCATGTTGGCTGCTCGTAAGGCGAACGCCCTACCCGCTGTGCTATCACACAGCGGGTAGGGCATTTGCCTTGCACGCAGCCAACATGGCCGACCCGAGTTCGATTCCTCGTAAGGCGAACGCCCTACCCGCTGTGCTATCGCACAGCGGGTAGGGCGTTTGCCTTGCACGCAGCCAACATGGCCGACCCGAGTTCGATTCCTCCGCCCCTCTCGGAGAGCCCGGCAAGCCACCAAGAGTATTCGATATGCCAGACACAGTAACAACAAAGTCTCCAATGGAGACGTTACTGGGCCCGCTCGAGCAAATCGATGATCAACGGGAGGGCCTTTACTTTACTTTACTTTATTACTAAATAGCACAAGAATTTTAACTTAAAATTGTAGGATCTATATGTTTCAAAACAGATTATAGAACTAAAAACGTCCTTTTCAGTTAGTGGAAAATCTTCAGCTGCCTAATAAATGTTTCTGTGAATTTTAAGTGCTAAATATTATATTGCTTTTAGTGTAGTTTTGTATGAAAAATAAAGTTGTGCTTTTGTTCCAGTGGTTTTAATGGAAAATGGAGATGTTTACACATTTGGATATGGCCAGCATGGGCAGCTAGGTCACGGAGATGTCAATTCTAGGTAATCTTTTTTTTTGTTTGAAGATACTGTTTAGTTTTCTTCTTTTATTCACCATTTTAATTTTTCTTTTCAGTTATATTTGTATACTTGAAAACAATGTGGTCCCTGAATGATTGATGGTGTAAGTGCTTTGGGGATGGATGATTTTGTAGTTTCAGGAAAAAAACAGGATTTACATTACATACATTTAACATAAACTTCACAAAAGTCCTGTTATATTATAATCGATATTATTTCTGGGAATGATGTTTTTAACAGTAGAAGAGAATAGAAGAGAAAGCAACTAAAAAGTAAAAGACCAGAGCTGGAGAAATTATACAAGGGTCAAGGACTTCCCTTGTAAGGAGATTTTTTTAATTGGAAAAGCATATGTTGAGAAGTCAGAATTACAAGCTGGCAGGGCTTCTATCTCTGTGCTCAAGGGCCTGCCCTGGCTCTGCTCAGTGGACCTTTTGTGACGCTCATAGGATCATATATGGTGCCTAGGGTTGAACTGGTGTCAGTAGCACTCAAGGCAAATCTGATTTGCAAAGATGTGTACTCCTAATTGCACATAATTGGTGCTCCCTTAGTAACTGTTTCACATTCCTTTTCCAGTTTATATCATGACTCACAAGATTATCACCAGCTGAACTGCAGTACAGCAGTCATGGTGCAAATAAAATAAACCTTCTTCTTTGTCTTGAGTCTTTGCTGGGAAAGACGGCAAAAAAGTTGTTAACTTGATTTCCACACAAATTTCATGCCCTGTTCAGTTTCTACATTTGTGGGTTTGTTGTTGTTGTTGGTTGGCCTGGGGTCCATTCAGACTGAGCTCAATGCTTACATCCAGGCTTTGCCGTATGGGCGAGATACTCTTGGTAGCTTGCCGGGCTCTCCAAGGGGGCGGAGGAATTGAACTCGGGTCGGCCCCGTAGGCTGCATGCAAGGCAAATGCCCTACCCGCTGTGCTATCACTCCAGCCCTAAGAATAAAATAAAAAAAAATAAAATCCAAAAATAATTGGGTCAGCTGACAAAGAGATGGACACTGAAGTGGTCAGGAGTCAAGGATCATTGTGTACGCACATTATTTTGTTTTGGGAACCTTAACTGACAGTGCTCCAGGGCTACTCCGAGCCTCACATTTGGAAACATCTCCTGATAGTATTCGGGGCACCATGTGATATGAGGATCAAGACCCCAAGGTAGCAGTAGACTTTCAAAAAATGTTTTAAACTGTACAGCAAAAGAGATCTTACAGGAATTAAGATAACAATCCCATAATCTTAAATATTACCAACTCTGATTCAAATCTCCATCACCACATATGTCCCTCAGCACCTGCAGGAGTGATCCCGGAACACAGCCAGGAGTAAGCCCTGAGCACCACTAAGTGTGACCCTAGAACCAAAAGACAGAAGAGAAAAGCCAGAAATAAAACTCAGTGGTCTGCCAGGAACAAACCTTGAGCAAAGTACTTGAGCACTCTCGTGCTCAGACCAGAACTTTGGTTGGCATATTTAAGATATATTTTTAATAATCTGTACAAAGTTACATACCTTTTCCATAAATATAAATGGAAGGCAAGCATTTAGCACCTAAATAAATATTTAATGGATATTTTTATTTGTTGTGTCTTTTCTATTCCTTATTGTTTTTTGTTTTTTTATTCAGTTTGGATTTTATGAAACTGACTTTTATATATATATATATATTTATTATTATTATTATATATTTTTTTTTAACCAGGGGATGTCCCACTCTTGTTCAAGCATTGCCAGGTCCCAGCACACAAGTCACTGCAGGCAGCAACCACACGGCTGTGCTTTTAATGGATGGACAAGTCTTCACGTTTGGAAGTTTTTCTGTAAGAAAATTAATAATAATAGTAATGACTGCATTATGCCATTACCTTATAATTTGTCTATATTACCTAACATAGGTGTATATCTATGAAATAATTTTTCTGGTTTCAATGAAATTCTTTTATTATTTCATACTTTGTCTCTTCCACATAACAAACACACACACAAAAAAACCCTAAATGACATTATTTTCAAATAATTTTCTTTTCTAAGGTAGTATCAGAATTTATTAAATTTACATTCTGTTAGAAATGGCCATCTTTGTTCCAGGTTAGTTTTTCAGTAGCGCTGATTAAGTTATTTGAATGTTGATTTCCCCTCCCCCCAAAAAAAGGAGAAAGTTGATTTCCCAGCTAGGTTTGAAGATTCATTTTTAACAAAGAATTACATGTACTTTAGAATTTAAAAAAATTCTAGTTTAACTAGATTTATTTTAAAATATAGTTTTCTTTATTCTCTCCCCCTTCTATGTCTCTCTGTCAGTTTACTTGTCTTTTTAGCTCTTCTCTTTTTGTGCCCAAACTTGAAATGGGTGAAAATTCTCTAAGAATTTTGTGTTGTTTGTGCATAGTAGAGATCAAGGAAAAGTTTCATAAGACGGTCCTAATAGTATATATCATCTCTAACATGGGTAACTATTGAGAAAAATAACTTGTACTCTCTAGCCTAAGTCTTTGAGATCTAATTTGCAACTAACTCTTGATGTTTAAAAAGGTAAATGTGAACTAAAAATATCTCTTTTTTGGAAATGTTACTGAACATGCAGAAAAGTTATTTACAATAAGAATATACGGGGCAGTCATATAGTCTTGAAAGAGATTTAACTGTTGTTGACATTTTCATCTCTGTATCATTTGCATTACATTGACACTTGCAAATTCTCCTTCTTTTGTGCACCATGTGTAAGTATGTGTGAAACATTTCCACCCTTGGCTCTTTTAAGAATAGTGGGAAGAAATGGGAGGCAACTCCGAGGGCACTTGTAAGCTCTAGGAGTGGGTACCCGGCCTTGTTCCTCATATCCTATGGTGCCCTGAATACTATCAAGAGGGGTTTCCAAATGTGAGGCTCGGAGAAGCTCTGGAGCACTGCCAATTATGGTTCCCAAAACAAAACAAAATAATGTGCGTACACAATGATCCTTGACTCCTAACCACTTCAGTGTCCATCTCTTTGTCATCTGACCCAATTATTTTTGGAATTTTTTTATATTATTTTTAGGGCTGGAGTGATAGCACAGTGGGTAGGGCTTGCCTTGCATGCAGCCTACGGGGCTTGACCCGAGTTTGATTCCCTCTGCCCCTCTTGGAGAGCCTGGCAAGCCACCGAGAGTATCTCGCCCACACTGCAAAACCTGGCAAGCTCCCCGTGACATTTTTGATATGCCAAACACAGTAACAAGTCTCACAAAGGAGACGTTACTGGGCCCGCTCGAGCAAATCGATGAACAGCAGGAGGACAGTGACCATGCAGTGCTACAATTCACAATCTTTGATTACATTTAATATTCAAACACCAATCCCACCACCATTACACTTTTCCATCACCATATTTTGGATGTTTCCATCCTGAAGAACAACCCCTGCCCCAAAGCAGAACTGAAGTAATTTATTTTGTATTATTTGTTATGAATAAACCCCTGAAAATGCTCCAAATAGCTTTCCTTAGAGGAGAGTGTGTGAAGATTGTTGCATTTCATCCAGGGGCCATTAAGCCCTTCTATGAGATTACTAATGTGTTGTTAAGATTGAACCTTGTGTGCATATATATTTTTACAGATAAAAATATTTCCCTCTAAGATTGGTTGCCTTCTACTTTACACCCCATAAATTGTGGTGCACTATTCTTGGAGTATGAGTGATATGAGGCATGAGATGTCCATCCAGGGGATAGGTTTACTCGGGGTGAGGCTTGGCCTGAGCATGTGAAGTGTGGCCGTGAGCATGAGGGTGGTTGAGTTCAGCAGGTTTTCAGCTGCTGGGGCTGGGTGCTTTAGGGTGGAGAGGGACCACACCTGCCTTCTGGGGGCGCCCCAAATGAAACAGCCTGATGCGGGGTCCAGAAGCATGTCTATAGCAGTGTCATTTGATGCTCTTTTCCGAGAGAGGACGAGTCTCTGGATAATAGCTGTTGATGAAATTGTTTGCCCTCATTCTGGATAAAATATTTGATCACAAGTGATACGTTGTTTGATTCTCTACAGTGTTGTGTTTCTTTCACTTGAGACCCATTAATAACCTCTGAGTTGATACTTTTAAGGTAACTTAAGATCCTTGTTCATCAAAATTTCCCATATATTTAGTATCTTTCATTCAGTCTCTACTGTAATCTTACATACTGATTTTGCATTTCCATCATTCCATGTACATTTACCAGTTAGCTCTTTGCATTTGAGTATAAACAGAAGCCCTCCTTTCTTATTTGTTTCTCTGGTGTACGCAACAATATTCATATATTCTTTATTACTGTCCTCAGTTATTTGAGTGTTTAAATTGCCTCAGGTTTATCTACTGCTAGTCCCACCAAGTTTGGACTTGATGTATGTATGTGTGTATATATGTATATGTATATATACATATACACACACACAGAAATATACTCATACATATATTATGTATATATATTATAGTATATTTTTTAATAATCACAGTGGAAAGTTGTTGGAGGTTTCTTTTTTAGGGGACTTTCTAGAAATAAAATGCTAGGTCGAATGTTAATCCTATGTCTTTTTGTCATTATCCTCTATTTTGTATTCTCATCAGCAGTGAAGGAAGAGTGCCTGTTTTTTCACAGCTTTCTCAACAGAATGTGTTGTCATACCTTCAAATTTTGTGTCAGATGTGTGAAAAAATGGTTCTGTACACTTGGAAGCCTTTTCTCTGTCACTGCTGCTATGATCCTTCAAATCCTGTGACCCTTTAAATATTTAGTATTTTCACATTAGGGTTGAGTTTGAATTTTTTTCTTAGTGGGGGATGATATTTCCAGTGCTCTTTCTAAGGAGCTGTGCTCATCTGCTTTTCATGAGTTTTTGTCTTTTGTGCTTTATATCCTGTCAGACTTAAAGCAACAAGTGGGAGAAGAAAACTGTTGGATTTTAGTGTTTGTTTACCTTTTTTTTAATCTGTTTAGAGCTAACTGGAATTGCTTGCTTTCCCTAATCCTACTGAAGACTTGAGTCATGCATAGTTTCCTTTAGTCTATGTATTGGATTTATAATCTGTTGGAAGGGGGGGGAATATGTGTGTGGTAATATCTTAAGTCACACCATCTTTATTGCCTGTTAACCACAGACATTCTCCTTACGAACATTAATGCACTTAGATGTGGCTTATTTATAACCACATGCTGAACCCCTATGAGGGACTGTCCATCTATTTTTGAGCTGCTTTGCTTCACTTTGGTAGTATGAGAAAAGATCTATATTTCGTAGTGAAATTGCTTTTTCTTACAAAGGCATAATACGTCACTGAATTTTATATGCTTGTCAATTGTTATATTTTTATGCCCAGCTTTTCTCTTTGTCAAAAGAATCAGAGTAGACACTGAAAGTTGCTAAAAATGAACATTGATTTTTCTTGGCTCTTTTAATCATGTGCTTTCACTTTTTCTTCCACAAATTTAGCCCAGTTGCTTTGTAGATAGTTATGTATTTTCTCTTGTGGTGAAGTAATAGAACTTTAAATCTGATATTTGGGTCAGAACTTAATTGGGCTGTTGGTAGTGATTCCTTGTCCTTTGTGAGCCTTTTTTTTTTTTTTTTGGTGCGCTTCTGTTGTTGGTTTTGCTATGGTTGCTCATCCCCATTGCTGAGATACTCGTAAATAGTCCTAGGTTCCATGATACAGCATTTACTGCCAACCACAGGATTCCTTTCTGAAAGCTAATACATTGGGCAGGGAGAATTCCTAAGTCACTGGTGAATGAATATTTACCATTCTGAAGTCAACATTATTTTGTTCTAAAGATGTTAGTGGTGAGAAGCTTACTATTTCTTTTTAAATGGTTATCTATTTTATTTTACTACCTACTGACAGCCATACTATTCAAGTCATTTAACACTTGTTTGCCAAAAACATTGAGTTTTACAGTCTGATTTTGCTTTTTATCTTGAAACCTAAATGTAAAAAAGTTCATTTTCTGATTGTATTCACAGATGCAATATTTATTATTTTGCTCTTTCAAACAAGAAATTTTAGACTATGAGTTCTGTAGTAACTTTCTATTGACTTGCCAGTTTAAAGTGTAACCGACTTTTTAAATATACAATCTATGATCCTATATTTTAAACATGCTTCATAGTTTTTAATTTATTGCAGTTAAATGAAGCTAGTTTGCAAGATTATTATTTATAATTTAGGTAGCAGATGATGAAAATTACTTTATTATTATTGTATAAATGTGTAGCTCTGATTTCACTTGTTAATAAACAATTGAGAATAATGTATCATAGAGCTCTTTTTTTGCCTCTTGTCTCCTTTATAAAACAAAATTTACAGGTTGTTTATCAAGAAATACTGTTTATGTGGTTTAATCTTTTAGAAAGGACAGCTGGGCAGACCAATTTTGGATGTACCATATTGGAATGCGAAACCTGCCCCCATGCCTAATATTGGATCAAAATATGGAAGAAAAGCAACGTGGATAGGTGCAAGTGGGGACCAGACTTTCTTACGAATTGATGAAGCACTTATCAATTCTCATGTGCTTGCTACATCAGAAATTTTTGCCAGTAAACACATAATAGGTAATAACCCAAACACTCCTTCCCTCACCTCCACCCCTAATCCTTGTCTTGATTTTACAATACTTCAGTGTTTCATCGTTTTCTATTGTGAGATAAAGTCTTGTAACTTTTTGTGCTTGCCTTCTGCTAAGAGAGATTTAACAGATACTTCAAAATCTCTCTTTGTTTGTGTGACTCTGTGCTGGAAGAATAAAATCCTTAGGAGCTCAGGGAATCAAAATATTGACAAGGCGGAAAAGGGTTGAAATGTGAGCTAAATGATAGTTGAGATCACTGTATTGAAAGGAGGAACATTTCTTGTACTAACTCTTATTAAATTAAGGAAATTAATTTTTATGGAAAGTTTCTAAGTTGCACCTTGAAAGTTTTAGTAAGAGCCAAGCTTTTATCTATAATACCTTGAACAACTATATAACCAAATAGTATAGAGTGGAAATGAAGAACATGCATTGTAAATTTAGACAACCTGAGGTTTTAGTCCTCCTAAAAGACTTTTTTTAAAAGGTTTTACCTCTTCAGTCTTCATTAAGCTTCCGCTTCTTAAAAGTTATGTAATAGTAACACTTACCTTGTAGGGCTTTTGGGCCTATGGAGAAGGCTTAGTGAACTGTGGTGGATATTAGTACTTTGATAGTGAGTATGGTATAATAACATGATACCTCTACTCAGTCAAGGAAAAAAGAAAGGATTTAAGCATTAAAAAATAATATAAGGGTGATATGTCTTAAAGGTCTTTATGTCAATATTTTCCTAAAGGCTTGGTACCGGCTTCTATATCAGAACCCCCTCCATTTAAATGTCTTCTGATAAATAAAGTGGATGGAAGTTGTAAAACTTTCAATGACTCTGAGCAAGAGGATCTGCAAGGATTCGGAGTGTGTCTTGATCCTGTGTATGATGTCATTTGGAGGTAAGATTTTTCAGTTTTTAAAAGAGTAGTGGATGTTTTACTCAACTTGTAATTCATGTGTTAATAAAATTCATATATAGAAGTTGACTTTTCATATACCATGGTGACCAGGAGAGAAGTCTCTGTTTAACTGGTAATTTGTTTTGTAGATAGTCATAGGATTCTTTACTTACATGGTGTTTAAGAACATGCATTCCAGGGCTGCTGGGGAGATAGTACAGTCGATAAGGTGCTTGCCTTGAGCCTGGCGGACTGGAGTTTGATCCTTAGCATCTCATATGGGTCTCCAAAGCCCTGCCAAGAATGAACCCTGAGCACCACTAGTTGTACCCACCCCTCGCTTCCATAGAACAATGCATTTTGAGTCAGACTGCCTGTTTTTCCCCCCTCATTCTTGATTTGCTTTCTCTGCCATGTACTAGTATCTTTACAGGGGAAGTTATGTTGACTCAGTGAACAAACATTTCTTGTTTCTGTGATAGGGGTAATCAAATAGATCGCTTATTATTGATTGTTGGAGCAGACATACATTGTGTTTTACAAGTGTTTACTTTATTACGATTAACATTCTGTTGTTATTTGTAGTCTATTCATTTTTTTCTTCCTATACATACCCATGATTCCTTAGTATATAGAAAAAAAATGATGTAAAAGCATTAAACATTACAGTATGAATAAGATAAATGAACTTCCTCTTTCTGGAATCCATATAGCAAAATTCCCATATTGGCAGTGAAATGTTGAGTTCCAAGTGGATGTAGATAAACAAGAGACTCAAGAAATGACATTATGTTTATTTTAAATTCATCTTAGTCCCTTATATACGTAGGTAATGAGTAAAGCGAAGTCTTCCCAGCCTTTCTAATTTAAATACTAATACAAATTGTACCACAGCCTTACCAGAGTGGCTCATCATAGGATTAACCTTCCCCCATCTCCCCTTGCATTATTTACGTGGCTTCCTTGGAATTCTGATAAGTTGAAAGGGTGATTAGACTTGAAAGGTTGAATTGTCTTAAGTGAAGTCAGGCAAGAGACTTTTTCCTTTATCTTCTTTCTTCTGTCATATGGACTTGTGTACTTTCCTTTCTGTAAACCTGCATTTAGAGTAAAGGAATTCAGGTGCTTCCTAGTTTGCTGACCAGTAAACTGCTATTCAGGCATAAAAAAATAAAAAATAAAAAACCACCTTTTTTTATCAGTTGACTCACCCTGTGAGATACACAGTTACAAAGTTGCTCATGATTGAGTTTCAGTCATACAGTGTTCCAAAACCCATCTCTTCACCAGTGTACATTTCCCTCCAGCAGTGTCCTCAGTTTTCCACCTGCCCACCCCCCTTGTGTCACCCCTTCTTCAGGAATTTTTTTTGAGGAGATCTATAGGTAGGTTTGTGTTTTAGATATTCTTTGTAGCATTATTCAGGTTATTAGATAATAAGAGACAGTAAGCACTCTGGTAATAATTCCTAGGAAGATAGGTTTTAAGAAACAAAATTAGAATGGTCACATTGGAATCAAATAAAGGGGATAGAGAGCTGAATGCCATATGACATTGTTGTTGGTTGTTCAGTGTAAAGAGATTTGGTTACAAAAGCGAGCTCTGGTGTGGGCCTAACTTTAAATTGATGTTTTATTCCATAATCTTTATAACTATTGGTTTTTAGTTGCAAATGAAATATTAAGTAATTTGTTAATTTTGTATTAATAAGTTAGAAATTAAAATGGGTAGTATAAAATGTGTTTCTCAATGTAGTTCTTGAATTAGAGATAACAGTAGGTCTAGATTCTAGCATGAGCAGAGCCATTTAACAATACTCAGAAATAACATCCAGTTAGTTGAACCATCTCTTTTTAACACATGGTGGTAGCATTAGGACAAATGATCTCCGTTGCCTTGCCAGGTCCTTAATCATTTACCCCCATCTTTCCAAAACAGAGATTAAAAGATGAAGTGCAGTCTCCTCTTGTGTTTCATTAAAGCAGTTGGAAAGAGTTCATCTTTAAGTGGTATCAGATTTTCTTCCTTATCCTCACTGACTACTGGCTGCTTTGTATCTGTGTATTTTTTAGTAAGCCATTGGCGTTTTAGAGCTATCAAAGACATTGCATGTTTAGTATTAATTTGCTGTGACTTTTCTTCTGTCTGAACCTACTTCTATATTCTCGAGCTTTTTCTTGAATAATGATAAACTTAGCATCAGTAAAGTGCAGAAAATGTTAAGAATAGTTGTTTCTCACTTCAAAATTTATACAAATAACATGATATTTAAAGACAAAAAAAATTCAAACTAACAATTAGGGCTAGAAAGATAGTACAACAGGGCAGGTAGTTGCCTTGCAGGCAGTCAACCTAATTTCACCCCTAGCTCCACATATGGTACTCCCCACTCTTTCCCCCACCCCCAGCACTGCCTGGAGTAAGTACTATACTAAACCCTGAGCATCTCTGGGTGTAGCACAAAATCACATACAAAGCAAAATAACTATCAGAAATATGGACAGGAAAACTAATGTGGCCCTTCCTGTTATTGTCATCCCCCTCACCAAAGTCTACTAATGTCTGTGTCAGAGCTGTTAAGTTTGGTTTATGTTACTTTTGTTTTTGGGTGGGTGGGCTTCCCAAGCAGTGATTAGGAGATCAAGGAAGTCAGCTCCGTCGGAGGGCTCTGAAGACCATGGTTGTTTGGACCTTGGGGTGCCAGGTATTGCACAGGCCATCTCTGGGTCAGGGGTCAGCCATGCTTGGTGGTATCCAGGGTGCTCACACTCAGGATGCTTCAGAAGACTGGAGATGCCAGGGATTAATTGGGGTTAGCTGCATGCAGGGCAGGGCGTGTGCCTTGTTTGACTCTGGTACTATCTATCGCTCTGGCCTGATAGACACCTTTTAAAATGAGAGTATCTTTACATATCAAGATGAAGCTCTTACCCCTAATACATGGATTAAGTTTTTTTATATAAATAAGAATATATTTGCTTAAATTAGACATATTCCTGAAATATTTATAGATCTTCGTAAATTAGTACTTAAGGAACTATTTCATTATTGAAACTGTATGGAACTCTATAGTCTGGATATACCATGATATACCTGCCTATATTTCTATCAGTGAACATTTTAGTTTTTTTTTAATGTTTTTGTATTACCTTTGATGGTGCATTGAGCACACGCATGCACACACACACACACACACACACACACACACACACACACAGAGTTTTGAACTTTTGTGAGGTATCTTTGAAGAAGTGGAATTGCTCATTCACAGCCCTCCCCGCTGTGCTATCTCTCCAGCCCATAACAGCGTATGTAAACTTATATTTCCTCATGCTCTCTGCATCCATACACAGTACTGGTATTATATTTAGGTTTCTCCATCTAAATTTTAGTATGCATTTAAATATATACTATATGCTAATTAAAAATTGTATAACATGAATAACACTTCTTGAGTCATGTTAAATTTGGTATCTAAGAGAAGATACTAAATAGGTGATTAGGAAAATTAGCCAAACTCAAGAACCAGTGTGGATTAGAAATACAACTTTCATTAGAGATCTTATATCTTAGAGCTTGTGGAACTGGGGGTTGAATAAAATGCCTTAGGAAGGTAATTAAGTTCTAAAGAGTTCTAGTCTAAATTCTGAAACCTTTTAGAATTCCTAAAATTAAAGAGGATAAAAAAAGTAGGGACAGCTTTTTGAGAATTTGTTTTATGAAAGAGATGAGAGATGATATAATGATAAAATTACAGTTTTTATTATTGCCTTACACTTAGAAACTATTGCTCATATGTATGCATTCATAGTTGTACTTGTATACATTCATGATTATGCAATCTTTTTGAGAACAGCATTGCAGATATTTTATACACTGTGGATACTAGATTTATTGTCTCCACAATAAATCAGTTTTGACTTCACAGGAGCAAATTGTGGATACTTTTATTTATTTATTTTGTTTTTGTTTTAGTCTCATTTTTGTCTCGCGAGCGATAGCACAGTGGTAGGGCATTTGCCTTGCACGCAACCAACATGGCCGACCCGAGTTCGATTCCTCCGCCCCTCTCGGAGAGCTGGCAAGCTACGGAGAGTATCTCTTCCGCACGGCAGAGCCTGGCAAGCTACCCGTGGCGTATTCAATGCCAAACACAGTAACAACAAAGTCTCCAATGGAGACGTTACTGGGCCCGCTCGAGCAAATCGATGATCAACGGGAGGGCCTTTACTTTTTTACTTACTTAGTATTTTTCACTTTGTGGGGAATTTATATTTGGTGTGGGGGGACGGAGGAGTGGGGCTCTCAGTGTTTCTCAGAAGGTGTGGGCCATTTCCAGCAGTTCAGTCCACGTGATTAGAACATGATGTTGCTTCATGGCCTTCGCTGGAAGTGCTCAGAGACAGTATGATGTTAGACATGCCCCCAAATTCCTTGGTATTTTCCCGGCTTCTTTTTCACACTTTTTTCCCCAATGCATCTTTGTCTCTTTTTTTTTCAGTAGCATTTTGTTGTATAAATCTTCGTTTTTATCTGTATGCATAAAATTGTTTACAACCATTCCCCTTATTTATGAAGTATTATGATCTCTGTGACTCTCTCTTTTCAACTTATTTTCATTTGGATGGGTATAAACCACTGTAAGTACATGTTTACCTCCAAAAAAGGGAAAACAGCTGCATTTTGCTCTCTTTACAATGAACTACAATTGTATCAGCAATTATACTTTGGAAACTTTTTAATGAGATTTTGCATCAAAGAGCTCATATTCTCTTTCTTAAAAGGTTTCGACCAAATTCAAGGGAACTGTGGTGTTACAATGCTGTGGTCGCTGACGCGAGACTCCCCTCTGCAGCAGATGTGCAGTCCAGATGCAGTATTCTGAGTCCCGAATTGGCCTTACCAACAGGCTCGAGGGCTCTCACCACCCGATCCCATGCTGCCCTTCATATTCTAGGTAGGCTCATTGTTGATGATCAGCCAGATTCCGTTCGGGCTAAGGATTGTTTGCATAGAATGTTTAGACTTGTAATTCTTTTTTTTTTTTTAATTTAATCGAATCTCTATGAGAGATGTGTAATTCTTTTGTGTGCACTGAACAGTTACATCCTAGATGCAAAAATTAGCTAAATCCTCTTAACTTCAAATGGCTTATCACATCCTGGTACTGAAACAAACAAACAAAAAAAGGGGTATCATACAGACACACTGGAAGGATTAGTACCACAAAAGAGTCATAAATATTAAAACACATAAAGAAGCCCTGAATGTAACTTATTCTATGTTGATTTTTAAAACCATATTTTAATTAATTAATATATTTTGGCTTTTTGGATCTCACCTGCCAATGCTCAGGGGTTACTCCTAACTCTGCACTTAGGAATCACTCCTGGTGGTGCTTGGGCAACCAAATGGGATGCTGGGGGAGCAAGCCTAGGTTTGCCGCATACATGACAAATGCTTTATCCGTTGTACTATTGCTCTGGCCCCCAAGCTATATCTTTTTTACTAAATGTGAACATATAATCTTTTGTGATGCAGGTAGACTATTCAAACATATAGCTGTAATTTTATATGAATAGCTTTAACAAATTATAAAATCCTTGATTTTAAGATTTATTCTGTTGATAAATTTTATATTGATTCACATTAAGAATAAATACCTTAGTTAATAATTGTAGATTTAATTGTTTCTAAAAACAGTCCTTAAAAATCTCATTTATGGATAACTGAATTTGGAGTAATGAAATCATATTCCTTAGTATGCTTATTATATCATATTCCTTGCTTTTTATCAAATTTTATCTGATACAGTTGTGAGTGTTCAAAAGTAGCATCAATTAATAACATCCCAAGCCTAATAGGTCTTTTTTGAATAATACTTTAAGAAACAAATGGAAGTAATTTCATTTCATAAATGGTTCCATCTTCACAGAGATTCAGGTTCTTGGTGAGACACCATGTATACTTATATAAGTTAATTAGCCAGGTAGAGAAGAATTTTTATCGGTAAAAAGTATTCTTTAAAATATTATGCAAATTTTTAGTTTCAGGCAATTGAACACTTTCTTCTTCTTCTTTTTTTTTTTGATTAAGGTTGTCTTGATACTTTGGCAGCTATGCAAGATTTAAAAATGGGTGTTGCAAGTACAGAGGAAGAGACCCAAGCAGTAATGAAGGTTTACTCCAAAGAAGATTATAGTGTAGTGAACAGGTTTGAAAGTATGTATATTTACATTTAGGTGACTATACAAGAGCTCAGATATGTACGAGCATTTTAAAATACTTTTATTTGAATTTTTAGGTCATGGAGGGGGTTGGGGTTACTCTGCTCATTCAGTAGAAGCTATTCGTTTCAGTGCTGACACTGATATTTTGCTTGGTGGCCTTGGACTTTTTGGAGGTAGAGGAGAATATACTGCTAAAATTAAGGTAAGCATTTTATTTTATTTATAATTTGCTCTTTCTTATTTTCATTTATTTTTGAATTACTGTGAGATACACAGTTACAAAGTTGTTCATGATTCGGTTTCACTCATGCAATGTTCCAAGACCCGTCCCTTCACTATTGTTCGTTTCCCACCGCCAGTGTCCCCAGTTTCCCTCCCGCCATACCCCTTCCCCACCCCAGCTTGCCCCTAATGCAGGCCCTTTTCTTCTCTCTCTCTCTCTCTCTCTCTCTCTCTCTCTCCTCTCTCACTTCTCTCTCCTTCCTCTCTCCCTATCCTCCCCTTCCCACTCTCCTTGTGGGTATTATGGTTGGCAAGTATTTTATTGACATTATTCTATGTATTTGAATATTTTCCATTTGACTTTATTGTTATGTAACACTTCCTCTCAATAAGGACTTGAGGACACATTATGAGCATCTAATACAGTGAACCATTAACTTATTAAAGAGTAATTCAAGAAGAGAGTGAAATAAATACAAAATGAATTTTCAATAATTTCAGGCCAAGTAGACCAGGGATATGTCTGTGGTAGATTGCTGGCTTTGCATCTCTAAGTGGCTCAGGTTCTCTGGACACTCAAATCAATAAATCAATTGATTGATAAATTTTTAGACTGTAAAGGACTACACAGTCTATCTGAATGCTTTTTGTGGAAGTTTTTAGTTGCTCAGAAAGAGCAATCACTTTTCTTTTTGTATAGGGGACACCAAGCTAAGCTGAGAAATGCGGACTTAGCAGTTCAGTTTTCAGTGCTCAGGGCCCAGCAGTGCTCAGAGGCCACCAGGCTTACACCAGACGGTGCTTGCGAATCCTGCAGAACAGAGCCAGGAATTGAACTCAAGGCCTTGCATATGCGAGGCATGCGTTCTACCTATCACTGGGGCAACCCAGGCCCTGCTGTGCCTTTTTATGTGCTTCCTTTCTTTTCTTTCTTTTTCATTTTTGGGGCATGCCTAACAGTGCTCAGGGCTTCTTCTGTCTTTGTTCTTAAGGACCACTCCTGGTGGGGCTCAGGAAACCATATGTAGTGCCAGGGATGAAACGTAGGTCTGCCATGTGCAAGACAGGTGCTTTACACTGTACTGTTGCTCTGGCACCTTTTTTTGAAGCTACCACTTTAATGACAGAAGACATACCACTTTAATGCTAAGACCATTTTGACAAAGCTCAGAATATGTGTAGCATGTTTAATGCCAAATATTATGCAGCAGGCATTATCACCACAGGAATGGGGCTAGGTATGAAATGTTAGAGATGGGAGTATAGTGGTTGGATTTTTTTTGTAGACAAAACTAAAAATAGTAGAATCGTAATTTTATCACATCATTTCATCTCAGAAAAGGTCAAAAGGTAGGTTCAGTCTTTGAATATGTGTTAGTTTTCAAAATTTGCAGATCTGCTTCTCAAATTAACTGAGTTTTACTGTAAAGAAAGTAACTAAAGCTTATGCCTTCACTTCAGTAGCAGACTTCATAAAAAATTCTCAGTTGAAGGCCAGAGAAGATGGTACAGGTGTTAAGGTGCTTGTCTTGCCTGTAGCCATACCTGATTTATTCTTTAGTACCAGGTATTGTACCCCAAACAACTACAGGGGTTAGCTCTGAACAGGGAATTAGGAGTAGCTCCGAACACGACTGGGAGTGGACACCCCAAAAACAAACAAGAACTTCTACACTCAAATTTTATCTGTTCAGAAAGCATTTTCTTAGTTTTCTCAATATTTGCAGCAAACTTCAATGTGCTATTGCTCTAGCCCAAACAGTGGGTAGGACATTTGCCTTGCACGCAGCTGATCTGGGTTCGATTCCTCTGTCCCTCTCGGAGAGCCCGGCAAGCTACCAAGAGTATCCCGCCTGCACAGCAGAGCCTGGCAAGCTCCTTGTGGCGTATTCGATAATGCCAAAACCAGTAACAACAAGTCTCACAATGGAGACATTACTGGTGCCTGCTCGAGCAAATCGATGACCAACGGGAGGACAGTGCTCCAGAGCTAATTTCAATGTGCATAGACCATTTTCAAGGACTGACAAACTTAAAAATATGTTTGCTTATTTCTGGTAAAAGTTAGGAAAAACATGTTTAAAATTTTCATATAATATTAAAATGAAAATGCAAATTCTGGACTTATATAAGAGGGGTGCAATAATCATTCAGGACCTCTGTCATTCATAGATAAGTAGAGGGATAATAAAAGTTTAAGCTTTGGCTCATTGCAGAGCAACATTGAGATAATTGTTTTATTATGTCTTGATTCTGAGTTACAGTAGGAAAGCAAACTTGTTAAATTATGTGGTTCTGCTTGACACTGGCTAGTAAATTTAACAGAAAGAAATACCTTCCACTTTTGAGTTTTTTACATTTAAAATTTTTTTTTAGTTTCTGCATTCTTTAAAAACTTTTGTTGTAGCTAACATGTTTATAAGAGTGTTAACATTGCTGCTTATTAAGACTTTAACATTATGTCTTGATATATGCAGTAAACCACACCTCCCTACCACTCAAGTGTCAACTTTAGAGATAAGTGGGCCTTATCAATCAAATAGTTTCCATATAAAATCAGAGGCCGTTTACATTTGCTGTTTTTACATGGATCCTTTTTTATACTCATTTTCCAAATGACTGACTGATCTGTATTCAGTAACTTAGCGTGTGAACCAATGCCTTCTAACAGGAGTCTTCTTTATTTTTCCCTTCCTGTAAATGTTTCAGTTGTTCCCAGCCCAGCACTGTGCCTTCTTTGTCAATTTTATGATTTATTTATTTATTGGTGGGGGCTTAAGGGGACATACTCAAAGGGGACACACACATACAGTGCCTTACCCACTGAACTATCACTTTGGCCTGCCAGTAGCCTTCTATATTGCTGTTGACTGTTCTGTATTCACCCCCCTGTATACCCAGTTCCTATGTTTCAGGGACCCTGGTATACCTGGACTAGAATCGTGGGCTTCTACCAGCAAAGCGCATGCTTCAGACCATTGAGCTAACGCCCTTTCTTATTTTACTAGATATTTCACTCCAGCATTTTCTTATGTGACCCAAACTACCAGCATATCATGATTCCAAAATTTGTATCTCCAGATCAAGCTTCTATAACCAATTTCTGTAGTTTTTTTGTTTTGTTTTGTGGGTTTTTTTTTAAAGAACAATCCATCTTTATATCTTAACAAGAAGTGGAAATTCTTTACCCTATAACAGACTTATTCCCAGGAGCCTCCCGTTTTTTTGGGGGTGAGAGGGGAGTGTTGGTTTGTTTTTTTGGCACTCACAGCAGTTCTTGAGGCTTGCACCTGGCCCTGAGCTCAAAGATCACTCCTGTTGGGGATTGAACCCAGGTCGGCCATGTGCAAGGCAAGTGCCGTATCTACTGTACTATTACTTTGGCCTGTTAGTAGCCTTCTAATATTGCTATTTATTGTTTTGTATTCATCCCCATGTACACTCACTTCTTAAAACTCCTTGACACATAGCACTGTAGCACTATCCTCCCATTGTTCATCAATTTGCTTGAGTGGGCACCAGTAACATCTCCATTGTGAGACTTGTTACGGTTTTTGGCATATCAAATATGCCGTGGGGAGCTTGCCAGGCTCTGCCATGTGGGTGGGATACTCTCGGTAGCTTCTCCGAGAGGGACAGAAGAATCGAACCCAGGTTGGCCATGTGCAAGCAAATGCCCTACCTGCTGTGCTGTCACTTCAGCCCAGTCTATAAATATAAGACAGATAAATAAGTTTTGACTTTTTATAAAGTTTAGTGTTTGGTAGGGATTTTTAAAGGCTATTGGCCAACCAGTAGTGGAGACCCAAATGTTGGCCCTTTAATATGTTTGTATAATGGCACAAATATCTTAAACTATAGAAAACGGAACTTCAAGGTTTTTGAACTTTCAGCTCTGAGGAGTGTTTAGAAACAGTTTTCTGTTATTGATGCAATAATACTAATTTAAAGTATCATAATGCCCAACTTCATGTATATGTTAAAATTTTGTTTTTCATTTGATGTGAGGAGGGAAGCCAAGATAGGGACCAATCATTAAAGATTTTTTTTAATTGTGCTGCAGATAAAAATGTGAGAAACCCAGAAGTACATTGTATTAGTAAAATGTGTATACATATTTTTAAAAGAATACTAAGGGGCCTTAAAGAAAAACAATGTCTCAGCTTTATGGACTATAACCTAAATCAAGGATGTGTCAGAGATAAGAAGAGTTACTGTCATTAAACTATCTTTGCCAGTAACTGAATTTGTTTGAGTTAATGAGCTTGGCTATCAGCAAATAGAATAGATGTAGTGTTGGCAGAGAGATAAGACAAAGGATTAAGAGAAGGGATTATTCTAAGCATTTTATCTGAGTGACTAGGTGAAAGATGGAGCCATGTATCAGAACAGAGAAGGAAAGAGGAGATTGAAATGAGTCACTTTGAAACTAGTGAAATTGAGCTGCCTGGGGAGATCCAATATCTGTTAAGAACAAAGCCAAAGTGAACATTATTTTTTATGTTTGTTGTGTTGTTTTACATACACACACACACACACACACACACACACACACACACACACACACACACTCCCCTTAAAAGTATTTCTATGAACTTATTGTAAAGAGAATTAAAGAGAATTTTTAAGAATTAGAGGTAGAATTTTATAACTTTTGTCTCTAAGTAAAATTTTACATTAGTTAGAATTAGTTAGAATCGATTAATTCCTAAGGGTATAAAAAACTAGACCAAAGTCATGATACAGGTCTGGTGTAATGGTGAATAATATTAAAAAAAAAAAACCAACTTCGTATCTGTTCAGAGCTACCTTTCTCACAGTCAATCCCAAGATTATGTGGGTTATCTTTCTTATATAAAACAAAGTATTCATCAGTGCCAAGAAGTTGAAATGTTTGGAGTTTAGATGTCAGTTGTCTAATGTCATGCATTTCTAGATTTTCTTCACATCCAGATGGCTTGTTTAACAATTCTGTTTGTTTCTGGCCAATATAAGAGTCAAACTAATTCTCAAAAAAAAATTCAGGAAGTAAAATTAATAAGAAAGAAAAGAAACAATCTAAGCCAAGACAGATTTCTGAATCATAAGCATAGAACTAAAAACCTGAGACAGCTGGCATAGTAATTGACAGTAAATTAAATGCCCCCCTTTTGTTCCTTGTAGGTGTTGCATTTGCTTTTGATTTTCATTTTTGGTAGTTCCGTCTGCATTCATTCCTGTAGCTGGAGCTCAGCAATCGAGTACTTGCTTACATTGGAAAGCCTTGGGTTCAGATAAGACAGGTGTTTTGTATATTTTTAAGTAACTTTCCTTGTCATTATTTATTTTCACTCAATTTCATCATCTTACTTCCTTTTCCCTTTCCTTGGTCTCGGATCCTACTCTCCCTTCCTCCTTCTTTCTTCTTTTCTTCCTTCCCTTTCTTCCCCTCTTTCCCTCCCCCCACCCATTCCCTCCCCCATCCCACTCTCCCTTTCTTTCCTTCCTTCTTATATGAGGAGCAAGTGGTTCATTCAGTGCTAGGGTCTATGAGCTCAGCCCTGCTGTTCCAAAGAGAGGGCCTCTTTGTCTGTCTGTTCTGTCTGTCTGTCTGTCTGTCTGTCTCTTTCTCTCACTCTTGCTCTCTCTTTCTCCTCCCCCCATCTCTGTCACCTCCCTTCCCCACTCTCCTTTTCTCCTTTCCTAAATATATGGGGAGCAGGTAGTTCAGTGCTAGGGTCCAATAATATGGTGCTGCTCAGCCCTGCTATTCAGGCCTCTTTCCCTCTCTGTCTCTGTCCCTGTCTTTCTGTTTCTTCTCTCTCTGTCTCTGTCTCTGTCTCTCTCATCTCCGTTTTCCCACACTTTTTGTTTCTCCCTTTCCCATGACAATGTATTTGCAACTATTTTTTGTTTCTTAGTTTTTCATAGAGCCTTATCTTCTGTTATTCTCCTCTTTCCAGTTAATAACTAACATTTTCTTAGCACTTTTTTTTCTAAATGTCCCACAAGGAAAGTTTTTTGTTGTTGTTGTTTTTATTTCACAGCTTGCAAGTTTTGAAACACTATTCTTACACTTTTAGAAGCTCACATAGCTAAAACACGTTAAGTTCTTTCACTGTAAGATGTTTACATCTGGTCCAGACTGTTGATGTGTATATGAATCCGTATAGTAAACTAGGCGAATGGAGATTGATCTAGCCTTAAAACACTGTACAGGTTTTATAATTTAAATAGATTTTTATATGTTTTTCTAAACACTAAAAATGTAAGGGAGTGAGGGTCATGTCTCAATAAGGGTAAAGCACAAGCAGGACCCTGAGTTCACACCCCGCAATACTTGGTTCCACCAACACCTCCGGGTGTATCCCTGAAGGCTCTGGGGCACCACCATGGCCCATGTGCTGGGCCCAAGCATTGAACTCTCTGATTCACACATCACCTCATACCACACTCTGATTTTTCACATTCTCTGTAGTCCAGCATGTATTGGACACACACAAAATTAAACATTTTCATATTGTCATAACTGAATGGTTGGAAATTTTTTCTCATCTCCTCAGCTGTTTGAGCTGGGTCCTGATGGAGGAGATCATGAAACGGATGGAGACCTCCTTGCAGAGACGGATGTGCTGGCTTACGATTGTGCTGCTCGGTAAGGAGGTGTTCAATGTTCCCTGTAATCTTTCCACGCTGAAAGGAACTCTTGTCTAAGTGAATAGCTTAGAAAGTTTTAATTTATAATCTACTGGTATCAGATGCAGTGCTTGTGCTTGAGAAGTTAAATCATACAGTAAAAATGCCACATTAAAACTAATGTCATAAAAAATAAAAAATTTAATGACATCCATCACATTTGTATCTGAGGAGATAAATCGAGTGTCTCTGCATTAAACCTTATCTCCAATGGAAGATTAAATGGACATACATGCATAATTGCAGACTTGCATTTTCATACTTCTTTCAGAGCAAACCTAATATGCTGCTGTTTTGGGGATGTGTACTCAATACCTGTAGCACTGAACTGGGCAAAGTACCCAGAGGCTGGAGCACATGCCTTGCATGCTTGAAGTGCTGAGTTCAGTCCTTGGTGCCTTATGGCCTTCAAGTACCAGCAGACTTAATCTTGATGGCCTCCAGGTATGGCCAGGCCCCTGAGGACTTAAGTTTAATCTTCGGTAGCACAAGGCCCTTCAAGCACTGTAAGACAGAACTCTTACGTTGCCCTCAAACCCTTTTGGGTCCAACAAGTACCATGCCACTGGGTATGGTCACTCACTGGTCCTAAGTTTTACGTACAGGATGGCTTCTAGTCCTTGGAGTACTACTAGGAAGCCACCTCTATCCCCTGGCAAAAAATACTCATAGCACTTTATAGGTACACATTAAATATTCATAGCACTTTAGATAGATAAACATTAAATACCCATAGCACTTTATAGTTATACATATACTCATAGCACTTTATAGATATACATTACTCATAGCACTATATAGATATAAATATACTCATTGCACTTTATAGATATACATATAAATATTCATAGCACTTTATAGATATGTTAAATACTCATAGCACTTTATAGATATACATATATTATGAAAATATATATGGACATGAATGTTGCTCCTCTAAGACTACTTGGCTAGAGGTCGTCTTAGAGGATCATAGTTCATGTTCCGTATATTTTCATAATCTACATAAAAGTAGACCTTGACACAATATACCTTGTCACTATGTTCAGGGCATCAATTACAGCACAATTAGGGAAACTTGGGAGATGATTAGTTTTACCAGAACCTCTCTAGTAAATTCAGGACTTAGCAGAATTAGGACATTTATTTGTGAAGGTGCATTAAGTTAGAAAATCATATTTTATCAATCCCTTTGGTACAATACTAAGAATTATTTCATCAGTGTGGAGTGATAATGTAGGTTTAAGTTAGAGATTATGATGTTAAAATATATGCAATTTGATCTTCATAACAGTACATTTTACTTACCAACAATAGCTGTATCAAGAAAAACCTGGTATAGAATGCCCACACTTTTTAATAGGGAAAACGTAAAAATTTTAAAATAGTGTAGTAGTGAGTTGTTGAGTTTTCTTAATATACCATTGTCATGTAGCATTTAAGTAATGTATGATTTTTTTATGAGAAAAATAAAAGATTTTTCTTCATTTGCTTATTATCAAAGCCTAGATTTGTAAGATGCGCATTAAAGCATCTACATAATCATTTAAAGATTCCTTTTTGACTTTCTATTTACTACTATTACTTATCTTTACTTAAACAGAACACTTTGCCATTTCCTCAGCAATTTTACATCTGCTATAGGTCCCTTCATGACTTTTTTTTTTCTTCATGACTTTTTTGTTTCTCAAGTACCCTCTGGTCTTCTTTTCCAGCTCCAATTAATGTGCCTACCTTTCCCTTAATTACCTAAGAACTTCCTATTTATTTGTATCAAAGGCCCTGTTTTTACATACATGCTTCTCTCCACCACATTGAGTAAGGTTTACTTGTATAGTCAATGTATGATGAGCACTGTCCAAATACTTTATTTGATGAATTCAATCCTCAGAACAACCTTGAGAATCAGATAGTCTTTTCTTACATATTTTAAACGAGAGATACAGAGTGACTACAGTAACTTGCCCAAGATCCCGTGTTTACAAAGTTTCACACGTTATAAACCTGAGCCAGAACCTCAGGCCCTCTGACCCCAGAGCTTTTAGCATACTACCTCTCAACCAATTCTTTGTTGAATAAATAAATTTTACAACAGAACTCTAAATGTTCATTTTTGAACACAAATGTCACCCTTCAATAGTTTTTAATTTTTTCCCTATTTTAAGTATGAAATTTTTCTAATATTTAAGAAAGCTTTAGAATTCAAAAAAGAAGAAATAAAATCTGTCACAATAAAAGTTTTTATTCTTTAGCTTTGTAAAGCACTGTGTTTAAATAAAGCCTAAAAGAACCTTAGGAGCTGGGAAAGAATGCAGTGGTTAGAATACATGCCTGGCATGTGTACCCCTGACCTACGTTTGATCCCTGGCACTGCACATACCCAAGCATTGCTTGTGAGCTGTGGAAGCTCCTGAGCACTGCAGGATGCTCAGATGAGGCCCAGCACTGCAGGGCCCAATAGCCGATACCCTCGTGCCTGTGCACTGAACTCCAGGCCCAACTAGCTGAAAATCACATGTGGGACCCTCGGGTCTCCTAAGCAACACTTGGAGATCCCTCCTCCCCAGGGAATTGAAAATAAAAAAGAACCTTAGCGTTAAAATTATTCTTGGTATTCTAAGAGAACAAAAGGGAATACCCTGCCACAGAGGCAGGGTGGGATGGTGGGACGGGGGGTGGGAGGGATACTGGGACCTGTGGTGGTGGAAAATGGGCACTGGTGGAGGGATGGGTGTTTGATCATTGTACACTTGAAACCCAAGCACAAAAATTAGTAAATCTACAACTGTACCTCATGCTGTTTCACTAACAAAAATTAAAAAAAAAATGTAAATGATGGAGAATAGGCACTGGTGGTGGGATGGGTACTGGATCATTGTATAACTGAAACCCAAGCACAAAAATGTAAGTCTACAACTGTACCTCATGGTGTTTCACTAATAAAAATTAAAAATAAAATAAAATAAAAAAAAGTTTTTATTCTTGTCTGGATTTTTAAAAATACAGATTTTTTTTATGTTTGATGAGTCTTAAAATTGATTTCATATTTGAAAATAATTTTTTTAAGTAAAGGTATCTAACAAGGAACTCCAAAGTCATTGATACTTACTGGTTTTCTTCCAGAGAAAAGTATGCTATGATGTTTGATGAACCAGTCCTCTTGCAAGCTGGATGGTGGTATGTAGCTTGGGCTCGAGTATCAGGACCCAGCAGTGACTGTGGATCTCATGGACAGGCTTCTATTACCACAGACGATGGGTAAGAAAATGAGTACTGCGATGAGTACTGCGATGCAATTCTTTATTTTTGCATTTTAGAATATTGTATATGAAGGTTCAACTATCTTTTAATAGTTGAACTTACAGTTACAAAGTTTAAAAATTTAGCACAGGGGCTGGAGTGATAGTACAGTGGGTAGGGCATTTGCCTTGCACGCGACTGACCCGGGTTTGATCCTCAGCATCCATATGGTCCCCCAAGTACCGCCAGGAGTAATTTCTGAGTGCAAAGCCAGGAGTAACCCCTGTGCATGGGTGGGTGTTACCCAAAACGCAAAAAAAAAAAACCCTCAGCACAGCTAAAACATATTATCACAGCTACAATCCATATAATTGCATACCAAATTAAAGTCTAGATAGGACAGAGAAAATAGAACTGAGGTTTTGTTTTCTTAACAGTTGGCATTCACATGTATTTAAATATTACTTTATTAAAAAGCTTATTATCAAAATAAAAATTGTATGGAGGGAAGTGCAGGAATTGAGGTTAGAAGCCACCTAAATTTAAGTCTACACCTATTAAAAATTAGACAGTGCTTATGAAGTTTATGAATTGCAAAACTTCAGAGATTTTAGATGCTGTAATGTTATTTTTATTTTTTTATTGACTCACAGAGAGATAAACAGTTACAAAGTTATTCATGATTGGATTTCAGTCATATAATGTTCAACATTTATCCCTTCACCAGTAGTATTTCTCACTACCAATGTCCCCAGGTTCCCTACCCAGCTCCCCACCTGTGTCTATGGCAGGCATTTTTCTTCTCTCTCTCTCTCTCCTCTTTCTCTCTCTCTCTCTCTCTCTCTCTCTCTCTTTCTCTCTCTCTCTCTCTCATTTGTCCCTCCCTCCCTCTCCCCCTCACCCCACCACCTATTAGACATTATGGTTTGCAGTACATATACTGAAAGGTTATCATGTATATTGCTTTACCTACTTTCAACACTCAGTTCTTATTCAGAGTGATCACTTCTAACTATTACTTACTTACTGGTCCCTTCTCTATTCTATTGCACTTTGTCCCCACACACTTGTGACAAGTTTCCAGCCATTGGCCAGTCCTGGCCCCTATTTTTCGTGGCCTTAGATATTAGTCTCATACTATTTTTTTTATATCCCACAAATGAATGAAATCATTCTATATCTGTCCCTCTTCTCCTGACTCATTTTCATTCAGCATGATACTTTTCATGTTCATCCGTTTATAGATGTATAATTTTAAACTGTAAGGAAGTTTTTAAAAATTATAGATTTCTTGAGTAGCTTTGTGAAACAGCTTTTAACCCCATTTTCCGGGGAATAGAGACAACCAAACATGGATTTGGAGTATTTTGACTCTAATCTTCTTTGTATTCTTATTTAAAAAGAGAGATGAGAAATTATATATGTATATATTTGCATATATATGTGTGTGTGTGCATAAATATACATGTATATACATATATTTGACATAGACACATTTTATGTGTGTATATATGTATATATCTGTGTATATATGTGTATGTATATACATGGCATATATATATACACACATATGTGTATATATATATATGACTTTGGTGCTGATAGACTGGCATTATGAGATTACAGGAGTGACCATGGGGCTACCACATGCAAGGTATATGCTCAAGTCTGTTAGTCGGTGTACCCTTTTCGGATTTCTATAAAATTTTGGTAGTTTTTACTCTAGATTATATGCTAGAGCTAGAGTGACCGTCATGATACTAAACTGTAAGGTTTCCACATACCACTCATTCAAATATGGAATACCTATGTATTTTGAAGCCAAAGCTTATAATGTATCAACTTGAGAAGATATAGAACTACTTGTAAATAAACTGTCATTGTCACTGTCCTCCCGTTGTTCATAGATTTGCTTGAGCGGGCACCAGTAACATTTCACAACAAATTGTGAGACTTGTTGTTACTGTGTTTGGCATATCAATACGTCACAGGGAGCTTGCCAGGCTTTGCCATGTGGGCGAGATAGTCTCGGTAGCTTGCCGGGCTCTCCGAGAGGGGCGGAGGAATCGAACTCGGGTCAGCCTATTGGTCGCTTGCAAGGCAAACACCCTACCCGCTGTGCTATTGCTCTAGCCCTGTAAATAAACAATTATTAAATTTTTTATTAAATAATTATTAAATTATTAAATTTTATTGCTCCATTTCAAGGAGAGCCAGATGGAGTAAGTTACATTGAGCAGGTGATTCAATTCCTTCATTTTACTGATGAAGCCGTTCAGAGCATGAATAAAATCTAAACACAGTTGCTTTTTTTTTCTTTTTTTTTTTTTTAAATTAAAGGGAGAGAGGGGGAGGGGGAAGGAGAGACTCTGGAGAGAAGAAGGGGAGGGAGGGAGGCAGAGATAGAGATAGAGAGAGGCGAGAGAGAGAAAGAGAGAATGAGTTCATAAGTAAAGTAAAAGGACTGGAGCACAATGACATCCCAGTAGGAAAGGAAAGAGTAGTTTTTTGTTTTTAATGATAATTCCCCACTAAAATGAATCTGGAATTTTGGAGAAAAGGCTCATTTCAGGTCTGATACCTGACTAATAAAACTTAAGTTAAATCTGGGATATTTTGTGGTTCTAGAAAGCAAAGCATTACTCAACATCTAATAACGATGTTGCCAAAATATCACAAGAATCAAATTGAGTGTTAAAATATGGCTTATAAAATATGACTTATAACACATTGAATTAGGGAAAAACAATAAACCAACACCTATTTGAGAGAGATACAAAAGAACACCTCTCAACAGTGAAAAGGAACAACTTACTGAAATACATAAGTTGCTTTTTTTTTTAAACTTACATATTTTCTGTAAGGCTTCAGTTTCTATTAACAGTAAGATTTGAATGCAGCGATAAGTTCTTATTTTTTTTACTGAATCTTGAGTTGTGTACTTTTTGATGAATTATTTTTTCTCTTCTTAGGGTTGTTTTCCAATTTAAAAGTTCAAAGAAATCAAATAATGGTACAGATGTTAATGCTGGTCAGATACCTCAGTTATTATACAGGTATGTATTAAATGCTGACTTAATATAGCTTATTCTTTTATGGTAATGAAGTAGGATTTCTATAAAATATATGGCAGAGCCTGGCAAGCTCCCCGTGACGTATTCGATATGCCAAACACAGTAACAACAAAGTCTCCAGTGGAGACGTTACTGGGCCCGCTCGAGCAAATCGATGATCAACGGGAGGGCCTTTACCTTTATATGGCATAAAAGGAATAAATTATTTTAAGCATTTAGCAATATAGCTATGTTTAATAAGAACATTTAATGTTTTGTGTGTTTTAGGCATTTTTCACATAAAGGTTAGCTTTATTTAATGTTTTTAAATTTTACTTTAATCACTATCATTTTTAGTACTGTTAATGGTGGGTTTCATGCACGTAACCCCTTCATACCACACTCTCCTTCTACCAAAGCTTTCAACTACCTGAAAGCCCCATTAAGCCCCGCTGCCCACAGTAAGTAAACACCATTCTTTAGACTGATCTCAGTTTCCCTTTCCTTTGGGCCTTTTTTAATTCCATTGCTATGCTTATGTCCCATAGGTGATAGAGATCATTCGGAATTTTTTCCTCTTCTTCTGACTGATTTCACATATAATAACCTTCAGTTCCATCCACATAGTGACCAATTATTTGATTTTATTGTTTCCTACCACCAAGTAGTATGTTTCTTTACCCAGTCATCTGTTCTTTTACACCTAGGTTGTTTCCAGATTTGGACTATTATGAATAATACTGCAATGAACATAGGAGTGCAGATGTCTTTTCTAATTAGCTTCTGGGTTCTTAGGTTAGATATCAAGAAGCAGGATTATTGGTTTCACATAGAAGCTGATTTTTTTAGTTTTTTGAAAAGCTTCATATTGGTTTACAAATTGAACTCTTTGGCATTCTTACTGGTAGTGGATGATGTCTCCTTTTCCCTCATATCCCTGCCGACACTGTTGTTTTTGTCTATTTTTATGTGCACTAGTCTCACTGGTGTGAGGTAATATCTCACCATGTTTTAATTTGCATTTCTCTGATTTTAAGTGACACAGCAATTTCATGCATCTATTGGCCATCACATACCATTTTACTGTCAAAAACCTCTGTGAATAAGTTTCTATCTTTTCAACCCTTTTTTTGATTGGTTGACTATTTTGTTTTTGCAACCTTTTTTTTTTTTGGTTGTTATTGTTTTGGGGCCACACCTGGCAATTCTTGGAGGTTACTCCTGGTTCTGTACACAGGTATACTCCTGGCGATGCTAAGGGAACCATATGGGATGCCAGGGATTGAAGCTGGGTCGGTCTTGTACAGTCAAGCACCTTACCCTCTATGCTATCTCTCTGGCCCCTTTTAAACTTTTAAAAGTGCTATATATATTATATTTGCTCGAGCGGGCCCAGTAACGTCTCCATTGGAGACTTTGTTGTTACTGTGTCTGGCATATCGAATACTCTCGGTAGCTTGCCGGGCTCTCCGAGAGGGGCGGAGGAATCGAACTCGGGTCGGCCATGTAATAATAAGGATATTAACCCTTTGTCACATGAATGGTAGGCAGATATTTTCTGTATGATGAGTCTTTTTATTCTGGCTTGAGGTGCAGAAGCTTAATTTGATGTAGTCCTATTTGCTTATATCTGAAGCTTAATTTTAAACTACCTAATGACTCAAAATTTCTGTATTGTTCCAGTACAACTATTTTAGTGATTTAGTCTTAAATCTGTTGTTTTTAATACCAATTTCAGATAAACTAATAGCAAGGAAAAGAAATCATGGAGATTTTAAAGAAATCTTTGAACGATTTTGACTTCAAAGAAGTAAAAAATGTGACTTCTTATGCAAACCAGATTGACTTATAGAGCCATTTTTTTTGTTCATCTGATTTCAGAATGAATTGAAAAATCTATTGTTGAAAATGTTTAACTTTCAAAATTTCAAATATTATCTCTTGCTCTTGTGATAAATTACTATATTTTAGAATGGAAAAATCGGATGTCTTTATAGGAAAAATCAAAGATAGTATTTGTAGAATAGTGATTCTCTTTCTTCCAGGTCATCTCTCTAGTAATCACTTTGAGAATCTGCATTACCTAAGCATTAATTCCCCAAGGGGATAGGGTTTTTTTGTTTTTCTGTTTATTTGCTTTTGGGTCACACCTAGTGGTACACCAAACTTACTTCTGGCTCTGTGCTCAGGGAGTTTTCCTGGAGGGGGACGGAGACCATATGGGTGCCAGGGATCAACCCTAAGTGAGGGATTTGCAAGACAAGCACCTTACTCACTGTACTATAGCTCCCCGTGTCCCCCCCCCCCCCCCCATGGTAGTTTTTAAACACTATTTATGGTAGTATGTATAATGTGTACTTTGTGTACTCAGTTTCTGGACTACTTTTGAGTATGTTGATTAAACAACTTTTAATGATAACATACATAATAAATATTACTATGTTACTTAGTAAGAAATGAGAATGTTTGCTACGAATTCATACATATGTGGGTTTTCAAAGATGAAGTGTTCACGTGTCAGAATTTTTTTTTTTTTTTTTAGTTTTGGGCACTGTGATTTATAAACTGTTATCATTCGGTTTTCATACGTGAACTATTCCAGCACTACCCCCTCCTCCCAGGAGTTTGCTTTGCTCCATCACTGTCCCAGTGTCTTCCGTCCACTGCCTGCCATAAGCTTCCTACTGAAGACACATTCTCAGTTTCTGTTCACGTGTCAGAATTTTTGCTTAAGATAGGAATATCTTCTAAAATGACCCATAATACTTTACCTGACCAAAAAAAGTCTCACTGTTTATTATTGCACAACTGTATATTTTGAAATAAAAATGTGGTTGGACTTGTCTGTTACCTCTAGACTTCCAACCAGTGATGGCAGTGCTTCGAAAGGCAAACAGCAGACCAGTGAGCCTGTGCACATCTTAAAGAGATCATTTGCAAGAACTGTGTCAGTGGTAAGCTGTTGAAAATCTTTTAGCTTATCTATCCAGTGCTCAGTTTCATTATGATTCTTAGCACTTGCATGTTCTACTAAGAGTTTATTTCAGCATAACCCTGTGAACTCAGCTTTAATTTTGTTAGTATTGATATTTTAAAGATAATTGCATTTTAATTAATGGGAAAATAGGGATTCTCTCTGATTTTGTCATGCCTTTTTATTATGAAATAGCAGATACGTTTTCTAACAAATCTTGCTGAAGTGGTTAGGAACTGAAGAAAAATTTAAGGTGTTAGAGAACAAAAATTAAGGAAATTAAATGAATGAATTGCCTATCTAAGGGCTTCAAAACTATTTGACTTTATTTATTCTGTGTATAGAATGGAAAGGTTACATGATGTAATTGAAAGATCCCGGTATGTTCATTCAGAAGTATGAGTTAAATTATTTTTTTTTCTGTGTTTTGTTTTGGGGCCACATCCAATGATGCTCTGGTTATTCCTGGCTCTGTCCTCAGGGATAAGTCCTGGCGGTTCTTTGAGGACCAATTGGGATGTTGGGGATTGCTGTGCAAGGCAAATACGTGCCCTGCCCTGTATTATTTCTCCAACCCCTGAGTTAAATTCTTGGTCCTATGCTTCAGAGATGGCTCAATAGGCCAAGCTCATGCTCCACATACAGAAGGTTGAGGTGGAAGCCTCACACTGCATTGTCCTCCAGCACCAAGCCAGGTATAGCTCCTGAGCACTGCCAAGTGTGCCCCCCTCCAAATCAGTAGAACAGTTCTTCATATTGTATTTATTGACTGAAGAGTCTTTTGAAGTTACCTAATTTAACTGTGTTATTGCATTATTTTGAAATTGTGTAAATAAGGAATATGGATTACCATAATATCTCATATTGGTAAAATGCCGAGGAGGAAGACTTTTTGGATTTCTTTCTTTTTGTCTTTTTTAAAATGCAAAGTTAATAAATAACTGGTGGGAACAGATTGAAGTAAGGATAAAGCTATACTAAGAGTTTATTGAAGTTTTTTCTCCAACTCCTTCATGCATTTATATAGCCAACATTTATATTTTTCTGTGTGTCATTTTTATGCATATACAGGTATATTAGTCTATATAGAATACACTATGCAGCCTACTTGCTTTTAGGTTTTTCATTCTTCTTTTAAAAAAACTTTGTTAGTGGGACAGAGAGAGAGCTGAAAAGACTGAGTGCATGCTTTATGTGCAGGATGCTGGGGTTGATTCCCAGCACCTCCCGGTCACCTGAACAACACAGGAGCACATTTAATATTTGCTATCTCATGTCAAGTTGCAGGAAGATTAAGACAGTTTACAGAATGTGCAGTTCCACTTTAGGGCACTGTCAGATGTGGCCCCAGAATTCCTGAGTGCCTCCCATCAGTGCCATAGTATATACAATGGATATCTTTCTTGCTAATACTTTTGGCTCTTTTCTAATATTTACCACAAATTCTTATAAAACAGAGGCTGAAGAGATAGTACAGTGAGTAGGGTGCTTGCCTTGCATGTAGGGAAGTTGGATTTGATCCCTATATCCATATTGTCCTCTGAGCACCTCCAAGAATGATCCTGGAGCATAGAGCCAGGAGTAAGCCCTAAGCACCACTTGGTGTGGCGCAAAAACAAAAAATTTTCATTAAACAGTTGCATTCTAACTTCCTCAGCCTCTTCCTATCAGTGAACCATTTTGTCATTTTACTTTTCTATTTACATAAACATCTTTGATTACTTCAGTACTTACTTGAATATTTCTATGAGAATTGTGCCCATTTGAAATTTGCTATATCATGCCACCTTTGCTATACTTTCCAAAGAGTTAAGGCTGTTTACCCAATGTGCAGTTCCCATTAGAGACTGTACAATTTTTTGCATCTTGGTCCCTTACTTTTTTTTTATATTAAGATCTACTTGATTTTCTATAATCCAAATACATCTTTGTTCCTATGTTTCTTTTTCAGTAATATTTTTAGTCTGTGTTTAGTAATCCTTTGATATTTTATGTGGGAAATCTCATAATTATGTTTATATAAAAGTATTTATTTTCATTTGAAACAAAGTATAAACTTATTCTTAATTTGCTATCCTAAGAGGGATAATTTTTGGTAGTATGGGAGAATATTACTTTGTTTTGAGATTCATTCAGTATGTGTAGTAAGTATGATAGTATCTGCACACCAACTGGAAATGCAAGTCAACAACAAAACACACATTTTAGAAAAAAAACTCCTAATAAGAATTCCTCAGTAATATCTATTAATTTTTATTTTTCATTAGCTTCTTATGGTGGATTGATTTTGCTTATGTAGTAAGTTTAAACAAGTAGATACAAAATAAGCTACTGGGTACTGTCATCATGCTCTAACAATAAGGCACTTTTATATTCTGTAATATAGTGCGTATTTTATGTTCTTGCATAATATTTGCCAATACAAGTTCAGCTTTTTAAAGCATTATGCATTTGTTTTGCTTACATCATAAATTGGTACCAGAAAACTTAAAAAATATGTTTTTATGTGTGTAAATTTTAAAAAACATTGTTTTGATAATTGTTTCTTTGTCAAACTTCTAATACTTCTAAAAATAATTTAAGGAATATAAGAATGAATATAAGGATGTTTTCTGGTCTGCCAAAACTTAATTTTAAGAAGTTCAAGACAAAATTTTAAAGTTGAATGTCATTTTTCCACTTGATTCAGTTTTTGCTATCATTGAAATTAATTGCTATTTCTCACATTATGATTAGGAGTGTTTTGAGTCGTTATTGAGTATTCTTCATTGGAGTTGGACCACCTTAGTCTTAGGAGTTGAAGAACTTAGAGGATTAAAAGGATTCCAATTCACGGCTACACTTCTAGATTTAGAGAGACTGCGCTTTGTGGGTACCTGTTGTCTGAGATTACTGCGTGTCTATACCTGTGAAATTTACCCAGTGTCAGGTATGATATATATTTTAATTACTTTACAAATAAAATATTTGAGAATTATCTTCAAGAAAGATGTGAAAAGGTTTATATAGAAAAATCAGAAGTATTAAGATCCTAAACTACCATTAAATGAGGAGATAAAAGGAGAGAGAATTGTTCTGCTGTGATGTATATGTATTTGCTTTCAAAGACAAAGTGGATTACCTTGTTACTCTAGTAACAGAAAGTCAATGAAATTAAATATATCACAAACAACATTCTATCAAATAGAAATATTTCAAATAACAATTTGTACTTAAATGCTGAAAGTGGTTTTTTTTCTACTTTAGATTGAAGAAAGAAATAATTTGGAGGGTTAGAGAGATAATTCAGGGTTTAAGATGGATGCATCTCTTGTAATGAGCTCCATTTATCCCCTGCATCTTATGTCATAACTGGCATGTGGTAGGTGGGTATAGTTCCAGAGACCCTCCCTCTCCTCAGCACTGCAGATATGGCCCTCGTGTCTGCTAAGAAATAATCTCTACAAGTAGACCTTGTATCCCTTAGCTAGCACTGTGTGGGAGACTGAGAAAATAAAAAGAGGAAAAGGGAGAGGGTGAGGGAAAGGAAGAAGTGGGGAATGGGGGGGGGGAGGATTTGGTTCATAATTTTGAAATTGTTTTATATCTGGGTTTATATGTACTTGTATATTTTTTTTACCTATTTTTGTAAATTATTTCAGCTCAATTGAATTTTTTTTGTATATAATTGTTGTTTTATTTAATTAGCAATTATTTTCTGTTTCCTCCTAGCTACAGGAAAAGCTGTTGTAGAAGAAACAAGCAAGTTAGCCGAATGTATTGGAAAAACCAGAACTTTGTTAAGAAAAATCTTATCTGAAGGAGTTGATCACTGTATGGTAAAACTGGACAACGATCCGCAGGGGTATCTCAGCCAGCCTTTGAGTCTCCTCGAAGCTGTCCTTCAGGAGTGCCACAACACCTTCACAGCCTGCTTCCATTCCTTCTACCCAACGCCAGCCTTGCAGTGGGCTTGCCTTTGTGATCTGCTCAACTGTTTGGATCAGGTGACTTCAGTGTGGTTATTACCAGTTGAAAGCATACTGCATTAATTAGTTCTCTAGAAACTCTCTGAATTGCAGCTACCTCTTTCTTTACAGCTTCCTAAAGAGCTAAGAGGAAATCAGATGCATAGGTCTAAAACAAAGTTTTAAAAGTTTTACATTTTATTATTTTTCAGTTAGAGAATGTCCTAGAAGAATAGCCTCTGCCACTGCCATTAACTGCAAAAATAACCGAAAGAGAGAGCTGAGTGCACCTGCAAGCTAACTCAGTTCATTTATTCTGTTTTTTGTTTGCTTTTGTAAGGCAAGCACCCTACCCACTATACTTCTGCTCTGGACCTCTGTTTATTTACTCTTGAGGATACCACACTTTCATAAATATTTATGCTCAAATTGCATTTTTGGAACACTAGAGCAAAAATAAATGACAGAACTTAAGAGAGAAATTTGCAGATTTACAGTTAACCCTCGAGCGGGCCCAGTAACGTCTCCATTGGAGACTTTGTTGTTACTGTGTCTGGCATATCGAATACTCTCGGTAGCTTGCCGGGCTCTCTGAGAGGGGCGGAGGAATCGAACTCGGGTCGGCCATGTTGGCCGCTTGTAAGGCGAACGCCCTACCCGCTGTGCTATCGCTCGGGCCCGCTCGAGCAAATCAATGATCAACGGGAGGGCCTTTACTTTACTTTACAGTTAACCCTGCACTTAGTAATTATTAGAAAAGCTAGATTAAAAAGAAAAAATGGGTAGGGGACTGGAGTGATAGTATGGCAGATGGGGTGTTTGCCTTGAATGCGGCTGACCTGGGTTAGATCCCCAGCATCCCATATGGTCCTGTGAGCACCGCCAGGAGTAATTCTTGAGCCCAGAGCCTGGAGTAACTCCTGAGCATTTCCAGGCGTAGACTCCTCCTCCTTTAAAATAAATGAGTAGAAATAAAGCACATTGAATACTTCCAGACATCTTAGCCTAAATGACATTTATAAGTAATTTCTATTTAACTCACTATATTCTTTTTAATAACATATTGGTCACTAAACCAAATCATATGCTATCCCATAAAATAGATCTTGTAAATCTCAATAGATTAAAATAAAATCTAAAAGAAAATTTTTTCATACCATAGTGTATAAAGTATATCAAAAATACATGACTAGAAAATAATGACACTTCTAAATAATGAGTGAATCAAAGAATTCTAAAATAAGGTCAAAATTATTGCACCTGAAATTATAATAGTTCAGAATTTATTAGATGGAATTAATGCCGAGTTTAGACAAAATTTAAACATTTAGATGATTATTATTATTATTAGACTTTTATTATACTAGCAAATAAGAAAGATGTAAAATCAGTAGTATCCTTTGAGCCCTTTCAAGTTTGTATCCCCCCCAAAAAAATGAATGCAATTAACCATATTTATTAGCTGAGTAAAGATGGAAAATTTCACAGTACTTTCAATAAATACAGAAAAAGCATTTGATAAAATTTCATTTATTCATTGACAAAAATAGGATTTAAAGAAAACTTCTGTGATCTGCTGAATGATATATATTATAAAATCTGTGATTAGGGGCTGGAAAGGTAGAACAGTGGGTAAGGTACCATATTGCACATGGCCAGCCCAGGTTCAATCCTCAACACCCCATATGGTCCCCTAAACCCACCAAAAGCATTTCCCTAGTCTAGAGCCAGGAATAAGAGCTGAGCACCATGAGATGTGGCCAAGAAATCAACAGAACAAAACTCCGAAATCTATGGTTGATATCAAACTTAATGGTGAAATAGTGATTGCTCCCTAAGTTCAGGAGTGAGAGGTATGTTCTCACTACTTCTGTTCATCATGTACTGGAAGGTCAAACCCTCTCCTCAGACCCAACTCACTGTCACTAGAAGCACAGCCTCAGGTTGTTGAAAAACATCTCATTTACCACATCTGGGCAGGCATCTTGTTTTTATGTTATATTGTTTCTTGTTTCTTCCCTTTCCTCCTCTTTTGTTATTTCATAACTATTTACATGATGAATTTATTTCTCTTCACATGTAAATGGTATTTATTTCACTATGGTAAGATACTTAGTGTGAGATCTGCCTCTTAAGAAATTTTAATTTGTTGAGTGTAGGTACTATGTTATACAGCAGATGTTTAGCATGTATTCATTTTCATAATCAAAATTAAACATCAAATTTCCTAACCCAATCCCTGGATGCAGTGCATCCTGCCTCTCTGCGTTTGACTATTTTAGATAGATAACTCCTAAAAGTAGAGTCCTGCAGTGTTTTTCTTTGAATCTGTTTCATTTAGCATTAATGTTCTCTGGACTCATCTATTGCTGTGGAGTAGATTTTTCCGCTCAGATTTCTGGGACAAGATTATTGTCACAACTAATTCATAACTTGATAGTTTTTTAACCTGCTTAGTAAGATAAGATTTTTTTGCTTTGCTACCAAAAGAACTCACTTTAACATTGATTTAATATAATCAAGAATATTGTACTTTTAGCCTTGTTTTACATAAATATTTGATATGCTAAGTAATATGTACATGATTTTTGTGACTGATTCCTGTGTTGAATTTTTAATACTTTGTTTTATAAGTATTCCAAGTGTACTACCAGTTTTTCTAAACAAATTGTGTAATGTAATGACACCATTTTGTGACCTTTGTAAAATAATTACTTTAGCATATTAAAATTATGCCAAGTCAACATTAGTGAAATAGTAGTAGCACAAAATTACAGCTTAAATAATTTATTTGAGTAAAGTAGTTTCAGTACTTGTTACTGGAAAAGACTTCAATATATACTAACTCATGTCTTTTTGATATCCTTGAGAATAGTTGCTTGAGAGTACCATGATTATGACAAATTGAAAATACATAAATTTGGACTCTGAGAGATAATACAGTGGTTAAGGCACTTGCCTTGCATGCATCTGACCCAGGTTCGATCCCTGGCATCCTACATTGTTCCCCCAAGCACTCACTGCCAGGAGTAATTCCTGAGTACAGAACCAGGAGTGACTCTTGAGCATTGCTTGGTATGGCACAGAAACCTTTTGGGGTAGGGGGTGGGGGTATAAAATTCAATTTTAAGAGTGGAAGACTGAATTTTCCTAATTTCACTGGGTCAAAATACTTGTTTTTAAAAATACTAGTGTGTCGTTATACCATAACAGAAAAAATGAATGCTAGAGAATTTTGGCATGAGTTGACTAGTACTGATGAAGTATTTCTTTGTGGGTGTATGTTTTGTTTTTAAAAGGATATCCAAGAAGCAAACTTCAAGACATCAAGTAGTCGACTCCTTGCTGCTGTTATGTCAGCTCTGTGTCACACTTCTGTTAAGCTGACTTCTATATTTCCTATTGCTTATGATGGAGAAGTACTTCTGCGATCAATTGTTAAGCAAGTTAGCACAGAGAATGATTCAACTCTGGTTCATCGTTTTCCCCTTTTGGTAGCACAGATGGAAAAACTCAGCCAGGTAGGTTGTTTTTGAAATACTTTTTCTTTTGAATAACAACACCAACAAAGAATGCAGGTACATTTATCTTGCTGATTCTTGTAAGTCATTAAATACATTCATCAAATAATTATGTTTCACTTTAAAAACTAAAATTAAGAGAAAAAAATCATTCATGGTTACCTGTAAGTGAGCAGTTTTCTTTTTTAAATTTCATATCAAGCTGTTACTAAGCTATAACATGGGAGAGAATTATGCAGTAAATTCCTTCTTTTTTTTTACTCATTTGAAATTAAGTTGCAGATATGTAAGCAATATTTTATATACTAATACAGTATTTTAGATTACCAGGATAGAACTTTAGGGAAATAAAGTGTTTTTAAAGTATAATCTGTATGTGAGGATTACTAATTTTTGAAAAGACATTAAAGTGTAGAAAACAGATTAGTTGCTCCACAAAAATTAAGAGACTGATCAATGACAGAGAAACTGAAAAAGATAAGAGCAGAACAGGAAAAAAATGGGCACAATTATGTAGTACTTCTTTAGGATCTCAGTAAAAATAATAAAAGTAGGGGGCTGGAGCTATAGTACAGTGGGTAGGATGTTTGCTTTGCATGCAGCTGACCTGGATTCGACCCCCAGCATCCCATATGGTCCCCCAAGCTCTTCCAGGAGTAATTCTTGAGTGCAGAGCCAGGAGTAACCTCTGAGCATCGCCAGATGTTATCCAAAAAAGCCAAAAATTAACTAAAAGCAAATAGAGGGATTTAAGAAAGTGTGGGGAAATTTTCACTTAATATTTTAATTTTTATTTAAAGAATCATGTTTCACAAAGTTATTGATAGTTTTAGACATATAATGTTCTTGTACCAATCGCACCTCTGAGTTTTACTACAAAGTTGATTTTCTCTCTGAATTGAAAGTACATCCATTTAAACTTATGATTTGTCTCGGGAAGACTCTTTTCCACATAGTTATTTTGTGACTATGAAATCTAGTGAATTTGTTATATAAGTTATATTGTAAGAAGTATAAGTTTAAGTCTTTTTTTTAAAGAATTTGCTTATTTATCACCAACTTACTATATACAGCAAATAGTTCCCCTCATTTCCTCTGACTAAAGTCTCTCACAGGAAAAAAAAAAACTTCTAAACATGAGGAGCTTTTTCCATCATATAGCAGTACTATTAAGATATTAAACAAGGTAAATGAAAATTGTCAAAACTAAAACTAGTAAAGATGCAAATACCTTGAGCATGTGTGGTACCTTTATGATGAACATATTAATAAGAAAATAACTTCCCAAGTGAAAAGTAGATAATACTGATTCACATACCACAGGACAGATTTATTGGCTCTTCTGAATTTCATGGTGTCATCTAATGGGAAAACGATTTGCAAGAGTGTGACACAGGAACATGAAGCAGTGTCTTTGAACTGTTTGTTTTTTCTATCACAGAGTGAAGAGAATATCTCAGGGATGACAAGCTTCCGGGAGGTTCTGGAAAAAATGCTGGTGATTGTTGTGCTTCCCGTCAGGAACAGTCTGAGGAGGGAAAATGAACTCTTCTCGTCCCACCTGGTGTCTAACACCTGCGGGTTACTGGCCAGCATTGTCAGTGAGCTGACAGCCTCTGCCCTGGGGTCTGAGGTAACAAGCCCTGATCAGGTCATCGCACACCTGTAGAACTTCCACATAGTTCCTTTCTGCAGATTTTTCCCCCCTTTTTAGCTAATCTCAATCCTGTTTTCTTTTAAAAAAGCTTCAAGCTGAGCTGTCATATTTCAGTGCTTTTTATGTTTTTGCCCATCCTTGTTTTTCTTCTCTCTATTGATTTCCTCTCTCTTCCCAGGTGACCCAGGATGATGCAAAGTATATGTTTTCTTATCTGCCCCATCGCACATCTCCACTGCCATGTCCCCATAAAAGCAAAAATGGTTCACATTGCTGGGTAATGAGTAATATTGAACAAGTAGGATTACTAATAATAAACATGCAGTGTGTTTATGATAATAAATTAGAGCTTTAAATCTTAACCCTCTGCCCACTTACTTAATCCTAGGTACTCACATACAATGCAAATAATAATTTTTAATCCTACCTGTGTCAGTTTGTTAAGTGTAGTAAAACATGCATAATATAAAATTCATCATTATGAAATGTTTATGTGTGCAGTTTGGTGGCATTAAGTACAGTTGTTTTAAAGCCAGTATCATAAAGTTTTGAAAGGATCAAAAATTATGTTTGAGAAAACTAGTTTTTTGTTTTGTGTTGTTCTGTTGTTTGGGGGTGGAGTTTCTGTGTATCTGTATGTGTTGGGGCCACCCCCCACAGTGCTCAGTGAGTATTTCTAGATGTGTGCTTGGGGGTTATACCTAGTTGTGCTCCAGAGATAATGCCAGGATCTAACCCAGGCCTCCTGCATGCAAAGCATGTGCTCCAGCCCTTGAACTATCTCCAATCTGATAAAGCCACTTTAAAACATAAAAGTACCTTTATAAGTTAACATTATTTTTCACTGTCATTGAATTCATCAACTATTTCCATTCCCTTTCCACAACAGACACTAGATTGGTTTTGGGAACCATGCCATTATGTGAACTCCATCATTGTAAATCAGTGTTTCATAATTAGTCTGTATGTAGTTGCCCCAGACCTCCATTTCTTGCCAAGGAACTTCTTTTCTCCATTTTACTTTGGTACTGGCTAGTCTTTGCTTTTTCTGGCTTATAGACTTGCTTTAGAATACTTCTCTGTATTGACCTCTCTGCTCGGTGCTAACTGATGATTCTTAGGAGCAGGTTAGCCTTTAGAATTTCACAGTGATTACATGTACCTGAGAAAATTTTAGTATCCAGTCCCACCAAGCACCTTTTCCAGTTAGCTGTGATTTTGTCCCAGGAAGCCATTGAAATCCTTGCCAGAAAATTCTCCCTCCCCCCCCATTTATTAAGCTTGTGATAATGCTCCTTTTCTATACTGGGTACTCAAAGAAAAAGTCTATAATAACATACCGATCAGAAAGTTAATGTCTGTTTTATTCCCTGTGAACTTGCCTTTCTCTCTGATGAAAACTAATGCCCACAATTGCAGGTTGCTTAATATATAACCTTGAGAGCTCCTGGGTTGGGTTGGGATGAGATATCCATATTCTTTCCTAGTTCGTAGTTCTTACTAGAATCATAAACTTCAATGCTTTTTCTGTATCCAACTGTGATCAGAAGTAAGCTCTATAATCAAACAGTTTCCAAGCAAAATAAAATCTCTAATCCTGACTAATGAAAGTCTGTAATTAGTGATATGTTTTGTTTTTTAATTTTGAATGTTGTTATACAATCACTGTGTACATTCATAGTATATAAACTTAAGACACTTTAGTTTTCAAATGAAATAGAATTCCTACATCTCTATGTAATATAGTTCAAAACTGTACAGCAGGACTTCTTTAACTGTTCCTACTTGTGACCCCTAGCCCCTAGAACGTTTTCATTATCTTGAGTATATAGGTGTACAAAATAGGCCACAAACCAAACATTTTCTGAAAATAGAAACCCCATATGATGTTGCAATCAATAAGAAGCTAGGATCTATAGAATGTTGATGAAATTGTTGATGTCTCTTTTTAAATAGTAATTCATTTATGTTATAACTGTGACAATATACAAGTTTATGTTCTTATACTTAAAGTAAGTGAAATATATAGTGTAATGAGACTAAAGAAAGGACTGGAAGTGATATTTATTGTGTAAATTTAAAATAATAAAATCTAGTCTTATGATTAATCTTTTACTAGAATGTAACTTTAGGAAACTTTGAACCCACTTGTTAGGTTATTTTATTCAACTCCTCAGAAGCCTCTAGATAATCCTGTTCAAAATTAGTTCTAGATAATCTTGTTCAAAATATTAGCACTCAGATCCAAACTAATGATGTTACTACTTTTGTTCATAGGTTGACGGACTTAATTCTCTTCACTCTGTAAAAGCCAGTGCTAACCGGTTCACAAAAACAAGTCAGGGACGAAGTTGGAACACTGGAAATGGTTCGCCTGATGCCATATGTTTTTCAGTAGACAAGCCCGGAATAGTTGTGGTTGGTTTCTCTGTCTATGGAGGAGGTGGCATTCATGAGTATGAATTGGAAGTGTTGGTTGATGATGTAAGTCTCACTCTTACAGTGTTCTTGCTGTGTGAATTGGGTGTCTGGACTTACTATCTTATGCTGATGATCTAAACCTCGATGGTTTTGCAGACCTCTCAGAAGTTGATGACATTAAAGAAATGGAAAGAAAGCAACTCTGCATGTTTGCTTATAAACCACTTATAATTACTCCTGCCTTATAATTTTTATACTTCCAGGAAAAAGTCAGAGGAGAAAATTAGATCTTTGATAGTTTAACCTCTGGTAAAGATCCTGAGTAGTGTTTTTTTTTTAACTGATTTTGGTTTTTTTCCAACCAAAACAGTATCCAGACCTAGGAAATTGTGCAAAGGTCTAGAGCATATGCTTTGCATGTGAGAGGCCACGGTTTGATCCTGGCGCCACATAGTCCTCTGAAAACCATTGCAAGTGTCACCCCTCCACGAGCACACTGCTGGGAGTAGTCCCTTAGATTTAATGGCTATGGAGGTCCCCCAGCCCCCCAAAAACACCATGATGATATTTTCTGGATTAACGGTTTAGTTTTTTTCATAGATTGTAAATGATTGATTCATTGTAAAGAGATTATTGATTTGATCAGTTTAGTTATATCTTGCTTTATTGTCTAAATTATTTTAAGTATAAAAGTTTTCAAAATGTTTACTACAGTGGAAAAGTAGGTAGCATATAAATAATTTCCTAATAGCAATCACTCTGTATCTCAGTTCTTTTGAGCAACTAATTTAAATAATTTTTCTTCCTTTATTAATATCCGTAACAGATAAAGCACTCGTCTTAAGAAATTATTTTAAGGCATCCGTTGTGTGATAAATACCTTTTTACATTGGGTAGTAGACTCCACAGGAAATCAGTTAAAAGTAAATAAAGTACTAGATGTATTTTTCTTTAGTATTTTTAGGAAAATGACAATAGCTAATTTTATATGCAAGTAAATATGGCTGTTGAAAAATGATCATTACTTAAAAGTCAGAGTTGTGTATGCTGTAAAATTAAGAGTGTGGTGGATTTTTATTTTCCACTAGAGTGAACATTCAGGAGATTCAGCTCATTCTCACAGATGGACATCTCTAGAATTAGTCAAAGGAACCTATACAACAGATGATTCACCTAGTGATATAGCTGAAATCAGGCTGGACAAAGTTGTCCCTTTAAAGGTAATTAAAATAATGTATTTCTTTTAAAAATAGGTATGCACTTTTTTAAAAGTAAAAAACATTCTGTTATGTGGGGCTTTACATTTTTATAGAGTAGCGGCCGTATTACTGATAATTTAACTGAGTTACATTCTATTTTGCAGAAAATCTTTCAAAATTAATTGCAGCAAATAGTACTAGTAGGTTTTAGAGCTGAACAGTATGCCTAACTTTAGATACCTGCCTATACACATATGTATTCTGTGACTTTTGGTGTGTCCTCACTTTATTACTGAGATTTATTTGTAGATTGGGAATTTTTATTCCTATATAGTTGTATGGTTAGGGTTAAGTTAAATAATGGAATAAAGTATTTAATTTATTGAATCTTATTCCTTGTCTTTCTTTCATTGTGCCCAAATTCTTGTTCAAAATAAGTCGTCTTTAAAGATAGTATTCTTTACAATATTAAAGTTGCTACTTTTTGTATCTTTAAGTGTTTGACAATAAATATTTAATGAAACAAATTTTACTCAATATTAAAGTTAGTACTAATTGAACAGTGTAGCCACAGTAGTTTTCATTATAGAATTATTTTTGACAAGATGTATTGAAACTAAATTTCTAAAAAAAAAAAAAGTTTAAATTTGAAAAACTAGTAAAGCCTTCATTATGAAGTCAATATGTATCCGTCATATGTACTGGTATCAAGCCTTACATTTTCTATGCAACTGCATCTTATTTTGCGCCACCTTTTAGAATTCTATCTGCCTGAATTTCTCTTAAAATAATATATATATATATATATATATATATATATTGGGCTTGTTTCTTTTTTTATTTGTTTTTACCCACTTAAAACTATTAAAAAATTGTAAAGTGGTACCAGAAAGGTTGTACAGGAACTAGGGCATTTCTCTTGCATGCAGCCCTAATTTGAATCCTGTCACCCCAGATAGTTCCCTGAACACTGCCAGGGTCACACTCCTGAGCATAGAGCCAAGAATAGTATCTCACTGGGTGTGTGCCCTCCCCGCCCGCAAAGTAAAGAACTGCACTGCACTGTCCTCCCGTTTTTTATCGATTTCCTCGAGCAGGCCCAGTAATGTCTCCATCAAGAGACTTGTTGTTACTGTGTTTTGCATATTGAATACATCACGGATAGCTTGTCAGGCTTTACCGTGCATGTGAGGTACACTTAGTAGCTTGCTGGGCTCTCCAAGAGGGGCGGAGGATTCGAACCCGGCTTGGCTGGGCCGGGTGTGCACAAGGCAAACGCCCTACTGCTGTGCTGTCGCTCCAGCCCAAAGTAAAGATCATCTAAAAAAAATTTTATCTTTCTGATTAAAATCTTTATTATGGCTAATACTCAACAATGTGGTTAAAAGCAGAAACTGAAGTTATATTGCCTAAATCAAATTATGGCTCTATCACTACTGTCATTCTCAGAACAAGTTCCTTAACTTCTCTGTGTTTCTTGCATTTCTTATTTGAAAGTTGGGGAATAATGGTACTTACAATGTCATTTTAATAATTAAGTCAAATTACTATGGGCATTTCCATTTTGTGCGTTTCCATCAAATAAAAAATGTCATGAAATTAATCATTCAGTTCGAATCATTAAAAAACTCAGATAGTTTATAAGTACGATATAGAATCAAAATATTTGCCTATTTTTGTTCCCGGAACATTCTTTTTGAATATCCCCTCTGCATTGGGAATTAATAGAAATGGTTTTTTGCACCTTTTTTTTTCCAGGAAAATGTTAAATACGCTGTGCGCCTGAGGAACTATGGAAGCCGTACAGCCAACGGAGATGGAGGGATGACCACAGTGCAGTGCCCTGACGGAGTAACCTTTACATTCAGCACATGCAGCCTGAGCAGTAATGGCACAAACCAAACCAGAGGACAGATTCCACAGATCCTATACTATAGGTGGGTGTACCTCCTTGAGCTCATTCATAGAAACAGATATTATTTATTGAAATATATAAATTGTGTTAACTATAAAGGTGAATGCTTTTATGCTAGTAGGAATGCCGAATGGTTCAGCCCTTTTGGAAAACAGTATGGACGATTTTCAGAAAACTAGAAATTGAGCTCCGATTTAACCCAGCAATACCACTCCTGGGAATATATCCCAGAGAGGCAAAAAAGTATAGTCAAAGTGACATCTGCACTTAAGTGTTCATTGCAGCACTCTTTACAATAGCCAGAATCTGGAAAAAACCTGAGTGCCCAGGAACAGATGACTGGTTAAAGAAACTTTGGTACATCTACACAATGGAGTACTATGTACCTGTTAGAAAAGATGAAGTCATGAAATTTATATACAAGTGGTACAACATGGAAAGTATCATGCTAAACGAAATGAGTCAGAGAGAGGGGGACAGACATAGAAATATTGCGTTCACCTGGGGAACATAAAGTAGCAAAATAGGAGACTAACACCCAAGAATAGCCGAGATAAGTATCAGGAGGTTTACTCCATGGCTTGGAGGCCAGCCGCACACTCTAGGGGTAAAGGCAGCTCAAATAGAGAAGGGAGCACCAAATAAAGGGTGTTGGGAGGATCCTCCCAGGATGGGAGATGTGTGCTGAGAGTTGACTATAGACCAAACATGATTACCACTCAATGCCTCTTTTGCAAACCACAGCACCCAAAAGGAGAGAGAGAACAAAACGGAATGCCCTACCACAGAGGCAGCGTGAGATGGGGGGATGGGGGATGGGAGGGATACTGGAATCAGTGGTGGTGGAGAATGGGCACTGGTGAAGGGATGAGTGTTTGATCATTGTATAACTGAAACCCAAGCACAGAAATTTGTCAGTCTACAATAAGTCTACAACTGTACCTTATGGTGTTTCACTAATAAAAATTAAAAAAAAAGGTGAATGCTTTTAAATGTGTTGGGATGAGGAGTGGAGATATAGGACTGAAGACATCTTAGTTTACAACACAGTTCACTTTAGCTCAATCTCTTGGAGTTCTTCCTAACCTTTTTTTTTCCCCTTCTCACATTTTATCTCTACTTGGCCAAGTCCTGGCATCTTACTTTAAAAATATCCTAAATCTGTCTTTTCAACCACTTCCATCATTTAATAGTCTAGTTCACACAACGCTCCCTCCTCCTGAGTAACTGCATGTCAGCCTTTGGTCTCATTCTTTCCAGCTGCCACCCTTCTGCAAGCATTTTTACCACAAGGCAGCAGAATGATTGCATAGAAATGTAAATTATTTCAAGTTCTGCCCTGGCTCAAAATCTTCTATTTCCCATTCCAGTATAAAATGTGCAGTAATTAGTGTTGTCTGTCACTGCACATGCTCTCTCCTTTTTATCTTTGTCACCTGATTAGCTTTTTTTTTTTCTTTTTGGGTCACCTGGTGATGCACAGGGGTTACTCCTGGCTCATGCACTCAGGAATTACTCCTGGCGGTGCTCAGGGGACCATATGGGATGCTGGGAATTGAACCTGGGTCAGCTGTGTGCAAGGCAAACGCCCTACCTTCTGTGCTATTGCTCCAGCCCCAGCTCTTTTTTCTTTGCATTCTGTCTCTCTTCTTTCTGTCTGTATTCTTTCCAGCCCATATACTCTTTCTTCTTTCATTAGAGCACACTTATTTTCATTGTTTGTTTGTCTCTGTTGAACAATTTCAGGCCTTTATTTAAATATCAGTTCCTATGATAAATTCTCCTTGGCCTTATTTAAATAACTTTATGCCCTTGTCCTGCTTTTCTTCTTCAAAGCCCTATCACCACTTGAAATTGTATGGTTGCATACTTACTTTTGTTTAGCTTTAATTTTTTAAAACTTCTTATAACTTTTAAAAATATTTTTAAACAAAATATTGGAAGCTGTGAGAGCTGTGATCTGAATATATGATCTAAGACTTTGATCATGTTTTGCTTCCCATGAGACTCATGTGCTGCTACCCATCTCATAGGAGTGAGTTTGATGGAGATTTACAATCCCAACTTCTGAGTAAAGCCAACGAAGAAGATAAAAACTGTAGCCGGGCTCTGTCTGTGGTAAGCACTGTTGTTCGAGCTGCAAAAGACCTGTTACACCGTGCTCTTGCTGTGGACGGTAAGGCTTTCCTTTACTTCTTGAATGTCCTACTTTAGATTTAGATATTGTGTGTGTGTGTGTGTGTGTGTGTCTGTGTTGGTGGGGGTGGGGAGTGCATATCTAGCAGTGCTAAGGGCGATTCCTCTTCCAATGGTGTTTAGTAGTGACCCTGCATTGCTCGGGGAACCATGTGGTACTAGGGCTAAAGCCCAAGTCAGCCACATGCAAGGTATGGGCTGTACTTCCTGTATTGTCTCTCGGTCTTACTGTAAAGTCTGTAGTCTGTATTCCCTTTCCCCCCCCCCCACCCCTTGCTTATTAAAAGAGGGACCATCTTCTAGAATCCCAGATCAATCAGTTACTCACATGCATAGCTTCATTTTGGGTCAGCCATCTTCTTCATACTCCAGTTCAGATTTTGTCCTTAGAATGTGTATAAACAATAATCTGATCCTAACTAAGTTTACAGAAAGAGAAAAACTTATGGTTAAACAATTTTGGCTTTAATCTTATTCAGTCATCAAAAGCGGTTTGTTTTGTTATTCACAGCTGTTCTTCTTTCCATATATTCCATTTCCAGTAATGGTATCACCATTTGCTCAAAGATCTGGGCAGCCCTAAACATCTTCTTGATTTTACTTGTATAAATTATGTGCTAAATAAATTTTCCCAAATAAATTTGGAAATCTACTATTTACATTCTCTTCTCTGTTTTCACCTAGTTTAGGATGCCATGAAAGAAGCACACACTTTCTTTTCAGTTGATGGATAGTATTCTAAAAATCTATCTTATTCTCCTCATTCTTCCTCGAGTTAGCTAGTAATCGTCCACTTGCAAAAGAATTATAGCAACGTTCACTTTTGCCCACCCCAAGTGTTTATTCTTAAGCCTAGTTGTATGTTATGATCACTTAGGAAACTTGCTTAAAATAGAGACCTTCATAATCCAGACTCAATTTATCCTTTCAACACCACATTCATGCATTTCAGGAGAGCAATGCACTCTCCTAAATAACAGACATTTTGGAGTAGTTAATATTTTGCAGGCCATTTTTTGTAACTCATTCAGTTTGAACTGAACCCAATGAAGGAAGGAAGTAATTATCTTCTCTTTGCTGAGTAAGCTGAGGCACGTGCAGATTAAGTGATTTACCTAATCTCATACAGAAAACAGCATATGGTGCCACATGTTGCTCTTTTAATCCTCTCTCCACCATACTACAGGCATCTGATGTTTGGTAAGATGCTTCTACATAAGTGCCTTAATTTCCCATCAGAGAGAAATGGCAGGAAGTGGTGGGGAAGGGGGCTAACGTACTTACCTTGCATGTTGCCCACCTCAAGTCTCTAGCACCACAAATGGTTCCCCTGCATACTGTGAGGAAAAGCCTCTGAGCTCTGCTGGGCATCACCCAAAATAATGTTGTTGTTGTATTTTTTAAATTAGGAATAATAAAATTGTTACTGTGAGGATTAATTGAAATAGCACATGTAAATAGAGCCCGTAAAATAGTATGTTTTTTTAAAGCAGTCAAATAACAGCAACTATAATTTTACTCAAGAATAGAGCATGGATTTAGTATAGCATAATATATTGCAAGGAAAGCACCTTCTAACTCTATTTTTAATTTCTTTTTAAGCTGATGACATTCCAGAACTGCTTAGTTCTTCCAGTCTGTTTTCCATGCTGCTCCCCCTTATTATAGCCTACATAGGACCAGTAGCTGCTGCTATTCCCAAGGTATGTAATTATATAATCAAGAATGGGAATTTTGTTTTCCCTATCTATTTAGCTCTGAGGCCACATACTGTCTGTGCTCAGGGCTTACTCCTGGCTCTGCACTCAGGAGTCACTCATGGTCTCCCCGGAAAATACTATAGGGAGACAGGAATCAAGCTCAGGTTACCACATGCAATGCAAGGACTTTAGCTTCTGTACTATCTCCCTGACCCTCAAATGTTCTCTTAAAATAAGCTGTTTAGACACTGTTTTTTCTTCAACAATACAATTTTAGTACTTTGGGGGTCAGATTATAGAAAGGACTGGTTAATATGAAGAGGCTGTTGTATATTGAATTGCTGTGCTTACTTGTTACATATGTGCATGCATATATGAATGTGTGTTAAGTGTGTGTATACCTTATGTGCCTACACACATATTAGCTTTTGGACCATACTTAGTGGTATTCAGGACTTCTTTCATTTCTTCACTTGAGAATCGTTTCCGCTGATGTTTAGGGGGAACCATCTGGTACTGGGGATTGAGCCCAGGCCTCCCTCATGTGAAGCATGAACTCAGCCTAGCTTGTTGGGCAATCTGACCCTCAGTTTACTCCTTGTCTCTGTGTTCAGGGATCACTCCTGGAGGGCTCAGGGTACCATGTGGGATGCGAGGGATCAAATCAGATCTGGTGCATGCAAGGCTTGTGCCCTCCCCACTGTACTGTCTCTCCAGACCACATTCTAGTATATTTCCATGTAATGTCTAATACAACTAAGGTAAAACTTCTTCTATGAAACAAATTTCTCATTGAACAAAAACTTAGCTGGGGAAAAATTCTTTAGAAGGAAATTCTTATTAATTATCACCAATTACAGTAATCATTTTAAAGCAATTTTTATATTCATTATCTCATTTAATCATTTTTTTTTTCATACTAGGTGGCTGTAGAAGTGTTTGGTCTTGTACAGCAATTGCTTCCCTCAGTTGCTATTCTGAATCAGAAGTATGCACCCCCTGCATTCAATCCTAATCAGTCAACAGATAGCACCACAGGAAACCAGCCTGAGCAAGGCCTCTCTGCCTGTACAACCTCTAATCACTACGCTGTCATCGAGAGTGAACATCCCTATAAACCTGCTTGTGTGATGCACTACAAAGTAGGTGCAAATTCCCACAAAGAATTTAGATTGAAAACTTGGTTTAATGTGCTAAAAGTGACATTTTACTTTTACGATGATACCTGAAAGAAAGCTTTGTAGGCAAATTTCAAAATGAAATGTATGATGTAAACTTATTATAGAGTCTTCAAATGCCTTTCAAAAATTATATCTTTTAAATTGAGAAGAACTTCCCTAGTTAAAACCTACTTAGTAAGTCTTATGTGCTTCTAAAATATTTGCCTTTTTTTCTTTTTGTTACGGCATCACACCTGGGAGTACTTGAGAGGTTCCTGCAGTGCTCAGGAGACTATGTAGTGCGGGTGACCAAATCTGGGGATCCTGCATGCAAAATCCTTTGGGCTAGAGGCCCAAAATATTCAGTTTAGTTTTTAAAAAGTGGTAAATATGTGAATAGACAATCTAATAAAGTGTGCTTCATTTTTTCCCATGATCTCCAAGTCAACAGTTATCACCATTTTTTAAACTTGCTTTATTTGCTTCATTTATTAATACCCACTTTGTCTGTTCCTATGTTGTTTTAAAGCCCATTTGCAAATATTTTATTCTATATCTATAGTAAAAGGACATAAAAATTAACATTGTAATGTGCACTCTAAAAAAAAAGAGTAGTTCTTTTATGTCCTTAAGTATGCACATTTGTAGTTGTTTGAATTGGAATCCAAAAATGATTTTATTGTTTAAAATTGTTTACCCGGGTTCAACTCCTCCGACCCTCTCAGAGAGCCCGGCAAGCTACCGAGAGTATCCCACCCACATGGCAAAGCCTGGCAAGCTCCCCGTGACGTATTTGATATGCCAAACACAGTAACAACAAGTCTCACAATGGAGACGTTACTGGGCCTGCTCGAGCAAATTGATGAACAACGGGAGGACAGTGCTACAGTGCTACATTAGAATCAAATAAGATTCTTACATTCTGATTTATTTTCTCTGTTCCCTTTCTTTTCATTTGTAGGACTCTCCCTACTGGTCTCTGTCTCCAAAATGTAGTACACGGTTAAGTTAGGGATCTTTGAGAAATTGCGTGGCAAACTGTAACCCCATTTAAGCTTTAGCTTATATTTATGTGACTTTGATCAAAGTTGTCGGCCATTTTTATCTTCCTTTCTATAAAGTGTCTGTTTATTGAAGCCATATTTTTAAATTAGACTGTTGATATTTTTCATGGAGAACATTTAAGGGTTCTCTGAAACAGCAAATGTGAGCTTTTGTTTCCACTATAGCATTTGAGTCTATGTATTTTTTTAACATTAATATTATACTTAGGAACTTTTTAATATTCATATTAATTATACAACCAGTTCATAGTTTGCTATTTAACAGTCTTCATAGCTTGACTGCCAAAACATAATTCTTTGCCATGATGTGAAGACACTTAAAATTACATGTAATTAATTTAGTGCCACCATAAACTCTAAAATAATAAAATTGTTGGCCAGGTAAAATTTAGTTTATTTAGATGTGTAAACTTAGACTTTCATAAAGCATGGTTGTATGGATATGTTTCTATATTTATTTGATTGTTCTCATGATGTAAGAAATTCTAAGGGTTTTTTTTTGTAAAATAAAGCTTTAACAGATATTATGAATGATAAATAACCTGAAAGTGACTAAAATCTTATACTTTAATGATTTTCTCACTTTTTACAAAATTATCTTTATATTTTATTGTCCTATATTTTTATTTGCCTGCTTTTTTATGCATTATATTGTGACCTTGCAAAACATCAGATAGCTGAATATTTATGGAATTTAAGAATCTTTGTAATTTTTTTCCTCACATCAAGAGTGCTTATTAACAGACTTACATATTTCTTATAATTAATGAATTACTATGTTATTAATGCAGCATCAACCAAATACTAGGTATAAAACAGTAGGTATTACATTTACAAAATAGGTATAATTTATACTGAACCTCTGTTTATTTTATTTCAAATCCTATTTAAGCAATTAAGTTTTGCAGCATGTTAACAGCATCAGCTTTGTAGTATGATGATCTGTTTCTAAAATATATTAACAGCAGAAGTCTAATCCTTAACAAAAAGCAAGAGTCCTCTTCCATATTTCTCTTAGGTGACATTCCCAGAATGTGTACGGTGGATGACGATTGAGTTTGACCCTCAGTGTGGTACTGCACAGTCGGAAGATGTCCTCCGTTTGATGATTCCTGTTAGAACTATTCAGAATTCAGGATATGGACCAAAATTGACATCTGTTCATGAAAATCTTAATTCATGGATAGAGTTAAAGAAATTTTCAGGATCCTCCGGGTGGCCTACTATGGTTTTAGTGTTGCCAGGTAGGTAGTTTTTACTCTTTCATTGTATGTTGAAATCTATACATTTATGATAATGTATGTTTAGTAATGGTGCTTCATTGAAAATGCTTATCTAGTTTTTAGAAGAATTTATTAAAGTCCTATTGATCTCTGAGCAGAGATGTAGTTTTAGAGGACAGAATGGTTTGAGGTTGCTCTGAACAGAGATTGGCTTGACCCAAGTTACAGCGTTACTATTGAGGAATGACTGTGTCTATATTTTAAGACCAAAGTATATAAAAAGTGGTTTATACCTTTTATTTTTTCCCACAAGGTGGTAAATGTAAAGAATTTTATAAAAAAAAATCCTTTCTTTGGAGAGAATTGGAGAACCACTTGTTGAGTTCTATTAAAAATTTCTGGGGCAAAGGGGGGTGTTTCCCTCTGGGAAGGGAGAGAGAGAAAGCAAGCAAGCATAGTGAAATAAGAAATTTGATAGACAAGTTCTTTTCATTTTGTCTTTAATTTTTTGAATATTTATCAATCTAATACTTTTTTTTTTCTAGTATTCTTAATGTTTATTCAATTGTAGTCAATTTCTTTTTGTTGTTGTTTGTTTTGGGCTGCACCCAGCTGTGCTCAGGGCTTACTCCTGGCTCTGCTCTCAGGGACCACTTATTAGGGCTAAAGCCCTCCTAAGGCTCCAGGTACCAATTTATAGTGTGGGAGTTGGAATCTGGGTCAGCCAGATTTAAGATGCAAAACAAGTGCCCTATCCATTGTACTCTCTCTGACCCCTGTAGGCAAGTTCATAAAACTACATGAATTTGTAGTCTTTCAAATTAGTTCTATTTAATTCAAACTTTGCCTTTAGTCTGACTGAACTTGTTAGTGCAGAGATCAGGGAAATCCAATTGCAAAGTTAGAGGATTGCTTCTCTGAGACAGAAATGACCAATACAGGTTAACCTCAGAACTGATAGATCATTTGAAAAATGATCACTTATGTCATTAAAGGTAGGGTATTTAAAGAGAATTCCATCAGAAAGGAAAATAATAGTTAACGTGGGATGCCACTTGCTCTTAGTGGTTTTTTTTTGGTTGTTTCTTTTTTGGTGTGGGATTTTTTGTTTTGTTTTGTTTTTGTGTTGGGGCTGGGACTGGTTGTTGTTCGTTTTTTAAGAACATTTTTGAGTAGATATAGGAACCCATAAGAAATGAAGAAATCTATTAGGTATCAGATTTGTACAATTACCGAACTTGAGGTGGATATAAGGCAGGGAAATTCTAATAAAGTTGTTTATGATCTTGAATTCAGTACTGGGTTTTTGTTTTTATTTTCCCCTTAGGAAATGAGGCTCTTTTTTCATTGGAGACTGCATCTGATTATGTAAAGGATGACAAAGCTTCTTTCTATGGTTTCAAGTGTTTTGCAATTGGATATGAGTTTAGCCCTGGACCTGATGAGGTAAGAATGAGTTGTCCTCTTATTCATTTAAGGAACCTGGTTCTTCCTAAGGATGCTATTGACTTTTATTGTGTTTGCTGACTTTAATAAGTCTGAAATTTAAGTGAGGGTCTTGCAGTACAAATGTGTAGTTTGTACAGCAGTTTGAAGTCTGTGCAATGTGGTTCATCTTGTGACAATTTAATATGGATATGCTAGTTCTAAATACTCTCTCAGACGGCTACACCTTATCTTTCTGAACAAATGGTAGAACTTGATTTCAAAACGAGAATAACTCATTTCTCCTGCAATTTCCTAATCATGAGTAATGCAAAATCAACTTTGAAAAGTACTTGTGTCTTGTCAAAGTAATGAACTGAAGTTATTTTGACAGTAAATCTCTATGCCATAATGTTCTTGAAACAGTATTGAATTTAACCATTAGCTATAAGTTAAGATTGAATGCAAGTCACATTTTGTAGATAATTACACACAATTTTTAATACAGCTTCTCCCCCCACCCCACCCCCAATTCTGTAGGGAGTAATTCAGTTGGAAAAAGAATTGGCCAATCTTGGTGGTGTTTGTGCAGCGGCTCTGATGAAGAAAGATCTAGCACTTCCTATTGGTAAGTCTAATCAAGTGTTATTCTTAATTTTTAATGTTAATTTTAATAATATATTTAGTACAGAATGTTCTGGAAATAGAATGGAAATAGAATTGCAAAATAAATCCCATAATAAGCATCCAGTCAGGAACAGTAATTGTTGATATACTTGTATTTTTATTCTTTTCTTGTTGGAGATGGAAGAATTTCTTCCAGTTATTTTTTAATTCACAAATATACATAAAACAACCTTCTCATTCATGTACTTGCTTTCTACCAAAGCACGAGGACAAGCTCTAGATACAGAGTAGTCAACCAGTATTCCAGGTATTTCTTCAGTCTCCTAGGGTACATACAGATACTTATTGTCTGGAGCTTAGGGATTAGATAGTAGAAATGTCATTTGAGAATAATAGATCTTTAAATAAGCACGGGCCTTGGGAAATCATTCAAAAGGCTGGAATGTGTGGCAGAGTATGCTTTGCTTACAGGATCCCCAGTCCCACACCTGGCACTGCATGGTTTCTTGTGTCCCACCAGGAGTGACCCCTTAGCTATGAGCCAGAAATAGTCCCTGAACACTGCCAGGTATGGATCAGAAACAAAAACAAGCTAAATAGTATGAATACTGAATTAGGAAGAGATTGCCAAGAAAAAGGAAAGGGTGTCTAGGATCAAAACTGGTATTATCCAGATTATCAAAGATAAATATGACAAGAAAAGGTCACAAGAGAAGCTGAGAAGAAGTAGCTAGAGAAGTAGTAATAAAACCAGGAAAGTGAGTATTTGTGGGATTTACTTAGTACCATGGCAAACACAAATTGAAAGCTACCATTGAGTGCCAGAGAAAGAGTGTGTCGAAATCAGGGTGTCCCTAGTTCCCTTACATGTGGCTTATCCTAGTTTGATCTCAGACACTGCTGTCCCGCAAACATCACCAGGAGTGAACTCTTCATACCACTGGGTGTGGTCCAGCACACTCCTGCCCCTGCACCACAAAAGGCTGTCTTTGAATTGAAAAGCTTGATATTGAAAAGCACTCTAGAAAATATATTAGAAAAATGAAAAAAACCAAAGACCTTTTAGAATGGTAGTAGAGAATCAAATCATAAAGGGGAGTCAGGTTGAATATAGATAGCTCTTTAGAAGCGCTTTCATGTGAAGCAGAACAGAGAAGTGAGGCAGTGACAGGAATGGTCACGACATATCATCTCTTTATATCATACAAATTTGTATGATATGCAAATTGATTTATAGTCAAATCTGGTTAAGATGAAAGTAATTACTAATCTATGATGCTTACATATTTGACATATTTGGAAATAAGATTATTTTATTTCCCTAGGTCTTGCCATTAAAAGTCTATCTATCTTTAACTCTTTCCTCTCAGTCTACATTTTCCATTTTTTTCCTTTTCTTTCTAGCTTCTCTTTGTCTCCTCTTACGTATGTCTCACTTTTATTCATAATCCCTTTCAGTCTTACTTTCTCCTACTTTATCTTGGAATAAATGTGAGAATGTTTATCTTATATTGTGTTCATACAAGGAAAATTCGCCCAACTCCTTTGGAAAAAATTTATCACTTAATATGAATTTTATTTCTTTTGGATATAGCCTCTCTCTCTCTCTATATATATATATTTGCTCAAATGCTAAAAATATTTGTTCAAAGATAAATTAATAAAGCAGTACTTGTGTTTATTTAGTCTAGGAGTAACAGAACTGTCTTACTAGCTGAGAACTGGTGTAATGGCATGGTCGTATACTGATAATGTACATAGCTGTAAAAAAAATTATAAAAGGGAAATTGGAGAGATAGTACAGGGGGGTTGAGATTGCACATGGCTGAACATGTTAAGTCCCCAGGAACACATACGGCCTGCCAAGTATGGCCAGGAATGATTCCTGAGTACAGAGCCAGGAGCAAGCCCTGAGCTACTGTGGGTATGACCCAAACCCAAAAAAGTAAAATAAGTAAACTATATACCTATGTCTTAACCCTGAAAGCTATACAAATTATACTGAGTAAAGCAAGTTGAAAGAAGAGGGTGCAGGTTTTGCATGCATTTTCTCATACCAAAATATACGTTGAACTGTATAAACATGTATCTGTACACAAGATTTATAGAATAGTACATAAGGAACTGTTAGCTCTGTCTTTGGAAGGAAGATGATGGCACTATTCAAGAGGGCAGAATTTTTCATTTTATACTATTATATAATTTGAATGTTTCTCTGAAATACTTAGTAATATTTTATATAACTTAAAATTATCAAACAAAATTCAACTAAAATATAGAAAAAATAACAACTATCAAAATTCAATGTAAAATACTTTATATCAAACTAAAATATAAAATGTCTAGTGAATATGATAGTAATCATACCCTTTTTGTCTGTAATTCACTGTTGCATATTAAAAATTAGATAAAATATAAAGCTGAGATCTCACATTCTGGATAATCAGTTTCCTCCCCTTTGGGGCATAAAAAATTTAATATACTAAATTAAATACTGTATGTTCAAATGAATAAGTATATTTATCTCTTCCCAAATGAATTTTTTCATTTCCAAATGTCTTTAAAATTGTAACTTGTTTCCAGTTTTTAATAATTATTTTATAAATTTAAACTCATATTTTAAAATATCAGCCAGTGAGTTTTAGCCAAGATAATAATAATTCTTTTCAGTCTGGAATATCAGAATTGTAAAAATGATTTCATGAATCAGAAGACTAGAAAGTCAAACCAACATTGGTTTATTTTAATAAAATTTTGTATTTGTACAACAGGTAATGAATTAGAGGAAGATCTTGAAATTCTTGAAGAGGCTGCACTACAGGTATTGTTCCAAACATTCTAAGAATAAACTTTGTGTGTTGACTTAGAATTAGTATTTTCACAACAGTCAACCTTATTTTTCTTGAACATAGAACTTATTATTTCTTCTTTTTCACTGTTAATTAAAAAGCTAAATATATTCATAATTACTCTCTTGGATTGGAGAAACCCATGTGAGCACTGCTATATATTATGCAGTAGATGCTAACTCTGAGGCATAAATCTTACAGAACAAAGCTACCAACTGCCAAAGATATAGAGGAAGGCTGTGTAGAGTTGTGGATGCTTAAATTCAATTGTGAAAGAAATTTTATCACATGTGAAAGAGGAAACATTTCTAAAAGGAAATTGTAGATGTTTGGTAATACAGATTTTAATATGAAATGGCAACAGATGAAGAGGTATAATTTTTTAAAATTCTTTGATAGTTAGACCTGTCATTACAAAAAATGGTTAGAACTAGTGGTTAAGTGCCATCAGCTTATAACTGTTTTAAGGTTAGATTGTATTTGTCTATTTAGACATGACTGTTCAAGCTCTAACACTAGGTTAATCATAACGGAGATTAGACCTGCTCCCATTCCATGCCACTGAAGGTGATCCCTAAATGGTAGAACTTATTAAACTGAATGTGGGGTCAAGAAAAAAATTTTTTTTCAAAATTATGATTTGATATCAGTAAATGATTTTTTTATACCCAGAGTATAACCATTTTATATAACCGGGGCCATGTAAACATTTCTTGGGTGGAAAGGGATCATGAATGGAAAGCTTAAGAAACTGTTTCCGGTAACCTATCCGGAATCACACTGTCAGCAGCTCTGCTGGAAGTGCAGTGATGGAGTCCTTGGTCTTGATGGCTGTGCTTTTCCTTGTTTCGGGGGAGCCACGATATTCTCAGGAATGTTCAGACATTTCTGGGATTTCTTTTAAAACACTGCAAATTTTACCTTGCTAAACAATAAAAAGTGAAATCTTTTTATTATAAGACAGATAATAAAAGTAAACAGTGGCTGTTGTGTGTCAGGCATGATTCTAGTTAAGGAGAACCTTTAAGGAGCTAACCTATTAATTAAGGTATTATTATACCTTTTTTTTTCTATAAAATACTACTTAAGCCAGATGTAATGAGATCTTTATTGTGCCACTGTTCAAGAAAATAAAAATTTAAGTGAAGCTTTTCATTAAAAAATAAGTATTTTCTTTTATCAAATAGGTGTGCAAAACCCATTCTGGTATTCTGGGAAAGGGTTTAGCTCTTTCTCATTCACCAACTATCTTAGAGGCACTTGAAGGAAACTTACCACTTCAAATTCAAAGCAATGAACAATCTTTTCTGGATGACTTTATTGCGTGTGTTCCAGGATCAAGTGGTGGAAGACTTGCAAGGTAATATACTTTAAATATTGCTGTTACCATTTTTTCAAGGCTTGCTTAGTCACCATTTCTGAAGAGAAATTAAGAAGTCATTTTGAGAATGTTAAAATGCTGCCCAAAATAACCTGTTACATGTGTTTGAACTTGCTGGATTTTAAACCAGTTTGATACTTTTATTTTTTAATATATGAACACATGCTATAATTTAATACCTAGCCTACATTACTAAAATTACTGCGTTTTTATTTTTGAAGTACATTTTTTCAAATCTGAATTTAGAATTTAAATGATTTGAGATTCCCAATTTTTGATCAAAAGAAAAATATGCTAGTTTGTGTGGTTTTATTTGTAAAATTAGAAATTTGACTTCTTTCTGGTTTTAATTTAAAAAATACAAAGATTACTCTTTGGTTTTTAAAAACCAAAATGGTGTTTGGAAAAGAATATTTATGTCAGCTTCACTGCTGTCTTTGTGGATATATGTGTAACAGTTTTCTTCAGCCGTTTGCACCTGTGTGCTGGCACCAGTCCTCCATACTGATCAGTGGATTGGCAGTTTAGACCAGGGTGGTATACCAGTGGTTTTCAGCCTGTTGTGTTTTCAGACGGGTGCCAGGCTGTGCACTGGAAACTAAAGAACACTGATATATGTTAATTCCTTATTCAGTTAATAAGGACTCATCTCATGGGACAATTTAAATGTGCATGCTTATTTCTGTTTTATTTTCCATCTGGTTTTATTGAACGCAAATCTACTGAATTCAAAATTATTTCTATGTGTTTTTTGTAAATCGCCAGAAATCTTTGAGGGCTGGGAAATAGCACAGTGACTAGACCTGTACCTGACAGAGCTTGATACCTGGCATCACATAACCTTTCACACATTGTCAGTGCAGCTTTGGGACCCCCAGCACCGGGTGGTCCGGATATGCCCAGAGCTACTGGGCACTCATAGCATTGCACCCTCAGACTCTTGCATTGAATCCCCCACTAACTTGGCTGAAAATTGCAGTGGTAATCCCAGATCTCTTAAGTACCACTGGGGACATGCCACTTCCCCACAAACAAACAAAAAAAGAAACAAGAAACAAATCGTAAATCAGTTGTCATTAATATTTTGCAAGTGAGACACCATGATTGTTGTAAAGATACCATTTCAACATTTTGTTCGACACAAGTTTTATTCACTTCATTCGATTTCATGTTAAACACTGGCAACTGTTGAGTCCTTTTGTTGCTTCGTTTCCTTCCTGTTAGGTGGCTTCAGCCAGATTCCTATGCTGATCCTCAGAAAACATCTTTGATCCTGAACAAGGATGATATCCGTTGTGGCTGGCCTACTACCATAACTGTTCAAACAAAAGATCAGTATGGAGATGTGGTACATGTTCCCAATATGAAGGTAATTGTATGGAGTTTAATTCGTCAGTATCTACATAGTGACTGTTGTAACTTGCACAGTTTTAGAAATGGCCTGTGCTAGAGTTCATTTGTAGATATAAAACTGATTTTACATATAGGTCATAGAGAAAGCCAAAATATATTTAAATGACTTATTTATGTTAATTGATCCTCGTTAGTCCAGGTTATGTGGTGGTTTCTTTTCCTAGGACTGTGGTTATTAGAAGGAAGAATAAGAAATTGTCAATATAGAGAATTGAGCACAAAGAGACAAGACCTTCAGTATATAGCTATTGAATTAATGAAATTGTCCATTTTAAAATTTTGTATATAATGTATATTTTTTAAAGTTTCACATAGGTATTTAGTGCCATGGAGATAAAATTTTAAATGCAATATTGGTACTTATTAAATAAATTAGAAATCTTTGAATTTGATTATAAAAGAATAAGAAGGGTAATTATCATATAATGAATATGGCGTTCTTGAATACCCCATTCCTGAGACAGTAATAATGACATTTTAGGGGCCAGATAGGCTAAAGCACTTATCTAGCAGGTAACCAACCCTAATTCAATCCCTTGTCCCCAGGCATCTCCAGGATGAGCACAGAGCTAGGAGTAATCCCTGAGCACCACCAATTGTGGCCCCCAAGTCTCCCAAACAATGACATATTAGAATTTATGGCAGTGCATACAATTATGTTCTTTGGGATAGTGTTTTAAATGTAAAATTTACATTTGTAACTTGATTTTTTTAAATAATGATACAGATGACCCTTAATTTCCCATTATTCCTCTTACTGAATTTTTGAGTTTACAGTGATATGATGGTCATATACGTTTAATAGAAGTTGTAGTACAAAATTTTCTCATGATTCCCACAGCAGCATTGAGCCTGGCATCTTTGACCTATGACATTTTCTCCTTAGGATGTGCTGATAAGACAAATGACATAACCCCAGTATAAGTCAAGGAATATCTGTATTAAATGATAATTAGTATAAGCAGTCTCAACTCTGCCCCTCACCACCACTCCGAGTTGTGATTTGGTTGTTTGAAGCTTAGAGTTGATTGAACTAAAAAATCCTTTTTTCTTCCAGAATTGCTTTTACTTTAGTATTACTTTTGGTAGAATATTTCAACAACTTAGTACATTTTTTGGTCCACACTCTAAAGAAATGTAATGTCAGTGGAATCTTTGTCCTGATTTATATTAAAAGTAAAGACATATGTCTTTAGTAAATTTAAGACCAGTAAATTTTAAAAAAAGTGTTTGATCCTGATACAAAACAGAAATCAGTCTTTATTAGTGGCTCTGAAAGTTTTGGACGTGACCCAAATATGGACGTATAAGATGAATATTATGTATTCTTAATTACATATGATATGTAATGCATATTCATACATATGCTGTACTTAAAGTTTTAAATTCTCTTTGGTTTTACTTTTTTAAAGCAAATCATATCCCTATGTTTATAAATTACTCTCTGGGATGCAAAAAACAGCCACAAACTGAAATCACAAATTATAAGGAATACAAATTTGAAAAGAGAAAATAGTAATCCTGTTAGTGATACACTGTTTCAAAGTAACTACATAAGAAAAGACTTTATGTATTAACTTTTCCTCAGCTTCAGTCAATATTTCAAGGGTGTGTATATTCACTGATGACTTTTTTTCATTTGAATGTATGTAATGAGTCATTAAATACCACAGAATAAGTCTGTGTGACTACACTGTGGTAACTATTTTCATGTTAGCATAATAGTTAATCTCATTTAATGTTCATGTTGTTCATACTGTTGCATTTATTGTGTTTCTTTAATTGGCATTGTCTTTTATTCGGCTTTGCACCTTTTGTTGTATCTTCTACCTTTTTTTTTTTTTAAAAAAAAAACAGACCTTGTTTTTTATGTTAGTAGCATTGTAGCACTGTCCTCCCATTGTGCATTGATTTGCTTGAGTGGGCATCAGTAATATCTCTATTGTGAGCTTTGTTACTGTTTTTGGCATATCGAATACATCACAGGTAGCTTGCCAGGCTTCGCCATGCAGGTGCAATACTCTCAGTAGCTTGCCAGGCTCTCTGAGAGGGGCAGAGGAATTGAACTGTGGTCGGCCGGGGTCGGCCTGAGTCGGCCGTGTGCAAGGCAAATGCCCTACATGCTATGCTATCATTCCAGCCCTGTTTTAAGTTAGTAGTGCCTTAAAATACATGGGAGATTTAAAATAATTGGAAAAGTATTTATGCTTGAATTACCTTACACCATAATGTTAGTTCCTACAGAAATTCAACAGATTATTTCTGTTGTCCTTTTGTGAGTTTTATGAATGATGATGTTTATTACTACTTTGTTTTGATATTTGATCATTTGAAAGAAAAACAAGTCTTCTCTTTCCTTCTGTGTTCAGTATGTTTATTGTGGAACCCGTGTGAGTTCATTCTGGTTCTGCTAATTAAGTCTTTGAATGGAATGTCCAAGATGGCCAGTGGAATAACAGAATTTATACAATTAGTGAGATGGTAATTGTGAATTGCTTCTTCTGATGTGTTGCCATTGCCTTATATAATACCTTTGTTAGGTGGAAGTCAAAGCCGTTCCTGTGTCCCAGAAGAAAACGTCTCTGCAGCAAGAGCAAGTGAAAAGAAGCCAGAGGATCCCTGGGAGTCCTACAGTGACCACTGCATCTTCTAACACTGACATGACTTTTGGCGGGCTGGCATCACCCAAGCTGGATGTTTCCTATGAGCCCATGATAGTGAAGGAAGCTCGATACATCGCCATAACGATGATGAAGGTGACTTATATGCACTTGGCAAATTCTTTTTATGGTTACCATTAGCCCTTTAGCAAACACTTAAGCCATTAAAATTTGAACACAAATTTGTTTGAAGCTTCGAGTTACTTAAACTGAAAAATTCTTTTTGATCCCAGAATAGCTTTTACCTTTTACCTTATTTACTTTTAGAAAAATATTTCTTCAACTTCGTACACTTTTTGATTAACATTCTGAAGAAACATGGTGTCACTGGAATATTTTTTCCTGACTCATATTAAAAGTAAAAAAAAAAGACAAGGGACATATGTTTTAAGACCAGTAAATTTAAACAGAGTATTTGAGGGACTGGAGTGATAGCACAGTGGATAGGGCGTTTGCCTTGCACATGGCTAACCTGGGTTCAATTCCCAGCATCCCATATGGTCCCCCGAATACCGCCAGGAGTAATTCCTGAGCGCAAAGCCAGGAGTAACCCTCATGCATAGCTGGGTATGACCCAAAAAGAAAAAAAAAGTATTTGATCAATAGCTATTAATGAGAGCTATTGATAAATTGTAGACCTGAAAGTTTTGCTTTGTTTTGTTTTTTCAGAATGTTATTTTCCTATAAGTAGAAATCTCTTTGTTTTGAGCTCAGATGTCTGGAAAGGATTAGCAATTTTAAAGATGGGGCAGGGGTGGGAGCATGGTGCACCCCATGGGATTAAGAGACTGTTCCTAGCTCCATGCCCAGGATTGATCCTGAATAGTGAGCAGGGGACCAAATGTAGCACTGGGGATCAAAGCAGGTCAGCTTCATGCATGGCAAGCACCTTAACCTCCTCTCCTGTCTCCAGCCCTCAATTTCAGATCTATGCTAATCCAACTAAGAATGGATTTGGTTGTCTGAGAATTGGATTTGTCAAATCCTGCCAAAGTACGGGCCTACCATTAATGTACCATTACTCCCAGGACATAGCTGTCTGGTTTCAGAGTTTAAGAAGGCCTTCTTCAGCATAGGAATTCTATCAGATGTAATCCGAGTAATCTCTTTGTTTTTTATATATTCAGAGGCCACATTGTCAGGTGCTCAGGGAATTCTCTCAGTATGGTGTTTGAGTGGCCATCATCTAATACCAAGGATTGAACTCAAAACTCCCTCATGTAAAGCATTTACTCCAGAATTTTGGGTTATTTTCTCAGCCCCTCTGTGCATCATACCATATATATATATATATATATATATACATATATATTGAATCACTGTGGAAAAAGTTACTAAGCTTTCAGGCTTAAGTTTCGGTCATACAATGATCAAACACCTTTCCCTTCACCAGTACTCATTTTTCACCATCAAGAACCCTAGTATACCCCCCCTCCCACCCCTCCAAATGCTTGTGAGGCAGATGGTTTCTACTTAACTCTTCTCTACATTGATTACATTCATTATTTTGACAAAAGATGCACCATTATTGTTTAGAATTTTCCCCCAAATAATCAGAATTGCTGAAAAGGCATTGTGAAATATTTTGTTTTCTATAGCTGGTATGAGAATCGTATAATGTCACACGGCCACAATTTTGGATTTCTACAAAGAGCCAGATAATTACGAGATTAATTTCTGTGTGTCTGGTGTTATGGCCATGCTGGAGAGCCGCTCGTGGGGGGTAACTCGTGACCTCAGTAGGGGGTGAAGGACATGGCGGTACTGCCCCCCTTCCCATGAGACTGCAGTTGCCCCGTCACCGTCGGCTCGTACCTGGCTTTCCTATAAGCTCTGAGGTGGCAGCCACCTTGCTGCCAGGGGGGAAAAAGGTGGAAGGGAGCAACACCCTTTCCCTCCTGGGGAGGCATGGTGCCGTAGTTTAATGCATTGTCCATTCACTTTTCTTCTGCAAGCTGCTGGTCTCTGGACTAAATCCTTTTGCCTCTGTAGCCATGGCCATGCCAGAGAGCCGCTTGTGGAGGGCAACTCGTGACCTCGGTAGGTTGTAAAGGACGAGCTGGTACCGCCCTCCTTCCCATGAGACTGCAGTTGCCCCGTCACCGCCGGCTCATACCTGGCTTTCCAATAAGCTCTGAGGTGGCGGCCACCTTGCTGCCAGGGGGGCAAAAAGGCAGAAGGGTGCAACACCCTTTCCCTCCTGGGGAGGCATGGCGCCATAGTTTAACGCATGGTCCATTCACTTTTCTGCCACAAGCTTCCAGGCTCTGGATTAAGTCCTTTTGCCTCTAGAGCCATGGCCGTGCCAGAGAGCCGCTTGTGGGGGGCAACTTGTGACCTCAGTAGGGCGTGAAGGATGAGCTGGTACCACCCCCCCCTTCCCATGAGACTGCAGTTGCCCAGTCACCACCGGCGCACATCTGGCTTTCCAATAAGCTCTGAGCCGGTGGCCACCTTGTATGCAATCCAGTTGCGTTTTTGCCAAAAGCCGCTGGGTTTCGAGATTTGTTTCTGAGTCTCTGGGATCATGGCTATTAATCAGCTTGATGAGGAGCCAGAGAGGCCCTTTGTAGGCAGTGACTCGGGGTCTCGTTGGGATGGGGAGAAAGGTTTGGCTCCATCCCCATGTGGTGAGGTCCCGTGTGTCTCGTCACTGCAGGCCCAAACCTGACTGTCCAGTGGCCTCTGGAGGATGGCGGTCACCAGGCCGCCAGGGGGAGCAGGTCAAGACACAAAACCTATTCCCACCTGGAGTGGCCCAGCACCAGTAACCTACTGCAGTAACAGGACGCATTTCTGCCAAAAGCCTTTGGGTTCTGAGATTCGTTTCCAAGACTCTGGGATCATGTCCTTTAAGCAGTTTGATCAGGAACCAGAGAGGTCATGCCTCCAATGATATAACTGAGCCGGAGGTGGTTTGTGGGTGTGTCTCCCACATACCTAACTTTTGGCTGTTTACTTTCTTGGTAAACTTTGCCCCACGTTTTTGGGGTCTGGCCAAAGGTACAGCAGCAGTTTTGGGGTATCTGAAAGTCTGATGTTGCCATCAGGCTGCCGATGCATTCGTCTCACAGGTACAGATTGACCTGCTGGTGGCACCATACCCTCAACATCATACTTCTTAGATAAATTTTTAAAACTGCATTTTAATTATCTTCAGAGACATTGTTAGTCTGAATTAGCAAAATGGCTCTTATTTTAAGCAGCAGTTAGAATTTTGTCATTAGAATAGTGGTGAATCGTAGAAGACAGAAATAATATGCATAGATTTATGTTTTTTTAGATCATACTGGAACATACTGTAATCAGGCAGATGTTTTATTTTGTCTCTTTAGGTAATACAAATTTAACCTTGTGAGATATGCTATTCCTTTGAATCAGTAACGTGTTGATCAGAATCAATTCAAAAGATGTTTATGATTAGTAGATTAATATTGACTAAATGGAATGAGGTAATGAAAAAGAAAATAAAAGATAAAGTTCATATCTTGAACTTGAGGAGTAAGAGTAGCATTGAAGAGAGGCAGGTTTTGGTTAAGAAAGATAATAGATTCAGTTATCAAGTTTTAGGTATTTCATGTAAGTACACCTAAGAGGAAGGTGAATATACTAAGCCAAACTGATAACAATTGGACCTCAAGAATGCAGTGGATCAAACTTTGTCAGACAAGTGCAAGGAAAGCACCCTACCCGGTCCCCTGTAGTCTGGCCCCATTCATTTCTTTATAGTGTCTTTGTTTTAGAGAAACTTAAAATTCCAATGTATTCAAAATATCTTTTGTTTCCTTGGTACAAAATATTTTGATTTTTTTTGTTATATTTGGGTTTGTAACACATCTAGAATTTTTATTTTGTTATTATTTGCTAATTGATGTAGGCAGTTGAGAGTTTGTTTGTTCTTTTGTTTACTATATAGATAACCAGTTGTCTGAGCAACATTTATTGAATGTTTTATCATTATATTAAAAATGTTTCTAATGGAAAAAATAAAAATATTTCTACTAATGACTTGGTGATTCTAAATGTTTTCTTTCCCAAAGGTTTATGAAAATTACTCTTTTGAAGAACTACGCTTTGCATCACCAACTCCTAAGAGGTAAGGGTCTTGGCATATAGCAAGAAAATGTCTTCTTATTAATTGTAAATAAAAACATTCTTTATTTCAGTTTGATCCTTATACAGGTAAATATTTTGGAGCATTTAAAACTTTCTAGAGGTTTGCCTAAAGAGAAAACAGATTATATTCTAATTACAGATATTTATGGGTCATTCACTAGGTAAATCAAATTAACACTAAAACACATGTGTTAGAGAGACAATACCAAGGTGAAGGCACTTGTTTCGCATGTGAAAAACCCCAATTCAATCCCCATCACTGCATATAATTCCCTGAGCACTGCTAGGAGGGAACCCTCAGCACAGAGCCAGGAAAAGCCCCTAAGCACTGAATGGACTCCCTAAGCCCTGAAACAAGCAGAAGCAAGAAATTACAAAATATTTATCAAACACATTGGTGCAAAAGGTAAAATCAGAACTTAAAAGTTGATTTCTATCAATATTTTTCTCCACTGACTCAACACAATTGTAAAATAAAATATGCGATTCTGATGTCAGTGGGCCCCACAGGTGACTTACGTGAAGTGGGGAGGAGAAAAACAGTCACTTTCTCCCCACCCTCCTCTGCCACTCGGGACCCAGGGTTGCTGGGTTCTTGTCTCGCCTCGCAGAAAGGAATTTCAGGAGTAGACAAGCAGTGAAACAAATAGATTTTATTTGGAGGATTTTTAGGTGTGGAGGGGGAGAGAGAGAGAGTAAAGTTAGACACGAAAGCATGAAAGTACACATCTCAAGAGGGGAGAGGCGGGCAACACATGTGCTCGGGCACCACATGTGCTCGGCCACGTGGGCACAAGCAGCACATGGGCTCAGGCAGCATATGCACGCCCTTCCTTTGTTCCAGGTGGCCTTTATAGGGTTTCTCCAACCTGCCCCCACGTGGGGCTTCTTTCCAGGTAAAAGTTTGTTGCTAAGGAGGTTACCAGGGAGGTCCAAAAAGATGAATTTCATGGGGAGGCCCATATCCTGAGGGTCTGCGGATGGTCTTATCAGTACTTTGTTTTCTGTATCCACAAGTTGGGTCATTCCTAGAATTCTTCTTCCATTGCAAAGGGCCTTTCCCTATCTACCTGCCTACATCAATAGCACAGCGGTAGGGTGTTTGCCTTGCAACCAACATGGCCGACCCGAGTTCGATTCCTCCGCCCCTCTCGGAGAGCCTGGCAAGCTGCCGAGAGTATCTTGCCCGCACGGCAGAGCCTGGCAAGCCACCCGTGATGTATTCGATATGCCAAACACAGTAACAACAAAATCTCCAATGGAGACGTTACTGGGCCCGCTCGAGCAAATCGATGAACAACGGGAGGGCCTTTACTTTACTTTTACTTTTACTGTTCTTGATTGTTGAAAAATGAAGACATCTCTTTGAAAATATTTAAGTATTTAAAATTTTCATGACTACATAATGCTCTCAAAATAAAATGCTGAATCTGGAAGGTCTGAAACAGATTCGTAAGATCCTACTTATTGATCAAAAATGATACTCACCAAAATTGCTTCCAGGTAACACTAGAAGTAATTAAGTGGGGCAGATTATAATATTTGTATCTAGACCCTTAAGGGTCATACAAATATCAATCCTCAAGGGTCTAGATAGAAATGAAGTTTTTAGAAGTGGGCCTGAGAGTACAGCAGGTAGGGTGCTTGCCTTTAATGTGGCCCGAGTTCACTCCCTGCCTAGAACCTGCCAGGAGTGATTCCTGAAGACAGGGTCAGGAGTAAGACAGAGCACTTCTGGGTGTGGGCCCACAAACAAACATAAAGTTTTTAGAACCACAAAATTGCTATGTACATTCTTGGTGGCATGTGAGTTTGAAAATTGTCAGAGAAAAGTCCAGTTTTCTCATTTGATCTATTTTTTAAATTTTTGCCAGTAACTCTAGTGTTATATTTATTTAATATAAAAATTAATTTTTTCTTCAACCTATAATTGGTTTACAATGTTAAGGAATTTCAGGGGTTCAGCTTCGTATATAATTTGTCATACTCACACAACCAGAGTTACACCCAACGACAGATCACTTTTCCCATTCCTCCTACCTGCTGCCTTTGGTAATCACCATAGTTTTCACCAAATCTAGGAGTTCTGTTTCTTGCTGGTTGATTTGCTTTATTAATTCATATTCTACTTGTGAGTGAAATTCTTTTGTTATTGCCTCTCATTTTCTTAATTATTTCACTTAGCATAATCATTACAAGTTAAATCCACTTGTCCCAGAAGGCATGGTGTTGCCTTTTCTATGGACAGAGCAGTTTTCATTGAGTATCTGAATTTCTTTCCCTAATCATCTGTTGATCACGGCGGAGCTTGGCAAGCTCCCCATGGCATATCCGATATGCCAAAAACAGTAACAACAAGTCTCACAATAGAGAAGTTACTGGTACCCGCTCGAGCAAAACAAAGAACAACGGGAGGACAGTGCTACAGTGCAGAGATTTGCCACAAATTTTGTAATATGTAAATTTGAAAATAGAATATGCTTATATTCAACTATTATACTGCTGTTGTTGTATAGTACATATTAAAGAAAGAATAAATAATCTAAACTATATGTAAATTGACCTTCTTGGTGTTGTATAATTTTTTCCCTTCTTTTAGATGGGGGGTAGTCTGTTTCCAGGTTTTTCTTTTTCTTTGACCCAATGACTTACAAAATGTTTTCATTGTGTACTGTGTTCACATTTTCAGTTGTGAGGTATTAACTTTTTAAGCCTAGATTAATCCTTTCATTGCAGATTTAAGCAGATTTTTCAATTTACACTCTATTTGTCTATTAGAAGTGCTTTTTAAAATAGATGCTTGTGGGGCTGGAGAGATAGCACAGTGTCTGGGTTCTTGCCTTTATACACAACCAACCTAGGTTCAACCCCTGGCACCCCATATGGTCTCTTGAGTCCCTCCAGGAGTAAGTGTTGAGCACTACCAGGTGTGGTCCCCAAGCAAAAAATAAAGATAATAAAATAAAATAGATACTTGAAAAATAGGATTGTATAGATTGTGCCTTGGAGAGATTACATCTAATAATATTCAGAAACAATTCCAGAGTAAATCTGAAAAAGCATTATTACATATGTTTTATTGTATGTCATGTTATATAATTCACTAAATATCAACAAGTTAGCTTTATTCTGACATGTATGCAAGTAGCTTTAATCTGCCTTGTAGCAAGCTCTCAAAATAACTGAGTTTTGAGACGGTATCTTGGTTTGGGAATAAGCAAGTAGCTTTTACCTTTAGCTTATTTTTAGCTCCAAATTGTGACTGTAGTAGAATTTAGTATTTTCACAAATTAAGTATGAACAGTATAGGTTTATATAATGTTAAATAAGAACATGCCAATAAATCATTTGTCAATAAATGGATGTTCATGTGCATTGAATATTTTAAACCTAATTAAAATAGAGTCTTGTCTAAATGTAATTTATACTCAAAAATATTAAGTACTTACACTAGCGGAGGCCCTGATAGAAGCTTTAGGATATTTTTACATATCTTGTCTAATTAGAACCTCTCTAATTAGACAAGGATTTTGTACTTTTGGCATTTACATTCCAGTGAAAAAATAAACTATCTTTAAGTTATTACTAATAAATATGGTTATTTGGTGATGAAAGTGATAGGGAAAGAATAGGTAACTAAACAAAAGGGAGGTGCTGAGTGGAGGATAGCACGGGAAATGACTAGGTAAAGATATGGGAAAAGTTAATCTTAAGTAGCAAAAAACTGGAATGGGCATAGATGATGTCTTTGAAGACATCAAAAACATGAAGAATAGTGAGACAGAGGGAATATAGTCAGATGAGTTCAAGAACTCTGTGAGGGCATATTGTACAGGGTATGCTAATTTAAGCAAAGTTAAAGGAATTGAATTTTCTTCTTTTGTGATATTTAAGCCAGGGAGTTAGGTAATGTATCACTATCACCATGTTGTTCATCGATTTGCTCAAGCAGGCGCAGTAACGTCTCCATTCATCCCTTTCATGTGCTAGTATAACTGTTGGATGGCATATTGGGGCTCTTTCAGGGTCAGGGGAATGAGGACCATCATTGTTATTGTTTTTGGCATATCGAGTACCCCATGGGTAGCTCGCCAGGCTCTGCCGTGCGGGTGGGATACTCTTGGTAGCTTGCCGGGCTCTCCGAGAGGGTTGGAGGCTTTGGGGGCAGCCTCTAATCACCTTTACAGGTGTTCCCAGTCAGACATATATGCGGGCAAGATACTCTCAGTAGCCTGCTGGGTTCTCTGAGAGAGAGAGAACTAGACAATAGGAACTTGGTTTTATACTCTCTGGATCTTAGCTGTTGATGGGGTTATATGGCAGTTGGTGGGTGTAACTGTCTAGCTATTGGAAGATGGCGGATCTGGGTGGAGGAGGCCCAGTCCCAAACCGAGCAAGCTTGGAGATTTCAGCCCTAGGTCTCGCACACCTGGGTTCCTCTGCCGGTTCCTTCATGCGTGTGGCTCGACCTAACATGTGGAGAGTGGTCTCAGTATGACTGTGGCTGGGTCCCGGAGATCTTCAGCTGCCGAGGCTCTGCTCCCAGCAGAGAGGGAAACTCAACCCACCCCCCTCCACGGGGCCTCTGTGAGGACAGCCAGGAGCGGGGACTGGAGACTCTGCCTGTAATGTATAGTTTAAAAAAAAAATCTTCCTGATTGCTCTCTGGGAGAATGAATTATATGCAAACAAGTATAGTAAGACATGTATGAGTTAAGAGACTGTTGAAACATTACTCGGGTTAGAAGGAAGTGAGTGGAAATAAAGAGAAAAGATTTGGGGTATTCTTAGAAGCAAAAGCAAACTGCCTTGCTGCTAGAATGGAAAAAAGAAGGTGAGGGAAAGAAAAGAATTCACAATTATTGTAGATTTCTTCAGTCTCAGTGGCAGTACAGAGTATATGGTAGTAGGGGTGGTCAACTAGAGTTGAAACCTAGCTTTTGCCCATTTTTGTAAATAGAAAACACAGTCTTGCTCAGTCACGGTCACGGTCCTCCTGTTGTTCATTGATTTGCTCGAGCGGGCCCAGTAACGTCTCCATTGGAGACTTTGTTGTTACTGTGTTAGGCATATTGAATACCTCACGGGTAGCTTGCCAGGCTCTGCGGTGCGGGCGAGATACTCTCGGTAGCTTGCCAGGCTCTCCGAGAGGGGTGGAGGAATCGAACTCGGGTCAGCCATATTGGCTGTGTGCAAGGCAAACGCCCTACCGCTGTGCTATCGCTCCAGCCCCAGTCTAGCGCAGTAGCCTATATATTTCCTATGACTACATCTCAGTGGTAGAGTAAGTCGTTGTGAAAATACTGTTTTCACAATATATTAAAATACTATTACATGTGATTTTAACTGACCCCTGCTAGAGATTATGATGATTTTTATGAGAAAATTTTGAGAAAATAAAAAGGTTTGAGAAGAAAGCATGTCTTTGTTGGTACTGGAATAAGTATAAAGTCAGAGTTCTTCTTTGTATGCATTAAAGTTGAAATGCCAAGACACATCAATAGGGACAGTCCCAAGTAAACTAGAAATAGTTAAATTTATGGAGAAATTACATTGGGATTGTCATCTCTTTACAGATGGTATTTAAAACTGAGAAATGGATGAATTATCACTAGAAAGGAAAAAAGAAATCTTAAGACCAAAGTCCTGGAGTATTCCATAAGCTAAAGGATAGTCAATGAAATACTTGTAAAAAGAGTGGCTAGTAAGGTAGGGAAAGAAAATAGAAATACTGTTAAAGACATGAAGAAGATATTTTAAGAAAGTAGAGGTTGCCAGCTTTCAATTGGTGACAAAGAACTATCCATAGAATTTGGGGTATGATATTTAAGTTTGACACACAAAAAATCTCAGTGCAGTGTTGAGAGCAATGGCCTAGTTAAGTTGTCAGAATTGGAAATGATGAAACATAGCGAGTTTTAAAAATGAGTTTCATATGAATCAAAGAACTGTGAGAACTTTTTAGAGCTTATTATTTCAAAGGGAGTATTTAATAAGATGGTGGACCGAGAACATTTGAAGTATTTCTATATGAAATAGAAATGATCCAATAAAGTGGGAGAAATTGATAATGAATGAGAGAGTGAAAAATATTGCCTCAAGTAATGTCAGTGGGATGAGATTCATGCACAAGTGGAGGGACTGGTTTTGATTAACACCCAGGACTCTTTGATTGTAACAAGAGACAAGGTAGGGAGAATTAAGTAAGTTTAGTCATCTGATTAAAATTTTGAGGTTGTGTTTTCTGATTGATATTAATCATGTTATATTGTGAGTAGTTTAATTAAAAATAAATCTAATATTTACCTTACTCCTTTTCAGACCTAGTGAGAATATGCTGATCCGTGTCAATAATGATGGCACTTACTGTGCAAATTGGACTCCAGGGGCCATTGGACTCTACACTATTCATGTTACCATTGATGGCATTGAAATAGGTAATTTTTTAGTTACTTAGTGCAAAAATGTGAATTAATGAATTTGCTCTATTTTATCCTTTAACCTTTACCATCAGACATGGACAGGTTTGTAAGTTAAATGACTCAGGGACTTCAATTCTTCTTTTATAATTAACTTAGGGAATTCATAAAATATACATTTATATTTTTATAGCATACCTCAGGAATCCCGTCCTTCATTCCCTAATGTGACTGTTTTGTATGTTCCCATCCCTATTGCCCTTTCTCAGCATACACAGTTTGCCCTTTGTAATTTTTTTTCTCCTGTCCTGATTGCCTGGCTATAGGCAGAAACTGTTGTGTGCATTTTTAAGTCTCCCAGTCTAACTTGCTTCCTGGAACATAGTGGCTGCTCAAAGAATAATATTCAATGAATTGACTTTTTTTATCCACCACTAAATTAGGAAAACTTATTTTTTCATTTAGTATTCCTTTTTCTTCTCTTTATTTTTGTATTATTAATTTACTTCCTTATTTTGGACCGAACCCAGAGATGCATCAGGTTTACTCCTGACTTTGCTCAGGGATCTCTCCTGGTGGGTAAGTGGTTTACCCGCTGTACTATCTCTCTAGCCCTTTTTTTCTTTTCTTTTTTTGCCTTTTTGGGCGGATGGGAGGGAAGCCACAGCACTCAGTGCTCAGGATTTAATCCTGGCTCTGAACTCAGAGATCACTCTTGGCAGAGCATAGGAGACCATCTATGGTGCCAGGGATTGAACCTGGGTCTGCTGCATTCAAGGCAAGTGCCCTACCTGCTCTTCTATTGCTCTAGCCCACCCTTCTTTTTGTTTTCAATCTATACATATAATAAAACGTTTAAATAGACAGCTCTAGTAAGTGCTTATTGGTATGAGTTCCTTATAACAATATTTTTATTAATTCTTTTGGCAAAAAAAATTCCTGAATCAGATTTAGAAAATGTTTATGTAACTTTTAAAATTCTTTTTTCATGATACCTTGGCATATGGAAAGGAAAGAGACATGGTAAAGATAGAAGTATTTCTTAACAGCATTCTACCAAAATAATGTCTGATTTAAGTAATTTTTTTTCAATGGAAATAGAAGTACTTTACATTGGTATAACTATGTAATTGTACAAAATCTAATTAGGAAATTCATCTGTACCATTCCAGAGACCTCAATCCGTAGGTGATGCTACATTCTTTCATTTAATCATGGCCATCAGTCAGTGTCTTTATTCAGTAAACTCTTACTAATTTTGAACAAAAGACTATTATAGATAAGACTAGTCCCATCAAGCATCAGTAATTTACTAAGTTGATTGTGAACAGTAGAATGTCAAGTAGACTCATAGTGACATAGGAGAGGTTCAAATACAGTAAAAATTTAAAAGTGAAGGTTTTCAAGAATGGCTTCAGTAGATTGAGGGTAACTGATACAAAGGAGGCACGAGAACTCCACTTATATTGTTTTTGGAGATGAAACTAAAGAGAACTGCTCACATTTATATAATAACCCTCCATTTCCTTTCCTACCTTGTTCCCAAGATGACCGACCAAGCTATCAGCCTGCCAGGAGCTTGCTTGATCGTGGGAATGAAAAGATAACAGTTTGTAGAATAAGGATGATGATGAGTATTAACATTTATTGCACTGCTTAAATGTCTCTTTTAGGGAGACATTAAATGTCTAATGCTTTATGGACTTCCTGTATATTTTAAATCATTGCGTTCTCACTACTCCACAAAATATAGGTATTAATTTCATTCCCACTTTATGGATGAAAAATTGAGGTCTTTCCTTTGAGCCCAACCAAGACCGTCTCATATGCAAACCCTAGTTTTAAACACCTCACTCTGCTGCCTTTCAGTCACAAAAGTGATTGAGTGAGCAGTTTTATAATCAGCCCTTCTGAGATCATGTTTGGTCATATACATGTTTCTTTTTTCTTTCTTTTTTTTTTTTTTACTTTTCATTGCTTTTTTTTCTACTGTCATTTCTTAGAGTCTGTTACAGAATCCAAGTCCCTCTTTTCCATTCACCCATTTAGCATGTCAGCCATTTTTTAAATACTTCTATTTTTCAAGTATTAAGTATCTATCACCTTTAGAGGACAAAATCCAGATACTAGTAATTGTCAGTGTTCAGATTCAAGGATCCACCCTCACTGTGTTTTTAAGATTATGATTCTCTCTTCTCCCATCCTGCTTCCCCTCCCATGTCTCTCTCTTTCCTTTCCCATCCCCCTTCCCCTTTTCTCTCCCCTCCCTTCTTTTCTCTTTGGACCTTACCCATTGGTACTCTGCACTCAGGGTTCACTCCTGGCTGTGGTCAAAGGATCATATGCATTGCCAGGGATCAGACCTGGGTCGGCCAGGTGGAAGGCATGTGTCCTACCTGCTGTACTATCACTCTGATGCCAACAATTCTCTTTCTTACAGATGCTGGTCTAGAAGTAAAAGTAAAAGATCCACCAAAAGGAATGATACCACCAGGAACTCAACTTGTGAAACCAAAGACTGAACCTCAACCAAATAAGGTTAGTTTAGACTGAAGTAAGAAGATGAATGAGAAATTACTAATTTTCTTCATTGATGTTTCCAAGTGGTCATCCTGCATCTTTGATATTACCTGATTTCATTGTTTGATTCCTAAATATCCCTAAATAAACTTAGAGATGGTTTGTTGTATTTCATTATTTCTAAATTGTAGGGCCTGACTCTGAGTTTAGATTCTCTATACCTTTTCATCTTCTTTTATTATTGAAAGTTTGCAATTAATAAAAAAATTTCTGTTACAGTTAAGTGCATAAAGATTACAAGGTGAAAGTGACCTATACTGTAAAAGAAAAATGAATTTCCAAACATCTGAAGAGTGAATTTAGGACTTTTATAGCCACTTGCTCAGAAAGAAACATTGGCAATAGAATTTATACAATATTTTCCTAAAAGAAAATTCCCTTTCTTTTAGCTTATCTCTTCAGAATTTAGAAAGAAATTATAAATATATACAAATTTTCTAATGTTTAAAGAAATGTGTAATAACTATAGAGGTTTTATTAATATTATTTTTAAAAGCACTTATTTGCAAAGGGAAAACAATTAAAAATCATTTTAGAAACTGTCTCAAGATCAGAATCATAATGGTTTGCTTGTTGGTTTTCTGGTTTTGTTTTTGTTTGGGGACTATACCCAGCAGTCCTTAGGACTTATTCTTGGCTCTGCAGTCACTTCTAGCAGACCATATGGGGTGCCAGGGCTTGAACCTGGCTGGTCCGATGCATACAAGGCAAGCACCCGACTCACTGTCCTATTTCTTCGGCCCGGAATCATGACACTTGTAAGTTTATTTAATTTTATGTCTTGCTACTTTAAGTGATCTAGTCCATGATTTATTTTCCTGCCTTCTCAGATTCGGAAATTTGTGGCCAAGGACAGTGCTGGGCTCCGGATCCGAAGCCACCCTTCCCTTCAGAGTGAGCAGATCGGCATAGTGAAAGTCAACGGAACTATCACTTTCATTGATGAGGTAATTTAAGTAACACAAATTACTTAAATTTCAGTAAATATTTGACGTAGTTACATAAATGCCGTGATAAATTTTTGTACAGAAAGCATTTACATAATGATAAGATTATAGAGTTTGCAGTTAGATTGTATTTTGAGATTTTATTATTTGGGGCCATACCAAGTGGTGTTTAGAGCCAATTCGTGGCTCTGTGCTCAGGAACTCAGGAATCACCTGTTTGCAAGGCAAGTGCCCTACCCACTGCACGGTTTATCTATCCCTCTAGATTAAATAGTTTTAGAAGGTATGGAAAGTTTTTCTGAAAAATTGAGTTACACACATGGTTTCTTTTTATTAATAGAGTAAAATTGTTAAATTTTTAGCGTGAAAGATTTCAGTTAATCACCACTACTGAAGCAATAGCACAGTGGTAGGGCATTTGCCTTGCGTGCAGCCTCCCTGGCCGAGCCAGGTTCGATTCCTCCGCCCCTCTCAGAGAGTCTAGCAACCTACTGAGAGTATCTCGCCCACACCGCAAAGCCTGGCAAGCTACCCGTGACGTATTCAATATGCCAAACACAGTAACAACAAGTCTCAAAATGGAGACGTTACTGGGTCTGCTCGAGCTAATTGATGAACAAAACCACTACTGAAAATGGCATTATTTTTCAGTCGCAGATTGTATGTTTCCTTTATAATAAAATCAGATAACTTCTGATGATTGAATTGAGATTTGTATTCTTTTCGGAAAGCTCTGAATTAACAATTTTAACCTTGGAGTTTGATTTTTGTGTGCTATAACCCTACGTGATGTTTTACAAGTGTGAATTATATTTTATTTGGCATTTCTTATTCTTTCCCCCCCCCCCCTAAAAGTATTAGTTACCTTCAACTGCAAAAGTAGCTCCGTAGTGGCCATGGCCCGCATATTTGTGTTCTGTGTTGCCTTTCTCCCCTTACTCACCTCATGGAGTTACAAGGGGGCCCGGCTTGTTTCTGTTGCTTATTCCCCATAGATCCACAATGACGACGGTGTCTGGCTGAGACTGAATGATGAGACAATAAAGAAGTATGTGCCTAATATGAATGGGTACACTGAAGCCTGGTGCCTCTCTTTCAATCAGCATCTTGGCAAGAGCCTTCTCGTGCCTGTTGACGTAAGTAAAAGGTGGTTTTAAAACACTACTTGTACATTCACTGTCCTTGTTGCGGGGCTTTCTTTAATTAAGGCTCTGCAGTTCTGAGGTAAATCACAACTAAATAACTTTTACTTTATGATAGCTTGAATTCTTAAGGATTTCTTTGTAATGGAGGTGGTGTTTGGCAAGGCTACCTTAACATTTGATAAAGATCCATCATCATAGGTCTAAAGTGGTCAGTTGAAACTAGGACTACTGAATTTCTTTCAGAGAGCTCAGAAATGAAAGAACTTGCATTCACTCCACCTCGCTTTATTCATATCGCTATTTGTAATGAATTCCACATTAAAATTTATGAATTTGGTATTATTATGCACTCAGAAACACGAATAACATATGCTTGTCTTTGCATTGGCGTTTTGTGATTAGTTCTCTGTGTTGTCTGTGTTTGAAGCTTTTTTTTTTTTTGGTTTATAATCACTGTCACTGTCCTCCCGTTGTTCATCGATTTTGCTCGAGCAGGCCCAGTAACATCTCCTTTTTTTGAGACTTGTTACTGTGTTTGGCATATTGAATACAGCACAGGGAGCTTGCCAGGCTTTGCCGTGCGGGTGAGATACTATCCGTAGCTTGCTGGGCGCTCCGAGAGGGGCCGAGGAATCAAACCCAGCTCAGCCGGGTTGGCTGTGCGCAGAACAAACGCCCTACCGCTATGCTATCTCTCCAGCCCTTGGTTTATAATATTGTATTAAAAGAAGATAGATTCATGGATTTAAATTACTCTTAATGTTCTAGAGCTAGTGTAGGAAAATTTGCTGAACTTTGATAAATGCAGTAGACACAGTGTTTTGTTTATAGAATTGCTGTGCCACCATATGTGACAAGTGCACCACACTTCTTTTTATAAGTTCAGCAGAAAAGTGTGATTTTTTTATTTTCTTTTTATTATTCTCAAATGTTTGTACTCCTTTATGGCAATACTAATAAAATACGTTTTTAAAAAACACCTTAGTATTTAAACAATAAAATTTCTTAAATATCAACATATAAAGGGATTTTTTTGTAGCAGAACTTTCATTATTTTTTTTGTACTTGATATTCCTGATTTAACTTTATATCTGAGATTTTTTTGGGCAAGGAAAGTATGCAACTTCTTTTTATATTTATTAATCTCATTTTTAAATCATTCACATTTTAGTACAGTGGGTAGAGGCAAAATTGTGTAGTTTTTATTAACAGACGGATGATAAAGTTTGGAGAATGGTGGCCTACTACTACACTAATATGATTAAACTGAATGAAAATTCATGACTAAATTTTGAAATAATAAATCATATATGAACTTTCCTCACATTTTTAATCTCAAGTTATAAATTAAATTGGGGCTGGAGACATTGCTCAATAGTGGAGTCACTCACTGCTTTGCATGCAGAAGGCTAGGGTTCAGTCCCCTGAGTTGTACCAGGACGAACCCCTGAGCACTCCCAAGTGTGGCCCCAAAACTTTATAATTGAAATGACTTTAGCCTCCTGCAAAAGAGGCAGTTACACCGAGAGGAAAAATAGTATTTCTTCATTTGCTAAAAAGTCAGCTTTAAGTGGTTTTGAAACTACCATTTTTTCATATTTACCAGTTTTTCCTTCAGTTAGGAAAATTGTTTTATAAATTATAATTATAGACAATTATGCAGCTACTTTATTTATAGATTACTTTTTAAAAATTCTGACCAACATAGATATTTGTGTATTTTAAGTCTGTAATAAAGCATTATATTATTTTTTCTTTATTATTTCCCCCACTCCAAAATTTCCTTCTTAATTGTTGCATTTTTCTCATTTGAGGAGATATTTTTCAAAGAGGGAGATAATTCACACAGATGAAGTTAGAGGATAAATAAAAGTTAAAAAGGGAGAATGACAAGTGCCATGTTATAATTTCAATTCCAGTAGATTCATTTTGGAACAGTGGCCTCCTATTGTTTGATGCTAATTTAGACCCCAACCAGAAGACACTGTATAATAGATCATCTTCTGAAATTGGAGAGGAACAGTAAAAATGAAGCTAAAAGAAAAAGTTCAGTGCAGTGATCCATACAAATGTCTGTTAGTAGGTCTTCACAAGAATATAAATGAGAAAATTGCTCTGATGTGCAGAATATTGAGGATAGGAAATAGAATTAAGTGAATTTTGGTATTTTCTAGTTTTATGTCAGATGTGTTCATTTATAAGTAGTTCAGTTTCTGCTACTAGTTCTGGTTTATTTTATGTGTAGTAGTGACTTGAGTTACATATAAAAATGGAAATACAACAGTAGAAAAGGGGAAAATCAAAGATACAAATACACAGTCTAAGAACCATAAAGGAAAATAAAATAGGTTAAATATATGAGGTTATATATGGACATTTGTTTCTGAGAAGGAGGTAGTGGATAAGTTCTTAGGACTAAATGAGGAAAGCAAGTAGAGGAAGACCATGGTTACCATGAAATAGAAGGGAAAACCTTCAGATGAGATTGAAAGAAATTAGATTAAAATAAATACTAGGTTTTGTAGTGATTGAGAAATAGTAAGAGAAATTGACCAAAATCTACTTGATTTTTTATCTTTGGGTTACTGAGGACCCATCACTTGTTTTATTGTCAGCAATCTATTTTTCAAGAGCCCTGAGTATTCAGATTTATTTATTTATTTTTGCTTTTTGGGTCACAACCAGCATTGAACAGGGGTTACTCCTGGCTCTGCACTCAGGAATTACTCCTGGCAGTGCTCAGGGGACCACATGGGATGCTGGAAATTGAACCTGGGTGGACCGCATGAAGGAAAATGCCCTATCTGCTGTGCTATCGCTCCAGCCCCAAATATTCAGATTTAAAGGAACCAAAAAAAAAAAAAGATTATTTCATTCTTTGGAAATGCTTGGCTACTATAAAAGAAAAGAGAGACATAGATGCTGATGAAAAGTGCAATTAAGAGTATCAGCTGTGGACTCTTTACAATAGCTAGAATCTGGAAAAAACCTGAGTGCCCGAGAACAGATGACTGGTTAAAGAAACTTTGGTACATTTACACAATGGAGTACTATGTAGCTGTTAAAAAAATGAAGTCATGAAATTCATATACAAGTGGTACTACATGGAAAGTATCATGCTAAGAAAAATGAGTCAGAAAGAAAGGGACAGACACAGAAAGATTGCATTCATCTGGGGAACATAAAGTAACAAAATAGGAGACTAACATCCAAGAATAGCCGAAATAAGTACCAGGAGGATTACTTCATGGCTTTGAGGACAGCCACACACGCTAGGGGAAAAGGCAGCTCAGATAGAGAAGGGAGCACCAAATAAAGGGTGTTGGGAGGTTCCTCTCAGGATGGGAAATGCGTGATGAGAGTAGTCTATAGACCAAACAAGATTGCCACTCAATGTCTCTTGCAAACCACAGCACTCAAAAGGAGAGAGATAACAAAAGGGAATGCTCTGCCACAGAGGTAGGGTGGGATAGGGGGGCGGGGTGTGAGAGGGATATTGGGACTGGTGGTGGTGGAGAATGGGCACTGGTGTTGGGATGGGTATTTGATCATTGTATAACTGAAACCCTAGTACAAAAATTTGTAAGTCTACAACTGTACCTCATGGTGTTTCACTAATAAAAATTTAAGAAAATAAATAAATAAATATATAAGAGTATCAGCTGTGGGATCTGAGCTATGTTAGGAGTATGAAAGGATAAATGGAGGGTCCAAGTACTTGGTTTGATCTCCAGCATGCCATAGCGTTCCCTGAGCGCTGCCAGGAGTGATTCCTGACTGCAGAGCCAGGAGTAACCCCTGAGCATCACCGGATGTAGCCCAAAAAAAAATCGGGGCTGGAGCGATAGCACAGCAGGTAGGGCATTTGCCTTGCATGCAGCCGACCCGGTTTCGATTCCCAGCATCTCTTAAGGTTTCCTGAGAACCACCAGGAGTAATTCCTGAGTGCAGAGCCAGGAGTGACCCCTGTGCATTGCCGGGTGTGACCCAAAGAGCAAAAAAAAAAAGATTAAATAGCTTTAGGCTTTTATATTATGACTATGTATCTATCTTTTTTTTAATTTGGGGGTTTCTTCCAGAGGGAGGCATACCTGGTGGTGCTCAGGTGCTAATCTCCATGCAGAGTATGAGGCAGTGCCAGGGACCAAAACTGGGTGCTGCAGGCAAAAAGTACATCCCATTCTGTTGGCTCTTTCCGACTCTGTTTTAAAATGTTTTCTAATCTATGGGGAAAAAATGGATGAAGAATTCAAATCCATTTTGTCTATTAGAACTTTTGGCACTTTCTTTGAACGTGCCATTCAATTTTACATCTTAAGAATCTTTTTTTTTTTAGTCTATCTATAGTACTTTTGTTTACAATTTTCTCTAACTGTTCTGTTATTTCTTCTCTGTTATTTTCCCAGTTAACCAGACTATAGTTGGAAAGTAGATGTTAGCTTAAGAGGCAGTGGGAATCTAAATAAATAAGAGTGAGTGTGGTTCTTGTTCTTGGGATATGCATCATATAATGTGGTAAGCATACCATATTCACATAATATGATTGCATTGTGATATGTGATGTGTTTTAAAATGGCTCCACTTAGAAGTGACATTTTAGTAGACTGAAAGAAAAGTTACCAAGAGAAAGTAAAGGAATTTCTAGATAGATATGTAAATGTCTATGGCTCTAAAGGAGTACTGTGTTTGGGAACTGATAAATAGCCTCTACGGCTATCCAAAGGTCTGGAGAATAAAAATTGCCTTCTCAGGTGGCACTTTCTAAAATAATAAAAGGTTTACTTTCTCTGACTATAGTGTTTTGCTTTTTAATTTTCCTGTAGCCAATTTGTATTTATATGTTGTGGGATTTTTTTTTCCTGTTGCTAAGCTTAAGTGTAAGGGCTTATTGGTAAATACCCTTTCTTACTCTTCATTGTTTCTTCCAAAGTCTCAAATATTACATTTGCTCATGTTTGGCTTTTCAAAGTTTATTGAATGCTACATTTTAATTCTTGGTAATTGGTATGATTATGCCACTTAAAGTGATTTCCCAACATAACATGTTCCTTACCTTAGTAATTCTTTCATTTTATTTTTATTGTGAACTTGTAATGTTAAGTATCTTATCACTTACTTTTCCAATGACGAAGGAAATATACTCTCTCACAATCACAAATAGAACGTAGTAGAACTGTTTCTGGAACCTTAACTCAGTATTTCTCTGCCTTTTACTGACCATAGCCCCTTCAGGCTGCTTCCTCCTGTGGCTCATCATCATACCTGTCCTCCCACCCACCACCCCATAGCGATTTTTCACCTTTAACCCCTTTGAATATCCTGGTTCCCAGATTACCCACAATTGAGAAATATTCTCACTATTTGGTCAAAATTACCACTGATAGTACTTATATAAGCACTAAAAGTATGTACTTATTACTCACTGGAAATAGAATTCCAGATCATGCAGTGAATTTCAGTAGCATGGTATATCTATGTGAAAATGTTTGTTTAAATTTTCATTAAGACATTTTGTGAAAATGTTGGATTTTCTGGGACCAGCCTGCTATGAATGGTTGTTCTTAAGCAAACTGTTTTCAGAATTTAACAAAGTGATTCTCAAATACTTTGTGTAATTACTTAACTTTGGAATGGAGAAAAGGAGGCCAGCTTCTGGTAAAGGATTTGTGTTGTATGTATTCTATGTGCTTACTAATAACAGCTCTTAACAGGTTTACTTTCGTTAACATTTCCAAATTATCTTTCCCATTTACAGAAGGGAAGAAATCTGAAAAATGGCTTTCATCTTTTGGTGTGTTTTTTCTCCATTTTTTTCCTTTTTTTCTTTTTCTTTTTTGTACTTCAAAAGTGATGTTCAGTTCATGTATACCACATGCCAAATAATATATGTATACCACATGCCAGTTCATGTATACCACATACCAAATAATAGTTGTCCAATCTATAATATCTGTTTTATTCACATTTTCTTTATAAAACAGCAGACCGTTCTCTGCCATAAAGTAAACCTGAGTTGTATTAGAATAGTTGTATCATCATTTAAGGAAGTTTTAAAGTTTCCTTCTCTCATTTACTATCTTAAGTTTTGTAGCAATATCTGGCTCTTAATGTTAGTAAATGGCATGACACACTATATCCATGGAGAGCTTTTGACCAAAAAAAAAAATTATCAGAATTTCACTTGTGTCTAATTTTCTCAGGTGGCTTCAGTTTCCCTTTAGTAAACTTTCAGTGCTGGTGCTAAAGTGTGGAACAATGTGTTGTTACTGTGAACGCATCTTCTGCAGATGATACCTGTTCCCTTTCTTTGTTGATATTTTTCTTTCTTAAACTTTGTCGCTCAGAATATCTTTAATGCTAGCCAAGGAGTCAGGGATTTGGACGTATTTTCATGGACTTCCAAAGCTTTTTTCCCCCAGGTGAGTTAATTGTAAGGAACAGTCATACATTATTTGGCTTTTTTAGCATGTATATACAAACTCTACATTTTATTTTTTGAAATCTGTACTTAAGATTATTTTTTTAACAATAGTTAAACAAAGTACCATAGTTGAGATTCCTCTGTAATCATGTTTCTTTTTTTTCTTCCAAAGAACATATTATTAGTTGAAATTAGACTTTTATGTTGACTTCAAATCAACACAAAACATCGAGAACATGTTTACCTGATTGATATACTTCTAACTTTACAACTTTTCCATTTTTTTCCTATTCTTTCACAATATACTTTTGAATTTTTTGGTCTTCTGCTGATGGACTGGAAATGAAGAGAAAAAAAAACTGCATTTCATCAATTTGCTAGTGCTGGAACATACATTTGTGTATTGAGTAAAGCATGAATATTAAGATGGTTAATAATGGCAGGCATATTTTTAAGTATTTTCTGTCTGTCAGTTTTCTTAGACTCCTAAATGAAAAAGTGGTTAGGCTTTCTTTTTTTATGATTACTAATTTGTGTAGTTTCTTTATTCAGTAAGATTAATAATCTTAATAAAAGTTTTCAGAATTCTTTTTAAATTTTAATAATTTAATTATTAGTTTTTGCCAAGATTTATCTTTCAGTGAATGATTAAGAATTGGAAATACTTTTTAAACTAGTTAAACATAAGTGTATCAGTCTTTAAATACTGGTAAAATTATTTTTTCCCCTCAATCTATTTTTATTTGATTATTATTTTTTTGACACCATGCCATTTAATCTTTTAAAATTCCAGCATATTAGGATTGAAGCTTACCTCTTTGAACTACTTACATGATGTATTTACTAAAATTCGTCACATCTAGACACGTTTTTAGATTCTCATTGAAACCTTTGAAATTACTTTAAGTATTTAAAGTTTAAAACTAGGGGTTGGAGTGATAGCACAGCGGGTAGGACGTTTGCCTTGCACGGGGCTGACCCGGTTTTGATTCCCAGCGTCCCATATGGTCCCCGGAGCACTGCCAGGAATGATTCCTGAATGCAGAGCCAGGAGTTAACCCCTGTTCATCGCCGGGTGTGACCACACCCCCCCCCAAAAAAAGTTTAAAACTGTCTTCTTCTTTGAGTGCTTTCTTTATATTTGGAGAGTTGCACACACACATATACACATACATCTATATTTGTGAATGACATTCATGGATATATAAAAATGTGTAATTTAATAAAATCTTAAAGTTTTATTAGCTTATAAATTCTATCAAATATTTTCAGTTATTTAGTATTCTCATTTCCACTACATTGTCACTAACATTTGGTGAAATGATAAACTTATATAAATAACATTGAAAGTCTACATTTGTAGTAGAAATTGGTCATTTTTCATCACCATAGTGAAATTTATAACTAATTTATAACATGATACATTTTTTCATTGTGGGATAGAAAAGGCAGCAGTTCAGCATCTGTCCTGTTACTTTCTTCAGTTTTATTTTAAATATTATCCAGCAATGAAAACCTGAAAGTTATTGATGGGTCTTAAATTTTCCCTGATTTATTGAATTAATAAAGTTATATTTTTATAATGAAATTGCTATTTTATTTTTATTTAAATTTTATTTTTAATTTTTAGTGTGTAATGGATATTAATATATACCTTATTATCAGACTGTAGGCTAGAACTACTAAACAATATTATATCTTTCATGATACATTAATTTTTCATTTCTTTATTTCATTACTAAGTATTTAATTTTAACTTAACATTTGAATGTGGCTCAATATACTAATATTTTTACTTTATTTTACTATAAAGCAATCTGAAGAGACTGTATTACTATCTTTAAGTGTTTAAATTTGCTTTAAGGGAATATTGTTAATGGAAGAATCGCAGTATGGGACTTTTATTTACATTTAGTTGGGATAGCAGCAAATATGCAAGGTTATTATTTGTGTTTGACTTCAGTTACATGGGAAAAAATTTCATAAAGTATTCAGATTCAACAGAAAATGAGGACTTGTTTCTTTTCTGGAATTTTACAGTTGACTCTTACCTCCAAATGCTTTTTGTATATACTTTTAATTGCTACATCATTAGAATTAAATCTTTCCTCTCTACTAAAGGTCTGGTCATCTTCTCACTGATAATATTAGCCTATTCCCTTTTTGTAAAGACCTAAGAAATCTATTAAGATATTTTTATTGTACTTTATTAGGTCTGAGTTGGTACTTTTTGTTTGCTTATTGGCCTGGCAGTATTTGGGGACTAATCCCAGCACTGTCTTCAGGGACCATACATTTCTTCTGATCAAACCCACATATGAAGTATTTAGTTTGAGCGATCTCTTTGACCTAAAATCTTATAAGCCTTCTTGCTTCATTCATTAGTAGATATTAACATTTTTCCATATTTAATGAGTATTTTCATCATTCTCTGTTTACAGATAAGTGTCTAAAATCTTCACACTTATTTTCTCTGCTTATAAAATATTGCAGACAAAAGTAGCAAGAAATGGGACTTTCAGTAATAATGATTCAGAATTATTCAGTTGTGGTTCACATCATTTTGGATACTCCTACTTTTAAATATTTCACTTTGAGGGGCTGGAGCGATAGCACAGCGGGTAAGGCTTTGCCTTGCACGCGGCAGATCCGCGTTCAATTCCCAGCATCTCATATGGTCCCCCAAGCACCGCTAGGAACAATTCCTGAGTGCAAAGCCAGGAGTAACCTTTGTGCATCACTGGCTGTGGCCAAAAAAAGGGGGGAAAATTTCACTTTGAAATAAAAGTAGAATCAAGTACTACTGCATTTTTTCATTGTGGGATAGAAAAGGCAGCAGTTCAGCATCTGTCCTGTTACTTTCCTCAGTTTTATTTTAAATATTATCCAGCAATGAAAACCTGAAAGACTCTAATAGTGATATTGAAGAATACTTTTATCTTTGGATATATTTGTATTCTCTTAATAGCATAGACTTGCTGTAAAATATATTAAGTCAGTAAGTCAGAGGATGTTCCAAAAGTGATAATGAATTTTTTTTTGTTTATTCAAATTTTCAGGAGCCTAAAACTAATACTGATGACTTTTTCAAAGAGATGAACTCCTGCTGCCCACAGGAAGCAGCAATGCAAGAACAGGATACACCATTCTTGCGAGGAGGGCCAGGCATGTATAAGGTAGTGAAGACGGGACCATCCGGTCACAACATCAGAAGCTGCCCTAACCTTAGAGGTATCCCAATTGGAATGTTAGTTCTGGGAAACAAAGTCAAAGCAGTGGGAGAGGTATGGATTCTTGTAGCTTCATGACTTCTAAGATACTCATTTTTAATATAATACAGTTGAAGCATCTCATTCTTCTAAACTCTGCCAATTCTGTTTTAAAATTTTTAATGTTTAATGTTCTTTGTCTTGTATTTAGAATAGTAACATAACTTTTCTGTTTCTCTTCTAATAATTTCATTTTCATATTCTTGTGAAAACTAATATTGACAAAATGTCTTCTGTATATAAATGTTTGATATTTGCGGTTTTTCTTTTCCTTATGAAAAATGTACTATATACTGTCTGGAATTAACTATACTTTAAAATACGTGATATGAACCCATATGGCAATGTGATATATACAAGTCCATTAATTTTATTTCTATTTATCTGTCTCACTGAAGTCCTGAGCAAATAAAATAATGCTTTAGTCAACTGTGGCATTTGCCTCAGGGAATGAGCTTGAAGATGTAGTGTGTCATGCTATTTTTTCAGTGACAGGGTCATTTTCAAGTTGCAGCATAGGCTGCCTACCTAAATAATAGTGAATATGATGTGTTACAACATTTTGGTTTAAAAATAAAAATTCAAAGAGCCACATTTTTGGTGACATTTGAAAAATTTTAGGGTTTGTCCTTGTGCCTTAAAAATGATAATTTTAATGAGGTCATAAGTAAGCAGTATCTTAAAGAACTTTTATTCTTTATGATTTCTATCTTACCTCAGGCTGTGGTCTTAATTTCAGAAGCAATTTCATGATAAAAATGTACTGGAATGATTACACGATTCAAACATTTGAATGTGCTGGTTTTCAACATAAATGTCCAGAAAGAATCAAGCCAATCATTCATGCTTTTTGTTATATGCTAGGTTACCAATTCTGAAGGTACGTGGGTGCAGCTGGATAAGAACAGCATGGTAGAGTTCTGTGAGAGTGATGAAGGAGAGGCTTGGTCCTTAGCTAGAGACAGAGGCGGAAACCAGTACCTCCGACATGAAGATGGCAAGTTGGCTTAAATTTGTGATTTATTCCGATTGTGCAGTAGTTTAAGTGTATTTGTATTTTCATTTGTCCTAAAAGGCCTTTTTGTATGTTTTTTAAGTAAAGGTAAACTGAGAGTTTAAAAATCTTGTAGTTTTTAAAATTTGTAAAGTACATAGGTATTAAACGAGTACACATCAGAGAATTAAAAGAAAACATAAAATATACAACCCATCTTTGCAAAGCATGTTTTTTTCCCCTTTTATGTTGTTAAGAGTTTCTGCTTCTGTATTGATTGGCCCCAATTACTTCATTAATTGTCCTTTCATTGAGGCAAAATATCCTGATATGATAAGTAAGAATTAGTTGTAAATTTGATTCTTTATGAATATTTACATTTAGAGCTGAAAATAATAACATCTATTATAAATTTTGCTTATAAAATTTGCTTTTCATAAGTAAAAACTTTTTGGGACATCTTATGCTGAGACATTTTAAAAATGTTCCTTTTCTATTTGAATACTAATATGCAAAATATTTTAATTTCTTGTTGATAAGGTATGCATTGTTTCACAAAATGCCCTTGTATGAATTTGTTAGAGTATAATTTTGCAACACAGAAATGTTATATTCAGTGTTGTATGTTATTACAATGTAAGATGTTTAGCTCCGTAAGATTATATGCATTTTTAAAAATTTTACTTGGTATTTTATAAGTGAAACAAAAATCAGACTCTCACTGTCAAATCTGAATGTAAAAGGTAAAAAAGGTAAAGGCCCTCCCGTTGATCGTCGATTTGCTCGAGCGGGCCCAGTAACGTCTCCATTGGAGACTTTGTTGTTACTGTGTCTGGCATATCGAATACTCTCGGTAGCTTGCCGGGCTCTCTGAGAGGGGCGGAGGAATCGAACTCAGGTCGGCCATGTTGGCCGCTTGTAAGGCGAACGCCCTACCCGCTGTGCTATGGGTTACTTTAAAATCTATCAAAAATTAATCTTTCATCATAACATCTCCTTGTTCTCTAAATAGGAATAAGCACATAAGACATTAATTTTATAGCCATGTATTTTGTTGTAGAACAAGGTCTTCTTGATCAAAATTCTCAAACGCCTCCTCCAAGTCCTTTCTCAGTACAAGCTTTTAATAAAGGGGCAAGTTGCAGTGCCCAGGGATTTGATTATGGACTCGGAAATAATAAAGGTATGTGTGTAAAAGTGAGATTTAACTTGCTTTTGACTTTTATTACCAATATTCTATTTTTTTCCTATGATCTCACAAAATGTTTTTCTAGGAAACTAACGTTCAAAATATTTATAAATATTAACAATCAAAATGTTTTGGGGCATTGTTGTTTTTCCCAGTTCTAATTTATAGGCATTTTTTCATACTTGTTTCTTTTTAAAGACACTCATAATTCTCCTTAAGACATTCTTACAGATTCTTTATCACTATTTCTAGTAATCAGATTTTTTTATTACTGTTTCTAGTAAATTAATATTTTTATCATCCACTTATTAATATTTATGTTAATAAGCAACAAATAATTTTAGAAATGATTATTGAAGAGATTATTAAGTAATATTATACATAAGTTTTATTAAATGTGTAGTTTTATGTGTGTAATCACAAAAATCATAATTTAGAATTTTATGAAATGTGTTTGAGTTTGGCATGTTCAATTAAACTTAGCTACAGAGAAATCCTTACCCACATTGTCATAAAATACACATAGTCGTGATGCCAAAGATAGACTAAGGTTGGTAAGGCCCTTGCCTTGCATGGCTGACCTGGGTTCTACCCCTGCACCCCTATATGGCACTCTGAGCACTGCTGAATATGGCCCAAAATTTAAGATATATTGCATACTGATATACTTAGTTGTTTTGGGCTGCATCATTGGAAAACCCAGCATCATAGACAGGCTTTTTAAAGAGTTTATATCTGATTTTTCATCCAAACTTACTTTCTTTGTAAATTCAAACACATTCATGTTCTTTTCTATGTACCTGAGCCTGATCCTTCAAAATCAGTCATATATCAACAGTAATGTATGGTTGGATGATCAATGTGAGGTACAAGATAGCCTAATAAAAGTAATTTTACTTCAACCTGTTGTCTTAGCCATTTTCCAGGATTTTATTTTATGGGTCATATCCAGCATTTTCATACTTGATTTGTGGAACAAGTGAAATAATGAGATAGTCACAATACAAAATTATATCTCTGCATAGAAAATATCCAATTTAAAATAAAACTACTTTCTATATATTTGTTGATTGTACTTAAATGTAGGAAATCTATCCTTAAGATTTCTTTTTGTCCTACTCAATTGTGGTTGCCTGTTCTGTAGGCTTAAGTATTATCTGCTTGCACATTACTAGTAGCTCAGATTTCAGTTAAGTGACAGCTCAAGTGAGGTAAACTCATTCTAAGGTAAATGCTTGGTGATGTTTCACTCATATCCCTTCTTTGTCAGTCCTTAAAACTTCAGTGTATATTTAACCCACTACACTTCTGTAATCTATTTTTAGTCATGCTCATTAATTCGAATTGTTTGCTTCAATCTCTTAAATGTCTATAAATTGTGCATGTGGCTATCACAGTGACTTACTAAAACTGCAAGAATAAAAACTAGTTTTCAAGAGGTACAAATGTTGCTGAGGACATTAATTATTAAAAAATAATAAAATCTTACATTTTAAAAGTGTGGTTTTGCTAGTATTGTTAAAAATAGGATTCAGTTGTTTGTAGGCTGTTTAGAGTAAGGAAATAATGTGAAGTTTATATACCTGATCTTATAATCTTTAATAGTAGTTCCTTTTTTTCACTTCTTTATACTGGCCACCATAAGAAATTTGGATTTTTTTTTTGACGATTTTGTGATTGTTTTGTTTTGTTTACATATAATTTTAAGCAGTGTGATTTACAAAACTGCTACTGGTTTGGTTTCATAAATAAAAATTACAGCAACCACCTTCCACTAGCTTGCCCACCTTCTTCCACCCTTTTCTGTGTCTTCCCCCAGCCCTCTACAGATTGTTTTTTAAAAGAAAGTTTTTCACTAGTGAATCCTGTAAATTTTGCTCAAGCGGGTCCAGTAACGTCTCCATTGGAGACTTTGTTGTTACTGTGTCTGGCATATCGAATACGTCACGGGGAGCTTGCCAGGCTCTGCCGTGCGGGCGAGATACTCTCGGCAGCTTGCCGGGCTCTCCGAGAGGGGCGGAGGAATCGAACTCGGGTCAGCCATGTTGGCTGCGTGCAAGGCAAATGCCCTACCGCTGTACTAATTTTACTCTCTTAAAATACTCCCTCTAATCTTTACCTTTAGTATTTTAAAAGTAAAATCTGTGCATTTTGTGTACAGGGAATCTCTGCATATAATTTTTTTCTATTTGATGCTTCTTTGGAAGTTTTTAATTTGGGAATGGCTGGAAAATTGCTGTCTTTCAGTTTTGCATCAATTAGTCAAGATAGTTTTATCTTCTTTATCACTATTTTAATTGTTTAAAATACATGTCTCATAAATAAATTAGTTAAATATGTTGTTTCATATTTTCAAGGGTTTTTTTTTTTATTGAAGTCCTTTATATTTTATTTTAAAGACGTTTCCAAAAAAATTTTTGTTTTTTGCCACGCCAGGAGGTATTCAGGTCTTACTTCTGGATCTTTGCTCAGGGATGACTCCTGGTGGGGCTTCAGGGACCATATGGGGTGCTAGGGATTGAACCGGGGTTAGCTGTGTGCAAGGCAAGTACCATACCCACTGTACTGTGTCCAGACTCCAAAATTTATTTTTGAGATTAATTTTCAGTTTGGATAGCCTCTATTCCTTCTTGCACGTTTTATAGATTTTTAGTAATTATCCAAGTAAGATTTTATGCTTTAAGTAATATTAATATATTATTACGTTAATAACATATACTTTATATCTTATAGTTATACATTTTTTAAAAAACCTATATTCATATTACTTGCTTATTTTCTGTATAAAGTATACTTCACATGAAACAGTGATTTAGTCCTTATAGATGTCATCACTACTTAGGTCTTCATTTATTCTTGTATGATATTGAAGCAGGTTATTAGATTCTCCATAGACTCTGGATTCTCTATGCTTCCACTAGATATTGTATATGAATTTGAATGGATTTGTTTAGGTAGGTGGTCGTGTTAAGACTTTGGTCGAGTGCTTCCGTGTGAAAACACACTGAAAAAATTGGTCCCTAAATTTGAGGATAACCATTATCAAACTTGATGCATTTTCTAATGGGCATAGTTTAATTTAGAGTTTGACTTGATCACAATGTCATAAAGCACCATTGACTTTGCCATTTTGGATGTTAAGAAATAACAAGTTGTAGTCTTGACTGTTTTGCCCACTGCAGGTGACCAACTGAGTGCCATATTGAATTCCATTCAATCACGGCCCAATCTCCCAGCTCCTTCCATCTTTGATCAAGCTGCAAAACCTCCCTCTTCCCTAGTCCACAGCCCATTTGTGTTCGGACAGCCCCTTTCCTTCCAGCAGCCTCAGCTTCAGAGTAAGTCTGTCAGCCTTACCTGCCTCATCAAGCAATTTCTGAAGCTTTGTTCTGAGTTGTTCATCAGTTACTAAATATTTACCAACTCACTTCATTGGTTTTATTCAGTGTCAGATGTTAAGCCCTTCCCACGTTTTTAAGCCATTTAAACTATTCTGAGCTAAGACTTTCTGCAGCTTTAGACATTTGCGCGACTACGCTTTATTTTAATTCTAAAGAAATACGTACTAGAAACATGTTGTACAGTCCTTAACTTAAAAAAAATTAAATATGTAAAACTATGCTAAGCATCAGTTACAGGTTTTTTTTTTGGTTTGTTTTGCATTGGATTTTCATTACTTAGAGATGCCCCACTACCTATTTTATTATACCACTGTGTTAAAGAGAGACTGTCTGGGCAGTTTTGTCTCTTTTAAGTGAATTTGATATCCATGGAAGGAATAGCAATTTAAGATTCTAAATTTCCTCAAGCATTGTTTCTCCTTTTGCCTTGCATGTGTGTCATTTTTTCTTAACACATTTTAAGATGATCATTTGATTACCTTTCTCTTATGAAGGGTTATTCTATTCATTCATGATAATAACTCGCATTGATCTGGAAAACAGATCCAAACAAATTACACACAACTGAGTGTTCTTTCTTTTTTCTTTTATTCTTACTACCTCCTGAGACTTAAATACCACCTCCCAGAGTTACTCACACTGTGGCAAGCACACTCTCCTTGGGCTTTGTTCACCAGTTGGCTATATGATATGTAGAAATGCCAATAAGTGAATTAGTTTATTAAGGTTTAGCTTTAACATTTTTTTAATTCAAATGCGTGGCCCTTTTGATGTACTAAAGTGTGTCCACATACAGGATTAAGTTATTTTCCTATAAAAATTCTTTGATAAATTTTACTAGAATACCTAAAAGAAGGCCAGCTGGCTTAGTTTTTATTAGGCATGGGGATAGAATTTATTTAACAAACAGTACTATTCATTACCTTCATTCAAAATAAAGAATACTCTAAGAATTCAAACTTTTCTAGGTTTGCGCTACATAGAGGCAAATGTTAGTTAATGAGATTGATTTGTAAATATTAGTGTTAGTTTTGACCCAGTCATCAGGGAGATAGTATAATACCCAGTTTAATATGCCTAAAATAAGAATTTCTTGAAAAACAGTAGAGTCGTGTTTGTGAAATAGCTTTTTTCTTCCATTATGTGCTTTAGAAAAGAAAAAAGTAATAGTGAAGTAGCATGCTTATGTTATGGAGCAACAGATTTTATCCTTAGATGTTCCTGGGTTATAGAAACTATTTAAAGGTAAAGACAAAGTGGGAAAATCAAAAAGCATAATCCGGCATAATCAATTTGGAAAAAATTTCATGTCAGCCAAAATCTTAAAAGTGTAAAAATCACCCTTCCAACATTAAATGACAGTGGACAAGAGAATTAAGAAATAAGGACCTCTTTTTCTCTGCCAAATGGGTCATTCTTTGTAGGTCTGCTCAAAACAAGTACAGTATTACTCCTGTAATTACCCAAGACAAGCAAAATATTTTAACTTTATGTATATGAAAAGTTTCAGAACAAAATATAAACACCATTATAAAATAATTTTTCTAATTTAAAGAATAATGTTCCACTGCCATTGCATCAATATGATTCTATGCATATTATATCTAAATCTTGTCAGGACCACCACTTCTTTACCATCATCTTATAGCAAATTTGACTGAATTGTCTGTATTAACCAATTTTTCAGTCATTACTTGCCAGTGCTTCAACAATAGGAGATACTTATATTTATTTAAAAACCTTTTATGCTCAGCAGAATATCACTGAAGTTTGACTTCCAGATTCTAGAAACCAGAAATCTTGATCTTCAGCATAACTTTAAGGAGTTCATCTTAAGCATAACTTTCTTGAGTTCTGTTTGTTATTGTTTTGGGGCCACAACTGGCAATGCTCAGGGGTTGTTCCTGGCTCTGCATTCAGGAATTACTCCTGGCAGTATTCAGAGGACCGTATCGGCCGCCAGGGATCAAACCTGGGTGAGCCATGTGCAAGGCAAGCTCCCTACCAGCTGGACTGTCTGTACAGCCCCATAACCTTCTCCTTTTAAAAATGTATAGAATCTAAATGTATCTGTAACAATTTGAAAACAACATTAGAATTATATTAAACACATTATATTATTTAATGTGGCAGAACTACCTGAGTAAACTCTTCTTGAACTTACTACCGTGTATCCTAGCTGCCTTTCACTTAATTTAAAAGATTGACCATTCATATTGAACTTCACCATACTGAACTTCATTAATTAGTTAAATGAGTCATTTATGTCTGATATAAAAATAAAATATGTATAAAACTGCATTTAATAATTTTGCTTATACCAAAGATCACTGCTTTGTACTAAACACTATACTTAAGCTCTTTCATTCTCTTCATATGAGATAATGTCTCCATTTTACAAGAAAAGAGGTTAATGAAGATAAATTATCTGTCTAGAAAGCATGCAAAGTAAAATGGTAACGCAAGAAAGAAAGACCAGTTTTACTGAATACAGAGACTATGCTTTTAAACATGATTTATGAAAAATAATGAAATAACATTTCTAAGTATATACTTTTTAATGTGTAAGTTCTAACAACTAGAATATTTGCTTTATTTAGATTGTTTTTTGCTTTACAGTTACATTTTGTAGGGATGAAATAAAGAAAAGTAAATGTAAGGACATTTTCTTTAATATTATATAGTTTACATTTTCAAATATACGTCATTTTTAGAATTGGTAAACAATTTGATAATAAGATTCTAATGGGCCAAGATATGGAATGCTATTTGCCAATATTCCATGAGCCTACAAAGTCATCCAGTTATTTTTTTAGAAAAGTTTTGATGACTTGCCTATAGTTAGCTGGTGAATCTTGGACTTGAAAAAAGAGATTCCAGTGTAAAGAAGAAAGAATAAAAAGAGTCACTCCAGTGACTTTTTTCTTTCCAGTGTCTTTTTTTTCCGTACTACCTGTCAAATATACGTGACATTAATTCTAAATTTATTTTGTATCTCAACTGGATCCCTGATGAACTTGTGCCAGATAAGAATATATTACAAGAATGTTCTGGCTGTCCCTTCTCAGTTTGTTAGAAAAAAAGGAAACAAAAATGTCCAGGACCCATAATAACAATAAAAGACTTAAATCCTCTACTTGATATGTAACATTTTTTCCTCCAGATTTGAAACTCTGGGTTGATTCCTGTTTCTTCTCTCTCCAAATATAAATCACCCTAAAAGCTTTTCGGTAGGGTTTTTTTTTCCTAATGTTTTTGTGCTAAGTGTATTTCCTGAAGGGGACACATGCTTATGTGTAGTGTTAATCATCTGATCAAAGTATTTGATTTCTCTCATATAAAGTTGCTTTTTTTGCCCCCTCAATTAATAAACAATGGATGGAAAGTCATTTTTATTTTTGAAAGCATCTGCAGCTCTCTTACATTTCAGGCATTATTGCTTAAAGAGAAATACTTATTCTTGGAAATTTTGAAATTACTCTTTCTGAATTTGTACGTGGCTGACCTGGGTTCGATTCCTCCGCCCCTCTCAGAGAGCCTGGCCAGCTACCGAGAGTATCTTGCCCACTCGGCAAAGCCTGGCAAGCTACTGTGATGTATTCGATATGCCAAAAACAGTAACAAGAAGTCACGTTACTGGTGCCCACTCAAGCAAATCGATGAACAACAGGGGACAGTGCTACAGTGCTATTGTGCTACTCTTTCTGAGACCTAAGTACACACATAAAACTTTATGCTCAGAATTTTCCTTAACTATCGCAGCCCTTGAAGCGATATACTTTAACATAAAAAATTCTATTCATTACTGTTATAAGCTAATATTCTTCAACTTAAATAAGAATATGACACACGCATATGTGTGTGTGTATCAGGAAATTCAGAGAAAATAATATAAAAATAAATATGTAGAAGTTAAAAAAATTACTGCTGCTTGTCTAAGTATCATGGAAGGATATATATGCAATGTGCTTAGACTTTGTAACACTTGAATATACTTTATTTCTATTAGAACATCCTCTCTAATATGTCTTAAAATGTGTTAACATGTTCTACCATGTTAATGTCATAAAGTAAGATCACTTGGTGATGTCATAAAGTAGGATAGCGTATTATGATAAATAAGTATGCCTAATGCTAAATTTCATACTATAATTTCCTCTTTTTGGACATAACTTCTGTAAATGTGCTTTACTTCCTCTATTTATGACATTTTAAATGCGATATTTATGGGTCTTTTCATCAGAATCCATGGATAATCAACTGCTTTATTGATTTCTGGCATATTTCTGATTTTTAGTTTTGAAATTTAACATTTCTTATCATTGCTTCTTTGTGACTCAACAGTGAAAACAAAAGCAATGCCATTTTTTAACATCACAGCACTAAAGTGTGTATAGTGACATTAAATGGTGACAAATGCCTTAATTCTTCAAATTTATAAGCTCTGTGACTATATTAGCATTCAGATGTCCACAGCAAAACCACAATCTGGGGATCAGAATGATAGTGCAGTGGGTAGGGTACTTCCCTTGCATACAGCTGAGCCAGGTTTGATCTATGGCACCCCATATGTTCTTCTAAGTACCACCAGGAGTGACAAGCATGAAGCCAGGAGTAAGCCCTGAGCACTACCAGCTGTGGCCCCCAAATAAAAACAAAACAAAAAACATGCAGTCAGATTATTCTAAAGAAAAAAGCAAGAATCCTGTCCTTACTTAAAAAGAAAAGAAATTATTTTTTTATTATAGGTAGAATATTTTTAAAGTAAAACTTATACTGAAAACTTTCTGTAATTTGGTGGCTGGAGTGATAGCACAGCAGGTAGGGTGTTTGCCTTGCACGAAGCCAACCGGGGTTCAATTCCCAGCATCCCATATGGTCCCCTTAGCATCGCCAGGAGTAATTTCTGAGTGCTTGAGCCAGGAGTAACCCCTGAGCATCAGTCACAAAAAAAGTTTCTGTGACCAAAGAATGAATGGTGTTGTGGCGAACTTGGTATTTAGGATTCAAATGAAGAGTTAATGAACCCTATTAGTTTATCCCATTGTTAGTAAGTGGATAATTCATACCAAAGAACATGGACTTCAAATGTTACTGGAGAAGGTTGTCCTTTACATTGTTTTTAGTAGTATTCTCTTTCATTTACTATATGATGCACAAAAAAAAAATCAACATTTTAGAGATGAATATTATAATAAGTAGTTTTAGTATAAAAGGAGATTTAAAAGAGAAGACTACTGTTTATTACCTTTTCTGAAAGTGGATTAATTTTTTAAATTTTTTTTTAATTGAATCACAGTAAGATGCAATTACAAAGTTGTTCTTGATTGGGTTTCAGTCATACGGTGTTTCCACACCTGCCCCTTAACCAGTGTATATTGTATATTTCCCATCACCAATGACCTCGTTTCCCTCCTGCCCTCCTGCTGGCAACCCCCCTCACCACCAGCCTGCCTCTCTGTGGCTTGTTCTCTCTCTCTCTCTCTCTCTCTCTCTCTCTCTCTCTCTCTTTTCCCTCCCTCCCTCCCTCCCCCATTTCTGTTTGCAGTACAGATACTGAAAGGTTATCATGTTTCAGCGCTCAGTTCTTGTCCAGAATGGTCATCCCCATTGCCTCCATTTGTGGCAAACTTCCAATTAAGGACCAAATCCTCCTGGACCTCATTTCTATCAGCCCTTCATTTTTGCTTGGATATTACTCATGATTTTTATATTCCACAAATAGTACATTCATTCTGTTTCTGCCCCACTCCTACTGACTCATTTTATTCAGCATAATATTCTCCATGTCCATCCATATTTTAGTAAATTTCATGGCTTCATTTTTCCTGGTGGCTGAATGGTATTCCACTGTGTAGATGTAACATAGTTTCTTTATCCGAGTGTCTGTTCCTTTTACTTTTGCATAGATATCCATGTACAGATTACTTCCTTTAATTTTTTGTAATTGAGGTGCTGTTGGTTTAACATATCATGTCACATCTTAGTAAATGTATAGGCCACTTTTTTCTGCCAACAAAAATCTGAATACCATTCACTTTTTCTTAAGTTGAAAAATGCAAATTTGGGGTGGGGTATTTTGGGGGCTACATCTCCAGGGCAGGGACCACTCCCAGCTCTCTGTTTAAGGGAGTACATCATTCCTGGTGTACTCAGGAACCCTGTAATGCTAGGAATCAAGCTTGCAGGCAGAGCATGTGGTCAGTCCATTGTGCTGTCTCTTCCGCCCCCCAGAATCTTAAAAAAATGTAGCTTTATCAAAGTGTGTTTAAACCACAACAGATTTTATCAAAATTAAATGCAGAAAACAAGTGTTGTCTGAAGTCATATTTTTGAAGTCATATCACAATGTTTTTTAGTTTATCAATAATATCTATTAGGCTTCCAAAAACAGTTTGTTTTCATTCTAAATCATACCTAGGAATTCAAGTATCTCTCGGCTTTGCACATACTGCAAAGACTTCAATTCTATTCAAGTTTGTCCTCAAAATTCTAACATTTTAAAAAACAAAAACTGGAACATTCCTTCTTTATTTATTTACTCCAAATGGCCTGTGGGGGATTTTATTTTAGGTACCTTGGTTTACAAAACTGTTAATGGTACAGTTTCATGCATAAAATATTTTTGCACCACACCTTCCACCAGAGCCTCCACTTCCCTCCACCATTGTCCCACTGTCCCCCTCCCCCACCATGTTAGACTTCCTACTGAGAACCTTTTCTTAGTTTCTGTAATAACAACCCTCTGGGCATTTATTGTTCCACTACTATCCTTCTTTATCTCTTTTATATAAGGAAGATCATAAGGAAAGTCAAGTTTTTCTTGACTTCACTCAACATGATAATCTCCAGATCCATCCACATAGCAGCAAGTTCGATTATTTTTACCCTTTAAAAAAAATCTGAGTAGTATTCCATTGTGTGTATGTGCCATAGTTTCTTTATCCAATCATCTGTTCTTGCATACTTGGGTTGTTTTCATAATTTGGCTCTTGTGAATAGTGCTTACAGTGAACATAGGAGTGCAAGAAAACTAAAAAATGCTACTAAAAGAAATAAAATCAAATATGAGGAAATGGAAACACTGTCCATTGATTAGAAGGATAAGACCTTTGACGTCTTAACATGTCAGTGTCCTTATAGTTTATGGATACTTCCCATTGAGATCACATCGTGATTTCTTTCTCCCATGCCCTTCTAAAGCCAGTCTTCTTAGATTTTCACTGTCAAACCACAAGATTGTATTCCTACCTTGGTAGTACCCTGGAATTACTCTTCCAATCATAAGTTGACACCCACCTGATATTTTTAATGATAATTATAATTTTTATATGATTTAAGTAGCTAAAGGGTTTCTTTTGCAGTGCCAGTGATTTATGGATTTTTAGAGAATTAAGGGTGCTCAAATATATTAAAAGTTGAACTATTAAAAATTTTGTTTAAATTTAACAGTTTTAACTTGAACAAATAGGGTTTGAGAAAACATACATGTCATCTCTCTCTAGTCCTATCTTTGTTTCTTAGATTCATTCCAACCCCCTTTCTGTAGAAATTGTCCTAGTTAATGTGTGAGTATTGTTTCACTGAGTTTCTCATTTCTAGATCTCATTGCACTGGCTCTATCAGCACTATTTGTCAGAAATGGTACCACTTCCTTGCACTACTGCTGGATATTTCTGACTTCATTGAGTTACATTTTCAGTCTCTTTCCTGCACTCCTTTATTCATTCTGTTCATAGGGATATTGCAATGCTTTGGTATTTTCTGGACCTCAGGCCCTATGTTACATAAAATGTGTATGCTTATTACTATAAAGTTTGCCACGTCTTTGTGTGTGTGTGTGTGTGTGTGTGTGTGTGTGTGTTTGTGTGTGTGTGTAGTTATTCATTGTCTCTCCCACCTGAAGACAAACTCTGTAAGGTCAGGAACTTTAGGTTTTTGCTTTTGTTCTTGTTTTGAGGCCACACCCAGCCAGATTCAGGACTTGTTCCTATTTCTGAACACAAAGATCACTCCTGACAGGGCTCAGAGGACTGTATGGGGTGCCAGGTATTGACTACAGATTCGTCATGTGTAAAGCAAGCACCCGACCTGCTGTGCTATAGCTCTGACCCCTTGACTTCTAGTCATCATTTTATCTTTAGTGCCCATTAAACATAACACATGTTCTTAGAACCTTACATGAAATGACTTATTTTATGGGTAGACCATCCTTAATTTTGACCATAATAATGTCAACTGTTTCAGTTTTGAGTCAAATGTATATTGTATCATATTAAAAATTTTGCTAATATTAGTATTTGCATTTATTTTACTCAGTGATATATATTTTGCCATGAGTTAAAATTTTGCAGAAAAGAATTTTATTCAAATTTAGAGCATTGATTTAATGATTGCTTTTAAAAGACTTTATTTTTTTAACGACTTTATTTTTGAAAAGATGCATTGTTTAATTTTTAGTGCTTCATTTTCTGCATGGTAAATCATTAATGTGTCTAACATTTTTAGAGATGTAAATTTTCTTTGCTTTGTTATGTGAAGCTTTTCATAAAATAATTTTATAAAAGATCTGTAAAACTAACACAAAATAAATATAGGTGTGAGCACCAACATTTTTCACTGAAGATGGATTCAGAACAGTAGTCAACCATAAACATTAAATTAATTCAATCTGAGAAATATTCTAGGAAAATCAGTCTTGATAGGAAAGTCTTGTGTCCATGATGAAAACAAGGTGACACTATATTAAGTTGTAAATAATGTTTATTTTTCTACTATTTGGTAGAAATATTTACTTATAAAGTGATAAGTTAATCAGCACCAAATTCAAACAAATTTAGTTTACAAAATGTAATCTAAAAAGAAGTAATTACATTAGATTTATTGAACGTTTAGCTTTTAAGTAAACATATCTGGAGCCATTGTCCTCAGTTCAAATTATTTCATTTAATCTTGATTTTAGTTTTAATTAAAGAAAAATATAAACTTGTTTCAAAATTCAGCAGAATATAAACCTGTTGGTAACAGTTATTAGCCGCATACCATTCAAAATGCTTTGTTTTGCTTGTGCTCTTTGCTAAATTTTTTTCCATTGAATCTGTGCTGCTTCTTTGCCAATGTTTTCCACTGTAGAATCTCCATCTCGCAACCTTGCTTCTCGTGAGCGCATTTACAAAAATTATGGTGCAGCTGGGCCTGCCTCTGCTCTCTCATCTCTGTCTCACAAACTCAAGGGTGGGTATGTGTGTGTTCATGGATGGGCCATCCCTAGTGAACATAGGTTTCCGTAAAGAAGTTTCAGTTCACCTCATTTTCATCCCATTCCATTTTTGAATATTAAAGCTTGTCGTTTCATTTAAAATGTGATATCTTGGGTTAATTTGTGGTCAATCTATTTGGCCTGATACAATTGATCATCCTAATTTTAGATGCATGCTTATTATGTCTGTAAGGTTAAATATTATTCTTCATTGGCTCGAAAACCTTGTGGTCTTAAAAATTAAAATAAGTATGTATAGAAAGATGCAGTTCATTTGGAGATTATTCAACTCACAGTTATCAGAACAAAGTGGCAAATGTGTAAGGCTTATGTTCTGTAGGTATATTGCATCTTATGTGGCTTTGTAGGGTTTTTTTGGGTTTGGTGGTTTTCAATTGGGTTTTTTTTTTTTTGGTCCCAACTGGCAGTGTTCAGGATTTACTCCTGAATCCTGTGCTCAGGGATCATTCCTGATAGGCTCAGGAGGCTGTAAGGGTTGCCAGCAAGCATCCCACTCTGCTATCTCTTAGGCCCTCTTATATTGCATTTTTCTTAAATGCATTTTCTGTTATGTAATATAAAATTATTTCCAGTCATTTTTTTTTATAAAAAATGTTTGGATAAAGTTTTACAATTTAGCTTTGTTATCAGGACAAATATACATGTATATGCCTATCTGGCATGAGTCTTCCTTATAGTATTGTCTTAGTGACTTAGTTTTAATATCTTGACATCAGATAACATTTCAGATATTTTCAAAAACATTCTTTGATCTTTTGTTCTTACCTATTTTGCTAGAGATTTGCTTATTTTTGTTTTGTAATATACTTAATATTAAAAATTTGTATTTTAAGAAAATTTAGCAAGAGGAAGATTTTCATAGTAGATAATATGTAAACTTTTAAAGTAATCGCTAAATTTCCTTTTTCCTGTAAATGAATTAAAAATGTTTTGTTTCATCTTTATAATGATAGTATAATAACACTGTTATAGAACTAGGTGTATATAGTACAGTCTTATCTAACCTGAAAGATACCATATAAGAAAAATTAGTATAATGTTACAGTATAGGATGATATGTAGAATGGTTACATGTATTGTGTAACATAATGGTTTGTGATGGAAAGAAAAAAATTATGCAGGTCTTTAAGGAATGAATACTTAACATTTAATATATTTAATAATGTATTTGAATATACTAGATTTACATCCTAGTATATTCAAATAAATTTTTATTTCTTCAGAATTCCTTTGAAGTTAAAAAATTTGTTCCCTTATTTACTTAAACATACATGGTCAATATATTCATTAAACAAAAATTGATTGATGAATGGGAAACTGTTCTCTGTGATCTAAAGATTGTAAATAAATGTTTGTCTATAACTATTGATATTTCAAGTAGCCACAACATGTTACATTGCAACACAGTATGCTCTGTCCTCAATATTTTTGAAACCTAAATAAAGGAATAAAAATTTGTCTGCGGGCTTGCTGCACTTAGCAGACAACAGTATCTTTTAATGAATGAAATGTATCTAATATCTGAGATTACCGGTTTTAGAAAAGTAAATTTTCCAAAAGAACATATGACCACTCACAGATGTGGAGAAAACAGTGACAACTATTAAAGTATAGAAATCAAGCATATTCATATGCTCTCTTGTTTTTGAAATTGGGAGGGATGCCACACTTGGTGATGCTTGGGGTCTACTCCCTGCTATGTGCTTGAGGTTGCTCCCAGCAGCATTTGGAGGACCACGTGGTACCTGAGAATTAGGCCTCCTACATGCAAAGCTTTCAATCAGCCTGTTGAATTTTCTTTTCGGCCCATCTGTTCTTTCTTTCCTACCTTGGCTAGTTCTGTTAGCATATATCAAGTGGTATTCTTATAATTGATGAGTGCCATTCTTAGCCAATAATCTGGATAGGGGAGGTTTTTGTTATAGAATACCATTGAGTTAGAGCCATATCTCTGTTACTTCAGAAATTGATCATTTAGAAAGACGGATGCCAAATAAAATAATTTTTAACTTCCCTAGATTTTCCATTATATAAAACCCAACTCCCAAAATAAATGTAAAAAGGCATTTTCAGCTATCATAAAACTAATGCTGTAGTCATCACACACTTAAGATTAGTGGTGGTTGGCTAGGCTGTTTAATTGTACCATATGTAGTTTATGAAATTGCTCAATAGATATGTCACTGAGTCAGTAATGATGGGCAGCAATTTCTTAAGCTAATTTTGTACAATTGGAAAGCACTTACTAGCATCATTTTTATGTGTTCTTCTAAGTCATCTTAATATCTGTAATATCTATCCATATTTTAACATTTTAACCCTTTCCCAAAATATCGTCTAATCTTATTTCTGCTTTTATAAAAAGAACATATTTATGGACAGAGGAAATTCATGACACAACAGTAAGTAATTGGGAGACACTAGAGCATTTTTATATTTACTAGTTATTTTTATCACCCCAATGGGAAGATTTTTTTTTAAGAATGTAATATTGCATCTAAAATGTTCAGTTAATCAATATGCTGTCAATGGGCTATTTAGCATACTAGATGATATGACTACAAAATAGTAAATAATTCTGTTATAAAACATTGATCCCTGAGGCTGGAGCAATAGTACAGCGGGTAGGGCGTTTGCCTTGCACGCGGCCAACCCAGGTTCGATTCCCAGCATCCCATATGGTCCCCTGAACACCGCCAAGGGAAATTCCTGAGTGCAGAGCCAGGAGTAACCCCTGCGCATCGCTGGGTGTGACCCAAAAAGAAAAAAAAAAAAACCATTGATCCCTTATGCAACAATGGTTCCTGTCACCTCTGTCTGTGGTCTTAGGAGCCATAATTCTGAAAAATGAATTTTCAAGAGAATTTGAAGATTCGGGAATTGTGAAAGAAAAAAAGTTGAGGAAATAGGAGATGTTTACATATTCATTACACTTTTTTTTAGAACTACAGTATTCCATTCATCCATCAGTGGAAATAAAAGACAAAAATGCTTTCAGTCCTTTAGAAGGACAGATTTTATGCAGTATTCTCTTCTGTAGATTACAGATTATAGACACATGTTCACACACTGTAGGCAAGCAAAACAAAAAAAAAAAACCCTTTTCCTACATTATGCATATTTGATCATTTCAGTTTCATTTAAGAATAAAATACAAACAAGACCCTATAATGTGTAATCAGCTAATAGTTTTTTCATAGTTTACTACGTGGTACTCTCTTTAAAAATACCTAAATATTTCTTGACTAGAGAGAGAAAACACAAAAGACTGGAACACACTTTTTGCAGCTGGAAGCCTGGTTTTAATCTCTGGTACCTCCAGGAACATATCCCCTTCACTTCTAGAAGTGGCCTCTCAATCCCTCCTTATTAAGCACCACCACTATGTATAGTTCTGAGATCAAAAGTAAAAATATTATATTTAGCAACGTTTATCAGTCACATACCGCTTGAATCACTGAAATCAGATTGCTTTCCTAACCGCCAACTTAATATAACTTGAGCTAAGGATTGGTATTTTTATTTTTAAGGAGCAATGTTGAAGGTATTATCACTAACTAGGAATGGAGAAGGTCTGGATAAATGCCCCAGGGAAAAGCATGAAATTGGAAGGAAGGACTGGACCAGGATGAGAGCCAGAATACTCAGAATAAATGATATCCATAAAGAAATATCAAGTTTTTACAAGGATAGAGGGAGATTATTGCTTTTTTCCCCTTTATTGCATCATTCTCCTACTTTCACAGTTTAAGTCCCACAATTTAGACTTGTTCCACAAATTCTGACATTCATAACCATTTCACTTATTTCTAAGGAGACCCTAAGAGTAGAGAAACTGAACAAGTTTTTAGAATACAACTTGCTCATAATAATGAATTATTGGAATTACATGGAACTAAATAGCTCAGGTGTATCAATATTCAAATTTCAAAGTATTTTAACTGAAATAGTATCTTCTAAGCTCTTTATTCACTAATTATATTTGTTTGTACATTTGAAAGTAGTATTTATAAATTTAGTTTCCAAATTTCAGCATATCCTGCACCATAACCTTAATAAAGATGTGAGGTATTTAAATTGATTACTTCACATTTTAAAATACTAAGTTAAATTCTTTTTACAACAAAAAAAAGTAGTGCTGTATTTTTCTTCCTCACGCCTTACTGAGTTTAGATTCCAATTATTTTATTACAGCTGAGGGTCATATATAGATGATGAATTATACTGGTGTTTAGGTACTATTGGTACTATTTGTTCCATCTGTGTTATAGCCATAAAAAGTTTTTTATGAAAATGGTTGTATGATATCAGACCTGTGAGAACTGTTTTCCTTTTTGTCATTGTTTTTCAAGTAATTTGTCTGTGACAAAATATTTTCAGCGTTTTAGATTTCAGTATTTTTTGGTTAAACTTTTACCAATAAATTACCATTTTATTAACAAGCTTTACTATGAAATGGATCATGCAGGTGACCGCGGGACTCTCTCAGCATCTTCCAGAACTTCGGTCTCTACACCAGGAAAATCAGACCTGTCCTCCAAACACAGATCAGTTAAACCTGATGGACGTATGAGCCGGACTGCTGCTGACCAGAAGAAGCCCAGGGGTACAGACAGTTTATCAGCGAGTGAATCCCTCTTATTGAAATCTGATGCCGCAAAGTTGAGGTCAGATTCACACAGTAGGTCCCTGTCCCCCAACCATAACACCTTGCAGACACTAAAATCCGATGGGAGGATGTCGTCTGGCTTCAGAGCTGAATCCCCTGGACCAGGCTCTCGGTCATCATCTCCTAAGCCAAAGACCCTCCAAGCCAATAGGTCGAGCCCCTCAGGTGTCAGTTCTCCACGCTCCTCCTCGCCTCATGAGAAAAATCTACCTCAAAAAAGCACTGCTCCTGTTAAGACAAAACTTGATCCTCCTCGGGAACGGTCCAAGTCAGACTCGTACACGCTTGATCCAGACACCCTCCGCAAGAAGAAAATGCCTCTCACAGAGCCGTTACGGGGACGGTCCACGTCCCCCAAACCAAAATCTGTACCAAAGGATCCGAAGGATTCCCCCGGGTCTGAAAACAGAGCCCCCTCCCCCCACGTGGTGCAGGAGAACCTTCACAGCGAGGTGGTGGAGGTCTGCACGTCAAGCACTTTGAAAACAAACAGCCTCACAGACACTACCTGTGACGAGAGTGGGGAATTCAAGAGTGTGGACGAAGGTTCCAATAAGGTTCACTTCAGCATAGGAAAGGCTCCACTGAAAGACGAACAGGATATGCGAGCGTCCCCCAAAATCAGTCGAAAATGTGCCAACAGGCACACCCGGCCCAAAAAGGAAAAATCCAGCTTCCTTTTCAAAGGTGATGGGTCCAAACCCTTAGAGCCAGCCAAGCAGGCCATGTCTCCTTCTGTGGCCGAGTGTGCCAGAGCAGTCTTCGCCTCTTTCCTCTGGCACGAGGGCATAGTCCATGATGCAATGGCTTGTTCTTCTTTTCTGAAATTTAATCCCGAACTTTCCAAAGAACATGCTCCAATAAGAAGTAGTTTAAACAGCCAACCACCTACAGAAGAAAAGGAAACCAAATTGAAAAATAGGCACTCGTTGGAAATATCGTCTGCACTGAACATGTTTAATATTGCTCCCCATGGTCCAGATATATCTAAAATGGGCAGTATCAATAAAAATAAAGTGTTGTCCATGCTGAAGGAACCACCTCTGCATGAAAAGTGTGAGGATGGGAAAAGTGAAGCTACATTTGAGATGTCCATGCATCATCCGATGAAGTCGAAGTCTCCTCTTCCCTTAACTTTGCAACATTTAGTTGCCTTTTGGGAAGACATCTCTTTGGCTACTATCAAAGCAGCATCTCAAAATATGATCTTTCCAAGTCCTGGCTCTTGTGCTGTCTTAAAGAAGAAAGAGTGTGAGAAAGAGAATAAGAAAGCAAAGAAAGAAAAAAAGAAAAAAGAAAAGGCAGAAGTCAGGCCCAGGGGCAATCTGTTTGGTGAGATGGCCCAGCTGGCAGTCGGAGGACCAGAGAAAGACACAATCTGTGAGCTGTGTGGGGAGTCACATCCGTACCCAGTGACATATCACATGAGACAGGCTCACCCAGGTAAATGATGTGAATTATGTCAATACTTTTGGAAAATAGCCCAAATGTATATTATCACATAATGTTATTGCAAAGTATATTACCAGCATAAGTTTTGTGCAAATAGGTAAGAAAATTGAGCTATTTTATTTTAATGTATCAAATTTTCAAATACCTTGTTCTATGTTAGTGAATGTTAAAATATAGAAAAAAAGATAGAAAAAGAGAACAGTTAATGTTATTAAAATATAGATACAAAGATAAAAAAAACCTGACATGTTTGTCCATATGGGACAGATGTCCTATTAGCTCTCCCCTTGATTTTAGTGTTTTCCTAAGTGAAATTATTAGAGAAAATGGATTTCTTTGGGAATTTCCTATGTTAGTGATACTAGCAGTTTCACTAATAGATTGGTCTGGACAAGTTTGGGAGTTTCTATACTGATTAATTAGGATTTGGAAATTAATGTTTGGTTAATTTTCTTGTATACATATTACACCTGCAGCTTTTTATAAAAGAATTCTTTAGGGGCTGGAGCGATAGCACAGTGAGTAAGGCATTTGCCTTGCATGCAAAAAACCCAAGTTTGATTCCCAGCATCCCATATGGCCCCCCCGAGCACCATCAGGAGTAATTCCTAAGTACAGAGCCAGGAGTAACCCTTGAGCATCACTGGGTGTGACCCAAAAAGCAAAAACAAAAAAAAAAAAAAACTTTAAACTAATTTTGGGGCTGGAAAGATAGTACAGTGGGTAAGGCACTTGCATTGCATGCAATGATTCTGGGTTTGATCCCCAAGAACCTCTAGGGTCCCCTGGACTTGCCAGGTGTGATCCCTGAGCACAGAGCCAGGAGTAAGTCCAGAGCACTACCAGGTGTGGTCCCAAAATAATATAAAACAAAATACGTAATTCTGATGGAATATTTCATATCTACTTTGTCTCATTTTATTGGGATAAACATCTGGATGTACATACCTTATGTATTTTTTTCACCTGCATATATAGAGTAACTCTAATGTTTGGCATTATTGAATTGATTACTTTTTGTTCAAGTATGAATATTTTTTCTGATGTGTTAGTAGTGTAGGGGAAAGTCAGATACTGACCTAAGAATTTTGCTTACTTTGAGAAGTTAATTCTGTCATTAATATAATGAAGTAACAGATCAGACATTAAGTATATACTTAAGGTAAAGGTAAAGGTAAAGGCCCTCCCGTTGATCGTCGATTTGCTCGAGTGAGCCCAGTAACGTCTCCATTGGAGACTTTGTTGTTACTGTGTCTGGCATATTGAATACTCTCGGTAGCTTGCCGGGCTCTCCGAGAGGGGCGGAGGAATCGAACTTGGGTCGGCCATGTTGGCTGCGTGTAAGGCGAACGCCCTACCGCTGTGCTATCGCACCAGCCCTGGAGCAATACTTAAGGTGCTAAAAATTTATTTTTGTTCTTCTTTCAAGGTTGTGGCCGGTATGCTGGTGGACAAGGTTACAATAGTATTGGGCATTTTTGTGGAGGCTGGGCTGGTAACTGTGGTGATGGTGGTATAGGAGGAAGCACCTGGTATCTGGTATGTGATCGCTGTAGAGAAAAATACCTACGGGAAAAACAGGCGGCTGCAAGGGAGAAGGTATTTTCATTCTGTTCTGGCTATAATATTAAGATAAGTGTACATCTTGTTAGAAAATATTGTATCAGATAATTCTATGTAGTTGATATTTAAAATCAGCCTTTGTGTAAAAAGTAAAATAGTTTAATATTTGTACTCAGCTATTTTTTGTACCAAAACAAAATTAATAATCTTGAAATAGCCCAAGACAACATGTGGCACATGGGCCTTACTGGCAAATGTTTACCGTATAATTCTTTTTTATTGTCTACATATACGTAGCTTTTCCTTTTCACCTTTCTCTCTTGACTCACCCTTTATTCTGTGTCCTTTTCCTTTTGAATGTTCTATCTTCTCTTTTTTTATTAATCCCCAATTATGTTGTAAGACTCATGAAAACCCAAGATCACTCACCCTAGTGGCATACCTAGCAAAAGAATTTTTTTTCTGCACACACATACATACCTCTTTTGTTGTTAATAGTTATATCTAGATTTTATTAGTTATGTTTTTAATATTCTCAAGGAAAGGAAAAAGTAGAGTTTGTGGTCAACATAAAATAATTTTAGTCAGTTCAAGAGAAGTATAAGTGTAAATTTTGGTTGGGACCCCTATTACTATTATTTTAAATAGTTCTCTATAAGCGTTTAATAACCTCTGTTAGAAATTCAAATTAAAATTTTGAATAGGTCCAAGGAAATCGCTCAGGAGGTGGAGTTCATGCTTTATATGTGTGAGGCTCCAGACTTGATACACATTCTTGGAGTAACACTTGCATCCAACACCTCCAGCTATAGCCCTGATGAGCCCCAGCACCCCTGGCAGAACTGCACCAAAGGGTCAAGCCCACGATGCTGAGTCAGATAACACTCTGCAGTCACCACCTGTAAAATAAGTAAGTGAGTCAGTTTTAAAAGAAGTAAGAAAGATCACTAAATTTTTCTTTTCCAGGTCAAACAGTCCAGGAGGAAGCCAATGCAAGTGAAGACACCCCGGGCCTTGCCAACTATGGAAGCTCACCAGGTGATTAAAGCCAATGCACTCTTCCTGCTGTCCTTGAGCAGTGCGGCCGAGCCCAGCATTCTGTGTTACCCTGCAAAGCCATTCCAGTCGCAGCTTCCCAGCGTGAAAGAGGGCATTTCTGAGGATCTTCCCGTTAAAATGCCTTGTCTCTACCTGCAGACATTAGCTAGGTAATAGAGTTTGCTTATTGTTTTTAAATATTATTTTTTTATTAATAAGTTATTGTTGGTAATATCCTTTGAATACCTATACTGCACAACTGTCTATATGAAAGGGAAGTCTTGGAAATTTATTTTTTTGTGCACTCTTGCTCACTGTATTATAGTACGTTCCATGCTTGATGGTAGTAGTTACTTTTTACAATCATGTAGCCTGATATCGTTCCTAGGACTACATATCCTTCTCCCCAGAATCAGTGGTATAGTCCTTGTGGTCCCTAAGACTGCCAGCACCAAGGGCCATGCTGGACCATATCTCCAGGCCCTCACATTGAACCATCAGGCCAAGATGATTGAGGATCTCTGGCATGATCCTTGAGCATTGCTTTGGAGGCCCTCAGAATACATTAGGTCTTTTTTAAAAGAAAAAAAAAAAGACACCTAGACTATCTCAATTTCTATTAGATGATCAATACAAACTGTCTTAGAAAGGAAGATTTAACTATCTTTCAATTTTTGTTGTCTGATTTCAGTCTGTTCCATAGCAGGTAATGCTTAAATGGAAAAATATAAAAAATAATAAAACTATTTCTTACTATAGTTCTCCGGGCTGGAGCGATAGCACAGCGGGTAGGGCGTTCGCCTTACAAGCGGCCAACATGGCCGACCCGAGTTCGATTCCTCCGCCCCTCTCGGAGAGCCCGGCAAGCTACCGAGAGTATTCGATATGCCAGACACAGTAACAACAAAGTCTCCAATGGAGACGTTACTGGGCCCGCTCGAGCAAATCGACGATCAACGGGAGGGCCTTTACCTTTACCTTTACTATAGTTCTCCATACTTTAAAATAGTCATCCAGGTAACATTAAATTGATCACAGCTGTGTAATAACTTTGTTCTGGCCCTCAAAGACACTAGCAAATCTACTAAAATCCTGACTTTCCTGGGTACAATCCCCAGCACCTTTGCTTTCCTTTGCCTGCAGTGACCCTAGCAAACGATACAGGAGTGCACTGCCAGATGTGTCCTCCTCATCTCTCCCTGCCCCCACGAAATCCTAGTTTTTGTGTACTTAAACTGTGGTGGGAAGACAGACTTATAAATGAAACATTGAAAATATTACATGAAGAGTATAGCAGTTTCAGAATATAAAAGGAGGGGTGCTGTTGGAGAATGAAAGATACTGATGGGCTTATTCTCCCCAAGGAAAACAGAAAGGTTTCCCAGAGTATCAAACATCTGGACTGAGTCATGAAAGATAACTAGAAAATCAGTCAGTCAGGTGACTGGAAGAATAGTAGCCCTCGGATAAACCTCATGTATGAAGCCACAGATGAAAAAGCATTTACTGCTGGAGTAAAAAATAAAAGTGGTTCCCTTGAGCCTGGTAATAATGGGACTCTGTAAGCTATACTGAAGTTGGGTTTAATCTGTAGAGAAAAGAGATGACTTTCAAACAGCTTCATGAATGACTCTTGTTAGAACATCCAGTAGATGCAGTTACTCGTGTGAAAACTGACTAAGAGGGCATGACTGGAGATGGTGACTCGCCTGCCCATCATATATTGTTTGATGCTATTAAACTTAGGTACAGCATATACCTTCATTCATTATACGTTCACACTCTGAAAAAACCTTTTCATACAACAAATTTGGATATTTTCCATAAGCTGGCAAACATTAACTTCCAAAACTTGCCTCCAGATATGAATTACCAATCAAATTCTATTTTGGAATTATGTCCTGTCAGTATAGCAGATTTATGTGGTGGTGGTGGTGATGGAGTTGTTTTTAATTTTTGTGCTTACTATTTCGATAGAATGAACAGGAAATTAAAAATATAAGATTTATTGCATTTGAAACTAAGAAATCAGGTATGCCAAATGCAACAGATTTTTGGCTTCATTCTGACAGGTTGGTGGACTTAAGTTAACAACTCTTTCAGTTTGAAAATAAAGGAATCAAATTGTGCAACATGATAGCTAAAATGCTATATATTTTATATATTATATAATTATTTATTTTTAACTCTCTGTAGAATGGACTGTGACCCATCAAGCACCTATATCTAATCTTTCTCAGAACTCAATAATACTATGTTCCTACCAGAAGGCTTACTGCCTTCATTTTATTAGACCATGCAAGAAGCATCATGAGCTTAAACCAAGGCCATGCTGATAGGACTAACATCAGGAAATCATTATTAAATGAAATCTAGAAATCATGGCCTAAAAGTGATATCACAGCTAGTACCATGACTTTTATAGCACTCAGATATTTTAGCTTGGCACCTGGTTTAATGGGTTAGATAACAAAACACTAGAAGACAGGAGTCTCAGCAGAAAGGAAGTGAGTTCAGTCCTTTTATTTGAAAATTTTTTTTAAAATATGTATCAGACCAAGTGCTCTGGCACTTCAGCCAAATCCCCAAAAGAAACTAGTACCTGTTCTAGTTTCTTTTGTTATGTAAAAATATTTATAATTTGAAGTCATCAGATTGTTACTCTTACTCCCCTTGCCATTGGGGTTAAGTTTCCAAATGTATCTATAATGTCTGAATCCGGGAAAGTATTGCCTATGTTTTATTTGCCTTGTTATTCCACTAAGAGATGCTGTGGTTCTTGTGACAAAAAAGGGCTGGGTTGACCAAAACAAGAAAAGATTGGGTTGGGAGGTAAGTTGGTTTTGAGGATTTCAGTTCTCTCTCAGTTTCTTTGAATTGCTTTGCTGCACTGAGTTGGGGGAATCAGCTCAGATAGGAATCCCTCATGACACCGTTTCCTCTCAGGACTAGACCCATTCTTTGACTCCATGACTGTGGTCTCAGATCCTTCCTCCACAATCAGCTGAGGGTATCTCCTGCTGATAGTGGCAGACTCTGGAGATAAGCTTGCCATCTTTCAGTGAAGTAGGAACACATCTTAGATTTCCAAGCTCTGCCAGGTCTGCTCTGCAGTTATAGACAGGTTTTGTTCTGTTGTGTGTTTCACAATAGTATTAACATTGTCCAATCTCTTCAGAGCTGATTTCTGGTTGTTCCCTCCCAAAGAGTTCTTTTCCTGATGTGGTCTATTCAGCCATGTCTTGTGGTCAGGTCTAGTATTTTAATATTTAACCACTAATTCCAAGTAGATTTTTGTTGCTTTTACTTTCACAGAGGATATTAAAAATGCAGTGTTTTATTGCCCTCATACACTAAGCTGTTGAGTTTGATTTACTGCAGGCATCATCATGAGAACTTTGTTGGCTATCAAGATGACAACCTCTTCCAGGATGAAATGAGATATTTGCGTTCAACGTCTGTGCCTGCCCCATACATATCCGTAACTCCTGATGCCAGTCCTAATGTTTTTGAAGAACCTGAGAGTAATATGAAGTCTATGCCACCGAGGTATTTTCATTCTCTCCCTCCTTTGAATGGTTTTTGGTGGAAGAAAAACTTTGACTGGAAAAGAATGTCTTGAAAGTCATTTGTACATCCTTCCACCTAAGAGGAATGTTAAGTTAGCTCTATTATGAGAGCAGTAAGGAAAAGCATACATATGTGTGTAAGTTAGGTTCTTTGAAGCGTATTTAGATGAGTTAGAAATAAATGTTAATTAAGTAAATATTATTAGTAAAAGAGTCCATTATATGTTATATAATTCTCTGTTAAATCGTAATAGGAAGATCACTTTGGGACAATGCTTGGAATATGTCTTTTGGAAAAAGCAGCGCTAAAAATACCTCTTGAATTTACTTAAATTCCTCAGTATGCCTCCCCCTGCCACCATATTAGTGACATCAGTGTAGTTGCCACTGAAACTTTTTTTTTATTGAATCACTGTGGGAAAAATTTCAAAGCTTTCAGGTTTAAGTCTCGGTCATGCAATTATCAAACACGTTTCCCTTCACCAGTACTTACTTTTCACCACCAAGAACCCCAATAAACCTCCCCTCCCAACCCTCCCAATGCCTGTGAGACAGATGAATTCTAGTTAACACTCTATCTACTTTGATTAGATTCATTGTTTCAACAAACGATGCACCATTATTATTTAGAGTTTACGCCCCCAAATCAGACATGCTGAAAAGGCATTGTGAAATAATTTGTTTTCTACAGCTGGTTACAAGAATCAGATGATGTCCAAATGATTTTGCATTTCTGGTATTTTACTTATTAAGCCTGGAAGTATTTCTGCTGAGAGTCAGATAATTATGAGATTGGTTTCTATGGCTCTGGAGCCATGGCTGTGCCAGAGAGTCGCTTGTGGGGGGCAACTCGTGATCTCCGTAGGGCTTGAACGACGAGCCTGGAAATGCCCCCCTTCCCATGAGGTTTCAGTCGCCCCGTCACAACTGGCTCATACCTGGCTTTCCATAAAGCTTCAAAGCAGCTGCCATCTTTCTTTCCAGAGGGAAAAAGACGGAAGGTAGTAACACACTTTCCCCTCCCGGCAGGCATGGTGGCGTGGATTAACGCATAATCCATTCACTTTTCTGCCACAAACTGCCGGGCTCTGCATTAAGTCCTTGTGCTTCTGGAACCATGGCTGTGCTGGAGAGGGAGAGCCACTCGTGGGGGGCAACTAGTGACCTCTGTAGGGTATGAAGGACAAGCCGGGAGCGCCCCCCTTCCCATGAGGTTTCAGTCGCCCCATCACAACCAGCTTATACCTGACTTTCCATATAGCTCCGAGGGAGCTGCCATCTTTCTTTCCAGAGGGAAAAAGCGCCACTAAAACTTTGAAAGAAATAATGGCATGATAAAGCAAAGATTGTTTCACTATGTCAGTTAAGAAACTGATAGTTTAGTCAGAGATTTTTGGCTTGGTGTATATTATTGGATTAAGTCGACAATGAGTCATAGAAATTATGAAAAAATGATAAGTAAAGGAGATCTTGTATAGGAAAAATCTCTGAGACTTGATTTAACTAATCAAGGATAGCTTTAGATGACATAGGACTTCAGTCATTATTAATCATGAACATGATATCTCTAGTACTGAAGACATGCTGAAGAAAGAGCATGCTTATTAACACATGCCATTGTGTAAATGTTAATCTATATTAATACAGGAGATACTTTAATGAGCATTTTTATGTACAAATGATGTTTATTTTTTCCATTGAAACTACTTGCAACTTTCCCCTATGTTGGATTATTCATCAGAATTTTGGGAACTACTCTTGAAATTTTCTCCAGTGGATATGATATAGCCTTTCAAGATAATAAAATGTATCTAGAAAAGATAGCTTAATTTTTTTAAGAGTTAAAGACTAATCTTTTGAGATTATCTCATAAATGGGATTCTTTGGGAAGTTATTAAAATTAGTATCAAAGTTAAGTGGAATAAATTTCTAAATAAATATGGTAAAACAATAGATGATGGAACTTCTTGTCTCAGGTATCAATATATTAAAATCAACAGGAAAACACCAATATATTGAAATCAACAAGAAAATTATGTACTAACTTCAGTTACACATTACATAAGGTTTGCAGAAGTGATGGATGGCCATGAAAAGAAACAGAATATTCAAATGGACTTTCTGGAAACCATTTATAATGCCATCTAGTTTAGAGAAAGGTACATTGAAGGAGTGAATGAAAACCCCAGGAAAGTCAAGATTAAACCTCTGTTGTAAAAACTCCTAAGAATTTTCACTAATATCACAGAAGACATTAGGAATTTTCAAGGGAATCCTCTTTCCCACAGCTTCACTATCATGCAGCACAGCAATTAAAGGTCTCAAGAAACCCAGATAACTTGTGCATTAGAGCTTTCATTCAGACTTTTGTAGGTATATATTCACTCATCCCTGCCATTGAGTGTGCATATGAATACAAGAGCTGTCTTTTTCCCAACTGTTAGAAGCATGGCTTCCACACCACCAGGAGTAATTCCTGAGTGCAGAGCCAGGAGTAACCCCTGTGCTTCGCTGGATGCGACCCAAAAAGCAGGAAAAAAAAGAAATCAAGAGCATTAAGATGCAGTCTTTCACTACTTTTGGAAAAGTCAAATTATGATGTAAAGAGAAGTTGTGTATTTGTCTTTGACTTTTTTTACCTGAAAATATATCTTCACATAATTAAATTATTTTCATATAATAATGCTTCTGTCACTTTTTTTTCCTAAATTTTCATTTGTCACCTCTTTTAATCTACAGTTTGGAAACTAGTCCCATAACAGATACTGACCTTGCCAAAAGAACTGTCTTCCAAAGGTCATATTCAGTTGTCGCTTCTGAATATGATAAGCAACACTCCATTTTACCTGCAAGAGTTAAAGCCATTCCCAGAAGAAGAGTTAATAGTGGAGACACCGGTAAGTGTAAAGAGGAAAAGGAGATCGACTAATCCAAATGGTTACATATGCAAACTTCTAAATTTTTTAGTTTTGAAGGGATTAGAATAGATAATTTTTAAATTCTGATGTTATTTTATGTGCCATACCCATAAGTTGCTTCTTTATTGTGTCCATGGAAGAACCATCCAAAGATCATCCAGTAATTATTCAAGAATAATTTGATTCTTATACACTGCATACATTGCTTATACATTGCATATGCTAATCCCCAGCAACATATAAGAACACAAAAGCAAGAACAAAATTAAGAATTTGATCATTAAATTTTTGTTAGGTACTTTACTTAATATTTAATAAATATTGTTTGGTTTCTAATCTAATGTTTATTCATTCTCATTCTTTGACAGTTACCTCCCCACTCTCTACTACCTCTATGAATGGATAATAAAATTAGGGAATATGAGTGTTTCCTTTTTTTTTTAATTATTTTTCCATGGAAATATAATTGACAAAGTTGTCAGATACTTAAGATGTACATAGTGATTATTTGGTATTTTATACATTGTGAAAGAATTCCCACTATTCAATTAACATACCCTCTGCCTCGAGCAAATCGACGATCAACGGGAGGGCCTTTACCTTTACCTTTACCCTCTGCCTCACAAGTTTGCCCTTCAGGGAAGAGAGGGTTGAGAATATTTAAGTTCTTAGCAGTGAAAAGAAGTTACGTATGTTATCAATAATTACAGTAGCTCAAAAACCATCTTACTTCATGTATAAAAAAATAAAAAATAAAGAAAGGGTAATATGACAATAATTTTTATCAGGCAGTCTGCTGCACTAGAATGAAGATCTTGCTCAGCACTTATAGTTAGATTATTATATATTGTTGAAGATTTTCAAGGAAAACATAGTTGACTCTCTGGCAAGAATTTATCGTTCACAGGAACAGATGTAGCTGGGGGCTGCTTCTGGCTCATTGTTAATTGCTTACAACAAGCAGTTCTCTGAAGACTGTGATGTGCCAGGGGTTGAATGTGGAGCTTCCGCATGCAAAGCTTTCATAGCAGCTCATAGAGAGCTGTCTCCCTGGCTCTGAGCTCTTAATGAGGGGCCATTCTTACATAGGAGTGCTTTATGGCTCGAGAGACAGCTTCAAGGACTGGAAGGCCTGCTTTGCAGGCAGGAGCCCCAGGTTTGATTCTCCGGCAACTGCGTGGGCCTATGCACACTGACAGGAGCAACCCAGCTCACTGAACTAGGTGCCGCCTCTCCACCAAAAAAAAAGAGAGATAATAACAATAAAACCCTTTGGGAAGGTTGTGAATTATATATAACATATAGACATATATATTTATATTTCATTTTTATAATTATATTTTATACATGTATGTAAAAATATGACATATATTATGTACATGTATATTATGCATGTGTATATATATATATATATATACACACACACACACACACACATAAGGACATTTAAAGACAAAAGTTAATGGCTGGAATGATAGTACATAGAGGTTGTACGCTTGCCTTTAATGCAGCCAACGTGAATTCAATCTTCAGCACACCATTTGTTTTTATGGCACCACCAAGAGTAATTCCTGAGTGCAGAGCGAGGAGTAACTGCTAAGCATCGCGGAATATAACCCAAAAACCAAAAATGATCTGATAAAGACAAAATTCATACCTTAGCATTTAGGGTATTTGAGAAAGCATGAACTAGACTTAAAACCCACCTTTATCACCAGTAGCTTATGACTTTCAGTTTAATCTTTTTGCACTCAATAAATATTGAAATCAGTATGATTTGTGTCCAAAAAAAAAATAGTTTCTAGGAACAGAGAGACAGTACAGGTGATAAGGCACTTGCTTTGCAGGTGACTGCTTCACTGACCCTGATTCAGTTCCTTGCACCACATCGCTCCATGACCCAAACCCTCTTCAAAAACTAGGTGGTATTATTTTTCAATATTAATTCTACAAATCCTATATATTACCTATGAAAATTAATACTCTTCTCTCTTTTTAACAGAAGTTGGTTCTTCCCTCCTGCGACATCCGTCTCCTGAGCTTTCCCGACTAATCTCAGCCCACAGCTCCCTTTCCAAAGGAGAACGAAATTTCCAGTGGCCAGTTTTAGCTTTTGTGATACAGCATCATGATCTAGAGGGGCTTGAGATAGCAATGAAACAGGCCTTACGGAAGTCGGCTTGTCGAGTTTTTGCTATGGAGGTATAAATATATTAATGGAATTTTTGACTCACTAATCATACAGATATCATGGTGATTCTATATAATGATGCCATTTTTCTGCCAATCAGAAAGAGCAGCAAATTTTGAAGCATTTATCCATCGATTGTGTTCATATCAAAATTAAATTCTCAAGTTTGCAAATATAATTTAGGGTGCCAAACTTAGTCCCTCTAGCCCTTGCTTTAATGTAGTCAATCCAGATTCTATCCCTGGCACACCATGTGATACCCAAAGCCTGCTAGGAATCAGCCTCGATCAAAGATCCAGGAGAAAGCCCTGAACACAGCTGTAAGTGGCCCCAAAGCAACAATAGCAACAAAACACACGTGTTAACACACACAAAAACAAATTTAATCCTTCTAAAGACCTTTGCTTGTATATTGCTTTATTATGTGAAGTCTAAGATTATCTTTTATTTAAAAAAAAAAATTGTAGGGGCCAAAAAGGCAGTACAGTGGTTAAGACACTGACCTCACACAGCTGACCTCGGTTTGATCCCCAGCACCACATTTCATCCCTTGAGCACTGCCAGGAGTATGCCCAGAACAGCATATTATGTCTGGCTCCTGCCCCTTACCTCGGAAAAAGACTTTTTTGTTTTTTATCTTCCTTTACATTTTTTCTTTTTTTTTTTTTAAATTTTTATTAGGGCTGGAGCGATAGCACAGGGGTAGGGCGTTTGCCTTGCACGCAGCCAACATGGCCAACCCGAGTTCGATTCCTCCGCCCCTCTCAGAGAGCCCGGCAAGCTACCGAGAGTATCTCGCCCGCACGGCAGAGCCTGGCAAGCTCCCCGTGACGTATTCGATATGCCAGACACAGTAACAACAAAGTCTCCAATGGAGACGTTATTGGGCCCGCTTGAGCAAATCGATGATCAACGGGAGGGCCTTTACTTTACTTACTAGTGAGAAAAAATCTTTAATGAGAATGTGATGTCAGTTACATTCTCATGCAATGTAATATCATGCAAGAAATATGGAATTAAGTAAGACTTTTGAGTTACTAATTAATTAAATAATTTTCTAAGTCTTCTAGTCTCGGAAAATAAAATTGCTTACACTTACACGTATATAAATATAAATCTTATCATACACTTGTACATAGTAAATTTTTCCTTATCAAGCATGCCACTTTTCATTTACGTGAATAATATGAACATATTTCAATAAATGATTGCTTTTATAAAGTTTACATAGAGCCTTACAATGATTCTGCTGCATTAATCATAAATTGGAAAAAAAGATATGCTAGAATAAATTAATGTTAAGATGAATTTTTGCAAAAAAAGGTGGTTTGATTTGGTAGTATATAAAAAAGATATTTCTGAAGAAACTGACATTAATAATTTTGCAATAGTGTTTTTTTGAATTTATATGGTATTATATTTCATAAAATACTGTTTTTCATAATACACTTTTAAAATCAAATTATTGACGTTTTTGCACTCATATTCATTATTCAGTGAAATAGATGACATAGTTTTTAGTATCTTTCTTTCCAATTGTGCATGACAGTACTTTGTTACTAAGAAAGGCCGTGCCATTTTTTACTCACACTCTATTTTTTTCTCTTGGACTCATTTCATTGTTATTTATTCAGGCTTTCAACTGGCTTCTTTGTAATGTCATCCAAACAACGTCTCTCCATGATATTCTCTGGCATTTTGTGGCATCATTGACTCCTGCTCCGGTGGAACCTGAGGAAGAAGAGGATGAGGAAAGTAAAACAAATAAAGAAAATGCAGAACAGGTGAGTTAGGATTTTATTACTTTACTTGTTCACGTCTTTTATATAAGAAGAAAACCACCTGTGGGGATAGTATAATAATTTGTTCAAGGTCACTTACAGATTGCATAACCTAAAAACATGGGTAAAATTTCAGTGTCATAAGTAACTTACTAATTTTACTTAGTGCAGGTTTGCTGTCTAGAAAAAGTGCACTATTAGTCAGTTCTGATTTTGTACAGAACATTATCATAGAGCTGTCAACTAAAGCATAAGTTTTTAAATGTTTTTGTGTACCTCTAGACCTGGGATCAAATAAATACTTCACAGGCAATGTGTGATCATGTGTGGAAAAAACTTAAGAAACACTGAACTACATGAAAGACTATATAGTAAAAGAATTTTACATAAAATATCATAATTTTCAGCTCTTTGGTAAGCCGTCAAATGGTAAAAGTAGTGCTGTGCAAATGCATAAATTCAAAAATCTTGGTTTGATTAGGACTGGAAAGATAGTACAGTGGGTAGAATGCTTAACCTTGCACATGATCGATTAGGATTGATCCTTTGCAAGCCATATGGCCACCTGAGCCCACCAGAAGCAATCCCTGAGTGTGTATTCATAAAACAAATGAGAAGCCCCAGGCTCGCTCTCACCGCCTGGGTTCAGTGGTCTCAAGCAGCTTCCCCACCTGGGATGGCTGATGCGAAGGGCAGATGAAAGAGGAGACAAGGGCCAGGCTGGATAGTGATCAGTTGCCATTTATTCCATTCTCCCCATACACCTGTTCGAATCTCACTAAGCCCCCCATTCCCGTTTTTTTCCTGTTCCCCTTGCTAGTCTCTCCGCACCCCGACTCACCTTCCTAGGTCCCTATAGTCTCTCACACCCTCCAAATGGTGGTAGCAACCACTCCCCAGGTCCAGTAGCACATTGAACATATCAGAGCCCTTCCTGATCTCCTCAGCCAGGAGATCTGCTCAAAGCGAAATACCACCTAGGGGGTTTTCTCCTTTCCTTAGTCCAATAACCATTTAAACATTCATCTAAATTCTACTTCTTAATATTAGTCATTTTGTATGGACACAGTAAGAGATACATTAAGCTTCTAGGGTGGCTCTCCTGGGGACATCTCGCTATAATCCCAGACTACAGTGCTCAGGCCAGATTAATCTTTCCTAACCCTAGCAGGGTCCTAATCTAGTTGTTACTTTTTGGATCATGACAGAATTTGTCCATGACCATGTTCTTACAGTTAAGTATTATGGCACTTGGCCTGGCCCACTTCAATGCCAGGGTAGCTCATAGCTTGCCCTGGGTTCATCCAGTCCCTCGTCGGGACCCTGCTTTTGGGGTGCTAGTAAGTAAGAACAACTGAGGCTTAAGTGGAGAGAACAGATGTCCAGGAGTGAATGTCATTTGGAGTCAATTAACTCCCAAGTTACAAAAGCATAGCATTAACTCTCTTCTTGTGTCTATTCAGAAATGACATTGCTCTGAATTAACTATGCAAAGGACATAAGAAGAGAAAAGCAATATTTATTACAAGTTAACAGAGTATGATTAGGAGGCAAAGGTGATTGACAAGTTGGAGAAGCAGAGCACAAAGAAAGAGGTTACAGATAAACACAGAGGAATGGGAGTGCCTTGGGAGCACTGTGATGGGAGTAACCCAATAAACCTAAGCTCCCTGTGGCAAGGCAGAAATGACAACCAATGTTATCCTACATCTGAGTGTTGAGCAGCAGTAATATCTGAACACTGCCAGGTGTGACCAAAAACCAAAACAACACAAAACTCTTGGTTTGACTAGAAGTGGACAGGGATTCCATAGGAGGCAGCCTGTATAATTAAAAAGCATTAAACTAGAACTAGAATGATGAAATTGTTGAGTCAAATAGATTAGATAGAATTCATTACAAAGAAACAAGAAGGTTAATAAAATAAATTTTTATGGAAAGTAAATGAGCAGGTGTTAACACCTTTCTAATTAGACTCTCAGAAGGAGTAGAATAGAAGAGTGGCAGTGTTGGACAGGAAATTGATTACAGGTAAAAATTTATTGAATGAGTTGAATCAGTTCTGATGTTTGGCTCAAGTGGTAGAGTTCTGCATTTGAACTCCTGCACTGCATAACTAACCTTCAAGCAGTGTTGCATGAAGCTCCTCAGCATCACCAGTACAAGAAATAAAAGTAGCTCAATGAACTTCATGTACAATGAAGAAAAGAAAACAGCAGACAGGTCAGAACACCAGAAATCTAAACACTACAAACAAAAGATCTTTAAAGCATGGGAAAAACATTGCATTCAAAGGAAAAATAGTGATAATCACAGTTGACTTTTTAGTGCTAAATTGCACGTTACAGGAACTTTGGTGGTGGGTGATTGAATATGAGAGAGAGAGAGAGAAGCTAAGCCTCTGAAATTACATAATATTTCTTACCAATGATAAATTTTCTACAGAAATTATTTTTTAAAAAGACAGCTTTGGTTTAAAGGCATTCAGTTGATAATTTCAATCAACATGGAGTAAAACTATCAATCCAGTACATCAGTCTTTGAGGAACAAGGACAAAATCAGACATTTTCAGAAAGTAAAAAGAGGGGGTGTCAGAGAGATAGGTCAGCAGGTAAGGCACTTGCCTTGCATGCAGCCGACCTGGGCTCAGTCCCCAGCATTCCTTATGGTCCCCCAAGCACCATCAGGAGTGATTTCTGAGTGCAGAGTCAAGAGTAACCCCCTGAGCATCGCCAGATGTGCCCTCCCCCCAAAAAATTGGTGGAAGGTCATGCATACTGGTGAAGGGATGGGTGGTGGAACATTGTATAACCAAAATGCAATGATGAACAACTTTGTAATTATATAACTCAAGGTCAATTTTAAAAAAGAAAAGAAAAAGATTGCCGCAAATAAATTTTCACCAAAGGCAAATTCTAATGCATTTTGGGTACAACACTTGATCTGTCATGCATGATCCAAGCAACAACAATACAAAGAAAAGAAAGAAAGTAGTAAAAGTAAGAGTACATGATAGCAAAAATCTGTATGGGAAGCAATGAAGTGAGTGCAGAGAGGGCTCCCCAGTAGACCGCAGGCCTTGCTTGTGTGAGGGCCCTAGGTTTGTTACCTGATACTGCAAAAAATTAAATATAAATGAAATGGAACAGTTTATTATGGGAGTAATTTTTAAATTTTAATACTGAAATATAGCAATAGCATATATATCAGAAAGCAAGTAATTTGGGTTAGTGTTCAGGAGATTGATTTAATCAAACTTGATTTATTTAATCAAGCTTGATATAACTAAGTTATTTTTAGACTGGAGAGTCAAGTCTGTAAATAGACCAAAAGTAAACCAGATGCAGGCTTTTTTCCCTCTGAGAAACCCATGTTCTCTCTTTCTCTGACTTCACATCTCTCTAAATATATTTAAATAAAAACTGTTTTGCTTCACTAAATAAGCAAAGTAGATAGTGTAAAAATTTTAAACACATAAAAATGAGAAAAATGACACAAAGAAGGTTCAAAAAATGGGACGTGGCATGAACCAAATTCAAAATAACGTCTGAAATATGTACAAATTAGAAAAGTAAAGAACTTATTTAAAAGATAAAAAACTATCACTGTATCACTGTCATCCTGGTGTTCTCCAGTTTACTCGACCTGGAGCTAGTAACATCACTATTCGTTCCAGCCCTGGCCTCTCCTTACTTGTCTTTCCCAACGATTGGAAGCTCTTACAAGATCAGGGGAATAAGACCCGTTATTGTTACTGGTTTTGGCATATCGAATACAACACGGGAAGCTTGCCAGGCTCTTCCCATGCAGGTGGGATACTCTCGGTAGCTTGCCCAGCACTCCAAGAGTTATATATATATATATATATATATATATATATATATATATATATATATAATCTGTTGCCTACTGTCTGAACTCCATCAAACATGGTGTGGTCATTATGGACAATGTGTAGGAAGTGTCCCATGATGTGTCTCTTGGCCACAAAGTGGCCTAAAGCATGGCGACTCTTGGGTAGTAGATGTCAGCTATGCGGGCTGGGTCCCTTGGGCGGGGAGGGCTCTCATCCTCCTCCCTCTGGGGTGCCCCAAGGGAAAACAGCCTGGAGCAGAGTTCTATCAACCAGGGAAAAAAATGTGTGATTTTTTTTTCCTGAGCATCTATTCTTGTATTTCTAACCTAGATCCTTCCAGACTGAGGGTACCATCTGGTACTCAGCACACCGCAGCACTGGCTGTCGAACCCAGTTTAAAGCATGCAAGAATGGATGCTTGGCTTCAGCCCTTGTACCCATCTCTGGAGTCCTCGTCTTTCTTAAGTTCTAGATGAGGAAAATGAGAATAGAAGAGTAAAAAAAAGAATAAACATAAACCATAATTAAGTTCACACAGCTGTTTTCACATCAGACTTTTTAAAAAAATTATAGTAATGGAATCTGTTGACAAAATAATGAAAGATGAATTCTAGACATGTAAAAGCACCTAATACAACTTTTTAATAATTAAATTAAAAGGGACAGAACTGCAAAGGAAAAACAGACAAAATTCATAATGTAATACAAGATTGTAACACATCTGTAACAGGTATTCCTACATAACGAACTACCCCCAAACTCACTTGATTAAAAGAGTTTGATTGGCTCTGGGTTAGCAGCTTGGGTTTAGTTTTCCCTAAGAGAGGGACTTGGTTCTGCATTCACACTTAGGTTCAGTTTGCTAACACATTTGTGAGTACATTAAATGGGTACATATATACGATAGTCATTTCTTTGGTTGGTTTTATTGATGATGAGTAGCCGCTTTGTTTTTCCCTAAATTAGTGCAAACATAATTTTATAACTCATATATATATGTGTGTGTGTGTGTGTGTGTGTGTGTGTGTGTGTGTGTGTGTTTGCTCTGGTATCAGTTTACATCACTGTTATGTATCCATATATATAATTATTCTAAATATACATAATGATTCTGTTATACAATATCATTCCAGCACACATATCATCTTGTTTTCAATTTCTGTTGTAGGAGAAAGATACAAGAGTTTGTGAGCATCCACTCTCAGATATAGTGATTGCAGGTGAAGCTGCTCATCCTTTACCCCACACTTTTCACCGCTTGCTTCAAACTATCTCCGATCTTATGATGTCTCTGCCCAGTGGCAGCTCATTACAGCAAATGGCCCTAAGGTAATTCTATGTCTACGTATTCTCGGCACTTTGAGAAAAAGAATTTATGTAGTGTTCAAAGCACAAAATGATTTGAGGGCTTCTCTAAATAGGAAAATAGAGAGGGTCCCTACGTTATGGGAATGGCATCTCTGACATTATTGTCATAATTTTATTTTTTCACAACTCTTAGCTCACTCCTCTTTGCCTCTCTGTAAAATATGAAAATAAATGTTGTAGTATTCTAAGTGGTCATGGTCTGTGAGTCTCATTTTCCCTGTGTCCTACCCCCAAACCAGTTTGTTCTGTACTGCCCAAGAGTAGAATTTTAAATGTTCCAACAAGGGAAAGGGAAATTGAAATCTTAAGAACAGAAATCAAAATAGAGTTTTGATTTGAGCATTCTTTAAGACTCTTCAAAAAAAGAAAATACAGGTTTTTGATCCCAGAATTACCTTGAGAGCTTCATTACTTTGAAGTCCAAATCAGCTGAAATTTTATTATTAGTTTAATATTGTGAGCCATGTTGTTAGATACACATATACAAATAAATCCTGCATTGATCTTTGTAATAAATAGATTGATGCAGTGGTTTCACTTTTCTCCTCCATAATGGCAAGACTGGTAGAGGAAAAGCTTTGTCTCCTCAAGATTTTTAAAGAACAAGATGTATTATACTTTGATGAATTACTATGGAATTATGACACTAATAAGTCTGAGACCAAGAATAACCATTTGTCTCAAATATAATTGAATAGTCTTTATGGCCTGGAAATTCATATGTCAAATTTATCTGTACAGTGAGGTCAGGGATCAGTGGTAGAATAACATAATTGTTTGAGGCTCCCAAAAAAGATAAGATAAGTGAATTTCCCTTATAACTTCCTTCTCCCGGGAAGTTACCATTGCATCTCAACCAGAAAGCCAACTAAACATGTTTTGTTTGCTTTTTTTCTGAATTAGGAGAATTAACAGTAGATTTAAGATTTCTTGAAATATTAGTTGCAGAATATTTTTCAAGAAATTTTTGGAAAAGAAGCACTTCATACATTGCTTTATACCTTTTTTAGGTGCTGGAGTCTGAAATTCAAACAATCTGATCACCAGTTCCTCCACCAGAGCAATGTCTTCCATCACATTAACAATATATTGTCAAAATCAGATGATGGAGATAGCGAAGAGAGTTTTAGCATCAGTATACAGTCTGGTTTTGAAGCTCTGAATCAGGTTGGTTGCTTAACTTTTAATTTGTATTATCCTATGAATATTTAATGGTAGAGACTGGAACAGTAGGACAAAAGGTTGGGCATTTACCTTGCATGTGGCCGACCCAGGTTCGATCCTGACATCCCATATTTCCCTGAGCACCTCCATGAGTTAATTCCTAAGTACTGAGCCAGGAATAACCCCTAAACATTGCTCTGTGTGACCCAAAAAGCCAAAATGTGTGTGTGTGTACACATATATACATATATATGTATATATGTATGTGTATGTATATATATATATATTTAATGTTACACTTTTTATAGATTAATGTTCATAAATTTAATATTTCATGTTAAAGGATAAACTGAAAGGTGCTTACAAATAGTTTGATTTTTTAATTTTTTTAACGTATTATCATGGAAGATTTATGTTTGCACATCATAATTATATTTCTTTCTGGTAGGAATTATGCATAGTGATGTGCCTAAAAGACTTAACCAGCATTGTTGACATAAAAACTTCAAGCCGACCAGCCATGATCGGCAGTTTGACAGATGGTTCCACGGAAACTTTTTGGGAATCAGGAGATGAGGATAAAAACAAAACGAAGAATATCACTATCAACTGTGTAAAAGGCATCAATGCCCGCTATGTGTCTGTTCACGTAGATAATTCACGAGATCTTGGGGTAAGAAATAAAATTTAATTAGTGTCCCATTAGTTCTTTTCAGACTTGCAGTCCTATATCTGAGTTAAACAAAAAAATATTTTCGTCTTAAATGTTACAGCATTTTATATTTCCGTAAGTCTGAAAATGTGACTAGAGGCATTGTGAAATACCAATTCTAAGCAAGGTCTCATTACAAATATACCATAATTGCAGCTAAGAATATTAAATAACTACTCTATAATTTTCTACATCTGTGCCCTTGCTCTGGCTTAGAATTTCTGCATTTAACTCTTCCAAACTTCCCTAGGACTTGAGGGATGATAGTACAGGAGGTAAGTGACTTGCCTTTGTATACCACTGACCCAAGTTAATTCCCATCACCCCATGTGTTTTCCTGAATACCGCCAGGGATCAGCCCTAAGCAAGGAGCCAAAACTAAGACTAGCCACCCAATCCTGCAGGGTATGGGCCCCCCTCCACCCCACAAAAAAAAGAATCTATCAGTTTCGCCCTAATCTCCCAAGACACAGCAGAGAACCCTTCCCCTCATTCACCCTCCATTTTTCTTTCTCTTTTGCGGATTGTTTATATTTCTTTGATAGCATTTAGTACACTTGTGAGTAGCCTTAAGTTTCTTATGCTAGCTCTTACCCCTTTATAGTCTTTCCTAACTATCCTTATTTTTTATTTGTAAAATATTAATCAACAACATTGTGTAAAAGCCCCATTGTGATGGCTCAAGTACTAAACCAAAGCACATAGTCAGCCTTTGCAAGGCTCTGAACTCTGTCCCTAGTACCACATTTCCTTGCCTCCCCCCGAAACTGCCAGGGTAACCCTGGTGGTCTCCCATTACCACTAGGCCTAAGCACTCAACCAAGCAACCAGAGAGTAGCTCTGCGCCCCCAGCACACTTGAGGGGTAACTCCTACTTAATAAATAAATAAATAAATAAATAAATAAATAAAAGTAAGTTGATACCTGCTATCCTTTCGCACAAAATCCTCAAAGTTATTCTATGCACCCTGGAGGTTTGTTTATACCTTTATGCCCCCAGTCAGCTGGTATAAAACAGTTAATATACACTGTTAGTAGCAAAGTGTGCAACTCTCCAAGATTATTCTTTGTTATAAAATTTACTCATCCTTAAGGTCTATGTCTCTAGTCCCATAATTCTTAAAGATTTAATGGTATTAAGGCCAGTCCCGTGGCTCAGTGGGAAAATACTAGCTTTGTATATGGGAGGCTCTGGACACTATCAAAAACACAGGTATTCAACTTCTGTTTGTAAAGTCCATCCTTAGTTTGGCAGGTATTTTGAGGTGGTAGAATCCATTGTTTTTATGTCCTTATCCGAGTCCATGAGGCAATGTGTGTATATTGCACCATTCATAAGTGTTTACTGGGTCAGCTGTCTCCTTACTTCCTTTTACTTACATTAATGATGAGAATATATCAGTGAATGGCATGCATGGCAAACAGTTACTAAAAGATTTCATGACAGAATTTGAATGTTTATAGACTTCGAATAAAAAAGGGAATGACAAGCTATAAGAACCCAGGGAGAAAGACTGAAATATAAGATTTATAATGGAGTTTGTGAGTGAAAGAAGAGACAGAGTGCTAAGTTTTGTGGTTGATTGGACAAATGGAATAATGTCAGGAAGCACTATAAAGAGCAGAAATTGTCAGTATGATATTAGTAATGTTGAAATAATCAATGTTATGGAGTAGAATGTCGCATAATAACTATTTTGAATTGTGTATTTTAGAACAAAGTGACCTCAATGACCTTCTTGACTGGCAAAGCAGTAGAAGATCTGTGCAGAATAAAGCAGGTAATTGGAATTTTATTATAGAATGTTTTGCTACTTAGGGAGTAGCCAAATCTCAGAAATCTTCTCAGTTTTGACTAAATTGTAATTTTTGCATATATATTACCAGAGTATTATAGACAGTTACCTATATACAAATCAGTTGGCAAATTGATAAAAAAAAAAAAACTGACAGATGGTCCCTTATAGGAAAGTTACAGCCATTGCAGTCCTGGATATCTTATCATTAATTGGCTAAATATTCTCCAGTCATGAGCATTTATCCTGTACCTCCATTTTTCAGTTAACCCCCATGCCGTGCAATAATCATACCACTACAGATACTCAGGGTGCCTCCTAATTTATCATTTGTCCACAGTCCCTTAAACCACAACTCAGAGATTCCTGAAATCAAATATAGATTATTGCCTTCTAGCCTGATGATCTGTGGTTTGTAATATAGTATAGCTCTGTCTAGCTTGCAAATCGAAATAGAGATCCCCCCCTTAAAAATGAGTCAAGTTTTAACTGGGAATACGTGAGAGTTGTTTATACTCACTTGCAATAATGAAACTTAGCACAGCTGTTCACTTGTGACTACTTTATTTCATGAAAATTGATCGTCTGGGCCTAGAGAGCCAGTTGGTGGGTAACGTGCTGGTTTGTGTGTGGATGGCTTGGGTTCCATCCGATGGATCACATATGGTCCCCTAAGCATCCCTGAGTGATCCCTGAGTACAGAATCAGGAGAAAACCCTGAGCGTTGCTAAATGCGTGCCCGTCACTCTGAGAAATTGTTCACTATCATAGTTTTCATTTTCAAATCATATTCAGTGAATGGAGAATATTTATTAAACAACTGTTTTTTTAAATCTGGAGTATAATGTTACTCTCCCAAGATACTTGTTTATGCTTACTATTCTTTTTTAGAAAATTGGTGTTAAATTAGAATTCATGTTTAAAAATTGTACATAATGTTGATTTCTTAGGTATCAAATGCCATAAGAACCGTTTTTATTATTATGGTCAAGTAAATAATTTCAACAGCCTGTAAAATGAACTGAGAGTGGGGCCGGAGAGATAGCACAATGGGTAGGGCATTTCTTGCACGCGGCCAACCCAGGTTCAATCCCCGGCATTCCATATGGTTCCCCAGCACCGCCAGGAGTAATTCCTGAGTGAACAGCCAGGAGTAATCCCTGAGCATCACTGGGTGAGACCCAGAAAGCAAAAAAAAAAAAAAAAAAAGAACTGAGAGTAATCCTTGAAAAGTTATTTTCTTGATGAAATATAGTAAAAACAATCAAAAACATGAAAGTAAATATTAGTTTTCTTCAAAACTAAAACATAGTGAACTTCACAAAAGGTTTATTTTTAAGTGATGATTTATTGTGAAGCTGTGTAGACAGATTCTCATTGATGATTTTGTGAGTATTTCTATGTACGGTCAGTGTGGGAATAGTCACATAGATTGTTTAGAAGAATTTCACTCTTATGGATTAAATGGCTTATAAACCATGTAGTGGCAGACTGCATTTTACTTCTTTAACTCCATTACCTGAGAGCCCTTCAACAATCCTTTAACATGACTTATCCTCAGACGGTTTTTTTTAAAAAAAAAAAAGATATAAGTAGTCTACTAAAATTTGCTGTGTGTCCTAGTACTTGTATTTTACCTTACTGTTTTCAGAGCCCCATTTATATAGTGATCAAATGGTGATTCAGCTGCATCAAGTTCCTATCCCTTTCTGCCTCATTAGGTTGATTTGGATTCCAGGCACATTGGTTGGGTAACAAGTGAACTTCCAGGCGGGGATAATCATATCATCAAAATTGAACTAAAGGGTCCAGAAAATACGCTGAGAGTTCGCCAAGTAAAAGTCCTGGGCTGGAAGGATGGAGAAAGCACAAAGATTGCTGGACAGATCTCAGCTAGCGTAGCCCAGCAGAGGAACTGTGAAGCCGAGACCCTGCGAGTGTTCAGACTCATCACATCACAAGTGAGTTTCCTCACAACATGCTCTAGCACAGGATAGGTCAAAAAAATTCTAACAATGAAATAGTACTGGCAGGAGCAGGAGGGAATTGTTTTGGAGGGGGAAAAAAATCATTGAATATTTATGGTTACAAAATGGGTCCAATTTTTAGTTCTCAAGGCCTAAACACATGTGGGTTCTTTTGCATTTAGAATTCAAAAAAGTTAGCAGGAACTGCACAACGATATTACAGAACCTGAAGAATTGGCTAGTAAGTCACTTTGATTCCTTCCTTTATCAGGTGTTTGGAAAGCTCATCTCTGGAGATGCTGAACCCACACCGGAACAAGAGGAAAAGGCACTCTTGTCTTCACCTGAAGGAGAGGAAAAAGTATACCATGTATTTACTTACATTCTAAAAATACTTCAGTTCTCATTTTTCTTATGTTATTTTCTTGATGAAATATAGTAAAAACAATCAAAAACATGAAATTAAATATTAGTTTTCTTCAAAACTAAAACATAGTGAACTTCACAAAAGGTTTATTTTTAAGTGATGATTTATTGTGAAGCTGTGTAGACAGATTCTCATTGATGATTTTGTGAGTATTTCTATGTACGGTCAGTGTGGGAATAGTCACATAAATTGTTTAGAAGAATTTCACTCTTATGTATTAAATGGCTTATAAACCATGTAGTGGCAGACTGCATTTTACTTCTTTAACTCCATTACCTGAGAGCCCTTCAACAATCCTTTAACATGACTTATCCTCAGACAGTTTTTTTTTTTTAAAAAAAAAGATATAAGTAGTCTACTAAAATTTGCTGTGTGTCCTAGTACTTGTATTTTACCTTACTGTTTTCAGAGCTCCATTTATATAGTGATCAAATGGTGATTCAGCTGCATCAAGTTCCTATCCCTTTCTGCCTCATTAGGTTGATTTGGATGAATATTTGGTGAAATAATCGCATATTGCTATCTATAATGAATAGGTAAAATTAGTGTATGCACTGATTTTTACCTTAATTAGAAAGAAGATGAAGGAACTACCAAAAGAAGTTCTCTGCTTTGATCATGTGGTTAAAACCTAATTGATACTTTAACAACAATATTTTTCTGTATCTTGAGGCTGTTATAAAATTAACTTAGGTTTTCACTGTGCTCTATACCATCAATTATCTTTGAAGTTCACAATACAAGTTTTCTTCATAAACTCCTTAATGACAACCCGAACTTTTCTCCCTGCTGTAGGCAGAAATGCCTACATTTCTGTTTGGTTCCTCTCATGTTTTTATTTTCATCCATGGTTTTCCTTTTCAACTGAATCATAACTTTTTTTTAATTTATTTATTTATTTATTTATTTTCTTCTTGGGTCACATCCAGCAATGCACAGTGGTTACTCCTGGTTTTACACTCAGGAATTTCTCCTGGCAGTACACAGGGGACCATATGGGATTCTTGGAATAGGACCCAGGTTGGCCATGTGCACGGCAAACTCCCTACCCACTGTACTATTGCTCCATCCGTGAATCATAACTTCTTAAAGGCCAATAACATGTCTGGTTTGTCAGTCTTCCTCCATGGGGTAAACAACATCATTTAGTAACTTTTTGTGCTAATAACTTTACTATCCTTGAAATTTCTTCTAGACTGTAGCAGTACCTATAATAGAAATTTTATTCATTTCCATAAAGACAGGTCAACCTTAACTAGTTTGAATATTCTTATGTCTTCAGGTATTAGAAATGAATCACCTTGAAAGACAATTTCAAATATTACACAAACCTAGCCTCTATTCCTTCTGGTATCTAAATCATCCACATTTTTTCTACCTGGGTGTGATTTCAAAAAGCGTAGACATGTGACACGTGTGTTCAGTCACCAACAACCGCCTCCCCAGGCCAACCAAGGGTGAGAAGAGAATGAGGGAATGAAAGAATGGGGCCACAGGCTGGTTGGTAGTCAGGGACCATCTATTTCTCCTCTTCTCCCTCTACTTCTCTCTTACAGAGTAGTTATTTCTCCTTTCTCTTCCCTTTTCTCTTACTGAGTAGTTATATAGAAATTATGATGGGCGGGTGTTGCACACCTAAACAGATGTAAAGCCCCTCCCTCAGGGGAAGTTCTTCTAGGAGATAAATTTAGGGACAAACTCTCATCTGGGGGCTCAGTACTCTAGATTACTAGGAGATCTGCTCAAGGGTGGAATTCCATCTAAAAGACATATTGCGTTCTCCTTTCCTTTGTGAGTAATCCTTTTATTCCTACTCATTTTGTATGAACAAAGTAAGAGATATATTAAGGTTAAAGAGTGACTCTTCCTGGGGTCATCTCGCTATATATTCTGGAGTACAGTTCTCAGGCCAGGTTAGTCTTTCCACACCCCAGCAGGGTCTTTATTCAGTTACTTCTTTTTGGGTCATGGCAGAGTTTGTCCTATGACCGTGCTCTTCACTTACTATACTTACTATGGGGCCAGGTTAGTCTTTCCGTACCCCAGCAGGGTCTTTATTCAGTTACTTCTTTTTGGGTCATGGCAGAGTTTGTCCTATGACCATGCTCTTCACTTACTATACTTACTATGGGGCTTAGCTTGTCCCTTTTCAATGCCAGGGTAGTTTACAGCTTTCCCAGGGTCCATCCTTATCCCTCGCTGGGACTCTCCTTTGGGGTGGGGGGGGGTGTTAGGAAGTAAGGGCAACTAAGGCTTAAGTCAAGTAAATATAATAATGGATGCCCAGGAATAAGTATTATTCAGATTCAGTTAACTCGCATGTTACAAAAGCATAGCATTAACTATCTTCCTGTGTCTATATAAAAGAGACATTGCTAAGCTATGCAAAGGACATAAGGGAAAGAGAAAAAAGAGAAAAGCAATACAGGATTACTAATGCGTGATGAAATTGGGTGTGCCTCAGGAGCAATGTGGTGGGAGTCCTGAGGGAGAAGCAAGGGCAAACCAGCACCTGGAGTTTGTAAAAAAAAAAAAATCCTAGGATTTTATAAATTTTGGTGATTTTCTTTCAGTATCTTATAAAGAAAATCATTTAAATGAATCTAAGTCTGTGTAAGTAATCATTAATTCAGCTGAGTATTAATAAGTGACAGTTCTGTGCTAACCAATCATGATACTTGATACAGTGATTTCATAAATCTTCCATTTTAGTTCAAAGGGATGGAGTACATGTTTTTCATGCAGAAGGCTAGGATGCAAGCTGAGGGAAAAAAAGTTGTTTTAAGAGCTTGTGTTCTGGAGCCAGAGTGATAGTACAGCAGGCAGGGCGGCTTGCCTTGCACATGGCTGACCCGAGTTCGGGCCCCGGCATCCTCTATGGTCCCCGGAGCACCGCCAGGAGTGATTCCTGAGTGCAGAGCCAGGACTAACCCCTAAACATCACCGGTGTGACCCAAAAAGAAAAACAAAAAAAGCTCTTTGTTAATCCTTCACCTCTACCTCTCAGAGGATTCAGCAAGGGGTTTCTCTATATGTCTGAAAATAACTGAGCACTGCTGTCTTTCTGTGAGAAAGTTCATAAATAACAGATTAATCCAGTGGGTTGATAGGGTTAACTGCTCAAGAAGCTTGCTGGATTCTATCAAGTACAGAGAGAGAAGACAGGAATTGTCAAAGTACGGACTTTTCTGTTTGGATTTCAGGTCACTTGGCTGCCAGTCTCAGCCAGTTTCTGGTGGCAACACAAAAGTTTTTTAGATTACCTGTTTTTGTTTTGTTTTGTTTTGGTTTGGTTTGGTTTGGTTTGGTTTGGGTTTCCTCTGTTTAGGATGGGGATGACATTCTCTTTTGGCTTTCTCTTTCCTAAGTCATTTTTAGTTTTTTAATCCAAAAGAATCTTGCCTCAACTTTTTCACCTGTAAAATAAAAAATCAGATTCCCTACTTTATGAGTTTGTTGTAAAAAGATTTGTGTGTTTATTTGCATTATTTATTATTTACACAAGTGCCATGCATATAATTAAAGCACTCTAAAAACTTGAGTCTTCATTATTTCTTTTCAAAGAAACATTTTTTTATTGCCATATGTAATGCAGTGTTTCTGAACCTTTTTCCAAAGATGGCTCCCTTCCAAATTTGTTTCTTTCCTGTAGTCCCCCCAATTTCTGCAGGCTGGTCTGCTTTCTCCTGTTCCATATCCACCCATTTATGCAGTTTTCACCTGTGGCCCCATAGAATATCTTAGAAACCCAAAGAGGACCTTATGGCCTCTGGTTAAGAAGCACTGGGTAGAGCGCCATTATAATTGAGTTGTGGGGGCTGGAGCGATAGCACAGCGAGTAGGGCGTTTGCCTTGCACGTGCCCGACCCGGGTTTGATTCCCAGCATCCCATATGGTCCCCTGAGCACTGCCAGGAGTAATTACTGAGTGGAGAACCAGGAGTAATACCTGTGCATTGCCTGGTGTGACCCAAAAAGCAGAAAAAAAAATTTGAGTTGTGTTAAACTTTCAATTTAACCAAACATCATCTTCCTAATTTTACCTAACAATTGAAAAATGATCTTCACACTTTAAATATAGATCTAATCAAAGTGGTTTAATATGACTAAAGATGTCTATTAGAAAATAGTTTTTTTGCCTGAATTTCTTAAGTTTGGAGACTTTATTTTTCTTATAAAAACTCTTTATACTTTCCTGTATAGTTATCTTAGCCAGTAATAATTTCTTTACTCTTTATCCTTTGTTTTGATATTATAAACCTCAAGTAAATTTGTACTATAAAAGTACATGGGTAGCTTGGCAGGCTCTGCCGTGCGGGCGAGATACTCTTGGTAGCTTGCCAGGCTCTCCAAGAGGGGTGGAGGAATCGAACTCTGGTCGGCCATATTGACTGCGTGCAAGGCAAACGCCCTACCACTGCCAAACACAGTAACAAGTCTCACGTTGGAGACGTTACTGGGCCCGCTCGAGCAAATCAATAAACAACGGGAGGACCGTGACCATGATAAAAGTATATGCGTTATTATTTCTCAAGATCAAGATGTCTTAAAGTGTCAAATATATAAGAAAATTCAAATATTCAAGTAGTGTTCAAATATATTGCTGTTCCATCTCCCTGTTTTCTGTGTTACAGGCCACATCAGATGCTGACCTAAAAGAACACATGGTTGGAATCATATTCAGCAGGAGTAAACTGACTAACTTACAGAAACAGGTTGGTTAATGTCCATTTCATGTCTTTAGGGTTTCAAGTGTTTTCCAGGGCCCAGTTCTATTCTGGGGAACATATGGTCACCCAGCACCACCGTTGCCCCAGAAGCACCCCCCAACATCACCTGGGCACCCCAAGGCCTGAACAGTCCCCTGTCCTCAGGCCTTTGCACTGAACTGCTGGCTCAGTTGGCTGAGAACCATCATGAGGGGCCCCCAGGTGTCCTCAGCACTACTTGGAAAACCTCAAAATAAATAAATTGTTTTCCAGAATTTGTAAGGACTTTTTTCTACATACTCTCTGATAGGTCCTGCACAGTGTACACTTTTTTTTTAAGAGCAAGGACTATTACCTTAAATGCTCTTTGTAATTTCTCATTTCCGATAGTTGTTTCATTCTGATGTCATATTTCCAGCTATATCTAATTTCACTTGCATTTCCTACGTCTGTCCCTTTTCCAATTATGTTTTGTTAATTTTGTTAAAATATGGAAGTAATGTGCTTGGATATGATAAAATGTAGTAATTTGCTGTCACAAACACAGATCTCTGTATAATTTGTATATAATTATTTTATATGTAGTATATGATTTTAATATTCAGATTTTTAATCATAGCTTCCTTAATATTTAAGATGAGTTCAGAGAACAGTATGATAGGGAATCAATTGGGAAAAAGATTATTATAGTTAGCTTGAACTACTATTCTTGTCCTTTTTTTTAAAATAAAATAAAGTATTAGTTAAATCAGACTTACAAGTATGCTTTACACTCTCTTTATGTCGCCTTTCAACAGGTGTGTGCTCACATCGTCCAGGCTATTCGCATGGAAGCCACCAGGGTTCGTGAAGAATGGGAGCATGCCATATCAAGCAAAGAAAATGCCAATTCTCAGCCCAGTGATGAAGATGCCTCCTCTGATGCTTACTGCTTCGAGCTGCTGTCGATGGTGTTAGCCTTGAGTGGCTCTAATGTGGGCCGGCAGTACCTCGCTCAGCAGCTAACCCTGCTGCAGGATCTCTTCTCCCTGCTCCACACGGCCTCTCCCCGAGTGCAGAGACAGGTAGGTGACTTGCCCGTCAAGTTCATCTTCCAACCTATTTGGTTACTTGAAATAGTGTGGAAAAGATGACTAGCAAAGAGAATCACCTTATATCTTTATTTTTTTTAACTTTGTTTTATTTAAGGGGTGGGGATATCTTTGACTCATTGTGATGAGAACATAGAAGAGCAGCATATGCTCAAGTTCATTAGAGAGCCAATCAATTTAAGGATATTCTGATGCTCATTGGCCTTTTCCCAGGAGCTACATGATAAACTTTTAAAAATCATATTTAAAACAGGCAAAATCTCTACCCAAGGTAGTCTGTAAGTTTTATGGTTTTCTTTGACTCCATCTTTGTAGTCTTCATTGCTATGTATTTGTGTTTAAGTCTTAAAGTAAATGCGGATGATGGTTTCTAAGTGGAAATATGGAGATAAGTTCATTTTTTAAGTCACATTTAAAAAATAATAAAATCATTGTATTAATTAAAATTCTTGAGTAAATAAAATGTGGGTTTTTTTTTGCTTCTGTGGAGTGTTAGTTACCACTTACGAAATTAAAAATAATATTCAAACTATATTTCTGTTCTTCTCAAAGCTTTTAAAGTCATGGGATAGCAGCAAGGCTTATTAAAAATATGAAAACCTTAAGATAACAATCTATAAATGGAATTTTCCCCTTTATTTTTCTTACTAGGTAACCTCCTTACTAAGACGAGTTTTACCTGAAGTGACCCCTAATCGTCTGGCCAGCATTATCGGAGTGAAATCCCTGCCCCCAGCAGATATCAGTGATATCATCCACTCAACAGAGAAAGGAGATTGGAATAAACTAGGTATCTTGGACATGTTTCTAGGATGCATTGCCAAAGCTCTTACAGTACAGCTAAAAGCCAAAGGAACCACCATCACAGGAACAGCTGGTACCACCGTGGGCAAAGGAGTTACAACAGTTACCCTTCCAATGATTTTCAATTCCAGGTTGGTCATGTATCTGTTTCAGTACTAAAAGTGTGAAGAATTAGGACATAATTTAAAATGACACCTCATTTGCTTACTCACCAAATTGAAGCCATAAATGACTGACCCATTTACAAAAGAGAATGTGCCATTTCTAATTACCTGAGAAATAGAAGTCATCAGTTGAGTATGTAACATTTGACTATTTTAATGTGGATTAACATTTTTTTAATGTAGACTCCCCGATCTCACACATTAGAAAAAATCCTTGAATTTTCTTAATCTCTGCATATACTCCTTTTAAAACTGTGTCAGGACAAATATATAAGAATATATTTGTAATCTTCAATTTGGGAAGTACAACTTCCATAAAATACAAAAGTCTCAGAAAATCACTCACAGATGCAACTGCAAACACTGAAAGCCAATCAATATACAGTACTATTAAGGTTTTTTAAAATATGACAACTAGTTTGGAGAAAATACTTATTTTCTATGTGCTATAAAATAATATTGATAGAATAATAAAAAGTAAAATATTAATAAAATAATATAAGTAAAATAATAGTCATTTTTTTCTGCACTAAATAATTATTTGTCAAATTATTCAAAGGATGCACAGCAAACCAGTGATAAAAGGACAAGTAACTGATAGAAATCAAATAGTATTTAGAACCATTTATTAGTACACTGAAGAAAAAATTGCAAAAACAGTAAATAATGAAAAGACATTTCGTGTAATTTTGTTGAAAACAGTAGCAAAATCTCTTGCACACATTAGCAATATTATGAAGAAATAGGCATTTTTTAAGTAGCTGTAAATTGATAATGATTTTGAGTATATGTTTGATATAATATTACTGTGTTTAAAGCATTCATATTATTTGACTTGCCTATTCTACTTATAGAACCATTTCTCTCAGAAACAGAATAGTGTTGAAGCCAGAAAGATAGTACAGTTGGCACTTCCCTTGTACACGGCCAACCAAGATTCATTCCTCAGAACCCCATGTGGTTCCCCAAGCACTGCCAGTAATGATTCCTAAATGCAGAGCCAGGAATAACCCTTGAGTATTGCTGGATATGATCTGAAAACTAAAACAATAAATAAATAAATAAATAAATTAGTGTTGGGTCTGGAGAGAGAGTTTGATTGGTAGAGTACACAGGTAGAGTACACACCTAGCATGTGTGAGGCTGAGTGTAATACCCAGCCTCACATTGCGTTCATGTGCCATGTGGTGTGTACTATACAAATTTTAATAGACTAGCGTATCATTATATGCACAATGATATATATGTGATTATCATTATATATAGTGATATATGATAAGCTTGTATGTATATAATGACTCAGACATATAAGCATGTTATATGCACAGTTTTATATATATATAATTAAATACAGTACCTGGAACAGTGTTTCTGTTAGTCAAAGAATCAATCTTTGATCATAAACAAATAACCAGAAAATAAGTCAGTATGTGCTTTCCTTCACCTAGTCTTTACAAATAGGGTAAAGAATTATCTTGCTGATCTAAACATTGATAGGCTTACAGAGGTTGTTAATATTTTTGTGCAAGTACTGTGTTTTGTGTGCATTTGTTACAAAGAGTTGATGGTCCATGAGTATACTTTAGCACTATTCTACAAGATGCATATAAAATTAATATACAAACAAAAACATTCAAAAGGAAATAGATCAGAATAGCCTCTTTGAAGAGATAATGCATAATTGTATTAATTAATTTTCCCTTTAAAATGCTTTAAATCATTTAAAAACAGAAATGGTGCATCTTCATTACTGTCACTATAATCAGTGTATAAACTTTTTTTTTGTAGCTATATTCGACGCGGGGAAAGTCATTGGTGGATGAAAGGCTCAACTCCTACTCAAATATCAGAGATTATCATTAAACTTATTAAGGATATGGCAGCAGTAAGTTCTCAGTCCCTAATCATTATGTCAGCGAAGTACAGTAGAAACCTGATTTTAAACACAACTAGTTCATTCTATGAATTAAGAGAAATACATTTGTGTTACTTTGCTTTATATAAAAAACTATTCAGTATGTTAATTATTACACCATTTGTCATTTAGAGATAAACATGTTCTTTGGGTTGACCATTTTAAGCATCACAAGTAATATACTTGAAAATTCTTAACATAAACCTTATGCTTTTCTTAACCTTAAAATAAAATAGTTCAAAAGGAAAATAAAAACACTCCAAGATGAAAGCTTCTCATTATTTTTGTTCTCAGGATATAAAAGGCCTTTACTCTTACTTATTAATATCCTATCCTGGGGAAAGCAGGTAGGGTATTTGCCTTTCACACGGCCAACATCAGTTCAATCCCCAGCATCCCATATGGTCCCTGATCACTTCCAGGTGTAATACCTGAGTGCAGAGCCAGGAGTAAGTCCTGAGCATTGCTGGGTGCGGCCCCAAAACCAAAAAAAAGTAATTAAATAATTGAAAAATACCCTATCCCACAATCGCGATGTGTTGACTTTGCAGAGAGAGCTGGAAGTATGGAATAAGTGGGATTGTTTCTGAGTCTTAGATTTTTGTATTATACAGTGTTAGATAATATTATATATTATATAGCTGTATAGTGTTTCTCTTTAATGTATATCATTCCAGGAGTCCAGTTGCAGAAGGGGAAGAAATTATAGACTATAGATTTCTAAAAGACATTTGATTGTAAAAAAAAAAATTGAACATTCCCAGGAGAGATTACTGACATGGATATTTTGGGAAAAACTTATTTCAACAGCAAGGATATTTCTACAATTAAAGAACTGGAAATGTTTCTTTCAGTTCTCAAATAAGCTTTTTTTAGGAAGTTCATTTGTTAAAAAAAAAAAAGTACAGAAAATCTAAGTTCCATAATGTTTATGTTCAGTTAAAATGAAGTTAGCAAATAAAAGTAGATAATACTTAAACCTAAATAGGCTTAAGTAAAATTCATCTAAGGTACTTAGCTATATGAAGTTCATGGTAAATGAAAGATTTCATAATCCTAACTTTAAATCATAGACCTCTCAGTACTTTTTTTTTCTTTTTGGGTCACACCCAGCGATGCACAGTGGTTACTCCTGGCTCATGCACTCAGGAGTTACTCCTAGCGGTGTGAGGGGGACGATATGGTATGCTGGGAATCAAACCTGGGTCAGCCACATGCAAGGCAAATGCCCTAACCGCTGTGCTATGGATCCAGCCCCTCTAAATACCTTTTTAATGTTTTTATTTAAAATTTAAGAGGAGGTACCTTTGAACTCTAAAGAAAATATGCAGAATTTCTTCTCTTGGGAGCCATACCCAGTCGTGCTGGGGGACCACATTGTGGCCAGTATTGAATCCCGTGCTCCTACATGCAAAACATCTACTCCAGCCCTTTGAGCCATCTCCTTGGCCCAACGACCTCAGTCTTTATTAGCCTTTCTTTGGAATCAAAATAGGCCAGAGTGATACAACGAGTAGGGCTCTTGCCTTTCACACAGCCAAACTGGGTTCAATACCCAGCATCCACATGGTTCCCAAGGGGTGCTACCCAAAAAAAGTCAAGTTTTTCATACTATAATGAAGCATATTTATCTTGGAAGTCTATGCCCTTTGACCTTTAATTCCCTGTTCTTGTTACATCTTGGTGAGAAATGTTAAAATAATAGAACTTACTGGAATGCTTTTCTATTTCTTACTGCTTATTAGATCATTCTGTTCTGCTCAATAGGGTCATCTATCAGAAGCTTGGTCCCGAGTGACAAAAAATGCCATTGCAGAAACCATCGTTGCCTTGACTAAGATGGAGGAAGAGTTTAGGTCTCCAGTGAGATGCATTGCCACAACTAGGGTAGGGTTTCTGGGGTTTTCTCAAATGTACTCAGTAACATTGTATATTCTTTTTTAGTAATGGGTTTGAACGCTCTTAAATCAATAATTCAGGTTAATTCACTCTCTTAAGAAACAAGTACTGTAACTTTTGGAAGTGAGGGGGTGCACACCCTGTTTGTGCTCTGGGCTTACTTTAAGTAGGAATGGATTTATTGAATTACAGACTAAGTATGGTAATCATTAATGTGCATTGATATGTTATTACTTGTTTTGTACTACTAGGGAGCTAATAATACACTGGTTAGAAAATTTGGGCTGGATTAATAGGACGGGGGGGGAGGGCATTTGCCTCTCATGTGTCCGACCTGGGTTCAATCCTTGGCATCCCACATGGTCCTCTGAGCAGCGAGCACCAGGAGTGACTCCTGAGCACAGAGCCAGAAGGAAGCCATAAGCATTACTGGGTGTAGTCCCCAAAACTAAAAATAAATAACAGCAACAAAGAAAATTTTAAAAACCTTCTATATCAATGTACCGTCTCTCTTATGATGGATATGCAATTGCTTGCCACAATAAGTTTCTTGTTAGTAGGATTGTGTTGTGATAGACTGAAGACAAAACCCTTCTCCTTTTGAAATACCTATTTGTGTCTTAGTTTAGAGCTATAACTACTCACCAGATTTTCAGGGCAAGGTGCTTCTTACCTTTAGAAAGCAAAAAATGTGCACTCAGGGCAACATGTGGCATAATCTTCTAAAGTGTGGACTCACAGTCATCAGAAGTGACAGCAACGGTTACTTTTAACACTGTAGCACTGTCCTCCTGTTGTTCATCAATTTGCTTGAGGGGGTCCCAGTAACGTCTCCATTGCGAGACTTGTTGTTATGTTTTTGGCATACTGAATATACCACAGGGAGCTTGCCAGGCTCTGGCGTGCAGGCGGTATACTCTGAGTAGCTTGCTGGGCTCTCCGAGAGGGACAGAGGAATTGAACCCGGGTCGGCTGCATACAGGGCAAACGCCCTACCTACTGTGCTATTGCTCCAGCACTCTTTTAACACAAAACATGAATTTTGAATTCGGGTCTCATATAATTCCACAGAAATTTGAAATTTCCTTGAAACCAGTACCAGGGGATTGCATTATGAAGAAATGAGCATTAATTCAAATTATTTTCATTAGTCCATACAAATACGAGCAAGGAGATAAATTTACTTTCTCTGGGTCAGAAAAAGACAACAATTTTATGCTACGTTGCTGGTTAGTGAATGGGACATCTGAAGCAGTTAGTTGATCTTTACTTTTCCACTCTGTTTTTGTACCTTCTCTTTTTATATGTTTTCTTCCCATTTTTCTTCCCGTTTTCTTTCCTAGTGGCCCTAGTGGCCCCAGCACTTCTGGGAAGGCCCCCAGAAAAACAACAAAAAAAGAGACTGAAAAAAAAAAACTTATTATATAGAAAAGTTTAGTATGTCCCAGCTATACATGAAACTTTAGAATTTAATATTCATTAAGTGAATTTAATGCTTCTGGCAGATGATTCTAGATGGAGAAATATAGCAGAGGCATTGCTCTGTTAAAGATAAATGTCTTAGTAAATTCATCTATTGGCATATGCATAGCAGTGCAATAATAGATGGTTTTAGAATTCAGATAGATGGTTCATCAGGACAGCAATTACTCAGTTATGGCACTTAGCGATGGTACTTAACTTCCCATGATGTGTGTACAGGGTACGTACAGCGGTGAGCTTGTGTTCCTGGTGCCACATCAGGAAAACTTGAACACCACTGGAAATCTGTGTTTTAAATTTGGCTAGTATTTCTTCACTCTCCTTGTGTGTCAGGTGGTTTGGGTTCTGTAAGTGTTTCAGTCATGTAACAGCCTTTCTCTTCAACAGCTCTGGCTTGCTTTGGCATCACTATGTGTGCTTGATCAGGACCATGTAGATCGGCTCTCCTCGGGGAGATGGATGGGAAAGGATGGGCAACAAAAACAAATGGTAAGGTCAGAATTCTTGTAAAAATGTCTCTTTTCTTTTGCTCAGCTTGACTTTAAGTTTTTTTAAACCTGCAAGTCAAAGTGCAAAATGAGCAAAATCAGTGGTGCTTTTGAAAACTAATGTCACAGTGCTTAAGTTCATATCAAAAGAGTTCCTTCTCATGGTTCATAAAGACCTTTAAGTATATGATGTTCTTCTTTCTCTGACTCACATTTTCATTGTAGCAAACTTTGGTTTTCACCAGGCTGATTCTCTGTGTAAAATTTATACTTAAATTTAATCATTCTTACGGTACAAAAGAAAATAAAGCTGTAAAAGAGGCGACATAATTACACTTTTTTTTTTTACCAATATGGTAGAAATCTGTTTGACAGGTATCTATAGAGTATCTAGAAGAGAAGAATTTATTATTGGCAATGTTTCATTATTAATGTTTGGGTTTCAAAAATAAATCATTTGTGCATTTAAACAGATTGCTTAAGTATATTGAAGGAGTTCTTAACTCACTTAGCAAAATACACATTTATTAAATAACTATTGTTCTGAGTATTATGAAGGATTTTTATGGTTAAGTATTTGTAATAGTATTTATTGTTTCCGATTCTAAATTCTTATAGATTTCAGAATAGCAATGTTGTGAGAATACTTGAATTTGTTTTATGACAGTCTGGGACTTTATCATTAATAACAGAGTAATATATGGAGTAAATGGATATGTCTTATTTTAGCCTATGTGTGATAACCATGATGATGGTGAAACTGCAGCTATCATTTTATGCAACATATGTGGAAACTTATGTACTGACTGCGACAGATTCCTTCATCTTCATCGGCGAACCAAAACTCATCAGAGACAGGTAAAATTTTCTGTCTTTACATGCAGAACAGTTTGTTGAGCATAACATATATTTTGGAAATTTTGAAATAATGTGAAAAGGAGTCTGAGCTAATGGCAAAAGCAGACTTTGGAATCAAAGACCTCAGTGGAATTTGCAGCTATTCCCTCTTTATCAGCTGTGTAGATCAAACCGAAAAGGTTGTATTATCCTCTCTGAGACTTACTTTCCACCTTTAAGAGTGGCTCAGTTGAGAAAATTAAAGAGTAGACTGGCATCAACCTGGAACTACTTAGAATGCTTAGTAAATAATAGCCGTTATTATTGTTCAATGATTAGGTTTTATACCTCCTCTTTGAGTATTTTAAATAGATTATTTTTTCTCCCTCTTCAATGAAACTATAGGTCTTCAAAGAGGAAGAAGAAGCTATAAAGGTTGACCTTCATGAAGGCTGTGGTCGAACAAAATTATTCTGGTTGATGGCACTAGCAGACTCTAAAACAATGAAGGCAATGGTGGAATTCCGAGAACACACAGGTAAAGAGGACTTTGAAATGAACCAGACCTTAAGAAATAGATATACTCTCCATACAAATTATTATTAGAGTAGGTTTTAGGTTAGTGCAAGTAGAGTACAGCAGGTAGAGCATTTGCCTTGCACATGGCCAGCCCGACTTCCAATTTCCAGGAGCCCATATGGTTCCTTGAACCCACCAGGAGTGATCCCTGAGTGTAGAGCCAGGCAAGAGTAACCCCTGAGCATCACCGGGTGTGACTCAAAAAACAAAATATTAATGCAAATAGTTTGGGCTTTATTTTTATAAGTAACTTCATTTTACTAGACCATATTTTATGATAAAAAGAGAACAAAGGTCAGGAATTCTGGTTTCTCACTAATGAGCCATGTGAACATTGACAAGTCATTATTTCTAAATGTAATCATGTATTTCTATGTTCCTCATTAAAGTCACATTGAATTTTTTTCCTTTACATTAGGCGGTGGGGCAAGCGTGGGCTACACCAGAAGTGCTCAGGGCTTGGCTCTACACTCAAGGATCACATCTGGTGGGGCTGGAGGGTGTATGGTGCTAGGGAGCGAACTTGGGTCTGTTGTTTGCAACACAAGCTCCTTAACTGCTATATTATCTTTCCCTCCTGACATATTTTCATTTTTATCCCATGTGTGGTGTGTGTATGATGATTTGCTTTTTAATTAAGACAGTTTTATGTCTTTCAGCTATAAATAGCCAAATAGAAGCTGATATAAACGAGTTTGCTTGCTTTTTAAAATTAATAGGTATTTTTATACTTATTTACTAGTTTAAATTTGTTATATTAGTTGTTATATTTGTTATTAATTCATTTAAATAGGTAGAAATACATCCTTAAAGAGGAATTTTCTTCTTTTACCCAAACCAGGCAAGCCCACCACAAGTAGCTCAGAAGCATGCCGCTTCTGTGGTTCCAGGAGTGGGACAGAGTTATCTGCCGTTGGCAGTGTTTGTTCTGATGCAGACTGCCAGGTAAGTATAAATTAAGGAACCCCCGCCCCCAGGAGAGAGGAGGGGGAACTCCCTTATGTCGCACATTTTCTTCAGATAAATAAGAGTTTGTGCCCAACACATTTCAGCTTTCTAAAAACACTTATCACCTACGGCAAGACTTAAAATGCTTTATCAAAACTTAAGAATGAAAGACGATTATATATGTAATGTGTATCATTCTCATTTTGACAAGGATGTGGGATTGTACATTGGGATTTTTTTTTCTTACCTGGATGGTAGATTAAACCTGTAATTCCCTTTTTAATGGCATTTCTTTTGTGTTGAGTAAAATTTTTAAATCACAGTTAAACTGAATTATGTTTACCTTTTATAGTCAGGTAAAAACTACTCTGCTATTAGCCTTAATGTAGATTTCTGGTGAGAGAATACTAGGAAATGTAATATAATTGACATTTATCAGGATGAATGCCCTTCTCCAATACTCCATGTTCTGTCGTAATTTATTTCTAATAGGAATATGCCAAGATAGCCTGTTGTAAGACACATCCTTGTGGTCACCCGTGTGGAGGTGTAAGAAATGAAGAGCACTGCCTGCCCTGTCTGCACGGCTGTGACAAAAATGCCACCACGCTAAAGCAGGACGCTGATGACATGTGTATGATATGTTTTACCGAGGCCCTCTCAGCGGCACCTGCTATTCAGGTAACTCCTGCTTCCGAAATGGTCTGTTGTGTGACTGGGAAAATTGGACCAAGGTTACCTGAGGTGCTTGCCTTGATGGGCAGCCGTCACCACTTCCTAGATTCAGTCCAGCATCACCAGGGGTCATTCCTGAGCCCAGAGCCAGAACAGTCTCTGAGCACCAGGGGCTGTGCCCTCCCACCCACCTGCACCCCACTCCCCAGCACACAAACCTCCCACCACCGACATCCTAAATGTTAAAATGATGTTGTGTCCACATTTAAGGTAGGAAACATAAGTATTTTCTGTCAAGAAAAAAAGGAGGCTGGAGCAATAGCACAGTGGGTAGGGCATTTGCCTTGCACACGACTGACCCGGGTTTGGTTCCCAGCATCCCATATGGTCCCCTGAGCACCGCCAGAGGTAATTCCTGAGTGCAGAGCCAGGAGTAACCCCTGTGCATCACCGGGTGTAACCCCCCCAAAAAAGCAAAAAAAAAAAAGAAAAGAAAAAAAATTTTTTTTAATACTTGTGCTGGAGGCAGTCAGGATAACCCATTACTGTCTACCAGCTTTTTGAAAAGCAAATTATGTCTTTTTATGATGTTTCTGCTTCACTTGCTTAGCTTTCCTTGGTGATATGTGAACTTAGCTAATTCATAGACTCTATGAAATATTCATAAGGGAGGAAGGCATAATTGAACTACCTAGTAGCGTCTCTTCTTCCTTTTCAAAATCCCACAGTGATTTTTTTTTAACTATTTGCTTAATAAATAGGTAAGCTATTGTTGACCTCTACATAATGATATATACCTTGACACATAAGAAATTACTATTTTTCTAAGTAAATTTTTGAACTTTTACCTGTACATGTTTTAAATTCTTAACATTTCAAGATGATAAGCAGTCTTAAAAATAACTGTTAAACTTTTTTTTTTTTGGAGGGGGAGGGGGGCCACACTGGCAGTGCTCGGGTTACTCCTGACTCTGCACTTCGGTTCCACTCCTGGAGGGCATCCTGTGGGGTGCCAAGGATCAAACTTGGCTTAGTTGTGTGCAAGGCAAGCGCCCTATGTGCTGTATTCCAGCCCCCAAGTGTTAAAATTATAAACTAGTGGATTTTTTATTCGGTGTGATATGCTGCAAAGTTTTTTTCTGTTTTTCCCTAATCCAGCTTATACTCTGTAGGATTACATTTAATATATGAATAATGGAAAAATTAAGAGAAGAGGGTGGGGCCCTGGTGGTCCCAGTGCCTGTCTTTGCGGCCCACGCAGCACCACATCCTCAGAGCCTGGAGTGGACTCTCAGGCTCTGTTGCCCTGATATTGCCAGATTCAGGTGCAGGACGACCCTGGGATTTCTTTTCCTTACCTGCTCTAAGTATCACCTTATATTGAATAATTTGCATTTGAAAAATTTGCGTTTGCATGTTATAATAATTGGAATGATTTTCATTTGAATAATTCGAAGCATTTCTTGTTATATTTACTCATATCCTTCTTTCTCTTTTTCTTTTTAATTAAGCTGGACTGTAGTCATGTATTCCACTTACAGTGTTGTCGACGAGTTTTGGAGAACAGATGGCTTGGTCCAAGGATAACATTTGGATTTATATCCTGTCCCATTTGCAAGGTATAGAAAGATCCAATTTTGTCTACTTTTATTTATCTTCATCTTCAGTCTTTCAGAATATGTGTAAGCATCCCTCGGTAGCCTTCCTGATAAACTTTCCACCACCAGCTCCATCAATTTCTGCTCTCTTTATCCAGCTGGTCCTGAGTGAGAATAGTGTACGATCTCCATCTGTTACAGTGCATTTCAAAACAGTATTTTCAGTTATAAGCTGACTACATTTAATTAAATATGCACTAAAATTCATTTAGACATGATCACATGATGATGCATTGGGACATCACTACTTCCAGACCTGGTCACGTGATATGTCAGTGAATAACCACCAAAAAGAATGAGATTATAGAATTTACAGTCACGAGAAAAATTAGAACTTTCAGTGCCAGTAGTATTGATTCTTTTAAAACTCAGGTCAAATGAGGAAAAACAATTTGATCTTCTGATGCACCTTTTAGGATACTAAGAAAATGTCAAGTCAGTCTTGCAAGTTAACAAAGATTACTGAGAAAAAACTTCTAAGAATGTGAACGATGAAGCCTCATTCCTTTATGTTTTATCAATTTTTTATTATTTTCCTTTATTCAGATTTGCAGGCTGGTGTAAAGGGGGTCACACCCACACACATACACACACACACATACACACAAAACTAAAGCAGCATAATATATATTTCAGACCCAGGAAATGTAATGGTAATAAAATGAAATTTTCACACACTGCCCATTTGTCCATATTTTCTTTGCTTTGGAGAAAATAGGCACTTTTGGCGAATTATTTTTAAATGACATTTTATTTAGAAACATTTACTATCTGGTTATTTTCTAGCACAGTGCTTACTTGGTATTAGTTGTACACCATTGAATTATAGGTGATTTTGTTAAAACTGTACATTTTTCCAAATTTCAGAATAAAATTAATCATGTAGTATTAAAGGACCTGCTTGATCCAATAAAAGAACTCTATGAGGATGTAAGAAGAAAAGCCTTAATGAGATTGGAGTATGAGGGTCTGCATAAGAGCGAAGCTATCACAACTCCTGGTGTGAGATTTTATAATGATCCAGCTGGCTATGCCATGAATAGATATGCGTATTATGTCTGTTACAAATGCAGAAAGGTAAGCTATATGTTATACTCCGAATTTTTACAAACTTAGAATATAACCAGTTTGGGTTGTATGGTAATAACTCATTATTTGTATTTCCATGACTAAAGTCAACACTGGAAAAGATTGGGATCACATTTCAAATTGAATTTACTACATTTCGATAGCACAGCGGGTAGGGCGTTCGCCTTACAAGCGGCCAACACGGCCGACCCGAGTTCGATTCCTCCGCCCCTCTCGGAGAGCCCGGCAAGCTACCGAGAGTATTCGATATGCCAGACACAGTAACAACAAAGTCTCCAATGGAGACGTTACTGGGCCCGCTCGAGCAAATCGACGATCAACGGGAGGGCCTTTACCTTTACCTTTACATTTGTCTTAGATTTTATTTGCCTTTACAAACTATTACCAAAGCATGTTATCTTTCTTCTGTACACAAGCTTCTTCCCATCAGTAATCACTTCCTGTGCCACAAATCCAATTAACTTTTGAATGAACTGCTCTTTCTTGAAATTATTGACCGTTTCATTTTAAAAGTTATTCTTTTCTTGGCTCTCGGTATCTTCCTTTCTGGGTTTTTTTTGGGGAGGTTTTTTTGATTTTGGTTTTGGGAGGGGCCATGCATGGCAATTCTCAAAGGCTGCTCCCAGCTCTGTGTCCAGAGTACTGGTGCTCAGGGGCCCACACAGTTTCAGAGATTGAACCTGGACCTCCCGTATGAAAAACAGGCATTTAGAGCATTAAGCTATCTCTCCTGCCCCCTCTCTGATATTAACAGTAATACTTAAAAAAAAAAAAAAGTAATACTTACAATGCCTTTAAAGGGTTTCATTCTGTTCACCTACCCTCTCCATATCTTGTTTTCCCACACTCCATTCGTAATAATGCTCCTTACATTGGTGGCCTCCTGTATCCACCTTTCCTTTGCATACCACTGGTATGGAACTAAAATTCCTAAATCTTTGAGATGTAGATGGACATGTGGTTATCTCATGTCTAGTAGCACTCATCAGTTCTGATACTCTCAGTGTCCAATGTTCATTTCAAAGTCCTGTCAGTTGGATCTCAACCCAAATGATTTTCTTTGGTAATTTAGTCACCTTCTTACGAAGTTCCTTGTGTGTAGCCCCAAACCCAACCATCCTAGCATTTACACTTGCACTGCTAATAGTGAACTAATACTTTTAGATCTCAGATCTGCTTATGCCATTCCTTTCTTTTAATTCTGTAGCCCTGCAGATCACTCCAGTCTCACCTCCAACACACTATTTTACTTGTGTCACATGCAACAGTGTACTGACCAATGTGCAGTTCCCCAGACCCAGTTCACTCGCTTGACTCCTCAGTGCCATCACATAATGTTTCTCTTCCCAGACTGCTCTTCCATGCCACCTTCTCGGCACCTGCCACCACTCATACACACATGCTGTCTGCAGGGCCAAACCTGTCACGTACTTCTAAGTCAGCTCAGGTTTCATATCCTCTGTAATGTTCGCAGGCCTTAGCACCCATCACCGCACAATATTGATATTGGCATAAATTTTTCATGGCACTTACTATTCTGCACTAAGATTATTAGTCTCTGCCCAAGTTGATTTGTTCCCATGAGAACAAATACTATGTCTTTTTTTGTTCCAGTGTTTGGCCTCTATAGGTTAATTAGAAAATGAGTGAAGAGGTTTAAAAAAAAAAATCAATACATGCAGTGTCTCCCTTTGGCAAAAGAAAATACAGTTAACAAATGGAAGGCTAGATAAAAAGATAGCCAGAAAGTGGGGCTGGACGATAGTAAGATAGTACAGCAAGTAAGGCACTTGCCTTGCATGCAGCCGACCCTGTTTCAATCCCCAGATGGTCCCCCAAGCACCACCAGGAATGATCCCTCAGCATTGCAGGCTGTGACCCAGGAACTGAAAACATTTTTAAAAGATTACCAGAAAGATATGGATACGGCAGATATATATACTCCATAGGAAAGACCACTCATGTACCTCTGTAAAACTTGTATTATTTCAAATAGAATAGAATTTTATTTCTGTTTAATATAGTTACATCACAAATATTGTGTGCTGTCACAAAGTCAGGCAGTTAATTGTCAGAAAGTCAAGCAGTTAACTATCAGAAAGTCATCAGTAGGGCTGAGCGATAGTAGTCGATAGGGCACTTGCTTTGCACGCAGCATACCCGGGTTTAATGCCCAGTACCCCATGTGGTACCCTGAGCACACCAGGAATTATCCCTGAGCACAGACCCAAGAGTAAGCCATGAGCATCACTGGATATGACTCAAAAACAAACAAAATAAGTCAAGTAGAGAATAAGAAAATAAAACAACAGCTGAAATGAGCACCATGCCCCAGGACAAAGGAAATATTTCTCAGGCCATATATAACTCATGGGTGACCATTTATTTATAGCCTCTGTATCAATGGATCCTGGCTTTTGACCTGTTTTTCTAGTACAGATAATAGATTCATATTGATTATTCTTATTTATCGTCAACTATGGACACAGCTTCTTGTGACCATGAAACACATCACACATATTACCTCAATTTATAATGGACCTTTTCTATTTTATGCCCAGAAAAAGTACAGATATATCATCTACTATGATTATATTTTATTTTTTCATATTACTGAATCCTTGAATATAAGCATAGTTTCGTAAATAAAAATGGCATTCTGAAGTGAATTTGCCCTTTCAAAATTTGCCTGCCAGGTTTTCCTTTCCAATTTAAAATATTTTTGAACATTGAAATTGGTGTTCCTGGACAAAGAGACAGTACGCAGGCTCAAACAGTGCCTTGCACACAGCTGGCCTCAGCTCAGCCCTCCACACTACATGGTCCCCTCAGCATCTCTAGGCTGGCCGCAGCCCAGGAGACCCTTGAGCACCACCGGATGTAGCCTTAGCAGTCCTAAGCCTCCCAAGCACTGCTTGGGAGAGCACCTAAATAAGATTCTTTCAGTCTCTACTACAGTTCTGTACTCATAAATATTTTAAGTATTCACAATTATTTAGACAGAGTAATTTTCTAAGACCTTTTGAGAGAAGTTTCCTGTGACCAGTAGATAAAGATAAGTAGCACTGTAGCACTGTCCTCCCATTGTTCATCGATTTGTTCGAGCGGGCACCAGTAACGTCTCCATTGTGAGATGTGTTGTTACTGTTTTTGGCATATCAAATACCCCACGGGGAGCTTGCCAGGCTCTCACATACAGGCAGGATACTCTCGGTAGATTGCCAAGCTCTCCGAGAGGGATGGAGGATTTGAACCCGGGTCGGCCCAGTGCAAGGTGAATGCCCTACCTGCTGTGCTCTCGCTCCAGCCCATGAAGATAAGTAAGATGAGTCAAAGATGACTTTCTCCTTTCCCAATGTATACAGTATTTTTAGTTTTTAATTTAGGGGTGTTCTAAGTACTCGTAAACAGCAAAAAGGATATATTTAGTATTTCAAAATGAGAAAGGTTTTTCAACCCTTTTCTTGAAAATAGTTTTTGTTTGCTACTTAATATCTTATTCTTAATGTTTATATGGACTGTTTTGTATTCTATTTGTGTCTTGGGGGACTTGAGGGGGACCACAACCAGCCTGAACAGCAAGTTCATGATCCCCTGTACTATTTCTGAGACCCCTTTTTAATCATTTTTAATAATAAAATGTTTGAAGCTTTTGCTCTAAGCATGAATACATTCTCGAACTAAAGTGACCTTATTTTTTACCCTCATTTGCCCTCTGGGGAGCATTAGAAGCATCCACTTGGCCTTAAAAAGGGCTGTCTAGAGACAGAGGAATTTTCTTCTAAGACCTCTTGACAGAAGTGCGCTGTGCCCATAACAGATCATCCATGACAGCTTTCTCTTTTCCCACTGTATGTAATATGAATGTGTTCTCTTCATAGGCATATTTTGGTGGTGAAGCTCGTTGCGATGCAGAGGCTGGCCAAGGAGATGATTATGACCCCAGAGAGCTCATTTGTGGTGCCTGTTCGGATGTTTCCAGGGCTCAGGTGAGAAGAATGGACTATGAGAATTATTTGGCTTCTTTTCATAATACTAAAAATGATACTACTTACCATCAAACCTGAATACTATTTTTTTGTTTATTTTTTTAGCTCTACCTGGCAGTGTTCAGAGCTTAATTCTGGCTCTGTGCTCAGGGGGACTCCTGGCTAGGCTGAAAAATAAGGGATCAAACTGGGTCAGCTATATGCAAAGCAAGCACTGTACCTGCAGTACTGTCTTTCTGGCCATAAACTTGCACACTTTTTAAGTTTTCCCCTAAGTGAAATATTCACAGTAAACTGTTGAGAGTTAGAGATAGAGGAAGTAATATTTTTTATGTGATGAAACATTCGCAGTGACTAGTAATGGTAAAGTTAATGGGACTTTGCATATTTGTACGTGATTCAGGACCTCACTAATACAGTTTTTCATACATTTTTATTGTATGAAAATTCTATCAGTTTTGATGATTGTTAAACAGTGTCTTAAGTACAATGGAAATAAACTCACTGAAACCTTGTCTCTATTTTCTTTATCTACAGATGTGTCCGAAACATGGCACAGACTTTTTGGAATATAAATGTCGCTACTGCTGTTCAGTGGCTGTCTTTTTCTGTTTTGGAACAACACATTTTTGTAATGCTTGTCACGACGATTTTCAGAGAATGACTAGCATTCCTAAGGAAGAACTACCACACTGTCCTGCAGGTGTGCTTTCCTTTTCTTTAAAAATCGTTGTCATGCACATGGTATCTAGTACCAGTTAAAGATTGGATAAAAACTCTATGTATTTTAAAGTACACAGTAAGCTTGTGATTTTGTGAATGAAGCAAAAAGTAAGGCTTTTCATTGTGAATCAGGGGTTAGAAGCTCTAGTGGATCAGATTTCTTGTTGAATGAGAAGGAAAACAACTAAAAATTAGTGTAAGTATCACTATCCAGTACAAAAGGCCCATGTAGAGGTCGATGCTCTGAACTGGAACCATTTCAAAGAATTTTACAGTGTTTGGAGAAGCCTGGAACCAGTTGTGCCTTAGAATAGACAAGAGATTTGTTCTAGAATTCCTGGGTATTGACACCATCAAAAAGTCAAGGGGATTGAAGGAAACCACTGAGAATGCAGAAGAAATGGCTCTGGAGGCTAGTCTCACATAATGGAGTACGCAATTGAAAAAAGGTGAAAAAAATTGAAGTCAGGAGGGCTGGTGGTCCTAATGAAGTGGCACACCACGCTTCCCAGAGATCCCAAAGAGAGAAATGGAAGGGCTAAATGTGACCATAGGAAATACAGACCGTGAGACTGTATACAAAACACTTGATCATTTGATTACTTGACATCCTGTTACTCATCGATTTGCTCGAGAAGGTGCTGGTAACATCTTTATCCGTCCCTGTCACGTGCTAGTGCAGCCCCATGGCTTCTGCTCGCTCCAGGAACACAAAGAGCCTCAAACCGATAGTTCAGGGTCTTGAAGAAGTCTGACCATCTCGTAGGTGGGCAGCCATGCGATCTTTTGACATCCCATCCCATGGAATCCAGTCGGTAACAGCTCTAGTTCAGCCATCGTCTCCAAATCTCATTTCGTGTCCAGCCCATCTGATTTTCAATGCCTTAGTAAATAAGACAGTGTCCCTGATCTTCAATCGTCGACGAAGGTCGGAACTCCGGATTCTTTCTCTCACTTGAGTGAAGCGTGATACTCCAAACTTAGCTCTTTTGATTCCTCTTTGGGAGCCCCAAATAGCGTTCTCATCCTGTTTTCTGACCATATCCACGTGGTAACCAAGTTCATTGAGGTCTCTCAGAAGTTCAAGATGCCACTCTGTCTAATGTTCATTGATTTAAAGGAGGCCTTTGATTCTGTTGAGACGGAAGCGGCCATCGAAGCCCTAGCCAAACAGGGCATTCAAACTCAATACATCAGGGTCCTCCGTGAGCTGTATTATGGATTCACTACCAGGATCTCACCATTCTACAAGGAAGTGATCATTGACGTCAAGAGAGGTGTTCGGTAGGGTGATACCATTTCACCGAAACTCTTCAGTGCCACCCTCGAGAACATCATACAAAACTCTGTCTCCATATTTTCTTATCCAGAATTACTTAGGCTGCACTAAATTTACAGATTTCTTGAGCATTTTATTTTACTATTCTTTGCTTTGAGAGAAAGAGAGGGAGGGAGAGGAGAGAAAGAGAAAGGAAAGAGAGGAAGTGGGAGGGACTGAAGGAAGGGGAGAGGGAGGCTGGGGGAAGGTGTCAAGAGGGAAACGGGATAATGGTGGTGGGAAATGTGTACCGATGGAGGGATGGGTGTTGGAACACTGCATGACTGAAACCCGATCGTGAATAGCTTTATAACTCTGTTTCTCACGGTGATTTAATTTTTTAAAAAATGACATAGCTAATTCATTTATTAATGTCAAAAAGGAACTATTGGATAAAGCAGGTAGAGCTCAGTAGAATGCTGTGTTTAGGAACCCTTGTCACTTGTCACATTCTGTGTGAGTGTATATAGTAGGTGTGTGATATATTGTTATGGTGAATAATTTTCATTTGTGGTTAGGAGGAGAAAATTTTAACTTTTTATTTCTAAAGCCATGATTGTGTGATTTAACTTTTTAATTATTTATAATACATGAGGTTTTTCTGGTTTTTAATTTTACTCTTTTCCCTCCAAAATTTATACAGGTCCCAAAGGCAAACAACTAGAAGGAACTGAGTGCCCACTCCATGTTGTTCACCCACCCACTGGGGAAGAGTTTGCTCTAGGTTGTGGAGTGTGCAGAAATGCTCACACCTTTTAGAACATTCAGATTATTTCTTCAGAGAGAAAAGTTGCCTTCATCCTCCAAGTGGATGTGGTGAGGTTTAAACTCTGCTCAGGATAAGGACGGGACCATTTTTACATCCATAAGAATGAACCATTCACCATGCAAGAAGGATGCCAAATACCATGTACATAATTCTTGCTATGGAAAAATTTCCCATGATTTTGGTTTATCTTCTTTTGAACCAAGACATCAAACTTGTGAGGTGTTTGCATGTGGCCATTACCGTCATTGGCCTGTGAAGCATTGGACATTTATAGATAATTGATATAAAAAAAAATTTGCCACGCCCATGGACTAAGAATGATGCTGGCTTTCAAGCAAAAAAGAAAAATAATCATTGTTTATTGTATACTGCCTTTTTTGTAATCCTGTACAATTGCATCAAGGGTGGGGATAAAAAGAGGAATATTCTGGTTTATTTCCTAGACTGTTATTTAAAAAAAAAAATTGTGTTAGTACTGGCATATAAATGTAATAAGTATCACACTGTATATAAAGATATCAATGTCTGTCCTGTATAAGAATTACTAAATTACAAACGCAGTTTCATTTAAACTTCTAGGTTAAGTTTGAGCCTGAAATTTTAATGAAGTGCAATACTGTGCGTGCCTCATGTATCCTGCAGCTGTAAGCTTACTGGAATGTATATGTCAATAAACCACTGTACATTTTTATACAGTGATAAAGTCTAACAATTGTGCAAAGTATAATTTGAAAGACGAATTTTTAACTTATAACCTAAAAACTGCTATGCTCTTTTAGGGTAAATAGGGTGACAATGAGCTATAATATTGAAATTATATAGGAATGTTGAAATCTTACATAGGTGTAGAGATACAGTTTATAAATACATTTAAATATATCATGCAACATAGATATATAGATACATACAGGTATATGGATACAATATATCTACAATGGACATATGCTAAAGACTAGAGTAAATTGACCACTGTATTATAAGCAAGAACTTTTTTCAGCTTTTTAAATTACCAGTTTTATGGATTTTCCATTGGTTTACAGTACTGTAAATTTTCAGGAAGTGTTTCATACCTCTTAGTGTGAAGTCTCACCTCTACCACCATGCTATCAAAATTACCCCATCTGCCCTTTCCTCCAAACCAATTTCCCTTTTCTCTCTGATAATTATCATATTTTTCAGTCTGAGTTATTTTTGTGTTGACTTTGGTTATTTATGAGTGAAACCATCCACTAATTGTCTCTCAATTTTTGACTTATTCTACTTAACATAATCACAAGTTCCATCAAAAGAGTCATAAAAGGCATACTTAATTTTTTTTAGTACTTGAGTACTATTTCATTTTATGTGTATATACCAAAATTTTATCTTGTCATTAGTGGGTATTTATTGATTCCATAAAGTGGTTGTTATAAATAATGTTGCTGTGAACATAGTGGTACATGAACATAAAATAATTTTTTCAAATTAGTGTTTTCATATCGTTATATGCCAAGAAATCATATTTCTGGATTATATAGTATTCCTTTTTTTACATTTTTTTTTTTAGTTTTGGGGCCACCCCTGGCCATGCTCAGGGGTTACTCCTGACCCAGCACTTAGGAATGATTTCTGGTGGGGCTTGGGGGACCATACAGAATACTGGGGATCGAACCTGGGTACTATAGCTCTGGCCCCCAGTATTCCTATTTGTTTTCAGGAAATTATGCCTCTTATAAAGGATGCTCTCATTTATATTCCTATCAACCCTGTACAAGCGTTCCTTTATCTCCACATCCTCTCCAGCATGTGCGACTCCCCGTCTTGGATGTGGGCCATTTATAGGTATGAGGGAATGTTTTGTTTTGTGTTTTCCTAAAAATCAGTTGCATTGAGCACTTTTATCATGCATTTTGGACCATCTGTATGTCTTCATAAGAGAACTATTCAGGTTTTTTGCCCATTTTGGGGATTAGATTTTTTTTTCTATCAAATTGTGTGAATTCTTTGTATTTTGGGTGTCAGACATGATGTGCAGATTGCCTTTTGTTTTTATGGTAGTTTTGCTTTGTGGAAATTTTTTGATTTTATGCAGCCCCATTTGTTTATTCTTGCTTGTTTCCCTTGCCAGTAGAGTTTATCCAAATACATATATGTCCTTGAGGTTCTGGAGTTCATCTCCTGTTTTCTTCTGTGTATTTAGTTTCAGATCTTAGGTTTGAGTTCTTAATCTTTTTTTCAATTTTAATTTTGGGGCCACACCTGGCTGTGTTCAGGGCTTACACCTGGCTTTGTATTCAGAGGGTCATGTGTGTGGTACTGGAGATCAAATTCATGTCTACAGCATGTCTGCAGCACCTTCTGTACTGTATCTCTGACACTCTGTGTCCATTTTAGTGAATCTTGAGGTTTGGTGTTAATTAGTAATCTCTTTTATTGCCGGGGGGGGGGGGGGGGGGGAATATGGCTATCCAATTTCCCATCACCATGTGTTGAAGAGACTTTCCTTTTCCCTTTGCATGATCTTGCCCCTTTACATTGTTTCAATATTCATTGTATGGATTTATTTCTGGTCACTCTAGTTTGTTATTCTGTATGTGTGCATGTTTTTGTTTCAGTGCCATACTGTTTTAATTACTATTTTTTATGAGATAATTTGATGTCAGCGTAGATATCCTTTTTTCCCTACTTTTCTCACAGAATTACCAAGGTGCTTTTCAGGGGTTTTTATGGCTTCTTGCTTGTCTTAGTATTTTTCTATCCCGGGGACTGGATCAATAGCATAGTGGGTAAGGCGTTTGCTTTGCACATGACTGACCCAGGTTCGATTTCCAGCATCCCATATGGTCCCCTGAGCACTGCCAGGAGTAATTCCTGAGTGCAGAGCCAGGAATAACTCCTGTGTGTTGCCAGGTGTGACCCAAAAAGAAAAAAAAAATAATTGCTCTATCCCATTGAAAATGGTATTGGTGTTTTCATAGAAATCACACTTAATCTGAGTTGCATTAGGTAGGATAGCCATTTTAATGGTGTTTTATTCCCTTCCAATTCATAAATGATGTTTTCATTTCTTTGTGTCTTCTATTTCTTTAGTAACGAATGATTCAGCATTTTCAGTACCTAGGTTTTTTACCTCCTGTGTTAGGTTTACTCAGGTGTTTTATCTCTTTTGATTCTTGAGTAAATGAGATTTTTTTAAATTCCCATTCCTTTCACTGTTTGCATATAGAAATGCAATAGTTTTATGTATATTGACTTTATTGACTTTCTATTCTGCTACTATTAATAAGTAGTAGCTACTCACTAAGAAGTGGTTTCATGATGGCTGTTTAGTGTTTTATAAATATGTGTCTGTGTGTCTGCCTGTCTATCTGTGTGTGTATATGTATGTGTGTATATATGTATATATATAATTTTTCATGGTATTTGCACATTGTGGCAAATTCTTTCCCAATTTAGAATCCTCTTATATTTTCAGATTTTTCTTTTTTAGCCACTTGATAAGATCCATGTGCTTTTTCTCCTTTTTTGTTGATGTGCATTTGTGCATTTAATATACATAAGTAATTTATGTATATTAAGTCATCCTTATATCCCTTGTTCATGATGAGTGATTCTCTTGGTGTTTTGTTGAATTCAATATGCCAGTGTTTTGTTGAGTATTTTTGCCTCTGTGTTCATCAACTGTATCAGTCTAATTTCTTCTTGTGTATATGTTTGAGAGGTGTTTCTATTTCTTAATTTCTAAACTCATACCACTGTGATGGAAAACACTCATGATATGGTTTCAATTTATTAAGACTTCTTTTGTGTCCCAACCTATGATTGTGTGCAGTTGTGAAGCATGTGTATTCATTTTTGTGGAAACAGAAGTGGAAGTCATCTCAGCTGCATCTCAAAAATAATAAGTAGCTTTTTAAGAGGGTAAATATAGAAAAGGGCATGAGATAAAAGTATGCAAGAAAAGTCATGAAAGGACCATGTAACTTTCCAAAGATTGTGTCCCCGTGACATACTGGTGAATCCACCACAGAAGCAAAGGGGCTTCCTAAGCACAAGCAGTCGAGAAGGTCCTCCTTACCCAAGTGAGATAATTCTGGATCTGCACATAAAAGGGAATGATAAAACTCTTAAAATCTCTCCATAGGTTACGTGAAGTTCCTTTGTATTGTGTGCTGGTGTCTCAGAGTTGAAAGCAATAGTTTTTGTTTGTTTGTTTTTTGGGAAGTGGGGAAGGGGTCACAACTTGGCAATATTTGGCTTACTCCTGGTTCTGTGCTCAGGGATCACTCTTGGCAGGGCTCAGGGGACCAGATGGGCTGCCTGGGTTCAAACCTAGGCCAGCCACATGCAAAACACCCAAAGATTTCTCCTATCTCTTCCCCTCCCCACAGCAAGCAATTGTTGATTACCAGGGTGTGGGAAAGCTTGTCGAGTGACTGGTTGTCCTCGAGTGCACTCTCCTCCCAGGCAAGCTGAAAGAGCTGCAGACTGGATCTATTTCATTTTAATATGTAGAATGCTTCACACTGATATTTCGTGAACCAGCCCTCAACACTTAACATCCAGAAGGCACCCACATGTTTTTTAATTCTCTATGGTTTTCTACCTCACAGGCCATAGGGTACGAAACCTTGAGAATGCTACAAATATTAAGAGGACATTTGATCATTGTAAAAGAATATCATTTTTATTTTCATTAACTTTGCTGGCAAACTGATATGCTCCAGTGTTTAAATTTCAATGAAAAAAGAAAGGAAATGGGAAACTATCCAGATGGCTTGGCTAGAATAAACCGTCACATCTTAATATTCTAGTAACGGGATAAAAGCAACAAACCCTTCAGCATTTTCTCAGTATCTTCAACTTATGTTCACTGATAAGGAATATATTTTTAATCATATGAGTCCAAGCATCATAAACCAGATCATCTGAACATTTTAGAAATAAGTTATGAAGAAGAACAGAAGGGAGCTGGCGTTGGCATACATTAGCTCCAAAACACTGTGCCAAAAGACAGTTTTTAAAGACTGGATATAATGTACCAGGCAAGAAGCAAAGCAGAATCAGAAAAGCAGGTGTTAGGGGATCTGGAAAGAAACTATTTACTGCAATATTTTCAGGCCTAGGAAAAAAAGTCAACTTTCATAAGGACGTTTCTGGGTAGTCAAGTGATTTCATCTTTGTCAAGTGATTTTTTTTTTATTTATAGGTATTAAGGCACTTGCCTTGCATATGGCTAAAACTGTTCAATCCGCATCACTACCAATAGTGACCCTAAAGCACCAACAGCTATAACCCAAATCCACAAAACTTTTTAAAGAGTAGGGGGAGGAGAGATAGTACAGGAGTTACAGTGCTCGCTTTGCACATTGCTGACCTGGATTTAATCCCTGAGTCCCAAGAGCATAGCCAAGAGTGATCTCTGAGCACAGCAGGGTGTGGCCCCAAAACAAGTTGTATTTGAGAAACACAGGCCATTCTCTAATGTCCTATTTGCAGGTTTTTCAGCCTATACCCCCTGCCCACTTTGTCACTGACCTCTACCTGCACAGTCATGGGTTTCTAGTAGTGACTCCAAATGGAGCATGACAGCTCTTTTTCCTGAAAACTGCAAACAGTACTGCCGACCAAGAAGTAATTAGTCTACAATATTCTCAGCAAAGTGCTTATCAAGCATTGGAATCATGACTTGGGTCTGTGACCCACAGTCCTGGGCGGGAATTGTTCAGAGCCCTGAGTTCAGTCCAGGCTCTACTTCTTTTGTTTGTTTGAGTCTGACACACACTCAAAAAAAGAAAAAAGTGTATGATATGGTACATAACAGAGCAAATGAATGTCATTTACAAATGGCGTCAACGATCCAGTAAATATTTGGTAAGGGACTGCTGGGTGTCAGGTCTTGCTTTAAGCTTTAAAAACAACACTATGTGAAACAGTATGGAGTTTCCTCAAAAGAGAGAGAGAGAGAGAGAGAGGGAGAGAGAGAGAGAATTACTATATAATCTAGCAGTTCCTTTACTGGATAGTTATCTGCAGGATATAAAAACAAATTGCACAAAAATATGTTTATTGCAGTACAGTTCACAGAAACCAAGATACGGAAATGACCCAAGTTCCCACTCAACAAGCCCTGCTACACAATGGAACACTACTCAGCTGTAAAAAAATGTGTGTGTGTGTGTGTGTGTGTGTGAGAGAGAGAGAGAGAGAGAAAGAGAGAGAGAGAGAGAGAGAGAGAAGGAGGGAGGGAGGGAGAGAGGGTGGAGAGAGTATGTGAGGGAGGAAGAGAGGAGACAGATCTTGGCAATAGATTGGTAATTGCTAGGGGTGAAGTTAAGGGGTGTACTGTGTAGAGAGGGACTGGATGTGCTGATGGTGCCTGAACATTAAGTGGTAAACTTGGTGTGATACATACAGTTGCTAAAAGAGAAACTATACATTTGAAACCTCTATTTGGTGAATTATTTTTCTTTTTGCTTTTTGGGTCACACTTGGTGATGCACAGGGGTTACTCCTGCCTCATGCACTCAGGAATTACTCCTAATGGTGCTCAAGGTACCATATGGGATGCTGAGAATTGAACCCGGGTCGGCTACATGCAAGACAAATGCCCTACCTGCCGAGCTATCGCTCCAGCCCCTGTATTGTAAACTATTACCTCGATAAATAAATGCATCAATATAGCAATTATAAAAGTGAGAATAAAATTAAAACAAAAAAATCAAAGGGCATAATGGAACTTGGAGAGCTCCTTCTTGAGTTGCTATCCAAGAAAAAAAAAATACAGAAACTCAAACGATAAATACTGGAAGAGTTAAAATGAAAAGAAATTATGAAGTAGAAATTATGAAGTAAAAAACGCATGCACTCTTACATTGTTGCTGGAAAATAGATCTTGAACTTCTCAGTAAGTTTCTTAGCTATCAAAGCAACACACTCAGTTGCCATGTTTTAGAAACATGCTCTGTTACCAGTTATAAAGTCTATTTCCTAACAAAGAAAAAAAGCAGTATTGCAAGTATTTGAATTTAGTCTGGATGGATAAAATTTGGTAAGTGGAGGTGGAATAGAACAATCCAAGGAGGAGAGAGAATGCTGAGAATGGAGACACCAGTGTGTGCTTCAGAAGTGTTAAGTCGGCTGTCCTGGATTAATTCATCCAATGAACATTTGAACACCTGTCTTATATTTCCACTTGACAGCTCATGCTTGTGGGGGTGGGAATGGCATTTCCAGTAGCTTAGTAACTGATTTACACAAGTGAGGGGCTTGATAAGTGAATGAGGTGAGAGAACAGTAAATAATGTGCAGGTGATGCCAGGTGCTAGGAATGGGCTATTCGCAGAACAGATACATGGAAACGTGTTTGCAATACTGTGTCATTAAGAACCTTAGAGTTTCACTACTTAAACATGGAACACTTCAGAAACTGGTAGAATCTAAGTGTCTTCAGGCCACCCTCGTGGAAATGCTGTTCTCTGAAGATGAATAATTGATGATAGCAATTGTCTTGATTTCCTGATTTTCTCTAATTGTACATTTGCTTTGAATTCATGTTAACAACGATGGGAAAAATGGCAATATGGCTTATTAGTGCTATTAAAATCCTCACAGATCCTTAAAAAACAAAAAAGAAAGAAAAGAAAAAAAAAGAACCTTAGAGTTTGGGTTTGGAGTGGTAGTACAGCAGACAGGGTGTTTGCCTTGCACAAGGTCAACCCACGTTCTATTCAGCATCCCATATGGTTCCCCAAGCACCACCAAGAGTAATTCTTGAGTGCAGAGCCAGGAGTAACCCCTGAGAATCACTGGGTGTGACCCAAAAAGCAAAAAGAAAAAAGGAACTTTAGGTTTTATATGATAATATGAGGGAACACATGATGTAAAAACCATGACGTAAAAGCATGTCTATCAGAATTAAGACACCCCAAATATGCACATAGGAATCCCCAAGAGATAAGAATATATTTGCTTTCCTGGCAAAAGTGACTTTGTAGATGTGAGGAGAGGATGAGATCTCAAGTTGCAAAGACAAAAAAAGACCCAAAAACCAAAATAAAGCAATTAGTATACTTTATCTCCAAAAAAAAAAAAAATCAGTTGTCAGGAAGAAGAAGCGGCATGAAATGCCGTGAAAATGGATGGTTTTTAATTTCTAAATCTCATGGAGGATCTGAAGAAGAATTAGGAAAACCTGATGGTGGGAGAAGCTCTGTCATTAGGGTCAATTAATGAGCTCTGTGAGAGTTTGGACCTTTGGAAGAATAGCTTCAATTAGAGTTGAATGTTTTCTATGACCTTTGTTTCTTTTTATTTTATCAAACTTATTTTATTTTTGGTTTGGGGATCTCATCTGGTGGTGTTCAGGGCTTCTTCCTGGCTCTGTCCTCAAGGATCACTCCTGGTGATGCTAGGGGACATATGTGGTGCCAGGGATTAAATCCAGGCCAGCTGCATGCAAGGCAAGCACCACACTAGCTGAACTATTGCTCTGGCCCCCATTTCATTTAATCTTTGATACTGTTTGGTTTGGGAACCAAAACCCAAACTGGGTGGTGCTCAGGAGTTACTTCCAGCTCAGTGCTCAAGGTCACTGGCAGTGCTCTGGCAGACCATTCAATGCCAAGGATCAAATTCAAATCCTCCCTTGCAAAAGCATGTGCTCAGCTTGCTGAGTTATTTATCTAGTCCTATTGCCATGTCCTTTAATAAAGTAAAACATGTACTTGTGGACAGCCCCAAACCAGCCCAATTTGGCGGTTAATCACCTGTCATTATAAATCTGCCTTGCAGAAAGATGGGGTATTTAAAAAAGCTCAAGAGGGTTTCCCTTTTCTGGATTAATTCTAAGCAATTTAGCCGGAACCAACTGGAAGATGTGAGAAGAGCCATTTATCTTGTCACAAATATTGTTTAAGGGGGAAAATGCAACATACTTTAAAAGGGGGCACACAGCCTAATGCTACTTGCTATAAAGATCAAGGTTAAAAATAACAATGATGTATTCTGTTTTTACCTAACAAATAATAGTCCAGTGAATCCCTCTGGCAGTAGAACAATTATCCTTGGCAGGTAGTGAGCCCATTGCTGAGGCTACTGAAAAGAGCCTGGTTGCCTGCTTTGGCAGCAGAATCAAAAGTAAATCACCCCTTCCTGGGGTAGAGAGGAGTGGGGAATGGGGACAATACAGCACCAAAGAGAATCTTCTATCTGCAAGACAACTAGTGATGTCTCGTCATACGGGCCAAACCCAGAAAATAAGTCAAGAGTATCCTAGCCCTTGCCTATTATTGCTTTTCAAGGGACAAAGCCAACATCATGAGAACACTTCCTGCGTATGTCAGTACCTCCTTGGGTGGTGTCCCTGCAGCGTAGCCCAGCAAGAGTCAAAAACACACCTCTCCGCACCCAGAAAGCCTGGAATAGATCTAACCACCCTCCTTAAGTAGAACCAAAGGATACTGCCAGCAGCCAGAGAGAGCGTTTACAGAGCATGCCTGCATATCTGCAAGGTACCTGGATGCTTCACACCTTAACTCAGTTCTCTTGGCAGCTCCAGGCGGCAGGAGGTAAAATTGTACCTGATAAAAGTGGAGCCAGGACCTAACCCTAGCTAAGAGTGTGAAGGAATAGGCAAGAGGCAGCCAATTTGATGGTGGCCACGACAGTAGAAGGATGGTGGGCTGAAATATGCTATACCTATGTTGAGGTGCGGAGCTGTTTGGAAACTTACATCATATTGTGACTCAATGATAAATGAATGAAATATATAACTGTATAGGTAGATCTATATTTAAAAATCTAGTAAAATCTTAAGCCGGGGCTGGAAGATGGCATAGAGGTCTGGAGTGCGGGTAGGATGTTTGCCTTGCACATGGTCAACCCGGGTTCGATTCCCAGCAACCCATATGGTCCCCCATGCACCGCCAGGAATAATTCCTGAGTGCAGAGCCAGGAGTAACTCCTGTGCATCACGAGATGTGATCCAAAAAGCCAATAATAATAATAATAATAATGATGATGATGAGAAGAATTGGGGAAAGAAAAGCCGTTAAAGCCTGGGAAGCATATGTAGCTTGTCCTCCTTAAGAAATCATAAATCCCTGCCAAACCTTAGCACAGCAAGGGAAGACACTTGCCTTGCACACGGCCAACCCGCTTCAATCCCTGGCATACATAGGGTCCCGAGCCCTCCAGGAGTAATATCTGACCACAGAGCCAGTACTAAGTCTTGAGCACCATCAGGTGGGACCCCCAAACAAAACAAATCATAAACCTGCAAAGCCCTTTCCTGGGTTGATTTATGGAGTGACTAAGGGAGAATTCAATGACTGTTCTCCTCACCCAGGGGCTCCTTAGAAAGGACCCCCCACTAATCGCTCCAAGGAAAATCATGCATATTTCTTCTCCTGTTTTTGTTGGGTGCAGTGTGTGTGTGTGTGTGTGTGTGTGTGTGTGTGTGTGTGTGGTGGCGGGGGGGGGGTGTCCATCTGGCTATGCTCAGAGTTTATTCACAACTGGCTCTGCACTCACGGGAGGGGGTCACTCCTGGCAGGGCTCGGGGTACGGTCAGTGGTGCAAGGCAAGCTTCTTACCCACTGTCCTATGGCTCAAGTCTACAAACCTTTAAAGCCCGCCAGCCACACATGCTAGGGGAAAAGGGAGCTCAGATAGAGAAGAGAGCACCAAATACAGGGTGTTGGGAGGATCCTCCCAGAATGGGAGAAGAATGCTGAAAGTAGACTATAGAACAAACATGATTGCCACTCAGTGCCTCATTTACAAACCACAACACCCAAAAGGAGAGAGAGAACAAAAGGGAATGCCCTGCCACAGAGGCAGGGTGCAATGGGGGGGATGCGAGGGATACTGGGACCCCGGGGTGGTGGAAAATGGGCACTGGTGGAGGGATGGGTACTCGATCATTGTTTGAAACCCAAGCACAAAAACTTATAAGTCTACAACTGTACCTCATGGTGTTTCACTATTCAAAAATAAAAAATAAATAAACAAAGCCAGTGTTTCATCTAACCTGTGGTTAGGCTGGCGCAGGCCACCCTCGTGCCAGGGCAGATTGTGACCCCTAGTCAAGTGGTGCTGCGTCTCTCAGCCTCCCAACCTGCAGCTCCGCACCCTGTCCGCAAACTTGTCCAGTTACCCGCGCTAGCAAGCTCCAGCTTTCCCTCCCTCAGCTCCCAAACGAATCTCACCCCCCACACCCCAACCCACCCCCGCAGAAAAGCAGCCGCCACCCGTCTCCGGCAAAGATGTGACCAAGCAAAGTGGGTGGCCCGGGGAGTGGGGCGCGAGCTCCCGCGTGCGCGCGACCCGCGGCCTCTCTCCGCGGGCACGCGCCCTCTCGCCCCTACTCCCAAGCGGGGACGCCGCCACGAAAGCGCGCGGCCGCTGTCCGCGGGCACGCGACGTCGAGCACGCGCCCGCTTCCACGCCCCCCCCCCCCTCCCCTGGTGGGGACGCCTCGACGAAGGCGCGTGCCCGCGAGACGCGGGCGCCATCTTGGATTCGGCGTCCGAGGCCGAGACCCTGAGGAGCTGTGAGAGAAAGGGGGCGGCGGCGGCGGCAGCAGCGCGTGTGTCGCGGCGACCCTGCGGCCACGGAGCGAGGCTGCCTTGACGACGGGCTGCTCGCTCCCGGGGTCCCGGCGCCGGCGCTGCCAAGGTGGAGCCACGTCGGCGCCTGGGCTGCGAGCGGAACGCGGGGGGTCGCGGCGGGGGAGGGGGCGCCCGAGGCCTCCCGGGGCTGCCGCGCGCCCGCACGCCCACCCGGGACTTGGCGGGGCTGTGGGGGAAGCCGCCCCCAGCGGCGGCCGCAGGTAACGGGCGGGAGGGGCGCAGGCCTGGGGTGCTGCGGGGGTGGGGGCGCGCGCGCCGACCTGGGAGCTTTGCTCGGGGGCGTTTCCCCGCCGCGTCTTGGGGCCGGGTGTGTAGGGGGGGTGGGGGGGAGGGAATCCACAGGCGCGTCCCCCGGGGGCTCTTCGATTCCCCCCCCCCACCTTCGGGGTGGGGAGGGACCACTCGCGCCTCTCCCGGGGCGTGGGGTTTGCGCAGGCTGCTCGCTGCACGGATGAGGGGCGTCACAAGATGTCAAAACCTAGTGTCCCCCGGGTGGGGGACAGCCCATCCCGGGGAGGAGGGGACGCCCCTGTGCCGAGTGCAACTTGCTGCTGCTGCTACTGCTGCTGCACGCGGGGTGAGCGGCGGTGTTGGGGTCGTGGGGGCCCGCCGGGGGGCCTACTAAGCCCCAACGAGTGGGAGATTTCGGGTTTGGGGGGTGATTTTTGGTAGATTTGTGGGTGGTTTGGTTTGGTTTGGTTTGGGTGTTCCCCCCTGCTAATGGGCGCGGGTTTGCTTCATCTCCTGCCACTTTTTCCTTTTGTATCCAAGCCCAAGTCTGTGGATTTTGTTGTTCTGATTGCTGCTGCTGCTGCTGTTACTGTTACTTATCCAGGAGCACCCATGCACCTGACAGGCGCAGAGGCTATTCTTTGGAGCTGGCTACCAGCTCGCTGCTCAAGTTACGACTCTCGGCCCTGCCAGGCCCCCAAGGGTTCCCCCGCCCCCTCCCCACCCCTGCAGGGGTGAGGGGATCTGGGAACTGGGGGTGCTGAGTGTTTCTCTTTGCTCAGCGTCAGCTGGCAGAGTCCACGCCCCCCCCCTCCACCCCCGCAAGCGTGTGCAACTGCCGGGTTGGTTCGGTCTCTGTCTGCGGTGGCCAGCTCCTCCTGGGTGGCCTTTGCTGGGCTTGTGCTGGCCAGCGCTCTGCAGGCCGCCCTGCCTCCTTTGCTCCTGTGCGCAGTCCTTTGCAGCAGTTGTTTGGGGCTGGAAAAGTTGCCCTTTTACATTTGTACATGTGAGCTCCCCCCCACCCCCACCCCACCCGCCCCCAAATGCCTGGTTTGAAGTTTCCACCGGTTCCTGGAAGTTCCGGGGAGTCTAGGTGGTGCAAACCCAGTAGAGATTACAGATGTGTTTTCGCTTTGAGTAGAAGAGAGAAATGGTCCATGCCGGGACGCTCTCACTGTTTTGTTTTGTGTTTGTTTGGGGGGCCACACCTTGCCATACTCTGGGCTTACTCCCGGCTCTGCGCAGAAGGGTCACTCAAGGATCAGGGGACCATATGGGGTGCTGGGAATCCAACCCCGGCTTGGCCCAGCGCAAGGCCAACTCCCTACTTGCTGTCCTATCTGGTCCTTGGCAGGACACACCCCCACCCCCCGCAGACTGATGGGGGATGCTTTGAGTTGTTTAACATTGTCTAGTGCAGAACTTCGTGAACGATATAAAAATGTACAGAATAAATGAGGTCACTTTAGGGAAAATGGACATGCACAATTTTTATTAGGTGCCACTGTTATTTTTTTTAAATAAAATGTTATATCTACTTGTTTATTTTTTTATGGAGCCAGGGATCAAACCCAGGACCTCACACATATAAAGCCAGTGTTCTAACACTGAACTACACCCTGTCCCCCCAAAGTTGTTCCCACATACAGAGTGAAAATAGGTATTTTTTGTTTGTTTGGGTTTTTTTTTCTTTTTGAGGGCACACAAGGCAATGCTCAGTGCTTCCTGGCAGGCTCCACCGACCATATGGGGTACTAGGGATTGAAGCCAGGTCAGGCGCATGCAAGGCAAATACCCTACCTGCCTTAGTATCGCTCAATTCAGTGAGATCATTTTTATCAGCATTTAGACGTACTTTTAAATTGTGACACATTACAGATATATGTATGTGACGTACAAAATCTTGTTTAGCTATTCATGAACTAAGTACCTCAAATATACTGTGGTGGTGGGGTTTATGCCCAATTCAATCAGCTTAACCCATGGCTGAATAAATAGCAGTACTCCTGCATTATAAAATATATACAAATACACACGTGCGCACACACACTTTTGCTTCAGTTTTGCACACTTTTCTGTTTATCCGCTTTTTATCTCCCTTACCCTCGAAAGGTATTGAAAATACACTATATGTAACTTTTATCTTGTTTTGTGGAATCCATCCCAGTCTTATGCATGCAAGGCATGCACTTTTCTATTGAAACACGATCTCGGGTCTAAAAAACTATTTAAAATAGGTTTGTAATAGACCAAAGAAGGTATTGTTAGGACCAGCAATGTATCAGCAAAGATAATCAGGTGAAGGAGGCTGTTGTTTCATTTCTCTTCATTTATTCTAAATAATAGAATGTTATTCTAATATCCTAGGATATTCCAGGGGGGTGCAGGTGAAAAATTGCACAAATGAGAGGCGGTGGTACAAGACTAGGAGATCAACCAGTAAAAGGAACACAGGTGGGAGACGTGGTTGGAAGGAGGCAGCAGTGAGAATAAAGATCAAGTCACTGCTCGAAAAATGAGGAGCTGGATTGATGGCACTGCATGTAGAGCGTTTGCCTTGCACGTGGATAACCTGGGTTTGATTCTCAGCACCTCGTATGTTCCCCTGACCACCACCAGGAGTAATTCCTGTGCATCGCCGGGTGTGACCCAAAAAAGCCAAAAAAAAAAAAAAAAAACCAGCCCATTTTTTAGTATAATTGTTCTGGTTTTAGATGACTTTTCTTCAGGAACAGGCAGTTAGCGTTCTATACTATGTAGAGAAATAATAAAACTGCTTCATTTTATTTTGAAACTCTTATGTCTCAAAACTCTTGAGTAGTGTTAAGTTGCCAAAAGAAAAATTAAAGCCCTGGGAAGCAAACTTTTAATTCTTTGGCCCACATTTTTTTATGCCAAAATTAAAGCAAGCCTTCAGGATAAATTTAAGCAGAAAAATGGGTCATAATGAATGTTCTTTCAACCTTAATTGGACATTTTTGCATTATTATTGATTTTTTAGTAGTAAAGATTGCATTGTAGTTTATACTAGACTTAAATTATTTTAATACTAATATTATAATGTAATATTATAATGTCCCATGATTATGCTTTTCACTGCTAGTCACTATAATAATCTGGTGAAACCCACTTGCAGTGTGTTTCTCATACACAAGTGTTTTCTGTTTTCGGAGGGAGTACCACCAAACAGTGCTGAGGAGACCCAGACCACACCCAGCAGTGCTTGGGGGACATGTGTAGTTTTGGGTGTTGAATTGGAGTTGGCTGCGTGCAAAGCATGTTCCTTAACTCTTCTATATCCCTCTGGCCCTTCCCCCCTCAACCCCCTTCTGTTCTGGAGGTCAAAACCTAAGGCTCACACATGCAAGGCAAGTGCTATACCAAAGAGCTACATCTACAAGGCTGTGTTCTTGCTCACGCACTTTCTCACTATTTTATAATAAAATTATGTGGGTTTTTTTTTAAGGGGGTGACTTCTAGTTGGTAACCTCTGTTACATCTTTTGTTACTGTGTTAGTAGGCACTCTCATATTTTTAATACTAGATAGCTCTGCCTTTCCTGATTCAACAGCCCTCTCCTTTCAAAGCAGGTTTTATTTCTCTCAAGAGCCATGTATAATAACCCCGTTCAACAGACTGAAGCACAGGAAGTCTGATTATGAGCTCAAGGCTGCTGAGGGCTAAGTAGAGTTAGAGTTCAGAATCAGGAAATTTGATTTTAGAACCCATTCTCTTTAACCACGCTGAAGTTTTTTGTTTGTTGTATTTTGACAGTAGTAGCACTGTAGCACTGTCCTCCCATTATTCATCGATTCTTTAACGCCTCCAATGTGAAACTTGTTGTTACTGTTTTTGGCATATCGAATACACCACAGGGAGCTTGCTAGACTTTGCCTTGCGGGTGAGATACTCTTGGTAGCATGCTGGGCTCTCGGAGAGGGGTGGAGGAATCAAACATTGGATTGGCCACATGCAAGGCAAACACTCTACCCGTGTGCTGTTGCACCGGATACAAAAGGAAGGCTAATTTTTAAAAATTGAAATGAAGTTACAGGTACCTAATGAATACATACCTGTCATTCATAAATAAAACTTAGGGAAAGCAGAGAAGCAGTAAATGATACGGGGATAAATTTTCTTCTTTTGAGTAGTGCTTGGGAAAGTCTAACAGTAATGATTCACAGACTTCATTGTGGAAAGATGTCCTGGCTAATTCCTATCCTCTCCTTAACTATTTATGACATTTTTCCATTTCAAATGATTACTTTAAAGAAATCTTTAGAAAGTGTCACAGTGGTTTCTCCTTTGTGTTGCTTTTAATGGACTGGAGTGATAGCACAGCAGGTAGGGTGTTTGTGTTGCACGTGGCCAACCCGGGTTCGATTCTTCCACCCCTCTCTGAGAGCCTGGCAAGCTTCTGAGAGTATCCCGCCCACATGGCAGAGCCTGGCAAGCTCCCTGTGGCGTATTAGATATGCCAAAAACAGTAACAAGTCTCACAATGGAGACGTTACCGGTGCCCACTCAGGCAAATTGATGAACAATGGGAGCACAGTGCTATAATGCTACAGTTGCTTTTAATAAGCTCTTGGTTTAATTTCAGAATCACGATAATTTTTTCCTCCTACATAGTGCAGTATAGATGTAAATGTTTAAAACAACATCTGCCGAAGATACATAGAATTTGTAAACCAGTAGTTGATATTCACTGGAGATTTTCTTTATATTCTGTTTCTATGGTCTGAAATTACTGGCTTATTCTTTCATGATATATAACATGTAGACGTTATGTATCTGTGTAAGCAGCAGAAAGATTAGTTTTGCATTTATTCACATTCGAATGCTAAGTATTAGAGTTTTTTTTTTCATTTTTTTAAAAATAGAATGAAACGAAGAGGAGGAAGAGATAGTGACCATAATTCATCAGATTCACCAGAGGAGGGAACTGCAGAGAAAGCCAAGAAACTGAGGACTCCAGATGAGCATCTTCATACTTCCGACTGGGGTAATCTCCTTCAGGACATTGTTCTCCACATTTTTAAGTATCTGCCTCTTCTCGACCGAGCCCATGCTTCACAAGTTTGTCGCAACTGGAATCAGGTGTTTCACATGCCTGATTTGTGGAGATGTTTTGAATTCGAACTGAATCAGCCAGCTACTTCTTGCTTGAAAGCTACACATCCAGAACTGATCAAACAGATCATTAAAAGACATTCAAATCATCTGCAGTATGTCAGCTTCAAGGTAATGCTTTAAATCCTTCTTCTGAAAGATAAAGTTTACTGTGACCTTTTGTCCTGAACCAGTACGTCTTCTCATATATTAAAAATACTGCCTTCTCAAGCCCTGGCATTGGATTACAAAATTTAATAAGCCGTACATGGAAGACAGGGATGAACAGAAAGAGGTGACATGGGGACAGTGGTGGAGGTTCAGAGACACTTCATTTTCGATGGTTTGCAGTAGTTTTGTTTACCAATACCATAAACTTCAACATTGTTGTTACCCTATTACCTAAACTGTAATTTTTTTAAAAATATTGCTGTGTTTAGGATAAGTGCATAAAGATTTAGAATTATTGTGTACCTTAGAGTTATAATTATATTTGCACTGAATTACTCCCATTTTATTGTCATTATTAGTAACTAAAAAGAGCAGTAGTGCAGCAAGTAGGGTGTTTACCTTGCACACAACAAACCCAGGTTCCATTCCTGGCAGCATATGGTTCCATGAGCCCTGGCAGGAGTGATCCCTGAGCACTGCTGGGTGTAGTCAAAAAATAAATAAACCTACAAAAAAGGGAGCAGAAGCAGCTACTAAATAAGAATGAACTATTATCAGATCGTGTCAATCCCACAACAAATCTAAGGGGGGAAAGTGTGCATAAGAAAAGAAATTAAAAATGTGAAGATTATGATTGAATAAAACTTAGTTATTTTTATCAAATGGGGACTGAGTTTTACTTAGGAGTATCTTTATGATATGGGATTTTTAAAAAATAAAAATCAAAACTTTATATAAAAGACTTGGATGAGTATATGCTAGAGAGAAGTAGGAAAAGGTTTGTGAGGGTGTCAAGGGAGCAGCTGCTGTTCTTTGCCAGAAGGACTGTCTCTGTGGCTGTGGCCATGCCTGGAGAAGTGTCAGCACTGGTGATTTGAGACATGCAGGAGACTGTGAGCTTTCCAGTGACCTGTGAATTCAGAGGCTTATAACCTGCATCTTGTTGAAACAATGGAACGTTTCCTAAGTCTTTAACACACCTACTAATTATTGCCAAAGAGTTTTAAATGTTTTAGATACTTTGCATTGTAGCAGTTATGGAACAGGCTTAGTTAAACCAAAGTGAATGGTTCTTAACCATAAAATACAGATATTTTATTCCACCATTGAGCTATGAAAAGGGGCACATATGTGGGAAAATGCATCCTTCCTTAGGTCTTTAGATGTAGGTGACATTAATCCAGAATATCTAAAGAAATGTGTCTGTGTGTGTGTGTACATGGGTATTTTTCAGAATTTAGACTCATCAGTGTAACGTGCATTTGCTATTTTTATCCTTAAAGCCAAACTGACAGTTTATAGTCCAAGAAATAAAGACTGACTGTCCCCCAAATGCCATGCCTTTTTTGAAATAAAGACTGTCCCCCAAATGCCATGCCTTTTTTGATCACCTGCTTACATTCACTCTGTGTTTTAAGAGAAGCAGAGATCAGTTAATGAGAGTGGTTGATTGTGTTGTGGCCCTTCTATTCATTCATAAATATGCTGGGAAGAGGGATAATCAGATTTGTCAGAGTATTCTCATGGAAAATCCTACCTAGGAACAGATGAGTATACTCCAAGTCTATCCAGTAATTGACTAGGTGTATTGCTTTTTTCCCCTAGGTTTGTGACACATTCAGCTGTATCAGATCTGCATAATTCTCACAGATCATTTGTCCTATAAGTTTAAAGTTTTCTGTTAGAACTTTTTAATTTTCCAGAGTAAATAATTTATGATTTGCAAAACAAGAGCGGCATTGCAGAATTTTTTTGTGCTTTCCTGATAATACTTAAATTTAAATCAACACTGTGAGCCAAAGAGGCTTATAATCAGAGTTGGTGTAGAAAATTGCTTCTCAAGCTTTACTTACATCCAAAACACATGGCGGGCTTGTTTGCTTGAGTTTCCATCTCCAAGAGTTTGTCAATCATACAGTATTGTATTTCTAACAAATTCCCAGGCAATGATTGTAGCTGGTTTCAGGGACCACACTTTGAAAACCATCAGGATTAAAAAAAAAAAAAAAATTAAAAAAAAAACCTCACCAAAGGTTAAAATGAACAACTCTGAAACTGGAATAGATGTTTATCAATTTCACAATATTCAGAATATTTGGAGGTTATGGTAATGTACCTGAACCACAAAATTAAAATAATGGTAAACTTTTAACCTGTGTGAGATGTTTTTTCAGTCTAGGGAATAACTTAGAAAAAAAAATTTTTTAATTTAGGTACTGTGGTTTACAGTCCTCCCATTGTTCATCGATTTGCTCTAGCGGACCCAGTAAGGTCTCTATTGTGAGACTTGTTGTTACTGTGTTTGGCATATCGAATACGCCACGGGGAGCTTGCCAGTCTCTGCCATGCAGGACGGATGCTCTCGGTAGCTTGCCAGGCTCTCCGAGAGGGATGGAGGAATTGAACCTGGGTTGGCCGGGTCGGCCATGTGCAGGGCAAACGTACAAGGCAAACCTTGCACACGGCCAACCTGGCCGACCCGGGTTTGATTTCTCCATCCCTTCGGAGAACCTCGAAGCTATCGAGAGTATGAGAGTATCCCGCCCACGCCCACGTGGCAGAGGCTGGCAAGCTCCCCATGGCGTATTCGATATGCCAAACACAGTAACAAACAAAGTCTCACAATGGAGACTTTGTTGGGCCATTATTGGGCCCACTCTATGAACAATGGGAAGACAGTGCTACAATGTTCCTGTGGTTTACAAAGCTGTTGATCCTTTCAGGCTGTTTGAAGTTCATCACCATTGTCACTATCACCATCAAACCAGGAAACAACTTTTTGACAAAAGTTGCTGGTCATTGGTTTTTGCCTCCTTGCTATCCTTCCCTTTATCCAGAAAATTGTGTAGAAACCACTATGTTTGTCATTTAGTTAAGATTTTCATGTTTGGCTGAAAGCTCTTTGTTCTATTTATTATTTTTTTTAATTTAAAAAAAATTTTTTTTTTTTGCTTTTTTGGGTCACACCCAGCGATGCACAGGAATTACTCCTGGCTCATGCACTCAGGAATTACTCCTGGTCGTGCTTGGGGGACCATATGGGATGCTGGGAATCGAACCCGGGTCAGCCGCGTGCAAGACAAACGCCCTACCCGCTGTGCTATTGCTCCAGCCCCTCTTTATTTTGCAGTCATTTAATAACAGTGTTGAAAACTGGTTGTAATTCATTAGAATCTTTTGAATACTCCATTCTTAGTGCTTGGAAACATATGTATATACATGTATATGTATACACGTATATGCACCTGTATGATCTGATCCAATGACAGTGCCAAATATGTAATTATTTTTCAGTGATTATAAATTTATGCGTGTCATTTGCTTTCAACATTAACTACATGTTTCATAATGAAGAAAGCCTTGATAATTGCCTATTTTCTCTCCAGGGGTACTAAGAAAAGTAATGTTTTAGATGAGGGTGAAAGAAAAAAATATTTAAATTAAATTATAATATTATAATATTTAATTTAAATTAAATTATAAAGGAGTAAACAAATAACTTTGTTATGTGAATATGCATAGGTAAATGGTATTTATTTTTTCCCCCTAAGGTGGACAGCAGCAAAGAATCAGCTGAAGCTGCTTGTGATATATTATCACAACTTGTGAATTGCTCTTTAAAAACACTTGGACTTATTTCAACTGCTCGGCCAAGCTTTATGGATTTACCAAAGGTATCTACTGGTTTTGTTTTATTATTTGTTAACTGAGAAATCTAGCAAAATGGAAAACATATCACTCTTACACGGTTAAACAGGATTTTTGAGTTTTTTTTTTAATATTGAAACTCTTTATTAGTAACGTTAAAGTAAATGAAGTTACTGAGTGTTATAAACCCTATATTCTTATGAAGAAAGAATTAAGAGAGACTTAGAAACATTTGAAAAGAGACACAGCGACACTTTTATTTTTAAAGTTTCAGAGTACATTGGTAAAATTACAATAAAGGAAAAGTACTAGCTAGTATTGAGAACAGGTATAATTCGCTTAGAATCCTCTGGAAGAGAGGCCAGATAGTGCAGCAGGTAAGACACTTGTGTTGCATGTAGTTAATGAGGGTTTGATCCTTGGCACCCATATGGCCCTCTGTGCCTGTCAGGAGTGATCCCTGAGTGCAGAGCCAGAAGTACTCTGTGATCCCAAAACAACAACAAAAGTCCTCTGGTAGACTATAAAGATTTATTTCTGAGGAAACTTAAATGTCAGTATAGCTTGGATTAATTTACACGTTTTATTTATTAAATTTTTTGTCACTTATAAGAAAGGTTTTTTTTAATTGAATCACAGTGAGATACAGTTACAAGGTTGTTCATAAATTGGGTTTCAGTTATATAATGTTCCAACCCCCATCCCTTCACCAGTGTACATTTCCCACCACCAATGCATCTAGTTTCCCTTCTGCACATCTCCTTACCCACCCCCTTGTATAGAAGGCCTCCCTCCCTCCCTCCCTCTCTCTCTCTCTCTCTCCCCCTCCCCCCCTCGCCTTCCCTCCCTCTCTCCCTCTCCCTTTCCCTCCTCCTCTTCCTCCCTCTTTCTCCCTCTCCCCTCCCCCTCTTTTCCCTTCTCCCTCTCTCCCTGTCCACCCCCCCTTTTTTGGGTGGAGAGTTAGCTGTTTTGCATGTATGTGTCTAACACAACTGCAAATAGTCTCTCTCAATAACTATTCTCTTAAAGTAGAAAAGTGTGTGTGTAAGCATGTGCGAACACATGCATTTTTTTTTTTAGGTCGCTGAGTAGGTTTGTATGCAACACTGATTTGAAGATGTTTTTCATAGTACGCCACAAATTAAAATACAGATACCTCTTTAAACGTGGAACAGTTAAGTTTACAAATTGATTCAGGAAAAACTATTAAATCGAAAGTGTCTTCCAGCTTTTTAAAATGTAGTATCATTAACAAACATACCGAATTGTTGATTTCAAAATCTTGATTTAAAAAGTTCACTAAGGGGGCTGGAGCAATAGCACAGCCGACCTAGGTTCGATTCCCAGCATCCCATATGGTACCCTGAGCACCGCCAGGAGTAATTCCTGAGTGCATGAACTAGGAGTAACTCCTGTGCATCATCCGGTGTGACCCAAAAAGCAAAAAAAAAAAAAAACATGCATCATTGAGATAAAATTCTTTTCTCCTGCTCATGTGTAATAAAAATGGGCAAGGGAATGTTTTTATTTAGGTATTTTAAGGATTTTATAACTGCATGAATTAGATCACTGTGGTTTTTTAAACTCAGAAATCATCTGAGAAATTTCAAAAATTTGGATTCCTATCCCTATGCCAAGCTTTTCCCTCCTAAAGGCACTCCAGGCTACTCCTGGTTCAATGACCTCTCTCCAGGAAGCACTGGTCTTGCAGTGTAATACCATCTTGTTCAAACTTCATACAGGAAATGAAATGTCTTGAATTAGTTTTCTGTGAATTAGTTTACTGGAATTACATATGCAGTATTTATTTAAAGGTTTCTTAAATGGAACTTAATTTCATTATTTAGAATTTCTATTATGCATAATGGCTGTATGTGTATAGGTAGTTCAGTTTTGTCTTTGGGAACTATGCTGCATCTGAAACTGCTTATTTTCTTATCAATATTGTCGAAATTTGAAATGTGGATTGTTAATATAACTTGGAGAGCCTAAGAGAACTGAAAAGAATGTATAATAAGTATATTGGCCAACGCTAAATTTGAGGGGAATGGGGGGAAAAGGATGGCAATGATGCAGTCATGAGTACATTAATAAATGTAACTGCATAAGATATAGTTGAGTTTGATATAAAAATAGTAAAAGGATACTAACAAGTAGATAAAGTTCATCAGAATTTTAGTAACCAGTTACTTAACCAGTTACTTAAGGGCTTGAGAGGGGTCAGCCAGGTAGACAGATCAGCCAAGAGACCTCTTGGCTGATCATAAGCCTAGTGTGTATGACACCCTGGGTTTGGGCCTTGGCATCAGAGCATGGCCCCCAAGCACTGCGGGGATGGAGTACCCCAGGTTGAGGCCTACACTGCTCGGCCTAGCATTGCTGGAATTGACCCGAGCACCATGAGCCTTGTTGGAGGCGCCTTTATAGAAGAAAGGGAAAATAGAAAGTTATTAGAGAATGTGACTGGGAAGTTCATGTTTCGTTGATTTCGTGGAAGCCTGGATACTCTTATCCTTTTCACTGTTGTAGTGAATTTACAAAGATGGATGGGGGTGGGGGAGAATGGATGGGTGGAAGAATGGTTATGTAGTTCCATCACTAGACCCACTGCTGGTAATTAGGTGTAGAAAGGTTGGAAACCACAGATCGACTGCCTTGGTTATCACTGTCAGTCTGTGGATGGTGTGTAGGGCAGCTGCTGGTCCACCTGTAGGAGATGTGAAAAGGCTGGAAAACACTTCTGTAGGGAAATGTGTTAGAGCATGTTTTAGCCTCTCTCTCTTATTCTACTGCATTTCCTAACACTGTCTCCCTTTTATCTCTCCTTCCTTGTCCCCAAAAGCCTTGTCTCCATTAGTGATGGGCTTCCTGGCTCTGGCTCAAAGTTGCATGCTTAGGTTTATTTTCGTTTCCGTTTCTGTATTTGATTCCTTTCAGTAAGACTCCATCCAACAGGTATATAACATAAAATGATACTAATTGGTACAATTATGGACAAAATATACTAATGCAGGTTTGGAAATACTATAGATCATTTTTAACACCTAAAGGAATTTTAAATTCAAATTTTATTTTTTGGTATGATTTAGAGTATTTCAGAAACAAATTATAAGCTTCCATAATCCAGGATCTATCAGAGATCTTAGTTTATTGACTGGTATATTTTTTAGTGAGGTGCTAATAGTTATTTTAATGATAATAATTATCAAACCCACAAAGCAACATGAGAGTAGATGTCCAGGTATGGTGATGTGTCTGAGAAGTGTTTTTGAGGGTTTCAGAATTCTTCATTTTACTTATCAGTGATTTGTTGTGATTAAGGATGATTTAAGTCATCCTGAGACTTGAAATCTTTTTTCCTCCCACAGGTAAATAAACTCTTCTTAAAGATGGCAGTGAGTCACTTTTTTTTCTCTGTACCTGGAACGACAGAACAAAGGCATGCTTCCCCTACAGCAGTTGCGAAATATATAATTAGGATCCAGTGAACCATATATGTAGTTTACAACAATCTGTCAGTTCTCGTTTGTACAAATTGAAAGTGATTTATTTCGTTTCTTGTTTCTTTCAGTCTCACTTTATCTCTGCACTGACGGTTGTGTTTGTAAACTCCAAATCCTTGTCTTCGCTTAAGATAGATGATACCCCGGTAGATGACCCATCCCTTAAGGTACTAGTGGCCAACAACAGTGATACACTGAAGCTCCTAAAGATGAGCAGTTGTCCTCATGTCTCTCCAGCAGGTAGGCTGAGTTTTGGTTTTCTTTTTCCATACCAGATAAAATTTAGTAAACTATCAATCTGTTTATCAAATTAGGAGAAGCTATGTTCAGAGTTTGGGAAGTAGCTCAGAGGGCTAGAGCATATTCCGGCATGTGTGAGACCCCAAGTTTGATTTATGGTACCACATGGTCCTCAGAGCACTCATGAGTATGGCTCTGGTGACCTTGAGCACCACCAGCCTGAGTGGTATTGCATCACCAGCCCCGAGCACCCAGCCAGGCCCTAGAGTACCAGATATGGTCCTGCAGCTTCTAGACATCATGGGGAAGTTTTCTACCCTCTTAACAGACTGTGGCCATTAATTTTATTTATTTATTTTGGTCTTGGGGCCACACCCTTTGTTGTTCAGGGGTTACTTCTGGCTCTGCCCTCAAGAATTACTCCTGGCGGTCTCTGGGGACTGTATGGGATGCCGGCTATCCAACGGGGTCAGCTGTGTGCAAAGCAAAATCCCTACTAACTGTACTGTCTCTCTGGCCCCTGTTCACTAATTTTAAAGATGGGTTGTTGGGGTTATTTCATTATTGTATGCAAAGATTTTTAAATGTACAGTGGCATGAATTCTCTCGCATCCTTAGCCAAGACTTGTATTTTTAAATCTTGTATTATTCTGCATCCAGTGCTAGAATGGGATATGACACTATGAGGTCTGTCTGTTGTGAATTTTTACATAAAATAGAATTTTCTCTAGCTGTACTTGAATGGGCAGGAGAGGTTTGGAGTCAGTTGTTTCACCATTGATTTTCTTCTGTGTGGAGGGGGAAGATCTTCACGTTTTTTAGAAGACTGCTTTCCTTAGGTTGAAGTTTGGAATGAAGAAATCTTTCAAATAGGAAATAGTATAAAAGCTCTTTCCAAATTCCCTCGTGTATTATTTTGTAATCATCACTATATTACTCAGTTTGTGATTGTTTATATTCTAACTGGCTAATATTGTAAGTGAAGCATAAACGAACCCATGCTTCCCACTGTGCTCCTGATTTATCCTCTTACTATTGATATTACTTCCACTACTTTGGTTGTTTTGGTTTTCCTTGTAAAAAAATCCTTTTGGTCCCATGCATTGAACCCAGGGTTCTCACACATGCCAAGTGTGTGCTCGCTTGCTGAACCATAATGAATCTGGACTCTGGGAGATTTGTTTTCAAAGACAGTATTAAATCCTTATCTCTTTTCAGAACTCTTCCTACTTTATTCCTCAAAGTCATGCAGCTTGCTTCCAAGAAAATGATTTTCTGTTGGATATGATGGCCATTTCTGTCCTCTTCCATTCTGAGAGCTTTGTGAGGGGCATGGCCACGTCATCTCTCACTTCAAACCCTGGCACCTTCTGGGTCCTGAGCACTGCAGAGGTGGTGGCTGTATATCTCTGGTTCCGAGCATTGAACTGCCTGGCCTGGTTGGCTGGGTATTTCCTGGAGTGGTCCCTGGGCTCCCTTAGCACTGCGTGGGAGACGCCACCAAAATATCTAACCATGGAGGGTTTTAATTTAAATGTTAAATAATATTTGCCTGTTTTCTTGTTTTGCATATTTACATGTTTTGCATCAGTATGATCAATTTTACCGCACTGTTATTCTCAAAAAAAAAAAAAATACTTCTTAGGTACCTTCCAAAACTTTCCTCAGTGCCAGTCACAGGCAGCCACTAATCTGTCTCTGTAGATAGACGTAACTATAAGGGAAATTTCATACGCCTGGAATCAGTCCATGATAGTGATTGGCTTCTTTCACAATTTTATGCTTTTAAGATTCCTCCATATTGTAGCATGCATCTGTATTTCATTTTTCTTATTGCTAGATTGTAGATATACTCCATATCTACCAGTTGACTTTTTTCTTTTATCTATTATGAGTAATGGGACTATAAAAATTGACAAGCAAGTTTTTAAGAATATTTTGCTATCAAGATTTATACTCTACCCTTGAGTTACACCCCCACCTACATCAGCATAATCAAGTACTTAAGTGAACATTCAGTTTATCTAGGGTAGATACTTTTAAGTGGAATTACTGAATTACATAGTAACTGCTTAATGATTTGAGAACTTGCTAGACTGATTTGAAAAGCAGTTGTCCCATTTTTTATTTCCATTATCAGTTTATGAGGGTTTTGACATTTCCATATCCTCACCAACATTTGTTGACTGCATTTTTAGTTATAGCCATCTAAGAGGGTATAAATTGGTATCTGACTCTGATTTTGTCATTCTCTTGAAGACTCAAATGATTTGAAGAGTTGGCTATTAAGATACTTTTCTTACATTTTAATTAAGTTGTCTTTTAGTTTTAATTCTAATAGTCACCAGTTTTATCTTTCAATACTTAACATTATTTGGAGAAATGGCTATTAAGATACTTGTTTATGTTCTAATTGTCTTTTCATTTAATTGTAGTAGTCACCATTTCATCTTTATTACTTGCTTTTGTTAAATATTTTAACCCTGTAACGATATATTACTTTTATTCTACTGCATAACAAGGGCAGATTTAATAGTTTATAACAACTTCAGTTATACATTCTCAGTTCTATAGATCAGAGTTGTTTGTTGGTTTCTTTGCTTAGCCCCACAAGCTCTTGAATCTGACTTCCTCTTCCCCAGCTGTTCAGAAAGAATTTGTAGTTTAAAGGGTTCATGTCATTAGATTAAACTCATCTGAATAATTTCACAATAATTTTACTTTAAAGCCAACATAACATGGAGACTGGAGAGATAGTACAATGGGTAGAGTGCTTGCTCTGCACACTGCTGACCAGGGCTCAGTCCATTCCCCCCACTACCACCACCGCATGCCATTTGGTCCCCAAACTCTGCCAGGGCTGATTCCTGAGGGCAGAGCCAGAGAGCTAGGAGTAACCCCTTAGCATCGCCAGGTGTGGCCCCAGAACCAAATTAATAAAGCAAAGCAAAGCAAGCATTATTTGAAAGTGAATTTTGTAACTCTCCAGGAACATGGAATCTTGTGGACCACTTTTTAGAGTTATGTCTGACACAGCTGCTTTTGTAGTTATTAGATGATACATCAGGGTTTCTTTCATTTGCATCTTTGGCTACTGTTTCCTTGAGTCTTTGGTGTTTTTCTACTGTCAGACTTTATGAGCTTGCAAAGGACATCAGTGCTCAGATTACCTTGAGTGATCAGGGTTTATCTCACAGTCTCCCTTGGACTCCCTAGGTACTATTTTAAAGTACCTTGGAAGAAAAGAATCTTTTTACCGAGTAGTGAAGCATTGGCATCTGTCATTCCTCTTTTCTTGATTTTTATATTGGTAAATCAGTTCATTCACTTCTTTAATTCCATTGCCTATATTCTGCCACTGCTTTTGGCTAAGGCTTATTGGTGGCCTCTGTCTTGTCACTTCTTAAGTAGTAGTTAAATGCATGAGCTTAAACATCACTCAGCTTGTGTTAGAATCCCAGTCTGGCTATTTCTAACCTTTCTCATCTTCAAATTAATAATATTTTTTAGATTTTTTTTAATATTGTGGAATAATATAGCAAACATATTAGATGATTCTGTTATTCCATACTTGTACAATAAATAGTAGATAGAATATGGGTTTTTTGTTTGTTTCTATTCTTGTTTCTAAACACAAGAAAGAATGAATTGGGCGACTCATTTATCATGTAGTATTGGGCATTGCTTTTCAACCACTGGTCTAGACTGGGAAGATGAGTCAAAGGGCTGCAGCGTATGCTTTGCATGTAGGAACCTAGGGTTTGATTGGGCTCCTGAGCACCACAGGTGTGTCTCAAAAACCAAGAGAAAATAAAATAAAACCACTGGCTTACCAACCACAGTTAATCATCAGCCAACTAGTGATACCAGTGATGAACAACAAGTCTAAAAATGTGGGAAACTACTGGTAAAAAATTTCTCCTTGGACTACTGTAAATATTAAACCAGTTAAGATACTGACTTGATAAATTACATGTTGCACATAGTTTGGAGCAGTTTTGAAATACAGTGCCTTAAAGGAATCACTTCAGGAATTACTTTGAGGGCTGGAGAGATAGCACCGTGGGTAGGGCGTTTGCCTTGCATGCGGCCGACCAGGGTTTGATTCCCAACATCCCATATGGTCCCCTGAGCACCGCCAGGAATAACTCCTGAGTGCAGAGCCAGGAGTAACCCAAAAAGCAAAAAAAAAAAAAAAATTACTTTGACCATTTTAGAGCTATATTTTAATTTTATTTTGTGTTTGGAACCACCTCTGGCTGTGCTCAGCACATGCTCCTGAATCTGCACTCAAGGAACTATATGGGGTGCCAGATATAGTGGTGGGCCACATAAACGCCAACCACTTTACCAATTATACTGTCATCATCAAGTGTGTTTCATTTATCTGACTTGGATAGTTACCTTTTTGTTGTTTTAAGACCATACCTGGCTGTGTTCAGGGGTTACTCCTGACTCTGTACTCAAGATTATGCATTACTGAGATAAACTTATTGTGGTATATTTCTTAAAGTAACAGTTACTCAATTTTTTCTGAATTGACGTTAGCTTCATCTCTTTCTAAGGCTTTAGATTTTAGATTGGTTTCATTGTCCTTTAGACAGAATTGTAATGAATTTTTAAATATTTGTGACTTTCACTAAAATTTCTGCTAGTGCAAACAAATTACTAAAAAATAAATCATATAACCTTCTGGCAAGGGGAATAGTGTAAAATTTCATTGTGAGACATGTATATTTGATTAAGTTTTTGAACATATGAAGTTCCATAAAAAATTGCGAATAATTAGGTCTTTTTTTTTTCCTTCCAAGGTATCCTTTGTGTAGCGGATCAGTGTCATGGCTTACGTGAATTGGCCTTGAACTATCACTTATTAAGTGATGAATTGCTACTTGCTTTATCTTCTGAAAAACATGTTCGATTAGAACATTTGCGCATTGATGTAGTAAGTGAGAATCCTGGACAGACACACTTCCATACGATTCAGAAGAGCAGCTGGGATGCTTTCATCAGACATTCACCCAAAGTAAACCTAGTAATGTATTTTTTTTTATATGAAGAGGAATTTGATCCATTCTTCCGGTATGAAATACCTGCTACCCATCTTTACTTTGGGAGATCCGTCAGCAAAGATGTGCTTGGTCGTGTGGGAATGACGTGCCCTAGACTGGTTGAACTTGTAGTTTGTGCTAATGGACTGCGGCCACTTGATGAGGAGTTAATTCGAATTGCAGAGCGTTGTAAAAATTTGTCTGCTATTGGACTAGGGGAATGCGAAGTCTCATGTAGTGCCTTTGTAGAGTTTGTGAAAATGTGTGGTGGCCGTCTGTCTCAGTTATCCATTATGGAAGAAGTATTAATTCCTGACCAAAAGTATAGCTTGGAGCAGATCCATTGGGAAGTGTCCAAGCATCTGGGTAGGGTCTGGTTTCCAGACATGATGCCCACTTGGTAAAGTCTGAATGTGGAGAGCCAAGATGAGGAGCACCTTTACTTAAACAGACAGGTTTATAATTAAAAAAAGTATTTCCTGTAGTTTTTATGTAATTCTATTTTGTGGCAAGGAAATTTGATACCTGGATTAAGCATATAAGGATTGTTTACTGGGGGAAGACCTGTGAAATAGTTTTGGATAGTAAAAGTGTTTCTGTAGCTTAGTAGCAGTGAAATCTCAGAATGTTAAATGTGGTTCAGATCTTAAAGTAACAACCATTTTTAAAGATTAAGCATTTACAATCTGAAGAAAAGCCTATAGATTTACTAAGAAGTACTGGAGTTAGGAAGTAGCTCAATGCTCAGTGGTAGAGCACTTGCCTTGCACGTATGAGGCCCTGGGTTTGATCCCCAGCAGGTTTTCCAAAAATGTTATGTCCTCTATGCATTTTTTAAAAATGTAAACGTGACATTCTAGGGTCTTTAGTTATACATACACCTGTTATAAGGTGTTTAATATAGCTCAGGAAAGTGAGCATTTTTGAGAAAAAAAATGTAGGGTCTATTGCATCTGATGAAAAAGATCGGTTGAATGTTCTTAAATGTTGCAAAGCTGTTTAAAGTGGTATATGTAAATAACTGGAGCTTTTAGAAACTGGTAAATGTCACACAGTGGGTATCACAGAATAATAAACAGAGCCAAGATCAAATTAAAATTTTTAAAAGGGAGACAATTTAGTTTTGTGTATATTTTAGGTTTTCTCTGTAATCCACTAAAACCATACAAATTATTTTCTGTGACACTATGTAATTTTTACTTGACACATCATGTTAAATGGGGAATGTTTTATTATTTTTTGTTTTTATCTTTGTTTAAAACTAGTTTTGAAATATTACACAATATTTGAAATCACAAGATTTACCTATTAAATCAAAATGATTCAAAGTAGAATATTAAGTTGTTTTAAAATTGCTCCCATGAAAACATACTAGTGTGTCTCCAGTGAATTTTAGTCATGGCTCATTTTTTCATTTTGAAATATACTGTTACATAAGTGGAATTTTCAAAAATTGCAAAAGGAAACCAATGTACAGTTAAGCATAAATAGCAAAGTTAAAAGAAAATATATTTAAGTTTATAATCATATTTGAATAAATATTTCCGTGGACTGAAAAATTTTAATAGAAAAATGTCTAGTTTTGTGATTGTTAACTTATCTAAACTGATATATTAAGTAGCATTTTTATTACTTTGCTATGAATGTTGATAATTCATATATTGTAGAATTTGTAAAAAAATACTAAGTTGGGGACTCTGTTTAAAAATAAAAAAATACTAAGTTGGGGAGGGTATTATATAATCTGTTTTTGAGAACTATTGTTAGTAGATATTGCTTTCCTAATGGAGATTGTAAGTTATTTATCCCCAATGGAACATATTAATGCCTAAAATCTTGGTAATTCTGCAAACTGTTTTACAAATCTAATATACTTTGGGACATATTACCTTCCTGAGAATAAAAAGGTGTTTTCTATGAAGTTTGTGCTTTTCAAAGTGATGGTATTCTAGCCACATTTAAATGAGAAGGAAAACAGCCCAGCCAGGCTTGAAATTAAAAACAATTATTCTAGTATTTTCCTCTCTTTTCAAATAGCAAAAAAAGGTTTGATTGCATAAGAAATACCCTTGTTAGTAACTGAATTATGTTTTTCTTGAACAAGTTTGCAAAATGGATTTGTCAGTTCTACTAACCAAAGCTTTACTTGGGACTTTACTTTTTGTACAATTGAATTATATAAGCTCGAAGTACTTTAAAGTCACTTTATAAGCAAAATGCATAGCACTTGATTGTTTATACTGTATAGTATATGTAAAATGTTTTTTATCAACTTGAGAATAAAGTTACTAAAGCTGTTGTATTAAAGTTAACTCTACGCTTATTTGATTTTAAAATAACAAACATGGTTTTAGTTTCAGACTTCTTTGATATACACAATAGCAAATAATGTTGATTGCAAATCACCGTTTGAAGATACAGGATCAGGGAAACAAGAGTGTCCCTGGAATAAACTAAATTAAATTGTGAAAAGTTAAAGATTGGCCATGAAATTTTTTTCAAATTTTATCAAGAAACATTTGCCTTGCACGCAGCTGAATGGGTTCAATATGGTCCCCTGAGCATTTCCAGTAGTGATTCCTCAGTTAAGAACCAGGAGTAACTCCTGAAACATTGCTGGGTATGGCTCAAAATCAAAGCAAAACAAAAAGAATCTGGCAGAAGTTTGCAATTTCAGCCACTAGATGGTAATAACAGGGATCCAGATATTCTTGAAACATGTTCTGTAGACAACCTTGGGCTTAAGAAACAAAATTAATGAGTGATAGTAGGCATTGTTAATCCAAGTGGACAGCTTAAATTGTTGGTGAGAGAAAGTTCTCCCTCAGCTTCTGAGGATGATTTGTCTGCAGTAGGCAGAATGTTTGTTTGCAAGCTACCTGTGGCAAAGGCTGAGTTTTCTTTTTTAGTTTGTTTTTTTTTAAATTTGTTTTTGGACCACACCCACTAGTGCGCAGGGCTTGCTCCTGACTTATTCAGAAATTACTTCTAACCAGCTCAGGGAATACATGGGGTTCTGAGGATGGAACTCAGATTGGCTATCTGCAAGGCAAGCGCTCTATCCACTGTACTACTGCTCTGGCGCCGAGTTTTATTTTTAGACTTTACAGTGTCTGAACATTTTTTAGTTGATAAAAAAATGAATCAGACACAAAATACAAGCCCCCCCCCCTTTTTTTTATTAGATTCAACAGTAACAAAAGTACTCCAACAACTTGCTTTAAATGTTTGTAAGCCTTATATTTAGCTCCTCACAGAACAGTAATAGATTGGTGTCAGTAACATAGCACTGACTTGACACAGCACTGATTTGAAGCCCACACTTGAATATCACACTCAAACTTGCTTGAGAGTATATTCCATGCAGCCAGCAGAATCTGATGCAAAATGCCGCTTCAGCCTGATAGCTGTGAAACGTTCACTTAACCTTGCTAACCTCCAATTTATTCATTTCGATCAGGTAAACAATATCTGTACTTATGCTTTGTATGAGATCTTAGTGTTAATGCACTAACCTCTCAGGAATCAAATATCAGTTGGAATTGAACAACACAATTAGTACATTTACATTATTAAGCAAATTATTTTCTAAGCTCTCTAGATCATCTTACCAATGGGTGGTATTACTTTGAATGGAGGTATCTTCAGTAGCTCATCAAACATAAGAACTTGAAACCATGCTCAGTGGCCCTTGTGGAGGGAAAGCTACACTGGGTATTCCTTGACAAAACCTACTTTCTTTCTGGGAAATTAAACCTCTTCCACTGAGTTAGCAGCTTACTAGGCAGAGGGATAGAAGAGATAGAGAAGGAGTAAGTCCTCACCAAGGCTTGTGAGCAGTCAGTTATTTCCATGCCCCAGATGTTTGAATAATTGCAAAAGCATTATGCCCATAACACAAAGTCTCGGTGCTAACATGTAAATGGAGGAAGGCTGACATGTAAACTGCATTAAGTAAGATCAAGGATGGCAGTGAGTGCTTGGATTCAACATTACAGCGACTACTTATTGTGGCTTCACTGTGCCATACAAACATGCCTTTGAGCTTTACAATTCTGAGAGATGAATCATTTTAAAATAATGAAACTAAGTCCCAGAGATTAAAAAAAGAAAAGTTGTATAACTTGCAAAATGCCAGTGACTGGATAGTTCTTCAATGGCTTGCAAGAACTTTTAATACTTAGCAATCTGGAAGCACAACTATTCCCATTCTTTTTTTTTTTTTTACAACTACTCCATAATTTAAGGTTTTAGTAAAGAAATCAAAGTCCTAGCTGTGGTGCCAAAAGATTAAAAAGCTGTAAGGTCTAAATTACCAAGCAAAACTTAAAGCTTTATGTCATAGGAAAAAAATTTCTCATGAAAATCAGTCACTGTCACTGTCACTGTCCTCCCGTTGTTCATCGATTTGCTCGAGCAGGCCCAGTAACGTCTCCATTGGAGACTTTGTTGTTACTGTGTTTGGCATATCGAATATATCACGGGTGGCTTTCCAGGCTCTGCCGTGCAGGCGAGATACTCTCCGTAGCTTGCCGGGCTCTCCAAGAGGGGCGGAGGGATCAAATTCGGGTGGTCCATGTTGGCTGCGTGCAAAGCAAACGCCCTACCGCTGTGCTATGAAAATCAGTGAAGGTTATTTTTTTAATCTTGGCATGCACCCATAGCCATGATTTTAGAATACTGGATCCAGATAACTCTGTCTGATATGAACAATAATTAATCACAGAAGGAGGGGCTCAGAGGTTTCACACAATCACTTAACTAGAAGCTTTACTTCTTTCCAAGGCAGGAATCCTGAGCTACACAGTGACTCTTTGCTGTGCATATTACTTTCTGCCCCAAAGAAGACCTAAGACATTCATAAATGTAAAACTACTCCCTGGAAAAAAACAAAATGCTAATGATTGTAGAAAAAGATCTTCAGAATGAAAGTTTTACAATCTGGAGAGTGTTGTGTTTCTATTAGGTAAAGGAATTTCTTCATATGTTATTTTAACAAATGGGAATTTCATAGGTAAAAACCAGTATTCAAAGTTATAAAACAAATAGAACTGTCTGTGTATAACTACTTCATCGAAAATTTGCAAGAAACTGAACAGAAATTCTTTAGTTGACAAATGTGGTTTAAAGGGGTAATAAAATTTTTTTATGGCCAAAGCAAGAGTTTTGTTCCCTGTTGGTCCGAAAACAGATGTTTCATTTCCCAAGTAAGTAGGTTCTCCACTATAAAGAAATATTCTTGTATAATTCGTTTCTATCTTCTTGAACTGTGCTCCAAGGTCAGCCAATTTATTATATGTTCTTAATACAAACTTTGAACAGTCGTAGGATTCAAACCATGTCTCGGCCCCCTTTCCTGGGCTGGCTTGTACTGTCCATGTCTCATAATAGATCCCTGTTTCATTGTCCCATTTCACCCACTTTGCCATTTCGTTGAACATGTTTCCTGTTAAAACAAAATAAAAAATCGGCTAAACATCAAAGTTAATAATCTATATAAAATTTTTTTTTACATAGCACCATAGGACTGTCCTCCCATTATTCATCGATTTGCTTGGCACAAGTAACGTCTCCATTGTGAGACTTGTTACTGTGTTTGGCATATCGAATACGCCACGGGGAGCTTGCCAGTCTCTACCCTGTGGGTGGGATACTCTCAGTAGCTTGCCAGGCTCTCCGAAAGGGATGGAGGAATTAAACCCAGGTCAGCCGCATGGAAGGCAAACGCCCTACCTGCTATGCTATTGCTCCAGCCCTTTTTTACACAGATAAGTTATGGATGACATGAATAAACAGGTTTTGAATTTCCAAACCTACATCTTAATAAGTAGGTTTTTATTAAGCCAATTTTTATAAGCCAATTTTTATTCCGTTCTTCAAAAACAGGGTTGTAAAAAAAAAGTGCACATTAGATATATAGCTAAGTCTTAAATATTTTATAATAATTTAAATCACTGATTTTCTACCTTTTTATACCTGGGGGTTGGCAGCCGTCTGTAGACTGGCGGCTGGAAACCACTGAGGGAAGCTAGTCAAAAGCAACATGCATAAGCCTTTTTATTTTTTCCCTCTCAAGAAATCTTGATTCAGTGCCAAAAGAGATCAAACAAGGCAGAGGGAAAAGCAGCAAGAGAACTTATAAGAACTGAGGATTGTGAAATTGCAGAGCTTTTCTGCTGCAAAGCATGAGTACAGTACTGATGGGGGTGGCCACCTATGGGACAGGAACAGCTGGCTGGAAGAGGAAGCATCCTGCCACATCCACCTGGAATATTTGGCATTTCCTACAATCTCTTCGTTTGCAGCTGCTGTGACTCTGCTTACCACCTCCTCAGGCACCATCCTTCCACTGCATGAACTAAACTGGAAATACTTCTGACCACATTCACGGGATATATGAGAATCCATGAAGTTAGTTCTCTCCTACTACCTTGCACCTTGCACCTTGCACCTTGCACCAGGACTCTCCAAAGGGTACCAAAACAGTGTATTCTGCATGCTTATAACCTCACCTGGGAATTCATCATCAAGCCTACTAGAGCTTGGTCCTACCATGTCACTTTGCATCACTGTATGTGAAGCTTTCTTAGGTTGTTCCACCTTTGAATCCACCAAATCAAAATTCTTCATGAGCCTATAAAATGGAAAAGTGGCTGCCTTTTATCAGTTTTATGGAAGGAAGCTATGCAATAATACTAAAGCTTCTTGGTTTTTGTTCAGGGGCCACTGCCCGACAGTGCTCAGGGTTTACTCCTGGCTCTGTGCTCACAGGAATCACTTGTGGCAGGCTCCAGAGACCTTATGGGGTGCAGGGGTTGAACACAGGCCAGGCATGTGCAAGGCAAAGGCCCTACCCGCTGTACCATCTCTGGCCCCATGGATGGGTCTTTTTTTAGAAGTGGGTACTGTTCTTTCTATTCTGCAACTAAAAGCCACCACTTTTAAGTCACTGTAATTAAGAATGTTTCAGAACACTTATTTTGTAAACAAAACAAAAGGTAACAAGCAACTAATCAAGGCTATTGGGTACTTAAAGATCTAAGTTCCGGCAAATTACAAAGAGAAAGGAGTGATGACTTGTTCATATGAGCATACTTTGATGACTGAAGGAAGTTTCAGAGAACTTTATTTACACCTGAATAAACACCTGAAGTTTATTCAGGTGTAAATAAAGGAAAAATTTGAAATGCCCTAGACTGAAAGAGCTTGTAGCTATTATACTGAGCATCATTAAAGGAAAAATGGCCTTTTATATTATTGAAATAGTGTGGGACACCTCATTTAGAAAGCAGATGGAAAGAAGATTAGAAAACAGCGTGGTGGGTACTTTAAGATGCCCAGATTCTATTCTTGCTTCTACATCCAGCTCTGTGATCTGAGGAGACAGGTAATCCACACACCTGGCGAGCACTAATTTTTTTCCATGGGGTGAGGGGGTGGGGGAGGAGAAGTACCAGGTATCAAACCCAGGGCCTCACATATACAAGGCAAATACTCTACCACTAAGCTCCAGCTCCAACACAGAACCGTAATTTTTTGTTTGTAAACAAGAGGATCTTTTCCATTGAGCTGTGCATTAACACATTTGAAAAAGCTTTGTAAAGAGCTCTATCTACAAGTAGAAAGCATGACAATTACCAGAAGATTCATGGTGCAGTTAATTCTTACAAACTGCTTTTATTTCGGACTTTTTCACTTTCGGGAGGAACAATAACTTATAAACTGTTAAGAGTCAATTCCAGGCTGGATCGATAGCACAGCGGGTAGGGCATTTGCCTTGCAGGTGGCCGACCCGGGTTCGATTCCCAGCATCCCTTATGGTCCCCTGAGTACTACCAGGAGTAATTCCTGAGTGCAGAGCCAGGAGTAGCCTCTGTGCGGCGCCAGGTGTGACCCAAAAAGCCAAAAAAAAAAAAAAAAAAAAAGTAAATTTCCTCCCTGCAAAATACAGCTGGACCTAAAATACTCCTGATCCAAGTTCTGCTGGACTCTTCCTTTACCATCGTTATAATGCAGGCAGCAAAACCCTACTATTTTCAACAACTTTTTGCTATTTCAATTAATACCTCAAAAATCCAAAAGATCTCATAGAAAAGATGTCTAAAAAGGAATCTCAAAGGCAAAAAACCCTGTATGTTGCAGGGGGCATCGTATTTAAGAAAAAAATCAATAGGCCCGACTGCTATTTACTTTTGTGACTTGAAAACTTTTTATGCCTTCATTTCCCCTTTTGTAAAATTGGAAAAATACAGTAACTATCGCAGGAAGGTTAATGAAGATGAATCATTTCATATGTTGTAGAATGCTTACAACACGAGTAGGTCCAGAGTTCACTTGAGTGCTAGCTATAATTCTTAATATAAAAGTGAGCATTACTTCAAGTCTTTTTCCAGATATAAAGGGCCCTTTATTTTGTGTTTTTTGGGGGCTACTCTTGGTGGTGCTTGCGGGGAGGGTCATAGTGGGCAGGGGAATGAACCTCACACAAAGCAAAGTGCTCCAGCCCTCTGAGCCATTTCCCCAGCCTTAAACATGTTCTTTGATCTTTTTTTTTCAGGCAGCTTATGGCTTTACCACCACTATACAATCCAATTATACAAAATGTTTCATTATTTCATTCATTTATGCCAGGGGAATAAATCAGAAGATAAACTATAGATTCTATAGAGATGAAGTGTTGCAGGTTTGGGTGAATGGTTAGTCGTCTCTGTAGCACATCTTATTACATGACCTGTAAAATAAGGACAGCATCGGAGCAGGAAAGATGATATAGCGGGGAAGGTTTGCATGAGGCTGACCCTGGTCTGGTCCCTGGCACCAATCATAGTCCCCTGAGTACTGCCTGGGTGCAGAGCCTGGAGTAAGCCCTGAGCACTCTTGGGTTTCCTGAACCCCACCCACCCACCCAAATTCGGAAAAAAAAGAGAACATTGCTGAAATGCCTCAAGGAGGATCATCTTTCATTTGCACTGATGTAATTATACACGGCCTTTTTTATTTTTCCTTAAGCTTACCTGATATAGTTGCTACTAGCTCTAACGTCCCATTTTCCTTCCAGTGAATATCATCAATTCCTTCAAAAAAACAGGCAGCCCCTTGGTTACACCAGAAAGGGGCATTCATTTCAGGTCGGAGATGGGGAAAGGTGCAGTTTCCCAGCTGGAAGAGCTCATACCATTCCATCGTGTAGTTTTTGCCAGTAGATGTACTCCTGAATCCAATGGCATCATGCATGATTTTCTGTGGAAAGACAAAAGCATTTGTGTTACAAAAGCATTTGTGAGCTCACCAGTAGTGCTGGAGCCAGAAGAGAGGAAATGTCCACAGCAGCTTAACAGAACAGTTACTCAGCTCATCCTCTTTTATGTTGCTTTTCTCATGACCCTCTACGGCTCTTGAAACTCCAGCGCCTCCTCCACTTGGCATTGGCTACTGCAACTCAGCTGCAATGGGAGGGCTGTGTAGTACGTGGACACACACCTAGTACCCATAAGTCTCAGAATGAGTTGAAATGTTTCCATGCTCAGGAAGGACATCTCTGTGCATCGGGAGTAATAGGACGCTCCAGTGGTAAGCTAGGTAGAGTACACATAACAGACCTGAAGGTGAGGAAGCACTTCTTCCCTGTCTTGCCCCTTTGCCCAGGTCTCCCCTTCCTTACTTCCCAGGATCTGGTTTGGATCCCGATTATTCAGAGGGATTAGGATGACTGCTTCTGGTATCACCTGAATCACAAAAGCTTATATATATATATATATATATATATATATATATATATATATATATATTATATATGTATATATGGCTGGAGTGATAGCACAGCGGTAGGGCGTTTGCCTTGCGCGCAGCCAGCCTGGCCGAGCCAGGTTCGATTCCTCCGCCCCTCTCAGACAGCCTGGCAAGCTACCAAGAGTATTCAATATGCCAAACACAGTAACAAGAAGTCTCATAATGGAGACGTTACTGGGCCTGCTCGAGCAAATCGATGAACAACGGGAGGACAGTATATAATATATATTAATAAGATATATATAATTTAATAATATATATTATTAAAGCTTATATATGTATATATTATTAATGATATATATATTATTCTTTTTAAATAAGCTCTAAAATAATTAAACCTAAACATGATTTCAAACCATCTATTTGAATAGTGGCTGTTTCTTCAAATTCACTACCTCAATAATTTACTTCATCAAAGTTTGTAAGTTCAAGACACAGCCTTACCAAGTGTCCTAAGAGGCCTCCATACTTAAATTCCCACACAGGAGCCTGCAAGCGAAAGACTTCGATGGTATCATCCTCCTTCATGACTGGGAAAGGAGAGCCAGTGGGACAGAAGGTGTATTTAGCTTGACAATAGGGATCTGCTTCCGGGCGGAAGGAAAAGCGTCTAAAAGAAACCAATTTTAGAATTTTCATTTCATCATCACTAACATGTTTAAAGAAAACATTCAAAGATCAGCCCAAATTGTATAAGGTAACATTTGATTTGTTATCCCATAAAATAAACCCCAATGATATCCTAGCAAGCAAATGACATTTTAAAACACTTTTGTTTTTCTTTTTGGGTCACACCCAGCAAGGCTCAGGGGTTACTCCTGGCTCTGCACTCAGGAATTACTCCTGGCAGTGCTCAGGGGACCATATGGGATGCTGGGAATTGAACCTGGGTCAGCTGTGTGCAAGGCAAACGCCCTACCCTCTGTGCTATTGCTCCAACCCCTTAAAACATTTTTTTGTTTTAAATTATAAGGACAATTTATTAAAAAAATTTTACATTGAGATTCTGTGGTTTAAATGCTGTAACAGTTTTATAATGGTTTCTTTTTTTTACCTTTTTTGGGTCACAACCGTTAGTGCACAGGAGTTATCATGCACTCAGAAATCAGGAATTACTCCTGGCGGTGCTGGGGGGACCATATGGGATGCTGGGAATCAAACCTGGGTGGGCCGCATGCAAGGCAAACACCCTACCCTACTGCGCGATTGCTCCAGCCCCTATAATGGTTTCTTAAGCACTCGATTCTACCACCACATCCAGCACCAGTGTCCCCCTCCCTTTGCCAAGGACACCAACACCTTGCTTTCTTGCCCCCCTCACCGGCGCAATTGTGTGGATCACTGTCACTGTCACTGTCCTCCCGTTGTTCATCGATTAGCTCAAGCGGGCCCAGTAATGTCTCCATTGGAGACTTTGTTGTTACTGTGTCTGGCATATCGAATACGTCACGGGGAGCTTGCCAGGCTCTGCCGTGCAGGCAAGATACTCTCGGTAGCTTGCTGGGCTCTCCGAGAGGGGCGGAGGAATCGAACTCGAGTTCGGCCATGTTGGCTGTGTGCAAGGCAAATTCCCTACCGCTGTGCTATGGCTCCAGCTGTTACTGGGCCCACTCAAGCAAATCGATGAACAACAGGAGGACAGTGACAGTGTGTGGAGCAGTTCTCCCATTATGTTACCTCTGGAACTTTGTTACTTCCTTGCTATCTTTAAGTCCCACTAGAACACTAATAGTAAATTCATTCTTCCCTCTTTCCTAGCTTCCACTCTGAGACCATATTATAAAATGTTTCCTAGCTGAGGGCCTAGAGTGATAGTACAGTGGCTGGGCCTTGATCACAGCTGGGCCCTATCTCTGATGCCCCATACGTTACCTCAAGCATCACCAGGAGTGATCTTTGAGTGTGTAGCCCCAAAACAAAACAAAAAGTTTGCACCAGTCCAGATCTTTAGAATGGTAGACAAATAGTTACTGAACAAATGAATAGTTCCCTGTCATGTTTAATTTCCCAAATTAAACATGAAGACATTTTAAATATAAGTTGATGAAATAGACTTTTCTATTTTCTTAAGCACTAAACAAGATCCGATTACACAATATTCACCAAGGAGCCCCATGTGAAAGGCCCTATACTGGGGAACTTCAGGGAGTCCAGAGCCCCTCACTGTGATATTGACCCAACCTGGGCATAAGGATGTGGTGCCACTCAGACTGTGAGGTGTCAGACACACCAGCATCACCTTGGCCATGCTCAGGAGGCCATGTGGTACTTGGGGATGGAACCCTGATCAGCTGGACCCTGGATGCACCCACCTACTACACTATCTCCAGGCCCTGATAAACACATTTAAATCTTGTCCCAGCCCTCCCCACTCCCCTCCCCCCCACACCGTGGGAAACTCTGGGTTGGGACTGGAAGAAGTTAAACAGCAATGGAGTACCAGGGATAAAGCTAAAGACAGAATACCCAACAGGCACAAAAAAGGGGAAAAGCATCTTAAGTGCTGGGGATGGAGGCAAGGAGACAAAAGAAAGAGGTGAAGACCTGGCCTCAATTTTTAAAATATTTTAGAGACATCGTACAAGCGGACAGGACACTGTCCTTGCACACAGCCAACCTGGGTTCGATTTCCCAGCATTATGCATGTCCCCATATGGTGCCCACCAAGCCCACCAGGAGTGTTTCCTGAGCTCTGAGCCAGGAGTAAACATTGAGCACTGTCAAGTGTGGCCCCCAAATGAACAAAAAGAATATACTTCAGAAGCTTGTGAAAGTGAGAAAACAGAACATACAGTAATACTAGTATGGCACTTTAGACTCAAGAAGGTGATGAGAAGATATGTACATTCAAATTATGCAAATTGAGTTGTTACAAAAACGCAACAAGAAAGTAACATGACTATTGCCCTGGCATTAGGACTAAAAGGGGAAATGCTGTTGAATTTACCCCATGAGACACTTAGTTCCAGTTCCCCTTTCTCACTTATTTTTTTGGGGGGAGGGGGGGTCACACCGGTGATGCACAGGAGTTACACCTGGTTCTGCACTCAGGAATTACTCCTGGTGGTGCTCGGGTGAACATATGGGATGCTGGGAATTGAACCTGGGTCAGCCTCATGCAAGACAAACACCCATCCGCTGTGCTATATTGCTCCAGCCCTTCCCCTTTCTCACTTTGAACCAGGAGGCAGAAAGGAAGAAAAAACCAACTACTTCTGTCTGACCCTTTAAGAATCCTTGATTCCTAAGGTTCCAACCAAATATATTGTTTTACATTCCTAACATACTATTCACTGTCACTGTCCTCCCGCTGTTCATCGATTTGCTCGAGCGGGCCTAGTAACGTCTCCATTGGAGACTTTGTTGTTACTGTGTTTGGCATATTTAATACATCACGGGGAGCTTGCCAGGCTCTGCCGTGCAGGCGAGATACTCTCGGTAGCTTGCCGGGCTCTCTGAGAGGGGCGGAGGAATCAAACTCAGGTCGGCCATGTTGGCTGCGTGCAAGGCAAACGCCCTACCGCTGTGCTATTGCTCCAGTCCAACATACATACTATTAAGAATTCCAATTTTCATATGTGCTTAATTTGTTCAAAGAAATATCTGTGAGAACTTATTACAAAATTTATGATATTCACTTAAGTGGATAACCAGGAATCACAAAACTTATAGAGAAACACAAAGGCATACTCTATTCTTTATTTTTTCTTTTTGAGCCATATCTGGTGGTGCTGCGGGGACCACGGGGTGCCTGGATTCCAGTGGGGTTTGCAAGCAAAGTAACTGGGCTCCAGTCCTTGATGCCATCTCCCTAGCCTGCCTTATTCTTAAGAAGTTCAAGATTTTCAATTGTTGTTTAAAATAAATATTCTATTTTTAACATCTGAGGCAGCTTTATTAGCATGTTCAAGAAATCAACTTTCCAGGTCAAAGCAACAGTTCAGTGAGCAGAGTTTTTGCCTTGCACGCGGCTGACGTGGGTTCAATCCCTGGCACCAGACATGGCCCAGAAGTGACCCCTGAGCACAGCACTAGGAATAAGACCTGACCTTTCTGATTAAATCCTGTCTCCTGACTCACGGCACGTGGGACAAGATATTGAGCAACATTCCCTGGATCATTCAGTCAGTAAACATGGGGCCTGATTTCACCCTCTGCGATTTGAACCCTGATCTCATTCCAGAAGACAGATTTCCAGGAAGCTTTCCCATCTCTATACCGTGTTACCCAACAGTCTCGCTCTGACAAAAGTGCTAAAAGTGACTGGGCTTATATTCCTATAAATGGCCCACTACAATTAGCCTATTGTTGATATTTATATGAAACTGCCCTTATATGTTATTTTTAATATTTCCAACGAGTGATCCATGCCTTAATTTCACCTGAGATTCTGTCACGGTCACGGTCACGGTCCTCCCGTTGTTCATCGATTTGCTCGAGCGGGCAAATCGAGATTCTGTAAGTTTAATTAATTTAAACTTGATACTCTTTTCATTTTAATCTGACCTTGCGTGGACTTTTAAAAATCAAATTCTGAAGCAAAAAAAAAAAATGTGTCTGAGTTTCCCCCCTCTCTTTGCTCAGCCATTCCTGGGCATCTGCGAAAACGCAAATGCTCTAGTTCTAGGATGAACCTCTGAATCAACCTCAAGGCAGCAAGCAGTGGCCTGACCAGCTCCCCATGCCCCGCCCCCTAACCTGACCTACCGGGGCCAGGACCAGGACGGGGATGGATTTCCGGGACAAGGCGGCCTTTCAGTGCTGAGATCGACGGGTCCCGGATGGTTTGACTGTGGACTGTGCCAAAAGTGATGCCATCTAATACCAGGACCAACACTCAACCATTTATCGCGATCTCAACAGTCTCCCCAAACTAACCGGGGAGTTCGGTCCTGGTTACTAAAAGGCACCCCTTTCGGGGCTGGAGAAATCCTACGGTGGGGTAGGGGCGCTTGCCTTGCACGCATTCGACCCGGGTTCAAGAACCACCTGCATCCCATGGGGTTCCCCGCGCCCAGCCGGAGTGATCCCTGAGCCCCGCCGGGTGTGGCCGCCAAAACTTAATAATAGTAACAGTAAGAAAGAAGATGCCCTTGTTAAGTCACACCCCTTTCTGCCCACGATCCGGGACTCTCCTGGATCTTTCAAAGGCGCAAACATCCGGGAAGATCCCAGGGCTGCGGGTCCTCCGCCGGCGCCCGGGGTGTCCGCGCGCCCCGCCCGGCCCTGCGCGCGCCCGCGCCCGCTGTCACTCACTTGTAGGGCACCGGCCACCGCGGCCGGGAGGGCTCGGCCTCCGCCGCCGCCGCCGTCGCCGCCAGCCAGAGCAGCGTCAGAGCCCAGCGTCCGCCCGAGCCGCGACCCCCCAGGGCCCCCGGCTCGCAGTCCCCGGCCCGCGCCATGCGGCGGTCCCGCTGCGCCGCTCCCCGAGCTCCGGCCCGGCCGCTAGGGCGCATGCGCCGAAGAGCCGCCCGGGCCTTCGCGTCTGCGGGGCGGGGCGCGCTTGGCCCCGCGCGTGGGGGGCTCCCCAACTTGGTGCGCTGGGTTGTGGCTTCCGGAGAGCCTCCTCTTTCTCGGACAAGGCAAGGCTGATCGCTACATCTCACGATGCAAAGCTGCCTTTGAGCTTTGAGCTTGGTTGACATTGCCCACGTCCCGCCTACCCCCCCCCCCCCAAAAAAAAAGGTCCCCAAACCCCCAGTGGTGTCCCGGCCGTCAAAGCCTTTGCTCCCGGGCGCCTTCTTCGCGTTCTCTAGCAGCGAACTCTCTTACAATGCCCCGCAGGACCCAGCACAGACGGTATTAGCCTAACCTTAGCCTGTGTTAACTCTCCTAAAGGTCACTGTCAATTAGAGTATTTCCTGGTTTTGGAGTTTGTTGTGTTTGGGGCTTGGGTGTTGTGCCATACACTGGCATGCCCCTTGGTGGTGCTGGGGGGAACCTTTGCTGTGCCAGCCCCTCGCCTCCTGTCCCCCGGGCCCCATTTTCACCCCCTACTGACCTAAGCATTTAGGTGATTACACTCCTGTCTCTCCTCCAAGAAATACCAGGGTCCAGCTCAGAAGCCCTGGCGGGAGGGGGAGGGGGGGTGCATCTTTCTGTAGGAGCGGGGAGGGGGGGCGCAGAGATAGAGGCTTCGCTTAGGCCATGGGTTTGTGCGCGGGGACCCACGCGCACGGGGACCGGGGCGACACTGTCCTTGCTTCCTGCGGGTCACCAGACCGAGCGCGCGCTGGAACGTATCTCCCGCCTCAGGTCTCTCCCTTGCCACCACTTCGCGGGGTGGGGTGAGATGTAGGAGGTTCTGCATCATTGGGGAGGTGGGGGTGGGGAGCTTTAAAAAATAAGAGGCATTTCCAGAAAATAAGAGAATTGGGCCAGAGCCCTCTAGCCGGGGACCAAGGAGCACCGAATTGTGGCCCCTCCGGGGCACTGACTGCCGCCAGGGGTCACTCCTGAGCACAGAACCAAGACTAGCCCACTGAGCATCGCTGGGAGAAGCCCCCACCTCACCCCAACCCTCTCCGCAAAAGCGGGTGAGTCACCACGCGCCTTTGATGAATCTTGTTGTACACAAATGTGAAGTTTCGTCTGCTAAGAGCACATTCGAGGTGTTTCGCAAAAGAGCAGCCTATAGAGCTCATTAACAGCACAGGTGAACAAGAAAGGACAGTCCGCAGTGGCTAGCAGTGACACCACTGACCCTGGTGACTGGGGGGACTCGTTAGCTTCCTCCATCCTCCTGAGGGCTGACAGATTTAGGGGTCCTTCCCCGCACACGCATCCCCTTGCCTCCAAACTGGGGGCTTCGCTGGCAGTTCCGGCCAGGTCCTGTTCATTGGAGGGGGTGGGAGTTGGGGCTACATCAACAATCAAAACAAAAGCCCCAAATAAAAATATTTTCTATAAAATTGAAAAAATATTTTGGGATTCAGAATTAAGCGCGGAGATTAAGGCCCTTGCTTGCATGGACTGCTATCCATTCACTCCCAGCACCATCAGGAGTAAGGCCTGAGCACAGCCAGGGGGGCCCAAAAACAAAAGAAAACAAAAGGGAAAGAGGTATTGTTAGCAATATTAATATTCTCATTTGAAATAAGTGACAGGGAAGTTACTTTAGTCCAGTAAAGGACGAACATTTTGGCACTTGCCATTTTTATGTGTGTTTGCTCTTTCACTTAAGAAGTTTCAAAGAGTGCTTGTTTTAAGTCTGGGTACAGCTTCCTGGCTGCCTCTTAAACTCCCCCGCAGAGCTGGGAGGCTCTGCAATTCCTAGATGCGCTGCAATTCCAAGGTGCGCTGCTTCTGCAGGTCCATCCGCGTCATGGACCACCAGAAGGACTTCTTGCGAAGAGCCTGATGCTCCGCCAGGGGGCGCGCCAGTGCCAGAACCACGTTGCCTCATCCTGGCAATGCTCTGCAGCGAAGTGCCCAAGGTGAAGCATCTGCTCAGTCCTTGAGCTCCTGAGCAAGACGCGTCCTCCTCTTCCCTCAGTAGCCTGTGGAGCTGAGGAGGATCGGCTGCTTCCAAAGACCTTTTTCCTTTCCTGAGATTTATTTCTTTGAAATTCAATCTGTCCAGCACTCATCATCCCTCTGCCCTGGAGTCCCCAACTACTGAACTGAGCCCTGAGTAGTACAGAGCTACTAGGGGTCTTCGCCTTGCAAATGTGAGTGCTAGGGAACACGGGCTCTGCTTAGCCCCCAAAATTCGTCACCCAGCTGCTCTGTGCCTTATTTCTTTTGTTTTGTAGTGACATCTGGAAATATGCAGAGACTCCTGCCCCCATGCCTGGCTGTCCTCACCCGGGCCCCTGGGGGGGGGGGGGCGGGTTGAGTTTCTTTCCCGGCCCGAGCAGAGCCCCGGCAGCCAAAGACCTCCAGAACCAGCCACAGCCATGCTGAAACCACTCTCCACACATCCGGATAAGCCTAACGCATGAATGAACCGGCAGAGGAACCCAGGCATGCGGGTCCCGGAGCTGAGATCTCCAAGCCTGCTCAGATGAGACTGGGCTTTCTCCACCCAGATTCCCCATCTTCCAGAAGGTAGGCGTTACACCCACCAGCTGCTGCCGGCGCCAGGTGATCCCTTCAACGGCCAAGACCCAGAGACTATAAAATGCAGCTCCAGGAAGTGCACGGCCACATTTGTGGCTGCGCGACATTTTATTATCTTGTTTTTACTTTGGAGAACCCGAACCGGTAGGCTACCAAAAGTATCCTGCCCACACAGCAGAGTCAGGCAAACTTCCCGTGTCCTACTCAATATGCCAAATACCAGTAACAATGATGGGTCTCATTCTTCTAGCCCTGAAAGAGCATTGAATATTGCTCTTTTAAAATCTCAGGGCTAGGAAGAAGGAGACATTACTGGTGCCTGCTCGAGGCAATCGACGAACAACAGGATGATCATGATCGTGATCTTGAAATATAAATAATAATAATAAAATAGCATCTTAACTGCTCTTTTTTTATCTACTCTTAATGCTGTTATTCAGTGCATTAACCTCACACTATTGTAGACAGCCATAGCACAATTTATTTTCAGAACTTTCCAGTCAATGCCAGCTGTTCCCATTGGTGATTTCTTTTAATCTTCTTTGTTATTGTAGTTGAGGTAACATAGTTACAGTTGTGTTAAGTTTATGTTTTTGATCTATGTAATGATTGTAGTTCACCATTTCACCACCCCCCGGAGTATCCAAGGTGGTTCACCACTATCTTTAAGTCATTTCTTTCCCCACTAGCAGTTTCATCCATCTCACTATGGCTTGATCACCTCAGTTCCGTGATCAAAGACCAGGGGTTGGTTATGGTTAGATATTACCCACTCCCTGGCTTAGCCTCTATACCACAGATGAAGGAAGATCACCTGCTGTGTGTCCTCCTCCCTCTGACTTATTTCACTAGGAGATGATGTCTCATTGTCAATTTGATTTGGATTCCCCTGATAATAAGAGATGATGAGCACTTTTTCATGTGCCTATTGGCCACCCATCTGTCTTCTTCAGAGATGTGAGACCAACTACTTTAGAAAGACTTCAACAGTTGACTTAACCAATTCTCCCACATTCCTCAGGCTGAATGTTTCTACCAACAAAAGGATATCCTCTTTTTTCATCTCTTTAACACACACACACACACACACACACACACACATACACTTAAATTAAGGGAAGATTCCACTGCTTATATTTACCAGTTTCTTTATTCATTCATCCCATTCTTGGACAGTTGAGTTGTTTCCAGATTTTGGTTATTGTAAATAATGCTACAGTGAACATGGTAGTGCAAATGTATTTTCCAGAGTTTTTGGGCCTATGGGATAGATGATAAGAAGTGAAATTGCTGGATTATAGGGAAATGCAATATTAGTTTTTTTGAGAAGAAACGATGGTACCTGTACACAGTGGAATGCTACTTGGCTATAAGGAAAGGAGAAAAAAAAATCATACCATTTGTTTTGTGTTAATGACCCTGGAGAATATCATGCAGAGTAAAGTTAGAAGCAGAGGGACAGTTACAGAATTCTCTCAATATCTGGGATATAAATAATCATACTAAGAGCATAGCAAATGCCCAAAGGCAACAACAAAAAAAAAGAGACCTGGTCTGCAGAAAGAGACTGACCTTGGGGGGATGGGAGGGATGAAATCATGAGGGGAGGACCCTGGGATGATGGTGAAGGCAGGTGGACAGCTGGAACACTTTTCTGCATGAAATCCTACCATTATGGCAGGAGTAATCGTACAGCAGGTGGGGCATTTGCTTTGCCCGAGGCTGATCCAGGTTCAATCCCCTACATCCCATATGGTGCCCCAAACACTGCCAGAAGTAATTCCTGAGTGCAGAGCCAGGAGTAATCCCTGAGCCTCATCGAATGTAACCCAAAAAAAGCAAAAAAAAAAAAAAAAAAAAAGAAGAAAGAAAAAAAAGAAAAGAAACCCTACCACTGACAGTATTGTTAATCACGGTGCTTAAAATAAAGAGAAAAGGAAAAGAAAGATCACAGAGCATTTCTATTTTCTCTCCCGCACCCATACCAGCTGTAAAATCTACGCAGGCTGAAGGTTGTGTTTTTGCGGGCTCTCTGGATGGCTCTATCTCACCACCCGTGTTCAGTGCTCTAGAGCCACTGTGTGTGGATGGCCAAGGAAAAAAGGAAGGAGGAAATGTGAGCCAGGCTGGTTGGTCTTAGTTGCATTTTACTTCCATCCTCTCTCCATTTACTCCTGTCTCTCCAACTCCCCAGCCCTCTGGGCTGACACTGCACCCAATCAGGTAGCAAAATCAACATAGGAAAGCCCTTCCTGTGGGCCCACCAGATTCAAAGGGAACACCACCTAAGAGGTATTCCAAAGCCCTTCCTGACTGCCCAAGGGCAAAATACCCCTTAAGGTGTTTTTCTCTTTTCCTTAATCCAATAATCTATCAATATCTTAATACTAGTTATTTTTGTATGGACACAGTAAGAGATACCATTGAGGCTTGTAGGGCAACTCTCCTGGGAACATCTTGCCACAGACTCAGACTACAGCGCTTGGGCCAGATTAATCATTCCTAACCCTAGCAGGGTCCAAATCTAGTTATCACTTTTTGGATCATGACAGCATTTGTCCATGATCAAACTCTTATAGTTAAGAATTGTGGCACTTTGGTCAGGCCCATCTCGATGCCAGGGTAGCACATAGCTTACCGTTTGCCCTAGTTCCATCCAGTCCCTCGTTGAGACCCTGTTTTGGGGGGTGCTAGGAAGTGAGGGCAACTGAGGCTTAAGTTGAGAAAGCTGATGCCCAGGAATGAATAATATTCGAAGCCAATTAAATTCCAAGTTGCAAAAGCAAAATATTGTCTTCTTGTGTCTATACAAAAGGACATTGCCTTAAAGTAAACTATTCAAAAGACATAAGGAGAGGAAAAAGGCAATATTGACTTATAATACAAAGTTCAGTGTCCTAGAAAGATCTGACCTTATAAATTAACAGAATCTGATTGGAAAAAAAGCTGATTAACAGGTTGGGGAAGAGAGTATAGAGAAGTGGTTACAGATAAACAAAAGAATGGGAGTGACTCGGGAGCACTTTGATGGGTGTGACCCGATAAACCTAAGCTCCTTGTGGCAAGGGAGAAAGGACAAAGCAATGTTATCCTACAACCAAGAAACTGCTGTGGTACATGCCAATAGAAAGTATTGAAATAAAAATTTATCTAAAAAACTAAATTTAAAAACTGATGGAATAAGAGGATTAAGCTTAAAGAATATTAGAGTATTCTGTTTAGGATACATATCATACAGAACAAATATGATGCATATGCGTGACAGCCAATCTCCCCTCTGCTTCCTTTAAGGAACTGGTTCATTGTCATGTGATTTCCCCCATCGAAACCTGCTATTGTTTCCCCTGTACTTGAGCTGTCCTGTTTCCCATTGGTGTGACCCATAAGTGTTGGCCCTGAGTGCACAAAGAATTATTGAGTGGCTTTCTGGAGTTTTCTTTCTGGTTTAGACCCTGAGATTGATTTCCTTGATCATTCTCATAGAGGCAGTCATGTCACTTTATTTTCTTTTGAAAGGGGGAAGATATTTGCTCCTAATTCTGAACAGATGCACGTCCTCAATCACTTGAAAGGGAGCCGGACAGAAGAGCAGAGAAATGTACAAGAGTGTGTCTGGGAGGAGCCCAAGGGAGCAGTGGGAATTGGCAGGCCTGGACTTCTCGAGCTGAACGCTGTCATCAGACCTGGTGAGTCAACAGAGAGCTGAGATACTGTGGTTTTAGTTAGAGCTCCTTCTTCCTGTGGAATCCGTGCAGGCTCGCATGTCATTTTGAATCCGTCCATGCCAAGTTCTCAAGCTTTGCTGTACATAGAACTGCTTAAAAGAGTTTTGCAAAAGAATCCCAGCGCTGGGTCATCAGTTCCATCAGATCCATGAAAGGGCAGAGATGAGCATTAAAATTAAAGTTGAGGGCCTGGAGCGATAGCACAGTGGGTAGGGCATTTGCCTTGCAGGCGACCAACACAGGTTCTATTCCCAGCATCCCATATGGTCCCCCGAGCACCGCCAGGAGTAATACCTGAGTGCATGAGCCAGGAGTGACCCCTGTGCATCACCAGGTGTGACCCAAAAAGAAAAAAAAAATAATAAAGTTGAGCAGTTTTTTGGATGCTCCCCAGGTGATTTTGCTGTGCAGTCACACATGAGAACTGGTACTTCTAACTCCAGGGAATGCTCACCTTGATTCACTGCACCCATTGATCCCCAAAGCATCCACGATTGGCATCTCAGAGAGTTAACAAAATGGGCAGGGTGTCTGTCTTGCCTGCAGCCAACCCAAGTTCTAGCCTCCAAAACACATACAGTCCCGGGTGAGCACTGAAAGGAATAATCTGCTCCATCTTTCCTCTGAGCTGACTGGCACTGTGTGGTACTTATCTACTATTTATCTTGTCATGCGGCACCTGGGTTGTTCCCATGTCTTGGTTGTTGTAAACATTGCTCCGGTGACTGGTATGCAGAAATCTTTTGAAATTCATAGCGTGTGTGTGTGTGTGTGTGTGTGTGTGTGTGTGTGTGTGTGTGTTCCTTGGATGCTTATTCAGGAATAGAATTGCTGGATTGTATGGTATATCTATTTTTTAAACATTTTTTCTTATTTTTATAAAGTTGTTCACAATATTTGATTACATTTAATATTCGAACGCCAATCCCACCACCGTTATACCTTTCCACCACCATATTTTCAACCTGAACCTCAAACCCCACCCCAAATCAGAACCAAAGTAATTTATTTTGCATTGCTTGTTATGCAAAATATGTTATGTTATCTACTAAAAGATGTTATGTTATCTACTAAAATATATTGTTATCTACTAAAAATGAAACAAACAAACAAACAAAAAAAAGGTTTCTCAGAAGAAAGTGTGTGACAATTGTTGAGTTTCACCCAGGAGCCATTAGTGAGAGATTAGCAACATGTTATTCAAGGTTGAGCCTTGTGTGTTTATATTGTTATCTGTGTGTATATATAAATATATATGTAATATATATTTCCCCTTAAGATTAGTTGCCTTCTACTGTAAAACCCCATCAACTGTGGTGTGCTACTCTTGGTATATTGAGGGTGTAAAGTATGAGATGTCCAGGAATAGATTCCTTCATGGGTGAGGCCCGTCCAGTCTGTGGAGATTGGCCGTGAGCCTGGAGGTAGTTGAGTTCTGGAGGTTTTCGGCTGTTGGAGCTGACTCTGTTGGGGCAGGAAGGGGCTCGCCCACCCCTCTCTTGGTTGCTCCAAATGAAACAGCCTGTCATGGGGTCCGGTATATCTATTTTTAATATTCTGAGAAATCTTGATTCTGTTTTTAACAGAGCTTGTTACCAATAGTGTCCAGGCTTTCTTTTTCTCTCTACCCTTGACATCTATATGACATCTTTGATAGAAAAAGAAACAGTTATGGGGAATATTTTTGTAATGCTATTTAAATCAATGCCTGTTTTATACTATTTAGAAGTAATTTCCAAAGTAAAAATAATTTTGTGCCAATAAAATTAACTGCACGTTTTATCACAATGACAATATATTTTTAAAAAATTCTAATTTATTAAAGCACCATGATTTACAATGTTATTTATATCTGGCTTTCAGGAATACAGTGCTCCAGCACCAGTCCCACTACCAGTTTCATTTTCCCTCCCAACCCTCACCCCAGCCTGTCATCTTGTCTTTTGAAGTTTGGATGGTAAAGTTTAGGTCTTGACACCATTGATAGACCTGAATGTCCTTGACCCCTCTCACCCCCCATTGCATGGGTCTCTTCTTGTTCCCTACTCGATTTCTTTCCTTCTCCTTCCTATACTCTGGGGGCAGTGGTGATGTTGCCAGTCTGCCTTTAAACCACAATGCTAACATTTTTAAGTGATCTTAGCTCCAAGATTAAGTAACCATCACTGAATTATCAGATAGGTATGGTTTCTAAACAAACACACTATTGTTTGTTTTCATGTGTCAAGGCCAGATGAAACACTTTGGTGCCATGTTTTAAACATGGAGCTGGTGTTTCAAAGACTTTTACCTGAACCTTTAGAGCTAACTCCTTGGGCACCCTCCTCGTGGGGAGGGTCAACTTGTTTTTAATAAATACTCTAACAGGCAACAACAGCCTTGGTCCAGAGACACAGCAGCAAGTCCTAGAAGGCACATAGCACCAGAGATCCCTCCGGGTCTTATACCGAGCCAATTTCACTGGGGCATCCCAGATGAAGAGGGTGCAGTCTCCCTGTCTACTCCAGATGAAATCCCAGTGACCAAGAGCTTCCACAAGCAAGGCCCAGGTATGCAGGTTCAAGGCCTGAATATCCAAGATGCATGGCAGCAGAGGTGCTGGTCTCTCACTCCCCGGCTCTCCGCTCACTCTGTGGCCTGCATGTCACACCCACAATGTGCCTCATGATATTCAAAAAGAGCAATGGAAAATAAATTATCTATCATCTACCCCTGGCAGGCAGGCTTTAATGGTTGTGGGAAATTTTGGGCAAAACATAATGTCCCCAAAGTGGAGAGTATGGAGGAAACTGTCTGCCGGAGAGGCTGGGTGAAGATTGGGATGGAGGTGGAGAGACTGGGTTCATAGATGGTGGAAAATGTGCACTGGTGGAGGGATGGGTGTTCGATCATTGTATGGCTGAATCTCAACCATGAAAACTTTGTAACTGTATCTCACGGTTGAGTCAATAAAAGTAAGTAGATAAATAAATAAATAAATAAATAAATAAATAAAGCACTGTCACTGTCACTGTCCTCCCGTTGTTCATCGATTTGCTCGAGCGGGCCCAGTAACGTCTCCATCGTTGTTACTGTGTCTGGCATATCGAATACGTCATGGGGAGCTTGCCAGGCTCTGCCGTGCGGGCGAGATACTCTCAGTAGCTTGCCGGGCTCTCCGGGAGGGGCGGAGGAATCGAACTCGGGTCGGCCATGTTGGCTGCGCAAGGCAAACGCCCTACCCGCTGTGCTATCGCTCCAGCCCCAAATAAATAAATACTCTAACAAAAAGAAAGGGGAATTTATTTTATTTTGTTTTGTTTTGGGGTCACACCCAGTGATGCGCAGGGGTGACTCCTGCCTCTGCGCTCAGGGATCACTCCTGGTTGTGCTCAGGGGACCATAGGGGATGCTGGAGATCATACCCAGTTTGAACCGCCTTACCTGCTCTACTATCGCTCCGGCCCTGTGTTCAATTTTTTAACGGTGCTTTAGATTGAGCCCAGGCCCCCACACATGTGAGGCTTTCTCTTCTAACACTCATTCATAGTCCAAGGAAGATTTTTTGAAAAACAGTCTTTGGGGGCCCGAAGAGACATTACAATGGGGAAAGTACAATGGGGAAGGTATTTGCTTTGTGCCAGACACACAGGTTTGGTCCCCAGTACTACATATGTTCCCCTGAGCCCTGCCAGGAGTGAACCCTGAGCACAGAGCCAGTAGTAAGCCCTGAGCATAGCCAGCCAGGCATGGCTCCACACAAACAAATTTGTATTTGAGCCACTGTTATTTACAATATTGTTAATGGTAAGGTTTCCTGCTACAATGTTGCAGCACCACACCTTCCACCAGAGTGAACTCTTTCCAGCCCCTGCCCCATCATTTCTCTCCCAACCTCCCCTTCATGGAAAGCTCAGTTTGTGAGATGGTAATATCTGAACGTTGATTACTCTATTTGTGACTGAACCAGATGACTAAACTGTTTTTCATTATTTCTGTTGAGGGTTTTTTTTCTTCATAATTCAAATATAGTCTCTGAGTCTTGGCCGCGCGACATCTTATCAGAACTTTTCTTTATGACATCTTATTATCTCATTCCTACTTTGGACAAACTTGCAGGCTATCGAATGTAGCCTGCCCACAGGGCAGAGTCTGGCAAACTCCCCGTGGCCTACCAAATATGCCAAATACCAGTAACAATGATGGGTCTCATTCTCCTAAAGAGCCGTGAATATAATCTCAGGGCTAGGATGAAAGAGACGTTACTGGGGCCTGCTCGAGGCAATCGACGACTAACAGGATGATGAAATGAAATGAAATGAAATTCAAATATAGTCGTGAATTTTGTTTGCTTTCTGTTCTACTTTGGTTATGGGTCTACACCCCATAGTAGTTCAAAACAGAACTACTATATGCGAAATATAATCTCCAGTCCCTTGAGCTCCCTTCTTGCCTCAAGCCAGGACTGATAAAAGTTACTATGTCTCATCCGTTCTTTTTTGTGTATTAAGTACTGTCAGCTGTTGAGTATTTAGGTCTTAGCAGGAACCCAGAAAGTTGCTTCTGAAACAACCATCTGTTTTGCATTTGTTGAGTTATCTCTTCTGTAAACTCTGTCAATGCAGTCTGTTGGGAGGGGCCAAGGATCAAACCCAGGACATCACACATGAAACACAGCAAGCACTGCCGAGCCACACGCTGGGTCCCCAGTACTATTGATCTACTTTTTATTTTTTTAATCACAGCTGGCAGTGCTTAGGGCTTACTTCTAGCTCTGCACTTATGGGTCACTCCTGGCGGGGCTTGGGGAACCATATGGGGTACTTAAGGGACCATATGGAATGCCGGGGATAGAACCTAGGTTGGTCATGTGTAAGGCAAGCACCCTACCTGCTGTGCTGTCTCTCCATCTGCTGCCCTCAATTCTACTTTTTGAAAGAGTATGAGAAAGCTAAGATAGGAAGACTGGAGCGATATCGCTAATGGCAGAGTTGCAGGTAAATTTTATGTTGGTGTGAAGAACACATAAGGTTGTGCCCGAGCACTCTGTAACTGCACACACACACACACACACAGAGACACACACACAGACACACACACACACGTGCATGTGCGCACACATCCCTCTGCTGGGAAAAAGAAAACAGTGTACCTGTGACTTTACACCCTGAATTCCCCAAGAACTTCATTTTTCACAGAAAAGAACTTCATTTTTCACAGAAAAGTCTCACAGGAGTTAACAAGGCAGCTCTCTCTATAGGACTGCACAAATTATTTTTTGCATCACAGGATATGATATGTCCCAGAAGGAACAAGAAGCTGTTAATTCCACATAAGGAAGGCTCACATACATTGGCAGCTCCTGGTTCCGGAATCCACCTCAGCCTGGAGAAACCCCCATCTCTAACAGAGGCACAGCGTCACCTTGTCCTACTTATTCTGCTTGTTTTTCTGCACACACTGTCTTATAAAGCTCACGACTTAGGGCTTTTTGCCCATTTTGTTCACTACATGATCACCTGCACTTCTGCCCTGCAGAAATATTCAGCTCTTTCCCAGGCCTTTTTAAAGTGATTCCCCTTGCACACCATCACAGAGTAAGGTAGACCGCAGAACCTTGTTGGCCTTCTATCAAACTCCCCTTTATATACACACCTTCTTATTTTAAATGTCTGAGTGAAAACCACTGTAGCTCTTTGGCCTGTGGTGACTTTAAGTCTTCTTAGGGTGATCAGTTTTAGTTAATACTTCTGATAAAACAGAGTTCACAATGTGGTAGAGTTCAAATAAATGCTCAGAGCTGTGATCATTCTTAAACTGGAGTCGAAGCCCGGTTTTACTAACTAGAAAGCAATTTTTTTCACTAAGAGAAACATTTCTTTCCCCCACAAGGCCACACAGACAGGAAAGAAAGGCATTCCAGGGTGGGTAGATATGAAGTGGAAACAGAGGCAGCAAGGCTGGTGGGAGCCTGCTGTCTTGAATAGGGCATAAACATAAGGTTGGTGGAAGGCCAGTGCTTGGAAATTTGGCACTTGACCCACTCCCTCACTGATAAAGCAGGTGCATTGTGCTTAGGCTAAGGCAAACAATTGTGTGTGTGTGTGTATATATATATATATGTACTATATATATGTACTAAATATATATATATATTTAGTGAATCATCATGAGGTACAGTTACAGACTTACAAACTTCCATGCTTGCATTTCAGTCATACAATGATTGAGTACTCAACCCCCCACCAGTGCCCATTCTCCATCACCAATGATCTCAGTATCCCTCCCACCACTTCCCCACCACCACCCCGCCTCTGTGGCAGGGCATTCCCTTTTGTTCCCTCTCTCCTTTTGGGTGTTGTGGTTTGCAATAGAGGTACTGAGTGGCCATTGAAAAGTATGGAACGCTTCACGAATTTGCATGTCATCCTTGTTCAGGGGCCAGGCTAATCTTCTCTGTATTGTTCCAATTTCAGTATATGCGCTGCCAAAGGAAGCACAATCTTGTCTATGTTACAGGTATATGCTGAGTAATTTCTTGCAGTTTTGATTGGACAGGATTGACTAGAGATTGGCAAAAGCTTGAGCGGTAAATGTCTTTGCAGGCCCAAAATGTTGCACATGCTTTGCTGAATTTTTATGCTGGATAGAGGAGCCATGCATTTCCTTACTGGAAGCAGAAGGCCAAGCTCTACCAACGTCCTTTCTCTCCTGATCTTATCTGTGTCATTTTTCTCACAGTGATCTTGCCCTGTGTCATTCTGTTGTGGTGGACTTTAGCCAGGCATACACGTGGATGTGGCATTTCATGGATTCTTCCAGTGAATCACTGAGTGTGTGCCATCTTGAGGATTCCCTCAAACACAGGAAGTTGCCAGTTTCCCGGCATCTGAGATCCAGCAGTGATGTGTGTGACTGGTGACAGAGGCAGCTTGACTCAGACCCTGGAGGCGAGCCATGTTTAAGAAACACAGACAGGGAACTGGAAGGACTCAGAGAATCTGGTCGGGTGTCAGGATGGGTTTTCTCGCTAGTAGTCTAGCCTGAGCCATGTGGATGACTCATTTACCAACATGTAAAGCCTGTGACACTGAGAGTGGGCCAAGTTGCACCCTTTGTGGTTATCCCCACGGAAGCAGGACGGGGAAACAAGCCTTTATGCAGTGTCTAGACATCACACGAGGCCTGGCTAAGCTCCCATTTTGGATTCTCTTAGGGTGGGTGACTTGCACCTCAGCGTTGTGCTCTGGCCTCTGGGTGGAAGAGACTATGGGCTCAGACTTAACAGTTCTACTCCATGTTGTGCATGAAAGACCATTATTAACAGTATTGGAGGGGACAGGGCGATAGTACCCAGGGTACACATGCGGCCGGCATCCTTTTTGGTCTCTCGAGCAACCCCAGGAATAATTCCTGAATGCAGAGCCAGGAGTAAGCCCTGAGCATCACTGGGTGTGACTCAAAAAGCAAAGAAAAAAAAATAAATAAAACCAAGCAAACAAACAAAAACCAACAACAAAAAAACTAGTATTGTAAACTACAGAATCTCAATCAATAAAAATTAAAGGTAAGAAATCAATTTTTATGTATTTTAAAGTACAGAGTATAATATTTTAATCAAAAGAGTAGGGTTTGTATATATTTTTTAAATTACAGTTTATTCAAGTGGAAACATTTTGGGAACTTAAGATAATAATTTGGTGATTATAAATATTTATGAGATATATATGATGTTTCTGAAATTTCCAGAGATCAAAATTTAAATGGAGATTTTATACCAGAATATCCTCGCCATCTCTTTCAACTATAAAATATCATGATTCTAATAATAAAAATCATAATAAATATTAATAGATTTTATTTTGAAAATCCCATTCCACCACAGGTTCCCTTTATAGAATCATCTGCAAAGGAAAGTAGGGGCCAATCTCTGCTTCTCTATTCTACATGTGCTACCAAGGGAAGCTGCCCATGAATAGGTCTCCTTATACTTTCTCTAATCTTTAGTTAACTCAGTGGTCATAATAGCCAGTATCAGCTTCGCCTTGCATGTCTTTGCACTAGAATAGACTGTTTTCTCCAACCTCTACTGTTGGTCTAAATTGTTTGGAATGTTAAAAAATACACTGGGGCATAAAACATTTTAGAGCGTAGGGTCAGAGAGAGCTCAATGGCCTAAGCACATTCTTTGTATGCAGGAGGTCTGGTTTTGAGCCCTGACCTGGAGGTCCCTCAGCATCTCCAGGAGCAACCTCCCAGCTTAAAAATAGGAGTGGCCCCTGAGCACCAGCAGGGATGGCCCCAAACAAAACAAAATTAAACTAAAAAGCAAAGAGTTTTTGGTTGGGTTTTGCTTTGCTTTGTTTGGGGACCACACCCGGTGATGCTCAGTGCTTACTCCTGGCTCTGTGCTCAGGGTATCCTCGTGGTTCTGGCTCGGGGATCAATCCTCAGTGTCAAAGGGACCATATGCAATGTTAAAGGGTTCCTCAGAGTTAAAGGGACCATATTCAGTGCTTGGGATAGAACCCTTATCAGCTGTGTACAAGGCTAGTGCTTTAACACCTGAACTATCTCTTCAGCCCCATGTAATTAATTTTCAGGTGTATGTATAAATGCTTTTCATTGATTTGCTCGAGCGGGCCCAGTAACGTCTCCATTGGAGACTTTGTTGTTACTGCGTTTGGCATATCGAATACGTCACGAGTAGCTTGACAGGCTCTGCCGTGCGGGCGAGATACTCTCAGTAGCTTGCCAGGCTCTCCGAGAGGGGCGGAGGAATCGAACTCGGGTCGGCCATGTTGGCTACGTGCAAGGCAAATGCCCTACCGCTGTGGGACACAGTGTTACCATGCTACAACTACCATGAAAATGTCAACATGCTTTAGTCATTATCCACATTTATATTCCACCTTGCTCACTACCACCTGAGTTCATCTGGGTCTAAGGGTTTGTTTCGTTGGATATTGAAGATCCCCTGGCTTTGTTTCATTACACACTACACATAAATGGGATCTGCCCATATTTGTCCTTCTCCTTCTGACTTATTGTGTTCATCTTAATACACTCTAATTCCATATTTGTTGAGTTAAAGGAGAGATTTCAATTTTTCTTACTGCAGATTAGCATTCCATTTTCTATATACGTCAAAATTTCTTTATTCAGTCATCAATCATCAGACACTTGGGTTGTTTCTAGATCTTGGCTATTGTAAATAGTCTTCAACGAACATAGATGTGTGTTATCTTTTCAAATTACTGTGCTTTTTTTTTAGCCTTGGAATTGGTATTTAAAAGTGCTGTAAAACTGCTGACTTAGATGGCAATTCTAATTTTGATTTTTGGAGACATTTCTACATCATTTTTCATAGAAGATAGACCTGTGTTTATTTTCTCACTCACAGTGAATGAGAGTTCTTGTTCTCCACATTGCCACTATCAGCCGTTTTTTTTATAGTTTATTTTTTACATATGTCTTTCTCATTGGTATGGTATTTCATTATTATTTTGATTTGTAGTATCATAATTAATGATAATTATCACTTTTTTCATATGCCTGCCAGCCAACTATATGTCTTCTTTAGAAAAAAAATTGAAACTAAAAAAATGGGTAAAATTCAGTTAATCAAAATGTTAAATTCTTGTTTTTCAAAAGATATAAGAATATGAAAATATACACAGTAGACAGAGAAAAGGTATTTTGCAAAACATATCTGATAAAGAAGTTATGTCCATGATACATAAATAGTTATTGAAAACCCAATGAGGTGAAACTAAGAAAATTAGAGTGGCAAAATTGTATGAGAATTAATAATTAGGACAAAGCAAATAAAAACTGTTACAGACTCAAATTACTGACTTAATTAAACTGGCAGTTCCAAGAACTGGTGAGGATAAAACTGGAAGTCTCATATTTTGCTGGAAGAGCTGTAACATGAAAATATTCCTTTGGAAAAAAAATTGGTAGAAAACATGTAATAACCAACTATATAAGCATTAAGTATCTTCCCAGAAAAAATGGAAAGATTAGTCTACAGCAGGATTTGTATTCCGAGTAGGTCCATATTGGAAATAATCCAACTTGCTAATTAATAAAGAGATGTTTTGTTTTGTTTTGAAATTTTATTTACTCAATGAGTTGTCTTCAAATTTCATTTAGTCACTGTGGATTATAAAGTTATTCATGATTTTTTTTTTGTCTTTAAAAGTGACCTGTTTGGGACTGGAGCAATAGCACAGTGGATAGGGCATTTGCCTTGCACGCGGCCAACCCGAGTTCAATTCCCAGCATACCATAATGTTCCCTGAGCACCACCAGGAGTGATTCCTGAGTGCAGAACCAGGAATAACCCCTGAGCATAGTGGGTTGTGACCCAAAAAGAAAAAAAAGTGACCTGTTCATTCAAGAAACTGATATTCTGCAAACTGGAAAATAAAGTACTGAAATGTATGTGAAAAAAACTTAAAATCATTAAATTAACTCAAAGTCATCACACACATAAAACTAAAGGTTGACTGATGCTGCTTATATGAAATATCAAAAAAAGACACACTGGAGATAAAAAAGCATGTCAGTGGTTACTGAGGACTGAAGGTGGGAGTTGGTACTGATTGCAAGAAAACATAAGGAAATTTTTTAAGTGATTGAAGAATTTTGAAACTGTTCTATATGTTTGCCAGAGTCATTAAACTATAAACTTAAAATGTATGAATTCATGACATAAAAATTATATATGTATTGTTGTTTTTAAAGGATGTTCTTGTTTTGTTTGGGTGCCATATCCAGGCTTACTTAGTTCTAACTTTTGGCTCTGTGCACAAGGATCACTCCTGGAAATGCTTGGGGGACCATATGTGGTACTGGGGATTGAACTGGGGTCAGCTGCAGGCAAGGCAAGCACCTTAACCTCTGTACTATGTCTCCCAATCCAGTTTACTGGGGTTTTTTTTTCACATAAATCCCTTTATTTAATTTATACTACAGTATTACCTACATATTTTAACTAAAAAAATAAGATTAACAGTATTAAGACTGCTGTTTAAGTCCCACATCATACATGTGGGGCTTAAATAAAGTCCCACTTTATCCCATTTCAATAAATAACTCTTCTACCCTACAGTTGCTCAAACCAAAACCAAAGAAACCAATGTTTGTTCTTGACATTTTTACATCTTCATTCCCATTATTCTCACCAATCCAACAATCATCCATCATTTAGTATTTGGATTATTCTGAGTTTTCTGATTTATCTGCATTTCCACACTTGCCTACTCCATATTGCAATCCAGCGGCCAACTTAACCTTTATAAAACAACATAACAAACTAGATTAAACAACTCAATGGTTCTCCAATGCACTTAAAAATAAAGTTTAAATTTTTTTCTTTTTAAAAATTTATTTATTTATTTTTAACTTTTTAATTGAATCACTGAGACAGACCCTTCCAAAGCTGTTTGTGATAGAATTTCAATCATACAGTATTCCAACACCTGTCCCTCCACCTGTGTACATTTCCAAGTACCAGTGTCTCCAGATTTCCTCCCATCACCCCCAACCCCCCCACCCCTGCCTGCCTCCTCTCTCTCTCCTTTTCGGAATTGTGGTTTTCAATATTGATGCTGAAAGATTATCAAGAATATTCCTTTACCTACTTTTAATATTTAGTTCTTGTCCAGCATGATAATTCCCAACTATTATTGTCATACCCATCTCTTCTCTATCTTACCTACCCTCAGTCCCACACACACTTGTGATTAGTTCCAACCATTGACCAATTCAGCAGAAACACCATCTGCACTGCTCTGTTCATTGCAGCATTGTTCACCATAGCCCAAATCAGGAAAAAATCTGAGTGCACAAGAACAATTTGCTAATAGATAAAGAAACTATGGCACATATGCACAATGGAATACTATGCAGCTGTTAGAAAAATGAAGTCATGAAATTTGCTTATAAATAGATGGACATGGGAGAGTATCGTGCTGAGTGAAATGAGTCAGAAGGAGAGGGACAGATATAGAATGATTACACTTATTTGTGGTATATGTATAATATATATATATATATGAAGACTAATATCCATGGCCAGGGAAAACACGGGTTAGGAGGACCATTTACTGATTTTTTATAATTATAAATCTATTTGTATTTTTTTGTGTCATTAAAATTGTGCTCTTTGGATTTTAAATTTTTTTCCCTTTTTTTTTTTATTAGTGAAACACCATGAGGTACAGTTGTAGATTTACAATTTTTTGTGCTTGGGTTTCAATTATACAATGATCAGATACCCATCCCTCCATCAGTGCCCATTTTCCACCACCATGGATAATATCCCCCCCACCCCCATCCCCCCCATCCCCCCTGCCTCTGTGGCAGGGAAATCCCCTGTGTTCTCTCTCTCCTTTTGGGTGTTGTGGTCTGCAAAAGAGGCATTGAGTGGCAAACATGTTCAGTCCATAGTCTACTTTCGACATGCATCTCCAAACACCCTTTATTTGGTGCTCCCTTCTCTATCTGAACTGCCCTTTCCTCTAGGATACCCGGCTGGCCTCTAAGTTATGGAGTAATCGTCCTGGTGCTGATCTCAGCTATTCTTGGGTATTAATCTCATACTTTGTTACTTTATATCCCCCAGATGAATGCAATCTTTCTATGTCTATCCCTCTCTTTCTGACTCATTTCGCTTAGCATGATACTTTCCATATTGTACCACTTGTATGTAAATTTCATGACTTCATCTTTTCTAACAGCTACATAGTACTCCATTGTGTAGATGTACCAAAGTTTCTTTAACCAGTCATCTGTTCTTGGGCATTCAGGTTTCTTCCAGTTTCTGGCTATTGTAAAGAGTGCTGCAATGAACAAACAAGTGCAGATGTCACTTCGACTATACATTTTTGCCTCTCTGGGATATATTCCCAGGAGTGGTATTGCTGGGTCAAATGGGACCTCAATTTCTAATTTTTTGAGAATCATCCATACTGTTTTCCAGAAGGGCTGAACCAGTGGACATTCCCACCAACAGTGAAGGAGTGTCCCTTTCTCGCCACATCCACGCCAGCATCGGTTGCTTTTGCTCTTTTGAATGTGGGCCAGTCTCTGAGGTGTGAGATGGTATCTCATTGTGGTTTTGATCTGCATCTCCCTGATGATTAATGATGTAGAGCATTTTCTCATGTGCTTTTTTGCCATTCGGATTTCTTCTTTGAGAAAGTTTCTGTTCATTTCATTGCCCCATTTTTGGATGGGGTTGGATGTTTTCTTCTTGTGGAGTTTAACCAGTATTTTGTATATCCTTGATATCAACCCCTTGTCAGATGTGTATTCGGTGAATATTCTTTCCCATTCTGTAGACTGTCTTTGTATTTTGGTCACTGTTTGGATTTTAAATTTTAAAATTGTGTCTTTGGATTTTTTCTGATTCCTCTCATTTAGTCTATGATAACATTCTGTCGCTGTATTCTAATGATTACCTTAGAAATTTCAACATGCATACTGAGGAATCAAAGTTCTGAATAAACAAAATAAACAATTTTGCCCTTAAATGAGATGGCATATTTAGAAACATTCGTAACTTCCTGCTTATATCTGCTATTGATGATGGAATTTTAATTCTAGAATACATTTAGTTGTTTTTTTTTGGAGGGGGCATACACAGCAGTGCTCAAGATTTAGTCCTGGCTCTGCACTCAGGAATCACTTCTGACAGTGCTCAGGGGATCATATGGGAAGCCAGGGATTGAACCTGTGCAAGGCAAACATCCTACCTGCTGTATTATCTCTCTCCCACAGATATAATTTTATATAGTTATTATATAAAAAGCTGGAGCGATAGCACAGCGGTAGGCGTTTGCCTTGCACTCAGCCAACATGGCCGACCCGAGTTCGATTCCTCCGCCCCTCTCGGAGAGCCCGGCAAGCTACCGAGAGTATCTCGCCCACACGGCAGAGCCTGGCAAGCCACCCGTGATGTATTCGATATGCCAGACACAGTAACAACAAAGTCTCCAATGGAGACATTACTGGGCCCGCTCAAGCAAATTGATGATCAACGGGAGGGCCTTTACTTACTTTACTATTATTTAATTGCCTGTATGTGTGTATATATATTATAGCTCTTTATTATACTTCAGGAATTTTAGCCATGATGTTTTTTTTCCAAAAATGTTTTTGTAGCAAAAGGTGACAGGAGCATTGTTTCCAGAATCACACAACTTCTTTTTTTTTTTGTCAGTTTTTCTTTTTATTACCACTTCACAAGTAGAGAAAACAAAGTCAGAACATACCCAGTTACACTCAAGGTCACATCTAGTAGGTGTAGAGGCAGGATTTCAATCTTTAAGCCTTTATATTGAAAACTAAATACATTCCTTTCCTGTAGAAGGCTATCACCCATTGAATAAGATCTACTGATGATGCAACAGATCAGAAACCTCCATCAACGGCAAATACACCGAGGGGTTCTAAATCCTCTATACCTTGAGGTTTTATGAAATCTGCAAATAAAAACCACCACTGAAAGTTTTAATTTGCAAGCATAGTACAAGGTGGCATTGAATTTCAGCCTTATAAACGCTTTCAAAGCCAAAACCGTGTTTTTATGCATTTAATGACCTTATGCTACATGTTTGGAAATGTATTGCACAGTGGATGGGACAAGAATTCCTTTTATGTGTAGGCAGTTCCACCATCCGGGATCTCTTGACCTTGCTGCATTCCTTTCTGGGCAGATCCTGGTTCAAAAGTGCAAATCATTGACTTTCCCCGCAGACACAAATGTCATTGAGATGATGGGTATCTTTCAAAGGGCCAGAAGGGAAGTCTCAAATGTTAGATTTTGAGACCATCTCCGATGGAGACAGACCTTTTAAAATGGGGGTTAACACAGAACAGTCTTCCAGTTCCTCCAGGTTTTCCACCATCTCAATAAGTTTTTCTACGCCGTCGCAAGGCAGCGTCCCGGAGGTGTTGGCTCTGAACTTGTCCTGCAGGTCCTTCCAGCTCAGTGGCTTCCTCCAGTGACCGTAGAAGGCATCAGAGCGCTCGGTGAACGTGACCCCATCCTGAAGGGTGACACTCACTTCACAGTACATTGTGTTGAAATTTGGAAGGTTGTCCAGCGGATGCTCCAGCCGCACCTTCGCGAGCAGCTCTCTTACCTGTGCTCTGTTGATCTGACCTTTGTGAAAGGACGGGACCGTGACGTTCCCATCAAGGAGCAGGGCACAGAGCACATACTGGAAAGAGTGACGGGCTTCATGCTCTGACTCGGGGAAGGGCCTGTTCACGTATGGAACGTCGGGGATTCTCAGCACGATTCTCTCGATGCGCTCCACAGGCACCTGCGCTCTGACGAGATGCTCTTTCACAGCTGCAGCTGCGTCGGCCACCCAGTGGGTGCCCAGGTGTGCAGGGAAACGCTTGAAGGCCACATCCTGCTGGTCCAGCAGCCAGGTGTGGGCATCGAGGTCTGGAAGGACTTTGGGGGCATAGTTGGCGTAGAAGGCCCCAAACCCTGTCTCCAGGTCCAAGACCTGCCTGTTGCCGTGGAGTCCCAGCGTCGCCAGGAATGCAGCTTCTATCCCGTGCCTGGCAGCATTGCCAATATGGAGAGGCTTGGTCTGGGTGGCAGCGTTGGCCATGGGTGCCCCCGCGTGAGACACAGCAATCGCCAGGGCCTCCTGACATTTAGCCATGCTCAGTCCTAGAAACTTGGATGCAGCCGCAGCACTCCCCAGAGTTCCGATCACTGACGGCGGATGGAACCTGAAAAGCCAATGATGAAGAGTTTCAACCCCGATTTCCAGGAAGGTGTATGGGTAGAGGCGGCCGGGGGCAGAGTGTGGAGCCAGACTATCTGGTTTGACATCTCAACTCTTGTGCTTATTAGCTGAGCGAGTCTGGGAAAATTTCTCAACTTGTCTGTGCCTGTTTTCTCTCACTTAAAGCTATGAAAGACACAGATAATGTTTTCTATCGCTTAAGACTTTGTGTTCTGCATGTTTACAGCTATGCTTGAACACAGTAATTCTTTACAAATTGTGTTGTTGTTGTTATTGCCAGGAAGCAAAAATTGTCGATTGCTGAAAATGGATGCAAAATTATTAAACCCTGGGGAGTCTGATCAAACTGCCACAGTTTTCTCACTTCCTATTTACTTCTCTCCCAGCTATCTGGACCAAGCGGCACCATAAATATTAGACTGAACCAGATGAGACAACCAATATTTGATCGCTTTTTGATCGATGAGCTGAACAGTCAGATTTAAGATATTCTAAATGTTCTTATGGCACTAAGGGCTTGTCTTGCGCACAATCAACTGGGTTCAATCCCTGGCATCCCATATGGTCACCTGAGCACCACCAGGAGTGATTCCTTAGCACAGAGCCAGGAGTAAACCCTGAGCACTGAGGAGTGTGGTCCATTAAATAAATAAATAAATAAATAAATAAATAAGATATTCTGAATGTTCTTGCAATCATTTTCACAGAATCTGTTTAGGCATAAGTTCAGGAATATTCTGGGTACCTCTGGATAACAGATAGACATGGGTCCCAATTTATTTTATAGTCCTGGTTGCTTGATTGGCTGTTGAAGCCCAGATGTCTTTTTATTAGTAGTTCCGAGGTCATATCTTAGATGAAGGGTTTGATGTGTGACTGGTGGATCAAATTATCTGCCAGCAAGAGCATGAACATCTTTAACGGAGCCTCCCTATGTGTGAGTAAACTCTGTGGAGAGTCCCATTGAGCACAGAAGGGATATAGGTTGCAACTTACCTCTTTGGAATGTCACTGGCTTCCTTGGAGAAGTGCATTAATCGGCCTTGCACTTCAATCCCAATGTTGAAAGCCAGCAACAGATCAAGGCCAGAGAACTTGGGACTTGGAGGCAGCGCTTCTGAGAGAGACATGAGGACAGGAAGGATGGCTCCGGAAGGGTGGGTGGCAGGGTGCCATGTGTCATCAAAATCCATTGAATGAATCTATGTCAACAGACACACAATAGCCAATTACTCAAAATGTATTTTCCATGAATGCATTGACTTTTGGACTAGAAGTGGTTTGTTTACTAGTAGCCGGGTTTGATACGAGATTTATAACTTTGATTCTGAGAAAATAAAAATCTCTCATCTGCTGTGATTATCAATCATATGGCTAGGCACAAGATATGCTGTCCTCTGTCCATGTCAGGAAGGAGCTTGGGGAGTAGCTCCTGAGCCACATGGAGCTTGGTCAGAGTTCTCTGCCACAGCCCATGTGAGATCTAAATTAAGTTATAGAACTACAGTGATTGTTTCTTCTCCCCACTTTCACCTTTCAACAAGTTAGACTAAAACTTTATTGTCATTGATGCCAGGACACTGAGGTGAGTCCAGTGGCAAGAGCCAGCATCGGAGAGGTTGGTTCTCAGGATTGCTACCTTGTCCCCAAAAGATCAGATTATCCTTATCTAACAAGTAGAAAAGGAAAGCCTCCCCATAAAAATTTTTTGTTATTTACAGTATAAAAGGCCATACTTTTTTTGTAATAATGCGAAGCAATTTTAAACTGTGGAAAGATTGCCAAGAATTGTTGAACCCCGAGTAATTATTAAGATATATCATAAAAACAGTATTTAAAAAAATTTTTTTTTATTAGTGAAACACCATGAGGTACAGTTGTAGATTTACAATTTTTTGTGCTTGGGTTTCGATTATACAATGATCAGATACCCATCCCTCCACCAGTGCCCATTTTCCACCACCATGGATAATATTCCCCCCACGCCCATCCCCCCCATCCCCCCCGCCTCTGTGGCAGGGCAATCCCCTGTGTTCTCTGTCTCCTTTTGGGTGTTGTGGTCAAAAACAGTATTTTTGTTCTAAGGTTTTAGTTATCCTCATCCTCATCAGTTTATTTTTTCCTTATACAAAATTGTAATAACCAGAAGTTCATTTTAAATATAGATGTTTATGTCTACTGGGCATGGCAGCTGCATTTCCCCTGGTTTATAGGACATCTATTCCTGGATGCACCATTGGGTTTACTGTCAGTATTTGATCTCTATCTCTGAAAACTACAGTATCTCAGAAATCCCAGCACATTTATGTTTAAATTGTATCCCACAACACACAGAAAAAGCATGTGAATTGTTTTAAATGGAAATTGCCAAGTTTTGGGCTCACCATATGGCCATAATCATTTCTTTTCTTGAATATCGGTTGAGTGACTAAATAAATGAATGAATGGAAAGAGAGTTACAGAATAGGAACTGGTACTAGTTGCAAAGGAGGGAGCAGTAGTTGAAAAGGATATTGTGGCTTATATTGTTTGTTATATATAAGTCAAAGTTGAGAATTGAGATACTTTAAGTATTTTTAATCTCTTCTTTCTTATTTCTTCTGTTTCATAATTTATTTGAAAAATATCAATTCACTACAAAAACATGGAAACTGAAATTATTACGTAAAAGAGAGGGAAAGTCAGTTCATCTCTCTGAACTTCAAAGATTTCATCAATAAAATATAGAAATAAGGTGATTTCTGAGATATTTTATGACTCTGATAGAACATGATAGATCAGAAGTTGAGAAGATATTAAAAATTCCTTACAGCTACACCATTAACAAAAGCAGCATATGTTGGTGGAAGTCTCAAGTCAGGACGGCCCCAAACAGTGCTGGATAAGTTGGAACTGTATATCTAGAACAAAAGAATGCTTGTCAGTGTGAACACAGCATGCCAAATCATCACTTTAAGAATTATTCTTCATCCTCAGAAGCACTGCTTTAATAACCCTTGTTTGAATCTTTTGTGCTAGGTTGGAGCTCCTATCAATGGACTCCACTCCTGTTTGTAGGACACTTTCTCCAGGGAAGGGAAAGGAGGTACTACTTGTCACTGTACATCATGATCCAGAAGTGATCCAGCGAGTGTAATCTGAATTTATTCTTTCTCACTTAAGGTAAATACGGGAGACAGTGTCTATACTGCCAAATGTCTACCGAGCATATCCTTTGGAGATCTCCATATCTAAACCTCCTCCTGGCTCAGAGTCCTGACCAAGTCTTTTTCCCAGAGAATCTTGACATCTTTGTGCGAACAAATGATTTGGGCTAGATTCTATTGCCTCTAAACTCTCATAAAGTTGTAGTTTCAGGGACCAGAGAGATAGTATAGAGGCTAACATGATTGCCTTGCACATGGGCAACATGGGTTCAATCTCCAGCACCCCATGTCATCCCAGACACACTGACAAGTATGATGTCAGAACACAGAACCAGGGTAAGCCCTAAGCACAGTTGGGTGTGACCCAAAAGCCAAAACAACAAATATGTGCTTTCAGACACAATAATTATAAACTGAGGTGTTACTAGTATTAATATCAGTCTTTAGGAGCCAGAGTGATATTATAGCAGGTAGGGCATTTGACTTGCAAATGGCTGACCCAGGTTTGATACCCAGCATTCCATATGGTACTTGAGCTCACCAGGAGTGCAGAAGCCAGGAATAACCTCTGAGTACTGTTGGGTATGGCCCTCCTCCCAAACCCACCTCCCCCCAAAAAATATTGGTCTTAAGACTGGTCTTAAGATAGTGGTTCACGATAAGATCTAGATGAATGTTAAATTAAGCAATATTTCAGTGAATATTAAATTAGAAAATCCAGAAACTTTCTCCAACAATGCACAGAGTAGTAGAACATAAGCTCACATCTCTGGCAGTACATTCATGGGTCACACTTTGTGTGATTAGATGACATGTGTGCATACTTGAGAATATCTAAAATAGATATGGAATTCATTACTTTACTATATTTGCTGGCTTTGTGAAACACATCTGTACTAGTTCCCAGGATGCCAACACCCAGAGTATCCAGAATCATCCTCTTGCTCCTCTGAAGAACTTGATCTGTCAGGTGTTCCACTTTCAGGCCATGGATCAGTTTGGCAAAGCTCTCTGTGACAGACTGAAAAAGAAAGAATATTTTAAGAGGACTCCCCTCACTTGACATTTGCATGTTTCCTTTCTAGGTGAGAACTGGAGATGCTTTGATGTAAAGAGTTGATAACACCAAACAAAACCCAATTGAGCTACATGTAATTGCTGAAGAACAATGAATACTGGGGTATGGGGGGGGGTTGTTGGAGAGTGATAGTGTGGAGTTGGAGGCAAATGTATTGCATGTGGCTCACTCCAGTTCAATTCCAGTTATCACATTGACCCCTGAGCATCCTTGCATGCAGCTCTGGTGGCCCCAAGCACCACCAAGTGGTTGAAGTAATCCCTTCAGCACCAGATGGCCCACGCAGCACCTCATCCTCAGGCCCAGACCTTGAACTGGGCACCTGGTTGGCTGTGCATCCTGGGAGGGTCCCTAGAGGCGCCACCCCTGATCACAACTTGGGAACAACCTTCCTTCACCAAAAAACCAAACAATAAAATTGATGACTCTGTGGGAGACAAAGTGTAAGGAAAAGACAACAGCCAGTTTCTGTCCTCACTGAATTGAGGGCATAGGCCTGGAGGTAGATGATAATAATGGAGGGCGTGGGCCAAGGTGCAGGGAAGCATGTTGTTGGAGTGGGTGGGGGGCAACTGACCTAGACAATGGACATGCCCAGGCTCGGGATGCACTCGGAGAGCCAGCAGCTCCATTCTTCCATATGGACCCGGCACTAAGTATTTTAAATACAGTATCCATTTGGGACTCAGAGGTCTTCAGGTAGGTCCTATGAGTCCCACTGCTGGTGAGGAGACTTATGGAAGTGACATCACTTGAGGGTAACTCTAAGATGTATAAAGCCAGAGTTTAAGCCCCTGATTCCTAAGGAATGCTGTGATGAACATGTTCACCAGAAATAATGAACATTGTAGTTCCCCTCCGAGGTCTAGAATCTTTGAAAGCAGATCAGGATTCTGTGTCTTCTTTAAGATCGCTCTATGATTTAAGGTAGTTGGGGAGGATGGGGAGCTGCCACAGTGGCTCTTGGGAACCTGGGACCACTTCTCAGCCTGGTGGATCAGACCTGTTGGTGCTGGGGGGCTTGCCTGGGCAATGTTCTTGGAGCTTCTCCGAGGCAAGGCATGTTCTACCTTTGAGCTCCAAGTACAGCCCAAGATCTCCAGGTGATATTATGTGCTCTAGTGCAGTATGATCACTCTCCATATGTGGTGCCTGAACATTTGAAATGTGACTAGTCCAAATGAGATATGGCACCAAGGTCCAGGGAATACTGGACTCCAAAAGCCAGCAAGCAAAAGAGAATAGAGAACATCTCATTAACTATATAACTATAAAACATGATGAAATGACCACATGCCAAAATGATAATATTCAGATTATATTAATTAAATGCCATTTTCATCATCTCTAACGATTTTTGAAACAACTACTATTAGAATATACAAAGTTATGGCTGAGAACCACTTGTTCTCTCTGCTGGTGGCAAGTATTTGGAGGTGCTGATACCTCTGCTGGTTATAAAAACTTATGGGAGTCAGCAGGTGGTGGGCAGGGGATCAGACTGAAGGTGAATTGTTGAGAGGCTGCAGTGGGTTAGGACTTAAAGCATGAGAGGGTGAAGTAAATTGGGCAGCTCCAGCTGCAGAGTTGCATGCTGGAAGACTGAGTTAAGAGATTTGCAGTTGAGGGTAAATGGTAGGTGCTACTTCATTAAAGTTTGCCTTGCATGTGGCCGACCTGGGTTCGATTCCCAGCATCTCATATGGTCCCCCAAGCTGCCAGGAATAATTCCTGAGTGCATGAGCCAGGAGAAATTCCTGAGCATCGCTGGGTGTGACCCAAAAAGCAAAAAGAAAAAAAAAGAAAGAGTGCTGTAGACACAATCCCTATGGAGAATGATATAGGTAATAAAGCAGGTAGAGATTCGCACTGCAGCCCCAATTCTGGATGAGGAAGCTGTAGTCTCTGCCACTGGGGAATAGAGAAGTGGCACAGACTTCTGGGCAAGGGTGATGAAATTGTTAAGTGGAACTTATTAAATGGAAGTGAAGTCTGTTTCTAGAAGAAAAGACTCTGCTTCTAGCCACAAAACTGGAAAATGGAAAACTGAGGCTCATTTGGATTCCCTCAGTTGCAGAGTCCATTGCAATTCCCCTGAGTTATAAATTCTGGAATCAGAGAGATAGCCTAGGAGGTAAGGAGCTGACCTTGCACACAGCTGACTTTGGTTTGATCCCCTGCACTACTTATGGTCCCCTGAGCACCTCCAGAAGTTACCTCGAAGCACAGAGCTAGGAGCAATTCCCGAGTACTGCTGGGTGTGACCCCACCAGCCCCAGATAAATATCAAGTCCTTCCATTGCAGTTATTTTTGGTACTTCTTCATAAGAGAGCATCTGTTATCAAATAGTATCACAGTAGTATGACTTGTATCATTTCACTGCCAGCCTAGCATGGGGTATTATTTTGTAAATGCAGAGTGCTACCACTTCCCTATGATTACTGCATGATTGTACAGGTTACTTTGTTTCTCTGTACATCAGATACTTAATGTGAAAAGGCAGCTGGAAGTTAAGGGTTTACTTGGTTAGAGGACCTGAGGCCTTTGGGGTCCTTGGCAATATGCCCGCTTCCCCTCAGAGATGAATTTATGCCCAAGTGAAGTGTTTCAGCCTGACCACCAATTAGCTACTTCATTTCACCTGCCTTTGGTTACTTTGACTTTGAAAGTAACTTTTTTAGAGAGATGAGGGGAGGCTGGAGGAGGGAGAGAAGGGAGAAAATACTCAGAGAGAAACAAGGTATTAGTGCAAAGTTCCCTGATTTGGGAAGAACCACAGTGACTGGCTTTTTCATGATGATGAAAATTTGACTCGACATATTCAGGGCCAGACAGAGGAAGAGAGGGGGAAGTAGTGGGTTGAAAATCAGCAAATAAAACTTTAAGAGTCAGAAGCATTGCTTAGATCCTTTGTTGTAAGCTAAACTACCTCCTTTCAAACTCTTGTCCTGCCCTCACAATTCCCACAGTGCCCACAGCATCTGGTGATTGTCCATATCTTCTAGGTTGACTTGAGAAGGAATTCCCAGGAGCTAGGTGTGCCCAGAATGCATATGTTGGTGGAGGGGAAAATTACTGTGGCATCTATCCACAGGGTCCCATGGTACCAGTTGTGGCAGTTGGGCCCTGTGGGGATCTGTGACAAGTCCTGAGCACCCCCACATATGCTAGAGAACAACAAACTCTTTCCAGGAAGGGAGCCCTGAGGGAGGAACGTGTGGCCTTTCAGCATCAGCTACCCTGCATGCATCTATTACATTTTGGGTTTCCCAACTTCCTTGTGGCATGCACATCTTTTAGTAAATACTTTTTTAGTAAATACTGCGATTGGGATATAAATTAAGGCAAACTCTGCTATCTTCTAATATATCTCACAAGTTTTTGCTCTTTGTCCAGAGTAACCAATGCTCTGTAATACTGAGCCAAGATGTTAGGGGTCCTGTTAAAAAAAAGTTTCTCCAAACGGCCAAGGAGTGTCAACAGACACTTAGAAATGCAACTTGGAAATACAACGTGGCCACAGAAAATGCTAAGAAGTCAAAAATCAGAGCTTACACTGACTCATTGTCTGCCTTATTTTCTTTAGCAGAAACTTGTCTCTTATTTGGCAACAAACACTGGTAAAACAGCGAAAGGCAGTTAAGTCAATATCCTGGCGTTATGAGAAATTGAAATGCCAGAGAGAGAGAGTGCAGTGGGTAGGCACTTGCCTTGGATGTGGCTGACCCAGGTTCGATGCCTAGCATCTCATACAGTCCTTTGATCCAGAAGTGCTTCCTGAGTGCAGAGCCAGGAGTAGCCCTTGAGTTTCACCAGGGGGGGGGGGGTGACCCCAAAACAAGAATAACAAAGAAGCAGCCAATTCTGGATCTATCCCCAATACCACATATGGTCCCATGAGCACCTCCAGGATTGACTTCTGGTTACAAAGTCAGGAATAGCGCCTGAGCACTGATGAGAGTGTCCTCCTCCTTATGGCACTTTTGAAGTGAAGTGGGTTGTATTAAGAGGAGAGAGCAACTGAGAAATTTACAAAGGTAAAGGCAATATAAAAAGTCAGTTGAAGTAAATTATTTAGGACCAGGCACAGTGATCGAGAGCTTGCTTTGCAGGTATGAGGCAAAGAGGATTTTTTTTTTAGTCATACCTGGTGATAATCAGGGGTTACTATTGACTTTGTACTCAAGAATTACTTGTGGTAGTGCTTGGAGAATTATATAGGATGCTGGGGATCGAACCTAGGTTAATTGTGTGCAAGACAAACACCCTATTTGCTGTACTATCGCTCTGGCCTGAGTCCAAGAGTTTGAGTCGTGGGAGCACTCCACATAACTGGTCCCCAGCACCACAGCACACTGTGTGATCTCCTGGGCACTGCAACAAAGTACCCAGAATCACAGTCAGACAACCCAGTGTGCCAACTCTGAACATCACAACAATGAAAAGAAAGGACAAGAGGGAAAGCCACTAAAATTTGAACACTACATTGCTCTAAAGAGAAATAAGCCACATAAAATGTATCAATACCTTTCGAATCATCTTGTTCCAAGGAAGAGGTTATCCCAGGAGTGAAGAGTGGTGATCTCTCTGCTGAAAGACTGACTGACTTTATATCCTCACTTCTCTCAAACTCTTTCACTTTCACTCTGTAATTTCCACTATTTCAACACTTCCGGAGGATACCTTCCCATCTTCCCTTATAAATGAGTTGCTTGATGCACACAATTTGACGATTCAACATGACCAGGAAGCACAACAGAGATGATCAAGTGTCTTCCCACAGGCACTGGACAAGCACATTGATATCAAGAGCAGCATCTTAGGCTGACATGCCATCACAGGACACTGTATCCATCCCAGAAAACTATGCTCTTTTATCTAGGAATTCCACTTCCAAAATTTTATCCTAGAGAAATGTGCATGAATGTAGGGAAGTTAAGCAAAAAGTCAAAAATGAAATCCATAGACCTGCTAATGAGTTACATAGCCCTAAATCGTGGCTAGGTTAAAATAGGGCATGTGCAATAGTTGAGGCACATTTTTACTTTTCCCATTATCTCATCCCTGATGGTCCCATCTGTCTAGCAACATCCAAATGTTCCTGAAACTTGAGATTAAGAACCTAAAAGGGCACTTTTGGGGGGATGCTAAGGGCACTTCTTTCAAGAGTCTTTGTTTGTTTCTGAACTGCATTTCCCATATATGCAAATATGAGATTTTAGATATATCTGCCTAGTTTTGGGGATAAACTACCTGCTTCCACCCATATCCCATTAAGTTGACTTAAACAGTCATCTGAACCTTTTGTTTTTAATCAATCAGTGTGACTCATCTTGTCTAGATCTAGCTCCTGTCCTCTTGGCGGTTGTCAGTGTCTTGGTGGTTTTGTTGTTGTTGTTTGTGGTTGTTTATTAATATTTTTTTGCTGTTTTGGTCACATCCTGTGATGTTCAAGGGTTACCCCTGGCTCTGCACTCAGGAATTACACCTGGTGGTTCTCAGGAGACCATATAGGAAGCCTGGGATTGAACCAAGGTTAACTGAGTGCAAGACAAACACCCCATTTGCTGTACTATGGCTCTTCTCCCATTAAGTGTTCTTGGACTGCTTATTGGTTATACCTACAATGACTATATGAAAATGAGTTATGGGCTTTAAAAAAAGTTAATGACCTTTTAAAGTCTGAGCTTGGTCTGGAGAGATAGTTCAGGGGTAAGAAGTGTGCCTTGCTTGCGGCTGACCTGGGTTCAGTCCCTGGCATCCCTTATGATCGCCTGGGCACCACCAGAAGTGTTTCCTGAGTGCAGAGCCAGGAATAACTTCTGAGCATGGCTAGGTGTGACTCCCCCAAACCCCCAAACAAGAATAAATCATGAATAATGAGCTTGTTATTCTAGCAGCAGTTAGTATTATATTGTTAGGATTACATCAGTGAGCTTTGTGGCCTTGTGGTTCTGTTCCAATCCTAACTCAGAATTAGGGCATTTTAGGCAAAAAGAAGCTTAACTGCTTTGCAAAAATAGAAATTGCTAAAGTGTCTTGTAGACAGACACTTTCTAAGGGTGTGGAAGACAAGTAGTGTATTTCTCTGGTTTGGAGCCTGCAGGAAACTGCCTAGGTTCTGAAGACAGGGTCAAGAGTGAGATGTGAGGAGACCTTCAGGAAACTCTGGTTTTAAGAGGTGTGCAGTGGCGGTTGGAGAGAAGTGAGCTCCTCTGGAGGGACAGTGCAAACAGACATCAGGAGCTCAGGAGCAATGAAGGAGCAATGGAATCAGATGTCTAATTTGACATCAGATATCTAATTTGAATTTTTTTTTCTACAACAGAATGTCACTGTCACTGTCATCCTGTTGTTCATTGATTTGCTTGAGCAGCCACCAGTAACGTCTCCATTGTGAGACTTGTTACTGTTTCTGGCATATCGAATATGTCACAGGTAGCTTGTCAGGCTCTGCTGTGTGGGTGAGATACTCTCAGTAGCTTGCTGGGCTCTCTGAGAGGGGTGGAGGAACTGAACCCAGGTCGGTTGTGTACAAGGCAAACACCCTACCCGCTGTGCTATCGCTCCAGTCCAGCAGAATAGATTCTACAACAGAATATGCCCAGGAAAGTTGATAGCCCAGTGTCAGTTGTGATTTGGGGAATGAAGGCAAGGTTTGTTTTGCTCAAGATACAGATCAGAGGGGAGAAATGTAAGTTGTGTAATGTTGGTATTTAGGGAAGGGCAGGGAATAAGGGAAATAGGTAGAGGTAGGATGTGGGTCAAGGAGTGCAACTGAGAATGGGATGTGAAAAATGGTGGGGCCTGATAGCACAGCCAGGTGACTGCCATCAGAATATTCTGCCTCTGTCTTCACATACATGCCTCAATGTCAGAGGAAGCCTGAAGACAATAGACCAGTGCCATGACAGTTCATAGTTATCATGAAACTGGTAACTCACAAAAATGGCCAAGTTTAATGAGGAACTCCCATTTCAGGTGTTTCCCAGGATTTGGAAAGGCAGGAAATCTTGAACTGTAAGAAAGTGGAAACAAAGACCTCTTCCTCTTGGACCCCCCACTCCCTGCCCATGCAAGAGTGTCTTTGCTACTTTCTGGTTTTCTTAAATAAAAAGGTAGCTTGAGTTTGACCATTTCATCTGTCTCCTGCTTCTAGTCTTCGGTTGTAGTGGCAAGTCCTTACCTGGGGTAATGTAGGTGCCTTTTGTTTATTTTTAACATTTTGTGAAAGGTGTGAGATGTATCTATTGATGGGATACTTGATTTTGAAGGATGAGCATTGGGGGACCATATGGGATGCTGGGGATTGTACCCGGGTCAGTTACGTGCAAAGCAAATGCCCTACCCACTGTACTATTGCTCCGGCTCCCCAAATGGTTCTTGAATCTTTGGGGATTGGGGAGACATCTGGATGGATTCCAACAACTGAGAACAACCATTATGGAATTATGGGACTTACTGCTAGATAGTTTAAATAAATTTGGGGTTTTTGTTGTTGTTACTCTTGTTTTTGTTTTATCATTGAGTTGAAAGAAAACAAATATCCAGTTTGGAAAATACTGCAGGCAGAACTGTCGTAAGCATTATCCCCATTGCAAGTTCTGGAGTTTTCAGCTTTAATATCCATTCTTAGTCACTTAGACACTCCTGTGACCATTGTTCTTTACCAAAAAAAAATTAAGGATGAATGCCTCTGAGGGACTTTATCACCTCACAGTGGAAAAGGCTTGATAATGAAATGATGGTTTTCATCAATATCTTCAATGTCAAAGCTTTACTATTTCAGCTCCTTTGGGCTTAAATTTTGCTAATATTGAATTTAGAAGTTAGTTCAATCATTTGCTAGTTTAATCACTGATTTTATAGAACTGTGAACAATTCGAAAGCCCTCTTTAATTAGGATCAAGTTCTAACTATCCAGGGGCTTAACTGGCAAATTGTCTATTGATGGTACTTTTCAATTCCAAGTGGCTGATGGTTTCCTGTTGCCCTTTGTGCCTAGCTTTAAGTAGAAATAACGTACTGGAGAGGTAATACAGAAGATAATAAAGGTTACTTGTCTTGAATGTGATTCACCTGAATTTGTTCTCCAGAGTCCGTGCTAGGAGTGATCCCTGAGCCCAGAGCCAGGAGTATGCCATGAGCACAACTGGGTGTGGCCCTCAAACAAAATAAAATTAGAAGCCAGGGTGATTGCTTGTAAATGCAAGTCTTCTCTTCCATCACTGTCTTGGAGAGAAGCAATGTAGCCTTCATCCCTGTGGGAGAACCTTTGGGAAGGATCTGGGCCTACTGCCAGCCACTGTGGGAGCTCATCCTCCTTTAGCAGCCCCAGCTCCAGAGAGGGCAATCTTGAGAGTGACCCTAAGCCAGAGCAACAGAGTTAAGCTGCCCTGGGATTCCTGACCTTCACAATCAGCTGAGATAATTAAGGCACACTGAGTTAAGTGGCAGTCTTGAGGGTAATTTAATGCCCACTTGAAACAGTTAACATGACTTACATGGAGCCTGAAGATCTCCCCTTAGTTATCTCTTCAGATTTAGCATCTTGCTCCCATGCAAGGGACCAGGGGCTTAGCACCTAAGGAAACCATTGTACCAGCTTTCCTCCTCCTCTTCTCTGTTTCTTTCCACAACACATCTATTTCTTCTCTCCTCGCCCCACAGCCTTCTATTATCTTCCATTTAAATCAGTGGTTTTTAGCTGGGGACGAGTTTGTCCCTTAAGAGACAGTTGAGACATCTGAAAACATTAAGTAAATTGCAGCTTCTGGGCAGGTTCAGGTATGCCTCAACCATCCTATAATAGACCAGGCATCCCTACAAGTGAAAAATTCACTACTGCAAAATGTTAATGGTACTGCTGGTTAGAAACGCCAGATGAGGCTGCATCTCTTCCCGAACATCCTAAATTTTAGTCAGATGTCCTAAATGCCTTTTTCATGGGGCATCAGGATGCCCTTGCTATACCTCTTGTGATAAGGAGTAATTCTTTTGAAAGATATCCCCTGTGAATCCCTCTCCCCCAGGGGCTAACACAGCGTTCCTCACAATGTGAGGACAATTTTATTGAATGAATTAATGGAAACTTGATGCATCGAATATAGTGATTATGCTAAACTAAAATATGAATGAAATTTACTCTCTCATCTTTTCCAATGGAAAGAAGAGACATATGTGTGTATACACATGTATATGACATGTATATGTGTTTATAATGACTTGCTTGACAGAAAGTACAATACAATGAACAGATATTTCTCTTTATCTTGACAATAGCTGTGCCAGTCATAAAGGATGACTTGAGAATATGAGTTAAAAGAATAAATGAAAAAATGTATGGAGCAACAAATTGAAAGTGTAAGGATGTAAACTATTAAAAACAAGAACCATTTAATTGAATCATTTTCCTCAAAAGAAATTATGGGGGATTGGAGAGAATTTGTCCTCAGTAAAACATATGGGCCCCCCAGAGCCCCCCCCAGGAATGATTCTTGAGCACAGAACCAGGAGTATGCTTTGAGCATTGCTGGGTGTGGCTTCCCAAACAAAAACAAAGTTGACTGGGTTCATTTGAATTTTCATTTTCTTTTTCGTTCATTGAATTCCCTGTATATTTTAAGCAAAATTTGTTAAGTTCATTTTGGGTTCCTTAAAAATAAGTTTCACTTTGGGGGAAAGCCTATGTTTTATGGGAAAGCATAATGATAATAATCAAGTCTGGTTTCTCTGATTCGATTTTTGTTAATTCATAGGTAAGGTAAGGTAAAGGCCCTCCCGTTGATCGTCGATTTGCTCGAGCGGGCCCAGTAACGTCTCCATTGGAGACTTTGTTGTTACTGTGTCTGGCATATCGAATACTCTCGGTAGCTTGCCGGGCTCTCCGAGAGGGGCGGAGGAATCGAACTCGGGTCGGCCATGTTGGCCACTTGTAAGGCGAACGCCCTACCCGCTGTGCTATTGTTAATTCATATGAAATATAAAAGCATACTTACTATGAGAATGCTTTCTTAAATAGGAAACTAAGGAGAAAAGTGTGTTTAAGCACACCTCTATGTTTAAAAGTGTTAAACAATTTTTTTTAAATAGCAATAACACTGTACCACTTAGAGTCATCAAAAATCTTTTCCACTACTTACACCATTATCTGGCCTTCATCCTGACTTTATTTCCTCCAGTCCTTCAGCAATAGAATAAAGTGAAAATTTAATCAGAAATGCCTCAGAGAGTCTGTGGTCAGTGTTTATTTTTGTATGTATACGTTCTCCCCCTGATTTTGTAAGTGCTCAACAAAGTCTTAGATTCTAAGGACTCTGAAAGGAGAAATCTGAGGTACTGATTTCTGCAAGAGCATTACTTAAATACAACTGAGTCCATGTATTTTATCACAAAGGAATCGCTGGAAGCTCAAGGTGGTTATAATTCATCCTCTAAATTACTCTAGTTCAAAGAAGAAAATTTTTTTCTCATAAGCATAAAGTAGCCTGTTAGTGTTCCTTAGTTAACTACCAAAGACTGATTACCCACAAGCCATATTGCCCTGCACCAGATGTTTGCTAAAAGCAGAATAAAATGGAGGAATGCCTTATTTGAACAAATGTGGCAGACATCTTAAAATATTTCTTGCATAAATTGTATATATGCCTAGGTTGAAGATAGAATAAATTCTAGGTGGTTCTTGCTTTCCTGAAGATGTATTTAAATATAGAACTTTGATGTATATCAAAAGAAATGTGGTGAACTATTTCATTAGCAAAGGACTATTCCCTTCAGTAGCTGTTTCAGGAGCAAAGGACACATCTAACACCTGAGGTCTTTTTTTAGACCACAAAGTTGTTTCAGCTTAGGGAAAATTTCTTCTATCATTTTCTTGATTCAGTGCCTCCTTTGTTTCCCTTTTTGCCCTGTATGCCCAGACCCATCCTAGATAGATATTATATCTCTTGCATTTATCCTCTTGGTCTCCACTTGGCTTTTGTAATGGGCATATATATTTTTAATTTTTATTAGTGAAACACCATGAGGTACAGTTGTAGATTTGCAAATTTTTGTGCTTAGGTTTCGATTATACAATGATCAAGTACCCATCCCTCCACCAGTGCCCATTTTCCACCACCATGGATCCCAGTATCCCTCCTACACCCATCCCCCCATCCCACCCTGCCTCTGTGGCAGGGCATTCCCTTGTGTTCTCTCTCTCCTTTTGGGTGTTGTGGTCTGAAAAATTAAATGGATTAAATTAAATTAAATTAAATGGACGCATTGAGTGGCAATCATGTTCAGTCCACAGTCCACTTTCAGTCTACTTTCAACGTGTATCTCCTCTCCTGGGAGGATCCTCCAAACACCCTTTATTTGGTGCTTCTTTCTCCATCTGAGCTGCCCTTTCCCCTAGAGTGTCCGGCTGGCCTCTAAGCCATGGAGTAATCCTCCTGGTACTGATCTCGGCTATTCTTGGGGATTAATCTCCTATTTTGTTACTTTATGTCCTCCAGATGAATGCAATCTTTTTATGTCTATCCCTCTCTTTCTGACTCATTTCGCTTAGCATGATACTTTCCGTGTGGTACCACTTGTATGTAAAATTTATGACTTCATTTTTTCTAACAGCTACATATTACTCCACTGTGTAAATGTACCAAAGTTTCTTTAACCAGTCATCTGTTCTCGGGCACTCAGGTTTTTTCCAGATTCTGGCTATTGTAAAGAGTACTGCAATGAACAAATAATTGCAGATGTCACTTCGACCTTAATGGGCATTTTTTTACATTTCTGCCCATTCTCTGGTAGGCTTATTTGACTTGGTCAATTGTTAATTTGGTCTTCATTGATGCCCATTCTGCAATTCACTTCTTTAAATGAGTTTCTTATCTTTGGCAATGATACTCCTATTTTGTAAAATGTGTTTCTTGTTCACTGATTAATAATTCTTATTTTATGAATGTTATACTTAAATTCTTAAGCTCTTTGGGAAAATTACTTAAAATTACTTTTTTTCTGTTTCTTGATCATTCACATCTTGGCACTTTTCATGCTGTTGATTTGCTTTGTGGTTACGAATGATAAATTCTACATGACCTGGCTACATGACTACATGGCTCTGGGATTGGGCCTATACCCCTGACTTCAGCATGACTCTGTGGTGGGGGCTTCACTTTTTGTGCTCCTGGAACGACCTCCTAGCCATGGTGTCTTCCTGATCAGTATATAATGAAACTCTCAGATTCAGCTTAAGTGAGAAATGTTTACTGATCAGGGTCCAGAAATACAGTGGTATAAGTGGCTACCTCTGCTCTCATATTATCATTGAAACATATTATAGGCTAAATATATATTTGTAAACCTTCAGGCTTATTACTGCCATCTCACTTTGGTAGAACTTTTAGGCCAAACCATCTTTTTTTTCTTTTTATTTATATCAGTCATTTATTCTTGAGCAATTGGAATAGATAGTTTTTTTTTTTTTAATTTTTATTAGTGAGACACCATGAGGTACAGTTGTAGACTTACAAATTTTTTGCTTGGGTTTCAATTATACAATGATCAAATACCCATTCCTCCACCAGTCAGTGCCCATTTCCCACCACCATGGATCCCAGTATCCCTCCCACCACCCAACCCCCCATCCCACTCTCCCTCTGTGATAGGGTATTCCCCTCTGTTCTCTCTCTCCTTTTGGGTGTTGTAGTTTGCAAAAGAGGCATTGAGTGGGAATCATGTTTGGTCTATGTAGACCAAACCATCTTAAGGCTGCTGGTATTCTCCAGTTTGCTTTCTTTTATTTCTTGCTTTCTTTAAATCTGTGTCATCTGTGACCAGGGCTCTGAATCTTGTGGAATGTGTGTGGTCATTTTACTCTTTGGAGGCAGAGCACATGTTGTTTTTGACTTTTCTTCTAAGGTATTATCCCATCCCCTTCAAATTGTTATTCTCTGTTCATGGCCTGCCCCTTATTTTTCACATGGCATTGTCTAGTTAGTTGAACAGACTCTGCTCCACTTGAATATTTCACTCATGTTTGATGAATTAGAGTTCTAATTTAAAACTTGCTCCATGAAATTAGGGAAGGGGGAGAGATGGTGGTCACAGAGATAAAAGCTGATCGCTGAGCTTGTGCCTATGAAAACACCTGAGTTCATGGGCAGAGTCACATATTTTTCAGATCTTGATTTTATCAATTCTTCTAAAGTTGATTTGACTCTTGAGGACTGATTCTCCCTAACCGAAGTTATATGAGAGTGAGGAGAGAGAGAACTCCATCAGAATTTCAATGCATGTGTTGACTGTTGATCCTAATCTCATTATTTCTGGTGTCTTAGGGGGTTGCTATTTAGATCCTTTCTGTGTTTATTTGTTGTTTTTTAGGCCACACCCAGAAGTATTCAAGTCATTATTCCAGCTGGGCTCTGTACTCAGTGATCACTCCTGGTTGGGGCTCAGAGGATCAAATGCAGTGCTAGAGATCAAACAGAAGTTATGTGCAAGGCAAGTGTTTTACTTGCTGTAGCTCTGGCCCATGGACCACTTTCTTTATTCAGGTGTTTGAGAAGGCAATTGAGCATTGCTTACATGTTGTAGCAGAGGATGGGTGGGGAGCTCCCTTGCCAGAGCAGGGTAAAGCCAGATGCTACTCTTGCCCATGCAATCACCTACCTTCCTGGGTGTGTTGGCTGGCCAGTTTCTTTGCTAGATGTGCTTGGCCAAATTCTTCTTTTTCTCCCAATTAATTACCTTTATTTATATTTCTTTCTTTCTTTTTTTTTTAAATTTTATTGAATCACTGTGAGATAGTTACAAGCTTTCATGTTTGGGTTACAATCACAATGATCAAACACCCATCCCTCAACCAGTGCACATTCCCTACCACTAATATCCCCAGTATACCCAAAATTTTCCACCCCTCCCCTGCCTCCATGGCAGACATGATTCCCCATAATCTCTTTCTACTTTTGGGCATTATTGTTTGCAGTACAGACCCTGAGAGGATATCATGTTTGGTCTTTTATCTACTTTCTGCACACATCTCCCATCCCGACTGATTCTTCCAGTCATCTTTTTCTAAGTGATCCCTTCTCTATTCCAGCTGCCTTCTCCCCTTTGCTCATGAGGCAGGCTTCTAGCTATGGAGAAATCTATCTGTCCCGTGTATCTACTATTCTTAAGTGTCAGCCTCATGTTATGTTGTTTTATACTCCACAAATGAGTGCAGTCTTTCTATGTCTATCCCTCTCATTCTGACTTGTTTCACGTAGCATGATACTCTCCATGTCTATCCATTTACAAGCAAAGTTCATGACATCATCTCTCCTAACAGCTGCATAGTATTCCATTGTGTAGATGTACCAAAGTTTCTTTAACCAGACATCTGTTCTAGGGCACTTGGGTTGTTTCCAGATTTTGGCTATTGTGAACAGTGCTGCAATGAACATAGGTACAGATGTCATTTCTACTGTGCTTTTTTTTTGCATCCTCGGGATATATTCCTAGAAGTGGAATTGCAGGGTCATATGGAAGCTCAATTTCTAGTTTTTGAAGGACTGTCCATATTGTTTTCCAGAAAGGCTGGACTAGTGGGCATTCCCACCAACAGTGAAAAAGTGTCTCTTTTCCCCCACATCCACGCCAGCACTGGTTGCTTTTGTTCTTTTGAATGTGTATGAGTCTCTGTGGTGTGAGATGATATCTAATTGTTGTTTTCATTTGCATCTCCCTGATGGCTAGCAATGTGGAGCATTTTTTCATATGACTTTTGGCCATTTGTATTTCTTTTTTGAGGAAACTTCTGTTCATTTCTTCTCCCCAGTTTTTGATGGGTTGGGTTTTTTTTTTCTTGTACAATTCTACTAGTGTCTTGTATATCCTGTATATTAATCCCTTGTCAGATGGGTATTGGGTTATTTATATTTATTTTTTAATTGAATCAGTGAGATAACCAGTTACAAGGTTGTTCATGATTGAACAACTTTTGTCATATAATGATCCAATGCCCGTCTCTTCACCAGTGTACATTTTCCACCACCAATGTCCCCAGTTTCCCTCCCACCCTCTCCCCTACCAACCCCCGCCTTTATGGCAGACACTCTAGTTCTCTCTGTCTCTCTGTCTCTGTCTCTCTCTCTCTCTCTCTCTCTCTCTCTCTCTCATATTTTGTTTGTTTGTTTTGGGCCTTACCCAGAAGTGCTCAGGGATTACTCCTGGCAGTGCTCAGGAGACCATATATGCAATGCTAGGATCAAACCAAGATTGGTCACGTGCAAGGCAAGCTCTGGCCCCCAAATTACCTTTATTTTGTTTACCATTTAGCCTTTTATTTATAAAAACATGTTATTTAATCCACAGAAGACTTATTTAAGTGAGGTAGGGGATTGGAAGAGTTCTGAGACATACGTACTCAGCACCCATACAGAAGCCAGATAGGGAGACTGAGGAGATAGGTCTCACATGGATGCCAGGATAAAGCCTCATTTACAGCCTCATCCCACCTCAGGAAAGAACCCACAACTTCACAGATGAGAAGTCACAGCACTTGGAGTTTTTGCTCTTCTTCCCCAAGCACATCAGCATTGTCTGTCAGTGTGATGCATGAGCTCTGTATGGTCTAAGATCACTCTACAATAGAGCAGTTTCTGTGTATCATTCGGATGACAATGAATAGGTAACACCTGCTATTGTCACATTTCAGTAAGAGAAAGAGTCTCCTTAAGATGAGAAGTTGATAATGACTCATTCAAATGATTCAGATGAGCTCTACGTTTCCACATCTTAGATTTTCCACACAAGCATCAGAGAGATATTTAGAAATAATGCGGCCTCTTGGTAATGTGATAGGTGGTATTTTCTATCTGACTGTTTCGGTTCTGCCTTCAGAAATTCCTGTTTAGCTTTGTTCCTTTCCCTCCTCCCTCTATATGTCATTTCACTCACTACGAATATTACCCTTTTCCTCTAGGTTAGTATTAATAATAAAATCTAGTTGGCAAAGATTTTCAAATTCCCGATGCGCCTTTCCTTGAGTCAGTGTTTTTTTTTTTATCACACAGCATTTAATAATTGTAAATATAGTTATTGCAATTTATATGTTAGTTAATAGTTACATATACAAATATAATTTTAGCTATAAAATTACAACAAACTGGTAAATTAAATTACTGAATCTATTGAAGCCGATTTAAGTCTTTTAGTCTCTAATGTCACCTTCCTTAAATTAAAAAAGAAGTTGAATCTGATGATTTGATTTAAGTTAAAGATGACTAGATCTTGTTATTACTTTTCAGCACCAGAAAAAGCAACTTTACCTGTCTGCATAAAGGCTTTTAGATGCTAATGTTATTTGTTTCTTTCACTAAGTAAAAAACTGCCCTAGTATCAGATATGTGAAAACAAGGAAAGAAATGGTCAGATCTGATAACCTTCTACTTAAAAAAAAAAACCCAAAACACTATACTAAGAGCTATAAATGTGACAAGATGTTGGGGAAGGAGAAAAACAAAATCTTTCATCAAGCCTGAAATCTTTTTTACAGAGATAAGAACAAAAAAAGGATAAATATTAGGATTTCAAGGACAATTAGAATTCCCCTCAGTATGTTCTATAAAAGGTGAATTTTAATACAGTTGATAAGGTTTTTTTTTTTTTTATTTTTTGGATCACACCCGGTGATGCACAGGGGTTACTCCTGGCTTTGCACTCAGTAATTATTCCTGACAGTGCTCGGGGGACCATATGGGATGCTGGGAATGGAACCCAGGTTGGTCGCGTGCAAAGCAAACTCCCTACCCGCTGTACTATTGCTCCAGCCCTCAATTGATATGTTTTTTATGTGACAAATAAGCATTAAGGCAAATAGTTTTCCTTTAGATTTATTCAGTAGTTAAGGCAAAGTTAGCTAATTGATTTTAACAGAGGATAAACAAGCTTCTTATACTTTTATGACAGGAAATAACTGCAACAATGAGAAGTCCATTGAAATCAGTCTATAATATATTAATCATATTATTATGTAAAAGAGAGCTTTTGTTTGAGAATCACCATCGTGATCTGGGTCCATGACAAAAGGTCAGTCCCAAGTCATGAGCTATCAGTAATGGGACAGAGGGAACTTTTAAAGCTTAAGTAGAGGGGTGATTGATCTAAAATCACTGATAGGAATATTCAGAAAGAATCTTGCAACAACCAACAAATATCTTTCCTGCTTCTTTCTTAATCATTAACAGGGAGAGACTCGGATTCTGATATTTTTGTAATCAATAATAATGGGAAAGCAGTGAAGGGCATCATTTTGTAGTTAGTGGCTAGTAAGGGGTTGATTCAGGCTGCTGACTTTTCACCTAAAGCTCTGATCATAGCAACGAGAGGCAAGAATGTGATATTTAACTGAAACGAGGTTCCAGAGGTATGCATCATTATATATCAACATCTCCATGTAGTATATTATCTTTATCACTAAGATTCTGATTTCCATCCATCTTCCATTGTACAACTTCTCTCTTTCTTCTACTTACCTACATTTATTTTTTTTCACTTTTTCTTGGGTCAACTGATTTTATGCATATTTGTTTCATTTTATTTGTTCATTTGTTTGTTTTGTTTCTTTATGGGTCCCATATGAATGATATTTCTCACTCTTGGTCAAACTAAGCATTCTAGTTTCATCCATGTTGTTGAAAATGTCAGCATACATCTTCTCTTTTAGGTGAATAGTTATTTTAGGCACCATGGTTTACAATACTGTTAATGGTAGGGTGTCATGCATATCACATTCCCGCATCACAGCCTCCTCCAGAGACTGTTTCCTTCCACTGTAGTCCCAATGGCCACTTCCTTTCTTAATCCCTCATCTCTCCCCCGTGGTAAGCTTACTACTAAAGACCAGTTTCTCAACTTTGGGTCCTTGGGGCCTTATATATCTTCTACTATGAGAGAAGATGAAAGAAATCAATCATTTCTGTTCCTCCCCTTCTGACTAACTTCACTCAACATGATACTCTCCAGATACATCCATGTAGCAGAAAATTGCATGATTTTTGTCTTTTATTATAGCTGAGTAGCATTCCATTGTTTCTTTCTTTAGTTATCTTTTCTTGGACACTTGATTTGCTTCCAGATATTAGCTATTGTGAATATTGCTGCAATGAACATTGGAGTACAAATGTCTTCTTCTGAATAGAATTTTTGGATCTTTGGGGATAGATACCAGGAAGTGGAATTGTTGAGTCATATGGAATCTTAAAGGATATGTTAGTCATATTCTCACCAACAGTGAGTGAGGACTCCATTTTCCCCACATCTCTGTCAGCACTAGTTGTTTTTGTTCTTTGTAATATGTGCTAGTCTTACTGGTATGAAGTGATACCGCATTGTTTTAATTTGCATTTTCTTTAGAATAAGTGAAGCAGAGTGTTTTTATATACGTTTTGGCCATCTGTATATCTTCTTTGGGAAAATTTCTGTTCATTTCTTCTCCCCATTTTTTTGAAGTGATTATATTTTGTAAATTTCTATAAGGGCTGGAGTGATAGCCCAGCGGGCAGGGCATTTGTCTTGCACGCAGCCAACCCAGCTGACCCGGGTTCGATTCCTCTGCCCCCTCTCAGAGAGCCTGGCAAGCTACCGAGAGTATCTCGCCCACATGCCAAAGCTTGGCAAGCTACCCGTGATGCATTCGATATGCCAAACACAGTTACAAGTCCCACAATGGAGACGTTACTGGGCCGGCTCCAGCAAACCAATGAACAACGGGAGGACAGTGACAATGACTTTATATAGCTTGGATAGTAACTCTTCATCAGATGATTGGTAGGCAATTATTTTCTCAGTCTGTGGGGTGTCTTATTCTGGTCATTATTTTTTTTGTGGTCCAGAAGATTTTTAATTTGCTATACTTCTATTTGTTTATCTTAGCTTCTCTTTGCTTGATCAGTGGCATTGAGTTACTGAAGATACCTATAACTTCAATGTCATGAAATGTTCTACCTATAGTTTTCTCAATATAATTTATTGATTTGTGTCTTATATCAATGTCTTTAATCCATTTAGATTTGATGTTTGTTATGGTGCTAGACAGGGTTCTGAGTTTATTTTTTTGCATATGTTATGAAAACTGACCAGTTTTTATAACACCACTTGTTGAACGACCATTTTTCTGGCTCCACTGCAAAATTTTTTGTTCTTTTATTGAAGTTTAACTGTTCATACCAGAGGATATGTCTTTGGATTCTCAATTCTATTTTATTGGTCTAAGAGTCTGTCTTTCCAGTACCACACTGTTTTGATTACTTTGGCTTTATAGTACGGTTTACAGTTGGGGAAAGAGGCGCTTCTCATCTTATTTTTTCCTTGGATTGCTTTGGCTATTTGGGAGGTGGAGGATTATTGTTCTATATAAATTTCAACATTTGATCTATGTCATGGGTACTTTCTATAGGAACTGGATGGAATCTGTATAATGCTTTGGATAAGATTGTTATTTGATAATATTAATCCTTCCAATCCATGTGTTTCCATTTCTTCTTGCCCTTATTTATTTCTTTTGTAAATCTTTTACTTCTTTTGTTAAACTGATTCCCGAATACTTGATTTTATGATGTGCAATTGTGAATGGGATTTAAAACATTTTATTTCCTCTGTTTCATTATTTTCATATAGAAAAGCTGTGTATATCTCTGTACTGATTTTGTAGCTTGTCACTTTACTATAAAAGTCTATTGTTTCTTTATTTTATAGATCTTTAGGGCTTTCTAAGTATATCATGTTATCTGATCATATAATATCTTGTCATCTGCAAATAGTGAGAGTTTGACTTCTTTTGCTATCTAGATACCCTTATAATATCTCTTTCTTAATTGCAAGGGCAAGGACTCCCAATACAATATTGATAGTTAGCAATGAGAGTGGGCAACCATGTCTGTGCCTGATCTTAGAGGGAAAGCTTTCAGTCTTTGTTATGGAACAAAGTTTGCTGTGGACTTGTTCCAAAACTTTTTTTTTTATCATTTATCTGTCAATGCACTTTTAAGTTGTTTTCAAATGTTAACTACTGTGAATAATATCTCCATGATCACATTTGGCCTTGTGAAAAAAAATACCTCCAGGAGGTATTTAGGGACACAGGTCTTAAAGGATAACCTTTTTTTTTCGAGCAGTGAATAGGTATCTAGCAGGGGATTCAAATTCAAATTGTCATACAGACTTTGGAAGCTGAGTTGGATACTGGGAATAGAAGTTCTTAGAAAATTCTACAGAGCAAGTAGGCATTTGGTTGTGGTGATGTACTTTGGATGAAGAGTGTGAAGGGGGAAAAAGTATGACTCTGAGGACCATGAAGTCAGTTTTCCCCCTAAAACCCTCCCTATTTAAAAGGATTGGGGCATTACTCAGTGATGGAGAACATGCTTCAAATGCACAAGGTTCTTGGTGGGTCACACAAAATGCATGCTCACACATTCACACACACACACACACACACACTCAAATTCACTGACTTACTCTCTCTTTCTTTATCTCTTTCTCTCTCTCCCTTCACTACACAAAACACAAACAAACTTCTCCCAATTTCTAAGGAGAAAGGCAATCTCTTGGCCATAAGTGCTTTTTCGTTTGATCAGTAGTAAGTTCTCTGGCTCTAAATTGGCAAAAATTAGGAAAAGGGCCATAGAGACATACAAGAATGAAGCCTCCTTGCACACAGCCAGTCGTGGTTCCACACACAATGTACCTGGTTCCCTGAACAATGCCAACTGTGACCATGATCACAGCTAGAAGTAAGCTCTAAGCCTTGAGCCAGGAGTAAGCCCTGAACATAGCTTGATATGGCCCCTAACCCTATACAAGAAATGGAATTTGTATAAAGGAGGGGAACTTTGAACCAGAAGCAGTTAATAAATGTGTCCACTGATATCTCCCCTTTCTTCTTCACTTCTGAATCAAAAAGGCATTAGTATCTCTAAGCAACGGTACCTTCTGGCAGAAGTTTCCAGAACAAATTGAAATCACTTAATAATCACTTAACTTCCCGTTAGTCGTCGATTTGCTCGAGCGGGCACCAGTAACGTCTCCATTTGTCCCTGTCGCATGCTAGTGTAGCCCAATGGCATCTGTTCGCTCTGGGAACATGAAGGGCCTCAAACCGATCGTTCATGATCTTGATGAAGAAGTCTGACCATCTGGAAGGTGGGCGGCCACGCGGTCTTTTGACATCCCGTGGAATCCAGTCGGTAACAGCTCTAGTCCAGCGGTTGTCTTTAAATCTCATTACGTGACCAGCCCATCTGATTTTCGACACCTTGGCAAATGAGACAGCGTCCCTGATTCTTGATCATCGACGGATGTCAGAACTCCGGATTCTTTCTCTCATTTGAGTGAAATGTGATATTCCAAGCATAGCTCTTTCTATTCTTCTTTGGGAGACCTGAATAGCGTTCTCATCTTGTTTGCGTAGGGCCCAGGTCTCTGAGGCATATATTAATGCAGGAAGAACAGTGGAATCAAAGAGATGTGCCCGGAGCCGGAGGTTCTTCGTCCTCTTAGCTATTTCTTGAACATTCTTGAAGGCGTGCCAAGCCTCTCTCTTCCTCCTACGCAGCTCGGGTGCCAGGTCATTTGTCATGTTGACCTCTCGACCTAGGTACACATAGCTGTTGCATTCGGAGATGGTCGTTCCATTGAGAGCGAATGGGGCGTCAGGAACAAGGCTGTTTCTCATAAACATTGTCTTCGTAAGATTCAGCTGTAGTCCGACCTTTCCACACTCACAGTCAAAGTCGGCCAGCATTTGTGCCGCTTGGCTGATGTTTGGTGTTATTAAAACAATGTCATCAGCAAAGCGGAGGTGGTGTCGTTGCCGACCATCTATCTTCACTCCCATTCCTTCCCATTCCAGTCGTCGCATGATGTTCTCGAGGGTGGCACTGAAGAGTTTTGGTGAAATGGTATCACCCTGCCGCACCCCTCTCTTGACATCAACGATCACTTCTTTGTAGAATGGTGAGATCCTGGTAGTGAATCCGCAATACAGCTCATGGAGGATCCTGATGTATTGGGCTTGAATGCCCTGATTGGTTAGGGCTTCAATGACAGCTTCCGTCTCAACAGGATCAAAGGCCTTCTTTAAATCAATGAATGTTAAACAGAACGGCATCTTGAACTCCCGAGAAACCTCAATGAGCTTGGTTATTGTGTGGATATGGTCGATGGTGCTGAATCCTTTGTGGAACCCTGCTTGCTCGCATGGTTGTCCTTCATCTAGTGTTCTGCCAATCCTATTTAGGATGACTCAAGCGAACAACTTGTAGATGACAGACAATAGGCAGATCGGGCGATAGTTGCCAATGTCATGGATGTCTCCCTTCTTGAACAGTAGTACGGTCCTGCTGGTTTTCCATTGGGACGGAACCTTGCATTCAGACAGGTAGCGAGTGAAGAGCCGAGCCAGTGTATTGATGAGTACTGATGGCAGGTTCTTCAGGTGTTCAGGTCTGACCTTGTCTGGGCCGGGTGCTGTTTGTTTCTTTACCGACGAAATGGCGTGTCAGATTTCGAAAGGGAGAACGTTGGGAACGACATATTGAAACATATTGAAAAGATTCCACAAAACTATATTTGTATCACCCTCTTCTGGAAACTTCTTAGGCCAGCAAGCATGATACTGAAGGATCACAGGGAGACACTCATAGAAAAAATTATTTGAAAAAAATCATCCGGCACTTCTTTCAATAAAAAGAAACAGTGTGTATTTGTGTGTGTGTGCATGCACATACGTGTGTGTGTGTGTGCAAGCATGTATATGCTTATATGTGTGGTGGAAAAGGTGGTTTGGGGCGAATAGAACCAAAGGGGGCAGATAATGACTCTCTCTCTGAGTCTGTGAATGTTGCTATGATTGTATAATGGCTAATTTATATTTTAATTTTGCTTTCCAACTATATTTTTGTTGATCCCTGTTCAACCTTTCCTTTAAACTTATTTGTGAGTCACTTGACTTTTAATTACTTGCCTATTCTGCCCAAAACTTTCATTCATGACTTATGTTAACACGTTGTTAGTTTGGAACAGATAATAAATTGAATACTTGTTAGCACATCGAAGCAGCATAAGGTAGACCAGGACTAGAACACCCAAATTAGCTCTGAAAGTTAAACTAACAAAATATTCATAAAATGATTTTTTAAAAAAATTCTATTAGTGAAAATACATAAGATAAAGTTGTAGACTTACATATTTTTTTTCTTGGGTTTCAGTTATACAATGATCGAGTACCCATCCCTCCACCAGTTCCCATTCTCCACCCCCAATGATCCCAGTATCCCTCCTACCTCCCCATTCCCCCCACCTCAACTTGCCTCTGTGGCAGGGCATTCCCTTTTGTTGTCTCTCTCCTTTTGGGTATTGTGGTTTTCAAAAGAGGCATTGAGTGACAATCATGTTCAGTCTGTAGTCTTCTTTCAGCATGCTTCTCCTATCCTGGGAGGATCCTCCAAACACCCTTTATTTGGTGCTCCCTTATCTATCTGAGCTGCCTTTTCCCATAGCATGTGCGGCTGACCTCCAAGTCATGGAGTAAACCTCCTGGTATCTATCTCAGCTATTCTTGGGTGTTAGTCTCCTATTTTGTTACACAGATGAATGCAATCTTTCTATGTCTGTCTGTTTCTTTCTGACTCATTTCGCTTAGCATGATACTTTCTATATAGTACCACTTGTATGTAAATTTCATGACTTCGTCTTTTCTAACAGCTACATAGTATTCCATTTTATAGATGTACCAAAGTTTCTTTAACAAGTCATCTGTTCTTGGGAACTCATGTTTTTTCCAGATTCTAGCTATTGTAAACAGTGCTGCAACGAACAAACAAGTGCAGATGTCACTTCAACTATACTCTTTTGCATCACTGGGATATATTCCCAGCAGTGGTATTGCTGGGTCAAATGGGAGCTCACTTTCTAATTTTTTGAGAATTGTCCATACTGCTTTCCAAAAGGGGTGAACAATTTGGCATTCCCACCAGCAGTGAAGGAGGGTCCCTTTCTCACCATCTCCATGCCAACACTGGTTGCTTTTGTTCTTTTGCTGTGGTCCAGTCTCTTTGGTGTGAGATGATATCTCATTGTGGTTTTGATCTGCATCACCCTGATGATTAATAATGTAGAGCATTTTCTCATGTGCCTTTTAGTCATTCGGATTTATTCTTTGAGAAAGTTTTGTTCATTTTGTTGCCACATTTTTGATGAGGTTTGATGTTTTCTTCTTGTGGAGTTCAACCAGTATTTTGTATATCCTTGATATCAACCCCTTGTCCGATGTGTATTGGGTGAATATCCTTTCCCTTTCTGTAGACTTTTTTGTATTTTGATCACTGTTTCTTTTGAGGTGCAGAAGTTTCTTAGTTTAAGATAGTCCCATTTGTCTATCTCTGTTTTCACTTGCTTGGCCAGTGGTGTTACATCTTTGAAGATACCATTAGTTTCAATGTCATGGAGGATTTTGCTAACTTTGTCTTCAATGTACCTTATGGACTCCGGTCTGATGTTGAGGTCTTTAATCCATTTTGATCTTACTTTTATACACGGTGTTAGGCAGAGATCTGAGTCCATTTTTTTTGCAAGTAGTTGTCCAGTTTTGCCAGCACGATTTGTAGGCTTTTCTAGCTCCACTTCACATTTCTTGCTTCCTTATCAAAGATTAGATGATCATATATTTGGGGGGAGATGTCAGTATACTCAACCCTGTTCCATTGGTCTGCAGTTCTGCCTTTGTTCCAGTACCATACTGTTTTAATTATTACTGCTTTGTAGTAGAGTTTGAAGTTGGGGAGTTTGATTCCTCCAATTTTCTTTTTCCCAAGAATTGTTTTAGCTATTCATGGGGGCTTATTGTTCCATATAAATTTAAGGAGTGTTTGCTCCATTTCTTTGAAGAATGTCATGGGTATCGTAATAGAGATCACATTGAATTTGTACAATGCTTTGGGAAGTATTGCCATTTTGACAATGTTAATTCTCCCGACCCATGAGCAGGGGATATCTTTCCATTTCCTTGTGTCCTCTTTTATTTCCTTAAGTAAGCGTTTTGTAGTTTTCTTTGTACAGGTCCTTTACTTCCTTAGTTAATCTAATTCCTAGGTGGTTGATTTTTGGGGGCACAGTTGTGAACGGGATTGTTTTTTTCATGTCACTTTCTTCTCTCATTATTTGTGGTAGATAGCTTTAACTATATTGAGGAAAGTCCCTTCTATCCCCATTTTGGCGAGGGTTTGCATTTTAAACGGGTGCTGGATCTTGTCAAATGCTTTCTCTGCATCTATTGATATGATCATATGGTTTTTATCTTTTCTTTTGTTGATATGATGGATTATGTTGATTGATTTCCGAATGTTAAACCATCCTTGCATCCCCAGGATAAATCCCACTTAGTCATGGTGTATGATCTTTTTGATGAGTTGTTGAATTCTATTTGCTAGTATTTTGTTGAGAATCTTCGCATTCTTGTTCATCAGGGATTTTGGCCTGTAGTTTTCTTTTTTTGTGGTTTCTTTGTTTCCTTCTAGTATTAGAGAGATATGGGCTTCATAGAAACTGTTTGAGAGAGTATCTGTTTCTTCAATTTCCTGGAAAAGCTTGAGAAGGACTGGCAATAGGTCCTTTTTAAATGTTTAGAAAAATTCGCTAGTGAATCCATCTGGATCAGGGCTTTTGTTTTGGGGAAGACTTTTTATTACAGTTTCAATTTCCTTGATGTTAATGGGCCTATTCATGTACTCTAGATCTTCTTGATTTAGCCTTGGGAGATTATAGGAATCCAGGAATTTATCCATTTCTTCTAGGTTCTCTTGTTTGGTGGCATATAGTCTTTCAAAGTAGTCTCTGATGATCTTTTGAATTTCTTTGATTTCCGTTGTGATATCCCCTTTTTCATTTCTGATTCGGTTTATTAGGGTTCTCTTTCTCTCGTTCTTTGTGAGTCTTGCTAGTGGTTTATCTATCTTGTTTATTTTCTCGAAGAAACAGCTCTTGATTTCATTGATCTTTCAGATTGTTTTTTTGGTTTTCATGTTGTTGACTTCTGCTCTAAGTTTCATGATATTTTTCCTTTTGCCTGATTTGGGCTCCTTTTATTGATCCTTTTCTAGGATCTTGAGCTGTGAAGTCAAGTTGTTAATTTGGGCCCTATCTTTCTTCCTGAGAAATGCTTGCAGAGCTATAAATTTTCCCCTTAACACGACTTTTTCTGCATACCATAGGTTCTGGTAGCTCTTTCTCATTTGTTCCCAACTATCTTTTGATTTCGTCCTTGACTTCCTTCCTGATCCACTCATTGTGCAGCATTGAGTTGTTTAATTTCCAGGTGTTTGATTTGGTTCTCTGCGGGGGGCCCTGCTAGACCACTCTCCAGCCCGCGGAGATGGCCCTTAGGATCTAGGATCCGTAGGTGCAGGGAAGGACTGACCAAATGAACACAAGACACAAGAGACAGAATGCAGCTTAGAAACAAAGAGAAAAAGGGACAGACTTTATTGAGGGCGATGGGGGTATATATTAATGAGGCAGCTACACAAAGGGTCGTGTCCAAATGTGGCTAGGAAAGTTACAGAGTCTATAAGTTTGACCTACCATACATTGCAAAGCTTATACTAAGTTAATCATTGTCAGTTACAGCCATGACAATTGTTTTCTCGGGATAATCATACATAGGACAGGTTTTACCTGCCAAAGGTCACGTAGGTGAGGATTACCATACCACAGGCTTTACCTGCTGAGGGTCACGTAGGTCAGGATAGCCATGCCTAGCACAGGCACGTAGGCTCTTTTTATTTATTTATTTATTTATTGATTGATTCACCGTGGGAAAGGTTACAAAGCTTTCAGGTTTAGGTCTCAGTCATGCAAATATCAAACACATTTCCCTTTACCAATACTTATTTTTTACCATGAAGAACCCCAATAAAACCCCAACCCCCACCCCTCCCAGTCCCTGTGGGGCAGATGAATTCTAGTTAACACTCTATCTGCTTTGATTAGATTCATTGTTTCAATAAAAGATTCACCACTATTATTTAGAGTTTAACCCCCCCCCCCCCCAAATCAGACATGCTGAAAAAGCATTGTGAAGTGATTTGCTTTCTACAGCTGGGTTCAAGAATTAAATGTTGGTTTTGGATTTCTGCTATTTTACTTATTGACCCTGGAAGTATTTCTACTGAAAGTCAGATAGTTAAGAAATTGGTTTCTGTGCTCTGGAGTCGTGGCCGTGCTGGAGAGCCGCTAGTGGGGGGCAACTGGTGGCCTCGGTAGGGCGTGAAGGGCGGACCGAAACGCCCCCCTTCCCATGAGGTTTTAGTCGCCCCCACTCCCCCGGCTCATACCTGCTGTCCACAAGGCTCCCATGTGGCCGCCATCTTTCTTTCCAGAGAGGAGAAGGCGACTGGGGCAACACCCTTTCCCCTCTGGACAGACATGATGGCCTGGATTAACGCATAGTCTGTTCACTTTTCTGCTCCAAGCTGCCAGGTTCTGCATTAAGTCCTTGTGCTTCTGGGGCCGTGGCCGAGGCACGTAGGCTCTTGGTCAGTTAAAGGGCCAGCTTCCCACAGTTCTTGTGTTTGTGTGTGATTCACTTCTATTCTCAGTGCATCATGGTCTGAAAAGATTGTTGATACTATTTCTATCTTCCTGATTCTATTGAGGTATGTTTTGTGGCCTAGGACATGGTCTATTTTGGAAAATGTTCCATGCACACTGGAGAAGAATGTGTATTCTTTCTTTTTTGGGGTAAAGACCTGTATAGGTCTATAAGCCCTCTATTTTCTATATTCTCCTTCAAAGCCAATGTTTCCTTGCTGAGTTTTGTTCTTGTTGACCTATCCAAAGGTAATAAGGCGATGTTGAAGTCTCCAGCTACTATTGTGCTTCTAGCAATGTCCTCCCTAAAATCTGTTAGCAGTTGTTTTAAATATTTAACTCTTCCCTCATTAGGTGCATATACATTTAAAAGTGTGATTTCTTCCTGTTGCACATATCTCTTGATGAGTAGAAAATGGCCTTCGCCGTCCTTTCTAATCTTTTTCAACCTGAAATTTATGTTGTCGGATACTAGTATGGCCACTCCAGCTTTTTTGAGGGAGCTGTTTGCTTGTAGGATTGTTTTCCATCCTTTAACTTTTAGTCTGTGTTTGCTCTGACTGTTCAGATGAATTTCTTGTAGGCAGCAGAATGTTGGGTTCTGTCTCCGAATCCATTTTGCCACTCTGTGTCTCTTAATTGGTGAATTTAGACTGTTGACATTGAGAAAGATTATTGTTATGGGGTTTTGTGTCATCTTTCTGTAAGGGTCTGTTGTGCTTGTAGGGTTTGTCTTGTCTTATAGTAGCCCCTTTAGCCCTTCTTTTAGGTTTGGTTTTGAGTCTATGAAGTTGCGAACTGCTGTTTATCCAGAAAATGGTGTACTGTTTCTTTGAGTTTGAGTGAGAGTTTAGCCAGATAGAGTATTCTTGGTGAAGCATTCACTTCAGTCAGTTTTTTCACTATATCTCACCATTGCCTTCAAGGCTTGGAGGGTTTCTTCTGATAGGTCTGCTGTGAATCTAAAGGGTGCTCCTTTGTATGTAATTTACTTCTTTGACCTTGCTGCTTGCAGTATTGTGTCTCTATGAGCGGCATCCATCATTCTAACTATGATACGTCTTGGAGTGTTTTTGTTAGGGTCTCTTTTAGCTTTTAGGGTCTCTCTTCAGCTCCTTGAATCTGAATGGCTGCATTGTCCAGCTCTGGGAATTTTTCAGCAATGATTTGTTTAAATGAGGTTTTTTCACTGGGATTGTTTCCTGAGCTTCTGGTACTCCAATGATTCTAATGTTGTTCCTCTTGGAATCACCTCCTAGGACTGATTCACTCTAGAGCTATTTTGAGGTCCCTTGCCATTGTTTGTTGTTGCCTGTTGGCTTGGTGCAACTGATCTTCCAAACTCACTGATTCTGTCTTTAGCTGTGGCCATTCTACTGTTGAGGGCACAGACTGAGTTTTTTATTTCATCTATGGAGTTTTTTTTATTTGTGACATTATGTGTGTATATTTTCAATTTCTGCTCTCATTTCTTCCTGAATTTTCTCGATTGTCCGATCCATTGTTTCTTTCATGTCCACCTTCAATTTACTGGATATCTGTCTGACTGTTTCATTGAGTTAATTGAACATCTTCATTACTTCATATCTGAATTCTTTCTCAGAGAGATCCCTTAGGTGAGTAGCACCTACTGAGGCTTCTTTTCATGTGGGGATTTGAGTTGTTTCTTCATGTTGGTGTGGATGTATGGAGGCTGAGATGTTACTTTTGATTGCTGGGTATGGGTAGATTACTGAGCAGCTGCCTGCCCAAAATTAGGCCATGACCACTTCTACAGAAGCCACGCCCACTTCTGTCGAGGCCACGCCCCCTATGGGTACCTGGTGTGCGTGTGGGGGTACAATCTGGGGGAGGAAGAAGACCGGGCACAGCACTGGGGATGAACAGGAAGAGGCTCAGGGATGGTGAGTGTCCCAGTGTCCTAGAGGACGCCTGGGGCGTGTTAGCGGAGAAAGCCAAGTCCTGGGTTTGAATACTGATGGACTGACTGACCTGGGGGAGGAAGAAGACCGGGAACAGCGTTGGGGACAAACAGAAAGAGCTGCATTAAAGATTGAGTTCTGGACAGAGGACTGAAGCTAAGGAAGAGCTGAAACAACACAGCATATTTCTAATAGTGAAGATGTGTACTCGGGACCACGAGGATGCCTCAAGACATGCTGTAGTAGTATGTCTTGAGTAGCTGCCCTCTTACAGGAGCTCACATTAACCTCCTATACAGAAATTTGATAGCACAGGGGTAGGGAGTTTGCCTTGCACTTGGCTGACCCAGATTCAATTCCTCTGTCTCTCTCGGACTGCCCGGCAAGCTACCAAGAGTATTTGGCTCACACGGCAAAGCCTGGCAAACTACCTGTGACGTATTCGATATGCCAAAAACAATAACAACAAGTCTTACAATGGAGATGTTACTGGTGCCCTCTCAAACAAATTGAACAAGGGGAAGATAGTGCTACAGTGCTATAGAAATTTAAACTCCTATTTAAAAGATGGCTAAATAAGAATAGACTTAACTGAAACCCAAGCACAAACATTTATAAGTCTACAACTGTACCTCATGGTGTTTCACTAATAAAAATTTAAGGAAAAAAAAAGAATAGACTATCTTTTTTTTCTCTTTGGGTCCCACCTGGCAATGCTCAGGGGTTACTCCTGGCTCTGCATTCAGGAATCACTCCTGGCGGTGCTTGGAGAACCATATGGCATGCTGGGTATCAAACCCAGGTTGGCTGCATGGAAGGCAAACATCCCTATTGTTCCAGCCCCAATAATGAGCTATCTTCTGTCTGAGTGTTGTAAGGACAGAAAGAGGAAGATCATTATAAATTTTAAAAGAGGAACAAAGAAAAAGAAGTGGCTACAGATTGTTTGCATGTCCTGTAAAGACTTTGCATCTAGTGCATACAGGCAGAGAAAGAGTCTTTGTATGGGACTAGGGAATTTCCAAATTCTTGGTGAATTTCCCTCAAATCCCTGCCATTTCTTTATTCCATTTTTACAGTCAGAAATCAATGCAGTCATTAGTCAACTGATTTTTCAACCACACTATCATTGGGAGGGACCTTCGAGTATGAGGTTATCTGACTATGGCATGTGAAGAACTATACAAAGTCTAAAAAGTTATAAATGACATCCTTGGGCTGTGCCCTAGCCTCTTATAATGTTTGAGACAGACATCTACCAGTGTCAGATCTTTTTCAAACTCTAACTCAAGTACAGTTATTCGGGTCAGTTCCTGAAACTGTAAGTTGCAACCCATATTGAGTTATGTAACTGCATGTGGGGCGGTATGTGAAAGATTAAGCAACAATGAAATATTTCTGTACATGCAACAACAAAATATTAATTCAAAATCAACCACATAAGGAATCTGATGTATTTCTGCAGGACTCACCCATGTTGCATTTTCTGGATGAAAAGGGATTTTTGAGTGGCGTTCAAGAAGAAGCCCCTTATTGATGCTCTTTCACTCTTAGTGGGAATGACCACTAGTCCAGTCTTTCTGGGAAAATATATGGACAGTCCTTCAAAAACTAGAAATTGAGCTTCCATATGACCCCACAATATCACTTCTGGGAATATATCCTGAAGATGCAAAAAAAGACACTAGAAATGGCATCTGTACCTATATGTTCATTGCAGCACTGTTCACAAAATTTGGATACAACCCAAGTGCCCTAGAACAGATGACTGGTTAAAGAAACTTTGGTACATCTACACAGTGGAATACTATGTAGCTGTTAGGAGAGATGAAGTCATGAAATTTGATTATAAATGGATAGACATGGAGAGTATCATGCTAAGTGAAATGAGTCAGAGAGAGAAAGACAGGCATAGAAGGACTGCACTCATTTGTGGAGTATAAAACAACATAACATGAGGCTGACACCTAAGGATAGTAGATACATGGGATAGGAAGATTGCTCCATAGCTGGAAGCCTGCCTCATGAGGAAAGGGGAGAAGGCAGCTGGAATAGAGAAGGGATCACTAAGAAAATGATGGCTTGAGGAACCAGTTGGGATGAGAGATGTGTGCTGAAAGTAGATAATGGACCAAACATGATAACTTATCAGTATCTGCATTGCAAACTATAATGCCCAAAAGTAGTGAGAGATTATGGGGAATATTGTCTGCCATGGAGGCAGGAGCAGGGTGTGAAAAGGGGGTATACCAGGGATATTGGTGGTGGGGAAAGTGCACTGGTAGAGGGATGGTTGTTTGATCATTGTGTGATTGTAACTCAAATGTGAAAGCTTGTAACTCTCCCATGGTGATTCAATAAAATAAAAAAAAAGTTGTACCTATTTGGGTGATTTCATGAAGGCATTTCCCCATGAAGACCCTGCAAGAGTAGTAACCAGTTGTTCTCTCTCCTCTCAAAATTTTCTGGGTCAAAGCAGTCCCACTGTCAGCTCTGATCTGTTCTCCAGGTGAGTCACTGAGCTAAAACTCTTTCTCAACAGAGAAACTGCAGTTTTTCAGAAAGGCCCCTGATGTCTCTTTAGGATGTGGAGGTAGACTGGCATTCCCAGGATTAAAACCGAATTTCTCAGCCATTTATAAAAACAAGAAAGGGCTTGGGGCTGGAGCGATAGCACAGCGGGTAGGGTGTTTGCCTTGCACGCAGCCAACATGGCTGACCCAGGTTCGATTCCCAGCATCTCATATGGTCCCCCGAGCACCGCCAGGAGTAATTCCTAAGTGCATGAGCCAGGAGTAACCCCTGAGCATCGCCAGGTGTGACCCAAAAAGCAAAACAAAAAAAAAACAAAAAAAAAAACAAGAAAGGGTTGAGAGGTTACCTGAGGTCCATGATTTAATGACCTTCCTTAAACTTTAGGCAAATGTCTTGATTACACTATAGTCAAACATGGCAGTCCCTAATATCCTAGATGAATGAAAAAACAGGTTTTAAATCTGAGTGTTTTACACCAGAGGGAAGAATCATACTAGGTTTGAGGAAATGCGAAGTCACAATCGATATTAAGATATTTGGTATTTGGTTAGCCTTCAGTATCTGTATAGCAAACCGCAGTGTCCGAAAGGGAGGTGGGGAGAGAGAGAGAGAGAGAGAGAGAGAGAGAGAGAGAGAGAGAGAGAGAGAGAGAGAGAGAAGTAAAGTGCCTGCTTTAGAGGCAGGAGGTTGGGGGGTAGGAGGGATGGGGACACTGGTGCTGGGAAGTGTACACTGGTGGAAGGATGGGTGTTGGAACACTGAATGACTGAAACCCAATCATGAACAGCTTTGTAAGGGTCTATCTCATAGTAATTCAATAGAAAAATACATATTAAAAAGATATTTGGTTAGAAGCAATTTCGGTTTTGGTACCTACTGCTTCTGTGGGGTCAGCCAGGTCATTTCATGTCCTTGCCCTAAGCAGTGCCTGGAATGTAGCAATGACTGAGTCTGCATGGCTTTCCATGACCGAAAAGGGAAGGAGTTCTTTTCCTTATGACTGATGCAAACTTCTGAAGATTCACCTTTCCTACATCAAATTTTAACCCATACTCGTTTCGCTCAAGCCAGAAAGTGTTTGCTAGGTTTCTAGAATATTTCTGTGTAGTCACAGTTTCTATGAGAACACATCTAGGTAGGCAGGTGCGTGTTCACTCAAATAAAACGTCACTGTTGCATGGATGAAAAGAGTTTATTTTTCCAGTTTGCAGTTCAAAGCTGCCTGGAAGTAGTTGAGTTCTGCTTAGCAGCTTCTGGTTTTCCTCCTTACTCACCATGCCCTAGTACAAGCATCAGAGTTTGTTCTTTTAAACTTGTTAAAAAGCTGATTGAGTTTCTCTTGGATACAATACTGTTAATGATGGTTTTCTGTGAACATAACACTACCCCCATTATTAGTGTGCCCACACCTCTCTCCCAATCCTCCGTGCTCCTTCCTTTCAAATTCCCTTCTTCCTTTCACCCTCTCTACCCGCCCTGCTGCCTTTGACCCTTTGTTGTTACTTTGTTGTGTATCTTTAAGTCCACCTATGAGAGAGCTCATTTGGTATCTATCACTTTTCTTCTGACTGACTTTACTTGCATGATATTCTCTAATTAGATCCATGTTGCATCAAATTGCATGATTTAGTTCTTTCTTAAAACTGCAGAGTATTCCACTGTGTGTGTGTGTGTCTGTGTGTGTGTGTGTGCATGCGCGTGTGCGTATCATAACTTCTTGATCCATTTATCTGTAGTTGGGTATTTTTTTTTCTTTTTGGGTCACATCTGCCAATGCTCAGGGGTGACTCCTGACTCTGCACTCAGGAATCACTCCTGGAAATTTGTGACATTTTGTTCATTGTGAAATTTGTTCATTGTCAAAGTGTGACAATGAACATAGGTGTGCATAGATTCTTTTAAATTAATGTTTTAGCCTTTGGGGGATAAATAAATGCAAATAAGTGGTATGACTGGATTATATGGTATTTCTATTTATATTTTTGAAAGATCTCCATATTGCTTTCTATAGAGGCTGATCCAGATAACATTTCCAGCAACAGTGGATGAGGTTTTCTTTCTCACCAGAACCCTGTTTCCAGGATTTTTTAATATGTGCCATTTTCACTGGAAAATGAACTATCTCAGTGTTGTTTTTATTTGTATTTCCCTAATCATGGGGGATGATAAGCACGTTCTCATTTGTCTATTGACCATCTATATGTCATCTTTGGGAAAGTGGCTGTTGATATCCTTGTCTCATTATTGGATGAGGTCTTCGAATTTTTGTTGTTGAGTTTTGTGAGTGCTTTATAGATCTTGAACATCAATCAGCTCTTATGTGATACACTGTACTCAAGTATTTTCTTCCATTAAATAGGGTGTATTTTAACTTGAGCCTTTTTTTTGCTGTGCATAAACATTTCATTTTGATGTACTCCCTTTTGTTTATTATTGTTTTTGTATCTTTATCTCTGTGTTCATTTTGTTGAAGATACCTCTGCAGTCAGTTTTATGGATAGTTCTACTGACGTTTTCTTCAGTGTATATTGTGGATCTCATTTAACCTCAAAGGTTTTTGCGAATGGTGTGAGATACGGTTCTAATTTCATAGTTTTGCATGTGTCTATCCAGTTTTCCCATTCCCACTTGTTGAAAAAATTTTCCTTGATCCACTTGAAATACTTAGCTCCTTTATCATATATTAGCTGTCTATAAATAGGGGGGGGGGTTAAGTCAGGACTCTCAATTCTGTTCCATCTGTCTGCAGGTCTATCTGTAATCCAGTACCTTGCAGTTTTGATTGTTATAGCTTTGCAGTATAGTATATAGTATATAAAGCTGAGAAATGCTGTGTCTCCCATCTTTTCCCCACCTCTAACCCCTTCAAATTGCTTTAGTTATTCAAGGAGTACTTTCGTTATTCAGGGGCTTTTATGATTCCATACAAATTTTAATAGAATTCATTCCAAGTTGTTTAAAAACATCATTGGCATTTTATTTTTCTCAATTAAATTGATTAATTTGTTAATTGACTTATAGTTTTCACTGAAAAAAGTCTCACTTCCCTTGTAAAGTTGATTTCTAGGTATTTAATGTTTTGAAGCATTATTTTGAGCAAAGGAAGCCTTTTCCTGAATAAAAAATGTACAATCTGGACTGGAACCAGAAGAGGATAGAGTTGGTTTCAAAAGCTCAGAAGTTAATTTTTTCTAATTTTATCCCCCTCACCTACCTTTGGGCCCATCAAAACTTTCAGATCAACCTAATAAGCCCAAACTTTCAGATCAACCTGATAAGATTTCCAGCTCTCTTCAGCTAACAAAATTCTTTTTTTTTTTTGCATTTTTGGGTCACACCTGGCAATGCACAGGAGTTACTCCTGGTTCGTACACTCAGGAATCACTCCTGGCAGTGCTTGGGAGACCATATGGGATGCTGGGAATCGAACTTAGGTCGGCTGTGTGCAAGGCAAACACCCTACCTGTTGTGCTATTGCTCCAGCCCCCAGCTAACAAAATTCTTGGGGAAAGATTTCAGAAACCTTCTGTCCAAGGAGTGACCACAATGACTGAAACAAGTTGTCTGGGTGGGACTCACATAATAGTTTATATATGTATGTATGTATGTAGATATATGTATGTATATATGTTGGGAAGGTAATATATATATATTACCAGTGGAGCCACACCTGGCAATACTTAGGGATTACTCCTGGCTCTGCATTCAGGAATCAGTCCTGGACATGCTCAGGAGACCATATAGGATACTGGGGAATGAACCTGAGTTTGTCACGTGGAAGACAACTGTCTTACCCACTGAACTATTGTTACAGCCCCATGCAATGAAACCAAGAGCTAGTTCTTTGAAAACTAGCAAGATTGATAAACCACTAACAAGACTCACAAAGAAAGAGATATTCTTTACTTTCACTGATAAACCAAATTAGAAATGAAAATGAGAACATCACAACAGAAACCAAAGAAATTCCAAAGATCATCAGAGATTACTTTGAAAGTCTGTATTCCATGAAACAAGAGAACATAGAAAAAAATTCCTAAATTCCTCCCAAGGCAATAGTATTTTAAAGCTCCAACAGGCAACTCTGTTTGCAGCCAAAAAGAGACTTAAGTGATGCAGGTTTGCAATTTTCTGATGTTCTGTCCCATCCGGGTGGACAGTGATTGAAGTCCCCAACAGAGTTGTATCCCTCCTCTAGACACACCTCTGGCTGTGAGCAGCCCCATGGTTAATTAGTTCTGTCCTGCTCTTGCTGAGTCCTACGATGGAACTCATGGAACTCTCCAGATGCTGGTTCTTATCTTCTTATATTTATGAATTTTGTCTGAATTTTCACAAGCTGTACCAGGCTTCACTGTTACTTAAAAAGAAAAAAAATTTCAAGACCACAGTGATAAAATAAAAAAATATTATGGTTCTTCTGTGCTTTCTGTTCACATTTAACAATATTCATAAAGTCCTTGGGAGGGGAGACAATGCCCAGGGCTGGATGCATGCCTCTCTGGAGCGAGCCTGAGAGCTGCCAGGAGCTACTTCCCTCTGAAAATAATTTTGAATCACTCACTAGATATACGTATACATATGAATGTGATTTTATTCTTATTTTTGTTTTGGGGGAGGCCACAACTAGTAATGCCCAGGGGTTGTTCCTGATTTCCCACTTAAAAATTTCTCCTGGCAGTGCTGGGGGGACCATATGGGGTGCTGGGGATTGAACCTAGATTGTCTGTATACAAGGCAAGTGCCCTACCCACTGTACTATCTTTCCAATGCCTGAATGTTATGTTAATTCTCACCAAACACTACTATGCCCATTTTCCTAGTTGACAAAGCACCATTATCATCACTTGTTCGCGAGTGTCTTGACCAGGATTACACAGCTGGTACCTGGTCCACCTAGGGTTCAGACAGGCTGTCAGACCCAGAGACTACAAACTAAGTCACAGCTCACAGTAAACTGAGAGGAGTGAAGTTGAAGTACGTGAAGTATGGAGTCAACTTTGATGCTTTTTCACCCCCTTAAGGTAAAATTTTTTTCCAAATTTTTTTTTTCCCAATTCTTCTTTTGCAGTTCCTGCTTAAAGGGATGCTTTCATGCACCTGCTTATTTCCTCTGTCGGGCCATCCAGCTCTGCTCTGTTGAATCAAGTCAGACTCCTCTGATGCTGAGTGCAGGTCAGTTCCAAGGCAGCAAGGAAGGAAACTGCTTGGTGAGTGCCAGCCAGCATGTTGGCATAGGGTGAGTAGACCTGGAAAACTCTCCTTCCTTGCAGCAGATGAGAGTCCCCTGCTTGCATTTCTCGATGATCTCAGCCCCCAAACAGCATTGCTTTCCTTCCTCATGTCAAACACTGCAATGCTTGGTCCACTGAGGCAAACAGATTTCCTTGCTGGAACACTCTGCTTCTCAAACCTGGTGTACCACAGGGTCACCAGGAGAACTAGTGTTTCTGACTGTATTTTACAGGTGCTTCTCAATCTGGTCCTGTGATGACCTCGCCAGTCTGCTTCTGCTGAAGAATGATCCACAGACTCTCACTGGGGACGATTCCAGAAACACAGAGGCTGGGACCCCAGCTCAGATCTGAAGCAGCCTGAAATCAGAATTCATGTATAACCAGTTCCTCAAAATGTGATTTGTAGGTACACTTAAGTCTGAAAAGTACTGGTTTATGTAATGTTTAGTATTTGTCATGTAAATGAAGCAACTTTGACAACAATAGACAAAATAATTGCATTAAATTATTCTGGCTTCAAAGGTGGCCAAATGAAGATCATCTGGTATTTGTCTTTTCCCTTTGACTTATTTTGCTTAGCATGATGTCCTCTGGTTCTGTCTACATTGCAGAAAATTGCAGGATTTAATCTTTTCTTAGACATACAACTGATTGTCTTTGATCCTACACACACACACACACACACACACACACCTAATCATTTGGATGAACCAGCCATTACCAGCTGCCTCTGTCAGTTACCAGGAGACCCGTGTCTCTTCCACTAACACTCTGAACTTTTTACTCAGGCTCAGTAGGCCTATGCATGGGGCTGTTCACAGGCCCTTAGTAATCTGGACCCATTGCACAGCAGATGGGCCGACAAAATAATGTACATTGAATTTGCTTGGTAAAAAGTGAAAACAATGATTATTAAGATTATTTCTCCCAAGTCTTGGGGGAAATTTATGGGTTTTTGAAAAGCTGAAGGATGAATGATCAGATTAGTGTCCAAACATAGCAAGAAAAAATAACTGGTCTCTGTCAATCGACTGACATACTGCCTGAGGATAATCAAGCAGTATCAACAAAGCTACTTCTTTTCATCAAAACTGTGGCAAATGGGAGAATTTAATAAATGTTTCCAAAATATAAAATGCAAGTGCTTCAAAGTCAGAAACCTTATCTAAGTGGTTATCTTCCCTGAGTGCTTACTATGTGCCAGGAACTTTATCTATATTTATACAATTTCATTAACCTTCCACAAAACTTTGATTGTATTTTGCATATGAAGATGCTTAAGGAAGCTGAAGAATGAAAGGAGTAGATGCATTTTTAATTCATGGATAACTTGATTTTAGATTATAAACATTATATAAATCTGCCTCTGAAAATACAGTTTCAAGCTTTTTTTTTTTTTGCCAGACATCCTGGTTGCATAGGATGAAGAGAAAACCAAACCCACAAAGATTGATTTAATTTCCCTTTTATCAGAATTAAGGAATACTTCCTGTGCTGAGGTGTCTTCATTTTCTGGTTTGCTTAGGTTTGAGTGAAACTTTCCCCAAACAAATGAAAAGTTGGGGGTGGAGCTTTACATTCATTATACAGGGTGTTTGCCTTGCACGCAGCTGACCGGATTCAATCCCCAATATCTCATACAGACCCCGGAACACCACCAGGAGTAATTCCTGAGTGCAGAGCCAGGAGTAACCCCTGATCACTTCTGGGTGTGGCCCCCAATTAAGCAAACAAACACACACACAAATAAAAAGCTAAATTCAAAATTAAAACCCAGCAAACTTTCTGTGAATATCTGTCCTTAAGAAACCATGTGGACTGAACCATTAAGCAGAAATCTTTGGTTTGCACAAGTAGTGAAGTGTGCCTTTGGCACTTGCCTACATGGGAGTTCATTTATTGCTTTGCAAACCACTAGTCCGAAATCTGCCCTTTCCGACAATGTGCTTCCTTATTCTTCCTATAATGATGGTTCATTCATCTGTTGAGTTCCCCGTCTTGCAAACTGCTGATTTGTTGCTTAATAAAGCTCTTCACCTGTAGCTGGCCAGCAGCTACTGGACACTGGGAATGAGAGACGGTGGTTTCCTAGTACCTAGGGCAACACATGCTGAAAGATTCAAGTGGGCAGCATGACCGAGACAAAGTCACCCACATGGGCCATGGACTCGTAGTCATATAACAAAGTTTATTAGGAAGATAATGGTTATAAATGAGGATCACGAGATGGGAAGAGGAAGGTGAAATCTGTGGTTTACATGAGCTAGATGGGACAGAGTGTCACGAGGTGTCATGGGATTTCTATGAGCCACTGCAGAGGTGGAACAATAAATTTTATGGACACTACAGATGTTGCAAATCTCAAATTCTCCCTAATCTCACCCTCCCTCCTTCCCCCACCAAGGGCAGTTGCAAGGCAATTGAGCTATGCTAATCACCTGGGTATGCCAGTTTACTTGGCAATAGCTCACCCTCCTCAAGGCCTGGACTTGGGGTTTCTCCACACAAACCCAGCAGCCTCGATGGTCTGGGAGCTGCTCCAGGAAGAACTTTCATCATTTACCTATCAGTTTCTCTATATTGACTGATCCCATGAGCAGCAGTGCAACCAACCTCTGAGCTTACCTGAGGAGATTTAGTGCTAAGATCAGGACAGCCTTGGGTATATCAGAGCAGCCAGTCAGGTTATGGGGGTCCAGGGAAGTAAAGCTTTGGAACCAAGTCTTTCATTGCAGCTTCTTCCTTTCCTCACTCCTTTATTGTTAACAAGTGACTCTCATAATAAAAGGAAGCTGAAACATAAAAATGACTTAAAGACTCTTTGACTCTCTCTGTCTCTCTCTTTCAGTGTGTGTGTGTGTGTGTGTGTGTGTGTGTGTGTGTGTGTGTGGCAAGATAGTTATTGAACAAAGTTTACCTAAATGTGAAGGGAGAGAAAGTGAGGAAATACATATGCATTCAAGAGAGAAAATGGGCTTCTCCCAAGTGGAAAATGACTGCAAGCAATGAGACTTAGAGATAAGCAAGCAAGGTATGTGTTGAAGAGAGGACAGCCCACACAGATAAGAGACAAAGATGAGCAAACAAGATGTATGTTTAAGAGAGAACACAGGTCTGAGAGGTTAAGCAAGCAAGCAAGTAATGTGACATAGAAAAACATGTCTTTAAGAGAAAACAGACTTGAAGGAGCAAGCTTTCAAGTCTATTTCTAATGTATTAAGGCCAAACAAGCTGTCAGTTCTTTTTTAGTTGTGGGGGGCACTCCTGGTATTTCTAGGGTTGGGATGGAGGGTGGGACAATCCTTGTGGTGGCAGTAAGTGGAGGAAAACTGAGGGTTTGGGGATCTGACCAACAGCCTTTTGTATGCTATTCATGTGCTTTACAATTTGAGTCACCTTCTCCCCCTGCACCCTGGTTGACTTTGTTTTTCTGAAAACTACACTCTGAAGTTATAGAATTAAATACTGCGATTTACTTCAGTAAATTATAGTCTAGCTTTGAATGATTCTCCCTCAGGATGTGTCTCAAATTGCTTAAGCAGCTGATCTGGTCGAAGCGGGTCCCACCTTAAGAAGTAGGTCTCATGGTGGCTCGTAAATTGTGTTGCAATTCTTTCTCTGGGCTGACTCACCAGTTATGTTATAGGTAACACAACATAACATACCTAACTCCTGGGTATCTCACCAAGTGATGTAGGTGACTTGGGGAGCAAAGGAGGTAATTAGCCTTGAGAGAAGAGAGTTACTGCCTTTCTTCTTGACCTGGTTGTGCTCAGCACTTACTCACCACTCTCAGGGATCACGCTTGGCATGCTCAGGGCAGCACAGGGAATGCTGAGGATTGAACCCAGGTCAACTGTATTCTAGGTAAGCACCTTACCTGCTGCTTATGAATGACAAAAGAAACTCAGCTAAAATAAAAAGATGCTATGCTGAATGGGAGAAAATATTCGCATATCATACCACAGATTACAAAGAAGTAATCATCCATACCAAGAGAGGGGTTCGGCAGGGTGATACCATTTCACCAAAACTCTTCAGTGCCACCCTCGAGAACATCATGCGACGACTAGAATGGGAAAGCATGGGAGTGAAGAAAGATGGTCGGCAACTACACCACCTCCGCTTTGCTGATGACATTGTTCTAATAACACCAAACATCAGCCAAGCGGCACAAATGCTGAACGACTTTAACCGTGAATGTGGAAAGGTCGGACTACAGCTGAATCTTACGAAGACAATGTTTATGAGAAACAGCCTTGTTCCTGACGCTCCATTCGTTCTCAACGGAACCACCATCTCCGAATGCAACAGTTATATATACCTAGGTCGAGAAATCAACATGATGAATGACCTGGCACCTGAGTTGCGCAGGAGGAAGAGAGCAGCTTGGAATGCCTTCAAGAACGTTGAAGAAATAACTAAAAGGACAAAGAACCTCCAGCTACGAGCACATCTCTTTGATTCCACTGTTCTTCCTGCATTAACATATGCCTCAGAGACCTGGACCCTACGAAAACAGGATGAGAACGCTATTCGGGTCTCTCAAAGAGGAATCGAAAGAGCTATGCTTGGAATATCACGATTCACTCAAATGAGAGATAGAATCCGGAGTTCTGATCTTCGTCAACGCTCAAGAATCAGGGATGCTGTCTCATTTGCCAAGACATCAAAAATCAAATGGGCTGGACACGTAATGAGGTTTACAGACAACCGCTGGACTAGAGCCATTACTGATTGGATTCCACGGGACATCAAAAGATCACGTGGACGCCCACCTACAAGATGGTCAGACTTCTTCGTCAAGACCCTGAATGATCAGTTTGAGGCTCTGTATGTTCCTAGAATGAACAGATATCACTGGGCTACGCTAGCACGCAACCGGGATGAATGGAGATGTTACTGGCACCCGCTCGAGTAAATCGATGAATAACGGGGATTAAGTGATTAAGTGAAGTGATCATACCACAGATAAAGGACTAACATTCAAGATGTACAACATTCATGTAGCTCAACAACAAAATAATAAAGTCAGAAAAGAGGGAGAGGACATAACAAACATTTGCTCAAAGAAGATATATAGACCATCAATAGGCATATATCTAAAGTATTCATCATCATTTATTATCAGGGAAATGCAAATAAAAATGACAATGAGATACCATCGTGAGATACCAGTGAGAATAGCCTACTTTAAAAAGGAGAGAGAGAACAAAAGGGAATGTCCTGCCACAGAGTCAGGGTGGGATTGGGGGGATGGGGAGTGGGAGGGATACTGGGATCAGTGGTGGTGGAGAATGGGCAATGGTGGAGGGATGGGTACTCAATCATTGTATAACTGAAAACCAAGCACAAAAATTTGTAAGTCTACAACTGTACCTCATGGGGTTTCACTAATAAAAAAAAAAAGACTGGAAGTAGCTAGTCTTGGCAGAGATGCAGTGACAAAGGAACTCTCATTCATTGTAGGAATGTCATTTGATTCAGCCTGTATAGAAAATAGTATGGGGTCTTCTCGAAAACCTAAGAATAATGCTTCCATATTAGCCAGCATTTCTACATCTTTTTTAAAAAAAAAAACTTGTTTGTTTTGCTTTTGGGTCGTACCTGGCAATCTTCAGGGGTTACTGCTGATTCTGCACTCAGGAATTACTCCTGGTGGTGTTTAGGAAACAATGTGGGATACCTGGATCCAACCTGGGTCTGCCACATGCAAGGCAAAACTCCCTAACCACTGTACTATGGCTCCAGCCCCAAGTGATTCCACATCTTGCTATATACCCCCAAGAACCCCAAAATATCACCTTGAAAAGATCTGTGTGCACCTGTGTTTTTTGGAGTACTAAGTACAATAGCCAGGATATGGAAACAGCCCCAAGGTAAAGATTATAGCTATACAATAGTAGCATGCAGCTATAAGAGAAGATGAAATCTTGCAATTTGCTGTAACTTGGATGGAACTGGAGGGCATCACGTTAAACAAAACAAATCATAGGGAGAAGAGCAAATATCAAATTTTCTCATTTACCTGTGATTTGTAGAGAAACAAAACAGAGAACTAACATCATTGAATGATGATAAAGCGTTGGCCTTGGACTATAAAACTGAACTTAGCAAGCAGTGTGGAAAGGGTAAGAGAAGGAGCAGGAAGAGGCAGGCTAGAAGTGACAAAAGGATGGGGAGGGGGGACAGAAACTGTACATCAAAACTATACATGACTGGGGCTGGAGCGATAGTACAATGGGTAGGCCTGGCACGCAGCTGAGTCAGGTTAGATCCCCAGCATCCCATATGGTCCCCGGATCATCACCAGGAATAATTCTTGAATGCAGAGCCAGGAGTAACCCATGTGCATCGCCAGGTGTGACCCAAAAAGCAAAAATAAAAACATAAATAATTAAATAAAAACTATACATGATTGCACTGTTGTATCCATGTTGCTTCAACTACAATGGGAAAAAGTTGAAACATATTTTCTTTAAATGTTACATATTTCCAGAAATGCCTGAAACTGTTTATAAAAATCAAGATTCAATGCAAATTCAGACAGAAATGCATTTAATATAACAGAGGAAACAAGTCCCAGGGCCTTTGAGATAAATCGGGGGTGTGTGTGCAATAAATAATTGTACTTCTCTGAACTTAAAAGAAAAACAAGAATAGTTGGGTAGTACAATTGTGACTTTGTGGTGGGGTTCAGGCTAGGTTTTGAGCAATGAAACTTTTTCTTTTCCTGAATGAGAAGGTGGGTCTTCATCTGAGGAACACTTAGAATCTCACAGGCTATGATTATGAATGTTCCTTTGGCTCTGAAAAATTCAGAGAAGTATGGGGGCAGAAATATAGTACAGTAGGTAAGGCATTTGCCTTGCACGCAGCCTAGCAGAGCTTGATCCCCAGTATCCCATATCCCCAAACTCATGCGGAGTCATTCTAAGCTCAGAGCCAGAAGTAAGCCCTAAGCATTGATGGGTGCAGTCCCCAAACTAACAAACAAAAAGTCACAGGAGCATTGTTTAAATGAATTTCCCATTCAGGATGGGAGATATGTGCTGAAAGTAGATAAAGGACCAAACGTGATAGCTTCTCAGTATCTATACTGCAAACCATAATGCTCCAAAGTAGAGAGAGAGTATGAGGGAAATTGCTTGCCATAGAGGCAGGGGAAGTATTGGGATTGGGGTGGTGGGATACTGGGGACATTGGTGGTGGTGAATGTGCACTGGTGGAAGGGTGGGTGTTTGATCATTGTATTACTGAAACTCAAACATGAATGTTTTGTAACTGTATCTCACGGTGATTCAATAAAGAAAGAAAGAAAGAAAGAAAGAAAGAAAGAAAGAAAGAAAGGAAGGAAGGAAGGAAGATAAAGGAAGGAGGGAGGGAGGGAGGGAAAGAAAGAAAGAAAGAAAGAAAGAAAGAAAGAAAGAAAGAAATATCCCTTGTGTAAACCATCTGTAAAAATCATATATAAAATGATCTATAAAACTGAACTCTGAAGGAGACCCATTTCTACATGAAGCATAGGTAATATTAGGCTGATTGGTTGACTTCTGTTACTGGCAAAGGGGAGAGTAGAGCAGGCAGGAAGCAGTTAAATAATCTCCAGACCTCCTCAAATATCCAAGGTCTCATTGGAGTCTTTGGAAAGGGCTGTTTTTTTTTTTTTAACAGTTTGTGCTTGGATTTTTGCAAGCTGGACTTTAAATTATAGTTCTGGGTTGTTTGCAAAGAAGCCATCTGCTCCACTTTGGAGGCCAAAGCAAGCAGAATTTCCAGTTTGGTGTTGAAATTTAGAGCCTGATTCCTCTCTTTTGCCATATTTCTGTCATCCAGGATGCTGCTGGAAGAATCAATTTCTTTAAAAAGGAATAATGAACTTCCTCAAGTACTTCAACAAGTTACTTAAGCACTCAAATTTAGCCCCATAAAAGATTGTTTGGGTCTGAATTTTTTTTTTTGTTTTTATGGGGCACACCAGTAGTGCTCAGGGCTTACTCCTGTCTCTGCACTCCTGGCAGGGCTCAGGGAATCATATGTGGGTTCAAACCCTGTCAGCTGCATGCAAGACAAGCACCCTACTTGTTGCACTATCACTCTGGCCTGGTCTGAGAATTTTATTTTTAATTTTTCAAACATTTTATTGAATCACTGTGAGATAGACCATTTCAGAGCTAGTTCATGATTGAATTTCAGCCATACAGTATTCTAACACCCATCCCTCCACCAGTGTACATCCCAGCACCAGTGTCCCCAGGTTCCCTCCCATGATCACCCATTCCCCACCCCTTCCCTGCCTCTATGGTAGGTGCTTTTCTTCTTCTTCTTCTTCTTCTTCTTCTTCTTCTTCTTCTTCTTCTTCTTCTTCTTCTTCTTCTTCTTCTTCTTCTTCTTCTTCCTCTTCCTCTTCCTCTTCTTCCTCTTCTTCCTCCTCTTCCTCTTCCTCTTCCTCCTCTTCCTCTTCCTCTTCTTCTTCTTCTTCCTCTTCCTCCTCCTCTTCCTCTCTTCTTCTTCTTCTTCTTTTTATCTCTCTCAATCTCTCAATCTCTTTCCTTTTGGGCATTGTGGTTTGCAATATTGATACTGACAGGTTATCAAGAATATCCTTTACCTACTTTTAACCCTCAGATATTGTCCAGCCTGATCATTCCCTGCTATTATTGTCATATGAATCTCTTCTCTATCTTACATACCCTTAGGCCCACACACACTTGTGGTTAGTTCCAACCATTGACCAGTCCTCCTAATCCCTGTTTCTTCCTGGCCATGGATATTATTCTTCTACTACATGTACTTTAAAAATTTTTTTTTTAAATTTTTATTAGTGAGACACCATGAGGTACAGTTGTAGATTTACAAATTTTTGTGCCTGGGTTTCAATTATACAATGATCAAATACCCTTCCCTCCACCAGTGCTCATTTTCCACCACCACAGATCCCAGTATCCCTCCCACCCCCCATCCCCCATGCCACCCTGCCTCTGTGGCAGGGCATTCCCCTCTGTTCTCTCTCTCCTTTTGGGTGTTGTGGTTTGCAAAAGAGGCACTGAGTGGCAATCATGTTTGGTCGATAGTCCACTTTCATCATGCTTCTCCCATCCTGGGAGGATCCTCCCAACACCCTTTATTTGGTGCTCCCTTCTCTATCTGAGCTCCCTTTTCCCCTAGCATGTGTGGCTGGCCTCCAAGCCATGGAGCAAAATTCCTGGTACTAATCTCGGCCATTCTTGGGTGTTACTCTCCTATTTTGTTACTTTACTACATGTATTTTTTATATACCACAAATGAATGCAGTCATTCTATATTGGTTTTTTTCTGACTCATTTCACTGGTCTGAGAATTTTTAGGTTTTAAACAAAAGCAAACACAATAAGATGTTTTGGCCAAATGAGAACCCACACCAGGCTCATTAAATGAGCAGTAGTGATCATCTGGTTAGATTGGCACTGGGGCTAGATCAGTGCTTGTGGTGAAAGGAACGTCAGTCACAGTGAAGTCAGCTCACTGCCTTCTTGAAAAGCTTCCCCCGTTTTTTTTTTTGCATGACTTTAATATAGCACTGTAGCACTGTCCTCCCACTGCTCATCGATTTGCTCTAGCGGGCACCAGTAACGTCTCCATTGTGAGACTTGTTGTTACTGTTTTTTTTACATATCAAATACGCCATGGGGAGCTTGCCAGGCTCTGCCATGCAGGCGGGATACTTTCAGTAGATTGCTGGGCTCTCCGAGAGGGATGGAGAAATTGAACCCAATTTGGCTGCATGCAAGGCAAATGCCCTACCTGCTGTGCTATCACTCCAGCCCATATATATGCCAAAAACAGTAACAACAAGTCTCACAATGGAGACATTACTGGTGCCTGCTCAACATTAATATAGACTTATTAAATTTATTTCATGTAATGTAGTCACTTTTAAAACTGTTACTTTTATTTTTAATAATTTTTAAATTAAATTACTTTGAGATAAATAGTTACAAAACTGTTCATGATTGGGTTTCAGTCATACAATGTTCCAATACCCATCTCTCCACCAGTGTACATTTCCCATCACCAATGTCCCCAGTTTCTCTCCTTCTGCCCCCAACCCCCAGTCTGCCTCTACAACAGGCACTTTTCTTCTCTCTCTGTCTCTGTCTCTTACTCTCTTCTCTCTCTCTCTCTCTCTCTCTCTCTCTCTCTCTCTCTCTCTCTCTCTCCTTTTGGGTATTATGGTTTGCGATTCTGGTACTGTAAGGTTATCATGTGCATCCCTTAACCTTTTTCCAGCACTCAATTTTTGTCCAGAATGATAATTGCCAACTGTCATTGTGTTACTTATTTTCAATCACATTACTGATCACAGAACTCACAGAATTTATCAACACACTAATATTTTACATTCTGGGAGTTTCAGGAGCACACTAAAATAGAAAAGGGGACCTCTAGATACTTCAATGTGGTACCCAAGATGGATCATTATAGAGAACATTATTGATCAGTTACTTCTATTTTTTAAAAAAATAAGGGGGGCTAGAGTAATAGTACAGTTGGTAGGATTTTGCTTTGCCTGCGACCAACCCAGGTTTGATTCCCAGCATCCCATATTGTTCCCTGAGCACCGCTAGGAGTAACTTCTGAGTGCAGAGCCAGGAGTAACCCCTAAGCATCGCTGGGTGTGACCCAAAAAGCAAAAAAGAAAAAAAAAAGAAAAAGAAATTATTGCCTGGGAACCCACCCTGCCAGGTAATCTTTGTACTGAGACATTCTGGGTTCCCTCAGGGGCTGATCACACCATTCAGCCAGGCTCTCCGCTGCTCTTGGCCAACTGTGCTTCCTTCTTCTTGGGAGCTGCATAAGCGGATGCATTCACTGATGGATCTATGCAAAACTGACACCAGACAGAATCAAGAGGAAACTCAGTAGTGGGGACTAATGCTCCTAAAACCGTCTTGGGCCATCATGCAAGGAAGAATATCTAAAGCAAGAGAAATAATCCCCTCGTTTCCAGCTGGGATGAATGACTTAAAGAAAATGCCCACAGGAGTGATGGTTCAAGGTGGCTGTTTTGCAATGATGAGCTTAAAGACGTCTCAGTAGATTTCACCGCTGGGTTTTCTTCGATTATTCCATTGGGGTTTCCATTTTTTGAAAAATATCTTGGAGATCTCCTTGCGGCCCCTGAATCTCGGTGGCTCTTTAGAGATGGGTGTGGGGTCTGGTTTTCTCAGGGAAGCCAGGACTGTGACTGCATCTGGGGCAGAATCCCTGAGGAGTGTGTGTGTGTGTGTGTGTGTGTGTGTGTGTGTGTGGAGGGGGGGTGGGCTCAGCACATCTGATTTTAGAGATGGGAGCAGACATGGTGTGGGATGCAGGCTGCTGGCAGGGCATGAGTCCGGCTTCTTGTTATTGTCTGAATTGTGCACAAAAGCTAGAAAGTCTTCTGATGAGCTTGACTGTTTCCTGGATCTCTCCATCACCACAAAGTGCCCACAGTTTTCCAGAAGTTCCACCTGGCAGTTGGCAAAAACTTGGGCCAACATGTCTGCTCTGAAGCACCTGGTCTTACTTCCCCCAGATGATCTGGCTCAAGACTCTGATCTTGTCCTTTCCTGATGGAGGAACTATCTTGACTTTTCACTGATGATTTCTAAAAACAGCTTTGGGAGAAACCGTTTTGAGCCAGGCAGACATCCAGGAGGCTTTGCTGGACCTTCTGGGCCACCTTGAAATGGACGCAGAAGCAGAACTGCAGCTTGGAAGGCTCTTTGAGCTGTGAGGACCATGGTGATGTCACTGATGTGAGGACAAGCCTGTCTCTCTAACAGGACATTTGTCAGCGTCTTTTGTCATTTCTGCAGCAGGCACACATCACCACACACATAGGCATTCAAATCAATGTATCTTTGTAACGTTTTCTCAATTTAATATATTTTCTTGTAGAATCCCTGTTCTTCTGAATGGTAGGGGCTAAATATGAGTTGATCCTGCGGTTTCGCCCACCTCCTTCATCTTCTTGTACTGGGAGAGAGGATACTGATGCCTTATGCCATTGTCTAGGTGACATAAAGAAGGATATACAGCAGTTGGTCTAGGTTTTCATCTATCCATTCTGTCCAGTCCCACTCTTTTCTTTCTTTCTAGAAAGTTAATTGGTTCTAAACCAGAAGGGCCACACGTCTCCTTAACTTGTTACTAAAATTTCATTTTATCATGCTACCGTTTCCAAACCCCACACTTTCTGGGAAGGTTAGTCTGCCAGGACCTCAGAGAGCTGATGCTCTGAGCCTTAAGACGACACCTGCTCTTTCCTCTTGCAGAAGAATCTGCAGTTCTGAGTCTTGTCACACTGGGATAATGAAGACTTCTTGCATTACCTTACAAATAGTATAATGGTTTTGCTGTTGTTATTGTTACTTTTGTTGTTGTTTTGTGGTGGGGTTGGGTATGGTGTAGAGTAGGGGTGAATTGGGATGCTTAAAATTTGTATCAGTTGGTGACAGTTACAGGGAGGCGGACTTCCAATTCAATCTTTAAAAAAAAATAGAAAATGCTCCCCTGCCCCCCCAACAGATAAGTGGGTTAGGAATGAATTGTCATTGGGGCTCAGCAGAAGATGTGTGTCATGGATTGTGGTAAAGCTTTTCCTGCATGAGGAAGTGGAACTGGTTGGCTTTCAACGTTTTGACACTCAGATTTTACAGCACATGAAATATTTTCTGAGAATAGCACTGTAGACTGTCTTCCCCTGCTCATCAATTTGCTCCAGCGGGCACTAGTAATGTCTCCATTGTGAGACTCGTTGTTATTGTTTTTGGCATATTGAATACACCCCGGGGTGCTTGCCGGGCTCTCCTGTGTGGGTGGGATACTCTCAGTAGCTTTCCTGGATCTCCGAGAGGGACGGAGGAATCGAACCCAAGTCGGCCGCGTGCAAGACAAACACCCTACCCACTGTGCTATCACTCCAGCCCTTCTGAGAATAAATAAATAATGATCTGTGACCATAGAAGGCGACTGATCAAACGCAGGGTCTCACACGTGCCAGGTATGCGCTTTACTGCTTGAGCTCGCCTCATCGGTACCAACCATGCCTACTTTTGATTTTCTCCCATGGCGACTCCTATCCCAGACAGTCTCCGCAGCTTAAAATGACAGGAACGTTCTGATCTCTTTCACTCTCCAACTTCATCTCTTCTGGTCAGGTGCCCTTCCGGCTTTCCTGCTTCTGGACAGTGGAGCCCATGAGCTTCTTTCTGTTTGCAGGACTGAATATACTAAGTGGACTGTGGAAAAAGCCCAGATTTAAAAAAATACACTAGAGGGGCTGGAGCGATAGCACAGCGGGTAGGGTGGTAGGGGGTTTGCCTTGCATATGGCCGACCCAGGTTCAATTTCCAGCATCCCCTGAGCACCGCCAGGGTGCTGGGTGTGACCCCTCCAAAAAAGAAAAAAAAAGGAAAAGAAAAAAAATACACGAAAGTGTGAAGTATTAATGCAGCGAAACAAGGGGAATTGCTCAAATGCTGAGTCTACCCTACTGAGGGGAGGGTTATTACAGGAAAAGGAGTGGAAATATGCTGGGTGGAGTCCAAGGGGAAAGGGCATTGCTGGTAGAGGGCACTTTCAGCGGGGATGGGGGGGGGGCGCAGTGGGCACTGAACCATGGCCAGATAGCCAGTGACTACAGGGAATGGCCGCAGGATGGGGGAGATGCTGCCCAAAGGAGGGCTCAGCAGTGACTAGATGACCCTGACTTGGAGACCCAGGGGAGCAGTGCCACCTACTGTGCCAAACTGATTCTCCAACTATTGTTTTGGAAGAAGCCAAGGAATCCTTTATTATCATTCCAACACAAGGCAAGTTTTTGTTTTCTGGGGTTGGGAGCCAGCCTCAGCATACTCAGGACTTGTTCCTGGTTCTTTGTTCAGGGATCATCCTGGCAGGGCTGTGGGGACCTGAATCTGGTTTGCTGCGTGCAAGACAAATGCTTAACTCTTGTGCTAGTTCTCTAGCCTCAGGAGGGCTTTAAATGCACAAATTATTGATCCAAACGCCAAAATTTGTTTGCACTTGGGATTGTAAGATTCAATGATAAAAATGTAAGATGCCCCATGGAATGGAATTGAAATAGCCAATAAATAATTTTTTTTAAGAATGAATACACCTCAGTTGTTGCATGGCACATACTTATACTTTCCTTAACTTGAAAAAAAACCTTTTTCATTGTCAACTTTATTCATTGCTTGCTTAAAATCTCATTTTTTTTCTGGTGTCCTGTATTCCCTCTGGCAGCCCAGTCTGTGTGTTCTTGGACTTTCTGTCCTACTGCTCTGCCCATCAGTGGTCACACTCCTCTGTCATCCACCCTCTGGGTCTGCTAACGGGGGTCTGAGCCCCTGGGGAGGTTGCTGTCCTGGGGATAGAGCATTGTGAGTGCAGGCTGGGAAGACCAGCATTTAACCAGCAGAACAGCCAGGAAGGAATGCATGGGACCCCTGAAGAAAGGAGTGTCTCCTCACAGTCATTCAGCAATGGTTTCTGGGGCACACATCTCTGAGGCTTTGCGGGGGTGTGGGGAGTTGACTGAAAGACACTAGAGGAGGTAATGAGGGAGTCTGTGGAATTCTCTTCCCAGCAGTTTTGATGCGGGCAGGGGATGGCTTCTGTGAAGAAGTGAGTGGGGGCGTCAGGGCAGACAACAGCTGGGTTGATTATTTGAGGTGGGTTTTTTGGTGAAGAATTCAACCTAGAGGAGGCCAGAGACACGCAGGCACATCTCTCATTGAGGGAGACTGTTTATGACTGGAGAATTTGGTGCGGAAGGAATTCTGAGATTACAGGGGCAGATGCAGAACAGCAGAGGGAGGACCAGCTGGAGAGGAAGGAGAGGGGGAGAGAAAGAGAGGGGGGAGCAGGGAGAGAATCTGGGAGGACGCTGGCTGTAGCACATGGCAGCTTAGAGTCAGAGCTGCCAACACAAGCATCACCAGTGAAGAGTGGAAATGTATGTGCGTGTGTGTGTGCATATGTGTTTGTGTACGTGTGTGCATGTTATATGAGTGCATGTTATGTGTGTGCATGTGTGTGTGCATGAGTATGTGTGTACATGTGTATGTGTGTGCATATGTATGTATACATGTGTATGTGTATGTGTATGTGTATCTGTGTGTATGTGTGTCTGTTGAAGAGGCCAGTGGGAAAAATTCTGTATGCTTACCTTTTTCCCCCACTTTATTGGCTATAATTGTGAATCCTTGTTTCATTTTGTTTCATGGGTCCATTTTCCCAGATTTTCCAATTTTTTTTTCCTTTCTCGGAGCTTCCTTGTTTTCATGGAGCCAGTCATTCTCCTTCTCCTCACTGCAGCTTCTTCCCCCCACTCAGCTCATACCCTATGGACCGTGGGCATTTCTTTCCAGGCTGTACACGGGCTGTGCATGAGGCACAGACATCCCGAGCAGCCCTGCCGCCTCCAGGCAGGCAGCCCAGACTTGCTCTCCCTACTATTCCTGTGTTAAATCAAAAACTAAGGAGTCAAGAGTGGTAGCAGAGTAAGGAAGGCTTTTGTCTTACACACAGCTGACCCGGCACCACATATGGTCCACTGAGCCTGCCGGGTGTGATCTCTCCCTGAGCACAGAGCCAGGAGTAAGTCCTGAGCACCACCAGGTGTGCCCTTTCCCCCCAAACACCCCAATAAAATTGGAAACAATGTAAGTGCCCATGGATAAAGAAAATATGCACTGCACTGTACTGTTCCATTGTTCATCGATTTGCTTGAGCGGGCCCAGTAACGTCTCCATCATGAGATTTGTTGTTACATGTTTGGCATATGGAATACGTCATGGGGAGCTTGCCAGGCTTTGCCGTGTGGGCGAGATACTCTCAGTAGCTTGCCAGGCTCTCCGAGAGGGGCAGAGGAATCAAATTCGGGTTGGCCAGGTCAGCCGTGTGCAAGGCAAACACCCTACCCTCTGTGCTATCACTCCAGCCCAAAGAAAGTATGCTATACAGACAAAAATAGAACATGATTTTTCTGTTACAAAAAGATGTAACCTTGCTATTTGTGACAACAGCAGTATATCCTGAAGCATTGTACACAGTGAAATCAGTCGGAGGAAGAAAAGAAAAACAAACACCATGTTATTCCAATCATATGTAGAAAATAAACAAAACAAGTAAGACAAAAACATGACATCGCTTAGCCTATAAGCACAAAATAGTGGTCTCCAGAAGAGAAGGGGGTAGGGAAGTAAATCAGGTTTAAGGGGTCGACTGTTTGATGGAGCAAGGAAAATAATGAAAAGCACAGATGTGATACACCAGGCAGTATACCTGAAATCCCTAAAAAAAAAACCACTGTTACATAAATAAAAATTAAGATGTAACAGTAATTTAAAATGTGTTACTTACTTTCAAAACTTTTAAAAAAGTATCTTTATAGCACAGCTGTAGGGCGTTTGCCTTGCACGCAGCTAACATGGCCAACCCGAGTTCGATTCCTCCGCCCCTCTCGGAGAGCCCGGCAAGCTACCGAGAGTATCTCGCCCGCACAGCAGAGCCTGGCAAGCTCCCCGTGACGTATTCGATATGCCAAACACAGTAACAACAAAGTCTCCAATGGAGACATTACTGGGCCTGCTCGAGCAAATCGATGAACAGCAGGAGGACAGTGACAGTGATTTAAAAAAAAAAAACTCACCCAATTTATCAATGATTGAAGAAAAAAATATTATTTTGACTCGCAAATAGAGATGGTGCAGAGATGGTTCTTTCACACCCAATCAAATTAAGATTGGGAATGTCACTCAACTTTCCTACTGGGTGAGGTCCCCAAGAACAATAGAATGTGAAAAAGGACAAAGTGTCTCTCTCGTTCATCCCAGAAAGGTAGGAAAGAATGGCCTCAAATTAGTGCAATCTTTCTATGTCTGTCCCTCTCTTTCTGACTCATTTCACTTACAATGATATTTTACATGTTGATCCACTTTTACGTGAATTTCATGACTTCATCTTTTCTAATAGCTGCACAATATTCCATTGTGTAGATGTACCAAAGTTTCTTTAACCAGTCATCTGTTCTCGGGCACTCAGGTTTTTTCCATATTCTGGCTATTGTAAACAGTGCTGTAATGAACATACAAGTGCAGATGCCATTTAGACTGTACTTTTTTTTTTTTTGCATATCCAGGATATATTCCCAGAAGTGGTATTGCTGGGTCAAATGGGAGCTCAATTTCTAATTTTTTGAGAAGTGTCCATATGTTTTCTAAAAGGGCTGAAACAGTTGGCATTCACCAGCAGTGAAGGAGAGTCCCTTTCTCCCCACATCCTCACCAACACTGGTTGTTTTTGTTCTTTTGGATGTGGGTCAGTCTCTGTGGTATGTGATGTTATCTTATTGTTGTTCTGATCTGCATCTCCCTGATGATTAGTGATGAAGAGCATTTTTCATGTGCTTTTTGGCCATTCAGTTTTCTTCTTTGGGAAAGTTTCTGTTCATTTTATTGCCCCATTTTCTTATGGGGTTGGATCACTGTATGACTGAAATGTAAGCATAAAAGTTTGTAAGTCTGTAATTGTACCTCATGGTGATTCATAAAAAAAAAAAAGAATGGCCCCTCCCTGCTCCTCCATCCCTCTCAAAGCAGGGTTCAGAAGGACAGCTTGGTTATTTTCTTGTTTATTAAATCTGTTTTATATTTGGTTACTTGCTTGTTTATTAAATCTGTTTTAGAAAGAGCTCCACGGATATGTCATATCTAAAAAATTATACCTGTATGTTCTCTGTCACAGCAGTCGCTAATCTTATATCAACTAATAAGGTCAATATAAGTTAAATAAGAATAACACTCACACCTGTGCAAAAAGTTACAAATGTGGTAGCTACTAAATTGACCACATAGAGGTGATGGTTTATTTTCTGAATATGTGTTCTATTTTAAAATAACTGATATCATGAATAAAATATTTGAACTAAAGGATTATCACAGTTCTTTGAAACATCTCTCAAATGGGTTAAAGTTTTCCAGTCTTCAAACACAATTGATGTATTTGACAGTTTTTGCTTCTTGCTGCATGACTATATTGCTCTATTATTTAAATACAAGGTAAAAAGTCAGCTTTAAAAGTCAGTTATATAGAGGAAATTTTAAAAAAATTTTTAATTTTATAAGGTAGTTCACAATATTTTATTACATTTAATATTCAAACACCAATCTCACCATCATTACACCTTCCTACCACCAAATTTGGGATGTTTTTATTCCAAGCCCAAGCCCTGTCCCAAAGCACAACTGAAATAATATATTTTGTATTGTCTGCTTTTAAGTAAAGTAAAAGTAAACCGCTAATAATGCTACAAAAAAGTATCTGTAGAGGAAGCAGTGTGGAGATTGTTTTATTTTGGCAGAGGCCATTAAGACATTCTTTAGGATATTACTAACATGTTGTTAAAGGTTGAGTGATGTGAGCTTTCATATATATCTCTGAAAATATATATTATGCATATATATATTTCACTCTATGATTTGTTGCCTACTATTTCAACCCCATTAAATGTGGTGTGGTACTTATAGATAATGGGTAGGGAGTATCTTACGATGAGTCTGAGACTGCGTGGTCCTGGAATATGTTCACTCATTCATGAGGCTCAGCCAGAGTGTGTGCAGAGTGGCCTTGAGTGTGGCGGTGATTAGGTTCTGGAGGTTTTCGGCTGCTGGTGCTGGATCCCTTGGGGGTGGGGAGAACTCTCACAATAGAGGAAAAAAATGAAAATAGATCCACTCCAATGTCTTTCTTGTACTATCAACTTTTACTGGGTAGCTACAAACCAGACACAGACTATATCTGAAGGGTGCTCAGAAGCTCCCAGAATATTCAGGTGTGATGAGCTGAATGGGAGGTTCTTGGAATAAATTCACTTCTACATAAAATAGTCTTTAGGGCTGAAGTAGTAAACATGTGATAATTTGGAATTTCTATATAAAATTCAAAAGTAAACACACTGTTGTTTAGAACTGGGCGGTGCTTGGAATAAATTCACTTCCACATAGAATAACATATTTTTAGGGATGAAGTAATTAGGAAACAGGTGCTAATTTGAAACTTTGGCATAAAACTCAATAGGAAACACACCTGTTGTTTGGAATTGAGGCCCTTCGTGGAAGAGTGTTCTATAAAATAAAAAGCAGACTGTCATTAATTTGGCTGATTGCCTCTGGATAGCTTTTCTATTGTTGTTGCATCTACTTTATTATCTGCACCAGAGGCAGAAGAGATGGAGAAAAAAAGGCCGAGTGGAACTTCTCGAGTATCTGGCTCCAGGTACCAGCAGCATACTTCCTGCCTGCCTTCCCTCCTTTCTGCAGCGTATGGGCTACACTGCCTCATTAGAATGCAGTGGCCCTCTGGGACTCGAGAGGAAACCTGAGGGTGGACGTTAATACGAGGATAGGGTGGAAAAGATTAGAGGCCTGGGGATGCCTGTCTGGGGGCACACACGCTAAGGTGATTCTTGTATAATGACACAAGATGGGATGAAACTTGTGATTAGCTTTTCCTAAAAAATACACATCAAAAACACACACACAGGCACATGTGGATGGACATGGAGAGTATCATGCTAAGTGAAATGAGTCAGAAAGAGAGGGACAGACATAGACGGACTGAACTTATTTGTGGAATATAAAATAGTATATATGAGGCAAACATTCAAGGAAAGTAGAGACAAGGCCAGGAGGATTGCTCCACAGTTGAAAGCCTGCCTCATGAGCTGGGGAAGAAGGCGGCTGGAATAGAGAAGGGATCACTAAGTCAGTGATGGTTGGAAGGATTGTTCGGGATGGGAGATGTGTGCTGAAAGTAGATAAAGGAAAAAAGATGATGGCCTCTCAGTATCTGTATTGCAAACCATAACGTCCCGAAGCAGAGAGAGAACAAGAAGGAAAGTGTCTGCCATAGAGGCAGAGGGTGGAGTGGGGTGGGGTGGTGGGAGGGATACTAGGGGCATTGCTGGTGGAAAAGGTACACTGGTGGAGGGATGGGTTTTCAATTTTTGTATGACTGAAAATCATGAAAGCATTTGTAACTATTGTAACTAAAGCCATTGTAACTATCTCACGATGATTCAATAAATTAAAAATAAAGAAACAGAAATTATGGCAAAGACAACGAATACACTCCCATGAGTATATGATATGACAACAATGAAGGACTTGGGCTGACACTATGAAGGACCCTAGTCAGTTGACACTGAGTTCACTAGAAGGGTGATTATTCAAAGTCAGTCTGCCCTCAACAGGTAAATCCTTTAGAAGATGCAGGGCTACCTGGAGTTTAGAGACGCTTAGGCCTGATTCAGTAATAGGGAATGCCCTAGAAATTTTACAGCCACAGGACAGTAACATTTGCCAGCTGTCTGTAGTCAATCTGATTGCTACTTTCGACCTCATGCATCGGAATCAAAGACAATGAGACAAACAACCATGGACAGCCCAGGTATTAGGCAGCCTGAGCACAAAGGCCGACTTTAGGCTCCATCCACCCTCACTCTCCCACTCTGGCTCCCCGGTGTGTGTGTGTTATTGTTGATAAAGACATTGAGAACAGCTCGAAACTGTATTATAATTTAATGGCTTAGGAACTGGAAAGAGAGAGAGAGTTCAGAGGGTGGCGTGCTTGTCTTGCACATGGCCATCCTACGTTTGTTTCCTCCTGGCACCCCAAATCGTCTCTCGGGCGCCACCAGCAACTGAGTGCAGAGCCAAGGGGAAGCCAAGAAGAAGCACAGCTGGGGGTGGCTCCCAAACAAAACAGAGTCTGGGACATTTTACAAAGTTCATCAGCAGGTGCCCTTAGAGCACAGAGTAACATCATGATAGTTTTCTATTCCATTTTTGCCCTTGTTATCCTCTGCATCTACATGACCCTAAACTGGTCTATTCTATCCTTTCTTGGGTGCATTTCTGCTTGCCCTGTAGTCTAATCTAATCTAATCTAATCTATCTCTGTCTGTCTGTCTGTCTATCCCCCCTCCCTTTAGAATTGTCTATTTCTCATCTTGGAGTATCACTGTATCATTGCCATCCCGGTGTTCCTCGATTTACTCGAACGGACGCTAGTAACGTGTCTATTCCTCCCAGCCCTGAGATTTTAGCAGCCTCTCCTTACTCATCTTTCCCAACGATTGGAAGCTCTTTCAGGGTCAGGGGAATGAAACCTGTTATAGTTACTGGGTTTGGCGTATCAAATACGCCACGGGGAGCTTGCCAGGCTCTGCCCGTGATCATAGCCAGACTTCTGCCTGTGAAATTAATGAGGAGCAATAGTACAGCAGGTAGGGTGTTTGCCTTGCACGTGGCCAACCTGGGTTTGATCCCCAGCATCCCATATGGTCCCCCAAGCACTGCCAGGAGTAATTCCTGGTTGCAGGGCCAGGGGAAACCCCTGAGCACTACTGGGTGTGACCCCCAAAACAAACAAACAAACAAACAAAAAGAAATTAATGAAATAAATGTGTTACTTAAAGCTATCTAGTTTGTGCTGCTGTGGTACAGAATCGAGAATGTCCATACACAGACGTCCACATCAATGCTGTGGCTGGGGAATGCATCCTCATCCTTCCAGCACTCTTTGAGGTGTTCAGTTTAAAGCTTCTGCTTAAAGCACTTGTGATTTTATGTTTTCCATTGAGAGTGAGCTGATGCTTTACTGATAAATGCAGCCACCGGGCAGGAATGTGTGGAAGATGAATCAGCCATGGCGGAGCTTGAAACATGGATACAATTTCAGAAGGTGAAAACTGGGGTTGGCTGAATGTGGAGCATCATTCTCAGGGGGCAGAATGAATAAGGGAAGCAATGGGAGTTCAGCTGAAATGAAAATGTATTCCATTTCACTAAAAAGAGAGAAATGGAAAGGAAGATAAGAGCAGACCACAAACCCACAGGCATTTGGAGATCGTTTTTGAAGCAATGGAAAGTTCTGAAAAGATTGGTGGCTTAATCAGTTTTACCTTCTTTTAAAATGCAGTGTGGACATGTAGAGTATCATGCTGAGTAAAATGAGTCAGAAGGAGATGGACAGATAGAGAATGACAATATTCATTTGCGGTATATAAAAATACATATAGTAGAAGACTAATATCCATGACTTGGGAAAATGGAGGTTAGGAGGAGTGGTCAGTGGTTAGAACTAATCACAAGTGTGTGTGGGGCTGAGTGAGGTAAGCTAGAGAAGAGACCAGTATGACAATAATAGCTGGAAATGATCACACTGGATGAAATCTGAGGGTTAAAAGTAGATAAAGGGATTTTCTTAATAACATTTCAGTATCAGTACTGCAAACCACAATGTCCAAAAGGAAAGAGAGAGAGAGAGAGAGAGAGAGAGAGAGAGAGAGAGAGAGAGAGAGAAGAAAAAGTGCCTGCCACAGAGGCAGGCAAGGGGTGGGGAGTGGGGGTGATGGACACTGGTACTGGGACGTACACTGGTGGAGGGATGGATGTTGGAATACTGTCTGACTGAAATCCAATCACGAACAGCTTTGTAAGGGCCTATCTCACGGTGATTCAATAAAAAAAAAGTTTTAAAAAATGCAGTATGAGGGCCTGGAATGATAATACAGCTAGTAAGGTGTTTGCCTTGCATGTGGCTGACCTGGGTTCACACCTCAGCATCCAATATAGTACCCCCTGCACTGCCAGGAGTAATTCCTGAGTGCAGAGCCAGAAGTAATCCTGGGGCATTGCCAGGTGTGTCCTGTCCCCACCATCCCCTGCCAAAATGCATTGTGAGTCTGTTCTGGGGTTATAGAAACATCGCAAAGTAATTTTTGTCTCAAAGGAATTTATAAGAACAGTAAGGAAAAGAGGATGACAGGAACTGGGATGAAGAAGGGAACATGAAACAGGAACCTGAACGTTCCTGGGAGGAACAACCATGAGTCTTTTTCTCCTTGCTGTTTCTTCTATTTCCTTCATTCTCTGCTGTGGTGAGTTTCTTCTAGCCAGAGTTTGTCTCTTAGCAGTTCTCACCAAAGGGAAAAAAGGGATTTTCCTGGCTAAAGGAATTGTTGCTGGAAGTGGTGCTTTGGGATGATCTTGAAATGACCTTGGGTAATAAGAAATAAATGGGGCAGGCTATGGAGGCTGCCTGAAGGCTTCACCGACATGGCAGCACTGAGAAGGATGAGAAAGGAGAGGCCGACAAAATCTCAAGGCCGACCTAGGCTGCCACAATGAAGGAAGACAAAAATGATCGTCTGTACTTTCAATGCACGTACGCTAGCATCAGATGCATCCATCGAGGACCTGATGGTACAAGCGCGAATGATCAAGTACGACATCATTGGTCTGACCGAGACAAGAATCTCACCATGCCGTTTTCGACACTGGAGAAGAATTGTTCCTCGGAACATGCGATAAAAGAGGTGTTGGAGGCGTCGGTGTCCTTGTCAACACAAACTTGGCCAAGAGCATTGATTCATTCGAATGCCTAACAACCCGAATCGGACGTTTACATTTGAATAGATGTGGCTCCCTGCCTGCAGTTTCTATCTTCGTTGTCTACGCACCAACATCTCATTATGATGAAAGAGAAATCGAGAAGTTCTACATGGAGCTAGAGAAGTTCTATAAAGAAGACCACACCTTCTACAAGATCATTGTGGGTGATTTTAATGCCAAGATAGGACCGAGAAGATCATCTGAAGAACTTCACATCAGGACCCATGGCCTAGAATGGAACGAACAGGGTGAGAGACTGTCTGAGTTCATCATGTCGACCAAGACCATTCATGGTAACTCACAGTTCCAGAAGGCAGAATCTAAACGATGGACATGGGAGGCTCCCGGTGGACGATTCCACAACGAAATAGACCACATCATATTCAATCGACGGTTTTGCCTGACTGATGTCGCTGTTGTCCCAAAATTTCGAACGGGATCGGACCACCGTCTCCTTCGTGCAAAATTCTACTTCACAGAGCGGGGAGAAAGGGCTGCAAAGTTCAAAAAGAGAACTCCCAGAATGACCACCAACTGGGAACTCTTTGGTACTATTGCGGCAACATGGGAAGATGCCATTGTTGACAACATTGACGATGAATACGATCGACTGGTTCAGCACCTCCATGAATGTGCGAGGAACGCCAAGAGAGAGATAGCCACAAAAAGTCGCCTATCTTCGAAAACTCTTGAGCTAATTCGCCAGCGTGGTTTGGCGCATGCCTCAGGCAACCGCAAGCTAACGTCCGAGCTTGCAAAGCAGTGCAGAGATGCGATCAAGGAAGACCTCAAAGAGAGAAGAGCAGAAGTACTGGTAGATGCGGCAGAAGCCGGGAAAAGTATTCGTAACGCCCGCCTGTCCTTCGCCAACTATAAGACCAAGATGACTGCCCTCCGACGTCCTGATGGATCCATCACATCCTCCAGAAGGGCAATGGAGAAGATTATCCAGGACTTCTACTCAAATCTCTTCGATAGCCATGTCCACTTGCCGACATACCAAATTCCACAGGATGGGTATGTCGTTCCCAACGTTCTCCCTTCCGAAATCCAGCACGCCATTTCGTCGGTTAAGAAACAAACAGCACCCGGCCCAGACAAGGTCAGACCTGAACACCTGAAGAACCTGCCGTCAGTACTCATCAATACACTGGCTTGGCTCTTCACTCGCTACCTGTCTGAATGCAAGGTTCCGTCCCAATGGAAAACCAGCAGGACCGTACTACTGTTCAAGAAGGGAGACATCCATGACATTGGCAACTATCGCCCGATCTGCCTATTGTCTGTCATCTACAAGTTGTTCACTCAAGTCATCCTAAATAGGATTGGCAGAACACTAGATGAAGGACAACCATGCGAGCAAGCAGGGTTCCGCAAAGGATTCAGCACCATTGATCATATCCACACGATAACCAAGCTCATTGAGGTTTCTCGGGAGTTCAAGATGCCGCTCTGCTTAATGTTCATTGATTTAAAGAAGGCCTTTGATTCTGTTGAGACGGAAGCGGTCATTGAAGCCCTAGCCAATCAGGGCATTCAAGCCCAATACATCAGGATCCTCCGTGAGCTGTATTGCGGATTCACTACCAGGATCTCACCATTCTACAAAGAAGTGATCGTTGATGTCAAGAGAGGGGTGCGGCAGGGTGATACCATTTCACCGAAACTCTTCAGTGCCACCCTCGAGAACATCATGTGACGACTGGAATGGGAAGGAATGGGAGTGAAGATAGATGGTCGGCAACTACACCACCTCCGCTTTGCTGATGACATTGTTTTAATAACACCAAACATCAGCCAAGCGGCACAAATGCTGGCCGACTTTGACCGTGAGTGTGGAAAGGTAGGACTACAGCTGAATCTTACGAAGACAATGTTTATGAGAAACAGCCTTGTTCCTGACGCCCCATTCGCTCTCAATGGAACGACCATCTCCGAATGCAACAGCTATGTGTACCTAGGTCGAGAGGTCAACATGAAAAATGACCTGGCACCCGAGCTGCTGCAGGAGGAAGAGAGCGGCTTGGAACGCCTTCAAGAACGTCGAAGAAATAGCTAAGAGGACGAAGAACCTCCGGCTCCGGGCACATCTCTTTGATTCCACTGTTCTTCCTGCATTAACATATGCCTCAGAGATCTGGGCCCTACGCAAACAAGATGAGAACGCCATTCAGGTCTCCCAAAGAAGAATAGAAAGAGCTATGCTTGGAATATCACGTTTCACTCAAATGAGAGAACGAATCTGGAGTTCTGACATCTGTCGAAGATCAAGGATCAGGGACGCTGTCTCTTTTGCCAAGGTGTCGAAAATCAGATGGGCTGGTCACGTAATTAAAGACAACCGTTGGACTAGAGCTGTTACTGATTGGATTCCACGGGATGTCAAAAGACCGCGTGGCCGCCCACCTACCAGATGGTCAGACTTCTTCGTCAAGATCATGAACGATCGGTTTGAGGCCCTTCATGTTCCCAGAGCGAACAGATGCCATTGGGCTACACTAGCACGCGACAGGGACAAATGGAGACGTTACTGGCGCCCGCTCGAGCAAATCAAAGACTAACGGGAAGTTAAGTGATTAAGTGATGGAGGCTGGAGAGATACTAGAGCAGGTAAGGTGCTTACCTTGTAAGTGGCTGACCTGGGCTCAATCCTTGGCACCTCCTATGAGTTCTGCTATGTGTGAGCCCTGAGCAACAAGCCTGAAGTAAGTCCTGGGCACTTCAGGGTGTTGCCCAAGAATAAAATAAAATGTTATGGGTATGAATTAAACGCCACAGTTCTGTTGTTTTATACCTGGATCACGAGCACAGATAAGGCACATAGATGATTCCATCCCACTAAAGTAATGCAGTTTAAAATTTACATTTACGTTAGAAATATGCACAACTGATCAGTCACCAAATTTCTAACATTTTTCTCTATCTATTCATGTTAACCAAACCATAAGCTATAACAATAGATTTCCAAAACCAAAAAATTTTAGTGCTTGATTAATTTTTAATGTTTAAAATGTATAAAATATTGTACTGTGGTTATGGCATTCACCACGGGGGGAATAGAGCAATTTCAAATAATTATTTATAGGTACTTTCAAGATCTTGAAATTAGTCCTGTGAAGAAATACTAACTTCTTGTTTAAGAAAGCAACACTATTTTTGCTCAAATGTATTGATACAATTAGATATTGGTATTAATATTAATTAATTATTAATATTATTAGATCTTATTTACATAAGATCTCAGCTCATATGTTTTAACCTTCTCATTTTACTAGACTTACTTTAGGTAGCCGATGTTTGGGAAATGTAAGGTCTTTTTCTGGACTCTTGGATATATTGATCATCCCTACATTTTATTTGGAAGTATTTAAGCATATTTAGTTGGCTCAAACATGTAACTGTCATCCAATTCTTCCACTTACTTGTCATACTCATGATAAATACCCATCTCAGGAATCGAAGATGCCTGCATTTAAAATGCCTGAAATGTGTTTTTAAAAATGTGTCTGGATGGAAAGGCTCGCTCCCTGGAAAATGACCTGGAGGGTGCAACTGCTGCAGGTGACCACTAGGTGGTAATCTTCCTCCATCACACGGGAATGCCGACCCCAATGAGGTACACCAATCTGCTTCATTATCTTCAGATTCCTATTAAAATGAAGCTCCTACTTGACCTCATGTAATTTAGTCATCATTGTAACCACAGAGCATATTGAAAGTGATTGCATAGATGCGTCACAATTTGTAAAAGGTGAGATTTATATCTTCTTTCTGTAGTATCATCTCACACTGTGATTCAGAAAACCAAAAACATCCCCCTGCCTACCTCTGCCTCCCCCGCGCTTCCAACTTTGCCATTTATTATAATTCATTCCTCCATCTAAGGAAACAATGGATGGAAAGACTATTGAGGGGCCGGAGCGATAGTTCAGCGGGTTGGGCTCTTGGCTTGCATGGGTTCAATCTCCGGCATGCCATAAGGTCCCTCAAGCACCACCAGGAGTGATTCCTGAGTGTAGAGCCAGGAACAAGCCCTGAACATTGCTAGATGTGATGCAAATATAAAAACAAAAAAGAAAGGAAGACTGTTGACCAAACCATGAGCTATAACATTTCTTCCTAGATAAAGATTTATTGTAGTAACTAATCACTTATACAAGTGAGAGAATAAAAACCAAAGTGTTTAAGTTATTAGTCACATGCTACTAATCTATCGGTATATCACACTTTGTTGATGTACTGGAAATCTGTGAGTGAGGGAAATGAATGGAATCGGCTTATAGTCCCAGGCTAAGGTTTTGATTGAAGAAGAGGGATCCTTGCTTGCTTGATTTGGACCATGTCCTGTGGTTTACAGGGGCTGACTCTGTGCTTAGTAATGACTTCTGGCAACACTCAGTGTGTAGCGCTGGGAATTCAAAGTAGGGTGTGCCACATGCAAGGCAAGTACATGAACCCCTGTACTATATCCCTGGAATCCTGTTTAACATTTTTATTATGTTTAATTTTTTTTTGCCACACCAGACAATGCTAGAGGTTATTTAGCGGTTGCTCCCTGGCTCTGTACCCAGGAATTACTCCTGGTAGTGCTTGGGGGACCATTTGGGTTGCCTGGGATTGAACCCACGTGCAAGACAAATGCTCTACTGGCTGTACTATTGCTCCAACCCTTCCTGTTTAATTCTTGCAAAAGGAATTTCCTCCACTTACTATTGTGAATTTGCAATAAATAGATTTGTAGAGCAAGAGAATAGGAACCTCTCTGGGACCTTTTAAGAAAAGATGGAAGCATTCGACTAAAACATGTAATTTCAGTTCAGCAATTTCAAATGGTGAAACTGTAAACTTTTTTTAATGCATGCAAAATTATAAATCAGGGAGCTGGAGAGAATGTACAGGAGTTAAGAGGCTTGCTTTGCATGTGACCATCCTCAGTTTGATATCCAGCAACACTAAGTGTGGTTCCTGAGCCCAGGGCCAGGAGTAAGCTCTTAGCACAACTGGGTATGGCCTCTAAACACACACACACACACACACACACACACACACATCTATCTGATTAGTTAAAAAGCTAAATACTGTTTTAGAAATTTAAATCAGTTAACTGGGAAAATGAGATGCTTGAAAACTATTCATGTCTATCCTAAGAGAATACTCACACTCCAACTTCATTTATCTATTGATCAAACTTCTGTTGGTAAAACTCATGTATTTCAGATCAAAAAATGAAACGAGCCTTTTTTTGTGGAGAGATAAGTTCAGGGTGATGTGGGGCTGGTGAGGAGGGGTGTGTGTGTGTGTGTGTGTGTGTGTGTGTGTGTGTGGAGTTGGGGGGGGGTGAAGAGTCAGATTTTCAAATGGGAAATTAGCAGCAATAGTCCATGAGATCACCTTTAATTTGGGCACAAGGGCAGGTATGAATATCGGGACCTTTGGGCAGCTTTAGCACTCTTTGAGTCTAAGTAGATAGAAGTGTTCCCCTGTGTGGAGTGCTAAATTTGTTGGTAGCTTTGCTGTCCATTGACTGTGTTGAAAATATATTTATTTTATTTTATTTTTTATCTTTTGGTTTTGGGTCACATCCAACATGCTCAGAGGTTACTTCTGGAATACTCCTGTAGAATACTCCTCTGCACTCAGGAATTACTCCTTGCAGGCTTTGGGGAACAATACGAGATGCGGGGACCAAACCCGAGTTGACTGTGTGCAAGGAAAAACCTCTACCTGCTGTATTATCATTCTGGCCCTTGAAAACGTATTTTCTTTTTGAACAGTGCAAAAAGTAAATTCTTCCAAAGGCTCCTTTCTTTGAAAGAAGAAAAGTTCTTATTTTTTTCCCCTTTGAGTGGTTAGAATGATCCCCACCCACATTATAATTCCAGTCTCTTCTGATCAATAGACTTTTTTTAAAAAAATTTTTATTAGTGAAACATCATGAGGTACAGGTGTAGACTTACAAATTTTTGTGCTTGGGTTTCAGTTATACAATGATCAAGCACCCATCCCTCCACCAGTGCCCATTGTCTACCACCAATGATCCCAGTATCCCTCCCACCCCCATCTCCCCATCCCACCCTGCCTCTGTGACAGGGCACTCCCTTTTGTTTTCTCTCTCCTTTTGGGTGCTTTGCTTTGCAAAAGAAGAATTGAGTGGCAATCATGTTTGGTCTATAGTCTACTTTCAGCATGCATCTCCCATCCTGGGCGGATCTTTCCAACACCCTTTATTTGGTGCTCCCTTCTCTATATGAGCTGCCTTTACCCCTAGAGTGTACGGCTGGCCTCCAAGCCATGGAGTAAACCTCCTTGTACTTATCAGCTATTCTTAGGTGTTAGTCTCCTATTTTTTTACTTTATGTTCATCAGATGAATGCAATCTTTCTATGTCTGTCCCTCTCTTTCTAACTCATTTCGTTTAGCATGATACTTTCCATGTAGTACCACTTCTATGTAAATTTCATGACTTCATCCATTCTAACAGCTCCATTGTGTAGATGTACCAAAGTTTCTTTAACCAGTCATCTGTTCTCAGGCACTCAGGTTTTTTCAGATTCTAGCTATTGTAAACAGTGTTGCAATTAACAAACAAGTGCAGATGTCACTTTGACTATACTTTTTGCCTCTCAGGGAAATAGTCCCAGGAGTGGTATTGCTGGGTCAATTGGGAGCTCAATTTCTAATTTTTTGAGGATCATCCATACTGTTTTCCAAAAGGGCTGAAACAGTCAGCATTCCCACCAGCAGTGAAGGAGGGTCCCTCTCTCGCCACATCCGCGCCAGCACCAGTTGCTTTTGTTCTTTTGGATGTGGGCCAGTCTTCATGGTGTGAGATGATATCTCGTTGTTTTGATCTGCATCTCCCTGATGATTAATGATGTAGAGCATTTTCTCATGTACCTTTTAGCCATTTGGATTTCTTCTTTGAGAAAGTTTCTGTTCATTTCATCACCCCATTTTTTGATGGAGTTGGATGTTTTCTTCTTGTGGAGTTCTACCAGTACTTTGATTATCCTTGATATCAACACCTTGTCGGATGTGTATTCGGCGAATATCCTTTCCCATTCTGTATTTGATCATTGTATGACCGAAACCCAAGCACAAAGATTTGTAAATCTACAACTGTACCTCATGGTGCTTCACTAATAAAATTAAAAAAAAAATGTTTCCCCCAAGCATATGATCATCTGATCTTTGATAAGGGTGCAAGAAAAGTGAAATGGAGCAAGGAATGCCTCTTTAACAAATTGTGCTGGCAAAACGAGACGGCTATATGCAAAAAAGTGGGCTCAGATCTCTGCTGTTACTGACTGGATTCCACGGGATGTCAAAAGACCATGTGGCCGCCCACCTACCAGAGGGTCAGACTTCTTTGTGAAGATCATGAATGATCGGTTTGAGGCTCTTCATGATCCCAGAGCGAACAGATGCCATTGGGCTATACTAGCACGCGACAGGGACAAATGGAGATGTTACTGGCGCCCGCTCGAGCAAATCGACGACTAACGGGAAGTTCAGTGATTAAGTGATTAAGATCTCTGCCTAACACCATATACAAAAGTAAGATCAAAATGGATTAAAGACTTAAACATCAGACCAGATTCCATAAGGTACATTGAAGACAAAGTTGGCAAAACCCTGCATGACATTAAAGCTAATGGTATCTTCAAAAATGTCATGCCACTGACCAAGCAAGTGAAAACAGAGATAGACAAATGGAACTATCTTAAACAAAGAAGCTTCTGCACCTCCAAAGAAACAGTGACCAAAATAGCCTTTTGAATGAGCCTCTGCTGCTCCTGCTCCTTCTCCTCTTCTTCCTCCTCTTCCTCCTCCTCCTCCTCCTCCTCCTCTTCCTCCTCCATATCCTCCTCCTCTTCCTCTTCTCTCTTCTTACAAACATGCTCTACCACTGAGTCACATCCCTATTTTGAGTCTGGTGTTACCTAACATATTTTATGAATGGTAAAATTCTTTTATTATTTTAGATTAGGCAGCGTGTCTACAACAGTGTTAAAGGCTTATGATTTTGATGTACAGTTACTGAACCTCAACACTATCAATGTGCCTAAAATCTTCTGCCACTGTCCTTCTATAACTTCCGGTTCATCCCTTTCCCTTCCTTCCCCCATTGTTTGGGAATCTGAATTTTCAAATGTAAGGCTCTCCAGAGTTTATCTCATCTTTGGATACTGACTTATATCTGTGATATCATTGTCATAGACACTGACTATTCCCTTGGTTTCTCTCCATGTTCCGCAGGTGAGTAAGATCACCTGATACTTGTCCTTCTTCTTCTGACTTATTTCACGTACCATGATATCCCCTGGTTCTATCCATGTTGCAGCAAGCTATATGCTTTTATCTTTTTTGGGGACGGGGACACACCTGGATGTCTTTGGGACTTGCTCCTGCCACTGTGCTTCGGGATCACTCCTGGAGGGGCTCAGGGGATCATATGTGGTGCCAGGGATCAAACTCTGGTTGGCTGCATGCAAGGCCAGCATCTTATCCTCCAACCAATTTGTATCTTTTCTTAGCTACTGCATAGTGATTCATTGTATCTATCCACACAACTTTTTAAATCCCTTCATCTGTTAGACATATGGTTTGTTTCCATACCCTAGCTATTGGAATTAAGTTCTGCCATAAACCTAAGTGTGCGCATCTTTTGTAATTATTGTTTTTGTGCTTTGAAATTAGATTAGGAGTAGAATTGCTGGGTCATGTGAAAGCTCTATTCTTACTTAAAAAAATATTTGGGAGGCCACATCTGGCAATGCTCAGAGGTTACTCCTGGCTCTGCACTAAGGAACTTCTCCTGACTGGGCTTGAGGGACTAGATGGGATGCTGGGGATTAGACTTGGGCCAGTCACGTGCAAGTGTGTGCCCTACCCACTGTGCTATCTCTCTGGCCCCCATCTATTCTCACAGTTTTGAGAACTTTCCATAATGTTTTTCATACAGGCCAGACCAGACAACATTTTCACCATAGTGAAAGAGGTTTCCTTTTTCACCACATCCCTGACAACACTGGTTGTTTCCAACCTTTTTGTGACTGTTGAAGTTCTTAACTCAGGGTTTGCCATTGTCTTTCATTCCTGAATATTTCTTTTTTTAAAATTTTTATTAGTGAAACACCATGAGGTACAGTTGTAGACTTACAAATTTTTGTGCTTGGGTTTCAGTTATACAATGATCGAGTACCCATCCCTCCACCAGTACCCATTCTCCACCACCACTGATCCCAGTATCCCTCCCACCTCCTAAACCCCCAATTCTACCCTGCCTCTGTGGCAGGGCATTCCCTTTTGTTCTCTCTCTCCTTTTGGGTGATGTGGTTTGCAAAAGAGAAATTGAGTGGCAATCATGTTCAGTCTATAGTCTACTTTTAGCATGCATCTCCCTTCCTGGGCGGATCCTCCCAACACCCTTTATTTGGTGCTTCTTTCTCTATCTGAGCTCCCTTTTCCCCTAGCATGTGCAGTTGGCTTCCAACCCATGGAGTAAACCTCCTGGTACTTATCTTGGCTATTCTTGGGTGTTAGTCTCCTATTTTGTTACTTTATGTTCCCCAGATGACATTCCTGAATATTTCTACCTCAGGTTTTCAGAATGTTAATGAGATATGTGATCAGTCTGAGCAAGGAATAAACTGAACCCCCACTGTGAAAGAAGCCTTTTTTTTTCACTTACTTCACTTGATCACTTGATCACTTGACTTCCTGTTAATCATCAATTTGCTTGAGTGAGTGCCAGTAATGTCTCCATTCGTCCCTGTTGTGTGCTAGTGTAGATGCAGCAGAAGTTGGGAAAAGCATTCACTTACTTTAAATGTAAATTTTTAGTTTTATTGGAACCACCTTGTTTTGTTGGAAATCCCCTAAGCCTGAACTCTGCTTACACAATGAAGAACCTGCATTTACAGTCTGACTTTTTCCTCAGGGCAGTCTCAAAAAGTCTGAGACCAAGGTCTTTCTTTGTCTTCAAAGTGGAGGATGATTTATTTTCCTTGACATCTGTGAATCATCTAGGTGCTCCCACCTGCCACTCTTGTCATGCCAAGGCACTGGATGTTGTCACCTGGCTGAAAATTTGTCAGGAGAGATTGATGTGTGTGAGCCAGGCAGGATTTCTGGGTTAGGAGAGTCCTCAGTCCCACCCGCCACCTTCTCTGTCAGCCCACACCACAGGCTAGTGGCCTGTGCCCCTACTCCCTTTCAATTAAATTGGCTTGCAGGGTAAGCCAGGATCCAGTCAGCACTAGTGTTTGTTTTTCTCATCTCTTACATCTTGTTTCCCTGTTTAGGACCGGCTTAATTATGAGCAGAAGCTGCTTTTTGATCTCAGTTTGAAAATAGGATATTAGTCCTTAGACAGAAAGAGATGGAAATTCCATAATGATCCTATCTAATGTGTTACGCTCTTGCATACGCGCACACACACACATACACACACACACACACACTCACACACACACAGAGGAGTGTGAGTCATCAACAACAGGTACCTTTGAAGGTCGAAAACGACCTTAAGTGGAAGGAATATGGATGAGTCCAGGTGAGCTCTTCTGGTGAACTCAAAGCTGCAGGATTCCAACACATAATGTTAATAAAGGTGACTGGAGAGATGTTGAGCGACATTAAAGGTGAGAAGTGGGAAAGGATCTTTCCATTATCCCCCTTTGGTTAGAAACCCTATTATATGCTCTGCTGGTTCCCTGAACTCCTTTGTGGAGAGGAGAGTATTGAAGAGTTATCCCGTATCTGTCAGTGCTATTTTGAGAAGGCCCCTCGCCTGTCCCCATTTCCCTCCCTGCACAGCTTGGATTCATGCCATCATTTTAATCACTCCCTTGCCTACACCTTTGGCCCCCCTCCTGGGTAAATCCAACTCTGAGCGTCACCTGGGTAGTCAAAAATAGCTGGCGAGGGCGATGTGTATGCCATTTGATGCCTCTGGACGGTGCACGATTACTGCCTTATCCTGCTGATAGGACAAAAAAGGAAAGGTTCACTCACACCTTCGGATTAACCGTCTAAAGTTTGGAGGGGAACTTTTAAATACCTGACACATGTTGGTATATATAGCCTGTCTAAAGTGCCCTGATGCAGGCATTCAGGAGTTTCCACTGGTTCAGTTGAAGTAGCACTGTAGCACTGTCCTCCCATTGTTCATCGATTTGCTCGCGTGGGCACCAGTAACGTCTCCATTGTGAGATTTGTTGTTACTGTTTTTGGCATATTGAATATGCCAGGGGGAGCTTGTCAGGCTCTGTTGTGCGGGCGGGATACTCTCAGTAGCTTGCCAGGCTCTCTGAGAGGGATGGAGGAATCAAACCCAGATCGACCCTGTGCAAGGCAAACACCCTACCCCCTGTGCTATTGCTCCAGTCCTTCAGTTGAAGTAGCTAAGAACATTATCCTGATATTAAAAGGGGGCATTGTTTGACACATAATATCACATAAATAATTATACCTATGTTTTAAAGTTATTTAATTTAATTGGGTTTATTACAGAATGGGGGCATATGATTATCTATAGTAACGTTAAACTTAAAGAGATATCAAGGAAAAATTGAACGCAGTCTGAGTTATTTTCTTGATCAGTTGAGTTTATTCATTCATTCAGCTGATGTCTGTTGATTTTATGTATGGATGCAATAAACAGGGTTATTTTTATTTTGGGGGCTGGAGCGATAGTACAGCAGGTAGGGCATTGCCTTGCACACAGTCAACATGGCCAACCCGAGTTTGATTGCTCCACCCCTCTCCGAGAGCCCAGCAAGCTACCCAGAGCATCTCGCCCGCATGGCAAAGCCTGGCAAGCTACCCGTGTTGTATTCAATATGCCGAACACAGTAGCAACAAGTCTCACAATGGAAACGTTATTGGGCCCACTAGAACAAATTGATAAACAGGGGGACAGTGCTACAATGCTACAGTGCTTTATTTTTGAGTGTTACTGAAATGTAATTGATGGGCATCTTTGAAAAGCCTGTTTCTTTGTTGTGAGATGTGACTAGTGTCTTCATTCTCTGCTGAAAATAGGAGACTGTCCTGAGGACCACATTCTCTGCCTCAGACTTAAGGCTCTGCAACTGAGAGAAGAAAAGAACTGTAGTTACTGTTACTGGTCACAAGAGACTCCCTGCATGTGAGGGCAGCTGAGAATGGACCAATACATATGGCTTTGACTTAGATGGCTAGAAAAGGCAGAAGGATGCTGGAGATTATCCCGGAAAAGGGATCAGATTATTCAAATACATATAAAGTTCTGAGTCGTGGGAACAACTATCTTACTTGTCCTTGGGTGTATCATGAAGGCTGGCCTTATACTAACTAGTGTAGGGTAAAGTTGAACTTTTAGATTTTGACAGTCACACATTGGGACAACATCTGAGATAAATAAAACCTATTTCTATTTTGACTATTTCTCTATCTCTATGGATGAGGTAGGTAAACAATTATGGATGGCTTTTTGGGGACATGGATAATCAGAGGATTGATAAAAGTTTGACTGGTTACTTATTTAGTTTGGGGGCAATACCTGGCAATGCTCAGAGATCATCCCTGGTGATGCGAGACCTGGAGGCAGGGAGGTGCATATAGGATGCTGGGGATCAAACCAGGTCACTGTGTGCAAGGCAAGTCCCGTACCTGCTCGACTATCTCTCTGGCCCTTAATGACTTAATTTTAAGAAATTTAATATATTTATTTATTTGAGTTATGTTTACAGAAAAATGGAATGGATAGTATAATTTCCACATATTTCCCCTCAGTCCCCCCTCATTCCTTTTATTATTGAAGTCTTATATTGGTGTCACACGTATCTAAAAACTGACAGACCAGTATGAATACATCATTACTGACGAAAATTCATATTTCACATCAAGATTTACCATGAATTATACAAGTCTATGGATTTTGTTTAATGTGTAATAATTGCTGTAATTTTTATCCAATATTAGGCTAAGTAATGTAAGATTTTAGTAGAATGAACAGGCGAGAAACCAATATAATTAAAAAATTAATTTGTACAATAATGATTGAAATTATGTGGTGATGTGTTATTTAATACATTTTTACTCTCACAGTAATGTGCTTACAAAATTAGATTTATTGGGGTCTGGGGAAAGAGCTCCAAGGAGTAGAAATAAATTTAGGATGCTGGAGACCCTGTGGCCAGACCCCAGCATTGCATGCCCTGCTCTTGGTCTATTGGGTATTGCCTTTACAAAAAGAAAGTCAATTTATCAGTAAATCTCATTTGTTAAGTTTATGTGCTTTGATTTATTTAAAAATGAGTGTAACTGATTATAAAGTAATTTGAAACATTAGCCAATGAGACTATTGCCCTTACATTTAGTCAAAGATTTAATAATGATATTAAATCATTTTTTCAACTCTGCTAATGACTTGATATTCCTCTGAATATCTGAGGTAAGTCAGCACTGCTATTTGTGGTTTGTGCTGATGCAGAGAGAGTAGATAATACACAATGGCTATTGATTAGAGTGTTAACTCAAATATTTATTTATTAAAATATGATGATCACTTGATCATTTGACATCCCGTTACTCATCAATTTGCTCGACTGGGCGCCAATAACATCTCTATTCGTCCCTGTGGCGTGCTAGTGTAGCACAATGGCGTCTGCTCATTCTAGGAACACAAAGAGACTCAAACCGATCGTTTAGGGTCTTGACAAAGAAGTCTGACCATCTCATAGGTGGGTGGCCATGAATCTTTTGACGTCCTGTGGAATCCAGTTGGTAATAGCTCTAGTCCAGCGGCCATCTCCAAATCTCATTACGTGTCCAGCCCATCTGATTTTCGATGCCTTGGAAAATGAGACAGCGTCCCTGATTCTTGATTGTCGATGGAGGTCAGAACTCCGGATTCTTTCTCTCACTTGAGTGAAGCATGATACTCCAAGCATAGCTCTTTCAATTCCTCTTTGGGAGACCCGAATGGCATTCTTATCCTGTTTTCGTAGGGCCCAGGTCTGTGAGGCGTATATTAATGCAGGAAGAACAGTGGAATCAAAGAGATGTGCCCAGAGCTGGAGGTTCTTCATCCTCTTAGCTATTTCTTCGATGCTCTTGAAGGTGTTTCAAGCTGTTCTTTTCTCCTGCACAACTCAGGTGCCAGATCATTCGTCATGTTGACTTCTCGACTAGGTACACATATCTGTTGCATTCGGAGATGTTTGTTCTTTTGAGAGCAAATGGAGCACCAGGAATGAGACTATTTCTCATAAACATTGTCTTCGTGAGAGTCAGCTGCAGTCCATCCTTTCCACAGTCATGGTCAAAATCAGCCAGCATTTGTGCCGCTTGGCTAATGTTTGGTGTTATTAGAATGATGTCATCAGCAAAGCGGAGGTGGTGTAGTTGCGGTCTATCTTCACTCCCATTCCTTCCCATTCCAGTCGTCGTATGATGTTCTTGAGGGTGGCACTGAAGAGTTTTGGTGAAATGGTATCACCCTGTCGAATCCCTCACCTTGTCAAACCCCAATATGGCAGCGTTAAGAAATATTAATGAAGGCTTTAATGTTCATATTTTAGGTTTACAGTGCTATTATTGAACTACCCCCTCCATGACTGTCTTTATATTCCACCTTCTTTCCTCCACCCGCTGGCAACGTCTGTTCCTGTGACAGTATCTCGGGGTTTATTTTTGTGAGCCATTGTCTATTCCCTGGCTGTATTTCCTTAGACTCCACATGAGCAAGATCATCTGGCATTTGTTTTTCTCCTTCTAACTCACTTTGCTTAGCACAACCTCCTCCAGTTCTATCCAACTTGTAGTGAAATGCAAAGTAAATCAAGTTTGATCTCTGAAAAATGGGAGAGATCAGAACAAAAGTGTCTATTTTTGCACATAATAAGCTGCTGAGAAAAATTGTTTCCTAAAACTGTAGATCTTAGAGACAGAAGAAAAATAGAAATCATCTCTAGCACAGCTTTGGAGCCCACGCCATGAACCCACCTCTGGCCAACAGCATTTATGGAAACTCAATTCTGCCCATGGCCAAATCTTCCTATCAAGAAGTGACACTAGTAGTTGAAAAGGTTTTTCTTAAGCTACATCTGGACTTTTCTTTTAATAACTTCTCCCTGTAGGTTTCCCTTTGGTGTTGGAGAGAATGCAGCTGCCTTGCTCTGTGTACCTTCAAGACTACTTACTATCTTCAGGCTAAAACACCCACCCAAACTCTTCCCCTTACATTGTTTATGGAACCCTTCAAACTTCACTTTTCTTCCTTTCCTCTTTGAAAAGAGCGTTTGTCTCAGAATAACTTTATATATTGATTTATTATTATTAGACATAAGAATACTTGACATGAGACCCTGCACAGTACTGCTCGTTATGTGTTCTCTTAAGACCTATTTCTCTTCTAAAATCAAAGTATTGAAAATACTAATATCTCAGGGTATTTCTCTCAACTCAGGCTCTGCCACACACTGTTATATTCTCAACTTTCATGAATTTGACTCGTTTAGATTCCTCATAAAGGTGAGAGCATATAGCATTTCTCTTGATCTGGGGTTATTTTACTAGTCTAATCTCCATGAAGCTCACCAATGGCACAAATGACAAAAGAATGAATAACATTCCATTGTATGTGTGTACATTACATTGAGAAAATCCCCATCCTTTGGCAGATAGTTAGAATAACAAGGGAAAAAATAGACAAGTGGGACTAGATCAAGCTAATTGCACCTGCACAGCAAAGGAAGCAATTGACAAAGTAAAACGTCAATTTATGGAATGGAAGAAAATTTCTGCAAACCATATATCTGGTAAGGGGTTAATATCCATCCTCAAAATATAAGACTCTCCCATATTTATTTAATAGCAACAATAAATAAATAAATAAATATATAAATAAATGACCTAATTTAAACATGGCCAAAGGAATTGAATTGACATTTCTCCAGAGAAGACAGGAACATGAAAAGACACTCAGCATCAGTATCCATCAAGACCAGGCAAATCAAAAGCACAATAAAATTAACTCTTATGATTATGATATTTGTAATAAAACTTGTAATGATACTAGATACCATCGTGCTATTGATTGCTATGTTTCTATGATCAGATGCTTGGTTTCTGTCTGTATAATGAGGGATTGACTGAAATGATTTCTAAAGTTCAGCTTTGAAAAGGCTTGCATCTGTGGCTGTGCATGTGTGCTAAGCGACAGACATAGCCTCTTAATGGCTTCTTTAACTTGCAGTTGAGGCAGAGTCCCTGAGAGTATTTTCACATCAACTCCTACTAACTGCTGAAATAGCCACTGACTGACCTTACATTTGTCCTGAATGCATCCTCTCACTGTTTCTCTGTAGATGAAGCCTATGTGGAAAATGAAGACTACCGTTCATGTTTGTTGGGTTATCTGCCAAGATGTGCCATTTATATATTTATGGGCATGATTTCCACATATTTGCATAATTTGTTGATAAAATTTATGTAGAATATACTAAAATATCATTGATTTCTAGTCCTTTCTGTTCCTTTCAGCATTGTCCAATTAGTCAACATTATTGAATAGACTCATTTTACCAACTATGTGCCCATCTTCTTGAAATTGCCTCCTTCCATTTATATATTGTCCAAGAAGATATCATGAATAAATTGCCAAACAAACACTGTCAAACACTGTCCTCCCGTTGTTCATCGATTTGCTCGAGCGGGCCCAGTAACGTCTCCATTGGAGACTTTGTTGTTACTGTGTCTGGCATATCGAATATGTCACGGGTAGCTTGCCAGGCTCTGCCGTGTGGGCGAGATACTCTCGGTAGCTTGCTGGGCTCTCCGAGAGGAGCGGAGGAATCGAACCCGGCTCGGCCAGGCTGGCTGCGCGCAAGGCAAACGCCCTACCACTGTGCTATCTCTTGCAAAATGATAGCATATTGTGTGGACAATCTTGGCATACTGTCTGATATTTTCAGTGTTATAGAAGCAAAAGTGTTTCATTTAATCTGACTTTCTTGAGGTGAGCGCTTATGTTTCCTAGGGGTCAGTGAATTCTCATTCTGGATTTTTTTGGTGGGGTGGGGTGGGGGGTGGAGAAGATGGAGGAATGTCTGGTTTTCTAGTAACTATTTTCTGGAAATAGATATTCATCTCTCTTTTATCTTTTTTTGGAAGGAATAGTAATAATTATCTCCTGTGTAAGTCAGAAAAGATCACTGCTTTCATACTGTCCATATAATGCCTGAACACAGGAAGGTACAGAGAGCGAAATGGATGTTTTGAAGAGTTCCAGGCTATTTTGTTACAAAAGTTTTCTTCCATGGTCCCTTCAAATCTTTTTAATAGTCATTAATAGATAATACATAGAAAAACAAGAAAAAATATATTAATACATGAGCATTTATCTATGAAAAGCAAAGTCTCCAACCCCCCTCCCCCCACCCCCGCCACAGCGCTAGTTTCCCTCTCATGATGGTATAAACACGGTGGAGGATCTCCTTACGCCCTTGTCCTGCAGTGCTGAGAGTGGAGTGACTCATACTGCTCTACCACAGACAGCCTGGCTTTCACAAGGCTGTTTGAAAACCCACTTGATCCAACCACAGAATGAAAAAGGGACCTATCCTGTAAACCCAGCGGCTCTGACACTAAATATGAAGACAGTATCATTTCTTTATTGCTTATGAAGCTGTGGTTTCTTGCAAATGGAGATGAGTCTTTCTGCCAAAGCAGCTCAGTTTTCACCTCCCATGAAACACTTTAAAATATTATGGTGGGGCAGGAATGATAGTGCTGCAGGTAGGGCACTTTTCTTGCATGAGGCCAACCCAGGTTCTATCCCCAGCATCCTTTATGGTCCTCCAATCACCACCAGGAGTGATTCCTGAGTGTAGAACTTGGAGTAACACTTGAGCATTGCTGGGTGTGGTCCCGCAAAAAATATGATGGTGGGGCCAGAGTGATAGTACAGCGGGAATTATACTTGCCTTGCCATATGGCCAACCCAACTTTGATACCAAGCACCTCATGTGATCCACTGTGCCCTGCCAGGAATGATCCCTAAGCAGAGAGTCAGCAGTCAGTCCTGAGCATCATCGAGTGTGGCCCACAAACAAAAAGGAAAAAAAACCCTAAAAATTATGATGATGAATTTTATGTCAGTGTGGCTAGCCTATGGGTGCTCAGTTGTTTGATCAAATAGTAATCTAGATAGTGCTGGGGAGATACTCTGAAGATGTGACTAATATTTACCATTACTGTAGTTTACTTTAAGTGAAGGAGAGTGTCTTTAATTGTATGGGTCTTATCTAGTCAGTTGAAGACCAAGAAAAGAAAAACCACAAAACAAAACAAAAAGTCAGGAATTTCCAAGAGCAGAAGGAATGCCATCTCAAGACTAACACAAAAATCCTGCCACAGTTTCCAAATTAGCCTATCTATTTTAGGTTCAAGGCTGTGGCTTCAAATCTTCCCTGAATTTTTAATCAGCTGCTCCATTCTATGGATTTTAGACTGAACCAATCTTGTGAGTATGTGAGTTAATTCTTTTAAATGAGTTAATTAAAAGGAATTAATCTCTTTGTGTATTTTTATGCAGCAATTGATGTTTATGTACATATGTGTAAGCGTATGCATATTTGGATAGCTTTGAATGTCCAGCCTATTAGTTTTTCCCCTTTGAGATTTCTGACACACACTTCTTAAACTGTGCTTGCTACATCTCACACTTGGACTTCCTGATGACTTCTCCATTCCCAGCCACTCCCTTTGACATTATGCAAATTTTCGTGGAACACAGCCCTGTGGATTTATCCATGACTTTTGGGAAAATTTGGTACCATGGGTGCTTCATAAATATTTGCAGGGATGTTGGATGTAATGTTAAGAAGAGCTAGACTCTTCTCAGATCTTCTAGTCCCATCTGCAGGGATGCAAATCTTCAATTTCCTTTACAGCCTGCATGTGTTCTTTGCCTTGTGGTTCCCTTGCAGCCCCAGAGCTACTGGGGGAGCCTTCAGAGAGGTGGCACTCTTGCTGCTCCACCTATTCTAGAAGTGGTTCTTCATTCCCTGGCTTAAGCCTCTGGATTGGGCATTGGGCAGAAGTCAAACTCTGGAGTCTAAGAATACCTGGAGTTTTCTAGATCTCCTGACAACCCTCTGCCCACCCATGCTCAGACTTGATCTCCCAGTTGGGCTTTCTGTTGGAGACAGAACCACACTATTCTAGAGATGCCAACTGAGTGGTTAAGCTTACCTTGAGACAGAAGCTCTGCCTCTGAGACCCAGGTTGTCTAGATTGTTGAGTACAACTTCCAACCAGAGAACCAAGTTGTGTTAGTTATGACTGACTTCTTGTGGAGAAATGGGGAACTGCAGAGGAAATGCACTGATTCTGTTCATTTTAGAGTCTATGGAGAAGATGTCATCCAAGAGAAAGCTTAATAAGCTAGGAGAAGAATAAAGTAGTGAGCTCCACAAGGAACCATGTGGATTATAGAAGCGCAGTGGAGTCAGGGGAATGGGGAGTGAGGGGAAGCTTATGTTTGCAATGTGACCATTGGTACCAGATGCTGAACTAGAATGTTGCAGTTGTATTTTTTATTTTTATGTCTGGTTTGGGGACCACACCAGTCTATGCTCAGGGCTTACTCCTGGCAGTGTTCAGGGGACCACACGTGGTGCTGGGTGTCAAATTGGGGATGGTTGCCTGCAAGTGCCTCAGTCTCTGGACTATCTCTCCAGCCTGATCCTCTTACTTATTCTCACAAGGGTCTGCAGTTCAACAAGGACAGGACACTCATCTAACTCCACAGCGTGAGATTTGTTTTCCATCTCTGTTTCACAAAAGAAGTCAAGTATCAAAGGAAAAGTAAACTATAAAAGCAAAGAAGAAACTTTTTTTTTTCAACAAAAATGCTATCGGATAATATAAATGTAAAAGTTTAGCAAAGTTTGAAGCTGTTTCCCTACTAGGAAGTATCAACTATAAAGCAAATTGGGGAACGTTTTCTTTCTCCTCAATTATATCAAACAAATAATCTCACAATTACATAAGTCCACCATTACCGTCTAGCCAGTGGCTTGGCTTCTGGTCCAAACCTCAAAATGAAAAATGCAGACTTTCTGGAACCACATATTAAAATCTCTGCAGTTAAATCAGCCCTTCTTCTTTCTGCGTAACCTAAACTCAATACTATTCAGCGCATTAGAGAACTCCAGGGATGAGAACTTTAAGACTCAATGTCAAAAGGTGAAGACTAGATCATTATCACCTGCATTCCACACACATGAAAACCAGATTTATTCTATTTGTTCTCAGTCACATGATCTGCAAGTAAAGGTGTGTGTGTGTGTGTGTGTGTGTGTGTGTGTGTGTGTGTCTTTTTATCGTAAGAATATACTCTGCCCTGAACTTGACATAAATATGAAGTAATGGCATGAAGTTTTGTGTAAACTGATCCTGGGGAAAATTCCTAAACAGATGTGCCCCAAACAGTTAGTGATTCTGACAGCTCTCAAATAAGCATACAGTTTCCAAGGTGATTATTTTGAAAGACAATTCTCATTTGGGTGTGAAATTGAGTCAATTTGCTAGGGTTACTAAAGCATTCCTAGAGCACTTAATGTGGAGTTAGGAAGCATCCATTTGGCTCCCAGCCACTTGTGTTCTGGCGTTTCTGAAAAGTGGCTTAAGTCACCTACCCTTTCTGAGCTCTTCATTCCTTTTTGTTTATGTTTGTTTATTTGGGGTTTGGGACCACACCTGGTGGTACTCAGGGCTCCTGGCTCTGTGCACAGAGATCACTTCTGGCAGTGCCCAGATGGGACTGAATCTGGATGCACCAGGTGCAAAGCAACTTACGTCCCCTCAGTACTATCTCTCGACCCTCTGAGCTCTTCATTTGTGACCCTCATGGACTGCACCTCTAGGACTGCACCTCTAATAACAGTGATCCTTGACTGTTGGGAAGCTCTCCAAGTGGTAAGGGACTAGAATTGACCAACTCAATTGCATTTAACTTCTAAGTTTACTTCTGAAATGCAGACATTCAAATTCTTATGAACCTCTTGAAGTTAGACTTTTCAGAAATTTCAGAATGGCTGCGTGTGAAGTCATCACTTCTGTGGTCAGTTTGAGATGCGAAAGTGCAAGCAGTCTCCTCTGTTCAATGTCACAAGGCCCAGATGAATCACTCCTGCTTGCTTCTGAACATTGGAGACTGAATCTCAGCAGCTTTCTCCGATTCATTTTTTTATCCTAGTCTATAGTTAATGAGATCAGGGTACAATTGACTCAACATACTAAGAACATGACACTTTTCAAACCATAAATGGTGTCTTGTAGGGCCAGAGACACACTGTTTATTGTGTAGGTAGGAGTGAGTTGGGCCTAGAGTCAGTCTGTTCATTCTTCCTGAGGGCTCATCTGTTTCCTTTTGTCTTGACAGTTTTCATATAAGAGAGGGGAGTGGGAGATTCCTGTTTTTGGCAGGCTTGAACAGTTCAAGAAGGCAGACCTGGCCATGGTTCTACTGACTTTCTAATGTTAGTACTGTCACAGTACTCTATAGGGCCTTAGGATACTGTTGCTAGTCCTGGCAGGGATAAATAGTATCAGGTTTTGGTCCCTTTTGCCTCTTATTGCCTTGGGTTACTCATCTGTAAGCTAAGGGAAATAATGGAAACTATTTCTCTTTGCCTTAAGGTATGCAAAAATGTTTATTTAATTTTAAATTATATTTTAATAACTACTTTGCTTAAATTGTCCACAGTAAAATGGTATAAATGGTGTGCATAGAATTCTTAATTTTATGTCTTCATCCAACCATTGCTATCCCACCCCCAAACTTATGCCAAATAGTTAATCACTTTCTTGACATTCACCCCCTCCACATGGTATGCAAATATATGAAAGAGAAACAAAGCAACTTTCATCCTCATTTTCTCCAATGTTCACACAAAAGTAAACAAGCCCTGCACTTTTTGTTTTGCTTTTCCCCCTTCTAGGAAAGGGGAAATATATTTTATTATAAAAATATAATACAGCATCTTTCTATATTAGAAGGTATTGATATTTTCTCTTGGACCTGAATAGTAACTATTCTATTGTCTGGCTCCAATGCCCTTGTCCTAAAGTGTATTACAGAGACTGATCTTGTGTTTTGGGATAGACAGAATTCCAAAATGACCCATATTTTTGTATAACAACCCAGCCTCACATGTGGAGGGAGCTGTGAATGTGAGGAAAAGTTGTTTCCATGCTTATAGAACCTACTCATAATGTAACATCAAGAACGTACAGTGTGAGAAGCGGTAAAATGTGGTGTCAGAAAAAAATGCAGATCTCTAAGTTAAACAAATTGTCTGGGCTCAAATCTTAGTTCCCACTTATTTGCTTGTGACATCTACTGAAAACTGAACAAATTTCTATCAATCTCCTATTGCTATTGTGAGGTTAAATGTTAAAACATACATGAGTTTATCCTTATTGGGTACCATATAAACACTCGTTCTTGTTTTCTGGAATGTTGTCTATAAGAATACAGAAAAAAAAATGGAAAAACATTCTCAGATTAATTTTGAGGAGGTGGGTTGTGCCACAGATCTTACTCCTGGATCTGTACTTCAGGATCACTCCTCACAGTGCTCAGAGATCACTCCTGGAAGTGCTTAGGAGACCATACATGATTTATGGGGCTCAAACCAATGTCAGCAGCATGTAAGGTGAGTTATCTTGACCCGTGGATTATTTCTCCAGACCCTCACATTAACTTTTGCTTATCTGCTTCTAAGTTTAAAAATCATAGAAGAGTAATTATTGGGACTCAATGAAAGTTTTTAGTAATGTCACTCATATAAATATTTTCTCTTTATCCTTCCTCCCTTCCTTCCCCATTCTTCCTTCCATTTCCTTCTTGATTGTCACTGTGGCAATGTCCGGGGGTTACAGACTTGATTGTGGTGTTTACTTTGTTTGTCAGGCTTGTTATGAGTTGCAACAGTACTCACACATGTCTGTGGTAGTACCAGGAAGCCCAAAGGCAGAGTGCTACTGGGATCACCCTTAATGGTATATGTAGGGCGGGGGTGTGGTGCCAGGGATCAAACCTGTGGCCTCACCACTACTTGCAAGGCAGGTGCTCTACCACTGAGCCACTTCTCCTCTTCAGCCTCTTGGTGGGAAGATTAGATATTGACATGTCTTTTTCCAAACCTTTATTAAGATTTATCTCCTGATTTATTTGACTCAGCATTATTTAATCTCTCTGTATCCAATTCATCTTTCCTTCCACTCAACAGCTTTTAAATCCTGCATTTAGAAAAAGATTCATACAGATGGGAGGGTGACAAATGAACGAAACATTTGTTTGGGACACTTTCTGCTTCTGTCTCCTCTCTCTTTTCCTCACAGCATTCATTTTAATGTGTTACCATTCATTTATTCATCCAGCATTTATTGAGCAGGCGTGTCAGGTCCCCTGATAGGTGGTGGGAAGACCTGATTCTGACACTTGCTGTTTTATTGCTTACAGATGGTTTTCGCATATAGGAGATTTATTCAGTCCACGGAGGCACTCACTTCTCTCCGCCTCACTCTGTCTTCTCCCTTTAACTTTATATTCCTCTTAATAGTCCGCCTTTCTTTCTCAAATCTTTAATGTGCAGGGTAGTTTCTAAGTGTTTCAGGGTGTGCCAGGGTGAGAAGCTGACTGGAAGGGAAGGTAGCAGGCGGGGTGTCAGCAGATAACAAATTCTCAAGCAATGGGAGGCCCAGAGGTATTTCTAAGACCTTACATTTTAGGATATAAGAAGTGCTTTCAAGATCCACTGTCTCATAACTTTAAGAAAAAAGAGCCAGTTGGAGAGGAACGAAAAACATTAATGCATTCAGCACTTGCATCTGTACAGAAACAAAACATAGGCCAGAGGTTTCCCATATCCTCTCCCTACCCTGACAATGATGAATATTTGACACCGAGAGAAGTTAAAGGATTATGACTCTCATTTCCAAGAAATCTTAAGGCCCAGTGTGAAAGTTTTCTAATCACATGTCCTCTTGAATTTCATGACCCAATCGATAGGCAAGAAAGAGAACACACACAATAAACCAGAAAAAAAAATCATTCTTTCAGTCTCCTGTCATCTCTTTCATGAATGATAATATCTCTCAAGCACAACTTGGGTCTCCAGAAGGAAATACCGATGGCGTCTTGCAGTAGACAGGCTTCTACTGATGTAATATGTCAAGTGGGAGATCAAGTAGGTTGTTTCTGACTGTGTCTAAGCATGAAATGTCTTTTCTATTAGAACTTATACTGATACTTTGGAGAGTCCAGGGATGAAAGCAGATGCTGTAACAGATAAAATTCTACTGCAAGGTGTACCCTGATCCAGACCCTTCAAACTAGTGCTCTCCACTTCCTGGAATGCTCTTAAGACCCTATAGCTCTTTCTTCCCTATTAGTCATCTCCAGCATTGCTTTCAGAGAGGTCTTCCCAGACCCTGAATCTTCACTTTTTTTTTTCTTTTTTGCATCACACCTGCAAGACTCAGGGGTTACTCCTGGCTCTGCACTCAGGAATCACTCCTTGCTGCATGCAAGGCAAACACCCTATACACTGTACTATCACTCTGTCCCCTGTCAGACTTCTTGGAGTGCATATTGGTTATACCTACAGTGACTATACAAAAACAAGTTAAGAGTTTTAAACAAGATATGAGCTTTCGAAGTCTGAGCTTGGGCTGGAGAGATTGTTTAGTGGGTAAGAAGCTTGCGTTTCTTGCGGCCGACCTGGGTTCAATCCCTCGCACCCCATCTGATATCTGATCCCCTGGGCACCACCAGGAGTGATTTCTGAGTGCAGAGCCAGGAGTAACCTCTAAGTATTACCAGGTATGATCCCCAAACCAAAAATAAACAAATAAGTCTGAGATTGTTATTCTAGCAGCAGTTAGGATTATATTATTAGGATTTTGCCCTTGTGGTTCTGTCCCAATCCTATTTTAGAATTACGACATTTTAGACAGAACGAACCTAAACTGTTTTGCAAAAAAAAAAAAATTGCTAAAAACTTTCTTTCTTGTAGACAGACACTTCCGAAGGGAATGGACCATATGGAAGGTCAGGGAACGAACCCAGGTGGGTTGTGTGTAAGGCAAACACCCTACCTGCTATACTATCACTCTGGCCTGCTGTATCTCCTTTTATAATTTTATTTCCTCAGTTGTATTAAAGTCTATCAAAAGTAGACTTGTGTATCTATAAATTGATGATCTGATTCTCAGCTCCCAGAGGGCAGAAGTGATACTTTTTTAACACGCTGGCTGAAACAGTGGTAGGCACTTTGGAAATATTTATGGAACAGATGAGGGAGCCATGGGTTTTACTGAATGCCTAGTATATGACAGTTCTGTACTATGTACCAGCATGTACCAGATCAGGGCAACCCAAATCTCAGAATGCTTTAAGTTTACATTCTAATGCAGAGACTTAGATGGTGGAGAGATAATGTAGCTAAGGAGGGATGGGGGAACTGCTGGGATGGACTGTGTTATTTTCAACTGGGCAATCAAGAGAAGAACCTATCTGGAGACCTGAGGATGGTAGGAAGGGAAGGTACCTGAATATGCCGTGTTAAATCAGAGTGGGAAGGGGAGACGAGTCTTTAGGTGAAAAGAGGGTTGTAGAGATAGTACATCAGGTAGGGTGCTTGCCTGACATGCTGTGGATTCCTGTTAGATACCTGGGACCAAATTTGGTCTTTCAAGCAATCAGGAGGGATCTGTGAAGGCTGAGTAGGAAGTTAGCCCTGAGCACTGCTCAGTGTGGGAGAGAAAAGAGAAAAGAAGGAGGGAAGGCAGGCAGGCAAGCAGGCAGGCAGGCAAAAGTCTAGTGGAATACTGATGTTAGGTGTTGGTGGTGAAAGCTATTAAGGGGGAATGTGGCAAGACCTGGACACAAGTGGGTCAGCTCCCAGCTTGGCCACTAAAACATTGCTTTCTACTCTTTGGTGAGGTGGGAAGTGACAGAGGGCCTTGGTGCAGACCTGCCTGCCTTAGGTCCTAACAGGTTCCTCCTTGTGGTGATACGTGACTGTAGAAGAAAAAGGGGCTCACATTTAGGAGATCAGTGCCACCATCCAGGCAGGCGACAACCCTGGCTTGGTCCAGGGTCATGGGAGGGAAGTTTTTAGCCTTTGAAAATCTTGCAGAAGTTGGATTGACAAGATTTTGCTGATACAGTGAACAAAGTAGTGATACAAAAGTATGAGTAGAATTTATACAAAGCAGGCTTTTCTTGGATTTATAGAGAAGAGACTGGTTTTGTCCTCCCTTGACACTTGGTAACAGTAGCAAAAACAGAAATTCAGCCTTGGAACTTGGAACTTTTTGTGTCATCCATTATTTATCCTAAGAACAAGCAACAGAAAACAGGGGGAAAATTTAAAAAAAAAGAGTGGTCAAATATATTCATATCAAACTCTGTGCTTGCAATTAAGTGAGCCAGTTTGGGGTTTGATCTTATTTCAGCACAGGGACAGGACACGAGTGAGATAATTGTTCGGCCGACAGCAACATTTCCAAGTAAAAATGACACTTATCCGTGAGGAGACTGTAAAGCTCACTGGGCAGTTACACAAAGGGGTAAACATCATTATCAAGAACAAGATCTTCCTTGCTTTATGCTGACAGCCGGTCGGAAATCCAGCTGATCCGGCGGGGGCCCGGACTGCTGACCCCGCTGCTAATCAGGGGACTGGGAAAGCGCCTGGAAACTCGACCTGGCATTCTTCAATGGCTTGCAGGGCGCTGGCGCGGGTGCACGGCAAAACATCCCCCTGAGCCGAAGCTTTCTCAACTCGCCACACCACCTTTGGGTGAGGGCGGGGTGGGTGCGGTGGGCTACACTCAGCGCTGTTCAGGGGTCCCGGCTGTGTGCCAAGCATCAAGCTCCCTCAAACGACCCAGCCCTGCAACTATCTTCCCAGGCACACCCTCGCTTCTACCCCCTCTCTGTAGCACCTAGAAGCAGCACTTTATTTTATAATCACGTGCATGATCTTATTCCTAAAGCCCAAGTCAGAGAGGCAAATAGAACATTTCATAAGGTTCTGAAAGACCCATGCTCTGGGCCGGGCAGGAGCTGGGGAAAAATCCAGAAGCCCCATTCTCCTGGGAAACCTTCCTTGGGGGGGAGGGGCTGGGGGGACGGCTGAGAAGGCCTCTGGAATTAAAGTGGAGGGAGTAGGACTTAGAAGATCCTCCAGAGTAACGGAGACAGACCAAGACTTGGCGGCTTCTGGGAAGGGCTTAGCCGGATGGTGATGGAGCACTGGAGGAATAGTGGGAAGCTGGCAGGTCAAACGGGCGGGGCCTGGAGATTCTTTAAAAATTTTTTAGGTCCCTGTACGTCCAGCGTCACCAAGGGCTGGAAAGGCCCGGAGACTGGAGCAGGCTTCTGGCCCCACCAGAATCCTTCAGCCGCGTCATGCCTGGGTCACCCCCAGAACCCACGATTGAAAATTTCAGCTCATTTCCTCCTCGTTTCAAGGCCCCCAACCCGTTGAGTCCGCCTCTTTACCCAGAGAGATAACCTTCGGAGCCGAGCGCGCCCTACAGCGGAGCGCGGACGAGTTGCCTTAGCATATGAGCCCAGCCTGGGGCAACACACACACACAAAAAAAATTTGTTTTGCACCCCACTCCAAACTTTCAGCTTACACGCCCACCGCCGCGCGACGGCTAAAGCAGGCTGAATCTGAGAATTCGCGCTCAGGGCGCTGTCTCCCCAGCACCTAGTAGGGCTGGGGGGGGCGGGGACACATATCTAAACCCCCCTTTCACCTCCATCCCCACCCCGCTTTACCCACGCCCCCACCTCTCCAAAGTGGCCCGACGCGGGGCACTGTGCGCTTGGGAAGTTGGGTGGAAGCGCAAAGAGTGTGGACAGCGGGCCGGAGAGCCGGGATGCAGGGAAGGGGGTTGTGGGGTCGGGGGACTGTCGGGTCCCCCTGGGGCGCGCGCGCGAGCCGGGGTGGAGCCAGCAGCCGGGCGCGCGGGCTGCCGTTGCAAGATGCAAATCGAGTCCCCGCCCCCGGCCGCCCCCGCCCCCTGCGCGCCGCGGCGCCCCAGCCCGCGGCTCTACTTAAGCGGCGCGCCGGCCGCCAGCCGCACTCGCCAGGAGCGCGCGGACCGGCCAGGCGGGCAGAGCGCAAGGCCGGGGCCGGCGGGGGCGCAGCGCTGCGCCTTGCAGCGCGGGGCTCGGGGCGCCGGGGCTGAGCGAGAGACGGCGGCGGCGGCACCCCGCTCCCTCTGCCAACCACCGGCCCGGCCCGGACACCCCCCTGGGCCATGGCCCTGGCCGACAGCACACGTGGATTACCCAACGGGGGCGGCGGCGGCGGCGGCTCGGGCTCGTCGTCGTCGTCCGCCGACCCCGCGCTCTTCCCCGACATCGTGGAGCTGAACGTGGGCGGCCAGGTGTATGTGACCCGGCGCTGCACGGTGGTGTCCGTGCCCGACTCGCTCCTCTGGCGCATGTTCACGCAGCAGCAGCCGCAGGAGCTGGCCCGGGACAGCAAGGGCCGCTTCTTTCTGGACCGGGACGGCTTCCTCTTCCGCTACATTCTGGATTACCTGCGGGACCTGCAGCTCGTGCTGCCCGATTACTTCCCCGAGCGCAGCCGGCTGCAGCGCGAGGCCGAGTACTTCGAGCTGCCCGAGCTCGTGCGGCGCCTCGGCGCGCCCCAGCAGCCCGGCCCGGGGCCGCCGCATCTGCGGCGCGGGGTCCCCCAGGAGGGCGCCCTGGGCGACGAGCTGCTGCCGCTGGGCTCGGCCGAGTCGGAGGCGCCGTCGCCCACGCTGGAGCTGGCGAGCCGCAGCCCGTCCGGGGGCGCGGCGGGTCCGCTGCTCACGCCGTCGCAGTCGCTGGACGGCAGCCGGCGCTCGGGCTACATCACCATCGGCTACCGCGGCTCCTACACCATCGGGCGCGACGCGCAGGCCGACGCCAAGTTCCGGCGGGTGGCGCGCATCACGGTCTGCGGCAAGACGTCCCTGGCCAAGGAGGTGTTCGGGGACACCCTGAACGAGAGCCGGGACCCCGACCGGCCCCCTGAGCGCTACACGTCGCGCTATTACCTCAAGTTCAACTTCCTGGAGCAGGCGTTCGACAAGCTGTCCGAGTCGGGCTTCCACATGGTGGCGTGCAGCTCCACGGGCACCTGCGCCTTCGCGGGCAGCACCGACCAGAGCGAGGACAAGATCTGGACCAGCTACACCGAGTACGTCTTCTGCAGGGAGTGAGCGCCCCCCCCCCCCCCGAACCCGGCTTCTCTCCAGCCCCACCCTCCCCGTTCCCCGCGCAGGATGACCCCCTCCCCCCAGCCTCCATCCCCTGCCGCGGTCCCCCAGCTCCAGCCGGGTCTGACCCAAGCACCCCCATCCCCCCCATCCCGCCCCGAACCTGCAGCTGCAGATCTCCTCGGCTTCGTCGTCGTCTTTGAATCCCCACTAACCAAGACAACCCAGAGGCTCCCACACAGCCCACCCCAGCCCACGCCCCGCCCGGCCCCTGCCTCGAACCATCCCTCCCTCCACCCCCACACGCCCCCTCGATCCTTTAGAATGGATCTGGCGGGGCTGTGTGGCCACAAAATCACCAAGTACCTGGGAAGGACTGAATTGTTCCGAACCCGATTTTGGGGGGGGGGGGTCCTGGCCAGTGTGTAGATTTCCTTGAAAACTCCCCGACCCCTCTGTGACTCATGCGCGGGGGAAGAGATCAGAACTGATAACACAATCTGGGAAGAGTGTTTTAAAGGTCAGTGCACGGTCTTCTGGGCCGCTTTGAAAGGGGAGCCTTCTAGAAGATGACGCTGGAAGACCAGACTTTGGACCTGCAAATTGGGAGCCGGAGGAGGCCATGCAGTGATTTCTAAGTGAGGCAAGTTTGGGGAAGTGAACAGGTAGCCGTAGAAGAAGAATCCCGGGCCAGGCTCCAGGAAAGACCATGCCTTTGTGCAGAGTGAACAGCCTTCCTCTCTACTCTACGGCTTGGCAAGGACTGGGAGTTACTGCCCTCCTTCCTGCCCAAGGGGGCCCCCAGAGTTGGAGCGGTTGATTTGGCAGCCCACTATTGGCAAGAGGGTGAAAGAGCTGCTGCCGGAAGAGGGCAGGACAGCCCAGGTCACCGATCACTGTGGGAAGTCACCTGGTGGTGGCTGAATGGAGCCAGGGAGCAGAGCAGTCTGTCCTGGGCCAGGAGAAAGGCCGGCTTTGGCAGCGGAATAGCTGTGCAAGTCCTTAGCACTTAAGTCTTGGGGGTGGGGCGGGAAGGGAGGAAGGAGGGTGGGGGTGGGGAGGAGAGGCGCATACATACTCATTTATTATTTGAAAGTTAGAAGTTTGTACCATCCCTTTGAGTACATGCACATTAAAAAAAACAGTATACAAAAACATGCAGAGCATTTTTATTAAGATTAATAACCGATTACTTTTAACCGGCAGTTTATTGAATTAACAGTTTCGAGTCCTAAACTTAAAATTTGCTGATACTTACATAATCTAACCAAAGAGTTACCCACTAGGGTTTAGTTTTTAGACTTCTATTTTTTGTTTGTTGATGATTATAAATTCTGATTTTAAACTCTATTTGAGCAAAGCTAGGTTTGATTGTGGTTACTTAGACTTAAAAGATCTCTGACTAAAACTTTTTTTTTTCCCCGTCTCTGAGCCCAGCCACTGTTGAACTTCTGGGCACACCTAAAAATGCCACTTCTTTCTTGCAAAATGTTTGAAGTGAAGGTAGAATCTCTTTGAGTGACAGTTGCAGAGGGCTGTCCGTCTCTGGATAACTGTAAAATGGAATCTCTTTAATGAAGGGAAAAAAATGTACTTAAAAGCAAGTTGAGCAATAAAATGGTGTTTTAGGTAAATGCAACAGAAACAGAAAGAGACCTGGTTGCCTTATACCTTTACTCTACCATGGAATAAATCCCCACTGTATATCCTAGCTACACCACAAGTGAAGTGAGGAGAAACCTTGTCTTTCATGCTGTGAGGCTCCTTTCCATATTCTGTGATGACAGAGAAGCCTTTTTTTTGTTTGTTTCAGCATCTCTGAAGTATGTTTTTAACAATTTTGTAAGTCGTCTCAGCGTTTAAATTAGTGCTATGTATCCTTTTTAATAATGAATCTTGTACTATGTCTTACTGTCCACAAGAGATGTTAAGAATTGGAACAGTTTTATGCTTAGATTCATGCAGTCCAATCTGTATATACCATATATAAACATTTTACACAAATCATTTAGTTTTTTAATTCATTTACTAATGCTATAAAGTTTCCTATATTTGCCCCCCAGTAACTTGCATCAGATGGTGTATATACTAAAGCAACATGTTTTGTTGAGTTTCTTACATCCTTGTGTGTGGGGAAATTGGGTTAGGAGAACATACATACTTTTTTGATTTGATGTTATATAGTAATTTAGTATTCAAAATTAAGGTACCTGTACTTTTGATCCACTAATTCTTTTGAATTGGGAAAATCACTGGAAGTGTTTAATTGGAGTTCCTTTTTGGAAAAGTGAAGTTAGGTTAATATACAATGGGCTGCAGTTATGAGGGAAACAGAAGCTGAAACCCAGGAAGCTGTGTTTGCTTGCCATGTTGGGTGTGTTCTCCGAGTAGTTTATCTCTGCCTCAAGCCTGAAATGACTTGGTAATGTTGCTCACTGGCCAAAAGTGCCTGTCACGGGTATTTCTCAGCCCTGTGTGGCTCTCAGTTAGGTTGCATGACAAAAAGCGCAAAACTGAGAGACCATGTCAGGATCGATCAAAACCACTGACAGATGGCAGGATGCTGAGAGGTTCCTCAGTAAATCTGCAAAACTGCAGGAACCGTGGCAAACGGCTCGAATTCTCTTTGCCATGAAAGTCTTAGGAATTTTATCTCGGAAAACTTTGAGTTGAGCTGTTTCATGGTGTTGGGTGAACACTTCTTCCTCACCCCAAGGCCCATGCGCAGTTCTCCCCCTGCCTCTTTCACATTCGAGGCTTTGTAGGAATCTCATTGTACACTGAGTGTATATTATGAGGTCAGATGACTTGACATGGCCTTCTTGGGTCCTGTCCTGTCTGTGAGCTTTGGAACACAGGACCTGTGGCTGATTGTCTGGACAGTAGACTGGAGCTTTGGTTGCTACCGATAAGCCTGCATGGGCTCTGTAGGGTGTATTAGAGTTAACCAGTGAAGGACTTGTAAGAACTTCATAATCTTCAGATAGGGTGACTGCATTAACCTGCCTCAGTGAGCATGGATTTACATATGTCATGGCTCCAATCAGCATTGGCTTATAACTATAGCTGAGGGACATTTGATTTCCTAAATTGAACTTTTTAAAATAAGATTTGACAGAGAAGGCTAAAACAACAGTTTCCATGTTTAAAACTCTTGAGGCAAGTATCAAGTTGCCTTTTTTTTTTTCAAATACTGGTAGATTGAATCATATTCATTCTGTTTTTTAAAATTACTATGAAAAATATTCCTTGGAAGTGTGAGAGAGACCTCACATACTTTTCCCCTTTTAGTGCTGTCTTTATTCTAAATTGCTGGGTTTCTTACATTAATAGCACAGTCTTAATTTGCAATATTAGCCAAATGGTCTTCTCTTGCAAAGCAGATCTGTATATGTAATGGAGCCTGTTGCTTCCTTGAGAAATGGAAAATCTGTAACTACTCAGACAAAATGGGCAACTGGCCATGCTCATGATATATTTCAATTTTTAACAGAAGTTTCCATGGAATGTTATTACATAGAACCATGTAAGGCGAAACTTTGATAATTTTTTTACTTTTAAAAGTATGGTAATTCTACTCTAATATTCAAAACAGTTTTATATACCACATGAAAAATATTCAGCTATTGTGCAATCATTTGGAAAAGTATTGACTAGGGGGTTGGATTCCTTAAGAATTTCTTTTGTAGACTAAATCATATTTTATTCAATTAAAAATTTCAAAATAGTAAACAGAATATCTTTATTGTTAACCACCAGAGTAAATTCTTTTCTTAAAAAATATTATAGCTCATTTTAAAACTGAATTAGTTTTCTTTTAGATGATATAAGTCTTTATCTTGAGAAATAAATGAATAACTACTCTTGTATTTCCATTATTCATAGTACCTAAAATAGGGTTTCTAGAGCCAGAAGCAAGTTACGGTGAATTAACTTTTCTTTGTCCTAATTTTGGGCAATAAAAACCTAGAAGTATTAGCATTTGAAGTTTTAGATTCTCTGCTGGGGTTCTTGAGACTTAGATGGAAGAATCCAACTTGAATATCTATTAATCTGTGTGGTAGGAAAACAGAAAACAGCTTAGTTGATCAAGAATGCTTACCATATTATACGTTTTGTGAGTTTTTTTCTCCCAAGTAATTTTTAAAAAAATTTTTAAATGTTTTGAGCTATGTGAACTTAATTGTAATGTAAACTATTATACAACTGTTTTTGTGACTTTGTAGGTAGGTGAATTTTGCTGTTACTATTACAAATGATGACAATTAATATACAGCCACTTAAACAGCACTAATAATCTTTTAATAACTAAGTGTTAAAGCATCCAGCACAGATGTAATTTGGAGATGTAAAATTTATGTTATTTAAAATCCTAGATGTGTGAAAAATCTTACATACTGAGCAGTGTAAGTTCCCACAGAGCTATCTGGAATTATGAAGCTAATTAAAAATGTTATATACTAAGAAATACCTATAACTGGGCCATTTTATCAAAAGAGAAGAACATCTATATAAGACTTCCTACATTTCCAATAAAGCAGAAAGCCAAGAAAAAAGAATTTCTCTAATTTTTTTTTTAAAAAATGCTGATGATGTAATTTCAGATCTGCCCAAATATTAAGTGAGAATTATTTTCAACTATCTTAATACTCTGGAGATTTTGGTTTTTCCTCTTCACAACCAGTTGTATAACGGAAATACTCGATACTCTTTTCCTTTCTCTGTGTGTAATGAATCATTGATTATGTGACTTGTTATGTATTCTATTAAACACTAAAGAATAAAACATTCATTCCTTTAATTATTCCTTTTGACTCCTGGGTATGGTTTTGCTTGAACACTGGCCTGATTTCATTTCAGAGCTTTTCTAACTGTTAGGAATATCCCCAAACTATAAAGATGGGATCATGCTGAGTGTTGTCCCATCACCAGCGTTCACTGTGTCACCTTCCCAGGAGGGAACAGGCTCTTGGCCCAGAGTGTCCTGTCAAGAATGCCTTGGTCAAGGTGATTTCATAGCCAACGTGGAGGAAAAAATCTTTTACAAATATTTTGTTTGACCTCGGTGTTTGTAGTAAATGCATATTGTTCTGAATGGGGGTGTGTGGGTAGAATAATCTCTTAAACTTGGTAGGAATAAAGTAATAGAAGCTATGAGAGAGGCCTTATTTAAAAACCAAAATCTTGAAGGAAACGTTCTAAGGCATGTTGGGAGTTTTCTGCACTGGTGTTCTCTCATCTTTAAAGCCTCCTGGATTGAGAAATCTCAAGGCTGGGGTTGGGCACACCAGCCTGATCTTTTGGGTTATGGCACAGGAAGCCTGCCTGTGTGGGCGGCGAGTGAGCCAGGCTTCGCCCTTCCTTTTTGCTTTGCCTGCACTTCCTCTAGATAGCTTTTGTTTTCTCTCTGTGTGTCTAAATACACTTGCACATTTCTTTTATTGCAAAGTCCTTGAAAACTTTTTAGCAATACAGGACTATGAAATACGAAGTAAATTTCCATAATTTTTCTCCCAGGGGTAACTTTTGGTGTATCTTTACAGAAACGTATGCATACTTTAAGTATGCCTATTTCCCCCTTTTTCTTTTTTTTTTATTAGTGAAACACCATGAGGTACAGTTGTAGATTTACAATTTTTTGTGCTTGAATTTCCCCCTTTTTCTCTAGACAAAAGAAATTATCCTTTTCCGTTACTTTTAACCACAAATCTTAGAACTCACATATATAATTTGTTTGCATTTGTTTGTTTATTTTGGGTCATGCCTGACTGAGTTTTAACTTTACTGCTGGCTCTGTGCTCAGGGATCACTTTTAGTGGAGGTTTGGGGAATCATATGTGGTGCCAGGGATTGAACCCAGGTTGGCCACATGCAAGATAAGGACCTAACCTGCGGTGCCATCTCTGGCCCAACTCTTCCAGTGGTGCATGGGCATGTTTCAATGGTGTACTTCATTTTATTTGAAAGGACTTGATAGTGTGCTAAAATGCCAAATTAGCTGGAGAGATAGTGCAGCAGATAGTGGACTTGCCTTGCACGTGCCAACCTGGGTTGGTCCCTGGCATCCCATATGCTCTCCTGAGCACTGCCAGGAATAATTCCTGGGTGCAGAGCCAGGAGCAATCCCGAGAATTTCCAGGTATAGTCCAAAACCAAATCAAACTATTAACTTTTTTGTTTCTATTCCAATGAGTGCTCTATGTTTATTGAGTTCATTTTACAGGAGGTGATGCCAAGAGAGAAATGACCTGGAGGTGCTTTTTATTTCTTATGGGCTTTGAAAATAATAGTATTCATTTACGTTCCCAAGGGAATCCTCTTGGTGTATCAGTTTGACTGTAGCACTGTAGCACTGATCTCCCATTGTTCATTGATTTGCTTGAGCGGGCACCAGTAACATCTCCATTGTGAGATTTGTTGGAAAAAATGTCTACACATATGCATATATATGTATATATGTATATGAGTTTTAGAATTATTAAGTGTTTAATTGAAGTAATTTACCTTTACAATTTTATGGAAAGAATAATAAATTTATAAGAAGTTGAACGACAAAAGCCTACACATTAAAGCTATCCAGAATATGTAGAATTCCAGAGCGTTAGTCACCCTCATTTACCATTAAGAAATGTGAGTGGCAGTGATGATTGTGATGGTGTCGAGAACTTTGATAATATTAGGCTTGATTTATAATCGAAAGATTATGAAACAAATAGTACCTTGAATTCTGTACTATACCCAAATAATAAGCTTTGAGGTTGTACCTTTTGGGGGGTATCTTTTTTTAAGTAGAAAAGTGGTATTCTGAGCCACCTTAGGTCACTCACCTCTGAGTGGACTCTGAGATCCCCACCAATACTGACATTTATCATTCATTCATTTATTCATTCATTCAAAATCCTGAGTGTCTGTAACACTGTAGCATTACTGCAGGGATTTAGAAGTGGGCAGCTGTCCAGGAAGGGAGCCAAATAGTGATACAAAAACTTGGAAATGTAGTGTTAAAATCCTCTAAGTAATTACAGGTGCAGCAGAGAGGGAGAGGGCTGGGGAGAGAAATGTAGGGCTGGTGCACATTCTTTGCATGCAGACCCTTGGCTTCAATCCCGAGAATTACATGGTCTCCTGAACCCTGCTGGAAATGACTCTCAACCACTGAACCCAGAGTAACCCTGGGGTGGTGACATATTGGGGTCCTAAAACAAAACAATAAACAAAAGGGGTAGGTGGATATAAACCTACATTATACTGTAGCCTTGCTATAGAAATGATAGGCTTAAAAGTAGAGAAAGGGGAGGAGACTTCTTAGCACATACCCACTTAAGGAGGACGGGCGGGACAGAACTCGCAGCTAGAACTTCAAAGCAGAACTAGGACTTTATGATAAGGGTGGTTGGATGGATTTGAGGTAGGGAAAAAACCTTCTCCAGAGCCCACAAATGCCCTTACTAGTGGTGTACATGACACCTCTGTTCCACTCTCAGTGCTGCCTATGTGCCGAGTCTGATGGAGGTACCAGATGGCCAGACCTTCTGGGACCTCACAAAGTGTGTGTAATCACAAGGACTAGAGCGTGCTTGGGCTGAGCTAAAGTGTGTGACCCCTAAGAGAACCACAGTTGCAGTTCAAGAGTGTGCATCCCAGAAGCCCGCAAGCACGTGTCACCCATTTCTATCCCCAGACTCAGGCAGCAAAAGGGAAAAATTATTATTTTGAAAAAGCCCTATGGGAGCTGGACAGATACTATTGTGAGTAGGGCACTTACCTCCCCAGAACAACAAACAAAAAAAATAAGCAAAATCAAACCAACTGAAAACAGCTGGAGAGGCAGATCCAATTTGAATATTAGTTCCAAGCCTTTAAAGATTGGAGATTCATTCACAATGTTTACTTAAGAATTGAAAGTAAGGTGTAAGGTAAAGGTAAAGGCCCTCCCGTTGATTATCGATTTAACGTCTCCATTGGAGACTTTGTTTAACGTCTCCATTGGAGACTTTGTTGTTACTGTGTTTGGCATATCGAATACGAATACGTCACGGGGAGCTTGCCAGGCTCTGCCATGTGGGCAAGATACTCTTGGTAGCTTGCCGGGCTCTCTGAGAGGGGCGGAGGAGGAATTGAACTTGGGTCGGCCATGTTGGCTGCGTGCAAGGCAAACGCCCTACCGCTGTGCTATTGCTCCAGCCCAGAAAGTAAGGTGTAAAAAAAACCCTCCTGAGTTCCCTTTTTTTTTTTTAGGGGGGCGAAGGGGGCGGGGTACTGTAATTTAGGCCATCCTCAGGGGGGGGTCAGTGCTTACTCCTGGCTCTAAGTTCAGGCATCACACCTGGCAGTGCTTAAACCAGGGTTGGCCACAAGCAAAGCAAAGCAAGAAACTATACCATTTTTCTGGCCTTTTGAGTTCTCTTCAGCAAAGACCCCTTGGGGCTGTGGAAAGAGGGGCTGTATTTGATGGGCACGGAGAGTTGGAAACCAATTAGACTACTGTATTATGGGTCAGGTTAATGGGGTTAGGGGCACGAGCCCCAGGCTTTGTTTACCCTTTGGCTACCCTTGTAACCTCTCAGACAAAGCAGCTTTAACAGGTAATTTTCCTGCAGTAATATTGACAGTAACAGGTGTGAATGAGGAACTCTTCTTCTGTTGATTCTTTATTCTTTTGATAAAAGGCACAGTATGTAGTCTTTAGTGAGATTCAACCAAGTACTAAAGGTACTTTTTTTGTACCTGCATGTCCATATTGTGCTTATTATCAAGCTCCTAGCAATTGTTAATTTAGCTCCTAATGTATATAACACACAACCCTCTCAGATATCTTTCTTCCACATTAGGAAACTAAATGGTATCTGACCACTAAAGGAAATTTACTTCAACAATCACCAGGGATCAGAGAAAACTTTGTATTGTTGGACCTTATATGCTTTGTATGTTTGGTGTTTTAGGAACATTGCCCCTTCCCTTACAATTTCTTTTAAATACAAGGCATGGAAGCTGAGAATGATTCCCATCCCCCCAATCCCCCCATTTCAAAATGAAAAAGTTGAAGCACACTTGCAGCACATCTTCAAGTTCTTTATTTGAATTTTGCTTTTGTTATAGTAACTGACAACATGCCCCCAGTTCTTTATAAATGATTCCTCATTAATTTATTATCTTGTTCCATTCTGCTAATTTCAAGATGAGTGAAGGGTAAGAGACTGGTGTTAGAGAAAGTCCTAATGTCCATGTGTTGAAAGAAAAACATAGTGGAAGTATCTTCTTGCTCAGCCTTGATCTTCCTCCTTTGGAAAGCTTTGATAAAGTCAGTTTGGGGTGGGGAGAATATGAAAGAACTGAAACCAGGAGTTTGAACTCCTAGAAACTTAGGCTGCTTGTTTCTCTACTTTATGGAGTGGCCTTGATTTTCACTCCTCCCTGACATCTATTTACCCATTTATAGAAGAAGGAATCATTTATTTCTTTGTATTTGCCTCAGGGATCAACAGTGCCCAGCACAGAATAGATCACTGGTAAAAGTTGGTTGAATAAATGAATAAAGACTTAAATTAATTCAGTCTTCTGTACATAGTGAGGAGAAAAAGAACTTAAAACTTGTCCGTTTACCTTTTTAAAAATTTTTGTAATACTACTGATAATACAAAATTCTTTTAAGGGCTGAGAGGATGAGTCAAGGGGCTGAGCACATGCTTTGCCTAGAACCCCAGCACTGGCAGGAGCAATTCCTGAGCACTGAACCAGGAGTAGTCCCTGATTACCACCAGGTGTGGCCCAAGGACAATATATGTATATTATATATGTATATATGTTACAATACAGATATATTTGGTTATTTATAAATTATAACTGCAGTTTTATAAACAAATGCAAATCCTTCCATCTGACTTGAAATTCACAGAAACTATAATAAGACCTACACTGTTTTTTTTTTCTTGAATATTTACTAGATGGCAACTGCCCCAAAGCCCAGAACTCTTGACAATGTTTCCATTTTAAAATGAAAGTCAAGTTCACTGACAGCCACATTACAGACTTTCATCTGGGGCTATTATTTGGAATAGAGTTTTGAAAAATCTTAACCACAAAGTTCTAAGAGGTGCCTCTTCAGAGCTGGACAGAAGAAATTTGACCTTCCTGAAGTGCAAAGTATCTTGTTTCAAGTGTTCAGCTGCTGAGATTTGTAGGCTTTTTAAATGACAGTTGCAAGGATTCAAACAATAATGATCTGTTCAATGATTCCCTGATATCTCTGAGCGTGCTGGCTTTTTTTTCTCATTAGAATCATGCATGTTCAATATTTCAATTCTTCCAAGGAGCTAATGTCACAAAGAGATACTAGGTCAAAGTTTTTGCCTGTTGTAGAAGTGTTACTTTGAAAAGAGGAGAAAGAAATAGAAATAGTGCTCTATAGACTGAATGTTTGCCTTGCTCAAGTCATACCTTGAAACTTTTAGCTCCCAGTATGATGGGTTTGGAGACTGGATCTTCTTCTTTTTCTTCTCCTATTTCTTCTTCTTCTTCTTTTTAAATACACAGTTACAAAGTTGTTCATGATTGGGTTTCTGTCATACAATGTTCCAACAGCCATCCTTCCCAGTGTACATTTCTCACCACCAATGTCCACAGTTACCCCCACCCCCATCCCCAGAGTAGGCACTGAGGCACTGTTCTCTCTCTTTCTCTTCTCTCTCTCTCCTTTCTCTCTCTCTCTCTCTCTCTCTCTTTCTCTCTCTTTCATTTTGGGCATTATGGTTTGTGATAGAGGCACTGAAAGGCCATCAAGTATATCCTTTTACTTACTTTCAATATTCAGTTCTTGTCCAGAGTGATCATTTCCAACTATTACTGCCGAACTGGTCCATGCTGTATTCTACACACCGTGGCAAGCTTCCAAACATTGACCAGATCTCCTGGCTTATGTTCTTTCTGGACTTGAATATTCGATTCATAATAAAAAAAGTATGGAGACTGGATCTTGAGAAATGTTTATTAGGTCTTTGTGGGGTCTTGTGAATAGGATTCATGTTGTTGTAAAAGGAAAATAAGAACCAGAGAGTTTTTGTCCCTTCCACCAAGCAAGTACATAAAAAGGACAACAAACTGTTAACCAGAAAGATGCAGAATCTCTTAGCACCCCCTTCTTGGCTCTTCCAATCTCTGGAACTGTGAGAAATATATGTTTGCTGATTAAAACACCCAGTCTATGACATATTTGTTACAGTAGCTCAAAGTTAATATGACACAGTACTAGGTTTTGTATCTCTCCTTCTCCTAGTGTCTCAGAAGAATTATTAGAAAGTTTCATGGTACACTCGCTGGGGACTTTAATTCTAAGTCTGGGTTAATTGGAGGCTAAGTAAGGCCAAATAGTACTTTTGTTTTAGTTTATGAATCTAACAGGTGACAAAGAACCTTTGGGGTTTCTGCCCATTGATGTTTGTCTATAAAACTTGCTTTATGGACATAATTGGTAGATCAAACTGACTCCCCCATTCAAAGGATGATGTTTGCATTCATTTAGGACACAGGAAATTAATCAACAGTGGTCATTCACCAACGAAGAATAAAGATGGGAGTCATCTCTTAAACTTGTAATTAAAGTCAACAGAATCTGTAGTGTAGAACTATAGGAACTTTGCTGACTTAACTGTGACATGCATTTCCTTATAGAGTATTTTTAAAAGCGTTGGTGGGCCAGAGTTCAATAGGGATTATAGTTAGTGGCTCTGGGAGAAAATTGATCTTGGAGATTGTTCAGCTATTATCATCACTGTTCAATCTTTGTCTTTTAGAAAATTAAAAGTATCTGCTATTTTATTCTAAAGCTGCAGGTTTGTGATAGTTGGGTAGTATTTGCTTACTTATTTTGAAACTAAGGTATGTTCTATAGTACAGCATTATAAATATAGTTTAACAAGTTTTCATACTCTCTATAAACTAAAATAAATCTTATTAATAAAACTAGGACTATGGGGAAGCTAGAATAAATTTTATTAAATAAAGCTAGAGTTCTGGAAGCTAAAATAACTATTATTAAATTTTTATGGGACTTGCATCTCCCTTAATAGACAATGCATTGCATCTGTTAAACTCAAAATGGTATGCTCTAAAAGCTAGGGGCTTAAAAGAATAGATTAGTATGACTTTGTCTTAGTATTTTTTAATCAAAGTCCAGAATATTTTTAGCAAAGTATTTTAAAAATAGCTTTCATTTTTTGTAGACAAATATATACTTGTCTAGTCAACGATTCTATATTCTGTCCATGTACTATTAGAGGAAATCAGAAGCTTTACAGGCTAAGTTACCCTTAGCTTAGTAAGGAAAGGGCTAACTAGGCATTTAGTAGTAGGAATGTGCAAGTTTGAAAAGACAAGAATTGCTGCACCCACAGCAATAGTGCCAATAGTACTGCAGGTAGGGTGCTTGCTTTGCATGCAGCCAACCTGAGTTCAAAACCCAGCATCCCATATAGTCCCCTGAGTACCACTAGGAGTGATTTCAAAGTGTAGAGCAAGAAGTAAGCCTTGAGCACTGCCATGTGTGCACCCCGCAAAGAAAGAAAGAAACAGAGGAAGAAAGAAAGAAAACACAAGAATTCTCAAAATTCACAAGAATTTTATTTATTCAATTTAGTACAATTTTATGTAGAATTTTGTTACAGATTGTTACTGTCATCTAGTATTCAACATAGACATTTGAGGTGAAAGCAGCAGCATAAAAGGACATTTGGAAATCCATTTGGGGACTTTCCTTCAAAGGGCTGGGGTTCAGATAAAAGTGCTGTTTAATTCATTTTTTAAACAAAAGTACAGTAGTATTGCTTTATACTTGCTGCTCTACCATGCCCACTAGCAGTATGCCAGGATACCTCTCCATTAGAACTTGCCTTTCATAAATGCAGTAAAATGAATAAACCTATGTAAGTACCATCCTTCAAAACAGTAATTTTGGGGAACTTTACAATGAGTTCAACAAGAACTATGGTAAATGAACTAGATAAGATGTGTAGTAGACAGTAGAAAGGAAGGGGTAGATAATTGCTGATGTGAGAGAAATGCAAAGGTTCCGGTGGCAGGTGGATTTCAGGTTGCAGAACTATCCACTTAAAATGGTTTAAAAGCCTCAATTTTATTTGTATTTTATTGCAATGAAATTACAGGGGTAAATGGAAAATGATGGAATATTATAAACAGAATAATATAGTTCAACCCTCTAAATATTTCACATTGATATTACTCTGATTATAGTGAAGGATAGTAACAGAATACTCAGCTGTCTTAGCAAATCTTTATTTGGGAGAGTTATGAATCATATAAGAAAATCAGTCTGTGTCTATCCATTTATAAGTGAATTTCATAGCTTCATTTCCCCTAACTGCTGCGAAGTATTCCATTATGTAGATGTTCCATAGTTAGTTTAACCAGTCATCTGTTCTTGGGCACATGGGTTGTTTCCAGATTCTGGCTATGGTGAATAGTGCTGTGATACACATAGACATGCAGATAGCATTTCATCAGTGTGTTTTTGGGCTTCTGGGGTATATTCCCCAAAGTCGTATTACAGGGTCATATGGAAGCTCAAATTCTAGCTTTTTGAGGAATGCCCGTATTGTTCTCCAGAGAAGTTGGGTCAGTCATTCCCACCAGCAATGAAGGAGAATCCCTTTCTCCCCACATTCATGCCAACACTGGATTCTCTTTTTCTTTTTGATGGTGTCAGTCTCTATGGTGTGAGATGATATCTCATTGATGTTTTGATTTGCACCTCCCTGATGATTAGGGATGTAGATCATTTTTCATGTGTCTTTTGGCCATTTGTATGCAGAGTATCATGCTGAGTGAAATGAGTCAGAAGGAGAAGGACAGACATAGAATGATTGACTCATTTTTGGAATATAAAAATATAAACAAACTTATGAGACTAATACCCAAGGACAGTAGAAACAAGGGCAAGGAGGATTAGTCTAAGGTTGGAAGTCTGCCTCAAGTGCCGGGGAAGAAGGCAATTGGGATAAAGAAGGGACCATTATGACAAAGATAGTTGCAAATGATCACTCTGGATAGGAACTGCATGCTGAAGGAAGGTAAAGGACCAAACATGATAAACTCGTAGTATCTGTGTTGCAGAGGGTGGGGGGAAGGAGGGAAGGAGGGAAGGAGGGAGGGAGGGAGGGAGAGAGGAAGACAGGAGACAGAGACAGAGAGAGACAGAGAGAGAGAGACAGATCTATCTATCTATCTATCTATCTCTATCTATCTATCTATCTATCTATCTATCTATCTATCTATCTATATATATATATATATATAGAGAGAGAGAGAGAGAGAGAAAGAAAATGTCTGCCATAGAGGCAGCCTGGGGTCATTGCTGATGGGAAATGCACATTAAGTGGAGGGATGGGTGTTGGATCACTGTTTAACTGAAACCTGATCATAAACAGCTTTGTAATTATGTAGCACTGTAGCACTGTCCTCCCATTGTTCATTGATTCACTCAAGCAGGCACCAGTAATGTCTCTATTGTGAGACTTGTTACTGTTTTTGGCATAGCAAATAGGTCATGGGGAGCTTGCCAGGCTTTGCTGTGTGGGCAAGATACTCTCGGTAGCTTGATGGGCTCTCCAAGAGGGACGGAGGAATTGAACCCGGGGCAGCTGCATGCAAGGAAAATGTCCTGCCTGCTGTGCTATTGCACCAGCCCTGTAATTATCTATCTCAAAATAAATATTATAAATAAATTAATTAAAAAATCCCACAAAACAAAAAAAAGAAAGAAAAAGAATCTACCTACTATTTGTATCCTCTGAATTTCTGTGCATCAATCAAGGCTCTGCAGGCCTATGGGAAATTATAACACTTCTTCAATGACCTAGAAGTATTAAAATTGGGGGTATTACTTAGGATGAAGATTTTTAACCAGTAATTGTCTTTGTGTCAGAGAAAGCTGTCTATATGGAAACACAAAAATCAAATTCTGGAGCATCTTTACTGCATTATGTGAGCCCTCCTCATTTCTCCTTGGAGCGATATGACTTGACTCCATTTCTCAGCCAGGATATAGACCTTATTTTGCCCTGGCCTTTACATTTTCTGTGGATGTGATTTTTGCATACATAGGTAGTGAAATTTGTTCTTTCCTTGTGCTAATCTGTCTGATGCTAACTTGAATTGCTTGATTAACCTGAGAAGAACCCAGAAGAGTAGGGGCACTTTACTCTCTAAAATAGTTCTCATGACAAGGGAAAGAGGAACACATAGTAAGCAGAGACTAGGGATGCTGCTAAAGATTCTAGTAATATACAGTCCATCCCTCACAACAGGAATTATTTGGCCCTACGTGATGACATTCTGAAGTTGAGAAGGCCTATGAGAAGCAAATGAATAGGTGGGAAAGACACTAGCCATATTTAGGCATTTGGTCCAAATGTGGACCAAGGTATGGAATGTTGTTGAATTGCTAGAAAAACTATTGGTTTTATGATCTATTGGATACTATATGGACTAAGGTGAAGGAGGGAAATGGCATGTTAGAGAACTGGCTCTTTTAAAGATATTTTTGTAATCTGGTGGGGGAGGAAGGGTTTAATTATGAAAGTCAGGGGGAAGCCAGGACTTGAATAAGAGTTGAACAGAAAGTCTTGAAAGATAATGTATCTAGGTTATGAGTCCAGCTTCCAGCAGCAAAATAAAGGTTAAGAAGCCTTAGAAAGATGAAAGTTAAAAAACAAGATGAACCTGGTACAATGTGAGTAGGTGAATATCAAGAAATTCTAGGAAGACAAGGAAGGTAGAAAGTGCCCAAAGCTATTTTGCCAAGGACCTGGAGAGATGGCCCAAGGTTCAAGGTCCAGGCCCTGGATGCAGCTAAGCTTGGTTTGAACCCTGACAGCACTTGTGGCGTATGTTCTCCCAAGTACCACCAGGAGTAATTCGATTCCTGAGCAGAGAACAAGGAATAAGCTCTGTGCTTAGCCAGATGAGGTCCCCAAACTGAACACCTTCCCCCCAACACAAAAACAGAAACAAAACTTGGCCCTCTCAAACAACAATAACAAACAGTTGTCTGGGTTCCACCGCAGACTGATTTAATCCAAGTGTTTGCTGATAGGTTCTGGATTTCAAGTGCATTTGATATAGAAGTTTCTCAACACAAAGTGTTGAATTTTCTCAAGTATTTCCCAGCAGCTGGGGTTGAGAACTGCTGTTCCTCCAGGCAGCGCCAGCCAAGGAGAATACTCGGGGTCAGGAGCATGCTGCAACACAGGTGCCCCGGAGACCAGCGGCTCTTGGCCTCTGTCCTGTAGTTCCACTCCCTGCCCTTGGCAGGAATGTGTGTAGGATTCGACTGGCCTCTGAACAGACCAGGAACACGGGTCTGTTTTCCTTCCTTCCTTCCTTCCTTCCTTCCTTCCTTCCTTCCTTCCTTCCTTCCTTCCTTCCTTTCTATTTTTTTGGGGGGTCACACCCAGCGATACACAGGGGTTACTCCTAGCTCTACACTCAGGAATTACTCCTAGTGGTGCTCAGGGGACCTTATGGGATGCTGGGAATTGAACTCAAGTCGGCTGTGTACAAGGCAAACGCCCTACCCGCTGTGATATTGCTCCAGTCCCAGGGCTGTTTTTCTTTTTAATTTTATTTGTTTGGAGGCCACACCCACCTGTGCTCAGGCCTTAGTCTAGATTCTGCACTCCTGGCGGTGCTCAGGGGTGCCAGGGATCAAATCAGGATATGCCATGCGCAAGGCAAGTGCCCTACCTGTTGTACTATCTCCCTAGACTAGTGAGGCTGGGTTTTGCTTACCATTATGTAATCTGATCAAAAGACAGAACTCACCAGCCAGGCTCACCTCTTACTAGAGACCAATGACTAAATATCGGATTGAAACTTCCAGAGGGTCCCGCGGATAACATGGTGAAAAGAAATTACTTAGGAGTAAAAATAATTCTAAACAAGTTACGTGGACAATTAAACTTGGTCTCATAGCTTATATATATGAAAGAGTTTGACTTTACTTGTAAGCACAAAAATGAAAAAATCGCTATCACTATCACTATCACCCTGTTGTTCATCGATTTGCTCAAGCATGCACCAGTAATGTCTCCATTCATCCCTGTGACGTGCTAGTGTAGCCCGATGGCATATTGGGGGCTCTTTCAGGGTCAGAGGAATGAGGACCATCATTGTTACTGTTTTTGGCATAACGAGTACGCTACGGTAGCTTACCAGACTCTGTTGTGCGGGCGGGATACTCTCAGTAGCTTGCTGGGCTCTCTGAGAGGGATGGAGGCTCCTGGGGCGGCTTCTGATTACCTCCACAGGTGTTCCCAATCAGGCGTAGATGTGGACAGGATACTGCTGCATTCTCTGGCATATATGTCAGGCATATATGCGGGCAGGTAGCCTGCTGGGTTCTCTGAGAGTGAGAACTAGACAATAAGAGGTCAATAAGCTTCCGAGAGCTTGGTTTTAGTCTCTGGATCTTGGCTGTTGATGGGGTTACACGGCAGTTGGTGTGTGTAACTGTTTAGGTGCTGGAAGATGGGGGATCTGGGTGGAGGAGGCCCAGTCCCGAACCAAACAGGCTTGGAGATCTCAGCCCCGGGTCCCACACACCTGAGTTCCTCTGCCTCTGCCGGTTCCTTCATGCATGAGGCTGTCCTAATGTGTGGACAGTGGTCTCAGCATGACTGTGACTGGGTCCCAGAGGTCTTCAGCTGCTCAGGGCGGAGAGGAAACTCAACCCGCCCTCTCCAGGGCCCCAGTGAGGACAGCCAGGAGTGGGGGCAGGAGACTCTGAATGAAAAATAATGCAAACCACAGCATCCAAAAGGAGAGAGAGAACAAAAGGGAATGCCCTGTCACAGGGATGGGGTGGGATGGGGGTGGGAGGGAGGCTGGGAGCATTGGGATGGGGAATGGGCACTGGTGGAGGGATGGGTGCTCAGTAATTGTATAACTGAAACCCAAGCACAAAAATTTTTAAGTCTACAGCTGTACCTCATGGTGTTTCACTAATAAAAATTAAAAAAAAAGAATTAAAAAAAGGTGATCTTTCACTAAGTTAAAAAAATAGAAAATAATGAAAAAATAAAGTCATAAAAATATGAATAGTGTAGAAAAAGTACATAATTTTCTCTACAAGCAGCTGATAAAGGCCACCTGTTTTTACCACCTACCTGCCCAAGGAAGTATTATGGATGGGCCAGGAGGGGGCCTTTTACCAGGGGCATCCCTTCTTGGCCTTCTCCAGATCTGAGAAAACATTCCTTTCCAGAAGAAAGGCCATCTGAGTTAAAGCATCCTTTGTCTGGCAGATTCCTGGGACATTTTCAAAGGGATTGAGTAAGTGACTGCTGGTGAGAACCTATTAGGTTTTTATTTGTCCCCTGTAGGCCTGGTGGCAATTTAATATTCTTTATTATTATTTTACATGCAACTTCCTTCCTAGCTTATGATTCCTGTCAGGACTGTGTATTATGACCCATTAGTCATTTTCTTGGGTTGGCCTATATTACTTCAGGGTTGGGGGGGGTTGGGGGTCTTTCAGTAATTTTGCTTACAATTTGATTTGCGTTCACTAGAATTCCAATTTAGTTTCATCAGCACATTTCAACATACAACAGCTGGGCCCCTCCATGGTCTCATTTGCATACATTAGCAGCTGAAAGCTAAGCACTAGTGACCCTGAATCTGACTTGACATTTTCCCAGAGCCTCACCTGACATTTTTTGAAATAAACTCTTTCCTACTATTTGTAACAATTGGTGTCACTGACAGTATTCTGAAAATGAGTTAGAAGAAAGAAAAAGAAACCGTCAGTCTTCAGAAAACTTTTAAGAAAATATGATTTTATAAAAAGTCTTAAAGGATGACCCAAACAGATTCTCATTCTACTTCAGTGTCAGGTATGAGTATAGCCTACTGCTGTTACATATAGCTTTATTATTAGATAAATAAATGATGTTCTATTTCAGTGTCAGGTATGAGTATAGTCTACTGTTGTTACACATATCTTTATTATTAGATAAATAAATGATACAGTTATCAGTGGCTTAATTGGCCAGTGATTGTCTAAAGGCAAATAGTCCATCAATCCAAGAACATCGCTGGGATGAAGACCCTGAGCATAACTCTTTCGACAGCTTGTGTGACTTGGTGAGGACCCAGAAGGCTATATTGGGTGAGGCTTACAGAAAATCCTCACCTGACTCCTACACACCTTGTTCTTTTACTAAGTTCCACTACTTGAACTGTGGTGTTCTTAGGTTGGAAAAGGATTCTCTTATAAGGACACCTCCACCTTAAGTCTTAGACTCTGCAAGGAAAAAAATGTCCATATAAGTTGACTGAGTTAAGGATTTTGAGATGCTACATTACCTTGGTTTCTTTCAGCAGACCCTAAACGCCTTGACAAGTGAGTGTTCTGACATGAGAAAGGCAGAGCGAGATTTGAATGTAGACACAAGTGAAGGGATACGGCAGTTTTCAGAAGCCGGAAGAGGCAAGAACACATTGGCCTGGCTGCCAACCCGAGACAGGTCACTTATTTTAGCATGACAACATCCCAACTCCCAAAGTAATTTGATAAATTTCCTTGATATTTTAAAGTTTGCTATCTTATATGTGATCCATTCATTCTGCTGAGTCCTTTCCTGTGTGTGACAAGTAGCTGAACTTTAGGACTGTCCCATCTGTTGAAGAGATTTCCCAACATTTGTGTATAGTAATATGGCGGAGTCAGTATTTTAGGAAACCGAAAGAACATTCTTTGCTATCTTTCAGATGTTGACCATTTCCCTGTCTTATGTTCCTTTTCCAGTTTCTGTGAGATAAAATCACTTTATTATATTGGATATTAAAATACTCGTGAGACTATGTGTGGTTTAGGCTATACCTTGTGGTGGTCAAAGGCTATTCCTGGCTCTGTGCTCAGGAGTGACCCTGGGAAGTGCTCAGGGAATCATATGTGGTGCTGGGGATTGAACCAAGATCGTGGCTGTTGCAGTTGCATGTAAGGTTTTACCTTCTGTTCTATGCCCTAGACTCACCGTATTTTAATAGTAAAAAATAGTGTCCAATGATTGATCTTTGGAATAGAAATTATACTCTGTGGAATGGATATTAGCATGAGTAACAGATTAATAAAATTTTGGGCTTATGTGTGGAAATACTAGAGACTGTCCATATTCCAGTGGTATTCCAGGAGTGGAATACTGTCAGACTTCATGGTTACTTCCTCTGCTGTTTATTTGTCTACTATTTCTGGGCTCATATAATGAGTTACAGACACTGACATCCAGGCGTCACTGAAAATAATGTGGGTATTTGGGGAGACTGCTTACACACAAGTTGTGATATTCAGTGAAATGTTGTAGAAATGCTAATGAATGTTTGGTTTTATTTATTTATTTATTTATATTTTATTTATTTATTTATTTTTAAATTTTTATTAGTGAAACATCATGAGGTACAGGTGTAGACTTAAAAATTTTTGTGCTTGGGTTTCAACTATACAGTGATCAAATACCCATCCCTCCACCAGTGCCCATTTTCCACCACCATGTATCCCAGTATCCCTCCTACCCCCATCCTCCCCATACCACCCTGCCTCTGTGACAGGGCATTCCCTTTGTTTTCTCTCTCCTTTTGGGTGTTGTGGTCAGCAAAAGAGGCATTGAGTGGTAATCATGTTCGGTCCATAGTCTACTTTCAACATGCATCTCCCATCCTGGGAGGATCCTCCCACCACCCTTTATTTGGTGCTCCCTTCTCTATCTGAGCTTCCCTTTCCTCTAGAATGCCCTGGCTGGCCTCTAAGCCATGGAGTAATCCTCCTGGTACTGATCTCGTATTATTATTTTTTAATAAATCACCGTGAGGTACAGTTACAGACTCACAAACTTTCGTGCTTACATTTCAGTCATACAATGATCGAGTACCCATTCCTCCCTCAGTGCCCATTCTCCACCACCAATATTCCACCAGTATTCCTCCCATTCCCCCCAACTTCCCCCCGCCAATGTTTGGTTTTAAGCAAAAGTTTTGGAAGTATGGATGAAACAAGCTATTTTAAAAATGTTTTTCATAAAAATACTTTCTGAATTTTCCTATTGAGAAACAGAAGAACATAATTCTTTTTAAATAGCCATTGGTTCTTTTATTGACCATAACTGCTTTTCAAAGGGACAGGTAGAACTTCATGATCATGTTGGGAGAATGTAATTGCTTTCCCTTTGCAAAGAACTTTAATATATGCCATATAAACCTGTGTATTTACCAAAAGGCATATTGTTAAACAAATATATTTTAGAATATAATATATCATAATTATAAAGTAAAGCTCAGTTTAGTGTAAATCATTCTGTATTTTCAAGTTTCTACTTGATGGAAAAGGGGTAACTTCTACATTATAGAAAAAATCTATAATAATATATTTTGTGGGGGGCAAGTACTTAGGAGTTGACAGTTTTTAGATGTTATTTCTCTTCTTCTGTAATTTTTTTCCAGGGTACTACAGTAGATACTGATTAAAATAAAGAAGACAATATCTTTGCTAGTAAATATTTCATTAAAGCCCTTTTGAATTTTTAGTATTACAAAGCAGTTGAAGGCAAGGTGCTCCTGGGATCTGAGTCAGAGAAGTTATTCACTTCAGAAAGGAGCCCCCAGTGTCGAACAAAGCACAAAAATAAGTTAACTTGCATTCTATTGGGAGATGGTTTTGCATGTATAATTTTCATCCATAGAATTAACTTTTGTTAATAAAAACATCGAAAGATAATTGGAGGCTTTGCTTTGAAGGGTCAATCTGAGAATTGGCCAGAGAAGATGGTGTATGAATTATGGATTTCCAAGGAAATCTCTTTCATCACAATTCCCTGAGAAAGTTTATATTATGCATGTTGAAGAGAATGAAAATTCATTTAATAATACAGTTCGTGTTTTTTTTACTTAGAAGAAAATATCTAGTTCTTTGCACAACTCATTCAATACGGTTACTAGATGACTAGTCAAAAAATGGGCCAGAAGAGCCTGCTACAAAAAATCATACTTGAGGTGATCAGCATTTCTAAGTAGGTACACATAGAGTTTGAGCATTGAAACTGATGAAAACTGATGTAAAATTATCTATCTAAGAAGTATGTTCTCTCTCTGGGGCAATGCATGTGGACTTATTATCTTCATACACTGAAAACATAGGAAGGTGGAGAAGGAAATACTCTCATCCAAATTGAAATTTGCTTGGCTCAGTTAATTAGTTAATTGGGTTGTAGAAGATCCACAAAGAGAAACAAAAGTAGCTTCAGTTGGGGAACAAAGTGCCTCTTACATTCTGAGAAGTGAATGTGGGTGCATGGTCTGTGTGTAGAGAGAAGAGAAGGCGGATTGGCTGTGAGGAAGGTGAGAAATCACAGGATTTAACAGGCCTACTTTGTGTTGCCTTGTAACCCGCCATAAGACCTGCTACTCTTTTCCAATTTCACACAGTGTTGAGTTCTTGACATTGGCACCTCCCAGCTCTCATGCTTTGTCAGATGTCTTGGCTACCTAATGATCAGACTGTTGGAACTGAGATTCTCACCCACTTGTCAGCCAAGGGAGGTGTGAGAGAGTGGGAAACACAGGCTTTTGACATCAGAGGCCTCATTGTGAGTCTTGGCACCAACACTCAATAAGTCTGTAACCTTGATAAACCTCACATCTTTTTGACTTGAATTTTCTCTCTAAGGACTACCTGAAATCACATAAAAGCAGCTAAGGGTGATTTGTAGCATCTGTATTCTAGCCTTTTTGTCTTGGTGAAGAATTTCTTGTTAAACAGTAATGGAAGCACCTTTGCTTGTTGGCAGTGTATATTTTAAGGGCATCCTGGAGAGATACATCATAAGTATATTTATTATTATCATTTTTATCTCCCCCTCCCTTTCCTGTTTCCTCTGTTGATGTTGTGATGAGATGGTGGAGTGGGGGAGGATCATACAAATGCTTGATTGTGGTGCGTGAATATTTTAGCTGTGGTTCTCACTGGGGGTTGCACACCAGGCTGAGTTGCTCACACTCTCGGCTGAGGTGCTTGTTAACATTTATACTCACACGTGTGTGTGTGACAAGGGTCATGTTCCTGGCTGCAGGGCTTGCATATACTTGGCTGTGGTGTTGCTGGAAGTTGCACAACTATAAGAACCAAATGGCAGAGTTTCCAGGATGACCGTCAGCGCATATGTGGGAACTGGGGATTGAACTTGAGAATGTATGCTCTCAGGGCAGGCATTCTAAGTCACTAGGCAATTCAGAAAAGTTAAGGACTTGTGTGAGCCTTTGCATAGATGTAAATATATATGCAAATGCTCCCAAATAAATATCAAATATTTGTATAATGATATGTGGTACTGAATATATGCTTTTTATTTTGGAATATATATTCAGTTCTTTTCTACATATTTTTTTTATTAGACTCAACTATCTCAGACTGAACTTGGTGAGACTGACTCTAACTAGAACATTGGCATAGAACTGTCAACAGGAAACTCAGTTTCACATTTTGTTTTGGTGGCAATTTATTGGAACCCCTTAGTTTATGAAGCCCACTCTTGCATCTCATCATTTGTTATTTCTTTCCAGGACTGACCAACATATCATTGTCGTGGCTATCAGCCATCCCAAGAATCTAAAAAGCCATTTCCTAAGAGCTAGGATGTGAATTTTATTTCCCTTTCCCTGAGGAATCCTTCTCTATAAAGAGGAGTGAGTGAGCTCCTTTGGAGGGGAGGAAGGCCTTCTCCAACTGTCCCCCCTCCCAATTGCAGGATTTGTTAGGATTTGTGGGTGACACTACAGATAACACTATAGACAACAGACATGATTTAACTTGCATAGTCATAGGAATTAGTGTAGTAGCTCTGCAATTGTAAAACAATGACTTAAGAACATTAGTATTATAAACTATGATATATTGATAAAAATTATTTAATAAACAATTGAACTCATAGACTTTCCCTAAGAAAGTCAGTATCTTTATCATCCAAATTTAAATTTAGGTTTTTCTTGTTAAAGGTTTGGCAACATCACCACACATTAAGCATTGATAGAAGACAAATAATTGACTGTAGGAGAGCAAGAAATCCCCAAACAACTCTTTCCTGCCCAGAGTAATTGCTTAAAATACCCTGTTGGCCCTTGGAGTCTCTGGCTCTGTCATGCCCACCAGTCTTTGATTGACTCCGCCCTCCTCGGGCCTGGCACCCACCCCCACACATATGCTTTTCTAGCAGATCGCGTGAGCTCAGGCAGCACGGGTTTTTAGAGATTGGTTTCCCATGGCAAACCAATCAAATTCAAAACCATTAACCATAACACCCCAAATGCCAGTTCTGTTTTTTGTTTCTTTTGAGAAATCAGTTATTCTATTTTGGAAGCCAGAGCTATAATTAGAACATCACAGTGGAAGTAGTATCGTGGAATTGCTTAAAAGGCAGTGGATATGATGAATGACATTCTTTCAATCACAATTTAAAGAATGGAAAAGATGCTGAAGATAAATTCTCACCAAAAGATAGCTAATGCAGCTATACTAATTTACCAAACCAAAAAAAAAAAATACTGTAAGGCAAAAATGCATTACTAGAGATAATCTATTCAATCCTTTTAAAGGTAAAACAATTTTCAATTGTATGCACCAACTAACCCAAACATTGTAACAATTCAAAATATACAAAGTAAAATCAATCTGTGAAGAGGAAAAAATAAGTCTATAGTTAGAGATTTTGTTGTTGCTATGATTATTTTATTTTTTGGGAGGGTCATGCTCAGAGCTTATTCCTGGCTCTGTGCACAGGGATCATTCCTGGTGGTACCCAAGGGATTATATATGGTGCTGGGACCAAATTCAAGTCACGTATGTGCAAGTCCCAGAGAGATTTTAATGTATTTCTTTTTATTAAGTAATAGAACTAGTAAAGAACAAATCAATAAGGACAAAGTAAACTTTGAAGAACAATCATTTCAAGAAATTTGATCTAATATACACATATAGAGCAGTTAAGACCTGGGAATGCACCTTAAAAAAAAACAAAATGGCCATTTATGAAGATTGATTTATCCTGTGCCCTATAGAAAATTTAAACAAATTGAAAAATTGAAATCATACAGAGCATGCTGTCTGACCACAATTAAATTAAGTTTGAAATTGCAAACAAAAAATAAATAAAAAAAATAAATATATGTGGAAATTAAAAATTAAGAATGACTCATGGACCAAAGAAGGAGTCATTATAGAAATTAGAAGACATTCTGAGCCATACTTAAAGATACCACATCTAAAACTAATGGGGTAGAACACAAGGGAATTTTTAGGATTAAATTCATATTTCAGAAAACTTTAATCTAACATATTAGAAAATACAGATAAATTCTTGGAAAGCCCAGCAAGCTACCGAGAGTATCACACCCACACGGCAGAGCCTGGCAAGCTACCTGTAGTGTATTCAATAAGTCAAAAACAGTAACAATAATGGGCTTCCCTTCATGTTCCTGGAGCGAGCAGACATCACTGGGCTACACTAGCATGCGACAGAGACAAATGGAGGCATTACTGGTGCCCACTGGAGAGCAAATTGATGAACAACGGGACAACAGTGCTACAATGCTACATAGATAAATTCTTTGACAGATAATAACATCCCAAAACTAACTCAAAAAGAATTTCTAAAAAAAAAAAAATCCCCTTTTACAAAGAAAACTCCAGGTACAGATAATTTTCTCCAAAGTTTTATAAAATCTTTTTTTAGCAGTGGCCACACCTGGTGATGCTCAGGGGTTACTCCTGGATCTGCATTCAGGATTAACTCCTGGTTACTCTTGGGGGACCATACGGGATGCCAGTGATTAAACCTGGGTTGGCTACAATCAAGGCAGATGCCTTCCCTACTGTATTATTGCTCAGGTCCAAGTTTTATAAAATATTTCTAAAAAATTTTGTGATTTTTATTATTTTAATGAGACCAGTTGTAGTTACTGGTTTTGGCATATCGAATACACAACGAATAGCTTGCCAGGCTCTTCCGTGCGGGCGGAATACTCTCAGTAGCTTGCCAGTCTTTCCGAGAGGGATAAAGGCTTTTGGGGCAACCTCTAATCACCCTTGTAGGTGTTACCATATTTGAACCCTATCAAATATGGTGCGACAATTCCGGAAGATGGGTATTATGATGTGTCGCGCGGGTCCGGAAAGCATCCTGGAGTGTGGCAATGGCTGGGTAGTTGAGGGAGTGTCGATAATGGAAGTCGGCCAGTGGAGTATTTATCTGGGTAGGGTGGGTCTTCTGTGCGCAATTCGATCCCTGGGTGGTTGATGAAAGCAGACAGGGCAGGGTAGGGTGGGGTTCCTGATTAGAATCCCTTTGTCACCTGTGGTTGGTGGGAGCAAGCAGAGAAACTCTGTCCCTGGGTCCGCCGAACCTGGAGTCCAAGGTCTCAGAGAGTTCCGCTTATCTTGTTCTGTGGGTCTTCAGTCGTGCGTGAGTCTCGGCCGGAGCTGCCATGCGGGTCCGGAAAGCGTCCTGGAGTGTGGCAACTGCTGGGTAGTGGAGGGAGTGTCGACGTCCTGATGGATCCATCACATCCTCCAGAACGGCAATGGAGAAGATTATCCATGACTTCTACTCAAATCTCTTCGATAGCCATGTCCACTTGCCGAAATACCAAATTCCACAGGATGGATATGTCGTTCCCAACGTTCTCCCTTCCGAAATCCAACACGCCATTTCGTTGGTAAAGAAACAAACCGCACCCGGCCCAGACAAGGTCAGACCTGAACACCTGAAGAACCTGCCGTCAGTACTCATCAATACACTGGCTCGGCTCTTCACTCGCTACCTGTCTGAATGCAAGGTTCCGTCCCAATGGAAAACCAGCAGGACTGTATTACTGTTCAAGAAGGGAGACATCCATGACATTGGCAACTATCGCCCAATCTGCCTATTGTCTGTCATCTACAAGTTGTTCACTCGAGTCATCCTAAATAGGATTGGCAGAACACTAGATGAAGGACAACCATGCGAGCAAGCAGGGTTCCGCAAAGGATTCAGCACCATCGACCATATCCACACGATAACCAAGCTCATTGAGGTTTCTCAGGAGTTCAAGATGCTGCTCTCTTTAACGTTCATTGATTTAAAAAAGGCCTTTGATTCTGTTGAAGCGGTCATTGAAGCCCTAGCCAATCAGGGCATTCAAGCCCAATACATCAGGATCCTCCGTGAGCTGTATTGCGGATTCACTACCAGGATCTCACCATTCTACAAAGAAGTGATCGTTGATGTCAAGAGAGGGGTGTGGCAGGGTGATACCATTTCACCGAAACTCTTCAGTGCCACCCTCGAGAACATCATGCGATGACTGGAATGGGAAGGAATGGGAGTGAAGATAGATGGTCGGCAACTACACCACCTCCGCTTTGCTGATGACATTGTTTTAATAACACCAAACATCAGCCAAGCGGCACTCACAACTTTGACCGTGAGTGTGGAAAGGTAGGACTACAGCTGAATCTTACGAAGACAATGTTCATGAGAAACAGCCTCGTTCCTGATGCCCCATTCGCTCTCAATGGAAAGACCATCTCCGAATGCAACAGCTCTGTGTACCTAGGTCGAGAAGTCAACATGACAAATGACCTGGCACCTGAGCTATGCAGGAGGAAGAGAGCGGCTTGGAACGCCTTCAAGAACGTCGAAGAAATAGCTAAGAGGACGAAGAACCTCCGGCTCCGGGCACATCTCTTTGATTCCACTGTTCTTCCTGCATTAACATATGCCTCAGAGACCTGGGCCCTACGCAAGCAAGATGAGAACGCTATTCAGGTCTCCCAAAGAAGAATAGAAAGAGCTATGCTTGGAATATCACATTTCACTCAAATGAGAGAAAGAATCTGGAGTTCTGACATCCGTTGACGATCAAGAATCAGGGATGCTGTCTCGTTTGCCAAGGCGTCGAAAATCAGATGGGCTGGCCACGTTATGAGATTTAAAGACGACCGCTGGACTAGAGCTGTTACTGACTGGATTCCACGGGATGTCAAAAGACTGCGTGGCCGCCCACCTTCCAGATGGTCAGACTTCTTCATCAAGATCATGAATGATCGGTTTGAGGCCCTTCATGGTACCGGAGCGAAGAGATGCCATTGGGCTACACTAGCACGCGACAGGGACAAAAGGAGACGTTACTGGCGCCCGCTCGAGCAAATCGACGACTAACGGGAAGTTAAGTGATTAAGGGATGCCACAGATGCATGAAATCATTCGTATTTGTCATCTCTCCAACTTATTCTGTTTAACATGATACCCTCTGGTTCCACCCAAATCTCCGCAAACTGAAAGGTTTAATCTTTGCTTATAGCTGCATGTATCCGCTGACATACTTAAGCTTAAAATGCAATTTTCCTCATTGAGAAGTCGCATTTGTTTATTAATCAGGATAAATGTGTGTGCAAATGGACTCTAAGTATTTCAAATCAGACTTTAAAAGCCTTAGAGAAAAATTTGATCGCGACAGGGACAAATGGAGACGTTACTGGCGCCCGCCCAAGCAAATCGACGGCTAACGGGAAGTTAAGTGATTAAGTTAAGTGATATTATTTTAAAATTATTTTTTTAAAATTGAATCACCATGAGAGAGAACATTACAAAGTTGTTCATGATTGAGTTTTATACAATGTTTCAATACCCATCCCTCCACCAGGGTAATTTCCTAGCACCAATGTCCCCAGTCCCCCCCCATAAATCTCCCCCACTCCATCCTGCCTCTTTTACAGGCACCTCTCCTCTCTCTCTCTCTCTCTAATTTTGGCATTATGGTTTGCAATACAGATGTTGAAAGGTTATTATGTATATCCCTTTACCTATTTTCAACACTCAGTTCTTGTCCAGAGTGATCATTTCCAACTATTGTTGTCATACTGGACCCTCCTCTATCTTAACTACCCTCCACCCTGCACACACTTGTGGTAATTTCCAATCATTGACCAGTCCCCTGTCCCCTGTTTTCTCTGGTCTTGGATATTAGTCATACTGTTTTTTTATATATCCCACAAATAAATGCAGTCATTCTATACCTGTCCTTCTCCTTCTCCTTCTGACTCACTTCACACAGTATATTACTCTTCATGTCCATCCATTTATAGGCAAATTTTATGATTGATTTTTCAACAAGTTTTAACAGCCGTGTAGTGTTCAATTTGTATAGATGTACCATAGTTTCTTTATCTAGTCATCTGTTCTTGGGCACTCAGGTTGTTTCCAGATTCTGGCTATTGTGAATAGTGCTACAATGAACATAGAAGTGCAGATAGTGTTTTTGCTGTGTGTTTTTGGGCCCCCAGGGTATGTTCCCAGAAGTGATATTGCTAGGTCCAGTGGGAGCTCAGTTTCTACTTTTTTTGCAGAATGTTCACATTGTTTTCCAAAAAGGCTGACCATATTGTTTTCCCACCAGCACTGAGTGAGAGTTCCTTTCTCCTTGCATCCACGCAAGCACTGGTTGTTCTTGTTCATTTGGATGTGTACTGGTCTCTGTGGTATAAGATGATATCTCATTGTTGTTTTGATTCACATATTTTTGATAACTAGTGATGTAGAACATTTTTTCATGTGCCTCTTGGCCACTTGAATCTCTTTTCTTTCTTTTTTTGCTTTTTGGGTCACACACCCGGCTATGCACAGGGTTTATTCCGTTACTCCTGGCTCTGCACTCAGGAGTTACTTCTGGCAGTGCTCAGGAGACCATATGGGATGCTGGGACTCGAACCCGGGTTGGCCACGTGCAAGGCAAATGTCCTACCCACTGTGCTCTCTCTCCAGCCCTTGAATTTCTTTTCTTGGGAAAATTTCTATTCATTTTCTCTCCTCATTTTTTTTGATGAGGTTGACTGTTTTCACCTTGTAGAGGTCTACCAGTGTCTTATGTAACTAACTTTGATATTACCCTTTATCAAATGGGCATTGGGTAAATAATTTTTCTGTCCCATGGGTTGTCTTTGTATCTTAGACACCATTTCTTTTGAGATGCAGTAGCCTCTCAGTTTTATGTAGTTCCATTTGTTTACCTTTGCTTCCACTTGCTTGGTCAATGATTTTTTTTTCTTTTTGGGTCACACGCACCTGTCCATGCTCAGGGGTTACTCCTGGCTCTGCAGTCAGGAAATGCTCCTGGTGGTACTTTGGGAACCATATAGGATGCTGGGAATTAAATCTGGGTTGTCTTCCTGTAAGGCAAATGCCCCGCCTGCTGTACTATCACTCCGATGCCTATAAAATCATTTAGAGTCAACTTTCTAAAATTATATAGCTCAGAGCAGGAAAGTGTATTAGTATATAGAATAAAAAAATAAGTCAATTGGGGCTGGAGAGATAGCACAGCGGGTAGGGCATTTGCCTTGCACGCAGCCGACCCAGGTTCGATTCCCAGCATCCCATGTGGTCCCCTGAGCACTGCCAGGAGTGATTTCTGAGTGCAGAGTCAGGAGTAACCCCTGTGCATCGCCGGGTGTGACCCAAAAAGAAAAAAAAATAAGTCAATAAGTGAAAGAATTTCTAGAAATAGAGGAGTAAACTTTAATATTTTCACTAATGAAGCATCTCACCACACCCCACCACCAACCAAAATTCCTAACACCCTCTACTAATGCCCATGTTACTTCTGGTCTACCTATAAGACTGTCTTTTTCATCATAATTAACACACTAAAAAGCAGAAGACTAAGTAAAAGAAAATGGGATGTTAGTTTACAAAGATAGTCAGAGGTAACATCACTTGATCACTTGACATCCCATTACTCATCAATTTGCTCAAGTGGGCGCCAGTAACATCTCCATCTATCCCTGTCATGTGCTAGTGTAGTCCAATGGTGTCTGCTTGCTCCAGGAACATGAAGAGCCTCAGTTCAATTGTTCAGGTTCTTGACCAAAAAGTCTGATCTTTTGACATCCTGTGGAATCCAGTTGGTAATGGCTGTAGTCCAGCAGTGGTCATCTCCAAATTGCGTTACGTGTCCAGCCCATCTTATTTTCGACGCCTTGGCAAAACGAGACAGCATCCCTGATTCTCGATCGTCAATGGAGGTCAGAACTCCAGATTCCTTCTCTCACTAGATTGAAGTGTGATACTCCAAGCATAGCTCTTTTGATTCCTCTTTGGGAGTCCCGAATAGCATTCTCATCCTGTTTTCTTAGGGCCCAGGTCTCTGAGATGTATGTTAATACAGAAAGAACAGTGGAGTTGAAGAGATGTGCCAGGAGCTGGAGTTTCTTCATCCTCTTAGCTATTTCTTCAATGCTCTTGAAGGCGTTCCAAGCCTCTCTCTTCCTCCTGTGCAACTCAAGTGCCAGGTCATTCGTCAAGTTGAGTTCTTGACCTAGGTACACATGACTGCTGCATTCATAGATGTTCATTCCATTGAGAGTGAATGTAATGTCAGGAACAAGTCCGTTTCTCATCAACATTGTCTTCGTGAGATTCAGCTGCAGTCCGACCTTTCCACACTCACAGTTGAAGTAGGCCAGCATTTGTGCTGCTTGGCTAATGTTTGATGTTATTATAAGTAAAGTAAGTAAAGGCCCTCCCATTGTTCGTTGACTTGCTTGAGCGGGCCCAGTAACGTCTCCATTGGAGACTTTGTTGTTACTGTGTCTGGCATATCGAATACATCACGGGTAGCTTGCCAGGCTCTGCCGTGCAGGCGAGATACTCTCGGTAGCTTGCCGGGCTCTCCGAGAGGGGCGGAGGAATCGAACTCTGGTCGGCCATGTTGGCTGCGTGCAAGGCAAATGCCCTACCACTGTGCTATCGCTCCAGCCCAAAGGTAACGTCTCCATTGGAGACTTCATTGTTACTGCGTTTGGCATATCGAATATGTCACAGGTAGCTTGCCAGGCTCTGCCGTGTGGGCGAGATACTCTCGGTAGCTTGCCGGGCTCTTCGAGAGGGGTGGAGGAATCGAACTCTGGTCGGCCATGTTGGCTGCGTGCAAGGCAAACGCCCTACCACTGTTGATGTTATTAGAATGATGTCATCAGGGAAGCAGAGGTCGTGTAGTTGCCGACCGTCTATCTTAACTCCCATTCCTTCTCATTCCAATCGTCACATGATGTTCTCAAGTGTGGCACTGAAGAGGCAATATACTGTTGTTTATCTTTTTAGCTCTTTCCTCCGTCCATAGACATATTTGTTTTAGGTTGTAAAATATCCTATAGTCTTTCATAACCAGCTTTTCCCTTGATATAGCTAGAAGAAGTTTCTTATCTCATAAAATGTTCTTGATGAATAATTTTTTTGGTGATGAAGTTTCAACTATATGAATTAGCTCATCAAACAGTATTTGGTTCTTCAGTTGTTGAGCATCTTTTAGTTTTATTTTTTGCTATGTTTGTATCTGCCCATAACAGATAGATTGGAATAGTGATTTGTAGTGATGGGATGAGTAAGCATATGAAAGTGTTAAGGTTTTTTACAAGGTATAAATTTGGTTATATCTATATATTCTGGGTCATGCTTGAGTTCAGATTCTGCAGTTTTCTGTGTATGACTTTGGGTAAGTCACTGTCACTGTCATCCCGCTGTTCATTGATTTGCTTGAGCCGGCTCCAGTAACGTCTCCATTAATCCCAACCCTGAGCTTTTAGTAGCCTCCCCTTACTTGTCCTTCCCGACATTATTGTTACTGTTTTTGGCATGTTGAATAGCTACCACAGATAGCTTGCCAGGTTCTGCTTTGGGTAACTAACTGATATAAATCTTGATTCCTATAATATGACATGTCATACATAATACCTCTTAGGTCCTAAGGGGTTAAATACAATAATTTGTGGATAGTGTTTAATACAGCATCTAACAACAAATATAAGTATTTTTCAGAGCTGGAGAGAGAGTACTGCGGGTGAGGAGCTTGCTTGCCTTGCAATGCAGCTGACTTGAATTTGATCCCTGGAACCAGGCACGGTCCTTCAGGCACTACTAAGAAACATCCTTGAGTACAAAGAACTACTGGCTATGCCCCAAGCCCCTCCCCAATTAAGTATTTCTAGAAATGATGCATTGATTTATAAGTCTGTAAATAGTCTTTAAAAATCTGCCATCTATAAAGTTTAGCATATGGGCTTAAAAATAATATATGTAGCTTATATGTTCAAAAATACTTCTCTTAATGTGTTTAGGATCCATAAATATTTTGCATTTAGATTCTCCCCTGGGGCCCTATATTTCAAACCCTAAAGTAACATTGTGGAGGCTACAGAATGTTCTCTAGAAAATATTTATTTCACCCTTCACTGGCTGACTCTTGCTGATGCATTCTGTGTAGACTCTTGATTACATTTGATTAAAGCATTTGAATTGATGTGAGTAGCACTTAAACTATTTATTCCTTCAAGGGCTTTCCTTACCTCTAACCTACTTTAGTTTCTGTTATATATTAAGCCACTAGGACGAAACAAAGCCATAAATTGGCTTTGACTAAAAATAATGCTTAGATCTATGAAAATTCACTGATCCCATATGTAACCCTTAGACCTAAAATCTCTCAGAACAGAGAAAAAGCAATCTCATAACTTTGCTGAATGCCAAAGGATTTTCAATAGCTAGTACGTTGATCTATAGCTCTAATAGTGTCTGATTTTTCACTTTCTGCCCTGAGGCTCCACTTTAGCTCATGGAAGATTCTGGGCTCATGGATTTGCATTAGTAAGGCTGTGCTGGAGCTTGGAGTCCTAAACTTGAATAATAATGTTCTTGGAGTTTGAGAATAATCTTTAAGGGGTTTGCAAGGGGAATTGGACGTAGACTTCACGTGGCACTTTTTATCCATCAGAAATTGCTTCCACTGAATTTTTACCAAATAGAATTATATGTTATTTTTTATGTGTATGCTCATTTTCACCATATATTGGTTTATTCAGTAACATTATGTGTTTCATTTCAACTTTTCCCCATATATGATAAAAGATAAAATTCAAGTAATTGTTTAATTGAATTGAGTTCCCCAGAGTTTAAGCTTCTCTATCTCTTCGAGGACTTTGCAGTGGTCTGTGGGAAGGGACTCAAATTGGATAAATAGGGCCATTTGTTTGCATTCCGCAGATTGGTTAAGGTCACATTGGTAGCCTGAAATAGTCCATGGTGGGGTTATTTGCACCATGGTAATCAGCAAACACTACAAATCAGAACATTCCCTTCTTACAACCATCTCCTGGGACCCAAATCAGTTGGTAAACACTTATCAGCAGACCACATTTTTAACATATAAGATTATATTGTTCAATATACTATATTTGAATAGACGAAAAAAGATTAGTTACTGGGCATGACACCTTCCAGTGGTTGATGTTAGTGAAATACTATCATTGACTCCAAAACAGGTAAAGGTAAAGGTAAAGGCCCTCCCGTTGATCGTCGATTTGCTCGAGCGGGCCCAGTAACGTCTCCATTGGAGACTTTGTTGTTACTGTGTTTGGCATATCGAATACTCTCGGTAGCTTGCCAGGCTCTCCGAGAGGGGCTGAGGAATCGAACTTGGGTCGGCCATGTTGGCCGCTTGTAAGGCGAACGCCCTACTGCTGTGCTATCACTCCAGCCCAAGTGTCTCTTGGGACACTTATCAGTGATGATACAAATGCTGTACAGTTAGCCAAATCTTTAGGCGTTGATTCTCAAATAAAAAAATATGCCTCAGTGTCAGAACCAGCTAAAGTAAGTGACTCCAAAATAGTCATCTTTAAACCTAACAGAAAAATTAAATATGGGATGAAAGGCAACCATACATAGAAAGCACCAGTTAACAGCAAATGCAGAAAGGAAGACCACAAAGGTAAGAAAATAAAAAGCCAAAGGGGAAAAATATCTTTAAGAATGACGGACAGGAAGAAGACAGGACTGAGCAGAACTGACACTATAATTAATTTGAGAAGTACGGAGATGTTAAAAAAAGGCATTGAAATGAAACAAGTTTTGAAAATGGTCAACAATGCCTGCCAACAGGGTGAAGTCATGTCTTCCCCTTCAAGGTGACATTTGCTAAGTTGGAAAGTGGCACTAAAACCACCAGCCTCTGACAAACAAGACGTTTTTTCCTTGGTGTCTGGGAACACACTTAGAGAAGAGCAACATGGGTAGGGAACTGTGTATTGATCACCCACTTTGGGACTTTTGGAAAGTGATAATAACAAATAGTGAACAATGAATTCCCAGCAGCAGCATGAACCAGTGCCCTGGAGGCAAACCCATTTATCTCTCCACACTGATTAAAAGTCACACTATTGCTCACACAATTTCTAATCCAATAGGTTTAAAAAATGTGATTGATACATTTTAGAAGGAAAACATTAAATATTGACAGTCTATAAGGATATGTAACTAGGCATTCCATGTGTAGACTAAAAGCATGAGAAGGTGATTCATAACACTGTTGAGTAAATAAACATACATGGAGATCTGGCCTGAGCTGCCACATTCAATCCTACAGCTCCATCCCCCCTTGACTCTTTTGACCTTCAGGAGAGGGGAACTGGGGTCACTGTTGTTGCAATTGTCAACCCTGGAAGTTGGGCCCCCAGTAGCTCCCTCCTTCTGTTACTTAACCAGTTATCTTCTTTAGAATGTGTCTGTTGTATTACTCAACTTTCTCTAGCTGAAGTGGTAAAGTTTCTCATAGTCTCTGAGCAAACAGCCTCAGCACCTTGAGGAAACTCAGTTACCTTCGAGAAAAGGACACGTCGAATTCCCTGGTATTTCTTCTTCAACCTTGCTGTTCCGCAGTGTTTCAGCCAGTGCTCAAAATTTCTCAGAGACTCAGAGAGGACTCTGCAAAGTTGCCAGCTTGCCTTCCCTCCCTCCCTCCCTCCCTCCCTCCCTCCCTTTCTCCTTCCTCCTTCTTCCCTCTTTCTTTCCTCCCTTATTTCTTCCCTCTTTCTTTCTTTCCTCTTTCTTTCTTTCTTTCTTTCTTTCTTTCTTTCTTTCTTTCTTTCTTTCTTTCTTTCTTTTTTCTTTCTTTCTTTCTTTCTTTCTTTCTTTCTTTCTTTCCTTCCTCTCCTCCCTCCCTCCCTCCCTCCCTCCCTCCCTCCCTCCCTCCCTCCCTCCCTCCCTCCCTCCCTCCCTCCCTCCCTCCTTTCTTTCTTTCTTTCTTTCTTTCTTTCTTTCTTTCTTTCTTTCTTTCTTTCTTTCATCTTTCTTTCTTTCTCTCCTTCCTTCCTTCCTTCCTTCCTTCCTTCCTTCTTTCTTTCTTTCTTTCTTTCTTTCTTTCTTTCTTTCTTTCTTTCTTTCGCCTGGTGATGCTCATGGGTTCAGGGGTTACTCCTGCTTCTGCACTCAGGAATCACTCTTGACGGTGCTCAGGGACCATATGGATGGCAGAAATTGAACCCCAATTGGTTGCATGTAAGGCAAACACCCTACCTGCTGTACTATTGCTCTGGCCGCAATTGCCAGCTTTCTAATTTTTGTTTTTCTAAGGCCTTGCTGAGAGACGCCCCTCCCTGGAGCCCCATTATCTGGGCGAGCTTTTGCTCAGAAGTGCACGGGTGATTTCAGGCTCCAGTGCATTGGCCTTCTTTTACAGTGTGTTCATTTTACTTTCTAGGAAATAGGTCAGCTTCTTAAAAAATTCAGTATCTAAGGCCAGGTACTCAAAAATTCTTTTTTTCCCTAGAACTCTCTTTACAAGTATCTTCCTAGAAATCTTAAGGTCACTCGTCGGTAAAGAAAGCTCTAGTCAAACTGTGTTCCCATTTTCTTCACGGAAGACAGCACAGTGAGCCCATCAGATGCATGCTGTTCAATATTTGTTTCTGTACTAATGGAAATGTTCTATGTCTGTGCTGTTGGATGAAATAGCCAGGGATTTTATGTGACTATTGGGCATTTGGAATGTGAGGAATAAGACTGAGAATACAAATTTTAAATTTAAGATCACTTAAATATGAATAGTGACCAGGGATGGTACATCTCAAAACACATGTTTGTCTGTCTCTTTCGTGATGCCCTTGCCACAGTTGATGTCAGCCATTTTTTTCCAAGCTAGGGGTGCTCTCTATGAGTCGCATAGATTTCACTGAGATAACTGAAGATTTCCCGCAATGTTCCACAATACTGAGGAGCTGGACTCAAGAGAGGGCAGTCAGGCTATGGTGCAGAGCAAGGCTGTGCTCAAATTTGGACCACTTCTCCTGCAAAGATTGCGAAACGTTTCATTCTGTGGGTTCTTCAGTCTGAGGTCAGAATAAAAGAAGAGCATTCATCACAAGACTGCAGACCTTGTGAATACTGTGCAAATGATCTTCACAACACAAGAAGCGCTATCTTCATCTCTGACTCAGTCCTTATCATAACCTGGGACCTTGTGTTTTTTTTTCTCTGTCCCCTGACAGTGAATGAGAACAAGCCAGAGAGTTGCTTTCTCTCCTAGGGTGACCCAAGGCAGCATCTACCTAGTGTCCATCCTGTGATTATTCCCTTGTCTGCCAAAGTCATTTTCCTCCTAGATGCCTCCTTGTGTACTTCCCCCTTCCCACCAACTATTTGCAGCTCCCTGTAAAGAGTCTGATGGTCTTGCTAAGCATCATCTGACTCCTCCCCATTGTAGATCCTTGTCACAGAACTGGGTACCTGACCCACAGGCAGCAAACTCAAAGGCTTCCTTGAGGACTCAGCCATAATTTGGTTTCTAGAGATGAATTGTGCCAACTCACATCTGTCAGGACTTTGATCTGTGAGTGATCACAATAAAGAGATTCACAGAGGGAGGTAAAGCTGAAGGGTTGCTTCAAGAAAATCCATGGAGCAGTGTTGGAGTCATGAGGACCATGAGGACCCAAATCATGAGAAGCAGAATTGGTGAGAAAGATGAAAAGGCAGGAAGTATGACTAAGCAGAAGAGACAAGGCAGAGAGGAGATAAGCAGATTAGCAGTTGCGTGTCAATCTCCAGGCTACTGGAGAATGGTAGAGTCACAGTCACGAAGTGAAGAGCAGAACCTAGGACCTGGGTGATAGTACAGCGGGTGGGGCATTTTCCTTGCATGTGGCCCACCTGAATTTGATTCCCAACATCCCATATAGTTATCACCAGTGCAGAGCCAGGAGTAAGCATTGAGTGCTGCTGTGTGTGGCCCTCAAAACAAAACAAAAAAAAAAAAAGGAAAAGAAAAGCAGCAGAACCACATTGATGGCTATGTCCTAGAATAAGAAGCACAAATTCCTGCATTTGAGGTGTTTGGTAACTGGGCATCTAGATGGTCTGACCTATCCCCCTTTTTGTATGGAGTGGGGCTTTGCTTCTCTAGAAGTCCCTAAGATAGATCTATAATATTAGGGCTTATATCAGAGGTTAAACAAGACAATACTTCCATTTCTCTGGAAGCAAAATACTACCATTATTATGTATAACCTCAGGGTTATGCCAAGTGATATTTGTAAGAATTAAAGATGTTTATTGAAAGGTGTCTGAAGTGCTAATTAAATGTGATCTTACTATGAGATATCAAATGAGGGGAGGAAAGAAATTGGAAGAAAGTTGAATCCTGAAAATTTTCCCAAGCTAAGGATAGTGAATAAAGGGCATAAAAGGAGAGAAGAGTTGAATAGGTAAAAGACACAGAAAACAGTAGAAAGATAAAAGTAACTCATAGAGAATGTAAATTATTTGTTATAAATCAGATTTGACCTTATTTGTAATTGCTGTGGAGCTCAGAGTCACTCCTGGCAGGGATCTGGAGAATCATATGGGTGCCAGAAACTGAATATGGTCACCTGGGTGCAAGGCAAGCACCTTACCTACCATACTATGTCTCCATCAGATATTTGATACATGTTTTATATCAATTTCATAGGTCTTGGCCAAGGAGGTATGTCAATACTTACACATTTGTATTGTATGTGCCCTGGTTTTGATTCCCGGCACTGCAAAACCAAAAAACAACAAAAAAATAAAGTTCATAGGTCATATTCTAGCAGCATTTCCTTCAAAATTGGGTATATTTCACATGATAAAAAGTTCTAAAATATACTGATTTTTCTATTCAGATTCTAAATTATTTATATCATGACATAGTAATTCCAATACTGCAATTTGTGTTAATTAAGCCCCAATGACATGTGAGCCAATGGTGGTATCCCCAAGTGTCACTGTGTTAAAGAAAGTCAGGTTAGGTCTGCTAACCTGCCTGCATTTAGGTTTTATCGTTAGTCTGTCTTTTCAGCAAGTTCTCTCACAGGATTTTTACTCTGTACTGGGGGAAGGGCTTGTGCGGCTGCAGATAAAAGAATCCACCCACTGCCCATAGAGATCTAGCTGTGTCCAGGAACACAGATTCTGGCTAAGATTTGACACCAAAATTTCTCATTTCTAAAAAATAGTTCTTGCTGGTGATATAACCGTTGCACTGGTCTTGTCAAAGAAAGTCGGACAAAATTGAATGATTCATTCATTGATGTAGGAACAAACTTAAGAGAGGAAATCTGGCAAGTGCTGGGCAGTATATTTTTAAAGGGAATAGAATAACTCTGTCCTCGATTTTTATGATTCTGCCAGTCACATTTCTGGTTGAAAATCTCATCTTTTTCCCAAGACTATAAGGTTGGCATTGATTCTACATAACATAGAAAATATTTCAAGGCCAAATTATTCGGCTACTTTTACTCCGACACATAGAGAAATTCTCATTATAATCAAGAAAGTGAATTAACATGACACTGGGGTGGAAGCATTATATTTGAAGCAAGAAAAAAAAGAAACTTATTGTGAATTGTTTTGCTGATGTTTGTTTGGTCCTCTCTTTTCTTTGATCTCCAGTGATTTGGCTAATGCTTATAGTCTTTCTCTTGATTTAATTCAAATCATTATCTACATTGATTCATACATGAATTTCAAAACATTTCACTGAAATTAAAACTTTGATATTTAGAACAAGTCTTAATAATCAGTCTTCTTCTGTGAATTGAGTAATTTTAAGGGGCGGGAGAAAGCTGACTCTCATTTTGTTTTTTACATGCATGCCTGATTTTGTGGAAAATAATTTTTTTCTGAGCATGAGGAATTTCTTCTTCAAGCAAGAAATTTGGAGGAACAGAAGCACCAGGGCCAAAGTATGCAGTAATGGATTTTAAATTTATGCTGCAATCAAGAATAAGGTAGATAAAATCTTCAAACCAGAGGGAGGAAAGGAACAAATGAATACTTATTACTTTGTATCTCTTCTTCCATATCTCTCTAGAAAAAAGCTTTTCCTGGCCAAAGCATCATTGCTAAATTTATTTCCAGAGGGAAACTCTTGTTCAATTGAATTTTTTTCAAGATTTTACTCTTGTGTTCCAAAAAAAAAAGCACCCAGTCAGATTATCATATTTTGTTGTTTTTATTTTGAATAATTTCAAAATGGCTCATTAAATAGTTTGGTCAGCAAGTGTTCCAGACGGAGTTTGGAGATGAAGTTGTCAAATTAAGACCGAGAGGTTACAGAATCCTTGTCTATGGTGGTTTAGCTGTTATAGGCACAAGCTGAAATGCAGCTTTATGTTTGAGAGAAGGAGACATGGAGAAAAATTTGATCTTGCTTGTGCTCAGGTTTTAAATTTTATTATTATTTGGTGTGCGGGGGCAGGGGTTCTTCTCTGAAACCACTCTGAGAGGCTACTTCTGGCCATACCTGGTCAACAAGGTTAGCAGTGCAGTGCTAGGGCCCAAGGATGCAGAATGCGATGCTATCCCAGTGGTGCTGCAGGGAGGGAGAAAAGAGGGGGTGCTGCAGGGCTTCCCCTGGGAGAACCACCATAGAGTGCCCAGAAGATACTGGGTTGGAAGCAGGAGTGGGGCACATGTGCACAACAGGCCTGCCCTCTCCAGACCATCAGCGACTTAATTTATTTAATGTTTTAACTAATTAATCTTTGCTTTGGGTCACACTCAGTGGTATTAAGGCTTACTTCTGGCTCTGTGCTCAGGGATCACTTCTGGCTGGGCTTGGGGGACCCTATGGGGTGTTGAGGATCGAACCCTGGTCATTGCATTCAAGGCAATTGCCCTGCCCGCTGTATAATTGCTCTGGCCCACTGACTCACTTTAAAACAAGAAGTGAATCTTATCTGAAAAAAATTGAAAAACATTGAGTTTATTCCTGAGATACGAAGTGAAGAGATTCTCCCCCACATGCCCATAATCCATGAATTCTTTTTAGTTTATTTATTTATTTATTTATTTATTTGCAAAAAATACGTATACACTCGAGTTCAGTTTCCCTAGTCCCACCCATTTTTGAAGCTAATAGGAAAAGTGTCTATTCTCCACTACTTTCTTATTTTGTTGTGAGAAAATTATGGCCATACTCTTATGCCAACTGAGAAATAAAACGAACAATAGCATTTGCATACAGTTGGGAGTCAGAAGAACTAAATCAAAATCTCTTTGTGTCTATTTCCTCTCTTTGTTCTCATTATTTTTCATCACTTATGGCTTGCAATTTAAAAGGTGAAATTCATGTCTGACATCAATATTAAATACTGACCCTCCTATTCAAAGAGCCCTCAGCAATGGAATAATTCTTATTTTTTTCAGAGTTTTGTGAGTTTTTGTTAAATGTCTCACTTTCTGTGTACGACATAGATAAGGAGGACTTAAGTGAAATTGAGTCCTCCTTATCTAAACAATGAAAATTAGGTCTCAAAAAGAGTAATATACTTAATTATACACCTAATTGTAAGTTCTCTTGGGGAAGCCGCCCAAGCACTGCTCAAGGGATTTGAGGGTCACTCAGGGTGGGATGCAGTAGCTGTGCTGACCTTATGATTCAGTGCTTGGGTCTGCTAAGGGGATGTTTAGGGTGCCAGGACCACACTGGAGTGCTCAGGTGGGCATGTTGTGCTGGGATCCAAGCTGGGGTCTAACACATACAAATTATGCTTTCTAGCTGTGTGAGCTATCTCTTTGTTCGCCCCATCAAGGAGAGATTTGCAAGGAGAGATAGAATAGTTAAAAGTAATTTCCTTTCAAGGATCCTGGACCTACAAAAACCACTGCTGAAGATTCCCATTCCTCATGGCTGATGAGTTGGTGGAGACAGTGATACCACCTGTGCGGAAGTTCATCTCCACCCTGACTCTCTTTCCGGGCCTTTTGGCAGGATGTTCCATGGGGTAGAGAACTTGAGGATGTTGCAAAGTCTGAGGTATAAGTGAACAGATGGGTAGAATTTCACTTTGTAGAAGATATTGAATGATAAGTCAGTCACACTTTTCTCTATTTTTAAAAATCAAATTACGAGTTTATTTCTGATTATATTTTTTAGTGCTCCCAGGAATTGAACCTGGCACTTCACACACATAAAGCAGGTGCTCATCCCTTATTTCTAAATTTCTATAACTTAACATAGGGGTAATAACCAGAAAAGATCTAAGGATTATGTATGTGTAAGTTGTATTTTAACCAAAACTATAAAGGACATTTTTCTTGGATCAGGATCTGGGGGTGGTAATAGCAATATCAGTAAGTATGTATTTGCAGTCATTTTTCTTTACTTCTACTTTTTCTTCACCTTCTTTTTCTTGTTGTATGACCGTGGCTGGGAGTCACACACATATGGGAGCTGTGCTCGAACACTCTTGGTTGCAGTGCAACTGGAGATCTCACACTTTATTCTGGTTTCTGGAAATCTCAAATGATGGTGCCACCAGGATCATTCTTGAAACAGGTAGGGTGGTTTAAGGCACCAGATTCCTGCCTTCAGATTCGCAAAGCAGGTGCACTGCCAACCAAACTATGCTTACACCCAAGGTATGCCACTATTAGCTAATGAACTATTTTAAAAAATTTTCGCTTACTGTCTTACAATTTTAAATTCTTAAAGGGTCGACCTCTATTTAAATTGTGGGACCCACAAGGACAACTAGATTTTTGTCTCATTCATTTATCCAGACTCTCAGTTTCTCTTGTTCTTTCTCTGTCAAGGACTTCCTATGTTCAGTTCATTTCCCAACACATTATAGTTTTTATGTTCAGTCATGTTGATCTCTCCTTTGACAGTATGAATTCTTTCACTCCCATGTCTTTCATATTTGCTAGATAAAATCCTAAGCTTGGATGAATCCAACGATTAGACCTTGACACCTGAGTGTTGCTGATTAGAAAATCTCTACTGATTTTTTTTTTATTTCACCAAAGGTTTAAGCAGGTACAGCGGGATTCTCAATACTTCTTAGTTCTCAGTACTTGGTAGGCCCAGAAACTGGGTACATAACTTCAGATAGTTGTGACTTTCCTTATGCTTCAAGAAAAGAAAGAGGTAAAGGTAAAGGTAAAGGCCCTCCTGTTGATCGTCGATTTGCTCGAGCGGGCCCAGTAACGTCTCCATTGGAGACTTTGTTGTTACTGTGTCTGGCATATCGAATACTCTTGGTAGCTTGCCGGGCTCTCCAAGAGGGGCGGAGGAGAGAAAAGAAAGAAGTGAGGATTTATTTATACATTATTATCCACTTTCTGACTTGTTCCTTTTCTGCTGAGTATTACTAATTCAAATCATGCTCTTGAATGGTTCACAGCGAATTTGTGTCCTGGGTGCCTTGTGGTGGTGGCCTTTGGGCTGCGCTGCTCATATGGGAAGTCTGGTGGGCTCTGGCATGATGGTGCTTGAAGTCTTTCTGCTTAAGGATGGGACATTAGGTAGAATTGGAGAGAGTTACTGTCAGCTAAAGACTCACGTCTGCTGCCCAGAGTTCAATGCAAGTGCACTGTATTTTTAGAATTGGTCTGAAATTTTTTGTCAGGAGTGTTTTAGGAAGTTGTAAGATGAGAGTCCAGGGGAGTTGGGCTGGGGAAAGTTCTGGAAGCAACATTAGAAAGATATTACCAGAGACAGGGCAGTGATCATAATTTATTCATAGTCCTCTGCTCAAGGATAACCCTGGTAGTGATCAGAGGATACTATAGGGGGCAGGGGATCAAACCAAGGTTGGCTGCATAGCAGACAATTTCCTTAACCTGATTAACTATCACTCTAGCCAGCCCTATAATGTTTTTTCCTTGATATTACTTTATTAATATAAAAGGGGTAGGTGCCAGAGTGATAGTACAATGCGTATGGCACTTACCTTGTAGGAGGTAGACCTGTGTTCGATCCCTGGCACCACATGTGGTTCCCTGCCAGGAGTGGTCCCTGAGCTCAGAGCCAAGAGTAAATCCTGAGCACAGCTGGGTGTGGCCCCCCAAAATGAAAACATATAAAAGTGATGGGAGGAAATTTTTAAAAAATCAAATCTTGAAGTCATGAGATTTACATACAAGTGGTACAACATGGAAAGTATCATGCTAAGTGAAATGAGTCAGAAAGTGAGGGATAGACATTGAAAGATTGCATTCATCTGGGGGATATAAAGTAACAAAATATGAGATTGATACCCAAGAATAGCTGAGATCAGCACCAGGAGAATTACTCCATAGCTTAGAGGTCAGCCGGGCACGCTAGGGGAAAGGGCAGCTCAGATAGAGAAGGGAGCACCAAATAAAGGGTATTTGGAGGATCTTCCCAGGCGGGGAGATGCATGTTGAAAGTAGACTATGGACTGAACATGTTTGCCACTCAATGCCTCTTTTGCAGACCACAACACCCAAAAGGAGAGAGAGAACACAAGGGATTTCCCTGCCACAGAGGCAGGGTGGGATGGGGGGGCATGGGGGTGGGAGGGATATTATCCATGGTGATGGAAAATGGGCACTGGTGGAGGAATGGGTATTTGATCATTGTATAATCGAAACCCAAGCACAAAAAATTGTAAATCTACAACTGTATCTCATGGTGTTTCACTAATAATAAAAAAAATCAAATCTTGATTTACCATGTAAATATTATATACTTGATGGAAATTTTAAATGCAAACATAATATTCAAGGTCTTTACTTTCCTGGCTCTATTCTACATGCTAGATATGAAGTAGGTGCCTGTTTTGATTTCAGTACATTCAGGGAGAAGAAATTAATTTTAATATTAGCTGCAACAAAGTACAGGAAAGCAACTCTATTATTATAGTATAATAAGGTATAATCCAAAGCTTAATATATTTGTATCCTGCTTTAGGCAACCATAATATGTTAATAGATAGCTACATAAAAAAATCAATTGGAAAAAGTTATTTGCTTACAAATTTTCATCATAAGATTTCCGTTTAAAAAGAATCAAATTTTTCTCTAAGGCTTTTAAAGTCTGATTTGGAATACTTAGAGTCCATTTGCACACACATTTATCCTGATTAATAAACAAATGCGACTTCTCAATGAGGAAAATTGCATTTTAAGCTTAAGTATGTCAGTGGATACATGCAGCTATAAGCAAAGATTAAACCTTTCAGTTTGCGGAGATTTGGGTGGAACCAGAGGGTATAATGTAAAACAGAATAAGTTGGAGAGATGACAAATACGAATGATTTCATGCATCTGTGGCATCACTTAATCACTTAACTTCCTGTTAGTCGTCGATTTGCTAGAGCGGGCGCCAGTAACGTCTCCTTTTGTCCCTGTCGCGTGCTAGTGTAGCCCAATGGCATGTCTTCGCTCCGGTACCATGAAGGGCCTCAAACCGATCGTTCATGATCTTGACGAAGAAGTCTGACCATCTGGAAGGTAGGCGGCCACGCAGTCTTTTGACATCCCGTGGAATCCAGTCAGTAACAGCTCTAGTCCAGCGGTCGTCTTTAAATCTCATTACGTGACCAGCCCATCTGATTTTTGACACCTTGGCAAATGAGACAGCGTCCCTGATTCTTGATCGTCAACGGATGTCAGAACTCCAGATTCTTTCTCTCATTTGAGTGAAACGTGATATTCCAAGCATAGCTCTTTCTATTCTTCTTTGGGAGACCTGAATAGCGTTCTCATCTTGTTTGCGTAGGGCCCAGATCTCTGAGGCATATGTTAATGCAGGAAGAACAGTGGAATCAAAGAGATGTGCCCGGAGCCGGAGGTTCTTCGTCCTCTTAGCTATTTCTTCGACGTTCTTGAAGGCGTTCCAAGCCGCTCTCTTCCTCCTGCATAGCTCAGGTGCCAGGTCATTTGTCATGTTGACTTCTCGACCTAGGTACACAGAGCTGTTGCATTCGGAGATGGTCTTTCCATTGAGAGCGAATGGGGCATCAGGAACGAGGCTGTTTCTCATGAACATTGTCTTCGTAAGATTCAGCTGTAGTCCTACCTTTCCACACTCACGGTCAAAGTTGTGAGTGCCGCTTGGCTGATGTTTGGTGTTATTAAAACAATGTCATCAGCAAAGCGGAGGTGGTGTAGTTGCCGACCATCTATCTTCACTCCCATTCCTTCCCATTCCAGTCGTTGCATGATGTTCTCGAGGGTGGCACTGAAGAGTTTCGGTGAAATGGTGTCACCCTGCCACACCCCTCTCTTGACATCAGCGATCACTTCTTTGTAGAATGGTGAGATCCTGGTAATGAATCCGCAATACAGCTCACGGAGGATCCTGATGTATTGGGCTTGAATGCCCTGATTGGCTAGGGCTTCAATGACCGCTTCCGTCTCAACAGAATCAAAGGCCTTCTTTAAATCAATGAACGTTAAACAGAGCGGCATCTTGAACTCCCGAGAAACCTCAATGAGCTTGGTTATCATGTGGATATGGTCGATGGTGCTGAATCCTTTGCGGAACCCTGCTTGCTCGCATGGTTGTCCTTCATCTAGTGATCTGCCAATCCTATTCAGGATGACTCGAGTGAACAACTTGTAGATGACAGACAATAGGCAGATTGGGCGATAGTTGCCAATGTCATGGATGTCTCCCTTCTTGAACAGTAGTACGGTCCTGCTGATTTTCCATTGCGATGGAACCTTGCATTCAGACAGGTAGTGAGTGAAGAGCCGAGCCAGTGTATTGATGAGTACTGACGGCAGGTTTTTCAGGTGTTCAGGTCTGACCTTGTCTGGGCCGGGTGCTGTTTGTTTCTTTACTGACGAAATGGCGTGTCGGATTTCGGAAGGGAGAACGTTGGGAACGACATATCCATCCTGTGGAATTTGGTATGTCGGCAAGTGGACATAGCTATGGAAGAGATTTGAGTAGAAGTCATGGATAATCTTCTCCATTGCCGTTCTGGAGGATGTGATGGATCCATCAGGACGTTGGAGGGCAGTCATCTTGGTCTTGTAGTTGGCGAAGGACAGGCGGGCGTTACGAATACTTTTCCCGGCTTCTGCCGCATCTACCAGTACTTCTGCTCTTCTCTCTTTGAGGTCTTCCTTGATCGCATCTCTGCACTGCTTTGCAAGCTCGGACGTTAGCTTGCGGTTGCCTGAGGCATGCGCCAAACCACGCTGGCGAATTAGCTCAAGAGTTTTCGAAGATAGGCGGTTTTTTGTGGGTATCTCTCTCTTGGCATTCCTCGCACATTCATGGAGGTGCTGAACCAGTCAAGCGTATACCTCGTCAATGTTGTCAACAATGGCATCTTCCCATGTTGCCGCAATAGTACCAAAGAGTTCCCAGTTGGTGGTCATTCTGGGAATTCTCTTTTTGAACTTTGCAGCCCTTTCTCCCCGCTTTGTGAAGTAGAATTTTGCACGAAGGAGACGGTGGTCCGATCCCGTTCGAAATTTTGGGACAACAGCGAATCAGTCAGGCAAAACCGTCGATTGAATATGATGTGGTCTATTTCGTTGTGGAATCGTCCACTGGGAGACTCCTATGTCCATCGTTTAGATTCTGCCTTCTGGAACTGTGAGTTACCATGAATGGTCTTGGTCGACATGATGAACTCAGACAGTCTCTCACCCTGTTCGTTCCATTCTAGGCCATGGGTCCCGATGTGAAGTTCTTCAGCTGATCTTCTCGGTCCTATCTTGGCATTAAAATCACCCACAATGATCTTGTAGAAGGTGTGGTCTTCTTTATAGAACTTCTCTAGCTCCATGTAGAACTTCTCGATTTCTCTTTCATCATAATGAGATGTTGGTGTGTAGACAACGAAGATAGAAACTGCAGGCAGGGAGCCACATCTATTCAAATGTAAACATCCGATTCGGGTTGTTAGGCATTTGAATGAATCAATGCTCTTGGCCATCTGTGGCATAAAGAGAAATAAAACAAGGGAAGAGGCAATACTGAATGATGACTAACCCTTGGCCTTTGACTACAAACCTGAGATTGCCAAGCCATGGGGCTCAGAAGAGGGGGGAGGAAGACATGCACTAGAAATGACACAAGGACGGTAGTAGAGGTACTTAGTGGTGGTGAAGGTACAGAAGCTTTGCCTATCAAAACCATACAATTTGACAGTATTATAGCCGTAGTACCTAAACTACTGAGTCTAAGGCAATAGGGTGACCTGGATGCCTTCCAAATGGGAACTTGAACTAAGACTCAGTTAAGGAACATTGTCTAGAATGAGAAAGGCAAGTAAACATCACACACCACATCTGGAAACTTCTTTCCCACCTGACAGGGACCTACACACTTGATGTCTGCAGGGGCGGGATAAGAGGGACTCCCCTGAGGGGGACACAGGGGATGGCTCCCTGTCCTGAGGAAGAAAAGGTGGAGAAGGCTTCAAATAGAATTGCTGGGGATGGGGGTGGGGTATGGGTGGGTGGGGTATGGGTATGGGTGTCCTGTTGTCCTATGCAAGTGGAAATGGATGTATTTGTTTTTGTTGTCATGTGAATTCAAGGTGAACATAAGAGAAAGGTAGCTTCCCTTTCATTATGATGTGTCAAGGATTTGTGTTATTGTTCTTGTCTATTTCCAAGTTCTGATGGTGGTGAGGTTAGACTGGGGCTTCTATGGCTTATTCCCCCAGATTGGTTTGTTTTATTCCATGGGATAAGCAACTCAGCCATTCCATTATTATTGTTTCTGTCTAATGCTCATATACTTTACACTCAGCCCAGAGTTATTTTATACCTGATATACATATATCAATTCATTTCTCTTATTTTAACTATTCTCCACATTTGCTGCTTACCCCCTGCTCCCCATCTCCCGCCCCCCCCCGTTTTTGTCTTCTAAGTGCTGCTCAAGAGGTCTTAGGGCTACTTCCAGATATTTTGCCCAATCAGATAGGCAGCTCAGTGCTGTGGATATGGCACTGCTCAGTCCCTGTGGTGCTGGGGATTATGAAGGACCCCCACAGCAGTGCTTAGGGGTCCCCAGGGTCACACTAGTCAGTGCTACAGGACCAAGGTATGCTGGACTTGAGCTGCATGAAAGGCCTGAACCTCATCTTCTATACTAACCGTATTGACCTGAGACACTTTGTGTGTGTGTGTGTGTGTGTGTGTGTGTGTGTGTGTGTGTGTGTAAGGGGCTTTAAGGCACTGCCTGGAGGGCTTACCTGGGGGCCACTTTGGGACACTCTGCCAGTTTGGACATTTCAGTCTATCTCCCCGGCCCTTTACTTGTGTTTTAAAATGTAGGTACTCAAGCTTAGAGATGTTAAATTACACAGAACAACACAGAAAGACTCTAATCTATACCTAGCTATTCACCTCTATTTAGGGTGGATGGCTTGAGGATTACAATTGATGAAGCATGAGGTGTCCACATTTTTGACCCATGATTGAGTTATTGCCCCAAAAGTAACTTTTGTCTTTATTAATATTATTATTGATATTATTGTTGTTGTTGTTGGTTTGGGGGCCACACCCAGTTATGCTCACGGCTTACTCCTGTGTTTGTGCTCAACCCAGATGGTCTCCTGAGCACACTACTGATAGTTTTTGGTGAACAGCGATCGAACCCAGGTGGGTTCTGTGCAAGACAAACACCTTCCCCAATGTACTGTCTCTCCAGTACCTTTTATCTTTACTACTATGAAGACTCAAAGTTATTATTGTTGGGAATGATTTTCTGATTCCCCTGAATTCATATGTGCATGTTTTTCTAGAAAACAAATACAAAAGTTGTTTTGTATATCCTGTAATTCTTTTCAAATAGTCATTGGAATATGTCCTCTCAATTCTCCTCTCATTTGTAATCGATTCTCTCATAATCCATCTGATTTCCTAATCATCAGTAGATCTTGTTTTGTTACAGTGACTTGGAACAACTATTCTTTCCCCAATTCCCTGTCACATATAATCTCAGTACTGAAGGTATATGGCTTATTGCAGAGAATGGTATTTGCTGTTCCTCTGGCTCACAATCTCAAAAGCCTCATCTGTTAGCACACTGCTGTAACACATCCGAAGCAGTTTCCCCAGTGTTTATGTGTAGTTCATGAAGCAGAAAATATGACAGGTTCTGTATCTTTCAAAACATCTCCCCTCCAAACACTAGTTAATCCCTTGGCTTTCAAAGGCCAACAAAATTTATCTTTCTGTTGGCAGCAGGAATATAGTTTAGTTTTAGTCTTATGTAGATACCATTTATTGGTTGTTTAGCCAAGATAAGTGGGAGTTTTTCCACAGGATATTAAGCAGACAAACCTTTGTTTCTAGTATATGAACTCATATTATTGAAGAAAACATTATGAATCATCTAGCCTAGTCCAAGTTCAGATTTTTCTCTTTTTAAAAAATTGAAGTGGTAAAGTAATTTTAGATCTAAATAAATACCGTCTTAAGTGCATTACTTAGTAAGTATTTAGTACAATGAGAAATTTAATTTTTAAAAACTGTATAACAAAGTGACAATTGGAAACATTCTTTGGCCTTGTTTTTGGATCAGATCTGGCAGTGGTCAGGGCTTACTCCTTTCTCTGTGCTCATTGGACAAACTTGGCAATGCTCAGGGGGCCATATGCTGTTTCAGGAATTGAACTGAAGTTGGCTGCTTGCAAGGCAAGTGCTTTATCCTCTGTGCTATCTCTCCAGACCATGGAAACATACTTTGAAAATGCTATTTAGTGATTGCATAACTTTGCCCGATTTTATTATATGGAATAGAGGGGGTCGCCATCCTCCAGGTATTTAACCCATACCTTCACCACTCTAGTTGCTTTTTAATGAAATGACTAGCTCAATTAAAATTAATCAATTTACATTCCCTTTCTTTTTTGTGGTTACTGTTGCTGCTTATGATCTGAGGTCTCACACACACCTGGTTACGAAGTTTACACACTTGGTCGTGGTGCTTGCTGGTGATCACACACAGTTTTCAGTGGCTATGCTCACACAGCAATGGGCTGGAGCAATAGCACAGTGGGTAGGGCATTTGCCTTGCATGCAGCATACCTGGCCAACCCAAGTTCAATTCCTCCGGCCCTCTCAGAGAGCGGGGAAAGCTACCCGCACAGCAAAGCCTGGCAAGCTACCCGTGACATATTCAATATGACAAACACAGCAACAACAAGTCTCACAATGCTCAGCCCACTTGAGAAAATTGATGAACAATGGGAGAACAGTGCTATTGTGCAGTGCTATGTTCACACCACACTTTGTTGAGGCCGTTGGGAGACTGCACACTGTGTTGCACTTCTGGGAATCCCAGATGGTTGGGCCACTGGGATTGCACTCTGGCATGTGGGGTGATGCCAGGGATCTAACTCAGGGTCTTACACCTTCAAGGTAGGCATTTGACGATGGAGCCATCCCTGACCCTTTTGTTTTGTTTTGTTTGGGGCACATACCTGGTGATGCTCAGGACTTACTCTTGGCTCTGAACTCAGGAATTATTCCTGGTGGTGCGTGGGGAACATCTGGGATGCTGGAGATCAAACTTGGGTCAGCCATATGTAAGGCGAGCACACTCCCCACTATACTATTGTTCTGGTTTTGACTCTTGAATTTTTTAAAGCATCACACTTACTTTAAACAAACAAACAATTCTTCTTCTTCTTCTTCTTCTTCTTCTTCTTCTTCTTCTTCTTCTTCTTCTTCTTCTTCTTCTTCTTCTTCTTCTTCTTCTTCTTCTTCTTCTTTTTAATATTATTGGTTTGTGGTGGTATGGTGTCCCCAGCAGGTCAATTTGTACCTGTGAGATGAGTGCATCAGCAGCCTGATGGCATCTTCAGACTTCCAGATACCCCAAAATTGCTGCTGTGCTTTTAGCCAGACCCTACAAACTTGGGGCAAAGTTTACTAAGAAAGTAGACGGCCAAAAGTTAGGTATGTGGGAGACACACCAACAAACCACCTCTGGTTCAGCTATATAATTGGAGGCATGGCCTCTCTGGTTCCTGATCGAACTGCTTAATGGCCATGATCCCAGAGGCTCAGAAACAAATCTCGAAACCCAACGGCTTTTGGAAGAAATGCGTCCAGTCCCCTACAGTAGGTTACAGGCATTGGGCCATCCCAGGTGGGAATAGCTTTCATGCCTTGGCCCGTTCCCCTTGGTGGCTTGGTGGTCACCATCCTCCAGAGGCCACTGGACAGTCAGGTTTGGACCCACAGTGATGAGACAAGTGGGACCTCACGGAATGGGGGGTAAAGCCAGCCCTTTTCTCTCAATCCCAACGAGACCCTGAGTTGCTGCCCACGAACGACCTCTCTGGCTCCTGATCAAGTTGCTTAATGACCATGATCCTAGAAACTCAGAAACAAATCTGTCTGCAATTAGAATTTCATCCTATGAAAGTCTTTCTTTGAGGGAAGGATTGGGACCACACACGGTGATGCTCAGGGGTAACTCCTGGTTCTGCACTCAGAAATTACTCCTGGCAGTACTCAGGATATCATATGGAATGCTAGGGATCAAACTTGGATGGGGTAGATGCAGGCAAGCACCTTATTTGCTCTGCTACACTCTGGTCTTCATCCTATGGAAGCCTTAAATGTTTTTTTTTTTTTTTTTTGCCACCCGGCCTAGATGACACTGTAGTGTTTATCCTTTTCTGACCCAATCAGGAGCACAGACCCATGTCTTAGGTCTGTATCTTTTGACAATTTGGAATCAGAAAATAAAATCTTCACCAGAAGGGATTTATCTCAGAGAGCATTTCTTATAGCTATATCAATATATTATCTCTTGGAGGTGAGCCAAGAAATGTTTCTAAGTGGCCATGTTGATGAGAATTCCTTGGATATGCAGTGCAATTGCATTTCATATACTCCCTAAGCAGGCATATATTTCGAATATTAGATCTTGGAAGAGTCATGAAATGTGTTAAGTTCAGACAGCCTCCTTTGGCCTTTAGGATAAAGGTTAAGGTCACTGGCATCTAGGTTATCAATTAGCAAGTACATGGTCACTAACTCTGTGGAGGAAACCTAATCACTTCCTGTCTCATAACGTGAAAAACTGTTTAAGGCTCCTTTGACTCCATGTCCTTGAGTTGCTACTTCTCTTTCTTTATATGTTTCTCCCAACAGGAATATTCATCTTCCTCTTTTCTTGTCTAATTCCTTGACAACTCTAGAACCTAGTTCAGACACTATTACTCCAGATATTACCTTCATTGCTTACGATTGAGTGACCCTTTCTTATGTCACATTTTCTTCTTATGTTCTAGTACTGCGTATCCCAGATTATGTGAAAAAGAACTGTTATAGTGTGAGCCACCTGATATCATGGACCCATTTTATCCATCTTTATATATTTGGTGCCTATCATAGGACATACTGTTAATTCTCCATAAATATTGATGGATTTTTAAGAAGCTTGGGAATAGGAGAGAGAATAACCTGTCTCATAGGTGGGATATGAAAAAACATAGTAAAGGTCAAAGGCAACAGAACCTAAGAACTGGTCTAGAGAACTAAGCTTTCCAAGGGGTGGAGGTTCTCTGAGACAATCCTGGTGGAGGGTGTGGCATTGGAATGTTGTATGCATGAAATCCTATCTGATGAGTATTGTAGATTATGATGATTCAAACTGAAAAAAAAATCCCCTTGTTAAATCCTCCTACTGAAGTATATATGATTACCCTATTAAAAAGTGGACTAGTCCAGAGCCTGGCAGCTTGCGGCAGAAAAGTGAATGGACCATGTGTTAAACTACGGTGCCATGCCTCCCCAGGAGGGAAAGGGTGTTGCTCCCTTCCGCCATCCCCCCTCCTCCCCAACCAGGCAGCAAGGTGGCCGCTGCCTGAAAGTTTATAGGAAAGCTAGGTAAAAGCTGGTGGTGATGGGGCAACTGCAGTCTCATGGGAAGGGGGGCAGTACCAGCTCATCCTTCACACCCTACTGAGGTCATGAGTTGCCCCCCATGAGCGGCTCTCCAGCACAGCCATAACACCAGACCCACAGAAACCAATCTCGTATTTACCTCGTTCTTTGCAGAAATCCAAAAAATTTTTGCAGAAATCGCTATTGCAGCCGCACAGCATTATATGCTTCTCATAACCAGCTATAGAAAACAAAGTATTTCACAAGCCTTTTCATCAATTCTGATTGTTGGGGGGGGGAAATTCTAAACAATAATGGTGCATCTTTTGTTGAATTAATGAATGTAATCAATGTAGAGAAGAGTTAAGTGGAAATTATCTGCCTCACAGGCATTGGGAGGGGTGGGAGGGTGGTATATTGGGGTTCTTGGTGGTGAAAAATGAGTACTGGTGAAGGGACAGGTGTTTGATCATTGAATGACCGAGACTTAAATCTGAAAGCTTAGTAACTTTTCCCACAGCGATTCAATAAATAAATATAAAAAGAAAAAATAAATAAAATTATGACAAAAATGTAAGGTGGAGTTCATGCCCAATTCAATCAGCTAATCAGTGGCTAAATAAATAGCAGTACTCCTACGTAAAAAAAAAAAAGAAAAAGAAAAAGTGGACTAGAGTGAGTTTGGGGCCTGTCCATATACTGGTTGAAATCGTCCTGGCAAGAATCCGCAGTGCTTTGAATGTTAGGGGACTGGATTGGTTGCTAGTGTCTTTTGATCAATGGCAGCTGGTGGTGGCAGAGGGATTTTATGTACTCGGTTGTCCTTAGCAACACTGATATGAGATATTTCTATTAAAGTGCTTAGTTGATGCCTGATACTAATTCATCTTATTTTAATTTTTGATATGCATTTTATTGTCATCTGAAATAAGTATCTGTTTATACAGTATGAGAATTTATTACAACTTTTGTGTTCAGCATATTGAAAGTTGTGCCAACAAAATTTAGGTATTATAAATTTCTTACTAGTTTCTAATCTCAGGTTTATAGGTTTGTGTATTACATCATTTGCTCAGAGATCTAAATCAAAGCCAATCACCAAATACATGTTGAATATATTATGCCAGAGTCCTGTAGCAGGCATAAAGACAACAAAGTAGTGAATTACTTGGAGGAAGAAGTATTAGAAAATCAAGGTATAAAATAAGGGATGTTCAATAAGATGAGATCAACTTGATGTTGTATGAATGTGTAGCTAGGTTCTTGCTTGAAAGCTGAGGTAAGTGGGTGGGGAATGGCTTAGGGCCTGCAGCTTTGAGAGCGGGAATTTGAGCTCCAGTGCTGTTATAGATGTGAAGCATCACTGCAAAAGTGTGCAGCCCACAGCGAGCATGTGTGTGAGCCCTGAAACAGAGAGCTTGACCTCTGGCAAGCACGTGTGCAGGCACAACCCCATGTGCTCAGCCTCACTGAAGCTCAGCCCAGCGTGAGAACACAGCAGCTGGATGGCCTCAAGGGGAGAAGCACAACAAGGTATGGGTGTAACCTCACCACCACCCCCCTGCATTTCAGTTGGAGAAACAACAATAGCAAAGAGAATGGGAGGAGGATGAAGGGAAACAAGCAAGAGACTTTTCTGAATTTAAATGCTGGAAAGTAGGCCAGGGAGAGAGCTGAGAGAATGTGGAAGACCCAGGTTCAATCCTTGATACCACAGGAGCATCTCCCCTGAGTACCCCCAGGAACACTCCCTGAGCACTAAGCCAGGAATAGCACCTGACCACTGCCTGGTTGTAAAACACCCCCTCACCGCCCTCCCCTCCCCCCACAAAAAATAAAAACACACCCAGAAAAGGCTGGGGCAGGGCGTGAGACTCTTGCTTCTGTTGTTTGGGACCATCTCTGGCGTTGCTCAGGAGTACTCCTCGTCCAGTGCTTGGGGATGGACCCCAGGCCTCTTGCATGTAAAGCGAACACACTAGCCCTTGGCACTTGCTCCCTATTCTCATGACCATCTGAGGTTTGGACTCACATATTGCGTGCTTGTTGGAATGAAAACCTGTGTCATGAGTCAGATTGTGATCCATAGAGGTAGAATATTGGGGTTCCCCCTCTGTGAGGTTCTAAGAGTTCTTCGAGGGAAGCTGAAAACAAACAGGGGCTGGAGTCAGAGGGTGCTAGGGTTGGGAGCCTCAGTAACCAGGGAAGCAGGCAAGGTAGCCGGAGCTGTGACTGTGGGAACAGTTGCTAGGGAGAGGCAAAGCACCCTGCCAGATGGAGCTTAACATCTCCAGGCACCAAACTGTTTTAACATAGGCCGAGCTGGTTCTTGGAACAATAGCCTTAAAACTGCCACAGAGGTGGCTCAGTACACAGAGACCTTGGATGGAGTGGGCAACTTAAGAAATGGGGGTCTGTTGACCAAGAGCCAAGAGCAGCTTCTCAGATACTCTATAAGATGGTGCAGGGTAGGAATCCGGCAGGGAATACACTCATAGGCATTGCAGTGAAGTGTCCATTCCTTGCCAAGGCCACCCTCGTTCCTGCAGTCACAGGTCCCGGGTTCAGGATTCTTGCCACGTGCTTCTATCAGTTTTGAGCTGATACTTGACATAAAAGTCTCTGACCAAGACGTTGCTCAGAACTTGCAAGCATGTACGGGAAAATATTCACATCCAGCAACACCCTTGGAAATGAACCCTGGGATGGGGCTCGACCTGAGATGCCGCTGGGCTGCGCCTGTGGTCCTGATGATGATTTGGGTCTTACAGGACTAAAGGGGATACAGTTGTTGCAGATTTAACGTTGTTGTTTCCCCTCGGGGGACCCCCAAGCCTAACAAACAAACAAGCAGGAAGATAAAGGAAAGTACTCTGCAGGGTGTTAGGCCGACATAAATTGTTATCTGCTCTGGGTTTGAGCCGGAAATAGGCGCTGGGGAGACCGTTCTGATTTTTGGCAAGCGACACCGGCTTGTAAAATGTGTGTTTTGCAGAGATTCAGCTAAGCTCTCCTGACGTGGGACCTAAGCGCTGGCATCTTTGTGAGCCGGAGATAATTATCTTGGGCAGGACTCTGGCGACCTGGAGCTGAGCTGCCCGCAGTGTCCCCAGCCTTTACCCAAGGCTGTGTGGGAGGCACCCAGTCTTGCTTACATCACGGCGCTGGCGGTCCGCCTGATGGTGGGCTGGGCTGGAACAGCGAGGCTTCAGAGGGGGAAGGAGGTTTGATAAAAGATGTTAAGGATGGCAAAAATACATGGGTGAGGATGTATCAAATCACTGGGCTCGCGATGTGCTATTAAATTCACGGCCAACGGTAAATAAACTTAATCTTTCTTGGTCACTAAACCCTGGCTTTGAAAAAAATAAAGTCTTCCCACAGTTGGGAAGGTCATACCCAATGATTTCACAAAATGTTCTAAAGTTTAGGCTCCATTGCCTGATTCAGGAACTAGATGTTCCTCCACTAGGCCAGACAAAGTCCCACTATAGATCTCTCCCCCCACCTCCCCCTTCCTCTCTCTACCCTCCCCCCATTACTCTTGGTTAAGATGTTAGTTACTTGCCTTAAGATGGGAATAACTAAGTAAAAATTGAATCAGTTCTCTCTACAGGAATTGCTTTTAACAGGAATCTAAACCATATGGCACAGATTAATTCCAGACCTGATGAAGTATGTGTGGAGGGGGTGCTCTAACCATACGGCACCCTGAATCATTAGCCGAAAAATTCCACAAAGGGCAGGTGAGAGTGTGACTGCGATTTATTTAAATGCCTAAACATTTGCAGAGTCCTGGCTCTCCTCCTTTCTTTCTTGTGCCTGTGTGATCTACTTTCTACTTCCTTTCCACCCGCATCCTTTGAGAGATTGGCATCTTTCATGGAACATGGCCAGTGACTCTCTTCTACCTATGGTGAGACCATGGGGTCCCGAGATCCTTGGGAAAGGTGTTTATTTGGGGCTTCAGGGTGTGTGTAAACCCCTACGATTGCAGGAGAATATTTCAGCTTCTTTTCACAAAGAAGAGGATTGATTAGACTCATTATGTTCTCAGAAAGCTTTGCAATCCCGCCCTCCCCCTCCTACCCCCTGCCAACATCACAGATGCTCCAGGATGGCATTGCAGGAAGCAGGTAGCAGGTGGAAGGAATTATTTGAGGTCTCTGGGGTCTTCTGGGGGCACAACTCACATGCGTCAGTGGTCAGGTCCGGCTAGTACCTAGCCTGCATTGTCATCCATTAGTGTCTGTACACAGTTGTGTTCTATGTTGAGTATAGACTCAGCATTAACACATGAGCCTCTTAATTGAGCTTCACAGCTGCCCTGGGAATCCCAAGATTGATGTCTGAATTATTCAGCACTCCTTCAGTTGCAAGTTTGTTTCAACAGAAGAGAATATTTATTGGTTCATATAAATGGCATGTTGGGAGATGTGGAGGGGGGAGTGGATTTCAGGGATGATTCAGTGAATGTCATCAAGAATGGCTTTCTATCTTAAAGAGTCTCAACACTCAGCACTCTCATTCTGCTCATTCAGTAACCACAATGCAAATTCTTCATTCCTTCCTTCCTTTACCTGAAAACTCCAGCATACAGTCTAGAGAATCTCTTAAAAATTTGGTGTCCTCAAGTTCCCTTCATTGTGGCCAGGACAAGGTGATGCCCTGAGGGGTCAGGCTTGATCAACACATCCAGCATCCATTTCTGGAGATGGAAGAGTAGATCCTTTTTTTTTTAAAACATGGACTAGAATAGGTAATATTTCACAAAGGAAAATTAGTTGTCGCACCAAAAAAAATGGTATGTGTGTGGGGGGTAGGGTACAGGGGAAGAGGTGCTAGACAGGCAAAATTAATGAATATTTGCCACGATATGCATCTGGTTCTGATCTTAACCATTTTTAGAAACAGAAAGCATCTAGAATACCTGATGGTCAAGAGATTTATGGTTCCCCAAAACTGAGAAAAAATGGTCTGGTGCAAGCATCCCCCATTTTATTGTGCTTTACTTTTTTGTACTTCCAGATATTGAGGTTTATTTTCTTTTATAGATTGAGGATTTGTGACAGTCTTTCCTGGATTAAGTCTGTTGCCACTACTAAGTGCTCACTTTGTATCTTTGTGTTGCGGTTTGGTAATTCTCATACTATAGCAAACTATTTCACTGTTATAATATATATTACAGTGATTCATGATTAGTGATCATTGATGCAACTATTTTGTTTTGGAGTGTCATGATCTCACCCACATGCAATGTCAAACTTGACTGATGAGTGTTGGGAGTCTCTGCTCAGTGGCTGTTCTCATTTCTCCTTCCCATTCCCCCCCTCCCATCTTAGGCCTCCATAGGACCTAAGACATAACATTATTGAAATTGGACCAACCAATAACCTTGTAATGGCCTCTAGGTGTTCCAATGTAAGAAAGAATTAAATGATTCTGAGTTTCAATGATAAGCTAGAAGTGACTAAGCTTAGTGGAGACTCAGCCAAGGTAAGCTGAAAGCTACGTGATTACTCTAAACAACCCAGTTGTGGATGTAAAACAAAAGTTCTTGAAGGAAATTAAAAGCTATTCCAGTGAATGCGTGAATGATGAGAAAGCAAAACAGCCTTATTGCTGATATGGAGAAAATGTTAGCAATCTGGTTAGATCTAAAAATCCAGCTCTAATACTCCCTAATGCCAAAGTCTGATCCAGAGAAAGAGCCTAACATTTTTCAAATCTGTGAAGAATGAGAGAGGTGAGAAAGCTAGGGAAGAAAAACATTTGGAGATATATACCTGGTGGTGCTTAGGAGTTCTTCCTCGTAGTGCTCATGGGACCATATAGTGCTGATGATTGACCCTGGGCCTCTAGTTTGCAGAGGATGTACTTTAGCCATTTCAACTCTCTTTCTGCCCAGAAAGCAAAATTTGAACCTAGCAAAAGTTGGTAGATGAGATTGTAGGAAAGAAGGTTGTCTTCCTATGTAAGAGTAAAAGGTGAAACAGCAAGTGATGATACAGAAGCTGCAGCAAGTTATCCAGAAGATGTAGCATAGGTCATAGATAGAGTTGCAGATTTCCAATGAAGACAAAACAGAAGTCTACCATATTGAAGATGACTTTTCAGACTGCCAGACCTTTAGATGGGAAGATAATGGTTGGTTTTAGTGCTTCAAAGAGCATGCTGACTCTTCATTAGTAGTTAATGCAGCTGTGTCTCATTGAAAACAGACCACTGACCTAAGCACTCTGATGAGATGGTGAAGGAAATTAATGCTGGTTTTGTGCCTACTAACATAGATCCAGTCTGCAGCCTATATATGAAGGGAGCATTTTAAGTTTCAAATATTACTACTAAGGAACTACATATCATGGAGCTATAGATGTTATACATAGTGATTCCTTCGATGGAGTTGGTCAAAGCTAGTTGAAAACTTTCCGGAAAGGATTTATTACACTAGAATTCTTTAAGAATATTTGTGATTTGTGGAAAGACATCAAAATATCAACATGGATGGCTTTATTTTCTTCAATGACCCTGAGAGGTTCAGGAATTTAGTGGAGGAAGTAACTGCAGATCTGGTTAAAAATAATAAGAGAGACAGGGAGATATAGATAGATCAAGAGAGAGAGATAGAGAGAGAGATAGAGAGAGAGAATAAAAAGTGGAGCCTGAAGATGTGTTTGAATCTCATGGTAAGACTTGAACAGATGAGGAATGACACCTTATGGATGAACAAATAAAGTGTGTGCTTGAGATGAAATCCACTACCAATGAAGAGGTTGTGAACGTTATGAAATAGCATCAAAGGATTTGGAGTATATCAACTTAGTTGACAAAACTATGGCAGGGTTGAGAGGCTTCACTCTAATTTTGAAAGATGACTGGGGACAAATTGTGTCAAGCAGCTCTCACATGCTAGTAAAAAATATTTCATAAAAAGAAGAGTCAATATATGTGGCAAAGGCCACTGAGGACTTACTTTAAGAAATTGCTAGAGGACCCTGAGTGATAGTGATATGGATAAGGTGCTTGCCTCTCACTGTCAATAGGGGTTATATTCTCAGCATCCCATATGGTCCCCTAAGTCCAAGAAGAGTTATCCTTGATCCCAGAGCCAGGAATAAGCCCTGGGCATACCTAGTATGGCCCCCAAACAAATAAATAGAAAGAAATTGCCATAGTGACCCCAGCCTTCAGCAACCATCATCCCCATCACTTACCAGCCATTGACAGCAGGACAAAACTCTCTCTCTCTCCCTCTCTCTCTCAGCCAGGAAAGGATAATGATTAGCCAAAGGCTCATATTATGGTTTGTCTTTTTTTTAGCAATCATGTTTTTTTTCAGGTTAAGGTTTGCACATTTATTTTTCCAGGACATAATACTATCGAACACTTAATAGACTGCAATATAGTATAAATATAAGCCTCTTTGTAGGTACTGAGAAACCAAGACATTTGTGTGCCTTCCTTTATTACTCTATTTGCTTTTATTATGGTAGATTGGGACCAGGCTGCAATATTACCGAGGCGTGATTGTGCATGTGTAATCCATTCCTGGAACAGTGCTTGGTCCTAGAGCTTTTCAGTCTTTATTTCTGGAGCAGGAATTGGGGGGCCTTTTAAATTTCAGGTTCTGCCCTAATGTACCCTATCTACTATTTATCATCAACTCCAGGCTCCTTAGATGGACACCAAGTCTCTGAACACGCCATTAAAAGCTATCTTCTCTGATCAAATGTATTTTAGAAACTTTGTGCATGATATTTACCTCTGGAGTATTTAGGCTTTGAGACTGAGAAATTTTTATTCAGAAGAAAAATGTTTAACTTTATTGAGCTCAGAAACCAGTCCAGTTTTTGAATCTTTTCTCCCCCCGCACCCCAAAACCCATCTGTGATACACTTTAGGAAACTGTGTTGTAGAACGAGCCTCTCCTTTTGGTTCTGAGCTATCCCCTGGGTCCCTGCTGGAAATCCAGATCACCTAGATTCCTGTGCCCCATGCTCCCTATTTATCTCACTAACTTTCAGAGATTCCAGGACACAGTTCCTTTCTAGTTTATGGAAATTTCTCCCCACTGCCTTTTATCATGGCTCATTGGCTACAGCTACATGCTTAGAGGAATTGTGGCTCAGTTCAGGAGATGGCTGGAGTTCCAGGCTGGGTCTCAGCAGGCTCTAGGCAGTGCCATGCTCCCAGGTCATTGGCATGGTTGCAGTGCTCTTTAATGCAGAGTTGTGTGCTCAGAGAAACTTGTTCTACACTCTTCTCCTTGCTACCCACTGCTACCACTGATATTTCTCCCCTTCAGCAACCTGCCTTCAGAATTCTGGTTCTAGTTCTCTATGCCTTCTCCTCTCTCATTACTTGTGTGTATTATCAGTCACTAATCACTATAATGATGAAGGTGGTGTTAATATTTCCTGGGAACTTATGCAATGCCAGAAGCTAATCTACTGGTCATTAATTTCACAATAATATGATATGCTTGGGACTATTCTGTATCCACTTTATAGAGGTAAAATCATGTTGCAATTGACTCATCCGTCATTGTACATAAAAGTGATTTATACTTTAAAATACTTTTTGATGCTCATCATTTAACCCAGTGCCTCACACCCTTGATACATGCTCTACTGATGTTCTATATCCTTTACCCCTACATTTAATGTTTGACTCTTTCAAACTGTAATCAGTATCCAGAAGCCTTGCTGATAATATCAACAGTCAATCAATACATAAAAAAATAAGGAAAAATTTGCTTTTAAGTAAGGGAGAATACTAAGCAATTAAATGTTCCTTAATCAGTTGACAATTTTTTGTTGTTGATTTGGGGAACACATTGATGGCACTCAGGGCTTCCTCCTATCTCTGTGTTCAGGAGTGATCCCTGATCATACTTGGGAGACCATATGTGGTCATGTGGATTTGAACTGGGATTGGCCACATGTAAGGCAAGAATATTTGCCCCCACACTATCTTTCCAGCCCTCCACACATATTTTGCCTCACACACATATAATATATTATATTTTTATACTTCATTAAACTGGAGAAAATTTAGGAAAATAATCTGTCACTGTCACTGTCATTGTCCTCTCGTTGTCCATCAATTTGCTCAAGCAGGCTCAGTAATGCCTCCATTGTGAGACTTGTTGTTACTGTATTTGCCATATCAAATATGTCATGGGTAGCTCGCCAGGCTTTGCCATGCAGGCGATATACTCTCGATAGCTTGCCAGGCTCTCTGAGATGGGTGGAGGAATCGAACCCGGAAAATAATAGGAGAAAAAATACATTCAAGTATTTTATTACTGTATATTATTTTGCAGTTCCAAAATTTACACCCTTTGTTTATGAGATGAATCATATCAGTACCTGCATCTAGTGTGTCTTATGTGATACAATGCACCACTGGTATTATAACTATTAGTATTCTTAACAAGTGTTTTACCTTGTCTTTTAACACTAGACATCAAAGATGAAAAACAATTCTTATTTATTTTTAGGTGTAATGATTCATGCACTGGTGGAGAACATCATGGATAAGTGAACCTGCATGCTCATACATTGGTCAAGGGTCTCTGGCATAACAGCAGAGAATAAGACCATCTGCAAGGCTACAGTTGGATTTATTCCTTTGGATAGTGATAAAAGTGAGCAGCAGGAAGTCCACTGTTTTGGTGCTTGCATGCATGCTCACGTGTGTGTATGTGTGTGCATGTGTGTGTATAAATACATATTTATATTTATTTATATAATAGTATATTTTATATTTGCTCAAGCGGGCCCAGTAACGTCTCCATTGGAGACTTTGTTGTTACTGTGTTTTGGTATATCGAATACATCACGGGTAGCTTGCCAGGCTCTGCGGTGCGGGCGAGATACTCTCGGTAGCTTGCCAGGCTCTCCGAGAGGGGCGGAGGAATCGAACTCGGGTCGGCCATGTTGGCTGCGTGCAAGGCAAACGCCCTACCGCTGTGCTATCACTCTAAATATATTTATAATTATATATTTATACACATGAATACATGTATATATACATGTGTGCATATAAATGTATATATATACATATGCAAGAAGAACATAATATATTTCTCCTCAGAATGTGTTCTGCTTTTTTTCAACTGTAGTAGGAAATTACGTTGTCTGACCTCAAGAGTGGTGTGAATGATGACAGTTTGAGAGGGATGTGGGTGAGGGACAACTGCCTTTGAATCCATAGGCACAGATGAAGTGCATGGGGCCGTCTAAGATGGGGTGGATTTGTATAGGTCATTTGTCTCTTACTTCCTCTTAGGGGTTTTTAGAGATGGTTGAACAACGTGTTCTTACAGTGGTGAATCTATAAAGATACTTACAAACCCATTTTGTCTACGATTTTTAGCTTATTATAAAACCCTGAATCTCCTCTAAATTTCTTAGCTCTTCTGCACTTGGGTTGGTTACAAAGTATGTTGATGTGTCTTGCTCACACCCTGTGTACTGTCTCTGTTTCTACCCTTATGACCTTGTTCCTTAGAGAAGCCAGTACCCCTAGGGATCCTGCTTCTGAAATTCATATAAAGTGTCATGACAGAATAGACCAATAATCTTATATCTTGGTAAGGACTTGGACTTTGGCATGGACATGTGAAATGGATTAAAATGTCCTTATAACTGTGTTGACCATTTTAATTAATTTATTTAATTTTTAAATTGCACCTGTTTGGCAAGGTATGGAGATTTATTGCAGCTGCTGAGAGGTGTTGGGTCTTTGGCTTAATAGATTAGAGAAAGAAGGAGAAAAAGAGAAGCGAGTTTGGTGAGCACAGAGTGGGTGATACGAGTCAGGAAGATGGGATGTGCAGAGTCTGAGAGAAGTTGGATGGAGCAGGGTTTAAAGGACCATCAATGGCCAGTGCCTAGAATGTGGAAGAGGATGGGAAGTTTTGAACTTCAAAGTAATGAACTGGCCTCAGTTTTATCTTGATGTGTGTTTTAAATATAATACATATTTCAGAAATTGGTAAACCAAAAATTGTATCCCAACTAGCTTCTGGCAGTTTACGTAAAGTAAGTGTCTTAGCATGCTTTTACCTGGACAGAAAATTTAGGAGGTTAAGTTTGAATTGTTCTGAAATATGCTGCTCCCCTAATCTCTAGGACCTTATTTAAAAGAGGAGTATTTGAAGGGTTAATCAGGTTAATCAGAACAACAAAGTAGATGCCAAATAATTTGGCTGATATTCTTATAAAAACAAGGAAATTTTGGCCTCTTGAGAGGAGACCTGAAGAGAATGCCAAGTACAGATAAGGATAGGTTAGAATTACTCTGCCACAAACCAATGTATATTTGTAACTATTAGAAGTTGAAGCAGGCAAGGAGAAGAAATTTTCTTCTGTAAGTTTCAGAGGAAATTTGTTTAAATTCACACCTTGATTTTGACAATTTGGTCATGGAACTGTGAGGCAATACATTTTGTTCTAAGCCACACTGTGTGTGGTGCTCTGTTATAGAAAACTGATACATAGGAAAAAAAAGTAATTGCGCTTGCATGAACTGTCTACTCTGGCCCAGCACTAGGATCAGGGCATTCAAATCCAGTCCTTTTATATCCTCAAGGCAACCAGGGGCAGGCATTGTTATGATACTCAGGTTAAAGAATTGCTCCAGGGTACACAATTTGTATGCAGTGAAGACTAGGAATTTAAACTAGAATTTTGTTCCTTTCCTTGAGCAGAGATCTCCTTTCCCAGGGAAGTAGGGATGGAATTAATTGTTGATTTATGAAGTTTCAGTCTGGTGCCATTCTGGACATTTGGTTGAGATTTAACTGCTCCCTCACCCCTTGATTTTTTTATTGGCTCACCCTTATTTTTTTTTGAGGGATGGGGTTTCCAAAATGGTGCTCAGGTGGCCCTAGGGCCCCATCAGCAATTCTTGGACAACTTGGCTGACTCAAGGCCTTGAGGGTGTGAAGTTGCTCAGGTCCTGCAGTGCCAATATTCTGGGGCCACCTGGGTGATGCTGGGATCCTTCATGGCCACACCCAGTGGTATTAGGCTACAGAGTTGTCTCCAGAACCACATTTAGATTCTTGGGGGTGACTGTGTGGTGCCAGAAATTGAACTCAGGTGGGGTTCATTCTAGGCATGTGTCCTAGCTGCTATACTATCTTCTAGCCTTGATTTACAATATTAAAGAATTTCAGAGGTTTCATGTCAGACCTCTCTATATGTGTGTAATATTCATGATTCCAAACACCTGAGTTCCAGTGCCCTCCATCATTTAAAAGAGCCTTCCAATTATCCCCCCACAATTCCCCTTTTCCTTTCATAACCCAAATAGTTTACACCAGAGAAACTTACCTCCTAACCATCACAACGTTCACTGGCCTCTCTAAAGGTCATCTGAAATTGTCATCCTCTTCTCTGTTATTTTAATTTTCAAGTCCACTCTTCCAGCTCATTACAATTTTCCTTTTCCCTTTCTCCTCTCTGGGTCACATATCACTTGTATCAGTTCCTGGCATGGGCAAGTCCTATGAATTTTAGGAAATATCAAGGAAAAGAAAATTTTGATTTGAGAAGCATAATGATAAACTGCTATTATGGGGTTTTCTAATAATTTTGTTATTCTTTGTATTAACGTTTAAACATTTTGTAGTTCTATTGGTTGTCAGAAAAATCTACCCTAGGATGGAAGGACCAGTAACCATATTATCACCATCAAAACTAATTGGCTTGGGGATGGAAATATAGCACAGTGTGGAAGGCACTTGCTTTGTGGGCATCAGGTTTGATGGACTCCTATGTGGTCCCTTGCACCCCCTGCCTGGAGTGATTCCTGAGTGCAGAGCTAGGAATAAGCCCTGTTTACTGCTGAGTATGGCTCAAAAAACAAGCAGAAGTAACTGGCTCATAGAATTGAGCCTGATTTTTTACTGGGATCAGTGCATATTGAACTAAATAACCTGACCCTCATTTGCATATGCATTTCAACAAAAAGCCTTTAAATCCTACCAACAATTTAAAGTTGGCTAAAGAAAGTAGATACATGCTAAAGTCACCATGAATTCTAAATTTTGCATATACTAGAATGAAGGGATAATGTTCAGAGTAGAGGAAAATAAACCTACTCAAATGCCATGTGAGTGAATCAGGTGACGGAAACCCATGGTAATCTGGACGTAGAACGTGTAACATTAAAAAATATATATTGTCTGTATCAGAGATGGAAGCAATAAGGTGTTGCTTGTGAAGAAGTCAGAAGAACTTTCCAGAACATTGAAATAACAGAAATTTAAAAAAAATAACACCCCCCTACCACCACCCCCAATTCTTCTGTAGGACTTCTTTTGAGTGGCATGGAATTCCCTAAAACTGAGAGTCAGATTTCACTGAAGAGGCTATTCTGGACTGGAAATCAAGGAAACCACCAAGATGCTCTTTATTACAGTGATCTAAAATTCTATTTTAGGAGCTTGCTGGAAATTTGGAAAGATGTTTACAGGAAGACACCCCACTTGATAAACTAAAAATATGCCCAAGAGGGAGTTGGGAAAGCTGTTCAGAGATGCTGACCACTGTGCTTCAAAGGAACTGGCCACTAGAGAAGCCGTCCCTGCTCAGATACTGCACCTTGGAGATGCTATAGGTGCTGTGGGAAAATCTCAGAGAATCCAAGAGCCCCGTGGGAACCTGGAGAAAAAGCACCAGGTCCAGGGGACAAAACCTTCTCCAGAAATGTCTCTCCTGAGCTCTATAAGAATGATATGCATCTGATGAAGGAGAAACCTTTCAAGGGCCCAGAACCATTTTCACAGGAGGGACAAAAGTGGTTGAATTTGGAGCTGAGAGGCTATGCTTAGATAAATGCATACCAGCTCATAAAATTCTGAACAATTTTTATTCTACTCACAGAATTCACAAATAGTTTACCTGCAAATTAGCACTGGGTTTCCTAATGGCCATAGTTTAAACATAGATCATCTAGGTCATTCTCAGTATTTTTTAAAATTTTTAATGAAACACTATGAAATTTTTTTAAATGATTTTTAAAATATTTTTTCTTTTTTAATTTAAATTTTTGGTTTTGGGCCATACCTGGCTATTGCTCAGCTTACTCTTGGCTCTGCACTCAGGGATCAGTCTTGGTGGAACTCCTGGGGTGCTGATGATGGAACCCAAGTTGACTGCATGCAAGGAAAATACCCTACCCATTGTACTATTTCTTTGGCCCTCTCAGTATTTTCTTAAAAATGGAGACATTGGGAGTTCTCAGATAAATTTCTGTTATGACTATAAGCCTTAATTGAAGATATAAGGAAAAGTTTGATTACTGTGTAAAAACATGAAATTATGAGATATTTCATTAGGAATTTCTGTGCCACAAAGAGAGATTTACCTGAGTTAACTCTCAAAATGAAGGTAGCAGAAATACAGTGACTATTTTTGTGAATCACCTCAAATAATGCTGGAGACAGAAATATTGATAAGCTTTCCTCTGTAGACCCATTCTCCAGGTGAAAACAAAGTGTTCTGTAAAAATGGATTCCTAGTTTTTTTTTGTACAGAATGAATCAGTCTTATGTGACATTTAGTCCTGAAGATATATGCAAATATTAAAAAATAAGCATTTAAAACAATGATCCAAGTAATTTCACATAAAACCTGATGGATTCACAATGATGGGGTGGAATGGGCACGTGATTATGAAGGAGTATCATTAGAATTGATGTTAATGGTGAAGAAGAAAAAATATCATTAATTCTAGTGGGTCACAGAACGTGGTGAGTCTTGGATCAAAATTGTGTGTTTAAGCTGGTAGCACCTGAAGAAGCAGAGTGGATGGTGGAAGACTCAATAGGATGTGAAATGAGAAGCAATGCTCAAGATGACATGTACTGGGTCTCAGGATGACAATTAGGAGCCCACCATTGTATTTGGAGTGGGAGAGAATATTATGGAAGGAAATTGTAAAAATGCTATAAAAGAAAATTGGGCCCAGTGGTAGAGATCTTTGAATAGTGGTCCAAGAAGACCCAAAGGCAGAGGGTACTTTTGCTAATAGGAGGGATTTAAATCCACATAAATGTTCTTCCACTTTCAGTAAGCAAAAAGCAGAATTTCACTTGCTAGGTAGCACTGTAGCACTGTCCTCCCACTGTTCATCGATTTGCTTGAGCGGGCACCAGTAATGACTCCATTGTGAGACTTGTTCTTACTGTTTTTGGCATATCAAATATCAAATGCTCTAGGTAGCTTATTTGCTGCTTTGCTGCAGAGAAGCAAGCATAACTAAGCAGTTTTGGGGGCATCAGTGTCCTCCAGGATACATGTTATTGCAACCTGTGGCTATTGGAGCTATGATTGGAAAATTCTCCAGTTCCCAGAGTTTCAGCAAACCTCTCTCTAGTCATAGCAATCTAGCTAACTCACCAAGCAGATTTTGAACTGGAATCTAGTGAAGCTGAGGTGCTGTGAGTCCATTTTGGCTAATATAGTGGTCAAAGCATTTCTGGAGACTTTGTAGCATGCCCATGTTAATAAAGTTAATTTGTGGAACCCTCTTTCTATAACCACTGGGGTAATTGAATGAGATTTGGAGTATTTCTACTTACCCACAAACTTTCTGAAGTGAAGGACTCTTCTAAAGATCCTGTGAGTGAACTCAGACCTTTGAATAACTTCTTTTTACTCCTGAAACTATTTAGAATTGATTTTTAGTGTTTGAAGCTAGAATGCTTTCATATAAACAGGGCTTATCTGTATGTAAACCAGGTGTGGAAAGCTCCATGGCAGACAGGGAGATTAGCAATTCGAGTTTCTCACTGACATTGTAGGGATCAGCCATAATTTTGACATCCTTTATTTGAGCATCCTTCTCCTTTATTTCCCTTCTCTTGGCCTTCTTGATAATTTATGGTGCTTGGGTTAGCTACCTCAGGCAACTTCATAAGCATGGATGGTCAGTTTCCCCAAAGCTGTTGGTGTTTTTACCTCGTGGAACACTCTCAATGCACCTTCTTGAACCCAAACTTTGAGGGTTCCTGATGATTTGGATTTCTAGTATGGTAAGTGGCTAAATATGTAAGAAGGATGTTAACAAGGTAACCATAGTTATTAGTGACAGGGGCTGAGTTCACAGGAAGTGGATCAGATTCTTCTGATGGGAGAGTCAGAAGCAAAAGGAAACCAGAAGGAAGCCAGTATCAGGCAGGTCAATGTTTGTCTCCTGCCTTCCTCCTCCTTTTATTCTCTTTGTTACTAACTGGGAACGTGGCCCCAGCTGGGACCCTTTGCCAAAACATCAGTATATTTCATACTTGAATGTTGTTTCTCATTCCTGTTATTCTGGCAGAAGTCTCTCAGTGAGGAAAAAATGACAGATATCTGACTAGTTTTACCAGAACAAGTCTACTTTTGTTTTTAAAGCGAGAAATCTATGTTAAGAGGTTAAAGGACAGTGTCTGATTTAAGAAACTACCAAGACCTGGGCTTTGTGGTCTCCAAGGAAACTCGGGCTGGAGCCTAAGAAATTGCCCTAAGCTGACTTCAGGAGGAAACAAATTATAGAAAGCCCCAGAAGCAGTCAAGCAGCCAGATGACAGGGCCAGGAGAAGCCAGGAGTTGGACCAACCTCACTGGGGACTTGTAGGCTGAGAGAGTTGAGGCACAGGGCATAAGAGCACATGAAAAAATGGGGTATCTCTTTTAACCTTTTCTGTATCAGATATTTTATTTAAATAATTTCAATTTTGTGATAAATGATGCATAGGACAAACTGAACTGTTTAGAAACACTGGGTGCTTTCATATTTTTAAATGCAACCATTTCTAGGACCTTTTCTTCTCCCCCAAATGAAGCCTGTATTCATTAAATATTATCTCCTATATATCCCTCCTCATCATCTGTAAAAATCAACATCCATTTTTTAAATGTTTTTTTTGGGGGCCACACCCAGTTGTGCTCCATGTTCACTCCTGACTCTGTGCTCAATATCTTGGCAGGGCTCAGCAGATCATATGGGGTACTTGGGATGAAACCCGGGTAAGTCTTGAGCAAGGCAAGTGCCCTCATGCTACATTATCTCTTTGGCCCACACCATTCCATTTCTTGTGTCTTTGACCTTGGCTCTTCATTATTTACTATGATTGGGAGAGCAGTTGTAGATCTTTTTATGACTGCTTTTTTTTTCATTTTCCATAATGTCCTCAAGGTTCATTGTGTTCTAGCATGTGTCCAAATGTCCTATTTTTTAAGACTGAGTAATATCCATGATGTGTATATGCCACATTTTCTTTTTTAAAAAATAAATTAATTTTATTTTCATGAAGTTGGCAGACTCTGCGCCAGGCTGTTTTCACTCAGGGCACTCCAGAGGGGGTCCAGTGAGAGCCATCCCCGCCCCAAGGGCCCCAGCCCCAGCAGTCGACCTCCACTACCCAACCACCACCACGCTCCAGGGCACTTTCCAAATGAGTCTCATGCATGAGTGAACATATTCCTGGACACATCATAAGACTCTCCCTACCCATTTTCTATAATTACCACACCATATTTGATGGAGTTCAGACAGTAGTTCAAATCAGAGAGAAACACATACATGTATATATTTGTATATATATACATATATAATATAATATATATATATAATATATATACATATACATATATATATATATATATATATATATATATATACTTCTTGGAGAGCCCGGCAAGCTATAGAGAGTATCCCATATACACAGCAGAGCATGGCAAGCTAGCAGTGGCATATTCGATATGCCAAAAACAGTAACAATAATGGGTCTCATTTTCTTTTTCTTTTTTTTTTTTAATAATTTATTTATTTATTGAATCTCTGTGGGAAAAGTTACAGAGCTTTCGGGTTTAGGTCTCAGTCATGTAGATACCGAACACATTTTCCTTTACCAATACTCATTTTTAACCCCGAACCCCAATAGACCCCCACCTCCCACCCCTCCCAATTCCTGTGAGGCAGATGAGTTCTAGTTAATACTCTATCTACTTTGACTAGATAGATTATTTCGATAGAAGATGCACAATTATTGTTTAGAGTTTACGACCCACCCCCCACAATCAGACATGCTGAAACAGCGTTGTGAAATGATTTGCTTTCTACAACTTGGTTTAAGAATAAAATGATGTCGCGCGGCCGCGATAATTTCTGCTATTTTACTTATTGACCCTGGAAGAATTTCTATTAAAAGTTAGCTAGTTAAGAGATTGGTTTCTGTGCCCTGGAGTCGTGGCCGTGCCGGAGAGCCGCTCGTGGGGGGCAGCTGGCGACCTCGGTGGGGCGTGGGGGACGGCCCACAAAGCCCCCCTTCCCATGAGGTCCCCGCCGCTCCCCCGAGCCCGGCTCAAACCTGCTTTCCACAAGGCTCCCGTGCGGCCGCCATCTTTCTTTCCAGAGAGGAGCGGGCGGGTGGGTCTCATTTTCTTGACCCTGAAAGAACCTCCAATACTTTGGGAAAGATGACTAAGGAGAGGCTACTAAAATCTCAGGGCTTGGACGAATGGAGATGTTATTGGCAACCACTTGAGTAAATTGATGAACAATGAGATGACAGTGATACAGTGAAAGTTGTTAATAATTTAATTTATTACACTCAATATTTCACACCAATCCCACCACAATCACCCCTTCCACCACCATTATTTTGATTTTTCCCACCACCACTCAAGATTACCCCACAGGGAGATGTTAAATAATTTATTTTCTATTTATTTTCTATTGCTTTTTATGAATAGTATGAGATGTCATGCTGCCATGAAAGCAGCTGTTCGCTCCTAGAATTCTAAAATTCTAAATAGTTGGGGTCCAGAAACATCTCTATAGCATGCTGCTCTCTTCTGAGGTTCATTTGTGAGTCTCTAGATTATGGCCCTTACTGCACTCAAATGGCACCCAGAGGCAGTTCATGTGTGTGACTGCCTGGACACCGAAGTGCTCGTCCATGGGAAGAGGAGGCCCATTCCCAACTCCTTGAGGCCTGGAGTTTTCATTCACTGGGTGTGCATACTTGTGTTTTTCAGTGCCACATTTTCTATATCCATTTTTCTGTCAATGCTATTTTCTTTGACCACTGGAGTGAGTAGGGTGACTGTGAACTTGAGAGTGCAGACAGCAGCTTATGTCTTTGCTTTTACCCTTCAGGGTATATGTACAGAAATGGAGTGACTGAATCACATGGTAATTCTTTATTTAATTTTTGAGGAAGCACGATAGTGGTTCTAAATAATAGCTTTTTGTTTTTGTGGTGTCTGGGATTGAAATTGAGGCCTTGAACATTTAAAGCATGTAGTCTTCTGATCCACTGCATTCCAGGCCCATCTAAAGAATATTTTCATAAATCTTGTTAAAAAATAATACGAAAAACTTGTGTCCGACCTTTGATTTTAATTGTTTAGGATAAATATTTGGTGTGCAGGAAGGATTGATTTATTAATTCAACTAGCTTTGTTCAGTGACAGATGATAAAATGGACCTCAGCTGAGGTAGCCCTGGGTGGTCTTAGTGAAAATGTGCTACTCCGTTCTCCCTCTGGGCATGTGGTTGACTGACAACCTGTCACTGAATCTCACGACCTAGGACACCTTTGCCCTGGAAACTCGTTCCCCAATTCCAACATAATTAATCTGTTAAAATATTATTTATTTTATTTAGACACCTTGGCTTATTGTTATGTTAATAAAAGAGCTGAAGGTTTAACAATGTTCCAACATCAAACCACTACCAGTGTCAGTGCCCTTCCATCAAAATGCCAGGGTCAGGTTTGCCTCCTTAGTAAGCTATTTTTTTCTAAAAAATTAAGTCCTAGGTGTCAAAGATTATTTATCAGTGCCCTTATGTTGCCACCAATCCACAAAATCATTACCACTTTACACTTGGGAGTAGTGTAAATACACTTTCCAACTGGGAGTCTCAGCTCTGTATTCCAGGACTAAAGGATTGCATCATTTAATAGCTTCCATCTGACTTATTTTGCTCAACACAATGTTCTCCAGGTCCATCCATGTTGTAGCAAACTGTAAGATTTCATCTTTTCTTAACAGTTTTATAGTATTCCATGCCATAACTTCTTTATCTGTCCATCTGTCATTTGAGTTTTTTTCCATATCCTGACTATTATTGTAATCAATAATATCTAATAAAACACTGTTTTTGGATATCTAATAAAAAACCCCATACTCCCAACCCCCTGCTAAAATTCACTGTTTTACGGGACAAAATAAGTCTAGTAATAGTAAGACTATTTTTTTTGCAAACTGTTAGCAGCACAAAAAGGGGAATGCTGCTGACCATAGAATGCAGAACTCCTCCAAGTGTGACTTCCACCTAAGCACTTTCATCCATCTGGCTGGATCTTTCTTAGAACTCCCTGAGAGCTGATACTGTCTTCTATCCAAATTTCTGCTCTACTCCCTCTTCTTCACAGGAGTCAGACTTGTATCTCTCTCTGAAGATGAATGTCTCTTCTCACCTTTACCATCCTCTCTAGCTCCTTTTCTTTACTCTATCACTGAATTCCTGCAGCCACTTTTTTAAAAAAAATTTTTATTGAATCACCGTGAGATAGTTACAAGCATTCATGTTTGGGTTACAATCACACAATAATCAAACACCCATCCCTCCACCAGTGCACATTCCCACCACCAATATCCCTGGTATACCTCCCCCCCCTTTCCCACTCTCCCCTTGCCTCCATGGCAGACAATATTCCCCATACTCTCTCTCTACTTTTGGGCATTATGGTTTGAAATGCAGATACTTTGGTCCATTATCTATTTTCAGCACATTATCTCCCATCCCGACCGGTTTCTCAAGCCATCATTTACTTAGTGATTCCTTCTCTATTCCAGCTGCTTTCTCCCCTTTGCTCATGAGGCAGGCTTCCAGCTGTGGAACAATCTATCTGTCCCACGTATCTACTGTTCTTAGGTGTCAGCCTCATGTTATGTTGTTTTATACTCCACAAATGAGTACCTGCAGAAGCTCTTGACAGTCACTGTTGTCTGTTTCCTAGAGGAGGACTTGAGTCAACACACGTTAAAAAAATTCAACCTTTAGCCATTCACTGTGTATATACTTAGAAGCCTAACTTCATGATCAAAATTTCTTCAGATTCCTAAAGGTTAGTATTTTCATTCTGGATTTAATCTGTAAGTTCCATACTCCAAAGCTCAATTTTGTCCCATTTCCCATGACTCTTCTCTTCCCCCTGCTTCATCTCAACTCATACATGGAATGCGGCTTCTTTTTCTTGATTTAGTCCTAAACTATTTATCACAAACTCTTTGTATGTGTTTATTTAAGTTTTAGATGTTTTTCCTATCTGACAAATGCAAACAACTTGAGCTTAAAGATGTATGGTTCTCTTTTAATTTTATTGAGTAATTTTTTGTGACCCTGCTTGTGGGCTATCTTGGAGAATGCCCCATGTGCACTGGAAGAAAATGTGTACTCAACTTTTTGAGGTGAAATAGTCCAATTTCTTCTATTTATTCTTTAAAGGCCAATATTTCCTTGCTGGATTTTGCTTAAGTGATCTATTTGTCATAAAGAGTGTTAAAATCTACTACTATTGTGTTGCTGTCAATATCTTTCTTCAGGTCTATTTGTATTTGTTTTAAACATTTTGATGGTCCATCAGTATATTTTCAAAATGATGCTCAACTGCCTTTTCCCTTTTACCCCATGTATTTATTTATTTTTATATTTCCTGACAGAGCCTCCTAAGTGATATTCAGAAGTCTTGTGAGAGTTTTTAATCAGTGATTCTAGGCTGACTGGTCTGGCTGTTCAATATGAGGGTTCTGTGGTACTGAGATAACGTAGACCACCCATGAAGAATTTGGGCATCTTCAACTCTGTCTCCAATGATGCTTAGGGACCATACAGAGCCTGGAATGGAACAAGAATCAGTCACACGCATATGCACATTAGCCCCTTAATGTATCTCTGATACCCACCCTACTTATTCATCTCATGCTGAGCAGCTTAGATATCTCATTCTTTCTTTTTCTTGTTACAGAGTGTTTTAGACTCCTCTTTCCTGCCAATAGTTGTGTATCATGGGGTTTTGTAAAGACAATTTCTCACCTAAGTTGGCTTTTGAGGTCAGTTTTTTAAATGTATATATATGTATGTTTAACTTACTCACCTAAGTATAGGAAACTTACAAAATTTAAGGAGATGTGATAATATGCCAATTGGGTAGAGTGAGCTATAAATAGAAGAAATTATGTTGAACTAAAGATAAATGCACTGAGCTATGCTGGAAGCAGGAGGCCCAGGTAAGATCTTGCTTCAGTCGACTGGGCTTGAGAGTTTGTGGTTGTGGTGGTGGAGCAGCTGGAAAGGTGGAGAAATGAAACATTAAGGGAGGATCATTTTGAAAAGAAACCCCTGTCATCAAATATGCTGATGTGTATGGGCATTCTCCTGTTAGGAGTGGTTTTCATATAACTCAATTAATCTGAATAACAAGAGGGAATTCAAAATTTTCAAAGGAAGAGAATGAGGCCCAGAATGAGAATCAGCAACTTGCCAATGTCATAGTGCTAGTAAATGAATGGTTGAATAAGGAATTAGAATTCCTGAGCTCTGGCCCTAGACCCTGTGCTCCTCTCTACTTGTTTCTTTATCACAGTATTAAGACCATGTGGCAAGCCTGCTAATGTGCTTGGATGTGGGTCCATGAGAGAATGGTTAGACATCACCTAGGAAACTTATTTAACTTCAAGTAAAGATTTAGTAGTATCATTCTCAATGCTCGTGCTAATATATAAGACATCATTCACTATTAACAGCAAGTTAATGCCACTCATTTAAGCAGCTGCAATGAATAGCAGGAGTGTTTTATCTATTGTAACAACACATCTAGTGACATGTATTTCAGAATTTAACTCCAATGCATCTTCCAATGCCCATATTCTGTACAGCTCTTAACTCACTCAACCTTGTCATTTCTGATTTGTAATAAAGTGTTTTCATTATACTGTGCCCTGTTTCATTGTAATTAAAATATGGTAAGGATGTATGGATTAGAAAGCACATTTGTTATTTCTTTCCAACCCTCATCTTGATGAACTGTGGAAGGAAGTAAAAAAAATGACAAGAGATTGCTGAAACATGAATCTGTGGATTGATTTCTGTGCTGTTTCTAAAGCAAGTCAGAGAGTGTTCATTTTCTTTCTTTCTTTCTTTCTTTCTTTCTTTCTTTTCTTTTTTTGCATGACATGGGAAATTTTAATGGCTATTTTTTAAAAATCTTTTTTATTAGTGAGGTACAGTTGTAGACTTAAAAACTTTTGTGCTTGGGTTTCAGTTATACAATGATTGAGTACCCATCCTTCCACTAGTGCTCATTCTCCACCACCAATGATCCCAGTAGCCCTCCCACTTCCCCATCCCATTCCTCCACCCATCCCTGCCTTTGTGGCAGGGCATTCCCTTTTATTCTCTCTTTCCTTTAAGGTGCTTTGGTTTGCAATAGAGGTGTTGAGTGGCCATTGTGTTAGGTCTATAGTTTACTTTCAGCATGCATCTCACAACGCAAGGGATTCCTCCAAACATCCTTTACTTGGTAGTCCCTTCTCTATCTGAGGTGACTTATCCCCCAGCATGTGCTTCCAAGCCTTGGAGCAGACTTCATGGTACTTACTCAATTATTCTTGGGTGTGCGTCTCCCTTTCTGTTACTTTATATTCCCCAGATGTGTGCAGTCTTTCTATGTCTGTCCCTCTCTTTCTGGCTCATTTCACTTAGCATGATACTTTCCATGTAGTACCACTTGTATGTAAATTCCGTGCCTTCATCTTTTCTAACAGCTGCATAGTATTCCATTGTATAGATGTACCAAAGTTTCTTTAACCAGTCATCTAGTCTCGGACACTCAGGTTTCTTCCAGATTTTGGCTATTGTGAACAGTACAGCAATGAATATACAAGTGCAGATGTCATTTAGACTACTTTTTTGCCTCTACAGGATATGTTCCCAGGAGTGGTATTGCTGGGTCAAATGAGAGCTCAATTTCTAATTTTTTTGAGAATCGTCCATACTGTTTTCCAAAAGGGCTGAACCAGTCATCATTCCCACCAGCAGTGAAGGTGGGTCCCTTTCTTGCCACATCCGCACCAACACTGATTGCTTTTGTTCTTTTGGATGTGGGCCATTCTCTGTGGTGTGTGATGATATCTCATTGTTGTTTTGATCTGCATATCCCTGATGATTAGTGATTTAGAGCATTTCCTCATGTGCCTTTTAGCCATTCAGATTTCTTCTTTGAGAAAGTTTCTGTTCATTTTGTCACCCCATTTTTTGATGGGGTTGGATGTTTTCTTCTTGTGGAATTCAACCAATGATTTATATAGCCCTGATATCAACCCCTTGTCAGATGGGTATTGGGTGAATATCCTTTCCCATTCTGTAGACTGTCTTTGTATTTTGGTCACTGTTTCTTTTGAGGTGCAGAAGTTTCTTAGTTTAAGATAGTCCCATTTGTCTATCTCTGTTTTCACTTGCTTGGCCAGTGGTGTGTCACCTTTCAAGATACCATTAGCTTCAATGTCGTGGAGGGTTTTGCCAACCTTGTCTTCAATGAACCTTATGGACTCCGGTCTGATGTTGAGGTCTTTAATCGATTTTGACTTTACTTTTGTACATGGTGTTAGAGATCTGAGCCCATTTTTTTGCATGTAACTGTCCAGTTTTGCCAGCACAATTTGTTAAAGAGGCTTTCCTTGCTCCACTTCACATTTCTTGCTTCCTTATTATAGATTAGCTGATCATATATTTGGGGGGGTCAGTATATTCAACCCTGTTCCATTGGTCTGCGGCTCTGCGTTTGTTCCAGTACTATGCTGTTTTAATTCTTACTGCTTTGTCATTAAGTTTGAGGTTGGGGAGGTCGATTCTTCCCATTTTCTTTTCCCCAAGAATTGCTTTAGCTATTCGTGGGGGCTTATTGTGCCATATGAATTTCAGGAGTGTTTGGTCCATTTCTTTGAAGAATGTCATGAGTATCCTTATAGGAATTGCATTGAATTTGTACAATGCTTTGAGGAGTATTGCCATTTTGACAATATTAATTCTCCTGATCCATGAGCAGGGAATATCTTTCCATTACTTTGTGTCCTCTTTTAGTTCCTGAAGTAGTGTGTTGTAGTTTTCCTTGTTCAGGTCTTTTATGTCCTTAGTTAAGCTGATTCCTAGGTATGATTTTGTGAGGCACGATTGTGAATGGGATTTTTTTTTAATGTCACTTTCTTTTCCTCATTATTTGCGTATAGAAAAGTCATGGACTTTTGGGTATTGATTTTACAGCCTGAAATTTTATTCTACAAGTCTATTGTTTCTAGGAGTTTCTTGGTAGAGGTTTTAGGGTTCTCTAAGTATAGTATCATATCATCTGCGAATAGTGAGAGCTTGATTTCTTCCTTTTTCACCTGAATTCCATTAATATCTTTTTCTTGCCTAACTGCTATTGCAAGTACTTCCAGTACTATATTGAACAGCAGTGGAGAGAGTAGGCATCTTTTTCTCGTCTCTAAGGGAAGGCGCTTAGGTTTTCCCCATTGAGGATGATTCTTGCCATAGGCTTGTGATAGATGGATTTAACTCTATTGAGGAAAGTCTCTTCTATCCCTATTTTGGCGAGGCTTTTCATCATAAATGGGTGCTGGATCTTGTCAATTGCTTTCTCTTCATCTATTGATATGATCATATGATTTTTATCTTTTCTTTTGTTGATATAATGGATTATGTTGCTTGATTTTCTAATGTTAAACCATCCTTGCATCCCCAGGATGAATCCCACCTGGTCATGGTGTATGATCTTTTTGATAAGTTGTTGAATTCTATTTGGTAGCATTTTGTTGAAAATCTTTGCATTTGTGTTCATCAGGGATATCGGCCTGTAGTTTTCTATTCCTTTGGTGTCTTTGTTTCATTTAGCTATTAGAGAGATATGAGCTTCATAGAAACTGGGAGAGTTTCTGTTTTTTCAATTTCCTGGAAAAGCTTGAGAAGAACTGGCAATAGGTCCTCTTTTAATGTTTGGAAAAATTCAGTGGTGAATCAATCTTGACATGGGCTTTTGGGAAGACTTTTAATTACGATTTTAATTTCCTTGATATTAATAGGTCTATTCAGGTATTCCAGATCTTCTTGGTTCAACTTTGGGAGATTATAGGAATCCAGGAATTTATCCATTTCTCTTAGGTTCTCTTGTTTTGTGGCATACAGACTTTCAAAGTAGTCTCTGATGATATTCTGAATTTCTTTGGTTTCCATTGTGCAGTGTTCATGTTTATGTAGAATTTCTTCCTCCAAATGTTCAGTATCTTAAGAGATTTTAAGCCATTGGCATACAATGGCTTATGAATATAAAATTATTTTAAAGTCTAAAACGACTTTCAATTTATACATTTCCTATGTTTTTCCTTCACAGTTTTATTTATTCTCCCCCAAACTACTCAGAAAACCAAGAATATTTGCAATAAAAGACAAACATTCTAATGGTAGTCAGATCAGCAGCTCAATCTGGGATGTGTGATATCTCAGACTGACTCAATGTATCATATAAATCATTTATATTTTTCTGTTTTTTGAAGTTTCTAAAATCTGATTGCTTTACAATTTAAATATAATTTTTGCCTTCATAGGAAATCCAGATAGTTCTCTTAGGAGTGGGAGAAAGGGCTGGATCTTCAAGAAGAGTAACGGAGACTTACAGGATGAAGATTCCAGATGTTCCATGATTACAAGTTTGTCCCACCACAAAGAAAGATCATAGATGGCCATAACTAGAAAACTGGACAATAACTTTGAAATTCACTCTTTTAAGTAGTTAAAGGTTTGGTAATCATTTCTCCTGAACATCCAAGGCCTCAGTTGACCTTGGTTCAAAGTAACCTGCATAATAAAGTGGTATGACTTGAGGATCCCCTTTACCGAGACTGTTATGAGCACCTTCAGAGCTCTAGTTTCCCACATAGACCACATCCAGGCCTATTACCATTTAGCAAGTAATTCCCGAGCCACCACACTGACCCTTCTCAGTGGAGCACAGTGACAGGTACTTGAGCAGATAAGACCTAATCTTGAAAAGCAGCCCAGAAGCAAAATCTCTTGAAAGGTAGTATCTGGGCAAAGTTTGCAAGAGCAGGGTGTCAGCATGGGATGTTCGGCCTTGAGCCTCACTCAGCCTCCTAATCACATGTGCCAAAGACACAAAAATTGTCACATATATTTAGCACGTCATCCTAACTGAAGCATCTAGCCTTGATTGGGATTGGACCCAGGCAAAACAGAGAAGAAAATGAAGTAGGTCAGTAATGCAATTAGACCTTCTTGTAAACTGAGACCCTTTATAAAATATATGTGTATTTGGCAGTAAAAGGAACAGCCACCAGCTGCTACCGGAGGGTGTTTCTCCACACACCATCATCCTTCAACCCATATCTGCCCGGACCCAGTGAGCAATGTGTTGGGTCACGTTGGGGAAAAACTGTTCCCCAACACTCAGTGACCTTGGTGAGGGGACACCATGTTTTATAAGATATATAGCCAACTCAGGGTGAACTTTAGTTGGAGTCAACATCAGGACAAATCAGATATACCTGTTGTCCAGGCATTTAGACTGAGGGTAATAGTGCTTCTTTCTTCAGTCTGTCTCTTTTGCTCTGATTTTGGTGAATTATGACTCAGAGATGGCTGGTTCCTTGTCATGGGTAGCAGGTGATGCTTTTGTTTGCTCACAGGCACTTGTCCATGAAGTAGTTGCTTCTTAAAGCATCTGAGCCTCTTCTCACTCCCATCTCAGAGTCCTGGGAGACAGGAGACTTCGCCTCCTTATCTGGAACTACAGAAAAAAAACATGGGTATTACTTACTGAGACCTCTTCTGCACTGTGTGGGGAAATCAATGAATAATTTTGGTACAGTGCCTTAGATACTTTCATAGGGCAAAGATTCACAGGTCTTTATACTCTTATTATTATTGTTGTTGCATATTCCTATAGAGGTAAAACATTCATTAATCCTTCGATTTTGATAACTTTCTACTTTCTACTTGATGCTGAATCAAAAGTTAAGCAATCAGTTTTCTTTTGTGTATTTCAGGTCAAACATTCAAGTCATCTAATCCATTTATGATTTGTGTATTGTGTAAGATAGGTCTGGTTTCATTCTTTTGCAAGTGGCAGTCTAGGACACATAGTTAATAACCTCATCAATATGAACTTCAGATCTCTGAAGTCTTGTTGGATTTGATCATAACAGGGGAGAGAAAAGCAAAAATAAGTATGTGAAACTACTCAAACAGTGAGAGAAACCACTGCAAAATGGAAAAGCCAAGTGGGAGAAAGTACTTGCAATTCATGCATCAAACTACCAAAAATATGTAAATAACTCATAAAACACAACAGGAAACAGCCTCATCAACAAAATGAACAGAGGATTAAAATAGATACTTCTTTAAAGAATTCATACCGATGGCCCACAGGCACATGAAAAAATGCTCATTAGTATTTATTAATAGGGAAAATCAAATCATATATATGAAAAAAGCCTGTATTGAAAAATCAAGGATCAACCATATTGGCAAGTGTGTGGAGAAAAGGAATCTTAATATATACTGTTGGTCAGCCTTGGCCCAGAGACACAGCAACAAGTCCCAGATGACACCACAGCACTGGAGATCTCTTCGGGCTCCATACTGAGCCACTATCACTGGGGCACCACAGATGGAGCAGGTACAGTCTCCCCGCCTACTCCAGATGGAATCCCGGTGACCAAGAGCTTTCAAAGCAAGGCCCAGGGTTCAGGACTAAATCTCCAGGCCATATGGTGGCAGAGGATCTGGGCTGTCCCTCCCCCAGTCACCACCTGCCCAGAAGACTGACTGTCACGCCCAAAATTTGCCTCCAGATGCCATCTTAGCACACCAACAGCCCTGGCCCAGAGGCTCCCAATTGAATCCCAAAATGGATTAGTGTCATACAGAGATGTCTCTGGAACCCAACCATTTACGATCTAGAAATTTACATTTACAATCGTGACCCCGTGAATTCTCATGATATTCAAAATGAGCTATGGAAAATATATTATCTAGTGTCTGTTCCTGGCAGGTAGGCTTGAATGGTGGTGGGAAAGTTAAGCAAAATTACTCCGCCCCTCTCAGAGAACCTGGAAAGCTACCGAGAGTATCTTGCCTGCATGGCAAAGCCTGGCAAGCTACCTGTGATGTATTCGATATGCCAAACACAGTAACAAGTCTCATGATGGAGAAGTTACTGGGCCCGCTCGAGAAATATATATATATATATATACATATATATATATAGTTGGTGATAATACGAATTCGTTTAGCTACTTGGAAAACAGGATAGAGGATCCTCAAAATAATTAAAACTACCTATGTTTCAGCACTTCCACTTTTAGATACCGATCTTAAGAATATGAAAAAGTTAATTGAAAAAGAATATATATATATATATATATATATATATATATATACTCTATAGTCATTGCAGTGCTCTTACAATAACCAGAATATGGAAATCGCCTGTATCCACTGACAGATGAATGATTAAGAAGATGTGGTATGTATATATATATGTATATATATATACATATATTTACATATTCAATGAAATACTATTTATATATGCATATGTAACACATATATAAATGAAATATTATGCTGGTAAAAACACAGATGAAACTTCATGGTATTATGTTAAGTGAAATAAGTCAGAATGAGAAAGACTAATAACATTTGATTTCATTCAATATATGAAATATTTATTTGCTTTATTTTTTAATATTTCATATATTGAATGTACAGAGGGAAGAGTCAAGCTTCTGGGCCTGGGTATGAGTCACAATCTGTTACTAGAGTTCAGTTCTAGGGTAAATGAGGCAACCAGAAATCCTTAACCTTGTGGCATTCATCACCAAAATGGGAATCATAACATATACTTTCCTATAAGTATTTGATATCCTTAATTTGTACTCCACAGAATGATTACTGTTATCTTGGTCATCCATAAAAAAAAAACAAGGCAAGTTAACAAGAAGACTCACGTGAAAAATTTTGTAGCCTTGATTTTTTGCAATAGGTAATGTGACTCAGGGCTAAAATGTAGGTTTTTGTGTTATAAATGAGTTCACAGCTAAAGAAGATAAAGTAGTGCTTAAAAATTAAAGTCTCAGGACTTTGTTTTATTCTTTCCAAAATATGATTAATATATAAAATGTAAGCCATTTATAGATAATACATGTACCAAGTATATTCAACAAAATAAAATTAAGATTATATTCTTCAACAGGGCTGGAGCGATAGCACAGCGGGTAGGGCGTTCGCCTTACAAGCGGTCAACATGCCCGACCTGAGTTCGATTCCTCCGCCCCTCTCGGAGAGCCCGGCAAGCTACCGAGAGTATTCGATATGCCAGACACAGTAACAACAAAGTCTCCAATGGAGACGTTACTGGGCCCGCTCGAGCAAATCGACGATCAACGGGAGGGCCTTTACCTTTTACCTTATTCTTCAACAGAAAGCAGTTTCACTTTTAACATATTTATTTAAATTTAAAAATATACTTAAAAAAGTAAAGTAAAGTAAAGGCCCTCCTGTTGATCATCAATTTGCTCGAGCGGGCCCAGTAACGTCTCCATTGGAGACTTTGTTGTTACTGTGTTTGGCAGATCGAATACGTCACAGGGAGCTTGCCAGGCTCTGCCGTGGGTAATAGGATTACAGGTGTGTTCAAGTATATAATATTGATGTTATAGATATAGTATTCATGTTATATGGATATAAAGTGACTGCCAAAGAGCCTCCCCCCACTACCAAAGAGCCCATGTCCCTCCACCCCTGCCCATATGGCAACCGTAGTAGGACCTTTTTTAAAACTGAGTTTTTGAGGTTGTGACTGCCTCCCTATTTCACACCGGCATCTGAACAGCAGCCTTGGAAAGAGTAGAGGACAGGATCTCAGTAGCTGCGGGTAAACCCTTCTCACTATCTCTGCCTCTTGTCTGCTAATGCTGCGGCCGCAGCTTCCTTTTTGTAAGTTTCCACACATTGCCTCTGCAGTCTGCCCAGGGTGCAAGAGAGGAGTTCTGGGGTGGAGAGGGTTTTCCTTTGTGTTCAGGGTGGGAGCTGGTAATTGCCCTCTGCATGCAAAACTGGCACAGTGGGATGTGCACATGTCTCTGAGGAAGGCAACTTATGTCTTGCGAGAAATGTGGGAAGAATAGATCAAAGTGGCACCAATCTGATTCAAAGAACTCATCACCAGAAGTTCTTAAATGTTTCCTCTCCAAGATACTGTAGACATCACTGCTTCTAATTCCCCGACACCCATCCCACATCCCACCCCTACCCCTGGCTGTGCTTAGGAGCCTCAGAAGCTATCCATGGCCATTCTTAACCAAGCGGGTCAGTGGTTCACTGCGAGGGTCTCAGGAGGTGATAATGCTTGGGCACTGCCCTGTAAAGGCCACCAGAGCCACCCTGGCAATGCTTGAGTGATCATATGGTACTGAGGTTGAACCCACTGAATGCTTGCAAGGCACGTGCCTTTCCTTCCCCGCCTTCCCCTCCCCCTCCCTTGTGCTATCTCCTTTGCCTTTTGCTTCTCCGTTTTCACCCTTTGCACAAAGTAAAAAGGAGGAAGAACATGAGTGGCCAGTTATCAGGAGGCCAGATTTCAAACCCTGTTCCTGCCATGTGCAATCTTCCCTTCCTACCACCCCCTTCAACCTAGATTTTTTAATCACTTAATATTGAAGGTGTGCAGTAGCCCCTCTGCAAGTGCATGGCTGTGCTCTATGCTCATAGGGCAGGTAAAACCTTTACTCATTGCCTCCTTCGTGGCCCGCATGCCTAGTGAGCATGCTCAGGGTTCCATCTCTCGTACAGCAATTGCGCCAGAGCCTCGTGGTTTGCCACCTATCTTCCGTGTAGAGTAGAGGGTGTTGAGAGCTTGTGCTCAGGAAGGAAGTGCGAGAACTCAGTCTGCTGCAAAGCCAGGTCAGTTTGGGAGGGTGGGGGGAAGGATGTGGAAAGTCTATTTCTATTTGCCTGGTGGAAGTGGGCACAGCTTGCTGTCCAAAGACCCTCCAGTGAACACTCTTTCTGGAAAGGAGTCCAGGTGGGAGCTCCAGTTACTGAAAATTTCCTGGCTCTGCTGTAGCATTCTCCATCGGTATCTTTCCAATAATCCTTCCAAGGCCTCAGGCCCTGGCCTTCCTGTGGGATTGATCAAGCTGCTAAAAGTGAATCACTCGTGTGTGTGTGTGTGTGTGTGTGTGTGTGTGTGTAGGGAGGCAATGCATGTTAGTGAAACCTAGGATCTCCTTCTCACACTTTCCTCCTCACAGTTCACTTGAATCACTAACTCATGCCGCAGATGAGACTGGAGAAGCTGACGTAAAAGCTGGGTCCTCATGGGCAGGGAGTGAGCAGGTGAAGAGTGTAGACAGAAAAGCAACTCAGTAATATGGGATTTTCCTTGTCTGCATACCTCAGGCCAACACTGCAGAGTGTCTGCTTTCATGACTACAGATCCATGTAAAAACAGAGATTTTTGTGACTCACGGCATTCTCTGCGTGGTACCCCAGGGGTGCCAACTGAAGTCCCCTGAGAACTGCTCAATGGAGGTAAAAATGCCAAGTTTGGCCCGTAAGATGTTTCTCATGGTTCCTTAAAAACTGCCTGCCAGCCACAACTTTTGGCATGTATATGGCAAAGAGGGTTCGCTTATTCCCCCATGGAAGCAAGGGTGGACAGACCTAGAAATTTCATTCTTGACTCCACTGCCCTTCTTACCGAGGCATAGAAGGCTCAGGAGTGCTCAAGAAGAAATTCTGCCTGAAACTCTGCTCCTGATAGAGAAGTGAATGTAGCTGGTTCCTTTAATGAGGCAGGAAGAGGAAATTTCATTTCTGCATGCCTGAGGGCTGAGGGGGCCGCAGGCTGAGCAGTCACCAACTTGGAGGGGGCGGAGCTGTGTCAGCAGACCCAAGTCTGGGCCCTGGCCTGGAAACAGATGCCACGAAAGCAGAACAGAATCCACTTGGTGCAAGCTGCCACCCGGGCTCACGTGGTCACTTTCTGCTCTGCCGACATCCCCACCGCAGCAGGCTCTCTGCTTCTGCTGAGACTTTGCCTAATGTGACGTGGGCTGTAAGGGTTGGGAAGGCTGTGAGTTATAAACACGGTGCTGAAACATCCCAGTTCAGGCTGGACGCAACCCCCTCGCCTCGCTCCCCGCGCCCCCAAACACACACACTGTGGCATTGGGTGTAGCTGAGAAGTCCGTGGACGTCTTTCTGCTGCATTTCCTTTCTCCCTCTCCTCTGTTCTCTCCCAACTCCCAGCTACCTCCTTCTGTCTGGGTCTCTGAGCAATTTTTGCTTTGCCAGTTGCCTCAGATGGGCCAGCGCAGAGCAAGAGCAGCTGCCTCCCAATTGGGAGGATCTGGCACTTTGAAAGAAACACTCAAGAGAGAAGCTCGGCTTATGCCAGGAGCATGAACTTTTCAATGGCGCCTTGCAAGCTCCTGCGCCAGCAAGAAACTTCTGTCCTACATGGCATCAAGCTTGTCCGCCCTTCACATAGGAACATGGAAGTCATTTACTATGTTTTGGGGGATAGGGTTGGCACAAACACAAATTTATTTCTAATCCTGTACTAAGTAGTAGCACCTGAGAACTGAGATTATTGACATTTATTTAGCAGTCTACTCTGGGGTCACTGTGTGTGTGTGTAAATTTTATATACATAAAATTTTACTATTTTTGGGGGGTGGCACACTGTGTTTTACTTCTCCTGGCAGTTCTTGGGTCCATATGCAGTGCCTGGATTCAAACCCGACTTGGCCTCATGCAGAGCAAGAGCCTGTACTAGCTCTCTAGCCTTTTAGATATTTTTTTGTAGTTTCATCTGGCCTCTATTTTTAGCTGCAGTTAGACCCAATACACACCTCATGGAATGGGTGTCTTAGCCTGGGTTTCTATAACAAACATACCACATGCTGAGTGACTTAAGCTATACACATTTATTTCTTACTGTTCTGGAGCTGAAAGTTCAAGGTTAAGGTGTTTGCTGACTGAATTGGTACTGCTGAGAGCTTACTTCCTGACTTGCAGCTGGCCACTTTCTTGTGGTCTCACATGGAGGGAAGAGAGAGTCAGAGAGAAAGAGAGACAGAGAGACAGAGAGAGACAGAGAGAGACACAGAGAGAGACATAGAGAGAAAGAGAGATAGAGAGACTGAAAGACAGAGACACAGAGAGACAGAGACTCTGATTTTCTCTTATAAGGACACCAACAGTGTCATGTGATGGGCAGTAACCCCACCTCTTGTTCACATCTTATCACCTGCTCCACCCCTTTTAACATAGGCATTTGTGGGGGACACAGTCATTCTGTGGAGCTTGGTAAAAGACTCTGTTCCAGGCTGCCCTGCTAAGAACTGTTTTGCCAGTTGTATGACATGTCAACTCTAGAATCTTAGCCTCATAAAAAATGAGAGCTGAAAGGAACCCTAGAAATGATGTCATCTAGCTCTTTCCCTCTCCAGAGATGGAACTAAGACTGAATGTGTGCCAATAAAAAGTTTCCCAAGCTTTTGTGGCCAAAGAGTTTGAGAACTTAAGTGTTCTGTATCCTAAACTACTGTGATTTCAACAACCTCCTTGTACCTTGGGGACCTGCTGTTATTTTAGTTACAAAATATGTCACCCAGACTTCAATAAGCAAGAATTTATGTATATGAAGTCAATAGAAATGATGACATTTTAGGTGAAAATGGATTTTCAGATGAGGCCATGAAATGAGTAGCATTTGCATCAAACATCCTATCCGAGGGAGAAGTAATGTTTGTTCTTGTAAACTGAGGTGATAACCTGAGTGAATGTGTCACCCAGCCTTGGAGATCAGCTATTTGGTGAGATTCTCTCTAGAAACAAGAAGTCTCACAGAAAATCAACAAGAAGATCTAGAACCTTCTTAAATGGGCTAGAGATATAGGACAGGTTAAGTTCCCCTAGTGTCACCAGGAATAGTCTGGAAACCCTGGAATAGTGCTGGGTGTGACCCTGGAGGCCCTGTCATCCCTTACGCTACAGTGCGAGCAACATATTCTCAGGTCGTGGCATGGAACTGCTAGTCAGGTTGACCAAAAATTGCAGGAAGGGCCACCCTGGCCTCTTGAGCACTACTTGTGAGGACTTACCCCCTAAAAAAAAGAGCAAACCCCCACACATTATGAGAACTAAGAAATGTGGAAATGTATGTGTGGGTAAGAACAGGCGAGGGTTATATGCAGGAAAGTAAGAATTAGAGAGGCGACACTGGTACTGTCAGTTCAAGTTCTCTGGAGGAAGCCGGAAGGCCCTTTCCTCTTCTATGAGTCAGCATTGACTTCTAGAGGTAGATATGGTCCTGTAATGGTGATGGTTGGACCAAAGCTCCTTTATCCAAATCCTGCTGCTGGCCCCAAGGCCAGGATCACAAAGGAAATTTTTACCTCTTATCTTTATTTCCATGTCAAGAGTCATAATTGAGCCTGGGATAGTCAGAGAAGACATCTAGTAGGAACTCTAAATACTACATGGCTCAGTATCCATGCATATGGCAGCTTTCTTGTCCATACCTCGTTCAACCAGATGCTGTCTTCAAGAGATGAATTGGTGTGTGTTTGTGTGTGTGTGTGTGTGTGTGTGTGTGTGTGTGTGTATGTGTAGGACACATGGACTATTAGAGCCTTGAAAGGGGAGGATGGGGCATTCCATAACTTTGCAAAGTTACTTTGAGCAGTCAACTGTCTCAAGTTCAGCTGCCCTCCTGTTATCACGTCTGACTTACTCACATGCTCTTTTCCATTTCTTCAGCTGCAACCAAGGCAATTTATTTATGTATGGTGTAATTGAACAGCATTTCCTCCAATTGCGTCAAAGCTTAATTTTAACCTGTTTTTCTCTGATTTTAGTTTTTGCTATGCTTTCTCCTCCCAATTCCTGTTTCTCATTTCAGAGGCAGCCTATGAGTCTAGTCATTGTTGATACAATCGTGAGAAAGTGGAATGTATCTTATTACATGCTAGTTTTATTTGTGTGTGATACAGTCTGGTCCTGCGTATCAGGACGTGCTGAGTTACTCTGTTTTCTAAGAAATGAGTCATTTCTGGGTGTGTTTCCAATAAGCACTCAATTTAATGATGAAAAATTTTATCCTTATGTAATATGTAACATAGGGATATTTGTGTTACAGATGATTGTGTAAGGAAGATGTGATATATTCATACCATGAAATAGGATTCAACTATTAAAGATGAAATCCTGCCATTCACTACAATATGGATGAAATATGTTTTGTGGAGCTATAATTATGTTTTGTTGAGTGAAATAAGTCAGAGTGAGAAGGACAAGCACCATGATTTCATTCATATATAGGTAAAGCAACAAAAGTAATAAATACAGTAAATTAAAAAATGACACTTAGACAAAAAGAACAAAATAGTGGTCAACAGAAAGGGGAAGAGAGGTGGATAAGTTGGATAAAAAAGGTTTGTTAGAAATTAACAGAAAGGAGACAAACATAAGGTACTCCATACAGATGTTGATTTAAATGGGGCCACATGTAAATATTATGTTAACACTATTACTTCAATTAAAAATAATTTTAAAAGACAGCTTTTGTCTTAAGAATAATATTTTATTTTATGTTATGACTTACTCAAGAAAATAATGTGGCCCGGTCTCTCCCCCCAGATAAGAGGAAACACAAGACAACCACTAAGAGAGATACCAGAAGACTTTGGTGCTGACAAGAAGAGTAATATAGCTTTCCCTCATATATATATATATATATATATGTCACTTTACATCTGTTTAGGTGTTTATACTTAATGACAACTTTGGTACATAAGTAAAGAAAGATATACAATTTTTCTTTAATTCCATGGGTAGGAATTGAAGAATGCTTAGTTTTGAATGAATGTTCTGGTTATATTATGGAGCCATGCGATGGATTCAGTAAAGGAGGCTTTGGAACTCAGGCTACCACTGATTGGAGACCAGATTTTTCTCCCAGAACTAAGAGTTATATAGCAACCACTGTCTCCCACTGATCCCTACAACCAGAACCGTATCACTTAGGTCCTGGAAAGAAATGACTTTATTGTTTACTCTTGTTGGAGGTCTATTATGTTTAGCTCATTTTTATATACTTTAGAGAGATACCTGTATACATACCCCTTGCCTTGGAGGTCACGGTTAGTGGAAAATACTGTTAACACTCAAGAAAACTTCCCGCCATTGAAGTAATCATCACAATTATAGACAGAGGAGATGAGGATAAATTAGACATATCATTTGTCTTCTAGAAAATTATGCTTGATGGTGAAGATTAAAGAATAAATAAACACTGTGTTGCCTTAACATAAGAATAGTCAAGTAAGTATTAATAAATTAATAATAAAGATAGCTATAATTTCTAATTATTGAGACTCTATTTATGTACCAGACATTGTGCTAAGTGATTTGAGTTCACAACCTAAAGGTTTGCTCTTTGCAATTCTAGCCTAATAAGTAATTGGGATAAGTAATTATTCTAATTAGAGATACAAATTTCACTCCTTGCAGTTCTAGCCTAATAAGTAATTGGGGTAACTAATTATCCCAATTACAGATATTGGTTCGGGACTGGAGAGATAAAGTGAGTTGATATTGGGCAGACTGTTCAGAATATTCTATCAGATGCTAAACTTGGCTTGTTTTGTCTACACATTAATGCAAAAACCAAGGAACTGCTGTCCTTTCATAAGTACAATCACCCAAAGAAATGTCCTAGTGAACAACAGTCTAGAAAAACACACAGCCTCCACAAGGAATCTCAGAAGACAGTGCCATTTTCATTAAGAGAGATTCATTGCTGTAATAAACAAATTTGGATAAATGCAGTATCACAGCTCCAGAATAATGGAACTTTATTTCTAGATCATGTAACACCCTAACTGCTGTCTGATTGTAGGCTCCAACCGACAGTTTGGGGACCTAAGTTCCATCTATCTGCTAAGAAATTATGTTTGTTACATCAGGCTGATGGATGGGGGAAACCACATGGATTGAGGTGTACGCCAGCTTTAGGAATCAGACATGAAGTACATGCCCTTCCCATCCTCTTGATGAAATTCAGTCTTGTCACTGTGTCTAATTTGATAGAGTTGGAGGGTGAGAGTCCTAAAAGAAAAGGGAAGTGTCTGTCTCTGCCACCAAGTGCTCATGTTGTACCTCAGCCTTTGAAAGCATAACTAAGCCATTATACTTAGTTATAACACCAAGGGTGTTATAAACAAAGGGTTATAAACACCAAACGATGTTTGTGAAAGGGAACATGTTGTTCTGATTATGCACCAAGAGTGTGACTTGGACATTTTGGACAGAGTGAGAAAATGTAGGAAAGAAGTTTCTGAAGGAGAGAGAAGTAAAAGACTGGGTCAGGAAATTCAGCAGCAGTCATCTTTATAGAGGCTTCTTCTCATCTGCAGACGTATGATGGATTTTAAATTAGCGCTATCTCTGCCTCTGACCCAGTGCCTCAGCAGGACTCCATGGATTATGGAGACTAGGAAAGGTCACTGGGAAATGCTTTCTCTCTCTCTCTCTCTCTCTCTCTCTCTCTCTCTCTTTCTCTCCTCTCACTTACTTTCTCCTAATATTTACTTAGTCTTCAGGATCAGACTCCAAGGGCTCAGCTGTCAGTGGGTTAGAGAAGAAGGTGGCAGGTGGTAAAGTTGATGATTGGAGCAAAAGCAGATCACCTTATTCCTTTTGCCCAGATTTCTATTCTTTCCCTCATTCTTCTCTCCAAAAATTTTAAGACTTTTTGTGCTTTGTGGTGTGCTTCACCAGTATCCACAGGAAAAGGTGCTGGTGAATTGTGCGGGAAATGGTGCTGATGAGCAGGACACAGTAAGGAGTCACTCCAGCATGCAAGTTTTTCAGTGTCCCCTAGGACCATAATGTATAGAATCTCCATTAGGAGGAGAGTCACAGGGCCAGCCAGCAGTCCCAACTACAAAGGGAGTGGACTTATCTGGAAACTTCCTTGGTAGAAAGCCCCCTTCCCTAAGCTAGCCACCTTGCTAGCTGCCTTGCTTGGAAAAATATCTGATAAAGAAACCTTTATAAAATCTTTATGTGGGTGTGGATATTTGCACGGTATCAGGCTGCTCTTCATAATCTTCACAACAAATCCTACAGACAGGATTTCTGGCTCCACTTCAACTTCCAGGGTTTATAGCAGGGCAAGGTCTTTAAGGTTTTTTTCCAGGAGCTCTCACTATATTTGAGAATGGTCTTCGCTGGTGAAATTGAGTGATTTTATTTGAGTCCTGAGTGGGAGAAAACATGGAACCAATCACTGGATAAATTCGAAAGATATGTTTTCTGCACCCCAAATCACTTTTTCAGGACATCTGAAATTCTCATTCTTAGACTAAGTTAAATAATAGGTAAGTTACGGAGCTATTACTTGGTGGGAGAGGCTCAAAGGCTGGAGCATTTGATCTATGCTAAAATAAAAACAAAGATTCTTAACATTTTGTGTTCAAGGCATTAAGAAATTGATGGCATACTGAAAGAGATTGAAAATCTCAGAATAGCATTACAAGTAAGCAACAAATACAGTGCTATTCCTATCACAGTATGGTAATGCTTCCCAGTGCCCATAAAACCCTTTTAGTTACCTCATTGCTGCCTAGTTTCTGCTGGTGGTGTTCCATTTTGGTAGACTTATTGATTGGTCTGAACACTCTCTCTAATATATAGATCTTCATTGACTATAATATGAGGTTATATCCTGATAATCCCACCATAAGTTGAGCAAATCAGGAGTAAAAATAAATTTATAATACATAAACTACTGAACATCACAACTTAATCTAGCCAACCTTAAACATACTAGGAATAGTTATGTTAGTCTATAGTTGGACAAAATTGCCTCTCACCTAACACAAAGCCTATTTTACAATAAGGTGGTGAATATTTCATGTAATTTATTGAATACCGTATTGAAAGTGAAAACACAGTCTGTAGAGTATTGGTTGCTTACTCTTGTGATCATGTGATTGGTGGGAAACTGTGGTTTACTGCAGCTGCTCCAGTGACTCAAGAGAATATTATACTCTACACTAATAACCCATAAGAAGATGAAAATTCAAAATCTGAAGTATGATTTCTACTGCATTATTATACTTTGTATATCACAGTAAAGCACCCAAATGGCAAGTTGAACTACTGTAAATAGGAGAACACCAGCTGTCCCATGGCAAAATTTTTGTGTATTCTAGTAAATAGTCTTTTTTGGAGAGGGGGTAGAGGGAGTTTAGGTCACACTCAGCAGTTATCAGGGTATCAGGGCTTTCTTCTGACTCTGCACTTAGGAATTACTCCTGGTGGGGCTTGGGAAACATTATGAGATGCCAGGGATATAACCCGGGTTTGCCACATGCAAGACGCTATCACTCCGGCCCCATCTACTCAATAGTGTTTATTTGGATCCAGATAATTTATCTCTCTTCTCTCTTATTCATAATCAACTGTCCTCTAATCTCTACAATTAAAATTTAAACATGGCTGCCCACCTATTTAAGGTTCATGGCACATGGTGGATATAGTCACTGGCTGTGTAAATATCAGTGTACATACATCTCTGTTCCTCTAAGTTTTTAACTCTCTTAGAGAGCAAAGACATTAGAAATTATTTGTGAGTGTGGTGGAAATATGGAATTTCTATAAAGGAGCTTGAATATACAAAGATGAACACTAGCTTGGCAGTAGCACAAGGATATTTGCATCGTGTAAGGTGTTCTGGGTTGAAATGTATCAAAAGACATGTTGGTCTTTCCCCCTCCTCTGCCCCACCCATGTCTGTGAATGTGACCTTATTTGGAAATTGGGCTTTTGCTGATGACATCAAGTTAAGATGAAGTCATTCTGCTTTATGGCAACTCTAAGTCAGTGAGTGATATCCACATATAAGAAGACGTAAATTTGTACATGACATGAGTGCCACATAGGAGAGGGTTGCAGGAGAAGGCTGTGGGATGCTGGAGGCAGATTGGAGCAGTACAGCTGCAAATCAAGCATTGCTGGAAAGGACCAGAGGTGGGAGAGGGACATGGAATGTCTCAGACTTTCCAGAAAGAGCCACCCCTAATAATCAAGGCCTACCTGTGCCTTGATTTCAGTCTTAAAGCTTTCAGAGTGGTGAGAGAAAACATTACTGTTGTTTGAAGCCACTCAGTTTGTGACACCTTTGAAGCAGCCCACTAGGGAGCTAACTAACATAGGTGATGTTAACCCCAGTGTTTGCCCCCAGTAAACTCACCTATATACCTACAGTACAGTTGAGCATTGAATCATGAGGGTCCTGGGTATATCTGAGGATACAAACATATCTGCAATGTAATATTGCTTCCATTTGGAGTCAAGAGAAATGATCATTCTTCCACCCCTCTACTTCCTCTCTTCTCTTTGTCCTGCTACTTATCCTCTCTTTAAAAAAGCCCACTCATTGGTAAATGCATCACACTGATACCTGTACTTCCTACAAAAGTGAGTGTTAAGAAGAGCTGATGTTTTCCACTTTCCTTTGCAAAAGCTCAACTTTTTCAGTGAGCCTTTTCTTGTCAATACAGCAGGGCTTCAGTGAAATAGTACTTGAAGTCTTTTCAAGACATACGTGCCTGGAAAAGGATTCAGCCTGTTGTAACAGGGAATAATAGGTTTCACACACCCTCCTCATTCCTAGAAATATCTTTTCTTCTCTTGCTGGTAAGAATCCTGAGAGAGCAGGGGCTGGTACTCAGAAGAGATGAAGGGTGTGGCAGTACAGGGAAAGAGGAAGGAGCAGAGGAATATGGTATCCCATGGATTATGCCCATTTCCTTATTATCCCAGAACAGTGTGTTGATTCCAAGGAGCCTGTTAAAACCATGCCAGCAGTCCTACCACAGCTGTCTTTGATATTTAGAATCAGGGAGATTGAGGTAAACCCAGTCCAATTAAACATGTGGTACTTTCATCGAATAAGGATTATGGGCAAGCAAAGATAAAAATAGTACCTGTGCTGATTTCCAGAGATAATTAAATCAGATTGGCTGCACTGGGAGAAATAGGATATCATCAGTTTATAAAAGAGAAGATCTTAAATTCTGCAACATTATATTAATGCTCTGCATTAGTGAAACAAGAGTTTCCCCTTATTGTTCTGGTATGGGGGAGATCGGAATAGTTAGATGTATTAGAAAAGATCACAAAGGGTGAACAATAAAATGTCTTTAGCCATTTGAGCATAATAAAATACACATAAATCAAACAATTAAATGAAACACCTTTAAATTTGCAGCATAAAATACACAATTTCTTACCACAGAGAAGGAATTCACTTCTTAACTATTGGCATTCTCACTGAACAATCCTGTTGCTAATTTTAATTGTTGTTCCATTGAAAGTACTCATGAAATTTCAGAACACACCACTGGTATGTATGCACATAGATAAATTTTACATACAAATAAATATACATATGCACACATATACACATATTTTTAACCAAATGCATATGCACACATATGTTTGAAAAAGATTTTTTTGGCTCATTTTTGGCTCACCTCTAATTCTCTAAGAGAGATCTCACAGCTGTCTTCCTCTTGAAAATTCAACTTCTCTAGATAATTGTACTTGCCAGACCAATAGAATATATCTATCCATATATACACTAGTTGCACAAAATATAGTCTATTTAATGGGCATTTCCTTTCAGTGTGTTTCATAAGTATCTGTTAATGGTCAGGGTCTTGTGTAGCAGGCAACAAAAAGTGACTGGGTAAGTTAAGATGTACTCAACAAATATACTGAAAATCTGAAGTTAGGGTTTAGGAATAGTCATTACTTAAGGCTACTCTAAAGAGCCAGAAATGTTGGTAGACAAGGAATGAATAAAAATGTCAGAACCCCAGAGCTGGAAAGTGTGATATTCCAATATCTTCTTTCCTTCTAGCATCTCTGATACATGCTGCAGATCTTAGAATAGACCACTGATTTCCTAGGCAGAAGCTCTTCTGCTCTTCTTACAAAGTGTGAGGAATGCTATTGTGTTTAATATTATTAATGGAATTTACTCTTCCACCCTGATAGTAAAAGGGAAAGAAGAAATTATCCAAAAGAAAGTTTATGTCCTACAGCAAAAGATAAGTGGATGCTAAGTTATCAGAAAGTACTAAATGCATGTACGTAACCACCTGATGCAGGGTGTATATTTGAATGCTTGCACTTAAGTGATTATATGTATGTTTTGTGTATCTAGATGAATCTATGGACACTTTTCAATAAATTCTTGTGAAGATAGTGTCTAATATTTCTCAGGGTTATGAAATTTAAATACATTTTATACACTTATTGATTATTCTCTTTAAAAATAATTTTTCCCTAATAAGGATAATTTCTTCTCTAGGGTCTTGCAGATATAGAAGGAGGGTAATGCAATGAAGCAAAAGCACATTTGTTGATTTGCGAGATGCCTCATTAGTGACTTGGAGATGAACAGATCATTAATTTTATAATTATTGGAGAGTTGGGAGGAAATGCACAGAGAATCAGACAATGGTTGAAATTATAGTAGTACCTTGGGCCTTGTGATATATATTCAGGAAGTGAATTGTAAGTGTGGAGAGGTCTGGGTAGGGGGGATGAACTTCTAATCATCTTGTCTACATTGTTTTTAAAATGTGTGAGGCTAAATTAAATTTTATTTAATTCTTATACTTATTAGTATATTGTTTATCTGATTTTGTTTGTAGATGGTTTTGTTGTAAGCTATTTAGCTATAATATGTAGAGATATTCTTGATAAAATTAAACAGATGCTAAAATCATATTTGATTAAACAGAAAGGCTATTACATTCAAGTCTCAGTGTAAATGCAATAAGAAGAAATATTATCTATTCACTTGTTTGTTTGTTAAGAATGCTTACACTGCAGGCATTGTAAGTAATCCTGGTGTTCTCTGGCACCACAGTATGCATGTAGTACCACATCTTGCAGTTCTGGCATTCTTGAATAACTTAGTCTGCTTGATCAGCCAATTAGTTGATTAACCAATCAGGCCGAAGGGGTGGGGACCTGGTCTTTAGGAACCCTGAGCATTGCTTGGAAGCCTCCTTCCCTTTGCAAGTAGGGGTTGCTCTTAAAGATGTTCTGTAATCTGGAAACACTGAACTTCTGTTATCAAAAACACTCACTCTACTTACATTTTGAATCCTGATTTTTTTGTTGTTGGTAGTAGTATGATCAAGAGTTACTAATAGACATTATCCGCAACTAAGTATTTTCCATAGCAGAGAAGGGCATTTCAAAGCTATCAGTAAAGTGCAAATTAATTGGTAGGACCCTCCCCAAACAAACAAAGAAAACCACTTGCCTCTCTCTATTGAATTTACTTTTAAATACAGAAATTAAATGGCTTTTTTTCATGGTGGTGCCATGATGGTGTTCAATTACAATTAATCTCAACTTATTTTCTTTAGCTCTCTAGTGTTGGCTAACTTCTTTATTACCTCTAAAGTTGGGCGTATGAAAGTGACAGGGTGGCCTAGCCTGAAGAGCAGCTTTTGCTGTACTGTTACAGGAACATATGACTTGCCAATTATATTAAAATGCTTTAAAACAAAGATGAATGGTAATGCATTTGTCTCCATGGTGAAAAGTCAACAGATTCCACCTAACTGTAATTTCCTAATGGAAGACCTTGTAGCCATAGCATTAACATATTTTGTGTGGTCTTGAAAGCATAAACACATAAAAGCAAGAAATCACAAACGAAGATCTTAAGAAAGGACCTTTATGTGGAATAGTAGATCCCTAGGGCTCGGAGTGGTCTAATGGAGAAAGTGCAGAACCAGGAGAAGCAGATCTAGAGAAAGAACTTTTATTAGAGAAAGGTAAGCTGAAATGCTAAACTCTGGGGAGAGATAGGCTGGACTTCTTTCTCCTGTTTTCATTCATCCAACTCCCTTTGTGCTCCCTCCCATTCCTAAATCCCATAGAAGTCTTCTTTATGGGAGGGGTCATTATAACTGGACTTCAAGGCCTTTATTCCATTTTTACAAAATATCCCTGGGGTAGGCTAATATTTTTATCATTTTACAGATGAAGAAACATATGTCACTAACCCACAATTATAAAAGAAAATGACAAAGCAGACATGAGATATTTGTTCTGTGCTAAGATACCTAAAAAATGTTCATCATATTCATGTGATTAATCCCAGAGTAAGTGGTGTGAAGTTTCAGAAATATCTGGAAGACTTTAGAAGGAAATCACTGCCCCGACAACTCCAATATTCAAAAAAAAATTTTTTAGAGGGAAATTTCACAATGCTATCAGGAAAAGAGAGAAGAAAAAAAAATATTGCACTTCCCCCTCCAACCCACCCTTCTAGCACATTTGAAAATAGTTTTTCATATTCATTCCCAAGAGAGGAAAATTGGGTACTATTTGGAGATCCATTATTTGGGAAGATCCTAAATCTTTACTGGAAATAGTATCTGAAGTGAGGTTTCCACAGCTAGGAGCACCATCTACCAGCAGATGCTAAGACAGCCTTGCATCGTTTATGCATAAATCAGTCACATTTGAGTTAATGTGGATGTATTTTCTCTGTGTAACTCCATCTGGGAATTATGAGTTTCACCAATTCACAAACCTCAGTGATCTCATGGGTGTAATGAAGACCATATTCTTTGTCCAATTAACTGATTTTGAAGACTAACCGAGATAAGTTATGGTGTCATATTCAGTAGAATTTGCATTTATGTTGTATAGATTAAAACCTAGTATTTCAGGTGAGGTTCGAATGTCATCTTTTGGAGTTACCTATTAATGTGATCTATCTAAACAACATCTGGAAATCATCTAGAGAAAGCATCTCATTGTTCGGATACTATTTGGAGTTTAAAAAAAAATCACATCTGTGTTTTTTTTTTTTTTTGCTGGTCACTACTTCAATCTTTCCATTTGTGTGATTGCCATAAAAAATCACAAGAGATATCTCATATGCTCTGACTGCAAAAGCATCATTTACTATCCTCAGGTTTAATAAATGAAAAGTTTTACTGCTTAGAAAATAATCAAGTGTTAAGAGAAACATGGAATGCACTATCATTTTATGAAGGCTAATAGGCCTATTCTAGTTAATAGTTTTTTCTTCTCCATAGCATTACCATGGAACATGAGGCTGCTTCTCCAGATGAAGCAGAGATTGAAATGTCACACCAGCATGATCAATTAGATGATGTTGACTAGAGGCATTTGCTACCTGACCTTAATCTACAGGGCAAGAATGACTGAGTAGAGAAGATTGAATACCAAGAAACCCAAAGGCAGAAGAAATTGGCAGAGGGTAGTTTAAATAGATAAAGTATTATGAATGTTGATGCCTGACAAAGGAGGGCATCTGGATAAATGTTTATTATGATGTATACTAGTTTACTTATTTGTTCATTTCTAAGTCGCTATAAAATGAACAGAAACACCTGTAACAAAAGAAATTTGGACAGGGGCGGGAGAGGTAGGATACTTGATTTGTATGTGCCTGAAATCTCATTTGGTCCCCTTGAACGCTGCCAGGAATGATCTCTGCGTGCAGAGCCAGGAATAAACCCTGAGCCCTGCCAGGTGTGGTTCAGAAACCAAAACCCAAAACAAAACAAAACAAGAAATTAGAAAAGGAAGCAGATAAGATTTTCCAAAAGGTCTAGATTTTGTTTCACTTGCTTAACCAAAGAAGCATGGAGAATGATAGATGAGAAATATATGTGATTGGTAGGATGTTCTTTGAAGAAGACAGAAAAAGGAAACTTGAGAGTTATCTTCTAATATTTAAAGACTTGTTCAATGGAAGAAAGATTATATATGTTTTGATTGAAATAACAGAGGGGAATTCTCTTAGTGGAATAACTTGTAGTGGAAGAGACTGTGTTCCAATATTAGGAACTTGAGCAAGGTCATAGCAAATAGCCCTGCACAGCTGCCCAAGTATGGGTAACCATAGCTGGAGAGGGATTTTTGGATTATACAGGTGACCTCTATTATTCCCCAAAGTGTGATTGTTCTGAAACTTTCAATTAGCATTATTCATTCTTTTTACATGTGATGATCAGTACCAATCTGCATACTGATCCATGAACTGGCAGTTATGCCCCTGAGGAAGCCTTTATTATTTTCAACCTTTCTACACCAGAGGACCAACATTGGTCCCTGGACCAGTGATTAAAAAAACACTGCTATAAATCATGTGGGGGAAGGTCTAAAATGGTTTTGGACCTTGAGTAGAAGCAAAACTGAATGAACTTTGTTGCTTCTTGGGCTCTGGTAGAATTACTCTTTTTCATCAGTATTTATGCACATTGTAGGTCTAGGAATGATTGCCCATAGGTTTAAATTATGAGCAGCCGGGGAGAAATTTGTTGGGTCAGTCACCCCTAGTAACAGTGGCATGAAGTATTCCTCCCTGGATATCTGTTATCTTTTAAAGAATATTTTTAAAAATTATAACTAACACCGCAGATTTACCAAGTTGTTCACAACACAGTTGTTTCAGGAATTAAATGTTTCAGCATCAATCCCATGTCCTTCTGTCCACCAATGTCCCCAGTTTCCCACCACCTCTCCAGCCTACCCTCTTGCAGGCACAAACAGATTTATTTCATATTGTTTGTTATAACACCAAGGCAAATGAAATGATCAAAACTTAGAAAATTAAGAGTCAGCTTGTGATAATTGTCATATCTCACAAAGATGTTACTAAAGTCATTGTCTGAGGATCTACTGTGCTGGTTAGTGCTAGCTGAGCCTTCTGTATCATTGTTTAGGCTCATTGAGCATGGTGGTCTTCTATGCAACTTTCCTATCAGATTTGCTATGATCCTACAGTACTGACAGTGCTGTGAAATTTTGAGGAGTTGTGTGCATCAGAAGCTATGGATATGAAACAATTTGGTGGGTTGACAGTTTAATATGGTTCAGTTATGGAACTGGGCATTTCTAAGTTGGAGGATTCTGGCCATGTCTGTGTGCCTCTGTGTCGGCAAATAAAGGAAGGGATCTTTCTACACCCATCCTGAGAAGGCCCCACCTTTTTCAGTGCAAACAATTTAGCCGGGGAGATTCAGCAGTGTCCTGGGTTACCAACAGTGGTCTCCTGGGGCTTTTTGAGATGTGATATATGTTACTTTTTTTGACTTCATATTTCTTTTTCTTTTCCATTCAAGCATGAATGTAAAAGCATCATGGTGGAGAAGTACAGTGCAAAGATCTAAAAATAAGTCACTATTCTATTAGACACTAATTGGTGGTTTCTATTTGTGAAATAAAATGTAAAATATCTGTTTTTCACTGCTGTGGAAAATTAGTAGATTTATAGGACAGTCCTTGAAATGATAAAGAAGTGGGAAAATATATTTTATACATGTATTCTAGGATGTAAGTAGAGGATAATGCCCACACTTTTTCACATGCCGCGGCTCCTAGCACGATTACTTGAAATATAATATGTCCATAGATTTACAGAAGACCAAAGTATGTTTTTTTTCCCTACCACATCCAGCAGTTCTCAAACCACTCCTGGCAGGGTTTGGGGACCACATGTCATGCTGGGGATTGAACTCAGGTAAACTGTGTGCAAGACAAATGCCCTACCTACTGCACTTTCTCTCCATCCCCGCAATTGTGGTGTTCTAAGTTCATAAAAGGATGTTTTCTAGAGGATGTTTTCTATTGAGACTTGAGTCTGAGCTCTAAGATGGTTAAATCGTTGATAATAGTATATTTAGAAAAAATTCACTGGATTATATTGAATCTAATGTTAGTTTGAATATAAGCATTACTGTGATAGTGAAGATCATTAAACTTTAAAATGTGTTCCCAAGGAACACTGGCATCTTCATTCAGGAACATCTTTTAAATTGGATAGCTAATTATCTGTTTATAAGAAGAGCAGAGGAATAGTTCTGAGTACTTTATAAGGACTTACATAATTCTTGATTTCTTGTGTGCATCACTTATGTGTAAGCAAAGTATTAAATCCACAACTCAGGGGTGATATACCACATATATATAAGTGTGTAGGTGGAAGAGAGTCTTCTCATTTCAAATCTTGATTTTTATCTAATTGCAAAGTTTATGGTAATTCTAGTTTTGCATCATCACTTTTTCTGATTAAAAAAAAAGAGCACATAAATTCCTGAGCATGTTGGTGTGTACTGCCAATCCTATCATAGTCCCTAGGTGAAATCGTTTCTGGAAAAGACTTTAGAAAAAAGTATTTTGAGGGCTGGAGTGATAGTGCAGTGGGTAGAGCACTTGCCTTGCTCATGGCAGACCCAGGTTCAGTCGCTTGTGCCTCAGATAGCCTCTTGAGCCCACCAGGAATGATTCCTGAATGCAGAGCCAGGAGTAAGCCCTGAGAATGAGTGCGTGTGGTCCAAAATCAAAAACAATAATAATCAAATTAAAAAAATTTTTTATTAAAAATTATCTTGGGAGCATATTGTTTCAGAATAAATAGTGCTAACAGGAATAAATAGTTTGAAATTGGATTGTGATTATAATTATTCAGTTAGAGAAGTTTGCAGTTTTACTTTTTCTGACTGATGTTTGCATTAGTAGACATTTGATCACTACTTTTCTAATATCCATTACCCTCCTTGTCCTACCACCTCCATTCCTTTTGTTTATTTTGGGGCCATACCCCATACTCAAAGTTTACTCCACCGTTTCCATTCTTCATTTGGGGGATTTGGGGGGCAGAGGGTGCATACCCAGAGGTGCTCAGGGGTTACTTCTGGTTCTGGTCTCAGGGATCACTCCTGGTAGGCAGTGTTTGAGACCATTTGGGGTGCCTGGGATTCACCCAGGGTCAGCTGTGTGCTGTCGGCTGTATTATCTCTCTGGCCTACCATCTCCATTCTTAGCTAGGAAGTCTAGGTGACTTTAACTCTGCTGTGTCTCAAACTATATAATCAGGTGGTTTCTGACTGGTTTAGTCTGATGGGCACACTGTAGCCTCCCTATTCATATAGGAGGAGCTTTAACACAATCAGGCCAGTTAGAATGTGGACTCCAGAAGAGATATTTTTGTCCTCTGGATGGTGTGTCAAACATATGTGAATGCTGACACAACTGCAACCATTTTGCCACCAAGAAGGAGATTTCAGATTCAGAGAATAGGAACTTCATCAGCATTCAAGTCTTTAATTTATTCACCTTAGAAAGGGTGAATAGTATCTTTCCCTCAATTTTTTGTAAAATCCAGTTGTGTAACCTTTGTAAAATGTTTGAAATAGTAGACATTTTGTGGCTGGAAAGATAGCACAATGGGTTGAGCATATGTTTTGCATGCAGAAGGCCTGAGTTTGATCCCCAGTTCTGCATGATCTCCAGAGCTCTACTGGGGGTGACCCCAAAGTTGACAGTAGCCCCTAAATAGTGCCATGTGTTGGATTCCTGACCCCAAAAGAATAGGAGCTAATCATTTACAATCATTAATATATTGATAGATATTTTCTTTAACAGGATGCTTATATATATATATATATATATATATATATATATATATATATATCTCACCTGAACTGTTTAATTGCATTTATTTCCTTAAATTCTTTCTCTCACACTGACTTTACATTCAGATGAAACTGCAAACTCTTGATTGAGTTTTAAGCATTACACAGAATTTTTCCTCTCTCAGGTTGTTCATGTTACCATGTCAGTAGTGAGGCTTTAGGCACTGACCTCTGAGTGCATTCTCTGGACTAGCAGCACCTCTGGATACCCAAGTTCATTCTCACCAAACCTCAGCTCTATCTTGGAAGAGTTTTACTGAAAAGAAATAGTTGAGGGTGAGAAGAGTGAGAAGGAGAGTTAGTGAGGATATTTCCTGGCAGCACCCCTGGACTGGGTGTATTATCACACAGTAACTGATCTGCATACATCTGTTGAGTGCAGTTAGGAGTTTGAGCTAACACTCCCTGCATATGTCTGTGTCTGGGAGGCCCAGGACTGCGCAAACAGAACTTTGAGTGCTGTTCTCGCTGTCCTGGTAACATCTTTCCTTCCATACCATTCTCTATTCATTTATTATTCTAAAGATAACAAGCTTAGCAAAGATAAAGAATAATGGCTAGAATCAGTTCTAGACAATGTACATAATGGATTTTTTTGAAAAGTTATTTCAGTTTTAGTAAAAAATTAATTAGGTTTTTGGTTAAATAAGACAGAATGCAGGCATCTGTTTATATTCTTGTAGTGCTTTGAAAAATATAAGAACCATGTGTGTATTATTCTCAATATACATTTAGAATAGAAGGGCCAGGAGAGAAGCATGGAATGAAGAGGGTGAGACTTGAAGAGGTACTTCCATTCTTTCACTCTTTATACATATATATGGGTGATACGTTATTTTACAGTAAATTTATCTGTTAGTTTAATTTTAAGAAGTTGATGTAAAAATGTCAATAATTCTATACACATTAAAGATAATACTTTTAACAATAAATTATATAAGAGAAAATTATTGTACTGATCATCAGTATATAACATATTATATTAAATATTTATAAGTATATTCAATTTTTATATTTGATTTATCTCTTTATTCAGGTGCTTTTGGAATTTTTGAACCTCCAATGTTGACTATGCAACTGACTATTTGGGACATTATGTTCATTAATGTTTCTGAAAGGCACCCATACTTTTACTTTTGTATGGCCCCTCTTGCTTTATTTTCAGTACTATAGATTGAGTTCTAGTCACATCTGCAAAGAATATTTTCCCTGGAAGATTTCATTTGAGATAAAACAGCATGTTGGATTGCCTGGATATTTATGGCTTTTGGCTTTTACCGCTTCCTCTTGAATGAGAATCATTTGTTTTGTGAATGGAACTTTGCAATAACCTCACACTTGTGATTATTAAAATTTTCTGCCGCAGCTGTAACTAGCAGCTCATGAAAAGTAGTATTTCCAGCAAGATAGATTTTGGGGGTCATTCAGACCAAACTTTTCATTGATGCGTTGGGAAAAGTTGGTCCAAGAAAAGGAATTCCCAAGATCTCTCTATTACTATTAAGGGCAGGATGGGGACTGGGAACAGTTTTTCTGGCTCATTGTGCTTCCTGCCACATGATGTGATGAGAGTCAGCCTCTTTGCTTGACTTGGATTCTGGAAACCAGGGATAAAGTTAAGCCATGTAGGACTCCTGGAAATCTAGCCAATAGGAAGTAAAGGTAGTGGAACAAATTGTGGTATAAATAGACAATAACATGCAGGTTTAAATAAAAGGACATCTTACATCTGTATAACAGCATTTAGAAATTGTTTAATTTTTAATTATTGTGAATTACAGAGTTACAAAGTTAATCATAATTAAGTTTCAGGCATACAATGTTCCAACACCAATCCCTCCACTAGTGTGCATTTCCCTTTACCAATATCCCCAGTTTCCATCCTGTTACTAGCCTGTCACTAGAGCTGGCGTTTTTCCCCATCACCTCATCCTAATGTTCTTTTCCCTAGTTTATGCCCCCACCTCCAACCCAGTGGCAATCTTCTGATGATTTGTTACAGACATTTCAATATTCCATTGAATATTGGTGGCCTATCCCACCGCCACTGTCACCTTCTCTCCATCATTTTCATTTCATCTTCATTTTCCCACCTCCTCAAGCCTGCCTCTGCAGCAGGTCCACAAAATGGAATGATCAAAATACACTTCAGTAAAAGAAAAATTTTGAAAATTGTTGCATCTCACTATGGGGATATTAGGTCCTTCTCTGAGGGATTACTAAAATGTTATTTCAAGTTAAGCCTTTTGTTAATGTTTTTGTTAGTCGAGATTTGTTGGTCTCTGCATTACATTTCCATCCAATTTGGTGTGCTTCTACTGGGATGTTAGTATAGTAGAGTTCGGAGATGTTGCCGCAGAAAATCCAGAATAATTAATTGAGTAGTCCAGCCAGAGGCATGGTGGCAGACTGCTATTAGGGTGTGAGTGTGGCTTCGGGGACTTAGTAGGGCAGAAATTGGCCTGTTTCCTTCACAAGATGGTCCAAGCGGTCTTAGCTGGTACTGAGTATCTGAAAAATTTTTGGAGTTAGTTGATAACTTTCGAGATATGTTTGTGAGTCTCTGCATATAGGGTTGGTAGATGAGCTTACATGGTGGCAGTGGTGGATGTGATTGTGATTATGTCTAGCAGCTTTTAAAGATAATTTTCCCACTGCTTATCACATCAAAAATGCTGAATTTATGTGATTGAAGGGCTGGAATGATAGCACAGTGGGTAGGGCATTTGCCTTGCACACAGCCAACATGGCTGACCTGAGTTCAATTCCTCCGCCCCTCTCGGAGAGCCTGGCAAGCTACTGAAAGTATCTCACCCGCACAGCAAAGCCTGGGGAGCTACTTGTGATGTATTCAGTATGCCAAACACAGAAACAGTTGTCACAATGGGGACATCACTGGGCCCGCTTGAGCAAATAGATGAACAATGGGAGGACAGTGACAGTGATGTGATTGAAAGCTTAAGAAAGAAATGGAACTCCTCTTAATTGCACTGTCAAAAAATGAACCATATTTGTATTTTGGCATTAGCACGAATAGACTTAGAAACAATCAAATCAGATCATATGACACAAAATTTGGTGTGAGACTTTTCTCATTTACTATTATGTGTTGAACGCTTTCATTGTCATTGAATGTTTTGCAAAAATATGATTTAAAATTGTTTGGCTGGACTGGAGCAATAGTGTAGCAGATGGGGCACTTGCCTTGCATACATCAGACCTGGGTTTGATCTCCAGCACCACATATGGTCCCTGAGCCCCACAAGGGACCCCTGAATGCAGCCAGGAGTAAATGTGGAGCACAGCTGGTATGGCTCAACCCGTCCTCCAATCTCTTCCCCCAACGGCTTGGTAATCCCCTTGGGCATGTCTGGCTTTTGTGTTTGTATGTATTTTTCCATCATGAACTATTAGAATTGAGCACTGTGGGCTAAACCATAATGTAGAATTAAGGCAGAAGGGTGCTCAGGTTTGCAGCTGCCACCTGAGATATCAGAGGAATGAACAGTGACAACAGCAGTGGAAATCTGTCAGTCCTCTACAGCAGCTATGCAAGGTCATTTACAGACAGGCGACAGGAAGTCAATTCAAAGCACATGCTTTAAGACAAGGTAACAGTGTCTTGTTTTGTCTCTTTATCAGCATAAATTTATAAATCAAAACGCTGTGTAGACTCTACACAGGTTGTTTGAGATTGTAGGAGATAATTACACTTCACAAGGTAGAAGTGACTCTGAGGCATGACCAACGCATCAGAACTTGATTACTTCCCCCCATAGTACCCTGCCTTTTGGACCATATCCCCACTTCTTGCTCTTCCATGAGAAATGGGGAAGTTAAAGGAAGAAGGGGTTTTACTTCAAACAGTCTAGTTGGCTCCACGTTAATCAATTTTAATCAATTTCTTTTAAAGGTGTGATGAGAAATGAGGTAAGGCATTTGAAATGTGTGCCTTTGTTTACTTCATTTGTTCCCTGTGGCCATAGATAATTGGGAACTTCCTATGTCAGAAGCACCAACATAACTTCAGAGATGAAAGTCAAATCCCGCATCAAGGCTGGTTTATCACTTGGGACTATACAAGGCACAAATGATTAGAGAGGCCCCCACATCTACAAAGTGCTAAGAGAACAGGGCTGGACAGAGATAAAACCTGGCCTCCCTCTGATGCCTTTTCTTCTCTCTTCCCCCATTTCCATTAATTTCTAGTGGATTAATCATTAACAGTGAATGGTACCTCTGCTCTAATGAATCTGGCAATTCAGGTAAGAAGCACAGAATTTAGAGGTTGGAAGAGTTTATTTAAAGATGCTCAGAAATGGTCCTGAGACTGATAATACTTATGAGATGCTCCAAGCAATAAAGATGCAGGGGAATTTTGCCTTTCTTTGTGGGTTGGGTTGATGATGAGTCTGTTGCCAGCAGGGCATGGTTTCCTCCTGTGCAGAAATGCCAAATCCGCAGCTCTTGGTGGGGGTTGAGCTGGGAATGTGATTTCTTCCTTTCTCCAGCAATTTTCTGCCTGCCTGCATGAAATGCTAATGAACATCTCACACATGACAGAGCAATGAGATGTATCCTTATTTTCACTATTTTTGGTAGAGTCTGACTTTACCAAGTCTGGTTCTTAATGTAGAAATGATGACATGTCTAGCCGACCCTTCCTTTTCCTTCAGGTTGATAATTCATATGTTCCTCTCCCTGTGCCAAGCTGATGTGTAGGTGTGTGTGTGTGTGTGAGTGTGTGTGTGTGTCTGCATTGAAGTAAGTTCTGTATTATTTTGGCATCTCTGCCTTTCCTCTCATTACACCATAGTTCTGCCTCCAAGTTTCTAAAATTTAATTTTTTGTTTTATTTTGTTTTGTTTTTGGACTAAACCAGTGGGGCTCAGGGCTCAGTCTAACCCAAGTAAAGTCAGTCTTGAGCAGTTATTTGGAGTTTCTAGCAAGGGAATGCAGCTACTCGTGTACCCTCAACTAAAGAACAGTCTGTCTCTATTGGGGAACAAACAGCTTTAGGAGGGAACACACGGAGCAATGAGGGAGAAGGGGACACCCACCTCACCCACCTAGCCAGCCAGATCAGCTGAATCAACTCTGGTGACCAATGGGGTGACAGATGTCTCAGCCTGTTTGCCCTCACATCCTCAAGTCAGTCTTGAACTTCAGTCTCTACCCAATTCAGGCTGATCATTGATGATCAGTTGTCCATGAGGATAAAAGAGGCCAGATTGTATTTATTTATTAGATCAACTAGTTGGGAGGTGATGTGGGAGTGGATCATAATTATGAACAGCAGGTTAAATGCCCTAGTGATTTTTTAATTACATCATCAAATGAATTTACCTGTAGGAGGTATGAAAGTGAAGACTGAGCTTGGGTTCATAAAATTTGACAGAGGGCTGTGACTGATTGATGGTGCCGGTGGGAGAGCTTAATTTGGGGCACAGGGACTTTCATTTGTGCACTCAATTGATGGGTACCTGGATACTCTTACAGGTCTGCATGAAGTCCTCCTTCAGGCTCCGTGGGTGACATAAGAGTCCACAAAACATGAGGGTGGTGTCTTGCTAACTGCAGAGATAGCTAGTCATGGTGCTTTGGGAGAAGGCATCTATCAGCCTTGACACCATGAGGATCCAAACATGCAGAGTGTGGATTCATCTATTTTCTGTTCTCATTTCTGTGATACTTGTACCTCTTGGACACTCTATATTTATGTTGTAGAAGAGTGAGAACAGAAGGAGATGAATTTTGTAAGGGAAACACAGCGTAGATCCAGACAAACAGAAATATATACTGCAGGATCTATTTCTTTGCATAAATCAGGCTGGCTCAGTGTTCCTTATTTCTTTTCCTTCAGACTTCATGTTCCATCTTCACCTTCTGCTTTGTTCATTTATCTTCCTGGTGACCTTAGAGATTCTAGAGTGTCCACCAAGCTGTTGGTGGAGGAATCCTGACACTTTAGTGAGGCATGTAGTATGGTGATATTGTATCCCAAATGTGTATTAGCACTTATGTTCTTGCAGTCCAAGACTGCCTCAACACAAAATATACCAAAAATTAGTTCTAGGATTAGATATTAAAATTACTATCTGAATGTTATTGACTATAAAACATACTAGATACATGGTCTTTTGATAGCTCACATACCCAAGAAGAGAAGAGTTTGTTTAGTTTCTCATGATCTCTGTCTTTCATAAAGAAAAGAAATTAAGAAATGTCACAGGTGGAGAAATAACATATGAATATATTTGACCTGTTCTAGACCTGTTTTCAGAAGAGCCCAGCATGGCATTATTCAGAATAATTCTAAGTATTAAGAATGATGAGTTTAAAATGCCTATATATTTTTCTGAAGGGCTTCAATGTTTAAAAGAGAAAGTGGATAAATTAGCATTTGTGACTAGAAGATAAAGTAAATTTTATTAAAATTAGGAAAAAATGCAGAATGCAGCTTAAGTCCATCTACACGTGTGAATCTAGAAATAGGAGGTCAGAATTGAATAGTGCTTTTTGGGGCGTGTTATGTGAGTGTGTGTTTGTGTATGTGTGCCACACCCAGAAGTGCTCAGGGCTAACTCCTGGCTCTGCATTCAACAATGACTCCTGGTGGGCCTGGAGGATCATATATGGTGTTGGGGATCAAACCTGGGTCAGTCGCATCCAGTGTAGTACCTCTCCATTCCCAAGAAGGTCAGAGTTAAAGTAGATAAATCCATATACTTCCCTTCTCACAGAAGAATAAGGATTTCAATATAAACAGACTCTAAAACGGTTTCAAAATATCACAGTCGTGTGTTATAAAGGAAGTTATAAGTGTCTGAGGGAGAGTAAAGTTGCCCTTCTAGCCTATTTTTAATATTTGAAATATAACTTGACTTTGAAAAAGATTGTTTGTAAACAATTTGGAAAACCTACAAAGGAAGAAAATAAAGACAAATAGTAACCTCATTTTACAAACTTCACATTCTGACATATTGACTTTCACTTCTTTCATGTAATTTTAGAATCCTCTTACCCATTGAGATTATTGAAATTTCATATTTTTCTGTATATGTTTATTGAAGGCCAGTTTTCTTATAGATTCAGGAAGTCTTTATTTTAGATATGACATTGATTTTTGGACCATTGTTATGCTATGAAAGAACAAAGAAGGAAAGGGGCAAAAACCCTCCAATTAAGCTGTGACACGAAGTCTTACTGATTGCTTCTGTGACACATTTGCAGGCCATGATACTAGCCTTCGGATGCTTTGACATTTCTTTCATCTATTCTTTAGTGGTATTGCTGGACATGCTGAAGATGTTTCTTTTCCATACTCCTCTTTTTCCTTCAATACAATATAATTGTTGCAACAATGTAATAGTTGAGGTTTCATACAGCACTTATAATTTGTTGGTTTGGAACAAAATATGAAATAGTGATCCTTCCTCCTAAGCTGAATATTTGCTGCCCCCAAAAGAAATTTATCCACTGCTGCTCTGCACACCTGTATTTTTGTGTGCACAGTAACATCCATCTCAATACTGAATCACACTGTTACTTTCAAAAATGTTTTATTATTAATTTTGTTTGTTTGTTGAGCCACATCTGTCAATGCTCAGAGGTTACTCCTAGATCTGCACTCAGGAATTACTCCTGGTAATGCTTGGGGGACCATATTGGATGTCAGGGATCAATTCAGGTTGGCCATTTGCAAGGCAAGGACCCCATCTGTGGTACTATCTCTCCAGAAACACCAAAGACATATTAAATAGCAATAAAATGAACATGTGTAGTACCACCGATGTACATAATTTGATGGAGTTAATAACAAGAACATCTGTGACCAAGTTTATGTCTGTCTGGTAATTACAGCTGCATTGTGCCTACTGTGTGGCTGATGGGGATAATATAAGGGTGGCTAGTATCAGACAAATTTCAATTTCAGGGCTGCTAAAGTGGAAAGAAAGGTGAATATTGGCATCAAAGTATCTGTTTTGATTCAGCATTTTTAAAAATCCGGGGTCTTTAAAAAAGATATCTGTAGCGCTGTAGCACTGTCCTCCTGTTGTTCATCACTCTGCTCAAGTGGGCCCAGTAACGTCTCCATTGTGAGACTTGTTGTTACTGTGTTTGGCATATTGAATAAGTCACGGGGAGCTTGTCAGGCTTTGCCGTGCGGGAGAGATGCTCTCAGTAGCTTGCCGGGCTTTCCAAGAGGAGCGGTGAAATTGAACCCCGCTCAACCGGGCCGGCTGCACGCAAGGCAAATGTCCTACTGATGTGCTATCGCTCCAGCCCATAAAGATATCATTACTTATAAAAATATCTTTTTCTCTTCTAATACAAAAATTTCTGTTTAAGGCAGTCCTTCCCAAGTGACACTCAGGAGGCCTGGAGATCCCTCCCAGCAACTCTTGGTCAAACAGGCTGGTGTTTCAGTGTGAGGGCCTTAGGATGCAGTGCTGCTCAGGCCTCTGCCTGAGGGTTACCTGGCCACACTGTCAATGTCTGGACATTGCAAGGGCTACATCCTGCAATGCTTGAGTGATATGTGGTATTGGGAACAAATAAGCTGTATGCAAGACATGTTTCTTAAGCCTGTACTATCTCATTGGTCCTGAAAATGTCTTGATTTTTTTTTTTTTGCTTTTTGGGTCACATCCAGCAATGCACAGGGGTTACTCCTGGCTCTGCACTCAAGAATTATTCCTCATGGTGCTCAGGAGACCATATGGGATGCTGTGAATAGAACCTGGGTCAGTTGTGTGCAAGGCAAACACTCTACCCACTGTGCTATTGCTCCTGCCCCAAAATGTCTTGATTTTTGAATTGGCATCAAAGACACTTTTAAAATCTAGATTCTGAGAGTTAAAATTATTCAAAGAACAAAAACATTTTTAATGTTTTGGGCATATACTTTCAAACTAACTTTACAGAAAAATGATTAAAATGTATAGATTCTTAAACAATCTTATTTCACCTTCCTAAATTTGACATTATTGAGAGTAACTGGAGTCGACAACTGACAAGATGGTACCAGAGGTTTGAAGTTCTGGCATGTGACTTTGTAGTTTACACAAGATTTTAGCACCTACTATGAGCCTCATATTCTAGGGGAGGTCAAGCTTTGTGTGAGGGAGTTCCTCAACACCCTGTGGCGAAAAAGCTTACCCTTACCTGAGGAGCCAGTTTATGAGTAAACCTTGAAAATGGGTCCATTTCCCACAAGGCAACAGTGCAGCTTACAAGGAAAATCACTGAAACTATTCTAAATTCCACAAAGGAGGAGGAGGAAAGTTGACATGAAATATTCATTAGTATCATAAAATATTATATGCCCCTCTCTGATGCATTTTAATTATTGAACAGAACCACTTGAAATAGAGTTCCTTTTGCAGTGGATTGCTTCCATTGTCCTCAAGTCAGACGTATCTGTGTGGCTTTGGCTCTTTGCCTTATATGTAAATACCTAATGTGGGTTGGATACAAGTCCATGTCCAATTGGTTATTATTACTTGTTGAGATATTAAGAAATAACAGAGGGTCAAATATCTGCACATTATGGATGAAGGCTCTGGTACAATTTGACTCAATAGGATTAAGGATTGAAGACTTACATATTGGGGTTAACTCAGCATGTGCCAGGTGGTATGAGTAGAGTGGTGACTACAACAGATGGTCTTCCTGACCTCCTTGAATTTGCAATTAAGGAACAGAGAAATGCATCCTAGATTTCCTGAAATATATTCTCATCTCCTGACATAAAAAATAGGTATTTAAGGCATGCAAAGTGTGTTGAAGTTAGGAGAGGACTGTACCGTGTTTCACTGGAGAAGTTCTCTTTCTTACAGAACTGTCACTGTCATCCTGTTAACAATCGATTACTTGAGGAACGGGTGCCACTAGCATCTCCATTTGTCCCAGCCCTGAGATTTTACAATCATAAACTTTATGCTCTCTCTCCACGGATGTGGCATGCCAGGTGGATGTCCTTGGGCATGATGATGACGTGCAAGGCGGGGAATGTGCAGAGGTTGGTGTCCTCGAAGAGTTCCACCAGGAAGACCTCACATACCTCCTGCAGCTCCATGACAGCTGAGCTCTGGGAGTGCAGGTCGGTCTTGAAGTCCTATGCGATCTTGCACACCAGCTGCTGAAATGGCAGCTGGTGGATCTCCAGTAGCGCCCTGTGCTGAATGGTGTCGGGCTGGTAGCAGTGCAGTTTCTTCATGCTTCCTGTAGCTGGTGCACTCTTGTGAGCCGCCTTGGTGGCCAGCTGCTTATGGGGCACCTTTCCACCCATTGACTTGCATGCCATCTGCTTAGTACATGCCCTCTCATTCTTCCCAACTCAGCTGGAGACTCCTTCAGGGTTAGGGAACCAAGACACATTTTAGCTACTGTTGTTGGCATATTTGGTACATCACTAGTGCCTTGCCTATAGCGAAGTGGGTAAGGTGTTTGCCTTGCAAGCGGCCAACATGGCCGACCCGAGTTCGATTCCTCTACCCCTCTCGGAGAGCCCTGCAAGCTACCAAGAGTATCTTGCCGCTCGGTAAAGCTTGGCAACTTCCCCATGAGGTATCTGATATGCCAAACACAGTAACAATTGACACAATGGAGACGTTACTGGGCCCACTCAAGCAAATTGATGAACAATGGGAGGACAGTGATAGTGACAGTGCCTTGCCAGACTCTGCTGTGCGGACTGGATACCCTCGGTAGCTTACCGGGCTCTCTGGGGGGAAGATGGAGGCTTTTGGGGCAATCTCGAATGACCCCTGGCAGGTGTTCTCAGTCTACCAAATTTAAGCTCCTGGTGACCGGCCTGCTGTAACAGTTTGTATGCTGACAACATGCACCTGCCTGCATCTCTGGGTAGTGTCTGGGGCATCTGTGGCCTCAGGTTGATCTCCTCGAGGCGGATGGAGTGTGCCCTGAGGTTGCTGAATAGCTGGCAGAGCAAGATCCCATTGCATAGGGTCTGTGCCAGGTCGAACACCTGTGCCGAGTCTCAAGTCACTTGGTGGTCGGCAGACAGCATCCCGCAGTGGACAAGTCATTTCATGGGCTGCTGTCACTGTTCCATGCTCCATGGTGTTGTGACTCAGCTGATCCGGGGAGGTTGTGATGCTGCGGCCACCACCATGGTCTTTCCTCACCCCGCCAATGCCATTCTGTCTTAATCCTGCAAAGCAGCTGGTGATGTCCAGCAGGAATCATGCGCAGAGTTCCAGCAGGGATCAAACGTGGAATTCCATGCTCAGCATGCTGAGTCATGCTGAGTCTCACACATCCAGTGTGAGATGGTGAGCTGGGTTCGGGAGAGTGCGAGGGGTTCAACTGGCATCAGAGCCATCTTGCCTCCTATTGTAATGTTCTTACAGAACATTTCTTAAAATTCATGCATGGCTTCATTTTATCACTTGATGTACTTGTTGTTTTGAGGTTTGAGAGTGTTCGGCTCTGTGGACTGGAAATACTTCATTGGCTCCTGGGATATTTAGCCAACTAGTCACCAACATAAATTTCTGATTCTGAGAGTCAGGCAGCTCTATCTTCTTCAATAACATAGGACTCAAAAGATCTGTGTCCCCTAGCAGGAAAGAAAACACTTCTTGAGTTAGTGTCGTCTCCTCCTTGTAACTTATTTCTACACATCAACCTGATCATCTTCAGAGATCTAATAAGTGGAAAATTGCACAAATTAAAATGTTTAGACTTAGAGAAACTAGGTTGAATCTGGTTCTCACTTCTTGGTTGCTTGTGATGTTTTCTTGGTCATTATCCTTTCATCCTTTTAACAGCAACCTTGTAATACTTATGATATTCAGCCTATTTAATACTTGAGAAATGGAAGTCATCAAGGCCAGGTAATTTCCCCAAGAGCCACTGATCAAGTTCATGAAGCCTGACTTCAGCACCCATGCTTAAGACCACCTTTATGCCCATCGCCAAGAAATGAATATGGTATTTGGTACCTGGAAAACCTGCAATAAAATATGGCTATTATTCCAGTTTCTATATCTTAGAACCAAGAGTATGGGACTATTTATTATAGGCAGAAACAAAACCTCAATGACCTGTGTTAGGTTTATTCTGGAGTAGTAAATCATTTGCAGTGAACCTCTGACCTCAGTGCTATGTAAAGTGAACCTTGATGAGAGTGGTAAATGTCATTTGTAATTGAAAGATCTAATTTTTATAATTCTATTTCCACTTTAATGAAGAATTACACTTTTGACATTTTAAGTTAATTCTCTAGATAGTCCTGGATTGACATATGTGATACTAGGGCTCTTCAACCAAGAGCTGGAATATAGACATAAATCCTTAATCAATGAGTTATGGATTCTGTTAAAAGGTTAAATTTAAATTAAATATCCACAATTAGTGATGTTTTTTGGTGTTTTAAATGTGCATATTTTACATATATTAAAATTAGGCAAAACGCATATAGATTCACAGATTTTTTTCTTATGGCAATTTATATAAATTCTTTGAGTTGAGTTGCTACTGAGTTGCATCATGAAAAAGGTAATCTCATGTCCTTATTTCCTCCCCTGTTTTTTATAGGATTTCAGAGGTGAATCCACCATCAACACATCCTGTCCAAATTCACTTGTTTTTCACTCACATTTTTATTCTTTCTTAAACCACAATGGAGAGATGTTGTCTTCATTTTTGTTTGCCTTTAGATAAAAGATAGATGCTGTTTAATTGTCATGTTTAAAAATGTCTTTTTCTTTCCCATGCCATTCTTTTCAAATCTCATTAAAAAGTTTAAGTTTGGTCCTGCCCCCGCGACTGGCTGTCCTCACTGGGGCCCCTTCGAGGGGGGCGGGTTGAGTTTCCCTCCCTGCCCCGAGTAGAGCCACGGCAGCCGAAGACCCCCAGAATCAGCCACAGCCATGCTGAGATCACTCTCCACACGTCTGGACAAGCCTTATGCATGAAGGAACCAGCAGAGGAACCCAGGCGTGCGGGTCCTGGGGCTGGGATCTCCAGGTCTGCTTGGATTGGGACTGGGCCTTCTCCACCCAGATCTCCCATCTTCCAGTGGGTAGGCATTATACCCACCAGCTGCCGCCTGTGCCAGGTGGTCCCATCAATGGCCAAGACCCAGAGACTATAAAACCCAGCTCCTCTTATTATCTCATTTTTGCTTTGGAGAACCAGGCAGGCTACCAAAAATATCCTGCCCACATGGCAGAGTCTGGCAAACTTCCCGTGCTGTACTCAATATGCCACATACCAGTAACAATGATAGGTCTCATTCTCCTAGCCCTGAAAGAACATTGAATATGGCTCCTTTAAAATCTCAGGGCTAGGAAGAAGGAGACGTTACTGTTGTCTGCTCGAGTCAATCGACAAACAACAGGATGATGGTGATCGTGATCGTGAAGTTTGGTCCAGATCATCTTACTGAGGTGGAGAAATGGGCCAGTGATTCAGCTATGAGCATAACCATCCTCACAAGCCTTTTGAGAGAATTTTGAGCTTGTGAGACAAGAAGTATGTGTGTTATGTTATACTTGACACACAAGTATAAAGATTTAATTCAGATGTTTAATAATGAATCCATTTGAAAAATATTTTTTAAATAGTTGAGATAAACATATTGCTGGAAATACCTGTGACTATGCAGATTTATACCAGTACTTAAGGGATAGAGAGAAACTAGTGAACTTGTCTCCGAAAACCATCTTACTCAGGCTAGGGTTTTGTTTATAAACAAGCAGGTGGAGTAGTTAGGCAAATGCAGGGTAGGCTACTGGACTGAGGGCGGAGAATGGTCTTGACAAAATTCCAAAGCTTTGAATAGCAATGAAAACTGAAAGTGTAAATTAAAATATTTCTGGTTTTTTTTGCAGGAAAAAGAAAACCCACCATCCCATACTTCCACAAAAACTTCTAAGCATACAAGAAAACTGATTTCATTTTGAAAGTGTGTTAGTTTTGAGATGAGAAAAAGCAGAATTCAGGCCAGGAAACTAATTGGAATAATTTACTGTTCATTGTTTGTTGTGCTCTTTTTTTCCCCTCCCAGTGGTCATTAGTCTTCAAGTCCAATAACAAAAATAAACAACAAAACCAAGACAAATAAAAGGGCACATTTCCTTCAACACCGCTTTGTCGCCTCTTGAGAGATCAACCAGACTCAAGCTTAGCAAGGACATACTTCATCTGAGGGAAACAATGGAAGAAAGGGACTTAGTAGATATATACAGGACACTTCATCCTCAAAAAGCTGTATGCACATTCTTCTCAAGCGTACATGGAACATTCTCCAAGATAGACCACATGCTGTGCAACAAAACATACCTCCATAAAATTAAGAAGATAGAGATTGTATCAACAATCTTCTCAGACCACAATGTGTTTAAATTAGAAGTAAATCACACACAAAAACAGAAAACTAAATCAAACACCTGGAAATTAAACAGTGCGCTATTGAACAACAAGTGGCTTAGAAAGGAAATCAAAGAGGAAATCAAAAGATTCCTAGAAGCGAACGAAAATGAGGACACGAATTACCAAAACTTATGGGACACAGCAAAAGCTGTCTTAAGAGGAAAGTTTATAGCTCTACAAGCATTCCTCAGAAAGGAGGAGCGAGCCCACATAAATAAACTAACCTCACAGCTTAAGATCCTGGAGAACAACTCAACAACATCCCACTCACCTACTCCATTTCCAACAAAAGTCCTGTTTGAAAATAGCTGTACAAGCTCAGTAGTAAATAGCACCTCCTCCAAAAGTTTCACTCAATGTCAGTTATAAAACAAAGAATAACACATGATTGAGAAGAAGGTAAGACTCAATAAGATAGAAGAGGCCCATCTAGCAGCAACAAAGCTGAACGGCTCCTGGCAGTCTCTCCTCACTCAACCAGAATAGTAACAGTGAACGTGAAGGACCAAATCACACTGGTCACAATGGTAAAGCAACGCAAAAGCCCACCAAGCTTTCTTATTGAAAAGGCTAGCCCAGAAGACACCAACAGTTCTGTAGCGTTAGACAACCTCTCTGACAAGGAATTCAGAAAGGAGCTACTTAGGATGCTTAGGGAATGAAAAGAAACAATGGAAAGCAATGCCAATAAAAGACAAGAGGATTTGAAGGCAGAAATGAGGAAAATGCAGTCAGAAATGTCGGACCTGAAAAACCTGGTAGCCGAATGGAAAACCTCAGTGGAAGGCCTCAGCAGCAGAGTAACAGCGGCTGAGAACAGAATCAGTGAGCTCGAAGATGAAGTTCAGAGACTCTCCAGGAAAGAGCAGAAAATGGAAAAGAGACTCACAATTCGGGAACAGATGGCAAGAGAAGACCTGATGAAGCCAAGAGGGGTAACATAAGAATCATTGGAGTCCCAGAGGGACAGGAAGAAAACCTTGATGAAGAAGAAACTGTCAAAGAAATCATTGCTACAATGTTCCCACAGCTGAAGAAAACTTGTGACCACATCCAGGAGGCCCGAAGGGTACCAGCTAGAAGAAATCCGAATAAAAATACCCCAAGACATATCCTGATCAAAATGACCAAAACTTTAGACAGAGACAAAATTCTGAAAGCAGCAAGATCGAAGAAAGAAATCTCTTACAAAGGAGCATCCTTAAAATTCACAGCTGACTTTTCTGATGAAACCCTCAGGGCCTGAAAACAGTGCTGGGACATAGTGAAAAAACTCAACGAAATAAATGCCTCTCCAAAAACACTTTACCCAGCGAGACTCTCATTCATAATAGAAGGAACAACACACAGTTTCACAGACAAACAAGAGCTCAGGAACTTCATAGACTCAAAACCATGGATACAAGAACAACTAAATGGGCTACTTTAAGGCAAGACAGGCACGTCAAATACACCAAATTTCAAAAAAACAATGGGACAAAATCCCATAACAATAATCTCTCTCAATGTCAATGGGCTAAACGCACCAATTAAAAGACATTGAGTGGCAGGATGGATTAGAAAATTGAACCCAACATTCTGCTGCCTGCAAGAAACACATCTCAATAGTCAAAGCAAACACAGAGTCAAAGGCTGGAAAACAATCCTACAGGCAAACAGCTCCCAGAAAAAAGCTGGGGTAGCCATCCTAATATCAGACCACATCGATTTCAGAGTGAAGAAGGTCATAAGAGACAGTGAAGGCCATTTCCTATTGATCAAAGGATCTGTATAACAGGAAGATCTTACAATAATAAATGTATATGCACCTAATGAGAGACCAGCAAAATACTTAAAACAACTACTCATAGATTTGGGAAAAGGCATCAATAGCAACACAATACTAGTGAGAGACTTCAACACCACTTTGTCACCTCTTGATACATCAACCAGACTCAAGCTTAGCAAGGACATACTTCATCTGAGGGAAACAATGGAAGAAAGGGACTTAGTAGATATATACAGGACACTTCATCCACAAAAAGCTGAGTACACATTCTTCTCAAGCGTACATGGAACGTTCTCCAAGATAGACCACATGCTGAGCCACAAAACATGCCTCCATAAAATTAAGAAGATAGAGATTATATCAACAATCTTCTCAGACCATAATGCGTTGAAATTAGAAGTAAATCACAAACAAAAACAGAAAACTAAATCAAACACCTGGAAATTAAACAGTGCGCTACTGAACAACGAGTGGCTTAGACAGGAAATTAAAGAGGAAATCAAAAAATTCCTAGAAACAAATGAAAATGAGGACACGAGTTACCAAAACTTATGGGACACAGCAAAAGCTGTCTTAAGAGGAAAGTTTATAGCTCTACAAGCATTCCTCAGAAAGGAGGAGCAAGCCCACATAAATAAACTAACCTCACAGCTTAAGAACTTGGAGAAGGACCAACAAAAGGAGCACAACCCTAACAGGAGGAAGGAAATAATAAAACTCAGAGCAGAGATTAACGAGATGGAAACCCAAAAAACAATCCGAAAGATCAATGAAACCAAGAGCTGGTTCTTCGAGAAAGTTAACAAGATCGATAAGCCCCTAGCAAAACTAACAAAGAAAGGGAGAGAGAAAACCCTAATAAACCGAATCAGAAATGAAAAGGGGGTCATTACAACAGAAACTACAGAAATTCAAAGGATCCTCAGGGAATACTTTGAGAAGCTTTATGCCACGGAACTTCAAAACGTCGAGGAAATGGATAAATTCCTAGACTCCTACAGACTCCCAAGGCTGAACCAAGAAGACCTGGAATACCTGAACAGACCTATCACCATCAAGGAAATTGAAATGGTAATAAAAAGTCTCCCCAAGCACAAAAGCCCTGGCCCGGATGGATTCACTAGCGAATTCTTCCAAATCTTTAAAGAAGACTTACTCCCAATCCTCTTTAAGCTTTTCCACGAAATTGAAATATCAAATACACTTCTGAACAGTTTCTACGAAGCAAATATACACTGATACCAAAAGCAGACAGAGATACCACAAAGAAAGAGAATTACAGGCCGATATCCCTGATGAACACAGATGAAAAGATCCTCAACAAACTACTAGCAAATAGAATCCAACTACTCATCAAAAAGATCATACACCATGACCAAGTAGGATTCATCCCAGGGATGCAAGGATGGTTTAACATTTGGAAATCAATCAACATAATCCATCATATCAACAAAAGAAAAGATAAAAAGCATATGATCATATCAATAGATGCAGAGAAAACATTTGACAAGATCCAGCACCCCTTTATGATGAAAACCCTAGCCAAAATGGGTAGAGAGGGGACTTTCCTCAACATAGTTAAAGTCATCTATCACAAGCCTACAGCAAGCATCATCCTCAATGGGGAAAAACTGAGAGCCTTCTCTCTAAGATCAGGGACAAGACAAGGATGCCCACTCTCTCCACTGCTGTTCAATATACTACTGGAAGTACTTGCAATAGCAATTAGGCAAGAAAAAGATATTAAGGGCATTCAGATAGGAAAGGAAGAAATCAAGCTCTCACTATTTGCAGATGATATGATACTATACTTAGAGAACCCAATAACCTCCACCAAAAAACTCCTAGAAACAATAGACTTGTATAGTAAAGTTGCAGGCTATAAAATCAATACCCAAAAGTCCATGGCTTTCCTATACACAAACAGTGAAAGAGAGGAAAGCTACATGAAAAAATCAATCCCATTCACAATTGTGCCCCAGAAAATCAAGTACCTAGGAATCAGCTTAACTAAGGAAGTAAAGGACCTGTACACAGAAAACTACAAAACGCTACTTCAGGAAATAAAAGAGGACTTGAGGAAATGGGAAGATATCCCCTGCTCATGGGTCGGGAGACTTAACATTGTCAAAATGGCAATAATACTGAAAGCATTGTATAAATTCAATGCAATCCCTATAAGGATACCCATGACCTTCTTCAAAGAAATGGAGCAAACACTCCTGAAATTTATGTGGAACAATAAGCCCCCACGAATAGCTAAAGCAATTCTTGGAAAAAAGAAAATGGGAGGAATCAACCTCCCTAACCTCAAAATTTACTACAAAGTGGTAATAATCAAAACAGCATGGTACTGGAACAAAGGGAGAACTGCAGACCAATGGAACAGAGTTGAATACACGGACATCTCCCCTCAATCATATGATCATGTATTCTTTGACAAAGGTGCAAGAAATGTGAAGTGGAGTAAGGAAAGCCTCTTTAACAAATTGTGCTGGCATCACTGGATGGCTACATGCAAAAAAATGGGCTCAGAACTCTGCCTAACACCATGTACAAAGGTAAGATCAAAATGGATTAAAGACATCAACATCAGACCAGAAACCATAAGGTACATTACAGACAAAGTTGGCAAAACCCTCCATGACATTGAGGTTAATGGTATTTTCAAAGATGCCACGCCACTGGCTGAGCAAGTGAAAACAGAGATAGATAAATGGGACTATCTTAAACTAGGAAGCTTCTGCACCTCCAAAGAAACAGTGACCAAAATACAAAGACAGTCTACAGAATGGGAAAGGATATTCGCCGAATACAGATCTGACAAGGGGTTGATATCAAGGATATACAAAATACTGGTTGAACTCCACAAGAAGAAAACATCCAACCACATCAAAAAATGGGGCAAGGAAATGAACAGAGACTTTCTCAAAGAAGAAATCCGAATGGCAAAAAAGCACATGAGAAAATGCTCAACATCATTAATCATCAGGGAGATGCAGATCAAAGCTACAATGAGATAGCATCTCACACCTCAGAGACTGGCCCACATTCAAAAGAACAAAAGCAAATGTTGCTGGCGTGGATGTGGCGAGAAAGGGACACTCCTTCACTGCTGGTGGGAATGCCGACTGGTTCAGCCCTTTTGGAAAACAATATGGACCTTTCTCAAAAATTAGAACTTGAGCTCCCATTTGACCCAGCAATACCACTCCTGGGAATATATCCCAGAGAGGCAAAAATGTATAATCGAAGTGACATCTGCACTTGTTTGTTCATTGCAGCACTCTTTACAGTAGCCAGAAACTGGAAGAAACCTGAGTGCCCGAGAACAGATGACTGGTTAAAGAAACTTTGGTACATTTACACAATGGAGTACTATGTAGCTCCTAGAAAAGATGAAGTCATGAACTTTACATACAAGTGGTACAATATGGAAATTATCATGCTAAGCGAAATGAGTCAGAAAGAGAGGAATAGACACAGAAAAATTACATTCATCTGGGAGATATAAAATAACAAAATATTAGATTAATACCCAAGAATAGCGGAGATCAACATCAGGAGGATTACTCCATAGCTTAGAGGACAACCAGGTATTCTAAGGGAAAGCGAAGTTCAGATAGAGAAGGGAGCACCAAATAAAGGGTGTTTGGAGGTTCCTCCCAGGAGAGGAGATGCAGGCTGAAAGTAGACTATGGACTGAACATGTTTGCCACTCAATGCCTCTTTTGCTGATCACAACACCCAAAAGGAGAGAGAGAACAGGGGGGAATGCCCTGCCACAGTGGCAGGGTGGTATGGGGGGATGGGGGGAGGGATATTATCCATGGTGGCGGAAAATGGGCACTGGTGGAGCGATGGGTATTTGATCATTGTATAAACAAAACCCAAGCACAAAAATTTGTAAATCTATAACTGTACCTCATGGTGTTTCACGAATTAAAAAAATAAAAGAAAAAAAAGGGCACATTTCTTTCCATTCTGCACCATCATGAATGACAATGTATGGCAGATTTTTAAAATGTCAATATCTTAATGATCCACCATGTAATTAGGCCTAACCCACCACTATCTGTTGAATGGTTTTTTTTATATTTAAACATATGACCAGATCTGAAATTTTAGGAGAGACAGAATTCATCCAATGCTGGAGTCTGTGACTCTCACATGTATTTATTGAAAAGCGTAATAGTCAAGAAAGGGAGCGTCAATCTTAGAAACCTAAGAATATTGAATTAAATAACTCCACTTTATTTTGGACAAGCCACTGAAGAGTAGACAAATTTGTTTTCATCTGTAGTGTGGTACTGTTTCTGAGAGAGATAATTTATGTGACTCAGCACTTAATCTGTCTCATAAAAAAAATAATAATGGTTCTTGCTTTTGTTACTAAAACACGTAATTTCAAGCTCTTCTCCCCAGTACATTTATCTATAGTAGAGAACTCTGAGAATCCCTATAATATATGTGGGCAGACAGGTGTAAATCTTTCAAAAAGTTATTAATGGTGGCAGAAATGGAAGGTTATTCTAGCTTAAAAACTGGAGAGCATTTATGACCACTGTTTTTGATCTTAGCCAGGTATGAAGGTTTGGGAAATGTTATATTTAAATATACTAGGTATGTTAATGGAGCTCTTACATCTTTGTCTTATACTGTAGCTTCCTCACATAGTCTTACTGTCAACTAACAACTTAGAACTGATGAGCAGTGGGGAAATCTTTTCTAAAACTGCAGTTCTCCTCTCTGACAACTGTTTCTTTGGTTTAATTCAAATTTCTAAACAAAGAGTGTGATTTATTTGCTATGTTTTATCTCTAAAGCATGGCTAGTACCAATACCTTACACATGATATGAAAGCATATATTTCTGGACCCAGCTTCATTTAGAACAGTGAAGATGGAGTGACATGAATATTTTGTTTGCCACTGTGAGGGAGAGGAGGTGAGACCAGAATGAAGGAAGTCAGAGAGAATTCTAACAGTCCCAGGGAGAAAAAGGAATGACTTGAATTTTGGTAAAGGATGGATGGAAAAAGGAAACAGAATGTTCTAGGAAATAGAATTTTATTTGGTTTTGTTTTGGGGTCTCACCTCCTGCTTAGGGCTCACTCCTGCATTCAGGAGTCACTTCTGGCAGTGCTCGGGGGAATGTGTGGGATGCTAGAGATTGAATCCAGGTGGGCTGCATGAAAAGCGTGCTCCTTACCCTCTATACTATCTCTCTGGCCCCGGGAATAATGCTGTTGAGGGGGAAAGAGGATGATGTCATAAATGTCTTCCTTGGATGATAGTGACTGGTGGTTGAGATAACAAAGGCAGATGAAAGATATTGCTATGACATTTTGAAAGGTGTCTCTGATGCATGCTTGTGTTTTTGGTGAGGAGTTGAGATATAAGGGGACTCTGAATTGGAGAGTTGAAATTGACTGTCTTCGTGAGCACATAGTGTGGTTTTATAAGTGGGTAGGTGCTAGATACCCCATCTTGTTACCTGCAGTTGTTACTTGTTATATCTTTCTCTCATCCCTTCCTTTTGCCTTCTTCTAATTCCAAGAAATATTTCTGTAAACTGTGAGTTTAGTATTAAACTGGAAGCCAAATAAAAATGAGAGGAAAAGAAACAAATAGTATATGTCTTTTGCCTGATGATATAGATCGCTGAAGATCTCTGCTACACAGTGCACGGTCGGTCTATGGTTCTCCCATTGTTCATCGATTTGCTTGAGCGGGTCCAGTAATGTCTCAATCATGAGACTTGTTGTTACTGTGTTTGGCATATTGAGTATGTCACGGGTATCTTGCCAGGCTCTGCCGTGCGGGTGAGATACTCTCGGTAGCTTGCTGGGCTCTCCGAGAGGGGCGGAGGAATCGAACTCGAGTCGGCCATGTTGGCTGTGTGCAAGGTAAATTCCCTACCGCTGTGCTATCGCTCCAGCCCTGCTACACAGTGGTATCATTTTAAGATTCACAAAGAAGAGATTGGTGTGGGTCAAGGACTACAATACACCACTGATGTCAGCAGGACATCACATGTCTGTACCCCTTTTCTGCTTCCAGCTTATGATTCTTCCTTAATTTGGCCTACTTCTACCAGCTCTTCATAAACTGAGTCCCAGTATGCACAGGGGAAGGTGGTGGTAGCAATCCATTTTCTTCTATGGGTTAGAACCGGGAAAAAAAATGCTGTATTCTTTCTTTCTTTCTTTCTTTCTTTCTTTCTTTCTTTCTTTCTTTCTTTCTTTCTTTCTTTCTTTCTTTCTTTCTCTCTCCCTTCCTTCCTTCCTTCCTTCCTTCCTTCCTTCCTTCCTTCCTTCCTTCCTTCCTTCCTTTCTTTCTTTCTTTTTTGAGTGTTGACCTTTGAGAGTGGAAATTTAGTAACAGTTTGAGAAGAGAAAGCAGGGAAGGAAGGAAAACGAGCAAGCTTGAACAACAGAGAATCAGTCAAGGAATATGAGGTTATGGAGAAAAACAGAGAAGGGATGCAAAGGCTTTTTCTCCATATCCATCACATCAAAAATGTTGGCTGAATTGCTTCAGGGAGGGCAGATCTGTGCTGAGTTGGTGTGACTTTCAGTCTTTCAAAGGCCACCAGTCTGTGTTACAAAGCTGATGAACTTTATAGAAGTCTGCTTTTCTTTTGTTTATGAAAGCACTTCCCAGTAGAGAAATACACAGTACAGGATGTAGCTACTTCAAAGTGTCCTGAACTGCCTCCCCATTCAGGAAAACCTTATTCTCATCAGTTCAGATATCTGAGGACTCAGGGATAGCTGAGTGGTAGAGTACCTGTCTTGCAAGATAAGCAAGATAAGGCCCATAATGTCATGAGTTCAATTCCAGGCATCATCTTACATGCCTCAGTGTGATTCCTGATGCCACAACAAAATGCGTCACCCCCTCATGCACCTCAATCAGAAGTAGGACTCTATGGCCAACCTCTGATAAACACTGCAATTCAACTGTGAGCAGTGTGGAATCAAGTGTTTGACCTGGTCATCCACAAGCAGCAAACTATGGATGGAAAGGGGAGAGAAATAAGTAAAATAAAATTGTATCCCCAGTTTTAGCTATTCTATGATAGCTAATTTCTCTGTCCATGCAATGCCCAGGTACTTGGGAGACAAAAAATGGAAATTATGAAAGTATTTTCAAAGTTTAAGTTCAGATTCAAGGACAAAACACTGTAGTGACAGAGTAGATATGTAAAGTGATGAGGACTGCTGGTCCCTTAACATAGTCCCCAGATTGTAATTCTTTAATTCTCCCTTCACCCATGTCACAATATTCAGACTTAGAAATAACATGAGTTAATCACTCAGAAATAATCAGGCAACTTTTCTAGTGTTGTAAATCTATTTGTATTTGAAAATAAGGAAATGTATAGTAGAAAGGTCAATATTTATTATCAGCCAAGAACTGATTTTTTTATAATAGACAACTATTTCTTTGCTAATCCCTATCAGTCCTGAACATAGATATGGAGACACAGAATGATGATGCATACATTCCACGAAATCAGTTACATAAAATGTGCATTTGTGTGGGGAATTCTTGAGAATATATAAAATGGAAATAACCGAACATGTTGGACCCATTCGATCTTGTCACAGTCAGGCAGGTGTGGTTGAGTTAGGACAAATTTGACATATTCTATAAAATATCATCTCTGATGGGATATGTTGATTGCAGTTAACACACTGAAATAAGAACCTGGGATTCTATAGTTTGTAGATGTTTAAATGCTCCCATCGGGTAGACTTGACTGGGAGACAGGTTGTTCAGATAATTTCTCCTTCTGAGTTACGCAGACTTTATTATACTAAATTATAATTTGCATCATTCAAATGCAAATGAATTTTCCAAAGCCCTATGTGGGTTTCATGTAATACTTTTTGGGTAAGAACTGCTCAGTGTTTCATTTATTTCAAAGAATTTAGTGATGCCACTGATTTCAAGGGAAAAAAAAGTGACTGTGAATGTGTCCTTATTATTGGAAGAGATGGGATAATCATACCAAACTCACATCTGGTTTCATTTTGCTGTCTCTCCTCTTGTCTTCTCAAAAGTACATGCAACCCCATGGGACTGAATGCTTCTTACCTGCTTGATTTATTTCCAAGAGTCTGAATCTTTGCAGCTATTCTAATTAAAGATTTACTGTAAAAGTAAAGAACACAGAGGAAGTTCTGAAAAGCATAACAAGCTAGTGATGTTATTAGGAAAAATGTGGAAATCCATTTGCTGGTAACATTTCATTTTTTGGCCCCTTTGAATCAATATTTCTGCAGAGCAAACTGCTCATAACTCAGATACTTAAGCCAACAAACCTTCCTCAGCAGTTAATTTTAACCCCCTTTTAATTAAATTAAATTAAATTTAATTTAATTAATTTAAATTTAAATCCTGCCCCCGCGCCTGGCTGTTCCTCGCTGTGGCCCCTTGGAGGGAGCGGGTTGAGCTTTCCTCCCCGCCCCGACCAGGTTTCTGGCAGCCGACGACCTCCAGGACCAGACACCACCATGCTGAGACCACTCTCCACACACCTGAAGGTACCGGCAGAGGGACAGAGCCGCGTGGGTTCCGGGGCCGAGATCCCCAAGCCTACTCGGATTGGAGTCGAGCATCCTCCACCTAGATCCTCCAAATTCCAGTAGGCGGGGGTCACACCCACCACCTGGCCCCCTGGCGCCGTGTAATCCCATCAGCGGCCAAGACTCAGAGACTATAAAAACCAGATCCTGGAATCGCGCGGCCGCATTCATGGCCGCGCGACATTTTATTATGATATCTCATTCCTACTTTGACAAACTGGCAGGCTCCCGAATGTAACCTGCCCACACAGCAGAGTCTGTCAAACTCCCTGTGTCGTACCCAATATGCCAAATACCAGTAACATGATGGGTCTCATTCTCCTAAAGAGCCTTGAATATAATCTCAGGGCTAGGATGAAGGAGACATTACTGGGGCCTGCTCGAGGCAATCGACGAATAACAGGATGATCTGTGATCTGTGATCTGTGAAAATTTTATTTTTTTTTCATTTTTAAATTGAATTACAGTGAGATACACAGTTACAAAGTTGTTCATTATTGGGTTTCAGCCATACTATGTTCCAACACCCATCCCTTCCCAGTGTACATTTGCCACCGCCAGTGTCCCTAGTGCTCCAGATGTTCATGAGTGAATACCTCAACATGTGGCTTCTAGGGAGAAAACTGTGCTTGGTTTAAATTATAAAAGAGACTCTCCAAAAAGGTTATATGTGCTTTATCAGTTGATCTTGGGATTTGGATATTTTCTTCATGGCTATGTTGACACATGTTCATGCTTCACAAAGCTTTTCTGGTATAATTCTGAACTAGAACCTGTGGACTAGGTTTCATTGGGAGTCTCTCTCTTTTTGTTTGTTTCTTTGGGGGACACATCTGGTGGCACTCAGGGACTACTCCTGGTTCTGCACTCAGGGTTCACTCTTGACAGTGGTCAGGGAACCATGTAAGGTGCTGGGGATTGAACCAGGGTTGACTGCATGGAAGACATGTGCCCTACCTACTGTATTATCATTCCAGCCCAAGGGAGTTACCCTGCATAAATTTTCTGACCTGACTATTATAGATGGAGAGAATGGTGTTATTTTAAACAGGAATGGTGTAGGATTGCACTTGTAGATACTTCATTGTAAAATGGTGCATAGAGGGGCTGAAGGCTAGTGCATGGTTTGAATACAGGAGTCCCAGATTCAATCCCTTGCACCACATGGTCCCTTAAGCAATATCAGAAGCTTGGAATAGCCCCTGAAAAGTGCTAGGTGGGAGAGAGGGAAGAAAGGAAAGAAGGAAGGAAGGAAGGAAGGAAGGAAGGAAGGAAGGAAGGAAGGAAGAGAGGGAGGGAGGGAGGGAGGGAGGGAGGGAGGAAGGAAGAAGTAGTACATGGGATAAGTCAGACAGGGAGACTGAATTTAGAGCTTATAATTAAAGATAACAGAGGATATGGGAAATTCTGAATTTTGGAGAGTGGAGGCAGGTTGAATCATCCTCAGTGGTGCTCAGGTTTTTGTACCCCGTGCAAAGCTAGGGATTGAACTGGTGTTGACAGCATGTAAGGCAAGTACCTTTTACTCTGTACTATCTCTTCAGCCCAGAAACTGCATTAAAGAAGTCCTACATACCTATGTTTAACACAATAGTAAAATGCAATATTTAAGATCCCCAAGTTAAAATAATTTTATTGAAGTAGTAGTGGTTTATAAAATAAAATCATACGTGTTTTTAGGGTTACAATTCCATATAATTTTAAAATATATTACTATACTACACCTGCCACTCAAGTACCAATATCATTTCACCAGAGTCCACTAGAGCCCAGTCTGCTTCCATCTCCTCTCTCCCTTTTCCAGCCCCAACTCTGAACAAAGACTTGGACACAAACTCCAGACTCATTTTTACTATGAGAATTTTGGACCAGTGACTTGTCTCTTTAGCAGGAATACTCTGTACATCATCTACAGAAGGGAGTGATGAAGCCCACTCCAGAGGCTCATTGTAGAGAACAAATAATACAACATATGTAAAACATTTTGAGGCTGCCAGGATCATTCTTCAGAACACAATTATTTATTTTTAGGCATGATGTTTTTTTTTATCTTATTTGGATAAACACAACACACAGAAAACTACTCTTCTAAGGCATTATGATATGACATGCTTATCTGATAGATTGAGATGTGTATCTATATTTTAATGAAGAGAGTCACTATTCATTATATCATCTTAACTCTCTATTAAGCTGGCTGATACCCCTCTCCCAGTGGTTTCATAGACAAAATAGACCAAATTTTTTATGAATAATGTGAAATTGACTTTGAAATATAATAAGAAAGGTTATTATCAACCAGGGCTATTTCCTATCTCCAAAGTTAAATTCTAATATGTCCAGACAAAATTCCCCAGAGAGTAAGTGAGAAAGGAGGGAAATTTGTTTTATTCTGTAAATAACTTTGGTGAAAATTTGAAACTTGTGGGAAAAAGGATTGGAGCAAGGCCATCTGTGAGAATAGAGATAAGGTACAGAGGCTGAGTATTAATGAGGCAGTACTAGGTATAAATGGTAAATGGTTCTCAGGTCCCAATCCTGTAGGAAAGGATTGTGCTCTGCTCTAGTAATTACCTTTTATTCTCTCTCTCTCTCTCTCTCTCTCTCTCTCTCTCTCTCTCTCTCTCTCGTGCTTTCTGTTTTATTTATTTACTTTGGTTTTTGGTTCACACCTGGTGGGCTTGGGAGATCATATGGGATGTCTTGGTACTGACTATTTGGACTGGATAGCATTTTATTATGTGAAATATCTGATGAATTGCAGAATTTGAACAAATCTTTGGCCTCTAGTCCCCAGAAGACAATCCCCTTCATCCTGTTTGGGATAATCACAAATGTTCCTAGACATTGACAAGGATCTCAGGAGGAAATAATCCTTTCCCCTGTATCCCTCATCTATGCTATTCTGCCCACAGTTAAAAAATCTCTGTGTAAATATTTTACAACAGTTAAATCTGCACCACTGTCTAAAGTAACTTCCATTTATCATTTATGTATATATATATATTAATTTCCAAAAGCAGAACTTGAAATGGAAAATTCATGGATCATGGATCATGGGTAAAACTCAAGTCAGGGAAGAAAGAATTTTGTATCCCAAGCACATCTGGGGATGAATACCTTCTTTATTTACCAAATAGGTCAGACCTGTAAGTGTGAAGAAGTTCTACTCCTTGGCAGACAGGTGTGAGATTTGGTCTACATCAGTATTAAAATTTGAAGTCAATTTTCCACCCATCACTCCAGATAATTTTAGTGGTTGAGAATTAAGTATGACTAAGGGTGTGACTGGGTCATTAATAGCGCACAATAGAGTGTCAGTATTTTTTTTTTTTTTGTCATTTGGTAACTGAATTAGCTTTATTATTCAACAAACCTGATGATAGAACAGGCACTTCCAACAAAGGCAGAAAACAAATTCTACATTGTGATTTTTCAGGATGTCTTTAAATATACATTTGGCACTGAATCTAAAAGAAGAAGGGCTGAAGTCCAGAGACTGCTGTTTTTTCTCTAATTTGCATTTGGCTCTGTGGGTTTGATCTTTTTGCATGCATGTCCCCTACCCCATTTTCCCTTCCTCAGCTGCAGTTCTTCTCTCTGAACTTTTGTTTAACAGAGAGGAACACGTACTGTGCAATGAAAACATTGGCTGTAAATCATTTCAGCTATAAAACGTAGCTGTTTGGAGTCGGGTAATTGGGCTTGTGGTTCTGAAAATAAGAAGCACTGCCAACATCTGAATGTGTCGATTAATTGGCCCACAGGGAGAGACACTGGGAGTGTCCAAGAGTCTGGTTTTTGACTTCTTATTGTTCTAGTTTTTTCCATGGGACATGATAAAGTTCCTTGCTAAACATTTACTGAAACTGGTGTGTGTGGGGTGGGGGGTGAGAGGGGAAAGATGAGGGAGGGGGGAGGGGTGGTGTAAAATATTCCTGGTACTCCAGAATCCATAGCACTGACACAGAAGGAGCCTTTCAAAGGCTTGGATGCTTGGCAGGCATATATATGTATACTTTGTAGTTTCAGGGAAAAATGGGCAGGAGAATTTCTTCATGGCTACAGTGTGGCTTGGGACACCAGCTACAATGTTATCTGGGAAACCCAGGCTGGTAGCAAGGCAAAATTTTCTGTACTGGCGATAGAAAAAAATTCATTACCTAGCTTATTTGGAATATTCAAAAATGCACTCAGAATTCTTACTGCTTCCTGGAATGCTTAGGTTAGGAATAAGGACATATGCTATATAAATGTGCCAATTTAAGGTGAAAAATAGTCAAAGCAAGCCGTGACCTATGTGTTTTGATGATTTTTTCCTCTGAATGTCAGATTTTAAACAGCTAGTCTATATTCTGAAGTTCGAGAATTTGAGTTCCCTGTAATGAGGTCAAGAGAGGGTTCTGTACCATTTCATATTGCCAAACATAAGAAAAATGCAGTAAAATACAACCTTGCACTCTTTTTTCAGTAGGGGGTGGGTGGGTAATTCCTGGCTCTATGCTCAGGAATCACTTCTGCGAGTGCTCAGGGAACCATATGGGACGCCTTGGCTCAAATCCAGTTGGCTACCTGTTAGCAAACACGCTACACAATGTACTCTCAACCCCTAACCTTGCACTATTTTCTTATAATTAATAAATATTTATTCTGAGACCAGTATAGTTCCATGATTCTGGGAATGTGCTTTTTAGAAAAGAAATGGATATTAGGGGGAAGGTCTAAATTGGAGTGAACTGCGTCAATGGTTGAGTAGTTAGATAATTCTTCTGATAAACTTGGGGGGCAATAGTCATTTAATGTCATTTACCTCTCCCGGGTCTTTAGGATCTGACCTAAGACTCAGGTCACTAACACAGGGCACTCAGCAACTGAAGTGTGGACTAGTTTATAGTGGCTATGAGCACCATAACATCCTTTTCTTATAGATGGGCTGGGAAAGGACTCTGGGAAGTGAACACTGATGGGCATGATAGTGCTTCAGTCTTCTGGAGAATGGACAACCATTACAATAGGTTCTGTGACAAAAATTAATAAAATCACTACCTAAAGGGGCTAAAGTAAAAGTGGCATTATTAAATACTGAGGGCAGGGACTGGAGTGATAGGACAGTGGGTAGGGTGTTTGTCTTGCATGTGGCCAATCTGGGTTCAATGCCCAGCATCCCATGTGATTCCCCCAAACACTGCCAGGAGTAACATGAGCCAGGAATAACCCCGGTACATTGCCAGGTATGACCCAAAAAGCAAAAATAAATAAATAAATAAATAAATACTGAGGGCAGGATGTCTCTGTGAAACCAAATGATGAGAAATCCAGTCAAGACTCAGGAACTAATGAAAAGCAGGGACTCAGCCATCAGCAGAACTTCTCCCATCTTTAATTCTGCTTGTTTCTCTTCAGCTGCAACTTATTTTCACTATTTGAATATTAATATTCTCTGCCTCTCCTTTACACATGGCATCTCTCCATACATCAGCCTTGGAAACTTTTTTTTACTGCCTTAAAGCTCTAGAAAATGATTCTAATATTTCTGGGGAAGGACTTCATTGGCCTTGTTTGGGTGAGAGGGTCATTCCTGCTCCATGGGGGATAGAATCAGCGGAGCCTCTGGGGTCCCATGGATGGGATCTCATGCTGGGCATTGCATCAACAAGCTGGTTGTAGTCTTTAGCCTGGGACAAAGTGCAAAGGACTGTTTCTAAAAGGGAGCACCAGGTTGATGATACTATGAGACCACAGGTCTCAGCCTAATCCAGATTGCACATAAAGGAGGAGGAAGGGAAACAAATTCAGGCACATGGACATTTCTCCTCAGTCGGGGGGAAGAAAAAAATATGTTATCCCGTCAGAGGAAGTTATTAGGATCTGTCATGTGTTGGTGAAGTCAGAAATGACCTTTCTGGGAAGGAAGGACTTGGATCTGCCCTGGCAAGATCTGGGAAAAGTAGAAGATGGCATTACAACTGAGAGCGGTGCAAAATGGTAGGCTAGAAGCACTTAAAAGCTTTGCTGGGTGCAGGGGCAATTTGTGTTCACTGTATTTACATATGCATGTGGAGGATGTGCAAGGTAAACAGGAATTATTTGTGTGTTATCAGATTTGAGAATTCCTGGGCAGGTGGGCGAGATATGGCAAGAGAGAACAAAACAGTGAAGAAACTTGAAGGCAGAGCATCCTGAGCAAAGTGGAGTTTGCAGGGCAAGTGTGTTACGGTATCTAAGACACACGATATCCAATCACTGAAAGGTGGATGGCTTCCTAGGACATGGGCTTAGTTTAAAACACAGAGTTTGGACTTACTGAATCAGATTCTCTGAGTGAGACCTGGGAATTTCTGCCTGAAAACTACTCAGCTAGCAAGTGTTGAGAATAAACCTAAATGATTACTGGCCTGCTATTTTCAGCTTGGGCTGTCTCATACGAGCATATTTTTAAGTAGGAAAATGCTCTTTTGACAAGTACAGTTCCTTCTCCATTCATTAGGGAGGAAAGGAAAGTAATAACTCTGAATTTTAGCTCATTTAAAACAAGGTCAGCAATTAATGATCCAATTCCCCTCTGCTTTTGCATATAATTACTCTAGGTGGATAGCCATGTGATCTTTGTATGGTTCATTCAGTTCCATGCAAGTCTACAAGCATGCATTTAGTTGTTAATTTTGTTATTTTTCCTAATGTAACAATGACTTTTGAAGCCATCACCCAAAATAAAAACTGGAACCTTGGGCCCTTCATTTTCTGGTGTACCCCCCAGGGAAGAAGAACCCCAGATCATGCTTTCATCAATCTTTCACTTTTCTTTTGGAAAGTTTTTGCTTGTCTTATTGTGTGCTGTATATGTTCTCGTATTTCTAAAAAGTCTTCGTAGTGTTGTTATAATGTCTCTGACTTTGTAAAAGAGGAGTATGTGGAAGACAATGTTTTGAAATTTACTTTTAAAATTTGATATGACAGCAGAACAGGTGGCTGGTGGGGAGCAAAAAAAAATACAAATAAAATTCGATGTAACATTGCACTAATTATTTTCAGCAAGTTCTTCCCAAGGCAGGGAGAGAGAAGGCACTTTTGGAGTCATGAGACAATGAATTTCCTGTCCCCCCTTCCCACCATCAGAATAGCACAGACGTGGCACAGCTCCCTTTGAGGACCTGTAATAAGTAATATATGATATCTTTTGAATACTAAGAAAAAGACTTAGAGAAGTGGGCATGCACTGTTGTTAAGGTGCAAATTGGGGAATTTGCTGGGATGTGATAGTCTAATTATACCTTCAGGCTAGTTTTCTCATTATATATGCATAATTTCTTACCTTACTATAATAAACTATTTAATGTGTGATATCATTATATGGGGCTGGAATGATAGCACAGCGGATAAAGCGTTTTCCTTGCACCTCGCTTACATGGCTGACCCGGGTTCAATTCCTCCGCCCATCTCAGAGAGCCCAGCAAGCTACTGAGAGTATCTTGCCCACACGGCAAAGCCTGGCAAGCTCCCCATGATGTAGTCAATATGCCAAAAACAGTAATAAGTTTCACAGTTTGTTGTGAGACGTTACTGGTGCCTACTCGAGCAGATCGATGAACAACAGGAGGACAGTGCTACAGTGCTATCATTATATGATGTATTATGTAAGTTATGAGTTCCTGGTACCTCAGCATGTTATTGTATTTGGATACAGGATGTTAAGGAGGAAATTAAGTTAAAGTATCTTAAGGAGATAATTAAGTTAAAAATTAGGGACAGAATTTGGACACACAGAGCACAGTGGGAAAATCAGGTAAAGACCCAGGGAGAGAGTGGACACGAAGAAACTGGTCTTGCTGACAGCTTGCTCTTGGGCTTTCGAATTCCAGACTTGTGGGATAATTAATCTTGTTCATTCCCTGACAATGGGATTTGGTTATAGCAGCATTTTAATTATGACTAATGTTTGTATGACCATTGAAATAAGTTTCTATGATTAGATATCCTGGCTTTGAGTTCTGGACTTCTCATTTATGAGCTAATAAAGTCATTGATAATTCTGGCTCCAACAAGAGGGAGAGATGTGTCTATTCCTCTCAGACTCCTCCTTTATAATCCCAAAGCTCTGGGTCTACTGAAATAATAATAATCAAGCCCAGAAAATCTCTGAAAAGGGAGAAAAGCACGGCTGCCTGGGATTTGGGGATTTGAAGAATGATACAACAAAGAGTTCTTGGGTCATCTTAGTAATATATATATATATATATATATATATATATATATAGAGAGAGAGAGAGAGAGAGAGAGAGAGAGAGAGACTGCAGCAAGCGGAAGCCTGCAGGCTATAATCACCAACCAGCCTGATTCTGTTCTCTCTCTAGGCACAAAACAAGGAGGAAATAATTCTGGAAGCACCTTCTCCCTTTACCCAAAGGTCAACACCAGGGCAAAGTGTTCCTTCTATCCCCTCCCACTGCACTGGGTGGGGGCAGACAGCCCTCTGTGCACAGAGCTGAAGCAGGCAGGGTCTTACTCCCCCAACTGATGGCATGGGAAGGACCCAGTGGGTAGCTGGTCTGACCAATGCTGTCCAGAGGAACCTGACAGCGCTGTTCTCCAGCCAGTGCAATGTTAGCAGGGCCCTGCAGTGACCCAGCAGCTCTCCTCTTCCTCTTCATCTTCATCTCTCCTCTCGTCCACACCCAGCAGCCATGAGATATAATGTGGTAGTGTTCTGGGGCCAGCTAGCACCTTACTTCCCCCAGGCATCAGTGGGGACCAATAGAAGTGTGACTCTACCACACTGTAGCACTATAGCACCGTCCTCCCGTTGATTATTGATTTGCTTGAACGGACACCAGTAACGTCTCCATTGTGAGTCTTGTTGTTACTGTTTTTGTCATATTAAATACACCATGGGGAGCTTGCCAGGGTCTGTCGTGCAGGCAGGATACTCTTGGGAGCTTGCTGGGCTCTCCAAGAGGGACAGAGGAATCAAACCCGGGTCAGTCGCATGCAAGGCAAATGCCCGACCCGCTGTGCTATTGCTCCAGCCCAAGGGGTAGTAAAAAAAACAGGATTAAGAGTGGAGGCAGTGCTATTGGCACCTTGCCTCCCTCTGTCTTCTTCCCTGGTGGCAGCAGAGCCCAGTGGGTGGGAGTCGGTGCCCCACTTTCATGCAGAAAGTGCAAATAGAGCAGAAGGGGGAGCTGAATAAGAACTCCCATCTGCAACGAAGCCATGTGAGTCAGTGCCCTATTCTTGCCAAGGTGGCTTTGGCAAGGCCCAGAGAGAACTGAACATCTCTCTCCCACACGAAACCTCAGCAGAGGACTGCCTGCAGAAATGAAGGATTCAATAATCCAGAGTGCCCCGTGTCAAAGAAAAAGTCTCCCATCAGATCAAGAACTGGGAAAAATTAAAACATGAATGAGAAAAGTCAATCCACAGATGTCAGTGCGAAGAGGAACCAGATTTTCAAACATTCTGATAACAATTTTAAAACAGCCTTATAAAAATGCTTCCCAGGCAATCTCATATTCTCTTTAAACAAATGAAAATCTGGAAGTCTCAGCAGAGAAATATGTTATAGAAAACAGATCCAAATGGAAATCGTAAAACTAAAAGATACAAGAGGCAAAGCAAAAGCTCACTGGTGGGATCAATAGCACAGTGGAGAAGAATGGGTAAAATCAATAACAGGGGAAACTGAAAAACAGGGTTGGCCTAAATGCATCACAGAGAAACTGAATGAGAAAAGGTCATGGATAAGTTCCTTGGACTTCTTGAGCCCCCGCCCACATCTGCCATATTCTGGCCAGGGAAACAACTCAGGCCCACAAGTCCAAAGGAACATGACACCAAGGAATCATCCCAGGTTGAGAGATCAGGCAGAGAACTTTTGGGGTCTTTTTATTTGGTTTTTGGGTCCCTCTCAGCAATGCTCAGAGGTTACTCCTGGCTCTGCACTCAGGAATTACTTCTGGAGGTGCTCGGGGGACCATATGGGATGTTGGGAGTTGAACCTGGATCTGTCACTTGCAAGGCAAATGCCCTACAGCTATGCTATCACTCCTTTTGGGACCTTCTTGGAATAGGGGGCAGGCTAGTTCCCATTTCTGCCTAAAGGCACAGCAGCCCCTGTTTATAATAGACAGCCTCCAACATAGATAGAAATAGCCCAGCAACACGACTCACATCTGAACCTCATCAAACTGCCAAGCCATTGAATTGTTCCAGATCTATAGGTCTGGAACACCTCAAAATTTCATGATACTGTCAGCCCAGTAGAATTTCTGGGAAAGTTGCATAGAAGACTGCCATGCTCAGTGAGCCTAAACAATGGCACAGAAGACTCACCTAATGACTTAAGTAACATTACTGTGAGAAATAATAGTGATCACAGATTGACTACTGTCAATCTAAGTTTTGATAATTCCATTTGCCTTTGTGTTGTAACAAACACTGTGAAGTACATCTATTTGTGCCTGCAAGGGATCAGACTGGGGGCAGGGGTGAAAAACTTGGGACACTGGAGAAGGGAAGGGTACACAAGTGATAGGATTGGTGCTTGAACATTTAATGCCTGAAATGAACATGAATAACTTGGTAAGTTATAATAAAAAATTAAAAAGTAAACTTTCCTCATCTTTGAAATGAGAATCAGGATTGTAGCTATGTCATAATGGAGATTAAAAACTTATTTCATAGTAAATTCTTAGTGAAAGTTAACTCTTACATTATAATTATTTATAATTACTCTGTAGCCAGCAATATGGTTTACTCCCTTTGTTCAGTCTTTTTAATTTAGTACATGTCAGCCAACATGTATGAATCACCATCTGTGTGCCAATGAGTGGTAGCATTCAAATTGCATGGTCAGAGAGATATGACAAAGGGTAAAAACTGTGCTATGGATCCAACAGTGAGCTTGCATTAAACCAGCCAACCCTACTCCAATCCCAGGCACTGTACTTGGTTCTCTGAGCACTGTCAGAAGATACCCTTGAGCACAGAACCGGTAGTGATCTCAGAGCACAGGCTGGGTGTGGCCCTCAAGCCAAAATAGATGAAAAAAATGTTGCATGGTTTAGTGGAAAGGACCTTAGTTTTCTAACTCAATTCCAAATCATATCCAGAAACTACCCCTTTCCTGCTGGGTGATCTTAGATACGAATCTGAGACTTCGATGTCTCTATTTCATTAATTTTTTTTTTTTTTTGGTATTTGGGACACATCCAGCAGAATTAAGGGCTTACTCCTGAGTCTGTGCCCAGGGATCACTCTTTAGGAATTCAGTGACCATGCGAGGTGCTGAGGATTAAAACCAGTTGACCACATCTAAGGCCAGCATCCTACCTACAGTAAATGGAGATCTAAGTCCTCATCTAAAAGGGTTACACTGTGGGGAAGGGAATAGCAGAGAGTGAAAATATTTTTCTTACTTTATTTTTCATCAAGACTCAACATTTTTGTTATTGTTGCTTTTGGGGTCACACCCAGCATTGCTCAAGACCTTTTCCTGACTTTGTGTTCAGTGATCACTCCAGATAGACTCAGAGCATCATACAGAGAGCCAGGGATAGAAGCTGCATGCAAGAGAAGCATCCTACATACTGTAGAAATCCTTCAGATCCAGTTTTATTCAACTTCTAATATTTAAGCACATAGAAACTGGTACAATATGGTACAATATGAAACAGGCAAGATGGTACAATAAACACTCATATAATTTCCTTGTAATCAAAGAGGTTTTGAGTTACTGTTTTGAGCATGGCATTGTAGTATATGAGAAGAATAAAAGAAGATCGGTCTTTGCACGCTTGTTTGTGTGTGTGTGTGTGTGTGTGTGTGTGTGTGTGCTCTTGCACATGCACAAACTTACATTTTATTTTATTTTATTTTATTTGCTTTTTGGGTCACACCGGGCAATGCACAGGGGTTACTCCTCGCTCTGAATTCAGGAATTACTCCTGGCGATGCTCAGGGGACCATATGGGATGCTGGGAATTGAACCAGGGTCGGGCCGATGTGCAAGGCAAACACCCTACCCGCTGTGCTATCACTCCAGCCCCCTACAAACTTACATTTTAAAGGAGACAGTACAGCATTGAATAACTGACTTTAAAAGGAACTTTGTGATACATAGCTAACAAACAGCTTACAATAGGTAATTCAGAATGGTAACTGCAATTCTAAGAGCTCCTAGAGAAACAAAGGCAAGGGTAGACTGTGTAGGGAAGGTTTCTTTTTATTTGTTTGGTTTTTGGTGGGCACACCTGGAGGTGCTCAGGGCTTACTCCTAGCTCTTTGCTCAGAGATCACTCTTAACTGTGCTTGGGGAACCACATGAAGTACTGGGGATTAAGTCTAGATTGACCACATGCAAGGCAAGGACCCTAACTCTCCAGAATATACTTATGACGTACGGATATGAGTGTACCTGCTCATGTGGGTACATGTAAGCATAATGCATGAATTGTTGTTTAGGAAAGACTGCTCCTAATAAACTTGAGAAGTGAGTAATTTCTATAGCTTAGGAGACAGAGTAGAACTAAGAGGTAATTATCCTAATCTTCTATCCTAATCTTCTTGGGAAGATTTCTTGAAGAAAGTTGTATTTTTTAGCAGGGCTGGAAGGAAGTCCCAGGCTGGGAGGAGCAGAGTGAGCTTGGCAACATCACTGCAGAGGTAGCAAGGTGCCTGCAAATGCCAAAGACCTGATCGGGAGCTAATAAGAGATGTTATTTGGATTCTTTTTGCTTCTGTGCCTAACAAGGATAAAGAGAATAGACAGGAAGGCAGGCAACAGCCTCTAGGGGATCATTTAGGAAATGGCTTTGGCACTAACTATGGTTCTGGTCTAAGTGAGCTTAGAAGCAGCAAGTTGGTATGCTAATTACCTCTTAGTTCTACTCTGTCTCCTAAGCTATAGAAATTACTCACTTCTCAAGTTTATTAGGAGCAGTCTTTCCTAAGCAACAATTCATGCATTATGCTTACATGTGCCCACATGAGCAGGTACACTCATATCCGTACTCATATTCTTTCTCACATTTTTGCATGCATACACCCATATGAACTTACATGCATTCAACCTACACATTCCTTGCATATATTTGCACATATTTACAACCACATATATCAAAGATACTAATGCACCAGTAACATACTCTCATACACATGCTCCTGCATTCATACTCATAGGCACAATGAGACATATCACAAATAACATAGATATTTTCAGGTCATACAGACATATAAATACATCATATTCACATTTAAGTGGTCATACATTTGTGTTCACATGTATTGCTACTTGGTTATACGTGCATAAGCACTTTTTGATATGTTCCAACTTGTTTATTTTCACAGAATGGCATAATATTACTATGTGAATTCTGTAAATTAAGCTAAAAATGGTCACATAATTTAGAACTTGGTTAGGAATGAATCTACCAATATAATAGGAATGCCATAGAGTGAGTCACTTTTCTTTTTGTGATTTTTCAAGCTTTTTTTTAGTAAGAGAGCCCACAAAATGCTAATGTATAATTTCTCTTAATGCTATAGGATTTTTGCTTTGAGTTACTATTGTACTTTCCAGTGATATACATTCTAGCTTTAAATGTTCTTAAAATAAGTAAGTACATTTTTGCTTGTCATATCCTTTCTCTCTTCTCAGCATTTTCAGTCTAATTCTGTTTTCTGTAAGAGTCATTTATTTTTCAAAGGGTACAATAGGTTGCATCTATTTATAGTAGTTAAATTAATACCCCAAATATTTGAATTAAAAAAATTTTGATCTTTGTAATTTGAGACTTTTTTCTTGCAACAATCCTTGTCATTTATTCTCTTTCATCTCTACTTGTTTTCCTAGAAATATTATTTTATTTATTTTTGGATTGTCTTTATATTTCTGCACTCTGCTCCTTTGTTCTGGTTGTGAAATAGCTTGCACAGGCAGATGGAGCGCTAAAACCCATGATAAAGAATCTGCCATCATTTGCACAAGGCCCCAAGTATACATTTGTCATGCTGTGCACCTAATGGTTATATCCATCACCCAAGCAATAAAAGAGCATATTAAGCAGATATATTGGTGCTGAGGATAGTTACTTAAGAGAGTAGAAAGAAACGCAATATTTCTCCAATAGATAAACACCACCTGAGTTTCTATCTTACGGAAGACAATTGGGAGCCATAGAGATAACCAGCAATTGCCTATTTATGAGTTCTTATTTCTATTTAGGTAAAGAAAGGTTTGTAATTTACATCAGGACCATTGGCTCTGTAATGAGAAAACAGGGACTAATAATGCCAGTTAAACAAATAATATGCTCCATCTCTGACCCAGAGTAATATTCAGTATAAAAATGTAATTAGGCAACTAGGTATTTGTGGCCTTGAAACACACACGCACACACACACACACAGAATCACTCAAAAACTAGGTCTGCTAACCCTAAATTAACCATAATTAATCTAAAATTAGATAATTTAGACTAATCCATTAAGACAACTAGGTAAAGGTATGAGCGACCCAGAAATCCAATGATGCCTTGTAAGAGGCTAAGTGTAGGTCAGAATCTGTACTAGTTACCGTTAGTATTATTTCCAGCTACACTGCCAGCCTTAAGTAATTCAGGATTCTGCCAGTTTTCAGGTGCCTGCACAGAAACTAGTCCAGGCCTGTGTTGTTTCTAACTCAACATTTATGCTTTTGCTTGGAGTTGGTGTGCCACTGACGGTGTGGTGAAAACAGAAGTAGTAACCGTTGCTATGACTCCTTGCAGTGTATAAGATTTTCATACCAGACTCTTACTCCTGGGAGATTGATCTGTGCTTCTACATTGGATCATTGAGAAAATTTTTTTCTAAGAAGTTTCACTCAAGACCTATGTTCTTTTCCTTCATGTCAGATGTCCTATTGAGTATTCATGATCTCCCCCATACTTACGAGTGTTCTTGTGATAAGATGTGGCACTGAAAGGTCAGGCCAGGACCCTGAGTTGTTCTCTTTGTTGAGACACTAACTTAGAAACTGCAGTGGGACATATTGGGGCCCCAAGATGCAAGTGGGTTAGATTCCTGACTTACTCTTCTGAGTGCAGGCAGGCTTGCAGGTGATTTTACCAGAGTGAAGTAAAAAGTCTTTGATGTATTTAGTTATTGAGATTTTATTCACTGTGATATAGGTTAGCCTATACACTAAGGTAAAATAAGGCTTATTTTTCATCTCAATTTGCATTATTTAAAAATATGATTTTTTCCACATCATATTTAATCTCCACAAGAAATTTGAAAGTGAAAGATTATACTTATTTTTTTTAACTTGGTTTAGATAATAGCAGTACTGAAGTGTTCATATTATTCTTCCATTCTTTGGGGTACATTTACCACAACTGGGGTTTTATATGTATTTATGTAAGTTTTGTATCAGTGTATCTAGAAGTCAAGCGCTATGAGAACACTATACTCTTGAAAGTGAAGAGGTCACTAATGCCTATTTGGCAGATTTATTAAATAGCAGTTGAAGTTTTATGACTTAGGTCACCACAAAGACTCTCTGTATAGAACCAAGAGAGTTAAGTAGTTTGAATACTTATCTTTATGATGGGGATGTATTTATCCTAGGACCAGATGGACCATTATCTTCAGTTCTTTACTGACTTTTCTGTTTTTGTTTTTGTTTTGGAGACTGAGAACTGAGTACCCAGTAGTGCTCAGAGCCTATTGTTGATTCTGTGCTCAGGAATAATCCAGCAGGGCTCAGAGGGTCATTCATGGTACTAGGAATTTGAATCAGGGTCATAGACACTGTAGCCATATGCAAGGCATGTGCCTTACCCCTGCATTATCTTTTCTGTCTCCTTCTGCTGCTATATTAATATGTATAACTTTGGCTTCAAAATATTTGTCTTTAAAATTTTGTTTAAACATCCCTAGAATATTTGTCTTATTATCTTAAAAATTAGTTATACAAATGCTGGCCGACTTTGACCGTGAGTGTGGAAAGGTAGGACTACAGCTGAATCTTACGAAGACAATGTTCATGAGAAACAGCCTCGTTTCTGATGCCCCATTCGCTCTCAACGGAACAACCATCTCCGAATGCAACAGCTCTGTGTACCTAGGTCGAGAAGTCAACATGACAAATGACCTGGCACCCGAGCTGCGCAGGAGGAAGAGAGCGGCTTGGAACGCCTTCAAGAACGTCGAAGAAATAGCTAAGAAGAACCTCCAGCTCCGGGCACATCTCTTTGATTCCACTGTTCTTCCAGCATTAACATATGCCTCAGAGACCTGGGCCCTACGCAAACAAGATGAGAACGATATTCAGGTCTCCCAAAGAAGAATAGAAAGAGCTATGCTTGGAATATCATGTTTCACTCAAATGAGAGAAAGAATCCGGAGTTCTGACATCCGTCGATCAAGGATCAGGGACGCTGTCTCATTTGCCAAGGTGTCAAAAATCAGATGGGCTGGTCACATAATGAGATTTAAAGACGACCGCTGGACTAGAGCTGTTACCGACTGGATTCCACGGGATGTCAAAAGACCGCGTGGCCGCCCACCTACCTGATGGTCAGACTTCTTCGTCAAGATCATGAACAATCGGTTTGAGGCTCTTCATGTTCCCAGAGCGAACAGATGCCATTGGGCTACACTAGCACGCGACAGGGACAAATGGAGACGTTACTGGCGCCCGCTCGAGCAAATCGACGACTAAGGGGAAGTTAAGTGATTCAGTGATATTATAGTTCCAGTGTGCAATCAGTATGCAGTACTTAAAATGATCTATATTGTTGAACAGTCTTAAAATTTCAGCTTAATAATATAAGCTCTGATGGTGCGCTAAACTTTATCACAGTTATTCTGGGGGCAGAGCCAATCTCATTGCGTTTTATGTGCACGGAGGAAATCCATGAAGCTTTGATTATGATGGTATCATTGTCTGTGTATTAGACTCTGAACTTTCCACACTGTAGATATTAATTACACAGATTTGGGTGCTGTCAGTATGGGTGCTAGGTTGGAGTTGTTTACCTTAGTACTGGGTGATGGGTGAATGACACTCTTAAAAATATTTTATTTAGACACCTTGATTTGTAGAAAAATTATTGGTAGGGTTTCTTGCATAAAACATCCCAGCTTCCAACAACATATCCTTCAGCAGAATGTCCACTTCCTTCCACTAGTGTCCCAGAGACACACCTCCATCCTATATGTCACCCACTGACCCCATGTCCTCTCTATAGAAGTTTCCTAATGTTGGTCAGGTCTCAATTTCTGTTACCTTAGGCATTTGTTATCCCATCTACTGTGTTTCTTTGTATCCCATCTATGAGAGACATCATTTTGTGAATGGCACTACTTAATGAAAGTATTCTATGGTTAGTGCAAGTACAAGGGGAAAAAAAAGAATTCTAGTTTTGCTTTGACTTAGTTTATCTTCTGCTATGGTGGGTCCATGTCTCTCTTACCATAATTTCTTAGGTTTGTCTTGTTAACATCATTTTTTAGACACTTGTCTGGACTAGTTTAGACCATGATCATGGAATTGATCACGCAACAGCATACTTGGTGTGTGCTTTCTCTGGATTCAAGTAGCAACACAAATGCTACTTACTTGTGTCAATCGGATCACTTAAGGTTTCCAGAAACTCATTTTTGGGCAAGTTTATCACTCTGTCTAATGAAGAAAAGGCACTCCACTTACTTGGACCCAGTACTCTTGATCTGTGCCCATGAGCCTGATGTGTGGTTGCAAGGTGTCAAAGCAATTATGTCTCTGTTGGCTGAAAGAGGTAGTCCACTCAAGAAATACAGATTAGTCCAGACCAGAGCATGGGTGAAGGAAAATGCAGTGATCAGTCTGTGACTATGATAGGCCCTTCTAACCAGTCTTGTGAGGTTAGGTCATTGACAGAACACATTTGACATGTGGGCCAGGGTCTCGGCACTCCCACACTCTTCCAACCAGTGTCGTTAAAATGAGGCCATGAAGGATATTCTGAAAAGAAATGCATCTGGGTGCAAATGCTGATTTTTGTAGGCCAACTGGTAATCTGAGAAGAGTCACTGTGGGTGGAATACAAATCACAGGACACAGAGGGGACAGACTTTCTGTTCTCAAGCTCCCAGGAAGCAAACTGTCCTCCTGAAGAAAACCCCCAGAGCTCTGACGAGAAAGGTTTAATGATTAATCTGCTCTCATTCCTAATTTCCCAAGCCAATCCTTTCCATTTGACTTTGCCCCATGAGTCACAGAGCTGTGAGAGTGGCAGTGCATGATGGGAGTAAATGCTCTGTGTTTTCATCAAGGATGTGTGAGGGCGGGGCCACAGGGAGGAGCTTGCAGTTCCTGCTTCTAGGTTCAGGCTTATTCTTGGTACACAAAATCAGGACAAAGTTAACTGTGAAGTTTTGGCATCCATGATTTGGGGAATAGATTCTGAATGAGACAGAGGAATAGCATGAATAGGCCCCTGAAAAAGTAGGAGGAACCAAAGATATTTTTGTCAGAGGAGGTGAAAATTGTCAATGGTTTGTGCAATGAGAAGCTGTAACAGTGCTGGGCAACCTAGTTTGGGGAAATCATAGAGTAATGAGAGCTACATTAAGTAAAGGATGCCATTTTTTTTAAAAAAAAGTACACTTTTTTCTTTTCTATCTCTAAAATTTCTTTTGAAAAAAATGCTTATGAAACATTATGCAAAGCATTCAGAATAATACAAATTTACTCTCAAATTCTGCAAAATATAAAATAACTTTTTAATATTTGAAAAATTATATTTTATTGTCCCTTGGATGTTCTTGTGTTGCTGCAATTTGCATTAAATTTTTCATGGTAATCAGATGCTAACCAGCTTGGCCATTTCAGAAAACAAGGCCCATGACATTTCTTGAAAAAATTTTTTCCTTTAAAGAATAAAGAATATCCTTGTTTAATCTCATGGAAACAAATGTTGTTTGTGCAGAGGTTTCTATTTTATAAATAGCAAGTATTATTAAATCAACTCAATTCTCTACTCCATGAGGCAGAAGAAAAGCTTTCTTGAAAAATGGTGGCAAAATGTTGTTAGATGGAGCGAAGTTTGGGAATGGATGCAGGGAGAGACATCTCCCCATGCCCCATCAGGACAATGAGCAGGGATTTATTCATCCTGATGATGGTAGCAAACATGCACAGTACACTTACCTTGTGCTCTGGAGCTCTCCACACTCTGCTTTCTGTGCAGAGCTCAGTGCTTCCTCCTGTACTCACAGGGTAAACTGAATTTTCTTCCCTCTTGCACAAGGGAAACTGAGGAACAGAGAAGAGGCCATAAAAGATCATGTTCACAGTCTGGCAATGCTTGTCACAGCTGGCTTGGCTTGTAGAAAAAGATACTGCTTGGAGGTGAGATTGAAGGTACCTGGATATAAAGAGAGCTCTCTAGTCAAAGTTATTTCCATAATGCTCTCTGGGACTCAGAGAACCCTTGCTTTTTTTCTTTTTTCTGGTTGTTGTTATTGTGGTGGTGAATTACAATAGAAATTTAGGAGGTGGGTCATTGGATACATTGGCTACATGGTCCTCAGGGGCTATTTCAGACTATGCTAAGAAGTGATCCCTGATGGTGGTCAGGGAATCATATATGGTGCTGGAGATTTGAACCAGGATCACAACTGTTGCAGTTACATTCAAGGCAAGTGTCTTAAGCCCTGCCCCCAGTACTATCCCTCTGGCCCAAGTTAGTTTTATTTAAAGAGAACAATATCGAGAGAATGAGAGAGCAAGAGAAAGAAGGGGTGGTGGTGGTAGTGGGGTAGGGGTAAGATGAACTCATGCTTCTCCAGAAAAGAGACAATTCAGTGTACACATCTCAGTTTGAGATGCAGATGAGTCTCCTGATTAGAGAACACCAGTACCTTAAAACAAAACAAAACAAAACAAAAAATACTCCCTTCCCTCCTTTTCTCTCCCTGTTATCGTTTCATGGACTTGGTTGGGGCACATACAAGTTTACTTGTGCTTGTAGGGATTATCACACATATTAACGGGATCTTGCTCTTTTCAGCTGGTACCCAAATATATTGCAGTTGCTGTGCTCAGCAGGACACGCATAGTTTCTTTGTGGTTGCACACTCCTGGCTGCTGTGTGCTAGAGATCACATCCTCTGTGGTGAGACAGTGGGCCTCACTCTGTGCATGGAGCTTGGGGCTTCTTACTTGCAAGGCAGGCACTTCTGCCACTGAGTTATCCCCTGGGCCCCTCTCTGAGGTTTTTAATCTCCGAATCTGATGAATCTGACTCCTGCCAGATAAAAACTTCATTGGAGTTAACTAGTAGCTACTATTAAAGGGTAAGCCTCCTTGAGCAAGGAATCACATTTCCTTTCCTGCACTGCTCAGGGGATAGTTTTTTTTTTGTGTGTGTGATTTTTTTCCCCTTTATTTTATTTTATTTTTTTTAAAGTTGTAGATTTACAATTTTTTGTGCTTTGGTTTCAATTATACAATGATCAGATACCCATCCCTCCACCAGTGCCCATTTTCCACCACCATGGATAATATCCCTCCCACCCCCATCCCCCCATCCCCCCTGTCTCTGTGGCAGGGCAATCCCCTGTGTTCTCTCTCTCCTTTTGGGTGTTGTGGTCTGCAAAAGAGGCATTGAGTGGCAAACATGTTCAGTCCATAGTCTACTTTCCACATGCATCTCCCCTCCTGGGAGGATCCTCCAAACATCCTTTATTTGGTGCTCCCTTCTCTATCTGAACAGCCCTTTCCTCTAGGATACCCGGCTGGCCTCTAAGTTATGGAGTAATCCTCCTGGTGCTGATCTCAGCTATTCTTGGGGATTAATCTCATACTTTGTTACTTTATATCCCCCAGATGAATGCAATCTTTCTATGTCTATCCCTCTCTTTCTGACTCATTTCGCTTAGCATGATACTTTCCATATTGTACCACTTGTATGTAAATTTCATGACTTCATCTTTTCTAAGAGCTACATAGTACTCCATTGTGTAGATGTACCAAAGTTTCTTTAACCAGTCATCTGTTCTTGGGCATTCAGGTTTCTTCCAGTTTCTGGCTATTGTAAAGAGTGCTGCAATGAACAAACAAGTGCAGATGTCACTTCGACTATACATTTTTGCCTCTCTGGGATATATTCCCAGGAGTGGTATTGCTGGGTCAAATGGGACCTCAATTTCTAATTTTTTGAGAATCGTCCATACTGTTTTCCAGAAGGGCTGAACCAGTGGACATTCCCACCAACAGTGAAGGAGTGTCCCTTTCTCGCCACATCTACGCTAGCATTGGTTGCTTTTGTTCTTTTGAATGTGGGCCAGTCTCTGAGGTGTGAGATGGTATCTCATTGTGGTTTTGATCTGCATCTCCCTGATGATTAATGATGTAGAGCATTTTCTCATGTGCTTTTTTGCCATTCGGATTTCTTCTTTGAGAAAGTTTCTGTTCATTTCATTGCCCCATTTTTGGATGGGGTTGGATGTTTTCTTCTTGTGGAGTTTAACCAGTATTTTGTATATCCTGGATATCAACCCCTTGTCAGATGTGTATTCGGTGAATATCCTTTCCCATTCTGTAGACTGTCTTTGTATTTTGGTCACTGTTTCTTTGGAGGTGCAGAAGCTTCTTAGTTTAAGATAGTCCCATTTATCTATCTCTGTTTTCACTTGCTTGGCCAGTGGCGTGGCATCTTTGAAGATACCATTAGCTTCAATGTCATGGAGGGTTTTGCCAACTTTATCTTCAATGTACCTTATGGTTTCTGGTCTGATGTTGAGGTCTTTAATCCATTTTGATCTTACTTTTGTACATGGTGTTAGGCAGAGTTCTGAGCCTATTTTTTTGCATGTAGCCGTCCAGTGATGCCAACACAATTTATTAAAGAGGCTTTCCTTACTCCACTTCACATTACTTGCACCTTTATCAAAGATTAGATGAGCATATGATTGAGGGGAGATGTCAGTGTATTCAACCCTGTTCCATTGGTCTGCAGTTCTGCCTTTGTTCCAGTACCATGCTGTTTTAATTATTACTGCTTTGTAGTACAGTTTGAAGTTCGGGAGGTTGATCCCTCCCATTTTCTTTTTCCCAAGAATTGCTTTAGCTATTCGTGTGGGCTTATTGTTCCGTATAAATTTCAGGAGTGTTTGCTCCATTTCTTTGAAGAATGTCATGGGTATCCTTATAGGGATTGCAGGGGGTAGTTTTAAGGGAGGAGTGAGAAGTTCATTCGAGTGCCTCTGTGGCTAGTCTTAGAGACCAGAAGGGCAGAGAGGGTGGGCAGCCAATGGGCAACCCCCAACTCGTCCACCAGGGGTACGTGCAGGAAAAGGCAGGTGAGTCTTTGAAAGTCAACCTGAGCCTGATTAGCGTGGAGACCTGAGTCTGATTCCTCACACCAATGGTCTGGATAATGACTTTCACTCTGCTGTAGTTTCTCTTGGCTATCTCTTAAGGGTGGTTTTAAATATTTCTTTAAAAAATCGAGGCTAAGAGCCGGAGTGATAGCACAGTGTTCTATTTGCCTTGTACACAGCCTACCAGGGTTTGATCTACAGCATTCCATATGGTTCCCCAAGCACTCCCAAGAGTTTTTACTGAATACAGAGTTAGAAGTAATCCCTGAGCATCACCAAGTATAACCTATAAGCAAACAACAACAACAACAACAACAACAACATTGAGGTTAGGTGAGTATAGCACTGTAGCACTGTCCTACCATTGTTCATCGATTTGCTCTAGTGGGCCCAGTAACATTATGAGACTTATTGTTACTGTGTTTAACATATCAAATACGTCACAGGTAGCTTGCCAGGCTTTGCTGTGTGAGCGAGATACTCTTGGTAGCTTGCCGGGCTCTCTGAGAGGAGCAGATTAATCATACTTGGGTTGGCCGACCAGCTGCGTGCAAGGCAAACGCCCTACCTGCTGTGCTATCACTCCAACCTAAAGTGAGTATATGACACTAAATTTTAGGTGAACCATATTATGATTTATGGTCTTTAAATATTACATAGTGATGACTTTAAACAGGGAATGAGCTGGAAGGGCATGTTTTATCCCAGTATTAGCAATATAAGAAAAAGTATTGGAAGAAGACGGACTCTGAAATCAGGATGCCTGGGTTCCCTGACCCCTTTCAGGGCCACCCACTGGCTGAGTGATTTTGGACAGATTACTAAAACTCTCTGGAATGTGGGGTCTTTCATGGTGCCTACTTCCCAGGGTTGCCTGGGGGAGCCTAGGAAGTTAATATGTGTGAAGTGTTTAGATTAATAACTGCAGTATCATTGCTGCTTATTTCCATACTGAGCATTCAAAAAATAACAACCAAAGCCAGGAAGTCAAAGATAAATGAATATCTTTAGAATTTTTTCCTAGTATAACTGTGGGAGTCATGGGTAACTGTCAGCCCATATGTAGGTAAGATCATCTCACTGATATTGAACTTTATGGTATGTAATATAAACTGTTTGCCTGCTGGCTTGGGTTAAGCATAAGACTCATTCGTAGTATATTGCAGTGGGTAGTGAAGTAAAAGCTTGTTCTCCTGTTCTTGAGAAGCAGTCATTGTAGGACTGAAGGAGCCCATCTTTGTGTTGGGATTGACAACCTAAGAATGACCTGGCTCTCCAGGGGCTCAGAGGAGAAGCTTGTGAATTTCTGCTTAACTTCCTGAGCTGTCTGTTCTGATGGTCCACCACAGAACTGGGGCAGTACCAGCCGTTCTAGAAATGCAAGGCCTCTTGTTGGGTGGCCTAGTACACTATTTGAGGTGCCCATTTACAGACACACATTTGTTGTTTCTTTCCTGGAAACTCCTTAAAACACACTTGGTGTACTTATCTGGCCCATATTTCAATGCTCTGAGGACTGTTCTAACAGGGTCATTGTAAAATTCTGGCAATCCTAGTTTTCTAGTTAGTATTGGCACTTGCCTCACATTGTTGATATATGTAAAATGCATTTTTGAGCATCTGTTATGTATTAGGAATTATTCTCTACACTGGAAATTCAGCAGTGAACAAAACAGACAGATTCCTCCTTTGCCTGGTTCTAGCAAAGGGTGAGAGAACAGGAACAGGATAAACTATAATATTACTATTACCTAGTAGAACCTGTTAGGACACAATAATATGTTGAAGGAATAAAGAAAAACCGGGAAGCTTTCAGAGGAAGTATGGTGGCTAGGAAAGTCTCTCTAAGAGGGTTGTTTGGATCAAGACATGACTAGGTAGGGAATGAGTGATGTGTGAGAGACATTCCAGGCAGAGGGAACAGCACATGCAAAGATTTGACTGCCAAACACACATAGAGTAGCCTCTTAGGCCATGGCATTGCTGAAGACAGAGTTCTATGGGATAATAACTGGAAATAGAGTAAGAAAATAAGAGAAAAGGCAATTATACAGATCACAGTGAGGAACTGTGTGGTGGGGGAGACGTGGAGAGTAAGTTAGGGGAGTCACTTAATCAGACCTCCATTCAGTATAATCTCTGGCTGCTGGATTGAAAAGAGGCTGAAGGGTGGGGACAGAACATAATCAAAAGAGAGCCTGGAAGTTTCTAAATATAAGATGTCACACAAACAAACAGCAAACAAAACTGAGACCCTAAACATAGGCTTACCATCCAATCCAGTGATTACACCCCTGAGCTGTTATCTCAGTGAAGTTGAGGACTATGAAAACCTGGACATGATGATTCAGAAGAGATTTATGGGTAATAGTAAAAAATAAAAACCAGAAACAACTAAAATCATCTTTGCTACACGAATAGTTAACAACTAGGGCACATCCATTACATGGGAAATTTTATTCCACAAGAAAAAAGGAACAAATCGTTGATGCATGCAATAACTTCCATCAACTTCAAGGGTCTTATGCTGAGTGAACAAAAAGCCAATCTTCAGAGATGATATCCAATAGGACTTCATGTATATGACATTATCAAAATGACAAAATCAATGAGATGGAGAATAGATCAGTGCTTGGCAGGGGTGAGGAAGGGAGATAGCTATGAGGGGCTGACATGGGGAAGTTGTGTGTGTGTGTATGTGTGTGTGTGTGTATACAGAATCATCCATATTATTACTGCAGTGATGATGACAGGAATCGACATATTCAGTTAAACAACTTGGAAATATAAGCACATACCAATGTCAGTTTCCTGTTTTTGATAGGGTGTTATAGTTATGTAAGATGCAACCATGGGAGGAAACCATGAATGAAGGATTCATGGGATCTCTCTGTACTATGTCTGGAATTTCCTGTGAATCTTGTTACCATTTCAAAGTAAATAAAAATAAACAATATTGTTAGCTGCTATAGGGGTAAGGTCAAGGCATAGTGGAGTAGGGGGTGGGGTAAGGGTTGCTGAATGTCAAGCAGAATTGGGACTCTCACATCTTTGATAGATTTGTGGTGTCTTTTAATTTTAAGATTTTGAAACTTATATTTCTGAAATAATGGAAAGCAAACAAATAGCTGGACTCAACAGAGTTTGTTGATAGAGCATTTTTGATGTAGGGTAAAAGAACATAAAGGTAATTCCAAGGGTTTGGAACCAAGCAATGCAAAGACATGTGCTGAAATTAACTGACAAAGGAACTAATTTGGGAAAACAACTAAATTGAAAATTCTGTTTTGGACATGCTAAGTTGAAGAAGCTGACTCAATAGTTTTGGAAGTCATCAGCATGAACCTGGTATCTCAAACTAAAACTTAGACAAGATTATGAAGGGAGTAAATACAGACAGAGAGCTCAGGAATGAACATAGGGTACTTTAACATTTAAAGATTTAGGAGATGAAGAAGAACTAGAAAAGATGAGAATGGTGAGTCCCAAGAAGTCAGAGAAAAAAACAGCAGAATGAGGAATCCTCAAAATCCAGGGAGGGAATATTTGAAGAAGAGATTCTTGCAACTCATTGGCTGCTGAAATGTCAATGAGACAAAACCAGAGATTTGGTCAGAGATTTAGAAGGGGTATTGGAGTATCAATATAATTTTGACAGTAAAAAATGAGTGAAGTAGGGGCTAGAAGATAGTACAGTGGGTAGGGCATTTGCCTTGCATGCAACTGACCTGGATTCAATTCCTGGCATCCCATATTGACCTCTGAGCACTGTCAGGAATAATTCCTGAGTTCAGAAACAGTAACAGCTGAATGTTGCCAGGTGTAACCCAAAACAAACAAACAAACAAAAATGAGTGGAATATATTCATGACTCATTAGAAAGTGTAAAGTTGAAAACACGGATCATGACAATTTCTGGAGAATCTTGCTATCAAGGGAAGAAGAAATGTGAATGTAACTGAGAGAAGTGAGGGTTTGTTTTTTCTCTTTTCTAAGATTTTCTTTTGTAAAAGAGAAAAGAGCATGTAGTTTTGATGGAAATATCTAGTATAGAAGGAAAATTTGATGCTGAAAGTTTCAGAAGCTCAAGGACCACTTGGCTAACTGGGTCTGGACCATTTCATGCTTAGACCAGTGATGTGGTGGTTCTGGGAACTTCCAGGGTTATTCCTGGTAGAAATCAAAGGGACATTACAGTGCTGAGAACTGAACTCATGTCCCTATACACATATACCTCTGAATCCTGAACGGTTTACCTAACTCTACAATAGCTTTTTGTAAAAGGCAAGGAGTTTAAGGATGAAGACTTGGATATCTGTGGATTTTGTGTGGAGTGGTAAGCCTATATGACTTCTCTTGGGAAGAGACTGTTTTTCCAGTGAAAGTATGCAAGATTACAGAAGTTAGAAGGAGGAATAGGTTGGACTGGAAGTTTGGGGATTAAGGAAGAGAAGTGGGAAAGAAGGCAAGCAGGGGAATCTAGTTTCCTTCCAAGCTGCACAAAGTCCCCACTGATCATGAGTTTAGCAATGTGATTTTCAAGTACACATTTATTTAGCTGCATCTCAGTGAAACCATTCTACCATTAGTTCACTGTGTATATCATTGCAAGAAGTGTACTTCTTATTTAGTCAGTGATTCTGCAGTGTGTGTATCCCCGGTGAGTCAAGTCTCTGAGTTAAGGGGTTAATTTTGAAATTGTTGACATTGGTAGATTAAAGAGAAGAGTCAGTGTCCTTTAGGGGTGAAAAAAATTAGAAATGGAAAGTAGAACAATTGCTTTTTCATCTGTTAAGGAACTTGTGAAAGGGTTTTAAGTCAGTAGTTCACAAACAACTAATACTTTTAGCTAACTAGGATAGTTTTTGTGTTATATTCACATGCAATACTTATTGAGAATCTAGAATTAGTGCAGTGTCTCAGGGATTTCAGAGCAGCTGGTGAATGTCTTGGAAAAGCTCTTGGTTCTGTGGAAGCAGAAACGTAAAAAGTGTGGTATGTGCAAGGATGCAAGGATAAGACTTTTGGGAACCAAGTTTCAGGCACTTGCATCCCATCTGGGCAGTGGGTGGGAGTGATTCAGAAAGTGGCTGATTTAGGGATGATGGAATTGATTTAACAGGAGGAGGACGGGATAGCCAGGTGATATGGAAGGGGTGGTGGGAAGGGAAATATTTCCCTCAGAGGTTGAGAACAAAGATGAAAGGTAGACAGAAAGAGATGTGAGAAATTTAGAACTCCAATGAGCACCTGTAAGACTACTGGTCAAAGACCCTAATGTGGAGTAGAGTTAAATAGAGAAGACTCATGGGAGAGGAGGAAGAGGAAGAGGAGAACAGAGAAGGGCTGTAACTCTGGAGATTTGCATTGTGTTGCTAAAGCATGCTGGTGTTGATCTTGCAAGGCTGGTTGTGGTGTAGGAGGGAAAGAGGAACTGACTAAGAAAGAAATAAAGAAGGAAGGGAAGGAAAGAACGTTGACTGACTCATGGGTAGATGTAATTGTGAGAGTCCCTGTGAGAGAGACCCAGTGCTGAGTCTACCCCATTCTGTCCTCTTAACCTGAATCTGAGATTGTATAATGTATCTCTGAGCCAGGAAGTCATTAGAAACTAAGGGACCATTAGGAGACTGCTATTGAAACTATTAGGAGGCCCGGGTTCTTGTCTTTAATGCCCATTCCTTGAGCAAGTTGTTTACCTCTGGGTTCTACTTTCCTCATCTATGAAACCAGATGGTTGGTCTATAGCTCAGATGAGTCAGTCATTCCTAAAGGATATTCTTTTGTGTTAAACCTTCATGACTTAAGGGATATATTTAATCCCCAATACAATCCCACTCAACACCTCAGCTCTTGACTATTCCATTCTTGTGGCCCATTCTAATTCAGGCCTCTATATTTGTTCTCTTATTCTCCTTTAGCTTTATGCTATTTGTTACCTCATAAGAATGGTTGACAGCTTCACAGAGAGGCTGATGGACTCTCAAACTTGCATGAATATTCTTAGCAGTGAGGATTATATATAGAAACAATGTAGCTGTTTTAAAGATGAGGTGACAAGGTGATGATGTGATTCTTTCTGTGTGTATGTTTGTTTACTAATTTGTTTTTTGGGGCGGGGCCATAGCTGTGCTCAGGGCTTACTCCTGGTACTGTGCTCAGGAATCATACCTGCTGGGAATCAAACCCAGGTCAGATACTTGCAAGGCAAATGCCTTACCCACTTACTGTTGCTTCAGCCCCGTGATGGTGATCCTAACAGCTAATATTTATTGATTATTTATATTTATGTGAATATTTTTAGCACATTTTATCCTCACAGCTTACCTTTCTGGCCATATCTACACAATACACCTTTTTGACCACTATCTGATCCAAAAAATGAGGTTCCAACAAATGAGGAAATTGAGGCACAGAGAAGCAAGGTAACTTTTTCAAAGTAAAACAGCATTTGAGTCCATGTTTAAATGGTGGAGAAAGGTTGATTCATGACTCTTTCTTTCCCTTCTGTTTTTCTTGGGAGGCCTCTTTGTTTTTTTTTTTTTTATTAGTGAAACACCATGAGGTACAGTTGTAGATTTACAAATTTTGTGCTTGGGTTTTGGTTATACCATGACCAAATACCCATCCCTCCACCAGTGCCCATCCTCCACCACCATGGATAATATCCCTCCCTCCTCATCCCCCCCATCCCACCCTGCCTCTGTGGCAGGGCATTCCCTTTTGTTCTCTCTCTCCTTTTGGGTGTTGTGGTCTGCAAAAGAGGCATTGAGTGGCAAACATGTTCAGTCCATAGTTGGGATGCCTCTTTGTTACTCTGGCTTCCTTTAACACAGAATCTCATCATGACAAGACATTTTATCGTGTGGGGTTATTTAGAGAAAGGAATCCTATTATTTGGAAGCTGATTCTGTAAACATTCACATCACACAGGCAATGTTAATTTGTTTTTTTTATGGTGCAAACCACTCTTCCATTGTACTTATTGCTAATAATTACTACCTGGTACTGTGTTACGCTGTCTTACCTGTGTTGTTTCATGCAATCTTAAAAGTCACCTTAATTTTACCTTTATCTTCATAGTTTCACACATGAGGAAAGGAGATACAAAGGGTCAGTGTGTTATTTATCACATGGTAAGTGTACAAGGAATTTTACTCAGGACAAAACAGCCCATTATAAATCAAGAATGCAGATTTCCTGTTTGTTGTAAGGAAACATTTTTTTGAGTGTCAAATTCAAAATGTGGCAACATGCCTTTTGTTAGGTTGGGGTTTTACTAAAGACTCTACAAATTGAATGTTTAGGAAAAAAAGAAAAACACATTTTCTTCATTGGAATCAAAATCTCCTCTCTGAAAGCAGACTCATAATTGCCATGTCTTTTCTCTACCAGGCTGAAGCCATTTCTATAAATAATGACCCCTTTGCTGCAAAAGTCCTCCAGGAGAGGTCAGTGGGTGAAGGAAAGAAATGATACCTTTCTGAAACTCCAAAGCTCGTTGCTTTTTAAGTTCTTTTCTCCTCACTTCTTTTTTTCCTGTTGTGTAATGAGGCAATGGGCCTGCTTAGGCAAATTTGTACTCTTTAGCTATGGATTTTTGGTGGTTGGTCTGTATGGATGTTTTGGAACTGAAATTAGGCTGAGGGCCCACTGGCCAGCTTGAGGCTCTGTGAGGCACTTAGTGTACCCTTAATGATCAGTAAATGTTAATTGCCAATGACAATAGCAAAACAAATAAAATAATCTGTTCATACTGTTCAACTTCCTCCTCTTGGGAGGGAACACACCAGCAAGAAGCAGAAGGTGGTTACTTCCCTATGGAAGGAAGGCGAGGCTTTTTGAGCTGATGGCACTCTACTATTACTATTTGAATAATCTATTGTACCAGGAATAGAAGAACTAATTCAATTTCTACAGAGCGATGAGGATCTGCAGTTACTTATTTGATATTGTAGCATTGGCTTGCAGTTATCTTGTTAGATAGTGAGCAAGTATTTGGAAAATTTGTCTTCATGCCATTCCCATTTTGTTTTTCACTCTGCTGAATTAGTTCTTTCCCTTATCCTTTAGAACTGTTCATAAAGTCACTGTGCATGGAGGTGATGTTAATGGAAGGCAGGTGAGTATTCCGGGCATTTCCCCTCTTGTTTTCATTTTGGTGTTCTCTACCTGCTAAATTACCCTATGACTTAAGGGGCCCATTTCACTTGGCTTCTTAGGCTGGATTATAGCTTTTTAGATCTGTCTTTTTGCACTTCTTTAATTCCTGTTACCAAATAAGGAAAGGCTTTATTTCTGATATTAAACATATGTTAGAGGGTTGGAGATGGATTCAAGTGGTAGATACAGGTATATGGTAGGGTTATTCTGAATTAGATCCCCAAGATATTCCCTGTGAAACTGCTGGGTATGGCTTTGGTAGAACCCCAGCAGTGCTGGATGTCCCCCTAAAAGGGAAAAAGGTATAGAGAAGAAATGAACACACTGATATATGTAGATGTTTAATATAACATAAATGTTGTACTAAAAATGTTTATTTCAAAAGTAAAATAGGACCACAGTAGGGGTCACTGATTCATCTATAAATGTTAAAGGATGTTCTGCTTGGATGTTTAAGAGACACATCCTTAAAGTTTATGGGAGGTAAATTTTATGACTGTATTGTCAGTGCTACTCAACTTTTTGGGATGAGTTGGGGGGAATCTGTTAATATCCATACAAGGCTGCAGGGTTTAGGAATGAGGACCCAGATTTCCAAGTTCAGTGGTGCTATTTTTTTCCTGGTGAGGAAAGACCTGCCCCTATGTTTTTATTGTAGGCATGAAGGGAAGGAGTACCAGATAACTTAGTTAATTAATTGGTCAATTTAAATCTCACCAGTTGAAATGGTTATCAGTCAAAATACAGAATGGAATGTAGGGGGTGGTTTAGAGTGAAATAATAAGAGATCAAAGGGAGGGTTCTTTCTTTTGTCAATTTACCCGCACCCAAGGAGACTGCTGGACAGCAGAGTTCTCACTCAGGAGCACTAAGCCATGACCACAAAACCAAGGAAAGATGCAGAGACAAGGAGCTCGTGGGCACAGGACTCGAGAGGTAGGCACACAGCCCTGGCAACAACAGATTACAGAGCATCAGCAACAGACTCAGAGAATAGAGGCGGATTTAGAGAGAGAACCAAGCACTTGTGTGGACTTGGAGGGATAGAGCAAAAGAGAGTCCTGCATTGACTTCAAGGGGATAGAACCAGCAAAGTGACAACACAGACCAGGGACAGTGTAGAACCAGTGTGAAACCAGTGGGGAACAGTGTGAGACAGAGACATGGAACAGCCGAGGATCCAAACCTACCTTATTAAAGTTGTGAAATAAATACCTATAACTTCATGAGCTTATGAATTTTTGTTTACAAATCTTTCTTGCACTGCTCAAGGATGCAGCTGGGAATAAAAACAGTTTTGTGGTGATGTGGGTGGCTAAAAGCCGCTGGGGTTCTGGGATTCTTCACCAGTGTTCAGAATGGGACTAGTAGTGGGTGATTTTGTATATATGGAGGATGGATGAGCTCCCAGGACAAGCCATTTAGAGAACTGAGAACAGTTCTCAGAATAGCCATAGGGCAGTTGAAGCTTCTTGGAACCAGTAGTGGCTAATTTTATGTGTCAGTTTGGCTAGGCCATAATGATGAGTTCTTTGGTCTAACACGAGTCTAGATATTTAGGAGAGTATTTTTTAGATGCGATTACCATTTAAATCAGTACACTTTGAATAAAACATAATCCTCCCCAATGTGGAAAGACCTCATCTAAAGAGGGGAAGGTCCTCAGAGAAAAGACTAAATTCCTGCCCTGGAAGAGGAAGAGATTCTACTTCTCATCTGCATTTGTTCCAGGACTGCATCGTGCACTTCTGCTGGAACTGATGCATAATTTGGACATGCTCACGCCTACAGTCACTTGAATCAATTACTTAAAATAAATCTGCCTCTATGTACAAACAATATATTGATTCAGTTTCTCTGGAAAATTTTAATATGAACTCTACTGGATCCCAGGTTGAGTCTTTCTCTTTTCTTCTTAGGATTATGTCTACTAATTTCCTCCTATTGGAGAATTTCCATCACCTAGAGACTTGTTGGTTTGGATCTTTGCCCATTTGGGAGACTTACAGTTTTGCTTAGTAATGGGTGATGGAAAGAAATATACATGATGTGCCAATTTTTTATGAGAAGAGCAGAGATGGATGTGATAAGCTTATTTGATCTTTCAGATCACATGAATACAATTATTTTGTCTTAACTCTCTGGTACATATTAAATTGTCTAGGATCTGAGTTATAAATATGACTACATATAAGTCATTATGCTGGCTAACAAACTGATGTAATGAGTTACTTGGTGTGTCACTTGTTAGTACTTAAATTTACACATTTTTCTATGTTAGAATGATTGGATGTCTATATAGTAGTCTCTGTCTAGTAAATACCCCTACCCCGCAACCTGCTAAGTCCTTAAGTAAAGGTAAAAGGTAAAGGTAAAGGCCCTCCCGTTGATCGTCGATTTGCTCGAGTGGGCCCAGTAACGTCTCCATTGGAGACTTTGTTGTTACTGTGTCTGGCATATCGAATACTCTCGGTAGCTTGCCGGGCTCTCCGAAAGTCCTTAAGTAGGGGGAATAAACTATGCAATCAAGACAGGAGAGCATACAAGTTTATAGAAAGGGAGATGTATTGTGTTGTTAAGACACACTTATTTATGTACTTTATGCCATATATTTTATGCAGAAGAAAGATACTATTAAGGAAGATAACCATCCCCAACTTTAAATGTAATAAGCCTTCTCTCGTTAGAGTTACTAACGTTTTTTGAGATGCTTCAAAGGAAAAAAAAAAAGAAATGAAGTGACTTATGACATTCAGTTTTTGGTGTGGTTTATATAATCATTCCAAAACTCAGTGCCTGACGCTGTTACTGAGCTAGTATACCAGGTAAGGGTTTTCCCTTGCCAGTGGCTTACCCAGGTTCGATCTCTGGCACCCCTGATAGTCTCCTGAGGCCCACCAGTAGTGATCCCTGAGTGAAAAGTCAGGAGTAAGTCCCAAGCACTGCCAAACATGATGTCCCAAAACCAGAGAAAGAGAAAAAAAGAAATAAAATTCAGTATTCCCACCTGAAAAAAAGAATATCACAGTTATTACTAACACATAGACTTGTGAAAAGCTAACATGAGATAATTCCCACAACACTCAGTGTTCAATGTCAGATGTAAATAAATGTTCAGTAAGTGCTAACTTTTAGTGGTCTTAAGTAAGGTTTTCCTTTCTTCATATTAGCTTGGAGAGAGAGAGAGAGAGAGAGAGAGAGAGAGAGAGAGAGAGAGAGAGAGAGAGAGAGAGAGAGAGGAGAGAGAGAGAGAGATAGCTGACAGCAGAATCAACCAAATGAAAGAGTGGGAAATTCCCTAGCCCATGTTTTGCAAGTGGGAAGCACATGTTTGGACATGGGTTGCTTTTCAGCCTTCACAGAAGGAGCTAGCTTACAAGAGTTCTCTTGTTTGAAAGAATCCTCTCAAACTAGTTCTAGGGTATCATACATATGTAATAAATAGTATGTCTATTTAAATGCTCTGAAGCAAATCTACCCCAAGTAGCAGGGAAGAAATATTAACCATACAGATAATGTTGATTTCTACAAAAGAATAAAATTATACCCTTAGGGGGAAATCTAATTAGAATGTTTTATAGTTCTTTGTAAAGGACTGTTTTCCAACTTTGTTTCTTAGCTCTGTCTGATTTCAAGTGGAGAACTATGATCTCAACTGTGTTTATTCCTTTTGGTTAAGTGTCACCCTGACACACATGATCTAGAAGGGTAAAACATATCTAATACATATGTAATCTTGGAGAAGTATACCAATCTGAAGCTTGCCAGGTTCTCTCTCTCTCTCTCTCTCTCTCTCTCTCTTTGGGTCACACCTGGTGATGCACAGGAGTTACTTCTGGCTTTGCACTTAGGAATTACTACTGCAGTGCTCAGGGGACCATATGGGATGCTGGGAATCGAACCCGGGTCGGATGAGTGCAAGTCAAATGCCCTACCCGCTGTACTATGTCTCTAGCCCTTCAGGTTCTCTTTTGAGGCTTAATCTTTTTTTTTTTCCTCTAGAGCCTCATATACTATACTGATTGGTTTAATTTTTTTTATTTGTAACTAAATTTCTCAAAGCGCACAATTGTCTTTGAGGAAATTTTGTTTCAACTGAGGTTAATCTAAGCTGTCCCTCATAATAATGCTTTATTAGTTTTATATTTATTATGGGCTAGCCCTGGGATAGTAGTGCTTATGAACAGTAGTCATAGCAAATAGTTTTTTGGGTAATGTGACTTTCAAGATTATAGCGCTCTTATTCCATGGATCTATGGCCACTTCTTATCACTTCTACTTAGAGATCACTTAGGGTGTGTCTCAGGGAACCATATGTAGTGGTGGGGAGTGAACCCAGGTTGGTCGTGTGCAAGATAAGCACTCTATCCACTGTACTATCTCTCTAGTCTCTCTAATCCATCTTGATAAATATTTCTTCATTACAATTAAGTGATGGGGGAATTCCTGATTTGTCATGGTGGCTGTTATTCTGAGAATTTTCTAGAAGACAAAGGGGTGGGGGGACATGTAATACAGTTCCTGCCTGGGGCGCTTCAGCCTTGAGTTCCAGCTGCCCCTGCTGCCCTATGGAAGCTTCATCCATGGACTCTGTGCCCTATGGAGCAGTTACTGTTTCTTTTCTTGTCAGGCACGACCTGCCTTTGACATCAAACTCACTCGAGTTGCCATGGTATGGAATTCTGCCTTCTAATCTCCTGTTCTTACCTCCCTCCTTGGTCAATAGGATAAAGTATTCTTCAGCTGCTCAGTTCTCTGGGGGGCTGTGGGTGGATATGTGTATGGGTGGGAAGATGTCTTATAAGATAGACTCTAAGATTCTGGGAAATTTTAAACTCCTTTTTTTGGGTCGAAGGGGTAGCATTTGCTTGGCAGTGACTTAGGTTCATTGAAATACAGCTTTGTACATTATAAAATATTTTTCTGCATATTTCTCTTTCTTTTATAATTGATGTAACAATTTTGTTTGGTAAGAATGAGAGAAAAGAAAGTTCTAGAAAGTAAAGGAAGATAAATTATGCATCTCAAGCTTGGATGTGGATAACTCTACTATGGAATGTCTGTCCCTTTAAAAAAGGGACAGACATTCCATAGTCGGCCCCTTTAGTAAGGGACAGACATTCCCTTTAGTAAGGGACATTCTCTTTAGTAAGGGACATTTAGTAAGGGACATTCCCATTTAGTAAGGGACAGACATTCCACAGACTGCCCCTGAGGTTGCTTGAGGTTACAGGAAGAATAAATATGGAGGTTCACATATAAAAGCTCAAATACTTGAATATAAATCAAGTGAACATACAATATACATATACATATATATATATATATATATCTGTCACTGTCACTGTCTTCCCGTTGTTCATCACTTTGCTTGTTGTTAGTGTATTTGGAATATTAAATACATCACGGGTAGCTTGCCAGGCTTTGCCATGCAGGTAAGATACTCTTTATAGCTTGCTGGACTCTTGGAGAGGGGTGGAGGAATCGAAGGTGGAGGAATCCAACTCAGGTCGGCCAGGTCGGCTGCATGCAAGGTAAACACCCTACCCTCTATGCTATCGCTCCAGCCTATATATATTTACACACACAAAATGTGTGTGTGTGTGTGTGTGTGTGTGTGTGTGTGTGTGTTTGGGCCACACCCACTTGTACTCAGGGCTTACTCCTGGCTCTAAGCTCAGCTATCACTCCTGGTAGGTCTCTGTGGACCATATGTGGTGCCAGTGTTCTAACATGAATGGGACATGTGCAAGGCAAGAACTTTATCTAATATACTCTCTCTGGCCCCAGTTATCCATTTTGACAAATATCTCTTCATTACAACTTAATACTTTCTTGAACTACATTTAAAAATTTTCTATTGTTAATTTAGATGACTTTCAAGTTCAGTAATTTAAAGTTCATCGATTTGCTCGAGCGGGCCCAGTAACGTCTCCATTTTGAGACTTGTTACTATGTTTGGGATATTGAATACATCACAGGTAGCTTGCCAGGCTTTGCCGTGTGGGCAAGATACTCTTGGTTGGGCAAGATACTCTTGGTAGCTTGCTGGGCTCTCTGAGAGGGGTGTATAAATTTAAAGTATGAAAAAATAAAATGATATATATAATTTCATTTTTTCTCTATATAAATTAAATACATTTAAAAGAGGGCAATAAGGTATAATCATGGAAAAAATCTGATATTCAGAATGATTATTTTTGTCTTCTGAAGGATTAAAAAATGATAAAAATTAAGAGATTAAATTCAAAGTAGATATAATAAATGTAAAACAGTTTTAAAATAAATATGACATTTAATTTCCTCAAAGTAAATTGCTTAAATGATAGAAAAATATCACTGTATAAAAACAACTATGATTTTTTCTAGTGTTAAATATACATCTAGGTTGCTGATTGTAGGATAAAGTAATGATATATTGCTTCATGCATGTTATTTTAGGTTCTTATGGATAGTTTAAAAGTATAAACATATATGTGTGATTTAGGAATAATATGCTCTAATTTAATATTGAAAATGTATCTCATCTTCCATAAGCAAAGATTGGTTCTATAAGCAAGAATGGTTTGCTAATTTGTGATTTTCTCCAGAACCCCAATTCGAACATAAAGAAAAAGAAAATAGTGGATGCTCACCAGTAATGAGAAATGATACTTCATTCTGCAAGAGTCCATTGTATTTGAAATATTGGAGAGGATTACTTAGTTTATTTTTCCTTACTTAAGCACTTTTAGCTGTCTACACTCTGAAACATTGTCAATCTCTGCATTTGGCAGTGGCATAACCCACAAACCAGTGTGGCATTTGAATACAGTTGTCATTTCTTTCAAAGACCCTGCAAGACATGTGGAGTTTCCCTGGGGCTTGAACAGTATTAGCATTGAGAGCTGATGTTTAGGGTCATGGATTGTGCTGAAATTCTGAACCTTGGATCCCAAGAGACAGAGATGTCTAATGTTTGTTAGTGAGTTATTCTTGCTGGGGTTTAAGGACTTAAGTGCCACCAAGAGACTGAGTTTGAAAAGGGTGGATGCAGGGCTTCATTTGCCAGCAAATAGTTGCCAATAATATATTTGCCAGCACTTTCTCTACAGATATTCAGGTGTTGTGCCACTTTATACCTCTCTGGCATAGTCCATTGTCTCTTTCATTTATTTGCTTTGGGGCCACACACGGTGGTGCTCAGGGATAACTCCTGGCTGTCAATCCAGACAGTACTCATCGGACCAAAGGATGTGCTGGGGATTGAACCCAGGTCAGCTACTTGCAAACATCCTACTCTCTGTACGATATTCTCCAGCCATACAATGCTCCCTTCTTCTCCTCCCCCATCAGGGATTTTTCTTTGACTGCTACCTCTCCTTATATATTAATTCTGGATTTCTCCTGTAGAGTACCAAAAGTTACTGTTGTCACAATTCAAGTTCTGTCCTATGGCATTTGATTATAACTTTTGCATATCTCTGTGACAGTATAGGTCTTTTTTTTCTGAAGGTCTTCAGACTTCTAATAGTGTTGCTTAAACTGACATGCTTGCTCCAACTTGATCCCTTTCCCAGGTTCCAAAAATTGCCCTATTACACTTAAATTGTTTTTCTTCTGTAGTCTCTTCTTACTAGTGATTTATTTAAAAAAATAAAAAGACAGTGTTCAAGATACCTAACATGTTTTGAAGAGAAGTATGATATTATTGAAAAGTTTGCTATTCTCTATTCTCCTTTTTGTCTTACTTCCTCATTAGATGTTTACCACTTGAATGTATAAAACAAACAAACAAAAAGCAATAACAACAACCAAAATAATAGAGCATTATCCTTCTTGGGAAATGTCCTTAGAGCTTCTAGTGTTAGTTTTATCTTAGGTCTCACCTCCACTAGCTTGTCTATTGCCACACAGAACGGAACTCCTATCAATAATTTGTGACAAAATTGAGAATTTAGGGCATGTATTTATTTTATTTATAGTTGGATCTTTCACTTTATGGGTATTACTTATTAGTTCTGTATCTCTAAATCTAAATTGTTTAATACTAGGACTTCTCTGTTCAATGTCTTGCTATAGAATGACCCATCAAACATTTGGGCACCAGTGCCATCTTTTCAGGTTCTCCCATAAGTGTCAGATTTATGTGCCACCCTCTAGTCTTTCTTTTTTTCTCAGTTTGGGGACCACACATGGTGATGCTCAGGGATCACTCCTGGTGGGCCATGGGAGAACCATATGAGGTACCAGTGGTTAAATTTGGGTAGCGTCATGCAAGGCAAACGCCCTACCAGGTGTGCTATCGCTCCAAATATCCCTCCCCCACCCAAGACTTTCTTCCTTTCCACCTCTACCCTCCATACTGAAATTTGCATGATGGTTAAGGGGAGACTTTGAATCCTAGTTTCATCAACTTGATAAAATATGATGTGGGAAGAATTACCCAAACTTTCCAACTTTCAATTTCTTCACTTATGAAAGGGGGATTGCAATACTGATATCATAGTATAATGAGAGGGATCAAATGAGATAATGGTGGCAAAGTATTTAGTAGGGATTTAAATTATGAAAGATATCATAAATGATGCCCATTGTTACTTGCCTTCCCTTTCATTTTTCATCAGTTTTGCATACATCTTTAGTAACATTGATTCCATAGAAGGAAAGTTGAAGGGGAATTTAAAAGTCAAACAATCAAACCAACAGTCCTGTAATCAGCATCCTAATTTGAGTTCAGAAAAGCAGAGTGTGTCTTTAGAAGATAAACTGCTTTAAGAAAGCTAGGGATTTTTTTGACAAATGTCATCAAACTTAACATAAGGACTGTTCTCTTCTGGTTTTATTTGTTTTTGGTCATTATTTTATTTCCAATGAAGGCAAAGTTAAAAGAGTTGCAAGGTACCAACTTTATCTTTATCTCAAATGCTAATAGAGAATTCTCCCCAAGACAGAAAAATCCAAGCCCATCTGAATCCAGTCTCAAACATTTCTCATCCTCCACAACTAGCTATTATTGGGCTATTAAGTGAGGTGACTTAGCGTGAAGCAGAGTGAGTGCCAACATGAACGTGTGGTTTTTGAGGCCAGACAGGTAGTGTGGTGGTTATGAAGAAGCCCTACTGCAGGTCCTGCAGAACGTTTATTATCAAGTAAGGGAAAAAAAACGTGCACAAAAGGAAGTACAACTTGAGATAAAAGAGAACAAAGGAAAGAAAATCTATTCAAAGCATCTGATGCCCTGAAGAGCAGAAAAATGATCCTATCCCTAGAATGGGAATGATTGAAGGTCTTTTTAAACATGTTAATTGGTTTTCTCTGCTTGCTTCTTCTTAAATTAATTTGGTGTTCCTAAAAATTTTCAATGCCTTCCTTCCCTCAAGCCTTTTAATCTTGCAATTCCCAGGCTGGAGTCTCCACCTTCTACCTCTCCAGGAATCTTAATAGTTCAAGGTTTGGCTGGCCTTTCTGTTTCTCTGGATATCTCTTTTCTTCCTGCTGGCCCCTTCCTGCTCTCCACATAGTTTCACTTCAGTTTGAAACTGTGTCGGAGCTATCACCATGTCTTGTACTTGAAAGATGCTCGGTCTCTTCTCCGCCCGCTTACAGTTTTGGAAACATAGCTGAAAACTGATTACATTTTTACTGGTGGTTCAAGTGCCTTTCTTGAGCAGAGAAAAAAAATGCCAAACTTTTCTTTCCCGTTCAACATATAATTAATGTGACTTTGAGGAAAATTGTGAATTGTTTTAAATGATCTCTCCTCATAGTATTTGGTATGTTGGTAATGCAGAAAGTCATTACCAACATACGAACATATTTTTGATTTTGTAATAAATCAAAAATTATACTTAGGTGTAATTTTATAACACCCATACTTTTATATGCAACAGAGAATGTGGAAAGAAATCCATCTGGAGAAGCAAAGGTGCTAGGAGGATCAAACTGGAAAATAAATACATAAACCTGGTAGATATTTGGTCGGTTCCTTGAGGAATTATTCTAGATGGGCTAGCTAATTGCCTAAAATTCCTATCGTGCTTAAACAAAATAATCACTGTTTGGTTCGCCCATTTTTCTTAATTCAATACAGAAAACAGCATGTAAATAAATGGCCATGATGTGACCAAAAGGGAAAAGGAAAATTCAACTCTGGTGGCTGTGAGTATGAGATGACCTTTGAGTTTCTTTCCTCTTTTCATCTGTTCCTGTTTGAAATTCAGGATAGACAGCTCTTGTCTCTGCTCAGCCTGCAGCAGGGTTAGCATTCTTGGCTTTTTAACATTTCTCAGCAGATGCTATCTTCTGAAAAACAGAATCAAACCTAAAAATCCCAATCCACTGATGACCCTTGCTCACTGTAGTAAATCAAGCATATACGAAATAAGCATAGAATATTTTTTTCTTTGGAGCGATAGCACAGTGGTAGGGCGTTTGCCTTGCACGCAGCCAGCATGGCCAATTCAAGTTCGATTCCTCCGCCCCTCTCGGAGAGCCCGGCAAGCTACCGAGAGTATCTCGCCTGCATGGCAGAGCCTGGCAAGCTCCCCGTGACGTATTCGATATGCCAGACACAGTAACAACAAAGTCTCCAATGGAGACGTTACTGGGCCCGCTCGAGCAAATCGATGATCAACGGGAGGACCTTTTTACTTCTTTCTATCTAGTGGTAGCATTGGGTATGTGCCTATCTGTTTTTGAGTTTTCTTATTTTAGGGTATTTATATTGTATTTTGTTTTTATGAATCTGCATCAGATAATCGGTCTGTGAAAGGATTTTAGTAATTATTTCATAAATAATCACAATGGCACAATGTAGCAGTTGATGATTGATGGATACTGAAATTGGAATATTTTTATCAACACCCCTTATTCTCTTGGAAGAAATAGTATTTGTATCATGAAGGCAGACTTGTTTTGTTTTATTATTGATTTGATCCTTGCTTCTTTTATTGCTCATTTTTCTTCTATTATTTCTTTCCTTTTCTCAGTTTTCTCTGTCTCTAAATATAATAACCTCATTGGCTAGCATTTACTCACTCAATATAGGAAGCTATCTCTGAATATAATAACCTCATTGGCTAGCATTTGCTCACTTAATATAGGAAACAGGACACTGGTCTGGGTTTTCTGTCTTCAGTATCTATTTATATAACTGCATTTTATCTTAAGGACATATTCAAAGTTTGACTCCAATGCCTAACCTTACTCACTGATTATTCTATAATATAGGTTTTCTACATATTATAAGATAGATTTTCCTCTGTTTCTGACTGAATTAATTTTCCTTGATTTTAAGTTCTCATTGATGACTATTATCAGAATTTTGTTTCATTAAAAAAAAAACCCTATGAATGGAGCTGGAGCAACAGCTCAGCAGGTGGGGCATTTGCCTTGCACGCAGCCGGCCTGGGTTTGATTCCCAGCATTCCATATGGTCCTCTGAGCACTGCCAGGAGTAATTCCTGAGTGCAGAGCCAGGAGTAACCCCTGAGAATCACTGGATGTGACACAAAAAGAAAAAAAAACTATGAAGTAATTTGACATTTATAAGATGGATTTTTATTTTGTAACAAAACAGGTGCATTTGCCCCCATTTTCTGGTCAACTCTTGGAGAAAAATTAGAAAGTATACGATAGTAGGTAATAGGTATTTCAGGACATGAGGAATATTTAGTATTCACTCCTAAGCCCTTGGTGTACTTTGGAGAACACTGAGAAATGATAATGCATCTGTAATGATCTCAGTAATATTTGTTGCAGTTGTAATCACCTATGGCTTTGAAAATAAACTTTTAAACACAACTGCAGTGAAGAGCATAGATAGAAGGTCAGGGCCTTAAAAATGTGGGAACTGGAGGAAGGACTATTTAGCTTAAAGAAAATATCCAAAGAGATATGAAGGAGGGAACAACGTAGCTACATTGTATCCAAAAGGTGGCTAGGTTTACTGACTTCTAGAAGCAATCTACCAAAGTTTGGGAAACCTCAGCAACGTTGCAAACATGCTTTAACTGGGTGAGAGGATGGGGAAGATGGTGTCAATACTCTGTCTACTTCAAATGGGGAGATGTCCAAACTGGCTCACTAATAATAGTGCAGGATGTCCTGGGGACAGATACTGGAAGTCTGGCATTGTGGCTTCCTGGTGGCCTGACTCCTTGACCCCATTTGGTGTCATGAACTGAAATCCCTTACTTCCCGTTTGCTGTGACTATTGCAGCCTGGGTCCTAATTGGTAATCTGGGAACACTTCTAGCTGGATCCAGTTAGAAGAGTATGCTTTAGCTAGCTTTGGAAGAGTGTGCAGGTAGGGCTCTGCACAACAGGATGGACTATTCTGTTTGGTGATCCAAGGAGGACATTAAAAAAAAAATTTGTACCCAGACTTCCTTGTTTTTCCCCTTCAGATCATAAGAGGTATGAAGAAGAAAGTGATCAATATTTGTGGAGATCAAAGAACACATTTCTAAAAGCCTCAGATTGTTGTTGAGGACTGGAACACAATGTGAACTGGACAAAAACCATTGGAACCTATGTGACATCTAAGTACTGCTGTCACAGGAATACAGGAATCTTCACTGTATTCCCTATTGCATTGTGGAGGCCACCTATGCCTGAAAGAGCTTCAGGATAGCAAGCTAACAGGAATCAAAAAAACAGGGCAAGTATGGGCATGGAAGAGTGCGTGCTGCAAGAGGGGAGCAGAATCATCATAGGATGTGGAATTGAAACATGGAAGTAAGAAAGAAAACTACTCTTCATGGTAGAGCATTTGCATCATCTGTATGAATTTCTGGGTTTGATCCCTGGTGTGAAAAATCAAGTGACAAATAGCATTTCTTTGGATACTAATATAACAAAGAACTAGAAGCATAAGGAGTTTAAATTCTAGAAACCTAAATGAATATTGATTCCTGAAAGAGAAGAAGCAATGGGAATCATTGGGTTTCAACCAAAACTGCATCTCACCTTCCTGTGAAATAGGATTTTCAATGGATGAAGGGCTTCCAACTGCTTTTCCCCCAACTTCCAAGTGCTAGAAGTGGGCATTTTTTTTATTAAAAATTTTTTTTAATAGTGAGACATCATGAGGTACAGTTGTAGACTTACACATTTTTGTGCTTGGGTTTCAATTATATAATGATCAAATACCATCCCTCCACCAGTGCCCACTTCCCACCACCATGCATCCCAGTATCCCTCCCACCCCCCATCCCCCCATCCCACCTTGGCTCTGTGGCAGGGCATTACCCTCTGTTCTCTCTCCCTTTTGGGTGTTGTGGTTTGCAAAAGAAACATTGAGTGGCAATCATGTTTGGTCTATAGTCTACTTTCAGCATGCTTCTCCCATCCTGGGAGGGTCCTCCCAACACCTTCATTTGGTGTTCCCCTCTTTATCTGAGCTCCCTTTTCCCTAGTATGTGTGGTTGGCCTCCAAGTCATGGAGTAGAATTCCTGGTACTAATCTCGGCCATTCTTGGGTGTTAGTTTCCTATTTTGTTACTTTATGTCCCCCAGATGAATGCAATCTTTCTATGTCTATCCCTTTCTTTCTGAGTCATTTCGCTTAACATGATATTTTCCATGTAGTACCACTTGTATGTGAATTTCGTGACTTCATCTTTTCTAACAGCTACATAGTACTCCATTGTGTAAATGTACCAAAGTTTCTTCAACCAGTCATCTGTTCTCGGGCACTCAGGTTTTCTCCAGATTCTGGCTATTGTAAAGAGTGCTGCAATAAACAGGCAATTGCAGATGTCAAGAAGTGGGCATTTTTGACATCCCTTATTTTAAGAACCAAATGGATCCATCATAGGAACACACAAGTGAAATGAATATAAAACAATTTAAGATCTCCATGAAAAAGGAGAAATAATTTTCTTCATTTTGACAAAATTTGATTTGAAACATGATAACTTAGAAGTGGCCCTTAAAATTGGTAAAAAGGTAAAGGTAAAGGCCCTCCCGTTGATCGTCGATTTGCTCAAGCGGGCCCAGTAACGTCTCCATTGGAGACTTTGTTGTTACTGTGTCTGGCATATCGAATACTCTCGGTAGCTTGCCGGGCTCTCCGAGAGGGGCGGAGGAATCGAACTCGGGTTGGCCATGTTGGCCGCTTGTAAGGCGAACGCCCTACCCGCTGTGCTATCGCTCCAGCCAAAGGTAAAGGCCCTCCCGTTGATCATCGATTTGCTCGAGCGGGCCCAGTAACGTCTCCATTGGAGACTTTGTTGTTACTGTGTTTTTGTCATATCGAATACTCTCGGTAGCTTGCCGGGCTCTCCGAGAGGGGTGGAGGAATCGAACTCGGGTTGGCCATGTTGGCTGCTTGTAAGGCGAACGCCCTACCGCTCTGCTAGCATGATATATTTAGGCTACCAAGAGACTAAGATAGTTTCTATTTATCCAGAAAGGCTGAACAAGACTTACCAAGAAAGAGGAAAAGGAAGTCACATTTATTGAGTGCTGACTTTGGGTTTGACACCGAGCTGAGTATTTTCTGTCTACAATGTCATTTGTCTCCCACAATTTAGTGAGGATGATGATGATGATGATGATTACTGTTATGTAAGAGGGGAAACAATGATCCCTTGAGAAAATTACTACAAAATAAAATTCAGTCAATCAAAAAATAAATCAAAATAAATTAAAAAATTCTGGTGGTAAGCACCAAATCAGTGTATATTTAGAATGATGTTTATACAAAACATTTCAGAAATACTGAAATAATAAAATTATAATAGGAATTATAGAAAAAAGGTAAGGGTGGAAGCTTATCGCTAATTTCCTAATCTTCAGAGCAAGGAGTCAGTTGGTACTATCCAAAATTTGCAGCTGCAGTCCTACAACTACCTTTTATTTTTTTAGAAAGGCTCCTTGAGAGCTAATTTGCTTCAAGTAAAGATTGTCTTAAGCTCAAAAGAATACCTCTTTTTTCTCATTACTTTGGGAAGCCACACCTAGTAGTACTCATGGCTTACCCCTGGTTCTGCACTCAGGGGTCACTCAACTATTTGGGATTCCAGGGATTGAGCTTGGTTTGACTACATGTAAGGCAGGCATCCTACCCACTGTACTATCTCTGGCCCAACAACAATACCTCATTTTAATTGGTTCTGTTTGTTGTGTTTGTTAAATAAGACAAACCTTAATGCTGTAATTTAAAAAATAGCTTTCCTAAAAGAAAACCATTTTTCTTAAAGTGATTCTTGGTAACTGTTTTTCCAGTAAGACAGAGGCATGTCATTAATAGTCACTTGTTATAGTCTGGTAGTGAAACACATGAAGATATTTCAATTTTTTATTTTTCAGAATCTTGATATCTTTTGTCATGAGCAAGTATAATTTTATGCACTTTTTAAAAAGAAAATACCAATGTTTATAAGTTTCCAAGTGTGCATAATTGAGAAAGTGTAATTGTTAAGAAAGAATATATAAATATTCTTTGTAAGACTTAGATACCCCTTAAAAAAAGGGAGGAAGGGAGGAAGGAAAAAAAGGAAGGAAGAAATGAAAGAAATAGAAAGAAAGAAAGAAAGAAAGAAAGAAAGAAAGAAAGAAAAGGATGTGTCAGGAGAGGTGGAAAAACCGAGGGAAAGATGCAGGCATATACTCCAGAAGTTACAGTCACTGAGGAAAAAGATTAACATCATACATTTAGCAATTAGTGATTACATGCTTTATATGCTCTTGCTAATAAGAATGGCCATCAAATTTTACAAAAATAAATCTTTAAGAATAGAGTCTCTTTATCAAAGTTTGGGTCCCCTGCAGAGTAGAGGCGTGGTTTTCCTGGGACCCTGCAACTGCCCTGTAATCAGAAAACCATGGGAGTTCTTGGGATCTCCACCATGCAGCCTCCAAATCAAACACACTCAATTCAATCTTTTCTTCCTTTTGTCTGATAATGGAATATTAATCTGAATAAATGTCTGGTTTAACCCCTTCCGAGATATTCGCATTAAAATATAAAGGAAAATGTAGAAAGAGAGCATATTCCCTGCATAGAGTAGATACACAGAAATCACTTGTTAACTGTGAGTGTAATAAATGTGGAGGTAGAGCTGCCCAGGAGACAGCGTTAAAAGGATGGTAGTTTCAGAAAACTTTTTGTTGGAAACTCACACTACAGGGAAAACATTCTTGCCTTTTATACAGGCCCCAAGCTGAAGCCTTTAGGGCATTCATTAAACAAGGGAGAGACTTTAAATTAGACACAAAAATTTAGTCAAAAAATAAACTGAAGACCTGAAACCTTAAGATTTATAGAAGAGATAGTGTTCCAATGTCACATGGGTCTTAGTGAAATAATTGTGTCACTGTCACCAAAAACAAGGCAAACAGAATGCAAAGTAAATAGAATGATGACAAACCACCTACACAGCCAAGGAAACCACTGCTCAAACCAAAACACAACTTATCAAATAGCAAATTGTATTGCACTCATATCTTATATATTGCACTCATATATCCACATCATATATATATATAAGTAACATATATTTACTGTTTTTGGCATATCAGATATGCCACGGGTAGCTTGCCAGGCTCTGCTGTGTGGGCAGGATATTCTCAGTAGCTTGCTGGGCTCTCTGAGAGGGATGTAGGGTTTAGGGTGGCCTCTAATCATCCTTATAGGTGTTCCCATGGTTCACACCATATTTTAACCCCATCAAATATGGTCTGGTTATCTTGGAAGATGGGTATTAAGGGTCTTACAATGTGTCTCTGTGGCTGCACGGTCTGGAAAGTGGCCCAGAGAATGGCGGCAGATGGGGTAGTGGAGGTAGTGTACGTAGTGGAGGTCGGACGATGAGGTATTTATCTGGCACCGGCAGGATGGGGCTTATAGATGTGATCCCTGGGTCACTGGAGATTGGTGGAAGCAGGCAAAGGATCTCTTTTTCCAGAATCCTGATGGACCTATCACATCTTCCAAAAGGGCAATGGAGAAGATTATCCATGACTTCTACTTGGATCTTTTTGATAGCCACGTCAAACTGCCCACATACCAAATTCTGCAGGATGGATATGTCATTCCTAAGTTCTCACTTTTGAAATCCAGCATGCCATTTCGTTGGTAAAAAAGTGAACAGCACCTGGCCCAGACAAGGTCAGACCTGAACACCTGAAGAATCTACCATCAGTACTCATCAATACACGGCTTGGTTCTTCACATGCTACTTGTCTGAATGCAAGGTTTTATCCCAATGGAAAACCAGCAGGACTGTTCTACTGTACAAGAAAGGAGACGTCCATGACATTGGAAATTATCACCCGGTCTGCCTGTTGTCTGTTGTCTACAAGTTGTTCACCTGATCATCCTGAATAGGATTGGCAGAACACTAGATGAAGGATAAACATGCGAGCAAGCCGGGTTCTGAAAAAGATTCAGCACGATCAACCATATCCACACAGTGACCAAGCTCACTGAGGTTTCTCAGGAATTCAAGATGCCGTTCTGTCTAAAATTCATTGATTTAAAGAAGGCCTTTGATTCTGTTGAGACTGAAGCAATCATTGAAGCCCTCATCAAACAGGGCATTCAAACTCAATACATCAGGATACTCTATGAGCTGTATTACAGATTCATTACAGATATCACCATTCTACAAGGAAGTGATCATCCATGTCAAGAGAGGGGTTTGGCAGGGTGATACTATTTCGCCAAAACTCTTCAGTCAAGAATGTCATGTGATAACTGAAATGGGAAAGAATAGGAATGAAGATGGTGAGCAAATACACCACCTCAGCTTGGCTGATGACATTGTTCTAATAACACCAAACATTACTCAAGTGTCACAAATGCTGGCCAACTTTGACCGTGAATGTGTAAAGATCGGACTGCAGCTGAATCTCACGAAGGTGTTTATGAGAAACAGTCTAGTTCCTGGTGTTCCATTTACTCTCAATGGAATGATAATCTCCAAATGCAGCAGTTATGTGTACCTAGGTCAAGAACTCAACATAACAAATGACCTGGAAAATGAGCTGTGCAGGAGGCAGAGAGCATCGTGGAATGCCTTCAAGAGCATCAAAGAAATAGCTAAGAGGACAAAGAACCTTCTGCTCTAGGCACATCTCTTGAGTCCACCATTCTCCCTGCATTAATATATGCCTCAGAGACCTGGGCCCTACAGAAACAGGATGAGAACGCTACTCAGGTCACCCAAAGAGGAACTGAAGAGCTAAGGTTGGAGTATCATGCTTCACTCAAGTGAGAGAAGGAATCCAGAGTTCTGACCTCCATCGACAATTGAGAATCAGGTACTGTCTCGTTTTCTAAGACATCAAAAATCAGATTGCTGTACACGTAATGTGATTTGAAGATGACCCCTGGACTAGAACTGTTACCAACTGGATTCCACGTGATGTCAAAAGAATGCATGGCCACCTACCTACGAGATGGTCAGAGTTCTTTGTCAAGACCCTGAATGATCAGTTTGAGGCTCTTCATGTTCCTAAAGAGACCAGATGCCACTGGGCTACACTAGCACACGACAGGGACAAGTGGAGTCGTTATTGATGCCCGCTCGAGCAAATTGATTAATAATGGGATATCAAGTGATCATTATATATTTATATCCTATATATTTATATTTATATCTTTTGCTTTTCATCTTGGTCTTGTAGTTGGCAAAGGACAGGAAGGCATTGCGAATGCTTTTCCTGGCTTCTGCTACATCAGCCAGTACTACTACTCTTCTCTCTTTGAGGTCTTCCTTTATTGCTTCTCTGCACTGTTTTGCAAGCTCAGACATTCGCTATTGGTTGCCTGAGGCTCACACCAAGCCACATAGGTGAATGAGCTCGAGAGTTTACAAAGACAGGCGTCTTTTTGTGGCTGTATCTCTCTCGGCATTCCTCGCACAATTGTGTAGATGCTGAACAAGTCAATCGTATAATTATTCAATGTTGTCAAGGACAGCATCTTCCTATGTTGCCATAATAGTGCCAAAAAGCTCCCAGTTAGTGGTCATTCTGGGAGTTCACTTCTTAAACCTTGCAGCCCCTTTCCCCCATTCTGTGAAGTCAAATTTTAACAAAGGAGATGGTGGTTCGGTCTCGTTTGGAATTTTGGGACAACAGTGACATCAGTCAGGCAAAAAATTGATGTGGTCAATTTTGTTGTGGAACCATCAACCAGGAGACTCCCATGTCCAACGTTTAGATTCAGCCTTCTGGATTTGTGAATTACCATGGATGGTCTTGGTCAACATGATGAACTTTGACAGCCTCTCACCCTGTTCGTTCCATTCTAGGCCATGGGTTTCGATGTGGAGTTCTTCAGCTGATCTTCTTGGTCCTATCTTGGCATTAAAATCACCGACAATGATCTTGTAGAAGGTGTGGTCTTCTTTATAGAACTTCTCCAGCTCCATGTAGAACTTCTGAATTTCTTCTTCATCATAGTTGGATGTTGGTGCTTAGACAAGGAAGATAGAAACTGCCAGCAGTGACTGCCCTCTGACATCCTGAAGGATCTATCACATCTTCCAGAAGAGAAATGGAGAAGATTATCCATGACTTCTACTTGGATCTCTTTGATAACCACATCCACCTGCCCACATACCAAATTCTGCAGGATGGATATGTCGTTCCCAACATTCTCCCTTCCAAAATCTGACATGCCATTTCGTTGGTAAAAAAGTGAACACCACCCGACCCAGACAAGGCCAGACCCAAACACCTAAAGACTCTGCTGTCCATACTCGTCAATACACTCGCTCTGCTTTCCACATGCTACCTGTCTGAATGCAAGGTTTTTGTCCCAGTGGAAAACCAGCAGGACTGTTCTACTGTACAAGAAGGGAGATAATCATGACATTGGCAACTATTGCCCGATCTGCCTGTTGTCTGTTGTCTACAAGCTGTTCACTTGAGTCATCCTGAATAGGATTGGCAGAACACTAAATGAAGGATAAACATGTGAGCAAGCCGGGTTCCGCATGATCGACCATATCCACACATTGACCAAGATCACTGAGGTTTCTCAGGAGTTGAAGATGCCACTCTGTCTAACATTCTTTGATTTAAAGAAGGTCTTTGCTTCTGTTGAGACTGAAGCAGTCATTGAAGCCCTAGCCAAACAGGGCGTTCAAACTCAGTACATCAGGATTCTCTGTGAGCTGTATTACAGATTCACTACCAGGATCTCACCATTCTACAAGGAAGTGATCATCCATGTCAAGAGAGGGTGATACCATTTTTCTTTTTTTTTTTTTAGTGAGACACCATGAGGTACAGTTATAGACTTACAAATTTTTGTGCTTGGGTTTCAGTTATACAATGATCAAGTACCCATCTCTCCACTAGCACCCATCCTCCACCACCACGGGTCCCAGCATCCCTCCCACCCACATCCCCCCCCCCCCAACCCACCCTGCCTTTGTGGCAAAGCATTCCATTTTGTTCTCTCTATATCCTTTTTTGGTCCCGTGGTTTGCAAGAGAGGCGTTGAGTGGCAATCATGTTTGGTCTATAGTCTACTTTCAGCATGCTTCTCCCATCCTGGGAGGGTCCTCCCAAAACCCTTTATTTGGTGCTCCCTTCTATATCTGAACTTCTTTTTCCCCTATCACGTGTGGCAGGCCTCCAAGCCATGGAGCAAAATTCCTGGTACTAATCTCAGCCACTCCTGTGTGTTAGTCTCCCATTTTGTTACTTTATGTTCCCCAGATGAATGAAATCTTTCTGTGTCTATCCCACTCTTTCTCACTCATTTTGCTTAACATGATACTTTCCATGTAGTACCACTTGTATGTAAATTTCATGACTTCATCTTTTCTAACAGCTACATAGTACTCCATTGTGTAAATGTACCAAAGTTTCTTTAACCAGTCATCTGTTCTCGGGTACTCAGGTTTTTTCCAGATTCTGGCTATTGTAAAGAGTACTGCAATGAACAAACAAGTGCAGATGTCACTTCGACTATACTTTTTTTGCCTCTCTGGGATATATTCCCAGGAGTGGTATTGCTGGGTCAAATGGGAGCTCAAATTCTAATTTTTTGTGAATCGTCAATACTGTTTTCCAAAAGGGTTGGACCAGTCGGCATTCCCACCAGCAGGGAAGGAGAGTCCCTTTCTCGCCACATCTGCGCCAGCACTGGTTGCTTTTGTTCTTTTGGATGTGGGACAGTCTCTGCAGTGTGAAATGATATCTCATTGTTGTTTTGATCTGCAAGGGTGATACCATTTCACCAAAACTCTTCAGTGTCACCCTCGAGAATGTTATACGACGACTGGAATGGGAAGGAATGGGAGTGTAGATAGATGGTTGGCAACTACACCACCTCTGTTTTGCTGATGACATCATTCTAATAACACCAAACATTAGCCAAGCAGCACAAATGCTGGCCGACTTTGACTGTGAGCGTAGCCAGACTACAGATGAATCTCACGAAGACAATGTTTATGAGAAACAGTCTCATTCCTGATCTTCCATTCACTCTCAACAGAGCAAAGATCTCTGATTGCAACAGTTATGTGTACCTAGGTTGAGAAGTCAACATGATGAATGACCTGGCACCTGAGTTGCTCAGGAGGAAGAGAGCGGCATGGAATGCCTTCAAGAACGTCGAAAAATATCTAAGAGGATGAAGAACCTCTAGCTCTGGGCACATCTCTTCGATTCCACTGTTCTTCCTGCATTAACATATGCCTCAGAGACCTGCGCCCTATGAAAACAGGATGAGAACCCTATTCAGGTCTCCCAAAGAGGAATCGAAAGAGCTATGCATGGAGTATCACACTTGAATTAAGTTAGAGAAAGAATCTGGAGTTCTGACCTCCATTGATGATTGAGAATCAGGGACGCAGCCTCGTTTACCAAGGTGTCAAAAATCAGATTTCTGGACACGTAATATGATTTGGAGACGACTGTTGTACTAGAGCTGTTACCAACTGGATTCCATAGGACATCAAAAGATAGTGTGGCCGCTAACCTATGAGTGGGTCAGACTTCTTTGTCAAGAGACGGAAAGATCGGTTTGAGACTCTTCATGTTTCTGGAACGAGCAGGCGCCATTGGGCTACACTAGCATGCAACAGGGACGAATGTAGATGTTACTGGCACCCACTTGAGCAAATCGATGAGTAATGGGATGTCAAGTCATAAAGTAATCTTTTGCTTGTGTGGCTGTACTGGTGTTGCTCAGAGCTTTTTCATGACTCTCTACTAAGGGATCATTCCTGGTGGTGCTCAGAGGACCATCTGTGTTCCCATGGATTGAACCCATGTCAGCTGCATTACAGGCAAGTGCCCTACCCATTGTCCTGCTGTATTATTTTTTCAGTCCTGAAAATTACAAGAGGTTAATAACTAAAATGTTCAAAGACCATTAACATCAACAACCACCACCACAATAAAATATCACCAGATGAAAAATGGGCAGAGGACATAAATAGAAACTTCTTTTAAAAAAGACATACAAAGGCTAATATGCTCATGAAAACATGTTCATCATTTCATATTATTAGGGAAATGCAAATGCAATTGATGAGATTAATCACCTCTTTTATACCTGTGAAATGGCTGTTATGCAAAAGATAAGAAATGACCAGTCTTGCAGAGAGTAGGATGAAGAAAAAGGAACCATCTGGTGTGGGGATGGGGAGTATGTAAACTGAAGGGATCATTATCAAAAATAGTATGGAAATTTCTCCCAAAATTAAGATAAAAATATCATTGAATCCAGCTATCCCAGAGAAGTACCCCATTTATCAGAAGTATACAAAACAGCAATATGAAGAAACATCTGACTCTCTGTATTTATTACTGTATTACAATTATAAAGAGCTGAAAATAATGAAAGATGATTAGGTAAGGAAGATGTGCTTATATATGCACAATGAAATGCCACTAGGCTCAAAAAAAAGGCATGAGATCCTGTAGTTTTCAATAAGATGAATGGGTCTACAGCATTTTAAGTTCAGTGAATGTCAAATGACTGGAGACATAACTCAATAGACTGAGAGCAAGTTTTGCAAAAGAGTGGCCTGGGTTTGATCTTTGTCACTACACAATCCCCTGAGTACTACTGGAAGTGACCCCCGAGCACAGAGCCAGAAGTCTCTGAGCAACCATTGGGTGTTTCCCCAAAATAGACAGCAAAAAACAAAACATCAAAAAAGTCAGTAAAAAATTAAACACCATATGATTTTACTCACATGTGCTGGGCCATGATGCAAAGCAAAGCAAAACAAATCCTATTATATAAGAACAAAATAGTTGCTACTCTTTTGAATGGAGAAAAAGGTGTAGAAGTTTGATAAAGGAGTCAATTGTATGATAATGAAAAGAATTGGGATTTTAATGGTGAACATCATCTAGCATATGCTAATGTTGATTTCATTATAGATATATACTTACAATTTATTTTATGGTGCAGTTTGACATAGATTTAAAAAAAAACTTTCACAGGAAAGTTCATTCATAGAAATGTTTTACCTGATTTGAAAGCATTACTGTCTGAAAGAGTATGGATTTTGAGACAACTGATTGGGGTTCTCTTGAGATCCGTGAGTTAATGGGAAGTTTTTCTAAGATTTCACTCTATAACTGTTGTTTATTGAAAAAAAGACAAGGAAGAGTTACTCTGAATAATTTCTTGTAATAACCTTAGTTGGGGGAGCGATAGTATGGTGGGTAGGGCATCTGCCTTGCACACAGCCGACGTGGGTTCGATTCCTCCACCCATCTCAAAGAGCCTGGCAAGCTACTGAGAGTATCTCACCCTCACGGCAAAGCCTGGCAAGCTACTTGTGATGTATTTTATATGCCAAAAACAGTAACAACAAGTCTCACAATTTGTTGAAATATCAGCCAGATAATATTCTATAATGGTAATACATATAACCACTATATATTTATCTTTATCTCTATCTTTATATATCATGACTTATTTAATTAGTGGTCAGGCATTAAGGTTATTTCCATGCCTTGACTATTATCATGCTACAATGAACAAAGTGCATATATCTTTTCAAATTATTACAGACATAAAATGTAAATACGTACCTTGTTCCTTAAGGGTTCATTTCTCATGCTAATCACTGGTTCCCACCCTCCTCACTTTTTTTCTTCTCCTTTCTTTTTCTTCCTTTAGTTCTGTCTACTCTCCTCCTCTGCTTCAACACTTGTTCATTTGGGAATATTCATATGTAATTAATTGTTTTGCAGCTAGTTACATTTACCATATGGCTCTCTCATTAGATAGCACAGTGGGTTCTCACTTTGACAGAATCCAGACAATACAACAGCTCTAAGAATTTTAGCTCGCAACATTGGCTAAAATCAAAGAATAATTTTGTTGTTTTATTTTTTATTTTTTACATCTTCTTTTATTTTTCTGCCTTTTTCTGTCTTTATATGTTGCTTAGATCAAGCATTTTTTAAGAATATTTTTTCCCTTCCTTTATTATTTTTTTTGAAAAGAAAACTCCAGTAATGCGGGAGGCTGCCAGAACTATTCCTCTGGTGCCTGGGAGACCTTGTGGCAGTAGGATTAGAACCTGTAGCTCTAACATGCCACCTCTAACGTGCTCCAGCCCTCTGTGCTCTCTTTCAGCCAGCATCAATACTTCCCCCAGCATAGGCGCTTGCTCTCCTGTGAGTCTACTTCTCGGCTTGTTTTCTTGAGATGGATTGCCACAGCCCCAGGTGTAAAATTCACTGCTTGGTCATGAATAAACATGATGAGGAGAGATGTTGTGGTAAAGTTATATTACATTTGTTTAAAAAATAAGTCATTTTGGCTCCCATGGGAATTTGTCTATTAAATTTACTTTAGCAAATAATGGCAGTCATAAAAATATCCCTCCCCTACAGCCTTAATAAAAAGGAGTATATACACACAATGTTTTCTATCCTAAGAAGAATGGTTCTGAGAAGTTAACAGGAAAATTCACTGTTACAAGCACATGTGCATATAAAGCACACAGGCTGATAGAATTTGATTTAATTTTCTGAGTGGTCTTTTAAATTTTTTTAATCCAGTTGCTCATTTAAAATAATAAGGCTAATGGCAGTCCAACCCCCTCTCATTATGTTCTGTTCCCCAATCTTTAATTCCAATGCAACAGGAACTCATTGTTCTTTCTTAACTGTTGTAATTGGGGACATTATTTGAGTTGGTAGAGTCTCACTGTGACTCTAAGTAAAGTACAGTTGTCTGTACTAATGTCCTATAGTGTCACAAGAAAAATAATGGTTAATTTCCCTTACGGAAAAGAACTTCCTAATTTATTTAAAGTTTCTTTCACAAGTTATTCTGAAGGGCAAAATAGCTGACTAAATCTCTGATCTCATCATGTACTATACAGTACTGAGTAAATTTTTTAACCTTTCTGTAAAATTGGTATATGTATGCAGGCAGAATAAAATAATGCATATAATAAATAACAGCTGTAAAGATTAAAAACAATAAAATGTATCCTTATTACATTTGTCTCACTATAATGTTAAGTTGTGCTTCCAAAACTCTTTTATTATTTTCAAGCATTTCGCAACCTTTCTATTCCCACAGATTCATGCCTTTGAAAGATTCTTAAAGGATATAGTCATTATCTGCATTTAGTAATCACAGGTATTTTTTGATTATTTGTAATTAGAAAAATGTTGGACTGGACTTCTTTTTTGTCTCTAAAGAACAATTATAGAAGTAGTCACCCATTCTCTTATTGTACTGACTAAAACTAAACATAAGTACTGGGTGATTTAAAAATGGAAGAAGTCTTTTTTGATACAGGAATATATATTTAGAAATCTATGAGGCAGCTAAAGTTCTTTCTCCCTGCACAGAGAGGACCAGGGGTCCAAAGACCTGCATTTCAGTTTTCTCTCTGATACAAACTAGCTCTGTGATTCCAAACTAACCTTCTGGAATTCTGGTCTCTGTTTATTAGATTTCAAGGGAACAGTTTCAATCTTGTTTTGCTACTGCTAAGAAACCTCTTCCACCAGAGAGATTGTTTAATAGGATGTACACGTGCTTTGCATGCAGGTGGTACAAGTTCCATCTTTAGCATTGCATAATACCCTGAATATTACAAAAAATGACCCCTGAACTTAGAATCAGGAATATCTCTTGGGCACTGCTGGGAGTGGAGACCAGAAAGAATATCTTCCTTGCTCACAGAATTAAAGTATAAACTGTGCTTGACATTCAGTCCTTAGACTGATTTATCAGCTTTCTCTGTTACAGTGTTGTTACAAGTACCTCATTCTCTAGCCTGGTCATCCTTGTTTCAGAAGAGTTCTCCAGGCTCTCTGTTTCTGCCTGACCTAAATGCCCATCTCCATCACTCCATAATCTCCTGTCCTGTACACATAGCCTCCCATCAGCTGTGAATGTGGAAGTCTTGTCATCCTTCACATTCCTTCAGCAACTTGTATTTACCAGCCAGTCCAGTTCCTTTTTGTGTGATTGAATGAACTCTGATGATCCATGCTCTGCTTCCCCTCTGTATTCCCTACATTAGGTTGGGCAGCTTTAACATTTGTCTGGTTGATTGTAGTAATGTTTGCCTCACTTGTTCCCTTCAAATCTTTTCATCCAGGTGGGATGAATTTTTCAAATGCAGTTTGAGCCACGTATTCTCTTAAATTTGATCATTTAAAGTTTTCCATTCATTTTAGAAAACAATCAGATGTTTTTCCTTGATCTACCTCCAATGTTTGTATTTGGGGAGGTAATCAATAAAATATTTGACCTGCAAATTGGACCAGCAATCAGATACTTGTCCTGCTTCTCTTCTTGGGAACACACATGATAGTTTCCCCTATTTGACTTTGCTCCCAGAAACTGCCCTGGGATTCAGCCTTGAGAAAATGTGTTGTGATGTGTAAGATATTTTTGAGAATCTCTAGACTGCATGAGTAACTGAATGGACCCAGGGTAAACTGTGAGCTACCCTGGCATCAAAATGGACCAGGCCAAAGTGCCACGATATTCAACTATAAGTTGAGGGCATGATCATGAACAAATGTTGTCATGATCCAAAAGTAAGTAACGATGAGACTAGGACCCTGCTGGGGCTAGGAATGCTAACCTGGCCTGAGAACTGGACAATGTATAGTGAGATGTTCTCAGGAAGAACCAAACTGTAAGTTTATATCTCTTACTGTGCTCATACAGAATGACATTGCTAGAAATATCAGAAGTAGATTTACTACAACTATTTAAGTACATTACTAGCTGAGGAAAGAACATTGGGATCCCACCCTTGAGCAGATCTCCTTGTAATCTGGAATAATCTCTTTAGATAAGATTTTATCCTTGAGTTAATCTCCTGGAGGAGTGGTCTTACCTCTCTTTGTTGATTTGTTGATGTTTAACCCACCTTTGTGTCGCCACCCTATGTGATTTCTATATAAACTAAGACTGTAAGATCGGAAGGAGCTTGGGCTCCAGAGATCCAGAAGGAGAAATGGTTTCAGACTGGTGCCCAGGAGAGAAGGAGGCAGAGGAGAGACAGGAGTGAAGAGGATTGGAATAAACTGCAACTAAGACCAACCAGCCTGGCTCTCATTTCTTCCTTTGTCTTCCCTTTGGCCAACAGCCATCCTGATCCAGGCCAAACACCGAACGTGGGCGGTGAGACAGCCGTCCAGAGACCCCGTGAACACACAACCTTCAGCATGCTAAGATTTTACAGGTGACTATCTGTTAAAGCCTCTGTACAAACTTTTGATATTTGGGGGATGGTATAATAAACAACTTGTGTTGGGGTTATCAAGACAAATCTTGGGTACAAGTTTCCTTGCTCACTGAACTCCACCTGCCCATCTAGAATAGTTTCTTTCTTAGATATCTTCTTGCTCTATGCATTAAAGAACAGATTATGTGATACCCAGTATACTCCTGAGGATATGACCCAATAGAGCATTTGTCTCTCCCATTTTTCTGATTAAAAGTTACTAGAGAGCTGGAATTATTATTGAACTATCTAAATGTTGTTTTCCCCATGACAACAAGCAAAGCAACCTGTGTTCCATTAGTTTGTTCCTAAATGCTGTTACAAGCCTATAAAATGGAATCAAAATGATTAACTTAAAGTTTCTAAAGGTAGATGGGATGATTTACAAAAATATTATATAGAGGATCATTGATAAAATTAAATTGACTCACCCTCAGCAATAATATACATAAATACATAACATAACATGTATACACACATATACTTAAGAACTCTCCATAATTTGTGTATATAGATACATACATGAAGAATACATGAAAAAAATGAAGCTTCAGTCTTCATTCTTTTTTCTATTCCTGTGTTTTTTAAATTCGGTAGCCTGCCAGTTGTAAAACTATTAAAGTGCTGTGATTTACAAAGTTATTAGACTTATTCTTTTAACAACATCGTATCTGTATGAGACTGATTTTGGAGAGATAATGAACTGTTGCAACCCCCCCAAATCATAATTTCCTAGACAATGTCCTTATTTGATGGAGTAGTCAATGGTAGGTAAGGAAGCAGTGACTAAAGCTACAGCATCAAGTAGTGCCACAAGAATTGATGAGGTTTAAGGCTTGCTACAGTCAGCCAACAAGCATTTAATAAGTATCCCAGAGGGGCTTAATGTTCCATAACGTTACTTGGCCAAGATTACTTGGTAAATCCACAAAGCCAAATGGACTGTTGCCAAAGCTTAAATATTCTTTCTCCTCAGACCTTCCCTTCCTCTCCACTCCTAACTACAAGGATAGAAAGGAGGAAATAAAATGAGATGGTTCCTATCATAACCTACTCCAAGCACTTTTTTGCCATGAAAATGGAACTCTCCACTGCTCCTCTTAAAGCAATAAAAACTTTTCTGCTTAGAATTCAGTGACTCATTCCACTTGGACACAACCACATTCTTTCTAGGGCGGAAACCCGGAATTCAAGTGCAGCTGGCCAATTTGGGGAGAAAACTTTAAGCTGTTTCTGGGAAAGAACTTTAAGCTCTTCTACTGATGATGAGAAAATTTTTACTTTCTGCTAGTGTTTAGAAACATTAAATTTGCTAGAGACCAAGCCAAAGGATTTGGACCCCACTAAATATTTGGGTGTTGTTTTAATTATCATTATTATTATTTTAGATTCTTAGGAAGTGAGTTCCTAAATTCTTTATAGAAGTTTAATTCTGGGGAATCATTAAAAGAGGAAGAACAGACTAGACTGGAAAATAAGTGGGTTATCAGATACTTGTAATAACAGTATGTTTTACACTAAGTTAATTTGTAGATATAGCCAGATTTTAAAGAGTGCTGGAGCGATAGCACAGCGGGTAGGGCGTTTGCCTTACAAGCGGCCAACATGGCCGACCCGAGTTCAATTCCTCCGCCCCTCTCGGAGAGCCCGGCAAGCTACCGAGAGTATCTTGCCTGCACGCAGAGCCTGGCAAGTTACCCGTGATGTATTCGATATGCCAAACACAGTAACAACAAAGTCTCCAATGGAGACGTTACTGGGCCCACTCGAGCAAATCAACCATCAACGGGAGGGCCTTTACCTTTACCTTTATATGTAGGTGAGGATAGTCACCATAGTCAATTACTTATTTTATGTCAGGATCTTCACCAAGCATTTAACCAGCACCATTTAACCTTCCTGTATGATGGACAAAATATGACTGATACCCAAACCTACACTTGCTTGAGAAATCAGTATTTGTCTGTCCCCTGGTAGAATTCTCTAGGGAGCAAAATGAGACTGATGGAGGAGGGGAGGAACTTACTATTTAATAGAGTTCCAGCGAGAAATAAGAGAACGAAGAAGCAGGATTGAGCTAATTCCCTTGGGCAGGCAGGTAATCATCTCCAGCCTTTCGGAATCATGAATATGGATTTTTGTTCTGGTCTGAAAGTCTCTATAGTCGGGTGAGTCCACTATGACCAGACTCTCATCCAGGTTAAAGGGAATTCAGAAAGGATGTAATTAGCCTCATTATCCAACCTAAGCCCTGTGCAGTGGACTGAGAGGCCTGGTATGGTTTAAGGTCCCTGGGGATTGCATTTCAGCAGCTAACTGAAGACTTCTTTTGTGTCAGTCTTGCCACAATCCTTTAAGAGCATCTATACAGCTTGGTAATTTTTAGGACAAATCCTTTTCAAGTGTTAAATAAACAGGGATTTTAAAATCTTTCCTTCTGTCTCAGTCAGAATTCCAGCTGTCTGCTTTTTTCCTTCTCTCCAATGAAAAGTGAAGCAAGTGACTTGTCTGCATTTCCAGTCCACAAAGACTTAATCTGTGCCCTTTGCTCCTGTAATCTCTGTGCTCTCTTACAAGATGGATTCCTTTTGCTGTATTCCTATATTGGTGAGTTCTTCATCTTCTGCAAATTGCAGGGTCTTGTGGTGCTTCCTCATACTAGGAAACTCTGTTAGCAGAAACCTTCATTAGTTTTCCTATTGCTAGCACTTGCTCAATTTCTTGTTCATTTTCCCAGTCTTACCCTTTTACAATCTTTCTGCCTCTTACCTTTACAATGCTCCATCAGTCTTATCTGCCGTTAACCTGCTTAAAATGGAAGATCAGTCCCTGAATAGTTCTTCTACAGGATAGCCTGACATTGGGGCTTGGCGGGGGCTCTTATTCTTTACCCTTTATCCTTTCTATATTCAAGATTGATTGTGATTTAGATATACTCAGCTGTGTATAATGGACTGGGGAAAGATGGATTAGAGATGAAAATGCTGTACTTACTTGATTACTGATTATGCTGTTTTGGGAACTTGGGTCAAAGCTAAAAGGTAGCTTCTTGTGATCCTTTTCTGGAACTCATCTATAAAGTTTAGGAAGGGAAACTTTGGCCCATTTACATTTGGTACAGATTTAGGGATGTGGGAATTTATTGCCTTGGGGTTTGAACAATCAATCTCAAGCTGTTTGCAAAACTTGGAACAGTCTCTAGAAGTAACATTTCTTTAAAATTTTGGCAGAAGAAGAGGCGTATTCAATGTCTGAGACTCTCACAGACCAGTTCCTAAGTCAGGATCATATCACAGAATGGTTCTTGGGTCTGACCTGTTTGGGGGTTTCTATCTCTTTGTAAAAAACTTTTACCTGCTTGCCATTTAGACCCCTCCAGCAGTTGATTGAAACCAGAAGGTGAAGCTCATCCTTGTAGATGTCTGTGTAAATGGAGAAATTGATAACATTTTTGTGACATGAGGCACAGAGCCAGAAGTGTTTGTTGAAATGAGTCACAAGGTTAACCCTTGCTCTAGCTTTTCCTGCATCACAGCATTATTTCCTTTTGAAATAGAAAACAACAGTCATTGTGTCTTGATAAAGATTGATGGAAGGCAAAAGGATCTCTCTGCTGATACTCTGTGACCTCATCTCTTTCTGCGGTCAGAAGGTCAGCTTGGGCCTGAGCTTCCTGCATAGCACTGAAGGCTGGGAAACATGGCCAGCCCATTATAATGTCACGTTGGGTTTTCAGACACACAAAAGTAAAGTGTACTGAGCACCTGGATACAACAAGAAAAGTTCAGTTGTTTTGCCATCACATTCCATGCACTGCCTTTTCCCAAAGGCATCAAGTGATGTTCACGCCTGCTGTTCCACTGCTTCTCAGCCAAATCCACGATGTAGCACAATCAATTAAAACTTCCTACTTTCTGAAACTTATTTATAATAAGACAGGATTCTTGGGTATGCAAGACAGAAAAAAATGCAACTCAAATTAAATCATGGAGGGCCAGAGCAATAGTTTAGCCTGTAGGACATTTGCTTTGCTTGTGGCCAACCCGAATTCAACCCTTGGCATCCCATATGCTCCCCCAAGCAGTGCCAGGAGTAATTCCTGAGTGAAGAGTTAGGAGTAAATCCTGAGAAAAAAAAAGTCAGAATTCATTACAGTGAGACCTCTCCCCACCCACCCTCCAATTTAAATTATTACCGGAACCATATCTATCTCAGGGGTATTTTTAGCATCACACGTGGCTACATCTGGGTGCTGAAACCAGAATTGACAGAGACATTGTGAAAAATGAAAACTTGAGATTAATAACCTTGATGAACATAGATACAAAGAATCTTAATAAAATTCTAGTGAATTGTATGCAACAATGCAGTATACATCACAATCAAGTTGTATTTATCCTAAGGATGCTAGGATGTTCAATATATACAAACCAACTAATGTGATACACTGTATTAATAAAAAGGAAGGACAAAATCCATTTGATTACCTCCATAGATGTGGAGAAAGAACTTAAAAATATCCAACCTCATTTGTTGTGATAATCCTCAATAAAATGAAGAATGAGCTTGTCTCAACATTGTAAAGATATATATAATATATATAATATATAATATATCAATATATTATTATAAAATATAATATATTATATGTGATATATATTATATATTATATATTATATATAAGATATATACAATAAACCCATCCTTGTTGGGAACAACTTAAAAGCTTTCCTCTAAGGAACACAGCATAAGACAGAAAGAGCCACTTTCACCACTACTATTCGATTCCTCCGCCCCTCTCAGAGAGCCCGGCAAGCTACCGAGAGTATCTCGCCCGCACGGCAAAGCCTGGCAAGCTACCCGTGATGTATTCGATATGCCAAGCACAGTAACAACAAAGTCTCCAATGGAGACGTTACTAGGCCCGCTCGAGCAAATCGATGAACAGCGGGAGGACAGTGACAGTGATAATGACATTCAATATAGTAGGGAAGTCCTTATGACAGCATTTAGGCAAGAGAGAGAAATCAATGAATTTAGACTTGTTAGGAAGAAGTCAAACTATCATTATTTGAAGATGACATGCTATTATAACATAAAACTGTGACAACTCCAGTTAAAATACTTTTATAATCAGTGGGATTAAATAGTAATGTAGCAGGATGCAAAATTAAAACACAATAATCAGTTATCTTATTTCCCTTTGAATTGGTTTGCCTATGTTTATTCTCTCTTCCTCTCTCTTTCTCTCTCTCACTCTCTCTCTCTCTCATTAAATTCAATCACTATGAATTGGAAGGTTATTTGTGTCTGGGTTTCTGGTATACAATTTTCCAACACCAATCTCTCCATCAGTGTCTATTTACCTCCACCAATGTTTCCAGTTTCCCTCCCTATCCTTCCTCCAGCCTGCTTCTATGGCAGGCACTCTGAAGAGAAAAAAAATTATTTATAATTGTGTCCAAAAAATCAAATATCAAGGAATCACTTTCACAATTATTTAGTAATCTCTTTTCCACTATTTAATAAAACTTGTAAATCACATTAGAAATAAATAAAAGAAGTTACAAAGAAATACAAATATTTCTTGTTTCTGGATTGGAATAATCAATATTACTAAAATGACCATTTTACACAAAGTAATTTACAGATGAGTGTAATTCCAGTAAAAATCCCCATGAAAATTTTCACAGCTGTAGGAAAATTTTTTCTAAAATTTATGACCATAAATGTCCCCTTATAGCCAGAGCAACTGTAAGAAAAAAAGAAATTGTAAGACATTACATTCCCAGACTTTTTTTTAAAATTACAAAGCTGTAAGAATTAAAACTGCATGGTATTAGAGCAAAGTCAAACTTTTGACTGAAAGTTTATCATTAGAGAGATAAACTCTCCAACATTTCCTTGGATGGAAACAACCTCGAGAGATAGTCAATAGGATGTTGATCTGATTGTGCCAGGGGGGGAAGACTGACTCTGGAATATGGCAGAGATTTCCTGGCATTCTTGCTGTATTAGTACTGTAAGTATAAAACAAACAAACAAACAAGCAAAAAACCCCAAAACAACAACAACAACAAAAACAAAAAAACACCAAAAAAAAAACTTCTATAAATTTTTTTTTTCCTTTTGGGTCACACCTGGTGGTACTCAGGGGTTACCCCTGGCTCTGCACTTAGAAATTACTCCTGGTGGTGCTCAGGGGACCATCATGGATGCTGGGGATCGAACCCAGGTTGGCCGTGTGCAAGGCAAATGCAACACCCACTGTACTATAGCTTCAGCCACTCTATAAGAATTTTTTAAAAAGTAATAAAGTACATCATGAGAATTTTTACTCCTCATTTAATTTTAAAATGAAGATAAATTCTTCCCTTTGTTGCCTTTTAATGTTTGTAACTGAGCCTAACACTAGATTAGATTCTTCCTAGAAATCCTACCTCAAGCAGCACATAAGAGTCTGATCAAGCCTTTGGGGGGCTTTTTGGTGGCATCGGCCTCTCTTGGGGAGTATCCAGTTGAATGGCTTGATTGGATTGACTTGGACCCACATGCCGTATGCTTTCCTCTGGGTCACCTTGGGCTGGAGGTAGTGGTGATGTGCCTGCTTTCATCACCCTGACAAGATATTAAGGATACTGAAAGGAACACCGCATAATGGGAAAGAAACTGATGTCTACCACTCAGATTCAGGATATCAGACTATAGCTGTGTGATGTGTCTGAGATAGCCTCCACATCAAATGCCAAGCTGAGCAGGCCAGGACGGTCACCGTTTGTCACTCTCGCCTCTCACAGGTCAGAAGAGTTGGCTAAATCTGGATTCCAGGCATTTACAAAGGGAAGAAGAGAGAATCCCCAAGCACTGCAGCCCTGGCATCTTATGGCAGTCTCTCTGGCCAGCACAGCCAGCTGGGTCAACACCCTTTCAATCACAGTGAAAAGGGCATTGGCACTGCCCTGTCCGGTTGGGCCTTCTGTGTCCCCTGCTGAAGTTCGGGCTCAGTGCAGCTTGCTGGGGAGACTTGGTGTTGACCAAGCCACCTGATTTGGGTTTTTAGTGCCCCATAGGCACACAAATTTCCCCAGGCTTCAGAAAATAGGCTAGAACAATCTCTATAAATCAGTAATATGTCCAGCTCAGAGGGTTGCACAGCAAAATAGCCTGTGCTTTTAAGTTCTTTGTTATAATGTTCTTAACAAAAACTCACATTTCTTCATTGATCTAAGTTTTATAGAAAAGTTGCACAGAGAGTTTGGATTTTCCACATACCTTCACATAGTTTTTCTTGCCTGACATTTTCAACCCTTATAACAGGAGTAGCCCCTGACTCCCACCAGGTGTGGACCCCAATTCACATAAAAGACAATACAGACATTTTTCAGATTTTAGCTATTTTCTCATGACTTGTTTTCTTCTGCTGCTGGGTTGTCCTATGGCTACTGGCTCTCTTGGATTCCAGGTTCCATTCTAAGAACAAGGTTGGGCAGGGCTTGCTGGATTCCATGCAGGAATGGAATTGTCTGAACAGGAAACATCACAACTGAATATGCAGACCTCATGAGACATACTGTTTCCAGTTGACTGGAGATTCCTAAAAGGGTCCAGCCAAGATCAGTCAGCAAGACTAATCAGGTGGCATATAGACCAAGAGAAAAATATATGTTTATAGTTGCAAGCCTGTGAATATATTTTTGTAATACCTCTGGCGCAGTAGATAATGGATATATTGAAGTCAGGATAGATTCTGACATGGCTCAGGCCTTATGGTTACTGAGAATCTCAGTAAATTTGTTAAAATTTCAGATTGTGAGGATGGGGCTGGTCTTGGACTTTGTAACCAGGTTTGGTAGACACTTCTTGTAGACCTGCCTTTCTAGTTTGGAGTGAACTTGAATAGGAAACAAATAGTGGGAAATTATTTCTTCTATAATACTGGGTATTTCTTCTAACTTGTGTGTTACTATTTACTAGAGTTATGGATCACTACACTGTGTAGTGGATACCAGATTTCTTTCTCATTCCAAGTATGAGAAATCTATGCATATTTGCTCTAGGATTTTGCAGCTTTGGGTATTTCCCACATAAGCTGTCAAAGTTGGCAGGGTTTTCTGCTGACTTCAGTGGTTACAAGTCTGGAATTTAAATTTGATGTCTTCAGCCATCTTAAATTAAAAAAAACTGTGTCTCTTCCAGAATTGGCAGTGTCATTTAAAAAGACGGTCCTTCAAAATGGTAGGGTACAGCTGTGGGGAAAAACCAGTTGCCAAGTGGCATTATGTCAGCTAGAATAACATCCATGAAATAGCTTAACTTTCTCAAGTTTGGGAGCTACATTCTGGTTCCCTGGGAGAAATTTTTGCTCTTTCCCTTAGAAGGACTCAAGCTTTTCCGTTGTCCTTTCTATTCTCTTGAGTTCTTCTTACTTCCTACTGGGATAATGGCAGTTTTCCCATGATTACAGAGATTCAGGCAGCTGTCCTAAACTTTTTACTCCCTTCTTACCAGAGATCAGCTTACCCTTAACTCCCATGAAGGGTGAATTTCACTATCTTCTGACTGGGAAAGCAGAAGAAGGGGCTGCAGCTTCTTTCGAAGTGCTGGTCACCAGTAACATGAAAGATTGTTGTTATCTAGTTTTACCATCTCATTGCAATTAGAAGATGCTTTCCCCATCATGGCTGATATGTCTATCTATGTACCCAGTGAATATAAAATCTATCCTTTTAATTCTTAAAATAGGAGATGGTTTGAGCAGTGATGATTGAGAGACTTAAATGAACTTAAAATCAACGAAGACCAGTCATTACACATAGGAACATTTCTTTCTATCCCACTTAGTACATCTGCCATTAACTCCATTTACTTACAGGAATAAGATTATGACATCCTGAAGTGACAAGGGAAGGGGACATGCAATCATTTTGAGGTCTTATCCAGATCTCTCTAACTGGTTGAATGCTAAGATGGTCTCCTTCTAGCATAAGTTTATGCGAAACATTTATTTTGCATTTCTTTGGGATTCTTCTAGCCATTTCTTTAGCACACTACACCCCAGTACCTTGCAATAAGGTACTAGAACTTGGTTCTGGAGATTGCAGGTCTGTGTTATGTGTCTGTTGCTAGATCCTCACTGATTTGTCATTTTGATCCAAAGGATGGTTGTGAAATCACTCACTATGTCCTTTCAACATCTAGATGAGATTAGGGAGCTAGTGTTTCCTTTGAAACTTGTTGCACAGTGATTCAGACAGGACTGACAAATTCTGAAATTTATTATTTCTTTTTTCCATACTTGCATTTTATTTTTAAAAATGCAATGACAATTACCACAAAATAAAGACATAAAGAAAGAAAAATATACAAAATCATATCCTACAAGTATGCTACATAACTAAATTTGTGTTTTTTATTTATAACAATAAATAACAATACAGATATAATGTATAAAGATGTTTTATGGTGGTAAACATGCAACATGAGATCTATTCTCCAGAAATCTTTAAGTGTATTTATGGCATTGCTCATTATAAGCACAATATTAAATAGCAGATCCTTAGAACTCAACCATTTGATATAGATTTAAAGCCATATTATTCAGGGCCAGAGAGATAGTATAGAATTATGGCTCTGGACTTACATAAGCTGACGTGTTTCCATCCCTTTCATCGTATGGTCCCCTGAGCATCACTAAGTGCAGTCCTAGAAGTCTCTTGAGCAACTTCAGGTATGGTTTGAAAGACCCCAAACACCGTTGGGGTAACCACAGTAGTTCTGTTCCTGCTGAACCTTAGTAGTACTGCATCCTGCAGCTTTTGCATTGAATTGCAGGTATAGTTGGCTGAAATTTTCTGAGAAGGACTCTGTTGCATCATGAACACCATCTGAGAAGTTCAAACAAATAAAATAAAGTCATATAATAGAAAATTTCCCTTTTTCTACTCCAATGTCTTGCATTCCATTTCTCAGACATAGACTTTTCAATTTTTTAAAAAATTATTTTATTTTATTGAATCACTATGAGATACAGTTACAAACTTTCATGATTGAGTTTCAATCATACAATGATCATACACCCATCTCTCCATCAGTGCACATTCTTCACCACCAAAGTCCCCAGTAAACTCTCTCTTTCCAACCCTCCTCCTGCCTCCAAGACATAGCCTTTTTATTTTGTTTTTGCATCTCTTAATTTCCAGTCTTTCATAAACTACCCAGTGATCTTATTTTATCCATTTTTTAAAAAAGTTAGCACGCTATGGCAAAATGGATTCAGAGATAGAACCCAACATTCTGCTGCCTACAAGAAACTCATCTCAACATTCAGAGCAAACACAGACTCAAAGTTAAAGGGTGGAAAAAAAATCCTGTAAGAAAACAGCTCCCTCAAAAAAGCTGGTGTGGCCATACTAGTATCTGACAACGTTAATTTCAGGTTGAAAAAGATTAGAAGGGACAGTGAAGACTATATTCTCTTCATCAAGGGATACGTACAACAGGAAAATATCACACTCTTAAATGTAAATGCACTTACTGAGGAAACAGCTAAATATTTTTTTAAACTTTTTATTAGTGACAAACCAAGAGGTACAGTTGTAGACTTACAAATTTTTTGTCTTGGGTTCAATTATACAATGATTAAGTACCCAATCCCTCCACCAGTGCCCATTCTCCACCACCACATATCCCAGTATCCCTCCCACCACCCATCCCCCCATCCCACCCTGCCTCTATGGAAAGGCACTCCCTTTTGTTCTCTCTCTCACTTTGGGTGCTGCGGTTTGCAAAAGAGGCATTGAGTGGCAATCATGTTTGGTCTATAGTCTACTTTCATCATGCATCTCCCATCCTGGGAGGGTCCTCCCAATACACTTTATTTGATGCTCCCTTCTCTGTCTGAGCTGCCTTTTCCCCTAGCATGTGTGTCTGGCCTCCAAACAATGGAGTAAATCTCCTGGTACTTATCTCGGCTATTCTTGGGTGTTAGTCTCCTATTTTGTTACTTTAGGAACAGCTACCTATTTAAAACAACTGCTAACAGATTTTAAGGAGGACATTGCTAGCAACACAATAGTAGCTGGAGACTGCAACATCACCTTATCACCTCTGGATAGATCAACAAGAACAAAACCCAGCAAGGAATCATTGGCTTTGAAAGAAGAAATAGAATAGAAAGGGTTTATAGACCTATACAGGGTTTTACACCCCAAAAAGAAAGAATACACATTCTTCGCCAGTGTGCACAGAACATTTTCCAAAATAAACCATGTACAAGGCCACAAAACATACCAATAAAATCAGGAAGATAGAAATAGTATCAACAATCTTTTCAGACCACAATGCACTGAAAATAGAAGTGAATCACACACACAAAGAACCAAATCAAACAGCTGGAAATTAAACAACTCAATGCTGAACAATGAGTAGGTCTGGAAGGAAATCAAGGACAAAATCAAAAGATACCTGGAAACAAATGAGAATGAAGACACACGCGCTACCAAATTATGGGATGCAGCGAAAGCCATATTAAGGGGAAAATTTATAGCTCTGCAAGCAATTCTCAGGATGGAAGAAAGGACACATATAAACAACTTGACTTCACAGCTCAAGATCTTAGAAAAGGATCAACAGAAGGAGCCCAAATCAGGCAGAAGGAAAGAGATCATAAAAATTAGAGCAGAAATCAACGACATGGAAACCAAGGAAACAATCTGAAAGATCAATGAAACCAAGAGCTCATTCTTCGAGAAAATAAATAAGATTGATAAACCACTAGCAACACTCACAAAGAAACAGAGAGAGAACCCTAATAAACTGAATCAGAAATAAGAATGGGAATATTACAACAGAAACCAAAGATATTCGAAAGATCATCAGAGACTACTTTGAAAGTCTGTATACTACAAAACAAGAGGACCTAGAAGAAATGGATAAATTCCTGGACTCCTATAATCTTCCAAAACTAAAACAAGAAGATCTAGAGTACCTGAATAGACCTATTAACATCAAGGACATTGAAACTGTAATCAAAAGTCTCCCCAAAAACAAAAGCCCAGGTCCAGATGAATTCATTAGAGAATTTTTCCAAACATTTAAAGAGGACCTATTGCCAGTTCTTCTCAAGCGTTTCCAGGAAATTGAAAAAACAGAAACTCTCCCAAACATTTTCTATGAAGCCCAAATCTCTCTCATACCAACAGTAAACAAAGACACCACAAGAAAAGAAAACTACAGGCCGATATCCCTGATGAACATGGATGTGAAAAGATTCTCAACAAAATACTAGCAAATAGAATTCAACAACTCATCAAAAAGATCATACCCCATGACCAAGTGGGATTCATCCCGGGGATGAAAAGATGGTTTAACACTCGGAAATCAATCAACATAATCCATCATATCAACAACAAAAAAGATAAAAAACATGTGATCATATCAATAGATGCAGAGAAAGCATTTTACAATACCCAGCACCTGTTTATGATGAAAACCCTAGCCAAAATGTGGATAGAAAGGAATTTCCTCAATATAGTTAAATCCATCTACCACAAGCCTACAGCAAACATCATCCTCAATGGGGAAAAACTGAAAGACTTCCCCCTAAGATCAGGGATGAGACAAGGATGTCCACTCTCTCCACTACTGTTCAATATAGTACTGGAAGTACTTACAATAGCAAATAGGCAAGAAAAATATATTAAGGGCATCCAGGAAGGAAAGGAAGAAATCAAGCTCTCACTATTTGCAGATGATATGATACTATACTTAGAGAACCCTAAAATCTCTACCAAGAAACTCCTAGAAACAATAGACTTGTATAGTAAAGTTGCAAGCTATAAAATCAATACCCAAAAGTCCATGGCTTTCCTATATGTAAATAGTGAGCTAGAAGAAAGTGACATGAAGAAAACAATCAAGTTCACAATTGTTCCCCAGAAAATCAACTACCTAGGAATTAGCTTGACTAAGGAAGTAAAGGACTTGTACAAAGAAAATTACAAAACGTTACTCCAGGAAATAAAAGAGGACACGAGAAAATGGAAAAATATTCCCTGTTCATAGATCGGGAGAATTAACATTGTCAAAATGGCAATATTTCCCAAAGCACTGTACAAATTCAATGCGATCCCTATTATGATACCCAGGACATTCTTCAAAGAAATGGAGCAAACACTCCTGAAATTTATATTGAACAAAAAGCCCCCACAAATAGCTAAAGCAATTCTTGGGAAAAAGAAAATGGGAGTAATCAACCTCCCTAACTTCAAACTCTACTACAAAGCAGTAATAATTAAAACAGCATGGTGCTGGAACAAAGGCAGAGCTGCAAACCAACGGAACAGGGTGGATTATACTGACATCTACCCCCAAGCATATGATCATCTAATCTTTGATAAGGGGGAAGAAAAGTGAAGTCAGCAAGGAAAGCCTCTTTAACAAATTGTGCTGGAAAAACTGGACATTTCATTGAAGCACTGTTTGTTCACTGCAGCACTGTTTACAATAGCACTGTTTAAAATAGCTACATGCAAAAAAGTGCCCTCAGAGCTCTGCCTAGCACCATGTACAAAAGTAAGATCAAAATGGATTAAAGACCTCAACATCAGACCAGAATCCATAAGCTATATTGAAGACAAAGTTGGAAAAATCCTACATGACATTGAAGCTAATGGTATCTTCAAAGATGTCACGCCACTGGCCAAGCAAGTGAAAGCAGAGATAGACAAATGGGACTATCTTAAACTAAGAAGCTTCTGCACCTCAAAAAAGAAACAGTGATCAAAATACAAAGACAGTCTACAGAATGGGAAAGGATATTCGCCCAATACACATCTGACAAGGGGTTGTTATCAAGGATATACAAATTACTGGTTGAACTCCACAAGAAGAAAACATCCAATCCCATCATTAAAATGGGGCAACGAAATGAACAGAAACTTTCCCAAAGAAGAAATCCGAATGTGTAAAAGGCACATGAGAAAATGCTCTACATCATTAATCATCAGGGAGATGCAAATCAAAACAACAATGAGATATCATTTCACACCACAGAGACTGGCCCAAATCCAAAAGAACAAAAGCAAACTGTGTTGGTGCGGATGTGGCAAGAAAGGATCCCTCCTTCACTGCTGGTGGGAATGCTGACTGGTTCAGCCCTTTTGGAAAACAGTATGGACTATTCTAAAAAAATTAGATATTGAGCTCCCATTTGACCCAGCAATATGACTCCTGGGAATATACCCTGGAGAGACAAAAAAAAGTATAGTCGAAGTGACATCTGCACTTGTTTGTTCATTGCAGCACTGTTTACAATAACTAGAATCTGGAAAAAACTTGAGTGCCTGAGAACAGATGACTGGTTAAGGAAACTTTGGTACATATACACAATGGAGTACTATGTAGCTGTTAGAAAAGATGAAGTAATGAAATTTACATACAAGTGGTACTACATGGAAAGTACCATGCTAAGCAAAATGAGCCAGAAAGAGAGGGACAGACATAGAAAGATTGCATTCATCTGGGGAACATAAAGTAACAAAATAGGAGACTAAAACCCCAGAATAGCGAGATAAATACCAGGAGGTTTACTCCATGTTTTGGAGGCCAGACATACATCCTAGGGGAAAAGGAAACTCAGAGAAGGGAGCACCAAATAAAGGGTGTTGGGAGGATCCTCCCAGGATGGGAGAAGCATGCTGAAAGTAGACTATAGACCAAACATGATTGCCACTCAATGCCTCTTTTGCAAACCACAGCACCCAAAATCAGAGAGAGAAAAAAAGGGAGTGCCTTGCCACAGAGGCAGGGTGGGATTGGGGGGATGGGAGGTGGGAGGGATACTGGGATTCATGGTGGTGGAGAATGGGTACCGGTGGAAGAATGGGTACTTAATCATTGTATAACTGAAACACAAGCACAAAAATTTGTTAGTATGCAACTGTACCTCATGGTGTTTCACTATTAAAAATTTTTTTAAAAAGAAACTATTAACATACAAGGCTTAACCTGTAACAACATGTTAAAGTAAAAAAAGTAAAGGCCCTCCTGTTGATCATCGATTTGCTCGAGCGGGCCCAGTAACGTCTCCATTGGAGACTTTGTTATTACTGTGTCTGGCATATCGAATATGTCACGGGGAGCTTGCCAGGCTCTGCCGTGCAGGCTCGATACTCTCGGTAGCTTGCCGGGCTCTCCGAGAGGGGCGGAGGAATCGAACTCGGGTCGGCCATGTTGGTTGCGTGCAGGGCAAACGCCCTACCGCTGTGCTGTTAGTAATCTCTTATACAAGGACTTAGTGACTCCAGAGTGAGATATGATAATTTTCACACACTTTCTTCTAAGGAATCTTTTTTGATTACTTTTAGAAAATTATTCATAGCAAGCAATACAAAATAAATTATTTAGGGACTGCTATTGGGGCAGGCTTGGGTGGTGGTTGGGAAAATTGGAAATAATTTTGGTAGGAAGGTGCAATGGTGGTGGGATTGGTGTTGGACTATTGAATGTAAAAATTCATCGTCAACTACTTTATAAAAATAAAATATTTTTTTTTCAAAAAAGATCAATCAATGATGTCAATAGTTGTGAAACTCTTCTTTATATCAAATATAGAGATCATTATCATAAGTGAAATAAGAAAAACTGTAGTGCAGAAATTAAAAAAAAACATGTGCCATTGCTTTAAAAAAAGCTAGCTCTCTAAAGAGACAGAAATTTGTGTGAAAGCTTTGGTAAGATTTGTAGGATATGGAGAACTTAAGATGGAATTCAAATGTTTTGTTAGGATCTTCTTAAATACTTATCTCTTTCACCTTTTCCCCTAGCACTACTCTTTACCTTTGATTTGCCCAGGAGAGGAGAGGAGAGGAGGCAAAGGGAAGGGAGGGGAGGAAGGGGAGGGGGAGGGGCTATCAACAGTAGGGAGATTTCTCGTCTAGTATAGAAACTTGTACTGTTGTGCTTCTCTCTTTCTTCCCCTTCCCTTCCCTGCCTCATTTTTATCCCCTCTCCTTCCAGTCAACCCTTCTCTGGGCATGACATCACTTAACTGAATTGCATTTTTTATACAGAGTTTTATGAGACTATTACTCTATAGAAAAACATATGAGTACCATTGTACTGTCTCAAGAATGGTACAGAGCTAAGGCTGTTTCAGAAACCTGTTAGAGAAGTTGATGTATCACATGCTTTAGAGCTTTACGTTATATATATATATATATATATATTCCTGAGTTGATAAGGGGTAGTTTGGAATGCTTGTGAAGGAATATCTCACAGAAATCTCCAGTATTCTGGGCCAGAAGAAAATTGGATGTTGGAATTGTCCAGATGGGGAGGAGACCCATGGATCTGACTCTGTACAGACTTTCAGAGGCCCTGCCTTTTTTGAAGTCCTTTGTCCAACTTTTTACCAAAACTCTGTTCCCACTGCCCAAGTTTTAAATTTTGTGTTATGAAATGATTCCTTCATTTCAACACTACCCCCTGCCACCGCCCTGCCCCACCATGATATAAGACATTTATTCAACTTTCTCAATTTTTTAACTTTTCCATTTTCCCCAAAGTATGATGGCACTTCTTTTACATGATTGTAACTTTTTATGTTTCCTTGGTCCTTGGGTTTTGTATCTAGATTTTATTTTGCTAGACTTATTTGATTTGGATTTTGCGAAAGCAAAAATCCATCTCTTATCTGACACATTTAGACTGAAGTCTTTGGTCTTCTTAAGTTTTATGAACACACACATTTTTTCTGCTTCAGTTCAATAATTATTTTCTTTGGAAGCCCTTCTTGCTTTTAAAAATTTTACAAAGGTATCAATTTAAAAAGTGGTAAGAGTTAGAGAGTTAAAATTTGTCCAGAAAAAATTATCTCCACCACCCCAGTGGTTATAGAAATTCTTGTAAAAATAACAACAAAACCTAAATATCACCGACCATTTTTAGCATTTGATTATATAAAGATTTTTGCTCAAGAGGATAGATTTTCTCTTCCTTATTGCTATGAGCAATTTTATTTTCCACAAAAATCTCCATAGTCTGTGTAACTTAATGATGTTTTGGTCTAGCATAGTCTGCAAATAGAGTGGTGGGCCTGAATCTATACCATATAGATGATGTGACGTATAGGCTCTATTATCTAGATTTGTATAATTCAGCTCTCTGATGTTCGCACAATGATGAAATTGCCTACAGACACATTTCTCAGAATATATCCCCATGGTTAAGTGAGGCACAACTGCATTCATTCTTGTCATCCTAATCATCCATTTTACCCACTATAATGCCTGAAGAAGGAAGTGGCACAAAGGAAGCAGTTTTGGTGCTCCAGCTTCTTTTCTTAGAAACTGATGATGGCCTTGTCAGGACAGCATAATACAGTCTGTTCTGTAAAATATCAAGGATATGATATCATATTCAAATAATATGCAAATTTTCCCATATACAGATACTATTTTAAAAAGCATAAAATGGATCATAACACACCCATGTTTTGCAGTTTTCTCATTTCTCTTTATATATTGTGAACCCCTTTTCTGTCTACAGAGAAAGAATTCTTTTCCTAAAACTTCTCAGATGGCTACTAAATTTTTGTTGCTATTCAAAGCAATGTTGTAATAAGTATGGCTTAATATAAATTTTTTGGCTCATATACTTAATGTATTTCTTTTTGATATTTTTCTGGAAGTGAAATGCTGAGCCATAGGACAGGCACCCTTTGATATATTGATAGATAAGTGAGATTGCTGTCAAAGAAAGCTCTCTCATTTGATACTGTCCAAGCAATGAGGTACCAGCTCTCACTCCAAACTGATATCTATTTCCTCCTTTTAATCTTTGCCTATCAGAGAAGTGAGTATTGTATCTCTTTCCTGATTACCAGCCCGACTTTTTCTCTATTTCCAATCACCAGACACAGATCTGATTACTCTCTTTTCTGATAAATGGTGGAAGAGTTATCTGCTCAGCCCCAAGTTTTTCCTCAAAGTCCAGATACCTGTTCATTTTAGGGTCCTTGATAACAGGAATGGCCTGGGATGTATTTTTCCCACCTTTTGATTCTATCACCCTGCTAGCATCTTAGAAACAGGCAGATCAGTGGTATACCAATATACCTGAATCACAAAACTAACAATCTTGAAAGCATGAGGACAACAATCAAACTTAACAATGTGCCCATCAAAGACAGGCTGGGGTTGCAAGGGAAACTAGGAATAGTCGTGGAGGGAAGCTGACATTGGTGATGGGATTGATGTTGAAACATTGTTTGCCTGAAACTCAGCTATGAATAACTTTGTAAATCATGGTGTCTTGATTAAAAAATAAATAAAAGAAAAAAAGGAAATAAACAAGCCAGGTCAAAGAGCATTGCTCTCTCCCTCCTAGTTTTCTGAGAAGTCTGAACTCAGTAATAGTTGCCTCTAGCTGGACAGGGAAATAATTTGTTAGAGTGATTTATTAACTGACATTCTTATTGCTTGGGTCCATTCATTAGGAGCTTCTATATATACTGGTTTCTTGTGATAGCAGAGATTGATTTCTATTCTTGCTAATTTTTAGGCTTTGAAATATTTGTTCTCTCCTCCCTCTGCCCACGGCTCCCCACATGAGATGTGGCCACGAGCATGCTTTCTTTGCACCTAGGCTCCTGATAGAAGGGTCGCAAGAAAGAATAATGAGCAAGTACAGGAAGAAATAGAGCCCAGAGCAGACAGACAGGGGATTGGTAGAGACCCTGCTTCAAGAAACTCCTAGAGGAGGAAATGTCCATTTGAAACCTGAGCTGACCTCTGAGGAAACCACTTCCACTTTGGTGTTGGTGGAGCAATCCATTTTCCTGCAGTAGCTCCTCCCCCTTTACGTGCTTTAAGCGGTGAGGGGTTAGAAGTGGCTACCAGTAAGCAGTACTCCTGACTGAAGAAGGAAAGTAAGAACCAGTCATCTAGTCCTTTTTTCCACTGCTGAATCCTACCCATCATAGGCATGAGCTGGAGGGAGGCAGAAACGTTAGTTGCTGATTAAGTATGAGCTGATTTCACAATGTCACAGTGAATCTGAGTTAATAACTAAGGCCAGCCTGTTTTAGGCAGCACAGACATGACTGGGGGACATATCTGAGAAAAATCAGATAACCTCTGGCAGTTTTCTGGAAGTTCATCTAAGGGAGTGAAATAAATAAGCTTCCTCTTCTACTCTGAATGGTTATGCAGAAAAAAGTTCTAGAAGAACCCGACCAAGCTGAGCCTTTCTATGCCAGGAAAGTTTTGAAGCTCCCACTATAGTTCTTGTTGCTTACCTGGAGATGACAAGAGAGGTTCCACCAGCCTCCCTTTCAGTTCATTAGGGCTTTAGAGACCAACAGTCACATAATTTCTCTGTTTTCTACATCCATGGCAGACATGACTGACATTATTCTTTGGGGATTCTGGTCACCAATCTGATGGAAATATCCCATTTTACCATTCTTTAATATCCATGTTTTGATGGACTTGTGTTAGAGTGAAAAAGATGGTTAGTGATTTGGTGAGTTATGAAGATGAAATGTTGATCTCCCATGCAAGGACACTTTCTGGGACTCAGAAGAATCTCTGAATGAGGTGCAGCTACCTCAGTAACCATTAAGATCCTAGGTGAACAGTGGCAAATGTCACCTGGAAACTAGAGTTATATGAGAAAAGCTGTGTAGAGCAAGGAAGTGAATTCTCAGAAATCCCTGCTGGTTTTGGAGCGAAGGCCATCAGAGCCCATGGTTGAAAATATATCACAGAAAAGGTTGGCCATGGAAAGACCCTCAATTCAGGGCATGAGGAGCTGAAAGCAGCAAGAATTTTCTGGAAGAGGGAGTACTATAGGATCTTAGGAGAGAAATAAGGAAATGTATTCAAGGGAGAAGATCACTTGAACATCCCATTACTCATTAATTTGCTCAAGCAGGCACCAGTAATGTCTTCATTCGTCCCTGTCATGTGCTAGTGTAACCCAATGGTGTCTGCTCATTCTAGGAACACGAAGAGCCTCAAACCGATCTTTCAGGGTCTTGATGAAGAAGTTTGACCATCTTGTAGGTGGGCTGCCAGGCTGTCTTTTGACATCCTGTGGAATCCAGTTGGTAACAGCTCTAGTCTAGCAGTTGTTTCCAAAATTAATTACGTGTCCAGCGCTTCTGATTTTTGACACCTTGGCTAACGAGACAGCATCCCTGATTCTTGACCGTTGATGGAGGTCGGAACTCCGGATTCTTTCTCTCATTTGAGTGAAGCATGATACTCCAAGCATAGCTCTTTCAATTCCTCTTTGGGAGAACCGAGTAGTGTTCTCATCCTGTTTTTGTAGTGTCCTGGTCTCTGAGGCATATGTTAATGCAGGAAGAACAGTGGAATAGAAGAGATGTGCCCAGAGCTGGAGGTTCTTTGTCCTATTAGCTATTTCCCTAATGCTCTTGAAGGTGTTCCAAGCCTATCTCTTCCTCCTGCACAGCTCCGGTGCTAGGTCATTCTTCATGTTGACTTCTCGACCTAGGTACACATAACTGTTGCATTTGGAGATGTTCGTTCCATTGAGAGTGAGTGGAACATCAGGAACGAGACATTTCTCATAAACATTGTCTTCGTGAGGTTCAGCTGTAGTCCAACCTTTCCACACTCACGGTTAAAGTCGGCCAGCATTTAAGCTAATTGGCTAATGTTTGGTGTTATTAGAACGATGTCATCAGCAAAGCAGAGGTTGTGTAGTTGCCGACTGTCTATCTTCACTTCCATTCCTTCCATTCCAGTTGTTGCATGATGTTCTCGAGGGTGGCACTGAAGAGTTTTGGTGAAATGGTATCACCCTGCAGAACCTCCCTCTTGACATGGATAATTCGAGGTCGCCCTAAAAGCCTCTATCCCTCTCAGAGAGCCAGGCAAGCTACCGAGATATCCCACCTGCACAGCAGAGCCTGGCAAACTATCTGTGGCATATTCGATATGCCAAAACCAATAAATACAATGGGTCTCATTCCCCTGACCCTGAAAAAGCCAAGGGAGGAAAAGGGGTTCAGAAAATTACAAAGTGGAGGAGCAGTCACAGAATCTGCTTCTTAAACCATGTGATAACAACTCTGCGACTCAGAGAATAGGGAGAAGAGAAGGGAAGGGAAGCAAACAGGGCTGACTCACACAGTATAGCTGTGCCTGCTTAGTAGTGAGAACACATTTTTTAAAAATTTTACTTTATTTTTATAAAATTGTTCACAATATTTGATTACATTTAATATTCAAACACCAATCCCAGCTCCATTACACCACCATATTTTGAATGTTTCCATCCCAAACCCCAAGCCCGGCCCCCAAAGCAGAACTGAAATAATTTCTTTTGTATTGTTTGTTATGAATAATCCACTAAAAGTTATCCAAAAAAGCTTTCTCAGAGGAAAATGTATGAAAATTGTTGTATTTTTCCCAGGAGCTATTAGGCCCTTTAATAAGTGATTTGTAAAATGTTGTTAAAGGTTGAGTATTGTGTGCATATATGCATTGTAGCACTGTTCTCCCATTGTTCATCGATTGCTCAAGTAGGCACCAGTAACGTCTCCATTGTGAGACTTGTTACTGTTTTTAGCATATTGAATATGCCACAGTGAGCTTACCGAGCTCTGCCATGTGGGCGGGATACTTTCTGTAGTTTGCCAGGCTCTCCGAGAGGAACAGAGGAATCGAACCCGGGTTGACCGTGTGCAAGGCAAATGCTGTGCTATCGTTCCAGCAATATATATATATATTTTTTTTTTCCTCTAAGATTAGTTGCCTTCTACTTTAAAATCCATCAAATGTGGTGTGCTACTCTTGATATATCAGTGGTGTAAAGTATGAGATGTTGAGAATAGATTGACTCCTGGGTGAGGCCTTGTCCAAGCATGTGGAGAGTGGCTATGAGCATGGCAGAGGTTGAGTTCTGGAGGTTTTCTGCTGCTGGGGCTGGCTCTTTTGGGGAGGGGAGGGGTTCTCACCTGACCCCCTCCAGGTTGTCCTGGATGAAACAGCCTGGCCCGGGGTCTGAAGGCGTCTCTATGGCATATCATTCTGTGCTCTCATCCCTGGGGAACACATTTTAAAAACACCAGTAACTGTCTGAAACTGCAGATAATACCAACTTTGTATAGTATTGTTCTCCCTACATAGACACCTGTGATAAAGGTGAATTTAAAGGGTCAGTAGGGAAAAAAGCTAATAATAAAATAGATAAATTATAACCATATGCTGTAATAAAAGTTAAGTAAATGTGCTCTCATTCTCTCTCTCAAAATATTTTATTGCACATACTATTAAAGGATATTATCATGGTTGACCTTCAGTAACTGAACTGTACTAAGGAGACAGAGGCAACTATACTTCTCTCCGCTACAAGGCAAGGGCAGCAGCTCATTCTTATCCAGCAAGGACTGCCTAAGTCTTGTCTATATAAAGGTGAGCCATGCCTGTATCAGAGACTGAGCAATCTGGACTAGAGAGAAAGGTGTCATTAGTGGTGGTGGTCAGAGCAAGGAGAGTGTCCTACTAAAACAAATAAGGATTGTCTAGTAGAAAAATATGTGCACTTCACTAAGATTATGTCCAGCCTCAGGCTCTTTAGCAGCCTATAGCCTGAAGACACAAGTTTCTACATTTCAACTACACCTCACATTCTGGGAAAATGTAGCTTGTGTAGAATGCTTTAAGACACCCAACGTATGTCACATATAGGACAGAAAGCCTTTATGAGGAAAGAAACAAGGCAGGGCAACATACACATGCACAAGCAGGCATGCACAAATCAACGATAGTTGACAAATCAATAAAGTTGATATACACACAGAAGCAGGAAAGCGCAAAATCAACAAGGGCAATAAGAGATGAAGACTCTTGATAGATTGGATGAGGGCGGGCCAGTGTCAGGGTGATGCCAAGAAGTATGCGTGACTTCCCACCCTTGAGGATGTAAGTGAACTCTGTAGTTAAAGAAGCAATCTTAGAAGGAGCCTGAACTGACTTCCTGTGTGTCAGCCCTGTGATCACTATTGAAAACATAATTGTCCAGTCCTGCTCATGTATGCAACCTGTGACTGCACTGTCTTAGGAGGAGTTACCATAGCTGTTTTCTGAAAGACTGGTGAGGATCTCCATCAAGAACTACTGTGAAGGGAAAACATGGTCCATATGAAGCTTTATCTAAACCCCTCAATATTTACCCCTTGTAATGAAACAGAACACTTAGCAAATTATTATATCACCCAACCCCACATTCAGAATATAGACAAATCCAAAATTTAGACCCCTGAAAAGCAGTGGGATTTGTGAAACAGCAGAGAAAATTTTGATGCTTGTGTATAGGGTGACTGAAGAGATATATCATGAGATTCAGTCTTATATGTGGAACAAGTGGCAACCAGGACATATGTCTCTGTAACATGAGCAACAAAATTACATCTTCTGAGGTCTATCCATTGGATATTAATAATACCATTTTAAGGGAACCTTGTTAAGATTTCATTTCAATTTTAATTTCTAAAGATTTTCCTATAAAACCCAGCTCACGGAAGAGAACAGCGCAGAGTCTCCTGCCCCCGCGCCTGGCTGTCCTCGCCAGGGCCCCTTGGAGGGGAGCGGGTTGAGATTTCCTCCCTGCCCCGACCAGGCCTCCGGCAGCCGAAGATCTCCAGAACCAGCCACCAACATACTGAGACCACTCTCCGCAAACATGAAGGTACTGGCAGAGGAACAAAGGCATGCGGGTCCCGGGGCTGAGATCTCCAAGCTACTCGGATTGGGGCTGAGCATCCTCCACCCAGATCCTCCAAATTCCAGGAGGCGGGGGTCACACCCACCAACTGGCCTGCTGGCTCCTTGTAATCCCATCAACGGCCAAGACTCAGAGACTATAAAATCCAGCTCCCGGAAGTGGACATCTTATTATCTCATTCCTACTTTGGACAAAATGGCAGGCTACCAAATGTAACCTGCCCATACGGCAGAGTCTGGCAAACTCCCCGTGGCATACCTAATATGCCAAATACCAGTAACAAAAGATGGGTCTCATTCTCCTAAAGAGCCTTGAATATGACACTTTCTTAAAAATCTCAGGGCTAGGACGAAGGAGATGTTACTGGGGCCTGCTCGAAGCAATCGATGAATAAAAGGATGGTCGTGATCATGCTCGTGAAAGATTTTTCAAAATATGACTGTTGAACATACAGCCGAAGAGAAGGACCTCAAGGAGGGCGGGAACCACAGAACCCGGAGGAAAAAAAAAACAGGTTCCAAAAAGAGCCGAGATCACCGGGAAGTCCCAGATGGGGTAGGTACGCATCCCGCCTCCCCCAGATGGAACCCCGGTGACCAGAAGCCTCTACAAGCACAGCTCGAGTATGCGGGAACTAGGACTTTTCCTCAAAATATGGACAACTCTCTATACACAAAGTGATCAATGGGAAGTGAACCACCCAACCTTTCTCCCTGAAAATCAGAGTTAAGTTTGGAGCACGGCCACAGCCCCAGAAACACAAGGACTTAATGCAGAACCCGGCAGCGTGGAGCAGAAAAGTGAACGGACTATGCGTTAATCCAGGCCATCAAGTCTGCCGGAGGGGAAAGGGTGTTGCTCCCTTCCGCCCTCCTCCCTCTGGAAAGAAAGATGGCGGCCACATGGGAGCCTTGTGGACAGCAGGTGTGAGCCGGGGGTGTGGGGGCGACTAAAACCTCATGGGTCGGGGGGCGTTCCGGTCCGTCCTTCACGCCCTACCGAGGTCACCAGTTGCCCCCCACGAGCGGCTCCCCAGCACGGCCACAGTCCCAGAAGCACAAGGACTTAATGCAGAACCCGGCAGCTTGGAGCAGAAAAGTGAACGGACTATGCGTTAATCCAGGCCATCAAGTCTGCCAGAGGGGAAAGGGTGTTGCCCCATTCTCCCTCTCTTCTCTGGAAAGAAGGATGGTGGCCGCACGGGAGCCTTGTGGACAGCAGGTATGAGCCAGGGGTGTGGGGGCGACTAAAACCTCATGGGAAGGGGGGCGTTCTGGTCCGTCCTTCATGTTCTACCGAGGTCACCAGTTGCCCCCCACAAGCGGCTCTCCAGCACGGCCACAGCCCCAGAAGCACAAGGACTTAATGCAGAAACCAGCAGCTTGGAGCAGAAAAGTGAAAGGACTATGCATTAATCCAGGCAAACATGTCTGTCCGGAGGGGAAAGGGTGTTGCACCATTTGCCGTCTCCTCTCTGGAAAGAAAGATGGCGGCCGCATGGGAGCCTTGTGGACAGCAAGTATGAGCTGAGGGTGTGGGGGTGACTAAAACCTCATGGGAAGGGGGGCGTTCCGGTCCGTCCTTCACGCCCTACCGAGGTCACCAGTTGCCCGCCACGAGCGGCTCCCCAGCACGGCCATAGCCCCAGAAGCACAAGGACTTAATGCAGAACCCAGCAGCTTGGAGCAGAAAAGTGAAAGGACTATGCGTTAATCCAGGCCATCATGTCTGCCCAGAGGAGAAAGGGTGTTGCTCCCTTCCGCCCTCCTCCCTCTGGAAAGAAAGATGGCGGCCACATGGGAGCCTTGTGGACAGCAGGTGTGAGCCGGGGGTGTGGGGGCGACTAAAATCTCATGGTTCGGGGGGCGTTCCGGTCCGTCCTTCACACCCTACCGTGGTCACCAGTTGCCCCCCACGAGCAGCTCTCCAGCACAGCCACGGCCCCAGAAGCACAAGGACTTAATGCAGAACCCGGCAGCTTGGAGCAGAAAAGTGAACGGACTATGCGTTAATCCAGGCCATCAAGTCTGCTGGAGGGGAAAGGGTGTTGCCCCATTCTCCCTCTCTTCTCTAGAAAGAAGGATGGCGGCCGCACGGGAGCCTTGTGGACGGTAGGTATGAGCCGGGGGTGTGGGGGCGACTAAAACCTCATGGGAAGGGGAGCGTTCCGGTCCGTCCTTCACGCCCTACCGAGGTCACCAGTTGACCCCCACGAGCAGCTCTCCAGCACAGCCACGGCCCCAGAAGCACAAGGACTTAATGCAGAACCCAGCAGCTTGGAGCAGAAAAGTGAAAGGACTATGCGTTAATCCAGGCAATCATGTCTGTCCGGAGGGGAAAGGGTGTTGCCCCATTCTCCCTCTCCTCTTTGGAAAGAAAGATGGCGGCCGCATGGGAGCCTTGTGGACAGCAAGTATGAGCCGGGGGTGTGGGGGCGACTAAAACCTCATGGGAAGGGGGGCGTTCCGGTCCGCCCTTCACACCCTACCGAGGCCACCAGTGGCCCCCCACGAGCAGCTCCCTTGCATGGCCACAGCCCCAGAAGCACAAGGACTTAATGCAAAACCCAGCAGCTTGGAGCAGAAAAGTGAACAGACTATGCGTTAATCCAGGCCATCATGTCTGTCCCGAGGGGAAAGGTTGTTGCCCCATTAGCCCTCTCCTCTCTGGAAAGAAAGATGGCGGCCACATGGGAGCCTTATGGACAGTGGGTATGAGCCGGTGGTGTGGGGGCGACTAAAACCTCATGGGAAGGTGGGCCTTTCGGTCCGCCCTTCACGCCCTACCGAGGCCACCAGTTGCTCCCCACTAGCGGCTCTCCAGCACGGCCACGACTCCAGAACACAGAAACCAATTTCTTAACTATCTGACTTTCAGTAGAAATACTTCCAGGGTCAATAGGTAAAATAGCAGAAATCCAAAACCAACAACATTTAATTCTTGAACCCAGCTGTAGAAAGCAAATCACTTCACGATGCTTTTTCGGCATGTCTGATTTGGGGGGGGGGTAAACTCTAAATAATAGTGGTGAATCTTTTATTGAAACAATGAATCTAATCAAAGCAGATAGAGTGTTAACTAGAATTCATCTGCCTCACAGGGACTGGGAGGGGTGGGGGGTGGGGTTTTATTGGGGTTCTTCATGGTAAAAAATAAGTATTGGTAAAAGGAAATGTGTTTGATATTTGCATGACTGAGATCTAAACCTGAAAGCTTTGTAACCTTTCCCACAGTGATTCAATAAATAAATAAAATTTAAAAAAATTAAAAAAAACAAAATCTGACTGTTGCTAAAACTTGATCATTTGCATTTATCTCTGATATTGAGTATATGCACAAACTCAGTTTAGGCAAATGTTACTGAAAGGTTTTATAGAGGTCTCAAAAAACGTGTCTACCTCTCCTACATTCTTTTTGAACTGTGTAAAATATTGGATAGAAAACTTCTGCTGATTTGTCAACACAGGAAGGCAGAGTGAGAGTATAGTGAGATATGCGCATATGGTCAATCGTGGTTCAATTCCTGGCACTCTATATGGTCTCCTGACTCAGCCAGGAGTGAGCCCTGAGCACAGAGCCAGGACTAAGCCCTGAGCATAGTCAGGTGTGTAAAATAAAGACCCATAATAATAATCACTGTATCACTACCATGCCATTGTTCTTCGATTTGCTCAAGCGGATGCCAGTAACATCTCCATTCGTCCCAGTCCTGATATTTTAGCAGACTCTCCTTATTCTCCTTCCCAACACTGCTGTATTGAAGTCTCTTTCAGGGACAGGGGAATGAAGCTCATTATTGTTACTGTTTTGGGCATATCAAATACACCATGGGTGGCTTGCCAGGCTCTACTGTGCATAATAATAATTATAATGATAATAATGTTTTTTGACAGAGCCTGTCTTATTTTGAATGACCTAAAGAATAGGCAAAAAATGATTTTTATAATTTTTTAAGATAATTATTAGAAGTTTTGAAAAACTAAAAGCCTTACTTTGCTGTGTCAACATGTTTTTATGTACAAGTTCAAAGATACATTTCGTCCAACACTGAAAAATATATAGTAAAGACATTGGAGTGGTTAGCTCTTTATTTGCTGAATTTAAATCCTGTAGAGTGTAGAAAAGAGACTATGCATGTCTGTAGAAGACTTGATTTAAAAAAGTAGTTACATGGGAATCTTTTCTGACTAATTCCACAGAGGGCTCCTAACTATGTGCATTTTTAAGGACTCATATTAATGTCTTATTCTGGTTACATTAGCAGAATGCTGCTCTTGGAAGTTCCCTGCATCTACTAAGTTTTGTTAAGTAGTTAAACAATTATACCACTATTAGAGGTAAGTGGATTTCTAAATCTCTTTTATAAACTTTATCTCATACAAATATACACAGATCAAAATATTATTGATTTATAAGTTAGTCATTATTTATTTAACATTTAAACTAAAGTTCTTCAAGAATGAATATAAACTAGCAAATTAGGTATTTCTTACTGAAAATTAAAAAAAAAATTTCAATGAGATCTCAAACCACATAAGATAATATTTTTAACCCCCCATACTCATCAAGCTATATAAATACTTGTGAAAAAATTTTCCTTTTGGGAATTTCCATGTAAGACACAGTATATTCATATTGCATCTGGCTTGTATTTTTAGATATGATATGGCACCTTTGGTGATTATGAAAGGAAATGAATGTTTTGAAATTTTGCAGAAAAGGTTGTTTTATGTGTGGGGTGGGCATGAATAGGATTTTTACTTGAAATATTGTTTAGATTTCCTCCAAATGTAGCTCCAAGATTATAGAAATTATTGAGAAAAATAAATATGATTGGAAAATCAGAAAGTGAGACCCTATTAACTTAGTAATGGACTACCCTCTCCAGAAAGACTCACACATCTCCTTCTCCATGTTAGGGCAAGCTGGTTAGCAACAAAGATTAATTCTTTCTGACTTATGCATATAAGGACTTTGTGGGAAGGATTCTGGAGATACTAAGGAATTGCTGAGTCACAGAGTCTTTGGAAGAACAGGATCTGGATTAGCTCCAGGAACTGTCAGGAATTTACTGAGAGTGTCTTCTCTGGACAATGCCCTTGGAAATACTCAGCACCAATGGCCTCCATCTGTTTTTCATGCTGTTATAGATAGATGCACTCTTAAAGGGAAGAAAGTGCAGTTGCTCCGGGTCACATATTCTCCTTTTAATGCCCTTGAGACAGAGCTGTGGTATCAGTAGAATGGAAAAGACTATGTTCCTCTAAAATATAAGCCGACATTGTTGACAGGAGAAAGGGGAAGGGTGACTGGGTCATCATCCTCTGTGTTGAAGCAAAACAGAACCATCAATAATGTTTTATAACCTGCTGTCCCTTGAATCTTATCACCTAATATAGTCAACACAAATACAGGTAGAAAGAAGATTATAGTCAGATAAAAACTCACTTCTTTGACACACTTTTAATGTTTTCCAAAGTATGTTTTTCAACACATACTTTTGTAATGTTTTGGTCTGAAGTGTTAGAAGGAAATCCTAGGGGAGTAGTCCCTGAGATGAAGAAAAGGTTTAATTAGGAACATTAGGCAGTTGAACCATATTAACCATAATGGTGCTTCCTTTCCTAGATTTGCATCCTTCACTGTTAGGATCCCCCCCCCCCCCCAAAAAAAAAACGAAGTCCAAATTATGTTCTGTTTATTTTGCACCCAAGATTATACTAACAATATAACTGTTCATGCAAGCTGTCTGAAAATACTAATAGGAGTACCTGGAACCCAGTGCAATCAACATTCTATTTATATGTACTTACCTTGACTCCTCAACTCTGAGAATTACCATATTCCTTAAATGTAATGACATAAAATGCTCTTGTCTGATAGTAATCACTTGATCACTTGACATCCTGTTACTCATTGATTTGCTCGAGCAGGCACCAGTAACGTCTCTATTTGACCCTGTCACATGCTAGTGTAGCACGATAGTGTCTGCTCGTTCTAGGAACATGAAGTGCCTCAAATCAATCATTGAGGATCTTAACGAAGAAGTCTTATCATCTCATAGGTGGGCAGCCTCGCAATATCTTGACATCCCGGGAAATCCAGTCGGTAATGGCTCTAGTCCAGTGGTCATCTCCAAATCTCATTATGTGTCCAGTCCATCTGATTTTCGATGCCTTGGCAAATGAGACAGTGTCCCTGATTCTCGATTGTTGATGGAGGTCGGGGCTCCAGATTCTTTCTCTCACTTGAGTGAAGCATGATACTCCAAGCATAGCTCTTTCAATTCCTCTTTGGGAGACACGAATAGTGTTCTCATCCTGTTTTCATAGGACTCAGGTCTCTGAGGCATATGTTAATGCAGGAAGAACAGTGGAATCGAAGAGATGTGCCCAGAGCCAGAGGTTCTTCATCCTATTAGCTATTTCTTCGACGCTCTTGAAGGCATTCCAAGCCGCTCTCTTCCTCCTGCACAACTCAGTTGTCAGGTCATTCATCATGTTGACTACTTGACCTAGGTACACATAACTGTTGCATTCGGAGATGTTCGTTCTGTTGAGAGCGAATGGGACATCAGGAACGAGACTGTTTCTCAAAAACATTGTCATCATGAGATTCAGCTGTAGTCCGACCTTTCCACACTCATGGTCAAAGTAGGCCAGCATTTGTGCTCCTTGGCTAATGTTTGGTGTTATTAGAATGATGTCCTCAGCAAAGCGGAGGTGATGTAGTTGCCAACCTTTTATCTTCACTCCCATTCCTCCCCATTCCAGTTGTCGCATGATGTTCTCAAGGGTGGCACTGAAGAGTTTCAGTGAAATGGTTATCACCCTGACAAACCCCTCTCTTGACATCAATGATCACCTCCCTGTTGAATGTTGAGATCCTGGTAGTGAATCTGAAATACAGCTCATGGAGGATCCTGATGTATTGGGTTTGAATGTCCTGTTTGGCTAGGGCTTGATGACCACTTCAGTCTCAACAGAATTAAAGGCCTTCATTAAATCAATGAATGTTATGCAGAGCAGCATGTTGAACTCCCAAGAAACCTCAATGACCTTGGTTATGGTATGGATATAGTTGATAGTGCTGAATCCTTTTCAGAACCCAGCTTTCATGCATGGTTGTCCTTCATCTAGTGTTCTGCCAATCCTATTCAGGATGACTCCAGTGAACAGCTTGTAGACAACAGACAACAGGCAGATCTGGCAATAATTGTTAGTGTTGTGGATGTCTCCCTTCTTGTACAGTAGTACAGTCCTGCTGGTTTTTCATTGGGATGAAACCTTGCATTCAGACAGGTAGCATGTGAAGAGCCAAGCCAGTGTATTGATGAGTACTGATGGCAGGTTCTTCAGGTGATCGGGTCTGACCTTGACTGGGCCAGGTGCTGTTTGCTTCTTTACCGACAAAATGGTGTGTCAGATTTTGGAAGGGAGAACATTGAGAATAACATATCCATCCTGCGGAATTTGGTATGTGGACAGGTCGACATGGCTATCGAAGATATCTGAGTAGAAGTTATGGTAGTAATAACATAATAACATACTGATATCATGAGGCACTTTATTAAAAGATTGAATATAGGAATGATTAGACAATGATAATAAATATATTTATAAATATTTATCTTTTTCCTATTTTGTTCTTAATTCTAGATTCTGTCTGTCTTTGAAGAATAAACTCCAACCATATATGCATTTAATTTAGTAAAATTTATCACTGTTTGACTGAGTTGTAGGTAAGGATAAATTTACTTTCATAGTAACTGAAGCTTTAGTTTCAGTACCCCTAACTTATACAAACTCTTTCAAAGTCTTATAGCTAACTATATTACTGAAACCTGACCAAGATAAGCTTTGTAACTCTGTATCTCATGGTGATTAAAAACAAAAAAGATCACTGTCACTGTCATTATCCTCTCATTGTTCATTGATTTGCTGGAGTAGGACCAGTAACATTGTGAGGCTTGTTACTGTGTTTGGCATATCGAATACATCATGGGTAGCTTGCCAGGCTTTGCCATGCGGGCGAGATACTCACAGCACCTTTCCAGGATCTCCAAGAGGGCAGAGATATCAAACTCCAGTCGACCATGTCGTCCATGTCAGCCGCGTCTAAGGCAAACTCCCTACTCACTGTGCTATCACTCTTTCCAAGTCTTAAAGCTAACTATATTACTGTAACCCAACCAAGACCAGCTTTGTCACTCTGTATCTCATGGTGACTCAAAAAAAGGGGGATAATTCCTTAAATTGTATTTGTTTTATGTTCATCAAATCCTGGGTCTCTCCGACCTCTGGTTTACAGATGTTGTATATGTTACAAATCCAAGGACAGTTATTTCTTCAGCACCTTTTAAATTTTGTTCCAGCTTGTACTAACCCATATTTGGGACAGTGTACCTTCAATGGTTTTATCAAGAAATCCAACAAATACCAGGGATTTTGTTTGCATTTAATTTTGTTTACCGAAGATTTGAGAGGAGCTGTGGAAAAAGGTGGAAATAGAATCCAAGAGAGTCTATGTTCTGTAACATAGGGCTATATTAAAAAGATATCATAAATATATATTAAACGTATAATGTTAAAAATATTATAGGTGACATTTATGTCCCTGAGATTCCCTAGCTTTGTGCTATTGAGATTCTGTTGTATGTTCATTTATTTTTCTTGCTTGCTCTTATGTGGATTGTCGTCTATTTTTCTTGAGAATTCTCACAGAGGTCCTCAGCTCCTTTGCCCTCTATTATTCACTGTGATCTAGCTCTATCATTGCTCCTACATTTGGCTTGCTGGCTTCCTCATCTATCATGAAGACCTAGAAATAAACACTTAAATAGAAATCTTTTACTTCATTTTATCCTCTGATATGTCAAATCTCACTAAAAAATTCAAGGTGTTTTGTTTCTCAAAATTTATGTTCACACCAGGAGAAATTTGGGGAAAATAATAATTTTCTTCTCCTATTCTTTTTCATGGATGCCTTTTCATTTGAGCTGTGATTAATTGAAAAATACTTGGAATCACCTGATTTGTTGCCAGATTACCATCCTGTCTCTATATCTCCTAATCTAGGAATAGTGGTCTATAATAGAGATCCAATAAGTGGATGTTGACTGTTTATGGAATGAAGTGACACTTTTCCTAAGAGGAAGCATATTTATTTCAACTTTCAAAATATGACCTAATTAAAGTACTGCATAAAATATACATAAAAACTGGGTCTTTCCTCCAGAAAGTTCACATAGATTTGAACATGGGGAAAAGACTAAGCCAAACTAATAAAGTCATTGTTAAGTGAGTAGCACTGTAGCACTGTTCTCCCATTGTTCATCGATTTGCTTGAGCGGGCCCAGTAACATCTCTATTGTGAGACTTGTTGTTTCTGTGTTTGGCATATCAAATACGTCACAGGTAGCTTGCCAGGCTTTGCCGTACGAGCAAGATACTCTTGGAAGCTTGCCGGGCTCTCCAAGAGGGCCAGAGGAATCAAACTCATGTCAGCCGGGTCAGCCATGTACAAGGCAAACCCAGATGACACGGGTTGAGTGATTAAGAATTAATATTTTGTACTAATTCCTATTATGAATATATATAAACTTTGATATTTTGTTTGTTTCCTGTTTTGTTTATGGACCATACCAATGGTTCTCAGGGCTTACTTCTGACTTTATGCTCAGGAATCACTCCTGGTGTGGTTTAGGGTACCATGGGGTTCTGGGGGAGTTAGTCTCATGTAAGGCAAATACCCTACCTGCTGTACAATCTCTTCAGGCCTTTAAGACACATGCTTCATTGTCTGTAATTTTTACAAAAATTATGGTATAGAGGGCTGGAGTGATAGCACAGCAGATAGGGCATTTGCCTTGCAGGTAACCGACCCTGGTTTGATTCCCATGTATTGCCACATGTGACCCAAAAAGAAAAGAAATTGTGGTACAGAAAAATAATTTTCAGAGAATTAAAAAAATATTTTCTAGAGCAAAATACACAGAATATGCAAAATGATAACGAATAAACTAAAAAAGAGAAGGGCTCATAAGACTTTATGTCCTTTCAATATTCTGAATCCTATAATACAAGATCAAATACTTCAACATTAGCAACTGAAGGAGCAAAGTATTTTCAGGCTTTTGGGTTGGTTTTCTACATAGTAAGGCTTTTGTACCAAACTACCTTATATTCCATTTTATTTAGTTCAAATCCTCCTGTCAAAGGGGACACACGTTTTTCTAATTCTGCAGTGTGGTCTGTTGGTTAGTATCATCTGTCGTGTCTGTGTCAACCTTAAGAGTTGCTGAACCTTAGAGTTGCTGGGGCCAGTCCTTTGATTCAGATTCGTAAGAGTGTACTCATCAAGTGTAGAGCTTGTGTTGAGTACCATGGGCTATTTCTCAGGCATGTCTTTATCACAAATCTCTTGGTTTGAGATGAAGAGAATGAAGATGATGGAGCTGTTCTCATCATGCTGCTGGAAGATGTCATTAGGTCTGTTGACAAAGAGATGTATAAACAGACCAACTCTGTGTTTCAGTGGTAATTTTCAAGTTAGTCATTTCCTTAAGTTTATAACACTCTAATTAAATATACTCTCAGAGTCTAATATCATTTTTGCTGAGTGGCAAAATTAATGCCAAAAGCTATAAATCATAACATGGGAACATTTTGGTTGAAAACATCTTATAAGGCATAATATTTAATAGAATAACATATAGATAGATGAAAGAAAATCATAATTTTTATTTCCTTCATAGAATCCTATGACATACTATTACAGTTCTATCTTCTATTCATCCTTCTAAAGTATTTTTACTTTTTCTTAGCATTGACACCACTGAAAATCTAAACCTAAAATATTTTTTAGGGACAGATGAACAGAAATTGAATTTGGTATTAGGAGACAGGGTTAATTTGGAATATGTTCTTTTTAAAAGTATACAGGAATTTCTATAAGGATTCACATGATAAATTTAAAAGTAAAGCAAACATTAAGGAATATTTCTCTTTGCCTTGTTTCTCCCCTTGTTATTAGAGCAGTTGAAAAGAAACGACAGCAGTCTCCATTTATTGCTTAACCAACTGATGTAACAATAGTGGTATTATTGATTTCCAATTTCTAGTCAGCTTGTACTTGTTGGTGGAAGCCCTATTCTATTCATTTATTATTGTGTGTATGCAAGGGAGAGGGCTGAGCCCATTGATCCAGTATGCACCAGTTGGCAAATATTTAATGTTTAATCTCATCACTAAAGTTATTTCAAGTTTGAATATTGGCAGCCATTTGTATGGGCATATTGTTGTGGCTTGGTGCATATAGCAGGGTCAGTTCCCAGCAGGCTTTTGTTGTAACTTTTAGAGGCAGGGACACTTTTCTCAGAAATCCAGAGGAACATACCTTCCTCCTTTTCTTGGTCTCATTTGTTACAAGTCTGTAAGTGCACCAATCATTAACAAAGGAGATGAGATTCCTTTTAGACTAATGACCTGAAAAAGGGATTATTTTTCTGTAATAAAAGAGGTATACTTTCCAGATTGTGTGAACAACCTCAGTGAGCAGCCTCACTGGCTTCTTTGGAGTTAAGTATAAAGTTACCCAAAGTTATCCAGACCTTTGTGAAATGCGTCATAATGATCTTACTGAAGGAAAAACACAAAGAAGTTGGTCATCCCTGATGCTGTTTAGAATGATTTTCAAAATCTTATTTTTTGAAGAATAAGATCAGAATGGAACTTTGGCACCTGTCACAATTAAAATAGGGCAGTAAAATATTGATTGTTCATTATCAATATTTAAATGAAATCATTTATATTTCATTGGTCCAAGCCACTCACATTCTTTTTATTTGATCCTTAATATATGTCTGTGGGACTGCAGGGCAAATACAAATATTTTATTTTTCAGATGTAACCATTAATAGGAAGACAAATTGATTGCACTGAACATGGTTTTCTTAATACTGACCCCAGGCCTTTTCATTATATCTTGTTTATTGTTTTCTTTGATATATATATATATATATATATATTGCTAAAAGACAGAATCTTAAAGGTAAAGTGTATCTTTTACATATTCTAGCAGCTAGCATTGTTTGTTGATTATAAATAAACCAGTGAACTAAGGCCAGATACATCTCTGGGCAATGCAAATTCATTCCCACCTGGGTCAGCCTTAGAGGGCACTAATTTACATGCAAGTAACCTGTTCTCAAATGTGTTTGTGGGGGAAAAGACAGTTACTTCCTTTATTTTTTTGAGTATACTTCACAGAATTTCTTACAAATTAGACTATTTGAATTGTAAAAATCTACTAACATACAAGAAATCTTGAAGATCATAAAGAGAGACAAGGCTAGATGTTAACAAAACTGGATCCAACCCAGCTCAAGTGGCAAAAATTCCTGAAATTCACAGAATGAAGAACCTCCCAAGCAGAGCTTTTCCAGAGGGTGGAACAAAATTAATTGCCTATGCATCAACCAACTTACTAGAAGCATTTCAGGATAAGATAATAGCATCTTCATCAACCAATCATCTAAGACTGTCATTGCCCTCCCATTGTTCAACTATTTGCTCGAGCGGGCCCAGTAATGTCTCCATTGTGACAATTGATACTGTGTTTATATCGAATATGTCACGGATAGCTTGCCAGACTTTGCCATGTGGGCGAGATACTCTCGGTAGCTTGCCAGTCTCTCTGAGGGGGGCAGAGCACATGGCCGAACAGAGTTCAATTCCTCCGCCCCTCTCGGAGAGCCCGAGAAGCTACCGAGAGTATCTCACCCACAAGGCAAAGCCTGGCCAGCTACCCGTGATGTATTTGATATACCAAACACAGTAACAAGTCTCACAATGTTACTGGGATCGCTCAAGCAAATCGTCTAAGACATCTGAAGCAAACATTTTCTGTAAAAGATGAATTGATTGCTAATAAAATGTAAAATCTGTACTTTCTAAACAAATAGAATCAAACAGTATATTTTTCTCATGGTTTTAATCGGTGTTTGGTGCTCCATTGATTTTGTTGAAAACACTGTGTGGATCTCTCTCTGTCTCTCTGTCTCTCTCTCTTTCTCTCTCTCTCTCTCTCTCTCTCTCTCTCCATGTATTCAGTTGTGGGAGGATTTACTGTTATTGACCCAAGGTTATGAGCTGTTACCTAGAGTGTTTTTGTTTTTCGTTTTTTAAATTGAATTACAATAAATTACAAACTTATTCATAACTGAGTTTCAGGTGGACATTGTTACAACATCAATACCTTGACTAGTATTTTTTTTATGTAGGAGTACTGCTATTTATTCAGCCACTGATTAGCTGATTGAATTGGGCATGAACTCCACCTTACTTTTTTTTCCCCATAGTTTTATTTATTTATTTATTTTTCATCTTATAGCGATAGCACAGTGGTAGGGCATTTGCCTTGCAAGCAGCCAATATGGCCGACCCGAGTTCAATTCCTCCACCCCTTTTGGAGAGCCCGGCAAGCTACTGAGAGTATCTTGCCCGCACGGCTGCAGAGCCTGGCAAGCTACCTGTGACGTATTCGATATGCCAAACACAGTAACAACAGTCTCATGATGGAGATGTTACTGGGCCCGCTCGAGCAAATCGATGAACAACGGGAGGACCGTGACCGTGACTGTGATCTTATATTTATTTATTGAATCACTGTGGGAAAAGTCACTAAGCTTTCAGGTTTAAGTCTCGGTCATACAATGATCAAACCAGTACTCACATTTCACCACCAAGAACCCCAATATATGCCCCCCTCCCACCCCACCAAATGACTGTGAGGCAGATGATTTCTACTTTTCTCTACATTGATTACATTCATCATTTCGACAAAAGATGCACCATTATTGTGTAGAATTCGCCCCCCCAACAATCAGAATTGCTGAAAAGGCATTGTGAAATACATTGTTTTCTATTGCTGGTTATGAGAATCATATAATGTTGCGTGGCCGCTATTGCAGCCACACAATTTTGGATTTCTGCAAAGAGCCAGATAATTTACAGATTGGTTTCTGTGCATCTGGTATTATGACTGTGCTGGAGAGCCGCTCATGGGGGGGGGGGGGTAACTGAGGACTTCGGTAGGGCATGAAGGATGAGCTGGTACCGCCCTCCTTCCCATGAGAATGCAGCTGCCCCGTCACCACCGGCTCATACCTGGCTTTCCTATAAGCTCTGAGGCGGCAGCCACCTTGATGCCGGGGGGGAGGGGGAGGGGGGGAAGGGGGGAAGAGAAAAGGCGGAAGGGAGCAACACCCTTTCCCTCCCAGGAAGGCATGGCACCATAGTTTAATGCATGGTCCATTCACTTTTCTGCCGCAAGCTGCTGGGCTCTGGATTAAGTCCTTTTGCCTCTGGAGCCATGGCTGTGCTGGAGAGTCACTCGTGGGGGACAACTCGTTACCTTGGTAAGACGTGAAGGACGAGCTGGTACCAACCCTCTTCCCATGAAACTGCAGTTGCACCGTCACTGCCGGCTCATACCTGGCTTTCCAATAAACTCTGGGCGGCGGCCACCTTGCTGCCGGGGGCGGGAGGCGGGAGGGGGGGAGAAAGGTGGAAGGAGCAACACCCTTTCCCTCCCAGGCAGCATGGCACCGTAGTTTAATGCATGGTCCATTCATTTATCTGCCGCAAGCTGCCGGGCTCTGGATTAAGTCCTTTTGCCTCTGGAGCCATGGCTGTACCGGAGAGCCGCTTGTGGGGGGAAACCTGTGACCTCGGTAGGGCATGAAGGACAGGCCGGTACTGTCCCCTTTCCCATGAGACTGCTGTTGCCTCTTCATGGCCAGGTGACAGCTCAAACCTGGCTTTCCAATAAGCTCTGACGCGGCGGCCAGGCGGCCACCCTGCTGCCGGGGAGAGAAAGGCAGAAGGGAGCAACACCCTTTGCCTCCCAGGGAGGCATAGTGCCATAGTTTAACGCATAGTCCATTCACTTTTCTGCCTCAAGTTGCCAGGCTCTGGATTAAGTCCTTTTGCCTCTGGAGCCATGGCCGTGTATGCGGTCCACATGCATTTCTGCCAAAAGCCACCGGGTTTCGAGATTTGTTTCTGAGTCTCTGGGATCATGGCCATTAATCAGCTTATCAGGAGCCAGAGAGGCTGTTTGTAGGTTGTGACTCGAGGTCTCGCTGGGATGGGGAGGAAAGGGCCGGTTCCACCCCCATCTGGTGAGGCCCTGCATATCTCATCACTGCAGGCCCAAACCTGACTGTCCTGTGGCCTCTGGAGGATGATGGTCACCAGGCTGCCAAGGTGGAACAGGCCAAGGCACGAAACCTATTCCCACCTGGAGTGGCCCTGCCCCAGTAACCTACTGCAGTAACAGGACGCATTTCTGCCAAAAGCTTTTGGGTTCCAAGATTCGTTTCTGAGCCTCTGGGGCCATGGCTGTTAAGCAGTTGGATCAGGAACCAGAGAGACCATGCCTCCAATTATATAGCTGAGCCGGAGGTGGTTTGTGGGTGTGTCTCCCACATACCTAACTTTTGGCCAGTTACTTTCTTGGTAAACTTTGCTCCAAGTTTTTGGGGTCTGGCCAAAGGCACAGCAGCAATTTTGGGGTATCTGAAAGCCTGACGGTGCCATCAGGCTGCTGATGCACTCGCCTCACAGGTACAGACTGACCTGCTGGTGGCACCATACCCCCTTGACCAGTATTTTTTGTTCTTGTATTTTTATTGCTTTTTCTATGGTTTTGTTTTGTATTTTTGCTAAATACTCAAAAGTTGGGTATATAGATTTTTAATCTTTGAGGAATCTTAAAATTGTTTTCTATAATGGCTGCACCAATCTATGTTGCCACAGTGTTTCTGGGTTCTCTTCTCTCTACATCCTCTCTGACATAGACGGTTTATTGGTATATAAATAGGCATTTCATTGGTGTGAAGTGATATCTCATTGTGGTTTTGTCTTGCATTTCCCTTTAAGAGATGATGAATATCTTTTCCTGTGTCTACTTGCCACTTACATGTCTTCTTTAGAGATAAGTCTGTTCAGATTCTTTAACAGGTTAAATTGGGTCATTTTTTTATAGTTGAGTTTTATGAGTTCTTTATATAATTTTCATATTAACCTCTTGTTAGCTGTATAATGTATGAATATCTTTTCCATTCAATAGAATGTCTTTTCTTTATTGTTGATCTTTGATTTGTCTTCTCATTTGTTAGGGACTTCCAGTCCCCAAAGTTACTACATTGTAAAGAAATGCCAAATTGCTGTGCTTAGCTGATTTAACAAATCAACCCTATTTTAATCAACAGTGATTGTATCCCAGTTGACTGTAAACAACTCTGACAGTTACTTTTGGCCATACATTTTTATAAAACACTTCTTAAGGAAGTGTATATAATTATGTTTGAATAATAGTTTAGGTTAAGAGGTATTTGAAAGTTTTGGCGATTTTTTTGAGGATTTGCTTAATGATTCCTTCTGGGAAACTTTAGCTGAGTTTTATTGTAATATTATTGCTTTTGCTAATTATGAGATTGAAAATTTATATAGCCTCAAAATATTTCTTAGGAAAATGGAGTAATTAATTAAACACGACAAGTTCTATTGGTTTTAAATGGAAGATGGATCTGTACATACCAGGAAGTCATTAAGTTATGTAAATCTTTGCTAAATATTGTCCTGAACTATCAAAATTAGGACATAAAGCTGGGAAAGACAATGGAATTTTACTCAGAGATGAGTGTGAATGAAAGATGTTTGCTTGTGATAGTTTGTATATGTCCAAGTTGGAACCAGGGGAGTGGGCCAAATCAGTGTTTCTTAATCATTGGTCATATTCCATAGTCCTACCCACAGGACTCCAGGATATTCCAAGGGGGTTACACGTGAAGATCACATAAATGTATAATCTTGACATGAGACTAGGGGATCTGAGAGTGAATCACAGGATGGTAATAAGGTCAGAAGGGGGCTAGGGGCCACTGCTAGAGAAAGTTGAGAATTGCTGGGCTGAATGGTTCAGAGATTCATTGTGGACTATAATAGCTTTTCCCCATACTTAGCTCCAAATTGATCATATTTTGTACGAGTCATTTTGATCTTCGTATTTCAACCCCGTGTGCCTCTCTGCTTGTATTTCTCTGTAATCCAAATAATAAATAAAGCCTTCTATGCTCCTGGTACTCTAAATGTTGTTTTCTAAGACCTGTTAAAATTATGGTTTTGAAACTATAAAGCCTGCCTCATGATTTCTATTAATTTCTCGAAACTTCATTTCAAATGTTTTTTTTCTCCTCCTCTTTTATTCCACAATAACCACAGGGTTCAGAATTATTTCATGCTCTTTTCAAAACAGTTCTTATCCTCCAAGGCCCCCACTCCCAAATTGTGCATACCTAAACTTATGAAATACTCAGCCAAAACAAAGGAGACTTCACTTCTTTATGTTGTAGATGGGGACCATAACATGAAAAAGGAGAAATAAACACTAGAATATAAAACATAGGAGAGAATGGAAGGTCACTGTGTTATATATATTTCCTCCTTGTATTTTTTCAAATAAAAATTTACCTAAGTGATAACAGCTGGTCAAATTTTTTCTAGCCTAATTCGGAGATTATCTCCTAGGGTAACCAGTCACTTTGGCAAGATAGCAATTTGTTAAACATATGTCATATTGGACTTTGTTAGTTCTGCTTTCTCAAATGTCAGCTGCAAGGAATCATTTCCTCTTTTCTTTTGTAGCCTCCCTCTTCAAAATTATTTGAAAAAAAATTTACTTTAGAGCGTAGAAGTTCCTGTCTGGAACTGCTTGAATGTAGCCTGCCTGTTTATTGTCAGACGCATTTTTGGGGGTCATCTCTAGGCTTCACTAATGTAGGATGTGGTCTGGCAAAAGGAAATCAAAGTAAAACTCCAACACAGCCTGTCCAGTGACTGTTGATAAGCTCTGCTTTCAGCCTGGTCTCCCTGGGGATAAGGATGAAACTTTAGCTAAAAGGTAGCCTATTGAGACAAGCTAGAAAGGTGCCTGAAATAAAGAAATTTCATTGCAATTTTCCCCCTGCACTTATAATCAAATCCTCATTAAGCCTATGGGACCACCTGGTACTGCTACATTCAGTGATAAATTCAGTACAGATAATGCACCCAGCTGGGAATACTTAAGAAATCTCAAATGCATGTTTTTTTTGAAGTTTTTAATAAAAATAGGTTTTAATACTCTAGTAGAGAACTTCGCACGATTTGGATTTAATTGGAAGCTGGTCTAAATTAGAATAAACCTTAGTTGAATATTTTCTTATAACTTGAAAAATGCCACCAAATGTCTTCTGATTGTTTTCCTAGACACAGCTGAGTGTAGAGGTTTTTCCAAACACATTTAAGAATTTGCAAAACTTTGCTTACAATAGGGACTTAAACAATTGTAGGTTTGAATTCAGTTAGATGGACTCTGAACAATTATGTTTTTAAATCAATGTGGTAGGGCTATAGCGAGACTCATTGAAGAATAACTGTTAAAGAGCTTAGTGTTCTTCCCCCACTTCTCACTTAGAATGACGCTGCCTCTCATATAGAAATCTTTCCATATCCATTTAGCTTCTACTTCCTGCCAAGACTATGTGGACTTTTTAATTTAAAAAAAATGTTCTAGTCTCCGTAGAAATGATACAGAATGTCCATATACCTTAAAAGTGTATATATCTTTAAGTTGACCAATTATTTCATGCACATTAATTACAAAATATAAGGCCACACTAACACCAACTTTGAAGTACATAATACCGTAACGTTACCTATAGTTCTGTGCTGAATATTAGATTTGTGAACCTATTCACTGTCCAACTGAAAGTTTCTACCCTTGGAGTATCACCCTCCTACGTCTTCATCTCCGTCCCCCAGCCTCATTAACCACTATTCTGTTTCTTTAAGTTTGACTTTTTCTGTTTCTGATTTTTAAGATTCTACATACAGTGTGATCAAATAGTATTTGCCTTTCTATGACAGATTTCAGAGCACGGTGCTCTCAAGTTTCATCCTTGATGTTGTAAATGACAGCCTTTCTTTCTTTTGTTTTCTTCTTTTTTTATTGTGTGTGTGTGTGTCAAAAAAATCGAAGTGTGTGTATGTGTATGAGAAAAAGAGAGAGATAAACAGATACAAAGACAGATGCCATTGTATCTGGGACCTTTACTGATGGATCAAAAATCTCTTCAAGTGGCTGGGTCCTTGTGAGTTATAATGGGAGAGACCCCTATAAAAAATCAAAGCAAAAAAGATCTAAGCCATTGTCCATGGGAAGATAGTGCAGCAGTTAGGACCCATGCCCAGCATAAACTGGACTGTGGTTTGATTTCTGACACCACGTGAGTCACACAAGATGAAGTTCTGAAGTTTTCTGATCATCACTGGGGGTGGTTCTGGAGGATGGGTGTAGGGCAGGGGGTTGCAAAGTATCCCTGACCTCAAAGAGCCCAATCAGCATCATATTCTTGGGTCCCTGCACTGACCTGCCCAGTTGGCTGAGAATCTCAGGTGAGGTCTCCACGTTCCTAAGCACTCCTTGGAGGGCATTAAAGTTATTGTCTCTGATATCAGAGTGACCAGACTCTCATCTCTTTTCCTGGATCTATTAAATTTTACTCTCTGCTAAATTGTTTTGACCTGGAAATGCCAAACACATATAAGAAATTTATAATACAGAGAGCCTGTATTCTGATTGGGGCAGGCTGCTATGAGAATTTGGAGAAGGACCTCAAGCCAGTCTAAGGAATACTGGAGAAGTTATACTTGTTCTCTCTGTAATCAAGATGCTGATACGGAGACTTGTGAATCAAAAAGAGCTCTCTTTCCCCCAAATTTCTCTCCATCCTCAACTGGTATTATAAACTGCTACTGTTGTAATGATATCTCTGGGTAAATATTTCTCTAAAATATTCATTAAAATACAGATATGTCTGAAAAGTGAGATGACATATTAAAAATGTACACCCATTTCGCTCCTTCTTCTCTTATTACTAGCTGGAGGACAGATTTTGGGAAGTGAACAAGGAGGGTGTAAGGAAGAGACCAGAAGGGATTTGTTGGAAGAACTAAGTCCTGGATATTTGGAAAGGCTCTCCTCTGGAGGAGGGACAGAATGTGTAGTGAATACTAAGGATAAACTGTGCTGACTCTATTGTTTTTCTGAGATTCAGCTGAGTTCCTAAATTGGAGACAAGACTTCAGGACAGTGACCTTATTAGACACTGACAGTTGGATACCTAGACTATCAAGAGAATGTTTTCCTTTATCTTTATGCCTGTAGCTGAGGCATTACATTTATGTAAATAAACATGAGAGTCAGCATGTCTACAAAGTGGAAGGTTCAGAAAAGTAAGTTATAAGAATGAATTTCTTTTCATTTGAATAATATGTTACAAATTTATTGTAGCCTGAATGAGGGTTGAGTGAATGCTAGAACAGGAGGTAAACACTTAAAAAGTATAAAGGCTGTTGGGAGGATCCTCCCAGGATGAGAGATGCATGCTGAAAGTAGACTATAGACCCAACATGACTGCCACTCAATGTCTCATTTGCAAACCACAGTACCCAAAAGGAGAGAGAGAACAAAAGGGCATGCCTTGCCACAGAGGCAGGGTGTGATGGGGAGTGTTGGGGGCTGGGAGGGATACTGGGATCAGTAGTGGTGGAGAATGGGCACTGGTGGAGGGATGAGTACTCGGTCATTATATAACTGAAACCCAAGCAAAAAAAATTGTAAATCTACAACTGTACGTCATGGTGTTTCACTAATAAAAACAAACTATGGAGCGATAGCCTGCACGCAGCCAACATGGCTGACCCGAGTTTGATTCCTCCGCCCCTCTCGGAGAGCCTGGCAAGCTACCGAGAGTATCTCACCTGCATGGCAGAGCCTGGCAAGCTACCGGTGATGTATTTGATATGCCAGATACGGTAACAACAAAGTCTCCAATGGAGTCGTTACTGGGCCCGCTTGAGCAAATTGATGAACAATGAGAGGACAGTGACAACTGTACCTCATGGTGTTTCACTAATAAAAACAAACAAATAAACATACAAACAAAAGAAATATTGGAAAGGAAAGCATTTACAACTTCAAAAAAAAAAGTATCCAGTCAACTCCAAAGCTGCAATTTTTTTTTTGGTCACACCCAGCTGTGCTCTGGGCATACTCCTGGCCCCATGCTCAAGAGTCATTCCTGGCAGTGTCTACTGAACTATGTATTACTGAGAATTGAACCCAGGTCAGCAGCATGTGAGGCATTCTACTTAAGCCATTGTGCTATCTCTCCAGCCCCAATGCTATAATTTTTAAACCGCAATATTTCATTGAAGTAACCTGCTGGTGAGGTACTAGGTATTGCAGAATTTTCATTATAAGTGTTCTATGAGGTATATTGTGTCATTCAGATATGCTCTTCATTCTCCTACTTGACCCTTGGAGGGACAAATAACTGAAGATGTACTTTACTTCTGACACCTCAACATTTGTCTAGATTTTAACTATATCTTATCAACTTAATAAGCCAGTGAAATAAGAAAAATAAGAAAAGCATATTTTTAAGTCATTGTGAACTTATTACTTCAATTTCAAATATAGATATGCATGTTGGGGATGTCATGGAGAAAAATAATAGCCTTGGAACACATCTTGGAGCAACATGTGCTTTACATGTTGAAGTCTAAAATGTGGTTGCTGGAATATTGTATTCCAGAAGAACATTTTAAAAGAATATTATAATGAATGGGCTGGAGTGGTAGAACAGCAGGTAGGGCATTTGCCTTGCAATTGGCCAACATGGCCGAGTTCGATTCCTCTGCTGCCCCTCTCAGAGAGCCCATCAAGCTACCAAGAGTATCCCAGAGTATCCCGCCGGCATGGCAAAGTGTGGCAAGCTACCCTTTACATATTCAATATGCCAAACACAGTAACAACAAGTCTCACAATGGAGACATTACTGGGCCTGCTCAAGAGAATCGCTGAACAACAGAGGACAGTGACATTATAATAAATAAGCAATATACTTTCATGATTTTTAAATCTCATGAGGATCATATATAAACAATAAGAATGCTAATGAAGAAAAAAGGTGATTAAGAAGATTGTACCTTTTACACAAAATAGTAATAAGAACTTATAATAGTCATAAAGGAAATAAATGAATAGTTATAATATTTTTTTTAGATTTACAAATTTTTGTGCTTGGATCTCGGTCACACCATGCTCAAACACCCATCCCTCCACCAGTGCCCATCTTCCACCACCAGTATAATATACCTCCCCCCCTCAACCCCCCCATCTCCCCCTGCCACTGTGGCAGGGCATTCCCCTTTGTTCTCTCTCTCCTTTTGGGTGTTGTGATCAGCAAAAGAGGCATTGAGTGGCAAACATGTTCAGTCCAGTCTACTTTCAACCTGCATCTCCCCTCCTGGGAGGATCCTCCAAACACCCTCCATTTGGTGCTCCCTTCTCTATCTGAACTGTCCCCTCCCCTACAATACCCGGCTGGCCTCTAGGCTATGGAGTAATCCTCCTGGTGTTGATCTCAGCTATTCTTGGGTATTAATCTCATATTTTGTTATTTTATATCCCCCAGATGAATGCAATCTTTCTATGTCTATCCCTCTCTTTCTGACTCATTTCGCTTAGCATGATACTTTCCATATTGTACCACTTGTATGTAAATTTCATGACTTCATCTTTTCTAACAGCTACATAGTACTCCATTGTGTAGCTGTACCAAAGTTTCTTTAACCAGTCATCTGCTCTTGGGCACGCAGGTTTCTTCCAGTTTCTGGCTACTGTAAAGAGTGCTGCAATGAACAAACAAGTGCAGATGTCACTTCGGCTACACATTTTTGCCTCTCTGGGATATATTCCCAGGAGTGGTATCTCTGGGATATATTCCCAGGAGTGGTATCGCTGGGTCAAATGGGAGCTCAATTTCTAATTTTTTGAGGAACGTCCATACTGTTTTCCAAAAGGGCTGAACCAGACGGCATTCCCACCAACAGTGAAGGAGTGTCCCTTTCTCGCCACATCTGCGCCAGCATAGGTTGCTTTTGTTCTTTTGAATGTGGGCCAGTCTCTGAGGTGTGAGATGGTATCTCATTGTGGTTTTGATCTGCATCTCCCTGATGATTAATGATGTAGAGCATTTTCTCATGTGCTTTTTTGCCATTCGGATTTCTTCTTTGAGAAAGTTTCTGTTCATTTCATTGCCCCATTTTTGGATAGGGTTGGATGTTTCCTTCTTGTGGAGTTTAACCAGTATTTTGTATATCCTTGATATCAACCTCTTGTCAGATGTGTATTTGGCGAATATCCTTTCCCATTCTGTAGACTGTCTTTGTATTTTGGTCACTGTTACTTTGGAGGTGCAGAAGCTTCTTAGTTTAAGATAGTCCCATTTATCTATCTCTGTTTTCACTTGCTCGGCCAGTGGCGTGGCATCTTTGAAAATACCATTAGCCTCAATGTCATGGAGGATTTTGCCAACTTTGTCTTCAATGTACCTTATGGTTTCTGTTCTGAGGTTGAGGTCTTTAATTCATTTTGATCTTACCCTTGTACATGGAATTAGGCAGAGTTCTGAGCCCATTTTTTTGTATATAGCCGTCCAGTGATGCCAGCACAATTTGTTAAAGAGGCTTTCCTTACTCCACTTCACATTTCTTGCTCCTTTATCAAAGATTAGATGATCATATGATTGAGGGGAGATGTCAGTGTATTCAACTCTGTTCCATTGGTCTGCAGTTCTGCCTTTGTTCCAGTAACATGCTGTTTTGATTATTACCGCTTCGTAGTAAAGTTTGAAGTTAGGGAGGTTGATTCCTCCCATTTTCTTTTTCCCAAGAATTGCTTTAGCTATTCGTGGGGGCTTATTGTTCCATATAAATTTCAGGAGTGTTTGCTCCATTTCTTTGAAGAATGTCATGGGTATACTTATAGGGATTGCATTGAATTTATACAATGCTTTCGGTAGTATTGCCATTTTCACAATGTTAAGTCTCCCAACGAATGATCAGGGGATATCTTTCCATTTCCTCATGTCCTCTTTTATTTCCTGAAGTAGCGTTTTATTGTTTTCTTTGTACAGGTCCTTTACTTCCTTAGTTAAGCTGATTCCTAGGTACTTGATTTTCTGGGGCACAATTGTGAACGGGTTGATTTTTTCATGTAGCTTTCCTCTCTCTCACTATTTGCGTATAGGAAAGCCATGGACTTTTGGGTATTGATTTTATAGCCTGCAACTTTACTATACAAATCTATTGTTTCTAGGAGTTTTTTGGTGGAGGTTATTGGGTTCTCTAAGTATAGTATCATATCACCTGCGAATAGTGAGAGCTTGATTTCTTCCTTTCCTACCTAATGCCTTTAATATCTTTTTCTTGCCTAATTGCTATTGCAAGTACTTCCAGTACTATATTGAACAGCAGTGGAGAGAGTGGGCATCCTTGTCTCGTCCCTGATCTTAGAGGGAAGGCTCTCAGTTTTTCCCCCATTGAGGATGATGCTTGCTGGAGGCTTGTGGTAGATGGCTTTAACTATGGTGAGGAAAGTCCCCTCTATACCCATTTTGGCTAGGGTTTTCATCATAAAGGGGTGCTGGATCTTGTCAAATGCTTTCTCTGCATCTATTGATATGATCATATGCTTTTTATCTTTTCTTTGGTTGATATGATGGATTATGTTGATTGATTTCCGAATGTTAAACCATCCTTGCATCCCTGGGATGAATCCTACTTGGTCATGGTGTATGATCTTTTTGATGAGTAGTTGGATTCTATTAGCTAGTAGTTTGTTGAGGATCTTTGCATCTGTGTTTATCAGGGATATCGGCCTGTAGTTCTCTTTCTTTGTGTTATCTCTGTTTGCTTTTGGTATCAGTGTGATATTTACTTCGTAGAAACTGTTCGGAAGTGTATTTGATATTTCAATTTCGTTGAAAAGCTTAAAGAGTATTGGAAGTAAGTCTTCTTTAAAGATTTGGAAGAATTCACTGGTGAATCCATCTGGGCCAGGGCTTTTGTGCTTGTGGAGACTTTTTATTACCATTTCAATTTCCTTGATGGTGATAGGTCTGTTCAGGTATTCCTGGTCTTCTTGGTTCAGCCTTGGGAGTCTGTAGAAGTCTAGGAGTTTATCCATTTCCTTGAGGTTTTGATGTTCCGTGGCATAAAGCTTTTCAAAGTATTCCCTGAGGATCCTTTGAATTTCTGTAGTTTCTGTTGTAATGACCCCATTTTCATTTCTGATTCGGTTTATTAGGGTTTTCTCTCTCCCTTTCTTTGTGAGTTTTGCTAGGGGCTTATCGGTCTTGTTAATTTTCTCAAAGAATCATCTCTTGGTTTCATTGATCTTTCGGATTGTTTTTTGGGTTTCCATCTCGTTAATCTCTGCTCTGAGTTTTATTATTTCCTTCCTCCTGTTAGGGTTGTGCTCCTTTTGTTGGTCCTTTTCCAAGTTCTTAAGCTGTGAGGTTAGTTTATTTATGTGGGCTCACTCCTCCTTTCTGAGGAATGCTTGTAGAACTATAAACTTTCCTCTTAAGACAGCTTTTGCTGTGTCCCATAAGTTTTGGTAACTCGTGTCCTCATTTTCATTCGTTTCTAGGAATCTTTTGATTTCCTCTTTAATTTCCTGTCTAAGCCACTCATTGTTCAGTAGCGCACTGTTTAATTTCCAGGTGTTTGATTTAGTTTTCTGTTTTTGTGTGTGATTTACTTCTAATTTCAGAGCATTATGGTCTGAGAAGATTGTTGATATAATCTCTTTCTTCTAAATTTTATGGAGGCATGTTTTGTGGCTCAGCATGTGGTCTATCTTGGAGAATGTTCCATGTACGCTTAAGAAGAATGTGTATTCAGCCTTTGGAGGATGAAGTGTCTTGTATACATCTACTAAGTCCCTTTCTTCCATTGTTTCCCTCAGATTAAGTATGTCCTTGCTAAGTTTGAGTCTGGTTGATCTATCCAGAGGTGACAAAGCGGTGTTGAAGTCTCCCACTAGTATTGTGTTGCTATCGATGTCTTTTTCCAAATCTATGAGTAGTTGTTTTAAGTACTTTTCTGGTCTCTCATTAGGTACATATACATTTATTATTGTAAGTTCTTCCTGTTGTACAGATCCTTTGATCAATAGGAAATAGTCTTCACTGTCTCTTATGACCTTCTTCACTCTGAAATCGATGTGGTCTGATATTAGGATGGCTACCGCAGCTTTTTTCTGGGAGTTGTTTGCCTGTAGGATTGTTTTCCAGCCTTTGACTCTGAGTCTGTGTTTGCTTTGACTATTTAGATGTGTTTCTTGCAGGCAGCAGAGTGTTGGGTTCAATTTTCTAATCCATCCTGCCACTCTGTGTCTTTTAATTGATGTGTTTAGCCCATTGACATTGAGAGAGATTATTGTTATGGGATTTTGTCCCATTGTTCTGTTGAAATTTGTTGTATTTGAGGGGCCTGTCTTGCCCTAAAGTAGCCCAGTTAGTTGTACTTGTAACCATGGTTTTGAGTCTATGAAGTTCCTGAGATGAATAGTTATAATATTATTAATATACAACAATACAGTAAAGATTAGATGATACAAATGTTGAATTTAGGGGGTATTACCATTCATAAATATAAACAAAATAACATGTAAGACCTCCACTTTCTTTTTATTTATTAATTCCATCTTGGGCCTAAGTCTTTTAAAAAAAATCCTGTTTAATAATGTTGAGGAAAATTTAAAATCAAGTCAGCTGTGCAGCCTGAATATTTTAAACGCAGAAAATCTTCAAAGCTATGTACAACATCCATGAAAATCATTTTTGATCCAGATATAATGAAGACTATAAAGAATGCAAACTAGAAATTATTATATGTTAGACCGAACAGTAATGATGCTAACCAAACACTCTCAAGAAAATGGATTAATGTATATTTAAAGATTCTGGCAGTGATATTGAAGTAGATACTTAGCTATTTATACTTCCAAAAGCCAAAACGAAGATTTAAGTTGACTAGTAATTTTGGAAAAGTCTACAACAGAAGTTGAAGAGCATTGCATTTCTAAATATTAAGAAATTAGGATTGCCTCAGAGGCGAACATATTCCCAGAATGGATAGCAGTAAGTTATACAAAGTTATAAGAAGAGTATGTGTGCCTGAAATTTAGAGTGGCTTTGAATAGGAACTCATTAGTGGATGCTCAGAGGAAGAATGTGATAGTAACAGCAAATAGTTTTGGGAGAGTTTTCTTGGGAGGCACTTCTGAACAGTAAGGAGTTGAGTTGGCCAGGGTTGGGTGAGGGGCAAAGCAGATGGAACTGTTCATGTCCAGGAAAAAAGAAGTGACTGCTGAGATGTCATCCACCCATCTGCACAAGGCTAGAGTGGGAGGCTCCCAAGCTGGCAATTGCAACAGGAAGTACTCATCTGCAACCTTAGGCAGGGAGGCAGCCTGCCAGTGTTCTAGACCAAGGTGATAAGACGTCCTGCCTGTGTGAGCTGATGACATATTCTTCCCTCCTGATGACATATTGTGCACCTAACTATAGGCGGTCAGTCAGTCTCAGAGAGAGCAAGTCCTCCAAAAGTAAAGGAAGGCTGATTCTGGTCTGTATAACTGCCCAAATCCAAGGAGAATGGTGTTGGGGACCACAGTGTCAGCTCTGAATGCAGAAATGCATCACTTGTTTGTTCTGCAAAATGTCAGCGATGACTAAATTCATCACAAATTGAGCTACACAGGCTGATGTGGAATTGATGAACATGGAATCTCAAGTCATTACCAGAGTATTCTCATATCCAGATTTTCATTTATTACCCTCAAATGTAGAAGACAATTAAAAAAAAGAAAGGGTCTACCAAAATTAATAGGTGAAGACAAAAGTCCAGAAAGTTCTCAAAGGAACCAAGAATTATGCAACCTCTCAGATGAAGACTTCAAAGTGACAATGGTGGGTTGTTCAAAGAATTCAGGGAAACAATAAACATAGCTCTGACCAAAAAAGGGAATATGTTAGACAGGTTATGCAAAAACTGTGGTCAATAATCACTGAACTTAAAACTTTATTAAATAACCTCAGAAACAGAATGATAGAAGTCAAGAAATGAATTAGTGTGATGGAGGATAAGATACAGAAAACCATCAATAAACAACGAAAGAAAAATAGAATAAAAAATGAAAAAGACATCAGAGAATTATTGGATAACTTTAAGAGAACAAAATCCAAATTATAGGAATATTAAAGGGAGAGGAAAGAGAGAATGGGGGATAAACTGTTTGTCGAAGAAATTATAGCTGAGAGCATTCCCAGCCTGAGAATTAGTAAAAAACAATTCAAATCCAAGAAGCTCAAAGAGTTTCAGTAAAAACAAACAGAAGAACTCCAAGACACATTTTAATTAAAATGACAAAAGATAGAGAGCAGCAAATAATCCAGAGAACAGCAAAGACTAGAAGAAATGTAATTAGAAGACTCACATCAGATCTTCCAAATGAAACTCAACCAGCTAGAAGAGGATAGTTTGACGTAGCAAGTATGTTGGATACAATAAACAACTCTACACAACTATCTAGCTAGGTTGTATTTCAAGTTCAAAGGAGTGACACAAAACCTTATGGACAACAACTAAGGAACTTCATGGCCAAAGAAGCTTCTTTGCAAGAGGCGCTAAATGATGTATAAAAGACAAAGAAATTCTAGTTGAAAATATCAAGACACTAAAAGATTACTGTAGAAAAAAGAGAAGATGAATAAGGGAGCCTTAAACAATGCAAATTAGTAGACTCACTTTGTCTGAACTTATCTGTATCTCCCACTACTTCAGAAGTAATCTTCAGACAGGGTGATCTCAAGACATACTTAGGGGACAAAATTAAGAAAAGACAACCAGATCTTGAAAACTGCATAAAAAGACATATAACTAAGTACAAGGGAAGAAAATAAAAGATGGCCAAAGAAACAACAACGAACTTCACAAACACTCAAAATCAACACAAAATTATAAGAAATTCCTTTATTTTAGTAATCTAAGTGATCTGAACTCATCAAAAGGCACAGAATGGCTGGATGGAGTAAAGAAGTAAACTCAACTTGTTTTTTGGGGGGAGGGGCCACACTTGACTGTGCTCAGGCTTTGAACTCCTGGATCATACTTGGCATGCTCAGGGGACCATGTGGGATGCCAGGGATGGAACCCAGGTTTGTTGCATGCAAATACAAATCTACTGTACTATTGTTCTGACCCCTAAACACAACCTTCTGTTGCTTACAAGGGAATGTCATGATAAACAGAGGTTCAAGAGGAAAGACTGAAAAGCAATATTACAGATAAATAGTTGCACCTCCAAAAGGACCAGGACTGCTATCCTTATATCATATAACATGGACTTAAAATTGAAAAATATTATGTGGGACATAGATGGAGATTATATAAGGGATCAAGAGATCTCTAAAACAAGAAGACGTAACATTCATCAATATATATGTACCAAACAAATGACCATCAAATATATAAAGCACTGCTAACAGATTTGAAAGATACAGGCATTTCTTTTATTGCAGAATGTTAATAAAAATGAAGATATGGGTACTAGGTTTGTTTAATGCTACTGGAATGTTCCTTTTGACTTCTGCTGACAAAACCAGTAAAGAAATGAATGCACATTTATCTGCTTAAATGCATATCTGTGAATATTTCCACAATCTCTTCATCTGTGTCAATATTATCACTTAATTACTTGACATCCCGTTACTCATCGATTTGCTCTAGTGGGCACCAGTAATGTCTCCATTCGTTCCTGTCGCGTGCTATTGTAGCCCAATGGCGTCTGCTTGTTCTAGGAACACAAAGAGCCTCAGGGTCTATACAAAGAAGTCTGACAATCTTGTAGGTGGGCAGCCACGTGGTCATTTAACGTACTGTGGAATCCAGTCGGTAATGGCTCTAGTCCCCCGTTCTCCAAAACTCATTACGTGTGCAGCCTATCTAATTTTCAACGTCTTGGCAAATGAGACAGCATCCCTGATTCTTGACCTTCGATTGAGGTTGGAACTCCGGATTCTTTCTCACATTTGAGTGAAACATTATACTCCAAGCATTCCTCTTTCCATTCCTCTTTGGGAGACGCAAATAGTGTTCTCATCCTGTTTTCATAGGGCCCAGGTCTCTGAGGTGTATGTTAATGCAGGAAGAACAGTGGAATTGAAGAGATGTGCTCGGAGCCAGAGGTTCTTCATCTACTTAGCTATTTCTTCAACGCTATTGAAGGCCTTCCAAGCTGCTCTCTTCCTCCCATACAACTCAGGTGCCAGGTCATTCGTCATGTTCACTTCTCGACCTAGGTACACATAACTGTTGCATTCAGACATGGTCGTTCCATTGAGGGTGAATGGAACATCAGAAATAAGACTGTTTCTCATAAGCATTGTCTTCGTGAGATTCAGTTAGAGTCCGACCTTTCCACATTCACAGTCGAAGTTGGCCAGCATTTGTTCCACTTGGCTAATGTTTGGCTAGTATTAGAACGATGTCATCAGCAAGTGGAGGTAGTGTAGTTACCGACCATCTTTCTTCACTCCCATTCCTTCCCATTTCAGTCGTCACATGATGTTCTTGAGGGCGGCACTTTGGTGAGCTTTGGTGAAATGGTATCATCCTGCTGAACCCGTCTCTTGACATGGATGATCACTTCTTTGTAGAATGGGGAGATCCTGGTTGTGAATCTGTAATACAGCTCAAGGAGGATCCTGATGTATTGAGTTTGAATGTCCTGATTGGCTAGGGCTTCGATGACCTCTTCCATCTCAACAGAATCAAAGGGCTTCTTTAAATCAATGAATGTTAGACAGAGCAGCATCTTGAATTCCTGAGAAAACTCAGTGAGCGTGATTATTGTGTGGATATGGCTGATTGTGTTGAATCCTTTGCGGAACTTGGTGTGCTCACATGGTTGTCCTTCATCTATTGTTCTGCCAGTCCTATTCAGGGTGACTTGACTGAACAACTTGTAGATGACAGACAATAGGAAGATCTGGCAATAGTTGCCAATGTCGTGAATGTCCCCCTTGTACAGTAGTACAGTCCTGCTGGTTTCCCATTGGGACAGAATTCAGACAGGTAGTGTGTGAAGAGCCGAACTAGTGTATTAATGAGTAATGATGGCAGGTTCTTCAGGTGTTCAGGTCTGACCTTGTCTGGGCCAGGTGCTGTTTGTTTCTTTACAGACGAAATGGTGTGTCGGATTTTGGAAGGGAGAACATTGGGAATGACATATCCATCCTGCGGAATTTGGTATGTGGGCAGGTGGACTGGCTATCAAAGAGATCCGAGTAGAAGTCTTGGATATTCTTCTCCATTGCCCGTTTAGAAGATGTGAGAGATCCATCAGGATGTCAGAGGGCAATTCTCTTGGTCTTATAGTTGGTGAAGGACAGAAGGAAGTTGCAAATGCTTTTCCCGGCTTCTGCCGCATCTACCAGCACTGCTGCTCTTCTCTCTTTGAGGTCTTCCATTATTGCTTCTCTGCACTGCTTTGTGAGCTGGGACGTTCGCCTGAGGCATGTGCCAAGCCACGTTGGAGAATAAGCTCAAGAGTTTTCGATGATAGGTGTTTTTTGTGGCTATCTCTCTCTTGGCGTACCTCCATTACCTCCACTACCCAGCCACTCCAAGATGCTTTCCGGACACATCATAAGACACTAATACCCATCTTCCAGGATTACCACACTATATTTGATAGGGTACAAATATGGTTTGAACCATGGGAACACCTACAAGGGTGATTAGAGACCGCCCCAAAAGCCTCTATCCCTCTCGGAGAGCCTGGAAAGCTACCGAGAGTATTCTGACCACACAGCAGAGCCCGACAAGCTATACCGTGGCATATTTGATATGCCAAAACCAGTAAATACAGTGGGTCTCATTCCACTGACCCTGAAGGAGCCACCAATACAGCAGCATTGAGAAGGATGTGGAAGGAGAGGCTGTTAAAATCTCAAGAGGGGCAGAGGAATCAAACTCGGGTAGGCCTGGTCGGCCACATGCAAGGCAAATGCTGTGTTATCACTCCAGCCCCTGATGTTCTTACAAAGGTCAATATTTTCTCTGACTTCCTGTGGAATAAAAGATTCCCCCCAAATTAAGACCCTCTCCAGGGACCAGGGCCGAATACCATCAATATCTATTCATTTCTGTCTTTTTATTTGTCTAGAAGCTTGAACTCCTTGCCAAACATTCCAAATGGAATTCACTTGCCAAATAAGAAGAAATTATAGACAAAAAGGAATGATTCATGATTCTTTGGCTATGAAGCTTCAAGGTTTCCTAGGTTGAATCTCTTGATGCAATCACAGAACTGATTGCCCAGCAACTAATTTAAAGGAATTGAAAGTTTTAGATTGAGTGAGCAAAAACAAATAAAATCCTAAATACGAGTGAGATAGAAGAAAATGCCTTTGAAACAATGACATAAATGTCTAAGACATAATGTAAATTTGCTGAACTTTCTTTCAGAAATAATAAATTGAAGCAGAAACATTCTAAATTGTACAAGGACATTTTTGAAGTATTCAGTTATCAAAATAGAAAATTAAAGAGACACACACAAATATCTCAGAAGGAGTTATACTGATAAAGCAAATAAAAATGAATATTAGGTAAATATAGAATTGAAAAGATTATTAAAAGAATGAGTCCATATATTTCCATGTATGACCTGAAGACATTTAATATTTAGAAGATGGACTATTTCTGCAGTCTGCACAATCCTAGTAAGTATAACTCACAAAAGCCCTTATTTTACTCCAGTAATCAAAAAGCAGGAAAAAGGTTTCATCAGTAATATACAGGGAGAGTACCTAAATTTCTTCTGACATATCTATCCTAGGAAGCTCAGACCTTTCCCAGTGATATTGTCTCAAGATAATCGTCACCATTCTTTTAATCCAGTAAATAGTCATTGAATATGTACTGTAGTTAGGAACCGAGTTTCTGTCCCTGAAAATATCTAAGAATTTGAGATTTTCCAGATAGTAATTTTATTTGATCTATTATTATTGTCTGTGATCAAATGAGTCATATTAAAAGGATATTGTTTTCCAAAGATGCTGAAAACGTTTTTCTAATTCCATAAGTTTCTTCACTGCCTGTATATTTCTCATCAGGAGTCATCTTTCATTCATCAAAGCTTGTTATCTTATATTGATTAAAAATATTAAGGATAACTTGTTATTTGGACATAATGTGACTATATCTTTGTTTCTATATTCTGGCTTTTATATGATACACATCACTTAACATTTTACATTCATGCTGCTTTGTTAACACCTACTCTTCTTATTAATTTATTCATTTTTGTTTCACTACTTGACTTTTGAGAAAATTCATGAAGCTAAACTAAGGGAAGAATTTGTGTTACATAAGAAATTGTGTAATGGGATCTCATTATGTTGATCACTTATTAAGTCATATTACTTTATTTTCTTGGTGAGGGGTGTTCTAAATCACTGAAATTGTACAGCAAGGAAAAAAGTGTATTTCACAGTTTTGCAATTGATGGAAGGAACACTTTCTGTCAAACTTTGCATGTCCATTGTCCCAGAATACCTTTAGCTCCAGGAGTCTTTGTGCCTGTGCTCACGGAATTGATGTGGCCAAGACCCCAGGAATCTAGCATCTCAATGGGAGACTCATTGGCAGGCCAGCATTGTTGCTGATTCTCTTTGATTCTTGGTCATGGTCCTTGGTCTTTGAAAAACTAGGCCTCCACGTTATTTTTCCTTATTTTCTATCTTTACTGTAGGGAATCTTTTTACTATCTTTACAATAGGGCTGGAGTGATAGTGCAGCCGGTAGGACATTTGCCTTGGACGTGGCTGATCCAGGTCCGATTCCTCTGTCCCTCTTGGAGAGCCTGGCAAGCGACCGAGAGTATCCCGCCCTCACAGCAGAGCCTGGCATGTTCCCTGTGGCATATTCAATATGCCAAAACCAATAACAACAAGTCTCACAATGGAGATGTTACTGGTGCCCACTTGAGCAAATTGATGAACAGTGGGAAGACAGTGCTACAATGCTACAGTGCTACCCAATAGTCACGTCCAAAGCTTATCATATGCAAGATGTCATATCAACTGCTTTTTCTATCTATAAAAGTAACCTTGTCAGAGGCAAACTGGATAAAGACATTTATTTGCTGGTTTATTTCCATTTGGCTCATAATTTTTATAAAATATATGTTTGTGTGAAATATCTTACAAGTAGTTAATTGCTCTTTTTTTGCAGAAAAATGCATTTTATTAAACAATTTTTGCAGTGGTAAATTATGGAGACAACAGAAACCAAAAAAATAAATAAAATATCCTAAAATCCTTTGTTTGGTTTAGGGTTTTTACTTTCAGTTCTTGCTTTCAAAGGGCTCAATGGAGTTCTTTTGATGATGGTGGTAGTGGGGCGGGAAGTGAAAGGGTGAAAGACAGCTTACCACGCTGTGTTCTAGGGACTATGTGATCTTGGGGATCAAACCTGAGGATCACACAAGCAAAGTATGTATACCTCTGCTTTGAGTCATTTGTCTGAGCTCGGTATATTTTGCTATCTTTGACTAGACACGACTGATACTGCTGGTCAGGGTCCTCAGTTTTAGCTACTCGTTGTGAACTGCTCTCTCCTCTTTTGATTTCACTCCTTGAGGAGACTAGAATTAATGGTCTACTGAAAATACTACCCACCCACCTCCATGTTATAATTATCTAAGAAATTGAAGAAATCCTTATACCTGTCACTACCCATTGGTGAACTGCTGTATTTAATCACCAGTTCAAGAGAAATAGGGTGGGAATAAGCTAGTGACTGGTTTGGGCATGAACTGGCTCCTGTTTCCATTGCCTTTTCTTCTACCCTGTCCCATATCACCATTAATTACTCTGAAGCTGAATCGTTGACGAGTCTATGGAAATCTGTCTTACATAGAGTGGTGCTTAGCCCTTAGCTCAGTAGCCTATCTCTATCACTTACTATCTATATAACTTTGGAAAACTATTTTCTCCAGCCTCACTTTTCTCTGAGCTACATGATGATGATATTTTCTCTACTTGGTAGGGTAATTTTACAGGTTAAATGAGTTTAGTAAAAACTGTTAGATCAAGGCCAGGCATGTTTACTCTTATTAGTCTCTCTTAGCTCAGGTTCTTCCTATTAACTGGGACTCTTGAAGAAGACTTTATAGACTTTAAACGTGGTTTTTATACGTGTTGCATAGTTTACCAAGCAGCAAAGGGAGCTGTGTTGATAAGTTCAGATGATTTTCAATGAAAAATTTTACACCAAAGGCAACTACAAATTTCAATGAAAGTGAAAATGGATATTCAAGGAACACTATATTTCATTCCTTATATAGGTTTGGACAGAGGTCAAAGAATATTCCATCAGCTCAGGAAGCTTTCCTGTGGAGCTATCTCAGTATTGTGAACTTAGGTTAAAATGCACACTGCTTTGGCATTACACATCACACAATGGTGAATACCTAAAGGTGCTTGATTCCATGGCGTAAGCCCTGACTTGGGCTTTGATGAATACTGAAAGCAGAAATCAGACCCTTGAAATGAATTTCTGAAGAAGAGCTTACGGGTTCAGATTCACTGCTCATATCATTAAAATGCTTGCTCTCTTATGGAAACCCTGTTCCTTTTAAATCAGAGAAATTGAGGGCCAGAAGGCACCTTATTCACCTAGAGAACATTCCTTATTCACCTAAATGAGAACTTGTTGCTAACTGGGTCTGAGGTTTAATAAGCAAGTTCTGAACAAGCCGTTGGCATTTTTGTCAAATGCTCCTGGGCTCTTTTTTCCTCTCTCACTGAAACTTCTGAATGGATTTTAAAAATGGGCTGCAAGTTCCTGCTAACCACTCTTTGCCAGGCTACTCTGAAGAACTGGAGATTTACTCAACAAGAAAATTAAGGAAAATAATAGGTTATTCCTAAATAATGGCATTGGGTCAGCTTGGAAATATGTCCTTTTGCAACAAAACAGCCTTTGCAATCATAGATAGTATTCTACTACAAAGCAAGTTGTGCTTAGTGTTAAGTGATACTGAAAGAACCATTCTGTACAGATGACCTGCAGTCTTACAGCCCTTTGGATCAAAGAAACTGTTTACAGTGAAAGAAGTAAGATGCAATTGCTGTGTAGATCTGCCCAATAGAGTAGCAATTGTACTCCTGGCTGTGGACATTTTTCTTCGTATTTCAGAAATTTAGAATTGCATCTTTAAGAAAAGAATGTTTAAGATCCTATATATAATACGAAATTTCCTCCAGAAGAGAGTTTATATAAGATACTTGTTTTGAGATGCTGAGCCCAATTTCAATATGTGTATGGGAATAGGAGGTAGGGAAGAGGGCTTTCCCACGTCAACCAGTAATTCTCAGAGAGAAGCACTTTGTTGGATAATTCAACTAAGTGTTGACACGACCTTCCTGTAGATAGGTCAGATTCCAGAGCGAGGGCTCTTTCCCAGTTGTTCCTTTTCACCCCGACCCTGATCACACAACGTACATTTCAGCTTTTCCAGCAGGTAGGGTGTTTGCCTTGCATGTGGCCCACCCAGCCAATCCAGGTTCAATTCCTCCACCCCTCTCTGAGAGCCTGGCAAGCTACTGAGAGTATCTAGCCCATGTGGCAAAGCCCGACAAGCTACCCGTGATGTATTTGATATGCCAAACACAGAAACAAGTCTCACAATGGAGATATTACTGGGCCCTCTCAAGTAAATCCATGAACAACGGGAGGACAGTTCAGTTAGTGCTTCTTCTTAACTAGATATAATCAAAGATTCTTGCACCATCTCTTTGAGTCAGGTTAATTGGCAATTCATAACACTCAGAAAAAATATTTTAATAATGGTAACGGTTATATTATAAAAGGCATGATAAGTGATAATATGAATATCCAGATGCAAGAAATATATGAGACAGGATATGTTTGTCAACCTTTCAGGCCTACTTCAAGCATGTTATTTATTCCATATCACTCCTCCACGTTCAGAGCTTTCTGAACTGTGTCCTTTCAGAATTTTGTGGTGACTTTATTGCATAGAAGAGGTTGATTGGTTGATTGATTCATTGGTCATTGGTGTTTACCTCATCTTCCAGGAATACTTCCCTCCCCAGAGGTCTGCAGATCTGTCTGTAAGCTCCAGGTCTCTTAGCACCATTGACAACAAACTCCCATTTCACTGAGCCTCTGAAAGTTACCTTATTAACATAACAAAGACACCTTAATCATTCTCTTCACTCTGGAAATGCCAAGGGTTTTAGCAAACGTGAGTCAGGAGCCTGGAATGAATATCAAACACATATGAGAAATGCATTTTTGTCATCAGAATAACCAAATATATTATTTCTCATAAACTGCAACAATGAGCATTGCATATCATGGTTTCCATGTGTCTTCCCCACAAAACTTCATGACAATGGTAGAAGTTATTGTTATAATGTGGGAAAGTTTCAATTAATATTTATCAAAACTTTTGCACAGCTGGATCTAACTGTAGTCTCTTAGTCTGTGTTATCTGCTTAGGAAAATGCAGAATAAACAATATTGCTATAAGGGCATTACCTATTTATGTGTTGACTTTGTTCATTCTCCCATAAACTCTTTTGGGAGCAAAAATACTGTCTTGTCATCTTAAAACCTATCACTAAGCGTTGCTCCCTGATGCATAGAGAAATGTTCTATTTTGAAATAACTGGAAAGATTGAAACATTGACATCTGAATATATCATCATAGTTACTAAGAGATTTTTGATAACTGGATTTCCAAGTTTCTAGTTCATTGTAATTTCAGTAGAATTTGCCTACCACTCTATATTTTTCACTTTGAAGTTGCTAAGTGGGCTGGAGTGATTGTGGGTAGGGCGATTGCCTTGCAAGCAGCCAACATGGCCGACCCGAGATTGATTCCTTCGCCCCTCTCAGAGAGCCTGGCAAGCTATCGAGAGTACCTGGCAAGTTTTGAGAGTACACACAAAACTTGCCAAGCTCCTCGTGACGTATTCGATATGCCAAACACAGTAACAAATCTCACAATGTTAGTGGGCCTGCTCAAGCAAATCAATGAACAATGGGAGGACAGTGACAGTGACAGTAGATGCTAAGCAGATGGTAGTTTTCTGCTGCCCTTTTATTGTATCCTAGAGATGTTACAGGAAGAGTGCTAAGAGTGAGGTAAGGTGATACATTAGGAGTTTAAGTGTAAATGAAGATTTATGGCAATGGATAATACAAATCAAATCCAGTATATTGATGAGTGAAAGAGAAAGCCTCAGTTTCCCCTTGCCACCAAGAGAAAAGCCCACAGTTTCCCCTCAGTGGTTCTATTTCTCCCCATAGACCGACCACACCTCATCCCCAAGGCCCTATCTTTAATATTGCTGGAGTTCCCCAGGCCCATGTTCTTCTGTCTCAGAACTAGGGGTCACAAGGATAATGAACAAGGCAGGTGCTCAGATAGACAAACCAACTGAGTGTAGATCCCCTGCATTTTCTGTAACACAAAACCCTGCTTTTTCTATAAAAATCCCACAAAAATAACCATAATTAACTTAGTCCTATACTAAGTTCCTCCCCACTTGGGGAGCTCCTTTTCTTTTCTCTTCTACTTTCTAATAAACATTTCTACTTTCCAACTTTTAGTCTAAGCACTTTATTACACAATATTTTTATTCTTGAAAATTTTGAAGAACCTTGGACTTGCGAATGAATACAGAGATCTGTCACTGCCTCTTCTGCCTTGTCTGCATCATGAGGATTGATATAAATTTTTTAGCATTATTTATATCATTGTCAATGTTCACAAGGTAATATAGTCATGGCACGTGTTTGTACTGGAACTATCTTGATCACAGGCTTGCTCATATACCCCACGTATCATTAGCATCTCATTATACAGCTGGATGGTTTAGTGTATAAGTTAATTTGTGTTTCAGCCTTAAGGAAGAAAAATGTGAAATCAGGGTCAAGGTTCTATTTGTTGAGCATGCACTGATAACAACTTGGAACTAGTCCTTAGGAATTCCCTTATTATCAGAAGTTGGTAACTCTAAGAATCATAAGAATGTTGATTTTGAGTCTTTCCATTTTCTCTCTTCCATTTTCTGCACTGCTTCTACTACCACAACAGAAAGCCAGTCAAAGTTATGTTCCCCTACAAACCTCCAGCTGAATAGATTTAGATTACGGGAGACTTGGAAAATATGCTTAAGAAAGGTTTCTCATGGACACTCTCTTAAAGCTTTAGGGATTCCTTCCAAGTATTATGAGACTTAAAATTCTCTTTTTCTTTTTCAAGTTTATCCTGGGAGACTGGAAGTGATTAAATCCAGATGGAGCCAGAGTCCTTTCCTTATCCTCCCATGCAATTCTCCAGACAGAATTCTTTGGGCACCAAGTGTAGGTGGAAGAGGCTAAAAGTGGCAATGGGATGATGAGAAAACCACAGTTTTCCTTTTGGCTGATCAAGATGTGGGAAGAAGCGATTGGAGGCATTCAGAAACAAAACAAAACTCCTGCAAAACCCCAAATCAGGAGAGGATGAGGTAAGCAATGTGCTAACCTCAAGAATCTTATAAAATTCTGACTGTTAGAAATTGCTCCTCTGTTCAATTCCTGTTCTTGCCCTGTCTTCAACAACTTTAAATTAAAACATAAAAAATGATGCACTCTTTCCTCTCTATTTTTTGGCCAATTTCTACCCTCAAATTTATGACCTCTTATGCCAATGTTTTATGTAGTAATATCAGTTACCATTTCGGAATAGTAAGGAGGCACTTTGGGATTCCCAAAAGCAGGGTTTGATTCTGATTTTGGCTCTAACATAAATTGCAGCCTTAAGATTGATGTTTTGAGATGAGACTGAGGAATTTAGTCTAGTGTGTAAAATATACAGAAGTCCTACAATGGAGACAACCAATGAAAAGAAGTCTTGGTATAGCCAAAGAAGTTGTCTAAATTTCATTTATGTCTCTGTCTATACATTTACCTCATCCTTGTGTGTCAATAACTGTATCTATATCATCCATATTTAGATTTCAGAAGGCCAAGGGGTTGACCTGTGAAAGTTTGGAATTTAGAAGAGAAGATAAACAGTTTAGGATAGTCAAGGAGAGAGGACATAACTCAAAAATAGACACAGGTTGTATCTTCAAGACAGACACAATCAATGTCTTGGTTTGGGTTTGGTTCTCTTTTTGGTTTGGGGGCCACATCCAGCAATACTCAGGGATTACTTTGGCCCTGCACTTAGGAATCACTCATTGTGGGCTTAGGAGACCATATAGGGTACTGGGGATCAAACCCAGGTCTGCCACATGCAAGCAAGTGCTCTCCCTGCTCCACTATCTCTCTAGCCCACATATGTCTTTTGTATTTCCAAAATTTTATGTTATGAAAAGCACCATGAATTAGAAAGTTATTCATAGTTGGGTTATTGACAGTGTTCCATCACCATACCACTAGCACTGTCAACTTTCCTCCACCAGTGCTTCCATATTTCCTCTCTGACACCCCTACCCCAGCCTCGTCCTGCTATCTTGATCTTTTAAATCTGGTTATTCATCCAATCAGTCTTTAAAACAAAAGAAATTTTTTTGAAATTTTCTTCTCTCTTAATCTTATTTTTTAACTATGTGTGATTCATTTATTTTATTTTATCTATTCATTTTAGAACAACAAAAAAGTTTCCATCAAATGATTACAACTTCCTGCCCCACACTAGCCAATCTCTAATATAACAGCTGAGCTCAATCCTCAGATGTGTGGTGCCATGGCACATCTATCTTTGATGTTACAGTGACTGCAACAAAATGAGCACTGAAATATTTTTGAAATAAAGCATTGTGTTCATATGAGGGTATGTTTGTAGTTCAGCTATAACCACACCTGTCCTCCCGTTGTTCATCAATTTACTTGAGTGGGCACCAGTAACATCTCACAACAAATTGTGAGAGTTGTTACTGTTTTTGGCATATCTAATACATCATGGGTAGCTTGCCAGGCTTTGCTGTGCGGGTGATATATTCTCAGTAGAATCGAATCCAGATCGGCCATGTGCAAGTCAAATGCCTTACCCACTGTGCTAACCACAACAGGAAAACAAAAACCTTGAATAAAGATAGGGAGGGGAAAAATATGCTATGATGTCATATTCCTGCTCCAGGACATGTCATGGTTTTATTTCACTTGTATCATTTGTCATTCTGTTGATTATCTATTTGCTCAAGCGAGTGCCAGAACATCTCTATTTGTCCCTGTCATGTGCTAGTGTAGCCCAATGGCATCTGCTCGCTCCAGGAACACGAAGAGCCTCAAACCATTTGTTCAGGGTTTTGGCGAAGAAATGGTTTTATTTACCTTCCTTTAAAAACTTCATGCACTGTAGCACTGTCCTCCCGTTGTTTGTTGATTTGCTCGAGTGGGCACCAATAATGTCTCATTATGAGACTTGTTGTTACTGTTCATGGGAAATCGAATATGCCACCGAGAGTTTGCCAGGGTCTGCCGTGGGGGCGGGATACTCTGGTTAGCTTGCCGGGGTCTCTGAGAAGGATGGAGGAACCTGGGTTGGCTGCTTGAAAGGCAAACGCCCTACCCGCTGTGCTATCGCTCCAGTCACAGGCTGGTCAGTAATCAGTTTATTTCTCTCTCCTCCTAGCATAGTCAGATCTCTCCCCTTATGGTATAGTAGTAGTCATAGTTTTGGTCGTAGTCCCAGTTATCATAGTTCCATCATCCTAGTCTCTGTATAGACCTCAAAGTCCTCCCTTTTGTTGTATGCTCTTCCTCGTCTTGTCATAGACTCATAGTCTTCTACTTCTAGTTATCGTCATCATCTAGTCCGCCTTCTAGTCCGAAATTCCTAAAGTCTCCAAAGTCTCAGTTCTCATCCTCTAGTCTTCAAAGTCTAGTCCTTCATGCATTCTCCTAAAATGTTGTGGTATATCCTTCATTTACTTAAGGTATGGATAGATGTTTAATCATTGAAAATAGAAATGTAGTCAGAAAGTTAACAAATGCTATGAAAGAATATTCCAAGTATTTCTATAAAAAATTAACTTGCTGAGAAAGCCAGCTACTTAAAAACAGGGTGCCCTGTAGATGGAAAAAGAAGTGTAATAAAAAAATTTATATCCTAGAAAAATGAAGGTCTCCACAAAGCAGAAAATCAAAGCCAAATCAGAATTAATAGTACATCCAGGAGGAATAGAATTAAGTGCTGATTTTCCTCTAATTAGAAAAATCTCATAATTTTCTTTATTACTAAAAATAAATAAAAAGTCTAAACAAACAAGCAAAGGCAGTTTATATAGTATAATAAAAATATAGGGGTTTGAAAGGATAATAGAGTAGGTAATACACAGTATGTAATATTCTTTCTTCACATGTGACCAATTTTTGGCACTGTATATGGTCCACTGAACACTGTGAGGAATGACCCCTGAGTGAAGAGCCAAGAGTAAGCCCTGAACACAGACATGTGTAGACACAAAGCAAACAAAAGAAACAAAAAACAACCTAGATTATACATTTAAAAATCATTGTACAGTGGTGGAAGGATGGGTGTTGGAATACTGTATGACTGAAATCCAATCATGAATGGCTTTGTAATGCTCTATCCCACAGTGATTCAATAAAAAAGTTTTAAAAAATCATTTTCTATTGTTGGACTTGATAGGCTCATTGTGGTGATTTGTCTTGCTATTGTGACAAGAGCAGTGGCTTTTTGTTCTCACAGTTTAGGAAACGATGCAGGTATTTCTTTTACTCTGAATAATACAATAATATTTTTAAAAGGCAAGACTAATATTTATGAAGGAATATTTGCATCAAAAAGAATTCATTTCAGAATTCCTTTTAATAGCAGATTTCTTTTGTGTATTTCAAGAATTCCTACCGTATAATTTTCAGAAGCAATTTATGTATGTAGAAACTCAACAAATATTTGTTTGCTTCTCATTCAGAGAAAAAAAGGAGCTAGAATTATGGAGAGGAAAGATAATTTAGTAGCTGCTAAATCTTCAGAATTTTATTTAACCACTCTGCTTTGATTTAATCTATTATTTAGGGAAAGCACCGAGACAGTTATTTCTAAGATAGTTTCCAGGTATCCATTCCGTAGGTCTATAATTTTGTTACATACTATGGATCTAGAGAGGCATACCCGGATAAGGCACATGACTTGCCTAGGAGAGCCCCCCAGGACATTCTAAGCACTGCGTGGGAGGTCTTTTCACACAAATTTTTTTTGTATAATAAAATTGTTTTCTAGCACACAGGCAGGAGTGATCTCTGGGTGTGTGCACACTACTGGGTGTGGCACCAAAAAAAGAAGAAAATTCTAAAACATTATTGTGCAAATGTCTTTGTGTGTTCTGGAAAATAATATTGTCAAAGGGCAGAATAGCCTTCTGTGCCTGATATTTACACAAATTTCCTCTTCTTTGGTATCTGTCCCTACGGCATGCTTGCTGAGGGAGAGGGAGAGGAGAAACCCAATCGAGCTATCACTGAATTCTTCCAGCTTCTTTTGTTCCAGTTGAGCAATTGCAAATAGCAGTCATCTTTCAATGTCCCTTTCCACTCTGCCTCCCCACCCCCAACTCAAGAATCTTCACTTTTTTTCTTAAAAAATCTGCTTCTCAACAATTCCTGCTAATCAACATACTATCCAACAAAATAGTTTGAAATCTATAATCAAAGAGAAAATGATTAACAAATGCTTGTGTTGCCACAGCATCTAGTGATCTCTTTAATATCACACATATTTTATTTTACTTTAAGTTCAGGGGCTATTCCTGGCTTTGTGCTTAGGAGTTAACTCTGATGGTCCTGAAGGGACATATGTATTGCTGGGATAAACTGGGGTTGACTGCATGCAAGGTAAGATCATTCCCTCAAACTTATATTTTTAACCTTAAAGTTTTCAATTTCTCCACCTCCTACATTTCTATGAATGTGTAGAGGGATTTGATACCATTAATAAATGAATTAAAGACCACAAATCGGGGCTGGAGTGATAGCACAGCGGATAGGAGTTTGCCTTGCACACAGCTGACCGGGGTTTGATTCCCAGCATCCTATATGGTTCCCTGAGCACTGCCAAGGGTAATTCCTGAGTGCAGAGCCAGGAGTAATCCCTGAGCATTGCTGCGTGTGACCCAAAAAGAAAAAAAAAGAACATAAACAAATGCATAAGAGTTGGCTATGAGAAAGAATTAGCGGAAATATTCAAAGAAAACGAGGAAGAGTAATAGGAAAGTTCAGGCACAGAGTTTCTTTTACAATACACAAACTATAATAGTAAATGGTCAAATGTTCATTTTCAATCATTCAAGTAGCATTATAGAAACAATATTCATGGGGCTGGAGAAATAGTACAGCAAGTAGGGTACTTTCCTTGAAGACATAGGTTTGATTGCCACCACCAGATATAGTCCATTGAGCACTTCCAGGAATGATCTCTGAGCATAGAGCCAGGAGTAAGTCCCTGAGCACAGCTAGATATAAACCAAAGATCAAAAAAAGTTAAAAAAGTCTATAGTTATACAATATGTGCTCGGTGAAACTGTTGCAGATATGCAGAGATGCATTAAAAATAGAGTTTTCCTTCATCCCTCCTTTCTCACAAACCACTATGCACCTTTGAGTTTACCATGTAGCTTTACAACCTTCTTTGCACTCAGATAAAGTTACAGGTAGAGGTGGGATGTCATTTACTCTTTCACAAAACAAGTTATACTATATTTATTCATATGCAAAGCGACTGTCTGTCTACTCTGGTTCCCACCAGGATAGGAGTCCACTGGCAGACCTAGTTTTGATATGTGGCACCACCATGGATGGTCTCTCTTGACTCACTGGGTTTGACCCTGAAAGTTCCCAAGCACTGCCAAGCTGACCCTGTGCTCTCTGGCACTGAGGGCCCACGCAGCACTGCATTCTGAGGCTCTAGCATTGAACTACTAGCCAGGATGTCTGAGTATTAGCAGGAGTGGCTCCTGGGCACCAAGAGCGGTGCCTGTGAGGCCACCATCCTTCTCCACAGACCCCTCCCCTGCCAACAATCCCTAACACACGCACAAGAAAGCCCAAAGCAAATGATATTGATCAACACATGCTTTTGAAATGTTAGATTATTTGATTATGGTAAAGACATTTAACACGAAATCTATTCACTTAGTAGATTTTCAAGATAAACTTATGGTTGTCCCTAGAGCAGTGTTGTAGAGCAGATACCTAGAACTTACTTGTCTTGTATTATCACAATTTTGTATCCACTGACTTGATGAGCCAATCTCTTTCCTTCTTTCTTTTTAAGAGCCACATCTATAGAATGGAGGCTTATCTATTTGATAGGCCCTCTATATCTATATATCACCGTTTCCGTATTGATGGCATTTGCTTATTTTTAGGTTGTTTGCTCTTGGGGGGTGGGGGACCTCCATAGCAGTGTGTAGATCCACCAGTAGCTGACCTCTCTAGTGCTCTGGTGATCATGCAGTGTCTGGGATTGAACCCAGGGCCTTGTGCTTGCTAGGAATGAGCTCAAACTCTTTGTACTGTCACCTAGCATTTTTTTTTCTTCTTTTAAAAATTCTGTTAAAATGGTTGTCTATCCTTTCTGATATAGCCTTATAAACTGGAGCTTTTGTTTCTTTTTCCAGTTTCTTTTTTTGGCCAGATGCATCCTGGTTGGTGCTTAGTTGCGGGGGTGGGGGGGGAGGTAGTGGGGGGCTACTCTCAGATGTTTGCATGAGACACCCCCAGCTAAGCAAATCAGTCTTTGCTTTTGTTTCTAATATAGATTTTCCAAAGTAGAACTGCTTGGCCAAAATGTATGTATACTTAGAATGCTTGTAGCAAGTTTCAGATCTGTTAACATTAACTTATTCTGAGAAGCTTCAGCCACTCGTAGTTCCAGCATAAAATACAATAGTGCCCATTTTTCCATATCTTCATCAGCACTGAATACCATAAATCTAACTTTTGCTGAGATGGGTGGAAATAGTGTTACTTTAATTGTGTTTTAGTTTCCACTTGGTACTAGTGAAAGTAAGCATCTTTTCAAGTTTATTGGCCATTTAGGTTTCATCTTCTGAAAATTGTCTGTTTATAGCTTTTGTCTATTTTGTTTTCAGTTTTTCATTTTTTTCCTAATGAGAGAAATTCCTTGTGCCAGTTAGATGTATTTTTCCTTTGCTGCATGAACTGCAAATGGTTATCTGGTTTATCATCTTTATTTAATCTTGTGTTTAGTGGATATGCCAACAATGTTATAATTTCATGAAGTCAAAATCTATTTATGTCTTCAGATTAAGTTTTGCATTTGAAATTCTTCTCTACCTCTTATTTGTGAGAATATCTTAATTTTCTAATTTTTAGAAACTTCAAAAATATTTTTGCATCCAAATTTTATCCATCTGGAATTCACTTTGGCATATGGTTCAAGGTAGATGATCTAGCTTGTTTTCTTCCAGACAGCCAATTATGCCAGGATTATTTATTAATAAACCAATTATTTCCCACTGAGTGAAATTTTTGATTTTGTACATTTGTTTTAAAGTCTTTTTTTTTTGTACAGATAGATTTATCTGTTCTTTGTTGGTGCTAGAAATTGTACTGAGTCTAGAATAAATTTAAATGTTTTTCTTAAGGTCTCTTATTGCTTTTCTTTTTTTCTTTTTTGGGGGTTGGATGGTGTTGGGCCACACACTAAGCTGTGTTCAAGGCTTAATGACTTCTGGTTCTGCACTGTCTCTGGACTCTGCCTGCTCAGGGAATCATTGTACTTCATTGTATTTTACTTTCACTTCTTTTTTAGGAGAGGGAGATTTCTTCTAAGCAGGTTCAAGAGGCCCCAGGACACCCCTTGCATATCTTCACTAACCAGGGTGGACAATTAGTGCTCAGTCCACTACTACTTGGGCCAGTGTTACTGGTGGTACCCAGGGTTATACTTAGCAGTGCTGGGATGGTAAAAAGTAATGCTAGGTGTTTTACTTGGATCCACAAACATGCAAGGCATATGCCCTGGATAACTAACTGAGCTAACTCCCCAACCCCTTAATTGTCTTTTTGTTCTTGTTCATTTTTTTTTGTTATTCTCAGATAAGCACTTATTTTTTCTGCAAGAAAACTTCAAAACAAGAAAATGCTTGTCTCTGATTATGAGAACTAATGCAGCTTAAACTTTTTTTCATTATTTTTATCAAAATTTAATTAGGACTTGGGGGTTGACTTTCTTGAGATAAAACGTATCTGTATGGATTTTGCATTTCAGATGTTAGTATCAGTCTTGATATTGTGAATTTAACGCTGAGGTTAAAATATATATTGATTGTGGAAGTGGTGAAATTGTCTTTTTGATCCTCTCAGGTACATCTATGGTTCACCCCACAATTGGTTCAGCCAGGGGTACTGTTACTGATCTCCCAAAGACTTCTGAAGTGGCTTGTTTGGCTTGGGACCTGAGTATGCAGAAAATCATAGATTCCATATTCTGTCATAGCAACCATTATGCCATTGGATTTTTATCTGAAAACTAGAATTCACATCTAGAAATATTATTTATCAAGATTTTAAATTAGCAGTAGAATTCTGTGTGTGTCTCTCTGTCATTGTGTCTCTGTGTATGGTGGCTGCATTGATTTCATAGCTGCATCCTTTAACAACAACATCCTGAGAAATGGTGATGCTTGGCACGATTTACTTATAAACCTTGGATAAATACAAAAGTGTTATCTGCAAAGACAGACAATGTCTGTGTAAACTTCCTTGCACACAATTTCCTTTAGTTTGTACAAAGTGGATTGCTGAAATTGAATTTTTAAGCCTAAATTCTTGCTGTTTGTAGAACAGCAGAATCACTTTTGATGCATGGGCACTTGTCTAAGTGTTCTCAAAATAATGCGGTTGTTCTTTTAGATTTACTTTTCTTTCTTCTATTTTTTGGCATTTATGGTTCCCTTCCAAATCCTCTAAGACCTAGAAGAAAGATATAAGATCCCTGTATATAGCTCGTATTTAACATTTAATTCCCGAGTAAGCCAATACAAAGCAAGCTGGGGGAAAGGATTAACATATATTAACTATTTGTTTAATCTTTTCTTCCTGTTTTCATAAACCTGACTTCCTTAATTTTTCTTAATCTCTTCCTGAGTTTTGTTTTTTTGAGAGTCTGCTTATTTATTTACGGAGCTGTCTTACACTTAACATGTTTTTTTCTCCCAGTGTCTCTGTTATATTTTAGATTGGCCTGTCTACTTGAAATTGATTGCCAGTCTGCTGTCATGAGCATCATCTGTGGAGTCAGGAGGTCTGGGTTTTTTCCCTTGTTCTGACTAGTATTGTGACCCTGTCTAAAATATTTATCCTTTCTGAGATTCACTTTCCTCATTTGTTTGATGAAAGATCCGTCCAGATGCTCATTAAGATCTTTATAGTTTCAGTATTTTAACATTATAAATTGGTTATAGTTTTTCATTGAAAATTTCAGTCTCCAAATGGACTTCTGTAATAGAAAATCACATGTGGTCATTTAGTTTTGATGTCAAATTCATTCTGCATGAGTGTATCATACAAATGATGGCTAATAGGGGTATTTTAAGTAGTACAAAATCAGTGATTTTAAAATAGCAGCCATCCTGATAGAAGATAAATGATGCATAGGTTATGTCGATAAGGGAAAAGAATTTCATGCAGTTGTATTAAATCACTGTCATTGTATGTTTTTGTCTACCTGGAGGAAAACACAAACATTTTTGGTGACATTACCTACTTGCAGATGTGACTATTTTATAAGGTGTTTTTAAAACACCTTACAAAAGGGAAATAATGTATGCAGTTTCTGGCAAATCTTTGGTTGACTCAAGAGATCATTGCCTTAGATCACACCAACTAGAAATCCTAATCTTTTATCTCAAGAACTCTTTTAGAGAAAGCTTTATACAGATTGAGTAATAGAGTCATGACAGCTCTTGGGAGTTAAGTAAGAATTGTTGTCCTGGAGAGAAAAATGTATACATATGCTCCCCATCTTCTCTCTTCTGCAATTAGAGCCTTCAGGTTAGTTTTTCCCAATGATCATAAGAGTTTGGATTTTTGGGTTTATGATGCTGCAACGTAGAATACTTGAGATGTCACCTTCCCAGAAAAGTTGATGCCTATTTTCATCTGTTCACGGACTCCTTGGTTTCCTTTCTATATTCTATATTCTATGTTGATAGAATATGGAACATTTAATGGAGGAGTTGGTGTCATACTTTCTGGTGCTCAGGGTTTATTCCTGGCTCTGTGCTCAGGAAGCATTCCTGGCAGTGCTCAGGCAAATCTATGCAGTGCCAGGGATCAAATTGGAGTCAGTTACATGCAATGCACATTTCTTAATGCCTGTACTATTTCTCCAGCTCCAGAGTTTGACATATTTTTAGCACTCATTGCTAACTTCATTTTTTATTATTATATCTTAATTGTTCTCATCTAGCAAATTCTACTAAACTCTAAGTCTTAGAATATAATACATTCAATATCTAACTATGTCTCTAGCTAGAATATAGCATCTAACTAGAATATAATACTACAACATCTAACATCATTAATTACTTAACAATTTTGAGGACAAGGATGCTAAGAAATAAGCTAAGGTTAAGCAGTTTATCCAAGTTCAAAGAGTAAGAAGAGGAGCTGAACGAATGATTTCAGCTCTATAATTTCAAAATCTTTGTTCTTTCACTGTGTCTTATGTCTGGCATACAATAGAACACCCTGTGCTGGATTGATAATACAGGGAGAAAGTTGCTTGCCTTACACACAGTCTATGAGATTCAATCTCCAGCATCCCACATGGTCCTCTTAGCACTGCCAGGAATAACTTCTGAATGCAGAATCAAGAAATCCCTGAGCATTACTGGTGACCCCCAAACCCAAAAAACCAAAACTATCCCCCCAAACCCAAACGACAATAACAAAACTATAGAATATCCTGTATATATGTTTGCTGTGTGAAAATTCTCATTCTACTTTTTCTATTAAGTTTGTTATAGATAAATTTGCTTTTTCCATCAAATAAAAAAGATTTCCCTTTCATGGCCATTTTGTTATTCCCCATAGATACCAAATTTATTAGTGATTTGCAGCACAGCTTTACTTCCTTATATTAGGTATACCTCCTATAAATAAAGTTACAACCATTATTTCAAATTTTGAAATTATTTTGGAAAATAAATCAGTCCACACAATAAGGGCATCTTGAAAACAAAATCTGGTTGACCTGATCAAGCATCCTGAGGTTTTTTTTAAGAGTTTCACTTAAATATTTTTCTCAAAAAAGAGAGTTGAACTCATTCCTCTGTGGTTACTGTCCCATTTCTCTTCTCCCTTCGAAACAAAATTTCTGCAAAATAGTTCAGATTTTTTCTACATATTATTTATATTCATCCAATCCACTTTCATTTGACTTTTATCGTTCCAATAACTTTGGGGTGGCTACTGTAAAAATAATTAATAACATCTGAGTTGACACTTCTATTTCATCTCTCTTATTTTTCAATATCATCCAATATTGGGAAGCTCCTAAATTCTTTTCCTTTCTACCTATTCTTCTCTGGTAATTTTACCCAGCCTTGCTCAAAAGCCATAATGTATATGTTAATGTCTCCAAAGAATATATTCTGAATCCTGCTGTTTTCCCAGAATTCTAAATTCATGAATTGAATGATGATTGAAGCTTTCAAATAGATATCAGTTAGTGTTTTGAAATTTATATTGCCAAAACAGAGTTTTAGTTCAAACACTCCTCTACATAAGTGGTTTTTTGGGTCACATCTTACATATAGTGATTTTGGTTTCTTTGTTTTGTTTTTGGGCCACAATCAATGATGTTCGAGGGCTACTCCTGTTTCTGCACTCAGGAATTATTCCTGGAAGTGCTAGGGGGACCATATTGGAAGCTTGGGTCAAATCTGGGTCAGTCATGTGGAAGGCAAGCGCCCTGCCAGCTATATCTCTGTTGCCCCAACTTTTTCCATTTTAAAATTTTCATTTCTACCTCTCCCCTTCTAGCTTAATCTAATATAGCTTCCTCTTTTTTCTATTATGTTAATCTCCTCAGTCTTGTTTCTACTTTTGGTTAGCACTTGAACTGGCCAACTGTCTGTTCACTTGCTCAGGTCTACTCCATAGAGAGGAACTAAATCTCCTCAGCACTCTGTCTTAGGGATGGATAAAACCAATAGAAGTAATTGATGGAACATTACTTCTCCTGGAATCTCATACACCAGCTGTATTTTCTCTTATCAGATATTCTCTGCCTCTGTAGACCATATTCTCTTTAGAAGTGCCACCATGCTAATATCAGAAAGAAAGACCCGATTCTCCGTCCATGTGCATTTGGTACTAGAAGTGGTAGCTCTGGAGAATCTCAAGTTGCTTTATCATACCCTATTTGAGCTCTTAGTTCTACCAGCAAAATATTCAATCTCTAGTATTTTAAACATAGTTTCTATAAAAGACCAGAATTTGCTTCAATTTATTTACCCCGTTGCTCACCAATATGTTCCTGCACAACATAGTTAACACAGAATAATTAGAGAAATAGTTTCAAAAATGTTCTTTAGGTCCTGTGACTTCCCTTTTTCTTCTCCCTATTTAAACTCATAAAAACCCTTGTAAAAACTTCTTAGGACAATGACAATAAAGTATCGACTAGTCATGGAAGCTTACCCAAGGACCCACCGTGATCTGGTTCCAGTTGGTGATGCTTACCTCATTTATTATACTCTCAGGCTTCAAACTTGCTGATCTTTGCCCTGTTCCTTGAATAAACCAAGCTTGTTTTGACTTTAATATTTTTGCCTGAATTTTTTCCTTGACTTGAAGTGGTCTCTTTGATCCTCCTGTGGCTCCTGTTTATTCATATCTCAGCTATAATATTAATTATTCAGCAAAGCCTTTCATGAGTCTCATCCTAAAGAGATTACTCTGTACTTCCTTGTAATAATCTCTATTGCATTTTGGCAATCAATTGTTGATATATAATCACTTTGATTATTCAATCTTTTTATTTGTTCAAGCATTTATTTTTATTTATATTATTTAAACAGAGATTATGTCTGTTTTGTTTCAACAGTCCCTAAAATTGTCAGTAAGTATTTAATGAATGTATGAGTGAATGCAAACCAGAGTTCTAATTTGGCAAGGGCTGGATGCATGCTAGATCACTGAGTATTTATAAGGCAAATTAAAAGTAAAAATAAAATTGAAGTACTCTGGCAAACTAACAAGGTGACAAATAATTAGCCAAGGTATGAAATTAAATAGGATGTTCAGAGGGCTGAGCCTGACATTCAAGTGAGTGTGCTTTTTCAAAAGGACAGCTGTTGATTCTAAAAGGTGGGAGTCTGAGAAATATTGCAACATTCTTGAGACTTCATACTACCAAAAAGCAAAAACTGAAGTAAAAGGTAAGAGGAACCAGAAGTAGACTAAATCCATGTTCATGTTCAAAATATTAACGGAAACCCCTCTTATTAAGATAATGACCAACAATAGAAGACAAAAAATTTGAATGAACGCTTCACAAAATGGATGTCCAAAAGGCAACTTGGAATCTATAAAACCTCACAGGCAATGAGGCAAAAGTAAATAAAGTAAAATGGAAATTAATACAATTATACAAGCATCAGAGGGGGAATAATCAAGAACCCTAAATGCCAAGATGTGGGAAGGATATATTGCTTCCCTATATAACAGGTAAAAATAATTGATACAGAGAACTTTGGGATATGCTTTGACTTTATTCTACATATTAGGAGGTTGAAACTCCAGTAGATAATCATTTGCCTGTGTTGAGCAACATATATAAGAATATTCATGGTAATAGTAATGATTATATTTCTACTAATATTCCATTTTTGTTTTATTATTTTTAACATTGTTTCATAGGTCTTGTATCTTCCATTTTGTTTTTCATTGTTAATTTATTTATTTAAAATTCTTTTTAAGATCTGAAACACAATATTTTTCAGTTCAGTTCCATACATTGATAAGACCGTTGAAGGCACCCTTTGTTTCTGTTTGGTGTTTTGGATTTTATAGTTTTCTTCATTTTTTTTTAAAGTTTCCATCCTTCTAATTACCTGGCCCATTTCTTCCTGTAAATTATGTACTTTTACTGTTAGGATCTTTAAATTCCTTATCTATAGTTGTAACATATTTGCCATACTTTAAAGGCTGGGGTGATAGCACAGCTGGTAGGGCATTTCCCTTGCATGTGGCCCATATGGCCGACCCGAGTTCGATTCCTCTGCCCCTCTCAGAGAGCCCGGCAAGCTACCAAGAATATCTCGCCCCCGTGGCAAAGCCTGGCAAGCTACCCGTGATGTATTCAATATGCCAAACACAGTAACACTAAATCTCACAATGTTAGTGGTCCCACTCGAGCAAATCGATGATCAAGGGGAAGACAGTGCTACAGTGCAGACAGTGTCATACTTAAGTCTGGTTCTGATGATTGCTTTATTTATTATGATTGTGGTTTTCCTCGTGTTTTTATACAACGTACAGTTTTTGTTTTTTGTGTTTGTTTTTCAGAAAGCTGAACTTATAGGGCAAGAGAAACTGAGATAAGCGGGTCTTTCATGTGATAATTTATGATACATTGGATAGAATTTGAGCTCTTTTAACTGCTTGTTGTAGTTAGAAAATAGAGCCTTCAAATTGCTTTTCCAGTGCATTGTTTTTTTCTCTTCTCGTGACTTTATCTTAATTATTCATCCACAAAAAGAATCTCTCGTGTAGCTTTTTTTTTTAACTGTAATCCAGTTAGTACCCAAAGGTTCTGTTAGTGTGGTAGGGAGAGATGTTTTCATACTTTTTTCTAACTAAATCTCAGACTTTTAGTGGGCTGGTTTCAAGTTGAGACCTCACAGGTGTTCTGCAATGGCATAACACTTTTTCGCTCCATAGTCTCCTACTCTCATCCTTGGCTGTAGTGTTCTCAGTCTATGGCACTTTGTTTAACTACGCTTTTCCCTCCCACTCCTCCAGTTAGATGACAGAAAAATGTTGTAAGCAATCAGCATGTGGACAAGATTTCTTTTTCCTTTTTTTCGTGACTCTGTGCTCAGGGATTACTCCAGTGGTGCTAATGGACCATACGTGGTGCCAGGGATTGAACTAGAATCAGCCATAAGCAAGGCAAGCATCTTTCTGACCCCAGTTCAGATGCATTTGCTTCCCACTTCAGGGGGAAGTCACTTTGAATATTTTTGTCTCTGGGCTTGAGCCAGAACTCTTTCGAAGATGATGAGTATGTTCATTACATTGACTGTAGTATGGATTTCATGGGCATTTGCATATATTAAAACTCATTGTGTATAGCATTACTTTTTTATCAAATATATTTCAATGAATATATTTTTAAAAAGGATCAGTGGACCGAATCCTACTTTGGCAACAAAAAATAAAGTGTGTATTCTGAAAATAGAATTTTATTGGTACTTAGAACATAAGAGGTAAAGGTAAAAGGTAAAGGCCCTCCCGTTGATCGTCGATTTGCTCGAGTGGGCCCAGTAATGTTTGCATTGGAGACTTTGTTGTTACTGTGTCTGGCATATCGAATACTCGGTAGCTTGCCGGGCTCTCCGAGAGGGGCGGAGGAATCGAACTCAGTTCGGCCATGTTGGCCGTGTGTAAGGCGAACGCCCTACCCGCTGTGACATAAGAGATTTCAACTTATTTGAAAAAGCTATGGAAGAATGGTGGGGAGAGCTTCTTGGAATGATTCTTAGTTTTCTGCTCTTTTCTGATCCTCTGGAACCTGTATGTGCCATTTATACCACTTATTTGATTATGTCATCAAATAAATTATACTCTTTTATTTCAGCTGTCCTGGTAATATACCACTAACTAGATAGTTTAAAACAATATATAAAGTTTTAGAAGGTATTTTTGGGAAGGAAACTACTTTGGAAAGTAGATTTCTGAAATCAAGATGTTAGTAGCAAGACCATGCTACTTCTAAGGCTTAATGTAGAATTCAGCCCCTCCCCCCACCTCTTCTGAGCTGCCTGTGTGGGAAGGTAATTCTTAGTGGTCCTTGGCTTGTAATAGCATCATCCTATATTCTGCTTCCATCATCATTCCAACATCCGAGCAGGGATTGGGGAACCATATGGGATACCAGGGATTGAACCCAAGTTGGCTGCATACAAGGTAAGTGTTCTACCCACTCTACTATTTCTCTGGCATTTTTCAGTGTATTTCCATATTGTCCTCATAGCACAGTGGTAGGGCGTTTGCCTTGCACTCAGTCAGCATGGCCGAGCCAGGTTTGATTCCTCTGCCCCTCTTGGAGAGCCTGGCAAGCTACCAAGATTATTCAATATGCCAAACACAGTACCAAGAAGTCTCACAATGGATACGTTACTGGGCCCACTTGAGCAAACAGATGAACAATGGGAGGACAGGACAGGAAAGTTTATGCTACTCTATGTAGAAATTTCTCCTTTTGAAATATAACCAGTTGATAGAGGATGAAGGCTTATCTGAATGACCTCATTTGCTAAAGCTTTCTCTGTCTGGTGGCAGAAGAGAAAATGAGAGATATTTGAAGCACAATTGAGATTTTATGTGTCATTGCTGACCTGAAAGTGGAGAAGCCATGAAAAAGGCAGCACCCTCTGGCATTCAAGGGTGGGCTTTGTTGAGCAGCCAGCCAAGAAAAGGACTTTAGATAAGAGCTGAAAGGAAGTGAGAATTCTCCAACAATCTGAATGATTTTGAGAGTTACCTGTGTCTCTAAATATACTATTAATACTATTATAAGCCATGATGTTTAAATAAAAATTGACCAAAAATATCCAGTTCTGTTAATATACTGATTTGGGCCCCAAGAAAAGAATCTGACTGAGACCACCTAGCTTCTGTTCTTCAGAAATGAGAAAAATAACATACTTTTAAGTCAAAAACTTATAGTCGTTTTTGTGCAGCAGTAAAAAGCCAATATATCGATTACTATAAGCTGCTCTCCACAGTGAATGTTAGAGCCATGCTGGAATCTGAACCATTATTAAGTGACAATGGGTTTCCCTACCTGACAAGAGCTGCTAACATAAATAGACTTGGGGGACAGACTGTGAGTGACACCGGGAACATTTTCTGGTAACTTGAAAGCTAAAGGAACAATTCAAGGTTTTTTTTTCTAAATGCTATTAATGGGCACCTGAAGTCCTGGTGAGCCTTGCTCAGGGCTGCTTCTTAAGAGTGCCAGAAAAAAAAATATATGGACAGTAGATGTCAGGAAGCAATGAAGAATTTTTAAAAATATATTCAGTCTTTTGTATAATTGTTCTGAAAAACAAGGGCTTGCCTTAGTTGGGTATACCTCCAGTAAAGCAGAGTGAAATTCTAGCCTGATTGGGGCGGGGGGAGGGGGGGGGGTGGAGGGGGGGGAGGGGGAGAAACAGTATAAACCAGGGATAAGAGAAAGAGCCCTGCCAAGTGAACAGGGAACAGATACACACAAAAGGGTTCAGAAACAAGACTGTAACTTGAGAACAAATAGATTTTCTAAGTGTACTCTTAGAAAGAGCTGGATGCACAGGATGATGAGACTAATAAGAGAAGATTAAAGGTCCTAGACAGAGGCTTTGATTAATAACTGAAGGACTAGCTGGGGTTGAGCACGTTGCATGGGAATCTTCAATCCTTATTCTTGTCCAGGAGTTTGGACATGTGGCAATGATCTAGAAAGGTAAAAAACCCAGAAATACTGGATAAAATCTATCAGTGCAGAATCTTTGAATTAAACTTGGCACTCATATTCTCAGTTACTCAGGGATCATTTGAGTTTAGGAAAAAGAGTGCATGCTAATTTCCTTAGGCCGTTAATCTAATTTGTAGATCAGCATTTCCTCTCAGTGACATATTTTGTCCTTTACTTAATAAGGCAAATCCAATCTGAGTAACTAAGGAGAAAATGAAAGTTACATGTGTTGTTGTGAAGTAGAATTTTTCTTTATACTCATGTTCAGTTCAAGATGATGTACCAGTAATTGATGCAGGAAATATGATGTAAAGATATTCAACTCATAAGAACTGCTTGATGCTGTGTTTTGAAATTTTTCTTTCCCTTTAACTGGGCCTACTACATATTTAGACACAGTATACTTTGCATACTGAGGCTTGTCTCAGAACTTCTATGTAGCCTGAATGTGGTCAAGTTAGATTTCAGAGCTGAGGGCTCCTCTTTTTTTTTAAATTTTTGTTACTGAAACACCATGAGGTACAGTTGTTGACTTACAAATTTTGGGGCTTGGGTTTCAGTTATACAATGATTGAATACCCATCCCTCCACCAGTGCCCATTCTCCACCACCACTGATCCCAGTATCCCTCACTTAACCCCACCCCATCCCACCCTGCCTCTGTGGCAGGGCATTCCTTTTTGTTCTCTCTCTCTTCTTTTGGGTGCTGTGGTTTGCAAATGAGGCACTGAGTGGCAGTCATGTTCGATCTATAGTCTACTTTCAGCTTGCATCTCCCATCCTGGGAGGATCCTTCCAACACCCTTTATTTGGTGCTCCCTTCTCTATCTGAGTTGCCTTTTCCCCTAGCATGTGCGCTTGGCCTTCAAGCCATGGAGTAAACCTCCTGGTACCTATCTCGGCTATTCTTGGGTGTTAGTCTTCTATTTTGTTATTTTATGTTCCCCAGATGAATATCTGTCCCTCTCCCTCTCTGATTCATTTCGCTTAGCATGATACTTTCCACGTAGTACCACTTGTATATAAATTTTATGACTTCATCTTTTCTAACAGCTACATAGTACTCCATTGTGTAGATGTACCAAAGTTTCTTTAACCAGTCATCTGTTTTTGGGCACTCAGGTTTTTTCCAGATTCTGGCTATTGTAAAGAGTGCTGCAATGAACAAACAAGTGCAGATGTCACTTCGACTATACTTTTTTGCCTCACTGGGATATATTCCCAGGAGTGGTGTTGCTGGGTCAAATGGGAGCTCAATTTCTAATGTTTTGAGAATTGTCCATATTGTTTTCCAAAAGGGCTGAACTATTCGGCATTCCCACCAGCAATGAAGGAGGATCCCTTTCTCGCCACATCTGCGCCAACACCAGTTGCTTTTGTTCTTTTGGATGTAGGTCAGTCTCTGTGGTGTGAAATGGTATCTCATTGTGGTTTTGATCTGCATCTCCCTGATGATTAATGATGTAGGGCATTTTCTCATGTGCCCTTTAGCCATTCGGATTTCTTCTTTGAGAAAGTTTCTGTTCATTTCGTTGCCCCATTTTTTGATGGGGTTGGATGTTTTCTTCTTGTGGAGTTCAACCAGTACTTTGTATATCCTTGATATCAACCCCTTATTGGATGTGTATTGAGTGAATATCCTTTCCCATTCTGTAGACTGTCTTTGTATTTTGGTCACTGTTTCTTTTGAGGTGCAGAAGCTTCTTAGTTTAAGATAGTCCCATTTGTCTATCTCTGTTTTCACTTTGCTTGGCCAGTGGTGTGACACCTTTTAAAATACCATTAGCTTCAATGTCATGGAGGGTTTTTCCAACTTTGTCTTCAATGTACCTTATGGATTCTGCTCTGATGTTGAGGTCTTTAATCCATTTTGATCTCACTCTTGTACATGGTGTTAGGCAGAAATCTGAGCCCATTTTTTTTTTTTTGCATGTAGCTGTTCAGTTTTGCCAGCACAATTTGTTAAAGAGGCTGTCCTTGCTCCACTTCACATTTCTTGCTCCCTTATCGAAGATTATATGATCATATGTTTGGGGGGAGATGTCAGTATATTCAACCCTGTTCCACTTGTCTGCGAGCTGAGGGCTCCTCTTGTTGTCATTCTTGTTGCTAAGTTGATGTGGCACCTGACCTACAGAATCTGCTCCTAGATTCTCAGCACATCCTCTTGTTAGGCAGGTTCAGATCCACACTGAACTATGCAGTTGCAATTCAAGCCTCACCTGCTCTGAGATCCTTCAGAGCCTCACCTTTGAGCCAGGCAACAACAGTGATTGATTAGAATCTCCTTGGTGCTTACTGATTCCACACTTAATGCAAGTTAACATGTCTCTATGTATTTACATTTAAAATCTAAAGTAATTGACATTTTAGAGCCACAAGAGATACAAACAAGCATGTATTCTAATCTTCTCATTTTCAGAATTATAATTTAAAATCTGTCTTGATGATATTATTAAGCTAAAATGATACTCAGAGAAGCTAACACTAGAACTAGATGAATTCTCTCCTCTATGATTGTTGTGCAGTGATGCTATAATGTTTTTTTTATTCTCTTTACAGTGCCAACTCCTCACCAGTTAAGGATCTACCTCTATTTTCTCTCTAGGTGATATTCCTATAGTAACTTATACTTTTGATCTCATTGAATGAAATAGCTCACACATGGATATTTTACTCATCTTAGCTTGGCTATTAAAAAATCAGAATTACAGAGATGCCTCAGACCTCAAAGTCAATGTCCAGTTAAATATTTAACTCCAGCTGGTCACATTTTTTTAATGTTAGAATTCCTTAGAATTTTCATACTCTATACCACTAATGCACCAGGAGTAGCACACATTGGCTAGGATGCAAGGTAGAAGGCAATCAATCTCAATTAAAAAAATATTAGCACACAAGGCTCAACTTGTAACAGAATTTTACTAATCTCTTATGCAAGGGCTCAGTAGCTCCAGGGAAACATACAACAATTTAGAACGTACTTTCTTCTAAGAAAAACTTTTTGGGTAAAATTTAAAGAATTATTCATAACAAACAATACAAAATAAATTATTTTGACCTGCTTTGGGGGCAGGTTTGGGTGGTTATTGGGAAAGTTCAAAATAATGATGGTGGGTAAGATATTATTTTCATGGGATTGGTGTTAGAATATTTTTTTATGTAGGAGTACTGCTATTTATTCAGTCACTGATTAGGCTGATAGAATTAGTCATGAACTCCATCTTACTTTTAAAAATTTTATGATTATCATTTTTTTTATAATTTTAGTTATTGAATCACCATGAGAGCAGTTATAAAGCTTTTGGGTTTAAGTCTCTGTCATACAATGAAACACCCATTCCTTCACCAGTGCCCATTCTCCACCAGCAAAAACCCCAGTATACCCCCATCCCATACCCTCCCCCTAACTGTGGGGCAGATGATTTCCACATTACCCTCTCTCTACTTTGATTACATTCAATATTTTGACACCAGACACACCATTATTATTTCGGATTTTACCCCAACACTCAGATCTGCTGAAAAGGCAACAGTAGACAATTTGTTTTCTATTGCTGGTTATGAATAACATATGATGTCACGTGGCTGCAGTAGAGGGCACATGATTTTGAAATTCAGAAATTTAAACAGTTAAATCTGGAGGTATTTCTGCCAAAACCTGCTGGCTTCCGAGAATTGTTCCTGAGTCTCTGGGATCATGGCCGTTAAGCAGCTTGATCAGGAGCCAGAAAGGCCATTCATGGGCGGCTACTTGGGGTCTTGTTGGGACGGGGAGGAAAAGGCCAGCACCACCCCCATCCTGTGAGGCCTCACATGTCTCATCACTACGGGCCCAAACCTGACTGTCCAATGGCCTCTGGTGGATGGTGGCCACTGACCCGCCTAGGGGCAGCAGGTGGAGGGGCAGCACCATTTCTCCCCTGGGGTGGCCCAGCCACAGTAACCTACTACACTGTCCGGAAACATTTCTGCCAAAAGCCACTGGGTTTCAAGATTTGTTTTTGAGTCTCTGGGATCATGGCCGTTAAGCAGCTTGGTCAGGAGCCAGAGAAGCTGTTCATGGGTGGCGACTCAGGGTCTCATTGGGACGGGAAGGAAAGGGCCGGCTTCACCCCCATCCCGTGAGGTCCCACGTTTCTTGTCACTGTGGGCCCAAACCTGACTATCCAGTGGCCTCTGGAGGATATCGGCCACTGGGCCGCCAGGGGAACAGGCCAAAGCAGGAAACCTATTCTCTACTGCCGGAACCAGACACATTTCTGCCAAAAGCTGTTGGGTTTCGAGATTTGTTTCTGAGTCTCTGGAATCATGGCCATTAAGCAGTTCGATCAGGAACCAGAGAGGCCTTACCTCCAATTATATAGCTGAACCAGAGGTGATTTGTGGGTGTGTCTCCCACGTACCTAACTTTTGGCAGTTTACTTTCTTGGTAAACTTTGCCCCAAGTTTTTGGTGTCTGGCCAAAGGCACAGCAGCAATTTTGGGGTATCTGGAAGTCTGAAGCCGCCGCTGAAACACTTGCCTCACAGGTACAGATTGACCTGCTGTGGCACCATACGCCCTCGTGTTAGAATATTGAATGCAATAAATTATTGTGAACAGCTTTATAAAAATAAAATAAAATTTAAAAATTATAATTAAAATTATAATTATTATGATCTTAATAGTAACAATTGATATCATCTAAGTTATTGTTCTTTTTATTGATTTTAGATAGTTGCTATCTATTTTCTGTTTGTTTGTAGGTGGTGTGCTCGGGTTGTGGTCCTGGCTCTGTGCTCAAGGTTAACTCGGGGCAGGACTCAGGGGTAGTTGGTGAGCTATTAGGGTTTTGGGCACCTAAATGTTAGTATCTCTTTAAGTAAATCAGAACAAAGCCTGTAACATCGTTACATGTAGGTAATGATTTTGACAGAGAGATACCATTACCGAAAATATTTTTCTTCAAAATATAGGAGGTAGGCCTCTTAAAATATTTTTCTTCAAAATATAGGAGGTAGGCCTCTTAAAATAGTACAGAGCAATCAATTCAGAGATTTGCTTTTACTTAAAATTAACTAGAAAGATGAAAATTCATCCAAGAGATTTGGTAATGTAATATAATTTTTCTTATAGTTAATATTGATCATAAAGTAATATGGTCTGTGTTTTCAGGTAATATAATGTGCCAGAATATTTCCTTAGTGAATAATATATAACTTCCTAGTAGTAGTAGTAGTAGTAGTAGTAGTAGTAGTATATGATATAGTCTTTTAGTGATGCTCACTCTACAGGTAGTCAGAGATGAGAATTTAATCGTATGCTTCAAAATTTCTGGTGTTTCTTGATTAGAAAGGTCATTTTCTAGGTACCACTGTTGAGATTTTAAAAAAAGTAACAAGGTTGAAATATACGTTTATTTAAATGATTTAAAGTTGGCTTTACATGAATACTTTTCTTGAAAGTTATTGGTGTCTGTTCTGCATCATGGAACAGAATTTCAAACAATAGACAATTTTTCCCTCTTACCTTTAAAAAATGACTAGTATTGTGTGATGGCTTACTATGGAAACACATTAAGCAGTTCAATATTCTTCATGGACTCTGTCAACATAGTATTTATTTGGTATATTTTCATGGCAAGCTACCTGTGGCTAATGCGATATGCCCAAAACAGTATCAATGATGGTCTTCATTCCCCTAACCCTGAAAGAGCCCCCAATATGCCATTGGGCTACACTAGCACATGACAGGGATGAGTGGAGGCATTACTGGTGCCTGCTCGAGAAAATCGATGAACAGAGTGATAGTGATAGTGATAGTGATTTTTTTCTGACTCATCAGTTGAGCCACAAGATGAAAGCCAGTAGAAAACTGCAGTAAGCAGTTACCAAAAGGAGCAGCTAAGATCAACCCTGGTGCTTGAAGTAGAAGAGTAATACACTTTGTGAAGTGTCCTTCGCAGACCTTGGTGTAACTGATGCGGAGTAAGAAGCCACTGACTTGAAGCTGGAAAGGATTCTGTACAGCCATGAGAACAATTCAGACAGCTGGTGAGCAGCAATCTGGATGCCCACCCTCCATGCTGGGCAAAGTTATGTCAATTGGCAAGTTTTGCAGTGATGCTAGGCAGCAAGCTTCCTTTGCAATGGTGTCCAATTTAATCTGTACCAAAGGTAGTTTGTTTGTTTTATTAAACCAATGTTATTTTAAAATTTTCCTGAAATATATTTAATCGTCTCTGTCAACTTTTCAAATGCATTGATGGTCCACTCTTGAGCGCCAACCATTTCTTACACGAATGTTCCATTCAGATCTGTGACCAGCACACAGGGCTTGAATCAGAGCTATTCCCCAGTTCTGCAGGCAGCCAGATACTGTTTACTCCATACCAGGGAAACTGTGGGGCCAGATTTCCTGGGAAGTCACACATGGATCAGTGCAGCAGGTCCATGGGGGAAAAGGGATTGTTTTGAAAATCAAATCATCTGCAACTGCACCTAAAGAACCATAAAGAACATGAATTTCTTTCTAAGGAGAATACACTTTGTTTTAACTTTTTATTTTTCAAAATCTAGTAATTAGGTTGCCCAATGAAAAATTTTCTGTTGTAATTGATGCATCTAGTAGTGTGATAAAACAATGCACAGTATCAAGTTACAAGTAGCCTCTTATCTAGATTAAAAGGAGAAACATAGGTTAAAAGTAAGTCATTGAAAGGAAGTTGTGATCTTGAACTCCTTCCTGAAATCCTCCCAAGCTTCTGATGTTCTCCTCAGCAGAATTGATTGCTGTTTTTTTTTCCTCAGGTGCAGTTTTGCCCCCATAGGAAGTCCTCTTCTCATCTCTAGTACATTTATGGCCATAAATGCACCCTAATGCTCTCATTGTTGGTTTTAATTTTAAATTAAATTTTATTTGTCTGTTTTCTATCCTGCCCTATACCTTCTTCCCACTCTCCTTGCTTATATGGAGTCTCCTATTGCTAAATTAAAAAAAAATTTTTTTAATTGAATCTCCATGAGATACAGTTACAAAGTTGTTCATGATTGGGTTTCAGTCATACAATGTTCCAACACCAATTTCTTCACATTGGGTACATTTTCCACCACCAATGTTCCCAGTTTCCTTCCCACCAGTTCCCCCCACCCTCATGCCACCAGCCTGTCTGTATAGCAGGCACTTTTCCTCCCCACCCTAACCCCTCTTCTTTTGGGCATTATGGTCTGCTCCTATTGCTTCATTTTTGACTAAGAGTTCACATTCCCTCCTTATTGGTTTTTCTTCCCAAGTTAAACTCGTGTACTTGAAAACAGTAATAAAACTTAGACAGTCTTTATTTTCCTGACATCAGTAATTCTCAAATAGTAGACTCATTTACTACTCAATTTAGAGTCTCCTTAAAGTCTGACATAAATTCTCCAAATAATTCTTGAAGAATCGGACTGACAGAGGGTCTAAGATTTCTCCATGGAACTGGTGATATGTGGAAGTTGATTAATTAATAAGTCACGACTTACAACATCCTGGCATCTATGTTTCTTTGCCATATGGTCACTTGGTAACTTGCTTATGAATTTGGTTGTTTCACTTTCCAAAAATGATTCATTAATTGACTTGAAAATTGAAAATCTTTTCATGGAATTTTAATTTCCCTTTCTACAAAATTTAAAAAAGACTAGAAAAGAAGACACAAAAAAAGTTTCAACCAAACTTACTTGAAGGCTTTATAAGGAAGATAAAAATAGTGTATGAAACTAAATAAAATAATTGGTAATTGGTAATGGGCCAGTTCAGTCCTGCCAACTGTAATCAAAAAGACAAAGAGAACTTTCATGGTCAAGGTCAGGGTCTTGAAGATACTTTTAATGTGAATGGAAGCATTGTAAGAACTAAGAATACAATATAATACTGTAGCCACTAAGTGATACCAAAATGCTAGGAAAATAAAAATTTATAATAATTTTTAAATTTTAACAACATATCTTACGTTCATTATAATAATTTCTTATTTAATTTTATATTTTAAACTCATAATTGTAAAGATTTGCTTAAGAAAAAGAACACTGTATTAATTATGAGATGGTTGTTGGCCAGAGCTAACATGAATTTTTTTGGTGGAACACAATTTGTTATTAAAGTAATAATGTGCTGCTTAGCTTAGTTATTCTGTAATATTTCTTTGAAGGGATAAATTACTTCAGTAATAAATTTATTCTATTGCAAAATTTGCTTCTTGAAATCAAATTAGAAACAATAAAGCTAAGGATTAAATTTTACACATAGTTTTTTAAGTTACTAAAAGTTGACAGAAATAAAAATATATCTTAAAGAAACCAGGTAGCTTTCAAAATGACTTTTAAAAAATTAGAATAGAGGGCCTAGAGAGATAGTAGATTGGATAGGGAGTTTGCCTTGCATGCACTGGGTTTAATCAATCCCCAGCATCCCATAAAGTTCCTGACTACCTCCAGGAGTGACTCCTTAGTGCAGATCCAGGAATTACCCCTGAACATAACTATGTGTGCTCTAAAAACAAAAAAAAATAAATAAACACATGAAAATTAGAATAGAAATACCTAAAAGAATTTTGGAGTTTTCCAGTTTTTGACAAAAACCTTGGTTTCCATGTTAGAGCATTTATGTTGTAACTATGACTATGCTGTTCTTTCCTTTTATCCTTGGCATTGTTGTAGAAGCAGTCAATAAATAAAAAAAGACTAATTTTCCCACTTGAAACGATGCCCTATTTCTCACTTTCAATTATTGCCATGCTTCTTAAAATATTCCTATTTAGACAGTAACCTGTGTTTTCCCTTGAAATCTTTCAGCCATTAATGACACTAGCAAACATTCACATAAAGCTGTATAAGGCAGTAGAGTCTGCACATTAAAATGTGTGATCCTCATATCAACTCTCTGCAGTGTCATGATTAGTTCCATTTTACACATGTGAGACAGATAATGAACTAATAATCATATCAAGGTTAAACAGATTGCAAAAGTTACAATCTATACGCAAAACCAGGCAGTCCTCTCCATAGTTGATTATTCTCCCTCCCACTCAACATTTACTTGATTTATTTTTATTGTTACTTTTATTTATTCTTAACTTGTCATTAAATTATCCTGGTATTGCAGAGGTTTGGCATCACACCTCTTCATGTATGTAATTGTCACCTTCTCACCATTAAAAGACCTCTCTGTTTTATCTGCATCTTCTTCACTCACCGGCATCAATTTCCTTCCATCAATACAGATTAGACATCACTGGAACTATTCACTAAAACCGTATTCTTCTTCACTATCACTATCACTATCACCCCTTTGTTCCTCGATTTGCTTGAGCGGGTGCCAGTAACATCTCTATTTGTCCTTGTCACATGCTAGTGTAGCCTGATGGCATATTGAGGGCTCTTACAGGGTCAGGGGAATGGGGACCATCATTGCTACTGTTTCTGGCATATTGAGTGCACCACGGGTAGCTTGCCAGGCTCTGCCGTGTGGGCAGGGTACACTTGGTAGCTTGCTGGGCTCTCTGAGAGGGATGGAGGCTTTTGGGGCAGTCTCTAATCACCTTTACAGGTGTTCCCAGTCAGGTATATGTGTGGGCATGATACTCTCAGTAGCTTGCCAGGTCCTCTGAGAGTGAGAACTAGAGAATAAGAGGTCAGTTGGTTTTCCAGGAGCGTGGTTTTATAGTCTTTGGATCCTGGCCATTGATGGAGTTACATAGCAGTTGGTGAGTGTAACTGTCTAGCTACTAGAAGATGGGGAATCTGGGTGTATGAGGCCCAGTCCTGAACCAAGTAGGCTTGGAGATCTCAGCTCCGGGTCCCACACACCTTGGTTCCTCTGTTGGTTCCTTCATGCATGAGGCTCGTCTGAGCATGTGGAGAGTGGTCTCCGCATGGCTGTAGCTGGGTCCCGGAAGTCTTCATCTGCCAGGGCTCTGCTCTTGGTGGAGAGGGAAACTCAACCCACCCTCCTCCAAGGGGCCCCTGTAAGGACAGCCAGGTGGAAAGGCAAGAGACTCTACCTTGTTTTCTTCTGGGAGCTTGGCTTTACAGTCTCTGGATCCTGGCCGTTGATGAGGTTACAAGGCATTTGTGGGTGTAACTGCCTAGCTACTGGAAAATGGGGCATTTGGATGGAGGAGGCCCAGTCCCGAACTGAGCAGGCTTGGAGATCTCAGCCCCAGGTCCTACACACATGTGTTCCTCTGCCGGTTCCTTCATGCATGAGGCTCTTTTTATAACATAAACTAAATCTATATTAACCATAGAGAGGAAATTGAGGCAAGGGGGGGGGGAGAAATCAGTGACGGGAAGTAATGGATCAAAATATTTTCCCTCTCAGAAATACGTTTTCTGAGTTCAGAACAAGAGTATAGCGGTTAGGGCACTTGATTGCATGCAGTCAACATGGGGTCAGTCACCAACACCACATATGTTGCCCTGAGCAGAGTCAGGAGGAAGCCCAGAGCATAGCTGAGTTGTCCCCCTATCCTCCTCTCCTCAAGTAGCACTGTAGCACTGTCCTCTCATTTTTCATCGATATACTCGAGTGGACACCAGTAATGTCTCCATTGTGAGACTTGTTACTGTTTTTTGCACATTGAATACATATTGAATTAGTATTCTTACTTCTTGGATAATGTGAATCATAAAGAATACAAAATAGATATAAAATGAGGACAGGATAGAGATATGAATGCTTTGGGTATGTTAGAGGAATGGTGAGTCTACAAGTTCAAAGAATGGATGGAAAAACAAAACACGATTCAAGAGGTTAAGTGAGCACAATTTATTAACCTTTAAACAGACGTATTCTGTGAAGCTTAAGTATGCTGTCACCTTCCTCTGCCAACGCTGGTGAAGATATGGAAGTTGGATCTGATCTTTATTCTTATGGTTCAAGAGCTTGGTAATACCAGCATGAAGAAACTGTCAGAATTGGACTGACACCAATCAAAGCACCAGTAACCAGATTAGAATGTAGAAGAATAAAGTAAGCATGGAGCAACCAATACTTTCTATTGCAAATGCCTCCGGTTTGAGATGCAATCTGGACATCAAACCAAGTGGATTACAATTCAGTCATCAGTGTGTACTGTGGACCTGATAGAAGTCAGGGTAAAAAGTCTCTTGGAAGCAGGATTAGTGGTTTCTTCTCTATGTCTCAAACTTGAGATCTAGTGAATTACTAGTAACCAACACACAACTCTCCTGGATTGTTCTGGGTTCACATGCTAAAGGTTATTTCTATGAATTCTACCCCATCTCTTAACTATGGCCATCTCATTTCAAGTATGCGTTCTTAGGTCAATGTCACTGTCGTCCCGTTGTTCATCGATTTGCTAGAGTGAACCCAGTAACGTCTCCATTTTGAGACTTGTTGTTACTGTGTTTGGCATATCGAATACGTCACGAGTAGCTTGCCAGGCTTTGTCATGCAGGCGAGATACTCTCGGTAGCTTGCTGGGCTCTCTGAGAGAGGCGGATGAATCGAACCTGGCTTGGCCTTCCTGGCTGCGTGCAAGGCAAACGCCCTACCACTGTGCTGTCACTCCAGCCCATATGTTTTTAGGTAAGTTACTATAATTAGAAACTTAGAGGTAAGTAGAAGAGCTTCTTAGAACATTAGAAGTTTTTATGCTTCTTTACCATAAGATCATCTCTCCTAAATGTGGTGGGGGTGGAGTGGGGGACAGTATTTAGGCACAGTAATGAAATTTAGCAAGTTCAACCTAGACATGCTCTTTATCTTGAACAGAGAATCTTTAATTCTCAACTCGGCAGGGTCTGAGCCTTGGCAGGACCTTCAGCTAGTGTGAGATTTAGTATAAGGGTAATCTGGGAGATATCTAGTATATCTGGGGCATTTAAGGATGGAAAATGAGCTCAATTGGCAGGTACTTGCTTACTATCTTTATGAGACTGTTTAGACATTTGATCCTAGGGCATATTTGGGTTTCCTGGAGTTTTCTAATTTAAGGTGCTTTTTTTCCTTTGATAAAGTCAGAGTAATACAATGTGATTTCTGATGATGCTCAAGAACCTATCAAGTCCTTTGAATTTTTGTTATGAAGCCTGCTTGTAAGGTGATTAGTGTCCTTCCTTTAAAAGAAAGAATAAAACAGAACATTGTTAGTATGATACCTTTTATTAGTCCTTATTCCCTCATTTCCTAGAGACTCATATCATAAAAGTGTAAAAAATATTTTATTTATTTACTTGAGGAGGGGTGGGCTGGAGCAATAGTGCAGTAGGTAGGGTGTTAGCCTTGCATGCGGCCGCAGCCAACCTGGGTTCGATTGCTCTGTCCCTCTCAGAGAGCTCAGCAAGCTACCGAGAGTATCCCGCCTGCATGGCAGAGCCTGGCAAGCTCCCTATGGTGTATTTAATATGCCAAAAACAGTAACAAGTCTCACAATGGAGACATTACTGGTGCCTAATTGAGCAAATCGATGAACAATGGGAGGACAGTGCTACAGTGCTACTTGAGGAGGGGAGGATAGGGGGATAACTCAGCTATGCCCTGGGCTTCCTCCTGACTCTGTGCTCAGAGCAACACATGTGGTGTTGGTGATTGACTCTATGTTGACTGCATGCAATCAAGTGCCCTAACCACTATACTCTTGTTCTGAACTCAGAAAACTTGTTTCTGAGAGGGAAAATATTTTGATCCATTACTTCCCGTCACTGATTTTCCCCCTTTGTCTTAATTTGCTCTCTATCATTAATATAGATTTAGTCTATGTTATAAATTGAGCTGGCAATTTGTCAATGAAAAGAACCATAAACTGCTACAGACTGGGGGAGAAGAAAATAGAACTAGGAAAACATGAAAATCTGAACAGATGGCAACCAGATTTTTTTGCACAAAATAATGAGTCTACATGGTCTGAATAACTGTGTGTAGATGGAAACAATAGTACCAAGTATGTTCTAATAGGAGCCTCCCTAAGCACTTGCATGCATGCTTGTTCATCTTATTCAGGCCTTGGAGCAGGGGCTCATAAAATTTCTTGCTCAGGATTCATTGCCCCACCCCACCCTGTAAAGGAAACACAGGCAAGCACTGCCAGAGACACCTTGGATTCATTATGCAGTTTATTGTGAATTCATTTTTAGTTCTTGTGCATTCAGAAACCTTTTACTGTTGCCAACTTTTTCAAGGACTTCATATTCAGTAACTTGACCCCATAGGGTCACGACCCACAGTTAAGAAGTGAGGCCAAGGAACTTATCCCAGCACCTTCCAGTGCCAGCTGCAATGAAGCAAGATGGGGTCAGGAGTGTTGAATAGTGGAAGGATGAAATGCTTTCATGCTATCTAGGGGCCATTGACAGAGAAAGGACATTTGTTTGCTACATCTTGTCAAAGAATCAGCAAGCTTCAAATGGCAGGTCTGTTGCCAATGTTCAGATGTTTGATATGACTGGGTTTTTTTTTTTGATGCAAAAACTGCAGAACAAAAAACATCCAGGAGGTCACTAGGAGTTCAAAACTGCATATCATACTAACCTCACTCTGCAACAGAAAGTTGATGAAAATCAGGCCAGGATTCTTACATTGCCATTGTGTTCCTGAAAAAAGACTCATGCTGTGTTATCCACTTAATAAAAGGTGTGTGTTCTCCACAAGTAGGTTTCTCACAAGGACAGATTCACGGCCCCTTCCTAATTTTATGCACCTGTTTACCTTTTGGAGTTCTAGAGGTTCGGAACAATAAAAAGTTGATTTTCTTTTATTGCTGTAGTCAAGGTAACATGTTTATGATAATGTTTATGCTTATGGCTTTGTTGTTCTGTCACTGTACCTTCTGGCCACAAATGTGCCAGATACCCTCCACCAACATCCTTATGCTACTCTAAGAAGACTTGTCCTACAAAAATACTCTTAATTTCAATTTGCATGGCAACTGCAACTTTTATTGCATGGCAACTGCCCATATAGGCTAAAACTAGAGTGGTATTATTAAGTTACTAAGTATTGTGTTTTAGATTCTAGTTATGGAGATACATCATCTTACTCTTTTGGTTTGGGGTCAGGCTCCCATGGGGTTATCAGAGGATCTACGGGGAATGGTCTCAGTGATTCTCAGTCATCCAGACTGGATGCAAGGGCCTGAGGATATGACTGTCTGACTTTGTGGTACTCCAGAACATGGTGGCCATCCTGGTAGTACTTAGGAGGGTTTCCAAGGCTCACTCATCAATGCTCAGGGGCCATGAAATGCCAGAGAATGAACTGGGGTCCCCTGAAACTTGTGCCATCTCCTTAGTACAGTTTTACTCTTTTAACTTGAAGGCCTTGCTTGCTGTGAACATATGAAAGTGTACGCTGCTCTGGAGATGGGAAGTTGAGTTTTTGTGACTACCTTTCTCTGTAGGTCTTCTTTCAAATTGTCATCTGAAGTTCCCTCATGGGAGGAACACTTGTGCTTTGATGTTTTAATAGGTCTGGAAGTCATTTGGAAATGTCAGATGCCTCATTCTTTTTCCTGATACCTTACTCTCCCCCATGGTTGTAACTGATGAAAATGAAAAGATGACTTTGGTTTATGGGGAAGAAAAGGGCCCGTCCCACTCTTTGATCCCTGTCCTTATGGCCCAGTTCTCCTCCATAGGTGACTGAACAGTCTGTATTTGCTGTACTTCTTATAAGGCAAAGAGAAATATTAGTAGGGAGACTTACGTGTTATCCCAAGCTAATGCAAGAAATTATGAGGGAAATATTGGTCTCCAGGATAAGAATTTATTTTTCTTTGAACTTGGGTAAATCCATCTCACCTTCACCACGAGAACTATGATAATAGGGAGAAAAGATTTGGTTCTTACACCACAGGATGTTCCTTAGATGTCCTGCCTTTAACCAAGAAATTTCATATACTCACTCTCTGCTCATGCCCTACCTTTTATCCCACCAAATTCCTGCATCAAAGAAATTCCAGCCGCGGTTTGGGTTTCTGATGTCAAATCCAACCACAGGCTGAACTTACTATCAGAAACAAAATTGGAAGCTTGTAGCTTCTTCTTCAACTCTTACCACATAGTGGATTTAGGAATTCTGTTTGGTTTAGTACCAATTTTCAGACCTTCTCCAAATAGCCCTTTTTTCTACTCTCTAATATCTGGGCTGAAATATATCTGTCTCTTCCATGAAAATATCGAGACATAAAAGCTCTCTTTCTTCTCTCTACCTTACCATCCTTTGTGTTACTCCCTCATAAAGTTTCAAGTATAAAAATGCGCCTTCTTTCTGACTCAGAGGATAGACTAATATAGACAAGGAATTTTGACAATCTTGGCCATGGTGGTTAATCTTATTTGTTATCTTGACTAGGTTAAGGAATGCACAGATAGTGAAATATTGTTTCTGGATATGTATTTGAAAGTTTTAGGGACTTTTTAGTATCTTCACTGGTAAAAAAAAGTGAAAACATTATCCAAAAACCACTTGGGGGGCTGGAGAAATAGCACAGCGGGTAGGGCATTTGCCTTGCACATGGCTCACCCGGGTTTGATTCCCAGCATCCCATATGGTTCCCCCAAGCACTGCCAAGAGTAATTCCTGAGTGCATGAGCCAGGAGTAGCCTCTGTGCATCGATGGGTGTGACCCAAGAAGCAAAAAAAAAAAAAAACAAACCAAAAACAACAACAATAAAAACCACTTGGCTTGAGAAGAATAATGTGTAAAAGAAGGTAAGGTTGCTCACTTGCTTAATCTAGGACACCTTGCTTCTGCTGTGGGACATTTGCCCTCATGGTTTTCAAATCTTTATTTTTGACTCTGGCTTACACTATTGGCTGTCTTGGTTCTCAGGTCTTTGGGTTTGGAATAAAATTGTATTATTAACTTTTTGGGGGGTCTTTGGTTCATACTTGAAAGATTATGAGAGCCAGAGGTTCCAGAATTCTGAGAATTATGGGGATAATAAAACTGTATTTCCATTTATCCATGGGTTCTTTTCTCAGGAAAACATTATTCAATCCCTTGGATTGAATATCAATGTAATAATTCAGGAATGTGACCGATGCACAGAATAAGCTTATGTGTAAGATAGTGGTTAAGGAGAAGCAGGTTGCCTAAGTATGAATCTAGATTTAGTCACATGTATTACTTATGCATCTTGGGAGAAGTTAACATTACTTATCTAATGCAATTACTTAGCTATTGCATGAAATGTGCATACAAGGTTTTAGAATAATCCATGTCCAGCATTTGCCATTATTGAAACACTTTCCATTTTCTCATTTCTGCCTCACTTCTTCCACATTTTCCATTCTCGATCACAGATCAACTCTTCCTCTTGTTCACAAAGGGAAACTTGTAGACTTTTCATTAGAATATAGTAAAGTGATTTTTCTTAGAACTAAGGGTGGATTGCTTTGTCTGCCCACCTTGCATAGCTCTCACAGTGAAGTCTGGCGGGACACAGTGATCTCCCTCTCCATTTAGTGGGGCAGTCCTGAGCATAGGGCTGGTTCTTAAGGCACAAAAAGACAATTTAAAAAATACAAATTAAGTATGGAATTTTTTGTTTTGTTTTTGTTTCTGAGGGGGCTCTCCCAGTGGTAGTCAGGGCTTAGTCCTGCCTCTGTATTCAGAGATCACTCCTGACAGTGTTTGGGGGACCATATGTGGTGTCAGGGATGGAACCTGGGCTGGCTGCATGAAAGGCAAATGCCTCATCCACTGTCCTATCTCTCTAGCCCCTCAACACTGGTAATAGATGACTAGTTTTTATGGAGCACAAATACTACATATTTATTGTCAATTCAGATACCACTGGGTATTTAAGTGTTTCCATGTCATGGTTAATTTAAATAGTGCTTCAGAAATATAGATGCATCAGTCAGAAATTCCCTGATGATAAGCTGATGAAAACTGTATGAGAAATATAGCTGATTTCTGGTTGCGTTTTGAAGGGAGGTTTGACAGTAGCTATTTGTTTTGCCACATCTGTGACCATTCCACCTAAGAATTTAATGGTCCGACTTAGGCCTGTTTGTTGTTGAAATGAACTGATCTCTGTCAGACCCTCAACTCTCCTTGTGCTTTACCTGCCCAGCCATAAGCAATGTGGTCTGCTCATTGCTGTCCACTGGATTCTTTGTAGCATCAATTTTGTCATTGTGGATGGCAAAATCCACATAGTACTGGGAGGCTTTTAAAAGTTCCATGTTGAAACCCTATAACCACTTCTGTGCTGAAAGAGTCTAATGGTATTCTATATTTTACTGATCTTTGAGCTTACTGCCCTGTGAATTTCCTGGCCTATGAACTAAATTACTGAGCAATCCTGGGAAATAATAGTAACCAGAAACACAGAGCCATTATCACTACATATTCATGTTCTAAAGATGAGGTTCACATTTTTAAACAAAGGGGTGTCATGTGGACATGCTTAAGACATTTATTTTGAAATTTTTTTCCTTTCTATTTTTCAAAGAACTTAAAAACGTTATATGATAATGGCCAAATACATCACATATAAAAGAAATTACTGTGGTGTGTCTCTTGGAGTGAGTTTTAACTTTAAAACAAGAAGGATTACCACACACTAAGACTTCCGGAAACAGAAAAATTCTTTATCTCATGAAGTCATTAAAAATAATCCCCCTAAATAAAGCATATTTTGGGGTTTCAAATCAATCACCAAAGCTAAGACAGTAACCTATTTTTCCTTTTATCTACTTAGAATTCAAAATTAGTTTTGTCACCCTGAATGAAAATTGTACAAGAAGCAACTGATAATGTGTGCAATTGCTTGGAGACATGCAGAAACACCCAACCAATTTAAAAAACATTAATTACATTGTTAAGAATTTGTATGGGATTTTGTTTCTTTGGTCTGTTTTCTCTCAGGAACTTTGCTGTGTCCCCCCTGACAGTTCCAAAGCTGTTCTAGTAAGTAAACCTGGTGCACACATGTAACACATTAAAATTCCTTTCTCTGAAGGTGATTACAGTCCATTTGCTCTGCAAACAGCCAGTAAAGGTGGACACGCTCAAATTATATATTTTTTGGCTGTGCAATTGGGAGACAAAAGTGCTGCAACCTACTTTTACTCCAAGTAGTAAAAAAGCTTACTTTATGAGTCTCTCTGCTCCTGTGTCCTGCTGACTGTGCTGATACACAGAATGTTTTCCATATATTGATTTTCTGTTGAAACAAGAAGCTGCAAGGTGCTCTAAGATGCATGGGCAGGGTCTCCACATGCTGTGCCTGTGCCCATAGATGTAAAGAGGTTTCAGTTTTCCAGCTGCCTGTGTGCTATATGGAAGGACGTGGGATAGGCTTCAGGCAGAATGTTGAAGGTGCCGCAGGTTTATGTGACTTGAACACAGTGACTCAGCCTATTTGGACATTCCTGAGGTGTGAAACACCACCAGGGGACCACGTATCTGGCACTGATATAGCTTCTCTGGCCATCTAAATGCAGAGTTTGGGCACTATGTAATCCTGTATAGCCACGAGGATGCTGGGCTGCAGTGGGCCCGGTACTTACCTTGCAGGCTCAATACCAGGACCTCTTGGGTCAAGCCCTGGAAGGGATTTGCCAAAGGTGAAAATGGCCTCTAGAGCCCTGACTTTTAAATTTCATTTCAGAGACCTTTGCATTCATCTTACCTGGGGAGGCACCTGATTTCTTCTTCTTCTTCTTCTTCTTCTTCTTCTTCTTCTTCTTCTTCTTCTTCTTCTTCTTCTTCTTCTTCTTCTTCTTCTTCTTCTTCTTCTTCTTCTTCTTCTTCTTCTTCTTCTTCTTCTTCTTCTTCTTCTTCTTCTTCTTCTTCTCCTCCTTCTTCTCCTTCTTCTCCTCCCCCTTCTCCTCCTTCTCCTCCTTCTCCTCCTCCTTCTCCTCCTCCTTCTCCTCCTCCTTCTCCTCCTTCTTCTCCTCCTTCTCCTCCTTCTCCTCCTTCTCCTCCTCCTCCTCCTCCTCCTCCTCCTCCTTCTTCTTCTTCTTCTTCTTCTTCTTCTTCTTCTTCTTCTTCTTCTTCTTCTTCTTCTTCTTCTTCTTCTCCTCCTCCTCCTCCTTCTTCTCTGTCTCCTCCTTCTCCTCCTCCTCCTCCTCCTCCTCCTCCTCCTCCTCCTCCCTTCTCCCTTCTCCTTATCCTTCTCCTTCTCCTTCTCCTTCTCCTTCTCCTTCTCCTTCTCCTTCTCCTCCTTCTCCTTCTTCTCCTCCTCTTCTTTTTCTTGTTCTTCTTCTTATTATTTCTTCTTTCTTCTTTCTTCTTTCTCTGTTTTAATTGAAACATTTCAAGATATAGTTACAAAGCTTTCATGTTTGAGTATCAGTCATACAATGATCAAACATGCATCCCTCCACCAGTGCACATTTTCACACATTTCACCAATGTCCCTAGTATCCCCCCCATCCCACCCCTCTCCCTGCCTCTATGGCAGACAATTTCCCCCATACTTTCTCTCTTCTACTTTGGGGCATTATGGTTTGCAATACAGTTACTGTGAGGCTATCACATTTGGTCCTTTATCTACTCTCAGCATACATCTCCCATCCTGAATGATCCCTCCAACCATCATTGACTTAGTGATCCCTTCTCTATTCCAGCTACCTTCTTCCCCAGCTCATGAGGGAGACTTCCAGCTATGGAGCAATATTCCTGGCCCTTGTCTCTACTGTCCTTGAGTGTCGGCCTCTTATTATTTTATATTCCACAAAATGAGCTCATTCATTCTATGCCTGTCCCTCTCTTTCTGATTCATTTCACTTAGCATAATATTCTCCAAGACCATCCACTTATAAGCAAATTTTATGACTTTATCTTTCGTAACAGCTGCATAGTATTTCATTATATAGATGAACCAAAGTTTTTTTAACCAGTTATTTGTTTTTGGCCACTCAAGTTGTTTCCGATTCTGGCTATTGTGAGCAGTGCTGCAATGAGTATTCAGGTACAGATGTCATTTCTACTGTGCTTTTGACTTCTTAACGGGACTTTGATTTTCTAAATAAAACAGAAGAGACAGAATGGAGCTTTTAAAGAGGGTTATTTTAAAGTAAAGTAAACTCTCTTGTTTCCACCAACATTTTACTTCATTTCCAGATAGTATTTTTATTCATTTTGCCCTCTTACTACAGTGTCCAGAAAGTGGATTTTAATTGTCCTCTTGTGGTGCTCTTGATTATTTATGAATTTTAACTTGGGGACATGTCTTTACCTTAAGAGAGAATGCCAGAACAGGATATAGTTTGGAGTGAATATTAGCTCTATGTATTGTATTAGAAGCAGCTTTGTTTTTTAGAGGTAGAATAAAATAGTTCAGTAAATAATACATTGTGTACTTTTTATCAACTTTTTAGGTTGATACGTGATAGAAAATGAGGCAACTGGTTTAACGACTGAGGAAATATAGAGGAACAGAAACAAGTGGATGCCAGTATTGGCTGATCTGGCAACTCAGTGTACCACAAGGAATCCAGGTTCTTTGCATTTTGTCCACCACTCACAGTACAAACATCATGTTAAAGCTGGACCTTTCCCAGTCATAAAGGTACCACCCATAGTAAAGAAAAACACGTGCTTTCTCAACTATTTTGGCAGAGGAGAGAGAACGCTTTTCTCCCAGTAATTCTCTTTTGTTTAGAAATTGTTCCCTAATGTCTCATTAACCTGATTTAAGTTTCATGGCTATCCTGAACTAATGCTGTTTCCTGGAAAGTGCCTTGAGTGTTAATGATGCAGGTTCCTTCTTTTATTTGTTAATTTTTTGTTGTTTTTGTTTTGGGGTCACTCCTATTGGTGTTTAGAGGTGACTCCAGGCTCAGTGCTGGGCATCATTCCTGGCAGTGTTCAGAGAACCATGTGACACCAGGGATTGAACAGGGACTCCTGCAAACATATGGTTTGTTCCTTTGAGTCATCTTCACAGCCTTCAGGGTGGTTTCTGGCAAGCTCCATGATTGGTATCGACCACTAAGTGTTTACCCTGGAGTAGGGTCAATCTCCCCAGCTGCTCTGACTATGCACAATGTGAAGTGGTAGGATCAACACTGGAGAGGCATTCAAACATTTCTCTGCTCATAAATAAATGAATCGCGAACTAAGACTAATTTCAAGGCCACACTCCACCACTTTGATGGACCAAAAGTTAGTCATTTTCTTTCCAAGAACTGTAGGATAATAAAAGGTTCATTCTTGCCTGTAATCAGTAAAGTATTTTGTTGTCACAGATGTCTTTTGGCTAGCTAGGAACTCTGGTATCTTCACAGATATTTATGGGGAATAGGAATGCTGTCTTTTAAAAAATTAATTAATTTTATTTATTTATTTATTATTTTAATGAATCACCATGAGATACAGTTACAGACTTACAAACTTGCATGATTACATTTCGGTCATACAATGTTTGAGCACCCATCCCTCCACCCATTCTCCATCACCAATGTTTCCAGTATCCCTCCAACCACTACCCCCCCACCCCCCACCGATGCCCTGTTGCAGACATATTCCCTCTTACTCTCTCTCCTTCTCGGTGTTACAGTTTGTAATACAGGTACTAAGAGACCATCATGTTTGGTCCATGGTCTACTTTCAGCACATATCTACCATCCTGAGCAAGCCCTCCAACTTTCATTCACCTAATGGTCCCTTCTCTATCCCAGCTGCCTTTTCCCCCAGCACATAAGATCAGCTCCACCCATGGAACTTGGGCCCTTATCTCTACTATCTTTAGGTGTTAGTCTCCTATTATGTTATTTAGCACAGCAACAGGGCATCTCGCCCGGACGGCAGAACCTGGCAAGCTACCTGTGACGTATTCGATATGCCAAACACAGTAACAAGTCTCATGATGGAGACGCTACTGGGCCTGCTCGAGCAAATCAATGAACAACGGGAGGACCGTGACCGTGACCATATTCCACATATGAGTGCAGTCATTTTATGTCTATCCCTATCTTTCTGACTCATTTCACTTAGCATGACTCTCCAAATCTATCCATTTGTATGCAAATTTCATTATTTCATCTTTTCTAACAGCTGCATAGTATTCCATTGTGTAGATATACTAAAGTTTCTTTAACCAATCATCTGTTCCCAGGCATTTGGGTTTTTTTCCAGATTCTGCCTATTTTAAATAGTGCTGCAATAAACACACAAGTGCAGGTATCATTTATACTGTGCTTTTTTGCATCTCTGGGATATATTCCAAAAAGTGGTATTGCTGGGTCAAATGGGAGCTCAATTTCTGTTTTTTTTTTTGATAAACATTCATATTATTTTCCAAAAGGGCTGAACTAGTCGGCGTTCCCTTCATCATTGAGAGAGAGCCCCTTCGCCCCACATCCACACCAACACGGGTTGCTTTTGTTCTTTTGGATGTGTGACAATCTCTGTGGTGTGAGATGATACCTCATTGTTGTTTTGATCTGCATCTCCCTGATGATTAATGATGTAGAGCATTTTCTCATGTGCCTTTTAGCCATTCGGATTTCTTCTTTAAGAAAGTTTCTGTTCATTTTTTTGCCCCATTATCTGATGGGATTGATTGTTTATTTCTTGTAGAGTTCAACCAGTGCCTTGTATATCCTTGATATTAACCCCTTGTCAGAGGGCTATTAGGTGAATATCCTTTCCCAGTCTTTAGACTGTCTTTGTATCCTGGTGACTATTTCTTTTGAAGTGTAGAAGCTTCTTAGTTTAATATAGTTCCATTTGTTTATTTCTCTTTTCACTTGCTTAACCAGTAGTGTTTTGTCCTTGAAGATACCTTTAGCTTCAATGTCATAGAGGGTTTTCCTGACCCTTTCTTAATGCACCTTATGGATTCTGATCTGATATTGATGTCTTTAATCCATTTTGATCTGACTTTTGTGTATAGTGTTTGGTAGAGGTCCGAACGCTCCCCCCCTTGCTTTTTTTTTTTCATGTATTTGTCCAGTTTTGCCAGAATGCTTTCTTTTCTTTCACCAGTTTCTCATACAAGTTTACCCAGAGAAAGTATCTCTGACTGCATATGTTTAATTCCAGATGATATATGGGGTTTCTGTTGTACCCCTAATCATTTTATCAGATGTAAAATTGAAGGGAAAGGTAACTAATATAGCTTTTTGGTGAACGCACCACCCACACGAGTGAAAATGGGCTATTACTCAGCATCCACAATGTTTGCTGGCAGTGGTCTGGGCTCCTGAGTGGAGGTTGGGATATGTCTACATCCTCGCTGGACTTGAGTCTAACAGTCTCTAAACAGTGACACCTCTGTTCCACTTCTCACCAATGTTCATCTGTTCTAGTTCTGCTTTCTCGTCATATCCCAAAGTCTCCTTTCTGGATTCTTGCATATCACGTTTCTCCAAATGCATCATTTATTACCACACTTGTTTCTTTTCTTCCTTAAGGAGTTTGCACCTTAAATGCTAGGGAGAGACTCTTATTTTCAAGTCTTAATTTATACATGCATTTTGACTGAACTACTCATTTAACCCTCTTTTACAGAATCTAGCTATTTTCTATGCCTTCAATTTCAAGTTGGTTTTACTATTTACTCTTCTTTGAAAATTGCATGCCCTCAGAACCCTGAGGACTGAAATATTTTTATAAAATAAAATAATAAATCAATATGATACCCTAGGTCATTTATTTTACATTAATGCTTTGAGCCAGCTAGATAGAAGATGAGATGACTCTCAGAATATTTTTTAACATTTCCTAGGGTAAACATCTTATATTAACTTGCTGTAAATTTTAGACTTTTAGAAATAAAAAAATTCTATGCCTAATTTAAAGGAATAGTCGAATATGATATGTTTATTTCTAATGCCATTGTCCTTATTTCTAAGGAATTTATATTTTATTTAAAATTGACAGCATAATATTTTGCATATAATAATAATTACCAGTACTTAGAGTGCTTTTGAGAACCCAGTGCATTTAAAAAAATCTTAATTATTTTTAACCCATGACAGCAAATATAATGATTATGCCAGTTTTATAGAAAGTTTTAGCAACAACCCTAAAACCAAGTAATGTGGTAGAACTTCTTGAACAAAATAACCTAAGCCTCCAAGCCACATTATTTTTAATTTTTATTAGTGAAATAGCATGGTTTACAATAGTGTTATTGTATGTTTTTATGCTAGATAACTAGGATTTCATTTTTATTAAGTACCAGAATTTGTTTATGTTGATGAATGGCTAAGAAAATATGGTACACATATTTCCTCTTTTTATTTTTAAATGTATCAAATTTATGTAGTGTTGATATTTTTGTTTTAGGCACACCCCAAACCCATACTCTTTCCATTGAATCAGCTATTTATTTTCATCATGGACAAAGCACCTCCATTAAAATTGAAATGATCCTAGAGCATTCTTAAATATTTTCCCTATTTTGCCTAGGCAAGAATCAGTGAGTGGTAAGAAAACAACTAGTCAGATTTGAGTAAAATTGAAACATAATTTTCTGATAACGGTGTCCGGGAAGAACATTAAAAGAGAATTTTTCTTATTGACTCAGAAAATGACTTATCTTATTCTTATTAAACTTCAACATGATTTCGTACTTCCTTAGTTACTCCATCTGAATGATAACAAAGTGTAAATTACTGAATCGATATGACAATTTTTTTTTCCACAGACCTCTGTTTTTTTTAAGCAGAGAGGGACAGTTTTCAGTCAAGATAAAGAAATGCAGCCCCCAACAGCAAGGGACTGGCCTGGCCCTCTCATCTGAGTGACGATGTTGGATTGTAACTAGCTTGTAATTCATAGCTAGGGTCTAGTGTCACCTGGTCAAACAAGAAAATCTCCCAGAATACAGCACCAGAAAAGGCCACCCTGTCACCAGGCTGAAGTGAGACACAGACAATGTTACTCTTTAACCACAGAGTCTACACGCATGACAAAGTCACTGAACAAACCCCCAAATCCTGAACATGCCCTATTCTAGATAATATAAATGACTGCAGTTGTTAACTAATCAAGCTTTAGCTTTTTCCCCCTAGCTTTAAGTCTCCCTCTTTTATAAGCTGAGAGTCTAGAATTAATTACAATTATCTCCTGCTTCCTAAAAGCATTCGATCCAGCATAGAGCTTGGCTTCTAAAAACTCCCTTTAAGTCAACCAATTCAAGCCTGATACTTGTAATCTGTTCTTAGATCTCCTTACTGAAATTCCTTGTGTTTTTCATTGTATATGGGAGCCTTATTGCTATGTGAAATATATCTAACTTTAAACAAAGATCTGTTTCAGGGATCAAGAGACAACTTGAAGGCATAGTATGTATGCTTCCCATGTGGGAGACCTGGATTTGATCCCCAGTACTACATGGTCCCCTGAGCAATTTCAGGAGTGATTCCCAATCAATCAGTAAGAATATGCCAGAGGACTCTGTGCGGGCAACACCTTTTGAAAAAAATGTATGTTTCTGATTAATTTTGGCTGGAGAGCATAGGGAAAACTTATTCAACTAGAGATTTGAGAATAATATCCATTTTTCACCTCTTTTAGTTACACACTTAATTCTCTGGAATAAAACTTGGAATTGAACATTATTTGTATTTTTTAACTGTTTTTGTTGATAAGAATAGTTCAGGCATTAATGAGATGATCTCCATGGAGACTACTTCTGCCGCATTGTTGAACAATAAGTCCTACATGAAAGATAAAAAAAGCTTACATGGTTCAAGTTTATGTATGTTTTATGAATTTTTTAATGAAGATTTTTTTGTGGACTTTCCCATTCACATCTCCTTCAACCTTTCTATGCTGAGGCAGAGTGGCTTTCTCCTAGAATTGGTGCACTTATCAGCTTTTGTAAGAGAAGGGCAATTTTACCCCTAGCTGGGCTGACTCAGAAAGCAAATGGCTCTGGGTTTAACTGAAACGATAGAGTATTGCACTTCAGGTACTTATCAGAGGGAATTATCTCATACTCTTTGCCACTTTCTGTTTATTAAAAGCTCAACTTAGAGAACTTAGATGTAGAGACCCACAGCGGTAGGGCGTTTGCCTTGCACGCAGCCAACATGGTCGACCCGAGTTCAATTCCTCCGCCCCTCTCGGAGAGCCTGGCAAGCTAACGAGAGTATCTCGCCCGCAGGGCAGAGCCTGGCAAGCTCCCCGTGACGTATTCGATATGCCAGACACAGAAACAACAAAGTCTCCAATGGAGACGTTACTGGGCCCGCTCGAGTATTCCTCTACATTTTCTAAAAATCTATCCTAAATTTAAGTCAGAGCAGAGGATAGTGAGTACCTGAAATGTGCTGGTTCAACTCACGTAGGCTTGTTTAGGTTTTGCTTGTAGTGCAGTCACAGGGTTAGAATGTTGTTAATTTTCATGGTTTTGATGAACAAAGTTACTACACCTTCACCACCACCAAAATGCCCACAGACCTTCTACCTCTGTTCTTATGTCACTTCTCATCTCTTCTTTCCTTGCCTTCTCTGTGCCCACTATATTCACCTCTTGGTAATCTCACATTTACAGTTAAAGGCCAAGAAGTTGTGCTCTTTTGATATTATCTATTCCTGTTTTACTTCTCTATATACCACAGATGAGTAAGATCATCTGGCCCTTATCCTTCTCTGGCTTATTTGATTTAACATGATGTCTTATAGTTTCATGCAAATTGTAGCAAATCAAAAGATTTCATCTTTCTTTACAGTTGCAGAGTATTTTATGGTTATTTGTGCAATAACTTAATTATTTATTCATCTGACATTGGACGTTTGGGCTCCTTTCATATCCTAGATATTGGGCTTAACACTGCGTACGGTTGTACATACATCTTTCAAATTAATGTTTTTGTGTCCATGGCTTAAGAATATCAAGAATATGAGGTTGTTTAGTATCCATAATAGAGATGTTTTAGATGCTACAAAACTCCTAATATTTTTTCCTCTGACAATGTTTTTAATCTCTTCTTTAGCCATAAGTAATGACTATGAGGAATAAAGGGTTCTTTGTTGGATGTTCTTTCCACTCAGTACTGTATATATGTTAATCTATTCTCCTCTTATTGTAGAGTTTAAATTGAGAAATAGGGCATGAATCTTACTCCCCCTTTTATTTCTGAGGTTTTGTTTCTCAATTTGGATTGGAGCTATAGCACAGCAGGTAGGGCGATTGCCTTGCATGTGACCAAACCAGGTTTGATTCCTCCATCCCTCTCAGAGAGCCCAGCAAGCTATGCCCACACAGCAGAGCCTGGCAAGCTCCCCGTGGAGTATTTGATATGCCAAAAACAGAAAAAACAAGTCTCACAATGGAGAGGTTACTGGTGCCCAATCGAGCAAATCGATGAACAACAGAGGACAGTGCTACAGTGTTTCTCACTTTATAGAGTAAGTCTTTGTCTTTAATTCTTGCTGTTTTGATTAAAATGTGTTTTGGTACTTTGGCTTTTCTTTAATAGGTGCATTATGGGTCTCCTGGAACAGTATATTGCTCTCTCATAAGTTTAAGGTGACTGACTGCAGTTTATCTCTGGCATCACATGGTGCACAAATATCACCAGAGGCAATTCTGGAGGTTCTAAGCATTGCGAGGGTAGCCTGGGTAATATCTGGCACTGTAGAATCCGAAACAGCGTTGAATTCTAGGGTTCTTGTATTGAACCATGGGCCTATTGGCCAAGAATTTTGGGGAAGGGCTCCTGGATCTCCTAAATGGTGCTTGGGAGCAACTCCCTCAACATTTGTAAAGTAAATGAATAAATGAATAATTCAACAAATGAACAATTGATTGTTGGTTTTCTTAGGATATTTGGTATTCATTACTGTTCATTGCACTGTATTTTTTTTAATGATGAAAGAAAAGTTCCATAGAACTATAGACGAAGATAGTCATTTATTTTAATAGTATTTTCAATAAAATTATATTGTAAATTTTACTTTTGGTGGGGAGGATTACAGTTGGGGAGCTGCAAAGTCAGGAGTACCATAGGATTTTTATGTCATTATCACAACTATAGAATAAAAAGGAATTTCTACTATCCTCCCAAACTCCTTGTTTTTAGTTTGTAGGTATTCCCACTTACCTATTCTAAGCCACTAAAACTTTGTCTTGTTGACAATATCATAAAAATATCATATAGCAGGTAACTAACATGGATTCTTTCATACAGCATCGTGACTTGAAATCATACAAATGTTGTAGTTATATCATTAACTTTATCTCTTATTGCTAAGTAGTATTCTACTATGTGAATACAGTAGTTTATCTCCTTACCAGGTAAAAGATATCTAGATTTTTTCCCTATCTTTAGTTAATATGAATAATATTGCCAGAGCCATTTATATCTGTTATACATTATATAAATTTGTTTGTGTGTGGGTGGACGTAACATTTTTTGAAGGAAATAACAGTGAGAATGTCGAATCATATAGTATATGTATGTGTAAGTTTGAAATAAACTGCTAAATTGCTTTACAGAGTGTTTATTCAGTTTTATATTCCCACAAGCAATGAGTAAGAACTACGTGCTCTCTGAATACTTTTAAACCTTTGATATCATCTATAACTTTTGTTTAGACTATTCTAATAGATATGCTAAGCTATTTTACTGTAATTTTATCTTATAATTCCCTAACGGCTAATTATGTTGAATGATATTTTTTCAGATACTTAATTGCCTTCTGATATCTTTCTTTGGAAAATATTCAAATGGTTTGCACATTAAATTTTATTTTATCTTCTTTTTGTTGAATTTTGGGAGTTATTTATAAATTCATAGAAAATATCTTGGTTTTATTTTGCAAATATGTTCTCCTGTTCTGTATCTGGCCATTCTTTTTCCTACCAGTATCTTTTTCAGAGAAAACATTCTTAATTTGATTTGTTCAATTTGTCAATGTTTTCAGTGATATCTAAGAAATTTTGTCTGTTTTTTTCTTTTCATACAGAAAATGACATGAACTTTCTTTTACTATTTTTGTCAGAATTATTTGTAGTTCTAGCTTACAGTTAATTGTGAAATACTTTTATGAGTTAATTTGTGCAAAAAGGGTAAGATTTAGGTTGAGGTGAATTTTCTTCCATATGGATGTCACATTCTTTATCATTATTTGAAGAACTTAAGTTCCTCTGTTGTGTAGCTTTTGCATCTATGTCAAAAACGAATTGGCCATATTTATGTGAATCTATTTCTGCATTCTCTATTCTGTTTTGTTGACATATATGTCTATTCCCTTTACAATATTACTCTGCCTTGATTCTATAACTTTGTTCTAAGACTTAAAATGTTACTATCTTAATTCTAAAGCTTTATACTAAAACTTAAAATTGAGGACATTTTTACTCCTCAAATTAAAAATTTCAATACTGCAATTTTATTCTTAGTTATAAAATTACTTCAGATTATTTTATCTTGGGAGGGTGTTATGGGTTAATGCTGGAAATGCTCAGGACCTGGAAAAGCCCAGAACTTTCTGCACTCAGGTAATGCTCATGGGACCATATGTGAGACTGGGGATTAAATCTGAGTCCGCCATACACAAGACATACACCTTACCTGCTGTACTATCTCTGGTCCCCTAGATGTTTTAGTTACTTTGCCTATTACATGAATTTTAAAATTATTCATTGTTAAAAAATCCTGTTAAAATTTTCAATATAAAATGAAATATATATGCAGATCCTTTTGTGGGAGAACTGACAAAAATATGGTGCTTGAAATCCACTAATAACATCATCTAATTTCATTTATCAAGGTCTCTGATCATAGTTTTAGCAGCATTTTGTGATGTTCTATGTGTGAAAGCTGTATATGTTTGGTTAGATTTATCTAAATATTTCACTTTTGAACGATTTATTATAGATGTGTCTTAAACTTTTTATATACAAATGTCTTTTTTAAATATCCAGTTTCTAATTGTTTAATATTGACATAAATATGATTTATTTTACTATGTTGACTGTACCTAACTAGGTATCTAACTTCATGCTGATCTCTTATCTAGGATATTTGTTTCCAAATCCTTAGGATTTCCTATGCAAATAGTCGTGATTTCTGAGTAGAATTTTATTATTTTTATTTCCAATGTGAGTGAATTATTGTTCTTTTTGTTTTTGTTTTGGGAGCTACACCCAGCAGTCCTCAGGGCTTAATTTTGGCTCTGAGCTCAGGGATCACTCCTGGTGGGCTCAGGGGATCCTTTGGGATGCCGGTATTGAACCAGACATGCTGCATGGAAGGCAAACACCATGCCTGCTGCACTGTCACTCTGGTTCCTGCATTATAGTTCTTGTTTTGCCTTATTGTCCTTAGGACCTTAATACAATTTTAAGTATACGTTGCAAGATGATATTCCTGTGTTGTTCTTTATCTTAAAAGGAAATGCATTTAGCATTTGGTTTGATATTAGCTGTGAGTTTCCTGTGGTTGGCCTTGTTTAGACATAGGAAATTTTCTTCTGTTTCTAGGTTTCTGTTTCTAGGTTGCTTTTAAATCAGAATTGTATACTGAATTTTGTCCAATGTCTTCTCTGCATCAACTGATATGATCATGTGGCTTTTCTTCTTTAGAGTGTTATGAAATGTAGTAGATCAAGTTACTTATACTTAAAATGTTAAACTATCATTGCATTTCTTTTGATGTCAGGCTTAAATACCACCAGATTTTATTTTCTGATATTTTTTCGGGGAGTTTTGCATCTGTAGTTTAATATGTAACTATCTTTATAACTCGATCTTTGATTTTGGCATGAGAGTAATACTTGCTTTATAAATGACTTGGAAGTTTTCTGTTGTCTTCTGTTATCTGAAAAGTACTATGCAGAAATGATCTAATTTCTTTACTGAATGTTTGATAGAATTCACTGTTGCAACAATGAAGTTGTTTATTGAATCACTGTGGGAAAAGTTACAAAGCTTTCAAGATTAAGTCTTGGTCATACAATGATCAAACACCTTTCCCTTCACCAGTACTTATTTTTCACCACCAAGAACCCCAATATACCCCCTCCCACCCCTTCCAATGCCTGTGAGGCAGGCGATTTCTACTTAACTCTCTCTCTACTTTGATTACATTTATTATTTCACCAAAAGATGCACCATTATTGTTTAGAATTTTCCCCCAACAATCAGAATTGCTGAAAAGGCATTGTGAAATAATTTGTTTTCTATAGCTGCTTTTGAGAACCATACGATATTGCGTGGTCACAATAGCGGCCACGTGATTTTGGATTTCTGATATTTTACTAGGTAAGTCTGGAGGGATTTCTGCAAAGAGCCAGATAATTATGAGATTGGTTTCTATGCTCAGGTGTTATGACCATGCCAGAGAGCCGCTCATGAGGGGCAACTTGTGATCTTGGTAGGGCATGAAGGACGAGCCGGTACCAACCCCCTTCCCATGAGACTGCAGTTGTCCATCACGGCCAGCTCATACCTGGCTTTCCAATAAGCTCTGAGTCAGCGGCCACCTTGCTGCCAGGGGGAAAACACCCTTTCCCTCCCAGAGAGGCATGGCGCTGTAGTTTAACACATAGTCCATTCACTTTTCTGCCCCAAGCTGCCGAGCTCTGGATTAAGTCCTTTTGCCTCTGGAGCTATAGCTGTGCCGAAGAGCAACTCTGTTTCTTTGTAGAGTTATTTTCCCAGAATTGCTTTCAGAATTATTACAGACATATACTTTTGAATGTCAGCATAGAATCAATTTTCAAGTACATATAAAAAACTTAACAACTTTACTTTCTTTTTATGAAATATTTATCTTAAATAATACAATGGCATGCATTGAAAATGCTATCAGACATTGTATTTTATTTTACATTTCACCCAACATCATACATATTTGGAAGCTGAAATTTGGGCTGCATGGGTGGTGTTTTGGGTTGCACTCCTGGCTCTGTACTCAGGTATTACTGCTGGAGTTGCTTGTGGGACCATATATGATTGTGGGAATAAAACTGGGGTCATTCATAGAAGGATTGCACTCATTTGTGGAATATAAAGTATCAGAATGGGAGACTGACACCCAAGAATAGTAGAGATAAATTCCAGGAGGATTACTCCACAATTTAGAAGCCAGTCTCACATTCTGGGGGGAAAGGCAGTTCAGATAGAGAAGAGAGCTCCAAGTAAAGGGTGCTATGGGGGCCCGCTCGGGATGGGAGATGTGTGCTGAAAGTAGACTATAGAGTGAACATAATGGCCAATTAATACTCTATTGCAAATTACAACACCCTAAAGGAGAGAAAGAGTAAAAGGGAATGCGGCTGCCACAGAGGTGGGGTGCGGTGGAGAGGTACAGGATGGAGATGGTGGGAGGGATCCTGGGACCATTTGTGGTGAAAAATGAGCACTGGTGGATGGATGGGTGCTTTATCATTATATGACTGAAACACAAGCACGAAAGTTTGTAAGTTTGTGACTGTATGCCACGGTGATTCACTAATAAAATATTAAAAAATAAAAAAGTAAAACTCAAAAAAAAACCCTTGGGGTCATTAATGTGCTTGGCAGAAGTCTTAAACACAGCTTGATTTTTCAGTCCCCAGATCATGCACATATTTACAAAGTCAAGAGAGTAGCCTATTGTTTAGTCTGAGGTCTTCACCATTTATGCTGCTCACCTTTCATTCTCCCAGTTCCAAGTTTTTTTTCGAGTATAATTTTCTTTCTATATAAAGATCTGTCTTAGCACTTTCTTTAAAGCTCTTCTTCAGGCAGCACACTCTCTTACTATATTTTTTTCCATTTGAAAATATCCTTATTTCCTTTTCATGTCTAAAAGACATGAAAAGCCTGGCAAGCCTGGCAAGCTACCCATGGCATATTCGATATGCCAAACACAGTGAAAATCAGTCTCACAATGGAGGCGTTACTGGGCGCGTTCGAGCAAATCGATGAACAACGGAAGACATGGAAGGGACTAGGGTTGTATCTGGAGCCTCAGTCCAATTTCAATAATTTTTAAAAAGTTTTTCTTATAGTACTTCAAAAATATTGTCTCATTCTTTTCCTGACCTTTATGTTTGGTAAGGATAAATATATTATAATTCAAGTCATTGTTCTCATATAAACAGTATCTGATTTTTCTTCTGGAGACTTAAAAATATTATTTTGTGTTTTGCTTTTAGCATTTTGATTTTAACTTGTTTGGGCATCAATTTATTTGTAACAAACTGTTATGCATTCCTATGACCTTGTCTATATATAGGGTGTACTGGTGGGTAAAAGGGAAGAAAAAAATCAATATATTTTTCCCATTCTTTTGGGATCATAGCCCTTTCAATCTGGGAAGTTTTCTCTTCCAGTGAATTGCAGGCGGTTCCTTGTCATGTTCTTCTCGTGGACTTCATTCCTTGAGGCTGAATTAACCTCTTTCTCTCTCCCCTTTAATGATTCCTCTCCTGTGAATTGCTGAAGTCCTAACTGGCAAGGCCCGAATGAAAAAAAATGGCAAACTCACCAGTAGTTTGAGAATCTGTTGGATTATTTTTTGGATGTGCTTTTCTACTGCCTGTTATTTTCCCAAATCTTTAAGTAGCTGTTCCTGACATTGTGTCCATATTTTATAGCTACCCTCAGTGGGAGAGAAAGAGTTTGGGGTACTTACTTCATCTGACCCAGGACAGAAGCTGCCTGGTTTTTGTTTATTATATAGTGACTCATGTAACGGTTCCATTTCATGGTGTTTGGGGACTTTTAGAACCAGTTTTGACTGACCTGTAGTCACCCTTGCAATTCCATGGCATTTGACCCGTTAGCCATATGTTATATCTCAAAGAGTTGATAAAGGTTCGTTATCTAGAGGAATCTAGGTTAAGAACACCGTATCCTAAACCTAAATCTAACTCACAATATTTTTGAATCATGAACATATATTTGAATCATGAACTGTAGATTTATTTGTTTCAATGGCAAGAGAAAGTCTTTTGTAAAATGAAGGTGACACAATCTTATAAGATTATCAGTTTTCTGAATATAATATCTAATTTAATGACTTCATGCTAAGTTTATTTTTCTATTGAGAATGCTTTTTTTATTCTTTTATGACTAGTAAGTTATTGTTAATCCTATAAAACCTTTTGAAGAATGCTTTTAACTCCTTCTGTCTCTAGTTGATCTGCTATAGGCGCAGTGCTTTTATGCTTCCAGAAATATTGTTCACATGTTAGCAGTAGAGATTTTTGTCTGCTATTCAGGATGGGGCATATAACTTATTTGTCCAATAGAAAATGGGTGCAAATAGATGATTTATGCCTATATAGATTTTTTTGTTTGAAACATCTGCATACATATAAACATACAGATATAAACTATGTGGTCTAATACAGCTTTTTTGCTGTCTGACATGAAAACAGACTAATTATCAAGTGCTACCATTTCATCCAGTCAAATTATAAAATTAGGAGACACGTGAAAGTAAGAGAGGCAAAGTCTCAACTGACCTATAGACCATACAAGTGAAATAAATGTCCTAAAAGCGAGTCTTGAGGGATATTCAGGATTATTATTACTAGAACAAGTATGAAAAAGAGAATACCTCATTTCCTAGAGAGAGTATTCTACATAGCCAGAAACTCTATGGACATATTTCAAGTGAAGAAGTTCTTGTAGAAGAACAGCTGACCAAAAGAACAAAGAAGGAAACAGAACCAGTGACCATCTCATAACCCAGTCTAGTGCTTCCTAGAGCAAAATCAAACCCAATGAACAATGATCAAATTAGACCCAGCCTGAACATACTTTAGAATGGTATTGAGTCTAGGAATAGCCGGATATGATTTATAAAACATGTGAATAGGATTTTTACTTGATGGACTTTGATCAGGTACAAAGTCATCGGCTATAAATCAAATTACTTAAATTAACTCGGTTACAAGATGACTGTGCAAGTCATCATCTTTCTCTTTACCCTCTCTTTTTCTCTTAATTTTTGCCATTCACAAAGAGAAAAGGCCATAAAGGAAAACTGGAGTTGAATCACCCATTTCAAAAGGATCTCCCTTTGTAGTGTTATCATGCTTATTATTATTATTATTATTATTATTATTATTATTATTTCAGTTCTGGAGATCCAACCCAGGTCCTCTATATGTTTGCATACTCTTTAACACTGAGCCATGTCTCTGGCCCCAGTATCACTACTTTTATCTTCTTTAAGTTGCTTTTAAAAGTTTCTTGACTACCTTAATAGTATAGGTGTACAGATAGATGGGGACTAAATCATCTCCAGAAGATTCTGAATTAAAACGTCATTTAAGTTATTTGACATTTTATTGAAAAGGACCACAGATTGCATGACTAAACAGAGACATTAACAGCTCAGCTCAACTATATGACTGCCAGGCTAGGAATGAGCATACTCTCTGAACTTCTATGCACTTAGACCCTGAGCAGCTGGCTCAGCTTCCTCCCCAGAGAAGGGTGTTTCTTTGCCCCTGGAATGCCACTTTTAATTCCCGGCCACTCTGCTTCTTTCCCTAGCTCTGGCCAGGATAAATAGTGATTTGCCCTTTTCTACTGCCAGTTGTCACTTCTACTTAGATAAGAAGGTAAAATGACTATTTTTGACTTCCATGTGTCACTGTTGCACAGTGAAAACACCTATGAGTTATATGTAAAAGCCTTCAGAACTTTTGGAGTTGAAATAGTAATTTCCCATCCCATCAAATTAGAAATGACGCATTGAAAACTCAGATGTTTTGACTTACTTAACCTGTAAAGGGGTTGGAGTGATAACACAGTAGGCAGAGAACTTGCCTTGTCTGAGGCCAACCTGGATTTGATGCCTAGAACCCCATCTGGTTCCCTGAGCCACGTCAGAAGTGAACCCCGAGAGCAGAGCCAGGAGGAGGCCCTAAACGCCATTGGATATAGCAAAAAACAAAACAAAACTACAACAGCAACAGCAATTTAAAAAACCTGTAAAGCCGATTAAAGGGAGGATGTGAAAGAGAACCTGGATCTATTACACTCTCTTTCCCAAACCCATGCCATGGGCATGCACTACAGAAGGGCTTCTGGGATCTGAGGGAAAATAAGCCACACAACAAAATTCAGGATGATCCCAAATTATACCAGCCTTGAAACAGAACAAGTAACCTGATATTTCAACGATCTTCGTATTTTTAACCTTTTCTAATATTAAGCATGTCATTTGGAAGGCTGGAGAGTTAGTACTGGGATTAAAGCACTTACTTTTCATGTTACCAAACTTGGTTCAATCCTGTAACACTACCAGAAGTAGCTCCTGAACACCTCCAGATATGGCCCAAATTTCTCCACAAATAAAGACAACATATAATTTTCAGCCAGATCACTGGACAGAAGCAGTCCTTTAAAATAGGCCTTTCTAGATAATCGGCTTTTATACCAACAGAAGGAAGAGGGGAAAAAGCACAGCAAAACCCCTGGTAAGCTACTGGTTTTATGTGGATCACAAGAAAATTGATAAAGCACTCACTCCCTAAGCCTCATCTATTGTAGTTATTCTGTATCATAATTCTTGCTTATAAACTCCTTTGAAATATTCAGATAAAAGAGTATAAGGGAACAAAATAATTAAGATGATCAGTTTTGGTAGATAAAAGTTTAAATCAATATTCAATGTAGTGTCTTTGATATTAAAGTGTTTCTGAGATCTTTCCCTCCCTACTGCAGCAAGAAAATAGACTAAGAAACACAGAAAGCCTGGCATTCAGGGGAGGCAAGGGGCAAAAACGAGTCCATGCCTGGCATTTGTGCTTTTCATGCATTACCTCATTCACTATTTTTCATAAGACCTCATAAAGAAGAAGTAGGGAAACAGAATCAGGAAATTTTTTTTTCTCAAGGTCATACTCTACAGCTAGACTTGAATGCAGATCAATTAAATTCTAAAATTCATGCTCTTGAAATAGGCTGATTTCTTCCCTTGCTTTGTGCATGCATTTAAAAAGTAAATGGGGCATGGGATGGGTAGTGGGGTGAGAAGAGATATCTATTCCAGATTGCCTGGCTCCCTTGCACATTTATTAATTCATTGTTTCATGCATCAGTTGCTGACTATTCTCGAGGCACTATAAGATAGAGATGAACTGACTGAGTCCCCATCCTCAAGGACCTTAGGATCTTTCAAGGGGAGACAAACACTAAACAGTTGCAAGAAGTATTCTAAGTACTCAAAAGGCTATGCAAACACCAGTGGTATTTCTATAGCTTCTTTTTAAGAGGGGCAATTAGGCATTGTCAGTTTGTTCAAATCATTGCCATCATCTCCTAGACCCTATTTTGTATTGAAAAAAAAATATTAGAAATCAAAAGTCTAGCTCTTACAAATGAATGTTCCCTGTGAATAATTTCCATCAAAAAAGATGCATTTGCATGAGACTTGGAAATCTGAGGAGAGGGGAGTACCATCTTTTGAACATTCTTCTGGTAAGCAAAGTCCAGTGTTCTGAATGTGAGGTAGTTGCAGCTGCTTAAATCAATCTATCACCAGCACTGTGGGAATTATAAGGCAGCAGTGGGGGTAGTAGCAGTTGGGTTAAAGGAAGAGTAATCCTGTTTCTTATGAGGGAGATTTATGGAGTCTCCAAATTCCACAGCATCCTTGGCATTCTGCCCCAGCATTCCAACAACTTTATAAATACTTTATCTTTCTGATAAGACTCTTTATTACTGGTTTATTTTGATAGGTAGAGTGGATATATTTCATGTCAAAATTCAGGAGAGATATGAATGAATTTAGAAGCTAATTTTAGTGGAAGAGGGAGGTAATAAGTACCTAATCTTGCAAAATGGTTTGTGCCAACAATGAGATACCACCTCACATCACAGAGACTGGTATGCATCAAAAAGAACAAGAGCAACCAGTGCTGGCAAAGATACGGGGAGAAAGGGACTCTCATTGTTTGTGGGAATGCCAACCAGTCCACCTTTTTGGAAAACTATATGGGCATTTCTCAAAAAACTGGAAATTGAGCATCCATATGACCCAGCAATACCACTTCTGGGAATATATCCCAGGTTTTCTAAAAAAGCAGAGTAGAAATGACATCTGCACCTGTATATTCAGAATAGTCAGAATCTGAAACAACCCACGTTCCCGAGAACAGATGATTGGTTAAAGCAACCAAGGTACATCTATGCAATGGGATACTATGCAGTTGTTAGGAAAGATAAAGTCATGAAATTTGCTTTTAAGTGGATAGGTATGGAGAGAGTCATGCTAAGTGTAATGAGTCAGAAAGAGAGTGACAGACATAGAATGACAGCTCATTTGTGGAATATAAAATAACATAATATGAGACTGACACCCAAGGACAGTAGACACATGGACCAGATTGAAAATCTGCCTCATGAGCTATGGGTGAAGGTAGCTGGGATAAAGAAGGGATCACTAAGTCAATGATTTTTGGAAGGATCATTTGGGATGAGAGACGTGTGCTGAAAGTAGAGGAAGAACCAAACTTGATAACCTCTCAGTACCTGTATTAAAAACCATAATGCTGAAAAGTAGAGAGAAAATATGGGGGAAATTATATGCCATAGAAGAAGGGGTAGTGTACCATAAGGCAGCAGTGGACATTGGTGGTGGAAAACATGCACTGGCAGAGGGATGGATGTTTGATCATTGTATGACTGAAACTCAAACATGAAAGCTTTGTAACTGTATCGCATTGTGATTCAATAAAAAAGAAAAAAGGAAAATGGTTTGTGTGGTAAGAAACTTGTGCTTCTATAATAGTGTTTACTTTGACTTACTATCAGGATGCTAATTAAGTTTTATAGGGTATAAGAGCTACTCAAAATAATTATTGGTGTGGTTTCTCTTGGATGTCTTGCTTCTTGTACAGTAGTGCAGTCCTGCTGGTTTTCCATTGGGATGGAACTTTGCATTCAGACAGGTATTGTGTGAAGAGCTGAGACAGTGTATTGATGAGTACTGTTATTATCAGGATGCTAATTAAGTTTTATAGGGTATAAGAGCTACTCAAAATAACTATTGGTGTGGTTTCTCTTGGATGTCTTGCTTCTTGTACAGTAGTACAGTCCTGCTGGTTTTCCATTGGGATGGAACCTTCCATTCAGACAGGTATTGTGAGAAGAGCTGAGACAGTGTATTGATGAGTACTGATGGCAGGTTCTTCAGGTGTTCAGGTCTGACGTTGTCTGGGCCAGGTGCTGTTCATTTCCATGACATTGGCAACTATTGCCCTATCTGCCTATTGTCTGTCATCTACAAGCTATTAACTCGAGTCATCCTGAATAGGATTGGGAGAACACTAGATGAAGGACAACCATGCGAGCACACCAAGTTCCACAAAGGATTCAGCACCATTGACCATATCCACACGATAACCAAGCTCTTTGCAGTTTCTTGGGAGTTCAAGATGCTGCTCTGTCTAATGTTCATTGATTTAAAGAAGGCCTTTGATTCTGTTGAGACAGAAGCGGTAATCGAAGCCCTAGCCAATCAGGACATTCAAACTCAATACATCAGGATCCTCCATGAGCTGTATTACGGATTCACTATCAGGATACCACCAGTCTACAAAGAAGTGATCATCCATGTAAAGAGAGGGGTTTGGAAGGGTGATACTATTTCACTGAAACACTTCAGTGCCACCCTCGAGAATGTCATGTGATGACTGGAATGGGAAAGAATGGGAGTGAAGATACGGTCGGCAACCACAACACCTCTGCTTTGCCGATGACATCATTCTAATAACACCAAACATTAGCCAAGGGGCACAAATGCTGGCTGTCTTCTACCATGAGTGTGGAAAGGTTGGACTTTAGCTGAATCTCAGGAAGACAATGTTTATGAGAAACGGTCTCATTCCTGACGTCCCATTTGCTTTCAATGGAATGACCATCTCCAAATGCAACAGTTATGTGTACCTAGGTATAGAAACAACATGACAAATGACCTGGCACCTGAGTTGTGCAGGAGGAAGAGAGTGGCTTGGAACGCCTTCAAGGGCGTCGAAGAAATAGCTAAGAGGACGAAGAACCTCCGGCTCCGGGCACATCTCTTCGATTCCACTGTTCTTCCTGTATTAACATACGCCTCAGAGACCTGGGCCCTATGAAAACAGGATGAGAACGCTTTTTGGGTATCCCAAAGAGGAATTGAAAGAGCTATGCTTGGAGTATCATGTTTCACTCAAATGAGAGAAAGAAACCGGAGTTCTGACCTCCATCAACGCTCAAGAATCAGGGATGCTGTCTCATTTGCCAAGGCTTCGAAAATCAGATGGGCTGAACATGTAATGAAATTTGGAGATGACTGCTGGACTAGAGCCATTACCGACTGGATTCCACGGGACGTCAAAAGATTGTGTGGACGCCCCCTACAAGATGGTCAGAATTCTTCGTCAAGACCCTGAATGATCGGTTTGAGGCTCTTCATGTTCCTAGGACGAGCAGATGCCATTGGGCTACACTAGCATGTGACAGGGATGAATGGAGACATTACTGGCACCCACTCGAGCAAATCGATAAATAATGAGATGTCAAGTGACCAAGTGATGGTTTATTTTGTTTCTTGTCTAAATCTAATAGTAAAGGTACTAATAAGATAATAAGACTCATCTATAAAATACGACTTGGTGGATCTAAGGACTGATCAGAGCAGACTTCACAGTGGTAGAAATGTTTGAATTGGATCTTAGAAAATGGGAACATTTGTCCTGTAAAATCTGGGTATTGTAGTTAGAGGTATACAATAATTGAAGGTAAAAGAAGGCGTCAGGAATAAACTAAACAGCAAATTTCTCAGAGTACCTAAAATTGAGGAGCTGGCAGAAGGGAACTTGGTGATATCCTCACTGTCCAAACTGCACAATATGTAGAATTCACCACAGATTTTTTTTTTTTACTTCTTGTGAGCATTTAGCATTTTGATGAGATTTATACCGGGATGTGTTATGATTGGTTTGGATTTTGCAGAGAAATTTTTATACATAGTACTAAGTATAGTAAACTAAACTAGAACCAGGAGAAAGAGAGTGGCTTAGAACGCCTTCAAGAGTGTCGAAGAAATAGCTAAGAGGATGAAGAACCTCCGGCTCCGGGGGTTTGAACAATTTAAAGAGCAATTAATATGAGATGGCTAAGTCCTGATTGCAGTGAACTGTAGACCAAAACATAAGGTCCTGTTACCTGAACACCAAATTGGTGAGCTGAATTGTGAACCAAAGGAAATACTATGTAGAATTGGTGTAAAAAGTGCCTTTCTTCCTCTTACCACTCTTTCTCTGTCTAATGTATAAGAATTTAGCAAGATTTTGGGTTAAATAGAAGAAACAGGGAAAGAAATTGTACTAGAAATGTAACAGGCAAATTTACTTAGCTGTTTATTCTTCCTGAGAGTACTTAAATTGTATAATATTCTGAAATAGAGTCAAGATTTTTTGAATGATATAAAAATAACAATAAGGAATAATATGGGTAGATGTTTATACCTATATTAAAAGGTAATATGGGTAATATATGTATGTTATTGAATAAAAATTTATGTTAGAATAATGACCCCTAAAAGGTGTTCTGTGTCTTGAAGCTTGTTAAGATGTTATCAAAAGGGAGTTTATAAGTACCTGTATAGAGACGACAAACAGAGTAGAATCAGAAAGGGAGGGAAGATAAAGGAAACAGGTGTGTGTGTGTGTGTGTGTGTGTGTGTGTGTGTGTGTGAGAGAGAGAGAGAGAGAGAGAGAGAGAGAGAGAGAAGAGAGAAAGACAGAGAGAGACAGAGACAGAGAGACAGAGACAGACACACGTACACACACAGAGAAAGAGAGAGAGAGAGAGAGAGAGAGAGAGAGAGAGAGAGAGATTGACTTGGAAATGTCCTATTGCTAGAGTTTTAGATCTATTAAGAGAGTATAAAGAGTCAAGGTAAGCAGGCAGTCTTTGGATACCAGAAAATGACAAGAAATGGATTCTTCCAGTGTCTTTAGGTATTCAGTCATACTTTTGACACCTTGATTGTAATACTCCAGGACTGCAGGCTGTAATTTCAGTTGTTTCCCGTCACAAATTTGTGGTTGCTTGTTATAGCATCATAGAAAGCTGAAACAAGCTAGATCATAGAAAACAAAGGAGGAAATGGATATTCTTGATTATGTAAAGTCTTTAATTTTATGAGTCACTACTAAATCATAAATCTGAAAAACAATTGAAAAATGATGTGATACAAAAAACAATAGATGTATGCATGGCAAAGGCTTAACTGTAGTGCACACTAAAACCAACACAAAAAAATAGATTCGGTAGAAATTGAACAATGGTCCTTAAATTGTTAGCCCTAAAAGAAATATTTTAAAGACCACATAAGAACCCAACACTGCAAAATATAAATAAAAACAAAATATACATAAATGCATGTTGCCAAAAAATGGAAATTAAAACATTGAAATAATCTTTTACAAATGGAAATGATTTATTTATTTTACCCAGTTCTGATTAGGGCATAAAGAATTGCTGTGATTTCTAGCTGAGGTGACAACTTGGTAAAAGTTTTCCGCAAAACAATTGTCTAAAATGCTTATTATGTATACTCTTTGAGCTATTTTATTTCTAGAGCTTTTTCTGTTGAAATTCTGACTCAAGTGAAAAAAGATAAACAAATGAGGCTTAAAAGGACTATGGTTTGAATAGAAAAGCAAAATGAGTATAATTAGTAGGTCATTTGAAAGATATTTGCAGAATATTAAGGTAGATTATAAGTATAATACCCAGTATAAGAATAATATTCACTTCAGGATTACATTAGTAAATATTTTTCTTGTGTCTTATATGCATTCATATTATGTAAATGATATTTATATAGAATTTCATCACCATATAGAAATAAATATATAAACTTAACAGATGATAGAATATGATTATAGGAAATATTTACTTTATGATTTATTTTTATAGTTTGGGTAATGATTTTATGGCATATAATCTATTGTACAGGAATAAAAAACTGTAAAACTGTTGAAGTTTATAAGTAGTGAGTGTTTAAGACTGTTTTTGTGGTAGTAGGGATCAAACAGAGGGCCTCATAAATGAAAGGCAAAGCATGTGTCTGCCACTGAGCAACATTGCCAGTCTCTCCTAAATAACCTTAAGTGACTCTTAAATGAGCACGATGAAGAATATTCTTCTCTTGGTAACAAATGAACATATGATTTTTTGTAGAAGAAAGAATCAAGCAATTGTTTTTTGAAAAGTAGACCACAAATGACTGCTTGCTGAGTGAATAAATGAGCATATAGAAATAAATTGATATGTTTTGGTAGATAAGATTGGAAAGCTGTATAAATCTCTTAGAAACCAGCAATTATTTCTTCCATGCTAAGGAGAAGAGTGTTCACATATTTGTCCATTTCTTTTTTCCTTTTTGCAATTCCTATAGAAAACCTCAGTATACTGGCATCAACTGAGAACACTAGTCCGCACAATTCAAGTTATAAATATTGTCTATTTATTGGAAAACTCAAGAAAACAATGTTTCATATTGATTAGAACAACTTATTTCAAGAAATAATCCCATAAGAAATAGTCTCTGAAGTTCAGTGTTCTGCATTATATGGACTGAACAGCAACTAAATCAAGTAAGATTTTTAAAGACAGCTAAAAACCTCTCATTTTGCCTGGGAATATGCTTAATTAGACAGTACAGCTTAAAGGAACGCCATCAACCACAATAGTTTAGTAAAAAAAAATTTAGTAGATTCATTGTGAAAAATGAGAGGCTGAACTTTCCCATAGTTAGTTTCAATTGGATAAATTGACCTCAGTGATTGGCATTTGCTTTATATCTGAGAGAGCTCAACAAGATTAAAAGTCATAGTTAAATTTTTGAACTGCTGTCAATTTGCATATCCTTAAAAGCCTGACTGCCATTTTCTGTTTGTGCTACAGTTCTTCATGGTGTAGGCAGCTGACTCAAAGCAGACCAGTTCTTCTCTAGTTACGGGCAGAGTAACATCTATAGTGCAGTGGAGAGTCCTTATGTGGAGAGGAAGTAGCACTGTAGCGCTGTCCTTCAGTTGTTCACAGATTTGCTCCAACGGGCACTGGTAACCTCTCTATTATGAGACTTGTTGTTACTGTTTTTGGCATATAGAATATGACACGGGGGTCTTGCCAGGCTCTACCGTGTGGGCAAGATACTCTCGGTAGCTTACCGGGCTCTCTGAGGAGGACGGAGGAATCGAACCTGGGTTGGCTGCATGCAAGGCAAACGCCCTACCCACTGTGCTATTGCTCCAGGAGAGGAAGTATAAAAAGTAAATTGTAAGAGTAAGAGAGAGGGAGAAAGAGAGGAGGAGGAAGAGGAGTAAGAGAAGGAGGAGGAGGAGGAAGAGGAAGAAATGAGCAGAGAGGAAAAAGTACTGGGGTATGGGAGAAGCCACATATACAGAAGCAAAGACAAGACAGTTAGGAAGAGGGTACTGCCTGGCATCCTGAGGGATTCCAAGGTATATTACTATGTCCCCATTTTTCTTCCAGTGAGCTTGAATTCTTTCTACTACCTGCAAAGATTAGAGAGCAAAGAGAGTACTGCTTTTTGCATTATTCTTCCAAGAAACCTAAAAAGCAATCTAGCTTGCCAGAGTCCCCTGCCGACTGATGGTTCTGTGTTCTTTTGTCTTATTTCTGGACTTGAAGGATGTAGAGTAGTAACTGGGAAATCAGCTGGTCTCAGCTTACTTTGGTGGCTGTATTTCAACACTTTGGTTTCCACTGGAAATGGTACTGCATTGGGGGAATCATATCAAAACAGAAGCTCTACCTTTTTCTTTTATTGCTGGCTACAAATACATAAAATGTAGAAGAATGGTGCTGGAAGGAGCCTCAGAAGTCAACTGGTACAAAGCCTTCACTAAACATTTAAGAAGAGAGGCTTTAAAGGATGAAAGCTTATTCAATATAGCGTGACAAATTAGTAAGAAACTCAAGAGCAGACCTTCCCTCGTTAGACTACTCCCTATGTACTGCCAGATGAAGTGAGCATCTGTGTTGGGCCCCAGCCAAGAGGGAAGAAAAATAAAGTGCTGCGGGGAAATGATGATAAACCTCCTGAAAAAAAAAAAGCTATTTTCATCAGTTCCCATCTTTTTAGAAGGTGGCTTAGAGTTCTGTTCCCTTTTGCAAAATATCCAGCCCTATTCCCATAGCAAAAGTAGCATTCAGCATTCCTCAGCCTTCATTTTGAGGGTCAGTGTAGTAAATAAGTGGAGAGTTCAGGACTTAATTGGAAGTGCTTTTGTGAAAACAGAAAGGAAGGGTCACAGAAATGTCAAAACATTTTCCAGTGATCTGGGCAACTTACCTTTCCCAAAAGCAATTGCCAAAATTTTTCAACATGACATTTGCATTGTAGAAAGGCTTGCAGGGAATCAGGAATCAAACCAGGCCAAACTTTTATCTTTTGCAGTGAAGAAAATAGGAAATTCCCACAGAGGTTTTGTAAATATTTTGTTTGTGTTTCTTTTGTGCATCTTTGGCCTTAAACTTGGTTTTCGAGCTATTTGCTAAATCTCATTTTCCAACATAAAAAAATCACTGTTATTATATCAATCCAGAGTCCAAATTTCAGCAAATTGTTAGAAACTATATTTTCATCTTGAAGTGGTCAAATGAATATATATTATCAGTAAAATTAAGAATAAAATTGACATTAAAACCATACTCATGGAAATATTTTAATGGATTGTACCATATTGAATTTTCATTTTGTTATTTTTAAATTAATATCAGTAGCATGCCCTTTAGTCCTTTTGGGTTTTGATTTTTGGGAGGACAACTCAGCGTTGTTCGGGGCTCCTGGCTCTGTGCTCAGGAATCAGTCCTGGCAGAGCTCAGGGAACTATATACCCGGAGAGCAGAAGATGATGGTGGTGGGTGAATACCCAACAGTGTGGAACTTCTAACCAAACTATGTACACAAAGCAACCAATATAATAGATACTTTGCTAGTATTAAATGTTACTTACTTTGCTACTACAGTCATGATCTTGGCATTCTTTGAGCTTTAACATAGAGTTAAAAATAGTAGAACTATTTCATTGATAGCTTTTGGTCCTTCAGGCTGAACTGTGGTTGGCCATTCACAAAGCAACCTGAAGTTAACTTAACTAAACTAAAGTTTTAATCTTATCTATTTTTGATTTTGAGTAAGGGAATTGAAAAAGCAAGCGAAATTGCCATTTCATCCAGAGGATGACTTAGTTTGAGGACGTGAGTCAAACAACCTCTCTCTGTCTCTTCCGGAAATCTTGGAAGCAATACCCTAGCTATATCATAATTTCTCTATATGTGTATTCTTGCAAAAATTGTTCTGTGAAATCCCTCAGGTACAACTTTAAAATATAGTTTTATTTTTTTTGCTTTTTTTTTATGAGTCACACCTGACAATGCCTTGGGCTTAATCCTGACTGCATTCAGGGATCACTCCTGACAGGACTCAGGTGTTGGATCGAACCTAGGTTAGACACACGCAAGGCAAGTACCCTGCCCACTGTATTATCTCTTCTTTCCTAGAAGGTTTTTTTAAGGTTTATAATTTTTGCTCACAATTTTATTGAACATGTAGTTTTAAAGTATTGTTAAAAACGTTGGTGTACACAAAGAAGAATTAATTATTTGAACAAACTTAGTCTCGTAACAAGGCATTTTCACTACATATAAATTGAAGGTATGAGTTTCTCTGCAGACTCGCCAGAGACGTAATTGGATCAAATGAGAAAATATATACAAAATTATTTTGGGAACTCTATTAGGTATATGCATTGCTTAATGGAAGAATATGTTCTGAGAAATTCATTGTTAGCTGATTTTGCCATTGTGCAAATGTTATACAAGCTTAGGTGGTCACACATGCAGGTTATATGATACAGTCCGCTGCGATAGTTCTAGTGTTGGTTGTTTGTAATGGACTGAAATCATCATTAGGTAACATTAAGCAATGTGTCACTATTAAATGCTACATATAATTTGCTAAAGTTAAATGATGCTATAATAAATACAGCTCATAGATTGTAAGGTATGGGGTGTGATTTCAGTCCATCCCAAGATTTTATTTTGAAACAAACTAATTTTTTTCTTTTTGGCCTTTGGACCATACATAATTATATTTAGGGTTCACTCCCTTCAAGGCCCTGGGAGGCAAAGGGTGTCAGGGATTGAATGCGGTTCAGCTCCATCTAACACAAGCACACAACCAAGTACTACAAGTACTAGCTCTAGCTCCCATTATTTTAAAACCAGTTCTAATTTATTAGACATATTAGTGGTGTTAATAACCTTCCATAACAGTACCTGTTAATTTTTATATAACTGAAGACTTTTGAAAAGGTGAAGACTTTATTTATTTATTTATTTATTTATCCATTTACTTATTTATTTATTGCATGCTGGCCTTAGTCTATAACAATTAATTGAAAATCACTCTACTAACACATTTGCTTTTAAAAATTTAGGTGTTAAACTTTCTCAAAGAAAAACACACTGCCCTTTATTATAAAGCACATCTGTTTTTATGGACTTTTATTTTCTGTCATGCTTCTTAATGAAATTGAACACATATTTGATCATTGTACATTTGGTCTTTCTACAACTGCAGATTATATCTGAAAAATAAGCCAAAGGCAAAACTCTCAAAGCTTTTTAAAACCAAGTTGTCAACTTTCCAGAGTGACCCAGGATGTGAGAATAACACCTTTCAACAGTGTTGTCATAGTCCTAGAACTGTCATACTGTCTGTAATTAAGCTTTACAATTTGGTGCAGAAAGTACATCAGAATTGAATGATTAAATCTAGGCTTTGCATACCGTGAAAGATGCTAACATCCATCTAAAAGGAGATTGGCTTGAGTTGTCAGTCTACAAGTGCAGCACAAAATTGCCGAAGGAGTGGGTAATTAATGATCTCAGATAGACTGTAGATCTGAGTACAAAATTTTACAGGGTGGGACCACATCTGTGCAGAGAGCCGGATGATGTCAGGAAACTTACTGCTGGCATTATGGGTTGCCTCTACGAGCATGTCAGTACTTTGTAATTCAAGTTACTATTTCTAAAATCCATAAGAAGAGAGTCAATTTTGTGTGGGCTGTCTGGATAAAGAAAGTGAAACTCCAATGGGCAATTGGTATTATAAAATTATTACACAGGATGCATTTAAAAATGAGGGGTAGGTTAGGGAACAAGAGAAACCTAGTTTTCTATTTCCAAATAAATTGCGAATCTAGCAATAAAGTTTCCTTTCTCATGAAATTAAAGTGCTTTGATGAGCTTAAAGTGCCCCAGATAAATTCTTTCAACTGCAGCCACCAATTATGAGAGTATATTGAGGGCAGGAATTGATGGGAAGTAAGGAGAGAAATACTGCAAACTCAAAGTTCGATCTGCAGATAAGTTCTACTCATTCATCAGTGACTGACTTTGTACCCGTCCTTCCTTTCATATATTTTAATTTTGCTCTCATACTATTTTTAAACTACAGAGGTTTCTTTTATTCATCAGTGTTCTTAGATTTACAGATTTGTGCTTTTATTTTATAGATTAAATAAAATGAAATAAAATCATCTCTTTGTGGGTCTCAATTATACTTTACGCAGTACATTTTTGCTTCATGTTTGAGCTCTCTTATCTTCTCTTTTATGTTGGATACTTTCTTAAATAATTTTAGGATTTTTAGCTCACACTTCTTTATTTTTTAAGAAAGAGGCAATAAAAAGTTGGTGAATAACTACATTTCTTTCTTTATAAAAGTTTCCTTTCATTTGTCAGTACATGTGAATTCTTTCTTAGGGAGAATGGTGTGCCGAGTTGGGGTGCAGGAGTGTCAGTTTCTTATTTGTAAGTATAAACCTTTCTACCAGTGTTCTGTAGGATGCGGACAGGGATCTCACCTTTTATGTAAAATATCAATAGATTCATATTTTCATTGTAGCTATCTTTTCTTGTTTCAAAATTTATTTTTATTGAGGTATTTTCAACAATATGTTTATGTCTTACAGAGTGCAGTGTTGCTAAACAATATCCAAAAAGTGCCAATGTTTGGCCGTAAGAGTTTACTGGACCCTTTCAGGCCACTTCTTCCCCACCTTGGGAACCTTAGAGTGTCATCAGTGGAAGGGCTTTTCAATGGACATTGTCCCCTTGATTTGTTTCTTCATATACCACATAGGAGTGAGATCATCTGGTGTTTATTTTTCTCCTTCCAAATTCTTTTGTTTAGTATGACCCATTCCTATATCCATTCAGGTAACTAAAGGCAAGACTTCATGATTCCTAATAGCCAAGTGGGATTCCCATGGTGTGGATACCTATATTTTTAATGTAACATTCAGCTCCTTTATTCTGATTAAGGAACTGAACTTAGATTCTCCCCAATTTACTACTTTAGAGAGAAAATCCCTGTGGTCTGTTGGAAGGGAGTTAATGAGATTCTATTCTTTTTAAGTATTATAGTTAAAGCAATCTTGTTGGTTGGTACAATGTTGTTGGTATTTGTGGTCTTGGTATGCACAGATAACTAAGCTGTTTGAGTTTTTTTGTCCCTCCCTCCCTCTCTCCCTCGCTCCCTCCCTCCCTCCCTCTCCCTTCCTCTTTCTTTCTTTCTTTCTTTCTTTCTTTCTTTCTTTCTTTCTTTCTTTCTTTCTTTCTTTCTGCTGATGGCTGCTCTCCATTACTCAGGGAGCCCAGGGACTACTTACAGTGATATCAGGCCAGTGGACCAGCAGTTCAGTTTGAGCTTCCGAAGATATGGTGTTGTTTAGACCTGTAATGTTGGGGACCATTATGTCCACCCTGGCAGTTCTGGGTGGTGAATGAGGAGTGGGCAGAGAGGGTGGGATCCAGGGCTATTTTCTGATACTTTGGAAGTCATGTGGTGCTGCTGAATGAACACAGGCCAGGCACATGCTTGGCATACATCCACTTTCTGTAATATTCCCTGGTCCTAAGAAGTATTTCTTCAGAGGAGAAACCTCTGAGTTACTCTGGAAACCTTGCAAGCATTCCCAGTGACACTCTGCCTGACTGTGTGGGCCACTGGACTGATTCAGTTCTTGAGACAGTGGTACTGTTCTATAGGTCATCAGGACTGATCTTTCAGCTGTGATTGGAGTTTATGAGGGCCATAGCCCATGGCATTTCCGGGGGTCACGTGGTACTGGAGGTTAAGCCCAGGGTTTGGACATGCCAGGCATACTCTTTGAATTAGTTCCTGATGCCCTAGATATATTATGTACAGATTGTCAATTTTTTCTCTTGTTCTAATAGTCCATCTGTATTTCACTTTGAAATAATAGAATGCCTCTAATTCTTCAGCATTTCGTGGATCAGCCTGACTTTCACCTGCTACTGGTACAGATCACTCTTCTCAGCTTTACATCGTATACTGCTTCTTACCAACCAGATTTCTAAATTCCAAAATTGTTTTGTCTTTTTTATTCGTGTGTGTGTGTGTGTGTGTGTGTGTGGCAAATTTATACCCTTAGAAAAATAATTCTCGATTTGCTCGAGCAGGCCCAGTGACATCACCATCGTGAGACTTGTTGTTACTGTGTTTGGCATATTGAATACGTCCCAGGTAGCTTGCCAGGCTCTGCCGTGCGGGCGAGATACTCTCGGTAGCTTGCCGGGCTCTCCGAGAGGGGCAAAGAAATTGAAGTCGGGTCAGTCATATTGGCTGTGTGCAAGGCAAACTCCCTACCGCGGTGCTATCGCTCCAGCCCTTTCTACAGTTGTCAATTAAACACATGTGTTCAGTTTACTTTGAGTTTCAGTGTTTCATTTTTTTAGTGTTATTTAAAAAAAATCTAGCTGGAAAAGTAATTTATGATACTGAATACAATGTGTTAATTAAATTGTCAAATGTAATAAAAATAATTCAGCATCATACTTCTGTGGGTAATTAACAGTTTTATTATATCCTTGAAATCACTTTTATAGTGATTCTTTATATGGGTGAGGCCAGTTTATTATTTTAATTGTATCTTATTTATCTTTTTATGTAACTGTATAAGAATTTTATGTTATTAGAACAATTTGTAAATATTATTCTTATAAGCTCCATTATGTTAATTTAAATATGGCAAAACTAATTGAGCTATGGCTAAATTAGGCTATGGCTAAATTAGTAATTACTGGGCATTAAGATTATTTGACTTTTTACCTTCTTAAAACTCATTGTGGGATAAAAATCTGTATATAAAATCTTTTCTGTATTGCAAATTATTTTGAAGGACTCAATTCTAGGAAGTGAAATATTGAGTCAAAAAAGCATAAACATTCATTATAAGTTCAAACTTAATGTGTCAAAAATAATTGACATATTAATATTACTACACTTGATCTTAGCCAAAAGGCCGAGAAGACAGAGTTTCCTACCCTATGCCTGACTGTCTCCACCAGGGCCCAACAGCTGAAGATCACCGAGGCCCAGCCAAGGCCATGCTGGGAGCACTCTCCACACACTTGGATGAGCCCCACGCATAAAAGAACTGACAGAGGAACCCAGGTGTGTGGGACCCGGGGCTGAGATCTCCAAGCCTGCACAGTTTGGGACTGGACTTGCCAGTAACTAGACAGTTACACCCACCAACTGCCGTGTAACTCCAACAACGGCCAGGATCCAGAGATCATCACACTCAGCTCCTGGGAGAGAACAAGACAGAGTCTCCTACCCTATGCCTGACTGTCTCCACCAGGGCCCAACAGCTGAAGATCATCGAGGCCCAGCCAATGCTATGCTGGGAGCACTCTCCACACACTTGGATGAGCCTCACGCATAAAAGAACTGACAGAGGAACCCAGGTGTGTGGGACCCGGGGCTGAGATCTCCAAGCCTGCACAGTTTGGGACTGGACCTGCCAGTAACTAGACAGTTACACCCACCAACTGCCGTGTAACTCCAACAACGGCCAGGATCCAGAGATCATCACACTCAGCATTCACGGCCGCGCCATCTTATCATCTCATTCCTAATTTGGTCAAACTGGCAGGCTACCAAATGTAACATGCCCACACGGCAGAGTCTGGCAAACTCCCCGTGGTATATCCAATATGCCAAATACCAGTAACAATGATGGGTCTCATTCTCCTAACCCTGAAAAAGCCTTGAATATGGCACTTTAAAAAAAAAAAAAATCTCAGGGCTAGGACGAAGAAGACGTTACTGGCACCTGCTCGAGGCAATCGACGAACAACAGGGTGGTCGTGATCGTGATCGTGATTAATATTACTATATGAAATGATATATAAATGCACATTAAATCAAATATTTATATCCCCATCACATTTATTAGAATTTTAACATTTATGAGGAATTAGATTAAAAGAACCTTTTTTTGCTATTTCTAATTTTCTAGTATTCTCATATCTCTCTCTTGCTATATCATGAAGAAGTTAAAGGGCAAGTCATATCTAGGTTTTACTTCATGCCCATCCTCATATTCAAATTCCTATCTGACACTTTGTAAGACCTTGGGTCAAAGAATGAGTTCTTTATATACATCATCAACCTTCACCTTCCTTATCCAGCTCTCACCTGGAGTGCCTGCCAATAGTTATTTCAATTTTATCACACCTCAAGGAGCTTAGGCATCTCTCAGGGATAGGAGTGTGTGCTGGCTGTGTAGTTTATCTTTAGGTGAAGATATGGTGGATCTTTGGGCAGGAACTTTCACAATTGCAAGTCTCCATAATGTTGTCTAGAATGGAAAGTGTTAGGCAACAGTTTTAAGTGAGCATTTCTCCTTGAATCATGAGATTCTACCTCACAGAAAGGGGTACAGCAATAGAGAGGGCAGAGCAGGTGTTTCCAGAGTGCAGAACTCGCAACAGGGTGCCTTATACTGAATCTAAAGCAGCACTACTTACAGTTTACTGAAACAGTTCCCTATAAGTATAGTCCGATGTAAGCTTAGTCCAATGCCTAAGCTCCTTGAGGTGTGAATAACATTGAAATAACTATCGGCATGCTCTCCAGGTGAGAGCTGGATAAGGATGGTGAAGGTTGGTGATGTAGATAGAGAACTCATTCTTTGACTCAGAGAATGAAGGGGGAGTAAGAAACAATAAAGACTCGGAAGGCAATAGGAATATGTGGAAAGAAAGGGACAGAGTAGTAACTTATGTTTGTTTTCCAAGAAAATAAATATAGATTAATAATGATAATACAAATACATGTATTTGTAGTTCTCCTCATGTGAGTGACAAAAATATTTTACCTAATATAAAATAATTTTCTTAAGCATGCCTGTGGCTGGGTTTTGGAGGTCTTCAGCCATGCTTAAGATCACTCTCCACATGCTTGGACGAGCCTCATGCATGAATGAACTGGCAGATTAACCCAGGTCTGCAGGACCTGGGGCTGAGATCTCCTAGCCAGCTTGGATTGCGACTGGGCCTCCTACACCCAGAGTCCCCATCTTCCAGTAACTTGGTGTTACACCCACCAACTGCCTGCAGCTCTGCCATGTAATCTCATCAATGACCAACACCCAGAGACTATAAAACCAAGCTCCTGGAAGCGTGTGGCCGCAAATGCAGTCTTATTGTCTTAGTGACCTCTTATTGTCTAGTTCTCACTCTCAGAGAACCCGGCAGGCTACTGAGAGTATCCTGCCCCCACGGCAGAGTCTGGCAAGCTCCCTGTGGCATATTCAATATGCCAAAACCCAGTAACAGTGATGGGTCTCATTCCCCTCACCCTGAAAGAGCCTCCAATGTTGCACTTGCTAAAATCTCAGGGCTAGGACAAATGGAGACATTACTGTTGCCTGCTCGAGGAAATCAATGAACAATGGGATGACAGTGATACGGTGATAAAATAATTTTCACTTTGACACAATGCGTTCTGATCCCTGAAAGTTATAAATTAAAACTCAATTGAGACGGGGGGGGGTTCTTTATAGGTATAGTTAATTGAAGAGGTTGAGATAAGATTATTTTGGATTATCCCTAATGCCACCATAAGGATAGTCATGAAAGTGATGCAAAGAGAAATCAGACAGATGCAAAGAGAATATTATATGGGGACATAACAGAGAGATGGAGCTATAGACTAGAGAACACCGATTGTCATCAGAAGCTGGAAGAGCCAAAGAAAGGATTCTCTCCTCAAGTCTGTAGACAGAGCATGGCCCATGCATAGCAGGATTGTGGACTTCTGCCTCTAAAACTGTGATGGAATGAATTTTTATTTTCTTAACCCATTTTATTTATAATTATATGTCAAGCAATATATACACAGTGAGTGAAAGTACTATTAAATCAAACTATTATTGTTACCATCCCATTAATTTTTAGGTTATGGGTTTCAAAACATTGACAGTTTTCAGTACAGATTTTGGTGGGTCAAAGTTCTTTGCAAGACACAAGTTAAAGTTTCTTTAATCTATAGAATCTATAATGCCTGGGAGTGTGCCATATTACTAGAGATTAGATTCTCACTCCCAAGAATACATCATAAAATAAGACTAGACTTTTGAAATTAGAAAGTTGGGTCAACTTTACTATTTTCTCACTGTTTGATCTTCAGCTAATATGATATTGCCTAGTATCTTACCTCGTAACATAGCAATAAAATCACTTTGTACCATCTTCAGAGATACTTCAAAGACATTATTTATCTTTCATGAAGATGTTTCTTGAGTTTTTTTATATATATATTTTAGCCCGGCAAGCTACCGAGAGTATTCGATATGCCAGACACAGTAACAACAAAGTCTCCAATGGAGACGTTACTGGGCCCGCTCGAGCAAATCGACGATCAACGGGAGGGCCTTTACCTTTTACCTTTATATATTTTAGTTCAAATACCCATCTCTCCACCAGTGCCCATTTCCCACCACCACGGATCCCAGTATCCCTCCCTCCCCCCATGCTCTCCTTCCCACCCTGCCACTGTGGCAAGTCATTCCCCTCTGTTCTCTCTCTCCTTTTAAGTGTTGTGGTTTTCAAAAGAGTTAAGCCTGATTTTCAGGGAGAAACGTTGGATGATTTACTTTCCATTGATCACTTTATATATATAAGAAGATGCGGTTTGGGAAAAATGTCCTGGTTCCTGCATGCCCAAGCTATGCTTGTAGAGACTCATGGTCACTGGGGTTCCATCCGGGGAAGGCGGGATGCAGCACCTACCCAATCTGGGACCTCCTGGTGAAATTGGTTCTGTTTGGGACCTGGAGCATTCTCTGGGAGCTGTGGTGAACCTCCAGCGGTGTTCTTTGTTGCTGTATGCTGTCTGTTTCTTGAGTTTTAACTTCAGATATATTTTCCTTTAGTCCACTTTAGTGCACTAAAAGGCCTCATGAACAAAGGGAAGTCAAATATTATAGTATGAAAAAATATTTTTCAAATTTTGAATCCTTTACTTCATATTAAAATTTGAATTAATTAACATAGTACTTTTAGACAAAAGAAATGAATTGTTAATGGGAGAACCATAGCCACTGTGACTGGTTAGTGAAGGTGATTTTTAATTAGAATAACATCTTATATGTCAACTTCAGAAATGCTCCACTATTAGATCATCTCTTTTAACTTAGCATATATTTTATCTCATTAAACACAAAAATAAGACAAATGATATGCTCTTATGAGAATAATAACAAAAATTATCCTTTTATGATATTATTGCCGTCTAAAAGTCTTTACATTTAGAATCAGGCCTTATTTGTCTATGTGAGAGAAATCAATTGGAAAACATGAGGGATAAACAATCCCTGTTATAGATCTTAAAGAGTGTAGTTGTGAACGTTAAAATTTCCATGAGCAGCAGCAGCAGCAGCAGACCGTGCCTAACTTATCAAACTGGATGGAAGCCAGCGTTCACAGCTGTGCTTGCTTCTCGGCTTTGCAGAAGCATCTTGTCTGAGAAATCAGTCTGACTCTCTAGTTTTTATGGAGGATGTGTTCCTTTTGACTTAGTCTAGAATTAAAATATTTATTACTAAATATTTTTCAAATGCCCACTTTTAAATGCAGTCTATCTATTAAGAACATTTTACCTCTTCTTTCAAAGAATATGGAGGTGGCAAGTTGGGTTGCAGACTATAGTGATAACAGCTGTCACTAACAGACAAGTATTGTGAGTGATTATGAGATCGATTCTCTGATGTGTGCACCAGAAGTGTTGTTAACGGGAGACGTAACAGCTGATTTCATTCCTTTGTTGTTGTATGGCAAGGGGAGGGTGCTAAGCAAGTAGATTCAAAAGAGGAAGGCATTGAGAATGTGGGACTCTGTGATCAAGTGATTGAACATTTCAAGAAGGTAGAAAATATAAATTTATGAATTTCATTTTGGTAGTGAAGTAGCATGGAAATAGGGTCAGTGGTGTTCAGTTACATTTAATAGTCAGATCTCTAAAGAAAAACATAAGGATCCTAATTGGTATCTTTGCCAGAATCTGTAAAGTTAGTGCACCCAGTATGATTGATTTTGAGTCACAGTGTGGTGTCAATAGGCTCACAAGATTTCAGAAAACTAGACATGGCTCTGTCAAACTGTACAAGCAAGACATGATACATCATCATCAGGAGAGGGGCTGAATTGTGCTGTTGCTTTTTGTGCTGTTTGTTTTATAATGATGAAGCCCTTCGCTATACAAGAAAATAGTTTAGTGAGAGATGTAGTTTAGTGAGATATTAATGTAATATGAGACAGGATCTTGGAGCAGAACATTTAGACACTGCGAGTTCAAGAAACTGTTTCAGCATCTCTAGTCTGACCTCACATTGAGTTGTTTCAGTTAGTATCATTCTGAGCAAAAGTAGACAGGTGAAAGGTCATCTTGAGTTTTGTGGACATGTGAATGCCTCTGAAGACTAGAAAGAATCACATCATGAGTTCTGTGTCTCTGCTACTAATGACAGAGTATTGTGTCCTGTTCTTGTGGAATAGGGGAGCAATTCTTTTTTATACCACTAATGATACCAGGAGGCACGCATATGTACTCTATGCTCATTAAACATTTGTTCCATGTTAACAGAAGACTGTGAGGCTGTGGTTCTGTAAGTAGATATACTTCTAAGAGTTTCGACTGGTTAGCATACCACTAATGTCTCTGATGAGAAAAGACATTGGTACAGCAATCTGTCACCAAATGTGAAGTGTATCTTCCAGAACATACTAACATTCTGGCGGGGATAGATAGATAGTACAGGGTAAAGGTGCTCTCCTTGCACACGAAAGACATGGGCTCATTCCCCAGAACTGAAAGGTCTTCATGCAAAATAGAGTACTTTTTAATTCTAAAATTCTGAGGGGATTTCTGATATGTCAAGTAATGGACAATGGCATGAAGGAGTAGTCCTGGCTCTGTGGTTTGACTATAAGACACTGTCCTTTACCCTGTGTGATCTAGACACTGTAATTAACTGTAGCTGAGATCCATTTTTGGAAGAATCAGAGGAAAATACATTAAAACCACTGTCCCTGGGCAGGGTGTTATACATGGCACTGAAATCCTGACAGATGTTTGCACTAATCCTCTAGGATAGGGGGTGGCAAGTCCTGACCTGCAGGTCAAATTCAACCCCCGTTCCTATTTCTGTGAGGCTTTCCTTTAACAGGATTTGCATACAATTTCTATCATTTCATGACTTAGCCTGCTTTTGAACTGTACAGTCTGCAAAGCTGAAGCCCCTTTACTAGCAGGTGCTTTTCAGACCTGTTTCAGGGCCCCACATCTTTACTTCTCTGATTTTTCTACTTCGATGTTGACAATTAAATAACATGGAGGAAGTGTTAAGACCTTATGATCAATCTGTTGCAGTATATAAACAATAAGATCACTGCAATCTTAGATACAACTATACATCAATAATTTTTAATATAAAATGGGACTGAAAGCTATGTAGCAACATATTGTACCCGTGTTTTTTGGATTTTAACTCAGGTCTTAGTACCGTCCATGATACTTATGATAACAGAAGAATTTAAAAATGGGTAAATTATGGTCAATGTTAAAATAAAAATCCTTCCTATATTTAAATAATATTGTGGGTTTTTGTGGGGATGGGGGTGCGGTTCCAAGTGGTACTCTAGGGTCATTCCTGCTCACATGGGCCAATTATATAGGGGCTTCATCGCACAAGGATGTGGTGCTGCTTGGGCCCTGAGGTGCCAGGGAACATCAGGACCATAGATGGTTGTGTTTGGGGGCCTCTGGGATTATACTCAGAGAAACTCAGGAGGTCTGGTGGTGCTGGCGACTAAATAAAGGTCAGCCGGGCATGTGTCCTAACCAGTGTACTATATTCTCGTCCTGCCAATCTTCTTTTGAGAAGTGTAAGAAGTTGGGTAAGAAAAAACCAAGACATAAACAAGAAAAAAAAAAGACATAGACATTCTATGATCCTGACTCTATGTGATATGCTAAGAGGTCATTAAAATAAGACATTTGAAACATTTACATCAGTTTCAATAAAACAAGCTGACTTTTTTTTATATTTTTACCTTTCCCAGTAAATAAGCAATAGATATGCATTTCTGACATAAAAGAACACTCTCCACCATTTAAAGATTTTTTTTTTTATTAGTAACAATCACTATGAATGTGGAAAGTTCGGACTATAGCTAAATCTCACAAAGATGATGTTTATGGGAAAAAGTCTCTTTCCTGGCGTTCCATTCACTCTCAATGGGATGAACATCTCCAAATGCAACAGTTATGTGTACCAAGGTTGAGAATTCAAGATGACGAATGACCTGGCCCCTGAGTTGTGCAGGAGGAAGAGAGCGGCTTGGAACGCCTTCAAGAGCGTTGAAGAAATAGCTAAGAGGACAAAGAACCTCCGGCTCCAGGCACATCTCTTTGATTTCACTGTTCTTCCTGCATTAACATATGCCTCAGAGACCTGGGCCCTATGAAAACAGGATGAGAACGCTATTTGCGTCTCCCAAAGAGGAATCAAAAGGGCTATGGTTGGAGTATCACGCTTCACTCAAATGAGAGAAAGAATCCGGAGTTCCGACCTCCATCGACGGTCAAGAATTAGGGACGCTATCTTGTATGCCAAGATGTCGAAAATCAAATGGACTGGACACGTAATGACATTTGGAGACAACTGCTGGACTAGAACCATTACCATCTAGATTCCACAGGATGTCAAAATGGCGTGGCCACCCACCTATGAGATGGTCAGACTTCTTCGTCAAGACCCCAAATGATCAGTTTGAGGCTGTTCATGTTCCTAGAATGAGCAGATGCCATTGGGCTACACTAGAACACAACAGGGATGAATGGAGATGTTACTGGCACCCGCTCGAGGAAATGGGTGAGTAATGGGATGTCAAGTGATCAAGTGAACAATTACTAACCATGTGCTTAAGAGATTTGGATATCAGCTACTTATTCCCATACTTCTAAGGGGTAAGTCTTTCCATAAGCTCAGCCAAAGGGCAAAAGTATCATGTTTTGGACAAATGACAGCTTTGAAACATTTTGGTCAAGGTTCGACCACTGCCTAGCATGATAGCATGATGGTATACATCTTCTCTGCTGTAGTGCAGTTCAGTGCCCTAAACGAGATTTAAAGCACTAGCAGTGTATTCTCTCACAGTTCTGAAAGCTAAATGTCCAAAATTAATGTATAGGGTGTGGTTATCTTATCTTTACAGCTTCTAATAGCCCCAAGTGTTTTTCATTATTTATGAAAATATTTTCTGTTTCTGTCTTCACGTGATGGTCATATGTGTGTGCATCCATCCAAATACTATACGAAAATGTCATAATGGATTAAGGACCACCATAATGCCCTCATCTCAACATTTCACAGCAGCAATGTCTCTGTTTTGAAATAAGTTCACACTTACAGGTTTCTGAAAGGATAGGACTTCAACATATCTTTTTGGAAAACAATGTAAGCCAAAATAACTGACCAAAATGATATAAGCCGGCACTGGGCACAGAAGAATGAATTGAACCAACTAAGGTCTCCATCTTGGGAATCTGAATTGAAAACAAAAAGAAAATTCATTTGAAAGAATGACACGGATGAGGATTGTATTTGATGCATCAACTGAAATGATAAAGGGACAGAAACTATATAAATAGGTATGAAGGGTAAAAGAGAGGTAATATGCCTAGAAAAACAAGGATGAAGAAAGAGGAGACAGGTTTGTAAAGCAGCTTGAATTCTTCAACTAGACATCTTTACATTTAAGTTCTTTCTCTCCCCCAGGTAAGATAAACCAACTGACTTTTGAAAATAGAACAAAATCCTGACACTTGATCTTGGTCCCTAACATCGAGGTGAGGAGGCTTATCACAAATAGTGAGAAGGGGTCAAGGAGCCATGAGAAGCAAGCACTGATGATTTCTCAACTGTCTGTTTTATTGGAGCCTTGTTGCTAATCTTTGTTTTCTGCCCTGGATTCTCAAAAGTAATAAGATCACACCGACCTTCAAATGCAGCTAGATGAAGTGGATGAGATCTTAGTGATATTACATCTCTTTATTAAGTCAGTCACCTATTTCTCTTGGTTTCAGCTTGAAAAATAAAAAGTTCTCTCTCTCCCTCTCTTTCTGTCTCTCCTTCTCCCTCTCTTTTTCTCTTCCCCTTCCTTCACCCTTTTATGTCTCAAATTCTCTTTTAACGACATTTTTTTCCTTATATATTTTGTACAAAATGTATTGTTTGCTGGACCAATAAAAGACAAGGTAATAGAAAAACCAAACACTCCATATTTCTCATTAAATGTGTTGACAATTTCTAGATGTGAATTGTTGTCTCCTGTGCATCCTAGATTTGCTATACAGGATATACAACCCTGTTTTAGACTGAGAGTGCTTCATTCCCCACAACTGAAGAAGCTAAAAAAAGAAGATACTCTCCTAAAGAATATGCCAATAGAAAAATAATGTTCTCACACTCTTGCGCAACACTTACATGTTTCACAGATATAGCAAAATAAATCACATGCAGCCTTAGCCTTTGTTCCTGATTAATAGAAACAACCATGGGATTTTTAGCTTTCCAGGAACTTGGCCTCAGTACGTAGTTCAACAATGTTGCATATCAACCTCCAGAAAAATCTAAGAAGATTTTTTAGAAAGAAATTTAGTTCTCTTTAAAAATGCATTTGCTTTTGGGTACTTAAAACTTGGCAGGAAGATCTATTTTCTTTTTAAAGTTTTCGAAACATATTTTTTTAAAAAAATCTTGTTTTCTGGAGATAATGTATTTGTTCATGTTTGTGACTTTCATTTGGAGGCACAAAGCCAACTTTAATTCAAAATGTTTGCTGCTTTTGACTTTGGCAAGCAATTTCCAACCAAATGCCTTTATCTCCTAATCTTTAACAATAGCTATTTCAGGTGTAAAGTTGTTCCATTTTATTGAGAAGCCTTTTACCGATTTCCAGAAATTTACCAATTTCTTTTCTGTGAACCTTGACATAACTTACTAGCTCAGTTGTAAAATCTTAGCAATCACGTAATCTGTCAGCATCTGAGAATGATATATGAACATTGTCAAGCAGAAGATATATCTTGTGGGAAAAACTATATTATGCAGCTGCCTTGCACATTTAAATCAATTCTACTTTGTTTTAACTTAAAGTTTATAGTTTGATAATTCCTAATTGTGGGAAAATTATGTCTAGCACACTCAAAATGTTCCATTATTGCTAAACATTTCACTTTAATCTGATATTATCATTCTGTAAATTAGTAAACCAGGAAGCACAAAAATAAAACCACTAGAAAGATAACTACATTAGTAATTGCTTTCTTTTAAAGATATTGTTTAATCTCAATAAATATAGATTTTATATATTTTAATTTTGTCATTTATTAATTTTACTATATCATATTCAGATAAAGAAAAGTAAAAGCACAGAGCAAAGCCAAGCCTATATTTTTTCTCACTATTTCATTAAAAACAAAAAAAAAATGAAGAGGGTATAGTAACCTTCTCTAAAATGTTCATGGTTCCTGTGCTTCTCTGTGAGAATTTAATGTTATTAAAATAGGAGGGTGGAGTAATTGATATACAATTATATTTGCTTCCTTAGATCCACTGTCACTTTATCTTGACTTTAATTTTTAAAACGTTTTTAGAAAATATACTCAGTACCTGCTTTTGAAAGACCAGCCTGGACAATAAATCAAGTATGGGGTCAGACAGATAGTTTGATGTTATAGACTTATTTTGCCTAGAATGCAACCTATCCTGGTTCAATTTCTGGCCTTGTATAGTCCCCTGGGTACTACTGAGAGCATCCCCTGAACAGAGAGTCAGAAATAACTCCCTAGGATCACCATTATGACTTAAAAAAAAAAACCCTAACATAAAAACAAATCAAGTACTATACTAAATACATTTTTTTACTTTAGTACACAAGCCACCCGTGACGTATTCGATATGTCAAAACACAGTAACAACAAGTCTCATGATGGAGATGTTACTGGGCCCGCTCGAGCAAACCGATGAACAATGGGAGGACCGTGATACTATACTAAATACAATTTCACTGACGATTTCGTGAACTCTAAGATTTTTCAGTGATTGGGGGAGAGGGGGGAGCATCCTGAATCCAGAATCCACACTAGATTTAGAGAATAGATGAGCCCAGATTCTGGAGGCAAACTATGTGGATTCAAATATTGGTTCTGCCATTTATTAGTTTTATGACCAACACCTAGGTTTATAATGGGTCTTTAACTCAGTTTCTCGTGTGCAAAATGAAGTAGTCATTTTTCCTTTGGGATTAAGAGAGTGCCAGGCATAGTTGGAATTCTGTTTTTGTGTCAGTTATTTTTAGTATTTGCATGATAAATAGGTAACATGTTCTGCAGGGAAACACTTGATCAGACATACTTACCTGGTACACTCATTTTTCAGCTGCTCTCCATAAAGTTCCATACCACACAACATAGACTATAGTATGAATCATTCCTCTAGGGATTCAATGTTGCGTTCTCCAAGAACAGTGTTTCCTGGGTTTGGATAACTTTGAGGACTTGATCCATTTGCTTCACTGAATGTCTATCAAAGCAAAGATTCAAAATACCACCAAATGTTTTGCAGAACTTTCAAAGCATAAAAGAAATTTGCTCTCTGCATTCCATAAAAATAGAAACACCTTCCATATTTTGAAGAAAATTAATGGCGTATTAAGATTAAATATAATTATTTATAGATATGTGACTAAATGCTAAACCATGCAGTCAATATGATCACTGCTTATTGATGGGACAGACAGTTTATTTGGGAGCAACCTCAGAAGACTGTGGGTGGTGCTCTGATAATGTAAATTTTTCTTAGGGAATTGCTGTAATCGAATGGTTTGGTTCTATTATGACTGCACTATTTCCTCAGGATGTTCCCAATTTATGTTATCTTTATAAACTGTGTGTTTTATAGAGCAAAAAGAGACAATATATTTAGTTTCTTATTTTCCAAGTTAATACCTTGAATATGTGGTCCAGAGTGACAAAGTCATTCATTATATTAGCATTTCAGAACTCACCTGCAGGCATCAATACTCCAGAGACATTGGTACTCAGCTGGACTGTATTCAAAAGACTACTTTGAACTGTAAGGTAAGGGAATTTTGTATTTATTTTTTTTCTCGAGAACAATAACCACCTGCTGCTTTGTCAGAGTTTTGTTTTCCCAGTCAAATGATGTAGCTCTTAAAAATTCATTTTCTCAACTGAGAAACCAAACATTAGAAGAAAATGTTCTTTTCTATTTCCTTAGTTTTTATTTGTTCCCCAAGTTGAACACAAAACCCTGGGGATAAATAAATTTAATTCAGTCATCATAAATATAGTATGAGGCACATTCAGAAATTTTCTAGTATGTAATGCAATCACATTATCCTTCTATGTCTCAAAAAGTGACTGTTGCCAACAGCAGAGAGAATACATCTGAAGTTTCTTTTTTATAATTTTTACATTGATAACAACCACTTGCAAAAATAGACTGTGTTCAAAAGGAAAAGTGCTTCTTCATATTTCCTCAAAGAATTGTGAAATTACTATGTGCAAATGTTTATAAAGACTTTAATTAGCACCTTAGGATTTCACAGAGAGATCTGTAAATAAATGGTAGATTAAAATTTGGAAAGTATTTTTTGAAACCTTCACTGTACACAATACTTTTAATTATGGTCTAACACTTCACCCTGACTACATTATTTCTTGGAACTTCTGTAGCCCTATAATCTAGCTCTGTGATTTTTTTTGGTTTACAATCTTTTTACTTCCCACTTTCCCAAATGCCTTATTCTGCACTAGCTTGTTTATTTTTTCCCTTACTGGTCTCACCATGGCTTCTCTCTTAGATTCTAAATTTTCTATCTGACCACATCAACTTTTATTTTTGATTGGCTTTTAATCAATTTATTTCATTATACTTTGGGGGGAGTGGTGGGAGAGTTTGGGTCAAACTCTGAAGTGCTCAGGACTTGTCGCTTGCTGTGTGCTAAGGAATCATTCCTGGTGATACTCAGGGGATTATATGTGGTGCCAGGGATTGAACCAGACTTGAGTATGTGCAAGGAAAACACGTTAGCCCTGTTCTCTCTCACCTCAACATTCACAGTATGAACACATTCAGAGAGCTAATGCCCTTGATTTTGCATCCATTTTTTCATTTAATTATGCAAACATATTTATTAATTTGATTTATTTTTGGTGTACAATTTGAATTTCTTACTTCTGGATAAAGTCATACTGAATACTTACTTAGATACTGAACAGAATCACTGTTTTCTTTAGTGAACCCTGCTAATCTCTTGCTCTATCTTACACCCCATGTCCTAATTCTCTAGCTGTTGTTCCAAAGACATTTTTTTCCCTTTTCTGTTTTTAGAGACTCACCTACAGCCCCTTTTTTCATTACCAACATGAACATAAAATGCATTATCTGAAAATGCTTGACTCATTTACAAAATCATATTGTCTTTGTATCTTCACCTATCATTTCTTTTTTTTCTTCTTTATTAATTTTTTTTTTTTGGTGTGGGGTGGCAACATTGTCTGTGCTCAAACCTTATTCCTGGCTCTATGCTCAGGGATCACTCCTGGCAGGGCTCAGATCACTCCTGGCACATGCAAGGTTCTGTTGGTTTCTTTGTCTTCTATCACCTATTTTTTATTTTTATAATGGAGAAAAAAAGAGTATTTGTTTTCTCAAGATCATGATCTTTTTTATGATTATAGTTCCATTGCATTTTTAAGATTCCTTCCATTATTTCTCTCTTTATTTCACATCTTTGAACACTTCTATCTATTTCTTGCTTTTTTATTTATCAATCTATTATTTATTATTTTAATTTGGGGGCCACCCATGACTATAAGATCTTACTCCTGGTGCTATGCTCAAGGATCATTCCTGGTTGTGCTTAAGTTACCAAGCACTTGCAGTGCTGGGCATTAAACCAGGGTCAGTAGCATGCAAGGCAAGCACCTTACCCCTATACTATCTTTTTGGCTCCTTAAATAATTTTTAAAGTAATAAATGAATGTTAGATTCTCTCAGTTGCCTTACCAGTATCTGTTGCTATGATCATAGAATCTTTTTCTGCTTCTTGGTGTGGTATATTATATTAATTGAAATTCATATGTTGAACCCTGATAACATTACTCTTTCTTTGTCATAATGAATGGATTTCTTGATACATTGCTGTATATTTTCCAAGATTAGGGTTTTATTTGGGAGGACAGGGCTTAACCACACCTGGTAATACATATTATGACTCTGTGACCAAGAATCACTTCTGGCAGGGCTTCAAGAACAATATGAGATGTGAGGTGCTGGGAATTGAATCCAGGTTCAATTTACCATGCAAGGTAAATGCCTTACCTACTAGATTACCTCTCTGACTCTAACAAAGGTTGTTTTTTTTTTTTTGCAATTTTTAAGAAGTTTCATTGGATCACTGTGAGATAGAGTTACAAACTTGCATGATTTTATTTTAGCCATTTTAGTCAAACAATGCTTGAGCACCATCCCTCTACCAGTGCACATTTTCCACCACCATTGTTCCCAGTGTCCCACCCACTGCCAAGAGTTTTTGTTGATAATATTTTCATGAGAATATCTTGTCAATAGTTTTCTTAATGCGTTCTATCTTTGACTGTTTTGGGGATTAAAATGATATCTGCCTTCTAGAATTGTTTGGCAATATTCCTCCTTTGAATTTTTGGTGAAGAATTTGCACAAAATATGTATTAGTCCTTAATTATTTTATAGAATTCACTAATGAAGTCATCTAGTCCTTCACTACTTCAGGGAGAATTTTTATTATTGTTACAATTTGTGATAAGTCTGTTAAATTACTAGTTTCTTCTAGGTTCTGTCTTAGGAGGTTGTATGAGTCTAGAAGTTTTCATTAACAATAAATAACATTTTGGTTATTTCCAGCTTTTATTGCAAACACAACTTCTATGAACTTTCATACTCAAGTTTTCATCTGGTCTTAAGCATTCACTTGTCTTGGATAAATGCCTAGGATGAAAGTAGTTAAATCATGTGATAAGTGTGTCTATCATTTTAAGAAATATTAGGAATGTTTCAAGGGTTTATGGAGAAAATTTAGTAGGATATAGGATCTTTGAAGAAGAGTAGATGAATTGTTTATATCAGTAATCAAAAAGAAGGCAAGAAGAGGGCAAAAAGGCTGAGAACAGTAATTCTAATAAAAAACTCTAATTCCTTGATTAGTTGCTTAGTTCCTAATCCTAAATCAGTTTTCAGATCTGGAGCTTATTGATGGAAAGGTGATCTCATTTCTAAAGGAAGGTTATAGCAGTTCTCTGCCATACTAAACATTGTCATGATTTTTCAATCCGTCCACTATAAAAACTATGTCATTTACTCAGATCACTGCATACTAGTGAGAGTGAAACCCTCAGCTCTTTCTAGGACTATATAATAGATAAAGATATAGGTATTGAATTTTATGCTTGGGAGGCAAAATCTCATCATGTCTCCCAGCTGGAATGATTTTTTTTATGAAGAACATGTAATGAATGGAGTTATGACTAAAATTCACTGGATATATGACTGAAATCTGGTTTCCAATGGACTCACTGGTCCCACAGATTTTTTAGTTGTAAATTTCTTGAATGTATAACTAGAATGGACTTTCTTGCTAATGAAATAGTACTTTTAATGGATCCTTGATCTGTTCGGTAAAGACACTCAAGTTGTTTGCACTCATGTTGGTTAATACATTCTGTGGAAGAATAGATTAAAAAAGAGACAGAAATGTGAGCAATGGTAGTCTTTATTGTTTCATTAACAATTTTTATTTTGCTGGTGATGCATTTTCATACACTGGAAGAATACTGGTGTATATAACTTTAAATCACTGCAAACCTAAATGCATAGTGGCTCAGTTTATTACCCTGATGGATCTTTCATTATTGCTGGAATAGTTATATAAAATCAGACATAAGGTCATTAATTTTTTAAATCATATTTTTATTCTTTTAAGAAAAGAAAATCAAAAGAGTTTCATGGAACAGAACAAAATACTTAATAGGTTTTTTCTACGTAAGACTATGTTAATTCTTCCTCTTTGTCTCCTGCTATGGTTTGCAGAGATCTGATGGTTTGAGTGTCCAGAGAACTTCACATTGATCCATATATCAATGACATCATTTTGATTGAACAGGGTGAACAAGAAGTGCCTAACATGAAAGAAGATTTGGATTTGATGTCCAGATTCTTTCTATCCTCCTATTTTGGTATCAACAGTCTTCTCTCTCCTTTGAGGCATTCATTTACTTGCCAACTCTGAAATCTTATGGTATTGATTATACTTTTTTGGCCTTGCATATGCAACATCTTCTCAGATAGATCTTTCACATCAATTTTTGAAGCTCTCCATTAAAATAAACCACAGTAATTCTTTCCTTACACTCCACCCCTGTAGTGACTCACTTTTCTTTCTGCCTTGAAAGAGATGTATTTCCATCTCTTTACACAGTTCCATGCTATAATCATTTCTTTTTTCTATCTGAGTTCAATCCTTGTCATGTATTGAAAACTCTTTTTTCCCAAGCTCAAGAATAATCTCTGTTACTAAACTTGAACTTGCTTCAGTCAATCTTAGTTGACTTAACATTTGATACTATGTTCCAACCTTGCAATCACATAGAGCTCCATATTTATGTAACAACATATTTACTTAGATTCCTAATTTGATGATTCAAAGTTATTTTGAACTCAATTTATTTCTATCAAATTTGAGTTTTATCTAGCAAATCTAGTCATTTTTCAACAGACATTCCTCTCTGTTAGCTTCTGAAACCCAGGAGTTTATCTTGACATTCCCCTTTCTCTTATTAGTATTTTTATTTTTTTACTTTATAAAGTAGTTCACAATATTTGATTACATTTGATATTCAAACACCAAGTCCACCACCATTACAACTTCCCACCACCATATTTCGGATGTTTCCATCTCGAACCTCAACCCCTGTCCCAAAGCAGAACTGAAATAATATATTTTGTATTGGTGGTTATGAAAAATCACTGAAACTGCTACAAAAAAATTTCCAAAAGATTGTTGTATTTCACCGAGGGGCTATTAAGCCCTCCTACAAGAAATCACTAAGAAGTTGTTAAAGGTTGAGTCTTGTATGCTAATATAAACATATCTGTAAAAAAAAAAATTCCCTCTAAAATTGGTTGCCTCCTACTTTGAACCCCATCAAATGTGGTGGAGTACTCTTGGAGTATGGGCACGGTTTGTGGTACAAAGTGTCTTGACCACACGGTTCAGGAATAGATTCAATTGTGGGTGAGGCTCAGTCTGAGCTTGTGGAGAGTTGTCGTGAAAGTTCTGGAGGTTTTCCACTGCTGGGGCTGGGTCCCATAGGGCGGGGAGGGGTCTCATCCGGCCCCTAGAGGACACCATGAGTTAAGTACTCTGGCAGGGTCATGTGGCATGGTTATGGCGAGTGTCATGTATACTCCCTTCTGGGAGAGAAGGACATGAGATCTGAAAGGTGGCTGATGACAAGATTATCTGGCACCAGCCAGAGGTGGTTTGTGGGTGTGACTGCTGAGTTGCTGGAGACTGGGATAGTGGGTGGTGAGGAGTGGTATACAGGCAGAGGATCCCCATTCCCGGTCCTGTTGAACAGAGTTCTCCATCACAAATTCCCACATATCTGTATTTTCTGGGGATTCACTCATGGGTGAGGTTTGACCTGAGCCTGTGGAGAGCAGCCGTGTCTCTTATTCTTATTACCTGACCTACCACTAGAAAGGTTCTTTTTATTCCTCACTGCTTTTCAGACTTTTGCCTTTTCTTCTTTACTGCATCTGCCTATGTTCAAACAACTTTGTTACTTATCTAATGGGCCCTCCTTATCGTAAGTTGTGTTATTTTACTCCTTTACTTACTCTATATTTGGAATAATTTTTCCCCAAATAGAAATCTGATCAAAAAATACTTCTATGAAAATAGTTGATAAAATAAAACCCCAAATCATATTATGTAGTCAAACATGTCTTCATTGTATGTCTTCACTATACTCTCTGTTCCAATTTAATTCGAACTGTCTTCATGCCCAACACATAAGTACCACTTGTCCTTCAATCACTACTTAGGTTGAAAGGTTTTCTCTGGGCATCTTAATCATATCTCCCTGTTAAACATTCTCAGTACATGGACTGTTTTCTGTATGTTTCTTTATAAAACATGCAATTATAGGCTACTTTGTATAAATACCATTATCAACACTTAAATATTAATTCATTTAATGTTCATTCGGAGAGCCTGGCAAGCTACCGAGAGTATTCGATATGCCAGACACAGTAACAACAAAGTCTCCAGTGGAGACGTTACTGGGCCTGCTAGAGCAAATTGACGATCAACGGGAGGGCCTAATGTTCATAATAATCAGATACAAATTGTTCCTTTTAAGATTAGAGAGACTCTAAAGTAGGTAAGATATTTGTCTTGCACAGTCAACCTTGTTTTGATACCCAGCACCATATATAGTACTCTAAGCACCACCAAAAGTGATCCCTGAACACAGAGCTGTGAGCAAGCCATGAGCCATGTGTGACCTCAAAATTAAACAAAAAAATTCCCACTTTACATCTCAGTAAACTGAGGATGGATAAATTAAGGTTTCTCATGAGTCACACGGCTTATATGTAGCAGAAGAAAAAAAGTATTAAGCATCGGTCTCCAAAATTCCTATTTCCAACCACCTCAACTAGGCAGCCTTTCTCAGAGACAAATTTTATTTATTAATGTGATTATGAAGGCCATTCTATTCACTGGAAGATAGATATTTGTTTTATTACTATAGTTCATAAATATGATTATTAGTGGAAATGGAAATAGTGGAATGAATTCAGTATCTAATAATTTACATCACATTGCATTTGGGATGTTAATTTACACTCACCTGTATTGTCCTTTGAAATTTCAGGTAACCAGGTTAAATTATTTTTTAAAATTTCTGAATGAGCATTGAGCAGAGTTATTTGAACTATGTAATGAATATTTTCATGGTCTTGCAACATAATAAATTGAGAGTCTAAAATAGAGAGATCAGCATTTTGGAAATGTTATGGAAAACATTAATCTTTCATTCATATTAAAAGTTTGATGAACCAGAAAGTTTCATGAAGTTTTGTTTCCTTTCATCTAATGAATTATAAATCCAAACTCTCGGTTACACTAATATCAGGGGTTAGAAGAAGGTAACACTTTTCTGATTATGAATTAGCATTTATTATATGGACTTTTAAAAAACATATATTATTAAGGAAAATGGAAGAATCCCTGCTCAATCTATCAAAAAAAGAAACACCAAAATTAATATTTTGGCACATAAATCCTTTAACACCCGTAAACATACAGAGAAAAGCACTGGATCAGTACTATTTATATCTATACTTAAGCCAAATGCAGAGACATGAGCTCAAAATTAGCATGATAGAAGCCAGAGTGATAGTACAATGGGCAGGACACCTACCTTCAAGCGGCTGACCTGGGGTTGATCCCCAGGACACAATAAGGTCCCCAGAGCACTGCCAGGAGTGACCCCTGTGCGCAGAGCTAGGAGTAAGCCTTGATCACCACTGGGTGTGACCCCCAAAGAAACACATAAAACAAAAATTAGTATGTTAATTTAATTTTTGAATGTTCCTTTTTATATCATACTCTACAGTGCTCTGGGATACTGAGCATGGTGCTTGGAGATCTCTCCATGATGCTATTTATCTGTGTGGTGGTAGAGATTACGTGGTTCTGGGGATTGAACATGAGCCTTCAAGTATATGAAACATATGTACTGGCCCTTTGAACTAGCTTCCTTATCCCACTATTAAATTGTTGTGAGGGAAACAATGGGGCTTGGTCACCTGGAATCTCATTTGATGGTGCAGTGAGGCTATGCAGTACCAGGAAATGGATCATCAACTTTGAATATACAAGGTCTATGTTCTACTACAGTAGTCACATCCCTGATCCCTAGCATGTTAGTGTCACTGTAAGAAGCATGTTTCATTATTATTGTTTTTCAAAAACAATAATACTATATGAATAATATTCATTCTCTAAAAACATATATATTTTTTTCTTATTTTCAGTAATTTATTTAAATAATAATTTAATGTTTTTAATATATAATTTCTGGCTGGAGCAATAGCACAGTGGGTAGGGCGTTTGCCTTGCACAAGGCCAACCCGAGTTCATTTCCTCCATCCCTTTAGGAGAGCCTGGCAAGCTACTGAGAGTATCCTTCCCACATGGCAAAGCCTGACAACTACTCATGACGTATTTGATATGCCAAAAACAGTAACAAGTCTCACAATGGAGACGTTACTGGTGCGCACTTGAGCAAATTGATGAAGAAAGTGGGGACAGCGCTACAATATATAATTGCCATCCATAATCTTAGAAATTCTCTTTATAACAGAGGTCCAAAGTGGAAAGATTCTATCTTAATTGTTCTTATCACAAAAATGATAAAAGTACATGATATGAAGAAAGTGCTAGCATATGCTGAGATGGTAATCATAATATAAAAATATATCAAATGAATATATGACATATATTAAGTTTATATGCTATGAGGCAATTATATCTTAGTAGAAAAGAAAGTATACCAAAGTTTCATGATTCATATTTCCAAATTTCTTTCCAGAGAGATTTTACAGAAAGGACGTAGGTATTTAAACAAAAGTATACAACACGCTGTCTTATTATGTCTGTATCAGCACTAAATACTGTTTCTAGAAATAATCTTTGATCATCAAGATTTTGATACCCTGTATCAGTGAGTGTGAAATAGATAGTCTTATATTTTGTTTTTGTACATTAAAGCTGTTACAAAACCTGGGAAGAAAAATTGGAGAATTCCTGCTGAAATTTGGAAATTCCTGCTGAATTTAATTTTAATGTAATTTAGCAATTTAATTATTTTTTTTCTTTTTGGGTCACACTTTGAACTCAGGAATTACCCCCTGGCAGTGTTCAGAGGACCATATGGGATGCTGGGGATTGAACCCTGATCAGCTGCATGCAAAGCAAATACAGTACTATCACTCTGGCCCCTTAATTAATTTCCTAACGCAATCTAATTAATTTATAGAAACTAAATACATTAAAGTTTGATCTTAATGTAATATGAACAGAATATTCATGGTCATTTTAATAGTAAAAGATTAAATATATAGCTTAATTATTCTTAAGAGGAGGTTAGTTACTATAATAATATTATATTACAATATTAGTTGCAATGTAGTATAGTGTATAGTTATTTATGGACTATATGCTATATAAATAGACTACTATGTATAGTAATAGTCTATATATTGAGTATATTTAACATAGACTACTGTAGTAATTATAACCCTGTGAAAATAGAAATATAACCTAAAATGCCTTACATTCTGAAAAAATACACTAATTCTTGAAAGTGCAATTTTGGGTGGACTTTTAAGTAACATTAACGCCATGTCTCCTTCTGTCTTTGATGACATAGCTTCTCTGGTCTGCCTCTCTGTAGCTGCAATACAGAGTCAACTTCACTTTTAATTGCTGGATCGCTTGTGTCTCTATCTCATGGAGAGAAGGAGAAACTCCTCAAGTTATTAACATGTCTGAACTTCCTTTTGATCTGACGCTCCGTAATAGGGACTGATGATGGAGTATAACTCCTTCCCCCTAAAGGTACAGTGGTTTCTGACTCACTCAGCTTACTCACCTGACTCAAGAATGTGGGAAGGAAAATGGAGAATGGCAGGCAACTAGAGTATCAGACTTTTCTGCAGTAATTAAAATAAGAGTCACTTTTTTTGCACCAATAGCAAATAACGATATATATAATGTAAGCCTAAAAATAACATTTATCTATTAATTATTAAAAAACACATGGAGCCCCCAATGTTGCTTCAGTCTTTTTCCCCACCCAGATCAGTCTGCCCACCAATATTTGAACCCGGCACTTGGCTTTAGCCCTGCACAGCCCCAGGCATCCTCTAGGACCCTGGGACCTGATCCTCTTCCTCTTTGTCCCCAACGCTGTTCTGGTCTTCTTCCCTACCCAGCCTTTACCCCCTCACAGCACACACACCAGGTTCCCGTGGGGGCATGGCCTCTTCTGAAGTGGGCGCAGCCTAATTTTAGGTGGGCAAATGCTCACGTGGCCGCAGGTAGTTTAGTGTACCAAGAAATCTAGTGTGACATTATAGTTCCCATACCTACACACCAACATGAAGAAACAATGCAAATTTCCACGTGGGGAGGACGATGAAGAGTCCAGAAGGCTCAGTAGGTGCTACTCACCTAAGGGACCTCTCTGAGAAAGAATTCAGATATGACGTCATGAAGATGTTCAATGAACTCATTGAAACAGTCAGACAATTATCCAGTAATTGAAAGAGGACATGAAAGAAACAATGGATGGCACAATCGATAAAATACAGGAAGAAATGAGAGCAGAAATTGGAAAGCTATGCACAGAAAGGTCACGAATGAAAGATTTTGTAGATGAAATAAAAAACTCCGTCTGTGCCTACAACAGTAGAATGGCCACAGTTGAAGACAGAATCAGTGAGCTGGAAGATCAGCTGCACCAAGCCAGCAGGCAACAACAAACAGTGGCAAGAGACCTCAAAATAGCTCGAGAGCAAATCAGAGTCCTTGGAGATGATTCCAAGAGGAACAACATTAGAATCATAGGAGTACCAGAAGCTCAGGGAAACAATCCCAATGAAAAAGCCACAGTTAAACAAATCACTGCTGAAAAATTCCCAGAGCTCAACAATGCAGTCATTCAGATTCAAGGAGCCTGAAGGGTGCCAGCTAAAAGAGACCCTAACAAAAACACTCCAAGTATATCATAGTTAGAATGATTGATGCCAAGGACAGAGACAAAATATTGCAAGCAGCAAGGTCAAAGATGGAAATCACATACAAAGGAGCATCCCTTAGATTCACAGCAGATCTATCAGAGGAAACCCTCCAAGCCCAAAGGCAATGACAGGATATAGTGAAAAAACTCACTGAAATGAATGCTTCACCAAGAATACTCTATTGGGCTAAACTCTCACTCAAACTCAAAGGAGCGGTACACTATTTTCTAGATAAACAACATCTCAGGAACTTCGTAGACTCAAAACCAAACCTAAAAGAAGGGCTAAAGGGGCTTCTATAAGACAAACCCTACAAATACAATAGACCCTTACAGAAAGATGACACAAAACCCCATAACAGTAATGTCTCTCAACGTCAACGGTCTAAATTCACCAATTAAGAGAACACAGAGTGGCAAAATGGATTCAGAGACAGAACTTAACATTCTGCTGCCTACAAGAAGCTCATCTCAACAGTCAGAGCAAACACAGACTCAAAGTTAAAGGGTGGAAAACAATACTTCAAGCAAACAGCTCCCTCAAAAAAGCTGGGGTGGCCATACTGTGATGCGTACCTGGGTTATGGAGACAGACTTTTAGCTCAGTTTTTAACTCACCTTTGTAGACACCAAAGAGATTAGCAAATTTCTCTACTCTTTTATGCATATCTCTTTCTGTCCCTGTTTCTTTTTGTCTCTGTGTATATAGCATAAAAGTCTGGCCACACAGCTGTGTGCAGAGCAGTGTAGGGGTTCTGATTTTGCAAGATAGTATATGACAGCATCAATTTCAAGTTGAAAAAGATTAGAAGGGACAGCAAAGGCTATTTTCTATTCATCAAGGGATGTGTACAACAGGAAGAAATCACACTCTTAAACGTATACGCACCTAATTAGGGAACAGCTAAATATTTAAAACAACTGCTAACGGATTTTAAGGAGAACATTGCTAGCAACACAATAGTAGCTGGAGACTTCAACATCGCCTTATCACCTCTGGATAGATCAACAAGAACAAAACTCAACAAGGAAACATTGGCTTTGAAAGAAGAAATAGAAGAGAGAGGGCTTATAGACCTATACAGGGCTTTACACCCCATAAAGAAAGAGTACACATTCTTCTCCAGTGCACATGGAACATTTTCCAAAATAGACTATGTGCTAAGACACAAAACATACCTAAATATAATCAGGAAGATAGAAATAGTATCGACAATCCTTTCAGACCATGATGCACTGAGAGAATAGAAGTGAATCAGACACAGACACAGACACAAAGAACCAAGTCAAACACCTGGAAATTACACAATGAAGTGCTATGTAGCTGTTAGAAAAGATGAAGTCATGAAATTTATATACAAGTGGTACCACATGGAAAGTATCATTCTAAGCGAAATGAGTCAGAAAGAAAGGGACAGACATAGAAAGATTGCATTCATCTGGGGAACATAAAGTAACAAAATAGGAGACTAACACCCGAGAATAGCCGAGATAAATACCAGGAGGTTTACTCCATGGCTTGGAGGCTAGCCGCAAGCGCTAGAGGAAAAGGCAACTCAGACAGAGAAGGCAGCACCAAAAAAAAGGGTGTTGGGAGGATCCTCCCAGGATGGGAGATCCGTGCTGAGAGTGGATTTTGGACCGAACATGATTGCCACTCAATGCCTCTTTTGAAAACCGCAGCACCCAAAAGGAGAGAGAGAACAAAAGGGAGTTCCCTGCCATAGAGGCAGGGTAGTTTGGGGGAATGTGGGGTGGAGAGATACTGGGATCAGTGGTGGTGGAGAATGGGCACTGGTGGAGGGATGGGTGTTCGATCATTGTATAACTGAAACCCAAGCATAAAATTTGTAAGTCTACAACTGTACCTCATGGTGTTTCACTAATAAAAATTTAAAAAACACACACATGGATTCTTGTATTTGCAAAGAATCTTTGTGGAAAGATACATAGAGCTCAGGAGCCAGAGGTGCTTCTGGGGAAGTAAATCTGAAGATAGTGGAATTCACGCAAGGAGGGTTTTCATTTTATACTTTATTTTAAAAACTATTTTTATTTTGAAGCCACAAAGATAGCACAGGGATTAAAGTGTTGCCCTGGCATCCAGCCAACCTGGGTTTGATCCCCGGTACCCTTATGGTCTTCTTAGCCCCACCATGAATGGTCCCTGAGCACAGAGCCAGAGGTAAGCCCTGAGCATGGCCAGGTGTGGCTCTCAAACGAAAATATATTTTTACACTTTAATCCCTGTACCATCTTTGTGGCTTCAAAATAAAAATAGTTTTTAAAATAAAGTACAAAATGAAAACCCTCCTTTCATGAATTCCATTATCTTCAGATTTACTTCCCCAGAAGCACCTCTGGCTCCTGAGCTCTATGTATCTTTCCACAAACTTTCTATATTTTTTGTTGTTTGGGGGTCACACCCAACACTGCTCTAGAGTTACTCCTGGCAATTGCTTAGGGAAGCTCTGTGATACCGATACCAGAGATCAAATCTGGACATTCTGCATGCAAAACATAAATTATCTTTCTCCCGTTGAGTTGTATCTCTGGCATTCACATTCACTATTTGAAATGAGTGTATAAAAAATTTGGGTTTGGAGCGAGCGCCGCCGGAGGACAGCACGGACCCCAGCCCCCAGTGCGCGTCCAGCTCTGGGACTGGCGCGCACAGCAGCCCACCGACCCCCCATCCAGGTGGGTTAGAGGAGCCCAGCGGAGCCCCGCCCCTGACCCCAGACACGCTGCCCTCCGAGTGAACCCCGCTGGAGGACAGCGCGGACCCCAGCCCCCAGCGCGAGTCCAGCTCTGGGACTGGCGCGCACAGCAGCCCACTGCTCCCCCCCCCCCATCCAGGTGGATTGGAGGAGCCCAGCGGAGCCCTGCCCCTGACCCCAGATGCGCTGCCCGCCGAGCGAGACCCACCAGAGAACAGCGCGGACCCCAGCCCCCAGCACGCGTCCAGCTCCGGGACCGGCGCGCACAGCAGCCCACCAGCCACCCCCATCCAGGTGGGTTGGAGGAGCCCAGCGGAGCCCCGCCCCTGACCCCAGACTTGCCGCCCGCCGAGCAAGCCCCGCCGGAGGACAGCACGGACCCCAGCCCACAGGGCGCGTCCAGCTCTGGGACCGGTGCGCACAGCAGCCCACTGGCCCCCCATCCAGGTGGGTTGGAGGACCACAGTGGAGCCCCGCCTCTGACCCCAGACGTGCTGCCCGCCGAGTGAGCCCCGCTGGAGGACAACGAAGACCCCAGCCCCCAGCGTGCGTCCAGCTCCGGGACCGGCGCGCACAGCAGCCCACCGCCCCCCCCCATCCAGGTAGGTTGGAGGAGCCCAGCGGAGCCCCGCCCCTGACCCCAGATGCGCCGCCCACCGAGCGAGACCCACCAGAGGACAGCGTGGACCCCAGCCCCCAGCGCGCGTCCAGCTCCGGGACCGGCGCGCACAGCAGCCCACCGGCCCCCACCATCCAGGATCCTGGGAGGGAGTGGCCTGGGACTGGCTAGGGGCGTGGCCTCTAAGAAGGGGGCGTGGCCTCCTAAAAGTGGGCGTGGCCTGCTTCCGGGCCAGCGGCCCTGCTGCAGGTATATCACTCACTCCAAGCAATTTGGACCTTCATCCTTTCATCCATTTCATCAACTTGTTACCTAATACCAACCAAAAATTTCTCCTCTTCTACTACAATTCAACAAAATCCCACTCGTCTACTCCATTTCCAACAAAAGTTCTGTTTGAAAATAGCTATACAAGCTCAGTAGTAAATAGCAACTCCTCCAAAAGTTTCACTCAAAGTCAGTTATAAAACAAAGAATAACGCCTGATTGAGAAGAAGGTCAGACTCAGAAAGGTAGAAGAGGCGCATCTAGCAGCAACAAAGCTGAACGGCTCCTGGCAGTCTCTCCTCACTCAACCAGAACAGTAGCAGCGAGTGTGAAGGACCAAACCACACTGGTCACAATAGTAAAGCAACGCAAAAGCCCACCAAACTTTCTTATTCACGAGGCTAGCCCAGAAGACACCAACAGTACTATAGCGTTAGACAACCTCTCTGACAAAGAATTCAGAATGGAGCTACTCAGGATGCTTAGGGAACTAAAAGAAACAATGGAAACCAATGCCAATAAAAGACAAGAGGATTTGAAGGCAGAAATGAGGAAAATGCAATCGGAAATGTCGGACCTGAAAAACCTGGTAGTCGAATTGAAAACCTCAGTGGAAGGCCTCAGCAGCAGAGTAACAGCCGCTGAAACCAGAATGAGTGAGCTCGAAGATCAAGTTCAGAGTCTTGTCAGAAAAGAGCAGAAAATGGAAAAGAGACTCACAGTTCAAGAACAGATGGCAAGAGAAGATCGTGATGAAGCCAAGAGGGATAACATAAGAATTATTGGAGTCCTAGAGGGACAGGAAGAAAACCTTGATGAAGAAGAAACTGTCAAAGAAATCATTGCTACAACATTTCCAGAGCTGAAGAAAACTTGTGACCACATCCAGGAGGCCCAAAGGGTACCAGCTAGAAGAAATCCGAATAAAAATACCCCAAGACACATCCTGATCAAAATGACCAAAACCTTAGACAGAGACAAAATTCTAAAAGCAGTAAGATCGAAGAAAGAAATCTCTTACAAAGGAGTATCCTTAAAATTCACAGCTGTTTTTTCTGATGAAACCCTCAGGGCCCAAAAACAGTGGTGGGACAAAGTGAAAAAACTCAATGAAATAAATGCTTCTCCAAAAATACTTTACCCAGCGAGACTCTCATTCATAATAGAAGGAACAACACACAGTTTCACAGACAAACAACAGCTCAGGAACTTCATAGACTCAAAACCATGGTTACAAGTACAACTAAATGGGCTACTTTAAGGCAAGACAGGCCTCTCAAATACACCAAATTTCAACAGAACAATGGGACAAAATCCCATAACAATAATCTCTCTCAATGTCAATGGGCTAAATGCACCAATTAAAAGACATAGAGTGGCAGGATGGATTAGAAAATTGAACCCAACATTCTGCTGCCTGCAAGAAACGCATCTCAATACTCAAAGCAAACACAGACTCAGAGTCAAAGGCTGGAAAACAATCCTACAGGCAAACAGCTCCCAGAAAAAAGCTGGGGTAGCTATCCTAATATCAGACCACATCAATTTCAGAGTGAAGAAGGTCATAAGAGACAGTGAAGGCCATTTCCTATTGACCAAAGGATCTGTACAACAGGAAGAACTTACAATAATAAATGTATATGCACCTAATGAGAGACCAGCAAAGTACTTAAAACAATTACTCATAGATTTGGAAAAAGACATCGATAGCAACACAATACTAGTGGGAGACTTCAACACCGCTTTGTCACCTCTGGATAGATCAACCAGACTCAAGCTTAGCAAGGACATACTTCATCTGAGGGAAACAATGGAAGAAAGGGACTTAGTAGATATATACAGGACACTTCATCCACAAAAAGCTGAATACACATTCTTCTCAAGCGTACATGGAACGTTCTCCAAGATAGACCACATGCTGAGCCACAAAACATGCCTCCATAAAGAGTCATGCTAAAAGTAGTCTATAGACCAAACATGATTGCCACTCAATGCCTCTCTGGCAAAACACAGTACCCAAAAGAAGAGAGAGAGAACAAGGGGGAATGCCCTGCCACAGCGGCAGGGTGGGACGGGGGGGGAGGGATGGGGGGTGGGAGGGATGCTAGGACCCGTGGCGGGGGAGGATGGGCACTGGTGGAGGGATGGGTACTTGATCATTGTATAACTGAAACCCAAGCACAAAAATTTATAAGTCTATAAGTGTACTTCATGGTGTTTCACTAATAAAAAAAATGATTAAAAAAAAAGATAGAGATTATATCAACAATCTTCTCAGACCATAATGCGCTGAAATTAGAAGTAAATCTCACACAAAAACAGAAAACTAAATTAAACACATGGAAATTAAAGAGGAAATCAAAAGATTCCTAGAAATGAATGAAAATGAGGACACGAGTTACCAAAACTTATGGGACACAGCAAAAGCGGTCTTAAGAGGAAAGTTTATAGCTCTACAAGCATTCCTCAGAAAGGAGGAGCAAGCCCACATAAATAAACTAACCTCACAGCTTAAGAACTTGGAGAAGGACCAACAAAAGGAGCACAACCCTAACAGGAGGAAGGAAATAATAAAACTCAGAGCACAGATTAATGAGATGGAAACCCAGAAAACAATCTAAAAGATCAATGAAACCAAGAGCTGGTTCTTTGAGAAAATTAACAAAATCGATAAGCCCCTAGCAAAACTCACAAAGAAAGGGAGAGAGAAAACCCTAATAAACCGAATCAGAAATGAAAATGGGGTCATTACAACAGAAACTACAGAAATCCAAAGGATTCTCAGGGAGTACTTTGAAAAGCTCTATGCCACGGAACATCAAAACCTCGAGGAAATGGATAAATTCCTAGACTCCTACAGACTCCCAAGGCTGAACCAAGAAGACCTGGAATACCTGAAAAGACCTATCACCATCAAGGAAATTGAAATGGTAATAAAAAGTCTCCCCAAGCACAAAAGCCCTGGCCTGGATTGATTCACCAGTGAATTCTTCCAAATCTTTAAAGAAGACTTACTCCCAATCATCTTTAAGCTTTTCCACAAAATTGAAATATCAAATACACTTCCGAACAGTTTCTATGAAGCGAATATCACACTGATACCAAAAGCAGACAGAGATACTACAAAGAAAGAGAACTACAGGCCGATATCCCTGATAAACACAGATGCAAAGTTCCTCAACAAACTACTAGCTAATAGAATCCAACTACTCATCAAAAAGATCATACACCATGACCAAGTAGGATTCATCCCAGCGATGCAAGGATGGTTTAACATTCGGAAATCAATCAACATAATCCATCATATCAACAAAAGAAAAGACAAAAAGCTTATGATCATATCAATAGATGCAGAGAAAGCATTTGACAAGATCCAGCACCCCTTTATGATGAAAACCCTAGCCAAAATGGGTATAGAGGGGACTTTCCTCAGCATAGTTAAAGCCATCTATCATAAGCCTACAGCAAGCATCATTCTCAATGGGGAAAAACTTAGAGCCTTCCCTCTAAGATCAGGGACGAGACAAGGATGCCCACTCTCTCCACTGCTGTTCAATATAGTACTGGAAGTACTTGCAATAGCAATTAGGCAAGAAAAAGATATTAAGGGCATTCAGGTAGGAAAGGAAGAAATCAAGCTCTCACTATTCGCAGGTGATATGATACTATACTTAGAGAACCCAATAACCTCCACCAAAAAACTCCTAGAAACAATAGACTTGTATAGTAAAGTTGCAGGCTATAAAATCAATACCCAAAAGTTCATGGCTTTCCTATACGCAAACAGTGAGAGAGAGGAAAGCTATATGAAAAAATCAATCCCGTTCACAATTGTGCCCCAGAAAATCAAGTACCTAGGAATCAGCTTAACTAAGGAAGTAAAGGACCTCTACAAAGAAAACTACAAAACGCTACTTCAGGAAATAAAAGAGGACATGAGGAAATGGAAAGATATACCCTGCTCATGGGTAGGGAGACTTAACATTGTCAAAATGGCAAAACTACCAAAAGCATTGTATAAATTCATTGCAATGTCTATAAGGATAACCATGACATTCTTCAAAGAAATGGAGCAAACACTCCTGAAATTTATATGGAACAATAAACCCCCACGAATAGCTAAAGCAATTCTTGGGAAAAAGAAAATGGGAGGAATCAACCTCCCTAACTTCAAACTTTACTACAAAGCGGTAATAATCAAAACAGCATGGTACTGGAACAAAGGCAGAACTGCAGACCAATGGAACAGAGTTGAATACACTGACATCTCCCCTCAATCATATGATCATCTAATCTTTGATAAAGGTGCAAGAAATGTGAAGTGGAGTAAGGAAAGCCTCTTTACCAAATTGTGCTGGCATCACTGGACGGCTACATGCAAAAAAATGGGCTCAGAACTCTGCCTAACACCATGTACAAAGGTAAGATCAAAATGGATTAAAGACCTCAACATCATACCAGAAACCATAAGATACATTGAAGATAAAGTTGGCAAAACCCTCCATGACATTGAGGCTAATGGTATTTTCAAAGATGACACGCCACTGGCTGAGCAAGTGAAAACAGAGATAGATAAATGGGACTATCTTAAACTAAGAAGCTTCTGTACCTCCAAAGAAACAGTGACCAAATTAAAAAGACAGTCTACAGAATGGGAAAGAATATTCGCCGAATACACATCTGACAAGGGGTTGATATCAAGGATATACAAAATACTGGTTGAACTCCACAAGAAGAAAACATCCAACCCCATCCAAAAATGGCGCAATGAAATGAACAGAAACTTTCTCAAAGAAGAAATCCTAATGGCAAAAAAGCACATGAGAAAATGCTCTACATCATTAATCATCAGGGAGATGCAGATCAAAACCCCAATGAGATACCATCTCACACCTCAGAGACTGGCCCACATTCAAAAGAACAAAAGCAACCGATGGATGCTGGCGCAGATGTGGCGAGAAAGGGACACTCCTTCACTGTTGGTGGGAATGCCGACTGGTTCAGCCCTTTTGGAAAACAGTATGGACGTTCCTCAAAAAATTAGAAATTGAGCTCCCATTTGACCCAGCGATACCACTCCTGGGAATATATCCCAGAGAGGCAAAAATGTGTAGCCGAAGTGACATCTGCACTTGTTTGTTCATTGCAGCACTCTTTACAGTAGCCAGAAACTGGAAGAGACCTGAGTGCCCAAGAACAGATAACTGGTTAAAGAAACTTTGGTATATCTACACAATGGAGTACTATGTAGCTCTTAGAAAAGATGAAGTCATGAACTTTACATACAATTGGTACAATATGGAAAGTATCATGCTAAGCGAAATGAGTCAGAAAGAGAGGGATAGACATAGAAAGATTGCATTCATCTGGGGGATATAAAATAACAAAATATGAGATTAATACCCAAGAATAGCTGAGATCAACACCAGGAGAATTACTCCATAGCTTAGAGGCCAGCCGGGTATTCTAGGGGAAAGGACAATTCAGATAGAAAGGGGAACACCAAGTGGAGGGTGTTTGGAGGATCCTCCCAGGAGGGGAGATGCAGGTTGAAAGTAGACTGGACTAAACATGTTCGCCACTCAATGCCTCTTTTGCTGATCACAACACCCAAAAGGAGAGAAAGAACAAAAGGGAATGCCCTGCCACAGTGGCAGGGGGGGATGGGAGGATGGGGAGGGGAGGGATATTATCCTGGTGGTGGAAAATGGGCACTGGTGGAGGGATGGATATTTGATCGTGGTATGACCGAGATCCAAGCACAAAAATTTGTAAATCTACAACTGTACCTCATGGTGTTTCACTAATAATAAAAAAATAATAAAAAAAATTTGGGTTTGTGAGTTATGTTCTACTTTCTTTCTCTGAAAATAGAAGATAAAATAGTAGATTCATTTCCTCAAAAATTGTTTAGTCCTGTGTACTTTACTTTCACTAACTCTTTAGGACCTTTGGCTGCCTTTTTCTATTGTATGTATAGTGTCCAGGCTCTAAGAGGGCCTCTAGGGATCCTGCCTTTGGCATTCAGGCTCTTAAATAGCTTCCTTTTATGTTAAAATAAGTTCCTGTGCATGACCTTAGGATGTGGCCTAAGTGCTACAGTGGGACCTCTAAAACTAGATTTGAAAACTATTGTAGTTTCTGACTTGATTGCTTTGAACCTTGCCCTCTAGACAACCACCAACTTTCTGGAATTTTTGTTTGTTTGGTTGATTGGTTTTTGGGGCCATCATTCAGGGATTACTTCTGGCTCTGTGCTTTGGTATCACTCCTGTTGGGATTTGGGGAATCATGTGGCATGCCATGGATAGTATCCAGGTCAGCTGTGTCCAAGATAAGTGCCCTACCCGCTGTACTATAGCTCCAGCTCCCCATAGTGTCTTGAAGACAGCCATAACCAGAACTATGTGAATTAGATGCATGCTAACTGCAACATTTGACTGTGATCTAATGAGCTACAGCTAACATGTCCTAATTATTGACCCACATAAACTGAGAGATGCCATTGTTTACTATTTTAAGTATCCTAAAACACCAAGTTGACATATGATGTAATAATCTCTATGCACAATTATTGCATTTTTTTCTTTTGATTTGTTGGATATTTAGAAACGTTTTTAAAGTTCATAGTTTACTTTTCAATTTGTTTTATTAAAAAAATGAAAACAACACCAAAGTTATGCTGCTGTTAACAGACCTGGGGATGTGATTCAGGGAGGAGCACTTATCATGCATACATGAGGCCTGAACTTCATCCCTGGCATCACCCCTTGATGCTCAGTGAAAACCCAAAGCTCCACAATAATTGCTACCTTCTTGGACCACAACAAAATATGTGATCCCTGGCAACATAATATATGTAGCCTCCTAACCCCTGACACCACCACCACCTCCACAATAAAAGTAAAAGCTTCCATTAATTGGTTTATTTCTTGCTAAATATTTCTTCTTAATACATGTTCTCAAAATATGTGCCACTATGTTATTCACTTAGTTTATTTTGCATTAATTAAAATATCATCTACTTGATGTTTTAGATCAGAGATTTACATTTTTTGTTATTTCTTTTTCATATTTAATATTAGGAAAATAAATAACAAAGAAAATTACAAAATCTTTTATATTAAAAATTTTAAATCTTGTCATATTTAAAATTAGAGACTAGAGATACTTCCTACCCATTTTCCACAATTACTGCACCATATCTGATGGGGTTCAGACAGTAGGCAAGCCCGGCAAGCTACCAAGAGTATCCTGCCCACACGGGCAGAGCCTGGCAAGCTCCCCATGGCATATTCAATATGCCAAATACAGTAACAAGAAAAGGTCTCATTCCCCTGACCCTGAAAGAGTTTCCAATTGTTGGGAAAAGACGAGTAAGAAGAACCTGCTAAAATCTCAGTACTGGGAGGAGTAGAGATGTTACTGGCACCCGTTTTTGATGATCAATGGGATGACAGTGATACAATGATTTAAAATTAATGTCTTAATATTAACCCCATCTCATCTTAGAATCTTAATTGCATATATATCTTTGATAGCATTTCCAAGCTATTGTAACCATCACCGATTATTGTTTTAGTTTTTAAGCAAATTTATTTTGTTGATTTTAGTGATTTTTCTTATACAACTCTAACTTGGTAGCCAAATTAAACTATTGGTTTTCAAATTACAGTCCATAATATGATGATTTAAAAAAAAACAATCTTAACCTGAGTTCAGGACTTGCTCCTAGCTCTGTATGTCTTCTGAGTGTATGAAGTTTTCTGGAAAGTAAGTGATGTGTGATTTTATTATTCTGATAGCTAATAAAAAGTATAATTATTTTTTTTGTGGTTTAATTATACTAGTTTTACTGTCTAATATGATAACTATAGATACAGGTAAGTATAGATACAGATATCACTTCTTACCTAGAAATCTTTTATTTCCCTAAAACAATTAGATTCACCACAAATTTGTTCATTTGGCTTCTTTCCTTTTTTGCCTAGGCATAATCACATCTCTAACATATTATGATTAATTTTTACAGGAACCATACCTGGCAGTGCCCTAGGGACCATGTAGTGCCAAGTATATAACCCAGGACCACTCATATGACAGGTATGTGCTTTATCTTTTGAGCAAAATCCTGAAGCTCCTATTCTGAGTTACTTAATATTTAGCTTGTTGCTCTATATTTTCCAAAAGTGCATGACTATTGCATAATTCATTGACTTTTACCCTGTATTTTTAAATATAAAAAATATTTAAATCTAAGTGTAAGGGCAAAAATTTAGCTGAAAATTTGAAAATAAACCAAGGCAATGTTCACATGGTATAGTAGTAAAAATAAGTTCTTAGGTATGCAATAACTCAGAGATAATACCCATTTTCCTTTCCTGGAGAAATTACTTGAAGGTATCACTGTATCACTGTCATCCTGTTGTTCATCAATTTCTTCAAGCAGGCACCAGTAACATCTCCTTCATCCTAGTTCTGAGATTTTAGAAAGTGCCTCATTCGAGACTCTTTCAGGGTCAGGAGAATGAGACCCATCATTGTTACTGGTTTTTGGCATATTGAATACACCACAGGGAGTTTGCCAGACTCTGCCAGGCGGGCAGGATACTTTCGGTAGCCTGCCAGGTTTTCCAGAGTAAGAACTAGATAATAAGATGTTGGGCAGCTGCAAATGAAGCGGCGTGCTTCTGGGAGCTGGGTTTTATAGTCTCTGAGTCTTGGCCATTAATGGGATTTCATGGTGCTGGGGGTTGTTGGTGGGTGTGACGCCTAGCTACTGGAAGATGGGGGATCTGGGTGGAAGAGGTCCAGTCCTGATCCAAGCAGGCTAGGAGATCTAAGCCCTGGATCCCACACACCTGGGTTCCTCTGCTGGTTCCTTCATGCATGAGGCTTGTCCGAACATGTAGAGAGTGGTCTTAAGCATGACTGTGGCTGGAACAGGAGATCTTCAACTTCCGAGGCTCTGCTTGGTGTGGGGAGATATACTGAAGGTATATTGTAGTTAATAAAAAGCAAAGAAACCAAAAAACCAAACCCAGACAAAATAGATATTTACTAGAAAGAAAGTAATATTCAAAAGAGGTAACATAAGAAACAGTACTTTTTAAACAGATTTAACCAGTAAACTTAACCAGTAAACTTAATACAAATATATAAGTATATATCAATGCTTAATATAGAAGCCTTAGCTTCTGATATTTTTTTCACACATTTAAAATAAATTTACCAATAAATAGATTTCAGTCACATTTTCCCTTCTTAAGCTTCTATAGCTCATGTTTATTAATATCTTATTGATAATGTAACATTTCACCACAACCTAAGTGGCTTGAGACAATACAAATGTTAACTTATAATTTGAAAAACTAAAATCAATTTCACTGGCCTGAAAGAAAAAGTGTCTTTGCAGTGATTCCCCTTTGGAGCTCTGGGGAAGAATCTTTTCCAGATTTTCCTGTGTACAGCAACATTGTCCTTCTGTGTCTTTCTTCAAAGTCAGCCCTGTAGCACCTCCTCTGACCTCTGCCCTCCCCCTTTTATCCCTCTCCAATGCAGATCTCCTGACTCTCTCTTGCGAGACCCTTTTGGAAACACTGGGTCTGCTGGGTAATCTAAGTTTGTTTCCTCCATCTAAAAATCTTAACGGGTCAGTTCTGCAAACTCTCTATACCTTGTAAGATAGCATACTCCCAGCTGCTGAAACTCAGTTGGAGTCATTTTATGAAAAATATGTTATTCAGCCTCCCATGTCATGTTTCATGTTTTCTTCGAATGCTTCACATTCCAAAGGAAGAACTGAAGTTTTTTGTCTTATTATTTCATGATTCTGTGTGTGTCAGAGCTGCACACACAACATGCCTTTCATTTTTGCAAACTTTGAAAGGTATTTCCCACTCTGATGAACCTGCACACATTTTCTTCATCTTCTAGGTCACTAGCAGATGGGAAACCTTCCCTGATTCCTGAACAAACCTTTGGTGCTTAGCAACCCTACACTGCTTAAGTGCATTAAGCCAATGGCAGGGCCACTATACTCCCGCTGTTCAATAGTTTAGGAAACAGGGTCTATTTGACAGATATTTATTATGCACACACCTAATACAATGTCATTCTCTCAGCCCCCCAAAAAGACCTAGGTCCCCAAACAGTCCCTTTTCCAGCATCTTACCAAGTGTTGTGCAAATCTGTTTTATAGCCACCCACACATGTACTCGCACATATTTGAAATGTATTCCTACTGTTTCTTCCTTGAGACTATTAGCAAAGCACCCAGAAATCACTTTATGAACTTTTTAATAGACTCTACTTGCTTACATAATTTTATATGTTTTAGGGTTACAGATTTATGGCTCTTTAATTATATGTTTCCACACTAAACTCACCACAGAAGTATTCTTCTCACTCGCCCTCAGTCATTGGGAAGATACACTTGCTACTTCAATCTGCACCACCATTCTGCCATCTGAGTCCTAAAATTTATTTTTGCTTCATTTTATCAAAATGGCTTTAAAATTTGGTGAAATTACTTTCTGTACCTCACGTTTTTTGTTCTGTTATTTATTTTTTGGTTACTTAGACCTTTCTGCATTACTCCAAACATTTTTCTTTATATTCTTCTTGTCTTATTTTGTTGGGAGGAGCCACACCTTGTCAGGTGTGTTCAGGGATTACTCCTGGCTCCATGCTCAGGATAATGCCAGGTGGTGCTCAGGAGACTCGATGTGGTGCTTGGGATTGAATCCAGGTTGACTCTGTGCAAAGAAAGTGCTCTACCCACTGTACTATCTTTCAGACTCCTTGTTTCTCTCTTTTCTCTCCTTTTTTTCCCTCCTCTCCTTTATTCATATAGACATATATAGGTATATATACATATACATATTTTGTATATGTATAAAAGGTAGACATAAATAATATAAAAACATAAAATATATAAGAATATATTCATAAAAAGTTAGATGGATACATATTTATAAAGAGATAGAGCTATTTCAGTAGACTTTTGAGTATGGGTACATTGGTCAAGTTGAATTTACTTCAGAGTTTTCAGACTCCAAGAATCACTGAGGGGAAACCTGCTAGAGATGGCTTTCACGGGAGAGAGGGCTTGTTAGTGACACAGATAACTTGCATGCTCTGACAGCAAATGACACAAATAAAACCAAGATCCTCTTTGTACCATTTGTGTAGAATTTTGCCACCAGAATGCACCTATACAGCTGAGCATCCCTCCTGCAACACTGTGCAGTGTAACAGCACTGACTGCTGAACTCAGGAGCCAGTGCTCATTGACAAAAGTATGATATGTTGCTCTGCACCTAATTTCTGAGCCTGTCAGGCAGAATGCCACAGGTTGGATGATGGCTGACACGATGGGATGGCCATGAGATTTCATTTAGGTGTAAAATGAGACCACAAGGCCGCCTGGGTGGGCTGTGAGAGAGAGTTTTCTAAGGGTCCTGGGAACAGAAATGGCCACTTCAAGTCGTGACAGAATTCTGATTCTGCTCTCAGCCTTCAAAATCCTAATTTCCCGCTCCCTGTGACCTTGAGCTTTGCGATATGTCACTGTGCTTGATTGACACTGAACGAATTAATTCCCTGTTCTTCTGTCAAACCCCATCTTCTTCACCACAGGTAGAGAGTAGAGTGGAGGCAACTTAACTTGCGAACTGAATTCCAGGTGTATTGCCAGAACAGGTATTATTGAGAGTGAGCACTGGATCTTAGAGCACTACTGGAAAGAACCCCAATACGCTCCCCCAAGAATCCCCCCATAAAGAAAGCCCAAACAGTCACTTACCTAATTAGAAAAAGTTATGTTAGAGATATTTCCAAGAGTACACAAATGGAAGATAATGGAGAATTGTCTTGGGAACACAGGTCTCTCAAAATCTTCAACATCCTAACTTCCCTGGTTTGTGCTCCTGCTCATGGAAAAATGGTTCATCCCCAAACTCGACACCTTAGATGAGTCCACATGACTCCATGGCCATTTGCTTACTGATCTTTCTAGGAACGTCTCCCTTTACCTGACACAATGCAAACATCTCAGCTTACACATCGATCCCACATGCCACAGGGTGCTTGTGACTTTAGACGTGCTAAACTGAGGTTTTTGCTGGTCTGAAGATGTGCGACAGTCATGTTGCTCTCTGCCAAAGGTAACCACAGCTGGAGTCTGGAACTCTGCAAGGAGGGCAGTCCAGTTTGCTCATGGCAGTTTACTCAACAACCCAGATGCTCCTTCTACCATGGTGAGTCTTTAATAATGATTGAAGAATGATCTCTTAGGATACCTCCCATAGACATCTTAATTCTAACTTCTGCTTCCTGGACATCTCTCTCTCTCTTTCTTCTGGTGTTTGTTTTACCCCAAGTGAAGTGGAAGTAGGAACAATAAGTTACGTGTCAGTGCTGAGGAAGGTCTTTCCTTGTCTTTTCTGACATCTCAGAAATAGGCTTAGTTCACAATCCCAAAAGACACAATCCTCCATAGCATAATCCTGAATGTTGAAATCCCAAAAGATCAAGATCTTGAAAGTCTAAATCACAATCCCCAAATATAAAGATTCCTGAGATATAATTTTGGAAAAAAATTAATTCTATAAAATATCTCTATTGACATTAAAATGAATTTATCTAATCAGCCTATAAAAATACAACAGAATTACATAAAGCCAATTTATATAACAAAAACATATTAGGACAAATTTATCTTTCACAAAATGCAGATGTATAAACAGATGCTTCTTCATTTATTGAAGAAGATTTAACATTTTTTACCTACAGGCACAATGCTTACAAAGACAATGTTTTGATAATGTATTTTCATGAAAGTAAATTATAAAAAAGTGCATAAACAAGTTAGAACTCTCTAAAACTCTTTACATGATTTATATCTCCATTATTGGACATAATATAAAGATAAAATACTTACCAACTCATTTCTATATTAATGACAGGAAAAATAAAAGCACTTCATAAACATTTATTTGAAGGCTCGGTAAAGTTGGCAAAAGAAAATCAATTTTAATCCCTAAGCCATAATGACAGATACTGAAGTAAATTAAAGTTTTTAAAATGAATTTCAGCGTTTGTTTTGTTTTTCTTTTCATTTACCCAGTGCTACTGGCTAGAAAATTCAGATGAGAGGATTGGCAACTTGAATGGCAATGGGAAAATATTCAGTTAAAAAATATATATATCAATTATGTACAGTAGCATTCCTTGCACCTCATGAAATTTTAGGAACTTTCAATGAATTAATTATAGCATTGATTAATTCAATCATTTGCTTGAAGAAACCAGTAAATTTAATGATTGGAGTTTGAAAAGAATCATGGACAAGGACGGATAGGAAGACATTTAACAGTAAGGCTATTTGCTCAAAATATTGTTTCCACAAAATTTGTGTTCTCTACACAATTATAAGTGAATTGGATTTCTGAGTATCCCAAACAACATAAATTGATAGGAAAAAGTAATAGGAAATATCATGTTGGTGTACATCAAATTACGGAAGTTAAAAACCAGCAATACTGGGGCTGGAGAGATAGTAAAGCAGGTAGGATGTTTACCTACCACAATATCATTTGAAAAGCAGGAAACAGTTCCAAATAAATGGATTTTTAAATTTTTGGATATTACTGATATCTGTGTTCCATGAATATGAACTAAATAAATATCAGCTTTTTACATTGCCCTGTGACATGAATTTGTTTTGTTTTCTTAGTGACTGGTAAAATAATGATCTGAGAATTACATATGATTCCAGAATTACATATGATCCTCTGAGTGTGACCCTGAGTGTTCCCTGAGCATAAGGCCAAGAGAAAGCCCAGGATCCTTCTGGATGTGGCCCCCAAACAGCAAATCAGCAGTAAATGTTATGCAATATCTGGTACAAGGCAGCCCCTAGAAAAACTGGAGAACTAAGTTTTTGACATGCCAGACTTTAAAATTGAGCTACCGATCATAACATTTAACCAACTCTTGTGGACTACCTCCAGACATTTTCTCAAGACCTCTTTTGTAATGTATTTTTTCACATGAGGAACATTTTTGGGGGGACGGGCCCAGTTAGTGCTAAAGTATTTGAGGCCCACTCCTTGTGTTACTCAGCTCCACTATATTAACTGGATTGTTCAATATTTGACGCTGACAATGCAGTGCTATTTGGGTCCAGAGTGCTTTGGGCTATCAGCACTAATTTGGTAGGACTCAGTGGCCACCAGGCCTATGTCCAGCATAACTCAGGAAGCCATGTGTTCCTGAGACTCAACTCAGAGCCTCATGCTTTGCCTGCCAGGCATGTGTTCTAGCTCTTAGAGCTATCTCCTGATTTTCTGTCAATCTTTTTTTAACATTATATTTTTATAATATAAAATTTATGCACAAAAAAACATTGAATTCTCTTTAATAGGACATCTACATTCATAAAAATGTATTTCTCCTGATATGTTTTAATGTTTAGAATAGTCTGTAAACTATCCAGTTATAAAAATTGTTTCTATTCCTATGAAATAGATAATTTTTTTTAAATGAGGACTTTAGAATGGTACTCAGTGGCCTGGGTCCAATTCCTGTCATTCTGTACCTGACCTATGAGCTTGATAATGTGGTACGCATGTCATTTTCCCACCTTCTGCTCTTAGGTCTGTGTTTAATCAATATTTTAGTTTTTACTTATTAGAATCCTTTTTTCAATCAAATTAAACAAAGTTTATTATAGTACGCAATCAGTGAACAGAGTTAACCACAAGGGCAACTAGAACCAGGATCAAATGATCAGAATGTTGTTAAGTTTCTCGTATGGGCTGATACTATTCTCTCTAAGGGAAGCATGTTTGCTCGTCTTTTACTATGGAACATCTTTCTTCTCATTGTGTGGAAAATAACAGCCTATATCTTTCAAATCTTATCTCTGTATCTCACTCCTAAGCCTTAATATAAAGTTTTATAGGGAGAGATAGTCTCCTTTCTCTCCTCGGTGGGCCAACCTGTGTCAAGGAAACTGGAGCTTTGTATCAGATATACCTTTTATGAAATAGCATAAAATTGCTGCTCTAGATCACTAGAAGGCTAAGTATCAGATTTGAAGGCGTGTATTATCAAGATACTCACTAGAGAACAGGATTAGATTTGTTTTTTTCTTTGTTTTGGTGGTAAATATTGGGAGTCCTCAGGATTTATTCCCAGCTCTGTACTCGGGAATTGCTTCCAGCAGTGCTTGGCAGACCAAGTGGTGGTGGGAATTGAACCTATGACTCCTGCATGCAAAGCATGCACTCTGTTGCGTTTACAAGTTCTCACCATGGAATTTTTTATTTTTAGAAACCAAGGAATGAATAAGAGGGATCAGATATGAGATTAGGCATTAGACAGAAATATTAAATCTGCTTTTTGCTTCATTCAATGGCTTCATATTCACTTCTCTGGGAAACTATCACTTGTACCACTTGTCATCCTGTTGATCATTAATTTGCTTGAGCAGGCGCCAGTAACATCTCCATTTGTCCCAGTTGCATGCTAGTGTAGCACAATGGTATTTGCTCACTCCAGGAACACGAAGAGCCTCAAACCGTTTGTTCAGGGTTTTGACGAAGAAGTCTGACCATCTCATGGGTGGGTGGCCACACATTCTTTTGATATCCTGTGGAATCCAGTCAGTAACAGCTGTAGTCCAGCAGTTGTCTCTAAATCGCATTACATGTTCGACCCATCTGATTTTCGACATCTTGGCAAACAAGAGAGCATCCCTGATTCATGATCATCAACAGAGGTTGGAACTTCGAATTCCTTCTCTCACTTGAGTGAAGCATGATACTCCAAGCATAGCTCTTTCAATTCCTCTTTTGGATACCTGAATAGCATTCTCGTTCTGTTTTCACAGGGCCCAGATCTCTGAGGCATAAGTTAGTGCAGGAACAACAGTAGAGTTGAAAAGATGTGCCCGAAGTCAGAGGTTCTTCGTCCTCTTAATAACTTCTTTGATGCTCTTGAAGGCATTCCATGCCACTCTCTTCCTCCTGCACAGTTCTGGCACCAAGTCGTTCCTCATGTTGAATTCTTGACTCAGGTACACATAGCTGCTGAATTTGGAGATGTTCATTTCGTTGAGAGCAAATGGAACGTCAGGCACTAGTTTGTTTTTCATGAACATTGTCTTAGTGAGATTCAGCTGAAGTCTGACCTTTCCACACACACAGCCGAAGTCAGCCAGCATTTGTGCCACTTGGCTAATGTTTGGTGTTCTTAGAAAGATGTTGTCAGCAAAGTGGAGGTAGTGTAGTTGCTGACTGTCTATCTCCATTCCCATTCCTTCCCATTCCAGTTGTCGCATGATGTTCTTGCGGGTGGCACTGAAGAGTTTCGGTGAAATGATATCACCCTGCCGAACCCCTCTCTTTACGCTGATGATCACTTCCTTGTAGAATGGTGATATCCTGGCGGTGAATCCATAATACAGCTCACAGAGGATCCTGATGTACTGAGTTTGAACACCCTGTTTGGCTAGAGCTTTGATGACTACCTCTGTCTCAACAGAATCAAAGGCCTTCTTTAAATCAATGAATGTTAGACAGAGTGGCATCTTGAACTCTTGTGAAACCTCAATGAGCTTGGTCACCATATGGATATGGTCAATAGTGCTGAATCCTTTTCGGAAACTGGCTTGCTCGCATGGTTGTCCTTCATCTAGTGTTCTGCCTATTCTATTCAAGATCACTTGAATGAACAACTTGTAGACGACGGACAACAGGCAGATCAGGCGATAGTTGCCAATGTTGTGGAAGACTTCCTTCTTGTACAACAGAACAGTCCTGCTAGTTTTCCACTGGAATGGAACTTTGCATTCAAACAGGTAGCATGTGAAGAGCCGAGCCAGTGTATTGATGAGTACTGGTGGCAGATTCTGCAGGTGTTCGGGTCTGACCTTGTCTGGGCCGGGTGCTGTTCGCTTCTTTACCGACAAAATGGCACGTTGGATTTGGGAATGACATATCCATCCTGGGGAATTTGATATGTGGGCAGGAGGATGTGGCTATCGAAGAGATCCAAGTAGAAGTCCTGGATAATCTTCTCCATTGTCCTTCTAAAAGATGTGATAAATCTATCAGGACATCAGAGGGCAGTCATCTTGGTCTTGTAGTTGGCGAAGGACAGGCAAGCATTGCGAATACTTTTCCCAGCTTCTCTGCACAGCTTCGTGAGATTGGATGTTAGCTTGTGGTTGCCTGAGGCTTGCATCAAACCATGTTGGCGAATGAGCGCGAGAGTTTTAGAAGACAGGCATTTTTTTGTGGCTTTCCCACTCTCAGCATTTCTCACACAGTCATGGAGGTGCTGAACCAGTTGATCGTATTACTCATCGATGTTGTCAATGACACCATCTTCCCATGTTGTTGCAATAGTGCCAAAGAGTTCCCAGTTGTTTGTCATTCTGGTGGTTCTTTTATTAAACTTTGCAGTCCTTTCTTCCTGCTCCGTGAAGTGGAATTTTGCACGAAGGATATGGTGGTCTGATCCCATTTGGAATTTTGGGACAACAGCAACATCAGTCAGGCAAAACCGTCGATTGAGTATGATCACGATCACGATCATCCTGTTGTTCGTCGATTGCCTCGAGCAGGCACCAGTAACGTCTCCTTCATCCTAGCCCTGAGATTTTAAAAAGTGCCGTATTCAAGGCTCTTTCAGGATTAGGAGAATGAGGTCCATCATTGTCACTGGTATTTGGCATATTGGGTACGCTATGGGGAGTTTGCGGGACTCTGCCATGTGGAGAATCTCCTGCCCCTCCACCTGGCTGTCCTCACCGGGGCCCCTTGCAGGGGGACAGGTTGAGTTTCCCTCCCCACCCTGAGCAGAGCTCCAGCAGCTGAAGACCTCCAGAACCAGCCACAACCATGCTGAGACCACTCTCCACATGCATGAAGAAGGTACCGGCAGAGGAGCAAAGGCATGCAGGTCCCGGGACTGAGGTCTTCAAGCCTGCTTGGATAAGGGCTGAGCATCCTCCACCCAGATCCTCCATCTTCCAGTAGGCAGGGGTCACACCCACCAAGTGGTCCCCTGGCGCCTTGCAATCCCATCAACGGCCAAGACCCAGAGACTATAAAACCCAGTTCCCGAAAGACATCTTATTATCTTATTCTTACTTTGGACCACCTGGCAGACTACCGATTGAGTATGATGTGGTCAGTTTCATTGAGGAACTTTCCACCAGGAGACTCCCATGTCCAACGTTTAGATTCGGCCTTCTCGAAGTGTGAGTTACCATGGATGGTCCTGGTCGACATGGTGAACTCAGACAGTCTCTCTCCCTGTTCGTTTAATTCTGGGCCATGGGTCCTAATGTGGAGTTCTTTGGGCAATCTTCTTGTTGCTATCTTGGCATTAAAATCACTGACAATGATCTTGTAGAAGGTGTGGTCTTCTTTATAGAGCTTCTCAAGCTCCATGTAGAACTTTTCAATTTTTTCTTCATCGTAGTTGGATGTTGGTGAATAGATGACAAAGATACAAACTGCCAGATATTCAAGCATAATCATCCAATTTGGATTGTTAGGCATTCGTATGAATCACTGCTTATGGCCAAGTTCATGTTGACAAGTACACCGACACTACCAATGCCTCTGTCATCGCATATTCCGAGGAACAGTTCTTCTCCAATCTCGAAAATGGCATGATGTGGTTGCTGCGTTCTCGTCTTGGTCAGACCAGTGATGTCATACTTGATTTTCTGCATTTGCACCATCAGGTCCTAGGTGGATGCTTCTAATGCCAGTGTATGTGCGTTGAAAATACAGACAATCATTTTAGTCCTTTGTTTTGGCAACCTAGTTCAGTCCTGAGATTTTATCAGCCTCTCCTTCCTCATCCTTCTTAATGCTGCCGTATTGGGGGCTCTTTCAGGGTCAGGGGGAATTATTTTTAAATTGTTTTTATTGTTTTGGCCAACTTTGACCATGAGTGTGGAAAGGTAGGACTACAGCTGAATCTTACGAAGACAATGTTTATGAGAAACAGCCTCGTTTCTGATGCCCCATTCGCTCTCAATGAAACGACTATCTCCGAATGCAACAGCTATGTGTACCTAGGTCGAGAAGTCAACACGACAAATGACCTGGCACCCAAGCTGTGCAGGAGGAAGAGAGCGGCTTGGAACGCCTTCAAGAACGTCGAAGAAATAGCTAAGAGGATGAAGAAACTCCCCAGCTCCGGGCACATCTCTTTGATTCCACTGTTCTTCCTGCATTAACATATGCCTCAGAGACCTGGGCCCTACGCAAACAAGATGAGAACGCCATTCAGGTCTCCCAAAGAAGAATAGAAAGAGCTATGCTTGGAATATCACGTTTCACTCAAATGAGAGAACGAATCCGGAGTTCTGACATCCGTCGACGATCAAGGATCAGGGACGCTGTCTCATTTGCCAAGGTGTCAAAAATCAGATGGGCTGGTCACGTAATGAGATTTAAAGACGACCACTGGACTAGAGCTGTTATCGACTGGATTCCACAAGATGTCAAAAGACCGCGTGACCGCCCACCTACCAGATGGTCAGACTTCTTCATCAAGATCATGAACGATTGGTTTGAGGGTCTTCATGTTCCCATAGCGAACAGATGCCATTGGGTTACACTAGCACGCGACAGGGGCAAATGGAGATGTTACTGGCGCCCGCTTGAGCAAATCGACGACTAACGGGAAGTTAAGTGATTAAGTGATTAAATGATTGTTTTTGGCATAGCTTGGCAGGCTTTGTGCTGGCGGGATACTCTCATTAGCTTGTCGGGCTCTCTGAGAGGGATAGAGGCTTTTCAGGCGGCCTCTTCATCACCCTTACAGGTGATCCCATGGTTCAAGCCATATTTGAACCCCATCAAATTTGGTGCAGAAAATGGGTAGTAAGTGTCTTATGATGTGTCCGGAAAGCAGCCTGTAGCGTGGCAGCGACTGGGTAGTCGAGGTAGTAGAGGTCAGCCAATGAGCTATTTATCTGTAGCCCGCAGGGTGGGTCTTCTGGGTGTGGTCTTTGGGTTGCTGGGGATTTGTGGAAGCAGGCAGAGGATCTCTGTTTCTGGGTCCTATTGAGCCTGGAGTCCAAGGTCACAAAGTTCTGCAGTTATGCAGTTATGCAGTCACAAAGTTATCCAGTTATGTGAGGCTTCACTCATGCATGAAAGCTAAGTCTCCGCTAAATTATCTTATTTATAGGCCCTGATAAAAGAGAAGAAAACCTAAGTTTCCTCTTTATAGAAATAAGGTTGCTCTCTTTTCTAACTCACTCACTTTGGAAAATAGAAACTTGGTAATACATTTCACTAAACTCTTCTGAAGCTTGTGGTCTAAGAAAAGATCAGTGGGGTAATACTGTCTCCAGTGAAACCTTTAAAAAGCCAGCAATTTCTCAGTGGCCCTGGAGACTGATTCTCTAATTCATTCTTTTCTTTTTTCTTCCCTGTGTCTTGAGCTATCTCTGTCCCCTGTAGCTGTTAAAATGTTTTCTTAGGAAAAAGAGCATTCATGCATCTGTTGTGGTGGCCTTATATTTGCTTTGATTCCAATTCTTGTCCTGTGCCTTTTTTGGTATAAAATAGTTATTAATGGTGAGGAATTTCATGAAACATCATTTATTTATTCATTTATTATTTTGTTTATCCATTTCTGGTTTACCCACAAATACTACAAGTATTGTCAAACTCTTCTGCATGTCTACTACTGAAAATATCATGAAATAAGTTTTAGTGTCTGCACTTTAGGAATCTGTACATTGGCCCTCTGACCAGTGAGAAATATTGGGGTGGATCTAATTCTTCCTGACATTTCTTTGAAATAAAATAGTTTTATTTAAAGAAATTCGCTAAAAGAGATAAGGGAGATGTGTCCAAGAGAGATCACAGGATTTTCTACAAGGGACAAAACATCCCTGACATAATAGTTTTTTTTTTTCATCTGAACTCCCATAAGTATTTCCAGTTAATGAATTTAAATGCCACTTCAAAGATCAGGTGAATGTGAGGGTTACAAAATTTCTCCCAGCTCAGAAGCAGACTTCTCAATTAACCCCTTCTGGATATTACACCATATTCTTTCAACAGAAAGAAATGAGGAAAGGAGTGTTAACATTGTGTGGAAGCAATATTTTCAGGCTACAGTTAATAGACAGTTGCTTTGTTCTCATGCCGTTGGTTCCTCAAAATGATAGATCTTGAAATTTGAAATACCGTACTTCTTTTCTAAATGTAAAATTTGAAAGGGAATATTTTTTTTCTTTTTTTGATTTTTTTCTTTTTTTTATTTATTTTTTTTTATTATTAGTGAAACACCATGAGGTACAGTTGTAGATTTGCAAATTTTTGTGCTTGGATTTCGGTCATACCATGATGAAATACCCATCCCTCCACCAGTGCCCATTTTCCACCACCAGGATAATATCCCTCCCCACTCTTCCCCCCCATCCCCCCATCCCCCCTGCCACTGTGGCAGGGCATTTGAAGGGGAATATTTTTATGTGATTTCCTCTCCCTCAAAATTTACAGACATAATATAATTGGAATATTGCTTGATTCATGCTTTGGGACATGGGTAGTTAAAAAAAAGTATAAATGGAAGAGACTCAGTGAATAAAGTATTAGCAAAGTTTCTTTCACTTATAACTATAGATGAAATATTATGCAAGAAAATGAAAGCATCTCCATGGAACAACACCAGGTTACTTCTGCTCTGAAGTCAGAATACCACCATAATGATAAGGACTATTTTCAAAACCCAAATAGTTTGTCTGCCACGGAAGGTCACTTTATTCCTTTAACCTGAAATAGATTTGTGTTGTGCTTAGTGTTTTCATTTGTATTTGTTTGGGGACTCAATAAAAGAAAAGCAATTGCTATAACAGTAGAATTATTTGAAGAATATAAAATGATTTAGATAATGCAAGCATGCAATTATAATTACTTAGGGGTATTTTAAATTATCAAAATAATACATATTCATTGTTGTGAATCTTCAAAATATAAAGCAATGATAGCATTGCTGAAATCACAAATATTAATATTTTGATATGCATTATCTCAGTATTTTTTTATTTGTTTTATGCATGCTTTTGTTATATTCAAAATACAAGATCAAATTTGTTCTAAACAGTAGCAGAAAGGTATAGAAGGAGAAAATGCTTTTTCACCTGGTCATTGTCAATAGCTTACTGTCAAACTGAAATCTTTTTTCTATTTATCTATATTTACACGAACTTGGAATATATTATCTACTCTACTTTATCAACCACTGTTGGCCTAATCATATATTAATTATATACTTTATCATATTATTTTAATGGAATGTACCTAGTGATTAAAATTATTCATAATCTTATTAACAGTTAGGTTGGTTCTAATGTTATAAGCAATAGTCCTGATAGATAAGGATTTTATGAATTCATAATTAGTCCCATAGGATAAAGTTTTAAAGGGGATGTGTTGAATTATACATAAAATATATACACATGTATTTAGTTTTTAAAGTTTCTCTTGAAATTGAAAGTAATTGCCACCCAACTGACTTTTACAAACTTTTATTTGTAGAAGCAGAGCATGAAAAATCCTTTATTACAATGTTTCCAATGTGGGGTATTAAAGTTTTAATCTTGTCCAATCTTATTCTAAAAATATTTTATTGTTACAATTTCTATTTTTTTTATTGCTGGGAGGACTTGAGCATGCAGATTTACAATGTATAAGAAAAAGTCAAGTGAATATTTTTTAGGTAGGAACTTGAGCCTTATCTGGCTAATTTAGAACAATGTGATTCACGTGGGAGTTTCTACTTACCTTTTTTTACGATGAAAGAGGATGTGTGGCTGTAACTAACTCAGAGATTCCATGGCCTCAGTTGGAGCCCATGCTTATTCCATGAAAACTGGAAGCAGACTGAGATATACTAGGAAAAAACAAGCTATAAAGTCTCTCTCTGAGGCTTCTTCCTTTGGAAAAGCATCGTGGCCTTGGTTTTGCTAGTGACTTTACCCGTGACTTCTATTTCAACTATGGAATTGAAAGTGAGATCACCTCTTTGAACATGTCTCACATTTGGAGGGCACTGCTGGCTTCTTTTGGAATTCAAGTCCATGTACTTGGACTTGATTTTAAATAACTTTTTATTTCTATCAACTTTGGTACTTCTAAACCCTGGACCACACATTAAAGTGATCTGTGGAATTTGTATAATGATTCATACTGCTTTCTGATCTCTGTACCTGAAGGTCAATTAAAGTGTAATTTCTGGGCAATGGGAACTGGGCACTGTGACATTTGACTATTCATCCTTGCTGTGACATAGTGTGAACCCAGGGTAAGAAACCACTGGGCTAATTTATGTCTTTCCTTCAGTTATTATAGGAAACACCCTCTTCATCCCTGTCTCCCTTCTTATACACACGTATCTTTTCTCTAGTCAACCTCAAGTTAAACTTAATGAGAAGAAGCAGAGCAACTGTATGTGTAAACAACATACGGATTTACTACATAGACAATAGTAAAACCAATGGTGATAATTATCCTAAGCGCAGCATATTGTTTAATCAGCAAGCTGTAAAGGACTATTCAGCTTGTAATAGGCATATAACCATTTTCATAGAAATATTGGCACTGGCAAATGAATCATTCATTTAGCTTCAAGGGTTTGGGTCTGGAGGTTCAGCCAGGGGACAGGGAATGAATATTGATGTTATGAAGCAGCCTGTGAGCCAGGAGAAACCGTCCTGTCTGAAGGCCTGTCCTGACCTCTGGCAAGCAGGCCGCAATTCCAAGTCTTCTCCACTATTTTCTGGCTGACACCTCAGCTATGGAAATCACCAGTCATACTGATTAACCTGACCCATGGCTCTTGCTATGCCTTTCTTCAATCTTTTTTTCAGATTGGCTCTGATGCAGGTCTTTGAAATTTTCCTCTAGTCTCTTAATACTAATCCAAACTGTGTTTTTTTTTTCTTATGGTTTTGAGAAAACACAGAAAAGAATAACTCTGGCCAAATAAGGAACAGTAGTTTCCCTTTTCAATGGTCTTCTTAAGTTCCCCCTTTGGAAAGCTTCCTCATTCCCTGGAACAGTAGGCAAATGACAAAAGTGTATATTTAATATGCAAAGACTATGCTTAAGATTCAAATAGAGCTATCCTAGCAGAAGAGTTTTTCTCAGTAGTTTTAATTTATGAAATCTTTTCTGCTTTGACACTTATCATCCTGGTCCCACTTGCAATATTACTCAAAGACCTACTAATACTAAAAAGACTTTAGCAAGTGACATCTTTCTAGGTTTAGTGACCTCATTGGTAAAGAATGTATTGATATTTTCCCAAATGCTCCCTCAGGGTTGTAGTAAATGATATGCTATATAGAAATAATTGATTTGAATGTTATGAAGGGATAAGCCCCTTTTATTCCTTTTTTGCTTAACATAAGCAAAAAAATGTAACAATGTCCAATGCATTTTGTTAAATAAATAAATCTGAAAAATCTTGAGGCATAGAATGATGCAAAAGCTTACTCTCAGCGTAGAGACCTCTTGCTTTTTTACAATCCAAACAGTCTCCCTGACAGGCACACAGAACCACTGTCCTGATGACTCTAAATAGAAATTTAGTTAACTGGCCCTTGAATTTTCAGACAAATGAGAACATACTGTATGTGAGACTTTGCATTTTTTCTTTTTTTCTTTTGTATTTGACACCTTTATCATCCATATTGTCAGCAAGGCATGTCTATGTTTTGTGTATCGCATCATTCCATTTTATTTATGAGAAGTATTTAATCTCACAAATATATTTTTGTATTTATTCATACTTCTATTTATGGACATTTAAGTTATTTCTAGTTTTAGCTACAACAAAGAAAACTTCTCTGAAAATTCTTGTACATGTTATGTTGTGGATATGTGTTTGTTTGTATTTTATTTCCCTTGGGTATGTACTCATAGTGGAATTGGAATTTCTGGACCATAATGGCAGGCACAGTCTATCTTTATAATAAACAGCCAAATTGCTTTCTCAGGTAGCTTTCTTGGAGATTCTATTGCTCCACAATCTTGTGAGTCTTTATAGTTTCTTTTTTGTCAGCCATTGAAAGTGGCCTAATAGTTTTATTTTGGTTTCCTTTAATGACTAAAGTGATACTAATTATTTTCTTATGTACCTATAGGATTCTTTGTAATTGTTTTGTAAAAATGTCACTCATTTTGCCTTTTTAAAAGTAGCTTATTACTGGACAATAGAATCCCTTTATTATTCTCACTCTTGCAGTTAACTCGGTTTATTTGCTTGGAAAAACACAATGAAGAATGCAGTTAAGAACAGAATTCCAAACCTAATATCAAAGTGTTTCCAAATTGAATATTAATACAAGTCACAATAACATCCTACTGAAAATGTCCGTTATGGTCCATGAAGTATGGAAAAGGACTAAAGATGCTGAACTTCTAGCAAGTTGCTTCAAGACATAGAAACTGCCTCTCCATAAGCTATCTTTGAGGACCAAAGTAATAAATTCTTCTTTGGTGATAAGAGTTCTAGCAGTACCAGAAGCTCATTTTATATAGGAACTTCTTTCAAGCCACTGGTGCCCTGAGCCCCATTAGGAGGATCCCTGAGTACAGAGCCAAGATTAGGCCTAGGGAATTTGGCCCCAGAACAGGAAAGAAGAAAGAAAGAAAGAAAGAAAGAAAGAAAGAAAGAAAGAAAGAAAGAAAGAAAGGAAGGAAGGAAGGAAGGAAGGAAGGAAGGAAGGAAGGAAGGAAGGAAGGAAGGAGAGAGAGAGAGAAAGAGAGAGAAAGCAAGCAAGCAAGAAAGAAAGAAAGAAAGAAAGAAAGAAAGAAAGAAAGAAAGAAAGAAAGAGAAAATGCTTGTTTAATTTCCACTTCCTCCCTTCAAGCGTCCTTATTTTCTTTACTAGGTTTATTTTTGTAATCTATGTAGGGTTGCTAAAAATTTAATCTAGAGTGAAAAAATTATAGTTAAATCCTAACTCTAGGACTAAAATTTTGTGTATTGACCCTCTCTTGTTTTTGTGTCCTCAATAATACTACCAATAGCAGATATCAATGGTATTAGGTAATTGGGAGATGTGAATTGAAAAAATACTAATGAAATGACTTACATTATGCTTGATCTATAGTAAATGCTTAAAAAAATAGGCACTAAAGAACTACTTATTGAGCTACTAACGAATGCTTAATAACTCCTCAATAAATAAGGTAGGCACTAAGGAAAAGTCACCATTACAAAAAGTATTACACAGTAATTGTTTATTAATCTACATATGAAATAGGTTTTTTTTTATCAATATTCTATGCACAGGTCAAACATTACTTAAATTAGACGATTTTTCTTTTTCTTCTCCACCACCTCCTCATCCTTCTACTTCACCTTCTCCTTCCTTCCTCCTTCTTTTTCTTTCTTCTTCCTCTGGTGGTTCTCAGTGTTTATTCCTGGAATCTTGGGATAGCACGTGTGGTACTGAGGATTCAAATGGGGTAAGTTGCATGCAATGCAAGCATATTAACCCCTGAACTATATTTCCACTACCCTAAAAATTATTGCAGTTTTAGAAAAAAGTGTTTAAGTCACTTATACATTTCTGTAGAAAATGATTACTGCTTGATAATTAATTTAGGAATCAACAACACTGTATGTGTGTGGTGTGTGGTGTCGTTGGTGTGTGTGTATGTGTGTGTGTACAGGTGTGTGGATATAGTACTATACGAGCTAGGATTTTGATGATTTAGGAAGAGAAGTGGAAAAACATGAATTAGCACACAGTCATATATTTCTTTTTAATTTTTTTTCTATTTAGGACAAAAACAGATTATTATAATTAATTAATAAATATAATGTATTTAAAAAATAAACAACAAATGTAGGAGTAAAAGATTGCTATTAGCTTTATATTAATTTTGACTAATCTGTCTTGTTACTGGATTTAATTGTTCAGAAAACTATCTTGGTCTCAGTGAACTTACTTTTTAGACAAAAATAAAATTATTTTTACTTTTCTCTGAATTATATATGATTATTTTATATTTAAAAAATTCAAAGTGATAACAGATAGTAGTAATCAAGATAATGTGTAAAAAGCTGTATTTTACAGCTAGACTCTGTTCTAGAGAACATATACATGCAGAGAGTTATGTAACTTTTATTGAGGGACCAAAATATTTCATTTTTATGGGTAATAATTTTATTCATAATATTGATTTCCTGATCTCAGTCTCTGACTCTAGGCTGATAAATCTGTCTTTAAAGGATCTTAAATCTTTTCCTAGAAGTTATTTTTATATGTAACATTTCTACTTTTGGCAGCAATCTCGGCTCCTACCATCACTGTTTTCTTAACATAGAACCAAAGTTTATTCCAGATACAAAAATGCAGCAACAATTGCCCTTTCAAAATGTTATTTGGAAAATTGTTTAACTTGGTAAAATAGACTTCTAGTGCATTTGACCAATCGCTGAGTAAAATAGATTGACCAAAATGGCATGTATACTGGTTAGTAAAATTGATTTTTTTGTGTGTCCCTGCTAACTTGTGATCTTTATGTCTGTCTTCTTATTTCTCAGGCTGTTGGATGATATACGTTTCAGGGTTTGGGAAAGTCAATTACTTGTCTTTGATTTTTCCCAATAATATATAGAATAAGGGAATCATGTTACTCTTTGAAATAGTATAAGGGAGGAAATGTTCTCTGAGGTTAAAATGACAAGAGAGCTCTGTGTCTTGATTCTGATTCTGTTGATGTATATCGAAAGTGTCTGGAACAATAAAGATTAGCATGAGCCAAGAGAGTTGAAAAACAGTTTGTCTGGTGTTTTATTTATTATTTATTCTCTGGGACAACTTATTCAGACACTAGGATCCTGGAGAGATCTGAAACAGGAGTGGTTTATGTATGAACTGCCATAAATGACACACAACTAGACAATTTAAGCTGAGAAGTTGGGTCCTTTAAACCGTTCTGCTACTTCGCTGGGCATACAAGCATTATCCTAAGTATCAAATATGAGAACATTCTCTTGGAATTTAAGTTTGTATAGGCAAAAAGGGAAAGATAATGAGTTTGGACTTCATCCATCGTTCACCACAGTATATAAAGATCAATGTTCTGAGAGGGTTAGCAACAATAGTAAATAATAGATTGTAAATGCAAATCTGGAGAGAGAGTCTTTTTCCAGGCTTTAATCATGAAGGGTTCTTACAGCCTTTGAAAAGTATATAACTTTCTATGGTCTTGAGCAAGAAAGACAAATAGCCTATTTGTCAATATACTGGGTGCAGTGGAAGCATTGGAGATAAATAGATACAATTTAATAGAAAAACAAGATGGAAATGAAACAAAATAAAACTTGAAGTAGGACCAGGAGCTGTAAAGTAAAATGCTGTGCTCTTGGCCTGAGCTAAATCTAAACCAAAAAGCTATTAATAATTGATTTTTGTAAAACAGATATTGGCCTTTCATTTAGCTGATGCTGACTGTTAGATACTTTAAAGGGGGAGCTAGCCATAGTATTGGCAATAATTGCATCTCATGAAATGAAAGTTTAAAAGGTTTTCTCCAGCAAAGATTTTCTTAGCTGTTTTTTAAAATACTATCTTTGAAGTAATATGAGGATATTCAAATACAAAAAGACAACTTCTTTCTCTTTTTTTGTTGTTGTAGTCTATTTATAGAAACTCAAAGCTTTGCTAATTGGTTTATTATTGATATTATAAGTACTGTAGCCAGGAATTGACTAATCTTTTGGCAAATACTTGAAATCAGATCTCTTAAAAATAGGACAATATATGCAATCTGCCAGAAGACATGAAGTGATAAATAATGTAGCCTTAGGCCGCATCTATCAGGAGTGTCTTAGCATACTTTTATACTAAAGAAAGATGCCTCAGAGACAAGGCTAATATGAAAGACTTTTTCTCCTGTCCACGAAGGCAAGATTTTTTTACCCCCAAAGGTTATATCACTGTATGACATCAAGCCACAGAAAGAGGAAGTTCAGTACAAAACTCTTGGGAAGAGAGGTCATCCCACGTTTACTGGCAGTGGAATTTTCTAAATCTGTTGGGGGAAGCAATCGCCTCAGAATTAGAGTTAATGAGGACTTTCTTCTTTGAAGTTTGAACTTTGAGTAATTTCAAAAAGACTTGGAATTTTCTCTGTTTGGGATACAAATACTCTGGTGCATATCAGAGTAGAGAAGAATAGGAAGGACACAATGAACTCCACAAGTCAGAATGATGGAAACATAAGGGAACATAGAACAATGGCAAGTTCCATTATCCCCACTAAATCTTCACTTTGTAGGGGACAGAAATATAATTAATGATAGACAGTCATTCAGTTCACTAATAACGTGTTGTAGTCTCCTGTGCTTCTGGTGACTATATATTGAGATGGCTTCAGTTCTAAATTCTAGAAGGGAGGTTTAGTCATTCACTGTTCTTGCCTTCTCACAGTCATGAATTGAGACACTTTGGTTTTGTTGTTGTTGTTGTTGTTAATCAGTACTTCAACCAATTGAATCCCATTAGGCCATAGGCTGGTTGTTTAGACTAAGTAGCATCTGATCTACCTTATTTTCATCTCTGTTCTTATCAAGATGTGATAAACATTATACTCACATTTCAAGAAAGAGAATGTCTTGACCTTGAAAATGGCAGGTAATATATATATATTGTTTTATTTATTTATTGAATCACTGGTGGGAAAGTTACAAAGCTTTCAGGTTTCAGTCTCGGTCATACAATGATCAAACATCTTTCCCTTCGCCAGTACTTATTTTTCACCACCAAGAACACCCATATACCCCCTTCCACCCCTCCCAATGCCTGTGAGGCAGATGATTTCTACTTAATTCTCTCTCTACTTTGATTACATTCATTATTTCGACAAAAGATGCACCATTATTGTTGAGAGTTACCGCCCAACAACCGAACTTCTGAAAAGCCATTGTGAAATAATTTGTTTTCTATAGTTGGCTATAAGAACCAAATGATGTTGCGTGGCCACGATTTTGGATTTCTGATATTTTACTAATTACATCTAGAGGGATTTTTGCCAAGAGCCAGATAATTACAAGATTAGTTTCTGTACCTCTGGAGCCATGGCCTTCCTAGACAGCTGCTCGTTGGGGGCAACTCATGACCTCGGTAGGGTGTGAAGTACGAGCCAGTACTGCCCCCTTCCCATGCAGCTGCAGTTGCCCCATTACTGCTGGTTCATACGTGGCTTTTCAAATAGCTCTGAGGCAGCGACCACCTTGCTGTGTGTGTGTGTGGGTTGGTGGGTGGGTGGGTGGGTGGGTGGATGGGTGGGTGGAGGCCAAAGGGAGAGACACCCTTTCCCTCCTGGGGAGGGATGGTGCCGTGGATTAATGCATAGTCCATTCACTTTTCTGCCACAAGCTGCCAGGCTCTGGATTAAGTCCTCTTGCCTCTGGAGCCATGGCCGTGCGAAAGAGTCGCTCATGTGGGGCAACTCATGACCTTGGTGGGGCGTGAAGGATGAGCCGTTACTGCCCCCCCCCCAGAAAATGGAAGGTAATATTTTAAGATGCTTAATTTTGCAATAATATAAAAAGAATAAAATAAACTTGCCTGCTTTCTGTGCTTTGTAAATTATAAACACTTTAATATCTACTATTTCTCTGCACTCTATATTTGGGGTAAATTCATATATTTTTAAATTTTAGGATGACCCAGCAGTGCTCAGGGCTTACTCCTGTTCTATGCTTAGGGATTCTTCCTGGAAGTTCCATATCTGATCCATATATGATGCTGGGGATTGAACCCAGGTCAGTCATGCAAGACAAGTAAGTGCCTTTCCTTCTATACTCTTTGTCGTTAAAGACACACTTTTAAAAGTGAGAAATCAGGCTAAGATCATTTAACTTACTGGGTTCATACTTCAGTTAAAAGATTTCTAATTAATTTATCTCTTTAAATCTTTGGTTCTTGCTACATTACCATTTTCCCCCAACCCAAACTATTAGAGAAGTTTCCAAGTTAAAGTTCAAGTATTTCTTAGTAAAGTTATTTTTGTAGTTTCATTTGTCTGAACTTTTCTTCTCGTAGCAATTTTTGTTTTAACCACACTCATATTTTACTCATGATTTAGTCATTTTCTTTTCTGTTTAACAAGTGTCCTTTTATAAGAATAGTACACACTTTCAGTTGTTTAAACAGCAAATGATAAAAATGTCTGATATCTTTTAAGGAAAATGTACCTGTATTCTGTAATTGGACATAGCAGTTTAGAATTCTCTTTGGCTGATTTCTGATTTAGCATGGTAATTGGGCACATTGACTTTCTGAGAAAGGGGATGAAAATTCCTTAAGAAAGTGAAACATGTATACACTGAAGGACTGTGAAGTACCAGCTTAAATATACTGTGCTGCTTCTTTTTTTTTTTTTCAATTTTGTGGATACACTCAGCTGTTCTTGAAGGATACTCTGGGCTCTATGTTTGAAGATCACCTCTCATGGTGTTTTGGGGACCACGTGGTGCCAGAGGAAAAAGCATCAGCCTCCCAGATGTAAAGCACATGATCGACCACTGTCCTATTTTCTACTGATTGAAATGAAAGAATAGACATGATTAAATTCAAATTTCACAAAGACTAATTGTGAAATCACAAAAATCAAGTAAGTTTTCAAAGTGATTTGGGATAAAAGGTAAATATTTCAATTTTTTTCTTTTCTTTTTTCTTTCTGATAGGTATTTGGAGAAAAAATGAAAAGGTAGTTGGGTTTTTATTTATTCTCAAAAAAAAAAACAACAAATAATTCCAAATTCCTCAGTTGCCTAATGTGAGAAGGATTATTAACCTAATGGTGTATTATGGGATATTTATAATAATGCAGTAAAGTAAATACCATATAGTGTCACTGTATCACTGTCCTCCCATTGTTCCTCAATTTGCTCTGGCGGGCATCAGTAATGTCTCACAATAAATTGTGAATCTTATTGTTACTGTTTTTGGCATATCGAATATGACACAGGTAGCTTGCCAGGCTTTGCCTGCAGGCGTGATATTCTCGGTATCTTGCCAGGCCCTCCGAGAGGGGTGGAGGAATCGAATCTGGGTTGCCCTCATGCAAGGCAAACGCCCTACCTGCAGTGCTACTGTTCCAGTCCCAAACACCATATAGTACATTTTATAATTTTATAATGATACCCTCCAGCATCTTTAATTTCTGAGACTCTAAATCCTAAAGGTCAGCTCCAATTCCTTTCTTCTAGTTCAAGATTTTTCTAGTTATCTGTTAGCTTGTACATATTGTATTGGTTAGAACAAAATTGTGTTTTCTATTTAAGAAAATGCAAATGTGTACTCTATAACAAGAAATGACTGTTTGTGTGCCTGGAGGTTGCTGTCCAGAAAGCTGTGTCTCATTGCTTCAGCTGACAGCGTAATGCATCACCCCTTTCATGGCTCTACACCTCAAGTTGGCATAACCATTTGTTTTGTGGATGGAAGGGAGGGAGACCTTCTGGTTATTTGTGTGGAGACGATGGGACTGCAGCTAGATTTCCCCTGTCACGATTGCCGTGTGATCACAGAGCATGTCAGATTTACCATCAGAACTGGACTGGAAAGCAACAGGACTTTGAAAAGATCAGATAGCAACCTGACACCTCGGCACTTGTGAAGTGTCAGGGCAGGCAGATTCTAAAAAATGTTGATTCCATCAGCAAGATGATCAAAGGGAAGGGCAAAAAGGACAAACATAATGGGGGAAGTTTCCAATCAAAGATTTGTCTCTCAAACCAGGAAGGCCGTTAAAAATAGCAGAATACTGACCCCAGCCTTAATTGTCCTCCTTTAGGGGTGATTTGAGAAACATTAGTGGCTAAAAACAGACTAACCATAATGCTAGATTATTTTATTGCCCTACCAAATCCAAATTTGCTTAAACACACCTAGAAGTGTAGCTAAAACATAGTAATTTGAATATGTTGAAACATTGGCACAGGTACACTTCCTCTGTACCCATATGCTTCTCAGTTTTTCCAGGAACAGATGTCCTTTAACAGCCCATCCTGAGATCAGCAGTCCATGGACTGCCTGTATGTCACAGGACAGTATCTGACAGACAAAGCACAGTAATGGAGGGAGTGGAATGAACTCTCAGATGGGAGCAATAATGTTGAGTACAATGGTGGCAGCAGTCTTGTCTCTCCTGCTGCGTGTATTCAAATTTTGTTGGCATTTGTCCTTTGCCTGAGAGCCTCAGCTCAGCGAGAGGCTCATTTCTGAGTACCTTTATCTCTGTTCTCTAAGAGATACTGGGTTTAGAAACATCAAGTCAAAGAAACTGTGGTTCTTTGAGCTCGCCTTTACTAAGCTAATTTTGCCAGAGTGTTCTTTATTGTTAGTTTTGTTTTGGGCCACCCCAGGCAGTGCCCAGGACTTACTCCTGGCACTATGCTCAGGGATCTCTCTCCTGGTGGTATTCAGAGGAGCACATGAAGTGCAAATTAGCCCAAGTCAGCCACCTCCTACAAGGCAAACACCTTATTTTCATACTAACTCCCCATCCCTGAGAATGTTCTTTACTAAACAATATGGTGTGGCAGTGGTCCTGTTCCCAAGACTTAAATGCCAGAGAAGTGTCAATGTTACCTTTCTCTGAAAGGGAAATGCCCAGGCAGATACACTAGGTGAAGGCAGGGAATTCCTTTTTCTTTTCCATCTATCTCAGGGTCTGACATAGAGTAGGTATATTGCAAGTTTTTGATGGATGAATAAAATATTGCATAACTTCACCAGGTTGAAACAGTTTACAAGTACCTGTTATAACATAAATAAGCATTAGTTGTATACTAGTTTCATAGAAGCATTATACTAAAACAGTTTGATTTGCCTCTCCATTGGTACCAATAGGTCAATGGATTTATGAAGTAATATCTAATTTTGTACCTGTATACTTTTGAAAAATACAAATTTAAAGAGGAGAGTAACATGGAGAATGTTATGGAAAGAAAAGGAAAGAGATAATGTGCCCAAAATTGGCATGTGTAAGTCATTACAAAATGGAATGAATATTTATGTCCCCCTTTTTTTGAAAACTGATGTTCAATTCTAGGTCGCACATGAAAATGAACTACCAACAAAATACTAGTAAGTAGTTAACACAGTATGAGGCGGCACACTCTCTTCAATTACTGTCAGAGGTAAAAATAGGGCAAACAAAAGATCAAAGAACAAGCAAAGAAATCGTTGATGGAAAAAAGCTAAAGGAAGTAATGTGGCACAGGTAAGGACTCAACTGACATTTCAAAGATATTTTACTATAAATTTGAGCCAGTTGGGTGATTATGGAGAAGGCTTCATAAATATTTTTAAATAACACAAGTAATTAAACTAACACTTCCTTCTATAAGAAAAGGAGTGTAACTGTAGAAATAATCTTTACTTTGAGTAAAATATCCATAAAATGATTCTTGGAGGACATAGACATTGGTTATGGGATTAAAGTTGGGAAATTATATGCCTGAAACTCATTTCTGAATAACTTTGGAAATCATGCTGCCTCAACACAAAATTTTTAAAAAATCAAAAATTAAGAACAAAAAGTAAACCAATAATATAAAAATTAACATATTTATAAAAAATAAAAAAGGGAAAATATCCAGTTTTTTTTAGCACTGTAAAGGACCTTCATAAACACAAACCTTCCCAAATAGCCAAAACACTCCAAGATATTTAATATTGGAGGTATTTGGAGCTATTGTGTTGCCTGACTTTAGACTGTCTAATTTTAAAGACATAGATAGAATTAGTTTCTGATTTGTGAACATGGGTTTGGGGTCTTGTTATACAAAATTTTCATATTGAGAGAAGCAGACTAGTTGGGAAACTGTACTTGTCTAGCAAGATTTGCACTGCTTTCTCATAAAGTTAACAAATGCTTCATTGCCTTATGGGCTAGATTGAGAAGCTAGTGATTGTCCTAGATGAAGTCCACTTCAAAACAATTAACATATTTAGCTTAGGGATAAAGTCCCATGGTGGGTTTTTCTGCATGTCAAACTGGGGTATGTAATTTCTTTATCAATTTCTTTACCAATTCCTTTATTGGACCTCTCACATATTTTTCTTGAATGTCTCTCTCTCTCTTTCTCTCTCTGTCTCTGCCTCTGTCTCTCTCTCTCCCTCCCACCCTTGTCACACTTGTCATACTTTCTAAATAAAACAAACTATTTACCAAAAAAAAAATTCTTGTCCCTATTATGTAAGGCCGAGAGAAGTGGAAAAGAGATTAAAGACGCTTTAGAGCTTGTTTTTATACCCAAGCAGCTCAAAACAGTTGAAGTCATATACATGTCTACATGTCTACGTGATTATACCTCCAGTTTATATGTAACTTGCTTAATTGTCACATTATTAAAAGTGCTTTCCTTTCCCATCTTCCCAGGAATAACTCATGTCCTCTCACAGTCATTTCCTGTCTTTATTTGACTTATTTTGCTAACTGCTGCTTATTGCAACCAGAGATACTGTTTATTTGTTCATTATATATCTCCTCTCATAACAATATAAAACCAGAAAGATAAAAAGAGTTACATCCTGGGACTTGTTGGCATGTTCCCTCAAATATTTATTGTTTGATGAACTATCAGTATCTGGTGGCCTATAATTTTCTCATTGATTTAAAACTGCATGATTTGTGAATCTTTCAGTTATAGTTTTTTGTTGTTATTGTTGTTGAATAGCCAACTGAATTCAGAAAATGTTTTATTTAAGAAAAGGTAAAGGAGGAGAAAATAAGGCAGGGAAGTTCCTATGATGTAACTCCTTAAGCAGGATTCTAGAGAAAGACAGAAACCTTTCCCCTTCCATAGTTTTCTTTTTAGCAAAGGTGGGTGGAGTCCACAAGATAATCACTGTAATTTCCAAAATTGCCCAAACAATTAATACGAATTTAAAGGAAGAACTTGTTCTTACCCATTCAGAAAAGAAATAGGAGATCTATTAGATTCTACCTACTTCAAACATTTGAGACATCATTTTCAGCACAAATTATTTTTTAAGTGTTTTTGATCCCTTAGAGTTAATTTTTATTTTGTCACAACCTCTGCTGCTGAAATGACAGAATTACTGGTGTTCCTCAGAAATGTCTGAGGGCATTAAGAATCTGATAGTATCAAAAATAATCCTTATGTGGATGTGATAGTCTTCTGGGAAGCAAAGGCCATAGGATCCAAATTGATTACTTGGAGGGAAAAGAGAAATCAATACATAACTACCTAATGTCTCCCAGACTCTGAATTACAGGAAAATTTTTGTTGAAACTCAATGAAGTTTTACTGTGCAACTCAATCACAGACTAAATCATTTAAAGTTGTTTATGCCCTAAATTCCATCAATAACAGCAATAATGTATAGTAGAAAATGCAATTTTGAAGACTGTTGTGAACTGTTTACTTAAATAACCATAACACCAACCAATTAGTTTTCAATTATATATGTATATATACAGATATATACATATATATACAAAACAAACAAACAAACAAACACTGTCCTCCTGTTGTTCATCCATTTGCTCGAGCAGGCCCAGTGATATCTTCATTTTGAGACTTGTTACTGTGTTTGGCATATTGAATACATCATGGGTAGCTTGCCAGGCTTTGCCATGTGGGTGAGATATTCTCGGTAGCTTGCTGGGCTCTCTGAGAGGGGAGGAGGAATTGAACTGGCTCGGGCTGGCTGCTTGCAAGGCAAACGCCCGACCGCTGTGCTATAGCTACAGTAGGGCGTTTGCCTTGCACGCAGCCAACATGGCCGACCTGAGTTCGATTCCTCCGCCCCTCTCGGAGAGCCTGGCAAGCTACCGAGAGTATCTCGCCCGCACGGCAGAGCCTGGCAAGCTCCCCGTGACGTATTCGATATGCCAAACGCAGTAACAACAAAGTCTCCAATGGAGACGTTACTGGGCCTTCTCAAGCAAATCGATGAACAACGGGAGGACCTTTACCTTTATATATACATATATATAATATATAATACATATATATGTTATATTAGTGTTTTACAAAATACCTGATAATGAAATCTATGGGACTATAATTCTGCATCCTGCTTGACTATTTTGTGCTTAAGGAATGAATAAGCTTGTAAATTATACCTGAATCAGTCTCGTGTCAATCTGAAACTATGTGAGAAAATTAGACTGGCGGGGAACTTAAAAATCTAATGCAATTTATTGTTTTCTTTAAAACATATTACGTGCTCTAATTAAATTAGGTTAGATTCATGTGATTGGCACATATACTAACTTAAGGGATTGATGAACTTGATCACTTGATCACTTGACTTCCCGTTAATCATCGGTTTGCTCGAGCAGGCACCATTAACGTCTCCATTTGTCCCTGTCGTGTGCTAGTGTAGCCCAATGGAGTCTGCTCACTCTAGGAACACAAAGAGCCTCAAACTGATTGTTCAGGGTCTTGACGAAGAAGTCTGACCATCTTGTAGGTCGGTGGTCATGCAGTCTTTTGATGTCCAGTGGAATCCAGTCAGTAATGGCTCTAGTTCAGCAATCATCTCTAAATTTCATTACGTGTCCAGCCCATCTGATTTTCGACACTTTGGCAAATGAGAAAGCGTCTCTGATTCTTGACGATCTATGGAGGTCGGAACTCCAGATTCTTTCTCTCATTTGAGTGAAATGTGATACTCCAAGAATAGCTCTTTCAATTCCCCTTTGGAAGACCCAAATAGCGTTCTCATCCTGTTTTCATAGGGCCCAGGTCTCTGAGGCATATGTAAACGCAGGAAGAACAGTGGAATCGAAGAGATGTGCTCAGAGCTGGAGGTTCTTTATTTTCTTAGTTATTTCTTTGATGCTCTTGAAGGCTTTCCAAGCCACTCTCTTCCTCCTGCACAACTCAGGTGCCAGGTCATTTGTCATATTGACTTCTCGACCTAGGTACACATAACTGTTGCATTTGGAGATGGTCATTCCATTGAGAGCGAATGGAACGTCAGGAATAAGACCTTTTCTCATAACATTGTCTTCATGAGATTCAGCTGGAGTCCTACCTTTCCACACTCATGGTCGAAATCGGCCAGCATTTTTGTGCCACTTGGCTAATGTTTGTTGTTATTAGAATGATGTCATCAGCAAAGCAGAGGTGGTGTAGTTGCCAACCGTCTATTTAACTCCCATTCCTTCCCATTCCAGTCTTTGCATGACGTTCTTGAGAGTGGAACTGAAGAGTTTTGGTGAAATAGTTATCACCCTGCCAAACCCCTCTCTTGACATCGATGATCACTTCTTTGTAGAATGTTGAGATCCTGGTATTGAATCCGTAATACAGCTCACAGAGCATCCTGATGTATTGAGTATGAATGCCCTGATTGGCTAGAGCTTCGATGACCACTTTCAACTCAACAGAATCAAAGGCCTTCTTTAAATCAATGAACGTTAGACAGAGCGGCATCTTGAACTCCTGAGAAACCTTAATGATCTTGGTTATTGTGTGGATATGTTCGATTTTGCTGAATCCTTTGCAGAACCCAGCTTGCTTGCATGGGAACAAGGGATTGATGAACAGAAAGTGATAATCTAAGAATCTGAATAAGGAAAAAAAAGATCAGGAAATAACTTTAGATTAGGCTGGAATATCTTCAAAATATTTTTTATCTAGATACTGTATGATTTTAAGAAATAGCAGTCCATCACAACATGCTTCAATTTGGCAGTATCTCACAGAGTAACAGTAGGGAGTTGAAATATCTGTGATAGAGAGGAAGAAATAATTAACAAATTCCCAGCTTGGATTGCCAAGTAGGCTCACTGATATTTTACAAGCTTAATGTTTATCACAAAAAGTTATTAAATCCCAATATGCATTTCTCCAACCCTAACAATATAAATTCTAATGGAATGGACACAGTATGATACAAATAAAAAAATTCTTCCATTAATCCTATAAGAAATGACATAAATGAAACAACAAACATATATTTGGCCAATTCTGATTATCTAGATTTTGTTTGATCCACAGAATTACAAATTTACAGTTTAATTTGTAACTGACAGCTATTTTATCCAGCCAATTTTTATTGCTGTTTTACATGTATCCGTGGTGAGCATGTATTTAAAGTTATACACATATGTTTATTGCACACAAAGTATGTTATACGTATAATATTTTATATATAATTATGTATGTAGTTGTGAAAATTAAAAGGGAAAGTTATTGCTGTTTTTTATCCTCATTTATATTGCAATATCAGCTCTCAAGAAGAAAAACTTGCAACATTTTAAGATAGTGAAACATTGTCAAAAAATGTCTTAGATTGTATTTTTAACATTATTCATCATAAAGAAAATGTTGTGTAAAGTATGGGAATACTAACCCATGAGCAATTTCATAAAGAATAGGAAAGTGTTATGGCCTCACGTGAATGAGTTCTGATAACTTTTAATTATAGACTCAAATAAATGACTCCCTAAGGATAATTACTGGCACATTTGTATGTGGTTACTTTGGAAACAATATATTTATTTCTGATGACTAAAAATTCACTCATACAGAAAAAAATTAAGTCCTGGGATTTAGTATGATAAAATTATTAATTAAAATATTTAACTCCCTGCTAATATTCTTTAATGGAATTGTCACCAGAAAAACACATCATGACTTTTTTCACATAAGAAGGTTTTGCAGTCATTATAGAATAAGTGAAGACATTTGTATTCACATAGTTAAATGAGTAAATGCACAAGGACTACTCATGCAATAATTGTTCTTCATATTCATAGCAAAAGAACACAAAATTATTTAAAACTATATGTTTGGAGAGAAGGAGAAATCATCCTTATTTATTGTCATTGACATTATAAAGATAAGAATAAATTATTTTTTAAAGTTGCAGGAAAAACTAATATTTTCAGATCAAATTGAGATTTAGGATTGAGATGAATTAACATGGATGTTAGTGCATTAGTATCTGAGACATATTTACCTATGTTTTAGATATTTCTTCATTTTTCTTGTTTTTTTTTTCTTTTTGGGTCACACCCAGCGATACTCAGGGGTTATTCCTGGCTTTGCACTGAGGAATTACTCCTGGCGGTGCTCGGGGGAACCATATGAGATGCTGGGGATCAAACCCAGGTTGACTGTGTGCAAGGCAAATGCCCTACCCTCTATGGTATTGCTCCTGCCCCTTGTTTGTTTTTTGAACACACCAGAAAGTGCTTGGCCTCAGCAGAGCTAATGAAATTACTCTTGGTGGTGTTAGGGAACTGCATAGTGCTAGTGCAGAAGATCAAACCTCACATGTAAAGTATGTCCTCCTTTACTTTCTCTTCTCTACTGGGAAAACCATAATACTTTCTCTGAAGTTTCAAAGATTTAACAATATTTAACAACATCAAACATTTGAAGATTTAACAGCTAAAGTGCCAGAAAGAGTGCCCAGCAAATAATGATGCCCGATAATATAATAATGATAATAAAATAATAATAATTACACCCATTATCATCATAGATTTTAGAATAGACAGCAAGACCAAAGAATCCCCTGTCCTAGGTAGTTCTCTCCAGGAGCAATATGATGTCATATATAAATAAAGGATAAGGACTAGTAGAATCATAAGAAGAGTTTAGAATCCACTTAGTAAGCTAACTCATCTTAACATTCACTGAAGATGCCTAGCCAAGGCCCATCCATCCTCCCCCACACCCTCACCCCCAAAATGTTTAATATGTAAAACTAAGCTCTGACCCAATAATAATGCCATAATAGGTGAAAATCAGCAGGAAAAGATAAAAAATTTACCAAAGAAGTGTCTTATTCCTCTCTTTATGGTCCTGATTCTTTCTACTCAAGTTGACTAATTTAAGTCTTTAACATGACTTTTGCTTGATCTTTGTCTCTTTGTCAGCAGTAATTCTGGGCTTCCACAAAATTCCATTTTGAAATGGTGATTAGGAAAGCGGCATATGGTAAGAGCCTGGTAAAATTGAAGCTAATTGACCCAACTAGATGTATGTTCCAAACGAGGGTGCAAATTCAACCAGCATAGAGAATTTCATCTGCTCTTTATTAGAAAGGAAAGAGAAGGAACTGTTGGATTAAATAGTTTTCTTTTGGAATAAACTTACTGTATCAGAGATGCTATGCTTTGTCTTTCAACAAATTTATGACCTACAAAATTTATTCTTTGTAATTCTTTCTGGTTTGAGCAACTGAAAAGTGATTAATATCTCATGTTTATCCAGGAAATGAAAGGAAGAAGTATAATAAAAAACAAGCTTTCCTGCTCTAAAGTTGTCTACATTTAACTTTGTTGTAGATTATATTATTGAATGATTGTTTATTAACCTACATGTGAAATGGGGTTATAGTTAATCAATATTCTATCCACATTGCCAAACTTATTTAGTCTGTCTGTATCTTCCTCCCTCCCTTCCTCCTTCCCTTCCTCCCTTCCTCCCTTCCTCCCTTCCTTCCTCCCTTCCTCCCTTCCTCCCTTCCTCCCTTCCTCCCTTCCTTCCTTCCTTCTTCATTCCTCTTGTTCCTTCCTTTCTTCCTCTCTCCCTCTGTTGATCCCCTCCCTCCCTCCCTCCCTCCCTCCCTCCCTCCCTCCCTTCCTTCCTTCCTTCCTTCCTTCCTTCTTTCCTTCCTACCTTCCTTCCTTCCTTCCTTCCTTCTTTCCTTCTTCATTCCTCTTGTTCCCTCCCTCCCTCCCTCCCTCCCTCCCTCCCTTCCTTCCTTCCTTCCTTCTTCATTCCTCTTGTTCCTTCCTTTCTTCCTCTCTCCCTCTGTTGATCCCTTCCCTCCCACCCTCCCTTCCTCCCTCCCTCCATCCCTCCCACCCTCCCTTCCTCCCTCCCTCCCTCCCTCCCTCCTTCCTTCCTTCCTTCCTTCCTTCCTTCCTTCCTTCCTTCCTTCCTTCCTTCTTTCCTCCCTTCCTCTCTCCCTCCCTTCCTCCCTGCTTCTCTGCCTTACTGCCTTCCTTCCTCCCTCCCTCCTTCACCCCCTCCCTTTATTCCTTTCTTCTTTTCTTTCTCTGTTCTTCTTTCTTTATTTCTTCTTCTTAATATTTATTTATTTATTCATTCTTTTTATGCGCAGAGGCCACATCTGGCAGTACTCAAGGCTTATTCCCATCACTGTGCTCAAGGATCATTCTTGGTAGTGCTCAGGTAATCAAATATGCTAACAGGAATCAAACTTGCATCAGCCCTGTGCAAAGCTAGTGCCTGAAACCCTGTGCTCTCTCTGTAGGCCTACAAAACTATACTTTTTTTTTTTAGGTCAAATGACTTAGTAAACATGCTAATATATTCAAATAATGCTAAGCCACTTATTTATTTCCTTTGTTTTCTTAATTTGTTCATGAGCATTCATGTGTTTTTATTTTCTTAATTCAATACAGCTTTTTCTCACTCTCCTTTCATAACACTGCCATTTAGACTTTGCGATTATTTGATTGTACATAAAACTTTCACATTTTATGATCCTATTCTAAATGGCACTATTTAATTTTGCTTTGATTTCTAGTTGTGTACTTCTATAATATGAAAATCCTTCATTTTATATATTAATTTTTATTATACAACCTTGCTAAACTCATTTATTCATGATAGGTGGGGACTTGGCTTGTTTTTGGAGATTTTCTAGTTATATGATCATGTCATCAGGACTAAAAAACTCATATCTTTTTTCTTCCTAATTTAATACTTTTAGTTTTATTATTGCCTCAATGCAATGACTAGGAATTTTAGTACAGTGTTGAATAAAAGTGGTAATGACAGAAGTAACACTGTAGCACTGTCCTCCCATTGTTCATCGATTTGTTCGAGTGGTCCCAGTAACGTCTCCATTATGAGACTTGTTGTTATTGTGTTTGGCATATCGAATACACCACGGGTAGCTTGCCAGGCTTTGCCATGCGGGTGAGATACTCTAGGCAGTTTGCAGGGCTCTCCGAGAGGGGCGGAGGAATCGAACCTGGCTTGGACGAACCGGCTGTGCACAAAGCAAATGCCCTACCACTGTGCTATCCCTCCAGCCATTGGAGAAGTATTTGCCTTTTTTCTTTCTGAGTACACAAATACATATACACATATATTAAAAGTATGAAGAGAGTATGAGAATGATATCATAAATTTTATGTTCTAACCCCAGTTTGGCCATTAGTAGTGCAGTTTGCAATAATTCCCCTTTGTTGCAATAAAAATTCCCGAGTACAAAACTTGTTTATTAATTACCAAATTAAATACCATATTTAAAAGGTTTCCAAAAAACCCTAAAATTAAAAATACTAGGTATCCCATAAAATCACTGTTAAGACATTTATCCAAAGAACATGAAAATGCTAAAACACTAATTCAAAAGAATATTCACATACAGCCGAAGAGAAGGGCCACATGGAGGGCGGGAATCACAGATCCCTGAGAAAAAAAAAAACAGGTTCCAAAAAGAGCCGAGATCACCGAGATCACCGGAAAGTCCAAGATGGGGTAGGTACCACATCCCGCCTCCCCCAATGGAACCCCGGTGACCAGAAGCCTCTACAAGCACAGCTCGAGTATGCGGGAACTAGGACTTTTTCTCAAAACCTCACAGCCGCTTACGCGGCCGTGCGACATCTCTCTATATACAAAGTGATCAATGGGAAGCAAACCACCCAACCTTTCTCCCTGAAAATCAGAGTTAAGTTTGGAGCATTGCCACAGCCCCAGAAACACAAGGACTTAATGCAGAACCCAGCAGCTTGGAGCAGAAAAGTCAAAGGACTATGCGTTAATCCAGGCCATCATGTCTGCCCGGAGGGGTAAGGGTGTTTCCCAATTCGCCCTCTCTTCTCTGGAAAGAAGAATGGCGGCCGCATGGGAGCCTTGTGGACAGCAGGTATGAGCCAGGGGTGTGGAGGCGACTAAAACCTCATGGGAAGGGGGGCGTTCTGGTCCATCCTTCATGCCCTACCGAAGTCACCAGTTGCCCCCCACGAGCGGCTCTCCAGCACGGCCACAGCCCCAGAAGCACAAGGACTTAATGCAGAACCCAGCAGCTTGGAGCAGAAAAGTCAAAGGACTATGCGTTAATCCAGGCCATCATGTCTGCCCGGAGGGGAAAAAGTGTTGCTCCCTTCCGCCCTCCTCCCTCTGGAAAGATAGATGGCGGCCACATGGGAACCTTGTGGACAGCAGGTATGAGCCGGGGGTGTGGGGGCGACTAAAACCTCATGGGAAGGGGGCGTTCCGGTCCGTCCTTCACGCCCTACCGAGGTCACCAGTTGCCCCCCGCGAGCGGCTCTCCTGCACGGCCACAGCCCCAGAAGCACAAGGACTTAATGCAGAACCCAGCAGCTTGGAGCAGAAAAGTGAACGTACTATGTGTTAATCCAGGCCATCAAGTCTGCCAGAGGGGAAAGGGTGTTGCACCATTTGCCCTCTCCTCTCTGAAAAGAAAGATGGCGGCCGCATGGGAGCCTTGTGGACAGCAGGTATGAGCCAGGGGTGTGGGGGCGAGTAAAACCTCAAGGGAGGGAGGGCGTTTCGGTCCACCCTTCACGCCCTACCGAGGCCACCAGTTGCCCCCCACTAGCGGCTCTCCAGCACGGCCACGACTCCAGAACACAGAAAACAATTTCTTAACTATCTGACTTTCAGTAGAAATACTTCCAGGGTCAATAGGTAAAATAGCAGAAATCCAAAACCAACATTTAATTCTTGAACCCAGCTGTAGACAGCAAATCACTTCACAATGCTTTTTCAGCATGTCTGATTTTGGGGGGGTAAACTCTAAATAATAGTGGTGAATCTTTTATTGAAACAATGAATCTAACCAAAGCAGATAGAGTGTTAACTAGAATTCATCTGCCCCACAGGGACTGGGAGGGGTAGGGGGTGGGGTTTTATTTGGGTTCTTCATGGTAAAAAATAAGTATTGGTAAAGGGAAATGTGTTTGATATTTGCATGACTGAGACCTAAACCTGAAAGCTTTGTAACCTTTCCCACAGTGATTCAATAAATAAATAAATAAATAAATTTTAAAAAAAGAATATTCGCACTCCTTGATTAATAATGCCATTATCGACAGTAGTCAAAACATGGAGTCAGGTTCATATGCTGCCTGAGCCCATGTGCTGCTTGCGCTCACGTGGCGGAGCACATGTGGTGCCCGAGCACATGTGTCGCCCGCATCTCCCCTCTTGAGATGTGTACTTTCATGCTTTCATGTCTAATGCTCGGATGTGTGTAGGGGTTCTTTCTCCGCTCTTGGAAAAGCCTTTGTTCTCTCTTGAGTATATTACTCTCTCTCACTCTCTCCCCCTCAAAACCTTAAAAATCCTCCAAATAAAATCTGTTTATTTCAAAAAAAAAAAAACATGGAGTCAATCTGAAAGCCTATCAATGGTTAAGTGCATAAAAAAGTTGTGGTATATATCCTCAATGGAATATTATTAAGCTATTCATAAAAACACACATACAGAGATGAAAATGGGTCTTTACTGACATATGTTCAATGAAATATGTTAATATAAATAATAAAACCAAGATTTTTCCACTCTATATGGAATACACATAATCAAATAACATGAACTGACCAATCACATCAAAAGCAACTGTTAGATTCTAAAAACAGAGTTTGCCAGAGGAAAAGGTAAAGGGGTGAAAAGAATAAACAAAGGTTTCATAAATACAGTAAAAATGCACTAGAACTTTGGTGGTGGTTGCACTTTGTCTTCTACACATATTGAAGTGTGTGATATACTCCTATTTTATAGTACTGTAAATCAATGGCAAACCAACAAAATCTGTATAAATAATAAAATAACTGAAATATAATATTTTAGTATGAAGGAGTATCAGTTTTACAATAGCAATTTATATTTTTAGGAACAAAATAGAAAAATACCAGAGACCTAATTAATCCTCAAGGCTCATAGATTATTATTTATTAAGGGTATGATATACTGTATATATTTACACCTACTACTCAACATCACTTACATTTTATTGCCTAGTCACAAGTTGTATACAACTTAAAAGTATTCATGTTGATCTCCCAAGCCTGCTAGGAGTGATCGCTAAGTGCAGAGCCAGGAGTAAGCTTTAAGAACTGCCAGGATGGCCTTAAATGAACTAACAACAACAACAACAACAAAATCATGTAGTTACTTATCTAAACTTAACACAAGATTTTGTTTTAAATTAGCTTTGTGTACGATTTAAGTGAATCATATCCCCTTATTATTGTAGGTTGTGGATGACAAACAGGGTATATATCATATTGTAAATGGTAAAATTAACTTTGCAGTTTCAAAATGATCTCTTTATGATTTAAATTGTTGAAATGTATTGGTTAAATCTATTTGACTTTGGGTTCACTAGTATAGTGCACAATCTTTGACCCTAAAGGGCTTAAGAGGCAGACTTTAGAGCAGTGTTTCCAAATCTTTTTCTCTTTTACTTCTTTTATTATTAGTATTATTATTATTATTATCATCATCATCATCATCATCATCATTTTTTTTTACTAAATTACCATGAGATACAATTACAAAGTTTTCATGATTGAGTTTCAGGTATACAGTGATCAAATAGCTATCCCTCCACCAGTGCACATTTTCCACCACCAATGTCCCCAGTATCCCTCCCATCATCCCCACCCAACCCCACCCCCTGCCTCTATGGCAGACAATTTCCTTCTTACTCTCTTTCTATTTGGGGACATTATAGTTTGCAGTGTAGATACTGAGAGGCCATCATGTTTGGTTCTTTATCTATTTTTTCAACACACATCTCCCATCCTGAACTATTCCTCCAACCATCATTGACTTAGTGATCTCTTCTCTATCCCAGCTGCCTTCTCCTCCAGCTCATAAGGCAGGCTTCCAACCATGGAGTAATCTTTCTGGCCCTTGTCTTCACTGTCCTTGGGTGTTAGTCTCTTATTATGTTATTTTATATTCCACAAATGAGCTCAGCCATTCTTTGTCTGTCCCTCTCTTTCTGACTCATTTCACTTAGCATGATACTCTGTATGTCCATCCACTTTCAAGCAAATTTCATGACTTCATCTTTCCTAACAGCTGCAAAGTATTCCTTTGTGTAGATTAACCCTAGTTTCTTCAATCAGTCGTCTGTTCTTGAGCACTCGGGTTGTTTCCAGATTCTGGTTATTGTGAACAGTTCTGCAATGAACATACAGGTGCAGATGTCATTTATACTGTGCTTTTTTGAACCCCCAGGATATATTCCCAGAAGTGTATTGCTGGATCATATGAAAGCTCAATTTCTAATTTTTTTGCGGAATGCCCATATTGTTTTACAGAAAGGCTGGACCATTTGGCATCCCCACCATCACTGAGTGGAGTCCCCTTCTCCTCGAATCTGTGCCAGCACTGGTTGTTTTTTGTTCTTTTGGGCATGTGCCAGTCTCTGAGGTGTGAGATGATATCTCATTGTTGCTTTGATTTGCATCTTCATGATGATTAGCTACGTAGAACATTTTTTCTGTACCTTTTGGCCATTTTGTATTTCTTCTGTGAGGAAATTTCTGTTCACCCCACTTTTTTATGGGGTTAGAGTTTTTATATAGGTCTACCAGTGACTTATACATCTTTGATATTAATACCTTATCAGATGGGTATTGGGTTCTTTTTATACAAAATTTTGTCTCTCTTTCTTCCCTTCTTCCTTCCCTCCCTCCCTCCCTCTCTCCTTCTCTCCCTTCCTCTTTCTTTCTTTCTTTCTTTCTTTCTTTCTTTCTTTCTTTCTTTCCTTCCTTCTTTTTTTCTTTCTTGTCTTTCTTATACTTTTATTGAAACGTTTTTAGAAAGATGTGTGAGGAAAGAAAAGGAAATACCTATTTAAAAGAGAACACAGTTTTCTTCAGCGTGGAAGTAAGCAAGGAAACAAGAGACAAGCAAGCTAGATATGTTCAAGGGAAAGTACAAGCTTGAAAAGCAACACAAAATGATTTTTGGAAAGAGCTTTTATACAATTTTTCCAAATGGATTTTCCCTGGAGTTTGACATACATAAAAGTTAATCTGGATGTTGTCATAGGAAAGCCCTGCCGTCTTGATGGTTTTTCAAAACCTCACACTTTACTCTACAGAAAAATCTGACAATGAGATAGAAAAGATGATCGTTTTTCTATCTCAACTGTGTACCTAATCCTTACTGTCTTTTAATAAAAATTTCAAAACATTTTATAGCACAGCGGTAGGGCGTTTGCTTTGCACACAGCCAACATGGCCGACGTGAGTTCGATTCCTCCGCCCCTCTCGGAGAGCCCGGCAAGCTACCGAGAGTATCTCGCCCGCACGGCAGAGCCTGGCAAGCTCCCCGTGACGTATTCGATATGCTAGACACAGTAACAACAAAGTCTCCAATGGAGACGTTACTGGGCCCGCTCGAGCAAATTTTAAATGCAAAGTAAAGTAAAGTAAAGGCCCTCCCGTTGATCATCGATTTGCTTGAGCGGGCCCAGTAACGTCTCCATTGGAGACTTTGTTGTTACTGTGTCTGGCATATCGAATACTCTCGGTAGCTTGCCGGGCTCTCCGAGAGGGGTGGAGGAATCGAACTCAGGTTGGCCATGTTGACTGCGTGCAAGGCAGACACCCTACCCACTGTGCTATCAAAGAAACAAATATATTTTGTTTTTTAAAAATAACTATTAAATTTGGCCTCTTTTTTCTCTTTTCAGTCAGAACTATTATCTCAGATAATAAGTAGGAAGACAAAAATAGTCTGTTTCAACTTTCAACTGACAAAAATAGTTTCTTAAAGACTATAGGTGGGCAATACTTCTTAAAGTCTTGCTCTGTCAGAAGACAACCTTACCTACATTTTAGGCTTTGTTCTTTACAGAGTAAAATTTAGTTGCCTGAACTTATATTTGAAGGTAAAGGGAGTAAATCATTAAAAGTATGCCGGATTAAAAATAAAATATGTTTAATTTAATTTTTAAAATTTAGTTTTGATTTATTAAAAAAGATGATGAGAACATGTAAATTCTGCTCTCCTAGAAAATGTTCATGAAATCTCAATGACTGAAAAATGAAGTGTAGACAAGGCAGATACTGAAAGAGCAAATTGGATGGCTTTTATTCTTGATTCCTTTGGAAAGAAGCTTTCTCAGCAGTCTACTTCCCTCCCTCTAGCTTTTGTCCTTTGGATTTTGCCTTCAGTGTGGATATGAGAAGAGAAACCTTAGGACAATTGGGTCCCAGAGACAATATTACCAATCATGGACTTCCTCCTTCCATATCCACTCAAGAGCTTCATATTAAAAATAAAACTTGTGCTGAGTTGCCCCCACGAGTGGCTCTCTTGCACGACCATGGGGAGAGGCTCATGGACCTCATTCGAACCCAGCAGCTTGCAGCAGAAATGTGAATGGACTATGTATTAAACTATGGCATTGTGCCCCCCCCAGGAGGGAAAGGGTGTCTGTCTCTTCTGCCTTCCCCCCATCCCCCCGCAGCACGGTGGCTGCCACCTCAGACCTTATTGGACAGCCAGGTATGAGCCGGCAGTGATGGGGCAATTGCAGCCTCATGGGATGGGGGGGCGGAACCTACAAGTCCTTCCAACTCTGCCATTGCCTCGAGTTGCCCCCCACAATCGACTCTTCGGCATGGCCATGGCCCCAGAGGCACACAAACCAATCTCATAATTATCATGCCTTTGGCAAAAATCCCTCCAGAATTAATTAGTAAAATATCAGAAATCCAAAATCATACGGTCTTCATAACCAGTAATAGAAAACAAATTATTTCACAATGCCTCTTCAGCAGTTCTGATTGTTGGGGGAAATTCCAGATAATAATGGTGCATCTTTTGTCGAAATAATGAATGTAATCAAAGTAAAGAGATAGAGTTAAGTAGAAACCATCTACCTCACAGGCATTGGGTGGGGTGGGAAGGGGAGTATATTGGGGTTCTTTGTGGTGAAAAATATGTACAGGTGAAGGGATGGGTGTTTGATCATTGTATGACTGAGATTTAAACCTGAAAGCTTTGTAACTGTTCTCACGGTGATTCAATAAATGAATTTAAAAAAAAAACAGTGACATGCTATGTTGAGGGAGAAAGAAGATCTGAGGTACTCTCTCTATATAAATTTCTTCTCTAATGTGTGCATAAATTTCTTCTCTAATATGTGCAGGTACCACAAATTCCTTGGCAGCTTTTGGGGGTTACAGAAAATCATTAAAATTAAACTGAGGGTGCAGAGTTGACCCCCAAAACAAAGTTGTGATGACATGTATGGAAACCTGTAACTATCAATGAAAGGAACTTAAACAGTAAATTCAATTGGCTGATGTTCTTGCAGGAGCTTAGCTTGCCTTGCCCAGACTGAGGCGGATGTTCACAGTTTATTTCAGACAAAGATATAACGTGATTGACTTTCAGCAGATTCTCAGGCACAAAGGGAATAAGACATTATGTCAGAGAGCATTTGAAGCTCTGATAATCCAATGCTATGAGAATATTTGCTTTTCTCTGGACCCAGAGACTATCTTAGGAGAAGGCCCGAATGGGGGGATCCTTGGGGAGGAAGAGAGATCCTAAGAGAGATTAAAGTTTGACCTGCCTTCAGGTTATTATAAGAGAGAATGAGTTCCCTTTACTTAGACATTTTTTTTTGTTAGACACTTGATTTATTTTTATATGTTGGCTTTTGTAAATACCCTGCAGTGAACATAAGTATACATACATATTTTTATTTCTTTTTATTTTATTTTTTTATTTATTTATTGAATCACTGTGGGAAAGGTTACAAAGCTTTCAGATTTATGTCTCAGTCATGCAAATATCAAACACATTTCCCTTTACCAATACTTATTTTTTACCATGAAGAACCCCAATAAAACCCCACCCCCCACCCCTCCCCGTCCCTGTAAGGCAGATGAATTCTAGTTAACACTCTATCTGCTTTGATTAGATTCATTGTTTCAATAAAAGATTCACCACTATTATTTAGAGTTTACCCCCCCCCCAAATCAGACATGCTGAAAAAGCATTGTGAAGTGATTTGCTTTCTACAGCTGGGTTCAAGAATTAAATGTTGGTTTTGGATTTCTGCTATTTTACTTATTGACCCTGGAAGTATTTCTACTGAAAGTCGATAGTTAAGAAATTGTTTTCTGTGTTCTGGAGTCGTGGCCGTGCTGGAGAGCCGCTAGTGGGGGGCAACTGGTGGCCTCGGTAGGGCGTGAAGGGTGGACCGGAACGCCCCCCTTCCCATGAGGTTTTAGTCACCCCCACACCCCCGGCTCATACCTGCTGTCCACAAGGCTCCCATGTGGCCGCCATCTTTCTTTCCAGAGGGAGGAGGGCGGAAGGGAGCCACACCCTTTCCCCTCTGGGCAGAAATGATTGCCTGGATTAACGCATAGTCCTTTCACTTTTCTGCTCCAAGCTGCTGGGTTCTGCATTAAGCCCTTGTGCTTCTGGGGCTGTGGCCGTGCTGGAGAGCCGCTCGTGGGGGGCAACTGGTGACCTCGGTAGGGCGTGAAGGACGGACCGGAACGCCCTCCTTCCCATGAGGTTTTAGTCGCCCCCACACTCCCGGCTCATACCTGCTGTCCACAAGGCTCCCATGTGGCCGCCATCTTTCTTTCCAGAGAGGAGAGGGCGAATGGGGCAACACCCTTTCCCCTCCGGCAGACTTGATGGCCTGGATTAACGCATAGTCCTTTCACTTTTCTGCTCCAAGCTGCCGGGTTCTGCATTAAGTCCTTGTGCTTCTGGGACTATGGCCGTGCTGGGGAGCCGCTCGTGGGGGGCAACTGTTGACCTCGGTAGGGCGTGAAGGACGGACTGGAACGCCCCCCTTCTCGTGAGGTTTTAGTTGCCCCCCACACCCCTACTTAGACATTTTAAACGAATTTCTTTAAGCCTTTTGTTAGAGAGAAAGGCACTCAGGAGCAAAATGAACTGTCCTTACAATAAAGAAATAAATTTTGGGGCTGGAGCGATAGCACAGCCCACCTGGGTTCAATTCCCAGCATCCAATATGATCTCCAGAGCACTGCCAGGAGTAATTCCTCAGTATACAGTCAGGAGTAGACCCTGTGCATCTCCAGGAATTACCCAAAAGCAAAAAAAAAAAAAATAGAAAGAAAGAAAGAAAGAAAGAAAGAAAGAAAGAAAGAAAGAAAGAAAGAAAGAAAGAAAGGAGTTTCTTCTTTGTTTGTTTTGGGGTCCACAGCTGACGATGCTCAGGTGGTAATTCTGGCTCTTTACTCCAGAATTATTCCTAGTGGTGCTTGGGGGACCATATGAGGTGCCTGAAATTGAAGCTGAATCAGCTACATGCAAAGCAAATGCCGACATGTACTATCTCTCTGGCCCTAGAAAGGAGCTTCTTGGTCCAGGTAACTTGCTCAGACAGTACAGCACATACCTTGCATGAGTCCTGAGTTTGATTCTTGTGTTTACAATCCCCTAGGATGTTCTTGGTGTCTCTGAGTACTGTTGGGCCTGAACAGCAAGACATCAGAAACCACGAGCACCAAATCATCAGACACAGAATTCCTGAAAAAAATAAGTAAATGAAACACATTAACATAATTTTTCATAGAAATGTTTTGTGTTCTTGTACATTGGAGGGAACATGAATAATTTGCATTCCATCCCACCCTTTTCAAATTCAAATAACTTTTCTAGAACAGAAAAGTTACTTATTACTTTGGTGTGGCTTTGGACTCCATCAGTAGATGGCACTGAGTAGAGGGTTTGACTTATTAACAAAGACATATATTATGCCTCACCTAGCTTGTCAAATATGGAGTCAGAAGCCCTTTGAAAAAAACTCTTTGAATTTGACTCTACTTCAATGAAAGATAGATTTTATGTGCCATAATGAATCAATTAGTCTTAAAACTTGAATAATAAGACATGTCCTTTGCCAGAAAGTAGCCCATATGTTACTGTCAACAAATTTTAACTAGACTTATTTTTTTACAGGGGTCACATCTGGTGGTGCTCAGGAGGCTACGCCAAGGATCAAACTCAGGGACTCCCAGATTCTAGTCATGTGCTCTACCACTCATGCTGTTTCCCAGGATGCTAATAAAAATAAAAGGAAGATTTATGTGAATTTAATTTAGATGATTACTCAGAGATGATCCAATTATATGTTAGCTCAAAATAAATAGTGACTTATTTAGGATAATGTTCTTGAATAGAGGTATTATTTTTCTGGGATAAACCATAATTGTTTCATCTTGACTAGGGATGATTAGTAACTTCTTTTTTTACAAAATGTATTGAAACACCTCTAGATACAAAGAAAGTTGTTCATGCCCTTGTAGGTGTTTCCATGGTTAAACCATATTTGAACCCTATCAGATATGGTGGGGCTATCCTGGAAGATGGGTATTATGTGTTTTATGTGTGGCCGTGTGGTTCAGAAAGCATCCTGAAGTGTGGTGGCAGCTGGGTAGTGGAGGTAGTGGAGGTTTTGTGATGTTTCCATAGTATTATATAATTACCCTTTTAATTATATGAAATTTATTTTCCTCGTTTTCAACTCTTAAAGCAAGCCTGAATTTCAGTCTTAGATTTTTAAGTTAGCATTCTTAATTACATGGTAATTGCTTTTGAATATATATATATGTATATATATATATATACATATATATATATACAGGCTGGAGCACAGCGGGTAGGGTATTTGCCTTGCAAACAGCCAACATGGCCGACCTTAGTTAGATTCCTCTGCCCCTCTCAGAGAGCCTGGCAAGCTACCGAGAGTATCTCACCCGCACAGCAAAGCCTGGCAAGCTACCCATGACGTATTCAATATGCCAAAAACAGTAACATCAAGTTTCACAATTTGTTGTGAGATGTTACTGCTGCCTGCTCGAGCAAATCGATGAAAAAGAGGAGGATAGTGCTACAGTGCTATATTTGTAAACATATATACATTAAAAGTAAGGTGTACTATGAAAATAAAGTAAATATGTATAATAATTAGAATGTTATTTAGACCCGCCCTTTGCACTTAACTGAACACTGTTAAAAGTGAGAGCTCTTAATGAATGAATACCTATGTTAAGCATGCAACATAGTAAGTTGATAATTGTAGGGTTTTTGTTTTCTTTTCTTTTGGTTTTTATTTTGGGGCCACACATGGGAATGTGTTACTCCTGACTCAGGAAACCACTCAGGAACCAGTCCTGGAAAAGCTTGGGAAACCATATAGGGTGCTGGGGATTGATCCCAGGTCAACTGCATGCAGACAATCACTGTACCTGCTGTGCTATCTCTTCTGCTCCAGTAGACAGGATTATGCCATGATTTTGTGTAGATAATATTTATAACAAAGGTAAAATAGCTTTCCAAGTATTATTTAATTGGAAGGTGATAAGTCAGTCCTAAGTCTGTTCTTCAACTAGAGCCTTATTTGATGACATAATTTACTTAAGTTCCTTTGGCTAGGAGACCTATCATGACTACTCTAGGATCTTATTTTGAAATACTGGTCTCTTAGTATTAGTCAGTGTCCAAATAATGGCAAGAGTTTGATTAATATGGTATGCACATTAGGATAAAGCTATCAAAAAGGGAATCTATCATTAGCACCATTTATAATTCTGATATGCTTACCCATCTCCTCCATCACCTATCTTTGATGTTAAATTCTCTTTATAATGTGTTTTAGTGTTATTACCTTCCCTCTGACTCTATTATATATAATTCATTTAAGGAACATCATAATTGTACTGTGAGGAGCAGGCAGCTAGGAAGTCATTTTAGCTAGTTTTGCTGGTACAGAATTTTATTAGTACAAAAAGGTCTTTTCTCTGAAAATACCATTCAACACGGTTCTATAGTTGTCTGAGGCATTTGGGGAGAAAGAGTTTTGGTAAAATGAAAATTAAAATTATCTCAGCACTCTATGTTATAAGTATTATAAATATGCATTTCTGTATGAGTAAAAAGCAACATTAGCCATCTTTACAGCATACAGCCGAAGAGAAGGGCCACATGGAGGGCGGGATCCACAGTTCCTGGAGGGAAAAAAAAAAACAGGTTCCAAAAAGAGCCAAGATCATCGGGAAGTCCCAGATGGGGTAGGTACCGCATCCCGCCTCCCCCAGATGGAACCCCGGTGACCAGAAGCCTCTTCAAGCACAGCTCAAGTATGCGGGAACTAGGACTTTTCCTCAAAATGTGGACATCTCTCTATACACAAAGTGATCAATGGGAAGTAAACCACCCAACCTTTCTCCCTGAAAATCAGAGTTAAGTTTGGAGCACGGCCACAGCCCCAGAAACACAAGGACTTAATGCAGAACCCAGCAGCTTGGAGAAGAAAAGTGAACGGACTATGCGTTAATCCAGGCCATCATGTGTGCCCGGAGGGGAAAGGGTGTTTCCCCATTCGCCCTCTCTTCTCTGGAAAGAAGGATGGCGGCCGCATGGGAGCCTTGTGGACAGCAGGTATGAGCCAGGGGTGTGGGGGCGACTGAAACCTCATGGGTCGGGGGGCGTTCCGGTCCGTCCTTCACGCCCTACCGAGGCCACCAGTTGCCCCCCACGAGCGGCTCTCCAGCATGGCCACAGCCCTAGAAGCACAATGACTTAATGCAGAACCCAGCAGCTTGGAGCAGAAAAGTGAAAGGACTATGTGTTAATCCAGGCCATCATGTCTGCCTGGAGGGGAAAGGGTGTTGCTCCCTTCCACCCTCCTCCCTCTGGAAAGAAAGATGGCGGCCACATGGGAACCTTGTGGACAGCAGGTATGAGCCGGGGGTGTGGGGGCGACTAAAACCTCATGGGAAGGGGGGCGTTTCGGTCCGCCCTTCACGCCCTACCGAGGCCACCAGTTGCCCCCCACGAGCGGCTATCCAGCATGGCCACGACTCCAGAGCACAGAAAACAATTTCTTAACTATCTGACTTTCAGTAGAAATACTTCCAGGGTCAATAAGTAAAATAGCAGAAATCCAAAACCAACATTTAATTCTTGAACCCAGCTGTAGAAAGCAAATCACTTCACAATGCTTTTTCAGCATGTCTGATTTGGGGGGGGGGGGGGTGGTAAACTCTAAATAATAGTGGTGAATCTTTTATTGAAACAATGAATCTAATCAAAGCAGATAGAGTGTTAACTAGAATTCATCTGCCTCACAGGGACTTGGAGGGGTGGGGGATGGGGTTTTATTGGGGTTCTTCATGGTAAAAAATAAGTATTGGTAAATGGAAATGTGTTTGATATTTGCATGACTGAGACCTAAACCTGAAAGCTTTGTAACCTTTCCCACAGTTATTCAATAAATAAATAAAAAACCAAAAAAAAAGCAACATTAAATTAAAATCAATTGCCCGTAACAATTAAATGTAACAAGTAATATCTTGAGAGCTGATGTTGTAGTTAGACATAGAGAGGTGCAAATTATCAGGAGGCTGGACTTCAATAGGAGGCTAATCTGTGTTTTTAGGTTATGGGTCCAGAGCTCTAGAGTACACATCTATTATTCAAACCATATGACTTTTGGGTCAACTAAGATTTGTGTTCTCCTAAGATTGCACTAAACCTAGAGAATTTTTAAAGCACAAAAAGATAAGCGGGGGCTGTAGGATTTGAATGATGTCCTTCAAAATAGATAGGCTGAAATCCTGACTGCCAAAAGCAAAATGTCTAAACTTCTTTCTAGGTTCATTGCTGCTATAGTTGGATAAGATGTGGTCACACTGGAGCAGGGTAGGTCCTTAATCCATTCTGAATGGATATTATAAAAGACAGAAACATGGACGAACGACCATGTACAGACACGCAGGAAAAATGCCATGTTAGGACAGAAACAGGAACTGGAGTCATGTACTTGCAAACTAAGGAGAATTTGAGGCTTTTAGAAGAGAGACAAAAAAAACCCCAAAAACCTCCTTTAGAGTTTTTGAAGGAGTATGGCCCTGTCAATTGCTTAGTTATGGATTTCTATCTTATTTTTTTTAGTGCTATCTTAGAGAGCTAACACAATGTAGTAATGTGTGTGAAGAAAAAAATTAAAGGGAAACTATAGTCTAAATTTAGTAGCACCAATAAAATTGATTACTATGCTTATTATGGAAATTTCTAATAAATGACCTGATTTACTTTGTCTGAACCCTGAAACTAAGGAAGTGATAACACAAGGTTAGTATGAAACAGGAATGATGAGGAATGGAAGTTTTAAGGAGGGAAAAGGGAGAAAGAAAGAGACAAAGAGAGGTGAGAAAGAGGACGGGGGAGAGAAGAGATGATAGGATTATCAAGAGACACCCATGGAATGTAGTGTGTCAGGTAGTTTTGTTTACTTTTTTGTTTTTGTTTTAGGGCCACCCTGCTGATGCTTGGGAGTTCCTCCTGTCTCTGCACTTCTGGCAATTCTTGGGGGACCATATGGATGCCAGAGATAAAATCTGGGTCTGCCACACCCACTGTACTATCTTTTTAGCCCCATTGCTTTTTTATATAAACATTGCTGATTATAAGTAGAAATTTGTTCCAGACAATTTACCTGTAAGAGCATTTGTTTATATTATCACGTAGTTCATTTTATAAAATGCTTAAGATTACCACTGAGATATATTGCCAAAAATTTGGTATCTTAGTTATTTGGAGCATACAAAAACAAAAAAATTTCAGTTACCCTAAGAAACTATGGTATAAACACAGTGGAATGCTACTGGGTCATAAGAAAATATATCATTTTATTATAGAGTTGAATGATATTTTCAGAGAAAAGATCTTTTTGTACTAATAAAATTCTGTACCAGCAAAACTAGCTAAAATGACTTCTTAGCTGCCTGTTCCTCATAGTGCAATTATGATGTTCCTTAAATGAATGATATATAATAGATTTAGAGAAAAGGTAATAACACTAAAACACATTGTAAAGAGAATTTAACATCAAAGGTAGGTGATGGAAGAGATGGGTAAGCATATCAGAAATATAAATGGTGCTAATGATAGATTCACTCCTCGATAGCTTTATTCTAATGCGCATACCATATTAATCAAGTTCTTGCCATTATTTGGACACTGATTAATACTAAGAGATCAGTATTTCAAAATAAAATCCTAGAGTAGTCATAGTAGATCGCCTAGCAAGGGAGCTTAAGTAAATTATGTCATCAAATAAGGCTCTAGTTGAAGAACAGACTTAGGACTGACTTATCACCTTCCAATTAAATAATATTTGGGAAGCTATAAAATCATGCCATTTGCCACTAAGTGGATGGAACTGGAGAGTGTCAGACTGAATGAAGTTAGGTAGAAGGGGCGTGGAAGATACGGAGTGATTTCTTGTATATATGGTAGGAATATGAAGAAACATTTTAAGAGGACAACATATGCCTAAAGTGAACAGGGTATAAAAAATGATCTACATACTGAGCTTACCAAATCTTGTGGATTGGATTCGGGGACACTGAGAGAGTGGTGGAAGAAAGAAAACACTCTAGAGGGAATGGCATTAGAATGTTGTATGCATGCATGAAGTCTATCATGAAGAGTTTTGTGAATTTTGTTATCTCAAATAAATTTTTAAAAAAATCCAAAATCAAACGGTGTCTAAGTTCAGAACCAAAGATTTCAAGAGTGCTTGCTGACCTAACACCAGCAAATCTGTTGGTGTTTAAATATTTTTACTGTTAAATTTTAAACACAATTGAAAGATAGGATGAGTTGTGAGCAAAAAATAAAGACTGCACTTGTCAATGATATCACAGTAATAGTTGCATCTTGGCCTTAAAAAACAGTGAAGTCAAATTGGAAGAAGATGACTTTTATGTAAATATTTTCTGGTCGAGGATGTATTTCTAGAGAGGAAGGAAGTCAGAGAACCCTGGTGTTGAGGAATAGGAAGGTTAAGAAAAAGTAGATGGGGCAATTCCACAACCAAAGAATTTCTAGTTAGTTCATTTTTAAGACCACATTTTAAAAAGAAATAAACACATGCCCCCTTGCTGAAAACATATTCTATTTAAGTAGTGCAAGTGCGGAATGTTTAAAGTCTAATTCTTTGAATAGCTATGAACAGTCTATAAAAAATTTGATTTTTATTATTTGTCAGTTCTCAAAATGACTTGCTGCTTTGCTTTTTAAATATATGTGAAATGTGTATAGAGTTCCACTTTGTACTTAAATTCTTTTTTATGATATACTTGTTTTTTGCTGACATTTTTCATTTGGAGAGTAATTGGTTAGCCTAGGTGATTTTTCTCCCCTCAAGGTTGAAAAATCATAAGCAAAATAGTGACTATAAAATAAAAAATATGCAATTTTTTGTATGCTAGTGAAAAACTGAAATATTTTTATGAAGTCCAATAGCCAAAATTAAACCTTACAGTCAGAATTAAACTTCTATAGTGTTTTGGGAAATAATTTCCATTTTATATATATATGTATTATTTTATGAATAACGGGAGTTTGTCTATTTGATAAAAAGTTATGTACATTTCTGAGGGCTGGGGTGAAGTGATTGGATTACAACCGTCACTACTGGGGGGCTATTCCCAGTCCCATACTTCAAGGTCCCTTCCAGTGCCTTGCTCAGAGGATCATCAATATCAGAGCTTGAACCCTGGTCTCCTTCATGCAAAGTGTGCATTGCAGCCCTTTCACCAGTCTCCCTTTCTGGCCATACGCTTCTAAAAGCCTTTTAATTTGCTTAAAACATGAAATGATCAGATTTATAGTTAATTTAATAAAGTAGATGGATAGATTTTAAATTTTTAAGATTCAAAAGATATTAAAACAAAAGCTCAACATATCTTATTTTGTTACAAAAAATTCTTAGATGCATGTAACCAAAGAACGCCTTAATTGGAAATCAGGGCAGAATTAGTATTTCTAATTAAGCATGAAGATTGAATAGAAGAATCCAAATAATAAGAACTAAATTTAATCATTATATGATAGTTTTAAAATTCCACATTTTAAATCGCATTTGGTCCAAATAAATAATGGCCACATGTTATAAGTTTGACATTGCATTTCACAAAGCAACAGAGTTTATCTTAAAAGGTAAATGTGCTATAAGAAAAAAATAGAAAAAGAAAAAAGAAAAAAACCCTTAATTCTGAAGAATTAGCATATGTAGAAGAAATATTACTTGCCTTGGTAGTTTATTTTTTCTTTGAAAAGCAGTTTTAATGTCAACTTTTTTTGGTCCCAACGTCCCATTTTTTACACTGTGTGGTTTTGAGAAATGGATTTAGGTCAGGGGATATTTTGAAAATTAAATAGGGTCAGTAATTCCCCCACAGAATTATAACTAGTTGTGAAGTGAACCAGTTTTCTTAAATATTGACCCGATGGTATATATTGCTTTAATTCAGGTATCATAATAATAATTCTCCTTCCACCTGTGGATTTATATCTATTTCATAAAGATAACATCATTTTACCTCCAGTACCATGAGTTACTTTTTTTTGCTTTTTCAAAATTATTTTCCTTTAACAATAGAAACTTTGTTTTCCCAAGAGCTGATTTACATAAATTAGATATTCAGACTGTTGTCTTTATAAAGTCTTCAGTTCAAAGAGACATTGAAACTGAAACCAACTTTATTTCAAAATATTTCATAAATATCTATCATACTGAAAGATGACTATTGTGACATATGCAAAATTGATGTAAACATAAATAATTTACACTTATGTTAAAGCGATGTCTTATTTTGTGCTTGTTTGGGAGCTCAGGGCTAACTCCTGGCTCATTGCTTATGGATCACTCCCGGTAGTGCTCTGGAAACCATATATGGTGCCAGGGATCAAACTGGAGTTGAGTGCGCACAGGCAAGCACCTTAACCCCTGTACTATCTCTCTGTCCCCTAATGTTTTCTAAATGGAAGAAAATGTTTACTTTTCTACCACATGATTTAAAAATTCAAAGTTGTTTACAAATATTTTATGAAAATAAATGTTTCCATTTTTATATTATTTTATGGATCTTTCATTTTGTTTCTGGGTCACTCCTGGTGATGCTCAGGGCTTAGTCCTGGCTCTGCACTCAGAAATCACTCATGGCGGTGCTCAGGGACCACATAGGAAGCCGGAGATCCAATGTGGGTTGGCCACAGGCAAGGCAAATGCCCCACCCCCTGTACTATCGATATGGTCCCTTATATTTTTGACCCCTGCTTGTGAACTCTTATCAATTATGAATATAAATATGCAATTTGTACCAAAAATTGCTGAAGTCTACCACCACTAAAAATTATTATTTTGGATAGGGTTGTGAATTTATTCTGACATATTTTCACTCTACTATTGTTTGTGGCCTGTGATCATCTTCCCTGATGAAATAGTAAGTGGGGAAGCATTTAGGGTGGATTTATCACAGGTATCAATTAAAAGTAGTCCTGGCTGGGTTTTAGGCAGTTTGAAGTTCTTTATACATATAAATACTGTAATTTTCAGAAAAAAAAACTAATAAAATGCATACTAGTATTATCTCTATATAACACAGAATTTAGGTAATTTACCTAAGAGCATTTGTGTTTCAGTGATAGAATTATCGCCTGCCACTTGGGAAGCCTGAGTTCGATTTCTGGCCAGTACAACAAATGTTTTTCACATTATTGGGCTGGAGTGATAGCACAACAGGTAAGCTGTTTGCCTTGAACACAACCTGGATTTGATTCCTTCATCCTTCTCAAAGAGGCTGGCAAGCTACCAAGAGTATCCTGTCCGCATGGCAGAGACTGGCAAGTTTCCCATGATGTATTTGATATGCCCTAAACAGTAACAACAAATCTCACAATGGAGACATTACTGGTGCCCACTTTAGCAAATTAATGAACAATGGAAGGACAGTACTACAGTGCTACCTGAGATCAAACAGTTAAGTTTGAGATCAAAGCAGAATGCAGAATGCAGGAGTCCATTCTTGAAAACTGTGTCCTAGAAAAAATACTGTATTCCAAGATTTGATTTTATTTCATTTTTAGATGTTTTGATTGAAGTAACATTGTACTATAATATTATTTACTTCAAGTTTGCACCATGGTAAGTCAGCACCTGTGTTAAGTTTAACTGTACCAAGCACACCTCTAAAAGTTTGATTTTATTTTTCATCATGTAATTTTAGTTTCTATTATTTGAATTATAGAACACTGATTACCTGGTTTACTTATCTCCTCTCCTCTTCCACTCACAATTGATAACTAAGCTTATTTGTGCTGTTGGTCTCTGTGTGTCACATATAAGTGAACTCCTGTGGTGTTATAGTGAAGACCTTTCTTGTGTTTTCTCTCTGTTAAATTAAGAAAGACATGTTTACTCCTAGCTTGCAAGGGGATTTTATATATTTTCAATAATGAATTGATATCCCATTTATGCTGATTGTTCTATGTCTGATAAGTTATTTTACATCCATAGAAACTTTTATTGTAATTCTTTATTTTTTGATGCAGATTATCAAGCAGTGTATATAATATTTTCTAATATAAAAGCAAAATTATATTTCTCGGAATAACACATTTTGTACTTTCAGAAAAAATAAAACCCTTTAGAGTTATGCATTACTATTAAAATATATTAATTAGATTAAACTGATATCTTCATGGAAAATAAAGGCAGTGTTACTCTTATACTTCATTTAATTAAGGGGATCTATCAAATTCATGAGCATGTGTTTGAAGCAGTTCTCTAAAGACCTATTTAAAAGGCCCTATCAGTTCTGGAACACAGAGAAATTTAAAAGAAAAAATAAATAAAGAAGTAGAAAGAGTTGCCTAAGTTTCACCATTCAAACCATTACAGGGTGAAATGGTTGAAGTCATATCTGAAGAACAAAATTCTTGGGCCGATTTTGATCTCTGTCACAGAGGCATTCTGAATAAATCACTGATGTCATATCTGACAGCTCCAAGATGTTCAGTGCTTTCAGATCCCTCAAATCAATTAAAAACTTAAACATGATGAACAAGGGTTAATCAATAAATGAGTTTCATCTAGTGGGCAGTCACAGCCAAGAGCCTTGAAACTAAAATAGCTGTCACTTTCCTTTTTGAATGTGAACACTCCAGGACAGGAGTGACAAGATGCTTCAGGGAATGTGTCAACTCCCTTGACTTGTTAAGGCTTCCAGGCACCCAGAGGGTGGTGGTGTGGGGAATTCTGAGGGTACATCCGGACACCAAAGAAGAGATAATAGGTACATCCAGACTATCAGCAGATATTGGGGTGTTTATCATCCCAGGCAGAGGATAAAATGTCTTAATTCCAACAACTATAAAGAGTCCTCCACTTTAATGGGTAGCACAAATCCAATTTTCCCTTTACCTCAGTTTGCCTTTCAGAGGCAGTAAATGTGCATTTATACTACTCTGCCTCTGCAGGTTGTCAGGACACAATATGTTTCTAATTTAAAGTCCTTTCAATGAAGGTATTATGGGAATATAAAGCATTTTAATTTGCTCATTTAAGGTATCATCATAAACCCAGTTGGGAGAATAAGCAAATGAGAAAGTGAATCTCACAAAACAGTATTGCTTTCAACTCCTGTACTGAAGAAGCTTGAGTTTCGCAGAAAAGACTATATTTCTTCCAAGAAGCAAGGCACAGAATAGAGTGCTCATAGTACACATACTTGAGAAATAATCACCTGTGTTCAATAAAGGAATTGAGTGGAAATCTCATGCCATACACACGATGGTCAGAGTGATTCATCTGCTCACAGCCACTTCTGTTGTGATTTGAATATCGAAAGAAAGTAACTATTCCTCTGAGTAAATATCACAATCATAGATTGCTTCAAAAGTGATGGTAAAAGGACACCATTAAATGGGTTAACTGTTAAAAATTCTTCAGCATCTGGGGCTTGGAGTTGCCAAGAACTGTGGTGTGTTCTTGATTGTTGACTCAGATTCCAAGCGAGGGCTGAGGAAGAAGAGCAGGATCCTGTGAGACATTGGATGAGGCAGGTGTTCAAATGAGTAATGGGATGAGGTCACCTACTGTACTTTTAACTCAGCAAACATTTCTGTTTCATGGTGCTAACTAAAAGAGAGAGAGAGAGAGAGAGAGAGAGAGCCTGCAAATTTGGAATTCTAATCTGCAAAGGTACACTGTGGACATTTTAGGCTGGAAATGCAAAAGTTTCCTTATCTTCATACATTGTCATATGGGTTTGTGATCATTTAGTAATTGTACAACTATTAATAGGAAATAGCAGTGAAAGGGGCTGTCTCCAATTTTCCTGGTCCCTGAAGGAAATCTTCATATCTAGCTCAAATTGCATTTGCATTTTTGTAGGCACTATTTAAGTTAATTAATCTTTTGTTACAGGTGTATAGCAATTACCCTCAGAGCACTTTATGTCTCTGAGGTGCAGGAGCAAACAGGGTGCACCTACCTTCTCAATTGGGGCCTGTTTATTATGCCCCCCACCATCATCTTCTTTCATCTCCTTGGTTGTAATGTTCTCCTGTTTCTGCACCTTTTTGGAGTTTCCTTCTCCGGAAATGTCTATCTTCCTTTGCTCTCCAATAAAAAAACATCATTCATTATTTAAAAAAAAAAAAGACTAATAGTCAGGGAAAACTTGAAAAGGGACTTTTCTTTTCAATCTTACAATGGACCTCACTTTAAATCTCTCCAGGTTGGGGGCTCTCTAGCTGCCCTGCAGCCTTAAGCACAAGAATTGCATTTGTTTAAATAAGGGCATGGCACTTGGAAATTGATTTCCTCCAAGGAAAAAAGGTAGGTAAGAGAGCAGAGTATTTGAAAACACATGTACTAGCTGTAAAATGAGCAGGCCATCATGTAAAGATCTACATTGCCTTCTACATAAGCTTGTGTAGAGGTTATTTATACTTAATGTGTTTCATTAGCAGGTGCTATTAAATGTTATTGTTCCTGCCAAATTATTGGGTGTTTTCTTGTTGCTTTATCTCTCTCCTCCCTCCTTCCCCCCTCCCTCTGTCCCTCTTTTCCTCCTTCCCTCCCTCCTTTCTTCCTTCCCTCCCTCCCTCCCTCCCTCCCTCCTTCCCTCCCTCCCTCCCTCCCTCCCTCCCTTCCTTCCTTCCTTCCTTCCTTCCTTCCTTCCTTCCTTCCTTCCTTCCTTCCTACCTTCCTTCCTTCCATTAGGAGAGAAAGGAAGGTATTATCCAGTGTGTTCTATACGCAGCAAGATGAGGAATGCTTTTTCTATTAAACCATCTCAAAAATGCAGGCCAAAATTTCAGCTTTGCATTATAAGGCAGAGCACTCTTTTGTTAAACATGCCCTTGCCTCGTTGTCCTTCAGAACATTGTTTAGAAAATTACTTTTACTCACATATTTCTTTGCTCACGGCACCCTTGAGAATTCCATTGCATGAAAATGGGAGGGTAATGACCCAACTTCTTCCCAGAACTCTTAGGGAATGATTTTCAAAGACATTTAATTATAGTGAATACTAACACACACACACACACACACACACACACCACTTCCTTTGTTAAGACTCTAAGCAAGGGCTATCCATGGTAATATGTTAATGCCATTCCCAGGCTTTCTCAGGTCTGCTGTCCAGCGAGGGGCCCTAACTACTGGTCTAGAAGCTGAGTCCTGCGACATGGTCTTCCTGACAGGACACAGTGCACTCTTGGGGACTCTTCATTTTCAGACTTTTAACAGCTGGTGATTTACTCTCAACTCACAAGGGAGTGTAGGCAAGCAGCTTTATTTTATGTCCCTCTGGGTAAAAGGCATCTTGTAGTCTTCTCTACTCTAAACATGTTTCTGAGCTCTGTTTTGTTTTAATTTCCAAGAAAATTATGTTGGAAAAAATAGGGTTGTGTACATTATTTTACTCTTCTTACATTTTTAATGTGTAATTATGGGCTGAGCGATAGCACAGCAGGTAGGGTATTTGCCTTGCACACGGTGGACCCAGGTTCCATTCCCAGCATCCCATATGGTCCCCTGAGCACCCCCAAGAGGAACCCCTGAGCATCGCCAGGTGTGATCCAAAAAAGCAATAAATAAATAAAAATAAATTTAGAAAAACAAATTTTAATGCATAATCTTAATTTTTTTTATTCAAGAGTTACAAATTGGTCATCGTAAAGTATCAGGCATACATTGTTCCAACACCACCAGTATCCACTTCCCACTACCAATGCCCTAGATTACCTCACACCCCACAGCAAGCCTCCTTAAAATGTAAAAGCTACATTTTCCTTTTCTTTATTTTATGTTTATTGAGGTTCTGTGACTTGTAATATTATTAATGATTGCTTCCTAAGCATATAATTCGAATGCCATGCCATCACCAGCATACTGAACCATCTTCCTCTTCCCCAAGGACCCTGGTGCCTCTCTCTTTCAACTCGCTGCCCACCCCCATCCTCCTGTTCCCATCCCCAAACAAACAAACAAACAAAAAACTTAGTTGTGTAGATAAGTTCCCTCCCGCAACTGTGTTGTTAGCAGGCACACTTAAAAGTTTGGTTGTTGTAGTTTAGGTCTCAAGCGTCTTGTGTTGTTGGCTTTGTGGTTTAGATATATGCATACACTTAAGCTCTAAACCGTCAATGTGTCTGAGCCCCTGGCCCCCCTTCTGCTATTGCCTCCCCTCAATTTCTCTAACCACACATCCCCACAATGAATTCATCTGACATGAAATCCATACAGAGGGAGCATTACTAAGCACCAGTTGTTGTGGTACTAGAATTCACACTGACTTTTCTACTGGCCATGATTTTGGTAACCTCTCTCTTTCTCTTGGCAGTGAATATGTTTTTCCATCCCAAACAGGTGTTCCAATTATTTTATGATTTTTTCCCCCATGACTCTGATTCTCTGGTTTAGCAATTGTTCGTGGCTGATCATGTGACTCAAGTCAATTTAAGTTCATGCTTACAGGTTTTAGTTCTCATATTGAGGTTGCACATGGTGTGGACATTAAGTTAATGGATATTAAATAAATACAGAGCTTCTGACAACCTTGTGCCAACGGCATGACCTAATGGGCTAAAGAACAAAATCTGGCTGTGTACAGGAGCTGAGATAAATGAAGGAAGAAAGATGCTACCTGAAGTTTGGTTGCATGAGCCAATTAATTGCCTTTGATGTGTTGAAGCTATCCAGTGGGATGAAAGGGAGGAGCAGATAAGATATTTTCTCCTAATTTGAAGTTGAGATAATGAAATGAAGTTAATCTAATTTAAGTAACTTCTATGAGCTGTTATTTTGGCATCTTTTTGACTTTGACCTGCTCTAGCCTGTGTTGTCATTAGTATAAACTAAAGAACCATAACAAAATTTTCTTTATTTTAATTCAAAGCTATTTCAATCCATTGGTCACTGTACAGTAGTTTTGCCTATAGCTAGGTGAGGCTGCTGGGAAGCTGTTTTTTCATATACCAAAATCAGAAACACTTATCAGAATGAATCTATACTGAGCAATACAGGAGCTGAGTGGAGCGATACTGGAGTGCACTGGAGCAATAGCACAGAGGGTAGGGTGTTTGCCTTACATGTGGCCGACCGGTGTTCAATTTCTTCGTCCCTCTCAGAGAACCCAGCAAGCTACTGAGATTATCCCGCTCGCACAGCAGAGCCTGGGAAGCTATCCATGACATATTCTATATTCCAAAAACAACAAGTCTCACAATAGAGACGTTACTGGTGCCCGCTCAAGCAAAGCGATGAACGAGGGAAAACAGTGCTACAGTGCTATATCAGTATAAGGGAAAATAGATTCTCTTGTTTTTGTTTTGAGGCAGGTTTGCAATATAGCCCATGATAGGTTTTTGTACACACCATGTTCCAACACTACATCTTTACTGGAATGGCCACTTCCTTTCACCATTGACTCAGTGTTTCTGCTCTTTTTATCCCTCATGCTCCCCACCAACCTTGGAAAGCTTATTTCTCTAGACCCATTTTCAGGTTCTGTTGGCTTTGGCTATTTGTGTTTCCTTAATATGCTTCTTCACATCTGCCCCAAAACTGGTTGTTTATGTTCTTTTTGATGTCTGCCAGCCTCACTGGTATGAAGTGATATTGCACTGTTGTTTTATTTGAATTTCCCTGATGATAAGTGATTGATCGAATATTTTTTATATCCTTGCTGACCATCTGTATATCTTCCTTAAGGTAGTGTCTGTTCATCTCTTCTCCCCATTTTGATGGGGTTGCTTTTTGTTGTTAGATTTTACAAATGTATTTATTTAATATCTTGAATATTAATACCTTAATATTAATTAATATCTTGGATATTAATCCTCTTTCAGATGAGTGTCAGGTAAATACTTTCTTCCAGTCTGTGGGGTGTCTTTTTGTTCCAGTCATCATTTCCTTTGCAGTTCAGAAGCTTCTCAATTTAATAATTTGACAAAATAGACTATCTTAAGTATGTTTGTTTATATTTTGAAAATATTACATATTTTTGAGCTGATTTTATTTCCCTATAGTTATCTGGAGGAACAGAAGATAATTTTTCAGCTTGCCTTAAGTAGCTTAATGAAACTAAAAAATATATTTTCTGATGTCCACTTCACCTTGAGTTTCATTAGTTTTCATTTATGTCTTTGTCAAACAGCATTTTCACAGCTCATGCTTTTGTAAATAAACAAGCAATAGATAAATGAAACAAAGGATAGTATAACTAACTAAATAATTTGTATTGCATTGATACCTTGGTATTCTCCTAATTTTTTGTTTTTAATTTGGGTGGGGGGAAATTGAGCCAAACTGTGCTCAGGGATTATTCGGTGCTTAGGGTGGTTCTCAGAAAAACATATGTGGTAGGGATCAAAACCAGGTCAGCAACATGCAAGGCAAATGCTCTACCCTCTGTACTATCATTCCAGTCCCATTATTCTAAATTTCTGTGAAATATTATTGAAGACTCACAAACCTAGACACTAGCACCTTAAGTTAATGATAACAGAAGATCATCCGTGAGATTTTTTTCTTTCATGGGGATGAAAAATTTACATTAATACACCTTGAAGAAGCATACATTGAGATTCTTAACTAATATAACATGTTTTACCCTCTTAATAAAAAAACACATGAAAGGATTCTACTGACATAGGAAAAGATGCTCGTGGTCCTCTGCTATGTTATAGGAAAGAAAAGAACATTTTTTAATTGCTCTGGTTTTGGGAGAATGCCAATCAGAATCAGCAAACTTATTTTGGCTTTGGGTTGCTGGTTTTTCAAGCCACACGCAGAATTTTGCTCAGGGCCATAGTGGTGAGAGGATTGACTGTAGCGTGATATCTGGGCTGGTGTGGTACAAAGCATTTTGTGCCTTACCCTTTGAACCATCTTCCTGGCCTTTTGTGTTTATTTTGTTGTTGTGTGGAAATGTAACTTACTATACTATCTCCCTAAACCCTGTTCATCCTTTCACAGTTGTTTTTGACTGGTCATTTTACAATTTAAGTAAGGGTGAGTAACTCTTGGATCAGAAGTTGGCATGTGGCTTGGTTGGCTATATCTGGAGGAAGGTTTTGTGGTACAGAAATTGCTGTGTGTCATCAGGGTTTGTAATATGAAGCTGGCCTTACTTACAAAAGAGAATGGCCAGAGCAAATGTGAAAGTTTGTCTCATTCACTTCAAAGGTGATTCATTTACTTATTTTTTCCCCTTTAAGTGAAATCATTCAGTTGAAATATCCAAAATTAAAAGTATAAGAATTTACTTCCTTGTGATTGTGTCTACCTTCTTGGTTATCATGAATATTGTTTGTGAAATGCCATATAATAGCCATTTTAATTTCTTCTTTGACCCACTAGTTTTCAGCATAGTTTTGACTATGCAGTTGGTAGATATTTTAATGAAAACATTTCCTATTAATTTCAATGTCTTCTTGTACTGTAATAAAAACAGAATATGAAAAAGAGAACTTGAAAAAGAATGTTTTAGTTTATCATATAAAAAGGTATTTTTGATAAAAAGTTTTTTAAAATAAATAATTCATAACATTTTTCCCTCCACAGTGTCTGATAAAATGAGAGCACTGTTTTCAAATTACTTGCCTATTTTCCATATTGTATTTTTGTCTATTTAATAGTTGTTAGTTTGGTCCTATGTCTTAATGTGATGCTATCTGTGTCATTCTTTTTGTTAGGGTTGTGTACTACATTATTTTTTGCGTAAAATTAGTTTGTTTAATTCCTTTCATATCCGACTCTATTAGCATTACTGCTAACATTTTAATACTAAACCCTTATTCCTCCAATTTTTAAACTTCTGAAGCATTTTTGTTTTAGGTACTTCATTAAAATAATATAGTTGAAACATTTATAAACTTAATTGCTTATATTTTTATAATAAACTTAAAAATTTATTTTTATAAGTGAGCACAAAATTAATGAATACTGCCCCAATTCTCGACTGTGGAAGTAATCATTAAAGAGAAATTTTATTAAAAAATAATTAAAAAAGAAATGAGTAATGCATTAAAATACCAAAATATTAAAATAGTGACTCGCAAAAACACACAAACTCCTTGAAAAACAGGTAAATCATTTGTGTGCAAAAAAATGAAACAAAAATGTTTTTATAAAATTTATAATACTGGAGTATTTAAACTATAAATATGAAAGAATAAATATAATTATTTGAATAAATTTATTACAAGTTTGAAAGTATAACTGGAATGGAGATTTATTGAATGTTCCTTAGTAATAAATAGTATAAAGATATCAATATTCCTTCAAAGCAATCCATAATTTTAATATAAATTATATTATGTAGAACTGTAAATTATTATAAAATTTCCAATGTAGAGGCCAGATATAGTACAGCAGGTAGGGCATTTGCCTTGCACAGGGCTGACCTGAGTTTGATCCTAGCATCCCTTCTAGTCCCTGGAGTACCACCAGGACTAATTCCTGAGTGTAGAGTCAGGAGAAAACCTTGAGCATTGCTGCACGTGGCCAAAAACAGAAAAAAAGAAAACAAACAAATAAAATTTCAAGTAGGAAAAAAAAAATGTCAGCCTGGAGATCAGAGAGGGTGGAACAAGGCTTGTGCTAAGAGCCAGGCAATAGTCAGGTGAAAGTTAAATCTCAGTTTCAGGAATAAACATGGAAACTAAATGAATCTGCAGCCTCACTCACAGAGTCATGTCTCAATATATATACCATCGCCGAATCAATCTGAACATGGAATTAGCTTGAACATCCCAGCCTCCCCCCTCAATTTTATCAGTTCTATTACCTGGCTATTGATAAGATACCAATTACTGCACTTATTCAATTGATCCGTTTCTGAAACGAATTTTAATAGATCAAAGGATATGCCCAGAAAATTAATTTAAGCCAGAGACTCACCATTTGATTATACTTCAACATGAACTTTCTTCCTGACTTTCTTTTAAATTTTAAGTTCGGCTTCTTCCTCCAGTTGGCTCATACCTTGTCAGTGTGAAATGTCAATTTGTGGATCTGAAAGGAATCTTCACTGGAGCAGAAGAGACATTTTTCTCCATGAGAGGAGAAACTTTACACTGCTGGGAAGTGGACTGTCTCCACACTATAATTTTTCACTCCATGAGTAGGACATAAGGAGTCTGAAAAACATCTGGAAATCTATAAATAGATTCAGATTCTATACTCTAGCCCCCAGACACTCTTCCCTTTATTCATAGGTGTCATTAGCATTCATGTAACATTATAAATTAAAGCTAATGGAGTGAGTTGCTATTTATTAAACAAAAAGAGCTCATCTCTTTTAGTTTCCTGTAGGGAAAAATATCAGAAAACTGTTATAATTTTGCCTATAGTAAAAAAAAATTATTCCAACTCTGAAAATATTTGCTAAAATCCTAGAGTCAGACTAAAGTAAAAAGTAAAGGGATGAAAGTTTAAGAATGACTACTCAAAACAGACTAAAGGGAAAATTGGAGGGAGCCATTATCAATGGAAATCAACCAACCACCTGCATTCATTAGGGTCAATTTCTAGAAACCAATCAGCATCCCATAATCAAGCCCTAATTCAGCATATATATATATATATATATATATATATATATATATACATATATATATAGACTATGATGCATAACTCTTGAGGAAATGAAAAAGAAGATATATAAATATAAACTTTATTTATATGCATCATAGCACCTGAAAAGATAAATATATTTTTAGTTTGCCTTAGACACAGTCTGCATAATGAAATTTCAAGGAGTAACTTAGAGGCCAGCCGGGTATTCTAGGGGAAAGGACAATTCAGATAGAAAGGGGAACACCAAGTGGAGGGTGTTTGGAGGATCCTCCCAGGAGGGGAGATGCAGGTTGAAAGTAGACTGGACTGAACATGTTCGCCACTCAATGCCTCTTTTGCTGATCACAACACCCAAAAGGAGAGAAAGAACAAAAGGGAATGCCCTGCCACAGTGGAAGGAGGGGATGGGGGGATGGGGGATGGGGGGGAGGGATATTATCCTGGTGGTGGAAAATGGGCACTGGTGGAGGGATGGGTATTTGATCGTGGTATGACCGAGATCCAAGCACAAAAATTTGTAAATCTACAACTGTACCTCATGGTGTTTCACTAATAATAATAATAAAAAAAAGAAATCTATACTACTGAACAAGGCATTCCTACCCTGCCTTCTCTATCATGAAATTAATATATAAGGACAAAATACTTAAATGAGGACTTCTGGAGACAGGTGTATTATTAATTTAAAGGAGAAAATACCTGATGCTTATAGTTTATGTTATTCAAGGATTGCAGTGAGGAGGGAAGAAAAGATTAGAGAGCCCTTAGTGGTATCAAATTCAGAGAAGTTGACATCACCTCCTTCCAATTTGTGCACACCTGGGCATATATATTTTAATTTATCTGACCTATAGGAGAGAAAGGAATAAATTATATTTTGTTCTGCCTTTAGTCATTACTCCCTTGAGAGTTTAGCAAAAGTTATAAATTTGTTCTCTGGAACGTGTGCATATCACATTCTTCTATTTAGGAACAATTTTAGTTGTTCACATCCCCTCCGGAGCCTATCCAAGATCACAGGTTGAAAATCACTAATCAAAGGACTTGTTGGTATCACTAGAATAATAGGGTGCTTCTTAAAAGTCCTGAGTGCTCTCATTTTAATTGGGAGACAAGTCATGAGGAAAGGTCTGAAAATAAAATCACTGAGCCAGTTGGCTCATTTGGAGTAAAATGTGCAAATGAATGAAACAGAAAACAGAATTTAAAAAAATGCAACTCTAGTACACTGAATAAGCAATGGAATGCAGGTCACAAGGCCAACTTACTTCTCTCACATTCTCACTGGTCTTTTACTGCTCTTTAGAGCTATTTTTGTGCCTATACATGAAAAGGGGTATTTATTGAAATTTAAATAACACATGACAAAGATTTGGATCAGTTTTAGTCATAAAATTGCCTCATTACATTGCTCATATGTAAAACATAATGTTTCTGACTTTAGCTGAGGTCTAGAGGAGGAAGCAGCCCACCGATTGCTTTATCTTCCCTAGCTCACTAACTCTAATTTGTTGCTCTGAAGTGGGAATAAGGTGAGTCTGGGAATGCAGAAAATGGGAAGGGTCTAGTTTTCATAAACCATCCTCATACTAGGTTTAAGTCAGGCCTGGGTTGGATCCCTCTCCCTCACTTTGACTTAGAGATGGAGCCCCTCCTTACACCTTGAGACCTTTAAGGGACAATAAGGGTTTTCAACTGATTCTGCCACTTACCAGCTGTGTTACTTTGGACAAGTTGCTGAGCCATTTTGGGTTGTTTCCTCACCCGAAAACGGGACTGCCTTAGAATTGCATCTTAAAGTTGTTTGTTACGAGCATAAAATGAGTTTTCAGTAAAATATTTGAAAAAGCAATAATTTTGTTGGATGTGTTAAAATCATATGTAAGTTCACAACTATTTTGTTTTTATCCTATTTTTTTAATTTCTGGAAAAGTCTACATATATTTTTCTGTGCACTTAAAAGCTTCAAATAAATTTTAGTGAAAGATGGTAAGTATTTTATTCTAAAGTATATTGTAGAATAAATCTACCAGTAGAGATTAGAAAAAATTATATGCTCTAGTTCAGTGTTCTCAACCTCTCTCAACATGGCTACCTTCCTACCTCGTTTCCTTCCTCTGCCCCCATAATCTACCATTTGGGGCCCTATTCTCATGCTGTCCCTTCACTTTGCACACTTTGGGGGGCCATACACAGTGATACTCAGGAGTTACTCCGGTCTCTGCACACAGCAATTGCTCCTGGTGGTGTTCAGGTAATCATGTGGGTACTGTTGGGATCGGGAGTTCCCTAGCCCTGAGAGGCATGGAGAGACCAGATAGACACAATTCCTGCAGGAGTAAAAACGGGGTTTATTTAGGCCAGCATGCTGGGGCTCCACAGCATACCCCAGAGTGGGCAGTGGCTGAGAGCCCTGAGGTTCTTCAAAGGGGATCTTATTTAGGCCTTCACTGGCCGTTACAACAAGGCCTGCACATTTCATAGCCAATAGATTTGTAACAACATATACTTTCTTAACCAATCCATTTAAAAGTACATCACTCCTTAGCCTATAGATTCAAAGATCAGCATTTAAGTACATTGATTGTCAGCACGAGCAAGGTTATAGCCGGAATCATTAAGCCTTAGGTAATCTCCCTTGACCATCCACATTTTGAGTTAGCCAAGTCTCCAAGTCTGCTTTAGTGAGACAATACACTCCAGGAAAGGGCAATTTCCCCCAACCACCCGCATCCTGAGTTATCCTTTACCCAAGTCTGCAGGGTGCTTTACTGAGACAATACATTTCAGGAACAGTAAATACACCTGAATCCTGTCACACTTGGTTTAGAAAGAAGTTATGCCCTGTTCACTTTCCAAGTCCCCTCTCCCCCAGGTGCAAAGCAGCCAAGCAGTTTTACAGAAAGCAATGTTGCAAGTTAGCTGAAGCACGCAAGAATTTGATGCCCTAATATGGATTCTTTCAGTACTTGGGGGTCAAACCTCTGTTTGATCATTCTTAGCTAATATGCTAATATTTAAGCTTAGAACTTTTGCGCTCTTTAAAGGAAGAACTGCATACTTTATCAATCTGGTTGTCAGAAGTCTATAGTTTTAACCCCTTTGTTGGTGAGGCGTGCACTACACACAAGCAGCACACCCTGAAATACTCACCAATAATCCCTGGATTATTCCCATGCTTAAAATAGAAGAAATAGTATGTTCTAGAAAAGCATTTCACAATCAGGGTTCATACTATGCTTGGTAGGTCCATTGTGATATTCTAATGAAGCCACAGGTAAAAATTGTGGAGACCACGGGAATAGTACAATGGGTAGTGTTTTTCTTGCATCTGGCCAACTTTAGTTGTAGGATAACACTGTTTTGTCCTTCTTGCATAGCCTCAGGTAGTTTAAGTTTATTGGGTTGGTCCAATCACAGTGCTTCCATTCTTCCGTGTTTATTTGTAACTTCCTTTTTTGTGCTCTGTTGACTTGTAAATATTGTCTTTCTCTTCTTAAGTCCTTTGCATAGTTTATTCAGAGCAATGCCCTTTTTGTATGGACACAAGAAGACAGTATATATTATGCTTTTGTAATGTGACTCTGTGTTATTTTCCTCCTGGGCATCTGTTGTCTCTCTACCTAAGCCTCAGCTGCCCTTACTTCCTAGCGCCCCCAAAAGCAGGATCCCAACAAGGGACTGGAGGGAACCAGGGCAAGCAGTAAGCTATGTGCTACCCTGGCATTGAGATGGGCCTGGCCAAAGTGCCATACTGCTTAACTATAAGTTAAGAGGTTGTTCGTGGACAAATGCTGTCATGATCCAAAAAGTAATAACTAGATTTGGACCCTGCTAGGGTTAGAAATGATTAATCTGGCCTGAGCGCTGTAGTCCGAGTCTGTGGCAAGATGTTCTCAGGAGAGCTGCCCTACAAGCCTCAATGTTATCTCTTACTGTGTCCATACAAAAATAACTAGTATTGAGATGTTGATGAGAATTATTGGACTGAGGAAAGGAGAAAAACACCTTAGGAGGTATTTTGCCCTTGGGCAATCAGGAAGGGCTTTGGAATACCTCTTAGGTGGTGTTCACTTTGAACTTGGTGGGTCCTCAGGAAGGGCTTTCTTATGTGTTATTTATTGCTCAATAATACTCCATACCTCTCTTTCTCTCCTTTTATTCTTTCCTTTGCTCCTTTCCTTCTTTCTTCTTCTTCTTCTTCCCTTTCCTCTTCCCTTTCCTCTTCCCTTTCCTCTTCCTCCTCCTCTTCCTCCTTCCCCTCCTCCTCCTCCTCCTCCTCCTCCTCTTCCTCCTCCTCCTCCTCCTCCTCCTCCTCCTCCTCCTCCTCCTCCTCCTCCTCCTTCTTCTTCTTCTTCTTCTTCTTCTTCTTCTTCTTCTTCTTCTTCTTCTTCTTCTTCTTCTTCTTCTTCTCTTCCTCCTCCTTTTCCTCCCCTTCCCCATCCCTCCCCCTTCTCCTCCTCTTCCTCCTCCTTTTTCTCCTTCCTCTTCTCCTTCTCCTTCTCCTTCTCCTTCTCCTTCTCCTTTCTTCTTCCTTCTTCCTTCTTTTTCATTCTTTTCCTTCTTTTTTTCTTCTTCTTGTTTCTGGGCCATGGCAGGTGGTGCTCAGCACTCAGGGATCACTTCCTAGGATCTTGTGGAACCATTTGTGGTGCTGGGGAATCTAACCTGAGGTTTGTTTCTTTTTCTAACTTTTTTCTTGAATCACTGTCATAGACCATTACAAAGCTGTTCTTGATTAGATTTCAGTTATATAGTATTCTAACACCCATCTCTCCACCAGTGTTTATTTCCTAGCACCAGTGTCTGCGGGTACCTTCCCATAACCCCTACCCCCACCCCCTGACTGCCTCTGTGGCAGGTGCTTTTCATCTCTATCTCTCTCTCTTTCTTTCTTTCTTTCTTTCTTTCTTTCTTTCTTTCTCCTTTTGGGCATCATGATTTGCAGTATTGATACTAAAAAATCAAACCAGAGTTTAGAGTGCAAAGCAAGGGCCCTTAGCACTGTACTGTCTCTTGATCCTCTAATAAGACCACATTTCTTAGTGTAATATTCAAATTCATTTTTAACTTTTTTTACATCTCCCCAATATTATTCCCTGTTATTTGGCACTTTTTTTCTTCCTAATGGTCTACTTGTTTGTTTTATGAACACATTAATACTATTTCATCTCTCAGTGCCATAATATTATAGAATCATCTCTTTAATATACACCTTAATAGTCTTTAATTTATAACTGGATTGAGTATTCTCCTATCAAGCTGTCTTTGACCACTCTATTCTGTGTATCTATTTCTCCCTTCTTCCCTTTCCTCCGTCCTCTCTCCTTCCCTCCTCCATTGAACAAGTACTACAGATCTCAGAGTGTGTTCCAGATTCTGGAATATAATGATGACTAAATCTTCATTGCCTCTATGGTTGTCTCAATTTGTGAAATCTTTTAATCATTTAACTCTTTATTACATCGTATTTCAATAGCTCATTTACATATCTCTTCAGCACTGTGACCCCAGTGCTTCTGAAAATGTATTTCAACAATATTATCTTTATTTTTCCAGGTACTAGAAGACCTATATATAATATCTTTATATGAATCATTGCTAATTAATATATACATTAATAACAGGTAGCAAATCAATAGATGAACTTAAGCTAAGCTGTTTGTTATTTTTATAATTTTTTATGTGGTTAGAAAATGGCACTGGGAAAATCAATAAAGATGTTTCTGGAGTCTAGGATGAAGGATTTATAATCTGAACTGGTTTCCTAACAGCTGTGAAAATAAATGTGAAGCCAGAAAAGATTTGGTCTCAGTTGAGAAAGCATAAATGTGATCCTCTCTGAAGGCAAAAGTGAGTGCAGTCTTTCAGTTTTGAGAAATGTTTTGTCTTCCAGAAAACTCCTGAATTGATCAAGATGGAAATTTATAGCAAAGAAAAGCAAAATAATGAAGATATTTAAACATTTAACTTATGGCTTTTTTTCTCTTGCAGGGTAAATATTTTCCTTTGATTTTAAGAAAGTCTAATGAAGGTTTTTGATGTTTAAAGACAGTCTAAGAAGAGTACTGTAGTAAGTCAAATTTCCAGTAGTCTTTTAATACAGAATGAATTGACTGTTCAAAAAATTTTGAGGAGAAATATTTTAAAATGTTCATTTTGTTCTTCATTAATTCAGGTCTCTGTTGACAAATGTACTTAGTATCTGAATTGCCTTTCAGTACATTTTCATAAATCCATCATCTGGACTTCCAGAGAATTGTTAACAACTCAAAGAAGAAACCTGCATTTTTATGCTTATCTAGTGAAATTCATGAAAAATAATGGGTTCTTTGATGTCACTGCATCAGGGATTAAATTTCCTCTAAGGAAATTATTCATATCCCTTTCACAATATGGTGAAAATGATGAGTCACCTACCATTGACCTTCACGTGTTTATGTGTACTTATCTAAACCACACATCTGTTCTTTATTTTCCAATAAAGATCCCATATGCCCCTTGACTCACATATAAGAGCATACTGTTCTAAAACAAACACACAAAAGTTAATTTAGGGGATAAAATGAACTTTGTAGAGGATTCACATTCAATGCTCTTAGCTGTGAAAAATAGCAAAATTTATTCCTAGACTCAAGAGTGACATTTCATCTCTTCTTCCATAATACTAAAGTGAATAAAATAGCTTAATAAAATAATATTTTAAGAAGACTAAAGAATTAGCATACATTATAGGTAAATTTTTAATGAAATATTATATAAAATGGTTTCAACAAATTTTGTTCATCTTTTTAGTAAATACCTGCTATTCATAAAAAAAATGAAAAAGTAACATAACATAGCTTTTGTTCTGCTAGTCATTACTTAGTATATAGCCCTTCTCTTACCTAAGACAATGGGAAGTAGGTTATGAATTCAAAGCCTCTATTGAGATCTGGTCATTTAGTGACTGGTCCTTATTTGGCGAGCCTGTCTAGAGTTGTCTCATTACTACCTAGAGTTGTCTCATATAAGCGCCCCCCTAGAGTCACTATAGAACTGTCCTCCCATTGTTCATCGATTTGCTTGAGCAGGCCCAGTACGTCTCCATTGTGAGACTTGTTACTGTGTTTGGCATATCAAATATGTCACAGGTAGCTTGGCAGGCTTAGTCGTGCAGACAAGATACTCTTGGTAGCTTGCCGGACTCTCAAAGAGGGGCAGAGGAATCAAAACCGGGTCAGCCAGTTTGCGTGCAAGGCAAATGCTCTATCCACTGTGCTATTGCTTTCATCACTCACAAAATTATAAAGTTTCAAGGACTTGTGTGCTGGTAAATGGGGTAAAAGGTCAAGTAGTAGAACTAAAGATGAGTCCTCATTATAATAAGAATTTAGGAAGCTTATGTCAAAACTGGAGGTTGAGACCAGTATGAAATTTTTTTGTCATGATAGAATAGGATAGGGGTGAAGTGCTGTCTATAGTGGGATAATATCTGCACACATATGTTTACATTTTTACTTAATTATTATGTTTTCTTGCAATTTATATATTTCTCTACACTATTGCAAACTCAAAGTTCAAAATTTTAGAGAAAATGAAATGTATTATTATCACATATTACTATTTTTTGGTGGTTTTGAAAAAATACACAGATAAGTACACAGATAGGTAAAGAAACAATTTTGTGTCCTCTACAGTATTAGGCCTGGAGCACGGTGGTGGCTGGGTAGTGGAGTTAGTGGAGGTAGTGGAGGTCGGCCAATGAGGTATTTATCTGGCACCGACAGGGTGGGGTTCTGGATGTGATCCCTGGGTGGCCGTAGATTGGTGGAAGCAGGCAGAGGATCTTTGTTTCCAGGTCCCATTGAGCCTGGAATCCAAGATCACAAAGTTCTTCTTAACTGGTTCTGTGGGGCTTCACTCATGCATGAGGCTTGTTTGCCAAGACGTGGAAAATCAGATGGACTGGACATGTAATGCGATTTGCAGGCTAGACTAGAGCTGTTGCACTAGAGCTGTTACCAACTGGATTCCTCGGGACATCAAAAGAATGCATGGCCTACAAGATGGTCAGACTTCTTCGTCAAGACCCTGTGCAAATGGTTTGAGGCTCTTCATGTTCCTGGAGAAAGCCAACGTCATTGGACTACATTAGCACACGACAGGGACAAATGGAGACGTTACTGGTGCCTGCTCAAACAAATCGAAGAGTAACAGGATATCAAGTGATCAAGTGATAATAGTATTAGGATTAAATTGAAATCAGCAAATAAAAAAGAAATAACTCAGGGTATGAAGGAAACACAACAAAAAAATTAAATGTATGTATATTGCATTATTGACCCATGTTCAATTTTTTTTTTCTTTTTGGGTCACACTCGGCGATGCTCGGGGGTTACTCCTGGCTCATGCACTCAGGAATTACTCCTGGTGGTGCTCAGGGGACCATATGGGATGCTGGGAATCGAACCTGTGTCAGCCATGTTGGCTGCATGCAAGGCAAACGCCCTACCCGCTGTGCTATCGCTCCAGCCCCCATGTTCAACTTTTAAATAAATATTTTTTGTTTGTAATTAGCCAGACCTGCCAGTGCTCAGGGTTTATTCCTGGCTCTGTGCTCAGAGATCGCTCCTGGCAATGCTCATGGAAATCATATGAAGTGCTAAGAATAAAACCTGGTCACCTGCATGCAAGACAAGTGCTTTATTCACTCTACTATCTCTCTAGCCCATGGCCTTTTATTCCCTTAAACCCATTATTATTTTTTAATCTAGCTTCTACTTTTATTCTGAGCCTTTAAGTTACTCTTTTTATTTATTTTCTGTCATGAAACTCTTAGAAGTAGGGTCAGAATGATAGCTAAATGAACTGAGCAGATGCGTAGTTTATAGAAGACCTGGATTCAGTCCCCAGCAACTCACGTCCTCCTGTGTACCATCAGAAGCAAACTCCAAGCAAAATGCAGGGATCCACCCTGAGAACCTATAGTTGTGGTTACAAAATCAAATAAATGCATTTCACATACAGTACACAAATTTAAATAGTCTTCACTTGATATGCTGCAAATAATAGTATAAATTAGGAATAATTCTAGATACCTAGATGTTTTATTTAGGAACATCTTTAGTAACATTTTACATTGAAATTTTGTTTTTCAGGATGAAGAGTGTCTTTGGTTTGTATATGCTAATGGCTGAAAATGGAAGACAATAACCTATTGGATTAATTTCTTTCTTGCTGCATGCAAAAAACATTCTTAGTGAAGAAAATCCCAGCTAAACAAGAGTGTTTATGCTAAGAGAGTCCCTGAAAGAATGTAAAGAGAATAAAATAGAAATATCAGGTCTCAAAACCAAAGAGTACATACTTTAATCATTAATATAATGATTCTAAGATGGGATTCATGTATTCCCCCAGAATTATACAATGAGTTCCATTTTTTCTCCTCCCTCCTTTGGTGTCAAGTAGGAATGAAGTACAAAATAATATGGAGAGCAAAGTCCCATATGAAATCTGGAAGAATGCATACCAAATTATAACTAGTGGTTACCTTTGAGAACTGTAAGTTGAAATTACCAGAAGAACTTCTACTTTATCCACAAGTGCATTATTTAACCTTCATAGTGAACTAATACAGTGTATGCACATTAATTTTTTATTATGTACACCTGAAGCTGACAAGCATTAATGCAATGTTATTTCAATAAAAAAGAAATAAAAGCATTTTGAGTAACCATTGTACAAAATATTTACACTCTTTGATTCATCACAATCACGATCACAATCATCCTGTTGTTTGTCGATTGCCTCGAGCAGGCACCAGTAATGTCTCCTTCATCCTAGTCCTGAGATTCTAAAAAGTGCCATATTCAAGGCTCTTTCAGGGTTAGGAGGATGAGACCCATCATTGTTACTGGTATTTGGCATATTGGGTATACCACGGGGAGTTTGCCAGAATCTGCCCTGGGGGCAGATTACATTCGGTAGCCTGCCAGATTCTCCAAAACAAGAATGAGATAAGATGTCACAGCCGCGTGGTTCTGGGACTTGGGTTTTATAGTCTCTGGGTCTTGGCCGTTGATGGGATTACACGATGCTGGTGAGCAGTTGGTGGGTGTGACCCCCGCCTACTGGAAGATGGAAGATCTGGGTGGAGGATGCTCATCCCCGATCTGAGCAGGCTTGGAGATCTCAGCCCAGGGACCCGCATGCCTTTGTTCCTCTGCCAGTACCTTTATGCGTGTGGAGAGTGGTCTCAGCATAGTTGTGGCTGGTTCTGGAGGTCTTCGGCTGCCGATTCATAATTCAAAATAAAATATGGTTGCCATAAGGAAAAATCAGAGATAAATTAAAAATGCATATGTAATATACTATTAATTTGATAAATTTTAAATATTCCATTTACTTTAAAATATGTCAAGTATAAGTATATACTTGATATACTTATATCAATTCATATGTGGAACATTCTTAAAAATGTAACTGTGGAAAAAAGTAGGTTCAGTATTTTATGTATTTTTTATATATTCTGTAATAAAGGAGATCACTTTCAGCAACAGAAAAGCACTATTCTATTTAAAATATATTTTATCAGTTAGATATTTTAATTTATTGCTTTAATAATCTCCTTGAAAGTTCAAATTAGTCATCTACCTGTGGGCTTATTTTAGAGTTTTATTTTTAATGATCTTTTCATTTGATGTATTTATAAACTGTATTGGGCTGGAGTGATAGCACAGCGGGTAGGGCATTTTCCTTGCACGAGGCCCACACAGCTGACCTGAGTTCAATTCCTCTGCCTCTCTCTGAGAGCCCGGCAAGCTACCGAGAGTATTTCGCCTGCATGGCAAAGCCTGGCAAGCTACCCATGACGTATTCAATATGCCAAACACAGAAACAACAAGTCTCACGATGGAGATGGGCCTGCTCAAGCAAATCGATGAACAACGGGAGGATAGTGCTAGTGCATAAACTGTATTGCCAGAATATACATTGTAAGAAATCTATTTAGATTCTAGCAACAGTTGTTCTGACACTATGGGTTATCCACCGATTCCTCTTTATTAATTTGTTTGTTTGTTTCTCAAGTTTACCTATAGTGTGAGCATACTGTTAGTTTTATACAAACTATAATCAGACTATTTTACTGATTTGGGGACCCAACCTTTGGCTTTCGGGATGCTTACTTTCAGCACACCCAGCTGTGTTCAGGGCAGACTTCTGGTTCTTTGCTCATTTATCAATTCCTGAAAGATCTCCCGGACCATTAATGTGGGGGATTGGACTGAACCCAGAGCAGTTGCGTGCAAGGAAAGTACCCTATCCACTGTCCTATCTTTCTGTCCCCTGGTTAGACTGTCATAATTGCACAGAACGTGGTTACTTTGTGTGTGTATGTGGGTGGGGGTTTCTCTCAGGTTATGTGCAGATCTGGAGTTCCCTCCTGAGAATTCTTTTTCAACTGGGCTGGTGTTTCAATACAAGGGCCTGAGACCAGAGCCTTTAGAACTGCACTCAGCTTTACTTGGGGGACTGTACAGTATTTGTAATCAAAGTGGGGTTGACTCCATGCAAGAAAAGCAACTTAATCCCTGTACTATCTCTCTGGCTCAAATTTCTGTAGATATTAATTTTCTCCTTGTGTTATGAGATGAAAATAAAATTTATAACAGAATAAATAAGAATGGTTAGGAAAGAAAAAATTGAGGAAAGAGTAAAAGACAAGACTAAGGAGAAAGGAGAGAAGGAAAGACGAAAGTGTTCCTTGAACTACATTATATATATGTAGCACTGTCCTCCCCTTGTTCATCGATTGGCTCGAGCAGGCACCAGTAACATCTCCATTGAGACTTCTTGTTACTGTGTTTGGCATATTGAATACACCACGGAGAGCTTGCCAGGCTTTGCCGGGCGGGTGAGATACTCTCGGTAGCTTGCCAGGCTCTCCGAGAGGGGCGGAGGAATAAAACCTGGGTTGGCCAGGTCGGACGCATGCAAAGCAAATGCCTTACCTGCTGTGCTATGGTTCCAGCTATATATATATATATATATATATATATATATATATATATATATCAATTTAATCTTTACTAATACCTCATTGTTGGTTTCCAATAAAAAAAGAAGAAAGGGGGTTGCAATAGGTCTCTGCGGGCAGGAGAGCTGCCACCCCAGGCTGAATGATGGGTAAAAATGGGTGGAGGATGGTCAATGGACAGAAGAACAGGAACCGGGCTCCAGGCTGGTTGGCAGTCAGTTCATATTTCTCTATTCTCCCTAGCATCGTCTAATCTCTCCATTTATGGTGCAGTTGTACTCATCATTTTGGCCATAGTCCCAGTCTTCAGAGTTCTAGAGTTCAACATCTCATCATTGAACTTCTCATCCTCAATGTCTAGTTCTCAGAGTCTAGTCTTAAGCATACAGTCCTGACTTACTTGTTCCCAACATCTAGTTTCAGAGTCTTGTTCTCAACATCTTCTACAAATCTCTCACAATTCTTCCAACCCTTTACAACATAGTTATATAGGAATCATGAAACATGGGGATACAAAGGTGGAATTGAATATTATCATAACGACAAAGAGAGGTAAGGCATCTCCTTCAGGAGATTAACTCAAGGACAAAATCTCATTTGAAGGTTGAGCACTCCAGATTACCAGAATATCCATCCAATGGCAGGATTCCATTCAGGGTATATTGATTTCTCCATTCCTTATCTAGTAATACATTTAAACAGTCATAGTAAATTTACTTCTTACAATATTTCTAGCAATATCATTTTGTATGAACACAGTTAAGAGGTATATTAAGCTTAAAGATTGGCTCTTCCTGAGGACCTCTCGCTATATATTCAAGACCATAATTCTCAGGCCAGGTTAGTCTTTCCTAACCCCGGCAGGGTCCTTATTCAGTTACTTCTTTTGGGGTCATGACAGAGTTTGTCCATGATTGTGCTCTTAACTTATAGTTAAGTATTATGGTGCTTGGCCTGGCCCATTTAGATGCCAGGGTAGCTCACAGCTTGCCCCAGGTCCATCCAGTTCCTCATTCCTTAAAATACTAAGAACTAAGGACAACTGAGACTTAAGTCAAGTATATATAGATACCCAGGAGGAAATATTATTTTGGAGTCAATTAACTCCCATGTTACAAAGCATAGCATGAACTGTCTTCCTGTATCTATACAAAAAGGACATTGCTAAATAAATTATGCAAATGACATAAAAGAAAGAGAAAAGAATATAGAATTATCAGTGCCTGATGGAATTGGCTGTGCCTGAATTTCACTGTTGTAGGAGTGGCTCAATAAACCTTAAACTCCCTGTGGAAGCAGCAAGAACAACCCAGTGTTAGTCGACACCTCATTTTACATATATAAACTTTTAGATATGAAGAGATGAAGGGAAAACTCACAGAATGGGGTAGCAAAGAAAGAGTTCCTGTTCAGATAAATATTAGTGTCCTGTGAATTGAATCAATGTATATTTAATAACTGAAAGATAGTACATTCTGGATGCTTTGACAAAAGTCAAGATTCTGAACTGACACATAACAGAACGCCAACATGGACCCTGATACATTAGTCAAGTTGTGATCCCCGTTGCTGTATGAGATCTTCTCTGCATTATTAACTTTCTTGGTAACAATTTCATTTTGTATTTTTATCTATCAGCATACTGATTACTGTGTAAATTGAAGTAATGTCTGAAGTCTAACAAATACTAGTAATAGTTTTTTACTAAACACCCTTAGTTACTTGGTGTTGGGGAGGGTACCACCTACACAGTGCTGAGGGGACTTTGGGGTTCATTCCCTGTGATTCCTGGCACAGTTGGGTCTAAGCCTGAGGCAGGAGGGTGATGTGCTGCATTTCTCTCCTGGTTCTATGGTTGTGGAGATCACCAGAGCTACTACTACAGTGCTCACGTCCACCAGGGCCACACCAGGTGCAATTGGCTGAGCAGGAGCATCATTTGGTGCTGGGGATTGAGCCACCTGCCAGAAAATATTCCCTAACCCATGTGCTGTCTCCCCCTCCTCCTTTGTTTCTTATGTTAGTTTATTCTTAGTAGTTTTCTTTTATGAAAGAAAGCTGAGATAATTGCAGAGTCATTGCACTAGGTAATACAGAGATATACCACATATTCTCAATAGTTTTCCCAAATGCTAAAGTCTTGCATATTTTATGGTATAATATTAAAAATAGGAGATCAATGTTAATACTCTAAAATTATTCAAATTTAATCAGTTTTGAATACTATGTCTGTATATATTAATTTCTATGTAAGTTTACAATAGATTTTCATGATTCGTGTAATATATTGGTCTGAAATTGTTGTGTGTAGTCAGCAATATTACATCAAGATGTATTAATTTCTTCCACCTGTCAAATATGATTGGAAGAACTTAAAAGTAAAAGGGTTATCAATTGCATTGATCCATAGTTTTATTATTTCCGTTGTTTTCTGACCTTCTCTTTTATTTCAGTATTTCTTCTCTTATAAATTATTTTCTGCATAGAGATAAATTTAGTCTTCTTTTATACTAGATCTGCTAACAAAATCTTAAGTATCTTCATTCGAGAATGCTTAATTTCCCCTTTATTTATAAAAATATTATTTTCTAGATACAGCATTTTGTTTAGTACTTATAACAATTTTCTCTGATACTTAAAAATAGTGAAAAACTTTTTTCTGACTTCCATAGATTTAAAGAGAAATACATTTCATTGCAATCGATTTTCTCTGTAGATAACTTATATTTCCCTCTTACTATTTTCAATAACTTTTTATTTTGAGTTTAGTTTACAGAAGTTTCACTGATTTACTTTTTAATGAATATATCTTCAGAATTTTGCTCTTTGGGATTAGTTAACATCCTGATCGTGTAGATTTATGTCTTATGTCAAATTTTGAAAATTTTCAGCCATTATTTCTTTTAGTGCTGCTTTTCTTTTTACTTTTTTTCCTTGTGAACACATCCAGGTGCAGCTGAGCCTAGGGTTTACTCCTGACTCTGTGCTCAGGCATCACTCCCAGTGGTGTTGTGGGAACCATATGTGGTTCTGGAAATTGAACCCTGTGCAAGGCAAGCACCTTACCCACTGTAATATGTCTCAGGCCCTGTTTTTCTTTATAATACCTAAGCCTTCTTTGTTTGCTACCTTGGGGACTCCAATTTTAGATTTTTTTTTCTTTTTACAGTCGTATCACAGTCCACCAGAGTTCTATTCAGGTTTTATTTGTAATTTATATTTTAGTGTATTTTCCTTGACTGTACCCTAAGTTATTTTATTTTTAATAATTTTTCAATGATTTAATTTTTTTTCTGGTAGAATCTCCTTGCTCAATGATTTAATTTTGATTGATTCTTGTCTCCTCTTAATTCTACTTTTGACTTCTCTATTCACTTTTTTATTTGCTGTTATATTATTCAGTTCTAAAATTTTCTACTGACTCCTTTTTTCTTCTTTTTTTTCTTTTCCTGGGACTTTATATTTCCCATCTATTTCCAGTGTATTCATAAATCCCCATGGAAACATCTTTCTAGTATTTTAACTGACAATCTGTCAGGCAATTCTAATTATCTGGATCTTTCGGTGTTGCTGTCTTTAACCTTTTATTATTCCAGTAAGGTTTTTCTGATTCTTGATAGGACAAATCATTTCTCACTAAGAGTTGGACATTTAGGGCTTTCAGTTATGTAACTATCTCATTTAGGATTTGTCTGGTAGTGCATTAAATATGAAATTCCTTGGGTGGTGGTTATGTGTATGTGGCGGGGGGGGGGGGGAGCGTGCTGGTGGTTAGGGTTTAAGACTCATAATTACCAAAAAGGGTAGAAGGTTTCAGATTCACAACCTGAGTCTACATTCAGGTATGTGGGTGGATAGAAACTTCTCATTATCAGTAGGCGGGCTGCAGAGTTAAGATCCCCTCTCCTTGCTCCCTCCCACCTCCCCACCCACCCACCTCAGGCCCTCATCTCCACATCACCAGTGAGTGGTGGGGAAACTCCATTCTGTAACATCTGGCTCTTTGTTGAGTTGAAGCTGCCTGACTACTACCTGGTTGGTAGTTCTCCTAACTTGCTTGTTTTGTGCATCCCCTGCAGGGGCTTGGGACAGGGTTGCTGTCAGCTAAGGATAGAAATCTAATTTTGCCACTGGCAGCAACTTTGTTTTTTCCTGTGATATGTGGCAGAAAAAGAGCAATTATTGGTCTAAAAGTGTTCTCTTACTAAGCTGCCCTTTCCTGGTTTCTTGGCTAGAAACAGCAGGTTCGTTGTAGTGTCTTTGTTCTGTTTTGCTTTCTGTCTCTACCTTTGAGTTAGAAGCCCTCCACAAGCTTCTCTGGAACCCAGTCTGGAGCATGTGAAGCAGAAACGAAGCTCAGCACCAGGTTGAGAACTCAACACCATGTTGGTCCTGAAGTTCTGCGGTTTCTTTCTACATTTTTAAGGGTCTGTTTATGCAGGTTTTACTCTAGTCCCAAGATTTCTTGCTTTTGGATATAGAGAAAGGAATAGGGAAATAATGTTATATTCTATCCTTTGAAACACTTTTCAAATGTCAAAGTGACTCTAGCTGGAAGGACTTGTTTGAGGGAGGATGTCCTGAGGGAAGAAATGTGCTCACATTTTCTCCAGGTAACTATAAAGGACAAGATCTGGAGTAAATGGTTCTTGAAGAGAAAGGCAGTAAGTATCACTTACCAGTAATTTAATGGATTTGAGAAGAAATATGTTCAATTAGAAAGCATGTATTATTCTTCTTATATCACAAGAAATAAATGAACTCTAGAAGTAAAAGAATAGATGAAAAGAAAACTTTGTTTATTAGGAGGAAATGAATGTGTGGAAGTAATTGGAAAGAAATATAGTAATAGTTTGAAATCTCAAAATCAAGGTTTGGGTATTTGTATAAATGACTTTAAAGGCTGCTATTCGCAGGAGGCTAAGGGCAGATACATCTTATTTCTGCAAAAACATTATACATTTTCAAACAGGAGAAAAACAGAGTGAATTGAACCTGAATTAAATGATAAAAAGTAATCCATGCAAGAAGCTATATTCTCCAAAATAGTTTTTCCCCTTTTACCAATTTAATTCCATATTAATTAATCACAATAATTTCCAATAACTATTGAAAGTGCATTTTAAAAACAATTCATTTAGAATTTTATGTTTTATTTTGTTCATTAACTTTAAAAGGAGAGAAACTGAAATAAAGCGTCATAATTAAGAGAGCCTCTGGAAATCTAAAGTAATGATTAAATCATTTAGTGATAATAAGGATATGAATAGCAGAAAAAGAAAAAATGAACCTTGCAAATACAAGTTGGAGCAATCCTAGTCATATGCAAATGTGATAGCAAATTATATCTGCATCAATTATAAGTCACAAGTGTAGCCCGTTAAGTTAAAAGTAAATTGCATGTAATAAAAATTATAGTGAAGATTTATAAATGTGAGGCAGTTATGAATAAAGTTGTGCAGTCCCTTTGATATTGTATCATCCAAAACAGCCTTCAAATCATCAGTCATGTTTTAAACAAGTATTGAAATTATCTTTGATGCATTTGTGTTATTTTATCATGTCCTTATTCACCCTTCTTATGATGTACAATGAGTTGTATTTGGCCTTGTGATCCAAATTAGACACAGGCACTTTTCACAAAATGTTAAACAATAACTTACATACCTTAAATTTTAGTAGTTGAATATAATAATTCATAAATAAATATGTCATGATTGCATTCATAAGAATAATTTATTCTCCAGACATATTTTATGAAATTAATTATAACAGAATATATAAAAATATCATGATAAATTCAGCTTAGTTAATTAAACATTTTATTCTAACCAGTGTTGGCATAACTCAAAAAAAAATTCTGCTAAGGGGGAGGGGAGGCGACATAAAAATAGAAAAAAAAAATTTCCAGTAGTCCTTAGGTCAGTTTACTATATACAAATTATTTATTTTCCTTAAAATATGTTCTCAGCCAAATTTTAGAATTTTTTATCCTTAAGTGAATCAGTATTTTTAAAAAATTTAAACCGAATTTTATTCTACATTTCTGTTGGCTTACAATACTGTAAAATTTTAGTAGTAGCGTTTTATATTACTATACCAATATACTTTTTATATATGTATACTTTTTATGACACTTTACCTGTATACCTGTACACAGACTGCCTTATCACTAAACTCTAGTGCCACCATAAAAAGACCCCAAGACCCATTCCTTTCACTGTACTTCCCTTTTGCTTCTGGCAATAATCATTTATTTCAGGATTAAGGTACTTGCTTTGCTTACTGAAAAAGGTTCCCGAAGAACTGAAAAGACCAAAACTGAGAGGAAAAAAAAACTAAAGCAGGATTATTGGGGGCGTTCCTGGCAAGATTCAGGGTCTCTTAAGAAGCCAGTAAAGTTCCTCCCAACCAACGGGGGTCTGCATGGTCTTCGGTAAGGCAATTAGCCCTGGGGAAGGGGTGAAAAGGAATGAGGAAGTGGGATCTTCTGTACACACTGCTGCCAGATATGAGCTTCTGTGCAAGTTCCTGAAATTCCAACGGTATAAAAATATCTCCAGGCAGTTTCACAAGCACCATCTGCAAGGGACTCACCAGCAGTTTCAAGATGCCCTTCTGTCCTGAGCCCCCTAGGTGACCCAACACTTAGGATCAACTAGTTCAATCCCTGGCAGCATGTAGGACTCTGAGCACCATTAGGATCTCTCCTGAGAACAGGGCCAGGAATAGCCTCTGGGTACAGTGAAGTGTAGTGCCCAAACTAAAGAAAAACAAACAAAAACAACAAAACAGAATTGGTTATTTTTGTCATAATTTGACAGTTTGCCTTGGTTTATATTTCAAATATCAGTAAAACCATCTGGAAATGTTCTTTCTTTTATGACTTATTTCACTTAAATAATAATCAAATTTTTTATAATTTCATCATTTTGGGGGGGGATGGGGCAGAGGGCCACACCTGGTAGAGCTCAGCTTACTTAATTACTCCTGGCTCTGCACTCAGGAATCACTCCTGACAGAGCTTGGGGGATCATTTGGGTATCAGGGATTGAACCCAGGTCAGTTGCATGCAAGGCAAGCACTCTACCTACTGTACTATCACTCTGGTTCATGATTTCATCATTTTAAATAGTTGAATAGTGGTCAATTGAGTATATATGCCACCACTTCTTTATATAAAATTATCTCTTGATGGACAATTCCACGTTCTGGTTTTTGTGAATAATGCTATCAACATCACTGTCACTGTATCACTGTCATCCTGTTTATCATCAATTTGCTCGAGCAGGCGCCAGCAACGTCTCCATCCATCCCTGTCATGTGCTAGTACAGCCCGATGGCATATTGGGGGCTCTTTCAGGGTCAGGGGAAATGAGGACTGTCATTGTTATTGTTTTTGGCATATCAAGTAGGACATGGGTAGCTTGCCAGGCTCTGCCACACGGTGGGATACTCTCAGTAGCTTGCCAAGCTCCCCTAGAGGGATGGAGGCTTTGGGGGCAGCCTCTAATCACCTTTAAAGGTGTTCCCAGCCATGCATATATGAGGGTAAGATACTTTCAGTAACCTGTTGGGTTCTCTGAGAGCAAAAACTAGACAATAAAAGGTTGCCTGGCCTCAAATGTATCTGTATCTGTAACGTGCTTTGGGGAGCTTGGTTTTATAGTCTCTGGATCTTGGCCGCTGGTGGGATTACACAGTAGTTTATGGGTGTAACTGTCTAGCCTCTGGAAGATGGAGGAGCTGGGTGAAGGAGGCCCAGTCCCAATCCGAGCAGGCTTGGGAATCTCAGCCCCGTGTCCCGCACTTGTGGGTTTCTCTGCCAGTTCCTTTATGCGTGAAGCTCATTTGAGCATATGGAGAGTGGTCTTTGCATGGCTGTGGGTGGTTCCAGAGGTCTTCAGCTGCCGGGGCTCTGCTCAGGGCAGAGAGGGAACGTCAACCCGACCCCCTTCAAGGGGCCCAGGTGAGACAGCCAGGCGTGGGGGGAAGGAGACTCTGCGCTATCAACATAGTTGTACATATATTCTTTTGAATTAGTGTTTTCATGTTATTTGAATGAATGCATAGGGGTAGTTTTGCTGGATATATAGTGTTTCCATTTTAAGGATTCTGCATATCATTTTTCAAAGATTTTACTAATTTAAGACCTCATCAAGAATATACTTTTTTTTTTCTCAAAACTCTCCAACATTTGTTGCTTCCATTATTTTAAGTATGGCCATTCTCACAGGAGTGACGAGATACATAATTGTGTTTTTTATTTGTATTTCCCTAATATTAGGTCAAATAGGGCATTTCCCCTCAAGACTATCTGAATATCTTATTGCAGAAGTGTTTATCCAAGCCATCTACCTATTTTTGCCCCCCTTATTTTATTTAAACACCATGGTTTACCAAGTTGTTCATGATGCATTTGTTACAGGTATTCGATATTCTCATTACCACTGTGACCTTCTCTCTCTCATTGTCCCCATTTTCCCAACTACCCCTCTACTCTGCCTCCATAGCAGGTCCCAAATAATTTATTTTATATTGCTTGTCACCACTAAATGACAAATGGAATTTAAAAAAAATACTCCAGTGAAAGAAAACTTGTGAAAATTGCTATATCTCACATTGATGTCTGTGGGCCTTATGAGTGGTTCATGTGAAATGGAGAGGAGAAATACTGTCACTTCTTTCCTGGTCCGCCTCTGCCACCTAGGACCCAGGGTTACTAGGTTCTTGTCTCGCCTTGTAGAAAAGAATTTCAGGAGTAGACAATCAGTGAAGTAAAACAGATTTTATTTGGGGGTTTTGGAGGGAAAGAGGAGGAGAAAGTGGGAGAGAGTGGAGAGTACACGCTCAAGAGAAAACCTGGGCTTTCTCAAGGGCAGAGAGAGCCCCTACACACCACCACCACATTAGACATGAAAGCATGAAAGTACACATTTTAAGAGGGGAGAAGCGGGCGACACATGTGCTCGTGCCCCACATGTGCTCAGCCACGTGGGCACAAACAGCACATGGGCTCTGGCAGCATATGCATGCCCCTCCTTTGTTCAAGGTGGATTTTATAGAGTATCTTCTTGGGATGTCTTGGTCTGTAATATTCTGAAGTCTTCTCTGGGCTGTATCACTAAAGTTAATCAGATTAAGGTAGAGGTCCAAGGGTATTTGAGAAATTTCCTTCATGGGCAGGGGTCTATCCCTCTCGGAAAGACTGGCAAGCTACCAAGAGTATTCCGCCCGCACAGAAGAGCCTGGCAAGCTATCCGTTGTGTATTCGATATGCCAAAACCAGTAACTACAACTGGTCTCATTCACCTGACCCTGAAGGCTTCACCGACATGGCAGCACTGAGAAGGATGAGAAAGGAGAGGCCGACAAAATCTCAAGGCCGACCTAGGCTGCCACAACGAAGGAAGACAAAAATGATCGTCTGTACTTTCAATGCACTTACCCTAGCATCAGATACATCCATCAAGGACCTGATGGTACAAGCGCGAATGATCAAGTACGACATCAGTGGTCTGACCGAGACAAGAAGGCACGAATCTTACCATGCCGTTTTCGACACTGGAGAAGAATTGTTCCTCGGAACATGCGATAAAAGAGGTGTTGGAGGCGTCGGTGTCCTTGTCAACACAAACTTGGCCAAGAGCATTGATTCATTCGAATGCCTAACAACCTGAATTGGACGTTTACATTTGAATAGATGTGGCTCACTGCCTGCAGTTTCTATCTTCGTTGTCTACGCACCAACATCTCATTATGATGAAAGAGAAATCGAGAAGTTCTACATGGAGCTAGAGAAGTTCTATAAAGAAGACCACACCTTCTACAAGATCATTGTGGGTGATTTTAATGCCAAGATAGGACCGAGAAGATCAGCTGAAGAACTTCACATCGGGACCCATTGCCTAGAATGGAACGAACAGGGTGAGAGACTGTCTGAGTTCATCAAGTCGACCAAGACCATTCATGGTAACTCACAGTTCCAGAAGGCAGAATCTAAACGATGGACATGGGAGTCTCCCGGTGGATGATTCCACAACGAAATAGACCACATCATATTCAATCGACGGTTTTGCCTGACTGATGTCACTGTTGTCCCAAAATTTCGAACGGGATAGGACCACCGTCTCCTTCATGCAAAATTCTACTTCACAGAGTGGGGAGAAAGGGCTGCAAAGTTCAAAAAGAGAACTTCCAGAATGACCACCAACTGGGAACTCTTTGGTACTATTGCGGCAACATGGGAAGATGCCATTGTTGACAACATTGACGAGGAATACAATCGACTGGTTCAGCACCTCCATGAATGTGCGACGAACGCCAAGAGAGAGATAGCCACAAAAAATCGCCTATCTTCGAAAACTCTTGAGCTAATTCGCCAGCGTGGTTTGCCGCATGCCTCAGGCTACCGCAAGCTAACATCCGAGCTCGCAAACCAGTGCAGAGATGCGATCAAGGAAGACCTCAAAGAGAGAAGAGCAGAAGTACTGGTAGATGCGGCAGAAACCGGGAAAAGTATTCGTAATGCCCGCCTGTCTTTCGCCAACTACAAGACCAAGATGACTGTCCTCCGACGTCCTGATGGATCCATCACATCCTCCAGAACGGCAATGGAGAAGATTATCCATGACTTCTACTCAAATCTCTTCGATAGCCATGTCCACTTGCCGACATACCAAATTCCACAGGATGCATATGTCGTTCCCAACGTTCTCCCTTCCGAAATCCAACATGCCATTTCGTCAGTAAACAAACGAACAGCACCTGGCCCAGACAAGGTCAGACCTGAACACCTGAAGAACCTGCCGTCAGTACTCATCAATACACTGGCTTGGCTCTTCACTCGCTACCTGTCTGAATGCAAGGTTCCATCCCAATGGAAAACCAGCAGGACCGTACTACTGTTCAAGAAGGGAGATATCCATGACATTGGCAACTATCGCCCGATCTGCCTATTGTCTGTCATCTACAAGTTGTTCACTCAAGTCATCCTAAATAGGATTGGCAGAACACTAGATGAAGGACAACCATGCGAGCAAGCCGGGTTCCGCAAAGGATTCAGCACAATCGACCATATCCACACGATAACCAAGCTCATTGAGGTTTCTCGGGAGTTCAAGATGCCGCTCTGTTTAACGTTCATTGATTTAAAGAAGGCCTTTGATTCTGTTGAGACGGAAGCGGTCATTGAAGTCCTAGCCAATCAGGGCATTCAAGCCCAATATATCAGGATCCTCCATGAGCTGTATTGCGGATTCACTACCAGGATCTCACCATTCTACAAAGAAGTGATCGTTGATGTCAAGAGAGGGGTGCGGCAGGGTGATACCATTTCACCGAAACTCTTCAGTGCCACCCTCGAGAACATCATGCGAGGACTGGAATGGGAAGGAATGGGAGTGAAGATAGATGGTCGACAACTACACCACCTCCGCTTTGCTGGTGACATTGTTTTAATAACACCAAACAGCCAAGCGGCATAAATGCTGGCCGACTTTGACCGTGAGTGTGGAAAGGTAGGACTACAGCTGAATCTTACGAAGACAATGTTTATGAGAAACAGCCTCGTTCCTGACGCCCCATTTGCTCTCAACGGAACGACCATCTCCGAATGCAACAGCTATGTGTACCTAGGTCGAGAGGTCAACATGACAAATGACCTGGCACTCGAGCTGCGCAGGAGGAAGAGAGCAGCTTGGAATGCCTTCAAGAACGTTGAAGAAATAGCTAAGAGAACGAAGAACCTCCGGCTCTGGGCACATCTCTTTGATTCCACTGTTCTTCCTGCATTAACATATGCCTCAGAGACCTGGGCCCTACGCAAACAAGATGAGAACGCTATTCAGGTCTCCCAAAGAAGAATAGAAAGAGCAATGCTTGGAATATCACGTTTCACTCAAATGAGAGAAAGAATCCGGAGTTCTGACATCCGTCGACATCAAGAATCAGGGACGCTGTGTCATTTGCCAAGGTGTCGAAAATCAGATGGGCTGGTCACGTAATGAGATTTAAAGATGACCACTGGACTAGAGCTGTTACCGACTGGATTCCACGGGATGTCAAAAGACTGCGTGACCGCCCACCTACCAGATGGTCAGACTTCTTCGTCAAGATCATGAACGATCGGTTTGAGGCCCTTCATGTTCCCGGAGCGAACAGATGCCATTGGGCTACACTAGCACTCGACAGGGACAAATGGAGACGTTACTGGCGCCTGCTCGAGCAAATCGACTACTAAAGGGAAGTTAAGTGATTAAGTGATAAGTGGGCAGGGGTCCAATCTCCTCAGGGTTCATTGCTGGCACTAGGTGAAGATCTTATCAGGCTGTAGTTCCTTTTTTCTTTAAGGTTGACCTTTGCAACTTTAGAGCTACTACTTCCTAGGAAATTTACTGCCATCTCCTGGGGAAGGGGCCTTTCCTATCTGCCTGCCTGCCTGCCTAATCAGTATGTAGACATTAAGTCCTTGTCTGAGGGTTTATTAAGGTGATGTTGCTTGTTGTGTCTTCAGCATTAATGTTTTTATTAATTGAGCTTTGTTGGTTTCAGTGTTACATTCCCATTCAATCCGGTGTGCTTCTACCGGGGTATTAGTATTATAGTTTAGAGATGTCACTCTAAAAAATCCAGAATATTTACCTGGGAGCTAGTTTAAATGGCATTGGTAGTAGAATGTGGGTGTGCTGTCCAAGGTTTCCAGAAGTACCAGGGGTTGGGCAGGGGTGGGGGGAACACGGTTAATTGGGCTCTTTGCTCTTTTCTGTTCTTGAGAGTTACTTGCGTATTTCTGATATGAAAGTTCTGATAAAAATATGAAATACAACCATCTTGTAATTAGCGGCTGTCTTCTTGTTTTGGTTTGAGTTTCCTTTGCTTGCAGAAGCTTTATGGTTTAACATAGTCTTATTTATTTAAGCAAGACTTAAAAGTCTTGCTTGCTTTTAATTCCCTTCCCATTGGAGTTCCAAATACATCTCTGAGATCAAGGTACAAAAATATATCTCTGTATTATCTTGTCTGTATTTTATATCCTCAGGGTTTATGTTTGAAATGCTGAATCCATTTGGCATTCATTTGTAAATGGTGTTAAGTAGGGATAGTCATATACTTAAACCTCAGTTCTTATGCATTGCTGATCAAGTTCCCACAATGAAAGTTGCACTGCAAACCTTCTTTCCAACTTCATCAATACACCTTGCCCTCCACATACTAAGAAGCTTCCTTAAGAGTCTATCAAGATCATTGCTTTCACCTTGAAAAGTAAGAAAATTGGCTTCCTGTCAAGTTTGTTTCAGTGATATTTAAGAACCTAAGATTCTTGTAAGTTCCTTAGAGCAAGTAGGGCAATTATATACTTTCAAAATAAATTTTGTAATTTTGGCACATTAAAAATAATCACAGGGCCTAAAGATATCATATAGGTAAGGCAGATCCCTTGCTGGTTTGATGCCAGGCAACACATGGTCCCCCAAACACTGTTAGGTATAGTCCTAGAGGCCCCTGAGCACTGCCAGGGTGCCCCAGATAATGCCTAGAACCACAGGATCTGAGCAGTACCACATCTTCAAGCCCTCGCATTGAGTCACACTTCTAACTGGCAGAGAAATATAGGGTGTTTCTTTGAAGTCTCCCAAGTACTGCTCAATAAAAAGGACCACAAATGGTGACTATTGTAATATATTAGCAACATAAAATTAAACTAAAGCTGTGGTAGACATAAGTTGTGCATATGTAAGTTCTGTTGAATAGTAAAGGGACACAAGCTTTTAACCTTACCTTCCTTGCTCTTCTTACCTTGGTAACAATGTAATCAGAAAGTGTTTCATTGAAACTGCTGCCAACCATCCTGCCTGGCTAAGTGAGAGCCTTTCTATCTTTAAGAAGATAGAGAGAGATTGAGAGATGGGGAGAGATGAACTATTCTGCAACAACATGGACAGTTGGGTTATGCCTTGTCTGTCCCACAGGTGAAAGATATTCATTTTACACAACACTAGGAAATGAGTTCTGTTCCCCAGTAGAAATGAAGCACCCCATAGGAAATATGAGTTATTCCCTTACACTGTGAGCCCCATTTTTGGAATCTGGCCACACACAGCTTTCCCTGGTAAAAAGACTGACTGCAAGTGGATTACCTGGTAGTATCCACAACTATTTCCTACCCCCATTCCTAGAGAGTGATACTATGTAAACCACCCCTTCCTGTTCTTGAAAGAGAAAGCTTAATATGGGAAAAGCAGTGGAAGGACTGTGGAAAAGGAAAGCAGCGGAGAAGAATGGAGTCTAAATAATCCCATTATTAGCTGATGGGAAAACAGAGGATGGCAAGGGGAAAATGTGCAGACAGAGCTATATTTTTTGTTAAGATATTGTTAGGGTCCTGGGGCTAGAAGAGTAAAAGACTTTATCCCTCTCCTACACGTCTAGTAGAAGAAAATCTCTCTCTTCTCTCTTTTTTTATTCCCATACAAGCCATATCTTTTGTCATATGATAATTAAGAAGATCTGGATCATAAAAGAATTAGTATGATTGCAGAAGTAGGCAAGTTCAAAATCTCTTCCTTTATTGCTTCAGTGGACATTGAAAGCTTATTATTTGGTTAGACACTATGGTAAATAAATTGGTGAGCAAATAAACATGATTCCTGCCTGGTCAAAGGAAAGTTGAGGGTAGAAAATGATGGCAATCAAGTGATTGTTCAGCCTTATCCGGTATATATGATATGCCAGCTGCCACAGCACTTTCTTGTAAACCACATATCAATCAGGAAACTTGGAAAAGCCTCCCTGGGAAAGAATGTCCTAGGTGGGACCTAATGAGAGAAAAACTTCTTTGACAAAATTGTGGAGAGAGTGTTCTGGACACAGAGTTCAGCATGGTCAGTTGTGAAGTAGTGAGATGGACCACATTCAAGATGGAAGAATGGAGCTAGGGAGACGGTACAAGAGTTAAGACACTTGCCTTTCTGGGGTCAAGAGATAGCACAGCAGGCAGGATGCTTGCATTGCATACAACTAACAAGGGTTCTATTCCTGGTATCCCATCTGGTTCCCTGAGCCTGTCAGGAGTAATTCCTGAGTGCAGAATTAGGAGTAATCTCTGAACACCACGAAGTGTGTCCCATAAACCCAACCCAAATAAACAAAGACACTAGCCTTGCACATTGCTGTTCTGAGTAGACCACATATGGTCCCCTGGGGTTCTTGTCAGTAAAAAAAGTGTTCATAAGATTCTGCTTTAGTCTAGTCAGAGCCAAAGACTTCAGTGGGATAGCTTCTCTCAGAGAGAAGTTGTCACATTCTCCAAACTACAAGCCTCAGCCAAGTCAATTTTAGTATTTCCTAATCCAAAATCTTCGAGATTTTTAAGGGAGGGGGAAACAGAAGGGGCAAAGTCACAAAAAGCTTTGACACAGCCATATGGATAGCATCTGATTTGAAAGGTTTCAAAGTGATTTTAAGTAGGTATTGTATAAAATTTGTGCAAAGTGGTTAATATAAATCACTAATATGTTTGGGAATGGCATTAACTATGTAACTGACTAAACCCAAGCAAGCAAGTCTCCGGAGGCAGAGATACACTCTGAAATATTTAAGGGAGAGAAACTGCTATTCCATCAACTCAGCTCAGAAATTGTAGTATGTTTCTTTCCTGCTTACATCTTGTGCCATTCTTAACTTCGAGACCATCAAGGTGACACATGCAAGCTGTAGATACTTATGCTTGATGAATACCAACACACGTACAGAATGTTAAATAGACATTCCTGAGTAATAACTAAGTCCAAGGAAATTGTCTCTGTATTTGATGAAATCTTGTATCTTTTCTAAGATGATACTTTGAAAGACTTGACCTTCTTCTCACACCTGCTAAGATTACTGAGCCACATAGAAAAGTTTCTGATAAGAGACAGTCACAAACAAGCTTTTCAATTGCTAAAATAGAAAAGGTAATTTCCAAACTTTATGGAGACCAAAAGAAAAAAAAAGCGAAAAGCAAAATGAAAATGGAGGATAGTTCATTTTACATGTGGTTTTATTTTGGTAAACACTATGTATTTCTTATCATCCCTGTACCAAAAATTCAACCTAATAGTATTATAGACATAGATTCAGAATTTTCTAAAATGTTAGGACTCCTATTCCATGTGTCTTAAAGGGAAAAAAAAATACTCATCCCAGCACTTAGAAATCCTGCGCCTTTTGAAAATAATGTGTCCAGCTGCTCAGGGAAACTTTCAGCCTTGTCCTGAGTCATCAAATCTAGTGCACTAGGAATACTGCCCCAAGTAACCTGACGAAAAGATATGTATTTATTCAGGTGCCCTCAGGGGAAGAGTCCTATTCTAGAAAAAGTGTAGCAGGGATGCAGAAATTTGCAACAGGCTATCTTCCTAATGTTTGTAACTTTCAGATTGGGAAGGCCATCCTTGCCCACCTACCATTGGAATTCTCATACTCATGTCCCTCTGTGACCATGAGATCAACATTTTATGCCCAGGAGAGCACCCTAAACAGCAAATTCCAATGTCTGGTGCAAGTGTGGCACAGAAACATTCCAAGACCTATCAATTTCAATGCTTTCCAAGAATCTTCCTGTTCTGAGATTTGGTGACCCAACAAAGAGCACTTAAAAAAAAAAACAATCAGTAAAACACTTGACTGAAAGCAGTAAATTGGTTTGTGAAGTACTGCGTTTGAGATGCAATCACCATTTTTAAGCTGCTCTTATATTTTAGTCATAAAGGGAATGTTTTAAAACATGTGGTCTGAGCTACCTTTGTAACAGGATGAGTGCTGATATAGAAATGAAGATATGAAGATTGTTGATTGAAATTTTTAAGTGATTTTGGTTACTTTGGTTACAATGATAGAATCACTATTATTGTTTCATACGTGCGTAAAGGTCCCTCCACCTTTATCCCAAGATCCTTTCTCCTACATACTCTCTTCCAGAACCCTTAGATCATAGTTCTATTTTCTGAATCTCAGGATTGTTTCCTTTGAGAATTGCCTAAGCCCATGCATCATTTAGTTATACTTCAAAAATGAGTGAGATCATCTGGTATTTATCTTTTTCTTTATGACACACTTCACCTAGCTTGACTCCTTCAATTTCAGCTAGTTGAAGCAAAACTGAATCCATCTTTCCTCAGAGAGGAGTATATTCCACAGTGTATATAGACCATCACAAATTCAAATTCTATTTTTTTTTAAGTATGGAAGGGAGACCATTTTATTTCTTTTCAAATCACTTTGTGCGGCAGTTACAAAGTTGTTCATGACTGGGTTTCACTCACACAATGGTCCAACACCCTCCCCTTTACCAGTGTACATTTCCCACTGATGTCAGTGGGTCCCATAGGTGGCTCATGTGAAGTACAGAGAAGATGTTCACTTTCTCCCCATCTGCCTCTGCCACCCGGGATCCAGGGTTCTTGGGTTCTTGTCTTGCTCGCAGAAAGGAATTTCAGGAGTAGACAAGCAGTGAATTAAATATATTTTATTTGGAGGGTTTTTGAAGGTGTGGAGGGAGAGAGAATGAGAGAGAGAGAGAGAGAGAGAGAGAGAGAGAGAGGAGGTAGTGAGAGAGACAGATAGAGAGTAATACACTTAAGAGAGAATGCGGGCTTCTCCGAAGGTGGAGAGAGAGTCCCTACACACATTCCAGAATTAGACATGAAAACATGAAAGCACACATCTCAGGAGAGGAAGAGAGGAGCTCTGGGTGACACATGTATTCGGGCGACACACATGCTCGGCCATGTGGGCGCAAGCAGCACAGGGGTTCAGGCAGCATATGTGCGCCCTTCCTTTGTTCAAGGTGTTTTTTATAGGCTCTTCTGAGGTTATCTTGATCTGGAAGTTCTGGAGTCTTCTTGGGGCTGGATCACACTTTAATCAGATTAAGGGAGAGATCCAAGGGTTTGAGGAACTTCATGGGGAAAGATCTAATCTCCTCAGAGTCAGCTAAAGGTCTTATCAGGTCTGTTTTTTTTTTTTTTTTTTGTACCCATAGGGTGGATTTGTCTTAGGATTTTCCTCCCAGAAGTTCTATTGACCTAACTTTTGTTGCCAAGGGCCTTTCCTAATCTACCTGCCTACATCACTACCACCAATGTCCCCATTGGTTTCCTCCTGCCACTCTCTACCCCCACCAGCCTGACTCTATCTCTTTCATTCAGACCACAATTCTTTAATGAGTGATCTTCAACATAGTATTTCATGAGTTCAGAGGAATGGCTTAGAGTACCTATCTTGCAAGCATATGGTCACAAGTTCAAATCCCTGGTGTCTCACATGTTCTGGACATGATCCTGCTAGCACAGTTCTCTGTGATCCCTGGCACCACAGGTCATTTCTAGCTGCACCACAGTCTGATGTGTTTGAGCACCACAGAAAAGGGCCATTCACCAGAAAATATCACAGCTAAGCTATACGGCCAGGAAATGGGACCTCTGGTGAGTTCATATGTGAGCACCAAAGAGATCAGCGACCAGCACCACAGTCATCTGAGTCCTGTAACTCAGAATACAACACTCTGACTCTGCGTGCCATAAACCCTTGTGAGCACCACAGTCAAAAGTCTCTGCCACCCTAGGACACAGCACCAACAATAACAAAGAGATAGTCTAAAACGAGGATCTTGGCAAACCTATTTAATTCGGGTTTGAGTTTATGTCTCTATCTCAAGATTAGTGAGTTTTATTTGTTGCATAAATCACATTGAATATCACTGTCACTGTCACTGTCCTCCCATTGTTCATTGGTTTTCTTGAGTGGGCCCAGTAACATCTCCATTGTGAGACTTGGTTGTTACTGTGTTTGGCATATCGAATACGTCACAGGTAGCTTGCCAGGCTTTGCCGTGAGGGCGAGATACTCTTGGTAGCTTTACAGGCTCTCCGAGAGGGGCGGAGGAATTGAACTCGGGTTAACCATGTTGGCTGCATGTAAGGCAAATGCCCTACTGCTGTGCTATCACTCCAGCCCACAATGAATATCATCAAAGAAAAATGGTTGATAAGTGAGCTTTGATGGCACAGAAGAACATATCTTTTATTTTAGAAATCCCTGGTCTTATAAAGTGCAGCAAAATATGTAGGAATATTTAATTTAAAAGTTTTTTTGAGGAGTCTGTCACCCCTAGCAGTACTCAGGGGCCATTCCTAACTCTATGGCCAAAGGTTGATCTCACCAACGCAACCAAGTGGTGCTGCAGATCAAACCCAGGTCTCCTACATGTGAAGTGTGTGCTCTGTCCATTGGTTTATCTCTGTGGCTCAATAAAACTTTTTTTTTTTCTGGGATGAGGTGCAACTGGTTAAATTTTCTTTGTGTTTTATGCTTCTTTCACTGTAAAATGATATTTTTCTCCTTTTCAGAATTCTAACATAGCTACATTTTAATTGCTTAAAACTGTTTTATGCTTAGCACAGCCATTAATAGCCTCAAGTATCACAAGATGTCAAGACAAAGTCAATGAGCAGGTTTGACTACTCAGCCCCGGGCTACTGCCTTCACAGAGGGGAACTTCTCAGCATCTCCTAGATAAAGCAGAAACAACCACAATTAACTGCTTCTTTATGTGGTCCTTCATCTCACAACTTCAGTTTCACTGGAGGCTTTAGGATCAGCATAGAGTGATGTGAATGAAAAGGTATGTTTCAGGTTACAAAGTTTGATCTTTCTAATCTTTTGATTTGTGCTGTCGTGTAGATTTGATATCAGCTGCAATGAAATATCAGTCAATAGTGAGGTGAGGGCTTCTGTTTCATGTTTCCCATGGTGGGATACTTTTGACTGGTTTCTGAATCCTTTATTTATTTTTTTTCCATCTGGTGCCCAGAATAGAAATTAGAACCCGGAACAAACCAAACCAAGCAGGTTCTCTACACTGAGTTGCATCCCTGACCCTGAATTCTTACTTTTGACTGTTAACTTCAGCAGTATCAGAACATGAGAGGTGATTATAGATCACTTGATCTCTTGCCTTTCCATTACACATCGATTTGCTTGAGCGGGCACCAATAACATTTCCATTTGTCTCTGGTCCCTGTCGAGTGCTAGTGTAGCCCAAGGGCATCTGCTCGTTCTAGGAACATGAAGAGTCTCAAACCAATTGTCCAGGGTCTTGATGAAGAAGTTTGACCATCTTATAGTGGGTGGCCACGCAGTCTTTAGACATCCCATGGAATCCAGTCGGTAATGGCTCTAGTCCAGCAGTCATCTCCAAATCTCATTACGTGTCCAGCCCATCTGGTTTTTGACGCCTGGTAAATGAGACAGAGTCCCTGATTCTTGACCTTTGATGGAGGTTGAAACTCCAGATTCTTTCTCTCATTTGAGTGAAATGTGATACTCCAAGCATAGTTCTTTGGATTCCTCTTTGGGAGACCCAAATAGGGCTCTCATCCTGTTTTTGTAGGGCCCAGGTCACTGATGCATATGTTAATGAAGAAAGAACAGTGGAATCAAAGAGATGTGCCAGGATCCAGAGTTTCTTCGTCCTCTTAGGTATTTCTTTGATGCTCTTGAAGGCATTCCAAGCCGCTCTCTTCCTCCTGCACAACTCAGGCGCCAGGTCATTCGTCATGTTGATTTCTCGACCTAGGTACACAAAACTGTTGTATTCGGAGATGGTCATTCTGTTGAGAGTGAATGGAGCATCAGGAACAAGATTTATGTTTCTCATAAACATTGTCTTTGTGAGATTCAGCTGGAGTCTGACCTTTCCACACTCATGGTCGAAGTCGGCCAGCGTTTGTGCCGCTTGGCTAATGTTTGGTGTTATTAGAATGATGTCATCAGCAAAGCGGAGGTGGTGTAGTTGCCGACCCTCTATCTTCACTCCCATTCCTTCCCATTCCAGTCGTTGCATGACGTTCTAGAGGGTGGCACTGAAGAGTTTCGGTGAAATGGTTATCACCCTGCCGAACCCCTCTCTTGACATCAACGATCACTTCTTTGTAGAATGGTGAGATCCTGGTAGTGAATCCCTAATACTTATGGAGGATCTTGATGTATTGAGTTTGAATGGCCTGATTGGATAGGGCTTTGATGACCACTTCTCTCTCAGCAGAATCAAAAGCCTTCTTTAAATCAATGAACATGAGACAGAGCGGCATCTTGAACTCCTGAGAAACCTCAGTGAGCTTGTTTATCGAATCCTTTTTTTCCCCCCTTCTGGTGCCCAGAATAGAAATTAGAACCTGGAACAAACCAAGCAAGTTCTCTACACTGAATTGCATCCCTGGCCCTGAATTTTTACTTTTGATTGTTAACTTCAGTAGTATCAGAACATGGGAGGTGAGTATGGAAAAATCAACATAAGTAGAAGAGGAATTCACAACTTTGTTTACTTCATTCTATTTGTAATTTATTTATTTCCTAACGAATCATGGAAAAGATCTTGAGGCAGGTTATTAGGATTTTGAGTCCTGTTTCTGCCACTTTCTTTAACTTTGTTAAGCCAGGCAAGTGAAACTTTTAATTTCTGTTTCCGTGTATGTAAAATAGAGATAATGATATCTACTTGATGCTGTTATTAAGCAGATTTAGACTTAATGTACACAAAGCTTTGAAATTGTAGTTGACACAGACATGTTTCAGCTATTTTTCTTAAGTATATTTCATCATCTTGGTGGGATTTTTAGTGTGGAAATTAAGCATTTGAATTCAAGAACTAAATAGCATCATTAACATTTCTTATGAAATATAAAAACACTTTTACATTTTTTCTCCAAACTGCTTTTTTCTTAGTATTACACATCACCAGAAACAATAACCACAGTCATCAAACACAGAACTGAGTTCTTCCTCTCAGTTTAGAAACCAATAGATCTTATGTTTCAAAGTGTGACTTTTTCCTATGAGTCTTTCATCTAAGGATTCCTCCAGCTGTGCGGGGAGTTAGAGGAAAATTACTATTAACACTTAGAGATGGTATTTAGGAAGAACTTTGTTCAGAGAAAAAAAGGCGATATTGTTGTGGTACTGGAAGATTAGAGTTTTAAGTGACCCTTGCTAGAAAGCATACAGATAGAAAAATCAAGAACTTTATTTCTTTGATCTCATAGTTGTTTGGTATCAGCAATCCACATAAAATGAGAAGTAGTTGAATGCCAGGTAAATACCCACCAAATGACTTTTATAGGGACAGCAGGTGTGCACTGATGATTCAATTTCATCCCTTGAATTGAGAACTTAGTCATATGTTTAATAAGTCAAAGATGACAATCAAATTAAAGATGATTGTTAGGGGACAAAGTGACAGTAGAGTGGGTAAGGTACTTAACTTGCATGCAGCTGACTTGGGTTCAATCCCCAACACCACATATGGTCTCCAAAATCCTGCCAGGGGATTCCTGACTGCAGAGTCAGGAGTCATTCCTGAGCTATGCTGGTGTGGTCCCCAAATCAAACAAGTTATCTTTAATTTTTGGTGCAAATGTCTTATAGAATGTTGAAATCACAGTGCATTAATCTGTCAAACTTCTTGATTATCCCACATCTATTGCCAAGCAATGATGAGAGAAACCTCAGAATGTCCTAGACATGTGGATTGAGAAATAAAGACCCTAATCACATCCCAACATGGTGTGATTCTGGAGAAGAGAGTGCAGTAAGACCCCCTGGCTTCTTTGATTCACCAAGAAATGATCAACACCTAGAGTTCTATTCTAACAGTGTCTTTGACTTGAGTTCAAACATTCCTTTAAACATGTGTCTATGGAGGGGAAAGGCTGAGCAACATTTACCTCCATGATGCCCAATCTACTCTGTAGTTTTTCCATCTTCATTTTTCTTGACATTAAAAATGTTTCACAAAACTGACTACTTCATTCTCCAAAATGAGAACATATTTTGTGCGTCTTCTATGACATTTCTCTCTCCCTCTTCTCTCTCTCTGATACCATAATACTTTCCATTTACTTTATTAGCTATTTCTAAGAAAGAAATACTGAATTTTTGAGGACTGTTTATTCCCTTATTATATCCTTATTATTATACTTATTCCCCTTTGTGTGATCTGTTCCACTCTTGGTAGCTCAGTTACCACTTTCCCACTGCTAACTCATCTTACCCCTACTTTCCCAAAGCAGACTGAAGCAAAACCTTAAGTGCAGGTATTTATTTGGAAAGGTAATTCAGCAATGGCTATGATGGAGGGAGAGAAAAGGTGAGACAGAGAAGGAGGAATAGCCAACATATGGAGAGTTTAATGAAGTTGTACCCATCTAGGATCTTGTGAGACGGATTAATATGTACACTTCAGATCTGTCTAGGTTGGGAGAGAAGAAAAAGATATTTATTGATTAGCTTCTAGTGTCCTTTGATCGAAATAAGTTTCTAGAAGACAGATCTCTCACTCTTCACAAACGGGCCTCAGACAAATTAAAAAGATACATGGTTAAGGGCCTAGGAAAAGAAATAGTTACAAATAATGGCAAAACAAAGTATACTCTAAACATTATATTTCCTAAATACACAGTTTCTGCAATCAAAAAATGAACATAGGCTTGGGCAATATCTCTCAGTAAACATTGCAAATAGCCATGAATCAGTCAGGTACCAAACATGTACTCAAACATTCAAATAAAAATGTGAGTCCATTTTCCCTATCTGATTGAAAAAGGAGACCATTATAATAGCCAGTCTTACTGGAAGAATCAAGTACTCTCAAATGGTATTTAAAATCAATGTGAGACGCCTGCTCCTCTCTGGAAAGAAAGATGGCGGCCGCACGGGAGCCTTGTGGACAGCAGGTTTGAGCCGGGGTTGGTGGGAGCGGCAGGGACCTCATGGGAAGGGGGGGTTCCGGTCCGTCCTTCACGCCCGACCGAGGTCGCCAGCTGCCCCCCACGAGCGGCTCTCTGGCACGGCCACGGCCTCGGAGGCACAAGGACTTAGCACAGAGAGCCACCCGCTTGGAGCAGAAAAGCAAATGGACTATGTGTTAAACCGCGCCAAACCAATCTCTTAACTATCTAACTTTTAATAGAAATTCTTCCAGGGTCAATAAGTAAAATAGCAGAAATCCAAAACCACGCAGCCGCGACATCATTTTATTCTTAAACCAAGTTGTAGAAAGCAAATCATTTCACAATGCTGTTTCAGCATGTCTGATTGTGGGGGGTGGGTCGTAAACTCTAAACAATAATTGTGCATCTTCTATCGAAACAATGTATCTAGTCAAAGTAGATAGAGTATTAACTAGAACTCATCTGCCACACAGGAATTGGGAGGGGTGGGAGGTGGGGTTCTATTGGGGCTCGGGGTTAAAAATAAGTATTGGTAAAGGAAATGTGTTTGATATTTACATGACTGAGACCTAAACCCGAAAGCTCTGTAACTTTTCCCACAGTGATTCAATAAAGAAATAAATTATTAAAAAAATAAATAAAATCAATGTGAGAGATTCCAAGGGAAGATCTTGTTTGCAAGCATATGGTCATGGTCACAAGTTCAGGTCCTAATGATCCAAGGCACACTCAGTGTGATCCTGGCAGCTCAGCTGTTTGAGTGGGCAGCTCTGCTTGCCATGATCCATTTCCACTATAAGACATTTCCTGCTGCATTATTGCCAGGTGTGTATGAGCATCACAACTAAAGGGCGTGACCCAGTGAGCAACCCTATGAGTACTGCAATAATGAATTGAAATCTCCATAAATATTCAGTCAAGTGTGCAAGTTCCACAATCTGTTTGACCCCTGGCAAGCACTGCAGATAAAATGTTTATCAGTGATTGTATGACCCATGGTCATCACAGTATCAACAACAAGGGGAAGTGAAGGGGTTAGTAAAAATAATACCTATTTTTAAACATATAGACAATTTAGGAATATCAAAATTTTTTAGAACCAAAATCCCAGTCACAGGGATATATCTTTTACTCAAATGTGAAGATTTTTGCTGGAACCTAAATCCAGAAACAACAACGTTTAGTCATAGGAAAAGTATTAATAATATCCATTATTCAGGTTATTTTTCAAATGTGATTAGAAACAGGCATATTTAGTCTTTAAAAACAAATTGGCTGATACAAATATTTTTAAAATTAGGACAAGAGAGATAGAACAGGTGTTCAAGTCATTGTCTTGCATGCAGCAAATCCTGGTTTAATCCCAGCATTACATATGGTCTGCTGAGTTCTGCCAGAAGTCATCCCTGAGCATGGATCCAGGAGTCATCCCTAAGTACTGCCAGATGACCCATGCCCTCCTTACAATTAAAAAAATGTACATTAGTAAGTTTACAAAAATATATAAAATCCAGGCATTTGTGTACATAGAGAATCATTGCATAGCTTTGCCATAAACCCAAAACTGTTCAATGATTAAATCTGGGAAAGAAGAGTGGAGTGGGAAGGTGTGGCTAGATAAGCAGCATTTCCTCAGTAGTTTCTGCTCAGTTAGCATCATTTTAATAAACTTAATCAAGGATTTTTTTTAAAAACTAATTTCTAGTTTTCCCCTCAATTGGCAGCTCATCTGACTTCGGTCACTATAAACAGAAACAGTTATTCAGGAAGAACATGTTTGTTCTCAGACATCCTGTGCCTTCTCTGTCCACAATGGCTCCAGAAACTAAAATATCCCCTGCTTAATGATGGTGACAAATCTCCCTGGGGGTTAATCCTTATGCATATAGTTTGCTCTGGCAGGAATATGGAAATCTGCTTGGGTGTCACAGCGAAGATGTTTCTAGCACAGTTAGGGCTCTTGCCGCTCTGCAAAGCAGGAATGGATGAGTCTGACAGACGCACGCAATGAACAGCCCTGTATCTGTTTATATTTTGTACCTCATACATTTTTTTCTTACTCCTTTGCTTTTAGCATTTCCCTCTGGGTTTGGCTGAAAAATAGATTTGCAATATTATTATTTTCTCAGTTGTTGAGTAGTAAAATAAGTAAGGAAGTGTTGCTGGTCTCTGCAATAATTGCAAAACAGGGAAGCTGGGTGCTAAGCCACATAACTGTAAATTCAACTAATTAGGGGAGTGTCTCTTCTGATTGCCATCGATGGTTCTGTGTTTGATTCTTATATGAAAGTTTTCTCCCCACACCACCAGGCTAAGTGTCCGCCTCAATTCAATTCTGACTGATGCAGTATCTGTTGGAGGTAGTGTCAGTTCTCACAGGATAAGCACAGCACCCCTCCCTACAATGCCAATCACAAGAACACATGGTGACCCGAGAACGTGCCTCTTTGGGGCTTTTTATATTTTTCAGCTTAGTAGAGTAGTATAAGAACTCAGAGAAACATTATATTTATTAGGCTTCTAGTTTGTTCTGAAGGACCTAACTCAGAGTTGGATGGAAGAGGTGTGTACCATCAGCAGGAGGCAGATTGCCTGTGTTCTCTGGGAATTTCTGTCTAGTTCCCCATGAGAAGATCTCTGAAGACCCTTTTCGTGTTTTGTAAAAGCTTCATTTTGTAGGCAGGATTGAGTAAATCATTGGGTCTTGGTGATTAGGCTCAAGGTGTAGCCCCTTAGCCTTTTGTAGTAAATGGTGGGATTGAAAATTACAACATATCAAACTACCATCTGTAGATCCCTAAGTAATCTAATGGTTTTTCCAAAGATGTTTCCTTACGTTACAAAAGACATCCCTCTCCCTCACTTAGGGAAGTCTGAGGGTCTTAGGGATTCTGTGACAGGAATGGGATAGAAAACCACGTTTATTTTTCTTAAAAGTGATAATGTCACACCATAATTGGCTAGAACTTTGGAAGGTCTGAGGAAAGATAGCTGATACAAATAAGAAAAAAAAATACATACCCCCAAATCTAGAGTATGCCTTTCCTATTGTTGTTTTGTATTTCAAAAGTACTGTGTCAAGGATTTGAGTGGAATTCATTTAAGTCAAAAGAATGGAACTCAGTATCCAGTCTCCTAGGGAAGAAACAGAATAAATACTATTTCTAACCATGTGTTCCATTTTGAGCTGTACGTCATTAACTAGATAAGAATTGCTCCCAAGTAGCAGTTGTTTTAAAAGCCGTGATGATTTCTTAAGACTGAATTCAGCAATAATATGTATACACAGAGCTCTGTTCTGTTCATAGTAATAGCTTAAGAAATATATTGGCTCTTATTTTATTCTCATTGCTTAAATAACAGTAGGATACACAAAATAAAAACACCTCTAAATCATAGTTTTCAGCGTTTCTTCTAAAATTTGAAAGCCCAACATGTAGTCCGGAGCAAAGTATCTACTATTTATAAATAAAAATATATAACTCTAATTCTCCATCTCCCCAAACATTGAACACAGTAATCAATAGTGCACATGGGCACCTTTGGAATTCAGCTTAACCAATTTAATAGGATAAACCATGGTTAGAACATAATGCTCCTCTTTTTCATTTCTAAAATTGTGTATCATAAAACTTTGGTTAAAAAAGCCACATATTTTGTGCATGCGTATGATTTCAATGTCACACATTTAAAAGACATCTCAGTTATTATCTGGGAAAGTGAAGGAATTTTAATAGTAGGCCATAGGGAAAATATTTCTTTCTCTTCAAAAAGAAATTTAGAATTCCTAAGAATCCCCGTGGTCGCCAACTACCAGAACCCAATGAGAAGAACAGGTATGCAGGTTCAGTGATAGCAAACTCCAGGCCTCAAGGGGGAGGGGATGAACCAGTCCTTCTCATCTCCTCATCCCCTTGGGACCCAGGAGCTCACATGCATGAACTGCCTCCATCGGCTATTTAAGCTCCTTAACAGTCTCTTAAAGAGATACGCAAAATAATTTAGGAACCAAGCAGCTTGCTGCCGAGCTTTCTCCAAACCCTAATTATCTAAAATTTTAGAATTCCAGGAGCATGTGGCTGCTCTTGTGGCCGTGCAGTACCTTACACTATTCAGAACAAGCAACACAAAATAAATAATCTAGCATCTGTCTTTTCAGCCTGTTTGAGTGGTTGTGGGAAAATTCAAAATAATGATGGTGGGTAGGCGTAATCGTGGTGGGACGGGTGTCAAAATATTGAATGTAATGCATTATTGTGAACAACGTTATAAAGATACATTTAAAAATTTAAAAAAGGAATTTAAACTTTATGGAGATTGAATTATTTTAATTCTATTGTGAAAAAATTGTTTATTGAAAATTGCTCAAAACATAGAAAAAGCACTATAGTGTATAAAGTTAGACCTTCCCACTATTCTTCTTTGCATCCCATTCCATGACTATGATCAGTTGTTAATATTCTTACATGCCTTTTGACAGATGAACTATTGTTGGGATCGGGAGTTCCCTAGCCCTGGGAGGCGCAGAGAGACCAGATAGACACAATTCCTGCAGGAGTAAAAATGGGGTTTATTTAGACCAGCATGCTGGGGCTCCACAGCATACCCCAGAGAGGGCAGTGGCTGAGAGCCCCGAACTTCTTCAAAGGGGATCTTATATAGGCCTTCACTGGCCCTTACAGCAAAGCCCGCACATTTCATAGCCAATAGATTTGTAACAACATATACTTTCTTAACCAATCCATTTAAAAGTACCTCACTCCTTAGCCTATAGATTCAAAGATCAGCATTTAAGTACATCGATTGTCAGCACAAGCAAGGTTATAGCCAGAATCATTAAGCCTTAGGTAATCTCCCTTGACCATCCTCCTTTTGAGTTATTCAAGTCTGCAGGGTGCTTTAGTGAGACAATACACTCCAGGAAAGGGCAATTTCCCCCAACCAGCATCCTGAGTTATCCTTTACCCAAATCTGCAGGGTGCTTTACTGAGACAATACATTTCAGGAACAGTAAATACACCTGAATCCTGTCACACTTGGTTTAGAAAGAAGTTATGCCCTGTTCACTTTCCAAGTCCCCTCTCCCCCAGGTGCAAAGCAGCCAAGCAGTTTTACAGAAAGCAATGTTGCAAGTTAGCTGAAGTACACAAAAATTTGATGCCCTAATATGGATTCTTTCACTATTCTTGCTAGATTTTTACTTTTCATTGATTTCGAAAGAATTTTCAATTTTTAATTAAAGCATTGTTATGAAGGATATATCCACATACTTGTCATATGACTCCAGTATCTGATTTATCTTGATATGGGTATCTATTGGTTATATTTTCTGTGTGGTGAACTACTTTTTAACTAAATTTTCATCATTTTAAAAATTAGGAAACTAGGTTTTATTGGGCTGGAACATTAGCACAGCTGGTAGGGCATTTGCCTTGCATGTGGCTGACCCAGCAGACCCAGGTTTGATTCCTCCACCCTTCTTGGAGAGCCCGGCAAGCTATCAAGAGTATCTTGCCCACACGGCAAAGCCTGGCAAGCTAGCCATGACATATTTGATATGCCAAACACAATAACAACAAGTATCACAATGAAGACGTTACTGGGCCCGCTTGAACAAATCGCTGAACAATGGGAGGACAGTGACAGTGACAGGTTTTATTATTATCTTTTGTTTTAGCAGGCAGTTACCTGCTTAGATTGTGTGCATAATTCATGGATTACTGTATCTCCACTAATAAGTTCATTGTGTTGATGCTGTGCTAGAGAAATTAATGGACAAAGCATGCTGTACTTTGAGGGAGGTTGGGTTTGATCCTTAACATCACCCAAGCAACCTCCAAGCATAGAACTCGGAATAGATCCCTAGCACCATTGGCTCAACCTAAAATAAAACCAAACAATATATTCAGTGGTTTTCAATATAATCATTGATAAGTATAATCATTGACAATGTCAAATTTAGAACACGTTTACCTTAACCAAGAGAAGTTCTGTGCCCTTTGCAATTATCTCCCTGTATCTCTATTCCTCAGACCTACACAACTACCATAAAAATATTTACCTGTTCTAGACATTTCACAAAATAATGCATATAATTCATTTAATATGTGTTTTTTTTGTGACAATATTTCACTCAGTATTCCATTCTCTAAGTACAGCCGTGCTGTAACATGCATGGGTTCTTTATTCCTTTTTGTGGCTAAATAACTTTCCTCTGTGTAAAAAACCTTGAGAGCGGCCAGGGGGTGGCCATGACAGCTCTTCCACTGGCCCCCCGGGTTCTGAGTGGGCCCGGGCCGCTCCCACAGCCAGGGCAGCCCAGGCCATGGGGCAGACGGTGGAAGAAGCGAGAGCCAGGCTGGTTGGTCTTAGTTGCAGTTTATTCCGATCCTCTCTTCACTCACTCATGTCTCTCCTCTGCCTCTCTCTCCAACTCCCTTCTCTCTCCTAGCTGACACTGCACCCAGTCAGGTAGCCAAATCAACATAAGAAAGCCTTCCCTGAGGGCCCACCAAGTTCAAAGGGAACATCACCTAAAAGGCATACCAAAGCCCTTCCTGACAGCCCAAGGGCAAAATGCCTCCTAAGGTGTTTTCCTCTTTTCCTCAGTCCAATAACTATCAACATATCAATACTAGCTATTTTGTATGGACACAGTAAGAGATAACATTGAGACTTGTAGAGCAGTTCTGGGAACATCTTGCCACAGACTCAGACTACAGAGCTCAGGCCAGATTAATCATTCCTAACCCTAGCAGGGTCCAAATCTAGTTATTGCTTTTTGGATCATGACAGCATTTGTCCATGACCAAGCTCTTTACTTGTATTTAAGCATTATGGCGCTTTGGCCAGGCCCATCTCGATGCCAGGGTAGTACATAGCTTACTGCTTGCCCTAGTTCCATCCAGTCCCTCGCTGGGACCCTGCTTTGGGGGGCGCTAGGAAGTAAAGGCAGCTGAGGGTTAGGTGAGAGAACAGATGCCCAGGAAGAAAATATCACTGAGAGTCACATTACAAAATGTCTTCTTGTGTCCATACAAAAAGGAGATTGCTCTGAATAGACTATGCAAAGGACTTAGGGAGAAGAGAAAGACAATATTTACATGTCAACAGAGCACAAACAAAGAAGTTACAAATAATCATAGAGGAATGGGAACATTGTGATGGGAGCAACCCAATAAACCTAAACTACCTGAGGCTATGCAGGAAAAAAGAAAACAACTAGTGAACTGGCAAGATTTTCGGCTTATATTGAAAGGCAAATTACTATGACCTATCTGCTTTGAAATTGGTGTGAACCCTAGAACCATGATTGAAGCTAATCTATTCAAGGTTGCAATGAACAGAGGTTACTTATACATATTATTCCCTTGCATATACAGAATGCAGACTGGCTTATGGTAGGAAGCCTTGGGCAGATTTCAGATGGAAAACCTAGTTAAGATGACTTTTGCAAAAGAGGTCTTCTCGTTAGTAAGCACCATCCTACCCTATGTACAGATGAATTGCATTTTGTTTATCCATACATGACTGTTCACTTGATGTACACTTGAGTCATTTTCACTTTGTTTTGTATTTGGCAGGTGGGGGACCGGGTGGAGGGAGCATACATAGTAGAGTTCAGATTATGTGCTCAGGGATCATATTTGGTGGTCTTGGAGGTCATTTTCACCTTTGGACCTTGAATAGTAAAGTTAATATTGGCATATAAGTTTTAGTTCCCAAATCTATCTTTAATTATTTAGAACTGATGGACGATTTTCTATTTAATAGGGCCATTTATGTTTAACTTTTGAGAAACTATCAAACAATATTCCACAGGAGCTGCCCCATTTTACATTTTATACCCACTCAAGCAATGTATGAGAGTGCTGTTCTCCACACAACCTCCCCCATACTTGTTACTGTCTTTGCTTTTGGACAATTTTGTCCTTTGAGCATTTGTAATGTGGTATTTATTTGGTCTGCCTGATTCCTCTGAGGCTCCCTGACTCTGTCTGGAATTATCTGAGGTCAGAATTGCCCAGAACTGGTCTGACTGGTGCCTCCGGATGACGAAGATCTCCCCTCTCACCAGGCCTTAGAAGTGCTTGTAGGAAAAGTCTTAATGTTGCTGGTTTCCTTATGCCACTGTAGCCCAGTTATCCAGTCTCTTCATGAGACCAGGGTGTCAAAGGACAAAGAGGTTTTCTGGCCAGACAGTTTCCTATGAATCTCATCACTGGTTTCTGTTAGGGCGCGAATCGTGATCTCCATTTAACGGCAAAGAGACTCCAGAGACTGCAAACAGCAAGCAACGTTTATTGTAAGACTGGCTAGCCAGGGTCAAGCCGCCTACACAGATACGCAGGTCAGTTAGGTGAGGCAAGACCCCGAACTTCTTCAAAGGGGATCTTATATAGGCCTTCACTGGCCGTTACAGCAAAGCCCACGCATTTCATAGCCAATAGATTTGTAACAAACGTGCCCTTTCTTAACCAATGCATTTAAAAGTGCATCACTCCTTAGCCTATAGATTCAAAGATCAGCATTTACCTACATAGGCATTGTGGCTAGTGGGCATCTGGTAACTCGGACATTTGGTTATCACCTGGCTTCCTTTGATTCTCAGCCCTGCATTCCGGTGGAGGTGGATAAGGGAAGAGTTCCTAAGGGAGGTAACAGATAAGGAGGGCCCAACAAATGGTTCCTGAATTTACATTCCAACAGGGAAGAGTTTCACTCTAAAGCTCTGCTAAGGAGGGGGCAAGAAAGGGAGATGTACTAATTTATAGAGTTTTAACTCTGGAATCTCCCTCAGGGTCCCTAGGGACCTAACAGTTTCACACCTGTTCTTTGAGCTTTTTGATGTGTTCAAGAAAGCCTCATGTATGACTAGGAGACTTGTTCATTTGCCTGTTGGTATTCCGTTGGATTGATCCCTTCCCTTGTGTAGGCTGCTGTGCTTATCTGCCAATAATGATAGAACTTCTACTTGCTCTAGAGGAGGACTAAGTGTTTGTCTGCCTTTCTTGCTAAATGTGAGACTGTCTCCTGTACCAGGGAGCCTCTTTTTGTGAGTGGAGGGTTGTAAGACCTTGTCACTCTGATTTTCCTTCAATTTTGGGGTCATTCTCTTCCATCTGTCTTCCTCTTTTCATTGTGCAGAGCTCTTCTTTCATTTTCTCTTGCCCTATTTTCATGGCTAACATTGTACTTGGTGAGGAGGAGATGACAGAAATGAATTTAAACCCTTTTGTCCAAACTGGAAATCTCTAATTATCTTTTAATATGTAAGTCTCCTTCATCTCAACTTAGGCTGCTTAAATAAAAGAACAAAATTTCTTACTCTGCATTTTCAGTGCTTAATTCAGTTTGTGACACATAACTGGCACTTATTAAATAAGTGTTAATGAATTAATACAAAGAATTTAATCAAGCCATATGTTACAACAATGAATAGGTTTCTATGCTGGGTTACTTAGGAAAGCCTGGTTGGGTCTCATTGGTGCAGTAGAAATGGGACTTCTTTTCTCTGTGTATAAATAGATAACTTCATATCCATCTTTTACTGTTATGCCCACTAAGTGCAAATAAAAACTGTCAGGAAAGGATATCAGCATGCTTCGTGACACCATGTCATAAACATCATAGAACTTCTGAGTAGACTATGAGCTTACTTAAAGGATATTAGAAAATTGACAGGGAATAAACTATGCTACTCAATTTCAGTGTTAAGATGAAAATGGGCTGGAGCAATAGCACAGTGGGTAAGGCATTTGCCTTGCAAGTGGCCAATATGGCCAACCCAAGTTCGATTCCTCCACCCCTCTCGGAGAGCCCAGTAAGCTACCTAGAGTATCTCGCCCGCACAGCAAAGCCTGGCAAGCTACCCGTGACGTATTCGATAAGCCAAACACAGTAACAACAAGTCTCATGATGGAGATGTTACTGGGCCCGCTTGAGCAAATCGATGAATAACGGGAGGACCATGACCATGACCAAAGATGAAAATAGAATTTTTTTCTAAAAACAGGAAAAATTATGAATAATCATCTAGTACAGTTGAAGGTATTTATTTGATGTCATGGTTTAATTAAATTATGGGGCAAAAATAAGTATTGGTTAAGACTATTTAATACTAGTAATAATCCCTAGAACTTTTGGGAATGGAGTTGGCAAGGATTTTTTTAGCCACATTATGATATATCCATAGCATTAGCTATGTCGTTGAACTACCTTCCTAGTCTCCCTCCCCTTATTATTTTATTTTATTTTATTTTATTTTATCTTTTCCAGCCTGTGATTAGAGGCTTGGGGCCACACCCAGTGATATGTTGCCAACTGGACTAATGGTTCTATGTTAGGGCCCAAGGGTAGGTTGCTTCTTTGGTTTTGTGATACCAAGGACCACTAAACCATCCTGTCAATTCTCAAGGGTTCACGGGTCACACCTAGTGATTCTTGAGCAGCTTTATGGTGCTGAGGGTAAAACATGCTAGTATGCATCCTAATTTATGTAATAGCTATTCATTTCCCTTCTTCTTTTTGCAAGTCTTTTTGTATGAGGCCAAGATTTAATCACATTCCTCACATTTCTAATAAACTTCACAACTCTATTCTGTGACAGTCGAAGCCATCAGATAGAGATAATATTTCATACAAGTTATGCCATATGTTAACAACAGAATAATATCTCAGTCTTGAGACTGCCTGACTCTAAAGTCACCACTCTTTTGTTTATAATATGTCTCACAAAATTTCTAAAGGAAAGCATGAAAAGTACAATGCATGACAAAATTAAGATTTTGTGAAAAGTTTCTTCTTCATTTATAAAAAATAGAGTAATAGCTTAGTTAATATTATAGGATGTTTTGCTGCAGTGATAGTAACAACTGCCTTTTAGCAAAATAATGCATTGTTATTAACTCATTGAACTATAATGGAGAACATTGTTTCCAAAAAGCAATAATGTCTTATAACACAGTGACTTCTGCCCTGCCCCCTACTGTGTTATTTTCTTTTTCTATACTGACAAAGACTTTGAACGAAATGAAGAAATAGTGGAGGGCACAGCTGAATCAAATTTTGAAACAAACAGCCAAAGATAAGTGTGTCACATGAGAACAGTTCTTAATTGTTCTGTGATAATTCACTCAAACTATAATGATGTTGTTAGAAAGAATGAACGAGTTTCTTGCAGAATAAGAGAAAATCATTTGTAGAAGATAAAAGGGCATCTAGCATTTGTATAGACAAAGAAAAGAACTGCAAGAACATGAAATTACTTTTTCGCCTGATAAGACATTTATCTGCGTTTCTCTATCCTCTTGCTAAATGAGGTCTAGAAGATAGAGTCCTTTGAAAGCAGTAATGTATTAGGTTGCGATTCTGTTCCAGCCATTCAGAAGACAGACATAAATAAGTATTGCATGAGGCTGGTTACTAATGAGAAGACCTCTTTTGCAAAAATCATCTTAACTAGGTTTTCCATCTGAAATCTGCCCAAGGTTTCCTACCATAAGCCAATCTGCATTCTGTATATGCAAGGGAATAATATGTATAAGTAGCCTCTGTTCATTGCAACCATGAATAGATTAGCTTCAATCATGCTTCTAGGGTTCACACCAATTTCAAAGCAGATAGGTCATAGTAATTTGCCTTTCAATATAAGCCTAAAATCTTACCAGTTCACTAGTTGTTTTCTTTTTTTTTTCAATTTATTCTCCTTCTAGAGGCTGCTAATAATATAAAATAAATTCTGCATTGAACTTATACTTTAACTTCCTCACTCTGCTTCTTAGGTTGTACCACTCCAAATAGGGAATCTTTATCACATTTTAATAGTGATCCCTCCCACTCAACATCAGACAATAAATTGGTGGAATCATCATGTAATGGGAGCAGGAAGAAACTGAGATTTTTACCTAACATAATACAAGCAGGATTTTAAGTGTTTTCAACCTTAACAAATGAGAATTTCTTGGACCATTTTAGAATACAGTTTCTGGGAAAATTTTTGTTATAAAGAATTTTAATGAGGATTTCTGTAGCTATTTGAATCTCTCCTGCACAAAGTAGAGGAATTGGGGAATACAAGCTGTGGAACAGAAAGTGATGGGGTTTGATTCTGAATGATTTAATAGATAGATATTCATTCATTCATTCATTCATTCATTCATCATCCTGTTATTCGTCGATTGCCTCGAGCAGGCCCCAGTAACGTCTCTTTCATCCTAGCCTGAGATTATATTCAAGGCTCTTTAGGAGAATGAGACCCATCATTGTTACTGGTATTTGGCATATTTGGTACGCCACGGGGAGTTTGCCAGACTCTGCCCTGTGGGCAGGCTACATTCGATAGCCTGCAAGTTTGTCCAAAGTAGGAATGAGATAATAAGATGTCATAATAGGATGTCGGTTCCGGGAGCTGGTTTTTATAGTCTCTGAGTCTTGGCCGTTGATGGGATTACACGGTGCCAGGGAGCCAGGTGGTGGGTGTGACCCCCGCCTACTGGAATTTGGAGGATCTGGGTGGAGGATGCTTGACTCCAATCTGAGTAGGCTTGGAGATCTCGGCCCCGGAACCCGCGTGGCTTTGTTCCTCTGCCAGTACCTTCATGTGTGCGGAGAGTGGTCTCAGCATGGTGGTGGCTGGTCCTGGAGGTCTTCGGCTGCCGGAGCCCTGGTCCGGGCGGGGAGGAAAGCTCAACCGGCTCCCCTCCAATGGGCCCCGGGGAGGAACAGCCAGGCGCAGTATATATGTAAATATGTAAATATGTAAATAGATAAATATATACATACTCAAATCACAGGCATAAGTCATGAATTGTGTATTTTAATATACATATTTCTAGGTTCTTGAAAAAGTTTGAAACTAGAAGAATAAGCAGTGAAAAATAACTATACATGAACGCTTAGTGTTCTGAAGTCATAGGCCCAAACCAACAATAGAATCAATGGATTAGATATTAGGGCCAATGTCCAAGAGTGAGTATTAATCTCTCACTCTTAAAAAAAACTGGAATCCTTGAGGGATATTTAAAGAGTTTTAGAGAGAAATGAGTGTAAATTCTTTTTTGAAAGAAAGCACTCTGATTCTAGTTTTTTAAGGAAGTTAGGGGAGAATTTCAACCAAGAATGAATGTAGATACAGAAACTACTTAAAATTTGAAAGCAATTCATAACCTGAGAGTAAACAAGACCAACAAAGCATTTAGTTTCTCCTACTTCATGTATCTAATTCACATATTTAAATTATTAATTATAAATAAAAATAACTATGGAATATTTAAGAAATAAATAAAATTGATCAAAACAAAAGAAACTATAAAAATATCATATAGATTTATTTCTGATAATTCATAGATTGGAGTGATAGCATAGTGGGTAGGCATTTGCCTTGCGCACAGCCAACCTGGGTTCCATTCCTTCACCCCTCTCGGAGAGCCCGGCAAGCTACCGAGAGTATCTTGCCCTCATAGCAAAGTCTGGCAAGCTATCCATGACATATTCGATATGCCAAAAACAGTAACAAGAAGTCTCACAATGGAGACGTTACTGGTGCCCACTCGAGAAAATCGATGAACAAGGGGAAGACGGTGCTACATTGTAATGCATAGGTCATTTATGTCAACTATCCCAGAAAAGACCAGGAGCAAAACTGAAGGTGTGTGCATGAGTGTGTGTGAATGACTGTGTATGAATTTGTGTGTGTGTGTGTGTGTGTGTGTGTGTGTGCGCATGCGTGTGGGTATGTGTCAGTTTATATGAGAGAACTAAGATATCTAGGAACATAGCTAGGAGTTTTTAGAACAGGAGTAGGTGAAGTATTAAGTTAAAAAGTGAGAAAATACATAATATGCAAATAATAACCCAAATAAATCTGTTATAACTATCAGAAAACATTCTTGAGGTGAAGAAAGACACTCCTGCAAAAGTAAGAAAAATGTAACAATAATTAATTGAATATCAAAATGATTAATTATCCCTAAGTATTTTAAATATTTACAAAATAAGAAATTTCCAAATTCAAATTATAATTGGACATTTTAGCATGCCTTTCAATAAAATAACAAATAGAGAATAATAGGGTAAAAGATAAAAATTTTAACTACTCATCAATACATTTAACTACACACACACTCACAGACTGTATCCAACAACTGTACATTTTTTCAAAAACTAATGGAACAGTTAAGAATTATCAAGTGCTTTCTCATAAATCATGTCAATAAAGTTTAGAGTTAAAATGATACAAGATATATTCTTAGTTACAGTAGAATTAATCTATAAAAATATATTTTTCAATAATAACTTGTGTTAAAAACTAATAAACATATTTCTAATCTATGATTATCATGAGGTGATCACAATTTAATAAATAAAAATTACATATTTTTATAATAAAATAAAAAACAAGGTACTACTTTCAGAACTTGTAGTTTTATGTTAAAATGTACTTACAGGAAGCCTCTTCAGCTTTCACATACTAGAAAGACTGAAAGTGAATCATCTAATTCTCTATCTCAAGAATATAAAAGCTAACTGCAAGTTAAACCTAATAAAAGTGAAGTTTACAAATAGAGTGTTTCATAGTTAGAAATGTATTCATATTCACATAAGGAATATCCAGTATTACCATTCTCCACAGACTAGTTCTACTGGTGCAAGGGAATTCCTGTCAAGATCAAATTTGAATATTGATGAGTGGATTCTGTTCTATTAATTGGAAGGGGAAAGAAAGCCGAAAAAATGGAGCTTTCTGAAGAAGAAGGTGGGAACATCCCTTAATATAATTTTTAGGCTCTTGGGGCTAGAGAAATCATCACAATCAATCACAACCATCCTGTTATTCGTCGATTGCCTCGAGCAGGCCACAGTAACGTCTCCTTCATCCTAGCCCTGAGATTTTCTTTAAAAGTGCCATATTCAAGGCTCTTTCAGAGTTAGGAGAATGAGACCCTTCATTGTTACTGGTATTTGGCATATTGGGTATGCCACGGGGAGTTTGCCAGACTCTGCCGTGTGGGCAGGTTACATTCGGTAGCCTGCCAGTTTGTCCAAAGTAGGAATGAGATGATAAGATGTCATTCTTAAGAATGATAAGATGGCATTCGCGGCCACACGCTTCCGGGAGCTGAGTGTGATAATCTCTGGACCCTGGCCATTGTTGGGGTTACACGGCAGTTGGTGGGTGTGACTGTCTAGCTACTGGCAGGTCCAGTCCCAAACCGTGCAGGCTTGGAGATCTTAGCCCCGGGTTCCTCTGCCAGTTCTTTTTTTTTTTTTTTTTGCTTTTTGGGTCACACCGAGTGATGCTCAGGGGTTACTCCTGGTTCATGCACTCAGGAATCACTCCTGGCGGTGCTTGGGGAACCATATGGGATGCCGGGCATCGAACCCAGGTCAGCCACAGGCAAGGCATACGCCCTACCCGCTGAGCTACTGCTCCGGCCCCCCTCTGCCAGTTCTTTTATGCGTGAGGCTCATCCAAGTGTTTGGAGAGTGGTCCCAGCATGGCCTTGGCTGGGGCCCGGAGGTCTTCAGAGAAATCATACGGAGTTGAAATGTTGTCACACATCACCAACCATGGTTTAATCCTTGGTACCACATACAGTTTACCAAGTACTGCCAGAAATTATCCCTGAACATAAAGCCAAGAGAAAGCTCTGCACAGTGCCAGGTATGGCCCCCAAACAGAAGCAGTAAAACCAGCAGACATTTTAAGATTATTTGTAAAGCTACCATGCCATTGAATGAAGACACATGCTATCTCACTGACCTAAGTAGAAAGGCCAGAAGCAGTTCACAGTTATGCACAAATGATATTCCCCAAAACATTGCAAACCTCTTGGCAAAAGAATAGACTATACAACGAAAGGGGACAGGACATTTGTCTATCGATACGGGTATAAACAAAATTGAATTCTTGTCATACCATGCACTAAAATAAATTCCAGTTGAAGGGAAGACTCATATAGAAAAGGTAAAACCTTAAAGCATTTAAAGAAACTATTTTGATGAAAATTTCAGAACTTTGGAATAGGGAACTATTATTGTAAGATTTCAATCTCAATAACACAGAAATAGCAAAGAAAAATAGTGATCCATTATTTTCTATTAAAATGTGAGCTGCTTTTTATGACACCATGGAAATAAAACAAGCAAAAATGATAAAATAAGAGATTTACAATATGGTGTTACATTAGTAGATAGAATATAGAAGAGTTTGTATGAATTGGGTATTGTTGGGAATTCTGACAATATCAAGTGTTAAATAGGATGAGGAGGAAGAGGCCATCTGACAGCACAATAATTTATCTTTGGTGTAAATTCAACAAAACATCTTTCATGGGCACCAGGAGGTAAGTGCAATAGATACAATGTTTCAGAGAGCATTTTTGGCACCAACATAAATGTACATAATTACTGTTATGAGCTAATTGTCCTCTTCCTCTATTCATATGTCAAACTCTAGCAGCATCACTTGCAACAGTATTTGGAGACAGAAACTTTTTTTAAGTAAATGAAGTTAAAATGGGGGGTGGACAGGAAGATTACTCCATAGCTTAGAGGCCAGCCGGGTATTCTAGGGGAAAGGGCTGTTCAGATAGAGAAGGGAGCACCAAATAAAGGGTGTTTGGAGGATCCTCCCAGGAGGGGAAATGCATGTTGAAAGTAGACTATGGACTGAACATGATTGCCACTCAATGCCTCTTTTGCAGACCACAACACCCAAAAGGAGAGAGTGAACAAAAGGGAATGCCCTGCCACAGAGGCAGGGTGGGAGGGGGGGTGTGGGGGGATATTATCCATGGTGGTGGAAAATGGGCACTGGTGGAGGGATGGGTATTTGATCATTGTGTGACCGAAACCCAAGCACAAAGATTTGTAAATCTACAACTGTACCTCATGGTGCTGCACTAATAAAAAAAAATGGGGGGTGGAGAGATAGTACAGTGAGTAGGGAGCTTGCCTTGCATACAGCAGACCTGGGTTGGATCTGAAGTGACAAATATGGAGATGTTCTGTGATCGCAGAGCGAGGAGTAAGCTCTGAGCACCACAGGATATTAAAAAAAATTAAAATGAGGCCATTAGGATATTTCCAATCTGTGAAGATTAAAATCTTTTTTAAGAATAAATATCCTCATGGTGTTTCACTAATAAAAATTTTAAAAAAACAACAAAAAAGAATAAATATCATATAAGGACTTGGAAGAAATGCTTTGTGTTGTTTACAGGTGGAGGAAAGGCAAAATGAGAATAAGTAGAGGTGAGTGCTCACTTCTTCAAACCAAGCAGACAAGCAACAGAGGAAACCAAACCTAGTGGCATCTTGATCTCAGACTTTCAGCTTCTAAAAAGGTTCTAAAATAAATTTGTATTGAAATCACCTAGTTTGCGGTACTTCTGAGAGCCACAGCTAATACATTTTTCCTGTGCAGAAAAGAAAAACAACGAAAGAGATCCAAATGCCGACCTACAGAATAACAGCCCTTAAAATGTAATATATTATTATGATATTTTGGTAACTGCAGTGACTTACAAATGGACTACAGTTACACCCACTCATGGATGAAGCTTTGAAAAAAGACATTGGGAAAACAAGGGATTTGTAAATATGTTTTAGCCAGAAAGAGTTTAAATTTTCCCTTTAGTTTGACTACTCATCACACAGCTTTCTTCCTGACCGTAGACCCCATATCCTGTAGGATAACACTCTTTTGTCCTTCCTCAGGTAGCTTAGGTTTGTCAGGTCACACCCATCTAAGAACACGGAATTTGTATTGTAAGCAATGTCCTTTCTGTGTGAACACAGGAAGACAGTTAATATTATGCTTTGTAACTTGGGAGTTGATTGACTCCGAATAATATTTACTCCTGAGCATCTGATTTCTTGACTCAGTTGCCCTTAGTTCCTAGCACCCCAAAAGCAGGGTCCCGACGTGGGACTGAATGGACCCAGGGCAAGCAGTGAGCTACCCTGGCATCGAAATGGGCCAGGCCAAAGAGCCACGATACTCAACTATAAGTTGAGGGCATGATCATGGACAAATGCAGTTCATGATCCAAAAGTAAGTAATGACGAGACTAGGACCCTGCTGGAGCTAGGAAGATTAACCTGGCCTGAGGACTGCGAAATGTATAGTGAGATGTTCTCAGGAAGAACCAAACTAAATTTATATCTCTTACTGTGCTCATACAGAATGACATTGCTAGAAATATTAGAAGTAGATTTATTACAACTATTTAAGTAGATTACTAACTGAAGGAAGAACACACCCTTGTTGGGATCCCACCCTTGGGTGGATCTCCTAGTAATCTGAAGTAATCTCTGTAGATGAGATTTTATCCTTGAGTTAATCTCCTGGAGGAGTGGTCTTACCTCTCTCTGTTGGTTCGTCAGTATTCAACCCACCTTTATGTCACCTCCTTATGTGACTGCTATATAAACTAAGACGTAAGCTCGGAAAAGGGGTCAGAAGCGAGAGAGCTCGGGCTCCAGAGATCCAGAGTCAGAGCCAGAAGGAGAGAGCTTCCAAGACTGGGGCCCAGGAGAGAAGGAGGCAGAGAAAGACAGGAGTGAAGAGGATTGGAATAAACTACTATTGATATAGACCGGCCTGGCCCCTGTTTTTTCTTCTGTCTGCCCTTGGCCAACAGCCGTTCCGATCCAGGCCACACACAGTGGCTCAAGAGCACTGAATGCAGGCGGTGAAACAGTGCCTTCCAGTGAGCCCGTGAACATACAACCTTCGGCGTGATAAGATTTTACAATATCCCTTTTCTTAGAGTGTTTCCATTGGAAAGCTTTCTAAATTTCTACACTGCTCCTTTGTAATGTAATCCTTCTGCCAGTGTTTTGCCTGTTTTGCTACTCAGAGTTATCTTTCTCCTGGGCCTGGGAGTCATTCCTTTGAAATGTAATCCTCATAAAGACAAGATGGAAGCCCTTCCATGATCTGCACAATTTCACTGAAATGATAAAAACCTAACTTCTATTTTCTCTCAAGTAACTTTTAGTAGCAAACACAGAAGACTTAACCGCATTGACTAACTTCCTGTTCTCTCTTTCAAAAAAATTTTAATTAACTTTTCCAAGCTTGTGGACACCGGACTTATCTTTCAACAATGTTGAGTTCTCTCTTCCCTTTTTCAATATTATTGATTTCCATCATAGGTGTTCAATGAAATCTACATTGTCTGTTGTGCAGTTTTTCTTTCTTTCTTTTAAAAAATGTTTTGATAGGGATCAAACTTGATAGAGTTCTGGGGGTCACATGTCACTATGGAGATCTGGTAGACAATTTTTATTAGATCATGTAAGGTATATAGTAGTCCATAGATTTGTGTGTGTGGTAACATAACTAAAAATAAAAGTCCAAAGGAGTGAAAAGTACATATTTTTTTTTTTGGAATCAGGTAGTTTAGATAGTATACTTGATCTTAAATTTTGAAATCAATTCAAAAATTGTTTCATAGACCTAAAACATGTCTCCTTACAATTAAATACATATGTTTAATCTGTACACTAAATTTTTATATGTAAGTTGAAGTTAATAGAGACAAACAAATGAAGTTGGAATTGGCCCTGCATATCATATACACTAGATAAATGAGTGAAACAAAAGAAAATATTTGGAAGAGATCATCAAAGTTGGTGAGGGAGTTAGCTAAAGCATCAAATTTTTCAACCATCTTCCAAATTTGAGTTGTACCTATAATTGCAATTGGAACAAAATTGTGATCTGATAATAGCAGTTTCACCCAGGTTTATAGTAAGACCCCATCACCATCATATCATTGTAGCAATTCTCACTAGCGTGTATTTAATTCTTAAAGTGTTCTCAGCCTCTTTTCTAAAACTTTGTAGTCCTTATCAATTAAACTTCAGAGTAACTCCTTGTTCCTGCTTGTTAGATGAGAAAACTGGAACCCAGGGTAGTCAAGAACGACACATAGTTTATAAGTGATGGGACCACAACTCAAACCTGTCTATCTGATTCTAGAACCTCTGTGTTAAGGAATGAGAATTGAAAGCTGTTGGTTGTTGTGAAGTCTGTATATGTTGCTTTTATCTTATACTGGTTTTACTTACAACTAAAGATTCTTTTTCTTACAAAATTGTGAATTTTATTTTAATTTTCACAAATATGGGTAATTTTGAGGAAGTTTTTAAGTTATATTTCCTTCACTAGATCTTTAAGTTTCTTGCATTTCCAAAATTGGGCAGGTAGATGAGAATCAGTGTTTTGTGTATAGAATAGTCATATTTTAAAACCTGTGTGGCAGTAGAGTTTATTTTAATCTACATTATGTCCTTACTTCTTTTGATGAATGTGAGCCTCTAGGCAGACAAGTGTACTTGAATGTTAGATTCTTCCTCACAGGAATTTTGGAGAATAGCAATAAATCAAATTTTATAAGATTTTTAGCACTGGGAACTTTTACCTAATGAAGAATAAGAACAGTAAGGCAAACAATGCCAGAGATAAGTTAAGAATAGGCTAATCAATTCAAATTATTTGGCTCTATTAACTTTACCTGAAATGGTTAATTAGTGTTAGCATACATCCTGTGAGTGAAACACCACATTTAAGGAGATAAATTCTGAGAATTAAGTTATGTACAAACAATAGATCAGAAGCTACTAATTGGAGTGGAATTTAACTTCGATAAAATTTTTCATGATTCAGAATTATATTTCATTTTTTGTATCACTACCAGAATTAATTTTTTATATCTGTAGATGGTGAGGCCTGAGAGATAGTATAGTAGATAGGACACTTGGTTTATATACAGATGGCTGGGGTTCAATATATAAACACCTCATGTAGTCCCCCATGACTACCAGAAATGATCCCTGAACATAGAACCAGAAGTAAGTCCTGGGCACAGTCTAGTGTGAGCAAAAAGGATGGGGAAGGAAAAGGGGAGGGGAGGGAAAGGGAGGGGAAGGGAGGGGAGGGGAAGGGGAGTGAGGGAGTGGGGAGGTGGGGTGAGGGTGAGAGATGGAAGGGGAGGGGAGGGAAGGAAAGGGGAGGAAGGGGGAGGGAAGGGGACAGGAAGGAAGACAAAAAGCACTTGAAACTTGGCCATAGAAACAACTATTTGTATTAATAAAATTGTTTCTGGAATTTCTGGAATAAGACTTGCAAAAGTTAAGTGAAGGTGTTTTCCTTATTGGAACAATGCCCACACTTCATAGAACTAATCTTTAATTTTATGTGTAGAGGAAATTATTTTTATTATGTGCTCTCTATATTCATTCAATAAACACATTTTTTATGTTCTGCTTACATGTCAGGCATAATTCCTGATGCTGATGATTTAAAATTTAAAGTCTGGACAAACTAGTTGCTCATTAACCTAATTGGTATCATTGAAAATGTATAGTTATTATCATCTAGTCCCTAAATTTAACTAGAGGTTGTAACCTATATGAGGTCATGTAACTGAATGTGGAGCTTACAAAAATTTTGTCACAGTAAAAGATTTCTGAATGCACAACCACTGAAATATTAATTTAATATCCACTAAGCGATGGTTTGGAGGTGTTTCTGGTGGCACTCACCTGTGTTTACATTTCTTGGGCAAAAAGGGTTCATGACTAGAAAAAATATTTAGAAGTCTGACCTAGTATAATCTGATCAAATTATGCAGTATTAGATTACTTACTAATTCACAGGTGAGCAAAGTCACTTAGCTAGCTTCTAGCTAGAGCTTAGAAGCGATTACAGAATTATCCAGTGGATAAAATAACCTATTAGCGATTTTAGTTGGATCAAGAATGATTGTAGAATGGAGAAAAGTCTAGGCAGAAGGAAATATATGAGGTCATTCATTAGACCAAGAAAAATGCAGTCCTGAAAATATTTTTTAAATGAGAATTCAGAAAATACAAAGTAACAGTTAATCCATTTGGTGCCTGGGTAAATTTGATCCCTAATTCGCACTGACCCCAGAAACAGAAATCTGACTGATATTTTGTTTGTGTCACTGCCAGTTGATTTATTTTCTTCCATTTCTAAGTAATTTATTCTTTGTGTCTTTATATGCTGTACAAACTGCGGATATTTTAATATGTTGCAGTTAGAGATCTCAGAATTTTTAGGAAATCTGTAGGAAGTTTTCAAATTCTCAAAAACTTTTAGAACTTTCAAGAGAGGCAATAAAATACTAAAATTGAATTTTTCCAGCATCCTAGAGACTTTCATGTGTCAAAAAATATCCCCTTTTTGAGCCCAAGGTTAAACATCATAATTCCTCAGATTTCACCACAGTTTATTACAGTGAATAAACACCCACATGACCCTGAGTGTCTATTCCATTTACTAGCATAAGAAGAAGACAGATTGAGACACATTAAGATGTGGTTTCTAGGTGTATAGCAACATGAAGTCACATAAAAGTAATGCCCAGAGAAACTTGGCCTACAAAACTGTGTGGGATTGTATTTAACTAGGAATTTTGTCAGTTTAGAAACTTTAAATTGAACATGAACACAAATTAAATACATTAGTGAAATATTCATTGGGAAGGATTGAACATTTATGGCTGTTGCTACCAGAGGAAAGGAAGATGGAGACAGTAAAGCAATTGTGAGTTGGTTAGAATTCTCTGGCTTCCAAATAATGAATAGGGAACAGATGTCTGCCCACACAGTGAAAATGATCTTATTAATAAATTTTTCTTTAAATGAAATGCACAGTGACAAAGAGTATTATTTAGTGGGCTCCAAGCCAAAGAAAAATAAATATAAGATAAGTTGAAAAAATTGTTGTAGTCTTCAAATTTCACAATTTTAACTAGCAGTTAGGGGGTTTTTCTTCCCTCCCAAGAAGCATAGGGAGAAATGCTCTGCAATTTTGCAATTCATTAATAATTTTTGTGATGAGCATTTGATGAACAACTATAGATGGTGGATAAACAGACTAGAGAGACACTTAGGGCTTAGACGTCATCCTTCTCACTTTAAGTTATAGTCCTAGTATATTTATTTGGGGGTCATTAGAAATACTAAAATTAGGCTCTCATTTAAAGAATTTAAGGAATTTAATAGCTTATGGTTTTAAAAATATGACATTAATTATACAAAAATAATATGAATCATTTTACATTGATGATGTCTATGCTGATTACTTGTATAGCTGTTGTTTTAAACTTTTATCAAAATAGCTTAGTTTTGCATTTATAATTAATTTTTGTGGCAGTTGGATAATTAACTTGATTAGGCATTTGGTATTTCAAGGAGAATGAATGTTGCTTTTAATTGATAAAATATGGATGAGAACCTATTGTATGTTGACATTGGGTTCCCTTTCCTAACAGTTGGTTCTCCACAAACATTAAGTGGTTTTATCTGAGAGCCTTTATCAGAGAGGGAGGGGTTAGGTAAGTTTAGCAGTAATCACTAGGGGGCAGCAGAGGCTGTAGCATCTAAAGTGTTGGTGGTAAATCTCCCAGTTAAGTGGGTGCTGTCTTGTTCTCTTCCTCCATTTTTTTTAGGTTGGCTCTAGCTAGGAGAGAGCCATCTTGATGGTCAAGATGGTCCTATGGGTAGTTTTGAAGCATAATCGCGGGTGGGGGTTGGGGGAGGGCGTTGGCTGGCTGTGTGTAGTTTCTAAAATTTACTCATTATTTTCATGTGTGAGAACAACTATGGAAGGATAAAGAAAGATCCACAGGATGAGTTCTTCATGAGTTCATAATAGGTATTTATAGAAATATGGTTTCTATTGGGCTTTTGGTAGCTTTTATGAGATATTTGGTGTCATGTTCTCTATTTCAATGGTAGAATAAAGAACCACTGAACGATTTTCCTAAGGTGCTCCAAGGACTCCTATGTACCCACTAAGTGGAAGTTTATTATATTCACTTATGCTATAAGATTTGTCACAGAAGACCACCATTGGTCTGGCTTTTATATTATTGAAGCTGTTCCCCTCTTTTGTACTTACCTCAGTGGTCTTAGTCTTCATTCAAAGAATAAAAATACTTTTGTCATAGTTTCTACTATACTAAGTTCATAATATTGCACTATAAAAAATGAATAGTAGTGTCTTGAAACATAGTTTTAATTCTATCTTTGATAAACAGTTTACTTTTTTTTAAAGTGGAGTTTCTTGCAAATTATTGCTCCTCACCTCATGTGTTTTGGTTGTTTGCAAGTGAAAAATGACTTCCCATTCATATGGTAGATCTGAGACAGTGCTCAAACAAGAGTTGAAAAAAGACTACAGAAAAACAAAGATGAAATAAACAAATATGTTTTTATAATTCTGGAAAGTATTTCTTGGAAGATAGGATTTGTTTTATGTGCTCACTAACTTCATTTTATCCAAGAAAGATGAGTAATATATTCTCCTTTTATAATGAATTAGATCTTCTACCAACTCTATTTGTAGTATTGCAACCTCTTTTCTCAATTAGATTAAAGGGAGAGTGTATTATGCTCATGTTAAGAAGACTGTGAAAGACTTTAATCAGGAAGGGGCAGCTTGAATTTGTGTTTAAAAGAAAATAAGATGAGTTCTCTATGATGAGCAGATGGTAAAAAGAGAAAAAAGATCAATTAGGGAACTGAATTGTATTCTCAGACACTGATACTTAGATTATGAGAGTAATGATGAAAATGTAAAAAAAAAAAGTGCACATATTTAGAATATACTTTGGAGATCCTAAATGAATTGGTTACATTGATAAGGCAGAGAATATGTGTGTGTGCACGCATGTTTGTGTGTGTGTGTGTGTGTGTGTGTCTGTGGTTTTGTCTAGGTTGCTAAATTTCTGGTTGTTTGTATCTTTTTTTAAGAGATCTGGTAGAAAAAATGCTTAATGAGTGTGCCCTTCTCTATCCTACATTTTAAGAGAATTGATGTTGTCTCTGTTACTCAGACATGTTTGCTGAGACATGATATACAGGGAAGAGAAAACAAGCATGTGTGCCCTCACACTCTATTATGCAGACACAGGAGGTGAAAGCATTAGGCAGGAGGAAGCATGCTGTGAAGGGCTTGCCAAAGGCTCTGAGATTCTCAGGAGTTGGTTTAAACTGGGCATATTATTGCATGTTTAGTCCTGCAGTGAGTCTGTCTAGATGTCAAATATGAGGTATCCACTTTTCTGGACTTTGATCATTACTATACATATTATATACATTACTATACATATTAACATATATATGCATACTATATAATTTATAATATATATTATTCAGATTCCCTCTCTTTCTTAAGCTTGCTCTTTCTCTTCCTTCCCTTTCTTTCTTTCTTTCTTTCTTTCTTTCTTTCTTTCTTTCTTTCTTTCTTTCTTTCTCTTTTTCTCTTTCTCTCTCTCTTTCTTTTTTCTTTCTCTCTTTTTCTTTCTCTTTCTCTCTCTCTCCTTCCTTCCTTTCTTTCTTTCTTTCTTTCTTTCTTTCTTTCTTTCTTTTTTTTCTTTCTTTCTTTCCTTTAAGGAGTTTTTAAAACGCAACCCTGAATAATGACTCCATGAGAAAATTGGCTTTGGAGTTTGAATTTCTGTTTATGATATCTATGTCTGTAATCAAAATTCTGTGGAAGTTACTTTTCTTCCTTGGAGAATGGAATGTGCTGGTGGAGTTTAACTTGATTATCCCCAACTGCCCTTGGCTGTAATAATCTGGGACTCTTTACTTTGAAGTCCATATAAGGAGTTATATGAATTCTTTATATTATCAATAGGCACCAGCTTTTGTTTTAAATGAAAGAGTCTAAGCAACTGCATGGTATTCCAGCAGTCTCAAAGAAACTAGAATTTACAAAGCAGAGAAAAGCTGGCTATGGGCAGTTTGAAGTTGGGGAGGAGTTCATTGAATCTCCTTTTTTAATTGTAATGATCTTTTGGCTGTATTTTTTTCAATGCAATGCCTCCTCCTTGATACTTATTTTTCTCTCCTGAAAAAAACAAAGTTAACCAGAAGTAAGTCCCTGAGTCAAAGGTAACTATATTTCCATTGTTATTCAGTGAGTTATGGATTACAAGTCCTTTGGACAATTCTTATGATTTTACAAGGACCCCAATACATTGCACTGAGCTAGCAATGTATTTCATATTTCTTATTTCTGTGCAATTTAAAAATCTATTGCAATGCCAATAATTATCAAGAAGGATATATATATATATACATATATATATACATATATGCTTCCATATATACATATACACACAATAGGCTAGGGGGAGGAATTTCTCCTAAATAGGAGAGAAAAAAATAACTTTATAGTTAGTATGGTGAGAAATGTACATGGACTTAGCTGGCAACATGAAATGATTTCCTTCATAACTCCAGAAAAGACCAGAATACTGCAGTTTCTCTTTCTTGATAAAATGCCCCACTGGATATAAAATACAGGAGATTAAGTAGTAGGCTTTTGACAGCTCAGGCAGAAGATGCAGATTGTACTTGAGACCCTCATAGATGAGGATGTTGGACAAATATTACCAGATACCTTGTGAATTGTAAACCCAAACCAATGAATTGATAGCTGGTTTTACTGTTCTCCTTTTTAATAAACTTAAAAACTCCCAAAGTTTTGAAGAAGAGTTAGAATTCTTAAGTAACCTCACTTAAGATGAAAGAAGATGACATTTTCATGTGACTATCTTGCTTTTAACTTAGATTTTTAAAATGCAAGCTATTAAGTTGCTGATCTGTTCTGTTACTTTAACTCAGTTCCTATGAAAATGTAGCATCTTGGGGCCAGAGTGAAAGCACAGCAGGTAGGGCATTTGCCTTGCACGCAGTCGACCCGAGTTCGATCTCCAGCATCCCATATGGTCCCCCAAGCACCGCCAGGAGTAATTCCTGAGTGCAAAGCGAGGAGTAACCCCTGAGCATTGTTGGGTGTGACACCCCCCAAAAAAGCAAAAAAAAATGTAGCATCTTCACATGGTTTAAGTCTCCCCATTTGGTAGCTGACAATTACCAATTTTTGTTTTGAAGGTTGCTCATCATTTGGTTCTAAAACAATGTTGATATGGATTTTATAAGGGTTTTGCTTGTGGTGCTGACTCCATACTGAGGCAATTAATTAATGAGAAGAACATGGTTCCTGTATTGGCTAAGCTAATATCTGAACTGAATTGCTCTATATTATTGTTTGGTCAGTATTTTCCTTGATAATGCAAATGCATCTTGAGTAGAACTTAGCTGGGAACTTATTCTCAAAATTCCTACAAAATTTCAAAGTGCTAGGAACCTCCATCTTCTACTCCTTCCCTCCACTATGACCCTTCTTTCCTAAGACAGTCCTAGACAGCTACAAAATAGATATAATCTGTGTACAGAAGAGCAGTACTGCTCTATGGGAGAATCAAACAAAAGCTGCACAAGAACTGAAAATCATTAAAGATGACTCCTGTAGGTAGACCTGGAGGAATTGCAATGAACTTGAAACTCTTCTGCCATTACTGTGTGAATTCTAATTCCAAAGAAGGGTGATTACATTATAAGACATTGCAAGCCAGTGTGGTATCTGTTCTGGCTTGAAGCATGGGAGTGTGGGGAGATGAACTGAATGAAATGCAGAAAGAAGAGTCCAAAGCATCAGTTAAAGTAGCTTTTAAAGGAAAGTAGATGGATTTAACCAAAAATTGAAACCTGATTTTCATGCCCAGAATATTTCATCTACATAGATTTGTCTCTTGCTGAATAAAGAATTTCAGTGTCTCAAAGTTTACCATTACTTACGTATTCAAAGGCCAAGATTCGGCAGATTTTTTGTTGCCATTGGCATTTTTTTGTTGTTGTTATTAAGAACATTTCATACATCAGAGCAATAATTTTATGGTTTGGATAAAATACTCTAGAAATAAATATATGATTATACTTTGCCTTTAATATGCAAATGCAACTTAAGCTCAAGTACTTTCATATGAGGAACCACAGAGATATGGTCAGGATATACTTGAAGGAAAATGCCAGCCCTAAGATACGTGCTTTTCTACCGGTGATATAAAGAGCATTATGTGGAACAAGGTAATACATAGTGAATAAATAGTAGAAATTATCACATTTCAGCTTGTCCTTTAATTTATGAAAAATACATGTGTCCTTCAAATACTCTTGTTACAGACAGAAGCAAAATAGCAAGAACATTTGAATGTGGAATAAAGGTATGCCACAAGGTAACATTGCTCCCTAGGCATGTTCAGAAGAGAAAAGCAAAATATTGTAGTGAAAGTGGCAGATGGCTTAGCCATGTGAAAATATTTAACTCTGCAAAGAAATGCTTTATTTAATATTTTACAATTACTTTGTTAGCTTGGCTCTAGTTTTCTAGACTTGGGATTATCATTTCAAAATGGGCTTTACTGGCTTCTGATGCCAGAAAATAGTTTCTGGATATAATCGGAACTTCCAGTTTAATTTTGTAAGTATGGTATGTGATTAGTAAAATCTAGGAAGCTGAACAATTTTTAAAGCAAATAATACATACTGCTCTAAACATACATTAGAATAAAGTAGAGAAAAGGACCTACATAGCAAAAGCACTTAGAGAGATTTAAGACTATATCTCCAACAATCTTAATATATGGACCTTTGGTTGAATTTGATTCCAACAATCTTAACATATGGATCTTTTGTTAAATTTGTTTCAAATAACTATATTATAAACTTTATAAATTATATAGCATATATAAAGAAATTTAGAAAATATGAAATAATAGATATTTGAAATCAAATAATTACTAACTTTTATTCTAGTGTGATGGTCTCAAATACTCATTTGAAAATATGTACATTTTCTTAATAGAAAATATAATTTAATATTTTCACTAAATTTCTAAGAAAAAATTCTTTGTAAAGAAAGTCAATGGAAAAGTTTTAAAACAAGAAGTTACTTGATTCCCTGAACTTTACCAAATTATTAGTATTTTAAGAAATTCTCATTCAAAATATTTTTCTTAGCTTCATAGATTTATCCAGAGAGAATAATCCTTAGCACTAAAGGAATGAATGCAATACATATGAAGTTGGTAGAATAAACTCCACTTTATATCTTACCATGTCGATTCAAAGAAGTCAGATTATTTCCATGTGTTCTATTGTTCTGTTCATGCCTATTTTTCATCACTCTCAGGGTGTGTTAAACATTTTTTCTTTTCTGATATAAGATAGCTCTGAATACCCCTTGTTTAGCTCATTTTTAAAGGATGTCTCTTAACCACATAATTGGAAGATAGCAGGGTGTAGAGCAGAGTTTTGTTAGATTGTGCTGCTTTATAAATATCTGTGTTGATCCTTGGAGGAAGGACTAAAATTGGTCTGCAATACTCCAATTGTACCTTTCCACCTTTCTCCTCTCATTTGACTTATGTCCATGTGATAATATACTGTGTAGGTAGTATATGTGGTGCTTATAGATCTAACTTTAAAAGGGTGAAGACTCAAAATTAGATAAATATAATAGAAAAAATTTAAGACTCCCACAAAGGAAAGGCCATCAGTGCAGAGACCTCACAATTTTGTTGGTTTGTTTTTGGTCCACACCCAGTGTGCTCAGGGCTTACTTCTGGCTCTGTGATCAGGGATGACTCTTGGCAGGCTTGGGGAACTGTATGGGATGCTGGGGATTAAGCTCTGGTCAGCTGCATGCAAGGCAAGTACCCTCCCCACTGTATTATTGGTTCAGCCTAGAAATCTCACAAATTAATTAAACATCAAGTAGATACAACAACAGCTATAACAACAACAAACAATTGTCATATTTTGCAGAAACAAAAAAATCAAATAAACATAACAAAGGCAGAAAAATTCAGTTAGTAGTTTATTTCTCATGTATCTTGGAAAACAATGTTTTAAAAAAATCTTTGTAATTAAAGAGATGATAGTTGGATAGGAAATAAATTGGAACCCAGTGAATTGATAGAAGTTAGTAGTTAAATATAGATGAGTCCCAGATCTGTTCATTTATCTCTTTAATAAATATTATGGAATACTTCCTGCGTGCCAAGCACTCATCTAGGTTCAAGAAACAAATTGATGAACTGAAAATAAAAGTCTGTAATTCCCTGCTTTACAAATAGTTATTGTTGCTTATTCCAAAAAAAAAATGCTCTTTTGATACTTGATACTTGACTTACACAGTCATTAGACGTTTTTTAGTGCATAGAAATAAATATTTAGTGAAGGAAAAACAATCACAAAGAATTCACTGATGGCAAAGAGATTTAAATATATGAAAATGGTAATTCTTTATGTAGTCTTGCATTCCTAAATTTATTTCCTGTCCTAGTTCAGTCTTAATGTCTTCTTCTCTGGGGACATATGCTTATTTGTATTCTCAGTCTGATAAGACATGTTTAACTGGATAGATGTTTCTTTTCTCACGACACTATCTAGGATGGCATCAGTTATATGAGCTTAATATGCATTATATGTAAGCATATATACATACATATGTTGTATATATGGTGTCAGTGTTTTATACGAACTTAAGATATTAAATTGAGAAATATTTCCTTTCGTCATTAATGATAAGTCAAAAATAAATGCAATGAGCATCATGTCAACTCTCATTTATTCAATCTAGTTATCTGTTCTGAGGATTATCAAGATTTTCTGCCTGCTTTTCCTATGACTGATGAGAAAGTCTCTCCTGGGATCAGGCTGAATTAAAATGGCTCATTAGTATGTAAACATGTGACATCCTGGTATCCGTAATTTTCTAGAACAGCGTGGAATGATATGGCGGAGAAACAAAGGAGAAATACATTGGGTGACACTTCTGAAGATTTCCTCAGGTCTCTTTACTTTCTTGCAAGCCCCAAACACTTCAACATAACTTTAAATTTTCCTGTTCACTTTACCTTGCTTCTTTTATACCCTGAGTGCAGTGTCACCCATGAGAGGAGGAGTGATAGACGGTCACAACAATTGTAAATGAATGAAAGGGCCAGCCTGGAGTCACAGTTGTGTTTCCTGTACCCAGAATTCCATACACAGTAGATTAGTTGTAAACTTCAGTAAAAGTCCAACTGATTAACATAGTATGGCAAATGTTTTATAGTAAGAACTGATACAGAAATGAGCTATTTTGAGGGGCTCTGACTTAGACTAAGCTATTTAATTCAATTGAAACATGCTTTATCATCAAATTCTACCAGATACATTGGAAATCCTCAGACCACTGTCTGGCTATTATTGTGGTACAATAGATACTAGCTAATATGATTTTTCTTTTTAACTTAAAAGTAATCTAATAAAACAATTCATATTGTTGCCTTTTTGCTTACTCAGGTTTTATTTTCTTTTAGCTAACAATTATTTACCTCCAATGAATTATTATATTTATTCATCTATTTCACAGCAGAGCCTGTCAAGCTCCCCCATAGCGTATTCGATATGCTAAAAACGGTAACAACAACGGGTCTCATTCCCCTGACCTTGAAAGAGTCTCCAGTATGGCACCATTGGGAAGGATGAGTAAGGAGAGGCTGCAAAAATCTCAGGGCTGAGAGATGTTACTGGTACACACTCGAGCAAATCAATGATCAACAGGATGACAGTGACACAGTGATACAATGATTCATCTATTTATTTGGATTTTGGGATCACACTGGCAGTCCTCAAGAGCTATTTCTGTTTCTGCGCTCAGTACTAACTCTCAGATTGGGACATCATATATGGTTTGGTGGATTGAAATTGGTATTGACTGCCAGCAAGACAAGTACATCACTTTTTTTTTTAATTTAGTCACTATGAAATTACAAACTTATTCAAGACCTGGTGTCCAGCATACAATGTTTCAACACTGATCACTTCACTAGTGTCCACTTCTTTCCACCAATGATCTCACCAGCACCAGTACCACCACTTGCTTCCAACCTTGCTTTTTTACAAGAGATGCTTTTATTTTTTTTCCTTAGTTACATTTTTGCAGTGTGAGTTTCAGTATTGCTGTTGCTAGGATTTTGACCACCTATTAGCACCATCTACTCCTCCGGGTTAAATGCTTCCCTCCACCATAGACCTGGCCGCATCCCTGTCTTATTCCCGAAACCCCTAAGTGGCATGTTTCCTCCTGAATATCAGTTCTAATGTTCTTTATTTCCATTGTATTTGGTAATTTGTTCTTCCCCATTTTTTTCTTTATATCCTACATATGAAAGAGATTACTCTGTGTTGGTCTCTTTTGCTCTGACTAAATTCACTCAGCGTGATACTCACCAGGTCCCTCCATGTAACAGCAAGTGTCATGATTTTATCTTGTCTTATGACTGAGCAGTATTCCATTGTGTACATGTACCATGATTTCTTTATCCAGTTATCTATTCTGTGATACTTGGATTGTTTCCAGATTTTGGCTATTGTGGATTATGTTGCAGAGAAATAGGGGTGCAAATTATCTTTTCTCCATTTTGTTACTGGGCCCTTGGGAGTATATTACAAGAAGTGGGGTTGCTGGGTCAAAGGGAAGCTCAAGTCCTAGATATTTTATGAATGTTTATACTGTTTATCAGAAAGGCTGGACAGATAGACATTCCCACTAATGGTGAATGAGAATCCCATTCTCCCCGCATCCGCTCCAGCACTTCTTGTTCTTGTTCTTTTTGATGTGTTCCAGTCTCTGTAGCATAAGAGAATATCTCATTGTTGTTTTGATTTTCATTTCCCTGATGACAGGTCATGCAAAACATTTTTTTCACTTGCCTTTGGCCATTTGGATTTCTTCTTTGAAGAAGTTTCTGTTTATCTTTTCTCCCTATTTTTTCATGCGGTTATATGTTTTTTATTGTAAAAATTCTACCAGTACCTTATATATCTTTGATATTAACTCCTTATCCAATGAATATTGGGTAAATAATATCTCCTTCTTTTCGTGTTATCTTTATATCTAGATCATTGTTTCCTTTGAGGTACAGAAGCTTCTTAGTTTATTTATTTAAAAAATTTTAAATTTATGTTAATATAGACAAAATCCACACTGTTGATAAAATTCTAGAGTTAAATTGATTAGTTAATAAAGCCACCAAACTAAAATCAATAAGTATAAATAAAGGAGTCGATTTTTAATGTGAAAAATGTTCTCTCTGATCACAGGGTTGTTAAATCCTTGCCTAAGGATTTATTGTTTGTTGCTAGTCAAGCCTTCAGTGTTACTGTTTTTGTCTGTTGAATTTAGTTGGCTTATATGTTAACTTTCCCATCTAATTCGGTGTGCTCCTACTCAATACTTTCAGTATTGAGAAATTAGGAGATGTCCACCACCAAAGTAGCCCAGAGGCTTCAGGATCTATGGTCTGGGCCAATGAGTTAACATGGTGGTGACTGTGGGAGGTGGATGTGGCTGTCACTCCTAGAGTACAGAGTGAGGGGAGGCTGCCCACCCCCACTCCAAGAAAATGCCAGAGTTCTAGCCTGTTCACTGAGGTACCTGAAATTATTTGCAATTTGGCATCTCTGCAGAGAATATTTGTTGAAGCTTCTTAACTTAATGTAGTCCCATTTGTTTATGTTTGCTTCAAAAATGATAGGTTTATTTAGGTGTTCTGTGTATTCTTGGTTTAGCTTTGGGAGGTTATAGGAGTCCAATAATTTACTCATTTCTTCTAATTTTTCTCATTTCATGGCATAAAGATTTTCAAAGTAATCTCTTATCATCCTTTGAATTTTTGTGCTATCTGCTGTGATGTCCTGCCTTTCATTTCTGATTTGGTTCATTAGGGTTTTCTCTCTTTATAGATTGAGTCTTGCTTTATAGATTGAGTCTAGGTTTACTGATGTTTATTTTTTCAAAGAACAAGCTCTTGGTTTCATTGATCTTCTGAAACTTTTTATTATTATTTCAGTTGATTAACTTCTGCTCTAAGTTTTATTATTTCCTTCTTCCTGCCTGCTCTGGGCTCCTTTTGTTGGTCATTTTCCTGTTTCTTAAGTTGTACAGTCAAGTTATTTATGTATGCCTTTTCTTCTTTCCTGATGAAGGCTTGCGTAGCTCTGAACTTTCCTCTTACAAACACCAGTTTTGCTTTGTCCCACAAGTTATGCTAGTAGTGTTCTTATTATCTTTTTTTCCCCAGGAATCTTTTCATTTCCTTTTGATTTCTTCTCTGCCACACTGGTTGTTCAGTAATGAGTAAATTCCAGATGTTTGAGTTGTTTCTATATTTCTGTTCATGTTTAACTTCTACTTTCATTGCATCACGATCTGAGAAGATAGCTGAATATGATTTCTATGCTCTTGACTTTAAAGAAGTATGTTTTGTGTCCCTATGTGGTCTATCATGGAGAATGTCCCATGTGCATAAGAGAAGAATGTGTCCTTCAGTTTTTAAAGTAAATCACAGTATAGAAATAGAAATGCTTTCCTTAAAGGAGGAAATGAAAGAAAGAGGCTTAGTATTAACGTCATACTTAAAATACTTTCTTCTATTTTTTCCTTCAAAGAAAGTATTTCTTAATTCACATATAGTCTAGTTGATCAATTGTGAGGTGAAAGATGGAGTTGAAGTCTCCAACTACTATTGTGTTGCCATCAGTCATTTTTAAAAAGTCTATTTGCAGTTGTTTTAAGTATTTTCCTGGTTTCTCACTAGGTGCGTATATGTTTAGGAGTGTGAGTTCTTCCTGATACGTCTTGATCATTAAGAAATGATCTTTGTTGTCTCTTAAAACCTTTTTCAGCCTAATATATCTGTGTCGTCTGATAGTCTGATACTAGTATGCCCCCTAACCAGCCCCTGCCTTTTTGAGGGTGTTATTTGCTTGAAGAATTACAAAATAAGCACCTTATCTCCAGCATTATCACCTTGGTTTCATTAAAATCTTTTAATATGCAAATGTAAGATTCATTACTATTAACTGGAAAATAAATCATTTTGTGGTTGTCATTGTTTGGTGCCAGATCCAGAGGTTCTCATGGCTTACTTCTGTATATGCACTCAGATATTACTCTGGTCAGCTCAAGGATCATATGACTTTTGGAGATCAAACTCTGATGGGTCATGTATGCTCAGGGAACCATATAGAGTGCTGGGGATCAAACTCTGGTGGCTGTGAACAATGCAAGGCACCTCAGTCCTTAAAAAGAAATCATTTTAAGATGATTTATTTTGGATCCTGAACATACTAATTTACAGGAAATTTTAGAAATAACATTCCAATCTGATGGTTCTGCAGGTAAGAATGCAGTAAAACAACGTGGCTAAGTAAATGGTAGATATTCAAGGATACTTGCTGTGAAAATTCTAGTGGCTGCTCAGATCTTTACCACTGTGATCAAGCCTTTTTTAATAACCCCCTATTTGGACTATAAAGTAGAGAGTTGACTCATGTGGATTCCTATGAACTGTTACAATTTGAAACTAATATTAGAAAGTAGATGAGAGAAATGCAGTTGTGCTACCCAAGCAACATAGTGGCATAAAAATCAGCCAAATTAAAAGAACAGAATGAAATTGCAATCTCAAAAAAAAAAATCTTTTTTTTTTTTGTCTCTGCTCGTTCTGCTACTACAACCAAAAAAGCTTGAAAAAGACTGATAGTCATTTTTGAGCAGATCAACAAAGCATTTAAATGAGAATTTTTACCTTGTGAATAGACATTAATTAATGCATTAATGAATTGGATTGCATAAATGTGTTGGCATTTCAGATGTACTCTTGTCTTTTATAAGATGGAGCCATCTGCTAATAGCTCTGATCAAAGCATAAACGATTACTTAAACTAAGATAAAACTTTGAAATGGAAGCATGTAGAGAAAGACTTGTTAATTTTCTAATTGCTTTCCCTTGTTATTGAAATTAGTGAGCATTTTATCTTTAACAGGAACAATTATGAAGATAAACATTTAACAGCAAATTTAAAGGTTAGCCACTCTGACATGACTAATATCTATGGGAAACATAATTAGCAAATTGTTGCCTTATTACCATCAGCTTAATTTATTGTCCTTATATCTACAATACTCCTCATTTTTTTCTATAATAAGAGACACTGAATAGAAATCAGATACAATGAATGTCAGTTTCTGTTTTTCCCTACTGCTAAGGTATGTTTCTAACAATAACAATATTTTGTCAATGAAAACATTTTGCTTTAAATAATAAATGCTTTTCATTTTGATGGCCAATTTTTCACATCCCAGTAACTATTTCTCACAGTCAGGTAGGGAGAGAGAAGGAGCTCAAAACCAGAGAAGAAGCAAGAACTGCGAAATCACCAGTTCAAATTATGTTCCCTGGTTGCTGAATCTCAAAGAGTTTTCATTAACCTTTGTCAGTGACCCTCTGCCTAGTGCTTGTCATCATGCAATTCTTTTCTGTGTTATTTCCACGCATACAGGAAAAAGTGGGAATGGTGGTTTTAAAAATCAACTCTGACACCCAGTCAGCTCGACAATATTAAGACTTGACTTTTAAATAACTGATGATTCCAATAAGATGACTAATTTGTCAGACTGAAAAATCAGTCCTTTAAAGAAACAAAGCTCAGTCAGATTCCAGTAGCTTCCAGCTTTCTTATAATGGTCACACAATTGAAAAACATCTCAGGCATGATTCAGTGCTTCTGAGGCCAAAAAACAAATCTGTGTCCCCAAGATGTCCTGTGGCAGATGCTGTCACTTTTCAAGCCAAGTGTGGTCTGCCACTTGGTACAATAAAGCCCCTAGAGGCAGTCTGAACTCGACTGGTTGGACACATATTCATCTCTGCTAACAAGTCATGATTCATTTATTTGCACTAATTACCTAATGAATTCTGTGTATGCTCTTGCTCTTAGAAGAGGCACAAAGGAAAATCAGTCTTCATTCAGCTGCAGTGTTTGTAGATTATGATGACAGTTCTTTCCAGTAGAATATAGAAGTACACTCTTAACAGTATAGATAACTGGGCCAGACCCCTGGTTCAGAGTAACTTGATTGTAGGCAGCTGATAAATTGATGTTTACGTGAGATTTCCTGGTGGATTTTAAACAAAATGAAGTTTGAGAAACATTGATTGAGAGGATTTCACCATGAAGTTCTCCCTAAAAATAACAGGTTTATTAAATAAACCCTTGGGTTTTCAGCAGGTATGAATGCATTCCTTGATATATCTCTAAATCTGTCTTCACTCTGGAATCTACCTGTTCTTTGTGGCCATCTGCATCCTCCAGGGGTCTTTATCACCATTTTCTCAACTCCTCTCCATATGCTCCAACATGTGTGAGAGAAAGAACAATAATATTGGACTTCTTTGATCTCTTCAATGAAAATAAGCAATATAATATAATTTTTTAGCTTGTTAGAAGGAAACCTTTACTAACAAATACTAAAATCTACTCTTTAGTTATGTCTGTTTATTTTGTCATTTAACAGAATTGTTAAACATTTATAATGATGTACAAAGTACTCAAGAAACCTAAGATCATCAGATACATCCTCACAATACAGACTCCTAAGTGGAGTGCAATGATATCAATATAAAAAAAGTGCTTGACATCGATTGGACTGTAATAGAAAAATGTGACATTGAAGGGATTTTAGGATTTGAGCTTGAACACTATATGGCACTGGAAAAAACACATTGAAATCTTGGCATTGTGTCACTATCACACTTGGCATTATGTTTTACGAAGAGTTAGAACAAGCAAGTTCTCGATTAGGGACCACATGGCCCCCTGTAGACTCCCAAGATTTTCCTAATGGACCACAGGAGATAATTTTATAGATTGTCATAGTAGGATATAAGGAAATCCATCTCTAAAACAGGAAGGATCACAGGAAGGAAACAATATTGGAAAGAACAGTAGTCAGTAAAAGGGCAAGAAACACTGATCTAGAGGTCAAACAAGCTAGCTCAAGAAAAAACACTCGGTCTTTCTTCATGAGAATGTGCTACCAATGGAGAATAGTTGGTCTCTAGTTTATAGCAGAGGGTGCTTCTTTTTATCTATCTATTTATTTATTTTTTATTTATTTATTTTGTTTTCTTTTATTCTCTCCCAAATGATTTATTTTTAAAATTTTTAATAGTGAGACATCATGAGGTACAGTTGCAGACTTACGCATTTTCGTGCTTGGGTTTCAATTATACAATGATCAAATACCCATCCCTCCACCAGTGCCTATTCCCCACCACCAAATCTCCCAAATGATTTATTTATTTATTTATTTATTTATTAGAATTTATTTATTTATTGAATCACTGTGAGAAAAGTTCAAAGCTTTCAGGTTTAGGTCTCAGTCATGCAAATATCAAACACATTTCCCTTTACCAATACTTATTTTTTACCGTGAACCCCAATAGAACCCCACCTCCCACCCATCCCTATTTCTGTGAGGCAGATGAGTTCTAGTTAACACTCTATCTACTTTGACTAGATTCATTGTTTCGATAAAAGATAGGGTGCTTCTTTTTAGTTTCATCATTCGTCTACCTCCCCTTCTTTTTTCCTATTTGCATGTAATCAAATACAGTGGTTCCACCAACTGAAAATGAGACAGCAGTTGTAACATCTTGAAAAAAAAAAGGCAGATTGAATACTTGCCAGGTGATGTGCTTGAATTTTTCTCTGTGTGAAAATTCAAAGAGCAAGGAGTGACTAGTGTTGGTTGAAGCAGCCCCTTTAGAATCTACATGAACAGGTCTTTTATTCTTATTACTTTTAGGCAATTTTTTTTCTCTGCAAAAGACAGGATTTTTTTTCTTTATTTTTATTCTAAGGCAAAAGAAATTAACAAAGCTCCAGTAGCAATAGACATTTAGTTACCAGTTATTTTTCAGACTACTGTAAAGTAATGCACACACCAATATTGTAAGACATCATAATGGAAGAAGTATAGCATTGTAGCATTGTAGCACTGTCCTCCCGTTGTTTATCAATTTGCTCTCGCAGGCACCAGTAACATCTCCATTGTGAGACTTGTTACTGTTTTTGACATATCGAATATGCCACGAGGAGCTTGCCAGGCTCTGCCATATGGGCAGGATACTCTTGGTAGCTTGACAGAGGAATCAAACCTGGGTCGGCCACATGCAAGGGAAATGCCCTACCCGCTGTATATAAAATGTAAACTTCTTTAAGAGCTTTAGCTCCTGTTTTGGTATATATATTAGGGCCAGACTTAGCAGTGCCCATGGATTGCTCCTAGCTCTACACTCAGGGATCACTCTTGGTGGCCTAGGGTGACCATATGGAGTGCCGAATTGAACCAATTTGACCACATGCAAGGCAAGCGCCCTCCCTGCTATACTATTTCTCTGGCTCCAAGAGCTTTAGTTTCTTAAAATACTTAAGCCCTGGTGATTTTTTTTTCTGCCATGTACTTTATATTCCTCCCACTTTTCACACACACAAAATGGAATCTTTAGTACCCAATTTTACTGTCCACAGAATTTTAGTTTAGCTCCACATTCTACACTTTTCCTCTTATTTAATATTCATATTTACTATTATTTTAATGAATCATTGTATGTGTACACACACTCTAAACAGTTCTCTGTTGCTGAAACATCTGGTGTGTTTTTTATTTTCCTACTTTGTGTGAATAGCACCATAGAGATGAGTTTATCTGTATCTATTTCCAGTCAAAAAATGTCAGTGCTTCTTTTGAAGCAGAGCTGTTTATTGCTTCTTACATTTGGGGATGCCCTGGCACCTCTGGGGTTAAGTGGCTAAGGTTTCATAGAAAGGGGAAGTCTTAGTTAGTCCCATATTTTTAGTTGATGACAAAGCATACCCTGCTTTTAGGTAGAGGGGATTAGTGCAGCCTGCAAAGTGGACTAAGTGAACAGGAAACAGGCAGATGAATGGTATACAAGAGAAGTTCAGGGAGAATCTGGCTTTACTGTGAGAGTGATGCCATCCAACTGCAAAACAATAACAAGTTGGAGAGGCTTAGTGGTAATTTTTTTATTTTATTTATTTTTTTTAAAGAAAAACTAGCCTTCCTCTGTCCTGGGAGGAAAATTTTTAATGTCCTTATTTTAAACTGTTTGTATTAAATCATCTTATTTTTATTTTGGAATCTTTTAAAAGCCACGAAAAGATGCACTTGGTAAAACCCCTTTAGAGAAATAATAATCAGCATTTCTAACAGAAGAACAATTGTGGGAGGGAGAATTCTTTTCAGAAATACAAAGAACAATGCCAAGTTTCTCATTTTCAAAGGAGTTGTTAAATAAGGCACAGAAATGAGTTGCAAGAAAAAAAAACAAGTTATAAAATTTCCTCAAGTTTCTTGTAGGCCAAAGAAAGTGTAGTGCAGAATCTAATAGCATACAAACTAGATTTGAATTTTTAAGATTATGATTATTGATATTACAAAACCCAGAAAATCTTGTTTATAGTGTGGACTGTATTTTAAATACTTTATTTGACTATGGGGTGCATATTATGTTGATTAAAATAGACTATCATGCTTATCAAAGTGTCATACCATAGATAAATCAATACAGACTCAATATTACAATTTAAGAAAAGGAGAAGAGTTCTTACAAAGTTTTTGATTTAAAAACATCTCTGGGTGGCTTCCTTCTCTCTTACAAGCAAAATTTAGACATTTTAGGATTAAAAAAAGTTTAATGCCTTTAGTTTAAAAAGCATATGTCAAGTTTTGGCATTTTTATCATAACATCCTTGGGAAATTATTAAAAAGATATGCTTATGGCTTAGCGAAACCATAATTAGGATTATAGTCAAAGAAAAAGTATATATGTAACGTAGTCTTTTTTTTTTTCTTTTGTAGTGCTGGCAATTAAACCCAGGTCTCGTAGATGTGAGACAAGTATTCTGTTATGACACAATCCCCAGCCCACATCATGTACCCCAAATAGAGCTGACAGGGGCCAGAGAAAGATACAGTAGTGGGTAAAGCACTTGCTTTGCACACAGATATCATGCATTCTATCCCTAGCACCCTATCAGGAGTGATCCCTAAAAATAGAGCCAAGAATAAACCCTGAGCACTGCTAGATCTGGCCCCAAATCCAAAAAAGTTTTTTTCTTTGTTAAATAGAACATATATTTGTATATAGAGAGAGCTTATATACATGTTTATATATGCACATATGTAACTTCAACAATAATTTAGAAATGATAAACAAAGGAAAGTATTTGGAAAGGGAAGCAGTTGTCTTCTGTGAGTTATATGTTTTATTAATATCTGTTTTCTTGTAGTTAATTGATAATAATAAATAAATGTATATAAAAGAAGAATGTATCAACAGAAGAAAATTTATTAATAACAAAGGAGGCAAATGAGAAAAACTGAAATTGTGTATGTCTTGCTTCAGAGAGATGAAGTATAGGGCTCTGCTTATTGTTTATAGAGCTATTTCAGATTCTGTTGGGGAAGTTTTATTCTTCTGGGCTTGTCATTTAGAGAAAAGAAAAGTATAACTACTCTATAAATAAGATGTTACAGATGTCCGCCCTTCCTTTTTCTTATCTATTAAACAGAACCGTTCACAAACAATTGTTCTTGTCTTAAAACAAGTTCCGTCCCTTTCCTGGTATATATGTTGTATCTGTTTAAATATCTATGTAATTATCCCACAGGCATAGTGAGGCAGTTAAGGGTTAGGATGACCACGTGTTAGGATGACTACCGAAGTCTAGTTCCTACGGAGATGGCTAGACTCAGGAAGTCCAAAAATTCAGAAGGACATGGAAAAAAGGCAAAGAATGGATCACAAACTGATAAACTGTGCACCTCAGGAAAATGGTCCCTGAATATGAGTGGCGGTTGGATTTTGTTTGGAACAGATTTTTGTTTGTTTTTTTTTTGCATGTGAGAGAAGTTAGTGTCATGCTAAATGCTTCTAGAAGGCTTGCTGGAGATTGGTCAATACTTAAGTCAATGGTTAGCAGTTGAGCATTTATCTTACATGTAAATGAGTGATCATAAATGCTACCCGCTGTGTGGGCTGGAGTGATAGCTCAGCGGTAGGGCGTTCGCCTTACACGCGGCCAACATGGCCGACCCGAGTTCGATTCCTCCGCCCCTCTCGGAGAGCCCGGCAAGCTACTGAGAGTATTCGACATGCCAGACACAGTAACAACAAAGTCTCCAATGGAGACGTTACTGGGCCCGCTCGAGCAAATCGACGATCAACGGGAGGGCCTTTACCTTTACCTTTACCTAAATGCTGCAAGTAAGATTATTCGGGTTTGTTTTCTGATTAGGTCAGAACTGCTAGAGTCAGAAGCATTTAGAATAAGTAAGATTGGGGCCAGAGAGAAGGTAGAGAGTTTGTACCATCTTGTCTTGCACAGGACCAACCCCACACCAGTGCTGCGTTTGGTACCCTGAGCACCACCAAGAGTAACCTCTAAGTACAGATGCAGGAGTGATTTCTGAGCACAGAGACAGGAATATGCTCTGAGTATTGTTGGATATGATCCCCCAAACAAATTAAATAAATAATAACAAAAGTAAGATACTGGGAATGGTACCATTCTGAATTAGATAGCACAGTGATAGGGCGTTTGCCTTGCGTGCAACCAGTCCAGCCGAGCTGGGTTCGATTCCTCCACCCCTCTCGGAGAGCCCAGCAAGCTACTGAGACTATCTCGCCCTCACAGTAAAGCCTGGCAAGCTACCCATGACATATTCAATATGCCAAAACACAGTAACAACAAGTCTCAAAGAAATGGAGACATTACTGGGACCGCTCGAGCAAAAAATATGATGAACAAAGGGAGGACAGTGTTTGCTAACCTTCCAGGTAATTTATTTTTGTTCTCTTTGTCTTCTTGGTATGGGGTTTCCTTAACTTATCTTCTCATCTTCTTTTAACTTGGTTATAATTCCATTTATTGCAATTTTCTATATTGCTTAACTGCTCTTTAAAATATGGCATGAGGTGCTGAAGAGATTGTATAGAATCTCTCATGAGATAAGTAAGGTATCTATGTCCAGAGACGATAGAAAAGACACTTATCAACCCCAATTGTACTTGGTACTGCATATGGTCCGCTGAGCACCACCAGGGGTCAATTCAGAGCACAGAATCAAAAATAGTCACTGAGAACCTCTAGGTTTGGACCAACTCCCTAGTCCGCAGATAAATAAATAAGGCATATTTCATGATCTCTCTCTCTCTGTCTCTCTCTCTCTGTCTCTCTCTCTCTCTTCCTGTCCGGTGCTTTTTATTCTAAGACATTTTATCATTTTACTATATATAGATTATGGCATCTTTTTATGAGTTTTGATCTGATTTGAATTGAAACATTTCCTCAAATGTTTGCTGATGTCAAACAGGTTTGCAAGTGATATCAGTGATACTGTAACCCCTGGACATGTTCAGGGTTACTCCTGACTCTGCACTCAGGAATTATTACTGGCCATGCTCAGGGGACCATATGGGATGCCAGGAATCCAATCTGCATCGGCAGGTTGCAAGGCAAGTACCCTACCCACTGTACTATCAGTCTAGTCGAACCTGCCTTTTATTTTTAACAATTCTGTAAATAAAAGGTATTTAAAATTATTGTAGTCAAACTGTTAACAACAATAAATAGTTATATTTTAATGGGTTTGATGTTACCACACCATGCCACCATCCAAGGGCCAATATACCTTCACTGAGTTCACTTGACTCCATTCCAGTCCTCAGCCCCCCCGCCCCCCCCTTATCTATCCTTTGTTCTGTGGTCAGAGTCATGGGTTTGTTTTCTATGGATATTGCCTATTTTCTTAATTTGTTTCTTTACATAGCACCCATGTATGAGACCATTTCATATCTATCTTTTACTTCTAACTTATTTAATTTAGCGTAATTCTTTCCTGTTTCATTTATTTTGTAGCAAAAGGCAAGATTTCATCTCTTCTTATAGCTGAGTAGTATCTCATTGTGTTCATGTGCCATGAATTCTTTATTCTTTATCTTTTGCCTTTGGGTTGTTGCCATATTTTGACAATTATAAATAGCACTACAATGAGCATATATATGCACATAAGCATATACACATATATTCTCAAATGAATATGATACATGTAGTTCTATTTAACAATTTTTTTTCTGTTTTCCATGGAGGCTAATCAATTTTACATTTCTATGAATAATAAGTTTTTTTCTCCACATCACCACTAGCTCTTATCCTTCCTTCCTTCCTTCCTTCCTTCCTTCCTTCCTTCCTTCCTTCCTCCTTCCTTCCTTCCTTCCTTCCTTCCTTCCTTCCTTCCTTCCTTCCTTCCTCCTTCATTCCTTCCTTCCTCCTTCCTTCCTTCCTTCCTTCCTTCCTTCCTTCCTTCCTTCCTTCCTTCCTTACTTCTTCCTTCCTTCCTCTGCCCTTCTTTCTTCCTTCCTTTCTTTCTTTCCTCCTTTCCTTTCTTTCTTTCTTTCTTTCTTTCTTTCTTTCTTTCTTTCTTTCCTCTGTCCTCTCTTTCTTCTACAATTTTTATTGGTGTAAGGTGTTATTGCATCATCATTTTGACTTGCATTTTTATAGTAGTATATAATGCTAAGCTAAGCATATTTTTATGCACTTGTTGACTATCTGTACATCTTCTTTGGAGAAGTGTCTGTTCAGTTTCTACCCATTTTTTGGATAGGGTTTTGGATTTTTTAATTTTTTTTATTGTTGAGTTTATTAAGTACTTTATATTTCTTAGATATTAGTCCATGGTCACATTTATGGTTTGCAAACATTTTCTTCCATTTACTAGAAAGACTTTTTGTTTCAGTGGTAGTTTCTTTTATAGGATAGTATTTTATTTTATGTAATTCATTTATTTTTGCCTTTTATTCTCCTTGTCAGAGACATAAAATCATTGAAGATACCACAAATGTCACCTACATTTTCTTTTGATGTTTTCAGGACATAAAGCATAGAAAATAATGTTTGAAACTTTACCCACGTTTGTGCATATGCCAAAACTTCTACCAAATGTCTTAAAATTGAAACAAAAATTTGTGACTAGGCTTGGAAGAGTAAATCTATTTCCTTGCACCATGTCTAACACCTGAAATATTCTACAATAATTACTGATATTCAGGTAAAGTTTGACTCCTATTCCCTCCAAAAGGACATATTTCCTTCTTTTGGATCATCATTGACTGTCCTGGTATTACTTTCTCTCCACACAGGAGGAAATGATCCTGACATGTGATGCTATAGTCATGCAATTTTCTAGCTTTACTCTGTCCTGGATTCTGCATGATTAAATATTAAATTAATCTACACATTAATCTAAACTACACACGTGAGAATCAGTTACCCTGGCTGTACTTCTTCAAATTCCACTCAGTTTCTTGTCAGTCTCCTCTTGACAATGGTTTGGCACTTTTTTAGACTTATAACAATTCATCCTATTGGGAATGACAAAGACAAAGAGTGACAGTGACAACGCAATACCAAGTAACATCAGTTACTATGGGCAGAAATAAGCATTTCAACTCAGAGAACTGGGCAAAATACTTTCTTTTTCCATTGACAACCATGAAAAACAAAGAGTTCCTACTCACTCCTTGGAGGAATTCTCCTGTTACGATTTTGATAGCAAAGAAGTTCTTTATTATGTCCAATTTAAATTGCCTCTGACTTAATTTAATGCTACTTTATTTCATTCAGTTAGCCATGAAAGGGAAACAAAGTAATAAGTTTCAATTTCATAGAAACCCTTTATACACTTGAAGACCTTAATTAAGCTACTCCAAGTTTTTCTTCCCCAACCTAAGCTACATCTTGCTGAAATGATTTTTCATAGGGCTCCTTGGATAATATTTCTCACAGTAAAACATGATCTGATGAAAGCTTTTGGAATTCTCTCATCTCATATACATTTCCTGCTGAATATTTTTTACACTAGATATGTCCTTCAATCATAATTTATAAATCAAATTTACAATATTTAGCACATACTCAAATATATACAGGCCATTTAATGAAATACAATTTGGACCAGGCATCTAACTTAGCTGGTAGAGCTCATGTGTGAGGTGCTGAGTTTGACCCTTCTTACCATTTGGCTACTGTTTGCTGTTGGGAATGAATCTGGTAGTCACCAAGCACTACTGGTTATGGCTCCCATACTATCCAAATAATACAACTTTACATTAACCAAAGCAGATACTGTAGTAATTCAAAAAAGATTATTTGCTAACTTTGCTTTTATGAAAACATAAACATTGGTCTCCTAAATTGAAGCTTCTTTTTCTTGGACCACAATTTCAAGAATTGTAGGAATAAACACAGAAGTCCTTGGAAGCAGCCTGCATGTGTCAGTGGTTGGTTTGAGCTAAACAAAGAAAGAGTGAAATTTTATTAAGTCTTGTTGAGAACATGTTAAAGGACTACGTCAGTGATGAGTATTTATACCACAGACCAACTTTCCTCAATCTTCTAGAAAAGCATAGAGTAGTCTCAAAATTTTTGGTGTTTGTTTGTTTTCCAGTTGCAAAATGTCATGGCATGAGTTGATTAATAGCTTCCTAAGGCATTTTGACAGATTGACCTTCACATTTAAGATAAGCAGTGCTAACAGAGAGTTATTACTTAATAAGACTTATTTTGTAGGCATTAGGATGTGCATGTGTTATGCATGTGTGTGCATATGTGTCTATGCATGCGAACATGTACGTGTACATATGTGTGTGCGTGTCTTCGAAATCCCCTTCTTCTTTAAGAGAAAGATATTTTCCTATGCAGGGCATTCCTTGGGATTTGGATGGAGTAATCTCTTTCCTCTATTCCTATGCCCAACCAATATTAAAGGGCAATAGAGGTGCCCCTGGACACTAGCTGCACCAGGACCTCGGTCTGGGGCACCTTCCTCCACTCTGCAACAAGAGCTCCAGCCCAACTAGTCGCAGTCCCCTCCCCCCACAGGTCTGTGGACTAGCATCTGGACTGGCTCTGGGTGTGGCTTCCACAGTAGGGAGCATGGCCTCCTCAAAAGTGGGCATGGCCTTCTGTGTGGCGGGCAGCTGTAGTTATACTTCCACTCCTAGCACTCTTGACTCACATCCCAACCTTCATCACCTAATTCTGTGGAAACCTTCCTAATTCTGTGGAAACCATCCTGGCTGCCTCAAACAAAATAGGACGATAATCCACCGGCCTACTTCCATTCCAACAAAAAAAATCAGTGTACCCCAAAAGCTGTACAAGCCCAATGTAAAAGAGCACTTCCTACAATGCTTCACTCATTGCCTATCATAAAACACAGAATAATGTCTGAAAGGAAGGACATATACTAGAAGGGAAAAAGGGTGACCACCATCGACCAACCTTATTCAGAATCCTTTCCCACAAAAAGAGGGAACAGCGCTAGTGAACTTCAAGGTTTTACCTCTATACATCCTCAACACCATGAAGAAACAGTGAAAATCTCCACTATGAGGAGAGGATGAAAAAAAGAGTCCCGAATCCTCAGCTGGGACTTTCCACAAATATGAGTTCTCCAATAAAGAATTTTGTGATGAAATGCTGAGGATGTTCAAAGAATCAATGGAGGAGACATCCAAAAAAGTAAAGGATGAAATGAAAGAAACAGTGGAATAGATAGCTGAGAAAATACAGGAAGAAATGAGAGCAGAAATAAGAAAGCTATAAAAAAAATGTCACAAATAAGGATTCGGTAGATGAAATTAAAAACTCACTGGGTGCGCTCAGCAGTAGAATGACTACAGCCGAAGACAGGATCGGTGAGCTTGAAGATGAGCAACAGAAATCACACAGGGAACAACAAACAATGGGAAAAGACCTCAAAATAGCTCTAAGGCAAATCAGAGATCTAGGGGATGATGCTAAGAAGAACAACATTAGAATCATTAGAATAACAGAAGGACAGGGAGGCAACTCCAATGAAAAAGCCACAGTCAAAGAAATCATTGCTGAACAGTTCCCAGGGTTAAAGTATGCAGACATCCAGATCCAAGGAGCCAGAAGGGTGCCAGCTAAAAGATACCCTAATAAAAACACTCCAAGGCATATCATAGTCAGAATTATGGATGCCATGGATAGAGACACAACACTGCAAGCAGCAAGGTCAAAGAAGGAAATCACATACAAAGGAGCACCCCTTAGATTGACAGCAGACCTATCAGAGGAAACCCTCCAAGCCCGAAGGCAATGATGGGATACAGTGAAAAAACTCAATGAAATGAATGCCTCACCAAGAATACTTTATCCAGCTAAACTCTCATTCAAACTCGATGGAATGATATACCATTTTGTAGATAAACAACAACTCAGAAACTTCATAGACTCAAAACCAAACCTAAAAGAAGGATTAACGGGGCTCCTGTAACATAAGAAGCAAAACACTTATAAGCGCAACCAACCCCTACAGAAAGATGGCTCAAAACCCTATGACAATTATCTCTCTCAATGTCAATGGTCTAAATGCACCAATCAAGAGACACAGAGTGGCAAAATGGATCCAGAAACTGAAAACAACATTCTGCTGTCTACAAGAAACTCATCTGAACAAAGTAAAAACAGACTAAAGTTAAAGGATGGAAAACAATCCTGCAAGCAAACGGCTACCTCAAAAAGACTGGGGTGGCCATACTAGTATCCAAAAACATAGACTTCAGGTTGAAAAAGATTAGAAGGGACACCAAAGGCCATTTTCTATTTATCAAGGAAAATGTACAACAGGAAGAAATCACACTCTTAAATATATGCACCTAATGAGGGATCAGCTAAATACTTAAAACAACTGCTAACAGATTTTAAGGAGGACATTGCTAGCAACACAATAGTGGTCAGAGACTTCAATATTGCCTTGTCACTTCTGGATATATCAACAAGAACAAAACTCAGCAAGAAAACATTGGCTTTGAAGGAAGAAATAGAAGAGAGAGGGCTTATAGACCTATACAGAACTTTGTGCCCCCAAAAGAAGAATACACATTCTTCTCCAGTGCACACAGAATATTTTCCGAAGATAGAAATAGTATCAACAATCTTTTCAGACCACGATGCACTGAAGATAGAAGTGAATCACACACGGACGCGGAGAAGCAAATCACACACCTGGAAATTAAATAACTCAATGTTGAACAACGAGTGGATCAGGAAGAAAGTCAAGGACAAAATCAAAAGATACCTGGAAGCAAATGAGAATGAAGACACAAGCTACCAGAACCTATGGGACACAGCTAAAGCCATATTAAGAGGAAAATTTATAGCTTTGCAAGCATTCCTAAGGAAGGAAGAAAGGGCCTACCTAGATAACCTGACCTCACAGCTCAAGATCTTAGAGAAAGACTAACAAAAGGAACCAAAACTTGGCTGAAGGAAAGAAATTTCTGAGAGCAGAAATTAACAGCATGGAAACCCAAAAAACAATCCGAAAGGTCAATGAAACCAAGAGCTGGTTCTTTGAGAAAATAAACAAGATTGATAAACCACTAGCAAGACTCACAAAGAAAGAGAGAAACCTAATGAACTGAATCATAAATGAAAAATGTACATCACAATAGAAACCAATGAAATTCAAAAGATCACCACAGACTACTCTGAGAGTCTGTATGACATGAAACAAGAGAACCTAGAAGAAATGGATAAATTCCTGGATTCCTATAATCTCCCAAGACTGAATCAAGAAGATTTGGGATACCTGAAAAGACCCATTCATATGAAGGAAATTGAAAATATAATCAAAGTCTCCCAAAAACAAAAGCCCAGACCCAGATAGATTCACTAATGAATTCTTCCAAACATTTAAAGAAGACCTGTTGCCAGTTTTCCTCAAGCTTTTCCAGGAAATTGAAAAAAACAGGAAGTCTCCCAAACAGTTTCTATGAGGCACATATCTCCTTAAAACCAAAAGGAAACAAAGACACCACCAACAAAGAAGACTATAGGCCAATGTCTCTAATTAAGATGGATGTGAAGATCCTCAACAAAATATTAGCAAATACAATCCAATAACTTATCAAAAAGATCATACACCACAACCAAGTGAGATTCATCCCGGAGATGCAAGGATGGTTTAAAATTCAGAAATCAATCAACATAATCCATCATATTAACAAAAGAAAAGATAAAAACCTCATGATAATATCAATAGAGGCAGAAAGCTTTTGACAAGATCCAGCACCCGTTTATGATGAAAACTTTCACCAAAATGGTTTTTGAAGCAACTTTCCTCAAGATATTCAAAGCCATCTCCAACAAACCCACGGCAAGCATTATTCTCAGTGGGGAAAAACTAAGGGTCTTTTCTCTAAGATCAAGGACAAGACAAGGATGCTCACTTTCACCACTTCTGTTCTGGAAGTACTTGAAGTACTAGTACTGGAAGTACTAGTACTAGTACAATAGCAATTAGGCAAGAAAAAGAGATTTTAGGCATCCAGACAGAAAAGGAAGAAATCAAGCTCTCACTATTTGAAGATTATATGATACTCTATCTTGAGAATCCTAAATACTAAACCAAAAAACTCCTAGAAACAATAGACTTGTACAGTAAAGTTGCAGGCTATAAAATTAATTCCCCAAAATCCATGGCCTTCCTATACACAAATAATGAGAGAGAGGGAAGTGACATGAAAAAAATTCACAAATGTTCTCCAGAAAATCAAATACCTCAGATTCAGCCTAACTAAAGGAACTCTACAATGAAAACTACAAAACGCTACTCCATGAAATAAAGAGGACACAAGGAAATGGAAATATATCCTCTGCTCATGGATAGGAAGAATTAACATCTTCAAAATGGCAATACTCCCCAAAGCATTATACAGATTCAATGTGATACCTATAAGGATACCCATGAAATTCGTCAAAGAAATAGATCTAGTACTCCTGAAATTCATATAGATCAACAAACACCCACGTATAGTTAAAGCAATTCTTGGGAAAAAGACTTGGGGAGTCATTACCCTCCCCAACCTCAAAATCTACTACAAAGTGGTAATAATTAAAACAGCATGGTATTGGAACAAAGGCAGGGCTGCAGACCAGTGGAACAGGGTGAAATATCCGTACACACAACCCCAAATGTATGAACATCTAATCTTTGATAAGGGAGCAAGAAATGTGAGGTGGAACAAGGAAAACCCCTTCAACAAATGGTGCTGGCATAACTGGACAACCACATGCAAAAAAAATGGGCTTAGACCTTGTCCTAACACTATGCACAAAAGTCATATCAAAATGGATTAAAGATCTCAACAACAGGCCAAAATCCATAAGGCACATTGAAGACAAGGTAGGCAAAACGCTCCATGATATTGAGGGTAACGATATCTCAAAGATGACACTCTACTGACCAACCAAGTGGAAAAAGAAATAAACAAATGGGACTATCTTAAATTAAGAAGATTCTGCACCACAAAAGATATGGTAACCAGAATACAAAGACAATCTACGTAATGGGAAAGATTATTCACTGAATACCCATCCAATAAGGGGTTGATATCAAGGATATACAGAGCACTGGTTGAACTCTACAAGAAGAAAACATCTAACCCCATCAAAAAATGGGGTGATGAAATGAACAGAAACTTTCCCAAAGAAGAAATCTGAATGGCTAAAAGGCACATGAGAAAATGCTCTACATCACTAATCATCAGGGAGATGCAGATCAAAACAACAATGAGATATCATCTAACACCACAAAGACTGGCCCATATCCAAAATAACAAAAGCAACCGGTGTTGGCATGGATGTGGCGAGAAAGGGACCCTCCTCCACTGCTGGTGGGAATGGAGACTGGTTCAGTCCTTTTGGAAAAAGTATGGATGATTCTCAAAAGATTAGAAATTTAGCTCCCATTTTACCCAGCAATACCACTCCTGGGAATATATCCCAGAGAGGCAAAAACGTATAGTCAAAGTGACATCTGCACTTGTTTGTTCAGTGCAGCACTGTTATGATAGCCGAGTGCCCGAGAACAGATGGCTGGTTAAAGAAACTTTGGTACATCTACACAATGGAGTACTATGCAGCTGTTAGAAAAGATGAGGTCATGAAATTTACATACAAGTGGTACTACATGGAAAGTATCATGTTCAGCGAAATGAGTCAGAAAGAGAGGGACAGACATGGAAAAATTGCATTCATCTGGGGAACATAAAGTAACAAAATAGGAGACTAACAGCCAAGATAAGTAACAGGAGATTCATTCCATGGCTTGGAGGTCAGCCACACATGCTAGGGGGAAAAGCAGCTCAGATAGAAAAGGGAACACCAAGTAAAGGGTGTTGGGATGATATTTCCAGGATGAGAGATGCATGCTGAAAGTAGACTATAGGCCAAACATGATTGCCACTGAATGCCTCTTTTTGCAAACCACAGCACACAAAAGGAGAGAGAGAACAAAAGGGAATGCCCTGCTACAGAGGTGGGGGTGATGGGGGTGATGGTGGGGAGGGATACTGGGATCAACACTGGTGGAGGGATGGGAACTCGATCATTTTATAACTGAAACCCAAGCACAAAAAAATTGTAAGTCTACAACTGTACCTCATGGTGTTTCACTAATATATATATATATATATATATATATATATTATAGCACTGTAGCACTGTCCTCCCATTGTTCATGGATTTGCTCGAGTGGGCCCAGTAACGTCTCCATTGTGAGACTTTGTTGTTACTGTGTTTGGCATATTGAATACGTCACGGGGAGCTTGCCAGGCTTTGCCGTGCAGGCGAGATACTCTCAGTAGCTTGCTGGGCTCTCCAAGAGGGGCGGAGGAATCGAACTCAGGTCGGCCATGTTGGCTGCATGTAAGGCAAACACCCTACCGCTGTGCTATCACTCCAGCCCATATATTATATATATCCAAAAAATATAAAAATAAAGGGTAATAGATTAATACAGATCTTGCCTAAATAAAAACTGCATGTACTTTACCCAGTAACTATTTATTTGTGGTCAGTAGAAAAGCACTAGCATTTCTTTGATTTTTCCAGTTGGTAGCCGGTTTCAAATGAGGAAGATGTTCCTCTGAATCCTAGAAATTACCACTATAAAGAACAGAAAGTATCAGTCACCACTTTATGGGGGTAGAAAGGGTGGGAGGTAAATCAGCTTTATTTGAATTTCGTTTGTGATTAAAAGTTTCAATTAATAGTATTTATTAGAGGCTGAAGAGTAAGTCTACGTTAAAGATGTTTGTCTTGCATGAAGCTGACTCTAGTTCTATCAGCACAGGAGTGATCCCTGAGCTCAGAGCCAAATCCAAACCCTGACGACACCTGGGTATGGCCCAAAATCAAAGTTAATATCCATCAGAAATATTCTGCTTTAATAACAAGGGGAATAAAGTCTGAAAATGAGGCAAGGTCTTTCTTCCATATCTAAGTGACATCGGCTGATTTGGCCTGGAGCTACATTAGACATTCAACTCCTATTTTCTGTTATTGCTTCCATTCTTTTCCAGATATATTGAGATTTGATTGACATATAACATACGCATAAGTTTAAAGTACACAATTCATTTAAGTGATACATGTATAATCACAAAATACGAAACCTATTTCTCTTCACCTTTGTTAAAATCTTTCCTGAGTGTCCCTTCAGGGAGCATACAGTCTATTTCTCCCTGATATTCCGTATTGCCTAAAGACTGTTTTATGAAGTTAATTATATAATTAAAAGTTTCCAAAATGGTATTGTGTAAAGGATATTCATTAATTTAACTATTTATTATTTAGGACTAATTTGATTCACGCTCACTGGTACTCAGGGTTTAAACTTGAATCTGTGCTCACAGATCACTTCTGGTAGTACAATAAGTAATGTATAGTTTGGTATTTTTCCCTAAACATATAATAGAATGCGGGATATATTTATTTAAAAACATAATTCTTACATTATTACCTCAAATATCCTTCCAACCCACAAACAGGGGATGTTTTCCCATTTCCTCCTGTCCTCTTCTATTTCTTTAAGTAATGATATATAGTTTCCTTTGTATGTTTTTCACTTCTTTTGTTAAGCTGATTCCCAGGTACTTGATTTGTTTAGGTAGAATTGTAACTGGGATTTAAAAAATTTTCTTTCCTTTATATTTCATCATTTGCCTACAGTAAAGCCATAGATCTCCGCAAATTGATTTTAGAGGCTGCCACTTTACCACACCAGTCTATTGTTTCTAGGATCCTATAGTGTCTTCAGGTGAGGTGGCTGACTGGTGGTTCATCTCCTATGTGAACCTTCTGATGCTCTCTGGATCTAACAGAGGCAAATAGGGCCTATGCATGCAGTACTGATAGGCAACACTTTAGACCTCTTAGAGTCCAGTGATTTCATTGCATAATATGTTTGTTGTTGTTTTGTTGTTGTTATTAAGCAAAATTTACATGCATAGAGCATTCCAATATCCTAGATAGAAATTTAGTGATTGGTATAGGGCAACTTGTTGACTTAAGCACATTAAGTTTTTTTTTCTTTTATTCAGCTGCTCAATGTCAATTAGATCTCAATAGGTTTATTTTCAGTAGTTTTTAAAAAGCAAAACATAGTGGTGAGAGATTTAGTACTATGATCATGTAGGGTACTTTCCTTGCATAAGGCCAACCAGAATTTGATTCCCAGTACCTCATATGGTCTCCTCATTTCAACCAGGATTGATCTCTCAGCACAAATCTAGGAGTAAGCCCTTAGCACCACCAGGCATGACCCAAAAACCAAAACCCTTCCCCCCACTTCCCCCAAAAATAAAGATCGGATACATCTATGTTAGCTAATTATGTTTACAAGAAGGATGTTTATTATATACTAAATAGAGAAAAATATAATATAAGAGACATAACATTTTTATAAATAGTTTCAGTGAAAATTAAAGCAGGGTTCTGACTACAACATTTAAATAGATATAGAATATATTTCTGTGTAACAGCAAGTTCAGAACATTCTCACTCTGAAATGAAAAACTATATAACTGATGATTAAAGAGAAATTTTTAATTACTCAGAATATCACTAACTTGTAACTTTTTTCTTCTAGCTTGACAACATTTTTTTAGTTGCTAACAATTTCCCTAAATAATTCACTAGTTTGCTTTTTTCTTTTCTGAGTTTTGACCCACACCCCTCGGTGCTCAGGGCTTACTCTTCCTTTGTGCTTAGCAATCACTCTTGGTGAAGTGTGAGGTGGGGGACCATATTGAGTGCCATGGCTAGATCAAGCTGGATAGGCCATGTGCAAGGCAAGTGCCCTCCCACTGTACTATCTTTCCAGCCCCTTATTGTTATTTCTTAACTATAGAAAAAAGAGTAATTTTCTTACAAGGTCTTCACTATTATTTGGATATTAAAAACATTTAGAATTCCTATGAGGTAATTTTATAGAAGACCAGAATGGAAAATTAGGGCACATAAGTGGAAATTTATTGTCTAAAGTTTTTGGATCTTGATTCTCAAAGTCACTCAGAATGATATTGTTGGAACCTAGCCAGGATTATACAAACTCCAGGCACACTGAAATAGAGATGGAAAATATATTTTGAAAATTGCATGAAGTCCATCTGTGAATAATCAAATTAAGCCTTTAAAGATAGAGAACACTCTTTGTTAAATTCAGATCATTTCCATGAGTGATTCAATAATACTGACAGCATCAGTTATCCAAAACCACCTAGCCAGACTTGAAAACATGTTAATCTTCTTGTATGGAAATGTGACTCAAGAGTAATGGGCTGTATTAATTTGGTTTGTTGCTAGGGGACGTACTAGCCAACTTTTATAACTCATTCTAGCCTTGTCCTAGTCAGAGAAAATAAAAATAAGAGAGTATAAATAAGCCCTTCTGAGCCATTTCTAAAAGCATTTTTGATACCATTTTTAAATTCTCAGAGTATAGTGACACTAGGGGATGCCTGTTGAGGAAGCATTAATTTAGTATTTTGCAACTTGGGACTCTCGGTTTCCAGAAAAGTATAGCACAAGCTGTAAATGATAGACTGTTGGCCAAAAACTGGGGAGTAAATATGTGTGTTATAGATCTCCAAAGGGAAACCACACTTAGAAATGATCTTAATGAACATTTGGGTAAGATATTATCTGTTGATATTGAATAATCTCTCAATCCTTCTACAGTATTCCTTATTATGTCATCTTTTGAAGCTTAAAAGCTGCATTTCCTAGACACCTTTACTGTTTGATTCCAACAGTAGAACTAGTCTTAAGAGATTTGAAGTTTGGGGGGATATTGGTGGAGGTAAATGCACATTGGTGAAGGGATGGGTATACATAGGTGCATATATATATATATATATATATATATATGAAGAGGGAGGGAGAGAGAGTGAGAGAGAGAGAGAGAAAGAGATAGAGAGAGAGAGAGAGTTATATTTGGCCCAATTTTGATACAAGGTTTGTGTGACTTTTGCTAGTGGTCCAGTTGCAGTGTTTAATCCACTGAGAACTTTGGCAATTATTTCCTGAATCTTTATACTTTATAATTTTATAATAGAAAATTAGAACTGTAAACCCTAATTCTCATTCCCTTAGCTGTAGAGAGAGGCAGCATTTTAAGTATCTAATTTCCTCTATTAATTTCATCATTTTTTTGTTTAAACAAGGACAATAATTTTTAGTTTGGTACCTAAAGGTTACTATTTTAATGCTAAGACCACAGAGTGGAATTCTTAGCATCCAATCCAATGTACACTTTTAGAATTTTATTAAGAATCAGTTTTCTTTTTCTAACTTTGTATCCTCTGTTGATGGCTGACAGAAGCATGAAGTGTCACAGCAGAGCTACTTCTTGTCAACTCTCACACACCTTCTGAGCAAAATTAGAAATGAACATTTCATAGGAAAAAGAATATTGTGATAGAGATGATGTAAAAAGATCACATTATTAGATTAGTCCAGCCCCTTCTTTCTGCTTCAGTCAAGATCACTCCAGAGAAATTTCCCATAACAATAATCCAGAGGCTAGAAATGACCCAGTGGGAAAAAAATTAATGCTACAAAGTGAGACACAAAATGCATACTTGTTTCTTTCAGGTAAGCGTTTGCTACAAAAAGAAAAACACCCCAAAACCAGATTTTTAAAAATAGCAGAATCAAAATATATTAGTGCTCTGAGAGACATCTCATGCTTATCTTTTTATTGACTTAATTTAAAAGAAATATTAAGACTTCTGATGCTATCAAGCAAACTTTAGTGCATAAATTCATTAAAAAATATATGTACTTGCTATTAAGTGAGTTCTACTTAAAAATTTATTAGCTTTATTGCATCTCCATCTTAAATTTCCATTTAAATTACTTAATAAAATGTTGACAGTGAAAATAATTTATGCCACTTAGAAACTAACATTTAAAACTGAAAGTATCTGAAAAATAGGAGCACAAAGACAACTTGTTGATTTTTTTTAAAGTCTAGATATAAGGCTATGAGCTAAATTAGAAAACTTTATGGCACACATGTTAGCACCTATTGTCATTTCGTATATCTGACATTAAAGATAAACACAATCAAATTGTATTGGGGGATATAAAATCAATTAAACAATCTGAACATGAATGAATGCAGGAACTTGCCATGTTCTCAGATGAAAAGACGATATTTTAACAAGTTAATTCAATATCCAATTAACATCTACATTCCCTCTAATGCCAATTTCAGTGGGACTGTTTTTCTTTGACATTTCAAAATGCATTCTCAAGTTTATGTGGAAAAATAAACACCACATCAAATATTTCACAAAGAAAGACAAGCTCACCATAGATTAGATCCAGTCAAAGGCTGGAAAAACTACTGTGTGTATATGAGAGACATGGAAAACCGAGTCTAAATCAATTATTCTTTTTTTCTCAAAAAGGAATACTTTCTGGGCAATAAATGAAGCAGGTGTTCTAACTGTCTAGAAAGATATAGAATATACATTGTTAATAAGAAGGAACAATTTGAACATCAGTATTTCACTTGATTATATTTGCATAGCAACTGTACAGATAGAATGATACATACATGTCTTTTGTGCACAAATATGCACGCGTGTCTGTGTATAATAGACATCTTTCATACCGTCATCTTCCGTAATCTTTCTTCCAATAGACATCTTACCTAATTATTAACTGGTAACTTCTAAATTTCTCTAAGTATTATTCTAATTCAAATGCAAAGGATCGGCTGTGTTCTGATTTCAGGTATACAAATGTACATTTACATTTCATCAGGTTCTTTGTCCACACTAAAACCAGGTTATTTGTTGTTGGTAGTGGTTTTTCCAGTTGTATGAATTATCTTTGTCAGCTATAATGTTTGCAAAACTTTCTTCCCATTCACTAATTTGCTTTGTCATTTTATTATTTACTTCACAATGTAGAAATTTTGGTTTGATAGGATCATACTTAATAATTTTTGCTTTTGATGTCAATTTAAAAAAATCTACACTATTGTCAATTAAAAAAATCATTGCCAGAAATATCAAGGAAATTTTCCCCTAAATTTCCCTCCAGGATTTTTACAGTTTCCCATCTAATATCTATGTCTTTAATCCTTTTGAGTTATTTTTGTTTATATTGTAAAATAAAACACACCTATTTTTTAAAATTTCACAGTACACAATGACTTTCAAGAGTGTCTTAAAAAGATCTTATTTTTGAAGTTATGAAATTTACATACAAGTGGTACTACATGGAAAGTATCATGTTAAGCGAAATGAGTCAGAAAGAGCGGGATAGACACAGAAAGATTGCATTCATCTGGGGAACATAAAGCAACAAAAAGGGAGACTAACATCCAGGAATGCTGAGATTAGTACCAGGAATTTTGCTCCATGACTTGACGGCCAGCCACATGTGCTAGGTGAAAAGGAAGCTCAGATAGAGAAGAGAGGACCAAATAAAGGTTGTTGTGAGGACCCTCCCAGGGTGGGAGAAGCATGCTAAAAGTAGTCTATAGACCAAACATGATTGCCACTCAATGCCTCTCTTGCAAAACACAGTACCCAAAAGAAGAGAGGGAGAACAAGGGGGAATGACCTGCCACAGAGGCAGGGTGGAACGGGGGGATGGGGGGGAGAGGGATGCTGGGACCCGTGGTGGTGGAGGATGGGCACTGGTGGAGGGATGGGTACTTGATCATTGTATAACTGAAACCCAAGCACAAAAATGTATAAGTCTATAACTGTACCTCATGGTGTTTCACTAATAAAAAAAAAAGATCTTATTTTTAGAGGTATTTTCTCTAGCTCATCTATGTCCATTAATTTATATGCAAATAAAGTTGACTCAAAATTTCGTACAGCCCTAGACAGCCGGTTTTCAACCCCTGAGCTGCGCAGGACGGGCACGGAGGCCCAGCTCTGGGCAACAAAGCCGAACGGCTCCAATTTCAAACAGGTACAGCCCACCTCCAAGGGCCTGGGACCCTTTCTGGGCACTCGCACCTAGATCCAGCCCCTAGACAGCCGGTTTTCAACCCCTGAGCTGCACGGGAAGGGCACGGAGGCCCAGCTCTGGGCAACAAAGCTGAACGGCTCCAATTTCAAACTGGTACAGCCTGCCTCCAAGGGCCTGGGACCCGTTCTGGGCACGCGCACCTAGATCCAGCCCCTAGACAGCCGGTTTTCAACCCCTGAGCTGCGCAGGACGGGCATTGAGGCCCAGCTCTGGGCAACAAAGCTGAACAGCTCCAATTTCAAACAGGTACAGCCTGCTTCCAAGGGCCTGGGACCCTTTCTGGGCACGCGCACCTAGATCCAGCCCCTAGACAGCCAGTTTTCAACCCCTGAGCTGCGCGGGACGGGCACGGAGGCCCAGCTCTGGGCAACAAAGCTGACCGGCTCCAATTCCAAACAGGAGACGTTCCCAACTCCTCGCCAGTGCCAGGGACTTTTTCCGGAGCCGCGGCCGCTAATGCGGCCGCGAAATATTTTCCCACTATATATGCCATAGGAACCATAAGCTAACTTCTTAGATGGAAACTTCTCTATTTTAGCTCAGCCACTAGAAACACAGTAGCCAATAACTCATAAGCCTATCTTAACTCACACTGCATATCAAGCAGAATAGTAACAGTGAACGTGAAGGACTAAACCACACCTCTCACAATGGTAAAGCAACGCAAAAGCCCACCAAACTTTCATATTGAAGAGTCTAGCCCAGATGACACCAACAGTACTGTAGTGTTAGACAACCTCTCTGACAAGGAATTCAGGAGGGAGCTACTTAGGATGCTTAGGGAATTAAAAGAAACAATGGAAACCAATGCCAATAGAAGACAAGAGGATCTGAAGGCAGAAATGAGGAAAATGCAATCAGAAATATCAGACCTGAAAATTCTCGTAGGCGAATTGAAAAGCTCAGTGGAAGGCCTCAGCAGCAGAGTAACAGCTGCTGAGAACAGAATCAGTGAACTCGAAGATGAAGTTCAGAGACTCTCCAGAAAAGAGCAGAAAATGGAAAAGAGACTCACAATTCGCGAACAGATGGCAAGAGAAGATCGGGATGAAGCCAAGAGGGGTAACATAAGAATTATTGGAGTCCCAGAGGTACAGGAAGAAAACCTTGATGAAGAAGAAACTGTCAAAGACATCATTGCTACAACGTTTCCAGAGCTGAAGAAAACTTGTGACCACATTCAGGAGGCCCGAAGGGTACCAGCTAGAAGAAATCCGAATAAAAATACCCCAAGACACATTCTGATCAAAATGACCAAAACCTTAGACAGAGACAAAATTCTGAAAGCAGCAAGATCGAAGAAAGAAATCTCTTACAAAGGAGCATCCTTAAAATTCACAGCTGATTTTTCTGATGAAACCCTCATGGCCCGAAAACAGTGGTGGGAAATAGTGAAAAAACTCAATGAAATAAATGCCTCTCCAAAAATACTTTACCCAGCGAGACTCTCATTCATAATAGAAGGAACAACACACAGTTTCACAGACAAACAACAGCTCAGGAACTTCATAGACTCAAAACCATGGTTACAAGAACAACTAAATGGGCTACTTTAAGGCAAGAAAGGCCCCTCAAATACACCAAATTTTAACAGAACAATGGGACAAAATCCCATAACAATAATCTCTCTCAATGTCAATGGGCTAAACGCACCAATTAAAAGACATAGAGTGGCAGGATGGATTAGAAAATTGAACCCAACATTGTGCTGCCTGCAAGAAACGCATCTCAATAGTCAAAGCAAACACAGACTCAGAGTCAAAGGCTGGAAAACAATCCTTCAGGCAAACAGCTCCCATAAAAAAGCTGGGGTAGCCATCCTTATATCAGACCACATCGATTTCAGAGTGAGGAAGGTCATAAGAGACAGTGAAGGCCATTTCTTATTGATCAAAGGATCTGTACAACAGGAAGAACTTACAATAATAAATGTATATGCACCTAATGAGAGACCAGCAAAGTACTTAAAACAACTACTCATAGATTTGGAGAAAGACATCAATAGCAACACAATACTAGTGGGAGACTTCAACACTGCTTTGTCACCTCTTGATAGATCAATCAGACTCAAGCTTAGCAAGGACATACTTCATTTGAGGGAAACAATGGAAGAAAGGGACTTAGTAGATATATATAGGACCCTTCATCCAGAAAAAGCTGAATACACATTCTTCTCAAGCGTCCATGGAACATTCTCCAAGATAGACCACATGCTGAGCCACAAAACATGCCTCCATAAAATTAAGAAGATAGAGATTGTATCAACAATCTTCTCAGACCATAATGCGCTGAAATTAGAAGTAAATCACACACAAAAACAGAAAACTAAATCAAACACCTGGAAATTAAACAGTGCACTATTGAACAACGAGTGGATTAGACAGGAAATCAAAGAGGAAATCAAAAGATTCCTAGAAACGAATGAAAATGAGAACACGAGTTACCAAAACTTATGGGACACAGCAAAGGCTGTGTTAAGAGGAAAGTTTATAGCTCTACAAGCATTCCTCAGGAAGGAGCAGCGAACACACATAAGTAACCTAACCTCACAGCTTAAGAGCTTGGAGAAGGACCAAAAAAAGGAGCACAACCCGAACAGGAGAAAGGAAATAATAAAACTCAGAGCAGAGATTAACGAGATGGAAACCCAAAAAACAATCCGAAAGATCAATGAAACCAAAAGCTGGTTCTTTGAGAAAATTAACAAGATCGATAAGCCGCTAGCAAAACTCACAAAGAAAGGGAGAGAGAAAACCCTAATAAACCGAATCAGAAATGAAAAGGGGGTCATTACAACAGAAACCACAGAAATTCAGAGGATCCTCAGGGAGTACTTTGAGAAGCTTTATGCCACGGAACATCAAAACGTCGAGGAAATGGATAAATTCCTAGACTCCTACAGACTCCCAAGGCTGAACCAAGAAGACCTGGAATACCTGAACAGACCTATCACCATCAAGGAAATTGAACTGGTAATAAAAAGTCTCCCCAAGCACAAAAGTCCTGGCCCGGATGGATTCACTAGTGAATTCTTCCAAATCTTTAAAGAGGACTTACTCCCAATGCTCTTTAAGCTTTTCCACGAAATTGAAATATCAAAAACACTTCCGAACAGTTTCTACGAAGCAAATATCACACTGATACCAAAAGCAGACAGAGATACCACAAAGAAAGAGAATTACAGGCCGATATCCCTGATGAACACAGATGCAAAGATCCTCAACAAACTACTAGCAAATAAAATCCAACTACTCATCAAAAAGATCATACACCATGACCAAGTAGGATTCATCCCAGGGATGCAAGGATGGTTTAACATTTGAAAATCAATCAACATAATCCATCATATCAACAAAAGAAAAGATAAAAAGCATATGATTATATCAATAGATGCAGAGAAAGCATTTGACAAGATCCAGCACCCCTTTATGATGAAAACCCTAGCCAAAATGGGTATAGAGGGGACCTTCCTCAACATAATTAAAGCCATCTACCACAAGCCTACAGCAAGCATCATCCTCAATGGGGAAAAACTGAGAGCCTTCCCTCTAAGATCAGGGACGAGACAAAGATGCCCACTCTCTCCACTTCTGTTCAATATAGTACTGGAAGTACTTGCAATAGCAATTAGGCAAGAAAAAGATATTAAGTGCATTCAGGTAGGAAAGGAAGAAATCAAGCTCTCACAATTCGCAGATGATATGATACTCTACTTAGAGAACCCAATAACCTCCACCAAAAAACTCCTAGAAACAATAGACTCGTATAGTAAAGTTGCAGGTTATAAAATCAATACCCAAAAGTCCATGGCTTTCCTATACGCAAACAGTGAGAGAGAAGAAAGCAACATGAAAAAAACAATCCCGTTCACAATTGTGCCCCAGAAAATCAAGTACCTAGGAATCAGCTTAACTAAGGAAGTAAAGGACATGTACAAAGAAAACTACAAAACGCTACTTCAGGAAATAAAAGAGGACATGAGGAAATGGAAAGATATCCCCTGCTCATGGGTCGGGAGACTTAACATTGTCAAAATGGCAATACTACCGAAAGCATTGTATAAATTCAATGCAATCCCGATAAGGATACCCATGACATTCTTCAAAGAAATGGAGCAAACACTCCTGAAATTTATATGGAACAATAAACCCCCACGAAAAGCTAAAGCAATTCTTGGGAAAAAGAAAATGGGAGGAATCAACCTCCCTAACTTCAAACTGTACTACAAAGCAGTAATAATTAAAACAGCATGGTACTGGAACAAAGGCAGAACTGCAGACCAATGGAACAGGGTTGAATACACTGACATCTCCCCTCAATCATATGATCATCTAATCTTTGATAAAGGTGCAAATAATGTGAAGTGGAGTAAGGAAAGCCTCTTTAATAAATTATGTTGGCATCATTGGACGGCTACATGCAAAAAAATAGGCTCAGAACTCTGCCTAACACCATGTACAAAAGTAAGATCAAAATGGATTAAAGACCTCAACATCAGACCAGAAACCATAAGGTACATTGAAGATAAAGTTGGCAAAACCCTCCATGACATTGAAGCTAATGGTATCTTCAAAGATGCCATGCCACTGGCCGAGCAAGTGAAAACAGAGATAGATAAATGGGACTATCTTAAACTAAGAAGCTTCTGCACCTCCAAAGAAACAGTGACCAAAATACAAAGACAGTCTACAGAATGGGAAAGGATATTCACCGAATACACATCTGACAAGGGGTTGATATCCAGGATATACAAAATACTGGTTAAACTCCACAAGAAGAAAACATCCAACCCCATCCAAAAATGGGGCAATGAAATGAACAGAAACTTTCTCAAAGAAGAAATCCGAATGGCAAAAAAGCACATGAGAAAATGCTCTACATCATTAATCATCAGGGAGATGCAGATCAAAACCACAATGAGATACCATCTCACACCTCAGAGACTGGCCCACATTCAAAAGAACAAAAGCAACCGATGCTGGCGTGGATGTGGCGAGAAAGGGACACTCCTTCACTGTTGGTGGGAATGTCCACTGGTTCAGCCCTTCTGGAAAACAGTATGGACGATTCTCAAAAAATTAGAAATTGAGC